>NC_141360.1:24706265-30438765 GCF_057382095.1 Aulonocara sp. 'chitande type north' Nkhata Bay | reverse complement strand
CTGCAAATGGGACTTCTTATGGTTTTCTGTTAACAATGGCTTTCTTCTTGCCACTCTTCCCTAAAGGCCAACTTTGTGCAGTGCACAACTAATAGTTGTCCTATGGACAGATTCCTCCACCTGAGCTGTAGATCTCTGCAGCTCATCCAGAGCAGCCAAGAGTCACCATGGACCTCTTGGCTGCATTTCTGATCAGCGCTCTCCTTGTTCGGCCTGTGAGTTTAGGTGGACGGCCTTGTCTTGGTAGGTTTACAGTTGTGCCATCTTCCATTTCTGAATGATCTCTTGAACAGTGCTCTGTGGGATGTTCAAGGCTTGGGAAATCTTTTTGTAGCCTAAGCCTGCTTTAAATTTCTCAATAACTTTATCCCTGAACTGTCTGGTGTGTTCTTTGGACTTCATGGTGTTGTTGCTCCCTTAGACAACCTCTGAGGCCGTCACAGAGCAGCTGTACTTGTACTGACAATAGATTACACACAGGTGCACTGTATTTAGTCATTAACACTCATCAGGCAATGTCTATGGGCAACTGACTGCACTCAGACCAAAGGGGGCTGAATAATTACGCACACCCCACTTTGCAGTTATTTATTTGTAAAAAATGTTTGGAATCATGTATGATTTTTGTTCCACTTCTCACGTGTACACCACTTTGTACTGGTCTTTCACGTGGAATTCCAATAAAATTGATTCATGTTTGTGGCTGTAATGTGACAAAATATGGGAAAGTTCAAGGGGGCCGAATTCTTTTGCAAGCCACTGTATATTGTAAGGTCTTTAACTTTGTATTAAAGAGCACTTCCTAATAATCAGACCATCTCTTGTGTACAAGTACTTGGTGAAAAGGAAGTAAAGATGCCACTAGAACCAAAATACCTCCTGATACCAAAATTCTGAAAATGATTGATTTTACTTTTTTTTCTTTATTTTGTAGGTATTGTAGGTAGTGCAGGGGAAGAAAAACTACAAATGTCACACCAAAAACTACATGTAGAAAATATATTTTGTATATATTTTGTTTGAGATAGCTGGCATCGCCATTGTGAGATCAACACAGTTCAATAAGTTAAAATGTTTGCAATTGCTAACATTAAATACTTATGCCAATGTAACAATGTAACATTTACATGCAATTTGGCAACCTTCCCAAAATTTCAGTCTGTTAAGATTGTAAATAAAAGATCAGCTACCGCATCAGGGTTTTTTTTTTTTTTTTTTAAAGAGGTTTTATATTTAAGTACACAGGGAACTCGTCTTCTTTTGATATTTACTTGGGCATTGAGAACTGTGTAATTCTACTGACATTGGTACCAGCTACTAAATTTCTGGTATTGTGACGTCACTACAACAAAGAACTCCTTTAAACCAAGAAGTCATCAGCACCACAAACATACGATGAACTATTACTGTGCACATACAGTCACGGAATTAGCATGGGTGATTACAGGTGATCACAGGTGACTATAGGTTAAGGGTATGAATAGCTTTTGGATAAATTCTGTTATGGGGGAAAAGTTCTAGTGCTTCAGGGCAGAATAATTAGCCAGGGGAGAAAATGGTTTTTTTTTTGTCCCTTGTTTCAACTTGCTCAATGTTAAATGTACAGCATAAGAATTTAAACAAACCGTAGTCTTTTAAGAACCAGAAAAATTACAAGTTTGTTGTTGAGATCAAGACAAAGGCCAAGTGTAATCTAATGCCTGAGTATTGAGTGTCTGCCTTCTAAGAAAGGGAATGGAGTGAGTCTTACCACTCTATATCGCTGTCCTATAGTCTTTCCAGATGACATACCTTCCTGACACACAATATTTTTCAAGATTTGTCTGGTTTCTAGATGCTATTTGCATTCTATAGACATTCATGATTCACTGGCATGTGAGGAATGCTATTAAGAATGACAACAGCCTGTCACTGCAGGCAAAACCTGACTGTGTGAGAGAATGCTATCTATAATCTCCATCTTTGTTAAGCGCTGACTTTTATGCCACGAATGGATCCGTTCACAGCTCGCCTCAAACAATGCAGCTACAGTGTGTTGGAAACTATTTCCAACAGGATAAGTAATAACTGAGAAAGTTAGTGGATGCTGCAAAGAATTGTGAGAAATGCAGATCTGAAGCTTAAAGAAATAAATGGACAATGTGCCAGCAAAACCTGCAAACAGGCAGATTTCTAAAGAGTTCCTACTTCCAAAAGGATTTCCAATACTGACTGGGCACTAATGACCAATTAGAGTGATGCTAGTAAGAATAGCAGCATTCGCCATCAACACTCAGTGACAGGTGCTGTGGTGAGGCGATCACCTCTCAACATGGGAACCCACCTACACGCACACATACACACAAACAAACACACAAACACATATACACAAACACTGGGGCTCAGGTGTTTCTGGGACTTGCTTACACACTTGCCATGTGCCATGCGTCTGGCTGTCTCCCCTGCCAACAGCATACAACTCACACAAAGAGGAGCACAAAAGCACACACTCATACAGCCTGGAGGCAGGGTAAGAGTGCGCACGAACCCATGCATGCAAACCTTACACACAGTGACACTATTATCCCCTGGCCTTGAATGCCAAAATGAGTACAGAGAAGCGGTACACGTGTGTGTGTGTGTGCTTATTTGTATGTGTGTATATGCATGTGTGTTTGCAGCATGTTGACAGATGATATGCTTAAAGCTGACACCACCCACACTCTCCCAGTGACAGCAGGTTTCATCACAAGGCCCAGACCTTTGTGAACTTAGATGGCACACAGTAGGTTAGGAACAAAACAGTTTGTCATGGTCACCTTTTCACACATGAAGCATCTGTAGTGGAAAATTACCTTTTCCATGTCATTCACAATTTATCAACTGTACAATTATGTTTACATTATGTTATGCAGGAAGTTTTGAGATTTGTATATGAAATTTTAATGACATTTGGAAAGGGAAAAAAAAGTTTCCAAGCTGGTCTGTGTAAATTCAAAATATGAAAGAGGTAAAGGTGAAAGTACTATCGGATTTCCCTGTTGTTCTCAAAACTAGTTGCAAACTAGTTAAAACAATTCTTGGCATATGAATAAATTATGGAAAATATTATTTTCAAACTGTATTTTTATATGAAAAATGATTATATATTATCAAATATTAATGGGCGCTAGCAAAGCTACTACCTGTCTGATGGCCCATTTGAATAAAGTATATATATTCATTATACACTTTATTCTTCATAGCACTAATTCAACAATGTGCTGGAAATATTACTGTAATATTACAGTGATTTTGTCCATACTAACATGACAGCATCACACATTTGTTGCAGATCTATCAGCTGTACATCTATGATCCCAATCTCCCATTCTACCACATCCCAAAGGTGCTCTGCTGGATTGAGATCTGGAAACTGCGGAAACCTTCTATTACATCAACACTAGCCTGAACATTTGATACAACGGAGGGTGGATCCATGCTTTCATGGTGTCTACCCCAAACACTGAGCCTACAATCTGAATGCTGTAGAATAAATCATCAGGCAAGGCAATGGTTTAATCTTCTAGCCTTCCAGAGAACTGGCACTCACTGGATATTTTCTCTTTGTTGAACCATTCTCTGTAAACTCCAGAGAATCCCAGTTGATCAGCAGCTTCTGAAATACTCAGCCCATCTGCCACAGCAGGTGTGCCTTCTAAAGTGTCCAATGAGTGTATAAACAACTATAAATAGGATTTTTTTAACCTTTTCCTTTACCCTATCATTTTAATATAAATGTTGATGGTTCTAGACATCATTGTTTAGAGTAGCTGTCCCAAGATTGCCTCCTGGTAAGAAATCACCCAGGAAATTAAAGCCACAACCACAACTCACGAGGTGCTTTTCTTTTCCTTTATAGCTAAAAGCCCAGTAGTTGAAACGGTGGATGCTTTCATCAGTCGGAGTAACTAAGGAACCAAACAAGAGGAAAACAAGAAAAAAAAAACATGGCCTAATGGAGACAGCCGGATGGATGTTGAGATGGTTAAAAAGCAAAACGTCACTTCGTATTAGTTCCATTAGATGCTTTTCTTATAAGCCTAATTGAAACTGTGGGGCATAAAACCACTGCAGGTGTGATGTGAGTGATAAAAGGGGGAAAAAATGGAGTTAACTATGCTGAATATGATTTTTCTAGGTTAAATGGATATAAAAAAAAAGATTTTGATGATGTTTTCACGACATTTTGTTTTGATTCTGCTTGGAAACCTTTTAGATTGCAACTTATTTTTTAAATAGTGGTTTGTGGACCATTAAATTTGTTGGGAAGGCTTGTCTTTTGACAGTTTAATGACAAAACTCCCATTAGTCCGAGCTGTAAATTTGTTTTGTCCTAATGCATCAGCTAAAGGTAGAATATTAAGTATGAATAACTTAGGTAAAGCCAAACAGAGTTATGTCTTTTTTTAGTTTAGCTTTTTTTGTTTTTACTCCAGATATATCATTTTGCCTGTGAAGAGTATTTACACAGTGGCATTCGCAGTAGATTAAATAATTTAGTGAATCAAAGCAGCATTATGAGTATCCCCAGTTTTATTTGATTAAATTGCATTTCATTATCGTGGTTGATGACATAGTAAATTTACCCTCAAAGCAGCAACGTGAGTCAGAGACCCCTTTTACCTTGGCATTTCATCTGCCACAGAAAAAGAGAGAAAGAGACAGAGCGACTGATACTTGCTTTGCACGCATCCATTTCAGCATTACATAAGACAATCTCTCCGCTCTCTACTTTCAGGATGTCAGTCAGGAATTGCAGTGAACAAAAGGGTGAGCGCACATGTTTTGACTCAATTAAATGTCACGCAATAAACGAATTTCTCTCAAAACTGCGGCGGAATGAGCGCGACAGGCAATGCTTTCCTTTCACACGTGTATGATGTCAGGAAGTGACACGTCTTCTTACATTGTTCTGCAATACAGACAGGGTGTTACATTAGCTAAGGCAGGAGCTGCAGCTAGCTGGAGATCTGACGTGTTGGTAATTAGTTTTCCTGGACGAAGTGGGGGTGTATGGAAGCGGTGTTTAAGAGCTGGCAATGCCCAGTGCCAGAGCTTCGAGCACTTCAGCTTCAGCTCGGTCTCCATCTTTTAGGATTTTATGCCTCTCTATTGAAACACTTTCTTCTTTCATCCGCTGTCATATCCTTTCATGTTCTCTCTACTCTTCTTGAGCTGGCTATAAGGGGATATTTCACATTCCGAGAATCAGTCCTGGCAAAGACTCCAATCCAGCCAATTTACAGCTTTTCTTGCTAATAAAGAGCTCCCCAGTGGCCATTAAGAGCACAAGAAAGTAATTAAATTATAGATTTCTGTAATTTTACACATTTACTTCTTACGATAGGACAGAGTTTCACCAGTTCAGTTGACGTAAAGTTAAAGTGCACGTATTTGGCCCACAATTGAAAATCACTTTGAATTGGTAAAATGCTATGGTAGCTGCACTAAATAATGGAGTAATAATTCAATTAATAATTTTATAGGAAAGAAGTAATAGTTATAAAGAAATAATTATACTGTAATTATTTAAGAAGTGCCATTTTTGTGAAAGCTTGCATTATTATGCCCTTATTCAATGGTATCTACCAGGAAGCACTTGTAGATAAATATAGTTAGAAAGTAGTTGAAATGATCTTTAATTCTAGGGTAATTACACCCTTAGTTATGACCATATTATAAAGTGCTACCAAAAGGTTTTATAGATGTTTGTCCAATCACACATATTTGTAAATCTATCATATCTACATTTTGATAAACTCAAAAGGACAGAGTAGTTGTTATCAACATAGCTGTTTCCTGAAATCCTCTTTGCCCCTTTATTATATATATTATTATTATTATTGTATAGCAGCTTCAAATTTATGGAAAATGTAAAGAAAAATGAAAGTGCAACTGTTCTATGTTTTTGCTGAATACATGAAACAATGATTCACAAAATTAAATAATTAATTTTGCTTTTAATTACAGTTTGCACTGCTGTGCAGCTTGATTAACAAGCCCAAGCAAGAGACTCAGTTTACAATTAAATTACAGTTACTAAGGCATCCATCCAAGTTTTTACTGTTCCCGTAAGAAACCGATATCTTGGCTTTGGGTAAATGCCAATATATGCTATATAGAGTAGTAGTCCTAAACCATTACTAAGTTAATGAGCCACATTCCTCACTCTGAATAAGAGAAACTGAATCTTTCAGCTAATTTATCTACAATAGTCTCATTATAGCTCAGAGACTACTGAGTAATGCTTTCATTTAAAGTTGCAATACTTTCTCCTTTTCCTGCTTTCATTGTGAGTACACACACACACACACACACACACACACACACACACACACACACACACACACACACACACACACACACACCACTTGTAGCGTGGAGTTGACAGGTGAAGTGATATATTAAGTTGCTTAAGTTCCCATAAGGGCAATAAAAACTTCTCAATGAGTGTTACTGAAAATAATGAGAGGAAGAGTGTGCTAGCGAGAGGAGAAACTGACAAGGAAAGCATCGTCAGAGCTTTTCAGTCGCGTCATCGCACTTGATGACACTTTACACTTTACCAAAAAACTTTGTCAAACAATGAAATGCTGTCATACCAGGCATAAAATGCCTCCAAAATGCTGACTGTTTGCTGTTGGCTACCTCCATGAAACCTTATCTCTCCTGCTGATGCATAACGATGTACTAGAAGTTTGAATTTTTTGTGCCACAAAGGTGGCTCTCTTTTTTACCTTGATAAATTGCTATGGTAACTTATACTGAACACATAACCTAGTCAGGAACAGGTTATATTCAGAATTTTGGTTTAAAATTGGTTGGAAGTACCATGTTTTTGCAAATTCCTTTATTTAGAGTTTGTTTTAAAAGCAAGACAGACTCTCTGTTGAGGGAATACTCTTTATATGTGCAGCTGACTAAAATCACAAATGATGCTTAGCTGTAAAATTAGCAGCACAAATTACCTACTGCATTCTCAGTGGAATTTACCTGCATTTCAGTGTTGATGCATAAAATGTCTAAATGCTTTTTAAATACTTTTCTCTGATCCATAATAAGTTTTGTTTTCGCTGCTAGAAGTGCAGCCACTAGAATACAAAAGCACACCAAGAATTTCTGTCATTCAATCATTGAAATTAATATAACTTTGATCCACTGACAAACGAAAGCGATTTCCAGGTTTCCTTTATTAGCTATGGGACAGTAGCCTTTTATGTCATATTAGGATAAAAGAGCAGTACTGAGAGCAAGCTCAGCATTAAAATAATTAACTCAATTTAAAATATTTATTTTAAAGCTCTGTACGCTAAATTCCAAGATTAGCAGTTTTCTGCACAATTAATTTCGTGTCTTATTTGACACATCTGATAATGTTTGTGATTTGAGGAGGCGGCACTCACAGGGATCATTTTGTGCTGCAGAAAATTAACATGAACGATGTCTGAAACATCTCTTTTTATGTGACGGCGCAGAGAGCCTGAATCAGAAAACCTTGTTTAACATATAACCGGCATTGTATACTCTAGTATACTCCCCTGCTCTACCACATGACAAGGCTGTTGCACAATTTTTGGGAATTTTGTCTAAAAGCAACACTAAATTGCTACAGTAATAATGAGTAAAGTCCAGAAAGAAATAGAAATCTATCCCAAATAAGACCTTGTGTTAAAGATATATAAAGCCATTTTTACATTTTTTAGACACTACTCAGTTTGATTGGGTGTTAAATGATCTGTACCCTAGTACAAAGTCAGTGATGTGCAGATATAAGAACAGACCAGGTAGCAGTACTTTGAATTTACAGATAGTAATTAGTTATCCTGTTTCCTGCCTCCTGCATGCTTTCCCTAAACCAAATGATGAAGGAAGTAAAACAAAACAGCCAACGGTTAGCGATCTGTTGCTGTGTGCTACATGTAAGAAAGAACAAATTTAGATAATGTCCCAACTGGATTCTCTCAACATTTTCCTGAGCTGATGTGTGAAAATAGCTAAAGAGGCTTCTACAAGTGTGGGGTCTCTGTGGATCAAATGTAACAGGACAGTCTGGGTCAAATTTACAGTGCTGTTGCTTTTAACGGACGCAGTGTTGCCCCACAGACCTTTGATACTCCATTTAATCCTTGAAGACATAAGACAGCTGACCTTTGATACAAATCCATAATTCCACACAATCTCATCCAGCATTGATGTAATCCATCTTATTTGATAGGGAAAACAAAGTGTGGCAGTCAGATAGAGAGATGGATACCGTTGAGAAATTGGAATGGAGGGGTAACAGAGGAGAGAAAGACAAAAAGGTTGATCTATTTCAGGACTGGTAATCTGTCTAGAACAACGTCAGCCACGCCACATGTGTCTTTACATGTCACCACGACACTGTGGGGGAAATAGTGGTGCACTCCGTGGTGGGGATGAGCTAGAAAGAGAAATAGATCGCTGAAATCAATGGATGCAGGAGATTTCTTGGCATGGACTCACTTCACAGGCCTGCAGCACACATCAGGGGGTGAATCAAGTATGAGTGCATTTCTTTATGTAAGAAAGATGTAGGTGGAGTTTAGCCGTATGCAGCATAGGATCTAGGCATGCATGGCTATGACGTACATGGGAAACTACTACAGATTTCTATGTAATGGGGAATTTTGAGTCTAAAGACATTAAAGGACAGGTGGGGTATAGATGGTGGGTGGTCTGCGATCGATGTGTGTGTGTGTGGTGGATGAACCATGAACCTTTGGTATTCTCACATCAAGAACATCATTGGTGGGGCCTGCAGAGAATAAATACTAAGAATAAAATATGGAGCAACTCCCTTGATGAATAGTGGAAAATAGAGCAAACGAACGCAGACACTGACATTCAACAGAGTGCAACTATGACAGGGTTATGATCTCCACTGCTCACCAGTCTTTAGACACTCCTCTCTCACTGACACTTAAGTCTGAGAATTTTTTTAAATATTAGGTTTTGCTACTAATAAAAAAGGGTTTACCCTGAACTACCAGGCTACAGCAGAGTGGGCAGAAACTTCTGGTTACAGGTTAATCTGTCTTAATGCATAAGTCACAGAAGACTTTGGAGGTTAGATCAGCATGGGGAGACACTTAACACAAGCTTCATTGGTTTGAATAGACTCATCTATACTGCCTGCACTCAGACATGCAAATTTTAGTGTGTGGATTCACAAAAAAAGAGCAGCTACACCTTTAGAGCCCTTAAGCAGCTTTTATATATCTGGCAGAAATGCAAAGTAGATCAACAATAGATGTTTTGAATGGTGCTCAAGTGCTGAATTTTTATTTAAGGATTTTAATGCTACACAAGACTCAGATACCCCATCCAAACACCCCAGCCCTGAAATGAATGGAGAGAAATTTTAAATAAAGTGTATAAGATAAGATAAGATAACCTTTATTAGTCCCACACGTGGGAAATTTGTTTTGTCACAGCAGGAAGTGGACAGTGCAAAAGTTATGACGCAAAAATTAGAATACAATAAGAATAAATACAGTACACAACTGTACAGAATAGAATAAAATAATATACTATATACAGTAGAATAAAATAGAATAAAAATATACAATAAGATAAAAATAGAATACGAATGCTATATACAACTGAGTAAAAATACAACGATGCCAGAAAGGATTATTGCACTTAGTGTTATTGCACATGTGTGGATGTGTGTGTTTGTTCAGTTAAAGTCTTTGTTGTGGAGTCTGACAGCAGTGGGGAGGAAAGACCTGCAAAATCTCTCCGTCCCACACCGTGGGTGCCGCAGTCTCCCACTGAAGGAGCTGCTCAGTGCTGTCACAGTCTGCTGCATGGGGTGGGAGACGTTGTCCAACAGGGATGACAGCTTAGCCGCCATTCTCCTGTCACTCACCACCTCCACTGGGTCCAGAGGTATCAAATGCTCTCAGCAGCAAAATGAACAACAATGCACTGATCCTAAAACGTTTAGTCAATTTATTGATCAGTAAATTGTTGCGCAGTCAACGGTTTACAGCTTAATGGCACTAAGCCCCTACTTCATATCTAAAATGCATCATGTAGAAAATCTGAAGAATAGTTTTTGTGTGAAAAAAAAAAAATTGTATGAATCTCTCATATTTAAATAAAATTGCAGAACCTTTACTGAAGTTCTGTTGACTAAAAGGCATCTGCTAGATTGAGGTTGAAACAGCTAACTTATGTTAAGCATTTTTCTCTAATCACTCTACATTTTTTCTTAGAATTGAGTTGGGCACTTTTTGATAAATTAACATCAAAGGGATACTTTGATGTTAATTTATCAATTAACATAAAGAAGGGTAACTTTAGGAAACAGATATGCACTAAATAGTGGCTGACATACATTTTTCTGTAATATGAAGATAAAAAAAAAATGTGAACATTTTGGGAATTGTCACATCACTAAAGTGGAGCACATAAATGACTGGAAAAATGGCTATAGTTAATGCATTTCAGTCTGGATCAACAGCACCAACAAACCGGCACTGTCACCGGGGAGAGTACCTGCAGGTTACTTTATGTTGCATTAAGCCGGGATGTGTTAAATACATGTGCATTATTAGTATGGGCAGTGTTTAACCCTGCTCATTAGATTTTACACATAAACATTTCAACGCTTACAAAGTATATAAAAGGCATGTTGTTTCGCTTTTCTTTTTCTCTCATTTAAATGACTCATATATTTGTTAGTTGTGTTTGTGTAAGGAAAACACAAATATACCTTATAAATAAGTCTTGTGTAAATCAAAAAAATTCTAAACTTACTGAACCGAATTCACCTTTTTATCCACAAAGTTGGGCCACACTGGACTTGAAGCATCGACCAAGCATGACATTCAACCACTAAAACTAATTTTATCTGTTTAGGAATGCAAGTAAATAACTGTAATTTGGCATCTTAGTCATAAGCAGTATACTCATTTTCCGTCATATCTGCGAAACTCAATTGAGGGTGCTTCACAGTGCAAGTGGACCTAAAGCATAGTGCAAAAGAAACCCAGGAGTTTCTCAAAGCAAAAATTAAAAAAACTAACTGGGACATTCGTCACTGGTTCTGTCACCTGATCTAAACCCAACAGAACCCCCCCAAAACTGTCACTACCTAGAAACTAAAGGACAACTCTATATGACAACACTCATCAATCATTTTTTAGGGGAAGGGGGAAAAAAAAGAAGAAAATGGGGCTTAAAACCAAGGATTTATTGATTTATTTATCCAAATCTGTTTAAGATGATCCACTCCTTACTGGCTTTTATTGAGGAGAGGTGCATGATATGATTCTATCCGTCACTTCACAGTAATTCACTGCGATATCTCTCTAAGCAGTATGAGAAAATAATCATGCTTATAAAAAAACTGTAATCCATCTTTTCCAACAATACTCCCCATGGACTCAGCTGACTGTCCCACAGAACCCCGAGCAAGCGAAGCGCTGTGAGTTCAATCCAAACCAATCTTTCTAAACAGCCCAGTCATTAGCCACCGCAGATGTTAATACATGCTGCTTATTTGCATATGGTAATGAGGAAGATGATTAAAAAGTGAAATTGGGGGTAAGTGCTTGTTGCTGTGTGAATGTTCATGTCTGTAGTGAGATTTTGTCATCTCCCTCTGAGATGAAACTATTCTCTTTTCTGTTCTTTAATAAGTGTGGAGCTCTCTTGGGAGGCAAGCCTCCAGACTACACTTGCAATCTTGAAAGATTAATTGCAGTTGTGCAAGTGTGTGTGTCTAGCAGAGGTGTGGACTCGAGTCACATGACTTGGACTCGAGTCAGACTCGAGTCATTAATTTTATGACTTTAGACTTGACTTGAAAAAATGTTCTAAGACTTGTGACTTGACTTGGACTTTTACACCAATGACCTGGGACTTGAATTGGACTTGAACCGGTTTACTTGAAATTTAATTGAATTTAACATGCATATTATATAGAGATTGAAAATGTGACGTCATTCAGGGGTAAACCGCAAAGGATTCTGGGAACTCGTGGCAAGAGGTACTAGCGCACGCAGGCTTTCAATTGAAAGCAGTCACACAGCGATAAAAAGAAACACAAAAATGTCAAGAAGCCTTGTATTATTAACTGCAATAGCCGGTCGCATGACAGCCACGGGAAGCCGACGGGTAAAGAGATCGGTTGTTATCGGATTACGTCGTTGAAGAGAAATTGTTCAGCCATGTTTCCGAAGTAACAAAGAGCCACGGATGGCCTGGATTGCAGCCATTCAAAGACCAAATATAACGTCCTAGAACATTCCAGCTCACATGTTAGTCTGCTCCAAGCATTTACACGAAGGTCAGTGTTTTTTAGTAGTTAATACGTCATTTTCATAACATAATTGGTGATATAGGTTACAAGCAAGTCTGGCGCTGAACAGAAATTGTCGCGCTATGCTCCTTTATTTATTGTGCATAAATAGTGAATTGTCCTGACACAATATTGCGTTTCGCCTCTGTTATTATGGTACATTGACAAAAACATATACTTTTATTCACAGGATAAAACAGGTTTTTTGTATCACTAATTGCCCAGTACGATTACAGCATACAATATTATTGTCACTGCTACATTTCTGTAACGCGTACCAGAAATTATTTCCACTACTAATTAATTACCATTGAGCTCAAAGGTCCTATTAATAAACGGTTAACGAATGTGTATTTATGAAGACGATTTGTGAGACTGGTAAACTTATGATACGTACGATGGTCTTTCGTTCTACACGGTGCATTTCAAGGTCCTGCACCCATCCGTCGGTAAACTGTACCTGGGCTTGTTGCAGTGACCTGAAGTTACTAAACTTCATGAGTGTGTGCACTCACTCCAAGAACCGTATAATTATAAATATGCATATAAATATGCTACGATGAGATAGCTGACTTCATCTAACTAGCAAATGTTGTCCAGGCTACGTTGGTGATACAGTTTTTTTTTAATGTGTATGATATTTTTGTCATGCGATTTTAAAGCCGGTCCTACAACCGCATCCAAGAATAACATGCAGCTTATCTCAGAACTGTCGGTGAAAATTATTCTTGGAGCTAGGTTTAATTGAGCTGCATTTTAAAGAGGTGCAATTTCACAATTTGTGTATATTTTCTAAGTTCACTATTTTGTCATGTTTTGAGAAAAACACAGATTTTAAAATTACATGGTCTAATATTTACATTTAGCATAACTGCAACATTCTTTTTTCATTTTTTTTTTTAAAGACTCGAAAGGACTTGAAATTCAAAGTTTCAGACTTGTGACTTGACTCGGACTTTTACACCAGTGACTTGAGACTCGACTCTGACTTGCCTGACATTACTTGAGACTTGACTTGAGACTTGAGGATAAAGACTTGAGACTTACTTGAGACTTGCAAAACAATGACTTGGTCCCACCTCTGGTGTCTAGTATACATACCCAAATGTATTTGTAACTGCACTTGAGATAATGCCTTTAGAGACAAAGGGGGATGCTTCCTCAGAGGGGCACTTTGTTTCCCACGGATAGCACACAATATTCAGTGAAGCCAGCACTGAATCACATGTAAGACAGCATTAAATTGATTTGGGAGCTGAATGATGAGCAGAAAGCTGGTTTTGTTATATCAGCACTGGCTTTTATGCCAATCAAGGAAAAATGCCCATTGATTTTGCCTTTTGATTTAAAAGTTACAACATATCACAAAGAAAGAAAGGGACACTTTGAAAGTGATGCTGTTTTTGTGAGGCACATTCAGGAGAGTTGGAAGGGTTTATAATTACATTCCTTAGGGAGGCCAAAGACTTCCTGCAGCATAAGGCATTGTATGCCTTTTGAAAGTCCCATATGCCTGAATTTAGGACAGTAAATCAGGCTTCTTGCATTTATTCAAACCACGCTTTATCATGACCCTGGCATTCAGAGAATGAGTGAAAGCTATTTTCCTAATAAAGATTGAGCAGCATATTAGTCCTGACCCTCTGGAGGGCATACTGCTTCTCTTCCACGATGAAAAGATGCTACCTTGGCAAATAATAAAGCGAGCTTCTTTTTTAGGCTCTGCTGCCGTCACTCGATTATGCACTGCCTTTTCAACAGAGGTCTTTGTAAAGCTTTAGCCTTAATGCAACACATTCAGTCTCCTTTAAAGGGAATGCAGCAATTGTGTGTTCTTGTTTTTTTTTTTTTTTTTTAAATAATCCACCTGGGTTAATCCAGGTGAATATCCCATATGTGAATACAAACCAGTGTTGACTTCTTTCTGTTTCAAGGGCATTTAGTCAGCTCACAACGTCGAGTTTCAGCAAACAAGTCTCCCTTGGGGAGGTTTTTCACAAAGTGTCTGTCATCTGCATGGAAATTCATAAGTGGATATGCTGAAGGACATGACGCGCATGACAGATTAAAAAAAAAAAAAAGATGGAAAAAAACCCAACAGAGTTCTGTGATCCTGCTTTATTGGTGCTGTACATTGATACACTGGTGTGCATATCTTTGCAAATGAAGACAAAATAAACCGTTGTTACTCAGAAACCAGTATGGAGCAGTCTTTTACAGTATGCTTTAGGCTAACATATATTAGATTTAACTACTGCTGCCTGTTTTTTCCCTTCGAAGGAGAACAAACAACAGCATATCAAGTGACATAAATAGGACATGTATTTAGATACAGAAAAACTTTGTGTTGGTCAAGAGAAGGCTTAACCACAAGCATGTCTTTTTTCTTCTCTCTACTCTAAAGTCGTGTTTTTTATAATCGTGGGTTGTTGTCTCGTCTGTAATTACTATGGAAAAATTGTCTGGAAGTGAATTTGGTGACATCAAAATTCTGACGCCACTGAAAATTGCAGATGCCAGGCAACAAAATAAAAATAGAAGTATTGCTTTACAAGAAAATGATGGAATGGGCTATTCAAAATAAGTGTACCGTCGCCATGGTAACAGCACCACTCTCGGCTGCATGGCACTGATTGACAGGTGCTCACACCGGGTATGTGACAAATTTTAAGAAGCTGTATTTTCGTCCTCCGTCCTACTTTCTAGTAAACACAAATTGATCCATGATTACATGCTGCCATTGTTTTCTGTCATCAAGTGAACAATGACTCACAAGTGCCTTGTTTGCCTATTTGTTTGTCTCAGTAGGCAGTTGAGTGTTTTTGATTCTATCAACAGCACAGAGCGCTATCCTTCCACATCGAAACACTCATTTAGACACTGAGCCTTCCGTTACGGGAGACTCTGTCCCAAACAGTCAGACGAACCATCACATCCCCTGGCAGGCAAATAGTCCTTTCAAACCGAGGAACTATTATAACCCACAGACTGTAAATAAAAGATGCAGCCACTGTAACAGAAGCTTGAGCTGAGCATTTTTTAGGATGTTGTAAAGATGGTACAGAAGGCTGTATCTGATCTTGGAAGAGTGGATTGTACAAAAGGAAATGATTTGTAATGGAAAGAGGCTAGTGTTATGGATGGTTACAGCCTTGTGCAATTAGGAGGATGTATGTTGTATCACAAGACGGCTGATCAATCAGTTTCACTAACTCTTCTAAACAAAGCATTTTGTACTTTAATCTTAAAATTCCGACTTTATATATTTTGTTTCCTTAGTGTGGTCCTAAATACTCCTTTGTATATTTTGTACAGTACCCTCGGTAAGGTACCCTCAGCAGCTCAGTCTTGAAAATGTAAAAGTAATCTGTAAGAAAATATGCTAATGAATGCCTATGACGGCAAACACAAACATTTGTCACTCACGACAAATTGTAGTACAGTAAATAAAAAAGTGTTAGTGTTCAGTGTGGAGTCCTAAAACTTCCCAAATGAAATAACTAAAGCAAAAAACTTTTTTTTTTTTTTTAAAAACAGGATAAAATAAATAAATACATTTTCAAATACGTAACTAAGTAATACATTTCACATTAGTTGTTTTAGTACATGATGACACCAATTCTGGGCCATGTCTACTTTAGTGATTTTTAACCCTCATAATTATTATTTACAATGAAAATAGCACATAACAGACCTAATTACATGTATTCTTTTACATTTTTGGCAAGAAAAATTGTATCCCAATATACTGAGTTAAATATTACTGATTAATCAAAAAATGTACAGTAGATCTCTCTTAAAAATGTGATATATGTATAAGTGCTCATTAAAGAAAAAAAAAACAAAAAACGCCATTTTTAAAAATTCTAGTAGACTTCCAAAACTTAAAACAGACAGCTGGTGCTTGGGATAGTGTAGCCAAATCTTGCTTGCAAACAAATAAAACATTGAAATATACCCAAACATCACATCATATTTACCTTCCAAGGAAAGGTAAAGGTCAGTGAGGGTTTTGAAAACAGCTTGCTGCTATCAGGCTGTTCTCAGTGGGTATCATAGCTGGTGAGGCAAGCCAACTGGTTCTATCTTGACAAGTCAACCAGATATCTTAAGATTACATCACTATGTTGTCAAGTAAAAATAGTGCATTTGATGACACAGAAACAGTATTTAAAACAGTATTAAGTATGATTTTTTTCAAAATATATTCTGTAATACCTGGCTTCCCCAAGTCCACAATACCACCAACTGACTGTGATAATGATCAATCCATTATCTGGAATCGATTTGTCTTGACTTGGTGTGCAGGGTATTAAACCACACATTAGGGCCTGCTGATAAGTTGCAGTAACAATTTAAATTATTTTACAATGGACTGCAGAAGAATGAATTATTTAATTAAATAGTGAAATAATTTAACTATGTTTTTAAAATTAAAATTCATTCACATTGTAATCAATTAAACTGTACACTTAATTGCTTAAGTATGTATGTATTCAGTTATTAATTTATTTCCCATTTTAATAAATTCATTATTTTATTCAGGCACTCTATTTTGATCATATATGACTGTGTTGGGTAATAACATTGCCTATTGATAAGCATAATATTATAAATGTGCTCTAAATATAATTATTAAAATAGCTTTGTAAGAATTCCACTGGTGCTGGCTAATACATTAAAGAACTAACGGCATATTTTTAATTAACATCAGCATTGTGCTAATTAAATAAGATGATGTTTTCAATGAAAAAGTAGATTCAAACAAGTGCATGAAAAAACCTGGTATCATGAAAGAATGCAGCAGTAAACCAAGAAATAACCAATTAAAAAGATAAGGAAAAAGATAAGTCAATACAATGTACCGATTACTCTGTGTTGCATATTATAAATTGTCTTGGAGTCCCTAACCTCCAGAAAAAGTCTTGTAAAGCGTCAGTTAAAATATATCTTAATATAGTTTTCATTTGTGGGTGTTTGCCCAACTAGTTTAGGTATGTGACAAGTGCATTCAAACATCTATTAGGATGTGCTTGCAGGGCCTTTAGGGAGTATGGGGTGTCTGGCCCCTTTCGTTCCCTGTACAACTGTGGCCTGCATTGCCATCAGTAAGTGAGACTCATGCACAGTTGGACTCAGGGATGCCTTTTTGTCGCTGATCTGTTCATTGCTTTCATGGAAAGAATTTATAGTCATTGCCAAAGGGTGGCGAGTCTTGTCTGTGGCCTCATGATCACCTCTTTGCTTTTGCATGAAGTGTATAATATGGTTCTTTTGGCTTCATTAGCCAATGACCTCAAGCTCACATTGGGGCAGTTGTGAGGTGTAAAGTGTGAAGAGCAAGCGTGAAGCTGTGGAAATGAGAATTAGTAACTCCAAGTCTGAGGCCATGGTTCTGAGCCAGAAAGGGGTGTAGAGGTGAGTTGCTGCCCCAAGTGGGGCCGTTTAAGTATCTCAGGATCTTGTGAAGGAAGAGATGAGCAGGAGATTGAAAGATGGATTGGCACAGCTCTGGCAGAAATGGGAACACTTCGTCTGTCCGAGCTGAATATGAAAAGAAAAGCTGTCGAATTACTGATCAACATTCCTGTCTTCACCTATGGTTATGAGTGACTGAAAGAAGAAGAAATCGCACATACAAGCAAGATATGAGCTTTCTCTGAGGGGAGGCTGTGCTGTCCCACAGAGTTGGGTTGCAGAGCTCAGTCATCTAGAAAAATCTCAGAGTAGAGCTGCTACGCCTCCACAATGAAAGGAGTCAATTCAGGTGGTTCAGCCATCTAACTAGGATGCTTGCTTTCAGAATTGTAAAGCCAAGAGTCCTGGGATGGTGGGCTTATAAAAAATAGAACCTTTATAGAAGAGTTTTATCTAGGATTTTATCTAGTTTAATCCAAGGACTTTCTATTAAACGTCAAGTAACTTTGTGATTTGAATTTGAGGAATTTCCTCGATGAACCATGTTTACTTATGCAGTATTTTCCAAATCTACAATTGTGCATATAATACCAGCAAATCAACTGTGCATGGAGGTTCATTTTTAGTTAGTTATCACGCTGTAAGCACACCTCTTATACAACTCACTCATTACAAATATATAATGAACCTGTAGAGTAAATTATTTTTAATTGTATTTTTCACCTCAAGGCTTAATTGCAGATGCAAAATGCCAGCTATTTGTTATGCATTTATTTTTGTCCATTAGCAATAAACAAACCCTATGAGGTAAGATTATGTGGAGCCAACAAAGTCTAATGATGTTTATCTCCTCACTACTGAGATGAGGGGGAAAAGGGAGAAGCTGAATAAGAATGAATGATGGGAAAGATAGCTGGAATAACACTAGTGGGGAAATTTTAGCTGGGTTTGCTGGGCTGCAGATAGAGAGCTGATCCAGTGTGCTCCATGTCTTCTCATGTTTATTAATTTTGGCATTGTGGCTAACAGATCAACAGAGGTGTGTTTACATAAATTCCCAAATCCCATAATGGTATGCAGACAATAAATACTATCATAATACATGGAAGCAGCCAAGTTCAGGACATTTTAGGTCTCTTAAAGCTAATTTGTCTGAATTAGCATATATTATCATCTACATTTTTGTAGTGCCTTTGAAGCACTTTGTTTGTCTAGCTGAAATGCTGTGTTTAAACTCATTGTTTAAGCACTCAACTGACCTTTGGCTGACTGCAAACATGCAGGTTTTAACAAGTGCTGATGTGACCTTTGAGCTTTTAGTTGACAAGGGCAGATCTGAAGCAACATCACCTGGCTACAGTCTCATAGCTACAGGATATAGCACAATAGCCAATGGTTATTTTGGACAAATGTCACCCTCCCTGCAGCCAGCCGTGTCAACCTCACCCCAGATAGTCAGGAAGTCTGAGTTCACTGTAAGGTACTCCCATCCTTCTGATTCTCTTCGGCGTCAAACACTGTAAAAACAGTAAACTTTCAAATAACACACAGAATACTGTTGTCTCTAGACATTTATGTAGATAAGAATAAGTGGTGGCAATATCGACAATGACGTAAGCCTCGCTCTTGGAGCACCATCTTCAAATGTCATATGTGAAGTGCATCCCAGGGACAATGAGGGGTATTGGGTTTCTTGGCACGACTTAGCAGCCCCCAAACTTAGAACTGACTCCCTAAGGATGTTGGTATGCGTGTGTGTGTGTTGGTAAGAGGGCGATATACACTATGTAAAATTACGTTTTGACAAAAGCATGTAACAGTTGGGGAGTTGAAGGAAACATGCTGATACTACAAAAGCCTCGTGCTTGAAATTTGACTTAAAATAATTAACCATTAAATCAAAGGAGTTGGTCTAATGTTTGACATTCTAATGAACTGACAAAAAATGTTACTACTTGATTAATTATCTAACTATACTGTTTGACATTTCACAGTCCAGAACTATAGAGCTAATTCCATCTATGGCTAGCTTGCTTAGTAACATCAACAGTATAAGAGATGGATGTTACCAGGTCAGAAGAGTGAAACCGGCATCGAAGTATTGTAAACATGCAGTATTTTTAATAGCCACCACAGGTTGATACCTTTGGTTGTGAAAAGAATTCTGTTCCTATACAAGTCTATTGGAAAAAGGCTTCCTGACTGGACCTCTGTAAAACCTTTGCTATTGGATTTATAAGCTTAGATGATTTACGGTCATCCTGAATAAAGCATTGTCTATTTTCTGTTTTACAACAAAATCATAAATGTGATGATGGGTTTTTGCATCCAGAATTACAGACAGAAACAGATACAAAAATATTCACAAATTTCAAATTCACAATAATTCACAATAAGAAATTATTGTTTAAAATTATGGGCTGATTACTGAATGAAATGAAAGCTACATCCTTTCTCTGTGTTTCTATGCTGAGCAATGAATAGAAAGCACAGTGGTCCCTCGCTATAACACTGTTCACTTTTTGCGGCCTCGCTGTTTCGCGGATTTTTTGGGTGCAATTTTGCATGCTGGTCTTTTGTTTTGTTTTTGTTTTTTTTCCAGCGCATTGTGTTCTGCATCCTGATTGACTGACAATGGTCTACAGCCAATCTGTCTGAGAAAAGTGTATAAAGCATATAATGAGGGGTTTTACAGCCTTAAAACATCCATAGTAATTGTAAAAAATAAAGTTAGCTACTTCGCGGATTTCACCTATTGCGGGTTATTTTTGGAACGTAACTCCCTGATAAAGTTTGACATATATTTTTGCATAAAACAGGATGGTAAATATTTTTTTTAAATATCCCTAATCATTTAAATTGGAAGCACGTTTAAAAAAATTAGGACTTGCAAACCGATCCTCAGATTAAACTTGAGTTTGACTTAGTCATCCTAATATCATACTATATTCACACAAAGAATTTAAAATGTGCGAGATCAAAGAATGAATTTTTCAGATGAATAAATAAAAAGTCAAGATCTCAGTACAAAGAATAAAAATCATTTTTAACCAGAATATGCCCTGACAGAGAGATCGCACTTTCTTATATGTAACAATATTCTGACTGACAGCTAGAGTGTATTTTTGTATGCACATCTCTGCTTAAGAGAGGATGCTTAAAAACACAGTACAATAACAATATACAAAGAATGGTTTACGGGGTTAATGTGAGGTGAAGGGGTTGCTTGAAAATATGATATCCAGTCGCAAAAAAAGAAAAAAAGGTTGATAATTGTTTGGAAATACCAGAATTTCTGCTTGATTACACAGACTACAAGGGGGTTGTCTGACCTTCTAGGTAGAGTAGGTTGCTCCCTTATTTCCCAAGGGACAGGTCATCAGCAGCAAGCTAGCTTTCAAACTCTCCCGAATTGAGCTTTCACATGCAAAGCAAATGTATTAACTACACCATGTAGCCACACTAATCAAACAGGTAAGAACTTTTCCAAAAGCTAACTGGAGTCAGATGTTCATGCTAAAGACATGGGGTTGGGAGAGTACCGTAGGATAGTTGAGTGGTGTAGAGGGATTCTAGAGGGCCTGAATGGCAATCAATTGCAGAGAAGAATGTCAGGTAAGCACTTCATACAAATAATCTTAACAAATGTTGGTTCAAAAAAGACAATGACCCACCAGTAAATCAATAGCTAAATGCTTGAAAGAGAAGAACTCATGTTTTAGACTGAGAGTTACAGTTGCGGCCTTAACCCAGTTGAGATGTTGGACCTGCCTGGTCCTAATGGTCCCTCTTAATTGTTGTGAAAGTCTCAAAAACAGCTGCTCACTAAAAGTCAGGAAATTCACTTACATTATATACTTATTTATTATTTGAAGCCAGTACTGAGTTATTGCTGAAAATGTTAAATAACTGTCTATATCTCTGACTATAGACCATATGTGATAAGCAAACAATAGAGAAATAGCTATAGTTCTGGTAATTCCACATTCACAGATGCACGACTGTACAGTTTATTTGCGTACAGACACCCAGCCTTTACACTCAGGATACAATGCATCCAACTGTCAATAACGAGCCAGACTTTAGCACATTATTGACAACATAATGTTAGCAGTTTGATAAGCTGTCGCCTAATTGCCTGAAGCATATAGCAACACTGCACAATGCACACACCATAATGGAAAAACAAATAGAGCAGCAGCAAGGCAAAACAGACACATAGTTTAACAGACAATAACACAGGTCACACAGTATAAATTGCCAACACTGATACAACCCATCTAATCCTGTGACTGCGGATATATACCACTACTAACCTAAATTAAGTCTTGCAACAGCTTTTCTCGAGCTAATGCCAACCTTGTTCTCTACAGAAAAATACAGGTTTCAGTTGGAAAAAAATATTTAAAGATATTTCCCTTTAAAATACTGAAAACTGAGTGAATTACCATTTTTTTAAAACATTACACCCTGTAACACACATTTTACAGCTTACTGTAGCCCTCCAGGTAAAGTGGCTCTCATGTGATAAAAGCTGCTTTTCAAAGCAATGTGCTATTCCATAAGAAGATGTTAAAAGCATATCAGCTTAAATATAGCACACTTAAAATCACTGTAATTGAAACCCAGCTGCACTCACCTGAGCTGTTCTTGTTCTCTCTCATCTACCTCATTTCCATTGTCTCTCCCTTTATCTTGCACCAAATAATATGAAAACTGCAAGAAAAAAAATCCATTTTAGCTTTCTGTAAAAACCAAAAGTTGGAAGGAAATAGAATGCGCATAATAAATCTATATAAAGTACACAGTTAAATATGTGTCTATAATCTAAAACTGTATTACCAGACCATTATCGCCTCCTCTGCTGCTGCTTCCATTTAAATTTACTCTAAAAGGTAAACGTAGCATGCTAGCTAATGCTGGAGTTTAGCTAATTAACCGTTTAAATTCCAAGACATATTAAGTCAGGCTACAGTGAATTTACAGTGACTTTTTAAAGTCATAGTAGTCCCTACAATCTGTATATGTAAAGCTTATGAAAGGTAGCAAAAGGAGGCTTTCATGTTTTGTTTTGTTTTGTTTTGTTTTGTTTTTTTGGGGGGAGGGGGGGGGGGGGGTAGTCTATTTGTAGGACTACATACCAGTGTAGCTCGTTTAGGCTTTGGTTACTGGGTGACTTCATTTTTATTTATTTATTTTTAATCTATGGAAACTTTTAAAAGTGATAGTGGTGTAACAGGAAGACTACATTTCAGAGAAACCACTTTCCAGTTCCAAGAGTATGGATAATAAACACATAGCGGACCAGAACATCAACAAAAAATAAAACCATGACACAATGTATACAATGAATTTATTTTTTAAGTATACTTTTTATACTCCTGTGTTTCTTTCAGATTTGATTTTTTTGTTATTATTTAAATTAGTGCTAAATTCTGGTTTTCATCCACAGAACTGCTGCTCCCTGAATATTTTCTCATTTTCCCTGGAAACCCTAGAGATGGCTGTGCAGGAAAATCCCAGTAGATCAGGATTTTCTGAAATCCTCAAACCAGTGCTTCTGGTACCAACAATTATCAAGGCTCACTGAAATTGCTACCATGTGACTAGTGAACGTTTGAAGCGGTGTAAAATTCCAAAAATGATTTTAAAGTTGCACTTTGAGTTGGAAGAAATTGGAAAAACAATTCAAAACAACTATATTCTTAACCATTTATGAAAGTATTGTTGCTTTGAAAGTTAAACCTGTCAAACTGCTTTTCAAGTAGTTAATTTTGATGGGTAACGTCTTGCTGCATATAACTCATAGAGTCATTTATATTACTTTAAGTTAAAAGGGACAACATTTTCTGTGTGCTGTGTATACTTTGCCTAAAGGTATGTTTGCTTGTGCTTGATCATGTGCTTGAAAAGCTGAAGAACCGGTTAATTTTAGTAATATATAAGCACACAAACACATTGATCAGAGGGCCATGTCCTGATACAGTTTCTTATCTATAATTTACATCATGTTACACGAGAAAAGGTAGAGTAATACCAAAATAGCAAAATTTCCTCATTCACTTTACAGACAGGACCAGCCACCAGGATCTGCAGTTTTCTTTACAAACCAGTCGATCAATGGTCAAAATATGCATATACTCATGCGAATAAACAACACAACTGAACTCCAACCTAAAGATACAAGAAAAAAAGTCATATATCTGGAAGCTGCGCTTTGGCCGAGCGTATCTGTTACAGTACCGTGATTGATTATACTTAATGGCCGATGTTCAATAGCCATGTTCACAACAATGAGGGCTGCTTTGGAAAGCACACGTATCAATATCTTTGGTGTGTGTGTATCAGAGTCGGTACAGGACAGAGAAAATGAGATACATGTAAAGGATGGGGGTGATGGATTGCTTTCTCCATTTCGCTCTGTCTGCTGATCTATATGAACTTGCATCTTTCATTCTAACACCTCTTGCAGGCAACTGGAGCAAGAAGTGTGTGTGTGTGTTGGGGGGGGAGCTGTGATGTCCTGACAGAAAGGAGGATGGGCGGTGGAGCCATTTGTCCAAAAAACAATCATATGAACCAGTGTTCTTCCACTTTGCTGTGGAGAGGGAGAGAGAGTGAGTGAGAGCACAGGGGTTGAAGAGAGAAAAGAGTGCGACAGTGGTTAAAAATAACAGTGTGTGTAGGCTATCTGTGTATATGTGTTTGTGATATGTGTTTAATCAGAGCCAATCTAGACTGCTTCTCTTCTAACTGCATGCACACAGACATCTAAATCACACACACAAACACATTTGAATACCCTTATTAAAATCCCCCGCCCCTGTCCAAGGCATGTGAGTGCTGATCACACTGACTTTCCTGTGGTTGCTGCCCATGCGTCTCCTCCACAGGGCATTTCACTGCGCTCTTTGGAACTAGAAGAGACAAGCCCCCATGTTCTGACTGGGGGCTGAGGCTTCCAGCTCAGACAGAATTAACCAACTCTCGCTCACTTCTTTTTCACTCCACCCCCACTCACTTCTCTCCGTCAGTTTTTGGCTAAACTAAAATGTAATTAATTTCTCTCAGTGTTCAAATTAGAAAAGTCCCCCTGTACCAACTCGTGTGCTCATACTTTTTTTTTTTTAATATGCGAGTGCGAGCCTGTCATCGGGATCAGTGCAGCCAAGTCAAGCGAGGCCAAAATCCATGCCAGGAGCAGCACTGATAAAACACTTCATCTCATAGAGTCGAACACAGCAACATGCCACGGCAGATGGTGTGACATTGAGCCTCTGTCAACAGAGGAGAGAAAACAGTGAGAAGCACAAGAGGACATGATAGATAGTAGTGGAGAAAAGACAAGTGGAAGAGAGGAGACAATCAGGTGAGAACAGGAGCAAGTGTCAGGGACACCGGGGGTTGAGTAAGAGCGCCACCATGTGGAAGATGGGGCCCGCCTCTGGGCACTGCAGAGGCGGGCAGAGAAAGAGACATGCCATTGATTTTCCACGCAGTCAACAAAATGATTTTGCCATGCAGAGTAAATACACAACCCCCCATAGTAATTTTTCCAAAATACACACATACATGCGCAGTCACACACTCAAATCTCTGTGGAGCTCTACCTGGCAACAGCATGCAAACAGGATTTTTTTTCCTCCTTCTGTCTCACACAAAACAACGTGCATCCCTGAAACGACAGCCTCAATGGCTGTGAGTCTATTTATGCCATCACGCACAGTATGAAAAATTAAGAAACAAACACCACAAACACACACACACACACACACACACACACACACACACACACACACAAGGCTACATGACAAGTGTTGTTAACGAGAATCATCCCGCTGTTCTGCAAAGCAGGAGTCACTGAGCGCTGGGATTTGTTTATCAGCCCTGCAGATTAATCAGCATAAATTAAGTCAGCAACCATCCCCAGCCTTGCTGAACTGAAATTTTTTTAGTCTCTCCACATCTATTTTTTTTAGCAGTAATCCCCTGTGTGGGTGGCAGTGCTGGCTAAAGGCACCTATCATGTGGCTGTGACGTCCTCAGTTTGATTCCAGACTAGGACCTTTGTCACATGTAATTTGTCTCAGTCTCTCCATCTCTGAGCGACAAAAACCCCCAAAACAAAACAAGAACTGTACCTTAAAGTCTGAGGTTTTGTACCTTACCATTAACCCCCCCCCCCCCCCCCCCCCCAACACACACACGCACACACACACACAAAAACAGGGTTTGAGCAGAGTCTCACAAATTTAAAATAGGACAAGCTGTAAAAATAGGTTCTTTCTCCAATAGAAAAAGGCAGAGGTTTTGTGATTTGGGATAAATTTATCCACACTGTCTCGGTTGTAAACTTACAGAGTAATTTGAAAAACATTTTGAAGCATTAATGAGGCATTGCAGTGCAGTGTGAATGCAATACTGTAAAAGAATAGAATAGAATTCAACTTTATTGTCATTGCACATGTACAGGTACAAGGCAACGAAAGGCAGTTTGCATCCATCCAGAAGTGCTTTAGCCATGATATAGATATATTACAAATATATATTAGCAATAATATAGATATGTGAGTATATTACAGAAATGGGTCTATTATGGTATGTTATAATGTACACGGTATGAAGTACGTTATGAATATGCTATAACTATAAGTATGTACAGGCTGTAGTGAGTACAAGCTATGTACAGGGTATGAACAGGATATAAATATGAAAAACTATACAAAAAAAAAATGCCATTATTTACACTTATCTATTGTCTACCTTACTGTGAACACCCAAGTATCCCGAGAATGTAAAAGGTGAATGCATTTAAGGTGAAGTAGGATCAAGACGACAGAGCTCACATGGAAAAATAAAGAGTGTTATCACAAGGTGGTCTTAATTATAGTATCAACTTTAAGGATTTCCAGGACACTTGGAAAAAAATATCCATATTAAACTAAATCAAAAAGCAAAGGTGACAACA
Source organism: Aulonocara sp. 'chitande type north' Nkhata Bay (assembly GCF_057382095.1). NCBI lineage: Eukaryota > Metazoa > Chordata > Actinopteri > Cichliformes > Cichlidae > Aulonocara > Aulonocara sp. 'chitande type north' Nkhata Bay. Next base: position 30,412,027 of record NC_141360.1, on the reverse strand, counting down.
GATTAAACAGACTGAGAATTACAAAATAAATCAGTAGATTGCTCAACAGAAGCTCAACATCATGACAACAGATAATATGAAGTGGATAAGGTGCTGTAATTTGATATGAATTACTTTTGCTCAGGGGATCTGGGTTATCACAGGGCAACCACACAGCTGTAAAACTAATATGTACAGCTGAAGCTGGTGAGACGTAGCTCTGTATGACTGTGATCCTGAACTAAAGTATAGAACAAATTAAACTTTTAACATGATGATGGCGCTGGATTTAAAAACTAAGTGAAAGTTAGTCATCTTGATGGAGTCAGGGTGATCCAACCAGCTGTTGTTCAGATGCTCTAGCTTCCATAAGCTTGAAACTCTGAAAACAGCCATAGTATATATTCCTCACCCTTAGTGATACAGAGAGGCAAAAGAGGTAGGATGAAAGGAAGGATATAAGAAGAGGGATAAGAATGAGGGTGAAGGGAGATGAAGGAAGAACAAGAGGGAGTTTAGAGAGCGGGGGAGGTGGAGAAAAACAATAAGGAAGAAGAAGAGTGCTTGTGGGATAGTGGATTTAAAGTGCCTTGAGACAATTGTTGCTGTGAACCTGTGCTATAAAATTAATTTGCAATGAATTAGATTCTTTTTAAAAGCTGGAAGTTTCTCTTTTCCCATGCTTTTTAAAAAAATACCTACTCAATCATGTGTTGTAATTTTATAAGTTTGTCCACAATCTCATTTCTTGTTGGATCCCTCTCGTCAAGCTTCTTCTTCAGCAAAGTTTGAGATTTTAGTAAGTGAGACTTTACTTGCTGCCATTGGCTTTTTTGCTTATTTTGGAATCCCTGAACCTCCATTATTACCACCTCCGTGGTGTTGTTGTTGTCGTCTCTTTGTGCTGAGAAATGAGAAAGGACTTTTCCTTTTACCTGCTGGTGTAGTTGCTCATTTATCTGTTTCATCTGGTGGGCCCGAGCAACTTTATTTTTGTAGTTTCCTGTGCCTTCTTAGACCAGGCACCAGGCATTCTGCTTTAAACCACTCGGGGGATCTTCCGTCTACATTCAGCTTCCCTTTTTTTTTTGTTAAAGCTCTTTCTAGGATCGCTTCTTTTTTGTTGCAATCAGTTCATTTAACTGCTTAAGCATTCCTTATCTTTTCCTTTGGTCGTTGTCACACACCTTTGCATTAAATTCCACTTCATGACACACCTGCATGGGTGTCATGAAGCTTTCTTTCTTAACAGTGGTGTCTCCCTTTTCTATCACTTTGAAGATCTGCGATTTGAGCATTGCATCTGGAGGCTCGGCCGTCATCATTCAATGGGGTTTCGGCACGATACCGGTCTGAAATTTGTGAGTTACAGTATGCAGATCAAGACTCTCGGCAGCCATTTTGTTCAAAGCAGAAGGCAGTTTGAGCATCTTTGCAGCTACTTCTGGAGCACTGGGGAAGCCTCTGCAGAGGTTACTGCTCGCTAAGTCGGCTCATCCAGCTGCAAGCTTATGTGAAAGTCATTTGCCTCCTGTAGGTCCTGTGGACTTTTCCAGGGGCTTGCCAACTGAGACATCTCTTTTTGTTGTGGACTGACAGTTGCTTACTTCACTTTATCATCTCTTGTTGTAAGCCGCCTGTGTTCAAAGACGTGCAAACCAGATAACTTTTTGCTGTTTTCTACTAATATTATGGCCTTTTGTTCCACTTTGTAAAAAGGTTTCTTTCTATTTGGTTCATATCTTCGTCCTGTAACTACAATGTATGTAAATGACCGTGGCATTATCACACAAGGATATATTTGCCTAGTAACAAGGAAGTCATTTGTCACCTACTGTTGTATAGCAACAGAGGAAAAAAACAAAAACAAAAAAAATGAGACCACCTCTAAACCAATCTCAAATTTAATATTACATGAGAGATAGAGATTTAAAATAGACTGGATGAAGTGTCATTGAGATTGGTGAAGATAGATGGACTGAAACACACATGCGCGCGCGCACACACACACACACACACACACACACACACACAGACAAGAGAAATGTCAACATCAAAATGAATGCATTGCTTTGATAAATAGGACTTGAAGGAAAGAGTACACTGAGGTCATAAATGAACTGAGATGTAGGGTGATTTTCTCACAGGCCTTTATAAGTCCAGTCAGAGAAGTCACCTTAAGCTGGCCAAGAGAAACAATGCAGGGTTAGGGTACTTTAATTAGTAGTTACTTTAATTTTAAGACCCCCCACCTTCTTTTCAAGTGAGTGAGTGCTATTTTTTGCCTCAGCCAATCAATTCAGACCAGAGTGGTGAACTGACCAACCAATAGCTCTCAGCTCCCTCACCCCTCATTCTTTCCCTTCTATTCTGCTACTGTTGCACAAGCTCAGTCCAATTAAAGTCTTATTAAATCTAACATAATGCCTTAGATTAACAGCACCCAAAGTGAAGCCTGTCCATTCATTTAATTAGACTCGGCATGGGAGTTGTTTTGACCCCTAGTGGGTGACATAGAGGAGGTGTGTGTTTCTGCATTTTTGCGTGCGTTTTGTAATTGTGAGGCATGGGCCTCATTAGCATTTTAGCAGCAAGCTTGGCAGTGAGTACGACTTACAAGATTGGCTAATGACAGAGGTGAGATAATTTGCAGCGAGAGTAAGGGTGAAGGCTTCTTTCCTTCACAAATACCGGCTTATGCAATGTGTGGGAGCTCCGTGTTACTACCCCCTGCCCTCCAAAGACACATACAGTGGGGCAAAAAAGTATTTAGTCAGCCACCGATTGTGCAAGTTCCCCCACCTAAAATGATGACAGAGGTCAGTAATTTGCACCAGAGGTACACTTCAACTGTGAGAGACAGAATGTGAAAAAAAAATCCATGAATCCACATGGTAGGATTTGTAAAGAATTTATTCGTAAATCAGGGTGGAAAATAAGTATTTGGTCACCTCAAACAAGGAAAATCTCTGGCTCTCACAGACCTGTAACGTCTTCTGTAAGAAGCTTTTCTGTCCCCCACTCGTTACCTGTATGAATGGCACCTGTTTGAACTCATCATCTGTATAAAAGACACCTGTCCACAGCCTCAAACAGTCAGACTCCAAACTCCGCCATGGCCAAGACCAAAGAGCTTTCGAAGGACACCAGGAAAAGTATTGTAGACCTGCACCAGACTGGGAAGAGTGAATCTACAATAGGCAAGCAGCTTGGTGTGAAAAAATCAACTGTGGGAGCAATCATCAGAAAATGGAAGACATACAAGACCACTGATAATCTCCCTCGATCTGGGGCTCCACGCAAGATCTCATCCCGTGGGGTCAAAATGATCATGAGAACGGTGAGCAAAGATCCCAGAACCACACGGGGGGACCTGGTGAATGACCTGCAGAGAGCTGGGACCAAAGTAACAAAGGTCACCATCAGTAACACACTACAACGGCAGGGAATCAAATCCCGCAGTGCCAGACGTGTTCCGCTGCTGAAGCCAGTGCATGTCCAGGCCCGTCTGAAGTTTTCCAGAGAGCACATGGATGATACAGCAGAGGATTGGGAGAATGTCATGTGGTCAGATGAAACCAAAGTAGAACTTTTTGGTATAAACTCAACTCGTCGTGTTTGGAGGAAGACGAATACTGAGTTGCATCCCAAGAACACCATACCTACTGTGAAGCATGGGGGTGGAAACATCATGCTATGGGGCTGTTTTTCTGCCAAGGGGACAGGACGACTGATCCGTGTTAAGGACAGAATGAATGGGGCCATGTATCGTGAGATTTTGAGCCAAAACCTCCTTCCATCAGTGAGAACTTTGAAGATGAAACGAGGCTGGGTCTTCCAACATGACAATGATCCAAAACACACCGCCCGGGCAACAAAGGAGTGGCTCCGTAAGAAGCATTTGAAAGTCCTGGAGTGGCCTAGCCAGTCTCCAGACCTCAACCCCATAGAAAATCTGTGGCGGGAGTTGAAAGTCCGTGTTGCTCGGCGACAGCCCCAAAACATCACTGCTCTCGAGAAGATCTGCATGGAGGAATGGGCCAAAATACCAGCTACTGTGTGTGCAAACCTGGTAAAGACCTATAGTAAACGTTTGACCTCTGTTATTGCCAACAAAGGTTATGTTACAAAGTATTGAGTTGTATTTTTGTTATTGACCAAATACTTATTTTCCACCCTGATTTACAAATAAATTCTTTACAAATCCTACCATGTGGATTCATGGATTTTTTTTTTCACATTCTGTCTCTCACAGTTGAAGTGTACCTCTGGTGCAAATTACTGACCTCTGTCATCATTTTAGGTGGGGGAACTTGCACAATCGGTGGCTGACTAAATACTTTTTTGCCCCACTGTACTGTACACTGAAAGTTAAAAACTGCAAGTAAATGTCAAATCACAGCAATTAAACAGACTGACTGTGACTGGAGCCACATGGGACTATAATCCATCCAATATTTTCACATCACTTAGTATTAAAAGGAGTTTACAAAGTGAGAAAGGCTGTACTGCCTCCAGCACAGTGGGTTGGCATTAAAGCTTGGTGACAGACTGAATAAATGAAAAACAACGAGGGACGAAAACAAATATGCACACACAGACACACAAAAAAGCAGGACGCTCCTTTGGCAGAAATGTGCGAGCGTCTCATTAATCGGCCAATATCATAACATTTCTGCCTTCATGTTGCGCATAAATGAATCTGAATATTTCAGGGAACACACACCTTTTCTCTGAATCTACAAGCAAAGATGAGACGGTCAACTGACGAGACAGGGCAGCAGCACAGAAAAAAAGATGGCTGAGGAAAAAGAAAAGGAGGATAGCGGTGGACAAAGCAAGCTGAGAGAACAGCACTGAAAACACTTTCAAGGCTGCTTCTGCTGGCACGGAGTGAGGCGTCCTTGCTGCAGCTTAGAAATGCTTTTAGATGATAAATTAAATTGAGTGAATTTCAGAACCAAAGCCGGATGAAAGAAACGACTGCTGGATGTAATTAGAGTGAGTCACAGCTGTCTGCACGGCAGAGAGAATGAAACAACTGCAAATTTCCCCACCTGACCAAAATGTTTAAGTTTGCAGCACCACGCAGGGCTGAGTGGTATTTGCAGTCTTTTTTTTAAATTTGCTTAATATATTTGTACTATCAAAGAGATGGATTACCCAGCCACTGCTAGAATGCCTGAATGTATAATTAGAGTATTATTATTCATGCGTGTAGGGAAATATTTTTGTATACTTTGACAAAATCTGCTACTTGTGGAGAGTTGAAGGACAGAAAGGAATAACCCGGGTGACACAATTGAAGTGTGAACAACTTCACACACTGTTCGGGGGGGGGGGAAGCTAACCTCCAGAGTGTTTCAATGGTCTCCTGAAGGACACTTTAACCACGGGCTCTTTGACAGACTGTGGCAGCTCTTTTCTATTCCTGGAAAGAGGGCAATTACACTGATAGACGAATGAGGGGGAAAATGGGAGGAAAGAAAGAACTGTTTGCTCTGTTTGAAAATGGAAGCCGGAGTGGAAAAAAATAGTTTGGGTGGCTGGTTGTTATAAAATATTTGCTCCAGTGGACCAGAAAAGACTTCACTTACAGTAGATGCTCCGGAACTAGACCTCACAGGAGCGGATTCTTTCAGAGTGTAGGAATGAATCATAGTGGAGAGAAGGGGATGTCAGTCTATTTGTAGTTCTAATTCTTAATAGGTGGGAGGCCTAAATTTGCAAGACGAATTACACACCCATGCATCCTTGCCTATAACTATAAAAACTGACCTTTTGCAAATATGGAAAAAGAAATGAGTTGTGACTTTCAATTAAACTCACGCCTCCACCTCCAACGGTAATCATAGCCACTTTAGGCAGACAAACACAGGAATAGTTGAAGGGGTTGGTTGTTTATGAGCATCGTTTTGGCTCAGAGATCCATATCATTTGCATAATTATGAACAGCAGATAGGTTGTCAAGGGAAACAGACTTGGTGGGATGTGAGTGAGTGTGTGTGAGAGAGAAATTACTGTAATACTATGAATAGTATCTCTTAGAAGGGATAGGAAAACCCACTTTAATCTAGTCTAAGTGATTCAAATAAATAACAAATTAAATCCAAACACCAAGTAGAAAATCTGTAAACTATCATCACGTTTCTTAATATGTTTAGGCGTCAATAAACATCCTTCGTGCAGTTGATTAAAGTGCAGTGTTAAATGAATCAGCGGTCTTTCATTCACGTGACATTTCAGCGCTCATAAAGTGCCGGAGCCTAACTTGTCCAAGCAGCAGATTAAAAAAGAGAGGGGGAAAAAAAACAGAACATAAACAGCTGAAATCCACTCAACATAACTCAGTCTGCCTTAAAGCCAGAAAACCTGCTGCTGATTAAAACAGGGAAGACGCCAAGCCATAAAGTAGTACGCCCGCCACTGAACATTATGATTCAACAAATAAATACTGCAAATTTTCATAAGGTCATTTAAAATGTGATAAATATCCATTAGAACATGTTAAGTGCTTACAAAAAACTGTAAAGAAAATAATTACCACTTGCTGGATTTGAATGGCATTTTTAATTACCTCTAACTAATTAAAAGGACTTTAAACGGTTACTGAAAGTGAGGCAAGGTATCCTCAAACAACCCTGTAATGGGAAAATTAATTACTGGCCAAATCAAAGCAATCACACATGTGACCAAGAGGGAAGTATTGCCAAGGAGAGATGAAAGAGGCACGAAAGACTCCTTTGTTAATTTGGGCAACTGCAGTAAGGCTGTAAATCAGCAATATCTTTTTATTTCATGCACATTTAGTTAACAATGATGCCTTGAAATAGAGAGGTATATATATTATAATGGCGCCCTGTACATGTTAGAATTATATATGTAAAACATGGATGTTTTTTTAATTTATTTTTTTTAGCCAGTCTTTGGACAAGCTAGCTTAGCTATGCTATGTGCATTCATAAACTGTATCGATGTAATGCACAACCACAGATTTATGCTAATTTATGGACTTTCACTAAGTAACACTGAGGTCCGCTACTAACTTTTTAAAAGAGCTAAAAGATGGCAGATGGTGATTGGCTACAGTTGCGTGTGTCAGCATACTGTAAATAAAATGCTCCTAACTTTATATACATTTACATTTATACATGAGGGCATTGCAAAAAAAAAAAAGAAAAAAGAAAAAAAGCTTTATAAATAACACAATTCAATTCAAAATTTTTCGGATGCAAACTTGTCATGTAAAGTATATACACAGTGAAAACCATTTTACAAAAATTTTGCCCTCCAAAAAATGCAATCTGAAAAAAGTTTTATGATGATTTTGACGAAGCCTCAAGTGGCCACTCCAGGAACTGCAATAAACGTTTATATGATCTTTCAGCCCTGGAGTTCGGAGATTGGTTGTAATTTTTCTCTCTGAGCCATTAGTCAGATTCTGTTTTTGTCACGGTTGCTGATAATTCTTAATAATATTTTCCTTCTGCATGAGCGGATTTAGAATTTCTTAGGTATCTAATGTAAAGTTGCAGACGTGGCAGAGGATTATAAGGGGTGCAGAGGCATTTCTGACTGACTTTGATACAGATTCAGTACGACAAGCTGACACATTTCTTCTGTGAGAGCTCAGAGAACCCGAAAAGTTTCAGGATAGAACAGAACAATTTTAGTTCTAGGCAGTCAGTGAGAGAGAGAAAGGACGGTTTTTGACAGGAGTGCTACTGAGGGATATGATGTATGCGGTCTCATAAACAGCTGCGGGTCTGCTGATAGACTTAACACAAATAAATGGATCTTTTTTCAGTTAATGGCACAAAATCTTTCGCTGACAAAGGTCTGCCTTCTTCCAGAAAGTGCAGGAGGATTGTTTGTATGTATGCTGCTATTCTGTAACTCCCATTTTTCTTCCCACATCATCTAGTAGTGGAAAGACAGTGTGAGTCACTCTTCAGTGGAGAGAATTTAACAAAAATCAATTTTCGTCTTTTTTTCCCTTCGGCGCTAGCGAGGCAGAGTAAGCATGATTGATTGCATGGCTTTTGTCCTGAAGAAGAACATATTTTTCCAGAATTGTGTGCCATGTTTTGCTGTGTTTTGCACAGTATGGATGCTTATATTGTGCTTATAAATCTATGAGCGTTTATCAGTTGTATCCTGATGCATTCTCATGCATGTGCACACCTAGATATTGTGCTTTAAAACAAAGGTCAGCTGTATGTGGGGTTGCCAGTAACAGAATATGCATGTACGTTTCTTTATAATTGCACCTGTGTGTGTGTGTGTGTGTGTGTGTGTGTGTGTGTGTGTGTGTGTGTGTGTGTGTGTGTGCCGGGTAAAAAATAGCTGATAGGCAGCGCGCCCTGCAGCAGGTGATAGGTCGGGGGTGGGAGCCTCATATTGTCCCTCGCTCTCTGATCTTATTGATTCCCCCACCCCATGTTATTAAGGTGCTGCCAAAATTCACAGCTCTGTATTGACTCAAGTCTATTACGTCTCTTTTTTGCCAAGCCACACAACAAAGTCAGACCAAAGCTCCTGCTGGCAGGGGAAATCTGCTCAAATGCATCCAAAACAAGTGTTTTAAAGGACCACAAGTCTTTAAGCCAAACCCACAAAGGTTTACTCACTAGGAAAAACACAGAAATTATAAATGATTATAAGTGTGACAATAAACAACAAATACTAAAACGGATATATTACTTTTCCATGTAAAAGAATATTGTGAAGTCTGAGTTGCTGAAGTTGCTGTTGCTGGTTATTTAGTTATATTAGGAAAGGCTTTTTTTTTTTTTTTTTTTTTTTTTTTTTTTACAAGAATTGCTCCTAATCTGGGATTTTGAGCCCCTAAATTTGTTCCCTCTCATCATCACTGCATATTTAGGTTAATTTTACTTACTGTCTCTATATTTTTCCCTCCTGCTTTTCTGCCCCACCTTCAATTTGGCTTGATTCCCTGTCTATGATTAACCCTCTCCTTCTTGTTCTTTATATCCTTTTTGTGTTCCCTGCCTTTTTTCTACATTCCAGTATGTTTCCTTTGTGCACAGATTATGTATTTTAAATTGTAATCTTGGCAGTACTTTCCCCTGGTTTTCAGTGTCTTGATATAATATCTGAAAGCTCCGTCTGTCTGTGTGTTTGTCCGCCATCTTTTCCCACACAATCAGGAGATGAGCAACAAAACTTGGCACACAGGTAGATCTTAGGCCCATAAAGGATCTTATGCTATTCTATGATGTCATCTTTGTGCCTAGGAATGAGTTGACAATGGGCGAACATTATCCATTTTTTGGATTTATTCACCTACATGAAAATATCCTGTCAATTAAGTTTCATGACAGTATCTCATTCACAGCCACAAAATGTGAATTATACATTATATATATTAAGACGATAATGTTGCTTATTAACCACCAAGCTATGCAATTGTTACTGTTCTGTAACTATTGAGCTACATTTTTTCTGTTATTGAATGTAGCAAAAGTTGGAAGAGCTCAGAGATCAAAAGCACCACATGGGACACAAACTGTATTCCAGACATCAACCCATATAATCATGAGCCAACTGACAAGCCAATTTAGTTCATAATTCTTCATATGCTCATATAGAGACTATCTACAGGCTGAGCTGTACACTGAATGGTAGAAGTTATCATGCTGTTTAGGCACTGCTTCAGCCATCTGCTTTTTATGTCCTACTGCCCTCAACAATATCTGACAGTGACACAAGTGTCCCTGCCCCTGCAATGACAGAAACACAGAAACTGTGCGCTGCCATTGATCCCTTCTCAGCTGCACTAGTCAAACAAAGATAACACTGGTGAAAGGTACACTGAAAAACAGATATGTCTGTCTAAGAGTGACTTCTCTGCTCTCTCTGCAACAAGTGATCACATCCCAATCTGACTATGCAGTTTTTTGGAGGCTCACTATACCAAATTAGCTGCTTGCACTTCAGATACCTTAGGTTTGTCTATTCTACAGGTCAAATGTCCCACATGGATGCAGACAAAGCTAAAAAAAAATTCACGTTAAATATTACTAACTAGTTTTTATTTTTTTCCACATGTAGTTGAATGTTTAGTGATTAGTGTGATATCTCACTATATTTATCTTTTCATTCATTATTACACAAATCTCTTGTCCGGTGATAAGTGTTATCACCTAGAGTGAATAAACTGCATTGTAATTGTTCACAGGAAAAATCAACAAGAGGTTCTTTGTGCCTATGTCCAATGAATGCTTTATGGAGCAGAAATTCTGACTTGAGTAGGGAACACACAGCTGTATTAGTGGACATTAATTCTGCTTTTGTGCATGCATTTTCAGTTGTGAGTCTTGCTGGCAATGATGGGGAATATGGAAATTCATGTAATTCATGGAGAACCATTACTTTCCATTAATTATTGCGTTTTCTTTAAAAATCTCTAGTTTTCATTCATTCCAATGGGCTTAGTTTTTCTGTTCATTTCTATGTTTTGGGGTGTTTTTTTGTTGTTGTTTTTTTTGCTAAGATATGGATTCTTGGAGGCAATCTGAATCTAGCGCCACCTCCAGGATTTATTTTTAAGGGTATATATTTCGCCATCTTAAAATGCTGTGATTGCAGCCATTCCACAACTCTCTGAACGGCACTCATAACCATTGATCAGTGGTCTTTGATCAAAAGGTCATGAAAATTTGCATATTAATGATCAATGCACTGACATCACAGCCCATTGTTCATTCAGTGGACTGGTTTCAGTTATTGTGCAAATGTACTGTTTATAAGGTTCGTGACACCTGCAGTCAGCTGAGACTGAAGAAGTCACTTGGATGAGTGATGAAATGTTTTTCCCACTGAAAACGCTACGTCCAGATGAACAGAATCAACCTTTTGGGATTTACTTACCTGGATGATTGAGTATGCTTCAAGACATGCTTTTTTCACTTTCCATTTCCACTGTGTGTGTATGATGTGAACAACTATGCACTTTTTTTTTAATAAACAGAATTTAATAACATTTAACAACACATGCTGGTGTGTGTGTAACATTGTGTCCTTATATTTGGCTATTCCCATTGAGCAACAGTGCTATACAAAAAACTGTCTTGATTAAATCAAAGAAAGATGGTAACTATAGGTATTTCTCTGTGCTGTCAGAAGGTGTAAGTGAGAATGTGGCTCATGCTTCATATTTTTTTCTTCTTTTCGCTGCTCTCCTTCTATAAAGCAGCTTGGTATTTACCAAAATACCCATGAAAAAGCATCAAAGCTGAGCACATTAAATAAGGCCAGAGCTCTGCTTGTGCAGAAAACAGCAAAAGATTATTTACTTTTCAGAGTAATGTCAGAGCTTCACTTTGAGTGTGTGCATGAATCAGGTCTTCTCTCACTTTCTGGCTTCAGCCGGTTTGTTTGTCCATGTCCTTGACACAGTTAGAGGACTGTCACTGCATGTGGCAAATTCTACCCCTGGACACAGTGCCAGTGTCACAACATACACGTTCTACCTGCCTGTTTCCTTCGAACTGCCAGGTCAACGACCATTAACGTCCTCTGCCTGGTCTCTGCAGAGAAGTTAAGCAAACTGGGGAACTAAGGACAGAAATAGATATGGCACAACCATGCCTCAGTTTCACGCCTCAGACCATTTTGACTAATGAGCAAATATTTCAGAGGGTTAATTCCCAAAAGGGTGCACAGGGTAGCGTCAGTGCCCCCTTCTCCTTGCCCTATTTTTCTTTCCATTCGAGAGTGTTCCTGTCTGGGTTTATTTTAAATATGTGTGGTTGACATGAAACCCCCACATGCTGGGCAGGGCTAGTTTCTTTCTTTTTGGGTCACAATCCAAACCTCTAACTGACAGTAAGAAGTGGGTTTCAGACCAGCTGACTGACTCATATTAATAACCGTCAACATCACAAGTAGAGGGAAACCAGCAAGTGGAAATAGCAGCACAGTGAAAGAAGCACATGACCACAAGTGGTCTAACTTTGATGGTGTTCAGCTGAGGAACAGAATTAAAGAAACAAACAGTCTAATTCCCTTTGTAGTCAGAACTTGATTGCTTTTTTTCCACAAAGCTGCAGAACTTTGGATGTAGAACATCTTGGATGTAGAAATTACAACTTACGTAACATGACGTTTAGGAAAAAGCAGGACATCAATGAAGAATCAGATTTGAAAAGTGTTTATCTGAACTACAAGGCAAAGCAGAGGAAGGAGCTGGGTGATCTTTGAGGCTATAGTTCGTGAAGCTGGTGTGGCATTGAGCTGGCACACAAACAAGTTAGTTGCTGGCAGGAGCGTCGACTGAAGAAGGAAAAAAAAAATAATAACTTGAAACAAATGCCGGGGAAAATTGGAGTAACTTGACCTGAGCACTCACAGAATGATCTGGCGAGAAAGTAGGTACAGCTGTAGGTATAGGGGGTGAGACACAGATGTGCCAGTAGAGAAGACTGTATATAAAAGATATAGTCATCGTGATGTCACTCACTCATTAGAGAGGACCTGTTTTTGCTGTTGCCTATCTTGATGCTTTGAAATGAGACATGATAAATGGTCTGACTGAGAAACCGACAGACGGAACACTCCAATCACAATGGCCCTAAAGCTGGGATGTAAAGCTCATTGTACATTATGGGCCACATTCAACCCAGTTGAGTGGCTGGACCAGTGACATGCTCCAGTGTAAAGAAGTTTAACTGCACACTTAATCAGAAAAAAGGTGCAATATCAACAGTGGATATCAGTTTTTCTGCACAGATACAGGTCGCTGTGACTTTATGGGAATAAATTATGTGAGATGGCTAATTGCCCAGACTGTTTTGTAATTATAAAGTTTTTTTATTTTTTATTTCTATTGCAGTGAAAAAATACACTAAAAAGTCCCAAATTAATGACCTCTCTCCCTTCTTCCAATCCTGTCCAGTAGGCTGGAGTCTTTGCTGTACTGATTTTGGCCCCTGAGCCTTATGTTTGACACAGTTGCCCTGAAGCCCTTTTTTATCCTGTTTTTTAATTCTTCTGGGGACCATAAAATTTAAAATGACCATCATATTTTATTAAATACTTCTTGAAACTATCGATAAAGACTGTGTACCAATTATGAAAATGTTTGCTGAATTCACAGATCAAGGTAGATTAAGTTTTTTTCCTTTGGAAGAATTTCCCGAAACAATTTATGCACAAAATACAATTGGCCAATCCTAATGCACACTACAAATTTCAGCAACTGTTAATCCAACACCCACTGTGGTCAAATACACAGGAATAGTCATTCTACATGAACCTTGCAGGAAGGACAGCAAAATTACACCTGTGTCTCATTTAAGATAAAATGTTGCAACACTTGTGAAAAATGATAATATGTGTGTACCCGTGTCACCACTTCTCATGCTGTAGGTGCGAGTCTTCTGTACCTTGAAGGTATCTCTTAGGGGTGTTTGTGTGTGACTCTGCGGTCTTCGAGTGTCAGCAGGTTAACACAACCACCTGAATGTCCTGCAGCACTTTTCCTGTCATTTAACTGTGAAGGTCAAAGCAAACAAGAACCTGGCCTCCTCATCACTCCCCCTCCCCTATGTGTGTTTTTTGAAGTGGCCCCAAAACATGACGTCACTCATTTTTATTCTCAGAATAAATTTATAGATTTATATAGTGAGCTAATGGTCATAATAATATTTAGACAGTCATCATCCTGTACAGAAATCATATTTTATGTCCCAGGATAGTCTGGACTGCAGTATTTTACAAAGCTAAAGATAATCAAATCAGGGTGCTTAGGGCAGGGTGCTAAGCTCATTGACGCCCATTTTAACAAAGTGGTAACATGACAAGAACAGGCTCTTAATGCAAATCATTCAGCCTTCTGATTACTCATCCACTCATTACTACACCCACCCCCACCCTTCCCCCAAATTCCATCTAGAAGTCACTTTGAAGTCCGCCCTTGAGTGGGAACAAAAAACACAGTGCTGGGATATTTACACTTTAGTTAGTCACTTCTCTCACTACAGGATCTGAGCCAGAACTTCTCGTGGGAGCTTAAATCAGTGCTGCTTCCTTTGTTTTGATCCATGCGAACTTTTCTAATCTGATTTCTCCAGGGTTGCATCCTGAACTTCACACCAAAGCTTACGTCAGCACGCACAGATAGTCATCACTGGCTACGTGTGGGGCATGGAGAAGGACCCGCGGATGAAGATTACCTCTTAATTCCCTCCACACATACTGTAGCCTGACATTTATCCCTGATGCATTTTCACACTTTAAGTAGGGCTCAAACACACAGACACGCAAACACACTCGCTCGCACACCAGATTCTTTTAACACCTCCAATTAAAGGGGAGTCTGTGCCCAAAGTCCTGTCAGAGCCAAATCCCAACTCTTGGCCACTTGCCCTTTTCCTTCATGTGACGCCAAGTGGCCAAACTTCATCTCTGGAGTGAGGAAGTCTGTTGTGGTGAGGATAGATGATGGAAAATAAGTCTTACTGGAAACATAATAAGATGCATAATTGTATCTTTAGAGATATTTTTCTTTTCACTTATTCTTGCTATATATACATATATACACTGAACAAAAATATAAACGCAACACTTTTGTTTTTGCTCCCATTCCCCATGGGATGGACGTAGAGACCTAAAATTAATTCCAGATACACAATATAACCATCCCTCCCAAACAGTGGTCACAAATCAGTCCAAATGCGTGGTAGTGGGCACATCTGCTATATTGAGATAATCCATCCCACCTCACAGGTGTGCCACATCAGGATGCTGACATCATGAGTAGTGCACAGGTGTACCTCAGACTGCCCACAACAAAAGGCCACCCTGGCCACATACACACACATATATATATATATATATATATATATATATATATTTATATTGCCTTCATTGGTTTATTTGTCAAGTTTATTCACATCCCCGTCAACAACATCACTGTTGGTGGTTAAGTTCTGATCAATCAAGCTCCTTGGAGAGTTCAAAATATATGACGCCAACGCATTTGCTGTGATAAAGCCAGATAATTACCTGCTCTATTATCACATGGATGCAAGTGGACATCACAATGACACTGGCTGCAGATCAGAGACCTGCCAGCTCAATACAGGGAGTGCAGAATTATTAGGCAAGTTGTATTTTTGAGGAATAATTTTATTATTGAACAACAACCATGTTCTCAAGGAACCCAAAAAACTCATTAATATCAAAGCTGAATGTTTTTGAAAGTAGTTTTTAGTTTGTTTTTAGTTTTAGCTATTTTAGGGGGATATCTGTGTGTGCAGGTGACTATTACTGTGCATAATTATTAGGCAACTTAACAAAAAACAAATATATACCCATTTCAATTATTTATTTTTACCAGGGACACCAATATAACATCTCCACATTCACAAATATACATTTCTGACATTCAAAAACAAATCAGCGACCAATATAGCCACCTTTCTTTGCAAGGACACTCAAAAGCCTGCCATCCATGGATTCTGTCGGTGTTTTGATCTGTTCACCATCAACATTGCGTGCAGCAGCAACCACAGCCTCCCAGACACTGTTCAGAGAGGTGTACTGTTTTCCCTCCTTGTAAATCTCACATTTGATGATGGACCACAGGTTCTCAATGGGGTTCAGATCAGGTGAACAAGGTGGCCATGTCATTAGTTTTTCTTCTTTTATACCCTTTCTTGCCAGCCACGCTGTGGAGTACTTGGACGCGTGTGATGGAGCATTGTCCTGCATGAAAATCATGTTTTTCTTGAAGGATGCAGACTTCTTCCTGTACCACTGCTTGAAGAAGGTGTCTTCCAGAAACTGGCAGTAGGACTGGGAGTTGAGCTTGACTCCATCCTCAACCCGAAAAGGCCCCACAAGCTCATCTTTGATGATACCAGCCCAAACCAGTACTCCACCTCCACCTTGCTGGCGTCTGAGTCGGACTGGAGCTCTCTGCCCTTTACCAATCCAGCCACGGGCCCATCCATCTGGCCCATCAAGACTCACTCTCATTTCATCAGTCCATAAAACCTTAGAAAAATCAGTCTTGAGATATTTCTTGGCCCAGTCTTGACGTTTCAGCTTGTGTGTCTTGTTCAGTGATGGTCGTCTTTCAGCGTTTCTTACCTTGGCCATGTCTCTGAGTATTGCACACCTTGTGCTTTTGGGGACTCCAGTGATGTTGCAGCTCTGAAATATGGCCAAACTGGTGGCAAGTGGCATCTTGGCAGCTGCACGCTTGACTTTTCTCAGTTCATGGGCAGTTATTTTGCGCCTTGGTTTTTCCACACGCTTCTTGCGACCCTGTTGACTATTTTGAATGAAACGCTTGATTGTTCGATGATCACGCTTCAGAAGCTTTGCAATTTTGAGACTGCTGCATCCCTCTGCAAGATATCTCACTATTTTTGACTTTTCTGAGCCTGTCAAGTCCTTCTTTTGACCCATTTTGCCAAAGGAAAAGACATTGCCTAATAATTATGCACACCTGATATAGGGTGTTGATGTCATTAGACCACACCCCTTCTCATTACAGAGATGCACATCACCTAATATGCTTAATTGGTAGTAGGCTTTTGAGCCTATACAGCTTGGAGTAAGACAACATGCATGAAGAGGATGATGTGGACAAAATACTCATTTGCCTAATAATTCTGCACTCCCTGTATTTGTGCTCTCTGAGACAATCAAAAATAAATTATGTTTATTATTTTGTGGACATTTCTATCTTTAAATGTTATTGTAGAAAGATGACTGGTGAACTTCTACTAGGGACATGGTGACTAACCACAGGGTGTGCCTACTGAACAGTCTTAGAGTATAACTGTTTGTGGATTTGGAGGGTAAGCATTGATTTTTAATGGCTTGGTTAAATTTTTGTGTTGCAGTTATGCAGAGAAATCTAACTATCTGAAGACATGTGTAGTAAATCTTGCAGTATTTTTAAATTTAATGTTCAGCCGACCTCATCCATCAACTATATGAGACTTCTTTAATGATGTGCAAAATCAACTGAAATTACCCTTTCTAAAAACTTTCATGAGTAATATCACTAATGAGGCCTTGAGCACAATGAGGCGATAAAATATACAGTAACTGATATATAATGTGCAGCGTAGATTTTAAAGAAGGTGATGACAGAAGTGAGATGAGCTAATACTTGAAACTGTACGTAGCACAGCAGCGATCACGAGTGGATCGATGTTGTGACATCCCACAGGAGTATTCATTAATCATCCTGCAGATATCCTGACCGAGTCTCTACCCCACACATGCGCGCACACACAAACAGTGGACCCAAAGGTGTAATTGCTGACCATCACACTTGACAGTTGGACCACAGAGCGAGCTTTTCAGTCTGACAGCTCCTGAACCCAGGACCTCGGCCAGTGCGTCACCCCACAGCAACAACTGTGGCCGTTTCTCAAAGCTATCAGCCTCTGAATCAGAAGGAGGAGATAAAGGCACCGCAGCCCTTTTCCAGATGATTTTTCTGCCTTAAAAAGACATGGAACTTTTGGTGTGCCATTTTAAGAGTTCTTCAAAGACACCATAATAGTTTCTCCATTAAAACATCTCATATCAGATTAACTTGGAAACATACTGTAAATCAGAGCATTTGAAAAAAATAAAAAAAATAAAAAAAACTGTATTTGGATTTAAGAGATTTCAATCTTGCTCAATAACCCAAGCCATTTGTCCCTGCCAGTCTGCTGCCATAAGACTCCACCTAAAGGATGTGTGGAGGTGTCCCAGTGAGCCCACAGCTGAAGTAAATGCCATGCAATGCGGTCTAAATGCGGATAACAACAATCAACACCTCTTCCTCTGGCACAAACCAAATGACCTGCACAAGCCCACCCACCTCCAGTCTTTGCCATCTGCAAATGTGTTGTCCACTACTGCCACCATGTGGGGATTAGATAAAACAAAAACACAAATACATATCAGTGCAAAGCATCAATCTGGGTGGAGTGCTGGGAATTGGCACCATATATGGGAATAAAGGTTTGTCAGCTTTTGTTGTGCATGCCGGGAATTACAGGAACACTCTGGGGAGTCATAATTACTTTTCCACTTCCGTTAAATTGTGCAAGTCTGCTGTGGTGCTACTGATGAAATTCAACCACAGCTAGCAATTTGTAAGAAACAGCTAGGGTGTACCGTTATTCCGTAAACACAGAGCTTTGCAATGGATAGCCTCATCAAAGCAAGATATTTTTGTCACAATGCAACAATAATTAGATGGCACTGTAGTTGTACTTAATACTTAGCATGAAGGTGCTTCACTGAAAAGTAAAAAAAGGATAACTGCAGGAAAGTAGGGCTTGGACAAATTAATATAATTTCGCTTTTTTCAGCTTGATTTTAATCTTTCAAGAAATATCTTCCTTTTCATATTAAACAGTTATATTTATTGCCTTCTTTTTCAGTGGATTTACAGTAGGGTGAGCGGGTATATTGAATATAAAACATGGTTTGTCAAACTTTACAGTAGCACTAAGGAAATTGTGACTAACAATTAAAAAAAAAGTATATACGTGATTCTCTTCCTTTCTAAAATGATCATTATTTATTTATACCAGAGATAGGAATTGCCCCATGTTCAAAGAAAGTAACCTTTGAAAGTGATCTGGGACTTTTTTTTAAAGAGATCTGGCAAAACTGGACAATTCACAATGTCCATCCATCCATAGTCTTCTGGTTATCCAAGGCCAAGTTGCAGGGGGAGCAGCCTAAGAGGAAAGAAGTCCCGACCTCCCTCTCACTGCTTGTCCATGGAACACCAAGGCATTCCCAGGCCAACCAACAGATATAAGTGCACTTTTCACAATGAGTCTTTAAATATTAACTTTGTTTTTTAAAGAAAGCACTTGAACCTCATATCTTAGCTCAGTCAATCTTGTTCTAAGAAATACTTTGTACTTAATACGTTATATGTACAACACTCAGTTCCTGTAACTGGCTTTAATGCTGGGGATCAGCTGGGGTTCGTTTTTATCTTTTATTTTTTTAAACAAATACATCCCAAAAAGGGTATTCTGTTCAGCTGGACATAGCAGTTTCAGTGGAAGAAACAACTCATCCAAGTGACTCTTCACATAAATATGAGACTTTATTTTCAGGCTTCCAACAAATTACAATCACACCTCACATAAATCCATATACACAAGTGTTTATCGGGAACTAATGACTCAGGAGCAGATGAACAAACCTTGGTAGTTGAGAATTCTCAACTCTTGTGGGGGACCATACCTGGGAGCATATGCCAGAAACACCTTTCTAGCACTATAAAGCAATATTGCAACTAGTTTAGCATTTATTTTTAGTCACATCAGCTGCCAGTATGTGGTGCATGGGATACTTCAGCTAAGCTAAAACCCAAGTTTTGTAACTTCTAGTTCTTGTTTTGGCTTTATGCTTTAAATTCATTTTAGAGTCACGGTTGTATTGAATTGAGGTTGTATCAGAGGCAAGATTTAGCAAAATCCACACTGACGGTAATTGCAATTTTATGAAAATTGTTGACCATGTTGTGCAGACAACTGTCTGTCAATGAATATCTGAAAGCCTCACAAGTCTGATACATTTTTAAGCACTAAAATATTTTTCCAAACTCACAATATGGTTTTTAAACCGCATTCACATATTTAAATTTGCTATAACAACCTTGACATGAATGCATGTTAAAAAAAACAAAAAACCCTTCGGCTGCATTCCAGGGCCCGTATCCCTAAAGAATCTTTGTGCAAAAAGTGGCTCCTAGCGGCCAAATTCTAAGAAAATTCTCAGAGTCATGACGTTTTCTTAGAATTTCCCCTAAAAGTGACACGACAATCCCAGTTAATATAAAAGCTATTCCTCAAGATTCCTAGCGCTTAAAAGGGCTCCTAAGGCGAGATCTGCTAAGAGCAGGGAAGAGGACTTTTAGTGGCTTAGGAGTTCCCCTAAGCAGCTGCACAAAATGGCCAACAGAAGAGGCAGGAGAGATGTCCTGCAAACACTGGATGACAGGGAATTATTGAGATGCTACAGATTGGATCGTGCAGGAATCATGTTTGTGGTGGATCTCCTTAGAGATGCAATTACTTCACCAACTCGACGCCACAACGCTATTACACCGAAGACGAAAGTAATCACAACCCTGAGGTATTTGGCAACCGGGAAAATGCAACAATGCAGCAGTGATGACTTGGGTCTGCAATCACAGACATTGCTAAAAGCTGAGCCATGTTACCCTCGTTAAGACCACACTGGACTTGTAACGTTGTGATTTCTACTTCATTAAGGACAGCCTCTTGAGATAGGCCATCTTGTTTTCAACGGGGTCCATATGGGAGTGAAAGTACAAAATATGCCAGCTAGGATATTTATATGAGCAAATAAGACACGAATCATTATTTGAACAGGGTGTAATGAGTTTAAGTTTTCACATTTTAGATTCTAATGGCTATAACCCCTACAGCTTACTATTCATTTTCCAGATATTTTCTTGAATGTGAAATATTTACAATTACAGTCAGCATAAGATTAGAGTATATAATATGTTTATTGATTTGAGGGTACATCCTTTGCTCATTATCACCAAAAGCTCATTTCCATCAAACTTGTAGGATCAACCAATCACGGCTTTTGAAATGATGACTCATACCTAGCAACGGGGTCAACCACACCTCACTAAGATAGGATTTTCCATCCATTCCTTGCTCAGAGTTCACTGAAAATGTTCTGGAATCACTTCTAAGCTAAAACTCCTGGCAAGGAATTTTTAGGTTAAGTTAGGAGCTCTCTGAGAGGATTCTCAGAATCTTTAGGGATACGGGCCCAGGATCTTTAGCAAAGCTGTTGCTCATAGGGGGCTGTCCAGGTTCATATTATAGTAGCATATTTACCAAGCACGATGAGGTGGCCATTGCTGTGATTTGAAACCATTTAAAGTTGAACAGAATAGTTTTGTAAAGTAGCCAAAAAAAAAAAATAAAAAATAAAAAAAGAGGTTACACAATGTAACAAATAATTTTTATTGAAGATTAAACTCACATTCACCATCACTTTGCAATCAAAGTTTTAATACAACATTAAATTCTATCATTAAAATGACATGCACATGATTATCTCGCCATTACGGCCCTTTCAGTTTGAAGTGTCACCTTGTGTCAGTCACGTGAAGACCGACCTCCTTTGCTTCCTGCTCCTCCCACAGCTGAGCCACGTGTCCTAGCAGGGTCGACCTGGAAAACGCTCAGACAACAGTGACTGTGGAACATCCAATCACCATCGACTATTGCCATCAATGACAATGCACTGCTAACAATACCTGCCCGGGTTTACCTGGATTTTACAATCCGTGAAGAGACCAGAGCCGAGCATAGCGTAGCAGAGCCGGGCCGTTTGGTCGATTCCCTCCAGGCGGCGGCACGCAGGGCTCGGTAGCGCTCCCCAGTGGGCGGGCGGCAAGCGTGCAAAGGCGCGCCGCTGTGAGACAAATAAAGGCCCAACTATGAATCACGCGCACACATACACACTACATGATCAGGGCTACAAAACAGAACGGAACACCACATGACACATGAATCACACTTAAATATTTACAATTAAACTCTTCACACCTTTTAACAATGAGCTGAATTAAAGTCGGGCTGCTGAGGGAGCCGGGCCACGCTCACGAAGTTCGTCCTGGTTACCAAAACATTTCAAAGGCCTCATCAAAGTTCCGCTGCTGAAACGCAAGGTAGCTATCAGAGTCCAAGGCAGTACATGAGCTCGTCGGTGAAGAACATTCGCTAAACTGTTGAGCAGCTACTGCCTGTGAATCCTGAACTGACTTGTTAATGTCAATATTCATGTCTTCATACAGGTTTCCCATCAGGTACTGCGTGGTGTTTTCCGGCGCCATTGCGACAGCTGGATGACGGTGCACACAGGCCGTGGCGGTACTTTCCACAGACATGAAGTCTCCGTTCTTCCCGTCCGTGTGGCCCCGCAGGGTGCAGAGGCCGTCCTGCTGAGCCCGTCTCTGTTCCCGGCGGAGGTATTTTCGAATGGTGGTCTTCGCCGTTGTGGCTGGACTCTGTTTGAGGGCCTCGTTCTCCTCCGCGGCCACTGGGAAAAGCCTCCACGTCAACTTAGAGCCAAACTTCATGTTTTTCCGCAGACAACTCGTTTTTATTCTCTTCGCTTTAGTTGTCATCATTTTTACACACATGTCCGAGGAAAAAAAAATCTCTTGTTGACAAACTGGACAGCTTTTCCTTCTTCTCGCTCCGCATAAAGTTCTTTAAAAGGTAATAATAATTAAATCGAAGGATCGCTTTTCCTCTCCAAAACACCTTCTTAAAAGCGTAAAGCAGAATATATTTAAAAAAAGTCCCAAAAAGACAATCAATATAATGAGAGCACAGAGAACGTCGACCACACTCTGCTCACTTCACACAAAACTTCGCTAACGCAACGCTCACGTTGCATTTTATCACAGAGGATACCCACAATCCATCGCTTTCTAAAGGTAATGGTTGGGCTGAATGTAGGTTCTGCCACCTAACGGTGAGGAAGACACAAAACTTTAAAGTGATTACCATAAGTACAGGAGAAATAAAGTATAACCACGGGATTTTATTTTATTTTCAAATAATTACAGCTTTCTACAACCCAGTATAATATATAGAAACATTGGCAAATCAATAAAATACTTTGCATTTCTTTATAGGAAAATAAGAAATAAGCGCAATTTTTTTTTAAACATGCAAACATATTCACTGTTTGTTAATTTTATCTTTTGCCTTTTATTTTTATTGTCCTTCATTGTGTCATTGTTCTATTATGTGTTTTATCCTATTGTACAGTGTCCTCGGGTGTCCTGAAAGGTGCTTTATAAATAAAATGTATAACAATAATAATAATAATAATAATAAACATACATGAAAATACGTATATAAGATAAAGACAGAGTCTAACAAGCCATCTGCTGTGACCATTTGGGGGTGATGGGAGAAAGAGCCAGAAATTAATAGTAATTAATGATTAAATGTATAGTGGTGTTTAAACACCATCTTGTGAGTAAAAAAGGAAGAAGTAGCTGTCTTCAGGAACAATCCTGCAGGAGTCTGGGAAGTTCAATCAATGACTGATTGTTATCCATTGTAAGTTTTTCTATCCTGTTATTATTTTACTACAATGCAGTGTGTTTAGTATCATTGTCATGCTAATAAACGAAGCCATTGCTAGTTGGATGCTTTTCAGATTGTATTGCCTTGTCAATGGAAATCTGAATTTCTACTTTTACGATTCTCTAAATTTTGATAAGATTCCCAACACCACTTACTGAAACACAACCCCAGACAATCACATAACCTCCACAGTGCTTTACAGATAATTCCTGTATGTTCATCTGCTGTAGATGTTATTTTTTTAGGCCTGCCACTTCTTCTTTTGTCCGCCAATAGTCCAGTTTCCTCATTTTTCTATGACACACTGCATGTCATGCTGGGAATTTTTAGGTAATAGCTCCCGAATCACATTTTTTTGTGTAAGAAATGCTATTTTATTTCTGTCAAATGATATCTTTATCATTTCATTTTCATAGATTTACCTGCAGAAATGTGAACACATGCTTGCTACTCATTACAAAATTAGGAGTCGCTCAAGACCTTTGCTCAACCATTAATGCATATCATGAAATTTACAAACCCATCAGCTAAAAAAAAGAAGAAGATTTATATTTAACAGCTATTTTAACCAAAGCTGAGTCAACCTCCCTTATATAACATCGACCAGAGTTTATTAAATTATATTATTTTCATCTCTTTTTGTTTTCCAGATGAATTCCTTATTTTTGTCTGACAATGATAATCAAACAAAACACTCAAAACAGAAAAGAGCCGATACAGCTCTAACTAGTGCTGTCATTTTAAGTGAAAGCCACTGCAAGAGTTTGTGTTATGATTTGCTTTGCGAATACTGAAGACAAACACATAAATCTATATCATCTATACAATGCTATCTCAGCTGTCAGTTGTAAAGCAGCATCATTCATGTATTCATTCAGATTTATTTTTCTTTTAATCTAATTAGTCCAGAACACAACACAAACAATCCTTCCATCAATAATATATTATAGCAGAACATATCGCCACAATACATTTAAAAAACTGGCATATGGGATACCAATCACAAAAAACTGCATCAGACATTCCATACTTAAGCTGAGAATTACATTAATATTAAAGTGATTCTTTAAACCTCCATTGTTTTCATTCAAACTCTGTTCTGTAGATTCTAATTCCGTTGTTTTCATTCAAATTCCGTTGTTTTCATTCTAATTTTGTTGTTTGTTTTAAACTTCCATTTCATTCAAATTCTGTTGTTTTTATTCAAATTCTATTGTTTTCATTCAAATTCTGTTCTGTTCATTCTAATTCCGTTGTTTTGATTCAAATTTTGTTCTGTTCATTCTAATTCCGTTGTTTTCATTCAAATGCTTTTGTTTTCATTCTAATTCTACTATTTTTATTCAAATTCCATTGTTTGTTCTCAAATCCTGTTGTTTTCATTCAAATTCTGGGGCCCGTTCTTCGTACCTCGCTTACTACATCCAAGATCAAATGACACATCCAAGACCAAATCATCGCGCTACCCGTGAGCTCGCTAATCCAGTTCTCCGAACACACCTGCTGTTGACGATTAGTACAGCTGGATGAAGTAATGTGAGATCACTGGGTGTCGTAAAAGGGGCTACGCATCGATAGTAGAAACATTGATCGGCAACCCTCTGATTGGTCGGCGAAAATGGCGAAGGAGCGCGCTCGGCTCGGTATTTTTCGGCAGCAGAGCAAGAACTCTTGAGTGAGGGATTTCAGGAGTTTCAGAGTTTAATCAGAACGCAAGGGAACACTGCAAAGGCTGCAAAAGCAAGGAGAGAGGGCTGGCAGAAAGTTGCTGACAAATTAAACTCGTAAGTGATTTAATAATAACAGTAATAATGGAGTGGATTGATATAGCGCTTTTCAAGGCACCCAAAGCGCTTTACAATGCCACTATTCAGTCACTCTCACATTCACACACTGGTGGAGGCAGCTACGGCTGTAGCCACAGCTGCCCTGGGGCAGACTGACAGAAGCCAGGCTGCCATATCGCGCCATCGGCCCCTCTGGCCAACACCAGTAGGCGGTAGGGTAGATTTATCATATCACACCATATTATCCAATATTATATTACATTATATTATATTATGTTATATTATATCCCCTTTCACATTAGAGCCACAACAGGACCCACTAGAACATGGGAACAAGTAAAAGTGAAATATAAGAATATTCTAAAGAATGGTAATATTTATCACTTATATTGCTTTTCGTCTCTTGGAAAGAGACCCTGGAATAATCTGTTTGTTTGTTCATAACAGCAACCAAGAAAAGGGCAGAGCAAAAAAAAAGACAGGTGGTGGTCTTGCACCTCCTCGTCAACAAGTTGGTTAAGTAAATAATATCCTCACGGGAAAATCGATATCTCTCAATGAGCACACTGTCGCGCTGAGCTAAAGGATCCTGTCTGTCCCGCAATATACGCTGACTTCTGAGGACTCTCCTTATCAATCTTGCACCTTCCGCAATGGGTTGCTCGCGTATACGGACAGGACATGGCTGCGACAGGCTTCCCAAATCCACCTTCGCTTTTATAGCCGTGGTCTCTCATCTTGATTACACGAAGTAATTTGCAATTACTACTCTGAAATATGAATTACATCTGTAATAATCACATACATGTGATAGAATGTTAATAGTACATTTCCCTTTTTTAGGAAATGACCTGTATGTATCTGTGTGAAATCAATAAATGGATCAAGTGCTGCATTATCTTTAGTTACATTGATGTTATTTATTTATGGTGAAACAGTGGTGGAATATCGCTGTTGCTTTCGTATACATGAAGCGGACATACCTGCGTGGCCGCGATCTAATCCTGTTTACATAAAGTAAACCTGCTCCCGAGCAGGTTTACGCTTACGGCTCTGTTGCTATGGCAGCAAGTCCCGGATGAGCTTCGGGGAACCGAACGATCTAAGATCACGCGAAATCGTCAACAATCAAATCCAGCTAACCTACTTAGCGAGGTACGAAGAACGGACCCCTGTTCTGTACATTCTAATTCCGTTGTTTTCATTCTAATTCTGTTGTTTTCATGTTAATTCCATTGTTTTCATTCAAATTCTGTTGTTTGTTTTAAACTTCCATTGTTTTCATTCAAATTCCGTTGTTTTCATTCAGATTCTGTTCTGTTCATTCTAATTCCGTTGTTTTCATTCAAATTCCGTTGTTTTCATTCCAATTCCATTGTTTGTTCTCAAATTCTGTTGTTTTCATTCAAATTCCGTCGTTTTCATGTTAATTCTGTTGTTTTCATTCAAATTCCATTGTTTTCATTCAAATTCTTTTCTGTTCATTCAAATTCCATTGTTTTGATTCAAATTCTATTCATTTCATTCTAATTCCGTTCTTTTCATTGAAATTCCGTTGTTTTCATTCAAATTCTGTTCATTCAAATTCTGTTGTTTTCATTCAAATTCTGTTCTGTTCATTCTAATTCCGTTGTTTTCATTCAAATTCCATTGTTTTCATTCAAATTCTGTTCATTAAAATTCCGTCGTTTTTATGTTAATTCCGTTCTGTTCATTCTAATTCCGTTGTTTTCATTCAAATTCCATTGTTTTCATTCAAATTCTGTTCATTCAAATTCCGTTGTTTTCATTCAAATTCCGTTGTTTTCATTCAAATGCTTTTGTTTTCATTCTAATTCTACTCTTTTTATTCAAATTCCATTGTTTATTCTCAAATTCTGTTGTTTTCATTCAAATTCTGTTCTGTTCATTCAAATTCTGTTCTGTTCATTCAAATTCTGTTGTTTTGATTCAAATTCTGTTCTGTTCATTCTAATTCCATTGTTTTCATTCAAATTTCATTGTTTTCATTCAAATTCTGTTCTGTTCATTCAAATTCCATTGTTTTGATTTAAATTCTGTTCTGTTCATTCTAATTCCGTTGTTTTCATTCAAATTTCATTGTTTTCATTCAAATTCTGTTCTGTTCATTCAAATTCCATTGTTTTCATTCAAATTCCATTGTTTTCATTCAAATTCCATTGTTTTCATTCAAATTCTGTTCATTCAAATTCCGTTGTTTTCATTCAAATTCTGTTCTGTTCATTCTAATTCCGTTGTTTTCATTCAAATTCTGTTCTGTTCATTCTAATTCCGTTGTTTTCATTCAAATTCTGTTCTGTTCATTCTAATTCCGTCGTTTTCATTCAAATTCCGTTGTTTTCATTCAAATGCTTTTGTTTTCATTCTAATTCTACTCTTTTTATTCAAATTCCATTGTTTATTCTCAAATTCTGTTGTTTTCATTAAAATTCCGTCGTTTTTATGTTAATTCCGTTGTTTTCATTCTAATTCTGTTGTTTGTTTTAAACTTCCATTGTTTTCATTCAAATTCCGTTGTTTTGATTCAAATTCTGTTCTGTTCATTCAAATTCCGTTGTTTTCATTCCAACTCTCTGTTAATTCTAATTCCATTGTTTTCATTCAATTTCCGTTGTTTTCATTCTAATTCCATTGTTTTCATTCAAATTCCATTGTTTTCATTCAAATTCCATTGTTTTCATTCAAATTCCATTGTTTTCATTCAAATTCTGTTCTGTTCATTCAAATTCCATTGTTTTGATTTAAATTCTGTTCTGTTCATTCAAATTCCGTTGTTTTCATTCAAGTTCCATTGTTTTCATTCAAATTCTGTTCATTCAAATTCCGTTGTTTTCATTCAAATTCCGTTGTTTTCATTCCAACTCTCTGTTAATTCTAATTCCATTGTTTTCATTCAATTTCCGTTGTTTTCATTCTAATTCTGTTGTTTGTTTTAAACTTCCATTGTTTTCATTCTAATTCCATTGTTTTCATTCAAATTCCATTGTTTTCATTCAAATTCCATTGTTTTGATTTAAATTCTGTTCTGTTCATTCAAATTCCATTGTTTTGATTTAAATTCTGTTCTGTTCATTCAAATTCCGTTGTTTTCATTCAAGTTCCATTGTTTTCATTCAAATTCTGTTCATTCAAATTCCGTTGTTTTCATTCAAATTCCGTTGGTTTCATTCAAATTCCGTTGTTTTCATTCAAATGCTTTTGTTTTCATTCTAATTCTACTCTTTTTATTCAAATTCCATTGTTTATTCTCAAATTCTGTTGTTTTCATTAAAATTCCGTCGTTTTTATGTTAATTCCGTTGTTTTCATTCTAATTCTGTTGTTTGTTTTAAACTTCCATTGTTTTCATTCAAATTCCATTGTTTTCATTCAAATTCTGTTCTGTTCATTCTAATTCCGTTGTTTTCATTCAATTTCCGTTGTTTTCATTCTAATTCTGTTGTTTGTTTTAAACTTCCATTGTTTTCATTCATGACCGAAAGAACGAGATCGTGGATACAAGCGGCAGAAATGAGCTTCCTCCGAAGGGTGGCTGGCCTCTCCCTTAGAGATAGGGTGAGAAGTTCGGCCATCCGGGAGGGGCTCAGAGTAGAGCAGCTGCTGCTCCACATCGAAAGGAGCCAGCTGAGGTGGTTCGGGCATCTGACAAGGATGCCCCCTGGGCGCCTCCTGGGTGAGGTGTTCCAGGCATGTCCCACCGGGAGGAGGCCCCGGGGCAGACCCAGGACACGCTGGAGAGATTATATCTCTCGGCTGGCCTGGGAACGCCTTGGTATTCCCCCGGACAAGCTGGAGGAGGTGGCTGGGGAGAGGGAGGTCTGGGCCTCTTTGCTTAGGCTGCTGCCCCCGCGACCCGACCCCGGACAAAGCGGATGACGATGGATGGATGGATGGATGTTTTCATTCAAATTCCATTGTTTGTTCTCAAATTCCGTCATTTTCATGTTAATTCCATTGTTTTCATTCAAATTCTCTTGTTTTCATTCAAAATCCATTGTTTTCATTCAAATTTCGTTGTTTTGATTCAAATTATTTTCTGTTCATTCAAATTTCATTGTTTTGATTCAAATTCTGTTGTGTTCATTCAAATTCTGTTGTTTTTATTCAAATTCCATTGTTTTCATTCAAATTCTGTTCTGTTCATTCTAATTTCATTGTTTTGATTCAAATTCTGTTCTGTTCATTCAAATTCCGTTGTTTTCATTCAAACTCTCTTCTGTTCATTCTAATTCCATTGTTTTCATTCAATTTCCGTTGTTTTCATTCTAATTCTGTTGTTTGTTTTAAACTTCCATTGTTTTCATTCAAATTCCATTGTTTTCATTCAAATTCTGTTCTGTTCATTCTAATTCCGTTGTTTTCATTCAAATGCTTTTGTTTTCATTCTAATTCTACTCTTTTTATTCAAATTCCATTGTTTATTCTCAAATTCTGTTGTTTTCATTAAAATTCCGTCGTTTTTATGTTAATTCCGTTGTTTTCATTCTAATTCTGTTGTTTGTTTTAAACTTCCATTGTTTTCATTCAAATTCCATTGTTTTCATTCAAATTCTGTTCTGTTCATTCTAATTCCATTGTTTTCATTCAAATTCCGTTGTTTTCATTCAAATTCCGTTGTTTTCATTCAAATTCTGTTCTGTTCATTCAAATTCTGTTCTGTTCATTCAAATTCCGTTGTTTTGATTCAAATTCTGTTCTGGGGCCTGTTCTTCGTACCTCGCTAAGTGAGTTAGCTGGATTAGATTGTTGACGATTTCGCGTGATCCTGGATCGTTCGGTTCCCCGAAGCCCATCCGGGACTTGCTGTCATAGCAACAGAGCCGTAAGCGTAAACCTGCTGGGGAGCAGGTTTACTTTATGTAAACAGGATTAGATCGCGGCCACGCAGGCATGTCCGCGTCATCATACGAAAGCAACAGCGACATTCCGCCACTGTTCCACCATGAATAAATAACATCACTGTAACTAAAGATAATGCAGCACTTGATCCTTTTATTGATGTCACACAGATACATACAGGTCAGTCCCTAAAAAAAGGGAAATGTACTATTAACATTCTATTACATGTATGTGATTATTACAGATGTAATTCATATTTCAGAGTAGTAATTGTAAATTACTTCGTGTAATCAAGATGAGAGACCACGGCTATAAAAGCGAAGGTGGATTTGGGAAGCCTGTCGCAGCCATGTCCTGTCCGTATACGCGACCAACCCATTGCGGAAGGTGCAAGATTGATAAGGAGAGTCCTCAGAATACAGCGTATGTTGCGGGATAGACAGGATCCTTTAGCTCAGCGCGACAGTGTGCTCATTGAGAGATATCGATATTCCCGTGAGGGTATTATTTACTTAACCAACTTGTTGACGAGGGGGTGCAGGACCACCACCTGTCTTTTTTTGCTCTGCCCTTTTCTTGGTTGCTGTGATGAACAAACTAACAGAGTATTACAGGCCAGTATTACCTTGCCAAGAGACGAAAAGCAACCTAAGAGATAAATATTACCATTCTGTAGAATACTCCTGTATTCCACTTTTACTTGTTCCCATGTTCTTGTGGGTCCTGTTGTGGCTCTAATGTGAAAGGGGATATAATATAACGTATTATAATGTAATGTAATGCCATATAATATTGGATAATATCGTGTCATATGATAGATCTACCCTACCGCCTACTGGTGTTGGCCAGAGGGGGCCGATGGCGCGATATGGCAGCCTGGCTACAACCGTAGCTGCCTCCACCAGTGTGTGAATGTGAGAGTGAATGAATAGTGGTATCGTAAAGCGCTTTGGGTGCTTTGGAAAGCGCTATATAAACCCAATCCATTATTATTATTATTATTATTATTAAATTACCTACGAGTCTGATTTGTCAGCAACTTTCTGCCAGCCCTCTCTCCTTGCTTTTGCAGCCTTTGCAGTGTTCTCTTGCGTTTTAATTAAACTCTGAAACTCCTGACATCCCTCACTCATGAGTTCTTGCTCTGCTGCCGGAAAATACCGAGCACGGCCCTTCGACATTTTCGCCGACCAATCAGAGGGTTGCCGATCACTGTTTCTGCTATCGATGCGTATCCCCTTTTACGACACCCAGTGATCTCACATTACTTCATCCAGCTGTACTAATCGTCAACAGCAGGTGTGTTCGGGGAACCGGATTAGCGAGTTCACGGTTAGCGCGATAGTTTGGTCTTGGATGTTTCATTTGATCTTGGATGTAGTGAGCGACGTACGAAGCACAGGGCCCTGTTCATTCAAATTCCATTGTTTTCATTCAAATTCTGCTCTGTTCATTCAAATTCTGTTCTGTTCATTCAAATTTTGTTCTGTTCATTCAAACTCTGTTCTGTACATTCTAATTCCATTGTTTTCATTCAATTTCCGTTGTTTTCATTCAAATTCCATTGTTTTGATTCAAATTCTGTTCTGTTCATTCAAATTCCATTGTTTTCATTCTAATTCCGTTGTTTTCATTCAAATTCTGTTCTGTTCATTCAAATTCTGTTCTGTTCATTCAAATTCCGTTGTTTTGATTCAAATTCTGTTCTGTTCATTCTAATTCCATTGTTTTCATTCAAATTCTGTTGTGTTCATTCAAATTCCATTGTTTTGATTCAAATTCTGTTCTGTTCATTCTAATTCCATTGTTTTCATTCAATTTCTGTTGTTTTCATTCTAATTCTGTTGTTTGTTTTAAACTTCCATTGTTTTCATTCAAATTCCATTGTTTGTTCTCAAATTCCGTCATTTTCATGTTAATTCCATTGTTTTCATTCAAATTCTGTTGTTTTCATTCAAAATCCATTGTTTTCATTCAAATTTCATTGTTTTGATTCAAATTCTGTTGTGTTCATTCAAATTCTGTTGTTTGTTTTAAACTTCCATTTCATTCAAATTCCGTTGTTTTCATTCAAATTCTGTTCTTTTCATTGAAATTCCATTGTTTTGATTCAAATTCTGTTCTGTTCATTCAAATTCCGTTGTTTTCATTCAAACTCTCTTCTGTTCATTCTAATTCCATTGTTTTCATTCAATTTCCGTTGTTTTCATTCTAATTCTGTTGTTTGTTTTAAACTTCCATTGTTTTCATTCAAATTCCATTGTTTTTTCATTCAAATTCTGTTCTGCTCATTCAAATTCCATTGTTTTGATTCAAATTCTGTTCTGTTCATTCAAATTCCATTGTTTTCATTCAAATTCTGCTCTGTTCATTCAAATTCTGTTCTGTTCATTCAAATTCCGTTGTTTTGATTCAAATTCTGTTCTGTTGATTCAAATTCCGTTGTTTTCATTCAAACTCTGTTCTGTACATTCTAATTCCATTGTTTTCATTCAAATTCTGTTGTGTTCATTCAAATTCCATTGTTTTGATTCAAATTCTGTTCTGTTCATTCTAATTCCGTTGTTTTCATTCAATTTCTGTTGTTTTCATTCTAATTCTGTTGTTTGTTTTAAACTTCCATTGTTTTCATTCAAATTCCATTGTTTGTTCTCAAATTCCGTCATTTTCATGTTAATTCCATTGTTTTCATTCAAATTCTGTTGTTTTCATTCAAAATCCATTGTTTTCATTCAAATTTCATTGTTTTGATTCAAATTCTGTTGTGTTCATTCAAATTCTGTTGTTTGTGTTAAACTTCCATTTCATTCAAATTCCATTGTTTTGATTCAAATTCTGTTCTGTTCATTCTAATTCCATTGTTTTCATTCAATTTCCGTTGTTTTCATTCTAATTCTGTTTGTTTTAAACTTCCATTGTTTTCATTCAAATTCCATTGTTTTTTCATTCAAATTCTGTTCTGCTCATTCAAATTCCATTGTTTTGATTTAAATTCTGTTCTGTTCATTCTAATTCCGTTGTTTTAATTCAAATTCCATTGTTTTCATTCAAATTCTGTTCATTCAAATTCCGTTGTTTTCATTCAAATTCCGTTGTTTTTATTCAAATGCTTTTGTTTTCATTCTAATTCTACTCTTTTCATTCAAATTCCATTGTTTATTCTCAAATTCTGTTGTTTTCATTAAAATTCCGTCGTTTTTATGTTAATTCAGTTGTTTTCATTCTAATTCTGTTGTTTGTTTTAAACTTCCATTGTTTTCATTCAAATTCCATTGTTTTGATTCAAATTCTGTTCTGTTCATTCAAATTCCATTGTTTTCATTCAAATTCCGTTGTTTTCGTTCAAATTCCGTTGTTTTCATTCAAATTCTGTTCTGTTCATTCAAATTCTGTTCTGTTCATTCAAATTCCGTTGTTTTGATTCAAATTCTGTTCTGTTCATTCAAATTCCATTGTTTTCATTCAAATTCTGCTCTGTTCATTCAAATTCTGTTCTGTTCATTCAAATTCCGTTGTTTTGATTCAAATTCTGTTCTGTTGATTCAAATTCCGTTGTTTTCATTCAAACTCTGTTCTGTACATTCTAATTCCGTTGTTTTCATTCAATTTCTGTTGTTTTCATTCAAATTCTGTTGTGTTCATTCAAATTCTGTTGTTTGTTTTAAACTTCCATTGTTTTCATTCAAATTCCATTGTTTGTTCTCAAATTCCGTCATTTTCATGTTAATTCCATTGTTTTCATTCAAATTCTGTTGTTTTCATTCAAAATCCATTGTTTTCATTCAAATTCTGTTCTTTTCATTGAAATTCCATTGTTTTCATTCAAATTTCGTTGTTTTGATTCAAATTCTGTTGTGTTCATTCAAATTCTGTTGTTTGTTTTAAACTTCCATTTCATTCAAATTCTGTTGTTTTTATTCAAATTCCATTGTTTTCATTCAAATTCTGTTCTTTTCATTGAAATTCCATTGTTTTGATTCAAATTCTGTTCTGTTCATTCTAATTTTATTGTTTTCATTCAACTGCTTTTGTTTTCATTCTAATTCTACTCTTTTTATTCAAATTCCATTGTTTGTTCTCAAATTCTGTTGTTTTCATTCAAACTCTGTTCTGTACATTCTAATTCCGTTGTTTTCATTCAAATTCTGTTGTTTGTTTTAAACTTCCATTGTTTTCATTCTAATTCCATTGTTTGTTCTCAAATTCCATTGTTTTCATTCAAACTCTGTTCTGTACATTCTAATTCCGTTGTTTTCATTCAAATTCTGTTGTTTGTTTTAAACTTCCATTGTTTTCATTCTAATTCCATTGTTTGTTCTCAAATTCCATTGTTTTCATTCAAATTCTGTTCGGGGGTCCGTTCTTCGTACCTCGCTAAGTAAGTTAGCTGGATTTGATTGTCGACGATTTCGCGTGATCTTGGATCGTTCGGTTCTCCGAAGCTCATCCGGGACTTGCTGTCATAGCAACAGAGCCGTAAGCGTAAACCTGCTCGGGAGCAGGTTTACTTTATGTAAACAGGATTAGATCGCGGCCACGCAGGTATGTCCGCTTCATGTATACAAAAGCAACAGCGATATTCCACCACTGTTTCACCATAAATAAATAACATCAATGTAACTAAAGATAATGCAGCACTTGATCCTTTTATTGATTTCACACAGATACATACAGGTCATTTCCTAATAACGGGAAATGTACTATTACCAATCTATTACATGTATGTGATTATTACAGATGTAATTCATATTTCAGAGTAGTAATTGTAAATTACTTCGTGTAATCAAGATGAGAGACCACGGCTATAAAAGCGAAGATGGATTTGGGAAGCCTGTCGCAGCCATGTCCTGTCCGTTTACGCGAGCAACCCATTGCGGAAGGTGCAAGATTGATAAGGAGAGTCCTCAGAATTCAGCGTATATTGCGGGACAGACAGGATCTTTTAGCTCAGCGCGACAGTGTGCTCATTGAGAGATATCGATTTTCCCGTGAGGGTATTATTTACTTAACCAACTTGTTGACAAGGGGGTGCAGGACCACCACCTGTCGTTTTTTGCTCTGCCCTTTTCTTGGTTGCTGTTATGAACAAACAAACAGAGTATTCCAGGGTCTCTTTCCTAGAGACTAAAAGCAATATAAGTGATAAATATTACCATTCTGTAGAATATTCTTATATTTCACTTTTACTTGTTCCCATGTTCTAGTGGGTCCTGTTGTGGCTCTAATGTGAAAGGGGATATAATATAACATATTATAATATAATATAATGTAATATAATATTGGATAATATAGTGTGATATGATAAATCTACCCTACCACCTACTGGTGTTGGCCAGAGGGGCCAATGGCGCGATATGGCAGCCTGGCTTCTGTCAGTCTGCCCCAGGGCAGCTGTGGCTACAACTGTAGCTGCCTCCACCAGTGTGTGAATGTGAGAGTGACTGAATAGTGGCATTGTAAAGCGCTTTGGGTGCCTTGGAAAGCGCTATATCAATCCACTCCATTATTATTGTTATTATTAAATTACTTACGAGTTTAATTTGTCAGCAACTTTCTGCCAGCCCTCTCTCCTTGCTTTTGCAGCTTTTGCAGTGTTCCCTTGCGTTCTGATTAAACTCTGAAACTCCTGAAATCCCTCACTCAAGAGTTCTTGCTCTGCTGCCGAAAAATACCAAGCGCTCTCCTTCGACATTTTCGCCGACCAATCAAAGGGTTGCCGATCAATGTTTCTACTATCGATGCGTAGCCCCTTTTACGACACCCAGTGATCTCACATTACTTCATCCAGCTGTACTAATCGTCAACAGCAGGTGTGTTCGGAGAACTGGATTAGCGAGCTCACGGGTAGCGCGATGATTTGGTCTTGGATGTGTCATTTGATCTTGGATGTAGTAAGCGACGTACGAAGAACGGGCCCCTGTTCATTCTAATTCCGTTGTTTTCATTCAAATTCTGTTCTGTTCATTCTAATTCCGTTGTTTTCATTCAAATGCTTTTGTTTTCATTCTAATTCTACTCTTTTTATTCAAATTCCATTGTTTGTCCTCAAATTCTGTTGTTTTCATTCAAATTCTGTTCTGTACATTCTAATTCCGTTGTTTTCATTCAAATTCTGTTGTTTGTTTTAAACTTCCATTGTTTTCATTCAAATTCCATTGTTTGTTCTCAAATTCTGTTGTTTTCATTCAAACTCTGTTCTGTACATTCTAATTCCATTGTTTTCATTCAAATTCTGTTGTTTGTTTTAAACTTCCATTGTTTTCATTCAAATTCCGTTGTTTTCATTCAAATTCTTTTCTGTTCATTCAAATTCCATTGTTTTGATTCAAATTCTATTCATTTCATTCTAATTCCATTGTTTTCATTCAAATTCCGTTGTTTTCATTCTAATTCTGTTGTTTGTTTTAAACCTCCATTGTTTTCATTCTAATTCCGTTGTTTTCATTCAAATTCTGTTGTTTTCATTAAAATTCTGTTGTTTTAATTAAAATTCTGTTGTTTTCATTCAAATTCTGTTCAGGGCCCTATTTCAGGAAGCCGTTTTAGAAAACTCAGAGTGAAAAACGATACTCAGGGTTGAGTAACCCCGAACTGTCCAACTCGGAATATTTGGTTTCAGAAAGGCTGATAACAATTAGTTCAGTCAACGCGGAGTTGCTTTAACCCCAAGTTAAACGCGCGCACGAGGATACATAAAGCCCTGATTAGTGGAGCACAGATTAAGCGAGTCACCATGGAGACGGAGGGAAAGAAGGCGCGGTCAATGTATTTTACAGCGCTTGAGGCCGAAATTCTGATGGCAGCATATGCCGATAACATGCAAATTTTGCGGAAAAAAAGTAACACAGCCTCAGCTGCAAAAGAAAGGGAGCATGCATGGCAAAACATAGCCGACAGAGTCAATGCGTGAGTGTTAATTTAAACATTGATCTAGAGATTTCCACCCATTTAACACGTTATTTTTTAATTTTTTTTATTTTATACATTTTATTTTGTGATGTGATGTGAGCGCAGGTGCAACCCAACAGGCCCCAAACGTTCCTGGCAGCAAGTAAAAATGAAATATAAAAATATAGTCCAAACAGGTAAGGTGTAATTGTATTATGAGCCATAGTGCTTGGTCTGTTTGTCCTATATAAATCAATTGCAGTTAGAGGCTACATTACTTTTCTTTCTGTAAGCATTTATTGAAATTATCTGAGCACATTACAAGTAAATATTTGCATACTCTGTATGCTCAAATGTGACCCGTTATAGCCAACAGACAAAAAGCGGAGGCCCGAAAAACAGGTGGGGGTCCTCCACCACCACCACGCACAGAGGCTGAGCAGTTGGCTTCCACATTTGTGATAATGTTGGCAGCATCACATATGATCTTCACAGTGCAGAGAACACAAATTAGCATCCATTACTATAATGAAATAATTTGTTAGTTTGAAATGCTACAGGGAACTATGTACCTGTACATTAATGCTGTGGAAAGACTTCCTGTTCACATAGTCTCCTTCATTTACTGAAGGAGCAATGATTGGAATGTGAGTGCCATCTATACAGCCAATCACGCCTGGGAACCGTGAGAATAAATGTAAAATTTAAGTAGTAGTTCAAGTATCACCACATCATGAATTAAGTTTTGTTCATCCTGATACCTGCAATTTTGTGGCATCCCTCTTTGATAAATCTTGTGGGTCTATGACCGGGGAACACCACAAACGAGTACAGGAGATGTTTCAGTGCAACTGTAACATTCCTGACTGCCCGACAGACGGTAGCCTTGGAAACGTGCTCAGCGTCACCAATATTATACAGAAAGCTCCCGTTTGCAAAAAACCGAAGTGCAATACAAATAATATGTACAGAACTGAGAGGATGTCCGCGATGTGTCACATGAGCAATATTAGGCCTGAGGATGTTATTCAAATAAATTATAGATTGTGCTGAAAAACGGTAACGTTCACACAGAAAATCATCAGGAAATGATAAAATGTCCAAACGCGCTCTAATCACTCTCTCCCGGCGGAGAGCTCTGCGGTGAATTTGGGCTTCAACATCTACTGGCTCTTCAAGGAAGGGGCACGCCATGTCTGACACTTCCTACAGTCAGGTTTCCGACAAAGAGGCGGAGAAGGTCAGGGTTAGTTGAAGTAAACCTGCTAGAATATGTTCACCCACACAGACCTGGACCAGTACGCCTCATCTGTACTGGATTACATCTCCGAAATCACAGACAGTGTCACCACCCAGAAACGGATCACCATGTACCCCAACCAGAAGCCTTGGATGAACCGGGATGTTCGTCTCCTCCTGAAGGCCCGCAACACCGCCTTTAGGTCAGGAGATGCACACGCCTACAGCACAGCCAGGGCTAATCTAAAGAAGGGCATCAAAAAAGCCAAACACCATTACAAAAAGAAGGTAGAAGAACACTTCTCCAACTCCAACCCCCGACGCATGTGGCAAGGACTCCAGACCATTACAGACTACAGGACCACCAAACCCTCCCCCGCATCCTCTGATGTCTCCTTCCTCAACGAGCTCAACAACTTTTATGCTCGTTTTGAGCGAGGGAACCCCACAACCACAACCAAAGCAGACATGACGCCAGACCACCAACCTCTGACTCTCTCCCCCACCGATGTAGGAGCGGTGCTGAGCAGGATCAATGTCCACAAGGCTGCAGGTCCCGATGGCATCCCCGGGCGTGTTCTCAGAGCGTGTTCTGGGGAGCTTGCAGGAGTGCTCACAGACATATTCAATCTGTCCTTGGCCCACGCTGTGGTACCGGCCTGCTTCAAATCCACCTCCATCGTCCCGATACCCAAAAACTCCAACCCATCTTGCCTCAATGACTACCGCCCAGTAGCACTCACCCCCATCATCACTAAGTGCTTAGAGCAGCTGGTCCTAGCACACTTCAAATCCTGTCTCCCCCCCACCCTGGACCCCCACCAATTCGCATACCGCCAGAACAGGAGCACAGAGGATGCAGTCTCCATCGCACTGCACTCTGTCCTCTCACACCTGGACAACAACAACACCTACGCCAGAATGCTGTTTATAGACTTCAGTTCAGCATTCAATACAATCCACCCCTCACAACTCATCAAGAAACTGACAGACCTGGGCATCAGTTCCCTCATCTACAAATGGTTACTGGACTTCCTGACCAACCGCCCCCAACATGTCCGGCTGGATAACCACTGCTCATCTACCATCACAATGAACACCGGTGTACCACAAGGCTGTGTGATGAGCCCTTTCCTCTACTCCCTCTTCACCCACGACTGCAGACCTGCTGATGGTTCCAACACCATCATTAAGTTTGCAGATGACACCACGGTGATTGGCCTCATCAGTGACAACGATGAGGCCGCCTACAGGGAGGAAGTGGATCGTCTGGCTGAGTGGTGCGACAGAAACAACCTGCTGCTTAACACCGAGAAGACCAAGGAGCTCATCGTGGACTACAGGAGGAATGCTGACCCACATCCACCCATCCACATTAAGGGGATGGCTGTGGAGCGTGTGAGCAGCTTCAAGTTCCTGGGAGTCCACATCTCCGAGGATCTCACCTGGACGACCAACTGCTCCAAGCTGGTCAAGAAGGCTCATCAGCGCCTCTTCTTCTTGAGGACTCTGAGGAAGAACCACCTGTCCTCAGACATCCTGGTGAACTTCTATCGTTGCACCATCGAGAGCATCCTGACCAACTGTATAACAGTCTGGTACGGGAACTGCTCTGCCTCGGACCGGAAGGCGTTGCAGAGGGTCGTGAAAACTGCCCAGCGCATCGCCGGAGCACCACTTCCTGGCATAAAAGACATCTACAGGAAGCGGTGTCTGAAAAGGGCTGGGAAAATCATCAAAGACCCCAGTCACCCATCACATGGACTCTTCACCCTCCTGCCCTCTGGGAGGCGCTACAGGAGCCTCCGGACTAAGACCACCAGGTACCGGAACAGCTTCTTCCCCACAGCTGTCAGACTCCTGAACTCTGCCTCCTGACATCTGACCCACGTTAACTCATGGACTGAACATACACACACCCACAATGGACAACTGTACCCTCAAACACACAATAATAACATGGACTGAACCACCACTCACAACCACTAGCACTTTATATAGCCTCTGTAGAAACTATCTACACCCTCACTTATCTTAACTGCACTACTGTATAGCTCTGTGTAAATAATCATTCTGTACATTCGATAATCTTTAATTCTACAACTGTTTACAACTTCCATAGTTCACATTTCTGTATAGCTGTATATCTCAGATTTCTGTAAAGTTATTTATTTCATATTCTGTATAGTTTTTCATGTTTATATCCTGTTCATAGCCTGTACATAGCTTGTACTCACTACAGCCTGTACATACTTATAGTTATAGCATATTCACAACATACTTCATACCGTGTACATTATAACATACCATAATAGACCCATTTCTGTAATATACTTACATATCTATACTATTGCTAATATATATTGTAATATATCTATATCACTAAAGCACTTCTGGATGGATGCAAACTGCATTTCGTTGCCCTGTACCTGTGCATGTGCAATGACAATAAAGTTGAATTCTATTCTATTCTATTCTATTCTATTCTGTTCTAGGGGGCAGGTTAGCTTCACGGAGTGTGTCGTCATAGTAACTCACTCAGAATTAATCTAAACTCGCTTTGTGAAACCGAAAAACCAGAGTTTTTGTTAACTCAGGGTATACTTACTCAGAGTTTGCACTAAACCGGCTTCCTGAAATAGGGCCCTGTACATTCTAATTCCGTTGTTTTCATTCTAATTCTGTTGTTTTCATTCTAATTCCATTGTTTTCCTTCTAATTCCGTTGTTTTCATTCAAATTCCATTGTTTTCATTCAAATTCCATTGTTTTCATTCAAATTCTGTTCATTCAAATTCCGTTGTTTTCATTCAAATGCTTTTGTTTTCATTCTAATTCTACTCTTTTTATTCAAATTCCATTGTTTATTCTCAAATTCTGTTGTTTTCATTAAAATTCCGTCGTTTTTATGTTAATTCCGTTGTTTTCATTCTAATTCTGTTGTTTGTTTTAAACTTCCATTGTTTTCATTCAAATTCTGTTCTTTTCATTGGAATTCCATTGTTTTGATTTAAATTCTGTTCTGTTCATTCTAATTCCGTTGTTTTCATTCAAATTCCGTTGTTTTCATTCAAATTCCGTTGTTTTCATTCAAATTCTGTTGTGTTCATTCAAATTCCGTTGTTTTCATTCAAATTCTGTTGTGTTCATTCAATTTCCGTTGTTTTCATTCTAATTCTGTTGTTTGTTTTAAACTTCCATTGTTTTCATTCAAATTCCGTCGTTTTCATGTTAATTCCGTTGTTTTCATTCTAATTCTGTTGTTTGTTTTAAACCACCATTGTTTTCATTCAAATTCTGTTCGGGGGTCCGTTCTTCGTACCTCGCTAAGTAAGTTAGCTGGATTTGATTGTCGACGATTTCGCGTGATCTTGGATCGTTCGGTTCTCCGAAGCTCATCAGGGACTTGCTGTCATAGCAACAGATCCGTAAGCGTAAACCTGCTCGGGAGCAGGCTTACTTTATGTAAACAGGATTAGATCGCGGCCACTCGGGTATGTCCGCTTCATGTATATGAAAGCAACAGCGATATTTTACCACTGTTTTTCCATAAATAAATATTATCAATGTAACTAAAGATAATGCAGTACTTGATCCTTTCATTGATTTCATACAGATACATACAGGTCATTTCCTAAAAAAAGGGAAATGTACTATTAATCATTCTATTTCATGCATTTGATTATTTCAGATGTCATTCATATTTTAGAGTAGTACCGTAATAGTAAATTACTTCGTGTAATCAAGATGAGAGACCACGG
This sequence comes from Aulonocara sp. 'chitande type north' Nkhata Bay, assembly GCF_057382095.1. Taxonomy (NCBI): domain Eukaryota; kingdom Metazoa; phylum Chordata; class Actinopteri; order Cichliformes; family Cichlidae; genus Aulonocara; species Aulonocara sp. 'chitande type north' Nkhata Bay. Next base: position 30,370,356 of record NC_141360.1, on the reverse strand, counting down.
TTATAAAAGCAAAGGTGGATTTGGGAAGTCTGTCGCAGCCATGTCCTGTCCGTATACGCGAGCAACCCATTGCGGAAGGTGCAAGATTGATAAGGAGAGTCCTCAGAATTCAGCGTATATTGCGGGATAGACAGGATCCTTTAGCTCAGCGCGACAGTGTGCTCATAGAGAGATGTCGATTTTCCCGTGAGGGTATTATTTACTTAACCAACTTGTTGACGAGGGGGTGCAGGACCACCACCTGTCTTTTTTTGCTCTGCCCTTTTCTTGGTTGCTGTTATAAACAAACAAACAAACAGATTATTTCAGGGTCTCTTTTCAAGAGACTAAAAGCAATATAAGTGATAAATATTACCATTCTGTAGAATATTCTTATATTTCACTTTTACTTGTTCCCATGTTCTAGTGGGTCCTGTTGTGGCTCTAATGTGAAAGAGGATATAATGTAATATAATATAATATGATATAATGTAATATAATATAATAAATTTACCCTACCGCCTACTGGTGTTGGCCAGAGGGGCCGATGGCGCGATATGGCAGCCTGGCTTCTGTCAGTCTGCCCCAGGGCAGCTGTGGCTACAACCGTAGCTTACCTCCACCAGTGTGTGAATGTGAGAGTGACTGAATAGTGGCATTGTAAAGCGCTTTGGGTGCCTTGAAAAGCACTATATAAATCCAATCCATTATTATTACATTACTTACGAGTTTAATTTGTCAGCAACTTTCTGCCAGCCCTCTCTCCTTGCTTTTGCAGCCTTTGCAGTGTTCCCTTCCATTTTAATTAAACTCTGAAACTCCTGAAATCCCTCAATCAAGAGTTCTTGCTCCGCTGCTGAAAAATACTGAGCGCACTCCTTCGACATTTTCGCCGACCAATCAAAGGGTTGCTGATCAATGTTTCTACTATCGATGCGTAGCCCCTTTTAAGCCACCCAGTGATCTCACATTACTTCATCCAGCTGTACTAATCATCAACAACAGGTGTGTTCGGAAAAGCGGAATAGCGAGCTCAAAGTTGGCGTGATGATTTGATCTTGGATGTGTCATTTGATCTTGGATGTAGTAAGCGAGGTACGAAGAACGGACCTCTGTTTATTCAAATTCCGTTGTTTTGATTCAAATTCTGTTCTGTACATTCTAATTCCGTTGTTTTCATTCAAATGCTTTTGTTTTCATTCTAATTCTACTCTTTTTTTATTCAAATTCCATTGTTTGTCCTCAAATTCTGTTGTTTTCATTCAAATTCCATCGTTTTCATTTTAATTCCGTTGTTTTCATTCAAATTCTTTAGTTTTTGATCAAATTCTGTTCTTTTCATTCTAATTCTGTTCTTTTCATTCTAATTCTGTTCTTTTCATTCTATTTCCATTGTTTCTATTCAAATTCCATTGTTTGTTCTCAAATTCTGTTGTTTTCATTAAAATTCCGTCGTTTTCATGTTAATTCCGTTGTTTTCATTCTAATTCTGTTGTTTGTTTTAATAGTTGACAGGCTGTCGAATGGTAAATGAAGTGTAACTACCACTAGATGGCAGACTTCTCCATGAAATACGTTTTGGTTTAAGAGTCACTCCAGGGGCAGCGAAAATTCAATAAGAGCCTTTATTGTGTTACAAGAACAGCTCCTCTATTCTGGATGTTTGGTTTGGTCATTGCCTCATGAACTCAGGATGTCTATGAACAACTGGGCTTCTTTGTGTGTGGATGGCAATCAGGCGAACACATTGATTCCTCTTCTAAAGCCCTTTCAAACTACTTAATGTTTTGGTTTTGTGCCCATCTGTTCATCCTCATTAATGTTCCACCCACTAGAATTTCCTTTTCATTTCCACTTGATCTGTGCATCTGACACTGGAATGACATCATGCAGATACAACCAGGATGAGGTATCTAAGGTTCGACTAATGGACAGACTCTCCTTTCCAGCACCCTGGCATAGACTTTCCTAGGGAGGCTGAGGAGTGTGATCCCCCTATAGTTGGAACACACTTTCCATTCCCCCTTCTTAAAGATGGTAACCACCAAAACAGTCTGCCAATCCAGACATACCGCCCCTGATTTCCACGCAACATTGCAGATTTTTTGTCCCACGCAGAAAAGTAAGAGAAAGGTTGCATGTAATAATTACCAATAAAATGTTATAGTAAAATCTGAAGCAGTGAGTTCACAGAGGTGAACAGAAGCGGTTTCCTGTTTCTTTGAAAGCTTAAATTACCATCGTTAGTAGCAGGTTTTATCAGCTCTTGACAAAACTAACCAAAGCTTACAAGTTTGCTGGGACGTTGGTCTGCTCTCAGCAAGTCTGTTTTAAAATAAAAAGCAGATCTTGCTTATTAAGAATTACATACATAATTACATACAACAATACTGTTGAATGAAAGGCTAAAGCCCCAAATACAGTCAACAATAGCCTCAAAAGCAGGCGATCAACCAGATGTGTAAATAACAAAACAGCACTGTAATTTACATTACAATCAAACAACTACACATGCAACCCAGGTGGTGGACTTCAAAGAAGTATAACATAAAGACTGCTCATCTGTCTGGTCTCTAGTCTCCCGGTGTCTGTGTCTCTGTCTGCAGTGAAATATAATTGAAGCTTTACCATATGAATATTGCCAGCATATGTTAGATGGACAAAGAGTTTCCTAATGGCTCAATCACACTTAAAATAGGTCAACAACCTCCTTATGAACAGGAGAAATCAGCAGTTGTAGATTGCACAGAACCTTTCTGCTTTGGCAACTATTTGAAAGTAGTAGTGATGACTTTTAGTTGCAAGGTAATTCCACAGTTTGCTTGGTGGGAGGCAATCTATCTCCAAGGCAAGGCAAGTTTATTTGTATAGCACAATTCAACAACAAGATGATTCAAAGTGCTTTACAGAGACATTAGAAACAAAAACAAATAAAAAGCATGATTTAAAATTGAATAAAACAAGCAAACAAACAAACTAATTAACAAACAAACAAAACAGTATATAAAATCAAAACAGATAAAATCAGAACAATAGATAAAATCAGTAGTAGTAAAACCAATCACAATCCTATTTGGAGGGTCTGTAATCTCTGTTGCTGGGTAATTTATGATGCAGGCAGGTTGCCAACACATTGCAATCAATCTGAGTCCGTTTGCACCAATAGCTGCAATGAATCTCTTTGAAATAGGGGACTTGCCTCAACTGGTTGCAAACTAGTTGGCAACTAGTCGTATTCTGGTTGGTGAACGGTGTGTCATTTTGCAGGTAAATTGTCATTCTGCAACAAGTACATTGCTAGATGTTAAAGAATTTCTGAACTAGAGTTTCAAGACTATGAGATTCTAGCTGGAGTCTGAATGGAAGTAGATAATGTGAATTTCATTTTAAGAGGAATATGCATGTATATAGAAAGCAACATATTTGCAACAGATTTGCAATTTTCTTCTGTTCGTCACAGTTAATTAATGTATTATCGCAACCAGATTGCACATAATTGCCAGTTTGACCCCATTTAACCTTAAACTTATAGCAGGCTGAATCCATAAAGCTGCTGTGGGGTCCTAATGGTCGCAGATCTGGTCTCTGTCATCACAGCAACAATTTCCAAGGCAACACAACAGCAAGTGCAATTTATAATCATTTTTTCCCCCAGTCAAATGTTATCTTAAGTTGCACTAGGGCCTAGTGTGACTGTAAGATAACATTTTACCTTGTGTTGTTGGTTTGATGATAAGTAAACACAAACCTAGGTCTTATGGTGCAATGTAAAGACACACCTCTAGAAGTTAGGAGGAAAGTAGTTGGTGTGGATTTTATTGAATTTCCATCTTGCTGATGAAGCATCGTGTTACTTCATAAGTGTTGCTCTGTTGCAACCAAAGAAAAATCAATCTCATGGGAATTCCACAGTGTTTTTTTTACGAGTGTCCACCAGACAACTCTCACTGCTTCCTCCATGCATGCTCCCACGTTCCCATTTCATATTTGAGAATTGATCAGCTCCACCTCCATGGTGTTCTTCACAGCACATTACACTTTATCTTTCAGTCTAAGCACTTCTTATGACATTAAAAGGACCACGAAGGCTCTCTCAGTACAAATAACCTTTGTGGTAATATTTTTAGATATGTATATTTTACTTCTTGTCTGATTTTATGTTTTTGTTTGTGGTTCTTGTCTGGGGCCTTTCAGGCTTTGACAGTCCAGTCTGAAATCCCATCATAATCTAAACTGTTGCATAAGATTCTGTGAAGCCTGGGTCTGTGGCTCAAGGGGTAGAGTGGGCTGTCTATCAGGGTTATATATTGCACGCCAAATGAGTGTGTGAATATTAGACAGGGTATTTAGAATAAAATGGCGTATCAATGTGTTTGTATGAATAGATGAAAAGGGGGAAAGCACTTTAAGTTGTCATTTAGAGTAGAAAGGTGACATATAAATACTGGTCCATTTACCATACGCTGTGATAAGGTTAATAAAATGATAACTTGGGCATAATTTGGTCATCCAATGAATTTTCAAAAGGTATTATTAAACCCCGATTCTTTTGTCCCCATGATAGAACAGAGAAAACCCGACTCATAGTGGTCAAAACATTTTATATTTCTTTTTATTCAATCATCTTCCGGAAGAGAGAGACCCCTGCACAGCCCAAACGCCAGTTGCAGGATCTCTAACATTTGAAGCTCAACATGGGTCTTATATGGTGTTATAGGGAGTGCAGAATTATTAGGCAAATGAGTATTTTGTCCACTTCATCCTCTTCATGCATGTTGTCTTACTCCAAGCTGTATAGGCTCGAAAGCCTACTACCAGTTAAGCATATTAGGTGATGTGCATCTCTGTAATGAGAAGGGGTGTGGTCTAATGACATCAACACCCTATATTGGGTGTGCATAATTATTAGGCAACATCCTTTCCTTTGGCAAAATGGGTCAAAAGAAGGACTTGACAGGCTCAGAAAAGTCAAAAATAGTGAGATATCTTGCAGAGGGATGCAGCAGTCTCAAAATTGCAAAGCATCTGAAGCGTGATCATCGAACAATCAAGCGTTTCATTCAAAATAGTCAACAGGGTCGCAAGAAGCGTGTGGAAAAACCAAGGTGCAAAATAACTGCCCATGAACTGAGAAAAGTCAAGCGTGCAGCTGCCAAGATGCCACTTGCCACCAGTTTGGCCATATTTCAGAGCTGCAACATCACTGGAGTCCCCAAAAGCACAAGGTGTGCAATACTCAGAGACATGGCCAAGGTAAGAAACGCTGAAAGACGACCACCACTGAACAAGACACACAAGCTGAAACATCAAGACTGGGCCAAGAAATATCTCAAGACTGATTTTTCTAAGGTTTTATGGACTGATGAAATGAGAGTGAGTCTTGATGGGCCAGATGGATGGGCCCGTGGCTGGATTGGTAAAGGGCAGAGAGCTCCAGTCCGACTCAGACGCCAGCAAGGTGGAGGTGGAGTACTGGTTTGGGCTGGTATCATCAAAGATGAGCTTGTGGGGCCTTTTCGGGTTGAGGATGGAGTCAAGCTCAACTCCCAGTCCTACTGCCAGTTTCTGGAAGACACCTTCTTCAAGCAGTGGTACAGGAAGAAGTCTGCATCCTTCAAGAGAAACATGATTTTCATGCAGGACAATGCTCCATCACACGCGTCCAAGTACTCCACATTGCTGCACGCAATGTTGATGGTGAACAGATCAAAACACTGACAGAATCCATGGATGGCAGGCTTTTGAGTGTCCTTGCAAAGAAAGGTGGCTTTTTTTGTCGCTGATTTGTTATTGTTTTGTTTTTGAATGTCAGAAACGTATATTTGTGAATGTGGAGATGTTATATTGGTTTCACTGGTCAAAATAAGTAATTGAAATGGGTATATTTGTTTTTTGTTAAGTTGCCTAATATTTATGCACAGTAATAGTCACCTGCACACACAGATATCCCCCTAAAATAGCTAAAACTAAAAACTACTTCCAAAAACATTCAGCTTTGATATTAATGAGTTTTTTGGGTTCATTGAGAACATGGTTGTTGTTCAATAATAAAATTATTCCTCAAAAATAGAACTTGCCTAATAATTCTGCACTCCCTGTATTTCGGTATTTCAGACGTCGCACATGTGACACACACAGTTTCATTACAAACAAACTCCTTCTACTCAGTTCCTCTTTTCTGTTTCTAATTTATTAAGATGCCTGTGCACTAAAACTTCCTGTGCAGCTTGCAATAACTTCCCCTTTCTGAGGTCTGTTGCAGGGGCAACCTGTGAACTTAGTCTTACTCTGTTCCTCATATTCTGCAAAACCATGCAGTTTCTGGTCAAATCAAATCAAATCAAATCACTTTTATTGTCACATCACATGTGCTGTACCAATGTACCTGCACATGTGAGTGAAATTCTTGTGTGCGAGCTTCACAAGCAACAGAGTTGTGCAAAATACAATAATGTAAACAAGCAAAATACAAGAATGGCTCATCTGAAACTAATAAATATATGTACAATATATAATAGTATATGCATTTCTGGATGTGTATACTTGTTACAGGAAAAATGATTCTATGTTTCTTTACCTTCTTTTAAATGTACAAAGATGCCTTTTGTCTGCCCTTTGCCTATGGTTAGATTAGTTTAGAATTATCTTTTTAGACTTTCCCAGCAAAGACATACTGTTTTGGGACATATTGTTTTAGATTGTTTTATCTCTCACAGCCTTCTCCCAGCTCTCTGCTGACGAGACTAGCGCCACATATGGAGTTGTTTATTTTATTTGTTTTGTATTTTCTTATCCTGTTCTCACTGTCTTTCCTATAAAAATTACCAAGCCACTGTGCATGGTGTGAGTTGTTCTTAGCAGCTCACCCGTGTACACGTTTGATAAAGAAAGTAACTTTGTCTCATTGTGTCTTTATTTCTCCTGGGTCTTTTACAGAGTTTTCCCCCAACATTTCTTGGTCCTTCGGAGCCGGAGCGCCTCCATCGTGTCCCATCTCCGTGACCAGTCCACGTTGCTCGCCTGTCGACAGCCCACACACCAGGTGTGTGATAAAAGACCAAGAGCGTTAAATTCGAGTCTTGGCCAACGTCTTAGAAAGCGACCCACGGTGGTGGGACCCGATCGAGGTGGACCAGACCCGGCGACACTGACCAGGTAGATACAGACACACTGACACAATCTTGCGTAAAAGCGCATTTTGAATTCAGGGAATTTAAAATAGCGGAAGTAGCTCGTCGACTGGTAGCTTTGGAAGCTCGTCGACTGGTAGCGTAGCTCGTCGACTGGTAGCTCTGGGAGCTCGTCGACTGGTAGCTTTGGAGCTCTGGGTAGCTCCCCCAGCTGGGTCTAGACTGGGTCTAGGGAGTAAGTAGCTCTGGGAGCTCCCCTTATTATAAGGGTTCCGGTCGCGCGCGTCGAAGCTGTGAATGTGTGTGTGTGTGTATTGTTTTAATTAATGGAGCAAGCTGAATTTTCACGGTCCAATAAGAGACTGAGCTGCTCCTACTGTGTTTTTCTTTTACTGCTATTCACTGACGTGCTGGTGAGTTGAGAGAACGGTCGAGTTCCGTCTCGTAAAGTTCACACCGCTTTTGGAAATAGTCCGAAAGTAGAAGGGCGTGTGAGCAACCACTCTCGTCTCTAATACCAGCGAAGGTGATAGCAGCTGTATTGTGTATATATTACTTAAACAAAAATAAGTAAATACATAAATAAGATGGGTAATCACGCAAGTGAAATTAAAACTCACTCCTGCTGACGAGCAGTGGTGAGAAAAGAAAAGTCCAGACGCCGGACAAAAACAGTGTCTGTAAACTGAGAGATTTAAGAAAACAAAATATAAACAGTCAGAAGAATAGAACTCAACTGCCAGTTTAGTAAAACCAGAAGACGAGACACTGTGCAGTTCCCACAATCCTTTTAGTAAACCATCACTCACTCCTGCAGCCGCATCTGCAGCAACACCCATATCAGGAAGAACTTAATAATCCCTTATTAAGTGAAAACTAGAGATCAAAGTGGTTTGTAGTTTAAAAGGGTTGAAAACAGACCCCACTGAGTAGATATAAATATAAAAAGTACGAAATAAAGATGAACAAAGGGAAAATTACAGTAGAAATTATCTTTAGAGTATTTGAAATTAATAATAGCAAGGATAACAACCTGTAAAGTGATATTAACAATGAAACACAGTTGGCATGATGACCATGCCCACAATGTATAAAATGAATATAAAGCAAATAATTCACACGAAAATATTTTAATAACATAAATAAAGTATATTAAGGCTGTGTCATTGTTCAGCCAAGGACAGTGTGTGAAAAGGTAACTGTCTCCACCTTGGGAAAAGGATGATTCTGCAGGTCATCTGAAGCCCTTGATGGATACAAAATGAAATATAAATAATATATTATAATAGAACTGCCTGGTCCACCATGCAACAGAGAGAACAAATGTGACCGCAGATTGGATGAATTCTAAATTATCTGTTTGCTGAATAAGATGATCCTAACTATCAAATTGGCTCAGTAGTAGTATAGTGGTACACACTGATAAAATATTATAATATGCTATTGCTGTCATATAAGACAAAGAGGATAATATTAACAATGACATAATATTAATATGAAGAGGCACCTTAATCTGTTATGATGTGAGGTGAATAATTGTTAAGCAGTAGTCTGCATCAAGCTTAAGGTTTGCTGAAACTCAGTGTAATGACATGTGAGATGAAGACAATACGGAGAATAACTAAACTAATGAAGTGCATAGAGGCACTTGACCAGCTTGAAACCTATCATCCTAGAATGACACATTGCTGAGATATAGAGCACACCTATAATAACAACCCATAAGCAAAACCCTGTAGACAACAGCTAAAACTACAGGATTGAGAAGCTGAATTAAATATGTAGACACTGCTAAGCTGATGAGCATGTTCCACATTTTCTTTTCTTTTTATTTATTTGTTTCTTTTAGAGCAGAAGCTGCTGTAACACACCCAAAGAAAGACTCTAGGTCTGACCAACCGTCTCAGTCGTGGGCAAAAAGATGTCAGTCAATAAAATTCTAAAAGATAATTTATTGACAAAAAATATATCAAGAGATAAAAGATAAAACAGTCCAGTGTCCCACTTAAGAATTGTATAAAAACACACAGTCCCAAGGCCAGAGCCAGCTATGCCACACAGCCAAGTTGCACCCCACATGTTGCCTTTAACAGGGTTAGAAGTCGTCCTTGGAGACCCACCACCCTGCAAGCATATAGTCAGTGGTCACTCAAGCCTCTGCAACTCTGCCTTTAGGCTGTGGCATATAATAGGCCCTGGACTGCACAGAGAGACAAAACGACACACTTAATATAAAATTCATAGCGCAAAACCAATCCATCCCAATCATATCTGATTTCATCACATTACATACCTGCACAGAGAGACAAAACAAAACAGCAGTGGTTGTAGTGTGGGCTATAAGTAGACCAGTGTATCAGTGCAATCAAGTACACCTGCCTCTAATTAGTCCAACCCCATTCCAGCCATTGGCTCACCAAAAATGTGACACACACAAAACCACTCCCAACCCAGTGAAACTTCACACAATAATATGGAGCTGAATTAACACAGGCACATTAGTCTAGTATGTTACAAGCTGCATGCTATTAAAAGCCAACATATGCAGACTTCTGCCTTGTTCGGGTGGCAGCATTTTTCTTTTTTTTTCTTTTGTGTCCTGACACGTTTATGTTTTTTGGTTTTGTTTGATTATTTTGTTGGTTTTGGAAACGAATTTAAACGAACTTGTGACAATACTTGAGAATAACAGTGACACATAGTGATTAGGCATATGATTGAAAAATGCCTAGGTTTAGAGCTGTGAGCTATGAGCTGTGAGCAATGCAAAGTTAAATATATATATTTGTATAAATGGGAAACAACCGTAACTTGAAAGTTTGAAATGTGTGAGATCCATGAATTGTTTGAAAAACTAGAAATTATTCAAAACTGCCTTAAGTGAAAATGTAGTGTTGCATCTATTCTCCCAAACCAAGACGAACAAAAAAGAAGAAGCTTTCTGTAACTTCAAAATAAGGCTGACTGTTGACAATAGACTAAAACACTAATCCACAGGTGGCTATCAGGAACAGAGAGGCGAGCAAAGTCACAAACACTAAGGCTGCAGACAGCCACGCAGAAACAGCAGATAACATAGAGACAACGCCTGCTAGAACCGTGGAGAGGAAGGTCACTTCCCACGAGATTGTAGGAGTAGAGGACAAATTAGTTGTAAAGTCAGCTTCAGGCCACACAACTGTACAACAATTAACTGCCCTTTTAGAACTAGTACACACAGCAAGTGGCCGCAGGTGCTTTATTAAATGCATATATGACCCGTTGTGTCCAGTAAATTTGCTAGGTAGAGACGCTCTGACAAAACTTAAGATAGCAGTCATGCCATTCTTTTCTGGTATTACACCTGAGTGCCAGAAACCGACCGAGTATCACAACATTCTGAGATTTAAACAAACTCCAGGCCCAGATCCACCTTATGATCAGCACGTGTGGAAGCTAGGAGAACAGCATTTGACCTTACAGCACAGGCCGAAATTGTGTAGGTTACGCAGTAACCACAGATAGTAAAATAATAGAAGCAAAACCACTTTCTTCTTCATGTCCTGCACAGAGCGCTGAGCTGATAGCTGTGATACGCGAAAGCTAAATACACAAAGACAAACTAATAAACATACATACAGACAGCCAGTATGTTTTCTCTGCTGTGCATCATTTTGCAAAAAATTTGGCATAACAGAGGAATGATTACACCAACTGGCAAACCAGCATGCCAACCTCTTACAACGCCTACTGACTCTTTCATTACTACAGGCAACAATTTTGCTGACAGAGCTGCAAAATAGGCGGCACAACAGGCAAACATCACATTGATGGCAGTAAACACACATCAGATTCCACTGGATGTGTTGAAAAATGAACAAAAAGCAGCAAGCACAGCAGAGCAGGCAAAATGGCTAAAACACGGTGCAGTTCTGACAAACGATTTAATGATGTGTTATGGCAAGCCAGTGTTGCCAAAAAATTCCTCCACAAAATGGCGGCATTAGTGGCTCATGGCTGTACGCATTTGTCAACGGGGGGACTGACCAGTATTGTCAACTCTCATTTCTACACTGTAAATTCTACACTGTAAATTTTGAAACCTCAGCAAAACAATTTGTCAGAACGTGCATGACGTGTCAAAAATATAATGCTCAGGGAAACCTGAGACCACACAATCCATATGGACTTTAGTGAGCTAAATGAATGCCAAGGGTAAAAATACACCCTAGTGGTTATAGATGTATTCTCAAAGTGGCCAGAAATCTACCCAGTGAAAAAGGCAGATACAATTTCAGTAGCAAAATGTATGTCTAAGTTGTAGGAAAATAAAGAGATGATTGTAAATGACGAAGAATGTAATGATGTCTATCAAGTGTCTTGCAGATCACAGCCCGGTGACTGGGTTCTGATCAAGGTGCTCCAAAGGAAAAAACTGGAGCACACCCAGGTGGGAGGGGCCATACCAAGTCCTCCTCACTACACCGACCGCTTGCAAAATTGCGGAACGACCATCCTGGATCCATCAGAGTCACTGCAGGCGAGTCAGTGAAGCCATCTAAACACAGCTGACGGCAGGCTTGCCCGCTTGTTGTGATCTCGCCCGGTGGAGGGGTCAGCTTTCCTGGCCGGGGGGTCTACTCGCGACAGGAGGGTGTGTTCCGTCGTCATGACGTGGTGGCTCTTATCAACTGCAGCGGCCCTGACCATGGCCGGGCTCCTCACCTTTGCTTCCGTGAGGGACAACAAGTCACGCTATGTGGAGAAAAGGCAGACACTGTATGACAAAGGAAAGTACACCAAGTTTCCCCATGGCTACGCCACTAACTTCTGGTGGCAGTTTATGAACACTACAGCTCACTTGAATAACAAAACTGACTGCTATGCATGTACCCATATGCCCCTATCCTCGCAGACGTCTGGCCTGTGGCCGTACAGCATACCTGAAGATCGCAGTTGGTGCCTGTTGGGCCTGGCAACACATCCAGGCTACGGTACTCTTTGGTCCAAAGCCAACTACAGCATCCCAGCGAAAGCAACCTGGAGGTCATCATCACTCACAAATGTGAACTGTTCCGGACAGACATACCTACTGACCTGGCCCCAAGTCTCAGACCCGCTGCCTGATGTAATTCTACTGAACAAACTGAACGCATCACAACTGCCAGTATGTGTGATGAACAATGGCTCGCGGGCAGTGGGGGAGCTGCCTACTCACCTATGTAAGCACATATACACTTTCTGCCCACCAAGGAACGAGAGGAAGTGTATGACCTGTTCAATCAACGCCACCTGTGCCAGTAACACGACGCTGATGGGCCTAAACTGTCGCTCCGACTACAGCTACCGAATGCCACTACAAACAAAGACTCAGTACCAGACAGGATGTGCACGGACGGCACCCAGCAGCAGAGGAACCAGAGTTTTGGCTGACTGGTACTTCCTATGTGGCAACAAGGCTTATCTGTCACTCCCTGAAGGTTGGGGAGGTCTGTGCGCCCTGGTGGAATTATCAGATCACGTTTTCTTCATGCAAAGTGTTGCACATCACCCAAGCAGCCGGCAGAGACGTGAAGTGGACATCGCCTCCCCCAATTCTTTCGGCATTACAGTGGACACTGGAGTGCTGGGAGAGTTTCGCATCTGGGGAGGAGGAGTGAAATTCTTACAGAGCTTGATCCCCGGCATTGGAGTTGCCGAGGTGCGGGATCATGTGGAAATCAACCGATATGCTCTGCTACGACACATCAACTTGACTGAGACCCTGGGAACCGCCTTAGCAGGAGAACAGCAGGCCATCAGAACGATGGTGCTGCAGAACAGACTGACACTAGACCTGCTAACAGCATCACAAGGAGGAGTTTGCAAGCTGATCGGGGAAACATGTTGCACTTTTATCCCTGATGGATACGAAACTGGAGGAGACATTTATGAAGCTTTGCAGAATTTGACCGCTCTGCAAAAATATGTCACTGACCACACACCTGGAGCAGCTACAGCACAAGGCTGGCTTGACTGGCTGTTCAGCGGTTCATGGCTGGCTGCTGTAGCAAAGCCATTTTTTCTTCTAGGTCTCATCATGATAGCACTGCTCATATTAGTGTTGTGTGTGTTGCCATGCCTAAGAGTAATGATTTCAAAGATGATAACAACTACAATGACTGCTTATGTTGCCGTGCCTCAAGAAGAACAACATCCCGTTGCAATTCTGTTAGAGGAGAACTTGTACTAACTGCTAATAAATGACGTGGTGATTAAAAATGACTTGTCAAGTGATCACGCACTGATTAAAACATTAGTAGGTTATGCGGGTTTTCATCCTTTTATTTTTTTTTTTTTGAAGTTCTCAGTTTTAAACATAAAGTTTTTCATTTCAAATATAAAGTTTTCATTCTTTCATTTTTTGAAGTTTTCATTTTAAATATGAAGTTTTCATTATTTTACATATAAAGTTTTCAATTTAAGGTTTGCATCATTTTAAATATAAGGTTTTCATCCTTGTATTTTTTGAAGTTTTCATTTTACATATTAGGTTTTCATCATTTTTTAAATACAAAGTTTTCATTTTAGTTTTCATCCTTTTCTTTTTTTTTTGGAGTTTTAGTTTTATTATTTTTTCTTGTTTATTCCACTTGTTATTTCATTTACTATGATTTTCATTTACTATGTTTTTCTTTTTATTATTTTCTTTTGTTTTATTCTTTAGACCAAATGACTGCCATTTCTGCTATGCTGACATTTTGAAAATTTTGGAAATTAAAAAAATTGCCTAAGATACTTAATAAATAACCTTCATAGACAATTGTTGTATACATTTAAAATAAGTTAAAACAGGAGGGAATGTTACAGGAAAAATGATTCTATGTTTCTTTACCTTCTTTTAAATGTACAAAGATGCCTTTTGTCTGCCCTTTGCCTATGGTTAGATTAGTTTAGAATTATCTTTTTAGACTTTCCCAGCAAAGACATACTGTTTTGGGACATATTGTTTTAGATTGTTTTATCTCTCACAGCCTTCTCCCAGCTCTCTGCTGACGAGACTAGCGCCACATATGGAGTTGTTTATTTTATTTGTTTTGTATTTTCTTATCCTGTTCTCACTGTCTTTCCTATAAAAATTACCAAGCCACTGTGCATGGTGTGAGTTGTTCTTAGCAGCTCACCCGTGTACACGTTTGATAAAGAAAGTAACTTTGTCTCATTGTGTCTTTATTTCTCCTGGGTCTTTTACAGAGTTTTCCCCCAACAATACTAAATATTTTTCTGTGTGTGTGCGCGTGCGCGCACGCATATTTTACAAATTAAATAAAGTAAACAATAAATAAAATATATAAAAATATACAGAGTTGAGACATGTGCAAAACAGTGGCATTACTGTACAGTATGGAGTGCATAATGTTAAAGTTCCAGTAGTGAAGCTGAGGTGTCTATGACGTGTTCATCAGTCTGATGGCCTGGTGGAAGAAGCTGTCTCTCAGTCTGCTGGTACGGGACCGGATGCTGCAGAACCTCCTTCCTGATGGAAGTAGTCTGAACAGTTTATGGCTGGGGTGACTGGAGTCCTTGATGATCCTCCCCGCTTTCCTCAGGCACCGCTTCCTGTAGATGTCTTGGAGGGAGGGAAGCTCACCTCCAATTATCCGTTCAGAGCACCGCACTACTCGCTGGAGAGCTTTGCAGTTGTAGGCGGTGCTGTTGCCATACCAGGTGGTGATGCATCCAGTGAGGATGCTCTCAATGGCACAGTGATAGAAGGTCCTGAGGATGCGGGGGCTCATGCCGAATCTTTTCAGTCTCCTGAGAAAGAAGAGGCGCTGCTGGGCCTTCTTCACTGTTTTGTTTGTGTGTACTGACCATGTAAGATCCTCAGCCAGATGTACTCCAAGGAAGCGGAAGCTGCTCACTCTCTCCACAGCAGCGCCGTTGATGGTGATGGGGGTGTGTACTTCTCTGCACCTCCGGAAGTCCACTATCAACTCCTTTGTCTTTGCGACGTTGAGGGTGAGATGGTTGTCTTGACACCAGTGGGTCAGGGCGCTGACCTCCTCCCTGTAAGCCGTCTCATCACCGTTGGTGATAAGACCCACCACTGTAGTGTCGTCCGCAAACTTCATAATGATGTTGGAGCTGTTAGTGGCTGTGCAGTCGTAGGTGTAGAGTGAGTACAGGAGAGGGCTCAGTACACACCCCTGTGGAGCACCAGTGTTCAGTGTGATGGGGGACGAGGTGATGCTGCCCAGTCTGACCACCTGGCGTCTGTCAGACAGGAAGCTAAGGATCCAGCTGCAGAGGGAGCTGCTCAGTCCTAGATCCTGCAGTTTCCTATCCAGCTTCGAGGGAACGATGGTATTGAATGCTGAGCTGTAATCTACAAACAGCATTCTCACATACGTGTCTCTCTTCTCCAGGTGTGACAGGGCAGTGTGTAGTGTCAGGGCTATGGCATCATCAGTGGACCTGTTGTGGCGGTATGCAAACTGTAGAGGGTCCAGTGAGTTGGGTAGTGCAGAGCAGATGAAGTCCCTGACCAGCTTCTCGAAGCATTTGCTTACGATGGGGGTCAGGGCTACAGGTCGCCAGTCGTTCAATGAGGAGATGGTGGAGGATTTGGGTACAGGGACGACGGTGGCCATTTTGAAGCATTTGGTCAGCCTGTGACCTAGTCAAGTCCGGACCTCTCATAAAACACTCCAATGAGCAGATAAGCCTTAAAAAACAACAACAACAACAAAAAAAAAAAAAACAACCTATTTCTTAACAGTATGAACCATTGTGGAAAAAAAACAAAACAAAGCAAAAAACAAACAAACAAAAAACTACACAACAACAAAAAGAACTCTAGGTTTTATTTTTAAGTCAAAGCCAAATGCCTGAGACAAAAAAAAAAAAAAAAAAAAAAAAAGGATGTATGTATTTATTTTTTCATATAACAGAAACAATTCAAAAATTGAAGCAATTGCTTTTGAAAAAATTACAATATTTAAAAAACAAAAACAACAAAAAGTATACTTATAAGAAAATGCTTTTAAGGAGAAAATGTCATGTCTATTAGACCTTTAAATAAGACAATCTGAGTAACCAATAATTTCTTCTTTTTTCTCAGTAATCACATTAAGGGAAGTATTTTTATGTGAGGATGGGTCAAAGCTGTCTGTGATATTCACAAGAGCCAGCCACACAGTTCAGGTTTCCTCTGCAGTGCGGTGGCTCTCCAGAGGGAGTGAGTGAGGGATGGGCAGATGAAATGAAAGCGGCATGCTACTTGGCTAAATTCGCTCTAAAAACACACTCCCATATCTCCCACTCACAAATATTTGCTTGATAAAGTTGCATCTTTTAAATGTGACTCATATGTGTGTGTCCAGGAATCTGCTGACTTTAAGCATCCTAGATTTTCTAGCAGCTTGCAAGACATTGACGCTTGATGTCCTTGAGACAGCAACTCCCTTCACTGGAATGATGCCAGAAAATAAACTTGATCTCATGGTTGTAATCCAATTCACTAAGAGCTCACTTTGCTGATTTGCTTCCTTGTTCCCATAAGCCCCCACAACTTCCATCACACAAATCTCCCATTCTCATTTAGATGCCCTTGTTCAAATGATCTGATTATAGGCTATACCAGCTGGTATGTCTGGAAAAGGTGTTTTGCATCTCTGAAAGATTTATGGTAATTTTCCAGGACAAGGAGCATGATTAACGCACAAGTGTGAGGTGGTGCTACCCTCTGTGGCCCAAACAACAAATGTAACGACTGCGCAGCAGTGTCGGCGAGCAAGACATAAAAAACATGAAGTGAAGGAGCGTGTACGATGCTGGTGGAAACATTATGAATGATTTAGGTTACATAATTATTGACAGCCAGGGTATTAAGTTATGGCACCTGTCAGGCTCTTTGAAAAAAGAAAAGAAAGAAAACAGATGAAACAAGTAATGTCATTCATCATTTCAATTTTTCAGAAGATGAAAAAAAATTTACACTGATGATGCAGAAATCTCAAAAATTTACAAAAACTCATGCATCAGATATGATACATTTGGATTTTAAAGGGCTAAGCTAAGACAAAATATTTGATATGTTATGTGTTCATAGAGCTCAATCATAGATTTGTTTTAAATCACACTTCTTTGTTAGGACAAAGGGCAGGTAGAATCTCATCTTTTGTTGTGTCTACAAATGTTAAGGTGAGCCTGAGGTCACTAAACATGTAACAACAGGAAATACACATGCGAATGTCAGCTCGTTATTCATGACATTTGCTGCAGGAAGAGATTCCGAATGCACAGCAAGAACAGCTAGCGTCACTCTAAACTTCTAATTTTATGTTTTTAATTTATTATCCATCCATTTTCTTTGGCTTAACGCAGAAACACAGACTGTAGGACTGTCTTTCTGTCTTTAACACAGAAACAAGCAGCATCACAACCATCTGGCTGTAAGGAGACTTAATGATTTGATGCCTAAAGATAGATTTAAAAAAAAAAAAAAAAAAAAAAGAAAGAAAAAAAAATCCTTCGTAATCTTTTTTTTTTTTTCCTTTGAAAAAAAATTGATCAGCATATTCAAATAATTTTATAGACATTTATGGACTACAGACTGAAAATGGAGTGCTGACATTTCTGAGTGAAAGAAAGTGATTAACATCTGAATCCTATGTTGAGATTTTTTTCTGCACAGACCAGACCATAAACCATTTATGGTGCCAGAATTAGTGTAAGAATCAATGTACAAATTCACCTAACAACTGAAAGATTCCTGGTTTTTATATGGACCCAAACACATTATCGCTCTGTGTTTGGGTCAGGAAGGGCATCCACTGGAAGACAATCAAAACTTCCAGCTGTGGTGATGCCTTGTAAAAGAGGGAGCAGCTGAAAATAGCTTCTTCTTTTCTTTATTGTCCCAGAACCAAAATATACCGAGTGGACAAAGCTTGTTCTGTCCGATTTGATACTTGTTGCCATGCCAACAGAGTGAACCATGCAGGAGAATATCTCCATCATTCAGTCCCAAAGCACAGCGATATAATCAGCACGCTTTGTGTCAGTTTCAAAAAGGATTTACCTCCTGATTGTGCGTATGAACACCTCAGTTTGATTTTTCTTGGTTCTGTTCTTCGTTATCTTTTTACTTATTTATTTACATTTTTCTATTAAGCATAGCAGGCTCCCCCATCCAGTCCCTACGCCCACTGGCCACCTGCTGCACCAGGGCATGCTGGGATCTCTCAAGCAGACAGATTGAGTGGACATCTAGCCAAGACAGTGTGTTTCTAAGTACATTCCAACATGCCAAAAGGGCTTAAAATATGGGTTTTGGAGAAGCTTCTTATCTGCCAGAAAGAAGCTCTATTCAAAAGTGAAAATGTGTTGTTGTACATTTTGTTCCTCTGTCTGTAGCTGGGTCATATCAGGTCTCTTGGTGTATGCAGTGCACTGCAGAGTGTTTGCGCTTTGCTGGTGTGAGACAAATGCAGTCCTTTTGTCTTCAACTCACTGCGCTGTGACCCTGGCTCTAGTGGGATGTGGCTAATGAGAGCTATAAATATCCCAGACCTGGTTGGATCTCAGCCTTGCACACACAAACACATGCATGAGCATGCTTGTGTTCCCCAAGCTCCTCCCATAGAAGATGGCAAGAGAGGAGAAAAAGAAGTGGGAAGAAGGGAGAAACCAATGAATTATGAAGAGAAAAAAAAAAAAGCTCTTCGGCAGCCAAAGACCCCCTGCCTCCTCTCCCACCTACTCTTTCCACCCACTTGCTATTATTCTCCAAACTCTGCCTGTATGCCTTCCAGCTTCAACGCTATGACTCACAGCTGCTCGTGTGGGTGTCTAAGGTTCTCTGTCGACAACTGTGATTGAATTTTAAACAACAGTAATTTGAGTAGGAGACTGGTAGAGTTCAAAGTGATTAATCACTGGATCAAAACTGTATGCATGCTGATCATTTATCTCACTTTTCCTCATCCTTTCATCTTTGTGCTATAAAGAAAGGTACAGTGTGTGTTCACTGGGTGATTCATGTGTGGAAATCACCCAGTAGGATGTCATGGCAAGTTCAGAATTATAATGATTCAGCAAATGTCACACTTGTTATTATGACTTAACAGAAACTGCCTGTTCAGCTTGCAAGTTACAGTCTAGCATTAAGAAAAGCCTTATTTGTGGAGATTTAACATCAAGGTCTGTGTTGAGTTCTCACATATCCACAGATATAATCTAAAATCCTCTTTTCTTTAGATAGCACTCTTCTGTTAATTAGATGAACACAGGAGAGCGGAGAGATGGAGGAGATGACACGGGACTAAGGTCATATTTAAGACAAGGGTATTGAGAGTTACGTAGTCCATGCTTTTTCTAGCCGAGCCATCAGAGCAGCCCTGCGACCCAGTTATTAACTTCACTGGCACCGACACAAGAACTGGGATACTTTAATAAAGAATTTCCTGCTCATACCAAACTAAAGTCGAAAGAATATCATGTAGTTTCAGTGGATTGAAGCAAATTTTCATCAAGTGGTCTGCAAACACATGCCAAGTGCAAAGAAAAGGCTTGTAGTCTAAACAGTGTAATTTACTTTGATAATATACTTTAGCTCGCAGCAAAACCATTCCATTTTTTTCCCTGAAAATGACCTATTTCTGGCTAAAATTGCTGTTTGTGCGTGACTGAGAGGTGTGTGTGTCAACAAGAAGAAACTGGGTTTTTTTAAATGCTCTAACATGTATCCAAAAACACTCATTGTCTTAGCTTGGGATTTTCTGTCAGGTTAGGTCAGTTTATTTCCATTGTGCATTTAATGTACTGTACAATACACAGTATCACACACACACCAAATTAGACTTATAATTTAAAACAAACAAAAAAAACCCACACACAGGGTACCCTGGTCTATTATCTCTGCTTTTGAGCCTGGATTTAGGAATATTCAAGAGTTGGTTTGTTGACCTCAGTTCTCTTTTAAGAGTGTAGGTTTGTACAAATTGAGTTAGGTAAGGTGTCACCAAATAACTGAGACTCTTAAAAACAAGTAATGAAATTTTAAACCAGTTGATCCTGAAACTGATTGGAAGCCAGTGTAAGTAGGCCATTATCAGGTGCAATGTGATCACAGTGTTTCTTTTTTTCTCAAAAGACGTGTTGCTACATTCTTTACAGCACGAAGACAAAAGTAACAACTCATCAAAGCCAAACAATTACAATAGTCTATAGAGGCAATAAAAATGTGAATTACTCTCTCAGAATCATGTGCCGGGACTCGGGAGGCAGGCCTTCACCTTACTGAGGACCCTTGGTTGAAAGAATCCGTTAATCAAATTTTAAAAGTACAATCAAAAAAAAAAAAAAAAAAAAAAAAAAAAAAAAAAAAAAAAAAAAAAAATCACACCATCGTTCCTTGTGTAACCCTGGTTAACAGGGAAGTTAACAATGAATTTCATCTTGCCACTCTTCCATAAAGGCCAATTTTGTGCAGTGCACGACTAATAGTTGTCCTATGGACAGATTCCCCCACCTGAGCTGTAGATCTCTGCAGCTCGTCCAGAGTCACCATGGGCCTCTTGGCTGCATTTCTGATCAGCGCTCTCCTTGTTCGGCCTGTGAGTTTAGGTGGACGGCCTTGTCTTGGTAGGTTTACAGGTGTGCCATACTCCTTCCATTTCTGAATGATCTCTTGAACAGTGCTCTGTGGGATGTTCAAAGCTTGGGAAATCTTTTTGTAGCCTAAGCCTGCTTTAAATTTCTCAATAACTTTATCCCTGAACTGTCTGGTGTGTTCTTTGGACTTCATGGTGTTGTTGCTCCCTTAGACGACCTCTGAGGCCATCACAGAGCAGCTGTATTTGTACTGACATTAGATTACACACAGGTGCACTCTGTTTAGTCATTAGCACTCATCAGGCAATGTCTATGGGGAACTGACTGCACTCAGACCAAAGGGGGCTGAATAATTACGCACACCCCACTTTTCAGTTATTTATTTGTAAAAAATGTTTGGAATCATGTATGATTTTCGTTCCACTTCTCACGTGTACACCACTTTGTGTTGGTCTTTCACGTGGAATTCCAATAAAATTGATTCATGTTTGTGACTGTAATGTGACAAAATGTGGGAAAGTTCAAGGGGGCCGAATTCTTTTGCAAGCCACTGTATGTGTATACATATATATTGCTTTCTATTTATTTATTATTTTTTTTCCCTCGTTGTATATTGTTTTCTCTTCTTACTTTTGCACCTTTGTGGTCCAGCTACCCAATTTCGCTGGGCAAGAAACTGCACAATGACAATAAAAAGCCTTTTGTCTAAGTTTAACACGGTAATGCCTTTACCATGTTGATACTTGCTGCTAGGTTATGAGGAAAAATTAAATGTGATGTGGTGCAGTATAATTTCTGTTTTTGCTAACCTGGTCAACCATTATAATACTCCTTAAATGCAAGGCAGTGAGCTTATCTGCTGTCACTTTACATTGTAGGAATAAGTTCTTTGAATATTTACTTACGATCCCAAACTATATACTGCTTAAGTCAACATTGCCCAAATTGGATTATTTTTTCTTTCAGAAACCATATTAGGTAATAAAAGTTTCTCATAAAAGTAGTTACTGAGGTCAGCGGGGAGATGTGGAACCAATTTGGAAGTGAAACTAGAGAAACATGTTTAAAATGTCTGGAAACCAGATGTTTTACCTTAACATTATCCTAAGAATCATTTAGAGAAGCCTTAATTATTTTATTTGTGCATTTTCTAAATGCACTACACCCTTATTAGACCTTCTGGGTTTGAATTATGGCCCCAGAATTACAGTCTGCTTAATCAGCTTATTACTAAAGTGGCTCAAGTTGTCCTGCAGCCCATAAATCAAATTTTCCTGTAGTCCATTCACATAAACCACATGGGCCATCTCCAAATTATGTTCTGTGCCTTGGAAAGCATCCCAGAGGCTTTCGGAAACCCCCTCTATTTCCCCCGTAAACTTGGCTATATGATCCATTATGGATTAGTTGGAGGGGTAAATGGCATGCCACCAGGAAGAGATGGATAGATGACACAGTTGAGATCTTTTCTTTGTCTCATTAGCATTGGTTGCTTTTGTAAGAAGAAAAACAATTTTATTTCACAAAAAATGTTTCTGAGATGCAAAGGCATTCATTAAATAAACACAGAAAAGGGGAAAAATTCAACCGCATCCTGTTTGTGTATTTTGTGTGTCTGTGTGTGTGTGGAGGGATGTCAGTACCATCAACTTTCAGTCTAACTAAAATATTCCTGTACTTTGCTCCACATGTGTCCCTTATTTCTTTATAGTTTTTTTTTGGCCTGTAATGTCAACTTATTTATTTTTGGTCCGTAATGTTAGCAAGAGCCACCCGTTGTGTGGACATATAGACATATCGACAAAGAATAAGGATGACAATCTTTTTGGGATAGAGCCATGTGCCCTAATTGCCCCAAGGACCTTATGCTGGATGTAATCGGACCTGACATCAGGGGCCTGTGGTGGAAATGTGTTTGCGCTTGCATGTCCCAAAGGCCCCTCACTGGGTTTGTCCCATTCTTCTTTCTCCCTCGTGCATTTAGAAGGACAGAGCTCAGGCAAGGGCACTGTGCATGAGTGTGTGTATGCACTGTGCATATGTGCATATGAGTGCGCATACTGCCCTGTATTAACATAAAAAATTAAACACACACAGAGTAGAAATGTATTTTCTTTCATAGCTTTTCCTATTATTTTTTTCTTCACATGCCTTTAAAGGTTTTAAAAGCTTTCTTCCCACTGGAAGGAATTAAAGTGGCATGACTCTGTCATGTTAAATGGACTGGATCTTTACATAAGCACCTTTTTCTATGCTTTTTCTAACGTGCTTTTTATCTAATATTTACACACATTCATGCTCTGATGAAGGCATTGGAGAGCAGTTTGGGGTAGTATCTTACCCAAGGATATAGACATGCAGACTGAAGGCTTAGTAGATGTCACTACATCTACTCCTCTACTTCCCGAGCTGCAGTCAACCCCGTACGGTCATGCATATTTCAAGACTTTTGCATTTACAAACCCAGGAGACTAACTGGACCTAATCAATAAAGTGGGAAGAGAAATAAATAGCAAGAAAGACACTATGCTTATTATCACATGACCTTAATATACATAAATGCGACATCCTTAGCAAGGAATGCAATATTGAACTTTCAGTTGTACTTTGTAATATGATTCCTTGCCCTAACTGCAAACATGAAGGTTTTAACAGTTATCTGGTATACTTGTAATCAGAGATGGGCAGTAATTCATAATACGATTAGTTTTTTTAAGTAACGAGTAAAGTGAGGGATTACTGTTGCAAAAAAGTAATTAGATTACTGTTACTTTCCCATAAGCACTCTACGTTACTAAACTGTGATTTTGTTTGTGAGAGTGTCTCATGACAATGACGTACGAGTGTGCTACATCCATGGCAGCAACAGACGTGTCTAGATTTAAAATGGTGTAGAACAACAATGGATAATATGGAGTCCGGGAGTGAGCACGACGTTTAAAACTTTGAAAAACTGGCATTACTTTGAGTTTGATTCCGTAAAAAGTGACAAAATCATTAGTATCTACTGTGCACTATGCGTGGGAAGAAAACTCAAGTAAAAAATTTAATTAATAAAGTTACTAATTACTTTTGAAAACAAGTAATCAGTAAAGTAACAAGAATACTTTCTTGGATAAGTAATTAGTAATTAGTAACAAATTACTTTTTTAAGTGACTTGACCAACGCTGCTTGTAATTAAAAAAACAGCCTGTGTGCTCCCGGGGTGTTTGTCACCTTCCGCGTTCTTATGGTACGCGCTGGGTTATGGATGAATTCCAGTGGAATGACGGTCCCGCGGTAATACACGTTACAACCATGTATTCCAGCCCTAAACTTATCCCTAACCCTAACCATAACCCTATTCCTAACGTTAACCAGCACTGAAATTACATAAAATAGTGTTTTCCAAAGCTATTTTAATAAAATGAACAAACATGTGTAGATTGAGTCCAAGCGGTTCTCATGTTTTCTGATTTTTCCGAAGTCGTCATTTAGGAACGTGTTGGGTACCCGAAAGCGTAAAAAGTTGAAGATTTGTCACGTAGCGTAAAATATTACCCTTAGGGGGAGAACCTGTTGAAAAAACATACCATTTGCAAAATACACCAAACATGCAAAGAAGTACCTCAAATGTTTGATTCCTGTCTTCTGTCTTCAGCTAAAGACCATTTAAAGAAATGGAAGCATTCAAAACAAAGTGCAAAAGAGGCTTGGGACAAATGGTGATATGTTTAGATTGTGTGTGTGTGTGTGTGTGGGTGGGGGGGGGGGGGGGGGGGGTGGAATAAAGGAAAGCGGTGGTGGACTGGAATTTTGGGGAAAACCAGAGGCTAAGTTATATCCGCAAGTTGTAGTGGTAACATCTCTGCATGGGCAGTCGGATGTGTGTTGGGTGTGTGAGTGTATTCTGTAACATCGCAACGCATTAGAGGACACCATAAAATGAAACGAATTATTAATCTAAAATGACTTCAAGAAAGAATCCCCCGGAGTCTTGCACAAGTTAATATTTCACAGCACCACCTTTGAGGACTAAAATGAAGATTTGCTTTGTAACACATCAACGACAATAATGTGCAGTGAAAAAGAAACATGGCAAACTTAAATTTAGAGACTGAATTGATCAAACTAGCTCTAATCTCAGAGTAACCAGACTTTAACTCCTTTAGCCTATTAACTTTCAACATGTGCTCACCACACAAACCCCCCTTTATTCAGGTTTTGGAGGTGTCTGTTGGGTGTCTGGGGAGGTTTTTCAAAGTCCAGAAACAAAAAGTAAAAACAGAAATGGCTATAGCAAGTAGAGAAAAACTAAAATGTGGAGGTATACAGTGTGGTCAGATTGTTCCAGCAGTTTATACAACGAGTTAAAGTCAGCAGCCTCTTATAGCCTCATATTGAGGTTTCATCTAGTCTTGTATTATTTTATGACTCAGTGATGCATCATCACAGGATTTTGAGATTGAGATTAAAGGAAATCCCCCGTGCTTCTTTGAAAAGCCTTCTCAGTTTAGCCATGAATGAGTCTTTCTCAAAATGTAGCCATGGAGTTCCCCAGAGCTCTGTAGATTCATTCATAACTGAAAAATTATAAAAAAAATTCTACCTTTACATTCACGCAAAGCTGAAGCTAACAGATTACTGTGGATGGCATTATTTTGGCCCCCAGTAGGCCCCACTGTAGGTCAATTTTTGACTGTAATAGAAGTGGCCGTCATAGTATATATAAAAACATCTGTGCCGAGTATGGCCTGGAAGTCAAGAGGTCAAAATAGGAGACAACTCCTATTTTGGGTGGAGGATGACTGAGCTAAGATCCTGTGGGACTTCCAGATACAGACGGACAAAATGGTGATGGCTAACCAACCGGACATATTGGTGGAAGGCAAACAGAAGAAGACGGCCATGGTGATAGAAGTAGTAGTTCCGAATGACAGCAACATCAGGAAGAAGGAACATATATATTAGTATATATGTATATTATATATATTAGTGTATACTTACCTATTAGTATATGAGAGTTTTAAAAAGTTGTATTTCACAGGACTGAACCTGTGCTAAAAGATTTCTGAAAACTATTCAAATTCTCTTTGAATTTAAGCATACATTCTTTGTGTTTATTCTGCATTTACTTTGTTAGATTTTTCCATTTGTGACAAACATGCTGGAGACTCTCACATTCTTCTGACACCCCCTCACAACTCATGTAGCAGATCGTCGTCCGGGACTGTCAGGGTCAGAATATCGTCATCACTTCCAAATGGTGGAATCAGTTGAGGGAACTCAGGGGATGGAGTGAGGCCTAGTTCCCAGGAATCTAGGACTGTCATCTCTTCCACAGTTGGAGTATCTGTCAGGGATCCTGATGAAACAGAGTCATACTCCATCAGTTCTTCTTGCTGGGCTTCTGCTATTTGATCAACCAATTGCTGCTCCTATTCTGAACTAGTATGCACTGGGCTTGTTGACCCAGTGGGCCCTGGTGGGCGTGTATTTCCGGGGCTTATGGCTCGGTCGCTCTTCGGGAAGACCGCACCAGTCATCATCACCCAACCAGGACCCCTTGGGTGTCTTGTCCCACTTCTCAATCCCATCCATCCATCCATCCATCCATCCATCCATTCGCTACCACTTATCCTTTTCAGGGTCGCGGGGGGTGCTGGAGCCAATCCCAGCAGTCATAGGGCGAGAGGCGGGGTACACCCTGGACAGGTCGCCAGTCTGTCGCAGGGCTCTCAATCCCAACAAAGGCTATTTTCCTTTGTTGCACGAAGCGATCCACTTCGTTGTTTCCTCTCCAATGAGCCCCCTCCTTGACGTGGGCTCTTTGGTGGGCTACTCTCAAGTCTATACTCATCCTTAGTTCAGCGATCTTTTTCCAAAGATCTGTATGGGCCACTGCCTTTCCCTTGGCACTCTCAAATCCATTCGCAAACTGTACAGTCAGGTGTCGTTTTCTCTTGAGGCTTTTGCGGGTCATTGACACCTCTGCCCCGGTGTCTACCAGGTATGGAGATCCATCCACTAACGTGTAGATTTCATCTCCGACCCAGTAGGCATTGTCCAGGGTCACCCGCGCCTCTAGAGACGTCATTTGCTTGGCCCTCCAGACGTCACCCAGTGGGCTTCCCGGAGAGCGTCTCGTTGTTCTGATGTGAGTTTGCTGTATTCTTCTGGGGGCAAATACCCCCTTTCTTTGCAGGCGCCGCTCGTGGCCCTGACTCAGGTGGTTTTGATGGGCTGACCTTAGGCGGTCTTCTGGTCGGTCCAGGAGTGGCTGGTCTAGGTGTTGGCTTTTCTGCTTTGACAGGCTGTTTAGTCCCTCTCTTCCTTTTCCCGTCATAGAAATTCTGCTCCAAGTCGTACTTTTTCACCTCAACTTCCAATTCTCGGGTAGAGGTCATGTCAGCTGGCATCCTTACAAAGGTTACCTCTCCTCTTCTCCCTACAGTGATGGCTCGTAGGGTCTTAACATACCTCTTCGGGGGGATGGAACCCTTCAGCATGTGCCATACCTGTGAGAGTGTCTGTCCATTCTCCAGTCCAGCTCTGCCACGTGCGATCAGGAACTCCTCATCATCCAAGTCTTCCAGCACCAATCTTTGATAATGTTTGACTGCTGGCTCCCTTGCATTCAAGGGCTGTGAAGTCAGGTGTGTGAGCCACAACCTCCTGGCGCTGTCGTTACTGGTGCAGCTCTCTACCAGAGGCCATACCTCTCTTAAGTACTCGGTTATACTTTCCTCTTCATTTTGTTCCCGAACCAGGTTCTTCAGTTTCTTAAATTCTGGAAACTCTTGCGTCTCCCTCGTTGTTCTTCCTTAGGTGTAGGGTGATGGATAGCCGGCTCCAAATCTTCTTCTTCTTCTTCTTCTTCGTCCGATAAGTCTCTTTTCATTTTCTCTAAGATTTGCTGAGCAAAGTGATAGGCTGCCTTCAATGTTACGTTCCACCACCTTATCCAACCGCAGATATTTTCTTTGCTTTTCGTCTCTTTTGGACTGGATATCACCACCACCATCTCTTTATCGTAGGTCTTGGGTGAATAAAACTTCTCTCCCCGTTTTATTGCTTCCTCAATTTTCTCACTCAGGGTCTCAGTGTCCGTTTCTTCATTCATCCCTTTAAGGTGCGCCCGGACTGACTCGTGCCAAGAGTTAAAGCCATTTCTGTAGGGTATCACTCGGCAGAGTTGCTTGTGGGTTCCCTCTGTCCCTCCTGTGGCCTCTGGACTTTAACCTTCGCCCAGTGATGAGGGAGAGCTCCCTCCTTCCTCGAGGGTCTACTTCTTTTTCTCCGTTCTCCTTAGAGTTCTTGGTCTATAGTCTTTGTCGTCTTGAGTTGCTCACCTTTCAAAGCCTCTCTTCGCGCGCTGAGTCAGGGATGATTGGTCAGCTGCCTGGTTGCTCTACGCTGTCCTCCGGAGTTTGGTCAATCCTCCTTCGATGTTGCATTACTCCTGACAATTTCCCTCCTCAGAGTTGGTCATCTTGATTCGATGCTCGGGCGGATGTCCCCTCCACTGCACACCTCCTCTGTGGCAGTAGCTCTCTGCCTGGTGCTCGGGTCGACGTCCTGTCAGCTGCACACCTTCTCTGCAGGCTGGTCCTCACTGCCCCTCTTGGTCGTTTCAACAGCTGTCAGTGGTGCTCCTTCTGCTGCTTCTTTGTTAGTGGACTCAATTCTCCTCTCGAGCCCACTGTTAAGGTTCAAAATTGAGGAAGGAGAATACAAACCACCCATGGTCCAGAAGCTCTTGGTCAAACAATGATTTTTAATGAATACACACGTGTGGGAAGACAACTCTGTACGCCGACAGCAAGTAGTCTTCAACTTAATCAAAGCATGAACAGATATTTTATAGCATCAGGGTTTGATTTACTGACGCCCCTTCATACGTCACAGACAGGATATATACGTACGTCAAATCAAAACCACAATGACCTTTTAACACAATTTAAAAAGAACATCGTCTTCCATCTTCATAACAGGTGCATCCTGTCACTGCCGGATGCTCGCTTGTCATCTTGACACCTCAGCAGCAGTTCGGCGACAAACTGCTCTTTTTGCAACCCCAAGCAAAACATGATTAAACTTTCACCTATAAATGATTCTCTAACTGAGTGTGTGTGTGTGTGTCTGTGTGCTAACCACAATTGCACCCTGTTTCACCTCGCGACTAGCTCCTAACCTCTAACCAGACAGAGAGACAGAAGCCACTCTGATATGTAACAACTGAAACTATGTATGTGTCCTCTACTAAATAAATGTTTTAATCAAGAACCCCTACTAAAAGCTTAATACAAGAATATGAACATATAAAAGATATTAAAATGAACTGTTGTGTAAGCATGTACTGCAATTCCTTCTATGTTCTAGTTTTCCCTCAGCATGGATCATCTAGACACTCTCACTAGATGAAGCTTAAGACCATTAATGAACCTGAACGTCAACTCAAATAAGCACAGATATGCAATATGTATAAAATAGTTATAACTGCACCTGGAATACAAAGTTAACATCATCATAAACATCTTAAGGCCATCTTAAAGCTATCTGTTACATTGTTAAAGCAATGATCATACTGCAGATTATATTATTAATGCAATGGTAATAATGATGATTATTTAACAATAGCAGTAAAATAATTTCCCTGCTCCACACCACCCAGGGACGCCAAGCTATTAGATCCCAGTTACCCCTGTACAGGTGGTCTGGACCGGCTCTCCATCCTTCGGGTCAGAGTCCCTTAATCCCTACGGGTATTACCTTGTTAGGTGATGTTGAGACTAGTTTAAGCCGGTGGCGAGGAGACTCGCTCAGCCTCTAACTGCCTTCGTCTAAACGCCCGCCCTGCACTACCTCTGACACTATGCTCTCATTGGCAACCTTAATGAAAGATATTTGTCAGCCACACTTATTAACGGCAGCTCTCCTCTAATGATCTATGGCACTTGTTATGATTATGATTTTTTATTAATCTTTTAGCAATGCAATGCATACATAACTCTTTTTATTTGATTCTACGCTTTAACAAACACAACAACTTCCCTTATTTCCATTTGTGACAAACATGCCGGAGACTCTCACATTCTTCTGACAACTTCATTATATTGCATAAATGTCAGTTACAAGCTTAAATATATTGTTGAAAACTGTAAGTACAACCAGGATAGATCAAGTAAGCAATTACTCGCAATTATTTACAGAAAATTGTGAGATTAATTAGTTATTTTTTTTTATCTATTGACAGCATAATATATATAGCAGCAAGGGGGCAGTTGCCGTCCTTCTACTCCTTTTTGAGTGTTAAATTATAATCATGGTTTTTCTTATGTTTGTTTCATGCTTTTCCTTGTTGTCATAGTATTTCAATATGTTAAAAAATAAAGCCACATTACTACAGATTACATTCCCTCTAACCTCCCTAAATAAATCTTCATCATTCTTAATAGGCTTTATCCTATTACCTCTCTTTTTATCAGACAAAGGGCCTTGAACATTAATACAGCACATATGAGGCTGAATGGTCCAGCAGGGGGCACGGGCCTGGGAGACAGTTGTGCAGCTTTTCCTGACACATTTTCTAAAAATTAATGGCCCGAAAAAATAAGCCATGCAGACTGTAGGCTGCAGCAAGCAGAAGGTGTCACTGATATATTCATAACAACTAAAGAAAATAAGCAAGTAAATTTCAGTGAAATTGTAAGATGAAAAGCCTTACATATGAGTATGAGCAGCCTGGGAAGTTTACATGAAACATGTTAGGTGCAGATTGAGTACGCGAAGGATGGGAAAAGGGAAAAATTTGCCCTTCTTAGTGTGTAGCTATAAAACACCACCATCAGCACCATTTCAACACTCATATTCTTAAAGAAAACCACAAAAAAATGCATATTCCTTTTTTTATTGGATTCCTTTATTCAACTTGTTTATTGATAAGTTGGATTCATTGTTTTTTCCCCCCTCTTAATTTATCTTTCACAGTTTATTCCAGGTGGCAGATAAAACTGGTTCTAGTCCAACAGCAGTCCTGATTTATTTTACCATGCTGAGGCAGGAACATGTCATAACTTCAATGAGCGGATAAGGAGCAAGCCAGAGTAAAGCAAAATGCAACGCCTTCAATAAGGTTGAATTTCTTCATCTTTTTATATCAAATGTACTCAGTCAAGGCAGATAAGACACATGTACACGGCAATTAAAACAAAAAAAAAAAGCTTTGCATAACATTGAATATTTAAATGTGTAGAAAAGCTGTACTTTATGGACACATCTCAATCCAAACACAGGGGTGTGGGAAGGCAAACTGTATTTACACATGATTATTTCCGTTTCAATGATCTTTGACTAGTGTCTTTGAATTTTAAAGATTTCTTTTTAATACCCTCGGGGGTTGCATAAAAATGTCTTCCTATTTGAACTGAGGATGCAGATAGCAAAACAAAAACTCATATACACAGTGTCATTAACTTGTGCAGTTTCTTAGCGAAACTATTGATTAGATTGATCAGATCACAACTGGTTTAATTAGTGTACTAGCTGACCCACCTTACTATTCCCCTTACACACGAATGTGAAGATTTCACAAGCAACCTGAACTGCTCTGAGTCCTGATTTGCAGTACTAAACCCTCACTATGACAACAAAACACTGTTTTCCTAGCAGAAGATATCATTACCATGACGCCGTGGAACTGTATTACAGAACTAAGAGCTAATCATAGGTTTCACTTTGTCATCACATAGAGGTGTCTAATTTAAAAACACTGCAGATAAAGCATGTAACCTTTCTATTACAAGGGTGTTACCAGTGTGCACTGCAGCCACACATACTGGCGCTTGATGGGAAATGCTGGACGGAGACAGGAAAGAATATGCTAACAATACTGCTTTTGTGTTTATGCTGTGATGCTATATTTTAATTGCACTTTTTTCAAAAAACCTCAGAGAATGCTGTCTTTTGTTTGACATTTTAGGAAATATATATATCATTTGTGTCCTAAAGGTACAATCAGCAGCAAGTTACCTTAGCTTAGCAAAAACACGCAAGCAACCTTTGTCCAAATGCTACAAAGCTCATAGGCTAGGGCTATAAAATTGTATCTTTAATTTGTTTTCCATTTTTTTTAAGTACACAGATGACCAAAGATTAAATTTGAGTGTGAGTTGACTATTAGTGGATTTAGTTTAGTTACTTTAGTTGTTATTTCTGAGCTACAGTAAGTTAAGCTAATCTAAGATACATTTACAACTAGTGCTTCTTAGCTTGGGTTAGTAAAAACAGTAAAAAAAAAAAAGTTAAATTGTGAAGTTATTCTGTTATTCTGTTATTCTGACCACTAGCCATCTCTTGTGAGTAGTGCTAAGCAAAATTTAACAGATTTTTTCAGT
The DNA here is from genome assembly GCF_057382095.1 of Aulonocara sp. 'chitande type north' Nkhata Bay. Lineage (NCBI taxonomy): Eukaryota > Metazoa > Chordata > Actinopteri > Cichliformes > Cichlidae > Aulonocara > Aulonocara sp. 'chitande type north' Nkhata Bay. Next base: position 30,338,293 of record NC_141360.1, on the reverse strand, counting down.
TACACAGAATACAATCACAATGGTACATTTAAGTGCTGTGTTGGTCACTGACACAAGTGTAAGCAACTTGACAGCTGACATGTTGATTAAACATGATCCGACTGCTTGATTTATGTATGGGAAACCCAAAAGTACTTCTAGCGCTAATTAAGTTTCCAATCGCAATGTAAAGTTGCTCTTGTCTTCCTCTTTCTCACATACACATACTGATGGAAATTAGTCTACAGCATCAGACCCTGACAATGATTAACAGAAAGGCCAAGTGGGTGTTGGATTTTCAAAATAAAAGTCAGCTATGTCTTAACAGTAGACTAATATGCTTTAATATATGTGTAATTTACAAAACAAAAGCCCTTAATTCTTTTATAAAATTAACAACACTGATAAATAAGAGTTTTAGAATAGAGTTTATCAAATTCATTGTGCCACATTTTAAAATTGGAAACCTATTTCATTAAAAAAAACAACAAAAAAAACCTTTTTAGGATGCAAGTATCATGCATTTTCTCCCTATAATGTTTTTACCCCCAACTTTCTGCAACAAGCAACAGACCAAGTCTAGTATTGTTGCTACTTCAGAAATTGCACAGTTTAGTTTTATCTTGGGTAGTTAAATGGGACAAGTTGTGATTTTGCCAGGGATATGTAGCTGTATGCTAAGCTACTAGTTACACTTTGCTGTAGATAAATATTTACTCCACAGAAACCAAGAAAATTTTTTAAATTATATTTCTCATAGATTTCTTACAATTAATGATGCAGTCCACTCAGTTTAGTGAAACAGGTGTTTTAGTACAGGGATAGCTAACTGGTTTTAGACCTGCAATTTTGCTAATGGACACATATTAACATTTACTTCACTTTCACAGACAAGTGCAGCTTTGCTTATTGTGTTTTCACTTGCTCAAATCACTCATAGTATCAAATGAAAACTTGCATCACAGCATAAAAAGTCTGGGTACCAAATGCACATAAGTATTCAAAGATCGTCATGCTTTCCTAAAGTTCAAATTATGTCACATATCATTCATTCACTACACTGGACAGGAAACACAACATGAAATAAAGGTGCAAATATGAAACATCCCAATAGAAAGTACAAGAAAGTAATAAATCACATACCTAGACCAGCGCTAATTTCAGCCAAATTCAAAGTCTTATAGAACAACAGATGTATTTTGACTAGACCTTTTTTTTTTTCAAATTATAACATGGTCTAGCTATGTGTACAACTCATTTTAAGTTACATTTACATATCATCAGCCATTATTACATATCACATATCGTCCAACTGATCCAAATTTAGCCAAGAAAATCAAGATACATGATTAGCATTAGAAATATCCCTTGTTTAAATTATTATTTTCGCTTTAGTAGAGCATAAAGGCACTGGACCTTGTTCAGTGTATCAGAGTGGACAAGAACATAAAGCACAAACCTATGAACATAGTTCAACTTTGACTCAGAGGAATATAGTATTGTGGTACAATACTCCATGCACTTTCCAGTTAGTCATCCTTCGTTGCTAAATAACAGCATGTCATGATCACATTTATCACTCTCAAATAGCATTTACAGCATTTTTAAGAAACAGCTCTTTCAAAACAAGTACACCACTTTCAGTCTGCAAGGGCTGCAAGTCCACACAAACATATGCCGTGTTGGCTTGTGTGTCAGCAGGTTACTTTTCCCTTGTGCAAACAAAAAGAAAAAGAAACTATTCTAACAGGCTCAGTTATTCCTGTGCTACAATGTAAAATGACAATAACGGCATGAATAAATCACAAAACTTACCTCATAAGTTCAGGTAATGATAAAAAAAACAACAACACTGATTGAAATGTAATTTAGTGACAGGATTTTTCTGTCTCTTTCTGTCACGCCCTCACTCAATTCAACATCATGTATCAAAGAGACCACTGTTGGCACTTCACAAGTATAGTACAGTTACCAAGAGACGACTTCCAGCAGCCCCTCTGAAGAAATGCACTGGCTGTGCATTTTTCTTTTTCTTCTTTTGGTCTACGAGTTCTGCTAACAGTTGAAACATACCAAAGATTCAGTCATCGATGATTAGAGTCAAATAAAAGGTGAGGTACTTATGTGTGTGTGTTCATTTTGTCTAATTAGCATAGCAAATGTTCATTTTTGCTTATAGATGTTTTCCCCTTGACAATGAACCTTAAAAAAAGAATTGTCATAGTCCTGAAAAATCCCATTTGGCAAAGAAAACCATTTGAACACCAGGTTAAAATGCATCTTGGCTAAACATTCTAGGGAATATCGTACTTAAGACAACATTTCTAATGGCTTTTACTTTGAACTAAAGCTCTATTTGGCACCCCAGCGCTTGTTTAAAGGAAAGCAGAGAAAAATCCTTCTATAAACACAACTTTTAATCTTCTTTCTTCACCCCCCCCCCCCGTGTGTATATTAGGGGTGCAACGATACACAAAATTCACGGTTCGGTTCGGTTCGATAGTTTGGTGTCACGGTTCGATATTTTTTCAATACAAAAAAATGTTCATGCTTTTTAATTTGTCATTTATTAAAATTATAAATATATATTTTAATTCAAAAGTACAGTTTTTAAATTTAATGTTGCTGAAACAACAAAATAATAATAATAATAAAAAAAACTATCTGATCGAGAAATCACTCATCTTTAGAAAAGAGAGTTTATTACAGAGAAATGGCTCTTTCCAAAATAAAAGCTATACTATATGCTTCTTCTGGGCTATATTCTCAGCAGCATTTTAAATATATCAGGTCCCCATAAGGAGAATCACATGCTAACAGCTGTCTAAATGACTCGGGTAAAGTTTGTAGCATGCGTGCTTGTTGTTTTTGTCTGCTTCCACTTGTCTTTTCACTAGGATGATGTCGGCGTAAATGTGCAGTCATGTTTGTTGTGTTCCCACTAGTGCTGTCAGCGTTAATCTCGTTAAAATGACATTAACGCCATAACACGGCAAATCTCCGTTAACGTGTTACTGCAGATCGCCCGTGTGTGGGGCTGGACGGCGTCAACACGTTAACAAGCTAACTGTGCTAACGCACTAGTTCCCACAAATTGAGCATTGCGTGGCACATCCGACATACTGTTTTACTTTTGTCCATGACGCGCTTACCATCAGGGTCATACTTCACATGAAAACCAAGATAGTACCAAACGCCAGATCTGAATGAGCGTGAGGGAGCTTCAATTTCAGGTAGCGTTGAGGCGGTTGCCATGTTGCAACGAGCTTAGCTTCTGTCTTGCGCTGCGCTCAGTGGATCTGCACTCCACAGTGCAGCCTAGGCGGAGTAGTCGAACGCAGATCCACTGAGCGCTCAACACAGACAGCATCGGTGGCACGGTGGTTAGCACTGTTGCCGCACAGCAAGAAGGTCCTGAGTTCAATTCCACCATCAGGCCGGGGTCTTTCTGTGTGGAGTTTGCATGTTCTCCCCGTGTTTGCGTGCGTTCTCTCCGGGTACTCCGGCTTCCTCCCACCATCCAAAGACATGCAGCTTGTGAGGATAGGTTAATTGGATAATCCAAATTGCCACTAGGTGTGAATGTGCGAGTGAATGTGAGTGTGAATGGTTGTCTGTCCCTATGTGTTAGCCCTGCGACAGACTGGCGACCTGTCCAGCGTGTACCCCGCCTTTCGCCCTATGACAGCTGGGATAGGCTCCAGCGCCCCCCGCGACCCTGAAAACGATAAGTGGAAGCGAATGGATGGATGGATGTATTGTTTGATACATATGCGTACTGAACCAAAAGCACTGTATCGAACGGTTCAATATCGATATGAGTATCGTTGCACCCCTAGTGTATATGTGTGTGTGACTTCTAGTTTTTTCCCATGTTCCCCTTGGTCCTGTTCTAGAAGACAGATTCATCAAACACTGAGTCTAACTGATTAAATAAAAGATGGGAAACTCCGTTCTTGGCTCTAGGAAGGATGATAACACTTAGTTCAGTCAACTCGGAGCATGTTCACCCTGAGTTAGGCATGTATGTGAGTGGTGGAAAAAAAAGCCCTCCTTGATCAAGCTAATGATACCATGATCTATCCTGGCAACAGGGACATAAACAGCAGAGCACCTATTTTAATCCAGCGTACTCTGAAGTATGAATATGTATCAAGAGTCATCTTATTCACCTCAGCACTCAATTGAGTTTTCGTTATTAGATAAAGCTTACATCCTTAGCAGCAACAAGCTAAAAGATGTAGCTTGACGAGGATAAAATGCAGATGACAGCAAGTGAAGCTAAGACGGAAACTGAATTTGGTAATCTTCAGTGGAAGAGAGGTCCAGGTTCAAACGTAAAATTTTTAGACTATTTAAAATCTTGGCCGATGGCTTTTAATGACTCAACTTCAAAGTTTACCTTTTTTTCCCTTCCTCTATTAAATTTAGCTTCTATTCAAGTTACTAGGAACTACCATTATCTCTAGTCTTTTAGTCTTATTTGTCCCCCTTTCCGCCCTCCACTTCTTTTATTCTTGATTAACAAAGTCCCAGAGGGGAATGTGCTCCAGCTGCCCCTTCTGTCAGTTACACACAGTCAGTGCACAAAATCCATCCCCCAACCATCCACTCCCATACTTTCACATGTATTAGTCCCAGATGATGCTTTCCATACAGACACTCAACCATGCACACATACACAATTTCAGAAACACAGGTAGATATGGCTAGTTTCAGGAATGTGTAAATATGTTATGCTGTGTGAGTGCGTGCCTGCATGTGTCACTGTGTTCCTTTTTCCCTAGTGTGGCTCATATGGGTGGAGGACATTCTCATAGTAATTAGGGATCAGCTGGGCTAGGGTGGGGGTGGGGATTGGGGGTTTACAGCAGGAATGCGTAGGGAGACAGATGGAGCTGTGTGCAATCGCTTCACTTTTCAAGGTGCTCTAACTTCCTCCTTCCCGAGGGGCGCAACGTCCCACCCTCACACGAAGTGTGCCGCTTTTGTGCAGATGCCAAAGCTGGACAAACTCCTCAGGCATGGCATGGAACCATTTATAGGGCAGGATGTTGTCGTAGTAATGGTGGCTGACCGGTCGCTGATCCAGGTCGACGGAAAACGGCCAGAAGCCGTAGGTTGTGACTTCCTCACACAGTCCTAGGGCTAAGCTCACCAGGAAGAGCCCTGTGGATAGGCGCCTGGCGTGCACACCGTGGGATTTCCAAAATTTACCCACTGTGCGTAGGAATTCAGGGTTGGCAAAAAGCATGGTGAGGTTGGAGGAGGAATCTGCCAGTGTGTAATATGCCCGCAGTGATGGGTCTGTGCCAGGCCTCATGGAAAACGCAGGCATGTAGATGTAGCTCGAGCCATAGACCTTCATACTATCCACAAAATATTTTCTTGACCACAGAAGGCTCTGAAATCTGAGTAAGAGAGAAAGATAGATAAAAAGATGACTGCATAACTGTATACTTTAGAGTGATCGCTAACCTGGTGACTTCTCTCCAAACTAAAGATTGCTTTCTTCAGTTGCTTTCTCTTTCTGCCAGTTGTTAAAGGAAATGACCTTGCTATGCTGGTGCAATAAATCTATAAACTACAATGGCCTATTAGACTAACACTCGTGACCACTTTTCAGCAATTTAACATTTAACAAACATTTAACAGCTTCGAGTAAACAGACAATGTGACAAAGAAAAGAAAAGGCTTTGTATTACTACTGCTATTACAAGTTATTATTTATTATGATGTCTTTTATGTTTCTTTAAACCCTGATTACAATGCCAAATATTCTACTTATTGTTTAGTAGCTCTGGGCTGAGTTGTTCTTGTCTTATGCATATTACAGCTATAATTTGTGTCTTCTGCAAAACCCATATGTAAACTCTTGCATATCTCATGCCTTCACATTCATTCCACAACTCAGTCCATTAGTCTTTTCCATCTGTCTGTGCCTGTGTCCTCAGACGGATGCTTTCCTGCCCCCATCTACAATCTGTGTGATGATCCAAGATGGCGGTGCGGAAAACAGTGTTCCTGTCTTTGTTTTGCTCTTTTTCTTGTTTTTCACAACACTGATATAGTCGTGAGCTCCTTCTCAAAATAAGAGAAGCAAATCCACTAACTTTTTAATCACAGAAGAGCTACGAACCACACTGACGAACTGCAGCTTCGGAGGCATCTACCATCGGCGACCCCTGCTACTACACCTTGCCCACAGTGGAAACATCGGGGCATCTACCATTAGCAACCCCTGCTAGCAAGACCTCACCTACAGTGGAAACGTCTCAGGCGGTGCGAGAGGAGACAAAAGAGGGGTAAGGGCTGAGGCATCCGGAGCAGGCTAGCGGCTAATCCACACAAACCCGCTATTCCCACTATTGCACTGTTCAACATGCGCTCCCTGGACAACAGGCTGGATCATGTACACTTACTTCGGTCCACCTTGAAGTCAGTGAGAGAGTGTTGTGTCTTCGTCTTTGTGGAAACTTGGCTTAACAATAACATTCCCGACAGCGCCATTCAACTCAACCGGCTAACATGCTTTCCAACCCCCCCCCAAACATACAAACTCTGACCCACCACCATTGCCATTTCACTGACTGCCCCACACGAACTTGCCCACAATCACTATGATTGTCTTGGACACTGCTGTTTAAATAATTGTATAGTATTGTATTGTGTTTTACATAAGACTTTTATTTTATTTTATTTTATTATTATTATTTTTCCTTTTTTGTCTTTATATTTTTAGCGTACACTGAGGGCCATGGGAGCAAATTCCTGTGTAAGACTGTACATATGGTCTTTGACAATAAAGCTGACTTTGACTTTGAGTGTTTCTGGTCAAGTGACAAATGTACATTTGCTTAGTGTTTGCGACAGTGGTGCAGTTTCCAACTTGTTTACCTTTTCTCTATGATGCTTGGGTTGGCTGTAACCAGATGTGTCTTTGTGCCCACATCCTCCGCATATTCCTTTGAGATCGGTGGAAGGTTACACCTAAATAAACAGAACAAACACGAGTCTGAGTTTTCAGTTGGACAACGGCAGATCAGCTCTGAACATGTTTAGCCCAAGTTAAGTGCATGCGTGAGTAGAGAAAGAAAACCATCATTAATGGAGCTCTAATACTGAGATTCACCATAGCAACAGGTAAATAAAGAGCAGAGCATCCATTTTAATCCAGTGGACCGAGGAATAACAATGTGGTCACTATAGGCTATGAGATTTTTTTTAATAAACAGGAAGGGAAAAAGGAGTCATTTCAAATTGCTTGATCCGCTCATGATCACAGACACTATACTTTCTGTGGTCACCTATTACCAAACTTAATTTTTTAGAGAGTCACTTTGACTACGTTCACACTGCAGGCGAAAGCGCATCAAATCTGACCTTTTTGACCCTATGCGACCCATATCCGATTATGATATGACAGTTTGAAAAGAAAAAATCAGATATTTTCAAATCTGACCTAGGTCACTTTCGTATGTGGTACTGAATCCAATAAATTTCTGATGTTTTAGAAAGCGACTGCTGTTTGAATGGTCATGTCGCATTAAATCTGAATGTCAGACACTATATGTTTACATAATTTAACGACTGCATCTCAGCCTGTGACCAACTGTCACCGTGAAATGTTCAGAACACAGGGTGTCTAGAGGCTGAATTTAACACTTACATATTTAGTTCTGTTTTAGATTCTTGAACTCAATTCGACTCGATTTATTTCACATATTCACCCCCAAGATCCCAACTGTGACAGCCTTATCTTTTTTAAATCAACGTGAATGATATCCAGTATGGCAAATGACAGATTGTTGATCAGTGTGTTATCTGCCGTAAGCTTTATACAGAGTTAAATAATGATTGCTAAAGTATATCAACATTTTTTCCAGAGAAATAAGTTAATGTTTCTGTGCTGTCCCCAGAGTCACAGAGTTAAATAAATGGAGACCAGTTTTTCCAGGTTTTTTCCTGAGTTGATAAGAAATGTACCATAATCACTGTCTTCGTTCTCACATTGACAACTGATTATAAAGCGGTGATGGTTAAGGGGGTAAAATAACAAATGTCTAAGTAGGATTTAAGCATGTGTAAAAACATAAACTTAATTCACTAAAATTTTTCGGACCAGAAGTCGCACTGGATTATAAGGCGCACTGTCGTTAAACGGGTCTGTTTTCATACATAAGGCGCACCAGATTATAAGGCACATTAAGCAAAACAAAACAGTCAGATAAGTCAAACTTTACTGAACTCATTCTTCTTGCTTCCTCCACTTCCGTACCATTGATTCATTAATGTTGAATTCTGTTGCAGCTGCTCCATGTTGTTGCAGTATATTAATGACTAACCTCATATTGTGGGTAGATTATCTCAGTTGTTCTCCTGACTGAAGTTTGGTCCGTTTAATGGTCCATTTAATTTTTATCGAGTGGAAAAAAGTTAGCATTATGCTAACATAGCTGTATCACTAGCGATCACGTAGCACATCATTATATACCAGCTAGTGCAACTTCAGTAACCCTGCAAACATCACTGTTGTTTAGTTTTCTGTCTTCATTTATGTTGGAAGTGATAGCAGAGCTGTATGTTTTAATTTTTTCAGAAATCTCTCAGTCAGAACATGCTATATCATGTTTAGGTAGAAACTAGCGAGCTAACTTCCTGCTAACTTCTAACTCCATTAAATTTAATAAATTCCGTTTTCATGCCTGGATGTTAAACTCAATTCACACCTGGTAAAGCAGCAACGCTGATCATTTTATTATAAATGAACGAATTTAGACAGTTTTTAACTCTCAGTGATGCCGCAGTGTTCATTTGGCTCTGGGACCTGAAGCAGACGGAGGTTTGGACACAGATTACTCCGCAGGACTCCTGACTATCCATCAAGTGGAGCGGCTTTGTAGCTTACCAAAGTTGTACTAAAACATTTTTTGACAGATTTTTGAGTGCCGTGTACCACATAAAATCTGTTTGAGGCCAGTAAGCACAAGTAGAATTCATACATAAGGCGCACCAATTATAAGGCGCAGTGTTGATTTTTGAGAAAATGTAAGGATTTTAAGTGCGCTTTATAGTGCGGAAAATGTGGTAAATTAAATTAATTCACTCTGTTTATTCACTCTAGTATTATGCACTGTGACAGCAACTTAATGAGGAAGGAAATTTAGTCAGAGAGAAAGCGAGTTTATGGAAGAAAATGTCTGTTACTCTGGTAACTGGCTCAGACCTGACAGGACTTGCGGATAGGAAGAACAAAGTGAAGTGGAAATGACGAAGAAAGAAAGAGCAGAGCTGGAGCAGGAAGAGGCATAATGACAAAGAGATCATGATCAGTGTTGCCAACTCCTCAGTAAGGAAAATCGCTATTGGCTGTCCTAAAAGTCGCTAGAAGTCGCTAAAAGACGTCATCACCTAATTTGCATAATTGGTCATGCTAATCTAATTGTAACCTATGTTGTTGGAGAGAGAAATAACATCGTGGAAGAGATATAAAGTGAGTAAAAAACGTCCTAAATGCATTTAGAATTTATTTAGAACTATAAATTAAATTTCTTTTAGCAATTATTGTTTTTTTTTATTGTCACAATTCCAGCCCTGCTCCTTTACCCGGGCTTGGACCAGCAAAAGTGACCCGAAATTGGCACTCTGGGAGAGTTACTTTGTGTGTGTGTGTTTATAAGTAGTTTTAAACCTTGTGATCCACAAAACAGCATAAGAGTAAAAGAGTAAAAGAAGAACTGACTGCGTTACAGCACCCGCTGCTTGTTGAGAGTAAAATGTATGTGGCTGGTTTCTAGACACAGAAATAAAATGCAATTAGGTGGAACAGTGATGTTCATCTTCGCCACAGCAATCAAAACGGTGGGGCAACATGGTGGCTTCCACAAATCGGGGGACGCTCCTATTATTTTTAATGGACAGAAATCTAAGTTTATGCAAATACATGATTTGTTGGAAGATGTAATTGCACAATGGATCAATGAATATTTATGAGTAGAGTATTTTTTTTCTATTAATTAAACTCAAAAATGCTTACTGTACCTTTAAGTTAACTCTCTTTCTGGAAGAGAAAACTCAAAGCTAACAGACAGCTCAACAGACATACAGCTGTTACCTAAACCTTCTTCCTGGAATAGGGCCAACAGTCAAAGTAAATTTAGAGGGTGACTCAAAAGATAACCACTAACCGCACAGACAAAAAACACATACTCAACATTATACAGAAACCTAATTTAAACATAAGACAGAAACAGTTTCACTTCACTGTCGCTCAAAGCAAAAAAATGCTGTGTTGTGTTTTCTCGAGGCGGACAATCAGCTGTGCTTTGTGTTTAGACTGACACATACCTAGCCAGAATACGTCAGTTACCACGAATTAAAAGACGTTTGTGCAAATGCAGCTTGTATCAAGTGTTTATCCAGAAGTATTCACTATTTCCTGGCGCTCTCAAAGGTCATCCTTTAGTTGAAATGCATATGTCATGCATTTTTCTGCATGCACGAGGTCTGTTGACTGTTGATGGTACATTAGTTCTTCAACTTGAACTTCTACTGCCCTTATAACTGATGAAAATGTACCTTTCCCCCCCTGGTCTCCTCCTCAGTCTCAAGTCTTTGATTACTTTTTAAAAATGCCAAGACAATCAGCTTGTTTATAAAATACAATCGATAGTCCTAGTATAACACAACAGAAGATAAATATCTGACATACCCCATCAGATGTTTTTTTTCTGCTTAACCTCTTTTCTTTCTCATCCTCACTGTGGCCCATTTTTCTGTCTCTGTTCTTCCTTCTTTGTTGAAATCGACACCAGCTCTTATAATCACTGATGGTATCTAGCAGGTCTCTGGGGAACTGCTGATTCAAATTTGGAGTGTTTTTTGTTTCTTACCTCATAACAAAGTCGGCCTGGTCGATATCCCTGCCACACTTGCTGTGTCTGAGAATGCCGCCATTGCCCACCACCGCACACTTCTTCAGGGGAAGCTGCAAAGGGTTTTCCTGCACAGGAGACAACATTAAGCTTTGTTAGAATGCACACAGCCACTAGCTCCTAAACACATGATGTAACACCCCGGGCCTAGTGCTAATGTGCCTTTATAGCCCCCGGGTGCTGACCGACAAAACCAGCAAAGTGATAAGAAGAGTTGAGGCAGGCTGATGTAATAGAGATGGATCATACACAGTTTCTGTGTATTATCCAGGACTTTAAATGTGGCATGGTTGTTGGTGCAAGAGAATTTCAGAAACTGCTGATCTATGGAGATTTTTCCATACAACCACTGCATGACAGGAGTTCTCAGCGAAAATGCCTTGTTGATGCCAGAGATCCAACGATAATGGCCAGATTTTAAGCTGATATGACAGCAACAGTAACTCAATAATCACTTGTTACAACTACAGTATGCCAAAAAGCATCTCTATATGTACAGCACATTGAAACCAATAAACCATGAATTTCGCACCCCAGCCTCAACTCTTGCGGCCCAGTACCAAACAACCTGGGGGTTGGGGTCCGCTGCTTTACACAACATGCCTCATTCACTCATTCAGCCATTCACATAAGCACTTTTGTCTACGTCTAAGTGCTTTCTAACACGCACACTGTGATGACACACATATTCCTACTTTCTGATAAATGCATCACAGATCAAATTATGAATCAGTATCTTGGCATGCAGACTGGAGCAGCCAAGGATCACATCACCAATATTCCAGTTGATGGAGAGCACTGCTCTAACCTGTATATACCTTTCAACATTGCTGGTGCCTTTTCCAGGGAACCATTTCCACTAAAGCACCTCCATATCAACAGAGATGCAGACTTTTTAGGTGAGCGCTGACAATACACCTCACAGCCCCTCTCCTTTTTAATCTAGAGGATATGGTGTCCATGTCCCCCCCCCAAAATTTCTACTTTAAAATCTTCCGTTTTCCACTTTACTGTAGTCCATTTGAAATAAACAACCAACAAGGAAGTGACAACAAAAATTACCAGTCACTACCAGTAATCAATTTTGTTGCAGTGAATCATTATCTTACCATCACCACAGCTGAAAACTTATTAAGGACAGGATTAAAGCTGCTGCAGAAGACACTGAAACACCACCCAAAAGAAATGTCCTCTCTTTGTGCATTGACTGCATTTAACTCAAGGGAATGGATTAAGCGAGACAGTGGAAACAATTGTTCTCATTATTCCCCTCAGAGTGCACCCGCTTGAGGCGCACACACACACACACACACACACACACACACACACACACAGACAGACTCTTTGCCCTTAAGAGTCTCTTTTAGACCTTTAACAGCAAACCAAGAAGAGGACAGGAACCAGAAAAACAAGCTAAAGCTGTAAAGCTCTAAAGGAAGACACTTGTTTCTTTAGCAGCAGCACCAACTACTTACATTAAACCAAATCTTTTACTAATACGTGGACATATCTTTTCTTTGGCTTGTTAAGTTGACCTGATTTATCCAACTGACTGAAAAGACAAATTTAACATGATATAAAAGAGAAAACATGTTTAAGTAGTTAGTGTTGGACTTCTGTTCTATTTTTTGGTGTTATAATGTGCATATAAGATTTTTCACTCAGTCAGTTGTGCTCCATACGCTGTCAAAGGTCTAGAGAAAAGGAAAGACATCACTAAGTAAACATAAAAAAAAGATTATAGGACTCTACTGCTCAGTTCACTGAGCTGTATGTATATATGCTCTGTTTCAGTCACTGAACTAACCAGCAATTAACTGTCAAAGCCCTAATTGGCACATTCCCTGGCACATGCCCAGATACTGTAGCTGCTGCCAGCTTGGTGCAGCGTGGCTGCTTGTCGGCATTCAGACCTGCAATCACAGCAATGGGAGTTGAGAAGAAGGGAGTGCTTGTGTGTTTGAATTTGAGCACAGTACATCCCACCAAACTATCAGTTGTCTTTTTACTGGGAACCATAACTAGCCACAATATAGGTTTAAGGAAGTGAAACGGTCCCCATAAAAATATGCAATGGACACAAGGACATGGCTCTAGAGAGGAGCAGGGAAATGAAAAGATGACACATAGAATATAAAGACCTAATCATAGTATTTAGTCAGAAAAACACACTTGGAATAAAAGAAATGTTGGGCAAAACAGTCACTATAGAGTCAGTTCACTTAAAAACACAAAACCCACCGTGTTACCTTATCGCACTGTTTTCTAATGGAAATAATGTTCAGCTCCACTGTTTACAGTGTTCTGAGCACTGTCTGCCACACATGTCGACTAACAAGTACATGAAGTGGAAAACTGGTTTAATATACATACATATACACAATATACATTGCAGAAAATGTCATAAACTACTCCATCATCTTTGCCTGTAATAAGACTCTAACACACTATCTGTACATCTAAAGAATATCAGCTGAAAACCTCATTTTAGATTTTTTTTTGCTCTCTTTGCATGTTGTGAGTTGCTGGTCTCCTATGTCCTGAAAAAAGAGCTTATTCAATGTGCAACAAGCAGAGTTGCAGTTTTCATCGAAAGTGTTATCAACAAGTTTGAGGTGAGAAAAAAAGTTGCTAGGTTTGTGTCCCCTGTCCGGCCAGACCAAAGCTAAAGTATGATTTCAGCAGCTGTGTATTATTATTGAGTGACTTGGTATGAAGTGCATTACCACTGGCATTGGCACTGGTACTGAGAAACGTCGAGAAGGAAAATGGAGATCCAACAGTGGTTCTGCACTGCATTATACATCAACATGCAGCAAATGCTCGACATGTAAACATACCACGTCTGTTCTCCTGAAATGTGTAAAAACACTGCCAATTCTGAGCATTTTGAGAACAAACTAAGGCACTGTATGTACTGCAATTTAAAGAAGTGCGTTGGCTCAGCAGGGGAAACGTGTTAAAAAGATTTTTTTAAGTTAAGAGCTGAAGTGATGTATTTCAAGCGTTTCATGGAAATTGGAAGACTGGATGTTCCTGAGATCAATGATCCAAAATGGATAATGGATTTGGCATTCCTTTTAGACATGACACAGGAGCTAAAAATCCTGAACCTAGATCTACAGGATCCCGGACAGCTCATCACAACAGCCTATGAGACTGAACTGTGTAAAACTCAGCGTTGTGGGGTTTTTTTTTGTAGTCTTCGAACACTACCGTGGGCCTCCAATGAAACGACCCCAGCTCATCTGAGATTGAGACTCCTGCTCTCAATGTAAGAAACAAAGCAACGCTCCCAGTATACTTAATTGAAAACGGGGCTGTTTTGGAAATCTCAAAACCAAGGTATATAGTTCCATTAGAATTAAAAAAAAAATAAAAAATAAACAGTGATTTGGATTATAGCTGACACATCACCAAAACAAAAGGCGAGGTCTTGCAAACTGCTTGATTTGTCCAAAACACATACATTTATTTTGCCATCATCTAAAAAAAAAAAAGAAAACCAGCATATCTATATTTGAAAAACAGGATCCTGTCTTTCTGTGCCACTGTTGCTTAAGAAATCTTTCCTGTAATTGGTTGTGTAAACAGCTGCAGGTTCATCTCCACAAATGAAATCACAGTGCCAGATTTAATTTGGATAAAGCAATGTAGTCTGATTTTAGAGGATTATGTGGAGCAAAGATGCATAGATTCTGCTAAACAGGAAATAGGAGAGGTGAAGTATGCAATCTACTGCTATGCGCAGATGATATCTCTCTCTTTAGCTCAACATTTTCTTTTACATTTGCAAGTGATTTATCTGCAATGAAATCGCATTGTTGCAGCATGTAGTACAGTCAACTACTTGTGAACACAAATATCTAATCAGACAATTGCATGACAACAACTCATTGGTCAAACTAAATAGTGAAATAGGGTGACTTAAGTGTCTTTAAACATGGCATGGTTGTTGGTGTCAGAAAAGCTGGTTTGAGTAATTCACAATTGCTCATGTACTAAAGGTGGGAATCCCCAGAAACACTACGATACGATCACAATTCTTCCGACACGATTTGATATTAATGTGGTTTTTATTTTGCAATTTGAAACCAGACCGTGAAGCATGTCAACACTATGGCAGGCTCAGAATTAGGCATAAACATGAAAGCATGAATTCATTCTGCTTGTAGCAACAAAATCACTTTAGGCTGGTTGTGGTGACGTAATGGTGTGAGGGACGTTTTATGGGCACGCTCTAGGCCCCCCTTTGTATCAACTGAGGATAATTTACGGCCACACCCTACCCAAGTATTGTTGCTGGCCATGTCCATTCCTTTATGACTATAGTGTATCCATCTTCTAATAGTCGCTTTCAGCAGGATGAACCTTCTCACAAAGTTCAATAAAATACAATCTGGCTTCTTGAACATAACAATAAGTTCACTGTCCTGAAATATCCTCCACAGTCACCAGATCTCAATGCATCAGAGCACTCTGCACGTGGAGGACTGGATGAATCTCGTCATAGATGTGCAGCACATAAATATACAGCAACTGTGTGATACTGTCATGTCAATAAGGATGGAAATCTCTGATGAATGTTACCTGTACCGTGTTAAATATATTATACACAAATAATTAAGGCAGTTCACGCTAGTACTAACAAACTGTACCTAATAAAGTGTCCGGTGACAGTAAGTCTATGTTTAAACCAATAAATTAAATGCAAATGCAAACACACACAAGTGCCTAGGTTGGTCATTTTATTTAATTATTCACACTCACCTCCCCCTGTCCTTCATGAAAGAACATGCACAGCTCATGCCTGGAAATTAGGGTAAAATATTCATCACATGTACCAAGAAGGATATTTGACTGCAGATCTAAAGCCTCAGAGAAAGAACTCAATACGGTAAACACAGCAACAGCACTTACACCTATAGCTCCCCTTTCGTTGCTGTTTCTACTCATGAACACAAAAAACCCTCTTTCCTTTTTTCCTAAGTGAAAATAGAGCAAAGAAGAAAGACCTTGAAGCCGCGCCCCTTTCCAGTTTTAAGTAGTGTCGCAACAACACTGTCCTAGACTTAAGTGGAGAAAGAAAACCAGAACAAGACTTATATAGTTGAGTGTTATAAAAGGTCAGAGCAGGAGCCTTTTTAATGTTTAAAAAAAAGCTAAAAAGGAAATTGCAGGGAATAACTAACTGTATTATCTTTTTCAGCTTTCAAGTTGCCCCAAACCACTAATCCCGTCACATCTTCATATCGACTCCTGTCCACACTAAGAGCTGTAGACCTGTAATCCTCTCCCCTCCTCCATTATGGATCAGCTAGATTTCACACTAACACAGTCACCACAACACATCTGTAATGCACCGGGTAGGACAGAAATCAATTTTCAGTTATTTGGTCTCAGTCACATCTCAAAGACACAGCTGCCGGTCTTAATAACATGCATCTCTAGATGTGGGAAAGTCAAAACCCCACAATAAAACCCAGAGGAAGGACTCGTATGTGAACTGACCGTCACAGCAACTCACACAGCACTATTTTCTGAGAAACATAAGAGCGTTACTTATCAGTATACCTGTACAAAGAGAGAGTACGTGTTGTTGTTGACGGTGTGCGAGTAGTAAAACTCGCCATCGTACCACAGGACTTTGCCCACAGGGGAGTTCTCCTTGGTCACTGCAAACATCCGCTTCGGATCGCAGCATTCTGACAGCAGCTTCCTGTGGAGAAAGGAGGAAACACCAATTTTGGTGACTAAACTAAATTAGATACTTTAACTATATTACATCATTACATCAAGCTAATTTTAAACTGCCTTTTCTCCCATCTGTTAATTCCCAAGAAGCAAGCAAATCTAAGTCATCAACCTATAAAAGGTCTTTATAGCTCCATTAAAAGAGAACCACAGAAACAACCCAGCTCCAAGTGAGCATCACATCCTCCAGCAGGCGTGCTCTTCAGGGGTCACTTTCTCTGATTACCCTGTAATCAGCTTTGCCTCTGAGAATGTTTAACAAGATATAAATAAAGCTGCTACTGTGTAACTAACACACTCAGAGCTCTGTTTTTGCTTTGTCTGTGGTCATCTTTATGGCTGAGACACTACTGTAATACACTAGAATTACTCCCTTTAGAATTATGGTTTTGTTTGTCATAATTGTTGGTCTTAAATCACCAAAATATTAAAAGCATGTATTAATTACGAAATTGAAACTGAAATTAGAGGCCTATTTTTTCCTGGGAATCCGTTACATTCAGCAATAAGCCTTAAAATTATTATTAATCATTTCATCTTCTCTTGAAACACACTTAAATCCAAGGGGGGGGGCACACACTGCCAATCACAGCTTGAAGCTTATTAAAGGAAATTCAGAGCTCTGAGTCGAACCTGTACAAATCGATGCCGGTCTGGTTCTTCTGCCAGTCTTCCCCCTGCCTCAGCACCTCCTCCACTATTTCTTTATCGCTCGGCAGTCTGTAGACAGGGAAAACGTAAAACCAGCAAAGCACCAGCACGCACAGAGCGGCCCACGCCGACAATTTGGCGCGGTAGCATCGCAGAAACATCTTTCCCTTTTATTTTATTTTCCTTCTATCCCTCTCTTTTTTTTTTTCTTATCTGTTTCTCAAAACCACCAGCAGAGCGAAGCATGTGGTGTGAAACGCAGTCTTTTCAAAGCAGGTCTCTCTGTTCGTCCCGAATCCCCGTCTCATCCCGCAGACGCGGTGGGGGTATGAATGGAGGAGCAAGGTAGTCTGTTATCCAGTTGTTTGGCTCGAGCATCAGTTTGGAAATCCGTTTTTTTCTTGGCGAGGTTTTAACAGCGAGCAGCGTCTATCCCTGCAACGGCTGGCGCTGGGTCGCGGGGCTGTGGGGCAGCGTGTGTGGCTCTGCAGGAATCTGCTGTTCTGTTCTTGGTGCATCACCATCTCCATTACAGCGCGCGGTTCGTGAGGAGGCACGCGTGTTCCCTCCAAACCCCGCGTCCTGCTGCATCCCGATTCTGTATGTCCCACTCCTTTCCACCTGGATCTCTCTCGACCCCCACGACCACGATCACCGCGCGTTATCGCCCAGATCCTGGACTGGGGGTCTGCGGTGCAAGTTAACCAGCTAATTCCGACTCAGCTCCCCTCCACCTCCCCGTCTTTCTTCTATCGACACCGCCCCCTCCCTCACCTCTTTCCCCTCAGACAAAGTGCTTCTTGTGCAGTCGGAGGCGCATCAATGCCAATAGTACCTCGTGCGACAACGGAAAACGGCTTTCAAAATAAAAGCACACGCGATCCTTACGGCTCACGCTTGTCCACTTTCCCCCTGCACCTAGCAAGCTGAGAAGGACCTGAACACAATTTAGGTTTGAATTTTATTGAAATTATTTTATTAAAGTATCTGCTCTAACACAACATATAGATAAAATCATGGATAAATAGCTCTTCCAGCACGTCATGTTTATTTAGGGATAACCCAAACAGTAGATGTTATATAAGTTAGTCACATAACCCTTTTTAATGGTTTTATGGCCTCTGTCGTTGTAATGCAACCTTTGGAGTGCCACGTTTCTCTCTCTACAAATCTACAAATATATAAAGCAAAATCAACTTTGGTTTAGTCCTGACTAAATATTTAACAGTATATTTACGCATGCCGCACTGTAGAGCATGCTGAGCAAAGGCTTTTGATGTTTTTATGTGCAAACATGCAACCGAGGAGCACATGGAATATTATAAGATTATAATGCTTCTAGGCGTGCAGTGCATTCTGCCAGACCATATAACACACTCACATAATGTCAATAAAAAAGGGGGAATAAATTCAAATCTTAAATTTGCAAATGTGTCGATAAAGCAGTGCCATAAAACACATGCCTTAGAGCATATTGTGTAATCTTGTTATGATAGCAGTTACAGGTCTTAATCTGTTTTACATGAAAAATATGCTATTCTAATCCCATATAAGAAGGTGAAGCTGAAGGTACTGTCCTTTTAACACTAAAATGTTAGCTGTCAACCTTAATGTTAAACATTCTGGCTTAAAGAGCAGATAAACACATCAAAATCCAAAGAAGACTTCTTATCTCAAGGAGCTGGAACCTCAGCGGAGCGTGCGACTCCAAAGTTCGCTGTACGAAGTTTAACCATCAGCGCTTTCTTCTTTGGACTTGCCTTGAAACATTTTTCGATTATTAGGCACTATCTTGATGATTGATTTCATAAAGTAAAAGGCACAGCATCCACATGCTACTGTAATATCCACTGAAAGGCTTCTGCTAAGTAATTTAGATTCCTACTGTGACAAGTGACTGTTTATAATATTACCTGTACTTTTTTTTTTTAAATCTTTTGACTTTTCTTTTACAGCATATTTCAACATATTTCTCCAAGTTTCTTGAGTGAGAGTCTTTATTTTAAAGATCCTGCTTCAGAGTCACGTCTGTATTACCGCTGACTTGTCAATGACTGACGCGTAAAAGCAAGCATCTTCTCTGATGTGAATCGCTGTCGCCCCCTGCCGGACATCTCCTGCACAAGCGAAATAGGATTTCACATGAGACGCTGGTGCAGCTGTGAGATTACCACACCTCAACGCCACACTAAAGCCACTTTGCGATCTCATTTTAATCCAGACTTAACCATCTTCAGACGATTGCTTTACAACAAAAAAGTCCCATTTTTGCCATGTGCCCAGGATTTTTCTTTTGAGTTGGACTGTACCTGCAGCTGCAGTATAACCTCCTGTGTGAACCTTCGCTATGTAACTGCTTTATCCCCCCCAGAATAATCCGGTGTGTGGGCGTAGGCATACCAGATTTTCAGTAACTTGAATTTTTTAACTTTGCTTCCAGCTGTGCTTTCTCTCAGGATGCCTCTTTGACCCTGCCAGTTATGAGATACTTATAAGGGAACTCAAGACAAGGCACTTATATATTAAAAAAAGATACTAAAAATACACAAGAAAGAAAAAAGAGCCTCACAAATGTTTCTTATCAGAGTGTAGCTTGATAAGGGAAGTGATGTGATAGCATCACACAACTGCTGCAGATTCGTGAGCCGTACACGTCCATGATGTGAGCCTGCTCATCCACGACATCCCAAAGGTGTTCTTTTGGATCGAAATCTGGTGACTGTGGAGGCATGGTCAGCAAAAATAGTCAGGAGGGCTGGGGCATTCAAATAATGCTCATTTGACACGAACACACCCAAAGTCCCAGGACGATTACATCTCCACCTCCAGTCTGAACAATTGATAAAGGGCAGGTGGTTTCATACTGGCATGCAGTTTATGTCAAAATCTGACCCCACAAACTCAAACATTTTTTCCAATCTTCTATTAACCAGTTTTGGTGGGGTCAATGTAAACTGTGTAAACTGTGCCCTCCGTTTTGTGTTCCTAACTGACAACAGTGTGGTTTTTCTATTGCTGTAGCCCATGTGCTTCAAGGTTTGAAGTGTTTGTGCCTTCAGATAAGCTCTTCTGCATACCTTGGTTGTAACAAGCGGTTATTTGAGGTACTGTCATTTTGGCTTGAAAAGTCTGCGCATTATCTTCTGACATCTAGTATTAAGAAAGCATTTTTTTCTAGTGGACTGTTCTTCATTTCCTGTTTTTTTATGTGCCTGTTTTTGACGCACCCTCTGGAAACCCTAGAGAGGTTCATGTGGGGAAAATCAGCAGTTTCTGAAATAGTCAGACCAGACCATCTGGCGCCAATAACCACAGTCAAAGTCACTTAAATGGTATTCCCTCATTCTGATGCTCAAGTTTAATACATGATTATTAAAATAACTCAAAGTTGTACTTTAGGGCTGTAAATGAAAAAAAAATTACTTTCATTTTGTTTTTCCTAAAAAGTAGTACATTTGATACACAATACACACGATAACTTAACTTGTTATGTCATGACCATGGGTTCAGGTGGACTATGGAACATATGACAAATACAACAAATGCAAAATATAACTTTAAATATCTTCTTTAAATTCAAAAAAATAATTTTCCATTTGTTCTTTCCTTTAAGCCCAAAAGTAACTGACCTATTTGTGAAAGCAGCACCAGTAGAAAGTGCATTACAAGCAGTTCCCCGATACCAAGGCCTGCCTAGTTTTCTTTTTGGGTGCCCGTGTGCCTGTGCAAAGACAGGAGGGAGTTGGGTTGCATCAGAAATAGCGCTCCCACCTGCTGAGGATCACTGGAAAAAAAATATGACAGGACATTTGTTGTCCCCTTCATCTTCTTCCTTTTACTGACACTCGTTACACACTGAGGTATTGTCTCTTTAGCTTGCCCACCGCTGAAAGCAGTGTACTGCTGATATGACAGATAAGTTGGTAGTGTATGCCATAAGAATATTTACTGGCACAAAAAAACCCAAGCTCTTAGAGTTATGTTGTCTATGAATTTAATGGAAATTATTGGGGTAAAATGATTCAAATACAAGCTGACGTAAGATATATATTGATTTAATTTAAAAATTGCAAAGACAAAGAAGTTTGAGATGTAACAAACTGAACAATAATACTGGCAAGCAATCTTCAGATTTCTAGCAATGAATATTTAATACTCTATCTTGAACTTAAGAGCTGCTGAATGCACTGCTCTTAAAGCCACAGAATGCAAAACTCATCCGCGATACTAAACTTGAATGGTATTATGTGGTCGGTCTATAATGGCGTTACAGTGAAGTCAAGTAGGGTCAGAAGGAACCATGTCTGACAGGCTCATCTTTTAGCTGACAGATATTCTCACTAATTTTCACAATGATTTCTAATCTGTGAGAAGCCTTCAAGAGAGCAAAGGAGCATTGACTGTTCCATGTAACATGTGGCTCTATATGAAGATGCCCTTTGTAGCTAATGCTCAGTTTACCAAAAACACCTTAGCGCTTGCATCAGTTTTATTCCAGTATAAGCCACTGGAAAGATTAGAAACTTGATGCTCAGGGGTTAAGTGATTTGCAAGAAGAGTCAGCGCTCAGGTCAAGATTAGCGCTCATACTCTGGAGTCTTTGTAAAGTTGTGCCAAAGAATTGTTGACAGTAGATGTTTGTGTTTTGAAATCTTTGTATATGCGCCTTCTTCAGCTTTGAGCAACTGCCTTGCTTTTTAATGTAGTTTATTTAAAGAGTGTGCACTGTTGGGATTTCTTTGACTGTTTTGGTAATTCTCACAGAAAGAATTTGTCATTTTTTCAAATGTCACTGAAAAATGACCCTAAAATGAAACAACAAATATTTTGAAACTCTGACTTTTCTACACCAAGATGCTCATTTCACCCCAGGAAATGAATGGCTGTTACATGCCTTGTCACACAGCAGATTTTTCCTGTCTTTACCAACTTCCTGTTTCCATTTCCTGAAAATTTTAAAGGACAGCATGTTGCTTTGAAAGCTGTATCCAGCATTAACAAGGTCTTGACCATTTGTGCTTGCAGTGATTTTTGCTTTCTACAAAGCTTTTAGAAGTGTTCCTGAGCTCATACAGTCATACGCACAGAGATTTCTCTGGAGTCTGTAAACCGTTTAGTCATGTAAAGACCTTGGATAAGAAAACCCCAGATTCTTTGCAACTGTCTGTAAAAAGAAAAAAAAATGAATTAAACTCTGTTTTTTCACTGTACCTGCAGTAAACCTTACCGCATGTGTTGACACAGCTAACTCGGTTAAAAGCAGAGTACAATGGTGAAGAGGCCTGATCTATTCTTAGAGTATGATTGTCTGCATTGGCTAGCCCCAGTAAAGGCTTTAGGTTTCTCATAAACAGCATATTTATTACTGAGAGAATCTCTTTAGCTATAATGAATTGATGTAATTGCTTAGGTTATATAGCTACTGGCTTCACCAACATAGAAGAATTGGCAAGCTTTCGAATGTCCTTTTTATGAGAACTTATAATAATGACAATATTTGTTACTAATATATCAGCTTGTGAATTTTTCCAATTATTCCAATTGGGAAAAATGATAACATTTCAAATGCTGATCTCTAGACAATACCATTAAGGCAATGCTACGGATTTATTATTACACTTTCCTTGTGTTGTCAGTGTCAGGGGAGGTGATATTTAGTGCTTGGTCTCTTGCCAGCACATTCTTGGGACCAGACGTTATATCTGCTGTCCACTCGCCATCAACCCCACATAAAAAGCTGCCCATTGTCTTCAGCAGCTGCCGTTTGACTCTCTTCACCTCCACAGACGCTCATTTACAGGTAAAAGAACAGATGCTATATTGTGTGTTTTACCTAGTTAAGGTTTCTCAGAATATTGCCAGAGTGACTAACAAGAAGGTACTAATATAATTTTAATTTTCTTACAAGATTAGAGCAGAAAATATAAAAAGTAAATAGATTTTGTAGACAATAAGACAGTGCTTAGCCAGTGTTGTTTTGGTTAAAGCTGTACAATATAGTAATTTGTACATACTTGTACATAAATGCTGTCAACCTAACAAAGAGCTGATCTTAAAAATCTGTGTGCAGCTGCTGCTGTCTGGCTTTGCTTTTTTTTGTCAGAACAAATGTTGCAGCTGATGTATTCGCTTAACAAATGTGCTGAGCTGTCATTAGTTAAACTGTAAAAAATACAGAATGAAAAAATTAATATTTGGGATGACGATCAACATGATGGAGTAAATACATGGTTAATTTTCAGTGTAGTTTAATGGGATGACATATTACACCAAAACATGACTAATACTAATAATAATAAACTTTCTTTTCTTCCATGTGTTTGTTTCTGCTCAAGAAGTTGAAGTGAGGAAAGAAAATTCCTTTTATGCCTGCTGTATGGTTCATATTTGTGAAAATGTTTTTTAAGGGAAAGTTGTGCTCACTTCCTAAAAGGATAAGAATAGATAATGCACTCATGTAAACCTGCCGTTGCCTTTAAGATCATCGTCCTCATGTGTTCCTGCTTGCTGTTTCAGGAGCACGACAGATCCAGAACGATGAATCCCAGAGGGGAAAAGGTGAGCCAGCTATATTCCACAGTGTTAATCCTCCATGCATGGACAGGGGACACATTGTCCTTGCACACATGGCAAAGATGTGGCAGTGGTTATCTGTCAGAATTGTTATCTGCATCCCTGAGAGCTTTCCCCTTGACTTCATCCTAATAATAAAGCGTTATCTTTTTATGTGTGACTGCAGTAAGTGGAGTCAAGTTTGACACTCGCAGGTCTTTCCATACAATGTGCAATGTTTAATTTTAGTTGAAAGATACAGTGTACTTTGTTAGCCTTTTATTTACTGTACTCGACACTGTAAATATCACCTTACAGACCTAAATAATCAATATTTGATTTAGAATCACTGAGCTGATTGTGCTTTGGCTTTCTCCACAGCCGAAGTCGAAGATTTCGGCTTCTCGCAAGCTCTCCCTCAAAGTGAGTTGCCTTTACACACCTTTTTTTGTTTGCTATATATCCCCATGAAAACAAAACTTGATATTAATTTAATACTATTTTATATAAGAACAATATGACGAGCCATGCACATGCTGCAAGTTTCATTGACTCTTAGTGCACACTTGACTCACTGCCATATAACATAATACATACTGTTTATGAAAACCAACATAAATTATCATTTTTGTCACGGTCAGACTAAAACTTCCTCGTCCTGTGATTGATACCCATTTGTGTCCAATCAGATGCTGCTCCTCACAAGAGCCTGTGAGGATTTGGAGAAGGAGAGGCAAGAGAGGGAGGAGGAGAAAGTACGCTATTTAGGAGAAAAGTTGCCTCCGTTGCAAATGTCTGGAAAGTCCCTGCAAGAACTACAAGTAAGCTCTCTAAAGCCACAAAAGACCAGCTTTTGTAAAGCAGAAAATATAATACTATTAATGTTATCAATATCTGATCTTTTAGGAACTGTGCAAGCAGCTTCATACAAAAATTGATATTGTGGATGAGGAGAGATATGACTGTGAATCCAAAGTGAGCAAGCATAACAAAGATGTAAGTCTCTTTTATCCTCCAGACCTCTGCATATCCTTTGTATCTGTAAAATGTCTGCATTGAAATCGGGGGCTAAATTCTCTATTAACTGTATATTTAGGTCAAACCAGAACAGGCCGGCCAATATAACAGAAAGACATTACTCAAATATTATTGCAGCACTTTTACACTATGTACTCTCCTAAAAAACTAAAGAATAAGGAGACAAAGTGAGCTTTTTCTTCCTGTTTCTGTTTTTTTCATACATTTTGCGTCATAATGCTTTAGATCCATGAGCTGAAGCTGAAGGTACAGGACCTTGGGGGCAAGTTCAAAAAGCCTGCCCTGCGAAAAGTGAGGGTGTCAGCAGACGAGATGATGAGAGCCCTCCTGGGCTCCAAACACAAAGGTTCAATGGACCTCAGAGCCAACCTCAAGTCTGTGAAGAAAGAGGATGTGAAACAGGACAAGGTACCAGAATCACCACTCTCACGTCTTAGCTCCTAATCTCTTGTGTTTCTCAGTATCAAAACATTTTTTTCTGATTTTTATTTCTTTTTTCCCGGTTCTCTTCATTCTCAGGTGCTTACCAGTGAAGTAGGCGACTGGCGTAAGAATGTGGAGGCCATGTCTGGTATGGAGGGCCGTAAGAAGATGTTCGACACAGGCGGCGGAGCACAGTGAGATCACCTCTGAAAGCAGGAAAAGTTAAGCTGTCTAGACAGAAAAAGTGGAATACCTAATGGGAGACAAATTGACCCAAAAGCTGCTGGAGTTTAGTTTGAGGTAAAAGCAAGTATAAATCCCACCTGTGCTGCATTTTACCTGATAGTCACTCAGTTTAACAACTCAATGCACTTAAAGTGTAAAATAAAAGTGTAGAAGCCCATGTTTTGTTTTGTTTTTGTTACCAAAGAATATTTTGTTTTGTTATGTCACCTTAAGACAATTAAAGAGGATTTAAATGAACACATATTGTTTCCATCGGTGATGTTCCATATCTGTACTTGACTTTATCGTGTTTCATTTTATTGGCACAAGAAGGATTATGTGTGGCACGTCAAAGGACGGCAAGCAGCTTGGCTGTTGATGGATTTAAAAAGAAAGATGAAAAGTGAAGGGAGGGGGAACAACAGGTGGCAGTTGCATTCTGTGTATCTGTTTCAGTGTTTTAAATAGACCTTGTGTGAAAGCAAAAGATTGTGTTTAAAGTAAACTCAAAGCAAATGAATAAAAAATTAAAAAAAAGGCTCCTTTTTTAAAATTGTTTTTTCAACTTGGAAATAATTTTGCTTTCGACATACAGTAGCATTTAATAATTGGAAAAAGCAAGTTTAACAGGGATTCATTATGACAAGTAACATTTAAAGCAGTTTAATGGCAGAAGTAAAACAAAGAGGCTTTTCCAGCACATGTTCCACCTTAGACTTTGACAGAATATATTCAGCCATGATGTCATCTTCTATAAATCAAAGCTCCAGAAAGCTTCAGAAGCCCACTAACACTGCCATCCTAGACATTTCATGCATTCATGCACTGCTTCTTTGTTTGACTGGGTTGTCTGGTTGCTGAAAGCCAGACATTGTTATCTGAGGCATGACAGTAACACCAGTAATAGCTTCATGACTTCTGGAAGTGGTGAGTCTGTTTTTATACTTTTATGGACTAGAAACATCTGTGTGTGTTTTAAATAAAGCTGATAGGGCTGCACGCAGCATATCAGTGTTGCGTGTAAAGGACAGCTGACACTTTATGTTGTTAAAGAGCTGTTTTATAATGGTTTCTACATTTAAACTAATCTTATAAAATCAAAACAAATCAACAAACAAAACAAACAGGCTTAAATTCTCTGTCTATGTAAAGGAACAGACAGTGCCTATTTTCATATACCACAAATGTTGACAGCCGACTTGTCAGCACCACATATTGATGACTGTTAAGTGCAAAGGTCAGAAAGCTTTTTGAGCACTTTTGAAATCATCCAAGCATTAGTCATGGCTCATGTTAGCACGTTTGTGCCGCTTGCACTTCATTATCAGCGCCACTTGGTGGCAGCTCACAACAGCATTAATAAATCCGCTGCTGGGAAAAGTAATTACTGCTTTGAAAATTTACTTGAAACTAAATTGACATATTCTCATTCAAAAATCTATTATTGTTAATAAGGTTTCTAAACAACTGGTGAATATTATGTACATTAAAGGCTTAATACAGTTAATAAATACAATGCAGAAAGCTTAAAAAATACTATTAGCACTAATATATAATTAATTTGTAATATAATTGATGTCACCTATACATGACATTAATTTTATTCTAAAGTAGCAGCCCCCAACCTAACAACCAAACAAAATAAAACTAGTACCGGTACCAAAAAAGAAGATTTATTCATAACAGATGATAAAAACGATTGAAAAAAATAACGATAAAAAGCGACAAAAACCCATAAAAAACATAAATTTCCCGCCCGAGCGTCAGCTCTCGCGGCCCGGTACCAAACAACTCACAGACTGGTACCGTGGCCCGGGGGTTGGAGACCGGTTTTCTAAAGTGTGGTGGTGGTGCCAGGAATAAGCTTAGACTAATCATGACTAGTCTATCCTCATTCCATGTCTTTGGGGAATGCGGCTCAGGTCCTGCCCATGGCTCACATCTCTGTGATTCTGGATTACGTCAATGAAACTAGCCTAACTTAAAGAAACTTCCCACTATTTCACATGTTCTTCTACAGAGTAAAATACAGTTCGTAAGTTCTAAGATGGAAGTAGCAGAGCCTGACAATAAATAATTACTCTTGTGGCTCTAAGCAGTGCCAGTTCATTTCACTCACAGAATAACCCAAAGGAAAAGAAAAAATGAGCGTTAATCTGCAAAAAAAATAAAATGCCAGTGCTGATTACAGTGTCTGCAATGTGTATGTGCGTGTGGCCTGATGAGGAGGTATGATTGATGCCATTAATCTTCAACATAAAGCACAAGCGTTGCATTTATTGCTGCAGGGACCAGGGGTGGGTTGACGGTAACAGAGGGTGGTCTGATGATTAGACACACTGCCCTATGACAGAGACTCTCAGGCTCAGTTCTTTGTATGAAGTCTTGTCTAAGTTTCTTTCAGCGGTATGGCACATTCAGCCCACAGGCCACGGAAAAGCACTTTGTACTAAAGATAAAACATCATGAAATTTTATTATCAGCCAGTACCTTGTTGCAACTACTCAATAACTGGAAAGAAAAACAAAATGCAAAAAGTCAGTGAGAGTAGGCTGAATTGAAGGCAGTGTGATCAATAAGCAAGGCGACAGTCTGGAACTCTGGGACAGAAAGAATCAGACAAACAATCCAGACAACTGGGAGGACGGTCACAGACAAGCAGGTTTTAATAAAACAGCGGTAGCTTATACTGAACTGCGGTAGCTTATACTGAACTGCGGTAGCTTATACTGAACTGAAAGACTGTAAGAATGTGCAGATGCTTTGGAAATAGGAAGCATGGAGGTGAGCTATAAAGTTGCACTTAATAACCTAATAAAGTGTACTATCCACCTGGTGTGAAGCTGGTTAGCTGGGTAACAGTTAAACTAATGAGGAAAGACAATGATCTGGAAAGTTTTATGAGGAACACAAAACCTTTGGAGAAGTAGAAATGCCTACAGGCTCTGAAATTTCACTTATTCCAAATCAAACTGTGCAACTTGGATTTAATAAACTTGGGCACAGCATCAAGCTTTACGTAAGTAGACTGCACAATGATAGCAAATCATAGGCTGCACTGCATATATAAATTTTAAATACCACAGGAATCACAAATAAACCATCAGCCTGAGAGAGAAGTGGGCTGTTATAATACTATAAGGTCTTTAAGACAGGA
Source organism: Aulonocara sp. 'chitande type north' Nkhata Bay (assembly GCF_057382095.1). Taxonomy (NCBI): domain Eukaryota; kingdom Metazoa; phylum Chordata; class Actinopteri; order Cichliformes; family Cichlidae; genus Aulonocara; species Aulonocara sp. 'chitande type north' Nkhata Bay. The sequence goes on along the minus strand of NC_141360.1, from coordinate 30,309,580 downwards.
TAGGGATTGGTGGATTGATAGATGTAGGTCAACTCTGTCCTTTTCTTTTGTTCCAGGCCAATTTTGTTAGTGAAACTTTTAAAAGGCAGGCCTTAAAGCCTCTCTCACAATGCGACATAACGCCAGATATTTGTCTGTCTAATACAGCCTTAAATCAGGGAACACCTGCCTTTTTGGTTTTATTTGTTTTTACTGTATTTATCTCAAGGTTATCATTTTGCCTTTCTCATAAGGTTGTCTTGTGTTTTGTGCCTTAAGTGGCCCCAAAGTGTAAACATTTTACATACAAAGTTATCAGTCAGTCACTGAATTTAGGGTTGCAACATTTACTCATAGCAAAGCAAAAAAGTGTTTTAAATATTTTTTTATTCATTTAAATCACCATTTCAACTTTCTCCCATTCCTTTGAGGGTGCAAACTAGCAACCTTCCTTTATGTAAAGCCCATTTCTTTAGCTTCTGGTCTTCTGCTGCACTAACTAGAAGCTGTATATATTCATAGCTTCCTGGGGTGATGTGTCAAATAAGCAGCTTGAGGCAAATCCTGTTTCTTTTCTAAACGATAGTCTATATTTGGAGGTAATGACACAGAAAAGCAGCTTTAATGTAGAATTAAACTTGTGGATTCAAGGGTTTAAATGGACATAAAAATACACGCACATACTTGGGCAAACTGCACCGTGTTCCCCTCAGTCAAAAAAAGTATTAAGGATATAGGACCTGGCCATGTTGTCGTCACTGAGTCAAAGTCTTCATATGCTAAAGTATTCTGGCGTTAAATAAAAAAAACAAACATTTATGGGTACTTAACTGTGAAAAAACAAAAGAGGTTAAAGCACTGCATTGATGAGAACAACTTGCAGACTGTGTATAAAAGATAGATATAGCTTTTTGTCTATTAGTTTATGGATTTCCAGGCCTCAGTTTGAGCTTTATGGCCATTTCCATTGTTTTTTGACTCGGAAGTGACCATATTTAGTTTGGTTTTTAGAAATAACCATATGAAAAACCATATTATATGTCAGCCAGTTGGATTAAAAAGCTACCAAAGGCACTAAGAGCACTGTTAGCCGAGGTAATGCCTATCATTCAGCTATGCATCGGAAGGCAACTGTCAGTAAATTCAAAGCTTAGTAAAGTTCACAGGTGTGTTTCATAAATTCGCCCTTCACAAATAAGTATATTGTCTGTAGACAAAAAATAGTTATGAACCAGGCTGTAAACATGTTTATGTCTGCTGTAAAGTTGGGCAGTTTAACATGCTTTCCTTTTAATATATAGAAGAAAAGTTAAAGTTAGTCCACATTGATTTTCTTTAAATCTTTTTATGAATGCTTAGATATTTCATGAGGTTTCAGATGGGAGACATTAGAGAGACAAGAGTGAGAAGCCTTTTGTCACATCTGAGTATGTTATGTATTTATTTCATCTTCTATAAAGCTGTTTCAGGGCTGTTTCATCACCTTCAGCTGTTGTTCACAGCAGGCCATGCCTCGACCACCACACCCTTGGCGTGCTTTGGTCTGTCTTCGTTCCTGTTATATATTCACCGCACAACGAGGAAAAAAAAATCACAGAGGAAAGTGAGTCAATATCTGAAGCAGCTGCACACTTTTTCTCGTCTGCGACATGCAGAATTAATACACCTTTTAATGGACTCTTGGAATTTGTTTCTTTATATATTTTTAAAGAAAGAAAAAAAATCTTTATCTGTTCCCAGCAAAGATTTACAGTGCCACACAATGCAATATGTTTTCAGGGACTTATTAAGAAAGACCTTCAGAACATATTATCTCCACTAAATATAAGCAGCCATTGTACATCCAGCACATCCTCACTTTTCCTCCTGTCACTTGTAATGGTTTAGGTTCATCTACAATCCGTGCCTGCAGCCTTGCCGCCTTCTCACTATCGATCTCCTGTGAGCCAATAGGGAGGGAGAAGAGGCTGACGGGTATTGGTTTTGGACACCAAAGCTGGCCAGGAGTCAACAACATCCAGCCAATATAGATTCCTCTTCTTTTAATCAGGTGGAAGCTTTTGAAAGGCCTACAACTAAAATTGGAGTATCTACTATTTAACTTAAGGAGACAGTTCTGATAACATATATTGGTTTAATTGAGTTTTATTTAATTTTATGCAATAAAGTGTCAGCTTTATTTGAGACATTTTAAAATGAATGGAAATCTCTGGGAAACCTGACATTTGCTGCTGGATTCAAATCCCTGTGAACCACAGGGAGAAACTTCACAGGCTGACTCTGCATTGCCTCAGGTCTCCTTGGAGCAACCGTGTGAACAGCCTGTCTCACATTATTAATAGATATTTTTGGATGAAAAATGCTGGAAAAGGGCAGCTCAAATTTTCTCTTTTTTCTCGCAACAGTACCAAACATTGTGTAAGCTATTGTTTTCCAAAACCTCAAGAGGTCTCTGTGGGTATTAAAATAAGTTTCTCCATATTTTAGAAACCTCTGACAGCTCTGGGACAAAATAAAACTGCTGACTAAACTGAATCTACAAAATATTAAGAACATTAAACCCCAGCCTCCCCCCCCCCCCCCCCCCTTTTTTTATAACCCACATCTCACTTGTAACAAAGCTTAAAACTCCCTCTGTTACTCATCTGCTCCTCTTTTATCTCCATCTCCTCCTCCGTGTAGAGATACTTGGAGAATCAATAAAGAATAATGGATTTTACCTAGACTCACCTCAGCAGTGCACTTTATAGAAAGAGTCTGCAGTATTTCTGCCCTCACTCTGCTCCCCAGCATGGCTGCTCTTCGGGTGGCGGTGTTGCTTTATCAGCCTGCTTCATCTGGAATAAAATATCGAACTACTCCAGAAACTGCCATAAATTTCTATAAGTAGTCATTGTTCCTATGATCATTCCTAATGTTTCTGGCTGAGTCGCTGCATTCTTTAAAGGGAAACTGTAAAAGATAAAGAGTGATATCCATAGAAATACCAAAAACAGCAGACAATAAAAAGACGCATATGTGGCTCAATCAAGGCAATCTTAATATAAAAATGTAAATATAAGCATTGACATTATTTTACCAAGGTCATTTTTTTATTGTATTTCGTGCCAGAAAAATATAATACCGACCTTCATAAACCAGTTTGAACCCATTTATCAAACGTCTCCCACTCTACCCCTAGAATTGCAGTTCAAGGACACGAACATAGTCAGACATCATTGACATATTTACTCAATAATGTATAAAAATAAATGGTCATTTATGCATTCAGTACTCTAATAACATTACAGTTATGTGCTAATAACAACAGCTGCCACACACAAAGGATGTGAATGGCTGCCAGATAACATACAATTTCCCAAAAGATCCTCTAATGATATATATTTTTTTCTAGATGAAAATGAGGCATTACCTTTCTTCCAGTGCCAAAACATGGTGGGCAGAGAATCCTTCTATTTAGAAAGTATTAGTCTTCTGGGCAATAGAGAAACGAAGACAAGGAAATCACAAGCATCATGCTCACTAAGAGAAATATGTAAAAAAAACAATACAAAAAAAAAACAAGTGAAATCAGCAGAGATGAATGTACCATTTGGCCATATATTTTAGAGAAAGTCTAAAAAATACATTGGCATATGATATATAGCTTTGGACATAATCAAAACGTATGTAAAACTATAGCTGGAGCCCTCTGCATTGGTCACATGGAGGATCAAGGTGTGTCTGGATTTTTGATTTGTCCTTAGACCAATAAAGATGATGTACAACTACAAACTGCACCACAAAATGTCTAACACACTCTGAAGAGGTGGAAATCTTTCTTCAAATATTTGGCTAATTTGGGTCTGGAATTGGTTTTCCTCAAATCAGTTTCCCATTAATTTTTAAAAATAATCTTAAATAGAGATTTAAAATAGAAATTTTTGTTTGCTACTCTTGTAGCAGCAGTAGAGCTATACAGAAAGATCCGCACACCAACTGCCATATGTATCTGTCATAATCCTGGGTCCTAGCCCCAGAATCTTTGTGGACTTTTATTTAAAATGCTATTTGGTTCATGGTTTGTATGTCAATTATATTTGATTGTCATATTCCTTTCTGTCCCTTTAGTTCTTTGTTTCAGTTGCTATCTAGTTGTAATATTTAGGGGCGATCGTGGCTCAAGAGTTGGGCGTTTGTCTTGTAATCGGAAGGTTGCCGATTCGAGCCCCGGATCTGACAGTCTCGGTCGTTGTGTCCTTGGGCAAGACACTTCACCCGTTGCCTACTGGTGGTGGTCAGAGGGCCCGGTGGCGCCAGTGTCCGGCAGCCTCGCCTCTGTCAGTGCGCCCCAGGGTGGCTGTGGCTACACTGTAGCTTGCCATCACCAGTGTGTGAATGGGTGGATGATTGTGCATAGTGTAAAGCGCTTTGGGGTCCTTAGGACCAAGTAAACCGCTATACAAATACAGACCATTTTTATTTATTAGTATTGTGGTTTGGATCATTTTGTGTAGTTGTTTCTCATTTTTCTAGCCTTTCCTCTTGTATCTTTCTGTGTCAAAATTATGTGTATTCAGTTCTTGTCTCTTTCCATAATGATTGTTTTTTTTTTTAGGCTTGACTTTGCGGCCTTATTTCTAGTTTTATTTCTTGTCTTGCTGAATGTTGACTATTTTTTACATTGACTATTTTTCTTGTTTCCCTGCTGTTTCCACTCCCCTTGCATACTGTATATACACCCCAGACTTTCAGTTAAACCTTGTTGTGTTGTGCCTCCCTGCTTCCTGTGTGTGTTTTCTCTGAGTACTTTGTTTCTTGGACTTTGGTTTCCTTCTGTCTTGGATTTTAGCGTAGACCTTTATCAGCCATAAATGGCTCATGTTTTATTTTTGATCTCAGCCTTTAATATATCCTATAACCCTAAAAAATTGTGAAATGTGAAAAAAGTAAACTAACTCTGGAAACAGAGTGAAACTAGACTGAAGTGAAAATAACAATTAAAAGCAGAATAAAAATGAGTAAAAAAAATCTAAAATTGTAATCTCTCTGCTCCAGGGGCGATTCTAGGATCAGAGCTTTGGGGGTGCTGAGCACCCAGAGCTGCTCAGCCAGGCAAGACAAACTTTACTCGTCACGATGACACTTCTTCCCTGTCTCTGTTAGTCCCTGCATCCTTAAATGTCTCCAGTTGTCCTGAGTTCCCTCTGGATGTCTCCTTGGTGCATTTAAACCCCTGTTCCTCCCTGGCCTCATCATCTGTTGTCTCCATCTCCGTTATCAGTCATCATAATTTTACCATCTCTATGCAAGTCAGCAAATTTCTTTATTAAATCATAAGATTCTTAAATTCATCAAGTCTCTCTGTGCCTGGGTCCTCGTCTCAAAACATGACATCATTGTTTTGTACATTTTAACACAATTTAATCCCACATTTGTGAAAGAAAAGCAAAACACTTTTTTTTTTAAAAGTCTGTAACAAAACCATCAAATCTGATCAAGGTTATTTAAATGCTGCAAAAGAAGAATGCATTGGAATTAAAAAAACACACACACATCCTAACCTTAATTACTTTACTGGGGGAAAATGATGAATGGTGATAATAGTGAGTAAAAAGTAAACTGAGTGCATTTTTTGGACAGAGATTCACTTTTAATGTGTATGTATAATACAATACAGATATATGAAAATAGACTCCAAAAATAGGGTCCTTGAAATGTACAAATTATTGATAAAAAAAAAAAAAATTATAAAAATGGAGGCAACTTTGCCTATGGTACAATGTATGAAAATATCTTTACTGCAGATACTACTATGGCTCTGCAGATTTATTCCTTTCATTTTAACCTGTGTCGCCTCACCTTGAAGTTGGCAAATACTTTTGGTGGTCAACTCTCTCAAGCAGTTTAACAGTTTCTGTTTTGCCTGTCACTGTTCCTTGTCTGTTTTCTTACTTGGTTCTTCCTGACCTTGCACTTTCTCCTCATGTTCCCCTCTTTCCTCTCTCCCTCTTTGGACTGATAATCATACAAAAATATATTGTATTCAATTAGATGAAAAAAAAAATTATTAAGATCACTAATAAAAAAAAAGGCCTCTCTCAGTGTACTTTGAACCAAAAGGCAAATAACCAAACCACATGAACATCTAATGAAATATAGAAATATTGAAACACTGATCCAACATTATCCTTTATTGACGGATCATTTGTTCTTACACTTTTACCTGAATGTTGCTCCTGGGTTTCATATCGGCACATGCACACATGACAAAATAACCAGCTTCTCTCATTCCATTTCAAACAGGACAGTGGTAACACCAGCAGGCTACGGACAATTTTTAAGTTTTAGATTTTAAATAGGCTGTATAAATGTCAATGGGAGCAACAGGACAGTCAAATGTCGCTGATTTTACTACACAGTAGGACGGATTGTAGGGTAGCAAACATTGTCGCAAAACACGTTTTCAACACTGCAGGTTACCTGGGTGTAATGTTTTTCAGCTAAAAAGAAACATGGTCTGACTCCTACCTAACTTTATAAAGAGTAACTGAAGGTTAAATGCAGTTAACATGTCCTGTTTTAAGCCAGGCACTTACACCTCCGCTCCGCTGCGTCTCAGCCACCATCGCTCTGGCAGCAACGGCACTAGAGCCAGAGTAGGGGAGAGGCGAGCTGGAACAAACCATTTTGGGAAGGGGGTATCTATACTTTTGTTGTTAAAATGTTACGTCTCAACCAAGTACTGTATGTTTTTTATATTTTTAGTAGTGTGTCACACAAACAGCAAAGTAAGAAATCTTTGGGGGTGCTTTGATTCATTTGATTCATTCCAAAAATGGGCTAAAATTGCCCCTGCTCTGCTCACTGCTGAACCTGGCAAACAAAAATAAATGCAAAAAAACAAGTGGCAACAAAATTAAAACAATGCACCAAACCCAAACGTAACAAACTTTTCTGAGTGACGCATTCTGACAATTATGCCAGTAAATGTGCTGTAAACATTATTTTGTTCTTCACGATGAATTGTAATAACTTTAACAACTCCCTGGCTTTTACCCAGCATTGTCAGTCTTCAATTATCCACTGAAATACCTCTGTACCTGAAATTTTTAATACAGATGACTGATGATCCAAACTGTTCATCTAACATTATCAGCACGGTCTCATTAACTCTCTCGACTGCCATTCTATGGAAAAGTTGTAGGGTCTGTTTTTCAAGTTGAGGCCTTTATTTCTCACTTTAACTCTTCATTTCCTACCATCCTATCGTGCCTACCATCCTTTCATTTGAGCCTTAAATAAATAACTGCATAATTTACTTACACAAATTACTGGTTGTTGTTAAAAATCACAGATCTTTAATCAAATTTTCCATATTGACAAAAGTGTTGTTTCTTCTGCCTTCATATGTAGTACACTATATGAGTGGGATGTCAGGGCACATGTTGCAACTATCCTGTCTTCAACATTTCTCTGGTAAGGCTTTCCCACAAGGTTTAGGAGTGTGCTTACTGGAATTTTTGACCCTTCTTCCAGACTTACATTTCTGAGGTCAGACTCTGATCTTGGGCGATAAGGCCTGTCTCACTGTCTCCACTCACTTCAAAATGTGCTCTATCGGGTTGAGGTCAGGACTCTGTGCAGGCCAGTCAGGTTTTTCCACATCAAACTCACTCATCCATGTCTTTATGGGCCTTGCTTTGTGCACTTTTGGAGAGTCATGTAGGAACAGGAAAGGATCATTAAAAAAAATTGTTCCCATGATTCTGACAGCAAGAAATTATCCAAAATGACTTGGTATGGAAGCATTGTGAATTCCTTTTACTGGAACTAAGGGGCTGCGCCAACTCCTAAAAACAACCCCACACCATACACCAAACTACTTGGAACAGTGCAATCAGACAAGTACTGTTCTCATGGCAACCATCAAACCCAGACTAATTCTTTGGATTGTGAAATGGAGAAACATGATTCGTCACTCCGGAGAATACATCTCCACTGCTCTAGAGTCCAGTAGCAGTTTGCTTTACACCACTGCATCCAAGGCTTGGCATTGCGCTTGGTGATGTAAGGCTTGGCTGCACCCATTCCATAAAGCTTACTACGCACTGTTCTTGAGCTGATCTGAAGGCCACATTAAGTTTAGAGGTCTGTCACGACTGACGCTGCAGAAAGTTGGTGACCTGTGTGCACTACGTGTCTAAGCACACGCCCACCTGTGATTTTATTTGGCCTACCACTTTGTAGCTGAATTGCAGTCGTTCCCAATAGCTTCCACTTTATTATAATACCACCAACAGTTGACTGTGGAAATATTTAGTAGAATATTTGGTAATATTGTATATTATGTGACTTTGTGACCTTATTCTAGTTTACTTTTGTAAAAATCTTATAAATGATAAAATCCTATGTTTTGCACATGTATGGATTGAGAGTGATAACTGCAATTTCTGTTTTGACTGTTATATTGTATTATTTTTCTCTAAGAACCATGCGCCTCTGCTTATCTAATAGGTTTGTTAGTTTCAGTTTTGTGAGGATGGATAACATTAACAATACTAACCATTTACACACACGTTGTGCTATATGTTACATATTTGTTTATACAGCTGTTTCTTTAGACACTTCTCCTGAAGTTAAATTACTTAAATTAATTAACTCGATGTTTAAATTCTTCACATTCCCATCAGGCTGAACTGAAATGCCTTATGGTGATCTCTACAATTTTATACCATTGCATGCAATTATTATATTTTATATACTAGAAAAATGTTCTCATAGTGCAATCCAATTTTTCCCGTTCATTCAAATGATACAATGCTTTTAAGAGGTGCATACATTTAAAAAAAGGTAATTATAGATCATCACTACATGGTTCCTAGGGCATATGATGACAGTATAACACATCATGCACAAATTGAATTGCAGAAAGTTTGAATCCTGCATTAAATGTCAGTAAAAACAGAAATCTCATGAACCTACATTTGATTAAAATAGAAAACATATCAAATTATTAAACAAAAAAAATGCACCAATTCATGAAAATCACGAAATAAAAATCAGTTATTTTGAGTTTTATGGCAGCTACAAATTTCAAAAAAGTTGCCACAGGGCCTTTTTAGATTGTGCTAAAGTATGGGTTCTTTTTTTTTTTCCATGATAGGGCTTTAACATGCATTTATGCATGGCTCAGTGAACTGTGTTTCTGATCCCATGCAGTGATTTTCATGTAGGAATCGTGCCTGTTGACAGTCACTCAATATTGATTTTTCCAGATTCTCTGAATATTTTGATGCCTGACATGTAATAAAAAGTGTTTTACTTTGAGGAATGTTTTTCAGAAATTTTTTCACAATTTGTAGATGCTGAGTTTTGCAGATTCTCCCTTCCTGAGATGCTCTTTTTTGCCAATTAACCTAATTAATTGCAAAATGTGCCAGCTGTTTATTTTTAGTACCACTTGTTTTTCCAGCTTTTTTTGCCCTTTCTTATTTATTTTTTTTCAGATGTTATTGCAAATTCAAAATGACCCAACATTAAAATATGTCAGTTTAAACATTTGATGTTTTCTATTTTCTACACTGAACACAGAAGAGCCCCAAAACTTATGAGAAATGCAAACTGTTCCTTTCTGTTTATTTGCATTTTACACAGCCTGAGATTTTGTGAATAAATAATTAAAATGATACGATCCTACTGCTGTAGTTGCACAAAGTCAAAAAACAGGCAATTTCAACCCATTGCAAGGTGGTTGCAAGGCAACCTCATAATACAGAACGATGCATAACTGAAGTTTTGTGGATTAAATGGGATGGTTTTGTAATGAAAAAAAAAACATGATGTTGCAATGACACAATTCTTTAACAAGGTTTTATAGATATAGTGTAAATACTAGAAAACATGTAATTGTAGCAGAGGGTTGCTAAGAAACATGATGATACAATCTGATTTGGATAAGAACCTTTAGGGACCTATGATGTACCTGTGTGCTCAACTCTTGATCATGTAGGAGTTGATAGACAGACACATGGGCAAACTTTGTGTATTATGGTGGTATATTATTATATTTTGGAAAGGCACTTTGGGGGCACAGGGACCTGACTGTCTTCTCTTTGCCACCATTGGTTATGCCCTTCCAAATCCCCAGTCAAGATGCACAATTGTAGTGCAGAATTTCACTTTGTTCCTAATTTGGAAAGAGAAGATCTGCATAACTATGGTGCTGCATGTGTGCTCACCTCTGCCCCTTAATATAAACTATTTCCGTAATACCTCTTTCTAATTTTTCTATTATCTTATTGTGTCTCCTGTCATCCATATTTGATGTTGTTGCTACTTTGGTTTTAATCAGATGAATAACATTCCCATCAGCTTCAGCTGCACTATGTTTAGTGCTAATTAGCAAATGTTACCACACTGACTTGCCTCAGGTTGTATACAGGGTAAACATTATATCCGCTAATCATTAGCATAACATTGTTTTTTTTTAGAATATTAACATACTGACATTAGAAGTCTACTCCATGCCCTGCTGCGCCTTAGTAGTGCTTCAGAGCAGCTTGCATTGCTTTTGACTCTTGGTTTTGTTTATGCTAAGGATGACCTTTAGAGCCCAAAGTTTTCCTGTAATAATATTCACGTTGAAATTAAGACCCTTTAACTGTTGTAGGCAGGTGCACTGTGTGTGAATACTAAACAATCCCTTTAAATGTGGTGTTCTTACCAGATGCTCATAGTGTCAGTGACTTGCTGACTTGCTCATCTGTACTGGCACCACCGCAAAGCGTCACTAATGAAGTGCATCATTGCCAGTAATTAATCTCTACCTGACGTTAATTGCTTTATCGTGTCGGTTGCTCTTATCGCATCTTTTAATGTCGTTAATGCTCTAAAGTCCTTGAAAAATTTTTCAGTCTTTTCTTCACTCCATTAGGGTTTAACTTTCCTCTTTTTATCAGGTATTTACAATGTGAAATTGCCTCTGTGGTATAATTTACAAGCACACCAAGCCAATGAAAGCTCCATTTTGATAATTCATTCCTTCTTTAATGTGTTTTTTTCCCCTGAAACATTTCATGCCAAGTCATCTTGAGGTGCAAAATCACACATATTCAGACTCCAGTCAAGTGCACGCAACAAGCCATTTATCAGTGTTAATGAGAAACCCTGTCCCAAAAAGAGCAGAAGAATAGAGCAGCTTTCGTTCATTGTGGAGTCTGGAGATCAGAGAAGAGTAAGAAATCATTGTAAATGCTGCAGTGATGTTGGGGGGAGGGGGAGGGGATGGGGCATTACTTGAAGGAGAAACTTTTTAAATATGTATGTAGGTGCTGAGTGACATGGCTATTCAAAACAACGAAGAGTCCTTGCATGACACTTTTTTTTTTACACAGATAACTTAAAGTTTCTCTGAATGTTGCTTCGGGTTCACAAGAGTTCGTCTCCGTCTGCTAGACTCTGCATCAAATGCTGCTGAATAATGAGAGAGAATACAGCTGGTCTACTTTCGACTTAGCAACAAACCCGAGACACATCAGGACTCTGGGGAGTAAGCCTATATTGATATAACGCAGCTTTGAAATTAGATGTTCTGGAGGAGGATCCGATGAGGGGGCAAAACTTTAACAATGCCAACCGACTTTTAAACTTTTCTCTTTTATTAATGTGAAATTTGAACTGGGAATTGCAATCAGTGATCTCCTGATGCCTGTATGGTGTTTAAAAATGGGATGTTCAGAGATGTTTTTTATCTATCTTTTGTCAATTTTTTTTAAAGGCACGTAGCATTTCCTCATCTGTCGATGGAGGGTAACTTGATTATTCATGTCACACTTTGTGTCCCGTCCTTGTCGCTTCAGATCAAGGATGCGCAACCCTCTCAGGCCTCAGACTGCTCTGTGAGATAATTGGTGTTAAAGGTGGGTTGCACCTCTTCCAGCAGAGAGTCCGTAATAAGTATAGGGGGCTGCACCATGCAGATGTCAGCCCAGCTCCAAAGTCACTACTGGCACTATTTCCCTTTTTACAATCCTGCCACAAAACTCATTTTTGGCTCTATTCAGCCATGTGTCGCTGGTCAAGCGCGAAAGCCATTTTTCACTTCATGCAGCTTGTAAAGCAGCCATATGGAAGGAAGGGCCTGGCTGCACTCATGCTGGCTCACCACTACAGTAATAATATTTCACTGTCTCAAGGTCATAGGATATTTATATTTCTCTCTAAGCTGTTTTACTAACGTTTAATCAAATGTTTTAAAATTGGCTTTGTGAGACAAAAAAACAGTCCAGTTCACTTTTTCCTCTGATCTCATAAAAAGCATTAATCACACCATATCGTTATTTTCGCTCCTGTACAGGTGAGTGTCACACACTTTGTGACACACTTCTGCAAACATTTGTGAAAGAGTGGGTGCTGCTCAGGAGCTCAGTGAATTCCAGCTCGGTACTGTGATACGATGCTGCCTGTGCAACAAGTCCATTCGTGAAATTTCCTTGCTACTAAATATTCCACAGTCAGCTGTTAATGGTATTATAACCAAGTGGAAGTTATTGGTGACGACGGCAACTCAATAGCTACAGACCTTTGAACATTATGTGGCCTTCAGATTTGCTCATGAACAGCGGGTAGAGAGCTCGTCGAATGGGTTTCTGTGGTCGAGAAGCTGCATCCAGCCTAACATCACCAAGCGCAAACAGCACAAAATGCAGTGGTTTAAAGCATGCTGCCTATAGGATCTAGTGCAGTGGAGACATGAGATGCTCTGGAGTGACGAATCAAGCTTCTCTTCCTGGTAACCTGATGGATGAGTCTGGGTTTGGCAGTTGCCAGGGAAACATGACTGTATTGTGCCAAGTATAACATTTGGTGGAGGGGGATTGTAGCATGGGGTTGTTTTACAGGAGTTAGCTTGAACTCTTAATGCTTCAGCATACCAAGACATTATGGACAATTTGATGCTCCCACCTTTGTGTGAACAGTTTTTTGGATGGTCTTTTCCTGTTCCAACATGACTGCCCACCAGTGCACAAAGCAAGGTCCATAAAGACATGGATGAAAAGGTTTGGTGGAAAGAGCTTGGCTGGCCTGCACAGAGTCCTGACCTCTGGGATGAATTAGAGCAGAGACTGCAAGCCAGTGTCTGACCCCACACTTTCTTCTGGAAGAATAGTCAGAAAATAGGACGTCACTTAATTTCATATGCATTTTTAAGACGAGTGAACACTTTGGGCAATATAGTGTATAAAAAGTGATTAATGAATAAACAATTGAGTTTTTTTGTTCTCTTCAACATATTTATTGAGGGAACAAAAGACGAGACATGGTTTGGCATAGCAAAAAGTCTTTCTCACAAACCAAGAAATAAAAGAACCTTTAATAGAGCATATTAAATCTTCTCTTTAATATAGTATAAGTCTAATAAAGAAAGCAAAAAACAACAACAACAAAAAAACAACAACTGCACAGAGACAAATTAAAAAGAAAGAAAATTGATGAATAAATAAATAAATAACATTTAAAAAAGGGTCAATAAATACAGGATGGACAAAAGATTAGGGTTAGAGTTAGAACAGGGTCACTGTCATGAGATGGGGGTTATAATGAACTAAATTAGTTCAGGAAGAGCTGCCACTTAACCAAGAATTTTTGGGATTTGCCTTGGAGAGAATAGCTGATCTTATCAAGTTCAAGAAAGTTCATCACATCACAGAGCTGCTGAGTGTGGAAGGGGGCACTACAAGACTTCCAGCAGAGGAATAGGTGTCAATAATGAGGTGAATTATAAAACCTTCAACTGATTAATAAAGAACCGTCTGTATTTGAATAGCAAACAATTGAGAAAAAAACTAATTAGGCCATAAAAAACTTTACAGAAAGTTCGCCTACACATTTTCAGTGAATGAAAATGCAATGATTAAATGCAACTCCTGAATACCGCCCGAAGACACTCTCAGTGAGATGCATTTTAATGTGTGCCAGGAATCACCTCCACAAGTTTGCTGTATGCTAACTGCTTTGTTGACTGTTTTTTTTTTCTTTTCAAAGACTAAGCAAGATGGAGACAGAAAATCAGCCTACGGCTCCTGATCCAATTCAGGGGTGGGTGGGTCATTGCCATCTACACAGCACAGATTTGTTTGCATAAAAACAAAAAAGTGGTGAACATGATTATTTCATCAAATCATCACTGTGCTGCTAAGTAAGGAGCACTGTGCCTTTCTTTTGGAACCCAGAAAGAGGAACACCCCCCCCCCCACCCCCCCCCACCCCCGCCGCCCAAAAGAGAAAAAAAAGCCACCATCTAAAACACAAAGACTGCTGTGTGACAAAAAGATCACCATGAGCGATACTAATCACATCACACATTCATATAGTGAGCAGGGAATTGCATCTAATTCAAATGCTGACGTCGAAACATCCAGCAACTCCCAGCTTTTATTATGATAAAATATTACCTGATTTCAAAGATCAGAGATGGAGGAAGAAATGATACCACGAAGGGCTTTGTAGACAAACAGGAAGATCTTGAAACTGTTTCTAAAGCTCACTAGCAACCAGCGGGGAGAATGTAAAACAGGTGTAATATAATCTCTTTTTCAGGTGCCTGTGAGGAGCTCAGCAGCAGCATTTCAGACAAGTTGGAGAGGGGACAGAGCAGACTGACTGAGACCAGCATAAAGTGAATTGCAGTAGTCCAAGCGAGAGGAAACAAGGGCATAAGTAACAATTTTGCAATCTCTCATGGAAAGAAAAGGCTCATTTTTCAAAATAGAGTTGAAATGGAAGACACTAATTGGTTTAAATTGAAGATCTATGTTTAATTTCTGGGTAGCATAGTTGTGCAGTGTTTACCGTTGTTATTTTCTAGAGAGAAGGTTCTGGGTTCAAACCTTCTGGTGTGGGCGTGAGTGTGAATGGTTGTCTTAATGTTCAGTATTATTTCAATTCAGTTCAGTTTTGCTTATATATAATATAAAGGCACTTTATACTGCAAGATAAGACCCTATATCTGGAGAAAACCCTAATAACCAAGCAATTTCTCCCTTAGAGCAAACACTTTGTGAAAGTACGGAGGAAAAACTCCCTTTTCAGGGAGGTGTAGCCATTTGTAACAGCTAGTTGGCATTGAGGAGAGAGAGAAAAGAAGAGAAGAGAAGAGAAGAGAAAAGAAAAGAAAAGAAAGGGAGGAAAACGTGGGGAGAGAGTAGAAAACACAGAATAAGGGAGAAAGAAACAAGACAATGTCATGGTCCTGGGTCGTGCGACCCAGTGTTTTGTGTTTTAGCCTATTTTGATGTTTATTCTTTGTTTAGGGTCACTAAGGCAGTCCAGCCATTTGTACATACTACCCGTGTATTAAGTCTCCCTTGCCCTTCGTGTGGTTATGTCATCTCCCCTGTACTACGTCTCCCCGGTTCATGTGTCTTGTCTAATCTCCATGTTTCCTGTTTTACTTTGAAAGTCTGTATTCACGGTCAGTGTATTCAGTTTCACTCCTTCTGTCCTGTCGTTAAGTTCATGTGTGTCAGCTGTGTTCCCATGTGTGGCCACTTCCCCTGATCATCCCTCATGTGTATTTAGTCTCTGTGTTTCATACAGTCTGTCTCGCGTCGTCTGTGTTATCTCCCCTACCCCTTGTCATAGTATCCCAGCCATAGTTTGTATTTTGCAGTCTAAATCTCATTAGAGTCATAGTTTCCCAGTCTATGTTCAGGTTTTCCCTCAGTTACTTTGTTGTTCTTTTCCATGAGTTTTTCAGCCATAATAAAAGGCTCGTTTTGGTTGGAATCCACTCCTGCATCCTCGTTTGTGTTCGCACCTGGGTCCACCACACACCTTTCCGCACGGTCTGCCTCCGCAGACCTTGACAGACAAAAAAAAAAACAAAACTGACTGGACTGTTGCCTGTGGGTTGGGCAGCAGCTTTCACGTTTAACGCTTTCACGTTTAACGTGAAAGCTGCTAGATTATTTGCCCTGCGTGTTTACATCACTGGTCCACTACGGCCCCGCCTCCGGACTCCGGTGATGCTGATCCCCCCTTGCATCAGCACCATTTCTGGTTTCCTTGCAAAGTACTGAGAGAGAGAAAGAGAGAGGGGGGTGGGGAAAGAGACAGGGAGAGAGCGAGAGAGAGACTCAACCTCACCAGAGCGTAGAGGCGTCAGACTGCCGCCACAGCATCTCGGTTACGCACTGTTCAGAGGCCCCATCGACCGATCACCGCTCCAGAACCAGCTAAAGGAGAAGTCAACATAGCCGGGCGCGTTGCCACAGCTACAGTCAGTAATGGAGAGCCTGCTGGATAATCCAATGAAAGCCGTTCTTTATCTGAAGGAGCTCACCACTATCGTCCAGAACCAGCAAAGCCTGATCCAAACACAGCGCCAGCGCATCGACGAACTCGAGCGGAAGGTGGAGGACCTGATCGGAGAGAACCGACAGTTGCGGGACCCCCATCACTACGTCCAGCAGCCCTCTCAGCACCACCATCACCACCACCACCACCACCCGACTCACCGCAGCGCCAGTCCCCAGGCGCCGGCCCACCTTCACCCACACCCGGGAAGCAACAAAGCTGCGGCTCATCTCGGCCAGCAGGCGCATCAGCAGCAGCCACCACCATCCCAGCAGCAGCAGCATCAGCAGATTACCGGTCTGTCGGCCCAGCCTCAGCAGCAGCAGCAGCACCCGACTCCTCCTGCACCGTCTTCCCACCACCCACAGCAGCTGCAGCTCGTTCCCACCTCCCCGCAGTCGCCCAAAGCGAGCCAAGCCAGCCCCGACTCCGCCGAGGAGGACAAGAGGAGCCCCTGCTGCAAGTCGCTTGTTCCGCAGACTCCAACCACTCTCTGCCGTTCAGTGGGTCTGGCCAGGAAAGCGGAGTAAGTAGCTTTCGTGCTGCGTGCACTGCATAAAAAAGTTCCATTAGTAACATTAATAATAATAATGATGATGATAATGATAATAATGTGCCTTTTCCCAAATGACCTTTAATTAAAATGACAGAAACTGCTCTGTGTCAAACAGGTGACATTACTTCCCCAGATCTGCAGACTTTCTTGCCTCTCATGAATATCAGATTTAGTGACCTGAGTAATTTGTTCTACATATTACATTACTGTGACGTTACCTATTTTATTGCAGTTTTTCCAGGCTAAATATAGCATATATAGAGTCCCTTCCTAAGTAGCCATCATGTCAAGTCAGTGCACGCACACACTATAACAGACCACAGTGTCTGTATGAGCTCAGTGCTGGACTCCATGTGATTTCACTTTGATTTACTTAACATCCCGCTTTCAAGCTGAGGCCTAATTTTGTCATTCAAGTTCCTCCTGTATTTTCACATTGTTCACTCTCAGTCACGCTCCCATTAGATCAAATGAATACTTAATGGATATTGATTTCAAGGACCGAGACTGGCATTTTAACTTGGGTTAATTTTGCACCAAGGTAGAACGTGACCACCTTTGCACGACCAAACAGTGGAAAGGACGTTTTTTTTCTTTTTCAGGAGAGTAGAACTGAAATGTGGTTCATTTATGCAGTTTACATGCTGTTCTCTTTGAGATGAGGTTACAGCGCTCTGCCCCCTCGTGTTTCCACATTCTGACTGTGGAATGCATCTGTTAAAATGCATCTGTTTTTAGGCACAGCTGAGGTAGCAGTTTCACAGGTGCCAGGAGTGCCTGGTGACATCGTAAACACCCATCTTAAAACATCAAGCAACTCCTAAAGGCACATCACTGACTCTGAGACCAAATGTCACCAATTTTGCTTGGAACACACCTACATGGAACTTTGATAGTGCAGGCTGTGGGTAAAAACAGCACACTCCTCATTAAGACAGAAACGGAAACACACAAGAGGAGCAATCCAGCAGGAATAAAAGCAAAGATAGAAAGACATTTTGGGGCTGTTTATAAATCGCCTAACAGCCACGTCAGATTGAAGCTGAATTTTCTGCTTTTTATAGAAGTTTTGCAATTATGGGCATCTTTACCGCAAATAAAACATATAAACCAAAATGTAAATCATCAGCAGCTATTTCTATACACACTGATTATTTACTACTTGTCTTCGTCTTACTTGACAGTAAATTGCTTATAACTTACACAAAGACACAAGCGTTGGCTCTGCAGCCACTTTTCACCAACAAATACATTAATGGAGCAAAAATTAATAAATGAAAATAAACACTGTCTGCATTAGCTGAAATTTTGGACGGCGGTAAAAGGTCAAAGATCAAATATTTACATATCT
The DNA here is from genome assembly GCF_057382095.1 of Aulonocara sp. 'chitande type north' Nkhata Bay. Lineage (NCBI taxonomy): Eukaryota > Metazoa > Chordata > Actinopteri > Cichliformes > Cichlidae > Aulonocara > Aulonocara sp. 'chitande type north' Nkhata Bay. The sequence continues at coordinate 30,291,356 of NC_141360.1, read as the reverse complement.
TATATCAATTAATCAATACAAATGATGGATAAAGGTATAATAAATACATATTGTCTGTGACCTCCTTTTATGCAGCTTTAGTTAAAATGTACAGAGAAGACTGATGAGTGTTAGTATGCATCTATATGAATAGATTACTAGTTTGACCATTTCAACTGTTTTTATGCCATTTCTGTGCATCTTAAAGTTTCTCCTCTGTGTCACCTTCTTGCTGGATAACAAATCCTCCACAAAATTGCAGGTGTAGTGCAACTGATTTTGATTTGATTTGCATCATTTTTTCCCAGTACCTTTTTGTCATTTACAGCATACATTCGAGCTCACGGGTTCTGCAGGGCTCACATGGCATATTCTGATCGGCGTTACAAAAATCCCCTTTGATTCAAAGTTGTAAAACAATAAAACCTGCAAACCTTTCGTATTTAAAAGCGCCGGAGTTGCTTCAGAGGTTTCCGTGCTGCTGATGTTGTTTGCCTCCTGCAATCAAGGTCACATGAACTGACTCTTCCAGATCCGCACAGTTACAGAAACAGCGCACTGCACTGAGCCCCATCTGCTCCACTTGGCTGCATTTGCATTGTTTTTGTTAATCCAGATTGATTCATCATGCCATTAAGTCGTAATTTCTAAAGAGTGCAGGGCAGGAATGGTACCCACACATGCACAAACAAACACACACACACACACACACACAAAAAAAATCAGCAACACACAAACTCACACAGTATGAACTGTACACATTGCATGTGATTCAGTAAGTAGGTTCAATTGTTGATTCAGTAACCATGCCCCCTGACAGTTCCACTAGGGTGATGAACAACAAGACAGAGAGATGATGAGATGGACACAATTCAAAAGAGCGTATGGTACGATATCCCATCGTTAATGTAAAAGCGGTGATACATAAAATGTGCGAGACGTGAAGCAGCATCGTAATTTCCACTTAGAGCATTGATCTCGGTCAGGCAAGATTGTGAGTCGTCGCGCTGTCACTGCTGCAGGAGAATAGATACATTTCGAGTAATGGGAGGGTGACAGGGACACATTGCGAACATCCTAATAAGCCGTGCATGTAAATGTACCTGTATATTTATCTATTCTATTTGCTGGCCAGTGACTTCTGGTTATTCCTATCACACAGCAAGTGTTGTGTAACAAGTGGCTTCTCCTGAGAAGTCTGTGGAAAATAAATGATGAGGGAAGCCCGCCACACACTTAAGCAAAAGAACAGGGTACAGGCTTTCTTCCTGACATCACTAGGGTGTCTGTTTTCTGCTGTTTTCAGTGATACTGCTAAACTCAGATTTGCCCCACTGCTTGCAGTAGCTTTACATTATGAGCGTGGTATTGATCTTATCTAACTCTCGGAAAGAAAGCAAATAAATATATTTCCCCAAAGTTCACATGCCTATTGATCAGTGTAAACAATGAACATGTTTTTTTTATAAAAGCATACATTTAGGTATGCTTTCCAAAGAAACAAGCTGAAATTAGCAGTCAAACGTGCTGATGTGGAGGGATTTTCACGGTATCTCAGTATGTCTTTTGAAATAAATTTTTGTACTATATTTACATGCACGTATTTTGCACAGTTGCACAAAACAGATGCATAGAAATCTCAGGAAAAATAACCCAAATAGCATCAAGAGGTTCTTGCATTAGCTGCAGAATTAAACAAATAATTCTTGACTATTGAGATGTAATGGATTTCCAGCTTAGCCGCCATTTTCCCAGCTCAACTAGGTGTTTTTGTTTGATTAAAAGACAGCAGAAAATCCATTTGCAAAGCTCTAAATTAAAAACTAAATGCTCGCTTGCTCCCGTCATGCATTTCTCGCCTCCTTCATTATTTTAGCACTGCGAATCGAGGCTGTTTTCAGCTTTGAGCGTCGAACTTTGTTGTTTCTAGTAACTTCTCAGAAAGACAGTCTGAAGTGTTGCAATTGTGTTACTCAGTCTGAGGCAGATTCATAAAGGGCCTGTGTGATCTAAACGCAGCAATCCTGGCTACACCTCTTTCCTCGTCACCCTTTTTCCGTCAACTGCGCCTCCAACTTTCTCGGCTTCCATTGTTCATATTCTCCCAATCTTTGACTCCTTCCTCATTACTTGTTTTCCATTCTCAGCTGTCCATCTGCTTGTCTTTTCCCACCCTTCATTCAAACTCCCTCTCTTAAATTTCCTCTTCTCCACATGCCTTCATATCATCATTCCCCTCCCCACTTCCCGTTTCCCTCTTAATCAGCAGCTTATGCTTCAGGAACCACCTCTGCTGTCTGAATCAGTATTCAGACCAGTCCTCAAACCATCAGGCTCTCCACCACTTAAACCATCTCCTGACTGGACTGGAACCTTCAGTTCACCCTGCCTGCTCTGTATAGGGGTTGCCAAGTATGTGTGTGTGTGTTAAAACGTATGTTCAGGAGGGAATCGAGGAGAGTGACATTAAGAGTAGGCGAGGTGGTGCGTTTGTGTTCATAGGGGCGACTGAGGTGGAAATCCCTGAGTTCTCACTTAGCTCCAGGTGCTTCTCTACCGTTTTTTGTACCTCCCACACACTCTTACAGATATAATAGGCCTCTCGCCTTTACACACAAAACGCTCACTAATGCAGATAAAACCCTGACATGCCACATGGCAGCCTGCATGTTTTTCCACATTGGCTGCAACTCCCTCTGCACCCACCGTGCCCTCGTTTTCCCTCCTACCGGGCCTGCACCAACTGGAGAGCAGAATGTATGACATTTCACATGCCATTTCCTGCCTGCGACCGTCTCCTTCAGGAAAATCATGTGTGTGTGTGTGTGTGTGGGGGGGGGGGGGTTCACATAACTCTTCTAGATTGGGATTTCAGTGAACGCACATACACTCACAAATACATTGTTCTGATGCTCTCAGATCAATGAGCCTGGAGCTTGACAGTTCATGCTCTAACACCTAAGCCATCACTTTAAAGGCCCGCTAGCCTTGATCCTATTAAATCTCTATTCTAAGGCTAGACTTTTGCTTTTATCAAAATTTATTGTCTGCCTTTTCTCCAAATAATATTCTTCATCATGACTTTACAAGAGCACTGTGCAACCAACACAAGGTTAAGAGCCAAAGAGACTGCTAAAGATATGTGACAATGAGCGTTTAAATTGATGAATGCTGAATGCTTCTTGGGTGATTGTGTCACAGGAGGCTGAGCAGGTCATCCCTTATTTGGAAAGTTGGGGGGTTCAGTCAGCCTGCTTGCCAAAGGGTCCTTAGGAAGTGTGTCTGTGAATGTAGCTTGCAGTGAAAGAGTGTTTGGAGTGGTCAAGAAGACTTGAAAAACACTACATTAGCAGCAAATCTTCTTTTAGGCATAATAAATGTCGGATACCTTTGCATCTCAACTTACCACTTGTCAGTGCTGGTTTATTTTTTCTATCAGGATAGAGCTGGAGCAAAATGTGTACAGGATGTTTGAGTGTTTGCTTGTTCTTATTGGATGCATCCAGTTTTCACTTCAGCAGCTTATACAAATTTAGTTATGGATTCTTTACCCAGTAGGTGATTAAAAAAATCCCCTGAAGATTAAAATGACAAGAAAATTAATTTTGTAGTGCAAAAAATAAATAAATAAATAAATAAATAAAAAAGATTTTAAGATTGCTTAAAATGGTTCAGTGAAGTCACGTAACTTCAACTTCAACTTCTGTGAGTGATAGCCTACAACCTATATTCATTGTAGCTCCACTTCTGCACTTCTGTGATTGCCCAAGTTTCTAGGCCAAAAACCTTGGCACAAAAAGTGATGTGACTAGTTCAAAGCCAGTAGTGGTAAATGGCAAAATATATATTTATGATTCAAAAACAACCATTTCCTGTCTCTGGAGCCTGACAGAAAAGTAATACTGCTTCTAAGCATGTTTGTGTATTGGAAAACAACAGTGGGAGTGATTCCAAGAGAAGTAGATGGGTGGATGATGGATTTTAGGAGGTAAATGGTCCTTTCTATTTCTTGCTCTCTCGCTCGCTCTCTCTCTCTCTCTCAGCCCCCTTTCTCTTGCCATTTCCCTGTGTACCATTACTGGAGCTCTTTACTCTACTTCCCCCTCACCTCTCTGTATGGGAATCATGTCTGTTCGGTTATGACAGGGTGACTGCTGCTGCTGGAATCCAAATCATGAATATCACATTTGGTGCGTAGTGCTTTTAAATTGCTTCATTTCTCTGAGGATGTAGCTGCGGGGTGATTCCTGACTCACTGGTAGAATATTAGCTGTTTTCATGCACAAGTTGAGCGGGTCGAAAGACTGTCCCAGCTGTCTGTAATCCAACCGTGTGCGCTCGTGTGTGCATATGTATTTAGGATTGTGACTGTTTTTGTGCTAGGGTGTAAGAAAATTACATAAAAATTGCTGTTTTCTGAGATATACGGGATACATATCAAAGCCTTTACATTTATTTCAGTATGTGGATATGTGTAGTAATCCAGAGTGTAACTTCTTTAGGATTTGCCCCACCGGACACTGGACTGTTGGTCTGCAGTGCTGGTTTGATCCAATTTAGTTGTAACTGTGGCTGAATTTAAATTGAATTATATTGTACTGAGTGCAAATAAATAGGACAGCACTGCTCACACTGTGCAAATGGTATGAAATAAAATTACAGTTAATGGAATGGGCAGTTCTCTTCACAAGTGTGATGAGAAGCACAGGGAAATTGATCAGTTCTGTTGACTGAAAACATTCACCTTTAAAAGAGATTCAGTTCAATTTTTCTCTGTAACAAATTCAGTACTTAAATGAAAACAAACTACTGGCAGCTGCATTTGTCAGTGTCAAATGGTTTATTACCGTAAAACTATTACATTACTGTGTTGTATAGAACATAATATTTGGTTGCCATTATACTATTGATTTAGTGTCCCTACTCAACATGAATATAAATATAACATATGAAAAATACTTTCCTCTATACCTTTCCTGATGAACAGGGTCTTAACCGTATGTTCTTATTAATGCATTAGGTTTCTTATCTTTTCTTAATTGGTAAAGGGGTCTTTGTTATGGTGACACACTACCCACTGACAATAATGTATTAACACAGTTAGTGCAGGACTCTCTGCAGTTCGTTTGAGTACTAAGGGTGTACTAAGTACACCCTTAACCGAATGTAGCTGATTGTCGTTGAGCAAATGTGAGCACCTCTATGAGAGCAGAAGTTTTGGCAGTTTGCTGGTTTGGAGGATTCAGATGCATGTTAGCAGCACACCAAGAAGTGGATGTCCCATGGTGGGCCGTGCAATGGCGAAAGAAATTGCAAAAAAACTAAGAGACTTCTGGAGCAATGTCATTTTACAGATAAGACCAACATGAAGATATTTCACAATAATGCACTGTGCCACAGTAATTCAGCATAAACACCTCAAACCAACTGTAAGCAAGGAGGTTTTGCGCCTTTCACTAAGTCGAAACCCAGTTTGGGACAAGCTGTTGTCCTGCAAAAGGATAATGAACACAACAAACACACTAGCAATGTCTAAAAAAGGTGCTGCAATGACCCAGTAAAAGTCCAGATCTAAATCTGAAATGCTAAAATGAAAGCCCACAAATCTCGATGAACTGAAGTAAGGGGCAAAAATTCCTCCACAACATTTTGATATGAGAGACTGAAAAATTCATGCAGAAAAATGATTACTTGAAGGTACTGCAACTAAAGTTGGTTCTACAACTTATTGAATTTGATGGGGTGCGCTTAGTTTTTTGCAGGACTGTAAAGAGAAAAAAATGAGAGAAACCCCCCCCCCCCCAAGAGCTACATCTCTGACTCTACAGACCTCAGTTAGCATGTTAACTGTTATGCCTGTTAACAGACCTGCATAGAGTCCTGTGAAAATGTTCCTTTTCACAAAAATAACTGTGACCAATATTACTTATGCACTACTTTTAAAGTAGAGTTGAGATGACCTTTGTTATGTATTTGCTCAATATAAATATTGTAAAACTGAACTGCAGTGTGATGTTAAACATTTAGTAGGAAGAGTCTTTGCACTCTCCAGTACATAACTGTCATCCTGGTGGTGCCCAGTTCGTATCATTACATTGACTCTGGGAATGGATGAAAAATGATCGTGCACAGATGAGTTTGAGGTGGACTCAAGCAAAAGAGATACTCAAGTGTGACTTTTCTGAAAAACAAAAAAAACCTTTATCATACCACAAAAACAATATGATACTGTATACAGGTTTTCCTGAATTTTTTGCAGGAATGTATTCATTTATTTAGTTTACACATGGAAAAATCTGAAACCCTTTTTTCAGTACAAGCTAAAAACCCGATCCGTTCAGTAACTGTATATATCAGGTTTAAATAATGGTGTTTTTGACTGCGTTGCAGGTGATGCCAGGTGTTTCAAGCTATAGTGAGAGGGGTGATAATGTGGCACGTAGTACAACAGTATACACCCCCCCCAATGACGGACAGGCTAAATAATTGGACAGATTAAAAAATAAAACAGGGGCAAAACAATTGCATAACACATACTGAGAAGCCCCATAGGGCTGAGGAGCCCAAATGTTGTCCCACTTTCCTCACGGCTGAAGTGCAAAACAGTTTCCTTTCATTGTCCTCCATCTGCATGCATAATCAATCAAAATGAAAAACTTTGGCTCAGCCGTTCTTTTTCTTGTTCTTTTTTTTCCTGAACATGGCTTCCAACTGTTTCCCAGGCAACACGCCGACTCGCTGAAAGACAGACGTGCCGTTCTCGTCCTTGACGCATCCAGATGCCCCATATGACATTTCATTCCATTAGTAAATATTGCACACCCACAACGTGGCTCTGCCCAGGATTTTGACATGTTTTTGTAGGTTGTCATGTTACACTAGCTGCGCAGCAAGTTGCCGCCTTCATGGTTGGAGGTAAATTATTCACACATCTGATGGATGCATTTCATTTCTTCTCCATGCAAATGAACAGCAGGCCTAATGAGCAATCAGCGGAGTGCACGCGCGCCATTAGTATGCAATCTACATATTTCAGAGTTGTGTTTGCAAATGGAAATGCCATCAGTGTTATCATCTGGTGTCACTCAGTCCCATCGCATATTGTAAACAGATAACGTCACGAAGTAACCAAAGCTTGCATCAATATCAGTTGCTTCTGAAATCTGTGCTTTCTCATCACTGCGATAACTTTTATTACGTTAATGGTACATTAACAAAATCTACGATCATATAACATTTCAAAGAGCTGGCCTCTTTAGCAGCTGCCTACCAATCGTATGATTTAAAACTATTTTTGTTATTGTGGAGCTAAGAAAATAAGTGATGTGCAGATGTCATTAGAGTAGCACTAATACATGCCTCATGGCTTGCTTTAAAAAAAAAACTCCTTAAAATCCATTGCAATCTGTGTTATCGTTCAACTTAAAATGTGCTTTTAAGCGTCAGTTAACAGCTGCTAGCATATGCAGTGTTTTAAAAATCTGTTGACCGTAGCGTAACACTTCTAACCCTCTCAAGGCAGGCGTTGCAGATTTGCAACAGTTAAAAGCTAACAACCTGATTACCCCACATACATATTTTATGAGTTTTTTTTTACTCAGAAGTACCACTGCAGGTATTCTTTTGTGCATTAGCAACAAAAACTTAATTTGAGCCTGAGAGGGCTAAATGTCTTCAATGTTATGCTTCATTTCAATCTGTGCTGCTCTAGTGTTTGCCCTTCATGCTAAGATGCTGGAATTCCTCAAGGGCAGACAGCGCTGTGGCATGTCTGCGAGTGGTCAGTGAGCTCCTGAAAATGTTCTTTGAAAGTAAAAGCAGTTGTGGAAAAATGTCCTCCCATCTGTCACAGAGATTTCACCTCCCGAAAGCTTAGCAGAGAAAATCCCTCGACAGACAACTGTGATTGTTTAGTACCATGTGCACTCGTCTGCATCAGCGTGTGTGTCCGCACGAGCAGTTAAATTATGGGGTTGTGTTGGAGGTGAACAGTTTGAACAAAATATTTAATTTTGTGTCATTTTTTGAGTCCAGTAGTGAGATTTAGTTAAAGAACTAAAGATATATATGATGCACTTCTGCTACTACAGAATGTTTATTGTGTTACGCTTCTTTTATATGTTGAGGGTATAAATGATTTTGCAAAGGATAAACCTGTGCATCTTCAATCATAGCTAACCCAGCAAGCCTCCTCTGCCCTCAGTCCTCTCTCCTCTAGAGGCATTTCCAGAATTGAGACATCCTTCAAGATGGCGTGTGGGATTGATGTCCGTGTCACAGCGGGAGGATGGAGGTTACCCGAGACAAGGAGGCACGGAATAGAAAAATGAGACGAGGAGTTCAGCAAAAAAGGGAAAGGGAGAAAAAGTAAAAGCAAAAAAAAAAGAAGCCACGTGAGAAATATAGATAGATATATAGATTGATAAAGGATGGTGCACACAGTTAATAAGGAAGATGCAGTAAAGGGAAATGTTTACAGGGGCTATATATTTTTTATTTTAATTTCATAACATGAAGTATGCAACATATGCATTTCCTGCCTTTTAAACTTTGTGTAATCTGAACATTACTGCAGTTCGTTTATCGGCCGTTGCTCTCTATCCAACATAATCTCCGTACAGCATTAGATACTCGCACAGCTACACGCACACACACACTTGTGGACAAGCACACGCTAGCCTAAGGAAATGTCAGGTATGGTTAACTTTACGAGCCAGAGTAATGTTCAAAGCCGTCCACCTAAGCCTGCGAGGCACTCTGGAGTTGATCGGAACAGGCACTGCATGTCCAATCGCCTTTCCTGGTCTTCTCAGCGGCTCCACCAAGCCTCAACCATGATTTATTGTGCTGTGTAGTAGAAAAAATATACAGGAAATACTTTCGTTCAGTGTAATAACTTAATCACATATTCACTCATTTGCATTATTTATTGCAGCTGTGGGTGCAATTTTTTCACCTGATTGATTTGACTTTTCACTTATGAAGCTTTTAGAATTTATAGCTGCACAAAAGTTTGCGGCTTGTATCGGCTGTGATCTGTGATATTTTGTAGCCATCATAGCCTGTGCGCACATTTGGACGACCATAAAAGCACTCTGTCCTTCTCCAGCACTGTGGTTACATCATCAACGCCTGTCTGTCAACCCTTTGACGCCCTGTATTACATCATCAGGTACACAGTCCCATAGGGAGGAGACGATGTTGTCTTTGGATGCTTCGACTTGGAGCAAATCCTAAAAACGGGCTAATGAGGTAATCAGGACACGGATGCTGTATGAGTCATATATATGAGACCCGAGCTTCCACGCCTTCATTTTCCTCACCGTACAAACACAATGTACAAATTATGCAAAAATCCCAAAGCACAAATGCTGTCTGAATGAAAATAAGTTAAGCTACATCCTCAGAAAATATAAAGCTGCTGCTGCTGATCTGTTACATGGCATTTTCCTCATCAGCATTAAATCTGCAGATATGACAGCCATGTCACTTTGATAGCATCAGCGTGAAGTGTGGAAAATATCTGTAAAATCTGACCCGCTGTCTTCAGCAGATGGCCCCGCGGCAATACGGTGCAGCTTGATGCTCGATATGAGCTGCTCAAACGGCTCGATAGTGGAGGCACCAGCTGGAGGTCAGATGGACGACAGTGGAAATAAATAAAAAAATAAGTAAAAATTGCTGCTTTCATGGGAGAAAGAGTGAATGTAATTTCTGTGCGAACAAAAAAAAAGTCTATGTGTCATATTTAGCATTGCGCCTGAGAATCTGTCAATTTTTTTTCATTTATTCAGGCTGACAAAAGAGTTCAGGCTAGCAAAATCAGTTGTGTTCATAATATTAAAATTGATTTTGAAAATCCGATTTATGATTTGCTATAAAAGGAGTCAACCAAATAAAATGCAAAAATGAGAAATAGGTGGAGCAATTTGCTGAAACTTGTGCAAGCCTATGGAAATGTAGTATATAAGGAAGCAGGAACTATGTTAGTATAATTCTAAGAGCCTTTACTGACAATATTTGGCATGACCACCTTTATTTTTATTTTTTTTTGCACTGCCTGAACTCTCTTAAGCAAGCTTTTTTGTAATTTCTTCGATCCATTGCTTGTTTCTGGATTTCTTTCTTCCAATGACCTAAATTTTAGGTCATTGTGTTAGTCGCAGCCAGTCACAAAAACACATAATCTGTTCTAATTTTCTTCCCAAAGAACTATTAGATCAAAACTCAGCATGGTGTAAAGTAATTCCTCTGAAATACAAGTGAATTGGCCAAGTCAAAGACAAAACCAGGAAGGGTCAGTCTAAAAAAAAGTATCTAACTAAAAAGAAATAGAAAAAAAACAGCAAAGAGCTGACAGGACCTGATAGATGCATGTGGACCCTCATTATTAGGAAAAGCTTACAAGAGATTACAAAAGATTACACATTACACAAGAACAGGGTTGAAAACCAGTGCCAGGTTCTTATGGAGTGATGAATCCAAATTTGACATTTTTGGTTCAAATTGTCATCAATTAATACAGCGAAAATCAGGTAAGAAGGACAACAGTGAGTATCCGCAGCATCTGTGTGAATGGCAGTGGCTTAATTTTTCAGTTTAGTCTTGATCTCAAACACAAGGTCAGTACTGTTAAAACATACGTGGGTTGAAAAGCACACAATAGAATACTACAGTATGAGTCATGGGTTAGCCTCCTCAGAGCCTGGACCTCAATATTATTGAAGCAGCGTGGGATCATCTTGACAGAGAATGGATCAAAAGCTGCCAAAAACCCAAGAAGAGCTTTGAAATGTCCTTCAAGAAGCCTGGAGAACTATTGCTCAAGACCACTTAAAAAAAGGGCTCCTTAGAAGCAAAATATGAAGAAATGATGGGTAGCTCAAGACTTAGTAGTTAATGAGATATAACTCTTACTGCATTCTGTAGGAAGATTAAGCTTTGTCAAGATGAGATGTAAGAGATGTCCAAATTGAGGCACTTGCGGGCATTTGAGGCAGCGATAAGTCCACAGTGAAATAATAAAGATACACGTGGCACTCAGAGACTTTACAATTGTCAGACTACATTATTCACACTTGCAGGTGCACATTTGTTCACCCCATTAATTTGTCTTCATTTTTGCACATGCTACTTTTAGAACTTCAACGTTTGCTTTAAAGCCTAAGAAGCAGCTGATTCAGGTCCATTTTGCTCTAAGATGAACTAGTTTCTGGTTTGCGGTTACAAGCCCGAGTGTTATCTGGCATTAAAACCCGCATAGGACTGTCTTAGTGTGGCATGAAATTTGGCTAAAGAACAACATTTCTGACATAAAACATCTCCAGATGACATAAATCCAGCTCAGAGTCAATCTTCGCTGAGATGGAGCTCTCTTTGACAAGCGTGCACTCTGGAAAGTGGTTCACTCCTGTTCATCGAAAGGGGCAGAGCTCTCTCATGCTCTACTGGGTGTGCCTCTATTCATCAGAAGGTTTTTAGGTTTTATTGAAGAGGGACCAACAGCTGGGAGTGAAGTTAAAATAGAGCATAAAATGTCGAGAGCCTGGAAAGTGCTTTGATTTCAGGGGGTGTGATATCAAAACTTGACATTTGCTGTTGATATTTTGTACATGTCTTTTTTACTTGTACATAACTCATGTCGCTGCTAAAATATGCCCAAACAGACAACACAGTATGAAAAACCTGGTTTATATTCAAATGAAGCTTTCAAACGGGCTCAATGTTCAGAAAAAATTATTACTCATCACATTCGGAAGCTTGGTTCCCACCAACTGGAGGTTTGTTTTGGCATAAACGCAAAGCTTTAGAGTGAACTGGTTTACTGTCAAATGCTGGAAATCACATAGGCTATGATCACACAGAGAGAGTGTATATATAAAGCTAAAATCCTGGAGTTTTTTTTTTCTTGTTTGAGGGCCTGAATATGTGGATGGAATGTTTTTCCACCTCCTTTGTTAGCTTCATCTTGGAAAAATTGGACTTGCCTTTCTCGTCCATCTCCAGCTCTTTCCGTTTAAAGCTAAGCCGCTTGGGAGAGCCCATAAGTCCATGCTGACGTAAACCTTTCAGGGATTTTTTTTAATTCACTGTCTGTATGTGTAGAGGAATTAATATAGCAGGCTTTAAGGTGTGTGTGTGTGTGTGAGAGAGACGAAGACTGAGATCACTGCGTTACTCATAATAGATGCCTGATTTAGTTTAAGGATAGTTTCCTGCTAATAATCCACTGCACTATCACGTTTAATTTTAATGCCCCAACACACCCCCAGATGCAAGCACTGGGTATGTGTGTTGAATTTATTCGTCACAGAAAGCCTTACACACTTGTAGCCTGTAAAACACGGTGATAAACTAGCACTTAGAGCGGCTGCCAATTTGCCAAATGGAGGTGAAGTATTGCAAAAACATTTTGGGTCTATATTTTTTATTTAACATGATCAAAGTGCTTCCAATAATACTGCCACAGGATGAGTTGACTTGCGAAATGCATGTAATATATTAGCCGACCTAAATTAATCTCAAGGGCTGAGAGGATCGCTATGGCGATGCAGAGTACCAGTGTTTTCTCTTTTTTTCCATTCTGTGTGAAGCACTGACAGAGCTGCTTGGCTTTAAAGCCTTTTTTCAATGGAACGCATCATGAATGTGCTTTATATAGATTTTTTTTGTTGCTTCATATAAATTTTACCTTGAATTTTAAATCCATTTATGTCACAGTGTGAAATAATGTCAAAAAACAGAAATTAATCCCCTTTAAAGCTAACTAAAAGTCCTCAGCTAGCCTTAATATCTCCCCCCAAGGTTAATTCTTTTTGTATTTACCATGTTTGGTCTTCAGAGGCAGACTTATATGTTATTTCCAGACTGCCAGGACATGCTGTGCGAAACCTAATCTATCAGATATCACATGCTTTGATCTACCTCCCTCCCCATACACACAGACCACCACCACTTCGCTGTGAAGTGTATCATTTCAGCACATGCAGGTTTTTTTCCGCCTTGAGCTTTCAGCCAGAGAGCTATTGACACAGTAAAGCTGGATTCAACACTGGGAGGAGCGCATCGACAAACACATTAGACACCACAAGTTAAAACAAAATACAATGATACTGCTGTGCGCAAATTGCGCTCTCCCTCACACAGAGCCAGTGTGCGGAAGAGCTTATAAAAGCTTATAGATTTTTTATAGGTGGTATTAGTGAGGGGGGAACTGAGTCATTGGTGTGGAAGATCAGAAAGCAGGTCATGCGAGTTCAGTTTAATCTTCAGTGCCCGCATTGATCAAACAGTCCGCTACTTGCCGGTGGTGTGTGTGAGTGTGTGTGTGTACAAAACTAAAGGCAAGGATTTGCAGTCTTGTAAATGTTCTAATTCAAACGCATGGAGAAGAAGTCCTGTTGATGTCTTGTAGAGGAAATTTTCACTTAAGCCTAAACATGGGAGTGAGTGGATTGCCATCACCCGTAGACAGATAGAGATTAATTAGGAAATTATAGCTACTAGTGTTGTCATATCAGTGCAACTTGTTTCCACCATGAATAGATTCAGGATATATGGTGCCACATTAACTTGTACGCAGGGTCAGATATGTGCTATCTCTCTTGCGCAGTCGTCCCTTTTAGAAGTCCCCTCATAAACCAGAACGGTTATAAAAAGCTTGCAAGCTGTTTTGGAAAGATGGAGGCGATAGTAAAACTGAGCAGAGAGATGGTAAAAGTAATGGAGAGAAAACTGTGAGGAGCCAGAGATCAAAGCAGGCAGAGATAGATAAATGAATGAAAGGAAATGTGCTTTAAAAGATAAAAAGAGTTCGTCCTCTTTCCATCCCACCTTACCTTCGTGTGCAGTGTTTCCGCCCCAAATTAGGTGAAATCAAGTGTCCTAAGAGTATCGAAACAGTCTGCCTCTGCGTGGATACAGATGTGACTGTGTCTGTGCACACATCAGAGATAACTGATCGGCCTCACACATGCTGTGGCTGTTGTTTTTCTAGAGTTTATTACCTGCATCTGTACATGAACTGATCAGGACACAAAGTAAAGAATTAACAGCTTTTGGACTTAAACAAAATAATCCTATAAGTCAACGAATGATGCAAAACTAGTGGTGAGTTGTTGGTTTTTTCTTTAATGTCTGCAATTCTGGTCTTAAACTCATCACACTATACAAGATAAACCTGATGGTTAAACATGGGTTTGGAGAACATTGTGTGGATAAACATAAACATTACAGCAATGACTACAATAAAGTAGTAAATGATGTTTATGATAGAACGATCACATTGGCATTTGAGATGGTCATGGCTTAAATAATAAGACTTACTGCGTTCCTGTTTAACTCATTCACTTAAAAAAAATCTTTGGCTTTCCTTAAGTGTTCAACTAGGTTCAGGAACCAAAACGTCTTTTTCTGCATTGAATTATGATAAATCTGGAGTGATGTTGTCCTCACTGTGCTGTATGTGTCAAAGGCTAATGGTAAAAGAAACCAAGCTAGCAGCTTGACTGAATCATGGTAGTTGAAACTATGGAAACTGACTAAGAAGGGGCTCACTGATCCACAATGAAATAATTCATACCCATATTTGTTAATGATTTAGAAACATTGTAACAATATTGTATTGTATTCAACTACCAATTCGTTTATTTAAGACAGCTGTTATGAAAGTGTTAAGGTGAAATGTTTTATGGTGTCACTCAGCGCTTCATGGGGTCACCATTAGTCAAACTAGCCTTTTAAAAACACCAAAATATCTTGTGTTTTTTTGGGTTTGCCGTTCATCCATCTATTTACCTCCACTTATCCAGTTCAGGGTCACAGAGGAGCCTGTCCCAGCTGTCATCAGGCAAGAGACAAGGTAGGCACCCTGGTCAGGTCAACATTTTGCTGCAAGGCTAGCACAAAGAGATACCATTCAGTCTCACATCCACACCCATGGCCAATTTAAAATAAACAGTTAACCCAAAAAACATGTTTTTTTGGACTGTGGGAGGAAACCGAAGCCCCCACACTACCATGCTGCTCTTTGCAAGGTTGTAAAAATGGTCATTTCTGCTGGAAAGTCAGGTCAGCCTCTAGTGGTCATTAGTAAAAATGCACATTTTGGCTCTAGCTTAAATTTTCAGCCCCAGAGGTTGCTGCTTCTTTTGGACAGAGGCAGATAACTCCCCCCCTCCACCCATTCACAACATTGTGTTAAGGCAAGCAGCTGGTTCCAACTTCATTTCAAGCATATACATACACTGTTTTAATCTTACTCTTGCCAACAATGCGCATAAGCATTAGTTAGAAAATTAATGCAATTTGGTCATAAATGCAAGAAGTGAAGACATGCCAGGAATTGTTTGTGCGACTCTTAATAAAAAAGATTTGCTCTTTTTGAAAATGTCATAGTACAAAAGTGATAAACAGATTTTATTAGGTTAATTAAACATTAATGCAACCCGTCTGAATTTTGACTATCAAAGTGCACATAATTTTTTTAATGGACCTTCAGAATATAAAACCTTTATCTATGTGAACAAGTGGCTCCGCTGTTCCAGCACTCTTACTAATCTGTGTCCCCTCTGAGACCGCCTGTGTTCTGGACCTATTAAAATCGGCCACAGCGGTGTCATGCTCGTTAAGGCGAACACAATTAGAGGAGCCATTAACAATGGGAATTAATTTGCTGTCATACCCTCCCTGTACTGCCTGCTATTGTTGCGTCCCACAACCCTACTGCCACTCCACCCCAGCCTTGCTTTTTTGAGGCCCTGTCTCCACTTCTTTTTTCTTGACTTTATGGAGTACAAGTAGCACAACAATCTGTGCTTTCATGGCTGAGCTGTTTTGGGAAAGTCTAAAAATGATTATTAATTTTTTTTTTCTGTTTAATGTGTGCAACTATTGCACTTCACAAAGGCACTTCACAGGGAACAGACTGAAGTACTCCTAAGTTGAGCCTGTAGTCATGCTCTTGAAGGACGTTTGGAAGAGGGCGTACGAGTCTCCTTGTGATTCCAGTCAGTGATCAAAAGACTAGTATGCTGTAATAAGGGATTGAGGGATTGTTGCTGTTGTAAATGTTGGCCTTGCTTTCTCACCTTTATGTCTTGATTCTCATCTCTCTGTCCTTCCCTGTGTCCTGGGTCAAGGGATGCGACAAGGCATACGGAAGGCCGGTTGCTCTTTTTACCAGTGACACCCTCTCACAGCAAGAGTAATTGTGCAAATTCTTCTTTAGCTCAACGTGCCCAGAACAGGGGGATGGAGAGTCATCGAGAGTGATGGAAACCAAGTGTTAAAAGGACAGAAGGAAAGGAGTGGAATGGGGGTAGATGTGGGTGTGGGGGGTATTGGAGTAAGAGATGGACGATGGAGACTGGAAGTCAGGAATGTGGACAATGTGAAGTAGCTTCCACTTTGAAAGAGAACTGCAAACTGAGGAAGAAAGAAAAGCAAAATGGCCTCAAAGCTTTTTGACATTAAAATTTTAAGTCCTTGCTCTGTCTTCACTATAAGCCAGTATTGCCTTCATCTTTGACTGTAGGGCCATTGACTGTTCCAGCAAAGGAGGGGGATGTCTTGCTTTGATGTATTATCAGTAGACTTGCTGGAGCCACACTTTCACTGTCCTGTCAATTGTATTTCTTTCTCTTAGAGGTTTTGATGAACTGCTAATCGTGGAAAATTTCAGTGTTAGTATAATAAAAGCACTTTTACACAGTGAGTTCTTGGTCAGCAGCTTTAAAGACAAATGATCTAATCAGTCTTTCTACTAAAACTTTATGAGAATTCTTTGTTCTGAAAAGAGTATTTTACCATTTCACAGCCCAACCTGCTAATGCATTGGTTTGAAGTGCATGGCCTGACTCTTTAAGTCTGTTGGTAGAAGACAAAGATTTCTGCTATTATGATAATCAATTAATTGTTCTCAGTTGGTAAAAAAGGAACACACCATGAACTAGAAAAAACAAAACAAAACTGAAAGTGTCAGCAGGAATTTATTATTATTTCTTTTGCAATTTAATATCATTGTGAAGACAAAGAGAGGTTTGTTAGCAGTCCAGTGTCCACAGCTTTCAAGATATCATTTTTAACAGCTGTGTGACTGTAGACCCTGGTAACAGCTAACTAGATTCTTTAAGCATTTGGTCTTTGTCGTCACTGTTGGAAGCAAAGGTCAGCATTCGCCTTGAAAAAGAAAACATATCAAGAGTGTTGTACACAGTTTTTTCTCTCAGTATGACGCCACACAACATCAGAATCCTTTTATTATCATTTAACATCAGATATTCAGCATGTTGTAGTATAAACATCATAAAGCATCAAAGTTTAAGTATAGCCTTTGCCCTTCTGGGGACATTGTGCTCTCTGTGCGCACTTGTTTAAAATGAAAACAACCGTTTGTTGCACACATTGTATTGCTCTGTAAACAGCTGAACAATTTTTTCTGCACTTTTTTTTAGCTGGGATTACTTTTCAAAAACTTCAGTTGAGTTGAGAATAGATGTTTTTTTCCCGGAGACGCAGTTGCCTGGTCTGTCTCTGTCCATGGTGCTGATTTATTCAAAATATGAACTCTGTGCTTCTGTGGACATCTCTCCTGTATTACCTCTAAACAGGCAAGAATGGAAAAGGATATGGGGGGGGGGGGGGGGGGGGGGAGTATTAAAATGAAACATCATTAGATAGTTTTTCACCTAAGTAGTGTTTTTAATCTTGAGTTGAATTTCCTAAAATAAATGTTACTAAGATTAAAAGAAAAATCCAAACACTGCAATATGTTTTGGATGATATATTCTTTTCTCTGGTTGTTTATTTCATACATGCTATTTTAAATTGATTTGATCATTTCTGTCAGCATACACATCCTTTAAACCATATCCTCCACTCCCTCCTCCCCTTTCCTCGTTCCATGCTCACTGACTCGCCGTGCTACCTTAATATGATTTCCTCATCTTTATCTAGGAATTCTGAGGAGCTTGCAGGGATCTCTTTTATCACTCATCCACTCTCAGATTTCTGCACTTGCCTTTCTTTGCTATAAAAGGAACTAACTGTGATGCCCTGCAGGAAAATATGTGGCAGAACTGCCATAATGGACATAACTGCGTTGCTCTATGTAGTAATGCTTCATTTCATCGTGGATGTTAGCAAAGTCCTTCGACAAAAAAAAGTCTTGCTCAGCAGCTAGTTTGAAGCTCCTACTCATTCATGCACTTAACTCAGGGTGAACATGCTCAGAGCTGACTGATCTGATCAGCTGTTCTTGAACTGTAAACTCAAAGTTGTCAGTCCGAATGTTAATTAACTCTAACTTCATGAGTAGACTCAGAGTTTGCTGAACCTGCTTCCTGGAATAGGGCCCAGAGCACTGAACAAATACCATCTTTATTCACATTATAGATACAGTGTAACAATCCTGTGTTAGGCTCCGGGGCAGATATTGTTGTGCGAGAGCAAACACAGCATCTCACATTCTCTCACTAAAGTAACATAAAGACAACTGTAATGTCAATAAGCTTGAAACAAAAGAGAAAAGTGACTGGAAAGATCACCTTATAACATCCAAACTCATTTACAGAATATATGATTGAGTAATTTTTTTTTCCCGTGGACCAGCTTCCAGATATATCACACACACACATATTTCAGTATGAGTGCATAATTTCCACATATAAATGATAACAGTGTTTCAGTCCTTTACAAAAACAGAAAAACAAACTACTCACTTATAAGCAGTGTTGGTCAAGTTACTTGAAAAAGTAATCAGTAACTAATTACTGATAACTTCCCCAGAAAAGTAATCCCGTTATTTTACTGATTACTTATTTTCAAAAGTAATTAATTGCTTAGTTACTTTTTAAAAACACAATTTACAACCTGCATAGGTGATAAAGCGATAGATCTTTCAGCCCAATTCTACGTTTTCTGCATAATCCATCATATAAAATGTAAACAAATGGAAAAGTCTCTTTTTTTTAAACTTGTTTTTATCAGTTTTAATCTTTTAACTTTATGCATCAAGTAAAAATTTAATTATATGCAACATTCTCTGACTTGAAGAAATTAGTTTAACATTTAAACCTATTTTCTGCACATTCCAGCACATAAAATAAAATATTTTTTGTGTTTACACTCACTCTTTCAAATAGATGCAAGTAAAACACAGCAGAAAATAAATAAAGTCAAAGACTAGCGGTCCTGTTGCTCTATTTTCACCTGTAAAGCAGGAGTGGGGTAGGCGGAGGTGTGCCCTGGTGCAGATGAGTCGCAGCGGTCAGTGGAAGAATCCGCGAGTTTCTCTGTGAATTTCCCATTACGTCGTTGCACACTCGGTGCTTGTTTAGGGGGGTTTTTTTGGCTGTAAAAAGAAGTTTTCTTCCCACGCACAAGGGACACTAATGTTTTTGTCACTTTTTGTGGAATCAAACTCAAAGTAAGGTCAGTACTTCCACGCTTTAAACGCTGCAGGCTCATACTCTCTCCGCACTCGATATATTATCCATTGTTAATCTGCGCACAGCTGTTGTCAGGAACGTTGCACTCGCTTACGTCACTGTGATGAGACATTCTCGCAACAAAATCACGGTTTTAGTAACGCAGTAACGCAGCGTTCCTATGGGAAAGTAACGGTAATCTAATTACCGTTTTTGCGATAGTAATCCCTTACTATCGCACAGATGGGCAGTAACCCGTTACTGCCCATCTGTGCTTATAAGAACTCCAGTTTTGGGGCCTTTTGCTCATCAAAGTCATTTACAGCCTTGCGGTATACTCATCCTGCGCTCTTCTAGCTTTCCTCTTTTGAGCACTACTTTTTTGCTTTGCCTGCCAAACATAATTTAAAATGCCACTGTGCAACTAACTGCTTAAACAAATTAGACTTCTCCAAAAACAAATTGCTGCACAGTTGACATTAACAGGTTTACGGCCATCCTTGTCGAGCAAGATCAGGAAGTGCAAGTAATATATTTTTCAGCCCGCCACCAATTTTTTTTTTTTTTAGAAAAAGTGCCTATTTTAATAAATGGAGTATAAAATGACTGAGTAAGTATTTGCAGGGCTACAATTCAATTCAAAAGAAAAATGCATACTGCATTAAAAAGTTAGGCTTTTGTTCACAACATAGAACAATGACTTAAACATTCAGTGGCACTCTAATAATGTGCCCAGTTTGCTGTAACATTGTGAATATATGCATTCAGTACAATGTAAAGAAGGTTCTTTCCCACCATCAGACATCACACGATGTGACTGTATGCTAACTTTCAACTCTGTAAGCCTGTTATGAAATGCTTGTTTCAGGCTAAATAAGCTGTTCACAACAGAGTTAATATATCTGTGATTGTTGGGATAACCAAAATAGCCACACAAAGCCACCTGTGAACTGCATTTATAATTTATTTGGTTTTTTTTAATAAAAAGGAAGAAAAATGTCCCATAAACAAATTAATATTTAGCAATTGTGAATACTGTAAAAGCCTGAGAAAGTGAGTGCGTATACCAATATTCAAACTATATTGGCTCAAATTTTTCCAAATACATCAGTCTGCATTGCAGTTCAGTGCTAGTGGACTGCTGAAAATCACACTGTCAGCTGTCAGTGCCTCAAATTCATGCCACTGCTGTCTTCAGATCCTAACCAATGCTAGCACAGTGATTTCATGCTAGGGTAATCCTGAAAGTCTCCCCATAAATAAACTCTGTAGCAACACTGAGCTTGGGTTGAGTAAAGCAGTATCTTAGAGAGTGACTCTGAAACACAGACAAAGCAGACATTTCTGGTTGTAAGGACTGCAAGGAGTTGAATAAGGTGAAACAGGGTGCATGCTGATATCTTGTTTCCCCCACTGGCATTGGTTTTATTTGATTAGCTAGGAAGCTGGAAATATGCAGGTGTTGGTGACTACAGCTATGAGACACAGGGCTGATGACTGATGGGAAGCAGATGTGTATGTGGGAAACTAATCAGGTGATGAGCTAAAATGGGAAATCCACAGTGGAAAACCAGTGGGCAGTGAGGAAATGCAGGCTTCAGGATCTCAGGAAACAGATTTTGATGCAAATCATAAGACACTGACGGGATCTTTTAACCAGTATTTCAGTCAAAAATTAAAATGCATTCACTGAATTTCTTCTCTAAAACAGCATCCAGATTTTTTAAAAACTTTTTTAGACATTAATGTTTTTAATGTAGGGTTTGCAAACTGTTGTCAACATTTTTGTGGGCTTTTAGAGACTGATAAATTCACCTGACAATAGAGGTTTCTCACGTGATACCATCCAACCATGGTCAAAGGTTATCTGCCTTATTGTATATAGTATAACCACCAGTCAAATGAGTTCATGACTGGCTGGTCAGAAAGGAAGGCAGACAAAGATTTACCAAAAAAAAACTAAGTAATGTCAGACTAACTTTGCAGCACTTAAAACACAGCTACAAGAAAGAGACATTAAACTATATTAATAAATAAATCAACAAACCAAAAACATAAATATATATATATATATATATATATATATATATATATATATATATCTCAATTACTATA
Organism: Aulonocara sp. 'chitande type north' Nkhata Bay; assembly: GCF_057382095.1. Classification (NCBI taxonomy): domain Eukaryota; kingdom Metazoa; phylum Chordata; class Actinopteri; order Cichliformes; family Cichlidae; genus Aulonocara; species Aulonocara sp. 'chitande type north' Nkhata Bay. The sequence goes on along the minus strand of NC_141360.1, from coordinate 30,269,835 downwards.
ATCATATAAAAAATAATGCATTTTAACCAAGCTATGTTTGTAAAGGAAATAACACAGTTCACCCCATTAAGAGCATGAACAGTACAGAGGATGGACGTGGGGCTCACACCCCAACTGGCAACTAGGTACACCAACCTCATCCTCTAACCTTATTACTCTGCTACACTTTCATGGTGTTATACATATATGGTGTATAATGATTTAGCCACTAGCCACGCTGGCTAAGCCATGATTAAAAAGTTGCTGTCATATATAGTGTTTTGTTCTACATTTAAACAATAACTAAAGTTTAAACAAAATATATGATTGCCTCTGTTTTGTTTCCACTCTTTTTTCACACAGAAACCCAACAGTACTACACCAGTTCTGCTGCCCAGCCCCAGAGGCTCCTGAGGGGGAGACCTCCACTGCCTGTGTTCCCAGGTAAGATGACTGCATCCTTGTAACATCTGCACAAATGTTTCTTTTTTCTTTTTTCAATTTTTTTCAATTTAAGTTTATTTATTTGTTCAACTTTGATTGCAGCCACGTATCATGCATCCTTTTTATAGCAGTGCTGCCGTAGCTACACTAGTCAACACAAGTGCCCCAGCAGTGGTATCTAAGTTGAAGTGGTTGTAACTGCTTCAGGTTCTTCCAGGACAAGGTGCATTCCATCCCCTTCATGATCTCATCTATCTTAAATAGACACCGAGCCACAGAGAGCGAATCACTCCCAATGGTTTTAAATGTCCCTTGTCACAACAGCTTGGGTTTTGGATCTTGTTGTGGTTGAGATTGAACTTGTTTCCTGAGTGAATTTAAGATACACTGGATACGATTTGTTATTTCCAGCGACTGTTAGTGCCATGTTTGTCAGGCTACTGCGATAAACACAATGAAACACAGCAATATGATCTATATCAGTAACATCCCATTTTCTGGACAATGGTCAAGTACTTGCGAAAACTGAACAACTGGGGAAATATTACATTGGATTTAGTAGGCAAAGCAGAATGATAATGCTGATGATATCTTTTTTTTGACAGATTAGCCCATGCAATTACTTAGTACTGGTGGTAAATTACAAATAGGCTCTTTATTTTAAATCAAGTTTTCCATGTAATTTGAAAGCTCTGAAGTCAGTTTGATGGGGTAATTTACTCCCACTGTCCTGGGAAATATGAAAAAACACAGCAACTAATAATTAGCTGCTGTAAGGACTGTACTTTTGTAGGACTATTTTGGCTAGGCAGTTTTGAGGACGCATAATAATCAATACTTAATGTTGTACAGGCAGTCTCTAAGATATATAATTAGACATGTAGGAACAAAAGAAATAATGAAAGGCTTTGACAAGGTATTATCTGGCCCCTTTCAAGCAAAATTGACAGTGCCTCCTGGTTATATTTTCCCCAAGTGCACTCTACCACCAGACTTTGAAAGAAAATTATGATATTCATCTAGCCAAGGAGCATCAATAGCAATTAAGCTATCCGCCCCAAAATGGTTTGTTTGTTGTTGACTGCACGTGTCACAGAATTGCTTTGCCGCATTGTCTGAGCTTGGCAGAAAATAGCAGATAAGCAAACGCCCATTGATAGCAAATCATAGCCCCTGCAGTGCTGGACACAGTAAGTGGCAAAAGGCTGCAGACCAACACAATCACACTCTAAATCCCTCTCAGGCCTGTGTAGTTGAGAAGCAGAGGAAGGAAGAGTTGTGAATATTATACAAGGTTTATTTGCTGTTTTGACAAAGCAGAAAAATGGGCTTCAGAAAGCCTGCCGACTTACTGAAACCCAGCATCTTGTACTGGATCTTTTGTTATAAAAGTCACTTCAGAGCCTTTATTATTTAATACATGCTGTGATTCTATTGGAAGGGATTAAAGGTTCACAGGAGTGACTCTCATGGGTTTAAAACTGGTGAGGGGTGGGGCAATTCAAAGAGCAAAATTGATCAAGTTCACCGGCTTGAACTTTACTTGATAGAGGGTGTTTGGGGCTGTTGTGTTTTGTGATTGTTTTGTGCTTTGGGGCCATTAGCAAAAGGTACAAGCGAAGTGCACAGCAGAAGGTCTTTGCTAACTTGTCAACCCCTCCATCCCTGCAAAACACCCCCTCCCCTCGTTGCCAGTATCTGAAGCAAACCACTTCAAAGCAGGACTCTCTGGGGCCCACACGGAAAGCAGCTTGTGGTTTTGTTTTGCCCTTTCTCGTTTCTTCTTGTTGTGTCTTATCTGTTTTTGAAAGCTGTATTCTGTTGTCGTTGATTTCTATATGTCCGCATTGTTGTCAGTGATTGGTCGATCATTTACTCACACGGCATCATCGCATCACATAACTCCACATGGCACCCACGCCTCATTGCATCCATCGTCATTCATGCTCACGTCATTCGGGCTTGTTTCTTCACTGTGGTCACACTAAGTTCAAAAGAGCCATGTATGAATATTACCATGTAACTGAAGTCTTGAGTGTGTTTGTGAAACTGCCATAACACATACTCTGTGTACAGTAGGGTCTTTCCCATGTTGGAATCTGGTGCGCCTCCTTGTCGACACATGTATTGCATCTGTGTTCATGTGAAAAAAGGAAGTTCTTATCATGTTGCATGCTTCGGCTTGGCAGTGATCAGAACATAGCTCCCTGTCTGTGTGCGTGGGTGTGTGCTGATGTACATGTGTGGGTGGCTGCGTTTCACTTTGGTACACACATCATGGATTAATTAATATGCATGTAATGCAGAAAAATATACAACACTGTCCATCTAATCAACAAAGACATCCATAATAACAGACTGCCCTATCACTTGTAACGAACACTTTGATTTCTTACTCGTTTTTCTTTACACCGTGCTATTCAGAGTTACATATTTTTTTTCCTTGAGAACTGACTACATTCGTCGTGGCATAGATTCAACAAGATTCTGAAAATATTCCTCAGACAGTTCGCTCCATATTAACAGGATAACATTACAATGTAGCTCTAGAATTTCTGGCTGCACATCCATGATGTATATCTCTCATTCCACCGCATCCCAAAGGTGCTCTTCTGTTGCCGTAGCCCATCTGCTTCAAGATTGGGTGTGTTGTACATTTAGAGATGCTCTTCTGCATACCTTGGTTGTAATGAGAGTTTATTTGGGTTTCTGTTGCCTTCCCTTCAACTCAAAGGAGGATGACCTCTGACATCACCAGGGCATTTTTGCATAGAAAGCTTCCACTTTACTGGATATTTTCTCTTTTTCAGACAGTTCCAGACTTTAAAGATGATTGGGTGGGGAAATCCCCAGCGATCAGCAGTTTCTGAGATACCCGTCTGCTACCAAAAACCATGCAATGTTCAAAGTGACTTAAAAGACCTTTCTTCCCTGTTCTTGAGCAGGTTGTCTTGTCCAAGCCTACCTGCCCAAGTACACTGAGTTGCTGCTGTGTGATTAGTTGATTAGATATTTGACATCATAATAAACTGGCTAATGAGTATATGTTTGTAACTGTATCAGGGAAGGCTGTAATTCAGAAATCATGAAACTTTTAGGAGATAATCCTTATATTTTTGACTTACCTCTGTCTTGATGATGATGATGCTCATTTTGAATTTAACGCCAGGAGCACCACTTATTCTTGTGTGTGCTGACATACATGTTTGTAGTAGTATTTCGCTATGGTACACATGGCATAGATTAGACATAATGCATAAAATGCAGGGAAACATACAACATTGGCAATCAGCAAAGAAATCCTTAAAAATAGGCTGCCATGTCACTTGTACTGAACACTTTGATTTCTTACTTGTTTTTTTTCCCCCATACTTATAATCCTTAAGGGTGAAGCATGCCATATATGCACTCACCAACCACTTCATTAGTTACACCTATTTTTACTGGGTTGGACCTTCAGAACTACCTTAATTCTTCATGGTGTCGATTACGTTTGTTTAACTATGGGCTACTTGAGCTTCAAGTTTCTTGGCTTTTTGATAAATTAATAACAATACAATTATGTCAAATAAGGTCAGCTTGAACTTATTGGCAATGAAGCAGTGGGTGTACAAGTTGACATTCTGTGGAGGATTATTCATGGTATGCATGACATGAGAGATAATCGAAAATCACAAATTACATTTAATCTAAAAATATTTGTGTCATGTCTGTCTGTCGTGATTTGACAGAGTTATGACTCTGACGAGGAGTGTGAAATCTGATGCAAACTGCAAATGGTGCAGACTATACTGAAACAAGAGCGAGTTGTCTTCAGCGATAAAAGGGTTTCACAGCAAAAAAGACCTCATTAACATATAAAAAAGACAACTCATTGCCTCGTTGTGCATTGCCTCCGCTTCGGGATGAAGCCTTCGTTCACTCACTAAACCTGACAAAGTGCAATCATTGATGTTTCATTAGCACCGCTCTTTCTACTCTGAGTAATTCAAGCCTCTGTGTCAGAGGGGTCAACTTAGAAAAGGGCAGCACCATGAGCCTCTATAAGAACTAATTGTACTGATTTGGAGCTTTGTTTGCTCTTGGTTTGTGCACGTCTTTACCTAAGGAGTTTTTTTCTGATTAGCCTGGTATTCACAATGCTGTGAATATAGCATAATTTAAATGAGCAGAAAGTGGAAAGTTGAGAACTGAAAAGGAAAGTGAAGATTTTACTGTCACGTATAATGAGGACTCTGAGGAGGCTGGAAATTCATTGTGACAGTGTGGTCACTCTTGCCATGCATTAAGGAGGCCCCAGAGGGTTTAGAGACGATAGGTGATCTGTATTCGGGGTCACAAAGTCAGATATATAATCAGTCATTGGAGGGGGTGATTGGAAGGGATGGCCACAGCCTTTCAATTAGTAGTGTGAGCCATCTTTTGCTGGAGTGTGCTAAACTTGCACTCGGGAGTACTGTTGATACTTTTACAGTCTCATAGGGTACCTTAAGTTTAACTTTCTGCTTTACAGCAGAACTGAGAACTGCTGTAGTCAACACACAGGGCCTCGGGAGCCTAATAAATGGAAGGAAAACATGATTATTAGAATATTGCAGCACAGAGAAAGGCACAGCAGAAGATGGCACTTGGAAAGATCCCCAATGGACAAGCTGCAGGTAGAATTTGCTGTGTGTACAATGATTGAGTTTTATTTGAGTCTCTGAGCCTGTAACTACAAATGCGTACCAATCATGAAATCTCAGCTAGTCAGCAGCCTATAGTCAATTGGTTTGATCTGAATGGAAGCACAACAAAAAACAGTATGCACTTCCTCTTAAAAACCCCTCCCAGAGCATACATTTATATTCACACTTTGATGCCACAGTGTGAAGTTTACTCAAGTGTTTGGGATCATATCCAAAATCATTTGTTACAAATGTTACAGGGAATCTGCACTCTTACTTCTGAACTATTTTTTTCATTTTTTTGTTTATTTATTTTTTGCAGAAGGTGCTAACAGTAGTGCTGTTCTGTTCTGTTGTCAGCAGGTACATGGGTGGTGTTGCTACTACCAGTAGATCAGTGACAGTACACTAACTTTCTGGGCTCTGCTCTGCTTAATAAATTGCTAGACAATGTTGATTATAATCGTCACTTAGAACTTATAAAGGCATTTGTGCAATTTCTGGCAGACTGACAGCCGGATGCAGCAGGGATGTCCCAAACACAGAGCCACCATAGAAACCGCGCACAGAAAAGACCAAATATATAAAATATTAGAGACACTATTGAAGTACATTCAACATTTAGTCCTTGTTTGTTTTCTTTCATCCCTCATAAAAGACCAGATCAGTTGGAAAAGATAAATGAAACTCATATATCAAACCATGTTTCCCACAAAATGTCACATGTCAGTGTCAGTCAGTGTCACTCGTGCTGAGTTTGAAATATGAACTGCTTTTGCTTTGTTAGGTATACTCCATATTACTTTGTTCACCTTTTTTTTTTGCTCACTTAGTCACAAATATAAAGCACCCATAAAGAAAAATTAAACATGTTCTGCCATAATAAGTTGTTCCATTATGTTGGATTAACAAAGAAGTGACACCATGAGTGCAGTGAGTCACCAGTTTGATGACCTTCCCCTTTCATGCTAGTGCAGATGACTTGAGTTAATTGATTCCCAGCTTGTTGTTAAAAATAAAGTCATTGTGTGGAGAATCTCAAGGGAGCTAATTTATCTGTTTAATGAGTGAGCTGTCACTTGTTATGTTATAATAAGCGTAGGCAGTTACTTTAATAGGGCAAACGAAATAATATTGGAGCAGGCCTATATTGCATGTTGTTGACCATTTTCTGCAGTCAAGCAGAGGAACGAAATCTCGCCTCTGTTAAAAGCCTGTTTCAAACATGTGTCTGATTTTCTTATTCTGTTGTGGTAAACTAAACTATCATTTGAGGAAATATGGTATAGCACTGTTTGGCACTATATTAGTTCTATGCTATTGCTCCCGTAACAATCCTTCAATAATCATTAAAAAGCCACACTATGATAGCAACAAACTGAATTAATACTTGGAAGATAGCTATATATTTCTTTTTTATCAGAGATGATAATGATTTGTTTTTCAAAGCATATTTTAATTATGCAGCCAGCTATAATACATTAGCAGAGCTTGCAGATGGTCAAATTTATCACCGAGCACTTTGGTAAATCTGACAGCGCCTGCTGTTTTGACAGTGTTTATCTTAGAAAGCTGGTAAATCCAAACAAGGGGGCTCTTGCTTTCTTAACAAGCTTAGAAAGCTAAATACTTTAAAAAGGCATGGAAAATGACTTTGATATGCCGCTGTCTGGCGTTGTAGACAAGGAGAATAATGTAAATACCCTGCAGATGTAAGTGTTGCAAGTGGTGAGGTTCTTTCAGTGACATTATAAGAGAATGACATACTCCTCAAAGAATCCCGAACTGAAGTCAAGGGGAGATTACCACAACTTTATAACTTCCAAGGAAGAAAGAGTTTTTAAAACCTTGTAAAATATTTCAAAATAACAGTTCAAGTAAATGCCCAAAAACATTCAAAGGTAACAGCAAATATTTTGTTTTTAATCAAACTAATTTCATTTATGCATTGCAGTTCACCACAATTAGCATAAAAATGCAATTTTCATTCTTGCAATATAAAGCCATTTTACTGTAGTTAAACCATTTAGGGCAAAAAATATGGCACAATTTATTAAATCTGAGTGCTGTCACTTTTTGTCTTTGTAAAAGAAATAGCACAGCTCAAGAGACACAATTTTCCTGTCATTGTTGTGTCATGCTGGAACCATAATGATGATGCTGATAGGTTTGTAAACACTCTTTTGGTCCCAGAGTTAAAAATAAACTGACCAGTCAGCCTTTGGCAGGTGACGGCGCACATTTTTGGCACGATACGTGATCGTGTTGGCAATTCGGCTGCCGAACAGACTGCTTTTCTCCACCACTTCACAGTGCTTACAGGAAGACTGACACATTGCTCACTATCTAAAGCCCCTTTAAATTAGTTATCCTGCAGTGCATCTTACAAGTGACATGCACAAACATACACACATGCATGCCAACATCTTAATGAGGTATCCAATGCTAATTAGCTTACACAATCTGCCATTTAATTTTCAGAGAGCAAATTAGTTAGCTTCTTCGTGAAGTTTCATCTTAATGAACACATGACAATTAAAAGAGTTTATTTAAGGAAGCTATTTGGGTTTGTTTTTTTGGTTGTTGCTGGGCAGTATCTCTATTCCGCCATCCAAAATTTAAATGTCTGATTTATTGATAAAATTAGACCCAATCCTTTTTTAAATCCCATAGCCTAATCAGGATTTACAGCCTTATCTTTTATGATGGGTTATAAAGAATGATTAAGTAGAGAAGAGGAAGGGTCACACGTTGCAAGCATATGACTTTACAGAAATATAAAAAAGAAGGACAACACATTTGGGCCATTGCCCATCCAATGCCCTTTATCGCCAGCACTAATAAAACAAATGCCACGAGTGGTTAAGATGAAGCTGACACCCCGAAAGATGGCACTGGGGAGAATTATGGTGTTTCAGCGGGAAATTAATTCACCTCGGATCATGGCATGAGTAAGACAGCTGTGTCATCTCAACAAGACATCTTTTTTTCTGTAATTAATCACTGGAATTAATAATAAACTACACTAATTTACCGGAGTCCTGCTGTCTGCCAAATGGAAAGGTGAGGCGGCATGAATAAGGACACAACAGGTTATGCTTTGCCACTTTGGGGAGAAACCCAAATAGAGTTTCTATCTGTTGAGAGAATCTGGCAGGAATACAGGGACCATGATGCATTGAGGTAGACAAGGGAACTCATTCAGTGATTGATCTGTTTTGTTGGAGGACGTTCAGGGGCATGTTAAAAAGTTTGCCTAGAGCCTCTTTTTTTTGTCATTCAGGATTTGGCCTTGAGATGAGTGAGGGAAGTGGGGCACATGCTCTCATCAGCACACCTATTCAAGGCTGAACTCGTTAAAGTGTAAGACCGCAGATGCTTTTGTCCTCACACGCGGCGCTAGTCTCACCTGTGCACCTGCGAATGAAATTTCACACATGGTGTCCTTAATCATCAAATTTCCTTCACCCTCTTCACACCATAATTTAATATTTGTCCTCCCCTTCTTCTGCCTCTGTCTCTTTCTGTGTTGCCTGCCATGGCTGGGCTACCGCGTTGCCTTGGCTAGCGAAAGTGACCTTGTCGGCAGTCGTCATGGGAACAGAGGGCACAGCAGAAACATATAACCTAGCATTCAGATACCTCCTGAGTGTCTAAGCATTCACATGCATTGATCCTCCTTTTAAAAAAAAATCTTCCTCGTTGTAAGCCTTAGCTTTTTATTTTCCTGTCTTTCTGTTGCCATCTTCCCATTCGGGTAAAGGGCTTTGTCTCTTGGCCAATCAGAAGCACTCTGTCAGTGTCATTATCCTCTGGGGTCCATCCATTCAGCTGTTGGTTTTTGTTCCAGTTTATTCCTCTTTAAACACATCCTCTGGGACTTGCGTAGCCTAAATTCGCTTGAAAATTGAAATACAGCATTGTAAATGAATGAAAGGAGCTTTAAAGAGTGCGAGTGCTTGGAGTAATTTCTAATTAAAGTGATGCTCCGACTAATTTATTTTTACCCTAAGGCCTGCTTAATGCAAAACAGCTAAGACACCAGATCTCTTCTTGCTCAGCTGCATGATCAGAGATGTTGTGCACTTGTTTTGTCTCATTTAATATACACAAGCACACAGAAAGAGGACTCTTAGACTTTGCATGGTGCATTCGTGCACAGTGTCGTGTCAGCCTGTAGGTACTCATGGATTCTTCTGATCTGAGAGTTTCTCCTCCTCTTTTCTCTTGGTTTTGCTGCGTATCTCAGCATTGTGAGGCAAGTGGAAGGTTTTATTGCAGAGGTGATTTAATAAAACCACAACATTTTGATGAAGTTGCTGCAGGATCTTTCATGCACCCAGCGCCTGCGTGTGTTTGTGTGTGTGCCTGAGCTTTGAAATGTTTGCATCTCAGTGTGTATCAGCAATCTTTTAAGTTTCAGCCGTTGTGTAAATGTCAAGGCCGGGTCCTTAGATCTTCCCTGATGCATGCAAACTGCTGTGAAAGCCAGAATGCTGACAGTAATGCAGCGGATTGACACTTTTAAAGAGGCACTCTGAAATAAAAGACAGTAGATAATGAAAGTTAGTTTACAGGTCATTTGGAGTGCAGCTCCGTCTTTTAAAACTGTTGAGTCAAGTTTAGTCAATTTACCACTCGAATGATGTCATAATGATGTCAGCTAACTGAAGATTTGCCTAGAGGAAAGGGTTTAGGTAAAAATGTGTTTAGTCTATTTTACTGTATACTGTATATATTTGGTAACAGTTACTTCTCGGATAAAGATGTCACATGAATATATGATCATCTTTTTGACTGTATTTCATTGTCATACTCTTTTTGTAGTTTTGGGTTCTTATAGTAAACCAGTTTCTAAATGGCCTATTTTTTTTATTTTGTCTTGTTCCAAAAAGACACTGGACCTCATTTACTAATATGTGCATGGAAATGTTCTTACCCCACACAAAAAATTTTGCAAATGTAGCATTGGATTTATTAAATCTGCACACTGTTTCCTTAAGAAACTGAAACAACTGTGTCCAAAGAGCAAGACTAAAATAACAGAGTTTTTGAATATTGTTTCCCCTAAGACAGTCAGTGTGACTCAAGTAAAAAAAGACATGAAAACTATCAAAGCTGATATGAAAAAGACTAACAGACTACAAGGAAAAGAACCAGGAGCACATGATTTGTCAGCCTTAGATGAGAAACTCACCACAAAGAACAAGAAAAGAGTGTAAGTGATGAAATCCAGCCATGATGTGCCATTTTTGTAAAAATCTGAATGATATACAGAATTTAAGATGAGATAAGATGGAATTTAATTATTAATCATTTAATATAATTAGCATTTTGTGATTCATGGTGTTTTGGAAAACGGTACATATAAGAAATAATAATAATGACATTAGTAATAAATATTATCATTGTTATTATGTTAAAAATAATTGTGTACGCACTGTGAGTAAATGAGGCCCCTTTTTCTCCTAAACTCAGCAACTGAGAGAACCTCAAGCTGCTACAAATAAAACACATCCTAAGCAGGAAATCATAATGCTGTTTGATAAATGGATCATATTTCTGCTGCAGAGCCAGTGCTTCATTTTGCTGAAAATTCTTCTGTAATCAGTCACAAATGCAACATTCATTTTTGATTTTCTATAGAGGTGGAATGTGAAAAAAAAAACAAAAAAAAAAAACCTAATACAGGGCTTTCCAACCCTTCCTGATTTGATCATATTTTACCACTCTCTGACACATGTTTGCAATGGCTCTGGTCATTTCTAGAAACTGGCTCACACTTCTCTGGAGGCACAGCAACTGCCATAATATCTACTAAAATATGCCGCAGGATGACTTGTTATGCAGGAACAACCATTCTGTGCTGGCAGAGTCACCGCAGGGAAATAATACAATAAATATACATTTTCCTTAATGTTTTCCATTTTTCTGAGAAAAAACGACACAGTCATTATGAGCTGAATTTCTATTTCGATTATGGTGCCTTTGGTTCTCAAACTGAATACAGATTATTGATTCACATGCACCTCAGATGGATGCGGTATTCTTGAACCCCATCCTATAACTTTCGATAATAAAGATTTTGAGTACAATGCCAGAGTTTTAAAATATATAGGCTTGTGAAACTTAGTAGCCCTCTTTTTCCCACTATCTTACAAATCCCCTTACACACACCTGCAAGCACACAGATCCACACGATGTGCTCTGGCAGCACTAATGCTTTCCTTTTGTTCCTTTCTCCTATTAGTGTTGATCATTTGAGCGGTCCCAGAATGTCCATAGCTCTATTTTACAGACAGGTCAACAGTCTGACGGTGCTGTGATAAAATGCACATTGCGAGTAGGTGATTGTTTGTGCATGCAAGAGACATGCACACTGACTGGAAATAAAAGGGAGCACAATATCCAAGGATAATTATCTGATCTCTGCATGTAGCTGTCCCTCTAAATTGTCTGCAGCTCCCCAAATGGACAAAACATTTCCCCTCTGGACAGCAGGGGGTGCTGATGAGGAGCAGACGGTCTGCCAGTCAGAGACATCTGCCTGTCCACATGCTGGCTGCACATTTTGTCCTGACCTTTTAGTTTTTGGCCATCTGCCTATATTTTTTAACCACCACCTTCCCACATATAGCAATCCTTGCTCCATCTGTTAAACTGTAAAGTTCAGTGGCCATCACTTTTTAACTTATAGTTAATGTAAACTTCTTGCCTTACTGTGCAAAAAAACAAAAACAAAAAACCAACAAACGAAAAAAAACCCTGCCAAATTTCCAAAAAGCAGACATCTGGCACTTTCATTTGCCCTGCCCATCTGCTCTAGAGGTAACTGAGAGGACAGAGTGTGGGCTGTTTATCTCTGTCAGCTCAAATTAACAATCTGCTTCTTCCTGCAGCACATGTCAGGTACTATGGCACTAAGATGTTCTAAGAATGTGAGCTTTGTTCTAACTTGGTAGTAGTAGTAGTAGTAGTAGTAGTAGTAGTATGAGTAGTATCTTAAATCAGGTTCTTCATATGGAAATGAAGAACCTGATTTTACTAATTGGGTATATTAAATTGTTAGCTTAAGTAAAAACAAGAAGCTGTTGGAAATAGCATTAGTATTATTCTAATGTCACCATACCTTTCAATGTTGGTTTTGAATATTTCTGATTTTAATGTGTGAATTTGATGTGGGATTGATTTGAATCATGTGTCAGGTTGGTAAATATTTTTGACTGAGAACCGCCAGGTCGGAAATGGAAGGATGAGATTAGCGAAGGAAATTCAGAATAAAAGACAATCTAGTGACATATAGAAGTGATAATAGATAGCTAGTAAATATAGTTAGTTGGTAATAAGTTATGAGTAAAACTAATTCTAACTCAGTAATATTTTAGCAAATTCTTTCTTTAATTAGTGAGTAATTAAAACTACTGTAAGTTGGAAAGTAAGACACTTGATTGACATAGGATCTGGTGTTAAATATATTAGATGGTTACCCAGGCAACTATAGCCAGAATGTCTGTTAGCCACTACCAAAGGTTGTATTATGAGCAAAGTGATTTGTAAGCACAGAGCTCCAAAAATTCCATGGTCAGTGAGGTGGCCTGTTGTTAAATCTCCGACTCTTTATTGACTTCATACTTGGTATGACATTATTATGCTTGCTTATTTTCCTCAGTCAAAGGACAAGCCATGGCGGAGGTATTTTTTTAACTGCTGCCTGGTAGTGTCCTTTTGTCTGTCAACGAGACTACCCAGCTAATTTTCATGAAACGCATTGGGAAGGTGAAACATAATCATAGGAAAAACCCATAATGCAAGTATGGATCACTTTATCTAAAATGACAAAATAGGGCATAGGTATTAATGGAGGAATGTGCTCTCCGAACTCCTTCCTAATTAATTACTGTGAAATTTAAAGTTCCAAAAATGGCAGTTCCCCTAATGCCCACTCTGATCAATCCCCAAAGTTAAAATTCCCAACTTTACATCATTAAGTATTCATCATGATTTTTTCCCCTTTTGGATGTCCTGTAAGACTCACCTACTCTAATTAAATTCACTGAACGAGACCTCTTTGCCATGCTGGTGACTTTCAGAACATTTAAATTAAATAACCTGACAAATAATATGACCTGCTGTGAAGTATAGCCTGTCTTGGAAGTTAGTGCTCCAGTTTCAGTAAATGAGGTTTTACCATTTGTTAGTCTGTTATTTATTGCTAGTCTGCATGTATGTGTGTCTTTGCATTGTACCACTACAGTTTATTGATCCATAAACTCCACCAATCCATCCAATTCAAGATTGCATAGGGTTGTCATAGGGTTGTCAAAGGGCAAGAGGCAGGGTTCACCCTGGGACCCTGGGTACACACACACACACACACACACACACACACACACACACACACACACACACACACACACACACAGAATCATTCATACACACCAGTTAGAATTACCAGTTAACCCGATATGCATGTCCCTGTCAAAGTGCTTGGAGAGAATCCACAAAAACACTGAGAGAACATCTAAACTAAACACAGTTGCTGATGCAGCTTGCTATCAGACTTGCTAGCATTAGGGAACTTTGGACACTACCCTGTCTTGCATATATGTTCACTTATTACACAGAAGAAAACAATATTTTCGCAGTCAAAGCGCTAATTCATATTCAATTTACTTTTTTTTAAATGAGTACTGTATATCAAACTTTTTTATACTGTCTAAAATATAATACTGTCCATCACCTGATGGCTAACCAAGCCCAATAGGACTCCTCCTTCAGCTTGATGCCTCCCTTCTGGAATTACTACCATGTCGGGCACCAACCACCTTGCGGCCACAGCTCCTTGCAGCAGCCTCAGCTATAGTGGTGCAGGACATCCATTCTGACTCAGTGCCTCCATCAGAATGCTGTTGAAGACCTCCTGAACCAGGGCCTCTGCCATGCGTCCCCAGTTCACCCTCACTATACGTTTGGGTGTGCCAGGTCTGTTTGGCATCCTCCCTCGCCACCTGATCCAACTCATGGTGATCAGTTGATAGCTCAGCGCCTTTCAAGAACATACAGCTGCGGATGTCCAAGCTGTTTGTTGAGGTCAGTATCTCTTAACCTCACGCACTAACTCAGGTTCCCTCCCCAGTGTCCCCAGAGTTGACATTCAGTTGTCCCGCTCATCAGCCTATAAAGCCCTGACTGCCGCAGAACTCACAATAATGTCATGAAAGCATTTTTAAAAAAGGACCATGCAAACATGGCCAATAACGTTTCATTCTAAATGTCTTCTCTATACATGTAAAATTAATTCATTCTTTCATTTTAATTACAAGGTGTCTATATACCTTTGAAATGATCTGCAGAATGATTTAGACACAAAACAAATTTCAGACAGTGTGGTACCTCTAGATTAAGTTTGTGGGATATGATCTTTCAAGAAATGCAGACCAAACTGTTGTTGTTTGTATTTATTTAATAATAATAATAATGGTGATTGATATATGCATTTTTTTTCTTTTTTCTTTTTTTTTTCTGCCCGTTCTGTTGGTTTTTGTCTTTTGCCCTTCTCCCCCGTCCCTCTTCTCAGCTGTTTCTCTTTCCCTCTTTCTTTCTCCCCTTCTTTCACTGAAAAAAATATGTTGTTGGATTTACTTAATTCAATGGTGGACATTTGTTGCACACAGATGTTTTGCTTTGGCAGCAACTTAAACAATTGAGTTAAATTAACACAATTTATTCATGTTCAATAAACCTGTGCAATTTGTGTTGATAAAATGTGACTTAAACATGTTTTGATGAAGTAATTTGAGCTCTTGAAATATTTTAATCCTTCACAATTTTCTCACTTTATCCCAACACCATTCAATAACTTTTACCCAATACTACTTGGTCACTTAAATACTACATGTTATCTTCAAATTACATTTTGCTATTATATTCTAGTATCAAATACACAATTTTCAAATGGAGGCCTTATAACAGATTATATTGTCCTCTTCCAAGATGGTTGCTGGCATCCACCAGTAACCTTTCAAAACAAAATGTCTAATTTCACTGCATTGACAGTAGGTAAAGAATTAAACTGACATTACTCCACTACTGAATCTATATAAACCAACAGTTAAATAATGTCAGTTCTTCCGTGTTCTCTGGAATCAATCACAGCAAAGAAATTAGACTCTTTCTTTTGAAAAATGTTGGGAAAGAACAAATCAAAACATTCTATTTAAGGCCTCTGACGTCAAGATTCAGTTAAACAACAATTATAACTAAACAATTTGAGGTAATGTTAGTTTCCATTAACATTAAATTAGGTTACTGAATTGGCAAACACCTTCCTATTAACATTACCCATTTTACCCCAATAACTAAAGAAATTAGCACTTGCAGGTCAAAACCTTTATTCAAGAGATGCAAAAATAACATTGATACAGTGACTGTCAAAAATTACAGCACTGATCATACTGTGACATCTTGGTTCAAAACAGCACACTTAGAAATATTCAACGTTCTTTACTTCAACTGAATGAAACTGAAAATACCATTTCACACGGCCCATATGGGATATTTAGACTGCATAACTGTTCATGCTACATCTCTTCACTAGTAAAAGAAAGAAAAAATACAAAGAGAAATTTAAAAATGCTGCCAAACAGAGAACTTGTACAGAGTAAAAGGAAAAACAAACAACAACAACAACAAAAAAACGGCTCGTCCTCATGGCAGTTGCAGTGTATATAAAAATGAACCCTGCGATCTGTTCCTGGAATTGAGCTTCAAAAATGCAGCAGAACAAGTGTGAGATTTAAATGTCTTCTCACCTAGAGCTGGTCACCTCACATGCATAACAGTGAGCTTTCATTGCAGGAGCAGTTTTGTCTTAGTTGTGAACTTTTCTTGAGAGCTGAGTTGCTTCCAACTCCATTACCACCCTTTGAATCACCTCAAAAGTGTAGCAGAGTTGTGATGGGTAACTCATATTGAAGGAATAAAAAAGGTCCAAACAGCATGGCTACTGCAAAGGTCACGTTATCCAGATCTTGAAGAACTACTATACCCTCGATGATGATGCCAACATCAGAAAAGTCATTGCCTGGTGCATCCTCTGGAGACAGATGTTCATTGTGGTTTTCTCAATCTGTGCAGTGGCCTCAGTCAAGTCCTGGTTAAACACAAAACATTTTTTTAAGATTCCCTTTTAAACTCATCTCTTTTGAATCTACCAGTTCTAATGTTAGAGTAATTTAAACCAATGCAAGCAACATAGTAAATAGCTATAGCCAAAGAGTGGCCTGCCATGCTGCCATTCATGGTCTAACAGAGTTTCTAAGAGAGGGTGAAAAACATAATTTTACATTCGTTTTTGTTAGAAAGACACCGGCCCATCAGAAATCCAGGTTTTGTCACTCAGAAGATGTTAGAATTTAGACTTTCAGCCCCACAATTTGGTTAGCTGTTGGTCTTTTTTTTTTTTTCAAACAAAAGCTAATGTAAATATTGGTGGGATTTTCCTTTGTTCACTAGAATGACAAATTTAAAGTTTTTTCACACTGATGTGACCCCTAATACAGGGGTGGGGCCTCAAGGGCCGGCGGCCGAGTTCACTACCAGGCCTCATGTGAACTTCAAATTATTAAAGAGGACTACTGGTCCTAACCAGTCCAATGAGGATCAAGTGGATAACTAAATGCATTTTTAAATGTTGCAAAGCCACAATCTACTCATAAAACACTCACCATGAACTCCTGCACCAAGATGTTGCAATTGTCTTTCACACAGATGCGGAGCACTTTGATGAGGGACTCCCTTCGAGCATTAATGTCATCCTAAAGTATTATAACAAAGAAAACAGAGATTTGTGAACTTTTCAGTAGCACAGAAGAAAATGATCCCAGACAAAAACTTAAACCAGTCAACATGCAACACCAGCATCTACAAAGCAATATCAAAAGTTCCTGTTTGACATCAACTTTATGGATATATAGTTTCCAGAACATTTATTTTTTTAAAAAGATCAATTTTTCTCAGTGGGCCAGTAAATGCATGACGAAAATTATGGCATCCTTTCGGTGGAATCAGTACTCACAGGTAATAGTTGACTGTTTCAATGGATGCAGCATAAAAATCTTTTACTGACCTAATGCAATACATATACACTTTGTAGTTAAAGAATTTTAAAGTTCTTACTGTCATTATGGCAGCTACATCCTTTAGCTTTGTGCCCTGTTCCCCCGATCACTTTGCAAACACTTTCAGCAGACTGTCAGAGAGAAACTCAGCTCCGTCAGAAACCTTGACTGTAAAGGCATGGTTGGGATGCACTGGAATGCTGCATTTCATCTGAAATGACATAAAATTATTTTGAAATAACAGCAGGCACTGTGCTTGGTTAATAATCAGTAATGTTTTGTTGAATAAAAACTGTGCTTCCAGATCTTATGGGATTAAAAAAATCCAAAGATGTTTATTTCTGATTTGCAACCCAAGAACCCACAAGTTACAACCTCATTTTAGTTCAAGTGTGCATTAATGTGAGTCCAGTAATCACCTTTCTGACAATACATACAGGTATAAGTTAAACCTATGGCAGATTTTGGATTTCTCAGTTGTATTAATAGGGTGGTCTATTTGAGTATGCATGCACCTAATAATTATAAAAAACCTATTATAATTAAGTTACAGAAACCTTAAGCGAAAATAGAATATACTTTCTTACCATAACACCTTGAACCCACAATCCATCAGCTGACTCCTGGTGAAATGCAGAATAGATGTGGTCTCTCAATCTGCATCAACAAAAACAAAAACAAAAGGACAGCAGGTGAGGGCAGGAGGGGTAGGGATGTAAGCTAGCATAATACCGCTGATGATATTAGCTAAAGCTGTTCAATGTCCAAAATCTCACTAACACCACGGTGCAGTAAATACACAATGTAACTGAAGAGTCAGTTGACAAATCTATTCACACAGAAAACCAAATTATGTTATGAGTGCCTCGCAATTAGGTTTAATGTGATATTACGGCTCTTGTGCCAAAGACAAATTCAAATGAAAAAGCGCCAATTCTTTGACAACAGATAAAACAGCAAATAAGCTAACGGCTCTTTTTTAGCATGTTACATGGCGGCACTTTAGACGTTTAACTACATTTGGCTGAAATATGGTAAATATTAATTCAAAAAATCAAGACATACCAAAAAACGTAGAGTTGGCTGCTCGACTTGACTGAGATGGATGCATTTTTTAAACCACGATCCAAAGCCCGCGAGATGAAATCACGCGTGGTTTCACGAGATTTAACGTTGCTATCTTATTGACTTACTTCACCTGAACATGATATGAACAATTTAATACACCCTTTCTGCATATCATGTCGTTTTTACACTATATAGTTACATTTATCTTTAAAACATGAGGCAATTGTGTTAAATACATGCAAGATGCTTACATAAATCCAAGAGATGGCCAGTCCCTTTTTTTCAGTGTTCCCCCAGTCAAGTCTGTCCCGTATTCAGTAAGTGAAAATAAAATAAACAATAAAAGGTGAATCAAATGGACCATTACGGCAAGGCTGGGATGGTCAATTTGGTAAAGTAAATCCGTTGGGCATCTTTCTTTGCCTTTAGACAACAATTCTGATGGCAAAAGAGCCAAACGGGACAGGCAAGAAGAAAAAAAAAAAAAAAAAATGCATTTTATTTGAGGGCGCCTTTCAGAAACCCAAGGTCACCTTACAAAGAACAAAATTAATAAAAGGAACAGTAGTCATAAAATACATAAAATAAGTTAAAATTGCAAAACAGAGCTTGACAACAGATAAAATCAGCACTGAAGCGAATAAACCAGTTTAAACAGCTGTGTTTTGAGCTGTGTCTTAAATACGCAAAGGGAGTCAATATTCAGAGCCGGGGAGCAGAGCGACTGAAAGCTCTGTTCCCCATAGTAATAAGGTGTGAGGACGGAACAGTAAGATGAATAGCAGATGAAGATCCGAGAGGGCGGGAATTTAAACAGCAGGTCTTGTAGAATTTACTGGAGTCAACACCAAGTACTACTGGAATTCCTTTGAGGACAACAGCATAGTACAAGTCTAATAGCAGAAGATAGAAAAGATCAGCAAAAAAAAAACTATTTCCCCAAGCTAAAGTGCAAATCAAACGAGAGGTAAAACGGGTTGGTCTAAAGTATGATTGCTGAATACACTGAAGATTAGGAATATATTAGAAAACCAAAATATTTACCACTCATTTGACGTTTTTCTGTCCAACAGTTGCTTTTCTAGACTTGCAAGATATTGATGTAATGTGGGGAGAGCTGGTCTAGAGGGTCAAAGAAAGTTAAAAAAAAAAAAATATTTAGAAGCCAATTTGATTTTTAATGGCTGTGCATGGAAACAGAAAGTGCATATAGTACTTATTGATAAAAACAGACATTTAAAAACATCATCTACTGCTATGTCTGAATGTGTGGTATTGCCACCTTTGGTTTAGAGACACGTGTTTTTAAAAAAGATGATCTAAATTAAATGTAATTATTGCAAGTTTATTAAAAGTCAACTTCCAATATAGACAGTTGCTTTATTTTCAACTATAATCCAACCTAGATTTGAAACACACATCAACAGGCCACTAAACTGGTTTTAAATTTGGCTCTGACTTTTCACGACAAAACTTGTTGTACAGTTTTTAATAAAATAAACAGTACCATGACTACTATTATTAAAAATGTAATCAAACAAAAATGTTGGTTATTTAAATGTAAAAACAGCTGTTGCTAAAGAATGGCTAGATTTGATATTAAGAGATGACACAGATATTCAAAAGCAGCCACAATGTAAATAAATGCACAAGTTAATAAATAAATACATCTAATAAAAAATACATCTAAGAGTCACCTGCTTGTAAATTTTTGCGCCCTGTTGATTTTGCCACTTAACAGTTTGTGTAGATAGAAAAAAACCTGGCATGTTTTTTTTTCAGATCTTCTAGCCTGCTTCACTTTATCTTATAGGTTCTATTTAAGTGGTTTCTTGATTCAAAAGGTCCGGTTGACTGTAGCTAGTGAGGGATGGGAGAGAGACAGGGTCACGCAGCTTTTTTTCCTTAATAAATTAAATTTGTATTTTAACATTTATTTAATTTTAAAATCTGCTTGGTGATCTAATATGTCTGTGTGTTACAAGCATGCAAAGGGGGGCAAATACTTTTTCAGAGGACTGTCTAAAGTGTTAATAGCTACCGCTTTCTCTCTGTTTTGGCTAGCTGTGCTGATATAGTATATTTCTTATACTCATCTGACTTATGTAATGCTATCCCATGCTACTATTGTGTTTGCTTTTCTTGTGGCTTTGTAAGCCTGACATTAGATTTTATAGAATTGGTTTTCTTTTTTCATTTCAGCCAGTGAGTCCTCTATTAAAAAAAAATCTATACTTTAAAACACAGGCAGCTCATGACAGTTTTCAAACTGCTACTAAGCCTCTGACACCTAAATCTTAAAGCCCAGCACTTACCCATCCTTGATTGTGTCTCGGCGTATGTGGCACCTTGAACATCTGGGTTTGTTGGGTTCTTCCAAATAACCACATGATCAGAAGAGTCAGGTGGTAAAAGAGAAAAATGGCAAAATGTGTTATATTTGGCTTTCGCTCCTGTTCACACAAACACTAAACAATGTAGTGATCTAACAGAGTGGAGGTTGTTCACCACGATGCTCTGTAAAATGACTTTAGGTACCCCACGTGTGGGTGACTCTGTCACGTTCAGCATACATCACCGGGTAGAGTCCTTGTCCTTGACAGCTAGCCGACAGCCTCATGACGGTAGATCAACAAGAAAAAGAGAGGAGAAGAGGAGGTGGTAGAGGAAGAGGAGAGGACACGGAAAACTGCTGACAAGGCTACCTCGCTCTGCTGTCACCTCGCTCCGTGTAATGAGAGACGGGGATGACGAGGAAAGTGAGTGGGAGTGAAGGGCCGTGGTTTAGTTTTGAGAATGAGCTGGAAGGAATAGTGAGATTTAATGATGTAGGTACTTGTTTCCAGAGAGATAATATCTTATTTGAATGGGCTTTGCTTTTCCATTTCACTTGTCTGTGATCAGTATAGAAAATATTGAGCAGCTGGGTAAGATAAGACTTTATGTGAAAGATGTATGAGCTTAAAATTGGCTTTTGTCGTTCCCCATTAATTTATAATATGTGAACCACCTTCAGACCATTCATTGCTGATGAAAGGAAATGAAAGAAGGCAACATTTAGTCATGCTTTTGTGCACAATGCAGCTGTTACCATGACTTCAGTGATGCTCTTTATTTATTTATTTGATTTATTTTTGGTGGCAAGGGGGAAGGGTGGGGGTTGAGTCATCTTTGCAGTGTTCATGTCAGACTGTCATACCCTGTCAGTTCTAGCTTTGCTTGGAAGAGGTGATGGGTGGTCATCATGCGTTACTTCAGACCAGTGGTGCCAGTCTACACAGATTTTCCCTTTTTATCAAGATATGGTTTAATAGACCTCAAATAAAAGGACAAATACAAAGCTGAAAAAAGTGCTACTGACTCATAGGTGGCGCTAATGTGGCTTGAGTCTTTAATGTTCCAGGCATTGTTAGTATGTGGAGAGTCTGCAGCAGATCAGACCTTTCCTTTTCATTGAACTCTTTCAGCCCACCTGGTCATAAAACGCATCATTAGTTTGTTTCTCTAGGAGCCTGCTAAGCCCATTTTGACATAGACCTGCTTTGACATTACCAATCAGTCTGGCCACTCAGTAACAGCCCACATCATCTCCAAAGAAGACCATAGCTGGAGAAAAGAATAATTGTGAAAGCCCACACTGACATAGAGTGACTCCCATTCTGGTTTTTAAAAGAATCTTCACATTTCACTGAGATGTAATTGAATTTTGCCCAGTTCTTATCATCCTGGTGAGGGGATAGCATCTTGCCACTTTCTGTGGAGTCAATGGAAACATAAGATTGACCACAGCTGGAGTTTCCTTTTTTTCCACCCTGGAATAACCAGAGTGAAACATTTTTTTTCACCATTCCTTTAAAAGCAATTTCACCGATGAGGAGATATTGAAGTATGAGTGTGTGAGAAAAGTGACAGATAATGGAGAACGTGGCATGGAGCGAATGGTGTGCCTGATGCTAGACCATGCCTCTCCTGCCTCGGCTCCATTGTTGCAATATATGACCTCTTCACTAAATTTTTTTTCCTTTTCGGAACACCAAGTGCTGGTGACAAATAAACCCAGTAAGAAGGAAATTAAATAACTTGACACTGAAACTCTGTGAATATAATCTAGAAAAACTGATGTTAGTTGTTCACTGAAACAGTTTAAAATGACCTCAGTTGAAGGCAGCAGTGTGACCTTGAACATTTAATCAGTTGCGGTAAGAGCAAGTGTACAGTTCAGAAAGTGCTTTGACATTATGGGGTATAATATGATACTATAATAATATCGTATAATACTCATGTTACTTTTCTGTCTTTTATGTTAAGCACTTGGTATACCGCTGGTTTTTAAATGTGCTCTATAAATAAAGATTGTATTGTATTGTATACATAGTGTGTGTGATACAATGAACAAGGTGCATGTTTGTGTCATGTGTATATCCATGTGTATATATTTGGCTTTATCAACTATTTGGTTGTACTGACTTGAGTCTGTGTATAGGTATGCCCACTTTTGTGTTTTATTAGACATAGACTTGTGCCTTTATCTCTTTATCTCTGCATACAACAAGCAGATCATCCTGTATGTACAGGACAGCTTTCACCTTGTGTGTGTTGGGTAGTCCACCAATGTGTTGACAATTCTCTTTAACATTCTGTATTTGCCTTTTCTACACTTATGGTAAATGAAAGTAAGTCCACTTTCAAGTCCAAGGTTTTACATACTGTATAAGTACAGAACAAAAAGACCAGGTTCTAAAATGATCCAAACCTCAGTTGAACAACGGGGTTTGGGACGTACGCTCCTGGGAAATTTTTAACTGTCTTGAGTGTTTTCCAGTTGTGAAAAATCTTTCACACTGTAGAATGATGGAAACTTCAAATTGTTTGGAAATAGACCTTTAATCATCCCCAGACTGATGGGTAGCAACAGCTGCTTCTTTAAGAGAATTGCTCTTGTCTTTCCTCCTTGGCATTGTGTTAACACACCTGAGTGCTCCAGACCAGCAACCTGTAAAATGGGATGTTAAACTTTAGAATTAAGAGAAGGTGTACTTTCTTTAAACCATGACTGCATATTTAGCATTGAAGCAAAAGTGTTTAATTTGGAACTGTATGACTTTTATTATTACTGAAAAATATCACAGCCAGCTGCTACCAAAATAAATGCCTTAAATCCAACAGATGTAATCCCCCGTTGGCTGACTTTGAGCAGCATCATTAGCATAATGATAAATCTACTAACAAAAAAGCAGATTGCTTAAAGCTCCAACTTTACTGTTTTAGCTTCTTCTCACTGCTCTCATCTGTCATTTTGCAGGTCTTATACCCTCAGTAGATGCTACCTGTCCAGCATCAACTGAACGTCTGTCAAACTTAGTGGCTAGCTATGAATAGTTGCACTTCCCTTAACTGATGTTGGAGAGCAACACAAAGCTAAAAAGTGATTGAATATTAGACTTGGATGGGTGATAGCAAGCAATCATCAGTGAGTTTCATAAGACTGTGTTGTGTCAACAGTTACTGCTAATACAATAAAACAAAATAAAAATATTGCCAGACCAACTAAGCTAAAAAGATCTCCAACTCCTCCCTCTTGGTCCTCGGTCAAGCCACTGAGCCTCAAGTTGCTCCATTGGTATTGGTGTGAGTCTAATTAGATCTATGCGCAGCAGATGCTTTGTAGTAATTGCTGGACTATGGTGGCCAACATTACACAATGCTACTTCTATAGAAAATGTTCATTTTAGAATTATTTAAAATCAATGTATTTGAAAAGAGTAAACGTGCTGAATGCATGCATGCATTTTCTCTTTTTACTGTGATATCTGTCATGTAGCATATTTTTCTGATGAATTATTCTGATATTTTTTAAGGGGAAAAATGATTGGGAGCTGCAAATTTTAATGTCAGTTCCTGGCTTGGGCCTTTCATCTACAGCATTTTCACCCAGTATACCTTCATCTCTGTCTCCATTGGTCCATATTCTACAGTATATCAGTGCAGTTGAGCCTCCATTTCAGTACCTCAGTCTGCCTTTCATCCTTTTTGTCTAAATTATTCTGGAAATTTGTGTATTTTCATCCCCCGTACTCTTCTGTTCTCTGTTAGGCTGTAATCTCTTAGACAATCAGTTTCAGCACTGTATTGATAATCCTCTCAGAACTCATCTTTATTCTTCATACAACAAAGTTATTTTTAACCATTGGGGAAATTTCTCACTCACTCACTATTTTTCTCTGTATTAATATTTCGATTGAGCAGTTTCATTTTCATTCCTCATGACACGTGCATGAGCCTCTCAGTAACATTGGTGACTCAGTCTAAATAATGCCTGATAAGGCTTCATCCTCTGACTCTCCTATTCTGCTATAACGTATAGTTAACAACTGCTGTCGAAAAACTAAAAACACTTCCAGATTATCAAAAAAAAAAAAGAAAAAGAAAAAAGATAGCGCCCAAATTACCAATACACTTTAGCGAATTCTGATATATTGGATGGCCCTAAAACTACCTCCAGAATCACGTAATATTCAAGAAACACAGCTCTAATACATACAGCTTTGCAGAATACACTAAATAATAAATAATAAAGTATTGCCTCAGGTTGCACACACATGTTCCCACTGCTTGAGGAAGATTGTACATTCACATTCAACTCCATAACCTGCTCTAAATCCTGGCCAATTTTTTCCTCATCATTGTGTCCTTGACCAAGGCACTGGCTGATATCAGGAGCTAGTTCTGCAGCTGCCCACCATTTCTAATATTTAGAACAGGTTAAATTAATATCATGAATTTCTCTAAGGAGGAAAGCCATCCTTGTCCTACACAATGTAATGGAAACAAATGGACTACTCTAAATGTAACTTAGATTTAGTTAACCTTTAAACATCCACCAAGGTTAGAAGTAATGTTAGTAATTCATATTCTTGAACCAATGAACTGTTTTGCTGAAATGCACTTGATTTGATAGGTACCATCTTTTACTTCCTGATTATTTGAGTGAGGCTATATTTTTCTCAAGATAAAAAAAACAAAATAGACAATAAGGCAGAGGTGGGACCAAGTCATTGTTTTGCAAGTCTCAAGTAAGTCTCAAGTCTTTATCCTCAAGTCTCAAGTCAAGTCTCAAGTAATGTCAGGCAAGTCAGAGTCGAGTCTCAAGTCACTGGTGTAAAAGTCCGAGTCAAGTCACAAGTCTGAAATTTTGAATTTCAAGTCCTTTCGAGTCTTTAAAAAAAAACAACGAAAAAAGCATGTTGCAGTTATATGCTAAATGTAAATATTAGACCATGTAATTTTTAAATCTGTGTTTTTCTCAACACATGACAAAATAGTGAACTTAGAAAATATACACAAATTGTGAAATTGCACCTCTATAAAATGCAGCTCAATTAAACCTAGCTCCAAGAATAATTTTCACCGACGGTTCTGAGATAAGCTGCATGTTATTCTTGGATGCGCTTGTAGGACCGGCTTTAAAATCGCATGACAAAAATATCATACATAAATAAATGATATATTTTTTTAAAATATCATTTAAAAAAAAAACTGCATCACCAACGTAGCCTGGAAAACATTTGCTAGTTAGATGAAGTCAGCTATCTCATCGTAGCATATTTATATGCATATTTATAATCATACGCTTCTTGGAGTGAGTGCACACACTCATGAAGTTTAGTAACTTCAGGTCACTGCAACAAGCCCAGGTACAGTTTACCGACGGATGGGTGCAGGACCTTGAAATGCACCGTGTAGAAAGTAAAGACCATCGTACGTATCATAAGTTTACCAGTCTCACAAATCGTCGTCATAAATACACATTCGTTAACCGTTTATTAATAGGACCTTTGAGCTCAATGGTAATTAATTAGCAGTGGAAATAATTTCTGGTAGCATTACAGAAATGTAGCAGTGACAATAATATTGTATGCTGTAATCCAGGGACGTGCAGAGGGGGGGGGCTAGAGGGGCTTGAGCACCCGCCCCTTTCCTGATGAGTGCCCAAAGTGCCCTTTTGTTGAGGCAACTTTTAAATTTTTTTTATTTATTTATTATTATTTTTATGTGTGTGTGCGTGCGGAGTCCTGTCTGTGCCCCTCAACAATAATATTTAACTATTAATCATAGTTTTGCTAAATAAAAGGATCTGGCTTGCATCAGTCACATGATCACATTAACCAATGATCGCCCTCGACGGCAGAACGCGCTGGTTACGAGCCGGGAACGAGCTCACAAAGAGCACGCGCATTTTTTGCGGTCCGGAGCTGTAGGAGAAACACAAGTTAACTCAGAGACACAGACTGATGCGACAAACCCAGTAAGTAGGTGTACAGCGCACACTGTAGTGTGTAGCACACAGGAGTATTAGCTTATTACGTACACGTTGGTAAGCTGTCTTGTTGCAACTGACGAACTGAAACAAACGAGCGTGCTGTGTGTGCAACAGCGCGACAAACATTACCTGTCCTTTTATTAACTGCACAAGTAGTGCTGGTCACAGCTGCTGGCTACCTGTGTAAGGCTGTCATGGGTCTGTAGCTCTGTCACCGTTTTAGGGAACATATTTAGTTTTAAAGTAAGTTTCTGGGCATTTCCTGCCTTTCTGGAGGGATTATATTTCACTAAAAAACGATCTAATATGCATGTCCACATAATAATAATTATAATTATAATATATTAAAAAACACACGCTGTATTTTAAAGAACATACATTAAGAAGCAGATTATATTAGATTTATATTTTAAATAAGACAAAAGATTGTATCTCTACAGTTTAAAAATGTAATAAGCTTTGCCCTGCACAGAGTGGATAGTGAAACAAATGGAATCATCATAAATACATTATTTCATATTTATTACTTCCCCCTCCTCATTGCTTTATTATTGTAGCTCTAGTAATAAATAATAATGTAAGGATGCCCATAGTATATACAGTATTCTGAAGAAGGTCTAAAATGTCACTGTGCGTGCATGTGTGTGTTTTATGTATATAGATTTTTTTAAATTATTACTCATGATATAACATTGTGCAGACATGGCTGGTAAGGACATGAGGAGGAAACAGTAGGAGCTGTATGAGGCTACTAAAGGCAGGGCTATAACATTTTTCTGTCATCATTTTATTATAGATTAAGTGCAATAGTTGTTAGGTGTGGATAATTAGATTATAGTTTATTGCAATAGCAAGTTGTGCCTTGTTCTCAGATAGACAGCAAGTGGAGAGTGATATATGAAATGATGGGAAGGAAGGAAGAAGAGAAGCAAAGAGTGATTCACAGGCAGAGCCGAGTTTATGTCACAGTTTTTCATTGCCTTATGGTTCCAAGCGCTGTCACCAATCTTTGCATTTTGTTATTATCTCATGACACTTGTTTAATCAGCTACCATCTCTCCTGTGGACTTTTTAATGTCTACAGTCTCAGATCAACACAGCCCTGCCCTTCCCATATTAGATTCTTGATGAATGTGTGTTGTTGTTATTCAGCATGGTTCAATGTGCCCCTTTTTAACTTTGAGCACCCGCCCCTTTAAACCTCTCTGCACGTCCCTGCTGTAATCGTACTGGACAATTAGTGATACAAAACAACTGTTTTACCCTGTGAATAAAAGTATATGTTTTTGTCAATGTACCATAATAACAGAAGCGAAACACAATATTGTGTCAGGACAATTCACTATTTATGCACAATAAACAAAGGAGCATAGTGCGACAATTTCTGTTCAGCGCCAGACTTGCTTGTAACCTATATCACCAATTATGTTAAGAAAATGACGTATTAACTACTAAAAAACACTGACCTTCGTGTAAATGCTTGGAGCAGACTAACCTGTGAGCTGGAGTGTTCTGGGACGTTATAATTGGTCTTTGAATGGCTGCAATCCAGTCGCCTCTTTGTTACTTCGGAAACATGGCTCGAACAATTTCTCTTCAACGACGTAATCCGATAACAACCGATCTCTTTACCCGTCGGCTTCCCGTGGCTGTCATGCGACCGGCTATTGCAGTTAATAATACAACGGCTTCTTGACATTTTTGTGTTTCTTTTTATCGCTGTGTGACTGATTTCAATTGAAAGCCTGCGTGCGCTAGTACCGCTTGCCACGAGTTCCCAGAATCCTTTGCGGTTCTACCCGTGAATGACGTCACATTTTCAATCTCTATATAATATGCATGTTAAATTTTATATTTGGGGTAAAATATCAAGTCTTTTCAAGTAAACCGGTTCAAGTCCAATTCAAGTCCCAAGTCATTGGTGTAAAAGTCCAAGTCAAGTCACAAGTCTTAGAACATTTTTTCAAGTCAAGTCTAAAGTCATAAAATTAATGACTCGAGTCTGACTCGAGTCCAAGTCATGTGACTCGAGTCCACACCTCTGCAATAAGGCATCTGTAGCATTATGATAATGCTAAACTAGCAAACAACAGAGTGGCAGACAGTTGGGAGTAGTCCACTAAAGCAGCGGTCCCCAACCTTTTTTGGGCCACGGACCGGTTTAATGTCAGACAGTATTTTCACGGACCGGCCTTTAAGGTGTCGCGGATATAAAACAACAAAATAAAATGATACCACCATGACAAAAACTGCGATATTTTGTAAATATAATAATAAACATGAATTCATTGTGTAATTGTGTAACTTTATTAGCAGCGACCTCCTGAAAATGGGCCAACAACATTGAAAGTAACATCCTCCTTTCTGCCCCTTAATCCTCTCTGGTCGCTATGGTAACGCGTAAATATTTCTTTCAAAATAAGACACACAAATACAACATGGGAAAAGACCGAGTTAACGATAAAAACCCTGAAAACCATCAATTTCACACCCAAGCCTCAACTCTCGCGGCCCAGTGCCAAGCGACACACGGACCGGTAACAGTTGTGACTGCTGCACTAATTTAGGATAAATACAGTCATGTTACAAGGAATGTATACACCTTGGGCATGGTGGTGGAGGGATGATTTGGGCTTCTTTTGCAGTCACAGGACATGGAAAACATGCAGTCACTGAATCAGCCATCAAATCCTGTATACAAAATAATTTTAGACTCAAAACTAGGGCTGTCTGTTTGACGGCTAAAGCTTGGCCCAAATTAGGTCATGCAACAGGAAAATGATCCCAAGCACAGCAGCTAATCTACAACAGAAAAGAAAAAGAAAATCAATTTGTGGCAACAGCCACAAATTGGACCATAAGAGAGCTGTGTATAAAGATTATCCACAAATCTTGATGAGCTGTAGCAACGTTGTAAAGAAGAGTGGGACAAAATTCCTCCACTTGAAGTCTGAGACTGATAAAGTCATTATTTCAACTTACTTTAAGTTGTTGCTGTAAAAAGTGGACTGTACTTAATTTCCCAAATTACTTCTGCATTGCGGCGTAACTTAAAATAAATATTGATAGTTTAATACATAATACATTAGAACTGAAAGAGGGTGAAGTTTCTTTTTAATACGACTGTAGATTTAAGCTGTACTAGTAAATACTAGAAGTATTGCTGGAGTGATATAGTTGGGCCTATTGGTAATTGTGGGTGTCTGTCTGCTGAGATTATGTTTCCAGTAGCTGGACTACACATGTAATCAGTAAGTCACTCACGTCAATATTTTGTATAAAACCACTTAGACTGAAGTCTGTTCTGAGCAGTTTCAGGTAACCTAGACTTTTTTTTAGTGAAGAACCAAATGCATCTGACTTTTCTCCTCTTGACTATTGATTGATTGACTATAAATTATTAGCACAAAAAGCTGTTTGCTTTTTTTTTTTTTTTTTTTTTTATTAATATTTTTGGATGGACAGAAACATTAATAAATAAATATACAACTGCAATAATCATACTGTCAGTTCTCTGTCCATTTCTAAACAAACAAACAAACTAAGACAAGCAAACAAACAACACACTAACAAACAAAAAAAAAAAAAAAAAAAAAAAAAAAATTACATAAATAAATAAATAAATAAAATAAATAAAACCCAGGAGAAACAAAATAATACACCGCCTCCTGGAAAACATCAGCAAAAACAAAAACGAATAAGGGTAAAACCCCCTGGTGCAAAAAAAAAAAAAAAAAAAAAAAAAAAAAAAAAAAAAAAAATTACATAAATAAATAAATAAATAAAATAAATAAAACCCAGGAGAAACAAAATAATACACCGCCTCCTGGAAAACATCAGCAAAAACAAAAACGAATAAGGGTAAAACCCCCTGGTGCAAAAAAAAAAAAAAAAAAAAGGACAACAACCAAAATACCAATGACACATGAAACATCCCTCTAAGAGACCATTTATCATAATGTCTAAGAGACATTGTCAATGTACCGCAAAAAGGGACCCCAGACCTGCTCAAAAATATCTTCTCTTCCCTTCATTCTATACATAACCCGTTCATATGATGCCATCCTAGACATTTGTTCGGTCCATTCCTTGAAAGAACAGGGGCTGGATGACTTCCAATGCCTAAGAATTACCCTGCAACCAGTTATAAAAGCCAGACGCATCCACAATCTCTGTTTTTTTGAGAGAATGTTATCGTCAGGTAGTAGGCCCAGGACGCATATAGCTGGAGATTTAGAAAGATTAAGTTTAAAAATATCATTCACCAAGTTGATGATCCCATCCCACAAATAATCATTTTTCCGACATGTATACAACATATGAACTAGAGTCCCGACTTCCTGCTGACATTTCCAACAAATGTCCTTATCTGCGAGCTTCAACCTGACTAATTTACTGGGTGTCCAATAGTTTCTGTGAAGCAACTTGTACTGGATAAGTTGAGACTGTGTTTCAGGTGAGCAAACATACCATGATGAGATCAGCATCTTCCAACTGTCCTCTGAGATCTGGATACCCAGATCTTTCTCCCAACACCGCCTCAGTCCCCCCAAACTAGGAGCGTGTGCCTCTCTGAAGCTCCCATAAAATTTAGATGCCCTGATTCTGTTATTGTCAGGGGTTGCAAACATCTTCTGAACACTAGATGGAGGGTCTAGATTATTTTTCAAAATGGCTTTAATACAATGTCTTATTTGAAAAAACCTCCAAATTTCCCTTGGATCCAAATTGAATTCTCGTCTGATTTCTGCAAACGATTTCATGCCAGTCTGCCCAAATAAGTCCCCCATCTGATTAATACCTGTCCTAGCCCAGGCCTCCCACCAGACCGGTTTCTTACCTATTAATACTTTCTTATTATACCAAATAGAGGCTCTAGCGGTGAGATAAGGGCTGCTGTTGGTATATTGGTGAGCTCTAAGCCAGGTCTCTTGCATGAAAGACAGTACTGGATCTTTAAACGGTACTGGCCTTCCCTTCTGAGTAAGGAAGGCCTCTAAAGACGAAGGGGCCACAAGACTTTCCTCAATCCCAACCCATGATGGCTTATCAGTAGAGGAATTATGTATCTTAACTAACTGAGAGAGGGAGAAAGCATAATGATACCAGACCATCTTAGACAATGCCAACCCACCACTCTCTTTAGCAGCATATAATTTAGACCGATTGAACAATGGCTTTTTACCTGCCCACACAAAACCCTCTACACATGTATTATAAAGCTTTAGCAAATTATGTGGGACTGCTATCGGTAACATGTGAAGAAAGTACTGAAGTTTAGGGGCAATAATCATCTTCACCAAATTAATTCTGCCCAAAAGGGACAGATTTATTTTAACCCAATTCTGCAACAGCGAACGGATGTTTTGAATCACTGGGGAAATATTTACTTTCATTATGTTGTCTAAACCAGGGGTCAATTTAATCCCCAAATAAGTCAGACCCTCGGGCATCCACTTGAAATGCCATGAACTCCTCATAACAGGCGGACACAATTTAGAAATAGGCATAGCTTCAGACTTAGACCAATTTATAGTGTATCCAGAGATTACAGAGAAAGAATCAATAATTGAGGAAATTGCAGGAACGGCCTGTTCTGGGTTAGTTGAAATCAGTAAAATATCATCTGCATACAAAAAAGTTTTATGTTCTTCTTGACCCAAATCCACCCCTCTAATTTTCTTACATTCACGTAAAGCTATGGCTAAAGGCTCCAAAAACAGAGCAAAAATGAGAGGTGATAAGGGTGAACCTTGTCTAGTACCCCGACTTAACGAAAATGAGGGTGACATTATCCCATTGGTAATAACTGTAGCCATTGGATCAAAAAGCTGTTTGCTAAAGAAATTCTGATTTGCACCCTTGAAAGCCTAACCTTTAATTCTCCAAATAACACTTCGAGCTCAACCAGAAAATCAAAACATACATGAATACTTTAATCAGGGTAGTCTTAAATTTATATTTATATTATATTTGCCAGTATAGTATCTCTCTGTTCACTCGCCCACATGACATAAAGTAGCTCCCAGGAGATTCAGGATCATGGTGAGTGATGTGGGTGGCTCGCCTTCTTTGATTTAATAAGTACATGAGTAATAAAATACTCAGTAAAAAAAACGTGTGGTTCATAACAGTTCAGGGTTCATTCTTTCTTCAAAAGTTGAATATTTGCTTGCTGTAAAGGGAATCTCAGTGGTGACAAATATTGTTACTCACCAATGACTGTGCACCATGTGAAAAGAGGATGGACTTTTTACGTGGTGTTTTTGTGGTATTCATTTAGACCGGGTTGGGGGGGATAATTGAATCATGATCTATACATCATTTCATGTTCCTTCATTCCATCCCTTTTCACTCTGATGCATTTTCCACAAATATGCTCACACAGCTGTGAATAATTGCAGAAAATGTACATCTGTCTTCAAACTGCAGTACAGCACTGACTCACAGCTAAAACTTACAGTTAACTTACCTTGACATTTCACATCAGTGGCTTTTTCAGCTCTTTTGTTCCAGTTTCACATCAGCATACAGACAACATGTAACTGAGTTTGTCAAACTCAGGTTGACACCCAGCGCTTTGATCATAACCATGTGATGAATTACAATGAAACAAGTACCATGCTTGCTGAATAATCATATTTCTTTATTGTCAGTAGAGTTGCAAGGTAGTAGAAAGAGGCCAGCATATTACAACTACTACAGTTATCATATTAGTTCATAAGCACCTTTGTCTAATAATTTGAAAGGTGAAACATTTCAGATTCACTTGGACAACAGGCAGTGTGAGACATGTGATTTAGTCCCATTCTCTTAAGCACAAGAGCTTGCATGTCTATGAAGTTTAGTTTAATATATATTTTCAACAGTTCTCAGACTTTTTTTCCATATTAACACCAAACAAGCATTTTCCAAGTTTCTCTTGTTACTGTAAATATCGTGAATATGCTATTGTGTGATCCTTGAAGTGTTCAGTTTCAAGTGTTCTGTGTCGCTAAAGAGAGCCAAGTTCAAATACAAATTCCTGCATGGGGAATCTGCCTTAGGATGTTTTCTAATATGTGACAAAGGAAAAGAGCCAAAAACAGGAAAAACACTCTTATTTCCCCCTGACAGGCCACATAATAGGCAATTAGTTTGTGAAATCGTCTGAGTGGGGGGGACGGGCTCAATTGTTTGTTCCTCTTGCAACGAGGCGAAGCAGCCGCTGAATCTTTCTCCGGGCATTGTAGTTCTTGACCGCACCCCCTTTTCTCTGTGCCTTTCTGTCAGGCATCCATAAAAAGCTGCTTTTGCAGTGGACACACTGTAAATGTTTATCAGATTTTCAGGATTTTTATGACATGGACTGCAGGGTGGACATGATGCACATGCTCACGGGAAGCTAGTAAATCCATTTACGAGAAATGTGGTGTTACATTTGTGTGTGAAGGTAGTTTCAAGCACTTGGCTGCGGTCAGTGTGTTAGTAACAAGTACTAAATGACGTTTGCGATGCATGACTCAAAATCTTCAGGGTAACATAACCTGGACGTCCAAGAGACTTAATCATAAGTCTTTTGATTTTAGGCTTCCAAACAGACTTGACAGCAGTGAGTCATGGCTTCACATAGACTTTAGCCTTTTTAAACCAACTTGTGCTGCCAATCTGCCCTTCTTTTTCCAGACAATATATCTGCATCTAAACATTTTCTAACACATGTAGGGAAAACTGCATATCTCTGCATAAAGCAGCAAATACACATGAAATCATCACATCATAGTAACGGCGACTGGCTTACTTTGATTTGATTGATGTAATTACAATCAAAATTGTGATTGTAATTGCACCACAGTAGCAAGATTTAAAGAATGGATGTTTACAACCATCACTCTAGGAATGTCAATCACTTTCTCTGTGTCACTGATTGAAATATGTACAACGTCTAAATGGAATACAATTACATTTTGTACAAACATTCATTATTTGATGATTTCTAGAATTTTCCTCCAGCTCTCCTGTTGAAGTTGAAAGCTGCAGGACGATTGAAACGTTTTCATGAATATAGTATGGTTTGCTGTAATTAGTATAAGTCCATCATACACTGAAACTAATGCATTGAGCAAATTCTCCATATTCACAAGGCAAATTGTTAATGTAGGAACATTTTTTTTCTAGATTGAAGGGTTGACACCAGTTTTATAGGGGACATTTTATGACACTGAATGATGGTGTATGTCGTTTTCCATCCTTGAAGTCCTGCCCATGATTCCTGAGCTGTGTATATAACTATATATTACTGCAGTGTGTCTACCGTATATCTACGATGCAATTTCCACTGCCGCTCTCTCTCTTTCTGTCTCCGCATTGCTTGCTGTCTTTCTCGCTTTTACCCACAACCTGGGGCAACAGCTTTTGAAGAGATTCAATTTGAAATACTGGCTTGCATATTTCACGAGCCCATCCTGTTTTTATACCCTGTACTCTGTTGTTGCTGGGAAGATGTTTCATTGACATTGCATTGGAATGCCTGTGGTTACTGGTCTCTGTATGTACTTGCATACTGTATGTGCTACTAGTTTGTTCCTTCAACCTTCTGGGGTGAGTATCCTCTTGTTTACTCTTGAAATTCAACACGATAAAGAAAACTCTAGCTTTTTTCTCTTTATAGCAGGAGGCAACGCGCTGTTTGTGTTGCAACTCTTTTTGCATTCTTACCTCAACCTGCAAAACCTGTGATACAAATCGTTGGCCCTTAGCAAAAGACCCAAGAGCCTGTGTGGGATTTTAACAAGAGCCAAAGGGCCATTCTTTGCTTTCGGAGACACAAACTGGTTGGCATTGATCTTAGTCGTCTGCTTATTCTGCTTGCTCAGAATGTAGGGATCAAATGTTTTCCTCTTTCATGCTAAACAGTTGTATTTATGAGCTCTGTCCTTCCACCCAAGTGAGCACAGTATTGACTGGCATCTACATAATCAATCAATTCAAGATTGATCACAGCACAAAGAAGGGTGATGCCCCACACCATGCATCACTGCATGTCCACTGAAGGTGAATTGCATAGGGTAGGTTTCATCAGCCATTTAAAAACAGCCTTTTTTGGTGAAGAGAAGATTTTACTGCATCTTATAACAATTTTAACAACATCTTCTTGTAGAAAATGAATTCAAAATGAGCTTTTCTGTTAAGAAAAGAAAAGAAAAAATAAAAGGAAGAAAAAACAATACAGATACTCTTTAACCATGTGAGTCATCTGTGGCTATCTCATGATTTAACCATGTCATGTCTATATTTGTAATCCATCCTACACTGAAGCCTCTCTCACAAGAATGGACAAGAAAGTGCTGCCAGCTTTCTGTAAATTACACAATATGCAGAAAGCATAAAAAATGATTTCTCTGTCCCTCTCCGGACTTTTTTTCTCCTTTGAAACAAGAGGGTGGCTCGCACTGATGGCGCTGCAGACGTGTGTGTGTGGGCAGCTGATAAATGTCTCCAGTTGACCTTGATCATTGAAAACAAAGACTGAAAGACAAGATATATGGCTCTGAAGAGAGACCAGATGGATATCTTTAACTCCAGAGAGAAAATGCAGTATTTATGTTTTTTGTAACTCTCTAAACTTGTATATTGCACACAGTATGAATAATAGGAAAGTAGTCCGGCATTAAACGACAAAACAAAACAGCATTTATACTAAAAAAAATGGTTTGGTGTAAATACTGCAAAAACCAAATATAAAAAATCAGTCCACACTTTCAGACACTTCCAGATCATCTGAGATTCCTCTGCACTGCACCCAAAGAATGATTTCTTGACTTCTGTCAACCTCACTCATCAACAACCACATTAAAGTTTCATAGCCCAATACACTTGCATCATCAATTTTATCGTACAAACAATAAAAATGTACACACTAACTAACTAACTAACTGATACAGTTCATGGAGTTATCTTTAAAATGGAGTGCTATCTGTCATGGAAGGAATCAGATATGACTTTCTACTGCATCCAAGTATTCCTGATAGGAACTTGAAACATCTGCTAAGCATACGGGACTTTGGGCTCAAATACACACCATTAAATTTTATACGACCATGAAATTTAACAGCTTTGATCATTGCGGTTTAAATTTGTCAGTGTTAACATACTAAGATGACAAACATGGTAAAAATTATTGAGGTTTCTCGTGTTATTCAATGCATAAATTACTTAAGCGTCATCCTTCCATCCTCCAAATACTCACTTAAGTACTCGTCTAGAAAAGGAGGTTTGCTGTCAAAGTAAAGTTCTCCAGCCAACGTGTTTCAAAAGGTGTAACTTTTTGTTTGAACGCAAAAAATATTAGCTTGAGTGTTTGAAGACCATACATTCAAGCTATGACTACAGAAATATGCTAGCAGTTGGGTCATTAATAATACAATGAAATAACAGGGAGCTTTTTGTCCACTGGTTGGAGAATACACAATTTTTTGCTAGCAACAGCCATTTGCCTGATGGTCACAGACCAGTCTCTAGGTCTGTGAATAAATGGGGCTTTATTCACTTGTCACACATGGAAAATTGCTGATGCATCTTAAAGGGTTAGTGATCGTGTGTCTGCAAAACTTAAGTATCTGTTAAACCTGCATGTTAACATCATTGTTAGCATTGTAGCGACTTTATATTGCCATTTAGGTTTTTGGAGTTAAAGTCTCAAAAAGCCAGCATAAGTTGGTCAAATTCCAAATGTACATTGATATATTTAGAAATTTCTTAAAACTAATGGAAATGACTTACTTTAGAGTCAGCATTTAACTCAAAATCTTCAAATGTCCTTAAATAATAAGCCTCTATGGGTTTAGCTTACATTCCCAGTAAACTTTCATAGTAAAGTTAGTGCAACTTGTCTTTAACTTTTATATATAAAGCATTTGACATGGGTCCATTACAGTCATAAAGTTTAAGTGAGCTATGCACCCTCAAAATCTGCCCCATTTTTCTCATTTCCAATGCAATATACATCTCATAACTGCACCATAATGCCAGCAGACAGATCATTCCCTGTACTCACACTGTACTCACACTCAAGGTCTCCCACTTATAGCCCTGAGCAGTCACATCAGCATATGGCATTTTAAAAGTGGCACACTGAGTAAAAATCAGTGGAACGTCCCCTGTTGAAGCATTGTGAATGTTCATGGTTGGCAAGGGGTTAGGTCATAGATTAATGATGAAAAAGGCGGAAATGTGTCATGCCGTTTGTTTTTTTGTTTTCTTTTTTACTAAGGGTGAAGAAAAATGATTAATCTTGACCTGGTGATTAGAGAGGACCTGGGCCTTTGCTGCTAATTGGCTGAAAGCTGACATTGTGCATTTTAATAGCTGTTGTTTCTTTATCTGGGCTTAGTGCCTCTAAACAGTTTCAGAAACACTTCAGAAACTTTTTCTTTCCGTCAGTGTGAGACTGAGGTCAGTTGGCTGCAATGCAGCATATTTCTTTGGCTTAAGTGTGCAGCACAATAACCTGGAAAACGTAAGAAAATCAGTTTTTCCTCAGCTTTTCCTCAGTGCCCTCCTGTTCAGCTTCAAGTCTCTTTTGTACATATGACACTAAGTCATGCATTCCCTGTTTGCAGCGACTGTGATGAATTTCAAATACACTTGAGCAAATTTGCTCCATACATCATCCTCACCATGCATTCGAAGGGAGAAATATGCTTATTTATGCAGAGGCTTCTGCTCTTCAGCCTGCCCTTGTTTTCTGCCTGATGAACTGATTAATTCTCTGGGAGCAGTATGAGAAACATAGGGTAGGCACTGAGTGAAGAGGAATTCAGCAGAGGTGACAAGGGAATTCATTTCTGTTTAATTTAAGGAATGATTTAAGTACAAAGAAAATTAAGCCAAAAATAAAATGCTTGCTAACTGACAATACACATGTTCAGTGCAAGCCGCTCTTCTAAATTCAAGCAACCATAACTTAGCTTCTTCTTCGGGGATGTTATTTGCTGTGACTTCTGCTGATGTGGTTTTGTTCACATAATGCCCTCTTCAGCAACTCCTTTGCTGCAGTCCACCAGAGGATAGACCCTTTGAACCCCAATGGTCACACAGTCCAATAACTCATCTCTCCTGCTGCACACCTCTGTGGGGATGATGCAGCAAAAGCTCTGCGGTCAAGGTTAATGATCAAGTAAAACTAGCATGAGGCAACTGAGTTCACAGCGGGAACATAATCAGTGCATCGCTTATTTAAAGAATGTTGTCACTGATGTCATCGTCTGTCCAAATAACATTAACTTTCTTTGACCCTCCTGAACCCCAGTTTTTACAGTGAAAATGTGCTTATGGTGCACTTTTCTAGTTGAATAAATCTTGAAAAATAAAGTAACCCAAGCATTAACATCAATCTATTAAGGCCCCCACGCCTTCTAACCACCCACCATTACAGTGGAAACTTTAATCCAAATGAAACAGTCCCTGTAATGGATAATCTCCACAGAACTGACTGGTATAGCTTATTTCTGAATTCGAGTTTCCTTTCATTGTTCCTAAACTTGTAATAGGTTTACATTTCTTCATATTTGCTTTCTTGCCAAGAGTCAACTGTAACAATTTACTGTAAAGCTTTCTTCACGAATGCAGTTGAATACTGTAAATCAGGATGTTTTGGGAAAACTATTAACATTAACATACTGTACATTGCTTACAGTAGCGTCACAGTATTTAGTAGTCTGGTATTTACTAGAGTCATTCCTATTCCTATTCCTAGAGTCATCCAAAGAAAACCTTTAAAAAGAGCTTCACAAGCCCTGGAAAATTGTTGCTTGAGATTACTTTAGAATTATAAAAAAGTCTGGCCCCTTGAAAGTAAAATAAAAAGAAATAAGTGGTGCTTCAAAACTTTTACACAGTAATGTATTTATTCGTTTTATTTAATGAACTGCAAATACAATTGTATTAAAAATAAATTTTTTTAAAATGAAACAAAAAAAACTGGATGTATTGAATTGCAAAGCGTACATTCTATATACAGCAGTGTAATAGTTTGCAGACTATAGCAGCTACACTTTAAAATTTTCCATTCAATTCAATTCAATTTTATTTATATAGCGCCAAATCACAACAAAAGTCGCCTCAAGGCGCTTCATAGATACAGAGAAAAACCCAACAATCATATGACCCCCCTATGAGCAAGCACTTTGGCAACAGTGGGAAGGAAAAACTCCCTTTTAACAGGAAGGAACCTCCGGCAGAACCAGGCTCAGGGAGGGGCGGCCATCTGCTGTGACCGGTTTGGGTGAGAGAAGGAAGACAGGATAAAAGACATGCTGTGGAAGAGAGACAGAGGTTAATAACAGATATTATTCAATGCAGAGAGGTCTATTAACACATAGTGAGTGAGAAAGGTGACTGGAAAGGAAAAACTCAATGCATCATGGGAATCCCCCGGCAGCCTACGTCTATTGCAGCATAACTAAGGGAGGATTCAGGGTCACCTGGTCCAGCCCTAACTATATGCTTTAGCAAAAAGGAAAGTTTTAAGCCTAATCTTGAAAGTAGAGATAATGTCTGTCTCCCGAATCCAAACTGGAAGCTGGTTCCACAGAAGAGGGGCCTGAAAACTGAAGGCTCTCCCTCCCATTCTACTTTTAAATACTCTAGGAACAACAAGTAGGCCTGCAGAGCGAGAGCGAAGTGCTCTAATAGGGTGATATGGTACTACAAGGTCATTAAGATATGATGGGGCCTGATTATTTAAGACCTTGTATGTGAGAAGCAGGATTTTGAATTCAATTCTGGATTTAACAGGAAGCCAATGAAGGGAAGCCAAAACAGGAGAAATATGTTCTCTCTTTCTAGTCCCTGTCAGCACTCTTGCTGCAGCATTTTGGATTAGCTGAAGGCTTTTCAGTGAGTTTTTTTTTCAGTATTTTACTTTAGTTTCACACTTCAGCTGATCTGAAACATCACAAAAGCTGGTTAGAGAAGTTGAGCACAGACATAGGAAAACTTCTAGTGCTCACAGAATCGCCAGATATCTCATTTGTTTTATCCCCAACAAAATTTTATGTATAAAAACTTTAAAACTGCTTAGCAAATGGGTATTTCCAAAAAGTGACAGTTCCTTTAATTGTTCTTCATCTCAGCCTGAAACTAAACATACCATGCTTTAATAGAAAAAGTACCCCCAGATTATTCTCTTCCATTTAACTTAAATAATTTTACATCTTCCAAATGCATGTGCTCTTTTTTGCTTACATCTTAGATGTGGCAGCCAATGTGAATGAATTACCGATACCCTGGACTTTAAAACCTGATATACTTCCATGTTGCCTGCAGTCAGTGTTGCTTCGTGTCGGAAGAACACAGATTTCTTTGCCGCTGCCCTTTTGCTCCCTTTTACCTAACAGCAGAAATAATGGATATCAGTGGAGCAGCATCTCCAAAATGCATCTCCTTTATGTTCCTTTGCTAGGACTCAGAAATGGAGCACAGCTGCTTCTGAGCCACTCAGGAGGCTTTTTAGAGGGAAACTAAGATTGCCATGAGGCCAAAAGAACTTTGATGCTTTAGGGGCACACGCTGATGGGACTTACTGATGTCATTTTTCCTATCTTATTACTTTACCTTTTTGTTGGGAAGCATCACCGTAATTAAATTCACAACATTAACACGAGAAGGTGAAAGCATGTTGATGGACCTGCTTTTGTATCTTTTATTAAGGGTGTTTTCATACCTGCTGTGTTTAGTCCATTTAACACGGTAATCGCATTTGAGCAAGTGCACCGAGACCATTTTGAGGAGGTGGTCTCGGTGCAGTTCCCAAAACTTCCCATAGCCACATATGCTTTAATGTAATGCAGCAAGCTACTATAGATGCGCAAAGGTCTGTATGGTCTAGCAACTAGCTGTGAAATGAACCTAAATTCTCCATGTTCTCCTATATTGCAGGTACAACACCTTCTTCCAGTATTTACTTTTATTGCTCCTGCCCCAGACGCTTCTGCAATAAAAGAACTGAATAGTCTAACTTGATGTGTAGTGACGCATTTTTATTTGCTTGGGGTACACTTGGATTTTTCACTGTGTAAAAACACAACAAACCATGGGGAAAAGCCACAAGTTTGCAAACCCATCAACTATTCGGACCAGAATAAATAAACTATAGGTGGGAAATCACCCCAAAATGCAGTAATTAAATTAGTCTAAGTAAAGCAAGGAATTAGACTAATTAACCAATCTAATAACTTTCCAGTGATGGAAATGGAAGATTAGAAAAAGATAAATGAATATTGAGATGAAATGAAAAGGTCCAATTTAAACTATACCTTGAGTACTTGAAGGTCAATTTTTATTGGAAAACATGAATAAATCTTGCAGGGTGCCCAGTTAATTAACATTTAAATGGAAACAATAATTGATATCTAGAGAATCATTGTTTCAGAATATGGACTGTATGTGAGCTATCATAAACTGAAATAAAATAGTCCATTTGGAACAGAGACAACCCGCACCTTCCTGATTGGTATTCTTGCATTTCAGACATTTTCTTTCATTTGGCCTCTTATCATGAA
Source organism: Aulonocara sp. 'chitande type north' Nkhata Bay (assembly GCF_057382095.1). Lineage (NCBI taxonomy): Eukaryota > Metazoa > Chordata > Actinopteri > Cichliformes > Cichlidae > Aulonocara > Aulonocara sp. 'chitande type north' Nkhata Bay. The sequence goes on along the minus strand of NC_141360.1, from coordinate 30,227,696 downwards.
CAGAAGGATTGCCCTGTTTCTCATACCGAAGCTGTAAGCGGGATAGAGACACTCTTCCATAATGTGGATATTGCCACACTGTGATGAGCCTGTGGAGTCATCTGGCTAAGATTTCTAATGAATCTCAAAAACTATATGATAACTGTGGTGTTTGACCTTTTTAGCTTGTGATCAAAGTTTAACTTCATCAGATTCGAGGTGTTACCTCCTTTGCACAGTATCACCTTAAAGCACTTGTGGCAGGCTGCTGAGTTTGCATCTTTTGCTGTGAAGTACAGCAAGACTTTTGACGGCTTCACCTTGGGCATTTTTAATTTGTAGCTCTGCTCTAAAAGAACGTACGTACCTGGGCCCGCCTACTATCCTTGGAAAGGTAAAATGATTGGCTAGAATCCAAAGTGTATGACATCTCAGGGAAAAAAAGCACAGAAATAAAACACCAAAATGTGCGCTGCTTTTCGGTCTGGTTACTACCGTTTATGTATGGCACCGGATACCAGTACCCATCCCTACGTCTCAGATTTATCTTTTAACTCTTTGGAGGGTGTCTCCGGGCTAAAATAGTACTAGTACTTTTGACACACAATATTAACAATTAAGTAACCTGATAAGCACTCTTAGAAATAAGGGTACAGCAAAAGTCAGTTTCTGTCCAGTTTCTATACAAATGTACCCTAGTGGCCAGAGTTCAAGGTAACTCCTGTACTTTTCCCAGGCAGAAATTACAAAACATTTTGTACTTGGAGATTTTATGGCTTTCCAGTTTTCTTATTCATTTAAGTTAGATAGAAGTTAGTGTTTTCCCTGTGCCAAGTGGTGTTCATCCATGTGTCTGTCCAATGACATCCATGTTATGCTAAATAGTTTAAGTTGGCTGTAGTTGCACATGTGATAAAGCTTTGAGTGCTGTATAAGACAAGGAAAGTGCTATACAGCTGTGAGTTCGTTTCCAAGAATCTGAATGAGTATTGATTAAAGAATGATATATACAAAAGAAGAATAGAATGCACACTCCTGTATCCAGGTTCATTTTTGTGCTGTAGCATTAAGGTGCAAAATTGACACCGGAGCTTTAAGATCGGTTTCTGTGAGATACAAACAGCCTGTCAAGGGTAGAAAAGGAGTACCTTAGGGGGATACAGCCCTAGTGACAAGCCATTGTACCGCTGAAGGAACAATATGGTACTTTATATTCTGTAAGAGAGTGTAGAGTATGATAATATATCAGTCACCAAGCTCTCTGTAGAATATCTTATTTTCCGTTGATGCAGTAAGTACATTTTGCTGACTTCTGTACTATTACTTCATGCAGTACAGAAACAAAGGGCCTGTCCTTACATATAAAGACATGCATATATTCATAGAGATGTTTCCAGACTTTGTAATACTGCAAAATAAGTCAAAGGAAAACTACTCTCTCATGCATCCCGATTCAATTTAACACCTGTACATTGTATAGTATTTTGCCTTCTTTTACCTTCTAAATGTTATAAAACTGTACTGAATTTCATTCAGATTGTTTAAGGTGGATGGATTGTCTTTTTATTTTACACAAGTGGAGATTCCCTTTCTATGAGAGTGATATTAGCGGTTGTAGCCCAGCATGCAGCATTAGCAGACGGCCCCAAACTCGCGTCACACCACCGTACCGGCCTGTTCGCAATCACGGCAGTGAGAGCAGGAGATGTCAGTGGACACTATAATTGTATTCTGGATGAAAAGCATGGAGGCCACTGCGCTCATCCATCTTCAGAACTGACATGTGGAAAAACTGGGAAATTAGAGGAAGCATCCAGACCTTGTCCTTGCCTTGTCAGTCACTTTGATACATAGAACAGCTCAATCCCCTTACCTGGGAAAGACAGAGCAGCAGGAAAACTGCATATATATATATATATATATGCGTTCGTTTTTCATGGTTATTTGTGCCTCTTCAAAAATAATTCCCTTTGATCACCTGTTCCTTCTTTTTTTTTGTTCCTTTTATCGGAATCTGACTTTAATCCAGCTGCATGCCGCCTGTTGGTTGTCTTAATATCTCTCACCATAACGGGGGCTCTAGCAAAATGCAAATCGGGACGACTACATTTAGATTCATAACAATGAAAGGAAACATTGTAAGCAGGGATCATGGCAGGCTCTCTTCCCCTAAAAGAAGTCTTCTGTTTTTTCCAGGCAGGTCTATTTTCTGCATGAGAAAAAGCTCACCTGCAGCTGAATGTTGAAGAAGCACACTTTCCCTCTTCATTATTCATTGCTCATATAAGCTCTATTTTAGAAGTAGCAGACCTAGCTATACCCATTACCAGAATACTTTTTTGTCAAGCCTATTATGTGCTGCCGTATATATATATATATATATATATATATATATATATATAAGATAAGATAAGATAAGATAAGATAACCTTTATTAGTCCCACACGTGGGAAATTTGTTTTGTCACAGCAGGAAGTGGACAGTGCAAAAGTTATGACGCAAAAATTAGAATACAATAAGAATAAATACAGTACACAGCTGTACAGAATAGAATAAAATAATATACTATATACAGTAGAATAAAATAGAATAAAAATATACAATAAGATAAAAATAGAATACGAATGCTATATACAACTGAGTAAAAATACAACGATGCCAGAAAGGATTATTGCACTTAGTGTTATTGCACATGTGTGGATGTGTGTGTTTGTTCAGTTAAAGTCTTTGTTGTGGAGTCTGACAGCAGTGGGGAGGAAAGACCTGCGAAATCTCTCCGTCCCACACCGTGGGTGCCGCAGTCTCCCACTGAAGGAGCTGCTCAGTGCTGTCACAGTCTGCTGCATGGGGTGGGAGACGTTGTCCAACAGGGATGACAGCTTAGCCGCCATTCTCCTGTCACTCACCACCTCCACTGGGTCCAGAGGGCATCCTAGAACAGAGCTGGCCCTTCGGATCACCCTGTTCAGTCTCTTCCTGTCCCCAGCAGAGATGCTGCTGCCCCAGCAGACCACACCATAAAAGATAGCAGAAGCCACAACAGAGTCATAGAAGGTCTTCAGGAGTGGGCCCTCCACCCCAAACGACCTGAGTCTCCGCAGCAGGTACAGCCTGCTCTGCCCTTTCCTGTAGAGGGCGTCTGAGTTATGAGTCCAGTCCAGTCTGTTGTTCAGATGAACACCAAGGTACCTGTAGCTGTCCACAGCCTCAATGTCCATACCCTGGATGTTCAGTGGTTGCAGTGGAGAATGCTATATATATATATATATATATATATATATATATATATATATATATATATATATATATATATATATATATATATATATATATGAGACCCAGGCCTCTTGTGCAGAAGAAGGCGGCAGACAGGTTTTTGTCGCCATCAAGGGATCTTTTTTTTTTGTAATTATTAACTCTCTACATTAGCAGAAATGCAGTATATAAGTATGCTATTATTAATGAAGGCTTTTTTTAGACAACTTAAGACACAAACTAAAAGTTTATTGTTGTTGTTGCCCTTTGTCTTCCTCTGAAGAAAAATCGTGTTGACTTTCTTCTGAAGTTCTGCATGAAAAGTGGTGATTTTATGCTCAGTGATTCAATTCTTATCACCAAATCCAATAACGGGGGGGGGGGGGGGGAGTCTTATCTTGTTATCACAGTTACTTTTAGCTGGTGTGCAAAACCGGCACAAATTCAAAGTAAGTCTTTCAGGAAAATCTGCTGATACATGTTGTTCTTATAATAAACAGAAACGTTGAAATGTCTTTCAAACTTCATCAATATGTAATCAAAGATTAGTCAGTCCCATGTGTTTAAAGGCACATGTGTGCTAAAATAAGAGCTACACTCTACACAGCTGGGTTTGTGGTCAATATCACTTTTTTTTTCTTGAAGGCACTTTTTTGTACGTCTCAAAGTGGCAGAAATAGTCCAACTGAAAGAAAGAAAAATTGGCAGTGAGAGCAGTTTAAACCATGCTTACTTTTATCTTCAACACAGATGCCAGTGTGTGTGCATTTCCATTTGAACATCCCAATGCCCCGGTTATCAGGGTGTGACGGAAAGGTGTTTCAGAAGCTTCTTGACCGTCTGACAAGCACTCCTGATAAATGATACTGGCAGATTAAGTGCAGCCTTACTGAGCCACTAACATGACTGCTTAGTCATGTTCTTCTATCAGCTGACAAGGGAGCATTGAAAACTGCTCTCAAGGTGATGTCAGTTAGATCAAAATGTCTTTAAACACATTGGATGATTAGAGAAACAGCTGGTATTTGCTATGTGGACAAAAAGTATATAAATAAATTATTTGTTCCTGTATATTACATGCCTATTACACCTCTTTTTGTTTTAAAGTGTAAAACGACACCTACAGTACACTCCAACATACAAGTATTCACACAAGCAGGCACACATTTAGTGACATTTGTTTTGGCTGCATGACTGTCCCCCCTACGTCTGTGTGTGTGGGAGCGTGTGTCACTATTGGCTGTTAACTATCTTGTTTTTTTCACATTTTCTCTTCTAAAGATTTTGCTGTAAGAAGTAATGCCTTGATCTTTTTCTTTCTTTTTTTTTAAACTTTTGTACACTGTGGTTTTATAAGCTGCTCTGTGCTTTATGTTTTCCTGGTTTTCATTGTCTGTCAGTGTCTAGACAGACAAGAAAGGCATTCATAACAGAGCAGGCAGACAGATGAACTGTTGAGTGATGAGGCACAAAAAAGAAAAAAGAGAGAAAGGGTCAACATCTTACCACTAACCCAGGCAGCCTGGAGAAGAGGTCAGAGCTCACCACGGATGCAGCAGACACCTCACTCTGCATTTTCTCCTCCTTTCTGCAGCGATGACCTTTCTCCAGACTCGTCTATGGTTCAGGAAGGGAAGGGAGGAGAAGGAGAGCTGCAGAGTGAGGGCCAGTCACAGCCACAGCTACAGCCGCAACCCGAACTGCAACCGCAGCCCCAACAACAGCAGCAAGAGACTCAGCCACAGACTCAGCCAGCACAGCCCCAACCACAGACTGAGCCCCAACCGCAGATTCAACCTCAACCTCAACCCCAACCCCAACCCGAAGTCAAACCTCAGCCAGAACCTGAGCCGAAAGCCCAGCCTGCACCAGAGCCCGAGCCTCAGCCGCAAGTCAAGGCTCTGAGCGAGGCGGCCCCACAGGAAGCCCCTAAAGCCCCTTCGCCTTGCCGAGAGGAGCAGACGGTTGCAGAGAAAGAGAATCAAGAGTCAGAAGAAGTTGTGGAGGCAAAGACAAAGCAAGAGGTAGAGGAGGCGCAGGCCAAGCCACGCGAGGGTGAAGCAGCACAGGAGGAAGAGGACGAGGAAGGGGGAGGAGCAAAAGGAGGTGGCCCGGGGAGGAGAGCCAGTCTGCACCACACAGCCTCGCCCTTGAGGGTGCACCGCAACGGGGCCGGCTCGCACTCCGCCGCCTCTGACTATGAGCTCTCGCTTGACCTCAAAAATAAGCAGGTAGGGTTGTGTTGGGGTTGGGAGGGGGCGGGTTGAGTGTTGGTGTGTTGTGTTTGGGAGAGGGAGGGGGAGGGCAGGAGGTGCAGTAGCTTGGCTTGTGTGTATTGTACGTCCTGTGGTCTGACATTTTTGTGGTGTTTCGTTTTTTTTGTCTGAAGAGAAGGTCAGGTGGTTTGTGGTCAAAGCTGGTGTCTGACTTTTTAATTTTATTTTAATTTTTTAAATTTGTTCATTTATGTTTTTGTTCGTTCGATGTATTGATCCCTATTACCGCTTATGGGCTGTCAAAAATATTTCCTTTTCTCCATTATCATAAACCATCATCATCAATGCCATGTCATTTTGAACATGGACGTTATTTGGAGTTGTGGTTGCTCGTTTTCCTTTTGTTTGCTTTGTTCATTTGTCTCTTTTAATTCTATTTTTTTTTTATACTTTTTCAACATGTTCAAAATAAAGATTCAATCAATCAATCAATCAATCAATCAATCATCACTTCATTGACATCGTCAGTTGTCTTCATCACCAAAATCGGATTGTTTTTTTCAAACTGTGATTTTCTGAGACTACACTAAACAGTTTTCAGGTGCAGGCTGCTTTACTATTCTAGCAAGGATGCACAATTACCCATCAAAGTCGAAGTAAAAACAATGTCACAAAATGCAAGTTTGTATTTGCATGACTCCTTTAAAATTTGTATATTTTCTAATGCTTTATATTAATCAGTGGATGGTGAAAAGCCTTAACATTTGTGGAGAATAAAAGCACATTTCATTGCAGCGAGTTAAACCGACTTTGTCCTGAACTGTAAAAAGTGACTGTTTTTCTACGTGCATTTTCATGTTCTCGTGTCTGTGTTCTTATCACGCTGTTCATCAGGAGCTCAGATATCATCTACATTACATAATCATCAAGAGCCATCAAACATTAATTTTCATTATCATCCATCTAAACAACATTCTTCAGTCCATCGAGCTTCGACAAGGTAAGATGGCAGGTAAGGCCCCTACCTGAGGGGCTCCTCACCGTTTTTGTGCTGGATTGATTATGTAAAAGGGCCCTCCACTGAATTTTAGATCCATTTTAGATTCAGCCTGTAAGAAAAGCACCCTTGAGGGCTGAAAAATGCATTTCCATAAACTGCTGTTTATTTACAGCCTTTCAAAGAGAGTCAGTAACTATAGATGCTGATAAAAGCATGGCCAACTTTAAAGCTAAAATAAACCTGTTTACAGCCGTATATTCTGTTGTCTCTCTAGTTAATTTTCCATTTCACGACAATTGTACTGGGGATGGATGTTTTCATAGCTAACTTGTTAAATTATTAGGGCTTGAAGTTACTGATGCATCATTAGGGGTGTGGTCAGTGGGCTGGCTGTTGGCTAGGCTTTACCATCTGCTAAGGTGAAGTGCACTTCTCAATCAGTGTTTGTGGATCTGGTCTTTTTTTGCGCCATTTTAACAGAGCTATATAAACAATAACTGCATTAACACACTGCACATGTGCTCCAGTTTTGGTGTGTCAAGGTGTAATGTATAAAGCAAGTAACACTGTAGAGGGATCTTGCTCACCCAGCTTCCTACTGCTAACTAGCTAAGCACTCCCTTTCTGCTAAAAGAAAACAAACAAATGAGCAAAAAAGAGCTGCAGTAGTAGAATCTGTGTTTTGAATGTGAATCCAGATTTGAAGTTATGATTTTGAAAGAAAGCCATCCAAGACTCCTTTAAACTGCCTTGTGGAAGTTGTAATATCAAGTGTAAACTATATCCAGGCCCCCCAAATCTATTCGTTTTTCCGAGTTTCCTTTTCAAATTGCTTCCCTATATTAATGTGCAATACTAATTTCGCTGGGATCCTCTGTATTTCAAGCAGAAACTTGTCAGACTTGAGCCACTGTAATGTACTTCATGCAGGTATTTTTTCCAGGTATTCCGAGTCCCTTGGTTCAATTTGTTTCTTTTCAAGGTACACCTCGGTCCCTCAAGTCTTGACTTCTATTACTGTCCCTGTAAGTGCTGTGCGGCACGCTTGGCTGCGCTTAATCAATAACCCAGAACAATCAGTAAACATGGTCGCTCTAGTATTAAGTGTTTCTCAGAGTCAGAGCACCAGTGACACACTCTGAAAGGAAATTTGCTCACAGGTGACAGGGGAGATGTCATTTGGATTGTGTCCTTCTCTGCCAATACATATTTAAATTCGCAGAGTGAGAAGAACACACAGAAAACTGCCAGATAAGCCAGCAAAGCATTCATTCCAAGCCACTGAAACTAATATGTCTGAGCTGGATAGTTTTTCCATATTCGCTCTCTGTCAGCTCCATTTCATTCAGTTTTGATTGCATTTCCTCAGTTGTCACTTCTCTAATTGAGGCTCATGATTCTTTTAACCTTAACGTCTCCTTCTCACTTCCATTTTCTCTCTTTTAATCTTACATCTGAAGGTCCCCCTTTCCTGTGATCTCCCTGTCAACAAGGCTTGAGATACGTGATCAGCTAGATTGATCTTCTGTCTGTACAACCTGGGGTGCAGGGGGCTTGATGGATCTCCAGATCAATGTCAGAGTAATTGGATCTGTGGGGCGATACCTTGATAACTGGGGAAGGACCTCATGATGAAGTATTTGAGCATTAACTCACTTTAGTTTAGCGTTCAACCTCCAGATCCCCCTATTACTTTTTCTCTCTAAATAAGGTTAAATTTAAATACGTAATGGTTTAAATTTAAATACTAGTCAATCCATGTAATAATACATACACTTACATGGAAATGTACATTATATTTGTTTTGCTCATGGCTCACTCATATAAGATGAGCCTTTTGCGTTGCCTGCCTAAAGTTGCTGCATACCTGCAAGCCCCTTTGCAACCCTGCTCCACTCAGGCTTGGCATTTTCATGCTGTCTGACTTAATCAGTGTCATATCTGTTGTCACTGATGCTTTCTCTACACTTACACCTGCTTGTTCTGCTGTGTTACCTGGGGGGTTCTTGCTACAGCTCTGCTGGTTTCCCATGTGTGCACATAGAAGGGCGGGGAATATAGTCTCCAAACATTTTCTTTCTGCCCTTTCAGTTAATTTTTGTCAATTTAAACTCTTCTAGCTACAATCCTAGTCACACACAACTGTGTGTACTTTAAGTTGCTCATAAAATGGAGAGGTCTTGAAGAAGTAAACAACTCATGCAGAATGCACAGCACTTTGTTTTATAATGAGGTGATGTGACCTTTACTTCTGCTCAGTAGCTGCTGCTAATATCTGCTTCAGCAGTTCATATTTCCCAAGAATCAAAAAGAGCACTGAAAATGGATTTGATGGGCTGCCTTCACTCATAAATACACTAAAAAGTGCAAATGTATGTTATGTATCTCACAAAACCCAAGTTAGGGTTTATAGTTTTTTTTTTCATTCCACAATAAGATGATCACTTTTCTTCTCTTTAAACAGCTCATGCAAAATTTAGAATTTTAGGGGGGTATTGTTCTGCAGATGTCCGCAGCAGTGGATTACATCTGATTTCGGCCACGCTGGGACTTTTTCCTTGCAGTTTTTGTTTGGCCAAGGCCCATCAGTGTAATTCTATTTTTCTATTAAATTAAGATAGTGTCTGCATTAAAATTTAGTCACCGCTGAGCTTTTTCTGTAAATGACTTTGGTCAAGGACGCATGAGCTAAAAAGAATTCCATCCTCTGATGACATCAAGACTTTTCTATTGTCATCCTCATTTACCCATACAGTCAGCATTAGTTGTGTCCCAGTTTTGCTGTTATATAATCATCTCATTAATCATGCAGATGTTTCTGCGCTGTAAGACTGTGCATGAGCATGAAAGCTAATAATCATGGTTTGAATTTCCACCCCTTAATTCTGCAGCATGTGAAAAGATCATCTGCAGTTTTGTTCACACAGCTCAGTCTGTGCCTGCACGTTTAAGGACGAAACTCGACGAATCAGTATTTTAGGGCTGTTTGATTTATAGGGACTGTAAAACAGGCAGTATTTAATCTCAGGGTGGGTAGTATTTTACAAGTCTATGACATTACTTAGCTTTGCAGGTACAGTTCAGCACATTTTGTGTTCAGAAAAAGCCGAGCTAAGCTAAACTAATATTGCCTCATAGATGAAAGGAAGCAAATAAGAGTGATTCTCAAAAACTGAGTGGATAAAAAAGAGATAAATGTTACCACTGAAAAAAGGTGTTTAGAAAGCATTTTAGTCAAAGCTGTCTTCAACGTTCTGCAGGAATGAATAAGTGAGGTTAACTAATTTTTGATTATCAAGGTAATTGGTATTCTTTAAGAAGCCTTCACATATATAGTTTTACAATTAGGTTTAAATGTCACAAGTTGAATATAGATGAGGCTTTTCTAAGAGGCCATTTGTGATAATGATACCGTAGAAGGAGGTGGAGATAGTAATCATGGCACTTGACTCTAAATGGCAACAACTGGCATTTATTTGCAACCAGTAAAAACAAAACAAAACAAAAAAGCTGTGTACTGCACCTTTAGTTGACCTTTCGGTTTTGAGACACATTTCTATTTGAAGCAGAAACTTTCAGACTAAAACATATTCCTTTTCCAAAGCCCCTGGGTATTAATATTTCATGTATAGACAGAGAAAGTATTTCAAACCAAGATATCTATCATCTCCATAGCATCTGAAGCTGAGAACCCGTCTCTGCCTCCGCAGAAATTTGCATTTTGAATTCGCACTTGTGTTTAAGTAAGATCATTATCTTAATGTGCTAAACCTCTATTAAACCCCCTGTTTGTTATGGGTCATCTTCAAGAGGATTAGAGACCGTGTCCTTGACTTCAAATATTTACATACCCCTTCTCTTCTTTTTGTTCACCTCAAAGTTCAAGTAAAATCTGTTATTGCACACTCTAATTTTATTCTGCATATTCTGCATTGTGGCACCGCTTTGTGTTGCATAGTTTTTCTCCATTTTTGTGTGCCTCATTCAGAGGGGAACATGAGGTCAGCATGGTGCTGATCTCTCCGTCAGAATCGATTTAGAGACGTGGTGTGAGAGAGCGGTGCCATCGCCGTTTTCTCAGACCACTGTGTCTCCAGAATAATCTCTCATCAGCGCTTAGTGAAGTGATCAGAGGTAGAAGTGACAGAGGTCTAATGGGGAAGATTTTCAGCAATGCCATTCTTGACACGGTCATCTGCCTCAGCACCTCTTTCTATACCTTTCTTCCAATCTTTTTTTATACACGTGTCTCCTTTTCTTTTACCACATGCATTACATTTGCAGTGGATTAGCATGCAGCCCTTTAAATGACAGCTAAGGATTTATTAACACACGAAGAAATCAGAGTTTCCTGAATATTTTGCTGCAATTGCTGACTGAGCAGTAAACTGGAATTTATTAGATTCCCCAGTGCAATCGTCACCAAGTGAACCATTTTGCATCACTGTAACTGGTCTTATAGTAACATTAATGGACACAGCAGGCAGTCGCTGTGAGTTAAAAGCCCACTGCATGCTATTCTCTGCACCAGTGAGCCAACAAGCTGGCTTTGGAAGACACATCAAAAACATTTTCTCTGTGTCACGAAACTTGACTCCAAATTAACGATGGTTTGTCCAACTGGCAGAAAGAAAAGGTTGAAGGTTTTAGACTTTTTGAATTCAAGTCATAGTTCTAAGAACTTAATATTTATGCAGTGCAGTTAAACAAGACACAAGTACCACCTACATCTATGCTCTACCTTCACATTACTACTGAGAAATAAACTTATGAGGAAGAATGTAACACTCTGACATATGTGCAGAGCCACACCAGTACGCTTCAGTACCCATAAACCAAGCTGGACTAGTGTTAACATAGAAGGTCAAGGACAGAGTTGCTAAATCTGCAAAGGTCCATCTTCTACTGGGTCTGATGGGTCCTTAGAGATGAAATAAAACAGGTAACACAGACAGAAGCACTGTGCACTGTGTTCTGAAAACATGCACTTTGCACTTTTGACTGGACTGTCCAGTGAAAGTGGTACACAGCATTTGCAGTTCCAACACAATCCTCGTTAGAGCTGCCATCAAATCCTGTCTACTTTCCTCACTTTCTTCCTCCATCCATCATGTTCCAGCTCGTCCCGGTGGCTGTAATTCCATCTGAATGGCACAGTGTATCAGATACGCACTCTAATAACGAAAGCAACGTGACCCAAATGCTTTATTCATCATCCCCGACCTGGCTTACGCGGAAGCCAAAACAAACAAGCTCGACTGCTACATTTAATCAAATGCAGCCAAGCTGACAGCCCTTTTTTGCGCATTCAAGGGCACCCCTGCAGTGGAACTCTGCAGAATTTGTTTTGATGAGGGACTCCTCTGCGAGTAACGAGGTCAATCATATTACCTCAGCGCCTGTCTTATAAAAAAAAAAGACTACACAATCTCTATTTTAGTTTCCGCACAGTCATGGTGATAACGTCTTGTTGTATTAAGAGTGCATGCAGCACAGAACAATCCAGATTAAAAAACGATGAATATTCAGGCTGAGTTCGACTGGTCTGCAAGGGATGACAGCCACTGAGAAGTCGCCATCAGCAGATACAGTAGAGCTGTGAACCAGCATCCTATTCAAACTCCACCTTAATATTCTCAGTACGTTTCACTTTGCTCACAGAGGCTCTGCAGTGAAATGTAAATGGAGTAGATAAGGTGGATTTTCAGTGTCATTCCACTATTCTAAAGAGCTTTGTATGTGATTCGGTTCCTCCAATGACAATGACAGAGGCTGCATCTTGCTGAATTACCCACTTATCAAAAATTGCAAACCCTACAGCCATTACAGCCTATCAGTGTTTTTTTTTCTTTTGCAGAAGTCTGATGGTTTGGTGACTTTGTCCAGGACTAAAAGGAAAGCAGATTAGCAGCTGAAAGTCACAATTTGATCCTTCTTAGCTGCAGTAACCATTCACTCAATTGCATTTGAATTGACAGGAAGGTTATTTTGTACGGACCAAATTTATCCTCTTGTACACATCACTCTGATATAAGAGTTCAGCTCTAAATCCGTAAGAGAATCAAAGGAGGAAAAAGCAAAGATGTGAATTCTCTCAGATGAATACTTTGCTTTTTATAAAGTACATTTTCATGCAAAATATTTTGAACATTTATGTATTCGTTGTGTTTCTTAGTGATGGACTATAACTCTTTTTTTTATGGAAAACAGTTTTCCACTTCTTATTTTGCATAAAATTATATTGCTGTTAAGTCATTTGACCAAGGTAGAATTCGTTTGTAGTTGAATCGAGGCAAAGAGGTAGCCTGAGTTTCTTGTTCACCCTTTCATTCACCAGTCTGGATACTAAATTGGTTCTGGTGTAACTGACGCCCCAGCTTCACAGACATGACTGAAAGGTAGCCCATCTGCAGCCGTTGACTCATAACCTCCAGTCAGGAGAATCGCTTCAGGACATCGTCCTCAGCTGTCCTTTCTGGCATGCAGCCGAACTTCAGCTACGTTCTCAGTCCTGGAAGTATTCAGTTTTGTTTAGACAAGCTTGATGGAACGTGCAGCAGGCAGGATGTATTTGTTGTGAATCCACCAGGCGATTAGCTGCTACAATGCCAACGTGGACTCCATCAGACGTCACACGGACTTTGTTCTAGTGAAGTGACAGAGACACTTGTGTTCTCACACGCAGCTTCATGTCTAGAAAAGTTCAGGGCTGCAGTGCATGTGTAGAAATGTCTTGAGTGGGGGTTTTTTTGTTTTGTTTTTTGAAAGAGTCACCCACTCACTCATGAGAGTAAGTGGGTGAGTCTTTTTGTAGGTGTTTCAGTCCCTGCAAGGCAAACGTTCACCATGAATGAGACTTTCACAAAAATCGTGCTAGTTCTGTTTGTAAAATGGTGGTGCTGTTCTTTCAAAGCTGAAATCTCCTCCACATTAATGCCCTTGATAAAGTAAGATGAGCAACAGAATTATATTCATTGATTTGGTGCGAATGAAAAGGACTTTGAAAGATAAGCGCTCTTTCTAGGCACTTCCAAAGATACCCACACCCTGATTGTTCTGGGAAACTCAAAGAGGTTTCATCTAGTGTTCGAGCTGCTGTCAGATGAGGAAGGCTATATTACATCTCTATCTATTTCCCACAGCATTTGAGCAATTTTTCACAGGCAAGATTAACGGCCTGTTCCGTTTCAGACAATTTAAGGTTGTGTGGAAGACTTCTCTATGGACTTCATGTAGATTATGAGCTCTGTTTGCTGAAGAAATAGCTGGATGCCATGACTCAGCTATTAGTGTGGTTACAGATTCAGGATACATAACAAAACCAGCATGGAAAATACATTTACTGAACCATGACAATATTATTTAGATTTGCTGATCTTTAGTATCTAAAAATAGGCAATGTTTTTTTTCTTTTTCCAACTAAATTAACTTATTTTTTCTTTAAATCTCCTCGTGATTAGTATTCCACCAATGCACGCCTATATGCATTGTACACTTACAAAAAAACGTCGAATTATAATAATACTCTTTTACCTATTCGCATGTATCTTGTATTCGTTGCAGTTTTAAAAATTATTATACAACTATGACTCTCATATTTGGTCTTAATAATTGCTGTCCTCACTTTTACTATCACTGACACAAAAGAAATGTTTCACCAATTTATTTTCGCTCTGTATGTCTCTTTCCATTTTCTTTAGATCGAAATGTTAGAGCACAAATACGGCGGACACCTCATCTCCCGCCGTGCTGCCTGCAAGATCCAGACTGCCTTCCGCCAGTACCAGCTCAGCAAAAACTTTGAGAAGATCCGCAATTCACTTCTGGAGAGTCGACTGCCTCGACGCATCTCCCTGCGCAAGGTCCGTGTGCAAAATACGGAGGGTTTCTCTGCTGAACGGGCGCTGGCAGAAGGCTGTAACCTGGCAGGCATCCCACTGGTACGCTCACCATCTTTGCCTGCCACGGTTGGTGGCACCCTAACTGACCTGGAAGACTCCTTCACTGAGCAGGTCCAGTCATTAGCAAAGTCTATAGATGATGCACTCAGCAACTGGAGTCTGAAGACCATGTGTTCACTCCAAGAAGGCGGCAACTATCAGTTCAGTGCCGATTCCTTTAGCGCAGCAGCGGCAGCAGCGGCAGCAGGGGTTGGAGGTGGTGGAGAAGGCGGGGGTGGGGACGTGCGAGACTCTGTAATTCATCAGGGCTCCGTAGACCCAACCGACCTCTCAAGGAATGCAAGCAAGCTGATGATGGCGTTTCGAGATGTGACGGTGCAGTTTGACAGTCAGAACTTCCGCGTTTCATCTTCAGTTAGGGAATCATCCACTTCTGTCACCCTCAACAGTGGCACCCAACAAGAAGGAACCTCCAGCACTGTCACCACCACTTCCACGACAGCAAATTCTGCACCAGCCCCTATCCCACCCGGTCCTTCACAAGAACCCCCTCCTCCACCTGCAGACATCCTAGCAGAGCCCAAAGAACTCCCACCCCCACCCCAGGAGCCTCCACCACCACCAGAATCAGAGATAGAAGGCAGCGAGCAGGATGTTGAATTCCCTGCGCCACCTCCTTCTGAAGAAGAGCTTGGGGAGATGGAGCAACCTCCTCTGACCCCTCTGGATAAGATGGCATTCCCCCAAAGCCCAGAGGAGGTTGTTGTGGTGGTACCGCCACCACCAAGAGAACCAACTGTGGCCCCTCCACCACAGGAGACTATAGTGCTGGGTAGCTCTCCTGCGGTGGAGCCTTTGGATGTTAAGAGATGTGGCTCTGAGACAGCAGACTATAGCTCAGAGCAGATGAGCAGCAGCAGCACATCGACGGAGGCACGCTCAACGTCCGAGGCGTCGTCCAAGGAAGCATTGCAGGCTATGATCCTCAGCCTGCCACGCTACCACTGTGAGAACCCCGCTAGCTGTAAATCACCCACTCTGTCCACAGACGTCATGAGGAAACGCCTCTACCGCATCGGCCTCAACCTCTTCAATGTGTGAGTAGCAGATTCATTCATTAGTGCTTGTAGTTCTATGGTAACAGAAATTAAAATCAGCTGCCGGTTTGTTGATGAAATCTCAGTATAATTTATAGCTTTTGAATTAGTGAACTGTTGGGTGTTGAAGTTACGTCATAGTAATATAGTTCTTTTCAGATCTGCTCAAGTTATTGCCAATATTAACACTCTGGTATTCATACTGCAACCACATTTGCAACTTCTGTTGTATTTTCCTGCGTGCCTTCATAAAATCAGCAGAAGAAGAAGAAAAAAAGAAAACAAAATGTGCTCTGAAAGCTTATTTATGTCTGGGGTGTTGCACCTTTTCTCTCATTCTGAATCCAGTTCCCCTCGCTGTCTAGTGAAGAGTGACAAAGTCAAAACAAGATAAAAACTTCCCAAAATGCCCTGCAGACAGGGGCAAGGTGGTTATATGGCAGTGATAAATAGAAAGAAAAAAATGTTACCAAGGTAACAGTGCAGTGCATGGGGAATGCACTTGTGTTTATGTATTAAGTAAAACAAAACAATGAACCCTGGAGATGTGTGCTTGGTGACATCCAACCACCAGTAAATTCATTATTGAAACATTTAATCATAAACAAAGTTTACATATGAAGAATTTAAGTTAAAGCTAATGTCAGCAAACCAAGGGAAATGAATATCCCATATTTAATTTGTGCACCACTATGCAATCCCATTTTAAAATGTCTGGAACCACGTGACCCCTGTGTGCTAAGTACCCAACAGCAGACTTGGAAGGCATTAATAAATAGAGAAATTTACCATATGCTCTATTAGCCTTTCACCCAGAGCATACCCTAAAGGGCCTAAACACCCCACATATTCTAATAAATGAACTGGACTCGTGTAGCAAGCTCAGCTCAACCGCTGATTGAGTTGCTGGGTAACAGTTAGTTGGAATGCATGAAGGATGAATCCCCCAAAATAATGGCAGCGATCCACAAAGCCTAAAATTCTCATTAGTCATTCTTCTGCAAGTTGCGAATGTAATTAAAAGTTCCTTCAGCATTGTGTGAACCAGTACCTTGGGAACTGGGATGAAAAATTTGTTAACATTTCAGCCCGAGCAGGATTGGATTTTTCTCTCTGCCACCTCAGCCATTTCTGTAGAAGCTCTACACGCTTTCCAAAATATCTTGCACTGAAGGAAAATACACTCTCCTCCCTTGGGTGTGAGATTTTGTGAGGATATTCATCCAGTTAGGCCATGTCACACATATTTGCGAGATTGGAGCTCATAAACACACATTATCTTTTTTCTTATAATGCCAAGCTCTGCAGCGCCATAAATGTGCACAATAAAGCCAATTAACTTTGACTCAATGCTGGAATGAGACGATGAAAACAAGAGACGGAACGAGCTGTGCTCTTAGTGAAGAGTGAGCACAGAAGGAATACCAATGTGGGAAATATCCAAAATTTAGAAAGCAAAAAACGATGCTACAAATGATACTATTTAGTATTTCGATACTATTTAGTTTTATCTTTGACTTTTTGATTAACAGCAGACATCACATGAACACATTAATATTGTGATTGGTGACAAATTAAAGGAAAAACCCAATTACCTGACACTCATAGTAAAAGGGTCAAGAGGTAGTGCTAGTCTACTTAGAGGTGAGTGATCACCTTTATTATGTATTTGAAATTTTTCTATAGTGACTAGTGTCTTTTAGGATGACATTGCTCCAATGTAAAGAGAGCAAGACAACAATGCATTGTGAAAATGATTTAGATGTAGCTATGGCTTTGCAACTAAAATTGTTTTAGTTTTTTTTGTTTTACAACTTTCTATTATGTTTCTGTTAAAACTAATACATCAATATATATCCAAATTTGATGACCATTTTTTATGATGAGAAAATCCACCTGACTATTAACATTAAAAGCCTCTGAAAAACTATTTTTCCTGAGCTACAATTTTGCTTGATTCAGTGGAAACCCGGAACCCATTCTGTGTAAACACATTTCTAATGCCAGTGCCAATGTTTTTAAAATCCTTTCTATTAATATCTATGTGTGGTACCTTGAATTAAGCAACTAAAACACCCGAGAAAGCGTCTGGAAGACTTTGGCCGACATTATTTTAAAAACAGGTGACAAAAGAATCCAACCTTTAGTCTTCTTAGCATTAAAATGCAACATGGCAGCCACCCATTGCCTCTTTGACACTTCCTGCACTGGCAAATAAATTATGCAGATTAATCCAATATAGATATAATTCCAGGTGAATAAGGCAAGCTGTTATTTATGTGTAGAAAGTGTTCCTGCTAGATCCAGTTACAATACAGGTGGGCTTTGAATGTAGGATATGCTACTTACATTTAATCCAGTTTTTCAAACATGTCTGCTTTGATAGTTTTAGTCTGACATGCATGTGGAGTGGCAGAAAAAAGACTGGATGTAGGATTTATCTGTTTGCTCAGTTGAGATACTGAGTGTTTAATGGCAGCCCCCAGTTTGATTACAAGCCTCTGTGACTTTTGAGCGCAGCTTGTGTAGCCTTTCAGTCATCGTCTTTTGATCAAACACCTCGAAAGATAAGCTGACTTTTAATAAATTGGCTGAGAGGAAAGAGAGAGATAGAATGATGAATTAGGAGCAAAAAAAAAAAAAAAAGGTAGGGAGAGGCAGGGAAATCTGGCTTGTGGCTTATTAGTTCCACCAGTTCGTATCCTTCTTCTAATACCTTTGCTGTTGTATCCTTTGCATCTTAAATAGGGCTGTTTGCTTTGGGCTAAAACTTTAGGTATTGCTTGATCATGCAGACAGAAAAGGCTTACAAATATGCATCCAACTGGGTAGTGTAAACAGTGAGTGTGCACTGGTCTGTGTTTGTCTTGCAGCGGGGGGTCAATGCATCACCTTTCCAAGGGGAGTAAGAAGTGTTGGTGTAGAAAGTAAATTAAACAGAGGAAATTCCAAACATTGGTGTGTGCATGCATGCATGCGTGCATGCGTGCGTGTGTGTGTTTGTATGTGTGCATACTAGAATAAAAAGGCAAGACAAGTGAGTGATGGAAATGTAGTGCAAAAGCAACAGAGAGGAACTGAAAGAGACACAAAAAGGTAGCGCAGGGAAAAGCTTGAGAGAAAGACCACTTGATAAAGTTTCCACCTTGTGTGTGGCTGGAATGACAATGACTCCATTATGTGAGGAGAGTGTGTGCCAAGGACACTGCCATCACACAAGGGAGCTGGTAGAAAGTCTTCAACAGGGAAATGTGCAAAGAGGAGACAGGAGGATGTGTGACATTAATGACAGATTCCTGAGTAGATTTCTCTTTTGGATGCATGACTTCTCAGCTTAATACGGCTCAGTTAGACATGTCCTTATTTCACTTTTCCCCGCGCATACATTCTGGTGTAGTGAAAGTATTGATTGGACCTCAGAGGAGGCCCAGCTTGCATAAAAATGGAGACCCGTAACTGCTTTTCAAATTGAAGAAATGGCGACATGTGAGATTTATCAGTGATGTGAAGAGTGAGCATGTGAGACAGACATATCAAGCAAGGCTAATTAACACAGCAATTCCACAAGAGGGTTTCTGCCAATCAGTAGGCGAGGACTCCACAAGGGGGGGTCTTGTTTGTTTACTTGGGCATACACAAACCTTTCCTGTATTAACATTCTACCCTCAGTGCTAAATGACCCAGCACATGATTACAAACGCTGAAATCCAGATGGTCAAACAGAGGAAGCAGTTTTAATTTCTCACAGAACCCAACACCTTTTACCCTCATTTGCTCCCAATATTTAGAGAATAAGACAGGCCATACTGCTTTTTAAAAAAACTGTGAACCTATTTCATTAGAACAAAAAATGCTTTGTAACAAGTGCTATCAAATGCTTTCTCTTAAATAGATAAATAAACACAACGTGTCATCTGTGTGTGTATATGTTGTAAAAAGTAGCAAACTTGTGCTTTAACAACCAACCAACCTAAGGACGGTAAAAGCAGGCATGTGACTGCAAAAGCTCTGCAAAAGCATGCTTGATGGACACGAGCAGTTTGGTGCAACAGTGGGTCCTTGTTAATGATTTGGGGTTTTGAAGCGTTTACAGGTACAACACACAATCGTGTTTCCACTCAGAGAAATGCACAGGGGTGCTAACCGGCCATCAACCTGTCACTGGTTAGTAATGGAACAGAAATCTGTGCATCTGGAGAAATAGGCAACATGCAGTGCTGACACTTAAGCTCTTGTAGGGCCCATAAAACACAGTTTTGACTGCACATCTGTCCATTAGCAATAAAATAGAGGGCCAATAAAAGAGGGTATCAAGGTGGTAAGGGAGAGGTGTATTTATGGCGAGGTCGTACTACACCGAGATGTTGCAAAATAAAAATAAATAAATAAATAAAAATAAATAAATAAAAACTATGTCTGCTCTGAGGAGGCAAGGGGGAAAGACGCCTGGGAATGTAGCACTATATTTAGAAGTTGTTGTTTTAGCATGACATCTGGGTCCTGTCTGGCACTTACGCTTCCCTTCCCCATGCTTTACACGGGTGTGGGTCAATTTGCTGTGTGTATGTTGTGCTCTTGCTCTTCTTTTACAGTTTTTTTTTTTTGTCACGCCTAAACTTTGTAAGAAAACGGTTTCTGTTCTTAGCTGTGAATAACATCCGGCACCATCTTGCAAAAATCCTCAAATAAAATACTGACCCATATAATCTTAAAAAAAAATAGCATCTTTGCTCTTAAGGCTCAGATTTGATAAGGGAACATTCTGGAAAAGAAAATAAATTGCAAAACACTCCACAGCATGATGAAAGGATGAAAAAGCAAGAGTGAATCAACAGTGCTTTCACGATCTAAACTTAATGAGTTTACCTGTGCAGCAAAACCTTTGACCAAAAGCATAGTGCTTGCAAAGATTCTTTAATATTTCTTTTTGAATAAAACTGCTCTTTGGACAAGTTGATGTGTGCAGGCTTATTCTGCACTGCTAATCCAAATCTTACACTTCCTGCATGATTTTGCAGTCCCCCCCCCCCCCTATCTTTTTCTGATTACGAGTAATAATCGCCATGTGGGATCCATCTGTTGTTGGGCAAACATCAAATGAGTGATATCTGCCAAATCCATTTGGCGAGACAGCACCTTCAGCTGAGAGGTTGAGACGCTGAGAGTGTGCCGAGGCTGTTGCAGCAGATGCTTTCAGGCAGTCCAGTCTGCGCTCATCGTGCTCACTCTTTGTCCTCACCCTCCCATTCCCGCACATCTGCTCAGTCTGGTCCTCTTCCAGTCTTCTCTTTCTATTCTGCCCTTTATCCTCCCCTCTGTCATGCCCTTGCCTCACTAAACCCATTAGCTCTGGTACACACTCTCTTATGTAAAGGCTGTAGTTTAAACACTGTATGAAGACTGGAGTGGGACAGCTGTGACCATAATGCAGCAGCCTCCCCGGAGCAGCTATATGGTTATAAATAGTTAAGATATTACTCCTGTATTCATTTATAACTTTGGCCATGTAGTCAACTGAAAGCTCTTGAATCTCCTGAACGAATGCTGGACAGGGAGATGTACTCTCTTTTGAAAACAATGATTCATAGGCCCGCTGAGATATTTCGACAATTTTCTGATGCATGAGCATGTGAGTGCACCTCATCACTCAGTAAAATAAATGTTTCCATGCACTACTCATGCATTAAACACATACAGTCCCAAATGAGTTTTTGTCTCTGTATCCAAGGGATACTGGCATTCATTTACATACGTTAGCCTGATGAATTATATCCCTCTTCTGGAATATGTAAAGAGCAATATAGTGAGGTAACCATGTGTTCGTCCTGTAACAGTGACTTTATACCTACATGCTTCAAAGAGTTAAAAGAATTACCACCAGTCACCAGCTGAACACATTAGGTACCAGAATGAAGCACTGCGAACTAAGAAAAGGAGTAAACACATTATAAGAACATTTTACCTATCAAGATATAATAAAAAAAAATTGTAAAAATAGTCCTTACCAGGTTAAATACAAATACAACAAACACTAAGCCACTAAGAAGATAGGTGCTGCTAATCAAATGCTAATAATTGATAATTAGCAAGTGTGAGCACCTCTATAAAAGCAGAAGTTTTGGAGGTTTGCTGGTCTGGAGCATTCAGGTATGTTTTAACATAATGCTGCAATCTTAAAGAAGCAGCTACTGCTGTCCATCTATCTGCAAAGGGCTATAACACAATTTCCAAACAATCTGAAGTCCATCAGTCTGCAATGAGAAAGATTATTCATAAGTGGAAAACATTCAAGACCAGTCCCCCAGGAGCACATGTATTAGCAAATCACCCCAAGGTCAGACCTTGCAATGTTCAAAGAAACTGCAAAGAAAATCCAAGAGCTTCATCTTAGATTCTACAGGCATTAGCATGTTAAATGTTAATGTTCATTACTGTACAAATTAAAAAAGACTGAACAAGTATTGTTGGGTTTGTAAAAGTTGCATCTGAACCAACCTCAAGACTTCTGGAGACCGAAGTGAAGATGTTTGTCCATAATGTAATCATGCACCAATCAAATGATCCAAATCCCAGAAGAAAATCTATAACAGAATAGCTGAAAAAGAAAAGTATCATAGTGTTGCAATGGCCAAGTCAAAGCCCAGAAGTCAACCTGATTGAAATGAGAGCTAATTTTTGAGAGAGCCCTACATAAATGAATGACCACAAATCTCAATGAAGTAAAATGAGTTGGCCAAAAGTCTACAATGATCTGAGAACCTGATGAAGTCATACAGAAAACATTTCTTTAAAGGTGTTGCTCCTAAAGGTGGCTCTAAAAGCTGATGAATCATAAGTTAAACTGTGTTTTTCACACACTGCTTCTTTGGCTTATAGTACTTTTTATTAAATAGATAATTACACATCATGTGTTATCATAGGTCATGTGTTCTGAGGTTGTATTCATTTTAGAACTTGGGCTATATTTGAATATGTATCCTGTAATGTAATGACTGTACATTAAAGAAAAATTCATGTTAGCCAACAACTAATACAAAGTATACATGTGATCCAACAAGTGCTGTTAAAAAATACTTCAGTATTTATTTGGTAACAGATGGCCATGCCAGTAGCAGCTGCTATATGTGAGCAACAGAGTATTAAGACTAAACCAGCTGCTGGTGTAAAAATAAAGTGAAAATAAATAAACTTGATCCCATGATACTTGGATATAAAGTCAATGCTAAAACCACAGAATTATCAGTATAGAAGTTCCTTTATATACAATCTATATCTAAACTATACTGTATCAGAGGAAATGTAGAGCATACAGTTGACAAAGTATTGCAGTGATGTCTGTTTAAACCCAGTTCTAATTTAACTTTACAAACCTTGTTAACATTTTTTGAGATTAGCCACCATAAACTAGCATACTAGTCGCACTAGTTTAAATAAGGCTACAGACGCAAAATCTTTGAGCATGTGTGCTTTTTAAATCCCACTATTCAGATTCGAGTTGAATTTGAATTTATTTATTTAAAAGGGACAGTGCAGTTTAACATAATCCAAGTACAAAACATGAAACTGATGTAACGCACATAAGTTTATAGCTATTGCTAATTTTCAACAATTGTCCCTTATTGGGCTTACAATCAAAATAGATAAGTTTTACAATAAAACATACATTTTCATAAAACCAAATTACATCATAGATACAATTACAGTTAATAGACAATGAATTAAAGTACGATTAAAAATCTTTAGTTAAAATGACTACATCTCTGATTTCCCTTTAACCGAACTTTAACCTTCAATTTAAAGGATCTGATGTCTGTAATCAATTTGATTTCGGTTGGAAGTGTGTTCCACAGATGGCAAGCCTTTATGGAAAAAGCTGACTGACTAAATGTAGATCTGCGATATGATATCTTGCAGTTGCTGTTCACCATGCTCCTAGTAATACGATTACTATCTTGTCTCTGGATATATCTATTAAGACACTCTGGGGCCATCCTATTTATACATTTAAAGACTAATTTAAGAAAGCACAAATGATTAAAACTCTTAAAACTAAGTAGATTATATTTCTTTAAATGTGACAGTGATGCCACCGAACAGATTTTTTTTTATCCATTATTTTTAAAGATTGGTTATATAAGGATACCACAGACTGAATTGTAGATGGTGCTGCTTGGGTCCAAACTGTCATACAATATGAAAAATGAGAGAATATCATGGAATGCATAAATAACTGAGCTGCTGAAGTGGGTATATAGTGCCGAATTAACTTAAAACAATTCAGATTAGCCTCGACCGTCTTAGAAATCTTCTTTAAATGCTTCTCAAATTTAAGATGTGATCTAAAATTATTCCTAAAAACTAAAATGCTTTAAAAAACGAACCAACAGAATAGGCAAAATTTTCAGAAATGCCACCTTGAGGAGGAGACACTTGTAAAATTGACCAGAAATATGAATCACTAAGTTGCTGATGTCTACAGAAACAGCTTTGTGATTAGGTTTTAGTTGCTGTACACAGTAAGCGACCTAGGATAGATACTTTTTTTATTACCAGTTACACTGTTACAAAAAGCCTTATTTATTGTCCACCAGAAATGGCTCATTAACATGCTGTTTTAATGTTCCAAAGTATGTTCTTTGGAGTGATTTACCTTGTTTTCATTTTTCAACCTAACAAAACACAAAAACAACGAAATAAGACCATTTAGTGAGCACATAAATTACATCAACAAGTTAGATACTAACTGCCTCACTGATGTGATCTAACGAATTTGGAATCAATTCATAGTTTCTTAGCATTAACTAATAGCCATTCACAAAGTGTATAATAGCTCTAAAAACTTTACTTTTCATACAGCATACTTCAATACTGAAAAAAATGTGTCTGCTATAAAGCTAGTGACAAATGAGTGGACAAGGGCATCGTTTTGAACATTGCCAGTCTGGTTTTACTGATGAATTCATCAAAATTGTATCACATTTGAATGAAAAATGTAAGCAAAAGTCAAAGTTTGAGGGGGTTTTTTCTCTCATGGTGAAATAAATTCTATGGTAGAGCTATATTTTATATCTGTGTATATGTGTGGATTTAAAGTTGCTTCCTAAGGCGGCAGTTGTGATTCTTGTTATATCCTCTAAATTTAGCAGAGTGTTGTGTTGTAGTTGTTAATTAAAGTTGTAATTCAGCAGGGGAGTAACTATACACAGCCTTTTGTATGTTTATTTACACTAACACTCTGTAGGTGTTCACTGTAAGAACCCAGAAACTATAGATTGTCAGACCAAAATCCTCATCTTTGCAAAGAAATACTTACAGTATATATTGTGGATATAAATTCTAGCCCAGTTATTATTCGACTAATTAAAAGATGTTGAACACTTCCTACAACTTTTGCTACAAAGGATTACCTTTGTTATTTTTGTTCCTATTTCTGTCACACTGGCATATGCGATGTCTCTAACCGCTGTTCTGAACAAAATGACTTTTTAATTCTGCTAATTTTGGTTCAATATGATACAGAAAAAATCATCTGTCACAGCTGAATGAATTTCACCAATTTTTCGAGAAATAATATTGCAGCTGCACAGCATCAAACCACTGCTAGTCTCACATAGCCAGATTTATCTCCACAGCAGTGTGTCAGAGCTGGAGAATGGTGTGACTGCACCCATTATCTTTCTGCTACAGGGTGGAAAAAAGGCTTTTCTGTTGCGAGAAGAACCAAGTTGGCCTTATTACATGATCCAAATCTTCATCCAGACTTGCAGATTTAGCATGTGCTGTAAGTTGGCAGCGCAGTGGTTGCTGTTGTTGTTTTCTGTTGTGAAAGGAGTTCACTGACAGATAGCACAAGAGTTATGCAGTGTGACTGTAAATATAGATGTAGAGTGTGGCCACTGGAAGGTTTATATCTACACTCTACATCATGCAAGTCACACCACTAACTCACTTTAATTCACTGACGTTTCCCCTTTCCTTTTTGTCTCAGTAACCCTGACAAGGGCCTTCAGTTCCTGATCTCAAGAGGCTTCATCCCAGACACGCCCATCGGTGTTGCCCACTTTCTGCTACAGCGAAAGGGCCTGAGTCGACAAATGATTGGAGAGTTCCTCGGCAACAGCAAGAAGCCCTTCAACAGAGATGTCCTAGAGTGAGTAGCCCACAGGACTGCAGATATTGATTCCCCAAATCATTTGGGGGGATCTTTTCCCAGTAATCTATCCTTTTTCATGAAGCCTTATTAGGTACAAGCTGTGCACAGCTCTAGCTTGGGGTCTTATTATTCTCTAAAACTCAATTGTGAAGCCTAAATTATAACTTCACTATCCACTTATGTGTGATTTTTTTTGCGGTCATTTCATTATAGTTTCCATTGTCATAAACACATCTGAAATAAGCTCAAATTGAAGTGCTAAGATCCAAAATTCAAAAATGAGCTCTTGTCTGATTTTCGTAAAGCTCGTAAATGTAGGTTGACTTGTAGGGCAATAACTACTACAGAAATTAAAGGAGGTTGACATGAAGCAAAAGTAACATTTTCCTGGCCTAATAACATTTTACTCATCTTTATCACATTCATGTTAAAACTGTTGTTAATATAGAGCAGAAGTGAAAAACAAGGAACAGTTTATCTGTGATCTGATAACATAAATATTACTTTTGAGATTTCAAAAACTTCCATTTCCATTCAGGACATAGGGTAGATGTACTGAAGTGTGGGAGATAAGGCACTGCTTTATCTGTGTGTGTGTTTGGTACTGATACGTGTTGGGCATATTGAGAGGCTGCGTCTGACTCGAGTGTTTGGTTTCTTGCTCACTCCTCTCCATAGCTACTTGTATGCTACGTGAAAACATTTTGGCTGACTCCTTATGAAATCTATGGACTGATAATACAGTAGTTTGTAATAGCGCCAGAGTCATGGGCTCAAACTCAGGTAGGGTCCTTGTGTGGAGTTTGCATGTTAGGCACATAGAGACTGTGTAATTTGATCACTAGCCACTAGGTGAAATAAGAAAAAAAAACTCCTTGTGACTGCTTTCATCACTAGCAAAGACAGCTGCATTCATTAGCTGGTCAGCTGCAACACATTAAAGTGTATGTAAAGGTAGCATCACTGTAGTTTAATTCTGTGTAGTCTCCACTTTTCATAATAACTGCTAACAGCAGAAAGTCTTTGCACTGCATGTAGGCCATAGCACAGGTTTGTGTACCGAGTCTTTCCATCTCTGTGGTGCCGACTTGGCAGCTTTCCATGGCTGTCAGTGAGATAAAACATGGCTCGCTGCTGAGACCAAAAGTAGCTCTTTTAACATTTTCCCAATAATTAGATTCTATTTAAATAATACAAAACTATCAATTTGATTTCGATAGGATAGCTGAAATTAAACCAAAAACTAATACCAGGATATCCTAGTGGTTTATTACTCATCTGGAAGGTTCATGTGGTCACTTCCCATGGTGCACCACAGCAGCGTCTTTAGTCTGATCATCCTGAGAGCAAAATCAGGCTTTTAGATATCTTTAAATATCTGAGTTCCCACTGTGTGGTTCACTTCAAAATGCAGGATCCTAAAACTCCAGCTGTATGGCATCAATAACATCTTTTTAAATCCGAGCCCAGATAATTGTGATAACAGGAAGACGCTTTTCCAGTCCTGACAGAGCTCCTCGAGAGTTACAGAAGCCATCATGCGATTGTTTTTAAGATCGGAAAAATGACTCTTTTCATCTGACGTTAATATTTGATGTAGACATTTCTTGGTCTTTGTGTACAGGTATATTCATCTCAAGAACCTCTCAAGAACCTCACAGTCCACTAAAACTCATTTGGAAGCTGAATGGATTTGCATTTTGGTTATGAATGCTTTTCAAAAACAAGTGTTATGTGCAAGACAATATAGATACATGAGATAAGTGAAGAAAAAAACAAACAAACACATGAACTTTGGGGTTTAGAGAACAAGAACTTCATATGCGCACACACACACACACACACACACACACACACACACACACACACACACACACACACACACACACACACACAAAACTCACTTCCCCCTGCAAGATTAATTCCAGGTCATTAACTTTATTGCCTTTTATTTGCTTTTAAAGTACAAAGATCCCTCTCCCGTCCTCGTCTTCAGCTATTTCCATCTTTCAACACCTTCCTTGCTTTATCTCACTAATTGCCTCTACTCTGTTAAATTCTGTGCTTCACCAATTATGTCTAAATTTGCATATCAGCTCAATGAGGTTGTGAAGATTTTTCTTTTTATCTCCCGCCTTTTTGTACAAGTTACAAAACCAAGAACGGGCTTAGTCTTTGCAAGGTCAGACAAACACTCCATAGCACTCTACCAAGTTGTTCATTCCAGCTCATGCTCATCTAATATCCATATTTCCTCAAACGGATACCGTCATGGTTTCAAAGACATTTTATTAACAGGAATATGCTCTTAAGGCTTCAAGCTCAAATTCACACCACAGATATATTCTCAGCGCAGGTGATATTGGTATATATATATATTTTCCCTGCAGCACTCAAACAGCAACACTCGGGGTGAAAGTGATGTTGAAGAGGGCCGTGATAGAGTGAAAAGTGTGCGAGAGCACTTTTGATAAAGTGTGCAGTCACAGGAGAGCGGGTGAGGGATAGCAGTCTAATGTGAAAATCACTCATGGTGATTTACTGAGCCTGAATGAGTCGGTGTGGATATGTGAGTCTGTGTGCGTGTGTGTGTGTGTGTGTGTGTGCGTGCGTGCGTGCGTGTGTGCACGTGTCTGCAAGCATGTGACTTTTCAAGTATGTGCATGTGACCTAGCCTTGCATCAATATGTGGTTATGGTATCTCCCTCCTCTCCTCATAAAGCAAACTAAGTCTCATTCCCTTCACATTTCTTGGTGCATAAACAACAATAGTTAAAGTGTCTCAAGACAATTAAGTCAATTTGTGGTTATAGATTTGGGTGCCAGAAAATGGACACCCCAAGGACTCATTTACTGATAACACGGTGTACTTGTTTAGCATGAAAAATGAGATCTTGTTTTCAGCCTGTCATCTACTCATTGGCTTCTTAAAATATGGCTCCATCTGGCCTTTTATGTCTTTTTATTTTCATATGTATTTGTATGCATACCTGCCATCGCAGCTTTGTAAACATAAAGTACAGTTTAAGTGGCGTTCTGCAGACAGATGTGTCTATTTCTCTCCG
The DNA here is from genome assembly GCF_057382095.1 of Aulonocara sp. 'chitande type north' Nkhata Bay. Lineage (NCBI taxonomy): Eukaryota > Metazoa > Chordata > Actinopteri > Cichliformes > Cichlidae > Aulonocara > Aulonocara sp. 'chitande type north' Nkhata Bay. The sequence continues at coordinate 30,199,030 of NC_141360.1, read as the reverse complement.
AGGCACTGCAAGCGAGTCAACGATAGTGTGTGTTTGTGTTTGTGTTTTATGTGTGCGTGTGTTTTCCCATGCAGATGTGTAATTATGCCAGAGTGTATGGGGAGAGATGTAAGAGGGGAGGAGAGGGCTGATGTACTTAGGCTAAAGAGCATCTCGTCTGACATTACATAAACAAGGAGTGACAGCCAGGGAAGAAGGGAGAGAGAGGTGGTGGAGCGAGGAAGTGAGTCATGAAGAGGGCGATCAGGGTGGTCTGACAGTCGACGAGTTGATAAAGAAGACGATCAATCCAGGCTCACTGCACATAGTATGAGCTTAACTTTTATGAGCCTTTAATTTTTCTCTAAGTGCTATAATTTGTTGACAATATGCACAATTTGACCTGTCTGTTAGTTAGTGCAATTAATAATTACACTTATCTCTATTAATGCAGCATTGAGCAATGAAGGTCAGAAAAAAATCTGTGCTGTGCACTCTCTAAAACCATGCATTCTATTTGCTTAGCTGTACATTTAAGCAGAAGGAAAGACTGAAAGATGTAACCAACATTGTAACCATGGAAATGCAGTTGTGTACAGTCTGAAATAACTTAAAAGTGCATCATATATGAAAAAATAGCAACTTTTTGGCTGTAACAGCTTCTTTCTATTTGCTGAAAAAGGAACAGAAACAATGTTTTAATCATGCTTAACATTCAACTGATTAACTGTATATAAATGATAGGCTTAGCTAAGTTTCACCCAAGATTCATTGTTAGGCTTCAGGCTGAACAAATTTGTCTTGGTTTTTTGAAACTAGATGTGCCAAGCGAGAAGTTACCTGAGTGAAACCAAACTGTCAACTGAAGAGTAAAACATACCCTGCTTTAGTTTAAATCTTGATTTGATCTGAAACTAGCGACTGAGTCCCGAAATTCATCAGTAAAGTAATTACTGAAGTCACAAAGCATCCTGGAGCCTTTTGACCAGCCAGCTAAGTCTCTGTTCAAATGCCCAAAGGGGACACAAATACACTTTTGACCTGGAGACTCTCGCCTGAGATCACTTAAGTTTTGATGTCACTCACTGTTTATGTTCATTTACACTTGGTTGGTTATGTTGCACCCTGGGAGGACACCAGGGCTTTATTTCTGTGCTTTACAGGAGCATGAAGCAACACACTGCTAAAAAAAACTAGCTTCTCTTGTTAGTCAACAAGAAGAACAAACTTTTCTTTATCTTGTACGGCTTGAATTTCTACATCATTACACACTATTAGTAGCTCTAATGAGCTGACTGGCAGAATTATTTCAAGATTTACTGCAATTAATAATTGGAATTAATATTAATAAAGTTGATAGCAGTGTTGCTGTAAGTAGTGATAGAGATGTACAGTAAATCAGTTAGTAATGCTTTTGCACAATACTGTGCAATTGTTTCTGTGTATGTTGCTTACAAGGAGCCAGACTTATCATTTTTAAGGTAGTCTTTAGAAATAGTTCTCCAGGTTTACTGAAAACTGTCTTACTTTGTAGACTGGCTGCTTTTTAACCCATTTTCAGTCCATTTCTTCTACCCAACCTTTTCCGTAGGAATGCTGTTTTTTTGGTTAAACCACTTAACACTGACTTGTAAATCCATTGGTGTTATGGGTCTTATCAAAACAAATGTTAACATTTGATTGGCGACAGCTTCATTTTCCAGCATGACAATGATCGCAAACACACTGCCACTGCAGTAAAAGCATACATGGTTAGAAAAAACTACACGCATGCACGCACGCACGCACGCACGCAAAGGGGAACGCTATGAGTCGTGGATTGGCCTCCCCAAAGCCTGGACATCAAGAACTGAAGTGATGTTGTCGGTGTGAGCAGAATTTGCTGTTCTCTGCAGTGCTGTGTGTTATACTGTATGTGTATGGCAGGACTGAAGACTCAGCTATCTGATGCTTTTCTGCTGGAGCAGCATGTGTCACAGTCAAGTACTCACCTCATTAACTCCCTTTGTTCACAGTAATCCATCATAATGTAGAGTGTGTCTGTGCATCTCCCTATTTCCCGCAGTACTGCAAGTAGAAAAGATCAGAGGCAAAGGATAATGTCATGACCCCGCTACTTATTTTATTTATTGACGATTTTACTATCAACGCTATCTTTTCTCTTTAAAGCATTTAATCCCTACTACTACTACACTACAACCACTAAGTGTGAGTTAATTAATTAGTTAATCTTGAATTGGTATGGGCAGGATAAATAATTATAATTGTACCTCAATAGGCAACCTAACATCACAGCTAGGAAAACTTTAACCCTGCCCCATGGTATTTCCAAAGTCACCTTCCACTTCAAACCTCATTTCACCTTCAAATTGCCCTTCTTGTATTTATCTCCCGTGAACTCATTGGACAGGATATTTTGCTTTTTTAATTAAAGTAATTAAGTTTGGGTTGTCAGGTAATAGGAGGATTTTCTGCTCTGAGGCATTGTGTGCATATGTGTGTGTATATGTGTGTCTTGGCAGCTGTGGCACGAGAAGATAGCTGGGCCCAGTCTTATCCCTGGTGTCCGTGCGTGGCTAATACCTGCAGTAAGCAAAGTAGTGCTGTGACTGGGAAGCAGATGAGTGAGAGTTTTGCATCCTTTATCTTGGGTGTTCATCCACACGTTCATCCAGCTCACCAGTGAAGGGGCAACCTCTACTCAACCTCTAGTGAATTTGGCTATAAATTGTAATATATTTTCCTATCTCCTATGCTCTTTGCTTATCTCATCGCTGCCTCTCTGTGCTTCACAGTTGTGTGGTGGATGAGATGGATTTCTCAGGCATGGAGCTGGACGAAGCGCTGAGGAAGTTTCAGGCCCACATTCGTGTCCAGGGGGAAGCCCAGAAGGTGGAACGTCTCATCGAGGCCTTCAGGTACTTACAGTACAGCTAGCCTTTAACATAAGTTGTTGTTTTTTTTTAAGAAAATGTTTATCAGTCGGTATGCCCATTAAATTGGGAGCACACCAGCTTCTGTTTCCACAGAGTTACGGCTGCTGGTTTTACATGTAATTATTATCAAGTTTGTTTCATACCTCATCTATCATCTTGGCATTGCAGACTAAGATAAACACTACAATATCCATAAGTCGGTGTGGTCAGGGGAATAGAGGAGGGCATGAATAATAGAACAAAAAAATGGAATTGTAGTTGTGCAATAGCTCCTTAAAATTGAATCAGAATTTAAAAGTAGTAGAAGAAACTGTCACTTCAGCTTCCACAAAGTACACAATTTTAGTAACAGGAGAGTCTGGGAATTTGGGGAAAATAGGCTTGACATGTTATCAAAGAATCTGATATTTCATTTATACATATATCTCAAAGAAAATCAAAGATATTGAAAGAATTGAAGTGTGAGTGATGTCACAATGACATGATTAACTGAAATAGCTGAAGTTGTGTCGTCTTGCTTTAAAACTCCATTCACTGCACCCTAAACATCTCCTCATTCAGGTATCTAGCCATAGTCATGTATTTAAGTTAGGATGCTATTTTGTAACATCTCCAAAAGCAAAAGTACAAGACTAAAAGTATAGTTAAAGATGTATGTATCAACTCTAGTGTAAGCTGCAAAACTTAAAATGTCCAGTTAATGTGACTACTACACTATGCAACCATATTTTTCTTCTATGATAAAGAAGGATTTTTGGAATGATTTTTAAGGTTTTCTATTTATTTATTTTTTTTTTTTTTTAAAACATAAATAACAAAAAGGAAAGAAAAGAAAAGAAAACTGACTTTTAAGCTCTAAAAAGTCATGCAGGCTGAATTGAGTTCTGTGGAAAAATCTTGAGCCATCACCCCGTATTTCTTTATATTTTGCCTCTAATATTTTTTTAAGCAATTTTTCTGAAGGTCTTTCTTTGGATATTGGCTGCATTTTCACTCATGTTCTGCTGACTTTCCTGGATGATTTTGCCTCTTACATGTGGGTTCGGTCACAGTATTTTGGTGCACAATTATGTATGTAGCAGTCAAAACTTTTGATCATGTTTAAATGTAAGTCACCCTTCATATTAAAAATTCAACTAGAAACAGTGTTTATTATCCAGCTAACTGGACTAAAGTCCATTAGCTACTTACTACCAATGCTGATTGACAAAATCAGGATAACAACCTAATAATGAACCTGCTGAATTCAAGGAGAAGTTTCATGGTCATGCAGATAAAAACTGATGGCTAAACAGGTGTAGGAAGGGAAAGAGTCACTAGGGAATGAATGAACTTCCAATTCTTACTGAAGAAGCAAGCAAAAAACAGAGAGCTTTAGTTATGTATGGCTAATATATTTATTTATGTTCATAAACATTGTTGTGAAGAGAGAATAAAGGCAACAAAAGAGCAGGATATGAATATTTATCATCTTGAATGTTATGTTTTCCTCATTTGGCAACATTTTTTCCCCACTGAAATGTAACTTTAGGTGTGACTAGAACAAGCTTAAAAAAACAAAAACAAATTATATACCATCACTCAAGAAATTACTTCAGGGCCAGACTTGTTGTTGTAATGCTTTAAGATGCAGTTCATGCAGTTTACAAGTGTTTTGATTGTGAAATATTCTTAAAGAAAGTACCATACAGAAAAGCAAAGATGTGAATTTGTTGTCTTTTTTTGGGTGAGAAGCAAGGTTAAGAGGGGACAGAAAAACAAGTATATAACAGTTCAGTCAGAGAACTTTTATATTCGTGCATGCAAAGAGACAGGCACACACAAAGCGGAGTAGTCTTGGATTGCCATACATGAACATTAATTGAACATGAAGATTATAACACATTTTACTCTTTCCCTTCTGTGTGGCTGAACTAAAAAATTGACAATCCACTCCTCCATCTGAATAGCGAGGCAATGTATAATTTGTGGCCACAATTTGCAACAGGGTGACAATTTGCGGTGCAGCTGTGGCTCTGTGTGTTAATGCTAACTGTTTGCCATCGCCCCTCTTGAGTAACAACCACCTGCCACAATTGTCAAGGTTCCCAATAGGAAGAAACATGGCTGCATTGTCATAAGCAGTGGGCAGGGAGGTTGGCACTGCTAATGTTTGGACATCAGGCTGGCTCTGCGTGCTATCAGGAGCAGGAGAGAGTAGGAGGGAGGAGGAGCTAAGGAGACAGAGACTAGAAAAGGAAGGGAAGAAGGGGAGAAAAAGGAAGGAGGGAGGATGGTTTATAAATATCCAGCGTTGCATAACCGCCACTGCCTCTCTGTGCCTGCCTTCCCTTGCTCCCAGGCTTTGAAATGCCTCCAAACACACACACACACACACACACACACACACACACACACACACACACACACACACACACACACACACACACACACACACACACACACAGACAGAAAGAGAGAAGTCTCAAAAGTAAGTGAAGGGGATTTGAAGCAGCAGTGAAAAACAGCGAGGGGAAAAAGTGAAAAACACCCAGTAGCCTCAGTATCTGCTGCGTCAGTCTACTAATGAATGAGCAAATATGAATCATCTCCAAATGCTGCAGATATATTCAGCTTATGTTTTCCTTCCTGTATTACAGTGTGATATCTGTATATATTTACTCACTATGTAATCACTGTGTTATGTATCTGCTCTGTATATTACAGTCTTCATCGATGAAGACCATGCATCTTATATAATTTCGCACTAAAATCCACCCAAGGAGCGCATGATGATGTATTACACCATTCAGGGCAATTTGAAAGAAAAGCTAAATTGCCAAAAACTGACAAATCAATTCAGCGAGAAGCATCATATGTCATTTTACCCTCTCATTTTCGTTTTTTACTTAGTCATTTTTCCATGCCTATCTGTGAAGAGTAACAACATACTCAGAAAGCGACATAAATTGAGGTTTTTCTCACTGCATGGTGCAACATTAGGATTCACAGACAAGGGTGTAATTATTGGTTGCTGACAAGTCATGGTTTTCAGACAGTGAGATGTGAATGAGCATCTGTGTGCCCTGTGATTATCACACTAAAGCAAATACAGTATGCGGGATGCCACAAATACGCAAAACATTTCATTTAAGGCACTCAAACATATATCTAGACATGCACATGTGTAATCATTGAGACTGAGCCCTAGAAAGCACATTCAAAACTGGCACAGAAAGCGTGAAGCTACATGCATGCACGCCTATATAGAACGTGGGTAAGTAGGGGAGGATTAACTACCTTAAAAATTACTCCCAGAATGCAAACTGTTCTAGCAGACTCTTTGTACACACACAGTTATCAACTATGTTGTAGAATAATGCTGATTGCAGTTCGACAATTTATTGGGGTTAAAGAGCACCTTTTCTGTGCTCTTTAACCCCTGATCTTTACTTAAAAATGCTCTGTAGCAGGGGTGATTAATTCATGATTACTGTACATATATATATATATATATATATATATATATATATATATATATATATATATATATATATATATATATATATATATATATATATATATATATATATTTCAACAGAAAGCCCACAAGGTCTACACACACCTTCTTTTTTTAATCTATATATGCCTTCCATATACATGTTGGATGTTCTTTTCTATTATTCATCACCTAACCATGAAGTTATTCTTGCACCACACCACCTTCTAGGCTTCTAGGAAGACACATATAATGTATGTGTAGGCATCTACAAATCTACACTCCAGCACAACACTTCTTATACTTAGGAAAGTAAATCAAACTGAGCCTTTGCTTGCAGAAAAGGTGCCTAGGTAAGGGATTTCACATTTCAGTATTCAAGTATTTTCTCTTCTGCACAATGACAACCTGCAAAAAATTCATCCAACTAAGCCCGCAAACGTCAGACAGTGATTAACTGCAGAATAGGACTTGACTTTTCAGGATTTTGGGGTGCTTAGTGCAAGTAACAGAGAGGATGAAACACTTAAAAAGAAGGTCAAATCCTTTGTTTTTGTCAGCAACATCACCCTCAGTTTCTAGTGTGATGCATGACCCATATAAGTATTCATTCCAGTGGGCGAAATGAGTTTTAGCAGAGCTCACACAACCTCACCAACGCACTGGTGCTGAGGGGCAGCTTACAGCTTCATGTGAAGCCACCGGCAAAATTAAAGCCATAACTCTCATTTCAGTGTGACACTCTTATGCTAATGTTGTATTTTTAATAGCATGCAGTGTTTTAAAAAGTGTCTCCTGTGTATATTTATATATGTCCTATTTCCTGTCCCACCCTGTGTCATTCCTACATGGATAAACCATCCTTACCCCCAACTTTATTCATTTTACTCCCATTCTATACTATCTTACATAAAACATGTAATGTTTTACTGTTTTCTGTCCCTGTTTTTCCCTTTTCTTTTACACCCACAGTCAGCGGTACTGCATGTGCAACCCGGATGTGGTGCAGCAATTTCACAATCCAGACACCATCTTCATCCTGGCCTTTGCCATCATTCTGCTCAACACCGACATGTACAGCCCGAATATTAAGCCCGACCGGAAGATGCTGTTGGAGGACTTCATAAGGAATTTACGAGGTAAGGGACATCAAGGTCACGTTGAGGTCGCATTACGGCACAGCTTGCATCTGAAGATGAGCATTAAGGGAGTTATAATGACATTAATTACCTGACATAATCAGCTCAAGCCGGTAGGTGAATGTTTTAGGTCGCTTGAGAAGAGGAATGGTGGTTTTTGAGTTGCATAGTTGACAGTGTGGCCTCGTTGTAAATCTAATACTCAGCTTTCTGTGTCCAACCTGATGTCTTTGCAAGGAGGAACAAGGAAGAATTTCCTTCAGACTCAGGATAATGGCCACAAAAAGAAAGTTGACTAAAAAGCACTGGTTTTCTTTTTAGCTTTATGTCGTTAGTACAGTTTATGAATATACTGTGTGTATTGCTTTTGTTTTAATCTTCTTTAATTTGCCATCTTATACTTTGACTATTTTATTATTCTTTTATATCATATTTTTTATTTCTGCTTTGAATTTGGCAGATTTAATCCTCCATACATGCAGCAGTTGCTTGAGAAATGTTTCCATCACCTTGTTGAATCAATGCCATGAAGAATTAAGGCAGTTCCAAAGATAAAAGGGTGTCTAATGCAGTGCAAGCAGGGTGTGCAGATCTAGAACAGTAATCTATAATCTATGCTGTGTTATGTGTTGCACTATGCGTTATATAATATAGCCTATAGAGCAAGGGCATTGAATGAGACAAGCAACATCCCATAAGTTGAGTTACATGCGGCCTAAAATTAAAACAGTCAGAAGGAGATTTTTTTTTTCACGCAAAGTTTGTATTTCTCTAGATGAGAAAGCTGCTAAATCCTCTGCCTCACCAGTAACTTCTGGTACAGATTCCTGTTGTGGAGCCAATCCCACATGACTCAGAAGAACTGAGTGTCCAACAGTTTCAATCAAACCTCCCTGCATAAATTCAGGGGATAAAGATTAGGTTACATTTCTCTTCCTGCCTGATTCGCTTTACACAGTCACTCAGAGCGGCACCGACAGAAAGCACCTGTAAATCTCGTCTCCAGTATGCAGACAGATGCTCATTCGGCAAGCGCTGAGAAAGAGACATGAGCGTCATAGTTTTGCTCTCACTCTGTGCAATCAATCAGAGATTGCCGAGGTCGATGCAGAACAACTTTAATAGATTCATCCAGACTGTTCCTCACAATTAAATTAAGTTGGAAAATCAATTTCAACATCTCATGCAAATTAAGATACGCCACTCTCTCTTGGCCGCTCTATTTGTCTTCTGCTCGTTTTTTTCTTTGTCTCCCTATCCATTCTTCTGTTTTGTTTTGATTTCAGTCACAGTATTACGCTGTCTGTTTATTCATCTGTCTTTACTTGTTTATATTATGTTCCTCCTCTTTTCTCTTCCACTGTGTCTGTCAAACATATTGATGGAAGAAAACATGCAGTTCACTCAGCTAATTGGCTAAGGTGAAAAGCAATTATGGACCAGAAACCAATAGTAATGAAGAACTATAGAACATTCATTATCTCAATTAAAACGGACTGTCAGTGTTAAAGCAATCCACAACAGGGCAACACAATATACACCCGCCTAATTAATCTAGTGACTCAACTCACTGAAAAACTGTAACATCTTAGTTATTGGATTCTTTTCTGTTTTCTCTTTTTTTTGGTGGATGGCCTCGTATTTTTAGAGCACATGCATTTCCCTTAAGTTCTTGTAGAGGGCTGGCATTAATCAGTACACCTCATGAAAAGCCAGATTTAAGCTTGAGGATGATGAGCACAAAACAAGATAAAGAGTTGCAAGGGAAACATGAGTAATGTCAGACTCGGACTAAAGGAATTTCAGGAGAGAAATTTAGTTCAGGACTGTGGTCAGTACTGATGTTCGTCCCAGGATATCTGATATAAGAATCACTCATTTAAGCCTCCTAAACTGTTCACTGACTCATCTGTGACATATCTGATATTTAATTCTGGGTGATTAAAATTATGATTACGTGAGCACTCTTCACAAAGAAAAGAGAGAAAGAAAGAAATTAGAGGCTTAGGGTAATAGTGGCCACAAAACAACAACAAGTGCCTCTAATGTGTACTGGTTTGTCTGGATCAGCTTATGGTGTTTACAGTTGCTAAGCAACTGTAAACACTCTAGCCCTTGAGGTTAGCTAGCACATTTCTATTGACAGAGATGATTAACACTGAAAATCTCACCTTCAGTTCTCGTTGAAGAATGTTCATACCCTATTAACCACATTAACCAAAGTATTTTGTCATTCCGAATGATTTAGCGTTTGTTGTTGTCCTACGGTCTCTATTTACAAAGTGGTGCATTGCTTTCTCTTGCAGAAAAACACTAATAACTTCCTGTCCAGACTCCTGGAGTCTGGGTCGGGTATGAGTCTACATACTTGCACCTCTCTAAGGCTGTGTTAACAGAATGCTGACATCTTCATGATGATGATAAACCGTAAAAAGTCTGACAAGTCGTTAGCCATTGAACATGTGGTTTTATACCACAGAAAACCTTCCATTTTAAGACATAGTGTGACCAAGATTTACAAAACAGAATTACATTTTTTGATCATCATGACACATAAACTCAGCATTTAAACACTTTAATGCTGGGTTTATGTGTCATGATGATCATATAGTGATCAAGTCAGATAGCTGTTTTCCCATAGACATTTATATGACCAAAAGTAATTTCACTGTCATAACTATCACCATCTGGTAGCCTTTGCATAGAAAGCAGGTCTAAGCTACGTCCACCTTGGCTTTATTTTTTAAAGTGCATTTTAAAAAAAAAAACTACTATTAAAAAAAGTACACATAATGTCATTTCAATCAATTTAATTGTTATTGAGCTACTCCGGATTGGCTCAAAGTGGTTGCTGCTAGCAAGGCTAAAAACACTATTTAAAATCCTAAAAAGTGGCAAAGAAAAAGAGAGAACACGAGACAATTAACAGCAAAAAAAATGCTGCTTATTAATGTGACAGTTTACGCACTTTTCCCTCTGGTCATCTCTTTCTCTCCCCCTGACTCCATTATGTGCAGTGATGTCTCAGCGGTGTCCCCGGGTGCCTCACTGACACCGCCGTCACTTGTGGCAGCTTCATTTTCTCCAAACACATCCTGCCCCATTGAAGGTTCAATGTACCACACAGTGTGGTGCAGCTGTATCGATATAATGGGGAGCATCTCGAGGGCAACCTTTCAGCCTAATGACATGCAGCTTTACCTGCTCCAAAATGTCACGGCCTTGAACTGCACTGTGTTCCAGACAGAAAATCTTCCAAGAGATGAGGCTGGGTCTTAACCTTTCGCTTGCCAATTAACCTCCTTTCACGGGGCTTTCTGTCATTACTTAATGGAGACGATGAAAGGAAAAAAGAAAGCGTCAGAAGGACACATGAGGGGACAGAGCGAGGAAGCGCTATTCATTTTTCCAATTTTTGCACAAATCAAATGAAGAAGCAGAACAAAGAAATGTAGCATGCACACAAAGTAGTTGCATTTTTTGCTATTTATATTTATGCCAGCGTAGACACACTTTTTGTTCATCTGCCACTGTTAAAAAAAAAGCAATGACTCCATATCCTGTAAAGCAACCGTGTTGTAAAGCGTGTGTGTATTTATGAGTAATCAGCCTCTTCCTGTCTTAGGTGTGGATGATGGAGCAGATATCCCCAGAGACATGGTGGTGGGAATCTATGAAAGAATACAACAGAGAGAGCTGCGCTCCAACGAAGACCATGTCACCTACGTTTCCAAGGTTGAGCAGTCCATCGTAGGCATGAAAACAGTAAGGACACACTAATATATCTGAGAACGCTTGCTATAGATTCTGTTTTTTTTTTAGTTGGATTAATTCTCTCAAAGATGAGTGACTTTACACAAAAATGACACATAATGTAGTCACTGAACTGATTGCCAAATGTGAATATGACTGCGTACGCACACAGAAAGACACACTTGTTAACTCCATGCCAAGTCACTCGCTCATTAGTCAAGCTCTTATCACTATCACCTAGCCTTAGTGGCTTTAACAGAGCACATTTATTAGTCATTAAATGTCTCATCAGCAGCTCAATCATTACCTCAGGTCATTACGCGAGCTAGATACATCATTAACCACCGCTATCATTAGACTCATTTTTTAACAGTTTAAGGTTAAAAGACTTTAATGCAACCTCATTGCACATGAACTGAAATATGTATTTGAACATAACTCTGGAGGTTCTTTAGTTAAAACTCAACTTCAGAGACACTTGGTACAGTTTTGTCTGTTTCAGACTGAACACGTCTGAAGGCAGTAGACCTGGCAGACAGAAAGGCAGTCTTTAGCTTTATAACTGACTAATTACACTGATTCATATAGGAATGTACTGTCTGTGCTGGCTTGTAACACTGGAAGGTTTTTTTTTTTTAAAAGCTGCAACAATAAAGAGACTTCTGTTTGAATCCGATCAAAGCTGAAGGCCTCCCTGTCTTATTTTTTAATGAAATGTAGACAAGACAGACAGATTTTTCCTCATGTATGCTTGGTTATTCAACACTTCAAACATTGCACCCAAATACTAGAGTTAACTTGAGATATTCCTTCAAAAGTAAATTCAGGTTCAGTTTATTCCAAGTGAAGTCTCGACATAGCATTGGGCATGCTAGCAGTTTGGTTTAGCGGTTTAGTCCCAACTGAAATATTGTAGCATGCCTCATGAAATTTATCAGACATATTTCTGGAGCTGCTGTCCAGTCAAAAAGGGTGGCAGCGAAACTAAGAACCTGCAGATGTAGTTCCCAAGCTCTGCTTTGTAATCACTTGTATTAGCAAAAGTTAGCATGCTACTGTGAGGAGTAAAGTTGTAAAGATTTGACCTGCTCAATGTTACCATGTTGCATTAGTACAGTCATGGCAAAAATAAAATACACCCTTTTTCAATTCTTTATGCATATAAGTATAAAATAAAATAAAAATGTCCTCACCAGGTCTGAAAATGATCTATAATAAAGAGAGTGCTAGTCAGTTGGTTTGAGGTGTTTGTGCTGATATTCTGTGTTTAGTTTTCACCAGACATGGTGATATGCATTATGGCCAAACATCTCCACTTTGGTGTTGTATGTTTAAAGGCAACCAGATATCATGCTGGTCCACTGTGTCATTATACACTTTTTATTGAATTGTTAAAAGGACACAAATGCAGAAGTTGCAGTAAGCTGTAGTAAAAGCAGAGGGAAATATTTAATTTCAAGCCAACATGAAAATAATCAGAAGAAAGCATTTAAACAGACATTATTAACAAATTTACATGTGTGTATATATATATTAGCCACTTAGTTAAATTGTTTCTGATCACTGAGGACCCTGGAAGGCACTGCATATGTTTTTTGCCTTTATTATCTCCCCCTGGTGGTAATGCAACTTCTGCATGCAGTTATGCAACTTCTGCATGTGTGTCCGTTTCACATTTTGAAGAGGCAAAGCATGAAATAGACACAATGTACTGTCTATAGATTTGTTTAAATGCATCTCTGCAAACTAAAGCCATGCTGCCATGTTCTCTTTAGAGAGTAAAGGTAGCCCTTCAATATAAGATATACTTGTTCTCTCTTTTTCGAATTGTTTTGCCCTAAACTTTAACATTTAACATGCTAACTGAAGCCTGTAGCTCTTGGCGTTTTGCAGTTTCTTTGAGCAGTTTCTCTCTTGCATGGTCTGATCTTTGGTAATGGATGAATTTTTTTAGTATGTCCAACTCTGGGAACATTAAACGCTGTCTTGAATGTTTTTCACTTGTGAATAATCTTTCTCACTGTAGAGTTCAATTTGCATGAAAATGGCCTTATAATCCTTCCCAGATTGATGGACAGCAACACTTGTTTCTTTAAGAACTTTCTTAAATTTCTTCCTTGGCATGTTAAAACACACCTGAATGCTCCAGACCAGCAAACTGCCAATGCTCTGGTTTTATAGATGTGCTTACACATCTGTTTTGATTATGTCCTGATAAAAAAATGTCCAACTTTCTTGGTGCATCCATGTCACAAAAGGAAATGAGTGAGTCTTCATGTTTTAATTAATTTTAAATTCAACACCAATTATAGCAGTTGCTTCCAAATGACATTGACTTTGAAAGTATTCCCTCCACCTTTTTATCCCGGCTTACGCCTTTAAGTGTCTCTTAGTGATCGATGAGTAGCCATAGGATGACAGAGGGAGTGCTGTCAAAGCCACAACAATGATGGATTGTTGTGATAGGAAGTGACTGTTGCTGCCAATGGCGGCCGTCTGCTATAAAAAGAGCGAGTCTTAAATAAAGTTTCTTCTATTGAAATAATAACCCAGCCAACAGTCTCTGTACTTTGAATTCTAAACGCCTTATCTACTATTACTCCAGAAGGAAGTGGCACACAAATATGATGAATTTTTCTGTATCGCTAGTAAATAATTGATGATTTGATGAAAGCCGTATTAGAGCCTTTGATGAATGAGATGAGGTAGCTTTATATCTAAACATGTGAATATTTTTTTATATTTGTTTTTATTTTATTTTTTTATTTGAAAAAAATATTTATTTGCCTATAAATATATTGGCATCTCTTGTCAAGCTGTTTCTTAATAATACTTTTTTTTTTTTTTTTGAATGAGCAGGAGGCATTTCAGGCTAATGATGTCTTTACATGTTTCTGACATTAGTATAATGAGAAAGCGGGCTGGCTGTGGAAGGCTGGGCTCGAGTCGGTATACCCTGCAGTGATGAGAGAGCAGGAGAAAAGGAGACAGAGGCTATGTGTGTACTCCATGCATTGGAAATTATTCTCTCAGAGCAGAGGGAAGGAAACTTTGAAATGCACACAGGGAAAATTGCACAGGGGCTGTGTATATTTGTGTTTTACCCTGAAGAGGGATCAACTCCACATCTACTCTGCTGCTTTTTGGATTTTTGCAGAACACAGAAAGCTGGACCAGACAAGGCAGAGACAAGTGTGTGTGAAAGGGTGACAACATGATTAGATCAGTCCTCCGAAGGCAGTCTGTTTTCTTTCGGGGTTTTTTGGGGTTTTTTGTTTCTTTTTTTTTTGGGGGGGGGGGTTGCAGTGTAATCTGCTTAAACTTGAAAAAGCACCTTAGTTGAAGAGGAGATACCAAATGTTTTCAGACAAAAGGAGCATTTTCTGAATTAAAAAAAAAACACACCTGTAAGCACAGGCCTGCCCTCTATGCTAATAGAGTTTTGTCTTATGTAGGATCCAGTAACTAAACAGCAAGAAGTACATTGCAGAAATAAAACTAACAGGATTTGGCAACAACTCGTATTTTTCTTTTTTCTTTTTGTACAAGCAGCCTGTGGCAAAACATCCCTCTTTGAGCACTACCACAGCTACTAGAATCGAGCAGAACAACCATCACTGTAGGAACACAAATGCTCGAAATATGACATTTGGAACACAGAAAGTGAATCTTCCTCTTGTCTTCTTCATCTTTTATTTTTAAGAAACCTGTTATAATCCCACTAGCAATAAAAAGCAGTTTTGTTTGGACTGGTGCAAAGACGCCAACAGCTCGCTCTCACAAACAATGCATTGCAAAGATATGCGCTAGATAAGATAATACAAAATATATTTGCTTTTGGTGTTTTGTTTTATTTTATTGTCATATTAAGCCGGGATTCGTCTTTGCCAAGAGGGAACGCTGAACATCAGACAGACCAAACCTAAGTAAAGAATCCTAAAATGTAAACCTGGATTTGTAGAAATGTTCTCCTCAAGAGGGCACAGATTTTGTTCTTAAGCTTTATAACCATTCTCTCTCTTAGCTGTTGCTATAAATTACCATTTTAAAGTACTCTTAAGACTAAGAAATAAGTGTCCATGTCACACTAAGTTGTCTCATTTTGTGCTTAATGGAGTTTTTTCTACTGCACCAGTCTTGTATCTCCTAGCTTTGGGAGGAAATGTTGATTTAGGTTTTTTACTTCTCTTTATCTGGATTTTTGAATTATTTTAAAGCATCCCATCAATGTCTGTAATATGATTTTTGAGGCTGGGTCTCCCTTTGTGTTCATATTCAGGTTCTCTCCGTCCCTCATAGAAGACTAGTGTGCTGTAGTCGACTTTTTGAGGTGACAGACGTCAACAAGGCCCAAAAACAAGCAGCACACCAGCGAGAAGTCTTCCTCTTCAATGATCTCCTTGTGGTAAGTAGACGAAAAGCCTTACACTTTATTAAATTGACAATCATTATGAGATATTCAGTATAAAAATACTGTTTTCATCCTGAGAGTTTCTTGGCACACAATCACACTTTGAAGTTGCTTATTTAGTTATGACAGCTGCAGTCCAACAATTCTTACTTTGGGTCCAGCTTTTCGCAGTGCTTGTCTTTTTTATGTTATTTCATAACTCTGGCATCTCCAGGCATTTCTTTTAATTATAGTAAGCAAATAATAATAATCAAAGATCTGTCCTCTACAGAGCTGCTTTAAAGGATGGTAATATAGTTTCATTTCACTTGAGGACAGCACAGATTAGCTGCTCATTTGATCCAAAGTTATATAGATGTGGGAATTATCAAAGGTTTAAATGTTGGACATAATGTTCTCATTAAGAGGCGCATAGGAGTTATCTATCCAATGTATTTAACTGACCTCATAATTATGTCAAATGCCACAACATACAGGAAAGGCAAAAAGCAGCATAGCCATATTACTTCACTTTCTATGGAGGCATAAAAGTAATTGGGACCTGCAGGAGAGGTTGTTAAAACTCAAATTTGAAGTAAAAGACTAAAGAAGCTATTGTCCAACATCACAGTGCAATTCTGTTCATTTGGCACTAAAAGTTAGCGGAGCGATATATTTCGCAAGGATGTCTTCTCGTGACAGCTTTGAAAGCGGGACAGAAGTTGTCTTTGAAAATTTTTCACTACGGGATGAAAGTGAAGGGGACTTCTCTTTGAATTTGGCCCCTGTTACAGCAGCTTGAAAATGTCAAGAAGTGTTTAAAGTGCCAATGTGATGTATTGGTTTAATACGCCTTTCCTGGTAAATTATGCCTCACAGTAGTGCTGGAAAACAGATATGCCTCATCTTTCTCTATCTGGAAGGTCATTCAGTGGAAAAAAAAAGGAGCTCCATAACAGCCACGATATATCCTGATATAAGCACTGGCGCGCAATCTGAAACACTTGGAAGGTTGTAGTGTACATTAGTATTGACTATCCGCTCTCGATGTTGTCACGGCGGGGTGCGCCAGTGTGTTTTTTGAAACAGGACCCAAAAGCAGATGTGGTCGAGGAGTTGCAGGTTTAAACAGAAAGCGATCCTTTATTTGGATGATAGCAGGAGTTAAACATGGAACCCTAAGCAAACTAAAAAACACTAAGAAACAAACACTATGAAGTTCTATGACTAAAACAATGGTGGGGATAACAGACGACCTGACAATGACATTCAGAAAACAGAGGACTTAAATACACACGAGGCGATCAGGGGAAGTGGAGACACACGAGGAAACAGCTGACTTGGATATACATAATGATGCACAGGAAAGAGTAAAACTAACCACATGAACACAGAACACAAGACCCTTTTCAAAATAAAACAGGAAACATGCAGACTTAGACACGACAACACAAGCTTAACAGGCCTAACACACATGACAGACTAGACAAGGAACCAAACACAGAAACCAACGAGACAGATGATAAACAATCACTAACCTAAACCTCCACTGACCCCTAAATAAGAACAATACAAACTTATAACCAAACTAACATGAAAGCTTCAAAAATTACAAAATAAAACACAAAATGCTGGGTCAGAGACCCAGCCTGTGACAGATGTTTTTAAATGCTCAAATAGTTTGTTCTTTCGCAACTGCCTTTGATGTTGTTATGCAATATGGAAATCTCTGGCAAGATTTTTGGAAGTGTTCAGAACATGGAACAAGGAATTAAATAGGCAGTTCTGTCATTCAAACATTTTACTACAAGGCTCATGATGTTGTTTATTTCTACAGATCTTGAAGCTTTGTCCAAAGAAGAAGAGCTCCGCGGCCTACACTTTCTGCAAAGCCATGGGACTACTTGGCATGCAGTTTCACCTTTTTGAAAATGAATGTAAGTCACAATGCTGGTATGAAAAAAAATCCCCTCTTGATATCTCCTTAAGTCATTGCTAAAATCTACCATTTCCAAGCTTGCACAGAGAAAAAAATATCTGTCGAAATTCGAAGCGAACAAGGACTGTATAATTTGTTGCTTTATCTTAAAGGGCTTATTTTAAGCACAATAGTCTTTTTATTTTTTTCTGACAGCATCAAACTATTATTGGTTTTATTCCAATCTTGCATTTCAATTTCTGGAAATGTCATTCTCCCAGTCCCATTCAATACATGCTGCATGACATTTTTGCAAGCAAGCCCAAGTTTGCAGCTCAGAGTGACCTTTAGAAGTCTTTTTATGATCACACTTGTAACTAAGACACCCAGGAAAGTAGTTTAGATATGCCTTTCACTCAACAGTTTAATGTACTCCGCAGACTACCCCCATGGAATCACCATCCTCTCACCATTCGGATCAGACAAGAAGCAGGTATTAAACTTCTGTGCTCAAAGTGCCGAGGAGCTGCTCAAGTTTGTGGAAGACCTAAAGGAATCAATCGCAGAAGTGACGGAGATGGAACAGATACGCATCGAGTGTGAGAATCTTTCTAAATTGTCCATATCAAATTATAGAATTGATATAATTTGACAACAATAATTGTTGTTTTTACTTGGAATGATGTTGAGCGTTTGAGTATAATCGTCAACTTTGTGTCTATTCCTTTTGTAGCAATACTCCCTACAACTGAAGAAGGGTCAAATGCTATTACATTTTGCACCAAATCAATAATGTCATATCTTGGGGTGTTAGAGATCTTCTTAGATGTGAGAATCAATATGTCTTTTTTTTTTCATTTTTCTTTTTTCTTTTTGGTATTATGCGCAAACTACTTGTCTGTGTCCCATCTGTGTGGTTTCAGACTGAGTTTTGAAAGAAAAAAAAACCTTCTGATGCACTGCAGCTCAAGCACACTGCAGGGGGGCAATGATACGGAGGTGAAAATAGGTCAGGGCTCCTCAAAGCAGCCAGGCATCTGACTTGCTCGGACTTGTGCGCGCCTGAAATTCTCTAGACAATGAGTCACTGCAACACATGGACAACCTAAGTGTGTCCGCAGCCTAGCTTCTGCCAGTGGGCTTCAAAGAGAGGATCCCTGCTGGGTTTTGATGCAGTTGCCTTACCCTCGATAGAGCGGGAGGCCCTGCAGCCAAGGGGGAGCAGGCAACAACATACGGAGATAGGCAGGTGTTGACAGAAGGAAATTATTTTTCTCTTGGAGCTGTGTAAAGGCTGGAATAACTTGTGCTAAAACATAAGAGAGTGGATGTTGGGACACATTTATTATATTTGCAAAGGCAAACTTTTTTCTCAGGTGGTGATAGATAAACATTTTGAAAACAAGGAAGAGCTGTCACCTGAACAGACAAACTTCCCATCGTTTTCCTCCAAGGGGCTTGATTTTGTCAGCAGATTAGTAAACAGGCCTGCGGCAAGCTCACTTCTGTTTCGAGTTTCCCTCTTTGAATTTCTTTCCCCTCTCGCTGCTGTTTTTAATAAAGGTAAATTAAATATTGTCGTAATTCTTTGCCACCACAGAATCTCTTAGTTTCGCCACAGTTTAAACCAAATTACTGTACACAGAATTTTAAGCCTGAGCTAATAGTTACACCGACTGAGCGTGCCAGTGCAACAGCATTAAGCATGCAGGCTTATTATTCTTCAGATTTTTGCTGCTTCTTCTTCTTCTCATTATTATTCTTACTGATTGGCATTAAAGCTCACTATTTATTAGCTGTCAGATTTTATCTTCTTATTATTATTATTGCTATTATTATTCCACCTAACATTTTGACATCCTTCAGCTTTGAGAACCTCCCACAGAAGTTATACCAAGATCCACAGCTCCAGTGAGAATAGTGGGCTCTGGCTTTTGATAACAATTTGTCATATAGATTTCCATATTTATAATTCAAAGTTTTTTTGGATTACAAGGCTTTGGATTTTTTTCCACAGGAGCAATTTAAGTTTCATAAAGAATTAGATTTAAAACAGAACAGTGTAGAGATATCGCCTAGAAAATACTTACTTTCACAAATGCCATTAAAGCCCAGCCTTTTCCCACCACCTTGCTTATAGCCAATAAATATAAAACAGGTTTTGGAATTTCACAATAAAATGTGAAACTTTTGTATTTTATACGTGGGAAGTCTCTGGCACTCGTGATGAATCAATTTTTCCGATATCACTTGTAACTTTTCTTCGAGACCCACTTCCATTGTTTCTCTCAGTTGTTTGGACAGTAGGCTCACACCTCCTGTTCTTTTTACAAGCTTTAGTCACCATAGCAACTGGTGACTGGTGTCACCCTTTCTCTCAATTTAAAACTCATCATGGCTGATCCAGTGGGGATCGGTGTGTCCTGTTTTTATTGATGCTTTGATGCAATTCATCACAACTGTTGTTCACTGTAAGATCAATTTTAGTCAAAGTATTATTGACTGACAGGTTTTACAGGAATTTTGCTAGACTTTCAAATGAAAAACTGCTTATCAGGGCTTGTAAATACCACTGGATTTTCAGGACTTTCAAAACGAAAGCTCAAAAGGGATAAAAAAAAAAGGTAGCGGCTGCATTAATGGTTCCTGTTATGACCACTATTATATAAACAAAATGAATTTACATGTTCTGTTCTTTCAAAATGAAATCCACTTCATAATAAAAATGACATTTGAACACTTTTCCAATAGTCCGATTCATACTCTGCATGTTTTTTTACCTTTCCAATAATTTTAGCCAAATTATACTTGACTGTCAAAATAAAACCTTAAAAAATATTAAAGGTGACTTTCAAGGCTTATAAAACATGACAGTTTTTATATATAATTCATTATCCTGAGGCTCCCTGAGTAGCTCAATTTATGCCTACTGCTGTGGCCTTTAAAAATAAAATGTCCCTGATATCTTTTCACTGTCTCTTTATCTAGCTAGAGGTACTTACATTAAGCTCCCAATACTTTTGCAACGTCCAGAAAAAAAATTCTTATTATCTGATGGTTCATCATAAATCATCATCCTGTTACATCCTGTTAACTGCTGACAACTCAAATGGCAGCAGGTACATTAGCACACTCAAAATTTCTTTTTCTTTTTTTCCTTTTTTTTTTTTAGTTTTAGCTTTTTCTTACTTATACTCACCAACCACCCTCGGTACATCTTAGGTACACAGATATATATCAAGCCAAACAAGTGGCAACTCAATACGTGCAGATGTGGTGAAGATGACAGAGGTCAGAGGAGAGGCAACAGTAACTTGTTACAATCAAGGTATCCAAAAGAGCATTTCTGAATGCACAACACCCCCCTTAAAGCAAATTGGCAAAAGCAGCAAAACTATTAACAGCTGTTTGGCTAACAGCAAATTATTATTAAAGACAGTGAGAGATTGTTAACTATAGTATCTTCTCAATGCATGCTGCTAGGCACTGTTGAGATGTTGTTATGCCAGGCATGCATTCGCCTAAAACAGCTGGGCTTAAGTTTGGTTGGTCCAACTGCTGTACAGTCAATACTGAGACTGGTCTTTCCAGGGTTTAACTAAAGTTACACAGATCACTGACATTGATAACAGGGAATAGTCCTGCGTGTTAATCCAACTTTACATTATGGACATTTTCCCTCTTTAATACGGAAAAGTGCATATTAAAATCATAATGCTTTGGTAATGAGCCATAGTGTTTTAATAATGTTTAGTAATGAAAAAAAAAACATAATTATAGCCACTATAATAATTTTATTGAAAGTACAACTACATTTCAAACCAAGCAATCGTTTTATTGTTGGATTTTTCATCAGTCATGGTAGATGTTGTATTGCACATGTGACTTTACAAGAAACATCCAAGTAAATTACTGATTCAGTTCAAATAAAGACTGTTATTTATATTTTTAGTTTTCTATCGATGGAACTTGAGCTTACTTTTTTTCCCCCCTTTCCGTTTATCTCTTAGTCTCAGAATGCGGACATGTTGTACCGCACCCTCAAAGTCTCACCTGGCAGTTTTGTGGCTCAGCATCAAAATTAGAATGCAGTGTTGTGTTGGAAACAAAACAACATTTAGTCATGATGATTGGAAATGACATGCAATTACCATCAAGTGTGAAGTTTAATTAGCGAGATGAAGAGGTGTGTGTTGAGACTGGAGAAGAGAGTGGGTGGGAGAAATGTGCATGAGTGTGTATGTGTGTGTGCTCGCTTTTGAAGGAAAAACATTTCCTGGTTAATTTTGTTGCTCTTACCCATCATCATCCACCAATCTATCAACTTCCTTTCTCTCTCTGTCATGGTGATTATGAGGATGATCATTTTTGTTTTCTGCTCTCTGCAGGGGAGCTGGAAAAGCAGCAGGGAGCCAAGACACACTCGGTAAAGAACAACGGCACACAGCTAGAGCTTCGCGGTAAACAGGGCTCCCCATCAGGTGTGTGTGTGTGTGTGTGCATACTGTTGCTTATTGAATCCCACTGGAGAGACACCAACTGCGCTGTTAATTTGTTTACCTGCTGCTGTTTTTATGAACTTGATCATATCTTCAAAAACTAGGCACTACCTGTAGCATTTAACATCAAGAACACTGTGTAATTTAAGATGTGTACAATGCTTGTAAAGACTGTAAATGCGCAAAAATCACCTTTAGCTAAGCCTCGCCTAGTTTCAGGTGTAGTTACTAGTCCTCCAAAGTCACATGAAATGGGGTATAGTCTTTCAAACAATGTCTTTCTCAAAGTAAACTAAACTGGGCTTCTCACTTCTACTTCTCTCTTTCACAGCTTACTAGTTGTTATGAAACTGTCTCATTTTAAAAAGAGAACCAGGTGAAAGGGTCTTAGAGCTACACTTAATGAATACAAGCTCAATAAATGAGAATTCAAATTAGATTTTTTTGTGTAACAGGGCTTTTTCTCCCCCCCTTGATCGTGAAAGAATGAAATATTCATAGTACTCACAATACTTTCTACACCATATTATGAATTACACTCAATGGCCTCTTCATTAGATATATCTGATCAACACCTTGCTAGCACAATTATCTAATCAGCCAATCACATGGCAGCAACTCAACTCAATGGTCAAGATGACCTGGTGAAGTTCAAACCAAACATTAAAATGGTGAAGGAATGTGATTTAGGGGACTCTGAAGGTGTTATGGTGATTAGTACTAAACGGCCTGGCCTTTTACAAACTGTTGATCTGCTGGGATTTTCCCATACAACCAGTTCTCTGGATTAAAATACCTTGTTGATGCCAGAGTTCAGCAGAGAAAGTCCAGAATAAGGAGGAATATATCTGATTGTACAACATGTCAAACCTTGAAGTAAATGGGCTACAGAAGCCAAAGACCCCAACATTCAATGGTAGGGTCCCAGCCACGTCAAAGAGGTCAAACCACCTCAAACTGGTTTCTTTAACATTTGCACTCTATGGGCTCTACATTCACCAGAGATCAAAAAATAGGTCGCTTTTGCGATGAAAATCTCATCATGCATGTGCAGCCAACAAATCTGCAACAACTGTGTGATGCTATTATGTCAATATGGACCAAAGTTTCCAGCCCCTGCTGAATCTGTGCCACTGAGTATTTAGGCAGCTCTGCAGGCAAAACAGAATCAAAATTGGAACTTAGCAAGGTGTATCTAATAAAGTGGCTAGTGAGTGTATCTGTCAAGGTTGTTGCCACTTGTCACGGTTTGGTGCTGTGGCGGACAGGATGAGGACCCAAATAGAAGGGTGAACTTAAAGAAGCAGCTGTATTGCACTGTGCAGACACTCGAAAGATAAACTCAGGACAAATTAAACTAAACCAGGAACTAAGAACTGAAACACTGGAAAACTAGGAACAATGAACTCAGAGCAATGGAAACCGGAAACACAAAGAAACCCGCACAGCAGATGGCGTGGTACAACACGGCAACAAGCGGAAGACTGAGGACTAAAATACACAGGCGGGATGACGAGAGGATGGGGAACAGGTGGAAATACAGCTGGGACTAATCAGACATAATAAGACAGAGGGAAAGCAAAACTCAAAACACTGAACACAGGACACAAGGCTATCAAAGTAAAACGGGAAACAAGAGATATCCACGAAGACACAGACTTGACACTGACTGAGGAGACACAGGGAACAAGGAACACAGAGCACAGAAACAGAAAACAAGAGACTAGAATGAAACTAATGAAATCAAAGCCTTTTAATAACACAAAAACACTGGGTAACTGACCCAGGTACGACTATGCTGTTACTAGATCCAGCAGTAGATCCTAAAAAGTAGCCTAAAACCATGTAAAAGTTTTGCATTCATTTTTAAGTAATTTTAAAAATAAACTTTTATTTGTCATGAACACATAAGGTTGTATAACCAAAATCTTCTTATCGTCTATTCATGCTTCTCCCAAAATGCTGATGCTAAAGACATATGATAATAAACACTGTTTTATTGGGCACTCTTCTGAATGAGGTTACAAGGTGGCTTCTGGACAGCAGTTCAGTATGTGAGGCTCTGTGAGTGTGTTTGAATCATAGGTACACAGAAGGGAGAGAGGGACAGCCTGTGTTCTATAGCCATCCCAATAACTGCAAGCCATAGGATATTTCACATCTTTGAGTTCAAATTCAATAACTGCAACACCAAAACACAGGAGACATTATCTCTGGAAGTTCCTTACACTCATTCTGAACTGGAGCACTTGTTTCCTTCCTTCCTTAGCATTCTTGTACTATGCTGCATCCAAGCTTGAAGATAGACACATTTGTTCCATTAGTAAAGCTTTAAAGTTGCATGAATGCAGTTGTGAGTGTGATGGTATTTCTAGGTGAATGATTTTCATTACTGTTATCTTGTGTTTATGTCATTTGTCCTCATAAGAGAGCTTGACATCAGTAGCATTTTCTTAATGTGTGAGGCTAACTAATTGCATGCATGGCATTATGATAAAGACACAGGAGAGCAGACTGTTTCATTTTAACACAGTGATGACTTGGAGGGTTAGCATTACTTGTAACAGGTTAAATTTATACTTTGTTAACATTTTTCCTATCTTGCAAGAGAGGATAAGTGATAGTTTTGGCTTTTTGTGGAGGGTAGCTTCCCCAACTCAAATAAAAAGAATAAATTCTGATGTGGCAGCATCACGGACTATAACTACAATTGATGTAAAGTTAATGGTGTTTATAGACTACCTCTACAGTAGCAAACATCCTTAAACTATGCTGTTTATGCCATTCCTTGAGATTTCAAGAGCCTGCCATGAAAAGTCACTGATGCTAAGCTCTGATTGTACATTTGCTTTTTAGAGAGGGGTTTACTGAATTTTCACTTGCTTCTAGAAGTTCTTCTGCATAATGATTGATTGCTTGCTTGCTTCAAGCAAGTCTAAAATTCCTTATCTTTATCTTGGAAAAAAAGAGTGATTTTGCCACCACCTTTGTCCCTTTTTCCCTTCTGTTTTCCCCCCTGCAGGACACCAGGAGATAGATGACAGAAGTGGACACAATGCAGTAGAGGTAAGTGCCTAATAATAGGCTTATGTCCCAAACAACAGGTAAGTGAGTGCAGTGAGAGTCTTTGCAGTGGCAGTATCGAGGTAGGACAAGATAAACTCAGGAGTATCTTTAGGATTAGAAGCGTCAAGCAAGTGTGGGTGAAGAGTGCGTGAGAGAACGAGTGCTGCTGGGTAATGTGCAGCGGGCATGTGAGGTAACCCAATCAAACAAAATATTAGATAAAAGGACTCCTTTGTCGTGTAAAAATTAAATATGATGGCTCGGGAGAATTAATACACTCACAGCGGTCAGAGCAGGTTGTCCTCACGCTGAAAACGCATCAGGCTTAAATATGATCTGGAAGCCAAAAAAAAGAAATAGGTTGTAATTAGTTTCGCAAGCTCAGGCAGAAATTGTGACTCCTTTGGGGCCTTTCAAGAAAACGAAGAAAAAAAAAGGCTGGGGAAAGCTGAGGACATGTGTGAAATGCATTTACTGTGTGTGTACCCGCATGCAGCATTGAGACCTTAATTAACACAGCAGCATGCAGGCGGATAATTTTAACGCTCATTTGACCTGGAATGGTCGCCTCCCCACCCTTTTGCCAGACCTCTGGGGGGAGGGGGACCTCTCGTGTGAACATTTTGTGCAAGAAACACAGGAAATGGAACTACACAGTATGTGTATCCTTGAAGCATCAGGTGACCTTTATTAGCCTCTGTTTTTTGTGGCTCTGGAGTTTAGGCTTGGATTGAAAAGCCAAATACACGGGGTCAATTTGACATTCAGTGGCTGTTTAATTCCACACAGCCACTGGTATATGTTACACTGTATGTCTTTTGCTCAGGTGCTGGCTCAAGCAAATATAATTCATAAGTTCTATCAGATGCTTCATAGTCATAATAATGAACTATTATCGGCTTTAATTTGAAAACATGTGCAGTCACATCATTGGCGTTATAGATTCCAGAGTGCTTGTGATACAAAAGCCATTCGACAAACTAGCAAGAAAAAATTAGAGTGCAAATCAAATTATAAGACTAAGATTTTAGCTGTAGTAAATTTGGACATACTCCAATCCCAACAATGTATTTTTTTCATCATTTCTTTGCACAGGGTTGGCTTCAGGTCATTCTCGTTCCATTTCTTTTTTCATTTGTGTGCCTCAGGTCAGTTCTACCTCGGGTCAATCTTCATGGTTGTCTGAACTACCTTCACCAGCCATCTTGCTCTCTGCCATCCAGCCTACAGTAGCCTAAATGTCAGCGGCTGGTGGGGAGCCACTAGCTGTCCAAACACATTTATCTCAAAAACCAGGAGGGTCCACTCCAAAAAAGCCTCTTTATACTAGAGGCAGAAATCTAAGGATACCAAATCCTGCGGCAAGCTTTTAATCTTAGATTTGATAAGGTGATGAGATTCTAACGTTACTATCTGCCTCAGAGCAGTGACAACAAGCCGACTGTGTTGTTACAAAATGGCCGTTAGTTGTTTTTAAAATCCTGTTGTTGTCAGAGCCTTTAAGATTTCGAGAAAAAGTTTATTCAGTGCTGTGCACAGGTCTTGAGCCACCCTTTATTTCTTCATATTTTGCAAGGAACATGGCAAATAGGTGTGAAGATTTATTTAAACATGTGCAAAAATAAACGGAAACCTAACATATAAGTCAAAAAGTTTGTGTCTAACGTGCTTGAAAGTCAATATTTTAGATGAACACATTTATTCTTCAACACAGCCTGAACTCTCTTAGGTAAGCTTTGTTGTCATTTCTTTAAGTAGTCTTCGGGAATAGTTCTCCAGGCTTCTTGAAGGATATTCAGAACTCTTCTTTGGATTTTGACTGGCTTTTGTTCTATTTTCTGTCAAGATGATCCCCCACTGCTTCAGTAATGTTGAGGTCTGAGAGGACCTATGTCTGATAGTGTTCCATTGAGTGCTTTTATATGCAAGTCTTTGTATGATGCATAGAGCGAGAAGCAGGGTATACCCTGAACAGATTACCAGTCTGACGCAGGGCTACTGATGCTGATCTGAGCCAAAAGTTTTGGATTTGTTACTCTATAAGACTTTTTTTCCACCTCTTGTTGCTTTTGCGCCAAGCTGCTGGACTTGTTGAGTGTAGAAGAACCAGATGTAAAAATCCAAATCTCTAATTACACCTGCTGCAAAATAATGGCTTTAGAGCCCAAAGACAAACTTGTGCTTAGTACAGATACATGCGAAGGCATCCTTTTGGGCTTAAACTAATGAGCTTTTTGTGATTCTTGACTAATTTGGACCATCTGTTAAACAAATCTATTTTTTACTGAGAAAAAAAACTTTTGAAAGGCACAAGAAAGTCATTTAAATCCTTCACTCTTTATCTGAAGTGATTTAGAGCTCACTGATACTGTATGGTAAGTCATCAAGAAGAAGTGACTCTTGGCACATTCAAAAGGAGAAAATGTTAATTGAGTTCTTTCGTACAAGAGTCACACCGACTGCTTTAAAAGAAGGGACGAACACTACTGTAAGACCTTTCTAACCTTGAGATACTTCAACTTCAAAGACTATTATATTCACACAGCCGGCATTCTGAAGAGGTTTGGTGGTAAAATGTTTTCTGATCGACACATTAAAACTGGAAGCATATGTAGATAGTTGTGCTGTGGTTAAGAAGCTCAAAATACATGTAAAAAGTCCCAAACTCTTAATATACACTATTATACACTTCCATGTAGGAGACTATGTACTGTGATAAAAGTCTTGAGTTATACTTTATTTCTTTATATTTTGCAGAAACCTAACTCCACCACATAACTCAAGGAATGAATCAGTGTTGTGTCTGCATATAACAAACAATTCTGCAAAGAAACTATTTTAAATGGTATCTTTAGGCACTTTGTAGCCTGTCAAAGCATAATTTGTTCTTTGTTCTTTAGCTGAATCCATGAAAAATTCAAATCATATCATATGCCTTTTATCCCCTGGAGAGCAATAAAAGAAAGTTTTGCAGTGATTCCCAAAGTATTTTTTGCCAAAAACGTGGGATATACCGTAGCGTGTCCAGAAAAAATATTTGAGAAAAAGGACCTGACAGAATTGTGCAACTGTTAGATAGAAAGCACATGTGTAGAAAAAGGTGCTGGTGTGAATGAGGCAAGTTGTACAAAGCAGCGCCAGTCCAGTTACTATGTAGCTAGGTTAGGAGACAGACATAACAGTGACTTTCTGCATGTGAAATATGCTGGAGGTTCTGTAATTTGTCTGGGGCTGCATTTCAGCTAGTGGTGTTGGGGATCTCCAGATTTTGATTCAGCATGCAATACCTTCTGAAATGTGTCTCATTGGCATACAGGTTCATTTTCATATATAGCTTCAGTATGACAGTCATCCCAAACACAGCCAATGCATTTAAAGCATATCTGATTGAAAAATCACATGATGGAACTCTTAGTCATGGATTGGTCTCCCCACTGCCTGAACCTTAACATTGTTGAAGCAGTGTGGGATCATCTTGACACAGAACAAAACAAAAGGGAGCCAACATCCAAATAAGAGCTTTCAATGTCCTTTAAGACCCCTAGAGAACTATCACTGAAGACTCGTCTAGCAGTCCACCCGACTTCCACGCTCAAATGTTAGATTTATATAAATACACCATCGGGGTACTTTTTGCATTAATTATCTCCACCGTACACAGTGTGCATTTCAGATTGTGCTCAGTTCCTTGAATTTCTTGCCATATGTTTTCGGAGATACACATTTCTGAAACTCTGAGACGTTATACAATTCTGTAAGTAGGCTGCATAAAAAAAGATAGTAAAGGAAGAGAGATAAAGGGGGAAAAAGCTGAGGGAAACTGCCTATAGAAATCAGAGTGCTGAAACAAATGGGACATCTGGAGGTTTGCATTCTAATTGATTGTTGCCTGTGGACGTCTGTGGTTGTCACTCTGCTCACTTCCTCTCCTCCTCTTCTTCCACCTCTCCCTCTTCTTCGTATGACCTTGGTCTATGTTCTGCTTACCTCGACCCACAAGTCTCCTCGTGTTCACTGTCACCGTAGTGCCACACAGTGGTTTGGAAGGGAGACACGGGGGCCCTCAGTGTCCCCTTTGGAACCACCGGGACCGTCCTCTAGCATCGTTCTTATCCCCATTCCCCACCACTATTACCAATGACGCCAGTCACACACACTGGTGTTCCCAGCATCCAGCACTGTTCCCAGTACCTGTGGGGGTGGAGGGAGGGGAGAATATTGTAGTCACAGAATTTTACACCTCCACCGATCCTTAACACCTAAGCCCCCACGCATGCCCCGTGTGTGTGTGTGTGTGTGTGTGTGTGCTGTGCGTTCACTCCCCCCACAAAAAAAGAAAAAGAGGGCTTGACGGATTGTAGAGGAGGAACCAGTTTTATAACATTTGATGCTGTTCTCTTGGCTGTTTTCTAAACTAGGTGTCAATTCACAACAGGCTTCAGACGTACCAGCTCAGCAGCAGCATGGCTCGGAGCCCCGAGAGCGCGGCCCTTCTTAATCACCGGGGAGAGGTGCTTTTCCAGCAGGGGCCCCAGGGGGTAACCCAAGGGCCTGCGCCTCCACCACAGCACCTGCAGCTGCAGTCAGCGGCAAGCACTCCCGCCCATCATCTCCCCCTCCAGCAGCACCACCAGCCCTGTGTCAGCATGGCTGACCTGCGGCCTGAGGCGCTCATCCAGTGTCAGCAAATTGTCAAGGTCATCATGCTCGACAACAGCAGCCATGGACGCATGGAGGCCTTCCTCAGCCAAACGCCCACACACCACCACTACCAGCATCACCATCACCACAGCCACCATCAGCTTAGTCACTCCGCCATGTCCACCCCTGTCCGCTCGCCAAACGGTTCACACGGCAGCGACGGCCACCAGCCCCCACTGCCTCCCCCGCCTCCACCTTACAACCACCCGCACCAGTACATACCCCCAGACCCCCGCCTCAGTCTACACCGGACCCCAAGTGGCTCTCGGAGCATGGTGTAAATAAATGAATTCAAATTTTTCTCCCTGAAAGACAGACACATACTTCCACATAAACCCTATCACTTCTCTTCCTATCTAATAGTACATATTGTACATATATACATACAGATGAAGCTATAATGAAAAAAAATAAAAATCCCACTTATATGCATAAATTTAAGGAAAAAAAGATTTAAAAAAAATAAGGTTTTAAAAGAGATAAGAAGAAATATAGTGCGTATATAAAGTTTTACTTGATTCCACATGTATTTTGAAATATTATGTAGTTTTAACAAATTTCTATAACTTTTTGTCAGTTTTAACTCTAGAGAAAACTCACTGCTATTCACTTCATGGATGGATTCCTTCCAGTTCCAGTATTTATCAGCAACAACAGAAACACACGAATCCCTCAAATCTTTTGAATTTTTCTTGTAATGGATGGAAAGACATCAAGGATCTTCTGCTTCTGTTCGCTTTATCATCCCAAGCCTCATGCCTACTGTGCTGTATGTGCACACGTGCGCATAGCTGACACTTAACTGAAACTCTGTGCCAAAATACATATGCCTCCACTAAACACTGACTTCTTTGCACTTGACTAAATGCTAGGGCTAGAAGAAGAAAAAAACACACTACTCCTTTGCTTTGAGAAAATAGTCATTTCAGGCTTCTTGTTCAAGGAGCAAAAAAAAGAAAAAAAAAAGAATAGCAAAACTGATATTTCATAAAAAGTTATCTACCCATTTGCGCTGTTGCTTATTTATTTATGTGATGGAGGGCCTTCTCTCTTCTCCACTCCCCCGGATTTAAAAAAAAAAAAAAAAGAAGCAAAAATGACATTCTCCCGATAAGCTGTCTTTGTCATCCTCTCCTCCGTTGTGTTGTGGCTCTCTATCTTCAGAAAACATTCTCACCCAATTGTTGCTCTCCATATATCATTCTACAGTGAAGGATGACAAGAACCAAAGGCGACCAATCATATAGATTGCTGCCGAGCCAAAAAAGTTAACCCAGGATGCTTCTGTTGATTGATGCTCGTCTCTTACTCTTCATGTCTAACATTATTAAGGCTTTCCAGGAATTCTTGCCCCTTTTGTCAGCTGATGGAGGGAAGGTTTTGTCTTGTTTTTCAACATTTTGAAAATGTCTCATCGTCTGAAATGGCTCTAAAGCTACAGTGGGTTCAGATGTAAAAAAAAACTGAAAAAAAACAACACAATGTGCTGTCATCGGTTATCAAATGTGTCGTCGCTATATGTTTTTTTTGTTCCAAGAACTCACCCGAGAATTTCTGTTAGGACGCTACACTTTTTAAATGTCGAGATGTGTGTTTATTTTAATTTGCCATTGTGCCATCATTGTGTGTTTTCCGTTGGTGGATAAATGTCGGGCAGAGTCCACCCACAAAACATCCAGACGCTGTCTCTTTACGTCGGTACGACTGCCAGCTTTTGTTCCAGATCCTTGTGACTGTTTTCTCTGCCGTGCTAACCTTTCATTTTGACATTTTCAAAAAGGCAAAAACTACATGGAGCTTATACTGCAAAAGCTGGCATTAGTGGCATTGTTTGTGCTGCTGGCTATCCTGCTTTAAATAAGAATGGAAGGGAGGGGAGAGAGAAAAAAGAATGCATTATCTGATCTCTTTCTATTTCACCTCAGCTTAGATTGTAAATACCACATTCAAAGAGTCAGAAAGGACAAGCAAGCTACCTTTAGCCTCTTCAAATTGCTATTGCCCTGTCAAGCATCCGTCATTCTGAAATAGGTCAGCGACCGCCATAGCCTGAATGCGTTCATCTTTTATACATAACCCCCACCAGGTACTGTGAAATGGATGTTCAGTTAACTCTGTTCTCATCTGACCTCCATCTGTGTGATTTGTTGATTTATAATCACAGAGCCAATGCGGGGAGGTCTCTATCTCATCTGTCTGTCCTGTTCCACTTAGGATGTCACCCTGTGAAAAGACAGCGGTTGGACAAAAAACACAAACAAACAAACAAACAAAAAGCTTTCTGTTGTTGTGGTTGGCAGAGATGAGTGTGTGTGACCTACTCACAGTAGCATCCTAGCTTTCCTGTAAACAAATCCGTCCTCGCTCCTGTTTATCCCCGTAATTGCTTTTGTTATTATTTCATAACACAATGAGAGGAATTACAGCTTTCAAAATGAATCAAGAGCTGTGATGATTCATTTAACACATTTACTGGCTACATTGTAGAAATGAACTTTTGAAGGTTATGTAATAAAATTTAGAAACTATTCTACTATTATGAATTTTACCTTGATTGATGATGATTGTACGGTTGCTGATTTATTTGTTTGAATCAGCTTTCAGAAATTACATGATTGATTTTTTTCTTCTTCTCATGCATGTCAGTTCCAAAGCTTATTGAACCCTTACTCCCAAAATCTGGAATTTGTGTATGAAAGACTTTGCTGTGGGAGGTCAATTTTTTTTTTGTCATGATGAAAATGAAAATTTTTGTGGTGGAATTTAAAAAACAGACATGGATTTTTATTCTTTTTTTTTTTTTTGTTACGATGACAAACACCCCTTCAAATACAAATACGAATGGCTTCTTTGGGCAAATATGTTTTTGTGCCTCGAGGCAAATCAAATGCCTCTTTCATGGCCATTTTTGCTTGTTTTGTCTTATTTCTATGTATGTTATGACCCTTTCTTTATGGTTGCACATTTTAGTCGAAAGATATGCTGCGTGTGCAAGAAACATAAATATGAGGCGCACTGAAAATGACAGATTTACATTTGCAGGGAAACTAATGTAGCATTTGGGGAGTGTAGCAGATGATATGGAAGTGCAGTAGTGGGTACCTTTCATGAAGAAACTCACAAAAGGGCTCTGCCATACCAGTACATTGCTTCATGAATGACATGTGAATCTTGTCTGGCTTTTCACCACTGTGTTTGCTCATACTAGTAAAAGAAATACAAATAGAGGAAATATTTATGGATAGACAGGTGGAAACTGAATGCAACATGAACCATCATCTCCCTCAGTTGGCTTTAAAAACCCTCCCTGTCTTTGCGGTATATTAACATGCAATTAAAGATGATTTAAGTCTATACATCACAATGGTTTGCTTTGTTATTGGATTCAGTGGCAAGATCAGTATACTCTGAATTGCCAGGAAAATGCTTATTTTGAAATGTTACACATCACTCAACACAGCATTTTACCTTCACACACTATAAACCCGCACACATAGTTTTCCTCCTACTTTGAGTTTTATGACAAGTAATACAATAGCTAAAGAATACATGGAACAATGAATCATAACACTACTTTTATGTGAGGTGTTTGCTTCTAGTAGTAAATCCACATACTGTAAGTTTGACTTCAGTTTTATGTCACCATGTGGAACTTATCTTTATTAGTGAGTCTTATTGTTTTCAGTAACAAGCAGGTGTTTTCTCTGAAAAAGTAAACTACCTGCCAAGGAAGAGATAGTGAGTAGAACAGTGGTTGATATCACAGTGTGAAAACAGCAGCAAAATAGCAAGATATGTACATTGATTATGGGGGAGAGCAAAAAAGAGCCAACAGGAGTCAGCTGGTTTGTCAAACTTGCAACTACGCTCAACATGAGTGGGAGTGGGTAAGAATACCTCATTGTTTTTATACACCGAGAGACAGCAAAAGAAGACATTTTTATCATTATAAATTATTCTGTTTTTGTCACAAAAATTTTGATCTGAGTATATCTGTTGCAAATTTACAAACCGCGTGGACTAGCATGTCCATGCATGGAAATACAGAAAATAAAGCAATGCTGTACTTTAAGTAACACCAGAAATCATGACTGGTGCCAGTGCTGGAGGTATTGCATCGTAGCACCTTCCTTAGTGTCACAGTGTAAAGAACTTTCAGGAATTGCTTAGCTGGGCAATACCGCAGCACATTGAACCTGCCGATGTGTAGCAAAGAATGTCTATTTGCATTTTCTCATTTCTATTTCAGAACACGAATCCGTGCAGGAGACAAAAGTAAAACACTGAAAAGTTGAGCTGGTCTTTTGTTTTGAATTAATGCCATGTTAAAAAGACACATTGGTGACATTTTTAGAAAAAAGTCATTTTAGGAGAAAAGGCAAATATAGTTGTAGTTACCTTAATAAAGTGATCAGAAGTTTACATATACTCCTCACAGGCATGGATATCATGGTAATATAGGGCTCAGACAGCATATTTAATATTCTTGAAAATAAAAGCTCTGTGCACAAATTTACATTTATTTTGGATTTTCTCTAAATCTGCTACCCTTTCACACTGCATGCTTTGGTAACCATCAACAAGCTATTTGACCAGTCATTTTGGTAGAATTGGTAGAGTTCATTTAAATGGATTCATTTCCTGGTATGAACCGAGCTTTTAAGCATAGTACAAACATTTTCAATAGGGTTGATGTTGGGGAATTGGGAAAGCCATTCCAGAATTTTGTCCTTGGTTGGTCAGTTTATCAAAGACATAACAATATGCTGCTAATGTTAGATAAACCTTGTTCCCAAACACCAGCTCTGACAAGTTATTCTCACTCTGAAATTTTGATTGTTATCAAGGAAATCATTTTTATTTAGGCAAAATTGAGAGATAAGAAGATAAAATCTATACACCCTGGAAATAAAGTCAAATTACAATAACATTGATGACTGTGAGGAGTATATGTAAAGTTTTGACCACAGCTGTATATACTGAAGTTACTGACTTCTAACTAGCTGATGAGAAATGAAGAATTGACATCCCAAGTGCCAATGGTATACATTTTATTAACATGAACACTGAAGCAATATCAGGGTATATCTTTAATACAGATCATAAAGTTGCAGTCCAAAGAAAACCTTGCTTCACTATATTCAGTCATTTTAAGTTTTACAAACATACTTAAGCATTACGTGTTTTTTTTATGTATTGATAAAATTAAGCTTAATGAAGCTTTTAAAAACCAAACAAAATTTTGGAGATGAAAAAAGTGTCTTTTCTTTTACTTTTCTTTTTTAAGATGCTTGGTTTTCACATTCACCTTATAAAACAGAGTTTGAAAACATTTATCATGAAAAGTTTCATAGTTTAAAAATACACTTAATACAAGCATAGACTGTTTATAAAATATGGATGTATCCAACCCACTAGTTTATTGACTTCCGCCTCTGCATTTTTGACATCACCCTATTTTACCATCTGTTTTACTCTAAATCTGACCATTATATACAAAATAAACACTATCTTGTATTAAGCAAGACATAGTGGTTAAAACCATAAACCCATTAGTAAAGTGTTTACTTGAATAACAGGGTAATGTTATAATAAAGATTAAACAATCAAACTTCTTCTGGCAACCAGAGTAGTCGCCCCCTGCTGGTCAGGTGAATGAATTTAAGTTTAAGGCACTTCCACATTGGCTTCACTTCTCAGTTCCTGGACCTACATCCACGTTTTATAGACAGTGCATAAATATAACAAAACAATTATATTTACAGTTCTCTAATATTTTAATCAAACTCTTCAATATACATACTTAACTTCAATATACATAATTAAAAACTAAAAACAGGTATTTCAAAACTGTGTTAACTGAAAAACAGCATATGGTAAATAACGTGTAGATTTCCTTAATTTATTGTAAAGATTATCATGAGAAATATTACTTTTCATTTTAGGTCTTGGTCAGATAAATGTGACCTACAGACAACTGAAGCAATACTGTGTTGCTGAGAATAACTACATCACAGTAACTGGTTGGTTCTTTAAATGAAATATTGGGGTTCCCCATTAATAGAGTTTTATACTTGAAATCGAGTTTTACCAGTTTTAACAGTTCCATTTCGCAGTACAACAATATTCATTAAATTTGCAGTAACGTTATAAACAAAGGCCTTCATTGTGCTGCAATTTATGAAGAGCATGTGGATTTACATTCATGATGGTTTATTGTACATATGGGCTTTGTATACAGGTTTATTGTGACCTGTATCATTCACTTGCTTGCCATAACTTTTACTGAAACAATATCTATGTCAAAAATACTTATTCATCTTCTTTATTTACTTCAACTCAAGTTGAAGGATGGTTAGACACTGTAGTCCAGAGATTTGCTGCATCCATCCATCCATCCATCCATCAAATTGTTAACTTCCAATATTAACTACATTAAGTCCTGGCAGACAGATTTATTTAGCTTGGACAATCAGGTTTAGACAGGTGCTTCACCCACGCTGTCTGTGTGTGTGAATTCATTCTGCCCTGATCGCCTTTCATCCTCCTGGGCAGTTGTCATCCTCCGCCAACGCTGGACATGTAAAAAAAAAAAAAAACTATTACATCACAATATGATTAAATGATTATGATTTGAACCCGGGTGAGAGTATTGGCTGAAATTGTACTCACATTCACACATGAATAATGTAAAAAGTTAACAAAATATGCTCTTTAGCCCGAAGTTAAATATCTCACAGGAATCAGCAGCAGAGACGTAAAGCTGCTTTGTAAATATTTACTGTCACAAGCAGTGCACGTCTTCAAAAATATACTTTCCTGCCTAAAACCAGAATAATAATGTCGGCCTTGAGCAAAAACCATCAATTCTGTTCTTCCTGAATAACTACAGTCTTTATAAGAGATGAACTTCAGCCTTCCAGGACTTTTTCCATTTTTAATCTTATGTGTTACCTGTATATTCTCTTTTCAACACTTTATTGCATAATTTTCTTTTAGCCTGAGATGATTAAAATCAGAATCTGAGAGAGTTGTGTAAGATGTTTGTACCTGTTTGATGCTGCCTTTGGTGCTGCAGAACATGTAGATAACATAGCCTGGGATGAGTACCATGGAGGACATTGCCATGAGCCAGCCAATCGCTTGGCCCCACAGGGGGTACACATACTTCCCCAAGGTGAGAGGAGTCATCTCAATGGCACTAAAGGTAAACACTCCCTACAAAATAAAATTATAATATTCATATATCAATATACTCCAGTGCAGTAATTATTCATAACCTGGGGGTCTAGATAAGCCAGGAAACTTGTGCTTAGCAGTTTTGTACAAACGTCTTGAGCCAAGACTTTGCTAGGAAAATGGGAGATGGTTGCAGGAGTTTATTCAACACGTGCAAACATACATAGATATACAGCAAATAAGGTAAAAAATAAAAATAAAAAATAGTCTAACGATGTAAAGGTAAGTATTTGGTGACTTTCTTTAAGTAGTCTTCAGGATTAGTTCTCAAGGACATTCAAAGCTCTTCTTTGGATGTTGGACGCCTTTTGTTTCGCTCCCTGTCAGGTGTAACTTTATTTTTTAATGAGTCAGTGTTAAATGTCTTAACAAGCAACAACAAAACTTGAATTCCTCTGAAAATGATCAGGTACAAGGACTGAACTGAAGAAGAGTGAAAATTAAAGCCACAATCCAAAACAGATGTTCAGAAAACATGGCTGCGCAACGGAAGCAAATATATGTAAGAAAAAAAACCCCAACAAAAGCACTTTTTTATATACAAGTTTACATTTTGAGATTAAACTTGAAATACTTTCAAAAGTGGCACTAAGGTCTAGCTCCTTAGATGTGAAATATATAGAAACAAGCATTGATTTTTGCACATACTGTAGATTGATTGGGTTTTGCATCATTAGACATAGCCGTGCTTTGAGCACACAAAAATACCTGCTGAAATACCTCTGTTCACCAAGTACAATGTGTACTTTATTGACTTGCATGAGTTGGCATGCTAACAGTCCAGTCGAGGTTAATTGTCATTAGCTTTTGTTTTAGACCACATGCGACAACAGACAAACTATCCAACAGTGTTCCTGGTTAAAATAACATTCTGCTTATTCTTAGACAATCAGATTATCAAAGCATTGTCTAGTTTGCAATTTCTTCCAAATTTCCCTCAGTGTTCTTTTTCAATACAGGACTAACTTTGCAAGATTTCCCAAAGGACCTGACCGTCCATGAGGTCAAATACAAATTAGAATACAAATTAGATCAATTCTCTACCTAAGGCCAGTGCTTTAGCTTGATGGATCCCTAGATTTCCTGGCAGAAGAACAAAGCCTGACTGAAAATTACAAATTTAAAGAATTAAGCACCTCTAGGTGAAGGTCATAGAGGTCAAATCCATAATCAGTTTTCTCCTACCAAGCAAATTAGAGGTGTGAAGATCATCCAGCAAAGCTTCCACCAGCCACATGGCCGATAGCCGATCATGTCCTCGATGTTCTTATAAAATCTTTCAGCTCCTGTGGCATAAAGAGAGGAGGGCAAAGGGAGTGTTGGTGTTAATGAGGAGAGAGCGACTGCCAGAACAAAGCCATAATGGTGGGGGTGGGAAAGGGAAGCCAAGATGGCAGAGATTTATAGATGTAATTTCCTGTTGAACAGCTAAGTAGGAAATTTAAATGCTGGAGTCATTGTTACATTTCGTCCAGAATGACTCAAATTATTACCAATGTGGTTACATTTAATTTCAAGTTGTAATATTTGCTTTAATTCTTCTTTTTTTTAATGAAAAGAAAATGGATTTCCTACCATAAAACCAGGATATGGAAATGGTTTCAAAGAAGACGAGGAAGAGCAGACACATCCCACTGGCGGAGTAGTAATCAAACAGCTTGAACACATAGAGACCACCCTAGGAGATTTCAACACACATACAGGAACACGCATAACTACTTTAGAGACCAAATATTACCATCCCTCTCTTCATTGAATAAAATATGCATGATGAGAGTACACCGCAGGTTGTTGTGAGATCGTTTTGTCATTATGCATAATGCAAGAGCTCTTTTCCCTTGTGTCGGAAAAATGCGCAAGAGTTCACACGAGCTGGGTTTCAAGACCGTCCTCTTATAATATTAAACAGGTTTACACGCATTCTTTGGATGGTTAAAACCCTCTTTACTTTGTTCATTTTATAGTGACCTAATGCAGAGTTCATGCAGCACCTGCGTGATGTTAGAGAAGCCGACGATGAAGGAGATGAAGCAGACAATGAGGATGAAGACCTTCTTCCTCTTTCGCAAAACCATGGGATATTCATCCATCAGAGCTGTGATGAAGCCCTCTACTGTGCAGAACTAAAACACGATGACGTGAAGAATGTGGTTTGTTATTAAAAGAGAGCACCAGTATCTTAGTTTAGTTCATCTATAAACTTATAGCAATCACCAATTAATCAGTTGTAATATCTCTATTACAACATCTGGATTGATGGTACCTGACTGTCCAGGCCCAACATCATGAGCATGGAGAAGAACAGGATGGCCCATAGCGAGGACATGGGAAGCTGTGTGACTGCCTGAGGATACGCTAAAAATGCCAGCCCTGGACCTAAAAATTGCAAACGAGACAAATTATTAAAATTATAAATGCTTTAACTTATAACATTATATGAATTACTATATTAGATACACATCATTAATACCTATTTTGACCTCTTTTTGCCTTTAGAATTACTTTAATCCTTCCTGGCATAGATTCAATAAGGTTCTGGAAACATCCTCACAGATTTTGGTCCTTACTGACTTGATTGCATCAGACAGTTGGTGCAGATTTGTTGATTGCACCAACTTGGACCAATCAACTGGATTGAGATCTGGTAACTACAGAGGTCATTTGAGATGGTGATTCAAACTTCATAACATGGCACATAATCCTGTTGCAAGCAGCCATCAGAAGACGGCTGAGGTCATAAATAGATGGAAATGGTCAGAAACAGTACTCAGGAAGGCTGTGCCGTTTAAACATGCTCAGCTGGACTAAGGTGTTACTAAGAGACCTAATGTGTGCCAAGAAAATATTACAAATAGCATTTATCTGGAACTGTTGATGCAAAGCACGATGAATCTGTGCTTTCATGTTGTTTATGCTAAATTCTGACCCTACCATCTGATTAGTGAGAATAATTATTTTAAACCTGCACATAGTAGCAATTCGTGCTTAATTTAGTAAAACCACATCAAATATTTTTCTCTCTTTGACCACCGATGGCCTGTGTCTGTATGCAATATTATATTATTATTTTTAAAATGTTTTTTAGTTTCAAACTTCATAATGCTTCTAATATGTACATTAAAAATATTTAATCCAGAAGTAATCAAATCTGAATAATGAACAATTTCTTATAAGTTATAAAATATGACTTTCACCTGATGCTGCCAGTTCGTGCACGGGTTTCTTCGTGATGTAGGACATAAAGCCTACGATGGAGAAGATGACAAATCCAGCAAACATGCTGGTGCAAGAGTTGATGCAGCATACTATGATTGCATCCCTGAGAAAACATCAGTCAGAGAAGAAAAGAGCATCATTGTCTGTGCATCGTCTACAAAAGAGGATTCTACAACACTTTGGATTTCCTGCTCCTACTTGTAGACATCGTTGTTGTAAGAGTTGTAGCTTCCCAATGCGATGAGCGATCCCAGGCCCAGTCCGTATGAAAAGAAGATTTGAGTTGCTGCATCCAGCCACACCTGTGAGACAACATAGTGTAATTACTGGTGTTTGTTTGTTAAGACGCGTGGGTAATTAGATGAGGATTTGTGCAAACTATGAACCTCAGATCTGACGAGCTTATTGAAGTCTGGAGTAATGTAGAAGAGAATCCCATCTATGGCTCCAGGGAGTGTGACCCCCCTGAAGAACAGGATGAACAGCATGAAGTAGGGATAGGTGGCTGAGAAATACACTACCTGAAAGACAGAATGATTTATTTTTAATTATTTAAATGAAAGAGAATTAAAAATGTTGAAAAGTCCAAAACATTTTATAGGACTGAGTATGCTGTTTGCATATTTTTAAACACATTTCTGTTAAGATATTGAGATGGATTTGCTTTTCAAATTATCAAAATTGCAAACATGCTATTTGCTCTAAATAATTACATCAAAAGAGATGCAAAACAGTGTACAGAAAAGGGAACTACT
Organism: Aulonocara sp. 'chitande type north' Nkhata Bay; assembly: GCF_057382095.1. Lineage (NCBI taxonomy): Eukaryota > Metazoa > Chordata > Actinopteri > Cichliformes > Cichlidae > Aulonocara > Aulonocara sp. 'chitande type north' Nkhata Bay. The sequence continues at coordinate 30,157,961 of NC_141360.1, read as the reverse complement.
GAAATATTTCCATCATTTCTCTTTGCCAAAAGATCTGTAGGATGTGTCCCATAGTTCTTGTGCATGATGATTATCCTTAATTGGTAATGTCCATCAAGGCCAGGGCCTTTGGGAAATTCATTTTTCTCACTGCTCTCAGATGCCGCACATTAAAATCCAATTATCCCTGGCGGTGAATGTGTAAATGTGTTTCTGCTCATATACTTTACTTGCGGTAATTTGAAATCCCAGGTAGTAGGCAAAGTGAAGATTTTTCTATCACCTCTAAATTGTCCAGCAGTAGTCAAATCTTGCATTTTGAAGCTATTTCTATTTCAATTTGAATAAAATGGTAAAAGAGAGATTGGATGTGCACAGAAAAATGACAGCGGATGCAAACATCTGAAACTGGAAGAAAATACTGTCTCTCAGTTCTTAGGTTTAAGATATCAGGACATCCTAAACAATGATTTGGTTCTTAGCAGGTTCTATATTAAATGCAATTTAATATATCATTATTTATTTAACAAAAACTAAACCAAAATGCAGAAGCAGTGTGTGAAAAACAGTGCACCCAGTGATTCAGTAGCTCATAGAGATGTCTTTAGCAGAAATAACATGAAGTGATGGTTTTCTGTATGACTTTTCAGTCTCTCAGATCATTGTGAAGGAATTTTCTCCCAGCTCTCTTAAAGTCTCTTCAATCAGGTTGAAGTCTGGACTTTGACTTGGGCACTGAATTACCTTGATTTCTTTACATCAAACATCCTGTTGTAAATATGCTGCTGTGCTCGGGATCAACTACTCCGTTTTCGACTAACCTTTAGCTATCATATGGTTTTGCATTTGATGCTAGAGTATTTTGCTATACAAATGAGTTCACGGTCAACTCAAAATGTAGGTGCAACCTTCCACTACTGTCCTCGACAGCTGGTATGAGGTGTTTGTGCTGATATGCTTGTTTGGTTTTTGCCAAGCATGGCACTGGGTATTGTGGCCAAACATCTCCACACTGGTCTCATCTGTTCCAGAAATCCTGTAGTTTGTTTAGATGTAACTAAGCCGTACAGCCATAACTCTTTAAGTCATTTATTCTAATTGTACTGTTATGAATTTTAACATTTAAAATGTTAACTAAGGCTAAAATGTAGCTCTTGGTTTTTTATGCAGTTTGTCTGCAATTGCACCATCTGACCTTGGGTTGAATTTGCTCCTGGGAAGACTGGCAACTGTCTTGAATGTTTTGCACTCATGAAAAAGCTTGCACAAACTTGCTGATGATTAATCAGTTGAATGTGATTAGCAGCACCTGGCTTCTACTTACCCTCTTAATTCCTATGGAGAGAGTGAGTGAGGGTGCACTTTTTCACACACAGCTTCTGCATCATTATATAATATAAAATAAAAATGGCATAAATAATGACACTTTGTAATATATGCAGCATTGTTGTTCCTTTTAAGTTTTATTAAAATAATTTTATGATGTGCCACGGACCAGGTTAGCTTTTATATTCAGATACATAAAACTTTAGTAATGAAAGAGGGTGCACTCAAACAGAGAGATGATTTAAGAGAAGAGTCAGGAAATCATGAAAGATTTAAATACATTTAAACAAAAACTGAAAATTAAACATAATTTTCAGCTGATCGGTGCTTCAGTCAGATAAGAAAAAAATGAAGATTTTTTTGTTATTTCCATGCCACTGTTTGCATCTGACTCTCAAATATGCTGAACGCACCAACTTTATAGCCTGCTGCAGCTAGTAGTCCTAAAAAAATACAAATGTTCAACTTTTAATATCTCTGAATTCATGTTTCCTTTTATTAGGTTTCACCCACTTACTCGGGCAACAACCACAACATGAGGTTTACATCATGAAAAGCTCAACGTCTGGTCATGTTTTCATGATTAAAGCTTTAATATTAAGGGAGTGGGAGGCAGAAAGAGGTGCTGATAAAAATACTGGCCAGTGTAAACCGAGTGGTCTGAGACTGATGAAAACACAAAGCCTAAACAACACAAAAGAAGAGAATTAACAGAAACGGGGGCAGAGAGACTCACCTTTCCCGTCCATTCAACTCCTTTCCAGATTGAGAAGTAGACAAGAACCCACGCCAGCCCAAGAGTGCCCACTAAGGGCCAGCGTAGCTCTCCTGGTTCCTCCAGGCCATTAGACAGCTGGTGCATGTTACGCCTTCAGAAACACACACAGGCATTCTTTGAATCCAGACGGAGATAAGCACCAAGAGCTTCCAGATATACCTCTCTATACATTCTCGTGCAGAATATCTCATATTAACTTACTCCCAAAACTCGGTGACAGCGCTGGTCAAGTTGGTGGTGTCTGTCAGACTGTAGTTGGAAAAACATTTTTCCGTGTTCCAGGGGTTATCACAGCTTTGCCAAGGCAGCTCCTGCATACACAGCATACAGTATGCATGAACAAAAACAGGTTCTAGGAGGAAAAATCATCAAAACTGCAAACCACAAAGACTTTCCCAAACAAAAGAAACAACGACAGAGACAGAAAGGCAAACCACCCAACAGTGAAAATGACATTTAATGAACTCAGTCTGTTTTTGACCTTCAGCTAAAAACACTGAACAACAATGACAACCCTTTTTTTCCTGCTTCGTAGTTTTCCCAGTACAAGAAACTTATGCCTGCAAAGTCTTTACATTTCTGCCATCGGGCTTCTTAAAGGCAGCCAGTCATGCAGAGAAATACCAAAGCAGAATGATAATGCAGAGAAAGAAAACCACTGCACACTGAGAAAGATGGTAAACAAATCCTAAATAACCTTACTTATGGACGAGGTGGCAAAAGTATGTCTGGAAAATGGGATAAAAGAAAACTGAGTCCAACATACTATAAGATTAGTATAAATTAGCAGGTTTCGTATTGGACCTACATCAACTTTTAAATTTTTATTTTATTTTTTATCTTTTCTTATTTTAATAAGTTTTACAGCTTTTTCTGCTGATGAAGACCAACAACCCTAATTCCAAAAGAGTTGGGGGACTGTGTAAAATGTAACTAAAACAGAAATAAAATCTCGTAAATCATATTTTGTTTTTATTTTGCTCATCGTTATGGGAGTTTATGTTGTACTGTAACCTGCATATATCCTTTAGCACTGACAGTGCCTTTGTAGCAAGCTCCCTATTCCTTTTTTTTTTTTTTTTTTTTTTTTTTTTTTTTTTTTTTTCTTCTAAATGACATCAGAAACAGCAGTATGCGACATTACGTGATGGCAGAGCTTCAGTTCATCCTTTGTCATTTTTTTTTTTTAAATAAATAGGACAGGGGGAATGAATGAGAGAAAGAGGGGGAGAGAAAGAAAGAAAACCAAAGGGGAGAAGAGACGGTGAGAAGGGGGGGGGGGGGGGGGGGGGGGGGAAGAGAGAGGAAAAAAAAAAGAACTCCTGGGTCACCTGTATGGAGAAAAAAAAACAAACAAACAAAAAAAAACAAACAGAGGAGACAGCAAACAACAAAGAGCAACATAATAATAGAGAAAACAAAGCACCATCACAATAAACTAGCTAGTCATAGATATCAATATTTACTAAATAATAAACGATATTGTGCAGCACGCAAGATAGACAGCGCACAGTGTGCTTTGAGGTAGCAGCCAAGAAAGCTTTAGTCCGCGTCTGTGAATACCCATGTGTGCATACCTGTGTGGATCAGCATGCTTGCATTCCAAAGGTTTCTCCATGTAATGATCTGCTAGGGAGTGTGGGGGGGCCACAGCCCCGTCCTCAAGGGTGTGAAGCGGGTATGGAGGAGATCAAAACTCCAGACATCCAGAGGCCCCCAGAACACAAGAGACCATGGAAGACCAACAGAGGGGCAGCCGCGCCACTGTCCCAGTAAGAGCTTAGGAGAGTCCCAGATGAGGGCTCGCCCAGCAGCCGCGGAGCAGAAGTCAGGGGGAGTTGCAGTGACGCGCCCGTGAGCTCCGCCGGCCCCCAGCTGCGCCTGAGTGACCGAGCCCCAGGCCGAGAGGCCGGGGGCACCCCACCTCCAAAGGGGCCCGAGCGAGCCCCAGGCCCCAGGCCCCGACAAGCGGCCACCAAGGAGTGAGCCGGTGTGTACCCGGACGCCCACCCCCAGACACAAAGAACCACCAACACACCGACACCTGAGGGAGTCCGCCACCGGCAGGGGAAGTGGTGGTGGGTGGAGATAGGCCTCCAAACCTTGGAGGGCCTGAGGTGTCCCCAGAGAGGTGGCGTCTGATACCCAACCTGACATATAGACACAGACATACGGGCACACACAGACACAAACATCCATTCCCACCCTCATGCTCTCATATGCACTCACTCCACACTCAACCAACGTGGAGACAGACATAAAGAGACGCTGTACACACAATCACACTCCCCAAGCGTACTCTACAAACCGGGTCTAGGTACCCTTGCCCCTGGAGGGGGGAATTGCACCCAGACCCAGGTGGTGTTACCCTTTTCCCTGCGGTGGGGAGAGGCAGACCACCCCGACTCCGCAGCAGCAGGGAGGCCCCACACCCCAGACCGCAGTCGGACGGCCAACTCCTCCTACTAGCCCTCCCGCTCCAGCAGGCCGCAGAGAATGGGGGTGGGAGAAGACTCCAAACCTCCCTCCACCCGCTCATTGTAGTGTTGATGCATATGTGTTCTAAGGTGCAATTAAAACCCAGGAGGGCTTGGAGCTACCTGCCAAGGAGCAGCAGGTAAGCGCATAGTCCCTCCTGCTTGCCCTCAATGACTAAGTGTATTTAAAATTGAGAGGTGGGCAACGACGTCAGGGGTGAGGTATACACCCTGATGGTAATTTAGACTCCGTGATTGTGCCCACCCCCAAGATCCTATATGTATGTGTAATGAGAGTGTGAATAATGTGAATGTCTAAGCTCCCTATTCCTAATTGGCTTTGGCAAAATCAGCCCAGTCCAAAAGCCTGGCAAGATGCGTGCTTAGGAACTGAGTGCTAATAACAAGCCAGATGGTCCCTCTACTCGTTAGTGCGGAGGATGTTGCGTCTATGACATAATGATGCCGGTTTTTAATGCTGTGCTTCCTGAAGGCACAAAGCTAACATGTACTCATGCTGATTTTTGATCTTATCTCTTGCACACAGAGATTTCTCCAGATTCTGTGAATCTTTTGATGATATTATGGACTAAAGACAATGAGATATTCAAAGTCTTGACTGTTTTATATTGAGGAATTTTGTTCTAAAATTGTTCCAAAATTTGTAGACTGTGCTCACTTGATACCAAATAGACAAAGTCAATGACAAAGATAGTTCTTGAAGACTAATGAAGTTGCTACATAAATGCTGGATTCAAATACAAGCACAGGTTGACTCAACTTAGCATGTATGACAGTGTTTACAACTTCTTTTCTGTGTTGCAGGTTTGCTACTGATTATGTAACATACCGAACCAAAAGAGTTGAATAAGTAGTAGAGCGCCCAAGCAATGATGATAATGTAGTAGATGTTGAGCCAGAAGGACAAAACAACTGCAGCCAGACCAACTCCTGAAGCGAGAACAAGTGTCAGTGTTGCACAATACAATGTTTTACAGGTCAGCTAACATGCAAGGTTGTATGTAATGAAAAGAAAGGAAGAGGGGAAAGATACACAAGTTACTAACTAATTTTAAAAATGATGTTGCGTGACAGAGAAAAACTAACATGGTCATCATCATCTTTATTATTGGCAGAGTTGTCATTGTGCTGTTTCTAATGCTCAGTTGCTTTTGGCTTTGCATCACGCTCACTGGCATTGTTGCTGTCTCTGCTGCCTGAGGATCTGCAATGAATTGCTTCACTCGAGTTATTTTAGTGTCGGGGCAATGGTGTTATTGCTATCCCCAAACAGGAGAGCATTTAGCAAGATGTCAAAAATAATTGTGGATAACAACAACAACAACAACAATAATAATAATAATAATAATAATAATAATAATAATAATAATAATGATAGTAATAATAATAATAATAATAATATGGAAAGGAGCAGGAAAGAATAAGACACTGGAAGTTCCTGTACAGGTAATTAAGGTCTCACAGAATGGGAACAAGTTCAGTCACTAAAATAACGCCGATTTCTGATGTATATAGCTTTCACGATGCTCATAATCCTTACTCGGAATATACATGGGTGAATTCTAAATGTACACAATGAAATGTAAATCCATATTTTTCTTTATACATTACCCTTCATCATAGGGATTAGTCTCCACACCCCAAGTCCTCCAACTGAAGTGAACTGTCCCAGAGCTGTTTCCAGGAAGAAAAGCGGTATCCCAGCAAAGACCAGTGTCATAAAGTATGGGATCAGGAAGGCCCCTGATACAAACACATCAAACAGACAAACAAAATATATTTGGTAAGATCTTGTATACAGGAATTAGAAAAACTCTGAAGTTCTAATAAATTGCATAGCTCTTACCTCCACCATTTTTGCCACACAAATAGGGAAACCTCCACACATTTCCTAAACCGATGGCATATCCAACACATGAGAGGAGGAAATCAAACTTGCCCTTCCAGCTTCCCCTGTCAGGAGGCTCTTCCACATTCTTCTTATTATCTGCAGGGGGCGCCACACGATCCAGCTCCTCAAAGGGAACTGCTTGTTTGACCTCTGAAGGGGAGTTCAAGTCCACTGTACTTTGCCCAGTCTTCCCCATTATGGGACCACTGTGGACCAATGGGGTCAGAAAGCCACCTTTCTGTAGTGTCTCTGCGGTTGAGTGCCTCACACTGCGTTTGGATCTCAGTTGGATGGATTCAGGATAATGCGCTGACACTGGACGCATGTAAAGTTTGAAAATGGAAGTAGAGAAGAAGTAGTTTGTTGCTGTTGTTATTATTTAATACAAATATTTGTGGCTTTGTGGTGCATATATTTTAGTGGAGGGAAATACCACTCAATTCACAATTTATTGCCACTGAAACAGTTTTATAGTCTTTTAGAGCCCTTTTATGAACTTGGGAAACTGCCTCTGAAAACTAAAGCTAATGGCTGTCACATAAATTACTGAGAAACATCTGTAGTTCCAGAAAATATGAATTCGAAAAAAGGACAAAAACCAAACCCGGCATTCTTAGAAGGATCGAGGCTCACAGAGGCCTTCTGTAGACGGACAGCAGACTTGCTTTGCTTTAACTTTAACCCATAGATCCCTAGGAGTAGTAGTAGTAGTAGGAACATTTAATTGCTAAAACTAATTTTTCTCTTCAGGAATGCAAATAAATAACTGTAATTTCACATCCTAAACCAAAAAAAAGTGCTTTACTTTCTTCTGCCTTTTTATAAAATAGCACATTTGAGAATTCACAGATAACAACAATAATTATATTTTAGCATTAAAACTAACATTTTGTGATTTTGCACATACCAGTGGGTTAGTCATTGCAGAAACACAAATAAATATATAGTTTACCAATAATGTAAATTTATGGCAGCTTAAGGATAAATCTTACCCTGGGTGGTGGTCTAATACATTTGCAATAAATAAATAACTGAAGCACCCAATAATATATAATAGATTAAATATTAAAATGTATATTAAAATAACTTGCACAAGCATAATTTTTAAAGAGTTTGATCTAGGTGCTATACTTGGGTATACCAACTCAAGCCACAAAAAAGCACCCAGATGACTGAACTACATGTTCTTATCACTACCAACAAACCTGCTGCACCTTTCTTTCTAGTCCACCACAGTCAAGTTCACGTTGGGTCACCGAAATACCAAAATGATGACAATTTCAAGAAATTCCTACTGTTATCTACACCTGCCGGTGCTGGTCACACATTGTCTGCCCAAAGAATATTACCTCCTTTTTTTGATAGAGTGGTAATAATTTTTCATTTACTGGCTGTGGAATGATCTCTTCATGCCTGAATAGCATTTTATGGTAAGGTTAATCTAAGCACTGGGTGTAAGTTGTTTCATGCTTGCAAATATTGATTGGCCCAGAAAATGTCCAAATTGTTTTATGCCAATTGCTGGAGGTTATTAACATTACAGCACTGTTTAATGGTATATTTCCTGGAAAAACAAGACATTCTCTGCTCAACTCTGATTTGTTTCTTCCAGGTCATTTTACTGTAGTTCCTCAGTGATGTGACACTGGTTATTGGAGTTAATGTTTTCTGTCTTTTTCATAGTACTTTAACTAACATAATGGAAAGCCATAGTTCATAGGGGCCTCATTTATATTCTAGCCTTTGATGATGTTGAGGAAACCTTTCGTAAACATGTACTAAATATCATAAAAGTACACGTAGTGACATGTTCAGATTAAAAAACAAGCAGTTGGGTCTTTTAAAAATTAAAACAAGCAAAATGTTATATAATCAATATGGATACAAAAAATATTCATGCTGTGAAATGTACCATGTTCCACACTATGTAATTTAATCAGATTTCAGTGGGCAGAACACCATGAAATGATCAGATATTCACTTTCAACTAGTTGTCTAGGTGAGAACAAGTGTTTTTTCAGAGGCAAAGGAATAATATAAAAATATCAGACATTCCCTTTGAGGATGTTATCCATTTAATCTCAAAGATTTTTTGTTCTTTTTTTTTTTTGACAGTACAGGCCTTTTAGATGCCAGCTTCTTTGGTGTGCATTAGCACAAAGGTTTAGCATTTCCCAGCAGCTACAAAATCAGCCATTAAAAAAGTGCAGTTTAGCTTGTTTATCTTGCCATTTTCATGACTCAGTGACAAACGGTGAAAAACAAAGTATGAAAGAGAGGGAATGAATCCCGTCCTACCTACGAGATTTCCACGTCCTTTGTCAGGTCATCAGCTTCAGTGTGCCACACTTGCGGTCTTAAAGTTCTGAAACTTCAGTTCAACATCCAAAAGGATCAAGTTGAAAAGCTTCAAACCAATCCTCCATGCCCTGTGTCTGAAAATCCAAATTGTTCTTTCCTGTGTGCTGTCTGTTGGAGGACTTGCAGCTGGTATCGAGTGGTTGATAATAAAGTTCGACCTGTGTGTCTACTTTGATTACTGTTCACTTCTGACTAGTGAGGCCCCGTGGCCATGGGGGATACAGTATGTCAATTGCCTAGCTCTGGTGGGGAACTCTAGCAGCAGCAGCAGCAGCAGAGTGTGTGTTTGTGCATTATGCATATGTGTTTGTTATGATGGCCAAGGTCAGCTCTTGCCAGCGCCGTTACCATGGTATTTCCCAACAGAGAAGTGCCTGATCAGTGAAAGAGCTCATGGAGTTTTGGAAAATGAATCCAGCAATGGCTGCTGGCAGAGACCCTGGAAAAGTATGATCACAAATGTGGTCATGCCAGTATCAGACTCTGACCACACTGATGCAGAAAGTGACCTAATATCCATCTGCAATGTCCTCGCTTGAAGGGGTTACAGGACACAGGGGGTGTATAAAATCAGTTTCATTTCTGCAGCCAGTTTGAAAAATGACCATTGTTACTTTATAGGATAACCAAAAGGGACGTGTGTATGAAAATACACAACATCACATGCTTGCTGCTTCAGTAAAACATGGCAGTAAAACAATTTTTGAGTGTATCTTTAAGTAAAGCAGCAACCCAAGGCACGTTCACAAATTCACATTCTGCTATTAAAGCTCATCCTCACAATGAATCTTAAATAAACCGCTTACAAGCACAAGTAGAGAGTCATAAAATTGGTAATGATATATATTAAGGTCAGCTGCTCATTCCAGCAAGAGCGTGTCACATTGTGAGTCTTCTTTAAATACATATAAATGAGACTCTTTTCATGCTTTTTAGGATCTACTACCTATACTGCCTTGTTCTTATTGGAAAAGGAAGTCCACAAAAGTGCACAAAAAGGCTACAATAATGATCGAGTGATGTTATCCACACTGTATTTTTAATTACTCAAGTGACAGTAAAACATTGTTGCCGTTATTAATAATGGAATTAGATAAGAGATGTGAATTTCTTGTTTCTCCTGGCAGGTAACCTCCTGGCTTTAATATCTGGTCCAGATATTCTATCACCAGCCAATTACAGTGACTAATGAACATTCCCACAATGCCCAATGGTTTGCTGGTGGATCAGGATCGCTGATAGACTCAGGGTTTCAAAAGTGAGAGATTAGATCATATTAAGCCTTAATTACACCCATAGTGAGTTGTTCCCATCAAGAACAGATTCAGCGTAATCTCCGCTGTGGTTTATTGCCCATGTGGACCCACATGATCATAACTGGGTGGATTGGAGTTGTCAAAGCTGGTTTTCATTAATCTGTTTACAACGTCCCCATGATCAGTGCAGCCTGATTATAATTCCAGGGCATTTATTGCCAAAGATAATTGAGAGCGATTGTGTAGACAACAGAGGCTGAATATCAAAATAAGTGAATACATTTTTAAAAGGGCTTGTTGTTAGGATTATTTTACAATTTGATTAAATTTAGACTCACTTTTTCATAATAAAATAAATGTCAGCATTCTTTTTAAATGACACAATGAGGAAAAGGGCAGAGAAGGTTGCAAAACACAGAGGAAACACTTCATAATCATAAAGGGAGAAGTTAACGTTTTGCAGAGATTATCACGCTGCCTAAAAGTACAGTTTATCACCATGAAAGTGCCGCAGTGGTCCTTGTCAGCTTTCTGAAACACAAGTACAAATGCAGTTCAGTGCAGTAGTCTTATAGCTGCTGTTGAGCATCTTCAAATATTTATGCGTTTTATTTACATTATGGGAAATCTATAATCTTTTAACAGCAGCCATATCGAGTAGGGTACTTTAGACATTTGCTGACTCTGCATGTTTAGATAAACTTCAATGGTAAAGTCATTTGTATGTATGAGCACTGCTCCTGTCACCACTTAATGAGTGCCCGTAGCGACAAACTGTTTCTCAAAAAGCTGATAAATGGCTCATATACAATTCAAAAATAAATCATGTGTGCTGTTTCAAAAAAAGTTAAACTCTGTAAATTGGAAACTTTCTTTAGAGAGCATTCTGTTGCAGTAAATCCTGTGGGGTCAATAGATAAGGGATGTTTGATTTATTCTGTTTAAGTGGTTGTCTCTGTGATGACTCAGCATTATTTCATTGCAGGAAAGTAAAGCAAAGTAATGACTCACACATAACAAACCTGAGAAATCAGGCCTTTGGAAACAAAGTTTCCAGCTTTGGTTCATAGTGAAATATCAGAATTAGTTCACTTTGAAATGAAACTCTAATGGACGCATGGATTGGTGCTGATTATAAATCCAAGTGGTGCCATCATGTATCCTTTGAAGTTCAGGAAAAGAAGGCTGCATTTGAAGGAGTCTTTGAAATGGAACATCACCTTCATCACCCCCACTATGATGCGGTCAATCTCGAAGGCTACGGGTTAAAATCATTTTTGTGTAAAAAGTACATTCATGACCATACTCCAGTAAAACTAAGTTTATTTATATTTATTTCAATTACTTTAGGGGTTTTGTGCTAACTAGCATACGTTGGCATGTCAGCATGCGGGACTAGTTAACAGTGAAGCTAAGCACATTCCCGTTTGCTTCAGCTGTACCTTGAGCTGTGTGCTAATTAGCACATGCTACATTATTTATGTGATTACTGTCCAGTTTAAGGAGGGACACTCAAATGTTGTGCATAGTGTTACTCACTGGTTTGTGCAATATCATTAAAAATATGCTTTTCAGCATCACTCTGAGATTGTTCTCTTCCCTTTTCTCTCACCCCCAACCAGTCACAGCAGATAGTTGCCCCTCCCTGCCTGATTCTGCCTGAGGTTTCTTCTTGTTAAAGGAGTTTATTTATTTATTTATTTTTTAAAGAAGAAAGTTTTTTCTTCACTGTCACTAACTTCTTGCTCATAGGGCACCATTTGATATTTGGGTTTTCTTTGTAATATTGCAGGGTCTTTATCTTATAATATAAAGCACCTTGAGGTGACTGCTGTTGTGAATTGGAGCAATATAATTAAAACTGAATTGAATTGAATATATTACTTATTATTATATATGTATTATATATTACAATTTACTGTTAGTAAATGGCAGTGGTATATGTATTCCATTTGTATTACATTACATCATTGCTTGGTGTCAAATAACAACACATTATACATTACTCACATCCACATATTAGCACATATTCTATCCTAATAAAAGGCATGTTAACAAAAACCAACGGCAAAGTTAGTGAAGTAAAATAAGCCCCAATAAAAGTGTTCAAAATAGTAATAAGACAATCTATATACAGTTTATCCTTTCATATTTTTTGTATGCAGCACGAGGCAATTTCAACCACTGCAACTCAAGTGCTGAACCATTATATCATCAAAGTAGTAGATTTGCATGTTTCAGTTCAGCTCAGTTATATGAAAAACATTTCTCAATAACAGTTTAAGGGGAAAAAATGCTGTCTTTGAGGCCTCCTTGCAATCTGCCTTTAATTCTCAGCACGTGCCGTGGTCTGTGAATCGATGCGGGGGTTATTATAAAGCAAGGAACACCCAGAGGCGATTGGCATGCATAGATGGGAGGCTAATATTACTAACATTTTCATCCAGAATTGCAGCAAGACGATGCATGGCGCATAAATTTCCACGGGTTAAGGACAAACGCTGGGCGAGGTGCACATCAGAGAGAGCATGATTGTGTTAATGAGAAGGAAAGGGTGAAAAGATGAAAGTTGAGCGAGCTAGGGGCAGAGCAATCTCTGCGACGAAAGAGGAGAAAAGGTATAGATACGAGTTGGGAGGCAGAGTGAAAAGATAGTGAGATAAAAATGGAAAAGCTGATATATTGCAGCCGTGCCTGGTAGATAAGAGGAGAGTGAGATGAAAAGATACAAAGAAAAGAGAAAATGACTGTAAGACACAGAGGAAGAGCCTTCCATTCCTGGAGTCAGGAAGAAAAACTGTGTGAAAGAGAACTTCAGATAAGAGAAGTGAAGGAGGCCAATGACACGTCTGCATTTACAGTTTTCTTGATGCCAGAATGCAGTACAGTTTCACAGTCCTCACTAAAAAGTGTGTTGTCCCCCATGGAGATATATCACAGCCTCATTTTAATTTTATTCCTCCATTACAGCGTAGTCATTTTTATCTTTGTAAGTGTCTCAAATGCTTTTGACCTTGCATTACTGATCATCATGTACCATATAAGCCCTAAAGAAGTAAAGAGCCTTAAAAACCTCAGCTCATTCTGTTAGAAATCTACCACCGTGATGCATGATGTGTGGCCTTTATCTTGAGAATGATAGCCAGAGATTATTTTCATTCTTTCTTTCTGTCTTTTTTTTCTGAACAAAGCTAGCAATCAACAGCATCATTAAACATCAGTGAAGATACACTGGCAGAGAGTGACAGCTATAAATGTGACACATAATGATGCATGTGCAACTGAAAAAGTCATTCATCTCGAAAATGTCATGTGTATTTAGAAGGAAGCGTTTTAGATCCATCTACTGATTTTCTCGTGGCTACCTCCACCCGGGGTCTATTCCGGGTAGGACATGCCTCATTCAGGAGGGGCCTAGGAGACATCTATTCAGGTGGCCGAACCAATGTTGAGGAGTAGTGGCTGTACTCTGAGCCCCTCTCAAACGGCGGAGCTCCTCACCCTATTGTAAGACTGAGCCCAGCTAGCTTTCAGAGGAAGCTTATTACCACTGGTTGTATCCGCAATCTCATTCTTTTCGGTCACTACTCAGCGCTCATGCCCATAGATGAGAGTAGGTGAAGATAGGTAAGAGTGATTCAGAAAAACCCTATGAAGAAGGTTTTTTTTGAAGATGCTCAAGACATTTCATCAGCAGATGCAGGAACAGATCCTCCTGGAAATGAAAGGATCTATTCAGCCAGCACACACTGTTTGCCACCCTCCGCTTGGGCAGGAAGCTGCAATGCATCAAGAGCATACCCACCAGACGGAGGACTGTAAGACTGTTAAACTGTAGTGATCCTCTGTAACCTCTGTTGCCCCCAGCCACAAATAACATTTACACTATCCACTGCATACAACTCTGATGCTTGGAAACGGCCTTTCCTTTCTTATTTGATTTTTGTATTTACATTAGTCGTTTTCTTTTTCATACTACACTATAACTATTGTTGTTTTTGTATATATATATTTCTCTTGATGTGTGTTGTGGTTGTTGTCCTTAACCAGTAATTTTGTTTCACTTCATGTGAATAAATCTGGTGGAATAACAATAAAACGCATGAATCCTAGAAGTTGCATGAGGGGTGGCCGTACCTCAGTCGGCCCCAAAGATCGGCATGAGCCGGTCGTTCCAGGGACCCACTATGCAGAGGAGGAGTGGTCGTTTGAGGCCCTTGCAGGAGCAGCCAATCCCCAGTTGCTAAATTCTGTAGAGTTAGAAACAAAACTTTTTTTTAACAGTCAGTTTTGTGTTTTAAACTTTGTCAATTTCAGCTAAGCAAGCAACATGCCTTATAAAAAGACTTTAAGGCTATCACCAAAACCAAAGTAGCGCAAAGCTATTCAATTCAATCAATTATGAAATCAATCTATTCTATTTTGTTTCATCAGGCTAATTATATGCAATTAAAACACACGGATGTTATATTAATAATTAACCTACAACGATTCTTTCCCATGCTAGTAATGTTATTAGTAATGTTGCAGATGTTGTTGCAATGAAGTTCAGTAAAGAAGATCTGTTAATTCACATTTACCTTTATTCCTGCTGCGCTTTTCTTACACTCATTAGCTCTTTCACAGTGTCACACTCCCCTCATTACTAATTTCATCCTCACTACTCTGATCCAAAGATGATCTTCCCAGAGCTAAACTTTCTCCGATCCCTGTTTTTTAAAACTCATTACTATTCTGTCATTCTTACTTTCAGACCATCATTCGTGAAACCTTTCTCCTCCTTTCCATCTTCACCTTATCCTGGATGTTCAGAGAGTCTCGTCCAAAGTCTCCATCATCAGTCAGCTTGGAGTGTAGATACTCCAGGGTCCTGTCCTATTTCCTTTCTTCAGCTATGTAGCAGTCTGATGGCCAAAATACTTTTATTACTCCAACTCTGCTTTCAAATGATGTCTCCTTGCCGAAGTACTTTCCTTGGCTATAAAGAGATAAAAACTCAAAATGAATTCTGTAGTTCACAGTGAATCCTGAGGGTTATTGACCTTTTGGAGATGCTCTTAGCCATATATGACGCGAACTACTCGTTAATCTGTGATTATTTCATAAAATGGATTTACAATCTCTGTCTTAAGATGCTTCTTGGAAAGGGGCCCAGGACCGGACAGAGGCCAATGGTTCTTTTAAAGGGGTCTGAAACTAACACTTACATGGAGGCTATCTTGACAGGATGAACCACTTAAGACAGAGCTGCTTTTAAAATCCTGTACACAGTGCTGCGCAAAAGTCTTAAGCCATCCTTTATTCCTTTAGATTTTGCTAGGAAAATGGGAAATAGGTGCAGGAATTTTCTCAGGAAATCTTACAGGTGCATTCCACTTGAAAATCTTTTTTTTTTAACTTGGTTCCCTTTCATTTTATGAAATTTGGAAACGAGTTTTCGTTTTAGTTGTCAACATTTATCAATCAGCAAGAAAGAAAAGTCCAATGGGAAATGTTTTTGGAGCTTGATTCATACACTGAATTAACGTCCTTCTAGTTCTGTCCTGTATATAATGTTATGGAAATAGGGAACTATGTTTCTGAGGCAGAGATTCGCTTTGGTTAAAGGGTGTTTTAAAGTGTGACATGTTTCCATATCATCTGTTAAAGACCTCCCAGCCTTTTACCTTGTTGATTTTGTATTTGTTTTGACATGTGTGTGCGAGCGTGTGTGTGTGTGTGTTTGAAGGGCGAGGGGTGGGGGTGTAGGGGGTATGATCTGGTCATTTCTTGGCACCCATGGCATGGGATTTAGGTTTTCCATTACAGTGGCTCTGGCTCAGTGTCACAGTGGGGTAGTGGCTTATTATGTAAAGCCCTGTGGGTGGATGATCTATTATAAATGCAGGAAGTCCTGCACACTTGCAAACCTATAGTTCTATATTCGGCCTCAGGGATCCTCTGCTTCTAATATAAGCACAGATCTGTCAATATACAGTGCATTGATAAAAATATGGAACAATCATCTACAAGATTAGAACCACCGAGAGGCAACAATAAGAGCAAGGCACATATTAGAGAACAAGTTGCAATGTTCTTGGAAGAAATGCAAAGAAAAGCCTTGGTCAGAATACAGTCCATGTGTGAGTGGTCTGGGTGATGAGGGTTGCTCAGACCATGGCTGAAACTGCTGAGGTGAGTGGGCAGGGGTGGGGTGTGAGGAGGTAGTATTTACTGACAGTCTAAATGTCAAACAGTGGAAGAAGCTGTTTGTAGTCTGGAGACGTGAGACCTGATTTGCCTGAGGCGCCGACCAGAGGGGAACGGACCAATCAGGTGGTGGGCGGGGTGCAAGGGGTCACCTATAATGGCCCTGGTTTTCCTGAGACAGGCAGAGGGCAGCCAATTCATTTTTGGGCAGTGTTAATTACCCTGCGCTTCCTGTTCACAGTTGTGGCCGCTTCAAACCACACATCCAGGCAGTAGGAGCGCATGCTCTCCACTGAGGAGCCGTAGAGGCCCAGCAGCATCTTCTGGTCTAGGTTATTCTAGACCGCTAGGGCCTTCTTTACAAGGTTGTTGGTGTTGTGGATCCAGAGGAGATTGATGGAGATGTGGGTGCCCAGAAACCTGAAGGCAGAGACAGATTCTCCATTCATATTGGGAGGGGAGTGGTTCTTTTGTTTTAAAGACGTTTTAAAGATGTTCAGCTTCAGGTTAATTTCTGAGCACCAGTGGGACAAGTTCTCTACGCAGTCTCATCTCCATCATTGATGAGCCCAACCACGGTTGTGTCATTGGCATACTTGACAATGACGTTGGTTAGGTGGGTTGGTGCGCAGTCATAGGTGTACAAGGCATACAGTGGGGGGGGCTAGGAGTGGAGACCTGCGGGGATCCGATCCTGAGTGACACTCAGGAGTGAGGGTCATTTTATGTCAGTGTAGGACGAGCGGGGGGGACTGAGGGTGACGAGAGGTGGAAGACAACTGGGCGGAATTGTCAGTTAATTGAATGCCAGTTTGGATCACACAGATGAATGAGCATGGCATAATGACAGAGCATTAGGCAAGGCAAGTTTATTTGTATAGCACAATTCAACAACAAGGTGATTCAAAGTGCTTTACAGAGACATTAGAAACAAGAACAAATAAAAAGCATGATTTAAAATTGAATAAAACAAGCAAATAAACTAACTAACTAATTAACAAACAAACAAACAAACAACAGTATATAAAATCAAAACAGATAAAATCAGAACAGTAGATAAAATCAGTAGTTAAATGTAAGTTTTGAAATTTAAGCTTAAAGTGTGGATTTGGTGCTTTATTCAAATGCAGCTGAGAACAGGTGAGTCTTCAACCTGGATTTAAATAAACTGAGTGTTTCAGCTGATCTGAGGCTTTCTGGGAGTTTGTTCCAGATATAAGGAGCATAAAAGCTGAATGCAGCTTCTCCGTGTCTGGTTCTGACTCTGGGAACTGATAAAAGACCGGATCCAGATGACCTGAGGGATCTGGATGGTTCATACTGGGTCAGGAGGTCATTGATGTATTTTGGTCCTAAACCATTCAGAGCTTTATAGGCCAGCATCAGAACTTTAAAGTCTATCCTCTGACGGACAGGCAGCCAGTGTAAGGACCTCAGAGCTGGACTGATGTGGTCCACTTTTTTGGTCTTAGTGAGGACTCGAGCAGCAGAGTTCTGAATGAGCTGTAGTTGTCTGACTGATTTTTTAGGTAGACCTGTAAAGATGCTGTTACAGTAATCAAGCCTACTAAAGATGAATGCATGGACTAGTTTTTCCAGGTCCTGTTGAGACATCAGATCTTTTATCCTTGATATATTCTTGAGGTGATAGTAAGCTGACTTTGTTATTGTCTTAATGTGTTTTTCTAAGTTTAGGTCTGCATCCATCACTACACCCAGATTTCTCGCCTGGTTTGTGGTTTTTAGATGTATAGATTGAAGTTCTCTGGTGACCTGTAATCGTTTTTCTTTGGCGCCAAAGACTATTACCTCAGTTTTGTTTTTGTTTAGCTGGAGAAAATTGTGGCACAACCAGTCATTGATTTCCTCAATGCATTTACCAAGAGCCTGTACAGGGCCTCGGTCTCCTGGTGACATTGTGATATATATTTGTGTGTCATCTGCATAGCTGTGATAGTTTATTTTGTTGTTGTTTATAATCTGTGCCAGTGGGAGCATGTAGATGTTAAACAGAAGGGGTCCCAAGATGGAACCTTGGGGAACTCCACATGTGATACTTGTCTGCTCAGATGTGAAGTTACCTATTGATACAAAGTATTTCCTGTTTTCTACGTATGTTTTGAACCAGTTTAGTACAGTTCCTGAAAGACCTGTCCAGTTCTCCAGTCGTTTGAGTAATATGTTGTGGTCAACTGTATCAAATGCTGCACTGAGATCCAGTAAAACTAGGACTGACATTTTTCCACTGTCTGTATTCAGACATATGTCATTAAACACTTTTGTCAGAGCGGTTTCAGTGCTGTGGTTCTGTCTAAAACCTGACTGGAAGGCATCGTAGCAATTATTCTGTTTTAAGAAGTAACTGAGCTGTTGGGAAACTGCTTTTTCAATGATCTTACTTAAAAACGGGAGATTTGAGATCGGCCTGTAGTTGTTCATTTGTGTCTTGTCAAGATTGTCCTTTTTCAGTATAGGTTTGATTACAGCAGTTTTTAGTGATTCTGGAAACACACCTGATAATAAAGAAAAGTTGACGATCTGTAACAGGTCTGACTCTAAAGTCTTTGAGACCTTTTTGAAAAAACTTGTTGGCAGGACATCTAAACAGCAGGAGGAGGAGTTCAGTTGACCTAAGATGTCCTCCAGGTCTTTGCTGTTAATAGGTTGAAACTGTTTCATGGTGTTTAAACAGTTTTTTGGTGGACACAGTACATATCCTGGATCTGCTGTTGATGTACCAATTGCTTGTCTAATTTTTTGGATTTTTTCAGTGAAGAATTTGGCAAAGTCATTGCAGGCCATGGTCGAATGAAGTTCAGCTGCCACTGACACAGGAGGGTTTGTTAGCCTGTCAACTGTAGAAAATAAGACCCGAGCATTATGGCTGTTTTTAGTGATGATGTCAGAGAAGTAGGACCTCCTTGCATTCCTCAGTTGTAAATTATAATTGTGAAGTTTCTCTTTATAAATGTCATAATGAACCTGGAGGTTTGTTTTTCTCCATCTGCGCTCAGCTTTCCTACACTCTCTTTTTTCATTTTTCACCAGTGTGGAGTTTCTCCATGGAGACTTTTTCCTTCCAGAGATAACCTTCACCTTAATGGGAGCAATAGTGTCCATTACATTTAACATGTTAGCATTGAAGCTATTGACGAGCTCATTGACTGACCCTCTGGGCAGGTCACACACATTCGCTAGTCACACACATCCAGTGCCATCACACATCAACGCTGCACTATTACCTTGTTATAACCACAGACATGCGTGACAAAAAAACACGGTAGGAAGATAAATGTAATGCTTTTTTTTTCTTGATACAAAACAGGAAATGTGAGTTTAATTGATTAAACTGACTTGCATAGAATAGACTGGGATATTTAGCGTGTTGATATGTTATATTGTCATTGCTTGCACAAGCTACAACCACATAAAACACAAAATCATCCATATCTGTCCACTTTTATTGATTGATTTGACAGATTACAATATTTTCAAAAATTTTAAAAATGGTTTACAAAATAGCAACCTTTAAATTCATGAAAAAACTTACAGTTTATTACATACAGTAAAATAATCAAACAATTCATATTCAATGCAAATGGCCTTAATTTCACTGGATGTGAAAGTTCTGTATGTATATTGCATTTAATGAAGACAAGAAATTTGCATTTTTTTGGTAAAAATTGACCAGAACTCAAATTAAGACGTGTTTTAATGCATTATATTTTAATGTGACAAGGCACAGATTTTGCATGTCAAAGTTGAGGTGTTATGAGGTGCAGGTCACAGGGGATAATTTATACGTAAGCTAAACTATTATTCCTCATGACTCCATAAGTGTTACAAAAAGCACAATGTTAAATCAGCAGAGTGCTCTTTTAATCCAGTTACAGTATGCAGGATTAGAGGTATACAGGTACATGTACAATGCAAAGGACTCTGTTATTCATAAGCAAAAGAGTAGTAAGGTAAAAACTCATGTTAACAAAAGAACAAACAAATACCCCTGAAGACCCTTAAGATATAATCATTTATATAAAAGGAATTTTTTTTTTCTTAATAGGTGAAAATATAAACTTTCATCAGCAAACATCAAGCACCACCAGGTTCTTCCATTACCAGCTTGTCTTCTCTATACTCCACCCTCATGTCTGGCTGCCCCTGTGCCTTGACTATGACATAATTAAACAATGTGAGCCCTGGGTTATGTGGCCGACTCTGGCGCAGGTCACTGGATGGTGTACTCATGTTTTCAGGATCCTGATTGTTTTTAGAGAAATGCAATTAATGTAATGAGCTAGTCACACAATAGAAGAATCTTACAAGTGCTGAAAAATACTGCTTTAGCTTTATCCTAGTTAATAATTTGTATTAAAAAATATTTTATTATAGTGATAACACATTTCATTTTAGATGCCTTTTAAAACACTCAAGGTCACCTTATATAGAAGAGTTAAAGAAATAAATACAAGAAAATCTGAGTTCACTCACCCTATATAGTGAGACCAGAATGAATACTGGGATGCATATCAGGGGTGTAATAACAAGCAGAGAGCCCAGTGTGACTCCCCAGGTGCCAGGCTCAAACCCATATACAACAAGAGGATGACTTTGCACCAGGTTATACAGCAATGTAAGCTAGGGGATAGGAGAGAGTCAAGTTAGAAAGACAGACAGCAGAACAAATGCGGTACCGCTGCAGCATAGATGAAACAAGATTAACATTCATTTGGAATCATGTTTCAGGTGATTCTACAAATGTAAGTCAATTTTTCACTCACTTTTAGCTTTGTTTTTGGTCCTAACATCCTATTGGCCTATCCATCTATATGAGTACATGGCTGTCAGTGGAAGAATTAGTTTTTAATTTACAGTTAGGTCCATTATTTGTTGGATTAAAACACCTTTTTTGTTGTTTTGCCACTGTACACCACCATAGTAGATTTGAAATCAAAGTACAGACTTTGAGCTTTTTAATTCAAGGGGGTTTGTTATCTGGTCGGGAATTAAAGCCATTTTTATCGACAGTTCCCCATTTGTAGATGCTTACATTAATTGGGTGACAATGACAAGCTTTTTTGTGGATTAAAAAACTAAAATAAAATATCAGTTTGCATATGTGAGTTTTAATTTGTATCATATTTGCTACACCCAGCCTTTTTTGATGTTATTTATTATTTTAAAAATGTGCTTTCTTTTTTGGGGGGGGGATACCGTTAATGATGTAGAGCTCTAAAAAACTGAATATCAAATGTTTATATTACACTTGCCATTACAAGGTTAAAAAGAAGAAATGCACTTGTATCACAAAGGTAAAAATACAGAGAATGGAACAAACATTATCTGAAGCATACCATATCATATATACCATATATACCATACCAATTGAGTTAATGTTTTGGCATCGATATGTATGGCAGCCAGAGGAACTGAATAACCAAGTGTTAAGTGAAGACAGAAGTAGCAGGAAGAATTCTCAAGTCTATAGGACTGTACTCTCAGCTTAGATTCAGCCAAATGCTGCAAACCTCTCAGTGCCCAAATGACCATATTGCAAAAGCAACCCAAGAGTTTCTCAAGGCAAAGAATTTATTCTTCACTGACAAAGTCAGTCACATGATCTCAGCCCAAAAAAGAGCATGCTTTTCATTTTCAAGTCAAAACTGAAGGCGGACAGACCCCCAAACAAAAAGCAACTGAAAGTAGCTTCACCTCAAGGGAGGAAACAGCATTTGCTGATGCCCATATCTTCTAGACTTCAGGCAGTTATTGACTGCAAAGGATTTTTTATCCAAGTATTAAAAGTAATCCCCATATTTGCAATTATGTTAGCTTATCCAATTTACTTTTAGCTGCTGAAAATATTGTATGAACAGTTCATATAATAGTTTCCCTTGAAATGAAGCTGAAAGTCTGCACTTCAATCACATCTTGATTGTTTGATTTCAAATCCACTGTGGTGGGCGAGAGAGCAAAAGCTACAAAAACTGTCCTTGTTCAACAAATTATGGACCTAACTGTATGAACCAAATGTGCACAAGTAAAACCAGCTAACTGCTTTTTCTGAAAGTGTAATTTTATTATCAAGTGAAAATAAAAAAGATTATGAAAAAATCAAATAAACACTTTGATATTCCCATTTAATCTGCCTTAATCTGCCCACGTTGTGTCACAAGAAAGTTAGTTGGACCTTATAAGCTGCCAGCAAATACACTGTGGTGGTAGCTGATTAAATAATGAATGTAATCTTATCTGCAGTATAGCATTATGTTAGCAATCACACTACAACAGTGACTGGACACACCTCCTTAAGCAGGTCAAGGCACAGAACACATCCATCCCAGTGATGCAAAGGACTGCACTGAGGATTAAACATGCTCAGGCGCAGCACACATCACCAAATGTGTGACTACATGTGACTGTAGTCAGCTCATTTTCATTGAGAGCTGAAAACAGTTGTCTGAAGCAGCAGATATCAACACTTTGAAAGCTGTGACAGAGAATCAAAACACAGGCCAACCATAGCGTGAGCTGAAAATCAGTCTGCAGCTCCATGAGGAAGGGAGGTCCAGACTTGAAATATAATTCTCTGGAGATTTCACATAGTTTCATTGTCTTCTAAGATTCATTTGATGCTTTGTGATTATAAAATCACTGCCTCCAACTCTGAAATTACATTGTGCTGATCACGTCTGCAATGACATGATGTTCACATAAAAGCATGAGCCTCACTTTCTCCTTCCCGTATGTGTATTTATGCGGGATACTATGGGAAGATTTAATTGGATCTCTTGCTCATGTTTGTGCAGGTAATGCCTTCTGGATTTTTTTTTATGGAAAAATACAATAAATAATATGACTTCCTGTGTATTACAGAATTTTCAAGAACTTTATACTCCAGCTTTTGGTGCATAAAATGAAAAACTAGTGTTTTATTTGTCTGTGTATTTCACAGCTGAAAGATTATGAATTTCTCTAACCAAGCTAGCCAACATTACCCTATACTATCTTGATAAAGAGTGAAGTGTTAGGTTAATTTCCGATGCAAAAGCGTTAACCTTGGGACTTTAAAAACCAATGAATGATGTCATAATGGATATGTCCATCTGTTATATATAGTCCATGAGTTCACTGGCAGTTAGTTCACTTCCCCAACAATCGTATCGGTACCTGACAAATGTAATCTGCGTGCAGTAAAGCGACCAAAAACTGGTTGTCAGAATTAGTAACAGGTATAAAACAATGAAATTAATAAAAAGATGAGAGGAAATTGGCATTAAAGCAGAGATCCAGTGTGAAAGACAGAACAAAGGCACAAAGCAAATGAATCAGATTAAAGAGATATGATACCGGAGTGAAGACTCACCCCGCAAATGAGCGGCGTGATGAACAGCCAGCAGTACTTCAGCATAGGGAACGGATGATACCCAATCATGTCTTCAATGTTGTCATAGAAACGGTCTGCGCCTGTAACATGCACAGCAATACAAGGGAAACAGAACTGTTTCAGTTTTACAGGAACTGCTCTAACACTTCATGAATACAATGAGGAGTTGAAGTTTCATCTTAACTCCTTACTTTCACTTTAACATTTAGACATAGTTACTAGTTACTGTTCTGTTCCAGCTTTAAACCACAATGTATGATCAAAAGTTAGTTCGACAGTTGATATAACATGTTTGTGATGATATGCTATGTTTGGTTTTCACTAAGAATGGCGCAGTGCATCATGAACAAACGTCTCAACTTTGGTCTTATCTGTCAAAGGACATTGTTCCAATTAATAACTGACATTTGATTAGCAGCTCCTGACTCTACTTACTTATGGAAACTTTCTTTTTCACATTGCAATAAATATCCCCCAGTAATATCAATACATCTTGATATACTAATTACTACAGTTTATAAAAGTAGCCTATGAAAAATCCAGTCACAATGGATTTTGCAATACAACATCACTAACACAAATGCTTATCTATGATGATTCAGTATATGAGGAAGGAGGGGGAAAGAACAACAAACAAATCAACAAACATCACGAAATAAAACTCAAAATGACTGAATTAAAAAAATATGTTTTCCAAATGAGAAGAAAATGACAACGCATGGGACAGCAGTGTATAGGTTAATGAGGAGCTGAGTAGGAGGAGTTCAATTGGAGATGAAGATTAGAAAGCAGCTCACCTTCATTTGCTACCGAAAGAGGCAGAGACATTTAAAAACAGGAGTAAAGTTCTATGAGATTGGAAAGTAGACGATCTGCAGAATGGAGAGACATCCACATATTGATTTTCTTGGAAAATGCATAATAGCTGAAGAATTTGCCAAACCTACTTAGGAAGGCAGACACAGCTCCATGAATGATACAGTAATCAACCTTGAAACTAACTACAACTTTACAGAGGCAGAAAGAGAGTGTCCTCACACTATGCTGTGTTGAGTATCTCAATACTGTGTAGACTCCCTTTGAAGAATAAGGGAGGCCAATTGAATGAATAAACAGCTAACAAAAAAGGGGGAAGGGGAAGAAACACATCAATATCTCCATGTGCTTCAGCAGAGTATGATAATACCAAAGAACAAGCAGTTCAGGAAATTGAAAACTGAAAGAAAACTGCCTGGATCCATAAAATACAGAGACTCTGAGAAGTGAAAATAAACCAGAAAAAAGACAAAAGATATGATCTATTGTACACTAATGACTTTGTGATAAGTCTTAATAACTAGCTATGCAATCATGTCATGACACTTTTGTATATGACTTTCAACATTAATCAAAAGTGCATGCAGTCACATCTACTGATCTGCTTGCACCAGATAACGACTGTACATTTGTCAAATGTGTCTTTTAAAAATACTACAAAATACAACATTGGCAAAAGGTAAGATTCAAAGTGATAGACTCTAACAGAGAAGACATCAAATCAAACAACAAATGTGGCATATCAGAGCAGTGCTGGGAGCATTATCTATCACCAGAGTGAAAGAAGCACAAACAAGAAAGATGAAATCACGAGTGTGTAAGTCTGGCTTTTATATTTTTTGTGACCTTTGGGGCCCAATCAGTGATGGGCCCCAAAGGCATGCCTGAATAAAGCCGTAAGTGGGTGTGTACAGTACTGTGCAAAAGACTTGAGCCAAGACTTGGGCATCAGCAATATCTTGTCAGGAACCTGGCAAAGATGCTGGTGGCACTGTGGCAAGCTTTCTTATCATGTCTTTAAGTAGTCTTTAGGAATAGTTCTCCAGGCTTCTTGAAGGATATTCAAATTTTTTCTTTGCATGTTGGATGATCTCTTTCACAACAATCCCGCACTTCTTCAGTAATGCTTAGATCCGAGCTCTGGGGACCAATCTTGACTGATACGAGTGTTCCATTGTGTGTTTCTTCTGCAAAATCTGTTTTCAATTTTGACAAGATCTTCAACACCACTGGCTAAAATGCATCCAAACCACAAAAAAAGCCTCTAGCCTGTTAAAACTGGTTCGTTGTTAAGTTGTCTGTTATGTGTAGACATAACACATATTCATCCCTTGAGTATAACGCATTTTGTTTTTGTTTTTTGCTAGAATGATTTATAGGTCAGTGTTAAGTGCCAACAACGTGTTAACAACAACAACAAAAAAACATACCTCTGAAAATGGTCAGATATAAAAGCTGGACTGAAAATGAGTGAAAAACCAGCTGGTGTCCAAAGAAAGCCTGGAGAACTATCGCTCAAGAACCACTTTACAAAATTACAAGAACGTCTGGCATCTTGGAAGCAAAATATAAATTGATGAGGAGTGGCCCAAGACTTTTACACAGTACTTGTGTTTAAAATGAATAACTGTAGTCAGTGAGCCTCACTGTCAGTGAACATTGTTAAATATACTCCATTCCCCATTCATGGTAAAAGTTATCTAGCTTTAACCGTGTGCAGTAGCAGAAGTAAAATTAAATAATATTAGACACAAATAAACACACAATACTCTTATCCCTGCATCATCATTAAAATGTCACTTTTAATGCTGGTCCTATAGCTGTTTTAATTTTACTTTGGACAGACCCCAACAACTGTTTCAAAGTTGGTCCCTAAAAGATATGCTTATAAAGATGGAGATAAAACGATTCTGCTGATGAAACAAAGGCTCTGTATGAATTGCATAAGCTAACTAGATATAATAAAGTTCCTTTTATGTAGCTACTGTGGATGTACTGCAGTACTGATGATGTTGATATTCTAAAGATAAATCGATAAATCACATATTCCTATTATTTAGGTTATTAGTAAGATCGTCTTACTAATTAAGAGCTAAATTAGTATGCTTTAATGCAAAAACATTTTTACATTTAGAGAAAAATACTTTGAGAAACAATTCAAAGAACTTAGAGGAAGATAATTACTTTTGCATGGATAAATTCTGCAGTACTAGTTTAGAGCCAATAACTTACCATATACCCAGCCAATAACAATGGTCTCTGCGCAAGCAATAAATAGGAGGCTGGTTCCACTTGGACCATATGTGTCAACCAGCTGGAAGAGGACGATCCCGCCCTGAAACAAGAAGAGAAAAATTAAAAAAAAAAAAAACCTGATAAAACTGTCAGAAGGGCTGTTTTCTCCTTGTCTGTTTTTAATGTCACCATTATCAGAAACCTATACGTGCAACATGAAATGGAAAAAGCTTTAACTACTAGAGAATACGCGACCTTAACAGAATAGTTCACTTTCCTACTTTATTTCAACAAGTGCTGATAGTGCACAACCAGCTTACTTCAGTAATGAAGGGCAGCCCCAAACAGAAGCAAACAATAGCGATGACCAGAACCAGTATCTCTCTGGCACACGGCCTCCTCAGATAACGTGGAAACAGGTCAGTGAGGGCTGTGGCCAGGCTCTCCACACACACAAACTGTGAACACAGAACTGAAGATTAGCTTATTTTGATTTTGATCTGATCCTGGGCATTGTGCATTGCATACAATACCTGACTATCTAGGCCGAGCAAAAGGAGCATGAAGAAGAACAGCACAGCCCAAAAGGACGAACCAGGAAGCAACGACAGAGCTGTAGGATAGGCAATGAAGGCTAAACCGGGACCTGTATGAAGAATGTGAATGCATCTATTAAAACATGACATGCACATTCCAGGGCGTTGTTAAGGTCATAGCTTTAAGCTGTACCTGAGTTTGGAGTTTTAGAGATGAAATAATCCCAGATTTAATGCAAAAAAAAAGGTAAACAAATTATAGACAGACACAAATAAGTAAGTGGTCATTTTGTGGGAAAAACTGTATCTCCTCATCTTTTGAGACACTACATTCCCAAAGAGGAAAAAAGAAGAAGAAAAAAAAACAGCATCACAACCCTCTGACTCTATCTGAACAGAAAGTGACATCTTGTGGGCATTGGATGAATTAAAACTTTAACGCACAAAAACTAAAGACAGCATGTTTACAAGAATAATTTATCAGGTAATTATTTAGGAAACTCTATTTTACTTCCTTGTATGCAATTATCTTACCACCAGCTGAAATGTCTTCCAATGAAATGTTAAGGTCCTGAGCCATGAATCCCAGCACTGAGAATACAGCAAAGCCTGCAAAGATACTGGTGGCACTGTTCAGACAGCACAGTGCCAAACAATCCCTGGAACAGGACAGAGAGACAAGCCAAAAGTATCGAAAAATTTAAAAAAAAAACAACAAAAAAAACCCAATAAATGTGATGATGTCTGCCTTTAAGGAGGCTGACCTGTAGCAGTTGTTGTTGTATTTGTTGTAGCTCCCCAGAGCCGTCAGCACTCCCTGACAAACAGCATAGGAGAAGAACACCTGAGTCCCTGCATCACGCCACACCTGGAGAGGGACAAGATTTCTGACATGTTTTGAAGCTGAAATTGTTAAAATAACTGAAGGCATTTCAGATCCAGTAGATTAAGAGCTGTTTTTTTGTGTTTTGATATATAAATTACCCAGGTATACAGCATTTGCATATTCCTGCTTTGCTGTTACCCTGTCATAAATTACAACTACATGAGAGAGCGTGCACGTTGAGGCTTGTGAATGTGGGCAGGCTTGTTTTCACTATTGTCTATCTGCAGGCTACAGTCGTGACAGCATCTGGATAACATTAGAGACGCCACAGCTCTGGCTTGCTCATGATAGACCTGGCAAGGCTCCAAAGCTATATAGAGGCCTCTACTCTGACCCAGTGGTGGGCTTGGTTTATTCCCTGCCTTGGGTCAGAAATGGAAGTCTGAGACTGTGGCAAATGATCTTTACATCCTATTCTGGACAAAGAAGGAACTGTTATGTCCCTGGAATTAATTATATTTTGAAGTCCTCTGAGCTTCTCCGCGTACATATTCAAACACGCACACTGACACGGAGACAAAAGGAGACACATTCACACAATAAACAGACCGCAGATGTGGGCCAGAACTGAACCACTCCTCTGCAGTGCACGTGAAAACAGACAATCGCACGCTAAAGCAAGTCTAGAAACTAGAACGACTAGATCTGCTTCCAAGACCATCTGGCACTGCATAAATCTGCCCTGTAACTATAAGCGCTTTCACCTGCACCTCTCCAAAACATTATTTTCACACGTTTTCCCACACTGCATTGGGGCTATTGGGTTCCTACAAGGGTAGCAATACTTTGTCTTCTAACTCAAACGGTCACATGTGACATGACCAGATTGTTCCCCTGATTTACACGATTCTTCTTTCTGAGATAGTAACACAGCAACTGAGGCAAACAGACAAAGACTGGACAGGAGAGAGATGAGAAAACAACCGATAAAAGCAAACACCAAAGGGCTTCAACTCAGACTAGGGTGGAGAGGGCTGAAGACCTGCAGGACCCGAACAACCAAGTGTCGTAGTGACAGAACATCCTAAAAAATACAGAATGAAGATTAAGTGTGCTGTTTAAATGCAAATATAAATTAGATTCACTGACTCAGCTTACAAAAGATACTTTTTTGCAAGGTAAAAATAGTATTTAAACAGGTTACTTCAGGCCCTTATTTACATTCCTTTGTGAGGAAGATGTATATGTTTTACTGAAGATCATCTTTGGGTTGCTTTTCCTGTTAAGGCTATGTCTTGGGACCGGAAATAGAAGTCAGGGCAAAGAAAATGGAGGGGGAGGGGTGCATAACTGAGGATAACAGGACTTTGTATTCATCCTGTTAGAGCGGAGAGAAATCCAACAGACAGTGTTGTGGTGAGAAATGAAGACAGGCAGATGATGATCTGGTTGTTGATGACTTTCAGTGCAGATGGAGAACTCGTTCTCACTCCATCCTTCACACTGCGGCTTTCAGATGATGGTAAAGTGGTCGTACTGTGTGCTGTGTTTGTGATTTTTGCATTCCACAACCAAACACTTCAACATAAACATTTGATAATCAGAGTGAGCTCTTACATCTGGATCACTAAGTCTGGTGAAGTCGGGCTTGAGGTAGTATTTCAGGCCCTCTCCAGCTCCTGGGAGCGTCACTCCACGGATGAAGAGCACAAAGAGCATCAAGTAGGGAAATGTAGCAGTGAAGTACACCACCTACAAACATATAAACGCAGGTTGTAGTTTTGCATACTTCTCATACACTCATCCGTTGGTTTAAAGTTGCACATGATTCGTTTTAGAATAAACAAAGCTATAAGCTGCAACTGTCAGGCAGTTCCTTTTGTAATGGAATTTTTGCCACCACCACCTCCTGCAGGAAAAACACTTCTCGTACACTGCCATGTGTTCCACTGTTTATACCGGATAGTCATTAACTTGGTTTTTATTGCTGTTTTGTCTTCATGTAATAGAAAGGGATAAAAGTCTGCGGCTAGAAGTGGGGTTAATGAGAACAGTAGGCCTGAGCCAGAAAAAGCACAGTTGGGGTCTGTAAAAACAACAGCGCTGAAGCAAAGAGTAAAATGCTGTCAGACGAGTGGGGGTAATATCTGTCTCGACAGCACATCAAATACATATTTCCTGGTTAATATTAACATAACTGTCACAAACACCCAAGAAATATCACACAAGCAAGCTAAAAGTGCTGACTGACAGCTTGTGCCACCTTTTTAATAGGGAAGGGTTTATAAGCTACATATTTTTGCAGACTGAGAATCCCTTCTTACCCACCGACCAAACGGGAAAAATGTAACACATCACTTTGCACACCATTATAAAGCTTTAACAGGGACAGCTTTAACAGCTGATATCCTCCACGTTAAGGAAATGCTTACCTTTCCAGTTGTTTTGATTCCCTTCCAGATGCAGAAGTAACATATGATCCAGGCAAACATAAGACACAGAGCCAGATCCCAATGAATCTTACCCAAAGACATGTTTTCTGATATTCTTAACACACGGTTACTATGAAAAAAGAGACATGTGGGAACACATGAACACATGGATGCTCTCCAAATGCTGATGAATGCTCACTAAAACCCCCATTCTTAAAATCTTCTCCCACTGCAAATAAACAGATCCTCATATATACGTCAAAAGAACACCACCAAGCATCTCATCATGAATACGGATGTTGAAACTGCTCCCTGTTTATTTTGGATGAATACGGTTTAGATTATAAATGGGCACAGCAAAGAGCACATATTGTTTTCATTATGGAGCACAGCGATTTCCCAGTATTTGTTCTCACACCAAATCAGGAGGTTATCATGTGAAAAGAGGCAGCCATGTTTCAACATGTCTAAAAGAGAGAGGAGCAAACAACTTTGAATGAGAGTTGGAAGTTCAATAAAAATGCTATTATTCAGTGCTATTATGTCTTTTGAGGAATGTAACTGGCTGCTTGTTTTATTTGGGTGGCCTCGGTTCAACTTATGTTGGCTCACTATTCACACCGTGTTTTCTAACTCACAATTATTTTTTGATATCTGGGAAGCATTGAAAGCTATTGTTGAGGAATTTTCCACCCAAAGACAAGCTAAATGGGGAATTTGACTGTCCAGCTCTTCTAATGTTCAAGGAAAATAAAAGTATGAGTGAGTTTCTAACCTCCAGAACTCCTCTTCTGGTGACGTGCTCATCAATATTGTTTCATTGCTGGAAAGAAAAAAAAACAAGTGTATAAGGAGGGGTGAAATTAATCCTTTAACATTCTAACAGTTTCATAAAGACCACAAACACATTTATTTTCATAGTAAATGCATTTTTAATTTTAAGTGGATCTTATGTACTCAGTTTTGGCCTCAGATTTGTATTGTTCAATCATGCTTTGCATGATTCACAGTTTGAAATAATCCATATTTATCATAACGGGACTTGTTAAAAGCCTTTACTTCATCCTAATAAACAAACAAAATGTTTGAGTTATTCTTGCTGTAATCGGAAATCTAATCAAAAAATAAGAATATAATAATTCAAATGTAATAATTCTAATGTTTAAATTTTTCAACCCACACTGTTTCTGCATGTGTGTGTGTGTGTGTGTGTGTGTGTGTGTGTGTGTGTGTATTTGTCTGTATTTCTTTCTGTGCAAATGTGACCTTGACCTCTGTGTGTGCATCTAAGGACCCAGCCTAAATAATTGTCTGTTGTCTGAACAACACGATATGTCTCAAATCAGGCGATTGCACATCACACTAGGTGGTTGGTTGTTAAAGTGGGATGTTGGTTGTCTCAGAGGATGTATAAAACCCTCTACAGATAACGATTAGGCATGTCTTTCCTCCGGGCATCATTGAAGTGAGCAGATTAGAAGACCACCCAGTGGATTTATCCTTCTTTTTCCAACCCACTATGGATTCATTATTTTTGAGATTTGCTCTGGTCAATACCGAAATCATAGATTGGGACTTAGAGGAAGTTTTGGGAACTTTGTAATGGGTTCTACCTCCTCAGAAAGAATTTCTGAAAGAATTCATCTACATCCAGGGTGTTCTTTCTGTCCTCCACTAAAGCCCCATCAAAAATGGTAATGAGTTATTAGCAACAGTTTAGATTTCATTATTTTATATTTTAAAATGTGTTACTTTCTTGAAATGTTTAAAATTTAAACTGATTTTATTCTTAATAATCGATGAGCCGTTTGCTTTGCCCTTGTTAAATTGCTTAATAAAGTATCCGATCTGAAATTAAACTTAATTATGTGGACGTTCCCTTTGTGATTTTCTTTTTAAATGAAAAGGTAAAACTTGGGTATGAGTTTGAACATCTACTTTTGTGAGGATCTTATAGGTTATTCTAGCCTTTAAGAATTAACAGATCCCTGAGGCTACCTGTCCAGGTCACCAAAGTAAATTTTGTAGCAAATTTGCTGGCAAAACTGATTGTACCTTATTCAGGGTTGGTAGTGTGGTGCATCATCTAAACTATTGTGGTACTACCCCTAGGATCAGACACTCAGGCAATTTCAATGGAGACCTAGTCCAGACTTCTGTACAGAGGTAACTGGGATCTTAACAGGCTTTAAAGGGTGAAGTGACTTTTTGTGCACTATTGCGTTGAGATCTGGTGACTGTGGAGCCCATTCAAGTACAATGAACTTGCTGGCATCTTCAAGAACCCAATTTAGAAAAATCTGAGCTTTGTGACATGGTGTGTCATTCTGAGGCTGCCATCTGAAGATGGGTACACTATGGTCACAAAGGGATGAACATTGTCAACTCAATACTCAGTAAGGCTGTGGCATTTAACTAATGCTCAGATGGTACCAAGGGGCCCCAAGTGTGCCAAGAAAATATCAAATTACACCACCAACAATAGCCTGCACAGGCTCACCAAATTTGGCAAGCCTGTGCAAATTGTAACCTCCATTTCCTGTTCTCAGCTGACAGGAGTGGCACCCTGTGTGGTCTTATGCAGTTGTAGCACATGTGCTATGTGTCAGAAAATAAGGAATAATAGGTCCACTTTAGTAAGAAATATCACATAAATGTCCAATCAATGAAGATAATAGGAATATCTAAAGCAGTGAATATAATAATGTAGAGAAGACGTTGCATTAAATATACCTTAAATGTGGCACATTTCAAACATTTGACATTAAACTAAAGCTTGACAAGTCCTTTAGATTTATTTGGTTGCTTTTTACCCTCATATTATCTTTATATTATCCCAAGGTAGGAGTAAGTAAGCATTTCCTACCCTGAAAAACATTTACAGTACATCTGGAAAGTATTCACAGTGCTTCGCTTGTCCTTTTAATTATGTTACAGCCTTATTCCAAAATGAATTCAATTATTTTTTTCACCTTAAAATGCTAAACACAATACCTCATAATGGCAAAGTGAGAGTAGTTTGCTTGTAATTCTTGGAAATTTGTTTTTTTTTAAAAAATAGGCATTTTTACCTTTTTTGGACTGTGGAGCAGTGAAGATAGACAGGACAGTGAGGAGAGAGAGGGGAAGTCATGCAACAAAGGGCTGCAGGTTGTTTTGATACATTTGTAAGAATTTCAAGCAAATGTTTTTCATTTTGTTATTATGGGGTGATGTGTGTAGCATTTCGATGTAAAACATGACTTTAATCCTTTTTGGAATAAGGCTGTAACATAACAAAACGTGGAGCAAGTGCCGTGAATGCTGTCCAGATGTTGCTGTAAAGCATGGGTGCGTTTCAGAGATGCTATTGTGCTGTTTAATCCCATGATTACTATTAACCTTTTCATAGTCAGACTCTTTTCAAGTCCACATAAAAGAAATTTCAGTTGAGCAGACAGAGTGGGGACAGTTCATTTGTACAACTCAGAAAAACAAAATGCAACTTACTAAGTTGTATTCTCATAGTAGTCCATTGAGGTGACGTTGTGTAAGAATGACCAGTTGGACCCGGCCTGAAACAGTTGGGGGTTTGCAAAGATGCTCATGCGACTGTGGCACGAGTCTAAGTGATTAAAGAAAGAGGGATAAAAGTGAGAATGTTAGCTGTTTTCTCTTAAGTCTTGAAAGAAAAATCACTGCTTATCAAATACAGATGGGTTTAAGCAAGCATTCTTACCAGAGTTCCACCAGTTGTCACATGTAGACCAGGGCAGGGGACTTTTGAAGGAGTTTATTAGGTAGAAGATAGCCCATGCCAAAACAATAATGTAGTATATGTTCAGATAGATCACAATCACTTGGGACGCAAACCCCACTCCTAGAGGACAAGTGACATTTTAGATAGTTAAAGGACATTTTTGGCTGCTGTCTTCTTTTCTTTTATGACAAGAAGACAGAAACATTATATAAAAGCAAGTCCCAGCACCATGCACGGTTAACAAATCCTCCCTTTTATGTAATTACGTTTGAAAGTTAGATAACACCTAAGTCAGCTACTGGATCTGAAGCTTGGAATATAGACTTAGCCTTCTATATGTGACTTTCTTTACTGCTAACTGCTACACTATTGTTTTTGCAATTTCCACAAAGAAAGCGCTGTCAGAAATACGCAGTTCCTAAATGTGAGCCTTGTTTTTACCCTGAAACATGGGACATATCTTCCTCCAGGCAGTCACCCCACCCTCACTCGTGTACTGTCCCAGCGCTGTCTCCAAGAAAAACACGGGGATGCCACAGAAGAAGAGGAACACGCAGTAGGGGATGAGGAAGACACCTAAAATTATAGACACAAACTATTTCATCAGCAGGTGGGTTTGTTTTTTTGTTTCTTTTTTTGATTTTTTAATGAAGGATCCTTATCTATTAGTTGAATGTTTCCATCAGAACAACTCTCCCACAAACAGAACCTCTCACCTCCTCCGTTCTTGAAGCATAGGTAGGGGAAACGCCAAACATTTCCGAGGCCAATTATTTCACCAGCCATAGAGAGTATGAACTCCATGTTGTTGGCCCATTTTTCCCTCGACAGAGCCCCATCCTCAGGAGCCTGTTTTTCTGCCTCAGAGTCTGCAGCAGGAACATTCCCGGTTGTTTCCTCAGTCATGGTCTTTCTGTCTTTTGTACAGCATTTAAATAAATATCATGGCATACCTGTTATATTCTCCCCATCTTTCTTGCATGCATGCAAATATAGATCATGAGCTTTGTAATTTAACTGATGAGCCTCACATTTGCCCTAATAACGATTATTAAAGAGAAAAAGGCACAAAAAAAAATAGCATTTAATTTTTTCCTCCACTTTCTCATCGAGATTTGAATTGATGCAACTTACCAGTGAGCTTGTAGCGAGCGCCACAGTGAAATTCCTCGACTGTATGAGCGAAGTTTGCAGGAAGGTTCTATTCTATTTTCTATTGAGGGGTGTGCCCTGAAGGATAAGTAGCCACACACGCTCTGGATGCGCCATCCCTACGAAAATGCTCGTGGATTTTACTCAAACGTCTCAACAAGCGGCGTAATGTCACACACATGCACACAACAGCCATCTCAGTGCGTGTGTTATGCACAAGTAATTGCAGAAATTGCACTTATTGTCATCAGATGGAATAAAATTATGCACGATTGTATATTATCGTAGAATAATGATAGTAGCGTATGTAAGCTATGTGTGTTTGGACCCAAACTTCTAGACGCCTTAATTAATCTGGATGCTACCCACTATATAAACTGCCTAGGGTACCATATGATTATCAACATCGACACAGCTTTTAGGAAATAATTTTATAACATGCAAATTCACACATATATATATATGTGTGTAGTAGCTAGTCTGTACGTTGCGTGTACGTATATACGTTGTTGTTATGTTGTCTGTGTTATCGTCTGTACATAACTGCTAATCAAACAGTGACGTTAATAAT
Source organism: Aulonocara sp. 'chitande type north' Nkhata Bay (assembly GCF_057382095.1). NCBI lineage: Eukaryota > Metazoa > Chordata > Actinopteri > Cichliformes > Cichlidae > Aulonocara > Aulonocara sp. 'chitande type north' Nkhata Bay. The sequence continues at coordinate 30,121,989 of NC_141360.1, read as the reverse complement.
GCCGGACTTTTTTCTCCTATGAATATGCAGCTTGAGTAGAAGAAAAATAAGAAATATATGTATGTATTATTCATTCCTCTGGTTTTTATGAACAGGTTTTTGTTTTGGGGGTTTTTTTGTAATCTGTGCCATCTACACAGTGATGTGTAATACACAAAATACATATCAGCGTTTTAATAGGTTACATGAGCTAAGCGAACAAGCACCGCAGTCCGAAATGATAACAACGGTGCTAATGTTTGTATTAATAGTAAAGTATTAATTATAAATTGGTTTTGTAGTGTAGTACGAGACAATCAGGTACCAAAAAAAATAACTTTGCCGTCATTATTTAGCTTACATAATATCTAATGTATTTGTTTTATTGACTGCACTGAAAAACAAATAAGTCAAAAATGACAGGTTGAGCTAATTATTACCCCCGATTTTTAGATTATTACAGCGATTATTATTTTTTTAGGGGAGGGGGAGTAATGACTTTAGTAAGTAAGTTTCCATACAGTCCTCTTATTTTATTTTATTAACTTTTTTAACCGCGTGCGTAACTTTAAAACACCTGAGCCGTATAACATTGCACCGGTAGTGCGCCTGTCAGGACAAACTCCGGGAAACAGTCCTGATTTCAAGGAGGGAGGAGTTACATGACGTCGACGCTTTGACGTGGAGTGTATGACGAACGGGGAAATAAAAGTAAACAACGCCTAGGATAACGAAAATGGTTTTTGGCGTTAGTCCCCCAAGCTTAGACGGAACCTGTGATTTTTCTGAGGCTTTGTTGATCATGTATGAAGGCTTTGTTTTCCGATAAGGACAGAGGCAGGCTGAAAACTGGTAAGACACCAGTAGAGTCGAGATGAGTCGGGTGCGGCATCCGCTAATGATAGCTTAGTTCAACATGGCAGTTTCCTGTATTGTATGAAATTGTTTACAGGATGTAATGCTCTCGCGACCGTTGCTGAAAACAAGTCCTCAACGTCAGGACTGTCTGACGACCAAAACACCACCTTAGGCCCTCCCCCATACTTTCTTGTATTTTAGTTGCTATTTGCCTAAGTGTGTTGGCGTGTTTTCACTTATTAATTTCAGATTTAGCTATGTTAGCCATCAGATCGTCAGAGGAGGAGTCCACTGAGATTGAGGAGATGGACACCTCAGAGCCCAACTGGTGCTGGTTCTACTTGGCTGAGTGTGGAGTGTGGCATATGTTTGAGGTAGTTCACATGATACCACAACTTTATACACAATAGCAGACTTTGTAACTGGCTTTACTCTGTATGCCCAGCATATCGCCCCTCCTTTGGTCGTATTTTGCCAGACTCTGCAGGTTTTTATTCCCCCTTTTAGCTCATCATCAATACATTTATAGAAAAAAAAAAAAAACACTGCCTTGGGTTGATTGTAGGGAGGCAGAAAAATGGCCATCATGTGCCACTACTTAGGTTATGTGTTAAACTGCAATTAAAAGGAATTTAACAATGATGCATCAAAAATCCATGAACAGATTTAAAATGTGTTTTTCTGGTTTATCAGTTTCTGACAGCGAGTTACACTCAGCTGTCTTATTTATCCCACCAGTAGCTCAAACCTCCAAATATATATGTATCGATTTACAAGACAAGCTTTAAGTCAAACCAAAGAATTGATGTTTTTTCAGATAAATTTTAAGCCTTTGACCTAAATAAAGAATTAACTCTCTTAACTAACTGTTAATTAACTGATTGGCTGGTTAACCCTTCCCCCCCCCCCCCCCCCTTTTATTTTCCTGTCAGATTGATCCCAGTGCAGCCTGCTCTGTGACCAGCGCTCAGATTGAGCAGTGCTACAACAGGAACCAGCGTGGTGTGATGGAGTTTTACACAGCCAAGTACACATACAGACTGGACTTCTCAGGTGAAAACTCATGAGTTAATTAAAGTAATTCTAAAGGTACTTTATCCAGGCTGAGAGTGTTAAAGCTTTTTCAAAGGAAATCCCGTCGCATCAGTTCTATTGAGGATAAGTTAGTTTTTCTGTTGTTTATTTTGTTAAAGAAATTGCACATGAACACCTAATTGTCATTAAATCCCCAAACAGTCATGCGACAGATAAATGTAACAACAGGAAAGCAACGGCCGATCAAACGCTCCCTCCACTCTGCAACTGGATTTAGGTAAGATTTGATGGTTTGAGTGTACATCCAGAGAGCCTTTTTATAATTTGGTTTTATTTACTTGCTATCATGGAAAAGTTATGTTAAAGGGGTTTAAGAAGACCATGTATTAAATGGAAGTTTAGGGGTCAAGCATCTCCTGTCCTTAAAATCCTGGAAATGAAAGTAACAAAAGAAAAGAGAACAATTGCCTTTTTCCCTCCTTTTTTTTCGTTTTTCTTTTTTTTTGCAAGCGTTGAATTATTTTTGTGTGAGCATAAAGCAAACACATCCATTCTCATTCTGATGCAGTGATTGGTTTACTGACTCTTCTCCTTTGCTGATCCTCCCAGGTTTATTTGTGATAATCTCGCCTTGCCTGTTCCCTGTCACTGGGAAAGAATAAACACAGATGAGCCCTATCAAGTGAGTACAGAAGTACGGAAACACATCTTATTGTTCCACTTAGCTTCGTTCACACATTTTTAGTATTGAGACGATACCTTTATGTTCTTTTGATTTCTGATGTAAAAATAGTGGCAGACTGGTCAAAACTTTTAGACAGGTGTGCATGTGATTGTATGCGGTGTTTTGTCAGTCCAGAAGTTCCCAACTTTGTTCAGTCTGAGGTCAAACGTTTGCAAATGAGAGAGAAAAAGAGGAATATGAAACACACTGCAGAAAAGGGTAGAGCTGTGTGAGTGTTTCTTGCCTTTGCAGCTCATCCAGCTTGGCAGAGACACATATGAATTTAAAGAAGTAGCCAGACTGTATGAAAGAACAATGGATCATCCAATTAAATCCATCCAGAGGATCCAGAACCTGGATTTATGGGAGTTCTTCTGCAGGTAGAATATTATTTTCTACATTTTTGTGAGGAAAAATATTTCCTTGTATATACTGCCTTAATTACACTTAAATTGCACTCCATTAGTGACACTGGGAAAATTGTAAATTCTAGTTTTCCCAAACTTCCAATAAAGATGCTGGCTTTTTTCTTAGCATAAATTAAAGAATTGAACCGAATTCCATGAATCCACCCCTTTCAGCCGATGTCTTCTTCAAGCTCGTCTCCTGTGCACAATGTGCACTTGTTTCTAGATCATTTCATGGAAATTGCCAGTATGCATCTGTAATTCACACTGGATCACCTGCACTGTGTCAAAAAGGCATCTCTTCAACTTGAATGTAATTTAATTTTCATTTTATAAAGGAAAACAAAGTCTTTTGAATAGGGCAAAGGAAGTAAAACTCCTGCTTTTACAGTGCTGGCTGTGTGGGCGTGCAGTGGCATGTTGGCAACCGCTACAGTTCAGGGTGTTTGTGCCAAATTTTTTCTCAAAAATGCCCCAGAAATGTAATGCCAGTTTGACCCCGTGGGACGCGGTTGAACAAATTAATTCACTAAAAGGCGTTGTTTTATACATATACCTCTGAAAACGCTTTGTGATTGGGAGGTTTCTGAGCTGGCTGCTCATTCCGGCCTCCTGAAAAGGCAGAGGACTTTTTTTTTTTTTTTTTGATAATAACCATTCAGCGGAACTGGAACCTTATCCACTTCAAAGCCCACGTTTGTACATATTGCTTATAAATTGTTAGATTAAACTTACCTGCATTGCATTATATTCACCTCGTGGGGAATCCACAAGGTGAATATAATGCAAGGTGACTGGGTCAGAAACAAAAGCTGTTTTCAGTCTTTTTCACTTGCTAGCACATCCTAACCTGTCAACACACAATAAATTACTATACTGTTGTTATTATTATTGTTCTTATTGTAAACATATATGTGTTGAATTTTGTATTCATAAACATCCAACACTTTAAACACCTTAAACATATGGCAGTAAGAAAGCACTAAGAACACAAGACATTCAAAAAACAAATAAAAAAATAATTAAAAAAATAATAATATTAATAATACTAAAGGAAATTAAAAACAATATAAAATAAAATACAAAAAAAAGTACAGGATAGTCTATACTGTATACATTCCCAAATTTAGTTGCATATTTTCATTGCTTCACTCTCTCTCCAGTTCCTCAACGTGCCCAGTCTTTAATAGCTCCAGAAAAATCAAATAATTCTGATGATCTTTTCCTAACCACATAGGTCAGTTTCTATTATTGTTCTCATATTGTTATTGTTTTAATGGTACTTATATTGCACCTTTCTGCTTAAAATAGTACTTTACAAGTGTCGTTCACCCATTCACACATACATTCATACACTTCTTTTATCTATACCTAAGCCCTTTCTCACATTCACTCTGCGACTGATGTATCAGGGTCAACTCGGGGTTTGGTGTCTTGTCCGAAGATAATTCAGCATGCAAACTGTAGGAGTCAAGGATAAACCAACTGGCCTTCCAAGTCTGTAGACAATGCACTCTACCACCTGAGCCCCAAGTGCTAGAGACTAGGGGCATTGGTGCAAGGTATTCATCTTCACAGCTGACAGCCCACAGCCATTTCCAAACTGTTTAATGCGTTTGAATTTAGTTGAAGTTTGCTTTCTGCACTGTGTACAAGTGGTCCAAGCAGGCCTTCCAGGAAATGATCTAAAAATAGCAGCAGTACTGGAAGTGATATAGAGGTGCACAAGGTGAAAATCCTGAATTGCATAGATGGGGCAAAATTTAAATTGGGTATGATTTTTGCTCTTTATGGGAAAAGTTGCTGAACTTTTCACTGATCAAACTTTGTACAGTCATGCAGTATCAAAGTCATTATTTGTTTTATGTTGTCATTCCTTGGTGCTCCTCTAAGGAAGAAAACACAGTTGCGAAAAGTCAAGCGAACACTGGATATTGAGGAACGAATGCTGTTTCATGGCACGGGACACAGCAATATACAAGCTATATGTACATTTAACTTTGACTGGCGGCTCACAGGAAGCCATGGCGATGTCTATGGCAAAGGTAGATCTTTTATGTTGTATCATGAAAGACTTTGCTACTCTCCTTTTGTCCAGTTTTAACATTGTGCTCTTGTCTTTCCTGCAGGGAGCTACTTTGCCCGCGATGCCAAATATTCCAGTAAATTCTGTCACACCACAGGGAAACACAACACGACCTTACAGAGACATGGACTCGCACCACCGATATTTGCGAGTGAGCCGCCTTATAAGACCATGTTCCTGGCCAGAGTGCTTGTTGGAGAATACACAGTTGGTCATCCAATGTACTGCAGACCACCCTCTAAGGATGCCAGTTTCACCAACTTCTATGACAGTTGTGTGGATGATATGGCCAATCCAAAGATCTATGTCATTTTTGACAGTAATCAGATTTATCCAGAGTATCTGATTGAGTTCTACTGATGCCTAAGAAAATGATGCCAACTTTTTTTTTTAATAAAGGCTGGAAAAGCTAGGATATGAAATTAGATGACAGGATAATTGATTTCCATGACTGAATGGAGCATGGGTCATCTAAGTGCCTTTGAAGAAGTTGGTAAGACAGTAAGGACTTTGTGTCAAATTGTATACTGTACAGCATACATAATTGGACCCAGAAGTTAGAACGTTTCCATGACTTCAAAAGATGCTAACCGAAGACAGTCTTTGTGCTGTTTTTATCTTTAATCCTGAGTCTATGCTTGCTTACTGAATATGTGTGCACATTTGCTTAGATAAAATAAGAGTGGTGCTTGCAGCCTGTAGATCATAGGCAATATCCGACCACCGGCTCCATCACTCCCTCTACTTCCACAGTGCCATACATATGCTTCTTTATAAATCCAAGAACATGCTCTGCTCACTCATTTTGCACCATGTTCTGAAAATCTGTGTCTAGTAGTACCATGTATTATATAAGCATGGATTTTTGTTCATGTTTTTGTCATAAAAACGCTCCTACCTCTGCATTTTTTTATCTTGCACTTTCCATGAAAGGTTTTGTAATTGTGTCATATTGACATAAACATGTAAAATGTGTGATGTCGTCCCTGAGCAATTCGTTTCTGTGCATCTTTTCTGACCGCTGAATTTCATTGGGGTTTTCAACCAAGTTCGTCTGTCCATCCGTTTTCTAAATTATTTTGGGTCTGTCACATTCATAACAGAGAAGCAATCAATCATTCATACTCACATCCACATGTATGGCCAAACTAGGATCACAAATTAGCCTAAGATATATAATACATTGCCAAAAGTATTCACCCAGCAGTGCAGATATTGAATTAAGGTGTTCCAATCACTTTCATGGCCACAGGTTTGTAAAATCCAGCACCTAGGCGTGCAGACTGCTTCTACAAACATTTGTGAAAGAATGGGTCAATCTCAGGAGATCAGTGAATTCCAGTGTGGTACTGTGATAGGATGCCACATTTGCAACAAATCCAGTCATGAAATTTTCTCATTACCAAATATTCCATAGTCAACTGTTATTGGTAACAGCAACTGGTAACATCAGCAACTTAGCCACAAAGTCTTAGGCCACATAAAATCCCACAGCAGATTTAGCTGATGCTGAGGGGCATAGTGCCGCAGAGGTTGTCAACTTTCTGCAGAGTTGATCACCACAGACCTCCAAACTTTATGGCCTTCAGATTGGCTCAGAAACTCAGCATAGAGAGCTTCATGGAATGGATTTCCATGGCCGAGCTGCTGCGGTGGTTGCCAGGAGAACGGTACTTGTCTGACCTCACTGTGCCAAGTGTAAAGTTTGTTTGAGGAGGAATGATGCTGTGGGGTTGTTTTTCAGGAGTTGGTTCGCTCCCTTAGTTCCAGTGAAAGGAACTCATAATGCTTCAGCATACCAAGCCAAGACATTTTGAACAATGTCATGCTCTCAACTTCGTGTGAACAGTTTGGGGATGGCCCCTTCCTGTTCCAACATGGCTGTGCACAAAGAAAGGTCCATAAAGACATGAATGAGGGAGTGTGGTGTAGAAGAATGTGACTGGCCTGCACTGAGTCCTGACCTCAGCCTGATAGAACACCTTTGGAATGAATTAGAGCAGAGACTATGAGCCAGGCCTTCCCGCTACTTCCTTGCCACAAAGGCACAGGGACGCCCCAGGCAGGATAAACCCTATTGCTGTGAGGTGATAGCACTGCATCACCGTGTTGCCTCCAATGAAGTTGATTTTTAAAATTGTAACAATTCAACATTGAATTTAATTTCCAAGTCATCTGGGTTTGATGTTAAAACCTGAGTAACGCAGGTTTATTTTTGCACTTTGTATAATTTTAAAAACAAAACAAAAAAATGTGCTCAGCACACTTGTTGTACTGTAATGTAAAATTATTTTTTTGTGTGCATTTGTTCAATTAATTGTATGACCATGTTTGTATGTGTTTTCGACCTGCACAAGGTGATGCCACAAGGTGGTGCACTTGTGGTACTTTGAGTTTATTTATATTAAATGTATGGGGGGAACATCTTACAGCTATGCGTGTGTTAAGCTATACTTGTCTGTAATTTGCATGTCACAATTAATAAATTTTTCAATTTAAACACATAAAATAATTATTGTAGACCATCTTTCAGGTTAGAAGACTGAAAACAAATTATATTGTGCATGTAATGTCACATGATCTACTTTGCCTTCTAGGGCTATGTAGAAGGTGTGTCTATGAATGAGATTTGAATCATGAGGAGTCAGAAACACCAGTAGTTAAGTCATAGAGAGGAAGCAGGTTAATTTTTCAGCTTTTTCTGTGATATAATCAGTTACATTTCTGACAACAAGAAACAGCAACAAAAGATGTTGGAAAATACATTAGTGGAATATATGGATACAGCTGACACCCCTTGGTGCTGGTATTACCTTGCTGACTGTGGACAGTGGCACCAGTTTGAGGTAATTTGTGTATTTCTTTAGATCACATTATCTGGTTCCATACTGTCAAGTAAAGCTTATGTTTCTAGTTTCTTGTCCCTTTTCTGTAGGATGACCCCGATCTCCCCTTTAGCAGTGAGGCTGTTGAAAATTTTTACCTGAAAAACTCCAAGGCTGTTTTAAACACATCATCTTTCAGTTACAGGGGCCAGATTGATTTCTCTGGTAATTTTTGTGCATTTTCATGCTCACAGTCTTCATTCACACATTAAGAACTTAGCTCAGATTAATACATGTGTTTTTGTGCAGCGATGCTACTGACAGACCTCACCGCAGGGAGGCAAAAAAGAATCAGGAGAAGCTACAACACAGAAAAAAGGTAAACAAGAAATGTACATTCTCAATTGTAACAGCAGTGAGGTTTACAAGTTAGTGTCAGTATAGTTTCTATCAAAATGAAAGTGAAAGTTTCAGCACAATGGAAACTTAACTCTCCTCCCGCAGGTGTTCCTGTTTCAGCCTTGCTCCTGTTTTCTGGGAATCGTTTGATCCCGAATCGCCATACCAGGTGACAAAAATGTTGCTTAATGTCGAAAATATCTACAGCTAGAGCACAAATATACAATACAGTTAGAAGCATAGATTAAAACCGCAGATATTTCAGTAATAACTGATTTCGGATACTTTTTAAAGTTAATCCCTCTGAGTGAGCACTCCCCCGAGTATTGGACAGTGAAACATTATGTAAAGACCGATGGGCTGTTGGACCGAACCATTCTGTCAATCAACAGGATACAGAATTTGGATCTTTGGGAATTATATTGCAGGTAAGTTAAGTTTTACACTATGTTTTTTGTTAATAATTTCTTTTCTTTATTACCATTATTTTTATATTTGCATCAAAGGAAAAAGAAACAGCTGATGAGGATTCAAGGCATCAAAGAAATTCAAGAGAGACGACTCTTTCATGGGACTGATATCAAAAATGTGGATTACATTTGCAAGTATAACTTTGATGTACGGTTAGCTGGACAACATGCCCACGTATTTGGCAAAGGTAAGTTCATTGTTTTGTGCAAATCTGAATTTCTAACTCTTTACCATTTCTTCTGTCTTTTTTCTTCCCAGCTGATCTAAGTTTCTTTTTTACGTAGGAATTTATTTTGCCAAACATGCAACATTAGCCGACAGATACAGTCCGAGCAGCTCGAAACCACTGCCAGTTTATGGCGGGAAAACACAACCTGTACACTCTGGAGAAACTAAAATTATATTTTTGGCTCGGGTGATGACTGGAAAACCAGTTGCTGGACAATCTCATTTCCAAAAACCCGATCATGGGAGTCCTGAAAACTTGCATGACAGCTGTGTTGATGATGTCTCTCATCCTAATATTTTTGTCATTTTTGATCCAAATCAAATATATCCGGAGTATTTGATTCAGTACAGCTGAGCGCAACATGTGCAAGATCAACATGGCTACCTCAAACGGTACATTTCAAGCACAACTCCTGATGGCTTCGATGAAGTTTTTGCAGCATTTTTACTACATTTTAAACATTTTTAGAAAAGTTTCCAGTAAACTAGGTCGTTTTCAGCAAGATAATCTGTCAGCAAAGTTATCGTTACATTTCATTACTTTGGATCAGAAGTACTAATAAAAATGAGTTTACTTACCAGGTGCTACTGCTTAGTATTAGAATAGTTGAATATAATACTTGTGGTCATGTAATGTAGATTCCCATCTAATTTATTTCTATTTAATTTAGTAATAATATAGCTTCATAAATAAATAAATATGCCAGCAGAACCAAATCAAAGTCTACATGTGTGTTTATTCCTGTTCTAATGTTTATGTTTGTATTTGTGCTGGACATAACATTCACACGCATTTTAAAATAACATGCGAGGTTAAAGAAATCAAATTCTAAGCTCATGTAGCTTATCGTTGTTCATCTTTTTTACATATATGTGGACAAAAAGCTTTCATGGGGCTCTGTGAAGGATGTGGAAAAACAACGTATGATTCAGTTACTTTAGAAGCACCTTTATCAGCAATAACCTGAAATAATAATTTTATATTTGATTCCGTCAGTCTTTCACATAAGAAATTGAAATTGTGAAGAGATTTTTTGATCTACTCTTCTTTACAGAGTTCCTTCACTTTTTGAGGTTTGTGAGCAGTTATTTATGTTCAGCTCTCTTAAGGTCACGACACAGTATTTCATTCACGTTGAGTTCTGGTCTTTGACTAGACCACTGCTTTTTTTAGCCAGTCTGTTGTAGATTTGGCTTGGCTTGGGATTGTAGTATTGCACTTACCCAATTTTGGCCAGGCTTTAGTTGGCAGACAGATGGCCTCAGATTTCACTCTAGTACACTTTGGTATACAGACTGCATACCAAAGGCTGACTGCAAGGCTCCCATATACTGATATACTGTAGCTACAAAATAAGCCCAAATCATCACCCCCCCCCCCCCTCCGTGCTTAACAGTTAATATGAGGTTTTTGTATTGATATGTTTTCACCAATCTCACCCTCATGTTGTTGGGATAGACTCCAGCCCCCCTTGGATAAGCTGAAGTGGATGGATGGATGGGTGTTTTCAACAAATATTGCTGTGCAATATTGCTAAACAACTCCATTTCGGTCTCATCTGTTCAAAGGACATTGTTGCAGAGGTCTTGTGGCTTGTTCAGAAACAACTCCAAACAAACCATACTGTTCAGTCTTTTTCTAAATGTACTGTCATGTAATTATACAAAAAAATGTCTCATTCTAGGAGCTTTTTTATTTTACGACATCGGAAAAGTTAATCAACTATTGAGATTTTAAATATTTTCATGCTATAAACACAGTAACCTACACACAGATATTCATTTTGTGAGATTTTGCCAGCTGTGCATGTTGAGAACCAAACCTGCACAATCAATAAATATCAGAGAGAACATCTGTGCCCATCTGCCCCAGCAATAAAACAGCATTAAGCACAAAATCTTCCTTATGTGAAAGAACTCACCATTACATGTGCTATAATATTTCTAAATTGGTACAGTTAAGGCTACGAAACGCGTGTTCATTATAGAAGATTCTGTTTCACCACAAAACAGAAACTTCACTTGAAAACCTGTTTCACGTGTATGGTTATATTTTTATAACCATATATGTCACAACAGGCATTTTCCATTCACACCCAAAGCAAATACTCCCCCATACCAACAAGAAGTCTCAATGAAATAAAATATAAACGGCCATGCCCCCACCGTCTGATGCTTTGTTTAACACGTGCTTAAAATGATTGGCTGTAGTTTACCGAAACTGTCAGGAGAGGTTGCTGTTGATACAGTTTTCATTCATTCTTGGCACAGGTCAGCATCAGTTGGTCTGCATTAGATGTATCAGTTTGTCTTGGCAATTTATTTTTACTATTATAAGTGGAAAGAACATTAACTGAATTACCAGATTTAGATTTACAGTTTTAAGGTACTTAACTTTTCATTTTATGCAACTTTATCCTCCCGTTCCACTGCATTTATTTGCAAAATTGGGCTGCTAGTTAGTTAGTTAGGATTTTTTGATGTAATTCAGACCTTTGGTTTCCAACATTTCTGACTTGTGCCCCTTTAAAGATCTGACATATCTGCGAGTTTCTAATAGCCACACAAAAGAGGTTACTAGAAAGAGATATTATACTGTACATCAAACACAGGGATCACATTTTATGCAGAACAAGTGTTTTATATTCTCTTAAGTCTTCAATAAAGTTTTTCTTAAATCTTTTTTAAATAGGTTTCTGTAATAGTAATCCATCAGTATGTGCAAGATCTTTAATCAAAATCAAATCTTAAAAAAATTAATTAACTATTTAATAACAGTAAACAATATTTTTATTATTATTTCATTTTTTGATTAAGATGTCAAATTACAGTTATACTGAACAAAAAATGTGTTAGCGTTTTAATGATTTATGGCAGGAAAGTACAACTTGTTGACATTAATGCACATGTTTTTAAGAAATGCTGATGAAATTCAGTTTGCTGATACACGATATAAGGAACTGCCCATGTGCCTTCCCCCTACTCCCATATGTTTGCTGCAGGTGAAGTGGAGATGGTCGAACCGTTTATCTGACCCTGCCTCATTTTCACACCCATAGTGTGGTTTTTAGTAGTTTAACAGTGTTTCCAGCTGTTGCTCCCAAAGTATCTGGCAATAATCGAACCTCCCGCACACACATGCAGCCCTCATGTGTGAATCCCTTTCATCTCCTGAAACACAAACAGTTTCTTACAGTTAATTGGCGGTTGAGTGTAAAGTACAGTAAGAAGCACAGATGGTCTTGACTAAATTAGACAGGGGCCGATTTGTCAGCTGTAGAGTCAGATTTTTAATTCTAGTGTGACATAAGAAGTGAAAGAATTTTTCATTTTTTGTTGAATAACATATGGGGAAAAAATAATTTTATATTGTTTGGTAAGTTTGTGTGGCTGTGCCCTGATTGGATGGACCTGTTTTCCAGAGCCAGGTCATCAGTGCTCATGAAACTATTTGACATGAATTAATTGGTCCTCTGGGTATGATGGACTCATTCAATCCAGCAGATGGTGTTTCAACACAAATGTCTTTCAGCACATAATGAGCACATACTTTATTCTGTGCTGTTATTCTTCTTCTTATTACATAACAAAATATGTCCTTACAGACTTATGCTAACTTGGAATGCACACTTTAAAATGTTAGAAACTAGGACTTTGAGCTCATTCAACTCAATAAGTGAGTCAAGTTTGATATCCTCTTAAATATTTACAGCTTGGTGTGCTCAGAGAGTCTGGCATGTGATTACAAAGTCTTTGATGTCTGCTTGATCAGATGATATCAACATGTTGAGTTTATGAAAAGACCAACTCTAATTAGTGGATCAGTATGTGTGCGTGTGTGTCAGTGACAGAGCGGGGAGACTGAGACTGTGGCACTATTCACTTCTAATGAAACCAAGAGTAGGTAACAGGGTTGGAGAGAAAATTACATTTCAGTTCTCAAATACTCAACATTGTTGAGAGTCTTCATGAGATGGAATAAATCCTGGAATGTGGTACTTAATAATTCTATTTTGGGTCTTGGATGCTCTTAAAAAACAAAAAAAAAAAAAAAAAAAAAAAGCTTCATTTAGCTTCATTTTATTTTATTTATCACACTGACCTTTATCAGAATGTCAGAGATGGTGCCGGAGCTACCTGAGCTGGGGCATGTCATGGTCATGGTCATGCCATTAATAAAAAGGAGAGCTGATGCTGCCGTAGTGCAAGCCTCGGTCTGAGCAGCAATGATCCAGCTGGGAGTGAGGAAAACTCCACCTGCTGATTGACTGTCCAGTGTTCTCCTGGATGATCTACTCCCACAAAAAAAAAAAAAAAAAAAGTGTTGTTGCAATAGGAACTGTTTGCTCCTACTGTCCTGAGCATAGCATGAGGCAAACTGTGTACTTTAACTACATGAAGTCTGTTTATCTGTGGTTGTTGTCCAGTGCCGAAAGTAAAAGTGCTCATTATGTGGAGTGATGCTTGTCAGACTAACATATACATATTATTTATATACAAAATACACATGATATTAACTGATCATAATTATAAATGTATTCATGTGTATCCTTTCAATGCTGCAGCTCCTAATGGTTTCATTGCATATACCATATAATACTGGATAGTATGGCTAGTATGACTTATAACAACACAGTTTATCACCAACAGTAGACTAAAGCTTTAAAATATAAGTGCAGAAAATCAAACCAAAATATATTTGAGTAAAAGCAGATATTATAATCTGAAAATCCCTGAAATACGATCCCCCACCCCCCACCACTGCAAAGGAAGTGCTCAAAAGGGCCTGGGCTGATTTAGCAGCTCCTAGGTCCAAACCAGATGGAAGCTAAGTACAGCCTGGAGAGGAGACACAAACTAATTAATTCAATACAAAGGTTAAAACTAGCATTTTTAATCAAACTCATGATTAAAATGTCATATCTGGCGTGGCAGCAACAAACATACATTACAGCTATGTTAAAAGTATTGTGTTTAGTGTTGTGTGGGCCACAGAAGGTTGGTCACGCCGGTAACGGCAGGTCAGAAATGTGCAACTTCACGACAAGCATTATGTACAGAAATGTACAGAGGAAGCACAGAGTGGACACAGAGTCAATAAATATGAAGACTGAAGAGTAGAGGAGAGGTGCAGTGGGAGATCCCACAGCAGCAGGAGGCTGAAGCAGCATAACTGAGATAATGGAGGAACAACTCCAAGAGGGTGCATGTCTCTTAAACTAGCAGTTTGTTACACAAGAGAAGACCCTGATGGCTGAACGCTGTTGATATATATCTTCATTCCTAATGCTTTATGGTAATTCATGTATTCAGCTGCTGTTCATATAGCATTTTATATACCAGCATTCTGACATATAGTACTAACCTGTCACTTCTCAGAAGACTTGTGGAAGACTTATTACACTTCACACTAGTCTTGTCAAAACAGCTCTGTCTGTAATTAGTCTTGTCAGTTCTCTATTACATGTGCAAATCTAGCCTGGGGGGCTTGGTACGTACTTTGATGCTTGACTTAACACTCATATTTTGACTTCCTTTTTTAGGGGAAAGGTTTAGTGTTCTGGACAAATGTGTTTCTATAACATTTGTTGAGGCTGGATACAATGCAAATATTGGTAATAATTGTAAATTTCTTCTTCTGGTTAGGCTGTTTAAATCAAGAGACAGCATTCAGTTTGCGACAAGAAATACAAAGATCCATAGCTGCACAGAAACTGCATTCATGGTTTGTGTTTTGAGGTGCAAACAAATGTTGACTCTCTAAACAACATGTTTTAGTCAGAAGTTTACATACATTTATCATTTACATGAATGTCACAGTAATTTGGGGTTTTTATTGAATTCTTTGAGCTGTTCTTTTTCCAGGGTGTACAGCTTAGATCTTTGATGACTTCAAAAAAACAAGAATTAGGTGCAAATGTTTAGATTTATTATGGATTTTCTGTAATCCACTCAAGGTCAAAATTATACATGCAAGTTCAATAATATACAGGCATCCCCACTTATATTCAGTTAAATGCAAACTGCACCTCAACCAACCAATTTTGGCAGACATCAACAAGGTTCTGGAAATAGTAGCTGGATATGTGACCACTCTTCTTGGTCATTTTAATTGGTTGATTTAATTGGTTGATAACCCTACTGAAAATGTGTGGACTGAGTTTGGGACTTTCAAAGGCTATTCCAGAAGCTTAATGTCAGCCTGCTTTTCCATTCTATTCTACCACCACCGTGCTTGATAGTTGGTACCATATTGTCAGGTTTGAAAGCTGACCTTTAGCAACTGTGGCCAAACATGTGAGTCTTTGTGTGGCCTTACCATAAAACATTTCTTTAGAAAGCCTTTGGCTTGTCCATGTGGGCAGCTGCAAATTTCAGTCGAGCTCGAAGGTGTTGATTTTGGAGCAAGACCTTGTGTCTTGGTCAGCACACTCTCAGTCCACAGCGATGTAAAACTCACTTCAATGTGGACAGGGACACTGGTGTTCCAGCAGTTTCCAGTTCATGGCAGGCTTTGGTTAAGATGTTCAGGAACCTCTCATCTGATGGGTGACAGTTTCTGTCTTCTTCCAGACCTTAATAAAATGGTGACACATACAAATATTCACACACAGTGGTTTAAACTGATAATCTTGAAATCTGCAGCTGATTAGAAATGGTTCCTAGAGCCATTTCCGCCCTGTAAAAATCTACAAATTTCCTTAGCTTTTCACCGAGTTCCTTAGACGTTCTCAATGTTCTGAGTGTTGGTCATTCCAATGAGTGCTATCAAGCAAATGCTTTTTATTCTGGCAAAGAGTAACTACCAGTTGTAGTCAATCTTGATCTTTAACATTTAGTTAATAGGCCTTATAATTTTAAAAGATATTGTAGAACCTTCCGTACCACTTATCAAAAGATTTTATTGCATGTATTTGAGCTTGTATGTACATTTGACCCTGTGTGGATTCCAAATTCCAAAATAAATGTAATCTTGTTCACCCTTTTTTATTGTGAAAAATGAATGCTGTATAATCATTCCACCCTGGTTCTAGGGTGAGTTTATGTATCCTTGTGACCACAGACTTCTGTCTGAAATTTATGCTTTTGACTTGCATCCTGGATGACATTATGGAGCACTAAAATAAAAAAAAATCATTTTTTTATTATGAAAAAGGTTCACTTTTACAAAACACAACACTGTTTAAGCTACACATTTCCTTTAATTTAACCAAACATCACAATCATCAGGAAAAAAAAAAAAGCATAAAACTCTAAAATCCTTTAAAAGCTCTCTCTGTGTCACAAACTATTTCTGTGACAGGAATCACAACCTGATGTCCCTGAGCAGAGAGAACAAAAATACACATATGAAACCATTTCAATATAGTTGTCATTTTGCCTACTGTAGCCTATCTATTGCGAGGAATGAGAAAGGGTGGGCAGATACGACAATGAAACGGCACAGTGTTGGCATATTCACAAGAAAATAACATATTAATAAATTAAATTTGATCACATGAAATGTAACATCTTTATTTGACACGAGGAACACAGGAGTGAAGAAAAGTTCTTGCTTGGCACGAGAGGTGTAAAGACTCAGTACAAGCTTTGGCACCACTGAGGAATTTTTAATCATTACAGTCACGAGAATTTAAAATGCACCACGTGCAAACAATCGTCAGTGACGTGTTTGGCTGCACGTTATGTCCAAACCTATTCCTTTATGTGCTCGGAGCAATGTACAGCACTTTATCTGAAGCCGGTTCTAGAAGATGTTTATGCACTTGCATGCTTTTAATGTTTAATTGAGTGTGTTAGGAGGCAAATTCAAAGCTAGACTATCCTGAGCAATCCATCAGGGATTTCGTTTCCTTTCTTTACAAAAAAAATTATAAAAATTAAAAAATAATCCACCTATTTAGGATTGCACCCTTACAACATTATCACTGGGCAGTTAAGCAAAAGAAGACCTTCTTCCTTGTCCAAAACAACCAAAAAAATGGTGCTTACATTGCCCATAATGCAGCTTAGCAGACAACAATTTGGTCGAAACTCAATTTCGCGCCACAAGTAACGAAACTCAAATAGAGATGCTTCTGGTCTGTTAAGCTTGCTTCTTTGTAACTGCTGCCCCCCAGAATCCCTTCAACTTTCACTCATTCAGCACTGACTGAAGTGACATCACTTGCTCCTTTGGGAGCAACAAAAGACTTTACACAAGTTTTCACACACACAGAAGTTCTCCCTACGACCTGCAAATAGAATCTGACATGTACAAGTGTGGTAGTGAAGTCCATCTTTCAGTTAAACTAGCTGATATAATGAAACAACTTGAGTAATTTACCCATCAGTGCCCACGCTTTAAAATCTATTCTGTAAGAATTAACACCTGAATCTATGCTCTTATTAAATCAAGTGCTCTAAATCATGCCAGATGTTTAGATTATATCAACTAATAATTAGCTGATATTTGAGACCTTAAAGAATTTTTGGGGGACTTTCAAATTATTTGCTTTTGACTTCAATGTATATTTAACATCATAGCATTTTATAAAAAATGTATGCAAAAGAAGTTTGTTTTAGTAGTTTGAGCTACCATATGGCAATATGGCATACTGTGAGGCAGCACATGTCCAGTGAATCCCGGCCCTCAAACCTTCAAAGTGTCTTTCACAAGCACTGTGAGCTGAATCGCTAAAGAAATAGTCTTTAGTGAAATTTGAGCCACCAGCTCTTTCATATCTCTGAAGGAGATGACATCATCAGTGAGGGAGGAGTTCAAACATCGCCTTTCTGCATCCCGAGCGCGCGTTTAGTCCTGAGTCCCTGCCTCTCCATGATGTTCCACAGCTTCCGCAGGTTCGACTGGGTAATGACATCATCAGGTTTGAGCTGGAGAGCCCGCAGGTAGTTGGCTTCTGCTTCGGTAAGCTTCCCATTCAGGTGGAGGATGGCACCAAGGTTCATCAGAGCAGCTGGGTACTGGAATAAAAAACAGAAAAAAAAAAAGAAGGGAGCAGTGGATGTTTGGCATAAGGGTGATAAGATACAGGATTGTTGTAGTTTTGCAACAGTGCTGACCTTGCATTTATTTGGGCAAACCATTTTAAACCTGCCCTTGTTATTTCCGCATCTGACACAGAAAATGATGTGAGATACACAATTTAGGAAGCTTGCCAGTTCTGGATGGTAGATTAAAGAAAGGGCTCTGGTGCAATTTATTTTAGGCCCTCCTTTAAGAAAATCAAATACCCATTAAATTAGATAGAACGCAATCTCTCTGTGCAGATCAAATAGATAGGAGTATGTCCTCTAACAATGCCGCAGTAAACAAAAAGGTAGCTACAGATTGTGTGTGGGCAAGGGCTCAGTATTTATTGTGATATGCACGATCAAACCCATTGAGAAGAGTGTTTCTAGAGTCCTCTTGATTAAAATGCCATACTTTTAAGTTGCAAAGTGAAACCATATGACCCTGAAAAGCAGTCCAGTTGTGGGGATCTACAAAATCTAAGTCATAGCCATCCGTAACTAACAAATACACCCATATCTCATCCTCAAAATCATCTGCACCTAATCGCCCAGGCCTGGCCTCGTTCCCAGGACTGCATCCCCACTGCATGACATGTTGTTACTAACTTGGAAAATAAATCAAAAGATTTTCCCAGCATGAACACAACTCTTTGCCTCTCCTCAGCATGGATTTTTCACTTGTTTACGTTCCACTTTTCAGTGATTGTGAGCGCACTCAACAAATGCGCACATATAGCTTGATTATTTAAAGCAGTGAGAATGTTGGAAAGCTGTTGATTAATTGCGGTTTTTACAGGAAAAAAACTATACAGCTAACTTTTTGTTTTTCTCACCTACACAAAAAAGGACAATAATTATAATTAAATGTTATATTTCAGAATTTCAGAGCTCCTCAGTTTTTGATCATACAGGAATTTTGTAGGCAGGAGAGGCATACTTACTCTTACTCTTAATGAGGGTTCCCTTGTTATTTAGGGAAATATGCAACACACTGGCATATTAAATCACACCAAAGCCAATCATGGGACAATAGAATTGGACAGACGAAAGAAAACAGGCAGTTTGAGGGTAAAAGTTTCTGTATTTTTACCCTCTGTGACAAAAAAGAAAGTATCGACCTCTGATCCACAGCTTTTGAGAAGAGGCCTTTAAGCCATAGTGGAATATGATCACATTATCCAGCATATTCTGTTCAATTCTCTTTCTCAGAGGACATTTGTTATAGTATTAAATCACACTCACTGTTACCACAGTAATGACAGGTGCAGCCACATCCACCAGCACTGAAATCTTGAGGGATTATGATCTTAAGCGCATACAAATTACAACATAACCTCATCGTATCATAATTTTTGATTTGCCGGGAGCAAGACATGTACTGTGTCATGATTATACAATTTTCACACGCTGGAAGCATTGCCTGTTCTGCTCAGACTCGACATTATATTTGTGATGAATCTCGGAGTGGGTAAATACAGCGTTTTAGTGTGTAAAATGAAAAACACCCTCGCACCTTTCTCTGGGGGCACATATTCATTGCTTTTCTTAGCACGTAAAGCCAGAGCTGAATCTTTCATGACCTGAAAGCTATTGGATTAAGCCGATATTTGAGAGACTGTCATTCACTAAGCAGACATGTGCAGGGAAAATGTCAAAGAGAAGAGGCACTATAGTCCTGAAAAATGAAAAGAGGAGCCCCTCAGTGTGTCTGAAAGTGCATGTGAAGGCTTTAAGAGTGTGAATTATAATGACTGGGATTGAAGAAACATATTTCTTACAGAACAAAATGTAAACACACAGCTTTTCAAATTAAAATGGACAACCAGTATTCTTCTAGTCAAAGATCTGACTGAGCTCTTAAGGCTTAAACAGGATGTAAAGAGAAAGGCAGCCCTTCTCTTTAAAAGTGTCAGATTGTATAAAATAGTAATACCAAGCCTATAGATATTCCCTATGGCAGTAGGTCAGATTAGCTTATTTTAAAAAGTTCTCTAAAAGTAAAGAAGTAAGGGCCATAGTAACAGGAACAACACTAATATGGGAACACGAGGCAACGTAAATGAAATTCCTTGTAGGAATAACAAGCACAAAGGCTGTTAGAGCAAAGGTCACAAGTATTACATTACTAGTCTCCATTTTCAGCAAAGTTAGAGAACTAGCTGGGGCAAAGGATACATTAGCTGATATACAACTAAACAGAAACTAGAGGGTTAGTTACATGACTTGGCTATATTATGACTAACTGTTACCTGAATGGAGTGGATAAGACCTAAACTGCTTAGCTAAAATAAGTCTCCAGAACTGATACGTGAGTCAGTCTCCAAGGTTGAACTAAGTAAAGGTCATAAACAGTGTTGGTCAAGTTACTTGAAAAAAAGTAATCAGTAACTAATTACTGATTACTTCCCCCAAAAAGTAATCCCGTTACTTTACTGATTACTTATTTTCAAAAGTAATTAATTACTTAGTTACTTAGTTACTTTTTAAAAACACGATTTACAACCTGAAGAGGTGATAAAGTGATAGATCTTTCAGCCCAATTCTACTTTTTCTACATAATCCATCATACAAACTGTAATCAACTGGAAAAGTCTCTTTTTAAAACTTGTTTTATCAGTTTTAATCTTTTAACATTATGCATCAAGCAAAAATTTAATTATATGCAACATTCTCTGACTTGAATGAATTAGTTTAACATTTAAACCTATTTTCTACACATTCCAGCACA
The DNA here is from genome assembly GCF_057382095.1 of Aulonocara sp. 'chitande type north' Nkhata Bay. Lineage (NCBI taxonomy): Eukaryota > Metazoa > Chordata > Actinopteri > Cichliformes > Cichlidae > Aulonocara > Aulonocara sp. 'chitande type north' Nkhata Bay. Next base: position 30,101,234 of record NC_141360.1, on the reverse strand, counting down.
TAAAATAAAATATTTTTTGTGTTTACACTCACTCTTTCAAATAGATGCAAGTAAAACACAGCAGAAAATAAATAAAGTCAAAGACTAGCGGTCCTGTTGCTCTATTTTCACCTGTAAAGCAGGACTGGGGTAGGCGGAGGTTTACCCTGGTGCAGGTGTGCCGCGGTCAGTTGAAGAATCCGCGAGTTTCTCTGTGAGTTTCCCATTACGTGGTAGCACACTCGGTGCTTGCTTGGACGTTTAGGGGGTTTTTTCGCTGTAAAAAGAAGTTTTCTTCCCACGCACGATGGACGCTAATGTTTTTGTCACTTTTTATGGAATCAAACTCAAAGTAAGGTCAGTACTTTCACGCTTTAAACGCTGCACACTCATACTCTCTCCCGCACTCGATATGTGAACCATTGTTGATCTGCACACAGCTGTTGTCACTAACGGCGCACTCGCTTACGTCACTGTCATGGGACATTCTCGCAAAAAATCACGGTTTTAGTAACGCAGTAACGCAGCGTTCCTACGGGAAAGTAACGGTAATCTAATTACCGTTTTTGCAATAGTAATCCCTTACTTTACTTGTTACTTGAAAAAAGTAATCGGATTACAGTAACGCGTTACAAGTAACGCGTTACTGCCCATCTCTGGTCATAAATAGAAAGCAGAAGCAGCTAGCATGTAGCTAGCCAGCTAGCTGCATAAAATATATCAAATTCCTAATGAAAACAGTTATAGTTCATGGTTAGTTAGAACTAAACATAATAAAACATTTTTGTTTTCCGAGGTCATATATGATAATCTTACCAGTTCTAAGTTACTTAGAACTGTGGAGCAACAGTACTGTGACCACATTTATTATTTAACATTGTTCACCACTGCCTGAACTCTCTAACAGGCAAACTTTCTTCTAATTTCTTTAAAAAGTCTTTAGAAATAGTTCTCCAGGTTTCTTGAACGACTTTAAAAGCTCACATGCACCCCGCTGTTAAACAGTAGTGCCCATTCAAAATTTTGTATTGTACAAGTTCTAAGTTGAGGCTTTTAGTCATTTTGAAGGTGTTTAAGCATATTTGTTTTCAGAAGTTTTAATCTGGATTGATGGAAAAAATCTCTCTGCCACTTGATTGATCAATTTGAATTAATAGCTTATACATTCTCGATGGCCATTTAAGGGTTAGATATTACACATATAACAAATTTTGTTACCAAAGTAGGTTTTTCTTGATCCAGTTGACTGGGTAGCAAAGTACCTAAATATACAATTTGAAATTTATTCTTTGCCAAGATGTCTGCTATGTCTAGACACAACACTGGCTTATCCTTTAGTTGCTTGGATGAGGCAAAGGTCAGTGTTAAGTAGTGTAACTTGGAATAAACTATAAATTAATAAGAGTTGGCCCAAGTTGTTTGCACAATGTGTTAGACAAATACGTTGGCAAACGCTTCTATAAAAGGTGTAGCCTTATAGACTTACACCAGTTAATGCAGTGGAGGCAGGATGAGGTCTAACCCCGTCATATAACTGAACATAAGTCACAGAGCAGGGCATCAGTAAGCACACTAACATAATAAATGACTCCAGGAAGCTCCTTCAGACCTTGTCTAACAACACAGGGGTTCCTATAACTCTAAATCACCTTCCACAGACTGGTCCATGCACCCTTTCCCTTTGAAGTGACTGAGGTATACCAGACAGACAGGCTATAATGGCTACCAACTTCCTCAACCACTTGTGCAGACATCAAGAGACATGATCTCTGCAAAGCTTGGTCTGTTTAACTATAGTGTTATGATCAAGCATTTACTCTGAAGCTAAGAGCGTGACTTCAGTGTCAGACAACTGAATCATTAAGCTCTTTTCTCACTTGGAATTTGGTTGGTTGTATAAAGGTAACAGTTCACAGGCATGACCAGAACACAGTTTCCATTTCATTTCCAGCACTATCGCTGCTTGCCAGGAACAACAGTACTATAACGTAATGTCAGAATGATGGGTAATACATAGTATGTTGTAAATTGAATTTACAGTGCAGACGTGTGTGTGCATTTCCATGATAAGTGCTAACAGGCCTACCAGTCCAGGTACTTACATCTGGTCTGAGGCTGGCTGCACGCTTGTACTGCCTTTCCGCCGCCTCGTTTAGATTGGCCTGTCTGAAGAGAAAGAAGAGCGGAGAGTAAAAAATTTGCACATTATAAGATATTTTTATCAGTGATAAAAACGAATATATTTTCCAGCTAATGATTGTATTCACTCATTGTTAAGCTTCTTAGTATATAAATTATCGTGAATATTGTTCATTTAACGTAAGAAAGAAATGTGTATGATTTCACTCATACATAGTCAAATTAATTCATGTAGTCATTAGTGTCATTTAAATTCTGCTGGTGTAGTACTAATAGGCACAATGATACTTAAGCAAAGAAAATTTCACACACACACACACACACACACACACACACACACACACACACACACACACACACACACACACAGAGAGTAAGCTCCACAATTACATTTTTGGGCCGTTTCTGACAATTATAATTAACAATTTTTCGAGTCATTAGTGAGATCAAATTTCTACAGAGGGTCTTGAACCTCAAGTTGGTAACTGCTGCTTTTAACTCTTATTTTAAGTAAATACAGATAGACTCAACTTTTATAATACTATTAAAAGCTGCAAGATTTCACACTACATTTTTACACACTGCGTTAAAGTATTTGACTGAATAGCAAGTCATAGTGAAAATTATACTACTATTTGTACCTGCCAAGGCTTAAAAAATGACTTACTAATTTGAAAGACTTGCTTACATTCTGTCTCACGTAATTGTCAAATGACAGTACAAACTCTTTGCCTACTGCAGTGATGTTGTAAAATACTGGAGCTTCTAATATAGCCACCGGTAAACAATATTCTGGGACAAGCGGCAAATAGGCTTGACATAAATGGGATCATGTGTTTGGACACTGATTCAGCACATTAGGCCTTACTTTGAGGTTCTCATTTATAAATAGATAAAGAGAAGCAGACAATGTTGATGCCAAGACTGCTTAAAGCACCAAAAGTCCTCCCTGACATGGGTACAGTAGCAGTAGTTAATCGGCTCTACACTAACATTATTCATGGAGTACATGATCTGGACTTTGCTGTGCCAAAGTTAATAAAGCCCTTCCTTCCTGACATGCTAATTTGTATTTATAAGGCTTTAAAATAAAGGACACATTATGGATATCATAGTCATCTCCTAGTGTCCTTCCTTGGTCTTTGTTTTGTTTGGGGAAGTGCTAGAGAGTCATTAAATAACAGATAAAGTTACAGGAAGCCACATTTAAAGTCAAAATCTTTAGGTATCAGGGAGGTCAAAAGTAAAGTCATTTCCTTCTTTTTCTGATTAGAAAATTGCATATTTCCTAATCCTCAACCTGTAAAATAAAGCAAAGATTTGTGTCGGTAAAACACGTCGCTTAACAGCAATGTTACACTTGCATGATGTGTATTTAGAGTTAGTTTGTGCAGAACAATTACAGGCAAATCCTACATTGCACTGGACTGTCAGGTCATTCTTATCATCCTGTTTATGCTCAGTCAGTCACTGCACATAAAGCAAGCCCCGGTTTGTAGCTTATCTTTATTATCAGGCAGGACAGCTTTAGCTTTGACAGGTGGGCGTCATATCAATAAACACTAATCCTAATCTGTTTGGATTTATGTCCCGAGGGTCTCATCTTAAAATAACCAGTCGGATCAGAACTCGAAGGAATGACTTGTCATTTAGATTTATCCTTAGGTTCTCGAATGCAAACCTCAGTCAAGCCCTTAGACTTTTAGCTTTTTACAAACCCTCTGTGGCAGCGCACTGAGATGCTTCAGAGAAGAAATGACTTTTCCAGATATGTAGAGCAAAAATGAGTTAAGGTTCATCATTCCAATATTTTCCCTCAGTTGCTGGGAGTAGAGGACATTTGCAGTCCCTTTTGACACATTTTAAGATTTATAAGCTGTCCGTGTACACGGTTGCCAAACTTTGAGGGAAAAATTCTCCTATTGCTTCTTTACAAGCCGTGCACAGAAACCTCACCACTTCCATTTATATATGTAATACATAAAAACTTTACCAGCAGCTTTTCCACTGAGAGGACATTTTACTATTCTGTAACGCTGGTATAATTTATATTTGAAAAGATGGCTTTTAAACGGCAGTGGTAAAGAACAAAACCCTCAAATGTTGAGGCAGCATGAGGGCAAACTCAGCAAATAATGAATTTCCAAAACACCGTAATTCTTTGAAATATCTCTTCATTCAAAATTCTGTACTAGTAAGGGAATCCCCACGCAGAAACACAGCTTTTTCAAAGTGGCGATTTTAGCCAACCTGAGCATATGAGCAGCACTGAAGACCACATCAAACTCAAAGTTGTCCAATTCTGCGGCTCTTTCCGCCATCTCTGCAGCCTCGCCAAGACGGGACTGCTCCAACAGAAATTGTCCTGGAAAGAAAGAAAGATGAGGGTAGCAGAAGTTCTGTTAAGAACCTGTTAGCTCCTGTGTCACAGAAATGGAGCTTATTCCTAAGTCCAGTATGGAAGATCTGTAATCACTCATCTGTCTGCTTCTTGGGTGTTCAGCTGCTAGTCTTTTCTTTACATCTCTTCCATTTACCCATCCTGTCAGACTCAATACTGACATCATTTTGCACGTTTTGCAAGCTGTGTGCTTTAAATGTCAGTGCTTTTCTGTCATTCTGTCTTTCAGACTGTTATTTGTGCGAGACACGTCCTCCCCATATCTGCCTCACATTGGTCATCCAGAACCCCATCCAAGCCTCCAAAACAGATTAGCGTAATTCTGTATCTTAATAAATCCTGTCAGATTTTTCCAAATGATGTTGCTTTATTGAAATATATTGATAGTGTCCAGAACATGTATCATTATGCTTCAGATTCAATTCATCTACTAGATGTAGAAATATTTTAGTACATTTCATATAGGGCCATTATTAGTTCAAAATTTCAATTTATTCCTACTACTAATAAGACTTTTTGCATCAACACTGAAAATTCCGGCATACTGACATTAGCATTTAGTTTTAAAAATAACTGTGCCTAAGCATATCTTTATATACAAAATAAAGATACCAGAGCTACGGGGGCTTTTTGTTTCCTTTTCAATTTTACCAAGCAAATGCACAACTGTATTCCTTGTTATCGCACTGCAGCAAACCAATGGGATTGGAATGAGATGGGGACATCTTGTAGAAGAGTAATGACAGGTAAAGATGGTGACTGGTGTGTAAAGAAACGAAGATGAATGGAAGCTGAGTAAGAAATGAGTGAGACAGAAAAAGAGGCAGGGAAAGCAGGAGACAAGTCAGACAGTGATAGACTGAAGGATTGTTGTTGTTTTGCTCGGCAGCGTTTGAGAACACAGATGAGACGCAGGTTTTCATGGGTTTTCCTGTGTGAGTCTTGCCACCTGGTTCAGCACCTTCAACTCCCTGCACCAGCGGCTATAAATGAACAGCCAAGTCTAACCACAGATGTTACTGAATGCTGGAAAAAATTGCAATGTAGGGATAAACTCAGGCGTATGCCTGTTTGCATTCTTGCACTGAATGCTAACTGTGTTTGCCTGAGATTCCCGAAAACCAAGCGCACTCCAAAGGAGACTACCTAGAAATGGTTCTGCATTAAAATGAGAACAATGACAGGAAAGGGGTCTTTGTTTTAGCTTTCACCCTCTGTGTCCTTCCTTCCGAGCACATCTTTGTACGTGTATTTGGTGTTCTATAATGTGAACAGATAGCATCACTCCTAACATACTCACACCTGGAGATCATCCAGTGACCCCAGGATAGCAAAGGCAGCCAGATGTGCGATAAAAGGAGGAGGCAGCCCAAATAAACATCACTTATAGCAAAAAGCTACAAGATAACATTGGAAAAAAAGAAAATGGAGAGAAAGAGCGTAAGGACTTCAGAAGGGGAAACTGCTTCGTCCAAAGTCAGCAGCAGACAGACCCCTCATACACTGACCAATCTAAACTCAAAACCAAAGATATCAGTGCGGAGAAAGCACCAGGAGGAATAGAAGGAGATAAGAGGAGAAAGGGACAATGCACAATGGTGCTTTGAGCGGGATAACACAGAATTCATTTCCTATGAATATCCCGGAGATAGCTCCTTGGAGCAGCAGGGAATCTGTTCCTCCAAGCTGATATGAAAAGCCTCAATAACAGCGGCGTGGGAGGAACACGGTACCGTGTTTAACAATCGTAAAATGTGTATTCAGACTCTGTCTTCTCACGCAGATAAACGCAGCATACGTGGCTTTTTCTGAGTGTGTTTGCACCATCTGCAACGCTTCAAACAGCTCCAACAGTGCCAGCACTGATACGAAGAAAAAAATGAAATGACAGCGTGTTACCGCCATTATTTTACGGAACTCTAATAAAAGCGCTGAGAGATTGGACATTTCTGGATTATTAACTCCCAGCTTTGATTTTTTCTTTCCCATAATTCTTATCGAGTTACATAAGCAATCAGAGTGGAACCAGTGTGGTTTATAACATTAGTTGTCAAATGACATGGTAAATTTAATTGCACTCTGAGGGTGACGCCATTAAGTTTTTGTCTTGGTTTGTGGAGGGTAAAGAATTGCGAGTGTGAGCACAGCTGAAGGCAGCAGAGGCCGATCATAACCGTATTAATGCAACGCCTTACAGTACTGGCAGCCATGCATGATTTAGCTGGTAGAGAAACACTTCAAACTAGATTGTCGCTAAAATAACTTCAAAACTGTCCATCAACTACAGGCAGACACTTCTGAAGATAAAGGCATTCATGGTTTTATAATTAGAATATCTATTTTTAAACAGGCTTTGTTTAACGTGTCTCTAAATAAATCTTTTAATATATTTCTTACCGTAGTGCATGTAGCAGTTTCCTTTCGTCGGGTCTAGATGAATAGCTCTCAGGTAATATCTCTCCGCTTCTGTTTTCTGCCCCTTAAAAAACAAAAAGCAACTCAAGTCATTATAAGTGATGGTTGAACATGATTTTTTTTTGAGAGGTTTTTGTTACATCCTTGATTATTCCACTGATACAACATAACCTGAACACTGCAGGCCTGAAAGAAAGAATACTGAAATAAATGCACTTCGGGGTAAACCAATACTGCCAAACACTTGTTCATTCATAAGCTTCCCATCAAATTAATTCTTTTTAGCTGTAAAGACAGCTCTGAAATCTAATATACATATTAAAGATTAAAACAAAGGGTTAAAAACATAAACCTTAAAAAAAGCTAAACCTACTTTCAGCTGCTCTCGTATTCACAAGGGTTCACCACAGTAGGTAGTGCAACATGTTTTATTTGGCACGCTTTTTATACCAGATGCCTTTCCTGACGCAAACCCAAAGGGATTTGCGTCTCCTCCCAGGATGGAACAGGGAAGCTAGGCAAATGGTGAATGTTTAAACCACAACACTATTGTTTCGACATGGTTTAAAATGGTATAGATTATGCTGACCACCAACAGTACATATTATATAACACACAATATGTATAGCTGGGCCTGAGCATGTATTTCTTTGCATCTGAAAAACTGTAGTGCATCAGCAGGCCTCATTTGAGTCAGAGCAACCCAATTTCTTTGTATCTGCAGAAAAGAGACGCTATTAAAAAACACAGCCGCACAATCTCTCATGCCAAACCGTTAGAGGAAAAACCTCCAAGGTGTTGGTGTGGGCGCATTTGTGTGCAGACTCTATTGCCTCTGTTCACGAGGCTGAATTTCTCCATCTCTTTTGTTTCACACGTCTGCGCCGATTGCTTCTATATTGCCAGCGGACTTGTCATGCAACAAGAAATGAGAGGGCAGGGCTCATTAGGCTTGCTTCATTAGCTTCTCCCAGTGCCGTCAATCGCTCTGAATGACCGAATATCAGGCATACATGGCTTATTTCACATTTTCTTTGGCTCCATACTCTTTACATTCAATTAAACCTTTTCCCTAAACATCCATCAGAAAGTACAGTGGTTCAGTCCATTTAGGTAGAAGCAAATCATCATTTAGCAGATTTATGGACGAGTTCAGGTCAGTGGAAAAAGGATGATTTTCAAACAACTATCAAAAGGATATTCCCTGATTTGTAGCTGAGTAAAAGGTTAGTTTAGCTGCTTCTACGTACTTTATCGTGCGGTCTTCCACAGTGCGAGACCATAATTAGAATTAGTGCCGAATTATCCAAATATACGGCTGAGATTAAAGTCATAAGTCTCATGGTGTTGAATGACCACAAATTTCCTTAATGCACACCACACCACTCTGACTCCAGCAAGATACGTCTGACAGACAAGGAGGCCTGTAATATAGTGGAAAGAGTACACTAGCGGCTTTGGAGTTGCACTTGTTATTTGCTCACGGATGTGGACGTGTGCAAGACTATCAGGTTCTGCCTATTATTTTGTGGATTTACACATGTAGCTTTTTTGTGGGCAGCTTTGAAAGCTGAAATGTGGTCGCTTTCGAGCTAAAATATTCCACGTTTCAAAGAAAAACAGTGCTGGGGTGAACCACAGTACAAGGCTCGAGTTTGACCTTTCCTTCCCCTGTCTGTATTGTCGATTGACTCTAGCAGGATGGCCAGAAATGTAGCCGATGGAGTGATTCAATAAGGAAGGGGAGTAATTGAATAATAAGCCCATCCACTGGCCTATTGTCCCGAGCCCATCCAATCTCATGTTTCTTAAGCCCTCTAGTAGTGGAGGTGGCCTCGTGGTGAGTGCATAGATCTGGAGCCCCTTGAGCATAAGGGAGCAGAGCAGATGTCCGGCCACCCTCGGTGACTCTAATGTGAACCTACTTAAGGTGTGTGTGCATATGCTGCATATCTTTAAATCTTTCAGCAAAGACGGGGAACTGGTCAGAGGTAAGGTTTAAAGCCCTTAGGGTTTGCAGCTGCCAGTGTGCACATAACAGTTTTGTAACTTCAGCTCGGTTGTGTTTTTATGCAGCACCCGAAGCCGTGGAAGGAGAGAGGTCAGCGTCGTTAAAAAAGGTTACGCAGGAAACACAGTTTGTCTCCCAAATCTAAACTTGACTCAGCTGCTCACACATCTGTCACATGCATGTGTATTTGTTTTTGTTTAGTGGAATGGGAGAGGTGGAGGAAGTACAGGAAGTGACAGGAAGTTTAACATTTAGAAGTTGGGCAAGTTCGTGTGTCCTTGGATGTCTTCTAACACTCCCATGAATATACAGGCACATGCAATGAAAGACAGAAAAAAAAGAAACATGGTTTATCAGGGTCATCCAATCACAGAGGGATCACTCTCATCCACACCAGAAAAACTCCCTGCTTCCCTGACCTTCAGATGTCAGCCATGTATTTACCCTGCTCCAACACAGCAGTTTGTTGGCATCAGTCCTGGATCAGAATCATCCTAAGGTCACCCAAAATCTATTTAACATTTCTGCCTTCAGTTTTTCAGTTTCTTTTCTTTCGCACTGTGTGGAAAGTGTGTGAAAAGTGTGAAAGTTCTGTCCAACTAGTAGCTGCAAGGGTCACACAATGAATTCATGCGTTTGAATCCACCCTTGCCTTTCATACTCAGGAAGCCCATATGTAATAACAGTTATCACAGCTCTTCAGTCTCTGCAGGGAAATCAATAGGATGGGTTCGCCTTGCTCCAGTGCCCCATAAGTTGTTCTATATGCATTATTCATCACTCCACTGTGCCACTCCAGGTCCCATTTAATTACACTCTGCCACATAGTTAACCACTGCAGTCATTACTAAGATAATGCTTTGTCTTCTGCTTCTTTCTGTGTGAGTGTGTGTGTGTGTGTGTGTCTGTGTCTGTAAGGGAACATACAATGATGGATAGCAGTTTTCCATAAGTGAGGTGAGCAGGGATGTGGTCAGGCTTGACCCTGAGGGACTCTCTGTACCAGTGACCTGCTTCCTCCAGCCTGTTCAGCCTCATGTAGGCTTCTCCTGAAAGGAGAGAGGAGAATGGAAAATATCAATAATAAAAGGAACTTGTTTTGTGTTTTTTTTAGCATATGCATTTTAAGATTTCTTTTATTTAAAAAATGTAGGTGGTGCCACACTTGGCACCTTGCCTCCCCAAACACAAAAACATGTGCTAAACTATCTGGCTTAAGCCAAATTCACCAACACTCTTAGCTTCCCAGTCACCCTGGTGTTTTGACCCTTGTACACTTGCTTGTATTTACACACTTATTTCATCAAGGGGCTTTGCCTTTTTCAGTGAAAATAAGAACCTGTTCTTGATTAAAGTACAAGGGGAAAAAAACTAAACTAAAAAAAACAACAACATAAATATAATACCATATTTTAGAATTGAGTACAGTGAGGTTCTAGAGGTAAAAATCTCATTCATATTCTCATATTCTTGATTATGAGCCATAGTGTTAGAATCATCCAAAGAAGACTTACTATAAGCTGAGCCTTTGTGATGTGATGGCATGTGCTCATAACAGAAACTCACAATACTAAATTGGAACAGTGACACCCCTGATTTATGGAGGTCAGTTTTGGCTTGGTTCAAGGCTTAAAACATTTTTTAAGCAAGGACGTTCAGAAGCATCAATGGGGAAACTGAATGGGCAATCAGTTATTAGATTTGGAGCCTTTACAAAAGGTGAGCACTGTTCCACTCTATTCTATATATTACACTTATAATTGTTCTTGCTCTTTTGGGGTCCTGATTCTTGTCAGTTTTAATCAGTTTTTGTTTTTAAAATTTTTTCTCTTTTATTTCAGCATTTCATTTTTCCAGTCAGTTTTTGTAGCTCCTACAATATTAATCTATTTAAGGGTGCTTATTTTATCCTATTTGATTCTTCTCCTTCTGATCTTTTTTGTCTTTTTAGTCTTCTTTAAGGTGCTTTTAATCTATAATTAATTGCATTGTTTTTATTACATTTATTCTGACTTGTTATTAGCTCGTCAGTCATCTGTGAAGCTCTTTGAACTTCATCTAACAGCAGAACATGCTGCAAGTCTAACTGATTAATTTATTCATGGATGTTAACTCTGCGCTGTCTGGATCTGAGATAAACAGATAATGATGTAATGCTGGTTCTCATTATAATGGCTCGCTGTAATAGGTCATTTGAGAAACTTCAAATTCTTCTTAACCCCATGTTGACTGAAGTGACCACAATGCAGATAAATCTGAAGTTTCTCTGAAAGGACAAAAGCTGGTTATAAAAACTCAGAGATGTTGTTGGATGTGAGGGCATGCTCTTGGTCCCGAGAGTAAGAAGATAGGCTGATGACATATACTCAGTATCCCCTCCCATTACACTAATTCAAACACTCTTCCTTAATCCCTCTCTCCACCTGACTAAACACAAATCTTATTTTCCTTCAGCCTGCCTGTCAAAGGAATTTATGCAGACATCTCCCTGCAATCTCAACTATGTCATCGGGATGAGTTTACAATAATGTAATTAGTGTTACAATAACAAAGAGGGGGATGTGACTCGTTCCACAGATGAGCTTCACTTCTCCTCAAGAGGACACAAAGTGTGTGCACACATCGTTTTTGAGTTACAGTGGTGGAATCCAACAGGTGGGGTTCCTCGGCAATGATTAAATGGCAATTTGTTTAACTCACATTTTAAGCTCTCACAAGCCAGAAGGCCAACACTTGAGACGGGAACAATAATGTCAGATTGCACAGCTTTAACTCACATTATTACTGTCAGAGGTGTGGACTCGAGTCACATGACTTGGACTCGAGTCAGACTCGAGTCATTAATTTTATGACTTTAGACTTGACTTGAAAAAATGTTCTAAGACTTGTGACTTGACTTGGACTTTTACACCAATGACTTGGGACTTGAATTGGACTTGAACCGGTTTACTTGAAAAGACTTGATATTTTACCCCAAATATAAAATTTAACATGCATATTATATAGAGATTGAAAATGTGACGTCATTCACGGGTAGAACCGCAAAGGATTCTGGGAACTCGTGGCAAGCGGTACTAGCGCACGCAGGCTTTCAATTAAAATCAGTTATACAGCGATAAAAAGAAACACAAAAATGTCAAGAAGCCGTTGTATTATTAACTGCAATAGCCGGTCGCATGACAGCCACGGGAAGCCGACGGGTAAAGAGATCGGTTGTTATCGGATTACGACGTTGAAGTGAAATTGTTCAAGCCATGTTTCCGAAGTAACAAAGAGGTGACGGATGGACTGGATAGCAGCCATTCAAAGATCAAATATAACGTCCCAGAACATTCCAGCTCACAGGTTAGTCTGCTCCAAGCATTTACACGAAGGTCAGTCTGCTGTTGTAGTTAATGCGTCATTTTCATAACATAATTGGTGATATAGGTTACAAGCAAGTCTGGCGCTGAACAGAAATTGTCGCGCTATGCTCCTTTATTTATTGTAAATAGTGAATTGTCCTGACACAATATTGCGTTTCGCTTCTGTTATTATGGTACATTGACAAAAACATACTTTTATTCACAGGATAAAACAGGTTTTTTGTATCACTAATTGCCCAGTACGATTACAGCATACAATATTGTTGTCACTGCTACATTTCTGTGATGCTACCAGAAATTATTTCCACTACTAATTAATTACCGTTGAGCTCAAAGGTCCTATTAATAAACGGTTAAGGAATGTGTATTTATGACGACGATTTGTGAGACTGGTAAACTTATGATACGTACGATGGTCTTTCGTTCTACACGGTGCATTTCAAGGTCCTGCACCCATCCGTCGGTAAACTGTACCTGGGCTTGTTGCAGTGACCTGAAGTTACTAAACTTCATGAGTGTATGCGCTCACTCCAACAACCGTATGATTATAAATATGCATATAAATATGCTAAGATGAGATAGCTGACTTCATCTAACTAGCAAATGTTGTCCAGGCTACGTTGGTGATGCAGTTTTTTTGTCTTTAATGTGTATGATATTTTTGTCATGCGATTTTAAAGCCGGTCCTACAACCGCATCCAAGAATAACATGCAGCTTATCTCAGAACTGTCGGTGAAAATTATTCTTGGAGCTAGGTTTAATTGAGCTGCATTTTAAAGAGGTGCAATTTCACAATTTGTGTATATTTTCTAAGTTCACTATTTTGTCATGTGTTGAGAAAAACACAGATTTTAAAATTACATGGTCTAATATTTACATTTAGCATAACTGCAACATGCCTTTTCGTTTTGTTTTTTTTTTAAAGACTCGAAAGGACTTGAAATTCAAAGTTTCAGACTTGTGACTTGACTCGGACTTTTACACCAGTGACTTGAGACTCGACTCTGACTTGCCTGACATTACTTGAGACTTGACTTGAGACTTGAGGATAAAGACTTGAGACTTACTTGAGACTTGCAAAACAATGACTTGGTCCCATCTCTGATTACTGTGTTCTTCACAGCTCATGAATGTGTAATTTTATAGATCAAATGGTAGCGTTATCTCATCGAGATGCTTATTAACATTTCAAGCTGGAATCACCTTTGTAGTGATTTTTAAAAATAGATTTTTTTTATTACTGTTTAAAACAGATATTATATGTGAAAAAAAAGCTAGTCGCTCACCCATCATGTTGAAAAGGCTGTGTGGTGCAAACTGCCTCGGCATTTTCTGCACTGCCTCCTTGAAAATAGACAAGGCCTCCTGTAGAAAGAAAATAGTTAATTCAGCTAGTTCAGTTTTCAGTTCGCGTCACCATAATTGTGGCCTTTAACTAAGTAGTTAAATCACAAGCGGCACGGACAAAGTCCTAATGGAAAGTGTTACAAAAATTATTTTGGTCCTTCTCTGTTTATTCATGTTATGAAAGCTGAGATACAAAACAAGTACTTCTCAGCTCCTTCAAATATTCGCTGGGCCCTTTTCCCACAAACGGGACACACTGACCTCCTGCTGGCCCTGTTCATGGAGCAGTTTTCCCAGGTTGTACAGGCAACTGGTGACGGAGTTCTTGTGAGCGTGAGGATCCTTCAAATTCTCATCGGGAATGTCAGCACAAGTAAGGAAGGTGCGTTTGGCCTCTTCCAGGTGGCCCTGGTTCATCAAAATTATTCCTATATTCAAGTAGGCCGCTGTGAGTTCAGAGTGAAGAAAAAGCAGGTTCAATTAAAGGCATGTGAAATGATATAAAATGTCTTTTGACATAAATACATTTGTGTTCAGAAGTTTACATACACTCATCATGGAACAGAACGTCATGGTAATTTTAGGATTTTAATCATTGTTTTTAATTGTTTCTTTTTCATTTTTAATGACTTTAAAAAACACGAACTGGGTGAACAAGTCTGAATTTATTTTGGATTTTCTCTAATCACCACAAGTTCAAACCATCCACATTTAAACCATCTATTTGTTGATTTTAAGTGAATTTGAAGAGGTAGTCTTCCTTCTTCATTATTCCATCCACTTTGTGCAGTGTACTGTTACTCCCATTACCACTGGCAGTAAACAGCCCCGGAGCATGATGCTACCACCACCATGCTTAACAGCTGGTACAGTGTTCTTAGTTTGAAAGCCTCACCTTTACTCACCCAAACATTTCTGTTATCATTGTGGACATATAGGTCAATCTGTATCTCATGTGGCCAAAAGGCAGGGGAGTCGAACTCCAGGCCTCGAGGGCCGGTGTCCTGCAGGTTTTAGAAAATCACCCTGGGTCAAGAGAATCAAATGATTACTGTTACCATGCCTCTGGAGAACTTCAAGACATGTTGAGGAGGTCATTTAGCCATTTAAATCAGCTGTGTTGGATCAAGGACAGATCTAAAACCTGCAGGACACCGGCCCTCGAGGCCTGGAGTTTGAAACCCCTGCCATAAGGCATTTCACTTGTCCATGTGAGCTACAAACTTCAGCCAAACTTAAAGGTGTTGAATTTGAAGCAGGGGATCTTGGAATTAGTAGTGGTATAGTAATATAGACATTTTTCAGATTGTGTAAATCTCCAATTCCTTCTTAGAGCTTCACTCCTGTTCCTTGGACTTCCCCATTGTTCTGAGTTTTGGTCAATCCAATGAGCGCTGTTAAACCACTTCTTTTGTTTATGTTTGCAAACAGAAGCAGCAAGTTGTAGTCAATCATGATCACAAGCAAGAAGTTAATATGGCTTTAACTCGTCACGTTAAAAGGCATTGTAGAACCTTTAACTCCTCTTATTAAAAGATGGAAATGAGAATGCGCATATATTTGAGCATGTATGTATAGTTTTGATCTTAACGAAAATCCAAAATAAATTCACACTTGTGCAGCCTAAATTCCTGTTTTTTGAGGTCAAATATATATGCTGTACAATTATTCCACCCTGGAAAAAGAACAGTTCAAATAAATAATTATCAACTGTAAATAAAAGAGCAATAAACATAAAAAAAGCTTTAAACAAAGAAAAAAACTTGACGATCTACACAGAAGAACATGATAATACAGCCTAAAGGAGGCAGAACTTGAGGTCGGAGCAGAGAAAAGTAGGACACATAAATAAATACATGCCAAAAAAGAGATAAAGCTAACAATAAAGCTACTCTACTTGGTAGAGTAAAAGCTGGACCCTCATCTAATGTGAACACTCAAGCGCAGGACTGAATTGCATTACTTCACTGGCCCTTTACATGTCCATGCAAAAAAGAATAACCACATCAGCAATAAAATTAAAGTGTAATTAACCCCAAAGTCTAATTGATGACAGCTCTTCCCCTCAGGCTGACCGCCTCATAGATCATTTACAAAAATGAGACTCTCCGAGATTTACTTACATGCCAGCGTAGGCCGACTCCCAATGGCAAGTTTGTAATAACGCAGCGCTTCAGAAAAGCGTTCATTCTCCTGCAGAAGCAAACCCCTGGTCCAAGAAAAACGCAAAGATGTGACAAGCTGCAGTACAGTTTCTTTTAACTCTGCATGCAAAGTAAGCTTTAACCTCTCATCAAAGTAATGAGTGGTGAAAGTGGCAGGTTTTTCTTCCCGTATCCCATATACTTATATATAATCCCAATATAGCCAACCATCCATCAAGCTCAGGTAGCACCTCTGTTTTAAAGAATGCAAAACACCTTTCAGTTTTCCCTTCTCTCTTTGTTTCTTTGCCAGTTTCTTGGCACCCGTAACTTGAGAGGGAACGGAGAAGTGGGAAGGAAAATAGTGTCTGCATGAGAGTTACAGACACGGGTCTGCTATGAGGTTTTGGCATCTGTGACACCTTGTGTTGCAGGATTCTAAGTGTCTTTGTGTTCCCCCAAACCCTGCAAACCATGACTAATCAAATCAGCAGCAGACGGTACAAAGAGCCACAAGGGACACACAACTCTCTTGCATCAAGCCATACTCTGTATTTCATTTGCTTCTTCTCCTGTGTTAGATCTATTCTTGTGTGCCCTCTGTAAGTTTTTCCTGCTAGTCACTCTGTGTCTATATGCGCTCTCCTCTCTCCCCTTTCTCTTCCTTTTCCACAGTGATCTAAAGTGATGGATGGTAGGAATCAGAACTTGTTTGTGTCAAGACTATGCAAACACGAGGAGGTGGAACGGGCATCTTTATCACTCACAGGTTATACAGCATGTCAGCCATGTTCCCTCGGTAGTGCAGAGCATTTCTGTATGCCTTCTCTGCCTCCGCCATCTTGCCCTGGTTCTTCAGTACGTTCCCCAAATTTCCCCAGGCTAGAGGAAATGTGCCAGTCAAGAGTTATACAGCAGAAGAAAAAAAAAAGATGCAGTTGGTGGTCATGTAAAAGCAGTTATTCACACTAATTTGTCAAAGTAAACTAGTATCACTTGATAAAAACAATTAATTGTACTTCTCATGCTTACTTGTTTATTTAGAGTGCTCTCTTTTTTTTATTTAAGTATTCTTAGGCAAGTGTGTAACAATCCTCTAAGCAGTTTTCTGTTATTTTCTTGCACATATTTCTACTTGCCTCTTTCAAGATCAGGTTCCCACAGTGGGTTTCAGATCTCAGCCCAGTTAAAAACATGCATATTAAGTAGAACTGGGTATTGTTTGAGTTTTTAAAAATTTGCTGTACATGCCATTTTTTTCCATCTTTAACAAAACAAGTGAAATGTCTCAAATGTACTAAAAACGTACAGAAACAAATATTAACACAGCACAAAATCCAAGCGGCAAAAATGCATTTGCCAAACAGAGTTTTTACGTTCTTTGTTCACTTTCATCTTGAGTAGCTATCAGTATTCATTGATGCTGTGAAACTGCTTCGTCATCTTTGAATGTTACCTGTAAAATAACAGGAATGGGTGCGTAATGTTCCCCTAATAAAAAAAACAGCTTCATAGCTATAGTAACGGTTGCTGTGGCCAAAAGATTGATAAGCTAGCTTTGAGTTTGTAAAATTAACTAGAGCTTGAATGATTTTTCGGCAGGCAGATATTACTATCCAATTTTGCTGACATATCTGTACTGGCATATCTTAATAATAATAAATAAGTACACATGAAGATTCTGTTTACGTTCTACCTGCTGGAAAGAAAACATCGCTATCAGTCCTAAAAATTCCTGTATCAATTGAGCTCTAAAATTCAGTCATTCAAATTTGCTCCTTGCTTTAGGCTGAAGGTAGGAGGATTCCTACTTACATCTAAAGATAGCCAGTGGCCTTCTTACCTTTAGCGGGATTCACATTAATCCCAGACTTGTAGAGGTTTTCCTCATTGCTCCAGTCTTTGTTTCTTTGAACAGTTCTGAGTCCATTCAGCAGTACTAGACCCATACAGAGACACAACAGCACAGCCTTGCAGCCTCTAGTCCTCAGTCTAACAAACGAGGCTCTTGCACAAGCAGCAACAAGCAGACAAAAGCCTATACTGGGAATGTATAGTACTCTCTCTGCAATTACAAAACCCACATAAAAGAATAGGTTAGTGGCTGGGATGAAAGGCAATGAAAGGATGCCCAGTGAAAATAGTACTAGGCTTTCTGTAGGGGGCAGGGGTGTCCGTGGAGGGCAGTGGTGCAGTCCAGCTGAGCCATTTAGGGCGGTTTTTGGAGAGCCATGCTCTGTGTTATGGTTTGCATCAGGAGCGTGGTAACCATTACCATTAGTGATGGATTTCCCATTAGTGACATGGGCCTTCCCATTGGTCTCCTTGACTTTGGAGGTGGGACCACGAAGGCCAAACAAAACCAGAATGCTCATTCCAACATAAAAGGCAACGGTGTGAAGGTTCCTACAGTCAGCCAAGGACCTGACCAAGGGCACGGCATCCATGGACCAATCGAAACTGAGCTTGTCAGGGCAGAGGAGGAGCCAGGCGTTGGCAGCAGGCAGGTGGAGAAACGTTAGCATTCGAGTGAGGAAATGAGGCGAGTCGGCTGCAGGGTTGTCGGAATTGGAGAAGTTTGGAGGTTTATTGCCCATCCAGTAGAGGCGAGCTGACAGCAAGAGTGCTCCCCAGGAAGCTAGCATGCCAAGACTCAGCAAAACATTGATGTTCTTTTTCTGAAAAGTAGGGGAAAAAAATGTTAAAGGGAAACACCTAAATCAACATTTAGGTCAAAGCCAAAGGTTTTTGTCTGTGTTCAAGAACACCTGATGCACTTCCTGCTAGACAGCTAAACGTATATCAGACCTTTTAAAATCAGCGCTCAAGCAAAACATAGTCCTGTTTGTGTTTTTTTAGTCTATATGAACAAGATCCTTTTCTGTGTTATAATAAGTAATAACGTTTCATTATAATTTATAGATATGCACTTGCTTAAATATTATTTAATTTATTATCTTTTCATTCCTACAATACAGAGAAAAAGAAAGTATGTAAAGCAGTCCCTGGGATGTTTTTGCCTGGGGTTTAAACCACACTCGTGAACAATTATACTGCAACACTGGCAGACTTCTTAAAGTTAAAATGCACAAAAAGCCAGAAACAACACTATGCAAACTGGTGAAAGACACATTAGGATCTGGAAAGCAGGGCATTCTCGTTGGTGTCAGTTTCAGTGCGAAGCAACAGGATTGTTTATATGATGAAATATTTGCTTCAGATTGAATGTGTCTTACTCAAAGTGGTGAAATATTTTTTGTTTGAAATTCACAACTGGTTTGCCAATACATTTTTGATGTTCAGAAAGTTATATTAAAGATAACAAGAGAAAATGTCAAAGTCCAAAATCAAAGAATAGAAAAAAAATCAACAAACTTCAAAAAATGTCAGTTTATTAGTATTCCACACACACCCCTCAGTTCTGATCTCATTGTAGGCAACTCCAAAGTAAATTTGAAACAGTGGAGGTTTTCTTCCCAACTCTTTCGGCCTGTTGCAGAAAGTGTGACTGGTAATCGGCTTAGGACTCATTGTTCTGATCTATGCCGTTTACATCTCATAAGAGCATTACTTCTATAACATAATCACTATTATTTTTTTTCTGTCACGCAACAACTTTGACCAAACTGTTTAGGAACCCATAAAATTTGAACTAAATAGAGTTTGTGTAACCTTTCTAATTTTGCACAGAGCTCTGTTGCTTATTGATAAAGCACATGCTTGAAAGGAAGTAGAAAGAGGATTTTTTAAATAAAATAAAAATCCTTTCACTGCAATTTGGTGTAATGTTTTTAAGACATGACAAGGTTGTCAGATCACACCCAGCAACCCCCCCCCATTCCACAGAAAGATAAACTAAACAATCCAAACTGCAGTTCTTATAGCCGCTTGAGGCTCCAAATGGGAGTTAATCCACTTTAACTGCAGCTTTGGTCTCTATGGAAGCTCGCTCCTTCTAATAGGAAAAAAATATATTGAAATAAATAAATAAATAAATAAAAAGAAACCTTTTAAACATTTGTAGGCAAGTTGAAATTCTACATTAAAATTAATATTATAATTTATCTCAAAATTCAACTCAAAATCTTTCTGCTAAGCCTCACCTCACCCATTCAGGTCACTCAGCTGAATCTCTGATAGTCAGTGCCTTTCGGAGCAGTTTTAATGGAGTTAATCAAATAATCAAATAATATTTCCTGTTTGAGGTACAGCCCATTTAAGAAGTTTGAGCCCTTGTTTTAATGATTCATATTCTAGTATTTTTCTTAGTCTCTTAGAGCTGCTTAGCAGTTATCTGTATCCTTCCAATGCAAACCAACTTCCAATGCCAACAATGAGGCTTCAGCATGCAGTATACACAAATGGCTGACGTTACAGAGGCAATGTCCATCTATAATTTACAGTCTATGAGCTCCTTGATTGGTTAACATTTGGTCACAGATTGGTTAAATTACATTTGTTAGGTGAAATCTGAGGGAGCTGTAAGACCAGTGATGCTTTTGAGACAATTTTAATTTGGTTTTCTATCTGTCAGATGTGACGCCAGACTTCCTCAATACCACAATTTGACATGATGCGTTCTGAAATCAATTACTGCTCAAATCTGATTTAGTGGTATGTTTTTGACAAGATTAAGCAAATCTGACTTCATTTCTTATACACCGATTACTCTTCAAAGTCATATAGTCAAAGACTTACTGACACAGACAGTGTGGCGCCACACCAACTAAAAAGTGTTTGTTAGTTATATTACTGTGTGATGAACATGGCATAACACTATGAGTGATGATCACAGAGATGCTGCTAACTTCCTATTTTCTGGGGCCATTTATTATCCAAGCACTGCTGTAATATGAACTTTATTTGAACCTACAGTATCCTGAGGGAATTGAGCTCTCTGTGTGTATACAAGTGCATGCTCACAGTTTTTATAATGTGTACTATCAATGCCCAGGACAGGAGGAGCACACATACTTTTGGTCTAGTATATTATCATCCGTAAAGCTTTAATAGATCTGAAAATTACTACAAGAGCTCATACAACTCATATTGTTGAAAAGGATAGCACAGCTTTGGCTTTTATCTCCAAGTAAGTTTATTCACTATAGTAATCATTTATACTCCGCTGTATAATCTATGCAATATGAATTGCCATTTCTTACAGCTTCACAACGCACAAAGAGCAAATCAGTCGTGTCATTAATGAACTCTGATGAAATGAGCATGCTCGAGTAAGCTCACGCGTGCTCATGTTATCCATAACACGCCCATGCTAGGATTAGAATAAGAGGCTTAGCATCTACCCTGACCTGCTGGCTCCACTTAAACTGTTGATTTCTCCAGATCTGAAAAGGAAAAGCATGGTCTCTTTGGAGAAGTTAGATGAGGCAAGAAGCCTAGTTACACTAGATCAGTTGTCAACTGTAGGATGAAAAAGGACCAGTTTAAGGACTTCAGCATTTAGAGCATTCTGAGAGGCAGGGGGCAAATGAGCGGGGAAAAATTGGATATTGATTCAGATGCCAAAAGGTGGTGCGCAAAGGATAAAATAGAGTGCCTTTTACACAAGAAAAGGTGGGATGTGCTTATTGATGGATGAGACCACACTGAATGTAAAGAAAGGCAACTGACAGAGGAACCTACTTCTGCTCAGTATTGGAAGATTAGCCAATTCCTGTAAGAGAGTCATTTGTGGTATAGCTGAATGAGTTTCATTCTGCTACTCGATGGCTTGTCTATTTCTAAACTGTTCCTTAATTGATTTCGCAATCAGCTGCACACACAGACACACACAAACACACATCTCAAACTGCAGAACGGTGGGGTGCACTGCTAGTTCTACTTTCCAGTGATGCACCACTGCGCCTTCACAAATTCAGAGAGCAAATAACTCTTAACACCACCTTTCGTTAGTGCATTTTAGAGGAAACTGTTTTCTGCATCAGGAAAGTCAGTTTAACCTCAGCAGAATATTATGTGGTAGCTGAAAACAGATCTCCACTAACCCAACTTTACCCTCTTCACACAAAACAATCAGTCCTTTAACAGATCCAACTTCTAACTGCTATAAAAGTCTTTTTATCTTGTCCACTTAGCAAAGAACTCATCCAAATATTATAGAGTAAATTGCTATTTTGAGGTCATAGGAGCATGTGTCAGGGCATCTTTGATATTTGACATTTATCCAATTTTGTTACCATTCCCAAGGTGCTTTTTAACTATGGGCAAGGTGCTCCAGGCATGAAAAGCTAAGGTATAGCACCTTTTCAGACACGTGACACAAACTATTACTTGCTTCATCGGTGTGGTTATTTCACAGAATTCTGTGGCCCACACAAAAGGCGTTTTCCACTTGCAGTGCCATGCACTGTCAACATCAACTGCACTGAAGTACGAGTAAATTGAATGCTTGTTTTGTGTTCCGACTGCATTTCATTGTTAGTTTTCCACTCCCTCGTTTCTACTCTTTTTAAGCGGGCGCACTGTCAAGAGGTTGTCATCTTGCTTTCCAGTTCACATACGTGGAACGTGTGCTTATGTGCCTATTGTGTAGTACATTTTGAGTTTAGGCTTCCAGGCATCCACAGACACGGAAACCACAGCTTAAACCGCATTCTCTCATCTGATGTTAAGCCTTGCAAAATATTTTGGATTAAACCAGGAAGCTAATCTCTACATTATTATATACTCTAAAACCGAATTGTGGGATTGTGAGCCTGCATTGCATTTAAGCTACTTTTACCTCTCTGTTGTGTAAAGTACAGCATAGCAGACAAATTTACACACTGGACACTCAAATACAGCAGTGGCCAGTATGCATGGCCGGTATACTGTTTACAGTAAACAGGGTCATTCTGCATCACACAGCATCAGAGACAGATGGTAGTAAATGGTCACCCTGTGTATTATCTTGGCCTTTAAACTGCTTTCTTGAAAGAGTGTCAGCATTGTTTAAGGCAATACAGGTACTCTTGATGCATTTGAAAGTAAACACAGAAAGTAGTCCACTGGATTATGAGTAATGCACAGGGATCCTTACGAAGCAGGGAATCGAAACGTAGCAGCAGAGTGATTGATGTGAGCATACTGAGAATTTGCCTTCAAATTCATAATCCTGAATGTCCAGGCTAAGTGTAAAGATTTAGTTTTTTTAAACCACAAGTTCTTTTGTCTTGAAATAAGACTGCATTGCAAGTCATCTATATCGCTGCTTTTCATTGTTATCTGTGGATGCAAGACTCAACGGATCCCGGACTTACCACTGGTCTGTTTTTAAAGTTTTGAAGGGGCTTTGTGATTTTAAAATTTTACCGTTATCAGTCGGAGTGAAATTCCTGGGAACTGGTTCTTACTCTTACTAGCTTTAACAAGATCTGCGTGTATCCACGGAGAATGGCTGGCATAATCCCCAGCCAGCTGTCAAATGTAGCATCACGCTCGTGTCAAACATCCGAACCTAATACTCTCCCACATATCTCCTCCACTTTGGATCCTCATTTGGAAATTCAGCATCAATTTCTGAAGCTTTCGCTCAAATACTTTTTGTTCTCTTTTGCTTTATTATCCACGTTCTCCCTTGACTTAATATTCTCTCCATCGGCCTCTTTCTGCACATAAAACATAGCTCCTAAGCCTTCATCCTTAAACTGCCACTCATTATTAACTCTGCTTTTATAAATCCCAGAAGTGTGTGGTGTGCCTGTTGACACTGTAGCGTGCAGAGTGTTTAAAACATGTTTCAAGACAAGGCACCCTACAGTTGACTTCATATTTGTGCTGTTTAAAGCCGCCTTGGACTGACGTAAGACAGCAGGGAAACAATCTTCCTGACTTTTCTTGTTTAAGGCATGTCCCATTTAAACAAACAAACTCCTCATAATGCTTTGGAACGTGGTGGGCAGCTCATGCAGAGCATTTTTTTAATCAAAATCTTATATTCTTATCCTTTGTGATTAGAAACCTTGAGTTGAAGTTGTGCCTTTGGGGTGATTCGTTCTCAATGACATGTGCATGGAAAGGCCTACAAAGTGTTGGACGCCCTGCATTTTTATAACAAACATCCAGCAGCCTGTCTTATTTGAGGCATTAACAGTGACATAGTACACTGTGATGAAAGGTACAATGAGGCACGTATTCGGTGCTTTTTCCAGCACTCCAACGTATTCTGTATTGTGCTGACTTGGCGCAGCTCATCCAAGTCATCAGACGGCAGCGTGGCTGGCACTGAGAACGGCTGACTTTGATAGAGTGACCCAATTATCTCAATGTTCTCCTCATGAAAGCTTTGCTGCTGCTGGCACAGAGACCTGTAATGAGATAGGTCACAGGGTGAAGCTTTGCACGCCGTCCAGAACAATAGCTGATCAAAGAAGAGGCGCTGTCCATGTTGGGCTGACTTTTAAAGAGCTTCCTGGGTGTGTAATGTCAGGTCATCAGTATCAGAAAGAGACAGTAAAAGTCAGGGCTGGGTGATGCTGCTGAAGAGCTGTCATGTATCTGATTTAGACTTTAATCATTAAAGCTGATTATTATTGGAGCTGTGTATAAGGAGCTAAAATGCACGTTCCAAATATGAAAATTATAATGAGCCTCTTGAAAGATATGCTTATGCGAAGACGATCAGATTTAATTGCCCCCGTGAAAATGATGTAAGCCTCTAATTACTCAAGCTTTTATCTGAATGAAAGCCAGATGCAGTCTTTCATTTACACTTAGCCACATACAGTAAATATGCATCTGCATTAAGCTAACAAAAAAAAGCAAATCCATCGGACTTGATTTTTTCATGAAACATGCAAATAGGTATTGGCTCTACTCCTGAAGCTGTTTAGTCACTGAGAAAATGTCCAGAAGAACATTTTGTCCACTGTAGTAGCAATATTTAACAACTAGCAGTAGCCGTTAGCTAGTTAAAGGTACATAAAAGAGAACCCAGCAGATACTGAAATGGTGTTGTGCCCCTCATTTTCAGATGTCAGATCAGATGGATGGCAAAACCCCTAGAAATTAGAAAATACTGTCGCTTTCATATTTTTGTTATGAAAAAAGAAAATGCATCTCTTTAAGGCAATACCCTTTTTTAATTAAAATTTATGGGAGAACTGCAATAAGACACTACACTGGATATTCATTCAATATACCTATGACATAAGAAGAGTCACAAGAGCTTGATGCATTCATTTTCTTACCTATAAACAAAATTTAAAAAGCGGTCCAAGCATGTTATTTGCCCTATGTCTGATTTTCCCCACTGAGCAAAACATTTGTTTAACCTTTAGCTTCACCACATGTTTCTTAAAATTAATGTTTGGGTGTTTTTTAGTTGGACCACTTTACAAAGTAAGCAAGATTCGGGGGCTAAGTATATAAAAATAAGCTTGCCTTGCCAGCATCCACAGGAATGCAAGCTAAATAGAGAGCATGCAGCAGATCTTGCAACAGGGGCCATCATTTCATAGCCGAATGCTTCTGCTACAGGATAATTGGCACAACATTCATCAAGCCGTCAGCTGGTTAAACTAACCTTAATCTGTGTGTCTGGGGCATTCATTGAGACAAATGAGGAGGAGAAGTCCACACCAATTCAACTTCGACTTTGTAAGCCTGCCATCAAATCCCTCCCATTGTCCATCTACCTCCACTAAAACATTTGCCGTCATCTTTGATTACACTGCAGATGTGGACGTTGATGTTGCACGTGCAAGTTCAACGTGTCAAGTATGGAGGATTAAAGTAAATAAATTCCTAACATCTAATCTATTTTTCTTGAAGGAACTACTTTTAATTTCATACCTTGGATTTAAAGATTTTCATGCAATACTTTATCTGAAAGGTACAGTCACTGATATTCGTGTTTTTCATGCAAGTAAATGCTTGAAACCCCAGGCCTTCCATGCTGTTGCTATGAAACAGATAGCTGTGCTTGGGAAGACGCCTCCCGGCTCTTGTTGTTAGTTACATGGGTTGCGTATAATCTTGTACAGATTAGCCAAAACACCATGCACCAGCTGCAAATAACAGTTCTACAATACTTCTAAGTTATGTATTTAGACTCAAAGGTATATATATATATATATATATAATATATATATTAGGGGTGCAACGATATTCGTATCGATATTGAACCGTTCGATACAGTGCTTTCGGTTCAGTACGCATATGTATCGAACAATACAAAATTTGTAATTTATTTTATCAACTTTCCTTCTGACGATGCTGTCTGTGTTGAGCGCTCAGTGAATCTGCGTTCGACTACTCCGCCTAGGGTCGACAGTGCAGCCTAGGCGGAGTAGTCGAACGCAGATTCACTGAGCGCTCAACACAGACAGCATCGTCAGAAGGAAGAGCGCAGGGCAAGCTAGCGAGACAGAAGTTAAGCTCTCCTTACAACATGGACCTCCCCCACCCTCATTCAGATCTGGCGTTTGGAATTATTTTGGTTTTCATGTGACGTATGACCCTGAAGGTAAGCGAGTCATGGACTAAAGTAAAACAGTATGTTGGATGTGCCATGCAATGCTCAATTACATGGGTGGGAACTAGTGTGTTAGCGCAGTTAGCTCGTTAACGTGTTAGCCGTCTAGCCCCATGCACGGGGCGATCGGCGGTAGCTCGTTAACGGAGATTTGCCGTGTTGTGGCGTTAAGGTCATTTCAACGAGATTAACCTGAAACCACTAGTGGGAACACAACGAATATGACTGCACATTTACGCTGACATCATCCTAGTGCAAAGACAAGTGGAAGCAGAAAAAAAACAAGCAAGCATGCTACTAACTTTAGCCGAGTCATTTAGACAGCTGTTTAATATGCTGCTGAGAATATAGCCCAGAAGAAGTGTATAGTATAGCTTTTATTTTGGAAAGAGACATTTCTCTGTAATAAACTCTCTTTTCCAAAGATGAGTGATTCCTCAATCAGATACAGGGCTCGCAACGTCCCGGGGATAGCGATTTTTTCAGTCGGGGTACCAAAATCTATCTCTGCCCTGCCCGTCGAGCTATTGTAGGAAGGAAAAATATATGTCAATGCTTTTGCATTCTTTCGGAAATGTAGCTGGGTAATTATGTCATTGGCATCGGTGAGCCACTGTCAATATGTGACATATTGAAATCGCGTTTGAATTTGCGCTTGTTTTTTTGCTTTCACTTTGCAATCGCGCGAACTGTGTATAGAGAGCGACAGCACTGATCTGTGAGTGATGATAATTTGTGCACCAATTCCTCTGACATCGTCTTATTAATCGTTAGCTTACTATGCAAACATGACAAGTGAAATCTCCCGCAGCTTAAACATATGAGAGGTTGATCGCGCAGAGAATCGCTGAGCTTATGTGAATGCGTGTGTAAAAGCAGCAGGATATATATTTGACTACGATGACCTGGATGACTGAGAACCTTCACAGACAGATATATATTTTAGTTCTGCTGAGCCAAATAAGACAGGTCAGGGTGAAGAAGTGACAGCCAAAGAAAAGCTTACCACAAAACGGAGAAGTTATGACAAATCAGACTATAAGGCAAAAAGAAAGTGCAGCTTTATGGTTTCATGGACAAAAGAATTTCTGTGGCTGCAATATGACGAGCTAAATAACCAGGGCTGCACATAAGTGGTCCGCAGGTGCGCATTCGCTGTCAAAATAAAAAACACGCACAAGGGTTAGGGTTAAATTTAAAAACTGTACTTTTGAGTTAAAATATATATTTATAATTTTAATAAATGACAAATTAAAAAGGCATGAACATTTTTTTTGTATCGAAAAAATATCGAACCGTGACACCAAAGTATCGAACCGAACCGAACCGTGAATTTGGTGTATCGTTGCACCCCTAATATATATATATGCCAAACATTTCATCAACCCCTGGGTTGAAATGTTTGGCTTTCCTTGGCTTTTCCTGATACAAACAAAAAGAAACTATTTTCTTGGGCCTGTTGTCAACATGCTTGTTTTTGCAACTGACAAACCCAGAATTGCGAAACAAAGACATAATGTCTGGGATATAAGCCTCATTCTGTTTTCTCAATGCACCGCGGCTCTAACACCTCACCTTCATCTGTTTCCATCTATCACCACCTAACTCTCCCTCCATCCTACCTTGTTTCATTTGAAATCTCATCTCAATCTTATTAGAGAGTTAACAAGATGAGAAATGGAGTGCCGGTCGAAACACACCTGTCCCCTATGCTGCACTGGAGCTGCTTTTGGAGCGTTTCCTTTTTTGTTCATAGCTGCTGTGAAGCAGCTCATTCAGGTGATTTGATGTTGATGATTTTGTATTATTCAACTTCATTTGGAAGAAAGCATGAAAACGTGTATTCAGACAAAATCACAATATGCACCATTGTTCTCTGAAGCACGTCTTTGCAGTCTCTCCACCTAAGATACTATCCAATTCAATAGCAACTGATTAAGCCTCAGTGGCAACAGGAGAACCCCCCATTCCCAAAGTGCTTTAAGGGCACCGTGGGCAAGAAAAACCAAGAATAGATAAAGGAAAGGAAGTGAGAGCATAGTTTCCTTCTCCCTCGCTTGCTCTTTCTCTCACTTTATCCATCTCCCTTGTTTTCCCATGCGTCCCGAGACGTCTGGCTCATAATGGAGGAAATGATTGCCCCCACGGCTGGCCCCAGCACGTAACGAGCTCTTTGCCAAGATAACTGTGACTAGTCCAGCAGACAAGGGCATTGCCAGATTGATAAATGAGCCAGATGTGCCGGAGGCAACAGGAGTTGCTGGGGGGTTGGCACCGACCTGATGGGCTGGCACAAGAATGCTGGCCAGGGTTATTGTGTGTGGGCAAAGAGGTGCAGGTTGCTGTTAATATCTCTGCTACACAGCTTGATAAACACACAATAAAATCTGACTTTCCATAATTCTGTCTGTGAAGCTATGAGACAGGTTGCGACAGGCTGAAATAACATTAAACTTTCAAGTCAGCTCTGGAAGCTTTCTGTGAATAAGCCGAAAGTGTCTAATCAAGACTGTATACAGCATTAGATGGCTCGCAATTTGCAAATTCAAAGTTAGAAATGGGTACATGCAGCAACCTCTAGGGCTTAAAAAAAAGCCAACACACAAACACCAATTCCTGCAGTACCATTTTCCACTTGAGGCTGACTCCAAAAACAAGTCAGCGTTTATAGCGTGGCACAAAGAATGTGGCGCTAACTGACAACTAATATAGCCCTCTCTGTGGTACAGAGTGACCGAGAAGTATGGGTTTCAATTTTAGGACACTGTTTTTTTACATCTGTTATCAAGCATTAATTAGCAAGTACAATTTATGAATACTGCTTTCACCAAGGTTGATAGCATTAGCAGATAGCTTTGAAATACACACAGTGGTTTGTTTAATGTCATGGTTGCTTTGTGGAATTCTTTCTTAGTATATTTAGTTCTTTTCTGAGTTGGTGTAGAGTTAAATCCTCCCTTGGTGTTTGACTGTTTTGCTTCAGTAAGTCTCCTGTCTTTGCTTCACTCTTGTGTCTGTATTTTCCCTTTTTTGTTTTCCTGCTTTTGTTGATAGTTAGTTGCTCCATGTAATTTGCTTTTAGTTTAGCTTACTTTGTATTATCTTCTGTGATTCAGTTCAGCTGTGTCTCGTTCCGCTCAGCTGTCTCGACTTTTGCCCTTTTGTGCGTGTGGGTATTCCTGTCCTCCCTTTAGTCATTTTTCAGAGTAACTGTGATCTTGCCCCAGTGTTTTTCCTAGCCTTATGTTTAATTTTTACAGTTTTCAGTTCCTGTTTTGGACTTTGCGTTTCGTCTTTTCAGAGGACCTAAAGCTAGCCTGAATAAATGTTTCACCCTTTCTACCAGAAATTCCACCAGTCTTTGGGTCCTCATCCACATAACGTGTAACACTTCTAGCTGCAGGGCATCTTTTATATAACCTATGTTTGGTTAACATTAGCCGAAACAAGTCCAGCTTAGGCTGGTTTTCGGTTGACTCCATGCTGACCCACGTATGTCCTGCTTTGTAGCTTCTTTGGGATATTTTCACTTCTTGGATCGATTAGCTTCAGTAGATGAAATTAGCTTACGTTACCTAATTTACCTAGCTTACCTATTGATGTGAACAAATTGCTAAGCAGTCCATATAGCACCATATAGCTAGTCCAGCAACTCTTAGTCCTCCAAATTTTCAAATTACACTACAGTCCATTTACACATTAGCATTTTTAAAAAGTCTTTATCTTGTAAAAATGGCCTACATATGGCAATTTATGTACATAAATATAATATAAACTTCCCATTTGGTTCTTACTTTGTTTTTATTTCATACAAAGTGAAATATTGTAGTCTGGAACAAAAAAAAGTGATAAAATATATGTTTTCTGTAGAACGTAAAAGATCATTTTCACACTCTCTAAAGGCAATGTTGCACAAACCCCTTTAAAACCAGGTTTTTTCTTTTTCACTCATGTATCTTTGCTTGTATTACGGCTATTTTTTCTCCATCAGCATATGCAAATACTTGTTATACTAGATGACTGAGTACAATTTGAAAGGCAGGTGCTTTTTTGTATCTACTATGGTCTACTGGCTGTGAAAGCACATATAATTCCAGGTTCTCATGCCAAGAACATAGTAAAGAAGCAGACTATGACTTCTCTGGTCTCTTATCTCTCTGGGCCACTGACTGCAAACTTCTTATAACAGTCATGGTTATTTATTCTCCCAAAAACAACTCCTGAAGAAGATGGTAACGAATGTGTTTTCGTTGGAATGCTGGCAGCATAAAGAAGACACGAATGTGCTGACACTCTATACATAACAGAGAGTGCCACAAGACATTTGAGATGAACTGTACAAGGTTGCATCAGAAACCTTCAAGCAAACATAGGTATTTATAGATGTTTCCACAAGAAGAGATTACTATAAACAGATCCTCATGCAGACACATGCACATTTAGAGTGAGACTGTCCTTGTACAGTAAACCCAAGGGGACTTTTTATTACACTAGTTATGCATTTTACAAGGGCCATCATGTTGGCTGAAGAGCAGCTTCTCTAATCAAATGAGGAGTGTGGAGTCACACACTCTTTCCCATAATCAGATGAGTCACCACGTCAAGGTTGTCTTCCTTAAATAACTTAACTTTGGAAGGGGGGGGGGAATTGAGCCATGCCGGGTTTCCCTGCAGAGGAAGCACATGTTATCTTTGTGTGTGTACATCTGTGTATTAACTGTGTGTATAACCAAATACACCTGAGAAGGATGTGCTGTTGCTTCTCTGCACATACCTTTTGTCACCTTCAAATGAGAAATCAACTCACCCCTGAAATAGCTTTTTCCTGTCCAAGCCCCGTTTCCTCAAATGCACATGTATCCACGCATATGAGTCCGAGATCCTAATTTAGATTTCCTTGCATGAATGTGTATCCATTTACTGCAGCAAATTGAAGGTGGTGGCAGCATTGTAAGGAAGTGAAAAACTTCCAATCTTCCTGTTTAGCAGGCGAATGAGGAAAGCTTATTTTTCATGCAGCAACTACGGAGTCTGCATAAGCAAACAGCTTTCCTAATTACACCACTAATGAAAGGCAAACACACAATTCACACACAAACAAAACCTTGTTAAATACACACACAAAACCTAATCCAGGAACCATTAACAGCTGGCAGGCTGAGGCTCACCTCTAAGGGAAGGAAGAGGAAATTGGGGTGCGCAGAGATGCCAAAACAAGAGCCAGTGAAAATACACAGACATTTACCCCCGGCGGCAAGAATTCATTTACCTTTCCTAATAGGTGAAGAAGTGCCTGGCGAAACCGGAGCCTCTGGAACACGAAAAGGTCATACACAGCTGACACAGCCAGCACCGTCACCCCCTGCTCCTTCCAAAGCATGCTGGCTGCTGCAAACCACAGGCTGCCCAGCATCCAGCCCCAGCACCTGATGACAGAGCCTCCACCACATTGCCTGTTCTGGAAGGCCCCATGTGGCACCGGTCGGAGTCCACAGTGTCGCACATAGCAGAGAAGAGACAGCAAGAAAAACAAAGCGGCACCAACGTCCGCCCTTCCCACCACACCAGCGACTGCTTCAGTGTGAATCGGGTGGGAGGCAAAAAGAAGGCCTGCCAAAAGGCTCCACAATCCCCCACCCAGCAGCGGCCGGCTGAAGGCTGTGACAAGGGCTGTGACCAGGCCGTGCAGCACCACATTCATTAAGTGGTAGCCCCAAGGGTTGAGGCTGTGCAGGGAGTAGTTGAGGCGGAAGGAGAGGGTGCAGAGTGGACGGAAAGACTTGTGGCTGCCACTGTGAGTGAGCAAAGTGCCCCAGAAGTCGTCATACAGGATGTTGGTCCAGGGAGTCTCAGGGAGAAGGTCCTGGTTGGTCTTGATGGCTCGGCTGAAAGAACAAAAGGAATAGGTATGAGGCGTTTATTGATTTAATATTGATATTTTGTGCTATGAGCCAACATTTTCAACATACAAGTATGGGTGTAGTCAGTTTAAAATATTAGATTAAAGCAACTTTAAGGTCAACATTCTTTAAAATGTGTTTTCAACTGCGTGTATTAACAAAGAATTTCTTTGCAGAAGCCCTTACGTAGCATCCATCTGAATTGTGTACACGGAGATAGGAGTCATTTGGAATACCAAGTTTTCTATCTTGCTAATCATGCACTCATAAGTGAAACTTAATAGCCAAATGCAATGAGAACACCACAGAGTATTTGATTAAACACAGAGACGTGCACGCTGCTGAGCTCTCACACACGCAGCATGCGCATATGTCACATGTACCTGCAAACACACACACACAGACAGGTGGTATAACACCCCCGAGGTTCTGCGGATTCTCGTAATTAGCGTCTCATTACTGAGGGACATGAGCAGCATTCGTGTACAGTCACAGACGGCAACAAATGAAGATCACAGCAGAGACTGATGAATGGGATCGCTGCTACAACAACAACAACTCGAAGCCAGGTTAGTGAAAGAAAAAGCTTGCGTAGATATTCCGCAGATTTATAAGTGTTTGCCAGGAGAAAAGTGAGACCACAAAATAAAGACAAAGGAATCAGTAACAGAGGGGAAACTGCAGTGAAATTTACATTTTCCATACACTTTAATAAACTTGAACAAACTGACCTTTAACAAACTTTAGTCAGTCAAATGATAAAAGTCACTGAATGGCTTGTTAAATTTTTATTTACTTTTTTCTGTAATCATTAAATTTCCAAGAAATCATTTGTCACTGTGGTCTGCTCACTGCAATAAGTCAGTAATATTGTTATCATAACTACAAAGTCACCAACTTAGCCACACACACACACACACACACACACACACACACACACACACACACACACACACACACACACACACACACACACACACACACACTCTCTCACACACACACACACACACACACACACACACACACACACACACACGCACAGATTCCTCCATCAGTTACCACAGCAACCAATGCAGATATAGAAATCAATCTTTTAAATGACAACGCAACAGTCAGTCCTAAAAATGTGATTTGCCTAATAAACCAGGTAGTTAATTTTTGTTTATATAATTCAGTTTTATAAAACTGCATTTTCACCAGATCAGTGCAAAGATCTGAGTTATTGAGTTATTTTCCCATTGACTAAAATAGGCAATATCTGAAATTCCTGGGTAAATGGTAAATGGCCTGTATTTATATAGCGCTTTACTAGTCCCTAAGGACCCCAAAGCTCTTTACATATCCAGTCATCCACCCATTCACACACACACATTCACACACTGGTGATGGCAAGCTACATTGCAGCCACAGCCACCCTGGGGCGCACTGACAGAGGCGAGGCTGCTGGACACTGGCGCCACCGGGCCCTCTGACCACCACCAGTAGGCAACGGGTGAAGTGTCTTGCCCAAGGACACAACGACCGAGACTGTCCAAGCCGGGCTCGAACCGGCAACCTTCCGATTACAAGGCGAACTCCCAACTCTTGAGCCACGATCGAGAGAAAGCGAGAGAAGCCCTCTTTTCGTGGAAAGCAGCGGTGCATTTCCAGTTAGTTTTTTTTTGCAGCATTTGCTTTCCCATCATGAACAGCCATGTCAGATAACAATTATTCTTGCTTCACAGCTGCATGCATACAGCAACCATTCAACATATAATTTATATCAATTTCTGTCCAGACTTGTTCTTCAAATTGTGCAATATAAAATGTCACCACTGAAGACAAAAAACAAAACAAAAAAACGTGTCCTTGTTCTTTCATGTGCTCACTACATCCTAACACCTTCAGTGTGACTTTCTTCTTTTCCTCCTCCTTGGGAGCTCCATTTTTACCATCCTTCGTCTAATATATCCACTATCCTTCCTCTGCACCTTTCCAAACCATCACAAGCTTGCCTCTCCAATTTTGCCTCCGAACTGCTCAACCTGAGCCGTTCCTCTCATACATTTCTAATCCTGTCCCTCCTGGTCACGCCCAATGAAAATCATAAATCCTTAACTCTGCCACCTCCAGCTTGTAAACCTTCCCCTTTACTCTTGCTACCATTCTTCTGTCACAAATCACACTTGTCTCCATCCACTCCACCCTGCCTGCACTCTCTTCTTCACCTTTCCTGTGCACAGTCCATTGGCTTGAATGGTTGAAGCCAGGTATTTAAACTCATCCACCTCATCAATACTTCCAGTCCTTGCATATTCACAGCTTCAGTCCCTACATTTAAAGGCCTTTATTTTTTTTACCTATTACCTCTGACAACACCTACCCATGATCCTCCTCCTCCTGTCTTCGGAGCACAGTTTCCGCTCCACTGGCATCCTACTGATCAACTGTACCAAAGGCGGTTGTTGTTAACTGATCTGGTATGGATGTGTAATTGATGGCTCGCATATATGATTTGGCATTGATTTTCTGCTCAATGTCCTTCCTGACGCAACCCAGGCCTGTGACCAGCGTGTGCCGGGGCCCACACCCCACACCCACTCAAGATGACTTTGACCTTTCATCACTTCATCCTTGGGTTCAAGTGCCAAATCTTCCATCATCACATGGAAGAGATATTGCATTTACAACAATGAAACAAAATTACCTACAGCCAGCTAAGCCATAAAAATAAGTGCAGCATTTGAAAAGCAGGACTGATGCACTGATGGACTGGTGAAAGAAGCTGGCAGAATTATTGGAACAAGTCTGCCAGAGATCAGTAATATCTTCCCCACTCGCTGTCTGAGGAGGGTGCACAGTATCCTGCGGGACCAACATCACCCTGCGCGCCACCTTTTCCATCTGCTGCCCTCAGGGAGAAGGTACAGGTCTATACAGGCCAGAACATCCAGACTGGCCAACAGCCTGTATCCACAGGCTGTGAGGCTCCTGAACTCTCTGCCCCCCTCTCACGGACAATAACCATATCCAACTTCTTAATAGCAATGAACTGGTCTGCATTGGTGCATCATATCTTTATTCTCTTCCCCCTCCTGCCCCCCCCCCCCCCCCCCTCTTTCTTAAATAGATAACTATCATATCTGATATCATATCTCACAGTACAATAATATTGAATGGGTTGCATTGTTGTATTTTGTCATGTTTCTCAGGTCTTTGTCTGAATTTCTACGAACATTATTGCTAAGGATTGTCTTATTGCATTGGAGTCACACTGGGTTAAATATGTACACTTGGGTTTTAAGGGGTATTTATTATTTTCTTCTTTTTTTTGGGTTGTATGGAAGCCCCAAACGCAATTTCATTGTTCTTGACAATGACAATAAATAAATAAATACTAATACTAAATAAATGAAAGGGGGATTGAAAACACCAGAACACCAGTGTCTGCACTGAAAAATCTGCCGAGTGTTTGATGGATAGTAATTTGATGCAATGTCAAGTATCACTGAGGCAGTGTGGTTTTCAAAGAAGGGTTGCATGCTGTCGAGAATGCAGCCTAATGAGTACCTACGAGGTGACTGGAGCAGACAAAGAAAATATTACTGTAGATCAAATTATAGTGGATGTAGAAAAACAGAGAAGCCCACAATACAAGAAATATGCCACTAATTGTTGGAACAGGAAATAAGAGTAAACTGTGTTTAATTTATAACACAGAGAAAACCAAAAGATAGCCAGATCTACTGATCTCACGGCTGACGTGCCAATTAAAAGCAGCTGGGTGATGACAACAAGCAGATTCATTCCAGCTTTTCTTATCCTCTGAGGACAATGCTGCTTTTTTTTTTTTTTTTTTTTTTTTTTTTTTTTTTTAAACAGGCTGAATATATTATTTTAATATCACTAGGAGAAGCTTGGGTTATGTGAGGTTGATTGCAAAAGCTTTGCGTTTCCAGGATTTTAACACTGACCCAGTAGTATCCCCCCGCTTTCTCTCTGTCTGGGTTTGATCATCCTTTGCAATGTTTCTGTGTTTGTGCATGGCACACTCGGGAAGGAAAGGAACAGCAAAAGGAGGCCAGTTGGGGACTTCCTTTGTCTACAGACTGAAACTCAGAGCTGAGCTTATAAAAAAAAAAAAGAGGACAGGGGGGAGAAAAAGACCGAGATGTCGGCCTGTAATAGAAGACAAGATAAAAGTAAAAGAATAACTAAGACAGCAAAGAGAGGGCAAAAAGTCAACCCATTAGCCTACAGATCCAGTCTCAAAACAATAACTGCTGAAGGAATTAATTTAAATGTTTTTTTCCTTTAAGCCTTCAGTCCTGTCATCGCGTGAGCTGTAGTAAATTCCTGCATTTCCCAAGATTGTTCTGTCAGAGAAAAGCATTGTGTATTTCTCAGGCTCTCACTTACAGCATATAATATTTCTAAGGAGGCGGTGCATTACATCATGCAGTTTACAAAGCCTCTTCCTTTTTTACTGTAGTTCCACATTGAGCTGTTATTTTAGAAATGATTTACAGTCCCAGCATAGCGTGGAGCATGAGGACAGCAAGGACTGAGGATACAAGGAAAATAAATGTATCCCAAGTTTATCAAAATTCAAGTCTTTAAAGTAATCTCACATTGCAACTCATTCTATGCTTATCCCAAAACACTCCTAAAAGATGTTGGCAATTTACTGAAGCAGAATAAATATTTTGTTCGTGAAAATCTGCAACTCTGCTCACGCTTCTTCCCATCCTGTCCCTTTGGGCGCTTAGTTAGCACACCATGAAATCCATACATGGCTTGATTCAGTCTCACCCAGCTCCCTTGTGTCCCTCTCCATGTCTTGGGTCTCAAAACTCTGCGGTGATAAATAATTTAAATATTCAAATCAGCGCCAACCACTCATCTCCCTCCCTGCTCCTGCCCGGCACTGGAGGATGAAAAGAATGCATTACCCATGAGAGTTTGGCAACGGGTCTGTGCATGCGCACGCAAAGGAATAAATGGTTACATGCGACGTGTCCGTTCTTTGTGTTTGCGAGTGCATGCGCATGTGAGATTGTGTGACAAGAGAGCCTGTGCTGATGGCTTCATTGAGGCCCGTCTCTGCAGCGGTGCAGATAGAGTGGCCTCCCAGAGTGATTGCTCTTACAGAAGGGGGTCTTTTGTATTCAAACGCCGTATGTGGGGCAGGCAGGCAGGCTGCAGGGCACTCTATTCACAATCCGTAAAGTACAGGACGGGGTTTGGGCTTTTCAATTTTCTTCCCCCCCCCCCCACCTTTTTTTTGGTGGGGGGAGGTAATGAGGGATTTCCACATTGTCTGAAAGGACACATTGGTGAGCAGGGATTTTTTCCCCCCTCTTTAGATCAATTTGTGATGGGGTGAGGTCTACTTTCACCTGTCCGCTGCTTTTAGTGGAAAGAAAATTGGCTGTCTTTCAGTGTTTGGGTATGTTTTTTTTCTCATTATGCAAATGGACCTCTCCAAGCGGTGATCTCACCACCAGTCATTTGGTTTTTCATGTGTTGTTGTTGCCTACAGACACACAGACTTTTTCCTACACTGAATGTGAAAAATACAAATATTTCACAAATATTTATTCTAAAGTGTCTTCAATATATTATAAGTTATGCCCTGCATAAACTTCATAAATGACAATTTTACCAAAACCCAGTTAAAAGACAAGCAAATTCCTGAACTTTAAGAAGATTGAATTTAAAAGTAAATGTATTTAAAAAAAAACAAATACCAGCAGATATTACTACCATTTTTTACTATTTTGCCCCTTTGCTACAGTGCAATAAAATGCGTAACATCCTTAACGGCTTAAGGATTTATATTTACTGTCACTAACAACCAATCAAAGTCACGAGGTGCACAAACTTGGTCTACAGAGCTAGTTCACTGATTAAAGAAAGAACTCTAAGCATTTACTCAATTGCTCAAAGGTCAGATCACATCCCAGAAGAGGCTCCCATGCTCTGTCAGAACAGATGAGGAAAACAGGAGACATACACAGGAGCATCCTGACAATTTTCAAAATAAAACACCCCGCTTCTGGTCTACTTTGCAGTATTACACTTTACAAAAAATACTATTGCAAGAGTGACTTTAGGATATTTTAGTTATATTTAGTATGTTTTTTAAATGCACTCCTCAGTACTAAAAGGGAGCATTCCAGGAGTGCTAGGTACACTTGTAAATCGTTGTGATTTCAAAGTAAGTTTCAGGGTTGTAAGTAAGCACTGAGAACAATTTTGTAATCACTTTCAGTGACCCTTAGAAATTGTCTCAGCTGCAGATATGCTGCAGACACCATGGTCGAGTAGTCATTCCTGTTACGCTTTTTATTTCATGTTTGCTTAAGGTTGGCCTGAAAACTGATGGTGGTGTTTTGTAGTGTAGTGTCTCTGGCATCACAAAAATTGTGTTTGCAGACCAGGCAGATGTCTGCAAACACATGCTCTCCATCTGATGAGGAAATTTATGTCAGTAAGACCGAAAAAGAGCCCAGCACAATAAAGCCACCGGATCCCCTCCTTGTAGGGGTCGAGGCTTCAAGAGCTCCATGTGTTGTCATATTGTATGAACATCAGCTAAAATCTTGAATCCCAAGATAAACAGACTGCATCCCATCCAAAACTTGTTTCCTTAACTGCAACCTTTTAAAGTTCAGCTTACAGATTTCTCTCCCACTGCGTGCTGGGTGAATAAATCATTAGTTTACATGTTTTTTGCGACCTTTACTCAAAGGACAACATTATTAACAACATTGCAAAACGCTGCACTTGAGCCTATTTTAAATATTTGGGCTCTCGTCCAGCTTCGTACGTCTGCAGCATGTACAAGCTTGTTCCGCTGTAATAAACATGTCTAGTATAAACTGCCATCACTTAGCATAATCAGAACTGGCTGAATTACAGGCTTTTTGAGCAGAGTGCATCCTGCTGCTCCACGACAGCAGTAACGAGATGGATTAGCCAATCATCATAAAACAGGATTGTTAATGGACACTGGCCTAGACATTATTTCATGGATATCATCACCTCTTGGTTCGGTTTCCTTTCACTTCTCTTCCATTTGCTTCTATTAATACAGATCCATTTCCCCATTTTTTTTTTTAAATTCACTTCTGCTTTATATAAAGTCAACACCACTTTCTCCATTTCCTCCATTTCATTTCTTTTGTCCTCCACCTTTCTCTTTATCTTCGCCATCAGCCTCTAAAGCCTTATCTGCTCCAGATCCTGCTTCGCTACCAAACCTTTTACAATATGACTTGTCTGGCCAAGATCTATTAAATTCCCATCTCCTTTACTTGAGCAATCTCAGAGCTAATTAAACTCACAGACAGAGAGCGGCAGCAGACCGGCCTATTCACACACTGCTAATCTTGGTCTGGCGCACCGTTGAAGTAAACACGGCGCTGATGCTGCTGGCTTTATGCAGAAGTATCAGGAATGCAGATAATTAAAACTTTGCGAGGAGAAAAACTGTCCGCAATGGAGGGGACAAAGAAAATTCATATCACACTGGCACAGCAGAAAATGTGTACAGGTGGAGGGTTTAATTAGAGAGCCGCCATCTCTGTAAACAAATAAGAGCTGCAAGACTTATCATGTGTTTGTGCACCCATTTCATTCTGAAGTTAATTACTGTTATGGAGGGGCACAAATGCCAAAATCTGAAATAAATGAATAACTAACTCAGTAAACAAATATGCCAAATATGGCATTAATTCATTTCAAAAATATGAATTCATGAATTTATATTTGTAGTATTCATTTCTTTTGTTAATATTAGTTTCCCTTTGCATTCAACACTTTATTTCCCAAATAAATTTAAGTATCTATTAAAGTCATTTCTTTGTTAATTCATTCATGCCCGTGTTTATGTTTCATGTCAATTCTACATTTAATATCAAATGAACTGTTCACTGACTCACTTGTTTTAACTTATTTGATTCTAATAGTCTATTAAAATGAATTGAAAAATAAACCTCTTTTAATATCACTTTGAGCTTAATCTGTATATTTTCTCTGCATCGTCCTTGCTTTGAAGTATTTGAATTATTAAACTGACATATGCTTCTGAAAACACTGCTGATAAAAACACTTGTCAATAAATAGATTTGGGAACCTTTGAGTTCTTAAAATTATTAGCATTTTTACTGTGCTGCAACCAAGTCCACTTATTGATTTCATCTTCATTTCAATTCAGTCTCACATACAGTGGGATAAAGGCCAGTGTGATAAAGAGAGGGCTTGTATATGGGTGGATGTAAAGAGTCCAGAGAGCTTGTGTGTTAATCCAATGCTAACAGGATTAGAAGGTGATCATATAGTGCTCTGAGTTTCTGAGACATGCACAGAGGTTGAGGTCAATAACTAATCTGATTTAGGTCTGTGTATTATATGTATGTGTGCTCAAGTCTCCTCACTTGTGATTCTACAACACAGTGTCCTGATCCAGCAGCGCATAACCTCGTCTGGAGCAGGTTATGTTCAGAGTTTTGGTTCGTCATGGATTCTTTTTCCCATGACATGCTCTAACTGCCTACACTCATCATGGGCATGAATGTCATGGTAATTTGGGGCTTTTAATGAATCCTTTGAACTGTTCTTTTTCCAGGGTGGAATGAACAGACAACATACAACTTTAATAACTTCAAAAAAAAAAAAAAGAATTGGGTGAACAAGTGTGACTTTATTTTTTTGAGCTGCAGAAGCCGACATACACAAGTTCAATGCCGTGTGGAGAAAAGATTGAGCTGTTTGGCCAAAATGACAAGACGAGTGAAGTTTAGGTTTTCAAACCTCAGAACACTGTACCAGCTGTTAAGCATGGTTATGGTAGTATTATGCTTTGGGGCTGTTTTGCTGCATATAGTACTGGTACACTGCACAAAGTGGATGGAATAATTAAGAAGGTAGAAAACCTCAAAGCTCTTCTTTACCTCAAATCAATATCCAGACAGTTAAAACCTGGACACAATTGGGTTTTCCAATTCTAAATACAAAGCAGGCTAACATTAAACTTCTGTGAAAATTACCAGAATATTCATGCCCTTGATGAGTGTATGTAAATATCTGACCAAAACTATAGTTTCAGCAATTTATGTCCATTAAGTTGGTGATGCAGATAATCTCTAAATATGTTTTTATAGATGTTTTTATCCTTATCTGCTGAAACATTTTACACTGCTAACTGCAGCTAGTAGAACAGATAATCAATCCATTTTATCACAATTTCTGCCCAACAACTGCAAAAATCTAGTATAAAGTCATTATGTTTGCTTGCTTGCCCCAAGTCATTCACTGGCTGATTATGATCTGCTATAATCC
This sequence comes from Aulonocara sp. 'chitande type north' Nkhata Bay, assembly GCF_057382095.1. Taxonomy (NCBI): domain Eukaryota; kingdom Metazoa; phylum Chordata; class Actinopteri; order Cichliformes; family Cichlidae; genus Aulonocara; species Aulonocara sp. 'chitande type north' Nkhata Bay. Next base: position 30,059,734 of record NC_141360.1, on the reverse strand, counting down.
TGTGAGTACGTTGCCACAACATGATGACAGACTATGAGGAGATGATGATGAAGATGAGTGAGATGCTGAGGGGGATCAGAACCCACAGTTCATAATTACCCGTTCTCAATATTACCTAAAGTAATTACCCCTGGTAAACCTACTTTTTTCTTATTTGAACCGTAATTTTTCTCCTCATAAAATTCTTATGCTGGAGACTCAATGAGAAAATAAAGACATTCGTCATTTTTTATCAACTTTTGTATCTGTTTAGTTTGTGTATCTGAAAGGTCAGGAAGTGAGCATTAAGCGTGTGTTTAAACATCACACGTCATCAACGCGACTCGCAGAACAATACCAGAAGTGGCACCGCTAATTTCCCACACTTTGTCCCACGCCAGTGTGGCACGAATATGGGAGGAGGGGGGGGGGAAAAAATGCATAAATGTCTAAGATAGCATTCATAAAACCCATGCAGCCAGTGGCCTGGTGAAAGACTTGTGCAAAGGTTTTCAGAGGCTCTTCCTTTTCCTTGTGCGTGAGGCAACATCTGATATTAATTTGGCTGATTTTATGCAGAGTTCAGATAATGAATTGTTTCTTTCAATCAACTGAAATGTACTAAATGTGATAAACAGCTGCTGGATGGTGTTCCATACAAACTGGGCTCTGAAAACTGGCAAGATTTTCATTTGTTTTTTTATGTTATTTGAAAGAAAACCTGAGACACAAGAGGAAGCTTATTTTATATTCAAGGTACCAGACTTTTTTTTTTTCTTGCTCGCTCAGTTTGTTGGATCTATATTTTCCATTGATTTAATAGCCCATCATGCTGCTCCCAGCAGTTTTCCCTTGGGTGGAAAAAAACCCCCACATTCAGCTGAATGAACAGACCATTTAGATGACTGATTTTAACTCTTCACGTAAATGTGAAATAGCTTCAATTAATTCAGCAAATGTGCATATTTGCAGCCATTTCTGTGGTCACAAATCCCTCCAGTGGATGTATGTTTACTCTGAGGAAATGCTTCTTGACCAAGTGTTTATGAGGAAATTGTTTATTGTGTAAAGGTAGCCCACTATCCCAACAGCTGTATATAAACAAAACTTGCACAAACACTGTAAAGGAAAGGCTGGTCTTTCTCAATCTCTGTTATTGAAAACACTGTACAAATATCTGTCACTTCAATGCAACCCAGCGTTGCACTGACATACATAATTAGGCTGTAAAGAAGTTACAGTTGCATCCACATACTGTTTTTGCATTCATACACTCCTGTGTCCACATACCATGGACCAAATGCAAAGCTGTCCATCCCTTAACTGCCCATCCACTTCAAGGAATCTTTTGAGTTACAAATTGTCTGAACTGCTCATTTATGTTAATTATTTTCTGTAGCCACTTACAGTATATGCCTCATACATGTGAATTTAGCCATTCTGAATGAATAGCTAAATTTGAGTAACTATTTAAGGACATGGTTCAGAGTTCATATAAAGTCCCGATCAAAAGTTTAAGACCACTTAAAAAATGGCAAAAAAAAATCACATTTTGCATGGTTGGATCTTAAAAAGGTTCCAAGTAGAGCTTCAATATGCAACAACAAGAAATGGGAGTGAGTAATAACTCAAATTTGCTTTCACTCTAAAAACAGATAAACTAATTTGCTATGTCATGTATAAACTGTGATGACACCTAATGGACAACTGGAGATCAGCGCTGCAACATTTGGTCTCAGCCCAATTAAATATTATAACTATCTGCAGATTTAATTGTTGCAATTAATCGTAAGCTCTCACTTATGACTCATCACTGAAGTCCAGCTGTTTTAGCTTCAGGTCAACTCAGTGTTGATTAGGATAAAGGCGCCTCTACATCCTCAGTCTGCCTAAACTGGCGAGTCAGAGCAAGAGATTTCTTCCGGGGGCTTTGAGCTTCAAAGAGGGAGAAACAGTGTGAGTTCAACATCAGGAAGTTGGCTGTCTCTCTTTTGTCAGGGAACGGACTTGCTTTCATGTTTCCTATAAAGCCGGTTTCCTGATAAGCAGCACAACTAAAACCCAACAGTGCACCGCCCTAAGTCAATGCCCTAAATAAACCTTGAACACGAATTGTCCAATTTTTAAGTCTCTTAATGTATATCAGAATTGTTTCACAAGTGTTCAAACCTTGTAATATCGGTTTTGATTAGTGTGAAAAGTAGTGACGAAAGGCTGGGAATTTGATATAACAATGAGAAAAGTGACTTTAGTCTAAAGCATGCGTGAAGCTATGTGAAAATTCATGCCTCTTGCAAATATCGTGACTGGTTGAGTGATGCTGATGATTCAGTTTATGTAGAAATTATAGATGTGGTTTTGTCTTAAATGACATGTTTCATTATTTTCTGTTTTTATTATACTTAACAAATCAAATGAAAATACTATCAACAACAACTGGGTCTAATGATTTGTCTGTTTATCCATGCGATCTTGGTAGCTGTGGCTAACTGAACCCCATGTTGCTCCCAGTGGAAGGCAATTACCTTGTATGGCAACCAATGATATGTTAATGAGAAACACAGTAAAGAGTTTTACAGAGCTTTGGTAAGGTTAAATGAGTGCAGACCTTTTATCTTAACCCAAAGTGACAGATTTGGGGAAATATAAGACTCAGACTTACTGAAAATTATTTCTGTCTGTTTAGCTTTAGTTTAGAGCCAGGAAGTAATTAACTTTGCTGGCTTTGTCCTTTTACAAGTACTGAACCCCCAAGAAATACTTCCATTCTGCTCGTTAAATAAGTATCTTCCAGAGGTGGGACCAAGTCATTGTTTTGCAAGTCTCAAGTAAGTCTCAAGTCTTTATCCTCAAGTCTCAAGTCAAGTCTCAAGTAATGTCAGGCAAGTCAGAGTCAGAATCAGAATCAGAATACTTTATTGATCCCTGGGGGAAATTATTTTTTGTTACAGTGCTCCATTTTAAACCAACATTAAGACAAGACAGACAATACGCTAACTAAGAATAGTACAATATATACATATATATACATACATACATACATAAGTCACTTATAAATAAATATTTGGAAAAGAAACATGTGTAGTTGTAGCAGCAAACAGTGTGTTAAGTGGATGCGTTGTACAGGGAGATGGCCACAGGCAGGAATGATTTCCTGTGTCGTTCAGTGGTGCTTTTCGGTAATCTCAGTCTCTCACTGAACGAGCTCCTGTGACTGACCAACATGTCATGGAGTGGGTGGGAGGTGTTATCCAACATTGTCTTTATCTTGGACAGCATCCGCCTCTCCGACACCACCTTGAGGGAGTCCAGCTCCATCCCCACAACATTGCTGGCCTTGTTGTGGAGTCGAGTCTCAAGTCACTGGTGTAAAAGTCCGAGTCAAGTCACAAGTCTGAAACTTTGAATTTCAAGTCCTTTCGAGTCTTTAAAAAAAAAACGAAAAAATAATGTTGCAGTTATGCTAAATGTAAATATTAGACCATGTAATTTTAAAATCTGTGTTTTTCTCAACACATGACAAAATAGTGAACTTAGAAAATATACACAAATTGTGAAATTGCACCTCTTTAAAATGCAGCTCAATTAAACCTAGCTCCAAGAATAATTTTCACCGACAGTTCTGAGATACGCTGCATGTTATTCTTGGATGCGGTTGTAGGACCGGCTTTAAAATCGCATGACAAAAATATCATACACATTAAAAAGAACTGCATCACCAACGTAGCCTGGACAACATTTGCTAGTTAGATGAAGTCAGCTATCTCATTGTAGCATATTTATATGCATATTTATAATCATACGGTTCTTGGAGTGAGTGCATACACTCGTGAAGTTTAGTAACTTCAGGTCACTGCAACAAGTCCAGGTACAGTTTACCGACGGATGGGTACAGGACCTTGAAATGCACCGTGTAGAACGAAAGACCATCGTACGTATCATAAGTTTACCAGTCTCACAAATTGTCGTCATAAATACACATTCGTTAACCGTTTATTAATAGGACCTTTGAGCTCAAGGGTAATTAATTAGCAGTGGAAATAATTTCTGGTAGCATCACAGAAATGTAGCAGTGACAATAATATTGTATGCTGTAATCGTACTGGGCAATTAGTGATACAAAAAACCTGTTTTATCCTGTGAATAAAAGTATATGTTTTTGTTAATGTACCATAATAACAGAAGCGAAACACAATATTGTGTCAGGACAATTCACTATTTATGCACAATAAACAAAGGAGCATAGCGCGACAATTTCTGTTCAGCGCCAGACTTGCTTGTAACCTATATCACTAATTATGTTATGAAAATGACGTATTAACTACTAAAAAATACTGACCTTCGTGTAAATGCTTGGAGCAGACTAACCTGTGAGCTGGAGTGTTCTGGGACGTTATATTTGATCTTTGAATGGCTGCAATCCAGGCCATCCGTCGCGTCTTTGTTACTTCGGAAACATGGCTTGAACAATTTCTCTTCAACGACGTAATCCGATAACAACCGATCTCTTTACCCGTCGGCTTCCCGTGGCTGTCATGCGACCGGCTATTGCAGTTAATAATACAACGGCTTCTTGACATTTTTGTGTTTCTTTTTATCGCTGTGTGACTGATTTCAATTGAAAGCCTGCGTGCGCTACTACCGCTTGCCACGAGTTCCCAGAATCCTTTGCGGTTCTACCCGTGAATGACGTCACATTTTCAATCTCTATATAATATGCATGTTAAATTTTATATTTTGGGTAAAATATCAAGTCTTTTCAAGTAAACCGGTTCAAGTCCAATTCAAGTCCCAAGTCATTGGTGTAAAAGTCCAAGTCAAGTCACAAGTCTTAGAACATTTTTTCAAGTCAAGTCTAAAGTCATAAAATTAATGACTCGAGTCTGACTCGAGTCCAAGTCATGTGACTCGAGTCCACACCTCTGGTATCTTCTGTTCATGCTCAACGGACAGTAAAAACTATTATAAACCAATTGATGTGATCCAATTCTCAGCACTTTTTTGATACAATGATGAGCTGTTCACTGTTTTAAACACTGAAACAAAGTTTTGTTTAAAACTTTCAAAGTCTTGAATAAAACCCACTGTCAATATATGGAATTAGTGGTAAAAAGATCATGAACCTAATCATTGAGAGTGTTACTCCCTCGTCTGTTTTTCAGCAGATTGATTACCCAGTCTTTATCTCCATCTATGTGATTGATTGATCACTTCCCATTACGCTTGTCCCGTAAAATCGAAGTGATCTGACTACAATGCCTCCACTGCCACCTCAGCTAAAAATGGTGGCTGGGGCCCCTGCAGCATTTCCTGAGAGCTGATGTCAATAAAAGGTTGTGATGAATCCTCAGACTCACCACCGGGAAGGCTATGAGAAATCAATTGCTAATAAATCTAATGCTTTACATCTCTATGGGGGGAGCAGAGCAGGTGCAGTGAACAGAAAGACTTGGTTGAGATTTAAAGTGGCCAGCCCTCACAGCACAAATAAAAGCTTTATGTTGAAAGGGGTTAGGGTTAACTTACCGGACTGAATTGCAGAAGCTGTGCAACTGTTCATCCTTGAAGAATAGCAGTTTAAGTATGTTGCAGACCAGTTGTATAGAGTTGTTGTACAAATGACTAGATGCATTTATGCAGAAAAACAATAGAGACTAAGGCTTGGCTAGCATTTCAAGTGTAGCCTTTCAATTCAACAGCAAATTACAGTTTTACATCTCCATGAACACCCACAGACCACCAGGAATGCTTATGCAGAGTTGTGTTTATCCTGTATACATTAAGATGGGAGCCCTACTGCAAAATTTATAGAATTCTGCTAAGCCTCACCCAATAAATATGCCATACAGTTTGGTACTGTGCCCAACAGCAGACGCAGCGTGAAACACAACACAGGAGCAATGGATGCTGAGTTTTATAGGGTTTCCCCACACAGCCACCTCTTATCAGTGAAACAGTGGCCAACTCTAACACCCTCCATCCCACCAGTAAGATCCAGCCAGAACAACCTCCAGCAATGTTACCAAAAAGCAAATGAGCAGCCAATCACCTCTCAGTTTTTCATCTAGCTTAGGCTCGACAGTTAATTACAGTGTCTGACTGTGGATGTGTAATTAGAGAGGCCTCCGCGAGTCGCCTGCATCCCGTGATAAATGTGATGCTTGATTAAAAACGGACAGAGCTCTGTACCCTGACTTAGTCAAACAATGCATAAATCAGTGTTGTGTACAGGCTGGGGATATGGTGTAAAATGCAAGGTTGTTGTTGTTGTTGATTATTGCTTCAACATGAAAAGCAAAGAAAGCCTGTTTTACTCAGGTCTTAATTTGCTGCGTCCCATTTTTTATCACCTCATACTATGTGAAAACAAGCGTTTATACTTAAACCCCAAACTACTATTTAAATGTAAAAGAAAATTTAAAGGAATTTTAGTTTAACTTCAAATTCAAGAGCACTGGGGGAAAAAGAACCAGTTTTACAAATTAATTGTTATGCTATGCTTAATTGCTTAATGTTATGGTTAATTCAATTAATTAAGCATAACAGAGATGCTTATTCATAAAACGGTCATCACTGAGTCACAGACTATTCCTTTACACTTTATCCCAACTGATTGAGTTTTTGTGAGTTGTCATGCCCCAGAGGCCCATTCTTGGAAAAGAAAAACCCTAATTAATTATAAGTCTATAATTATATTTCAATTAAAACTGCAATTTAATCAACCAGAAGTCTATGGCACAATCCAGGAGGGGATGTCCCTAAAATTGTTGTATTAATTTAGGCTAATGTTCTCTCTATTATTGCAAAATCAGGCCACCAAACAGCCGGACAAATCCTGTAGGAAGCCTTTGGACTGCATCATAGATGGAGAAGCATATTAATATATAACATATGAATATATATTTTGTTGGCTTTGGAATATGAAATGCTTTAAGATAACATTAGCTTTTGACTTCTCAGTGAGGCTCTGAAAACAGAGGTACCTGCATTTTGTTATATTCATATTACACTTGTCACAATACAAAACCGTCAATCTTTATGCCTTACAATAAAAGACACTATATGTGGTATTATTTTCAATAACACATTGCTAACAAAAGAAGTATTGTTTTAATGAAGAACAAGACTGGTCCGAGCAATTGTATTCACCTACAGCCTTGTAGGAAAAAATGAACGTGTGCACCGGCCAAGTTAATATTTATAAAGACTGCTTAACACTACATTGTTGTTGAATCGGGAGCTTTACCCTCACAAAACTTTGCCTAAAGATCAGGGTTGCAGTCTTTAAGATGGGTTTGTTGTGCTGCTGGTTTGTTGTGCTGCTGTGCAAGTGTTCAGCTGCTAGTGAAGGGAGGGGCTGTGTGTCTACAGCAGTTCTGTGTGAAGCTGTGCATTAGCTGGAGGGGGTGAAGATGGCACTGCCGCTTTTAATACTGTTGAAAAATGGATATTAGTATCCAAGTATCTGTTTGTTCTTTTGATAACCACAAGTAGTATATCTATTCTTTCTTCTGGCATTTTCCTGTTTGAGGTTACCTGGGCTTTACTGCACCAGTTTTTTCTGTTTAGTCTTTACTCCCTCCCTTCATCATCTCCCACATGTTCATGAGTCTTCCTCATCATTCCGTGCATTTTGGGGTAGTTTTTTTTTTTTTTTTGCTTTTGTGTTTTGTCCATTTTTGGGACTCTTCTGTTTTATCAAGCATCACTAATTGAAGTTTTTTAATCTTCTTAATTTTGTCTTTCTCTTTCTCTTATGTCCATTTGTCTGCAGCTGGGTCCAACTTAGAAACAGTGTTGCAGCAGTACAGCCTGTCTACCACTAAATTGTGCAACTGAAGTCTCCATTAAAGAAAAAATTATTACATTGTAATTTTGTATCCAAATACTCTAAAATTGTATGTATTGTGACTATAATATTAAACAGCAGTTAAAATTCTCTTTCCTTTTCCTCTTTAATTCACTTCACCTTTTGCTTCTACAATCAATTCCACTGGCCTACTTCCAAATAGCTCCAGGTGTTGGCACAGTGACCTATAAAAAGGTGCACCCCCCGCCATCTAAACTAATCACTATGAAACACTCCTTCCATATTTGAATTGTAATAGTGGGTCCAAGACCAGGCCAGTGCCTGGCATTGATTGTTCTCTATGGGGAATAGATGGGTGTTGACAGGTCACGAAGAGTCGTGTCTCCGAAATGATTGCCAGTGTTCTCGTCTCACTTTTCACCCAAGTCCAGCTGTGTAACTTAAATGCACATGTTCAAATTTACACGCAGAGCACCAGGTGTGGACACAAAGCATCACCGATTCCCTCTCCGGTCTTGCTGGCCTAGTTTGTTCACTTGCAATGTCCAACAGAGTCTATTGTCCTTCACCAAGGATAAGGTTCCCTCTCTTGTTCTCCTTAAAAGTAGCACACAGACATTTAAAAAAAAATTGTATTTTAAATTTTTTTTAATTCCTGAAGGTTAATCAAAAAATTATGAGGATTCTATAATCATACTACAGATCTTTGCCACTGAGACACGACTTCTGTTCAGACTTTGCAGTTTCTTTGAGAAACTGGATCGGTTTTGATCTGCAATCGAGATTATAATGAAGACAAGTTTAATTGCTGATGACAAATCACAGAGCCAGTAGAGGATTGCAGTGCTGCAGCGCTGCCAAGGGAGCAGCTGCAGAAACAAAGCAGCATTCTGTTTCTGCTCAAACGCTTTCTGTCTCTGATTAGGAAAAAAAATTCACTATAACGCTCCCCCAGAATCGTTTTGTAATCCGATCACAAATTTTAAAATGCAGCTATTTTGAGAATGTGGAGGATTTGCATTATACGTAAAGAATGGCTACGAGTCTTACAGAAAACAGTGTTCAGTGTCACATTCTGGACCAGTCAAGTTTCTCTGTGTTTTGACAGCTTTCAGTGGTCAGATTCACATGCAGAATTTGTAATGGCCAAGTAAGCTGCACTAACAGACCATACAGCACTGTATCCAATTCAGAATAGGCCCCTCTTTCTTCTGCCGTGACCAGTTGTCACATTCCAGCATTAGCCAGAGAGAAACGGCAGCTAAAGAGGGGTACCACAGGGGCCAACCCAAACTAAATCTGTCTTCTTTTCAAGGATCGGTGCTAATTATCTAAGATCTTTTCAAATTCTGATCTGTGATCTGTTAAACACGGCTGGTACAATGAAACTATTTTCCTGAACTTAACTTTAACACTGGAACCAATGGAGTCATCCCAAGAGTGGAAACAGCATCCATTTGACCCTCAAGTTTGGACAAAGCAAAAGTCGTCAAAAGTCATTCAAAGATAGTTTCATTAAAGACTTCTTTTGAAGCCTTTAATGAAACTATCTGTGGACTACTGGCAAGTGCATGGATTATGAAACTGATAAGATTTGGTGGATTACACAAAAACATGCTAAATTCCCTTCCCTGCAGGAGGTTTATTATAATCCAAGTTTGTGAAACTATCAGCAGGTGTTCTAAAATATATAGCTATGTTTGAATGCTGCAGGAAACTCTATTATAAAGACCATAAAACGCATTGTGTAACACTATAAAAAGACCATATTCCCCTCTGAGATAGACTGGAGGGAAAAGCAGACATGATGTCATATTATAACATCATGACAAGTATATGGAAGACTGGGTTACAAGTGACTGTGGCCAAGTTGTTCCCTTTGTTATTCAATACATACATATTACACAAGGGGGCAAAAAGAAACTGAACTTTTCTCTAATGTTTCCACATATATGAAGGAAACACTTTAATTTGCTTAGCTTAGCTTAGCTTAGCAAAACAACTAGAAACAGGGCCAGCTAGCTTGGCTCTTCCTGAAAACAGATTCTGCCTGTAAGCCATGCTAATGATAATATATTGGATCGTTTCTATTCAGGGAAACTATTATATACTTTTTAAATTTTCTGTCATATATGTGAGATTCATATATTAAAAAAAGCACAAAGATTAGCACAAAAAATCTGGATAAGCTCGACAACTGCTAACTAATTCCTTTTTATTTGTACAAAAAAGGCAAAGTGTAAACTAGAGACCACCTTCCTCTGAGATTGCAATAACTGCAAGACCTGTCGAGATGGTTTTGCAGTTATTGTAATCTCGGCTATATACTCCATAATGTTGCAATTATTGAGTATATAGTAAAGTTAGGATTACACTTGCATATATACTGCAAATGTAAAGAGTTGGTCCGAGTGACATTCATTTTGTCAGACGGTGAGCACAAGGGTGCATGCAGATGTCCATGTGCCTGTCTGTTTGTGGTGACCGCATAAACTTGAAGAATTCACCCTCCGATGATAGATGTCCAAGGTGCAAGCAATCACCCGCCACTATGAGCCATATGTTCTGGACCTGCTCTGATTTGAACCGGTTTTGGTTATGTGTGTGGGAAAACAATTGATCCTAATCCGATGACAGCAGTCTTTGGTGTACTCCCAAACCAACACGGGATAACTTCTTATCAAATGAATGCAGTGGCTTTCTCATCTCTCCTGGCACGCAGGCTAATTCTTCTTAAATGGAAGGATTCAGGTCCACCAGTGTTTGTTCAGTGGGTGAGAGAGGTGATGAGGTGTTTGCAGATAGAGCATTTGAGATACAGTTTGAGAGGGTCTCAAAGTAAATACTACAAAACCTGGTCATCCTTTGTTGAATATGTGGAGAAGTTGTCATTTACTGAAGTATGATGTAATACTGCTTTTATCTGTGTTTGGGGTTTTTTTCTCTTTCTTTCTTTAGAGCCACCTACTATCTGTAGCAAGCCAAAAAGAACTGCGCACAATGCAGCCCCCCCTTTTATTTATGTATTTATTTTATTCTATTTTTGTTTGTTTTGGGGTTTTTTTGGTGGGTTTTGTTTTTTGTTTTGTTTTTTTCTGTTCGTTTGTTTGTTTGCCTTGTTCATGTGATAGTACTTTTTTTTGTATGTGCCCATAGATTACACATTTTTCTGCATCCAACTGGTTTGCCACTGCGTGGCGTAACCAGTTTCACAATGGCAGTGTTTGTAATCCTTGTAGCAACACAAGAGCGGTATCAACTCTTCAACTCTCAATAGGAAACAATCTGCTTCAAAAACAAATGATAGCATGCACCCTAATCTGAAGGGATATATGGCAAGATGCTACCTAGACAGATGTCTTTGGTTTGTCCAACAAGTATGTCAAGTATGTTTCTTCTGCTAACAACACTATTTATCAGTAGATGCTGCTGGTCATAGTAGGGGAAAAAACAGCAAGACCACAGAGTATAGATTAAATTGGCGCTGTCAGTCAGCTCAATAACGGTCTAACTTGAAGTGGTATCACAGTTACAGGGAGCCTTGGGGTGGGAGGGTATGTCTGTGTGTATCTTTTGATGAAATATGCGCAGTGTGACGGATGAGCTAGCCCATCACGCTCCACAGTGACTGCTAATCGGACTGCTTGCTGTGTGTACACAGCACAGATACAAATCTACCACAGGCCAGCACCTTTGGATGTTTCTTTGCTCACACTCACATGAAAGGGCATGATTGATTGCCTTTAATACTGAATTTCTTTTAATCAAGGGCAAACCAATTATAGTATCGACACATTCCAAGTTCTCTGGTGTCTGCTTCTTATCAAAGTGAAAGCGAAGACACATCACAGAGCTCATATAAATTGGTCTTGTTCTTATCCAAATAAAAAGCATGCATTATTCAATGGCCTTCAATACAGCCCACAAGATTTTAAAAAATGAAACTAACTAAAAGGCTAAACTGTATAGGATATTCAAAAATCTATTTAAAAGAAATTACAGAGCTGTCATAGCTTGTCATAAAAGCACAATAACTGTACAGCCTTTCCTAAAGCCACTGATCCATGAATATTAAAACTGCACCTCTGAAGAAAAAGAGAGACTGGCTGGTTTATCTCCAAAGCAGCCATTATCATGCAGATTTGCTGCAGTCCAAACTGCCATGTTTATTTAAAGAGCAATTCGCCTTATCTTCCAAAACTCCCAATACCTGCAAAGCCAGCCAGTGATTCCATCACAAGATTAACTCCAAAGAAAAAAAATAAGTTCAGTTTCTTTCTGTAAAAATGGGTGAGCAGACTATTGAACAGTGCTTAAAGGGCAGTGCAAAATAGGAAAATTAGCTTAAATGTTTCCTATCCTTGGCTTGGTAATTAGAGAGGATAGTTAACTTGAGAGATGATATGCTTTATGCTTCTAAACACAGAATAAGGACCTTGCAACTGAGCCAAACCTGAGTGACTTGGTGTTTTTTGACTGAAACGGTGTACCGCAAACCCGAAAAATGCAGCTATATGGCAAAACAGGAAATTAGTTAGAAACAGAACAGCTTCGGATCAAACCATGCTTATTTCACATTTCTGAATAAACCAACACTTTAAGAACAATAGAAAATGCTTTCAATTCCAACAAGCTACAATAATAATATTATTTCCCTTCATTATGCAGCTTGTGTCATCACTCCTCGAAATAGCCCTCTGTTACACCACAATGAGTCAGGGGCTAAACAACACAGTAGCATTGAGATGTCCACACTTCCTCTGTCTGTATTATCTCGTGTGATTCTCAACTTTTCGCACTTATCAAGAGGAAACAGGAAACAAAGAAAGGCTATCTCACTCTGCAGAGTAAATCAAGGGCATTGGGTGAGAAACAAACAAGCTATATGCCTTATAAACATTTATAACACTTCATCATGACCTCTTAGAGGCTTTGCTTCTGACCATTACATAAAAGGTAACAAATGCCAAATTTCAGCGTAATCACTTCACTCCTGCTACATCTCTGGACCACATACTATACCTTTGAGTAAAGGTAGCAGGGCTGTCATATGATCTCTCCTGAACCCCAAATCCCTCTAGCCCTCACACTAGCTTTCACATTCTCCATGTCTCAGGTTTTTATGAGGTGAGAATCACAAACTGACTTTCCCCCACACACAAACTGGGTATCTGCAGCCAGCCCTGTTCGGGCCCAGAAAGCCTTTTTCATATTACTATATTTTTATTAGCTGACCATGTGTGAAGCTAAGTTAGTGCCAAGGCTGCCAAGCTAATGAATCTCTACTGGTTTTGCGAAGCGCTTGGAATAATAATTAAGGCACAGTGCAATCTGAGTGTACCATGCTGAGATGAATGGGAGTTTCATCGCAGCTCGCATGGCATAATCATTTTACTTCATCATATTCTAGGTATGTCCCAAACAGAAAAACAGTTTGGCAATAAAAAATAAATAAAAAGAACATTTATTCGTCATAATATTCTGGCGAAATTTCTACCCAGCTTAAAATAAAAAGCACTCCAAATATCCAATAAGCTGTAGCTGTTTAGTTGTAAAACACAATATGGTCAGCAGGATTGAATTCTTGAGTATTTTGTTTGCTTGTGTTTATTAAGAAAGAGTTGACACTCACATAGAAATACCTCTAAATTAATTCATTATACTATTTGTTGGGGTTAAGATTTGGTTGAGAGAGATCCAACCTTAGCAAAAACACCAGTGAAACTCATGTCATATGTTTCCAAGACTATCCCAAAACCCCTCTGCAACCACCTATTGCAACCTTCTACCATAAATAGAGAAAAAAGAAAGTTTAAAAAAAAAAGCCTCCACACCAAGCTCCCAGCTCATACCAACCACAAGCATAATCCATCAGCCCAATCATTTACACGACAATCTCCTGACGGCTTCCTCATCACAAGGGAAGGGCTGTCAGTGGTCCCCATACATGAAAAAACAAACCCTTCCACATCCATGAACACATCCTTTTAAGATTGTGATCAATGTTGGGATTTGGTTCAGACTCACTTTTCAATGTGTATTGAAACACGACTGCTTTGTCAAGTGCAGGGAAAAAAAAGAGAGAAAAAAGGCATGTTTGAGTTACTGTCCTGACAGCTGTTCTGGGCTAGAAAAAACTCAACGGTCACTGAAAAATGATACACAATGGCTATTGATTACAAATGGTAGAAAGAGTGACCGTGTGATCCCCGGCTTCGGTTTGGTTTTGTATTACCCCCCAACTGCCACGACTTGTTTTGAAGTCCACCTCACAGCGTAAAGAGGGAATGTGGATGCTCACTCCTAAGTAATCCAATGCCACAGAAAAAGTGCCTTGCTTACAAAGAAAAGTTTAGTGCCCTGTGGTAGAAATTCAACCCCATGCTGCTGAACACAGTGATGAAGGGTCTCAGATTAAGAGGATACACGCATTTGGACAGATTATAAATTTAAGACAATGTTTTCACCACTTTATCTACAAACCTGAGAGTTCCGTCCTACCAAATCTAGCATAAGTGCCACATGACAAATCTGTGCCTTTGGTATGTGTATTGTGCAGAGGGCTGGCAATCTTGTAAGCAGAGTTGTCAGTGGCTACCACTGTTTTGGGATACGCATATGGTGTGTACACAGGGAGGGTCGTGGGACTGAGGTTTGGCGGTCCTGTCTTGGCAGAAAGGCGGGGCGACTGCGGCCTGTGGAGCACAAAGGCCAGCCAAGGGTTACTGCAGCAGCCTCAACCAGCCTCATGCATCGCTGGGATCTGATGGGACAAGGAGGGACAACCTAAAAATAACAAATCCATCTCTTTTGTGTGTCTCTGTATTGGGTGCAAGCATGATACAAATATTAGGTGTTCCTTAATAGCTTTGAAAAAGGCACTGAGAAATGTACTGACGGTTTTTTAACATGTTTGCAACAAGCAGATATGTTTATCACCGATTTACCTGCCAGTTTACTATCTGCTTAATTTTTTTGACCTATGAAATGCAAGAAATGCCAATATCAGTTAGCAAAAACTCAGCAACACTAGTAAACCTAAAGACGTTTAGTTTATCATTACACTGGGGAAAGAATACATTAGTTTCTTACTATTGAAAAATCAGATTAGTTGAGGATTTGACATTTTTGCCTTTAAAAAAACAACAACAACCATGACCTAAATGCTGTATGTGAATTGATTAATGATTTTAAACAAAAGTTTATTTCATTAATGACCAGAATTCTACCAAAAGCAAATTTGTGGAGTAATGTATTAACAAAATAACAGTGCAAGTGTTTTTCTCAGAAGAACATGTCAGTTCAGAATAAATAAATGAGAGAAGGCTGAAGCGGACTGGATATGTTTATGATAGTAGGGTAAACTTTTCAGTTAGAAAATGCTGGCGACTGTGTGCAGTCTTGAGAACCAACTCGAGTGGAAAGTAGCATTTATCAAGGGAGTTCCACCATACAAATCTGTGTGTAACAGACAACATGTACAATGTGCAGAACACAAAACATTGTTTACTGTCAGATCCCAAACCATCTGTGTGGTATTAAAGTTATTGTTACTGTACCACATGCGTAAATGTGTGCACTGCTGTAGACTGTGAAACTGAATTTAATCTGTGCCCTGGGGCTGGTGTCGCACATCCCACAATAAGAAAGCCTTGCCTTTGTAAAACCTAGCTTTGTTTGGTATGAATATCCAACAGTATGTCAGAAAAGCTTAAAAGGTCCACTTAGTCCACTTAGGATTGAGGCCTTATCACAAACAAGTAGCACAGCACTGCAGGAAAAGTATGAGAGATTGAGGCTGTAGTCACACAATCCCAGAAACTATATAGCTTTTTACAGTTTTGCTAGCAAGTAACTGGTGAATGTTTGCAAAGATGTTTACCATACAAATTACAAGCTATTGCAAGGAGCTAGCAACAGCAAGCAACCTCCCACAACCACTCCCCAACTGGTTGGGAAACACACATTTTTCCCCTAGTTACCAGTCGTTATTCAGGGTGCCTGACCAGTCTCTTGGCCAGGGCTCTAACAACTGCTTTCACAGCAACTGCCAGAAACTTCTCACATCCACTCGCATCTAGCTGAAAAATACATTTTTTTCTGGTTGCCAGGCAATTGCTAAATGGTCTTTAGGCCTGTGTGACTAGCGCTTTCAACGTAGAGGACCCGGGAACACAGTTCATACAACATCACTTAATGAGGAGGCAGGAATTGTGACCCATTTAAGATAAACTAGTATCACGCAAATGGAGCTGTTTGCATTGTTGTGTGCATTTGCGTAGTGTAACCTTGAAACTGAAGATTTAAAAGGAAACTTAATCTTCACCTTACAACTCTACAATGACAACTTTAAATCAATAAAACCTCTCATAAGATGGTTCTGATCAACAGAAAATGTCTCAGTGCCCCTTTGTTATGAAGAAAAATCTCTGCAAGTGGTTTTATTTACCACTCCTGTAAAAGCTTTGAGCTCATGCCATTTCAAGGAGATTGGCCTTGATATTTCATTCTCTGTCTTCAGCTGATCTATTGCCATTTGTTCCCTTAAACGTGGAGCTAGACAACCACTATAGGGGAAATCTAATTCACCCCATTCAACTTCCTGACTTCTCCAAGCCTTCATTTTTGGCCTGAAAACAGTTTTGAAGCCACAATATCTTAAAGGTCGACCACTAAGTGCTTACGTTGACTAAATCTGCAAGTAATCAAGATGAGACTCCTTCCCCTGCCTTCCTATTGTTTTAATGATAGTCTGAGGTCTCCATCCCAAGTGTAAGGAGTCTGCAGAAACAAGACATCAATGGCAACACTTCTTAAAGCTAGGGAGCAAAAACATATGTGAATGGTTATTGGGTGCATATGATGGTGACACATTACCAGAAAAGATTTTTTTTCACCACGAAACCACACTTTTCATGAGGTCTGCCCATTTCTCCTCGAAAGCACAAATCCTTTAGTACGCAAATCTGGTTAAAAGTTCCTTGCCTCAAAACTATCTCAAATTACTGTTCATAAAGACCCTTTTTCATCAGTTATCCTTACCACACTTTAATTCTGTCTTCAGGCATTTTACACTCAAAACTCTTCCTGACAGACACAGGCCGTTTCACCTCAGCTGGATTACTTGCTCCACACATAGTTCAGAAAAAGAGACTTTGTTCAATCATTTGATTAGCTTTCCTCTTGCCTCAATATTTAGCATCTCCAAGCACGTACTGTAACTTAAACAGCCTCAACGCAACTAGGGCAGATGTTTTAGATAATTATTCCACTAGAGGCAACGGGATTCCTGGCAGCATTTAATATGGTGGGCTGAAACTGATCACAACGAGCCTCAACCCATAAGAGATAATAATTATGAGCCGTTATGATAAACAGATTTGATCGAGAGGTGACAGGGGGCATTTGGTTAGAAATGACTTTTTTGTGCAATGTGCTAATTATAATTTTTCATTTCCTCAGCCTCAAAAATAAGTTATTCCAAAACATTAAATTGTTTCTTACTGTTTCAGTCATGATACCATGTGTCACCACATCCGCGGTGGTGGATATTTTAATGAGGTATTTCAGTAATGGGTAATGTAACAGCACACGAAAGAAGTTTTTCTTCAATGCTTTTTGCCAAATAGGCTCTGTAAGACCTGGTTATCATTTTTTGAAAATATTTGTGTGGAAATGTCTTCAATGTGCATTATTTTTTAAAAGTGAGGAGGAGGTGACTTTTCTGTTTGTAACATAAAGTCCAGCTGTATGCATCTACGGAAAACTGCCCCTTAACTCCTTTGATCCATGTCCCCAGTAGAACTTCCTGATGAGGTTAGGGTCTTAATCATTGCTTTAAAGCATTTTTGAATACAGCATGATGTTTATTTTGTAAAACTACAATCCCATTAGCTTCACAAAGAACAATACAGCAGGCTCTACTGTGAGAAGTCGCAACTATATACAGCGTAAAAGGTAGATGTAGCAACCATGACATCACCCACTGGTTTCTAAAGTCCCGTTTTGAAGCCTCAAAGTCTTTTTGCAACCACAACTATCACCATCTGGTGGCCCTCGGAGAAAAACCAGGTTTAAGGCACTTCTGACCTGCATACATGTTCTACTGTTAATGTACACTATCACATGAGCGTGTGACATCTGGTTTCAAAAGGTTAAGACAGAAAAAGTGAAATACCTGCTGCTGAAAACTAAATATAAAAGAGGAGAGTTTTGGGGTTTTTTTTGCCTCCCACTACCTACGGTTTGGAGCTATTTTGGAAAAACAAAGCATTCTGTCTCCTTTAGATCCTCCTTTTAGTCTGGCTTTCATAGAGCTCACTGTGGCTGCTTCTATATACAGATCCTCTTGCAGTTCTCTTAGCCAGGGTGTGCCACAAGGTTCTGTTTTGGGGCCTTCATTGTTTATGCACCGACTTTCATAGGTGCTTAAGATTATATATAAAGTTGGAAGGCTTAACAATGGGGAAACATAAATCCTTGTTTGTGCTCTGAACAGATTTGAGCCTCAGGTAATATAAACTCTTGTCCCCTTTGCACGGTTACCAAATCTTTTATCAGGAACCTTGGGGTGACTTTTGACTCTGCTGTTACTTTGGATGTTAATGTTACATTTCTGGTTAACTTTAAACTTTCAGAGGTCTGCATGGAAGAGCACCAGCATACATCAGTGAACTTTTACATCCACACATTCCCTTAGGTCATGTGATCGGGGCATGCTGGCTGTGCAGCATACAAGGCCGAGATCTAAAGGAGATAGAGCTTTTGCAACAGTGGCCTCCAGACCCTGGAACTTTCTCCCACTGAGCTTAAGATCTGTGGACTCAGTGGTCTCTTAAAGGTTACTGATATAAAAACTATGTAACCATCAGTATTTGCATAGTTTAAGGATTTTTTTGTTTGTTTGTTTGATTTTTTTGCTTTAGCAAGAGCTTGACTGAGTTTTGATATTGTCTATGTCTTCTACAAATCCTAGAAATTTAGTAGTCAAGTAGAACTACACAATCATCAGTACTCAGTTTGACACCAAAACAAAACGATTATCCCTGAACACAAACTCCTATACTGAAAATTTAAGTAACAAAATTAGACAGAAGTAAAACATAATGAAATGTTAGTAGGCTGCTCATTGACCAGCCTAACACTACTGTGAGGTATAAAGTTAGTCACATTAAATTACCTCAAGGCTGATTTTTACAACGGCAATACCAGATGTCTCAAGCAAAAGGGTAACATAAATTTTTAGGGTAATAAAAGAAGGACAGAACATTGGATATTGTTTAATGCTGAAGTTTTTAAACAGATCTAGATGCTGGTCTATTAGATACATTGCTAATATTAGAAGTATTTTGTCCCTTTGTCTGAGTAAAGGTATTGCAAATACCAGTACTGGCAACATCCCTACTATGTTCAGTAACAGACTGGCTAGGGCATGCCTCCCTCCCCCCTCCCCTCAAAAAATAACCTGTAGAACATGTAACTGTTAGATCCAGTTAGACTCAGGTAACCTATCTTGTTTACATTATGTTTATGTTTGAGCTGATAGAAAAATATTACAACAGAAAAAAAATGGCTATATGGCAGCTGTACAGAAGACAAAAGAAATACTTGAAAACTTTTTGTGTAGTTAACTCCTGATTCAGTCTGCTGTTGAGCACATAGACATGTAAAATCCTTACTATTAAGTGAGCATGCTTCCACAACGTGACTACATACAGAAGGAAGCAAGAAAAGCAGGATTTTCTGGATTTGATTCTGTTTTCTCTGAAAGTGCACAAGGCAGTTTTGTTTGTTTTA
The DNA here is from genome assembly GCF_057382095.1 of Aulonocara sp. 'chitande type north' Nkhata Bay. Taxonomy (NCBI): domain Eukaryota; kingdom Metazoa; phylum Chordata; class Actinopteri; order Cichliformes; family Cichlidae; genus Aulonocara; species Aulonocara sp. 'chitande type north' Nkhata Bay. The sequence continues at coordinate 30,040,149 of NC_141360.1, read as the reverse complement.
GTAAGTGTTCCACAGTGCTAAGCAATGTGTGCATCATTAACATACATAATCCATTAGCACTTCAATTCAAAGCTATATGGTTTGAACTATGATGAAAGGGTGCTCCTAAAAGGCAATCTCATCTTGATGCATTTATTGGTTAACCACAAAACCCGAGCTAGAAAAGGAGCAGATGCTGCAACTAACAGACTCTGTGATCCTCAGTCTTCACTGTGCCACTTCTTTTGACTCACTATATGTGTGGTATATTTAATTAGCGCTGAAAATATGGAGATTTTTACAGTGCACTTTTCAGGACCACGTTGTGCCATACAACAAAATCCATACGTAGCCAAACTTGTGCAGCCCCGGGAGATGAAACTGTTTGGCTAAAACAAAGAAGGAAGATGTTTTCACTTCAATCCCCTTGGGGACCGTAATGCACTTCTGAGCTGAACAGAGGGTCTGTGACGTTACTGGGGTCACAGATGTTTCTTGGAGACACTGAAAGCCACTTAGCATGCATTTCATTTCTCTCCTCATTCATTTATCTCTTGTCCTTGCCTCACATTTGGCATCCGCTGAATAATGCCATCTAAGTGAAGACATCCATTCAGCCACTTGATCCATTAGTCAAAAGGTGTGGTTATAAAATCAATATTATTGAGATGTCAGAATTACACGGAGCCACATTTGTCAAAGCTGCGATGATGGGTATTCAAAGGAAAGTTCAGAGGTTATGGTGAATACATTTTCCAATCTATTACCAAATCTCTCACGCAATCAATCTGACAAATACAAACATCACCACTATGGACATTTTGTTTTTTATGGATGAAACCATAGATGAAAAGTCTGCCCTTACATTTGGCTAAACCCAAGGAAAGCCCTACAGTAAAAGAAGTCTTGATCTTTTTCCCTGAGTCAAATATGGCCTGGCTCAACTCCCCTCCCAGCTCCCGTAAAACTTAGTCATTTCACACGCAGAGGCTTTTCATTGTGATTACCACTGGCCAAGAGACTTCTTGGCCAGGCCCTGAGCAATGCCCAGGAAAAACACTTGACATGATTGAAAAAGCAGAGACACGCCATAACATCCCCACAACTCGGAGTGCCTGAATTGAGAGGTTTTATCTGCTTCAGCATCTTGTGTAGGATGCTAGGAGCTGCATGTGACATGTAATGAGAATTTGATTAGAGAGTTAAAGGTAAGATAAGATCACGTAAGCTCCCTACCAGGGGACAAACTTGACTACAACCAAATCAGTCTTTGCAGAGAGCTCCGTACCAGAACGATTAGTTGAACTCTCCTCCACTTCAATCCTTCTCCCACCTTAACCTTTTGCTCATAACTCTCGTTCAAACCCTGAGGGAAGAGACCGGGAGCGCACGACTCTTGACCCCAAGAGAGGACTCCGTTTGATGAACGACCAGGGAATGTCAGACCTCTGATTGGTATTCAGCCTCCTCCATCTGAAAGCACTGAACCAAAACACCAGTTCTTGTCCCCCAGAGTGTAAATTACCATGGTGACTTTGATAAATACACAAGGTTGGGTGGGGGAGATACTGAACTTTCACTGACGGGATGAAGAGCAAGCGTAGGCTGGAGTGGGCAGAGCAGTTCCCCCGGATAATCTTTCACCGACTGGCTTTTTGACAACCTTGCAATGCCGTGCAGACAAAGCCGATGGCCACAGAACCTCTGGGCATTTTTACAGGGGGATACTTGGCGAGGTGCGATGTAACTGAAGATAGAATACGAAATTTATTCCTACCACCACTCGCACGTTTCTGTGCTGCGTCACCTCCTTTTTCTTCACTCCGTCCTACTCAAACACAGCACACAGAGGGGTCACCGATGGTGCTGAAAAGTGAAAGTGGGGGGATATTTTGACTTTTAAGGGCTGTCCATAGATGCTAGCCAGGCAGCAACCTTTCTGACTGAGCTGTGGCTGAATAAGGGAGGGAGCCTGCTCTCGGTCTGTTCATGCTTTTAATCCACAGAGAAACCTACCGCATACCTTGCATATCAGCAGCTTCGCCCCATGATTCAACACTTGATAATGGAAGATGAATTGATATCAGGATTCACAGAGCCAAGCTCTCTTTATGGCCATATACAGTATTTCAAGGTCAGTGGGGAACTATCTGTCCAGATGTTCTTTTTCAAAGGAGCCCAGCTGTGCTGCAACTCCCAGGCATTTACATTACGAATTGGCGATTCTAACAAGCACAGATGCATTGCGAGCACACCCACTCCCTGAAATGTACCACATTTTTCTCTTTTGTACATGCCTAGTGTCACCTAATCTGATCTTCTGCATTTTGTTGAGCCCCTTATGCTTATGGAACCATCTATCTTACTGGTTTGCGCACATCTTTTTTCCTTTTTTACTTCTCAGACTGTATGAAGACAATAAAGACCAATTGCAGTTTCTCCAGAACTAGGAGAATTATGTTTTACAGCATTAAAAAACGAACATTTGGGCTCTTGGCTGTTAATTGGATATAGTGTATAAAATAGGTGAATATTTGTCAGCGTTTTATAGGCTAAACAATAGAGGAGTCAATGGAAAAAATAATGAGCAGATAAATCTTGCTGATGCAGATATCCCTAAACATAAGACTTCTGTATGTTTGCTTTACAGTGATCATAACTTTGAGTCCTGTTTTGTCCACCTTTACATTTTACAGTAGATCCCTGTCCATCTCTGTCCAGAGGTTCTTTCTAATCGCTCTTCCATAGCTATTAAAATGCTGGCATGTTTATTCAGCTATTTGCAAAATCACTCCCGGTTTAAATTAGCCTTATTCCCCGGAGAGTAGGGCATTGTTAGAACAAGCATGAGTGCAACACAAAGAGCATCAGAAGCAGTGCATGTGCATGCAGGCGAGGGGACCAGGGCTGCTATCGGTTCACAACGTGTTGAACTTGAGCTGTGAGGTTCCTTACTGTGGAAATAAACCCCGCGTCTCTGTGGACTTTAATCATGTCCATCATACTTAAGAATTATTTGTGGGGCTAAACACAGAACATTAAGACGTACACTTAGTCATGAGGCTATATGAACTCAAGAGCAGCTCAAGTTATATGAACGCACAGTTGAGCACAGTAGATGCTTTAGGAATATTACAACATTTATTTAACGCTTGGGTTTTAGTGCACTCCCACCCCCTCACTCTGTCTTTGTGTCTTGCCTTAAGCCGACAAATAAGCGGTGATTCATCACAGGCTACAGACAAAAGCACATGCAAACATGCGGACAGGAGCAACGACCCGTCCCTCTCCGCTTCCCTTCCGTGCCGACGTACCCGGAGGAGATGACAAGTGTAGGAGCGGGCTGTGATGTTGTTGGCAGCGGCGCTGCTACGCTCTGTAGGCGAAACCTACCTGTCATCGTAGCAGAAATCTGCGTCCAGCGTGTTCAGATAGAGACCCACAGCCACGGCGGTGCACACGAGCTCCGTGATCATCTCTCAAAACCAAAGTGGGAGAGGAACCGGGATAGAAATGATTGGAATCAGGTCCCCTCGTCTCTCTGTTTGTGTGTCTCTCTCTCTCTGAAGTCTCTGTTATTATGCTCTCAATTCAGCCGCTCGGCAGCAGAGCTCTACAGGCAACGCAGGGCATTTTCCCGTGTCATGCAAAGTGTGTCAAAGTTTCCCTTATCACCCTCTAACCCATTGTGCTGTGAAACGCGTCAAGCCTGGAGAAGTGGCGGTGCAGCTGTCGCCCGGTCCGGCTCGGAACGGTGCGCATTTCTGTGCTGCGGTGCCTTCAGTGTGAGCATCTCCCTGCCTTGGCACTGGAGAGAGCAGAGCGGGGAGACGCATGTGGTTTTCAGGGAGGGTGAGCATGCGCAATGGGCTCTGCATTGGCGAGAAAAGGGAGAAAAGGTGGCGAGTGAAGTAAGGATTTGTGGTTTTGCGTGTTACTGATGGGCTACACTGCAAATCAATTATAAACAGGGAGTCATGCATGAAATGGTAGTTGCAGATTGTTGCCATGACAAGATTATATTTTTGATTTCATGGCACGGAATCCAATTTTAACCAAAAATGAGGAACAGACTTCCATAGGTCAGGACCTCTGTATTCTTCTAGTGTGGCACGGTAAATATTATTAGTCTAAAATATGACATGGTGTTACAATGATGTAACTGTGAGCTGGAAAACAAACCTTTGGGGAGTAAAAACACACACAAAAAAAAAACAATATTAAAATAAAAGAAAGCTTTGGTTGCCGAACAAGTGCCACTCTCTGGAGCTAAAATAGGATGCAAACATCAAAGTGTAGTTCCTCCAGTTGCCACTTGATGATCCTAAAGCTAATCAGTTTCTATAGATTCACATTTTAAAATGTCACACTAAAGCTGTGAAATTTACATGTTTTTAGCCTGGGTTTGGTCTTCATAGCCAATTTGCCTCTTTAATACAGTTTTTAAGTTACTCTTGAATTTTTCTGTAGCTTAAAATTAGAGCCAAAGCAGCTTTGATTGACCACTGTGCTGACACAGCTGATCGCTAACCTTAGCTCATAGCTCACCACTTCACCTTCTAATTTTTGACACTAAGAAGCAAACATGTCAGTTGCCAAACTGTTACCACTGAGACTTTGAAATGCAGAGCACAGAGACTGAAATCACAATGGCCATGAGTATCTTTTGTGTCCACATGGTGTATCTGAAATAGGATTTGAATGGTTGAAATTCAGGTTGCTGCGGTGGTCTTCATGTGACTTTAGAAGGGAGAATGGTGACCATCAACCCTTAGCCCCCTTAGGGATTCAGTAGCTCTGCTGCGATCCTACTGGTGGAGGATAGAGGCGAATTCACACAAGGTTGCTTTGAATGATTTTTTAATTCCACAGTTCTATCGTGTTTGAAGCGGTCTTCTCTAACCAAGGATGAGAGGTAGATAAACAGTGCCTCCATCCAAAGGGAACAAATGGTTGCTGTATTGTTTGAGTATGAAAATTTAGATTATTATATTTTATGGCTTCTGCCATCACCAGCTTTCTGGTAGCACTGCCGCTTCACCGAGTTCGATACTTCCTGGGCCCTTCCTGTGTGTAGTTTGCATGTTGCATTTACATGCAAACCACATGCATTTTCTCCAGGCACTCAGGATTCCTCCCAAAGCCAAAAGACATGCATTTTAGACAGTTTGATTGTAAATTGGCTGTAAAATGTTGGTGAGACATAGATAAACTGCTACAGATTTAATTGTAAGGTGAATATGGCTTATAGTGTAAACCATTGTGAGTGGTTAGTAAGACTAGAAACGTGCCATGTGAGTCAAAGAAAAGTACACTGAAGCTGTTCCTGTGGCATGTTTCGGCCCAATGTGATAGTAACACACACTGTATTGTCTTTTCCTTTACTTTGTCAGTAGTTTTTACCTTTTACTGATTTTTCTGTTTCAACATGTTTTGCCTAATATGAAAATATATAATTTGTATATATTCAAACGCCATTCTCATGCTGCAAGGGGATAACAGATAATAATTTCTTAGCACTTTCTCATCAGGCATATGTTGCCTAATGACTGCAAACTGGTGGAAGCCTCAGGCCCTTTTTCTTTGAAATTCTATTTAAATTTAACTCTGGGAAGCTGAGATGGGAAGCCACTCCCACTGCAGGCGTCACATTAGCTTCTTTCTTACTCCAAATTGAAAATATTGATTAATTTGCAACACCAACCCCCCACTGTCTCTATGGAGAAGCGTTACTGAGAGAGTAGGTGTGATTGATTAACTACTGTACCTCACCCTATGGTGAGCACGCATAATAGTTTGGAAACGCTTTTGGCCCCGCTGACTACCAGCTGGACAAACGCCTGTCCCACAGTTGGGGATCCAAGACGATAAATCCAGGGCAGAGCAGCGGAGAAAGAAAAACAGATGGCTGGAGGAGGATGTATAGAACATACGGGCACTGGCTGACAATGGCTGAGACAGTGACAAAAAATTCAGGGTGGAAGTAAGAGAGACATTTGTACCAGTGACCCTAATTCTGAGCAGGACTTGACCTCCACCTCATGGAACTTGTCTGCTGGATTATTTAGGAGACCTGAGACTTATGTTGATGTTTTTCCTCTTCTAAAGTATTCATCAGTGTCAAGAGGTAACAAATGAGAGTTGGTGTTGGGCTGTTGGAAGAGATTTGATCTATTTAACAGTTTATGAATGAGACAAGCTCAAAATATATCCCTTTTTTATGTTAGTCATTATAGATAAGGAGTCTTGTGAATGATCATTGTCACAAGCTATACTCAAACAAACACATGCTAGGAGGCAAACACAAAGATGAACACTGTGCCCTCTGTCTGCCCCAAAGGGACAAGGAGATGCTCTGTATGGGAGAAGCCCGCACAAGTAATTAAGGGATTAGTAACGGAAAAAATCAGGAAAAAATATTCCAGGGGAAAGAATAAACAGCTCCAGGGCAAAACAAACACATTGAAGGGAATAAGTGTTTACTCCCTCAGACTGATTACCTGCAACCCTCTTACCGTGTTGGCTCGTAACGAACATATTCCGTGCTCTTTTGGTGTAAACAGCCAAGAATCCTAAACAAAAACATCCTATTTTGGTTTCAGATGCCGGCCTGAAAGGTCACTCGAGGCCTCAGTAAGTGGAGGATGAGGAGTCTTTTGAGCATTCAGTGCATTTGCCATAATTGATTAATGTATTTTTCCTTCTTTCATTTCCTGTTTGCTTTCTGTTTTGGGGGGAAGTGGCAATCATTTTTAAAGCTTATAATTTAAAACGTATGTGTTTGATCATTAAAACCAGATTTTGTTTTGCTCATGGAAAAAGCTAATGCTCGCATACTGAATATGATATGCATCCAGACTTGTTTTTGCATGATTCTTCACAATGAACATTATGTTTGTTGTTGATTAGCATAAAGACAGCATGGCTCTGTCCTAAGCCAACAAACCTAACCTGCCACTATCTCCAAAGGTCACATGTTGTGAATTATTTATTGTATTCAAAGCTACGGTTTTACACTGGGGTGTGCATTAAACTATTTCTTGTGTACAAGCAGTAACCTTATATTTCCAGGGGTTTTACCATCTGCCTCTCACTACTGTGTGCTCACTACTCCTAATAGCGTCATTATACAAGTGCACAGGTTAAATAAATATGTTCTTTAGCAGTTCACAAAGCAAATCTTAAGTAAAGTAAAAGGCAAAACTGACAACAGGGCAAATATTAAATGCCACAACTATGTCCACTTCCTCATCCCTTTTAGCCCTACAGAGCAAGTAATGGTAATTTCCACATGCTATTCACTCCGGAACCACTGCTTCTTCCCCTGAAGCAGATTGACATCACACAGGAAAAAGATAATCACAGCTGGAAGGACCAGGCCTCACAGAAATAGCACACTCGTGGTATTAATATCAACATTGAAGCTTGGCAACCGAAAATCAGAACCTCAGATCAAACCCACCCTGGTTTGTGGAACATCCGCAAAAGCCTTCACGTCCTAATTCAGGAAGATCAGAAATATCATTTTGTCTTGAATAAGTGTGAGCACGATTATTGTTTTGGCTTGGGCAGTAAATTAAAGTAGATAAGTTAATGAGGTTTTGTTATTTGACATTTACTTTTAAATCAAGATAATGGTTGACTGAAGTTGGCTTGAATAGTGGTTAAAAATGTCACTGGATTGTGTTCTTTTTGTAAAAAAAATAAAACCTGTATTAAATAAAAAAGTTGCCCTAATGTGAGGATAATGAAAACACTCATGTGTAGTACAGTATTAGTATCTTAGAGTATTTTATTGAACAGCATTGAGCTTCTGTGCTCATAGCCACTCTGTGTATTTGAGCGTATATACACTCACAGGCCACTTTGTTGGATACTACCTCACTGGGCTGGACCCCCTTCTGTCTTAGTGGGATCCAGCCCAGAAGTGCCTTTATTCTTTATGGCACAGGTTCAACAGGGTGCTGGAAACATTCCTCAGAGATTTTGGTCACTTTGACACAATAAGATTATGCAGTTGCTCCAGATTTATCAGTTTCACACTCATAATGTGAATCTTCTGGCGCACAACATCCCAAAGGTGCTCTATTAGATTAAGATCTGGTGACTGTGGGGGCTGTTTTAGTGCACTGCTATGTTCAGTATATTAGTTTGTGCTGGTTTGAGCTTTGCGACATGGTCCATGATCCACGATTTTCATGTTGTTTATGCCATATTCGGACCTTAGCATCCAAATGTCAGAGCAGACGATGTTTCTGTTAAACTTCTGCCTCACTTTCATGTTCTTAGCTGACAGGACTCGTTTCTGGTGTGGCCTTCTGCTCCTGTGGCCCATCTGCTGCAAAGTTTGATGTGCTATGAGTTCAGAGCAGTTCTTCTGCATACCTTAGTTGTAACGAGTAATTATTAGAGTTAGTCTGGCCATTTTCCTCTGACCTCTGACATCGACAAGATATGTCCACCCAGAGAACTGCTTTTCACTGGATATTTCTCTTATTTTGAGTATTCTTCGTCAACTCCAGAGATGATTGTGTGGGAAAATCCCAGTAGATAATGTTTTGATGGTTTTGATAATGTCACATTTAATGCACTGAGTTACTACCATGTGATTGTCTGATTATTTATTTACTTGCAACAAGCAGTTGAACTGGTGAACCTAATGAAGTGGATGTCGCTGTAAAAGAACATTACTGCCCTTTAATAATATATATAAGACAAACTGTTGTGTAACACTGACTTTGGACTTTCTGCTGACCACACGTAACAGCGTTTCTTTTTTTTCTCTATTTTTTCATGACTTAGCAGATGTTTTAAATCAGTCTAATTTGCTATTAATCTGGATACCATTCCAAGGGAGCGGGCAAGATGAATGGAAAATATGAATCAGAACGACAAGAACTGTTTTTCAAAGGATGTGATGACTGTGTTTCACACTGAAAACATCATTTGTCCATTCTCTCTTAAGTGGTTCTTCACGGCGACGCTATTTGGAGCGGCGAGTCAAACATTTACATAGTTTGACATCCCTGTTTACACTTCCACAGATAAATCTCTGACAGGTGAATGCGTTTTGGTCCACGTGCGTCTTCAGAGAATGTATCTGCAGAGGCCGGAGGTGATAACAATAAAAAACAAGCCGCGTTTCCAGCGCAACGTCCAGCTGAATCTCTTTATTTCCACAAGCCTGCCGTCATATGCAGCGACAAGGTGGTTTGTGACTGGCACGCAATCTCCCAAAAGTCCCCTGTTTCTGTTTAGGTAAAAGACAGCACCACAACAACCGATTCTTTAGATGGAACATATTAAAATAACAGCAGAGACCTAATCTTAATTCGCAATCTGGTATTTTAGAAATGACTACTTGAAGTAGTCATGCTATCTCTGATAAAGTTCAGCACTTCCCTTTGACATTGTATCCTTTAATTATTTTGGATTCATTGACTAAGACTTTGTTTTCCCTCTCGGATGAAAGAGCATTCTTCCAGTCTACATTCATTCACACGGACCTGCTGTGTAATAGAGATATTACTGGACAGTAGTGCCTATTACGTTAGTGGACCCTTGAGATTTTTTCTTTAGTTTAAATCAGGGAGGGTGGCAGGAGCTTGTATTGTATCCAAACACCACCGTGAGAAACAGTGATCGCAGCTGAAAGCAAATGTGTTGACACACTCCCCTCGCTTCCTCTCTGCTTCCTCTCTGCTTCCTCTCATTCCTACCTTACAGTGAGAAGTCTTAGATGGGAACGCTTTGAATGATTTTCCTTGGAGACGATTTCTGTCTGAAGCCGTCATCGCACCCTGAAACATTTCTTTCCCTGTCATCTGTCAACTGCAAATCAGGAAATTGCAGTTTGCCTACACTGCGCCGACTATACCTTTCAACTGGTTTCTTTCACGTGCCTGTGTCGGATGCAGGCCTTTCATCGTGCCATTTTCCTCCTCTTCCTTGTGGGCACATGAAAAGGAGATTTTTGAATTTGCGTAAACATGCGTGCTAGAAGTCAAAGATGGGAAAGGTCAAGAGGACGTGACTCACACGCCGCAACAAAACCCGACAATATTTATATCCTAAACAAGCTTTGTACACATCTTGAATTGTTTGTATTCGTGTCAGTCCAGTTTGGCCACTACAGCAGGCTGTCAGTGTGAAGCACGGTGCCGGATCCAAACACGGTCCAGACACAGCAGAGAGAGCCTCGCCATGTGTCTTTACAGAGATAAAAATAACACTCGAGGACACAGCTTCACCACGGCAACGTTGACAGACCTATGAATTGCCAACAGATGTGCAGGCTGCTGTGGCTACAGTGACAAATAGATGCAGTGGGAGAAAACAAGAAATGCTTTGCACCAGTGCTGCACAGTGGGAAAGTGTCCTATGGCCTATTTCCTTACTTGCAGGCTACGTTTGTTCAGGCTCCATAATTTACTACCTAGCTTTAATGAAAATGTTCACACACACAGCTGACATACTCATTACTGGCTCAGTGGTGCGGTTTTGCACAAAGCTGAATACAACTTGACAGAACTAATTCTCATCATTTAGGAAGAAAATATTGTTTCCAAACACTTTTATGTTTTATTTATTCAACTGCAGTCTTGTTAGATAAACTAACACTACAAAAGCGGTTATTTTGAGTTTGTTAAATTTCGGTCAAGTTTTGCACTTGACAGAGGGTTTAACATTTTAACCAGTTAAATATTATATTCATATAGTAAGAAGCTGTCATCCATTAACCTGGTAGCTGAACAGTTTCCCATAAATGTAATGTTTTATTCCTACAGTAACCATATTAACTATATGCTCACTGGTCATTTTGTTAGGAACACCTGATCAACTGCCTGTTAATGCAAATATCTAATCAGCCAATCACACTGTAGCAGCTAAAAAAAATACACATGGTCTTTATGACCTGCTGAAGTTCAAACTGAGCATCAGAATGAGAAAGAAATGTGATTTAAGTGATTTTGAATGTGGTATGGTTGCTGGTGTCAGACAGGCTGGTCACAATATTTCAGAAACTGCTGATTTACTGCAATTTGCACACACGAACATCTTACGGGTTTTACAGGGAAAGGTCAGAAGAAGAGCTATATGCTAAAAAAACAAAAAAACAAAAACAAAACCCACATACATTAATTTTCAAACATGTACAAAGAATATGATTTATTAAATAACTGAGGCAGAGGTAAATTTAAAAAAAGTAAATATTAAGATTGGAGACAAGGGCACCACATGCCCTGTCTTTTCCTCTACTTCCTCTGGTTTGGGATTCTAGAAATTGAGTTTCCAGACCTGCTGAGGGGATCCTGGTTACTTTAAATCCCATAATGCTTCAAACCCCCTAAACTGTCTTTAAAAACATGTTAAAAGGATGCAATACATAGTATGCTATCAAAGAGAAAAGGCAGTTTTTCCAGGTGTTTCGAGCACGGGTTTGATCTCTGAGAAGAACCCAAGGCCAAGACCAGAGAAGTAGAAATATTTCAGATACTTTTCCATTTAAAAGTAACACCATGTGTTCCACAAATCGAGATAACATTAAAAAAAAGATTCAAACTAGATGAAATGTTGCAATTAAAACAAACAGTTGGGAATGCATACATAATACAATCACTTTCAAAGCATGATTGCTGCTTCGTTCATGTATAAACATGAACCTTGAATCATTGTATTATGTGCATATGTTCGAGTTCCTCAGCTTGTAGTTCTTTTCCCATCATTCTTGAGTCCGATGACAGCATAGCATCTGGGAGACAACAGGGGGTCAAACAGTTGCACCAGTGCAGAGAATGACACGTCCTCCTGGCATACAAGGAAAAAAAAAAAAAAAAAAAAACACACAACAGAGCTGATATAAAAATCTTGATTCTGCTCCCAGTTTGGGCTTTATTACAGCTGAAGGATGTTTCCTCTATAAAAGAATTCTCTATTGAATCCCCCGAGAAGAAATATCTGTGCAAGTGTTCACTCAGGTGGGCTCATCTTTATGTGCAAAACAAGTTTGTCTTCCTTGGCAGCTAAGCTGTTTAGCTGTAGAACTGTAGCCAACCCAGAGGTTGTATGCGCGCTGGAAATCTCTCTCTCTCTGTCATCATCTAGTGCTGACTAGGGTGTGTTCAGAAATTTCTCAGGCAGTCACCCCACAACCATGTTTGTACTCAGTCCATTTAAAAATCTTAAAGCAGGTGTTTGTAACTCATAGCCAAGGGGTCTTCAAAAATATCCGTTGTAAGTTCTAACACTGTGCTATCATGGACAGAAGTGCATATCTACAGATGGGGAGCATTTACACCAATAAAACAAGCATACTGTGTCGCTTACTCCCGCCCACCTTTTCTGAAACTCTGATATGATTCATACACGATCAAGTGATCATGTCATCCTTCCACTTAGGGCGAGACCCTGAACAGGTCACCAGTTTGCTGCAGGCCTAACAAGGACAACCATTCACACTCACAGTCACACCAATACATGCAAACAAAGGGAGAACGTCCAAACAGCACACAGAAAGCCCCCGGCCAGACAGAGGATTCAGATCTTAGACCCTCTTGCTGTGAGGCATTTGGGAATTCCTCCCCTAAAATAGTATTTCTACAATAAACTTTTACCCGTGAACACTCTTTAGAGTTCTTATCTGGATTAAAAACCTGTGGCTGGGGGATTTTACAGGAAGGCCTGGTGGGTGGTGCTAGGTTTAGTCACAAACCAATGACGGACAAATTCAAATTCTGACCAGCCCCTATGCAAAATATGGGACTGAGCGGCTGATTAACACTGTCATCCATTAAACCATCACAAGCAAGAGCTTTGTTGCTGCTGTTGTTGTCTAAGGAGAGACAACCAGACCTCCCTCTGCCTGGCCACGTCCACGCAGGATTTCTTGGGTCTTCCGAATAGGACATGCCCAGAACACCACACATAGGAGACCTCCAGGACACATCTTGGTCAGATGCCTGTACCACCTTAACTGGTTCTGCTTCAAGTTGTTCTAAATGACTTAAAACCTCACCCCATTACTAAGGGAGAGACCCTCCACTCTTGCAAGGAAGCTGATTTCCACCACTTGTACCCATTATCTCATCCTTTCTGTCACTGACACCAGCTTATGGCCACAAGCGCTAGGAGCACGGGTCAACCAGGAAATCAACAGCTTCTCTTTTATTTTCAGCTCCGTCTTCACCACAACAGACCGGTACAGCTTCTGCATGACCCCAGCCACAGACTTTTCACGCTCCTGCCGTCCGGCAGGCAATTCGGGAGCATTCAGACTCGCACTAGCAGACACAGAGACAGTTTCTACCCACAAGCCATCAGGCTTTTGAACTGCTGACATTCTATACACACCATTACACACTCACTATAATTACAGGACTCTACACACTGGCACTTCAACAAATGCCACTTAAATGCTCATGCACAAGTTTTGCACAACCTGTAAATACCAACTTGTCTTAAATTCTCTAAATATTTAATACTTTTTTCCTCTCTTTTTTCTCTTTTATCATTATTATTACTGCTATTTTCTGTTATTTTCTTCTTAATATAACTGCAGACTTTCTATATGCTCATGTAAAGCTGAGGAGCTCGAGCCAAAGAATTTCATTATGGGTAAATGTGGCTACACTGTTTATCTGTACATGACAATAAAACTTGAAACTTGACTGCCGGTGCCACACCAGTTCATCTGTCAATGTCCTGCTACACTCTTCCCTCACAAGACCCCTGAGATACTTAAAACTCCTGCACTTGGGACAACAATCCACCACAACAAAGGGTGGGCAGTTCACCCTTTTCCGCCTGAGAACCATGGCCTCAGACTTGGAGGTGCTAATTCTAAACCCAGCCGTTTCACGCTCGGCTGCGCCGCCCCGGTGTGATTTCGATTTTCCACGCTGTCAAACTCACCTCTATGAAAATGTTGCCATTTGTGCTTTTATCCAAAAATAATCTATCTGCCCACACTCTCTGGGTCAATCAGCCTCCATTCAGGCCCCTGTTCAGTCCTTTAAATTCGCTCTGTAAAGTGATCTGTAAATTCTCCCTTTCAGGCCGCCCGTCGTGCAACCCTCCTCCTCCCCATCTCTACATCATCCAAGTTTTCCAGGGCATCTCATCCAAAAGTGCTCAGCAGCCATCTGCTTACTCTGCTCCACAAGCAGTGTATGTGACTCCTGTGGGTCCAACCAATCTCCTACCATAATCTGGGAATCTGCTCCATGATGTCGCCTCTCATTTGAGTCTAAATTTGCATATTCATATTTTTTGTAATAAATCTCATTCTCTTCTTCCAGATGATCTCTCCTTACTGGAATATGTGCATCGTTGTTCTACTATCAGGGCCTGCAAATTCAGTGAAAACACATCAATTCAACACCTGATCTTTGTGTGCTTACATGATTGTTTAAGGCTGAACGTGCTTCTGCACACTTATCACCGCATGGATCACATTAACATCCATCCATCATCTCCTATTTTCCCCCCTTCCTCTGCTTGACCTCAAGGGAGATCCCCCAAACGCTGACCAGTGCACTTGATGTTACAGAGCTTGATTACGTCCCCCCCTTCTCATTTAAGGAGGTTCATCTGACATATAATCTCGCATAATCAGAACTTCAAAGCTTTTCGATCATACACATCTCATCGTTATGACTCAGACCAAAGATTAGCGTGTTGTGTTTGGCTGCCGCAACACGAGATGATAAATTGCAGGCTGGCTTCAATTTAGCCGACACCTATGTTACTGTATATAACAAAGAGAGGTTTCCAGATTTCAGCTGACATTTCTGTGTGTTCACTTTCATCATCTGGGAAGTATATTTCATATCCCAATCAACAAGCTGAACAAGCGAATCATAAAGATGAGCCCAGACAGAAAATTGGAAAAATCCTCCAAAGCTGTGCTGTGAATGTTCTGAAGCACCATCAGAGTTGAATTCATTTAAGCAGGATTTGACAGTTTGATGACACCAAATATTTTTTTTACCTGTTCTTTCAGATAGCAGAGGCGATCGAGGAGAATCAGACCTTCGATACAGGGAGCAAGGGTCACCTTCAGCTGTAGAAAGAGGCCGACATGAGAGAAAGCACATGTGTATATCTTTTTTTTTTTTTACTCTATTTGACACATATGCAAAACTTGTGTCTTCCAAGTAGTCCGCAATTCCCCAAAACCTATTTTACTGGTTTGTGTCATGAAAGAAAACTGGTATGCTGGCTGACATCACAATTAGTGGCCTCAGAAAAGAAGAGGGAAAAAAGTGGGTGGTTTTCTTCTCGTTCAGAGCAATCACTCTCTCATTATTTCCCCGTAGAATACAATGACCTCACTTAGTGGTCTGTAATTTTTTTTCTTTTTACAGGAAAAAAAAGATTTTTACACAAAAAAGGGTTTAAACATGTTGTTGGAATCTAAGGTGGGAATTAAATACTAGGATGCTCGACAGGGAGAGAACCAAGATGTATGGAAGACTTACCATGTTAAAAGCATGCATCTCATCCATTCGCACTCTGTATGTGTTGTGATAATCCTGGATGTCGCTGTCAGAGAGCTAAAGAGAGAGTGACGTGTTATATATGCAGGTAAAAGAGAGGAGAATGACAAAAAAAGTTGGAAGCAAGCTGTGAGGGAGATGTGAAGTGGGACAAGTGACAGAAATAGCATGTTTTTAAAAGAGCTGTGAGAAACATGGGACAGACAGACAGCGCGCCATCGCCCACTGTTACCCAGAGCAACCAGATGACAGACTTCTCAACAGTGTGAAAGATCCTATACTAAGATCCTATACTATACTATACGATACGACACACTCTATTGTTAACCTAAATCAACCTGTTAGGTTTTTACTTATATCCTGTCACATACATGCTGTTAGAATGATTGTTGCTCAAATTTTCAAATAATGAGGTCAGCATATGTGAAAGTAATCCCTGAGAGGCAAAAGCTCAGGCCTCATCTACACGCAGCCTATGATGTCGGCTTCACAAGTGGCTAAAGCTGTTGCTAGCATTTATATCTGTGGAGGCCGCACTGAGTGTGACGTGTAGTTAGATTCCTATGGAGCTGCACATTAGGTCACAGTGCAGTAGGTGCAGATGTATAATTCCACTGTCAGACAGTCTTTTTTTGTACTTATGGCTCTGTAAGATGTCAAAACATCTGGGCCTATCCAGCTGCTGATTGGCTGGTTGGGACTGGCCCCATGCAGCCAATCAGAAGACCAGCTGGATCAAAGGGAGGGTGGCCTTAAAGAGAGAGGAGCTTAAACAGCTGAGAATGAACTCAGGGACTACAACAAGGGTCAGTATAAAACAAATAAGGATAATTTTGAATTGTGAATTATGCAACGCTTCTCTGTTTGAGGTCATGAGTAAAAATATGGATTGGAAATGGTCCACTTACTGAGTCTAGCTCTAACCTAAATCTGTAGCTGAAAATGCAGAAGGACAGTGTGTTTATTTCTTTTCTTGTGTGTTTGTGGAAGGTGTAAAGATGAGTGTAATATTCTGCTCCCGACCTTTGATTCATCCAGTTCCAGTCTGCGCAGAGCTCGCCGAACGTAGTCCACAAATGACTTTGCTTTGGAGTAAACATTCCCAACTCGCTTTTCACTGTGGAACAAACATGTTTCTGCTCAGTGATGCACTCACACCTCAGCAAATGTTTCTAAGGATTAAACGATGAGGAATAGCTGGTGTTTGGGGAAGACTAATGGGTATTCAATGCTGATCTGATGAAGGTCAAAGGTCAGCAGGCAGGTTCTCTTTGATGGTGTCTGGAGTGATAATATTTTGATAAGAGTAAACTGAGGTCTGCAGCATTTCCTTCTATTGTTTGGCTTTGTCGGGCAGATACAATAAGTCACTAAAGATGTGCACTACACTGGCTGAAAGGCCTTACAGTATAGGGAATGGAGTGAGAATGGGCTGGGTTGTAAAGCAGCAGCTACTCTTTGGATAGCAAAGTGAATTAAGGACAAACTGAAGCTTGAAGGATGCCTGCATATTCTGCCTTAATTGCTACCAGATGGTGTTAAGAATTTCTATTTTTTACAGTATTTCTAGTAATGTAGAAAATGTACAAATGTTCATTAAAATGCCAAAAATCCACAAGAAACACTAGAAAATTCACAAAGAAAAAAGGAGATGTGGAGTTTAGCAGGAATTTTTAACTTAAAATGCATAATCAAGAACCACTGCCAGTCTAAACATGTTTCTGTGTGCGTTATGACGCTGCCTTCTCATATATGTGCCCATATTTTGGTACCTTTATTTAAATTCTCTGTAGGCAACGGCTCACCTTTTTATTCCTAGTAGTTTTGTGGATCTAAGTAAGTCAGTTACGGCATGTATGTCCAGTTAGTCTCGCCACCACTTTGGTCGAAAGAGAAATAACTAAAAGCATCTGAAGTTTTATAGAAATGATTCTCAGAGTACAAATTTTAATGATTTTACTGGCTTTCTTTAGACTGTTTAATGGACTGCTATGAAATTTGGTACATTCACCTTCCCATCAGTATATATTGGAATGACTTTGATTGCATTAGCATTAGAGTCCCATCATCACTTTAATTGTCATTTTTGACCAACTACTGTTGTGTTTAGTGCTAACAGTAACTGTTACAATGCTAACTCTGTATAATAAGATGATAAGCATGGTAAACAGTATTTACTCTTGGACAATTTATTAAGTACACCAGTTCAAATGCTCTTTAACGCAAATATCTAATCAATCAAACAAGGTAATAATTCAACGACTTTAGGTTGAAGTTTAAACCAAGCATCATAATGGGGAAGGTGATTTTAGGGACTTTGAACACGGCATGGTGATGACCTCCTCTGAGATGGGATTTTCCCACACAACCATCTCTAGGGTTTACAGAGAATGGTCTGAAAAAGGAAAAATATCCAGTGAGCAGCAGTTCCCTGGGTGAAGATGTAGTTGATGCCAGACCTCAGAACAGAATGGCCAGGCTGCTTTTGGGTAACAATAACCCAGCTAGCCACTAATTAATACCAAGGTATGCAGACGAGCATGCCAACACATCAAACTTTGAAGCACATGAGCTACTGAGAAAACTTGGTCTGATGAGTCTGAATTGCTGCTGTGATATTTGAACAGTGAGGTCAGAATTAAGTGTAAACAACATGAAAGCATGGATCCATCTTCCTTCGTGTCAGCAGTTCAGTCTGGCATTGGTTTAATGGTGTGGGGGGGATACGTTCTTGGCACTTCTTGAGTCTCTTATTGCCAACTAAGCATCATTTAAATACCTAAGCCTAGCTGTGTATTGTTGCTGACCGTGTCCACAGCATACCTGCTTTCTGATGGCTGCTTACAGCAGGATAGTATGCCATATCATAAAGCTCAAATCATCTTAAACTGTTTTTTGAACACAACTTTGAGTTCACTGTACTAAAATCGCCTCCACAGTCACCAGATCTCAAAACAATCGGAGCACCTTGAGATGTGGTGGACTAGAAGATTCATATCACACATGTATAGCCGACAAATCTGGAGCAACTGTGTGACACCATCGTGTCAACATGGGCCAAAATCTCTGAGGAATGTTTCCAGCTATGTTATGTGTTAGCGCAGACAGTATGAACATATAACCAGTGTTGGGACTAACGCGTTATTAAGTAACGCGTTACAGTAACTACGTTATTATTGTGGTAACGAGCACGGTAACTAGTTATTATGCCAAAATCAGGAACGCGTTACTCGTTACTGGGATTTAGATAGGGTCGTTACTCGTTACTTCGTGTGGTGGCTATCGCGGAGCTTCCACAGATTCAGTAACATTAGCAAGTGGTGGAGGCAGCAGGTGGATGAAGGAAAAGGGACGCAGAAGGAAAAGAGACCCGAGGCGGCCGCCGGTCCAAGTGTGAACTGAACTTCAGGTAATTAGTTATGACCTGCAGTCTCTCTGGGTCAGATATGAACCAAGTTTAGGTGGAGTTTATTTTCGTTATTCTGACTTTTTCCGTACTGCGTGCTAGCTAGCATGACGGAGTTTCTACACAGCTGGGTGGTGCTATGAAGTTAATGATGTTGAACCTTATTTTGTTCATAAGTTATTAGAGTTGCCAGCCGTCCCGTCTGGTATTCAGAGAAAATATTACGCGTTTCTTATTGAGGTGAAAAGGAACAGTTTGTCCCGTAATTCAGCTACAATGAAAAAGGCACAAAGCTGGAGTTATTCTGTGTCTTTACGCTGCACAGCTGCCTCTTCTTCTCTCATTCTCCCCCCTCCCTCTCCCGTTTCTACTTCAATCATGAAACTGATCAATGATCAGCTGATCGGCTCTCTTGTTTGTTTATCGCCCACTTTGCGCCGAAAGAGGAAACCAGCGGATGTCGCGCTAAACAACAGCAGCACGTTTAAGCTTGATCAGCTGTTGTTAGAATTTATTTAATATTAATTTCTAGTATCAGCTGATGTTTGCTGGAGCCACAGCTGTAAAAAAAAGCTGCTGGTCATGATATGGTTTGGTTATCTGGTGAGAGGGAAACATGAAGATGAAACCAGGAGATGTCCTTACTGGATCATCAGAGCTGAGCAGGTGATGGAGAAACAGGTTTACCTTTTAGGTGACATGAATGAGTTGAAGGGAAGTTATGAACTGTTTCTGAGAGACAAATAACCCCAGGATCCTTTTTTAGGTAGCTGACAGCTGGTAACTGTGCAGGTGCGGATCTAGCAAAGTGTGGCCAAGGGGGCAGGTAGGACATTAACAGGGAAAGGGGGGCACAAAGAAATACTTTTCTTTCTTATTCTCATTTAAAATGTCTCGCTTTTAAAAAATAATTATCTGAATCTTACAACAAACGATTGATAGATTGATGCATATATACCATCAAAACAGTGTACATCACTGTCACAACAGCGTTTGTTTTCATTCAAAGGCTTTATGATTTTTCCTATAATGGTGGGCCAGTTTCTAGTCAAAATGCCCGGGCCAATTTTCTTTCCCAGTCCAGCCCTGTATGCAGCTCATCTGCAGTCTGGTGTTACCTACATCTTCCTATTCAGAAGGCAGAATTTCTGAGTTCTGAGTACAATCGAAAGCACCACGACTGCAGTTTTTGTGTTGGATGTAAAAGGCGCACATGACTCTGTGACGTAGGCTAGAATCATGGCAGCAGTCAATGACGGTCCAGGCATGGGATTTCTCTCGTGGAAATATGCACGTTATCATATCCTTTCTATTGGTAGGTGGCACAGTGCACTTGTGGCAAGTAAGCAAGCTAGAAGACTGGCAAAGTTATGGAAGAAACACATTAACAAGAGAATTCTGAGTAAAACCAAAGTTACTTTCCCTAGTAACTAGTTACTTTGAAAGTAACGAGTAACTTGAAGTAACTGAGTTACTTTTGAGAGAAGTAACTAGTAATGTAACTAAGTTACTATTTTAAAGTAACTTACCCAACACTGCATATAACATAGCTTATGTTAGCATTTAGATTAAAGCAGCATTGTCCTATGTGGGGGTCACGCTGCATGTAGTAGGGAATGTTCCTATTTTTTGGCAAATAATACCTGCAAGATCAGGAAACTGGTTTATTAATCAGATTTTTTTAATGTTTCCTGTACTGAAAACATCACTATAACACTGAAGGGTAATGATCTTTGAACATTTTCAGAACAAAACATTTGTAGCTGTGCTCTAGCCGCTAGAATTGCCATAGGTTACCTGCTTGGAAACAAAAGACTTTTTCCTGTCGGTTCAATTTCTGTCCACTAACTGATCTATATGTAAACTTCAAGCTCATTTGAACCCTCAAGTCTATTATTCATTAGGCCTGATACAACAATACACCCAAATCTGGCCAGGAATTGAGTACATATGGCTTTTGCTGGCAAGTCTTGGGTCATTTGTAACCTAAACAAGCCAGAGAAAGAAACCTTTCACTTCTGGTTCACAACAAATAAAACAAAACCTTTGGACTGCTATCAAAGCTTGACACCTGTTCTGTTCTCACTCATTCTAACCAAACATAGTTGATACTGTACACACTGACAGGGGGAAGGAAAAAAAAAGGTCTTAAAAAATTACATGCATTTGCCCTGATTTCTCATACTCCACTAGAAATCCGCTGGTCCAGATGTGAATTCCTGTAGATTACCTTTTATAGGAGCTGTAGTGGTCCCTCAGAATAACATGAAGGACTGCTCGGTAGAACAGAGATTCCATCTGAATCTGCAGGGAAGGACAAAGCTGTTTATTTGAATTAACATAACTCAGCTTTTACAGTGAAAAACTTTTTTTTCCTTCACCAAACATGTGTACAAATGGCCGACGAATATTTCTGACACTTTGCAAACTTAGTGCAACACTAGCAAGCAATCAAGCCTGTTTTTGGATTCAGAGTTCTGTTCCAGTCAGTAATCAATCTTTCCATGATTGCATTAATATTTATAAATATTCCATATTAATGGCAGCGGGTGTCATGTATCAGCTTTGGCCTGGAGCCTCCAAGCTCTGCATTTCAAATAAATACACTGTAGTCAATCACAGACTTAAAACAATAGCAGAATTAATGGGCTGATTGTTTGAATGCATGCCGGAGATCAGCAATGAAGATAATACGGTCCTGGGTGATTGTGAAAGCCCGTACTTGTGATTTGAAATCATTTGATGTATTTGTTTTGATGAGCGTAATGACAGTTTACAGAAAGAGCTTCCATTCTTTTGCAATGATGGCTATTTGTCTATGATATTGATTACAGTTAGTATGCACGCCTTACTTACCCCTTGGCCAAGTGCAACTCTTTCCAGTGCCTGTTTGAGACAAATGGGAAAGTGTTAAGACAAAGACTTTCCTGGAAAAAAAGTGAGCTGTAGGAGTAAAGAAAAAAAAACATTTCTGATGCTCTGGTTATACTAATGAGCCAAAACATTATGATCACCCTTGTCTAATATAGTCTTGGTCCTTTGTGTGCTGCCAGAACAGCAGATGGACTCTACAAGACTTCTGAGCCTATTGTCTAGTCCAGGGGTGGGGAACTCCAGGCTTCAAGGGCCGGTGTCCTGCAGGTTTTATATGTCACCCTGGGTCAACACACCTGAATCAAATGATTAGTTCATTACCAGGCCTCTGGAGAACTTCGAGACATGTTGAGAAGGTCATTTAGCCATATAAATCAGCTCTCTTGGATCAAGGACACCTCTAAAACCTACAGGACACCGGCCCTTTAGGCCTGGAGTTCCCCCACCCCTGGTCTAGTATATTAGGTACATAAGTATTTGAACAGTGGTACATTTTTGCTTCTGTAAAATGCCACATATTGAAGTTGAATTTGGTAGCTGCTCATGGGAACTCTCAATATTACAGACATGGAAAGATGTGTCAGCGCACATGAAGAATGCCATCGCTAGGGTGAAAAACAAAAGAGATCTATTGGAAAGATAGTGGAAACTCTTGGGTTGCCAGTTCAATTTTGCAGGTTCTTGGAAAGAAGGGATGCACCGGAAAGTTCAGCAACATGGATAACACAGACATTTACCCAAGGAAGGCAAGAAATTTCTTGATGATTGAAGAATTCTTGGTATTTCCTTGGTGAAGAAAAAAACTTTTACCTTGGGCCAGAATGAAAGGGCTGATGGTCCAAAGTATTAGTTTTCAAACTCTTTGCGAGCAAGCCACAACTACGGAGTATCTATGCAAAACAATCTTTGTCACCCAAAGAGTTCTCCCTTTTTGCTTTTCAGAATAACACTCTTTGACAGCCCGTGCCATTTGTAATCTATTGCAGAGTTGTCACCACTCAACAATACTTTGCCTCTGTTAACTTGTCAGCCTTTGGTATGAATCCAGTGCTCTTTTAAGGTAGGCCAAGTTTCTTTCAGAAGAGTTGTTTGGCTTCTGATTCTGAAACAGACCCTTGCAGTGCACATAGAACAGTTATATGTTTGCAATAACAATTCAATGGTTGTACAAAAATACCAAAGCACACCTGGATCAGGGCACACCCAGACTTGCCTCAATGTGCACACTATTGGGAAACCACTGACACAAAAAATACCAAAGTGTCTGTCAAAACCGCAGTGATGCGTTGGTGGATGTAGGATCTGGTGATGATGTTTTTTCTACGAACACATATCTGGACTGGTCACAGAGGAGAGAGACATGACCTTGATACGAGAAGATTTCTGGCTTCCAACTATAATCCTTGGGGAGTCTGTCTTTAAGCAACTGTGTGACGATTAATAAGTGGCTAATCAATGGACTCCCGGCCAAGGTGCTCAGATCTGCAGCATAAAAATAGGGCCACGATGGATGATGCTGTGCAAGCAGCCCCAGAGATTTGTAAGGCGAACAAATGTAATGTTCCTAAATATCCAATTCAGACAAGTGACCTCAATGCATCCGAGCATGCTGTTCAAGTGAATGTGTGTGTGTGTGTGTGTGTGTGTG
Organism: Aulonocara sp. 'chitande type north' Nkhata Bay; assembly: GCF_057382095.1. Lineage (NCBI taxonomy): Eukaryota > Metazoa > Chordata > Actinopteri > Cichliformes > Cichlidae > Aulonocara > Aulonocara sp. 'chitande type north' Nkhata Bay. The sequence goes on along the minus strand of NC_141360.1, from coordinate 30,016,745 downwards.
TGTGTGTGTGTGTGTGTGTGGTGGTGGGGGGACAGTTTCTTCTGAGCCTGTGAAAATGGAAAGGCTTTATAACAAATGGGTGTAATTTGCCATGCAACGTTTTTTAAACCGCTTGTAATAAAGCTGCAGGTCTGCACTTCAATCACAGCTTCACTACTTCATTTCAAATCCACTGTGGTTGGTTACAGAAGCAAAATTATATACACTGGAAGCAACAGTATAAATACAGTTGACTGTATCCATCAGACCTCAGTATGCACCAAGGGTTATGAAAACATGAACAGTTTGTGATTCATCCACTGACGGTCAGACTCTTGAGTTCATCAGTGTAAAGTTTTACTGTCAGCTAATAGTTTTTTTTGTTTGTTTGGGGGGCTTTTTGTATGCAGCCATGAAAAAAGAAAAAAAAAAAAAAACACATGAGAAACTTACCAAACATGCTGACATCCTGGCATTTCTGCCACAAAAGCAGGATTGGTCACGGAGGTACTGACTCAGAGGGAAACCACACACACTCTGTAAACACTCTGTGAGAGGACACACAGGAATATGAGTCAACTGATTAATCAGTTTAGTTGACCAGTGGGATTTTTCATGCTGTTTTCATCTATTTCAAATATTTGCAAGAGAAACATCAAGATAGCAAAAGTACCGAACTTTTTTTTGTTGTTTTTTGCAGTGATTGCCTTAGAACATCCCAGGGGAGTGGATTCAAATGACCTATTAGTTAGTGTTAAATTAAATCCGAAGACACAGCCAGCAGGAATTTAGTTTAGCGTAGCACAAAAGATAAACCTTGGGGAAAGCAAGCCTAGCCTAAAAATAACATTGATTCAATCCTGAGGTTTTGTACAGTTTAGCAAATTTCACCTAGCGTAATTATTTTGCTTTATAGATGCTGATAGAGTGTTTCGTTACCTTTGAGGAGCTAAGACCATCAGCCTCCTAATTTTTAATCATTTTGTGCTAAGCTAATCTAACTCTCAGCAGAAAATCACCCAAAAGAACTTCAAACTTCTCTTTTAATGCAAGCAAATTCATATGTTACCCCCTAAATAGTCAGTACGGCTAACCTCTAATTATTGTGTGGAAAAATAGCAATTTGAGCCCCATTTTTCTAACCGCAGGAGTTCTTAGTACTCAAAAACCCTGATTCCCAGTGGGAGGGTGGCGAGTGTTGACAGCATGCCATCCTTTTCATGTCCCTTTAAAAAGGTTGGAAGACTGAGGCCAAGGCACAGCGAATCCAGTGGGAGTACAGTCAAAGGAAGCACTAATAACATGTGCAGCTGTGGATGGTCAGGCTCTCACAAACTGCTCTGGACACGGGGGCATATTAGCAGTCAGGTTAGCTTCACGTCTGCCTGGCACATGGCCGCCAACACAGGCCCTTAGAAGCAACTGAAGTGGACGAGGCTTTGTGACATCTGAAGGGTGGATTTCAGTACATTATGTGCACAGAGCTGTTTATAGTAGCTTTGCTTGTGTTGGTCACAGAGCTCGTTCTGAAGTGGTCAGATAAATATTTCTGATATTCTAGTGCGTGACCGGACATGTACACTCAAAAGCTGTACTCGTCTTGGAGTCGTTTTTGCTGTTGTGAGTATATAGAAAGTTTACAGTACTAGATGTGGATGCTGCACTTCAGGAAATCCTTGAATTCTAAATGAGCCGATCACATAAATGTATAACGTCCTTCTCCAACGAAGCTTTCAGGCCTTTGGATCCTTTTTTGGGCTGAAGCAGGCCACCACAGGAGCTGGCCTGCAGCCCAGACTGCACTGTAAGGCCAACAGGGGAGTGAAACTGTGCGTGTGTGAGCGAACGCCTTTGTTCCTTTCCTTAAATGATCGAGAAACAAGTGTGGAAAAGAGTGTTTTCAATCAGCTGTCATGATAGCATTTTCCACTCTCAAGTGTCGAGGGTCGCACTGTTAACAAGAGATGACGTGGTGCTGTATCGACAGCAGCGAGGCCTCTTTTCCTGCAGACGTGCAGAGGCTACAGACAAAGCACGAGGACACATGTAGACAATTTCATACCTCATAAACTCTGGAGTGGAGGAATATATGAGACAGGGATGATATCAGCCTGCATTCTGGCACCTGCGTTGCCGTCAAGCTAGGGCAGCAGCAGACAATGATAAACAGCCTCTACGGTGTGAAACTCGGGGCTAACTACGACACCGTAAACACAGAATACTTCACGCTGGCTGCAGAATCAATTCCTTCTAATAGATTCTGTTTTTAAATACAAGGGTCAAATATTCTCATTTTCAGCAGCCTTCAACAGCCATTTTAAATCCATAAATCCAGTCTAATGACTGTAACAGTAGGCGTCAGAGCTTAACTCAATCTCCAGAAGGGTAACTAGGCCGAGTCTCAGAATTCTCAGTGGAATATTGGACTTGTTTACTAAAAAGTAGGAATATGCACTAATCAGCCACAACATTGCAGTGTGGCTGGGCATGTCCCAGCTATGGAAAATTAAATAAATAGTTAGCTCAGACATGACACGGAGGACTCTTGGATCCATACTGCAAATGTCATACAGTGGGGCAAAAAAGTATTTAGTCAGCCACCGATTGTGCAAGTTCCCCCACTTAAAATGATGACAGAGGTCAGTAATTTGCACCAGAGGTACACTTCAACTGTGAGAGACAGAATGTGAAAAAAAAATCCATGAATTCACATGGTAGGATTTGTAAAGAATTTATTCGTAAATCAGGGTGGAAAATAAGTATTTGGTCACCTCAAACAAGGAAAATCTCTGGCTCTCACAGACCTGTAACGTCTTCTGTAAGAAGCTTTTCTGTCCCCCACTCGTTACCTGTATGAATGGCACCTGTTTGAACTCATCATCTGTATAAAAGACACCTGTCCACAGCCTCAAACAGTCAGACTCCAAATTCCGCCATGGCCAAGACCAAAGAGCTTTCGAAGGACACCAGGAAAAGTATTGTAGACCTGCACCAGACTGGGAAGAGTGAATCTACAATAGGCAAGCAGCTTGGTGTGAAAAAATCAACTGTGGGAGCAATCATCAGAAAATGGAAGACATACAAGACCACTGATAATCTCCCTCGATCTGGGGCTCCACGCAAGATCTCATCCCGTGGGGTCAAAATGATCATGAGAACGGTGAGCAAAGATCCCAGAACCACACGGGGGGACCTGGTGAATGACCTGCAGAGAGCTGGGACCAAAGTAACAAAGGTCACCATCAGTAACACACTACAACGGCAGGGAATCAAATCCCGCAGTGCCAGACGTGTTCCGCTGCTGAAGCCAGTGCATGTCCAGGCCCGTCTGAAGTTTGCCAGAGAGCACATGGATGATACAGCAGAGGATTGGGAGAATGTCATGTGGTCAGATGAAACCAAAGTAGAACTTTTTGGTATAAACTCAACTCGTCGTGTTTGGAGGAAGAAGAATACTGAGTTGCATCCCAAGAACACCATACCTACTGTGAAGCATGGGGGTGGAAACATCATGCTATGGGGCTGTTTTTCTGCCAAGGGGACAGGACGACTGATCCGTGTTAAGGACAGAATGAATGGGGCCATGTATCGTGAGATTTTGAGCCAAAACCTCCTTCCATCAGTGAGAACTTTGAAGATGAAACGAGGCTGGGTCTTCCAACATGACAATGATCCAAAACACACCACCCGGGCAACAAAGGAGTGGCTCCGTAAGAAGCATTTGAAAGTCCTGGAGTGGCCTAGCCAGTCTCCAGACCTCAACCCCATAGAAAATCTGTGGCGGGAGTTGAAAGTCCGTGTTGCTCGGCGACAGCCCCAAAACATCACTGCTCTCGAGAAGATCTGCATGGAGGAATGGGCCAAAATACCAGCTACTGTGTGTGCAAACCTGGTAAAGACCTATAGTAAACGTTTGACCTCTGTTATTGCCAACAAAGGTTATGTTACAAAGTATTGAGTTGTATTTTTGTTATTGACCAAATACTTATTTTCCACTCTGATTTACGAATAAATTCTTTACAAATCCTACCATGTGGATTCATGGATTTTTTTTTTTCACATTCTGTCTCTCACAGTTGAAGTGTACCTCTGGTGCAAATTACTGACCTCTGTCATCATTTTAGGTGGGGGAACTTGCACAATCGGTGGCTGACTAAATACTTTTTTGCCCCACTGTATAAAGCACACCATTCAACCTGACTGAGTCTACCTACAGTTGCTGCAAAGGTGCTGTAGCCCATATGCCTCAAGGTTTGACTTGTTGTATTTTTAGAGATGCTCTTCTGCATACTTTGGTTTTTACGAGTGGCTAATTTAGTTATTTTTCTATCAGCCCAAAACAGCCTGGCCATTCTCCCCAGACAAATCATTTTTGCCCAGCCAGCTGCTGCTCATTGGATATCTTCTACTGCTCTGACCATTCTCTGTAAACCCTAAAGATCTCTACATGGGAAAAATACAGAGGATAATCCTTCTCTGACTATAGTGGTTCACACTGAACCTTACAGGACTGAATCCAGCACCACTGCACTGACTGGGACTTGGAAGATTCAAGGCTTGATCTAAGCAGTCTCCACCCCACAGCCCACAGGACCCAAAGACTCAGCTGCCAAAGCCCTGGTGACAGACACCGCAGAACATCACAGATCTGTGTCTACGGGTCAGTGCTCACAAGCGGGACCAACACAATATCTGGCAGGTGGTTTTAATGTTGTGGTGGCTCGGTTTAAGTGTTTATGTGACTCTTTGTGGGAATATAAGATTACATTTCTGATAAGAGCAGATTGATGAAGTGCAGGTGTCTGAGATTGGACTATGGGAGAAGTGTCAGTGAAAATAAGGAGGGAGAGAAATAGACATAAACAGCACATGAGAAACCACAGGCTGTGTGTGTGTGTACAGTTACAGTTTTTCAACTCAAACAGAGACAGATAGAAACACACCTCCTGACTCCTGGAAGCGATTTACACCTCTAATTGTGTGTGTGTGTGTGTGTGTGTGTGTGTGTGTGTGTGTGTTTGTTTACTCTGTCCGGCATGGTCAAACTCCTCAGACAGCAGGTGATAGCAGCAGCCCACACTGCAGACTGCGGCTAGCTCCGGTTTAGCCACAAACATCCTCAGCGTGCTGGGAGCCAAGTCGCCACAAGTGTGCAGGCCAACCATGACTGCATCCTGGGTTTTGGACAAATCACACAGAGATGGGAGAGAACAGAAAAGGAGGTGGAAGCAAGTAGGGGGAGTAGTAGAGATCGATGGTAAAATTTATTGATGATGACGCGCTGCAGATTTGGCACCGCAGTCACATCCCAGACTCACTCCAGTAATGCAAACTCCAGCTGCTGTGACACACTTGTAATTCTAGGAGTTGCTATGGGAATCAAGCTATGCTACTATGCTCTACAGCTGGCTGAATATATAAGAAGCTTTTCTTTTTTTACATATATTATTAAACATTTACTTTTGGCTTTGGGTTTGCTCACCTCCAGCTCATTGATGAGGTCTCGGAGCTCTGTTTCTGCAGTAACGTAAGATGTGAGAGGTGAAAACACGGCTCCAGTGCTGTCTGCCCTGCTCTGAGCTTTCCTCTCCAGGTTCTCTCTCTTCCTCCTCTCTCTCTCCTCAGCACTGAGTTGACTTGGGGGAACTCTGGGGGAAGCAGGCTGTATTACATCCACGGATAAAGCACTCAGGAAGAGCTCGTCTGTTTCTAGGTTTTGCTCTGAACGTCCTTCCACTGTGGGGTTGATGTCTGATGAGCTTGTTAACACCCTCTCCTCCTCTTGTGACCGAATTCTTGGCCCATTACCAGAGAAAACATCTTCGTCTCCATTCAGCCCAGTTTTTCTTTCTATTAACTCCTCCTGAGGAGAATGTGTGGCCTCTGATTGCGTCCTTGCTGCTTTGGTGTGTTTCTGGTATGCTTTCGAGAACTTCTTTAGCTTCCTGTTCCTCTCCTGAGCACCGTGGGTGTTGGTGCTAGAGGAGTCAATGCCATACACCCGAAGGGCATACTGAAGAGAGAGGAAGGAGCTCAAGTAGCCCTTCCCTGAGCCTACATCTATCACCTGCATGTCAAGTTAAAAAACAAAAACAGTACATGTTAAGAGCTGTTCAGTGGTTTTTACAGATTTCTTTTTTACAGTATATACCTTTAGGATATTGCCTGTACCTATAAAAATGTTGCCCTACCTGATTAACCCCACAGTGCTGAGCCAGGCAGGCCACCACCTCAGACATGGACTGGACTTCATGGGATTTCTTAGAAGTCATAAACTCATCTGACTCAAAAGCAGCCACTATATTAAAAAAAAAAAGGTCAGTGGAAAGAAATGTCACAGTTTCCCCAAAATTGACACCACATAGGTTCAAAAATTATGGTTGTGATTTGAACAGGACAATCCTGGATTGCTTCCTGTTCTCAGTGAGAAACAATCCTTCCCTACCTGTCTCCTCTGGAGTACCAGAGTCGGACTTCATGTCCCTGAGGTCCTGCAGTAGATTCTCCCGGCTCATGCAGAGTCCAAGGCTGGGAAGAGAGTGCTCTTTAGCTGCCTGCACAAGTTCCTGGGTGCCAACCAGTCGCTTTGTATCATTGCAAAACCCAAATGTGGTGCTGGGCTGCTCTGTTTAGGGAGACAGATATGGGATATCTGTAACATAAAGTCCACATAGAATATACTTTAAAATTCACAGTTTCGGTCCATGTATAAATAGTTTTGCTTTTATGCCTTGATAATTTATATTAATTTATAAATACTGGGGATCAAATCTTTAATAAGCTGATACTAACATAGATTTTGGTCCAGAACATCTGCAGTCCCTTTTCAGATGCGATATGATCCACACACATTTGGGCTGATAATTACCTTGTTTCAAAAGTAACTAACAACTTCAAGTCTAAGTAAAATCAACACTTTAAAAATATATATATCATTAGTATTAGGTTACTCCTTGTTCCTAAACATGGAAGAATGTTTCCAAAAGTTTATTTATTTATTTTATTTTTTGCCATCCATAAGTCAATGTTTGGGGTTGTTATCTCAAATTTTTTTAAGAAATTAGGTCTCTCTGACATTTTTCCAGGAAACAAGCTTCCATATTAGACAAGAAAAGAAAAGAAAAGAAAAGCCCTTCGCTCTCTTGTTTGGTTGGAACTAGCTTACCACTTTGCCTGTGCTGTGGCTCCCTCTGCTGGTGATTACCGGAACCTACAGCTGACAGGACGTCCTCCGGTGATACGGCCACGAACCGTTTCCACACGTCGTGAGTGTAAAACTCCACTGTGTGGGCATTAGCAATATTAAGAGTTATAGATAGAAACCGAGTGACTTCGTCTATCCGTTGCTGAATTTCTGTGAGGCTGCATGAGGAGGATTTCATGTTAATTAATAAAACGAAGAGGAGCTGGGCAAGCACGCAAACGTCCCACTTCTGGTGTACGCCTAGACATTGGCAGTAGAAAAAACGGTTCGATGAATTTACTGATCTGTTTTTTATTTTTCAATAATATAAGCTTTACATACATACAAGGCGAGTTTACACAGTGTAACAGGGCGTTTACACTTCATCAAAAACCAACATACTTGGAAGTCCGACAAGAAAAAAATAATAAAACTCACGTTGTTATTGATAAGTTGTTCAAAAACTATTAAAAAAATTTAACTGAAGCCTCCTTTTATACCTGTTCACTACAGCATGAATTTATAACAAGGAATTTCAACAAGGAACATTTTGAAATAGGGCCTTCCGCAATCGATTTATCAAGTCTTGTCTTGTTGACGTCATCACACAGCGTCTGTAACGAAACGGCATGCTAGCTGAAGTCGACGAGGAGGTTGTAAACATTTGAGTTTTCCCGAAGAGACTGAACACACATGGCACCAACAGATCAAAAAACGAAGAATGAGAAGTTTGCAGGGAAAGAGGGCGACTTGGCGAAAACAAAAAGTGGCGCGAAGGGTGTCAAAAAGAAAAGAAAATGGATCTCCGATCAGAAATTATTCAAAGGCAGCGTAAAAGAAGGTACAATAAGGCTGAACGTACACGTAAAAACGACACAGTCTCTATCTTTAAATAACATAGGAATTCATATTAAAATCAGAACTTAATCCGTGTTGGGTTAATTCAAACGACTGTCAACACAAGAGCATGAGCATAGTCTAGATAAGTAATGACACTGAATTTTTTTTAAATGGTTTGATTTGCCTGTATTTAAAATCTCTGACTTAACTCTTCAGGTCAAGGATTTGCTTTCAACAGGAAGCAGAAAGTCAAACATGAATACAACAAACTGCTGCGAAAGGAGAAGAAGAAGAACCCAGGGTCCAAAAACCTGTACAAAGAAGAGTATCCAGAACACCTCAGGCATCTGTACGAGGCTGAGGCAGAGAAACTGAAGAAAGAAGCCTGGACAAACAGAGTGAACAGGAGTAAGCTGAGGATGAAAGGGCAGACGAAAGAGATGGGGGAAGGTGATGGAGAGGAAGAGGATGATGATGAGGCACAGCAGACCGAGGCAGCTGGTGAAGGAGAAGTTAGTGGGGGATCTGAGCTGAAAGAGTCAGTGTCCGGGAACCAAGCTGAGCCAACATCAGCTTCACAGAGCGAAAGGTGAGCAAGTCTGTGCAGACATACAGCACTGTGCCAAAATCATGAAGCAATCCTCATTACTTTATATTTAGCTTTCAAGGAGCATTGACTGCTTTTTTGATCACTTCCTTGCTTGTTCAGCCACTCAGCAATGACGTACGAATCACTGAAGCATAGAAAACACACCTTGTACAAAGGATGGAACAGTGTTGGGGCTACACTGAATCACTTTGTTGCTAGCAGTTTGTTGCAAAAACTAATTTGTTCTTTAGTTGAACCTAAAAAAAAATGCCAAAGATAAAACAGTTTGATTCCCAAAGAGCTACTAACTGAAAACCTGGCATATCTCAGCATGGTATGCATTGTGTCCTATAAGGAAATGAGGGGTGGCTCACAACTTTTACACAACACTTAAAACAAGAGAGGGTGGAGAATGCATAGACAAAGTCAGCTTTTATAATGTTGGGTTTAAAAAAAAAAGTTTGCTTGTTTCCACCAGTCTTCCAATGAGCAATCGCATGAGGAAAAAAATGGAGAGGAAAAACTCTTACCAGAAGACAAAAGAAGAATTTGAGAGGATCCAAGAGAAGCGGAGAAAGAAGAAAGAGGTAATGTGTTTGACTAAGTAAAAGAAAAATAAGATCACAGTCTTTCATTTTTTTTAATGAAAAAAGTTTTTAAACAACAGCCTGTGTGTTTGCTGTTTTTAGGAGTACTTGAAGAACAAGCAACAGAAAGAAGAGGCCATCCAGAAGTACAAACAGAAAAAGATGGAGACATTCCAGATCCTAAACAAGAAGACTAAGAAAGGACAGCCAAATCTAAACCTCCAAATGGAATATTTACTTCAGAAGATACAAGGAAGTGGGAAATGACTCCTCCTCAGAACTGAATGCCAGTAGAGGACTTTACTTAAAACCTCATAGGCTGAATCAAGGCTGCGATTTTCTGTGCAAAATCAAAGTGGAAACTTGTGGTTGTTTTGACCATAAATTACTTTGAGATATATATTGTGATTTCACAGTATTTTTTGCTCTGACCACTGAAAGTCATTGTACTGTCCAACCACAAGATGGCATCATAAGAAATGAAGTGAGGACAGAGCATGCTTTTATTTTTAAAAATAAATAAATATATAATTTCCAATAATGTGCTTTTATTTTGAAATAAACCATAAATACAACTTTCTTTTGGCCAATTTTCTGGTAGTCAACAAGTTTAGCTTTTATTTCCAAGTAAACCTCCAAAAACACAATAACACTCATCCCGCTGACAGCCTTCATTATGCTGCTGTCTTAATTACACACTACATAAACATGTTGCACACATGTAGCCTGCATAGAGTAAGCTCACTCTGCAGCCCCATCTCAGTGTGAGAGCAGCGGGTGGACCCAGGCTGAAAAGCCTCAGGCTGCCTCCTCATGACATCACATGGTTGCAGAATGACTTGCCTAACACTCGTCTGTGAGGCAAGACTTCCTAAACAGTGCGGTCACAGCTCTGTTAATACTGAGAGCGGATACAAAAGGTTTCAGTTTGTTGTGCTCGTCATTTGTAGAAGGTAAGAGCTTTCCTTCCGTTTCTGACTTATTTAAAGAAAAAAGGGACAAATGCAAACCTGTGCAACTTGTAGATACAAAAGCTGAGGAAAGAAAGAATTCGCCAAGAGTTTTGTATATGCTGCAGAGGAAGGCCCAGAAATTTACTTACGTTGTTTAAGTGTCTTTGTCTTTACAAAGTAGGTGGCAGTGCTGCTTAGTAGTATGTACTCACTTAGTTTGTAGCCAAGTTAAAATTTGCACTAATTAAACAGCCTTCAGGAAAAATCCAAATTCAAGACTTGACAATCCAACACCTGCCTCTGATATTTCACTTTCAGCAGTGTTTGCTGCAGATTTAGAATTCCTGACAGCATAAACTGCGCTCCAGCTCGGAGCAGTGCAAACAAGACAGCACCTCAAAACAAAGGCGCGAGGAAAACACATAGGGGGACACATTAATTCATCTGCTGCTTGCAGCAGTCTTGCAGGCATTGTGCCGTCATGTGTTCTGTATGGTGGAGTATTAAGATAATCCTTTACTGTGTATTTACATACCTTTGTCAGTGGCTTACTAGAAAAGGGAAGTGCAGTTTAGCTGTAGTGCTCTGCTATTTGTGTAACCACTTTAGTTTTCTTAAACTTGCCTTCACGTAATTTTTTTAATTGAGTACAGTTCTTTGTCTGTCTTACAGGAACCTGCAACCAGGTTTAAGTCTGTCTGTAAGCCACCAAGTTATCAGTGATCTCATCATCTGGTGCTACTTCCTGCCTCTGTTGTCATGGTGACTCTAGGAGGCCCAGAGGACTGAATATAGGGCTAATGAAGAAAACTTCAAAGTACATGCAACCTACCACCCAACAGTGTCCATAAAATAATAAATATATAACGATAAAAGAGACACAGCCAAGCATGGAGGAGGAGGAGGACGGGGTGAATGGCTTTGGACGGAGCCCAGAGAGGAGGGGCTCTGACTGGGGTTGCATTGCCCTGCTGGACAAGACCAAGGAGTTCTTCCAGACCTGTGATGTGGAGGGAAAAGGCTTCATCACTCGCACTGATATGAGGGTTAGAGATGGAGGCTGTGTGTGTTTCTGTGGACTTTACACACTTCTGTAAAGTCTGCAGGCATTTGACAATTTCACATTATTAAGGCAGATATATATAAGACATTTTAAATGGTAGTTAATGAATCAAGGATTAATCATTCAGTGTATATACTGTCAGAAAGTAAGCCTTAACAAATCCATCTATTAATATCATTACTGTAAACATTTTCCACCAGTTAGGTTAATAATTGTGCCAGCCCAATATGAATATTTATTTCCTTTGAAAAACAGGGAGGGGTCAGTTTTTCCTCGACACTCTTACTCTTTCAGCGGTTTTTAAAAATCCGTGGAGGACCTGTGAGTGCATTAAGCCGCTGCTAAGAAGAACAACAGTTCAAAAGGACACACTTTTACCTGTGGAACAATTTAGTGTCCTGCGGGGCTTTAATAACAGTGAGCACCGAGCAGGGAACACTCAGTGTCACTTTTTCAGTTCATATTACCGTTGCTAAAGAACTCGGAGCACTCAAACAGCCTGAGAAGTGTCGGAGCAGCACGGCTGATGGAAATGTTTATGAATATAATGCCACTCTCTCAGCGCACAGGCTGCAGTGAAGAGCACAGGCAGGAACAATGCATGCAAGCCTCTTTTTAAAGGTCTGACCATTAGTGAGCTGTGCTCCCAGCTAATTAGGGCAGCTCTTGTGGGTTTGTGTTGAGGGTTTTTTTAATAAAACACTCTTACATTAAAAAAAAAAAAAAAAAGTTAAAAATAAAAACCTCAGTGCAACTGTTAGGTCAGTGTAAGCTTCGTCTGAGCTGTGTCACTACAGAGGAAAATGTACTGTAGCAGATTCAAGGTGCGAACTTATCACGAGACATTTATTTATTGTGTCTTAAAAGTAACTTGCAGTGGTTTTACAGTGAGTGTGTTTCATTTTGAAGTGGAGTTCAGCTCACCACAGTGGTATTTTAAAGTCCTTTTTGTTTATGTGTTTCTCCTGGCAGAGGCTCCACAGAGAGCTGCCTCTGTCCGCAGAGGAGCTGGAAGACGTGTTTGACTCTCTGGATACAGACCACACGGGTTACCTCACACTGGAGGCATTCACCTCTGGATTCAGTAGGTTTTCTGCCATCAGAGGCTCTTTGCTTGGATCACACATATCACACTTGTTACTCCAAATAGATTTCTCTATGTCGAACCTGAAATAGAAGACATTACTATAGCATCAAGTTGAGTTCAAGTTGATTTTGAATACTTAAAGGTATCTTGTAGTTCTGCAAACACAAAAAAACAGAGCGGCTTTAAGTGCAAAATAGAATAATAAGGAATAGTTTGTAAAAATGCAGGCAGGGCTGATTTGTGACGAAAGTAAAAGGGGAAGTTTACTAAAGCAAAGACAGGAAGTAGAGCTGGAGTGTTAAGGTGTTCATCAGAAGTGACCAGATGTAGGCAGGATTAGAAACGACTACATCAGAGGGACAGCTCAGGTAGAGCGGTTTGGAGAGGCAAGGATAGGGTGGTAGGAGACTAGAGAAAGGATGAGAAGATAGAGCTGCCAGACAATAATGAAAAGTAGAAGACCACAGAGAAGATTTGTGGATTTAGTGATGTAGCGATCATTTGCCTAATGGGAGGCAGATAATGGGAGCAGCTAAGAGAAAAAGATGTGGGAAGTCATGAAAAGCTTTTGAATTTATCTTTCAAGTTTAAAAGCTGTGGGTGTGTTTCAGGTCAGTTCTTGCATGGTCGAAGGATCTCTGTGACTGATGACCAAAATCAGGCCCCTGGCCCAGTCTTCAGGGCTAAGGAAGCCCTTTATCAGAGCCAATGGGAAGCCAAGCTGTCAGGAGTTGAGGATGAGGAGGAGAGGCACTTCTGCATGCTGCTGGAAAGCCTGGGAGCCAGTAATGTATTTGAAGAGTGAGTTTAATCACAACAAAACCTTATGTGCATTATTGTTTTTTGTCATGATCCATTCTTGACAAACCTGTGAGCTAAGTTGAGTTTTGTCTCTCCCTCTTTATCCCCTTCTCCTCTCTTTCTCCAGTCCAGACGAGGTGCGCAGCCTTTGGATCCAGCTCAGACGTGATGAGCCTCACCTCTTGTCCAATTTTGAGGAATTTCTGGCCAGGGTCACCCACCAAATCAAGGAAGCTCATCAGGAAAAGAAGGAGATGGAGAGCGCCCTCCAGAGGTAGTTGGGCAGAAAACACATACACAAAGGGCAAGGGAAAAGGGGCTTTTCATGGTGTTCTACCCATTCACAAGGTTTTTAGTGACTATGAGTGTGGACGAAATATTGGACATGAGGCTCAATATAGGGAAGGAATGAGAAAGAAATACAGCATTGTGCAACAGTCTCGAGCCACCCCTAATTTCTTTATATAAAAACACGTTGGCTGTTTCCTGTTTGGATTGCTCATATGAATGTGTGTGTGTGTTTACAGTGTGCTTGGGATCACTGTCATATTGAGAAATTTAGCTCTTGCCAACCAGATACTATCCATATGATGTTGATGGTGGATCAAATTCTGTACTTTTCTGAGTCCATAATTCAGTCAGACTCTCACTTCTCTTTGTACCTCTGTCTGACTTCCTCAGAAGAGGATTTGAACCAGAAATTTCAAATCTGGATTCATCACTTCATAAGACATACATCAGCCTTTCCTCCCTGTTTCCTTTCCTTAAGAATGTCTTCTTGACAGCCACTCTTCCACTGCGATCATTTCTGACAAGGCTTCTGTGAAGAGTACATGGCTCAAACGAAGGGCCAGATGCATCTTTCAGACGTTGTGCGATGTCTTTATTGAATTTTTTCCCCTGTGTCTTAAGGACATGACTTTAAGATACTATTCATCTTCTTTTGTCCTCCACTTGTCCTCATATTTTAACGACACTGCATACCATCTCAAGAGGTGCCAGGTTTTTGGCAAGACTATAAGTAAGGAAATGCATATGCTATATATATATATGTTTTATTTATTTACTTTGTTTTAACCAACACTTTACGGACCAAAAACCACAGTAAAGCCAATATGCTTCTTATGCATTAGCCCCTAAATAATCAGTGGCATAAGGGTGGGATTGTGTTTACATTGTGGACGCCAGCCAGAGCCTGGTGCATGGGATTTACCTGTAATTCTCTATAGAACAACGTCTTTATCCATTGTCAAATGACCACTAATCTAGATCCACACTCTGACTGCCTTCTAGTGGTGTGCAAACACATTAATGATATGATTGAGTGAACACAGAGCAAAGGGGTTGTTTTTTTTTGTACTGTATATTAATGTATTTACTCCCCTGATATGCAGAATGACATACTTGATGATTATAGTCTTTTGTCTTTGTAAATGCAACATGAGCATCAGTGGGATGTAGGCTTACTCATGGTACTGCGTGGCACCATGTTACAGCTTGTTATTCTTCTAAACTTAACTAATTGGCTGCTGGGGTCTTAACGATCATTACAGGGATTGTACTTACCAGTAGTCTGAAAATGTGTTTGCATGTCAAGTGCTCACAGTGTAGACAGCAATGTTGTTCTGTTTTTAGATATTACATGTACCACCTTGTGTCTTTCATCGATAAATCGTTTACCTTAACGTGTCATTTCAGGAAGGCAGCAACACATGACAGTGAGATCCGGTATTTATATGAAGAGATGGAGGCACAGATCAAAAATGAGAAAGAACGGCTGCTGCTAAAGGTAAAAGAGCTCAGACATGAAGAAAATCTGACAATGAAGCATCTCCTTGGCAACCGAAGAAGTAAAAAAGATTCAGAAATACAAAGCAAGATGTTTAAAGACATGTATGCTGGACTGCACTGTACAGAAGTGCACTCTATGACACAAGATGACCAACTTCAAATTTAAATAACTTTCTGTGTGCTCATTTTAATTCTGAATTCAACACAGCTGGGATAGGCTCCAGCACCTCCGCGACCCTGAAAAGGATAAGCGGAAGCAAATGGATGGAACACAAGGAAAAAGGAAAAAAAAGCAGTTCCTTATGGAAGCTGATAGTCTTCCACACTCAACCACTAGACAGTTATTTCAGTAAAGTGGAAGACCACTTTCTGCATTATCATAAATCCTGGGTCTTTCAAAGAGAGAGAACAAGCAGTAGTAATGATGTAAGCGTAGTTTTGCTTAAGGATTATATCATATTGACAGCAGTGTTTTTACCTTTCGAGTTAATTTTGTGCACTTTCTTTTAACCGCAAGTTGAACCTTTTCTTCTTCTGGTCCTGCAGGACTCTGAGCGGCTTCAGTTGCGCAGCCAGGACCTGGAGCACCAGCTTCTTACGAAGGAGAGAGATTTGGAGCAGCTTTTCCAGAAGCAGAAACGGGTAAGTTAATATGGACGAAGCATCCCAAAGAAATTCTGCGGTCATGTTTAATAAGAAACATCCACCATTGTAACAGCATGACAAAAAAAAAAAATTAAGCTCTCTGTAAAAACATTTGTTATGTGTAACTATTGAATAGTGGGCATGTGGCATTACATCTGTCGTGTAGAGAGGATTTACACCAAACCTCACTGTTTTGTTCCCTGTGCAGATATCCCCTAAGTACACTTACCCATCATTAGTGTATTATAACTCCTGTGAATATCTCCCTGTTTAGTTAGAGCACCAGTGCTCTGAGCTGAGCAGTGAGAAGCAGGAGAGCAACGTAGAGAACGTCAAACTGAAAATGACCAACAATGAGTTGTCCAGAGCGCTGGAGAGCACCAGCCAGGAGCTGGTGCTGGCCCAGGAACAGCTGGCTATGCTGCAGGAACAGGCCTCCCGGCTACAACGGGAGAAAGAAATGTGCGTATAAGCATTGTTTGTATTAACTGTGTTTCCCTGCAGTGTGCAAACAGATGCCATAGAGTAGCTATTTAAAAGCAAGTTTCTTCTGTCTTGTTTCAGGGAAATGTACCGAGTAACTGAAGGACTGCAGAGGGAAAAGCAAAGTCTAATGAAGCAGCTTGACCTCCTCAGGTATAATGAGAACACCCAGCACTTTTCAAACTTGGGTAATAGTCCATGAGTTTTTGATGAGCCTGTATGCACACTTTTGAGCCTGTGTGGACTGGAGACAATCCAAAAGTTGTACAATCATTCATGCCAATGTTGAGTGGATATAAGTTTCTGACCACAACTTTTGTTTTACTCATTTTGGCTCCTGGTTTAGTCCTAACTGGCCAAACCCTATGAATCAAACTCCAAGGTTCAAGGATTTGCAAAGCACAAAACACTCTTTAACATCCCTTCTTTAACTTCCCAGAGAGATGAACAAGCATTTAAAGGATGAGCGAGACTTGTGCTGTGGTGTAGTAAGTAAATAGTATTTTATGTAACTGCATTAACTCGATTACAGCACTAGAATAGCTGAGTAATGCACCTTCTTTTTGTAAACAAGCCTCGAACCTCACTCAGAAAGAAGCAGAAGCAGAGAGCGGGCCTCGGCAATATATTTGATGACAGCAGTCAGCCGGCAAAAAGGTGATTCATTCATCATTCAAGTACTCTTTTTAACAGAATTCATCCCTGTCAGATTGCTTCCTATGCAACAAATGACAAATGTGATGTAAAAATCATGCATCAAAGGAGGAAAAACAGAGGATGTCTGATTCCTTATACTCACAAAAAATAGCCAAATTATCAAGTAGCAATATTAGAAAACTCAAGTGAATTGATCCAGTAAATCCTCTGTTTCTCCTCTGTCCCCAAAGAGCCTCACTGTTGGTGGATGGGTCCTACCTATCTCTGGAGGCCTTGCCTATAGAGCACCTTCAAATCGTTTTTGTTGCTTCCTCCTCCTGTAGTGAAGATGACACCACCACTGCCACCCCTGCTCCCTCCACCACAGCTGCTAGCAGCCCTGTGTGCCAACAAAGGCCTTCAGCGAATAGGAACTCTGGCTTAGCCAACGGTCACATCAGCCCCGTTCTGCCTAAAGTGCACGACGTGAAGACAAAGGCCAAAAGGCTGTCCACCAAAATGGCCACCAGCAAGAGGGTGTTAGGGAGAAGCAGAGACAAATCAAAGAAAGTCGAAATTGATAAGAAGGTGGCAGAAGAGGAGGAGGTGTTAGATGCCCCGCCGGACGGGTGGCCCCTCCGCAGAGTCATCTCCATAGAAGAGGACCACCTGCCCCACCTGCTCCAAGGAGGACCTCAGCCCTTACTGCACCAGCTCAGCGAGGAGGAAGACAAGAGGGATGAGGAGGAAGAAGACGACAGAAGGAGCGACCTCAGTGCTTCCCCACGTTACATCTCAGTGTCAAAAGAAGCTCCTCCTGCAAGGAAATCCTACTTTACTCAATCGAAGAAGACCCCACCTGTATCTCCAAGAGGACAGCCTGTGGGAAAGGAAACCTCACAGGTGTGTTTACGGCTCCCCACTTTTATATATGCTTTTAGATAAGTTACTGGAGAGGTAATGAAACTGTCTTTCTAATTGCTCGCCTACAGAAGGCGAAAGAACTGTTTGCCCCAGACCGCCTGTTTAAAGTGGTCCTGGTTGGAAATTCCAGCGTTGGGAAAACATCCCTGCTGCGCTCCTTCTGTGAGGGCCGTTTCCACCCTTCCACAACTGCTACTGTGGGTGAGAAGAAAGGCAGTCATATTTTATTGATGTTTCAGGGCCCGTTTTAAACAGATCTGAAGGGCATGTGTGCGAGTGTGGCTGTGGATGCCTTTCCTGAATACTGGGGGGCGATTTAGCATCACATGAAAGGGCTTGTGAAGTCACACTGCCTGTCTAAGAGCCCTGGCACTGATTGTACTACAGATTATGTCACTTTGGATGAATTTTCTTTATCCTCGCTTTCATCTTTTCCAATCCTCCTTTTATGCCTTGTTGTCACCACCTTTCTCACCCCTTTTTCTGCTGGAATGAAGCACAGGCACTTTGATCCCCCTACTGGCCATTTATATCATTGCTTCTTCGTAGTGAAAACGAGAAGTAAAATCAAACCTAAATTAAATGTGAGAAGTGTGTCCTTATATTATGTTCGATTATGTATTATATGTTATTATATGTTGTTGTTGTTTTTTAAATCAGGTATTGACTACAGTGTGAAGACATTAACATTGGACAATATGCAGGTAGCCATGCAGCTTTGGGACACTGCAGGCCAAGAGAGGTGAGTGACCACTTCCTTCAGCATATTTCAGTTAACTGGTTGGATATAAACCACTAATATCTTGCAACTTTAAGCTTACCAATAAAATGCTAATCAAGAATATCGTATCCAAAGTCTGAATATATAGTCAGTTTATTGCAACCTTCCTCCAATCTTAGGTTTAATCTGAGAGAAATTGTGAGCTTTTTTTAAACAAATTATGACTTTACATTCTCAAAACAAAATTTCCACACTTGCAAATTTCCTTTAATTATGCTTTTACTCTGCCACTGTATTACTTTATTTTATGTAAAAAAAATTTTTATAGAATTGATCTAATATGCCCTCTTAATAAACACAATTCCTCTTGCAATACTTTATTTTACATGAATGGAAGTGTATACAGTATATACAGTTTGGTTAATACGTTTCGGAAGACTGAAAATTAGAGATACTGTATAAAAATGTTTTTATTTCACTTAATGCATTACTTTTGTCAAAACCTTTGAATTAAATCCAATACTATGGACTTCTTGAGTGTTTCAAATCCTCCGTAGAAGTGAACAGAAACAAAATTACAAAAAAAATGTGTCGTATTTCCAACACTTCTTCTTCTTTTCTTGAATAGTCACTATAAAACAATAACCATGTAGTATTATTGTATCAGTATTGAGGTGGATGCACATAATGTATTCTTATACTCACATTTGAAAAATGGGCCACTGTGCTGACATTCAAATCCTGCTACTGACACAGGTACCGCAGCATAACCAAGCAGTTCTTTCGCAAGGCAGATGGTGTGGTGGTGATGTATGATGTTACAGTGGAGGAGAGCTTCAAGGCTGTGTGGCCCTGGCTCACCAATGTTCAGGTTGGACCTTTGACCCATTCAGTCCTGTGCAAGTCTTGTTTTGCTGCATGCATGGTTCAGTTCGTCCAATTTTGGAATTCACATTCTTAAAAGCTGGGGTTATTGCTCATAACGTTTATGCAGTTCACATCTTTGGCAAATCCTGAAATGGGAAGCTCTGGAACACTGTTCTTTATTTTCTTAGGAAGCAGCAGGAGAAGGGATCCCTATTCTCTTGCTAGGTAACAAAATGGACATGGACGAAGACAGGGAGGTGTCATTTAAAGAAGCTGAGCAACTTGCTTATGTAAATCTAATGCATTTTTGTGCAAGTATTGTCTGTTCTAGGACAACAGTGGGTCTGAATTTGTGTGCACACCCTTTTCAGGAAAACAAGGTGATGTTCTTTGAGGTCAGTGCCTACACGGGAAAGAATGTGACAGAGTCCCTGACTCACCTGGCCAGGTAAGATCAAAACAATCTGATACACAGTGCACTGGGGCTGCATTGTGATTCGCAGCAGATGTCAAGCCTTTTTTCCCCCTCTTTGTTTACTCAGAGTGTTAATGGAGCAGGAGGACAGGGTGAGAGATACAACAGTCATACTCAGCACTCAGCCTGTGAAGAAGAAAGCCTGCTGCAAGTGAAGACTCAAGCTAACACAAAGAAAACCTAAAACCATAGGAAAAAAAAATTTGTACTGCTATACTCAGTTTATTGAGAGGCAGATCTTTTTTTTTTCTGTGGAGATTAAAATGTTTGAAGACAAAACTGAAAAGAGTAATGGACTTTAAAACCAGGAAGGCAGTAAATGCTTACATCAATATGCGGTAGAAGTCCGTATAGTCTGTGTGAACAAACTGCTGTCAAACTTTAATGAAAGGAGCTCCTCTACAGTAAAACAAAAAGTTGTGCCATTACCTGTAAATGCCAAATCAAAATTGTCTCTTTGTAGTATTTAGAATATTCCTTATTGCAATTAAATAAAATCCTTTTACCTAAGAGGAAAATCAGAAGTATACTGTAGCCTTTTCATAACAGAATCTTTGCTTCAAGTTTGAAATGAAAGCGGGATAAATTATTTGATTCTTTGACATTTTATTCATCACCACATTCTTTTTTTTTTTCATATTCTTTGATCATCCGATCTCTAAACAAAGTGGTACATGGCATAATTGCATCATGTTTGTTACTGTTCTGAGGCATTCTTCTCTTTTTTCTGGCACCAAAGTTCTCAGTAATTAAAGAAATAAATTCCATTTCACATCTTTCTGAAATTAAAAAATGAAAAAGGATTCACATGCAGATACTTGCTAAAATAAAGCAATGAATTACTGTACTCTCTATACAATTATACAATATGTAATAAATGTTACTAAAGGTAAAACAGTTAATGACTGTGCTATAATCCTCTTAACATCACACAAGTTAATCGTTTTCCATTCATTGTAATAATAATAATAATAATAATAATAATAATAATAATAAATAAATAAATGATTTTCATTTCATACATCAATCAAAATAATTCTCAGAAACAGACCAAAAAATCAAGTAGGATGATACATTCAATGAGGTGCCCGAGTCAATCAAGTTGGTACACATGATGGCACTATTGCTGATAGATACGTGCCTATTGTGATGACATCACCTAGATGCTGGCTTGATGGCATCCAATCAGATGCGCCCAGATGCCCTCCCTGGCAAACTGGAATGCTTGTTGGAGAGCCTGTGCCCTCCCCCTCGCTGACCAGAGGGGCTGAGGCTAGGTCTGCGGCACGGCTTGGTCTGTTGTTCTTAACGCATTTTGTAGTCGTGGGAAATGGCGGCCTCGCATAGCTGTCCTTTAAAATCTAGCTCAAGGGTGAACTCCAGGTCACGCTGCAACAAACATTACCAAAAGTGAATTGAAGTAATCAGTTACAAAGAATTACACACAACCAAAAAGGCGAAGGACAAGCAGCACTGTAAGAAATATTTCCTTAATTAAAAAGAAAAGAGATTCTCTATTAATTAACAGCATGCACACAGCAAATAAACAGGACATTTTCTATTATTAACAATAACTACAGGGAACATAGGACATACCATTATTTGAATATTTTCTGTTATTTAATGGTGTGTGGTCAGGATACAGAAGAAGCAGCTACTTTTCAGCAGCTCCTTTGCCACAAGGGGTCACCGTAGTGGGTAGCTCTTCCTGACGCAGCCCCAAAGGGGATTTTGTGGCTCAGGCTGGAATTAAACCAGCTACTTTTTGCTTGCTAAGCAAATATGCGCTATTAGAGGCAGTCTACAGTAAAACAGGATGTTAAAAATATGGCATTTTTTACTAATTGAAGGTTTATCTATAGTAAAAAGAGGACTTTTCCCACTATTTGTATCCATATCTTTATTATATTTCTAAGTATGTTGCTGCTGTTGTAATTTAGGTAAATTCCCTTTTTAAGTCTAGAGAATTGTCTTGAAAATTTTTAGTCTTACCACATTCTTCTCGTTGGGCCTGACAGCAAGACTGCCAAAGATCTCCTCTCCCTTCTTGACAGTTAGGTAGTCCTCTAAATAAAACACAGTCTGTTTCCAGTGTGTGCTTGGGGCATCTGGAGCTAAAGATAGGATGTGATGGAGGGCAAGGGAAAAGGCAGGGAAGTGAAAATGAAAGATGGTGGAGATGATAAAGAGAGAGGAGGAGAGAATTTGAAATTAGGTTAAAGAGGAATGGTGGTGAGGAAAGAGGAAAGAGGAGTAAAGAGGAGTAGGGGAAATAAAAAGATTTACAGAATAGTCTTGACAGGCACTAGACTGCATTCGGCATGTTAGCATAGAAGAAGTATAACAGCAAAGTGCCTGAAATTCTCTCATCCAATGGGAAAAATACAGAGGCAGATAGAAGAGATCTCCTTCGGTGATGCTCAGCCTCAGGGCCAACAGACAGCCAAAAAATAGAACCTCCTCTACGTGATATTATGTAAGCACCGGATGCGTGAATGTATTAACATAAGCTTGCATAACATATTTTACTATAATAGGTGTCCTCAACAGCATGATGACGCGCTCGGTGATTCTGCTGGTTCAAACACTGGTCACGTAACACCAGCAGAGTGTAACCAAGAGCTAAGGTGCAGAAATGGAGCGCCATCCATTTAATATCCACTGATTCACTGCTCAAACTACTCAAGTGGCTGCGGGGCGAGCCAGGATGTGAATCTGCTTAACGGTGCAAGCAAATCTTCATGTATCCTTGGCTACAGTTTTATACATTTTATAAACTTTTGTGGTGTAAAATAACTGAATAATCTAGGAGAAATAATATTTATATCAGGTTTTGAAATCTGTGAATCGCTGAACACCTCAGTTCAGTTCTGAAACACACTTGCTGTGACAAATAAAACTGATCACAAGTGAAAAAGAAATGTCACTCATTGGTGTTTCAGTTAAATAACAAGTGGATTTGGAGAATATGTGTTTTAAGGCATAAGTTTCAGAAAAGATTGTGAGTGTAGACATTTAAAGTTCCTTAGAATTGTTTTATCATTGAAAGTGAACTACAGGAGTTGTCCACTCTTTTCATAAACCTTTCTGTTGCATCGCATTGGGTACATTGCAATAGAGTCCTGATAGACAATCCTGGGAAGTAATTGTCCTTGTCTGCTATGCAGCATAACACAACCTCACTATATAAGCACCACATGGAGAAAGTAATATCAAAAATGTATAGTACAGTACTGTGGAAATGGCTTGAATCACCCCTCAATTCTGTATATTTTCCTTCAATGATGGGAAATGGGTGCAGCAGTTTGTTGAAACGAGTTTTATTCAGGAATAGTTCTCCAGGCTTCTTGAAGGACATTCAGAATTCTTCCATGGATGTTGGCTGTCTTTTGATCTTTTCCTTGTTGGGATGATCCAGAGATTCAGGCTCTGGCCAACCCCTGATTGATAGTTCGATTCATGACTGATAGTTCCATGTGTGTTTTTCTGTGTTTGGGATCATTGTCATGCTGATAAATCAAACTGTTACCAATCTCTTTCCACATTATATTGCACGGTGGCACAAACCTAACTGCACTTTTCTGTGTTTGTTATTGAATCGATTTTGACAAGATCCCCAACACACCTCCACAACAAATTCATCTCCAAACCATGAGAGAGCCTCCCCTGTGTTTTACAGGGCTTCTTTGCAGGCACCCTTCCTTTCTCATGAGACTTTACTGAGCCGTAGATGGATCAGCCAAAGTACCAGATGCATCTTTTCTGGAGTTTTTTCTATTTTTTAAAAGACATGCATTTCAGACACTGTTCATCTGCTGTAGATAATTTTGTCATTTCTTTTGTCCTCCACCCGTTCAGTGTCCTCAATATTGTTAATTAGACTACCCAGCATGCTCAGAAATGTCAAGGTTTTTAACAATAGATCTTAGGAATCACCTTGTTGGTCCAGAAATAGCATTTTAGGGCTGTTAAACTGTGGTGTCTTTGGAATTTTTGATAGATTCAGCTAAAGAATTGGAACAAATTATGTATTTTTGTAATGAATTGCTAGTCGCAGAGTTCCAAAAGATAAAATTACAATTCGTTTTTTTCTACGTTATCTGTTATGTGTGGAAATAAAACTGATTCATCCCTTGAACTAGGTGCCTTTTTTTAACGCTTGAATGATTCATAGGTCAGTGTTAAGTGGCTTACCAAATAAGAAATATTCCTCTTCCTTAAAATAAGTGAAAAAGCAGCCAATATCTAATGAAAAACCCTGGAAGATTATCAGAAAGCTGGGAGAACGACCAGTTAGACCAGTTTAACATTTTGAAGTCTGGTTACCAGGGTTGATCAAGACTTTTACACACACTGTACCAAAATATGTGACACAATTTTTTTTTCTATTTGATTGACCCAGAGGTTTAAATCTCAACTCTTTAAAATAAAAAAGGCTCCTGTTTAGCCTCACCAGTGGAGAAACCAGTCTTCTTGTGACATTTGGTGAATTCAATGGTGAAATAGGTGACCAGAGCATGGACGTAATCATTGCGCTGAATCTGCAGACAGAAGGCTGAGGTGAAGGACAGGTCCTCTGGCTTCACAGTGTAGATGTCCACTTCCTGAAAATAAAATTGCCAGTAGCTGATGTTATATATGTCAGGGCAAATGAGCTTGAAATCCATAACCATGCTATTTCAGAATAGAGCCACTGTACAATCACAGGCTTGCAACTTGCCACCACCATTTGCGATCTCTCACATACACATGCGGCACATGTATGTCAATGCTTCTTGATTATTCACCATGATTACTGTGCATGTGCAAGAATATGTGTGTGTGTGAAAGCCCACAGGTTGAATCACGGCTGGCAAATGAAGCCTGCTCGCACTACACATGCTGTGTGGGTGTCCTCCCTCATGTCTACAAGGGAGGGAGGTTTTGTGCGTGTGAGTATATGTGTGTGTTTTATATCAAACTGCCTTACTGAGGTAGCCACAGATCTAAGTACTTTGTCACCTGCTAGGCATCATACTGGGTTCAAAATAGAGGAGCAGGTGCATCTCTGCTTTGCATGTAGATGATGCTGTATTTAGGAGGATGGAGGGGGATTTTTATTTTAAATTGCAACCTGTTCATCTTGCCCAGCCTATTGGGCTTTGGAGCACTCGGCCATGTGGCGTCACCATGACAGATTGTGATTTAACACCTCTGTCCTTTCCAATGATACCAGGCCAGTATCGTATACAGCAAATTGTAGGAGGAGAGAAAAAAATTCCCGGGAGCGACTTTGTAATTTTAGCAGGCGAGGAATGACTGGCAGTTTGAATTAAGAAGCGGTGAAGTGGCTGGCAGGGGTGGGTTGGGGTGAAGATGCCCTGAATACATACATGTAAAAAAGATACCTGCAGTGAGAATAAAATTTCAGACAGGCATGTCAGTGGCTAAGCTCCTCCATCCTAACACATGAATCACCTTTTCTTAACACAAAAGCAAGACCATCGCTTATCACACTGATGGAGAGCCCATTTCATTCCCACTGGTGACTCAATGCCTGCTCTTGTGTGACATTTCACCATTGCACAGAGGGAGACACTGAGTGAGACCTCCCTATTCACTCAGACTACTGAGGCCTGACATTGTTTAAAATCAGAGAATGGGACACAAGATGAAAGGAACGGTGGAGTGATTAGAAAAGTGAAAGTGAGAAACGAGACTATAAAATGATGTGAGACAGAGATAATGAAAAAAGGGGCAATGAAGACATAAAATGCTCGGAATAGAAAGAAACATGATATATGGAGAGAAAAGGGACAGTGAAATAGAGAAAAGGTAAAGGTAGAGGGGACAAACAAAAAGGCTATCACCTCTGTGAATGCTCTCATCCTCTGTTCATTTGCGAGATGAAAGACAAGCTTCTGTTGTATCTTCAAGCATGAAAACAGAGCTGCAGCCTATTACAGCCAGCCAGAAATCTCTATTATGTACTAGAAAATAGACTCAATAGATGGGGAATGTTCACAGTGACAGAGGATCACAGCTGTCTGACTTTTTCTGGGAATTCATGTACCCAGGAGATAGAGAAAAACAAAAGTGTTTGGATATGTGCCACAAACAGGTATGAAATCATACTGTAGACAAAACGCGTTCACAAACTGGTACAAATGCAGACTAACCTTCAGAAGGCAGGCGTTCGTCACCACTTGCTTGGGATCTACCACATCTACCAGAGGCTCTTTGATGGCCACATTGCGAATGCAACTCATGTCGAACCCATATACGTTTTCCCACCCTGTACATACAAAAAGCAAACCAGATACCCATGTGAATGACCATGCACACAATATGTGTTTTCTGGATTTTTTTTTCTCCTTCAGTTTTCAGGCACAAGCAAAGCTCTGTTCTCCCTGTTCCTGCTAAGCTGTCAGCACAAAAAAGGTAGCAGAGAAAATAAAACAGAGCGCTTGACTCTGCCAGGAAGAACAGTCCCGCTGTCTTTCTGTCTATCCAGGCCGTATGTGGAGAAAGACAAGCCGTCCCGAAAATATACTCTGGCCTCCTCCTCTACCTCCTCCAGAATGTCTGGCATCCTTGTTTTATTATAATTTGGGCTGAAAACACACCAAAAAACACATTCACTCCCCCACTCACTCAGTCCCTTCACTCCACCTTGCTTTGTCAGGAGGCCAAACACTAAGTCTGTATCATGAGATGGTGAGTGTGCCACCAACGCAAAAAAAACTAAAAATAAGAGTGTGAGGGTTTGGGGTAAAGTGAGTTCTTTTGGGATTTATGTGAAAGAATGTACCTTTATGTATGTTTAGATGCAATAAAGCACAGGAGGCCACCTGTGCAGTGAAAGGGAACTCAGTAGGCGTTATTGACCCAGATTCAAAGCCGATGTACGTACAGGTTTGAATGGCACCTTTAATACTGGATCACAATGTTAAGCTCAGCCCTCCAGCTGTGTTAGCTATTTGAACACATGCCGTGAGTTTGGAGCAGAGAAAGCAGTTCAGGATAAAAAGTAACACGCTGGTTTAAATGCTTTTGAACCTCTTGCTGCACAACAGGTTTCAATGCTAGATTAAACTACTTCCACTTAAATTAAAAATTATTTGCATTCACCCAATTTTTAATCTTATGGTCTTTATGGCTATAACCCAATAAATACCCTGTACATTTTAGCCACTTTTGCAGAAGGTACTGCTTTTTACTGTGGCATGTTTTGGGTTTTTTCCCCCTTGCAGTCACTAATCAGCATTTAAGAAAAATCTATGGCTTGTCACTGTCACATAAAGTACTGTTTGGTTTTATAACCTACAGCTTCACTGTTTTGGTTCAGTCTTAGAAGTAGCTAGCTCTTTTCAGATGTTTTCAGTTTGGGACTGAAAACATCTGAGGCATTTGAGGCAAGCAGGCAAAGCTCAGTAGGTAGAGTGGTGGCCCCATGATCGGTAGGTTGGGGGTTCGAATCCACTGAACGACTACCCTGAGGTACCCCTGAGCAAAGTACCGTCCCTACACACTGCTCCCCGGGTGCCCAATGGCTGCCCACTGCTTCACTGAGTGAATGGGATAAATGCAGAGAGAAATTTCCCCACAGGGATCAATAAAGTATACATTATTATTATTACATTATAAACAAGTTGCTCTACTAGTGAGGAGAGTGGAACCCAGTATTTTAATTTAGCAACTGATGAAGTCTAAAGCTGGTCAAAGAAACTGACTTTCATTTGCAGTCATGTAAAAAAAAAAAAAAAAAGCTTCCACAGGACTATGCACTTTAGCAGCTTGTAAAACCACCTTTAACAGCAATTTCTACGTGACTTTATCAGTCTCTCACATTGTTGTAGAGGAATTCTGGCCCACTCTTATTTACAGTGTTGCTTCAGTTCTTTGAGGTTTGTGGGCATTTGTTTATCCACAACTCTTAAGGTCTCAACGCAGCATTTCAATCAGACTCAGGTTTGTGCTTTAACTGGGGCATTGCAACAGCAGTATTGTTTTGTTTTCCATTTTTAGCCATTCTGTTGTACCTTTGATGCTTTGCTTGGGATCATTGTCTTGCTGCATGACTCCTTATCAGACCATATATAAAGTAGACAGAAAGGCATGAAGTGGGAAAAGAAAGGGCCTCGGGTCTGACCCAAACCTAGGCTGCTACCTTTCACCCTCACAGAGGCTTTCTCCCAGCAAAGTAAACACTTGTTCAATCTTTTGTACTGCCACAAACATTAACATGCTAACTCACACCTGTAGAGTCTGAAATGTAACTTTTGGACTTTTTGTAATCTGGTTTTACTGACTACTTAAATCAGTTCGGAATACAAACCAAATTTAAACAAACATTCATATGCACTTTATCTACTACTCATCCACAGGAACCATCATGCTGTGACGCAACAGTGGGCACTAGTTAAACACAGCTGAGAGGAAGCCCGAAAGAATTTAAATGAAACTGCAACAAATGTATCGTAACTACTCACAATGTATCTTAAAGTCCTTGTACTGCCGGTCTTCAATGGCTACCACGTAGAGCGCTGCTCTGTCAGGGAACATCAGGCCTCCAGGTTTCTGAATACAAGAAGAAAACAAAAGTCAGGTATCCAGTGAACACACACACAAAGGCCATCAATCACTCATACTGTTCACACACCTGGCATGTAATAAAAGATCACATGTGCTGAGTTCAAAGCCTGCTGACAGCCATTGAGGTTAGCAACCTGATCATTCATGTATGACCTCAGCATCTGGCGAGCAGACACATGCAAGCGAGCGTACAGTAAATTCTCCACTTCAACGCTGTGTGCTGTGTCTATGTGTCAAATAGCCTTATTTGTCCAGCCAGCCACTCACAGACACACACGCACATAAAGCCCTGCTTAACTCCCCAAACCTCCCGCAGCACCATCTTACCAGCCACTTGTCCCTGGCAAAGATGACCGTGTTGAGCATGGATTCGTAGAAAAGGCAGTAGCCCATCCACTCTGAGATTATAATGTCCACCTTCTCCACGGGCAGCTCCACCTCCTCCACCTTGCCCTTGAAGATGGTAATGACTGCAGTGTGCATAGCCACAAAACAGCAGGCAGTAAATTACTTCACAGCTTCTTCATCAGGTTAGAGCAAATGACTTTATTCTCAAATGACAATGTTTGTATGCCTTGGGATTGCTGTAAATTAGTCCAACTTAATTATTGTTGTCATCTGGCGCCTGATTTTTTTTTTGGTGCATGCATTTTATTTGTCTCATTTCCCCATTCTGACATCTTTGACCTCCAGAGGAAGAAGACACCACCAATTTAAAGAGGTGTTACACGGCAGGGAGTTTTGTATTACCAATTGACCTATGATGTGCAGTATATATCATTAATTTCATTACTAAATATAAGGAAAAATAATTTTAAAAATGTATACATTTTCTCAGGGCAGGTGTTCATTCATTCAGTGAATTTAAGCCATCTGTGTTCCACAACATTAATGAATGCAGTGCACAGATGCTTTCCTTCTAAAGTAGCATAAAGGGGCAGTTACTGAATTTATGCCAAGGTTTTGTAAATTGAGCTAGTCACAAAATTTCATTTATCAAATATTCAGAAATTACAGGAAAATTCAGCAATTCAATACTCTGCCCCTAATAACACAATTGGAGGTTAAATTACCTTTTTCTAATGACTGATAGTCAGTTCTACATCTACTTTTGGAATATTTATAGTTATTAATGCATAAACGGAAGTCCTGACATTATAACTTTACCACTAGTCTATGTTCAGGGGATCAAAAGCCAAGTACCTGAAATGTAAATATAAAAGATTAAATTAAAACCAGCCTAATGTCAAATATGTAGGTTATGAAACCAAGCATCTGTTTCCCATCCTCCCTCTGTGAAGTTCAGGGTGGCATTTTACAATGGTAATAAGCCCCACTGAGGGGATTCTGATTGATGGCAAAGATTACTGTTATTTGACGAGCTGCCATTTAACCATCAGGACTGTGACTAATATTGTCAAGTGTGACGGTAATGATGGAAATATACAGATTTTACACGCTACTTCTCAACCAGATATGTTTGCATCGTTCTGTCTTCAGATAGGTGGATGTGGGATTATGGCAGTAATGAGAAACAATACTTCTTCTTACCATTGTGCAGGTGATTCGACTTGATAATCTTCTCTGAATATTCAGATATACTTGAGCATTCAATCTGCAGGATCACAGAAAAATAACATCCAGTTAAAAGGTCGAGACATGGAGTTATTGGTCTATCTTTAAATTAAAAACAAACAAACACTTTTTTGATCAATTTATCAACAATTAGAAAATATTTCATGGGTTTTAGTGTGAGTAAACACACACAAAAAATTAATCAAATCCATCTAAAAACACTAAGGGGCTTTTTGCATCTTCAAGTGCAAATAACAGTGTCTATGGATGCAGCTGCTGTTCTTCCAGATAAGTCATCTCAGATCTGGTGCCAAATGAAAACTCATGATTAAACCTTCCTATTCATGGGTATACTACAGCCTATAAATCATACATAACTGTGGGTTACAACACCAACCTGTCACTTACAGCTGCTCTCTAAGGGGAGCCAGGTGTCTCTTATTGCCTCTGTCTAACAGAGTTTGCCTGACAAGCTCTTAAGATACATTTTTAAAAAGCCAGGATACTTTTTTAAAATAAATGTATTTGATATGGAGGAGTCAGAAGTCAAATATGTGTAGACTGCAACTATTTCTCTCATAAAGATTTAAACAACAGCAGTGAATGTTTGATTGCAGTGAAGCATTTGTTTGTGGTCAGATAGTTCATCTATTTGTCTCACCCCGTACACATGTTTGGCACCGGCGTTGGCAGCAAACATTGAGAGGATTCCAGTGCCACTACCGACATCCAGGACTATTTTATCTTTGAACACGTGCTTGTTGTGGTACATGGCATTCCTGTAGGTCAGTGTCCGCACCTCATCTTTCAGCATCTCCTGCAGTGATAATAAGAGTAAGAGTCCATGTTACCTGATGATTTTTCCAGTACCGGCACGCATACAAAGGACCAAAAACTCAACTACCAAAGAGCAGTATGATTCATAAAAATCCTCAAAGGAATACATATTACACATTATGTTACATAATGGATCTACATTGTGGCAAGTGTGGGCAGTTTTGAGAATACATTGATTTTTTTTCCATGAGTAATGATATGGAAAAGGCAGTATTTAGGCCAAAAGCGTTAGTGACAGTGGCAGAGCTTCTTGAAATAGACAGGAGTACAACACAAAGCCTTTGGGGACTGCCTGATACCCTTCTCCCTGAGCCCATTCACATATCCCACTTTCCTTCTTTTTCACTTTGCACTGCTTTAATCAGGACACACTGGTTGACTGCAAGCAGACAAAAAGCTGACCTATATGCTAAATGCAGACACTGTTTAAGAGGTCTATATGTTCCTAAACTTTTCCACCATCTCTTTGTCACATACCAAGGTCATTAGTTGGGCTTTGGCCTTGGCACTTTACTTCAGATAGTTTTAAAAGACAAACAAACACTTTTTACTACTGGAGTGCTGAATATGGATTTTTACCATGCATATAATGTTTTTAGTGGTGCTTGGTAATAGAAAAGCCTTGTGTTTTGTCAGTTGTCAGCTACTGAAATCACTTTTAATACTTAAAGTTTGGTTCATGCTGGGAGTTTATTATTCGATAAATTTAATAATTTCAAAAATGTTGCAGATGCTTTTGTTTAAATCTCAAACTCCTTTTAAGGGCAGATTCTGAGAGTTCTGTTTTTATTTGTCTCCATTTTGTTGCTTTTAGTCGTTCGTTAGGCTTTCCCTTGGCATCTGTTACCTTAAGTGGATCTACTGAACTGAAGGTTTGATTTCTGTATGCACAAGGTTCACAGTTATTGAAAATACAGCATAAGAATATGCATCAAAATCAAAATAAAAGCCCAATTGTCCTTGTATATTATAGTGTTAAATCGGTTTAGGTTATTTTTTGACATATCCTACTAGTGTAAAGCCAGCCAAGCATGGTTGAAATTCCTTGGCAAAGATAGAAAGAGTCAAGGGGGTGCCTTTTTTTAAAAATTCTAATCATACCAAGCTGCTGTTTTTCCAGCCCTGTCTGCATACCTCATGGATGCCAAAGTGAGCATAAGAGTCAAAGTAGTAGTCCCGTGATGTCATTTCCTCGGGGCTGATGAACTTGGCAATCTTGCCTCGACCAGGACAGGTGGCCAGTGCTGCTACATGAGGCGTATGGGGAACGCAGGGCACATGGTGGGTAGTAGGCACTGGTTTAGGCAGTGGGGAGGGCTGAGCAGACTGAGAAATGGGGGACATTACAGGCTGCTGCCTCTGTTAAGGACATACAAGAAAAGAAAAAAAAAGGGAGAGTTTGTAGCATCATTTAGACATCACAGTCAAGTTAATGGTTTAAAACGAAATTATGGGAATACATAGGTTACAGGTTAATAACGGTCTTCTAGAGAGATCATTCAATTCAAACCAAGAATAAACTCTGAAATGTTTTTTAATTGTATTGTAAAGCCATTTCCATAACACATATGAGACAGCGGTGATACACTGTGCACTCATGGAGGAGCCGGCAAGAGATGCAGGTTCCGCTTCAGCACCAAGGACAGCGGACATTATCACGTTCAGCAGCCCATGTCCGTGCATCAGTAATGAACCACTTAATCAAAATGCAAATATTCCATATGCATCGTCTATTTTAACTGCATTTCCATGCGTCTTTTGAGTCTAGAGCTGTCCTGACATCTGCAGGACATGCACTTTACTTAGCTTACAAGCCATCAGTGCAAAATCTATTCTTAAACTCGTCTCCATAATTATCGCTGAAAAATACAGAGATATGCATAATATCTACACCAAATGTGTTGACACGATCGAAAAATACCAGACGGAGAGTTCACCGGTCCCGCTAAATGCGGTGCAGGACACCACAAGGTCCCTACCTCTGAGCTGTCCGCCTCCGCCATCTTCCGCCGTAGCAGCAAACAACGCGACGAATGCCTCAGTCCCATGAGAGCCGACGAGATTTAGGCTACAACTCTTTTAAGTGTTCGGGGGCTCTGAAATCCTAATAGAAACGTGGGGAAAATAACAGAGAGCCACAGAATATGACTGGAACACACGGAAAAGTGAGGGTCATTCTAAGAATGTATCACAATTTCTTACAAATTAGGCTAAACCCACTCCCGGTGGAAAGTTGTGAATATGAATTTGAGCGAGGTGAAACGTTCGGATATCCATACTATAAATGCGATACAGGTTGTTTTTAGTGGGAGGACTCAGGGAGGCAGAGCAGTCTATTGGCTGGAGAGATGGTGTTGCGAGTAGAAGGTTGTAGGTTTGATACCAGCACTAGTCGGTCCTTCCGTTAAAACCCTCGTGCGCCGCTTCAGCGTAACCCGCTCGCTCATTTTTACATCTCCGGTAAAAGCAGGCTATCAGAGAAGACGCGAAATGTGCCGCACCACCACCAAGAAAGACATTCAGTCGCGTATTACAAAAGCAGTTCCACAAAAATGCTTCTCATCAGCCACTTCATCTCTTGGAAACAGCTCTCATCACAGGGACTCCGACTCTTGTGTTAAAGCCCTTTTAGTTGTAACGCCGAAGGCTTTCTCCGCAGAGAAAGTTTAAAAAGGGGAGTTCAAACTGCTTAGTGTGCACCCGCCTGCCCGTTAAACTGGGACCCCGCTGACGACATGAAACGAGTGGTGACAAAAATACAACTGTCACCAAAAAGAATAGCTTAATCTCTGCCTTCTCAAAGCTAGATTCCTTCTCACACCAGACTTTCCCACAGTTAAAGGACCCAGGCAACCGGCAAGATTCTTAGTGGCTCGCTTATATAACACAGGTGTTTGAGTTGGAGAAGAAAAAAACAACAACTGCAATACAAACGTGGTATGCTAATTCTGACCATGAGGCTGTTTAATGTTGAGAGAGGTGTAGGCTACCTATAGGTCCCTTAATGATATCTGAATTGTAAATCGATTAAAGGTGTGCAGCTTCCGATTAGTAGCAGTAAATAGTTTTTAATTACTTGGCACAAAGCCTATCAGAATCATGTTATAGTTACATTGTTACTTGAAAGTTGATTCCGTTTATAATTTCATGGTAATTTGTGGAAAGCTAAAAATGATTTTGACGATATCTTTTTTCAGTGTTACAACCAAAACGTACAAAAAAAGCTATTTGACCCGATTCATGACTGAGTAGTCTACCACAGACAACGCATGGAAACAGTCATGTATTCGTTGCGATATGAAAATCAGTCAGAGCAGGTCCATTCAAACAATACACATATACATTAATTTCTGAGCACATTTTTTCATACGTTATTCGATCATTTCCGTTTTGGAATCTTTATTTTAAGTGTTAGAATATATCCATCCATCCGTTTTATGTTGTTGGGGGACAGCAGCCTCAGCAAACCATTCCCCTCCTCCTGGACTCACCGAGGCGTTCCTATAGGCCAGACAAGAGATGTAATCTAGCCTCCCGGTAGGACATCCCCGGTAAAGCTCGCACAGGAGGCACCCAGGGGCCCAGCTCACACACCATAGTTAAAATATTTAAATTTCAACTAAATTTGTAGTAATGATCGGATTTCCTCACTTATCTACACCACACTCCTTGTCCTTGATTTCTTATCATTTCTTATCGTTCCTCTGTCCCTTAATAGAAACCACATATATAGAAACTATCCTCCCTTTCAGTTGTCTTTTGCACTTCCATATCGGAAAGTAGTTACTGTAGGTTATTTTCTGCTTATGCGTTAATGTAATTAATTAACTTATTTATCCTTAAGTAAGGTAATGACTTAAGTTCTAATGCTTTTTGTCTCTTGAGTTAGCTGTCAATGTGGGATTTTTTCCCCCTTTTGTTCAGTTAAAGCTGCCTTTCATTCTTCAACACAGCTTAAACTCTAATAGGTAAGCTTTCTTGTAATTTCTTAGTTCTGCAGGCTTCTTGAAACACATCCGAGACTCTTCTTTGGATGCTGGCTGCCTTTTGTTTTGTTTTCTGTCAAGATGATCCCACACTGCTTCGATTATCTTGAGGTTCGAACCCTGGAGAGATCAATCCATGACTGATGCGTTGTTTCATCCAGGCATACTTTGACTACATTGGCAGTATGTTTGCGATCATTGTCGTACTGAAAAATGAAGTTGCTGCCAATCAGACACTACATGGTATTACATGGTCGATCAAAATCTGGTGGAACTTTTCTACATTCATAATTTGATTAATTTGGATAAGAGCTCCAACAACACTGGCTGAAATCCAGCCTCAAAGCACGGTAGAGTATCCACGCTGTGTTAAAGATGGCTATAGACATTCACTGTTGTATCTCTCTTCGGACCTCTTCCATGCATATTTCAAATTTGGATTCATTACTCCATAAGACATATTACAGCTGATTTTTTTTCCAGTCAATTTCTTGTGTAATTTGGCACACCTCAGCCTTATTTTTCTCTGTTCTCCTTCCTTAAGAATGGCTTATTAACAGCCACCCTTCCAACTCAGATAACTTTTGATGAGGTTTCAGTGAACAGTAGGCTGTTTAAATGAAGGGCCAGCTACATCTCAAATGGCCTTCAGAAAGCCTGGAGATTTTTCAAGACCATTATAAAAAATGACTAGCAAGTCTGGCTCTGTGGAATCAAAATCTAAAGAAATGAAGAGTGGCTCAAGACTTTTGTACATTACTGTAACTCCTGTAACTTTTAAGCATGCTGCCCTCTTTCTTCATCCCAATCAGAAGTCACAGCAGGTGCTTTTTTAGTGGCTGCAAAAGTCAAAACACCTGCTGTGTCATCACTGATTGTGTTGTGGCTCTAAGCACAACAAATGTGTACTTTGAATCAATAGAGAGCAGTGTGATTGACCATTTTTAGACTTTTTTTTCATCCCAGTAGCCTACCGATATTCACTGGTGTTGTTTCAGGTCAGAGATTTCTTCCCTTGTATTTCACATCAACCTCATGTAGAGCTGACCCTAAATCATTCTATTTCTATTTTACACCTGATTACACAGTTGGCCCTCCTCAGTCTTTTAGACATACGACTAAAAGAAAAAAGTATATGTTTTGCTTAAGATGGGATAGAAGATCATGTTAAGGAGAGAATAATGCAGTTAAATCCTGCAATGTAATATTCACGCTGCCTTCTTCCAAGAATGTCAAAATATCTTTCATCGCACAATGTTTGATTTCCATTTCCAGAGGTATCCGTACCTCTTTCATTACTCTCCCTCAGTCTTTTCATAGTCTATCAAAGGATTCAGTTAATAGTAACCCACTTTGAAAAACATAACAAAACATTTGTCGCAAGGAAAAATGGGCTCATTTCCCATTAATGACAGACAACACACAATGAAACACACTGGTTTTTAGTCACAGTTATGGGTGAGCTCCATCAGTGGTGCTTAAGAAGATCAGCCCACGCATCACACTTGAGGATAATGCGAGCGCATACACTTTATCATCCACACAAATCAGTGTGGGGGCAGGAGCACACAGGCAGGAGTCAGGAGTGAAAGCAGTGGGCAGAATACTATTGATTGACTTATAAGTCTCACAAAGCTGTGAGCGTGACAAAGACGTGAGTCGCAGCAAGTTCCATCATAAACCTATAGTGTTAAAGACTCCAAGCAGGGTAGCAGCAAGGCTCGGCGACACTGACCTTTAGCCTGTAATTATATGAAGAATTAAATATCTCTATATCTTCTTCAAGGTGTGTTATGTCTTATGCACACACTTAACCAGAGCCACTGTAATCTTTTGAAGCAATGTAGTGCATTCAATGGGTCAAAATGGCACAGGGAAGACGTTACAGTCCTTTTGCATTTATATGAGTTCTGCCGAAACTATGAGGAATGCAATATAAAGGAACGATATGAGAAAATCAGTCTTGACGTGAAGTTTATTCAGGTAACTTTTCAAATACATAAAATCAATTCATTTCCAGTTACTGCTAACTACAAAAAACAGCTTAAACAGAGAGTTCATCTTCTCATCTTAGTATCATCTCTTTCTGTGAATCTGATAAAGCTTTTAATTTGAATTTGATAACAAAAAGCAGAAGGTCTGGCATGAATTTCTGTGTGTGTGTGTAATTTTTTTTTTTTTTTTAAATTCACCTGCATGTAACCTTGTCTAAATACAAAAATATACATACAAATATCTTGTCAAAGTCTATCTTACTTACATTATGAAGTCAGCTGGTAATTTTAGCCACTGAAATATATTAACATCATAGCATATTACATTAGACAAAGAAGGCAAACATATAGAATGATCTTGTGATGAACTTCCAAGCAGATATAGTTTTACATACTGATTATGGAAATACTGAAGCCTAGTTTGTCTTCTGCAAATGAGGATCATACTAAGCTAATCTGTGAGGTACAGGTGTTATGACAAGAGGGGCAACATTCATTTTGTCTGTGTTATAATGAGGGCAAAAATATGGATAAAGTTTGTCTTTAAAGCGAAAGCCACTGAAAGAGTAGATGTGTGACTTGAAATCCACATCATAGAAAGAAACCACTCCCTTATCGTAGTCCACGAAGATGCCCACTTTTTGAAGCTTTTTTAACTGTACCAATATAACAGCTGAATTTTCATATCCATAATACTTGCCCTCACTTAATCCGATGGTCCAATAACCATCTGAAACTGATAGACGTGTGTCTCCCTTTCTATCTACAGACTCTCTCACCACTCCAACAGTCCACTTACTCTTATCTTTCACCTGCACCTCAAAGTAAAACTTCCCCCCTGTGAAGCCCTCCTTTGCTAAGACTTCTGGATACATCTCAAATCTTTTTGGATTTTTTGGAAGATTCTGTTTTTCTGCAGTTCCAACTTGTTTTCGGTCTTGACTAATGGTAAGTGAGCAATGTGCTGTGTCGGGATCAATAGTCAAGTCTACTGCATGTTCTCTCATTCTTTTCATTTTGATCTCTGGAACTTTCTCCAAAATTATATCAGCTGTTTGTTTCACCTGAGCCATGGCTCTTCTCACTTCATTAAAAGACAAGTTGCTGTAAACACCAGCACTGGACCAGCCCTTACTTGAAGGAGCCCGTAAGCTTGAGAAGTTCTGGACAAGACAGTGATGGTCCTCAGATCGTGACAGCTGCTCCAGCTGGCTTATTCTGCTTTTAAGCTCAGCAACTTCCATCCTCATCTCTTTCAGAAAACCTTCAGCCTTTTGTTTCATCGCTCTGTGCCTCTCTTCAATCACCTCAACAACATCAGCTTGACTCTTCTGAATAGAGCGAATGAAGTCAGTAAACATCTGCACACTGGCTTCTTTCTCTTCATCGGCTTCTTTCTGGCTGGCATCAAGTGACTTTTCAATTGCATCTATCTTATCGCATCGTGATTGTATCATCTTGTGGATATTTGCCATTACCTCATCATTTTTTGCTAACACAGCCTCATACTCTTCCTCTAGCGAGATGACATTGTGACTCTTGTGATCGCTTTTGAAACACAACACACAAACACAGGCCTTGTCAGTCCTACAATACAGTTCTGTTATCTTGTTGTGCTTTTTGCACATCCTCTCATCAAGATTAATCACAGGATCGATTAGTTTGTGGCTCTTAAGCACTGAAACTCTCTGATGAGGCTCCAGGTGGACTACACAGAAAGAAGTAAGGCACATCAAACAAGACTTAACGGCCTTTTCTTTCATCCCGGTGCAGATATCACAAAGAACATTTGTTCCTTCTGGGAGCTCTCGGTCTGAAGTTGACACTTTGACTTGGACCAGCTTTGCAAACTCAGCCGCTAACTCAGACATGGTAGTGTTGACGTTGAGTTC
This sequence comes from Aulonocara sp. 'chitande type north' Nkhata Bay, assembly GCF_057382095.1. Taxonomy (NCBI): domain Eukaryota; kingdom Metazoa; phylum Chordata; class Actinopteri; order Cichliformes; family Cichlidae; genus Aulonocara; species Aulonocara sp. 'chitande type north' Nkhata Bay. Next base: position 29,978,263 of record NC_141360.1, on the reverse strand, counting down.
AGGTCTCGAAGAAAATGTCCTTTTGCAAAATGGACACTGACAAACGTCACTAGAGTCCCAATACTTGTGGATACACGGGCGGCAGAAGTTGTGTCCACACGGGGTTGACACTGGCTCGGTAAACACGTCCAAACAGATGCAGCATAAGAACCTCTCCTCTGACAACAGACTGCTGGCAGTTGCCATATCTGCACAAGAGCGAAATACAATAAATAAATGAATACTAATAACCTAAAACTAATACAATTCAACTCAGTGGACTGAACAAACTGCTCAGACTGTGTAAGAAACCAGTAAAGTAACCATACCTGCAAAGTCTCAAGTTTCTGATTAATAAAAGCTGCGAAAAATAGAAAGCAAACTTTCTCTATTTAAAAAACAGTTCTCTTTGAGGGGTTTTACTTAAGTTTCGTTTCAACACGTTGGCGTCCAGAAGCGGCCCTCCCCCAGTGGTCACTTACGATACGCCTCTTAATTTTTTTTAACCCTTTCATGACATTAAAATTGGTGTGAGCCGCATTAAAAATATATATAATTTAAAAGCGCAAAAAAAAAAAGAAAAAAAAAAAAAAAAAAAAAAGATAAGAACTTAACTAAGGGGGCTCTGGGAAGCTCGTTTTGGGGTTTATGTAGGTAAATTTATTATGGATTAAAACGCCCCCCCCCCCCCCAGAAAGTTCTAAATTATAGGCTAAAGTAAATTGGTTACGTGTTAAAACCTTATACTTATATAGGATAAAGTAAAATGTACTAAATTAAGGAATTGTATTGTTTGTAAACAGTGGCGTGTCTAGAAAATTTTTGTTGGGGGGGCCAGGTAGGGGCACAGATTTGGAGAAGGGTGGCAGATTTAATTGGCAGATAATGTTTTAAAAAAAAATTCTACCAACCCTTAACCATAATTCAATAATCCTATAAACCTAATAACCAAATGCACTTTTAACTCTTATTAGAATGAGATTTTAACCACTACGGTGCAAAGTTTTTAGATACTGCGTTGATAAAGTACAAGAGATACAATCAGTGCTTTGTCAGTGTTTACTCAGCATTCAAGGACAGCAATATTTGCATAGTATTTTTACTGACATATACTGCACATATGTTTTGGGCAAAAACATTTTTGAATATTAAAATACGAACATTTGTAGCAAACAATTGACAAATTAGCCATTCCAATGCAAAACTTTCTCTGCCTGTTAAAAAAAGAAGATAATCTTCTCACAAACTGGTGTTTGATTTTGAAACAGGAAAAAAGTGGAGAAACAACTGAAAAGACTAATATTTGAATAAAACCTGAAAGCAAGTAAATACTTTCTATGCTGCCTTATGGTAAACTTTGGTAATATTGATAAAGAACAACACTGGCTGATGATGAAATACATTCAGCTGGCATGGTGACACTGCCAGTATAACCTGCAGGGCTGGACTGGGACAGAAAATCGGGCATTTTGACTACAGACCGACCCACCAGGTATTAAAGCCATAAAGCCTTTGAATGAAAACAAACCCTGTTGTGACAGTGATGTACAGTCTTTTTGGTATATGTATGATTTCTATACATTTTACGTCAGATAAAAACTTTGGTTGTAAGATTTAGATAATTATTTAATAAAAGCGAGACATTTTAAATGAGAATAGGAAAGAAAAGTATTTCTTTGTGCCCCCTTTCCCTGTTAATGCCCTACCTGGCCCCCTGGCAAAACTTTGCTAGACCCGCCCCTGCACAGTTACCAGCTGTCAGCTACATAAAAAAGGATCCTGGTGGGTGGTCTTCACGTTTCCCTCTCACCAGATATCCAAACCGACATCATGACCAGCAGCTTTACAGCTGTGGCTCCAGCAAACATCAGCTGATACTAGAAATTAATATTAAATAAATTCTAACAACAGCCGATCAAGCTTAAACGTGCTGCTGTTGTTTAGCGCGACATCTGCTGGTTTCGTCTTTCTGGCGCAAAGTGGGCGATAAACAAACAAGAGAGAAAAGCCGATCAACTGATCATCGATCAGTTTCATGATTGAAGTAGCAACAGGAGAGGGAGGATGAGAGAAGAGGCAGCTGTGCAGCGTAAAGACAGAATAAATCCAGCTTTGTGTCTTTTTCCATTCTAGCTGAAGTTCGGGACAAACTGCGTCTCTTCTCAGCTCAATACGAAACGTGTAATATTTTCTCTGATTGAGGGACCATTCCATTTTTTTAAGGAGCCGTTGGCAACTCTACTAACTAACCTTATGAATAAAATAAAGTTCACTATCAGTAACATCATAGCAACCGAACAGCTGTATAAAAACTCCAAGCTGGCTAGAACGCAGTATGAGTTATTGCAACTGACAGTAAAAAGTCAGCACAACGAAAATAAACTCCACCTAAACTTAGTTCATATCTGACCCAGATAGGCTGCAGGTCATAACTTCTTACCTGAAGTTCAGTTCACCTGACACTCGGACTGGCGGCTGCCTCGGGGCTCTCCTCCTGCCTCCCCTTCCCTCATCCACCTGCTGCCTCTGTGGAAGCCCCGCCATAGCCACCACCAAACAACGGAGTTATTTCTACACATGACCTGCATCTGGCCAATCCACCACCTCTCATTGTTCATGCCGTTACAAAAATAAATAAAAAATAAGTCAAATAAGCCCGATGGCCAGTCCAGCTATGTTAACCTGCAACCAAATCTGCAGCTCCATACAGCAATGTTACGACTTAGATTACGTCTTATAACTCATAACTCTTATGTTAGCTCCCCTCTGTAGCATACTGTCTGAAATATTCCACGGCTGCAATAATTCTTTAAGTGTTATTTTTTCCTTGGTATTCTAATTTCGCCGAAGTTTACTAAACTCAACAAACTTAATATTACTTACCGGGACATTTATTCTGTCCTCATTTTCTTTCACCGAAAAATTGTTTCCTGCAGTGACGTCTTTCGTGCTTGGCTCTCCTACCTTTGCTAACGTGATGCACATAGCGCAGAAGCCGATGCTGCATTCACTTACACTCGGATATCTGAGCGTCACCGTGAAAACATAATCGGACATTTGATATTTGATTGAATTTTATTGTTTTGCCTTTGGGGTGGCACCTGGGGTGGCCAGTCTGGTTGGGGGGGTGGCCTGTGCCCCCCCAGGCCACCCCGCTGGACACGCCATTGTTTGTAAAGGTGTTGAGACCGTTTGCTCAAACCCACAGGCGTTAGCCTCCAGAGGGTGCTAGATGGAACGTGTGCGAATCACTCAAATCATTCGGATCCGTCCTCTTGGGAAAATGCATGTATGGAGAAGTGTTCACACTGATAGCTGTGATTTTTACTTGGACCAGAATCGCAGGCCAGCTAGCTGATGGACAACTGAGATGGTTTGTAAAGCTAGAATAAGGTGTGCACACATTTTCCATGCTAGATTAAAAATCTCGAGTGCCTTCAAAAAACCCCCAAAACAAAACAAACAAAAAAAGAAAAAAAACCACTCTGGGATTAATTATAGTTTTTGATGGCTACTCCAACCTCCCTTGTTTCCGTTGTGAATCTGTCAGCTGATGCTACATGGTGTTGCTCTGCTTAGTATGCTCAGTTCCATCTGTTGACATTGTCCCAGAGTTCCCACACACAGATTGCTTTCACTGCTTGTGTTTCTCTACTTCTTTGTGCTTGTGTTTCTCTAGTCCTCTAGTTCTTTGTGCGTATGCTTGTGTCTTGTGAGGCAGGAAGACTTGTCCCTCAAGCTTTCACTGTAACAATTTCTTATTTTATCTACAGCAGCCGCTTAGTTCATGTCCAGGAAATCCTGTAGTTCATCCTGACCTTTCCTAATCCATCAAAGAAAAAATAGCAACGAGGTTAGCACAAGCTGATAAAACTCTGTAAGATTCTTGATGTTTCTTATCTCTTGCAATTTGGCACCTATAATCTGCCTGAATTGTACTGCAGGCACTGCAGCACGTGGCAGTCTGGGTACAAGAAGTCAGCCATAAGAAGTAGGATCTGAGTAGCTCTTTAAACAAGTATCATTTCTTGTTTTTTAAATTTCTTGTCTTCTCTTTATGACGTGAATAGAAGGCTAGATAAGCAACTGGTGCTAAGAATTGGTTAGGAAGAATGTGAAATTTAAATGAATGGATGCAATAATCACACATGCACACACCAGTGCACACAATGTTTGCTTTCCCCTTAATCTGTTTGTGATTGACATGCACACTCAGTCATGACCTACTCCTACCCCTTTGTGAGAGAAAGAATTGGAGAGCCTAGTGGGTTACAAAACCATGAAAGGTGATAAAGTAACTCCAGCAGAATGGGACTGGACACAGAGGGAATGGTCTGGCACTGAAAAGAGCTGGCTTAAGACTAAGCAGAGCAGGTCAGCCACTAATCAGAAGGTCGGTGGTTCGATCCCAGGCTGCCTCCTGGCTGCATGCCAAATATCCTTGGGCAAGATACTAACTCCATGTTTGCCTACTGGTGGTGGTCAGACGGCCCGGTGGCGCCAGTGTCCGGCAGCCTCGCCTCTGTCAGTGCGCCCCAGGGCAGCTGTGGCTACAATGTAGCTTGCCATCGCCTGTGTGTGAATGGGTGAATGACTGAATGTAGTGTGAAGCGCTTTGGGGTCCTTAGGGACTAGAAAAGCACTATACAAATGCAGACCATTTACCATTTAAGCCAGATTTCTGTTTATTCTGCCATGTCTCACCTATGAGAAAGTGGAAAACAGGCTCCAAGTTGCTAGCCATGGGACGATGATGGCCTGTTTTATCACACTCTGATTAGACAATATTTATTGGGGAAAACCTGACCTGATTCATGACATCCTCTGCTAAGTAATGCTGTTTTCTTAGACTGACTGTCGCCAGTCCAGGTCCCCACTGCCGAGGCCTGCAGCCACCATCTATTTCTAAAAGCTTGCAAGCACATTGAATTACTGAGGCGGAAATAGAGGAAACAGCCCACTGCAGAGTCTGTTTTGCTCAGAAAAGGATGCCTTGTTGTGATAAAGATTTATCATTACAATAAAAACTCATCACTGAACACACTGGTTGGACAGGGATGTAAAGCAACAGAAGTGACATAGGAGTAAGGTAGTTTTTATGTTGTTAACATTGATATAAGTGGGTACCAGAATTACCATGGTGTTTACCTTTTTTTTTTACAGTTTTATCTCTTTATTTTTCCCTGCTTTTTTTGTATTCTTTGGTGATTAAATTATTGCTGAATTGTAAAAAAACAAACAAACAAAAAAAAAACGTCTAGACAATCAAATTAATGCTGATAGGCTCATTCCTGAAATACCAAATTTCCATTTTTCTCTTTGAGGTCACAGAGTTGGTCTGTTCAATAATTTCATAGTCAACTTCACATTATGAAGAGCAAATTGAAATGTGTTAAGTGGCATGACTAGAATTATTAATCAGTCACTGTAGTAATAGAAATGAATAGAACCTGCATGCAAACAAGCCAATGTGCCAAGGCTATGCTCACAGTAAATTATGCTTTTTTGACTCTGTCTTTGGTTAGTCATGCACACCCTATTGGAAAATTCTTCAGAGGGGTTGTGGTTACATTGTAACCAAGGTTATGCTGTTAATGGCACTGTGGTATTCAGACTACCTAGTGGTATTGAGTCAGTTCCTTCTCTGTCACTCCCTACTATGTGACACGGTTAACTACTGCAGCCTTCCTTGACTACCCGTTGCTATGCCTATTATGCAGATTTCTGTTACTACCCAGACTGTTTAATATTTTTACACAATCATACTTTTACTCGGCAGCAATATCTGTACCAACAAAGTAAATGATGTACTTTGTTTTATTTTGCGTGTGAGTAGAGAGGTCATTGTTGGAACTCACTGTAACCTACACTGTAAGTAATAATTGTTGTATTTGAAACATGGAGGCTATTTGTATTGATTCATTTTGTAGTTTTAGTGTCTACCTGCACATATATGGAGTTCATTTTATTACAATTTGTTACAAATCAATGTAATGAATTTTCTTGAAACTCGAAAATACGAGCTGCAAGCAAAAGCACCATCCGCACAGACTGTCGGACACCCTGAAAGCAACAAGCTTGACTGGACCGGACAAAACGCCCACTGCAGTGGTGCCGTAGACTCTGAGTAGACGGAGATAAACAAGGTCCTTTTTCCAGCCTTAAACGTCGGTCTGGTGAGTATGTGGTCAGATATAAGATGAAAACGCCTGTTTGTCTGTCCAACTGTGAGATAATGTGTTTAAACTTTGTCCTGCCATCGGCAACGCAGGTGGGACATTTATTTTTTCAGGATTTTCAGGACAGCTATCTTGAAGAAGAGGGGGGGAAAGTTTGACTTACACAGAAAAGGACTTAAGTGTCTGTGTATTGATTCGTAGCTTGTGATGCTGGAGCACAACAGCGCAGGTTAAAGTCTAAAATGTCCGAGACCTGGTTTTTTTCTTTTTCTTTTTAAGGGGGACCCGTGTTCGTTTCCTCCTAATTCATCTGGACAGACTGTTAGAAGCAGGAAGGCCTTGTTAGGAAAGAGTTAACGGCCAGCTTAGACGCTCTAAAATCAGACAAATTGTTTAATTTCATTTAAATTTTATTTGTCATTTAATAGTTTGCAGTAGGCACGAACACGGAAAGGAAACTTGGCTGTATTTACAGGGGAGGTTAAAGGATATTTTGAAATTTGGGTTCATAAGGGGAACCAAGAGGATAAGGGGGGCATGGGGAATACTATGTTAAAAGTAAACCTCAGGGTGTTTTTGTTTGTTTTGTTTTTGGGTTTTTTTTGTAGTGTTCTGTGCCCCACTACAGATTGCATTACAATGGAACTGCACAAGATTCTCTTTTCCACTAGCACCTACTTGGCTTGATTTTCCTCTGCTCTACTCTGTTCAATTTTTGTCATTTTCCATTGCAATTGGCAGGCTGAACCTAGGGCTAGTTGCAAATCTATGGCAGGGCTTACACATATAGAACATGCATGACTTTGGACTCTGGGAGGAATGCAAAGTATTGGGAGAGAATGCATAATTGCATGGGAAGAACATGTAAACATTAGACACAGTTTGGCCCCAGCCGGCCAATGGATTCAAACCCAGGACCTCCTTACTGTGAAATAAAATAGGAAATAAAATCAGTTACTCAATCAAATTAATAAGAAGCTCACTGACCACAGATACTGGTTGTGGCTGAACCACACTGGGCCGGACTGAAGAAGCTGGACTACATGGTGGTTCAAAGGCACTCATCTGTGCTGTTCCCGACCCTGTCTCCTTGTCTGCTCTTTGGGTTTTATACATCCTGCTCACTCTCTCTGCCATCTCCACATCATCTGCCTCTTACTCCTCCTCTTCTTCATCCGACTCTCCCACCACTGCTCTCTACTCCCTCACCTACAGCTCTTTGTTCTCACTTGAAGCTTTGTCTCCTGAAAAAAAGATGACAAACCTTAAGGAAAAGTTAAGGATAACCTCAATAACTTACCTCACTATCACTGTCATCAGTCAGTAGTGAGATTCCTGGACTTACAGAAAGTTTACAGCCTCCTCCAGGGTATATAAATGTGGACGCTTCGCACCCAGTAAACAGAGATCTTGCAGACTATACTTAGTACAGATGAACACCAGGGACTGGGTAAATTATCATAAAAGATTTATTTGATGGAAACCTGTTTTTTTTATTTTTTTATTTTTTTTATTCCCTTTTTAAAAATTTATATTTATACAGTTTTCTCCATTGCCATTGAAAGAGTGGTTTATTTTCCACAAACCTTGTCTTTATACTGCCACAGTCGCCCCCTACTGGCCGAAAAAACAATTAAATAAAAAGAAAGAATAGTAATGTTAACACTTCTGCACTGGGTTTACTTATCAGATCTGGAACCTTCTCTCACCTTCTATACAATGGACCCATTTCAGAAGCATATACATTATGTTGATCAATAATAGTTATTGACTCAGCAACTCAGCCGTATATAATTTTCTTGTTATGCTGCTGAGAAGCAAATAGTCTATAGAATAATTTATTAATACATTTAAATGAATTATTAAAAAACAAAATCTGCAAGGTAACTGCTTATTGAAACTTCAAAATAAAACTTGATTCACTGCTATTTATAGACACACCTATGCTTTTTTTCATCAGTTTTATGTTTACTTTTTCTGTTCTTCATATATTAGTCACAAATGCTTTAGAGAGAGAGCATTGTTGCTCCACAATATGTCAGATAAAATCTAAAAACAAGGCAATTAAGGTAAATTATCAAAAGATAACTGAAGTATTGTAGAAAATGCTGTAGATATTTCAGATGAAACCCCATTCCCATTTATTGTTTATGAGTAAAGGTAGATGGAATATCTCAAAGCCTGAATGAAGTGGAAAATCTCATGATGGAGAGACAATTTTTCCTTTCGTTTTCCTTCTTCCTTTGTAGACAAGCTGACCCTTTAGCAAGCTTACTAGCTTGCGTGTTTACCTTATTCATTTTCATCCCCAACAAATGATTTATTCATCACTTTTCCTCTCAGATCTACACCTACAGTATTATGTGTATTATTCCTGAGCCGGCAGACAGAAAAGCTGCAACATTTTCTTTTATGCTCTGTCCGCTGAAGGATGCTATTTAGATCAATTGTATAGGTCTAAGTGCTTTCCACACCCACGGCCTTTTATTTACAGGGCCAAGACTAGAAGCTCAATTAATGATTCATAGGGACATGTCCAAGTGATAATTCAAAGATGTGGTTTGTGATATAACAAAAGCATGTCATATTGGGGCCTTGGATGCTGCATCACTAAACAACTAGTAATATGTCGTGCAGTGAGAAGTCTGGGACATGGGAGTTATGTGCAGCTGGATAAGTGTAAATGTGTGAACAATACTTGTTTAGCTATTTTTGGGTAAAGGAAGGAATGTAAATGCTAAAAACACATCTAAAGAAAACTATAGTAAGATTTTTTTTATTGTGATACATTTTTTAGCAGTACTTTGCAGGAAAATGTAATGTTTCCATCAAACAAATCTGCACTTATAGAATTCAACTGAAGACAAAAAGATGTCGGTGGGTTATAAAGATGACCAGAACGACTGGGTGACCGTGTGCCTCAAGTACCTGCTCTTTGTTTTCAACTTTCTCTTCTGGGTAAGTGGCTAGTAATCCTCATTTCAAGTAATGTGTACTCACAGAGACCTCACCACAATAACTGAGCTTTACATTTAACCTCCTGGTGAATTGGATCGTCATTGACAACATCAGTAGCAACTCTGTAAAACTGTCTGTGTTCCTTTAAAACTGCTTTTTTTTAGAGACATTGCTCATACAGAGCCACATAGAAATAGGAAGAGGATTAAGGAAAGTTTTCAGTCTTCCTAGGCTAAGCTATGGACTGAGTTCAAAGTGAGTCATAGATTATTTAGGGCTTGTCAGTGTATTCTGGCCACACAGTGTATTAAACCTGCTCTCTGGCACCACACTTTATGCTGCTAAAGCTCCGCTCTCTTACAGCATCAGTGCAGAGTCTCCGGGCTTACAGAGTCAAAAAAGAAGATTTTGAGGAGTGAGAGACAGATCAGCAAGTGGGAGAGGTTAGAAAGAGAAAAGGGATCAAGCTTTAGCTTTAGGCCTCTATTAAATTCCCTGTCGCCACCTAACAACCAGTCTCTTGAGGAAAAATAGTATCATTTTCCTCTGAAGGCTGTCCTCCATCTCGCAACACTTTTTTCTAAGAGGGCATTTTTGTCCACCCCCTACACAAATTAATCATAGGCGGGGGAGCAGTGCATACTCTGTGAGGATGAACTGGCATTGGCCATTTCTGTTTTTCACTTTCTTAGCACATTACTTTTAAAAGAGAGTGCATCATCTAGGGATTTCTCATTTGTCCCTGTTTTTCACGGCGCTGTTATTGGCAGTCATCAAAAACACAGATATCATTAGTTAAAGCAAAATTGAATAAAGTAATGTTTGACATGTGCTCAGAAAATAATCCAGCTGATGTGATTAATGGCCGGTTAAAGCATGATTGTTTGGTTAATTGAGGGTAGAATGAAATATAGATTTGGCAGTGTATCGTAGTGTTTCCCCTTCCCCTCCAAATTTGACTTGCCAGAGACTTTTTCAATTGATTTTTTTATATGTTATTTATTATATATGAATATATTACTAATGCAGTGTGTCAAGCCTTTCTGATGTAGGATATTTAGGACCGATAACGATATTTGGAGATTTTTAAATCTTTTATATATCAGCCGATATTTTTTTTTCTTTCAAAAATGGTAAACATGAACTGGTTTTCCTCACACATGTTAGGTACAGTTATTTATGAGTCCTTACTAAGGTAATATACCAATGCAGTTTAAAAATAATCTTGATTTATTGACATAATCTTAGATTATTAATTTACGCTGTCTGGTGGACAAGTACGCTCTGATGGTGAAACTATGTAGCATCCATACTCAACATGGGTGAAGGTTGTTCCTCCTGTCTCTGCTTTTCTTGTTTAATTATCATCTATTGACGGCTACAAACGTCGGTACTGATATATCGGCAAATAGCTACTCTGTGATCCCCTCACACGATCGCGTGAACCACACCCTGATGCCATTTTACTCTGCCTCCTCCTTGTCAGTTACAGCTGAGGATGGTGTGATTGTGTTTTCAGCTTTCTGCTTTCTTCAAACCTTGCACAGATTTCCACTTGGACTCAAGAATGAACTGATTAGATTTTTGTGGTAAAACATTTCTGGCAACATTTCAAGTTACGTAAGATGTTTAAGGTTAAGTCTGGATAGACATGGATGTAAAGTGCAGCTTCACTACTTGGCAGATACTAAGGCGCTAATTTTATTTTGAGCAGTGATAGTACAGAGATATGAGAACAGTATTGGGAACTACTTTCAGAAAAAGTGATAGCCAACTTAAAAAAATGTAATTCAGTGGAACTTAGTTGTTAGAAGAAATGTCTTTACAGTGTTAGAGAAGGGTGATTTCCCACTGGTTGGTCCTCGGTTGGATATGTGGTGTTGTGAGTAAGAGGTCCTTCCTTCTAAAGGAAAGGGATGGGAGGATGAAGAAAGACTCTCTCAGGCATTTCCTATTTGCCCTCCTTTGAAACTTGCAAGATGAGAAAAAGAGATCAGGAAGCCACCCTGGATCAGTTACTCTGTATTGTTTCTAAGTAAGTGGTCATTATGCCCTGGCTTGATTGCAGACGTCTCACCACTCCTGTTAGTTGTTACGCATGGTCACTTTTCTCTGTTTCTCATTCTGTTTCCTCTTTTTTTTTTCTTGCCTCCTTTATGCCCTCTTCCTCTGTTCCATTTCCTTTTCTTTTTCTAAGTGACTCATCTAAAAGCTTTGAGTTCACTTTAAATTGATCACTTCCTGCCCTGAAAAATGTTTCGCTTGAATGTTACAGTACTTGTGTTTTGCTATTCTTTAATAATAAACTGACATGGTACACTTAGTTAAATTCAGTTACATTTCATATCTCGTGCGTTTTTTGTCTCTGTAGTATGACACTTCGTGCTGCACTAAACATTTTTATTTATGTTTTTATTCAGATGTCTTTTTAATCCTGTTACTTTTTCTCTGCTTCTCTTAATTCTTCTCCAGATGGGAGGAGCTGCTGTTCTGGGTGTGGGCGTCTGGACACTGGTGGCAAAGAGCGACTACTTGAGCCTACTGGCCTCCAGCACTTTTGCTGTGTCAGCATACACCCTCATCTTAGCTGGCAGCCTGGTGGTAGTTACAGGCTTTTTGGGCTGTTGTGCAGTCATCCGGGAGCAGAGAAGCTGTCTGTCCACGGTGAGAGACGAGAGAGTGATGGATGGGGGTTTCCGCTTAGGTCCAGGCATTTGTTTGTAGCTGTAAAGGTGTGGGTTAGGCTTACACTTAGGATTCAATGTAGAGTCTGTGTTTAAAATTAACCCGCACGTAGATCATAACTCAGAACTTACAAAAAATATATTTTGATGGCAAACACTCATGCTTTTGGAACAGTTACCAGTTTGTCATTTAAAGGTTTAGAGGAGTGTAGTTTTTTTTTTTTTTAGAATGAGCATGAGAGAGTTAATCATATTTTTTTTTTTCATTTTTTTTTTCCCAAGGGTATTTTTGCTGTAATATAGGAGGTCAAAGTGCAGATGGTCAATGCAGGGCGTGAAAGTGTACATGGACAGTAATTTTGCTGTGATTTTACCAAAGCACATTGCATCTGGAAAACCTAAAAAATCTGTTTAATAATACTTATTAATGTAGAGTTTGAGCATTTTTGTCTTAATTTGCCATCCATCCAAGACGGCGAGTCGATATTTGCTAGTGGAGAATCCACTTTTTTATGTTGAAAGGTCACTTCCACTTAGCCAGCTAGCCCTTGCATTTCCCATCACGTTTTCCTTTCTTGTAGGCAGTTTGGGCCATTTTTTTTTTGGCATCCCTGGTCATTATTCAGAAGCTTAACAGTCTCTTGTGTTGTGGCTTTATATGTCATTACGCCAAGGTTGCAGAGATGGAAAACACTCTTACAGTCCAAGACGACTGATTCGGACTCTGTCTGGTGAACGAGAATAGAATAATTCACTTAAGAAAGCATGGGTGTGCTTGCCTCCTCGTTGAGCACAGCAGTCCCACGCTGGCATAAATAGAATGTAACTGAATGGGGAAACACTGCAGAAGATAAATAATAAGTTATGTAATAACAGCCCTGATAGTCTACTGGTCCGTGGTTCTAGATTGTCCACTGTGAGAAGCTAGATGCTCGCCCACATGTACACAAATGTGGCAACATGCGATGGCGCTCATCCATGCTAAGCCTGGTCTAAGGTCTATCGCTAGATGTTGACGAATGACTCTGACGGGGCCCTCGCTGTCCTCATTATTTTACAGAGACAGGACCCAGTGGGAGAGAAGGAGGCGGGAGGTGAACGTTCTCTGCCGCAGGGCTATTTATAGGTTTGTCTATCTACTGGTGATGGATGGAGAGAGAAAGGGCCTTGCAGGAGTGAAGAGGTAGATGCGCGGAGGAAACGGAATCTGCGGTGCAGTTTGGTTCAACTGTTTTTTTTGTGCTATTTATAGATTTGTTTGGGAAGAATAATGAGTGATGCTAGCATGTACAGTAAGTGTTGTGTGCATAGAGAAGTGTGAAGTTGGCATTTTGTGTGGGTAGCAGGCACACAGAGACTGAAGTGCTTTTTTCGCAATCTTGTAACCAAGAGAGACGCAGAGCAGGCTGGGTTTCTGCTCAGCACCATTACTGCGATAGCTGCAAAACAAAAAAGAACATCTGTTTGTGCGTGTGTTAAATATTTCTTCCTTACAGCTGTTTGTTACCAATAGTTTTCAATCACTTTGTTTGGTGCATCTAGCAGGTTGTGCAATAGCATCTGTGTCTCCATAATGGTTCTGAGTTACGCTGTTGTTTTCCCCGCTCTGTGACAGCTGGTCCCTGTTAGGTGCGTGTTTATGTGTCTGTTTGTATATGGACTTGAATTATGTGGAATGAGCCATGTTTTGATGGGTGTACAAACCATCTGATGAACAATAAAAAAAGTTGGGTTATTTAAGTGTGGGAAAGCTGGAGTTTTGATCTGCTCATTTTGCAGCAGTCTATCAAAGTACTCTCTGTGTGGGCAATCAGTTCGTCACACTGTTTGCATAACAGTACATACAACAGTGCTTGCCATTAAGAATGACGCTTACAGCTTACAGCCTCTGTTATTCTCATTTTTATTTTTTGCCTCAGCACCCATCTCATGTCTGATTCTTTTTCATTCTTGCAGAGGAAAACTAAACACAGTATTTGAGAGTAGCGCTCAAATACTAAGCAAACGCTAACATCAAATAATAATATTTGAGGATGACGCTCGAATACTGTGCTAATACTGTTTTGTTTTTTCTAAGATAATTTCAGACATCAGTTATGATAAATAGTGAATGTGGGGAGCTCTGTAAAGATGCCCAGGAGAAATGGGTTTCTGCAGCCTGTCAAATTGCTTTCTGGTTGTCTCATTTCATGCAGGACTGCCATCTGCGTTTGAAGTGACAGATGCAGTGCGGTGACAGTTGATGAAAGTTTATATTGAGCCATCACAAGCGTGAGCAACTTGAGTTAGCAACCAGATACTTCAGGCGACTACTGAGCTAATGAGTGTTCAGTCAAATTTACTGAAATTCTTTTTTGCTCTCTCTTTCTGTCCTGTCTCTCATCCACAGTATTTCATCTGCCTCCTGTTTATCTTCTTGATCGAACTTGTGGCCGGAGTACTAGCTTATGTATACTACCAGAGGGTAAGTGGTCACTTTTTACTGGTTTAGCTGAGTGACGTTGTGCAGTGATGACCCAAGCTGCAGTTTATCCTTGTTGAAATAACTGCAGCAGCTAATCTATGCCTGCAGGCACGTGGGAAAATGAGGTTAAAAAAAACTTCTATCCAGATGATCATCATCAAACTAGTGTGCTGGGGCGTTTCTCATATTAATACACTACAGATGGGATAGCAGAGAGACTACTGGATATAGGAATCGTTTGTGATTTACTGGATGTTAATCATAATCATGTTTTGGGTTTGAGTTATACATATTATGATTTTTTTTTCCCCTTCTTGGTATATATCAAAGAGCAGGCGGTTTGCAAAGCAGATAAAGTTCTGCAAGAAAAGTTTGAACATTCAGATGTCAAGATGTCAGTGAGGAAACGGGGCAGAGGCTAAAAATAAACAGAACATATCTTTCTTTTTTCTTTTTTGAGCACTTGCTTGGCATTTGAAACATCTTTCAGGCTCACCTTTGACTAAGCTGCATTTTGTTAGTGTGCAGTTATGCTGCTGCTAGTATTAGATTGACCTGCGCTGAAGCAAAAATTACAGATTAGAAGTCAGGCTGTTGTGACAACTTGTGACTGGGAAAGGTAACATAGGGGGAATATTAGTAGTAAAAGCCAAAAAACAAAGGCTCATAGGCAAGAGATCATGGTGAATTAAACTGTAATTCACAAAATCTGTTTATTTGCTGACTCTTCCTACACCTACATGGAGTTAAACGGCCAGAATTTGCACATGGGTGCATCTCATCTGCATTGGATATTATTATGTAGTCATTATTATTTGATGATTTGTTATCATTATTTCATTTATATTCACAAAATCTTTCATGATGATTACATCCACAAAACTGTAATAATGCATTATACATTATAAAGTCATTATATTGCTTGATGGCAACCTACTAGCGGTCTAAAATGACCCTTTGCAGCATTTAATAAAACTAAAGCATGGAAATGTAGCAGAGTGTCAAAGAAGACTAAAAAAAACAAGCAAAGAAAGAAAGAAGTAAGAAGTAATTTTCAGTCTTTAGGCAACAAAACCTGGTTAAGTTGGTTAAACTACTTGGGTAAATTTTGTGAAAGAGGGTCAAAATGGTTTGTTTAGGTCTTTTCACTTATATCAGCTCAGACGTCAGCTGCAGTGATGATCCTTTAATTCATTTATATATTGCAGTTACAGGATCAACAGGGTGATGTTAGATTACTGTAGATGACGGCTACCTATTATTTAAGAATGAATTCAGCTGTGCTTTTTGTGAATCAAGAGACTAATAATCTAATAAGTTATAAATAATTGATAAATTATTCATTAAAAACAATTATCATAAAAGAAAATACAGTGACATCAGTATTGTAAAAATCAGAAGGGAACATTCGAGTAAGAGCGTGGAACCAAGCAGGAATAAAGGCTTTCTAAAGCAGCATCCTCAGTGATCCTCCTCTGATGACATGACTCTCTGAAGTGTATCTAACACATTAGATATTCTTGGCATTTAGTTATCGCCCAAACATCTGGCTGTCAGTCAGCTTCAGTCAGTGAGGGCTGCATAGGGCATCTTGTAATCTTTGGGCAGATTTATTGTGATGGAAGAGGGTTCAGTACGGGATAGAATCACTTTAAAGATAAAGATTTGCATTGTTTCCTGCACCCTGTGTGAGTGTGAGAAAATATATCCAGACATCAAAGGCTGTATTCCTAGTCAATTTTTTTAGTGTCTTGTTTATCTGTATTCTGCATCACAGCACTCCCCAATGCTACCAATCTATCATCCCCTTATCCTCTCCCTCACCTCCACACTATTTGCACCTACGTATCACTTTTTTCAATGCCCTTCTTTGTAGACATCGCACGCGCAATCGTAAATTAAGCAGCCCGTGGGGGGGTTACCACAAAAACATTTGTTTTTACCCCAAAATGATCCCCTCCAACCCACCCCTCCAGCCTTCCCACCTTCTCTGTTTCAAACACACTGTTTCTCACTGTGTATGCCTGCTGTCTCTCTCTTTGTTCCTCATTTCCAGCTGAGTGAGGAGCTGAAGCAGCATCTCAACCACACTATGACAGAGAACTACGCTCAGCCAGGAAAGGAGGCAGTCACATTTGCGGTTGACAATCTACAACAGGATGTATGAAATATATTTACAAACTCCTCTGGTGTCAAGTTTCTGTAAGATTGTATTTCACCCTCTTCAGCATGCGCGGTTAAGTATACTTGTACTTGTTATAAATTAATTTGATATATGAAGCTGAAAATTATGCTGACGTGGAGTAGAAGAAGAAATGGCTCATCACTCTGTGTATTCTATCTGGGTTTAGGCAGAGCATTGTTCCAAAGATGACAAGTGGAACAGCCGGAGCGAAAGTAGTCCCTGAGAGGAAAATTACTGCTGTGAAAATATATTTATATAGTGGCTTGATGTTAGGAATTTGTTTACACTAGATGATACATGAAACCATATTTTAATCAGAATGAGGGATATGGCCTCACACTGTGGAACTAAAGTCTGGGCTTTCCTTTTTCTGCCTCTCCAGTTCAAATGCTGTGGCAGCAACAATTCTCATGATTGGACTGTGAGCAAGTACCTTGTGTCAGGGCAAGCAGAAGGCAGGGCGGTACCTGACAGCTGCTGTAAGACCATCACACCTCACTGTGGAAAGAGGGACCACCCCTCCAACATCTACAAAGTGGAGGTCAGTGCAATAAATGCTTCTGGCAAAATGACAGCAGGCTTATTCAGCCTGCCTGTTGCGCAGCTACAACACAGAATGTGTTGTAGTTCCTCCTGTAGGTTCTATATCTTACAATAATCTTTTGTACAGTTTTGTGAAATGTGTTGCAACCTGGCTATATCCCTGATTTGAGTTATAAATATCAACTGAGTGCTTTTGCAATCAAAGATGAGTGATGATAGCCTAAAGACAGAAAAAAGAGATGGAAGCACTGAGTATACTAATAACTATGTGTAGGCAGTAATCAAAGGAAATCGGTGTTATCGAGTTGTTCAGGGTGATTGCTCATCTTCACAGTCCATTGTTTTTTTTTTTTTGTTTTTTTTTCTGGTTCATGCCATATTTGAAGAAATTAAACTGGTATTTTATTCACTTCTGGTCTGTTGTAGCCAAACCATTTTCAAATATCTGAGGCTGATATTTCATTTCCTGAAATGAAAAGCATCCATCTACTTTCCTAACTGCTGCTGGGTTGCAAGGTCGACATAGGGGCAAAAGGCAGAGATAAACCTCAGTTCATGCCGTCAGATCTGTGGGCATTATTTTTGCTAACCTCCCAATTGTTTTTGGGAGGAAGCTGTGGCACCCAGAGGAAAGTCACAAGCTAAACATGCACAGAAATGTCCGAGCTGAGTAAGAGATTTGAACCAGGAACCTTCTTGCGTTGAGGCAACAGTGCCAGGCAGTGCAGCTCTGTGCAGCCCTGAGTGACTCACAAAACATGCCAGCAAACTTTCTTCTGATAGAATGAGCTCTAAGAAAAATGAATAAAAGATGAGGTTTTGAATGCTTATCCACAGGAGAGGCTCTTCTGCCTTCTCGTGTCAAATCACTCAGTTTCTTCTTATCCTTCACAATGTGCTACCTGCATCATGTGCAAAGACATAAGCATGAAGACATATCCTGAGAATTTAAATAAAATGGTTTGTGGATGATGACTGTATCTATGTTCACTTGTAGGTTTGGGATGGTTTATTTATTCATTTTTACCGTGAGTGTTTTGAGCCCTGTAAATACACCTGAGGGAGTAAAGAGGGACTGAAAATGTACTTAAATAATCAAGAACATCCCAGATTCAGTAAAAATACACAACTTCTGAAGGATGTCTTGTTGCTTGCTGAAGCAGTTTAAACTATAGCTATGCAGAAATGCAGACAAAGCTTTCTTGTCTAACTAATAATCTAGTGTAAACTTTAACTCTGTAGGGTGGCTGCATCACTAAGCTGGAAAAGTTCCTTGCAGATCACCTGTTGGTTATCGGTGCAGTGGGGATAGGAGTGGCCTGTCTGCAGGTAAGTAATATATACACCCAGTTCAGATGGTTGGTGAAGAAGCAGGATGCATTTCTACTGTCTTCTCCCTGAGCATACAGTGCTTTATACAAGCCCAGTTGTTATCAGAAATGAGAAACTGCTTTTAGCTTTTGTGAGTGGAATGCTGCCCTTTGTTGAATTAAAAGAAAAAAAACTCCTATTACTGAATGTACCCTGGCAGGTCAGGATCCTCTAAATGGACACGTCTTTTCATCTCATCCGATTCTTTCTGTCATCATTATATGAGTTTGGTCCTTCTGCCTATTCAATGTAGTCTAAGATGGGCTTTTTAGTATTGCAGAGCCCGAGGATATTTTTTTTTTCCTCTTTTTATTGTTTTGCACTTTTCTACCAGCTAACCAAACTGTCTTACTGTAGCTGCAAACCACGTTTAAATTAACTTGAGGTCAACCTAGAACTAAACAAATTTCCACTTATTGTTTCCAGTGGTGTTTGTAAGACTGACAAGTCCACCACTTTACATACAGCTTAGTTTTAATTGGGCACCAGGGGACTGAGAATAAAGACATGAAGCCAGGATTTCACTGCCATAATTATAAAGACTGCAAAAAGCAAAAGATGAGATGACCAACCGTGCAGTCTCTGTGATGCTCACCGCTGTTGGTAAAAGGAATTTAAGCAGAGTCTCCATTAGCAGTGGCTATAACATAAAGACTTTCTCACAAGAACCAAATGATCTGAAGGGACTTTGTCGAGCATTTAAATGAGGTGCTGAAAATATTGTGAATATATTGAATACATGACGTACACGGTGTAATTTTGTCACTTCTCACTCACATATTAGCATTTTTTCGTAATGTAGGCCAACTTTATGTCTCCTCTTTGTTAAATGTTCAGTCTGTCTTAATGTCGGTGTGCACTAATCTGTCTTTGGTGTGTTGTACTCTGTGTGTGTTTGTTATCACTATAGTTGGTCGGGGCACTCTTGACAGCCTGCTTTATCTATCTGCTCTATAAAGAAGAGGAAGAGGACTTTGGTGCATTGTAATTTGGCTCTAGAGCGCTGCTGGTTTAATCTAATCGAGAGGCAAGGTTGGAGGGCACTGTAGATATTTCATATTTGACTGCCTATTTGTCCTTGCGTGGCTTCCTGTTTTGTGTTAAATGCGAGACCTGCTGTCTGCATGTTTACTGGATTAACATGTTTAATTCGTCGTGAAGCATGCAGCGACTTTGCATTTGGCTGCGTTTTCCAGTTTGTTGCTATGCATTTTGTGATGATGTGTTGCTGTGGGTGATGAGGATGTGACAGCTTATTCAAATGCATCCTGAGGATAGCACGACTCACTTGCTTTTTCACTGTGCTTTGGTTCATAGTGTCATGATCTATAATTCGTGCAGCAACGCTTCCATCAATGTAGCACCTGCGCTGACAAGAAGTGGGGAAAACACCATAGGGACAGGTGTATTTACAGCATGTAGCAGTGCTTTGCTGTATATCCCTTGAATCCAAACATTAATGAGGCTTCACTATGGGTGTCGGGGAGTATATGGTATACAACAATACAAACTTAATCAAATATTTACAACAGTTAAACGCAGAAATTATTAACACGCTTACTTTTAATAGACTCTTTTTTTAAAAATTACAAAAATTTACAGAGTAGCTGCTGCACTTATTACACCTATTTATTTAATATGCTGACACCTTCAATTACATTACCACTCAGAAAAAAAAGCATTAGTGTTGTTGCTATAGTTACTTGCAATCTAAAATAGACTGGGCTTTCATGAACATCATTGAATTGGGACTCGGAGTTGTTTGGGGGTGCCCAGATATCTGTTTTTGCCATCCCACGAGATGGCATGTTTCTGTCTCTAATGAGTTTACTTTTTAACACTGTTACATCATTGTTTTTTAGCGTCTTCTGAAATTAGGCCTCAAGAAAACTAAAAAAACAGTGTGACTTTTTTCCTTTTTTTTCTTCTCACCTTATGTTCCCTCAGCCAAAATGACTGCATCTTCTATCCTTGTGCATAACTGTCACTGATGGTTGAGACGAGAGAGGAAAACAAAACCTTGCTCGAGGAGAAATTATGAGTCAATATTAAATTCTGACTTCCTTGATCAGGCTTCCTCTGGAAGCTTTTAGAGGCACAGAAATGGAATCTGGACACTTGCCTATTTGGCCATCAAGCTTGTAGACCCAGCGGCTTTGGTCAGCTCCTGCTTCCCTTATTCTGCTTTGTTTTTAGACTTTTTGCTCGGTGCTGTGTAGTAGTAATTTTAGACATGCTCATTCCGTATTAGGAATTCGCTGCTGGTGAAATTCTATGCTGAGAAGGATGTTTATAACAGTTCAGCTGATAAAAGATGCAGATATGCTTCATTATGCCATGTTTGAATATTTAAGATGTAATGCACATAATCGATATAATGTCTAGTTTGCTGATAGGCCAGTAGCAGTCACCAGTGACAATGTCTGTGCATCTCTTTTCTTCATACAGCTCTGTGTTTACACTGATGTCAGATATGACAGCAAATTTCTAAATGTAAAAAGCTTCATTTAAAATACTAGCACAATTGTTGTGGTCTGTTTTCCCTTATTATAGTGATATTTTTGGAAGCCTTTTATTTATTATTATTATTTAAATTTATTTTGGGACTAATATTACTGGTCGGTATAGACATTTATTGGTTTCGACATTTATATTAGCCGATAAATGAAAGTTTAAAATCTTAAGAAGATACGAGAGAAACACCCTTCAACCATGTTATGACTGATATTGCATAGTTTCTCCAGCACGGGGCAGTCTACAAATTCCCTGTTGACAACACATTAGTTTGTAACTCAATAAAAACACAACCAGCTGAACCAAGCAGAGACAGGGAGACGATAAATTAGTAAATAAATAAGTACACAAAACAATTTTGGGGGTAATCTGTTTGTTTTGTGTGTCTGAGTAAAATAAAAAGGTCCCCAGAGCTTTTGCAAAGAGGAAAAACAGTATATTGAGATGTAAGAGCATTAATCTGCTTTTTCACTTCACCCAGCTTTATATAGTTTGTTTATGGAAGCCTGTGCGCACACGTTTTGGTGAAATATTGGCTGCTTGACTCCTGACACTCCCTAGTAACCAGCTTCATACTTTCCAGCAGTCTCTAACTCCTTCACCTTTAAACCTTCTCTGCCCCACAGTCGGTAGCATTCAAGCTTCCTGCAGTTTTCCATGGCGACTAAACTGCAGTCTGTGACCTAACACTTCCTGTTTTCAGATATGTGGAATGGTGTTCACCTGCTGCTTGTACAGAAGGATCAAGATGGACCCTTACTGAGCACAACGTGACCCCTGCACACCACCTTCAACAGATGGAGCATGACCTGCTGACACCTAACCAAACTTTAAATCCCTGCATTGTGATCTGATGATCTAAGCGTTGGACACACACGATAGAAACTCAGGCTCATGAGTTTCTGTTACCTGGTCTAGGCTGGATGTTTTTGCATGCTTTAATTTGAACATGACTAAAAAAGGGAAAGACTTAAGTTGTGTGGTATTCTATGCAACTCATGAGGGTGCGAATTTAATTGTTTTTAATTAGGAGATTTATATAGGAGTGTTTCGATAATTCCAAGTCGAATCGGCTGAGTAAGAGCACAGAGTACAAAGAAAGAAAGTTATGTGTGTGTTTCTGTCTTTTGTAAACACAATGTGCCTCTTACATAATTCTACTGGTAAATAATTATGTATAAATTCAGTGCCTGAAGTCTTGAAAGTGAGCTGTCAATACACTGTGATAAACCGCAGCAAATGAACGGAGTCATGTTTATATTTGTAGCTTTGTCTTTAATTCTAACACGTTGGCTGAGTGATGGTAATCAAAATAAACTTTGCAGTATCAATAATGCTCATATGTATGGCTACAAAGAAGAAAAAACTATTTTATTCCATTTAAGAAAGTGATAATTTTCTGTAAACGCTGCTAAATCTCTGAATTTAGAGCTCCATCTAGTGGTCAGCATAGGTAACTTGATTTGAGGATGGTAAATGTAACTGTTCATCTTTTGTGAACTTTAAGCCTTTAATACTGCTGATATTAATAGTATAATATTAATTAATATTTCTGATTGTTTTTGGTTTTTATATGCCGTTCCTCACTTCAGACGCCAATCCCCCCCCCAGTGGCTTTACAGTGATGAATATGAGTGATCTGTGAATCAAAGAATATGGTTCCTTCTGTTTTTGCTGCCTATTATATGCCTTGCTACCCTATTTTTTTTTCCTTGTCTTTGTTATATAGCCACCATAATATAGGTGTTTTAGTTGCTAAACAGTGGAAAATGGCTGTCTCTCTTTCAGGCTATTTAAATCTTCTACCAAAATATGACGCCATTCTCAGCACTCCACCTTCTGTAAAGGGACCTTGCAGGATTTGAGAAACCCTTTTGGAATTGCTAGACTTTCACAATTAATATTCTTAAACTGGTTTCAGCTATTCCAGTCATAGCTATAGGCCAAGACAATTTGACAAGACTAATAATGGACAAACAGTTATGTAAAACTAGTCCCAGCTTTTCATACATTCTCTGTATGAACAACGGCTCGAGGACAGACGGAACTTTTTATTCACGCTGTGTGGACCTTTTACTGAGTGCTTGCAGGTGTTTGCCTGAACTCAACTTCATTACAATAACACACAAATCTCATTGTCTTCTGAACCTCCGTCCTCTGTGATTGCTCACACCACGCACACTGGATCAGCATGAGAAGGGGAGCAGTAATTGCTCTCTAAACGACTCTGCCACATATTTCTCTTCAGGTATATAGAATATTAAACCTATTGACTAACCGTTCACCAGAAAATATATTTTGTAATATAATATTATACAGCTCCGGCACATGTTTTATTCATGTTCATGACAATTTGAACAACGGTGAAATTTAATCTTGGGCCATCGTTGGTACTTCTGGAACAGCTTGACTTAACAGCTGTCTTCAGGTCATGAGACAGCATGTCAATTAGATGAAGGCCATAAATCTGACCTCACCATCCCATAACCTGAATTTCATTCATTTTTTTGAGATTTTTTTGGGTGATTTAGTTATGCGCTTTTGGTATTACCCAACTTTTCCTATGCTCAGGTTTTGGGCTGCTGCCTCCATTATGATGCATAACAGCTGGAAATAAGTTCTGGTGTTGTTGTGCGGCTTTTTTCTCTTTGTCGTGCCGGCTCTCCCAAAAAATTCAACTATCATTTCATCTGTCTGTTGTGGATTATCCAGCTGGTGTTCAGAAATTCTTTTATAGGCTCTTTCTGCTGTATGAATCATAATGTCTTTTTTCTACCCTCCAAGGTTTGTTGAAAGTTGTCAAAAATTAAAGGAATGGCGTGTCTGGAACTAACACTTCTTTTCTCATGTCCTTAACTAAAACACCTGACTCCAAGTAACTTTTGGACAAGTCAGGAGAGAGGTATTTACTGTAGCACTTTAAGTAAATTCGATTATCCTTGTCTAAAAGTGAAGATGAGAAATTAAAGGACAAATCCTGAAGATTTCAGTAGTTCATAAATTAAAATTTTGGATGCTTATATATGTAACTGGTTGTTGATGATATGACACTGGCACGTGCTTCAACTACTGACTGTTTTCTTTGTAATGTGGCTCTAGAACTCAAAAATAAATGTTTAAATGTTGCATTTAAACAACTGTGTTGTATTCATGAAAGGGTAATATTAACTCTGTTTGGACAGATGCCTATGATGCTGTGATTCCAGCTTTGTGTTAGTTGATGTGATTAATTAGTAATTTGTTATTTGTCTAGACCAGAATCATACGTTTATCCCAGAGAAATCTATCATTTTTGCAGCATATGTTTGAATTACACCATATGCATATATCCAAGAAAAACGTAAGCTTAGGTAAAAGTAAAAGAAAATCCACTAGAGGGAGACAAAGATTTATCATTTGAAGAGATGCAAACTTGCACAACTTAGTGTTGACCTGACTGAACCCTTTCGGTTTTGCCATATGTTCAGAGTGGCTTTCTCACACATCAGTAGATACTCCTACCTGACTCACTTCTAGTCTTTGAAAAGATTGCTTTGACAGGACCTCAGAAATCTGCCAAGTTGGAACTAACACATTTGATGTAAACTGCAGGTCTCTTTTGTGCGTTAACCACTGATTGAATTGCAAACTCTGATACCCGTGAGAACTAAACACTGCTCGGCTACTTACGGTAACAGATGAGCACAAACAGTGCCTGCTGATTATACACACATCAAATTCACTTTACTCTTCAATTAATCTTCTCATTATGGTTTTACAGCCATGGTTTTGGGCGGTTTTGTAATCTTGTCCCTTTGTATTTAATCTGTGCATTGTAGTAAATAAAGAGTCAAAGTCTTGCAAGATAATGTGAGCTGGATGGACATCTTACTTTGTATATAATGTGTGAGCTCAAGTACGAGTGCAGTGGGAAAGCTTTTGTTACGTGTGGGGTCTTCCACAATTCCACATCGGAAAAATCTCGTAGCGTTCCCAGCTGAAACCGCATTTATTTGTGGCGCAGCACTTGTGCATGTCTGTGTGGTTTTAGGCTATTGTTGAGGAAAAATCTCCATATCTTAAAGAACTGTGCCATGCACATAGGATATTTGTGCGTTATTGTTTGTGCTATATTGCTGCCATATGCTCAAGCTCTTTGTCTTTGAGGCACCAGCTTCCCCCTTTCTCTTCGTTGCCCTGCTCCAGATTACTTACAAGACGCTGCGCCAGTTCAGGGCGATCTATCATTGTCACCCATTTAGGAAAAAAGTTTTAAAAAGAGTTTGGATGTTCTCCAACATTTTGGCTTCGGCGAGCCTATAGAAAGTGTCAGTCCCTTTGTCTTCATCAACTATAGGAGGGTGGCTCTCATTTCCTGCAGATGTCACACATGCTACAATGTAGAGACATTGACAAGACAGAAACACACGTGCACGCACACAACCAAGAGGCTATACACATTAGCATGCCGTCTGTACCCTTGGCCAGAAAACACCCATGAGGGAGAATTGGGAGCAGCTGGAGATTCACCACTCTCCATGTGTTGAGGCCTCTTTGCATCACAAGGACAAATACACACTGCTTATATCCTCTCTACCTATCACATTGTAGCCGGATGATATTTCAGCAAGACGTCTTAAAGTTACCTAAGAACACATGTTGCAGTCTCATTTATCAGTGGACCATGAATGCATGTTTGCATGTACAAGGTAACACTGAAATACTGGCAGTGTTGCTCACAGAAGAGCATGTGCACCCTTGCAAATTAGCCTGACAGCACACATTTAACATTTCTTAGGATGCAAGGTATTTGTTGAGCCCTCATAAAAAAGAAAATTTAAAAAAATCTGGTGCGACCACTTTTGCTTCAAGAAATACACCTGTGTTCAATATGTGCAGAAATACTTAGTTGTGGTAATTAAATGGTGTGGTCCTTTTAGCATAATAGATGTACACAGAAAGAACTTCTGTAACACATTTTGTGTTCACTGGAACATCCCCAAAGGTCTGGTTAAAGATTTGTTGTTGTAGCATTGGTTTTTGTTTTTCCTGAGGACGGTAAGCATTTTCTGATGAAGTAAAACTGAGATTGTGCTAAAAAGACTAAAAAGAAAACCTGAAATGGTTAAGACTCAGGTCACAGCAAGAGACACTGCTAAAAAGTTCAATCAAGGCGTGCGAAAGTCCTCAGTTACCTGCACACAAGGAGAATGCAGTATTCACAGACCGTATCTTGTCTGTAACAACAAAGTCCCAAAGAGCAATCATCTTACAGCTTAACACATCTCAGCATGGTGTGCAGTGTGTCCTTAAAAATCCAAATTTAAAATTTTTGGTTCAAATCATCGCCAGTATCTATGGAGGTCAGGTCAGGCCAAAACTATAACAGTGAGTATCTACAGCCATCTGTAAAACACGGTGGATGCATTGTCATTGTTTGGGGCTGCATTTCAGCCAGTGTTGCTGGAGATCTTGTCAAAACTGATGGAATTATGAATGCAGAAAGGTATGGTCAGATTTTGATCTACCATGCACTACTATCTGGAAAACATCTGATTGGCAAATGCACTGTCACTGCAGTCAAAACATGCCTAGATAGAAAAACATGGATTGGCCCCTACAGACCTTGGATCTCAACATTAATGAGGCAGTGTGGGATCAACTTGAGATGGAACAGAACAAAAGACACTTAGCATCCAAGGAAAAAGTTTGGATGTCACTTGAGAATCTTGGACAACTATTCCCGACAAGTACTTATGACAAAGCTTGCTGAGAGAGTTCAGGCTGTGGTAAAGAATAAAGGTGGTCACACCAAAGATTGACTTTCAAGTGTTATAAAATGTATTTCCATGAATGTTTGCACAGATTTCTCATTTTCCTAGGAAAATATAAAGAAATTCAAATAATGCAGTTCACGTGACCTTTCAAGCGCGCGCGAACCCACTATTTGAACCCCGGAACACCATACCACGGTAATTGTAGAAACTAATGGTGGTGGTGCGTGTATGCGCCCAGATCAGCTGTCTGCGGCCCGGGACGGTGTAACTCCGTCACAGAGGGCCTTTGCACAGTACCGTATTGAAAGAATATAAAATTTACCTTTGTAATAGAGTATGCGTCAAGTACTGCCGGTGTTTAACCACTCACAAATTAGTACGTGGAACAGTGCAATTACATTCAAATTTTCTGTTGTAAACTACGGAAATGAAAGTATAAGTCATACCAGTTCCTGTTTAGTCCCAGTCAAAACCAATTCTGCATCAGATTTTGTTTCTAAATCTGCACCGACTTTTATACTGTGACTCACCTCTCAGCGAGTTTGCGTCTGGTCTGTAGCACATTAGCTGTGGCCATAAATGTGTTTGACAGATTTCATACGAGATCAAAGCATAGGAAAGGACGTGGCGTGTTTAGATAATGTCAACACTGGACGTCAAAGCCTAGGAGACTGAAGAACGGCACGTCAACATTGATCAAAACCTAATATGTGTCCTAATTGAGCAACAAATACTTTGATTGTCATTTAGAAAGTACCAACAAGGAGATAAACTGTTTCCAGAAGAAGTAAGAATGTTTTGGGTTCAGGCTTTCTCTCTTGGGTGTTGTGGTTTTCCTCCTACAGTTCAAAGAAATATGCATTGGCTTATTTGCTTGTTCTGAATTTGCTATTAAGTGTGGGTGTGAGCATGAATTGCTGTCTTTGTCTGGCAACCTGTCAATGGGTGTACCCCGACCTTTTGCCCAGTGACAGCTACAGTCATGTGAAAAAATAAATCTTTGACTCATAAAAATTAAGAGCAACCAGGTGCTCCTAATCAAATTTTAAATGTATAAATTCATGGATTTATGAACTATGAACTCCTCTGTATACCAAAGTACTTTAGAGCTTGGCTGAAATTGGATGATGCAAAGAATAAATGATCTGCAGCACGGCACCAAATCTACAAGAGAAGGGCTGAAAAAGAAAATAATCAAGGTATTGCAATGGCCCAGTAAAAGTCCAGACCTCAACCCAACTGAATCGCTGTGCCGGGACCTTAAAAGAATAGTACATAAACGAATCCTTGCAAACCCCAATGAACTGAAGCAACACTGGGGTCCAGAATACTGGACCACAATGATGTGAGAGACTGATAAAGTCATACAGAAAACAAGTACTTGAATTTATTGCTGCTAAAGGTAGTTCTATAAGCAAATGAATCATGGGGTCACAGAACTCCTGAAAGTCTTGTAAAAACGTTCTTTTCCACAGGAGTGTAGACAGGCTCCAGACTTCCTCTGAGCCTGAATTGGTCAAGAAGTTACGAAATGATGGCTAAATTGTTTAAAGGTTCGCTATCCATCGGTATACAGGAAGTTGAATCTTTCTGCATGTCTAAATGCATCGAGTTGCTGTCGTATGTTTGATTCCTCATACACAGTAATTTGAAATGTGGGCAATGAGTGCCTGCCTCATGCCCCAAAGTGTTTCTCACTTGCTTCTCAGTACCCATAGCTGAGAAAGCTGTGGTTTCGGAGGTATTCATGTGTATGTTTCACTGTGCGCGTTGGAGGGTCTTTGTCCATGGGAGAATGAGCTTAGATAGAAACAAACTTCAGAAAGCGTTTCAAGACGGCATTTCAAAAGCCTTCCTTTTGATAATGATGAGCGTCAGGTTGATGAGGGCGGTGATTGATAACAAACAGATGTCGAGGTGGCGTCGAGGTTAGGCAGCCACGCTGTGACAGATTGAACTTCGAGCACAGGTACCGTGGCGGTATCTGTTTAAATGATGATAAAGCAGGAATTTGTTTAGAAGTTGTAACAGGACGCTGCGGTTTCTGACTCACACTTCCTGTGAGATGGCACAAAGTCAGGGGGATGTCCTATTGTGTACTGACCAACATCAACCATTTTGATAAATACTGACAGTTAAATTATCCTGCTTATATAATCTAGGTTTGTGTATCGCCGTGTTTGTGCAAAGCCCATTCTTTTAACCGAATAGATTGTTGTGATTTGTGGTGTGTGTGATCAAATTTGCTTACATTACAATGTACTTAACTGACTTTTTTCCCAGCACAAGTCAAAGAGAAGTGTCTGCTGAGTCAAAAAAGAAAAAAAAAAAGCTTGAAAGTGATGGATGTTGTGTTGCTTACATGTGGCAAAGTAGGCCAACAAGGCTATGGAATTTCATGCTTCAAGTATGTCAGGGGTGCTTTACTTTAACATGGCCTCTCTGGCATTTACTGATGGTGTCTATACACTGTAATTTATACGAGCTGAGTGGTGTTTCTGTTTAAAGCGAGGGCTGAAGTCTTTAAACTTTTTACAGGCTGGCTGTAGTCTCTGTACACCCTATGGATGTGATTAGCAAGCAGAAACAAAAACTACATGCTCAGCTTTGAAAGGTTCTTCAAAGCAGCATTAATGTAGAATAAATGGCAGAGATTGTTTTGCAAAAATACTCGAAAAATAGTCTTTTCTGTGTGCGTATTTTTCGAGCTCCGCGATATCAATAATACCACATTTTTAGTGACTGAAAATAAAGAGAAGTGGGGTTGTTCTACATAGCAGAGCTTGGATGGAGAGGACTGCTGCATAAAAACAAATTTGTCTGTCAACCTGTGTTTGTTTGTGCATTAAAGATGAATGGAAGAGGAAGAAGTTATGATATTTGGAGGGAGATTGTATTCATCATACACAAAAAAAGGGACGCACAGGAACCAAATATCGTGAGAGGAAGTTTCTGCTTCTTCCTCTGAGATTGATGGCGCGGAGGAGAGCATGGGAGTGACCTTGACTTGGTCATGAGAGTGCTGTGAGCTTAGCAAGAAACAGAGAGGGAGAGTTTTTAATCAGTAAACAGCCTCTCTCTCACCCTTTAGGAAGTAAACACACAAACATTAGGCGCTCTGCCATCATAGCGTATGGCCTTGAGGATTTAAATGGTTGCAATAAAGACAGATGGCAAATTGGTTGATAGGGAGGGGAAAGATGTCTGGAGTTTGAAAATGAAAAACAAAATTTAATAAAGAAATTAGACTAAATGAGCCCAGGCATCATGTTGTCGTACACATTGTTTCCAAAAGCATTTGCCAAATGGTGGTTTTTTTTTGCATATCTGTAAGCATCTTTTGATACTGTCATCCAGAGATTCGGGCTGTTTACTGAGTCATACTACAGTCACTCTCATTAAAAAAAGAGACAAAATACTTTGTTCCAGCTGCTCAAAAACGATTCAGCTTCTTATAAACTATGTATGGGACCACTAGCTATACAGTGTTGTCCAAGAACCTTGAGCCACCCCTCATGTGCAACTTATGTGCAAACGTATGTGGAAATATGGTATATAAGGCAAAAAACAGAGTTTGTACAATTCTAATGAGCTTCAAAGTCAATCTTTGGTCTGACCACCGTTACTCTTCATCACAGTATGAACTCCAACAGCAAGCTTTCTTGTAGTTTCTTTAAGTCATTTTGAGGAATAGTCCTCCAGGCTTCCTGAAGGACATTGAAAGCTCTTGTTTGGATGTTGGCAGCCTTTTGTTCCATTTTCTGTCAAGATGATCCCACACTGCTTCAGTAATGTTAAGGTGCAGGGTCTGGGGAGGACAGACTGATGCATTTTTCTATCCACGTGAGCTTTGACTGTATTCGCAGTGTATTTGGGATCCCTGTCATGCTGAAAAATGAAGCTGTTTTCAGTCAGAGGCTTTCCAGATGTTATTTCTGACTCTTCTTTTCTGTATTAATGTCATCAATTTTGTCAAGATCCCCAACACCATGAGCTGTGTTGGGGATCTCCACTACTACTCTACTCTTCAAGTAGTCAAATTTGATGCATGGCACACTGTTAAATCTGACTTACCCTATCTATAATTACTTTTCAACCCACCTCTATCCCACCCTGTTCTTGTTGTGTTGTGTTTGACCTACTGAGTGCTTTTCACATGTAGACACTGGAGGATGGGATGGTCCCAGAACAAATGATATTGGCCAATCTAAATTACTGCAGCTGGAAATAACAAATGTTAACTATAGTTATTCTAACTGAACTAAGGGTTAATTTTATTTTACCATCTAAAATCTTTGCTAATAATCCTTATTTCAAATGTGCATTACCCTAATGCCGAGTATTGACACAAACCTCCCAATAATTAAACTGAGTTCTCTGACTTCTCCAACATCTGTCAACAATCATATCCGTCTTTATTGACTTAATCATCCAACGTTCTTTTCCTCAAACGCCTTTAATGCAGCTTAAAAAACAGCCATATGGATTTGCTCGTGCCGTGGCTGAACGGGAAATTATGTTTACACAAACTAATATCCAAATTGACAGTTTCACGGCAGCAGTGCGTTTGAGGTATTTGTCTCTATCTTAGCCTTGATATGAGTACAGTGTTGACATCTATGAATGACTCGGGCAGATTTAGAAATATAAATAGTGTATGGAATTTCATGGGAGTGTTTTACTGTTTATGCATTCATATCTTGAAGCGTCGACCTTGATTTCCTTCCGTGCAGCCAGAAAGGTGCGTGTGAGGCCTTGAGGTGTGCAGCTGTGGAGTCTTTTCTTTTCGGCATGGCTTACATGAAATGTGTCCCAATAAATCAGGATTTATCCGGTGAACATGACTTTGAATGTTGCAGCACTGGGTCCTGGTGTCTGGTGCATCCCATCTGTGGAACATATTTGCAAACAAAATAATTGCAGGCGGATGTGATTTCCAAACAGGACTTGCATCTGTTTTGGGGGAGGTTCACTTAGGGTATCTAAAACTCTACACTGTGACTGTGATTTTTGGCGTATCCAATCAAGATTGACAATCACCAGCCACTTCATTAGGTATACTAATTTAGCTGCGCTTTAACACAATTATCTGATCACATGGTTTTAGACACATGTGCATGATAGAAAAAACCTGCTGTTATTCAATCCGAGCATCAAAATGAAATGGTTATTGTAAGGCGGGCTACATTGAGCATTTGAGAAACTGCTGATTTTACTACCACCTCTATGGTTTACACAAGATGATTTGTAAAGGAGAAAATCTCCAATGAGCTGCAGGTCTCTGGGTAAAAATGCCTTGTTGAGGTCACAAGAGAAGCAGAACACAACACCAGGTCCCACTCCTGTCAGCTAAGAACAGGTACCTGAGGTTAGAGTTTGCACAGGCTCACTAAAATTAGACAGAAGAATGAAAAAATGGTGGCTGATTGATGAGTCTTGATTTCTGCTGCAATATTAAGCTGGTGGGGTCAGAATTTGGGGCTGTGTCTCAATTGTTCAGGCTGGTGGTGGTGTGATGGTGTGGGGGATATTTTCTTGGCACCTTTTGACCCGAACTTCTGACGGCTTCTTTCAGGCTGTCACGAAGCTTAGATCATCTCAAATTGGTTTCTTGAACATGACAGCTAATGGCCTCCACAGTCACCAGATCTCAATCTGATAGAGCAGCTTTGGGATGTGGTAAAAGAAGATGATGGTTGTGCAGCAGACAAATGTGCAACAAATGTGTGATGCTATCATGTCAATATGGACCACAGTCCCTGAGGATGTTCCTGCAGTTGAGAGTGAACCTATCTCAGTGGAACTCTAAATTGTTAATAAAGTTATTTTATGATAAAGTTGTTTGCTTTTGAAAAATATTGTACTATGTGCACTAGTGATGCAAATAAGAGACAGTAAGAGAAAAGTGTTGTTGTATGTTGCAAGTCACGACACGGCATATTGATTATGAATTGCCATTTTAATACTACTATGTGCGGATACAAAGCTATATAGTTTCATGCATAAACAAATATGATGATTGAGTAAATATGTAAATGAAAGAACTGTAAAAATGCATCTGATCCATAAAACTAGGAGTCTAATGCAAGCACAGCTTTTCTCTCTACTTTTCCTTCTCAGGTGATTTTCTAGACTAGACGGATTTAAGATTTATATGATAGTTTGAACTTTAAGTGTGGTTTTTGTTCAGACGGTACAACAGACATTGGTAAGCTGTCTTCTGTGTGGCAAGGAAAGTTTCACCAATACTGTGACCACAAGTGTGTGTGTTTCTCTGCATGTAAGAGAAACTCTGGATGACTCCAGCACACCGCTGCGCAGACACTCACTCCTTTTCCTCTGCCAGAGGAAGATTCATGCTACGCATAACATAGACGGCCTCCAACACACATGCCTCACATTATTCCTGGCGTCATCCTAGCCACTCACACTGAGTTGCCTGCATTTTTGTGTGCGTCCAGGCTTATCTTTTTATGTATGTTTGCATGAGAGATGTACCCCATGAAAATCCAATTTGCTTTAGCAGTGCTTGCTCTAAACTGTTGGCTAGAGTTTACGCTGAATACTAAAATAACAGGATTAGGATGAAGTAAAATGACAGTGAAAAGTGGAGCGTGACCTACATGTGATTCACTGTTCATCCACCAGATGGACTCGGAGCTCTAAATGGCCTTTTTTGGCACTCGGCAGGCAGGCGTCCCTTTCCAGCCTCTCTCCTTGTAAGACGTGTAAACCTTCAACTTGGACTGTGTGCCGGCGGCTGTGATGGTGGCGTGCATCGGCGCTGAGCATGTGAATCATGTCTACAGCAATCCACAGTAAAATATGACCAGGGTTTAACAAGATTGCATGCCTCGAAAGAAACCAGAAAACAGTTGTTTTTTTTCCCCTTGTACTTATTTCTTTGTGTTGTGTTCTGACCAGAGAATTTATTGTTTTCATTTATGCTGTTCGGGGAATGCTTTAGAAAATGAGAATAGTGGTCATGTGGTTATGAATAATTTATTTTTTATTTTTTTTTACAGCATCCAACAAACATAAACAGATGCAGGGGGCAAGTTCACATGGGCACTAAAACAATCACCATGGAGACCGGATTTTAAGCATGTGTGTATGTGTGTGAGCGTGTGCTATGTGAGGTAAGCACTCGCAGGCTCGTGTGTGATGTTTTACAAAAAAATCTGGCCTGACATCTAATACAGAAGTGTCTCTCTGCGTAAGGATGAACATGCCTCCGTTTGGCGAGCCAAATAATCCGTGCCCATCTATGCCCAACTGGTATTGTGCGATGAAAAACATGGTGGGTGTTGGTGACCATCACACGAGCACAGAGATGGGATCTGAAGGCAGAACTGTGCTGAAAGCTTCCTTAAGTGAAGCCCCTAATCTTTGACCGCCACCACCGGAGCTGTAAAGTGATTCATCTGAGGGGTTTGCCGCAACAAATCCCTTACAGTACACACACATCAATAAAAAGGAATGCTTCTCTTAGTCACTTATTGACATGCTTCCTTTTTAATTCAATATAACCACTGTGCGCCTCTTGAGACAAAGAGTGTCACCGCCTGCCGCAGATTTCTGCCAGGGCTCATTATGCAATCCCGAGCTTTGATAATTCCTCCAGTACACCGTTTAATTAGAAACACATGGCCCTGAGATCGCAGAGGAGTACAAAGCTTCCAATGTCTATACAGCCTGCGCCATGAGTAATTGTTTCTCCCTAGCTAGTGCCGAGCCATTTTTTAACCTGCTGACAGCCAGCGAGCAGGAGGAGGAAGGAGAGAGAGAGAAAAAAGAGGAGAATCTGGAGATAAGATTTAATCCATATTGGAGTTTGTGTTGTTATTGTTTAGTTAAGAAAGGCACCGAGGAGAAGTGAGAAGCACAGGCAAAGGCAGCGTATGAGGAGGCCTGATATGCCCTCCCTCCCCTTTGTTCCTTTTTTTCTTATTATTTTTTTGTTCTTTACTTTCAGCCAGGAGTTGTTAAGAGTGAGGGAGGTCCCAGGTGAGCTAGAGACCAATGGAGGCTGACATCATGACAGGACACTTCATCAAAGCCTGCGGAGGCTGTTTGGATACCTGCCCGGGCAAAGGAGGAAGAACTGTTATAGCTTCTCCTACATACTGCCAGGCAGTGCAGGAACACTTCCACTTCAGCTGATATTCAGTTCATGAAGGGATGTAATGTGCATGCGTGAGTGAGAGAAAGACAAAGAGCTCTCATTTTTTAAAAAGAATTTCCCCCACTCTGACCAGTTGAGGATGTCTTATAGATGTTTCATCTTTTTCCTTTACTTGTCGCTTCACCTTGACTGGGATAATTGATTTGTTACCTTGGCTCAGATATTACTTTTTGTTCTTTCTTAGTTGTGTTTTACTGAAAATACACACACAAAGCCCTTGGAGCATGAGTGATTATATAGCAAAAGGCTGATTGTGTGAAAGTATTACATCTCGTCTTCTGTATGTTGAGGTGAAAAAGAGCTGCTGTTTTTCTGGCAGTCATCTTTGTAGGTGTTACTTTAAAAAAAAGTTAAACTTCAATAGTCATTCATTTATTTTACAAGCAAACGGAACTGGAAAACAGGAACAGTTTGTTCTTTAAGATTATTCATTTATGGATCAGTCACACAAGAGTAAAAATAGGACAGCAGCTTCCTTGTGACTAGGAAAACTTGTTTGCCCAGTGATTGCAAATAGCTGTGGTGAGCAACTGGTTGCAGACCACTTTGGAGAACAAGATCAGTTGCACAGGTCTTCTGGTGGGAGCTCAGCCAACTCTGACTAACTGTAATCACTCTCAGACAGATTGCATATATTTACAAATAATGTCTAATTTATAAATGCACACAGGTTGCCAGTACTTTGCTATCAGTCTGAACCCGCCTGTTGCGATGAGCGCAAATCATCTGTGACGTGTCTCTTTGCAAGACGGGGACTCGACTCGACTCTTTGTATCCTGGTTGTGTTCCTATGTGAAAACAAGGTTGCAAATTTCCCTGCCTTCGAGGAAACCATTCAAAAGCATTCATTGCATATGGTTGCAATAGTTTTGCTTGGTCTTCATGTTCTCCAACCGCAGTTTCCCCTACTGGGACTGCAGCATTAGCCAGATTATCTAAATCAGCCCGTGCTTACGTCATTTTACAGTTAAATCTGTGGCAAATACGCCACTATTTGTGGAAGGATTTCAGAGTTTTTTTTTCTTTAAAATCTATCCAAGTTATGTTGGACTCTCAATGCAAGGATTTCATGTGAATTCTGTTTAATGTCAATTTTGCATGGGTTTATTACAGTTAATTGCTCTGTAATAAATGTTAATGCAAACAGGAAACGTAATTGCCATTCAGTTGTAAACTGCTAGCAGACTGACTCCATCTTATCACCATTTTATTGTCGTCTTGATATACTAAAGTCACTTTGAACACGACAACTAAGTGTGAATGGTCACAGACCTGGAAGCAACATTTAGCCAATGTGTTTCAAAAGGAGCAACTTTTACTTTGAAGGCAAATAGTTTATCCAGTTTGTGTTGCACTTTTCACGGTTTCCCTACAGTGGAGAGAGTAGCTGGACAGTGTTTGTAGACAAGTCGGTCACTTTCATTTAAATTACTGGGGTATGGTAGTGACACTCACAAGGAGGTTTTTGCCAACTGTTTGGGGAATACATATGTTTTTCCATACCAACAGGTGGTTGCCAGACTGGTCTATAGGCCTGAGTGAGTGGGCCTCTAGCAATCCTTTTTCCAGCAATTACCACCAACCAGTTCCAAGTGGATGGGGAATACTCATTTTTTTCCTCACAGCTGGTGGTTGTCGGATGGTCTACATCTGATTATTGGTGATTGATTGTCACAGACAATCGAGACAATGTAGACAATTGGCAGACAGCAAATGGCAGACGACTTAAGGTCAGACGGTTAGTAGTTATCTATGCATCCATTGAGCCGTCTATGTATCCAGTTCACGATTGGAGGGGGGCTGGAGCCTATCCCAGCAGGGTACATCATCACCAGTCTGTCCCAGGGCTAACGCAGAATCACTAATTAACCTAACCACACTACCTGCTTGACTTTGGATTTTGGGAGGACGCCAGAGTAATATTTAAGGGTACCAATTGTACTCTTCACAAACTTTTTAACTATGACATACTGTAATTTTGTCACAGTTCTTGCTGCATCAAAAATATTAAAAAATACTTGTTGAATATGGTTATTTGTTAAAGGAGTCTTGGTGGCCAATTGCTAACTAAGCTTAACAATCCATTTGGCCACACAAATACTGGAAATCTCATTACATGTGAGTCTGAAATAGCTTTCACAGCTCACCTATATTCAAGATTTGACGGTGAACATTTAATTTTCTATGAATATTTGCTTTTCCCAAAGAAATAATGTACATTAGATTGCTATTAATATTTTCTCTTTCAGTGGTTTTACAGAATTTGTGGTATTCAACTAAGAAAAACCCATACATTACAGAGTAAAATTGTCTGTTTTTAAAGCTATTTTATAGCGTTGTTTCCTTTCCTACACACTGTCAGCGAATAACATTGAGAACATGAGATTCTTGGTCTGCTTGTCGTGTATGCTTGTGTCAAACGTTGCCACCCTGAGTTCCATGCCTGTCTTCATTTTGTCATATGACAGTCATCCCTGGCCAGCGGGTGTACAATGCCGGGTGCTATATAAGGTTAACTCAAATAACCACAGCTGTTCACAACCATTTTAGATGGAAAGACAGTGTGAGAGTTAAAAATGGGAGGAGAACAAAACTTTGAACTTGTCTCCATCTTTTAGTTTCTCTCTGTGCCCTGTCCAGAATAACCATTAAGCTGCTGTGGTCAGAATCCCAGCTCACATGACTCAAATCCTCCTCCTCTGTTAGAGTTAACTGTTTGGCCTCCTTCACTTGTGGGCTGATGATGTCACTGATCTCGGGGGCCCCTCTTGGTCATCGGGAGCCAGGCTCCAGGATGACGTTAGATAGCTGGTAATGGCATGAGCTAGAGACACTTTCGGACAGCTTGGTGTGTTTGGATGGCACAGATGGTTTGGGAATGGAGAGGAGGAGGGACTTGGGTGCCAGCATGGAGGGTGGCAATGACGCTTCTTATCAAGTGGTGCCACATGCGGGCTCTGATGTGCCATTGTGACAGGACGGTTTTCTCCTTTTCATCTAAATCTGTCTCCTATTGTCTATTTTTTCCCTCTTGATCCAATCCACCTCATTCTTCTCTAACTCATTAATTAATTTCTTTTTAGCCTATTCTCTTCTTTTATGCTCAGTCTTGCTCCTGCTTAGTCTTTGTCGCTTTGTCTTTCCCTTTCCAGCTTGCTATCTCTTCTCTATCTCTTTCAATTTGCCTCCGTGTTTATGGTGGTTTATCTAACTCTCTAATCAGTGTGATCTCTTTAGCTCTTGCCTGCACTGTCTCTTCCATTTCTAATTGGAGTGCTTTTAATTTGTCTCTTTGTCTCACTCTCACTTCCTCATATGTCGTTTCCCTCTTGCCCTCTTTTCCTCTCTCCTTTTCTCCATCTCTTATTCTTTGTCTGCGATTGTCTTTTTCTCCTTTGTGCTCTGACAGGCCTCTTCCTCTCATTGATAGTGATGGCAGGCTCAGCCGCACTCCATAATGCTGCTGATATTTTTCCCAGCAGAGACCCCACTGTTGCTGCTGCCCACCCCCTTAAAAAAATGGACAAGACACCCCTCCTTTCCTGCTCCCAATCCATACTTCTCTGTTTCCTTTAGCTCTGCCAAGCTTCTACCATTCAGCAGGGGAGCGGTTCAACAAGACTGGTTTGTTTTGGAGAGTCACTGGGCCCCAGCCTCATAGAGATTAATGCTCAGACAGACGGGGATGACATTTATGAGGCATGGACTGGAGCAAAATATAGAAAAAATGGCAATAGTACTGGTTAATGGTGTTGGATCAAATTTGATCCTTTGGCGACACACGGCCACCACTTCAGAAGGAGACCTTTTCAGAGACAGAATGAGGACTAACGTGTGTTTGTAGAGCAGCGAAAGAGGCCATGCCAATATGTGTAGATGAGAAGTTCCCACTCCCAGTAACTCCCCTATCCACCTCAGCATTATTCACTGAAATGCTAGTGATCATGTAGATTGATGGCGACAAACTCAGAGCCAGCTGAGTGTTCAAATAACTTAATCAAATGATTAATTTCTCTGCTGTTTCCGCAGAATATTCATTAGTGTGTGTATTGACGTAGCCTTCAGTTAGAAGTAATCAATGCAGTTGTACATACACACAGCAGGCATGATCCATCTATAAATGTCTCCAATTATATCTGCGTTTATCAGAGTGATATATACTGTTCAGTGGCTCCAAAAGGGGGGGTGTTTACATCTACTCTGTGCTTTGAACAGCGTAGTGCTACAATAGTTTCTGGAGGAGAAGTTATCAATGTAAGGCTAAATTGGAATGGATCGTAAAAGAATTGGAACATGCACAGAGCTCTCACCCCACATCGAGGTCCATCGCTCTTTACAGCTGCGTGATCAATGGAGCTGAGGCAGCGTAGCCAAGCTGCTATCCATTTTCATTACCGACTTTGCTCTTGCTGCTTTTCCTCGTTGTCCACCAAAGGCTGGGGGAATGTGGGTGTCCGGTCATACTTACATTCTTACATTCGCACGGTTGCCACGTACCATGCCTGAGAACTAATGTGTGCCCCATCCCACCACTCCCTCGCTGGCCTGCACTCACATCATCTTAAATTTTCCAGGCCTGAGCGCACTTGAGTTTGGGTTTGTTTTTTGCTCTTCTCCCTGTCTTCTCTTTATCCAGAATAGAAGGGAAAATCTTTTCCGTCACAACCATAATCACAGTGTGACTCTGTGTTTTGATGAGAGGGGATAGGTTTTTTTTTTTTTTTCCCCCAATCAGTTTTCATTCCAGAGTGGCATAGTGATGCTGTCACCTAACAGCAGGAAGTCTCTGTGCTTCTGTTTCATCCCAGAGTCCAAAGGTTAGCTTAATTAGCGACTCTAAAGCGGCCATAGCTGTGGCTGTGAGAGTCACCCTGCATCCTGCCTCTTGCTCAATGTCATTTAAGCTCCAGCAACCCTTGGTAGACAAATGATTAAGAAAATGGATAGATGGTGTTTCGGTCATATTGCCTAAAGCCAGCTGACAATAAATGAACGGTGCTGAACCCACCTCTTGAAGAGGGCCACGAAACGGAACACAAAGGGTCTCAGTCTACCCATCATATCATTAACAGTGACATCACTACAGCTCCGTACCATTTATAACAGTGCTTATGGTTCAGATACCTGCTGTGGTATTATCCTCAACTATAGTTTTTGCTACTTAGATCAAGCCTTCATATCAACACTGGTATAGAACGAGAAGAAGTCAAAAACGGAAGCAACAAAATCATATTTTTTTCAGAGCTTTTCCAGAAATCCTCACCTTTTCAAACTATTGCAACATCTCCCTGTTTTTAATCTGCAAATCACACTGGACATTTAACATGAACGCTTGCATCTTCAACCTGACTGTGGCTACGGCGGCACGACATGTTAGATTACAAAAATTAAGTGGTGCACGAGCAGCTGACAGCCAAAGCTCCAGTGGATGTGATGTCACTTTGATCCTAGAGCATGATTCTGTAGTTTGAGAGTGACGCGCATAATAGCCCGGTTAAGAGTGGCTTCCTTTCAGGGGTAATGGTAAAAATTGCCTAGTTTGAGTTCATTATTCAATAGCTATTGGAGAAATAGTCAAAGCATGTTTGCAATTCTGCTAAAGAGAGGCTTAAATTGCATGCAGAAAACTAATGCAATAAAGTACATAAATGGACCAAAAATACACAAAAGACGGTATGAAACAAAAACTATACAATACAGGTAGACAGTTCGAAAGAGACAGAACAATACAAAAAGGCACAAAATATATTACTTTCAAGTAACATGAAAAAGAAGCAGCAGATCCATTTTAAATACATAACTAATCCTTAATTTAAAAAAAAAATTAAAAGGATCCCAGTTAGTACTGAACTTGAGGAATTCCACATGTTGATACTGGAACAGAAAATCAACGATGAATGAGGATTTACGTAATATCATCTTATAGTTTCATTTCCACATGTTAGTGTGCTGGAAACTCTTAAGTGGAACCACAAGATCAGTGATTACCTGAGGAGTCTGATTATATACCAAAAGTCATGGCTAAAGATAGCACTGTAATCTAATTCATTATCCTGAGAAGTGTTCGCAATCTTAGGTGTTTCACATTTACTTACATGAAGGGGGCAAATTATTAGAAACATCTTATTTAACATCTACAACTGAGTCGGTGAAAGATGAACATTAATGACACTGTAAATTGTGTTTAGTTGCGCTATACTATAGGGGTGAAGTTATTTTAATTCTAATGAGAAAGTCTTTGTGCCCTTGTTGGACATATACTCCAATATTTCAAATATAATTAATACTGGAAAGCTCGAGCAAGCATGCAGGACAAGGCATGCAGTTTTAGCTAAAAAAAAATGCAAGGAGTGTGAATGGCATGACTTCAGTGGCCTTTTGTACTTCTCTAGTAAATCCTGTGGAGTTCAGATTATCATCAGCCCCTTTTTAACTGAAATTCCTTCATCCACTTTGAAGTTGCCTGAAGTCAGGACAATCCCTCTGATTAAATTATGTTTCATCTGTGTCAGATAGTGAGTATTTACTTTAGATGTACACATGCATGTATATACAGTATATTTACAACACAAAAAGCTTTGCATGCTGAAAGCACACCGATATGAGAACCACCTGCTTAACATGAGTAGGAAGTGTAGACTTCTGAAGAGGTTTGGTGGTAGCAGGCACCAAGACATGTGCGTTAAAATCTGTTAGTTGATCCGGTGGTTTCTCAGCTCATCCTTCAGATAGTTTACGCAAGTGAGATCTAGGATGTTGAACTCTTTGTACCTTCCTCAAACCAGTTCTTTAAACATTTTTCAACATAGTGAGGTCTATTATCCTGCTTTAATAGGCCTTCAGAAAGTGCTCTTGTCATGAAAAGGGTGATTTTGGTCTGCAACAATTCTAAGGTAGGTTTTATATGTCAAAATGACACCTGCAAGAGTGTCATGATACAAGGAAAAGAAAATGTGATTCATGTGGCTATTGTACAATTATAACATTCACATATCTATCCTAGGCAATTTCAACAGTGGAGAGAAGACACCATGTGTACCCTTACCTGTAGCTATGCATCCAATCAGAGATACTTTTGTGTCATAGCCAGCGTAAAGCTTTCACCAGCTTGTCTGCCGGTCCCCCTTCACTCCCAGTGAGCATCATCAAACTCATGATGCTGTCTTAGGTTATTTTTCTTTCTACCACTTTTGGTATGTAGTAGCCATGTCAAGACTTTGCATTTGTAAATGATATAACTTAGTTGTTAAACCATCACAATTAGACAATGAGAATTTCTCAGATCCTTATGGTCGTCCAGTTTTCCTGCTCCCAGTGTAGCAACTTCAAGAACTGGCTGTTTTCTTTCTGTCTAATATATCTTCCCCTTAATGGGTGCTATTCTAATGAGATAATTAATGTTATTCGTGTCCCCTGTTAGTGATTCTAAAGTATATTTATTTATATGCTTGTTGTACAAAAACCACATAGATGTTCAGATGCAGACAGGACACAGATGTTCGCACGAGCACTGACACTTCCATAGTCTTGTCTGTTGATTCTCTATAACAGGAGCTTCTGTTAGATAACATGTCTGAGCATGTGATACATCTTGTCATGCATTAATTCAATTAGTGTGGAATTCTTAATATCTGTGCTTGTTTGTCTTGGTTGAGTTACATATTCATCGCAATTATGTCAAGTAAAATCCCCTCTCAGCTAACTGCAAACAGCTCCATTGTGAGATGTAGCCTTAAGGGGCAGGCGGGATCAGAGTAATTATAGTGAAAGTGTAAATAATTTTTTCTACGAGCACATCAGAGAGGAGCTGTTGTGAATGAAGCTAGTTCTTTGTGGGCAAGAGGCTCACTATTTGGGTACAAAAAGCCTTTTGTTTTACAGAGGTGTCTTCTGTACTCAATCACAGAGCTATTAAAACAGCCAGAGACATTTGATTCAAATTTAAGAGCACTAGTATGACATATGGCATGGTCCTTAGGGTTTTGTGGGTTATTCAGTCATGCCAGAGGCAATGGGAATTGCCAGTTGGGAATGTTCGGCACTGACCTATCTTTCCTTTGCACAAGTTTTTTTTTTTTTTTGGTAGTTAGGACAGTATACTATTTTTCAGGAAGCATAAATGTGAATCACCACTTGTGTGGTGATTCATATAGTATCCTGGTTGCACCTGTGGATAAGCCCAATATCATTACTCACCCAGGAGAGAAAAGGAAGTAATGAAATCTTGCATCTGGATCGTTGTAGGAAAACAACCAGCTGAGCCCGATGCACATACGTTTCAAATCGCATTGTGTTGTTGTGCAAATATTTTCAAGTAATCCAACAGAATTCGTCTTTTATTAAGCCCAAGTGAATTGTTATGACTGAGAACAGGCCACAGTGGGAACAATGAGCCTGAAAGGTGATATCGATTTTGATGAATGCCAAATGCGCACTGCTGGAAATGGTAGATTTTTCACAAGAGCTCAGGGCTGCATTAAAGCACAGTGTGTGTCTGGTTTCAACCCGCGTTCATTTGGGAAGCGCAGCATCCGATTCATTTGTCCCCATGTGTCGTTTCTTAGACAGGACAGGTTACCGATGGCTGTAGCGGCGGAACTGCCCTCCATCACGGCTGACGGCTGTGACAGTAATGCCGACTGTAGCTGCTAATGGGACCGCAGGGACTTTTTGCTGTGTGCGACATCAATCGGGGTCCTCAGCACGCTCACTCAAATGGCCCTCCTCACTCACTCAACACATAGCAGATGTCCCACTCTGATCCTCCAGCACACGTATAAATAATGCCAAATGCATGCTAATGACGTTGTTCTGTTGCATTGGCGAAACTAATCCCAATTGTGGTTACAAATGGCTGCAAGGTGCCGGCCATGTTCTTGCATCCTGTTCAATGCCGTTTAACGACAATTTTTGATATTTGTCTGCAGGTTATTACAATACATACATGTTTTTTCCCCTTTAATACTATGAAGTCTTTTCACAAGTGATGTCAAGTAATGCTAAATCCCAGTGCTAATACATATATGTGACTTTTTGGCTTTTATAGCTGTTCAAGTCTGTGCATTTAGGAAACAAAAAGTTTACAATGACGATCTCATTGGGTTGGTACCATAGGTTTTAAATGGTCCACCATAATGCCTCCACTTCTCCATAAATAAATTACTGAATCACTGTATGTTTTACCACCCGTCCCTCAAACTATTTTAATTGTATTTTCAGTACAGCTCTGAAAAACTCTCCACGCTTTTTGCCTCAGTCATCAGCTGTTGCT
Source organism: Aulonocara sp. 'chitande type north' Nkhata Bay (assembly GCF_057382095.1). Classification (NCBI taxonomy): domain Eukaryota; kingdom Metazoa; phylum Chordata; class Actinopteri; order Cichliformes; family Cichlidae; genus Aulonocara; species Aulonocara sp. 'chitande type north' Nkhata Bay. Next base: position 29,934,174 of record NC_141360.1, on the reverse strand, counting down.
TCTTCACAATAAATGCATATATAAACATACAGACACATAATCAGACATACCAACAGACATTCATTCCAACATACACACATACATACATATACGCATGGTTTCAAACTATGGCCAAAAAGGAAGAGAAATGGATAAAGGAAATGCTAACCTATAAAACTTCGTTTTCAGCATTCGGGGTTTGTAGTTACAGACCACTTTGAATTTCCGAACAATTGCTCAGGTCTACTTGTGGGAGTTAACTTGTCTTGTGGTTCCATTTTGACAGCGTGCAATCGGTCTCGAACAGACTGGTAAAAGTTTGCCAATAATCCCATCTAGTTTATAAATGCATTCAGGTTGCCAGTACTTTGCAGTCAATCTGAGCTGATCTGTGGCAATGAGCACTACTCATTTCCACTGTGTCTCTTTGCAATAGAGAACTTAACTCAGCTTGTTAGCAAATGGTTGTATCTTGGTTCTAGTCTGTAAACGCAAGGCTGCTGAGTGGCTGTGTCATTTAGCAGTTATTTTTGCTGTCCTGCAGCAACAACATCAATACTCGTGGATTCTGAATTTCTGTTTTAAATCTGAGTTTCTGGCTGGACTCTGAATGCAAATAGTTAATGTGAATTTCTTTCTATGTTGACAGCAACTGATTTCGCAATTTTTACAATTCACCACAGTTAATTGCTGTATTATCACAAACAGATTGCCTGTAATCACCAGCTTGACCCCATTCAACTGCTAACAGACAGCAGACTGATTTCATGTTCTTGCCATTTTATCAGCGTCTTGATGCTCCAGAGTTGCTTTGATGATGACAACTGACTGGTCACAGACGTGGTCCTCATCCATTTTAAAGGCTCTTTGGACATGGTTGCAGTTTGAAACCTTCATTGGTACTTTTTGTGGAAATCTTAATGTCTTACTGCCACCTAAAGATCAATGGAATAGTGTGAAATAATTAACTTTACTGTGCAAATACAATACAAAGAAAACAAAGAGTTAGTTTAGTACTAGTACATTTAGTTGATGGTCAGAATTATTAGTCAAGTTCTATATAGTTTTAGCGTTTTAATCATACAGCATGTTTGTCAGTGTATATAGGTTTTTGAAATTGGTTACAGTAAGCACCAGAAATCCTCTTTAATGTCATATCCATAGTTAATCATCCACCTAATAAGCGTTGGATACCTTTGTCTCAGTGCTGCAGCACGTATCCCAATGGGGCTCACTTTACTGCATTCTTCCATCGAAGGACAGGGCAAGTACGCGATGGTCCCGTGGGTCCTATAAGCAACAAGATGACTCACCTTCACAAATTATTTCACAAGTTCTTCAGAGTTTGTTGAAATGTCACTTTCTTTTTCCCCTTTTACCTTGTCCCTTTGCCCAGGTGCTGAATCGACACACCATTGTCTGTTGGAGCGGAGCATCGATCCCTCCCCCAGTCAGCACCTCCTCACTGATGGAGGCGAGAGGGAAGAGAGCGATTTGCTTAGAACAGCATAGCCATTTTTATACTAAAATTGCTGAGACAGAGAAGAGATGCGCTGATCTGTGTAAGATACACTCCCGAACACTGATGGACGCGATAGACTGTAACCTTTTGGCAAAGTTTCAAGGTGGTACATCAATGGGAACAGCTTTCCATCTTGTTGTGGTCTTTGTTGCTGTTGTAATCTTTGGGGCACAAAGCCTTTATTCTGACAAACACCTTTAGCCTGCTGTTCTCCCTCAAGGATTCTGTGGCTTCTTTTAGTGCTACCTGTTCTCCAGGGTGAACCACAGCTTTTTTCGTCAACACCAATATAGCACCTTTGTCTAAATGCACTTTCCTCCATTTCCACAGTGACATTGCATTAAAGCCCCACGGTTTCCCCGCTGCCATTGTCCCTACCCCCCATCATGCAGACAGGGAGGGCTTTTTGTAGTTGGTCCCCTCCTCCTGTAGGCTGTAATCACCCTGAGAATGGGGTAATTAGGGCCACTGTAGGGTAATTACCAGAGCTTGAGTTGTTTAATTACGGCCTTCTCTGGAGCTGTCTGATGCCAGTGACAGTGGAGGCGCCACTCACCGATAGAGTGATTTCATCCTCTTGACTGTACCAGGCGGTGAGGGACAGAGAGAGGCGACATAGTAATAGAATGAGTAGGCGTGAGTGGGCGGGATCGGAGGAGTTACACTGAGAGGGAATGAGAGAGTTAAAGGCAAAAGCAGACGATCTAGACTTGATAAATGTATATGTCAACAATGGCATGGGGGAGGCAGGAGATAACAAAGCAAAGCGGAGATTATTTTTGAAAAAAAGTTAAACCAATTTAATTTATTTGACTGTGTGTGTTTGTCTTTGCTGTTTTTCTTTGGTATCACTTACAGTATTGCAATCCAGCCTATGCGGATTTGGTGCAAAGTCAATAGAAGAAAGCCAGCAGAGTTGTTTTTGGAGTATATATCATGTACAGTTTTAAAAACCTTAAAAAAGAAGAACTCTAGTTATTGCCTGAAAAAAGAAGAAGAAGAAGAAAACATCTATGAGAAGAAAAGTGGGTGATGTGGCAAACAGGCATCCCACTGGTGGCAAATCGCTGCTTAAGGAATCACACATGAACGTGACTGAGAGAACGAGGGCTTCCCTTTTGCCCTTTAGTTTCTTCTAACCAGCCGTGACGGCCATCTTGGACTGCAGCAGTAAAGGAGTTGCAGACCTGAAGATTTGTGGGGCAAAGGGGCGGGGGGTCAATCCCCCAAACTAGGGGAAAGGAATTCACACGGGCAGCCTAACATTCCCCCAACTGGAAAAATGATTCTGTCTGCACACTGTCTCTGACTAAGCCTAAAATAGAGCATGGTGAGAAGATTCCCGCCACCCACAGACCACAATTCTAAAATCCTAACTAGACTAAGATCAATATACACTATGTGATTAAAAGCTTGTCTGAATACTTTGAACAGATGTATTCAGACATCTGAATACATCTCCGTCACGAGTTTTTATTTAGCTGAAGTGGAAGGTTTTAACTCAGTTCAGACTAACCCAACAGCAACGGAAAGGGTCTGCTAGACATATTTGCATGCATTGTTTACCAAACATCATGCTCTGCAAATCTTTGATCTTTATGACTGATGACTGAAAGGCATTTTTATGGTGCAATGACCTGTTGAATCTTTGCTCGGATTCCAGCGTGAGCATGTGAGCTGTTTGTATTTCCACTGTACCAGACGCTCGTAACTCAAAACACCAGATGAAGATGTAAGGGCAGAAAATATTTCCTGACAAATGTCTTGACTGACAGCGGCCTGTTGACCGTTTGAATCTTGCCCCCCTCCTCCACGCGCGTCGCTCCTCTCAATTCTTAATTTTTAAGAAACCTGCATGTATTTTTAGTTTGGCTACAGGAAACACTCACTGAACCAGAATTTTGGCTCAGCTGATCCCAACTCGTGAACACGAGGCTGACAGACATGTGTTTTCATATATGCTCTTCAAGCAGATGAGTTCGAGTTATTGTTAATGTTGTGTTGCAGATGTGACATGTTATCATTCTTTGGCATTGGTGCCTGACAGATGTTACGGGATGACAGCGGAAACCCGTTGGGGATTAATGGTGATAGATGAACTGGCTGCTTTTTCCCGGCTGACGAACCGCAGTAATGCGGGGAATCGCCTCTGCTAGAAGACAAGGATGACTGAGTCTGACACCTTATTTTAAAGACCGCAAACCCGCAACTTCCTCAATATATTTTTATTTGTTTTCAGATAGAGTATATAAAGACTCTGTGAATGTCAGTCAGGTGGAACCGCGGGTCATATGAGTGTAAAATGAGGCAACACCAAAGGCTTGTTGGGAAGTGCTATTTCCAGACTGCCTCGCCTTCCCCAGCAGTTACGACGCAGAGGCGGATGGACATCCTCGAACATCTTTGACACTCTGCACTCACTATCTCTGTCACCAAGTCTGCTAATGTATTTTAGTATGCGGAGACATCGCAATTTAGTGCAATCATTTTTACAGACAACCAGCTTGCGAGGGTTCAATGAGCACTTTTCTCTTTGAGGGCCCATCCATATGTTTTGCATTATATCTGAAGTGTTTTACATGTGTGGTGTCCTCTCGTAGGTTATTGAAGATGCAAGTGTTTAATTGTTACACGTTTATGAGCGATATTTGCTTTTTTTAATGGAGTCGCAATCGCAAGCTAGTCGTGTGCTGCTCCTTTGATTGGCTGCTGATTGATTGCACAACATATAATTAGTTGCTTCCAGCGTAGCTGATCTTTCAGCGTCGAAGTTCCCACACTAAAATAACTTCACTGCATTTAGAACTGATCTCTTTTGCCAACATGTTTGCCGCTCACATACAGACACCTGGCAGATGTCTCAGTTTTTGTTTTTGTTTTTTAATTAAGATAAGACAAAGTGCTTTAAAAACAGTTTCAAAGCATGTAAAAAAACCTAAGAACTTCATATCAGTGACCTTCGTCAGCTCAAGCTATCTCCTGCATCCTGCATCTGTGAATCATTTCTCCAATTAGTGATAGAAAAACAGCCTAACACTGAGAACTGAGACAAATTCAGTCGCGGAGTGAAAAAAGGCAGCTCGTGTTTGATCTCTGCAGGCAACGGTGTAAAGAAACCTTCACTGAAACGTGTTATCTTCAGAATAGACTGCAGCCTCACCTCCTCCACCTCAGTGATTTTGTCATTTGGCTCTCCATCTTATCAGAGAAGGGAATGATGTCAGCACTCATCTCTTTTCGACCATACCAAGGGGGTGAAATGGGACTCTCCTGCAGCCAGTCTGTTAGAAATATGTGTAGCGGAGGTCCAGTGATTTAACAGGAGACCGTGGATCGATAACAGCCTGTAGTGTGAAGACTGAAAAATGCTGGGTAGGTTTTTGCAGAAAATAAAAACAAAATAAAAAGCCCTCTCCGTGGATTCTGATGTGTTTCCAAAGTCACATGAGGGTCTGTGTAATGCAGTTGGCTGCCAAAGTCTGGTTTTTAATTGGCTCCCTTGTGTTGATCATTGGACTGTTCTCTCCCGGACTCCTGAAGCAGCAGTACGGTGCTCCTGCCTTGCTGCCTATTAGAACTGACAGTTTAGCATCCATCACTTAATGTGTCCAATTTCTCATCCTCCTATCACGGGGAGAACTCTGACTACTGCGGCTGCCCTATTTTCTCTTGTTATTTCTGCTTTGTTGTCCTTTTGTTTAGGTTGTATGGGTGGATGCAAAGTAGCGCTAACCCCCCAGTCTTCTGGTGTCTGTCAATCAACTCAGCGCCTGTCCTTTGTGCATCACGTCACTTTTTCCAAACGCCTTCAGCAGAGATGAAAAAGCCACCTGACCCCTTTTTAAAGCGAAGCTCCGCTTGCAGCCCTGTGATCGTTGTACCGTTTGTGGCCTTCCCCATGGTTTGCCTTTGCCCCCACATTTCATGGCTTCAGACACTCTCACTGAGATCAATCTCCCAAAGTCCCGACCCCCTGATGGGACTCCTTCTGAAAGTGCTAATGACCCCGTTTGTCTAAGGAGCCACCCGGTCCTCTTCTCTTGTGCCTGCCTCCTTCTAGGCCCAGCTCCGTCTTCTCTTTATAGTGATTACTTTGCCAGTTGTGGCTTTCTTGTCTGACCTTAACTGCCTTGAGGGCGGAAGACAGCTGAACTTTTGCTGCAGGTCAGGGCATTTGGTGGGAGAATAGTGCTGGTCTAGTTTTGTGGGGAACACTCGGGGCAAGCACCTGCTGACTTGCCAGTGACACAGGTGCTGACAAGTCAACGAACGCGCCTTATAGCGCAGATTTCTATATTTATACTATTCAGCCTACAGCTTCAGATTAAGATTTGGTCAAGTAAATTTTTACTGTGTCGGTTTGATAGACCCACGAGGATAAAAAGCTGTCAGTAGGAGAACTATTAAGTATAAACGTCAGTGCTCGCTGGATGTTCACACCCTGAAAATAAATCAGAAATTCTGTGTAAATCCTTCTCGATCACAACATGACAAAGGACCAGCTGTATCATTTCCATCTGGCTGCATTTCAATAGCACCAACAATTTAAGGAATCTGATATGGGAGCTGCGGCTGTGTATCCGATGTTTTGCAGTGATGCGCCTTTCCTCTGTGTCAGCGGTTAGGATCGCAGAGAGATCATCTGAACTGTGATGACGCTTTCTTGGGCTCAGACCAACTCTACATTATCCATGATACATGAATTTGCTGCTCTCCACCCCCTGTGCTCGAGGCCTCACATTACCATGAGCCCACAAAGTAATTTGTAGACAGATAATTTCGATGACCTCTGACAGAAGCTACGCATTGTTTGCTATAGCCCTTCTATGGCAGATTTATTCTCAGGGGTTCAGCTCATTGCTCGTTTCGGGGGAGCTGGCAAAAGTCTCTGCGGTGGCCCAATTAGTGGTTTTGGAACATGGGGAAGTGATCATTGTGAGTTAGTAAAGCACAATAATGGACGTCATCATTCTGCATCTGCAAACGCATATAACGGGCAAAAGATAAATACACATTTTAAAGTCCAACTAAGTATCTCCTGCAGGCTGTGCTCAGGCGAGGTGCCATGAAAATCTGCTCAAATAGCGGAAACAGAGAAGCAGGAATCAACTGAGAAGGCAGCCCGGGTTCATAAGTCAATCCCTTGTGCAGATGCTGTTTATTTTTTCAGTTGTAATCTTTGATGCTGGGTTTATTTGTGGACCTGTCAGTCTTTTATAAACATGTGGATACCTCAAAGTGTGTCTTATCAACCCCTAGTCCAGGATTTAAATATGGGAAGAAAAGATTGTGACTCGAAAAAATGGTATTTTATTTAGCTACATAGCAATCTACTGATTCCATGTGGTTATCTTAATTTGCTTGTAATGTAATCCTGTAATAGATAAGAGCATATGAGGATTGTTATTTCCAGTTAATGTATCTGGAGAGTATTCAATTTTCCTCTAAGGCGTTTCCTTTTTCATATTGTTAGCAGATTTTGCAGTAAAGTGTTTGTGGAGCTCACTTTCCTTTTGAGACAATGTCTGTTATGCAAAAATGCTCATTCAGTTGTAGAATGTCTGAAGCTTTCCAGTCTTCAATAATTCAGCATAAAAAATGACTCTGGAGGATAATGATCTCTGAAAAAGTTATGACAAGAGAATATAGATTGGGTAACACTTTCATAACCTACTGTTATACAAAAGTAGGTTATGAGGTTTCAGTACGCAGGCTGGGTTAACATGCATTCATCATTGGTTCAGTTTATCCTTAATTTGTAACAGAGCTTTAGTTGTTCCTAGTTCATTCTTAAGTTTAATGAAAATGTATTTCTATTTTATAAAACCAAGTAAACTACTGTGCAAAACTCTCAATTCACTCCTCATTTTGCAGGGAAAATAGGCGTAAACTTACATAAAAACACAGTGCAGGAGAAAATAGAGTTTGTACAATACTTAAAAGCTTAAAAGCTAATATTTGGTATGACTATCTTTATTTTTCAACAAAGAATGAACTCTCTTAGGCAACCATTCTTCTAATTCATTTAAGCAGTCTTCAGGAAGGACATTCAGAGCTCTTCTTTGGCTATTGGGTCATTTTTATTCTGTTCTTTGCTGCAATAATGTTGAGATCTAAGCTTCGGGTATGTTTTTACTGCACTGGCAGTGAGTTTGAAATTGTTGTCATGCTAAAAATGAAGCGGTTGCTCGTCAGATCTTTTCCAGATACTGTTAAGTGGTGGATCCAAATCTGTTGGTACTTTTCTGCATCCATAATATCATCAATGTTGACAAGATCCCCGACACCACTGGCTAAAATGCAGCCCCAAACAATGACAGATGGCTGTAGATACTCTCTGTTGCAGCTCTCTCCTGACCTCCTCCATACACATTGATGTTGATTTGAACCAAAACTTTTACAATTTTGATGTATTTTTTGTGACAGTCTCCAAGTAACAAAGTATCTAAAGATACAGTTTTATTTATTTTTTTCTTTAAAGTTTCTTTGGCAAGTTATCAATATTAGTTGATTCCTTGAGTTAGGTAGGGTTTTTACACTTGACTGCCTCACAGATCTGTGTTTTGTGGCTTACCAAAGAATAAGCCTCCTTTGAAATTGGTCAGGTGCAAAGATTGGACTAAAAGTGATTGAAAGAAGTTTGAAAGACCTTCAGAAAGCCTGGAGAACTCAAGACTACTTTAAAAATATTACCAAAAAAGTCAGTCTCATTGAAAGCAAAATAAAAAGAAATTTTTACACAGTACTCAAACACTATCAAACAGCCTTTATAAACATATTGAATTGTTTAAACTGTCATTCTGAAACCTTCTCCCCCTAAAACAGGCTTCTTAAATCTGATATGCCAACACCTCTTCAAGAAGCTTTTATTTTATTTTATTTGACCATCTTAAGCTAACATACCATTGATGATAATGAGATTCTAGTTATTGGTTGACAGTTATTTTTAGGCTATGTGACTACTATTTTCTCAAATAAACATTACATATCCCCGTAACATTTTTGTGGATGTGGGCAGAGCTGTTTTTGAAAAGCCAACCATTTCTTTTTTTACTCACTTTTGCAGCATAGTTAGCAGTCACACAGTGGGCAGTATAAACTTGCAACACATCCACAATAAGCATAAAGACTTCATTTTCGGCACAAAGTGGTATGGGAAAAATCAGAAAGCCAGTCACTGGAGTACTTTCTGGCAGATGCGCTGATTTTTGCTGTAAAGGTCTGCTTTTGAATGAGTCGAACTTATTGCTCCGGTACCTGTGAGAAAACCACTCGGTGTACTTCAAGTCTCCAGCTTGATTAGCTGAGGGTTTGGGTTGAGTGCTCCGAATTCTTGTGGTTTTCATTTAAAGCCTTGAGAAGAGTCCAAATGATCTTGTTGCAGCCCCAGAATAACTTCTCCATTTAGTGAAATCTGTGTCGAAGCAGAGACATCCAAATGGTCGACTTCATGCCTCTTGGATGATTAACCAATAGCAGTCAGTGATGAGCCATGGGATAAGTAAACGCTTAATTCTGTACAACAGTGTAACAATTTCTAAAAGCCAAACCTTCAGATGGTTTCCTCCTGTCAGGATGCTTTTAATCCAATTCCAAGAGCAAATTATTTTTGACGTTGCGATTCATTTATGCCAGATGAATAATTACAGAAGATGAAAAGTTAACCTTTAACACACTCTCTGTGTTGCTATATTTAGAGCTTCTATTCCAACATATTTTATTACATAAACATGATCCGTTATCCGTTAATAAAAGCAGCCAATAAAATATTCTGTGCACACAAAACCAACACAAACATCAGCAGAACACAGACTCTGTCAGATTTATTGTTTTAGGCCTCACAACAGAATCACATCATGTGTTCAGCTGTCAGGAAATGGACTGTTTTGTCTACCCTCTTTGCTACATTATTGTAACTTTTGCAATATTGCAATAGTTCTCTGGGCTTTATGAAGGCCAAAGTTTTTCTTTGGTCATTGGCTGCAGTCCAGTCTTTGTACCTGACCATTTTCAGAGGAATGTTTTTGTTTTCTGTCTGTTAAACCACTTAACACTGACCTATGAATCACAGGCCAATTGGATGACAAAAGAAGTAGTAAACCTGAACAATGATCTATTGTAACTGAAAGTTGTCCTTAAGAGACAGGAAAATCCAGCAAAGGACTGACACATGACCTGAGATGTATCTGGCCCTTCAGCTGATACGTCTACTGTTACTACTAAACTAAGGCCTCATCAGAAATGTTGTCAGTGGAAGGGTGTCTATCAAAGATGCTATTCTTTGGGAAGGCAAACAGGGAGTAAAGGCTGCCGTACGCCATATTACACAAAAACTGGACAGGTCTTATGGAGTCATGAATCCAAATGGGAAATGTTTGTTTCAGATAATAATCATCAGTGTCTACAAGCCCCTATAAAACATGGAGGAGTCTCTATCATGGTTTGGTGCTGCGTTTCAGTAAGAGATGTTGGGGATCTTATCAAAACTGATGAAATTATGAATGTAGAAGACTTGGTCCAGTATTCAGTACCATCTGGAAAACATCTGATTGACGATGGCTTTGTTTTTCAGCATGGTAATGATTCTCAGAGTGTGGACCTTAACATTATTTAAGCAGAAAATAGAATAAAAGCAACCAACATGTAAAGAAAAGTTTTGAATATACATCAAGAAGACAGGAGATCTATTCCTGAGAACTAAATGAGAAGAGGTTAGGTGTTGGGGGGGAGAAAAAGATGATCATACCAAATACTGACTTTCAAGCTCATTAAAATTGTAAAAATAACTATACTGTATTTCCATGTATGTTTGAATATATTTCATTAAATTGCTGTACTAATTTACAATTTCCTAGCAAAATATAAAGAAATGAGGAGTGACTCGAGACTTTTGCACTATAATTTATTTGTACAAGTAGATGTACAAAGAACAATATAAAATTACTATTCTGTGCTTTAGCTAATAATTGAGTTTACATTCTTTGTGGCCTTTACACTATATAGAATATACATGTTTTTCCTGTTTGTTAATAAGTAATTGAGATGGGTTAAAATGCAAAACGGCAGAATAGGCATTTATTAATCGAAATACATGACACCATGAAGACAAAAGGCTAAAGCCAGCCACCCCGAAAGCAGTTAGATACCTTTTTATTTTTCCTGCCGCAGGCACTTAGTTGGAGGATGTCAATTAGGTGGGACAAAGACCATATAGAGAATAAAGTGCTTTAAACCAACACAAAGGATAAAGCAAACAAGTATTCATAGACTTCTATCAATAATTCAATAGCAAAGAGGTCATAATTGTCACACAGATCAATATTGTTTCTGTTTCTCCACCATCGAGCCCCTCTCTGCTTCCTTAATCTTTCAACACACAGCTCCAAAGTTCCAAATTTAATGCTATAAGGTTTTTTTAGAAATAAAAACAAATTTTGTGCCTCTGTCTTTTTTCTTTTTTAACACTTAAATTGTAAGAATTGATTTTTTTTTTTGGTGATAATAGACTGTTTTGTATCTTTGTCAAGCTGTTCTATTTTTTGAGTTTTTAAATGTTAATCAAACACAAAACCATGTTGTCGTCTTCTCCATTGCTCCAAGCGGCGGAGAGCTTCCATCACAGCTGGAATCAATAACGCTCTTCCAAGGAATGTGATGCATGAATAGATAATTACTGTGACTGTGGCATAGGAGGAACGTCAATGAGTTGCAAGATTCCATAATTACTCTTCAGCATGTGAAAATAAATGCCTGCAGTGCTGATTCTATTGCTGCGAGTGTTAAAAGATGCCTGCAGAGTCACAGCAAGCTTGGAAACAAAAGTAGGTTACAGCCTGAGAACGTGAGGACGAGCTGCACGGGGGCCGGTGTTGCGTTCGACCACATTACAGAGTGAAAATAACACTGGAACGATGCTTTACTCGCACTTTTTAATTTTTAATTTTTCCTGCTACTATTGTGAGAGCTGGGCGCTTCAGGTTTCAAGTCCACATTTTAGTCAAGTCCAAGATGGTGAAAGCTTTTTGCTGCTCACTCGTTGGTTGAATAGAAAACGGGTGCATCCTTGTTTGACTGCTCTCCGTTCTCCCAAAGAGGTGAATCGGAGGTGAAGGGCTGAACAATGGACCATTCGTCATTAAAAGTCCCCCATGTTTAACTAACCATGGGTGATATCGGTGAATGCCTCCATTGAATGCTTTGTGGTTAAGCTGTCCAACAGTGACGCCATGTATCTGTGTTTTTTCTACACTTGACAGAACAAGAGGACGTCAGCGAAACACACAAGTCTGATTTCTTCAAGTGCTTTCATGATGCAATTCGCAACTTGGGCATGACGGCCAAGTGCAGCCACAGGAATCCATTACAGAGGAGCAGAGGCAGATTTTAGACACGGCTCTATGAGGCATAGATGAAAAATAACCTTTTAGTGCCGTGCTGTGTTATCCTCTGGGAGACACCCCCCATCTCCATTGTGTATATGTGCTGGATATTGTTAGAAAAGAGAATCAAAACCCAATTTAGTGTTTGAATTATTTTCCTTCAGTACAGCCAGAGACTTTCCTGTAGGTATATGGGTTCACTCTCCACCAACAAGAACCCTTGTTGTGGTGTAGTGTCTGTGTTGTAGCCATATAGCAATATAACAGATCTCTTGTGGGATGCTGATTGACTTTGAAATGGGACAGGTTAGCTGTGAGGTATCTGAACAGATCTAATGGACCCGCAGGAGCTTCCCAAGGGGGGACTAGCTAGTGAGGGTCAAAATGGGGTCATGTTTATTCAGTGCGTCTTGGAGTGTGCCAAAAATCACATTGCTTCCTCCCTGTACCCCTTACTACATTCAGTTCTTCTGTGTCTCCAGGCCTGAATGATCGCGGGCTAGGCTCAGGCCACATCTGGATGCAATTCCCCTTTAAGCCAGTGTAGAGAAGTCCTACTGATAGTCTTCAAGCTCGAAGCAGGGAGATTCTTATATAACGAGCACGGAAGGGAGATGAAATTGTAAAATAGAACTGCTGTTTTATATTCTTTGTTTATTCGGGCACTGTGGTGTCTGTCAGCCCTAAACGATCGCTTGTGCTGTGGGTTGTCAAATCTGTGGATTTAGACAAATGTGACATATTTATATGGATATTCGTAGCCTGTTGGGATTAGGCGGGGGGAGCGCAGTTTCATATTTTAGGCCTGTTTAAAATGGGCAGTCACATTTCATTAAATTCAACCAGATTTTCGAGTACCTGCCAATAGTTAACTGCACTCCATGCGAGTGATACAATTGAGAAGCAGAGCGTGAATGGGGCAGGAAAAATATGGCAGCCACATGTATGACAGAAAAAGAACAAGGTGAGAAGATTAACCAGTTTTATATTAAGCAATCCAGACTGTGGCTCAGTTACAGTAAAAGCAGTGTATTATCGTCTGTGAAGACTTGGCACTCATTTGACTTTTAGGGCCATTAAGCTATTACTAAGCTGGTTGCTTTACATTTTTATCAATACTTGGAAGAGAATTGGCTGAAAAATAGGAATGAGTTCATCATTAAAAACCTGAAACACTCCATTCACAATGAAGTTTATGATTACCTCAAGCATACTTTACAGTCCCTAATAAAATGTAAAAGTTTTGATGAATTTATTTGCTGATGCCATACTTTGTTTAAACCTGGTGTTAACTTGTCACTCAGGCCATTGTTTTTGTGAGTAACTACTTCACCAGATGCTAATCTATTGAGCAAGTTTTAAAACAAATACCCTTCACAAATAAATTGTCAGCCTGATGCTGTGGTTTGAAAATTAATCCTCACTATCAGTTCTCTACCTGTATGAAGAAAGACGTTTCAGCTTATTTCATTTTAGGCCAGAATGTTTGAACATCAGGTTTTTGGAACTGCTGTGCTCACAGTGTGTCTGAGATAATCTAGGGATATTAAGGGTATCCTCTTGCTATGATGTCATAAAGTATAGAATAAATTATCTAAACCAGACCATTCAGAGCATTTACAATTTGGTAACTTTAATAGTTGGATAAAAATCTTTAGCAGACAATGATGGCGTGAAGTCTAGGAACCATGGAGATCATCAAATTCTTCATTTCCTCCTTTGAGATACTCTGTCAGGCCTTCGCCTATAGCCACTTTGAGTTATGGCTTGTTTGTGGGTATCTCTGCCTTGAGTTTTTACTTCAGTGAGAGATCAGATGACTGATTGGGCATTAAAGAATCTCCCATTTCATTCCTTGAGAAACTCATTTGCCTGAATATGGGCAGAGAATAGCCATGTACACTTCAGACTTCATCCTGCTAATTCTGTCAGCAGTCAGATGATCAATAAACAGTGGTGAGCCAGTTCACTGGCCCATGGCATAACATTGCCAGCACTGTGTTTGACATGATTTGTCAAATACGGTGGCATGCTCCAGGTCATGACCTGTTTCTTTTCTTCCCCATACCTTTCTCCTCCGATCAACGTGGTACAAGTTTATCTTGGATTCATCTGTCCAAACATACTTTTAGATCTGTGAAAAGTCTAATGTGACCTTCCCGTTCTTGAGTGTAACCAGTGGTTTGCACCTTGGTTATAAAACCTCTTACCATTCATGAAGGCATCTCTTGATTATAGACTTTGACAAAGAAACTTCCAGCTCCTTGAGAGTTTTCTCAACTTGGTTAAATCTTGTGGAGTTGTTTTTCTTTTTTATTGAAATGCCAGTGCATTTATTCTTTTTAAGAATGAACCATATAATTGATACAGACACTTTTAAAAAATTTTCTTTAAAAGTGTCAGCATTACTTGTACATACTTTGGCCACATTATTTTAATCTCTCTGTTTAATATGAACATCCACCATTGTAATACAAAATATGTGACAGAAAAAAAGGAAAAACATAATAGTTATTTTTAATAAATTAGGCAAATTTATTGCTATTAGTTTATTTATAATATTGCATAAGGATCTAATGCATAATCTTCTTATTATTCCGGTTATATTGTTTCCAAATGCTGTTCTGGCTCTTTTAATACCCATGTGTATTTTCTTTGTATAAGCCTAGCTTTGTTTAAATCATTATGTTCTTACAACAGGTTTGATTCACACTCAGATTTATTTGGAACGATCTCATTATTTGGCTATTATGCGTTCCCAATAGGTTAAACTGAATATGGTACCAAGATACTTTAACTCAAAGCCTCACAGAAGCTGATGGCTTCTCACTTTGTGTTGTACAAAAGATGACTTTGATTGCTTGTGAAAGTTGTTCATTTACATCGACGTGCCGTGAACTTCCTCTCACCCTTGGACAGGGGAGCTAAAGAATGCCTTTTACTTCAACAGAAGTGTTGACTTAAGGTGAAAATCCCCTCTAATAAAGAAAAGATTACCTTCTATCCTATAAGATTGGAAAACAAAAGATTATAAAAGATGTATTCAAAATGGTGCTTTGTGATTGTTCTGTCATATGGCTCAGTACACATGCATACCATTTGTTTTACTGGCATTGATTGTGAGTGTGTGTGTGCGTGTTTTTTGAGTACTTAGGTGTGCAGTCATGCAAGTGTATAATTCATGGACATGAGCGGTCAAACCCCAGTGGTCCACGGGGATTTGCAAGGTATCATGTTCAGGTTTTGTGATCCGGTGTAAGAAGCTGACTGACCCACTAAGACAGGAAAAATCAAAACCAGCTGGGAGACGTCACTCATTATTTACTGATATTTATCTGTGACCCACACTGATTACATGAATCCTATCAAGGAATGGTGATGGGGGAAAGAGTCGGTGAGAGAGAAGTGTCTCTCAGTTATTTGGTTAGTTTATTTGGTCAAATAAACTGTGAGGGGGGGGGGAGAAATAGGGGAATATATAATGCAGTGTTATGAAAGAGGACAATGATCGTTTTAACTGTCAGTTCACTCACATTAAGCACATAGTCTTTCCTATATAGTTTGATATTTTTAGATGTCACTAAAGTTATTGTCACAACCTCAACACAATGGGGAAAGATGGAATTGTTGTTTGTGGTGCTCAGAGGATTTAAAACCCATCCAATAAAAATTCTTGACTCTGGGCAGAGTGGACTTTTCAGTTAAATCAGGATACTTTTTTTTTTTGGAGAGATGCAAAGCTTTAAGATCCAGGCATATTTTCTCTTATGAAACCCTGCAGACAACATTCCTTGTCGCCCAATTTTCTGGTTATGCAACAAAAATGACTGAGAGAGATTTCTGGAAGTCTCTGGCTAAATGCTCTTTTTGTCTGTGTACAGAAAAAACATCCTCAGAGGACAGGGAAATTAACTAACAATTAGCTTGTATGATAGCTTGTATGATAGAAACCATAAAATGAATACAAATCATAGTCAGAGTATAAAAGATGGATCTAGCCCATGTGATGTTAATAGTAGTTTCTGTACATCTTCACTAGTATTGTGACAGCTACTGTTTTGGGTTTTGGGCTGCAAAAGACCAGAAAATGGACTACTCAATTATCAGCTAATGCTAGCTTGATTAGCAAACAAGAGCACAAGAACTGTTAAAAGGGCCAGTTTGGTGATCGAATTAGCACAGGTAAAGACTACAGGATAGCTATTTTCTACATCTGACCTGTCAATCAAAGTCAGTTTCTAAATGCCTGTACAGTTTTTATGAAGGGGTATATTAATCATTAGCACCCAAAGTGACTTTTGTTTGTGATGTAGCACAGTTGGGCGGTGGTTAGCACTATTGCCTCACATTTCCTGCATTTGAATCCATTGTGGGGTGTTTTCTGTGGACATCTTGCATGTTCTCCCTCGGAACTCAAGCTTATTTCCACAGTTCAAAGATATGCATGGGGTTAGGTTAATTGGTGATACTAAATTAGGTGTAGGTGTTAGCCCTGTGACAAATTGGTGACCTGTCCTGGCTGTTCTTGGCCTCTCGTCATATGAGAGCTGAGATAGGCTCCAGCCCACCTGCAACTCTGAATTTGATAAGCAGGAGAAGGTGGATGGATGGATAGATGGATGGGATGGCCTATGCTTGGATCTATAGGGATCAACTTGCTTTTGCAGTTAGCCTCAAGTTGTTATTTGAGCAAACACATTTTTTTTTCGCTTTCTGTGTTACGTTATATTCAAGGAACTTCTACCTGACATAAACACTGACATGAGTAACATGTTTTGCTCAGTGCTTCATCAGATTACTGAAAATATACAAAGGCTGAAATATGCAAATTCAGTTTGTGGAGTAAGTAGTAATGGACTACGGTGTACAAAATAGAAAGTATATCTATAATAAAATTGTCGTAATGGATAAACGATTAGAAATATAGTAAGAAAATGCATAAGGTGATAAAGATCTTCTTACTATTTCAATGCCCATTGCAGATTCAGCTAGGATATGTTGCTTTACTGTTGCATGCTGGGACGCTATATCCATGCGACTCCTCAGCCTAACCTTCCCATCAGAAGACTGGCACAGAGGTCAGGGGTCCAGATCAGAGCATTTCTTCCTGCTTTCTTGAGCGTTATCAGCTCTGTCAGATTCACAGACAGCAGAGGTCTAGGACCCTCTTCCTGACCTGCCCATCAGCTCTCAGAGGAATTCCACTAATGAGGCACTATGGGGAACAGATGCAGAGAGGGCAGCCCGGGCAAAAACAACCTGCCACAGTCACTTAATGATCGCAGACACTGTTATGTCATTGGGGAGGTTTTCAGGATGGATTGTTTTGTGTGTCGTTGGTGTTCATGCGCAATGATATCTGTTTCCTTTTTTGTGAATCCTTAAACCATGTGTGCGACTAAATCTACAAACAGTTGTTATGTATCCAGCATGTGGGTTGTTATACACTTTGATGACTCATTTGATTCATTTGCTTCTTCTCCTCTTTTATATGTCACAAACATTTTTCTCAGTCTGTGTCTTGTATTTATTTGTGATTATTTTAAGGTCACTGAAGGCAACACTAGTTTCTGTGTGTATCAGACGGGAGAAATGCCCTATGCATGTGGTATGTAATTTCAATAAGGGTTATGCTCCTCAGAACACTCTATGCATTGTGTTCAAAGACATGAAGTGGTTTATTATTACAGTACAGAACTAATATCAGCCAAGAATATTGCCCAGAACATGCCTTGAATCGCACATGGTCACTGATCAACACCATATGCACTCTGCTTGCCCTTGCGAAATGTGTTCATTCAAACTCTCTAAGGTTTCAGGCCTCAACTTCAATCACAGCTGTAAATGTTAGGACATGTTTGTGTTTGTGCAACTGCCCAGTGTATATTCCAGTACCTTGTGTTGTTTGTATCAGTTGTGGTTAAAAAGGATTAAAGAGCCAGTCCATAAAAACAAGATGAGACTGCCAAGACCAAACAAGAGAATGAAAGAAGTGGAAAATGTGCCAAGTACTTACAGACTGTAAGGAGTCAGTTGAGAAGTGAAACTCTTATGTAATTAACATAGTTTAGCTCTATTTCTGTCATGGTCAGTCTTCTTCATGATCAGTATTTATTTTAATGATGACACTAATATCGAGTGTTTTCTTGTTTTAACAAAATTGCGTTGGTTTAAGGTTTAAGGTAATGTGGGAAAGGGGAGGAGTTAGTCGTATACGAGGAAGGAGAGAGTGTATTTGCTCCAGATGTGTGTTGACACATTGTCAAGTTTTTTTGATCAGGTACAAGAGGCCCTGCTTTCTGTCTCCTTTTCTTCTTTGTCTTCACACATTCACGTTTTCTCCCTCCCGTCTTACGTTTCTTCCCGGTCACTTTTCTTCCTGCTTTACCTTCTGTTTTTCCATCCTCTCTCAGTGAGCTACTTCCACCTTGTGAGCCATGCTTTTCTGCCTGTCCAGAGGAGAAAGATGATCCAGACAATGGAAATGAGCACATACCAGCTGTTGGTAGCAATCAGCTCACGCTTACCTCAGTCCCAGATCAGACCACAGATTAAATACAAAACAGAAACCCCATGCTAACTGCATCTGGATGCTGATTCCTTCGCATGAGATTCTGAATCGCTTTTGGCATGGCTTCAGCAGAGGCCCCTCTTTCATGTACATATTGAGATTTATGAAGTCCCAGCACATGATAAAAGCTGAGTTATAGACTTCAACAGGTACACATTCTGAAATACAGACCAGTGTTATAATACTCACACAGACAAACATATGGCAAGTATATTACAAGTGCCGTTACACTCCACTACATGTACTTGGATACCTTAGAATCAGGTGTTCAGACTTAGGTACACAAATAATAAAATTTTAATTCTATGTCCTAAGAACATCTGCCTTGAAATACTATTGGATATTACTCTAGAAAGTATTTGTTAGTTATAAATTTTCACTTTTATGATATTTTTCATTATTTTTTATTTGTTTAAGTTTCATTCATACAGGTCCAGAGACTTTCTCGACCGAGTTTCATTAGATAAATCTGGCTTTCTTTTAGCTAATATATACTAAAGCAACAACTAACTGGCTAATTTTCACTTGCTTCCTTATTTTGTTGTATCTAGCAAAATATTTTTTTCTGCCCTTAATTTTAGGTAGTGTTGTTCACTGTTGGCATTTGGAGAACAGGCTTTAAGGCGCTCGGAAGTGAGCAGAAACTTCTCAGTCACTGGATTAACTTGGAAAATTCTCATGTCCTTCACATAGAAGGCAATCCAGGAAAGGCTTTTGTCTTTTGATTAAATGGCGTTAAAAAAAAGTGTCCATGACAAAGATTTAATTGTTTTTTCTTGACTCACACAAAATCTGGTTTTAATATCAATTGTTCCTTAGAGTCTTGTAATTTTGCTCCATCCAACACCCAAAAAGAAATAAACTTCAGATTTTAATGACTGTTTTAATGTTTTATTTTCAAGCTCACACATTTTTCCCTGCTTAGCTCTAAAATATGCATAAGGTTTAAATCCAAGATCCTTACAGCTTAATAGAACAATTTATGTGTCTAGACCCGTTTAGAATTGTTTGCAGTACCTTCCACCATGTATAACTAATATTAGCAAGTAAGAGGAGCTGAAATGTCAATTCAACAGTGTGGCAAGATGAAATCAGCTCCCCAAAAACTATTTCAATCATAACTATTAAACTGAGAGTAAATAGCAATGTAACACAGAAGGTGTTCCACTGGTCTGTAGTTGCTTACTGCTTAAATGTCTCTGGGGAAAACACAAGCAGAGTTCAAGAACAAGGAACCAGGCCTGGTTGATTGGGCTAAATAAGACAGATTTTTGTGGTTTAATTTGCAAAAACATGACAAGTTCACTGTGATTAGCATGCTGCTAAATCCCTGGCTCTTACTTGAGTGGGACCTTGATGACTGACAACCCATAGGCACCTTCTGAATCTGCCCGATCAGCACAATTTAATTGAGACTTGCCAGTCTTAGCAGATTTTTACCAGCCCTGGAATGATATTGATTGGCCTTTAGGTCTGAGGATCTGCATTAACTAAGTCGTAAATAAGAAACATGTCTTTGTAATAATGGGTTATAAAACAAACAGCTACTGAATTTGAGCGTTTGGAGTGAGCAAGTTGAATAACCATGAACTTTGTGCAAGATTGACCCGAGGGCTGGAGGTGACTGACTTGAAAACTATAATCTTTGTAACAAGGAGCTGTTGGGGTCGACACGCTGATTGAATAATCGAAGATGCACCCGGAGGAAATGAGGGAATCTGTTTCAAGGGATTGGGTTATCTAAGTAGAAAATTACACTATTGATTTTCATTAAAGTGGAAGGCTGCACGTAAGAGTGAATTCATTAAGAAGAATTCTTTAGGTCAGTCTGTTTGCATTTTGCTCTTGCCACACACCGTCTCTTTCTCACTTTTTGTATTTGTAGTCTTTCTTTTTGTATTTGGGTTGATAGTTGTAAATACCACTACACTGGTTGCATTGAGACATTTGAGCATGTTTTCCAAATCGTGCGGTTTTAGTCTCACGCTTTGTTATTTTCAGTGGGTAATTTCAAGGCAATTTCTTTGTTGGAACAACAAAGCAACTATTTCATAAGACAGGTATGTAAGAAATAGACAAACACAACTAGCTTTGCCAACAGTACTACACTTTTACTGGACAAATTGGTTATGACAAACACAAACCACCAAGAGTAACCATTTTATATACTGCCTGGCTAAAAAAGAAGTCACTACCTGGTTTTAACTAAGAAAATTGATAAGAGGCTTCCATTGGATAATTACTGCACTGCTTAATGTGTTTTGACTAGCAACAGGTTATTAAATCCTAACTGATGAAGTGAGTAGTTTCTCATTTTTCAAATAAACACATCCTGTGAAAAACCACCATATTCAAGGAAGAAATGTGGTCGGAAAAAATCTTGAATGATGATAGAACAGAGGTTTGGTTAAATCAGATGGTAAAATTTCAACAGCAGAACTCATGGCTGTGTTTAATAGTGAAAGTAAGAGCATTTCTGCACGCACGGTGCAAAGAGAAACCAAATGGTTGGGACCAAACAGCTATGTAGCCTTAAAACTGTTTATCAGTGAAACTAATAGGGGGGAAAAGGCTTCAATTAGCTAGAAATCAAAAAGATTGGACTCTGGAGTGGATGAAAAAGGTCCTGTGGTTTGACGACTGCAGATTTACCCTGTTCCAGTGGGGAGTGTTTACTGTGCTGAATGTCTAATGCTCCCTGAACCAGTGCTATATGGGGCGCTTTAGTTTAATGTTAATGTTAGTTTCATGTTATGTCCTCCCAAAAATTAGGTCAGCTGACTACCTGTATACCCTGAGTAACGACCAGGTTTTTACATCAATTTTCCATCCCATGAATCCTGACAATATCAGGATTCATGGGATCTAAACGGGACTTCATTTGCACACAAAAAGTTTAGACCTTTGGAGAATCTTTTTTATGTGAGAACACATTCCACCTCTCCTCTAATCAATATAACAGAAAAAGAATGCAACTCTGGAAATCTTTGAGTGACTCTGGAAAAATTGTTGTGAAATTGCATAAGCCGATTGAAACGATGCCACAGCAAATCTGTCCGACAAAATATTTATGCATGTTCACTGTACTAATTAGTGATTACATGCTTAATGAAGAATTCAGCTATTTATAACATTCTAATTATACGGCTTCCACCTTTCGCACCTTTCAAGTGCTCTTCAGCGCACTCAAACAGGTAAATACTGTGTTCCTCTAACAGAAATAGGTAGACAAAGACGCTCCCAAAACTCTCCTGTCAGGGAACATCATCAGACACCCAGCTTGGGTTTCTGATCTTCAAAGGCTTGACTTGCATTCCTGTGTTTTTCTTTTTTTTTCTTTGAGAATATTTTGTGTCTGCGAACATTCCCACTTCTGTGTCCGGTTTCATGTTTCTGCCTATTATGAAAACCTCCCTTATAGCGGGACATGGAAGTCAGGAGAGTGCTAATACAAGGTTACAAATACTGGAACACCAGCGGAGGAGCCAGATCAAATGTCACCGTTCCATAGACGGCACACATTGCAGTCTTGAAATGTCTTCATTGTACAGTTGAACAGATTATTATCAAAGACATGCTCCTGATATAAAAGGCTATTACAAAAACAATGTTCCCTCTGTGTTTTCTCCCCCCTTGAAAGGAAATACTCCTTTAAAGTCGGTGTCAGTTACACAGAAAGTTCACTTTTTAAGAGTTTCATCCAGCGTTTGTAGTCGAATGGTTATGATGTGAACTGTTATTTTAACACTTAAGATGCCCTGCTTCATAGAAAGTTTGCAACATCTGGATAAATTGTTGTATGTATTTTGCCTCCGACTCCCACAACCGGAAAATTTTTTCATCATGGAAACAATATACCTCTAAGTCAACTTAAGTGCAAGTGATGGACGTCTTAAGCGGAATGATGAAATGGCTCCATCTGACCTTTGGGATTGTTTGAGCCCTTCTCTGTTTTGCCTTTGCAGCAGTGTGTAAGTCATGATGTCATGTTCCTTAAGCCAGGTGTCCATGCGTGTTCGGCTGCTCAGCTCATCCCCTCTTAAACCCACTGACCTCACAACTAATACAGGTAACACTGTGGTAATACTAGTATTGACGCAGCTTTGGATGTAAGTATTGAGAGGAGAGCCAGTCAAACAGAAAAGTGCTTGGCTCGGGCATGGGAATCAATGGCTAGGTGGACAGAAGGCCAATGCAATCAGGGAGGCGATTGAAGCAGACTTAAAGCCTGCTGAGCCAGCACCAATGCAGAGGTAGAGTCATTTGGAACTGGATGCCTTCTACTTGTCCTCTGGACAGCACAAAAGCATTACAAGCATGCTACAAGAGTTACATTCTGTCCCACATTAAATCACCATCATGCACATACACCTCCATGTAGGAACGCATTCTTACACTCAAAGCATGGCCTAGCTGTATTTATTAATAAAGAGACACTGTGGCAGAGATGGATGAGTTCCATTTTGATTTCAGTGCAGTTTTATTTGTAAGGAAAAAAATAGCTGGCACAGGAGAAGTAGTACATTTTTCCATAAATAATACGTCGTGTTCAGAGAACTGCTGGCAAAGGAGAAAAACACTAAGGTATTTGTAGGTTGAGGTCACTTGGACTGTGTGTGTGTATGTGTGTGTGTGTGTATCTGCATGTGGAAACAGTTGAGTCCATACTCTTTGTTTGCATCCTTGTTTGTTTTTCTGTGTGTCTGCATGTGTGGCACATTCTGCAGAGGTTTGTTAAAAGTGCTCCACTGAATTTCTTCGAAATATCAGCACACGGATGCGCTGCAGCTGCTAATTCTCTGGCTTAACGGGAAAAGGCTGCTTCAGTGCCGTATGAGAAGCCTCAGCATAGGTGCCCAATAGGGAGCTTTGGTTTGTATAAGGCCTGAAACTCCGACACTGATTTTCTCTCTGAGCTTTCACTTAAGGGTGGTCCAGTCAAACACATTGAGGTCACCACTTTCATTCATTTCCAATGAAAGCATGAGCTGTGTGGTTTTTGTAGACCACAGACAGTAGTAGTTACTGCAAAATCAGTCGAAGACCAAACAGGTCTTGCTGCAGAACAGGCAAAATATCTAATACAAGCTCTGGTTGGAATAATACGAGAGTGTTTTCTTTGTGAGGTGTCTGCTGGTTGGCCAACGTGCTGGCATGCTGTTTTCCTGTTAAATCGCAGCTGAGGTCTCTCTCTGCTGGCCCCATTGTGTTCGCAGCCTCGTCTGGGAGCACAGTAGGAGCTTTAAGTGAGTTGTGTTTGTGTACTGCGGAGAGCCTGTGTGTGCGTGAATATGTGACCTTAAAAATTTGCATGCACAAGGGGGATTATATATATTTATCCACGTTGTGGGCCAAACCCTGACCCTATGCAGGAAGAGCCATTGTTATTTTGACATTTTCTGCGGAAACTGGAATTTATGAGAAAGTTTCAAGACAGATAACCTATAGCGATACCAAGAATTAGACTCTAATTTTAACCAGAATGACATTTTTCTCTCTCTTGACTCTGTGGCATGAAGAAATCTGGGGTTACCAGGTTACATTTTGTCATTATTTTGTCTCCTAGCAGGATGCTGCAAAAACATGCAAAGCTGGAAGTCAGTTTTATTGAGAGTGTGAAAGCCAAAGAAGAAAAGCCAAAAAGTGCGCTTCCTCAAATGGCCACTTGAGGCAATACAAGCATATGTGTGCACCTGGCTAACCAAGCTTGATAGCATTAGCTAAAGCCATGTACATATTCAATATCTTATACTCTCTGGACCTTCAGTTTGACCGGTAAGCCTTAAAGATCCCTGATGGAATACCATGTCCTTTCAATTACCCAAAATACCACTATTTTAATTCATGTAGCTACACTATCAACAATGTTTACTTTTGGTTAAGGCATTATTTTTTGTTGATTTCTTATTTGCTAAAAGCTTTTGTCCAAAACTTAATCATGTGTATTGTTATTTTAAGAAGAACTGTTTTTTTTCCATAAAGGCTTTGATCAGCTTCTCTCAGATTTACTGCTCTATGTGGATTTAGGCAAAAGGTTTATGAAAAAGCTACTGTTACTGTAACTTTTACACATACAAGTGACTTATATAAATATAAAAGCTTGTTTCCTACGCTGGGGGGAGGGGGTTCTGCTGTCTGATTTAAAAAAAAAAAAAGACTTTAAGAAAATCAACATAAGTTAGGGTTTTACATGTGAACTTACATTTCTAATTTATCAAATGCCACTTGCTGAGCAGTTCTTAGATTTTAAAACAAAGCTTCTTTCGTCTGGCTTCTTCACCTGTTCCTTCTTACAGCTTTCTCTATATCTAATGGTGACATTATCACACATTAATGGCTTTTTGTCACTGGAAAATACAGTCATTCTGCCTGTAGCTTGCGGACGCAGTGTGGTACAAACAGCACAACCCAGCTTAGATGGCTTTGCTGAATTTCTGTGACAACAATTTTATTGGCAGCTGCCAACAGGAAAGCATCACAGCTCTGAGAAGGAAAATGTGTTGAGACTAAAAGTAGGAATCTAAGATAACATGACATTTGTTAAGCAGGTGTATCAATGAGTTTAGCACATGAAAAGTTAACTTTCTTGATCATTAAGTAGAATCACATTTATTTGCACATTAATTTAAGGTGGAACAGATTGTTCCAGTCCACTTTAACTTCTGGGTAAACTAAATTATAGAAGATTTGCAGTACATGAGGTTTAATAGGAATGATTTGATATCTCTTCTTTATTCCATTTAAATATGGAAAACAAATAACTAAAATTTGAGGATTCAAAACAGGAATTCACAAGCCAGTGGGTAAAATTAGGTAGGTATGTCTACCTTTTATGCAATTTATGATACTTAAAAGGTAAAAACTTTGGTATGTTGAGGAATTTTCACCACTGAAGGTTTTCAGATTTCCTTTTAGCCTTAGTTAAAACTAACAAAAATGGAAATGGGTTGAATGTGTTTATAAAATGAGTTTTGGGTCATGGTCTATCTGTTCTGAGTGCTGATGTATTGTTAATGAAAGGCAGTATAACTTTCTGTTGTGCGCTTGCATTTAAAATGAGCGTGTACATTGTTTCCTGCCTGGTACCATTTATAAAATGAGGCCATAAATGATGTCATCTAAAGCCTTCTCAGTGCATTATGTATATTGATGACATATATTGGAAACTTGGCTTTCTCGTGTATATTTTTACCAGAACATTTGATCATAAATCTAGACTAAATTGCTTGTATGGCTGATAGCATGATGCTGAATAACGACTGTGGTCTCAGAATAGCGTTCGTAACTCACTCTTAAAGCGTATCAGCCGAGTTGCATATGGGCGTGTGTGAGCGAGTGTGTGTCTGCACGCGGGGTTAGATGACCGACTGGGCAGGGTGATAGCACATTGTGGTAACGCCACTCAGGTCAAACTCTCTCCAGGGACTAGAAGTGGAAAGTGAATGATGCCAGTTTGGATACTGGGCTATGACAACTGCTCTCAGCAGCATCTCATCTGACAGACCTATTAGTACTGATGCCAACATACAAGCATAGAAACAGCAGGGCAACACACACAGTATAAACACAGAGTAGAGTAAAGAGAAGACATCCTGTAAAACAAAGCAAAGAGTGTGACATCAGCCTTCTTTTCATTTTTGTCTTCAATGAACAAGTGCAAGTACAGATATTTCCAGTAGGCAGCGAAGGGCACATTTGACATGGTGCCTCCTTAAACACACCACAAATCTTAGACCACAGGGTGAGAGACGTTTGTGTTTCATTTCCGCTTGCGTACAATTTGCCAATGGCCATCACTTCCCCACAAAGAGGAAATTGAAACATCAAGCCCCTGTTATTATCCAAAATATATTTATTTTCATTCGATGTATAACCTCAAGAATGGTGACTTTTGGTTTAGATGCATTTGGGTTTAATGAAGATGTTGTAAATCAAAAATGATCCGGTTAAAACATCCAAAACTGCAGGACACTGGGTTGAAATTGCCCATAGCAATTCCTCGGTTTTACCCGACACACTTCTGTTCGCAGGCTGAGAGAAGTGTTTAGCAGCGCTGGCTGAGGATTAGACAAGTTCCAGCCCTTCTACATTTCCTCTGCTCTCATTTCATTGTTTTCAACAGGCGTCCCTCAAATCACTTCAATCAAATATCATGCTGCCAAAACACAGAAAGAACTCAGTGCCCCATTTTTAATCATTTATGCCACGGTCAAGAAACCAAATTTGGGGAAGAAACTGCCACTCTGAAACTCAATACACACACTGCATTAAATAATGCAAGCAGTTTGTAGACTTCTTTTCAAACTGGCTTGATTTTTGTTTGTGCTCAGCCCTCTTTTAATGCCCGCAAGTGTGTTCCACAAAGTTGGATCTGTGGAGAGTAACTGGGTTCATATGCACACTTCAACTTGTGTATTAAATGTTTACCACTGAGTATTTGATTAATAACTTAATTTTTCTGTTATGCGTATTTTGTTTGCGTTGCGTCTTTGATGGGAGAGTTTTGAGTTTCATTCTCCCATCAATGGTTCAGCCGTTTGTGTATCAGACCTCTATGATTTGCTGCCTTACACTCCATCATCTATTTTGGCTTTGATTTGTGCAGATGATGTTGTTTCTCAGACACCCAGGTGTTTCTCATCAGTCCTATAAAGGGACGTTACTGCTCACCTAAACTTTTTCCATACGTAGAGGAGCCCTTTTTTCCTCTGCTCGGGTTTCAGCTTACTGGCACAGACAAACCTCAACAGAAAGCTCTGCTCTTTTTAGACCTTGTGATTCTAAGTGCTTTAGAAAGAAATCCAAGATAGAAGTAGGAGCTGTTGAGAGTTGCTGCAATCTGTTAGTTTGAAAGGACTCCCGGCTTACTCCACTCACAGACTTCTCTGTAGTTCCAGATGGTACAGTCTGTTTTCTGGTTCACATGACACAGCAAAATGAGAACGATCTGAATTGTTTTTGAAAACTTTCTGGTAACTTCTTATATTGAATTTTTAATATAATAACTTTAACAGGGTTTTTCTTGATTCTCAAGCTGTCAGGTAAAGATTTGCCTATAAAACTAAATAAAATAATTATACAAGTTTCCTGTTTGATGTCACACAATAAAAACTTTTTTTTTTTTGTAAGTCACATTTGGTTAACTGCACTGATTATTGCACATAACACAGATAAAACTGTCCAAAAGTCTTAAGCCACTTCTCATTTCACTATATTTTACTATATTCACTAATTCTCCAGGCTTCTTGAAGGACACTCAAAGCATTTCTTTGATGTTCACTGCTTTTTGTTCTGTTCTCTGTCAGGATGATTGTTTCAGTAATGTTGAATTCCATGCTCTGGGGAAGCCAATCCATGACTGATAGTTTTCCATTATGTTTTTATGTACAGGTCTGATACTGAACAATTTATTAGACCACAACTTAATGTAAAGATTATGCCACAGTTGCCCCAAATTAACATGGGTAATCACCAAAATAGTTTGTTTTCTTTTTAAAACTGTATGCCAACACATTTTCTTTTCTAAATATATTTTTTTGGCCAGATACAGTGAAGACTGACAGGAAAGCGGGGGGAAAGAGAGAGGAGGAGACATGCGGCAAAGGGCCGCAGGTCGAATTCGAACCCGGCCCGGCTGCTCTCAGCCATGCGGCATATGGTCGCCTGTTCATCCAACTGAGCTAATATAACGCCTGTATGCCAAAACTTTCACGTTTTTATTTATCAGTCCATAAAACCTGTGATACTAATTTTCAGCTCAGTTCTTGTGTAATTTGGCGTCCGTCATACCTCAGCCTTTAGTAGATATCTTCTTTTTAGACTCAACACTTTTGTTTTCCTCCACTTGTCCATTTTCCTCAGATTTTTAATGTGACACTGTACACCATGCTGAGATAAGCCATGGTTTCAGTTGATAGTTCTTTGGAAATCACCTTGTTGCTACAATTTTTTTTTTTTTTTATGTCTGTCAAACTGTTACATAATTTTCATAGCTTTAACTAAAGAAATGAGAACAGTTTATGTGTAAACAAAGTGCATAAATATACAGTTTATTACTGATTCTTTGCTGTTATGTGTAGAAACAACACAGGTTCATCTCATTAGTTAGGTGCCTTTTTTATACTTGACTGATTCACAGGTCAGTGTGATCTACAGTTACACAAATCCCTATAAAAATAAGACATGATATAGCATTTTAATTCTTTCTTTTATTTTGACTGCATTGTCCCTTTGTTCAGCAATTTGTCCGACACTTGATGCCTCTTAAACGTGTTAAACAAATAAAGCTGACTTGACTGCTGCGCAGATAGAACTGTGCAAAAGTACATGTAATTCAGATAGTTGGGCTCTTGTTGGACTAAACTTAAGATTAACAGCTGGACTGTTTCATTTCTTCGTTGCATAAATACTATATAACTGGACTTAATAAAATGTTCTGGGAACACAAAACGAAGGACACCTTCTGACCTGAGACATCTGCTGTAAGTCTACACTGAGAACATATCTGTAACGCAGTGTGGAGCCAGGCCATTATGCACTTTATACAGATGCAAGACAAATGCTGTAAACACTTTGGAATTACTTTGATTTCCGCACTGATTACTCATAACATGTGCTCTGATAATCATTTAAATCACAATTAAAGACAGACACAGAGTAATAACAGCAAGTAATGACATAGAGTTGAGTTGAATTGATGAAATTTTGACGTCATTGATCCCTCTCTGATTTCAAAGCATCCAGACCCTGAAATACCAAACCTGTACCAACGTCCCCACGCTCCTATGAACCTCTACAGAGTCGAGATGATATTTTTCTGTCCAAGTATAATATTGGAGAAGAAAATTGCATTTTTTTTCCATAAAGTTTAAAATCTGCCCGCACGACCTTGTCCCAGAAGTGTTGTGGGATTCTGGGTAGACCGTTGCAGAGCTATCACAATATTTATCCATATATTTATTTCTTCAGAGCTTGAAGTTCATCCATTAACACCAGAATTGCACATTTCTCTTTTTGGTTGAATCTTTTTCAGGATGTGCACTCATAGCGAGAGGAGAGCAGTCATGAATTTTTTCCTTTTTTAGAGCGTTTGACTTCTTGTGGACTAACACCATGGCCTTTTAAAAGTCCTCTAAAACTTGCTTTGATTAAGGAATAGTTAACGCCAACAGTAACCAGACATTTTATGCCTTTTTTTATAGGTACCACCACCTCTACAACCCACATCTCAGGCCTCATCTACTATATCCATTGTGGCTTGTTATTCCTGAAATCCTGCTAACATTCTGCCATCTGTGTGATATTTGATCCCATAAACATGAAGTTGCAATGCTTCAGCCTCCTTATGGCAAATGCATGCAGTTAAACTGTGTATCACTGGAAAAGTATCTTTGTAAAAGTCTATTCTGGACTACGCACCCTTATTTCCGTCAAATGTTATGAGATTGAATTAATCTGCCATGTGTTCTAATGGTTAGCAGACACCTGTCAGTAAAACACGACTCTCTATTGTGAGAGTGCACACTTAACCTTCACAGGGGCCACTGGCCAGTACTTCAAGCTCATAGAAAGCCTGGCTGAATTCACGCCTCTCTGTTTAATAGCCCTTGGCCTCGCTTTCACGAAAGCGGGCCCGTCCTTTTCATTGGTGCACCTGGAACAATTTTATTTGGCTCGGCTGGAAATATTCAAGGTGCAAGGGAAGGGAAGGGGACATTTGTGGAGTTGTGCTGGAATGAGTCTCTTGGCTTATGGTGTCCTGAGCTTTGCCAGAGCACTTTTTCATTACTTCCCCAAACAGAAATTATTTTCTAGTGCTCAGTGTGGTTGTTAAACAGACACGGTGAGCAGTTCTGAATAGACTGAACATTGTTCAGCTGCTGTGGGAGAGTTTTCTTTTTTTTAGGGGGGACAGTCGTTTATGTAGGACAACTGTTTCATGCAGGTCATTCACGGGTGAAATTTGGTGCCCATTCTTTATTACGGTGACGAGAACCCAGGATGTCCTCCAATTTGGCCTGTTTAGTTGAGTCAAGAAAGCATTTCTGGATATATTATGTTTCCAGTAGCCTCGTCCATTTCCCTGGTCACAAATCAGATCAAAACCTTAGCCAGTTTCTTACAAGTAACTTCTTACTCGTTTTATTCTCTAATTGCACCAAACATTCTTCTTTCAAAACCACAAACTCTTTAAAAATCACTGGCCAAGCAGTGGCATGGCCAGCAGTCTGAATTTGAAGACACACACACACACACACAAGGACATACTCACGCACACATCTGGTTTTAGTTTCGAATGCCTTTCCATATATATATATTTTCCCGTTCATCCTCACACACACAAAATAGTCTTTTTATCCCTTCTAAATTTGGCCCTGCGTGACCACAGCCACTGTGTCCAAGTAGGCCAATGAATTGCAACATGTCATCAGTATAATTAAGCCATTTAGTGCACAGAGCTGAATGTGTCATGCATTTCATATGATGCCCACTGCTTCCTCACGCAGAGCAGGTAAAGCATTTCAGTTGGTCTTCATAAAAGGCAGAGAGGACAAGGAAAGAGAGTCTTTGGTGGCCATGGCATTTTACAAAAAGCAATTACCATCAATCATGTTGAATTCTTTGTCAAGGTGGCCTGGAGTTGATTCCCGTACCCTGGGGAGAGCTTCCTGACAATGACATAGGATCCTCTATTGGCTACAAGCAAGAATGTAGAAGATGAAAGATTCTTTTGGACCTAATGGGGGCCATGGTCTGAAATGTAATGCATGGCCATTGAATATCATTATGTCCTTGAAAAGCCAATAAACTGCTGTAGGACACAGATCATTATATGTCATTAGAACTCAGCTCATGCCCTTTGTCTAAACACATTTAATTATTCTGTACCTTTTCACCAACCAGCACAGACTCTTTGGTAATGAAGAGAAGAGAAGAAAAGATAGAACAAAGCAAGAGAAATATGGTAAAATAGGGGAAAAAAACTATGACAATAGTGCTTATTATAAACTGATTAAGTATAAAAAATTGCTAAAAACAAAACAGAAGACGCATACACAAACATGCATAAAAATCTCTAACAGAAACCACTATGTATAACAGGGGTATTAAACTAAAATTTGAGGAGGTCCAGTTGGAGAAAATCTTCTCAAGCAGAGGTCCGGGACATCATAATGTCTAACTTACGTTATGATTGTGATAGAGAAGCAACCTTTTTTTTTTTTAATTTATATCTGAACGTATGAACAATAGACTGTCAAATCAATGAAAATACAAGTTAAAACATTTCAACAAAATTTATTGTTAACACTGAAACACACAGTAGGCCTACATTAGAAATAGGGCTGCTGTTTAAAATGAATTAGAGAAAATAAATAAAATGGCTAAATTGTGCATCTTAAAACAAAGTGATTAATTTCAGAAAAAAAAAGTTTCCCTTTTTCTTTACATTTTACATCTCGACTAAACAGTCTCAATACATTTTCAACAGATAACATCAAAACATTTTAACAATTTTACAGTTTCTCTTTCTTTCACCCCCTTATATTCCACGTCCCAACTTTCTGTTGTTCAGTGAGAGAATTGAGCTTTAGTTCGCTCTACTAGGATTTTAAATCTGGGCTGGAATGGTGTCAGGGCCATTCTCATACACATGTGTAGGTGCTCATTGGTGATCCTGGAACGATATTTAGTTTTTATTATGTTCATTGTGGAGAAAGCTGCCTCACAGCTGTATGTGGAGCCAAACATGGTCAAGATGTACAGGGCTACTTTCCTCAGATTTGGGAAAGCTGTCTCAGAGACCAATTGGGGCCAGAAAGTGGCAGGTTCAGTTCTTCCAAACTGCTCTTTCAGGGCCACATCTGCTTGGAGATCAATTAGTTGCATTTGAAGAGGCCCAGCATTTGCCCACTTGAAGTGCTGTGTGACTTCCTTTGAGAACCCTCTGACATCAGTGATGGCAAATGGGTTCTTTATGAACATGGTGAGCTGCTGTCCAAAGCTGAAGCTATCAAAACGTTTGCTGAAGTTTTCAATCAGCTTATCAACAAAGTCAACAAAAGAGGACACATCTCTCTGTCCCTGAACCTGTTCCTTCACTGTTGGGAAGTGTGCATAGTCTCCTTGCAGGTCTTCTTTGAACACTTCAAGTTTCCTCTGAAAGCAGCGGACAGCTGTCATCAGTTCACAAATTGAATTGTCCTTGCCCTGCAGCTTCAAATTCAGTTCATTCAGGTGTGAAGTGATATCAACCAAAAAGGCCACAATATCCATGTTTTTCCCATCATTTAAAAAGAGAGAAAAGTTTGTTGCTTTTTGACTTTCCAGCTCTTCCAAGAAAGCTGCTACTTCACTTCTGATGGACCAAAATCGCTCCAATGCCCTGCCTTTGCTAAGCCATCTCACATTGTTGTGAAGCAGAAGATCATCAGCGTGTGCATCAACTTCTCTGAGAAATTCCCTGAGCATGCGATGCTGACAAGAAGAAGATGCCCTGAGAAAATTTATCATTTTCATCATTGTTTTCATCACCTCAGCATACTCGTCTGACAGGGTGGAGCATAACACTGACTGATGAATAATGCAATGATAAGAGATTAGCTCGGGATTGTCCTCTTTCATTCTTGCTACAGCTCCTTTCTCTCTCCCCATCATAGCAGGGGCTCCATCTGTGGTTATTGAAACCACTTGGTTTGGCTCTATTCCTCGCTTTGTTAACATTTCCTTAATGGCCAGGTAAATATCCTCTCCTCTTGTAGTGCTGTGAAGGGAAGTTACACCTAGCAGGTCTTCACAGAACTCTTTCTTATCATTGTTGAAGAACCTTACATAAACTAACAGCTGAGCATTGTCAGACACATCAGTGGACTCATCTACAGCCAAGCCTACACATGGTGTCTTATGAATAGCTTCTTCCAGCTGGGATAGCACATCCTGAGCTAATAATTCACTTCTCTTTGTGGCTGTTGATGCTGACATAGGTATTTGCTTTATTTTGTCATGAAGCTCTTCTTTTTGTTTACCCTCAAGTAATGTTTCTGCTACTGCACTCATGCACTCTTTGACAACACCTGCAAAGGGCTTTTTGTGTTGACCTAAAATCCAAGCAACTCTGAGGGAACATTCATGAGCACGTTGTTGGGCGGTGAAAGAACTGGTTAAGATCCTTGTGGACTGATCATATTGGGCTCTGAGACTGCTAATTTTCTGGGACCTGAGTTCAGACTTGGGTGGGTATGATTGTTCAAAAGCTTTGTGCTTTGTCTCATAGTGGCGTTTGACATTGCCACTTTTAATCAGTGCCACGGTTTCTGAACATATGAGACACACTGGTTTGCTGCTTGCGGCTGGAAGAATGAACAAGACTGAATGGACTGACGCATACGTCAGTCCATTCAGTCTTGAAAGTTCTATTTTCGGTGTCTACTTTTCTCTTTTTTGAAAGCGCCATAGTTGTTTTACCTCTTGTGACTCCCGCTCACGTCTTGTCTCACTGTATCGTTAATCGTCTCGCTTGTCATTCACCTCTCACCATGTCTTTCCTCTGTCTGTGTCTGCACTCAGCGTTGCGATCGCCTTGAATGCGCAGATGTGATTGGCTAAGTAGTGTCACGTGGGTGGCGTAACTCGCACACAATTGGTTAGTATGTTCCCTGGTCTAATACAGCATGTTCCCTGGTCTAATACAATGTAAGGTTACTGCTTAAAATTGAATCGCCCCGTCAAAATTAAATATAATTTAATATTTTGTTAACTATAGGTCCGGGTCCATATAGGATGGCGACTGGGTCCGGACTCGGACCCCGGTCCGCCTGTTAGTGACCCCTGATGTATAAGTACTGATGGTTCACATATCTATAGATTGTTAGAATATTGGACAAAAGTGTACTTTTCACAGAAATTAAGGTGAAGTTAAAGAGTGATTTTCCAATGAGACAAGCATTTTTTAAATTTACTGTTGGCTAGAGATGCCCTCATAAAATTTCCTGCTAAATCAACAAGATTTCCCGTACCTCTCCTCTTTCCTTGCTGTGGTTTTGAACTTGACACTTACCGCTGCCACTGCGCTGTACACATGAGTGACTGTACTCTCATAACAATCACCTGTTTTCAAGAATCTTCCCGTGACTGTTTATAGTCTCAGTGAAGGGAATTGACTGATCCCACTTCTGTTTTTCTCGCCCAGGGCTCAGGGCATTCCAGCGCTCCACAGAGGTGTTGGCTAATTAGTCTCCTGACCCTTAGGTCAAAGGTCTCCAGTTCACCTAGCCTCAAGGGAAACCAGTGATATTTTAAGGAGTTTTGACTGTGGATACTTAAAACAACGGACTATAGAGCCTTGGGGCTCTATAGACTGCTTACCTGGGTCATATAATGACAGGTGATGGGTATCAAGATAGGACTGTTGCCATTTCCTGACCCCTGATGCTCTTTTCCCCCAAAGCTCTTGATGAGCGTAAGACTGTATATGTGATGATGCAAGGGAAAGAGGTCGTCCTTCAAAAGATGACCTGAAATAGTTGCTTTGGGCCAGGGTTGGGAATTGCAGCATGTTCCCTGCTTGGACTGTGGAAGCTCAGGGGATAACAGCGATAAGACCTTGACACAGCACCTGCAACGTCTTCTAGTATTTCACTGAATTTATTTAGAGCAAATAGTTTGCTTCGTTATATAAAAAGAAAAAAGAAAACATTGTAATTTTATGTTAAAAATCTCTAATTATGCTTAGTATTGTTTTTATTGTTTTAGCTCAAGCTGCCAGCCTAACCTCACTTATTTTACACCTCTGTACATATAGAACTTCCTATTTGCGCCAAAGACATACTCACCACTTCCCACACCCTCTGTAATCCCGTTGGATACTGGGCTGTGAAAAAGATATCACAAAAAATCTAAGGCAGGTCAGATTTATAAGACCTAAATCCAGCTTTACCCATTTGTAATCATCTTTGCCTCTGTCAGCCTTTATGCTTGACACATAAGCAATTTAAAAAATATAAATTGGTAGCTTTTTAAATTAACAAAGAAAAAACCCCCCAACAAATTAGATGCTAATTTTCAGCCAGCTAGGGTTTGCATAAACAAATGTTTCTAGCTACTTCAAACCATTAAAACGTCTTCTGTGAGTTAGCTGAAAGGCCTTTTAAACTTGAGCAGACTGTGGATGGATTTTCTGTTAAGGATTTGTTTTTTTTCAGGAAATCCAAAGGATGTGATTTTTTTTAAATCACTTAACATGTGTCTAACATCAATGCCTCTCTTCCCTATACTGCTGAGTTGCATCACTAGCTAACATTATGAACAAACAGCTGACTACCAGCACAATACAAACTTCATTTAAGCACATAAACACTAGTAATTGTATGAAAATACATAGCCAAACTAATTACTTTAATTTAAGTTGGTTTCAGTCAGTTTATGGCACATTACTGTTTTGGTCAATGCTTGCTAGCAAGCTAGTTAGCATGAGAAGGATCCTCATCAACCAGCTAACATTGTAATTAATGAAAATGTTTTTTTGAGATTTACAGAGAACTTTTTCAAGATATTTTGCAATCTAAGTATTCTTATTTCAGTATAATTCAAATAACCTTCATATGCCCAAAGATCCAAGGTGTAAGCTAGCTCTGCCTAGTTACCACTGATTGCTTTACAGAATACATAAGTAAGTAAAATAAGAAGATGGTAAAATACAGTATTATAGTGAAAGGTACAATATTAAATAAATAGAGCTCATAACAGTCCAGTAATTTAAAAAGTGTCTGACAAAGAAGTAAAAAACATTATAAGATACTTTTCTTGTGAACTACATGGTTCATAAAAACACTTCACATCTGAAGATATAAGCACAGGCGTGATAAAGAGTGGAAAATAGCCTTAACCGTCAAATATGGAAACCTCATTTACAGGCGCTGCCCTCTTTATTATAGATCTCAACCTATATATATCACCTCTTTTTGAGAAGTGATACCTGACATGCATAAAACCCATAGCATTCTTTCCCACTGATCTCCCACTGTATCTTTACTGCTCACCACCCAGGCAGAACATATAGCAA
Organism: Aulonocara sp. 'chitande type north' Nkhata Bay; assembly: GCF_057382095.1. Classification (NCBI taxonomy): domain Eukaryota; kingdom Metazoa; phylum Chordata; class Actinopteri; order Cichliformes; family Cichlidae; genus Aulonocara; species Aulonocara sp. 'chitande type north' Nkhata Bay. Next base: position 29,897,665 of record NC_141360.1, on the reverse strand, counting down.
TACTGGAACTTTTGAATGAGTGCTTTTACTTCCCTTTGTCCCAAGGGATTTTTCTTTTTTTTAACATAGTGCAGAAGACCACGCCATGAAACTCTCCAAGCTTTTTCAGCTTTTCATTTTCCTAGAGTTTATCTTTGTGAAATAAATCCTATAAAGCAGAAAACCACTGCTGGACTATTGAGCCGCCTCGCAGTTACAGAGGGTAAAGGAAAAATGGTCACTCTGGTAATTGTGTGTTTTTCAGTATAATTTTGTATGGAGCTACACTGTAAACAGGACTGAACACTAAGTATCAGGGTGAAGGCTATGTTGCTATTGTGCCGTATTTGAAAGTCTCATTCAAAGTGTGCTTAAATCATAGTTTTGACAGTGGCGGTGTTTTATGGGAGATTTGTGAAAAGGGGGGAAAAAAAGTTGTGTTTGTCTTTGCAGTTCTGCTGCATCTGTGATAAGTGTTCTTGTGTTTTTGCTGTAGCCACGGGCTTTTTGTGGTGACCGCAGTGCAGCGTATTGTTTTGTTTCCCTTTGGTTGCAGAATGTGTTTGCCCATTGTCAGTTCAGTTAATTAATCTCTTTGACATAAAAAATGAAATGAGAACTGAGAAATTACAGGCAAAAGCAGTCAGCCTGAGTTAAACAGCTCTCCCTCTGATTTATGACTATTTACATTATTAAAATGCTATACATATTAAATATGAAATGAAAACTTTTCTTTACAAGATTTGCTGCTCAATGCATTAATAAATTTGTCACTACTGACCATTAAAGTTTGTAAACCGTAGATATATTTCCCCCCTGCTCTGCATGGCAACTCTGGGGTTTGACTCCCACTGTTTCTAAATGGTGGTGTTATTGCACGGTGAGCGGAAGCAGCGGGAGGTTTACAGAGTGTGTAAAGCATTAGGAGGCCACACAGACAGTAATAAGTCTGCTCTATCTTGACTGATGGTTCTGCTTTATTACAACAGCCAGAGTGCTGTTGTCCCCTTGAGGGACACATACCTATCTGCATGATGGATGAAGATTTTAGTCACAACAGAACACCTTGTTTGCATTGGAGGGGGGGGACGTTTTGCACTTTTACAGGGGAGTACTTTTGAACAGCGTTGTTTGGTCAGTGTGTGAACAATTACAGTGCTAGCAGAAAGTCAGGAGTTCGAGCTGATAAGACTTTGTGGGTTTGGGGAAGACAGATTTTGCAAGTTTTCTGTCGGTCCACTGGGGATTCGGGTGAATAGGCTCCGCTGTGCACAGAGGCCAAGCAGTTAGGAAGTGTGGAAAGTGCAAAAGTAAGTTGAAGGTGCTAAGTTGTCAACAAGCCATCAGGCAGCAGGGTGAATGTAATGAGCTCTGTGTGCATGTGAGTGTGTGCCTCTGAAAATATGAGACGAAAGAGGTATTTTTGAAGGTGCGTGCTTGAATGTGTGCATCTTTTGTGTGTGTGTGTGTGTGTGTGTGTGTCTGTGCTCTATAGTCATTTTTTTGCCCTTTCCTTTCACACCTTCTCCTGTTTCATTTTGCACACACTTAGACAAGTCACTCAGAAAACCATTTTAATGGAAAGAGGGCAAAATAGCTTAGCAAACACTGCAGATTTGTCAATCCTGACTACTTTACCAGACTTTTATTTGCTCACTAATCTCAGCAAATACACGATCAATGAACACTATTAAGTCACGCTCAACCTAATTTCCTGCTTGTTCACAGTGGCCTCCTGCATAAATACCATAAAGGCCATCTTTGTATAGGGGTAAGTCTTTGTCGTAATTGTTTTGAGGTCCTTGGGTGGAGGTCACTGCTGCCGTTGGAGTGCGTCTTTGCATATCGACTCCAGAGAATGTTTGAAAACATGACTTATTGATTCATATAAGGTCATTAGGTTTATAAAAGTCCTCCGCTGATGGATGGTCATGCTTGGCTCAAAAACATGTCAGTCTGCCTGATGGATGCTTGGCTTGGGTAACACATCAGCATCGATAGGCAGCAGTGGAGGAATTCTGTGCTAAAACATTCGCTTGTATTGATTCGTTGATGCAAATGAACCACAGTGTGAGGGTCAGAGCAGGCCCTCAGGGGGTTGTGGATGTGTTGGCGTGAATGTCAGCCAAGGTTGGAGCCAGTTATTCAGCAACACGTGTTTAGGAGCACACTCTGCAGGCTATGTGAGTCTGTAGCATTGCTCCATAGATGTTTATCTTTGTGACTTTTGAATATAGATACATGTTGATGGCACCCATTTCAAATGTTACCTTTCCACCCAATATATTGTATATTGCCAGTAGATGCTACTCTACATCTGATAGCAGACTCGGTGAGCAATTGTCACTTCAGTAAATAGTGGTGGTTTCACCTTGCTGAGTGGAAATAATTGGTGTAGTGTTTCCAATTTAAAACAGCGGTCAAAATAAGAGCAGCGGTTGGGGTGGTGTAACAGAGTGACACAGAGAATTGTCTCTTGGACCTAATTTGCGTTTTTACTGTTTACTTTTATTTTTAAACTGTGCTTGGTTAGGTTTATCCTCCAAAAATTCTTGGTTATGTTTAGAAAAAGATCAAATTTTAGGTCAAATATACCCTTTCACAATGTTTACCACATGTTAGAAAGTCCCAATTTTCTAGGTTCTCACCACATAGTAATTTGTATACTTGATCACCAGTGGTCTCCTACATAATCAGTTTCTGTTTATCGCTCATTGCGTCAGATGATAACTGCCTGCTGAGCGTGGTGATAGGTGTAGGAGTGTGTCTGCTGGCCATATCTGTGGGACTGATTAAAATTGATAATGGTCATTTAACACACTGATAACATGCAAATTGGTCGTTGATGCTCACACCCATTTTGTCCTTGTATTTGCACAAAACCCATTTTTTAACACTTTACACCTTCTTTTTTTTCTACTACAAAATCCACAGTGCATTAAACTACACAAATAAATATTACTGCATTGCAATCAGTCTTATGCCTTATAGCCAAAACAAGATAAATTGGTGGAGATTTTTTATATTGTTGTTTCTATTGTATTTTATAACTGAGTTCTAAAAAAGTCGGGACATTGTGTACAACAAAAAAAAAAACCAACAATTTTCAAATCTCATAAGCTCTTATTTTATTTACAACAAAATAAGAGTTTATAAGTACAAAAAGTACTTAAAGCTGGAGGAACATTTTGAAACTAATTTGGAAAAATGGAAAACTGCTTTGTGGTCAGATGAATGGAAATTTGAAAATCTTTTTGGAAAAACGTCCTTTAGATTAAAGAGGAGAGGGACCATCTGGCTTGTTTTCAGCTCTAAATTTGAGTGGTGCATTACTGCATTAGAATCGGCAGCTTGGACATTTGGAAAGGTACCATCTAGATAACAGTTTTTTGAGGAAGGCTTTGCATATTTCAGCAAGATAATGTGGAATCGCATGCGGCATCTCTTACAACAGCATAGCTTTGAACAATACTGTCTCAGTAGCCAACTGAAAACATCTGGTACATTATATAAAAGAAAATGTGACAAGGAAGACTGCTGAGCAGCTAAAATCCCATATCAGGAAAGAATGGGACCAGATTCCCACAGAAATCCAGCTACTGGTCTCCTCAGTTCCCAGGCGTTTTCGATGTGCTATTGTGACTAAAATATCGGTTTATGAGATTTTCAAATCATTTCATTTTTTATTTATATTTTACACAGTATCCCAACATTTTTTGGATTATTGATGTAAATATGGTCCATGCAAATGTGATCAACACCATCCAGAGTTACTGTCAGCATTATCATAGTTTATAAACTGCAAGTAAACTGATAAGCCTGAGAAGTTTCAAACCAGTGTTTCTAACTTTGCTTACGTTGGCTAAAAAAACACACAAAAACAATAGAAAATGATCGATGTTGTTACAGAAACTAAATAAAATATGGAAAGACCAGAGAGGAATTTTCCATTAAGAGCTGTTCAAGCGCAGGCATTTCTCTTTGACTTCTGCAGACACGTTGGATTGTTCCCTGATCCATGGGCCCTTGAAGTGGGCAGGCTGTCTGTCAGCAGGAAGGTTGACACTTTCATTTAGTAAAATAAATAGTCATATGTTTAGGTCAGGAACTTGTCATGCTACATGGCAAGAAAATCTCTCAGCTGAGCCTAATGGAGTTTGTTATGCTATACGAGTTGAACATTGGCAACGCTGTTGTTGTATGGAGAGAAATAATTGCAGTACTGGAGGTAAATGCAAGTCTCACAGTTCATAAATGGAAACAAGCTCTACAAATGTGTATTACGATTTGTGAGTCGTTAAATTGAAGTTGTAAATCTACGCGCAGAGTACTGGTATCCATTCATTATAGGCTGTATTTATTTGTAAAAATGTATTTGTGAACACCAAGAATCTAACTGAAACCATCATTAATTTTCTTTATGGGGGCAGCCTGAAAAAAATTCCTTTCCAAGCGATGCTTTTCCCAGTCAGTGTTTCCAATGAAATTTCTAAAGCATGGTCTGAACATAAATGTGGCTCTCTTATCCTGTAAGCCATGGAGGAGGGAACAAGTGTTACACCCATCTATCACTATCAGGGTTTCAAAATCTTAAGTGTGGTGTAGATTTTCCCTGATATTTTTTCGGTAATTGCTAGCAGAGTAATCTCTGTTGCTAATGTTACAGTTGTTGTGTTAGTTTTGTCACTATATGGCAATTAATCTTATCTGGACAGTCGTCTAGAGAATGTGGCTCTGTTAGATATCGTCATTTGATCCTGGTGAACTCACAGTCCTGGCTGTCATCACCTGATAACCGGTCTTAATACGCTCACCAATGAATACACTTCCTGTTTGGACAGCATGTTCAACATGCCCTGGTGCTTTGGATAATATTGTGACAGTCTGTATTTCTTAAAATAGCTTGATTGGTCAAGTTCATCCTGCTCTGCCTCTACACATTCATTGTTTTCTTTCAGCTCACTTTTGTCTTGGAAAACCTTCAAATTAAGTCTCTACTGTGTAACCGTCTAACCTCTTAACCTAAACTGTGCCATATTTAATGCATATGTGTGCCACGGTGAATTAACCTTTTAGCTTGGCTTTAATCTCCGGCTGCATACTTTCATTCTCCAAACAGAGAAAGAGAGAAGGTGCTGTGCTTTACGCCTCTCTGTCATCCTCACACCTGCACGCACTGTAGAGAAGAAAGGGAGGGAGGGAGAGGGGAAAAAGCAGCAGTGGATCGCATGTCTTCATGGCTATCCAACAGTAAATTAAAACGAGGAGCAATTTCCTGAGGCCCAATTAGCAGAAAATTGGTCCTGTCTGTTGGAGTGACTCCCTTGGGAGGAGGGAGAGGTAGTCGAGGCTGTTACTGAGAGAAAGAGAGACTTTGCTAAGACTTTTCCCATTACAGTACACGGAAAAAATTGAAAATGGTGTGAGACCATCAACAGTGTTGATTTGACGGACACCAAAAGGCTCCAGTGATAATCGAATTTGCAAAATTTTGTTCTATTTTCTGTCGAGATGATCCCAACCTGCTGCAATGACTAAGGCCAATCTATGACTGATAGGGTTCCACTGCGTATTTTTTCTAACCAAATATACTTTTGATGTATTGGCAGTGTGTTTGGGATCATTTTCATGCTGACCTCTTCCATACATACTGATGACAATTTGAGCCAAAACTTCAAATTTGGAGTCATCACTCCAAAATACCTGTTGCCACTGATTTTCAGTGCAGTGATTGTGTTATTTGGCATACTTCAGCCTTATCTTCTTATTTCCCTTCTTAAGAATGGCTTCTTGACAGCTACCCTGTCCATCTGCTTTTTAGTCTTGTCACTTCTTTTTTTTGTCCAGTTGTCCAATTTCCTCAGTTTTTTAAGCACAGACTGGATTCCTTGCTGAGATTTGCCAGGTTTTAGGTTAATAGCTCTTTTGGGATCACGGTGTTGGTGCAAAACTGCTTTTTTACGCCCATCAAACCATTATCTATGGCATTTTTAATAGGTTTTTACAATAAGCTGCCAGTAGCAAAGTGCTTAAAGATACAGTATTTCAGTCCAGGGTGCATGGACTGGACTGAAATACAGTAAATACAGTACAGGTAAATTTGTATTGTTCTTTGCATGCCATGTTGAATGTTAATAAGAACAAAAATACTATTAATGCTGGTGGCTTTATGTTTCTGTCCAACATTATCTGCTTTGTAAGGTGTGTGAGCACATAGACAAGAGGAAGGAATATAACCCTTTGCATGTTCAATTAGAGCCACTGAGAGGCTTTGCCTTTACAAACAAAGCAACAAACGATTTTCCATTTTATTTGAGACCACAGTTAAGTGTGCTTTCACTCAAACCACAGCAAAACCACCTAAGAAATGAAGCGAGACATTTGAGTGGGAATCTGCTGAGCTTTAATTTAACTATAATGGTGAATTGATAACAGAGGTTCATAGTGATGGATGCAGGTTTTTGGATGAGGTCCAGTGCTTCCACAAGTAATAAAAATCAATTCACACACATTTTGCCTCCAGGGGCTTTGACTATTGATAGCGGTGATGATGGACATGCGCTGACATAGGTCTCATGCGGGGAGGGAACTGGGTCAATGTCAGTCCCGGTTCGGGATCGACCCTTCTGAAACGCCTGACGCTCAGTGTTAATGAAAATTCGATCGATCGCCGTGTACAGTATTGTCACCACAACAGAACTCATCAGCCGAGCTCAAGTCATTAACCACCAACAGCCATCGCTTGAATTACTGTTCCTGCTCAGCCAGTTAAGTAAATGAATATCTGGCTCCTAATTAACAAAATTAATCTTGCTCCCCAGCTTTGTCCATGGGGGGGAGGGGGGGATACTTTAAAAAAGTATTGCTGATCACATAGAGTCTGTGAATATAGTTGCGAAATTAATACGTTTTTTAAACTTTAATTTCTGATTTGCCTGCAGCGGCTACAGTATGTTTTTTTTTTTCATTCTATATCAAGTGTTTAACCTCTTCAGAGTTTTCTAATATTATGGTTTTATATCAGGTATCCGTGCTTGTGATTGGTCAGATGCTTACAACACTGCCACTTTCTTGTGAGTTGATAACCAGCTTCGTAGGACCATTTATCTTTATTACTGATGTTACAGTAAATGAATCCAGATAACAGAAAGATACCTGGGGTATGCTGAACTCACTTTGTAGTACGGGCACCAGCAACATATGTGGACAACAAAGGGCAAAGGTGAGAAAGGGCTTAACACACAAGAGGGGTAATTTTACAGCAGGGAAATGAGGCATGGGTGAACTGATCCAACAACTGGTTGAAATAATGGGCGAATCAAGGGAGGGCACATAGGATGTAACACAGAATGGGGAACTAAAACAGTAAAATAGGAAAGAACCAAAAGACATAAAAACAGATATGAATACTAACCTTTAACTAGATAACACAAAGCATAAATAATAGCAAAACTAATACAAATATCAGTAATAATGGGCAAAAACCAAAACACAATATCAAGTGAAACTAACACTCATCACTAGAATGGACATCCAAGAGCTAAGACTCCCATAATACTAGAATAATGAATGAGTGAGAGTGAGAAATTCTTTATTTATCTCATATTTGATAAAAAGTTTAATACATATAGGTATTTATAACATCTGGTAGAGGATCCCCTGGCAGAATGATAGAGCATTGTATCATGGCGGTTGTTAGATTGTGGTATGAAAGATTTCCTGAATCGGTCTGTCAGAGAAAGTGTTGTGCTGCCTGTCCAGGAAGAGGTGCAGAGGGTGGTCGGGATTATCCATGATGAATAACAGTTTGTTCAGTGACTTCCTCTCCTCCACAGCGTCAAAGGTGTCCAATAATAATAAGGAATCAGAACGGGAAATCCCACAATTCAACACACACACACACACACACACACACACAAACAAACCTCAGACATTTGAAACATAAAATGACAAAATATTACCTTGGACTAAAATATATTAAATAAGAATCACAAAGAAGAAAATACTATACAGCTTAACCCCAAGGACCAAAGAGGTTAATCATGGAAACAGGCTGACAGGCTATTCTGCTGCTTGCTCTATCAGAGCTATGCTGCATGAGTGATGAATTTTAAATCACTTGCTTTAACATTGCCGCTAAAAGTTACATAAAACCATATTGGAAATTGTGTTATTATCTCAGTCTAAGATGACACATGCCTAAATTTGAAATATTGAATTGTTGCCCTGGGTGGTATTTCTACAAAGACACACAAATATACATGTATAATTTTTTTGGGTCACCAGTGTTTTGAGAGTAGCTTCTGCTCAGAGGGCCTGAGTCATTCTACTTAAAATTAAATAAATTATGGTCTGTTCCTGTTTCTTATCAAAAAGTAATTTCAGTCCTCTGCAGACTAAATCATCGTGTTCTCCTTGGATCAGAGCCAGTCTGAATGGCCAAACAGTAGCCTGAAAGCAACTTAGTACCTTTAGTCACAGAATATAAAAATCTTTTTGTTTTGAAAATATGTATTACAGCAAAAACTAGATATATGATTGTTTTCCATATGGAAAGCACGTGTAGCTAATGTACTAGAAAGCATCTGCAACTCAGCCTCTGTTGACTTTGTTAAGCTTCAGTCAGACACATTCAACATAATCCCAAACACTGCAGTTCAACTATTTGCCTTGAAGGTTTTGTTTTGTAGGCGGGTACTGTTTAGCTTCACATTGAATGTAAGGACTTATGTGGATGTGGCTCCACTAAAGAGACAGGGACATCAAATATTGTCTGCTTCCCTGTTGTTCCTTGCTGATAAGATTCAGCACCAAATCTGCTCATCCATCTAATTATCTGTCTACCTGCCGTCCCTTGTCCATCGCCACCCCGCTCTATTGTTATTCACTCCAGGCAACACAAACATGACATGTTGACCCCTGCCCATTAAAGACCTTCCAAGCAAAACTGTTTTTACCTATAGTGTTCAGGGTCATTGAATGCCACTGTTTCTATGGAACACACCATTGTATCGTTAGAAAAGAGGATAATGGCCATTTGTTCTTGTCAGGTTTGATAACACCAACTATAGCTTCCAAGTAGACAAAAGGAACTAGCCCAACTGAAACCAGTATAAAACATCACTGAACCTTAAGACAGAGCATCTCCTGCACTTAGGGGTTAATATATAATCACATGCTCAGAGTTTCTTCCAAGATCTCAAAGACACAGAGAGGCTTGACCTGGATTTTTGTAAAGCTCTAACTCTGAGCGATGGTCGTGCTATTCAGGGATATCAAGTCTTATCATCTTCTCTTTTTTTTCTAAGTCGAATCGCTTACTTTCTTAAAAGCCCTGGCTTGTAACAATAGGTCTTATTCTCTTGGTGATTGAGGTGCAGCTTTATGCTATAGCCCTTGATGCATAGGAAGGTAATTTCATGGCTCCTTCCTGCAGACACGAATCAGACACAGCGCTCTATTATCAAGCTCTGGGTATTAGGCCTCTAGGTAGGAGATGGAGGTGGAGGGGATATTAAACCTCAGAGGGTGTGTATGTGTGTACGTGACAAGTTGAAGACCGAGCCAAAGAGAACGTGACTATATACGCTCTTCATGAAGCAATAGAAAGGGAATGGTGAAAGTGTGTGTGTGGGGGGGAGACTCCTCAGCGGTCCTGTGTGTGATGTATCACGTTCCCGACTGTGTGGCTGCTGCCGTCACATCAAAGAACAAAGGGGTGTTTATGTCAAGCCTGACTGATTTGGTTTTTATTAATGTCTTACCTCCCTTTCTCCCCATTACCATCAGCTTCCACACATCAACCCCCCCTTCACCCCATTATATTAGCTCCAAACGGTGCTTTGGAGACCACACTGATTTCTTTTGCATTTGTCACAAACCCTTCAACATACACACACACACGCACGCACGCACACATGCACAGACTGTGCAGGGTTCTTGCACGATTCCTGACTTAGCGGGGGCCTCCCTGAAATGTGCCATGTATTCTCCCAGATTGGATGAAGCGCACAGGCAGACATTCATTCCCACTTGACTTCCTCCTCCCCCCCCCCCCCCGAGCCATTTACACAGTGGAAAAGGTTAATTGCTTGAAACACCAGCGGTGTTATTTCAGCTGATTCCAGAAGCATTGCATTTGATATTAAACAGACAAGAAGATTAGTGTGATGATAACAGACTGTGAGCCAATGGATTATTTATACATATGACTGTGATATGGTCTAATTCTTGGGACGTGCAGAAGGAATAAGTGTTGGAGAAAAGGCACAAATAATAAAGCTAATCCGTGTTTTTGCTTTTGTTTTGTTTTGGGGTTGTTGGTTTTTTGTTTTTTGTTTGTTTTTTTGGGGAGGGGGGTTACTTAACAGTCACAGTGCAGGAAATCCACAATCACACAGAGAAATGGAATTCAAGGCAGATGCAAAGTTGTTAAATCATTTTCTGTTGAAACTCCCTTTTTCTCTCAGCTGTCCTCACCCATGAGTGATGGGTCCATGTGCAGAGAGCTGCTCTAATCCCTTATGACTGCATTGTGCACAGTACCATCGCCCCATGAAGACCATTAGCATCATAGCTGTGGGTGATTGGTTTCCACAGCTCTGGGTCAATGCGGGTTTTACTTTGAGAGTCGTAGGAGCCTAGAAGTAAGAAATATGTTGATCCAAGTGAAATTATTAGAGGAGAATAAAGAGGACATGCTGAGACACTGAATAATTAGGGCAAAGAAACGTTTTAGTTTAGATAAAGGAGGAAAGAATGAATTGCTGACACTTGATTTCACAAACTGAGCAAACCATTTTTCCTTTTCTCTAAAGAATGATAATGCTGCATTCAAATTTGCCGCTAATCAATGACTTCTAAAATTCTTGTTTATTATTGAATATTATGAGTTTGAAGTTTAGTTATTATTTACATTTTTATCATAATTTATTCCTCAAGTATTTTGAATCTTTAGTGCCACCCTCTGTTTCATTATTCATTATCATTTTTCTCATTTTTGCTATGTAACTTTGCACTGTCCACTTTCTGCTGTAACAAAACAAATTTCCCACGTGTGGGACTAATAAAGGTTATCGTATTTTATCTTATCTTGTTACCCTGTGTCTAGTTCACTTTTGTTCAGTGTTACTGATTCTTATCTCTGTATCTTCATTTTTCAGTTATAGTTTCTTCTTGTTTTATTTTGACAGCCATTTGCCTCCATTTAGTTTGATTTCTTGGGTTTCATTACTTTGATTAGTTTCAATTGTTTCACATTACCCACCTGTTTCCACTTCCCTTGTTGTGTATATATAGTGCCAGTCTCCCTCTGACCTCTGTTGTAACAAGATACTATATTCCTGTCTGCTTAGCTCCCCCACGGTTTCCCTTCCATGTACCTCAGTGGTTATTTGGACTTCTGTTTGCTCTTTTTTGGACTCTCTTTTTGAGTATCAGACACATAAATGGTTTGCCTTCTGTTTGGGTCAATCTTACAGCTCACCTCATGCGTAAATACAGTATATAAGGCAAAAATATTGTTTGTGCAATTTTAACAAGCTTGAAAGTCAATATTTAGCATGATCACTGTTATTCTTCAACATAGCCTGAAGTCTCTTTGTTCAACTTTTTAGTCATTTCTTTAAGTATTCTTCAGGAATAGTTCTCCAGCCCCATTTAATGAGACTCAAAGCTCATTTTTGGACGTTGGCTGACTTTTTTTTCCGTTCTCTGTCAAGATCATCTCACATTGCTTCAATATTGTTGAAATCTGGGCTCTGGAGAGCCCAATACATGACTGAAATGTTCCACTGCGTGCTTTTTTTGTCCAGGTATGTGTTCACTACGTTGGCAGTGGCTATGCTGAAAAATAAAGCTGTTGCTAATCAGACACTTTCCAAATATATTGCTTGGTGGATCAAAATTTGACGGTACTTTGCTGCATTCATAATTCCGTCACCGTTGACAAAATTTCCAACACTAGTGGATGAAATGCAGACCCAAATCACGTTCTTTCAGAACATACTGAGAACAATTCTAGCCCAAAATTTCCAGTTTGGATTGACGTGTAATTTGGCATACATAAGCCTTTTTTTCATTTCCCTTCCTTAAGAATGGCTTCTTGACAGCCATCCTTCCACTGAGACCATTTTTGATGAGGCTTCAGTGAACAGTAGTTGGATCTACTGAAGGACCAGATGCACCAGATGTGTCTGCTCTTTGCTACATTTTTCTGTATTTGTTAAGGACATGACCCTGTTCATCTTCTTGGATATTTTTTTTTTTTTTTTTTTTTTAATTATCTTTATCTTAAAAGCTTTGGCAGGTTTACCCTCTTGTCCAGTTTCCTCAAATGTGAAACAATACTAAATTTACAATTTAAAATTGGTTCTTTGTCAAGTTTTTGGTAATGTGTGGGCACAATACTGGTTTATTCGTTGAGTTAAGTGCTTTTTCTGCTTTAATAATTGATAGGTCAGCGTTAAGTGGTTTAACTAACAGAGAAAAAAAACCCTCTAAAAATGGTCAGATACAAAGACCTGACTGAAAATGAAAGAAAAAGCCAATGTCCAAAGAAAAACTTTAGAAGGCCTTCAGAAAGCCTGGAGAGCTATTGCTCAAGACCATAAAAAAGGGAATTAGAAGTTTGCACAATCCTGTAGCTGTAACTAAAAAGATTTACTTTACGTACTTCTCATAGATTAATATTCCTGTTGATAGAAGTTTGAATCTGTGATAAAGCTTTAGCTCAACTTACAGAAATAAATTAGCCTAAAATTGATACTTGGACATCTGACAGTGACAAAATGCTTTCTGTTCACCTACACATACTGTGTGTGTGTGTGTAGGTGTCAGAATCTCACAATCTTTCCATTTTTCTTGCAGATGTCTCAAAAGCTGTATCCGCTCAGTTTTTCTTTTCAGCCCCTTATAAAAACGTAGTTCTGGGTTCTTTGCCCTTTTCATCCCACCACACTTCAGCTGTAGGTGATTAATAGACAACAAGTATTTAAGAGTCGATATAGAGCTGCAAATATTTTTTTCTGCTAGTGTTTGCACCGCATGATTTTGAGTAGTACTAGCAAGCTAAATTATAGCACTAGTAATGTTCATTATCGAGGATTAGCCTGCTAGCTACTAGGGGGTGGAGGTGCCCTCAGCCTCTCGGCCTGGGGCTCGGTCACTCTGGCACAGCTAGCTGCCGGCGGAGCTCACAAGCATGTCACTGCACCCCCCCCCCCATGGCTTCTGCTCCGCGGCTGCTGAGCGACCCCTCTTCTGGGGCTCTCCTCAGCTCTTTCTGGGATAGTGGCACGGCTGCCCCTCTGTTGGTCTTCCTTGGTCTGTTGTGTTCTGGGGGCCTCTGGATGTCTGGAGTTTTGATCTCCTCCATACCTGCTTCATGCCCTAGAGGACGGGGCAGTGGCTCCCCACACCCTCTAGCAGATCATTACATGAAGGAACCTTTTTAATACAAGCGCGCTCATGCTCACAGGTGTACACACCGGTGCTCACACACACACACAAACTACACCCTTTTTGGCTCCTACCTCAAAGCACACTGTGCGCTGTTGATCTTACGTGCTGCACAATAATGTTTAATATTTAGTATTTACTGTTATATTCCCATAGATCATCATGATGTTGTTTATTATGTTGCTCTTTTTTTTCTTCTGCTTGTTATCTCTTTTTTCTTTCTCAACAGGTGATCCAGGTGATTGATATATGTATTTTTTGTCTGCTTATTTTGTTGGTTTTTGTTTTTTGCCCTTTATCCCCGTCCCTCTTCCCTGCTGTTTTTCTTGCCCTCTTTCTTTCTCCCCTTTCTTTTCCCCAGTCAAATCTGTCCCGTATTTAGCAAGTAAAAATAAAATAAAATATTTCACTCTGGACAAAAGCAACACACCAATATTGCCTTCTACAGAGCCATGCTACTAAAATAATAAATGTCCTACCTCACAACCAGCCTCAATGATGCATTAAAATACATTTTTAATTATATATATATTCAGTATATTTTATCTATTCAAGCCCTGGTCTTACAATAATGTGTAATAAATGCTGGCAGAATTGGCTGCTGCCTCGCCTCATGAATTAGTTATTTTCTCTGCATCCAGCTTAATCGGTTGTGTGCTCAGAGCAAAAAGGAAAAAAAAAATCATCCCAATGTATGTGTGTTGCTCTGTACATGTGTCCATGTGGGTGTATGTGATTCTGCGATTCTGTGAATGCTCAAACACATTAGGTGTAAGAGGCGTCGAAGAGGCTAGCGTCGTCAAACAAATTACACAAAGAGAGAGGTAGCCTGCGCTCTCCAACACGTTGCAGTGATTGAGCCTGAGAGGCAGAGTGTGGCATTCTTTAAACACAGTGTTTGGGGAGAGGTGGCGTATTCAAACACATTATGGATAAGAGAGATGGGGGTCGTGTAGCAAAATGCATTACAGAGTCGGAGAGGTTGAGGGAGTGCAACATTTCTAAACACATTATGCCGGAGCGATGATGGCATGCTTAAACAGAGTGTTGATGGAGAGTGGAAAGAAAGACGGGGTCAAGAGAGTTTCTGTTTTATTTCGCCGAGGTGTGTGTGCTTTGTCTGTCCGCTGAGTGCTGACTGAGTTTTGACATCAGCTCAGCCTGGGTACACAAACCTACCAGAGGGACTCGTTTTTCCTCCAAGCACACTTGAGAGTTTATTGGCGCACACATAGTCATGGTGAACACAGTGAACTGACAAATGCGCACATACGTTCCCGCCGTGTAGGCAAATGGGAAGAAAGTCACATACTGTCGAGCACACCCTATTTTTCCTATGCTTGAGTCGTTCAATAGCACCAGCTTGTACAATCCTTTCCAGAACTACACTTCTGACCCCTCCAATAAAGCCAGTCATGAAAGATTAAGCACAGATCCAAAAAAAACCTCAAGACATGTTGTTCCATAGTTTATCTCAACACTTTGTCCAGCCCAATTAACCTTACAAACAGGCCCTTTTTGCATGTTGCCAACTTTGAATCAGTATGGGGTAGCTCATCCTTGGAATTTTTCTGTGCTTGGCAACAAAACACTTTGTACAATACAGAAAAACTCCAAAAAATGCTCTCTCCCACTCTTGTGTTCCTGTGGCGGAACTCTGGTCAAATCTTTTCAATTAGCCAGGTTGACTTTGCATGCCTAATTAAGTCCTCATCCTTGACGAGCTGTCTGACTTCTCCTTCAAGCCTCTTACTAGGAGCTTACAGCCCTGCAGGGGCCACCAGCCAGACGGATTGTTGTCCAGCTGGAATGGGATTAGCAGCACGCCAGGGGCCTGAGGCCCACAGTCCCTGGGCCTTTGTTTGAATCTGAAGTGTCGATTTGGAAGGGGTGAAGCAGGGAGAGAGGATTGAGGTAATCCCCTCTTCTTCAGGACTGCTCCCCAGAGGAACGAATCCCCAGTAAACCCTGAAGACTCTAGACCACCAACCGCCATCAGAACTGCTGTTTACTCATCACAGCCCAGCAGGTAGACAGCCAAATAAGAAGACTCGCCCACCCTGACATGAATACATGTATGTTTTAAATGCTATTGTTTAATCGCTGAAATCAAAACATGTTGGTTCTTGGTCAAGTGTAAAATAAAGGAGTTGTCTGGGTAGGATAAGAGGCCTCATGCTGTGTAGCAGCATGATGGGGGGTTTGTGTTGTAACTACCACATTTTATATAGCCAACAAACAGCCAAACTCCTCTTTACTTAATTATTTATAATGGTAATTAATTCACCCGAAGAAAAACCTTAAAGAATGCCAAAATTAGACTGGGTAAATTATCTTTACAGGCCTGGAAACTTTAAACATTTCATTTATTCTGCCTTCTGGCCTTTGGGAGCAAAGTTGCATGTTGTGGGTGGTTTGATTCAAGTCTTTGAACGAAATGCAAGAAGAGTAGTCAAGAAGAGGCTGCTGACTCTCTAAAACATTCAAACACACCTGTGGCACGCAGGTGTTTTTGGACATGTCCTTGCTGCAGAGATTACATAGCATGATTCTACAGTGTTGGTGCGTGCGGATTATAATAGATGACTCAAAGGGCAGGCATGTTGTCAGAGGGCATGTCTTGTTTTGAGATGTAGGCTTTGTCTTCATATTTGCTCTGACAGCTGTTTTTCTAAGGTGATCTCTTATATTGAACATATAGTCGTGTTAATCATTAATAGCTTAGCTGACGAGGTTAAACTTTTCAGCTGTTCAACATCCCACGACAAAGAATGCAATGACTTGTTTGTGTTAAAAACCTGTACCCTTTTAAAGGATTAGGGAGGGGATAAGCACAACACAGGAAACTGTCTAGTTATTGCAAAATCAGGTTCATATGGGTATGTTTTATGGTTTTAGGGTGAATGAAGTGTTCACAGAAATCCCCACACAGCTAATTGTTTTTAATTTCTTTTGGACGAACACCATATTATTTTGGTACAGTTTGATTTCAGAGTAAATATTATTGATGATGCAAATGTACTGTAAGACTCAGCGCCCAGTAGTGTGAATTTTCTCTCTCTCTCTCTCTCTCACGGTGCACCTGTGCCTGTGAGTCAGCCTCAGAATTAAGCCAATACCAACAGGCTGTCTTTCATCGCAGTGTGACAGAAGCACACGAGATTAGAGCAGAATCCACCCAAAACAACCACACTGAGCTCAGGGATAATCCAGATCCCAAACATCAGAGGGAAACAGGAGGACACTGCTCCATCTATCATCCAACGAGAATCCACCCTGAAGAAAAACACGGGGACGAGTGATGCGTTGCTATTGTCCGACCTAGCTGGCACAGGAAAAACAGGATGTGATGAGTTTCTGTGCCTGAGGTGACTGGTGAACCACAGTGGCACCAGCCTGGAAACTTGTATGTTGGCACAGCTTTTTGTGCCTGCACGAAAGTTTTCTTTCTGTTTTTTGTTTTGTCTTTGCTCCATTTGGAAGCAGACAACTGTGCAAAAAAAAAAAAAGAAAAAAGTTGGATCGAATGCAGCTTTATCAATGAGTTGTGCATATGAAGCTCTGAATAGACTTCAGGCTTCGGGGTATTTTTAAATTGCGACTCTAGCTAAATAAAAGCCGTGCTAATTTGAACAATATACCATTATGCTCCATTCATCGCTCAGGTGAGTGATGTGGTCTCTTAAACTGTCAGTCTTCTACATCTTATTTTACAGTCATGACAAAGGCTGTAGTTCAAAGGGATGACTCGGCGCCAAAACATATGCAATACAGCTGTTTCTGACACTCAGTATATCCATATCATCTTAATCTTTTCTTTTTATCAAGAACCAACACCCCACCGCACACACACAGCCCCTTACTTATGTACAGTATTATGCTGGCTCTTCCTACTGAAGTGCAAGATGGCTAGAGTACAGTGAGTCTTGTATGCATGCCCGTGCATGATGCAGTTATGCGTGTGTGTGTTAGCGAGCTTTGCCCAGTTCTCACCAGCAGGACCAGAGGCTGTTTTTAAAGCTGCATTTCTCGCATCAGTTCTCCGAGACATCGGGACTGTCGGGTCAGAGAAAAGGAGCCTTTGACTGAAGAGGAATGAGACTGATCCCTTGCCAGACAGCCTCAGCTGGGGGGCTACCATCCACTAATATTTCCAACAAGTCTTCACCCCCACAAACCCTCCATCGTCCACCCACTGTCCACCCTCCCTCCATTCATTTCTGGACATGCAGCGATAACAAAATTTCCAGGGAACTGTCCAAACAGAATGCGCTGTGTGTGCTGTGAGTTGTTTTAGACGTGGCACAAGTTGGTATTAGATGACGGTCGGCTGTGCATTATCAGCACTTTAACAGGGGAAATAAGGTTCCTGTTTGCGACACTGAGTAGTGGAACAAACCACAACTCGTCATTTGTCCTGTGAATTGATTGTGTGTCTGCTTTCTCTCCTAATTTCCCAGATAGAAGACTGTTCAAGCTGGTCCTTTATGCTTGAGCTTGAGATATTTTCGCTCATGTCCCAGATGGACTGTGTTGTTCCAGTCAAAGAGAACATACCAATGACACACTGACTTATTTATTTTAAATAGGGCTTGTTGTAAACACACAAATAGCTGACCTTCGTGATTCTTTGTCTTCTTCCTCTCATTCTCCGTCTTTTTATTTCTTGCTTTTTTTGGTCACTTGAGGAGACAGCATCATGGTCATTCCTCCTGATCTCTGGACAGTCTTTTGTTTTTTTCAAAGTCACAAAGAAATTCTTTAAAGACATTTATTATAAGATAGTAAAAAGTAATGGGGTGTTTCATTTGCCATAATGAAACCTAATCATCCTCTGGATGGTCCTTTGAATCCATCTCTGTGGTTTAATAGTCTAAGTTGAGAATGGGTCTCGGTCTGCAGTCTGTCAGGAAAAGTAGTTCGAGGAAGGTATTCCTTTACATACATTAAAGGACTGAAGTGTGTGGATGATGAGGAGATAAGTAGTGACTTTTTTCTTTTGGAAAAATGGATTCTGACAGATGCTGGTGAATACTTTAAGAGAACTCTCAAGAGACTTTTTTTTTTTTTTTGTCGAAATAAAAATATCTTTTTTTTTCTGTTATGCTAATTCTGACTTTTGACCAACAGTGAGCCATCTTGACAGTCTTTTCCTGTGAGGAAAGGCAAAAAGGAAGAAGCTGCTTTAGACTTTGCCTAAATACTGGACAGGTTTTTAGAACAAGCAAGGTAATAGCTTGTGATATTATAGTCACATAATTTGTATCAACATCTCAGACGTCATTGAAAACTTCAGTTCAGTGGATCAAATTAACTGAAGTGGCACCTAACAGACAGCAAATGTCGGCAGCCACCTGTGGTTGAAGTATACACAGCTGCCATTATATAAAAGACACACATTATGTGGACAAAAGTACTGGATTAACTACACTTTACATCTAAAGGAGCTGCTCGGCCATGGAAACCCATGCCATGAATCTCCCAGCACATTTTGTTCATGCTGATGTTAATGTCAAAGGAGGTTTGGAGCTCAGCAAGTAAATGTGTGTAATTGGAGACTGCATGGCCAGGTGCCCTATTTTATACCCCTGTGGCAAATGGACTGAAATCACCTGAATTCAAAGATTAGAGGTGTGGCTTAATACATTAGTCCATAGTGTGGCTACAGTGATGTCACCTATTAGTTTGTGAAATCCTGTTGTGAAGCCAGGGTGAACATTTTGAAACTGAATTTAATGAGAGAGGAGTGTCTAACTGTGTTCATAGGCTCACGACCTGTCAGTCACAAGTCACTAGTCAATGAGCATAGGCTAAATAATCCTCCTGACTGAGATTTACCAAATAGACATAATTTTTTATTCAATATTATCCAAAATGAGAGATTGAGACGATAAAATTATGAAAGTGTTTATAGAGATCAAGTCATAAAACTGTTATATGTTTGCCAATCAATTCAATTTAGTTTAATTTTATTTATGTAGCACCAAATCACAACCACAGTCGCCTAAGGCACTTCATATTGTACGGGAAAGACTATGACTGGTGACAGTGACTGGTGTTTACCAGACTGGACTGGTTTGCAGGCTCGTGTGACCAGGGCCTTATTCACGTGACTTGCCATTGTCAACATGATCGTCACACGCCCAGCAAGCAAGTTAACATAACATGGTTAGCAGTCACCCGTGTGCAAAAATGGGACCAGAAGTTTTTAGAACCACAGCTTTCACCCCCAGCGGCCATTAAAACAAATGCAGGTGGTCACTTCTTTACTGGCGTCAATGTTCAGACCTGAAAGCTGTATCCATTTCATTTTTTATACAGTCAGTGGTGAGAACCCAGCTGTCCAAATACAAATCCTAATCCTAATGAGTGATTAAACAGATTCATCACATCATCACAAGGATTTAAAATGCTCATCTTTAAACCAGTCCAAGTGGCTCAACTGCTGATTTTAACTTAAAGCACTGGCTTCATATTTAAAATCCAGAGGTGTGACCAAAGTTTTCTGCTGCAGGAATTGACAGATTTGGAAGTACGCATCTTATGAAAGGTATTTTTAATGTAGTATGAATAATTGTAGCTGGTTAGAAATCCTCACTCATTAAATATTTGCTCTAGCATTACCTTTTTTCAAACAGCACTTTCGTATCTGCATACCGCATCAAACTTGCTCTACACTTTCGTGTGCAGCCAACAGTTTTCTGTTTAGAATGCGCCTATGTGCCAAGAAAGAGTGAAAGATAATTGGTCACCTAGGAGGTTTTAATGGAGCTGCTCTGATGGAGTCATTTAGTTGTACCGCTTTGCATTTCATCACTTCTGTCTGTCAATTATACTTGATTTACAAGGTGTCTAAGGGACGGCAAATGTGAAGCATCAATTTGTGAGTGGATGATTGCGCTAGAGAGAACGGAGATGGCAGGATATATCATTCATTAACGTGGCAGGCTGTCCTTCAATTATGCCTTGTCAAATTGGAGTGAGTCATTTCAGTCACTGCTCTTATCACGAATGACCTCTCTCAGGTTTAAAGTAAGAGTATGCATGATTGTGCATGTGTGACTTTTATGAGAACATAACCGCTAAGAAAGCCTGGGAGATTTTTCCAGAGGCATTGTGCTTTTGTACAGGTGGGACTCATCGCTCACCATGAAGGCCTGTCAGAAGTCTGTGTTTACACAGATGGTTTGTGTTCACCCAGGGCTCTATATGAATGCTGTAAAGCTAGCAGAATACCAGGACTTTGTCTGCCCTGTAATGAATGGGAGTACATGACAGTTTTGTTCTCAAGGTTACATGACACGAGGTCTCATAAAAAAGTTAAAGGTGACAGACGTGAACCCCCCCCCATACACACACACACACACACACACACACACACACACTGAATGAGGAACAAAGGTTTCCTGGAGTTCCCCAGGCTGCGCTATGAGCCTTGATAAAGCTGACCTGATAATACAGCGCTAATGGTTTTGGGAGAAGGCTGAGACAATAAATAAGAAAAGGTAATTACGGTTAAAAGGTTAAAAACAAGGGTCTAGAGCTCTGGTTAGGAGTATGGTTTTTATCTGAAGGTAAGACAAATGATGATGAGAGGTGAAAAAGTTTAGCCGCTCTGACAGAACGGTGGTGTACTTGTGATTAGTTTTGTTTCTCTTGATAAAACGCAGCGCACTTTTCCCTTGGTGAGGATGTGTGAGGCTGTTCACACAGCTGTTGCAAAGTGGGGAAATATGTGGTGGCTGAATCGCCCACATGGCACAAGGCATCTATTATACGAAAGGGAGACATTTGGCGAGCAAGCTCAAAAATGCACAATTTTACTTTCAGATAGCTTTAACTGCAATCATATGGTAGTGATCAATGCTGGCCTTACTTCTCAAGGTATATTA
This sequence comes from Aulonocara sp. 'chitande type north' Nkhata Bay, assembly GCF_057382095.1. Lineage (NCBI taxonomy): Eukaryota > Metazoa > Chordata > Actinopteri > Cichliformes > Cichlidae > Aulonocara > Aulonocara sp. 'chitande type north' Nkhata Bay. Next base: position 29,876,336 of record NC_141360.1, on the reverse strand, counting down.
TACTTCTCATTTGTTCGTTTGAATGGAATGTTATCACTTTACTTATTACTCCCTGAGAGCAGTGATTTATTGTAGCGTTCGCGCAATATATTAGTTATGCACACCGAACTGGCAAGAGCTGCATCTCCTACTGCTGAAAATGGACTTTGCTCAGTTTCCCAACTTTCCAAAGGATTTGATTATTTTAAGCAATAACACTGTACAAAATGGATGCAGTCACATGCATAAACTGTAAACAGTGCATATGTCTTAAAAGGGCCAATTTAACGAAATCAGACTTTGCGACTCTAATGTTATTCCTGGAAAGTAAGACTTCATTAATCAATCTTCTTAACACTGACAAGTAATTCAATTAGTTATGTCTGCCAGGCTCAAATACTAACATTAATGACGTTTTGTTTTGATTTAGTTCTTTCACTTTAGAAATAAAAACGCATTAATGGTGGAAGCGGAAACTCTGTGCCAGCCAGAATCCCTCGGCTAACTTTCTCAAACATGCTCTAGTGAATAAGTCAGATATGTCATAAATAAAATAGGTTGAGACATTTTACATAAAGATATAAGTTTAAGGGGCGCTGTGGGATTTCACGCTTCAGGTTGACTTAAAAAACAAGAGAACTCCCATTTGACCACTCGCTCAGCAGGACGAACTCAGTTGGTGTCTCTGTGTGTCTGTATGTCTCTCCGGCTCTCCTCGTTTAACACACATATTCTTGGAAGCGAATGTGAGCCATATTAAATCTGACTCCTCTGCTGCGCAGTAATGCGAGCGCCGGCGGTTAGTTTTATATGTTTCACAAGCGTGTAAATATTTAATAGAAGAGCGGGATGGAGTGCTGTGTCACTGTTCCGGCTCTGTCGGCCCTGCAGACGAAGACGGATAAAATACTAAAAGAATTTCTTCCTGACAGAATAAATTATGAAGCAGCTAAAAAAACGCAAACGTAGGCCTTATTCGTCATTACAGTCACATTCTTGGATTGTGTGACACAGACATGGATATACAAGCTGTTTATGCTTGGAGATGATGTTAGTTGGTATAGATGTTGTTACCTAACTTGATATGGATGAAACACGATGGGAGCCAACAGCATTCCAGAGTTAGGTTGTGTGTTTGGGCATCTGTTTGGCATTTTGTTGCTACATACTGAGTGTGAAAGTAAATAGCAGTTATGACTCATCTTCATCCTCTTCTTTTTTCGTCTGCTTCCTATTAAGGGTCGCCAGAGCAGACCATTTGCCTCCCTCTCACCCTGTCCTTTGCATCCGTTTCTGTCAGCCAACTTTCTGCATGTCGTCCTTTCACCTCATCAATTAACCTTCTCTGTGCTCTTCTTTCTTCTCCCTTTAAAGCAGTCACAGTCCCTACATATAAAGCCTCTACACTCACTTCTTACCCACCTTTGTCTTTGCCCAGTAGTAGCATAGTTTTCACCAGCACCCTGTTGGTCAATAGCAGCAGAAAGGGGGTTATTCTTAACCAGAACTCAACCGATCTAGTATGGAAATCAAATTTTTGATGATCCTTAAATTTGGTATGCAAGAATGTTCCACTTAATGCTCTCTTTTTTAATTCAGACCTCCCAAATTATCCAAGCTTGGAAAAAAAATACTGACAACTTTTAGTTATCAACTCCTGACGAAACATTAAAAAGTTAAAAATCATTTTTAAAATGCTCTTTAGAGGCTGTGTTGGTTGTCAAGGGTTTGTATTCCTTGTCATTATTATTTTTATCCAATGAATTATTATTATCCAGTGAAAAAATAAATAATAAATAATAAAATTATTGCCAAAAAAATGTAAAAAAGAAAAAAACATTAATATAATATAATATAATAATAACAATATTAATAATAAGAAGAAAATTTTCACTTTACCAAATTAGTTGCACAGTTTCAGAGTAATTTTGAATCAAAATAACAGTTAGTTGAAGATGCAGACAAGTTAGATTTAAAATTATATTTGACATCTTTGTCTGTTTGTTTGGTCGGATACTGATGATGTCATATATTTGTCATATTATTTTGAGCTGTCGTTATTTGAAGGTATTAGTGCCAGCTGTAAAAAATGTGTAGTATTATTTTAAAAACAATAACTTTAGTTTCAGGAACAGAAAGATGTTAGAGCAGTTTTTTTTAAACCTGCTTGTAAAAGCTGAAACTCCAGTACAGTGAAGCAAAACTGTACATGTGAGTCTTATAAGAAAGGCAAGTTGTTGCTATTAAAGTTTAAAGATATCTACTACACAGATTGTTTGGTTTTTTTTTAACCTGATTATTGCATGTGATGGACAATTTTAAGATTCTTCTTCTCGTCTGTGTCAAGATGACCTTAATAAAGTGAAGGCTCCAGATTTTTTTATTCTGTCTCCATGTAATCTTTCAGATATAACACATATTGTTCTGACTGCATTCTGTGACCATGACAGATAAGACAACTTGTCTTTATAAGTATTTCAGTCTTCGAGTCTCTCTTTATCAAAAGGCAAAAAGCTTATTTCAGATTTCCATCACGTGAACAAGGCCAGAACTGTGTAACTTTAGCCTCCTTTTACTTTGCACTACAGTTGGGGAAACATGTCGTGTAAAAGCTAAAGGCAAAACCTGTAAGCTGCACAGTCGCCTCTGTGTGTGCTAATGTTTTAAATTAGGCATATCCGCCTTGCGGCACAAATTTTCCATTCTGTATTTAGTGGCGACTCAAACATAATTCCGTCACGGATACAAATTTTAGTGAGTGTTAGATTACATACGGGCGACGTATGTTGAGAACGTGACACATGAAACAAAAACAGCAATGCAAAAATAAACATTATGTATTTAAAAAACTCAAAAAAAATTGTGAGTTATAATAAATGATTAAAAAACAAAGGTATAGATGTTAATAGTCACTGTATGTGTGAGGATGTCCGTGGAAAGTTTCAATCAGATTGGCCCACCTGTTGCAAACATACACACATATGCTGTGATGATTAAAGCCAGATAACAGTTTTAGACATTTGATTTGTCTAACCAAATGTCAAATTTTATTAACAGATGGCAAAACAAATGCTATTAGGATCAAACTTAATCTCTGAGCCGACACGGCATGAACAGGGTTCCCCTCTGATGCTTTTTGTGTCATCGTTACTTCCGCACAAAATTCTTGCCACTCAGTTTATTTTCACCGACCTAGAAGAGAAGTTAATGCTCTTTGAGGAGATCTGTCACAGCCCCTATTCACTTTGACTCTGGGTGGAGATGGGAGGAAGGGGTGAGAGAGTTCTTAGAGGCCTATAAGCTCCCTGATTTAACTACACACAGGGAATAATGAGCTACTACGCTGTTGTCTCAGCCCAACTGCAGACTTAAGTCCTCCCCCAACAAACCCTCATTCAGAAATGCGAGTGTTTTGCATTTACATATACATACAATTTAAAGGAATCCTTTAGGTCCTGGATTAGTCCACTCCCCCCTTGCTTTAAGGTTTCTATTGGTCTTTTCCGCATCAGTGATGCTGCATGATGAGCTTTCTCTGGAACCAACCAAGTTGCAAGAAGTCTTTCACCCCAGAGCTGAAGGTTGCTCAATAACTAAACATAATTCTTTTTTTCTTTTAAGTCGACCTGAAGTTACCGAGAAGGACAGATTACACTTGTGACATCATCAAATTGTGGCTCAACAAGTGCAAGCCTGTTAATGTCAGCGAAAACAACTCCTCCACATCTCCCCCTCCCATGTGAACGTCAGCAGTATTGCGCAGGAAATAATCCCGTTTTTTATGAATCAGTGTGACACTTCAGTCAAATTTCCTTCCTTCCTGTAAACGATTCCTGATATCCCTCGTACCACCGTCATCAGATGTATGGGGTGGACACATCTGTGTGAGTCAGAGCTCCACAGGAGACCAGAAGATGGATTGAAATGTATCAGCGACGAATAAATACACCCAACAGCTTGCCTTCATCCATCCCTCCCTCACTGCAACAGATGTTACAGCTTTCCCCTCGTGCAATGTGGTTCCACTTTTGTTTATTTGCGCTCCGATTCCCGTCCTTGTCTTGAGTGGATGCGGAAACACCACGCGAAACCGCGTGTTAGTTTGCGTCGGCGGAGCTTCTCGCTAAAAGAGATTACTCAAGTTCTGTCATGCACACGATGGGGTTGCGTGACCCACATTGTAAACCTGAAGGACGACCTCTGACCTTTTGAGATGCGATGAAATGGAGGGAAACCTCCCATTTCCCTCCACCAGAGTTGGAGGCTCTTCTGGGGTAGAGGAAGCATTGTTAATGAGCTCTAGAATTGATTTTTAATGAAACCACCACTTTGTTTGACGAGTAAAAGAGCAGAGCCAAAAGAGCATGTGAGAGCAGAAACAGGTGTTGACTGGAGAGCCAGTAAATTAAGAGGATGATTTTATATGTTTTGTGATTTATTTATATTTTTTTAATTTTTCCTTTTAAAAGGCTTAGCAAGGGGTCACATAATGGCTTATTTCTGTCCCACTTAAGCTGCTTTTTCTTCAAAAATTCTCTGTTTCTCTGGATTTTAGAATTATTAGAGACCCTAATATTAAAACACTTTCACATGGTTATGGAAAAATACTTTCAGGCTTCATCTACTTTGATATATAGCTCTTTGTAAACTTCTGACAGAGAAATATAAATTTACCGCGTTCCAATGATGATTGTCCACACAGATGTTTTGGTTTTTTTGCTTGCTTTCCCATACACTGCTACATGCTCAGGCAAATGCTTAATTGTGACATAGCATTCGCGCAACTGGTGGTGACATATAAAGGGATTTTCCTTTTTCACAACAAAATGTGTGTGATGGAAAGGCACGCAGTTGCAAAGTAATCAGTCTTAACTTACTCTTTCCTTCTCCTTCCCTTTGCAGTAAATACTGTCATGATTACTATAGCTGATATTTTACAGTTTCCTTTCTCAACTTGTCAAGTTACTGTATCTTTTAAGGTGTTACACGATCACCTCTTTCCTGCCCGTCCCACGCACATATGTGCGTATATGAAAAACACCACACTGACCTTAGTATCCTTCTTTTGCTTGCCAAATAAGCAACATTAGGCCCTTGGTTAGCTGTTCTCCAACACACGCACGCAAGGAGATGCCGCTCTCATAACTCCCACGACATACTACTGTTCTTCCTCTATCCTTCCTCCTATCTATCCTGACCTTTTCCTCTCATTTCCTGGATATGTCATTTGCTGAGTAAGGGGCTGCTGTGTGACCTTTGTTAACATAGAGTGGGTGTGGGTGTTTGGGAATAGGAAGTGAACAAGAAGAGGAACCCCGGCAGTATCAAGGAAATGATGGCTGGCCGTACCTTGAACTTGAAATGTCATTTATCGGGACAGCGAGGAGTTTTGCGGTGTTGCTCCCAGTGGCAATGGCCTCAGGAACTTGGGGTCAGTTAGGATATGAGCAGGAAGGTTTTAGGTGTGTGCTAAAGAAGAGAAGAGGTCAGAGGGCGGTGTGCGCGAAGTACTGGGTGGGACATTTCCGATGTTCTCTTTAAAACAGACATCTGGCATCATCTTACCATAATCATTTTCTCTAACGCGCACACAAGGCATTAACAGCGGTTTCCATACCGCCGGATGAAGATACACCGTCATATCAGTAACAGCACATTGACACTCGCCGCACACACAGACCCGCCTGACGCCGCTCTCCTATCTGCTGTGTCCTCATAAGCAGGGTGTCTCGTGTCCTCTTCTATTTTTACCGTCAGGCGCTGAAAGCCTGTGGAAGCTCCTTGTCAATGGGCATCTCATTCTGCCGCCAACGGCGTGTCACCATTTATTAAGCCGTCATTACTCAGGGCCGCTCCGGCTGCCGGCGTGCCAGGGGGGTGTCGCAAATAGATCCGCAACGATAGGTCAGACTGTTGCTGCACTCCCTAAAGGGCAACCCATAAAGGCGTGTTCCAGCACATCTCACTCCAGGGGTGAGGATCGATGCAGGTAGCTGCGCCGCTATTAGTTTGCCTAATGCAGATAAATGGAAGGAAGGTGGCGGATCGGGGCAGAGGAGAGAGGCCGAGGTCGATGGAGACTGGCTGAGTGAGACGGGAGAGGGTACTTTCACGTGTCTGTCCACACATCTTTTTGTTGTGGGTAAACAGCTAAAAAGGCTGTTTGGACTAAAGGGGTGATGAGATACGAAGCCAGGGACACCACGATGGTGGAAGTGAATGCATAATGGAACAAGGATGCGCATCAAGATTCAGTTACACCCACTAAGACAGAAATAAGGACTGTAAATGTACAAAAAATAAATAACTTTATAATTTAAATCAACAGGTCAGTTCTCTGAGCATCATAAAAGGGGAGGGGTTTTAAGGAAAACTGCTTATCGCCATAGCTTTAATTAATTAAACTGTTAAAGTTGTGGTAATATTGGAGCTTGAAGAAGACCAATAACCCCGAGGTTTAAATATCAGACAGGTCAGAGGATCAAGATTATCATTAAGCCTGATTTTGTAAAACATTTTATGTTATGTTATTAAGATTTGAATTGTTCTTAATAGCCCACCTGACACGGCACACCATCTATCATAGTTCAACAGTTTTCCTCCATCTCCTCTTCTAGAAAACTTAACTAAGCCTCAACTAGGTTTTATTTAAACTCTTATATGCTGCTGCATTTCTTGACCTCTGTAGCTAACCTTTTGATGACAGAGCTATTTGCTTTACAAAAACCTTTTTCACCTGTGGAGCATGCGGTGTCATATTTGAGTTTACATTGCCACAAAGGTACAAGATGTGTTTTGAACCTTTTCTACCCAGTCTGTTTATGTTAAAACACTCCTCAGCGAGGGGTTTTTGGCTCCACCTTCAGAACCACTCGCTTAAAGAATACTTTAGTAAATAGAAGATGTTTGAAACTCCAAAAATGTAATACAAGTTGTAATAAACTGGAAATAACCTTCTTGAAAGAGGCAGATATCACAAACAAAACTTTTTGTTTGGAGGGGGGCAACTGATATCAAAGCTTATGCTAAAATCTTCCAGACAAACAGATACACAGATCAGATATGCTGTATGATACAGCAACAAAAGCCTCAAAACACAAACACACTGGTGGGAGCGCTGGCGTATAGGGGTGCCCTCATACTACAACACACTCACCGGCCCAGTTCTCAGGTTGTTTTCCTTTAGTGTCTTGAGGTGTGTGAGTTGACACATCAGCACTCCTGTTTATCAAAGCTTTTATCACCTCACCACTGCTATGTCACCCCTCAGAGGAAACAGGAGGTGCCCCCTCTTTCTCACACACACCAGCACCTCCAGGGGCCGGCGGGGGTTAAGAGGAGGGGGGTGTTGTTGACCTGCCTCGCTGATGTGAATGACTTTAGCAGAGACAGGATCCCTCTCAGACTATACAGGTTAACTACCAGCATGTGTTCCCTTTAACAATGAGGTTTCATCTGGATAAGTCGAAAACACACTGGAGCGCTACATTCTCCGTGTGCATGGAAACATTTATTTAAAATATTGCAATTCAAAATTCAAAGAAGTATATCAGACAGAAATCACATTTTAGGCCAAGCATGAATATAATATTGTTATTAAGGAATTGAGACTCACATGTCGGTACTTTTTCTAGCACCACCATCTTCATACTGAAAGTTTCAAATTTAAAAAAATGATAAAATAAATAAAAACCTAAAAAAAAAAAGTCAAAAGTTTCACCTTGAATAAAATAATGCAAGACTTTTTATCAGACTTTCTCCTTTTATGTATTTAATTCCACCCATATTATTGGTTAGGTTCTGCTTGTTCTTATTCTGCTTGTCCATTTCAGGGTTGCATAAGTGCTACCGTAGGCTAAGAAGCAGGATACAGCCTGGACAGGTCAAAGGGCTAACATTTACACCTGCGGCCAATTTAGAATCGCCAACCCCATCCGTGGCTTTGGACTGTGGAGGAGGCTGGAGTACCCGGAGAAAATCCACACAGCCGTGGGGTGAAGAACATGCAAACTCCACCAAGACAGTCCCCAGTCGACCGGTGGATTTGAACCCAGGACCTCCTTGCTGCGAGGAAACAGTGCTAACCAAAAAACGAACAGGAAAACGGTGTGTTTTGGGGATTTTTATTGGGCGTATAATCACACATCCTGACGGCACCCTGAAACAGCTGCAATAAAAGATATAAAATGTGTTAGAAGATCGCAAAAAATCATAAACATGTGTATGATGTCTGTCAGCCTAAAAAAAAACAAAATAAATCACACATTACGTAAACAATAATTTAAGAAAAGGTGCCTTTTTTCACTGTTTCACTTAAAAATTGAGCCAATGATTAACTTTTTAAATTATTATTATAATTACAATTTCCAGATTTCAACCGAGAACATAAACACGTAGACAATAATGTATTTCATGTCTAAGACCTTTATGTAAAGTATTCTTTTAAAAAAAAATTTTTAATTAATAAGTAAATTAATGTATTCATTTAAAAAAATGTCGGCTCTGTCAGTTGTATTTATTTGGAGTTTTTAAATTAAAGTCAAGCAAGTATTTACTCTCCTTGTTAATCGTTACAACCTGAGATCAAGCTGTGAGTTACTGTACGTGGCCAGAGAGAAAGACTGGGTGAAAAACTGAAAGCGTATGAGTTTTAAAATAAGTCGTTAGAATAGCATTAGAGAGGAACTGATGACGAATGATAAAACAAAAGGAAAAAAACAGGAAATGGGGAGGGATGACTGGAAACTATAAAAACCTAACCATTCACAATAGTTCTATCCACTACACTGGCTTCATCATTTCTTTCAAGTCATAGCGCCCTCCTCTCTCTCTCTCTCCTCTCTCTCCCTGTCGCTCTCTTTCTCGCCGCTCTCCTTCCCCTCCCCTCCCCTCCCCTTCTGTGGATGGTGTAGCTCTCTCTCTCTTTCTCTCTCTCTCTCTCTCGCAGTCTGGTGGAGCTGCACACAAGGATTAGAGGGTTGCTGTGAGTGTCTGCTCAAAGAGAAGAAGGCAGAAAGAGATATCTATTTTTTTTTAATCTCTAGGACAGGATAGCCTTACTGTTGTGGATAAGTGTTCTGATTTACCTTTGCACAGCATCTACCTCTCCTCTAATTCGCACCAAGCTGAAGCGCTGCTGCGCCTTCACCTGGGGGAGGACAGATCACCCCGGGGGACTATCTTGCCTGGACCTCCACACGGGGAGCCATGTGAGCAGCACCCCACCACCACTACCGACTTCACACTACAGAAGTCCCCCTCCACAGTCTGCACTCTGAGCTGGGGAGCGCAACCAGGATTTTTCACCCCTCTCCCTGGAATCTCTACTTTCAGGGCTTGAGTGTAGGGACTCTCCAAGCTTGGTGTACCCCAGTGGAAGGCACTCTTCTCAGGGCACTGGTCGGGCTGTGAGTGCCCCCCTGGTCTGGAGGCCAGCCAGCAGCACTCCAGCACCATGGAATACCTTCTTGGGATTGTAGTGCTGCTGTGTGGGGCGGTGCAGCCGGGAAGAGGAGTTAATCCAAAGCACAACGTACCCAGACTAAAGCTGTCATACAAGGGTAAGCCCATTCTCCATTCTCCCCTGGCTCCAGGTTATATAGGCTCACCGTAGTAGCTGGCGCTTTTAGCCAACACTAGCCTGTCCAGTTTATTTTTCTTGCCCATGGGTTCTCTTTTATGCTTTGCTTTTCATCTATTCTTCCTCATGTTGAGTATGGCTTTTTCCTCCTCTATTTCTGTGGATCTATTTCTGCCTCTGTGTCTGTCTCATTCACTCTTTCTCCCTCTTGGTCAGCATACATGATCTGACTCTCTCCTTAACCTACTGTCTTCCTCACTCCCATTAACTCACCCCTTCTTTCTGGCCGGTTCTGTCTGTCACTATCCCACTTACAAATAGTCAAATTGGTTCCATATGCTGCGAACGGCTCTTGCCTGAAGTTAAATGTATATATTGGCCCCTGTACCAATTTTCCCTTGTGCTGTCCCCTTGTGCTAGTACTGTACAGCCCTGTTAAGTGCTCTGCACGGGCAGTAGAGCCTCTGTTTTAATGGCTTCTGTCCCAAAAACTCCTGAAAAAAAGGAGGAGATCTGCTTTGGTTGTGACACAGAGCCCCTCTTTATGGGGCCAGGTAGATTTCTCTACTTCACATTACTGTATCCTGTACGGATCCAACAGTTGGAGTGTGTGTGTGTGTGTATTAAATCACCTTTTGCACTAGAGCATACATTAATGGTAAAAGAGACATTTATTAGTTTTCTCCTTTTTTTCATCTTCCTTTTTTTGTTTGTTTTACATCGTGCACGTGTAAGTTTTTGACGTATATAGCAAACATGTTATTCTCTCTCCTTGTGTGTTATTTTGAGGGGAGACTGCGGAGCGCCGGTTCTTCCTCTCCTCCTCCCTCTTTCTCTCTCTCTCTTTCTGTGTCTCGTCTCCTCTCTCACACCCTACACTAAATCAGGCTCTTTGTAATAGCAGACTTTTCATCGCAGCTAGAAATAACTGGCAACATTTTTGGCATTTTTTTTTTCTTTTGCTTTTTAATGTCAGTGAGGGAAGGCTATTGTGGTTCTTTGTCCTAAAACATGACCGAAAGTATATGCCTGGGAGTGTGGTCTCTCAATTCTTTATTTTCGTCCCGTTTCCCTCGTAAGACGTGCCCTCTGAAAATTTACGAACAGGCTGATTTGCCGTCGGGTTGCAGCCGAAAACACGAGCGTGCGGTTGAAAAGTACGCGACTGTCACCCAGAGCTTTTGCTCCTCACATGATTTCAGTCCAAGTTGAGGGAAAATCACATTTCGGGCTTGAGGAGGGTGAATATGATGTTTGTCACAAATTCATTCTCTATCTTTAGACAAAACCTTTACTATAACTTATGTTTAGAGGCCTGCCGTATGACATGCACGTTGTAATTTGGGAGTAGTATATTTTCATTTATCACCCTTTCAACTTCCAAATGTGTATGATTGTATGTGTTTTGAATCCAAAATAAAATCTGTGTGAAATAGTATTTAAAATTCTAAAAAAGAAAAATAAAGCCATCATCATACGGGAATTCAAAGGGTGATGACATGCATTTTCCACATGAGCTGAATAAATCTGGAAAGCATCATTCTTGAACTCACCTGCTGCAAGTCATGTATCCCCTGGGCTCCATCTCTTCAGTTCACACGAAGCCAAGCCTCTAGGCATGATGAGACGATGTCATCCCTTCTTTACCCAGCCATCTGTTTAAAGAATGTGAATATAGTTCCCTCCTGCCCCCTTTTTGTGATCCTCTTCACTGTTCAGTCTGACAAGTGAACATGTTTCTGACAACAGCACTAGACAAGAGATATGTCATCAACCATCAAAGTCTGTATTGACTGACTGTGTGAGTGATGGACGAGTGAGAGCAGGTCTGCTCGGGAAGCCTGTCACGCTAGACGTACTTTTATGGATTTCTTTCTTTTTTCTTTGTTGCGCTAAAAGTGCATCAAAGCTTTGTTGTTTATGTATGTGTGCGAATGTTCTTGCCACATCTTGGTGTGAGAACTCAACACCCTCTCTTGTGATTTCCTCCCCTTAGACTGTAAGTGGTGTCTCTGCATGCGAGTGTGTGTGTGTGGCGCAAATGTGTCAGGTCTTGCGTGTCCCCATATAATTAGACACCTGGTTGTGTGCATGTGCATGTGCCCGCGCGCATATGCATGAGCTCACAGATAAGTTTCTTTTATTGTGCCGTTGCATCAGTGTTTCTATAATTATGCGTGATTGCATTCTGCTGTTGGCTTGCGCCGTTGTGCATGTCACAGCGCGAGCGGGCGTGGGGTGTAAAGGCATGAGAGCGTATCGTGCGCCGCTCTCTTTGTGTGTCACCGCTCGCCAGCATCTGCGCCTGTGTCTCGGGCCCACAGGTGTTTGATGGCTCTCTTGATGTCTGTCAGGAGACAATTCGCAGTTCACACCCACATTGTGACGGATGGAGGGAGGAAAGGGAGGACGCTGGTAGAAATGGTGGAGGAGATGAGATTCGCGTTTAATGAAGGAAGAGCTGGCAGGCGTACAGTTGATGACGCAAAAGGATGGGAGGCCGGGCTTCGAGTGAGGTGTCGCTCATCCCTTCTCCCCATGCAAATCCAGCTTCGTAATTAAGTCAAATAAACAGCAAGGAGGAAAGCTCCCGGGAAGGACACTCGGGCAAGCACCGAGCAAAAAGTCCAGCACGAGAGCCGAGAGTGAAGGAGAGACTCCCAGGCATAGGACGGCCACAAGAACTAGCAAGGTTTGTTATTTGTGGCAGTCATATAAACACAGAGCATGTGAGCAGGGGCCCATGAAATCATTCTCAAATGAGCACTGATGACACGCCTCCAGGGGCCGATAGTCACACAAGACGGAGCGATTTTCTTCTTCTGGAAAGGACGGGCGGAAGATTGCAGAGTGAGCAGTTTGTGACGGAGAGCGACTGAGAAATGGGAGACAGGTAGATAAAATGACCTCTCATGGGACGGCTGGCAGGGCAAGCACGGAGTAAATGATTTCCCTGTGGGGTCAGTTAGACGTTCAGCAAAAAAGGGATCGTGCTCTGCGGGGACGGGACGCTGATCAAAAGAGTTAATGATTTTCTAGTCTCCTTGAGACTGAAATAGCGCTTACTTACGTCGCCTTGAAGTAGTAACACAAGCAAGGAAGGCGTAAGGTGAAACTCAAGTCCAAGTTCAAATGATCTTGCTTAAATTTGTGGCACGTGTTGATACCATCTCATCACAGTTCTGCTTGCGTGAAGAAGAATTTAACGCTGTGTGTGTAATGTTTTAAAGCAAAAGGCCGACTTGTTACTCAAAGTGAGTCATTACCACCTTGAGTTTTTGAGCAACACATGTGGAAATCATCACTTTAGAGTGAACTGCGACTGCTCCACAGTCCTGTTGCACCACTGCAATACGTCATGCATGCGAATTACAAGGAGAAAACACGGGTACACTCCCATGGATCAATGCATACCTGCACACACATTCCTGAACAATCGATGTACAGCACTCTCCCTTACTGTGCCATCAGGAGGAAGACTGACCCCTAAAGGTCATCTGAGGTGCATGCAGCATGAGGGGCCTTTCTGTGAAACTCCCACCAAGACCCAGTGTGTCGGTCTTATAATGAAATGAAAAGCGAGACTTAAAAACTTTAAAATGTCCCATCAAACAACCTGATAAATACTTTCAGTGTGTTTGATTATGGAGCCTAGGTATGACCTCTCAGCGCCGTCGCAGACGCCCCACGCTGGCTCGATGGGTGGAGCTGATGAGGAGCCGGGGAATCTGGAGTTGGCTCACAACCCTTCAAAATAGACACTTGGTGTGGAACCGCACTCGACGCAGTCAGTCTGGACTCAGCCCCCATAATAAGCCTGTCTGTGCGTCCATGTGTGCTTGTGTGTGGGCGTGCCTGCTCGCCTGTGAAAATATGTGCCTGTTTGTATGTTTGCGGGTGTTTGCATGTGCGTTGGGTTCGTCACTGTGTGTTTTTTCTATTTATTCTTTGATATGTGAATGAGCATCTGGGTGTCTCGCTCTCAGCTTCTCTCTGCTGTATCTGTCCGTTCTTGCGGGCTGGGGCTGACAGAGCGGATGTAGATAATTATAAGGTGTTCGTACAACGCGGCAACTTTGGAGATGCCTGCCTTCGTCTCTCTCTTTCTCTCTTTTTCATCGTCCTTTTCTCCCTAACCCTCCTCCCTCTCCTGCGGCTCAGTCGCTTCAGTTGAGGAACCACAACACCGCAGACCTTAAGTACAATCTTCAAGCAAGCTCTGTGTGTGTGTTTATAATATTTTTTTTTATGTTCGTCTCCTTTTCCCGTCTCTTTGATTGCAGCTCACTTGATACATATCTTTTGGCTATCCTTCTTTTCAACTCTTTTTGGACACACACACACCCACACACACTGAACTGCCCTCATCTTTTCTCCCACACAGCCACATTCCAATAGTATAAACCAATGTTTTGCACTGGTTTGGTTTTCAACTATGCCCCTGTGTTACATCGGAATATATTACTTTTCCTTCCCCTGACTCACAAACCTGACCACAGAGTTTGGTGAGCTCCCACCACCCCGAGTCCACAAGTTTAAAGATGGCAGAATGAATTTGTGCATATGTGTGTATTTATGTGACACTCATTGCCCCACAGATACCCAGCTCCACTTGGGAAACAAAAACAAAAATCCATTCATCAAATCCATGAAAAAAAAGCAAATCTGTTTTCACTGAGCTTTTATACCGCACCAGCTGATCTCATCCTGTGGCATATAAGAATATAATGCAGGAGGAAGACAGTAGAACCCTTTGTGTAATTTGCAACTTCTATGAGCATCCGTTGCTTGTGTCTTCTTCCCATCGCTTCCATTTTTAATCAGCTATTTTCTTTTTTAAATTGTCATAATAAAATAATCTGCATGTGCACTCAAATGTCACAATAGAAGGGAGCGTCAGCGCAGTTGGTGTTTGCCGGGAGATGAATATGTGTGCGCACTGCAATTGTGTATGTTCGCTGTGCATTTTTTGTGCCTGCGCGCGCATAAACACAGTACGGGCATGCACGCGGGAAAAATATCCCGTGTCTTTGCATCTGTGTTTGGGATGTAGGCTTAGGTTACAGCATGGTGCAGATTGCTGAACCGTGGGTATGAATGGGTCCCGCCACCTGCTAAGGCTTGTCAGTCAGATGGAGAAAGGGTGCACCGTTCAATCTGAGCAGAGTCGCGTTACAAATGAGGGGGACATCTCTGCAGAAAGACAGACCGAGGGACCGACAACAGACGAATAAAAGGGGAGCGGCTAACAAGAAAATGTTAAGAGAAAGTAGAGTGTGTAATGATTTTTTGCACAGGCTGATATTACTAAGCATTAGTGGCTATTTATAAAAATTATAGACACTGTTAACGATTTTAATCTGACTCTACCAATTTTAGTGTTATACTGTCAAAATCAGAGGTCAACTTGAAATAACAGCGCCTTAAAAATCACTTTAATTTAAGACTCAATTTAATGTGAGGTCATTTTTTCCCCGTTTCCTCAGACTTGCTGTTTTATTCCTGTCATAAATAACAGGAACAGCATAAGACATAATGAGGAGGGGTTGAAAACATATTGCTTCATTATGACAATATTAGTCTTGACAGTTTAAATTGCTGTCATTATCATTTTCCAGTGGAACTGCCTTTAACAAAGTGCACACAGCAATAATTCTTTTTTTTTGTTTTTGACATGAAACCTAATTTGTTTGCACAACACCCCCCCCCCCCCCCCCCCCCCCCAAAAAAAAAAAAAATGCTGCACAGAGCTGAAATGTGCATCCTCGCCCGTGGATTTGTGTCGCATCAGTGTGTTTGCTGTCACGTTCAGATTCCTGGCCCTGCCTCATTAATTTGTAATAAAATGGCAGCGCTGACATTCAGCTACACTGTACAGCTGACAGGCTGCACTAACAGGCAGTGGCTCCAGACATGACCACCATAACCACAGCCTGGTTCCTCTCAAAGTCCATCCATCAAACTGCCTGGTGATAGCACCAGTGGCTTTGCAAGAGGAGCGATTTTTTTTCTTTTTTTTCTTTGAGTCTACGCGTACGTGTGCTTGGATAGACACGACCATTTCTGCCAGTTTGTTCATACTCCGAGAAGTTTGGATGGCTGACTGCTTACGTACAAAAGTCAGTGTTTAGATTCCCTTGTGTGTCTGTGTTTTCCTTAAAAGTAATAAGAACCAGGGCAGGCCTCATTATACCGTGAACATTTAGTGGTGTGTGAGTGCGGTAGGCACGGCCAGGCCTCGAGCCGTCTGTGGTCGTAGCCCTGGTCTGTGGTCCAGCCGTCCAATGACAGGAGGAGACACACGCTAATGAAACGGTTCCATATTTGACCGCTTTTGTTGTACGCAAGCTTTTTACGGGTTTCTGCCTCTGTTTTGTCATTATCCTTGATTTGAAGGAGGTTTCTGTCTGTTGCTCTTTCTCTCAGTCTCTCTGTTTTTTCCTCCCGTCAGATTTTCTAGTATACCGTCCTCTTGTATGCTGTATTCCTCCTCGCTCTGTCTTTTTCTCTCTCCCTCTCTCTCTCGAGGGAAAACAGGCATGGCATACGGTGACAAGGAAGTCTAGCATTTGGGTTGAAAAAGATGAATGAGCTGTGTGGTGAAATTCAACACATACTTAAACTATTCATATAGATTCGGTGCGGTTTGGGTTGTGGTCACGTTTTCCTTATTAGGGCCTCTGATGCATATTCTGTTTTCACATGCACTGAGTCATATTCACAGGACAGAATATGGTATTAAAATGTCCCATAAGATACGGTACTTGACTATGAGTTATGGCTGTGAGTCACTTTTGGTTAAAAAATAGAAAATTATTATTGAAACTGTGTAGAAATCAAAGGAAACTTGCTCATTCTTCCTGCAAAGCACCATCACTGTGGCTTCAAAAGCAAATTTGTGACATATTTAGAGTGGCTGTAGTAAATAGTCCATCAACACGGGCTTCATTCACACACAACCACACATACACACACACACGTGCTCCGTTCTTCTAGAGTAAAACACTCATGGGAGTTCCTCTTAATTGTAGAGTTCGGGGCACCGTGTGTAAGGAAGCACATTTCCTGTCAGAGCTGTCACTCAGCTGCACCTGAATGAGAAATCCAACAGTCCAGGTCGTGTTATACAGACAGTCGCCATGGAAACCAACCCACACCTGCTACTGTGCTTAGAAAGAGAGCGAAAAGGGAGGGAGGAACACCGAGAGGGGAGGTGAACTTTTAAGGCATGTGTGGATATCCTTGAGCTTAGGATAATGTTTGAGCACTTTGTTAAGCAAAGCTCTCTGCAAATTTCCATGCGGCGGCTGTCTCCTCTTTTTCTGCCTCACACCTGCGTTTTGTGGCCGAGGCCATCACGAGAGAGGCAAAATGTACACTGCACCACACACAGAGAGAAAGGAAAGCATTCAAGAGCTGAGATGCCAAACCAAACCGCTGGAGATATTATAGTACTGTTCGCCTTTGCTTCTGCAAAGCTAAGCTTGATAAACACGTGCCATTTTTTCCCCCCGCGTGCATGTGAATGGAGTAGGTCTTTCGTAATACTTAGATTTACACACTCGTTGAATCCACAGAAACGGCACCTATGAGGTCTAAATCACACACCGTGCAAGAAAAAAGAGGATATAAACAAGACGTGGTCGAATAAAACGAGCATTCACTTGGACGTATGAACAAGGGGGGAAAAAAGACTTTAAAAAAGAGCGACATTGTTTTAGTGGAATATTATCCATCTGTTGATTCCCAGTCAAGTGTTTTCCTCTGTCGGGCTTTTATGTTTCGTGTCACTCGCACAGCACACACATCCTCACATACACGCATTCAGATAAACATAATTTAATGCCTCGTCGCCTTTCTTTCATGTGGTTTCATTATTCTGCTATTGCGTGGCATGTAGGCGTCTAAAACGCCTGGCTGTTTGGAGAATGGGGGAGTGAAGAGTACTCCATAGACAATTGCACTTGAATTTTGAATGTAGCTTTTTTTCCCCTCTAGCTTTTTAAGACAAGAGCCAGGTTATTTTCCATAATGGAGTATGACGGTGAGCAAATGGTAATTTATTTGAATGAATTGCTTGTATTTGCCTGTTTCAAGCTGCGTCCTTGAATATTTGTTTGCAGTTATTGAATATGAAAACAAAGACGTATAACGGCTGTCGAGTAGCCTACACGTGTCATAATGTAGATCAGCATATATGGCCATTCACTCTTGTGTTAATGTCAAAGGGAAAAGAATACACTGATGGCACGGAATTTCCGGTGTGGTTGCATATTTGCATCTGCGTGTGTAGGTGTGCCTTTGGCATATTTGTCTGAAGCCGTCCGCATCGGCCGTTGTGCCTTTTGCAAAAGGAAACTGTGCGAGAGAAAGACAGCAGACAGAGGATGTGTGTAACAAGAGACAGTGAGGAACAGACACAGAGTTGTGTGTGTGCATGTGTGAAATGTATAAGCATGCACCAGTATGTGTTCAAACGTCTCCGTGTTCAATGGCTAGTGTAAGCAGACGAGGGGGCATGTGGCTTTGTATGAACACATACGTGAGCAAGAGTGTGTTTCTGTGTGTGTGTCTGTGTGTGTGTGTCGGGGGTCCGGGCAAGGGAAGAGCGCTGGAGGTGGAAGCTGCTGAGTGCGCTCGCTGTTCCACGAGTTCGTGCTGCATAAGCACAAATTCTGATTGGATTACAACTTGGACTATGTGCATGTGTGTGTATATATATATGTATATACATGTGTGTGAGTGTGTGTGTGTTTGTGTTCAGAGAGAACTAATGTGGTGTATACATTTAGGTCAATATCTGCATGTAAGTTCAAGGGTGTGGCAGGCATTTTAAAAACTAGAGCGCCGTGAATTCATGTCAGACCTGCTTTTCTTTTGTGTGTTTTTCTGTGTGTGTGTGTGTGTGTGTGTGTGTGTGTGTGTGTGTGTGTGTGTGTGTGTGTGTGTGTGTGTGTGTGTTCTATATGTCCGCTGACTGTGTGAGCGTTTGCTTGGTTACTATATTTTGTATGAGCTGTGCCTTGTGCTCTCTATCTTTGCTTGTTCCCTTTTCCAAACGAGTGTGTCTGTGTTTAGGTTGGAGGTCCTTAGGTGCTTACGCCCCAGTTCCTCCGATTTTCCAAACCGCAGTAGATCCCGGCCCCAGATAAAGGCTCTCTGTGTGTTTTTGTGCGCACAGGCCACCTTGTCTTTGTCAGAGATTACCACGTGTTGAAATATGTGTGCGGTGATTTTTTTTTTTTGATTTTTTTGGCCCATTTGGAGGAAACTTTTCATGAAGGATCTCAGATACTGACAACTGGACCGCAATTCGAACTCAACTCATATTCACACGATGATGAAACTGAAATGTGTCCTCTGGTTTGTTATTTTGCTGTTTTTGAAATCGTCCAGTCTTCCTCTCTTCCTTTGTTTTTCATCTTCTATTTTTTTTTTTCCCCATTTCATTCTCATTTTTTATGCCCAGCTTGGCTTTCTGCCACGTCCATCACTTTTTCCGTTACGCCATAGCGAAAACACGAGAAGACCTCTTCTGGCGTCCTGTCGGCTGGAAACAGCATTTCCTGACTTCCCTTCTCAAACTCATTTCCTGACCCTGCTATGTCATGTCTTATTGGTAAACTGAAAAAAGTGGGTCCCGACTGGTTAGCATATGATAACAAAATGTTTATGAAAATTGCTCTTAAGTTAAACCATGACTTCCTTGAGCACTGTGGATTTATTTTCCCGTGGCAGCCGAGTGTGTGCAAATGTGAATGCCAGCATGTCAGTGTGCAGGGAATGGCCCGCGTAGGAAAAGATACCTACACGCACTGAAACCCCCACACATGCGCTCAACCCATGTGTGGTACAGTACAAAATTTCACACAAATTCACTCCCACTCCCCTCCAGGTTCCTTAACCTCAAAGGTAGCCTCAAACAGAAATCCAACTGACACAGATGAGCTGCCAGCGTCTTTATTAGGTGATGACCGCTCCTTCTCACAGCCCTCATCCACCCGGCTAGCCCTCGATCCACAGAGCTGGTTGACACACCACTTCCTCCGTATCCCCTTTCCATCAATCCACTTTTTATGTGGACACAGATGTCTAAGATCTTACACATTGTGAGCGGGCACAGATGGCTCCTATAGCAGCCCGTCAATCAGAGCTTTGTCGGGAGAGCACGGAGATCACAATCCACTGGACTGTATACTCTTGTGCGTGTTTCCAGATAGATGGATAGATAGATAGTTATTGGAGCAGTATACAGTGAAAAGCGAAAATGATGGTTGACATATTGGATATTCATTTTTGTTGCCATGTAATGATGTTACAGAGTTTTATTCACAATGATAATTAAATATAATTTAATGGGTTTGGTCAACGTATTCTCTCCACAACAGAAATATGTAATAAATAAAAACATCACATGAATGGCCGTACTAAAGTGTTTTTATACACAGTAAAGGATTTTCTTTCATATTTAATTAGGACTGCAAACAACAATCTTTTGATACATATTTTCTTTCTTATTCTTGTGATAATTATTATATTATTATAATTTAGTTCACGTACTAAGCAGTTAATCTAATATCCATGTCAGGTCATGTCATGCTGTAGATTTTTTTTTTTTTTTTTTTTATGAAATTCCCTTTTGACTTTGCATAATTGAAAAAATTGGTTTTCTTGGTTGTTTCGGGCAAGTAGGTTCACGAGCATAAACGATTAGATAATCCGGGGTGGGAGTGCTGTTCTTTGTTAATATAATACTGTTGCTCTTGTGATAGCTGACCCTGCAGAGTCTTTGCTGATTAAACTTTAACTGACTGGCTAGACTTCAGCCAATATGCCAGGTCTTTGGTTTTCATTCAGGTTGACCACATATTATAAGTTTATGCATGATAGCTTCGCACACATGTGCTGTAGTATACGTGCAGCCGCAAACTCGTTTATGTAACATAGTAACCCGTTTAAAGATACATGGACACCTCCGCACATACTTGCTTACACAAAGTGTCTCCCCTGGCCTTTACTCCATATGAATTATTCAGCCAATCACACGGCTGAGCAGTCTGAACCGCGTCCCTGATTGGGACATGCTGTGTTCACTTAAAATGTCTCACGCTATACTTGACTGACAAGTGTCCGTGCAAGTGTTTGTGTGGAAACACAATTAAGGAAACATGAAATCTCCTTAATATCCTACAACATTATCATAGATAGGGAAGAACTCTTTGTTTGTTCTTTTTTTTCCTGCCATTGAAACTTGGCTTTGATTAAAAAGCATTCACTGGTACCGATATGAATAATTGTGATTTCATGCAATATTTAATCCAAAAGATACCGTGTGTTGCAAATGCATTTTTTACACTAGTCTTTTGTGGTTACTCCAAACTTGGTGGAAGTGCGTTGGATAAATATAGACTTGTTTTTGTCATTTAAAAAAGCTTTTCTTCTGTCGTATAGCCTTTTATTCACCCTTTCTGTGCATCTAAGAATCACCGTGTTTTTCTTTTTTCCTTCCAGAGATGTTAGAGTCTAGTAACCTCATCACCTTCAATGGCTTGGCAAACAGCTCGAGCTACGACAGTTTCCTATTGGACGAGGAGCGAGGGAGACTGCTGGTTGGAGCTGAGGACCACATTTTCTCATTTGATCTCGTTAATATCAACAGGGACAACAAACAGGTAAAACTCTCGTTTCAGGTTTGTCTAAAAGTCGTCTCTCTCTTTCCATCTTTCCCTGCCTGCTGCTCCCTCTGGAGTCCATTACTCCATCACTTTCTCCCCTCCCCTCATCCCTCCCACTGTCTGTCTCGGTCCAGACGAGGCTGTCCATAATTCCATTACTCCACCTGGACTAGGTTAACAGTCTCTTTTATCTGATTCGGGCTTCTATCACAGACACACAAGACTGACACAGACTTGCCTGCAGGCTGCAGAGAGCTGAAAAAGGGAATGAAAGTGCTGAAAAATACATAGTCAATGCGGAAAGGGGAAAGTGCGTCTTTTAAATCTTTTGCCCTTGGCTCGGATGTGTATTTTTTCCCCCCGCCTTTCCTTTTCGTTCTTTTGTTCTAATCTTCGCATCATTACGAGATAAAGGCCAAAAAAGCAGTGATTAAGCAAATCTAATGTAATTATCCTAAAAAATGTGCAATGCAGAATCCCATGAGGGGAACAGTCAGCTGATCTAGAGAGGAGATAAATCTAGGAATAGAGTGAGCAGTGCGTGTGTCTATTGTAAGCACATAACAGTGTGGATATGTGTACGTGCATACATTTGGACATGGAGATATGCATACATTTCCATTGTCTGCAGACATCTGTGTGGCCAGGAGCAAAAAGTTCAGCTCTGTCGCACCCATTTTTGCGGTATAATTAAGTATAATCTTTCCCGTACTTATTACAGCTCACACATGCATGCTCATACACTTCATATGCCCCATGTGTGTTTAATTCATGTGACAC
Organism: Aulonocara sp. 'chitande type north' Nkhata Bay; assembly: GCF_057382095.1. Classification (NCBI taxonomy): domain Eukaryota; kingdom Metazoa; phylum Chordata; class Actinopteri; order Cichliformes; family Cichlidae; genus Aulonocara; species Aulonocara sp. 'chitande type north' Nkhata Bay. The sequence continues at coordinate 29,854,322 of NC_141360.1, read as the reverse complement.
CAGAGGCCACAGATGGATGACAATGAGACCTATCTCTTCCAAAGCAAAGTAGCAAAACCCTGGTTTCTTTTCATATTTGAAGTGAAAAGTACAACCTTATGGCGAGGATTTCAAGCGTAGACACGCTTTAATTTAAACCAGAACCCCTGTTTAGACTGTATAAAATGTCTGTATTGACACAGCAAATGTCAGAGAGGGCAATAAAACGTATATTAGTCAATTTCAATAAAACATCAGATTTTTTTATTTTTTTCATTTTCATGTCTGTCAATGAAACTCTTCTTTACTTCCCTTTGCAGTCAATCTTGCGCTGTTCTACAATCCTTATATTTATTATATGTGCACATATGTTTCTGATGGAATTGCCAAAGATATGGAGCGAAATAAAGAACTGGGTAATCCAGGAAATATCTTTCTTAATCATGTCCTGGAATTACACGAGGCTTGCTTCTTTCCTCTGATTCACTCTATCGACTCACTGCCTTCCAGTTTAGTGTTTCATGAAATGACTTTTAAATGTTCCTCTCAACCTCCAGCATGATATGACTTTGCTTTTCTTCTTCTTTTTTTTTTTGTTCATTTGCACAGATTGCGTGGCCCGCCACCCCCTCTAAGAGGGATGAATGCAAGTGGGCAGGGAAAGACCTAGGGGTAAGTCCACATTTATAACAGCGTCATGATTAGAGCTGTTCCGTGTAATGTTTGCTTTTTGTCACGGAAATGACATGTCTGCTCTGTCTTCAAATTTCCCTTTTTTGTTTTTTTTAACATCCTAATAACAATATAAGACAGAAATAATTTCAGGGACCAGCAGCCGTTAAAGAAACACTAGCACGAAGAGGTATTAAATTAGCTCAGATAAAAGTCGTGGTGCAGCACTCGTGTTCCATTTCACCTCTGGCACGCTGTACTCTCTATAGGCTGTCCCACAATGACACCTACATCTAAACACACTGTACAGCAGATGTTCAGTCACACGATAGTGTACACAGCGTGTCGGGGGCACAAGGACAATGAGCTTATTTGCTTCTGCGATGTACAGTTTAATTTTGGGAGCATGTTTATCTATGTGCCTCAGAGTGCGCGTTTGTGTGCATATTTATGTGGGAGTGTATTGTTTGAGTTCTCGTTATCTGACGCGATGTGTTAGCTCACATGTCGCAAGTTTGCTGAACGCACTCTATGCTGCTGACTTTGTAAGCACAATGGTGTTAGTGTGCTTTATTTGTATGTGTGTGTGTGTTTCTGTTTGGAAAGGCCCTGGCTGCATTGTATCTGATCCTAATTTCATAGCTGGATGAGTCTCGAGTGCGGTGCTGCTGGGTGTTTTAGGATTATCAGGAATTGCGCAGTCTTTTTAAATCATAGTGGTTCCGCTGGGATCTAACTCACTAGCGACTTTTTGGGTTTCGCACAACCACGTAGGCAATACTTCACCTTCACTCCCTCGTGCAGTGGAAAGAGTGTGCTCTGGCAGCACAACATCACACAAAATGCAATGATGAGGTATTTGCCTGCTGTGAAAATGTTTACCCTTGAAAATGAGGCGGTGAGAGCAGAGACAGAGTACAGCATGGAGAGGCCTTGATTAGGACATTACTAAAGCATTCAGAGCTCCCATAGTGATGCATTTCCCCAAACCACAGTTTACAGCGGCAGAACAAATGTAACAGCTGCCCCCTAAAAAATGCCTGATGGCTGTATCACTATCCGTGGTAGAATGGCTGTGTAACATGGTCCAAGTTGTTGCATTTGATTCACCGAACAAAGCGTTCAGAGTGTGGATTTACGATTTCGTAGAAGTGCCTGATGTCATTTCGGATTTGCTGTCCAGCTATTGTAGACATTAATGGGAAAATAATACTCTCGAGTTATCCCACATTTCCAGTGAATTTTCTTTATTGAACTAGAGAACTCAGCATTATCTCAAAATTCATTCAAGTCATTTAAATGTTTACAAATCTGTCCACCTATTTTCCCCATGGGAGGTCAGCATTAACAACCAATCCAACGAGAGCCATTAATATAATCCGGTAATGACTCATTTATCCTCTGCGGGTGTTGCGGTTTTCACATAATGACATGGTTTGTGATCAGGGAAGTCATTTTTCTCCACAGAATAAGAAAGAGCCGCAATTTTGAGTGACCATAACGACCGTCTCTCAGTGTTTAGGTGTGACCTACCTACCACATAGCTAATGATTCTAGCTGAGACAGCCGTGTAAAATCCCAAACAGAGCTGACCCTGGAGGGGATTATAGAAGCTGATGAAATGTATATAACGAGGGCCGTGAGAATGATGTGGGGGGACATGCGCGCTCGCTGTTCAGCAGTACACAGAGGGAAAAACCATTAGACCCACAGACACACAAAAACTTGCAGGGTTAAGGTCAGTCACAGGGCTTCAAGTTAAGTTAATGATAACACACATAGTTAAAAGGTGTTTAAATACATGGAAAACCCCAGTCTGTTAGCATGTCACAGATTTTATATTAAGTGAACAGTTAGACTTAAAGGAGATAGAGTTATTTGCTTTCTTCCAAAAGTTAGACAAGAATATTGATATTACAGTCTGTAAGATAAATTTTAAGATGCTGTAACAGCAAACAGACAGGAAACAGGAAATTAACCAGTCTGCCCATTTCAACAGGTAACAAAATCTGCCTGCCAACACCTCTAACACTCACTGATTAACATCGATCTAGTTTGTTCAATCAATGAAATATAAGTGGAAAGGACTTAATGGAGTCTCCACCACAGACGGATAGATGCACAGTACTGCGCAAAAGTGTTGGTACACCCCTTGTTTTTTTTAATTTTTTATTGGAAAATGTAAATAGGTGCAGAGATTTACTGAAACATCTATAAATATACATTATATATACAGTATTATAGGGTAAAGCTGAGTTTTTACAATTCTAATGAGCTTGAAAATCAATATTTGATATGACCAAAGCTTAAACTCTCCTGAGCCTTGATTTAACTTGGTTGCACACACGGGCATGGATAACTGGAGATACAACAGCCCAGACATTCCCGTTATAGTTCTTTGAAGTCCACTCGAAGTCCGCGGCCTGGGGCACATGCATAGTTAAGGCATTGAATTAATTCATCAACTATGCATGTGCCCCAAGGACGGCGAGACCACATGCTCACAAAACACAGGCAGGCAAGTGGAGTCCAGTGGACTTGTGGATACAAAAAGTTTTCATGTAATTTCTTGAAATAATCTTAAGGAAAAGTTCTCCAGACTTTCTCTTGAAAAGCATTCAAAGGCTGTCTTTATTTCCATCCTCTGTCAAGGTGACTCCTTCAATAATATTGAGGTTCAGGCTCCAGGGAGACAAGCAAATGACTGATAGTGTTCCCTTGTGTGTTTTTCTATCAAGATATGCTTTGCATTGGCAGTGTGTTTGTAATCATTGTCATGCTGCAGGATCAAGCCGTTTCCAATCAAATGCTTTCCAGATGGTACTGAATTGTCTATCAAAATCTCATGGTATTATTAATAATTCCATCAATTTTGATAAGATCCGCAGCACCACTGGCTGAAATGCAGCTCCAAACCATGACAGAGCTTCCATCATGTTTTACAGATGGCCGTAGACACTCACTGTTGTTCCTCCCTCCTGACCTCCTCCTTGACGACTTGAGCCAAACATTTAAACTTCGCATTTATCGCTTAATAAACGCTGCTGCTTTTCTTTCCACTTCTTGAGAAGTATAGCATACCACAGTCTTTTCTCCATATTTGCCTTCCATAAGAATGGCTTCATGACAGCTACCCTTCCCCTCAAAGCATTCCTAATGATGTTTTGATGAACAGTAGATTGATCGACTGATGGGTCAGATGCATCATTCAGATCCTGTGTCAGGTCAGCTGGAGTTTTTCTCATTTCTCATTAAGCAAATGATTCCCAGATACTGCTGTAGGTAGTTTTTAGGCCTTAAACTTTTTTGATATCTTCAAATTATCCAAGAGCATATGAAGGGTGGCTCAAACCTTTTGCACAGTACTGTGGTCAGTATATGGTTTTGAACCTCATATTTTGAAGCTCATTAGCAGTTTGGCTAATGCCATGCTAGTTTGTTTGAAATTACCATATTTATCAGCTAACACTAGCAATCCCTGCTAATTAAGGCAATGTACCAGAAATACTAGAATTTAGCTCAGCAGAACTGGAGCCTCATCTTCTTGGATGGGCTGTACCTCACAGTAGGTCATATTATTGATAATTTCATGTTTCAGAAAAACTAACAGCATAGATATTCAGTACAGTTTGTTTTTCTACCTTATGCTGTAGCGTCTTTTTTCAGCTATCGTTACAACCATGAGAAAATCAATGAAGTAGCCTCCTGTAAAACCACAAACTCTATTTTTTTTTTACACTTTTTACAATACAAACAAATGCATGGACAAGCTCATTTTTTTAACCTTCAAACAGACCTCCAGCTAACAACCTTGCTAAGCTATTTAACTCTCGGGCACAAAGATATGTGAGTGGTATTCATGCCTTTAAAAACAAAAAGTCAGTGGTTTTCCCAAAATGTCAAACGTTCTCTTCGTGCAGGTTACTGCTGAGGAGAAACAGTTAGAGCTAAAACAACAGTTTTTACCTTTTAGAATAATTACAGAAAATTCTGCTTTTTTTTGAGGGGGGGGGGGAGGCGGCTTTGCAGTGAGTGATCCCAGAGTTTATTTTGAGCAGCACTGGAAAATGTCAGCATCCATTTACGGCTCATATAAGAGACACCATCAAATCATCAAAGCGAAATGTCTGCGAGCTTGAAAAGACTGAACAGATACATGTGTTTTAGGGAGGGAAGAAGAAGGATAATTTGGCTGCCTATGTGACGAGGGCTGTATTTGCAAATCCCTGAGCAAATGTGTACTTATTTGTTAGGTAGATATCCAGCATGTATTTATAATTAGGCAAACCCCAGCCTAATCTCTTAAACACATGTGGCCAAATCAGCTCCTCAAGGCTGCTAATAGGCCTCCTACATTAACCAATCCCGTTGATTAGCACTCTAATAAACAGTCTCACACCACTGGGACTTTCAACACGCACTGCAGCGCCAACCCAAATATCCTCAGTAAATTCAAACATATGGGTCGTTAAAGATCTGTGGTAGATTTGCCTGATTTTCCTTACAGGTGGGATTTCCTTAAAAGAGACTCAATTTCACACACCAACTGGAAAGTCCCTGTTTAAAATTAAATTCCAGCAAATCTTTGCTATATTATATTCTGCTTTCTATTAGTCTCTATTTTCAGTTTTTCTCTAATAAAAACGTCAAGTTTATTTTCACAAAGCATACCAGTTAATTTAAACTTTATGATATGAAGGTGGCAATTGGCAGAATGAGGTTACTGTTAACATATTGGATCTTTCATGAAGACCAAAGGTCACAAAGTTGCATGTGGCTGTATAATATCCTACCCTGGTAACATTACAGCATAAACAAAGATAGGTATCACATTAACAAAAATGTATTCAAAACAGTTTTCCAGCCTTATATCTCATGGTATCCTGTAAGCCACAGCCTTATAGCCAAAAACTTCACATTTCTGGCCAAAATTTAGGTCTGTTTTATGCTAGTTTTTATGATTGTTTAACTTTATTGTCATGTGAAATGTGGTGTAAAACTTTATGCATGCTGTACAAAACTCCACCAGCCTGTAACAAAATTTAACCTTATGCCTGCAGCATAACTGCAGCATATTATAACCTTAGGATATATAAAAGTTATAAATAATTCAGTCTTTTAAAGTAATAGTTTAGCCATGCAACAGTAACTATAAAGTTATGCACTTCACACATATTGACATATAAACATATTAATATGAAGACGAATTATTATAGTCAAGCGATCTTCATGCATGCTGTAAATATAATATTCATATAATAAAAATATATTCTCAGTAATTGCAAGTTAAAAAAGTATTTTTATTATATTTAGGATTTGTGAAAAATTGTTTGCTTGCCACACTCCAGTCTCCAAAATAAAGAAAGGTTCTTATTTTTTACTTTTTACGGTCATAAAAATGCTTAAATTTCTAGCAAACTGCTATTAGAAGAAATGCAAATTTTACGTCATAATTTGGTAAAAAGTATTTGCATTAATATATCAAAAAAAACAACTATTTACATTTGACGATTACCACTGAAACCTGTGTGAACTTCATCACTAGAACAAACTTTATATCACCAACACCAGCTTGTGTAAAATTGGATTATTCACTGGAAAATCATGTTTTTTTCCACAGATAAACACAGTTTTTTCATTTGAATATGCCTGATCCGTATTAAGTTATTATAATAGCGGAGGCTTTATGTTCCTGTGTCTCATTTCTTTTTTTAGAAGGAGTGTTCTAACTTCATCCGTGTCCTTCAACCATACAACCAGACCCATCTGTACATCTGTGGCACAGGAGCCTTCCACCCCATCTGCGCTTATCTGGAAATGGGCAAGAAGGCAGAGGTAATTCATTCGGGGCTTTTATTGTAACCAAATGTTTTGGGGTTTTAATCAGTTATATATATGCAAAGGGTCATTTAAATCTTAAACTGACCATTCATTAAGAAGGCATGAAATGTGACAACAGCGCTATAGTAAATTCATGTGAGAGAAAGTCTGAGTATTGTCTGAAGTACAGCCGTGTTCATTCTCTCTGACGATTATCTTCTCATCAGTGTTGTCTTTTGTGCGAAGCAGTGGAAAAAAGCGGTCACTACATGGTTCAATTACAGCTGTCGAATATTTAACAGCCTTCCATCTTGCATTAAAGTTTAATCAGTCATCTTGAGAAACTTCTACAGGTTAATCAATGTACTAGCATGGATCCTGCCGTCCAGCAGTAGGGAGGGGTAGACCATAGAGGCGTTCACTTCAGTTTAAAGTAGTGCTGACAGTCTGTAACTGATTGAATAAATTAAAAGCCACCAAAAACTCACTCGCTTTTCTTTAAAAGACTCAGAGGTCGTGTCTGTTTTTACTTAATTTTACTGCTTATATTCCCTTTTTTGGTGCATTTGGTAACCAAGGGCAGCAGTGTAATAAAACATTTCTTGTTTCTCCTGTGTGGAGGAAGTGTTTTTTTGCATCCCACTCCCCCAAAGTAGCGCGCTATAATGAGAATGTATGGTAACTTGAAACACGTGCTATAAATGTACCTTTAACCATGCTCGTTGTGGCTTTCACTGCCCTCATTTCGATCTTTGACCTTTTCCCACCGCAGGACAACATCTTCCGACTGGCCTCACAATTTGAGAACGGCCGCGGGAAAAGCCCCTACGACCCCAAAATGCTCTCAGCCTCACTTCTCCTTGGTAAGTTTGATGTGTGCTTTTATTACTTCCAGGGAGGACGCAGTCACTTCAGAGCTGGTCATGTGTTCCTAACTATCCTTTCTCGCTGGCAGATGGAGAGCTGTACTCGGGCACATCTGCTGACTTCATGGGAAGGGACTTTGCCATTTTCCGTACGCTGGGAGATCATCATCCAATCAGAACAGAGCAGCATGATTCAAGATGGCTGAATGGTAAAAAATAAAATAAAATAAAATCGTAGAAGATGAGCTAAGAGTGAATTCTTTTGTTTCTCATGTTCAATTCAGCAGTTGAATTTTTCATCATGGTGTATTCTGCTGAACACTTCTCAATTATATTTATTCCTAGTAGCAACAGTTAAGTATAAACCACTTGAGACTGCAAAAACTAGATAACATGACTCAAAATACTTTGCTATTAAGGTAAAATTAGACCATTGTGGTCTCTATAGACCTCAACCTTTCCCTAAAAGCTGCATGGAAATCCCTGTCATTGGCCATTATTTGGAAAAGTATACCATTGAGCTTTTCAGCAGACTTTGAGACATTAAATTCTCTCGCAAGCCTCAAGTCTCCAATCATTTCCATTCATGTGCAGACATCAGATATCAGAGCCCATTCACAAAGTCAGTGGATTTGCCTGTGCTAGCAAGATTAGCGCTGCAGTGAGGGTTATTGACTGCTCAGTATGTCTGGCTATCTTTCGGCACCGCAGAGGACTTAGGGAGCCACAAAAGGTCAGTTTGAACCTTTCCCTCAAGCTGTGCCATCCCCCCCCCACCCTCTTTCCCACAGAACTAATCCGCTCTTAGCTGTTTTCCTCCTGTAGTGGAGTCGAATTCCTCCCAGTCCCCCTCAACCGCCCACGTCCCCCTCCCCAGGCACCATCAAAAATCACAAACACTGGTCTCGCCAGTGCTGATTACTGTGACATATTAATAAAGAGCAGTATAAACCGAGGAAGTCATTGTTATAGCGTTAATCCTCATCGATCTTTCACCTTGTTCAAACAAATACGCTGGGGATTGTATCCATTCGGCTCGGCAGAATCCAGCGTCTTCTGCACAATGAGGGGATTGTAATTGCATGGATTACCGGGGTGGAGATATTCTATTGAGGCTTTATCAACAAGGTTATATGGTACTCAAATGTATCAAGAGAGAAACCAGGGAATGAATCCCTAATAGCAGCTGATTCTAAAAGGATTTGGGGTTAAACTGTAGTTTGGTAGTCCAGATTCATTTACGCATTCCTTCACATTTTAATGACCTCTTGCTTATATGGATGGTTGGATTTCCTTTGAATAAAGCAGCTTTTTGTTTGGATTATAGGTAATCAGTGGTATGACTTCAGTGGTCAGCAGCTTGGTTTTGTTTTATCTGTGGTGTGCGCACACAAATTTATGGTGGTCTGCATATAAGGGCAAACATTCATGATGGAAGTATGAAGTGTGTGCGGGTTGGGGGTACACACAATTCACAGCAGAGGTCTCGCACCTGCGCAACCCTTATAAATCTGCCTCCCACTTTGGCCACATGCTCCTTTTTCACAGCTACTCTATATCTGAAACGCCCATGGAGGTGTAACATGGCACTGCTTGTTTCTCTCCGCTTAAACCCCCGAGCTTTTGGACGTAGGCTCACTGCGGCGACTTTTCCTCGATTCCTACGCCCCCTTTATGCCAAAAGATCCCAGCCCTAAGGCCTTGGCTCCTACGTTTAGCTTTGATTTCCTCTTGCGCTTAAAGTCAGGATAAATTTATTCAAGTGTTACCCGGGACAATCAGAGCCATGTGTGTTTGCGAGGATGTGGTCTAGAGACAGGGTTTATGTGGGATTTGGATTTGGAGCGCTCACTTGAGGTAAAGTCACATACTATAACACCATGGTGTAAAGTGACGGGCTGCTATTACCGAGCCGTGACTGGAGAATATCGTGGGGGGGGATTGGTTACAGAGGTGTAAAATAGGGGTGAAATGATTGTCACCGGGGCAGAGGTTGGATTGTAAAATTGTATTTGTGTGTCTGCTGGGGTGAGTTTATGAGTGTGAACAAAGTTTATGTGCTTTATTTGTTTATTTTTCCTCTATTTTCTTTCTTGTAGATCCCAGATTCGTAGGCATACACCTGATCCCTGAGAGTGACAACCCCGAAGATGACAAGATCTTCCTGTTTTTCAAAGAGAACGCCATGGACGGGGAGCACACTGGGAAAGCTACTATTGCCAGAATAGGACAACTGTGTAAGGTAACATCACACACAACCCCACAAAACTGTTATAACAGTGTGATGTGGTGTCAATACGATTCTGTTACACAAAAAAGTAGCATACTTCTTATAATGTGCCTTAGTTATCAGTTTATAAGCCCTTAAAAAGCCAGTTATTAACATGTACGTGTCCTAATGAGAAAATCAAAGTAATAATGAACAGCCAGAGTCATAGTTGCTGAAAAAAAGTTAATGATCATATGCCCATAGTTAACCTTTACCTTCCTTATAAATGCCTTATATAGTATAAGTTAGAGGTGGGAATCTTCAGACACAACGCCCCACAATACGATATTATCACAAAACTTCACACATGATACAATATAGAAGGAGACTGCAGTCCTATTTTTATTACTGCAATATGTTTTATAATCAGAAACTTAATACTTCTGTAACATTTTTAATAAATGTGATATTTGCAAGGACCTTACTAACAAAAGTGCATACGGAGGTTTGAGCTGACAGCACTTCAAATGTTGTTGCAGAATGACATGGGAGGTCACAGGAGCCTGGTCAACAAATGGACCACTTTTCTCAAAGCGCGGCTAATATGCGCGGTTCCTGGCGTCAATGGCATTGACACACATTTCGACGAACTGCGTAAGTGCGTTTTTATTTTATTTATTTGTGTCTTTGTTCGATGTGGAAAAATTCCAACCTCACCTCAGAGCTTCACCTTCACACATTATTCTTCTCGCTGTTTAGAGGACGTGTTTCTCATGAGCTCCAAGGACCCAAAGAATCCAGTTATCTACGCCGTATTCACCACATCCAGGTACAGTCTTTTGCCCTTGACCTCCAAAATGAGCATGCAAGGGTTTCAAATGTTCAAACTGCGTGACAGATGCTGGTAGTATCAGAATTGTTTCAACGGTCAGCCTTCCTGTATAGGTTTCATCCTCTGCATTTGAAAAACACGCGCCTCGTATTTCTTTTCAAGAAGCCTTTCTTTTCTCCTCCTTTATCCTGCCCCTTTATCTGTAATTTCCTAACCATTTTAAATGGCACGGCACGATGCAAGCGACCAAGTGCGCCTCTGTCAAATTCCCAGACGGCGCTCTCGTAATCCACTTACAGGTGTCTCACGGATGCTTTTCTCTCCGAGGGTAGCCCTCCCCTCGTCTCAGATTTGGAGATTGCTTTTATCCGATTCCCCAATTCCTCACTACCTGTCCTGTTTTTCACTGAAACCTTGGCAGGCTTGTAGGAAAATCAGATTATGGAGCAGGAGGGAGCGAGAGAAACATGATATTCACTTAACAGAAATCCACGGGGGGTTTTTGTTGTTGTTGTTTTTTTTCCTCCCACCCCCCTCGGCCACCGCCCCAGCTTCGAATGGGGTTTTCAGAAGCCGGGTGTGTCTCTACTGAAGCATGTGGAGAGGTGAAGGCATGGGGCAGGGCAGATAAGTGAGTTGAAATGGCACAGATGGTGGCACTTATCGTGATGATGAAGATGATGAAGATGATGAATGTGATGTGTGTGTGTGTGTGTGTGTGTGTGTGTGTGTGTGTGTGTGTGTGTGTGTGTGTGTGTGTGTGTGTGTGTCCGGTACTGTTTCTGCACTGCTTCATCAATCACTGCTAATGATAAGACGAGCTGAATAGAGGAGCGGTGCAGGCTAACGCATGGTGACAGGCGCCTTGCTTTACCAGACCTGTTTGGCTTTTCACTGCTTTCAGGGATGTATTAAAACCCAGAGGTTGGTGGGCGCTGGTGGGCGTACACCCACGTATCCACGTCTGCCCACACACGCACGCACACACACGCGTACACTTTAAAATTCAATTATGGGGCATTGAGGAATTAGAGTGGTTTAATTGGTTTTCTAAGTGGCCGGTTTTCAGAGATGAATAGAGCAGAGATTCAGAGGGACCGGCTTTTAATATCACTGCTTAATGAGGCACAAAGAAGCTGCCACTGACAGATCAGTGTCTGATTGTGTACCTCTGTGTGTGTGTGTGTGTGTGTGTGTGTGTGTGTGCATTCTAGGGGTGAATTTGCATGCCTCTTTCTGTGTGTCTGTGTGTATCTGCACAAACACATTTTCACCCTTCTTCATAAGCACAGATATTGGAGCGTCTTTTTTTTGCCCCTGGAGTTAATTGAATTTCTCTGTAATTAACATTTTCAAATGCTAATCCATTCATCTTCCATGCTTTGTGGAGTACTGTCGGCTGTGTGTTTGCCAGCCACATCCCTAATTAGGCTGATACAACTTCCCATTGCAGTCAGCAAGACAAAGGACATCTCGAATCATTTTGAAGCATTCGGTTCCTGCAAGTGAAGGAGATTTGCTGTCCAAAAGAAAATCTGTAATTGTAAAATGTGACACCTGGAAAGTAAATGAATGATTATTTGGGGGGCATTTATCCTCATAAAGTAAATAATTCTAAATCTATAAAACTGTGAAATAGATGAATAGATATGACGGAAGGTTTATAGACTTCACGCTCTCCAAAGACTGCAAGCATCGTGCTTATTCTGTCATAATCTCCACAAGAATATTTAATAACTCTTGTGGAGTATGCATGTTGGAATATTCATGTGAAACTCCCCGATTCTCCCATTTAATGACTCACGACTCAAACTGCTGTCTTCTGGATGACCCGCGAAAGAGCTTAAATTGAAAAAATAAAATCCACATCACTTCCCTTTTTTTTTAGCATGATTGATCGACCTTGCCTGCTTTCCTTGTGAAAGCAAAATCCACCCATCTGGCTCAAGCAAATGCTCACAAAATATTGGAGGGGATTTCAAATATGCTCTGAACCAGGTCTCCTGGTTTGTTGGTGGTGTGCCCAAATTCCTGTCTGTTCTCAAGAGGCTGGAAGCAATCAGAGAGAAGTTCCAATCTGTCATTGCTGTACTCAAGTAATGACAACTTTGCTCCGCTCTGTCTTTGTGCGATGATGGGTCATTTTGTTGTCTTTCTTCAGTTTTTAACAAGCTCCTAATCCCTGTCTTGTGACCGATCATTTATGAATCCCCTTTGTTTGTCTCTGTCATCTCTTTTATTTCACCACCCTCTTGCTTCCTACCCCTCTTGATCCTTAAACTCACCCCTTCTGGATTTATTTCTTTTTCTCTCCTTCCACAGTAACATATTTAAAGGCTCAGCGGTGTGTATGTACAACATGGCAGACATCAGGAGGGTTTTCCTGGGTCCCTATGCCCACAGAGATGGACCCAACTACCAGTGGGTGCCCTTCCAAGGGAGGGTGCCCTACCCTCGCCCTGGAACTGTAAGGCAATTTAGCAAAAATGTTGTAAATTTTTAAGTAATAATGAGACATTATAAGACGATATTAGAAGAAACAAACATATCACGTCTTGATCTCAGTGCCCCAGCAAGACATTTGGAGGTTTCGATTCTACGAAGGACCTTCCGGATGATGTCATCACCTTCGCCAGGGGTCACCCTGCCATGTACAACCCGGTGCACCCAATAGGGGGACGACCCATAATGGTACGCACAGACGTGGACTACCAGTTTACCCAGCTGGTGGTGGACAAAGTGGAGGCAGAGGATGGGCAATATGATGTCATGTTCATTGGCACAGGTATGCAACAGATGACACTGCAATAAATATACTGCTTCTATATGTTTATTTCAGGGTGGTCCGCCATAGGTACTTTTGGCATATACTGCAAACAAAATCTGTTCAAATAAAATCCAGTGTATTGTTTTAAAATTAAAGACATTTTTAACCACAGATAGATTTTTACAGATATTTCCACTCAAAAACAGACACTGAAAATTACAATAATATTTTTCTTTTTTTTTAACTGACTTTTAATTAATTTTTCAATTTTATTTTTATTTACAGTGTACTGGCATCAGTATCTAATACTCTTAAAAAGCTTGATCTCACTAACAAATGTCTATGTTGAAATAGGGGGAGCTTGGGTGAAGATGGGTTTCAAAGCAGCTTGCAGAATCCAAATTTCACTTTTTGAGATTGCAACCCGAGTGTGTAAAAGGATATCATCATGAGCCATCACATGGCATTAGTATCAGTTGATGTACCAGTTGATTCCAATTAACTTCTTGGCCTGAACCACTGAGCTCAATTTGTTTTTAATTAAAATGGGATTAAAATAATCAGAAATTTGGGGAAAGACAACTAACGCCTAACAGGACCGTTAGTCATAAATTATTAGGGATTTTTAATGGAATATCTGTCTAGGCACACAAAGACCCCTCCTGTGTTCCAGTGGTTCTTTGTGGTACTTAATTCCAGTTTATCAACTTTATAAAGCTGACTGATCGGTGGGAAACCCCTTTCTCAGTGATGTTAGCACAGCTGAAAACTGTTGTACTGATTAAAGGAGCAAAATGTTTGGATAGTTGAGCATCTGGATTATTGTAATGGACAAAGAAAAGACATTTCTTTGAAACTCACAGAGTATCATTGTTCCAGGAAATAAGAATAGAGAGAGAAGTGGGAGGCCTCTTTGTGCACATCTGAGAAAGAGCACATCAGAATCTATAGTTTGACAAACAGATGCCTCGCAGTGCCTTTACCTGGCAGCTTCATTAAATGGCAACTGAAAAACACCAGTCTCAGTGTCAACAATGAAGAGAGTCCTGGATGCTGGCTTTTCTCTGCAGAGTTATAAAGAACAAGCTGTGTTTTAGACTGGGCAATAAAATAGAAAGATTAGGATGAGTAAAAGAACACGGACGTTGAACAGAGAAAGACTGGAAAAAAAAACAAACAGAAAGAAAAGGGACTGAACAAAGGAAAATATGCTGGAAAGCTTAATGCACTTGTCCGGCATGTCGAAGATTCCAGAGAATCTATTTTAATCATTTTTAATTTTTTGATCTATTTCCATGTTTCTTCTTGCACTTAACATGTATTTTGAAGAAGGCACACACACGTATTTCTAATCTATTACTTAAACCGTACATACATGCACCACGGATGTTAATCTATGACCAGCACAGGCCTGCATGTACACTAACTGTATGCTGTCTTTTGCATTTCAGATACAGGAACAGTGCTGAAGGTGGTTACGATCCCCAGAGAAAGCTGGCATGACCTCGAGGAAGTTGTATTGGAAGAGATGACTGTCTTTAGGGTATGACGTTTTGTAATTGCGTGCTAATAGCCTTCCTATAAAAACACATATTGTCCGTAGAAGTGGTGTTAAATGGGGTTTATTTGCTTTGTACAGGAGCCTACTCCCATCACTGCTATGGAGCTGTCCACCAAGCAGGTAAAAACTTGCTTTCTCACTTTGTAATTAATCCAAAAGCTGTTGACAAGGGTAAAGGTCCACGTGAAACAAAAAAGCGAGAAATTCTCGGTCTTTAAACATACACTGTTACCCATAAGCAAAGAATGTGCCCACTGAGAACTAAACCCACAAGCACCTTCTTTTTTGCAAGAACCCTTCCAACTGAGGCGCACAGGAACATTTAATTTTTACATCCTTGCTCTCTCTCTGACTCCCACAGCAACAGCTGTACCTTGGCTCAGCCCTGGGTGTATCACAGATGTCTTTACACCGTTGCGAAGTGTATGGGAAAGCTTGCGCTGAGTGCTGCCTGGCCAGAGACCCTTACTGCGCCTGGGACGGTGCTGAGTGCTCGAGATACTTTCCTACTGCCAAGAGGTAGGAGCCGGCAATCGCTAAACACCCTTCTTTAACCTTTATGTATCCTCGGAGGGTTTGCTGAGCATGCACGCTGCTTTTCAACAACATCCTGTATTAATGTCGTCACATGCAGTCACACCTGGGACTTATCAGTACACCTGCATTCTGCTGTTTTGGTTGGCTTTAAAACAATTGGTTTTAAATGTTATGCTCAAGGGCATCCTGATGTGCAGCCTCATTTCTCTAGCGTCAGACCTCCACTGGCTTATTAGTAAGTGTGGCGACTCCCAAAAAACAGACACAGATAGCCATTGTATGCCAAAACTTCTAAACATGGAAGTAATCTGAATATTACACCAGCACGAAATTGAGTCATTAAACACACATACGCACTAATTATGCGTTCCAAGAAAGTACAATCCAGCAACTTAGCCAGTAACAGTTGTTCTGAGTTGTGCTTCAATCATCCTACCAACCAAGACGCATTAAGAAATATGCACAAATATCCAAAGACAAGCAAACACACAATAAATTATAGCCACCAGGAGCTGCCTGACCACTTCACCCTTCAGCCAGGAGGAACATACACTCCCTCAAATTACCCTCTGTTGTACCCAGCAGGATTAAGCTGACCACTACACCACTACTACCCTCCCATACACACACATGGCGCGACACCCCCACGTTGTCTCATTCATCTAGAACTTCTCACACCAACAGAAGTAGGCCAGTGGGTATACTCCAGCTTGGCAAGATTACAGACGAGGTGGCACACCCCATGTTTAAAGTGGGGACAGGCTTCTCTCAGCTCTCCACTGCACTGCAAATATTTTCGCTACCAGAATGAGAACCAGACACCCAACCTTGCACGTGCTCAGATGGCCAAAAAAGACAGGAATGTTAGCCCAGGAAATGTACAGACGAGGGACACGTGTGAAAAAAGTGGGATGTAAGTGGTCATAATTTTGTGTGGAGAATTCACACAAACATGCTGAGCATTTTTTATCTTGTTTTTTTTGTTTGTTTGTTTGTTTAGTCTTTTTTTTAAACCTTCAGTGGTTCTACTTTTTATCCCTACCTTGGTTCTTTCTCTTCTTTCCAGCCCTTGCCTCATGTTTGGCTCGCACCCAATTTGAATTTTGCAGCCGCCATCAGCGTTTTTTGAACCATGACAACTAGGAACTAGGGAGCCATTCACAGCTAGTCAGTAAAGCCAGACTTTGAAAACGCCTTGCCATCGCATTAAAAAGCCAAATCACACAGTAGACTTTTTCATATGGAGAGGACAAAGACTGGGCCTGCTTTTACAAGGCGTTTCAAGGGCAAAACAATGCTGTATGTGTTTCATAATAACGGCTCATCGGAAGGCAATGAAGCGCACTGTTTCACTGCTCAGCAGGTTTATGTTTCTTACATTCTGCTGTTTTGTTTTTTCATCCATGTGATTTAACAGTGGAGTTAAAGGTTGAGTTAGTGCCTGTTTTCTTGGGAATTGGGTAAACATTGCCCCCAAGTGGTGAGAATAAAAAAGTACATAAGAAATAACTTGTCATGTACAGCAATGCTTCCCAACCAGGTTACAAATATACCACTGGATACTTGCAAAGCTAATCTTAGATAAGTTAAGTAAAAGTATAATTTACTAAGTAGTAGCAGCCAAAAGAAATTCATAGCAGATATAAATAAAAAAGCAATGGAAACAAAGTGAATAAACGGTTAAGATCTCTCACTTACTGTAAAACAGTTGAACAGTTTTTACCTGATAGCATGGGTAATGATTTTCAATAAAATTTTATTTATATAGCCCCAAATAACAACAACAGTGGCCTCAATGTGCTTTATATTGTAAGGTAATAACCCTGCAATAAAGAAAACTGAGAAATTAAACAGAAATCTAATGACATGGGTCAACAAATGAAACAGTTGCAACACATTCAGTAACTAAAAAGATGTTTTTGTTGGGGGGTTTTTGCTAAATGTACAACTAACTATTAGCTAATGTTGTATGTTAAAGGCTAAATAGCATTTGGATAAAAAGTGATTTGTTGAATTTGTTAGCTAACAGTGTCGGCTAACTCTTAGCTAAACGTTATGGAGAAGCAGGTCAAATCTGTTCACTGTTTGTGTAATTATATAGCTATGAAATCAAGTATTAGCTTACAGCAATGGAATTGGAAGCTAATAGTTACATGTGGTTAAAAGAGTTAACTGACAGTAATTGAAACATTTTAGGATTGTCCAGATCCACTTTAATTAGTACAGTTAAACTCATTTATGTACAAAAAAGAGTTGGGTTCCACATAATTCCACAATCTTCCAGCAAATTCACCCCAAGGTCAGACCTCGCAAGGCTCAGATAAACTGTAAAAACTTTAAGGGCAACATCTCCAACCCTAACATTTAGCATGCCAACTGAGAGTAAAGATGATAACAGTACAATTGAAAAAGGACTCAAATATGTATGCCTTGTGTGGTGTGATCACCTGGAGAAAGTTTCTTCACTCTAAAAAGAACATGACAGCATAGCTTAGGTTTGCAAAATTGCATGTGAACAAACCACTAGACTTCTGGAATTGGCCATAATGCACAGTACCATGTTTGGAGAAAACCAAACACAGCATATCAGTGCAAACACCATAAACCAACAGCCAGCACGGTGGTGGGGTATTAATTTGGGTTTGCTATACAGCCCCAGGACTTAAGCAGCTTGCAGTCACTGAGTCCCCCATGAACTCCTCTGTGTACTAAGGTATGCTAACGTGCGGTCATCTGTCCGACAGCTGAAGCTTGGCCGAGACAAGATCACCCAACAGGTCAATGACTCCAAGCATAGCAACAAATCTGTAACAGAATGGGTGAAAAAGAAAAGAGAAAAGTGTTGCAGTGATTCAGTCTAAGTCCAGCCCTCAACCTGATTGAAATTGATCTCAAGAGAGCTGGACCTAAATGAATGCTAACAAATCTGAATGAACTGCAACAGTGCTGTAAAGAAGAGTGGGCCAAAATTCCTCCACAATGATGTGACAGACTGATGAAGTCATACAGAAAACTAGTTATTGCTGCTAAAGGTAGTGCTGCAAGCTACTGAATCATGCAGTTTACTTAGTTTTCCACAGGTCCTCATAGCTGTCTGTTTCCACCACTTCCATTCAGTTTCACTGTCGTTTTTTCACAGGCGAACCAGACGGCAAGACATCAGAAATGGAGATCCTCTTTCCCAGTGTTCAGACCTTCAGCATCACGGTACCTTAATAATTTCATACAAGCACATACACACTGTCTCCTCCTCATGCCATTTGCGTCTCATTAGTCTGTCTGCATGTGCTTTGCATTGAGCAGATGACATGGATGGCTTAGGGGACAGCGTGGAGGACAGGAGTGTGTTTGGTGTGGAGAACAGCAGTATGTTTCTAGAGTGCAGCCCCAAGTCTCAAAGAGCGCTCATCTACTGGCAACTGCAGAAGCCCAACGACGAGCGCAAGCTTGAGGTGTGTATGCCTAAGATGACTTGCTAATATACTGCTAGATGATTATAAAATATATTACACATAGTTAGATTTCTTCAGACAAAATATCTCCATCCAGGGCTCCACCTTTCCTGCTCCATCATGTAGTGACTTATGACACTTCTAATCTTTAACCTCAGAGACCCAAAAGGGTGAAAACCACTGGGTGTGGGTGTTTAGATTAACTTTTGTACTGCGGCTGTATTTTTATAGCTGGCCTTTCTAGGCGTGGTATTTTAGGTACCAATAAGCAAAGAGAAATACGATACAAAAAAGTCCAGCTGTGTAATAGATC
The DNA here is from genome assembly GCF_057382095.1 of Aulonocara sp. 'chitande type north' Nkhata Bay. NCBI lineage: Eukaryota > Metazoa > Chordata > Actinopteri > Cichliformes > Cichlidae > Aulonocara > Aulonocara sp. 'chitande type north' Nkhata Bay. The sequence continues at coordinate 29,835,314 of NC_141360.1, read as the reverse complement.
CACAAGTCAGAGGGTGTATTAAATGTGAAACACAGCCGTTAATAATTTTATATGGAAGGATATTACTGTTTCAGCAAAAAATAGTGTTCAGCTAAGAAATTAACCTAATAAGAATTTGCTGTGCCCACCCACACTTGCTGCATGATTTGCTGCTAAGTTTAAGCCAGCTTCTACTTTTTCTGGACAACATCACTCTGTGCTGACAGCCCAGGTGATTGATGTAGCTGCAGTTTTTCCAGTGTGAAGCAGCGTTAGCTTGAAAGGAACCTTTGGAGTTTGCTTCAATCTTTCTTACCAATACTCATGTATTCAGTGAGACCTGAAACAAGGCATTTCCTTTGAACCCTTGCTCATTGTTCTTCTTCTTTCCTGACCAAATTTGACATTATAATGTAAAACGTGTTTTCTTTTTCTGATGTGACTTTCCTCGGTTAAGTGATACCAGCTGTAGAGATATATCCCTTCCCCTGAATGTAAGGGGGGTAAATGGCAGTATCTCCTTCCAGAAATCCTGATCTGATTATTAGAAATTGGTTTGGGGGTGTAATTTAATAGAAGGAATATTGTATAGTTCTGTCACAAAACTTCTCACATCAAACTTTATGGATTTTTCTGAGTAACTGGGTCATGATTTCTGGAAAGAGTTTTTCTAATGGGTTATTTTTGGGTAGTTTTGAGCAGTGCAAGACAAGTGTGAATTAATTGAGTCAGACATCTCTGATATAGATTATCGAATATGTACGTTTAAAAACTCTGGTTCATTCTCATGTTCCATCTTTATTTTTTTCAGTATTTTCACCCATTGTGTTCTTTGTCTTCCTCTTTGTTTCATTTCAGATAAAGCTAGATGACCGAGTGCTGCGTACAGACCAAGGTCTGCTGATACGCAGCCTCACTCAGTTTGACACCGGGGTCTACCATTGCCAGGCTGTGGAACACGGCTTTATCCAGCCTCTTCTACGCCTCAACCTCCAGGTCATCCCCACCCAGAGATTGGGTGACATCCTGCCTGGAATTCCTGGCGCGGGAGGTGGCGCAGGTCACTCGGCCAAGCACAGGATGTGGTACCGAGATTTCCTGTCTCTCTTGGACCACCCAGAGCTAAACAGCGTGGAGGAGTTTTGTGACAGAGTGTGGAAGAAAGAGCGCAAACAGAAGAGGGTGAAGACACCTAACGGCAACAGTCAGGGCAAGCCTGACAGCGCAGGCGGGTCCAACTCTGCATTACAGCCTAGAGCTTTAGCCCCCACTGCTCAGAAACAGCAAGCCAGTCCACCTCTCAGTCGGCCATGGCATCAGGCTGGAGCTCTAACAGTAGAAGAGCCAACACTCAGTCAGAATACCCAAAAGGGTATATTGAGCAGTGAGGCACCTAAGAACAACCAGAAAACCCAAAATGGCCAGAAGGGGCAGGCCAGGCTAGCTGGTTCTCAGCTCGCAGGGGGATCTCGGGCGAGCAGCCAACATGCAACCAAGTGGAGACGGATGCAGGAAAATAAGAAGGGACGCAACAGGAGGACCCATGAGCTTCAAAGACCTCCACGCAGCGTTTGAAAAAAAAGAAAAGAAAAAAAAAAGGACACATTATACCAGACCGACACACATGCAAGCACAAACCCACGCATCCACACAAAAACACACAAATACGTTCTATAGATGCAATGTGTGATTCAGTGACCTCTCCATAACAGCAGAAAAAGCAAAACATCTGAAACACTTTTTAGGTAGAAACATGAACTCCACACATGTAACGTCAGTGAAGCTCTCATTCAGACACAAAAGCACACAACCTGTGAAAAGGACAAAGATGAGAAGAGGACTGAAAAACTGGAATGCATACTGTAAATGTGTGAGGATATGCTGGTTGCCTGGGATACTGGCTGGCAGACACTTCAACCTCCTGTACATAAGCTACTAAAATAAGACCGGGACAAAAAAAAATGTTTAGTGAGGTGTTTGTTGGTAAGCAAATGGACATAGCATGCTGGGAGGACAGCCGTGGAGACGTTGAAAGAAGCGGGAATTCAGTGCGAGCCGCTGGCCCGTTTGACCTGAGCATAGAACTGCTAAAAGAAAAGGATTCAAAACTCTTATTTTGAAGAACTGCTTGAGAGGAGAATAGAACCTCTCATGTCGTCTTTCAATTCAAGACGAGCAGCACGCTCACAGGAGGGCACAGAGGGGCTGCGGTTCGCCTCGACATGTGCACAGATGGCACCGGTGTTTTTCGCAGGACAGAAGCATTATTAGATGGAGAAATGAAAAAAACACTGCAAAGTCATGCAACTGTGCAAAAGTGCTTCATCATAACCCTCTCCAACTGAGGCTCGGAAAGCATCGTGCATGTTGTTGTTATGTTTTAATAATAAGCTAATTATTTTAAGAGGCTCTTTTTTTTTACACCCTTCCTAAAAAGCAAAAAGTTACTACTTTTTTTAAAATTTGCTTTCCTTTCGAAACCAGTGCTTCTACTTTTGGGGGGCAAAAATTGCAGGCGACATAGTAGTCTTCAGCGTGCGTAACCCCTTCTGCTCCCAAGGATTCTGTGTATAAGTTATTTTGTTGTTGCTTTTTCTGGGATTTATAGGGCACAAATCCCAGTTGTCCGCTATGCTAAAAGCCCAGTCTGAAACAAGACTGCCAGTTGTTTGTGTACATATATACGACAAACGTAACTCTCTGTGTATATACAGTACATATACAGTACAAGAACACCACTTGATTATTATTTATTTGCTCATTGTTTTGTGAAAGGGTTGCATTTATTTTTGATATTATGGTATTTTTGGCTCATCGGTATATTGGAGAAACAATGGCAACAGCAGCAAAAAAACAAAACAATTTTGATGGACCAAGTGGCCGGATGTCTGTGTGTCAAGAAGGAATCCCCCTTTTTGAGGGAGCTGAACATGAATTAGAAGCATGAGTGCAGGGGTTTGCGTGTTCATTAAACAAAACGTCTGACAGAGATTCCACCAACAATAAGCACAATTTTGTCTCTTTTTGCCTTTCATACCAGATCATCTCACTGTTTTCCTCTTCTTTTATTTTCTCCCGATCCCATCAACATTTTTCATCCAGTAGCTATTATGTGTAAGATAATTTCCCCAAACTGAAAAACATTAGCTGTGAATTTCTGTAAGAAATAGTGGAGAAAAATGTTAAATCTAGTCTGAGGAGAAGACACATTATACTGCATGTGAATGCTACCTACAGTAAGTGCATCTTTTTTATTGTCTTTTTACGTGTTTTGTGTGAGAGGTTAAAAAAAAAAAAGAAAGGGAAAAAAAAAATTCCTCAACGCAATGTGTGAATTAATTTTGCTAAACAGTGATATTAACAACTCATGATATCCTAGCCAAAGCTGTTTTAAGGTCCAAGCTCCTTAATCTTTGATTCAACAATGGTACCTCCTGTCTCCCCGCGCCCTCTGAGTTCATGACAAGAGTAATGTGTCAATGCAATAAATTAGGGCAAGATAGTGTTCCCTACCAACGCTCAAAAGTTTGTTGTGTCCCTAATCTGGTCTTTCCCTCAGAGTTAGAAATGTGAGAGAGCTGAAAGTTACCACTGCTGTAACACAGTTCTTTTTGGCATGCATTCAGTTGTCTAAATAAACATCTCTGTTACAAGAACAAGCGTCTTTGTTCTCATTCATGCCAAAAAAAACCTTTCGATCCACCCTCCTACAATTAAAGGTCCCAAGGGCACCCTTCTGACCCTGGAATGTGTCTCTCAGGTTTCTGCTCATAACACCATGTAGATTCATTCTTTCATGTGTGTATACACCTGTTTTGTTGTTGTTGTTTGTTTGTTTGTTTTCAAGTTATGCTCTAAAATTGATATTCCTAATGTCTGTTGCGTTACACTCCGCCATTCCAGAGCTGGACTTTCGTGAGGAGAGGTGACTGGCCATGCCTTTCAAGACATCACAGTAGGCTGCCAACCAAAACAGCTCATTCAGGCACTTTATTACTGATATAAGGAAAAAAGCATGGCCTTTTCTCTGATTTTGAGAGCCTATAGAAGAAGTGACTCTTGCATAATGGAACCCTTTTTACAATTGAGACAGTTGTGTGTTAGTTTGAGAAAACACAGCTGTGTCATTCTGATTAAATAATTACATTTTTGTAATTTTGGATTCTGACTGCATTTAAAGTCATGTTGGAAGTCTAGACCCACCAGCATTGGATTCATCTTCGGGGAACGTCCACACAGAAAATGAATTTCTGGAGAAGAGTCACTGTTTATTTATGCTGAACTTCATTAGGTAAACTGGCTGAACTAGGTGGTTCGCATTGCACCATCAGCCTGAACTTCTGCTACATGGCAGAAAGGATCCATGCTTTCACGTTGTTAATGCCAAATTCCGACCCTACCATCCAAATGTTGCAGCAGAAATAAAGAATCAGCAGACCATACAATATTTTTCCAATCTCCCGTTGCCCAATTTTGGCGAGCCTGTATGAATTGTCGCCTCAGCTTCCTGTTCTTAGCTGAAAAGAGTGGTGCCCAGTGTGTTTTCTGCTGCTGAAGCCCATCTTCTTCAAGGTCTGACATTCAGAAATTCTCTTCTGTATACCTTAGTAGTGGTTATTTGGGTTATTTGTTGCCTTCCTTTCAGTTGGGAGCAGTCTGGCCCTTCTCTGGATTCAGCAAGGCATTTTTTGCCCAGAGAGCTGCCTTTCAATGGATATTTTCTTTCTTTCTTTTTTCCCTCAACATTCTTTGTAAAGCCGAGAGATGATTGTGTGGAAAAAACATTCAGATCAGCAGTTGGTGAAATATTTTAATACTCTATTTGAACTTCAACAGGTAGTCTTCACCATACTGAAATGCATCGAGCTGCTGCCAGAAATTGGCATTAACATACAGTTGGACAGGTATCTCTAATGAAGTGGCCAGTAAGTGTATTTTAGACAGATGAAAGCTCTACTGGTGATGGTAAGGGAGCATAGCTAACATTTCCACAGCAGTGTATTAAACTCTGCTTATTAACTTCGCAGAAAACACTTTCCATCGGGACTATTTCTTGGAATAAAAGTTTAGCATAATAAGCTTCTGGTTTTAAAGAGTCATTACAGACATTCTGGCAAACCACAGTTGGAATATCCCTGGCACAGCACATAATGAGTTAGGTGAATTAGTTTGCAAGGTTCTGTGCATGTCGGCTCACTGGCACTGTTTACTGAGGCATCGTTACCAAAATATTGTCCCTTGTGCGTGCCCGGCTATGACAAGTGTCCAAATGTCTGCCTGTTCTGGAAAGCTGGAATGTCTTGGTGTTACATTTTTAAAGTGCAATCTGCATAGTGCTTTAATAATGAATGCGCCTTTATTGTGTTGTGATGCTGCCAAAAATCTCAGGGGCAACTTGTGCAATAGAAACTGACTGCAAGGCTCGATGCCACTTGAGATAAGTGAGATTTTTATTTCTGGAATTTGACTGAACTAGCTCTTCACTGCTAGCAAACATCTACACCCACATTTGAAGCTTTCTGGGGAGTTAACTCGAGTTTTGATGACTTGCAAAACTGACCTTTTTACTTGCCAGAGTGGATGCATTGTTGATGTTTATTATAATATCAGCAATCTTCCTGTTCTATATCCTGAAACTGCAACGCTCGTCTTTCTTTAAAAATATTGTTAATTATGTGTTTTCTAGTGATCACGTGCCATCTATAGACAGCCTTAAACTCAGACCCAAATATGCTTCTCATGAAGATCCACCAGAGGTCGCTGCTGGCCCACCACCTTATACCCTTATAACGCTATAACATATAGATAGATAGATAGATAGATAGATAGATAGATAGATAGATAGATAGATAGATAGATAGATAGATAGATAGATAGAAATAGCTTCCATTCAAATCCAGGTGCAATGACTTCAAAGGTAACATGTGGATGTGTAAGTGCATGCATGTTGTATGTCAGCTGAAGTGATTAGACTGGTGCAAACAGTTTCCCTGCCCCTCAAGTTTTATGCACATTGTGAATTTACTGCTCCTGTTACCATGACTACTGTCCTTGAATGTCCTGTGTGTCAGTCTGAGTTCTTAAGATACTCACTTTCAGCTGTAGAAACAGGATGTCTTGACCATTATGTTTGGTGATTTTATTCCTCTTTCCTTTGCTTCAAGGGGGCTTCTCACTGTCTGAAGGGCTTTCCTCTAAACGTCTCCTATCATATCCGTGCCTCAAAGCTACATTTCTATTTGAAACCATATTATTTCTTTAGGGGGTGGTACTGATAATCCACAGTTTTTTTAAACTGTGGACTGCTTACGAAAGTGTAAGAGCAACATAATGTGTGAAAAGTTTTTGAAATGTATTACTAAAAGTCTACACACAAATGTATTATAGTAGTATCTCAGACTGTGTTTTACAGTAGGTACTGGTAGAGTCAAAACGTCCAGATTCAGATTTCTTCTAGCTAACTGTACTTTATTTAAATAAAGTACATGATATGTGCTAGTGCATTTGCAATATATGTGTATTCACATCCAAAGCGCCTCACGACTTTTAGAAAGTAGGCTCTGCACTGCTCAGAAGCTCTGACTCATTCCTTCTTGCCCAGGAGCTAGCCCAAGGGATTGTGGGAAATAAAGTCTGTGGGCAAGGAGAGAGGAGGAGATTTAGGTCAATGGCAGGACATGATAGCGGCAAAATGCTGAGCTCACTGCTAGTCCCCTCTCTCTGCTACTTTAGTATATTTCAAAGATACAGAAGATACAGTGCAGCTTCCCCCCCCAATTTATAATTTTTCATTCTCTTTGAACTCAGTTTTACCTCAAGGGGTGCTGCTCAACTCTTACTATACCCTGGATGTAGTCCTGCATGCTTCAGCCATTAAATACAACTGTCATTTACTTGTAAAAAGCTGCAGTGAGAAGAACTGGCACACATGTGGTCAAGCAGCATCTCAAAAAAGAAGGCAAATTTCAAAAATTGCAGTTCCTGCACCGACCACTTGGGGCCGTTTCAAAAAGCAACACATGCCATGTTAAAGTGTTTAGCTATGAAGCATGAATGAACATGTATACAGTCTGGTGCAAAAGACATTTTGTTTTCTACAGCTAATTTAATTCTTCAGTACGACTGTGTGGAGGTATTTATTTTATAACTTTCCGATGTAAATGTTATTAAGGCTTAAAATGAGCTTTTTGGGGGGCATCGCTGCTTTGACTGACGGGTAGCCATTAGCTCTGTCCTTTAGCTGTCCACTAGGCTTAAACTGAGCTCATTTGAGTATTGACTTTGAATTATGAACAACTAAACCATGTTGATAGTGTCAGTACTGTTTGGAATATTTCAAGGCAACTATCAGACAAATATTTTATTACTATGTTACACTGTCTGTGGGTGTATGATGCATTTTGCCACACTGAGCAAGAAGAGAGAAGAAGCGAGCAACATCAGGTGAAAGAAGAAATATGCTGGTCTCTGAGGTCATCTTCTGAGGTTTGGTTAAGGTTATCTGAGCTGCTATTGGTCTGTACACCCAAATATTTGTTCAAAGAATTTAACTCTCACATATTTTCTGCAAAAACAGGACATAATAATGTTACATTTTAGAAACATTTTAGGCTTATAGACATATTAATCATTTTGTAGCATTTCAACATTTTGTTCAATTAAGCAAATGCAGTTTTGTCAGCTTCTGGTTATGGCAGAGACATGGTGCGATGTGCCAAAGATCATCCAACAGATGTCTGTGTTTGTGTGTCCGTCTGTGTGAGAGCGATAGATAGATGTCGTTAGGCGTTAGGATGTTATGGCGAACTGTGGAAATGACAACAGAAGGTTCTCGTGCACGTTCATTAACTGTCCACTCCTGCACATGCTCGTGCATCAAAAAAATTTCTTAAAGCATAGACACACAGTCTATAATGTTCCTTAGCTGCAGTATACTTCATGCAACTGATGCATGTTGCAGTAATCTTCTTCTTCTTTTTTTTTTTTTTTTTTTGACCTGTCCCATTTGGCTCTTTTGCCATCAGAATTATTGTCTAAAGGCAAAGAAAGATGCCCAACGGATTTACTTTACCAAATCGACCAACCCAGCCTTGCCGTATTGGTCTATTTGATTCGCCTTTTATTGTTTATTTTATTTTAACCTGCTAAATACGGGACAGACTTGACTGGGGAAAAGAAAGGGGAGAAAGAAGGAGGGAAAGAAAAACAGCGGGGAAGAGGAATGGTGATAAAGGGCTAAAAAAACAAAAACCAACAAAATAAGCAGACAAAAAATACATGTTGCAGTAATCTTCAAGAGATCCCATAATTAGGAACCCTGCAGCTGAGTGGCAGCTGGAAACCATGGCAACTGGGGGAGGGATGTAATACAAAGCAGCTCTTCTTGATGATAGATGACATTTCCCATCAAGACTGAACCCTACTGTGTTCTCCAGGTGCAGCTTTCTTTTCTTGGCTACACACTGATTTAATTTACCGGATTTGGCACAGTGCTGAAAATTTTCTAAATCTTCCAAGATCTAGAAAGGTTTATGGAAAATAGATTTAAATGAATATATATTTCCCCACTGCTCAGTCTAATATGTATTTAAAGTATACTAATTGATCTGGCTCTATAATTCAAATTAAAAATTAGGAGTTCTTTAATATAAAGTCCTATGATTCTGCTCTTAACAAATAGCGGTTTTATTCCATTAAAATTCTATTCTATTAGTTTAGTATTTTACGTACAGGTTGGATAAGATTCAGGAGTAATAATAATAATAATAATGAAGCATATCTATGGTCTGTACATAGGATGGTTGTAGATTTGGGGTATGAAAAGTGAAGTGAGTGAAATCTTTAAACCTGCATTCTTTCTAATGACCAGCAAGAGGCGACTCCTCTTCTCCTTGTATGGTCTGTGATAAATCATCCTTACTTCTCCTTTGATCTGTACCCTCGGTATACACTTGCCATGTCCAGTTTCAAAATGGCAATGTGGTTTGTGAAAACACTCAGCTCGATTTTTTAACAGTGATTTTTTTTAATCTTTTACACACAGTCAGAAACCAGACCTTTCATGTTTTTACCGTCTAATATCATCAAATCCAAAACAGTGGATTTGAGCCCACATTTCCCATCATGCATCTCAAGAATCACTAGAATTATTGCTTTATAAAATCCACATCTTTCAAAATAGTTACATCTTTTTTGTACTGTTTCTGCCCGTGGTGCTTGTTTTGTTAAGTATGTGGATTTTAGGGATTTCTTTATTTACTTATAACATGCAAATGAGTCACAATTATGTCTCTTAACCAGTGTTGGTCAAGTTACTTGAAAAAAGTAATCAGTAACTAATTACTGATTAACACCCCAAAAAAGTAATCCCGTTACTTTACTGATTACTTATTTTCAAAAGTTCATTGTCATGAGACATTCTCGCAAAAAACTCACGGTTTTAGTAACGCAGTAACGCAGCGTTCCTACAGGAAAGTAACGGTAATCTAATTACCGTTTTTGCGATAGTAATCCCTTACTTTACTCATTACTTTAAAAAGTAATCAGATTGCAGTAACGCGTTACTTGTAATGCGTTACCCATCTCTGCTCTTAACATACTCGACTTTAAAGATACCTTAATTTGGATTGAACTAAAAGCCATTCAGTCATGCATGACTTCCATATTCTTCTCAAACACCAAGTTAATTTGCCTATGAGGGTGCTGTTTGTTGGTCTCTCTTGTGGAATTATGATTTATTATTTTGATCCGTCCTCCTTATTGCGTTGGTACAGATATAAACTGATACGCACTCACCAGTTTGACCTCAGCCACGTACCACTCGCTGATTGCTTGTGATTGATGAGGTGATCAATGACCTATTCCTGACCATCGCTGGAGAGAATACTGAATCAGAGGAGATTGCAGAGTTACACTCAAGGATTGGGTAAATCTTCAAGGGCTGCCAAAGCTCTCTGGTCCAAGCAGCTTTACAAGCCAAGGAAAATACTACATGAAAAATACGGTAGCATGTAGAGAATGACCCCAAGTCCTGTGGAGTATTTTATGTAACCCCCTTCTTAGCTCCAAAATATGATGTGTTTGAATGGACATGCTCAGTTGAATTTGCCCTCACTATGACTCATCTGTGTTTAGTTTAGCTCAACACAAGGGACTTACTCCCCTGTGGCAAAATGACGATGCCACGATCTGTGACGCACTGCCCTGACAACAGGTGTGTGTTGTTAATGATTCATAAACCACGGGGGTGTGCATGACTTGATTGGCATTTAAAGCCACATTACTTTGACATTAACCCTTTCACCTCTCTTTCCAAAATGAGCACTCTACCTCCCCCTCTCCCCCAACAAAGGGCTACTCCCAGTCCTGTACCACTACTGATGACTCAGCTCATTAGATCCTGGAGTAGCATTAGTTAAGATGTCAACTTCTGTCAATTCACTGCAATGAATAAAAGAGGAATGTGGAGTGAGAGTGGGAGAAGGGCACAACACAAATCCATTATAGCCGTGAGTCGTGCTTTAGGAGAGTGCTCTCAAACCGAATATTTACCCTGAGAAAATGAAATATGGAAGGAAATGTAAGATTGATATCTATTATCTGACTCACGGAGATATTTTTGATAAAGTAACAGCGATTAGAATTGCAAATACATAGTACATATTTTGATGCGCAGCAGCGCAGATGAGTTGCTGATGTAAAGAGTGACGTGATCATTTTCAAATTGAAGAATAGTTTGGGGCGGTGCTGTGGTGGCAATCTTGATCTAGATCCTGGATTTGGTTCCAGTCTGAGCCTTTTCTGTGTGCGGTTTATGTGGGTTGTTTCCAGGAATTCCAGCTTCCTCTCACAGTCCAAACATGTGCACGTGATTTGGTATTGAAAATGTATTTAAATTTATAAATCCAGCAACATGCAATGATTAGCTAAACTTTCAGATTCTTTGACTTTATGTGGGTCCTTTATTTTTTTCAATCTTTTCTATTTAAAAGCTGTTGGTAGTTGAATTTTGTTAGTTTGGGAGACTTTTGGCTGTTTCCCATATGATTCTAGTTGTCTCCTGTGCAAGGATAGCATGCTTCCATGTCATGGCACAGGAGAGAAGAACAATAAGGGAGGAATAAGGCTAAAGCAGCAAATGCACCAGGAATCACAACGAATAATTAAATAAACAAAACTTAAAAGTCCAATAAAACTCAACCCATGACCATGACAGCCATGACCAGCCTCATCATCTCCACGCTCCTCTTGTCCATGACTCTTAAATTCATCCCAGTGTACCATCTTGAAGGGTATCTCGAATCCTAAAATGCATGTGGCGAAAAGAAGAGCAATGAGATTGGACGCCTGCTGGAGGAGATGTGAGAAGGATGCACAGGTATATCCTTAACATTAGTCTTTTGGATCCGTGAAGTATAAAAGAGGTATGACACAGAAGAGGAATAAAATAAATAAATACATTTTTTAAAAAACATGGTGGAAACAGGACAAATAAATGTTCTTTTTCTATTCGTGAGTTATATTAGCTGTAAAGATAATCAGCTCTGCGTGAATTTCAAAGCCCTTCACTGTTTGTGGCTGTTTGTATGACTTTAATAGATTCTTGTCTCACTAGACCTCGTTGTGAGTTCAATTAAAAGTAAAGAAGTTGTCACGAACACTGTCATGCTCAGAGATCATAAAATATAGCAGCAGGCTTTGCGACTGTGCCATACGCCATAATTAATTGACATCACTTTAAAATGACAGCTCCGAAGCAGGGATGTCTCATTTGCTTAAATGCCTGTTGAGGCGACTCCCCCCTCCCCATATCTCTTCTATGACTTCTCAGGAAACAGAAAGAAATTCTAAGAAGCCTTTTTAAGGTAATAATCTATTTATTTACATTAAAATTAATGCTAAATCACAGGAGCTCACCGCTGTTTTAAAAACCCAGTTTTTAGGCAGTTTCCCCCCTGAAAGATCCTTGCGCTGTGTTTTCACTCGACTGCAGCTTCTGTGGAATGCGCTGCAGAAAGTTTCTCTTAATTAGCACGGGCTGCCGCCTCCATTGAGCAGACTTCGCAATGACTGGTATGCTCACAGGAATTCAAACTTCCGAGGAACACAACATCAGAGTGCTGTCACGCTGACTGATCTCTGGGAACAAGTGCCTCTCACCAGCTGAGCCTAAAGAGGAAACTGTGGCTACTTGTGCTATAATTACCCGCTTTCCCTGCAGTTTTTCCATATCCAGACCCCGCTGTAACCACTTCACCTTTATTTAGCAAGAAGTGTACGCTGCTGTTACATCAGTCAGCTACTGGAAAATTGGCTTGGAGATTGGCTCCCAGACAATGACCTGCAAATCCTATTAACAGTTCTGTTACCAGTTAAAGTCTCCTTCCCACGCCCTTCACCCTAGCACCATAACAACCTCCGGGAAGCAAATCCGACGCACATCGATTTTAGATTTTTTTTTTCCTGCAATTTTTTTAAAACTGGAAGCCTGAAGTCCTTTGAGCTGACCACTGTGATACTGCAGCGAGTCTGTGATCCTTTTGTATATCGAGGAGAAGATGCAGATGAGGACAGGTGTTGTGAGACTCCATCTCCTCCTCCGTGCAGTTGAAGCAAAGAAAAAGTCTTATTTGGTTTTCATCATATTTCAAGCCACATTTCAAACATGATTTCAGGCTTTTCAACAGTTCATCGCTCATATATACGTCGACATTCTCAGCTCTTTGTGTTTGTGCTGCTGTGTGTTTGTATGAAACAAAGGGATTTATATAACTTGTGTTGAGTCTCTGAATCTGACGCCTTTGTGTGTCTTCAGGGAGCGAGGAACACTATTCACAGAGAATTTAGCTCCAAGGAAACGGCCTCAGCAATACTCTGAGAAAGAAGAGCGTCCTATTTCTTAAATACCATAGAGTAATCCTATGTTTTCTGTAATGCTGCTATCATGTCATCCACTGCTACCCACTCCCCTTGTTTGTGTTAACTGGGTTCAACAGATGGTGGTGTCGAGGCCTCTCGGTGCAGTTTTGGAGGCCAAAGAAATGAGGGGAAAAATGAAGTCTGGCAAGAGATGAATAATTGATGATGGATCCTTTTTTTTCTTGCTTGTTTGTTTTGTTTTTGTTTGGGTGTTTTTTTTTCCCCCCACTGGGCTAACTTGACCCTCAAGTTTGGCACCAAGCCACAGCAGAGATGTGCTCAGATGAAGTCTGTGTACAAGAAAACAGCTTACAGTGCAGAGCAGTGTCTGATTGGCCTATCTTTCAGAGGGAAAGCGGATTAGAGTGGCCGCTTATGTCTGCGCATGAGTGTGTCTTTGTCTGTTAGTGTGTGTGTGTTGGCAGCAGGTGCACTCAAGCACACCTACCACGCGCTCCCGCTCCTGTGCATAAGGTTAGTAAGATTGAGAAACGAAAGGAAGGGAAGGCGCCTCTGTGACTTTAAAAATATTTTTAGTCCATCGTGCCTCAGTGGTCAGGAAAAAATTGGCACTGAAGGCGGAATTAGGCTTGTGCCAGGACGCTAATAAGGTTAAGGAAAGCTCAGTCCTAATGTACCAGAAATTAAACGTCACTTGCAAGTACACCGTCACCTGGGAGCTGCTTCACCTCATCGCACACAGACTTTGGAGAGAGAAGGCGGCGCATATTTGTGCACGGTAACACAGGTATGTAGCTCTTGCTTGCTCTTCTTAGAATAAGGACAGCAATTTGGAGGAAGTTGGGAAATTTCTAGCAGGTTTTTTTTTAAAATTTCAGACAAGAATATAAGAAAGGAAAAACAGGTGTTGCACTGTATTCACAAAGGAATAAATCTACAAGGCCGTGTTTGGGCGTATTTGGTTCATTTTCTGACAGTGTAAGCCTATTCTTGTGCTTTGGAAGTTGTAGTTTAAACTTGAGTTTTGCAGTGGTGTGCAAGAGCAAAATACATATATATGTACATATCGCATTTGTTAGCTTCTTTGCTTCATACCCCAGCTGACTATTCAAATTTAATGAACACAGCCCAGTGTGTGTTATCTGGTTACCAGACTCAAGTTACACTTATGAGGCTACACAGCACGAACAAACATACCTCTCGGAGTGTCCAGAAGAGCACCTGATTCAGTGTTGAAGAGTACCTAAAGTACTACTAAAGTTTAGTTTTATTGTACTTTTAAGCTACACTTTAAGGAACTTCTACTCTAATACAGAAGGAAGTATTGTACATTTCTAGTCCAGAAAGCTGTGGTTGCATTTTTGATTTAAGGTACTTCATAAAACATAAAAAAAACAAAAACAAATATATGTCTCCTTAAAGGCTAAATCAATGCTTTAGTGTATGTTTGCCTCGTGAGTGTGAACATGTCCAGTGAAGTGGTGTATTGAAATTACTTTTCATGGTCCTGGGAGTGTTGGATTTCTACTTGTAATGCAGCGCTTTCAGATTGTTTTGTATTGATTCATTCTCTTAATTAACAAGATGATCTGAATACTCATTTCACTCCTCTGCAGTTTTGCTTTTTATAACAGAAGCATGCCTAAAGGGCCCTGGTAGCACTGTACTAATAAGTGTATGTGTACACTGTATGCAGGTGTGTATGTGTCTGTATAAATTGCTGGGTTTGCACATGCCTCAGAGAGTGCTTGTCCCTAGGCCTGTGTTTGATGTTGCGCCTGTACGCTGGTTTGTGTTTGTGTGTGTGACTGTCTGCCCGTCCGTCTGTCTGGGTGAATGCTTTTGCTTTGCATCACTGAATACTTCAGTCAGTGTGTTTATGTGACTATGTGGATGAGACATACACACACACACACACGCCAGAGACGGAGGCGCATGTATGGACTGCTTCCGCCTCACAGCGTAGAGACAATCAGGGCATGCTTCGGCAGTCAGTGGAAAGAAGGGGAGGAACCGAGCAATCGCTACACCACCATCATTTATCACCGAAGACAGACACCGAAACTCACCTCTGCCTACACGTACACATTCGTTTAGGTGAGGAGGAGGGTGAGGAGGAGGAGAGGAAGCAGGAAGAAAGCAGAAAGAGGGAGACAACTATAAAAATATCCACATCTGTGAAAGCCAAAGAGGTGAAGTTAGGGTGAAGAAAGCATGTTTTTGCAGAAAGAGGTACTAAAGGCTAAGAGAAAAAGCAAAGCATTACAGGAAACAGTGAAAGTGATGGAGTAAAGCGTGGATTTGAATGCTGTAGCCAAACCAATTATGGTTAACATTTTCCTACTCTAAAATATAAGAAACAAAGAATGTGACATTTGGCCTTTTTTCCCTTCTTCTGCAACTAAATGAGATGCCTAACACACATCTTCACTTAAATGTGAAGCTACAACCAGGAGACGGTTAGCTTGGGTGTCAATAAAAACTGGAAACTGGAGGGGGGGGGGGGGGGGGGGCAGGCTATTATAGCTCACCTGGTTGTGTGGGGGAGCCATCTTTACTATCTTGCCAAAAAATAATAGCTAAACACACACCCCAAAAATAACCCTACACACTCATTGTTTTAAGAATAAGAATAAGAATAACTTTATTTATCCCGAGGGAAATTCTTTTGTCACGTACATGCTCAAAGCAGCAGAAGAGACAGAGGAACAGATGAATAAGATATACAATATATACAATAAGAATAGTAGTATACAGTAATATACAGTAGGATAGTGCAAGACATAGTATCAAATAACTCTAACGAAGTAATATATATAACTATATCCTGGAGAATAAATAACTATCAGTGCAGGCGATTCTAGAAAGTGACATAGTATTGTGCAATAGAATAAAGGGAGTAGCAGCGTATTATGGGGGGATGAAACAAATATTCAATAAGGTACTGTTGGGTACTGTTGGTGCTGTTTCTTTAATCAGCACTGAAAAAACACATTGTACAAATCATGTGCTGGACTGTTTCTTGACCTATGTTTTGAGTAACTTTCTGGAATCCTTGCTGGTTTTTAACTCTGATGAAATAACTTTTTTTCTCCATAATTTGTGTACATGTTAATATAAAAAAAACGCTAATTAAAAACTCTAAATTTGAGAGGGTGGGGGGGCTGTTTGCCCCAAATTTTGGTCTTAGACACAAGAGTGATCATCTGATCTAAAATGTCATCTATACCAAACTTTAATTAAATAATCTCTCTGAATAGATTGTATGGCAGATTTTTATCAAATATTTTTATCTAATTATTTCTATTCCAACATATTTATAGCAAAAAATCAAAAGACTGTACTCTCGTGTGTAGGCTTATGGCTTTCAATGCCTAAAAACAAAGATATCTGAAGGACAAACAAATATCATCCCACTTGCAGGGGCTGTCATGACATGTAAACAGTGGTAAAATGATGATTTGTAGTGCCACATGCTCTTATTCCTATCAATTCTATTATTAATAGAACAGGAAGAAATAGACACAAGCACTAAAGCTCTGGTCTTTGTTGTTTCTACCGCACTGTCTAGTTACCCAGTTTTTCCCTTTACCAAGCTAGTCCAGGTACTAAGGGCTTTGAACTGGGTAAAGTGAGGACACATTTCCCCCCTCAGAGCTCCACATGCAAAACAGCAAATGAGCACTTGCTGTCATATCGTGACATATCTCCTTGATGTACAGCGGAGACGACATATTTTAATATCCTACTTGCCAAATCTTGTGGCCTGCTGTGCATGTTCTCAAGACAATAGAGCTAAATACACTGTAGGTTTAATTTGCAACATGTGGGCAGGTTTAATGTAATTCTGTTTACAGCTTTGGACTGTTGTGTGTGTGTTGCTGTGGTGGTGTTATGGTGTAAAGATGCAACATACTGCTGCCTCTGCGTTGTCTTTTCATTACCCTCCTTTTATATTACGCTCATTTGATCCTGTGCTGTGTTCTTCATGATAACAACAGCAATTAAATCTTCACAAGGAGAGAGGAGATAAAGAATTCATTGCAACTTATCTGGCTTCAGTCAGTGAAACCTGATTTTCCCAGCCAGCCTTCAAATGCACATTATCATATCTGACAATATAATGTATTTTGGATTTTTTTTAAAAACTGAGAAAGAGAGGTGTACAGCTGCCAACTGAGAAGGCATATGAATTACTCTTCTTGTTAGGAGTCATCTGTGGACTACTGCAGATGTCCGTTACATACTTTGTGATTGTTTTCCTCCTTATATTAGATCTATATAATTTAACTATAACTGAATGGTTAGTCCAGGTGTGGGCATTATACAGCAACATCAACAAACACTTCCAAGGAGCTCCAAATGCGTTCAGCTGTCTGATCTGTTTTACCTGCTTTAACTTGTGAGAAGCTGAACATACGACTCAAAATGAAGGCATCAGTGAACCCGCCTGTTCCATACATTATGACGAATAGGTCTCCTTTAAATCCATATTTTCCCCCGCTGGTGTCTTCGGATCACCTGTCAGAGGAGGAACATGGGCGGTGGGCATCAGAGCTGAGAGGCTGGTGGAAAACCTGCGTGAAAACGTCAAGTATCACAAAGCGGAAGTCGAATTCCGCTTCACTATAAAGGCATCCAAATGTCATAATTGAAGATGAAACGTTTAAGGATCAATTGGTTTCTTTTTTTCTTTCATTTTCATTTACGAGCCTTACTAATCCGTTTTTAACCTTCACTAGTCCAAATACGTCGTTGTGTGCTCAGTGTACGTTTTAAATGCTCAGTAAAAAACGCTTTCCTTTCCTCTTCATTTTGATTTTATTTTGTAAGACTGTACCGGAAACCAGCTTTTGTGGCTGTGAGCGGTTGTAAAAACGGAGACCCCTTTTACGGAAAACTGTGGTTAACTGTGCTGTAGCTACAGCTGCAGAGATGCGAGGGACAGAAAAACGTCGAGAAAGGAAACAGAGGGCAACACCGAAGCTGAACGTAAAGTAACCGCCGTCACAAATCATCTGAGATGTTTCGAGAAACCGAGGAGCAGCATCTTCGCAGCGCTTTCTCCCGCTGGAGATAAAAAACCGAGAAGAGGATCGCGCATTGATCCGAGAACAGGGGGACGGGAGGGGCCGATCATGGGGAACGAAGCGAGCCTTGAAGGAGGCGAGGGGCCGCCGTCTGGGCTACCCGAGGGGCTGGCACCTGACGGGAAGGGGGGCTTTTACCGGGTCTCAGACGGGACACCGGTCAACCTGAGTGAACTCAGCGAGGAGCAGAGGCGGCAGCTCTCCGCGGCGATGTCAAGGGCGCAAGGCAGGCAGCCCGGAGGCGCGGCGGCTGGACGAAGGCAGGGAATTTAAACCGCATTTATGATGCACTTCAAATACCCACACTAACCAGGCCATTTTATACGACACGGAGAGAGGATGGGCACGAGTGGATGTGTTGTGGTTGTGTGAAGCATCGTTTGGGAATCTCTGAGATGCTCTAAAGGAGGCAGAGAGCCCGATCACGCCCATTAAAAAAAAAAAAAATCATGTCAACCGCTCCAGAAATGATTCCCTTCTTAGAGCTCGCTCTTATGGATAATCACCGAGATCTGATGATCTGCATGGCTGAGAGTGATGTCTCTGTTGGCAATTAAGTCGTACAGCCATTCGCGCTTCTAACGCAGACATGCAAGTCTCATTTTAACCCAGCAAACGATTTGAGTGTATGTGTGTGTGTTCCGTATTAAGAAATATACAGTATTGGTCACTGTTTATGTGTGGTATGTGCGTAAGAGACACACCTCCAGTATTTATGCGAAATTTTCGAAATGCCTGCTGGGTAAGAAAATCTGTCGTGCCCAGTGTGTTTTTCTCCGATCGAACGATGCCTTAACACCCAGCTAAAAACAAACCCGACACCGTCAGCCGTGAATGCGCGCCCCGGTGTCGCCACTTAAACGTTTCCCCCTGAATTTCACCGAATTGGATTTTAACCGATGGTGTCGTGGAGGAGGAGTGGGGGGGGGGGGGGGGGATGCTTGGTTGTGAAACTGGGGTGTAGAAACCTGCCGACGAAAACAATATGTAGATTTGGGTTTTACGTCATGTTTATCACGGTGAAAGGTTTGTGAATAAGTGTGGGATAAAATGCCAAGATTTGCCTTACTAATTGGCTCCAGCGGGAGGGGGGGGGGGGGGGGGTATTTATATCTGAGCAGAGGCAGAGAGTGGGGGGAGGGGGCACGTCAATATTAATATGACTATAAATAGAACAGAACAGGCGTTAATGTCATCACTCATATATGTCTTCGCAGCTGAACGTTTAACTAAGTCGGGTTTCATCCTCTGTTGTGGACACATCTGCCCTGGAATGAGGCTGATCGCTGTCCGTGGTCCTGAAATCCACGATCCAGCGGGCTGGCTCACAGCAAGCATTGCGCCGCCACTACTTTTCACTGTTTGCTCTGCTCTTAAAGTACCCCCACATAGCCTGTGCTCACTATAAAATAATCACATGTATTCATTACTGCATTAAACTTTATTGCCTGAGGATGTAATTTAATAATGGCCAAAGCCTCAGAGACTTTAAAACAGCAGAACCAATATATCTCGGCTGTATGTTGCATACACACACGGTGATACAATAACAAACAGTATCCAGTCGGTCCATTAGCACATTGATGCATTTCTCTAAATATCCTGCAGTCCTTTGGCTAGGCTTGTGCTTACTGCATGTTGCCTCTCAGTCTGAGCTAACAAACGCGTCTCAGCTTACCCCTGTGGAGCCAAGCGTCTCCCCTCTCTATCTCAACAATCTACACTCCCATGTCATTCAACGGTATTCACTTTCCTGTCAGCTTTACCCCAGGGCTACTCACTACACATTTTGTGCTCACTGATGTGTTGAATAGGCCTGAGAGCTACGGGCTTAGCTTGTGTTATTAGCAGAGGGATGCTACAGGTTTTGTTGTTGAAAGGATTAATAGCATAGCATGCAAACAGTCCAAGAAAAAAAGGAGATGATAAATGTTCCTATCCTCTGTAATTCACAATATTATTGGAAAAAGGAAGCTTTATTAAGCATTAATGTACGCGTAACTAAGACAAAAGGCTCAGGTAGCTGTTAAAGCGTGTGATGCTGATGCGATTGGGTTTTTTTTAGCGTTTGTTCAGAAAATGTGTTGGAGTGTCAAAGTGAATATGAATGATTCAAGCAGAAACAATAACACAAATGAGTTGTTTTTCAGGGACATTGCACATTTATCTGAAGCTCTATAAATGTGTTAATTTCAGCCAAAAGAAAATTTTCAACTGTCGCCAGATGTTGGTTTGTTCTCTAAAAATACAAAGATTAATGGATGAAGGTGGAGTTGAAGTGGATTTTGGAACTATCCAGATATTAAAGTCTTCGTTTCCAGTTAGGTGTTATTATCTATCTGTCTAACAGATAAACCTATCTGTGTCTGTTTTCTTTCTTCCAGACCATCAGAATCTGACGCACAGCAGCGTTCCCAGCAGGTAGGAGCCTCCAGGGGCCCAACAGGTCTTAGCAAAAGCCGAACTGTTGACGCCTTCAACCAGGGTCCACTCGGAAAGCCCACACCAGGCCGCAGCCCTTCGTCTCTCAGCCTTTTTGAATCAAGATTCCGGCAGGAGCCAAAAGACCCTGAGACCAAGTCATCCGGCATGTTTGGCTCCAGTTTTCTCAGCGGGGCCAACCCCCTCAGCGCTGTATCTTCTATGACTTCGTCTGTCTCCTCCTCCATATCCTCCATGGGTGATACCGTCAACATTCCCAAATTTGGACTGTTTGGGGATGAAGAGGAGGAAGGCTTGCCTGCAGCTTCTGAGTCCAAGCAGGGAGGGAAGCCACAAGGGAAAGGCCCACAGCAAGGGCCAGGTCCGAAGGGACCACAGCAGGGAGGACCCCAGAAACAGAGTCAGGGCCCTCCTGGACAGGGAGCAAAGCCAGGACAAGGACCCCCTGGTCAAGGACCCAGACAAGTTCAGGGACCACCAGGCCAAGGGCCAAAAGCAGGCCAACGTCCTCCTGGCCAAGCACCACCAGGGCATCAGGCCCCCAGACCAGGTCAGGGACCACCGGGTCAAGGAACCAAACAGGGAGCCCCTCTCCAACAAAAAGGTGGTCTGCCACCACAGCAACAACAACAACAAGGACCTGGGAAACCTGGACCCAAACAGCAAGTGCCACAAGGGCCTGGTGCACATCCTGAAGCCCCAGGAAAGACTGCTGGGCCCCCTATTAAGCAGGGAACTGGAAAGCCTGCAGCTGGGATCTGCCCACTATGTAAAACCACCCAGCTGAACGTTGGATCTAAGGATCCACCTAATTACAATAACTGCACTGAGTGTAAGAACCAGGTCTGCAGCCTGTGTGGATTCAGCCCCCCAGACTCAGCGGTAAGACACGACTGTTCATTCTTTTCTTTTTTTATTAATTTTTTTTCCTCGAACCCCTTTCTTGTCATGAAGACTTTAAAAGCGTTATCACACCTTGTATAACATCCCAAATGATTCATTTCATGTCAGCACCCACAGATCTGTGCTTTCCAGACATCTAAAGGTAAAAAAAACATGTATAATTCCTATGTTAGTATACTGGCATTTAACTAATATTACACAATCTAGTTTATGTTATGATGACAGTGTGTGGAAAAGGCCAAGTATCATTCGATTTTATGTCAGTGAAACATCAGTTTTTCTGGGGTTTTTATATATAATCCACCAGTAGGAAGACTTCTTGGCTCTGCATTTAAATCACCATAAAATGACTAGTCAAACCGATTTGTAAACAATGGAAGTTAGCGTCCTCATCCTAAATAGACCAACAAAGAAAAAATGATTGCAGCATAAAAAAGAAGTCAAGATAACTAGCCAAGGTGCACATCTTTGCGCTGAAGCTGAATTCAGCGCTCGCCTGTTAACAGCATATCGCTGTTCTGTGAGCCTGGCAGAAGGAGCGCATTTAATAAGAGTTGCAGACGATTTGAGGAACAGAGGGACCATATGGACCCAGGGAATGTTGATCAAGGTGACTCATGTCATGGCCACAGGAAGATACTGTGCCAGCCGTGAGGACACTCAGTCACACATGGACTGTAAACGCTAGTAGGCCATGATTATAGCAGAGCAGAATGGCTGGTTCCGTCTGCTCGAGTTTCTTCTTGGGATCGGCTGATGTGCGTAATAACACTGGGGATAGTTCAGAATAGAGCAGGGCGATATGGCCAAAAATATTTATCACGATATATATTTGAAAATTTGCGATAACGATATAACCGACGATATAATTGATGCGAGACAAAATACAACTCCACAACATTACTAGCGCAAAAAGACAACCTTCCATTTATTTTCACTTAAACAAGAAGCTGGTTTTTATGTACATTAAAGCTTTATAAAAATGTAACAGTGCAAATGCAAATTCCTTGCTGAAAGTTTAACCAAAAGGCATTTCCAGTAGAAATGGGCTGACACATCCTGAGCATAACCATGTATAATATCCACTGAAGTTAAAAAGAGGTGCTTTGCAACATTAAACTGCAGTGTGCAGTACGTATTTTTCGGACCATAAGGTGCACAGGATTATAAGGCACATTAAGCGAAACAAAGCAGTCAGATAAATCAAACTTGATTAAACTCATTCTTCTTGCTTCCTCCACTTCTGTACCATTGATTCATTAATGTTGAATTCTCTGGCAGCTGCTCTATTCCCATGTTGTTGCAGTATATTAATGACTAACCTCGTATTGTGGATGGATTATCTCAGTTGTTCTCCTGACTGAAGTTTGGTCCGTTTACAGCATCCTGCCATGCGATTGCATTTGTCTCTAACCATGAAGAACCTTAACGTTAACTTTTATAAGTGGAAAAGTGTTAGTGTTCGTCCTCCAGCTTCACTGTTTATGTTATGCTAATATAGCTGTGTCGCTAGCGATCACGTAGCACATCATTATATACCAGCTAGCCCAACTTCAGTAACCCTACAAACGTCACTGCTGTTTAGTTTCCTGTCTTCATTTATGTTGGAAGTGATAGCAGAGCTGTACGTTTGATTTTTTTTTCAGAAATCTCTCAGTCAGAACATGCAATATCATGCTTAGGTAACTAGCAAAACTAGCGAGCTAACTTCCGCTAGCTTCCTGCTAACTTCTAACTCCGTTAAATGTAATAACTTTTGTTTTCATGGATGCCTGGAAGTTAAACTTTATAGTTACACCTGGTAAAGCAGCAATGCTGATCGTTTTATTAAAGATGAAAGAATTTAGACAGTTTTTAACGCTCAGTGATGCTGCAGTGTTGTTTGACCTGAAGCATACGGAGTTTAGGACCCAGATTACTCCCAGATTTAAGAGCATCTTAGTCCGACAAATACGACAATAACGACGGCCGCTTGCATGTTCTGCAAAAAAATGTGCTTTGTTGTGTATCTGACGGACAAACACCAAACCAGTTCCACATCACGGAAGTTGCACCATTTTTACAAACCAATTCTGGTTCATCTGTTTCACTCAACAATCGGCCATGTGCGTATGAAAACAAAGGCACTGCGCATGCGCGTTTTACTCCCATTCTATCGCGATATTTCATTTTCCTATCGTTGCCTAACATTATACCGGTATTACCGTGAACGGTATAATATGGCCCAGCCCTAGTTCAGAAGGCACATTTTTAAAACAAGAGGCTTTGATTTTTGGGTGCATGTTTAGACAGACACTAGGCCTTTAAAATATCCCCAAATATGCAAAGGGGGAAGTCCACCAAGGGTGTATACAACTCTTAGAGCGTGCTTCTATCGCTGCAAGTGGCAGCTGATACAATAATATATCAGCACCTACGTTTATTACTCTTATCTGCAACAGACTCTACACAGCTTTGCCATTTATACTTGGGTTGTTCTTCGAAAGCCAGCGTATTTGCATATGTTGGACGGATTGATCTGTTTACATTTACGCAATAAATAGGCGACCATTACACACAAAAATACGCACACTGCTCTACGCTACAAATACAAATACACATTCTTCTAGATAGCGATCAGCCTGTCAGCACTGACCCTTTTGAACACTGTACTTTGCACACAGTGGAAACCAAGGAGATAGCCAAACACTGAACAAAGAGCTCTCTGCTGTAAACCCAGCTTTTTTAAGAACAGGTGTTGATAACTCCTGTATGGTGTAAACAAAGGCAACAAAAGACAGCCAGTTATCATCAACATATAGACCACCTGTAATAAAGCTACTATAACCTGGCATTGATGCATGAATAGTATTTGCTTTTTTTGACTGATTAGTATTTGTGTAAATGTTGTTGATGAAAAAACAGGAATTAGCATCATTTGAGATGCAAATTATTTGGTTGTGTCTTTTATTTGCGATTAAAGTTAGTTATTGGGCATATACTGTACTTACACTTGTCACTGGTGCATCTAACTAATGCTTTGTTTGTATCTTTTCTTTCATGCACAGGGTAAAGAGTGGCTGTGTCTGAACTGTCAGATGCAGCGAGCCATGGGAGGAATGGATCCCCCTGGTGTGACGAAGCCCAAGCAAGGCTCCGCCCCACCCTCTCCTCAGAGACAGGCATCGGGAAAACCTGGAAAGCTCCTGATAAAACAGCAAAGCACCTCCGACCAAGGGTTAACACCACCAACCACACCAAGGCAGAAATCCCCAGGTCCTACCTCTCCAGGACCACTTTCACCAGGCTCCTCAGTCGCGGGATCCCCCAAAATCGACCCCAAGACAGGTCGCCCCATTATTCAGAAGTCCAGTCCTCAGCAGTCCCCAGCTAAACCCAAGCAGGAATCAAGCTTCTTTGGAGGGTTGGGAGGTATCAGTTTAGGGGGGCTCACAGATGCAGCT
The DNA here is from genome assembly GCF_057382095.1 of Aulonocara sp. 'chitande type north' Nkhata Bay. Taxonomy (NCBI): domain Eukaryota; kingdom Metazoa; phylum Chordata; class Actinopteri; order Cichliformes; family Cichlidae; genus Aulonocara; species Aulonocara sp. 'chitande type north' Nkhata Bay. Next base: position 29,810,578 of record NC_141360.1, on the reverse strand, counting down.
AAGCCACCAGCAGCTGCTTCACACGCTGCTGAGTCAGTCACGGGAAAACTGTTTAGTGGGTTTGGTGGGTTGATGGAGTCGTCGAAGCCTCAGGCCCAGGCTGCTCCAAAACAGGAGGAATCTGTTGCTGGGAAGTTGTTTGGAGGTTTTGGAGGCTTGACAGAGTCCACTAAACCTCCTGCAGCCACATCTCAAATGTTTAGCTTTGGATCATCCCTCTTGAGCTCAGCCACCAGTCTTGTCACGGGAGAGGAAGATAAAGCAAAGGGTTCACCTCCTGGGTCACCACCTGACTCCCCTGCAGACTCTGGTCCCGGTTCACCACCTGACTCCCCCCTCTCTGGCCCTGGCTCTCCCCCTGATTCAGACTCTGCTCCTGAAACACCGCCCCCTAAGACCAAGAAACCCCCCAGAACCATTTCTGTGGAGCGGGAAGAGAAAGCCCCGGAAACCAAACCCGTGCCCACTTCAGCTCCAGCGACGAAGGAAAACTGCCCTCTGTGTAATGTGGAGCTAAACGTTGGCTCGACAGACACGCCCAACTACAGCCTCTGCACCGAGTGCAAGAAGACAGTGTGCAATCTGTGTGGATTCAATCCTACTCCTCACTTAGGAGAGGTAAGAAACCCTTATCATTGTTGCTGTTTTCTTACGCCCCTACAGCTTCCTGCGCTCTCAGCACCGTGCACCTACTGCTAATTTATGCATTCTGGTGTATATAAATAGAACACAAACATCCTCTAGATGTTTCGTTGAAATAAGTCACAGTAGAAATACAATTAGGACTATTCAGTTGAACGTTTTCCCCACTAGCATCTCGCAAAAATACCCTTTATTTCTTCTTTTAAGTCTATTAGTTTGACTCAGATAGACAGTGTAATGGCATCTGCACATATTTGACTGCTGAATTAATGGATGTGGTCAATTATGCAGCGTTTAAAAAAATCTGTAAGCCTCATTACTGTCAAGCTTTCTTTAGCTGAGAGCGCGGCCAGACACGTGAAGATAAATAGCTTTTTTGGAGGACTCATCATCAAAGAGCACTTGACTGAACACTGTGTGTCTGTATATGTGTGTATTTGGCTGTGTGCGCTTGTGTGGTCATGTGTAGCGAATGCACGCTTTCCTTTATATAGAGCAGTCTTTAATTGTGAAACTGGATACATGCGACTTGGTAAATCTGTAAATGCCAATGCTTATTTGTCTGCTTTTCTGCATGTGAAAGCATCTCCAACCAGTCACTTCCAGCCTGGTTATCTATCAAGGTGCGGGGACAGGTTTGCTGGTGTTTTCCATGTGTTGTTCCATGTGGAAGCAGCACTGTGAGACCGTGCTTTGAGTTCCACACAGCAGATGGTACTCTGTGGTGTTGAATCAGTATATAATGGGAACAGAGGCCAAAAAGTGCTTTTGGTTGAGCAGTTTCCCAGCATGCAGGCAAAGCATAGTCACATATGCTGCACCCACGTGAACATGTGAATTGTCCCAATTTTGTTTATAGCGTATCTGAGTCACATCTCACAATTAGATCAAACATCCATTGAGAACTAAAGTATAACATAACTAAAGCTAGTGGTCACTTGGGATGGCTAATATCCTCTTGACATGGTCATGCCACTCAGAGCGCAAACACGTGTTTGCCAGGCCGAAGCCGTATCCTGGTTTCACGTGATAACTGCTTTGTTAGGTCAAGGTTTGGTAATCTGCTGTGTATTTCTGGCTCTAAGCTGAGAATGAGCTTGTGAACGCTGCCAGTTCAGAGGCAGTTTGACATTATGAAAAATATCCTTATTCCCATTTTCCCATTCCGCTTTCATATATGTCTGTTAAAGAAAATGCTACAGCCAGCAATCCCAGGAGTCTCCTGGAGTTTGGCACACAAACAACCTTTAAACAGGGAGTTTCTGTGTTTACACTCAAGTTTTTGCACCCACCCCTCACTCCCATGTCTGGCAGTCCAGTGACGAGAGTCCACAAGCAGGTCACGGTCACATCTACACTCCCCTTTTATATATGACCACTATTAGTTTACAGTGGTGACAGGACTATTAAAGTTTTTGTACTGTTGTCGTCTTCTGAAGCTCGGATTTTTTTTAATTGCACATGCTTGCTGGGAGACTGAGGAGCTGAATCACTTAATTGAGGCCAAGCATGGAGGGGGAAATGTAATTACAAAGGCGAGATGGGCATTCAAGCCACTGATGCTCTAATTGGACATAGATTAGTCCTCTTAACATCCTCTTTTCTTGAAGCCTGACTCCGTTTTGTTTTTAGGACAGGCGTAGCTAGAAATTCTTACGGGAAGGGATGACTATTTCTTTCTCTTGCAGGGCTGAATAAGACACATACGTTGAATAAAAATGAAAGGTTCTGACTGAAGTTGTGACCAAGCTTTTGAAGGTTTGGCATAAAAGACACGCACACACATATACACACACACGGCACCTAGGTTGAGTCATCTGCCCCCTACGTAGTACGCCTCACTTGTGTGTCATTCGCTGCCATAATGTCGGCTGTCAGCGAGGGTTTAGTTGCTGACGTGAGTGGTGCAGAGTGTGTGGTGAGTGTGTGTACGTGTGTGTGGGAGGGGACAGTTTGTTTAATTTGTGAGAATGTCGAGCTATTGACATTTGGCTGAGTAGGCTCAGGTGAGCCTTCACACTTCAGGAGAGTTGCTTCTTTTAGTGTGTTTTTGTTCTCACGGTGTGCATGTGCAAGGATTAGAAATAAGGCATTTCAGGGTCTGTTTGCTAAAAATGTGTCATTTTGTTGAAATATTGAAGGGTGAGCGTCCATCTGACTGTAATGTGTCAGCATGTGTAGCCATAATCTCTGTGTCCTGAAAGGATTTAAAGGGCAACAGGAAGTCTGCCATTTCTGTTGAGGCGTGAGCCCCGACTCAGGTGTTTCTGCTTAATCCCATCAATATGAGTTGTGAAAATAGCCACCCTGGAAGGAAAGGCACTCACCTTAATGTGTTTTCTCTGTTGCTTGCTTTCTTTCAAACGCAGCTCCCTTCCTTGCATTTTTGTCCTATTTTCTCTGTCTTTTTTGTATTTCCCACTCTTTTGTATTCTTGGTCTTATCCTTATAAGACAAAGAACGACTTTCCTAATACCTGCATTTTTAAAGACAGTGTATTCTCTATGAGAACCCTCCCTGAACAGTGCTATCCCCCTGCTTTTACCAATGGGGCCCCCTTTGAAGTAGGGAAAGTAGACAAAATGGCGCCGGTGAGGTCGGCTGCCGTGCTGGATGCTCTGCCCTAACTTCTCCACTTTTTCGTCACTTTTTGCTATATCTGCGATAATCTTGCATGGGCATCATGCAAAAGACACAAATCCGCTACAGTAGAGACACTTTGGTTTCTATTGGTCTGCAGTACACGAACATTTCACCATGTTTAACTCCGGACCCAACCTGGCCAAAGGAGATCCTGAGAGAGAACAAAGGACGCGACCCTAAGCGACGGCCTCGAGGTAAAAGAGCCGGCATCAGGAACAGGCTACGGGCTCACGCACACCGCGCACCCATGCCCAGTATCCTGCTAGCCAATGTTCAATCCATCGAGAACAAGCTTGATGACCTCAGAGCCAGAATCAAGTTCCAGAGAGACATTCGGGACTGCAACCTCCTCTGCTTCACCGAGACTTGGCTGAACCCAGCGATACCAGACCACGCCGTGCAGCCGACGGGGCTCTTTTCGGTTTACCGCATGGATAGGACAATGGAGTCGGGGAAGAAAAGAGGTGGTGGAGTGTGTTTGATGGTGAACAACAGATGGTGCGACAGCACAAACATCTCCCCACTCACACGCTCTTGCTCGCCCAATCTGGAGCTTTTGATCGTTAAGTGTCGCCCTTTCTATCTCCCTCGGGAATTCACTGCGGTCATTGCCTGCACTGTTTACATTCCGCCTCACGCGGACTCGGACACTGCCTTATGTGAGCTACATGAGGCTCTCACACATCAACAAACACTTCACCGAGATGCCGCACTCATTGTTATGGGAGATTTTAACAGAGTGAATCTCAAACGGACATTTCACAACCTTCACCAGCACATCAACTGCCCCACCCGGGGCACGAGGACATTAGACCACTGCTACACCCCGTTCAAGAACTGTTACAAGGCTCAACCCCTGCCGGCATTTGGAAAATCGGACCATTCCGCCATCTTCCTCATACCTGCTTACAAACAAAGGCTAAAGCAGCAACCACCAATCAGGAGGGAGGTCGCTCGCTGGACGGACCAATCGGTGGCCGCGCTGCAGGACGCACTGGATGACGCAGACTGGGACATGTTTCGGCGCAGCTCTGATGACATCAACATGTTTACGGAAGCGGTTGTGGGATTTATCGGGAAACTAGCGGACGACACAGCAGAAAGAACTATCATCCGAACGTTTCCCAACCAGAAGCCGTGGGTGGATAAAAACATCCGCGACGCTCTGAGATCACGCACTGCTGCCTACAATGAAGGGCTTGTCTCCGGTAATATGGACCTATACAAGGCTGCGTCCTACAACGTGCGCAGCGCGGTCCGAAAGGCAAAGCGGAGCTACGGGGAAAAACTAGAGTCACAGCTACGACAGACTCTAGGAGCCTGTGGAAAGGACTGCGGACTATAACGGACTATAAACGACCAGCTTCTTCAATGATGAATGCCGATGCTTCACTGGCTGATGAGCTGAACACGTTTTATGCTCGCTTCGACGCCGCAGCAATTAAAACAACAAACGGCTGCGCGCGCTCGGAGTGCACCAGTGAAGAAAATGCATTCGTCATCACAGAGCATGCCGTGAGGAACACCTTCAGGAGGGTGAACACCAGGAAGGCAGCAGGACCAGATGCAATCCCTGGCCGGGTCCTTAGAGCCTGCGCTGATCAACTAGCACCGGTGTTCACGGAGATCTTCAACCTCTCCCTGGCCCAAGCTGTGGTTCCCACGTGCTTCAAACGGTCCATTATTGTCCCTGTTCCAAAGAAACAACAGCCCGCTTGCCACAATGACTACCGTCCAGTAGCACTGACTTCAATTGTGATGAAGTGTTTTGAAAGACTGATGAGAGATCACATCACTTCTTCACTTCCTCCCACCATCGACTCACTTCAGTTTGCTTACCGGACTAATCGTTCCACAGACGATGCCATATCTCACCTGCTCCACACATCCCTGAGTCACCTGGACACTGGCAGAGGGAATTATGTTAGGATGCTGTTCGTGGACTACAGTTCAGCATTCAACACAATAATTCCCTCTAAGCTTTTCACCAAGTTGACGGATCTAGGACTCAGCTCATCACTGTGTCAGTGGATCCTCAACTTCCTCACAGACAGACCCCAATCAGTGAGGGTAGGAAAACAAGTCTCCCCCTCCATCTCACTCAGCACTGGAGTGCCTCAGGGCTGTGTTTTAAGCCCCCTGCTGTACTCACTGTACACTTATGACTGTGTAGCCACATCCGACACCACCTCCATTGTCAAGTTTGCTGACGACACTGCTGTTGTGGGCCTGATCTCCGACAACATCGAGACGGCCTACCTGGAGGAGATTAGGAACCTGGAGACCTGGTGCCAGGAGAATAACCTCCTCCTAAACATCAGCAAGACTAAGGAGCTGATCGTGGACTTCACTACAAAGCAGGCGAGGAATTACAAACCCCTCATCATCAGTGGCACGCCAGTGGAGAGACTGGACAGTTTCCGATACCTGGGTGTCCACATCACTCAGGACCTGTCATGGTCCTGTCACATCAACACCCTGGTTAAGAAAGCCCGTCAGCGTCTCTTCTTCCTCAGAAGACTTAGAGACTTCCATCTGCCACTGAAGGTGCTCAAGAACTTCTACTCCTGCACCATCGAGAGCGTCCTGACGTCAAACATCTGCACCTGGTTTGGGAACAGCACCAAGCAGGACAGACGAGATCTGCAAAGGGTGGTGCGCTCGGCAGAACGCATCATTCAATCAGAGCTCCCTGACCTGCTGTCCATCTACACCAAGCGGTGCAAGTCCAAAGCTAGGAAGATTATGATGGACCTCTCCCATCCCAACAATGGACTCTTCTCACTGTTGAGGTCTGGGAAGCGCTTCCGCTCCCTTAAGGCCAAAACAGAGAGAATGAGGAGGAGCTTCTTCCCCCAGGCTATTCGGGCCCTGAACCAGGTGTAGGACTGGACTCTCCCAAACACGTCACTATAAGACTGGACTCTCACACACGTCACCACACGCACCACCACACATTTCCTATAATCCTATAATTCCTATAATTTATAATCCTTATCTTTATAATCTCTTCTGCTATTTGCACATTCTTTACTGTAAATTCCCAAGTTAATTTGTAAATTTTTGTAGTAAATTGTAAATATTGTAAAACTTTTCTTCTGTCATTTAATGGTCGGGCATTGTACAGCTACAAGCATTTCACCCCCATGTCATACTGTGTATGGTTGTGTGTGTGTGACAAATAAAATTTGAATTTGAATTTGAAAGCGTGTAAATGTGTGTCTGCTGCTCAGCAGTGTTACTTTAGCTCAGGCTCCATGTCATATTGTCCTTATCAGTAATGAGTGTGCTTTTTGAAGGAGCCTTACGTAAAATGGGAAGTGCAAATCAGAGAGTCAGAGCTAAGAGTAGAGTTGTGAGTTACACTCTGTGTCACCTCCACCTCCATAAACCAGCGAGATTTCCACCTTTTTTATTTAAATTCTGCAGAAGGTAATCTGTGGTTTTGAAATCGAGCATATTAATGTAATGTTCATACTAGGGTTGGGCGATATGTAAAAAATTTTCCAACCGACACTCGTCAGTCCAATAATCGACGATGGGCGATATATTCGCGCATGGGCAGACATTTTGATGGGTGGAGCAATGTAATCATGCATGGACTGATTTGCGCCTTTACAACTCAGAAGTCCAAACATGGACAAACTAATTTCCACCCCCCCCCCCCCCCCCCACCCCCCTAGAAAAAAAAAAATAGGACTGTCAGCGTTAACAGGTCATCATAGTTAACGCGATTAAAATTTTTAACACACTCAACCCATCTGGAGCGCAGAATAAACAAACTTTGGACAAAGTGCCCGAATAGCTCCATCATTATTAGCAAACTTACTCATGGGCAAATGAATAAATAAATCGCCTTTGTAAAAACGATCGCCGATGGGCTCAGCCTATCATCGATTGTCGATATATTTGTTCAATCGCCCAACCCTAGTTCATACTCTTAATGCATTTGGACTATGTCAATACAAGCTCAAGTTCAAACCAGGAATCAGAATGGCGAAGAAAGGAGATTTAAGTGACTTCAAACATGGTGCTTTGAAGTCCAGTAGATCAGCTGAGTATTTCAGCTGATCTACTGGGATTTGATCAAACAACCGTCTGTAGGGTTTACAGAGAATGGTCCAAAAAGGAGAAAATATATAGTGAGCATAACGCCTCTGGGTGTAAATGCTTTGTTGATGTCAGAAGTCAGTGAAGAATGGCAGACTGGTTCAAGTTGATAGGAAGGCAACAGCGATTCGAATATTCACTCATTAGATCCAAAGTATGCAGAAGAGCATCTCTGAATGTGGAACACATCAAATGCTCCAGCAGCAGGAGACCACGCCATGTACCACTCCTATCGGCTAAAAACAGGAAACTAAGGGTTCAGTTCTCACGAGCTCATCAAAATTGGACAACAGAAGGAAAAATGTTGCCTGGACCGATGAGTCTCGATGTGTACTTCAACATTCAGATAGTAGAGCCAGAATTTGGTGTCAACAACATGAAAGCATGCTGCTTTATATCAACTGCTGTGGCTGGATCCTGGAGGTGTGATGGTGTGGGGTATATTTTATTTGCACACTTTGGATCCATTAACAGCAAATGAATATCATGTAAACACTACAGCCTGCCCGAGTATTGTTGTTGACAACGTCCATTCCTTTACGACCACAGAGAGGATCATCCGCTGGTGGATGCTTCCAGCAGGATAATGCACCATGTCACAAAATCACCTTAAGCTGGTTTCTTGATCTCAACTGGCCACAGTACACTCTACCAGCGAGCCTTGTTTAGATAAATTAAATATGAAAAGATGTATAAAAACATATAAACGAGAGTTATGAAGATGCATGGTGTTTCCTCTTTTTTTGCTTTTTCCCCCCACTTGACATTGGCCAACATCTACAAGATTATGCTTTGCTATCCTGTATCAACTGCTCTCCCTAACTTAATTATTAAATACTTTCTGGCTGTTGGTTAATGTATCCTAGAAACTGAACTGCTTTATTCCAGTTTGCCATTTTTGTATTTAGTCACAACTACAAGATCTTAAAAAGTCGTCATCCTGGAAAATGAATAAGCAATGATCATAAAGTGTTGAGTACACCTATTTTTGTGGAATTGTGGAAAGAAATAGTTTAGGATTTTGGTAAGTAGGTCACCCTTGTCTGCTGTCAAACTGACATTCGGGTTAGGAGGCTAGCATCACTTTCTTCTCAAGATTTGTTTAGCCTCAAAGAGAGTAAGCAGAGCAAAATGCAAATGCTAGGCTAGTGGTTTCTTGGCGCAAAAGTAAACACTTCCTTATTTATGACATAAAGATGTCATGAATCTGCTCCTCTGGGTCAGACAGGAAAGGATCATTTCAGATTGTTTCGTTAACTTCACCTCTCTTAATATCTGCTTAAGTTAAGCCGTTAGTTTAGGCTTGTAAAGTTTCGGTTAAAACCAAAAAGCCACTTGAGCGCTAGGTCCCCGTGTTGGGCATCCTCATGTTTCTAAAACCTTAGCCTGCATTTATTGCAATGTGTTTCCCGTGTCCTCCTTCCTCATTGTTATTCTGCAATCGTGCCCACGCCTCCGCCCACAGTCTGAATCCTCTTGAGTCTGCACAGCCAGATAAAGGCTCGCTCCGTGGTCATACATACACTTATGCACATGCTTGAATATGCTTCTGTGTAGCGCTTGGTATCTCTGAACCCCCCGGCTCCAAACTTCTGCCTTATTTAAGTCACACGTCATTGCAGAATCCAGATATTAGATGATTCTGTTGTTTACAGTACTTAGAAACTAACCACAGTTATATATCACAGTTATAAAGCTTTCAATCCGCTCCATACAGTCCAGTTGTTCTCACAGCTCTCCCATCAGTTGGTCAGGAGGCTGAAGCATACAAAAATAGCCACAGCCACCAAAGAGAGCCACAAAGAGGAGAGGGAGAGAGAGAGAGAGGGGAGAACACAAGGAACTGCAGGGCAGGCCCCCCCACCCCACCCCCTCCTCAACACTCCCTTTTGTAGCTCTTTGTGTTCCCTCTTTCATATTCACTCCTTTAACTGTGTATTTTCTTCTGCCGCACCAGGCAACCCACAGAGACCCGCACATGGCCACATTGGAAGGCTGTGAGGGTATTTTTAGACATTAAGGTGAATGTGTGTGTCTGTGTGTGTGTTTGCGGATGTGTTTTGGTTGATTTTGTTGGCACCTGAATAAGAATATATCTCACAAGTTAAACTGATTTTATTTATTTATTTTTACTGAGAAATGCATCTAGCAAGTTGCTGTCTCAGTTGCCATATTAACAGATCTTACACCTTGGTTAGGCTATGAATGGTAGATCCTTCCTTTTTATATAGAACCCTTCATGCTCTATTCTAGAAGAAATTCTAATGATCTCCTTTCGAATTTGCAGTTTTCAAAATTTATTTTAAATGCTTAGCAAGACTTAAATTTTCAGCGAATACGTCAAGTGTGCCAGCAGTGGGGCCTCATCACACTGAGAGCAAAGGACAGGCAAGCAGAGACACATGAAGACACAGATTCTGGCACTTGCCCCTTGTTGTCAGCACTGCAACACGTGCTTTTACTTCACCAGCAGGGAAGGGTCTAATTTGAATAAAGCAGAAAGTTGGTTTTGTGGATTTTGGACTATCTCAGTCTGACTATTAAATGACCTTAAGTGGGTGAGGGGAAACAGCTTAGCTTCACCTGTGAAAAAATCATTTTCATGCATTTTTTGGAAAAAAAAAAAAAGGCAAGAGGATTAACTTTTATCCCACGTTTAAAGTGGTCCCTTTCATCTTTATTGGAGAATATAGGTATTGGTAAAGGAAGAGCAGTTGGAGGGAGCTACCTTGACTGACAAGTTATAAGAAATAGACCAGAAACTTCACAAGCGTCTTTTTATGATTTTGTTTTTTAATTAAAATGTCAAATATTAAAACCACAGTCTTCTTTTTAAGCATGAAATGAAAGTAAGAGAGCACTGAGATGAAAAAACACGCAGACAGATAACATTTCATTGCAGAATGGAGGAGGACAGGCCCAAAGCAGAGGCGAGAGGAGACAAGAGATATGGTTGTGACAGAAAGAGGAATCCCATGGGGGGGTGGAGGAGGAAAGGGGTGTCACAAAGGATATGGGTGCCAGCCCATGCTGCCCTAAGCAGTGCAGACCATGACAACCTGACTGTTGCGGTTTGTTTTAGCACTCGTGACTCACGCCTGCGAGTCACATGAACAGCACCTGTGGGCAGAATTGACTGTCAGGCAGAAAATATGATAATGCAAGAATCCTAACATAATATAAGATTTTATTAATGTATAGGAAACAGCCAGCCCTAGTTATGCCAACATAAAAATGGTTGTGCACTATATTGTCGTGCTAATAGATTCTGGAGGTCAAATTGTGCCTCTTTCTTTTTGCATTGCCTGAAAAAAAAATCTGTCATATGCTGAGACATCGGTGTAATATGCAGGCATTTCTGGCTTTTGTCTTGAATTGTGTCTCTGTCGTGAGTAATGTTTGTTAGAATACACACTTTTCTTTTTGCAAGTTTGAAGGAAACATGTAATTGGAGTATAACCAATATTGCACTTGTGACTTAAAGGTGATTGTGTGGTTTGCTTTAAAAAAAGAGAGTTGAGTATGTGGGTTGTGGGTATGTGGGCTACCAAATAACTTATTTTGCTATTGATTGTTGTTTGTTGTCGTTTATTGCATTGGATGATTGAAGTCTGAAGAAACAAGACAAATTGCCAACTTAACAATTTATTCATTTAACAAACAGGGGCGTCAGTAGAATGTAGAAAAAACCTTACACAGCCCCAACAGCAAGGCACCTCATCCTCGTGGTGGTCACCAGCATGGTAACACACTGTTAGTCAAAAGCTCCAAGCTCAAGCTAATCCCATAAGTGTTAAGTGGCCTTGACCCTCTGATCAACTGCAAGAGGCAAAATCTGGACTCATTGCTGGACATAAAGTTTCTCTACATATTCAGGTTCCACTAGAGTTTGGCTGTCTGCAGTCTATCCCAGATTGTCTGGGTAGAGAACAGTCGGCTATAACATCCTCCAAACCTGTACTGTAGAAGACTGCCTATGGTTCTTGACTGCCGACAGGGTGAGGGAACTGTCTTCTTGTGTTGTCGTCTTCTTGGGACGTCCACTTCACGGCCTGTCTCTGACATCCTGATTATATGGGATTTGGGCTTTAATTTGGAGATGGTAGCAGGGCTCACTCCAAATAATGCTGCAACTTGGGTTTGCAGAACACCAGCTTGCAGTTGCCCCATGGCACAGGTCCTATTCAGATCAGTCAAACATGGCATTCTTGGAGCAGACACCAAGTGACCTCTGTAGAAGTGTCCATGCTCACAGGTACTGCTAACCAGGAACCTGGGGTACCAGAAGCTCAAAACAACAGTCAATGGCAGAATAAGCTGTTTGGCATAGGCAGAGAATATTTGGCAAGTTTTCATGGGTGTTACCCACATACTCAATCTTTGCTGCTTTGGGATGTGATGGAATAGGAAATTGGCTTCATGAATGTAAAGCCACAAATCTACCCGTGTGATGCTGTCATGTCAATATGGACCAAAATATCTGACAATCCAACAGTCAGCTATAGCGACTATATCAATGTTTTGAACTATAAAATCAAAATAATGACCTTGAAGAAACCAAAAACTCTTTATATAGCCGAGGGGATGTGCAGAGTAAAAACTTCTCTATAAAGATTCTTTCTTTGTTTTGAAATGTAATTCATAACTGCTGAAAGGAGCGAAACACTTGATTTAAAATTTGAACAAAGCCCTGTCACTTTTTTGATTTCGATAAGAAGCTGACTCATGCAGACAGTTTATGAGATAAACTAGATAAACAAACACAGATGCACACAGAATATGCACTGAAACTTCTCCCTGTCCTTAATCCCTAGGCTAGAAGTGTATATATATTGTGTCAAACCCACTTTAAAAACAGACTTTTTACACATCAACAAACACTTTGTCCTTCTCTCGTCCTTCTTCTTTCTTCATTCACCTTCCACAGTGGAATGAAATATTCTGACAGTATCGTCATGACAGAATTGAAACACTGAGGCTCTTTTCTGTCAACTGTCAGGTTTGATTTGAGTAAAAGATTTGTATTTATAATGGGATAATTGACCTGTTAAACCTTCATTTATCTAGGGAATATTCCTCAGTAGGCTTATACTTTGTCCTGCAACATTCTGCTTCACTAACATTTTGCTAAATGCATTCCCAGAGGATGGTAGCAGGATGGGACTTATTCAAATTCCCCACTCAGGTTTTGCTTCTTATTTTGTCATTAAAGCCTACAATCTCCTCGTCTCGAGCCCAGTTCTCAAACCTTAAGGCGATTACCACTCATGTAACGTTTACTTTCATGATTCATTTGAGAATTACATAAACATTTGTGCATGTAAGTGTGAATACAACACATTGAGACCACGATGTTAACATCCTTAACGCGGAGACATCAATTAGAACAAAGATCTTTTTTGGCTTGCAAAGGAGCTGATGCTGTGATATGCTGCTTGCGGTCTAGTGAATTGTAATTAAGTTGGCCACTGAGCATGCTCATCAATGGGAAAAGGGCAGAGACTTCCAGATTTTAATTTGAGCTAGAGCTTTATGACAGAAACATGCACGAGCGGTGCTGCAAAAAGAGCATTAGCCTCTTGCCTTTTAACCTTATCATTCATATAGTGGATTATATTGTGTTTTCGCTAATTATCTGGTCATATACATCCAGATATCACCATTGCCAAGACATGTCATTCATTTGTGGGCTTAAATGTAAAATAACATTAATATTAAAATATTAAATGAATAGACCCATAAATGTCCTTTTATTCCCCTTTCTTGCCAGTACTTGACTGGAATAGGTAACCCCAGCAGGTGGGTATTGGCTTAAGCATAAAGAATAGAAAGGGTGTGAAACAGCTAATCTGGCTCTTTCTGAAGGTGGCAAATTTAACTTGCTAGCACCCAGAAACATCATCATGAGTAGGGATGGGTATCGTTTAGGTTTTATCCGATACCGGTGCCAAATCGGTACTTTTGAAACGGTGCCGGTGCTCAAACGGTGCTTAAAGAATGGAGAACACAAAATTGGTCCAAAAACCTCTCATGTTCAGCTGGTTTTTGTAAAAAGATAACAATGTTAGCCTTTTCTGCAGCTATGGGGCATATATGGTATCACTCTTGGCTGGAAGCAGTGCTTAAACAATGGAAAAAACACAAACTTTATCCAAAAACCTCTCATGTTTAGCCGTTTCCCTCTTTTTCTTTGGTCATTTTAGCCTTTTTGGCCAGGGTGAAGGGAGTATCTGCCATCAAACAAGAAGACAGCCGCATGTAGCTATGATGATGTTTGCTAGTTCACCTTACATGCATTAATGTAATAACGTGGTTAGCCTACTCAACGTAAATTCCACACGAACAACATTAAGCTACTCACACAGAGAAGATCGGCTGCTGCTGCCATCATCATCCGTCATCATTTCTGCTACACTGGCAGGGCTAGGGGCCAGGACTCTCCTCTTCGTGTTTTTGGGGATGTTGCTAACTCCGGGTCTGATAACAGGCACCACACCCGCAGTAGATGCGCTCGGTGTGAGGTCTCGCAGCAAGCTATCAAATACAGCGCATTTCTTGGCTTTTAAAAAAAACGCTATGCGTCGCCAGGTGTTTGATCGGATTCGAGGTGTTACCTCCTTTGACAGTATCACAGTATCAGCTTAAAGCACTTGTTGCAGGCTGCTGAGTTTGCATATTTTGCTGTGAAATACAGCCAGACTTTTGACCGCTTCGCCTTGGGCATTTTTAATCTGTAGCTCTGCTCTAAAAGAACGTACGTACCTGGACCCGCCTACTATCCTCGGAAACGTAAAATGATTGGCTAGAAGTGTATCACAGCTCAGGAAAAAAAAAGCACCGAAATAAAGCATCGAAATGTGCGCTGCTTTTCGGTCTGGTTACTAACGTTTATGTCAGAACGGACACCAGTACCCATCCCTAATCATGAGCACCTTTTAATTCGCATGCTTAAGGAAACATTACAGTGGTGGAAACAACTCCGATGCATCTTATTTTTTAGAGAAATAGAGGGTGTTTTAGCGCATTTTACTTTTTAAAATCAGCTAACCAAGATGATGAGAGCAATGAGAGTAACCAGGATGAAAATGATCATCTACTTGACATAAAGACATGAGGCAAGTTAACTGCAATATGGAACTATCTCTACAGTCTGCATATGATAAAGGAAAACCTAATTAATGAAAAGACACTACAAAAAAAAAAGCTGATGAAGAGGCGTTAACCTGGAAGAATGGCAGGAACTTTTGCCAATGTATGTACAAATGACGTCAAAAGCATTCACAATCTCTAGTGTAACATTTTAAAGTCATTCTGGGCAGTCACAAACTGCAGCTTGTCCTGTCCTCTTGGCAGTTGATTTGCAGATATACAGGGTGATAACGTTAAGCTTGTTGGCAGTAGCTGATGTTGAGTCATTTCCAATGGTCATTAAGCTCCTTCCCTTTACTGTTCAGCTTGTCCTTCAGTGTGCTCTATTATGTTCATTTTCTCCTTCTGCCTATAGCCTTGACTGTTATTCTCCCTACTTATCATCTTCCCCTCATTCTTTCATCCTGTCTTGCATCTAACCCAACATTATCAGTCTTTTTTCCACTGCCTCCCTTTCATCTGTTTTATCCATCTGTCCCATCTTCCTCTAAATCATCTGTTTAAAACGACGCTTCTGAAGTTCAGAGGAAAAGTCATAGAAAGAAATCTCATCAAAATACACGAAAAGTATATGTATGTGTGGATATGTCCAAGAATGTGTAAAGTGCAGGCAGTGGTAAGAGGAAGCGACTTCACCAAGTCTGTGGGCCAAGCGCTGTCTAAATTTAGATGAGCCAAACCCTCATAGGATCCTTCGTGTTAATCAAAGAGCTGCGCCGACCTTCACAACACTCCTACTCCCAGTTGGAGACAATAACCTAACATGGGTATGGTCAGCCTCGTCCCAGCATCTGATTCCTGTCTGCGGTTTTCAGTTTGTCTTCTTTCTCCGTCCTTGGAGGAAGCCTGACGGAGATGGAAAATTTCTGAGTCTGTCATGATTCATTCATGTTTGAGCTCGTGCTTGTTTGAGAGCTTCATGTAGGAAGAGAGAGGGAGTTTGTATTTATTTTCCAAGGTTTTTTATGCTTTTTATCTGAGTATATGCATTTCAACAACATTGCCACAAATTCATCTTTGTGGGTGTTAGTGTTTGTCAGCTCTTTGGTGCCCACGTGATATCAGAAAATCCTTGACGGTGATGTGCGTGAGTGACTCCCTAGGTTACATGAATCATCCATGATGCGATTTGCAGAAGCCATCACAGCTATCTTACAGAGGCATGTCATATTTATTTGAAAGCTGATGTAGAAAAGATCATTATGTAAAAAATTCAGATTTTTTGGTTTTGTTTTTGTGGATAGATAAAGTACTGTGCAAAACTCTTCAGCCATCTTTCCTTTCTCTATATTTAGTAAGGAAAATAGAAAGTAGGTCCAGCAGTCTATTGAAACATGACAACACACATGGAAGTAAAGGATAAAAGGCAGTTATAATGAAATAATGAAAGTCAATATTTGGTATGACCACCTTTATTTTTGTCTGTGAAGGTTCTCAGTCATCCAGGTCATCGTAGTCAAAGGAGCTTGCAAAGAAAAGCGTCTGGACTTCTTTAAGTTACTTGAAGACGTTTCACCTCTCATCCGAGAAGCTTCTTCAGTTCTAAGGTCAAATGGTGGAGAGTCCCAGATATGAACCTAGTGGGAGTATCCCCCCACAGAGGGACAAAAGGACCCCCTGATGATCCTCTAATCGCCTGAGCCAAGGTGTGAAACTGGGTGTGGGTCCCAATCAGCCAGAGTTTCGGGTGAGTTCATTGTGAAACCTGGCCCCACCTTATCATGCGAATTCCTGAGATCAGATGGCCCAGGATGTGAGTGGGCGTTAAGGCGTCTGGGAAGGGATCTCAAAACTGGATTATAGATGGCAGAGAGTTGGTGTCGTAAACCACCACCTCTGTTCAAAGATGGTCGCTCACAGTGTACATAGATGGCTTCTTTCACTCCTCTTTCAAACCATCTGTCCTCTCTGTCCAAAATGTGAACATTGGCATCCTCGAAAGAGTGTCCTTTATCCTTAAGATGCAGATGGACTGCTGAGTCTTGTCCTGTGGAGGTGGCTCTTCTGTGTTGTGCCATGCGCTTGTGAAGTGGCTGTTTGGTCTCTCCAATGTAGAGGTCTGAGCATTCCTCACTGCACTGTACAGCATACACCACATTGTTAAGTCTGTGTTTTGGCGTTTTGTCTTTCGGGTGAACCAGTTTTTGTCTGAGCGTGTTGCTGGGTCTGAAATACACTGGGATGTCGTGCTTGGAGAAAACTCTCCTGAGTTTTTCTGATACACCGGCTACATAGGGGATGACAATGTTGTTGCGCCTGTCTTTCTTATCCTCCCTCGCTGGTGTCTGATCTTCTTTTCTGTGCCTCTTTGCTGACTTTAAGAACGCCCATTTAGGATAGCCGCACGTTTTGAGTGCTTCCTTTACATGTGTGTGTTCCTTCTTTTTTCCTTCAGGCTTAGAGGGAACATGTTCTGCCCGGTGGTGTAGGGTCCTAATTACTCCAAGTTTGTGTTCCAGAGGGTGATGGGAGTCGAACAGGAGGTACTGGTCCGTGTGTGTGGGCTTCCGGTAAACTTCGATGTTGAGTTTGCCATTCTCTTCAATGTGCACAGCGCAGTCCAGGAAAGGCAAACAGTTGTCCTTTGTGTCTTCCCTGGTGAACTTGATGTTTTTATCCACAGAGTTAATGTGCGCAGTGAAGGATTCCACTTCTTGTGTCTTGATTTTGACCCAGGTGTCGTCTACATATCTGTACCAGTGGCTGGTTACTCTTCCTTTGAAAGAGCCAAG
Source organism: Aulonocara sp. 'chitande type north' Nkhata Bay (assembly GCF_057382095.1). NCBI lineage: Eukaryota > Metazoa > Chordata > Actinopteri > Cichliformes > Cichlidae > Aulonocara > Aulonocara sp. 'chitande type north' Nkhata Bay. The sequence goes on along the minus strand of NC_141360.1, from coordinate 29,793,302 downwards.
AGCCTTCCTTTCCACTTCCTCCATGTAAAGGTTGGCTACAATAGGTGACACGGGGGAGCCCATGGCACAGCCATGTTTTTGTCTGTAAAAGCCTTCGTTGTACTTGAAATATGTAGTGGTGAGGCAGAGGTCTAACAAGAAGACAGCTCCTTGGAGGACAGGACCAACTTCACACCCGATCAGATTTGCAAACTGTTAGACCTCTATTTGTCCACCTTTATTTTTCCACACTTTTACCTGAACTCTCTTAGGTAAGATTCCTTTCGATTTCAAGTAGGTTTCAGGAATAGTTCTCCAGGCTCCTTGAAAGACATTTAAAGCTCTTCCTTGGATGTTGGCTGGTTTTTGTGTTGTTCTCTGTGAAAATAATTCCACACGGTTCAATAATTTTGAGGTCCGGGCCCGAGGAGGCCAATCCATGACTGACAGTGTTCCATTGTGGGCTTTTCTATCCTGGTATTGTGGCGGACCACCAGGTGGCTCCACTCACACACAAGTTGAAGGGAAGTGTGGGGGTGGAGATTTTGGCGCTGACTATATGTGAAGTTCTGTCAGTTAATAAAGTTGTTGGAGTGAGACCTCTCCTGTCGTTGTTACATACCTCCACAGTATGCTTTTACTTCATTGGCAGTGTTTGGCATCATTGTCATACTGCTGCCAATCAGGCCCTTTCCAGATGATCTTATATGGTGAATCAAATTGTCATGGCATGATCCCCAACAACCTCAAACCATGACATGACCATGGACCTCCACCATTTTTTCCAAATTGCTATAGGGTTTCACTGTTGTACCTCTGTCCTGGCCTTCTCCATACATGTTGATGGCACTTTGAATCAAAATGTTCAAATTTGGATTAATCACTCAGTAAAACCTTTTGCCTCTTGTTTTGTGACAGGCTGCAAGTAAAAGAATGCCTAAAGATAGATTTTGAAATTGATTCTTCGCCAACTTGCTTGCAGACGGAATACTGTTTTTTTTCCTTGAGTGAGGTACCTTTTTATGCTTGAATGACTCAGCAGTCAGCATTAAGTGGTTTGGCAAACAAGGGAATAAAAAAGAAAAAAAATCAAGAAAAAAAGGTCAGGTACAAGACTGGACTGACAATGGGTGAAAAAACACCCAGTATCCAAAGAAAAGCACTGCAAGACCTTCACTATTTCTCAAGACCACTTTAAAAAAAATTCTAATAAAATAAGAAATCAGCGGTAGCTCAGTAGTTTTGCACTGTAAACGGAGACCCCGAACTTTCTTCTTGGTTCTCGTGACATCACAAATTCCTGATGTAGTTTGAACTTCCCTAGTGTGTTCAACTCATTGGATTTGTGCTGATGTAGAAATAGTACAGGTAATATTCCCACTGAATTCCCAACAAGTAAGAAGTTCTCACCTGTTCTGCGTCATGCACACTCTAATCTGAAATAAGAAAGCAGCTAATGCCAACTACTTCCTGCTGTGAAACAGATTCTGGCCCTTTGTGATTTAGTCAGAGAATGGAAGCTGTCGATTGATGTTCATCATTTTTCATGTACATGGATATACAGTTGTCATACAGTCTGAGGCCAGTTTGTCCATTACACACAAGTCTAAATGCACTAGTACACAAAGACTGCTTTCGTGACTAATTCAGGTTTCACCATGAGATGAGATGGCTTGATTACGTGGTGAGTCTCAGAGAGTAGTGTAAGATTCTTGCTAATTTAGATGCTGTTTCATCACCCTGTAAATAGAATTTGTGATGACTTTGCTGAGACCCGTGAGAAATCTTTCCTGATGGTAGAAATAGATGATGACTGTGAATGAAGTATTACAGTCTGACTTCTAGTTTTCTTTTGCTAAATAAGTTTGAGAATACTCTGTCCCTTGTTACTTACCAGAGCCCAAGTTGCTCATTTTGTCAGGCATATGCTAAGCCAAAACTCAGATACCGAAGTTACTTATTCACTACATATTTTCTGGGGCCAAAGGACATCCGGGATGTGTATTAAGGTTCTGACATCTGCAGTGACAAAGTTGCCTTGTCTAGTTTTGTATAAAGCTAGAGGTACAATTTATTGACTGCTTTTCAGAGGGATAACTGTAAGATCGGAACTGCATTTGAGATTGCCAGTGAGTTGTATTGTAGATAAAATTAGCACATTTAATTCAATGGGGCAGTGATTCAAGGCTTAAAAGGCTTGGTTTGGTTTATCTCACTAGCTATAAGAGACACAATGATTACAGTAAGTGTATTAAAAGGAACAGTAATAGCTGTAGGTGTTCCAGCTCTGATGTCTTGATAACGTTGGTGATGACTGGCTGTGAAGTGGCTGAGGCTGACCGACAGTCTGAGTTGATTTCCTGCATTTCCTATCGGTGGCCATCACTCCAGCTATCAGAGCCTGCCCTCTCTGGTTTAACTGATGCAGCCCTCAAGCCGGAGGAGCTCCTGTCTCAAGTTGTTTGAGCAGGGACCCACAGAAGAGGTCAAATGGATAATACTTGGACATACACACATGCAGTAATATCATTTTTGAGTTGCTATTTCATATATACTAAAATATTGTTCCTTCGTGAGTTACAATACCCAACTGTCATTTCGGGTAAAGTGTACAGTACGGTACAAGAGTAAGGTTTATTTTATAGGCAAGGTCTAAAACATGGCATATCATGTCTTATTTAATCTGACTGTGCTGCTGCAACATTCCCTCTGTCATCTTCTCTCCTCCCCTCCCATCTCCTTGTTTCTTTCTCTCTGTCTGCGCTTGGACAGAGGTGGCTTGTCTGCTGCATGGCTTAGCATACAGCCTGTGATCTTTTATGAATTTAGCATAAACCCTGCTGCTAAGCCAGGCGAAGACATTCACAAGAGAGGTTCACAGAAGAATATCAGTGCACTTGGCAAAATGTGAAATGAGGTGTTTTGTGGTTTGTTTGTTTGTTTTTTGCTTTTCCAGACTACTTGTTCTGGTCTTGTGTCCCTACATTAAATAGTTCCTTGCTCCCCAAGTGTCCTCTGTTTACATGAGTGCCCAGGACAACCCAGCCATAATAGGATTGGCATTCCAGCAGAGCTTTATTGGAGCTCAGAGACAACACATTAGAAGTAAAAGTTATGTCAGCACGTGTCGTCTTCCAGAATTACATCCCATGCAATTTTAAGCAGGAAGTTATTGCGAAAATATTGCAAAAAAATATTCTTTACAGTTTTTTGTGTATCACAATCATATTAGAGATGTAATGAAGGTAAATGACATATTTAAGAAGCTGAGGATCTTTGGAAAACGTGCTAGCTAAGTAGGAAGGGGGGGTGAGGAGGGAGCTTTTTTGCAATAGGACAGTGGAGAGAAGACAGGAAAGCTGGGGGAAAGATATGTAGTAAATAGGGCTGGGCGATATATCGAGTTTTTTAAAAATATCGATATATTTTCATACGAGATATAAGATGTGACAATATCGTTTATATCGATATAGTCTATGTTACGTTATAATTATACTTGTGGAGCCGCAGGTTTGCCTCTCTTTCGTCCACTTTTGTCTCTACGCAACGTTACTCGGCCTCGCCTCTCCTTCACTGAACACAACTCCCCCTCCCCCATAGCTTCACCTGCAGGCAATGACAAGATGAAAGAGGAAAATCTCTGTTAGCGAGTTACCGTGCGTGGGGCTGGACGGCGTCAACGTGTTAGCGAGCTAACCGCGCTAACGACATGCAGCCCGGAGGGGCTGCACGGCCTAAAATCCTTTCATTTTCTCAAAAATCGCGCCTTATGTATGAATTCTGGTTGTGCTTACTGACCGCGAACCGATTTTATGTGGTACACAGCGCTCAGCAATCTGTCAAAAAATGTTTTAGTATGACTTTGCTAAGCTACGGAGCTGCACCGCTTGATGGATTGTCGGAGGATTACGGCTACCGGGGAGGAGCCTCGCGGAGTGATACGTACTGTGTGTGTATAAGGACCACAAATGGCACCTGTTCAGAGACGTGGTGCAGCTGTGAAATCTGTCTCTTTGTTATTATGCTCAGCGTCTATTAGTTTACATTTTGACTGCACAATTGTGAGCTTTTTGTTATGCACAAAAACAACATTGTTTTCTTTTATTTATGGACCATGATTATTTAACCCTTGTATGGTGTTCGGGTCTGTGAGACCCGTGTTCAGTTTTTTTCAAAAGAAAAATTAAACAATTAATTATTTTTTCATGTGTAAATGTGTTGTGTCTTTCCACTCACTCCACTTGATTATAACTGATTTATTTATAACATTTTATATAAAAGAAAAACGAGAAGCACATTAATTCATAAATGTGATCTAACAAAGGTAAAGGGAAAAAATTAACCATGTTTGCTGTTCATATGTCTTGTAATTGGGATGAAGTAAACATCTGTTCAGTAATTTAACATAAAATTGTTTGATAGTGTTAATTTGGAAAGCCAAAACTCTAGCGGGTCCACCAGACCCATGAACACTGGCTGAGTAACAAAAATACGAACACCACACAAGGGTTAATAAATGCTGATAATTTATTTTTGAGTAATTTCTTCATGTACATCTACGCTGTATGTAAATAAAAGTGCCCGTGTGACATCTGGGACACAGTGTGACTAGGAACTCTCTTTTTGTTCTTAACTTATGGCTTTAAAAAAAAAATCGAGATATATATCTTATATCGCCATCCAGCTAAAAAATATCGAGATATGAATTTTGGGTCATATCGCCCAGCCCCAGTAGTAAATAGTAACAGGGTGGATTCAAACTTGGACCTCCATGTTAGGTAACTGGTAAACTAAACCAGTACCCCTGAAATTGCTAATGTTTGAAGTGTTTAATTAACATTTTGCTGATGACAACAGATGCAAAAATTCTGCTGATACAGATGCACTGTTTATGTTCATATATACTTGTACACATACACAGCAAAACCTATAATAATGCAGTCTCTGTGCTTAGTTTGCCTCATAAATGTCTGCATCGGCCACCCAACCCTTTCTGACATGCCTTGGTAAACCCCTGGTCCCATTACTATGCATTATGCATGGACCTATCTCTTAAGTCCCACAAAAGTAAAAGCTCCCCTTGAAAATAGAAGTTATACTGTCACAGGGTAACTTGTCACAGTGACATTTTAAATGTGCAGAAACATTTTGTTTCACAGTGTTAGAATTATAATGATAAAAAGAGCATCTTTTGGGCAGAGTCTCACCAACCTGCAAAACAGTTTCTAAATTGTAGAACAATTAATAATAAGGATACTGTTCCTCAAAATTGTAAAGACTTTGAATAGCTTACAGTATACAAATCTATGTGGGCAAGGAACAAGGCACAACATTAAAAACAAGCCTGACTCTGTCATGGAAATCCCTGCATGGGCTCAGGAACACATCCAGAAATCTCCGTCTGAGAACGTGGTTCACTGTGTCATCCGCAACTGTAGGTTAAAGCTCTGTCATGCAAAAAAGAAGCCATATGTGAGCATGATCCAGAAACACTGCTGTCTTCTCTGTGCCAGAACTCATTTAAAATGAACTGATGTAAAATGGAAAAATATTCTGTGGTCAGGTCAGATTAATCGAATTTTAAAAGTCTCTTTGGACGCTGTGTTCTCTAAGAGGACTAAAGAGGACAGATCAGTTCTCAAGCTTGCATCTGATGCCAGCCATCAATGCTGAAAGGTATATATATTGGTTTTAGAGCCGCATATTGTCTCTTCCCTCACAAGAAGAGGGGATGCTACACAGTTGGACTTTGGGTTGTAAAAACATTCAGGCAAAATTACTAACAGTGTTTTTTTAATGTTTGTCTTACAGAAAGAATGGCTTTGCCTCACCTGTCAAACTCAAAGAGCGATGTCAGGCCAGCTGGGAGATGTTTCACCATCATCCATGGCTTCCCCGAAGAAGCAGCCTCCTGGTCCTGTTCCCTCCTCCACACCTCCCCCTGCTGCTGTAGATAGCAAACCTGTAGTAGAACCAGCAGAGCCAACCCCACCAGCTTCTGAGACCAAGGTAGTGCCCACAACCCCCTCTGAATCAACACCTGATAGTGCACTAATTTCACCTAATCATAGTATTCCTCCTCCTGAAAACAGTTCACAATCAAAAGAACAAAACCAAACACTAGCAAATGAGAATATTATTCTTTCTGAGAAAGACGTTCCTGTAGTAGAACCAGCAAACCTAACCCCACAAGCTTCTGAAACCAAAGTAGTGACCACAACCCCTACTGACTCCATGCCTGAGAGTGCACTGATTTCGCCTAATCATAGTATTCCTTCTCCTGAGAATGGTTTACACTCAAAAGAACAAAATCAAACACTAGCAGATGAGCATACTATTCACCCTGAGAAAGAGGTTCCAGTAGTAGAACCAGCAAACCTAACCCCACCAACTTCTGAGACCAAATTAGCACCCCCTGAGGCTGAGCTTGATAGTGCGGTAATTTCACCTAATCATAGCACTCCTCCTCCTGAGAACAGTTCGCATGACCCACCACAGACAACAGAACAACAAGAAGAAGATGAGCATGCCATCTACCCTGAGAAAGAAGTTCCTGTTTCAGAGAGTTTAGCTGATAGTACCCATGTAGCCCCACCAGCTGAGGAACAGCAAAACAGCTCTGAGAGAATAGCAGAGGATCCCCCTCAGCCAGGGAAAGAGCCATTTGATTCTGATCAACAAACTGTCAGTGAACTCCCAGCAGCTGAGCAACAACAGAGTAGCTCTGAGAAAGAATCAGAGGACCATCCTCATCCCTGTACAGAGATAGCTAATGATGGGCAACAAGCACAGAGTGCAACTGTCAGTGAAATCCCAGCAGTTGTGCAACATCAGAGTAGTTCTGAGAAACCCACAGAGGACCTTTCTCTCCCTGTGGAAGGTGAGACACAAAATCCATTGAGTAATGCAGGTTTAGACAAGACAACAGACCCTGCTGGGGAAGAAACTGAGCCAAATCCCGAGATTACGCAAAGTGAGGCTGCCGCTCCCCTGGCAGATAGTAAGAAAGTGGAACCCAGTCAAGAAAAGCATCCAGAAGTGACAACAAATGCAGCTGAGCCAAAGCCTGCTTTGATCCCTGAAGCAGTTAGACAGGAAACAGCTCCTGCTCAACCTGATACTACGGCTGCAAGTGTGAAAGAGGAGAAAACAACAGAGGTTTTAGCCGAGAAACCCCTGATAGGTGAACCACAAGTTACTCCAGCAGATCACACTCCACCTGACAGTGGAACAACACCTAATGTCAAGAGTGATGTTAGTGCAGAAGTAGAACCGAAAAACTCTGCGTCCCCTGTTGAACAAGTTGATGTCCCTGAACCTGATAAAGCTGATGAAGAATTAAAACAAAAACAGGCAGCAAGTGCAGAACCTGAAATTTCTTCTGCAGTATCAGAAAACCATCCTGTCTCAGCTTCAGAGGGAAAAGGTCAGGCAAACGAAGTGAAAAATGAACAGTCAGAAAAAGATCAGGAGCCCACATTACTTGATCTGGCAAATAAATCCTCTCCTGTTGCTCAGTTTGAAGGAGAAACGAAAGCTGTGGAGAAATCAAATGAGGAGAACATCGCTGAAAATAAAGTTTCTCAGGAACTTAATAATGAGGTAGACACAACAGCGCAGAAAGCACCTGAGGGAGCTGATGAGGGAACAGTTGAGATTAAAACAAATGCATGTGTACCGATAACTACTGAGGTAAAACCTGATGACGAGGAAGCTGCTGAAGAAAAAGAAAATGAGGAGAATACAGTTCATAATGAAACTAACCAGAAACCTCTGGAACAGAATGTTACTAATACAGAAAATTCGTCTCCTCTTCTCGACAAGAAGGAATCTGCAACGGGATTAGAGCCGGCTGCAACTGTTCCAGAGGAAATGCCAAAAGAAGAAATAGATATACAGAACAAGATAAAAGCAGGAACAAAGAATGAGCCAGCTGAGGAGAGCATTATTGAAACAGCATGCTTGTCAGAGAAGTCACAGGAGAAAGGAAAGACTGTGGTCGAAGAAGAGTGCACACCCGAAGCCACGGTGTTAAAATCAGATAATAAATCTGACAATGCAACGGTTATCTCTGTTCCACCACCCCCTGACTTCGAAGAGCCACAAATGGTCAATGAGGTGCCAGTGCAAAGTGTAGACAGCGCGTTATCCTCAGCTGTTACCAGTAAGACAAATGTCAGCGATCAAGCCAGTGAGGGGAACCTTTTCCAAGATGAGTCAGAGATGGGCTCACAAAAGACAAAGAGTATTGCTGAAAATCAACACGAAGCAGAGGAAGATACATCAGCTGTGACAGGCGGCGATGAGCAATTGTCAATCAAAGAGAAGAACGAAGCAGAATGTGACAAAAAAGACGATGAGTCACAACCTGTTGCTGGCAACATGCAGACAACTATTTCAGTATTAGAGGCAAACGCAGTGTGCGACAAAGAAGGCACTGCAGAGTTTGATGTAGGCGAGGATGCAATATCAAAGAAGGATGAAGTATCAGAGACAGCTTTTGAAAATGGAGGTGTGCCTCTATCAGTATCTTCAGCTCCTGTCACAGAACCTGAAATCCCAGTTTCTGTAGTAAGTGAGCAGGACAGCAGCCCGAAGGAGGAAAACACTAACGTGGAGGAGGAAAAGGAGCCCCTTGAAAAACTCAATGATGAAGCCGAACTTTCTGAGGTGACCATAGTATTTAGCAGATGTAGAGGTAGATTAGAAAAAATGATCTTTCAGAACTGCTTGACCATTGCAAAAACAAAAAAACTTAAATAACTTAAATACAAAACAAGAATTTACAGTTGGAGGAAATGAAAAATTGTTCATTCCAGATGGGTTTTACTAGAGGTTGAATGAAGTATTGGTAGAACAATATATCCTACTGCTTCACCTTGCAATAAAATTATTGATAATCTTGGACCAACTATTAATATTTCTTTAAAAACATGCTGCTACACTAAATAGATTCCTCCTCAGCTAATTTGATGTATCAGAGTTGCTTTTAATGACTTCTTGTTGTGCCAAATGAATGACAGATAGTGAAAGCAATATTACTCACATGTTAAAATAGAAGAAGCACAAATGAGAGAAATACAGTAGTAGACACTTCCAAAGAGCTAGTTAAATGAGCTGACATGTTATTACACACACATTGAAACACAGTGAGTCATTACATTACAATACCATGATTATCTACTTCAAGTACACAAAGATATTAATTATAATAAAAATGCTCACTTAATTTTGTGCCAAATTAAACAATGTATGTCTAAATTGTTAAATATACAGTTTAATGTTTGGATTACTCATTAAGCATATGACATTCCTGAAAAGTGGAATAGTAAGAGCTGGATAATAGTTCAAGGTTTTGCTCTCATATGGTCATTGTCGAAAATACCCCACACTAGTCATTCCTATTAACTCCTGAAATATATTTTAAATCTTCATTTTTCATTCCTGTCATTCCTAAATTCATATGAACTTGCATGTTGTGCTTATTTAAAACAACTGTCTTCGTAATTGTCAGAAATTAAGCATATATACTGAAAAAGTTTGTTTTTTTTATTCATCAGGTGAAAACAGTGGAGACCTTGAAAGAGCCTGGAATTAAAGAAGCAGCTGTCAAGGAAGGCAGCCCAACCAGCCCATCAGACCTAGCAAAGCTAGAAAGCACTGTCCTGCCCATCCTTGAGGCCCAGGCAACCACACAAGAAGAGGAGAAAAAAACAGACACTCTAAAGGCCAGGCGTAAATTAGAAGTGCTTCCTCTCTCACCTGACTCTCCTAGCTCAGAAGAGGACAGAGTGGTTTCTGATAAGAACGGCAATGGTACCACAAAGAAAAAGCTCCTTGTGCCCATGGATGTCAAGGCAGATTCCCTGGACGATAGCAGTGAAAGCTTTGGAAAAGAAAGCCCTATGTCAGGAGATGATGAAGAATTTATCCGAAAACAGATAATGGAAATGAGTGAGAATGAAGATGCTTCACAATCTGATGAGGAAAACCTAGTTCGGCGAAAGATCAGAGAGGACGAGAAGAAACAAAAGGAACAAAAGAAAACAGAAACTGTAGAGAAGGGCACGACAGGGAAAGTCAGACGGCTTACCAAGAAAAGCACCATAAGCCCAGATGATGAAGATAAGGAATTTGGTACTTTAGTGGATAAACCTGATATAAACAAAGATATGGAAGCAGAAACAAAAGAAGGGAAGCAACAAAGTGGTACTGCAGTTCGCAAATTCCAAACTATGGAGCTGAATACAACTAGCAGCCCTGTGTCTATACCCAATGATGATGGAGAGCCTGAAATGGAAAGCCTGACAGATTCTCCAGATGATCGGTCTAGAGGTGAGGGGTCTTCCAGTCTACATGCGTCCAGCTTCACTCCTGGAACTTCCCCAACATCCCTCTCATCACTGGATGAAGACAGTGATAGCAGTAGTCCGAGCCATATCCGCAGTGGTGAAGGTAAACAGCACAGGAAAGCCAAACACAGACAACCTGGTCAAATGCTGCCAACTATCGAAGACTCTTCTGAGGAAGAAGAGTTACGGGAAGAGGAGGAGCTGCTCAGGGAGCAAGAAAAACAGAAGGGCTCAGGGAAAAAATCCAAAAAAGATAAAGATGAGATTCGAGCCCAGAGGAGGCGAGAGCATCAAAAGACACCGCCAAGCAACCTTTCCCCTATTGAAGATGCCTCACCAACTGAAGAGCAGAGGCAGGAAGCTGAAATGGAGGAGATTAGACGATCATCTTGCTCAGACTTTTCACCCAGTATTGAATCAGATCCTGAAGGATTGGAAATCCATGCTGCAAAGATTGCGGCAGTCCAGAAAACCTATCAGCTGCCCATGTCTGTATCTCTTCACTCCCCAACAGATGATCAAAATATTGATAAACCACAGAAAAAACCTCTCAGATCTGCTGATGAAGCCTATGAGGAGATAATGCTGAGGGCCAAGTCTCCAACAGCTGACAAAGGTGAAATTCAGCCAGAAAAAGAGTCCCTATATGGAGGCATGCTCATCGAAGATTATGCATATGCATCTCTTATTGACAATTCGACAGCTGATCTCGAGGACACAGAGAAGATTACTGTTCCCACTCAGCCCAAAAAGCTGCGATCGCCAGATGAAGTTTATGAAGACATGATAAAGAAAAGAAAGGAATTCATGCAGCTGGAGCAGGAATACCAAAATATGCAGGCAAAAAAGGAAAGCACTAACCCAGAAATTGTGCTACAACCTGCTGATATTACTGTTTCCAAAAGCAGTACAATAACATTAGACATGGATGGGAAGCCATTGTTGGATGCTGAAACTGCCTATGAAGAGCTAATGAAAAGAGTCCTGACTCCTGGAACAAGTCCAACTCAGCATGAGCCAAAAGTAGAAGCCACTGCATCTAGAAAGGCACTCCACCCTATTCCAGACTTAAAAGTAACGCAGTGCTCTTCAGGAGAGTTATCTTCTGATGATGAAATTATACCTAAAAAGGAAGTGGAGAAAAATCCTGTATCAGATGTCTCATCAGCAATGGAAACTGAGCCTGTGAAAGAAACGTTTCCATCACCCACATCAGATCAGCAACCTGAAACCACAATCAAAGCAACCCAAGGTGATATTGTGGACTTGACTAGTGCATCTACAAAAACATCAGCTCCTGTGATTGCCAGTGTATCACCCTTGCCTACAGTCCCCCAGTATACACCTGGTATACCAAGTGTAGTATCAACTGCCCCACCTGTGCCCCCGAAGCCAACTGTCCTGCGTAGGGCTAATTCTCAGGAAAAAACAGAAGAACCTGTTGCACCGCCGCTCCCTCCTCCTACTCCTCCAAAACCTACTGTGTTTCCCAGGAAAGCTCCAGTTCCACTTCCACCTCAGGCTTCAGCAGCTCCAGTAAGGCAAGAGACAGTGACTATGACTACAGCTCAAGCATCACCTACAAGACAAGTAGTTACTCCAACATACAAACCTCATGTTCCCCCTCCTGTACCCCCAAAGCCATCCATCCCCGTTGGAATTGGGGATAGCCACAAACCAGGACATGGTGTTAAACCACCAATTGCACCAAAGCCTGGCTCACAGCCTTCATCACCTGCCCATGCCCCACATCCACAAAGACCCTCTGTACTTCCCACAGGTCCTAGTGACATAGCCCTTAATCTAAGCCCCACTTCTGAAAGCAAAATGTTTCAACCATCACCAAAGTCTCCTTCTTCTCCAAGATATGCCAGCAATCTTCGTGACACATATGTGGTCATCACTCTGCCATCTCAGCCTAGCTCTCCTGTAGATAGTGTTACCACTCATGCTCCCTCTAGCCCTGGTCCAGCATCTCCTTCATGGCAAGCTCAGCCTGAGACATACCACCATCAGCAGCCTCAACCTCAACCATATTCACAGCAGCAGCAGCAGCAACAAACACCTCCTCAAACAACCAGGGTGCCTCTGGCATATACACGAGTCACAGAATCCATTGAAAGTCAAGAAATTTGTGGGCCTGAAAAACATGTATCTAGCTCTTGTCATATAATTGAGGCTATATCAGCCTCAGCACAGCCACCTGTGGTGATGCCCAACCTCATCTCTCAAGTGGTTACCACAGAAGTCCAAAGGACCACTGTCTCTGTTGTTCATGAAAGGACACCACCACCAGTGCCAGCTCCAAGGGCAAATGGTCTCCCAATATCAATGCAGAAGCCTATGCCCCAGTTGCCAGCACAGAATGGACAGGCTATTCAACCTTCTGAGGTGGTAGATCTTAGGACTATGAAAGTGGATCCAGAATCAACCACACGTGGTGTGGATCTGTCTGCTGGTCCAGACTCAAGACATCAGTCCCTTACGACTGATGTCAGTCGTCACAGCAGTGCAGTGCAGTCCCCTGTGGTCAACCTCAGTGCTGAATCATCTACAGTTTCTATAGTAACTGATAGCATTACCATCGTGACCTGTGCTGCCACAATCCAGCGACGCGACAACTTGGACACCTCTTTGACCTCTTCAGTACCCCTTCAGCTAACAAAAAACAAATCATTTGAACCCGTTTCTCAAATTATTTATCGACCAATTGATTCTCAGCCGTCTACTCATGCTACTGCTGAGATCCCTATTAATCTCTCAGTTGGATCTAGTACGAGTGGAGGAACACTCCAGGCCACCCCTGTAACAATTGCACCCGCTTCTGTTGCAAGTTGTATTGCTAATGGATTAACTAATGGCACAACCACAGTGTCAGGAGCTGTTGACCTTAGCACAAATAAACCATTCAACACTGTGGTTTCAGTGGATACTGCGTCTACCGAAGTGGTTACAGCTGTAATCACAGACGATGGCAAACCAGTGGATCTGACTGCAGGGAAAAGAGCTGTATGTTGTGATGTTGTGTACAAGCTTCCATTTGCAGGAAGTTGTGCAACTCACCAACCTACCACACCCTTGCCTGAAGATCGCTTTGGATATCGTGACGACCACTATCAGTATGACAGGTCGCCTTATGGCATGAGAGGGTTTGGTGGAATTAAACCTTCTATGTCAGATACTAACCTAGCAGAGGCTGGTCTCTTCATTTACAAGAGTAAAAACAGCTATAATTTCAGTGGCACAACTGAAGGTGCAGTAGATCTTACCTCAGCAAAGATTTCTGATGCAGGTCAGTGCAGTGACATTGCAGACCTGTCACTTAAATGTCACTTTGAACTGCTTCCACTTATTCATGGCTAATGTGGAAATAATGGCTACTTTTTGTTTTTATTTTGTTTTGCATGGACATTTTTTCTTTTTTTTTTTAATCATTTTTTTTGTTTTACCATTATATTTTTTGCATGTACCTGCATGCTGTTACTTTGTTGAACCTCATTGGAGTTTTTTTTGGTCTTCCACCTTTTTTCATTATTTGAACAAGGCATGGCTTGCTGCAACAATTAATAATTCTGTAATACTGGGACTGAAATGATATCTTTGACTTTTGACAGGTGAAGCTGTTGACTACTCCAAGAAAGGAACTTACGCTGGAATGACAATTCCTCCCTATTCTCAAGATAGAGTCACAAGTGCTGTTGGCACACTCTTTGGTACAAGCAGTGTTTTGAGATCATCAAATGGAGTGGTTTATTCCTCTGTTGCAGCCCCAGTCCCATCTACATATGCCATTACCACCCAGCCAGGGTCCATATTTAGTACAGCATACAACACCTTGTCAGGTATGCATACCAGCGACACCATGCCTTCTCTTTCCAACCTCCAGAACCTACCACTTACTCGATCCCACAGTTTTCTATCCACCATCTCTACTACTGCAGCAGAAGAACAAGCAGATGCTCCACTCAATCTAGAGATATCTAGAGGAGGCACTACTGCTGGTGATGCTGCAACTACTGCAGCAACTTCTTTATCTCTTGACACCTATACTGATGCATCTCTGGAGGCTATAGCTGCTTCACTGGAAGCGCTTTCTTCACCCATGGTTCCTGGAGACAGCCAGTATCAGGCAGAGCGCGAGAGACTAGAAATGGAAAAACTCAAGCAACAGCGCCTGGCTGAGGAATTAGAATGGGAACGGCAGGAAATTCAGCGGTTCCGAGAACACGAACAACTCATGGTGCAAAAGGAACTGGAGGAGCTGCAGGCCATGAAACAGCAGATACTTGCCCAGCAAGAAGAGGAAAGACAGGCTCACCTTATAATGCAGAAAGAAACTTACGCTCAGCAGCAGCAGCAGCTTGAGCAGATTCAGAGACTCCAAGAGCAGCTCCGTCATCAACTGGAAGAGCAAAAGCTTCGTCAGATGTACCCAGGTGGGGACATACAAGAGGCAGTTGTCTTAGGACCTGATGGCACTGTACTGGCCCGAAAGATCACAGATAGTGGGTGCCAGACAGATGAAGAGGATGAAGCAGTCAGCAAAGCTTACACAGCAGGTAGAAAAAAGAGAACTGCTAAAAAGAGCGTTGACAGTTGTGTGCAGACTGATGATGAGGATCAAGATGAATGGGAGGCTCAGAACAGAAGCAGACAAAGCCGTCCACGTACTGCCAGAGGTGATAGGGGTGGGCAGTCTGAGATGTCTCTTCAAGCCCACACTGAGATTTCTATACAAACTGATACAGATGGGAACATTAGAATGGATACCAGAATGGAGCTTTCAGATTCTGAAAGGACCTCACCAAAGAAACGACCTACCCCCTTAGAAATAGGGCAGTCTGCTAACCTCAAAGCTGATTCTTCTACTCTTCAGGCCCCTCCTAAATCCCCCAAAGTGCTCTATTCCCCTGTATCCCCTTGTATCTCACCAAGCAAATCCCTTGAGTTTGTGTCTTATGATAAATCCCTTGGTGATACAAGCCCACAAAACCTAAGAGGAAGTCCTGATCCATCAAAAGCCTCTCCAGCAAGTCCCAGAGGACAGAAATCCATGCAGAGATCTATGTCTGATCCTAAGCCCATGAGTCCAACAGGAGAAGAAAGAGCAACATCTGGAACCCAGTATGGTGAAGGCTATACTGTAAGTACTACCATCGTAATTGACATAAATCCAGGAAGCAAAACCACAAGCCAAAAATATGAATTTATTTTAACTTTCAGATGGTGTGATCTGTGTTTAAACTTTTCTTTTGGTTGATTAAGTTTGACATTTCTGGAGAGTTATCTTCAGCTTAATCCCATTTCTAGGTAAAATATCATGGAGTATTGTAGTCAGTTTTCTGCCTGGGCAATTCACCACTGAGAATCTCATACATACATAAACAGTTGGAAATAAGCTGAGGTTGCAGGAAACACTAAGCTGTCAGAGATCCATCAAGGGTTTGTGAATAAATTATTTCTTGTGCAACAGTAGTGTGGAATATTTATGGGCAGAAATACATATGTTACTGTTACCTAGAAAAAAGATAATCAACAATTTGTCTTTCAATCACTCTACTACAATACATCCTTATAGAGGAAGACTATCAAACAACTTAAATTTATACAGTTTGCTCTGTTTTAATTACTCATAAAATGCAGCAGTTATCACTAATTAATTTATCTGAGTAACATATTGTTTATGAAGCTGAAGGCTCCTTAAACAATTATTTTGGGAACTAAACTACTTTTACAACACTTTTTTTCCTACAGGGCATAGGCTCAGGTGGTACACCAACAGGGACTCAAAAGAAGGTGAAGAGGACTCTCCCAAATCCTCCATCAGAGGATGAGTCAACAACCACTGGACAGACAGCATATAGCACTGGCTCAGCCCGTCGAAGAATGTGCCGTAATTCCAACATGGCACGCGCCAAGATCCTACAAGACATTGATCGAGAGCTAGATCTGGTGGAGCGCGAGTCTTCCAAGCTCCGCAAAAGACAAGCAGAATTAGATGAGGAGGAGAAAGAGATAGATGCAAAGCTAAGATACTTGGAGATGGGCATTAATCGTAGAAAGGACGCACTGCTTAAAGAAAGAGAGAAGAGGGAAAGGGCCTACTTGCAGAGTGTTGCAGAGGACAGAGACTACATGTCAGACAGTGAGGTTAGCAACATCCGAGAGACTAGAGGAGGTGGTGAGGATGAGGAGATTGAAAGTCATGGTCTTGAACGTCCCAGGACAGCTCCTCAGTCAGAATTGGATGACTTTGTCCCACCGCAAACCAAGCACGAGTATGGAAAATACTCTCAGTACCAATACGCTCAAAGTCAATTTCAGCAGTCTCTCTACCAGACACCTCAGTCCTACCAGTCTCATTCAATCTACTCCTCTGTCCCTTCGCTCACTACCTCCCAGCAGCAGAGTTACCACCAAATGCTTTTGTTGCAGCAGAAAGCTGCGAGACAAGCAGCCCTACTCTCAGAGCTCGATGCAACGAAATATGATGTCATTAGCCGTCAGCCTGATCCCACTTCATCAGCTTACCTTGGTGTTAAGTATGACAAATATGGGAATCATCTTGATCTCAGAGCCTTAGAAGTGGGAAGTATAGCAGGTAGCCCAATGTCAGCTGTCTCTGATTCCTACTACACAGATGTAGATCACCACACACCTCGGAGTTACATGCTGCTGGAAGATGCTGCAGAACTAGCTAAAGGCTCCACAGGTCTGTCCTCATCTTATAGTCTGGCTGAGAGGGAGCTGGCAAAGGCAGAGAAACTGCTTCGTAGGAGTGCTGCTGATCTGGGGTCTACTGACTATTTGGGATCCACGTCCAGACTTCATACCTTTGGAAAGACCCCTGACGAAGAGGATACCATGGAGGAACCCTATGAACTGAAACTTTTAAAGCAGCAGCTTAAGCAAGAGTTTAGGAGAAGTACAGGTGGGACTGAAAACTTAGAACAATTGACAGGTCTCTCACAGCACTACTATACACCAAGCTCTAGCATCTCTGGTTACTCTCAGAGACACTATCCAAAGTCAGAAAAGTATAGCATCAGTCGACTTACTCTTGAGAAGCAGGCAGCTAAACAACTCCCAGCATCTATGTTGTACCAAAAACATAAGACACCACTACTAGATCCTAAAATCTCCTCCAAGTATTCCTCTATTACAGACAGTAGAGGTTTAGAGACTGACTATACTAGCTATTTGGGGTCCACCAGTGCATCCCCAAGATCCAGCCGTCTCTTGCAAGATGAGATTACCTTTGGTCTTCGGAAGAATATTGCAGAGCAGCAAAAGTATTTAGGATCCACCCTGGGTGCTAACTTGGCTGGGTCACTTAACTTGAGTCAGAGCTTGGGTTTGGATTCTGCCTATCCTAGTGGTAGTCGTTCAAGACCATCCTCCAGGCCCACATCTTGCTATGGCCTGGACTTGTCTATCAAAAGAGACCCATCAAGCTCTTCACTCAGGCTGAAAGGAGATGGTGAAGCATCTGGAGACGGCCCAAATTATCAAACCCCATCTGGTCGCACCAAACCTACTAGCCTTCCCATTGTCCAAAGTGGGCGCGGCAGAATACCCATAGTGGCCCAGAATTCAGAAGAAGAGAGTCCACTGAGCCCTGTTGGGCAGCCTATGGGTATGGCCCGTGCATCAGCGGGACCTCTGCCTCCCATCTCAGCCGATTCAAGGGACCAATTTGGTTCTTGCCTTTCATTGCAAGACTCCCAGCAGCAGCAACATATCAGGGAAGAGCCAACAAGGGGTAGGAGTTATGTGCTGCTGGATGATCTTCAGGGCACCATGTCAGATAGCGAAGGTAAAAAACAGACTTGTTACACTGCCACTTCATTCCTAATTAGCATTTCATCATTAACACTTTTTGGTTATGGTTTGTCTTGCATGAATTTATTACTAAAGTGGGTAAAATATAGCTTGTGTTTCTTCATTCAGACTCAGCATGTCTTTTGAGGTGTTTTTGTTTTTCCTTTGCATTCTGTTGAATGTGTCTTCTTATTCCTTTCTAGTGCAAGTACATTTAATATTGAGTTCCTTTGTGCATGCAAATCATTTGTAAACTTTTCTGTTTCCTATAGACTTGAATGTATCTTTATGTATACACTGTTTTCTATTTTCTGTTCTATTCTCATCCCAATTATTGTGTAACATCTTCCTATATGAGTTCACTGCACTGTACAGTCTGACATCCTGTTTCAGATACATGAAAGGCGTCCCCCAAGAAATACAACTTTAAAACTCAACATGATGTCACACGTAGCTGTTGAAATGCTTGAAGTATTTTAAATCCTTCTAATTAAGCATTTAGACGACAGTAGTATATTGATCCTTTAAAATAGATCACATAGAGAAAATGTTTTCACTGTAAATGATGCAATGAAAAAAGTGCCTTTGCCACTCAAAAAGTTAGAGTTCTGTCAGTTTCAGTCAATTTCTCTTAAGCATAATAGTGTCCTGTCTGCATTTTCATAGACAGTAATATACAAATATATATTTTTGGATTATTGATGTGCAATGTGAATACAGGATATTTACTTAGTTATTCCATGATTGCATTTAACTTTCTACTAGTACCCAGTAAGACTAAACTATAGGAAGATTTAAAATGTTTTGTTTTGTTTTGTTTTGTTTCATTTTGTTTGAAATGCATGATATTTCTTTGCAATACTTCTGTGTTAATAAATATAAAACTTTTACATGCATGTCTTGTCTTAAATATCTGCTTTTGTGCACTGTGATACATGAGTGATTTTATGCTGCATGAAATGCATGCATGCCTCCTTCATGTAAGAAGATCACCGAAAATCTGATCATTTGATTAACTTCTGTTAAGCAAACATAGTTCATTATTTTTGGTGCAGCTTCTATAGCTGAAAGCAAATGAGCTGTCATACATATGAGGACAGTGTTTTTTTCCAAAACAGTGGTTCAAAAGCACTATTACAACAGGAAAGGGGAAAAAAAAAAATTGTTGCCAGCACTTGCTGTCGTGATAGCAGTGGTTCGCAATAAATCATGTGTTTCAAAAACGACTTCTATAAAGCAGCTCTAGAACTTCTAAACTTTAAGCTGAGGACAATGTATTACTAAAACAGGATGCAAAATGGGCTGTCATTAAGTGCAAACTACATTCATAGTAACATTTCCTATCTTTTTGTTTCATATGCTTAAAGATGCCATGTCTGAGTTGTCTTGAATGCAGTTTAATTATTTACCTATTGATTCATATGGATCCCAATATTTTATTCATACTTTATAATACATTAAACCCGTTTGCCTTGATTGCAGCCCTAAGTGATTCCCTGATGGCTTTGAACAGAGACGATGCAACCAATGGTAGAGTATTAGTTCAGTTCTCTACGCTAATATATTAACTTGCACCACAAATAAAATGCATATCAACAAAATGGTGTCTAAATGTTGGGGAGGTTTAAGACATTTCAAATTTGGTAATACAAACAATACTTATATTGGAAATTTAAAACAAATTTAAATGATTTTACATTTTTTACAGTTTTCATAAGATTCATCACACACTTGTTGGGGAGGAGACTCATTCACCTTCCTAACAACTGGAGAAAAATTATAGAAATATACCCAACATTTACATCTATCGACAAGTATGGCAAGATAGATTTAGTTTATGCTACTGTGTTGTACTAATAGTGCTTTAATCGTTCTCAATCTGCCTTATTTTCTGTGCATACATATGGAATTGTTTTGGTTTTTGGCATCATTTCCCTACTTTGCAAAAAGTGTAACAGATTAAACTTCTGTTTGGCTCATATTTTTTGGCATGTAATCACCTTTAAATGACCTGATAACCATCCTCTGTAAGTGGATGGAAAAGTCCAGATTCTCAGATTGGTTTTGAAGCTGTGCTTGTTTTTATCCCTGAAGCCTACCACCTTAGACGGGAAGAGACAGATTGGTTTGACAAACCGAGAGATGGGTGGTCGGAGAACGGACAGGAGAAGAGACAGGTGAAAGAGGAAAAAACACATACACTGTAGTAAAGTTCTCAAAGTGTCATCTATGAAACACCAAGCTGCATGCATTCACATGGAATCATCTTGATATATATAAATATATATATAAATATGTTGCATGAATGGTGTATGGTTTTTGTATAGTAGCACAAGGCACTTAACGTCTTACCATTGTGTATGGGCCATAGGGAAAAGGTCCATACTACCCCTTCCCTCACCTCAGGGTCAAACTGCAGAGGGATCCTAAAGACCGCAGTGTCTCAGGTAAAGTAACACAGTTTACAGGAGCATCATGTTAATGGTAGAGTGACTGACTATACAGTCAGAAAGGCATGTATGTTCATGTGTTATTGACTGTTGTACAGTCAGTTAGGACTGCATCAAATATAATTAGGAATAAGAATGTTATAAAATAAACGAAATAAAAATATTTACAAAGGATAGACAACAAAATATGCATAACAAAATATAGACATTAATCTAGATCTTTTTGGGTTTACAGAGCATGACTAGTTAGCTTAATGCATATTACTTAATATTCAAGCCAAATCTCAGCAAACTAGCAGGTCACTTTGCTAGCCTATATGTTGCATCACACAACTCTTCCAGGCTCAAAGCAGCCCAGCATTTCATTTCCTGGCTTCCTTTTCGATTTGGCTCTCCTCCATGCTCATCAGTCATTGTCATGCTCAAAATGGCGTATCCCTCACACTCAGGATTATCTTATGCAATTAACAAGCAGCCCAGAAAGGAAGCCTTTTGTTTACTAGCGCCCAGTGCTGAACTGAGTCATTTTGCTGCAATGTTTTTGTTCTGGCTTCAATAACCATAAAAAATGGTTTCATGGTTCAAAATTAGTAAGGTTTCTGTTTTTGCGTAATTGAAAGCCTCTTTATGTAGGCTGAGAAAATCAATACAAGGGTAGTGGTTTAATCTAGTTAACAGTGTACTGTGTGTAGACAGTGTGCTGCCTACATATGACCTAAACTGCTGCTGGACACAGAAAATCTGCAAACAAAATGATGCACACATTTCTTTAAGACTGTGATTTAAATTAACATATCAATTTAAGCTATTAAGCTTTACCTGGAGTTTAGCTGGGTTTTCTCATCAGTTTTGGATTAAGCATCTAGTAATTTAAGTTTCAGAGACTGCATCAAAGTGTATATATTTCAGTCAAAAGTTTACAGCTAGCCAAAACCAGCAAGTATGCTATAATGAGCTTTAGCTTTAGCTATGGCTAGTTCTGGCTAGCTCCCTAGCTCCCACTATATGTAAACCCATAACTTTTAGCTACATTTTACCTGCTTATCTCTGAAAAATTATTGTATTTTTAGTAAATAACTTACATGTTTAATTTGATACAAAATATCAAATTACAGGCTTAATTCTATTTTGACCATAGATAGTATAAAAGATGGCCACAGCTACGTCACCTCTTGGTTTGTGAAGTCTCCTTAGGAGCCTCAAGATGAGGATTTTCACCATGTTGGTCTCAAAACTTAGAGGTTTTGAGAAAGGGGCACGTCTGGCTGTGAAACTGCATGCTCATTGGGCGTTGACTCGTGAATCACAAGTAGTTAGCCAATGAGCTTATTTCTAATAATCCTCAGTTCTGGACCATGGTATGACAAGGGTTTAGAAAATGGACCTAATGCTTTATTAAATATGGTCTAAAACAGCGATCCCCAACTTTTTTGCACCACGGACCGGTTTGTGCCCGACAATATTTTCATGGACCGGCCTTTAAGGTGTCGCGGATAAATACAACAAAATAAAACTAGTACCGGTACCGAAAAAAGAAGATTTATTCATAACACACGTGAAAAGACCCAGGAAAACCGAGTTAACGAAAAAAAAACCCGATAACAAAATAACACTAAAAACTGATAAAAACCCTGAAAATCATACATTTCACACCCGAGTCTCACTCTCACGGCCCGGTACCAAATGACTCACGTACCGGTCCGTGGCCCGGGGGTTGGGGACCGCTGGTCTAAAACAAGTGACTGAGACTCAAAACTGACTCAAACTCAAAAGCACTTTTCCCTTTTTTGAAACCATAGGCATTGCCCCCTTGTGGCCATTAAAAAGAATTCAGGTCATGTCTTTTATACAGTCTTTATTTTGTCTGACTCTGTAGTCAGTGTATTTGGCTATCTACATAATAGTCACACTTTTATGTTATTTGACGAGGTTTTTTTTGTGTACAGTCATACAAAAGAAATCATATATTGAATTATAAATGTTGTAGACTGTGGGCTACTTCTACCATAAACACTCACCAGTCTTTCTTTTGGGGTATTAACAGGAAATGGTCTGGGTATCCGAGTGGTCGGAGGAAAAGAGGTCCCTGGTAGTAATGGAGACATTGGCGCATATGTTGCCAAAGTGTTACCTGGTGGAGCGGCAGAACAAACAGGAAAGATTCTTGAAGGTAAGCTCTTTCATCTAATTAAATCTCTTATTGTGAAAATTAAGTAGAGTAAATGGAGTGTAACTACAATGTGACTGATAACTCACTAGTCTTCTGCCATACAGTTAAGGGGTGCCATAAGGTATTGTGCGATACAAAATTAAGATACAAAATGTTTCAGTCTTCTCATATAAAATTCAACAAGCATGCCAAACAAACCTTTTCTTCACGCGTGTAATTTGGGTGCATTTACATCTTTGGTCGTTCGCAGCTGACAGACTGAAAGAATCGAACATGTAGTTGGAGTGAGAGAAACAGGGAGATTACGAAAATAGGTCTTCATTTGAATTTAGTTTTATCACCTGCAGGCGGCGGGCCATGACTCACATTTGGTCATGAGAGATGAGAACCAAAAGCAAGAAGCTTATGGGTGTTGAGTGTTTAAACCAGCAGTTATATTTGTATCATTTTATTATCATTTTTCACCTTTTGACTAATTGGAATGGAGATAGAACCTAATGGCTGTGTCATGATAGCAGAGTTATTTTCTTAACAAATCTATTGTATTATTTGATGACTGTTCTAAAATACCAATCATTATATTATAGTTCTTAACCCACAGATATGGCCTTTTTTTTAACAATAAATTGCTTGTTTTGTGTGTAACAGGAACACATTATATTGATTTTTACATAGGGGAGTATGAGATCAGTGAACTCCTAGTCATACTCACATGAAGGGTGTCACACAATCAGTAAAGCTTGAGGTTGGACAGTTTAGACGTGTATAATCCATCTGCCTGTACTCTGAGGATGTGTTTATGTGCACTTGAGCATGACCACTTGCTGCTCTTGTTTACCTCTCCTCCTGTTTCCTTTTTATTGTAGTACATGGCTGCTTTACTTTGCTTTAACGCTCTCCACTTTTTTGTAAGCACGCTATAAAGGGTTCCAGAGAGAACAGTACCATGAAAAGATAGAAATATGATACTGAAAGTTGTTCTTTAAGTCAAAGGCCAGAGGATTCAACAATATCCTACAGAGCAATTGTGTCATGCATTTTATTCTAACACAGAGAAAAAACTAAAACTGTTAGCGGCTGCTGTAGTCCAAGAGTCAAGGTACATCTGTGGTGCCATTAGCCAGACACCTCAACCATAATAACACCCGTAACCCTGTCATCAACACCGAGCAGAATGGCTGCAAATTACTTCGGTTCTGCCAGTGGGAACACGATGCCTCACTCTGTCTGGTGCGAATATGGAGAAACGTTGTCAGATTCAACAGGGGTAGAGGCTCTGTGTCTCAGAAGGAGTGTGTGTGTATGAATGGGTGCTTGTTTGATCGCTGGAATTCAGCCTCCAAAAGCTACTATATACAGTTCAAGGGTGTTGATGAATAATACCAGAGTGGGAATACAGTGTACTCTAGCTTTCCTGTCACATATGCACGCAGCTCGAGAGTACCGTCGAAAACAGAGGACCTTCCTGATGAGCTGTTTCAATCCGTGTAAGTCCTGCCAGCGTGCAGGGTGTGTTTTGGAGCATGCGGTGGGTTTGCTGTGCTGAGTGGAATATCACTGCGCTATTTTATATATAGAAATGATCAGCCTGTCCTGGGAAACATCTGTCACTGCTAAAGCAGGTTGGAGAAAAGTGTATTTGATTGTAAATGATATAT
Source organism: Aulonocara sp. 'chitande type north' Nkhata Bay (assembly GCF_057382095.1). Classification (NCBI taxonomy): domain Eukaryota; kingdom Metazoa; phylum Chordata; class Actinopteri; order Cichliformes; family Cichlidae; genus Aulonocara; species Aulonocara sp. 'chitande type north' Nkhata Bay. The sequence goes on along the minus strand of NC_141360.1, from coordinate 29,768,872 downwards.
TTTTAAGATTAAACAGACCCTTTTACTCTGCTTGCTCTTAACTAATAACTAATGACTAAAATGAATGGACTGATTTTTTTAATCATTTGATTGTTTTATGAGATAGGTTTTGATTCCTTTTTTTATTTAGAGGGATGTGTCTGTACAGCACTGGATGTGGGAAAATACAGGATCAATATTGATTGCTCTTCTGGGTGTGCAAATCGTATATAGGAATGCAGGTCCTGGAGTGGAATGGTGTTCTTTTGACGGGGAAAACCTATGAAGAGGTACAAGGGCTCGTTGGACAGCCGTGTAATGAGGCAGAAGTGTGTGTCAGACTGTGAGTATAACCTGTGTCACTTGCAATCTTTCTCTTGTGCACTCTGTTCAACCCGCCATAATGTCATTCTTGTCTTTTCTTTTCTTTATATTTAAGATGGATCATTTTAACCTCTTCATGACTTTAATGTCTAATATTTAAAAGCTAGTCTTAATCACTAGCTTTGCTGTCCTGTTTTTTAATTAACTATTGTCACATCATTTTTTTCTCCATTTCTGTGATGTTTTTGTGGCTTTTCTGGTACCTTTTTTTTGTCTTTTTTCCTTGTCATTTAATTCCTTTAGTTTCACTTTTCAGAAATGTATGAAATGTAATTTTTCCAACAGGGATCTCAACATGTTGGCAGAGTCTGAGGGTTCCCAGCACCTAGATTTCCAGGAGCACAGCAAAGGTAAGTTGTTACCTAATTATTTTTATTATAATTTCAACTGGAACTGATTCCACTGATTCCTCCTCACTCCTGTTCCTCTGTCCTCAATTTTTCCCTATTAACTTTTGTCTCTTGTTATTTTCAGATGCTCTTCTCATATTCTTCTTCTTTTTATCTTCAGCTCTCTTTTTTCTCTCAAGTTGAGCCATGTTTTTTTTTTCTGTGGCCTAGTTCCTCAGTCTGTTACACAGAACAGTTCTGGAAACATGCGATTGTTTTCACAGAGCTGTCTCTATTGTGGCACTTTAATATTCACTTTTCTTTTCCATTGAATTTGACTTGGAAGTGAATTGGGTTAAGAGCCATAGTGATGATTCATTTGGTCCCTAGACAGATCATTGTCAAGATCCTTTGGTTTGTTATGTGCAGCGATGATGATCTGTACTCATAGTTAACTCATGTTAACTTTCTAGGTGACAGACCTCCCAGATCTCCAGGTGTTGATCCCAAGCAGCTAGCGGCCGAGCTGCAGAAAGTGTCACAGCAGCAGGCTCCACTGTCCACCTCCTCCTCCAGCCTGCCTGCCACCACTTCAGCAACCTCCAGCCCCGGTCAGCCAGGATCCCCCTCAGTCAGCAAGAAACGTCACAGCAGCAAGGCGAGTTTAGAGGCACGCTATCAATCACATTCTTTACGTTTTAGGCAGCCAAGCAAACAAAACATGTCAACCCCAGCCACAATCCACAGATACCGTAGAACATGCTATTCACACAGGCTTTTTTAGCTTACCCACAGTTGCTGCAAAGCTGCAAGCTGCTTTGCAACCAACCTTCGCCCCAGCTCCTCCTTTTCTCCTTTGCTGTTTCTGACTCTGTGTCACAACCTTTGATATTGATGCTTGCTCTACTCATGTAAATCCATGGAGATGGAAGTACATGGTCTTCTTTTGACTATAGCAGTCCTGGCTGCACTGTAAGCACCATTAAGATTGCAATATTGAGTTTCTGGGAAAGTTTATTTTGAAGCTATGCCTCTGTCTGCAGAGAGTTTCTGAAGAGCTCTTCTAAACTTTGTTTTAACGTTTGCTAGTAGTTGTCTTTGATTTCATAAGAGATATATCTACCTCTAACTCAATATGAATTTAAGATGTGTATAATATAATTATTTATTAGTTAAAATTAGGTAACAGTATATGTCTTTTTTAAAGGATGTCAATTATCTGAAGGGATCCCTGAAACAGATGCACAGATTCTATGATTTGGAGACTTCACAGTTTAGCCTAAAGTGCAGCATAAAGTACTGTACACCACCTTATAATCAGCTACCAGTACACACAAAAGTTCCACCTACACTTTTGTCTGTTTCACCATGTTGTTTTCATCTTTTACAGATTGCAGAGGGAACAAAGAGCCAACCCCACCCTGTATCTGGAGAGATACAGGTTTGTGACACAAAACTATTACTGTAAATCTGTAATCTGTGTAGATTTAATTCTAAGAGTATAGAATCTGAGTAGATGGATGTTATTTTTGCTAAAATTAGATAGATGCAAGACTAAAATGCAGCCGAATCTATTGTAATTCAGTTGTGTTTCTTTTTGCAGCTTCAAATCCACTATGACAAGCAGCTTGGCAACTTGATAGTTCACGTCCTGCAGGCCAGAAACCTTGCCCCGCGGGATAACAATGGCTACTCCGATCCATTCGTTAAAGTGTATCTCCTGCCAGGGAGAGGGTGAGTTAGTAGTGTTTAGACTGAAAGCACATGTTAAGGATTTCAGAGCTAGAACAAGTAATTAAGTATACAGATTTTCAGAAGCAGTAGCAGCATTCTAGCTAAGATCTTTTTTCCCATCTAGGCTACACAGACAGCCAGTCTGTTAAGCAGTAACTTAGTTTCCATTCATTTTAAAATCGATGTACAATTGATTTTGGCTTATCATGACATCATTCAATGTGCAACACATGGATGTTTCTGATATGAACTCCATAACGCCTATGTGCTACTATGCATAAGGTCGTCTTTTATTTTGACATAGTATAAGTCCAAAACTCAGCAGCCCATTTCTTTTGCTCCCGAATGGCATAAACATTATGTAAATATAATGAGGCACTTGAGTTGCCCCTGTTGATGTGTGTTCCACTGTAGGTGTGAGTGCAGTCAAAATCAATAGCTCTCATATTTACTTGCAATACAATCCAGACTCCTGCTTAAGTCTACTGCTCCCTTTCCCGCTGTGATTGCACTGTAATGCAATTGACTCTCCCACCTTCTCTTCGGCATGAGATGAGGTCCCTCGAGAGAGTGTTTTTTGTTTTTTTCCAGGGATCATTTCAGATAAAAGTAATAATATACTGTATAGCTGTGGGGTTTTTAGCTGCCACTCTCACACGCCTTCGGGTTGACTCATGCACCGATGCCACTGTGAGTTATGAACGGGTTTGGGGCTATGCTAAAGAAACTGAGAGAATGGCAGCCACAAGCCCTACGGCCACTTTAAAGTGGTTATGGAAACATGCACACTTAAAGGCATGTGTGCACATACTCGTGTATACCCTGTGTGTGTATACATGGAATCTCACAGCTATCAATGCCAGCTGCAATCCATAGAGAGGCTTTTCAGTTGCATCGCAGGTCTTCTGGCAACTACGTGGGACAGCGTCTCAATACTGAGAAGCCAGAAAAAAAACAGTGGGTTTTATTTTGTTTTACGTAAAACAAATGTTGAGCCTTCAGCTCTTGCAGCAGAAACTTTAAGAAATAAATCAGACTGCGCGATCTGGCTCATGAGTGACAGATCTCCACTCCGGTTGCCACAAGATCTGTCACGTGACCTGGGAGTCCTCTCAGCACACATACATGCAGTCATGTACACACTATAGCAAAATTTCTATCCACCACTGCAGCAGACCGCAGCTTCCTGTTCATGCCCCTTTCTAAAAGGCACACTTGACAAATCACACGCTAAACCTAAGCTAAGTGTAGACTCAATCTCCCCTCACAGTCCACAGACACTTTTTGACCCGCCCCCCACCCTCCCTCTGACTATTGTTTCTGTATGTTGTTCTCTATATTTAATGCATGCTGGACCCCCTCAGTCAGGTCATGGTTGTCCAGAATGCCAGGTATGTGACTTGCCCACTTTGGCACTTTGGTTCTGTTTTGGTTGATAATTAGTTGTCACTTTGGTTAAGGCAAAAAAAGAGCAAGGTTAATTTCTCTCTGGAAGTTTATTGATAAAAGTCACTTAGTTCAGTCCTACTAACTCCCTTCAACCTGAATATATTTCCCTTAGTATCCATTATTTCATGATACTCTCTTTGGATGCCCCAGATATTATTATTTTACCATCTGTTTTCCTTACTACATATAAACTAGTAGTCCCCTGTGTTGTTTTCAGAGTTAACTGTTGTCTTTTTCTGGTAGATGGTCTGTTTTTCCTTTCTAACCATCGTAATTTGAAACCCTAACATCGGCCCCAATACCCTAGATTTTGACCCTGTTTTGTTATTAAAATCCCTCAGTAATATCCTACATTGTGCCCTGACATCATAATGTACCCTCAGTGCCCTGCATCCACATCCAGTGTACACTATTATTTTGCCCTACGGCCAATTCATACCATTGTTGTCCAGTATAGAGTAGATTGTCCCTGTCTTTTCCAACCTAACTCTTCCAAACTTACTCATATGCTACAGTCTGAACTCAAACCCTACACACTGCAAAAATATCCATGTCAACAAGTCATTTATTGATGCCCAGCATAACTTTTTCATGTGAAATATCTTAACTCAGAATAGGTAAAAAAAAAAACATTTGGTATACGGTCATTACATTTGTTTTTGTCATTGGGACTATTGGTGCTTTTCTTCTTACTGGAGACCTGAAACATTTGTTCTTTCAATGCATAAAAATTCTGTGAAACTAAATGACTTGATGGGCATTGAAATGGACTTTTTTGCAGCACACCCTGACATCATACCCTGCTATCCATGCACATAGGCCCATACATTGTTACCATCCAAACAATGTGCATCACATTCATTCTTTTCCCTCTACTGTGACATTGTGCCCTACTCCAGTATCTTCTGCTCCCTGCAATGCGTAGGTTCACTGACACGCATGTTATTTGCATACATGTCGTTGACCAAGTGTGTGTTGCTGTGATGTGTTCCCCCCAGTGCTGAAAACAAGAGGAAGACCAAACACGCAGGCAAGACTATCAACCCTGAGTGGAACCAAACTGTCATCTATAAGAACATCCACCTGGAACAGGTACTGTGTGGTCAGAGACACTTGATTACACTAAAACAGTTTGAGCCTAGTTTGAGCCACTGAGCTGGGCCTCACTGTACTGTGGTGTTGGTGCTTTTTGGAGAATTATTAATTTAATTATCTGACAAATACAGTAATATGACTCACTTTGTGTAATTGGGATTAATCATACCAACAATGTTTCCAAAACTTTTGTCTCCCAGCTTTGATTCTGTGTCTTTGCAGTGCACATATACAGTATCTGTACCATTTTTTTTAACTGTATGCAACCTGCTAACCAAGCTTGCTAACATTAGCTGATAACTTTGCTCTTTACTCTCACATCCAGATATAATTAGAAAGAAAATACAATCAACATATATTGCTTCCTTACATGCTGCTCTTTATACTCTAAATGGTTGGGTGGCGGTGCCTCTTTTATATACAGTCTATTATTCACGCATGGTATTGATATTACTGTCTTAATGCTAATATTTTGCTTTGTTTAAATGTTTTAGGGTTTTTTCTAAGCAAACACAATTGCATCAGCATGATAACATCATAAGCTGGAGGTGTCTTCATCATGAGCTTGTTAGCATGCCCTGCCAAATTACAGAGTAACAAAACCACTAGTATAGCTATAGACTCAAGCAACATGTGAACCGACACTATGAGCTCAGACACTCAAAAATGTTATTGTTATCTTACGCTGTTTTTTTTTAATGGCATTTTTCTATAACTCTGTAATAGTTCATATATGAATGGACAAATAAGAAAGCCCTCAACTGATTAATTTCCAGATTGAAAATAACAAAAAACTGCAGCACAATATATTGCTTTTTTTTTTACTGCTTCTGTGCCAACCTGTCATCGTTGCCACTGGTTTTCAGCGGAGCAGATGGATGTATCGCTGAGATTTATTATATCTGTTTAGATCCCATTTTAGATTCAGTGAGCCTGTATCAATCACAGCAAAACTGCCAACTTCTGTCGCCGTTTCTATTCGTTTTTCGGCTGCTTGAAGGCGTGAAACTGCTTTAACTTTAGCTTGAAACTTGAAACTTTTTTATGAACTCTTCAACTGTGTGTACTTTTTAGCTTAAGAAGAAGACTTTGGAGGTGAGCGTGTGGGACTATGACAAGGGCTCCTCTAATGATTTCTTGGGGGAGGTAAGCTCCTTTGATATTATATTTTATACATATATGAATCCATAAAGGTTTTCTATAACTTTTAAAAACTTTTCTATTTGCTTGTAGGTGCTTATTGATCTGTCCAACACTGCCCAGCTGGACAACATCCCGCGGTGGCTCCCTCTCAAGGAGCAGAGCGAGGGGGACCACCACAGACGCTCGCACTCAGGCCAGGGTCGTCACAGTTCTTCTAAACCCTCCTCACAGCACTCCTCCCCTAAAACCACTGGTTCCTCGCATGATAATCAGGATTCCCCAAAATCATCTGTCATCAAGAGTCGAAGCCATGGGATCTTTCCAGATCCGGCCAAGGGTAGGACACGATGTATTCCCCTCACCTCGAATTAATCACCATCTTCCCCTAACAACACTCTGCTGCTTCTCTGCTGTTTCCTCGTCTCTGTAGTCTGTTCTTCTTTATCCCTTTCTTTCTCTTTTTTGCTTTCTTCCTGTCACTGCTCTCTCTATTTCTACCTCTACCTCTGTCCATTTTCTCTTTACAGTCTTGTCTCCTTTATTACCGCCACCTTCCTCTAGTCATTTTTGCACCCATTCTAGCTTTCGCTTCATGCTTTTTGCTTTCTCGTGGTCTGTTTTCTTGGTTGCCATGATGTCACCCTGCTTAGAGGCCTTGCCTTAGCTTCCCTCTATCTTTCTCCTAACACAGAGGGCAACATGGCCGTGGAAGGCTTTGAATGCTAGTTAAAAAATAACCTCAAAGTAACATCAAATTTAATGAGCACGATAGACTATAAGACACACTGGCTAGATTCAGTATCTCACTAGCCAGCAACTCAGCTCGTTGTGAGTGGTGCGCAACAGGTGACAACCACTAAGAAAAGCAAAAGGTAGCCTTTTTTTTGGTAATTTGGTGAATCTGGTTGTTTTAGACACACAGGTGCCCTCTATCGAGAAATCTCACAGTAGCCCTGGCACATCGAAGCCTTCCCCGTCCGAGGGCCAGAGCCAAAGCCACAGCCACGGACACAGCCAACACTCTCGCTCACACGGCGCTTCACGCTCCAGCAAAAGCGCAGCACGACAGCACCATCAGGAAAGCCTCAATGGAAGCAGAGGAGGCGCTGCCGTAGCAACGGGCGATGCCCAACAGCAGTCACAGCAGCAGCCGCCACAACGCCTCCAACCAAGTAAACCAAGACGCAAATAAAGCCTACGCAGCATGGCCTCCTCGCACTCATCTGTTCTACCTTTTGTTGAGTTTTTTTTTTTTCCCGTTCCTTTATTTCCTTTTCCTTACTTAGTTTCCCCTCACTCCTCACACTCTCTGGTTCTCTTCAGCATTGTATCCACAGTGTGTCAACCTTTCATGGCTTCTCTTCTGTATGTATTCACAAGTGTCAGCAGCCAGCACCTCACCTGTAAGGTAGCACACTGTCTTTGACCCTTACTTATTTTGACCTCCTTCCAAATACGCATAATGCTAGCTAATAAGTATCCAGTTCTAACTATTTAAAATCCTATTAGTGTTAAAAAATATGTAATAAAGAGGCTTAAATGTACTTTAATGGAGTTAAACTTAAATATTAGCTTTCGTTTTGACTGACATTAGCTTTTAATTTTAAGATGACAGTGTAAACAGTAGTAAATAAATGAAACAGAAAAAAGCAGATTTGCACAAGATGTTCAAACGAGCTTGGCGATAATGTCAGAGCAGCTCGCTCTAATGATGAAAGATTACTGATAAAACAGTTTCGTAACAGAGGACAGTTCATCAGGAAAATAATTCTTCAGAATTCAGAAAATGACTTTTGCTGCCTGCTAGAACTTAAATCATTTCATTTAACTGATCCGACTTTAAAACCGAAGACAGTTGCAGTCCCCTCCCTTATATCATTTACCTATTTGGATTTTTACTTTGATTTTATTATTATTATTATTTATTTTTATTTTTTGAGTTCTGTATAATTTCCTTTTTTGTTAACAAACAACGACCAGCTTTTCTGAAGCTCCTCCACCGAGATGGCTGTGCATGCAGTCCGCTACACCCACCCTCCCAACCCTTTTTTTTCTGTTTAAACAACTACCGGACCCACGATGCACCTCAGTAGATGCTGCACGCCCCACCCAATAGTGATGTGGGAGGGGCACTGCACACTGTGGCTGCATGTGATTGACAGTCAAGCTGGTTGCCATGATGAAGATAAACCGCTCTCTGAATCTCCATCTCGCTCCTCCCTCCTTCTAATTTGAATTCCAACACCATGACCTTTGTTTCCCGGCGTTGACCCCTTGACATCGTGCCTGTGAAACTAAACTCATCCAGGCCAAAGAGGCCGCCTCTCACTGAGGCACCAGAGACACAGCGTAGTGGGCGTGCTCACCATTCAGAGAGCCCAGTCTGACTGGCTGCCTGCCCTGCCATCGATTGTGTCGGCCAAAGGGAGCAGAGCAGACGGCAGACACCTGACCCTCAGGAAAGCCGTGTCAGAAGAGAGGCCGCAGAGCACCGGAGGTGAGAGTTTGCCCAAGAGTCTCCTCTCTGTCGTGTGACTGAAGCACAGATGGAGCAAGGAGAGAAAGAGAGAGTGAGAGAAAGAGAGGATGCAGTACTACTAACGCACACCTGCAGAAAGAAAGAGGGGAATATTCATAAAAGAGACAGGAAGATAGAGAGAAAGTTGCACTCAGCCACATCACCACAGATTCATGCACACACGGCACACACTTTTCTTGAAGGCCACCGACACAGTTCACTAATACCAGGAAGTCAATATCCAAAACTGTGAGATGAGTCATTGAATGTTAACACTTTGCCACTGCCACATCTGCTGCATCATTAAACTGTTATTAGTGAGCTTTTTCGCAATCCGGCATTGATGCCGTGTCGAGTGGCTTGAAAGAAAAACGTGTCGGCATGGATCCTCTCGTGCACCGCATCCACGCATCTTACTTCATTCATACTCTTATCACACTGCCTGATCAGCAGTTTGAGAGCAAAAAAGCTAAAACATTGAAAATCATCTAAAATATCCTGCATTAAACAGTTAAAAAGATTATAAAGAGACAGTCGTAAACATTCTTTAAAGTCCCGAAAATATGAAACTGAAGCACACTGAGGCAGTTTCACTTAAACTTGAGGAATCGGAACGCGATTCTTATTTCATGTAGACGACTAACGATGTCAGTGGAGTCTTCGTGTCTCTTGTTTAGTCTGCATAAACATATACATGTGATATCGCTCTGGTTCTATGTGTGCGTTTTAAGTTTTAAATTTTAAATGTGACTTTTTACTGTCTTGTCTTTGCCGAGAGAAAGATGTCTGTCCATGTGCTTTCAGTGTTTGTGTGCTATTCATTGCGATCCAGTCCTGTGTGCTTTAAAGTAGCTTTCTCTTTGACTTTAGCAAAAACTTTTCAAGTTTTATAGCAGATTTCCACTGCTGCAAATAAGTAATGCTACCTGGCCCATGTTTTTTTTTTCTTTTTTTAATTATTGGAACCAACCGAGGAGGGGAAGGGGCAATTTTTCTTTCTTTGTCTTTGTCGTGATGGGTGTGGTGATATCTATGCACAGCTCGGTCAACCTACAAATCAGGAGATGCCCCGGTCACAGCAGCCTCGTTAGATAGTGGCTTGAGCGGCAGCGCCTACAGCCTACTGGACGAGGAAGCAGAGGCAAACGAGGTGGACAGTGCTATCTTCCAAGTGCCCCGATTGTGAGTCAATTTATTTATCCCACAAAGAGCGGCATTTTAGCATTTTAAACATGTTAATTTGCTTAACTATTCCTCGCTGTACTAAAGATATACTGTACTACATTGTAATATGCTATGCACTTAAATAATTTATATATTTTTTTCTCTTCCTCAGTGGAAAGATCCCAAATGGCACAGATGTGATAAAATCATCACTGGGACACAGTGACACTGAAGGTTGGGCATGTATCTGTTATACAGTAAATGTTTTTTGTGTGTGTTTTTGGTGTATTCATTACAACATTCATGACATGATTATCTAAGAGTGCAATTAGCAAATGGCTCCTAAAGTTTGCATGACCAACATTTAAACTAGTCCCTTGATGTTATGTGCCATAAAGGGGTTGGACATGGTAGGCAGCTACTGACAGGTAGCATTTAAATAAGACTCACCTGGTATTAAATGGGCTCAAACGGTATCAAGAAAAGTGCCCTATGCCATTTCACCACATCAGCCTGAACCATTGATATAAGCACACACTACATCGATACTTTTATCTTGATTCTGACCCTGCGGTCTAAATGTTGCGCCAGATATCAAGACACACCAGTCAAATAAGGCAATATTTTTCCAATCTTTTGTCCAATTGTGTGCAAATTGTAGCCTCAGTTTCCGGTTCTTAGCAGGCAGCTGAGTGGCAGTCGGTGTGGTCTTCTGATGCTGTAACCCATCTCCTTCAAGGTTGGATGTTTTGTGCTTTCACACAAACGTCCAACCTTGGAGAAGATGCTCTTCTGCATACCTTGGTTGTCACAAGTCGTTGTTTGAGTTATTGGTGCCCTAACTATCACCTTAAAGCAGTCTGGTTATTGTCCTCTGAACTCTGGAATCAACAAGCTTTTTTTCCCAAAGAATTGCTGCTCACTGGATATTTTTGTCCTTTTCTGGCCATTTTCTATAAATCCTAGAGATGTTTGTGTTTGAAAATCCCAGTAGATCTAAACTACTCAGACCAGACTGTCTGGCACCAACAACGCCACATTCAGAGACACATAAATCCCCTTTCTTCTCCATTCTTGATGCTCAGTTTCAACTTCAGTGGGTTGCCCTTTACCATGTTTGCCATGTGGCTAAATGCACTGAGTTGATGCCATGTGATTGGCTAATTAGATATTTATATGAGCGAGCAGCTGAACAGGTGTACCTAACAAAGTTGCTGGGGAGTGTATATATTTTATAACTGCTCACAATAGTTACTCATCCAATTTTAAGTCAGCTCTATTGGTCTATTATATGATTTCTTACTCCTTCTTATGTTGTAATTTGGCTTACGACATACCACACTGTAATTATGACACTGTAATTTTAAATGGACTTATTTTATCTTTTTATCGTTTCACCATCTGCGCTCTGTCTTTTTGTGCCACTGGATTTCTCACTTTTCATCACTTCAGAAGACATTACATCCACTGATTTAACCAAATCCCTGCCTGTATATGACTATATAGTCAACCTTAAACCCCAGACTTCATCCTAAATTGTAAAGATTTATGTTATTGTCCTGAGAAAGGAGCTGCTTCCCCACAATGTAACTGTGTAAACAGATTTATGTCCCCACAACATGGGTAATAAAAGTGCACTTACACACAGCCTACATTTGCCAGGGACTTGTTGACCCAGCTTTCACAACTGCCACTTCCATTCAGTTGCCAAGGCAACTAGAGGCCAGGCAAGGCTCATCATAACTTCTCCTTGTCCTTGTTAAATCAATAAATGTGATTGCTCGCAGACCATGTCAGATATTAGTCATCGCATTCACACACTTTGTGCTCTGTAGAGTACGTCCACTTTGAAAGATGCCACATTTAAAATAATTGTAATAATCGAGCTTATACCCATCCTTATTTTCTTAAATTAGCTCTAAAGCCCTTCCTATTTTCAGTAGCTTTTAACTTGAGGTCTAATAGTTTGCTGAAGTTCACTGTAAATACATCCTATTGCTCTTTTATTTGACTTTTTTCTTTTTTACCCATTTAGAAGGTGCCTGGAAAGCACCTCTGTTGTTTTAAAATGTGCCATATAAATAAGGTTAACTTGACTAGTGCATATTTAGCTTCATGTGTGTATGCATTTAGGTAAGACTCAGGTAATGGGAGAGATAAAGATCGCTTTGAAGAAGGAAATGAAGACGGAAGGTGAACACCTGGTCCTTGAGATTCTTCAGTGTCGTAACATCACCTACAAGTTCAAGACTCCAGATCACCTGCCTGGTAACTGAAAATACCTGATCTATGCACATGACCGAACCAATGCCAAGCTAAAGTACACCAACTGAGCAAGCTGTTGTGACATATCACTTATTGTCATCTATTCTGTCAAGAATCGTGTTTTAGGAAGAGGAAGGTGAAAGAGAGGAAAAAGTATATTTACAGAGAGTTTCCATGATACGCATAATTTATATCGCATTTAACAGCTGGGAAGCCCACACAAATATGTGTTCTGGCATCTAGCTTCCCTTCAAATGTTTGCCAGTTTTATAGCAGTAGAACAACTGGTGTTGCAATAAAGTGTTTCCCAGCCCACGTAGAGCATTTAACCCTTAAGTAATATGTACTGTATATGTGTAAGGCTAAAAAAGAGACTGTAAAGGCTCACTAATGACACATAAGCCTGGGCAAATAAGATGTGGGATGTGCCATTTATGAGTTATATTTGACAGAAACTGTGTAGTTCGAGTAGTAGCATACATTACAGTATGTAACTCCCTTTAATTGAAAATTAATTAAAGTGTTAAAAAAATACAAATAGCTTCATTAGAGTACAATCGTATGCTATTTAGCCTTTAAAGATTGCTCTGTGCATTATTATTTAGACACATTGGATAAATGCGTTGGGAGTTATATAGCACAATTACATGAATCTTTCTGCTGATATAATGCAGATTGTTGCCCACACTGCCTCTGCTTGTAGTATTTACTTCCTTAATACCCAAGCTGCCGGCCACTTGCTTGATTTGCATTTGCTACCAGATGGGACCTGCACAAAAGGCTTTATTTCAGCTGAGAATACACTGTCACTCTGCAGTACAGAATCTTGCTCGGTGTTTCATAATGGTAACACTTTATAGTTATGACAGTTATATAAACTATTTATATGTTATATAAAAGTATCGTTTTCAGTGCAGCTGTGTTCGCTATAGACACCCAGTGTCAGGATTCGAAGAATTGGGAGTCACACTCAAAAAGGCAGATTGAAGCAACAAAAGCCATCTTATTGCACTGATACAGAGAACACAAAGTCCAAAACAAACCATCGGGAATCCAAAGTAATCACAGAAATATGCAAGTGAACCACACTGTGAAAGAGAGCAGATGCTGAGGCAAAAATAAAGGGAAGGCATGGCTATTAGTACACAAAGGGGTAATCAGGGAAGTGGACACAGGAGGGTAACGAGAAAGCAGGGAAGTGAAACTAAAAGCAGGTTGCAAGAAACAACTGTCAGAGGAAAACAGGAAATTATTTAAAAGATATCTGCTTAAATCCTGAAATATGATACAGAAGGAAAGGATCAAGCGTTTATTTACAAGCTTGAAACTGAAAAAAAAAGGCACATTTTTATTGCACTAATAAAAAGTTATTAAAGATATATGTTCTTAATCCCTAATCCTAAGTGGAAAAATAGGACGGAACTAAATAAACCTTTTAAAAAATACCTAAAACAAATGATTATAGGAAGACATTTTCCTGCAGATGTCAGAAGTCACACTCAGAGAAATCGCATACTTTGTTTTGTTTTGCTTTGTTTCTGTCCACAGATCTTTATGTGAAGCTCTACGTGGTGAATATCGCCACCCAGAAAAGGATCATCAAGAAGAAGACCAGGGTTTGTCGCCACGACCGTGAGCCGTCCTTTAATGAGACCTTCCGCTTCTGCATGAACCCCACCGGACACGCGCTACAGGTAATCCACACAAAGTGTATGTTCACAGTCACATGCCACGTTAGCATCCCATTAAGCACGCACAAAACTGCTGCTTTTTGTTCTTTCCAGCTATTCCTGGTGTCCAACGGTGGCAAATTTGTGAAGAAGACCTTAATAGGCGAGGCCTACGTGTGGCTGGATAAAGTTGATTTACGCAAGCGAGTGGTGAGCTGGCACAAGCTGCTTGCCAGCACTGCCCAGATCCACTCATAGGAGGGGACTCAATCTAAAAGAAATAAGCTTAAGCGGAAAACAGGTTTCTGACATCTGGGTTCCACATCTGGAACGCTGATTCAGTCTTCTGGAAGGTCTGGGCACGGGAAGAGGGGGGATTTTTTTCTTCAACCTTTGTTTCAGGGCTCGCATAGCTTGCTATTTGGAAAAATGCTTTCAGCAAATGATGATATCTGCTCTGATTATGTGAAAAACTTTGAGGAAACCATTATGTGTTTACAGGGAATAAACACATGTTTACAGGACATACAGTGTACAGCAGTGTAGCCAGGACTTAGAAGAAGAACACAGGTGCTGAGTTCAGAGGTCAAGTGCAGAATCAACCAGGTATTACACACTTTATCTCACATACACACACACATGCTCACGACATTGCACACAGTCATTCACACAGAACTTCAAATCTAATAGATACAGGGAATGGACACACTTATAGATTCGAATTGATTTATTTTGACGTGTTATCCATTAAATGTTCTTTAAATGCTCATTGATGTATTGATTTACAAAGCGTTTTGGGAATGAAATAGTAAAGACTCTGCTATAGAGACCTCTTATTTATTTTTGTATTATGATATTAGCGTAGAGTTCTATGATTTGTCTTCGCCTCAATTATTTAAGTACTTTAACAATCTATTCTGGGAAGGAAGTATATTTTATAATACACTACCTAGCATTCCAGTTCAATACAAAAAAAAATATTGCAAGCATGTTTTTGACTTTATTAACAAAAACTACTTGTTCCCTACCCTTTTAATCTGATTTTTCCCTGATGTTATCCAATGATGACTATTGTTTGATATAGCATCAATATTAATATATATCAAATTGGACATTACATGTTGTGCGCATGAGTCTATCTATTTGGTATGGAGTGCCACATGTTCAACAAAAAAAAAAACAAAAAAAAAACACCTCCAAGGTTCACTTTGTATATAGTGAAGTGTCATAGCTGGACATTATTCTACATATATAGATATAGATATATAGATATATATAGATATCTTTATCACAGACAATCAAGTCTTGATGATTGTGGCATAGAGGTTTTATTTATTCATGATGCTGCCCCTTAGAATGTGAGACGTTTACTATATGAGAGTTAAGCATTTCCTCTTTTTCCTTGTAAGATTGGAGCACATTAGAAGTCTTGCATCAGTCTTGCTTTCGTTCGTAAGGGCAGTCAACTCGACGACACTCGCTTTTGTAGTATTTTGCACTTTTTCTGCTTAGAATGTAAAACTAACATCATCATCCTGCTAAATTATTATTTTTTCACTGGGAAAGTGAGAAACTATAGACCAGGAACTACCCAGAGTTACGATCCTAAGACGCGATGCTGTAACAGTAGCATGATGATGTTTCGTCCCACCTCCACGCGCACTTCATTAAACGCCTATTATGCCCATTATTTCATGAGACAGGTCCTGTACAGGTGTCAAAAGACTGGAAGGCTGGTTCATTTAACATTTTCAGTGAAATATCCGAGTGATTTCTATGCAACATCTACTATATAGCGTAAATAACTGCACCCTGACTTGCCAGAAATATGACACTTGGTTTGAGAGGAAGCATTTCTGTTTATTTTGCACTGCTATGTTTTCATGTCCTCCACGAAATGGTTACTGCTTTAATATGATTTGTTGTTTTCTGTTTGGTTTTTTTATTTACCGTGTGATTTTTTTGTATTGCTATATGAATCTTCATTTATTGCCTGTGAGACAATTTCATATGTTGTATTATATTTGTTTACAGTACATATCAGATGTACAGAGAAATTAGGTTTTTATACACTATGTAGTGCTTGTTTACAATATTTAGAGGGGCCTGAAACTCAGAGAACCAACTTTTTTGCCCTTGTGCACGAACACACGCTCACATTAAAAACGCCAATTCCACGTAGCTATAAATCAAAGGAAGAAAATCGAACATTCCTAGTCATGATTCCTATCTTTGTTTTGCCCTCCCCCTTCGATTTGTTTCATTTTCCAGTAAGTGTATGAATTACCAAAAAAAAGCAACTAAAGAAAACCTTGTAATCAGTGGACTTCACACCTCAAACGTAAGGTGCAACGTGCATTTTTGGTTGCTTTTCTTAACTTTCTATCCATGTGCTCGTGTGTGTGTGTGTGTGTAGCATCTTCACACCAAGTCCATGCATGTCATTAGCTCTAATGCAGTATCCCTTCCTTTACATGTTATCTGTCTAAATTATCTAAAATTTCTCATAACACACAATGAATTATACAAACACACACACCCAGATGCCATCTCTATCTTCAACCTTGTAAATAAATAGTTTTTTTATACTGGGGTTTGGGGAAGCAATAGGTCTTTTAGCAGTCAAAACTAAACAAAAAACAAACAAAAAAAAGTCGCGTGATCTTAGAAGTAACAGGGAGTTGTTTCTCCTTGGATCGCTGTACAGTGGATAGGCCGAGGGAAGAGCTTCTGTCTGTTTTTAGGGACCCAGATTTACCCGACCCTTTACACCAAACACTAAAAGTTTACCAGAGTCTAACACAGAAGTCTATCTTCACAACTCAAGTAGTTGCAGGAGAATTTAAATGTGCTCACACTGGATGTTGCATGTTTTGTTGGTGGTTCATACTATTTTTGTGTCCGGATATTATTAAAGAAAAAACAAGAATGGTGTAGAGAGAGATATAGAACAAATGTTATAGAGGGGGAAGTTATGAAGAAAACTTATAATTGATGATGTATGCTGAGTGTACAAAGAGTATGCTTGTAAAACCTGTCTGGTTTTTCACTTGTAAGTAAACAGAAAAAAAAAGAAATCTAATGTCATGGTTTTGTGATTGTATACAGGAGGTATTGATAAATTATGCAAAATGTGCTGTAAAAATGGCTGTTGCCCCATGTCTAAATATTAAATATCATATAAATGAAGCATCATTAGCGTGCATTGAGTTTACTGCATATTCCACTGTTAGATAGCACGATTTTATTTTGAACGTAGAAAGTGCAATTTCTGGGAAACTGCAGTGTTTTTATATATATATGTCTGTGTATATATTTCCGGGGGGGGGGAGAGGTTGCATACATGGCTTGCATATGAGGAAGTAACAGAATACAGCCACAAGATGGTGCCATCTGCTATCGTTTTGGCCAGTTGGAGCCCCGTGGTGACGTCCAAGCAAGCCTACGCGAGCCTGCAGTGCTCACACATGTGTCTTCACTTATTACTGATTAGTCTTTTCGTGACTGTGTGGGAGTGTGCAGATGGGGCTTGCTGACAGATCCTTCTGTAGCATCATTTGGTCCGGCTTCATTGTGAGACAAATCAGCACCAGGTGTGTGTATATGTGTGCTCAAGGCTATTTGTTGGTCCTTGATCCCTTTGTATGCATAATGCTAAAATGTGCTATAATAGGATATCTGACATTTGCTCAGATGTGTCTATAATGCTATGTTACTTTCATATATATATATATATATATATATATATATATATATATAAAATATAATAATATGGTATACGGTGTTGCACTATGGTAACATATGGTATAATGTGGCATGTAGCAGCACCATATAGCGTGCCCTGTTTGATCCTCCTTGTTAACTCTAATGGTGTCACTACATCAAGTAAGATTAACATAATGTTGTATTCAGTAAGACCATAAGAGCAAAGGAGAAGATGGAATTCCCCCTGTTGGCCGTCAGAAACAAATGCAATTTTAAGATGTAGAATCCTCGCCCATTTTTTATATACAGTCTATGGTATGAGACAAAATTGTGTTTAAAAAAAACGAAGAACCAAACCTTAAACTGAAGCAAAATGTAACCATCCAAAGAAAGATAGATAGATAGCACACAATGACAAAGATGAAGACTAAACTACACAGCACACCAGGGAGACACTATAAGGCACATATAAGGATGAAAGTAAAATAGGCAGTACCTGACAGCAAAACAAAGAAAGTCATGGAGACAAACAGTAAGACACCAGCAAGCAAGCATGGGGAAAAGGAAACACAATACAACTAAAGATTACAAAGGAGACTGGGAAGTCTGAAAAAAGGTGTCTGACATTCTCCACGGACAGGCTTTTCTCATTAGCTTCACCCGGCAACATCATGAAGAAAAGATTCAGTTGTTCGGCTCAACAACCATGGGTCTGAAATCTTGCTGTACTTTCACCCCTGGAGGGCTGTTCTTTAAAGCCAGGAAACTCTGAAAAAAGCTCAGAGGCGACTAATGAGAATGACAGGTTAGCACTAAAACCTTCTAAAATCAATATACAGTCCACTGACTCATATTTAGTAGATCTGAATTTACTTCATGAGTGATGGTGGAATAATGTGTTTACTGCAACATACAACAACCTAAAAGCATGTCCAAATCATAGAAATAATCTGTAACAGTTTTTCATTTTAAAAAATGTTTTAGACTTTTTATACATATGTATATTACACCAACAGGGGGCGTAAGAAATCCATTTTACACAGTCACACAGTTCTCTGTAGTGGAATCCTTTTGGACCTTTGACCTTAAGTATTTCTGAGTTCAAAATAGAGATCCCATAAGCTTAAATGCATTTAAACTTATAAATAACTTACTTATTATTGCATTTTTTCAGGGAGTAGTGCGAGTCTGTGTGTGTCTGTGTGTTTACCGACAGGGGTATGGATCACCTGTGTCAGCACCTGCTGAATGTTGACTCTGCAGCTGAAAAAAAACACCTGCTTCTGCCAGCTGAGTATGCCACAAAATAATTGTGTGTTGGAAAAATAGAAGACCACCTACAGTTATAATACCTACAACAAAAGAAGGATTTTATCTATTATTTTATAGGAATGAGCGATCTATACAAATGCACAGTAATGAAAAGGTTTAAAAGCTGTAATGAGAGCTGCTACGATTCATGATTTGACGGTGACACTGTCAAAACTACAGGAGGCTGAGCTGGAGGTGATGGAGTTGAAAATACTAAGGTTTTTGTTGTGAGTGACCAGGAGGGGACATGGTTAGATGCAAGTATATCAGAGAGGCATTTCAGGGTGAGTGGTTTGAAGGCAAAGTTAAGGAGGAAAGGGTTGAGATGGTTTGGACAGGTGCAGAGAACGGATAGTAGATATACTGGACAAATGGTTGAAGTTGAAGGTGCCAGGTAGATAGCCAGGAGACAGACAACCCACTGTGGTGACCCCTAAAGGGAGCAGCTGAAAGACAAAGAATATGCAAATGCACAGTAACTATATGGTTAACAGAAAACAAAAATCCTTTCCTCTGTCTACACAAGTACTATTTAATGCTTGGCTTATTGGTGTACAGTGATAGAGAATTGATCAGGCATTTGGTGTTGATGAAACCAAGCCAAAGTTACTGCTGTGAAGCACCTTAATGTTAATTTGTGCCCTAAAAAAGAATTAATTATATATATAAAAAAGCAGATGATGCTAATCAGGTACATAAAGCAAAAAGATGACTAATGTGGGGAACCTTGATCATCGCTGGTGATCTGGTACAATTGTAATCTTTCTGAGAACACCTGTTGCAAACACTACACCAGATATCGCTGAATGGGGCAAAGTGAGCACTAATGAGCCTCAAATTGATCTTTTGGAGAAAAAACTTTAAGTATAGCAGGATACTAAGCTCTTAGCTACTGCATGCTAGAACAAAAGCGTACCCAGTAAGCTTGACAGTTGGCTAATGTTCACATGAAGTATTGTCCGCTATTTAAACTTTGCATATTTGTAGAAGAAGTTCACCTTCAGCCAGAGGTTTCTCCAATTTTACCTTTATGTGCTAAGCTAAGCTAGCCAACTGCTAGCTGTAGCTTAGCTTAAATTTACACAATAATACATTTAGAAAGAAGCCTGGTTCTGTCAAATAATATCCCACAAGTTAAGTTAAGAAGCTTCATAAAGCAAAAATATGCTTTATGTCTACAATTTGTATAGTCTGTAATGCTGCAGCTCTCTGTATAAGTTCTTTCCAGAAGTGTTCATGAGAGAAAGATAGAGGACCTTAGATTATATGGTTTGATTAAGTTATGATGTGCTTCTGGCTAAAATTTTCCACAACTTGATCAAATTATGCCAGGCTCTCTCTGCCAGGTTCTTCTCTGGTGTGTACTTTATTCCCTTTATGTCTCCCCTGTTTGTTTCATGTTCCCTGTGATCTCTTTCATATTCCCCCTCTTCATACCGCTTCTCAGTGAGTCCCCCTTTGTTTTCCCCCCTCTCTGATTCTGATAGATCCCTTACATCCTTCGCTTCTAAAGATGTGTTTGTTCCCCTCTTTTGTCTTCAAAGATGTGGCCTGAATCAGATGGTGGCTTGGAAACATTGTGCTGTTGTCCTGCATCTGTGATTCACAGAGCGGTAACTTTGATGAAAACAGAGATCTGACGAGGCGGGATCAGGCAATGTCGTTGGATGCATCAGCTTATGCAAGGTTAGACAGAGGTTACACATCCATCAAATATGCCTTGATCTCCAAAGAGGTGCTGCAAACTTTCACTTGAGATATCACTTGGAAGCACTGCTTCTTTAAGACTTTTGCTGATGGGATAAACTACCCTTGTAACACAGTGGAGGATAAGGGTGCCTAAATTGGAATACTCAAGTAAAATACAGGTATCTACCTTTAATTTTTGCATTGATTGAGTAAATGATCTTAGTTACCACTGCAGAATAGTGTAAAAGAAAGCATCTGGATTGTGATTGAATTTCCATAACCTTGTTCCTAAATTTGTTCTCTTGCTCTGAAATTCACATCTGGTAAAGTCCAGATGTCCAGATGATACACAGACACGGATGTGCTGTCTCTAACCAGTGACTGATGGTAGTGTTTTGATAAGAGGAGACGCCAGCATGTAGGACACATGAATGTGAATTGAGAAAGGGATCTTTGCTGGCAAGTGTCAGAAGATGATGTTGTAGATCATGAGCTTTAGCTGCAGCGGTTGTATATGATGCAGAAAACATATGTTAACATAACTATTAGGATAAGACATTAATCAGAGTCACCTGTTACATATGTGACAGTTTACTGCTCTACATGCATGTGGTCACACGAGTCTTGTCAACAAAAATTCTTTTGAGAATTTGAGTAGGAAAATGTAATTTTTTTAGAAAGGATTCAAGATTTTGTGAGTTAAAAAAGAGAACAGGACAGCTAAGACCCTTCATATCTCATCACCTCAGATCCTCCCTGAAGACAGCTTCCCATCACTGGATGCCCAGTTTCACCCTAAGGCCATCCTTTGCTGGGCCATGACTTCTCTTACTGACAGAATAGTTTTCACTAATAGTAATGTGATCAGTCAGTGCACAGAGGGGACCGAGGCTGCCCCTGTCCCAAACGAGACATCATATCACACACACTCTCCGTCACTTCTCTTTCACTGAGTCAACAAGGTGTAACCACTCCAGCCATCACCTGAGACAAGACTGTGGTGCAAGAAAACCAGTGTTGTTTTTTATGGGGTGACCTACAAACGCTGTGTCTCGCAAAGAAGAGGATATTCAAGGAATTTGCAAACACAATCTTTAAGATTATATAAATATCAATAAGTTTGAATCAATCATAAATAAATGATGTGACATCTCAGGAGAAAATCAGACACTTGCATATACTGTATGCTAACAACAAATAGCATCGCTGTAGAGCAGGGGTAGGCAACTCCAGGCCTCGAGTGCCGGTGTCCTGCAGGTTTTAATCGCACCCTGGGTTAACACACCTGAATCAAATGATTAAGGAGACTTGAAGGAGGAGCTTGGCCATTTGTTATTGTTTTGGGAGATTTCATGCTGCTGTACAGTAACTTCTCATAGACTAGTGCATATCAGACCTAAATAGCAGAGGCACCAGTTGCTATAAATATACAAATATAGAGCAAGACTGGAGGAACAGAATGAAAACACAAAAGGGAATTACCTAATTAATCCAAGGAACACAGAACCCAAACTCAAAGATAATCAAAAATGTTCGAATGAATTTCAAACATAAAAAACCCAAAAGCTTGGGTATAAAATCCAATGATCGTGGCAAGCAGCCATGCAACAGCTAGTTCATCTGAAGCTAAGCCTGCGCTGTGCGCACTGACCCTCACGTACGTAGCCAGCATAGCTGTTGGTGTTTTGGTTCCCTAGGAGTGACATTGTGCAAAATATTATCACTCTTTCCTCACAGCAAGAACCCATGGCCTTTCTGTGTGTTTCTGTGTGAAGTTTGCATGTTCTCCTCATGTTTCTGTGGTATTCCATGGGGGGAAACCCACACATCCAAGGACTGTCAAGGCTAGAATAATTCTCTTGTCACTGTTTTTGACCAATGACCTATTGTACAGCTGGAGTTATTCCCCTGGCACAGCACAAAGGCTTCACATTTTCCTACTGCTTATTATATGTTTAATGGAAACAAAGGATATTGGTCCCGTTCTATTTTATCATTCTATTTGTCATTTCAGAATTTGAACTCTTTTTTGAGTTTGGTTAAGTGGTAGAGCTAATGTTTAAAAGTCCTGTGATTGGACATTGTAAGAAGTCTGTATTCTATTTTTTAAAGGCAGATTGTCGGACTTATTCATATGAGATACTGTGTGAGTAGGAAAATCTTTCAGCTATGATAAACACAGTGCAGTGTGATGAACAGAATCAAGAGGGTTCAGTGTGGAGGGTGAAGCATATGCAGTGTGTGGGAGTTTTTAGTGCATATTAGAAATAACAGTACTTAAGAATAATGGGTGTATTAGTGGGAGGTATTTAAGTAACAATAGGCCATGCAGGTGTAGTAGGCCTCTTTGTCCTCCTCAACCAAGAAAACCTGATTCGACTGAAAGATATCTATATATTTGTTTTATACTCGTGGTATATTTACTGCACAACAAATCTTATTTGTTGTGGCTAATGGAGTATGATTTTCTCCATCAGGATAAGTTGTAAATGCAATAGTGCCCCAGACTGTGCTGCATAAAACCATGAATGGAAACTAACTAAGAACATGTAAATTCTGCAGAGGTCCAATTTGCTTTCTGTTATGAATGCAGGTAACAGTAAACAAGAAAAGGCAAAAGAAGCAAGACAAGTATGAGCGTTTCAGGAAACTTCTTGTAAGTGCCTGGAAGAAATTGAATGAAATAGGTCAATTTGTGTGTGCTGACTGTAGGTTGAGAGACCGAAGTGACAAATCTTGCCAAGAAAGCAAACAAGCGCATTTTCAAAAGGAAAAAAAAAAAAAGACTGTCGAAGTAAGCTTAGATAAAAATCATCAACACATCTCTTAATGTTCTGTCTAGATGAACAGATTCAACCTTTTGGCATCAACACCATCAACAACCACCAACTCGAGTTGATGGTTGAACCATCTAACACGGAGTCTGATGTAAAACGGGGTCAACAGAGCATTCATTTGTTAAGGAACTGAACTTTTTTTTAAATGTTAATAAGGAGATTTTATGTCATTTTTATTGTTCGTTTTATTGAAAGTCTTTTAATATTTCATCTTGGTCTGCTGGTTTAGTGTTTTATCTATCGAACATAAAAACTCCCTCAGCAACATTAACATCTGCTTCAAAATCAGGGTCAGTCAGAGAGATTGTTATTCACTCTGAAAAATCAGGTTATAAAGAAGGAAAACAAAAACATTATTAACCGTCCTTTCAATGTTTTGTCATCTGAATTCAGGACTGTGTGGGTAAGCTGCAAACAAATTGCCCTTTTGTGGATTAATAAAATGACCTGAATCTGAATCAAAAGACTTCATTTCTTTCCTTGTACTCCATCATTTTCCTCTCTAGAAGCTGGAACTGACAGTGAAGACTACATCCTTGTTAGCTCATGCTGAGATAAAACACATGGCCCTTAATCTTTCCCAGAAAGATGGTGTGTGGGGAGAGATGTGATTAAAGTTGGAAATCATTTATCGCCACAGTACCACAGACGAGTTATTAAATGAACTGCGTTTGGCATCCTGTGGGGGCAGGCAGAGTGGGTGCATGAATGCAGAGTTTTGCTCTTTGGGGAAGATTCAGCAGTATGTATCAATTTGTTTGTCTTGCAGAATACTGAAAAATGTGACAGGATCTGACAGTGACATTTAAACTTTTGAGATGAAAGCCAGATGCGACAGATGCCTCATGATATTTTATCATGTTGCGTGGCTCCGAATGTTCTCCATATGCTTACAACCTGCATTTTTCGGTGACATCAGCATCATGAAAAAGTACCGGCAAAAAAAGTCATTGGCGATGATCAGAAATGCAGGAAGTAGGGAAAAGAACACACAGTGTTTGACTTGAAGTGGTTATTTGATGTGAAAAATAGCCATAGGTACATATTTGTTATTTGAATATGATGCAAAGCATTTTGCCCTGCAAATGTGTTTTAATGAGCTTATACATTTAGTAATTAAACCTTATTGCTTAATAGATCTTCCTCCTTTGTGCTGTTATATTAAGAAATTGTGTATAAGAGCTGGTTGATTACACTAAAAATGATGTGGTTATATCTAGGGCTTACAGTGGGATGTTGCCGATGGGGAAACCCCAAGTTCCGGTGGAAATGTGCAAGGTGGGGAAAATAATTACTTAGAAATAAGTCACATAATAATAAGTCACTGTGATCAGCTGACCTGTGCTGCTACACAGAGATCCATTGCTCTTTGTAGGTTTACCCAACTGATTTAAACATCATATAAGCTGATGTTATGCAAGCTTAAATGGCTGAGTTCCAATCCCTACACACTATTAAGTATGAAAGGCACAACCCAGTGAGTGAATCTAATCAGCGTCATTACCCTAAATATAAGTTTATGTCTGGTACTTTAGTTGTAACCTGGTAACAGTACCATAGATGTAACTAGTCCTCAATCAAACATCCCTGTAAACTTTGACAGAATAATTCAAACCAACCGGTGTTGCCTGCACTAAACTACTTGGTGCAGGGGTGGGCAACTACAGGCCTCGAGGGCCGGTGTCCTGGAGATCACCCTGGGTTAGCACACCTGAATCAAATGATTAATTCATTACCAGGCCTCTGGAGAACTTCAAGACATGTTGAGGAGGTCATTTAGCCATTTAAATCAGCTGTGTTGGATCAAGAATACGTCTAAAACCTGCAGGACACCGGCCCTCGAGGCCTGGAGTTCCCCCACACCCCTGGCTTTGTGTTTTAATGGAATCGTTGAGCAACAAAATTACTATGCTTCGATTTGTTTTTGCAAGAGCTTTTACAAAAACACAATTAGGCTAAACATTGTGTATAGATCTAAAACTCCAAAATGAACAAGGATATTAAATATAAGATTTAAAATTTAAATCTAATTTGCTGACCTTTGAAAATAATCTCTGATCTTCCCTACTAGTGAAATACACCAGCTGTACATTTAGCTCACAGGCATGTTTTGTGACAGACTTCACAGAAACAGTTTGTGTGTTTTGGTGAAATTTGTTGAGCTGTTTGAAAAGTTGCATTTGGAATCATGTAGCATTAAAAAAAACAAAAAACATGTTACTCTGTTTATGATAGCTCCTCTTCTGTAACTAGTGAGACGCTGAAGTATTGCAACCACAACTTTACATCTGCAGCATGAACACATCACAGGGATGGGAGGGAAAGAGGATGCGCTGAAGATGTTAAACGGTAGTAGCATGTGGGGGCTGGAAGGAGTGCCAGGCCAATAATAAAACCAAAAAAAAAAACCAAAAAAACAAATGTAAAAATAATATACATTAACCTCATTAACTAAAGTTGCCAGTGTGCCATCCTGAATCAATCAGGCCTAGTTTAATTCCTGGTTTTATGCTTCTGACAGGAAACTAAACTCACATTTTGAATGATGATCTGAATAAAATTGACGACACACACTTGTGAATTACAACCTCAATTCCAAAACAGCTGTGTTTGTATTTAGTGCATCATGAAACAAAAATTATGACAAGAAGACTGCCATCAAATTTAAAATTAACCAATAGTCTTTAAAAGTGATACATTTTCTATGTTTAAATATTTAACTTGTTTTCTATCTTTTATTGTGGATAAAATAGGAGTTTATAAGATTTACAAATCATTATGTTTTTTCTTTACACACTTTTTTTGGAATTGGGATTGTAAATTTGATTGTCTCTGCAGCTTCATTTCTACAAAGACATGTTAGGCGTGTCCTCAGTGGATGAGAAAAAACAACCTTGTGGCTTAGTTGACGACAAATGCATTGCTAGGCGACGGCCGGGGGGGGGGCTATTCCCTGGACAGGTGGGTGGGGTCGCGAGCTGATGACAGAGGCCACACCTGCTGCCTGCCAGACGCATATACACATTTCTAATTCACTCAGAAACAGACACACACCTGTCTCACTGTTACACACACACACTTGCGCTGATTTTTACCTCCTGCTCTTTTCTGGAAACATGACCTGAAGCAAATTGTACTTTAGTGGCCAACAGGTTAAAGCAAAAGTGCAGTGAATCGCATGACTGAAATCAACACAACCTTTACACAGGGTACAATCTTAAATGCCAAATGAAGAACATTTTTTCTATCTGTGTTCATAGTATTGTCTTTTTAACCTATTTAATTTTGTCCTACAATTTCCCATCTGCTGAATATGCTCGCTTAAGTGTGCTGCCATCAGGGTGCATTAGGATTGGCTTTGAAATGGCATTTAAAAAAAACAAAATAAGTATATTGCTCCAAAATACTGAAGCCTTAATTTAAGGAAATAGATAGTCAAGCAGCTGGGTTTTTGTTAGCTTGCTTTGTTAAACCTAAATGGCTGATGGCAGCTATCAAGTCTCCCAGAAAACACCGGCTTTCTGAATCTACCATTAGAACAGAAACAGTAGTGTTGTAACCAGGTGACCTATTGCAAACAGCTGCATATTTCACACAAGAAGACTTGCATGACTTGCATGGTGCCCTGCAAAGAACTGAACCACTGGGGTAAACGTGACAAAGTTACCCGACTAACCTCAGATCCTGCTTTGCAGTGCAGGCCTCAGCAGATTAGCATTCGTGTCATATTGATGGCCATATTATTCATTCTCTTTGCAGCTTTCTTATTCTCTATGGGGGGAAAAATATCTGCTTTGCCTGTGCACTAACTTTTGGGGCAGGGCAGGTAGTGCACATAAATTATCAAGACTTTGTGTATGAACATGGAGCAATGAAAAAAAAGGAGAAAAGCTATAGTCAAAGCAAAACAATGAGCCAAAATATATAGAGGAAGTTTAGTTTGTCACTTAGGTGTCTCCCTTTACATCACACAGAGTCATTTGATCCAGTGTTAGCTTAAAAATACTGATTATAGCATGAAACAACATTGAGTCAGAGATTTTATGAAAATTGGATGTATTTAGTCATACTGAATTTGCTGTTTTTGAGAGGCTTTTGTAAGCCAAAACTAATCTCTGTGAAAAACCCATATAATCCTATTTAAGAGAGTGTTGCATTTGCTGGCCTGTTTCAAAAACACGAGCAGCATGAGGGATTGTTATGGTTTTTTATGGGAACACATTGTACATTTTTTTTCCACTTAGAAATATCTTCAGAATTAATTTAAAAGTCGACCTGTGGACGTTCTTAACGGATAATTACCACATATAGTTCATCTCTGTGGGTTTTTTTTTTTTTAAATAGTGTATAGTATGTTAGCCCTTAAACCTTTAAACCAGCGTTCCTCTCTCCATATGGTCAACACTCTTTCCAAACCGGCCCCTCCTCTTCGCCATTGCTCGGTAAATACACTTCAACCCCCCACCTCAGAGCCATGCCAGGCAAGAGGTCCCAAAGGAACAGCTTTTATATGAGCTATAGTGAAACCTGAGAGGGGGGGCATAGACAGCTATTTGCACAGCATATCTATTTGTGGGATTCACGTAGCAGGTGGGCAACACTTTGCCTTGTTTGTCTATTGTGACCCACACAGCTCATCTGCATGCAGACATCCATGCACACAAAAACAAGCAGACAAAAATTCAAGCCAAAAAAAGAAAAGAATTATCTTTGGGGGGTTGTAATAATGGAGGAGCTTGAAGCAAATTAGTGAAAGATTAGTTTTGCATCTGACAAGGGGCTTTCAAGACAAACCCGTTAGAAAATACAGTATATGGTTCTGGTATTTACCTTGCTGATTGTCCCAGCAAAGGGAAATGTCACTCCATATTAAGTTTGCCACAGCCCTTGGAGCCAGTGGAATTTATTATCACATTTCTGCATAAAAAAGAGGCACTGCGCTATTGAAAATTAAATGAAGGTTCATCATGATACACATAATAAAACGGAGAGCTTTTATTGGACGGGAAGAGTGTATTATTTTATTTATTTTTTGAGATGCTTGACTGAATCTGACATGGACTACAACTGGGTTGTGGGCCTGAAATGCTTTAAGCAACGCATGTGACCAGACAAGAGCAAAGTTGCCCTGGAAGTCACCTGACTTTGTTGTTTACAAGAATGCACATGAAAAAACATTCAAAAGTCAGCTCTGTGAGGAAGAAGATCATTGTAGGAAGGATAATATAGACGCACAGTCAGTGGAATGTGTGACTTATGATGATGATCAGCTCGAGGTCATATCGGGCTTTAAGGTTATCAGAGGAAAACTTAAATCTAAAGACACGGGCTGCAGTGTTGTTAGAATCTCCCATGTTTGATAAGGCCAGTGTGCCGTAAATAACTGTTGCTGGGTGACGTGAAGGGCGCCCGGAAACCCATTTGCGCCTCAGCAACACAAACATAAGAGACCACACACACTGCAAAAAAACATGGGAAAAAAGTGCCATTAAGGGTTGCGTATTCTGATTTTTTAAAGTTACCTAAAATCTTAAATTAGGTCACGTGTACATGTCTACGCATAGATTGACTTTTCCCATTTGTGTAAAGATTTCTAAAAGACTTTCGAAATAAACTGCGAGGTTTTTTTTCCCGAGCCATGCAAAACTTGGGTGAAATCATCACAATCACTCAAACACACTTCCACCCCTCGTGTTCATCCCCGCGAACCAACGATGTTTTTTGCAGTGTGCGGAGTGGCACCGCTCTGCCGGCCGAGCTTGAGCTCTACTATAAATGCGCCCTCCCCTTTTCTCCTGTTTTTTTTATTTTATTTATTTTATAAATCTTTTGGACACACGCTTGAGATTTGCTCTAACAGCCTATTCCAGTTTGAAACACTCACTTAAGAGTGTCTCTCTCTCACACACACAGATACACACGCTACACCCCCCTCCCAAAAAAGAACACACTCCTTCAACTCCATCGGTGGGGAGAACATAGCTATCGGATGAGATTTGTTTCCAAACGCGCACCGATGGCGGTGTGAGGCGTTTGGTTTGAGAAATACGAGTGGCGCTTTGGATTTGTGGGCAATTCTTCTTCTTTTTTTCTCCATTTTTTTTTTGTTCATCTGCTGAATCCTGCTTTAGGGAAATTAACAAAGATATGGATTACTCACTTTGTCTATTCCTACTCTTGGCGACCGTTTCGTCTGAGTCGAGCGGGCAATTCCCAACATCGCAGATGTGAGTACTGTACAGCTGAAAACAGCCTGTTGGCTTTTTAAAGTAATACGGTGTTGTATCATAGAAATTTTTATGTGGCTCTTTTTTCTGAACCTGTGTCATTATATGGCATGTTCGGAGATATACGGTAGATGCAAAGCAGCCTGGTAATCACTTAAAGAGAAACGTGGTGCTAAATATGCTTCTAAAGCTTACATTAAGTTTGTGAACGCGCACTTTGTGGGAAATTCTCTCGGAAGCAGAACAGTCCTCCTTCTTGCCAACTGATGATGAGGATTGTACACGGGCTTTGTCCGTTACTTTAACTTTGTGAAATATGATATTAAAAGCTGCTTCCCATTTATTGCCAGCCTGCAGCAGTGTGACATATGGCGGACTGTCACATGAATCATCCCAAGAAGGGAGACTAAGGTCTGAACTTTCTCTTAACCATGTCCACAGATAGTTCTGACATTTGGCTATATGTGTAGATTGCTGTAATGAATCACATTTGTTTACAATGCATGAAGTTTGAACTGTAAATAGGAAAGCATATAGAAAGCATACTCCTCAGTTTGCCTTTTTTGACAGCAGTTGGTTATTGACGGGTAAAATGACAGTTAATCCATTATTTATCCAGAATATTGATATTTTCGTCTTCTGCTGATAATATTGATGAATAATGGTAAATGTATTCATCATGACGGTTACTTGATTAGTAGATAATACAAATGATGATTGGTTTTCCAAATAAAATATTAGTTCCCTATTTTGCTGGACACATTTCAATATCACCTTGCATTGATTAGGCAATTGGTGATAAAGTTGTCTCAAACCTTCCTTAAAAGTTTAGTTTCTTGTGATTTCCAGCATGCAGACCAGTACTTCAGCTCAGTGTGGAAAACTCTGTTTGCCCTGCAAGATGTTAACTCGGTTTACAAACCCATGCCATCAAGTAGAGATATCGCTTGCACAGTCAAGCTATCTCTGGCTCTGTCTAAATTTGACCTTCCATATTTGCACTGCAGCATTAATAGATGTAACAGATGATCTGTCCGCAGCCCAAATTAAGCAAAAGTGTAGGAGTGCAAGCCTGTTCGGCTGACATGCTGAACCTCACACTTAATCAACAGGTTTAAGATATTCCAGATGGTTCTAAAGGAGCCAGGACTACAGGTTTTGGTTTTAAATGCAGCCCAAGTTCAGTCCTAGAGAGACGATGAGCTATGCTGGCACTTAGCCTAATGGCTCAATATGGTGATGTCAGACTCGCAGAGTGGCCAGCCTACTCCCTATATTTCACGGGCACTAAGTGGATTGATCTGTGGGTTGTGTACATGATATTCATGTTGGTGTGGACGTTCACTCGCGGGTGCATGTTCACTCTTTTATTTTGCAAATATGAGTATTTATTTCAGAAGAAAGCACGCCAGAGTCAAACTATAAACCCACAGTTGTAATGCGCCTTCTTAAAAACATATTCCTAGCCACCAGTAATAAAAAAAAAAAAGCATCAGTCAGTGCACAGCTTCTTTTAATTCTTGCTGTTTCACTGTGAGCAATTTCAGCCAGTGTTTGTATACTGTTGTAGTGACAGTGATTTTGAGTGACAAGCTTCACGTCGACTCCTCAAGGTGAAAGTCACAGAGCAAAACAGAGAAAGTAGAAGGGCAACGATGGAGAGACCGACCCAGCCCGTTTCCCTTAATTAAAGAAATTCAGAAATGTGGTTCTTAAGTAGCTCAGTGTTTATGACTACATACACTTTCTATACTATTATTTCTTTCTGTGTTACTTTCCTTTTTCCCCTTTATTCCTTGCTTCCTTCACTCCTTCCTTCTCCTCCCTATCTCATGGACTCGAAGTGTGACTGTATCTCTAGGCTCCATCTCTAACCTCACATGCCAGCATCTGTCTGTTCTCAGATCTTCATGTCCCCTCTCCTCCTCTCAGCCCCCCCTCCACGCCTTCTCACTCTGTTTCTCATCGCTCTGTTTCCGTCTCGTTCTTCCTCTGGCCGTCTTCTCCCTATGTGTCTCTTTAGCTCTCCCCTCTCGGCTTGTTTTGTTGCCAAAAGGCAGATGATTAACATCATCAAATCTGAAATGCAAAGTCTGATGTCATAGACTGTGCCCCAGAGATCTCTGCACCATTCAAACACACTGTTAGATCAGGAACGATAAAAAGACATGATGGAGATAAAGAGAAAAGGAGACAAGATGAAAATCCAGACTACTTGGCCTTATTGATTACAAACATATATAATATATGGACATTTTGCTACATAAATCCTGCCAACGTGCAGCTGACTGTTACCACACTTGCAGCCAAATACACAGAAAATGTCCAAATGTTTTGCTGCTATGTGCCATTTCATTGTGCTAACGTTCCCTTCTGATCTAAAGCTTGATCATATGCTTGTTCCTGGCTTCTACCCTGGTCACTGACACATATAGCTTGTTTTATCTTCATCCTACTAATTTCCACACTTTCTGTCACCCTCTGCTCTGTTTCTACCACTCTCACTTGCTTTTTTTTTTTTTTTTAAAGCTAACTAGATTTCATGCTCAACCAGCTAAAGCGCCATGCGTCTTGTGTTTGTGGCCTCATCTCTGGCAATTAGTTGGCATAATGTGAGGAAATGCTTGATATCAAAAGAAAGCAGCAAGATATAAATCATGTACATATATATAAGTATATAAAACCACACTTAAAGTGAAAGCAAGCTTCACATTGAGCCCTCTGTGAACTTAAAGGACTAGTTCAACATTTATTACCAGTTCATATTGAAAACAAATTGTAAAGATACAATTTTTGTTTTTAGGTTCGGGGATTTGTAGGGTTTTTTTTCAAGCCAGCATAGGAGCATCAAAGTTCCTAGGAACAAACATATCTTTGTCTTTGCTGGCACAAAAAGTGCCTTGGTATCTGTCTAATTCACAATAAAGCAATGAAATCTTATAGAACTCACCTAGTGATACTGCTTATTATGGTCATTGCTTTTCTTTCAGTGGCAGACAGATGCCAACAAAGGCGCTTCTGTAGCCACTAGAGGCGTCACTTCCAGTGATTTAAGCCAACGAACCACACCTTTCAACCGTTTCAACTGAGCATTTTTAACATAACTGTGTGTTTTGTTTAATTTTATTTCGTTTTTAGGACAGACATTTGAGCATTTCTTCTTTAGTCTGTTCCTTAGCACTAATTAGCTGAAATCTGTCTCTCTCTCTCTTACACCCATACTGTTTGTAAATGCAGCCAAACCAGTGAGTGGCGTCCCAATGGCTATGTCCATCTTGTGTATACAGTCTGGCACTAACAGCCTGCACAAAAAAAAAGAAAAAGGAAAATCTGTGCTCAGATTTTGATGATTTGTGTATTATTTATTACTGTGTACTGCATTAGCAAGTGTCTGTGCATTGGACACATGCTGTTTGTTTATGGTTGCACCATGCCGGCCTAGTTTTATGATGTTAGCTGATAACTTTGTACTCAACCCTCCTGTTCAAATCTGGTTTATTTAAGACAACAATAGCCGAAATGCTAAAATCAAAGTTGAAGAAAAGGACTTTAATAATAACGCCTACATCCATAAAGGTACAATGTATTTGCAGTGTAAGCTGGGGAAATTTTGCTGGTTTTTACACTTAATTACTTGGAAATTAAACACTCAATTATTATTAATTTCATCTTCTGTGTAAATTTTTAGTTCATCGATTAGCTGAGTGGTAAGGGAGACGATGCTGTCATGGTCCTGGGCCATGTGGGGCCCAGTATTCTTAGTTTTCATGTATTTTTGTATTTTGTTCTTTATTTAGGCCATGCTTCCTGGGTTGATCTGTTACGTTGTTCCTTATGTGTTTTCCCTTCGTGACTCTTACCCCCTGTGTGCCCCTCTGTGTATTTATGAGCCCTCGTCTCTCTTTGTGCTTTATTCTATGTTTTCCCCAGCCCGTTATGTCTGCGTTCTCCCCGTGCTCTCTCTCCTCCTGTTTGAACCTCTGTGTACTTCCTGCTTTACTTTGCCCGTCTCCCATCAGTGTTACGTTCACTCCTGCCGTGTCTTGTTATGATTATCAGTGTCACCTGTGTTCCCCGTGTGCATCCACTTCCCCTGATCTTCCCTCATGTGTATTTAGTCTCTGTGTTTCGTACAGTCTGTGTCGCGTCGTCTGTGTTCTCACCTCCATGTTTTCCCGGTCAGTCCTTGCAGTGATCATCATAGTCTGAGTTTTCTTAGTTTGTCGCAGTATTAGTTTTCCCAGTTTAGTTATAGTCTAGTCACGCCATCCCTGCTTTGTTTGTGCACTTTGTCTTCAGCCATAATAAAGGCTCGCTTTCTGTTAAGTCCACTCCCGTCTACTCACTTGTGTATGCACCTGGGTCCATCACACACACCACCGCACGGCCTGTCTGCAGATCGTGACAGATGCCTTCTAACATGAGCAGATGTGGGATGTATATATAAGATTTAATAGGATCTGAAATATTAGTCAGTTCTTTAAAAGTGCTTTTAGTTTGAATTTGTTAGGCTATGATTATCCTTTACTAGTTTTCTTCATAAGTTTCCCCCCCCTTTATTAATCAGGCATAGTTTCCTTGAGGTTTGACTCGACACTCAATCATCCCAGTAGGCTGGCACCAACAGTGGCCTGTAATGATGGCTCAGTTTCTAGAAGACGCCAGACGTGTGCACCTTAGTTCACTGCCAGACTTCCTCTAGATCCCAGGTGCTTGGTGTCACTGCTGCTGAACAGCTCAGTCATAAAATGGAATAGGTTGCAGGAGCAAAAACAAAGTCTAATATGCTGATAAAGACAATAATCATGGCTTTAATCTGCTCTAATAATACAATTAGTTGAGTTTTTGCCTTGCAGCAAAGAAAACGTGTTAATACTTTTACATGCAAATTTCCATTACATCATCACTGAGCTGAAGAGCAGGCTCAAAAAACTTGTAACCCTGGAGAATCATGCTAGCCATAGCCCCTGTGTCCAAAACATTATTACTTTATGATTTTTATTTTTATAAATTCTGCTTTATTTTAGTCAAAAGGCTGTGGGCTTTGTTTGCTGATTGAGTCACAGAGCCGTAGAGCCTTTCTTCTTTCGTGCTTTGGCAAAGACTGGGCGATTAAGAATGTCTCATCTAATGAAAAAACAAAACAAAACAAAGACAAATGCATTCATTAAATTAGATTTCCCTTCAAATTTCATTCCAGTGTCAAATCTAACTTGGATTATGACACTGATAATACGGGAGAGATTTGAAAAGGATGAATCGAATGTAGTGAGCAGCAGATGGAAATAATCTGCTCGGGGCCGTCTAGGGTTTCCTTGGCTGTGACTTCGTCTTGGCTGTAAGGGAGTTAGTGCCAGCAGGTATATTTCAGGAGGCACGCTCAGAATCAGGCAGCTGACGGGGTAATATCTGTTACACATAAACATGCAACAGTGCAAAATCTTTGACCGCGAATAACGTTTGCTATTTACTCACTTTATTTTCCTTGACTCTTTCACATTTCTTTTGCTTTTTTTTTATTTTTTTATACACCTCACCCTTTAATTTCTCACTCATTTGTGTTTTTTCTTCTCATCTACTCACTCATTTTCCTTTGCCCCAGTCTGAGCTCTGACTATATTTATCCAGGACCTCTGTCTTTGGGGACGGGGGTGTTAAGTGTCCTGACACAGCTGTATAGGTAAAGATAGAGAGGCGTAGAGTGGCAGGGGGCTTCCCATAAATCGCCCTCCCCTCAGCAGAAGTTTTGAGCGTTCCTCTGCGTGAGTTTTCCTTAAGGTCTGACTTGGATTTGTAAGGAAAAAGACACACATACATACACATATGGTACATTAACACTTCCAACTTACGTGAAGAAGAAATGTGGGGAGGAAAAAAAGCTCACATGAAAAATCCCAAGAATTTTCCATTGCACCGTTGCCTGGGAAACCCTGGGAATAGTTAACAGCTGTTGGGATAGCAGCCCTCTTTGGTACAGGAAGCACATCTGTATGTTGAAACAGAAAGCAAGGGCACTACAGTTCAAGGCAGAAATTTAGGATATTTCAGGGAAGCTATCAAAAGTTAGTCAAGTAATATAGCGGCAAAGATACAGAAGAGCAGTGTGAAAGCGGCAGATGTTTGAAGAGAGAGGCTGTTTGTGACTGAAAGTTGAACATCATACCCTGTGGCTTCTCTTGTCTGTTCTGTCTGTATTTGCATGAGCCAGAAATGTGTCATCAAGCTTGATACACGGCACAAGAAAGCAACATGATCATGAACAACATAATCATTTAATTAAACAATTTGACAGAAAGAAAAAGTATCACTGCCTTATGAAGAATTTTAATTTGTGAGAGTTCATTAAGTGTTTCCTATAAATATTTAGAGCTGTGGTTAACGACTCAGTAAGTTATTATAATAACGCACTAGTAGCACTAGTAACTTTAAGTGGATAAAACACACTGTAAGCCCATCTGATGTGTTATATTTTGAGCGAGGCCCATGATGGCTTGTGATGGTGCCTCTCGAGCCCCTTAATGGAGCTGCATTGAGACATAAGAGCAGCGGTCCTCAGACACCAACACTGGCACTGTGTGTGTCAGGGGAGACTAGTACTCAGTGTAGCACTAACACTAGTCTGCTTGTGTAGGCGTTTAGAATGACGTTAATTGGACATTGTGGCTAGAGGGGGCTTTCAAATCTCTATTTATACACATCGTCCATCCAAGATAGTCTGTATGTGTAGTGAGGCTGAAGGGTAGGGTCTGATGTATGGATGGCTGGGTAGGGAGTTTGCTCAGAAAGTGTGAAGGTGACAGAGATGTGGAGGTTTAGTCATCTGAGCAGAGTTCAAAATGACATGTCGCACGGGGAAAGACAGCTGGAGGGGTGAGGATGAGTAAGAGGAAGAGTAAATGCACTGAAATAGTTCAAAAGAATAAAAACTTTTGTTATAGCTTTGTTTTCAAAGACTAAAGGATGAAAGATTGTACATAATGTCATGAAATTAGATTTCCACTACATGCTTACTGTGGCCAAAAATGTACAATAATAAAAGAAACCATTGTGATATTGATACAAGAGATGTGAATCAATTTCTACCAGCCCTGTTCATCTTTACGTTAAGTGCTGTGTCTTATGGATCAAGAGGCTTATCAAGGTGACAATGTGAGTCAAGGTGGTATATTGTGACGGTGGCTTTGACTCGGACGTGCAGTGAGAGTATGTCCGAGTTGACAGTGATTCAAACTGGTTGTACATTCAGAATGTGGATATAGTGTTGTGCTCTTGGTAAATTCACCAAAGAAGTCATTTTTTTTTAAATTTAGACACAAGTATGTCTGATGGCAAACCTTTTAAAAAGTGCACACAGGAAGCGTAATCTTAATTGAGTTACTGCTGTTTTTCTTTACACAGTGCTGGTATCTCACCAGTAGGTGAAATTTCTCTGCAGCAAGTACAGACACTTTCAGGTGTCACAACAATTCTGCTTTCTCTGATTTAATGTGTTGAGACACCTGCAGGGAGAGGTTATACAATGGAAGCTGTTAAATACACGGCGTTTGACATGGATGGTGGGGAGGAGGTCGACTATTGGCTAAGAGGACAGAGAGTCAGTCCCAGCTCGTCGTGCTTCAGAGTGTGAGGTCAAACGTGGGCAAGGGTAGGGAAAAAAGTCTGACCCCAGTTCCCCTGTGGCAGTCTCATGCTGTCAGAGACAAACAGAGCAGTGCTCAGATAACCAAATGGCCCAGTCGGAATTTGTTACCTTGTATTTCTTGTAAATAGATGAGTGAAGGGAGGAAGGTTGTTTTTTGTAGCACAGTCGATTTATGGATGAGAAAAAAGAATTAAAACAACTAAATGTAGAAATAAGAACACTTCAATACACCACAATAATGGCTTTTTAGACAGGTAGCCCTAAGTTAGATAAGCGGTTAAGCAAATGAATGGATATTGCTCTTAACTACCTATTTATTCCTTCTTCCACAAGACTCAGTTATTTCTCTGCAAGAAAATAAAGTGGCATCAACAGTGGCGGTCCTAGTCTGTTTGGTGCCCTGGGCGAACACTGTTCAAAAGATTCAGTAAGCTACATCAGTGTGTACTGTTTACTATCATAGCCAAGTGGCTAACAAACATAAACAGAAGTTTTTGCTATCCCTACTAATTAATGTTATCTTGTTGTATCTCTGTTGTGGTCAGTGCTATCCTCTATGCCAGGGGTCGGCAACCCTAGGCACGCGTGCCAGCTGTGGCACGCGAAGGGTTAACTGATGGCACGACGATAGCTGGACTGGCTATTGGGCATATCGGGCATTTGCCCGGTGGGCCGATGGTGATTTTTCGTCTTTATGGCCGATGATTTTTTTATTTTTTTTGTAACGGTACAAAAAATGAAAGGTGGTGGATTGGCCAGGTGCTGGCCGGTGTGTAAAAATAACTCAGTTGTTTGGTGGTGGCTATGGCGTAGCTTCCACAGATTCAGTCACATTAGCAAGTGGTGGAGGCCAGCAGGCGGATGAGAGAAAGGGGAGGCAAGAGGAGAGACCCGAGGCAACCGCCGGTCCGAGTGTCAGGTGAACTGAACTTCAGGTAAGAAGTTATAACCTGCAGCCTATCTGGGTCAGATATAAACCAAGTTTAGGTGGAGTTTATTTTCGTTGTGCTGACTTTTTACAGTCAGTTACAATAACTCGTACTGCGTGCTAGCTAGCATGACGGAGTTTCTATACAGCTGGGTGGGTGCTATGATGTTACTGATAGTGAACTTTATTTTATCCATAAGGTTAGTTAGTAGAGTTGCCAACCGTCCCGTAAAAAAACGGAATCGTCCCGCATTCAGAGAAAATATTACGCGTTTCGTATTGAGCTGAAAAGGAACGCAGTTTGTCCCGGACTTCAGCTAGAATGGAAAAAGACAGAAAGCTGGAGTTATTCTGTCTTTACGCTGCACAGCTGCCTCTTCTTCTCTCATTCTCTCACCCTCCCTCTCCTGTTGCTACTGAAACCAGGAGATGTCCTTACTGAATCATCAGAGCTGAACACGTGCTGGAGAAACAGGTTTACCTTTTAGGTCACATGAATTAGTTGAAGGGAAGTTATGAACTGTTCCTGAGAGACAACTTACACCAGGAACCTTTTCTACGTAGCTGACAGCTGGTAACTGTGCAAGGGCGGGTCTAGCAAAGTTTTGCCAGGGGGGCCAGGTAGGGCATTAACAGGGAAAGGGGGGCACAAAGAAATACTTTCTTATTCTCATTTAAAATGTCTGGCTGTTATTAAATAATTATATGAAGCTTAGAACCAAAGTTTTTATCTGATGTAAAATGTATAGAAATCATACATATACCAACAAGACCGTGTACATCACTGTCACAACAGCGTTAGTTTTCATTCAAAGGCTTTATGGCTTTAATACCTGGTGGGCCGGTCTTTAGTCAAAATGTCCGGGACGAGTTTTTTGTCCCAGTCCAGCCCTGGGCACAACCTGCAGTGAATTAATCTGAGAAGGTACATTAAAAAATAAATGGCGGTGCACATCGCAAATAGCTCGCATTGACACATTAGTTGTGCCGCGTCTTAATGACGGTATCTTAGCTAACAACCCCAACTATCAGATTCAACTTGTAATTGGCTAAAAATAACTTAGCCTACCGGTGAGAGGGATGTTGTTAGCTTTCCACATTTCGACACTTCAAATGCTTCAGGAGCTGTCCGCTCAGCATCAGCATCAGCACCACGGAAATACACGGATACATCCATAGACTCGAGACAGAATTCACAATGCATTTTTGGGATTTTCAGGTGTATGTATGAGCAGCTAGATTTGTCTTGCATTAAATGGCTGAGTTAATGCCAGTTAATGCAACATCGAAGCAGCTGGAATCCATAGCTGTGCGTGTTCATGGAGCTTGCATTTTCACCTGCTGGACATCACTACCTGACAAGTTTAACTGTCTTCAGAACATTGCAGAAGCCCTATTGACAGTATTTGGCTCTACATACTGTAAACTGACCCACAAGGCCAGTAATGTTGTGGGGATGGAGCTGGACTCTGTATATATTAGTGCTGTTTCTTAAATGTGTAAAATCTGTAACATAATTTATTGTTTGGAGTGTAGTCTGTTACTGTTACTATTTTTCAGATTCTTCTTGGAGCAACTGTAACCCACATAATTTCCTTAGGGATGATAAAGTATTCTGATTCTGATTGTTTCAGGATACATGACCTGTCATTATCCAATGACACATCTGCTTACCTGCATCTTTTGCTCGTTTAGCCTCCTCTTCTTTTCTCTTTTTTCTAAACTGAGCACCTGATGGCTTTGAACATTTCTTGTCCATCTTCCATTGGTTTTAATTTTGCACTCCAGTATGAACACCTATCCCCCAACCCGTGGATCACCACGACATAACCTAATAGATCTACACCTTGGTTCACAGATTCACTTTGTCTTGGATTTATTTCTGGGATTTTGCACAACCCAGGATTCAAATCATGAATACATAATGGGCTTGGATTGACAACATTATGAATGAAATGTGCTCTATTTGGAAGCACCTGGCCCCCCTGCCCTTTCGACAGGTTGTGTGAGACTTTAAATCATTAAACTGTAAATTATACATTGTTATTGATCCCTTTACCCCTAGTCCTAAAGTGTATATTTATATTCCTACTCTTCTTATATTTATTGTTTGTTTACTTGCACTGCTGTAACTGGAGCCTCGTTGTCTCGCCACCGAGGGCTCTCGCACTCACTTTTCACGTATAGAATTTCGAAAAATCTTCGATGCAAATTATAAGCCTGTATCATAATGTCTGGTGTTTTCCTGTTTGTTGGTTTGTTTTTATTTTGTTTTATTTTGCGGGTAGATTATTAGATGCCACTCCAGCCAGTCAAAGAATCCCCCGCCCTTACTCCCAGCAAATGTGCGATAGAAAACCAATCGGTGCCTATGACATCTCCAAAATGTGCTGGCATGATGTCGGGAGAGTATGAGTACGAGCAACTTTTTTGCCAATGCCCGTGATGCCGCCCCCACCACGATGCCACCCTGGGCAACCGCCCATGTCGCCCATATCAAAAAACGCTACTGGGTATCAACAGCGGAAATACATTCAAGAATTGGTCAAACAGCGGCAGCTTTCACTTCCCTCCGATGGTACATCTGGAAGAAAACAAACGTCACCCTTACCACCAAAATTCGCCTGTACCGCACACCGGTATTGCCCATTCTTCCCTATGGGTCGGAGATCCTCAATCATGACCTCAACAAGCTTGAGGTCTTCCAAATGCGCTGCGATCCCTCTGTGATCATCAGCAGCGTGATACGTAGTCAATGTCACCAGCAGGCCCAGTGGAAGAGCTGATTAGGAAGCGATGACTGCAATGGTTTGGCCACATCTGCCGCATGAGAAATCATCGCCTTTTGATGCAGCAGCAACCCACCCACTGGAGAATCAAGCGTGACGCGCCCAAGCAGACTTGGATCAAGCAAATTGAAGACAACCTTAGACAAGGACGTCTAACCCTCGAGCAAGCAAAGGTGAAGGCAGGAGACCACAAGGCCTGGAAGTGCATCGTTGACCAAGATGGAAACCCTACGGCACCCACAGCGACGTATTGGCTTTGTGAACAACCTCCCTTGCCAGCCACCAGCTAGGGACAAAAGAAGAAGAAGAAAGATTTCTCTGCCAACAGGTGGAGGTATCTGAGCTAACGGGAGAAGTTTTCCTGCAGTTTAGGCAACAAAACTATTTGGTAAGGATTGGGGCAAAGATCGTGCATTGGTTAAAATATACTGATTGTGCCTACTATGCCTGGTGTATTATTGGTTAGTTATGTCACCCGCCTGTTAGTATATTTTATTTGTATTTTGTGCTTTATATTTGTATTTATTATTGCTCTTAACTCATTCTGTGAAGCACTTTGGCATACCTGTGGTTTTTTAAATGTGCTATATAAATAAAATTGTATTGTATTGTATTGTATTGATTACCGTCGTTTTCGAGTGCCTGTCTGGCAGAAAGCCATGAAGGCAATCTGTATTTGCTGAAAAACTAAAAGGATTTTTTTTTTTTTAAAAAGTAGTTGAGAGGTGGAGGTTGGGCAAAGGTATTAGCAGAGGACGTAATCGTCTAGTCAAATAGCTGCGATGTACATGTACATAACTTTTTAATGTTTTTTCCCCTGCTCTACAGTAATGTCCAGCTACTAGGGTGATCTTTTTTAACTAAAAGAAGTGTGCCAGTCCCAAGCCTGGATAAATTGAGGGTTGCGCCAGGAAATGCTTCTTTGCTGAAATTCTTGACATTCTCATCCATTTCCTGTGCCACCACTTGGGAAATAAGGGACCAGCTACAATGTTCTATATATTTATTTCTAATAAAATGTCAAACCTGAGCCTATATAACATATTTAAATATTTTGATTAATTTGATTGACAGTCACAGTTTTGTCAAGAGTCAGTCCTTAGGTTTGAGAATCTGGAATAATGTCTTTGGATCATTATCTATCTATTGATATACAGTATATCAGTTTACACTGATATGTGATCTTCCAGTCAAAACATTTAGAAAAGCCACAGCCTCAAAAAAACACAAACAAAGAAACCAACGCCCCCCAAAAAATTATAACAAATGTATGCTCTCTCCTGCAAAAGTGTCCTTTTTGGGGACCATTTCTCAGGCTGTCACTTTGAGCTCATCTTCTGTGACAGCTGTAATTCTTGGACATCTTATGGGTTTTTTTCTCTAGTTAATTTCACAGAAACTCGGAAGACACTATCATCTTACTTTGAGCATCATTAATTTATTTTTTCTGTGACATCCAAAAGTGTTACACAAGGCATTAAAATTAAGCTGTGCTAAAGAAATGAATAACTGAAAAAGAACTTGAAAGATTTCTGTAAATATACCTTGTGGTTCTTTTGGTGCTCAAATTATCTGATTATTATGTAATTGTCTTTGACCAGGAAGCCCCACACAGTTAAAACATGAAGCAACATCCCACAAATCCTGCCATTCAAAGCTAAGTAAACACCTGAAGTGTTGCTCAGAAGTTCAGTTTAGCATAACAATATAATTCAATATTCAAGTTCACCTATAAAACCAGTCCCAGTGGAATCAACTTCCTGTAACCTACACCTTGTCTCTCCATGCACGACTGCCCACCAGCATTGCCCCATCATTTCAAAGTTATCTCATGCAATGTCAAGTCAGCTCTTCCGCAACTGTAATTACCCTCACGTAAGTGCTTGATAGAGCACAAAAAATAAATACTGTCAAGGCTTTACTTAAACAGAGCTCTTCAGAGCTAGGCAGGGGGCTAGGCTAAAACGCTCTGCATGACTCGCTAAGAGGAAAATATAGAGGAGAGGCTGAAGCATCAATAACGTCCTACCATAGAGGATAATGAGGCCGAGAGACATTTACAAAGCCTGCAATTATGGTGTTATTGACCTCAATAAAGGAGAAGATATCATCACTTGTCTCCTTTGTACTTTGTTGTGATACATGTAGGAGGAGGAAAACCAGCTGGGGGAGGGGCAGAGGAAGGAAAGTTCTAGCACTCCGAGTTCATTTAAACTTGGTAAGGAAGCAATAGGTAGGTTATGTGATGGAAATGTAAGCTTTCACTATATGAAGTCCTAATTTGCAAAATTAGACACAACAAACAGACAGACAGCAGTGTCACTGCTGGAGGGAGAAAGACAAAATAAAGTGAATTAAGAGGAAAGACCCAAGCAGAAATAGTATACTAAGCCATTAGTGGTAGCTTTACACCAGAGGGATAAAGCCCATGTAAGAAAGGAGGGAAAGGCACGAAGAAAAAGACAGGAAGAGGGGCAGAAAGTGACTGTTTGTCTTCTCCAATGCTCTGTCAAGCTTGCTGCTTATTAGATGCACTATCCCCCAATGGCTCAATTACATCCATTCTGGCATCCTCAAACATCCCTATCCTTTTTGTGCATGTTCTCAGCTTCCAGTAATAGTATCAGGCTTGTTCTTCTCTAAGAACAGATTAGAAGCCCAAATTACTACTATTAGAGGAGGATTTTAGCTTTCAAACTGTCGCCCACTCTTGGAAACCATAACTCAACTTGATGGGACTTAAGGAGGGAGGGGGTTTGCTTTTGGATGCTTTTTCCGTGACAGTTTTGATGGAATTAAGAGATCAGATGTGGATCTGCAGACTGGCTTCAGAGTATAAAAACATGAGGATGTTTACAAGGCAAGAGGGCGCTGGAGTGGAAATTCTGAGATTGGATATTGAGCCCTGGATTCTTGTGCGCTGCTTGCACACGAGCATGCTGGGCCTCTGAGGTGGTGTGAGGCTGATTTTTCAGTGATTCAGTAAGGATGACGTCCAACAATGCTTAATCAATATTCTAGATTTTCACTCGGCTCTGGGTGTCAGATTTGTTTGCTTTTTTTCTCTGTGAGTAAAACAGAAGGAAAGAAAACAAAAAGTCTAGCAATAAGGCTTGGAAATGATTTGGGCGTACTTGAA
This sequence comes from Aulonocara sp. 'chitande type north' Nkhata Bay, assembly GCF_057382095.1. NCBI lineage: Eukaryota > Metazoa > Chordata > Actinopteri > Cichliformes > Cichlidae > Aulonocara > Aulonocara sp. 'chitande type north' Nkhata Bay. Next base: position 29,724,875 of record NC_141360.1, on the reverse strand, counting down.
AACCCCTACTGCTGAATGACAATGTAAGGTCATGTTTGAAAACAAAGAAACGGATGTGCTTTTTCCTAGATTTACTTCATGCTGCATGAAATTGGACTATTAATACAATAGATTTCAAGTGAGATGAGAAGACTTGGCTGCCATCGAACTGCTAGTGCCTGCTAACCAGTGAGATGTGAAAAAAAAAGTGTTTAATGACAAACTCTTCAAACGCTTTGACAGCAAAAAACATAAGAATACAGTCTGTGGGGTATTTATTTAAAAATCCCTTGCTGCTTCCTCATAAAGATGTAGAAATACATTTGGTATAAAAGTACAGATAGGAGAAAAATACTGGGAGGAAGTCCTTCTACTGAACTCCATCTGGGAACCGTCTTTTAATGCTGGATTACAAACTCCACACCCGTTGAAAAATTCTGTGTGCTTTTCATGTAAACTCTGAATGATGGGGCTTCACTATTTGAAAAGTAGAAACAAAGTCGTATTCAAGGACAGTTTGAGACATTTATCTAAAAAATGTGTTCATGTTGTTAAAGCATATTGAAAATACCACTTCCTGTCTAGGGGGCAGGAGTTAGCCCCAGTCAGTCCGCTTATATCCGATCTTTACTTATGTTGATTTCCAGTTACCCTTGGCCCAGTAACCATCTTTCTAAGTAAACTACCTTTGAAGACAACAGTCTCCTCAATATCTCTCCCCGGGGTAATTTATTTGCCATTGTAGGATCTTTCAGAATGGTCCTTATCTAAGTATTTCAGAAACTCCTCACCTACAGCGATTTCTGTCCACACAACCGTCTCTGTGGTTTATAGAGAATGGTCTGAAAAAGAGAAAATATCCAGTGCCTGGCAGTTCTCTGGGTTAAAAATGCCTTGTTGATGCCAGAGGTCAGACGAGAGTGGCTAGACTGCTTATAGCTAATAGGAAGACAACAGGAACCTAATTAAATATATAGCAGTAGAAAACACACCAGTTTCCACTCCTGTCTGCTAAGAACAGGAAACTGAGGCAGCACGTGACATGGGTTCAATGAAATATGGCAATGAAAGACTGGAAAAACACTGCCGAGTCTTTGATTTCTGTGGCCTCCTTCAGATGGCAGTCAGAATTCAATCTAGGCAACAGGAAAGCATGGATCCATCTTTCATTCTATCAACAGGTCAGGCTGCTAATCATGTAATGGTGTAGGGGATATTTTCTTGGCACACTTTGGGCCCTACCCGTGCATGTCCATCCCTTTATGACCACAGTCTACCAATCTTCTGATAGCTGCTTCCAGAAGGGTAACGTGCCGTGTCACAAATCATCTCAAACTACTTTCCAGAACATAACGATCAGTTCACTTTACTCAAATGGCCTTCACAGTCACCAGATTTCAATCCAACAAAGCACCTTTGGGATGTGGTGGAACAAGAGATTCGCATTACATGTATGTGCAGTTAAATCAACAGTGAATGTGTGAAGCTTTTATGTGAAGCTTTTATTTTTCTACGGAGAAAAATCTTGGAGCAATGTTTCCAGCACCTTGTTGAATCTACACTTAAATTTATGCCATGAAGAAGTAATGCAGTCACTGCTAGAGTCTGTGCATTTGATTTGGAATTATGGATTTGCTAAGAAGTTGAAAGTCAAAAGTCTAAAAAAACAACTTCTGTTTCCAGGATTACTAAAGACGTTTTAATTATAAAAGGTTGACTTTTGCATTTCCTCCTCCAACTTTTTCTTGGCATGTCTCACTGCCCGCATTCACTTCTTAACGGAATGATGGCCAAAAGCCTGACATTAAAATCCAAGTTCCAGAGTGAAATTATCATTAAAATGTCAATTTTAGTTGACAGTTGCACTTTTAATTAATTAGTACTTATTTCATGACAAGTGGCTTTAACGGAGGATTACAGACATAAGTCTTAAACCTCAGAAATAAAAACTTTTAATGGTTGTAAAGCCTGTAGTTAATAAAAGCTTTAGATATGTTTATGGTCTCGACATGACGTATGTATATAAATACCCCAGATGTGAATTTTGAAGCTATTATTCCTAAGACGATTTGCTAATCATACCTTATTTTCTGCAGTAAAAATAAAAACACCTGTAAAAAGAAATCCCATTAAAATTTTGTCAATGGAAGCTGAACAATGCTAACTTACTGAAGAACAATAATCCTTGCTGCATTATATTTACTATTTTTTAGCATAGAATCACATTTATCTTCTCTTAATGTATGAACCCCACTACACTTGTGTATGAAACCTCATTATCGGTTATAAAAGGGTATGAAACCTCAAGCTGATTGCTGCACAGCACCTAACAGCTTGAGGTTGTGGTTTTGAAGTGTACAAATGGGAGAGAGAAGAGCACAAATTTCCTCAGCAGTCACACATAGCTAAGCCAGAGGGGATAAAGTGGTCAGAAGTAAGGCAGCTGTGCTTTCATGCTGAGTCGTGTTCTCTATTCTGGGATTGTGTCCACTTCCCAGCATTCAACCCTTGAATATGACAGTCTACTCTTAACTGGCTCAGCGAGGCTACTTGGCCTTCATTAAGCTTGTTATGGTGAGTCAGGATGTTGAAAATGATGTTTTTTCACCTCCCTTTTCCTTTCTTTTTTTTTTTTTTTTTTTTACCTTTTTAAAAAAAAACAACTTTATTGTAGTTTTAAAAAAAAATTTTTTTAATCAATTTCACTAGTAAGGGTTTTGTCATCCTTTGGTCCATCACTCAAAATGCGCAGGCATAAATGTGTCAATTTCATCAATTTCATTACATTAAAAGCTTCTTGAAATGGTCTATGCTTTTCCTGCTGACCTTTGACCCTGGCAACTCCCATCTAACCTCTGTACAACCCACTTTTCTCTGGTTTCAAATGAACCTGGACACACACACAAGGACGTACGCACGCATAGACACACGTATACATGACAAATGGCCTAAGAGAGGCAATCATTAGAGCAATGGAGGCTAAAAGAAAAGGGGGGATGGGCTACTTTCCCCTGTGGCTGTGAGGCTACCACTTTCCTCATGGTCACAGGGGTCAAGCACAAATTAAGACACATCATTTTCGTCAAGGGAGCAGCTCATTTAGTAGTGAGGAAGTGTCATGCTTTGTGACATACACACTATAGTTTCTGCTGCGCTATCCTTCTGTTGTAGCAATATTGACATTGCTGGCTAGCACCTCATTTAATTTCACACCGTTTAACTCATTGGCACACTTATGCATACAGCTGAGGACGTGGAAAAAACGTGATGAAATTTTAATGTCATCCTTTCAGAGTTGGAGCGGGAGCCCTCAGATGACCTGTTTGTCTAAACTCCAACCAAGTGTGTCCCCAACTGTCTAAATTCAGTGAACCTGGGATGATCTGTACCGTATGTGCACTGAGTCACATTTCACTATCATAAACAAGATGCGTGGGTGAGATGGTTCGAGAGCTTCTCATTTCGTGTCTAACGAGTATAAAACTGTTCCAGGCTCAAAGTGTGAGCATGTTTAAAGTCCAGGGAAGTCAGTATAAGCTGACATGAAGCCAACTTTTATCTAGTAAACTTTTACTGTCAGTTTGCCTGTTGAAGTCCGTTTGTCCAGCTGCTGCCCCCTCAGCTCATTTGTGCTGCTGAGAGACAGCTGGTTCTGACGCTGAACAGAGGTCGGGGTCATCGTGAGGGCAAGCATCACTGTCAGTGCTTCACTAGTCCCCTCTTTTTTTTCTTTCTTTACTTCTTGTCTTTATCTGCCTTTGTGATTACTTGTGATCAATCATCTAATCAGTAACCCTCCTGTTAATTTTTGTTTTCTTCCACTGGAATCCAGTTTTCTTCTGCTCCAGTTTAGGTTTTCTATCATAGTTTCTCCTTTTTCTTTTCTCTCTTCACTGGGAAGGAACATTGACTTCATTACCTCCTCATCTATTCTGTCCTTTGTCATCTTGCCTCTGAGCCGTAAATCAATCTTAGCATCATGTCAAAGTTGCATCTAAAGGACAGAGGAGCGAGGACGATTGGTGGAAAAGCTATAATTGAGGAAGCGTAGGTGTATCATAGAAGTGTTTTTTTTACCTGTGACACAAGAAAAAAGTTTTTTTTTTAATTAACTGTTTCGTCAGACTTTCTTTTCCATTTAAGGTACTTTTCCTTCTTCTTCTTTTTCCTTCTTCTTCTTCTAGGGTTACCATAGAAGAAGCGGGTTATCTGCCTCCATCTCAGTCTATCACTAGCGTCCTCTTCTGTCACACCAAATCTTTGCATGTCCTCCTTCACTATATCAATCAATCTCCTCTGAGGTTTTCCTGTTTTTGTTCTGCCATGCAGCTTTACTTTAACATCCTTTGTTCCTGTGGCTACAATGTAGCTTGCCGTCACCAGTGTGTGAATGTGTGTGTGAATGGGTGGATGACTGAACGTGTAAAGCGCTTTGAGGTCCTTAGGGACCAAGTAAAGCACTATACAAATGCAGGCCATTTACCATTTTTTTCCAATATATCCATTACCCCTCTTCTGCATATTAAAGACATGTGTTTCACACAAACTTCACTGTACTCTACTGTGGCTTTAAGTCCGGTGAAGCAGGCTAAATGTCATATACCCAAGAGCAATGTGGGGTTCTGCATTTCCCATAACTCACAAACTTGTCTGGCGACATTGCTAAAACAGATCAGTAGTACTCAAACTACTCAGACTAGAAATTGGGCAGAAAAAAAGGGCTTCAATAACTGCCTGTCATAAAATAACTGCCCAGTGAGACAAGTTTAAGAGCCAAAAGTCTTGCAGTCCCAGCAGGTCTCACACTTGGCTCAGTTGCATGTGGTTCCTCCTTCTCGTGGCCTTGCAGGCAACAGGCTGCGTGGCATTGCACAGCTCACTGACCCTTTTTAGATGGTTTCTCCCTTTTTTTTTTTCACAACCGTTTTCACCATTTCTTTTATTATAGCAATGGGATCAGGAAAAAAATCTGATAAGAGGAGAATGTTTGTTTATGGATGTAACTAATCAGAACACTATTTTTACTTTTAGCAGTTACTCTGGTGATTTTTAAATAAAAATCAGACTGCTTACAAAAAAGGCAGAATGAGACATTAGCAGTTCGTTTTATTACATGATGCTACAATCTATCATAAAAAGGGTCTAAGGAGCAGCAGACACAAAAGGGAAATGGTCACTTTAATTCCCAGCTACTGTAGTTAGATCATTTCTCAGGACCATATTTTATTGTTTATTGCCCTTACACAAAAAAAGCTCTAAACTCACCCTGCAACTTTCAATGCTTCACACTTAGATTTAATTCAAATATACTGTTCACTAAAAAAAGTGATAATTTTTCCAAAGGATAAATAATTATGAGTGAAATCATGCTTTGAAGATGACATTTTGTGTAGCTGTTCAAGACTAAGTTTAACTCTTGTTGAAAAAAATGGACCAATAAGTCTACTTTATAGAGCACAGCTACAGTACACACATCCACACATGCTCACGGTTTCCCCATTAGTCACCTGTTGCTATGCCCCACCCCTTCTTCCTTATGGACAGCTGGGCTCACAAACTCTGCTTAATGTGCTCAGTGAACCTTGCTTTGACCGAAGCATTGAGTCCATGCAGTCATAAATCCTACAAGTAAAATCTAAATCATCTTGAAGGCTGCTTCCAGGTGATTATAGCATATTGTCTTATTTTTAAATTAATTCATTAGGATGTGTGAACATGTACATGTACAATGACAATAAAGGACTATTCTATTCTATTCTAGTCATGTGTGCTGACCCTCTATCATTATCTGCTATCAGCGACTAGCAGCTGTTGCTCTAATGGAAACCAAGAAACCAGTAACTTTAAAATGGTGATAGCTATCTTGGAGGGCATTCATTTTCCTTCCAACTGTTTAGACATACTGAATTCATGGACAAAGAAGGCATCACTTAAAGTAGATCTCATAGCATATTACTGACTGTACTGATGTGTTAAAATGCAACAAGGCTGATAAATAAGTAAATAATAAAATGAATAATTTATTTTCGAATTGAACAACGAAATCTCAGATGTGTTCTGATGTGTTTTGAAGTTACATAAATCTAAAGCCTAATAAATGCTCATCTGTCTCTGTCTTGCTCTTTTATGTCTTTCTTCTCTTTCTGTCCTTTTTCACATCAGAAGAATACATTAACCAGCATCTCACCCCTGAGGATGTGATACTCTCATGCTGCCAACTTTGAATAGGTCTTGCCTTAATGCACAGCTCTTGTGGAGTAGAGTAATGCATTATCTTGTCTAACACTTATTATATCACGCTTCCCCTCCAGTGGATCTATATAGATAATCTAGCATAGGTATTGATATAGTAAACAATAAAGGCCAGCTTAGGTCATATGATTGCAATGGCTGCATTCAAAATGAATAAAACATTTTTTAGACTTTCTATTAGCCAAGGAATGATCAGCTACTTTCTTTTTCTGTTCACAGGATAAAGGAATGGGTGGACCAAATGCAAAAAGATTTGATCGCTTTAACAGACACAGCCACTGGCATGCAGGACCTAATAGAGGTAAGACTGCCTGTCATGCATATACGCCAAGTAAGATTTCAAATGTGAACTGAAATATGAGTGAGTTCTCCTTATTTGTGGATAAAGGGGTGCAACGCTCTTGGTTGATGTTTTTGATCAGAGCAAAGATTTAAGAGCATCCACACAGCCAACACAAAGAGTCCTACTAATTCTCTGCCTGCTTTTTTTGATGGGTGATGGAGGCGACACATACGTTTGTGAATGCAGTGACTCAAGAACAAAGCGACAAATACATTTTCAAATTCATACAATACTTGTATCTACTAAACATCTCAGATGAGTTCAAATCTCAGTGATCTCAACCTCAAAGTCAAGGCCAAATTTTCTGAAAATCTTGTGCCATAGCTACTATGTTCATCCCACAATATAGATTGAATGGGGGTTAACCCAGACTAATAAATATCTAACAAAACTGAAGTTTTTCATGTCTCACACATAGGTATCATATACCTATCATACACCCCAAATACCAGTACTGACACTGTGCTTAATAAATCGTTATTGTTTTTACAGTTTGCACCAACTGTGCACAAACGATTTCTATAAATAAATTTATATCTATTCAAATCCATATTTACAGGACGAGAACAAAATATTATGTGTAATTTCTGTCACTTAATACTCTTAGTCTCATTAGCTCTCTCTGCACGACCTCAGGTGTCACAACACATCACCAGTCTTCATATAGTAGTCTCTCATTAGACATAACGCTGCATCTGCATCATTTCATTTCACCAGCACACTGTACACACTCACATGAGATTAACTTCACTTCTCTACTGTGATAGCTACAGCTCCTACACACACGCAGACACTTAAACACTCAAAAACACAAACATATGAGAAGGAGAAGAAGCTTTTTAGATCCACATTGATTGATATAATGCATGTGCTACTTTGGATCCATTTGAGAATAAAAGCATTCAGCCTTAAAACATGGCAAAAATCATTACAAAACCTATTTTCATTTGATGTTCTGGGATGGCGTATCACTCCAAACAAGAATTAAATGTATTTGGAAGTCTTATGGGCAGCTGAATGAGATTAATGTGCAAAACGGGGGGAGTTGAAAAGGGGTGTTACAATGCTGCCTGAACAGTTATGCTGACTCATGTAAATTACAACCTCAAATGCTGGTATCAGCTTATGCACACGAGTGCGGAAATTTCATTTTCAGCTTTCAAAACACCCCAAAGCTATAGTAATCACTAGCATTAATATGTTCAATTCAAATGTATTTATACATACACAAATTCCAAATATAAAACAATGTATTAGTACAATCCGAATCAAACATTTAATAGTATCATTTTTAATACCAGTCTTTCACTGAGTGCCTACATGAACATGCCTCAGCTCTGTGTTTTGAATGTTGGACAGTGAAATCTCTTTAGGCTTCTAAATAATTGGCTGTTTGGCATTTGTGCTTTTTTATTACTCTTGCTGGGACATATTCCATAGCAGAGTAAATGGTACAGTTACATAAGGCTTTTTTCTTTTCTAAATCACTGTGCTTTGGTCAGTGAGGCTGATGAAATATAGAAGATGGGCAATAATGCAGAGTAACGTTCTTAATTTTAGTTACACTACATCTGTCTGTGAATAGAAAATAGACAGATGTTACGTTGTTTCTGACCCAGAATTTTTATTGTGACTGTCTTAGATATATCATAAACACAGAAAGCACTTCAGAGTGGAGTCCAACAATGCGCAGGAGCTGGTGGCAACGGCTGCTGGGAACATAGAGAGACTGCTGGCTAACCGCTCCGAAGCCCTAAAGGTAAGTTTAATCTTATGATCTTTTGGCAATTTATAGGAAATCAGTTAAGTGGAAGAGAAGGTTTTCCCTTGCGTCTTTTGTCATAGTGACACAATTCTTAAGATGGAATCATAAAATGCAAAATGTACACTGTTTGCAAAATTAGGTACAGCTTGACTTCTTGCACAGCGGCCCAGGAAAACACACAGAAACAGTCTGTTTATCTTCATTTCTCTTTGGGACAGCCTCTGGAACAACATCACAGCTGATCTATTATAATCAAACATCCTCCACCCACAATACTTGATTCAGAGTTAGCAGTCTGTGTTGGTACACGGTCACGAATGACCCTGTTTAGTTTCAACTTTGAGAAAAGCTTTGTCTTTCTGACTTCTGATGCCTGTTCTGCCCTCATACCTAACCTATACTGGCTGGTTTTATGGCTCATTTGTCTGAGCCCAACAGACAGAAGTGTTCCTGAACCGTGTTCACCTCACGCAGGTTATTGAAAGGCTGCGAGGACAATTCAGAGGCCTTGGAAGAGGGAAAAAAAAGAAGCACAAAAGCATTTTTCAGTCCATGACAGTAATTAGTTTGACTTTTTAATAAAACTCATCTATTTAAACTGTTATACATCTTAGACCTAACTGTTGCTAGGGTTCGTTTGCCAGTTATTGAAGTGGACCTTTTCATTGTATTTTTGTCTTCTGAAGCATTTAAAATTCACTTATCTCATATATAATGTTTGACTGTGTCAATTCTGCAGCATGTTAAAGTGTTTTTACAAGTTGCTATATTAGTGGAGTGATCTCAGATGCATCTATACAATTTATATCCACATACTAACCAGACTAGCAAGAAATAGTTGAAAACTTTACTTTCTTGTCTAAATATGGTCAATTGTGGCTCAGGAAAAACACAACAAAACAAACAAACAAAAAAACATAGACAGTATAAAAGATGAACATAGCTGCCATGACCTTACCCAATGTTCTTGGACTCTATTCCCAAGCATGACAGAAGTTATGCTGGACCTTTGAGAGTTACGTTACATGGATGGAAGGGTGGCGTGCTACATTATCGGCTAGTACTTGCTATCTTAGTTAGCATGCTACATTCCTAAACAAAACAGTTCCAATACAAATACACATACATTATCTACTTTGTAGGAGACTAGTAAAATACTAGAATGTCTAAGGAGTTTGGAAAGAAGGCAACTGGACTTCTTTAAGTTTCTTGGAGATGTTTTACTCTCGTTCGAGAAGTAAAACCAAATGGTGTTTAAACCCTAGTCTGGATTATCCCTTAGGAGCCAAGGTGTAAAAATGGTTTCAGGTGAAACCATTGTGAGACCTTGCCTGGCCTTATCATGTGATCTATTAAGGTCACCTGACACACGATGTGAGTTGGGGTTGAGGCATCTGGGAAGGGATCTCAAAACTGCACTGGCAGCACAGCTTTCCAAACTTTCCAAGCTTCTTAGACTATCATGACCTGGATGACTAAATACTAGAATATCATTGAATAAAAGTGAAGCACAAACGTCTCGGATGGCCTTTACCAGACAACAAACTATATTGTTAGTAAGATAATCCATTAAAAACGCTCTAAAAGGCTCCAAGAGCACTCACAGTAACTTGAAGTTCAGTTTAATGATTCAGGATAGTGGAAGTAAGGCCTGATCGGCCTCACTATATCTGGTCTCCTGCCAGTCAGAGCCGGCACGCCCTAACTGAGATGAGTTATTAGAATGTGAAACTCGCTCTAAAGTTAAGTACTTCAATGCAGGAGTCTGTTGGGATTGACTCAAGTGGCACCTAGAGGAACTGCAACTTCTGTCACTTCTATAACGTCTTTTTTTTTTTCCAACTCTCGAATTTTGGGGGCAAAAAAGATGATAACAGCCATAATGCTTTCTAATATGGTTCTGATTGCTCCTCTACCACTGCTGTGATACTCTCTGGAAGTCTGTGGTTTTGAAATGCTTCATAAGCAGCTCAATGCTCAATAGATATGCATTAATGATTCCTCTATCATCTGCATTTGTCCTGGATCAAAATTTGTATAGCCTTTGCTGTGCTTTGTATTTTGTACTGTATAAAAAAATGATAACGCTCACTTAACCGAGGTCTTGACCAGTATTATTTTCTTCTCTTGGACACACTTGTTTTTTTTTATTTTCAAAGGACAGCATGTGAAATTGATCCAATCTTTCCCTGTACCTTTAAATTACATTTAACAGTATCTCACCAACTAAATTAGGACCTTGGGATGCTACCAGCCTCGATCAATTTGACTCAAAGGGCCCGGAATATCCAATTAAGGCTGACAGCTTGTTGCCATAGCTACAATCTAATTGATTAACCCATCATATCTGCCAGGCATTTTGTTTTTCTTACATCTTCATAATTGTCAAGGGATTAGGGACAATTAGCTTTCGGTGTTGTTGCTTCACACCTGGGGAGACTAAATACGACTTATCTGTGAGTTGATGACAGTGGAATATAGATGTTGCACTACAGACTGTGTTCTAACATTTCATCAGCACCATCTGCTGTGTGTTTCACCTGTGGAAGTTAGTGCCAGTTGTTTAGTCTTTGCTGGAAGCAAAAAATGAAAGAGAGATGATATAAGTGTAAAAAAAACAAACACCATATGCTCCTGTTTTAATGTCAGTGCATTAGCATTGAAGAATATAGGTTGTGGTGGTGATGTATTTTGTGTAATGAAGTTGAACGGAGTCAACTTTATGGCAGTCAATTTATCTAAAGGACCATAAATTGTTACAGGGACTACTTAGCTAAATAATGAATGGAAATCGAAGTCAAGCATCTGTAATGTTTTGACCTGGCCTACGCTAATATAATAGCTCTCTATGAGGTAAAAAGCACTCCTCTCTGACTTTACACTCCTTTACTATCCTCTGTCGTTTTTCCCATATCATCATCCCTCATATCTTTTTGTTTTTATCTTTAAGTCCTCACTTTTTCTCTGTCTTTGTTCTGTTGAAAGGCTGATTGCGCACATCATAACTGAACATGTGAAGGAGCAGAGCTTTTTTTGTCTGGGAGAAAGGAAAGAACTGAATTGTCTGATCTTTGAGAAACACAGATGATAAGGAAGTGGTAGGAAGTCCATGAGTGCTCTATATGCTACACTTCCTTTGAGGCCCTAAACAAGAGACTAGAAGCCTAATGGATCTTGGCATCTCAGCAACAGGCAGCACTCTTTCTTTGTTCACACAGCACAGTTTGAACCTTCAAAGCTATTAAACTGACACACAGCCCTGCTATAAACAACCACGCACATGCAGGAATAAACGAGGAAACACACACAGATATGTAAAAGTAGGGTTTCAACTCCACGTGAGTCATTCTGATTTAATTTCAGGTATTTTGTGATCAGATTCAGGTATTCAGACCCTTTAAGATCAAAACGGTGCAGTAAGAATATTTCCACTTCTTAGAGTAATTCACATGATTTTTAAATTTGAAAGCTGAGACAGTATTAAACTGTAAATTTTTAAAACCAACCAAAATCATGTATATTGTAAAGTTTAGGCAATGCTGCGCCTGAACTAAGCAGTGGCATTTCTCTTTACACTGACCAAACTGCTCTCCTGGGCGGTGCTTTGCAAATGTCCAATTACTTTTGTATACGTGTCCCTCAGTTTATATGTGACTGATATCAATTGTCAGTGAACACAGTCAATCTTGCTCCAATCTTTTTCTTTTATTGTACAGACTATATACATTTGCCTTTTTTAAACATCACTTTTTGCTCATCTGTTTCAACCGTTCCAAGTTAATGTTTCCAAAGTGCTGATGATCTGACTGGGGACATGGTTTTGTCTCTTTACAGCTCATGGGTGATCAAAGAATTTGCCTCTTTTATGTCATGCCACAGTATTTTGTATTCAGTATGTGTCGTTCTTAAAAGGATGTAAAGTGAAACTGAAATTCCCAGCAGGAAAGAAACCACCACGGTACTGACAGAGAAATCCTGAAAAGTTGTCATCGACAGCAACTGTACGGTAGCTAGATTTTTTTTTTTTTTTGGTTATTTTTGAGGAAGGTATTGATATGTTTAGCTCTGTGTGTGTGTGTGTGTGTGTGTGTGTGTGTGTGTGTGTGTGTGTGTGTGTGTGCGCGCGCGTGTATGGCCGAGATGAGAGGGTTTTCTTCCTGATCTCTATATGACTCAGATTCTTTAGGCAGCTGCTGTTGTGGCTTAGCTTCACTGCTTCACACACAGGCTAAGCTCCACTTGTGACCATCTGCGTGCTCTCACATGCATAAGTGCATCGCCATCCTTACCTTTTCTTATCCAAAATCAGCTTTCTCTTGACCTTTTCCTCTTTCTTACTCTCTGCTGTGATCACACATTTTATCTTTCATGCCAGCCCTGTTCTTTCTTCCGCCTCAAACCCTGCTAAATTCTTTTGCCATCACTTCATCCTGATTCTGTGTCACTTTTCATTCCCAATTTCCCATTTTAGCCTTGCCCTCTGCTCCTGTGTTAGCCCTATCTGTCCTTTTATATATCTTCCTGTTGAATATAGAAGTATGTGGTATCCTTCCGCATTACAGTGTGTTAAAAAGAACTAGCAAAAATAGTTTCCCTGTTGAATTTATGTTAAATTACAAAACTATAACTACCTGAAACTAAACATTTTTCTAGTTGAGTAACATTATTTGATTTGGTAATCTGCATTTGCCATGTTTTCTCTTCTGATTAACTGGCATATAAGTAGAAGGTATCCAATCATCTGGTTGTGTCAGTCATGTGAGCCAGTGTTTTAGCAGAAGTTGAGGTTTTACATTGTGGATGTTCACATTAATTTCTTCCAGGGTGATGCTGCAAGTGTCCATCAGCTGCTAAAACAAGTACCTCATCCATGTTAAGAAGGTCTGTTAAGGAAGAAAGTGGCAGAGCCTCACCAATATAGGATTTTTAACTTCATTTTTTTCCCCCTTAATGCACAAAACATGTTATCTGTGCTTATTTATGTTATCTTTCTTTGATTATATGTTGCATTTTAAAATGAGTCTAGTTTTATTTCAAAACAATTCATAGATTATTTATTTACGCTTTGCCAGACTCGGGTCACCCCAGCTGGTTTTTAGTGTTTTTGGTGTTTTTTTTCTCTTATTCTTATTAGTCTCTTGTTTACATTTGAACTTTTCATATGTTGGCTGTTTAAAAATGCAAATATTGGCAGATAGATCTGCCTGCTGATGACGTATCGAGTGAGCTCTGGATAGTGAAGTGGTCTCAAACCACAATGGCCAGGTTTTATTTCAGCTAAAGATGTTGCTCCAAGGGAAATTAATAAGCTTGATGTTGGTTAGGTGGTCAATATCAACTTGCTTCAATGAGATAAAGTCAATACACTTAGAGATAAATGTACAGTTGGCTTCACAGCCTCTGAGGATTCTGTAACCAATATGCACCAGCTAAATGCAAAGAAACTTTTATGGTATTTGGTAATGCAAACATACTCTAACAAGTTATTTTTCTCCGTAGGCAAGGTTATAACTCACAGGTGGACAACTGATCTTCCTAAGGAGCCACATGAGAAACTGAGACTGTTGTAATAATCTGCTCAATATTAATTTAGTCTCTTTATAAGCTTATTGGTCTGACCCTCCACAACAATCCCAGTTATTCATGTGGCCCCTTGGAAAAATGAGTTGCCCACTGCTGTGGTAAAATAACAGCCTACTTTTTAATAGCACAAGTCTTTACTGTAGCATCTATTACCCAACACTGTAACAGTCTGTAATCATCTTCATGAGTAGCTTTACATCTTTATGTTTGAACAAGAAGTGTTTTGAAATACGACATTTGCCCTATGTTAAATAAGACCGCGTATTTCCACCTTTTCTGAGAAGAAGAGCGTCATTGCAGTCATAGACTGTATCTAAAGAATGGATGTAGCCACTGAGACATCACATTTTGGATGTGAAGCATTTGCCATCTTTTTTTTTTCTTTTTCTTTTAATTGACCGTGACGAACAAGGGGTGGACCTGACCTTACACACCATCTCAGACACAGTGATGAATAGTCTGTCACAAAGCAGGCCCATCTTACTTTATAAATCATAAATCATACATGCGTTTATGTCTGTTTTACTCCCAATAGGACCGTAATGACAAAATAAACATCATGCTACATTAAGTAAGTTGTTAAGTGAGACTATAATCTCATCAAGAGTAAAAGTTTCAAACTCTCCATAGGATTTACTTTTCAGAGTATGTCATGTTTTATAAGAAGTCTATAGTTGAAACATGAATGTGGAGAATTGAAATGGTTGGGTGGGTGTAAAGCAAACTAAGACCCGAGACTAAGGTAATTTCCCTACTGAACATCTATCATGCACATGGTTTATTATGAATTTATCTACACATCGCACACTTTTTGTGCATGCACACCTTTGTTCATTACTTCTTTTTTTACCTACCTTGACAGCAGATAGCCTCCCTCTGATATTCAGGCCACCTATGACTCTGTTTTCATCAATTATTGAAGCTTTCCTCTTAACCAGTACTCTTTGATGGAGCCAGTGGTTAACTTCTCCCAGTGGAATAGATCATTTCACTCCCCACAGTGACACCAGCAGAATTTTCTCGATATTTCTCATTAAAAGAAGGAATTTTACAAGTGGCTGCAAACCAGAATGGCAGAGTTACTGAAGCTGAACTATTAGCAATTAGCGAAATATGCTGAAAAGCCGTTTTTAAAGCTTATCCTAATGAGAAAAAAGCTCAGATGATAGCTTTTGCTATTGTCACTGTTTTTCCATTAAAATGTGTTCAGGAAGCAGGTGTTAGTATCAGAATATTTATTTATCTATTTTGTTTGAAACTTTGAGGAATGCTGGAAACATAGTTGAAACTTGCCATCTAAACACAATATTAAGACTAAATGCTTAATACATTGTTTTATTTGAATATTTTTCATACTGTGTGCAATGTGACATCTGGACATGCAGATGTTTTTGTGATCGTGAATAACTAACTGATGTATTCTGTTTTATTACACAGTAGAAACCATGGATAAATATTTTTTCCTATATGAATTCACTGCCAAAAAAAAAAATCCCTTTGTCAAAGATGACCCATGACCCAACACTGATGATAACCACGGACAAATTAATTTATTTTACATTTAAAAACTTTAGCTGCACTTAAGATTACACAACTTCAAAAGCAGAGATAAAAAGCAAGAAGTATTAGATTAGCTGCCATTATTAGCTTTAACTGATGGATGGTCTCAAGATGACCTAAGACTTAACAGGGATGACTGACTTGTTGGGATAAGTGGAAGGTTATTCTCTGTGAGTGCCCTCGAGGAACTCCTCTTGTTGCTTTGTGCCCACCTTGAGGGATGCTTGTTGACAAAAACACCTGCTTATGGTGATATGGCAGCCTGCCATCTCCCACAGACAGACTGCTGAGAGAGAGCAAACTGGCTTGCAGAAAAGTTGTTGTGAAGGAATAAGAGAATGAAAAAAAGACTGAGGAACTTGCTCAGGGATGGTCTTTGTTGGTCTGCAAATATTTCTCAAGGAAAGTAAAGGGAAAAGACAAAAAAAAATCGTTTCACCATCCAAAAGAGAAAGTAAGACTATGAGGGGAAAAGGCTGTGCAAAGGTACAGCGCAGACAGGCCTGGGCTATTTGAATATTGATTGGTGAGGGTTATTTCAGGCCTGGGATTGCATTAGCTCTTTGGCAGCAGATTCATAAGGCGTTGGCTTCCCACCAAAGTCTGAGCCACAATTGGTGGCCATTTTGGAAACAAAAACAACAGTTGTTCTCCAACCCTGGTTTAAATCACTCTCAGAGTGGTTCTCCATCGATAAGAAACCCCATTTCCTTAATTGTGAGTGGGCTGTTGGCATTACCTTCAGTCAGGCAGGTTTGAGTTGACTTTTAATTGTAGAGGAGAAAGACGGCTCACGCTTTAGTGGGGAGATAATGAACAAAATGTTTCTAGTCTCTCGTGTTGCCCTCGCATGGGAGCTTTTGCTCTCCACTGTGCCTGGACCATGGATGCGGCAGGTAACCATGACACCCTGGTTGCTAAGCAACATGGGCATCATAAACAGATTCCTCACTCCCTAAGTGAATCACTTATCTCTTGCTTTCTTTTTGTTACCCCGGTTAACATTCCACACTGTTCAAACAAAATGAGAAAACTGCCATTCAAGTACCCTCATCTCTCCTAATCTGCCACATGCATGCATTAAACACAAAATTGGCTGTCTAGGAGCATTCATGTTCATTAAATTGTCCAAGAAGGATGAGAGCATGAGTGCAAGCACTTAAACAGAGCTCTTTTAAGTGTTGCGTTATGTAGCGGTGCGTAATTACAGAGGAGTCACTGATCTCTAGTGTGTGCAAGTGCGTTATTAAACCTCCACTGGATGACATGCTGTGAGTCATTAAACTCTGCTGTTAGAGTCCCAATCATAGGGTAGGCGCACACACACACACACACACACACACACACACACACACACACACACACACACACACACACACACACACACACACACACACGACAGTCATTGCACTCCTCATTCACACGTTTCTTTTTAAATGATGTTGTCCAATAAAATAAGAACAGTTTTGCTTGTACAGTTTCACATGAGTGTTTATCCATTTGTGCTCAAGTACTGAGTTACATTCATTTCTGAGAAGAAAGGATACATCGCATAATGACTGATTTTCTAACAGCTGTCTTTCACTTGAGTGCTGGTGAAAGCCCAAAATTGCTGAATAAACACAAATTTTCTGAATGTCGCATGCTGTTGATGTATTATTGGCGGGTTAATTATGCTAATTTAATCTTACACAAGTGTGGGCCTTTTTGAGTAATAAGCTTATTGCAGTAGGATCTTAAAGGTTTTGATTTATATAGTGAATGGGTTGGGGAACCCCAAGCCTCGAGAGCCGGTTTCCTGCAGGTTTTAGATGTGTCCTTGATCCAACACAGCTTATTCAAATGGCTAAATTACCTCCTCCACATGTCTTGAATTTCTAAGGAGGTCTGGTTAGGAACTAATCATTCAATTAAGGTGTGTTGACCCAGGGTGTTATCTAAAATCTGCAGGACACCGGCCCTCGAGGCCTGGAGTTTGACACCTCTGTGTTAGAATATTGCCTCTTGTGAGAAGCAAGGCAAGAAAGGCAAAAATAAACAATCAAACATGGCATTGGACAGTACTCAGAGAACACACATGAAAATAAAGTTATGGGAAATCTCAGATTTTTTCAAATCTTATGCTAATAGATGTAGAGAACCTCAAGAATTCCCACTACTATCATGGGGACCTATGTCGATTTATTTGAATGTTTTTGGTGTTTTCTACGTAACAGTTTTGCATATTTTTGAACCATATTTATACAAGCAAACACTTTATATACATAAAACGTAACTTACATAAACAAAACTTAAAAATAATATTTTTTGGCATTTTCAGAAATAAAATAAAAATAGATTGACTAACTTGAATAATTTTTGAGTGTGTTTTTCACACCTTAGGTGCACTAAAACTGAGATGTGGATTCAGAATCTCTTCTGAATATGAAAATGTATATTGTCATCATGCTATGATATAAAAAACTCTTTGTAAGCCCTTTTTAAACTGTGAATTTGTGTGAACTGAGAAAATATTTTAAATCAAAATATTTAAAAAAAAAAAATCATCACACTTCAAAACAGTCTTCTAGAAATTGTACAATTGAAACGAGCAAAGTGGCGTTATATTTGGCTGATATCGTACAGGCGATAACTGCAAATATTGGTGTCAAATTACAGCATTTCGCAAAGGCATTAGACCACCTCTCAGGAAAAACAAGAAATTATTTTAGAAAGGAACTTTTAAATTAAACACTACTGAATCCACTGACTTGATTTCGTGTTTTTATAGCCGCTTCACTGCCTCGGGGGTCAGGCAGCTCACAGTTGATATGAAATCAGACACCATATAAACATAGCTGAAGAAAATGTAAAGATCTTGTAAACTATGTTGAGCAAATCATTCAAAAGGATAATAATTCAACGCAATTTTCATGTGTTTTCACTGTCAATTTAATGACTCTATAAAAGAGGTTTCTTGCCCAAATACTTAACAAATCCAATAATGGGACGCACTTCATCACATCATAGGTGAATTGTCTTCAGTTTGTCTGCTAATTCTGTTCTGGATCATAAGTTGCTTGTTTGGTTGTAACAAAGTAATCCTCCAAAAAATCATCACATGTCAATTATCTGCAGTCATTACAGCATTTCATTTAATCACTGAATGGTTATGAATGGAAAATGCCAGACAATTCCCAACTGTAGTTCCTATACTTGCAGTTAATCTCAGGACACTGTGCCCTTAGTCACTGAGTAATGCTATGTATGCCCAAGGACTCTAAAACATATAAAGTGAACAACAACATACACACATATGCAAAGAGTATCCAAAACAGATAGTTTGGCTCCAGAACTTTTGCAAAACATATTGCAGTTTAATAGATTTCATTTGATGTTACAGCTTCAGTATGGAATTCACACAGTAGGGATTTTAAGAGGCTTTAAATGACATGATGCAATATTGTGCAAACATAATCCTGTCTTTCTTAATGAGCATTAATATTTGAAATATTGACTCAATGAGATAAAGAGTGCACGTGTGTGTGTGTGTGCGTGTGTGTGTGCGTGTGTGTGTGTGTGTGTGTGTGTGTGTGTGAGAAAGAGAGAGAGATTTTGGCCACTAGTGACTCATTATTCACCACTTCCTGGACTGTGTGTGCTTGTGTGTGTATTTGTGTGTCTAGCTGCTTTTGTCAGCCCAGCTGTCGCAGTGCTCCGGCTTTGTGTTTGTCATCTCTGTTTTCCTACATGAAACTTATCAGATATACAGTATATGTATACAGAGGGGAGTGCACATTTGATTTCTTGTTCATTATAACTCTATCTCCCTCTGTCTGTCACCTTTAGTCCCATTCAGATATAGGCAACAATAGCAGTGCCTCAGAAAAAGACCGTTTTCATTGTTTTTGTTGTTGTTTTTAAAAAAAAAATTGCTTTATATTGGTCAAATTGTGCTTTTTAATTGAATCAGCAACAGTAGCTATCACAGTGTGTGAGTGTTTCGATCAAAAACACTGCCTCTGCTCCGTCACGCTTCAGGAAAGAGCTAAAGTAAGCACCATTCAACTAGTTCTTGTTGTGATCCGTAAATAGTTATATGTAAAGCCAAATCGCTGACGATCAAAATGGTAACCTTTCTTTCGAAACATACAGCGAATCAGTGAGTGGCTGTAGGTGTGTCCATGTGCAGAACCGTCACATCAACTTTCCAGCTGGGTACAGCTGTAATTGGGAGTTGTTTGCAGCCAGCTGGCACACAGATAGCATGGTCGGCTGGAAGAGTTTGCTGCAGGAGAGATGAGCTGTCAAACCACAGCACAGCAGTGGATCAGCACCAGTCTCTAACAAGTCACTTCATGCTAAGTTAGTATGTTGGTGAGAGTGATGTCTTCTCTAAAAGACCAGAGTTGTGTAGATAGGGTTAATTTGTCAACTTGCATGCACTCACTGTACAGTTGTTTTCCTTCTGGTGCCAGTGTGTGTGTGTGTGTGTGTGTGTGTGTGTGTGTGTGTGTGTGTGTGTGTGTGTGTGTGCGCAATGTGTGCAAATGTATGTCCTCTCTCACCACTTTTTTCTCACCACTCTCCTCCTGGCTCCCTACAGGCTGAGCAGGATAGATCTGACTAAAGTGCTGCCAGTCACAACAGCAGATGCTCATGTTTCCTCTGCTCTCCCGTGCCTCCCTACACATCAGTGAGATGGCAGGTGTGTGTGCTGTCCTGGCAGTACTAGATGCTCTAATCAGGCTGCCAGGAGCGTGTGTCAGTAAAGCAAGCATGTTTACACAGTACATCTCTGTGTGGTGCTTACAAAATCACAGGAGTTTCAGAGCACAATATTTAATCCAGTGTTCTTAGATCACAGACAAAGGATAAAAAAGAGAGAGCATGTGTGAGGGACTCAGTGATTATAAGAGTTTACATACATTAACTGTAATTTTATCAATTTTCTTCGGCTTTAAACTCTTTCCATTGCTTTCTATACTCCACCCTTACTACGACATATAAAGACTCATCTCCATCAGGCAAATCATCCTTGCATTAAAACATAATGTGAGGTGTTATTGATCAGTAGAGAGCTTCTTCCACATTTATCCTCCAACAGTGTGCTAAAGATAGCAACCCTGACTAAAACAAATAGAAAATATACACTATAAATCTACAGAGTTCTTGTTTGGAGTTAGTTGTTGTTGTTTTTGGGCAAAGTTACACATTATTTGTCATTCTTTTGAGGCCAGCTCAGTTTATACATGCCATAATGTTTATAGCTCACATAGTTCATGGGTGTTTATTGCTCTGGGTCCTCAGAAATGACATTTTTGTAGCATAACACATTCAGTTTGCCTCATCGTCGAGTGACATCAGAAGGAGATTAAAGAAATTACAGAAGACATGACTCATTTTCTCCGAGCAGAAGAAAAACACGTGCAAGCGCACACAGGCTGTGTCCAAGTATTCAGTGGATTTATGAAAGATCTGTTCTGAAGTGGTCACTTGAAGCTTGTTAAACATTTTTTTCTTTCTTATTTGCTAAATGTCAGCGATGTAGCGCCAATTTGAATTTAGCATTTTGGCACATATATCAGTAAAACTCATATTCAGTAGCATGTCTGTCCTAATGAATTCACCTGTATTTGACTGTCCCACAAAAGTGGATGGTCCCTAACTTGAAGTAACTTGGTTCTAAGGCATGAAGCTACATTTTCATTATCTTCTCACTAACGCAACAATGTTCTCATTAGTCTTGCTAAAAGAAATTTGCTCATATTGTATATTTCTATGCCAGCTTGTTAGCAAATCCTTATTTCAACATCTTCTCATTATGTATTGTAAGATAACTGGTGTTGCATTTTTCTTTTATGTACTGTTTGACATGTGTTTATGTTGCACTTTGAGCAGTAAATTCTAAAAAACCTTTAACTGCTTAAAGGAGTAGAAAGGCACTGCGAGGCTGTGGATTCAACATAAAAGAGAAGCTACAAGGTGGAAGAAACTGCTGGGCACTTTTGACCCCTTCACCTCCCGATCTGCTGCTGAGATCCTTATAAATGCCTTTTCCTGTGCCATGTGTTTGTGTGTGTGTACAGCTGCTTGAAATTCAACCTGGCACCTTTAACTACTGGGTGAAAGGAGTCAAAGGTAGGTCAGCAGGTCTCGCCTGCAGGGAAATACCAAGTAAAATGATAGTAAATACAAATGCCTGTGAGAAGGTATCTCTCTGTAATCCATAGCTTTTAATTAAAAAACAAAGAAATATTTCAGTGGAAGGAATAAGATCAGTATGCATACCCTTTTTATTTTGTTGGAGCATCTTTTGATTGTGATATAGCAGTCAGTCTTTTTGGGTAGGAATTAGCATGCCGCATCTTAACTTGGCAAAAATTTGGCCACTCTTCTTTGCAGTATTGCTCCAAATCTGTCAGAGTGTGAGGGCTTCTCCTGTGCACAGCCCTATTCAGCTCATTTCACAGATTTTCAGTGGGATTCAGGTCTGGGCTCTGGCTGGGCCATTCCAAAACTTTAATCTTCTTCTGGTGAGGCCAGATTTGGATGTTGATTCCGATATATGCTGTGTGTCATTGTTCTACTGAAAGATAAAATTCATCATAATCGCCTGCTTTCTAGCAGATGCCTGAAGGTTTTGTATAAAAACCGAGTGGTATTTGGAACTGTTTATAATTCCATCTACTTTGATTAAAGCCTCAGCTCTAACTTGTGATCGTGCATGACGTCATGCATGTAGTTGTCTGGCTTCCTGACCAGTATTGTTGGTTTCAGTTCAGTTTTGGAGAAATGTTCATACTTGGAAATGTAGTAATTCTTCAATTGTTGATGACTGTCTCATACCTTTCAGGAATAAGATCCCTTTAATGATTTTGTAAGCTCTTTGCATGCCATAGTTATGCTGTGACATGCAAATCCATAAATGTGAGGAAATATCTGCGTGATTGGTTAATTTTGTATGCTGTCATATCCCCACTTATGAGCGTGTGCAAACTTACTGTATGCAACCACATTATTGTTGTGTTGTTACGTGGACATCTGTGTATGGTTAAGTTGAGCAGCTGCATTCTGTATGTGTTTAAGTACTGAACACTATGTTTTCTTAGTAACGTGTGAGCAGGTATGCTGGAATGAGTTTCATTCACCTGCTGCGACTGATATCTAGACTTACATGATGTGAATGTGATGAAAATGCTTTGCAAATTGCTTTTGTGCGGACAACAGAAATGCACACAAAGCCCTTGTCTTCTTATCATGTTTCATTCTTTCGATAATGCTTGGAGCTGAAATGGGAGTGCTTCCACAGTAAATGGCCATCTGTGGGTTTGTGACCACAGAAACGACACACAAACTGATTTGTCTTTGCACCATTAGTGACCTGACTGGAAACTGACAGGATATTCCCATTAAGTCCATGCAGCCTGGTTGCCACTGGCAACTAGAAACAAAATCTACAAAGGCACTGTGTGTTTGTGCATGTGCAAATAAAAAGACCAGAATGACCCCACTGCCAAGACTCATATACCTCAAAAAAAAAAAAGGGGGGGGGGGGGGGGGATTGTGTGCATGTGGAGAGTCATAAACATAAAACTTGTCTAACAGAGCAATGACAGAGCAGGTGGCTACCAGGAACGTTGTATACATATTTTCCCTATAAGTAGCCCACATGCCGTGTATTAAAGCTATACCGAAGCCTTTTTTCCCCCCTACCATAACTGCACAGACATAGCGGTAGCGCGTTTTCACCTTTGCTCCCGCCATCTCTTAAAGCTGCTGCTAAATTTCCCCCTAATGAGACACAACCAGAGCGTGGTTTGCGATGCTTTCAGCTTCCAGAAAGCATAATGGGGTACGGAGCACAAGCATAACTAGTAATGTGAAGTCAAATATGTGAGCAGCTGCTACTCTTTCTGCTTGTTTTATCTAATTTCTTTCTTTCTTTCTTTTTATGGACATTGATATTTTAAATCAGCAGAGGCTTTTTTTTTTCTAGCTTTCCAGTAACGTGCAATATTTGGTGCATGTTCATGCTTCTTACTTGTGTTTTGATATGAAGTTCTGTCTACCACCAGGAAAATGTGGGGCCAATTGTTCAACGATAACAGAACAAGTGCTTTTGTTTTACTTGGTAACTAATGGCAACTCTCCCAAATAGCTAAAATGATGTGTTGTGACTTTAAAGTTTGTCTCATTATCTGTGATTTCCGTTAGACTTTTGTCCCTTGCATAAAAAGATCAGCTCTGTGTAATATATCTTATTGTATGGCAACAAGAATATTAGCTATCTGGTGTTATATTCAGTAATTTTGTTTAAGTGATTCCAAATCGTGCCTAAATCGTGTTTGAAGCTTGATTTTTCATCACAAACACTGTGACTAATATCCCATCCTGGGATTCACAGTCAGACTTTGTGCTGCCTCGCTGATTCTTGCGACTGTCGTGTTTAATCTTACTGCAAAATTATATTATGGAATGAGAAGAGGAGTGGGTTGATACAGTGAATTAATTTACTCCTTTGCCCCCATCAGATTACGTGCCTATTTTGTGTGTGTGTGTGTGTGTGTGTGTGTGTGTGTGGGTGTGACACGAAACTCATAGCGACATACACAAAAGCAGAAAGAGCTGGATTTCATATTTCCCAAGGGCAGTTAATAATACAGTGAATTTCTGGACCATGTACAGATTAAAAACTGGGACCATTATAAACCCATTAACCTAGTCATTATGATCAGATCTCGGGAGAAGATGGAAGGTGGGTGTCTAATTTTAGCACAACTCGGTGTCAATGGTTCTAATTCATACCTGAAGGTATTCGAGGGAAATGTGGTATTTTCCCTTGAAATACACTCTGGCTAAGAATCATATGAAATCTGCTGCATTTAATTTTTATGATCACCATTTCTCTAGCTGACTTAGTTGTAGTTTTTTCGTTGCTGCCTTAGAGTCAAAAGAATTCAGAGGTTTTTATAATATTAAAATGGTCTTACATAATGTGTTTTTCTCTTCTACTCTCCTTCTGTCTGTCTTCTTTTAGAGGCTGGCAACAGAAGCAGAAAAGCTTCAGATGCAACACGTGTGGCAGGACGACAGCGACGTGAGTGAGCAGCCAGGGCATGATCTATCTAATATGTTCATTAACAAGGCTGTCTACATACAGATCAAGTGGTTCGATGAGCTCCATATGTAGGGGAGGTGCAGGGACATGTGATTCATAATCCTTATCATAATAATTGGAAGGAAAATCTAATTCCAATCACAATAGGGCTATAATGACTATATTGATTGAATTTTATCATTTTACATAACAGGCGGAAACTACCAAGGTAGTTATGATGAATAGGTGCACACTCACACGCACACAGCGATTGCTCTCCAGTAATCTTAGTATTACTTACCATATATAATAAGAAGAGTGTTTACTCATTGAATTGCTTTGCCTGAAAGCAAGCCCAGTGTTTTAGATCTAACTTTTTCATAATAAACGGAAATGATAAATTTTATCTCCTCCAGCCGATTTACACATAAAAAATGACCTTCTTTGTACGTTTTATAGTGGGGGAGATTTGGAGGAAAAATCAGCTTAAACATTATTCAACATTATATTTAAAGATTATTCAATGCCGTGCATACTTTCTTGTGCTTTGAAAATAGACAGCGAGATATGGATCTCTGGGTTTTGATTTATTTATTATATTACTCACTGAGTTCGATATCCTTTTCGCCCTTTATGTTTGGCTAGCAAATGTAATTATTCTGGAGATAATGTGACAGGGATTCTTGAACAAATTAACCAAAGAAATATAAAATATAAAAGCTAAGAGTCATGCAGAGTTTATTGCATCTAAATGTATTCACTGTACAAACATCATGCATTGCAATTGTTATGCGGTAAACAAAAGGTGATAGTTTCATACACCTCAGCCCAATTCAACTGAAACAGCTTATCCCTATGTGAACCTGTGGCTCTTTAGTGTACTTGTCTGTGTTTAGGATTCTTTAGCATTAACAAGAGGTTAATATAATACTCTGTCCAGATTCTGTGTATATCATTCATGTCTTCCCTTTGGACTCAGTAAGACTATTATTTGTAATATTACTATAAAGTATAACTTAGGATGTGTGTTTTCATATTGTATAATCAGTCAGTTGTCTGTCAATTCTATGATTTGTGCCTTTCAGGACATAATAAAAATGATCTTGTCTATACCAAGTCCAGTAACATAACAAAAACACATAATACACCATGCTGTTATCTATTTAACAAAAACGAAGCCAAAATGCAGAGGAATCCTGTGGAAACACCAAATACACAATAGATGCTAAGAGCTACTTTAGCAGTTTTAGCATTAGCAGCTAAAGTTGCTAAAGCTATAAATTAATCGTTTTTTGTATGACTTTGTGTGGAGGAGTTTTGGTCTACTCTTCATCACAAGTTTGCTTCAGTTCATTGAGGTTTGTGGGCATAGATGTATTCACAACTCTGTTAAGGTCCCAACATTTTAAAATGAGATGAGGTCTGTGCTTTGACTGGGCTATTGCAACACCTTGATTCTTTTGTTTTTCAGCCATTCTTTTGCTTGGGATCATTGTCCTGCCGAGCTTTAAGCCACTGGACAGATTGCCATTTGACTCTGAAATAGTTTGGTATGCTGAGGAGTTCATGGTTGACTTAGTGACTGCCCAAATCATCACCCGTGCTTGGCAGTCGGTATGAGCTGTTTGTGCTGATGAGCTTTGGTTCTCACCAAACAAGGTGCTGTGCATTATAAGCAAATGTCTTCATGGCTTCTTCTTGGCATTTTGTTACAATAACACACCTAAATGTTCCAGACCAGGTGTATTCTTTTTACACACTGCTTCTGCATTTCGTCTTTTTTACTTAATTTTTGTTAAATAAATGATGACATGGTGCGATATGTCCTCATGCGCAAAGAATTGACAGAGAGTGTACTTTTACCATGACTGTTGCCACCATACTAAGACATGAAAAATATCATCTTAATGTGATAATAGTACATTTATTGAAATAGCAAGTGGAGCATTGTGAGTGGTGTATGTTTGTGTGTGTATGTGCCTGTGTCTTCTCTGTCTGTCACCTTTGATAACTGGGTCAGTAATGCTGGACACCTCTTCCTGCTGACACTTGAAAGCCAGTGCCAGCTGCAGTAAGAACAGCACATTTGCATGTGTCAGTGCATCATAATCATTTTTAATCCTTTTGCTGTTGTTTGTGTTTGCATTTGGTATTCACTTATCGCATTGATATACTTCATGTAAGAGTAGGATTAAAGTCCCAAATGTTATGCTGCTTAAAATGTAAATATAATGCTTTACGACCTACCTGAGAAAACAAAGGTCGCCTTTTATGACTGTTGACAGAAAGTAGTGATGGAAAGCACCATAACTGGTGGGAACAGATAATGTTCAAGTTTTTTCTAAGTGGATAGCACATTAAATGAGTCATTTGGTGTTTAAAAATGTAAAAATGAACTGCAGGTGTACCTGTGTGAAATGAGATGCAATACATTAATAAGCATATGCATATTCAGATAAGATAGATCATACACACAACATACACGTTTGTTATGTATGTATTCACTTTTTGGTTCTTACGCTCCCTTCATCTCCTTTGCCTGTCTCACACATTAAGTGTTCTTGCACACAGTTTTCTCCTTTGGGAGGTATGATGGTGTGACCTTAATGTGCAAATTGTCTGCACTAACGTCACCTGACACAAAACATCATGAGACAGTCTGCTGTTATTAACTTGTGTGTATGGGTGTGTTGTGGCACACATTGCATATATAGTTGATCTCATAGGTTTTCTGGTATATTGGAGCAGTCAAAGCAGAAAAATGGAGAGCAGATGTTTGTGTTTGGCACAGTTTGCCCTGCTAAATCACTTGTGTGTGAGATAATTACAAACTCTTTAAGCTAACACAGCAGTGTTAGTGGCAGGAGCAGTTGCTGTCCTGTTGGCGTGCCACTTCAGAGGTGGTATGCAGGTGGTTGGAATCAGTGAACCATCTCTGTGGCTCCGGGGCATTCTTACGTCAACAGCTAGGCTAGCTTGTTATCACTCTGCTAGCCCATGTACCGACAGCAAGCCCAGCAGTGTAAGAGCAAAACAACACCACTTACTTCACTGCTGCTCAGTATCAGACGCAAACTCACTTGGATTGCAGGGAAAAGTAGCAGGTGCAATGTTAAACTGAGAGATTCAGATGCCCTGTTATGGTTTTTGAGACTAGCTTTAGCATTTTTTTTTTAAAGTTTTGTTCATCTGCTTTCTGTTTCTTTTCTTTTCTTTTCTTTTTTCTTTTGAGGTTGAACATGATTTATTGAGATACAGAATTTTATTAAGCTATTTGGTGATTAGCCTCCAGTGACCCATCGTTGCAGAATGGAATCCCAGTGGTAACAGGAATTAGGATAGGAACCTTAATTTTTTAATTGAAATCTTTCGCTCTTCGTGCTACGTGTAGAATTAGGACATTCATGCTCTCCTGATGATAAACCTTTTCTGTTTTGGTCACTGAAATACACACTTTCTGCTGCTGTCAGTGACAGGTCAACTTGTTAGCTGCTTGTACACTTAGTTTTACACTGCACTGACATATACCGGTGTGTACTCCAGGTAGTGCACAATGTGGCAAGACTGGGAGCAATAAGGAAACACCACACCCTTTTAAGCATGGCCATCTGTGAGGGTAATCTTGGTAAAACACCTTTAAGATTTGGACCAGCATTAGATGCTTTGTTTGTGTAAGAGTTTGTGTATTTCTTGTCATGCGTTATTGATATTTTCCTGTTTTGGTGTTTTTGCAGGTCGAGAAAATCAATTACTACAATGCCAAAGACGGCGTAAGTACAACTTGAGCAATTTGATGTGATGCCAATTCTCCAGTAAAATCCTACAAGCCATCCACATCAAGCAGCATTGTTGCATTGTTACAATGGGGAAAAACTGATTTGAGTTTTCATTGTAGCCTTTAAGAACTGTAACACTTTAAAATTTATGCAAATAAATCTCTGTTAGTACAAATTTGTGCATGCCACAAAAGCTGTTTTGTGCTTGTACTAATATTTGACTTGTGTTTATGAGACAGGGTTTTTTTTTTTATGGATTAGGGCCAGTTCATGTTTAGTGCATCACGCATTTAATGCCTCTCCTGGCCTTGGACATCATTTGTCTGCTTTGATAAACAGATTTCGACATCTAATTCCTCTCCACAGCCCCAGTGGGAAACAACCACACACCCACTGCACACTAATGTCACTCTCTGTTTGACTCTCCCCTTTCTATCTACTTCTATCTAGATACTGGCATTTATCTATCACTGCATAACATTTAGCATACATTATCCATTACATGAAGATACTACACGTACTATGCAGTAATTTTACAGTGTACACACATAAAGCCAAAAATGTTTTCCATGCGATTTTAAAATATCAAATTCTGCTATTCTTCTTTATTTTCATGTGTAGCTTAGTGGGATAGAAAGCGAGTCAGATACAGAAGGGAAGAAAGATGGAAAGGAGAAGAAGAGGATCCCATACATTCCCGAGGATTTCAGTTTTGACCCAGACTTCAAACGAGACGTCTCCTACAACACAACTGCCGTCCACATCCCAACGGATATATATGAAGGGTGTAAGTTAAAAAAAACACACACGCTTTCTCTCTCTCTCTTTACCTTTCGTCACAATATGTACTATTTACAGTACTCAGGATGTGACCTCAGCCTTCCAGTGCTGTCTGCACTGTGTAGACAGTTCCACGTTAAGGCTAAACCATTCCAGTCTATATATAACCCAAATGCCATCCTCCCAGTGGTCAGCAGTCTGTAGCTCCCACTTTACCCTGGTCACCAGCTGCTCCTTTCCCTCATGTCCACGATGGCCCCACTGACCTCTCAACAGTTGCATAGAAGGTCTGTATATTGGCCTTTGGCAGGATGCTTTGTATTTGCCTGAAGCTGTTCACAGCTATTTGACCATGTTTATCAGTAATCTTTTAGTATCTTTGTCCAAGGGTATTTATTTACTCTAATGTTCACACCATAGAATTATTAAGTGTGCCTATGCAAAAGCACACTTCTTATCATTCGTCGGATTAAAGGCCCTTTCCCATAGGACGCAGCATGCGCTGCCTAGAGCGAAGGCCCCAAATTTTGTGTTGCGCTGGCTGTTGCACTCTGCTTGTACGTCATTTTATTGTGGCCGTTCTACATGACGAATCATGGCACTATTTTTGCAAAATTTGCAAAACACTTGAATTCTTTCTTCAAAAGTGCACCAGAGGATTACCCAGACCAATTTGAAGCCCCCAGCACAGAGTCGGAAAACAGAATGGTCGGGTCATTGATCATACTAAATTTAGCTTGCTGTAATTAAATGTAACAAGTTTAGCTATAAACTTTTTCAGAGCTATATAACTGACGTTTGATCTACTAGGACCTTACAGTGTCAAATACAAAATGGGCATCTACCGTGTGAGTATAATGACTGGACACTGGTTCACACAAATATATAGCTATAAGCATGCCTGTACGTACATGTGCATAGAAATACTTGCATTAAATGTCCTTGCTGGTAGATATGCATGCATATAGATTATATGCGATATAGAAACTATATACTATATTAGGACATTTAGAATTAAGAGGGCAGACAACATAAAGGGAAGCTTGTAATTTGAGAAACTAACAGTGAATTAAAGGTCATAATTGCCTCACCATAATAATCTGAATGAACTCTACTATTTCAGTTCAAGCTTTAGAAAAGCTTTTCATAGTCACACTTCATCACTGACTGCAGCTTAACATATCACGTTACAGTAATGTGTCACAACTTCATTACAAACTACATTAAACTACACATGATAGTAACATTTATCAGAACATTTAACTAACTTTTTCTAATCCAGGCGTTGGTGCAGAAACATTCATTATCAATTCCAGTGATGATCTTCTCTGTGGGCCCGTGGCTAAATTCGGTGGACTTAGTCACATGACTTTAATGCCCTTATACAGCGAGTCAGTCAACATATTGGACTATAAATGTGCACAGTGACGGGCCTCTGACTGTGCAGACATTTTTGTCATAGCCAAATGGGCAAATGCACTCAGTTATTTTTACAAGCCGCAGTTATGACGATGAAAGGACAGAGAAGGGTAGGGGGCCTGCGTGGTAGGAGGGGATTGTTCTTAGTGTGATTCGTTCAACTGTTTTTTGCTTCATCACAGTATTCATGGGCGTCTGTCCTTCTGTCTATTTCTAGCGGGACCATAAAACCCTAAATTACTTTCATGTTAATGTTAGTGTGACTTGAAAGCTACTCTGCTAACTCTGCTTATTGTATTACATAATCAATGGCCCTTAAACCTGTTGAATTGTGGGCTGGTTCTCAATTGAGATAGAACTGACTCCACACTGTTGTTGTTACTAACACCAGCAAAGAACTGGTGAGGAAAAGTACAAATCTGTGAATGTTAATTTTCGTTTCTAAATTAAAAACCTGACCTAATAGACTGCGTTACCGATTGCATTTAAGGTAATATTTTCAGCGATTTTCAGTAAAATACAGCTAAAAACAATAACTTTTACCATTATAGGAGCAGGAGATGGAGGGTGGGGTCTGGGCAGAGTCCCTGTTAGCGCAGTAATAAAGCTGTGCTAGTGCTGTTGCTTTCTATCTCCAAGGACAGGCTGCCACATTGCTGCCTCTCCTTCTGGGTAGTACTGTCAGCGTTGCTATGGCAATATCTGTGTGTCTTTGGGTGTGCGTGTGTGTGTAGGAGGAGACACACACACTTAGCCACGCCCCGATGTTCTATCTCGTTGTATGGAGGAAGGATTGGTAACTTGATTAGGGGACTTTGTCTAGACAAGGCTGGCGTCCTTGTGGCTATACTGATGCTAAAGGAGCGATGCATCATCCGACCCTTTAATTGCAGTAGACTTTCTCCACAACCGCTACATCTTCCCATCACTTCCTCTTTTTCTTTTTCCTTTCTCTTTACTTTATGCTTTAGTTCCTTTTTCATGCCTTTGTGTGTACCTTCTTAGCTCTGTTTTTTTCTGTCTTCCTCAGTACTTTGCTCTCATTCCCTTCACCCCACCCTCTATCACTCTATCCTCTCTTCCCCATCCCTCGCTCTATTATATTAGGCATATTAATAGTGTGCTGTGAGGAGACAAATGCGCTACCGTCTTTCTCCTCTGCATTAGTCTTACTGATTGGTATCCATTCCACCCACTGCTCCAATGTGGGTGGTCAGACTGGGATTCATTATCATGTTTACGTGTGTGTGTGTGTGCATGCTTACCAGAAAAGGCTAGGTTTGTATGTGTGTGTGTGTGTGTGTGTGTGTGTCGTAAGGAGAAAGAGAGGAAGAAACACTTTGGGTGTGAGGGCTGTGTACATATGTGTGTGTGTGTGTGTGTGTGTGTGTGTGTGTGTCGTAAGGAGAAAGAGAGGAAGAAACACTTTGGGTGTGAGGGCTGTGTGCATATGTGTGTGTGTCACATCATATGCACCTACTCTACTGTATATGGATCATGTGTATGCATGTCTCCTCTCTCATTAAGCAGACTGGCATGAATGCGATGAGAAGAGATGAGAAGAGAGCATTGCGGCCTTGGCAGGAGATCCGAGGCTCGTCTGATGCCCGTTTCCATCAACACTGTGTGGCACCTGTCAGCCCCAGACACACAAACTCTCTGACATGCTGGGATACTGTGACACCGTGTTTGCGTGTGTGTGTGTTATAGTTACAGCCCCTTTGGCAAAGCTCACAGCACATGAACTGATTTTCTTTTCTTTTTGCACTCTTGTGCCACTTGATGCACGTCCTAATTTATTTACGATGCTGGCAGCCAAACTTTGAGGTGTCTTCATTTTCATCTCTGTCTATCTCTGTGTGCGCATCCTTCCTTCATCTTTCTTCCCATCTCACAGTCATTACATTAGTGCAGCTTTAAATTGTGTCCTTGCGACAAGTTGGATGCCTTCCTGTGATTTTTTTTTTAATCAGCTGATAGGAGCATACCTTTTGGATTCTCCCCCAAATGAGTAGCCAAACTGAGAAAGTTTCTTTCTTTTAATCCCATTTCACCTTTTCTTGAAAACTCCTAAGAAAACAAGGAGACAGACATTGGTGTGTGGGGGTTTCTTTCTTCACAATCTCAAAATGTTTTTCCTGCAGATTCCATCTTTCTTGTATCTGTGGTCCCAGGTCAGGTTATGCTTATACATAAATGTAATGTGTACAGAGAGTAATTTTACTTAGTATTTACTCAAGTGTGTTATCCATCTGGTCCACAAACCACCATCTTTTTCAAAACTCATCCACTGGATTCGAAGTGAGACTTATGCACAGTCATTTTCTTTTTTTGTCTCTTTCTTTGATCACGTCATCTGATTGCAATGGCAAGGACAAGATGGAGATAGTCTGGCCAGTTCTTTGATTCAAGCATCACAGCTAAATAGATTAGAATGGAGTAGGTTTATCAACACAATCAGCAGGATCTTTACAAATCATATGGAGTGGCTGTGGCGTCGCAGCTCAGAGATGGTACACAAGAGCAGCAAATAACCAGTAAAACCAGTTGTTAAAGTAGGGTTACTTACTGCTAAAGTAAAGCACTGTGACAAAACAGGATAACAAAAATCATTGGAAACAGTCATGTGACAAACGTGTGCAGTCCGGTTACAAAGTATGCACAACCTGATTGAAATGCTGTGGTGGGACCTAAAGATAGTTGTGCATAAATTAATGTCTGCAAATGTCAGTGTTTAAAAAGAGTGGGACAAAATTCCTCAACATCAATGTGAGAGATGGATGGAAGCCATACAGAAAATGATTGCTTGAAAGTTATTGGTGCTTGAAGGGGTTCTACAAGCTATTAAATCATGGGGTGTTCTTAATTTTTCACAGGGCTGAAAGAGCCTTGTGAAAGCTTTCTTCTTTACATGCCAAACCAAGAGAATGAAACCAGCTTACTACATAAATTACAAAAAAAACGCCAGTAAACCAAAACAGTTAAACTTCCTGCCCAAATCAGACCACAGAGGAACACCTCTATTTCTAGTTTGGTTTAACAACTAAGTGTGAGCCTGTGTGTAGTGTGGCCGGTAAGGCTACATGGAACTAAATCAGAGATAATGGCAGAGTGGAAAACAAATCAGATTATGGTTTACAAACATTTCTCTTAGTAGTAGAGAGCTCTTAATGACAAGAAGCATAGGAGGAGAAAACTGCTCACATTAGACTGATGGAGCACGACATCCATGCTCCATTTAATTGAGGCAGCAACAGGGTGGAGCCACTGATTAGCAGGATTGGTCATTGGAGAGGTACAATCAGTGAAGTCAGAAAAGTCAGGGCCAGTGTGTGCTTCTTTAATATTAACTGTACATTGTTCAGTTGTTCTGTGTAGTTTCTTCTTCAATATTGTTATATTATCAAGAAAAATACATCCTGGGTTTTGTACCCAGAGTTTTCTGTTTTGAATAGAGTTTTGTGTTTGATGTTTCCTATTTAACTTTGTAGTTTTCAGTCTAAGTATTACCTTTGCTTTGGTTAGGTTGTGTTTTCATTTTGATTGGTATTCATAGTTTTCTTTGTTAGTTATCCACAAGTTTTTCCTATCCTCCTAGGTTCCCCTTGCCTCGTCTGTGTTTCTGTTATGTTTTCCGTGTTTGTCCAGTTTCATCCTTGGTCTGTGTACTCTGGTTCATGTGTTTTAGTCTCAGTGTCAGTTTCTTGTTTTATTTTGACAACCGCTTGTCTTGTGTGCTGTGCTCAGTTTTGCTTCCCCTTAGAGATGGCACGATACCACTTTTTTATGTCCGATACCGATACCGATATCATAAATTTGGATATCTGCCGATACCGATATGAATCCGATATAGTGTTTTTTAATCAACAAAACTGTTTTTTAAAATATCTTGCTGCATTTTGCAAGTCTGCAAGTTCATACTCAAGTTTAAAACAACAACTACACTAAAGCTATTCTGTTATACCTGTATACAAAAAAAATATTTCATAGTTCAGCAATACTGATCAATCTAATAAACTTAAACCTACACCATCCTCACTATTCTGGTATTTTAAAGAGTACTTAGCGTAAATATTAAGCAACCTAACTAATAGGGTTCCAACTCCCAGCAACAACAAAAATAAATAAATAAAAAATAGGGAACCACCCCTCACGCTCCACCTCATGATGCTTAATCGACGTAATCAACCTTAATTTGATGAAGTGTGAAAAAAATGCACAGAAATCAATTATTTTTCAAGAAATATTAAATAGATTCAGCATCTTTCTTCAACAAAATTGCAGACAGCACAGATGGTACCATCCCAAAGTAAAAAGTACTATAGCTTACTAGGGTATATATATTAGACTTAATAGTCACTATATACAGTAATTGACTTCTATTCATTTTACATCAAATTAAAACTTTGGGTGTCAGATAATTATTTATTAAAAGCTCGACATTTTAAATGAGAGTAAGAAAGAAAAGTATGTCTTTGTGCCCCCTTTTCCCTGTTCATGCCCTATCGGCCCCCCTGGCTAAACTTTGCTAGATCCGCCCCTGCACAGTTACGTCAGCTACATAGAAAAAGATCCTCGAGTAGAAAGTAATATTAAATAAATTCTAACAACAGCTTATCAAGCTTAAACGTGCTGCTGTTGTTCAGCCGCTGGTTTCCTCTTTCTGGTGCAAAGTGGGGCAAAAACAAACAAGACAGACGGACTCCCGACAGAAAAGCCGATCAGCTGATCATTAAGCAGTTTCACGATTGAAGTAGCAGCCGGAGAGCGAGAGGCAGTCGCTTGTTAAGCTTAATGCAGGAATGCTTTACAAACATTCAGAGATGGACTTACACACTTGCTTTACTTCTCTCGGGGATAACTTTGTCGGAGATGAAATGCCAGGTTGCTAGCGAAGCTCCACATGCTATCCAGACCACCGACAGGTCCGCATGCCACAGCCGCTCTATCACGTGATGCATACTGCTCCGACGTGCTAACGTTCTGAGGTGAGTTAAGGCGTGTTGCAAGTTTTGTGAGGTGCTTTCGTGATATTTAATGGATCGGATTACATTTTTTATTTTTCTCCGATATCCGATCCAGTAATTTAGGTCAGTATCGGACCGATACGTAATATCGGATCGGTCCATCTCTACTTCCCCTCTTGCTCGTTAATTGAATCTCTTCACTTGCACCTGTCCCCCAGCTCATGTGTGCATTTAAGTCCTCTATCGCCCTCTGTTCCCTGTCATGTCGTTCTCTTATCCCCTCTAGCTGGGTGAGCCGTCTGTTTGGAGTCTGTCTGCCTTCTGTTTAAGTAATCTTGAGTAGCTGCATTTGTTTATCTGATGACCTGTAAACTCAGCAGTGAAGCTGCTTTCTAGCTTAGTCCTGCTCCCGAGTCCTGCATTTCGGGTCCGATCCTGCTTTGCCTCGCACAGCGATGATGCCAATGATGTGTGAATTGCTGCAAAAGGGATGCGTTTGTGCTTATGTCACAATCAGTTGTGAGTGGCAGGGACTGGAGGGCCCCCTTCTGATATGATGATTGCAGGTTCTCACCACATCAGTCCCCAATGTGTAATTACTTTGAAACACATAGGCAGTTTGAGCCACCAGCTAGCTGATGACAGGGGAACACTGCAGGGCATCGCTTGGCATTGCACCTTGTCGCTTTCTCTGTTCGTCCTGAAGCCAACACCCTCACTCATCAGTCTATGCCAGAATCCTGCTTGATGTGTTATTGGAGGCATCTACCCACCACAAAGTGAATACTTTCAATTATCTTTTCCATAATCAGTTCCCATAACTTCTCTGGACCAAGAATCATTAATTTTTTTTTATCTCCCACTCTCTCACACTTTTTATCTCCCATGTTTGAATTTGAATCGTGTGATTTATGAGGCTGCCATGGTTGTTGTCAAAGCATCCTTTCTGAATTAATTATTATCTGATCGGTCAGTAATTAATTATCTACAACAAGGACTGGTAGTTTTTTCCAGTGTAGCAAAAGTCTGGTGGCATACAAATAAGTCCCATACCAATTTCTGAGCTCAGAGCGCTTTTATTATGCATTTTATAAAGTTTTCACTGGATCAAATTGTATATAATCAAGAGAGCTAAACAGGAGAGAGGAGTTTATATCATAATACAGTTCTTGTGAATGGCAGTGGATGCAAACACACCACAGGATAGCAAATCTCAGTATCTCCACCTGACTAATAGAGCTTTCCAGAGTTTGCATTTTTGCTTTGATGCTTCTCATTTCTTCCTCTGACCCTTTTGACCTCAAGCCTTCTATTGACACGTCAGCACTGAGATGGATCTGTTTACTGTAATTTGTTCCAGTCTATAGCTGAGATTAAAGGACACAGCCCTGCAATACTACAGTGTTGTTGCTAAGGGCTTGTCAGTGGTGCCTAATCTGCCCATGTGGGTTGTGTGAGCTCAATTGTTTGTGATATGTGTGTCTGCATCCATATTCCTAGAGGAGACTATAATGAGTTTGTCAATTGTATAAGATGCAGCTAGGGAAAAAAACATGCGTAGTGAGCGAGGAGCTGCTCTCTTTGTGAGGGATTCATTTTGTCATTATGTATTGACATTCGCACAGATCATGTATCCTGTGGCAGTGAATTGAATGAAATAATAAAGATGCTCTTTCCCTGTTATTCCAGTGTACAGTATGAGCAGCGTGAGGGCATAACAGTGCGTCTTATCCTGAGACTTCTTGTTAGTCGTAGTGGAGAAACCAGCAGGAGTAATCCATTAAGGGCCACTTATCACTGGGACACACACATTACACTATAGTACCAAAGTACCCCAAACTCCCTCTTTGTGGTACAAAGAATTACAGGGCTGAGTAAAACAGGCTTTTGTGAGGAAGGCAAGGAGTTCTAGATTTTTTTATACATATAGAAATATATGTAATTGGAAAGTGGCTCATAGACTGCCAGCAACTGCAGGCAGGTTGAAGAGAGTCAAATAGAGCACCTTATATAAGATTTGCTATAAGATCCTCCGAGTTCGTCTTTGCCTGCTTCAACTGACATTATTATGTGTCTTTATGTGAGTTTGTGTATGTCCTGATTTGACTCCATAAAAGCTGAAAATGCTCATTTAGTTTAGAATTAAGTTTCAGAGTTACAGGTACATCACTCTAACCTTTCTTACATTTTAGCAGACAGCCTAACTGTTAACACGACTGCCTCAGCAAAGCCTTTATCTCCTGGCTGCCCCCTTTTTTATGTTGATGTTTTTTTCCTCTTTTAATTCAGTTGCTCTTAGAACAATCTCACTTTGTTGGAGGCATCTGCATAGGCCACACAAGTATGAGTCATTTCAACAAGTAGCCTACGCTTCCAGGAAGACTGTGATTTCTTTGTATCTAAAAACATTGTCTGGGATTTAAGCCAGCGTGAGCTTCTGTAGACCAACAGGTAAACAAAACAATGCATGTCCAGTCAGTGAGTACCTGGAAGATTTTTTCTTATTCCAGAAATACCAAATTGAATCATACTTTCCTTTTTTTACCTTCATGTCTCTCCTGTCTTTATTTACCTCTTTTTTTGCTCCCCCGCTATAGAAAATGTTTTTAGAGCAAAAAACTAAAATATAAATCTCACTGAAGAAGCCAGACATCACTTTGAACATCAGTGAGGAAGCTTCCTCTTTGCCGTCAGTGTCAGTAGACTAATACTGCCAAATCCAAGTGTGTGTGTGTGTGTGTATATCTGACTTTCAAGTGAGGTTTTTTTTCCAGAATTGCTTTTTTTGAGAGTAAATACTTTCTGAAACATCTTGACATTTTGTGCTTGTGTGATTTTTATGATTTTATACTTTTGCACAAGTATGACTCATTTCATCTTTATTTCTATGTGTTTGTCCATGTGTGTGTGTTTTTCAGCTACCATCATTCTGAATGAGTTAAACTGGACAGAAGCCTTGGAGGATGTTTTCCGGAAGAACAAAGAGGAAGATCCCTCTCTCCTCTGGCAAGTGTTTGGCTCTGCCACAGGACTGGCTCGTTACTTCCCAGGTAAGCAGCCCAGCTTGCAATGGGGCTTAGACCTGCAACTATGTGACTATTTGGTGGTGAGTCAAAGGAACACAAAATTTCCACTAAAGGGAAATCATCTTACAGTCAAATGCATGCAAATCTGGCACAACTCGGGATGGGAAATAGGCAAAGTAGTCATTAAATAATTGTTGTAAAACATATGCACTTGCAAGTGTTTCTTCTCTTTTTTTATACTTTACATAGGAAATTCCTGGTTCCTGTAAAAATAAATAGTGGCATTTTAAATGTCAAATTAACAGTTGCAAACAATAGTTGCAAAAAATGTATAAAAGTACAACCTTTTATGTCTTTTATTTTATGTACACTGGGCATTTATATACAATACTTGAGTATAGGAAGTGTTGTTGTCGTCATTTCTCCTGAAACTACTAGGACTCATGGGTTACAATTAATGCCCCTTCCTGCAAATAAAGGAACACAAAGACTGTTTAGTTTTGACAGAGCCTGCTGTAACAGATCAGTGTGCTATCTCAACAGAGATCTTACAGGACGAATTAGGCATTTGCATAAGTTGACAGACTAGAAAAGACCGTGGTTTTAATCAGTAGGAAACAGGACAAATTATCCACTAATGGCAGACTGGACTGATGCTTTTCTCAGTTGAAGTAGACATGATGCTAAGATCACACCACAAACACAACCTGCAATACTGAAAAAAGTGATAAAAAAAACTCAAGGGTAACAGCTTTTGAAATCTCTACAACTTGCTAAAATGTTTGTTCATGCCTCCACTGTAAGAAAAACAACAAAAAGGTATTAATAGAAAAACAACATGAAGGAAACCACTGCTAACCAAACAGAAATATTGCAATATATCTCAATTTTTCAAATTACATGTAGTTTAGTCATAATTGTGACTTCAATTAATAGCAGTCCATATTCTCAATTCAGAAATTCTGGTAATGTTAATAAGTTCACAGTTTTTGTAAAAGCACAGATTGATTTTGAATCATTCAAATCCTCTTTTGTAGTCTAAGGAAGAGTTTATCATTAGGGAATCCATAGCAAAAGACAGAGTCACACAAGGACCAAGCACCAGGAGCATAAAACATACCAATATTATAAGACTTTGCTGTTTTATCACAGTAAGACTCCTCTGGCAATGTCACAGTGACAAGACTTGAGGAAGTCTTACATTTTCGATTGTGTACAATACTAAAAAGAAGATGCACTGTAAAGACAAAAGTAATGGGCAACACCTTTTGATTGTTGAATTCAGGAGTTTTCACCCTAACCCTTTACATTCACCCATCAACATTATTAAATTTTCCAGGTACATCCATGACCACAGGTGTATTCTCTGCTTTCTCAGTAAATGCATTTTCAAATCTACTCTGGCATTAGCATCAGCCCAAAAATTGTGCACCACAAGCTTAATGGCATGAGTGTCCATAGGCGTCAGGTCCTGCAGGTGTAATGTGACTCAGTGCTTTTGTCCATATAGTGTATATATGTTTTAGTACTCAGTTTTACAGGTTTAGCTAAAGCGGTTTTGAAGTTTTTAAGAGTGACAGACAAGTTGTCTGCTAAAGGCTCTGAAGACATGTGTTTTAAAGTGTGCCCCTTGAGGCAAAGTTTAAAATGGAATGTAATTTTATAGGTAAGAAAGTCCTATTAAGCGAAAATGTCAGTTATCGGTGTAAATGTACTTTTTTTAAGGTCTAAATCTAAATAACCATGTTTTTTCCTTTTGTCAAAATTTCAGCATCCCCATGGATGGACCTAAGCAAATCCCAGAATAAGATCGACCTCTACGATGTGCGCAGACGACCATGGTAAGTGCATCTACTCAGTGTGGTGAGGTTTTTGTGCCTTACTGTCGTCGAGCTTCCATATTTATCTGGTGTTTTTGAGCAGTTGTCATGTGAAACATTTATTATAATAACTGTATTTGCATGTTTCATTACACGGTTTGTCATAAGAGCATCTGCATGCACGCATAGTTTAAAACAATCACATTCACATCTGTTGCCAAAAGCAAAACTAATTTAAACAAACACATCAGAGGACTATGATGATTAAGCCACTGCAGATCAAAGGGTAGCAATACAAAAGCTTAATTAGTTGCCTGAAAATTATTAAAATCTGGCTGGAAGCCACCAGTACACTTTTAAACATGTTATTAAATTTCATTAGCTTCAGACAGCCTGTTAGCATCTGAGCACTCTAACAAAGACAACCAACTGTTTGCTTATTAAAGAAATGAGAGCAGACATGTAATTAACTATTACAAAGTTCAGATTGATTTGAAATGCAAAGCAATTGATGTAAGTTAGTAAGTTTTTGCTTTCTTGCTCACAAAAGGTGAATGTGAGAAAATTTCAAATGTACAGCCTCAAAACTAATATGTGCCTCTTTGTGCTTTGCATTTTAAAAATAGCCTTTCTGCATTACAGTTACTGACTGTTCCTTTGTGCATGTGTGTTTTTCCACTTCTTTGTGCACATATATATCTGTATGTGCTTAGTAGCCACAACCTATGTATGTGTGTCTGCTATTACTCACCAGGTACATCCAGGGGGCGGCCTCACCCAAGGACATGCTGATCCTGGTGGATGCGTGAGTGACGACCTTATGATTCATCCATTACAGTCAGCTTTTATTTTCTTTGGTGTGCCAGAAGGCCCTGATGCTAACCCTCTGACTGGCCTCATCCCGCTGGGCGCTGCTGCGATGTACTCGCATGTGACAATGACAAAGATAGAGCAGCCAGTGAACTGAGCAACCTCGATGTTCACAGTCCAGTTATTTTCTCCTGAGATTTATGCTTTAAAGTTTCCATATTACAGAACTACATAGGATTTTCCAGGAACACACATGTTATGTTTTTGATTTCCCAATTCAAGGTAATCCTCTATTGCGTAACTTTAAAAAATATATATATTATTGTTATTGTTTTTTTTCTGCATTATCGATTCTCCATTTTCATTACCTTAAAACAAATGCGTAGCACTATCAAGATCGTGTAATTGTGTAACTGCTTCTGATGCCAAAGTGATATTATCCACTCAGGTGAATGTTCATTATTAGAGACGGTCATAATCCTGCTCTAGGGCTAAATAACTGCAAAATATGATGAATGAAGAACTGAACTAAATTTGTACACTTGCAACTCTTAACACAGCTCTGGTAATTGGCACATATAAGATTAATGAGGCTCATTAAAAGCTGTCATCACTATGCTTTATTGAAAACCACATTAAATGAACGCCACCTTGATTTTTCCAGTTCTGTCCTCCTTTAGTCTGTTGCTTAGAAGAAGCAGTTTTATTATTTGCTTATACATTATAGGCTCCATTTTTGTTTTGGGAAGAGATGTTGGACATTGCTGACACAGATATTTTGTTATTCATTTTATCCTAA
Source organism: Aulonocara sp. 'chitande type north' Nkhata Bay (assembly GCF_057382095.1). Lineage (NCBI taxonomy): Eukaryota > Metazoa > Chordata > Actinopteri > Cichliformes > Cichlidae > Aulonocara > Aulonocara sp. 'chitande type north' Nkhata Bay. The sequence continues at coordinate 29,682,917 of NC_141360.1, read as the reverse complement.
TGTTCACAGCAATTAAAAACGTAAACAAAGTGTAAGTTATTTAAGTTCTGTTGACTTACAGAGTGCGAAAATTATTTATTGTGATATGACTCAAGGATTTCAAATGCACTTTATTTAATGTCACACAAACATAAAGTCACATTGTTTGACATCTCTGCTTAGTGCTGACAGGTGGTAGTAAAGTTAAAAAAATGTTATCAGGTTTGTCATCAAAGATATTCATATTTGTGAAACCTTGCGACTTCTCAGCTGCCTGGTGCACGTAAGATTATTGTGAAAGGAATAGAGGTTCATTAAAAGAGTCTTTCAAGGCAAGGCAAGTTTATTTATATATCACAATTCAGCAACAAGGTGATTCAAAGTGCTTTACAAAGACATTAAAAAACAAAAACAATAAAAAGCATGATTTAAAATTGATTTTAAAAAAAGTAGATAAAATCAGAACAGTAGATAAAATCAGTAGTTAAAATATAAGTTTTGAAATTTAAGCTTAAAAGTGTGGATTTGGTGCTTTATTCAAATGCAGCTGAGAACAGGTGAGTCTTCAACCTGGATTTAAATAAACTGAGTGTTTCAGCTGATCTGAGGCTTTCTGGGAGTTTGTTCCAGATATAAGGAGCATAAAAACTGAATGCAGCTTCTCCGTGTCTGGTTCTGACTCTGGGAACTGATTGATAAAAGACCGGATCCAGATGACCTGAGGGATCTGGAAGGTTCATACTGGGTCAGGAGGTCACTGATGTATTTTGGTCCTAAACCATTCAGAGTTTTATAGACCAGCATCGGAACTTTAAAGTCTATCCTCTGACGGACAGGCAGCCAGTATAAAGACCTCAGAGCTGGACTGATGTGGTCCACTTTTTTGGTCTTAGTGAGGACTCGAGCAGCAGAGTTCTGAATGAGCTGTAGTTGTCTGACTGATTTTTTTAGGTAGACCTGTAAAGATGCTGTTACAGTAATCAAGCCTACTAAAGATGAATGCATGGACTAGTTTTTCCAGGTCCTGTTGAGACATCAGATCTTTTATCCTTGAAATATTCTTGAGGTTATAGTAAGCTGACTTTGTTATTGTCTTAATGTGTTTTTCTAAGTTTAGGTCTGCATCCATCACTACACCCAGATTTCTCGCCTGGTTTGTGGTTTTTAGATGTATAGATTGAAGTTCTCTAGTGACCTGTAATCGTTTTTCTTTGGCATCAAAGACTATTACCTCAGTTTTGTTTTTGTTTAGCTGGAGAAAATTGTGGCACAACCAGTCATTAATTTCCTCAATGCATTTACCAAGAGCCTGTACAGGGCCTCGGTCTCCTGGTGACATTGTGATATATATTTGTGTGTCATCTGCATAGCTGTGATAGTTTATTTTGTTGTTCTTTATAATCTGTGCCAGTGGGAGCATGTAAATGTTAAACAGAAGGGGTCCCAAGATGGAACCTTGGGGAACTCCACATGTGATACTTGTCTGCTCAGATGTGAAGTTACCTATTGATACAAAGTATTTCCTGTTCTCTAAGTATGTTTTGAACCAGTTTAGTACAGTTCCTGAAAGACCTGCCCAGTTCTCCCGTCGTTTGAGTAATATGTTGTGGTCAACTGTATCAAATGCTGCACTGAGATCCAGCAAAACTAAGACTGACATTTTTCCACTGTCTGGAAACATGAAGTTATGTTAAAAGAACATTTTACTGCCCCTTTTACAAAATAGAAGATGAATTTCTAATACTTGATTATTCTGATAGATATCGTAACTAAGACAAAGTTTGTTTCCGTTTTTGATCTTCAGGAGCGGCAGCGTGTCGGGGCTCACGCTCAAACTCATCAAAATATCTGTCAGCAAGATGCTGGAGACCCTCTCGGATGATGACTTTGTGAACGTGGTTTCTGTGAGTACTCACACAGCTAATGCTTTGATCTCATCATCTGTCTGTTCAGAATGAATGAATGAATGAATTTCCAGGCAAGCGCAGTGATGAATCTGAATGCGGACTTCTTGTTAATGCGGTGGCTTGGCTGTTTAAGCAGCCTTGGCCTGGATCGAGTCATTGGTCTAAACATGGCAGCGGCCTTTCTAGTAATTTCATGGACGACACATGGATAGATCTTCATTGTGGCTGCATTCGTGCGTGGATGCATGCATGCTTGTAAGCTCATTTATCTGACGCATACGGTGTGTGTATGTGTGTATATTTATTTAGTATTTTATATGTGACAACACAAAACACAGCTTGGGCGAGCCGCAAAAGGCCACAGGATAAGTTTGATGAATCAAAGTATGCTTTTTTTTCTTTTCTTTTTTATTTCACTTTGAATCAGAGGCATGTAGTGGAAATTGCCCGACTGCCCAATTGAAATACGGTAGGACTCTCAGGCATCAAAGCTTTACTGCCATGGGGATAGGGGAAATATTCATCCATCATCATTTAGAGCTCCATCGCCTGGTCAGTTAAAGCTTTTCTTCCTCCTACAGATATTACTTGTGGAAAGAAAAATAACACAGTTGAAAAGGGTTATACTAATAATGTCCCCCAGCTGAAAGAATTTGAGTAGTCCCAAAGAGATATTGGAGACAATTATATTAGCTGTGATAAGGGCTTAAATGCAAACACCCTAACTTCATTTGGACCCTTTGTGGCAGGGCTACTTAAAGGCAACCCTCAAACGCAGTTTTTGTCTGTCCCTTGGTGTATGTAGTGAGCTAATATCTTTTGTGATGTAGAGGAATGCGCTCTAGAGACATCTCTCTGTAGATCTTTTTGTGTGAAGGAGAAAATATCCAAAATCAAATCCAAAGAAAGTAACTAGAAAATTGCAAAAGATTGTTTCAGCCAGAAAGCATTTGAGCCATGTTTTTCTCAAGCATCGGTCTTTCACACAAACAGTGGAACTCTATTAGTCTGTTGTTGTATAAATGGCATAAATCCAGATGCAGAATTATAAAGTTAGTATATAAGTTGTGAAGTGTCAGACTGTGTCTCAGTATCTGAGCCTGGCTTATTGTAACTCCGACTGTAACAGTTTGTTATTCAGATAGAAGTGATTACTGTAGGTGTCAAAGGTGGGACCTACCTGTGCTGTTTATGATGATGATTCATTAAAGATAACAGAGCTTGACCAGAGAATTTCTTTATTTAACTCTGAGTGATCGATAACCCATTTCTATGCCTGTGTGGGGACAGCTAAAACACAGCTTGTGTTTAGCTTTGGCAAGATTTTGTCCTGATAGGGCCCAGATAGCTTTCAGCTGGACTAAGCAAACCAGAGACTGGATGTAATGTAAGCTTCTTCCTTACAAGTCCATGCATTAAGAGGTACGCAGGTACTTAGTTTCACATCACATACTTAAGTTTGAATGTGTTCTATGTTCAGCGTGGACATAAATCACCTGGGTTTATAAGAGTAGCATTTATACTACAGATTGGTTGCCTGGGATCAAGCATCTCTGCTGCAGTCGAATGAATTGCTCCACTTGCTTAGGCACAGAAGTCTTCTGGTCCTGTCTAAAATCTCCTTTATCCGCATTGTTATCTTTGCCTTTCCTTCACATTCTTCTAACAGTAGGAAATACCCATTATGTTTCAGTTTTCTTTCCATATTAAACATTAATTACATTTTCTTCCACTTCCCCTAATAAACCAGCGGTTTCAGCTGAACATTTGGTTTGGGGCTGTCATATCAGCTAAGTAGAAAGGCCCTTGAAGTTAATGAAATAAGGCTCAAGTGTAATAGGTATATTGATCAAATCCAGCGAAGTTTGTAAACTGTAGACTGCATTTTGAAGCTTAAAAATTTGATATGTGCAAGTCTAATCGATTTTTCAAGTTGGCTTTCCCAGAATGGTGCCATGGCGACCAAGGGTGTTGCCTCACATCACACACCTTTCTGACCAAATTCTATATGGCTGACAGCTAGTTGCCATCTAACCATTTATAATGGAACATGTATGCCTTATACTTGGACTCTCTTATTTCATATAGTTCATAATTTTCTAGTAGATTAACGGAAAGCTTTCTTGAAAGGAGAAAGTATTTTTTTTAAATAACTGGAAGGAAAGTGGAACCAAACCAGCAAACCAAAGGCTTCTCAGTTATTTTAGAGTTGAAAATTCCTGTTAATTCAATAAGTAACAATCTTAAAATGCATCCATCCATCTGTTTGGTATGCTGTATGTGCTTTATCTGTCAGTCACTAGTTTAACATTATCTTTATTCTGTATGTATTTAATTTGTTGTTTCTACTTAATGCCATGTAAAAAGGAGATTTTGCAAAGGAGTCTTGTGACAAACTAGATATACCCTTACTGCTTCCTTAGGCTTTAAGAGGTTAAGTAGCAGCCATGAGCCACTAATCAAATGCTCTTGAATAATTGATCTGCAAGTGTAACCACCTCAATAAAAGCAGATCTTTCAGCAGTTTGTCTTTTGGACAGATAAGAATTAAGTGGAGCTGTTTGGCTATAATGTATGGCAAAAAACAAACAAGCATGGTGATGGAGGGGTGATGATTTGGGATTCGTTTGCAGCCACAGGACTTGGACATCTTAATGTCTAGGACTCAACCATGACCTCCCTTGTATACCAAAGTATTCAAAGCTGGATCATGCAACAGGATAATAATTCTTTCCACAGCAGCACAAAAAAATTATGAATCAAGTCAATATGAGTGAAGCTGTTCCAATGCCCCAATCAAAGCCCAGACCTCAACCTGACTGAAGTGCTGTGGTGGGGCCTTAGGAGAGCTGTACATAACCTAATGCCATCAAACCTCTGTCAACTGAAACAAGATTGTAAAAAAGTTGAAATTTTCTTATGTTCAATTACAAGTTTATTTCTTTATTTTCAAGGTATCAAGGCTGGTGGCTTTTTATTGCTGTTTCTATGATATTTTCAGGTCTTTATTATTAGTTAGATGAAGGAAGTTTGTACATGTGCATGTGTGTAGGCATGTGTCTTTGAGGATGAATGTCTTGGCAGCATATGCCCTGAAACTTCTGCCAACATGTTGAATATTTGGAAACAGATACTGCAAGCTGCAAGCCTCGAGTGTTCTAAAAGCATAACAGAATTTGTCATTTGCCTGGTTTTTGTTCCGTTTTGTCTCAGATTGAAATGTTTCTACGTAAATAGAATTATTATTTCCATTATTTCCATGTTGTTCAAGCCTGTTTTCTGCTAGAGAGAGAGTGGTGAGAAAAAGTGTTTGCCCCCTTGCTGATTTCCAGTTTTTTTTGTATGTTTGTCAATCTTAAATGTTTCAGATCATCAGACAAATTTAAATATTAGACAAAGATAGCATAAGTAAACACAAAGTGCCGTTTCTTAATTTATTATTAAGGGTGAAGAAAATCCAAACTTACATGGCCCTGTGTGAAAAAGTGATTGCCCCCTAAACCTAATAACTGGTTGGACAACCCTTAGCAGCAACAACTGCAATCAAGCATTCGCAATGACTAGCGATGAGTCTTTTGGAGCACTGTGAAGGAATTTTGTCCCACTCATCATTGCCACATTAGTAGACAGCAGTAGTTTTGGTACACAGCAGAATTCATGGTTCCAATGACGACAGCAGGTCTTCCAGGTCCTGAGGCAAAACGACCCCAAACCATCACACTACCACAACCATATTTTACTGTTGTTATGAAGTTCCTTTTCTGAAATGCTGTGTTACTTTTATGCCAGATATAACGGGACTCAGACCTTCCTAAAAGTTTAACTTTTGTCTCGTTAGTCCACAGAATATTTTTCCAGATGTCTTGGGAATCTTTAAGATGTTTTTTGGCAAATGTGAGACGATCCTATGCTCTTTTGGCCAGCAGTGGTTTTCACTATTTTTGGCCAGTCTCTTTCTTATTGTTGGATTATGAACTCTGACCTTAACTGAGACATGTGAAACCTGCGGCTCGTTAATGTTGTCCTGAGTTGTTTTGTGACCTCCTGGATGAGTCATCGATGTGCTTTTGGAGTAATTTTGGTAGGCCGACCAATCCTGGGAAGGTTCACCACTGTTCCAAGTTGTCTCCATTTGTGTATAATGGCTCTCAGCGTGGTTTACTGCCTTAGAATCTGCCATAGACATTTGTAACCCTTTGCAACCCTTTCCAGACTGACAGATATCAGTGACTTTGTTTCTCAGGCGTTTCTTTAGATCGTTGCGGGATTTGTTGCTTTTTGAGCCTGCTTAACTTTTTCAGACGGGTTCTATTTAAGTGATTTCTTGATTGTTTAGTGAAACTGAACTCAGCTTTCCAAAAAATGTGGTTAATCACAGTTAATTCATGATTTAACAAGAGGGCCAATTACTTTTTCACAGAGGACAAGGCAGGTTTGGAGAACCTTTTTTCCTAATCAATGAAATCATCATTTAAAAAGCTGCATTTTATATTATATTACTCGGGTTATCTTTGTCTAATATTAAAATTTGTTTGATGATCTGAAACATATGCAAAACACTAGGTGATCAGGAAGGGGACAAACACTTTTTCATACTATTCTACTTATAGATTTACATAAAAGTGCTGAAATGACAGAAAAAGCAGAATTTATTTTGCACCTCTTTCGTATTTGCGCAAGTTTCAGTGTTTGTTTTTGTGCCAGTGTTGAACTTGATCATGATTGGAGGGGTGCACTCGAGTCCAAAACAGATGTTTGGCATTAATGAGCCATGTACCAAAGTCCGTGCTCTGTGTATGTGTGATTATATGTGTGCATGTGCACGTGGCGGGTAGGTGTGTGCATTAATTGACTGAGTTCCATCTGTTCCTCCACATTAACTATTCACCAATATTAACATGAAGATACTTCACGTGTGAATCTGTGTAAATGTAATTTAACCTTTTAATGTGATTTCTGCTTCAAGCAAATAATTCCTTCATAATAAAGCTTTTGTTGTTGTTTTGTTTTTACCTCCTTATGCCACTCGTTTCATGCCCTTACCTGCTCTCCTTCCAATTCTTCTTTTCCTATAGCTCCCTTCGGTCAGTCCAGATTTGATTAAAACTGATTTCATTTCACACAAGTGACATATGTCAGTAATTACTGTATATTGTTTCAAATGGAATCGCTTTAATCTTTTTATCCTGAATGTTGAAGCGTCTTTACATGGTTCTGCAATGAAGGGGGGGGAGCCACATATTTAATAGAAAATATGTGTAAGTGTCTTCCCTGCACTTCCCGTCATCCCTCCTTACCTTTTCCCTCCAGTTCCAAAATGTCGCCAAGAATGTGTCGTGCTTTGGGAACCTTGTGCAGGCTAATGTAAGGAACAAGAAGATACTGAAAAACGCTGTGGAGAACATCACTGCGAATCTCAGCACCAATTACACAGCTGGCTTTGAGACGGCCTTTGAACAGCTTAAACAGGTAACGTGTGTCTAGGGCAGGGGTAGGCAACTCCAGGCCTCGAGTGCCGGTGTCCTGCAGGTTTTAGATATCACCTTGGGTTAACACACCTGAATCAAATGATTAGTTCATTACCAGGGCTCTGGAGAACTTCCAGACATGTTCAGGAGGTCATTTAGCCATTTGAATCAGTTTAAACCTGCAGGACAGTGGCACTCAAGGCCTGGAGTTGGACACCCCTGGTTTAGGGTTATACTTGGTTGATGCATTGAGCTTTTTGCGTTAAATTGCATTATACACTATTGTTCCTTAAACAGTGCTCAATAATAATTGTAAGAATAATGACAGCAAACACTGTAGGACACACTAACAACTCAATCCCAGTGGGCTTCTCCTGAATACTGGGTATGTGTCGACCTCCTCTGGTTGTTTCAGATATTGCAGGTTTGATTTTATTAGTATCAGAGCTGCCGTTTAATTCCTCTTCATCTTTTTTAACAGTAGCAGCAAGTTGAATTCTTTTTTCATCGTCTTCTTTTGGCTGTTTTTATTTATCCTTGGTTAAATAGTGGTTCGTTTTATTTCCATCTCCTTGTTTCCGTTAGATGAATTACTCAAGGGCCAACTGTAACAAGATTATTATGCTTTTCACTGATGGCGGAGAGGATAGAGCAGAGAAGATCTTTCAACTTGAAAACCCACAAAAAAACGTAAGCCTGTAAAAAGTATTTTACAATGTTCAGAGTGAAATACCAGAATGAGCCTTTTAGAATATTTGATTTGATTGCTTCGTCTTTTCCTCGTAGGTGCGTGTCTTTACATTTTCAGTAGGTAAACACAACTACGACAAGGCGCCGATACAGTCGATGGCCTGCAACAATAAAGGTACATTACAGGGTCCGTTGGAGGTTTAGAGAGCTTGTGACACGTTTGTTTCATTCACCTGAATTTTCCTCTGTAGTATAAAATGTATTCTATAGGTACCATTGTAACACCTTTGTAAATAACATATTTTTATTGTAACAACAAGGTTTTAAATGCATACTCTCACTGCCCCCTTTATTAGCTACACCTGTTTAACACAAATATCTAATCAGCAAATCACATGGCAGGAAAATCAACATACTTGACATACCTATCTACCAATCGCTACATTCATAATCTGATGAATGAGCTGGAGAACAACTCTGGGTTATTTTCTTGCCCAAGGATATTTGGTATGCAGCATGGAGCAGCCAGGAATTTAACTACCAACCTTCTGATCAGCCTGGTATGTGAGTGACTGAAGGTTCCATGATGATGATCGCAGGAAGAAGGCAGGCAGAGGGACACAAGTGTGCATACAAATACAGAGCAGAAGAAACTTCTCACCTATGGCAGCCATCTCTGCAGTTTACAGACAACGATCTGAAAAAGAGAAAATATTCAGAGAGCAGCAGTTCTGTGGTTTAAAAACACAGAACTGATGTGATAGTTCACAAAATATGACAATAGAAGACTTGAAAAACGCTGCCGAGTTTTATCAGTCTCAGTTTCTGCTGCTATTCAAATGATAGAGTCAGAATTTAAGTAACATATAAGCATGGATCCACCTTAACTTGTATCAGCTGCTAATGGTGTGGGGGATCATTTCTTGGCACACTTTGTGCCCCTTAGTATCAGCTGATCATGGTTTAAATGTCATAACTTACCTGCATATTGATGTTGATCATATCAATTACTAGTAACCAGTGTACCCATCTTCTGATGGGCGCTTCCAGCAGCTCATATAATCTCAAACTGGTTTCTTGAACACGACATTGAGCTCAGATGGCCTCCGGAATCACCACAGATCATTCAAATAAAAGGACTTTTGGGACTGGGAAGGTGGAATGGATGAGTCACATCATGGTTTTGCAGCTGACAAATCTGCAGCATCTGTGCGATGCTATCATGTCAGTCTGCCTTAAAACATTTTCCAGTTCCTTCTTCAACCCATGCCACAAACATTTAAGGCAGTTATGAAGGAAAAGTCCAACCCAGTACTAGTCAGTGAGGCTAATTGTAGGTAATTGCGACCAGGTGGAGACTAGATGATAAAGTGGTACATTTTAGCGTTTACACAGCATCTGGAGTGAGGATGATTATTAACATGTTTTTTTGCTGTTCAATATCAATACGTTTTTCTTTTCTTGGGGGGGGGGTGTTCGTTTTTTGTTTATAAAATTTAAAAAATATTTTTCTTCCTTAGGTTATTACTATGAGATCCCATCTATAGGTGCCATTCGGCTAAATACTCAGGTAAATACACATTCAGTCACGCTCATGCAGTATTTCTGCACTGTCTTTCATGTCAAAGTCCCACCTCACTTACTTAACCACTTGTGTGCTGTGCCCTCTTGTGGTAGAATGCCTCGTGTGCAGGTTCAAAAGTAATATTCTTCCCTTCATCCTCTTGGCAGGAGTACCTGGATGTTCTGGGCAGGCCTATGGTTAAAGCTAAACAAAAGGCCAAGCAGGTTCAGTGGACTAACGTCTACCTGGATGCTTTGGTATGTTAAGTGTTGTAACCAAAATGCATTGCATTACATTGAAAGAGTGTGGAAGCAGAGACTCTGTGCTTGTGTAGAGCTCTGGAATTAGAAGAAATCTGTTTTATGTCTTCTGAAGAATTTCAGATAAGTACGTTTTATTTAGTTATACTAAACATGGTGGTGTCATCCTGCTCAGCCGAACTCTGCTGAAGTAGTGTTTGCGAAACATTATTTGCTAAAAAAGAAAATATAATAAAATAAAGAAGATCATGGTCGTTAAGTCATTAAGATTTACTTCCCAGTTGAAATTCAGATAAGAATACTGATAAAGTCAGCCAACTGGTTTGGATACTGTCAGTGTTTGGAACAGTATTGACCTCATGTCAGCGCTGGAAATATCTGTCTTTTATTACTGGAGACATCCTGGATTTTATCTGACATCTAGTCATTAAAGCAGTATAAAAAAAGGGATCATATAAAATGCATACAAAATTGACATACAAGTTACAAAATTGCACAAAAACAGAAAATGACGTGCAGTAAGGCATTGATATCATATGCTAAGACTGCGTTAGACACCACTAAGCATTAATCTTCTGAGAGCATCTGTTTCTGTCTCTCATATTGTGTCTGATTTTTGTGTAGGTGTAAATACAATTCCAAATTACCTTAATCTAAAATCAAATAAGCTGGGTTTCATTTGAACACCTGACACAACAGTCAATGTGGTTGTAAAGGTATGCCCCCAGACATACAGCAAACATCAGTGAGATTGGTGAGACATGCCGTTTAGCATGATTAAAGTCTACCTTGACCTACTCCTTTAATCAAAAGGGGTCACCACAGTGGGTACCTCCACATGTTTGATTTGAGAGATTTAATTTTTTATGCCGACTGCTTTTCCTGTTTACTTCTTTGGCTTATGTGTTAACCACTAGCACCAATAAATTTCCTGTATGTAAAGCATATCATGGTGTGAACCTGAGATTAGAATTATGAGATTGCTTTTGTTTACACCTGGGAGCGACTTGTGTTTAAACTGTGCCTGTTTAACCTTGCAGGAGCTTGGCCTGGTAATCACTGGAACGCTGCCTGTCTTCAACAAAACCGGCATAGGCTCAAAGGTATCCAGAACCACTGTTGGACTCCTATGTTACCATTTTTTAAAAATCACTTAAATCATTCTCGCCTGCTTTTGTTTTGTGCCTTAACTTATTCATTCTGTGTTCTTTTACATCCTTCTTTGTTGCATTTGACTCACAAAATAAATGTACTGTATGCCTGACACTTTGACCCCATGAGAGGATTTAAGTCTGTGGTTTTTGGATACTCCATAAAGTTTACCAGACCAAAAAGTAAACATACAATTACAGTCTCATCCTTTACTTTTATCCTCTGCTCTCTTGTGGCTCTAACTTACATCCTCTGTTGATGCGGTGGTCCCCCGAAGCTCGCCACAAGAAGAGAATCTAGCATGTCGTAAAACAGAAATCAAAATGAGATCAAAACTGCAGATCAGAGTGAGAAATGATCCGGTAGCTAAGTGCTTCAAGATGAGGTCACATGTCTACCTCGAAGGACTCGGGCTTACCTCCACTGTGACTGAAAACAAGCCTGGAAATGCCTTGTCAGTGACTCATTGCAACACGTGACACTATTGGGAATTAAACTGTCCAGATTTCTGTTGCACCCCATTTCCTTGAAATTGTTCAGAATGCACAAAGGGACTTGACTCATCCAAAAAGAGCAGCAGGATATAAAGTAGGAGTTCTTGCAGTGATTTTTTTTAACTGTTCTTTCTTATGGCTTTCTCTTAGAAACCTCAAAACCAGCTTATCTTGGGGGTTATGGCGATAGATGTGTCCCTGGATGATATCAGGAGACTGACTCCTCAGTACACTGTAAGGGCAACACAAATAAAGACACACAGATCCTGTGTATTAATAGGGTAGATATTACATTTGATTATTAGTTGCAGTCCTCTTTCACACAGACATTTGCTCCTCTGTTCTTTTTTTCTTCTAGTTTGGTCCAAATGGCTACTACTTTGCCATCGATCCAAATGGATACGTGTTGCTTCATCCTAATCTGAACCCACAGGTAGGCAGAACTTGTGAAAAATTGATTTGTTTCTCCAAAGATTTGCTTCTTATGTTAAAAACCATTAGATGGTCATAACGCCAGTCAAACAGTCATGAAAAATGGCATTCCTGATTATCAACAGGCTTATTGTTATGGTTTTGCAGCCTGTGGGATCACTTATGTTGAGTTTTAGCAATCATGTTGCAGGATGAACCTTTGCAGAAAGGTTGTGTTTCTGTGTATCAGATGTGAGATGTTTCTTTTTTTTTTTTCTTTGCTTACCAGTCTGCTATAGTCATTTCTGTTGCCAATGGGATGTTTTCTTGGATTTCTACACTGACTGTGTTATTTGGCTGACTTTAGTTGTTTATTATACACAAGTCAGCCATATGGCTCCAGGATGGTGTTTGTTGAAGCGAGGCAACACGGGCGGCATTGAGATATGCATTTTCTTGTAAATGTTGTATGCACAAATTGATTACAGCAAATTATTTCATAATACGCAACACTAATTGCTCGCATTTCTGCGCAGACCGCCAAGTTTCATGAACCTGTAACACTGGATTTCCTAGATGCAGAGATCGAGGATGACATCAAAGTGCAGGTTTGAAAAACACATTTCTCTGACTCCTATAATTGCAGGAGGTCACATCAAAATCAGATAAACTGTAATACAAGGTTGCCAAATATATGGCCTGGATCCAAAAAGACTCCAATCTGGCCCCCTGGACATCTATCAAATGAGTCCTAATAAGTGACGTGTCACTATAGTATCATTTATTTGTAATGTTTGGTCAACAGATAAGAAAGCAAATGATTCAAGGTGAAACAGGAAGTGCGACTATATCTACACTGCTGAAATCAACAGATAAGGTAATTTTATTTGATGATGCGTGATCATGATAATTTGGTCATTTTGTCAGCTTATACACATATATATATATATATATATATAGTCATAATATTCTTGCCTAAAGCGTTACATCGATCGAGGTCAGAGGATGTACACCTTTGCGCCGGTGAAGGGGACTGACTACAGGTACGCAAAATATTTTGAATATGATTTCGGCGACGGTAGATTTGGTGCATGCAGATGGTAGGCTTTTTAAACCTCGTGCATGTTTTGCATTCGTACTTTACATAGTCATAATTCTGTTTTGTGCTCATTAAAAATGATCTGTGGTAAGGGCAATATCCAGACACAATTTGGAATAAACTTTTGGAAAACCAGAGTGGCTAGTGTCTGCGCAGCTTACTGCATGTGAACTGGTAAATTATGCTTCCTGCTAAAAATACTTTGCAAGCCTTGCTGAAAGATTTGTGGTGGAAGACTGAGGATTTTTTTTCCAAAGCAAAATGTCATGTTTTTATCATTTGTCCTCTCGCAGCCTGGCCCTAGTCCTGCCCGAGTACAGCATGCATTACATCCGTGCAACAATTGGCGACACAATCACCCAGGCTAAATGTAAGTGCCACACTAAATCAGTTCAGTCTCTTTTGCTATTCAAGGTTTTCCACTCATTTATATATACAGACAGTAAATACATGGCAGTGGGTGGAAAATGACTGTTAATATTCTCCAGTGACATCAATGCTCTCCATGTAAGGGCTAAAAAACACTTGTGTGTCTTGTTATAGTTCCTATTCATCACTTATAGCACACCCCATATTTGCTCACACAGAGATAATATATATACAGATAATTCATTTACATGCTCTCTCCTTTCCTGCACTTGTCACTTGTGTATCTATTGCAAAACCCATGTTCAGTTGTGGTGGTGTTCAAAGTTTTTGTCACCAGACAAGCGGGACGAGAGGCTCCAGTGTCCCGTTTGGCACATATAGTACTCATCACTTCATTTAAAGCCAAATACCTCAGCGTGTGTGAGCCTGCCCGTGTGTGTTACCAAGAGGGTATTTATACATTTGTGCTCAGTCGTGAGATGATATACACCAGATCAGAGCGTCCATATGTGTGGCATTGTCGTCATGTCCCTTTTAAGATCTGTCTGTTCCCACTAGTAAAAGATGTCATTGACTTATAGTGTTACTCAAAGGACATTTTTATTGTGTGTCTATATTCATTGCAGCTAGGTTGGAGCCATGCCTGGTTAGAGTCTGCATTCAGTGGACATTTGTGGATCTTGTAAATGCAATATTACTTTTGATTTTGCATATATTACATAAACCTTACAGTCATACTGGTCAAAGCACATTTTAAGACTTCTAGGCCACCACAGCACACTTCTTATTTCAGGAAAGACACAAAGCCTGCTGGATTCTGGCAGTCTGTTATATTTCATCACCTTTCAATAATCATACATGTGGACAGTTTGAAAATGTCTCTTGGAAGGGCTTTTTGTAACATCTGAGATTTTGGTATTGGCTGAAAGTTTTAAAGTTATAACAGTTGATTTCTTTTTCATTACAGTGATTAGTTTTTGATTGCAGAGTAACCTTGCACACACTAGCAACATTAAATAGTTCAGAATAGAACAAATTTAGCTTGATTCTAACAAATTAAATTAATGCAGAGTTGCTTTTGTGCTGAAGTGTGATGCTGTTAGTGTGAAAATTCAGTTTGAAATTAGTGTGCACACACCTCAGGATCTATAAAAGAGAATGGTCATATTAAAAATGGTCACAGGTGCACTGCAACTGTAACTCTGAGCATTGAAGCCCCACCCACCTGCTGTTTAAACCTTCTGTTTTTTAAGCAGCAGCCAATCAGATTAAGTTACAGAGAAGGAAAGGGAATAGATTAACTGAGGAACTCCACCAAGTCTAAATGTGAGGTAAAAGGACCATAAATAAGAATTCTTTCAGTTGTAATTCATGCAAAGCTTCTTCAATAGAGTCAACTAATAGAAATATGGTAATGACAATAAGAGCTCCACTTTAAATGTAAATGTAAAAACCATTTTGTTCCTCAAGACAAATCAAATGAAGCTTTTATAAGATGACTGAATGAACAGATTTTTGCCACATATCATAACGTTTGTTAAACTGCCCCTTTGTGCTTTCCACAAACTGATTACTTAAACTGTTGGGCACTTTCGTAGAACAATATTCTTATTCAATTTCCCTTTGAATAAAATATTGTGTAAACCCTGTTGGCTTACTTCCTTTCCGGCTCTCTTTTCCCAATTCCCTCTTTCCTCTCCTCATCTTTTCACTGTCCTCCCTTCTTACGTTCTCCTGCCTTCTTCAACTCTTGACCATTCCTGGTGTGTTGGACCCCTGCAGCGTTTTTGGGCAAGTATTCTCCTCCTGTTTTTTGCCTCACAGCCCCTGTATTCTTTGTATTCTCTTATCACCGGCAGACTTTGGATGTAACGTCTTTTCCTTTGGTTCACTCTGTCTGATGCGGCGGACTCACAAAGACGGAAGCATTTTGTTCTAATGATCTGTTTTCCTTCGTATGCTGGTTTCTGATTAATAATGACAGTTCTGTGACACTGAATCAAGCTGCTATTTGCTCTGAGAAGCAGTGCTTCGCATGCAATGTGGACCCACAGTGCGGCGCAGACAGTGTGTGCGGGTCTGTGTGTGCAAGTGTGTATTTAACCCCCCACCTGTTCCAATGGCCCTCAGATGTGGTTTTGGCACTAACCTACTGTAGCAGGAAGAACAGAGGACAGGATGTTTGCATTATTTAAAGGTGAAACCATAAAGGAGAAAGCTGTGAGTCTGTACCCCGAACATGAGTTAGTGTGAGTCTTTGTTTTCCTCACTTTTCTCCTTTTTGACTCACTTTGATTTTTACAACCTTGTTAAATAACTCCTAATGAAAGACAGGATACTTCTGAACACACTAAGCCTCGCCTCTTCTGTCTGCCCTTCTGTGTGCTTTGTCATCAGTTTTGTCTTGTTTGCAGGCATCGAATCCAAAAGTCTCAGCAGAACATCGTTAATCTCTGAAACTGAAGCCTGGCTTGTCTGCTTTATTCCTTTTCAGAGAGTCAGAGCACTGTAAATGTCAGTTTAAAAACACAGTTCAAGTCTAAACCATAATCTCCCAATTCCCTCATCTATTTATCACGCATTTGTTAAGTCGGTGCAGACTGAATTTAGCATTTTAAAGAAGCTCACAAAACAAGCCAAGGGTTTTTATTACATTTTTTATTTAAAAGCCCAAAAAGTAAATTAATTCCTCATTTCCCAAATCTCTCTGCTATCCATCATTACTGGATACTTTGTGGGATTAGTAAGCAGTGACTGAATATAAAAGAAAAACCACATGGGTGCAGCTATTCCCCAACCATGACTACCAAAGAGGACAAGCAGCAGCCGTGTCGCCGTGAGAAATTCTGCTGCATCATATAATCAACAGAGAAAAATGTTAAGGTTAAACATTAAGGTTACGATCCGCGGCATATATTTCCCGCTTCATTTCAATGCACCGTATTTTTAATGCAAATGCATCACAGAAGTATTTTAACTCCACAGATTTATGCTATTGCCAGAAGAATGCTAATCCTAATGCTAAAAACACATATCAAACCTAACTTTAGAAACCGCATTTTAAGCCTCTCTTTGTGTTGTCCATCAGCGCTGTCTCCATTTGCATCCAAAGGGCTAAAAACCTTTAGTTCGAAATGCAATATTTCTATTCAGGACTCGTTCTGTGAATAAAATATTGTCACCTTTGACCCCTGTGGTTTTACCCTGTCTTTTCTTTCCCCTTTCTTTTCCCTCTCGTCTTTACCTCCCTGGGGGATGATTCGCTTGTTCATTCACTTTGTCTCTGCTGGGATTTTTTCCACTCCAGGGAAAAATGGCAAGTATTTTTTCCTTTACTTTCATCTCTCTCCTTCTGGTTCCGAGTCTTAGCGGTCTTTTATACGGCACATCTGGCCAAGTCTGTTCTGGTGTATTTTTATTTTTGCCTTTATACCTGATTTTCACCTGTTTGTGCAAAATTTGAATCTTTGCGGTCTGTAAACACAACTTTTGCCTCAGTTAGTCTAGCTGTACGAGTTATCGCAGCCCCTTATCATTACCAGAACACCAAATGGTGTGTTTGTGTCGATGCTGCTGGTGTCCTGACAGATGCAAAAAGTATGTTCCTTGGAAACTGAGCTGTGACTCAACATAGACAATAATCAGATAAGTTTCTCAATTGTGACGCTTCGCAGCAATTTCTCGTATTTAAAGAAAGTCTAAACGTGTTTCAGCATGCAAGGGACATATTTCAACACAAATTACAACATTTACCTTAAACCTAACCAAGGAGTTTTTAGTTACAAACTTAAAATAAATTAAAATACCAAATGTAAACAAAGTCAGGGGAATAAGGAAAATGGAAAGCTACCAAAGAGAAAACAGACTGCGGATGATCAAACTTGTGACTGTCTTCATTGACATACCCACAACCTTCTCATTGTGGGGACTTTTTTTAAGAGACCTGTTATCTCTCATTGCCAAGACATACAGGGTTTTAGATCGTTTAATACATTTAAAACAAAATAACCTGATAAATAAATACAAAATGCAGTTTTTAAGGGAAAAAAGCAAACCTAAAAAAAGTGGAAAAAGTAGCCGCCACCTAAACCTAATAACTGGTTGTGCTACCTTTGACAACGAGAACTATAATGAAGTGCTTCTGCTACAAGTCTGAACTTTGACTAGGCCACTCCCAAACCTTCATTTTTTTTTAGTCATTCAGAGGTGGACTTGCTGGTGTGCTTTGGGTCATTGCTGTGTTGCATGACTCAAGTGTGCCTGAGTTTCATGGGAAAAAATGCCTCCTTCATGATTTTCTGGTAGAGAGCAGAATTCATCATTCCATTACTGCAACCTGTGCAGGTCGTGAACAGCAAAGCACTCCTAGAACCCCTTGAAATGCTGTGTTAGTTTTGCTGCACGTAATCTCTTCATTTCAAATAATATTTTATCAAAACTCGTGAGGATCAT
Source organism: Aulonocara sp. 'chitande type north' Nkhata Bay (assembly GCF_057382095.1). Classification (NCBI taxonomy): domain Eukaryota; kingdom Metazoa; phylum Chordata; class Actinopteri; order Cichliformes; family Cichlidae; genus Aulonocara; species Aulonocara sp. 'chitande type north' Nkhata Bay. Next base: position 29,665,072 of record NC_141360.1, on the reverse strand, counting down.
CAAGATGCTTTTTTTTAAATTTTGGTAAATTTAGTCAATCACAGTTAATTCATGTTTAATAAGAGGGGCAATTCCTTTTTCACATATAGCCAGGTAGATTTGGATAGCTTTTACCCCTTCGTAATGGAAGTCATCATTTAAAAACTGCATTTTGTAATTTCTCTGGTTATTTATTTTAGTCTAAAATTTGTATTATGACCTGAAACATGTAAACGTGAAAAATATTCAAAACATATGAAATAAGGAAGAAGGTTATAATAATTTTTTCACCTTTTTGAGGTATCAGTCTCGCTCAGATGGAACATCTCATCTCAATCTCAATATAGTGACTCTTATTAACTTGTCTATTCTGAACCTAATTTTGAACCTTTATTGGGGAAAACTCATATTACTTTATACTTATCGCAGTTTCTGAAAGCCTCATGGCTGACAAGTTTGATGAATATGGCTACACACTGATTGCACCGAGGTAAGAAGGCACAGACAACTTTTTATAAAGTTACTTCTAACATAACTTTTACTCAGTATGACTGGAGAATTGTTCCATTGCCAACAGAGATTACTGCAAGGACTTAAAGCCTGACGCCAACAACACAGAGTTCCTCAAGAGGTTTAACGATTACATTGACAGGAAGACTCCAAACAACCCCATGTGTAAGTATCAAAAAATGAAGAAATATTTACCACAATTTTTGTCCATTTTGCATGTTCTTGGTGCCTATGGTTATGATGTGAGCACTGTTTGTTATAGTAGGTGTACATGAAAAAATTATTTTATTTTTTTACTGGAAGAGTGCCAACCCAAACATACTCCCAGAAGTCTCTCTTTCCAGTGAAGTACAGGTCTGGCTGGATGGTTTGGTGTGCCTGACTAGGCAAAGCTTTGTAATGTTGAACCCCTCTGTTCGTGTTACCCATTTGATGCTAACTCTAAAAGTCTGACCATCACACGCCTGACTGCACATGTGTGAGGCACGTCGGCTTAGATGTGACACACACACACACACAGTATTCGATAGCAATATGCCTTCCACACCCCACCTATAGCCGCTCGACCTCATCCAATTACTCTGTGTTTGTGAGAAAGAGCAGGACACGTCAAGCCGAGAGCGTGAGCGGAGCAATAAAACACAAATCAGGGACCAGTGGACCTTTTCCCTAACATCTGACCAATGCATTAACATCCTTGCCATTTCTTACATGCGCTCATTGATATGGATCACTCTTTCTTTTGGGGGGGGGGGGCTGAGTAAACCAAAAGGTCCCCTGATATTTATAAAAGCTCCTATATTGTGTTCCTTGGTATAATTTGATGGTGTGCATTTAATAACTTACTTCAAACATCTCAACAGGATCAATCCAATAAAACTTTTCACCCAATTGAAATATTACTTTCACCATTATTAGCTGCCAGTTTAATGGAGTCCATAGAGAGCAGAGAAGGAGAGAGAGAGGAGGCCCATGTGGACTGTTGGGGGTTTGAGCATCGTTACACGCTTTACTTGGTTAAGCCACTGCAGTGGCGAAGAAGTTGAAGTACATTAGGAATTCCTGGGCTGCCTCCAATAAAGAATCTCTAATGAAAAACACTGCACAGAGAGGGAAGGTGGAGTAGGAGGGAAATAAAGTGTTACACCAGCTGTTTTCTCTGATGTGTGTGTGGTGTGTCATAAAGGTTGGAGGAGGTGGAGGGGGTGTACCGACGAGCCTCGATGTTAATGGACTGAAGAGGGTCGCCTGTGGGTTCAAAGAGGCGGGCATAGCAACAAAAAAAGAAATGGACGAGCAGCTTGTATCATATGTTACCTTTGTCATGTGGTTTTTCACAGAAGACTGCAAAATGGTTTTTTTTGGTAACACCTGTGCTACCCTACCACCTACCCCAGAGAAGGAGGCGTGTGCATGAAAATGCGTGTTTCATTCCTACAGTGCTTTAATACTTTTTATCTGTTTCTGATTTTAAGACGCTCTTTTCTTCAAAGAGTAATATTTGTTCTGAAAATTTTCATTTGTGACATTGCTTCAGCTTTATTTTTTCAGCTTTGTTTCCATTTGGATCTTTTTAGGTGTTTGTGATTTTGGTAATATCTCAGTTTAATCTTGTTCCCTTCTCTCAGTTAGTGATTTGGTTCTGGATACATAAAATGTGATGCAAATGTTAAAATATTTCCAAGCATGTTTTTGTTTCTGACAGTATTTCTGTTTTTCTCACAGCAGAGTTTGTGGTTACTCTCTATTAATGCTCCACAGTTTTCTTTTGTTTTTATTCCACATAATTTTCTAAAGTGCAACATCAGCTTATTGAGATGAGACAAGACTGATGCCTAACAGAAGTCTACCGACTCACTCGCATATTATTCCAAAGGTAAAATACTGAGGCTCAAAATTCTGTTTTGCTGTTTAGGCAATGTGGATTTGGTGAACCGATTGCTCCTCGATGCTGGCATCACCTCCGATCTAATCAAGATATGGAAAGAAAACGATCCGATGTAAGTGAAGCACCGGTATTTGGTAAAGAATGACCAGGTGGAAAAAATTGAACACAGGTGGTTCAAGTATTTCAGTTAATGTCAAAGATAAAGCACATTCCAGTTTTTGTAACGGTATGCTTTACAGCTTTATTTTACTCTGCTTGTCAGAAACGGTGTCATGTCCAGATATGTTGCGACTGAAGGAGGGATCACACGAGTCTACCCCACAAGGTATTTCTTAGATGATCAAGGGCAGGGTTGATTTAGGATCATGGGAAGAAATATGTAGTATGTTTAGGATTATCTGATAAAGTATTATGATGTGGTCTGCTTATAGAGCACCAACTTACCAATGTAGTGCTTGATTTTTAGTGGTTATGGCATAAAGTCAGATTTGTTATGTATGTTTGGATATAAATGTATATCCATTTACTGCTGTATGTCAGTGGGTGATGGTGGTATAAGCTGAGGAAAGTGGCCCATTGGACCTTATACTTTGGTCCCTAGGTGCTTGACCCAGCTTCTCCTGGGGATTGCCAAGGCTTTCCCAGGCCAGATTGGATATTTAGTTCCTCCAGCAAGTTCTGGGGTTTCCCTGGGGATCCTACCAGCAAAACATGTCTAGAATACCTCTACATAGAAGCATTCCAGCCATCTTAACTGGTCCTTTTCTGTGAGAAAGTCCAGCTACAGTATTCTGCCCCTCCTCTAGCTACCTAAACTTCTAGAGTGATCCCACAGAAAAGTCAATATCCAGTTAGTTCATACACCTTGAGTAAAGGTCGAGCAATAGCTTGACAAATAAATTTAGAACTTTGTCTCCATCCCTATATCGCTCCTATCAACGATAGTGGAGTCAAAAAAGTGGCATCTTACTATATAAGTCACATGACTAGAACTCAACATCCCGTCTGTTGTTTAGGATACGATGGAGATCATGAAACTGTAAAGAGCTTTTAGAAAATCCCAATAATCAAACGGATGGTGACAGTAGGAAGAAAAAAAACTCTTCTTCGGTTGGGGATGAGGGGAAACAGAACAGAGAGAGAGAGGACAAAAGGTATACTAGAGAGAGAGAGAGAGAGAGTCCAATCTATTTTTTTCTCAAGGATTGTTGCTGAAAAATTGTTTGCTTTCATTTAGCACCCTTCAGAGTGATGAGTGATTTATGGGTTGCTTCCCATTCTGGTAAAACCTGTATTTTACTGAATCATTTCAGGTTCAGTTTTAAGGAAGTTTTATTCTTACTTACAGGATAGGGTAGCACGATCTGATATCCTCGTGTTGGTGTTGTTCCCAGATCATCATACTAAATGTTGTTCCAGGATCAACATTGCAAGTGACCAATCAGAATGTTGTGACGTCATACTTTTGCGACTTCGGGAAAAACCGGCGTAAAACCAAAAACTGTACTTAAGCTGCGAGAAACCGCCTCTGTCCGCCGATCAACGGACCCTGACCCTAACCCTAACCGTAACCCTTTAATAAACAGTAAGCAGAATTGATATTGTCCTTGCAACATTGGAATTGCATAAATGCACGAATGGCTTGGCGCGCAAAAGAATAACGTCACAACAATGTGATTGGTCACTTGCAATGTTGAACCTGGAACAACTTTTTCATGATGGTCTGGGAACATCACCAACACGAGGATATCAGATCATCCGGATAGGGTAAGTCATTGGCAACTCTGGTCTGTGGGGTACCGCAAGGCTCTGTCCTTGGACCACTTCTGATTTCTTTATGCATATTACCCCTGGGACAGGTTATCTGTAGGCACAGTGTTTTCACTGCTATGCAGATGACACAAAGCTTTACATCTCTTTAACACTAAAGGCAGTCATCAAGTTAATTAACTAATTTTATATCCAATATATTGAATGCTAGATGGCACAGAACTTCCTGCAGCTAAACATGGATAAGACAGAAATAATCGCTATCATCTCTTCTTAGCAAATGTTTTAAAAAAAATTTTTAATTTACCTGTTTTTTTTATTTTCTTCTCGCTTTTTAATCTTCTCCTGCTACCAGCATTCCCCTAATACTGTTTCATCTTTATCTCTTCTTTAAATATTTTATTGCTATTTGTTTCCTATCTTGTTTTTGATTTTTGAAAGGTGCTCTATAAATACATTTTATTATTACTGTTATTAAATGTGAGCGTGATAAACAAAGAACTGCAGTTAGAATTAGATCTATAGATATTAGAGTCAAAAATGTGGTCGTGGTAGTATTAGATTGGTAATATTTGAATGCACTCGTCTTTATTTTTACAGTAATGGCCTGGACTGGACTGGACAAGCGGAGACGTATGATTTAAGCTTCTACAAGCGAAGTTTGGACAACGATCTGTACATCTTCACTCCAACTGTATTCGAAAATATTTGTGAGTAACAGCTACTCGGTTGTGTCATCACCTAAGAGTTATTCTCTCCCAAAGACAACTTTGGCTAAAATACCTAGAAAGCCTCTTTGAAGATCCAGCTCGTCCGTTACTACTCCACGTCACTGTGTAACATATTTGTGCAATGCCGTACAACCTGCAAAGTAAGCTAAAGAATGACTGGCTACAACGCAGTCACCAGGGTGTTCAACACAGTTCAGTGTTCACAAACATATCAGTGTCAAGCTATAAAGAGGCAGACACTGTCTGAGCTCTAAATAATTAGCTGTTAAATCTCTCTATCGGGGGCTTGTGGGAAATAAACCCACAACAAGGCTTGAGCCTTTACCTCAGTTCTCACCTTTGTCTTGACTTTCACCTTCACAGAACTAAATGGTTACAATGTATTGTGATCAGATCTGGTTCTCTTGTGCTCAGATTGTGATTCTAACTTAGAGTCACACTCAGTAACTAACTTATTTTTTCTGAAGTCAAAAGCGCTTCAGTAGTATACAGTGTTTTTATACAGTAAACCATACAGTTGTATGAATGAGTCACTAAAGGAGCATCAAATGGACAGTTTAAAAGAAAGTTGAGTGTAGTGGGTGAGGGGACAGCAGTAACAATTTTGTGAATTGTCTGTGAAGGTTCTCTGTCATCTAGGTCATGATAGTCCAAGGAGCTTGGAAAGAAAAGCGTCTGGACTTCTTTAAGTTGCTTGAAGACATTTCACGTCTCGTCTGAGAAAGTACAACATAGAAGAGCCACCTCGACGGGACAAGACTCGGCAGTCCATCTCCATCTAAAGGACAAAGGTCACTCTTTCGAGGAAACCAATGTTGACATTATGGACAGAGAAGACAGATGGTTTGAAAGAGGAGTGAACAAAGCCATCTATGTCCACTGTGAACGGCCCTCTTTGAACAGAGGCGGTGGTTTACGACAACAACTGTCTGCCATCTATAATCCAGTTCTGAGATCCCTTCCCAGACGCTTTAACTCCCACTCACATCCCGGGCCTTTTGACTTCAGGAAATCACATGATGGGGTGGGGCAAGGTCTCACAATCAGTTCACCCGAAAGCTTGGCTGATTGTGACCCACACCCGTTTTCACACCTTAGCTCGTGTGATTAGGTAGAGGATCATTAGGGGGTCCATGTCCCTCTTGTGGGGACACTCCCACAGGGCTTAAATCTGGGACTCTCCACCATTTGATCATAGAAATGAAGAAGCTTCTCGGATGAGAAGTGAAACGTCTTCAAGCAACTTAAAGAAGTCCAGACGCTTTTCTTTCCAAGCTCCTTTGACAGTTTTGTGAATTGTTAATTTGTTTAGTTTGCTAACTTTTAACGATAAAGCCAGTAAATTGTTAGTAGCCATAAAATGAAAATGTGCACATACCATTTTCAATGCAGCGTTTCCTTGGTTTTTCTTGTAGCTCAATATGAGGGTTCAGTTCTAGTGAGTAAAGCAGTAAACCTCAAGATTGACGATACCACACTCAAACCAGCTGGTAAGAACACACGTGCACAAATACAAATCACAACCCAATGAGTGTTTACATATTTAAGGCCCATTTCTCATGCTCCATCTTTTATTAAACCGCCTACACATAAACACACTTACGCTTAAAGCGATGCATCTTATTTATAGATCCACACCCTATAGTGTGAACTTCTTTTCCTCCAACAACACTTGCTGCTTCTAATTTAATAGCCACTACGTTTGTCTATTTCTTCTTCCCTCTGCCATAGATACACAAACACACATACACAAACCACACATCAAGTTGTCTAGTTGTCTGTGATCTTTAGCCAAGTTCCATTTTCTGAGTTCAGAGTGGAAAGTTGACACAGAGGTCCGGTATGATCTAGGATGTCTGGCTTTTGTGTTTTAACCCAGTGGTCGGTGTACATTTGGACATAGATATGTGGAGAGAGATCTTCTCCAACACCTCACAGAGAAAAAGTGTGAGTAGATCCTATCTTGATGACATATTCAGCATGTGCGCAATTAGATACATTTTGTCGTTCCTATCAGTTTTCATCATTTTGCCCCTTTATGTTTTCAAGTGCAAGGATGAGCTGTGTGGCTGTACGATAGGCGATAAGGTAAGAGGTTCGGGTATGTAGAAAATGTTTTGCTGTTAGTTTTGGATGAAAATCAGCGCTGGTTTAATTATCTGTTTAATTCCAGAATTTAAACTGTTATATTCTGGATGATGGAGGCTTCTTGGTGATGACCAATCAGATTGACCATTTTAATGAGGTGGGCCTCTGGATTTTGTCCTTTTTTTTCTTTCTTTTTTTTTTCCATTCACACAGCAGTTGAAAATATAGTGATTCTGAGTGCCTGATTTAATGTGACCAGAACTCTGCAGTCCTGCGAAAGCTTAACACCCCATCATTTAGTAGTTTATAGAACCACCTTTGGGAGCATGAACTTGATGTAATCATTTTCTGTATAACTTTATCAGTGTCTCACATCATTGCAGAGGAATTTTAGCTCACTCTTCTTCCTAACATTGTTTAGTTCATTAAGGTTTGCTTGCATTTGTTTGTGCACTACTTTCTTAAGGTCACGCAACAGAATTTCAATTAGGTCGTTTGGAGAATTTGCACTTTGACTGGGCCATGGCAACATTGTGATTCTTTTCTTTGTTAGTCATTCGTTTGTAGATTTGCTACTATGCTTGGGGTATTTGTCCTGTTGAATGACCAAGTGTCAGCCGAGGTTTAGCTGTTGGACAGATGGCCTCATATTTGACTCTCATATTAAGGTGAATTTGCTCGGACATCCGCTGCTCAGATGATTGTGGAATTATGTTAAAAGCCATTTGAATTCTCCTCATCTGGAAACTGCCACAACTTTGTATCTAATTAGCAGTACCTGGCTACTACCTACCTTGGGAACAGTAAGGGTGTGTTTAGTTTTTCACAGGACATAGAACCCTATAAAAACATAACTTTTCACATGAGTGTATAGATAATGTAACAACTGATCAAATTCTGTTCATGAAATGAAATTGGAGGTTCAAGGTAAGCTGGATTTAAGTTGAAATATTTTGTGTCAAAACAATATTTCTTTCATTTTTCTTTACCTTGAAAGAAATTCTTTTTTTACTGCCAGAGGACTTACATGCTCAAAGTTGAATTGAATTCAACAACCAGTCATTTTACACACAGACTGACCTTTTCCTGGACTCACCTAATGCAGTTTGTCTTTAACTTGCCAGCTTTCTAATACAAAGCCCATAAAATGTTTGAATATCACAACAAATCTTTTGTGAATCTTCAGTAAGCCTAAATTTGCTTTTTTATTACTAAAAAAAAAACATAACAAGGGAGCCTAATAAAGTTTTCCCATGGCTTCCTATTATTAGCTAATTCAAAAAGCCCAAATACAGAAAATAAATGTTATTGTCCTATTCTAAAGGCTGACACTGGGCCTCTGTTGTCATCTGAGTAAATGTTTTCATGCCACCTCAACTCCTTCCCTAATCAGAGTTGGGTGTATGGTGGATAAATCAGTAGCCTCAGCAGTACTAAAAACCCAGTGACCTTGTTTATAAAAGGCAGTGTGCCCTCAATCATATTTCTCTCTCTGTGAGCTTCCCCTTTTCTCTCCCTCTTACTATGTCCTTCTCTCCCCAGCTTATTCCTTTGCTCTCTCCAAAACGCCCTCCGGGAGTCTGCAAGCTAGCAGTGCCGGGACTGTTAATTCATTATTTGCGTTATTGCACGTGGAAAGAAAAGAAGGCTCACTTTACCTTTATAGATTAAAAGATTTATATACTCTGCGAATGTTAAGATAAAGAGGAATGAATATATGGAGGACAGCTTGTTAACAGTGACCTGAGCGATTGACTGCATTCATAAAGTACAAACACACAGAGCACTACTTACTGTACACACACCCTCCTGGAAACACTGTTACTTAAACACTTCCATGCACACAGTCATGTGATACCTCTGATATACTGAGGCAAACTACTTCCCCCAAGTAAAAATTTATGGCTGCCCGATGGACTGTGTTAATCAGATTATACCGAAGTCAGTCATCCTGGTTTGAGAGTGATTTGCTGTCTGTTTGTCTTTAAATTCTCTGAACTTTTTTTGCACATGTCTACAGTTTCACGACTTTTTGTTGCACGTGTTTTACTTTGTGTGGGTTTTTTTTTTTTTTTTTCAGCAAATTTACAATCACTGACCACTTTATTAGGTACACCTGTTTAACTGCTCAATCAGCCTATCGCATGGCACTAACTTAACACATTTAGGTATGTAGACATGGTCATGATGGCCAGGTTCAAAGCAAACATCAGGCTTCTGTCAGCTGAGAACAAGAGGCTACAGTGAGGCTACAATTAACATAGACTCACTAAAATTGGACAGAAGAAGACATTGCCTATTCAGATGAGTCTTGATTTCTCCTGCAACCATTTGGATAGCAGTTCAGAATTTGGCATGAACAACACGAAAGCATGCTGCCTTGTAGGCGGCAGCTGGTAGTGTAATAGTGTGGGCACATATCACGCCCCCCCCCTTAAGTATTATGTCAATGCCATAGCCTACCTTGGCATTGTTGCTGGCCATAATTACATGATGGCTTGATAACATTATCTTTTGATTGCTGGTTCCAACAGGATAACGCACCATGTCACACAGCTCGGATCTTTCATAATGGTTTCTTTAGTGGACTCAAATGTCTTCCACATTCACCAGATACTGTAACTGTCGTCAGTGGTGAAATGGAGGATTGGCATCATGGATGTGTAGCCGACAAATCTGCTGCAATTACTGTATATATTTCTGTCATGTCGGTATGGACAAACATATCTGAGGAACAGTTCCCACACATCTTTGTATCTCTTCTACAAAAAAATAGGTGGTTTTGCAGGCAAAGAGTGTCCAGTTCAGTACTAGCAACGTGTACCTAATAAATAGTTAGGCAAAAGTATAATGATAAATTCAAATTATCAAGAAGCTTAGGCTCTCTGTAAATGAACAATCCCAACTACAATATCAATTTTAAAAGTTTAGTAGTTTTGGCTGTGTTCAACCATTTATCTGCGGGCTGTAGGTAGTTTGTGGACCTTGAGGCATGTTTACTACTCATGTATTAGTCATGTAAATTATATGATTTCTTTGTGCAAGTTCTTATTTATTTATTTTTTAATTATAATTATTATTCTGTGCCCTGAATACCTGATCCCTGCTGCAAAACTAGATTGGGAAATTCTTCGGTGAGATCGACCCTTGTATTATGAGAAGCTTGATCAACTCGTCTCTGTACACCAATAAGAGTACGTATAACTACCAGTCGCTCTGTGATCCCAAGAAAGAGGACAAAACATCTGCCGGGTTGCGATCCGTCTACGTGGTAAGTTACATAAGCCAGAGACTATAAACACACGCAAAACCTATCACACAAACTGAGCCACGCATTACTGCACACCTACACGTTCTGATATCCATACGCAAATTAATTTCCCTGCATGAACAGAAGGATAGACGCAAGTAAATATGATGCAATTTGTACTCATACCTGCTTGATGACATGTATGCACACATACACATATACACACGTCACTCTAAAGGGAGCCATACATCTGGATAGTGCAGACAGTAGGGAAAGCAGAGGGAATGGTGAAAGCATGGCTAAAGTGGATGTTTCAGAGTAAAAGATTGCTTGGCTAACACATCAAGCAATGTACAAGCTGGCACTTTTTTTTGTCACTTACAAAAAGTGCAACTTCCAGTGGAATGATGTAAATTATCTGCCGATTTTACAGTAACACTGATGCTTTCCCTTGATGTTAAAATGTTTCCTTCATAGGAAGAGGCAATAAGCCGAAACTTAATAGAGGTATTTGTATTTGTAAAAATTTCAAATCATTTACTATACAAACAAAATTGTCATTTCCCAGCTGTTACCACATATTCGTACATGGTCTAGTGACCAAGGTGAGATGAAAGACGCAGATATCTTCTGATCAAAGACTCTGTCAGCAGCCAGTGTAACACGGTTAGTAAAGCCTCCTTGATGACTGAGGACACCGTCAACTAAAAGGAAAGAGTACAGCACTGATTCACCGAAACAAGGCCCTCGCATGCTAACTATAATCAAAGCAACATGTTGGGGCTTTTATTTAAACTGTGTGCTACTTTGTTTTCTCACTGGTTCTTTGTTTACATAGTTATCCTCACATCTGTTGACGAGGACTGTGCTCTAATTTCCTCACAAAGGAGGAAAATAAAACCTCTGGCTGGAACTTTCGGTCTTTGTGCTGTGCAAAACTAGACAGCTACTGTAAACACAAACAGGATATTCAGACAGGCTCAACCAGCTTAAAATGAATGCTAAACTATTCATTGTAGGTTTTATTTGGTGCTCATCTAATATTCTTTTCTCATTTTCTCCCTTTAAGCCCACAATAGCAGATATATTAAATTTGGGATGGTGGGCAACTGCTGCTGCCTGGTGAGTTCTTTTTGTTATTTGTTTGATTTTTAAATTTTTTTTTAAATAATATGGTCTGAAATGGTGTCATTCCATTATTAGCTGAAATATTCTCTATAGAAGCAGGAATTTTAAGTCCTTAACCTCAAAATACATGGAAAGCAGGATTTGTTCCTCCACATGGACGTATAGCATCTGTTTAATAGCTGATTTTTTTTTTTCCCTAGACAGTCTACATTCCAGGAAATCATCTCTTGATTTATGTGCTGTGTCACTGTCTTGATGTCATTACAACATGTTTAATAAAAATTTATTTTAAGGCCACTCAAAATGTACCCATATTCACGCCCTTAAAGCAAATATTAGGACTTTTCAACTACAGTATGCAAATTGCTTGAGCTAAACCTCATTTCTTTATATTTTGTGTCAAGGAGCGAGACTACTTTTTAAAGTACTCTCTAGCTTTAGATGTCCAGGCTTTGCGAAAGTCTCTCAACCTTGTTCTTTGGACATTGGCTGCTTTTTCGCTACATTTTCAGTCCAATTTCTCAACCATTTTCAGATGAGTGTTTTGTTGGTTGTTTTTTAAGCCACTTAGCACCTATGAATCATCCAAGCTTAAAAGGGCTCTTAACTCAAGAAAAAGAAATCTGCATGACTGGAAAACAATCTATGGAAGAGTCGCTGTCAAGAAGCCGATCTTAGGGAAGAGAAAGAAATATATTGTGGCAGTGGCAACTGGTCTTATGGATCAAAATTTGACATTTCTGGTTAAAATCAGCAATATATGTGGTTAAAAATATATGGAGGAGGTTGCCAATCAGACCTGATTGCAGTGGCTTCATTCTTTAGCATAACAATGATCCCAAACACACTGGATAATGGATTGGATTTATATAGCACTTTTCAAGGCAACCAAAGCGCTTTACAATGCCACTATTCATTCACTCTCGCATTCACACACTGGAGGCACACAGATACGCTTCCCAACCCCCTGAGCCACAGTCGCCCCGATAAAAGCATAATGTAAAGAAATGTATAGAAAAGCAAACAATGGAACGCTATTAGTCATAGATTGGCCTCCCCAGAGCCTGAACCTTAGTATTATTGAGGTAGTTTGGGATCATCTTAACAGAGAATGAAACAAAAGGCATCCAAAGAAGAGCTTCGCATGTCTACCAAGAAGCTTAAAGAACTAATCTTTAAGACTATTTAAAGAAATTACAAGACAGTTGTCCTAAAGTCTCGACTATAATGTCTGCTTTCCATAAGCCTGCTTCGGTCCACGTGTGTCCGAGTGATTTTTATCATCAGAGCTTGCCTAAAGGTGATCATACCAAGTAATAACTTTCAAGCTGGTTTGAATGATACGAACACTATTTTTGACTTACATGTTGTATTTCCACCTACGTTTTCACATTTCAAGAAGTCAGTGTTCCTATTTCCCATTTTCCTAGCAAAATATTAAAAAAGAGTGACGGCTCAAGACGTTTGCACAGTAATGAAAATATGAAAATTGGATAGAATTTAGTTAGTTTAGCAGTTTGGTTTTAGCTTGCATGAGTACTTAAATAGATTTTTGTTTTAATGTATATAAAATCTAATGAATTTAACTATTTGTTTGTGTCTGGGATTGCTTTTTTGCTCTTAGGTCAGTAATGCAACAGCTAGTGGTCAGCATCACATTACCTAACTTCGGGGAAGCAGGTTGGTTCCTATTAATTTCACATGAGAACAAGGGGGTTGAATTGTTTCTAAGAAATGTCTGCAGATCTGTACAGCCTGGATTGCCTCCTTATGGAGAATTAATTATGATGGATGTTCTTTTTATTTTGAAGTCAGTGTCATTTTTACAAATAGTTACAACCTCATCCTTAGAGGAACTTAGCAGGCTTAGGTTTGTATGTATTAGGAAAAACAGAATACCAGGCCTCCCTCTCTCTTTGTTAAAGACACTTCTTTTCATATGACTTTGGCAAAATAGAAGTTTTAGTTTATTAAAGCTTTGGAATTAGTTTTATGCTGTCATCCCCATGAAAATGCGAGAACTGGTGTTAATGCCCAGAAATGTTCCTTTTTTTTTCTCTAAATTTAAATATTACTATTTACATGGCTGGTTTCTCCTGGGAGGAGGGCAATAAACTTTATCTCTTAAGCTGCTTTAATTGTCACATATGAACAAAGGATAAATGTACTATTTGTACAGCACTCCCTTCATGTTGAACCTACAGAGAATGATTGTCTGTGTTAGGTTTTCTTTAAAGCTCAGTGTCATAGCAAAATGTAGACACAAACAAAATCAAATGGAATGGTAAAAGAAACTGTAGCTTAATCAGCTTTACAGAGGATAGCAAAATTCCCTTTAAATACTCAGGAAAAAATGCTCCAATGATTCCTCTATCTTTTCCTGTAGCATATGAAACGCTGGAAAAATCCTTATGAAGGGAAAGGAGATGATGCTGTCGATTCAAAACGACACAAATGCCCACTGTTAACGAAAATATCAACAGATTGACAGAAGTGTCAATTGAGGAATGTGCCAGAACTTGTGCTCATAAGCAGATATCCTTGGAAACTTTCAAAAGCTCACAGGCAAACTATGAATGTTACACTACTTAAAATTTACAATCTACTCGTTATGACGTTGTTTCGTTGTGTGAAGCGCTTTGGGTTCACACAAGTGCTCTCTAAATAAAAATAATTCAAAACACAACTAAATGAATGCTAATGTTTGGCGTAGGTATAATAGGTGAAAATATATCAGAGCTGTTGTTTTAATTGTGTGTTAACCAAAAATATACCTGAATGTGCTTCTACAGCTACTGATGATGCACCGGATGTGGAGAAGGAGGTCTGCATCAAGGAGGAATATCAATACTACTTTGAGAATGACAGCCTGTCTTTTAGAGGCGTAATCGACACAGAGAAGTGCTCAAGGTAAACCGTAAAAACCCGTCCCAGCTACACAATAGGCACTTGCTGTGTAGACGCTGACAGAGAATAATATCTGTAAAATACCTGATGTGGGCCTAAAACCTTTCAAAACATTTGCATGCCATAAAAGTGAAGTCAAGTCACTTGGCATTTTCATGTGTGATTTGTGCATGTGCACGGGCATGTGTGGTGTTTTAAGGTCCCTCTTGCCGGCTAATGGAGTGCCTGCCTGCGTGCCGCGTGGAATTCCTGCACTTTAGCTGCACACACGTTTCTTTTTAACGACCACTATAAAAATAAAATAAAATAAAAAAGCGGAGCAAATCATTTGAGCACCAGCAACATGTGGGTCTCAGTAAAGTTCTCGGAGGACAGCGGCATGGTAAGGCAGGTTTGTGTGTCCTTATGAGCATAGTTGACAAACTTGACTGAGTGATCCACTGTGTGTGCAGACCAATAGCTGACTACTTTTGTGGAAAAGAGATGACAATTACTGCATCTTCACTTCACTGCTTTCTGGTTAAACATTCAACTTCCTTGTATCTCTTGTGAGCATGTTTGAATGAAATCATATCTTTCCTGGACTCAAGCCCACGTGTCAACAACTGCTTTTGTGTCTCTTGTGTGTCTTCCCTTCTCCAGGCTCTATCACGCCGAAAGGCTGCCCAAGACGAACCTCGTCTTCATCGTTGCAGAAACAGAACATGGCTGTGAATGTCAGGAAAAGATATTAAAGCAGGAAGAACAGGAGTGTATCCTTTTACTAAACACCAGCTATAATCTGGTAGACAGTGTGTACACTTGACTCAGGGAACAGATGTTCATAAAGTTTGTGCTTTGGAGAACATAGGCGCTGATTATGACTGATATTTTTCACCACTCGCCATTTAAAGAGGACTTGTGGTAAACAACTGAATGTTCATTCTCCAAGCTTCTATAAAAGGGTTGTTTTCCATTATCGACAGCGGTTACCGTGGAGTATTTCCCTCATTTGTGTCCTTTAGAATCCCACACCCACAAAAATGATCATCTCCGCCATAATTGACATTTACAAATTGGCCCAGAATGAGAGACTTGTAATGCTTTGGTTTCTAAGTCTGTATGGCAGATGGTTTTGTGGGATAAGTCTGAATAGCTTACAAACAAATCAATGATGTTCTCGCAAATACACAGAGCTGTGATCAATTAGAGGTAAAGCCTCTTGGAAAACACCATTGTAGAACATGATGGCTGCGTCATTGCAGTATTAAGCAACGTATTCCAACTAGTGTCTTTGTTTAGTAATCAAGATGTATGATTTAACACTATTCCAGCTGTACGTAAAAACTGTGTCTTCTGAACAAAGCACTATTTGTTGCTGCTATTACTAATGCAGAATCAATCAGAAGTTGTCATGTTCCTGACTTCAGTAATCCAGCACAAGGGCCTGATCCTTGTCAATTGGCTTCCGAGCCGCGGTACAGGAAGGGACCTGCAGCTTGTTTTGATAACAATAGTCATGTAAGTGCCTTTAATCAGACTTGGATGATGTTTTCCCCTTTTTTAAAAAAATTGGTTGTTCTGTGCTAGTTTATCATCTCCAGTCTGCAAAGACCTTTTGTCTGGCTTTCCGGTGAATGGGAGACAAATATTTTCTCTCTGTTTATCTTCTAAGGAAGATATTTGGATTCTTTGTTGGGTTCTCTCTGGGGTACTCTGGCTTTCTTCCTTAGCCTCAGACATGCACTTAGTGGGGTTAGATTAATTGGTGATTAAAATTGCCCATAGGTATGACTGTGGCTTTGAATGATTGTCTGCCTCTCTATGTTAGCCCTACGACAGACTGGCAACCTGTCCAGGGTGTAATCCGGTTCTCGCCCTATCATAACTGGGATAGGCTCCAGATCCCCGTGACCCTGATAAAGATGAGCAGAAGAGAATAGATAAATGGATGGACTGATAACAGCAGACTTTTTCAGAGAAGATCTGCAACACTCAATGACCTTTAACTAGATATACAACCAACAAGCCTTTACTGAGTGTAGTTATATTGGAAAGAAAGACCATTGCAAAGCTTTTTGTACCATGCACTCTCCAGGCACTTTAATAGGTACACCTGTTCCTCTGCTCAATAATGCAAAAGCGAAGCAGCAACTCAATGCATTGAGTCACATAGACATGATAAAGATGACCTGCCGAAGTTCAAACTGAGCATCAGAAAGGACAAGAAACTTGAGTTTGTCTTTGAATGTGTCTTTGAACGTGACAGTTGTTCATTCTAGTATTTTCAGAGTATTTCGGAACTCCACAAACTAGGTTTGCAGAAAATGGTCCAAAAACAGTCTAAAATACCCAGTGATTAACAGTTGTTTAGATCAAGATGCTTGTTGATGCATGAGGTGAGAAGAGATTGACCAGACTGCTTTGAGCTGATTTTAAGACAACGGTAACTCGTTACAACCATGGTATGCAGAAGAGCATCCTAACACATTGAACCTTGAAGCACTTGGGCTACAGCTGCAGAAGACTGCAATCATGTCAGCTAATAACAGGAAACTGAGGCTGCAATTTACATTGCCTCACCAAAATTGGACAATAACAGATAAGAAAAATGTTGCATGGTCTGATGTGTCGCGATTCCTCCTGTGACATTCAGATGGCTGGCTCAGAATTCAGTATAAACAACGCGGAGGCACTGAGCCTGCCTTGTTCAACCTTTAAGAAAATGTTGCGTTGTTTATTCACTTTATGACTACAGTGTACCCATCCTCTGATTATTGATAACGCACCATGATACAAGGTTCAAATCACCTCAGACTGGTTTCGGGAACATGACAATGAGTTCATTGTACTCAAATGGCCTCTACAGTCACCAGATCTCAATTCAATGAACTCCTTTGGAATGAGGTGGAACAGGACATTGGCATTGTGGATATGCAGGAAATGTGCGATACTATCATGTCTATATCCTCCAAAATCTGTGAGAAATTTCTCCAGCACTCTATTGAATCTTTGGCATGAAGAAATAAGAAATAGCCATGAAGGCAAAAAGGGTTCCAAGCTGGTACTACATTAGTAAGGTGTACCTAATAAAGTGTCCAGGGAGTGTAATTTTAAGTTTTCACGATTCAAGCCTGTTTTCAAAATGCCTTTTTTACTGTGCGAAAAGCATTTTAGCGTTTTTTATTATTAGAGTAAGAAGTACCAACATAATAGAGGCCAATTAAGGAGAGACCAGAGTCATTTTGGTCAAAGCTCAAGTCACTTCCTCAAAGTCCTTAAGACTCTCTCCCAGTATGGGAACAATGTATCAGTGCTGAACCCATGGCACCTTTCCATAACTAATATCTTTACATCGTGCATGCCACTTCTCTTTTGGATTCTTTTGTCTTTTGTGAAATCCCTCAAAAGCTGTATGTGCGTAGGTTTCCCATGCAAAGATAAACAGTCAGTTGTTTCTTGATTTATGAATAACTAAGCTAAACAAACATTTTTATGAGCAGCACAGAATCTTTGCGTGTGAAACCCCTGTGCTTGAGTGCTTTGTTTGTTTTCACTCTATAGTCTTTTTCCAGCGTCAAAGTTTTAAAAATGAACTCTTCTGCCTGCACTGTTGCTCACTTACACACGCATATGCAAACACCCACCCATCCACCCACACACTAACTTTCTCTCACACTTGTCTCTGAAGGGAATGCATCTGCCTTGTACTACTGTTTGTGTATGTAACCTAATTATTTCTTCCTTTTCTGCTCATATTTCCTTTCTAACCTGCTAACTATATGGACCCTTTGCTGCATGATTCTCTTTCTCTGTTTTCTCTGTTTCCCGCCTTATGATTGGCTGTTGATGGTTAGGATGAGGTCATGTGCCGAAGGAGCGCAGGCTCCCCATTGGCTTCTTCTCTGCTCATGTTACTGCTGCCACTGTTCATGTGCTGTCTCGGGTCAGTCCCATAACGCTCACTCGTTAACACTTTGTCATTATTTTCGAATGCTCGATCTTGTTCGTAACTCTTGCTTCTTTTTCCCTTGGTGTTTCAAGTCTTGTCTCCTCCCCCATTTTCATGTCCCTGCTTTGTTCCACTATTTTATCTTTTTCCATTGCTTTTCCACACATTTTCTCACCTGCTTCTCCTTCTTATTTTATATCACCATCTGACTTCACCTTCCCAACTTACATGCCTGTCCTTAACTGACTTTGAACTTAAAGCCATTCTCTTTGTATTATTCCCCATCAATCATTATCTGTCTTCAAATGTCTACTGGTTACTGATGTATCCGGATGCTAGCAAAAACAGACCGCTCACCTATCATCTACATCTAGATTTTATTTTCTTTTGCCAAAAAATATCAGGGGAATTCATTTATCCAAAGTTTTCCAGTCAAGTATGAAAAAAAACATCCTGATATCGTTTCATATTTTATGACCACATGTTTGATACCTGCATAGCTCATTTAGGGCGCTTTCTATGCTTCATTGTCCTTTGTTAATTCTGTTGTACAGTTGTCAAAAACCTGCAACTGTCAAGCTTTAGAGGACAGGATTTAGTCTGCAAAAGGAAATGTCACCAGCCACAGTGCTGTGCAAATGTCATGAGCCACCCCTCATTTATATTTTGCAAGGACAAGGGAAATGGGTACAGTGATTTATTGAAACAGGTGCAAACATAAATGGAAATGGAGTATGGCAATTCTTGAAAGTCGTTATTGCCGCCGTTATTCTTAGCCTGAACCCTCTGAGGCAGCTTCTTGGAATTTCTTGAAGTAGTCTTCAGAAACACTTCTCCAGACTTCTTGAGGAACATTCAAATATCTTCTTTGGATCGTGCCTGCCTTTTGTTCAAGAAGTCAAGATGATCCTACCCTGCAGAGCTCCGGACTCTGGGGAGGTCAGTTCCTGACTGATAGTGTTCCATTGCGGGTTTTTCTAGTCAGGTATGCTTTTACTGTACTGCCGATGAGTTCAGGATCATTGTCCCGCAGACAAATGAAGCTGTTCCCAATGATGCACTTTATATATGACGTTGTATGTAAGCATTTATGATTCCATCAGTTTTGATACGATTCCTAAGACTACTGGCTAAAGTGCAACTCTAAACCATGACAGACCAACTCCACCGTGTTTTACGCATGTCTGTCAACACTCACTGTTATACCCTCTCCTGACCTCTGAATGTATTGACGACACTTTGAGCAACAAATGGATTCGGCACTCCTTAAGACCTTTTTCAGTCCAGTTCTTGTGTACTTTACCATACCTTACCTGGATCAATTGAATGTTCACATTTTTTCTATTTCTTAAGAAGATAACTTTAAGATATTTTTTTAGTTAGTAGCTCTTTGGGAACCAACTTGTTGGGTACAGCATGCCGTAACAAACAGCCTAAAGATACAATTTCAAAGTGGTTCTTTGCTAAGTGGTGTTTTGTGTAGACACAATGCTGCCTCATCCCTTGTGTTGGGTCCCTTTTTGCAGCTTGAATAACTCATAGGTCTGTGTTTGAAAAATCAGCCAATGTCCAAAGAAAGATTTTGAAAGACCTTCAGAAAAGCTCATTAACTATTGCTTGAGACCACTTACAAAAATTACAGGAAAGCCTAGCTGCTCTCAGCAAAAGATAAATTAAAATAGGGCTGGCTCAAAACCTTTTCATAGTACTGAAAAAAGAAGTGACATCATCAGATTCAACCTGTTAGATAATGAAGCTCACATTCATTTTTAAAATGAACACGCCAGTGTTGTAAAAAAAAAATGCTAAGAAAAATAGAAAAACAGATGTAGATATGCTCAGCTGTTTGTTTAGCTTATGTATTTCTTTTCTTTATTCCCAAACACAACATTAGGAAGTAAAGCTCAGTTACTACTACTGTACTGGTCACACAGCAGTGATTTTTCAAAGCAACTGCACTCAAGGCAGTCTTTAGGTCCTTTTCAAGGGAAGCCATAAATATGTAAAAAGACATTCTGATAAACCTATCTTAGAGTTTTATATAACTAAAGGCACAAGCAGCAGGGTAGTGAAATAATATTTTTAAGAGAAATACAGTGTTTATTTTTCTTCATCTGGTTGACTCAGCATATAACTGTCTATAAACATCATTTCTCCTTTTAAGCTTAAGTTACAGAATTCCTATTGGTGTATATATATCAGATTCAGTGCACTCAGAAAAATAAAGTATTATAAGAGTATGTACTTGTAATATATGTAAATGTTTTAGTGACTTTTTTTCTGTTACAAAAAGAGCAAAAGCAATGGAAAAGTTGTTGGTGGACTGCTTATATATATATATATATATATATATATATATATATATATATATATATATATATATATACGTACGTACGTATAGAGATAAATGTATTCTCTGTAACAAATACTAACTTTAGTTTCTTTTTTCCCTGCTTGCCACTAGGAAGATAACGCTGACTGTGGCGGAGTGTCCGGCCTGACTCCGTCGCTGTGGCTAGTGCTGTCCCTTCAACTGCTACTGGTCTGGGTTGTGACTGACACCAGACACCATGCCATCCCATCATGACCTCCGAATAACATAATCCAACCCTGTATCTCCACCCCTTCGTATCTCCAACATGGCAACCAGCATGCAGCGCTGCCACCAAAATGATGAGCGCCCGATGAAAAGCGCTTTAAACAGACAAAAAAAACGTGAGCCCCGAGTTCTGCCAGTTTCTTTTGTATTATCAGCGGTTTCTCTTAAGGATTTCACCAGGGCACAAGTGACGAAAGAAATGCATATCAGAATATAATGATATGAAAGCTAGGAAAGACCTCAACCTATCTGTCCGTCATCCTTAAGTGGTGCCCGCCAGCTGAGATTAGAGGAATCCAAAGATTCGTTTTGATTGGCGAGTTTTTGTCTGACTTGGTTTCTTACAAAGAGACTCAACTGCCTTATAGTATCAGAGGGATTTGAATCACAATGGGTGGACTTGCTGTTTATTGAATATGCTGGGCAGTTATATTCACCACTGCCAGAAACAGCGCAGCCCTTTGCAAGAGTATATTTTGAATCGATTTGCAGTGGTTAGTTATTAGGTATTTATTGTTTTTTTGGTTAAGGAATTGGCCAAGATCAGAGCAAGAGATGCCAAATCATCACATCATCACGAGCTCTTGCCCTTCGTTTGCCTCATCTGGGTTGCTCGTAATAATATTGTCTCAGTCTGATTTTTAGGTAACATTACCCAGAGCATTTACACAGTGTCTCTGAGGACATTGTCTTCACTTCACTATGCTGTTCTTTAATGTAGATGCTGTTTTTTGCAGTGTGAAAGTCATGTTCATTGTTATGTTTTTGCACAAAAGCGGAACCTCCTACTGCCACAGAGTGCTTGTTTTTGAGTGTACAGATTTTGACATTGTAGCTGATCATATGGATTTTCTGCCTTGGTTTTGGATTGCCCCGGTAAAAACTTTGCTGCCATAGCACGCATAAACCAGTCAGGACAAGCTTGGCTGGTGTCCTGTACCTACTCAGTGGACAAAATCTCTAGTGCCATGTGGACTCTGTGACTCATACAAACCCCTTTTTAGACTGTGGCTGCTGAATGGGAAATGGTAATAATAGTATTTAATTATTTAAAGGTTATTTGACCGAAAAGTCAGGATATCATTCTGCTTTTTTTTTTTATTATAGCCACAATTTTTAAAAAAAAGAGTTACAGGAAATTTGTATTCAACATTTATGTCAAAATTTGGTCAAAATGAAGGGAAAAGGGGTATATTTGTATTCACTGCTGTCACTTTTTAAATTAAATGACTACTGTCGGCACTGCAATTCAAAGTGCAGCTGCTGTTTCTCTTCACGGTTTGATCTCCTTGCTGAAGAGCTGAACAGCCTTTATATCTGTGTAGTGGTGAAGTTGCCTCTGTCATATTTATTATACTGTGATATCAGCTACTATACAAGAGCTTCATACTATCACTCTGGCTGATATATCAGTTTCTCAACAAAAAAAGTTCATCCTTTTTCATTTTGTGTGCCTTCTTCTCATATTTATTACATATATTAAAAATACCTACATAATCCATGTGATGTGCTGATACTACTGTACATGGTTTTATTAAATTTTTGTGATTGTAATTGCCAAAGAGAGAACAGTAAAGTACATTTCTTTATGAAGGGAAAAAAGCGCTAATCAGTCGAACCACTGCTTTAAAGCAAATATATCTGCTGTAAAAACAATAACAAATTTCACAGGGCCAAACTGGATTCCTATCAAAGCCAAATATCAATGTCAACGAATGAAAAACACTTCATGAATTTTGGGAGGAAAATATTTTGAATATGCAGTATGTGGAAAACCACTTGCTGCAATTATACAGCTCATTTGCCTACTTATACACAGACTTCAAACTTGGATGTGATTGTTTGAAACAAGTTTTAAATCTTTAAGATAAAACTGCCATTTTTACATAAACAAGCTGACTTGACCGTTTGTTTTGTCGATGATTAATATTTATGACTTTAACAGGAACCAATCACATCATTTTAAATAAAATAGGACGTGTGTGACGCCTTTCATTTAGAAGTTGGTCATATCCCAGGGTTGAGACTTTTTTTTTTCTTTTTGTTCCTTGTTTAGTAACATGAGATAGTTCGGGATGTGTACTCTGTGGTTAAATGTGAAAAATGCTTTCATGCTGAGCATTCACACCAAATGTTAGATTTGAACATTAAAACCAATCAACAATTATTTGTTTATGGCACTCGAAATGTTAACAGTGTAGGAAATTGTGGACGCTAGGAAGCGAGACCGAGGAGTGCGTCTTTTTGTGTATACTCCATAAACACTGGCGGATGTTTCCAGAGAACTACTTAATTCTGTGGGGAAGTTGAAAACCACACAATTTAATCTACACGTATCACATTACCACTAACATTCACCCTCTTCAGAATCCTTTTGTTGGCTAAACAATTACATCACAATGACTTATGTCAGTTTTTTGTGTGACGCATTTCTGCAAGTCCCGTCAAGACATACTAGCTCTTCTGGCTTTTTTTGTGGCAAAGCTCCACCGGCACCACCACCAAAACCATCATTGTCAGGAAGTTTCGCAAAGGAACTTTTTATTTCCAGTGTTTTCCTCTATCTTTAACTATAATCTTCCAAAAAAAATGTGGTGAAAATAACAATGGCATTTATGCTCTGCATTTATTAACCCTTACGAATATCAAGTGCCATATCCAGTAGGTCTTGTATTCTCTTGTGGAGAAGCCTATTACTATAACATTTATGCAATGTTACCAAGGCAAGATACATTTCAAATTGTTTCAGTGTGCTGCATGATATTCCTGCTTTACTATGTAATGATAGAAAGCATAATATACTGAGTGTCCGGCATTAGTTCGTGATATGTTAAGGTATGACCAGCTAATACTGCCGTCTCTTGAGGGGACAGCATTTGGCTCTGCTGAGGAACAAAAGAGAACCAGATAGGTAAACATGATGTTTGAAATCACTATTCAGTCTTTCTGATCGATTCAGACCATGTTGTTTACAATTATTTAAGGAGCATGCCAGTAATTTAGCTCATTTACTACAATTCATGAGTACTTTATCCAATTGCCAGTAGTTTTCCAAACCATGTTGCAATGTTTGGTATTTCAACTATCAGGTGAACGCAAACTGATGGCACTCAGAGGATTAAGCCTTCCGGCTTTGTTGGTCTTTTGACTTTAAGAGCTCACGTAAATATTTTACCAATAAATATCCACAGTGATTAGATTGAACTGGACTCTGAAGCATCATGGGCATAGTCTTTACTGAGTTCACTTCCTTTTGCACCATTCATTAATGGGCTTTAGCCACTGGATGGGTAGACATGGACATTGGTGTGCTTGTCCCCTAAAATGCCTTTTGACTTTTCTTTTGGCAAACCCTTTCAAACCCTGTCTCAGTTTGTTATTTGGAGGCATGGCGCTTTATGTGATAATTTGTCACTGACAAACTATCCACTAAGGCCTCACCTCATCTTTACTGGAGTCAGCCTGGGACCATCAAACATCTTTGCAGTGTTGGGCCCTATAGAGGCATTTTTATTGCAACTGCCTGACAAATAATGCAGTTAATTGTGCTAGCAGCTGTCTGTGCTCCAGTCAGTGAGTGAAATTCACTCTATTGTATTTGTATATTTATTGCATGTATGCATGATACTTCTGCACTGTCCGTGCATGCACCTATGGTTAGCCATTTACGTCCTTGTCCAAATATGGTAATATTTGGCTTAAAAAAAACTATTTTTATTTATTTATTTCTGATGGACATGATGTGTCCCTCTGTCACTGATTTGAAGCAGGACCTTATAAACCAATGGGTCATATAGTGTTGGCTAATCAGTCATTTATATACCGTATATGGCTATACTTTGTTTTTATTAGTAATTTGGAAATGTTACAGTTATAACACAGGAAATCACAAAGGAACATGGTAAACACAATACCTGCCAACATTAGCATGATACAATGGTGACTGTGAGCATGCTGCATATTAGTGTTAGCAGTTAGCTTAAGATATCGCTCTACAATATATTATCTTAAAGCAGCTAGTATTGCTGTAGTTATTTGTCTTGTCTTACCCCTACATTACAGACAGCAGTTAGTTTCCATGCGTTTGTATGAATATAAAATAGAAGAAACTTGATACTTACTTAATGTAATGATCTTTAATGAATGTAAACCAATGTCCATGCAAGTGTTAACAAAACTGCAAAACAGTTGGTAGTGTAGTAACTCTAGTATTAAATGTTCTGAAGTATACATGAAATGTAGTTATTTAGCTAAAAATGCTGGCATGGTGATTCAGTCGCTTTGCTCAAAGAAGTAATTTGATCTGATGAAACGCTTAAACAGAATCCCTTTAGAGATGCATGGAAAACAATGGAGAAAGAACATAACCTCCACAGCCATCCAGATGTTTCATTCTACTCTTAAGTGCTAAAATCAGATGCTGTCACCTCAGGAATAATGTACTCTAGATGTGATATGAAGTGTTTTTGATTCTGTTGGTGCTCTTGGTGTGGATCGTGTGGGTTGGCCTTTTTATTTCTGGAACCTTTTGTGTGTATGCGTGTCTATTACCTTCCTGCCAGTCTGGCAGATGATTGATGGGCCTGTCGGTCAGTCTTTCTCTGCCTTTGTTTTTTACGGCAGGCCACCAAGTACTTCGACAGTCTCAGCTTCAGATGGGTCTAAGTGGGCCTCTCTGTCAGTCTCCCTTGATTGTGGTTTAGTATGTTACACTTGATTTTCCAGAGTGAGTCATGTTAAAACAAAAAATGTACAATAGAAAAAAAGAACAATGTTTATAATCCTGGGAAAGAAAAAAGTTTTTGTTCATGTGCAAATAAGGTATATACAGAATAAAACTTTATCATTACTAGATATTCCATTGCGTTAAGACTTCTGGCTGATGACCTTTTCTTATAGAATGACTGTTTTTTTTTCCACAGTGGATCAGATTTCTGTTAGTAACTTCTGTCACTTTGCCAACACACATTTCCCATCCAAATGTGTGTGAGAATGTGAAGGAAGCACCCCGAGTCTGCTCTCCCAGTGTCTAGCCAACATCAGAAACTTGCATCCAGCCAAAATCAACATTGTCCAAGAAAAGAAACGAAAGATTCTTAGGTCCATCCACATCTCTCCTCGCTGAACACTGAATTTGACTCTGCTACACATCCATTAACAAAGGCCCATAATGGTCATAAATTTAGCGATTCCTGATTTCCCTGTTGCACGCTGATCAAATGGTAAGTGAGTTTCTCATTAAGATGGTCCGATTTACACTTGAAACCTGAAACCAGCTGTGCACACAGTTTCAGAGCTACTATTCCTCACTGCCCCCCAAAGGCAAACTACAGGCTCATTTTACGCTTTATTATGGACGTTAAAACTAACCGTACTCCTGCACGGTGTGCTGCTGAAACATAAAGAATAAAGGGATGCTTTGGGGCATTTTTAATGAGACCAATTACAATGACTTTCTTCTTTATAATGCCCTATATTGTTGGTAGCACGGCTGGTGAATGACTATAAAGAGACTAATATGATTAAATTCTTGATTATGGTGTCAATCAAAAGTGACATTTTAGACAAGTATAATTTGTACGTCTCTGCAGCAAATAAGAGGCGTACAAATTTAAAATAGAATTTATTATCATATTAAGACAGAGAAATTGCTAGCTCATAAGTTTATATTTTATAACTGATGCATATTTTTCATCTCTGTTTTTAGTGCTTTCCCTTTCCTTAATGTACAAAAGATTTAGTATCATGCCTGAAAGCTGTATTTTCCAGTGACAGCACAGTGTCTATGTTGGACTCCATTGTTTTCCCCCTCCAAACTCTTCCTCTCTGAAAGTATTATTCCTTGTCTGTCACGGATGACTTGCGATGTCAACAGCACACGGTGGATTTCCTGCCAAGGGTTCTGGATTTCGCGTCTGGCAACAAGATGACCCTGTTGGTTTACACTAAGAGGTCACTCCTGTTGTGCTTTTGATTGTTATCCTAAGTCCCCGGGCTTGCGTCCCTCTGTCACTGATTGATATCTGGGCTGAAGTCCCAAAAGTAAAAGGCTTCTAATGTAAATATGAAGAGTTTATTATGTCGGTAATTAAATTTGTAAGTATTAACAGTCCTCTCATTACAAGATATTTATTTTCCTAAAATGGGCTTTCCAAAGATTATAGAGACGGAATCGTATTTGTGCACCAAAGTGTACCTTTTAAGTGCTTTTTCTCCTTCATTTACATGCATGTCCACTCTTCAAACCCCTACTGTCCCTCTTCTCATCTAATGCTTACCCTCGCATTCCTCACCGCACCAGATGAAGAAGATATAGTTTCATGGAAGTACTCTTTAAAGCACTGCCAGTTTTAGATTACCAAAGAATACATTCTCCACATGGATGACGCTTTGTGCCCATGGACAAATACGCTGTCCACCACTGAGAAAGTCTTTTTGTTGTTGTTTGTTTGCTTTGTGCACAGATGTTTCAAACAATCCAACAGGCACACACTTATTGGGAAGGAAGAACAGCTCTGTGGGTTGGGGTTGGAAGAAACTGCATTTTGAGCTTCATCTGGCAACAAAGAACAAGAATAAGACCACCAAGAAATTGTTGAGGTTTTGTTTTATTTCCACGTCTCCTGCTTTTTAGCTCCTTTGTGTCATTTTAAAGGTTGTTACTTTGACTCGGGGGCTCAAGAGAGACATCTGTAACCACCCCAGTCCCAAATGAACTTCCTACCCTTTCATTTAAATTTCAAACACCTCATAAAGGCATTTGTTTGGCAAGAGCTCAAAACCCAATCACAACTGCTGCCATAAATATCTTGTGATACTTACAAGGCACCAGAGGATCTCATTTGGGAGAAGCTGAAATTGATATGTTTAGCATATCTTGTTCTTTCCTACAGAATTTGTGTTTTTTTTTTTTAACCGCCGCATTTTTTATTCATAAAGGCTATACCCTGAGGGTCAGCAGTCAACTGCATGCAACTGCCTACGTTCTTGTGCTTTCTTTTTCTTTTTAAAGATATTAGATTACGATGAACGAGATTAGAGTAAAAGTATGGCTTTCTTTCATGGTGTTTAAGTAGTTCTCATGGCTCACGGTTTAAATATACGGACAAAAAGATGGCTTTTATTAAATAACAAATCATTGTAAATACTGACATGATCTGGTTTTAATTAACAGTTCTGATTTCTCATCACAGTCATTACTATATGGATTCTAGAAAAATCCTTTCCCTTTAAGCTTCCGAAGGTCCCGTTTGTGTTGGTAACAGATTTTTTCTAAATGTTTTAGCTGAAATTTGTTAGATTTCGTGTGTAATGTTTGCTTTGAAATCCAGGTGTGGCCTAACAGCAGCCAACTTTACATGATCTATGGTCCAGCACAAAATGGTGGTCTGTGGTTCACGCCAAGTCGAGCTGCGTTTTCCAGATGACTGCACAAGTTCTCTCTATGACTGTCCTTCGCGAGAATGTGTTGCGTAAGAATTACAGTAGGTAGGGAGGTGACTTGAAATCTGGAATACAGACGATATTACGCCATAAATGGTCATTTCTCATCATTTCTATGGAATCAAAAATGTTTTGCACAATTGACTTCGGGTGTGATTTCTAGAAGCTGATGAAGCTGTAAGCACACTGGAGAACATCATAAAAGTTGAAACAACTATGAATAGTTTTAATTTTTCAGTTTTAACTATTTATTCATGCACTTACGTGCCCCTGTGGCCTGAATGCATGAAAATAAGGAGTCCTGTTTCTACTCTCAGGCATTTGTCACCTGTGTCACTAATTCTGTTTATAAATGTGTGTGAATGTGTGTGTGAATGGGTGGATGACAGGTTGTGTAAAGCGCTTTGGGGTCCTTAGGGACTAGAAAAGCGCTATACAAATACAGGCCATTTACCATTTACCATATAACTTTAATGAACAGAAGTCCTTGGTGTAGCAAAAGGGTGGAAGCTTTCTGGTTCAGTGGTTTCTTGCAAATATGTGGTTCTTCTTGCTTCGCTGAGCATTGACTTTCAGCTCATGCCAAGGCAGTTTGCAGCTGAGGATGAAACAGGAGATGAAAATTAGCACCTTGAAATCCGAGACTGAGGTTCTCAGACGGATGACATTTAAATGTTATTTGCGGAGGAGCCGCTGCTGCAAGTGGATGGGTTCAAGTTTCTTGCGTTTTTGTGGCGGAGGAGAGTGGAGCAGAAGATTGACAGGTGGATTGGTTCACCGTTTGCAGTAAATGTGAACGCTGCTGAATAACTTGAGAATCGAACCCAGTAAGGTCACAAATATAAGCAGTGTAAATGAGCTTTCTTCTGAAGGGTGTTGGGGCTCAGACTTTGAATTAGGATCGAGATTGGTGATTGATGATTTGAGATTAGAGACTAGAGTTGCTCCCCCATGTTGAAAGTAGACCGCTGAGGTGGTTTGGGCTTCTGTCTATGATGCTTCCTGGGTGCCTCCTAGGTGAAGTGTTTTAAGGCCTTGGGGTGGACCTGAGGCCTCCCGGAGGGATCATATCTTTCAGCACACGTGCAAACATCTCAATATCCCTCTTGAAGACCTGGAGGACGTGGCTGACATGTACCAGGTTGGTTGAAGATCTAAAGCAGCCAAATGAGCAAAGAAATTATCAGAATAAATAAAAATCTTTTTTTTTTTTTTTTTTAACAAACAACCTATAAGAACACAAATAAACCAAAATAAACAGATAATCAAAAATAAACAAACGGGTGTACCATCTAGTGTGTATATACACACACACACACATACACATACACATCCATATACTTAGACATACATACACATACCTACATACATATTTATTCGCCTATACCCTCATACATACTGACATATACATATATACACATAACAATTCAGAAATGTGGCATACATAATTACAGAGATTCAAACAAAATCGGGTCTCCTTGACAAAATGTAATGTTTCCATTTAACCCAAATATCACTAAATATGTCATATTGGAGTCTATTAATGAAGGTAATTCTTTCCATTTTAAACATCCCATAAACAATCTCATACCAGTCATTTAGTGATGGAATTTTTGCACTAAGCCATTTCTTGGTAATAGTCTTACGGGCAGCCAGACTCAGAATACCATACAACAGCTTGGACGTTTTATCTACATTCATTGAGTATAAATATCCAAACAAAAGTTCATCCCAATTAAAGGGAAGTTGCATACTAAAAATGGTCTGTAACTCAGAATGAATCGATACCCAAAAAGTGTTGATCAATGGGCAGGACCAAAACAAGTGGAAGTGTTTTATTCCTTGGGCCCCACAGTTTCTCCAGCAGCTAGTGATTAGAATAATGTTTACTTTGTGCAGGAGTATTAAAAAACCCACAGAGACTCTTCCTACCAAAACATCTCCATATATTAGAACTAGAAATTCTCCACTGAAAAGCACACTGCTGATACCAAATGTCATTTGAAATTGCTGTATTTGTTTCCCTTTCCCATTTTTTTTTTTAATGTAGGTAGTATTCCGCTTCTTAACCTCTTGTATACCCTTATACAGTCTAGAAATCACCTTGAGGCCGGGATCTGCCTGATAAGCCTTGACAAATATATTCAAAACAGGTAGAGAGAAAAGATCTGTTCTCTTAGGTATAAAGTTATGTAGGTGATGCCTAATTTGAAGAAACCTAAAAAAATCCATTTTGCTTAACTGGTATTGATCTTTTACTGATTGGAAGTCCATAAGAATTCCCTTATCGTAAAACATACAATATGCCATTAAGCCTTGTCCTGCCCATTTTTTATATCTTACATCTAACTTATTGGGTAAAAAATCAAAATCAAAAGCGCACCATCTTAAAATCCTGGCCTCTTCATTCCAATCATTCTTATTAAGAAATTGTAACCAAAGTTTTAAAGGCAAGTTAGTCCATTGGTTTCCTTGATTAATTTGTTTTTTAATGAGTGTCACATCCCCTAAGCTTGCCTGAATTGGAAAACCTCTTAAGGCCACTGTTTCTGTTTCTATTTCTTTCCATCTCGCTTGGTAGTCTACATTACACCAACACACTAATATCCTCAATTGAGCTGAAATATAATAATCTTTCAAACATGGGAACCCCAACCCCCCTTTGTCTTTAGCCAACTGGATAGTTTGGTACTTAATCCGTGGTTTTTTCCCCTGCCATATGAACCTAGAGATTATTTTGTCCCATTCCTGAAATTGTTTATCAGTTATTTCAACTGGGAGTGTTTGGAACAAATAAAGCATCCTGGACAAGATATTCATTTTATCTGTATCAATACGTGATTCAAAATTTTAAAATGCTAATAAGTTCCATCTTTTAGTATCCTCATTTATTTTATAACACAAAGGATTAAAATTTGCATTATATATCTTAGAGAGATCTTTAGTAATATTTACTCCAAGATACTTCATCTGCTCCGACTCCCAGTTCAAATTGACTTTAGACTTAATTTCCTGATTTGGCTTATAATTAAAAGTTAATATGTGAGTCTTCGATATATTTAGTTTATAACCTGATAGTGAGCTAAAGGTCTCCAGAAGTGATAACAGCTTGGGGAAAGTAATGTTTGGATTTGTCAAGTAAATCAAAATATCATCAGCAAACAAGGAAATCTTATGCTCTCGACCCATGATCTTGACTCCAGTAATATTATTGCTTTGTATAACACTTTGACTCAGGGCCTCTATGAAAAGAGCAAAGAGTGAGGGAC
This sequence comes from Aulonocara sp. 'chitande type north' Nkhata Bay, assembly GCF_057382095.1. Classification (NCBI taxonomy): domain Eukaryota; kingdom Metazoa; phylum Chordata; class Actinopteri; order Cichliformes; family Cichlidae; genus Aulonocara; species Aulonocara sp. 'chitande type north' Nkhata Bay. The sequence goes on along the minus strand of NC_141360.1, from coordinate 29,633,579 downwards.
TTAAAGGGCAACCCTGACGTGTCCCTCTCTGTAAATTAAAAACATTAGAAAGCACCCCGTTAACTTTAATTCTTGCCCTTGGTGATTTATATAGTGCTTGAATAATCCTGATAAACGATTGATGAAATCCAAACTTGCCCATGACTTTATATAGAAATTCCCAATTAACCCGATCGAAGGCCTTTTCAGCATCTAAGCTCATAAGGACCATCTGAATTTTATTTTTTCCAACATAATCAATAACATGTAATGTTCGGCGAACATTATCTTGCGTTTGTCTCTGCTTAATAAAACCAGTCTGATCCAAGCTAATTATCTGAACAAAAATATTTTCAATTCTTTTGGCAAGGATGTATGTGAATATCTTATAGTCCTGGTTAAGAACACTAATAGGGCGGTAATTTTCACAATCAAGCCTGTCCTTTCCTTCTTTAGCTATTAAGGAAATAGAAGCCTCATTCCAAGATGGGGGAATTACTCCCATCTTTAAAATATAATTGAATGATGTTCTCATCAATAACTCTTTCATTTCCTTATACCAATCTGATGGGAATCCATCCGGGCCTGGGAATTTATTAGGTTTTAATTTTGAAATAGCTTTTTTAATTTCAATTTCAGATATGTCCTTGATTAAGATTATATTCTGGTTTTCATTCAGCTTTGGTAAGCAAAGTGAGTCCAAGAAAGATATCATACCTTTAACATCCAGATTGTGTGTATAGTACTTTGTAAAATTTTAGAAAAGCTAACGGAATGTCTTCCAATTTATACACAATGTTATTTGTTTGAGGATCCTTTATTTCATGTATTATATTTTCTGATTGTTGTTTTTTTAATTTATAGGCCAGTAATTTTGCAGATTTGCCTCCTACCTCATAGTATCTTTGTTGTAAAAAAAAAAAGCCATATTTTTTTGTATTTCACTTGAAAAAATTTCATCAATTTCATTTTTCTTCTTTTGTATTTCTAATTTCAAATTTATATTTGTGCTTATTTTATGGGCATCTTCAAGATATTGTAGTTGCGCCTGGAGTTTTCTTAAATGCTCATTTCTCTTCTTTTTTAAGTTAGTACTGTAGCCTATAAGTTTTCCTCGTATAACCGCTTTTAGGGCATCCCATAAAATACTCGGAGAGACTTCTTCATTGTCATTTTCCGCTACATAATCTATTATATCTTGGCTAATTTGCTCTTTCAACGGACATAGAGTACTTGTATTTAATCTCCAAGATGTAACTCTTCTTTCGTGTCCAAGCACTACTTACAGATACAGTGGGGCATGATCCGATAAATCCATCACTCCTATCCTGCAATTGACCACACTGTTAAAGTCTTTTTGACACATAAAGAAATAATCCAATCTAGAATAAAATGAATGTGGGTGAGAAAAAAAGGTATAGTCCTTCTTGATGAGGTTTAATTCTCTCCATACATCTATAAGCCCTAAATACTTTAAAATTAATTTAATATTTTTGGTTATTTTATTTAATCCCGGGGCGTGTGGGTTTGATGAGTCCATAGACGGATTGAGTCGAACATTCCAATCTCCTCCCAAAATTAGAGTACCTTGTGCCTCTACAACAATCATTTCAAAAACCTGTTTAAAATTTTTTAACTCTGATCCTGGGGGAGCATTTATAAGAGTAGTCAGTGTACCCTCCAGATACCCCTTAACTAACACAAACCTCCCCTCCTTATCACCGATTTCTTGAATGCATTCAAAATTTAACCTACTCGAAATTAAAATTACCACACCCCTTTTTGAACTCTGAGGACAGGAAGAAGAATACTGGTTCAATTTCCATTTCTTTAGTTTTTCATGCTCAAACTTCGGTAGGTGAGATTCCTGTAGAAAGGCAACTTCTATTCCTTCTCTTTTTATTTTTGACATAATTTTACTTCTTTTAATATGACTCCCCAAACCATTTACATTAAATGACACTACTTTATTTACCTTACAAGGCATTGTTATACGACCTTATATGATTTTAATCTCTGCACATAGCCAAAAATCGAAAAGTACATCCCGAGTCAGAATAAATAAAATAAAAATCAATAAAATAATAATAATAATCACCCTCTCTTTAGCATTAAGCATTAACTGAGGGGTTTCTAGTTAAATCAACCAACCAAATCTTATCCTGGTGGAGAAAAGAATATATACTTTTGGCAGTACACATAAATCCTATAGACTCCCATTCAAAAAATAAAACAATTAAAATTTAAATTACAGTCATTACAGATATCAGAAGCCACAGTTATAGGCTTAACATTACTTTCAGCAATCATACAAACCAGATACATAGTCATTCAAAGCTTGAACCAAATGAGGTTCCTAAATAAAAACAGAGGTTTACATAATTGGCTTGGCAATGTTCTAGCCTTACCCCGGCATATCCAAAACAGCTTAAATTCCAAATATCCTCCACTTGCTTCGTTGTCTCTGCACTGCCTCGGATCCACGTTGGGAGTTCTGTTACTTTGTGACTCATCTGCTGGTTATTAAAGTACTCACTTTGTTGTAAATGCTGTCTGGTAACATTGGCTTTTCATGTTCCTTTCATGTGTTTTTTTGGCCACAGAGAAAGTGAGGCTAAAGCAGAGGCCCCAGCTGTATCAGGAAACCAGAAACATAACGAGTACAGATGTGGGATGCTCTTCCTCAGCGGGCTATACAGTGACCAATACCAGAGGTCTGATGTGGTTTTTGAATCACCAGCAACACCCACAGTTTTGTATCAGCTGTCTTTGACTGGAAATATGAGTGGTGTTTATCTCAGGGGAGAAAAGAGCAGGAGAGGAGAGAAAACAGAAGAGCACTTACAAAGATTTGCGCACAGCTTGGAGGTGAAAAAGAAACAAGCTGTCAAAACGTTGCCTTTAAATGATGGTGCCAGGGATAAGACAAATAAATGTTCAGCTGCTCTTGAAGACGGAAAATACATTGCACATTCCCGGCCATCGAGAGTCGTAAAAAATATTTCTTTATGTATTACAGATTTTGCAGATAGAAACCTGTGTGGGTTAGCCTGTTCTGGTCAAAATCATTAGGATAGAAAGTTTTATAAATTGTTACTATCATTCACAAAGACAAATAAAATAAAATAAAATATACAGCTGTCAGATGGTTACATACATTTATAATGGGCATGAATATCACAGTTTTAATCATTTCTTTGAAGTGTTTTCTAAGATGGAATGATTGTACAAGCGTATATGTGTGTAACACCTCAACCAGGTGTTTTTGCTATCCCTCAGCAAGCTTCTGGCATAATTCTTCTATGCATAATTGTTTGGTTTCCTGGTGTAGCTTTTAAACATAGTCCAAAAATTTCAATAGGGGCATTGGGAGAGCAAAAAACTTGACGTTAGCCTGCTTTATCCATTCCAAAACCAGGTTTTGTGCTTTTGATATAATTCCTGTTTCAAGCATTTAGCTGTTTATTTGAGGTAAAGTTGAAGAATCTGGAGGTAGTCGTCCTTCTTCATTATTCCAGTATCATTAGCAGCAGAACAGCTCCAGAGCATAATGTTACTACCACCGTGCCTAATGGCTGCTATCCGGTTGTTAAGTCTGACGTCACTAGCCGTGTCTGGGCCTAAACTCCGCTGCAGGTCCATATATCAAACGATCACTATGGCATTACTGAGAGTTGAAAAACTGTCTAAAGTCTTTCGTCTTTAATAAAATGATCAGCGTTCTGCTCTACCAGGTGTAACAATTGAGTTTAACATCCAGGCATCCATGAAAACGGAATTTATGACATTTAACGGAGTTAGAAGTTAGCAGGAAGTTAGCTCGCTAGCTTCTATCTAAATACAATATAGCATGTCCTGACTGCGGGGTTTTGGAAACAAATTAAAACGTACAGCTCTGTTATCACTTCCAACATAAATGAAGACAGAAAACTAAACAGCAGTGACGTTTGTAGGGTTACTGAAGTTTGGCTAGCTGGTATATAATGATGTGCTACGTGACCGCTAGCGACACAGGTATGTTAGCATAATATAAACAAGCTAACTTTTTTCCCACTCGATAAAAGTTAACGTGAGTTTTCTCGGTGGTCAGGAACAAATGCAATCGCATGGCTGGATGCTGTAAAAGGACCAAACTTCAGCCAGGAGAACAACTGAGATAATCCATCCACAATACGAGGTTAGTCATTCATATACTGCTGCATGGGCTGGGCTGTAGTTACATCCTAAGGTTTTAAAAACTGAGCTTAAATAAATGATTAGCAGTAATAAAAGCCGAGGGAGGTCAACAGTGATCACTGACTGTTTTAGGAGCTTTTTGAGATTAAATAGAAGAAAATACATAACATTAAACACGTTAACAACACAAAAGCCATATTAAACGCAGACTACTTTAGGCCCGGAAGTAGGATCCGTCACGTCATCACTTAACGACCGGATAGTGTTCTTGGGTTTGACCTTTACTCCTCCAAACATACCTCTTGTCATTGTGGCCAAATAGCTTGATCTCTGTCAGGTCTCCAGCAACCATTTGGCTTGTCCATGTGTAACTTTAATTTCAGTCAACCTTAAAGGAATCCATTTTAAAACAATGGCTACTTTTTAGGTTGGATGGTGATGTAAATCTCACTTTACTGTGGACAGTGAGGTAAGTGTCAAAGCAGTTTTCTGGATAGACAGACTGACACCAAACAGAGAAAGACAGAGAACTTAAATACACAGAAAGTGAAACTAAATACAGTGAACATGGAGACACCTGACTCTGACTGTGGCTACATTCACACTGCAGGAGAAAGCGCATCAAATCCAACTTTTTTGACCCTATGCGACCCATATCCGATCATGGTATGACAGTTTGAAAAGCACAAATCCAATATTTTCAAATCTGACCTAGGTCACTTTCGTATGTGGTACTGAATCCAATAAATATCTGATGTTTTAGAAAGCGACTGCTGTTTGAATGGTCATGTCACATTAAATCCGTCTTTTACATCATTGACACAAGACGGACGCCAATTATCAGCGCCGGAGAAGACAAACCTCTGCACAGAGGTAGCAGCCACTGCTCCAAACAAAGCCATTGTTAAAGCACGGGCTCTCTTTTTTCTCAGTGTCCTTCTTTCTCTAATTAATTTGTCAAAATTCTGTCGATTACGACTATGCAGAAATTGATAGACTGCTGCAACAACACCTACTAGCTCTGTGGCCGTCATTTTTACTTCCATAAACAGAGAGCGTTGTGTGTGATGTCGTCTTTTGCACATGCGGGTTGCTTTGAAGGCCATGAACCGTTCACTCTAGAGCGGGTTTGGTGTCACATTTTATTTGTAGTGTGAACAACCAGACAAAAAAAAAATCGGATTCGATCAAAAAAATCGGAATTAAGCATTAAGACCTGCAGTGTGAACGTAGCCTGAGATGTGGACTTAAAATGGTGGACTGACGAGGAGCGTGAACATTGTAGAAACATACAGAGGGGGAAAGGAACTGGAGATATGAACATAACTAAGAGAGGAACACAGGGTGAAAACACAAGGGGAACTAGATCAAAAAGCAACTAACATGGCAAACTAGACAGAAGAGAAAGAGCTTTAAATAACTACATGACTTGAGCATAAACAATGAATGTCAAAATACAAGAAACTCAAAACACTGGGTCACACAACACAGGACCGTGACAGTTTCCAGTTCATGGCAGGCTTGATTCTTGGTGGTTCCTGGGTTGTTCCTAAACATCCTAACTAATTTTCTCTCATATAAAGGTGATAGTGTGAGCCTTCTACTAGACCACAGCAAAAGTGCTGACACAGCCAAACAACTTGTACTTATTTACAGTTGTTTGAAATGATCTTTGAATCTGCAATTAGTTGTTTAGAAATGGCTCCAAAAGGCCTCCCCAACTCATGCAAATCTACAATTCTCCTTCTTGGCTTATCACTGAGTTCTTTGGACTTTCCCATTGTTCTGAGTATCGATCAATCCAACGAGTCTAGTCAAATAAATCTTTTTTTTAATCCTGTCAAAGAGAAAATACCAGTCGTACTTAATCATGATCACTAACAAGTAGTTAATATGGTTAAAATACATTGTAGAAAGTGAATGCATGCATATTTCTGAACCTCTGAAGTCATTAAAGATACAGGGAGTGCAGAATTATTAGGCAAATGAGTATTTTGTCCACATCATCCTCTTCATGCATGTTGTCTTACTCCAAGCTGTATAGGCTCGAAAGCCTACTACCAATTAAGCATATTAGGTGATGTGCATCTCTGTAATGAGAAGGGGTGTGGTCTAATGACATCAACACCCTATATCGAGTGTGCATAATTATTAGGCAACGTCCTTTCCTTTGGCAAAATGGGTCAAAAGAAGGACTTGACAGGCTCAGAAAAGTCAAAAATAGTGAGATATCTTGCAGAGGGATGCAGCAGTCTCAACATTGCAAAGCTTCTGAAGCGTGATCATCGAACAATCAAGCGTTTCATTCAAAATAGTCAACAGGGTCGCAAGAAGCGTGTGGAAAAACCAAGGCGCAAAATAACTGCCCATGAACTGAGAAAAGTCAAGCGTGCAGCTGCCAAGATGCCACTTGCCACCAGTTTGGCCATATTTCAGAGCTGCAACATCACTGGAGTCCCCAAAAGCACAAGGTGTGCAATACTCAGAGACATGGCCAAGGTAAGAAAGGCTGAAAGACGACCACCACTGAACAAGACACACAAGCTGAAACATCAAGACTGGGCCAAGAAATATCTCAAGACTGATTTTTCTAAGGTTTTATGGACTGATGAAATGAGAGTGAGTCTTGATGGGCCAGATGGATGGGCCCGTGGCTGGATTGGTAAAGGGCAGAGAGCTCCAGTCCGACTCCGACGCCAGCAAGGTGGAGGTGGAGTACTGGTTTGGGCTGGTATCATCAAAGATGAGCTTGTGGGGCCTTTTCGGGTTGAGGATGGAGTCAAGCTCAACTCCCAGTCCTACTGCCAGTTTCTGGAAGACACCTTCTTCAAGCAGTGGTACAGGAAGAAGTCTGCATCCTTCAAGAAAAACATGACTTTCATGCAGGACAATGCTCCATCACACGCGTCCAAGTACTCCACAGCGTGGCTGGCAAGAAAGGGTATAAAAGAAGAAAAACTAATGACATGGCCACCTTGTTCACCTGATCTGAACCCCATTGAGAACCTGTGGTCCATCATCAAATGTGAGATTTACAAGGAGGGAAAACAGTACACCTCTCTGAACAGTGTCAGGGAGGCTGTGGTTGCTGCTGCACGCAATGTTGATGGTGAACAGATCAAAACACCGACAGAATCCATGGATGGCAGGCTTTTGAGTGTCCTTGCAAAGAAAGGTGGCTATAATGGTCGCTGATTTGTTTTTGTTTTGTTTTTGAATGTCAGAAATGTATATTTGTGAATGTGGAGATGTTATATTGGTGTCACTGGTAAAAATAAATAATTGAAATGGGTATATATTTGTTTTTTGTTAAGTTGCCTAATAATTATGCACAGTAATAGTCACCTGCACACACAGATATCCCCCTAAAATAGCTAAAACTAAAAACAAACTAAAAACTACTTCCAAAAACATTCAGCTTTGATATTAATGAGTTTTTTGGGTTCATTGAGAACATGGTTGTTGTTCAATAATAAAATTATTCCTCAAAAATACAACTTGCCTAATAATTCTGCACTCCCTGTATATGCCGAACAATCAAGACACCCTAGAAGAATAATGCTTCAAAGAAATAATTGACAGCCCTAAATTACCTTGATATGAATCCCTATGATAACTGTGTGTAATCATCTGATCACAAATGTATCTACCTTAACAGGAATAAAGGTAAGTGAGCAACCAGTTTTAGTGTGAACCAGCTCACCAGAAGATTGTTTATTTAAAGATAAGAGCAATTTCCTGGCAAACTGGTGATGCAGCATAAGTCAGTTGTGCGTTCTGAGAAAATTGTGAAAGTAAATCAGATTGTTTATGATTGTGTGACTATCTGGATTTGTCTTGCTATAACTGTTGTTCAACTGGTTGTCTAACTGCCTTAGTGACTGACAGTCCAAACGGACAAATTCCTCCTCAGAGTCACAAACAATGAGTCACTCTACTAAGCTAGCACTTCTGATGACTTATAGGTTTTCTCCTTACTAAGGCACATATCAGATACATCAGCTGCATCTCAGTTACATAACCCAGACATATAGTCAGACCAGACATTTTTGTTGTTAGACCGTGAGTTATTTCCTCCAGTGTGCGAGCCCCAGGTGCCTGATCACAATAGCGAGTCAGCATATCAACTGTGTGTCATAACACAGCGTAATTAACCGCCAGAGTCTGGCACACACAGAAAGTCGACTCTCTTAAAGATCTTCTGACACGCCAAGCCCTCCAACTACTGTGGCTAAATTAACCTACAGCTGGATCTCACAGCTGGAACTATATGCAGATGCTCCCATTTCTCCAGGCATACACACAAGCACACACAGACACATTAATACACAAAAGCTGTGCAAAAGATAAACAACCTTCTCCGTCTTTACACATACTTGAAAGCAAATACAAAACACACGACTTTCCAAAGCGCAGGTGACTCCTCTTACTCATTTGCAAACCGCCGTGGAGCACTCACGCAAACATCCATGCCACCCACATTCATAGTTCGAAGAAAAAATTAGAAGCATTCAAGACGAGAAAGTGAAAAGCTCGCATGTGGGAACTTGCAGGAAGTCCATTAGATGCTGAGTAAGTGAAAAAATGGCGTTAATAAATAATTAGTGCAATGAAAGTGCGTGAGCAGCTCAGGGCAGTGTAAGTGTTATTGGGGTTTTTTTGTTTTTAGAAATAGATATAAGCTAATATTGTTGATATGGAGTGAGGATAGATGAACTACTATTCTTTCCTTGAATTTCTTGTTGCATCGCATCTGTCTGTGCAAAGCATGAAGCGGTCCAGCGTACTGTTGCAACCAGCAACAGTACGCTCAGCCTGTTCTCATTCCCAGGGTGTCATACATGTCTTTTGGCATATCAGAATTCCACACAAGTTGTCCTTTGACATCTGTGTCATGACTCACCAGGTGTATGGCAGTTGTGAAGTGGGTCTTTCAAATGCGTAAAATCGCAAAGGTCCACTTGTCTTGATATTTAAACAGACTCGTCCAGGGTTTATGTTGCGAGGAGGCATATTTAAAGTAAACAGCAATTTTTTCCTAAACCAAAAGGAGAAAACAGAGCAAACAAAGTGGGAAAAGGAAGCTCCCAAATGTCTCCTGGATGACAAACTTTTCCCAGTCATCCCGGTCAACTATTTTACACACACTTTCACCTCTTCAAAAGAGGATTACTACCTCTCTGCTACCGTGTTCCCCCCTTTTACCTGTTTTAAAACTTCATGTAATGCATGGCTGTTGTTGTCATCCCACCTCTTTAAGAACTACAACATTGTCGTTTGCTGTTTTTATCAGCTTTAACACGATATAAATGAACTTTCTTTCTCATGCTTGTAGATTATACTTCCAAACCTTAACTTTGTTTGATTGGAAAGAGTCAGGTGTCAGGTCCCGATGAACTTTACAGATAACTACTTTGGGCCGCTCCCTTGTTCTCAAAGGTAGCTTCACATGTTGATTTTGGCAGATCAAATGCTTTTCCTGATGCAACTTCAAGGAATTTGTGTCACCTCCCAGAAAGCTTGTCTTATGCAAATGTTTAAACTGCTTCTGATTAACTTTACAGATACTGAATAATTATTCAGGTGTCTTAGCAGCCTTAAACTAAAACTCTGACATGTGGCCTCCAGGCTCCACCATCAGCCAGCAGGCCACAGCCAGGCTCCACCATCAGCCAGCAGGCCACAGCCAGGCTCAGCAGGCCACAGCCAGGCTCCACCATCAGCCAGCAGGCCACAGCCAGGCTCCACCATCAGCCAGTAGGCCACAGCCAGGCTCCACCATCAGCCAGCAGGCCACATCCAGCAGACCCAGCCAGGCTCCACCATCAGCCAGCAGGCCACAGCCAGGCTCCACCATCAGCCAGCAGGCCTAGCCAGGCGCCATCATCAGAAATTCCGCTTCCGGGTCCCTCGTGGTGGCCGCCTCGTGCTCTCGCTTCAGTATGCCACCCAAGAAAGGCCCAACACCAGAGGAGGTTGAGGACATTAAAACCTCCCTCGGAGCACTGTGCGGAGACGTGGCCGCAGTCAGGGCACAGCAGGAGCTGCTTCTGGGGCTTCTGGAGGAGGTAAAACAGCTACGCCTCCAAAATGCCGAGAAGGACAGACGGATCATGGATCTCGAGCGGCGGGTGGATGAGCTGGAGCAGTACACCCGTACGAACGACGTGGTCATCAGCGGTATTAAAATCAAGCCGCGCTCGTACGCGCGCGCGGTGGCCGGGAACGTCGGGGAGCCCAGCGACGAGGAGACCCGCTCGGTAGAGCAACAGGTAGCGTCCTTCCTCCAAAGCAAGGGGATAGAGATGGACCTGGAGCACATAGAAGCATGTCACTCACTGCCCAGGAGGAGTGACAGACTGCCGGCCATCATTATGAGATTTGTCAATCGGAAGAACAAGGTCGCACTGCTGAAACAAGGACACAAACTGAAAGGCACGGACGTTTTCATTAATGAGCATCTGACACGAAAAAACGCAGACATCGCGAGGAAGGCAAGGCAACTGAAGAAGAACGGTAAAATACAACATACATGGGTAACAAACTGTAAGATTTTCATTAAGCTAAACGGGACACCAGAAGAGGCAAAAGTACTGATAGTGAGGAACATGGAGGATCTGGACAAGTATAACTGACACCAATGTATCAATTACACCAGGAAATGACATGGACACGTTGAAATTAGTTCTTCAACAGAAAGTAATTGATCTAGATTGTGAATATAAGGAGCATAATATAATAGATCCAGAAATAGATTCTGAAAGTAACTTTCTCTCTTCTTTTGTTAAAAATTGTAATTATTTCACTCAGGAACAATATGAAAAAGAAATTAACCTAGACGGGAAGCTCTCATTAATTCACTTTAACAGCAGAAGTATGTACTCTAATTTTGATTTCATTAAGGACTATTTGCAACAATTTTCTCGCCCCTTTAGTGTTATAGCCATCACTGAAACTTGGTTCAATGTCGATAAAGGAATAGATTTTTGTTTGAATGGATATGATTTAAAATACATGAATAGATTAAATAAGGCGGGCGGCGGGGTTGCTATATATGTTCATAACTCTATAAAATATAATGTTGTAACAACTATGTCTATGGCTATTGATGGAATTTTGGAATGTTTGACTATTGAGATTATGAATGAAAAAAAGAGAAATGTTATAATAAGTTGTATATATCGGACACCCAGTTCAAGTATTGACACTTTTAATGAATGGATAGAAAAAACGTTTGCTTCGGTGAACCAAAAATTACTATTTATCTGTGGTGATTTTAACATTGATTTGCTAAATCCAACAAGGTTAAAAGCCATTGATGACCAATACTTCACCAATACTTCTTAGCCAACAGGCTTCAGTTCATCTCAGAATGGTTAAAACATACCTTCTTAGTTGAGCCCTGGCTAGATGTTGAACAGGCACTATGCAAGGATCTAGAGATTTCAGACCTACCATTTATTAGCTCAAACATCAAAAGACATGAATGCTTTAAAAGTATCAACATCAGCTTTTCTCTAACAGCATGGTGGGAGTTTCTAAAAATAACGGAGTCTTCATTAATCCCATGCAAACGTACACCTATCTGGAATAACCCTGACATATTACAAAACAATAATATGATTAATTTCCCAGAATGGAGTTGTAAAGGAATTAAATACTTAGAACATATATTAGAGGGAACAGAATTTATTCCATTTGACAGACTAGTTGAACAATATGGGATCAACAAGACAAGGTTTTTAGAATATCAACAAATTAAATCCATAGTAAAAAAGAAATTTAACCTCAGTCAAGTTGAATTACAAACACCACCAAGTGCGGCACATTTTCTTACTCTTAAATCCCCCAAATTATTATCTAAAATATACAGAACATTTTCTAAATTAGATGAATCAATATCCCTTCCTACTGCAAAGTGGGAAGCAGATTTATCAGTCAACCTAGACCAAAACTTCTGGTCTCAGATTTGCTTAAAAACTTTTAAATTAATTAAAAATCCCAGTCTGCAATTAATACAATACAAAATACTTCATAGAGTGCACTATACAGGTCATCGGATGTTCAAGATGGGCTTTACATCTTCCAACAACTGCTCACACTGTCAAGGCAATACACCAGACAATTACATCCACGCTCTTTGGTTCTGTCCACCAGTGCAAAAGTTTTGGCGCGAGATATGTGAAGACTTATCAAAATGTCTGAAATGTAACATTCCAACCTCCCCCTTAGTGTGTTTGTTGGGCAGCTTAGATAATGTCACTTCAGAAAAGAATATAGCCCATATGGTTTTCACTGCCCTATGCATAGCCAAGAAAACAGTCCTCATGAACTGGAAAAATAAAAATAATCTTAATTCTAACCAATATAGAAATTATCTATTAGATTACATTAGTCTTGACACAGCCTCTGCCACCACATTAGATCAATTGCTCTGGGCCCCTTTTATCAGCTCCATCACCTAGTGGGGGTGGGGGGTCATAGTTTGGTCCCGCCTTCACTGTTGTGATTGGTGAGGGGGTAGGGACAGGCTTAGGGCGTCGGGGGGTTCCCCGGAGGCATCTTCCTTGGGGGGCTCAACCCGGGGTAGCAGTCACGTCCGGTTGAGGGCTCTGTTGGCTCTCAGGTGACTGTTTCCTCGCGGCTGCGTGCAGCGGGGCTAGGGGAGGGTCTGTGCTGACGGACGTGGGTTACTGACCTGGCAACCTGGCTGCCCCTGGGTGGGTCCGGGATGGGCGTGAGGTTCTGGGGGCGCTCCGTCTCTGGGCTGGGGCCCGGGCCAGGCCTCGGGGGCTCGGGTCCTGGTTGGTGTGTTGCCGGGGTTGTGGGCGGGTGGGTGCATGGGGGCCCGGCCCTGGAGCAGGGTGCCGCCGGTGCATCGAGCCGCCTGGGGGGCTCTTCAACTGGTGGGGGGGATGGTCACATCTTGCAGGAGCTTTCTTCTCTCAGGAACTCTCTGCAGGAGGGGGAGATACAGGAGAGGTGGAGGAAGATCTCAGCCTGGGCGTTTACCGTCTTATGTAGTCTGGAAGATGTGTGGTTGGTGGGGTGGGTGCAGTTTTCTCTGTGGTGGGGTTGGGTGGACTGTCCAGGGCTCTGTGGAGCCGGGGGGCGCTACTGCACTGGGCCCCGGTCTGATGGGCCTGGGCCCCCCTTCCCTGGCGGGTCGCGGAGGGTGGGAGTGCCTACTGGGGTCAGCGGGGGAGCTGGCCCCAGGGAGGGGTTACCTGCCCCCCCCTTCCTTCCCTCCCCATCTCCAGCTGCCTCCCTCTTCCCGCTCCTCCACAACCACCCACACATGCAGGGCCTTGGAGTGGGGGTATGTCACCAGGGTGCAGAGGAGGCTACCCCCCCCCCCCCCCCCCCCTGTCCCCTTCTGGCTGCCTCTGCCTCAATTTTATCCCACAACTTAGACATTCACATTATTCACACTCTCATTACACATACATATAGGATCTTGGGGGTGGGCACAATCACGGAGTCCAAATCACCATCAGGGTGTATACCTCACCCCTGACGTCGTTGCCCACCTCTCAATTTTAAATACACTTAGTCATTGAGGGTTAGCAGGAGGGACTATGCGCTTACCTGCTGCTCCTTGGCAGGTAGCTCCATGCCCTCCTGGGTTTTAATTGCACCTTAGAACACATATGCATCAACACTACAATGAGCGGGTGGAGGGAGGTTTGGAGTCTTCTCCCACCCCCATTCTCTGCGGCCTGCTGGAGCGGGAGGGCTAGTAGGAGGAGTTGGCCGTCCGACTGCGGTCTGGGGTGTGGGGCCTCCCTGCTGCTGCGGAGTCGGGGTGGTCTGCCTCTCCCCACCGCAGGGAAAAGGGTAACACCACCTGGGTCTGGGTGCAATTCCCCCCTCCAGGGGCAAGGGTACCTAGACCCGGTTTGTAGAGTACGCTTGGGGAGTGTGATTGTGTGTACAGCGTCTCTTTATGTCTGTCTCCACGTTGGTTGAGTGTGGAGTGAGTGCACATGAGAGCATGAGGGTGGGAATGGATGTTTGTGTCTGTGTGTGCCTGTATGTCTGTGTCTATATGTCAGGTTGGGTATCAGACGCCACCTCTCTGGGGACACCTCAGGCCCTCCAAGGTTTGGAGGCCTATCTCCACCCACCACCACTTCCCCTGCCGGTGGCGGACTCCCTCAGGTGTCGGTGTGTTGGTGGTTCTTTGTGTCTGGGGGTGGGCGTCCGGGTACACACCGGCTCACTCCTTGGCGGCCGCTTGTCGGGGCCTGGGGCCTGGGGCTCGCTCGGGCCCCTTTGGAGGTGGGGTGCCCCCAGCCTCTCGGCCTAGGGCTCGGTCACTCAGGCGCAGCTGGGGGCCGGCGGAGCTCACGGGCGCGTCACTGCAACTCCCCCTGACTTCTGCTCCGCGGCTGCTGGGCGAGCCCTCATCTGGGACTCTCCTCAGCTCTTACTGGAACAGTGGCGCGGCTGCCCCTCTGTTGGTCTTCCATGGTCTCTTGTGTTCTGGGGGCCTCTGGATGTCTGGAGTTTTGATCTCCTCCATACCCGCTTCACACCCTGGAGGACGGGGCTGTGGCCCCCCCACACTCCCTAGCAGATCATTACATGGAGAAACCTTTGGAATGCAAGCATGCTGATCCACACAGGTATGCACACATGGGTATTCACAGACGCGGACTAAAGCTTTCTTGGCTGCTGCCTCAAAGCACACTGTGCGCTGTCTATCTTGCGTGCTGCACAATATCGTTTATTACTTAGTAAATACTGATATCTATGACTAGCTAGTTTATTGTGATGGTGCTTTGTTTTCTCTATTATTATGTTGCTCTTTGTTGTTTGCTGTCTCCTCTGTTTGTTTTTGTTTGTTTGTTTGTTTTTTTTCTCCATACAGGTGACCCAGGAGTTTTTTTTTTATTTTTTCTCTCTCTTCCCCCCCCTTCTCACCGTCTCTTCTCCCCTTTGGTTTTCTTTCTTTCTCTCCCCCTCTCTCTCTCATTCATTCCCCCTGTCCTATTTATTTAAAAAAAAAAAAAAAAAAAATGACAAAGGATGAACTGAAGCTCTGCCATCACGTAATGTCGCATACTGCTGTTTCTGATGTCATTTAGAAAAAAAAAAAAAAAAAAAAAAAAAAATTAAAAGCCATTGATGACTTTACTGACACAATGTACAGCTTATCACTATATCCAACAATAACAAAGCCAAGCAGAATAACATCACATAGCGCCACTATTATTGACAACATTTTTACTAATGTCATGGATTTCCAAATTAATAGTGGTCTGCTTGTCTGTGATATAACTGACCACTTACCAGTTTTTACTTTGTGTGACTGTGATTTAAAAAAAATAGATACCAAGATCATGATAGCAAAGCGAACAATAAATGAAGAAGCAATTCATGCCTTCAATTTCGATTTAGCACAACAAGATTGGAGTTCGGTGTATGAAGAGTCAGATGTGGACAAGGCTTATGATAATTTTCTAGATATTTTTACTATGTGGTACAATAAACATTGTCCTGTAAACGAACACATGACAAAGAAAAAAAAGATAAAAAGTCCTTGGCTCACAAAAGGAATTATTAATGCTTGCAAAAAGAAAAACAATCTGTATAAACAGTTTATCAAAGTAAAAACAAAAGAAGTGGAACAAAGATATAAAGCATATAGAAATAAATTGACTGATATTATAAGAACGAGCAAACAACTTTATTATAGAAGAAGATTATATGAAAATAAAAACAATATAATAGGAACTTGGGATGTGTTAAACAACTTAATTAAACAAGGATCTTCTGGAACATCATATCCTGAATATTTTACTGATGCAAATGGTGAAAATCACAACATGAGTAATATTGTCGATGGGTTCAATAAATTCTTCATAAATGTTGGCCCTGAACTAGCAGCGGACATCCCGTGTCATAAAAATGAAAATATCAGTAATATAAAATCAAATCCCTTTTCACTGTTCCTCTCAGCTACAAATGAGCAAGAAGTAATAAATATCACATTAAAATGTAAAAGTAAGTCTTCAATGGATTATCATGACATAAATATGTCTGTAGTTAAACAGGTTATTCTGAATATTGCTAGTCCCTTAACATATATCTGTAATTTATCATTTCAGTCCGGTTGTTTTCCAAAAAAAATGAAAATTGCGAAAGTAATACCACTATATAAAAGTAATGACAAACACAGTTTTACCAATTATAGGCCTATTTCTCTACTGCCTCAATTCTCAAAAATTCTAGAAAAACTTTTTAATTCAAGATTAGAAAAATTCCTTGAAAAACATCAAATAATAAATGTTGGTCAGTATGGTTTCAGAACGCAAAGAACCACTTCAATGGTGATAATTGAGGCAGTAGAAGAAATTACTGATACACTGGATAAAAATAAATATGCAGTTGGTATTTTTGTTGACCTCAAAAAGGCCTTCGACACAATCAATCACTCAATTTTACTGGATAAATTGGAAAGATATGGTATTCGAGGGAAAGCTGGTAACTGGTTAAAAAGTTACCTAACAGGTCGGGAACAATATGTTAGCATAGGGCATTACCATTCAGAGAAACTTGGTATTACATGTGGTGTTCCCCAAGGGTCAGTGTTGGGACCAAAACTTTTCAATGTATACATAAATGATATTTTTGATGTTTCTCAAGTACTTAAACTCATACTGTTCGCAGATGACACCAACATATTTTTCAGTAGCGATGATTATACTGATCTTGTAATGACTGTAAACAGGGAGCTAAAATTAATAAAAAAATGGATGGACATAAATAAATTATCATTAAATATAAATAAAACTAAAGCAATGTTTTTTGGTAATTTAAAATATAATATAGAATTACCAATTATCATTGAAGGTGT
Organism: Aulonocara sp. 'chitande type north' Nkhata Bay; assembly: GCF_057382095.1. Lineage (NCBI taxonomy): Eukaryota > Metazoa > Chordata > Actinopteri > Cichliformes > Cichlidae > Aulonocara > Aulonocara sp. 'chitande type north' Nkhata Bay. The sequence continues at coordinate 29,616,562 of NC_141360.1, read as the reverse complement.
ACCAATTGATAATGTGAGTGAAAACAAATTTTTGGGAGTTATAATTGATAACAAAATTTCATGGAAACCCCACGTCCGACACATAAAAACCAAAATTTCCAGAAGCCTCGCAGTTTTGAACAAAGTGAAACAATTCCTTGATAAAGATGCACTTCGTACTCTGTACTGTACCCTGGTTCTTCCATATCTTACATATTGTGTGGAAGTGTGGGGAAATACATATAAAAATACAACTAATCCATTAGTCACAGTACAGAAACGAGCACTGCGTATTATTCACAAGGCTGGTTATCTAGATCATACTCACAAATTCTTTCTTCAGGCAAAGTTACTTAAATTCCAGGATCTGGTTAATTACAATACATCCATAATTTTGTATAAAGCTTTTACTAAACTTTTACCGGCAAATTTACAAACTAGATTTGAAATTCGAGAAAAGGTTTATAATGTGAGAGGCTTTGGAGAATTCAAATTACCCAGAACTCGAACAACCCGTAAAGGCTTTTGTGTGTCTGTATGTGGTGTGAAAATCTGGAACAGTCTGAGTTTACAACTTAAACAATGCAAAAATATTCATAGATTTAAATTTCTCTACAAACAGTTGGTCTGGTCACAGTATACTCAATGATGGGTTTTAGTGTGCTCTGTAATGTCTGTCCTCTTACCATTGCTGGTATGGATTCCAAAATAAAAAATAAAAAATAAAGTGTGCGTATGTATGTACATATATGTACTTGTGTGTGTAGATATATATGTATGTATATGTATGTGTGTCTGTTACTTGTAGTTATTACTGCCTGTTACCTGTGGTAATGCAATTTATAATTTATATATTCTGTATTCAGTTATGAAGGCTCTAATTGTTGGTTGCGAGCTGCCGCTTAGATGCTTGTATCTGCCCGGGGCTGTTGATGGGTCTGTATGCAATGATGGGCGTAGCTGCGGGAAGTTTATTGTTTTTTTTTGTTGATGAGTGAGTATAGGGGTGGGATTTAATAAGTTTTCTTCGTCCCACTCCTTTTTCAGGCAAGTTTTGTTTTTTGTTTTGTGTATTTTATGTTCAATATAGGTATTTGTTGTGCCTGAAAATGAATAAATAAATGAATGAATGAATATGCAGCAGACCAACCAAGCCGCCTCATGTTTTGATGTTTTATGTTATCCTGATTATTTTACATTAGTTTTCGCATTCTGATATATTTTAGAATTTATTTATGTATTTAATGTAATTACTCTTAGTCTTGGGTGTTGTTTATGTTTCTGCAGCACTATTGTGCTGAAGAAATTAGTAGTTTAACATCTAGCTCACTAGTGTTGACAAAATGAGTCCCGTTTCTTAGGGTTTGCTGCGGTGAAATGCATGTATTCTTCTTACAGGCCCACTCCCTGGGGGGCCTTGAAAAGCAAGGGAACCCTATGTACTTTTGGCTGCTCCCTTTGTTCCTAAAGAGATTGCCACAGTGGCTTGCATGTTTGATTTGGTACAGATATTAGGGTGGATGCCCTTCTTGGAACAACCCTTCCTTTTAGCAAGGACTGGGAGTGGCACTAGGAGTACACTATTGTGACTCCCCTGAGGTTTGAATTGTGACTCCACCCGGCCTTGAACCGGGTTCTTTTTCATCTAAGGCGAATGAATGACATTGAACCACTGAAAAGACAATTGACATTTTTGGCATTTAAAGTGGAGACATGCTTCTCATGTAGGTGTCAAATAGGGACAAAATATATAGCATACAACAACAAGTTGACAATATCAAGGATTTGTACAGTTAAAACAAAGGTGATAGAATCTAACAGTCAAAGACTACGGTGAGTAAGTAACTGCCTTCTGTTAATCGGGATTATTACCAGGACAAATACGATGTTAAAGAAAAAAGATTCTATCTTCTGAGTCCATCTCAGTATTATTCATCACTGTCCATGTGGCTAAAACTGTATTGTCACATTAAATAAGTACCAAAAACTGTTTTATTTTACTCAGCGGATTTGGTATGGACCAGATCCACTGAGTAAAATCCCTTGGACCTTATCCCCTTTTCTATTCTTTTGTTTTTAGCTAACCTTCCCAGCTCTTTGACGTAGCGTAGCTCTACCTGTTCTTCATCTGGCTCTTATGTTCTCTTGTGTATCAGAACAACAGCTAATCTGTTCTCTTACTTTTCCATATTTTTGTTTAGCTTAGGCATTTATAAGCATAGAAGTATCAAACACACAACTGTTACTCTGTTTCCATCTTCCAAAAGTTAGTGCAACAAGATTAGGAGCATTTTTTTAACTTTGGACATAGTGAGGACATGCTGTTCCTCCCTGCATCTCATGTTAATTACAAGCTAGCTGCGATTCCAGCTGCAGACACGACAGTGACATTAATTCTCGCGTCTAACGTTTGGAACCATACCAAATGAGCGCATTTCTCAAAGCTTTTGAACTATTTTGACTTTATAAATGAACATAAATATGAATTTGTAAGGCCACGTCAACACTGAGGATGTATGTTAGCAGATCTAACAGTGGGTGTGTGCACACATGTCTGTCCCCTCTTGGTAAGTGTGTATCACAGGCATGCGTCTGGGGATCTGTGTTGAAGGAAGGTCAAACCTCGGTCCGGGTAATTTGCCACAGATGAAACTTGATTCCAGTCCAGGGGACGAGTGCAAGTAAACGTTTCAAAGCTGCAGGAAATCTATTAGCACCTGGTGGGACTCTCCGCACACCCTACTCCATCCCTGCTCCCCCTCCCTACCTCCTTCTATCCCTTACTCTGCCGCCTCACCTCTCCACTCTCCACCCTAGTTAATAAAGCCACACAAGACCACCACACTCCTGCTGTGCCACTAAAGCCAGGGGATTAGTGAGTGTGTGCTTGTGCACATGTGTCTGTCTGTGGCGTGTGGCAAAGCATGCATTTAATGCCTGTAATATGTGGACCTCAAAAAGAGCATGTAATGTATCTGGACCTGTCTTTTTTACACACGTGGAGCCAGTTAGCAGGGAATGAGGTGCCAGACAAGCATGCAGCAGCTGCCACATGAGAAACAATAGCTCATGATGCAGGCACAGTAGGTTGCTGTCACTGCTGAATGCTGACTCTAGGTCAGATAAGATGTCCTGCTAAACCTGGTGGGACGATGTTCGTAGTGTCCGGGGAAAGAGAATTATGGTCAGCTTCACCACAAATATACAGCTAGATGCTCAAAGGAGGAGAAAAAAATGTCACACTGTTTTTTCATAACAACTGGATTTCACATTAAACATTTAGATGAGAAAATATGGAAATATTTATGATACTCATGCCAAATCTTCTTCTGCACTCAAGCAATTCCAACAGAACTTGTTAGATATTCTTATAAACCCATCGGTTAGACCTAATCCTAATGATCAGAGCCATGCAACGCATTTCCATCTATTTCACGATCCACTCCAGAGACAAATACCCGTTCACACTTTTTATTTATTTCTCTGGACTGTGGGAGGAAGTCAGAGTACCCAGGCACCATTTAACTTAACATGCATGTTGGGCAGAACATGCACACTCCACACAGGAAGGCACTCCGGACCCTTCATTACCTGAAAATCAATTTCTTTTTGGGGGGAAACACTCAACATACATCACATAGTGTAAATAATGAGTGCACGGTTCATTAAATACATTTTCACTAGTAAATTTTCAACTGTTTTCAGTATGAACTGCATTGTCACGTGTTAAAATGGAACGCTTGAAAACTAGGGAAGACTGAGTCATCCATTGCGAAATGTTTGTGCTCGTGTCTGAGTCAGACTTTGCACCTGCAACATGCCAATAAGCAAGCACACCTCGCTTAAATACATAAACAAGGCATTTGTGAGTTAACTTTAATTAATAAAGGTGTTATCTTTTCAGTTATACCGAATGCCAGTCACTCAAAACTGTTTCACTTATTGTAATCACTAAGGTATGTGTCTGTCACTTTGTACTCACATGGCTCATAACGTTTTCTAAGATGAAGCCTCAGATGAGGGTCAAATGAAAAAGATTTTTCTGCCTAATGCTGGGCAGACACTGTGCGATTTTTTCAGTCGCGCGATTCAGCTCCTACTCAAACTGTACGGTTGACTCGCAGGGGTTAGATGTTCATAGGTCATGATGCAGGGTCTCACACTATACGGCCCGATGCTCTGATGTGACCTAAGTGCTCACACTGTGCGTCCATAAAATGAAGGTTATAACAGAAATTCTGTCGCTCGCTCTCCCTCTCTGTCTTTCAATCACACAGACACGCACACCACCACCATCAACTTTGCTAAATTGCTAATGAAAAACATTGATCAGGCAGCTGTGATTGAGCAGCAGTGTAGATCCAACTATTTTCACGGTTGTTGTGGTCGTGATAATTTTGTGAGGCCACATCGAAAAGGCTCGGATGAGCTTTCCAAAGTTCTACAAGATGTGCCTCCATCGCTTGTGTCCAGATCACACGCTGCACTGCCGTGCTGCTCCGTCTTTTTCGCTGACATTTGTGTTTGCGCGTGCGCAGTGTGACAAACTGCGGTGACACCCTCACGACGGTCGCAACGGTCGTGACACCCTCACGACCAAGCGATTGATGATCGGGAGCTGGTCGTGGGGTGTTAATCGCATCTCGTTATCCCACGTATACTATACGATGCACGACGCACGATGAAGGCCAAAATCGGGCCGATCGCCAAAACGGTCGCACGACTCAAAAATCGGCTCAAAATGGGCCAAAAATCGCACAGTGTAAGCCCAGCATTAAGATATTTTGGCATAGAGATCCCATAATTATAATTGTGCATTTTATCCTGGGGCAAGTAATCTGGGTGGTGTTTCCAACTGCTGATACAACTTGTGACAGTTTGGGTGTGCTTTCAAAATGTTTTTGTTAAATGCAATTGCTGATATTTTCCGCGTAAATTTTCTCTCTCTGTTGCTAAATGCTGACTCCAGGTCAGATAATGTGTCCTGCTGAAGCTGCTGGGATGATGTTGGTAGTCCACAGGCAAAACTAGGTACACAAACACAGCCCTAACCCTGATTAGACCTCATCCGAATGAGAATACCTTTATGTTAAAACATAACATTTCAAAGGAACACAGGATCCTCTTGCTGTGAGGCACTTTTGATTTTTTGCTCAAGGGCACCTGTTACTGCCTCTTCTTCTTTGGGAAATCTCTACATACTGTAGGTAGTATGATATATACAATAAGCATGTAGTTCATTAGATAAATATTCACTGGTAAATTTGTAACTATTTTCAGTTTGAATTTCACTGTCTTGTGCTAGAATGGAAAGAATGAACTCGAGGGAACACTGAGTCAGTGGGAAATACTTGTGCTGATGTCTGAGTGACAGTTTGAAATAATGCCTGCAGCATGCAAACAAGCAAGGTATTCATCATTTACGTTGCGAGCGCTTAAAGCTATTTATCTTTCTGTGATCAGGAAGATATATGTCTTCCACTTATGCAATTTTTTTTTATACTTGTAAGAATACTTGACTTTTTTTGGGATGGATCCCAAAAGTTGCAAAATACAATGGTTTTTTTTTTTTTTTTTTTTTTTTTAATACGGGACAGACTTGACTGGGGGAAAGAAGGGGAGAAAGAAAGAGGGAAAGAGAAACAGCTGAGAAGAGGGACGGGGGAGAAGGGCAAAAGACAAAAACCAACAGAACGGGCAGAGAAAAAAAAAATGCATATATCAATCACCTGGATCACCTGCTGAGAAAGAAAAAAGAAAGCAAGCAGAAGAGAACAAGAGTAATAGAATAAACAACATCACAATGATATATGGGAATATGACAGTAAATACTAAATGTTAAACATTATTGTGCAGCACATAAGATCAACAGAACACGGTGTGCTTTGAGGTAGGAGCCAAAAAGGGTGTAGTTTGTGGGTGTGATCACCCGTGTGTACACCTGTGAGCATGGACGCGCTTGTTTTTTGTTTTTTTAAAAGGTTCCTTCATGTAATAATCTGCTAGAGGGTGTGGGGGGGCCACAGCCCCGTCCTCCAGGGCTTGAAGCAGGTGTGGAGGAGATCAAAACTCCAGACATCCAGAGGCCCCCAGAACACAAGAGACCAAGGAAGACCAACAGAGGGGCAGCTGCGCCACTGTCCCGGAAAGAGCTGAGGAGAGTCCCAGATGAGGGCTCACTCAGCAGCCGCGGAGCAGAAGCCAGGGGGAGTTGCAGTGACGCGCCCGTGAGCTCCGCCGGCAGCCAGCTGCGCCTGAGTGACCGAGCCCCAGGCCGAACAATGGTTTTTCTACCTCAGGGTATATTCGGCAAGGTGTCAATGCATAAGTATGAACTTGCACCATTTCATCCTGGGGCAGGTGATCTAAGGAGCTTTCCCAATTGTCTCACTCGTGATATAACGTCGGCCTGAGTTTTAAGATCAAAGCGTGCTATGTTGTTAGATCCAATCAGTAATTTTTTTTCTCATACATGTCGTTCTCCATGGTGGCTTAACTGGTTTTATGTTTTGTTTTGATTTGTTTTTTCTTGGTTATTTTGAACCACCTAGATAACGAAAAACCTGACAGCAGATACTGAGCCGACAGAGCTTATTAATCGACCCATTTTTATAAAAGCAGACAAACTGAAAAAAATTTGTTTGAAAAGAATTGGAAAATTCTGCATTAGAACACTGGCTAACTCAAACGTAGTCTTTAAGCATAATTAACTCTACAGCTTCTTTTTTCCTGCAGTGAAAAAATCAGATAATTTAAGTCAACTGAGTCTGTGGAGAGTTTGGGCGGTCGTGAGCACGCTCGCCTGCTCACCAGCTAGCTCGTGTTCAGGGTCCGACCTAATTGGGTTTATGTGCGGGAATGTTTTCCAAAGCCACACTTGTGAAATACCTCCACATCTGCTGCCCATTAGCGGTGGACATAACACACAACAGAGAGAGGAAAGCCCCCAACCCATTGATTCATTGGACCGCAGCCCGACTTTTATTGCAGCAGAGAAAAAAAGGCTCGCTGCAACACAACGAACGCTGCATTACCCATCTCTATTTCTTCCTCCCCAGTTCTCTATTTCATCTGTTTTTTTGTTCATTTATTTGTTCATTTTTATTTTGGACATTTAATCTTTCTATCTATTTGCTATTCCCATGAACAACATCTTGCTCTCTTTATCTTGAAATTAGAGTTCCTGCACCAGTCTTTTCTCCTCAGGTGCAGCCAATCCTCTTTGAGAATCTACCCATTTTGCGAGTCTCAACCATCAACTTTTCACACCTATATTGTCTTCCTATTTTCATCAAACAGCTCTTATTTCCCACACCCGCTTCCCAACTCTGTGAGCTTCAGTGTCTAGTTTTTCGATAGCTATTTATCTATGTCGACATTACTTCCATCTCTTTCTTCTTGTCACTCCCCAGGGCAAGGACGTCCTTCTGTTTAATCCCATGGTGAGCATGAGGAGAAACTAGCAAGGGGGTCTGACAGCCCCCTGACCCCTCATCTGTCATCTGCAAGGGGAAAAGCACCCTCCTAATTGGGGAAAAGCGTTGAGGGGTTGTGGGGCTGGTATGGAGGTTGTTATTCTAGTGTTGGCGGGGTCAGAGGTGAAAAGGGGGTGATCACACCGGTGATTAGCCTCCTTCATGTGCAGGAATGGAGGGAAGCATGGACAGGGGGAGTGTTTGTTGAGCAGCTGGGGTGTAAAGTAATTAGAGAGAAATGGGTAAAGCCCTGCAATAAGCATGGCCAGTGCAGCAAATGATACCGCCCTGGTTCAGGGCACGGGGTTGTAAATAACAGAGGTGATGGCTGATGAGGCTCAACGCTGATAAGTTGAGTCCAGGTACAGATAAAAGCAAGAATAATCCAAGCCAAACTATGAACACCAAATATTTGCATGCATATGTACACATATGATCAAAGTGTGCATCACTGAGAACTTTATTCCCACTAAAAACTTTAACACTGTGAGATTTCATGTAGCAGTTCACTGAAAAAGGGTTATTAATATTGCTATTGTAGCCCTTTGAACTACTTCCTCCCAAATGCTCAGAATATCAGTAATCAGAGACCTGGAGCTTCCAGCTGGATAAGCAAATTAGCTGTGTTTAAAAAGCATTTATCTTAGACAGCAGTGTGCTGGCATTATGCTGCAAGCAGTCGAATGAGTCTCCTTTTAACGAATGCAGTGTGAGCAGACAATTTAAAAAAGCACCTTTCCTCCCTGAATCCACTTGATGAGCAACGCTACCAATCTCTGAAGGTCTCTCTGCTCTGCACTTCCCCTGTCCACACCTCTTTACTTGACTCAGCAGGCCATTAAATGGATGTGTGTTTATGTAGGCATAAATGGAGAGAGCAAGAGTAAAAAACAAAAAAGACAGCCGTATATACTCACACGTGATATGTAAATAATATGTAACATGTAAGAAAACTACGTCTTTGATACCTAAGTGGTATAATTTTCACTATATCGTTAGCTTCATAGCATAAGTGCCTAAGTCATTGACTTAGTCAAATGACTTAGGCAATTATGCTATGAAGCTAACGATATGCATCTATGTGTATGGCGATGTTTAACTCTGCAAAAATTAGAATTAACAAATGAAAAATTTATTTACAGACAAAAATGAATCAATTTCTGTCACATTATATAAAGGCATCTGTGCCTAAATAAATTTTAATTTCAATTACGCTCAGTTTAATGAAAGATGAGTTTATTTATTAAGTAATTTTCTAACTTTCCCCCCTTTTTTGATTTGACACGTTCAATCCTCCATATAGGAAAATAAAAATAAAATTTTACCATTTCAACCTCAGCGTTTGATCGGGAAAATAAGCCCATTTGGTGTTTGGGGTTTTTTTTTAAACAAAAGTAGAGATTGAGATCTAATAGGAAGAAGAAAATTGTTTCAATCAATAATCACATTTGTTTCTTTTCTGCCTGGAAGCGTATTTTCTTAATGTGGCAGAACCAAAGGACTCAAGAAAGATCAAGGTTGCAATTATTATCGTTATCTCCCCTGGATGACATTGGCCTGCTGGAATTTAAGGGCGATCTCACATCAGCTTGAAGTCATCTGAGAATTATCTTGCTATCAGATAAAAAAAAGTAGCTTGTGAACACGCTGTCATGAACTGGGCCATGTAGTTTCTGGCAGTTGTGAAGTTTATGTCAGTTACACTGATTGCGTCTTAAACTTGTATTTAAATAAAACGATCATATACATCATACATAACATCTCCTGCTCTCATTAACAGTGCTGCAGAATGACTGACATCTTGGATTCCTCAGCACCAGGCCTGGAGTGAAAAAAATAAATTGTGGAAGGCAATACTCCCATTGCTTTGGTCTGTTATGAAAGCGCACTCCAACTTCCAACATCTCCTCCCTCGATGCATAATCAGCTGTCAAACCTAACTTATTCACGCAAGGCTTGTGAAGCACATGGGACAGGGCGCGCTGTAATTCAAAAGGTACCAATCTACAGAAATTTCCTCCAAGACAGATTTCGAGTGTCTGGATTTCTTCTTTGCTCTACCACTGATTGACAGGTTGTGTGCATGCTGAACAGCGCACCTACACGCCTGCTGCCAGGGCCTACAGAGTTCCAGTTTGAAGCCCCCTGAGCGCACGCATACACACACCTCTACACCTGCTGGTACACTTTTGTACCACATACGCATACGAAAGGCAAGCAAAGGGACCAAAGAGAAATAAAATGACCTGCACGCGTCTTAATGAGGGAGGGCTGGGCGTCTGGCATTTACCTCAAACCATTTCTTCCCCCTCCTGCTCTCTCTGGAGGGCTTTAAGTCTGCCGCCTGTTAACGGCTGAAGTGTGGATTTCCTGTCAAATAAGGGTTAGAGCCCAACAAAAGTTCTGTACTCTAGTACCTAAATAGGATCACTTCCAGCTGCCCCACCTAAACACACACATTTCATGTCTTATAACGTCCCTATAGGGATTTATACTGTTCCTGTGGTGCTCAGTGTTGTCTTTATAGTGACCTTATTGTACCTTTATGGCACTTTTAAACTCCAGTGATCAGTGCAACAATAATAAAGATAGAGAACATTAGAAAGTTCTATGCTGCATTTTGCTCCAGCCAATCATATCCCTTTATAAAGCAAATAATATAGTTGTTAGGACTGTGTAAGGTCACTTTACAATGTGCTATTACCATACGCCATGACTCTTGGAACTGTTTTCACCTCATATATATTTTTATCCTGTCTGATTCGCTCAGTCCCTGACAGATATTTTTCATTTTTGTCATTTGACTTCCCTGAGAACAATTGACCCTGTATGCCTTTGAAAGAAGATGCTCTCCCGTGATGGCGAGTCCGTGCAAATTTGGTGGCATGTTTGTCACTGTGAGGAGCACATTCATCATAGAGACAGTTATGATACGGACATGCACTGACACGCTGAATGAATGAAGAAACTCAGTGTTTTTGTATCAATTGGCTGGAGTTCAGAGATAAAGTATTTGCTGCAGTTTCAGTGTCTTGCTTCAGGGAATTTAAGTGAACTATTTCTTCCTTGTTTTATGTATTCTTTTATGTCTGTGCACTGTGTCTGGTACATTAGGTATTTTGCAACTGGCTAATCCACAGAGGATGCAATCAATACCTTGTGCCAAGATCTCTTTGATGCAACATGTAAAGAATCCCATCTGCCTTTTTGGCTGAGCCACACTGAGGCAAGTGAGGAGGGACAGAAAAGGGGATCTTTCAAGAAAAAGCTCTTGCCTCATGATCACCAGACCAATAAAGGTCCTTTAATTATTTTTGCATGGCCTCAAGACAACACACTATGGCCACTTCAGCCTCAGTGCTCCACTGATGTAAAAGGGTGAACAGCTTCTACCAAGTAGCACTGGAGCCCCCCAGGGGTGTGTTCTGAGCCCCCTGCTGTACTCTCTGTACACATATGACTGTGTGGCCACTACCAGCTCCACCACCATCATCAAGTTTGCTGACGACACCGTCGTGGTGGGCCTGATCTCTGATAACAACGAGACGGCCTACCTGAAGGAGATTAGGAATCTGGAGAACTGGTGACAGAGGAACAACCTCCTTCTAAACGTCAGTAAGACAAAGGAGCTGATAGTGGACTTCAGCACTAAGCAGGAGAGGAACTACCAGACCCCCGTCATCAACGAGTGCCCAGTGGAGAGAGTGGACAGCTTCAAATACCTCGGAGTTCACATCACGCAGGACCTGTCATGGTCCTGTCACATCAACACCGTGGTGAAAAAGGCCCGACAGCGTCTCTACCACCTCAGACGCTTGAGAGACTTCCAACTGCCCTCCAAGGTGCTCAGGAACTTTTACTCGTGCACCATAGAGAGCATCCTGGCGGGAAACATCTTAACCTGGTTCGGGAACAGCACCATGCAGGACAGACGAGCTCTACAGAGGGTTGTGCGGTCAGCTGAGCGCACCATCCGCTCCGAGCTCCCTGACCTGCACTCAATCTACAGCAGGCGGTGCTGGACCAAGGCCAGGAAGATCGTGAAGGACCTCAGCCATCCCAACAACAGACTGTTCTCTCTGTTGAGGTCAGGAAAGCGATTCCGCTCCCTGAAGACCAACACAGAGAGACTGAGGAGGAGCTTCTTCCCGCAGGCGATACGGTCTCTCAATCACACCACCACACAGTACTGACCCACACATATGGTTCTTACACACACACTGGACTTTCTGGACTTTGGTTTTGCACAACACTGGTCACTATATTCTTCATTTCCGGTTAATACTTGTACAGCTGCTGTTATTGTGTATATATTTATTTATATTTAGATTTCTTCATACATTCTTATATAGTTCTATATTGTGTATTTTGTTGTACAGTTATTTTATTTTCAACTTTAATTTATATATTTATCTTTATCTTAATCTTCCCAGTTAAATTTACCCTTCATTCTAATTTGTGTTGTACAGTTATTTCATTTTTAACCTTAATTTATATTTTATTCCTTCCTAGTTAAATTTACCCTTTTTAATTTTTCATATTTATTTCCTATCTTATTCATAGCCTTTTCCTTTTTTGTTTTCTTTAGGTCACGAGCAGTTGTCCAAGCATTTCACTACATATCGTACTGTGTATGACTGTGTACGTGACAAATAAAATTTGAATTTGAATTTGAATTTGAATTTGTATCATTTTATCTTTTACCTTAATCACAACAATTTAGCCATAGATCATGAATAAAGGTCCTCACCTTGGCCATGCAGAGTAGTGTTAGATCATAATTAGTTGCAGTCACGGATTTCTCAGCAGCAGATGGTCCAAGTGCAAAAGTTAGTGAGTTGTCTGTTTTTGGAAATGATGCATAAAGTATTTTTAAATGTAGCTACTAAAAAATTGTTAATAAATGAGTTTAATGTAGTCGAGTAATAAGTAGTTTATATGAACTTATAAATAAATAAAAATAGACTGCATCCTGCATGTCGATGGCAGATTAACAGCAGATCTATAAAGCAATATTAAGTTATTTCTTTACAATTTATAAACTTCTTTTTAAAGTTAAAGGTTAAATTCTACACAGCAACCACCAAATGAGTTGCCAAAAACGGATTATATGTAACATTAATTCGTTTTTCTTTTCCTTATTTATTGGTTGACAGTAGAATGAATGTAATCCATTGCTTCCGTTTAAAATTGGAAATTAAAAAAAGAACGGCATCTGGTTTTAATTTGAAATGATTAACCGGAAGTCGTGCTATTTGCCCTGCTGCGCTTGACAGCAGAGAGACGCTGATAGTACAAACTTGAGAAAAAGGGGGTTGACCCGAGGACGTGTGGGTTTTTGGGAAGGTGACATCTGTGTGAGGAAGATAAGTCTTCTGCTCACCATCAGCCACTCAGAACTTCAAACAAGCTCCGAGTGCGTCGCTCTCTTAATCCGGATTCTAACTTGCACCCAAATCTTTAACCATGAGGACATACGTTTGGATTTATCAGGCTTTGCTCTGTGTTCTGCTCACTATTGTGGATACAGGTAGGACTTGAACGGTTCCAGTGGATGATAAATATCTGCACGAACTGGCTGAAATCTGATTGTTTTCCGTCTCTGCTTTTCATGCTTTCAAGTGAGAAATGAATAGAGAAATTGAGAATTAATTAGTGAGAGTGAAGAAACTTGCAGGGGAAAAATTAAAAGTTGGAAATGGGAAAGGTGGAGAAATTCTATGTTATTTTTTTTAAAAGGGGGATTCTGACAGTCGTGATTTTTGCTTGAAGTTTGTAGCTGCACTTCGTTTTGTACAAATAATCAGTTTTTAATTGCACACCATGACACTTCGTGCTATTGAATGACCTTGATCACAGACCTCCTTCAGAAAAGTTCCTGAGAAAATAATAATGACTTACGTTGTTGTTTTTTGGTTTGTTTATTTGTTGTTGTTGTTGGTTTTTAGAAGGAATCAACTTTTTATAACCTTTGCGCTCTTTAAGACTTTGAATGAAATCATCACTCTTTTCACTTTACCTGCTGCTCTAACAGCAAATAGTTCAAGAGTTCACATTGGTGTGATTAAAGTTTCTGTAATTAAGACGGGATCTACAAGTTTCTGCCTCCACATTGAGGACGTGCACGGTTCTAAATTCCAGCTTCAAACCCGTTCCAGCGCACTTTTTTGGAATGACTCTGCTTCTTTGTCATGAAAATCTTTCATTGGTCGTGGTCCTTTTAGTAATAGACACTCCTGTGTCTGTTGGGCTTATGCCAGCTATAGAGAGGATGCCAGACAGCCTGGGGTTCACACACGGCAACCGGTCTTGTAAACGAGCACCGTGCGGGCTGCTCCTATGTTCACCAAGCGCTGATTATCTGGGGGCTGTCCAGAGTCACATCCGCCCCGCTGACATCTGACCACTGAATCCGTAGTTACCACCTCCAGGGGTGCCGACCCTGACATCTGACCGGCCCGGAGGTGAGGGGAAAGTAATGCGCGGCCCGGACTTTGGCTGGCCCTTTCGTGCGTTTCTAGAGAGAGAGATGGAAAAGGTGTGTGTGCGTATATGTGTGAGGGAGGGGAGGTGTGTGTGTGTGTGTGTGGAGGGTTTAACATCTGGCTGCTGAGCCCACTACCACATTTTGCGCTCTCTGAAGCAGATGTAATGTCTGCGTAATTCCCAGACAGAGGCGCACCTTTAACCTGTTACTTTCCTGTTGTTCATGTAATACAGATTTTCGTCTGCACTGTCCTAACATTTATATTCTTTATAATGATTATTATTATTACAAAGTGAGGTATTGTTACATAGGAAAGCGTGACTAAAACGCTTATCCAGCTGAGAGTTAAATTCTTTGCTCAAGGGCACCTAAGTGGAAGTTTCTGAGGTCAGAGTGTCGGCATTTCACCTTAGCTATCTGCATTTTTCAAGCTCAGCTAGATACTCCGAGCTGTTCCTCTAACCTGCAGCTGCCTCTTCTTATTAAATCTGATGTCTTTCACTCACTGAGCACCTTTTATTATAATCTTCAACCTCAGCAAATGTTTAGGATTTGGAGATAGCAGAAAGCTGAGTGCAAGGAGAGGAAGAGACTAAGTGAAATCTAATTGAGCAGCTTGGCCAGACATCAGGGCTGAAACAACACTGTGATGCGTGCCAGATGTCGTCCAGTGGAGCCCAAAAACATTAATAACACGTCCTCCCCGAAAACCATTTTCAACCACGAGGAGCCTCTAAACGCTCCACAGTTTACAATATCCTAAGTACACACACAGCGCCATGTGTCGGATCTTGGCACAGGAGCGTGTAGCTGTAATTCAGTAGCATAAGATCTTCCGGTGTGATTTATGTTGCACTTGCTCTTAATTGTAAACTCGAAACTATTGTGAGCAGACACACAACCCATCTAAAGATGTTCAGAAGCGTCTTTTACAGAAAGGTTTCATACCGCTGAAAGACGGGATCTTAACTTTTTCCAGTCCGTAAAAATGAATGATTTGCATCACTAGGGGGATTTAGGCTTTAAAATATGGTTTTGTCCTGCTTTTGAACCCAGTTGGAGCTCATATGCATCATGCCACATTGTTCCGATAGTAGAATTTCCTTTTGATGTACTTCTTTCTAGGAAAAAGCTCTCAACAAATGCCTATAAATAAAGCAAGAATGAATTGTGTATTTGAAGCGTTTCCATTTTTCCACATGAGCATCCAGCCAATTGCCAATAGCTGAGAGACTATGCATAAAATTTGATACATAAAATTTTACTATATTGTAGAAATTATGAGTGATGTTAAAGTTTTCCTATGAAACAAGATCTGCCCCACCCCCCGTTGGTTTTGTTTTTTTGGCTGCCCAATCTGCTCATTTAAAGCACCTCAGACTGATGCAGGGCTTTGCTTCCGGCCACTTTTCGTACTGATTTTTTATCCTGAAACATAACCTGACTTACCTGTTACTTCAGCTGAGGCTGCACATTGTATCTAAAGAATTGCAGAACAGCTGAGCTTGGAACAGCTCCGGACTTGCACAAAACACTTCAGTGTGTGGATGCTGATGTGCCAGCAAACACAAGGCTTGAAGCAAACTATATTTGAAGGATGTTTTCATCATCAGCTGGCCACCCAGTTTACTGGATGATGGGGAAATAATTTCATCTTTTCTCCCTGTTTGATGCCAACTCGCTGAAACCAGCCGTCACGCTGCCTGATAACCTCAATGGTGACACCATGAGAAAACTTTAGTTCTTGGCAGTAGCTCCTTAATAACAGCACTAATATTAGAGCAGTGCATGACTAAGGTTTTATACTTTGTTAATGAAGATGCAGTATAGAAACCAAGATCCCTGGCCCACATCAAAAACAGTGGTTACAAATTGGCATACACAATTTGTGATCCATCCGATTACCAGAACGGCCCAAATGCTATTAATACCCCTGAGTGGAGTGAGGCTTTAAATGCTAATGGCTTCAAAGAACAATGCCACCTCAATGTCTTATAAGCAGCTTTCACAGAGCTGAACATTGTGCATTCTCATACGAAGATATCTGTGAC
This sequence comes from Aulonocara sp. 'chitande type north' Nkhata Bay, assembly GCF_057382095.1. Classification (NCBI taxonomy): domain Eukaryota; kingdom Metazoa; phylum Chordata; class Actinopteri; order Cichliformes; family Cichlidae; genus Aulonocara; species Aulonocara sp. 'chitande type north' Nkhata Bay. The sequence continues at coordinate 29,600,570 of NC_141360.1, read as the reverse complement.
CAGTCTTCAGGTGCAGAACAAAATATGTGGTGCTAGAAGCTTTGTGTTTTCTGCTTGTAGTCCAAGCAGTACTGAGCATCACCTTTAAGTGGACCTTGGTTACAGGCAGGTAAATATTCAATGTAGACAACAAAAGAGGGATTACATTTGCCAGCCCTAAAATAGTATTATCCCCAGGGGTCATCGGACTGATGACTCCTGATGATGGGCTGATGGGTTCCCAGACTGACCACTGATTAAATCAGTCCTTGCCAGCCAGCACTTATACAGTGTTCACAAGGACGCCAATGTTTAAGGCTTACGTGCAGTCATATTAGAAGACCCTGAAAAAAAATCTCTGGGGCAAAAGTAGTTGCCAGCTATATATTATCAAAGTCCAACAATAAAACAAAATTGGTTTACAAGTTAGATATGCAACTTTTATGGCGATATTAATGATATTTAACCTCTTAAAATCCAAAAGATGAGCAGTGATTTCATCTAGGGTTAAGGATAAGGTTTCAGCCAGATGCTAAACTATGAAATGTTGTCATTGTAAATTAAAAGCCTTGGCTTTTAATCGAGGATGCTTAAAAAGATGTTAAAAACCAGAGAGCAACTCCCATATGAGGTGATCCTTGGCGTAAACAGGCTTATTATCTGATCTAATGGATGTTTTAACATGTGCAGATCTCATGTTGTGTCCTTGTGTTTTGCAGGTTGCTGCAGAAAGTCTCGTCAGTTATTACAGAGGTATGAAAAGACTGAAAGCCACATGCTGGTTTGCACAGACTGTCCTCAGCTCCCATTGATACGAACCAGCAACTCAGAGGAACGCTGTGCCCGGAAATGCAAAGTGAAGAAAAACTTCAACTGCAGGTGAATTATATTTTGTTCCTGTGTTTATCTGATTTCCCGCACATGGTTTTTTTTTATAACCAGGTTTCCTCAATCCTCTTGTTGTCCTTCTGGTATTTACACATTTTTCTTGTTTTATCAGTTGTTTATCTCTCAACTACTTCCTGGGTGTTTTTCAGAGCCTTTAACTTTCAGCGGCACAGCAAGAAATGCCACTTGCTTCCTTTTGACCGTTTCACCAACAATGTGCAGAAGCAGGCCAGCATCAACTTTACTTTATACGAAAAAAAAGGTAAATGGCAAAGCCCCAAAAATAATTCGATGTAATTCGCTTTTGTTTTTTTGTTTTTTTCTCATGAGAACATTCAGGTGCGGGGAGGTATTTACACGGGCAAAATGTGTAATTGCTGATTGCTCCTCAGTTTTTTAAGTCTTTGGTTTCTCTGTTGATGCAATAAAAGGAACCGAGCCACCTCTCCCCCCCGCTGTTTAATCACCCCAGCGGGGAAAGTCGCATGCAAAAGCACGTCAAAGACCTAAGTGGAATATAAACAACAAAAAATCATTGCTTACAGTCAGAGCGCAAAGCTCTCTCAAGAGTCAGCTATGGAATCTAGCACTTTAGACTGTGCTACAGAATTTACAAAAGCTCCCCCCGGTGACATTTAATGAACTTTAGGGAGTCGTCTGTTTAGGGAATAACACACAAGCTGGGATCTACTAAATGCTGGCTGTGAAAAAACAAAAATACAAAATGTACCATATATGGGAAAATAAATTCCAGGAGGTCAAGGCTGTAAAGGCAAATTAACTTTTAATTGCAGGAATTATATCTGAATTAACACATATACTTTTTTATGCCTTTGCTGTTATTTAGATTACATAAGGGAGTGTATCACTGGCACCATGGACAACTACAGAGGAAGGAGGTCATGGACAAAGTCAAATATCACTTGCCAAGCTTGGTCAGATAATAACATCAATGAGCACACGTAAGTCATCTCTCTTTTTTTAAATTTATGCCTTTATTGGTGAGCAATCACAGATACAGAGAAGGAAATGCAACTGAAAGGGAGCAGCGCAGCCCCATCTGGAACCTACCATTTCGGCTGATGTGATTTACGCTATAATTGGGATGCTCCGAGTCCCGTCTTTTACACAGGGAAGTCAATAGCAAGTGCATTTTTCCATTCAGATCGTGTTCGAGGAAGAAGAGTTACTTGTGATGCCTTACTCAGCTGTACACCAGAGGGTTTTTTTTAAGGAAGAGAACATGTTAATCATTCACTTCCCCTTACCAGATTCTTGTAGATTTGAAACAACAGGCTTCAAAGCTTGCGTCTCTAATCTCCATGCTTCCACCACCTTCCTGGATGCTCCTTCTCTGTGTCTGACACTGAACAGGCCTCGGAAGCTGATTTATTGATGTTCAGTTCATCCCCTTGCACCTCTGGGGTTAAGGGAAGGCGGAGGCTCAGAGACAGTTGAACGTTTATCCAGAGTTAAGTCAGATTTCTTTCAACACATGTAGCCACCTCCTCCCCGGTGGGGCTGTTTATTTTTTTTGGAGCACTCCAGACCATCAGGTGTATCCCCGAAGATGTTTTCTCCCAGGCACAGCAAGGCAAAATCAGTGAATTTGCAAAGATGGTTCTGTGCCAGGGCCTCATTAGTGGTGCTCGTTAGTTATAAGATATTTTAACTGCAGCTAAGGCGGCGGGGTGGGGGTAATAATAACCGTTTGAAGAAGTGCAGTGTGAAAAAAAGTAGAATGGAGGTAAAAATGAAAGAAAGAAGGTGCAAAGACTTATAGACTGAAGTCATGTTCTGTCTGATGTCCAGCTGAGCTCACAAAGCCACAATATTACTGAGAGAAAATACAAGGTCAGTAATACAATCAAGAGAATGAAATGTTGATCCATTTTTACCCCCCTTCTTCCACATTCCCCTTAAGTCCTATTTTCATTTCAAGAAGCAGTTATTCACATTCTGAATCCTTTGTCATTGTTTATTTGGCACATGGTCCCAGTCTCCTTCTCAGTTAGAAGGGGACTTCTACCGTTTTGACTTTCGGAGGGTCACAGGGAGCTTACTTAAGGAAGATTTAGTGGGTTACCTAACATGGGACTATCCCGCTGTGTGAGAATTACCACCATAATGAACCACGCACCATTTGAGTTTCAGGTAACTATTATTTTCACGCTTGACTGATCAGTGTGGGGCAGGGGTGATTTCTCAGGAGGTTCCCTTCCCGGAAAGGGACTTCCACCTGTTATCTATATTTAGTGTTTGAACCAAGGCTCCGAAAGAAATGTGCACTGATGTCCAGCCAAGCGTGGAGAATGGAATATTTTTCTTCGTATTAATAATAATAGATAATATTGTAATCATTTATCTGTACCCCTAGGGACTTTCTTTTGTTTTTCTACTAATTTTTCCAATGGGATGTCAGTGAATGCTCTCAGCTACAGGCACACGCATAGTTACAGCTTTGATTTATGATTTTCTTGAATGGAAAATATTTAGCATCTTAGTAGTTTAACCTTTGAAAGTTTAACCTTTCAAAACATAGGGAAAAAGAGATTAGCAACACGCTGCACAGAGATTAATTATTCTAAAAAACAGGGAACTATTTTTCTGTTTTCGAAAACATTTATTTAACCTCCTAGGACCTGGCATCCATAAATGTGGACATCACATTTTGGGTTGTCTAGACCAAAATACTAAATTTTGCTCTACAAGGGCCTCATATCCACTTACGAGGACATTATACTGCCACTGTTCTACTGAAATTTTAAACAAATATCCTCATATGTGGATCTCATTTTTCTCAGAAACAAAAATCGGGTAAAAAAAAAATTTGGTAATTCTTTGTTTTTACATTCATCGGGTCCCAATATGTCCAAATATCAAAGAGAAATTAAAAATGCATGCCATGGAAGAGTTCAGGTCTTAGGAGGTTATCAGTGCGGTAGCTAAAATTGTTAGCTAATCATTTGGCAGCTAAAATTGTTAGCTAATCATATGGAAACTGATAAAACCAGTGAGAGTAAAAAATAGTCTTTGGCTGAAATAGATAAAAGTATGCATTAGTAGTTGGCTAACAGTAGACCTATCCACGAAGTAAAAATTAATAGGCCTCAGTTAGAATGCTAAATGATACATTTCATGATAGTGCTATTATTAAAGAAAGACTGAACAAGTATGGCTAGCAGCTAAAATTATTAGCTAATAATATGGAAACCGATTAAACCAGTGAGAGTACAAAATAGTCTTTGGTTGAAATGGATAAAAGTATGCATTAGTAGTTGGCTAACAGTAGACCTATCCACAAAGTAAAAATTAATAGGCGTCAGTTAGAATGTTAAATTATACATTTCATGATAGTGCTATTACAGAAAGACTGAACAAGTATGGCTAGCAGCTAAAATTGTTAGCTAATCATATGGAAACCGCAGTGGTTTTGCAAAGGGGTATCTGAACAAACAACAAGACTTCTTAAAAGGCATCTGAGACCAAAGAGGAGACTTTGTCCAAAATGCAAGCTAGCAAGAAACTAGCAACAAAACCTCATACTGATTGTCAAGCAAAATGGTGGTGATGATGGGGGCTCTTGAAGCCACAGCACCTAGGCACCTTGCAGGCTGCGACTCAACTATTAACTTCTCAGTATATCAATTAATTCAAGAGTCAAATATGAGACCATCTGTATGACAGCCAATGCTTGTCTGAAACAACAACAACAATCTGAAGCATAGCAGCAAATCTACAACAGAAAAGCTGAAAAAGAAAAAAAAATCAAGGTGTTACCATGGCCCAGTCAAAGTCCAGATCTCAACCTGAGTGAAATGCTGTGGCGAGTCCTTAAGAGAGCTGTACATAAACTGCAAAACTCAATGAAGTGAAGCAACACTGTAAAGAAGGGTGAGCCAAAATTCCTCCACAACAATATGAGAGACTGATAAAGTTATACAGAGTTGTTGTTGCTAAAGGTGGTTCTGCAAGCTACTTAATGGTGGAGTGTAGTTAGTTTTTCACAAGACTGCATAGATTCTTGTGACTACAGTGAGTTTGCTTACCATACAAATTGGAAACAGAAAAATACAGCTGTGCATGGTTGATTTAATTATTAATTAATGAGCAATGCTGTAGGCGTAGATGTGCTGGTTCACAGATGTTGTCACATTTGGATAGCGTCAGGCCAAGCCAGACTAAGCTGTAGCCATATTTAAAAGATGAGACTGAGTTCTCATACCCTCTCTGAAGTAGCAAATTTCTTTAATTTTATATCATTTCCTTTCGGCACAGAGTTTCCCGTTGCACCTTGCTTCCAGAAGTAATTATTTATGCAGAAAGATAAATTGTGTCTTGGTCTGCTTGCTTTAATGTCCGACTGCTTTATTCTTCGGATGCTCTAGTACTAAATCACAGCATTGTTCCACCAGGTGTGGGTATTGATAGACATTTTGCAGCAGTTACTTCAGGTCTAGATTTCATCTTGAGTGTTATCCCAAATCCAGCCAATATGTTTAGTCGTCCCCGAGAATGAAGCATGTGCACATAGTGTCTGCCTGTGCTCCGCTGGGAACAGATTTTGGCAAGGAGATGAATAGCTGGTCAACATCTGTTAGCACAACATCATTATGACTAACTTGCTCCCATGCTGGGTCCTTTTTACGGAGCTTCAGCAGATGCAGACTTTTCTTTCTTTTTGCAAAGTGAGTAACCTTGTAATTCCATTTATAAATTAAGGATATTGTATTATGATCGAGATACAGTCTATTGAGCTTTTGATTTACACTCAGCAGATGTGAGTTTTGGCCCGTGGAAACTGCTGCTTTGGAGGGGAACAAGTGTTTTTGTTTTAGTTTGGGCTACATGCATAAGTGAGAACTTGGTGTATGGCCTGTTATATTTTGACACATGTAGGTAAAACTATGCATTTTAATGGTCCTCCCTTTCGTTCTCCTTTGCACTCAGCTTCTCTTGACCAAGTCAGATGCCTGTGATTTCTCCCACCTCTGGGCTGACTGATGTTGTACATTATTAGAGAAATCTTGCATAAGCCTCTGGGCACAAAGGGGAAAGCAGAGCAGACTCCCTTAAGAGTCATTGCCTGAGGTAGTTTTTAGACAAGCTGCTAAAGGGAGGGTGGCCTCTACCTCTTTTACTTTTTTTAATTGTTCCTGCAAGTTGTTTCTTACGTCATTAGTTAAACAATGAACTTATTCCCTTTTGCTCACTCCATTAAGATTTTTGTGTGTACTGGAATCAGTCTCTTCACTTGTTTCTTTTCACCTTTTCTTCTGCCTTGCTTCAATGTCTCCCTGGGTGGGAGGGGGGATAGTGGTCGGCATGTATCAGGGAGTTGCTGACATACCGGCTTTTGGTCGCCTTGCCACGAAAGAAGACAAATTTCCCACACTGTCGATTTAGTATGGGAATCCCCGGACTGTACAGACTTGCTTGGACGGTCCGGGTTCTGTTTCTTAAAGTCTTGTTCACTACATGGAGCCATTGGGGATTAGGTTTAAACATGTTCACAGGGCAGCCAGCAAAAGACCTGCATGGGATGCTCCAAGTGGTGCATAACGGTGTTCTGTGCTATTGGAGATTGCTGTGCTGTGACAGTTTCGCTGCTTCATACTTGAAGGAGGGGAGATGTGGTTGGAGTCACTAAGGTGATTGTGCAGGAGGTGCAAATCTGGCTAAAGCAGGCATATTGATGCCTTATTTGCATAAGATTGCTGCGAGAGGATGTAAAATGTAACCCGGTCTTGCTATCGTATTTCACAGAGCGGAGGCATACGCCGTAATGTAAATGCCTTTTGAATTTATTTGGGTTGTTACTGAGAGCACTAGCGTGCAGGTGTGGTACTGTAAACAAAACCAGAGCAGTCAAGTGTGCAAGTACTCCCAGAAATGTATTTATACAGCTTACAGTATCAGGTAACACTTTCAGTTATGTGTGTCTACACCCCTGTAGGTTTTATCCAGATAGGTACCCAACGCAAGACCTGAGGCACAACTTCTGTCGGAATCCTAACAACGATCCCGGTGGTCCGTGGTGCTACACCACAGATCCCAATGTACGAGCTGAGGAGTGTGGCATACCACAGTGTTCAGAAGGTGAGACCCATGAAGTATTAGCACTAGAAAATAAGATTTAAACAAATAAAACCAAAGGAGATTTACCCGTTGCGTGGTTCATTTTTTTCTAAAAGACACGATTCTTTTTCGATTTCCTTCATAGGCAAAAGAACATTTTGATAACTGTTGCTTCTTTGTTGACAGATGTCTGCATGACATGTAACGGGGAGGATTACCGGGGCAAAATGGACCATACAGAGAGTGGCAAAGAGTGCCAGAGATGGGACTCGGCAAGGCCTCACAAACACCCCTTCCAGCCCAAGAAGTAAGCTGCAGATCACATAGTAATCTTTCTCACAGATAACAACAGCACACATCCATGACACAGGCTTAAAAAAGAGAGGTAAATCTCATGATTTGTTATGGCTTACTTAAATCCACCTTCTTTTTTTAACATTCTCTGTCCCTCTTTTCAGGTATCGGGACAAAGATTTAAAGGACAACTACTGTAGGAACCCGAATAACCGCCTCCGTCCTTGGTGTTACACCATGGATCCCAAAACTCCATGGGAGTACTGTAACATCACTGTGTGTGGTAAGAGACTGTGCACTGTATATACTCCAAATCTGAGGCTAGGGCTTTGAGGACAAAGTCTTCAAACAAACTGAGAGCAACAAATTATTGTTTTACTCGGATTTATGACTTTATATTGGTTCAAAATGCATTACCCTTGCAGCATTTATGTGTCACACATGTAAGAATGTAATACAGGATTCAGAAGTGAACATATGATTGAGCAAGCTTTGGTTTTTGGATTTGGTTTTTACCACAAGCAAGTTGTTTAAATGTTCAACAGGGAATCGATACATACAAGTTTTGGTGTCTTTGGAGCAGTTGTGGTCAACTGAGCTAAAAAAAAAAATGGTCCCCTTCTCCCCAGCAAAGTCTCAGGAGACTTTTGTTTATCCGGATGGTGTTTTCATGTGGGCGTTTGCTCCAAGTCATTCTACCTCAGCAAGGGACATTAAATAGGCTGTTTGCAAGAGGGCAGTTATAACTTCACAAAGCTTGAAGTGTTTTACTGAAGCCATTTAGGGCTATAAAGTGGAGGACTACAATAGAGGCTGTTATGCCAAAATACCGCACATTGCAATCGGAAAGTCTAAAAGTTGTTTCAGTGGTGTAAACATTGATTGCAAAATGATGCAATTTTATAGAGAAATTAGAGAAAAGACCTGAAATAATGCACAAAGAGCAAAACAGTTGCATATGCTTCCTTACAGGGCATGTTGGGTAAAGGGATGATTTGTTGAACAGGAGTGTAGTGGCGAATTTCTGTCCCAAGCTTCGAAAAAATAATTCTTCCACTTCTTAATGTGAGCTGTTCAGATTTATTTCTGACTCGTACATACAAACAAAAGATGTCACGGTCAAAAAACTATTTGCTGCTACAGCGCACACTTCCATTGCCGTCCTGGCTCACTCTAACCTGCTACAACACATGCGCTGTAATGTTTTCTTACCCGACACAAATTAAACACGCAGCATTTATTCTCTAACAACATATACAAAATTAAACATGTAACAATAACTGAAACAGTATCAAAAATATTTCTCTATAGATTGGCTCTAACATTTCCAGCCCCCTAATTGGAGGGCGTGAAGACTGACAATTAGCGAACACTTACAAAAGAGCCAAAAACATTAACACTTCCTGTATCACACATGGTCATTCAAATTATCTTTCACAAAACCTGTAACCGATCAGAACATATACTGTATTTTCTCATTCCAAGTTACATGACATTCTCACAGATCAAGCATAGCTTGTCAATGGGTCTTTCTAAGGTGTTAGTCTTTGTCTTGATGATCACACGCCGCACCAGACCCTTAGCATCTGGAATGACACGAATAACTCTCCCCAACATACACGAGCTTCTTGGCGCTGACTCGTCGACCACCATTACAATGTCCCCCACAGTTACATTTCTTCTGACCTGAGTCCACTTTTGACGCTCTTGAAGCATAGGCAAATACTCGCGCACCCACCTCTTCCAAAACAAGTCAGCAAGATATTGCACTTGCTTCCAACGGCGGCGGGAGTATGAGTCTTCCTTTCTGAAAAGTCCAGGAGGCAAACCCGGCTTTTTCTTCATCAGTAACAAGTGGTTAGGCGTCAGTGGTTCCAGGTCTGTTGGATCATCTGTTACTGTAGTCAGCGGTCTGTCATTTAGTACTGACTCCACTTCACACATTAGTGTCAGTAAACCTTCATCATTGACCAACTGTTCCTTCAGTATAGACCTCAGGACCTTCCTCACGGTTCTGATCTGCCTTTCCCATATCCCTCCAAAGTGAGAACCAGCGGGTGGGTTAAATACCCACTGGATTCCCTTTTGCATGAGACAATCTAGAATCTTTGACTGATTCCACTCTTGAATGGCTTCGCGTAACTCCCGTTCAGCAGCAACTAGGTTGGTGCCATTATCTGAACGCATGACAGATACCTGACCTCTTCTACACACAAAGCGTCTGATGGCGTTCAGACATGAATCAGTGTCCAAAGTGTGCGCGATTTCAATGTGCACTGCTCTTGTTGTAAGGCAGGTAAACACCACACCATACCTTTTTACTGTGCTGCGGCCATGCTTCACATTAAACGGTCCAAAGTAATCCACCCCAACATTAGAAAAGGGGGGTTCATCAGGTAGAAGCCTATCCTCTGGCAAATCTGCCATCTTCTGTTCCAGTGGTTTGCCTCTAGTTTTCCTGCAGATTACACACCTTGACAGAAACTTCCTCACTTCTGAGTTAGCGGATGGAATCCAATACTTCTGTCGCAGCCGTGAAAGCATATACAGTCTTCCACAGTGCCCAATCTTCTCATGTATATCCTGCAAGATCAGTGTGGTGATATGTGAGCCCTTTGGGATAATGACTGGGTGCTTCACATGTTCTGGCATCCCAGCAGCTGCGAGGCGACCACCAACTCTCAAAACTCCGTCCTGCATCACGGGATCAAGTTTCCTCAAGTGACTAGTCTTTGTCACACACTTGTCGTTCTTTAACATGGTGATCTCTTCTTGGAATTGTTGACTTTGACAGAACTTGATGATCTCTGTCTCAGCTTGCACCAGATCTTTCAGGGTAAGTGTTGTCTGCATTGATTCGTTGTCTTGTTCTTTCTGTTTAACGTACGTCTCTTTCCTTTTTTCACATCGTCGTAGCAGTAAGTCTTTGAGTTTGATCATCCATGCCACAGCTCTCTTCACTCGATGCCAGCTGGAATAGTGATTGATCAGCTTGTTCAACGTGTGAACATTCTCAGCTGCATTTGTGAGATGTACCATGGTTGCATGCCTCACTTCGCTGTCATCTTTATCAATCCTTTCCTTGTCAGGTCTTTCTGGCCACTGTCTTTCTGGGGTTTTCAGGAAAGCTGGGCCGTGGAACCAGCTTAGATTCTTCATGAGCTTAGATGGTGCAAGCCCTCTGGATGCACAATCAGCTGGATTGATTGCTGTACCAACGTACCTCCACTGCTGGGGATTTGTTAGCTCTCTAATGACCGCAACACGATTGGCCACGAATGTCTTGAAGCGAAGGTTTCATTTTCAATATACTTCAACACAGTTGTGCTGTCAGTCCAGAATGTAGATTCAAGAAGATTCATCTGAAGCTCCGTTCTTAACATTTTGTCTGTCTTTGCAGCAACCATAGCTGCAGTCAACTCTATTCGTGGAATAGTGGTTTGCTTCAGGGGCGCCACACGGGATTTTCCCATCATTAACGTACAGTGAACCCGTCCGTCATTGCTGGTCATCCTCAAGTATGATGCTGTTCCATATCCACTTTCGCTCCCATCAGAAAAATGGTGGAGCTGTGCTGTTGCGACAGGACCGAAGTCCAATGGTCTCACACACCTGGGTACGGTTACCTCTGACAGCTGGCACAGCTCTTGTAACCACTTGTTCCACTTATGACTGAGCTGTTCTGGGATTTCATCATCCCAAGCAAGACCCTCCCTGCATAACTGCTGCAAGATCATTTTTGCGGGGAGAGTTCCTGGGGAAAGGAATCCCAGTGGGTCGTAGATGGAGCTGGTGACGGAAAGTATTCCACGTCTCGTCACAGGTCTTTCTTTGATGTTAATCCTGAACTTGAATGCGTCAGACTCAGGGCACCATAGAACTCCTAAAGCACGTTCCATAGGCAGCAGGTCATGGTTCAAGTTCAGGTCTCTGACATCTTTGGCTCTCTCATGCTCAGGGATGAATGAGAGCAAGGCACGACTGTTGCTTGTCCATTTCGTTAGGTGAAATCCTCCACCAGAACACAATTCAGTGAGGTCTGTGTATAACTCCATACCTTGAGTTTCCGTGGCAACAGACTTCAAGCAGTCGTCAACATAAAAATTTTCCAGAACTGTGCTTACAGCTTCAGGTGATGATTTGCTGCGGTTCTCCTCTGCTGTTCTTCGCAGTGCATAGTTGGCACAACTGGGAGAAGAAGTCGCACCGAAGATATGCACCATCATCCTGTACTCAGCAATGTCTCGATTGAGGTCCCCTGCTGGCCACCACAGAAAGCGCTGCAGGTCAGCATCGTCATCCGGGACACACACCTGATGGTACATTGCTTCAATATCTGCTGTAAAGGCTATAGACTCTTGCCTGAACCGTGTCAGCACTCCGATCAATGAGTTTGTTAAATCTGGCCCTTGTAGAAGTTCACTATTCAGTGAAACTCCTTGGTAGCTGGCAGCGCAGTCAAAGACCACCCTCAGCTTCTTTTTTTGTGGATGGTATACCCCATGGTGGGGAATATACCACTGTTTTCCATCCTTGCGGTTTAACTGTGTTGTTGGAACCTCAACGGCATATCCCTTGCTCAACATGTCACTCATGAAGGCAGTGTATTCTTCATGGAGTGCAGGATTCCTCTTCAGCTTGCGCTGAAGGCTCAGTGCACGCTGTAACACTGCACTTCGATTGTTCGGCATCTGAACGCACGACTTCTTCGTAGGAAGACTTATGGAATAGTGTCCATCAGTGAGACGAGTAGAGCTTGACACAGACTCCATAAAGTGGTGGTCCTCTTGAGACATTCCTGCTTTATCATCACAGTGACGCTCTGGAAAGTCGTGGTTATACTGTCGTACAAGCAGTTGTTCCACGTTGTCGATGGCTATTCTGTTCACAATAGCACATGGTTGTACATCATTGGCTGCAGTATCCGTTTCTCTGAGTGGTCCATTCAGAATCCATCCAAGTGCTGTCTTTACGGCATATGGACCATTGTCCTCACTTGGGATCACCTTCCATGGCTCCAATATGGTGTATTCTTTAGTTCCAATGAGAAGCTCCACTTCAGCCTCAATATGAGGCAACCTCACTTCGCGTAGGTACGGCCACTTGTCAACCTCTTTCTGGAGTGGGATGTTCTCTCTGGAAACAGGAATACTTTTCTGTGTGAAGACCTTTGACAGTGCGATAAAGTTGTTGTCTGCCAGACTGCTAACTTCCAATTCTGTGAGCACATAACTCTCCTCTCAGCTTTTGGAATTAATGGTCCTCAACGTTAGCTCGGTTCGTCTGCCTTGCACCTTCAGCTGCCTTGCCAAGGCTTTGGTGCAGAACGATGCAGAGCTACCTGGGTCAATGAAAGCGTAAACCTCCACAGCCTTGTCACTCTTGCAGGACTTCACCCTTACAGGTACAATGGCAAGCACGCAGCTGCCTCCAGCCCCAGTACAGGCACTTGTCTCCTTTTCTTCAGACAACCCTGCTGGGCCTTTATCAGTGCTACCCATATTGACCTCATCGGGAGGCTTCTCTTCCTCATAACTTGAGAAGTGCAACAAACTTGGATGCTTGAGTGAACAAACCTCGCACACCATCTTCTTTTTGCAATCTCTGCTCATGTGACCCTTTAGCAGGCATCCAAAGCAAAGTCCGTTTTTCTTCAAGTAGTCCACTCTATCCTTATGAGTCTCCTCTCTAATCTTGTAACACTCTTGCAGTGTATGAAGTTTCCCACAGAACATGCAAGGTCTTGTGAAGGCGCAGTTGAGTGAAAGGTCACTCTGGTTCTTACTCACTCTGCTTCTTTTGTCCATTTCTGAACCTTGGTTAACCTTGATAGCAAAGCTGCTCCCATGTCTAATGTCTTTCTTCAACTTATTTCCTTGCTGTGGCTTTTTTATAACCTTGTCTGACACTGCTGTTTCAAGATCGCCAAAGAGTGGGTCGGACATGATCTTTGCTTGGCGTTCAACGAAGGCCACCAGCTCTGTGAATCTTGCTCTGTTGCAGCGCCGCTCCTGGATATCATATGCATGGACTCTCCAGCGCTCTCTTATTTTAAATGGCAACTTGGAAATGATGACCCTCATAGTTGCAGGGTTGTCCATCTCTTCCATATAGTCCACATCCTCCATAGCATTACGACAGCTCACCAGGAATACAGAGAATGCGCTCAACGCCTTTCCATCTTCAGCCTTAATTTGTGGCCACTTCGATGCCTTCTCAATTAGCGTGCCAGCAATCTGTAACTCATTTCCATATTTATCTTGAAGCAGCTGCAAAGCCCTTTCATACCCCCGATGTTCAGGCATATGCTGACAACTCCTCACAAGATCACGAGGCTCGCCTCGAGTATACTGCTCCAGAAAATATAGCTTGTCTGAATTGCTATCAGCTCTGGTGTCAATAGCGTGCATGAATGCCCTCATAAACGACCTGTATTCCAAAGGATCTCCGTGGAACACTGGCACATCCCTTTGTGGTAACCGAGCCAGCTGTTGGTTCTTTACAAGCATCTCTGTAATATCTGCCTGTTTCTGCATAACTTGATAAAGCTCACTTGGTCTGGTCTCCTGAAGTGAGACACCATCTTGGCGTTGGCTCGGCCCCTGCAGTGGAGTTCTATGTGTCTTAGGCATGGCCCCTGCTGCAGTACTTGGATCACCAGGATTCCTCCAAGAGGCAGACCTCTCTATCTCTGTTGGCTTCCCTGGTGTGTGTTTTACGTTGCCATGACCATTTTCGTTATTCATCTTCAGGAGGTCACGACGTGGCATTACCGTAAGTCTGGTTTCACTCATTTGAGACTTAACCCCTTCACATTCCTCATACACTTTCACTTTGGCAGTAGACACTGCAATGGCTGTTTCAATTTCCAGTCTTTCCTTTGCAGCTTTAATTTCTGCTTCTTTTAACTCTAGAGCCTGTTTTTCTTTCAGAGACGCTGCTCGTGCCATCAGAGCTGCTCTGTTAGCTTCTTCCTTGACGCGCTCCGACGATGCTGTCGACACCCTTGACGTGTTGGATACTTTAGACTTGTTTGACACTCTAGATGTTTTTGACACTCTGGATGCACTGTCCATGGGAGTTATCTCTTGATCACATGTTTGTATTTCAATCCATGTATTAACTCTATTAATGAACTGCAAACATCGTTCTGACATTGGCTGAAACCAAAGTTGTTGGTCAGCCTCCTTTTCCTCCTCAACTTTAATACACAGCAACACTGCATAATTGCATTCTTGAAACTCTTCATACAACTTCTTGTAAACTTTCAGTGCCTCTCTCACATCATTTACAGCCGGCAGAATTTCATGGCTCAAAAGTCGCTCAGTTTCATCTTCTTGTGCTGTCACTTGTCCTAATTTGCCTCTTCTCACCTTTGTGAGCTGATGCAGTTTGAACTCCAGACCTTTGTCTGTCATCGCCCTCTGGCTGCCATCACGCGTAACTACACCCACACTGTCATTAATGTCGTCCGCCATTGTAATCATATAACACCGCTAAGCCGTAATGATTTTCTTCGGCACAGCTGTCGGGTGGTGTACTGCATAAACTCCTTTATGCTACTTCCACAGGTAAGATGCATCTGACAAAACACTTTTTACTTAGCTGTTCGCCGTGTTGTTGTATGTAGGCGTCCTTATGCCGACGATCCGGTGACTTTTCTATGTCTCAGTCGGTGGCTCCACCGCGGAAAACATTCCTCCGTTACTCGCTAGTTTTTTGACTTTTATGTAGTGGCGAATTTCTGTCCCAAGCTTCGAAAAAATAATTCTTCCACTTCTTAATGTGAGCTGTTCAGATTTATTTCTGACTCGTACATACAAACAAAAGATGTCACGGTCAAAAAACTATTTGCTGCTACAGCGCACACTTCCATTGCCGTCCTGGCTCACTCTAACCTGCTACAACACATGCGCTGTAATGTTTTCTTACCCGACACAAATTAAACACGCAGCATTTATTCTCTAACAACATATCATACAAAATTAAACATGTAACAATAACTGAAACAGTATCAAAAATATTTCTCTATAGATTGGCTCTAACAAGGAGAATGATGGATGTGAATTATATTGCGTGGCCATAAAAGTAACACTTTTTTGGTGGGCTCTTATTTTGATGCCTTAACTTTCACATTATGGCTGTTGCCATCTGCCGTGATTTCCCACAATCCAAGATTAGACAAGAGATCGTAGTTTTACGCTAGCAAAGCACATTCGTATGAGTGCATCTAACAGACAGTAGTATCTTTGTTCTTGGTGGTAAATACAATATACTTAGAACAGACTTCTTGTACAGTCTTTTAGTACAAGTAAGCACACTCCGAAACATATTTGTTGTCAGATATTTGCATAAAGATTATGTTAAAAAAAAAAAGGTCCTCCCAAACTCTAGCAGACAGATAGAAGTGTACTTGGCACCTGTTTGTGGCTTACATCGGCCAAGCCCCTTGTAATGCATAACCTTGAGCCTTTATACAATTTAAACAGATGAGCAGCACGGTGGAATCGTTGCCTCACAGCAAGAAGGTCCTTCCACTGTCAGGCCGGGGTCTTTCTGTGTGGAGTTTGCATGTTTTTCTCATGTTTGCATGGTCTTCTCTCCGGGTACTCTGGCTTCCTGCCTCAGTCCAACGACATGCAGTTAGTGGGGTTAGGTTAATTAGTAACTCTAAATAGCCCATAGGTGTGAATGTGAGTGCAAATTGTTGTCTGTCTATGTTAGCCCTGCAGCACTGGCGACCTGTCCAGGGTGTACACTGCCTCTCGCCCTAAGACAAGTGGGACAGGCTCCCCCCCATCCCCTCGGCGAACCAAAGAGAATGGATGGATGAATGGAGTTATATTTAAAAAAAAGGCCCATATATTTGTCACAAAGGGGAAAATTATATATATAAAGTTTGTTTTTGTTTTTTTACACCAGGCAGTAAACATGACGTTAAGCATGTTAACATGTGTGCCTTTGACTGATTCATTTTTGGACCCAGGAATTGCAGT
Source organism: Aulonocara sp. 'chitande type north' Nkhata Bay (assembly GCF_057382095.1). Taxonomy (NCBI): domain Eukaryota; kingdom Metazoa; phylum Chordata; class Actinopteri; order Cichliformes; family Cichlidae; genus Aulonocara; species Aulonocara sp. 'chitande type north' Nkhata Bay. The sequence goes on along the minus strand of NC_141360.1, from coordinate 29,584,335 downwards.
TTTTGGCATCTTTGCGTTGCCTCCAGAAGTTGGATCTAAAATGTTAAACAGTGAGCTTAAGAGGTGCTAGTAGAGATATTTGCTTTGACAGTTCCTACTGATTCCAGGTTTTGCACTAAGGAAACCCTTCTGGGGTCATTCTCTGATCAAAAATGACTGTCCTGGAAGATGGAGAAGGTGGAAATCTGAGTGATACTAGGTATGAATGTGCATTTTATAACAGACAGGTATAGCTAACTGGGTTGTGCAGATGAACCATTTGCCCAAAGTCTTCTCCAGGGGCCTGGGTTATAGTCCACGCTGGACCCTTTATTGCACGTTGTTCCACCCACTCTCTCTCCCTATAAATATATGTATATATAATTCAGTAATTAAAGTATGTGTCTGTTATACACTGTTGTATTCTGGATGTTAGTTAAACTTTTTTTTTTTAGTTTTGTCCCATACGGGGACAAGTATATATAACATGTTGCCTTTATATATAATTGAAAAGACAGAGGGAAAATGAAATCAATGGAAATTAGAAAAGATGTTGCGAAATTGGAGAATTTGCATTGAAATATTCCCATATGCACACCCACAACCTCACAGAGCATCTCTCTTTGTCTCTGTCAGACACATACACGCATTGACTTTACTGTACAGGTTATGATTTACAGCGAGCATCTGCATTTGTCCAGATGTGTGTATCCCTCAATGCCTGCCCTTAGAAAGATAAAAACCACTGACCTGTGCTACACTGTGCACACAGATACTGGCATGCATTACATCAAGCCAAAGAATCCTTTTGCACACGCCTTCTCGTTTCAACCTCGAAACATTCCCTCGCCTCCTCCATCTTCCCCCATCCCATTTGTCAAAGGCTAAAGAAACAAAGACAGAAATCTGGAAATTGCTCACTGTGTAGTGCTACCCCTGCACTGCTATGCGGAACACCAGAATTCCATCTAAAGATGTTTGGAATAGTCTGATAATATAGTGGATAATATCGACCAAATCAGACTGGGTTTGTTGCCATTTTCTTTAGTTGGCCTGCAATAGAGAAATTCACAGGAATCATAATGTCAGTGTTTAATTTTGAAGCAAAGGTATAAATAAGATCAGGCTTCGAGCTCTGCGACTTGTTCTGTCAGCAAGTTAACCAACTTCTCATTGTTGTGGATGTCCATACGTGAAAGAATGTCAGGCACCACTGGTATGAACACACAGTAAGTTTCTATTACTATACAAGCAGGGGGAAGGGCTACTGTTTTTGATCATCTGCCTCTAGGTTAAACATGACACATTCTTGTAGGGATTAATATTCTCCTCCTTCTCTTCCTCCCTCATTCCTGACTACAGTTTGCTTTTTCAGTGACTTTCTCTTTTTTTGCATGCTTCCACCTTACAATGACATTTATCTGTTTCAGGTTCAGACCCTACCGAGGACTCCGATGTTGAAGTAACAACTTCCTGTGTCCAGGGAAAGGGCACAGACTACCAAGGCACAATGAATGTCACCCCGGAAGGTGTGACATGCCAGCGCTGGGATTCCCAGTTCCCACATAGCCACTCATTTCTTCCGCAGAACTACAAATGCAAGTGAGTAACAGCTGCTTCATAGCTGCTGACAACATGGATTCACTTCTCTCAGGAATGTCAAGAAGAGTACTTGATCATTGGCATCATCATTTAAATTGTAGTTTGTGTGTGTGTTATAGAGACCTCAGAGAGAATTACTGTCGCAATCCTGATGGTGCAGATTACCCATGGTGCTTCACTACAAACCCTAATCAGAGGATAGCCAATTGCACCCACATCCCCAGATGTGGTGCAGAGGCTACACAAAAAGCAGGTAAATTCTATGAAAATTAATTTCTGAGAATTGCTCAGTGTTTTGGGGAATGCAGTTGTTTGCTTTGTATAAAAAAGGGAGTAACAGCAAGCACAGCCAATCGTGTTTATTTAGTGTTTTAAAAAATGTATTGTAAAAACAACTTAGATTCTTGTCATCACTTTTGAGTAAAGGTTATGGCTCAAAGCCCGGTTCATTTGACATAAAGCCAAAATCGGCTTTGTTAAATCTTTTTTTGTTATATCAGTTTAAAGAAATACATTCTAAAGTGTTCAATGTTGTTGCTTTTAGACAGGGCCAGATTGCTTTCTTCAGTCTTTAATTTTGAGAATATATATTTGCAAAAGTGTCGATCTTTTCTTCTAAAATTACTAGAATATTTTAAAAGTAAATAACAAAGTACATTCAATCAATTACTAGGAAATTTCCATGTTGAATTCCAAACTACAGATGTTTTAAAAGAGATGTCATGCTTTTGTAAAGTAGAAGAATACTGTTCTCATAAGACTGAGCCACTTGGCAAAGGGCTGCCCAACGAATTCCATTTCATGCAAGAATAACAACACCAGACTTTGGCAATAGCTGCTCGTTGTCATTTCCCATGTTTCTCTGCTTTGCATTTTGTAGAACACACACGTCTCAAAGCAGCCAGTCAGTTTGCAACTAAAGACCCTTCTCTGATTCTATTTAAGACCAGAAATAATGAGATTTGGGAGACACCGTTTACACAGAGACCCATAATATTAAATGGTCCAAACCACAAAGACAAGCATAGACCCAAATTCTTTCTCTGTCTCTGCAAGTACATGAATTTGTGTTTGTGAGTATTCCACCAACATGAAGAGGTGTTTAACCAGCTGTTGGGCTCACTAAGCTTCAGCGCTTTAACAAAGTCATCTGAATAATTTTATCCTGTTCTATCTCAGAGTGTTATGAAGAGAATGGAGAGACTTATCGGGGCACTTTATCCATAACTCGATCGGGGATTCCCTGTGCAGACTGGTCACATCACATAAACAGGTAATGAAATAATTTGTTCTGCAAAGACTTTTGTTGCATTTCTGTTGTTGGCTCCCAGTGCAACTCCAGCCGTACCGAGCAACCCTGCAACTGTTTCCTAGAGAGATTGACATTCTTTTCAGCTCACTTGATGAGTGTTTGTTGATAACTTAGCTCCCATTGCCTTGTGAAAATCCCTTTCAAATGAATGAGGCTAAGCACTGAAAACAAACAGCAAGAGGAAATCAGGGGTTCCACAGGGGTCAATACCAGGTCCAATTATTATTCATCTAGCTGACGAGAGGAAACCCGAGGGTGCTCTCAAAGTGACCCATACTGGGGGAAAGACTGCCCGCTCCAAGGCCGTTACTTCACGCTGAAGTCAGCCTGTTGGAATTACTTAATTTACAGGAATTTTAAAAGCCAAAATGGCACAGACAGATGGACATGTTCCAGAGCCGACCCTTGACCCCAGGAAGTGCTTTCTTAGGAAAGTAGATCAAAGCCAATCAGCTCCCTCCCGTAGAATGCAGCCAGCGAGTCTACTCTGTTCAAGGCTCAGGGTCATACTAGGAAACATGCTCAGAGCTACAACATTGTTTAACATTCTCCTGGGAAGTAGAATTGTCTTCACCCCCTTACAAATTATCAGTTGATTAGAATCCTTTTTGTGTGCGCGTGTCTGAACTCTTACCAAGTAACTGTTTTTTTACGGGTATTGTGGATGGCTTAGATGACACACAATTAGATATAAATTCCTACAAATCAGAAGCAAAACTGCATCATTCCATAGAGGATGTGGTTCCTGCTGGTCTGAACCCTGCTGAACGCTTAGACTGCATACTTTTGAACTCCCATGAGCACTCTTCGCAAAACTCTGCGTTTCCTTCTACAGGCTAAGCAGCAAATGTTGAGGATTCATTGCATTATAGGAGAGCCAGAGTCAGAATTTTCTAGGCATTCCATGGTTACTTTCGTGTGTATGTAATATATGTGCCTGACAGCATTTGTGCAACTCCGTGTACACATGTGCCCACCTTTATGAGATATGACCCAGTATTAGTTTTTGTCTTTCTGCAAAATAACACATGGGATATGATAATCTGTATTTGTGTGTTTTACAGTGGGGATTCTCACTCTACGGTGTCCCATGTAGGGCTGGAGAAGAACTACTGCAGGAACCCAGATCGCGACAGACACGGCGCTTGGTGTTACACCAGTCCAAATAACCGCCTGGCCTGGGATTACTGTAAACTAAAACACTGTGAGTTCCTTAAATAAACATTTACCCTATGTAAGTTTCAGTAAGTAGATAATATCTGTGTTTACCCAAGTAGAATGAGAATGAAAGATATCTGTGTATGTGTGTATGTAAATGTGTAGTCAGTGCCAATATATAAGCTTTGAGAGCCAAAGACCAACAGGACCACAACTCATCCATACTAATACTAAATACTCACACATACTAAACAAGTGTGATATAACTGTTGACTTTCCAGAACAGATGGATGTTTATTATATCATCCGGTGGTTTGGAGGCCACAGCTTTGAAGCCACAAATATTTAATTTTGCCATATTGGGCTTTTTGATGTTGGATGTGATGATATTTGGATGAGAAGGCAGACCTGCAGAGCTGCCAGCATTGTTGCCTCCCTAAGATGATGACCAGAGGGGCAACTGGTTTCCTGTTCAACAACGTGTGGCGCTGTGATAAAGAATAGAAAAAGGGACACACGTTGAGCTGATGCCAGTTTCACAACAGGAAGGTTTATTCTTCACAACAGCTTAGAACAGCTTCAGGTATCACCATACTAACTGCAAAGAAATGGCCTTATGTTTCAGTCCAGTTTACCATACATGGCCACAGTTCCATGAGCTAGAGACTGTATAAATCCCTCAATACAACTTTGACAAAACATAAACAAAATGTTGCTTAAATCCATTGATAATATCAGATCCACAATGTATCACAATAAACACATTTGTTTTACAAAGATAAACAAAACACAATAGTGTACTCTGTACTTCATTTTTAACTACATTTACAAACATCGTAAAATTAACTCATTTTAATTCTTGTTCAGCACTAAATTATTTATGTGAAATGTATTTCCACTGTACTGACAATGTAACTTCTGTTTTTTAAAATATAGCTATTTTACTCTTTACAAGGAAATAATGTCTTTGACATAAAACAGACATATTCACTGTTCTGATACAACCTACAACTATATAGAGTGCAATGCTCCTTTAACAGCGTTCACTACTACTGTGCAGTCAGCATTGATCAAACAGTTTCCTTATAACACTTTATAAACGTCTTTGTATTAAACCACAAACTTGTTCTTATAACCACAAGATCAACCAGAAGAATAAAACGTAGTATGAAGCCCATTTATCAGAGTGCATAATACATCAAGAGTTCAGTCCAGAAATCTCTCACAGGTCAGATTAGCTTCCCCACACACACTCCGTATTCCACATTAGCCAAGTCCGCTAGCATTAGCATCATTTAGCCTGCAGCCTTAACCCACAATTCAGACACAACTCAGAATGAATCCATTTCTTTAGCGAGTTGCGCTCATTACCCACATAAACAACATCGTCCGTTTGTAAGGTCTGCAGTATACATTCATTTAAATGCATTTACTAACCTGTGATAAAGAATAGAAAAAGGGACACACGTTGAGCTGATGCCAGTTTCACAACAGGAAGGTTTATTCTTCCTCTGTGCCCCAAAACGCTACTCGATACCACTGCGCGTAATGCGCCCTCTAGCGGCTGGATGTAGGATAGCATCTTAAATGACAGGTACAAAGATACAATCACAACAAAACACAACAACAACTGGGCTGTTTTCCCCAGTTTAATTCTGATACTAGATTTTACTAGAAAGCTATTTTCAACTCTCTACACTCTCCCCCACTTAAAAGAATGTCTCCTGACATTTGTTTCTTCATGTGTGGACCCATTAGTGTATGAGTGTGCAGTCATTGTGGTAGTACGGCTGAGAATAGATGGGGTGAAAGAATGATGGGACGCTGTGTGTCCACATCCAGGGTTGGCTAGCTGAAAGGGTGTTCATATCTGCCCTCCAGTGACAGTATGATGGCTGACCCAGTGCATTGTACGTGAGTCTTTCTGCTGGTCTCCCCCTCCTCTGTGATCTCCTTACAAAGTCATTTTCTCTATTTTCTCCATCCATTTCCTCCATGTCTTTTTCTGCTAACTCCTCGGCCTCCACAACATCTTGTTCTCCCCCATATTCTGGCCTGTCAAGAGGACAGAACTCTCTTGCTGCTGCCCGTAGCTTGGGCTGACTTTGAGAATCCTGCTTTGGAATGACAGTTTCCTGTTGCTGAGGGTGCTCCTGTTGAATAGCAGGTCCTTGTTGTTGAGGGTTCACGAGTCTGTAGCATGGAATCTTCCTCCGGAGGTCATGGTGGTAGGTATAACTATCTTCCTCATCCGAGCTACTGGTCGCCGTTTCGTTGACATCTCTTTCAGGTTGTCTTTGCCTTTTTGCTTTTGTCTTTTCTTCCACAGGAAGTTCTTCCTCGAAAGGTAAGTCGTTTACTGGTAGTAGGAGGTTTCTATGAAGAACCCGCATGGCTTTACTACCTCTCTCTGGCTGTACCTTATAGACGGGTCCATCTCCCAATCTCTCCACCACGCGATGTACTACCTTCTCCCAATAGGCGCGCAGTTTTCCTGGCCCTCCTCTCTCTGACAAATTTTTCACCAGTACTCTGTCACCTGGCTGGAGAGTAATACCTCTTACATGTCTGTCGTACTGCTTTTTGCTTTTGGCTGAGGACTGTCGGCTGTTATTTGCAGCTATTTGGTAAGCGACTCGCATCCTCTCAGCCCACTTTTGGACAAACGTTTGGTGGTTTTGTGCCTCAGTGTCTTTCCCTTGGTGAAAAAGTAGGTCAACTGGTAGCCGTGGAGCCCTGCCATACAAGAGAAAAAATGGAGAGTACCCTGTTGCGTCATGTCTTGTGCAATTGTAGGCATGCACGATCTGAGGCAGATGATCTTTCCATTCACTCTTTTTCTCTTCTTGTAGGGTGCGCAGCATTTGGAGAAGTGTGCGATTTAATCGTTCCACTGGATTGCACTGAGGATGATAAGGAGTGGTGCGTGAGTGTGCAATTCCTGATAGTTGTTGCAGTCTTTGGAACAGGCTGTTTTCAAACTCACGTCCTTGGTCGTGATGCAACTTCTCTGGATACCCAAAGCGAGGAATAAAGTCCTGAAATATCTTTTCAGCAGCTGTCTTTCCTGATTTGTTTCTCGTTGGGTATGCCTGCGCAAAGCGCGTGAAGTGATCAACGAGGACAAGGATATACTCATATCCTCCTTTGCTTGGCTCCAAGTGCAAATAGTCAATAGAGACCAACTCAAAAGGTGCACTGGTGGTGAGGGATCCCATTGGAGCTCTCTGTTGGATATTGGGGTGCTTCTGTTTAATACACGGGCATTTTTTTGTCACGTATTCTTCCACATCTTGCTGCATGTACGGCCAATAGAACCGTTCTCGGGCCAGATGGATCACCTTTTCAGAACCTACATGCCCCATGTCGTCATGTAAGCTTTTCAGTACCACTGATTTGAGCTGTTCAGGGAGGACCAGTTGTCGGTTTTGGTTTGTTTTTCGGTAGAGTAGTCCATTTTCTACTTCTAACTTGTTCCACTCATAGAGCAGTCTCCTTGTCTGTTTAGACATTGTTTTTTTATCTTTTTCATTTGGAGTCCAAGCTCTCAGTTTCAAAGAAATAACTTCTTTAATAGCTGGATCTGCTTGTTGTGCAGCTCTAATATCTCTGGGAATGATGCCTGAAACGCTATTGTGTGGTACAGCATTTCCATCATCACCATTTAGTTGCAATGCAGCCACCCAGGGAACATCATCGTTTTGTACCATTTTTGTCCCCTGCCACACCGCAGAGACCACCTCCGGTGACACCGTCTCTGTATGGTCACTCATCTGCTGCTGCAGGTTCACGGGATACCTGGACAACATATCGGCATCAGCGTTCCTCTTTCCTGGTCTATACTTAATGTCAAAATGGAAATCCGCCAACTCCCCAACCCATCTGTGACCCACAGCATTTAGTCTTGCTGAACTCAGGATGTAGGTCAAGGGGTTATTATCGGTATAGACCGTGAAAGTTGGTGCATAATACAGGTAATCCCGGAACTTGTCGCAAATAGCCCATTTAAGTGCCAGGAACTCAAGTTTGCCCGAGTGCAGATGATAGTTCCTCTCTGCAGGTGTTAAGGTCCTGGAGCCGTATCCAATGACACGCAGTTTGTTGTGTTGGTGTTGGTATAATACAGCTCCCAAACCTTCGTTTGAAGCGTCCGTGTGTAACACAAATGGAAGATCAAAATCTGGGAAGGCCAGGATGGGGGGGTTTGTCAACATGTCCACCAACCTGGACACCACGTTCTGATGTTCAGTAGTCCAAGTGACAGGTGAGCGAGAGGGAAGTTGCCCCTTGTTCCCTTTGGTCGCTGGACTTTTTCCCTTAACAGTCTGAGGCTTGATGGCATGACCTGTCTCAGCTGGGTTTTGGAGAATTTCAAACAAGGGCCTCGCCAGTCGTGAAAAGTCTTGGATAAAGGACCGGTAGTAACTGAGAAATCCAAGCAACGTCCGGACCTCTCCAACTGTGCGAGGCTTCTTGTCTTTCAGGGCTAGAACTGCTTCCAAATCCTTTGGATCGATCTGAATCCCTTCTCCTGACACCACTCGCCCGATGTACCGAATTTGTCTCTTAAAGAGCTCACATTTGGCTGGGCGAAGCTTAATGCCGTGTTGTCGCATCCGGTGAAACACTTGTCTTAGATGGTCTACATGTTCGTCAAACGTTTTGGAATAGCAAAGGACATCATCCAAATACGGCACGCAACACTCATCTCTGATGCCCTCTAACACTCCCTCCATGCACCTCTGAAAGGCAGCTGGTGCATTCGTCAGTCCAAAGGGTATTCGTACCCATTCGTAGAGTCCCCAGGGTGTGCTAAAGGCAGTTAGATGTCTTGACTCCTCACTCACAAACCCTTGATGGTACGCACTCCCTTGGTCCAAGATGGAGAACCATGAATTGCCTCCTAGGCTGTCCAGCAAATCCTGGATCCGTGGGAGTGGATGGCGATCTGGGACGGTTTTGCGGTTAAGCTCACGGAAGTCAACACACAGGCGAAGACTGTTGTCTTTTTTTCGCACACACACTACAGGTGAGGAATGGGCAGAAACAGACTTCCTAATCCACCCCCTGTTTAGGAGATTTTGGATATACTCCTTCACCTCCTTAAACAGTGGCCGTGGAATGGAATTGTAGCTTTTTTGAACTGGAGTGTCATCAGTCGTATTGATTTTGAGCTGTAAGCCAGGGACACACCCAATGTCTCCTTCATCATGAGCAAACACGTCTGATTCCTCATAAAGCATTTGCCGTACCCTGCTCTGGTCAGGCTCCGGCAGGTGATCTAAATCCACATTTGGATGCCATCTTTCCTCCACACTGCCAGCCTGGCGATTTTCCTTCCCATTACTTTGTTCTTCACTGGTCGGACTTGTTTGGGTAGCGCACAGAAGGGTGTCATTGTGTGGTTCTCCAGGCCCCTGCATAGTTGGATGGATGTTTACAGGTGTGCTTTCAATAATTTCTTCAATGAATCCTAAGACTGCTTTTGGAGGTAAAAAAACATCATGCCTTGTTGAATTCTGGATTGGTATTCTCACTATTTTTGAGGCGCCAGCCGGCACTTCAACGAGCGCAGGAAATAACTCCAACCCATCTGGCAAGTGACTGTCTACATTTGGCTCAAACAACATGACTCCTCCTCCAGGAAAAGCTCTCATGCGGCATTTCACCTGACAGATCTGACTGCGGGGGATCGTGAGTCCCTTCTTTCCAACTCTTAATACTGGACATTCTGACTCTTCCAGGGGTTGCTTTGTGTGAACCACCGAAACAAGACTTTCAGCATTACTCTTCTGAATTCTCAGCGCTTCTGAAAGGAGACTCACTAAGTTGCCGTCATCTCTTTGATCACCATTCCCTGCAATCATCTCTTGTATCACATTAAAGCCTAGTAGCGGGCTGCTCAACCCTCCTCGACTTACTAGCATGGGAACATGAATAGCAACTGAGCCATGTCTGCTACTTGTGATCTCAAGAAAAACTTCTATCCACCCTTCAAACGGCACATCTGTCCCATTAGCTGCAGTGACTTTGAGTGGGTGATTTGAGAGTAGGCTTTCCAGTGGCCTAATTGTCACATTTGGCAAGGCCCTTTGCACCCAAGACTTCTCCACAATGCTTACTTGGGCCCCACTATCCAACAACATTTGAAGTTTGACCCCATCTAGATAACAAGTTACCATACACCTGCCCCCAATCAGCTGGGCAACACGCTCCCTTTTGGACACTTGACATGATTTGGGGGTCTTGGTTGAAGATGGAATTTTATCTTTGGGGTGCAGCTTCTCTGGGACTGGGGACTCTGCATTCTCCAAGGTCACTGGTGGTCCCTCCCCAGCGACCTCACCTGGTTTCCCGACAGAGTTCCCTTTTGTAAGCAGCCAATAGCTCTGTGTCCCTCTTTTCCACATCGGAAGCAGTGTGAGCAGGTGTCATTTCCTTGGGATACACATTGGTGACATTTCCCTTTAACTTCAGGCTTGGTTGACTGTTTTATGTGTGGCAAAGGGTTGTAGGTGTTTTCTGTTGCCACATTCACTACCGGTGTGATGGCTTTCTCCAAACTTTTGGCCAAAGATGACACTTGGGCTGTTAACTCCTGTATAGCACTGCGATTGGCCTGCACCTCTGCCTGCACTTGAATGGCATTCTGTTTGTCACTGTCCAGCTGGGCTGTATTGATACTGATTGCTTTTTGTTTGCATACCTGTCCCAACCTGGTTTTCCTCTCAGTGTCCTCCCTCAGTGATCTTGTGATCACGTCGAGTATAAAGTCATCAGTCACATTCATGTCTGAAATATGTGGTTGAAGATCTCGTCTGATGTATGAGCATTTTTCATTCATCCCCTGGTAAAGCGAATGAAGAAACACTCCCTGCACCAGTTTGCTATCATATTGGAAGTCTGTACCTTGTTTAGAAGCAAACATTATACGCTGCTTGACCCCCATTAGTCTATACATAAACTGTTGTGGGCTTTCTTTGTCATGTTGCTTTGCGTTACTTAGTTCCTGGAACAATTCAGTACTGCTCTTATCCCTAAGGTGTGCTTTAAGGAACCTTTTTAACTCAGCAAGGGTCAGGGTGTCTTTGGTCATGAGCATGTCTTTAAAGGTACCAGGCTTAATTATCTTGAGCACCGTTCTTAAGACCTCAGCTTCTGAGAACCCCTCAGCCAGACCTTCATCAATTTGTTTACATAGACAGTTAAAACTCAAATCAGAAGCTGAGTCTGAGATTTGACCACCATGTATCTTAAATTCTCTATGTGGTAACAATGCAGCCACATCTGTCAGTTTTACTAAACCAGTTACAGGATCAGCAATCACTGCTGTTGGGATACTCTTTTTCATTACTGATGCTACTACTGCTGGTTCAGTCTCTGATACAGAAACAGCATCCCCTTCATCAGATGCTTGACCAAGTTCAACAGTTACCTGAGGTGCTTGCAGGTCATCAATGAGGTCACGAAATGCAAGCAGACGAGACATGCCCTGATCTTCGAGGCTCTTCAGTCGTTTACTTCTCAGAAAGTCAACAATAAAGTCAAAGAGCTCCACCTCAGTTGCATCCTCACCAGGAACATCTTCCACCTCTTCTTCTTGACACAATGCTGCAAGTTTATGTAGCAGGTCCCTGTTAGCGGCTCTGGTCAGCTGATGGAGCTGGTTCTGGATCTCCCACTGTAGGTCGTGCAGAGTGGCCATGTCTGGATACCTGATGTCAATCGTTACTAATGCTGTGCATCAGAGGGATATGGATCCCGCAATTCTTGGCTGATTAGCACCTGACCACCATGGCGCTAATCCCGGACGAGCCCCCAGAATTGTTGCCTCCCTAAGATGATGACCAGAGGGGCAACTGGTTTCCTGTTCAACAACGTGTGGCGCTGTGATAAAGAATAGAAAAAGGGACACACGTTGAGCTGATGCCAGTTTCACAACAGGAAGGTTTATTCTTCACAACAGCTTAGAACAGCTTCAGGTATCACCATACTAACTGCAAAGAAATGGCCTTATGTTTCAGTCCAGTTTACCATACATGGCCACAGTTCCATGAGCTAGAGACTGTATAAATCCCTCAATACAACTTTGACAAAACATAAACAAAATGTTGCTTAAATCCATTGATAATATCAGATCCACAATGTATCACAATAAACACATTTGTTTTACAAAGATAAACAAAACACAATAGTGTACTCTGTACTTCATTTTTAACTACATTTACAAACATCGTAAAATTAACTCATTTTAATTCTTGTTCAGCACTAAATTATTTATGTGAAATGTATTTCCACTGTACTGACAATGTAACTTCTGTTTTTTAAAATATAGCTATTTTACTCTTTACAAGGAAATAATGTCTTTGACATAAAACAGACATATTCACTGTTCTGATACAACCTACAACTATATAGAGTGCAATGCTCCTTTAACAGCGTTCACTACTACTGTGCAGTCAGCATTGATCAAACAGTTTCCTTATAACACTTTATAAACGTCTTTGTATTAAACCACAAACTTGTTCTTATAACCACAAGATCAACCAGAAGAATAAAACGTAGTATGAAGCCCATTTATCAGAGTGCATAATACATCAAGAGTTCAGTCCAGAAATCTCTCACAGGTCAGATTAGCTTCCCCACACACACTCCGTATTCCACATTAGCCAAGTCCGCTAGCATTAGCATCATTTAGCCTGCAGCCTTAACCCACAATTCAGACACAACTCAGAATGAATCCATTTCTTTAGCGAGTTGCGCTCATTACCCACATAAACAACATCGTCCGTTTGTAAGGTCTGCAGTATACATTCATTTAAATGCATTTACTAACCTGTGATAAAGAATAGAAAAAGGGACACACGTTGAGCTGATGCCAGTTTCACAACAGGAAGGTTTATTCTTCCTCTGTGCCCCAAAACGCTACTCGATACCACTGCGCGTAATGCGCCCTCTAGCGGCTGGATGTAGGATAGCATCTTAAATGACAGGTACAAAGATACAATCACAACAAAACACAACAACAACTGGGCTGTTTTCCCCAGTTTAATTCTGATACTAGATTTTACTAGAAAGCTATTTTCAACTCTCTACACCAGCTAACACTAGCTTGGTTTGTAATTGGTTCTGTAATTCACTATATTAAATGAGATGCTATTATTTGGCTAATGACAACAAGCTTAAAGTAAAAACTATGTACCCGAGTGACTTTAACTGCAGCCAAACCCAAACATAGCAAAACAGCATCATTTCTGGCAGCCAACTTCTTCCTAATGCTTACATTTAAGTCATAAATTTGATGTTTATAACTTGGGTAATATATAAAAAGAAACACCGCCATACAGTCAGTGTAAATGTTAGCTATTAGCCATCAAATCATTTTCATTCTTTGCTGTAAATGTGTTTATTTTAGCTTCAAAGTTGGGCATTTAACATGGGAGTGTATGCATGCACAATGTAATAGATGGATCACTTTTGAAACCTCAAGATGAGTGATCACCATCTTGGTTATGAAAAAAGATGTGATTATAAAGGGTGGGTCTGACTTAAACCACAAGCTTATTGGCTAAAAAGTTTTAGCTAATGACTTTCTGTACTGGGTTCATTTTTCATACCCAGAAGCTACATCCATGTTTTGTACCCTCTTTGGCCTTTGCGGATTGATTGGCTTTCTGAACCTGTCTTAAGTGGCCATTAGAGCAACTGCAGTTTTTGGCACTTGGGCATTACCTTCTTTTAAAAGCTTTAAAGGCTGCTTAGGAATATATGTCCCTATTTAATTTTGTGCTAAGCTAACCAGCAAGGCTGTGTTAGGTAGCCTGTAACACCCAGGAGAGAAGCATTGCTCGCAAATCAATAACATGGCTGTCTTTAAAGGCAGAGAAGCTTGTTATGAAACTGAGGGGTACTAAATGTGCTTCCTTTTTATCAAACAAAGAAGAAGTTTTCAGAGCCTTTGGGACTGTTTAAATGGGACATCTGAAAGAACATGTAATGACATTTAGAACAGAAGAAGTGCTGATATGTGGGTGTAGTACATTGAAATAACACAAGTGATTTAGCTTCGTAGCGTTTACTGACTTCAACCAAAATATCATAATTGTTTTCTTGCACAGCTTTCTGGGCGGCTTACGTAATCTGTTCGCTGTGGTTTAGTCCAATTGGCAGAGAATACACGATGCTCAAACAGCAAACAGATGCGAAAGTCTGTTGCCATTTCATTTGAGAAAACACACACTTGGGCCACTGGACCCTGCATGTTCTTTGGCTGGTTTCAGTGAAGCTGCATTGAATATTTTCCATAATGTAAAACACGTCTTCCGTGAAGTTTTAAGGTCTCGAGCAAATCTATTTGTTGCGGTTGCTGACTAATATAGCCTCCAGCAATTATTTAGATCCAGAGATAAGCCTTTATAAAGTATAAAAGGCTGTCATATTTACTCAGGTTTCATGTTTTGTATGTTCCCTGCTGCTGTGGGGTGTATGTTCATATTGTACTTTGCTTTACTTACATCAGGTGATTCAGCTACAAAGGCTCCTCAGACAAATAGTGAGTATGTCTTTTTCTTTCTTTTTACCAAAAATGGTCCTCTTTCTCATGTGCTTATCTCTGATCTCCTTCCTTTCCTCTGTAACTCTCTCTCTCTCTCTGTAGATCAAGTCAGTCTGTTGATATTTACCTAACTGAACAAATAGTTTCCTTTTGAAGTTTTGATAAATATTTTCCAATGGAAATGTTAAAAAAACTACATCTGTCTAACACACAGTATCAATTATATCTCCTTGCTTAGTTCAAACGAGGCCCAAGATATCATGCTTTGTGCACATAAACACCAGAATAGTTGGAGGACATCAAGTGCGAGGTACAGATGGCAGCTGGGTTGTAAGCATCCAAAGACAGTAAGTGTTTTCCAGTCTTTGTTCTTTAGAAGCCTAGACCTTCATCCATGTTTATGCTGTGTACTGTGATTGATCCATTTTTCCTTCTTACCTTTTCCTAGGAAGGTCCATTTGTGTGGTGGCTCACTAATCAGAGAGAACTGGGTTTTGACAGACCAGCAGTGCTTCACCTCCTGGTAATTTCTCTCCCTTTTCAGACTTTACTTTACTTTCTTTCTTTAAAAATGCTTCCATTGCTGCTTCTATCTATAATTGCTTAAAGGCTGCACAGCGTACTGCCAGACAGACTTGACCTGAGATAGGGACCGCATGTTTTGGACTGCTGTTTAACCTGCAGTTGCTTATGTCAGAACTAATCATATTGTCCTTTTGCAATGTCTCTGTCATGTGTAGTACTGGCTTTGATTTAAAAAAAAAAAGATCCCTTTTTTCTGTAGTAATCTGCAATGCTGCAAGTAATACATATGGTGTAGATCAGCAGCTTTTAGCAGATATTTTGATTTAGCGGGGAGCCTCGAGGTGCTTGAGGCCTTGCCTTTTTTTTGGCTTTTTTCTCTATGAAAAAAATACACATTTGCCATTCAGGAAATGTTATTTTAAGAAAGTAAGTGTATTTTTGAAAAATATCAAGAGCTAGTGGAATGTGTTAACTAAAAAAAAAAGTAGTATTTGTAAAGACAGTTTTGTGAGATTTGTTTAAAAGAGAGGCTGCTCTAGATCTGGGCAGGATTTCCTATTGAATCCGGTCAGTTGAATCATCGTTTGGCTGTAATCCACTGTACGACTCAAAAAAACTGTATGACTCTGTCTTACACTGACTCTTGTAATCATCAGCGTTCCAGATCTCCGGGATTACAGTGTGCAGGTCGGTCTGCATCACCTCGATGAGTCTAAAAACCGACCGCGACTACGAGTCTCTCGCCTGATCTGTGGCCCAGACGGCTCCAACCTAGTAATGTTGAAGCTAGCAGAGTAAGTGCTCAGTTAGTGGCTAGTGTCAGCTGATTTATGCTTCTAGTTAAAGAAAAAGACAGTGATAGAAAATACTGTGAGTGCTTTAAATTTAAAAAGAAAGGTCGTGCAACATGCTTTGGCTTTTATTTGTGATGATTTCTGTTGGTTCTAGTCCTGCCCCTGTGTCTGAAGGTGCATCCACCATTCATCTTCCCGTGAAAGACTGTCGCATCCCTGAAGGCACCAACTGCACCATGTATGGATGGGGGGAAACCAAAAGTACTGCCTTCTTTCAACCACATGCTGTTTTCCATGTTATTTTTTAATGACAAAAAAACCCACTGTTCCTTTTACAAATTGCTTATTGTGTTTTTTGTATCCTTCTCTGTGCAGATACTGGACACGATGAAGCCCTTAACTCTGTAATCATGCCGATGGTGGACAACGACATGTGCTCGCACATCAAAGAAGACGCCGGGGAAAGCAGAATATGTGCTGGCGGGAAAAGGGGAGAAGGCGTGTGTGATGTAAGGATCTCAAATCGCCAAATGCATCCTGAAGCAAAACAACATGGATGTGAACTGAATGCTCGGTGCTTAAAGGATCATTTCACCACAATTGTGTAACAAACACCATTTATTGGAACTACTTTCTACTGAAGAAATAGTTCCCTTTGTTGAGCAGCAGGTGTTTTAAAGAGCCAAATAACACCTAAGCCTTTTGAAGCCAGTAAGGCTTAAATGGAAAAATATGTTTGTTTTGTGGGTGAACTGATATTTTAAGCATTATATTATTATCATTATTATTATTATTACTATAGACTTGCTTTGGTGTAATTATTGCTAATCCACAGTCTGTCTTTATTTTGTTCTTGCAGAGGGACTACGGTGGCCCACTGGTTTGCCAGGAACATGAGCGCAAAGTCATAATTGGTGTGAGCATCCAAAGGACAAAATGTGCCTCATCACAGCCAGCACTTTTTGTTAATGTTGCTTTCTACTCAGAGTGGATATACAAAGTCTTCAGACTTTACCCGAATGTGTAAAGAAACTAATGGAGTGGTGTGAAAAGCAACCCACAGGGGACTACCATAGCTTGCAAGAGCTGACAGAGGAACTTGGGCCACAAATCTCCAACATGGATTATTGGGTGGCATACAGAAAACGACTGTATGATAGTGACAAGTTTGGATTTTATGGTGGAATCTGTCGCCATCTGTAGATGACATAAACTAGAAATTGGAGACTGGATGCATCTAATTGGTTCTCACCCATTCTTCGATTTTGCAAATGAGGAGATCTCGGCATTTTCGAAATCAAAGTCTTGTGCACATAAACGGAGTGCAAATTGTTTTTTTTGACATGTTCAGAATTTCTGAAGCCATGCAAACAATGACAGTGAGGAGGACACTTGTGATTCAGTATTATCTCCTGGAATATACTTGAACCCAACTCTTTGGTGGTTATCACTTTAGGTAGCCTTCATTGACTGGGACCTTTTCTTTTTTTTAGATGAAGAAGAAGAATTTTTTTAAGTGTCGAGCTGGTCTTTTTACCTTAAACACAAGCGATGTGGATTGACATAAATGTGGCCTTCATGACATAAAAAGGTACTTATCTGGTATTAAGGTGATTATCACAGCAACTAAAGGTGTCCATGTCCCAGAAAAGAAAATATATGCGTGAAAATGTCATTACAATCTGCCTATTATGTTCCCTTTGTGAAAATAGCCTTTCAGCCTGGCAGTGCTAATTGTGTGCAGTAGCTGAACTACCTTTTCCCCAGTTAGCTGTAACTATTAGTTTTCCCCATGAGAGGGTCTAAGTAAGACTGAGCAAACTGCTCCAAATCTTATGCTAATATTTGTAGCATGAGAGAAAGAAGAGCCATGCCAAATATAACATGGCTATTTGGTCTCCAGTTTGGAGGGAACTGTGGCCCCTGGCGGGCTGTGTGTGGTCAGTAGGATATTTTATAGGTTTTGGGGTTTTTTTGTTTCATGGAAAGCGACTCTGTATGTGGATACCTGCAGATTTGTTTTGTTTCTGCTGTGCTGTATAAATTTATAGGTCTTATAGATCTGGAATATTTTTGGGTCACTCGGTAATGTCAGATTGGCTTATTTGTGCTTAAGTATGTTTAATATTTAAAGAGACTGGTTGCTTCTAAGTAATGTATATTTATTTTTCTAAATGAAAAAAACTGTTCCAAAACGAATTTGTAATTCCACATGATATTTTGATGATAATTTCTTGTTTCGAAGAATTACAGACTTTTAAATAACTGTGGCGTAAACCTGACATTTAAATAACACAGACCAGAGCAGAATATTAGGTACAATATGCCTCATATGGCCAAACTTTAAAATCAAGGATCTTTGTTTCATGGTATTATTTTGCCCACAGGTAAATTTTGAATCTAGGAGGAGGGGGGATATTTTCTTAAGGCAGTGATAGTTGAAATGGGGTGAAGGAGACAGACTACAATTTAAGTTCACATTCACTCCTACAGCCAATTTAGCATCTCCAGTTAACCTAATATGGAGGAAGAGGAAGCTGGAGCACACGGCGAAAACCTACTCAGGTACAGGCTGGCTGGTTGATTTGAACCTGGGATGTTCTTGCTGTAGCACAACTACTGCAACCACTCTTCTATACTTTATTTTAGCTCATAAAAGGACCTGACAAGAGACAAGAGTTGCCGATTAATCCAGTTTTCGCTCATATTAATAAAGCTTCTTTGGGCTGATCCCTTATAAGGGGTCACTACAGCGGATGGATATGCATATCTGATTTGACACATTTTCCTGCACCCTCTGAGGGATTTGTGTGTCCTCTCAAGCTCAAACCAGTGATCTTTTGTCTGTTAGGTGAATATGTTAGTCACATTTTTTTCTTTAACATTGATATTAGTTATTAATGGTGTTCCACGCAAAGGGATAAACAAGATGAACAAAATCATCAGGGGAGGGGAAAATCCCTACATGAAAAATCAGAGCATAATTGACTTTTGACACTTTCAACTTAGCATTACACAGATTAGAAAAAATAAATATGTGGTTTGCTTACAAGACTCTCATTCCCACAACTTTAGAATAACCAGAACCTAACCTAATGATGCCCCAAGTGGCCTTGTGTTTCTCAGCTATCAGCAGCAAAGTAGCTGTGGGGATGTTTGTGCATGTCGCAACAGCATTTAAAACCTAAAATTCTAACTCTCAGTTCTAAGATAACTGCTGTAAATATCATGTTGGAAATGTTACAGTAGAGTCACAAAAAATGATATATTTGGCTGTAAGTCAATGGGTTTTATGTTCTAACCAGTGAGTAAGTCATTTGGCCAGGATTCACAGGAATTCTTGTAAAGAAACAAACGGTATTCAGTATCATTGTATGAATGCAAGCCTTTAATAGTCTCACACAGGTTTCCAATCAAAGTGAAGGTCTGTAAAGTGGCTAATTTATGGAAAGGTAACTTCCTGAAAGGCTGATTAAACAGCTAAAACCAATACTCATGTGGCAGATCATGAACCACAACGAATGCTCTTAAGGTGCCGTTGCTGTTATTTAATTTTCCCTAATATAAAAAGCCTCATACAAATTGTAATTTTTGTAAATATCATACTTGAGTATTTTTATTCCTTGATCATTCTGTTCAAATGTTTGTATACTGTAAAATATAACAGCTGCTATTTTGTGTTAGTGATTTGTTTCATATTGGTGATCTTTCCCAAAATTTGTAACCCTTTGTAATTTTCCTATTTTAATAAACACCTTAACATTACACTAAGCTGTATCCGTCTTAGCGCTTGACATATTCCTTTGCGGAATATGTTGCGAGGAACATGCCAGAAACACCATCTCTGAGTCTGTTTACTCCATCTTTTGGCAGTTTGGTCCTTATATCAGTCAGAGAAGCAAATTCTAGTGTATAATAAATACTCTTAAGTGGCTAAAGCAACGGGGGTCATACATACAACAAGGGAAGGAGATAAATAATAACATGTCAGGAACATTTGGATAACAAATTTGGACATCCCAGACTAGAGTGAGGTTCAGTTGAACTTGGATGTGCTTTTCAGCAATTCCTAAAGTTTTAGTTGCTCAATATGAGATAAGATACAGAGAATCCTCCAGATGTAAGATTAATATTTCTGTCAAATTAGTATATGAAGGCTTTTAAAGTTGTGCACTAAGTATTCAGGTTTATTGCTTAAGAAAAAGAAAGCAGTACAACAGATAAAACTACCACATGAAAGCCTTGTAACAAGAATTGGGCATGCCCGCTGCTGTAGACTTTACATACTATTCACTTTGTAATACTGTAGGAGGTCAGAATGGATTTAGTTTTATTTTTCATTAAATATCAGTAGATAAGTAATCTATGAGATCCTGAATTCATGGATACATTTCTCCATCCAGAAAAGGTTAAAACAGCTGAAGAGTTTAGAAGAGGAAATGCTAGCAACCAAAAATATTGGGAAGCACAAGGGCACAATGGGTGCAATCCATATAAAAATGTATCTTGTAAGAAAACCATAGGATATTTTACTATATAAGCACAAACTGTAAAGAAATCACTGGAGCTGAAAAAAAAAAAAACTCATAAAAGGTCAAATACTGATCTCTGAAATGTGTCATAAATTAGCATAAAAACACTTGAAAACTGCCTGTAAATTAAATACATGTGTTCAGTACCTGCTGTTAAAAATTCATATGCAGTCATCCTAAAACTTGCCTCAATTTATGCAAGATTGGTGGATGTTTCAGAAACAGTCACAACACAAACGTGGAGATATCATTTGACTATCTGGCTTCGTGATGTTATATTCCAGTGGGGGTCATTTCGCCAGTAGGCCACTTCCATGCTGCTGACCAAGCTTTTTGTATTCTGAACCCAATCTTTCCCCTGCTGACCAATTATCAGGAAACTTAGAGACTTACTGTCTCCTCACTGTAGTAAAGGGATATAAAGGAACTCAATGCCTCTGCCCTGTTGCAGTCGTAAAAAGTGATACCGAGCGGAGCAGATATCAGGTCGCATTTAAACTTTAGGGTTTTTTTTAGGGATTCTCCCACCGGCTTTTCCTGGACTGAAATCTTGGAAGTGTTCCTTACGCTCCTACACTGACACAAATGTCAAGCCTAACAATATAAAGGAGATCACGTCCATATCATCGTGTGGTAACCTTAAATGATCCATGGAGCAATCGTTTATGTAGGAGTCAAGAAGTCTTTAAAACTGATATATAACTGAGGAGCACAGCAAAGTATTCATTAAAGATTATACTCAGAGATTAAAATGTATCTCTTAATAATCTCTGTCAGTACTAAACTCTACCTTCTTTAACTTGAACCTAACTTTATTGTCCTTGTTGCCCAGCAACAAGAACAATAAAGCTTTCTTCCAAGAAAAAGTTTATTATCATCCTCATCTTATCTATTTTCTCATCCCTTCTGGTGCTATAAAGTCACATTAAGTTTGCTTCATTGCAAATGGGTTTAGTGAATTAATTTAATTATCTTACCAATCAAAAATTACATTGCATGCTAACAGCACAGACCTAAGGAAAAGTGATGAGTCGAGCTGCAGTGCAATTAAGAGGCAAAGGGTGGAAAGGACAACATTGTTGGGTCCATACTTTGTCTCCCTCTACTGGTTGAAAAGTGTCCCTTCAGTCGAGCAATTAAGCAGCAGTCAAAAGCTCTTCCCGCTGATCCACTGGTCTCATTATCAGTCCATGTAGAGATGCTGATTCACATCCGGGACCAACAGAAACTGCTCATTTGTTTGAAACTGACTCCAGGTAAACGGCATTCCCTGCTGGTTCCACTGTTGAATCACAGGGCAGTCTGCCCCCCCTGTCTTTGTTGCCAAAGGGCAGGTTCTCCTCATGTCTGTGTGGTGGGGAACCAGTGGAAAACTGTATCCATCTCTGTGGAGATCCAGAGGAGTTTTGTCTATGTTTTGCATGTCACTCGGCAGATGGGGAAATGAGGATGTCGGACATTCAGAATTCCTCACGGCTGTACGTCAAGGGGGAAAAGATTATTTTCTTTAATTTCTGAAAAGTTATTGCATAGAAATTAAGATAGTACAGTATGTACTTAGGAACAATTGAGAGTAGTGATTTTAAGTGATATTGTGATCCAACAGGCAGGCTTTACCCTACACCTACCCTATTGTTCATATTTAAACGAATAAACACATAAATAGTGAATAGAGTTTACCATCCCTACAAATCCCAAATGACTTGTGAAATCGACATAAATTTATTACATGTTTAACGTATGGCTTCATAGATAGGCAACTTTATATGATGACCAACAGACAGGTAGGAGGGAAAATATTAGAATAATACCTTTTTTGTGCAACCTTAAATTAGTTCATAATCAGGATCATTGGATTCTTAATAGATTTTTAGCAGTTTAGTAAATTCAAACCCAAGCCCATCACAGGGAATGAAACTTTTTATAACATGTACTCTCATCACTGACCTTTATATCATATTCAGCTAAACTACAATCAAGCTAATCTCCAGCTTCTTTAACATCATTCTTAAATACTCTCTATCAATATGAATAAAAATTAAATTGAATGAAAATCCTCATAATCAAACAGAGAGAAAGATTATTAAAGACAGTGATTTGGTCAAAGACAGTTTTCCTGGATCTCACCTGTTTCTGTTGGGAAGAAGCAGCAATTTTGCAGCTTCCTTGCAACAGTGCTGTACGAGGAGCTGTCCGCATTGATTTTTGCCATTCCAGTAGCCTTGGAAACCGCATAAACAAAGTTTAAATACCACAATGTCACCAGACGTTTGTTAAAAACACAGAAATCTCATTTGGAAATTGCCTAGCATTGCCTAGAAATTGCCTAGAAAACTATGCTCGGAAAAACATTCACAGCGGCATGTTTTAAGGGCTCTAAAGTAGATATCACTGGTTTGCACAGTACCTGTTGAGATGTGAAGCTGTATGTCATTGTTGGATTCACAGGAACAAAGTCACTTTGCTTTTCAAAGTCTTCAGCTGCTACAAAGAAACACATTTTAACATCTATGAGGCAAGAATCGATGTGTTCAGGAGGACTTTCCATTACCAGTGTGTTCAGCTCCATTTATTATTGTCCAGTGGTCAAATTATACACATTCTTAACACATCCTTGCCACCCACACTCAGCTCCCAAGTATGTGTGCATCACACACAGACACACACTCACACTTACTCTGCGTACTACCTCTCTGCTTGGCTTCTCTTCTCCATTTAGCACGTCTGTTAGAAAACCAGACCTTTGAGGGACAGAAGCCACACCTCAGGAACAGACAGCTTAAATGTATATGAATTTCGTGATGCTAAAATTGATGAAAAGTCTACCTTGATGGTGTCCTCGGGAAGTTTAATTTCAGCAGATAGCTTCTCTCTTGTGTACATGTCAGCATACTGGCTGCGAGAGAATTCTGATTCAACACAGAGAAATAGATCTTTAACTATTACTGAGTCTAAAAATTATGCATTGTGTTAGTTTGAAATAGCTGTAGAGGTTTTAAGTCACCTTGCTCAAGTGCTCTGCTCTGCTCTGGCGTAAAGGTGGTGCGGATTCTGTGCTGCACACCTTTGGATTTCTGTTTTTTACTGCACTCTGTCTCAAACTTCTCAAACTTCTTTGCTTCTTCTTGAGCCAGAGAATACAAATCTGCACATATGGAAACACACAGACTACATGCAGTTAATATTTATACATTTATGTGTTAAATTGTCATGTTCAGTGATAAAAAATTCTGATCAAACTCGATAGTCTTCCTAAACCGTTATAAATGACTTCTCCAAGGACCAAGTTACTTACCCTGCTCAACCCTGACATCAGCGTTGAGGTCCATCCACGATGGTCCGCGGTCCAAGTGGATCTTTCTTAAAATCCTATTTATGGACGACACCTTGCAGAACACAGTGTGCACAAAACACCATCAAGTGCTGGAATCGTTTCAGTGTAGTTAAAGTACATTTGAATTTGAATCTTACTTACGCTGGGGACGTTGGAGGCCTTGCATATCCGCGCCGCTGCGAGACGTTTTCGGATTTCCCAAGCAAAAATAGTCGGATTTTCCCTTTTGCACTGGATGATCGTGGAGATGACACCGGGGGTGAGAAGTCGGGGGCGGCTCCCACCGATGGTCTTGGGTTCCAGGAGTCCTGTGCGCCGGTAGCGGCTCAGGATCTTACTGACGCACCCGTTGGACACCTAAAGATGCAAGTGAGCTCCACTGTGTTAAACAAGAATAATCCGTTGATGCTGCATTTAACATAACATCGCAAAAGCTTATTTTTTCGAAATCCAAAGTTGTTGTTGTTTTTGTTGTTGTTGTTTTTGTTTATCACTATTCAGGTTACCGTACCCTGAGTATCCTGGAGATCTGGCTTGGACGGACTCCCTCCAAGGCCAGCTGAATCATTTTTCGTCTCTTGGGTTGTGGGAGCGGTCTTCCGTTGAGAAACATTCCTCCTAACTGGTTGACATTTCCACCACCTTATCACAACACATACTAAATTGGTTATTTTTTCTAATTAACCGAATACAACGAGTCCACTAAAATGTCTTACTGTCGTTCATATCTAATCCATATTCACTGATTTGTAACGAATATAAATAAGTGGTTAAAAAATGAAAATGAACCTTTATTTTCCAGATCAGTGTTCGTTCCGCACATCTCTCCTTGCTCCCAGCCTTGATGATGAAACTGAAGTCAAAACTATAAGAACTTTTTTCCAGAGAGGGGGGAGACCTTGGACTGCAATGTGAAGAATGCGATAAATTAGAATTAACGAAATTGTCGCGGTAACTCCACTCCAGTCTGGTGAACGAATTACAGTGAGAGGAATCCCACCCTTCAGCAGCAATTTATAGACCTGCACACCTCAACATGACGTGGTGATCCGATTCCTGAAATGTAAATAGTCTACTGCTTTGAAAGAGAATGTGCGTGTTAAAGGCTGGACATGTGCTTCAAGTTGGTGCGTTTAAGCGGCCAGAATCTTCGGACATAGAACAATATCCTAGCTTTAAAACCACCTGTATTCTGATCCTTTTCGGCGATTCACAAAGCACGTTTCAAGTAGCCTATTTTAAAAGCAAATGCAGACGGGGGAAGACCAAGTGAGTGATAGGAATGTATTTTGTAGAAGAATTTCCCACAAAGCGTTCCGGCAAGCCAAAATTAGAGCTCGGTTTTTGTTGTTATAATAACATCTAGACATGTCATAGTGTGAAACATCCAATCAGATATAACCTACCCCCACATCATGTCAGCATCTTTGCACCATCTACTAGTGGGATATTACACACTGCACACTTGGGCAAAGCTGATGCCACCTGAGCGCACTTTACTAAATTTCTTGGCAATGTCTGATCATCTAAAGCGTCACAAACAAATAGATTAAGTCTGTTTTGAACGTCTAGTAGCCCGTGCACTGCTCCAGCAGCTGACACACAAAAGAGTAATATCCGAGCTTGGGAACTCAAAGAGCTTCCTTTTGCGCAGTAGCTGGTTGCAGTCTTAATTAGACAATGCAGTTTTCAGCGCAGCACACTTCAGTCCTTCTCTTTTCTGCTTTGGCTCTTCTTAATGTAACGAAAATACATACCTAACCGTCTTGTTTCAAAGAAACTACATGGTCAACATCAGTGTGTTTCTCATACTTTAGTGGGTCACGTGACTTGAACATCCTCTCCTAGGTTAAGTGGCTCAGATTAAAATGATCTCTGGTCTCCTTTCATAAAACAAACATTTGGAAATCTGCTCCTATGACGACTGCCATATGGTAAAGTGCTTTTGATAAATCATAAATCCATCACAAAGTCTCTTTATTACATTTTCTTTCAAAACGTGAACAAATAGACTCCTATATGGGCGCAAGGAAAGGGCCAATTGGGGGACCTCTTTTTATGCAGAAGAGGGAGGCTAAAACAACCCTCACAGATGTTCCTTGGGCAGCCAGCAGATAAAAATACGTTGTAAACGTTTCAAAGGGAAATATTTGACGAGCAAATATTAGCCTATGTGAAAACCCACACGAGGCTCGTCTTTTGGTCTGTTTAATGACTAATTGAATCATTAGTTGGGTCCACACAGATCGAAGTGCCACCGAAATAAAGGCTTAGATTTTAAAATGCCATATGGCCCAAATTATACATTAACCACAAGTTAGAGGATAATAATACTGTGTGTACAATCAGCCAGGTTGGATAGAGGACAGCCATTTTTGGACACCATCATCTCCTTGCCAACCGACACAAAGAACGACCAGGGCGACGGTTTCTATTTATTACCAGCGAGTCAGCGTGGTCATTGATTTATAGTATTTTACTGCACATACAGTGTGTGCCAAACGAGAATAATTAAAGAACTTATGCTGTGTTGTTAAGACAGCAACACGTTTTCGTTGTGCGTAAATTTTAGTATGTGCTCGCCAGGGGAAGGGGTGAGTTTCAGCGCTTAAATAGTGCCACGGACAATATATACGTTGTAGTTATATGCCATAGATCTTTGTCTTGTGTATAAAAACTTGCGTATTGGTGCTTTACTGCTTTACTGTGTCCTAAAGCGTTTAGAACTGTGAAAAACTCAGCCGCGTAAAAAGGTTACCACAACCTCTCCAAAGCGCACCGAGTAGCTGTGTGCGCAACGAACTCGTTTTCATGGTCAGTTTCCTCCATCCTGTTACGAGATGGCAACGCGATTCAAGGAATGTTGACCTTTTTGAATTTTAAGATCGTAAATGTTCCCGCATTCTGTGAATGGAGGTGATTGTTTTAGTTTTTAATCATTGTTAGATATCCTACATGCGGTTGCATGGCCGCAGATAGCAGGATAAAAGACGGAAACAGTCTGTCTTAACATGGCATTAAGTGTAAATGTGACTTAAATGCTTATTTTTATTTGATTTGATTTTTTACTTGACGGAACTAAAAAAAACTAATGCTGATTATATTTTTAACAGCTTAAATTTGGAAAATACACGCGTTATTCACACATTTTATGCAAGGTAAGTCATTCTTGCAATGCTTCATGTTCCACATGACCAGGTTTCCCAACATTTAGTCGCAACCTAACCCCCCCCACTTTTTAATCATTAGGATTTGATTTATTTATTTATTTTTACATTTTCATAGATCCCCAAACCAAACTTTATGCAAACGAAAATAAATCACTATTTATCCTTTTTTAAACACGTTTTAATATAAATATACATTTTGCGCTTTGTTTCTTCTGTGTTCTGCAGCACGGACACAGAAAATGATAGATATATTTTTATCTGGATTTCCCCCTTAAACCTTGTGCAGCTTTGCCATATCAAAGCATGCTCAATAACATTTGATTTTTTTTTTTAAATTGTAATATACCTAAACGATTAAAAATAACAACAAAAATACAAGCATTTTTAGATCGTCAATTCTATGATTTGATTTAGTTCAAAGGGTTTGATTTCACAATGGTTTAAAGCATCAAAAGTTTTATTAGCAGCTCCAATTTAACGGTCACCAGCTGCCCAAGAACACAGTGTTCTGGCGCTGGCCTGCCTTTGTTTTGTTCTGTTTTGTCAATAAACCAGTTGAACCTTTATATGTTCTATGCTTGGGTGAGCTCGTGTGTGTGTGTTGGACAATATTTAGCTGTCAACAAGCTAGTAAAAACTTCCCTTGCAATCACTGATTGACTGACCTGAACATACAGACTACCAGGTTTAAGACTTGGTGATACTATTTATAGGACGTAAAATGAACGTGAAATGTGTATATATGTACACACAACATACAAGAAGATGAATACAAATTGAAATCAGATATACATGAATCAAACACAGCATTAAAACTACTGATAGGGGAAGTAAGCACTGACCTATTTTGAGGCAATGTTAGGTTAGGAAATATTAGTTTCTCCCATTCATGTGGATTTTACATTAATATCACCACACACTACTTACACTACTTACCTAAACAATGCTGACTTTGGACCACTGTCTATCTATCTATCTATCTATCTATCTATCTATCTATCTATCTATCTATCTATCTATCTATCTATCTATCTATCTATCTATCTATCTATCTATCTATCTATCTATCTATCTATCTATCTATCTATCTATCTATCTATCTATCTATGGAGAAGGATGACTGTCCTGCCAACTTGAATACTAACTAGAGTTTTAAAAAGCCCATAACGGAGATTAACCTTTACATGAAATATATAAATATATGTAAATGCATGAATTATAATTATAGTGAAAAGTGAGAATAATGGGGTAATTGTCCAAGTTTCTAGCAATACCTTGAAAACTGTTAAAAACTTATCTTCAAGACATTTTTTTACTCTGCTGCACATCCTGCAGACTGCTGACAGTATTTTAAATAATGGAGTCAGCATCGCTGTTGGGGAGATTATCATTTCTAAATTACCCCGTATGTTTTTTCAAATAATACTCCTTTATTTATTTAAAAAGGACGTCATGTCAGTATAACTCAGTCTACATATACACCAATGCATCAGCATAGCCCAGTATTCATGTTACTTAGAGGGAAAATCCAGCTGTGGTCACCCACACTCATCATGAGCATGAATGTCATGGTAATTCTGGGCTTTAAATGGTTTCTTTGAACTGCTTTTTTCCAGCATGAAATGTTTGCTCAGCTTACATCTTTAACATTAGAAAGCAAGAATGTGGTGTACAAGTTTGACTATTTGACTATATTTTAGATTTTCACTAATCCACAGTATACATATAGTTCTTTACAGTAAAATTATAAATGCGGGCTTAAATATGTACATACCTCAAACAAGCTAATGGCAACATTCTGGCTGGATATTTGACTACCCTTCTTGTCTAAATTGGTCAAGTTCATTCAAATTGGTTGGTTTCCTGACATGGACTTAACTTTTAAGCACAGATTTTCAGTTGTGCTGAAGCTGGAGCTTTGAGACATCCATTCCAGAAATGTAATGCTAGACTGCATTACTTATTTCAAAACCAGTTTTGATGTGTTGTTGGAACACCCAAATGTGTTCAAGTTTCACCCATCTAGATTTTGAATTGAGGTAAAGTTAAAGAATCTGGGGGTAGTCCTCCTTCTTCATTACTCCATCCACTTTGTGCAATGTACCAGTAAAACTTTTCTCTAAAAGGCATTTGGCTTGTCCACATGTGCAGCTGCAACATTCAGTCAAGCTTGGCGGTGTTGATTTTAGACCAGAGTCTCCTTTCTTGGTCGATACAGCCCATGGAAAACTTGCTTCAGTGTGGACAGTGACCCTAGTGTTCCAGCAGTTTCCAGTTCATGGCAGCCTTGAGCTCTGATTGTTTGTGGGATGTTCCCGAACATCCTAACAAATGCCCTTCCATCTAAAGGTGAGAGTCCAGGTCTTCCTCCAGACTTTGACAAAGTGGTGAAACAACCAACTAACTTGTACTTATGTACAGCTGTTTGAACTGATGATCTTCAAATCTACAGTTGTTTAGAATTAGCTCCAAGAAACCTTTCCAATGTCTAAACGAAACACCCAATTCTTATTTTAGTCATAAAACATGTTTGCTGTACAATCATTCCCCTCTGAAAAAAAGAACAGTTCAAACAGTTAAAGCCCAAAACTATCATGATAGTGATGAAAATGAAGAGTGTTTACAAATGGAAAAGCACTCTCTAGATCTGCATAATCAGTCATTAAAGTATGCAATTTCATAACTGCCTATATCACACTGCTCATATACTCAGTGACAAACCGAAGTGAAAAAAACAAAACCTTTATGCTTGGCATTCTGTTGGAGACATTTTAGCAGCATAGTTTGATTCCACTTCTTCCCTCCCTACTGCAAATCAGTACAAGGAATTTCTGAGAGATTGTGTTTATTCATTGATGTAATTGAAGGATGTGATATATTCAGATATTCTGATGGTTTCTTCCAGTATGATTAAACTGGAGAATCAATACAGGCAGTTTGGCCTTTTATTTGAAATATCACTTACACAGACCACTATCACACCAAGACTAAGCATGTCCTTCACGACATCCACAAACCTTCTCTTTGGTTTTCCTCTGTTCCTCCTGCCTGTCAGCTTCATATTCAATATCTCCAGTATATCCACTATCCTTCCTCTGCAAATGCCCAAACCTTCTCAGTCTTGCCACTCTAAAGCTAAAATTTGTGAATATATCTGCGTTATTTCACTGTTATTATTGTTTATAATACATATTCTTTGTTTCCATCGACCAACCTTTAATGTATTTTATTTGTCGCTTTGGAGGTGTGTGACGAAATTTACGTTTTTCCGACACGGCTTGAAGGCAGCGTTAACTGGGGTAACACTGTGCTGACGTGTCGTACCTCTTGCACCGGAAGTCTTTATTTCAAGTCGCTTACGCGGTCAAAAAGCATCTCCATTAACTTCCATTGACGCTGGTCTCCAGACCCGGAAGTATTTTCACGTGCGTGGCAAAGTGTGTTTCCGGTATAACGTGTGTGTTGATCGGTGTTCAGCCTTTTTCTCTTGGCTTTCATTAGAACAGTCACTCACCTCAGAGTCCCAGCTCACTTGCCTGGTTACCCGTTAACGGCGTTGAATCTCAAACCGGTGGACATGGCATCTGTTTCGGGACCAGCTCAGACAGCCTCTGCTTCGGCTCCTCCTCTGCAAAGAGGAATCGTGAAGATGGTAAAGAGCCTAACGTGGATATGTGTACACACTGCGTGAGTGTAGGGAGGCAGCTAGTTAGCTCAGGGACCCAAGGGCTAATAAAGGCTCATAAAACTCATATAGCCTTAAGTGATCTTATTTGACGTTACAAATAATACGATCTGTTGAATGCATCTGTTGACAATGTGGTGCTGACAAGTTTAAATAACTATCTTAGGCGATTCGCCACTAAATCTGTTAGCCTGCTAGTAAGCAGAAGGAAACATTAGCATGGTCGCTATCTTGATAGTTAGCTGGAAACTATTTGGTTAGAAATTCAAAGTTTATTGGAATTGAGTTGTTTTAAAACCCACTGACTGGTTTGAGTCACATTTTCTTGTAGACGAATTACCTAGGAACTACTGCATTTTAGTAACGTGGGAGCTGTAACGACACCAGATGTTTAGTTTCTCAGCTAACGGCTATGCTAGCCAATAGCTAACTTATATTTACTTTAAAGCAACTGGTTACTTATATGAACAAAGTTCGTTGTGTCTGTAAACACTGTCCACTTTGTGTTGAGCAGTAGCGCAGACTAAACCAGTTTAATCAATGCTTCCCAGACTAGCGTATAAACTAAGTTGAGAAACTCCTGTCCTCTAGTTGCCGTTTCGCGTTTTGTCACGGTTTCCTGCGGGTTCCGCTGAAACATCTTCTAGCTTCAAAGTGTCTGTTAATAACGGCGGGGCTCCAGACATTGTAAGATAGTAGCTGGCTGATGTGTCCCGTCAGCTGAAGCCACAGACGAGGGATTTTCTCGGTGTGCTGGTTAAAACCAGCCAGAGAAAACTGACACGTAGCTGCAGTTTTCTTGCCCCCTATAATCTGCCATTCATCTCGGTTGTGTGTAACCTATGTTTGTCCATATGTTGCTTAGGGTTGAGTCATGGGAAACTTTATTCAGTGTCAGTTTTTTTTTCTCGTGTATTTTCAGTTTCAGCCTGGGCACTTCTGCTATCTTACTTTGTTTAAAACAATTTTCATATATATAATTGGTACATACAGATCCGTTTAAGCACCTCTCATGATGACAGTTTCATGGTGTGTTTCAATTAAGTCATTTAACATTTGAATGAGCTGACAAAATTAATAAGTTAGTGTTGTTGTTTGTTTGTTTTTTCAACTGCCCTTTGTGGCCCATACAGACCTCCGTACTTGAAACAAACAGACAAAAAACTACTGTCCAATTTCTGCACTCTATTAAAGAATGATGCTTCCCAGTCTTTTAATTTATTTAAATAGGACCAAATCACAACAACAGCCTTTGAAAACACTGAAAGAAGTTGATGCATTATGGTGCATGACAAGAAGTCTGAACAACTGTTTTTTTGTTATGAAGGAGTTTGTATTTGAGAAAGGTGATCAGTGAGTCAGGCAGAAAATTCAGGGTGTAGAGGGGAATGGGTTCGTTCCCCCCCCACAACTGTCTGTTACTCGTTACAGCTACACCTCTGTTTTGCCTTTACTTGTAGGGAGTGGAGTCGGTTAGTGGGAGCACCTTTGATTTGATTTATCTAGAGCAGATCTTAGATCAACAACACCCAGTGATGCTTCCTGCAGACACCCTGGGGAGTTAGCAGATAAAGGTTGTTTGCTCAGATTTGTGTAAATGCCATGGTTGTCAAACCCGACAGGAGGTTATCGTCTGTGCCATCACATGGGCTGATCTCGCCTTGCATTTGAATGACAGTCACCATAGTAACGTAGTACGAAGCTCCTTTCCAGTCAATTGTACAGGCACATTAGCATCCACACTGTTGATTTCCTCTTTTGCTGACTAATTGTATTTAATGTCACACCAATTTAAATAATTCCACAGCTTTTATTCACATCTGTGTGTGTGTGAAATTATTATGGTTTAAGAGCAGAATCTGTGGTGTTTTTAACCAATATTCGTACTTTTGCTTCTGTCGTACCGAACTGACCATTTATATTGTCTTCTTTGCCAGGTCTTGTCAGGCTGTGCCATCATAGTTCGGGGTCAGCCTCGAGGTGGCCCACCCCCAGAGCGTCAGATCAATCTCAGCAATATCCGAGCTGGGGCCTTGGCCCGCCGAGCCGCACAGGGCCAGCCCGACAGCAAGGACACCCCTGATGAGGTGAGTGGTTCTGTTGGTTTGTGTTTATATTTATGTTTGACACATATCAGTGTCAGTATGTTACCAATAATGGTGTGTCGTGGAAAAATCAGAGTCAGTGTGTTAAAGAGTAAGTGCAGGTCATATGCTTAATGAAATTTAAAGGACCTGCATTTGTTGATTTGGCTGGTTTCTCACATAAAGGAAATGTGCACACTTGCTGAGACATTGACCAAATGAATCAAGTCATTTGCATGTGCATCAGGGACATAGCATTAGTACACAATTTTAATTGTTTCAGTGACATATTTAAGAAGGGGCCAGCATTAGTGTGGCTATTTTCATGTCAATACAACACACCTTTATGCTGGTCTTGTGGCTGTGAACCTTGGAGGCTAAAGGAAGTTTAAGCTGTAGGTGGTTCCCCAACATGTTTTATCCAAAAGAAAGGATTGGATTTGTACCTGAGCCAGTATGTCTTTACTATTTGTTTACATCTACTGATACTGACATCTACTGATGAGTCAAATGTCACCTTTTCTTGTCTGCAATGTAGCCATGGGCCTTCCAAGCCAGAGAGTTCCTGCGGAAGAAGCTAATCGGCAAAGAAGTGTGCTTCACAGTGGAATACAAGAATATGCACAGGGAATATGGCATGGTCTACCTGGGGAAAGGTGTAGTGCCATTTCTTAAACTACAATTATGCTTCTTTTTAAAATTGTAACTTTAGTTTGTATTTCTATTATAAAGCCATGTCATTATGTGGAAAACATAGGTTGCTTTTTTTCTAACTCCTGGGACCTCCCTAGGAACCGGATGCCCTGCCTTTCTTTTTACCCTTGCAATTTTCTGATGGTACATTGCGGTAGACTAGTGATGGTAATACATTTTCTTTGTCTTTCTTTTTATTTTAGACACAACAGGTGAAAACATTGCTGAGTCCTTAGTGTCCGAAGGCCTTGCCACAGTCCGCAGGGAAGGATTCAGAGGGAACAAGTAAGATTTTTGGTTCTATTCTTTCTGTTATGTATTAGTGTTTGTTTTAAGAGTTTCATTTTTTATGATTTTTGGAATCTTAAACATAGTTGTTTTTTTTAACCAGTTGGGAGACTTTTTTTTTTTTTTGCATGTAGCTTCTGTGTATGTTTTAATTATGTTGAGAAAAAAAAGGCACCATAGCATTGCAGCTGTGTAAAAGTAATTGTCATAAAAGTATGTAAGTATGTAGTTGAGATCACAGGCATGGCTGACACATGATTAGACAGTACTCGTGAATACTTCTCGTGGGACACGATGTCAACACGTTTAGGTGTTGCTGCCCATCCGATCCCATTGCATTGTGGCTGATGCAGAATTTATAATAAGAGTTTAAAAAGTACACTTACTGGATAATATATGTATTTTTTTTAAATCAGAATATTTGAAAAACAAATCACCCATAATGAGTAATAAACTTTTCTGTTATTGTTTAAAAAGTGCAGTATGTAAGTGAGGGAAGACACCTGCAGAAATAAGATTCAAGAAAACTATCCACTCACAATGAGTTCTTCGACTGCTTTCAAGAATGTTTTGTTTATACAACATATGTTTGGGATGTGATATGGTTAAAATGTCAGGGTGATGGTAGCAGGAGTTACTCGAGTCTGACAAGGTCAGTGCAGACGGCCTATTCAGAAAGACCAGATAGAAATGTACCTGATACATCCTTCTTCTGTGCTCAAATTGTTTTGAGGCTTGTTTTGTCTTGTCTTGTCTGGTTATTGATTATAATTGTTGCATCAATGAGTGCTCTACATCTCTAAACCCTATGTTACGTCTATGAAAGCTGTAGCTTGGTAGTGAAAGCAAAAGTAAATAATTACTCAGAATCTTCTCCAGCCAGATGACAGCACAGCAGGTCTAGACCTGATCCAAGTTGGTAATTTCACAATTCTAATGAATGGTTTTGTTTTTTTCAAAGACATGGTCTAATTTGATCTGGATGGATATAAGATATCCTTTATAAGATAAAGATGTCATCTATGTGCAGAGACTAAAACTAGGAACTAGAAACTAAAATGAGGATGTTTTAAAAATAATGTGGCCATTTGTTTTATTAACTGAGAGAAACATTACTGGCATCATCAGTCTGCTAACATGACAGCATTGTCATTCAGACTGGGTCACTTTTAGTCCTTTCAGCTTCATTGCTTACATGCAAATGATCCGTGGCAACATGCATTATATAACACTGGCTCCAGTAAAGAGTAGACAGACTTTCAAACATTAGGTCTTTATGGCTTTGTCATCAAGACAAAACGAAAGTGTGTATGTTTATACAACAGCGCTTTAAGACAGGGAAATCAGAAGCATACAAGAGATGAATGTTTTTATCTAAATGACGAGGTAGAACGTTAGGGTGTACATGCTTTTGCCACTTAGGGTGTTCTCCAAGGTGGTTGGCATCTCAAAGATACACGAGAGACATGTTCAGTCCCAGTCTTGTGCATTTTATCTGCTGCTGTGACTGCAGGCGGTTTAGATGTTTGCTGTGCTGAAAGTGACTGAGCACCCTGGTAACTTTGCCATAACAGTAGCATAGACTATCCTATGATGTCAGATGTAGTAACATTTTTGCATACATGAAGCTTTCAGGTGGCATCTGCATAGAGTGCGTGCTATGTGCAATTTTAGTTGGTTGTATTTTATGTGTTAGGGTGCCATAATCAAATATGTTGGCACAACAAACCATAAGTGGGTCATTATATATGTAACTGATATTGTAGATTTGTTCCACTTAAAGATTGCCGGCTCAGTCAGTGCTATTAAAGTAATTTTGATGTCAGAGAGTTTAATTTGCATCTAAACACTTCGCACTTGGAACAGGGAGGAAATCACTTTTGGCAACATGAGGTAATCTTCTTGCTAAGGCTTATCGCAGTACAAAACTGGAAAATCCGTAGGGAGATATACATAAGTCCTCAACTAGTTAGACTGTAGAGAATTGAGATGGAGCCAAAGTATCCCAGATGGTGGCAGCATTACCCTGCTGCTATATCAGTGTCCCTCTGAAACTCTTTTCTGCCACATTGCCCTTAGGCAGTAATTCTCTAAATACACTTGCACATGCAGAGCTATAGGACAGAGTGCTGTATATCCCCCCCAGTGGCAGTATTTGCACATTACACACATTACAAGCAATTTGACTCACGCTGCTACATTTATATCTTCCAATATGAACAGAGATGATGTGACTATTTTGCAACTAATGACCTATTTCAAGCATTCTGCGCAATGGCCTAGAACAAGCACTAATGTAAATTATGCTTAAAGTGTAAGCTGGCATCATTTGGCCAAAGGGGGAACCCATTATTCAGGAAGGACTCGAGGCCTCAGTTTTTTGCGAGTGCACTAACCAACAGTATCATTGCTCTTCATGACTGGCTACATTGATCATACAAACTATGGTGTGATAATTATGGAGCTGATGATAATGATGATGGCTTTGGACAGTGCAGTTAAACATGTGCTCAGAAACTGAAGCTGCAGCTTAGCCTGTTCACAAATTTGGTGCACAGCAGTACACCGTGTTAGGATGGTACTGTATTTAATGACACTTTTTGTAATGCTACCAGCGCCATTTATAAGAAAACTATGACTATTCTGTTTTTTTTCCTTTCTTTTTCTCCTTTAGAAGTTAGAATTGAAATATGTGTTTAGCTTTCATATCGAAGCTAACAGATTCATCATTTGAATGATTTTTGCTTTGACTTGATCAGTCGTAGAAAATGCTGTCTGTAGTGCTTAACCATAAGGGGACTGTATTGAGTTCAGTCATCAGTCTCGTCTTTTTAGTGTTGCATCTTAGCCTCTGTCACTATGTCTGCCTGCTTTTTCTTTGTAAATTGGTAATCTGTTTACAAAGAAAAGCTAGACCCTGAAAATTGGTTAGATTCCAGTGTGTTGCACTTTCCTTGTGAAATATTAAAGCCACAGGATGAAGGGGGAGCTCGACTTATTGGTTTATAAAGCCCACCCATCAGAGCCCCCCCCCCCCCCTCCCGTTGCTTCTTTTTAACTGGAGCCCCAGAGGAGTACTGGTTGAGGGGTGTAACTGTCTGAGGGATAAGCTGTTTTTCTTCTAGGTCTCACTATTCACAGGGAGTGGAACCCTTCCAGTCAAGTACACCAGGGAACACGACTTACTATAACCTCTTCGAACTGTATGAAGACTAGAGGGAACCGTTTACTAAAGTTCCGCATTTTTGTATCTGTGTATGGTATTTTGGGTTGCACAAGGGAGACATGAGGTGATGAAAGATTTAGCCTACAGCATGTTCAAATATAAGGGAATTGGAAAGCTTCTCCTTGGCCCTTGTTTCTCCAGCAGTCTTGCTCAGTATTTCGCTCTCTCACCCGTCAATATCTGTTTTGATTTGAAGTAGTGTTGGTTGGAAGAGTTGCTGACCTAAAAAGAAAGCGGTCTATTTGGAGACATGGATAAGTTTGCTATCGTCTTCCTCCACACATGAAGTTATTTCTATATCTTAACCAATCTCTGCTTATGAGTTGCTCTCCTTTTATTTTGTGGCTTTATTATTTTTCTTCAGTCTGCATTCCTTGATTGCATTCTTAGTTTCTCTTTCTGTATCTTTGTAGGTTTCTGTTCCCGTCTGGTTCTTAAATACTAAGTAGCTTAAACAAAATGGACTTCTTACAGAAAAGTTTCACCATTGTTGCTCAGTAAGCAAGAAACTGTTTCAATTCAATCTGAAGTTTGTAGCTAAATCAGTGTAGAGGGGAAAGTGAACTTGACTGCATTTTGGGCGCGTGGCCAAAAGCCCAATTAAGTGCACACAGCTGGAGATGGGGGGGGGGGGGGGATATTGTGTGTCCGTATGTGTGTGGCATTTTAAATGCGAGCCACTTTGTTGGCTCTGCAAAGTGAAGCAAGATGCGAAAAATTTCAATTTCTCTGTTTATTTTTAAAAACCTCTTGTCACAGACCGCAACTCCCAGTCGGTCGGCCTTTGCTTCTTGGAAAAACAAAAACCCGCCGGCCAATTGAAGTTCTGAATAATTAAAGTTGTGCGAGGCCTCTCAAATGGCATTAGGCTGCACAATTTAGGAAGCCAGCATGGAATTAATTATGGCGTTTGTAGCCAGCTGCGTGGCTGCTTTTGAAGGAGCTGTTAAACACTGTTATTGTCGCTTCACAAAATGCTCAGATACATTTTTAAGCAGTTGTAATCTGGTCATCAGCTGGTTGCCAATAATACAAGAGTGCAGTTTTTTTTGGAACCGGCACTTAATTTAACAAAGCTAAAAACCATTGCAAGCACATACGGTCCTTTTCTTTTTTTTAATTATCACTTTTGCATAGCTTGTGACAGTTTTGTTGTGTGGGAATAAAAAACCTCCAGTTGGGGCTGTAGTTCTGTGAATTTGCGATGAAGCCAACATGACAGAAGTCAGTTGTTGTAATTGTAGTTATTGTTATGGTAATTTTTTGGCCTACTGGTATAGAGCTTTGAATCGACAGCCGGCATAAGAGAAGCATGTTGAACTTAACAAGGGTAGCGACTCTACAATCAAAACCTTTTCCTGCTTGTTAAATACAATGTGTGTGTGTCTCTCTAACCAGTGTGAAATTAATTGCAGCTTGTTAACACGCTGAGCCAGTGGTGGTTGTCAGAACGGTTTTATGGTGCTCAAAGACCCGCTAATCTTTGTAGGTGCTGTTTGTAACATGTAACAATATTTAACTCAAGCTGTTACAGCTTTAATGCACCTGTGTTCTTTAACAGAAATCATTTAAATTTCAAGGTTGGTGAGAAGCCACATATAAAGTAGTGCCGCAGTGGCAAGGTTTCATGCTGCATTGCGTTTTCACCGAAGGGAATCTTTTATAGTTGCCATGGAGTTTTTCGTTTTGGTCTCGCGGTTTGTTAAAATTAGAGAAACTCAACTGCCCCTGCAGTGATGAGCCCACACACTGCGGCTGCATTCAAGTTCTCATAGAATAGAGGGCTTGTCAATTGGCAAAATATCTCTCCCATAGTTTTCCACATATTTAAAATTGCATCACAAAGCTCATATAGAGAAAAGTTAGCGATGTTATTTCTTGCATATACATTTAGCACCATACAGATTTTACAGCTTTAAGAGCAGTCAAAATTTTGAAAAGTGTTTTTTGTGGGTGTTCATTTTTTGGTTTTGGTTTTTTCAGTCCAGAGCAGGCCAGACTGTGTGACTTGGAGGACCAGTCAAAGGCCTCTAAGAAGGGTTTGTGGAGCGAGGGTGGTGGCGCGCAGACTATCCGCAACATCAAGTACACCATAGAGAATCCCCGCAACTTTGTCGACTCCTTGCACCAGAAACCTATCAATGGTAAGGAATATTAGATGGACTTTTACCTCACTCTTGAAAAATGAATGTTTGGCCTATGAAGAAAAACAATACATGAAAATGTAAAAAGAGATTACATACATAACCTCTGTTTGTTTATTTGGATCATGGGCCTCATGAGCACTACATGTTGAATTGTACTAAATAACTTTAGAGCAGGAAAGTTTGGGCAGTGCTGTTTTTTCCCTTTAATATTGTGATCTGTAAGATTCTTCAGAAAAACTGATCTTATTTAAAGTTAAGACTCTTAGATCATATCTTTATAAGGCAGCAGAAATCAGTTGATGTGGGCTTGGATGTTTTGTCCTGAATATCCACTTCATGGCATGTAAGGGCACACACTGTCTCGCTCTTCACCAGCTCATTCCTTTGGCCCTCATCTCGACCTATTCGAGGTGTAATGTGCCACTCTATTTCGAGAAGAGTGCCGGTAACAGTGGTTAAGCTCATTTCACCACCCTTCTGCGGAATAGAAAAATGAACAAGGGGCACTTTTTCTTTCTTTCATTTCTTATTCTTGCCATTTATGAGAATCTCAGGGCTATTTTAAAATTGGAGGCAGCAATCCAGTTGAAGTATTCTACACACAAAAAATAGCTGTTTAAAAATGGGTATGCCAGTTTCTCTCATCTGCTCATGCTACTCCCTGTTCCCATTGACATGCATGTAACACCTGTACATTCACATGTTCTATAGAGAGAAACCTTTAAGACACTGAGTGAGCCGATCGCAGAAGATTATTTAGGTGTGAAATTCCTTTTTTTAACAGTTACCTAAAAACCTGTCTAGATTAAATGCCCCTGCATTGAAGTCTGTTGTAATGCATATAAATTGGTTGTTTTTTTCCCCCCCACACAAAGAATTATGAAAGAAGTATGTACTGGGAAATTATGAAGCATACATTCAAGCTGACCACAGTCAAAGTGCTTTATTCATGTAGTGTCAGTTCAACAACAAAAGTGATCTCAAGGGAGTTTAAATTAGAGGTGGGAATCACCATACATCCCACGATACGATATTATCACAATACTTAATGCACGATACGATATTATTGCAATTTTTTAAAAATATTTTGCGATATTCAGATTCTGTACATAAAGGTAAACTTTATCAATATTCATTTTATCTAATAACAAAGTCTCACACTCAGTCTTTCTCTTATTTCAGTCAGTTTTATTGTTGACAAACTGAACGGTTTGTATTACAGTCTAGTCCAACTTAACTGAATGCAACCATCTGGTACAATTAAATGGTAAATGGCCTGTATTTATATAGCGCTTTTCTAGTCCCTAAGGACCCCAAAGCGCTTTACATATCCAGTCATCCACCCATTCACGCACACATTCACACACTGGTGATAGCAAGCTACATTGTAGCCACAGCCACCCTGGGGCGCACTGACAGAGGCGAGGCTGCCGGACACTGGCGCCACCGGGCCATCTGACCACCACCAGTAGGCAACGGGTGAAGTGTCTTGCCCAAGGACACAACGACCGAGACTGTCCAAGCCGGGGCTCGAACCGGCAACCTTCCGATTACAAGGCGAACTCCCAACTCTTGAGCCACGAACCACGAACGATTATAGCTATTCTGAACTATGCAATTTGTGAAAACTATGCAGCCCCTTCAGCAACTGAAGAATTTGAAAGTAAATTAAAACAAAATATAATTTTACATTTTACATAATGTAAAATTACATAATTTTACATTAAATAAAAAAGTTTTAAACTAAAATATCGATTTCTGCTGTACCTGTATCAATACATTATTAGCAAACAAAGTATCACGATACTACACAGTATCGATTTTTTTTCCCCCACCCCTAGTTTAAATTATAAGGTAAAAACACCAATCATCAGACAGTCCCCCATGAAGTGACATGTGGTGACAGTGGAGAAGAAGAACTCTTAACAAGGAAGAGCAGACAGACAGAACAGGCTCTCATTTTTTTGCAAATACTCGAAATAAAGAGGATTAAAAAACAGACTGCGAGAGACAGTGGATTAAAGCTGGTTAATTATAACTTTAGTATTATTATTATCATTGTTATTATTTCAAGCAGTTTTGTATTCTTGATTATTTACATGACTCTTCATTAGCTTATCATACATTTATTAAACAAAAGTGTGTTTTATAAGATAATTTGTTGGCATTTTTGCCTTTGTTGGATAGTGAAACAGTGAAGATAGACAGGAAGATGAGGAAAGAGGGGTGCAAGACATGCTGCAAAGGGCCACGGGCGGGACTCAAACCTGGGCTGCTGCTCTCTGAGCTAAATGGGCGCCTAACAAAAGTGTCTTTTAAAGGGTTTAGTTCATTCATACACAACTTAGAGAAAAGGTAAATAATACAGAACACATAATTTAAAAAAAAAAAAGCGAATTAATTGCTCTATTACCACACTATGGCGTGAAGGAGAGGTGAATGAGACGTCCCTCTGCAGCCTGAACTTACAGCGCTTTCTAAATTCAAGATTGTTCAGAGTCACCTGACCTAGCCCCCAACTTCAAGGTTTATAAAAGAAAAAAGTTTTAAGGTTAGTGCGTCTGTCTCCTGAGCTCACATGAGAAGCTGTTTCCAAAGGTTAGGTTTGTGATGAGAAAAGCTCTTAAATTCAGTTCTCAATTTAACATTAGAAGAGATGGTAATATGGGAGAAATGTGATCTCCTTTTTCCGGTTAGTACTTTTTGTACAGCATGTTGAGTCAACTAAAGATTTTTAGGACAACCAGATGACTGGGAATTACAGCAGTGAAAATAAGTAATGATAGAGTAGTTTTTCAGCGTCCCTCCGAAACAGGATGTTCCTAATTTTGACAGCATTGCACAGATGAAAGAAGGTATTTCTAGTGATTTGTTAAATGTGTGTATCAGGGAACATATGCTGGTCAAACTTGACTCCAAGATTCCACAAAGTTGTCATATCATGTTAATTATATTTTTTGCAAAATCATTCGAAGCAGCAGTTTATGAACACGATGTTACTTTTAAGGGTGTGAAAAGTATTCCAGTTCATTTTAACCAACATGAGCTCAAACTGATCACAGCCTTTTGATGTCAAAAAGAAGGAAGTGTTCTTCCTTTAAATCTAGAGTAGTGGGTTTTGGATGAAATGTGACTTTGATGTGGAGTTCAGTCTGTGACTTTCTCCTCTCAGAGGACAACTCTTTTCAGTCACACTGTTCATTAAATCATTGGGTTGTGTGTGCCTGGTTCCTGTTTTGAGTTCAATAACAATCACTCATTGAGCTTTCTAAAAGCAATTGGATTGCACCCTGGATCACTAATAATTCACTCCTAGATTTCCATCTTTTAAACTCTACATTTTCCTAAGCCAGCAGTTGCGTGATTTAGTTTTGTGTAGTTCACAACAGTTACATTTAACTTTAAGAACTTGAGGTATTTAAGCACATCATAATTTGACACACAATCTTTGATTTTACATTATGTTGTCTCTTCTCCCTTTAGCCATCATCGAGCACGTGCGGGATGGAAGCGTTGTTCGTGCCTTGCTGCTCCCAGACTACTATCTGGTCACTGTTATGCTGTCTGGTATTAAGGTAACCACCACTTATTTGCTGCACATACAATTACATGTTACATAGTGTGGTTTTATTTGCTTTAAACAATTAAGTCTCTGCAGTTTCTGCAAGGAGATTGAAGTAACAACATGTAGTTAAATAAAAGCCACCCAGCTATTTTTTTTGGTGGTTTTTGACGGTTCCTTCCAAAACCCCCACCCTTTTTTATTTCTTTTTTTTTTACATAAGTAATGTCTCTTTCTGTCACTTCCTTTAGTCTGTTTATTCTAGCAGTGGTGTTCTTGCACATTTGCCCATCAGTCTCTTTCATCAATTCCAGCTTTGCCAATGGATCACTTAAGATAAATAATGTTTTTCATCCCCCACT
Source organism: Aulonocara sp. 'chitande type north' Nkhata Bay (assembly GCF_057382095.1). NCBI lineage: Eukaryota > Metazoa > Chordata > Actinopteri > Cichliformes > Cichlidae > Aulonocara > Aulonocara sp. 'chitande type north' Nkhata Bay. The sequence goes on along the minus strand of NC_141360.1, from coordinate 29,541,327 downwards.
TGAAGACATTTCATTCATTTCAAGGTGTTCTTCGCCTCATTGTTCAAAGACTTGTCTGCTTGTGTTGCCCATGGCGCTTATATTTGTCTGGTATTTTGCCACGCTTCAGACATGATTAGAGATAACATGCACATCAAGGTGACAACAGTTAAGAAGACGGCAGGCACAGTGAAAAGAGTTTCTTGCAAAGTGTATTTAATCAGTTATACATTTTAATGCACAAATACTTGGAAAACATACACTGATTAGTGCATGGGTAATCTATATTTCTTTTTCCGTTTCTCTTCCTCTCAGTGTCCCACATTCAAGAGGGAAGGAGATGGTACAGAAACGCCAGAGCCATTCGCAGCAGAGGCCAGATTCTTCACTGAATCCCGTCTTCTTCAGCGAGACGTTCAAATCATCCTGGAGAGCTGCCCCAACCAGATCATACTGGGCACCATCCTTCACCCGGTAAAACACCGGAATCAGTACCTAGTGGTGACATTGTTAATTCTTGGCTTTTCGTTTTATTCCTTTTGGGTTTTTTTTGACCGTGCTCATTTGATTTTGTCTCAGAATGGTAACATCACAGAACTCCTGCTGAAAGAAGGGTTTGCACGCTGTGTGGACTGGTCCATGGCTGTTTACACCCAGGGAGCTGAAAAACTCAGAGCTGCTGAACGGTACGCAACAGAAAATACATTTTGACACAAGCCAAATTCGATTTAATCACCTGTTTTTTGTGTTTTCCAGCCAACTGGATATTTCTAGTCACTTGATTAAATCATATCTCCTGATATCTGACTAATGATGAGTATTTTATGTTTTTATTTTAAATTTTATTTGTCGTTGTCTTTCCAGATCTGCTAAAGAGCGCAAGGTTCGGATCTGGAAAGACTATGTGGCGCCGACAGCCAACTTGGATCAGAAGGACAGGCAATTTGTAGCTAAGGTGAGGACTTAAAGTGGTAATTTGTAGTCTTATTAAGAAGGGGCTTGTTATGAGGATCATTTTGCTTCATCGGGGGGGGAGCGAGAGCATGTGTAGTATGTAAATCTTTGTGCATGACATGAAGGCATTGTTAAGTATGTGTAAGACTTAAATTTGGTTGTAAAAGGAAGCGAGAAAGGCAGCTTCACTTGGATTCACAAGTTGATGCCTTCTGCTGCATTTCCAATTTTCTCTCGGTATCGCAGCAAAAGCACGAGCACTCTGATGCTTGTAATGAATTATCTCTTCCTGACACTTCTTGCTTTCACGTTTACACACCCCAATGAATATATAGGGAGAAAAGATCCCCTCAGTAAAGGTACAAGGAATGCTTAACAGCAACCTTGAAGCAATCCCCAGGCAAATTAGTGCCAAATTGCTGGCGTGTGCTGTAGCAGCGGCACAGAACGACCCCAAAAGCCAACAACTAGAGATATTAGCTTTGGAGGTTATTGGCCCGGCCCTCGGGAGAAAAGAAACATCCATAATATCAAGTACAGTGGGAGTGCAGTCCATCCTAAATGTCAGCACATACCGGTTCAAACCAAATAAGATTGACTCCTTGATACATTTGGTAATATAGCTTAACCTTGTTGTCACAATGAGATAACACATTACAGGGCACTTTAATGCAGTAAAGCAACTCTAGCCTTAAAGCGTCAGCTTTAAATGTGGCCCCTTCTGAGCATTTTGGCTAGTTGCCCCCATACCTTCCCCTTAGTAAATATATATATTTTTCTCTCTGGAAACGCTTAATAAAAAGAAAAAAGTTGAGCCTTTTGGAAGTTTCTTTTGTCTGCATTTGCTCCCTCCAGACCCCAAACTTTTAAGACCCTTAAAAATTCATACCCGGCCTAAGGGTTACATAAAAGGTGTTGCTTTGGCAATCTGCTTACAGAATGAATTTGATAAACTGCACAAGCATATAGAAGGCACCAAAAGAAAACTATGAGCATGTATATTTTTTTTCCTGAGTCAGAGGGAAGAGGATTGAGAGAGGATAAAACATTTATATTATCGGTGCGAGCTGCGTTTAGATCTCTGTGAACCCCCTCAGTAAAAGAGGGCTGAATGTGGGCAGTGTGCAAGTGAGGGAACATTTGGTGGTGAGCTCAGGGGAGTGTATGAAAAGCAGGCACAGAGAATATAAAAAAGTGAGAGGTAGAGGGTTAAAGAAGACACTGAAAGGGTAGGTTTGTGTGGATGTGTATAGGATGAAAAGGAAATGAGTAGTCAGTCTTTTTTTCTTTTTATTTATTTATTTATTTTGGCCTCCTGCAGTGCACTGCTCATGCCCCCAGTTAAACTTTGATGCACTTTTGAATTTTTTCTCAGGATGTTTCTTTGTCCTTTACTTACCTTGCAGCTTAAGCTTGCTCAGTGTCAGCTGCTGCTATGTTAGCCAGTTTATTTGGGCATTAGTTTAGATATCGTACTTTGTGGATGTGGTGACTCGTCTGGGTGATCTCCTTTAAAGTGCAACTTCTTTCTATAACTTAAATGCTGTCTGTTATAGCTTGCAAAGTAATTCCAGTGAGTGATAAGCCTCTGAGATGGCAGGAGGACCACGCAGGTCTAAAAATGTTCCCTTAAAAATTGATTTGATGGAAAGTGTCTTGTTGACCCTGCAGCTAGTTGAACTGTTTTAACGCTAAGTACATACCGGGCAGGCTAAAGTTACGCAGGCCCGTCACTCCCCTTCTGCACTCGTCCCTGTTACTTTTGTCGGCACCTAATGCTGCAGTGCAGCCACTCTCACAAGGACACTTTTATCCATCAATCCCATCATCATACACTCCTCCCCTCTCCTCATCCACTCTGCTTTTCACTTCTTATTACCTGAGTGATGGATAGAGTGGAGAGACGCAGCGGGTCCAATCCCCACAAGTCAATCCTGCTGACGCATCTTCCTTTTTGACTGTCTCGACTCTTTCTCCCCCTCCTCTGCTGGGACTAAAGAATAGGAATGTAGGCCATGTCCCAATAGTACCCCCTTTCTCCCCCAGTTAACCACTGACTTGCAAGGTGATAGACAAAGGGTGACATACTGTAAAGCCCTTTGCCAAGCTCATCAGCGGCTTGTCAGGAAGACTGCTGGTGATGAGCTCATCCAAATCCATAAGAATCATATGTATAAGGTATCTGGATTTACTGCTCTCCAGCTGGGAGTTTTAGTAGTTGCATAAAGATTTTCTGATCGGTGTTGGGAGTAAAAAGGCTTATGCGTGTGCTGTTAAATGTAATGAGGCATAGGTGCAAAATACAATTAGTAAGTATGGCTTAATACTGTGTGTAAGACAGAAAGGTGACATGTGCACTGCCTTTAAACCAAGTCAGACAAACTGGGCTTAATATCTGACAGCTTCTTAAAATAACAAAACAAAATGACACATTTGGAGAGAAAGGCTTGCAGGTTAAACTCTAAAGTTGAGCAGCAGTAAAGTAAGAAAACAAAAAAACATCCCTGCTAGAGCAGGGGTGGGCAATCTCAGTCCACGAGGGCCGGTGTCTCTACAGGTTTTAGATGTGTCCTCGAACCAACACAGCTGATTTAAATGGCTAAATTAGCTCCTCAGCATTTCTTGAAGTTCTCCAGAGGCCTGGTAACGAACTAATCATGTGATTCAGGTGTGTTGACCCAAGGTGAGATCTAAAACCTGCAGGGACACCGGCCCTCGTGGACTGAGATTGCACACCCCTGGGCTAGAGTCCCTCTAAAGCAGGGGTTGGGAACTCCAGGCCTCGAGAGCCGGTGTCCTGCAGGTTTTAGATCTCACCCTGGGTCAACACACCTGAATCACATGATTAGTTCATTACCAGGCCTCTGGAGAACTTCAAGACATGTTGAGGAGGTTGTTTAGCCACTTAAATCAGCTGTTTTGGATGAAGGACACATCTAAGGACACCGGCCCTCGAGGCCTGGAGTTCCCTACCCCTGCTGTTTAGTGTTTTTGTTTAACAGCATTGTGCAAATTAAGTGCTTGTCATATCTATGTGATATGCTTGTTATCCCTATATGCAGCTTTGATAGCATTTAAACCTTTATGTTAAACCATGGCATTTGGATCAAATCCACTGGTGTCCACATGGAACACAGTGCATTGGTGATGTGAGGCAAGTAATGACCAAGTCCTGGCTAAGCCCACACGTGGCCATGTGGTTAAAACCAACTGAATAAACGTGAGAGTCAACCAGCACTTTCCCCGATAGTAGCCAAGATTCTCCTTGCGCTATGACTGATCTTGACCACTGCAGATGTCATGTCATTACTAGGCAGAGGGTGGCAGTAGATCCCCACCGTTCGAGTAGCAGAATAGACCAGTGAGTCATGCTGCCAGCCTGTTTGTCTCTTCTGCCTGCTCGCTCAACCCTCGTGGCAGCTAACTTTCCAAAGAGTTTTTGCTCTATTTTTCGATCTATTCTCCATCTTTTCCTCTGTCTCTGTTCCTGTGATATTTGCTGTGAGATTACACTCTATCTCCCTGGCTCGCTCCAGCTTTCTGTTCGTCTATCTTGGTGTGTGTTGATCTGTCCTCCTTCGCCTCGCTCCTCTCACCTCCTCCAGCTGATAATTAGCCAGTAAATGCTGAGCCATTTTTATTCTGCTCCCGCCACGTTCTCTCTCTTGCACTTTATTTACTTGGGCAGGCCACAAAATGACCTTGTTACAGTGTGAATGCATGTAGGCTGGTATGTGTGCGCGCGTCTATGTGCACGCACGCGTCCCCTCGCACTTACTCATTACACCTCTCCCCTTCTCCGTCTCTCTCCCTCCTGCTCCCTAAGTCTCTGTATCTCTCCCACTCAGCTCAGTGATTAGTGTATGATGTATTTTGGCTGCTTTTGCAGGCAGCCTATTTAGCATGTGGGCTGGTCTAATTTCTGTTCTCTGGTGGCAAAATGCAACGGCAGTCTGATTTGTTTTCATGGAATAATGAATCTCCCAATGAGCCTAATATACCTGGATTTGTGTCTGCAGTATCGACATAAAGTTTCAACTTTTTCTCAGTTTTTGGTTGGTTTGTTTTTCTACCACAGCTGCAGCCACACAAACACCCACGCAGTCCAAATTGTGGTTGATACATCGCTCAGACCTGCATCTCTCATTTTGAGGACTTTTGTGCCCGGCCTACATATGAACTCCACTTTGAGTGATGATGAGGCCATTTAATGCATGTGTGGGTGGCTACATGTGTAGGGCGATTGATTTCTCAGTCTGTTGCAAGTGGCCTACTTAAAGGCTCTGGGTTTGGATGCCTTCTCCGTCTAAATCACATTATACCCTCAATCTGTCTTCCAACTAAAGTGAGCACATTGGACGCCACATATATAGACTGTGCTGTGTTAGAAATATTTGCTTCACCCTTCATTTTTAATGACTTGACATGAGTACACATTTCTCTGAGATTCATAATTTATCATCTATGTCAGTAGATTTCAGATTTCCCTCTGAAGTTCTGAGTGCTTTTGTGATGTTCTGTCATTGGGAAGAAATGCTGTAGTTCTAAGCTATCACTTTTGAACATCCACACATACTTCTGAACTGTACTTCCCTAAACTCCCATTGGAACAGAGAGAAATAACATTTAAATGCCAGACATAAATTAGTCTGTGTATTTAGTTACACTTCTAAAGGTCTGCAGAACAAAATGCTGCCAGCCAGTAGTCGAGTAGACAACTGCGTAATGCTCTGCCAGTCTATCTTAAACACGATGTTTGTGGTTTAGAGCTTTTTTTCCACACGCACTCTTGTCTCCCTCCTCTACCCTCCCTCCTTGCCTGCTGTCAATCCCCCAGATTGCAGAACGTCCTCGCCCTGTCCTCCAAACCTAGCTGGCCTACTGGGATGCCTTAGCTTGCTAACTTACTCATTCACTCAAGGATCGCTCTTTCTTACCTCCCTCTTGTTGCCTCCTGCTCATGACAGCACACAGTGTGCTCTGTCACTCTCTCTCTGCCTTTGAACAGATCTCTTCCTCTCCATTTATCCTTTACCTGCTCCTTCACTTCCCATCTTTCTGTCAGTCTATCTGCTTACTCACTCAACAAAATGCAATGCCATTCTTTTTCTTACTCCAGCACCCCCACTGCCCTGCACATAGGTTTGTAATTACCCCAAGGTTTTAAGTCTTTGGACCCTTAAATTGATTTCTAATTGAGTTTCATGTTCTTATTTTTGTGCTGTATGCTCACCTAATCACATTCCCGAAGTTTTTTTTTTTTTGGGTGGTGGTTTTTATTTTAATCGTTCCCGCTCCTCTGTTCTTCTATTCCTTGTAGGTGATGCAGGTGGTCAACGCTGACGCCATGGTGGTCAAGCTCAACTCTGGCGAATACAAGACCATCCACCTGTCCAGCATTCGGCCCCCAAGGAATGAGGGAGAGGTACAAAAAAAAAAAAAAATCTATCTGCTTTTAAAGTTTGCACAGCTTTGCTTGCAATGAGGAGCTACTTGAAATTGAAGGAGTGAGTGAATGTAGTTGAATGAGTGAGAGCTTTGTGGTCAGCCAGCATCTGGTGTCAAGGTATTTTCCACCTAAGCTTAGTTACTTAAAAGCTGCACAACTATAAATATCTGTCCGCCTCTTTGTGTTCTCGTGGCCTCTCTTCTTTTCTTGCACGTCAGTCTAAATTCTTTCCAAAAGACTGTGGATTTAAGTCTGACCACTTGGTGGCGCCCCTGCAGTTGGGGCATAAGCAGATACAGTGAAACAGTAGTACACACCCAGTGGTTGCAGCACTGCAGAGAGTGAGGCAGATCGATTTTTTTTTTTCTTTTTTCTTTTTCCCCTTCCACACTCGCTTTCCTCAGAATCACTTCAAGACTGAAAACACACAAGTACATGCTTACACACGTATACTTGGGGACACCTGGGAAAAATACTAATTGATACAATATATGGTGTCCTTAAAAGACGAAACAAAACAAAGACTGCAATGACCTGGAGTCTGTTGTGCTCGATGTCTCTCATTCCTTACCTCCTGAGCACTCATCAGGGAAATTAGTGTTGGAGATGAAATCTTTTGCATTACTGTGCAACAAAAACATGCATTGCTTATATTTCCAGGTGAATGACGTGCATTTATTTTTGAGAAAGAACCAATCAAAGCATTTTATTTGACTGCGCTTACTTATCACAGGTTTGACCATCGTGCTTTCAGTCAGCACACCGTTTCGTGTCATATCCTTTTATATAAGCTTGTATTACATTTTCCTCCTCTAAAGGCACGAGGCAAAGGGGGTGTGGCGCTTTTGTCTAGGCAGCGGTTGTAAAAGTCAGCTTACAGACTATCTGCAATAACCCTTTTGTTTTTCTTCTGTTTTGGTTGTTTTGGTTTTTATTGACTCCCTCTTTGTGCATTCTGTCTGTTTTATGGCGTGCGCTTTCCTGTCTTTTCCCTTTTTATTGTCTTCTAAGTTTGGTTTTTATTCTCTGTCCTCGTCCTATTCTCGCAACTCGCTCTCTCTCCCCACCCCTGGCATTGTTGGTGCCTCCCATCATTAAGACACTAGTACTTTGTGTCTTCCCTCCCTCCCGTCTTCCTTCTGCTCTCTTCTCCCTCTTCTCCACAGTCACTTTCTGCTGTCCTTTCCCTCCGGGTGTGCTCAGTGTGGTCAGATTGTTGACCTGTGCCGTTGCCCTTCGTGTGTATTTATTCTCCTTAGTTATCTGTGGTTGTAACAAGCTTGTGGGCAAAAGCTTCTCCATTTTGTCTCTCTCCTCTTCTCTCGTTTCCTGCATTACACAGCATTTGCTCCTAACTTTTCTCAGTGTCTCTCTTTACTCTTGTCTGTCGCTCTTTTTTTCCTCTTTTTTTGCCTGCACCAGATGCTTCAACAGTATGTGTTTTGTGCTTCATTACACTGTCGTATGTTACAGGGAGCCTGGGAGAGTGAGCCCAGATGTGAACGTTTGTGTGCATTGTATTGGTGTTACATCGGCACAGTGCTGTATTGCTTTTATCGCACTTCATGCATGTTTAATTGTGTGGTCGTGTGTCAGATTATTGTGCAAATACCCATATTCATCAAAATTTGTTTGGTTTGGGTCTTGCCTCACTGAGCTACTAGAGTGAAATTTGTAGCAGGCTGGATAAAATTTGACTGAGTATAATGTACTAGCTCAGAGTACTTGTTATTACCCATTAGATTATTGTCTCCTGTTGTTTATAGAAGGATTATATAATAACACAATAATTACACTTAAACTTAGTCTTCCTAATCTAAACAATAAAGTAAGAACTACCTAAAAATTCCTTTCCATGTTAAAAACATGGAGATTTTTTTTAATTGAATTGTATATGTCAGAGTTGTTTTGTCACACACGAAGCCGTCTATGTGGAAAAGTCGGACCATATTCTCAGTTTTGATGTTGTTGCATGTAAACTGCTGCTATGTTTTAGTTTTAAATGAGGGTAGTTTGCGGTGCTGCTGCTGGTGTCATTTGTTAGGTTGTTATTTCTGTCTGTGAGCTAAAGAGCTGCCTGCATGTCTCTAATGCTGTTGACTTAGCTTTGAATGTTGTCGCTATGGCAGCAATACAGAGTTTTGATAGGTTTGCAGAGACTTTGATGAGCCCTTTGACTTTAAGGTAGAATATAGCAAGTAAGGGAAAAAAATGCCTGTGCATGCAATAGGGAATTTTATGTCCTGTCTCATTTGCAAACTGGCCCCTGTGTCTGACCACTAAATTAGGCAAGTAAGCTGTTATCTTAAGTGAGCAGGAGAACTTAATTTCATGCCCTGTCCACACACCTTTACAGACGCAGATGTAGCAGTTCCCCTTCACTTATTAGAAGCCATTCTGGACATTGTAATTTTACATTCATTACTGTTGCTTGAATGATTTAGAAAGCCCCAAAAATATTGTTTGACACCTCAGAATACCGGTGCTCATCTGTATTCTCAAGCTCATAGCTAAAAGTTGCCAGGAGGATGGATCCACACTGAAAAAGCCTAATTTTGTCAACTTCTTACCCGTGGAGGTGATTCTTAGCTTTAGATTTGTAAAGGGAGACGTCAGGGCAGGTATGTCTCAATCAGGTCCACGCACACTGACATCATGTTGGCTAACATCACCAGTGAACTGTCTTCTTGCTTACAGTGCAGCAGGCAGTCATAAAGACATTGCCACAGTTTGAGATGCAGCTTCAAAACACACACACAAACAGACATGCTTGGTTAAGCTGCATTAGCCTATGTCAGGAAACATCTTGGAAATTGGCGTCAGAGTGTCTGCAAACTGATTATAATAAGAAGTGATATATATGGCTGTGTTAGCACTGCAGTCTGCAAGCTTCAAGGAAACAAACTCAGCAGTTACACTCATACATTGTAACTTAAATGTCACATTATTCATTACTATATAATGTTGACATGATATTGTATCTAAACCGACGAGTAGGATATTTGCTTATAGGTTCTTTAGATTTATTACAGTCGTTCTCAAATCGTGACCATGGCCTATATTTACCTGGCAGAACAATTCATTGTGAGTGAACATGCTTTAAATTTAGCTTGCTTTTCATTACTTTGATGTTGTTTTTCTTCTTAAGTACTTACGATGTCATCCCATATTACCAAACTAAAAATTTTTTGAAGAGATTAATATTAGATTCAAGCGTGCTTGGCCCAGCCCGAGTTTTCACATTTTTCTTCCTTAGGAACTCTTGTGTGATTTTGGCAGTGTGCTTTGGATCATTATTATGCTGGAATATTTCTCTTCAGCCAAGCTTCTGGAGACCGAGAGTCATCTCATCACCCAGTTTTTCACTATATCCACAGGCATTCATCCCACCATTTTTAAATGTAATTTCCCTAGCACCTTTTGCACTTCTGCAGCCTCTTGTCATCACGATCCCATCTCCAAGCTCTCCATGTTCAGATCAGACTATGATAAAAGTCATGCTACCAATTGTTATCGGCTTCTTTTCATGTTCTTATTTTACTGTTGATGTCATCCAAAGAGATTTGCACCTTTGAGTGCAAAGAATCTTTTGGAGCTAGATTGTGCAGGCATTTTTCTGCTGGTCATTTTAGATAAGTGAGAATATTCAAAGGTTAGTATATAACCATGTCTATGCAGATGGCATGATGGGAAATTGTGTTTAAATGATCAGTTTTCTTCTCTTTTTTTTCAGTGCTCACAGATACACTTTAGTTGCATTCACTTACTACTTTGCGACCTGTATTTTCACTGTAGTCATTCTGAAATGTGTTTTTGATTTCTCATAACAGGAAATCTGCAACAACTTAGAAATAATACAGTTATTAAGAGGTGATACGGTTTGAATCATTTGGCATTTAAGTGATGTTGCACAGGGATGTGCTTGTTTTTGTCGTTCATACACCGTATGAGTGTTGTGTTCTGTAGAGGTCTGTCGGGATTGTGTCGTGCCAGTTGTCATTATTATCTTTGTCTGTCTGGATGTGTATGTGCCCTGTTGAACTTGGTATTCTGCAACAATGCCATTTATGTTTGTGTGTCAGGTTGTGTGTACTTTATTGGAGTATGGAGACCAGATGCGATGTACCAGTGCACTGATGAACTGTGACAGTTCCTGCCAAGTCCCTCTCCTCCTCCCATCTTCTGTGGGTCGCTTTAGTGTCCTAATGCCACATCTCCCTCTGTCCTCTCTGATGACTATGCTAATTGTGCTCAGACTGACAGATTAGTTGACCAATGGCGTCTGTTTGCAGAAAAAAATAGGATACAGAGTTCCTCACTTGTTTTTTTTTTTTCTTCTTTTCTTTCTTTGTTTGATTTTGGTTCCTTTCCTCCCCAGTGTTATTTTGAGCTTGGGAGTTGGAGTCAGCTTTTTCTTCTCTCTATTTTCCTCTCTCCTTTCTCTTTCCTTTTTTTGGCTTTCTTTCTCCATTTCCTTTCATGTGCAGTAGGACAAACCCAGTGTAAACACGAGTGGGGAGATACGTCTATACCACAGAGTGACTCACTGTTACGCCCACTCACTCACACTCATTGTGTTTGGATGTGTTTGTGTGTTTCTGCTTCGATGATACGTGCATCAAGTCTCAAATGTTTGCGTATGCGTGTCTCTTTGTTCATTTTAATGTATCTGTGTGCTTATGCAGTTTAAGTAGGGTTAAGGACGGTGTTGACGGAGCACAGAGAGCAGTTAACTCACTGTTCTTATACTGTATACAGCAGCATGATGAATATGGCTCTTACATACAGCTCTCCCTACTTGTCCAACCTCTCCGCAGTTCACCTCAGCCAGATTGTTCAAACCTGTGGTGAAACCGCCATATTTACCAAAGTGCTAATCACTGTGGCTTGTTTCTCTAAAAATTCAGTACATGCAAAACATGTGGGCAGAATATGACCTTTGAAGTACTTGGAAGTCACAGTTATAGTCAGAGTTATTTGACGTACTATTTTTGAACAATACTTAGAAGGCAGAGTGGTTTACCACTGATTGACATGACAATGACAGTCAGAATGTCGAGGTCTTTAAAAAAAAATGTTACAGTTGTTAAACTAATTACCAATTGTAGCATAATGATTGTTCAATAAAAAAAAAGACACAATTTCAAAGGAAGCTTGAGAATTCAATTAATTATTCAAAGTGTATGTGGAGATGAGGCCTATATGGGAGTGTTTGTTGATTTTCATTGGTTTTCCAGAACCGCACATAATTTTTGAAAATTAGATACAGATTCTTTAAAAAAAGTCATGCTCGTACAGATTTTGTAAAGAATTACAGAGATACAGCTGTATAATTACCAAATCTTTCAGCATAAAGGCTCATTTGCTGTTGGCTGTGTTTTTGTGTTCGACACTTTATCTTCTCCCACTCGGCTCATTGTTTTGGTTTCCTCCCTCTCTCCCTCCTCCTGACTTCTGTCCTCATCCTCAAAATCTTGTGTCAAGCAGTGTGTGCGCTCGGAGCGTGCCTAAAAGCCTAGCAAGAAATGCTTTGACCTCAAGATTGGTAGCATGATGACAAGGGAGGAGGGTCACCCCACCCGTGATTCACTTATGCGCCACTGGCTGGGTGAGGCACACCGGGAACTGCTAGTACCCTTCTTCTCTTTTATTATTTATTTAATTATTTATTTATTTTGCTTTTCCTACTTTTTAGATGTCTGTACTTTAAAAGTAGAGGCTTAGCTTCCTTTTGTTTCTGTGTGAGCACAAGAGGGGGCGATATTTAAAAAGCTGCATTAGAAGATTATCTGAAAGATGTAGGTTAAAGTACTGATTTGCACCTCTTGAACAGGATTTGTTTAGATAAGAGTCATTTATAAGCTTTGTGGGGCTTTCTCTTTGAGATAGGTGCAGTGTTATCTGGCGCTGAACTTTTAGAAGTTGAATGACTTTGGCTTTATTGGCTTAAAAAAAAAGTGGAAAAAAGACATGGAGAGCTCCAGCTACTCAGTCTGTCCATCACTCTGTCCGTCTGCAGGGCAAGTTCGACCGTCTGCTTCAGAAGCTTTTTTTTTTTTTTTTTTTTTTTTTTAAACAAAAGCACATTAAGTTGCAGTGTAGCTCTCTTATTCAGGCAGGAAGTGTGATGATTTAAGTTGTTAAGTTGCAGTTGGTGTTTGACATTCTTATTAATAGCAGAACAATCTGAACATGGGCTGAAACCTGTCCCAGTATATTTACCCGTGTGGTAGCAGCTAATCATGAGTCGAGAGGCTGTTTGTTTTGGTGGCGCTGCGGGTAATTTCACTGTGAAATACAGGTTTGTTTGTTGTGTCTGTTGTGAAATCAATTCAAGTCGGTTTAGCAATGACTTATTCATATCCTGCATGAATTTTGGATTGTACACTATAACGAGCAATAATTTTTTTCTCTCTCTCTCTCTCTCTTTTTTTTTTTTTTGTAGTGCTATCTCTCCACCCCAGCCTACCTCAGCAATTTATTGTTTATGCATGCATATTTTAGTAATGTTAATGGGCATACAATATTAAATGCTGACTGTTTGTCTAAGCCTCCCTGTGCAGTGCTTAATAAAAAAAAACAGTGCCCATCTTGTCTGGGACACACATGCAAACCCCCAAAAACTAAGCCCCAGAGATCACGTACAAAAGATTTTTAAAACAGCGATCTGAAAACAAACTAAATAATCCCTCCCACATAAGAGAACCCGTAAACAAAATTGAAGTGCTGTCAAGAGCCTGCCAAACCAACAGGCGGCGATATAATCTAAACCCTAAAGCCATGTTGGCCAATCAGAAGCCTGTCAACATGTCAACGCTGCAGAGTTTCTGATTATCTTAACCCCGGAAGGAGTTATCCAAAAGGTCTGTTTTCAGTGACCTAAAATTGTTTTGGCGTGTGGAAGAAAGGCCAAAATGCAGGGGAGGGAAAAAAGAGAAACAATGGTGTTATAAAAACACACAAAACCCAGAAAAAAAACCAAGTGTTCATGAAGAAAGGGCCCCAAGCCCAATACTGTACACTTCCCCCAACACCAAAGCCAAGCATCACAAAGTGTGACATGCTCCTGAGTCATGATTTCACCCCAGAAGCTGCAGATGCTCCCAGCACGAGCATCCACACATTTGCAGCCCAGTACTCTGCAGCCCTGTGACACTGTACAAGTCAGCCAGAGCCATGCCTCTGCAATCGTCAGACACGATTCCTGAGCTGTAGCGGGTAATTTAGAATGAAGGGAATTTACCCCAAATAGAACAAAACTCCCCCCGAGGACACTGAGAGCAAACTGTTCTTAGTGGGTTATGGCTGAGACAAAGCAGTGACACTCTCCTCTCTCTGCAACCTTCCTGCAGCTGCATAATAGCGGTTTATGGTAGAGTCTGACTAGTAGTGGACTTTTGAGGCCAATACAGTATTTATGGGGAATAAAAACAGTACTGTGTAGATGCCACCACTGTCTACATATTGCACTTTCAATATATGGGATATTGAAAATACATTTTGTGAACTTTTATTAAAGCAACTTTACCCACTAAGGCAGTGCTTCATTCCACACCACTTTATTTTCAGTTGACAGCTGAATGTGCTGTGGGCAGCACTGAGAATGTTATAAACATTGGTGTAGTAGCTGCTCGATTGGAAAATCTATGAGATCACACATTTTCCAAATTAATCTGGGAATGACAGCTGGGATGGGCTCTGGCCCAGTTGGATAAGTGGGAGAAAGATGGATGGATATACTTTTTTTTTTTTTTTTTTTTTTTTAATAGTTAAGCATCGTCTTCTGTGAATAACTGCATAAATGATTAAATAAATGTTTCTGTATTTGAGTTGTATTTATGAAGACACCTGTATCTCTGTAGCCTGCTATTGTTATCATTTGAATATCAAATGATAATATTAGATTGTTTGGGTGTGGGTGATGTCGGTTTCTCCACTCCAAAGTTGAAGACTTGTACTCATCAAGGCAAATAGCTTTATGTTATGCTTGTTTGGCAGGGAGAGACATTTATTTTGAAAATCTTTGAATTGCACTAAAATTGTCCACAAAGTTGTTAGGCCTTGTTGTGCAGCATAGCACAAGTTAGACTGCAGTAACGTTGGACCGCACTGATAATACTGGGCAGTTGTTGCAGTCATTAGGCATTAGCGCTTCCTTGTCTCACTAAAGCGCTGGCTGTTTTTGTTTAAGAAATAGCTTTCCCCTTCAATTTCTCGCTTAGCATGGTGGTGACAAGAATACTATCAGCCAAGGTGAGTTTTAAGGCAAGGTTAAAGTTGTCCAGTGGATAATGCCGGACATGGGCATTGGTTTGGAGAATGATTGCCTGTGTGTTCTTCACTACCGCCTGTTTGTGTTTTTTTTTTTTTAGTTGTAACATTTCCTCTGATTGTCTCATCTTCTTTTTTTCCGACTCTTTCACCTTTCCACATTCCACTCAGTCTAGCTCTGTTCCCCGTAGAAGTTCTAAAAGATGCAGGAGAAGTACCTTTTGTCCTCTTGGTCTACTTCTTCAGTCCTTGTGCCTAATTGGCATAGAGTGCTGACATTTACACTCTTGGCCCTCAGTGACATGGCTACCTTTACACCGTGAAACAGCTTATTAGTTAGAAATGAGTCTTCCTCCTTTCTCACTCTTCTCAAGCCCATTCTTTGCTCTTCTCCATTGAAGTTATCTTGTTGTTTTGTATCCGTCTCTATCAGAATCCCAGTGTAAACACCATTATCTTGGAACTGTCTTAATGTTGAGTTAATGTGGCGTGATATGACATTAAGGAAAATATGCTCCAAATGATTTATTTCACCCCAGCAACGTCAGTCATTCTCATCCCCAGAAGTTGGATGACTGTGTCTGCAGCTCAGGCACTAAATGCAGGAGGCTTGGCTGGCAATGGTCCTAAGAGGCCCATTATCCCAGTGCAACTGACTTGGTAGGGATGAAATTCCCAGGCGATTTGCCCCGACTGACACAAAATGAAAGACATTGGCTCCTGTCTGAGTGGTAAAGGGATTTCCACTTGGAATACTTGAGATTAGCCCTGAAGTTTGATCCTGCACAGACTCCACTAGTGAAAGTAGAAGGGAAGGAAGCAACAAATATTGAAATTCCATTATGGTTAAAGAAAGGCTATTTGAAGGTAGATTAGGTTATTCCCATTATGTGCCAGGGCAGTTGAGCGTATTTCTTTTGAGGACGTTTTGATTTTTTTCTTCCTTTTCACCAGTAAAGTTTGCCCCACCCTCTAACAAGACTAGTTTTAAACACCGTAATGCCTTAGTGCCATAGGCATGCACGCATTCTCATACATCCTTTGCTCCCCATGTGTCTCATTCCACATCCATCTGCCCAGCTGTGTGCCACACCTGGCAGCTCGGAACAACTGGAGAGTCATTAAAAATGAATGAACCCCATTGAAGACAGACGGAAATGAGGAATTAATCCAAGCCTGTGTGCTCATTTGAAGGAGACTCAGTTCTGTTTGTATGACAGATAATGATGGCGCTCATAGAAGAGCGTGGGAGGGGCAGGGGTGGCGAGCACACTGGTATTGTCATTCATAGCCTCCTTTCTCCTGTTAGTGTCTGTCGTACTTTCCCACTGCATCATTGTCATTTAGTGCATTCAGTTTTTTCCCTCTTCTTTTTCTCATACCCTCACAAAAACTACACCTGTCACTCTGCGTTTGTGCGTCCGTTTCTATTACACACGTGCATTTATTCACTCTGGGAGCAACACAAAACCTCAGCCTCCTTTGAAAATGCAAATGGGTTCTATTTGTGGCCGGCTGCTGTCACAGAGTGGGCGATCGTGTTGAGGGAAGTTTTTGTCTGCAGCTGTGTGTGTAAGTGTGTTTGCAAGAATTGGGCTCCATTGGTCAAAATATCTTTGTGTGAATGCGCAAATGATTAAAAGACCACCTTATTAGAATACTTTTTTTATCTGAGTAAAAAGCATGTGGTCATTGTTTTGATAGGGTTTGAAGAATCAGTATTTCTAAAGTGTAATAAACAAAAAACAAATATTCTGAACATTCATTTACCTTTAAAAAGGTGCGAATAATGTTTTATTTTTAACAAGTAACAGGTGTTTTTACCTGTGGTGCCCAAACTTTTGCAAGTTCGTGTAAATGAAAATGTTCCAGCTCACCTCTGAACATGTTTCTCTTTGCCTTGGTACTTTCGTGTCTTTTTACTTTGATAACGCTACATTTGATTATTTCTTTGTGTAATGTGTCAGCACTGAAAGTAGCAGATGCTTTTGTCAAGAGGAAGATGTGCAACACTCTTAATTTGTCCATTAGTTCCGGGGACTGTAATGGAAAGTGAAAAAGAGACAAATAAGTTGACCTTGTGGAAAAAATGTTTTCTCTCTGTCTGTATGCTTGAGATCAGAGATGGTGCATGTTCTTTTATGAGAGGTTGTAGAAAGTGCAATATGAATAACTTTCTCCTTCCCCATCCTTCTTTCTCTTTTCATTTTCTCCTGTCCTCCCCTCATCTTGATCCTGACCTCCTTCATCACTTATCAATCTCTTCAGGAGAAGAACAAGGACAAAGACAAACGCTTCCGCCCGCTCTATGACATCCCCTACATGTTTGAGGCCCGGGAGTTCCTGAGGAAGAAGCTCATTGGTAAAAAGGTAAGAACCACTGAGAGTCACACAAACACACCTGCATTCACCAGTTTTGCCTTGTGTATGTGTGTGTGTGTGTGTGTGTGTGAGATATTGTGTGAATCAAAATGAATACCTCTTATCAGCTTTAAGAAATTAAACAATAGTTGTAATGTAGCTGCTCCAACACCCTTTCCCTCCCAGTGGTATCCAAATACATTTCAAGTTAGATAGCTATTTCTCTCAATCTCTTAGTGTGAATACCAAATACTCCTGGTAGATGCCCTAGGGCTTGGTGTTGCTCCATTTAAACAAGCAATGTTGATTTCCCCCTCTTGTGTCTATTGATCCACCGGGTCTGTACACCCTGGGGGAGGGAGCTGGGGCTGCTATGATTTACACACATCTGACCCAGCAGAAACCAGCAGTGAACTGAAGAGCACTCCAGAGAACGCACCATCGCTTGAGCATTTTATCTAGGTTATTAAAGTGAAATTGAGCTGATAAATGAAAGATGGTTTTGTGAATCTTACCAAAACGACATTTTTATCCGTCTCATACGTACAGGTTAGTTTTTGGAGAAGGGTCCCCTAAGTAAAACCGTGTAATTAGATCTATGAAGCGTAATATACCTGCTCAAGACTCCACGCAACACCCAAAACCTTCCAGTGAATGAAGAGGTTTATTCAAAGTACCTATCAAGAAGGAAAGAAAGCGTATTAAATGGAGATATTGCCAGCCTCAGAACTGACAAACAAATGAATGCTTGAGGTTCAAATGGCACACGGGCGCTTTTAATAATGATGAAAGGGAAGATGTTGGATTTAATTATCAGTCTATCGATAAATAGCGACTGAGCAGGGAGCTAATAAACGTCTGTAAGACTTAATTAATTCTAACCGGGACACATTCAGACTAATTCACAGCAATTCAGAGTACCAGCGACATCAACTGCGATCCTAAGGCATCTGATTTTTCTTTTTTTCTTTTTTTTTTTGTCGGCTCGTCTCAGTTAGAGTCAACACGGCTCTGCTGCGCCCCAGCACAAGCTGCTATTTTGGGGTGTTACCCTACTTTTCAGGTGATCTGCCAGCAACGTCGAAGCACGTTCAGACGGGTAGAGTCAGGCGATATTGGTGATGCAGTTATGCAGTTAGAGGTCATCAAGAAAAAAAAAAGACTTTTATTGTTCCCTGGGCAGCTTTAAATGTTGTTGATTAAAGTCATTAACTTAATATGGCTTAAGAATCTGTGTAGCGCATCTTTTAACTTTTTCAAAATAAAGAACTAATTCATCTGCCCTTTTTTTCCACTCTGTCACATTTAATTTTCACAAACTTAATGAAAAGCAAACATTTGTGAACATGTACAGGGCTTGCCGGGACATCCTCTTAGGTGTGGTTAAGGACTTTTGTGCTGGTCTCCTCTCAACTCCTTTGTATAAAGCTTATACTTTACTCTTTTAGACACACAAGTCCATCTCAATTAATGAATTAAACACCATAAAGATGGCAGTTATTGTCTTGGACACTCTCAGGAACCAGATTATGACTTTTTTAAAAATGCAAATAATTAAATGACATTATTCATACATCAAATTCCACAAACAATTGCATTGAACTTATCAATTTTGGAAGCTTGAGCATATTTCTGAATGAGCTTTACTACAGCTGCGCCTCAGAGGACTTGTATAAAGAGGTGTATAGTAGACTCCAAGCGGAGCTGTATTTACATCAACTTTACACGCGAAGTTTGCATGCCAGCAATTTGCTTGTGGAACTCTTAACTTTCTTCTCTGGCGATGATTAGTTTTTTTTTTTTTTGTTTTTTTTTATTGGACGCATGAGCCACATTCTTCATTTTCACCATGATGAAATGCAAATAAAATGATTCCAAGAATAGCACAAAAAAGTTCTTATGTGTAGACAGAGAAGATTGAAATTGTGTTGCAACATAAATAACATTTCAGAGATTTTCAGTGCTTCAGTCTGTTTGACCATTGCAACGTCATGGTTACCATATCAGGAGACGGAATAGTGATTTGATTATTAAACTCAAGAAGCAAAGACCAGAAGGGTGAGGGATTAGATAAAGCGTGGAAACAAGGATGACCAAAGAATCATTCATCTTCCTAATTGCCGATTTCTTTAGACATTAATGTCACTAACAAATGCAGTTCTTTTCAGGACTTGCATTTTACATTTAACCAAAAATCTGTGACCTGGATGTCCTTCACAGTCCATCCTAATTCCTTCATGATTCAGATTCACAGCCTTCTCGCATCTGCCTTTTTTACTTATGTAATTAAAACACTAGGTTAGTTTTATGTCTTTATGCTAAATGATTGGTCTGTAAGATTGGAATTGTTCTCCATTTTTGCCTTTTAGTGTATAACTCTGCATCTTTCATATGTACGCTACACCTACATTGTTTTCATTGTGCTACAGTGGCAATTTTCCCACCTCCAGTGGCAGTAATGCATGGAGAGAAGGCGGCAGACCCAGAGCTTTTGTCCATTGCCTGAGCCAAATAATGGTTTATGTTTTCCCATAAAGATGAGTTTAAAACTTGTCAGATGCACAGGGGCCATATAATAATAGGGCCATGATGGAAAAGATTGCAGAAATTTACATGGAAATGCAGTTGCGAGCACAGATTGATGGAAACTGTCATTATGCGCAATCACCCTGACAAAATGACTTCCCCAGATAGAAGTTAACTCATAAATTCAATACTGTTTTGCAATTGACTTCCAAAATTTTGGAGCTTAGACCTCAACAAATCCATCCTTTGTGTGCTTTGTGAAGTCTCAGCATGTATTTCCAGTGGTACGAGAATGTACCAAACAATTGTAGCGATTTAATGGGGCCAAACTACAACAGCCTTACAATAAATGGAGCCAACATGTCACCCACACCTTCATACTTGTTCAACTGAGTTAAAAAATAAAATAAAAAATGGCAGTGCAGGCTGATAAACACAAAAACACGCACCCACTCAAAGCCAAAAGCCAATAGAGTTACTTTTGGCATTCCGTGTGAGAGTGAGATTCATATCTCTGTCCCAGCCTCTCATCACAGTCATTTTAATCATACTCATTAATGTTGTTTTTTTTTTTTTTTTTTTTAATGACAGAAAATTCAGCCGTAAGCCGGCTTCTGCGACTGAAGTGCGAATAATGATCGCGCTGTTTATTTGTGGTGTTTGTGTTTGGAAAGATGAGCGTGCGGGTAGGGGGAATAAAAAGATGTGACAGTGTTGTGATAAATATGCACGTGTCATGTTGACTATAAAGGCTTGTCTGTAGGGCGTGTCTACCAAACAGTAGCTCATGTGTTTATGGTGCATGGACATGCATATAGATGATGTCACAATACATATACACTTAATTTAGAGCTTATGACGTATATGTAAACATGCATCAGAACCCTCACTCGTGCGCTGTAGCCTTTAACTGTTTAGTCATGCAAGTACAAATGGCATGCAACTCAGAACATGTGACATTACTCATATCAGTCTGCACTGTCTTTATACTAAGTTTGATTTCACGGTGTTTCTTGCTTAGACCCACGGGTGTTTCAAAAGTCAACTCAGCTAAAGCCTTACTGTTTCTCTCTAAGCCTCTGGCAAATCGCTATTTTGTAGTATTTATCGCAGAGGAAAGTACGCATGATTGTGTGTGCGTCAAAAGGAGTTAGTGTCTTAAGTGTGTTGACTATGCATGTTTTCACAGGATTGAATCACTGGCTCTGTTTGCCCAGTGTATTCAAATGAATCCTGGCTGAATCAATCACATGTACACAGCTCTAAATGCAGGTGGAAGCACCGCTTCATGACACGTTGAAAGATTTGATCACTCAAGGTATAGCTGGAAGTGGTGGCCATTAAGGATCTGTTTGTCTGTATGCAAAATCAACCTTGACCACTTAATCAGTGCTATAATATGTGCAGGGCGCAAAGAACTCCCACAGAACATTTAATACCCGAGGCAAATTACCATCTCTCTTGCTACAGTATCATCCAATAGCTTTCGCTACATGGCATTTTTCTTAAGATCTGCCCTCGTGCTTCCCTTCTCTGTTAAGTTGAAGATCATTTCAAAGAGTTAACTTCATAGAAAGTGCAGTTAAGTGACATATTCTTAGTTAGCGTATTGTCTGTCTTGTCTTAATGTTGGTTTATGTTGGTTTATAATGGAGCACTGTAACAAAAAAATAATTTCCCCCAGGGATCAATAAAGTATTCTGATTCTGATCTGATTGCTGTCAAAACAGTTTGACTCAAAGTGTATTTTTTTTCTTTTTTAAAAGAACTTTGTACAGTTCTGCTGCTTTAGGCTATGGTTCATTTAATCAAAGACTGACTCTAGAGTGGTGGCTTAATTAGTAAAAATTTAAACAAGAGAACAAAAATGATGACTGACTAGCTTAAAACTGAGAAACACTATAAATTAAGCATAATCTATGTGATGAGAGTAAACACTATCCATATAAATATTGCATGTCTCTTTAAAAGCTACTTGTAATTGTTAACTATCTTCTTCAACACTCAAAATGTACATTTTGCTTGAAATCTGTGGCAGTTTGCAAACATATAGTGCCAGATTAGCTTGTACATTGTGACTAATGCTAGCAGTACTAACACCAGTAGCCTTGTTTCTTAGCAGGTGCAGAATGTGGTTACGCATTGCTGCAGCTGAGTGGTTGAATGTCTGCTGACATAGCCTACATAAAAGCTTTTACTTCTATATTAGAGTACTGAAGAGATTCAGAGACCAGGGTAGACAACTGCCATCGTGCCTTAATAAAATATATAATAAATTGGATAAATATGCTAAAATGGATGTATGGAGTATGAATAATTACTTTAACCGACTTATATTTCCGTTGCCTAGACAACTAATCATGCACGTCCCTACTCTGAAGACATCCCTTTATGACTTTGACTGCATGTTTTTCATACTGCTGAATGAATTTAGAACTGTATATATAGCATATGCCACCATATTCCTCACCATTTGATTAGTATTGACGTTAGATTCCCCCAAGTGTGTACTTATAGGCTCTTTGAAGTGAGTTAGGTTTAAGTGGAGAGCTCTAGCCCATTTGCCAGCACTACAGCTTCCTCTCTCCTCACTAGTGAATCAATAACAGAGCAACTCTGGAATGTTGCCTTCCTCCTGTTTCTTTATTGTTCCAAAGACACAAGGTTAAACCGTTTGTCACATTGTATCATTTTTAGAAATAGTTACTCAGCCGTACCTGACTTTTGAAGGAACAAGAGTTGTTCTTTACCTGCTGTGTTGAACCCCCCAAAAATGATGATGGGGGAATATTTTTGAGCACAAATCCAACCCACGAGGCTTTAATGTTAATCCATGTTACCCTGGCCTACTTGTGGTGTCAAGTTGGATGCAGGTATGCAAGTGTGCAGATGCATGCTGCGATCCAGCAAGGAGAGGAGTTTAGTCGACCCACTTATTGTCATCCTGTCTCAGAACAATGAGCTCCAAGGAGACAGATTTGGAGCAGACTCCAAGACCACAGTTTCCCTTGAAATTTTGCTCGAGAAAGCCCCACTTTTATCCTGTCTTCCTTTTGCTTTCTGACACAAATGCAGACAAAGATTTGACCTCAATATTGTTGGGGGGTAAATTGGAAGTTCCTGCTTCATGTCTTCCCTGAAAGAAGCAGAGGATGTGATTCCCTCTAACTGCAGATCTGTCAGATGACAGTAGGTGTATTTCAGCATCATCTCGAACAGGTGTTGACCAACGCTAATGGTCCCTTCCAGTCACAAGGTTGAACTATCATATCGACCTCTGCTTCTCCTTTAAGCCCAAGAGCGCAATACATTACGGGAATTGGAAAACAAGCAGATTTCCCTGTGACTAAACCTGCTAGAACGTGACTAAGCATTAACCAGCAGTCTCAGTGTGCTCAGCTCAATACCCTAATGCCAGCGCTCTGGTTTAGGAGAATAAAGCTATATTAAATGCTTTTTTTCCCCCTTCTTTCTGTTAAACCCCTATTCCTCATCTCTATAAGGAGAGCGTGGGGCTTTTGATCTTTTATAAAGCATATCTAATATCCATATTCAAAAGACTGCTTTTTTCCCTTCTTTTTTTTTTGCCCAAGCAGAGGCTATAACTCTCTGAGGCAAAAATGAATTGGTTCAATACCTTTTGAGCAGCTCCTGCAACTAGACATTTTTGAGTTTCATATTGACACATGCTAATTTCCTTTAATTTTAATCATGTTTACATTAAGACTTTGAAACTAAAACTTGATGATTTTTGTTTTTTAAATGTGACAAATAGTAGAAGGTGTTGGAATTTTTCAGTAACTCCTTCTATCTCATATCCAAGAACTTCTTCTGAGCTATCCCTTTATGGTAGGCTATAAATACACTAAGGCATTTTCTTTTTCTCCTTTCTTGATGTCACTCTACGTCTTTCTGACTGACTGTCTTGGTCTTTCTCATTTATATCGCCACCCCCATTGAAATGGCAGTGCTTGCATGGTGACATAATCCCAAAAAGCTTGATGTGGCTAACTTTATAAGTAGTGCTTCTTGTGCGCCTGGGTCTCAGCCTCAGCAGAAAAAAAGTAGAATGGAAATGTTGCATTAAGCCACTTATCAGGGTTGAGCACATTCGGATAATCCTGCGTGCTCAAAGTGGCTCCTGTTATGCAGCTGATTGTGTAGTACTGTTAGCGACAGAGTTTCCCCCTCTTATTGGTGTGCACATCAGTGTGTGAATGAATTGAGAATGTTGTGTGTGTGTGTGTGTGCGCAATGTGGTATTTGATGCAGTGTGTGTAAGTGAATGTGAAAGTTGGTTTGGGAAAAGCTTGAGGTATGTGTGTTCAAGCAGACGCAAAGCAGGTAGTCAAAGCGTCATCAGGTCCCATGGCTGAAAACCCAGATGGGGCTCCCTCTTCCTCTTCCTTTACTCCCCCCTCGTCCTCTCTGTATTGTGCTGTCCCAGTATTTTCTTTCTTTCTTTTTTTTCAGCACAGCTCACTTCATTAAATGATCGCCAGCTGTGATTATAGCCTGCTAAAACACAGCAGCAACCTAAGCAACTCTCTTGCACACAAACGGTTGTTCACTCACCCACACAGTCTCCCTTCTCTTACAGTACCTTCATACCTCATTTTTTTCCGTATTGCACTAATTTTCTTAATTATCCCTCTTTCTTTCTCCTCCATTTTTTCTCTTCGAAGCTTAAAAATGTCCAGTCTTTTATATACGATAGTCTCTTGTGTGTTGCCAACATCCAGGTGCAGGTGAGGCTGTTCTAACACCTGTGTGTATTCCTGCATGTCGAACAACCCCACACCCACCGCTTTCTTTTTTTTATCACCTTGGTATGCATGCTGCAACAACTGAACTGTGAAATTTCCACTAAAAGCTTTAGCACTGTTAAATGCAGTCTTTGATTACAAATGAATCTTTACAAGTTTTTAAGTGTGTATTTGTTGCCATGTCCATTTTAAATAGTTGCAAAAAGAACAAGCTGTGAGGAGCTGGGTAGATAGACCGTGCAAGCAACGACATGTTTTTTTCTTTTCTTTTCTTTTTTTAGCTAGAGCAAAAATTAATCACCTACATGCTATTGGGATAAGCTGCCTGTCACTGTGCTCCTGTCTGGAAACCCCATCATGCAGAACCCATACTGGGCTTCTCACAACATGGTACCTTTCCCATATCACAGCTTAGCATAAGTTATCTGTAATAGCCTTTCACTTAAGACCATCGCAAATGGAGCTCATTCTAGGAAGCTCGACAACCCCACAGTCACGAGCCTGTCATTATGTTGCGTTATTGGCAAAGGTTGTTTGCACTGAATGCTAATTCGACTTAGTCTTCATGCATCCGTGCCGGTAACAGTCATGGCATAAGGCATTATTTTTTATTATTTGCACAAAGATCCATTTGGGCAGATGAAATCATTAGATTCAGGTATTTAAGGTTAAGTTCACTGAGCTGGTCAAAACTTACCAATTCATATGCTTATGATAGATAATAGGATGAAATGATAAATCCTATGTCCTTAAAATCAATAAAATGTCTTAAATTCACTTGGATATGAGTCTTGAATATTTTAGTCATGACCCCACAAGATTTTACAGCACACAGTGCTGCTATTTTAGCCATCTCTATACATTTAGCTTACACAATGACTGCATTAATAACTGCTTGCTTGCTTGCTTGCTACTTCAACTTAATCGGTCACAGTGGGTTGTTTTTTTTTTTTTTTTTAAATGTTTATGAAAATGTATAAAGGGAAAAATACAGTAAACGGTAACAGCAAGATGATAAGATAAAGGACATTGCTAACTTAACAGTTGTAGCTTACCCGTTTAAAAAAATATTAGAATTACAGAAATTCTCAGCAGGCCTGGTTTAGGCCCAGTGGGCCACCAGGCTTACAGCACACTGGTGTAAAGCCCATACATGATGATAAGAGTAGAGAAGGCTTTGCTAGCCAGACTGCTCAGTCTAAGATGCAAGTTTAAAGATAAATAGCTCGAGAATAAGAATTTCTCTTGGTGGTTAAAGTCGATGCCTGGAAATCCTTAGAAAACAAACTGCTTTGTATGCCAAAGGTTTTCCAAACTTCTTCACTGTCGACATCTCTCCATTGAAAATTTGGCATTATATTAAAATTAAAGTGGTATTAAAAAGACCTTTCTTATACCCTTAGACACAGAATGAAGCTGTGACATTTGATCATTGTGAATTCCGAATGTTCTTTAAGCCCACTGTGTTGGCCATTATTCAACATCGTAACTCAGAAGCAGAAAGGAAGATTTGATTTTTCGTACTGAACTAGTGACCCGTCTTTAGACTTAGGGGATTGCGGTGTAGTTTTTCTGTGCCGCAAGGTTGAAGATGCAAAATTTTTGCAGCAACATCCATTTTTCCCCTCTCTCTTGTGGCTACAGCCTTACGTTGTTTCAGAATGACCTCATTGGCTAGGCATGTGAACACAGAACTCACATTTGATAAGCCATTTTTTTTTTTTTTTACTGCAGAATACAAATTTGCAAAAAACAAAAAAACAACAACTATTACTCGAAGTCTTTTTGAAATCCTCTTCACGCTAAACCCTTTGCCAGTATACACGCAGAAACGCCAGTATATAGTAAAAAGAAAAACAAGTATTTTGTTCCTTTGGCAGAGTTGACTGAATATTCCCATGTTGCTTGTCGCCTCTGCAGAACAAACGCATTTTGTCTCTCACTTCTCCTACTGTCCTTATCACTCCCCCACTTTCTAATCCATCCACTGCCTCTCCCCCTCTGTTTCACTCTCCTCTGGGGGGTTCTTATAGATGGCTCTGCCTTATCAGAAGATCTGGTAGATGGCCCGTGGAGAATAGGCCTGGAACTCCTCTAATCTAACATTGCTGGTCAGAGTTATAATCTGTCATCACCTTGCTTAATGGGGAACCACTGGAATTTCAGATACAGAGCTTATAGCATCCAGCATTACATTTTGCTTGGATGTTGAAATCTCCCCCAGTCTCCTCTTTCTGTGTTGGATTTCTCCTTTTTACTATTTCCTGTTTCTTCTGATTCCTGCACCCGGGGTCTTGTGTCACATTGCTTTGGCTTTTATTCTTCTTCTCCCACGCCTAACCATGGATATGGGCATGGTCATTAAGAACAATTTCACACAAAACCAGTACAAAATTTTTATTTTCTATTTTTTTTTTATTTTATTATTTTTTTATTTTCTCCTTTCTGAAATTACAGTTGCAGTTACTGTTGAACAGCACGGCACTCTTCTTTTCCCCTGTTCACGTCGCTACATACTCGTTCTGTCCATCTAACGACAGGCCAACGTTGTTCTTTCATGTCCCTGTAATAGGCCTGCCTCCATTGTCTGTTGGACTCATGTCTATGCTTTGGCGCTGTGATGCAAAGTCAAATTCCCACATTCTTTTTTCCTTTTTTTAATATTCCTCCGTCTTATCACACTTGTCTGACAAGGTTGAGACGTAGCTCTTAAACTACCGATGGTGTATACTGGTATGGCTACATCCCTGCTGTTACTGCTGTCTGCCTGTGTCTAGCCCGCAAAGCAGGCTTTCCCTGTCTCCTGCCTGCACATGCACGCAGCTGAGTGACAAAATTGTATCTTCGGGGTGGGTGGATTGGAGTCTATCCCCAGGGAGCTGTGTTGAGAACACACAGTGTGGGGTCATTTGGGTTCTATCACTGTTGTGTGTGTGTGTGTGTGTGTGTGTGTGTGTGTGTGTGTGTGTGTGTGCGTGCGTGTGTGCGTGCGTGTGTGCGCGCGTGTGCGTGTTGTCCCAAACACCCACTGTGTGTTAATACTCCTCCTCTGGGGAGATCTGCAGTACTTGCTGATGTGATTCACACTGACTAGGGGTGACCTTGAGAACTGGGACAAATGAAAAGACCCTGATACACATACATAAGCCAGAACACACTTCTCACACTAATTATTACCATAACCGTTGTTGCCATCACTTTGTCTCTCTACTCTTGGTATATTGTTTGACCTCTGCCTTATGTTCCCCCTTTCAGGTCAACGTGACAGTGGACTACATCAGAGCAGCTACTGGTCCAGGAGAAGGCACGCCTGCCTTCCCAGAGCGTACCTGTGCTACAGTCACAATTGGCGGCATGTAAGTCATGCACCACACTGAGTCGCCTGCTTTATATTCTTTTCTACCGTTTTAATCCCCTTTTCCATTAATACCTACTCGGGTCGGCTCGCCACGGTTTTCAGGGTTTTCCATTAGGTGATAGTACCTGGTACCAGGTACCTTCTCCCCTGGGGTTCCAAGCGATCTGAGGCGATCACCAGAGTATGCCACCGATTGGCTAGTCAGTGTCATCACTCGATGAATCATGGCTTCACATGGAAATGGATACACAGAAACAACACTGTGGTCTCAGAGTCTCAGGAAAAGCCACAGTATGAGAGGTATATTGATGTCTCGACGTCCACCTTTTGGATGTGGCGTTCGCGTTGTGTACTAATTATGTCATAGGACACACTCGGCTGCGTTACTATAACAAACCCACACACATTAGGTGGTACTCAATTGCAATGGAAAACGAGTTGAGGCGAGCTGTGCCGCATCGAGTCACGCCGAATCAATCCGAGTTGGTACTGATGGAGAATGGCTCGAGATAATCCAGCAATATGAAACAAGAAAGGCTAAGTAAAACATGGAAGTATAGAAAAACTGCAAATCAAAATACTTTAGGTTTGTTCGGTTGTCTTTAGTGTGCAGTAGGAGACCACTGAGCCAACCTTATTGGGAGATCACACAGCACGTAATTTATCAGTGTAAATTATTTCACTAACACATTTCTATTTTGTTAGTACAGCTGCTTCCCTATTAAACCCTTTAAAAGTCAGGTTAATCTGTTGTAAAATGACACAAAATATTCATTTTTAAATCCATATTACTCGTAATCTCACCATCAATCATAAAGTAACCTGAAAGTGTTTCTTTGTCTTTTAAGTTCATATTAAAAAAAAGAAGAAAAAGGTCACCTCAGTGCAAGCAATTATTTTCTATCTACAAACTCTGCTTTGAAGGAATTCGGGTCATCCGTCTGAAACATGTATTTTACACAGTACCAAAGATATGAGGACACATACCTACTACTACAACTGTTCAGAGGTTCAAATTTAATCAGAGAGGCGCTTTAATGCCGCAGTGCTTGAAATGAAACGTCAGAAGCCTGTTCTCACTCAAAAAAAATAAATAATAAAAAAAAAAGTTAAAAGCCACACTTATCTTCTGGTTCCCTCTGTTTATATCACTCAACACATCAAGCACATGCGCACATGGAGACGTAGATGCCTTCTTTTCATCAAACCAGCCGTCCTGTGTTTGGTAGTGCATGTCCGTACAGAGGTCAGGTCAAACCAGAACCAGCAACTCTGCTTCAGATGGAACAGTTGGTGAGGCTCCCCATGAGGCCTGAGGTCAGGGCCTGATTTGGTCAGCAGGGCAGAGGATTTTGACCTTGTATGAGCTATTCTTGTGGTAATGGACTCGAGACTCGGTAGCTTGTTTACGAAGAATTGCGTTTTGCTGGAAACTTAGCGGGTGGCTATTTGTTCGAAATCACTCCACGAGACACTCATGCACAGTACACTTAAGATCTAACAGTCTTGGAGAACTTTTGGAGTCTTGTGCGAGTTAAGATTGTCTAAAGTGCTTCCATCGTTTCACGTCATCCAATATCAATTCGATTATAAGACCATCTGTTGAGGGACCTTTTGTTCCCTTTGTCCATGAAAATGTTTTTCTGTGGCTTTGTTTCTTGTGTCGCTATTGCTTGCAGAAAGTAAAATGGGGATCAAATGCCTAAAACTTTTTCATACATAGTTTAAAGACGATTGCTTTCAGGTTATCGCCCATTTAGCGGCATTATTTCCAACAGAAGAATTTTAAAATATAGAAAAGGAACCGTTTAACTGGCATCAACAAGGGCTGAATGATTGCGTCAGTCTCCATGCCTGCACCATGTTGACAAATACTCTGAAGAGTTTCTTTCTGTCCCTTCATTTCTTTCTCCCATGGTTTAGCTAGAACACTGATGTCCAAGGGCTAGCAACTAAGTGCTACATTAAGCAGCACAATGTCCCCGTCTTTCTGCCTTCAATCCTCTCTTCCCTACATCAGTATCACACGGTAGAAGGGGTTAGTCAAGTGTGCATTGTCAACATTTAAGTGACCTTTGTTTGTAAGCAAACCCCCCCCCCCCCCCGTTGAGCTAGCTCCCTTTAGAGCTCCTTTGTGAAGCCGAGGGGTTTTGCTTGTTTTTTTGTTTTTAATTAAAGTAATCTTTCTTTCTCTGTTCTGTTCCCCAGCAACATAGCAGAGGCTCTCGTAAGTAAAGGCCTTGCCACAGTCATCAGATACAGACAAGATGATGACCAGCGCTCCTCCCACTATGACGAACTGCTTGCCGCAGAGGCACGGTGAGGAACACACGCTCCTTCACACAAAGCACTCTCCGTCTACCTTTTACTTGAACTTAACGCTGCTGTGCACGTGGCATGAAGGGGGGCTGGGGGGTCTTTGAAATGATTAATTCTCAGAAATACACGTTTTTTGCTTCAAACGAAACATGCTTGTGACGCACATGTGTGCACTCTCTCTTTTGACCTTGAGAGATTTTGCTTTTGTGAAATGTAGGAGACTAAAAAAAATGACCTTGAGGCTTTTTTCCTCCTTCAGTTTTCTTTTGAATTTGCTGTTAAATGCTGCACTGCAAAGGTGAAGTAATTCAATTTCTCAGAGTGTATTTAACGTCACCACCGTCATAAGTTCCAGCGTGTCACAGCTATTGCTGCTTTTTCCTGCAGAAACATGTCATTACCCTCACATATTGAATCATGCATGCATTTTTGCCCTTTCCTTTTTTATTTTACATGCCAAGGGACATAAACACACGTCTTCCCATGTGCTAGACATTAAATCAGAGGCTCTTTACACAGGGCCTAAGAATAATTATATGGAGATGCTGAGGAGAGATTTAGTACAGGCTTTATTACTCTGCCACAGATTAGGATCTGCTTGCTATAGGTAGAGCAAATGCAGCCACAGCCTCTTGGTTTAACTCTTTCTCCTCTTTCTTTCGTGTGTCACTGCCCAGTTGCCCTGTTTTTCTCCTTTCTCACCTGATTCCTGCTTTCCTTCTTCCTTTGCGCATTTTGTCCTTATTTCTGCACCTTAGCTAGTTTTGTCCTTCTTTGGTCTAGCTCTCCTCTTTTCCCATTTCCTTTTCTCTCTACCCCTTCTCTTTTTCTTCTTCTCTCCCTTTCTCTCTGTCCCTGGTGGGGTTCTATTAGAGTTGATGGGAGGTTTCTTTCTGTGGCCTTGACTTTATTTTTAGTTTCCACTGCACAAGGCTAGTGGCCCAGAGCCTTCAAAGGAACCTCCTCCTGGCTGTTAAATGCACATGTATACATGCTCATATGAATGTACACAGTCAATCCTTAAAGGCAGTGCTTTTGCATCCCAGTGACCCAGTTGTGGCATGTTCGCCCCCACTTCGCAGTTGCAGCCTCAGGCCATCTTCATTTTATTTGTCCCTGGAGCTGTGGTAACCATCACTAAAAACTGCTAGCTGACTCTCTATAAAAGCATCTCTCAATTTCTCCTCATTTTCGCTGGTATAACTGTAATTTTTCTTCCATTATTATTCTTCTGCCATCATTTTGACTTTTCATCTCAAACATATAGATTATCTGGCTGAGAAGAGGAAAAAAATCCTCCCACTAGTGCTTTCAGTTGTGCTGTAATGGCAGTTCAGGGAAAGAAAACTGAATGAATTTATATTCTACTTCTACAAATCCACAGTAGTTCTCCATGTATCTACAGTGATGACAAAGAAAGAGCTTTTGTTTCTCCAGGTCTAATAAACCTCCAGTCTTATGCTTTTTCCATCTAATAAAGCCATTGAGCTATGCTTGAGAGACATGTGTTTATAGCTTAACCCTTTTACTGCAGGGCCATCAAAAATGGGAAAGGGCTGCACAGCAAGAAGGAGGTTCCCATCCACAGAGTGGCTGACATCTCTGGGGTGAGTATGTTTTTGTGTATAAATGGATACAGATTGGCAGATTCTGTGTAAAGCGGAATAAAAATGTATGTACGCTGATTAACATGTAGTCATGCAGACTCATTTGCATACAACCTGAAGATACATCAGGCCAGTGATTCTCAGAAGACGCTCTCTAATCCTTGACTCACCCCTATAAGTGTCCTCTAAAAATATGCAGCATCATTAATAGAATCATCAGCGAGACTTGGTCCTAGTTTGTTTACGTGTGCCCAGGGGCTTGATAGAGGCATCGTTTGGCTAATGAAGCCTGATTGAGAGTGCTTACCAAATGAGCATCAGTGTGAGGAAAAGTATTTCAGTAACAAGTGATGGGTGATTGGTGCACTTTCCCCCCCCTGTTTTTCTTTTCTTTTTAAAAATCATGCATTTTTCCTCGCAGTTTTTCAAATTTTTATCATCACGTCTTTCTGTCTTCTGTTCACCCTGTCGTCGCTGTCGCGCTCACTTTAATATAAAAATAGATTTTTTGTATTTTATTCATTAAAGATATGTAGTTTTATTTATGTGGAGTTTATGGCAATCATCCTTTCATTTATGATTGTGTTTGTCCGATTGCTTTTAAGTACAGGATTCAGACTGTGCAAAAATGGCTGTAATTGAAAGGGTTAATTCTTCTTTTTGTTAAACCCTTTTAATTAAAGCTGAAAGCAATCACATTTTGATTGCCTCATTTGAAACCCATTGTGTGTATAGAAGCAAAATTCTTAACACTGTGCTTGTTGACTCCCCGTCTCTTATAGATTTTGACAAGACACTTAACAAGTGGAAACTGAACTTCAGAAACATTAACACCTCATTGTCTCTCTCACTATTGTAGTACTCTTGTTTGCTCCGGAGAGACATTTTGTTAAATTAATTAGTCTGTATTTCTTTTCTTTTTTTTCTTACTCATAGATTCTGTATTTTTATTCTTGGACTCTAGAGTAGCTTTGCATGATTCACAGTTCAAAATCATGCCTATTTATCTTATAATGGGCTGTGATGCAGTTACCCAGTTTATTCTGTATCTGCAGACAACTGTGTTTATATAGATTTGGCCAGACACACTCATTGGACACTTCAAGTTCACTTGCTAATGCCCGGTTGTATCCTTCTTTATCTTCAGAACTACCTTCACTCTTTGGCGCAGATTCAACAAGATGTTAGAAGCGTTCCTCTGAAATTTTGGTTCATTTTCACATGATGGAATATCACAGTTGGTGCAGATTTGTTCGCCACATCCTGGAGGTTCTCTCTTGGTGGCTGTGGAGGTCATTATCATGTTCAAGAAACCAGTTTGAGATGATTTGAGCCTTGTCGCTTGATCCATTATCTTGCTGGGAGCAGCCATCAGGAGATGGGAACACTGTAGTCATAAAAGATAATAAAGGGACCAAAGTGTGCCCAAAATTCTATTCATAGAATAGCAGCCTGAACCACTGATACAGGGTAGGAGGGATCTATGCTTTCATGTTGTTTACACCAAATTCTCCCCTCCTGTTGCCTGAATCGCACAATAGGCAATCAAGACTTACCGAGCCAAGTAACTTTTCACCCCCCCAATCTTCTGTTTAGTGAGCCAGTGCAAATTGTAGCTTCAGTTACCTGTTCATAGCTGTCAGGAGCTGCCAGTGTGGTCGTCTGCTGCTGTAGCCCAACTGCTTGTATTGTCTCTTCAGATATTCTCTTCTGCATACCTTAAATTAACGTTGGCTATTTAAATTACTGCTTTCACATGGAAGCTTTTTAAACCCCAAAGGTAGCTGTGCAGTAAAATCCCAGTAGATCAGAAGTTCTTGAATTACGCACACCAGCCCGTCTCGTGACTTACATCAACTTTCATCCCCATTCAGTCACCTTCTCCTTGTTTACATAGCTAAATGAATTAAGTTGCCGCCATGTGATTGGCTGATTTAGATATTTGTGGCAACGAGCAGTAGTTAAAAAGCTATACCTAACCAAGTGGCCAGTGAGGGTATAAGCTCTGCTCTAATGATGCATTTGAACGAATCATTAAAGCTCTTTAACGCCAACTGGACTTCAGAGTCTGGCTAATAAGTCATTAATATGTGGCTGTGTATAAGTGCTCTCAGATGTTTTGCTCTTCTACGTTGTCATCATTGTAGGCTCCCTGTCTCATTGTGTCAGCAGCACAAATAAATTACCGGCAGTCCCTGTAAAAATAATTATGACAGGGAATTGTTGTGCTGACTGAGCAGCTCTTACATTTCATCTGGGAGGTTTAATGCAATTCCTGCTTATAAACCTCCACCCAACTTAACTGGCTAAACTGACCACATTTAATATGTGGCAATGACTTGGAAGTGGTTGCACGGGGAGGTGCTCAATAATTAACTATAACAGTAGTAAGAAAATTATTATAGGCCACACAGAGAATTGCACATCACACTTGTTAAATTCTGTCCCATTAAGCCCACAAAGGTCGTAGCCGTCCTTGCATTTTTAGCGCGATTGTGCTCCATCATGTGTTTATGTGTGACATGCACATGAGTGCTGTGCAGAGCCCCTCTATAGCATTTCTGTCACTTTCAAATAAGAGATGCATGATTTGCAGCACCAGCTAGGATTGATGCCAGTGGGCGTGAGCGCACGCGCGTGCATGCACATGCACAGTTGTTTGGCTAGGCTAATGTAATGAGCATTCTAATAAAAGGACCAAAATAGCAACATTGCAACTCCACACCTCAGCATCCATCCACTTTCTTCACGCTGTTTTTTTTTTTTTTTTTCTTTTTAATTTGGTATACGCCTACATGCAACTGCGGACATACACGGGCACCCTCACACACACAAGCACTCACACACTTCTTACACGCTTCTATACGTCAGCATCCTTTGGTGGTACAGGTTTACTGAAAGGGATTATGTACATTGAGTGGGATGCAGTCACAAATAGAGCAAGGATGGGTTTATAAATGTATTGTGTAGGAGATGTACAGAGGTAGTGGGAGGAGAGTAGATACAGCACTTGACTCACCTCATGCCTTTAAAGGTTGCATAATGAGGTCCTCTCCTTTCCCATGTCTCTTCATTTCTTTCTTTCTTTTTCGGAACCAAGTTAGACTGCACAGCCCACACACCGCAGGTGCTGTAAATGTGTGTACGAGCAAGCGTGCAGTTCTGACGTCTCCCACCGAGGGGGTTATTTTGGATTGCAGTGGGTGCAGTTCAGGTGGTACATCTTATGACTGAAGCACATACCCTTTACTCGAATACTCAAAAACCCCGGTGACGCGCGTTGCATGGTTTTTCTCGTCCGTCTTTTCTGTTGCTGCTTTATGTCTAGTGTAGCATTCTCTAAAAAAGGAACGGGATTATTGATATTTGTGGTTTTGAACCGCTCTGACCCTCGCATAAACTCGCAATAACAGTGGGAGAACACATGTTTTCGCTCTGACTTTACTCGTTTTAGCTCCGTCCTTTCCTCTGAGGCTTCGTGCCTACTCCCATGTCCACACTGCCACACACTGGGCAGTGACTCACTGGTCTGTTGTGCCTACATGCTCATGCCTGGAGTAGACGCATATTAAATATTTTTTTTTTTATCGTTTACAAATCTTCCGCCGCCACTACATCACTGAACCGCTTCAATACACATGATTTGGCTCTGCTTGTAATTTTGGCCCAAGCACACCACTAAGCTAGTGACTCACCCTTGAGAACAGAGACTGAAACGGGAAAAGAGAGTATTTTTTATTTATTTATTTTTTTAATTGGGTGGATCTGATCGACGTGTAAAAATATCTGAATTAAGCACACACATTATGTTGTCTATTAACCTATTTACGCTGTGTCTTGTCTACATAGCTATTTCAAATTTGAAATGTTTTGGTTTTTTTATTCCTTCTCAAAAAGTCCAGCTGTGACTTAAATTGACGATGCCATTTCTCTTTCTTTCTTTGCTGGTCAGGAGACACAGAAAGCCAAGCAGTTCCTGCCCTTCCTGCAGAGGGCTGGCCGGTCAGAGGCTGTGGTAGAATACGTCTTCAGCGGCTCGCGCTTAAAGCTGTACATGCCAAAAGAAACCTGCCTCATCACATTCCTCCTTGCCGGTGGGTATCTTTTACCTTTCTGCCGTGAAGGTCATTTAATTTTGTGTCATCTAATTGAGTCACATCTGGGTCTTGGTGGGTATTAGTTTCTTCTATGATAAAATTCCTCACCATGTCTTTCAGTAACAGAGAAGAATTATTTTCATTTAGATTGCAGCCAGTGCAGATAGTCAGCGTCACATTAGGACACCGGATGATGCAGGGGGCAAAGGTTTAGGCTCTTCCCACTCCTCTCAGCAGCCAACCTTGAGAGGGCACAGAGGTAGCTGGGTGTGTTCCAGCCCCAGCCCACCATCTTTCAGAACACCAGTGTTGGCGTGAAACATGTGCCCCCTTTAGCCTCGCCTCCCCCCTTCTGGTGTTCTGCCAAGTTTGAAATGGACTCCCTCTCTGCTCTCCACTTGGTAGTAATCTTCATTAGAAACTGGCTACTGTTTCAAGATGAAGTGAGGTTTAAACTCCAGGTTTTTAGTGCTACACTTTATAATTTCTTCCGTGCTTCAAGTACAAAACACGCCTTTTTGTTGTCCTCTTTTACCTTAAGTATGTGGCAAGGTATGTTGTGAAAACTGCAGTATATGTTCACAGTTAGAAAAAAAGAAGAAGTGGTAAACGAAGAATAAACTAACCTGAAAAGCAGCAACACAGAGAAGAATCGAAAATAAATAAACTGCTGCTGCAGTTGCTTCATTGACTGATTAATCCCAATATATGAAACTAAACTATATACAGAAGAGTGACCAAGGGGAGAAAAACAGAGAATTTTGCTGGTTCTTTCTGCTAACATGTAAGGATGTGGCGGATTTCTTTGCAAATATCACAAATCAGATAATAAAAGTAAAAATACATGTGAAAAATATCCCACAGCTATCCCACAAATATCGCTATTGTTTGACATTTTATAGAGAATAAAATTCAGAGATTAATCTCACGTGTCCTACCTTTTGTAGACCTTTATATTATTTTCAGTGAGAACAGCAGATGCAGATGGGATGAAATAGGGACTGCTTGATAGCAGGTCCAGTCATTTATTTCAGTTCCCCGACGGTGTTGACAGTTGGTGCTAGTAATAAAAACACAGAGACTGTATCTCTAGCAGCCACCAATGATTTGTGCATCCTTCCAGATCATGGGTGGTAGCAAGAAGGCTTACCCTTTACACAGATAATGCTCTTTTTGCAATCAAACTGTGTTTCAGTCCATCTTCATTTCAGGCAGACATTTACTCGCTAAACAGTTCCTCTTCATTTCCAGTAGAACAAACACAATATATTTCTGTCAAGACAGCCAGATTCAGTTTAATTAT
The DNA here is from genome assembly GCF_057382095.1 of Aulonocara sp. 'chitande type north' Nkhata Bay. Lineage (NCBI taxonomy): Eukaryota > Metazoa > Chordata > Actinopteri > Cichliformes > Cichlidae > Aulonocara > Aulonocara sp. 'chitande type north' Nkhata Bay. The sequence continues at coordinate 29,504,337 of NC_141360.1, read as the reverse complement.
GCGTGGCTGACTTGTTGATGCATTCATTAATTTTGTAATTTTGTGTCTGATTGTCTTGCGATCCACTGATGGCTTTTTAAATTGCATTGTTCTGTCCACTGCCTGCACCAGGATACATGTAAATGACCCCATCAAAAGAAGCCATCTGTACACAGGACCGTGTGTTTGTTGTTTTGGTCTTGCTTTTCTCGCTAGCTAAATGCCCATAATGTAAACTCAGACTGATGTTTACATGGTATACTTTTGAAATGATTTTATTCAATCAAAGATTATTAGAAAATCTTAGGAACTGCATTAGTGCTGATGGGCACTGAGCTGACTTGATTAAAGCTGTTCCCAGAAGATGACCCATGATGTCTTTAATACACACATTTGGTTGGATTAACCCTGATTGATAAAAATGATTCATTTCCCTGCCTAGTTAATGTATTTAGCTCCTCTTTCATTTAGTCCTCTGCATGAATTCAAGAGCTTACATGTGTACTTATTCTTGTTGTCTCATTTCTATTCTGTTTCTTCTATTTCATATTATTTTTCTCCTCATCTTTAATGGTGGGCACCAGTTCCTTTCATCTATGTTGTGCATGGTTTTCTTTATGCGATAACAAATTTTAAACAGTTAGCCATACATGAAATGAAGCCCCACAGCACAAAGGACACCTTATTATCGCAGTACCTTTTAATCTCCAAGTGCGTCATATCTCTTTCCTCTTTCTCTTTCCTGTCAAAGTTATCTTGCAATGTTTTATTCGCACATCTGCACCAAGGGCTGTGGAAAATGACACGCACAATAAATTGGCTGCCCTCAAGCCTGTCGTGTTTATCTGTGTATGAAACTGCAGGGGCCCTTTGGACCTTTTTTCTTCAGGCTATTGCATATTTGTGACGGAAAATAAAATTTTCAGAGGAAATCTTTATTCATTTTTCCAATATGTTCAGCTAGTTTGAAAGGACTTACCGTTAATGTATGTCACGTAAGAGTCGTTCATAAAAGGAGATAATTGTATACATGACAAAAGCCTTTCTGGCACTAATTTGTGCAGATTTAATATTTATATTTTAAAGCTGTGCGATTGGAAGTTGTAACTTGATATCGAAATTTAAGCTCCTATTTATGCTGCATGGTACATATGTGATGTGTCGGAACAGTTACTCTAAGCCTTTATAGTCTATTATGTCTCATTACCATAACCATAAAGTTTTACAGCTGTGTCATTTTATGCTTTCGTAGGGTTAAGTATCATCATTACTCATCACCCCATTAATTATGGATAAAAGGTTAAAGTATGTTTTCTATATGCAGAGTCCCCTTGTTTAGTAATTTGCTCCGAGTGCTATGTAAATATTCACTACATGCAGATAAAAAGGAAATCATTCAAAGGATGCTGCTTTTAAAACCTGCCCTGCATTAGTCATCTGTTTCATTAGCTGCATTTTCTTCATACTGTATTCATCAAGGCCAAATTTTTATTCTTTAACAGTGTTGTGGGAGGGCATTTAAGAACAAAGTGTTTACAGTAGCACTGCAAATGAAATCATCCCAAGGCAGTAAGTGATGTAACGCCGCAATTCAATATTACAATACCAAAACACAATTTAAGATCTCCCGGCCTGCTTAGCCAGCAGCATTTTTATTCTTTTGTTTTAGCCATACTTATTTGTCCCGGTTTAACACAGAACCCTGCTGACTACTGCAAGGAAATTGGTTCTCCAGCGAGGTGCCTCAAAAGGCCCGGTGTCTCCTTCCTTTTCCAGAGTTTTCCTTGATGTAGAAAGACAGTTGAGGAAAGAAAGTACAGCAGCAAGTGAAGCCCATGCTTCAAACAAGACCGGAGGTGTGCTTCAGGGGTAGTTCCCCTTTAGTCTCCTGAAGCACTTTGCCTTACTTTTCTTCTTCTTTCACTCTCTGGCTGGGCACTGTCACTCCAATATGTAAGTTTGATAAAGGGTAAAGGAGTCATCCAGTTTCTAAGAGATGGGGGTACTGTATAGGAAAGGGATTTAAGGGTGTGGTGAGGGGGTCTCGATGGATGATGAAAGGAAGAGCAGAAGTAAGATGTGGAGGCTGGAAGGACATGGAGGTTAACAAAAAGGGGATACGGTAAAAAGGAGACATAAAAAAGCAATTCATGTAAGGTGAATGGGAGTAAAAGATGGTTTAAACAAAGGTGGACAAAGTGGTGAAAAGGATGTAAAAGTTCATTGTCTTCAGTGGATTTCAGAGTTTGAGTTCAGAGCAGGTGAAGTGCACTTCCAGAGTTACTTGTTGTAAAGTTATGAGCAGCAGACTGTCAAAAAGATGAACCAGCGATCAGACGGGCACAAAGATTTCCAGTGTCAGCAAGGAACATTAGCCATCACACAGTGTTTGGTTTAGTGCAGACAAAGACTGCCCTAAACACCCGTGTGTTGGTGGTACACTTTAGGCATTGTCTGAGGGCAGATTTATAAAAATAAATAAAAACAGAAAAATAAATGAGGTAGAAAATTTCAAGACACACTATCTTAAAATGTGAAAAAAAAAAAAGAAACATAATCCCAACATAGTCAGGAGAGTATGCACAATAAAATGCTGTTGTGCCCTTCAGTAGAACCCAACCGATATATTGGCTAATATTAGCTACTTGCCAGTATGTTGGTATCAGCATTTCTAGCGACACATAAATTAAAAAGGAAAAAACCAAAGAAGATATGGAAGAAACACTCTTTAACCTGGTTATCAGCATGAAACAGTGATTTTCCTGATGTTGCATCACATGCTTGAAATATCACAAAAGCAACAGCATTGTCACATCATCTTAGTAAGATTCATGAAAAGCTATAACATTTTAGTGAAACCAATTTGTGTATCTGATAAGGAAAGAAAAGATCAGCTAATATGTCTATATATTTTTAAATCACCAAATATTGGTATCAATTTTAACAATGCAGCAGTGATCAGGCTTTACTATGGATCAGGTAGATGGCTGCCCTTCCCTGAGCCTGGTTCTGCAGGAGGTTTCTTCTTATTAAAAGGGAGTTTTTTTCCTTCCAACTGTTGCTAAATGCTTGCTCAGAGGGGGTTGTTTGATTGTAGGGCTGTTCTCTGTACTAAGGTAGGGTCTCCACCTTACAATATAAAGCATCTTGAGGCGACTGCTATTGTGAATCAGCGCTTTATAAATAGAACTGTATTGATCTGAAGGCCCCGAAAACACAGATAAAGACACTTTCTGCTATGGAAGCATGGTGGTGCAAACATGCTATGAAGAAGACCCTCTGTCTGTAAATGGAGGGACAACATTGTTTATTGTACACAAACAAATATAAAATATAATTATACATACTAAATTTCCTAAATCCTAACTGATCCATGCAAAATGCAATGTGTGCTCTAGAGGAACGGCTCTAACACTGCCTAAGCTTTGTCTGAGGTAATGAGGCCTTACATTTGAAAGCCGTGGTGAGATGATGGTGAGGCGGAAAGACGGATTCAGAGGATGAAAGAGAGTCAAACAATCCAAAGATTTTCCCTAATAGCACGCTCTCGTGATCTTACCATCAGCTGCCTGCACTCTGTGGCTTGGCCACCTGTGTGTTTACCCTCAGGTAAACTTTGGCTTGGCTTTTTTGCATCAACGGAAGTGAAGGATGAGGTGGACATATTCAAATAGGAGAATTTTACCTTATAGTTGCACACGGGGACGGACAGCAAGGATTAATGAGATGATAAAAGGGGTTATTGAGGAAAGGATTTTAGAGCTGAATTCACACACACGCTTAGGCATGAACCTCCTAGTTGTTTGTTTGCCTGTTGCAAGGCTAATTATAACCTGCCAAGAGCCTGTCAAAAATTAAGAATTAGTGACTTCATAAAATAAAACGATAGACAGTAATAGCATTCATACTGAGCTGCCTTTATCTTTTAAGCATCCATTTATACCTGCAGACATGCCAAAAACAGTACATCTGGCAGGGTATGTGTAAAAAGTCGAAGGCTAATCAGCATGCCGGTTACCAGCTTAGGGATTTGTGGCGTGTTATTTGTTTGCATAAACTGCATGATGACACTAGTGCATGACAGCCACGAGAGGCACATGTCTTTAGGAAGATACTTGTCATTTTTCATCATTACCAATGGAAGAGAAGTTGATCCACCACTGTGATCTCTAGTCACCTGAAAGCTCACCGAATTCCACAGTAAAGTTTTTGGGAGGAATTTTAACTAGGTTACTAGATGCTGGCAGTGTACATAATATTTGTCACTTATATATCCAGATTGGTTCTTTTAGGTGAGCTGTAATGATTTGGAAATAATAATTATTCTTTTAAGTGTTCATATTAAACAAATACGCAGCTAAAGTTTGACATTTTTGAAATTACGTTAATCTTGTTGTTGTTGTACGCTGTACGACAGGATCACTATTACCTTCATGTCTTCCTGTGAAGAATGAGATTGGTTCAAGGTCGTTAGCTTGGTTTATAACAAAGATTTAAAGCAGGGTAAATGCTTAGCTTTATATAAAAGATAGATGTAGCCACTGTGACCCTCACATTTGTTTTTATCCTGTTTTTGAGTCTTTAAGTGTGACATTTTGACAGTGTTCAGCTTGTTTGTTTGTTTTTTTTAAGCATGACGATGAGGAAGGTTTGGATGTGAAGCAAAGGAAACTGATCACTCATAAGTTACTTTAATCCTTTACAAAGCTGCCAAATCCATTTTGCTGTAGTTAGGATAATAGTTTTTTTTTTTTAAGTAAGTTATTCTATAGTGAATATGAATTTAAACTAGAGACTGAGACTATAAACTCAGTAGGGTGGGTTTTTACTGAGGTAATGCATCAGGAGAGAAGTAGTCATTTTCTCTGTACTGTGCAAAAGTCTTGAGCCTCACGTCATTTCTTTGTATTTTGCTAGGAAAATGGAAAAGAGATAGAAATAAAGTATAGAAGTATAAGTTCTAACAAACTGGAAAGTCAATATTTGGTAAGACCACCTTGACATCTTAAAGTCTCTTAGGCAGGCTTTCTTGTAATTTAAGTAGTCTTTAGGACGGATTTACAAGGCTTTTTGAAGGATATGCAACTCTTCTTTGGATGTTTGCTGCCTTTTGATTCCACACTGCTTTAACATTGTTAAGGTCCAGGGTGGGGAGGTCAATCCATGACTATTACATTGTCCAGGTTTGCTTTCACTGCATCGGCAGCAAGTTAAAAATTTGAAAATTAAATCATTGCCAATTAGGCCCTTTCCAGACATTTGACTGAACTTTTATGCATTCCTAATTCTATTCTAAGCCCCAAACCGCGACAGAGCCTCCACCATGTTTACCAGATGGCATTTGACCCTCACTTTTGTACTTCTCTCCTGATGTTGTCCATACTTACTGATGGCTATTTGGACCAAAAATGTTTACATTTGGATTAATCACTCCACAAGATCGATTGCCACCGATTTTCAGTTCCGTCCTTGTGTAATTTGGCACTCCTCAGCCTTTTTTCTCCCTGCTTTCTTTCGTTGAGATTGGCTTCTTGACAGACACCCTTCAGAACATTTCTGATGATGCTTCAACAAACAGCAGATAAACAGACAGGTCCTGTGTCAGGTTTTTTCCCTGTTTCTTAAAGCCATGACTTTCAGATGCTGCTCATCTGCTGTAAAGCCTGGAGAACTGTTGCTCAAAACCACTTTACAAAATACACAAAAGTCTGTTTACAGTTTATTTTGCTTTTAATGATTCGATCTAAACCATAAACAATCTGCCTTTAATTCAAGCTCTATCTTTAATCTGGCTATTTTAAACTAGTGCAGCGGCCCCTTGGAAAGAATACAGGTTCAAAGCACTTGAGCAGTGGATTCATTTTTCAGATCTACAGTCTGTGGTTGTATTTTGTTTAGTATGCACAGCCCACACAGCAACACAAACATATGTTGAAGTTTTAATATCTTGGCTTTAATGTAAGCGACTCGTGATTTTTATTTTTATTTTTTCTTCTTCTTCTTCTCTGAAATGACAGTGGGCACAGAGAGTACTGTTAATGCTTAAACGAATGAGATTGTCATCTTTCTTGGTTGTACGACAAACAGTTGTCAAGAGAAAGCTGAAGTGGTTTAGCTTGCGTGTGTACGTTTCTGCCACAAGGTTAGAAGATTGACTTTGGTTCCATACATCTTATGTGCGAGCCCTTTTTATCGATTTATAGCAGAACGTATAGAAACAGTTGCGCCTCGTGTGGAGAATGATTGTGGCAGAGAATGATGGAGAATTTGTGAGGACCTGTCTGGATGGAGGGATAGTGTTTTGGTGCGAGGCAAAGGAGCTTAAAGCGTGTGTGTGTGTGTGTGTGTGTGTGTGTGTGTGTGTGTGTGTGTGTATATATGACTAAGCAGGAAAGGTGTTTTTAGCTAAGGGGGCAGGCAGTATTTCATCAGTCATGTTGCTCACCCCAAATCACAGATTAAAAACATCTTCACCACAGGGCCACCCCACCCGTCTCTGAGCCTGAGCTCTGCAGAAGGGAAGGAGGAGGAAGCGAGGCGGGGGGTGGGGTGGGCAGGGATTGGGGGTGATACAAAACCACAGCATTACTAAATGAAACTGCTGATAGCTTGTCATCTTTTACGAGTCGAGTTGCAGCATTTGGAAACGACAAATTAATTCTTTAATCTGCTCATTCGATTGTGCGTTAATTTGTTCCAAAATGAACCAGTCATTCATTACTAACAGTCCTTCCAGATCTGTCTCTAAAGTCTGGCTGAGACATTTAAAAATGCAAAATCCAATGCCCGTGTCTTACACATCAAATCTAATGATTGATGGTGGATTGACAAGTAGGCAGGCACTGCAGGCAATAATGAGGAGCAGCTGTACAGCAGAATCTGTGTGTGTGTGTGTGTGTGTGTGTGTGTGTGTGTGTGTGTGTGTGTGTGTGTGTGTGTGTGTGTGTGTGTGTGTGTGTGTGTGTGTGTGTGTGTGTGTTGTTGTTTTTTTTTTGCTTTCGTATATAGTGTGATGTCAGGACGATCAGTGTATGTCTTGTTTGTCTCGGAGATAAGATGGATATCCTGCAGTTTGACCTAGATGTTTATCGGGGTGTCAGGCGTGAGTTATGTATCGTGGCGCAGGTTAAAATTGGCTATGCTAAGTGACTCCCTGGTTCGGTCTAAATGCTGCAGGGAGGAGACTACAGTATGTGTGAGTAAGTCGCAGGATATTGAGTGCAGTTAGGTCATTTGAGGGGACAATGCAGTGTGTATTTGTTTGCAGATACGTCTGACTCGATTAGGGGGACTTCTCATTCAGGATGCATGATTAGTGTTTAAGAAATTCTAGCTACTTGTTAGAGGTTTGCTTTTCTTTGAGTATTAATGTTTTTTAAGCTCTTTAGTTGGTTTGAAATCGTCTTCCCTGCATGCCTGGAAATTCCTTGTACTTTGTGTACTTATACAATTAAACCAGACTTCTTTGTCTGTTACATTAATGTTTCGTCTTTTCTGTGGATTATGCTAGGGGGGTGGGGGTAAAACCCTACATTTCCAGCCCTTATCATAGCTTCGGCCAATTCGAGCAGAAACTCAAATATCTCTCCCTCTCCAATTATTTCATATACCAATTTTTGCTAACGGCTTGCAGTATTTGCAAGCTGTTAACAACCTTTCCTCTTGTCTTTCTCCCCCCCCCCCCCCCCCCCCCCTCGGCATCCCTTACCTCTCCTCCTGTCTTTGTTCAGGCAGTGTTGTAGCTACAGTGTCCCTTGTGGAAGTCCTGTCCTGGTCCACTTCTATAAATACTTTCAAATGATCTTGGCCATCAGTGTCTCCTACTCCTACTCCTTCTCTCTGTTTTACTGGAGGCTTTATTTTCTTTATGTTCTTGTTAATGTTTGAAAATAGACAAATACTTTGGAGAATATGCACAACAACTATGATACTACTGAACTATTGTATGCTATAATTTAAAAAAAAAAACCCAGATGTTTCTTAATTTTAAATATATTTATTGTTAGTCTTTGGCATTTCATAGCTTTAAACTGTCTGACAGTCAAGTATATTGTAATTTAAACATCATGACCTTGAATTACTCAGGAACATGATATTTGAGCTGCAGTGAAACGATGCAAACTTCACTGTAAAAGAGAAATTCTCACGTGTCTGTTTGGCTTTAAAGCTAGCTGTTGGACACTTTAAGTCTTGCAGAAGGTTGACTCAACAGTTCTTCGTAACCCTTGGGTGCTGACTGTCCTGTGGCCTCATTTTTGCCTTTCCTGGGCCATTTTCCCTTCCCTGCCAGTGTGAATGCGCTGATGTCTTCTGTTCTTGTTCTCATAAATGGGACATGGTCACACAGGGAACAGAAAGTACTAAACAAAAAGATGAGATTAAAAAAAAGTCAGTTGGTCCTTCAGTCCAGTCTTTTTCTACTTCTATACATGAACAGTAATGTTAATCTTTTGGCAGTTAGAAAGTTTATAATGACTTCTTAGAAAGGACAAATAAATAAAATAACCTTATAAACTGCAGTAGCCAGTGTTTACACACTTTATAGGTTCATAGTGTCTTAGATTAATGACCCTGTAAACTAGGGATGTGCATTTCAAGTAACATCATTATTCTTTGAAGACTTAACACCCCTCTAATATAATTGGCCATAGTTGCGATAGACTTGCAGCATGCTATCTTAAGCTGGTGGAGTTCACGCTGGATGTAATTTTGTTCATTTTAAAAGCTGTTAAATGGCTCTCGCTGTGGCCCACACGTTTTATTGGTCTGGGGTCTGGTAGTTAGCAGAGAAACACATTCTTCTTTTTTTATTGTTAAACAGTAGTCCAAAAACAGCTTCTCTATGTGTTACCGCCACCTTTAAGTGGTAGAGGTAGGAAAAATATAAACTCACTGACCACTTTATTAGATAGAACTTTCTACCAGGTTGGATAATGTGAGCTTTGTGACGTGCTATGTTCAGGGTGTGTTGTGGTCTTAAAGGGATGGACATTATCAGCAACAATACTCATGCAGACCTTTACACCACCACCCTCAGTGGGAACTGATACAACACTAGATGGATTCATACGTTCATGTTGTTTATGCTTAATTCTGACCATCTGAATACTGCAGCAGAAATTAAGACTTACCAGACAAGCCAACATTTTTCCAATCTTGGTGAGACTGTTCTTATTCAGGAGTGGTCTTCTGCTGCTGCTGCAACAAGCTGGTCTTCTGCCTACCTTGGCTGTAACAAGTAGTTATTGCACTTACTTTTGTTTTCGTATAAGCTCAAAGCTATCCGTTGAAATACTCATACAAGCTAATCTGGCACCAACAACCATGTCACGTTCAAAGTCACTTAAATCCCCTTTCTTGACCGTGTCTGCATCAAGAAATACGTTAACTACATATTTATATTAACTAGCTTTTAAGCAGGTATACCTAATAAAGTAGCTGCTGATTGCATATTTAAAAACAAATAGTCTCTGAAATAATGCATTTTTGTATATATGAATTTGAAAACATTTATAAAAAAATGGATATAATAAATCTTTAAATTTGAAGGCTTTATTCACCGTATGCAATTCCTCCCTTAATCTAACACACATGAGCTTTTCTGTTCCATACACACTTTCCCCCCCTTCAGTTTTGCACACAATCTCAGCAGCATATACCTCTGCGAATCTCAAATGCCTCTTATAGAAATACATCATCATTCAGAAGTTCTCCAAGGGAACACAAGGAGACCATAAATAATACTTACGAGGACGAGGAGTGAGATTCAAATCCCAGGATAGTATTAGAGGGAGATGGCCAACGCTGAGCACTAAGTCACCAGGATTCCCTAGCACATCTGATTTTACTCTTCTGTCATGTATTTGTGAGTCCATCCTGAGGCAGTATATCTGTCACTCGAGTGAAGCTCATTAAATTAAACCTTGAGTCAAAGAGGGAAGAAAAGACCGTAGGAGAGAGCTGTTGCTTTATTAGCACAGCGCTCGAGGGTTGAACTCCCAACCGAATCTATCATTAGGCTACTCTGCATAAAACAATAGAGCACCAACCTGCTTGTTTTAGTGGTTAAGTGACACTAATTGCTTATTAATTGAAGTATTTGGAGAAAACTGGATGCAAACGAATACGAAAATAAATAAATAAAGCTGTTGTGTTTTTATATTCACCGTTTCCATTTGAATCTTCATCTGAAAGAGATTCCATGAGCGTTCACATCATCATGTATGAAAGGGAATAAAAGGAGGAGGAGGCGTCTCAGTCAATGAAACATATCTTCTCCAGTACAGGTTATACATGTATAATTCAGTATGTGAACCGAGCCTTTTTTTAAAAAATTTTTTTAAGATCCTCGCATACTCATGAACTGAAGGCCGTTTCTGGGGCACCTTTAAATACATAAATTCTCTGTTGCATGCATACATATCTTTTTAGTTTCATACTGGTTGATGTAGATATTCTACAGTACAAGCACCTTTATACCTGCTCTTTCCCTTCACCTCTGCTCTCAGGCTTATTCGTTCCCTTCTCTCTTCTATTTAAAAAAACAACAACAAAGAAGCCTTTGGAAATATAGTAAAGTTCATGTCATAGGATCCAAAGACAAAAATTTATTAGTGTAAATGTTTTTCTACAGAAGTGCTTCATGCACTCAGGTATGACCTCTGACAACCAATTATCCATTTAGCGCAGATCATAGTGCCGCTGGTTAATCTCTGTTTTTCCTCTGACGTGCATTTGTACAATTGAGCAGCCAAACAATTTTTGACCTTTTTAAGAGGGACGAGGAACGTGCTTAATGTGGTCTAAGCTGTCAGGAGCGGCTGGAAAATGTGGATGTAATTTGATGGGTTTTTCCTTCTTTTTTCCTCCAAATGATAATTTGACTCAGTCATGCCTTTTTAAAAAATTTTTATTTTATTGTTCTGGCTCTGCGAACCAAATAATGTTAAACCAATTTATGGCATCTTGCTGTTCTTTTGAGTAGCAGCTGTGCTCACCTTTAACTCCTGCAACTGTTTTGTCTTTGGCCAGGTATTGAATGTCCACGCAGTTCCCGGAATACGCCCGGAGGCGTGCAGGTGGCTGAACCCTTTAGTGACGAGGCCATGCTGTTCACCAAAGAGCTGGTGCTGCAAAGGGAGGTAAGCAATGAAGTGGAACATTTTGGCCCCAGTTCTTATTGTTTCAAAGCCCAGCTCCATGTTGGGCACTTTTGATATTCTGCTGTTCTGGCGCTTAACTTCCTCTGTTTCGCTCTCTTATTCACAGTCTGAGTTTCAGTATCCACTTTGCAGCATTTTAGTTTCACACTCACACTTTAGTTTTACTTTACTTTGAACATAAGATCATTTTGGTTCAGAGATGTGAGAAGAATGTGTGTTGTGCTTTAAACAGCAGATGGGAGAGCAGCTCTTTTAGCTGAATTCTGCTATCGAAAAATCCAAGTTTTTCCTTCCTTCTGTCAAACCTAATATGAAGGCAGTTTGTCCATAGATAGGGCCACTAGCTTTAATAAGCTGATTAAATTGTTTACTCCCAAATGAGCTTTATTACAGGTGCATTAAAGTGTTGGCAAATCTCAACAAGAATTTTGACAGAAGTGGACACAATCCCAATCCACTACCCTCAAAAGCACCTACACACACACACACACACACCATCCTCCAGTGCTTATTCCAGTTTACGGAAAACTCACCTGATAGTGGATCAGTGCTCCTGGGCTTTAGAAAACTCCATCCACTGTGTGCCTCTTCATTCACATGCTAATAGGTTTTTATAGGAGGCAGTGAACGGACCAAAGCCATGATGGAACTAGCTATAATCCTGCCACCACTTATCCAGGACACACACACACACACACACACACACACACACACACACACAGTCTCTCCTCTCTCTTTTTTTTTAAAAACTACTCCTCTCTATTCTTATCTCAGTCTTAAAGGGTTTTTTTTTTTTGCGTAGGGTGGCTAACGCCACTGTCCTCTGATGTTTAATTGTAATGAAAATGGAGCCAGTAGCCACCGTCACAGGTGGACCCGTGTGTGTGTTTGTATGCGTTTGAGAAACCTAGATTTTTCAGAATGCCTGGACTGTTGAAAAAGTGATGCAAACAACTGGGGAATTTGGTAACAGAAGCGCAGAAGTCGAGGAGCAAGTATATGATCTGAATTTTTATTGTTTTTACAGATGCATGTATGATTAAATCTACAAGAGGCACACGGTCTTCGGAGATTACGTTTTCTTTACAGATTAAATTAAAGTCCCCCTGGAATGAAAATAGAGTTTTTAACCTCGTTCACATATCCATATGCCCCCCCCCCCTTTTTTTTTAAAACTCCCCACATCTGAACATTTTTACCATCAAGCTGCAGTGCAGGTGTGCTGTTTTGGTGCTTTCCTGCACTCTCTGTCCAACCGTGTGTGTGTGTGTGTGTGTGCGCGCATCTGGTTCATTGACACCGTGGACATTTGTATGCCCAAATGATGCCAAAGTCAGCTGCCTATCAAAGCTGTTTTAAGACATGAAATGCTTATTTTGGTTGGGGAAGAAAAATTGACTTTGAGGATTTGCCATCATGTACATAACCTCATCCATCCATACATACAAGCTCGTGCACACACTCTGACACACATTTTCTCCCTTGCCAGTCATTGGTGGTGTCAGCAAGTTTTTCACAGGTAGGTGGGAGTTAGCAGGAAAGACCGAGCCATATAATGAGTCTCGAGCCCAGTGTGGGGGCCGGCTGTTTGGCTGGCTGCACCGACCTCCTGTTTGGGCTAACATGAACACAAACCCAGTCAAACTCTTGAGAGGGACACATTCAATTAGCTAACAATAGAGTTAAGCATTCACACATACGAAAGCTGTCACTTATTAGAAAGAAAGTTAGTAGATGATGAATCACTGAGTAGAAAAGTATTTTAATGACGCAGTCTCATGATGTCTCTTGAATACCTTGAGGGGAAAAAAATCGTTACATTTCGGTGAACAAATTGGCTCAAGTGCACATCTAGCTGTTAGAGAACACATGTGAGAGAAAGCTGGAATGAAGAGGTGACAGGAAATGGAGTCGCTTTATTGAGGCAAGTGAGTAGCTACAGAATTAAACCGATGATAGACAGAACGAAGAACTGGTCCTTGCCCTTGAATCCATCTTTTTCTCCATCTTTCCCATCCCTGCAGATCGCAGCGAGTCTAAATGAAACTGGTTATTAAGGTGTGTCTCACTCCAACGTGAATGTGGATCATTTGATTTCGTTAGCATGAGATTCTGCTGTTGGTTCATCTCTGAATAGCATCTGATTGCAGCGGCTTTTGAGGCTCCTCCTAAGGTGGCCTCACGTGAATACCATTTGATTTTGGGTCTCGGTGGCGCAGTCATTTGCATTCATAAAATATTTTTCCTGCTTACGCTGCTCGACAGCCAATTTTAGTTTTCTAGGGCTTTGTTGAGCTAACGATATGTTGACTCAGTGGCCACTACGTTCTCTCACTCCGACACCTCCGCTTTTTGCTCTAATTAGCTATTTCTTTCTCTTTGTGGCCTTGAAATTGAGTTTGGTTGCTGGAATGAGCACGCAGTGCTCTCTGTCTCTTTTTTTCTGTTGTACCACTCTTCTGGTCCCCTTTCAAGAAATAAAATAAATCCTTTCTTGTCTTCAGCGTCCAGTTTGAAATCTTTGCCTGACATTTGCTCCCAGCTTTTTCTCTGCTTAACGCCCATTTCCCTCTACCCCCTCCTTTCCTCAATTTATCTTTAAACTGCTACACGGCTATGTTTTAATTTCTCTTGATACAGACATGCATAATTAATGTGGCACCCAGTGAGGGGAGAGGCCTTGGCTTCCATCTTAGTCTATTTACCCCCTCACCACTACAACTACCGCTGCCACCATCGTCACAGATTTGCCTCTGTGTCTCTCAGTTGTTTTCTTTAAAAAAAAGAAAAAGATTTCTTGCGCTTTCTGATTCCCCTTGTTTAAAAAATAAAAATAAAAAGAAGACTTTTGTGTTTATCAGCTCTGTCTTCCTTTATCCCTCTCCCTTCCTCATACTCTGTGTAGTGTTAATCTCTGACAGACACTGCTCCCGTTCCCAGCGTGGGACCAAAACAGCAGCATAGAATTCTGAGCAGGGGCAAAAAAAAAAAATGCATCGGTAAACAGCACTCCCCAGACATTTCCTTTTTCTTTTCTGATGTCTTCCATTTAATTTGTCTCACCTCCCACCTTCCATTGACAAAAAAAAGGGAAAAAAGTCAATTCACGAGTCGCTGATTTTTCTTTGTTGTTTTTGCGTGGCATCTTCAAAAGCTCAACCTAACCAGGAGGCAGGGGAACGGAAGAATTTTACTGCATTGACGTTGGTTTTCTGGGATGACTCAGCTAGTCTTGGGATATATTTAGAGTTGTAGTGTTAATAAACAAGATATTAGTTAGTGAAATAATATTTGAACCATCTCGGTGGCTCATTAAAATGCTGCAGGCCCAGTGATCATTCCAGTGAGATGGCTGCCGTGTGATCATCTGCTTGATACATTAGATGATGCATTGTATTTTAAGGCTACTAGCTCTTAGGCTCTGAGGATTGAACCATTTGTTTCTGTTAAAACGCATCTACTTGTGTTCTTTTTTTCTTCTTCTTTTTATTTTATCTTTCAGTGTGTTTGGAGTAATCAACACAGAAAGGATCCCTGATTGGAACTGTTGGTGTTGCATAACTGCCTCACCAGGTGGGAGAGGAGGCAAGAATAAGACGGGAGGGGGGGTGCAGGGATGGCGTGTTTGAGCAGGGATAAGAGCAGGCTAAGTGGACAGTAATATGTGATGCTCTCTTCTGCCTACGTATACTGTCACTTCTATTGACCTCATTCAGTCTGGGTGTTCTCATCTAGTGTATACCGCTGACTGCCTACTCAATAACACTTACCTCTGTTTTGCATACATTTTAATAGCCTTTTCTCACATATATCAAGTTGAGAAAAACATGCACATTGACATAAAAAAGGTCCCTATCGTAGTGTGTAACCTCTCTGCCAAAAAAAAAAAAAATCATACTCTAGATTAACCTGAGGTGAATAAGGAAACACACACCCAATATCAGTGGTCACAACCATGTGTATTGCCAGAGCCAAAGCCTGGAGAAAAGCGAGGGTTGTGCCAGGCAGGGCGTCCCACATAACGTCTGTGCCATCCTCCCTGGCGACTTCTTGGGAAACCAAAGTACCTACCATAGTTTCAGTAACCATCCACAATAGATACAGCATTCAAATACTACAGTTTTATTCACTCGGATGAATTGCCTTCTGTTTGACTAAACCTGAAATAACACACAGTAAAAGCTACACATCATTATTCCAAGTGATTGCACATCTTCTTTCTTCTGAGCTTGAATTACTAGATACTTTGCAGTTTAAGAGAAGCCTTATTTTCATCTTGTACTTGAGCTGTATTTGACAATAAAAAATAGCTGAAAACATAGGAAGATATCAGTAATTTTAGCAAAAGAAATTTGAAAAATGAACCAGCTCTTTAACATCCAAAGTGCTCACACACACACACACACACACACACAGAGCACTTACTTCAGTTTCTGTGTAGGGGTTCATTCCCTTGGTTTCACGTGGTGTCGCATGCGGTCCTAAACGTGGCCCCCTCGTGCCTAAAAGAGGTCCCCCAAACCCCCCACCCGCATTTTCCACCTTGTGACACGAGCACTGTGTGCATCAGGCTGCCATGGGTGGGGGTTGGCAAAGGCTGCCTTCAGACCTGCAGGAGGTTGTGTTGTGGAGCGTTGATGAGTCACTGTGCCAGCGTGGCAGCACAGATGCCTTGCTAATGCCTGCCTGTGCAGATCTCTCTGCTTTAATAACTGTTCTTGGTGAGCATTTTGATTAAATGCTAATAAACCCAATGCCTTTGTAATATCAAGAGGATTTTTGCCTTCTGCTAGCGTATAAAGGCACACTGTGGCAATTGGTTTATTGAAGTGTTTCTTAGTGTGCCTTTTCTATTTGTCCCTGTACATCTGTGATCATTGCAACTGTGACCACTTAATTTAGCATTCCTCACACATACAACCCCTTCGTGGATCTGACCCCTTTTTTATATGTCCTATTTTGCCACACAGCGCCGCAGGACACCATCGAATTTCTTCACGTCTTCCATGCTCTCACATTGATTTCCGATCAAGCTTGAATTATTTTGGCGAGAGGTCGATTACACAAGTGCTGGATCTCACAGCCTTTGACCATGTCTGCTCCTCTCTTGTGCTCTCTCACACACAACTGCCCCCCCCACAACTGTTCTGTTGTTTATATTGGCCTTGCCTTTGCTATCTATTTTTGACTCGAGTTTCTTTGTCATACTTCGGCATACTCGTGCTGCGTGTGCGCGTGTGAGCGTGAGAGATGGAGAAGAAGTATACACGATGAATAATTCATGGTGTGGTTTCCTGGTCAGCGAGACAGACGGTGGGGACGGTGAACTGGCCCTCAGGTCCTTTTTCCCCATTACATACTGTAGTTAAACAAACCATGATTGCAGAAGGCAGCCCCATATCCAGATTACTGCTGCTTCATAACCACAGACAGGATCTGTCCCCATCCATTCATAACTCTGGCACTAGCCTAGCAGCATGACCAGTTTGGACTATATCCATACAAGAAATATTTAATGCTTCTCCTATCATATGGTAGCTTGTTGCCAAAAGCGGTTGCACACGAGTGTGTTTTATTAGCAAAGAGTAGCGAACGACCCATATGGCGTTTTTAATGGTTTTCATTTAAGAGATGACAGTAAAATAAATCTGAAAGGAAGCACAAAGTGTTAATGTTGTATTTAAATTTGACATAGATATTTAAAACCAATCCGATCTCAGTGCGATTATTTTGTTTCGGTTCTGATAGCAGATAAGTTTCTTACTTGAAAAAACAAACAAACCAATAGCTCTAGCTGCATGACCTCTGCAAACCATGCAAGTTTGCAATTCCAAAAAAAAAAAAAAAGAGGAAAAGTTCAAGCTTGAATCCCACATTATGAGCATAATGCTATTATTCTTGGTTTTAGTTAACTTCTGACCATAAATTTTGTTGCCCACAAAAGCTTGTCTGCATTATATTGGACTAATTGGTGTCACAGGCGGAGTCCAGCTTTTACTTTTGCAGCAGTTTGGAATTTAAGTACCGCTCTGCCTCTTTGTTCCCTGAAAGTAGTGAATTACGGTGCATTCGCGCCATCGCAGACGGGGAGATAAATGGGCTTGAATGGAGATGGAGAGAGAGGTAGAAACCTTCTCTCTGCTTTATGGTCACAACTCGTTTACAAGGGCGACCTTGTGTTTAGTGTGTGTGTGCGAGTCAGTGTGATGAAATTGCAACTTCATCGTCCACCCTGATAAGTATAACGTGCAAACTGTGCTAAGACTGCAACACGGTGCACACAGGGACCCACTGAATCCGTTTAGCCTATCCCCTACATGAAGGGCACTGCAGTGCTCTTCCACGTCAGTGAGGGCAATGGTATAATGCACTCTCTTATTGTCTTTCTCTACACTCCACTTCTTTTTATTCCCACACTACATTTTGCTGCTTCTGGATTTTTAAACATAGAGTTGGGCAAAATGAAGGTATAGGACATGGAGTATCAGTGTGAGTGCTCACATTCATAGACACATTCCTTGAATTATTACTGAACCTAAGGACAGAAGACTGGATGTGTTTCATAAGGAATAGAAGCAGCAGGAAAAGGAAGGGGGGGGGGAGGCTTCGGTTGTCTTTGTCGTGTCTTTATTTGCCCTTTCTCTACTTGTACTGGTCCATCTCACTTAAAAGGAAAATAGCCAAACTACATATTGGATTTTGGTCTGGCTGTGAATACCCGAGGCAGCCAGCCAGATAGCCAGCGGCTGTGTCAATAAACACGTCACTACTCGTCTTATTGTTTGGCTTCATTTATTCCGCCTTCCAGCTTGTTTGAATTTGTTATTATATCCCACCTGTCTATGCAGCGCTGTCAGGGATATTCAGATATGGCAAATAAAGAAAATGATAATAAGAGCAGACTGACTGATTGAAATTCAAAAATAGGGCTTGCTGTTTAAAACTCAGAACAGAGCTGATGAAATATATGAATACCTTTTGATCTTTCTTGGATGCTGGTAATCAAAGCAATAGACAAAAGTGCGAAACTTAAACATGATCCTGAGATGATATTTGTAAGGTGAAGTGATAGGCGTGGCATCTCTGGGTCATTTTAAGAAGGTTAATAGGGTTTTGTTTTAATGCTGCTAGTTTCATTCGCTCACTTTGAACACACACAAACGCCCAAATCCTCATGCTGCATTGCCTTCTGAGCTGCTGGGTTGCTAGGCGCTTACCTAAACGCGAACATTGGTTGACACTGTAGCAAAAATGACACGCAGTTGGCATCGGAGGCAAAATTAATAGTGTCACATTTCTTATCAGCAAATATATTATGCTCACAGTTGGGAGAATTCTGAAGCCATTTCCTTCTGAAGCACTCCTGAAATAAATGTCTTATTGACATTTGCACCTGGAATAATACTATAATTTGTTTGGGTCGTCTTGCAGTTTTCTGTGCTGCAGTTTGCTCTTGATAGTGTACAGTTCTAAAAATGGTTTATACTCCGTGTCCTTCACCGTGTGTCAGATGAATCACAGATGAGCCTGCCTGAGGAAATGGCTTCGGGTGCCTATGGTTTATTGATGGTCAGATTGATCCTATTCTGTTGATTCATAACATATTAACAGGTTGAGAGACGGATGCGTATTTATCTTTGTTTCTCCGCCATACATACATCAAATATATAGACTAGTAGTGCATGTATCAACTCTTGCAGCGTTTTGCAATCCATGCCATGTGTAGGGGTTTTGACAAGGAATCATTTGCGTAGAAAATGCCCATAAATCACCAAGATCAATGCAGTTTTTGTGTGCGTGCGACTCTGGTCTCTGTGCTAATGGTTCCCTTGACAACACAGCGGTTGCTACACATCGACATCATCCTGGCTTTAGGTTTAACCACAAGGACGTACAGGCGCAGAAATCAGCAGCCATTATAAAAAGAGACATTCAGTCCTTGTGAGACTTCGAAACTGGAAGAGCTGAGCACTTACTGACATTCACACACACATACAATCCGCTTGTAACCTTCCACACGCCATTAGTATTTTTGTGTCAGCGGTTCATGCCAGTTGTATGTTGCTTGCTTCCTTTAAAAAGTTTCTAAACACCTGTCTCCTGCTTCATTGAGGTCATACGTATCTCGACCAACCGTTTCCTCTTTTCTTTTCCCTCTGGCCTTTTCCTCTGCCTTCACAAAGCTACCATTTATCTGTGCGTGTGTCTGTGTACCCTGGCATGAGAAGGAAGGTAGCTCCAAATGATCTGAATAAGTAAACGGCAAATAAAGGCCATAAAGAGGAGAGACTTGAAGAAGTAATCCTTCACCAGCTTACCCCAGCATAATGTCGGCACACCTGCACCTTTATCCCCATCTCAGCATCGCCTTGCATCTACCTCTCCTCTCATTCCATTTCTTTATATCCCTTACCAACAACAGAGAGGCTATCTCAGTGGCTGTGTCAGCGATCAGCATCTCTTCCCTCCCCCTCCCTTTCCCTCTTTTTCTATGTTTCCCAGAGGACAGTCGGGGGCATAAAGGGAAGAACAAGCCTTGCAAAATCTATTCAAAATCCGAACGGAGATTGGGCTCTCAGCTTTAAATTCAGCCAGATAAAGCTAATGGTAGAAGTGGGCGACAGGCAGGAGGCTGTGTGTATAAGCATACTTCGATTGAGGCCAACTATAGAAATGTAGTTTCTTTAAACCCCTTTTCTGGCTGAATCTCTCTCTCTCTGAATGTGCAGGGGTGTATGCAGAGTAAGTTCCCAGAAAGGCTGGCGATAGCGCTGCAGTTTCTTAAAATGCTCCCTTTTCCAGCAGAATTTCCCTTAAAGAGAGAGTATTTGCTGATGCTTGTACTGCTTCCAAAGCCTATGGTAATTTATCTTTTTGTGACATTCATTAAGTCATTTTATTAATCTTAGTGGTGGCCGGATGTATGCCAGATGTACAGTTAGACAGAGGTTGGGAGTCAGAAATTGAATTAGGAAGACATGGAGTGCTTATATTCCTCTTATTCCCTGATGAAGTCCCGCCTCTCCCAGGTTATCTTCTGTTCTACTGATTTTCAGTTCTCAGTGTGTTTTCCCAAAAGGTTTCTTTCATTGTACATTATCAACAGCTGGGTTCCCTGTTCATACTCCAGAAAAACAAACAAACGAAAAAAAAAACTAGATTGAAATAGGTTTAGCATTCTCCTACTATGTAATGTTTTGTTAGCCTTTGGTAGTTCTGCATCTGAGACTAATGAAGGCTGTAGTTGTTAGGGAGCTGTGGTCTTGTTAGCGCAGTGGCCTCTGGTGTTTCTACACTGCTGACATTTAGCACCACTATTACAGTGGCCCCTCAAATAATGCCTGTTTGGAACGGGCAGATTGCATGCTTGCTTTGACATGACTACGGCTGTGATAACATGGACTATAGGGGTAGTTTATAGTTACAAACATAGCATACAGTTTGATCTCAATTAGACAAAATATCAAATGCAGTGAGCGTTTAGCGTTTGCTAACAATCTGATGTGCGATCCTTTAGTGGTGTTGTCGTGCCCAAATTTCAATGCCGAGTTCCCCACAGGTTTTGAATTTACCTGCGGCGGTGGTGGTTGTGGTGATGGTGGTGGGCGGCAGCACAGAGTATGACTGATGTCCACACAGAGTCATGCAGTTTACCGAGGGTGTAAGTAACCCCGCATGCAGGCGGTCATTAGTAGAGAAAAGCTAACAGTAAACAGCTTTTACCCAAAGTGTGACGATGGCACTACACATGCTAAGTAGCTCAGAGGAACAATTGAGAAAAGCAGGCACATCTACAGAGACTCCTTCATTTATTAGCCTGACACACCCACAGACAAACGCTTATTTCCACATACATGTTATACTGCCACTCCATATTGTTAATTTGTCACCTCATCACAACTTGTTAGCCACTTTTGGCTGAGAATTGACATCCAGGAACACATAGAACACACACAATCACACACACAGTTATTATCTCCTGGAACAATACTAATAGATGCATGTACTGCTGTGAGCAAACAGTTTGTGCCTCTGCTGCCAACAGAGTAGGATGGTGAATAGTTGCCAAATCTCCTCTACCCTGAGCCTCCTCTATTTCTCCTCTCCCCAACAAAAACCCTAACCTTTCTGTGCCTCCCATTTCTGTTTTAATCTTTACTTTAATCATTTTCCTCTTCTCACTCTGTATATTCTTCCCATGGGCTGAACCACATCCTCTTTTTTTTTTCTTCTCAAATTTGCACATTACCACTCTGTGATTTTTCAGTTTTTTTCCCTTTCCTGGGCTCACCAGGCTCTGATGTTTACACTCTTCGAGCACAAACTTGGTTTGAAGTTGTTTTTGTTGCGATAACAACAAAACTATAATTGATGGACAAACACAAGCCTGTCTGCACATATACGCCTTTGATGTGTCCGGTCATGTTTAATTAGCTGGAGTTAGTGGCGAAGGGGAAAGAGAAATATAACTCCCTCGCTAATTATTGGCTCCCCCGTCGGGCAGGAACTCTCATATCAGCCGGGCTGTCGAGGTCACGTACAGCTTCGGGCCACATTGCCCTCGATTCACCTGCTCTCGAAAACATCTTTGATCTGAAGTGCTTTAGAAGTCCCTGAAAAAAGAATCACTGTTCAAGGTATCTGCAGTGCTGACAATCTGGTTGTTCAGTGATGACGCGACGAATCCTACTTCCGGGTCTAAATAGTCTGCGTTTAATATGGCTTTTGTGTTGTTAACATGTTTAATGTTATGTATTTTCTTCTATTTGATCTCAAAAAGCTCCTAAAACAGTCAGTGATCACTGTTGACCTCCCTTGGCTTTTATTACCGCTAATCATTTATTTAAGCTCAGTTTTTAAAACCTTAGGATGTAACTACAGCCCAGCCCATGCAGCAGTATATGAATGACTAACCTCGTATTGTGGATGGATTATCTCAGTTGTTCTCCTGGCTGAAGTTTGGTCCTTTTACAGCATCCTGCCATGCGATTACATTTGTTTCTGACCACCGAGAAAACTCACGTTAACTTTTATCGAGTGGGAAAAAAGTTAGCTTGTTTATATTATGCTAACATACCTGTGTCGCTAGCAGTCACGTAGCACATCATTATATACCAGCTAGCCCAACTTCAGTAACCCTACAAACGTCACTGCTGTTTAGTTTTCTGTCTTCATTTATGTTGGAAGTGATAACAGAGCTGTACGTTTTAATTTGTTTCCAAAACCCCGCAGTCAGGACATGCTATATTGTATTTAGATAGAAGCTAGCGAGCTAACTCCCTGCTAACTTCTAACTCCGTTAAATGTCATAAATTCCGTTTTCATGGATGCCTGGATGTTAAGCTCAATTGTTACACCTGGTAGAGCAGAACGCTGATCATTTTATTAAAGATGTTATTTCTTAAACATCAAAATGTTAAAAATTACATTGATTTTTTTTCACCTTCCGCTGACGTTCACTTAGGCTGGTCCCACTGCAGAAGATCTTACAAACTTAAGTTTTTGTGTGTCTTCTGACTTCAATAAACTGCCACTGGGTCTTTTTGCCTGTTTTCTGAGATGACATATGCTTTGATCAGTTTTTATGTGGAGGTGGCATAGTTAGACTGCCACAGGTTCACTCCTACAATCACTCCTACACAAGCACTTTCACATAGACAAACATGCTGTCACGCATCTGTGTTTCAGTTGTTACAGGGAGCCAAATTCAGCCCTAAGATAAGAGAGCAAAAACACACTGGACATCACAGCTTTGCAGAACACGTCACTGCTCTTTTCCCTCTTTAGACCGAACGCTAAACAGATTTATTTGAAATCCGAATTAAAGGGGAGAGAGAGATGTTTGCAAAAATATGGCATTGTTTCCCTGCCACATCAGATCTGCCATTAGATATTTTTTTTCTTCAAAGTAAGGGCTGCATTTTAAGTAGGCATGCTTGGAGATGATGTTTATTTGGGCTGCATTAAATCTTTTGGATGGCATTAGTGCCTGAATCCACTTCCCCATGAAAACAGCTTGCGAGCTTATTCCCCCCCCTTTCTTTTTTTGAGTATACAGGAGCTGCATTTACATTTTATTCCACTTAGATTAAGTTCTTAGCAAAGTCTGACAATTTTTCAAATACCCCCTACTAAATGTTAAAAACTCAAGTGAGGGGGGAGGGGTGGGTTGGACGCCACTTTGTACAGTGCAGTGGGGCTTAAGCTATAGACTGCAAACAGAGACTGGCTATTGATTAGTTTGATCTTTAAAGATCACTGCTGACCCAACCGCACACACACACTTAAACACATGCTGTATTTTGCTGCAGCGACTGAATAATTTTGGCTCCACGTGAAAGCTGTGTTTCAGCCCCGTTGTTGCACGACGCAGCTTGTCAGTGCTTTCCTCTTGACGTTGCTTTCCTTTGCCATTCTGTGCTCAGCGGTGCACATTTTCTCAGCAAGTCTTTCACATTAGCACACTGCTTGTCATCTTGAAGTCCAGATCAGAGTAAATGCATGAGCCTACAGTTACTACACAGTGAACTCTGAGCTCTTCTTTAAAGTACACAATAGGGGCACAATAGGGGCTTCTTATTTATTGCAATCACATTGTAAATTCTCCTTTCAGCTTCATTGCTCTGTGTTCTTATCCCTCCCCTCTGTCTGCCTCTTTTTCACACTCCTTTTCTTCTTCTTCCCCTACGTTCCTTCTTACATACGACGCTGCTGTCCTCTGACATGCCAAATTGGAGTGTCATAGATAATTTGGATTTTTTGCCCTCACCGTTGAGCTCAGTTCATTCTCTCTCCCTTGTCCGTTGTTGTTGTTGTTTTGTTTTCTTCCCCCCTCCTCAGTTTCTTCTTTTTCTTGTTCAGTACAGGGCACCATTTTGTAACCCCGCTCCCACCCCTCCACGATCACCAAAATGTCTATGCTCAGATACACACATTGTCACCCTTGAAAAGATGAAGTCCCAGAATACTCTCCATAAACTCCATGCACTGCTAGTTGCATTGAGTATCAGTCTTCTGGTTTGCAAGAAAAGCTTCCTTTGTCCTCATTTCTTCCCATGCAGCATAAAAGCAGAGATTTTCTCAGTAACACTTTGTGTATGGGCTTCTTCTGGTCTTTCATGGACTCTTTTGCGTGGAAACGTACAAAGATGGAGGGCAAAAACACAAATGCAGTTCTGAAAAGTCACATTGGTGTTCTAGTTGTGTGGTCCACACATGACAGCATGAATCTAAATGAATGCCTAAATGGCTAAGAAAATTAGAAGAAGTGAAGGACGTCTCACTGCAGTCACTTCACAACACATCTATGCTACAGTATACATGTGGTGTTCTCTTTGGCTTGATAATAAAAGTGTCAAAGTAGTACAAACGTCATTTTCAGAAGATCAAGAATATTGATTATAAAGGAGGTCAGCGGTCAGAACATTTGCTTGGCAGCTTGTGCATATTTCAGCGCTAAACGGGGAGCCGGAGCTCGTTAATACATTTCAGGGTAAACATATCAAAGCAGTCCAGTAAAGATGACATAAAGGCATCTGAACCGCGTGGCTTTGGCTGCTCTTGTGCGTTTCTGTATAAACGTGTTTGTGTGGGTGAGTGAATGAGGTTTGATCCTGAGTGCAGTCTCCTTGGTGATACTGTGCCTGTGATGATGATTTCTCCCCAGGGCGTAAATCTCAACAAGCAGTGAAATTAATGGTCAGTGGCTTCATTCTTTTTTTTCTTCTTCCCCCCTCTCTTTGGTGTCTATGTGTGCACGCGTGTGTGTATTTATGTCTTTATTTGTGTTTAGTGTGCGCACAAACACCTCAGCATACCCCACCTCACATATGTCTCAGTCCCCTGTTTGTTGCTCTCAGTGGACATGATTTAGTACACACACAAAAACACACACACACACACACACCTAAGACTCAACTGTTGGATGGGATCATAAAAGTAAGGCTTCATCGTCTCTTGCTGTTAAGAAAACAGGGATGTTTTTCACCCACCAAAAGGGCAATAAACTCTGTCTCACAGGGAGTAACACACTTGAGCGGTTAGCTCGTGGGGGGAGGAGGAAAAAAAAAAAAGCAGCCCACCTGTCATTCACTCTCTGTTACGGCAGCAAAATCTGTGGGAATTTGACCACGGTGTATGTCAGTCTATTGGCATACACCTATTCAACATTACAGCCTCAACTGCACTAGGCACATTGCCAGCAGGATACTGCGATGAAATTTCTTCTTCTGCCTCTGTTGACTTCAGTAACAACAAATCATATCACCAGCTGGTCACTGAATATGGCTATTTGCATCAATTTTCACACAGCTGAAGCAGATGCACCGGCACGCATCCACTTGCCTTTCCTCTAATCCACATGCACAACTGTCACCATTACCTTCCTTAAACGTTCCTTGATTTTTCAAAATGAATATCTGCAAAGCTCGTAAAATGTATTCTCAGTGTAGCATGCATTCTTCGTGTAGTAATGTTATTAGTAAGGATAATGCAGTAAAGCCAAATGATTAACACAGAGTAAGTTAATAATCCAACTCCCTTAAACCATCAAAATTTTGTCATAATAAGCACGTCCCTGCTTTATTCTTCTGTCTTTGTGCTGTGGTTTGCCGTTTCCACCTTTGACTCTGCTCTCTGTTACAGTCTCTCTATTTGACATTAGGACCCAACAACTCTTTGGCCCTGACTCATGTTGACTCACAAGGCAGCACGCTCACAGGCCTGCTTAGAATATCCTCTCCTCTGCTCCACTAGCACAGTGGCTAGTGTTCACACAGAAATCCTAGAGTATGCACCGTGCAGCACACATCCTTCGCTTCAACTGGGGATTCAAGGCAGTTTGCATACTCGGTTATTAACAGGAGTATATTTTTTAGTACTAACTAATCCATAAAAGAAAAATGCATGGTTAAATGTTGCGCTTATGGATATGCAAATTATGGAGTTATCACAAAAAACAACACTTGAACGTTAAGAAGCAACACCTTTGGATTTTTTGTTGTTGTTGTTGTTTTTTGGGAGACATTTTGCAGATATGTTTTTGAGGAGTTGGCTTTTGCATGGCTGATGCTGTTGATTACAATGGCTGTAGGTGTAGGTTAAAATTAAAGAAATACTTTTACTCGTCCCAGCTTCTATACTGCACGGTAATTAACATGAGGAAAAAAACCTAATTAAAAGATTGCATCAAAATAATTGGGTTTTTGAAATGTCCTGCAATCCCCTTTTAGTTTAAAATGAACTCCTTTAGTCTTTTTTTTTTAATTGAATAGAGGAGCGAGTATGTTTACTTTCCAGCAGGTTTAAGTACTTTGACCTTTGACACTGAAAGCATACACACCTCGTCCCTGCTATTCCATTTCATTCCTTTCTGCTTTTATATTCCTGAGTATCTCTTACTCAAGCACAGTGGTCCATTTCTTGTATCAGCACTTCTCATCTGCTGCACTCTGCTACGTAACCCACCCCCCCTCCTCACACACACACATACTCTCCTTGTGGTGCAGATCAGGCCATTCACCAATCATGCGAGAGCCATGACGGCCAAGTTATATATCCCCTATTCCATCTGTAGCTGGCACTCTTGCATCACATTTGCTCTGTTTCCTCTTCCCCAAGTGCCTTTGCTTTTGCTTTCTTTCACTCTTCCTGAATTCCTTTCCCCTCTTTTGGTAGCTCCATTTCCATCTTTTCCTCATTTTCAGGTTAGTTTTTTTTTCAATTGCTTTTCCTCCATTTTTTTTCCTTTCTCCCACCATGCTTATCTTTCTTTGTGTCTTTTAATTAACCTCTTCTCATCACTTCCATGTTGTCTTCTGTATTTCTTTTAGTCTCCCACCACATCGAGTTCTGCCACATTTTTCTGCGTACTTATTTTCTGTGATTGCTTTCTCTTTTTTTTTCTTTTCTCTCTCTTTTTCTTTTTTTTTTTTGGTAAAAATCAATTTTTACCAAATTTCCACCTTCCCAATAACTTATTTTAAGTAATCTGTCACGAAATCTCACTTAAAATGTCTTTGATATATCTTAGTTTCTATATCATTACCTCTTCTTTGTCCTCTAAGTCATCTCCCTCCCTGCCCTACAGGCTCGGTGAGCTGTGGTTAAATAGGTTCATCTTACCCTGCTTCCTCTTTCAAATGGCTTCATGATTGCTAATGAAGCTCATAAACAGGAAAAGGAAAAACATGATGTGGAGGAGGAAGGGATGTGGAGAAGTGTTTTCCATGGAGACGGGCTCTTCACCGACTGGCAAGCTGATTGGCTGATTGATGACCCTGTAGCCATTTTGACCGATTAGCATGATGGAGCCTTTTATAGCACAGTGCAGCCTAATATGTGATCACATTGCACAGCATACTTTCTCTTTCTACTTCTGGGTTGAACAGTGTGATGAAGCATAATCCCCATCCTGCTATACCTCACTGGGGCAAAGGAGGTGTATCATAGCACTGCCAAGCATATGATAGACTGTCATAACAGAGCTAAATGCGTAATATGGTGCTTACATCTGTCCAGTTAGTTACAATCCATCTAATCCCACAACATTATCTATTTAAAAAGAGCGTGCTGATCCTGCTTTCTTACACTTGTTTGAACATTCCTCTCACACGTGTCCCATTAGAGACAATCGGGAGCTCATTGTCTGGATTTGCATAGTTATCAAAACAATTACAAGTAAACAAAAGATGTGGGAGACAACGGCATGCAAACTGAGATATGAGAATTAGCTAGAAATGGTCAGTACAAGATGAAGTGGTCACATTAACTCTTCAATTTAAATAATTCAACTTGCTATCTTTTCTTTCTGTTGCATTTCTATACGTATCCCAGCACACTACAAAATGAATATATGGCAGAAAAAGCGGGGTAGGATAGCAAGAACTGTTGCTGATTTGATCTCATTTTTGTCCAGGTGGCCTGTCTGGACAGCCCTGGATGCACTGCAGTAGGTTAGTTTTTCTCAAGTTAGTCATATCGGAACATAAAATCTATTTTTTTGCATTGTGTATCAGGAGATTCTTTCCTTTTGGGCTGCCTCTAAATATTTCCAGCTCTCATCGTTTTTGTCTTGTTTTATTTTTTTTCTCCAGATGTCTCTTTTCATTGGGATGGTTATATCATACCCCTGTAATGTACAATGTTAGACCTCTAAATTATACATGCTCCTATTCTACAACAATTTGATGTTTCCAAGCACAAGACATCTGCTAAAACATTTGTAAAAAGGTGTGCTTTGCTGTGTCCTTCAGCAGTCTTTTTTGACCTCCATTTCTTACACCAGCACACTTCATCTCCATCTTGTCCGTTTCAAATTTTTAGGAACTGGACTTTTTACCCCTTCAAATAAACATCAGTCTGCTCTTCTGTTAGCCTCTATTGCATATTGAGCTGATATGCTCTCAGCTTTTGTCACACTCCTTTTTTTTGTTTAATATTTAACCTCTGTCGCTATACTTCCTGTGACACAAAGTTTGAAATGTCACATTGTCGAAGAGAGAAGTTCAGATATTTTAGGTGCTCACCTCACAAGTACTACTTTTAACCAGCTTTTTATTTGCCACGCTTACTTATTATGTAAACAGGTGTTGTGAACTTCACTACCAGCCATAAGCTTCGCTCCCAGTACACATCTGTGACTGTGGATCTTTTCACGTCTTCGTTCTAATAATGTTTTGATTAGCTAAGGAGTATCTATGCTGGTTGTGATGATTATGATCAACACAACTCCCACGGAGATCTTTTGTAGTATTCTCTTGGTCATCTCTCACCCACATGTTGCCCACTCCAAGCATGGTATGTTGCTGTTTACTGAAATGTTCTCCCAGTGTACTGCACACCACCTTCTCTTTTACATTTTAACAAACAGAGCTCGAGACACAGTATTGTCATTAAATAAGAGGAAAAAGAAACATTCACAGAAAATGTTGGCGGGTCTTTAATGCCCCTCGGCCGAATTCCAGAAAGACAAAATACGTGGTTTACCTGTCTCACAATACTACAGGCGGTGTTTCCTATCCACGGTGTATCATTTTTTGTTCGAACTGTGTGGCTTTATTATGATTGAGAGGGGTGATATTGTTGAAGATGAAAAATGCACAGTTAACAGTGAGACCCAAATGCATTTGTCACCATAAAAAGACCCCATACTGATTGATGAAGCCCCAACAGCTGGAAATGTAATGAAAAGAGATATGAAGATCTATATTTTTTGGCAAAGTGCACCTTTTTCACTCATTACGTTTGTGATTAATAAGACTACCTTGCAATAGAGAAAATGAGGTAGGTAACACAGATTGGATTCTTGAAGCATTATATCATGAGCATTTCAATTAAAGTATTTGTAATGGCACTGCTGTATGTCTCTTTGACTAGACCATCAGTTCTTTTTAACCTGTTAACATGTTTGTTGAACTTAAACTTTCATCAAATGCGTGCTTTGATCAGCCACAGGCTGATAAAAGCATCATGACAGTCACTCATGTAAAAGTAAGCGAAAAATAAAAAAAAGCAGATTGTTGCTGTAAATAATATAATGGGACGTGTGGAGGGATATTTTAAAAAAACCCATCCACTTGTGCACCATGATTCATTCTGCCTGACTCATTCAGCACACTTAGAGTTAAAGTATAGCTGCAGCATCTTACTGCAGTGTCTAAAGCATTTGGCTGATTGTTACAGTATACGCCAGGAAAAGAAGAGAAAGGGGGGGGGAAAAACATCTCTTTCTAATACTTTTTTTTTTCTTCCAAAAATCCTTTTTATTGCATTTATAACATTTGGCACAGTACAAATTCTTGGTGCTTTTACAAGATAAACCTGTAAAGATCAACACTGACCTTTTTTTTTTTCCCCGGATTTTGTTAAAGAAAGTCTTCTCTGTATAAATATTCTTTTTTCTTATCACTGCATTCTCTGTAGCATGGTGTAAAAATCACACAGAATGCCCTCTGTTAAAACAAGACTACCCTCATTTTTCAAAGTCAAGACAGCATCTTAAACAACTCATTATTTTAAATAGAAGTTACAAGTTAGAAAATAGTTTCAATTTCTTTTTAATATACGTTTCTCTATCACCAACCCATGGTAATTTTAGTTCGTCCATATATATATATTTATTTATAAGCATGTACAACAAGAAATCATCAGTCTTTTAAGTTTTGCACTCTGTACAAAAGTATGTCCTGTCCTTTTTTCGTTGTGCATTCTATTGCATGATTTTAAATGAGGAAAGGACAAGGGGCGTGTGAAAGAGGGGTGAGTAGGAGCTAGGAAACTGGGAAAAGGGGTGAGATCCTTTTGGAGGGGCCTTTTTAAATCTGAGTCTCCTGTACCTTCTCCTTGTTGTGAGTTTTTACGACATAGGGCTCAGCCATTGCTGTGATGGCACTGGGCAAGGTTCGCGGCAAAGAGTTCCCAACATTGTTGTCTGTCCATTTAGCCCCATGGCCAGTCGGTTTATAGGTATTATATTTGGGCTTTAGAGTGCTGTAGTCCACCATATGAGAGCTGTAGTCCAGTTTATGTGGACTGTAATCCAGTTTAGGTCTCTGAGTTTGTGGACTGAAGTCAGACTTGAAGGCGCTGTAATCCACTTTGTGGGGGCTGAAGTCAGTCTTGAAGGCGCTGTAATCTGTTGCAGTTTTATGTGGGGTGTAGTGGTCCTTAGCTTTGTAGGTACTGTCTGTTTTAGATCTCTGGGCACTGTACTCTGTTTTGGATTTAGGCTGAGTGCTGTAGTCGGGTTTAAATGGGCTGTAATCAGGTTTAGGTCTTGGGTGTGTACCAAAATCAGGTTTGAATGGACTATATTCAGTTTTAGGTCTATGTTGTGTGTTGTAGTCTGATTTTAATGGGCTGTAGTCATGTTTAGGTTTCGGCTGAGTGCTATAGTCCCGTTTGAATGGACTGAAGTCACTCTTCTGCCTGGGATGAGTGCTATAATCTAGTTTGAATGGGCTGTAGTCTGATTTAGTTTTTGGATGAGTACCAAAGTCTGGCTTGAAAGGGCTGTATTCTGCTTTAGGTTTGTGGGTGCTATATTCTGGTCTAAATGGGCTGCAGTCAGGCTTTGGTCTGTGAAGGCTAAAATCCGGCGTAGATTTGTGTGTGTTGTAATCTGTGATGGTTTTGTGGCTGCTAAAGTCCATATTTGGCTTATATGTGGTATACTCAGCCTTTGGCTTGTGAAGTGTGAAATCAGGCTGGGGTTTGTATTCAGCCTTGGGTTTGTGAAAGCTGTAGTCAGTCTTGTGGCTGATAAAGTCCAACTTGTGTATGCTGTTATGGTCTCGGATTTCAGGCAATGTGAGAGCTGACTCTTGGGCTGCAGATGCTGGTGGTGGAAGGTCCTCCTCATCCACCTGAATAATCTCAACAGTGCGGGCAGCTGCCACAGTGCTCCTCTGCTGGTGGCGCTTTCTCAATTTGTAGAAGGCAATGAGCATGACAGCAGCCAATAGTGTCACTGCCACAAAGCAGCCTATTATAATCTTAGTAGTCTTCATCACTTCATCAAGGCTAGGCCCAGACTTGCCTGGTTTGTTAGTCGATTGAATTCCTGGCAACACAGATGGTTTAGCTGCCCCTGGTGGACTGTCGGTGTTTTGTAACAGTACAGTTGGGGTGGAGATGAAGACTGGTTGAAAGACAGAAGGAGAGGCAGTTGTAGTTGTTGTCCCTAGGCCTACTCCTCCCCCAGCAACACCAGCGCCTGCAGCAGCTGCAGTGGTTGTTGTAGTTTTAGGTTTGGGCATCTCAGTGGTTGGCCCCAAGACCTCCACGGTCACTGTGGTAAAGTAACTTAAGTTGGATGTATTAAGCTCAGCTGCACTCACATTGAGGTAGGCTGAGGCATTAGAGTTCCCAGCTGCATTGGAGACCATGCAGGTATAGGTGCCTGTGTCTACTGCAAGGACATTTGAGAAATTAAGGGTACCATCATTGAGGACTGATATTCTCGGGTGACTAGAGGCATGTGTCAGTATAGTGCCGTTGGGTAGGAGCCAGCGCACTGAAGACATTGGAGCTGTGCGGCATCGAAGCTCAGCCACTCGCCCTGCTGAGATGTTCAAGTCCCTTGGTGCATCAGCAATGAATGGTGCAGAACACTGGACTGCAGCACCCTCACCTCGGTCCACGTCCACCAGCTGTCGACCTCTCATGCTCGCAGGGGAGTGACAACGTCCACAGCAAGTTGAATTAGTAGGGATGTACTCCCTTAGCCAGCGTGCTAACCATACAGCCTCACAACCACAGTTCCAAGGGTTATGGTGGAGGTGGAGCTCCACCAGGTACCTGAGCGGGGAGAACAAATCATGTGGCACAGCGCTCAGATTGTTATGGGCAAGATTAAGCTCCACCAGTGAAGATAGGTCATCGAAAGCATTGCGCTCTATTACTGTGATTTGAGAGTTCATCACCCATAGCTTTTTCAATGAGCGCAGACCTTTGAAAGAGCCTGGTTTTATCATTGGAAAGAGATTTTCAGAAATCTCTAGCTCCTCGAGGCCTTTGAGGGGACTTAGGTTTGGCATATCACCCCTTATGTTGCACATTCCCAGGTTGAGGTACTTGAGATTTTGTAGGCCCTCAAAAGCTCCTTCTGAGATGTACTCCAGTTTCCTTAACTCTCCCAGGTCCAGTCGCATGAGTGAGGGTACCCGGTTGAAGGCATAGGAAGGAATACTTTCAATGGGGTTGTTCCTCAACCATAGTTCTCTTAGTTTGGATAGGTATTCAAAGGCCCCACTGGGCACCACCGTCAACCGGTTGTCAAACAGCTCCAGTGTGTTGAGGCTGGTGAGTCCATTAAACGCGCCCACCTCAATCTGCCGAATGGCATTTCGCCCAAGCTGGAGCACCTCAAGGTGGTGCAGATGGCGGAAGGAGTCAGCCTGCACCGCCTCAATGGCGTTTTCCATTAGATTGAGGTGTCGCGTGTTGGCAGGAATCCCAGGGGGGACACGGGTGAGGCCACGACGGGTGCAAACCACTTTCCCCTGCTGATTACTACAAGAACACTGCGGTGGACAGCCCTGGGGTCCTTGAGACACCGCCGCCCCCGCCAAGGCCAGGGAGGCGCTGCTCCACGCTTGCACCATCAGGAAGACTACACAGAGCAGGGCGGCTTTCCTGGCACGATGCACAGCTACCCGCCCCAGGAGACTCATGATGTGGCACGTTCATAATTCAGCATCATCTGGGGGGGAGGATGGGGATGTTTGGGGCTGGTGTTTTGGGGGTGTGGGTGCAAGGAAATTAGCTGTTTGGCTAGCAGTACTGTTTATGGGGCCAAAGTAATAAGGTTAAGGGAACTGATGTGGGCAAGGGGAGAGCAAGGGTTTAGGTGGTTGCTAAGGGGCAAGAGGACTTGACCTGTCCTCAGTTAAGGGGTGATTTTATTTCCATGAACTGTGCTCAGGGGCAGAAAGAAATGGGGTGGTGGAGAGGACTGGCTTTTCTGAAATATGTGTATGAGAAGAACATGATGGCAAATTAAGCAACCAAAAACCGTATTACAAGACAGAGGGGAGGGGAGGGTGTTACAAATTGATGCAGAGAGGGTTTGAAACACTAGACACCTACCTCAAGTTATTATTACAGGTCCTTGAACTGAGATATATAGCTTCCCTCCTTTTTGCAATCAGAAAGAGCTGATGTATTCGCATCAGATGTATTTATATCCAAGAGCAGCAAAGAAAACCTTTTATGTTTGCCCTGTCAAAACGGGCATCAGTGCCAAAGAGCTTAAACAAGATGAGCCCTTTTGTAAATCCATACATCCAAAGAGAAAGGTTCGAAGGCCCTTTTGTGAATGTTTTTCTTCCTTTACGTGCCGATTACCAAGAAAAAAAAAAAAGGAGGGGGGAAACGACTGTAGCTAGGAATCCAGTCAGGCTCCCAAAGCAGCAGTGCTCCCTTGCTCGCTCTTCGCTGTCGGCTCCTCTTCTCTTGCTTGTCCTTGGAATCCGACAGTTGATCCCCCCGTTAAACACCTTAGCCAGGTCTCCATAGTCCAGGCAACCACAGAGATGCACACGCACTATTGTTTTTTGTTTTGTGCAACAAAACCCAAGGCAGGAAACAACAAAAGGAGGGAGGGAGGTAGAAGAAATTACAATTACAGAAGGATAAAAAAAACAAAAAAAAATCCAGTCCTTTCCAGTGTTCTATGTTTTTTGTTTGTAGTGGAAAGGAGGGGTTAAAAAAACAGGAAAAAAAACAGTCCTCCTTATCTGTATTCCTCTTTTCACTTTTTAGTAGTCAATCAGTTGGTCGGTTGGTCAGTCTGACAGCCCTTCTCCCTCTCTTGCACTCTTTTCTTTGCTCCCCTTTTCAACGCAGTGTCATGTCCACTTGATTCTTCTTTATTTTATTTTTTCTCTCCTTTCCTCCTGGGGAGCTCTTGGCAGCAGTTGAAAAGGCTAGGCGACACACACAGCCTTCATTATCTTCTTTCTCCTCTTAACTAGCCACATGCTCCAGCCTCGGCAGCCGCGGTGGCGACAGCAGCAATTGCGAACGCACACACACCATCCCCACGAAGCATACAGCAGCAGTAGCGAGCACACACACAGCAGCAGCTGCAGCCTGCCTCCCGTGCACTTCCCAATAATCCGTCAGTTTCTTCAGAGGAGGAGTGGGGTGGGGGATGGAAGGGGGTGCTGGGAGGAGTGGGGGTATTGTAGCTGGGTTGATCGAGGTGGGTTAGAGGGAGGAGGGATGGCGCGCAGTTTCTCCTTCCTCTCTCTGGGTTGTTTCTTTTTTCTTCTTGTTTCCAGTTCTTTTCTTTCTTTTTTTTTCTCCCCCTCCTTTTCTTGTGGTGATCAGCACCCCCTCGCAAATGCAGCGTCCAACTGGGAGAGGAGCAAGGCAGAGAAGGCAAGCGCTGGGCAAGCGCGGCTTACAGGCGTGACGTTAACAGCAGCGTCGATGTGGAAAGGATCCGTTGTAGCAGCGAAAGAGAGAGCGTGCACCGTCTCTCTATCTCCCACTCTCTCTCTCTTTCTCTCACACACACCCTCTCTTGCTCTCCCTCACACCCTCTTTCTCTCCCTGCCTCCCTCACACTCTCTGCAGTGTCCTGAGGTATTTGGGTGAGCTCAAAGCACTCAGACCTTTTTAGAGATCTACCTCTTCAAAAACCAGTTTGCTCCTGCTGTCCTTCGCTCTCCTTTTTTTTTTTTTTTTTTTTAATGCTCATAGTCTCTTGTTCTGTGGCTTTCTGTGGCTTTTGTGGCTTAGGGGAATGGACAGGCTGTCCAAGCACAAGTCAGAGATGGACAGTGGCATCCCCACAGCAACCATATTTTAACCCCCTCGTACCCAGCAGTACTCCAAACATTCCAACGACTCTGGCAAAGCTTTCCAGTTTTGCTTTGGTGGTAAGGAAAGGCTGATGGGTCACCGCTTCTCTCACTTTCTAGTTTCCTCTCTTTTATCATGCTCTCTCTCTCTCTATCTTTTCTCAGCCCCCTCACTCTTTATCTTTGTTTTCCTTTCACTTGAGCTCTCTTTGCTCTCACTCTTTTTGCCTCGTCCTTTCGTGAAAAATAGGGGAACATGAATGGACTGCTGACGCATCCTGCTTGGAGCGGTGCTTGGGTTTGATGCAGTGTGTTATGTGCATTAACTCCCTCCACCCACTCCACCCTCACCCTCCTCACTATCTTTCCCACTTTGCTCACTCCTGATCTGTCATTGTGTCACTCTTCTGGCTGGCTATTTATTTTTTTTACATGAAGCCTCTTAGAAGTTCAAGTTTACACAACTTTTTTGGTCACCAAATTCCATCTTTAGTTTTGTTTCACAGGTTGGAATGAAGTATAATCCCCATTTCTTGCTTCAGCTCCAGGAAATTAAAAGTTTACTTTGTTAAATCCATAATCAGATACTTTTACTCAACTCGGGACTGCAGTAGGACTTCAGAAGTGACTCTAAAATCAAAGAATTTCTTTAAAAGAATACTGGAAAATAAATACTGGAAAGTGAAGTACATTGTATATAATGGAGACTCTCCATCCTCTTCCACGTCATACGCCTCTGAAGGTAGTTAGAGCACTTTAAACAGGCAGGCCTTAACCCTCAATTTGAGCACAAACTGTCGCCCCGGAAAGCACACAGCCATAAAGGTCATGTTAAAAGAGGCACAATAGAGAAAACAAGACAAGCTTTACCTTCCTGATGGAAGTGGGAGAGGTAGAACAAATGAAGCAGACTGTCCTGTAACCCTCTACCTCACATGATTTGCACCAGCCTCATGCCCATTAAACAAGGTAGCAGTGTGGGTAATTTATGCTTGGTAAAGCTAGCTGTGACACTGCTGCTAGGTGTGTGCATTCGTGTCCAAGGTAGAGAGTAAGCGTGTGAAAAAAGAGAGACAAAAAGAGGGAGGAGAGAAGGCACACGAGCTAGAAAAGGTCACACTGCCTGTAGCGCAGTACGTTATTCCCACTGGCACAGGAGTATAGAGCCAACTCCTATATTATACACACACAGACTTTCTCCTTGACTTCACTGCAGTTGAATATGAACAGGCTTCAATGAAGCACATGTAACAGCGAGGTGGCAGCCACAGGAGTATAGGGGAGATTTTCCAGTATTATGAAAGAAAAGCTATTTCGTCTCCTTTCCTCTGGGATTGCATAGCATCGCAGGCTTGCAGAGCATGATATCGCAGGTGTACTGCAGCTTCTTTAGTGCATTCTCCAAGCAACTGATAATGTGAGATAATGCACTTGCATTTAAACAAGCATGCTGGAGCAGTAAGCTGGACATGGAAGCTCGCAGATGTGATTTTTAGGTACAGAAGTTAAATTTACTACTGTGTGCATAACGGCACTCCTTTGTTTGTGTCGGGTGCTGCCTCTGCACTGTTCTTAAGTGTGGTGTACCACTGTTTCATGAGCAAGTGACCCAGAATGGGTTCAGGTTGCGTTTAACCCACCCAGGACAGTACTTCTTGGACTAATGTCTAACCAAAATCATCCACTGACCCGTAGAGTGACCACCACTGCAAGGGCAGCTCTCGCCTCTTGGCCCTTATCTTGTCCATTTCTCTCTTAGCTGTCTTTTAAAAAAAAAAAGTTCCTGCTCAATTTTTGTCTTTCCGTGGATATGCCGCTTTCTCAGTACTGATGGAGCCTGGGTCATGCCCTGCCAAATGCTGTAATGCTCCACTGACCAAAAGCGGGCAGCCTTTTGCGTTATAGTTTGATTCTGCCCCAGAATGGCCAAAACAGCCTGATAGCCGGCCAAGCTCTGCAATC
Source organism: Aulonocara sp. 'chitande type north' Nkhata Bay (assembly GCF_057382095.1). Classification (NCBI taxonomy): domain Eukaryota; kingdom Metazoa; phylum Chordata; class Actinopteri; order Cichliformes; family Cichlidae; genus Aulonocara; species Aulonocara sp. 'chitande type north' Nkhata Bay. The sequence goes on along the minus strand of NC_141360.1, from coordinate 29,466,926 downwards.
ACTGCAAGGTTTTCCCCAAGTCCCCCCCCCTGAAAAAACAATCTATATGTGTATTTTTCTCAAGCTGAATCGAGTTTAGTAGTATACTTGAATCTAAATCAGTTGTTTGGTGGTGCAAGCCAATGTTGAAATTGCAAAACTCTCTTTTTGCGGTTCAGATTATGCCAGGATATCCATGGTGGATAGTAGCTAACATCCAGGTCATATAGTGGTCTCATATGTTCACAGTTTAACATGCACTGACTTGACAAGATGGGTGTTGTCAGGCCTCACCTTCTGGACTTGCCGAACGATTACATTTTGATGAGCTGTCAGATACGTGGGACCTTCACGCTGTCATGCCAGGCCCAATCGCCTAGTGTGCGACCCCTGCCCTAACTGCTTCACACAAAGCTCTATGGAGCCAAGCGCTGCACCAGGCCAGGAGGGCACTGGTTGTAGTTTAGGGTGCTGCACGACCTACTTTGGTGCAGTTTGTCCGCCAGCATATTCAAGGGGTATATGTAATCAGTACAGAACCCATCCCCTGGGGTTAGTGCTAGCAAATCTGGGCTACGGCCAGTCACATGTAGGTCGGCAGCCTGTCTGTTAGCGTGCGTGCGTGTGTGCGTGTGTGTGTGTGTGTGTGTGTGTGTCAACCCTGTTTGGATGAATGACCTGCAGTATGGTGTAGCAACAATCACAATGGGATTAAAGGTTGATTGATAGATCTAATGACAATAGCATTGCCTGTGTCATTGCTGGGATCAACAATTCACAGCCCTTTGTAATCCACATATGTTTTTCTGTCAGCACGTGTAAGTCAGAAAACATTTCTCAAGGAGACAAGGGGCACACTGTTTTTACAATTTGCTTTGTGCTTGAGAGCTATTATAAATTTTATTCATTTATTTCTCTGTGTTTATGAATGGGCATGTCCTCTGAGTATTGAGTAATGTCCCAGTGATCTATATCATAGTAGTGACCACCCTAACATAGTATTAGTTTTAAGTCAGTTTATTCTAGGCCATCATCCTGTACCTTAGTATGTGCTCATAAGGACACCCTAAACTCTGTGATGCTGACCTTGAGATAAAGGCCCTATTATTGGGCAGTTTGTTTTCCATTTTCATTTTAATTTCTAGGAATTAATTCTGCTAGAGATTACGTGCAATACACTTGCACTCTCTCTCTCTCACACACACACACGCACACACACATGCAGTGCTATCAGTGTCCCAGTGAAGGCTTAAACTGCTTGGTGGGGATTTTTTTTTTCTTTTCAGTTTATTGGTTTTCTCATCACAAAGAGACACACACAAATCATATGCCAGCGTATCAAGAGATTATAATAGGCAGTAGGGTTTATTAGTGGCTTCCTCTTCCATCTGTTCAGGTCGTTGTTTCATCGCAGTACCTGATCTGTCTTGCTAATTTGCTTTCACTGACCTTGTGTGGCCTCCAGTCAATACAGCATAGGAATATTGATCACCTTGTGCTGTATCCCACATATTAACACTGTTGCATTTTCATGGAATATGGTTTGGTGGCATATTTCTTTGAAACGGTTTAAGCAGGCAGGGAACTTAATCAAGCAAAGAAAAGTGGTTGAACATTTTTTTCTTAGTAACCATTTTGCTTTTACTTTAAGACATTAGACTTTTACTGTTTTTGACTTTTCTGGCTACTTTTAATCACTCTTTTCTTTCTACCTGTCCTGCTTCTCATTTTCTTTGTTACTTTTAACACTGCTTTTGTTCTTTTTATGTTTCCTGGAAGTCTTATTTCTCCCTGTTTTGCTTTTGCTCTCACTCTCCTACTCTAAATGAATACAGTTTACAGTGTTTTTCACGACTGGTATTTGCAGGCTTGTCTCACATTAATTGTGTTTGCTCATTCATTTTATGCTCTATATGTGTCTGTGACATTGTGGGTGCTCTCTCAAGCGAGGGCAATATCAGGTCATAGCAACTGAAGGCACAGAGTAAAAGATGGGCTTTTTTATGATCCAGTGTTTTTCAGCATTTGAGCTTTGCTAGCAGCCATTGTCTCCAGACTAATGGGCTTCATTATGGTTAGCTGTGTTCGTACTGGCTGCCAGAGCAGGGATTAGCCCTAGTGCTGTGATAGCTGGAAGCAGAAGAGAAGATATTGTTAGGTTAGCACTGGTAACCCAATCAGCGTGAGCCAAGATAGCTATAGGATAGATAGCAGGAGATGCTTCATGCACATTTGGATAAGACTGTTGAACCTTTTTAATTTTGATTTTTCATTTCATTTTACCGGTTAAAGCCATATTCACTCAGAATAGAATTTTTAATTAAGTGCTAATTATAAATACTGATATTCCATATTAAACTTGTCTTAGTATAATGTGCCAAGCATGAGCTAAAATGCCCTTGGTTCCCCATGTTTTCCTCACCATATGCTAATGCCCTCCATGACCCGCCTTGGCCACGTCATTAGTCAGCTGGTCCCATTAGGATTCATAGAGCATCCCTGTATGCGCGTTCATCACAGTGTTGCCTTGCCAACTGCCAGGTGAAAGAAATTGATTTCTCTGAGCAATGTGAAGGTAACAAACATACTAATTCACCACAGAGAGATGAGCTTAATATCCTATAATATTTTACTTCTAAAGACCCTGAGATCCACCTCCCTCTCCTCCATTACTTAGGTCAAAACAGAAACAGTGTTGTAAGATGTTATTGTGAAACATTACATTCTCCTATTTTGGATTTTGAATTAGTTGTTGTTCATTAAATTGTTTTGGTTTTAAAATCAAATTAGAGCTATACCAGGAATTATGCACTGTATTTATAGCATATAACATACTGAAAATAGTTTGCCTTTAAATGCACATATCTCTCTATATGATCGAAATAAATCCATTACTAACATGTAATGTGGTCATGAACGACTATGCCATCATCTGAGTCATACTTTATTAAAATTTCATCTCCAATTACAAAGTAGCTGCATTTGTTTTCTGCGGTGCCCCTCTTCTTAAAATCATAGTAGCTGCTGCTGTCTTTGATGTTGATCTACGACAGGGGTAATCACAAGGATCTGTGTAGCGCTCTAAGGGAGAATTACAGGCAGTTTATGTTCACCATTGTCATCATAGTGCACAGCATCATGCCCCAAAATAAACTCGCCACTGCCGCCTTGTCGTTTTTCTGCCAATTTTTGGAATCTTACGTGTGCAGTGTAGCTGGCGGGGTCAGGGTGGAGGCACACGTGTGCAAACAGGTCAGTCTCTGTAGGCGTCTTCATGATACATCAATGCCAGAAGCACAGGTAGCCCTTCATGGTGCAGAGGGAATTTTGATGCAAGACTCGGGTAAGATCAGTTGTGCAGAAAACTTGGGAAAAACTTCCACGGTCACTCTTTTCGACTTCCTGCTTCAGTGGTGAAGCAGTGGTTTTTCTGAGCAGGAGGAACAGCACGTATTGTTTGCAAGGCGGCTGCAGTGTGCTTCAAGCGGATGATGTGGACACGGTGCCATGATGACCATAACAATTGCTTTTATTCCTACTAAAGTCTGTTACAGTACAGACTGAGTGATGGCAAAAAAACAAACAAGTTTTCATTTATCCAGCAGATAAAAGGTGTCCATGTTGAGGCCAGTATTCCTTTTTCCCCCAATGGTTTTCTAGTTCTGTGTTTGTGTTTACAAACCTTTTCATTTTGCCCCACACCAGATATCTTGGTGCAGACTACACATGATATTAAAGGCTGCTTTTCAGTGGCTTTCCAGCGATGGAAAGCAGATGATAGGTAGGTAGGGAGTAAACACAGTCTGTTTCTAATATGCATCCAATTTGGATTTCATTACCGATAGTTGCCATTCTACTTTATCTGTGTTCAAATGAACCCTGATCTGCCATGTGAACATAATGAGAATCACACACTTTATATATTTAAGTATACTTTAAGGAGCTCTGAGGTCATTGTTGTGAGGGAGTCATTTTACTTGTAGAAAAGAAAAGTGGTATGTTAGAATGAGTGTGTGTACAGGAGATGATTTTTGTGTGTTGTCTTGAATGTTGACAACTCGCCACCAAGCCAAGTATTTTTCCCGTGGAGCATTCTGTCTCTCTGCCCTCTTTTTTTTTTTTTTTTTTTTTTTTCTTTGCATTTTTTTCCTCTTGGTACGGAGGATTTGAGAAGCCTAGCTAAGTGTGTCTAATCTATGAGTGCATCCAGCACAGCATCAAATGCTTGGTGTACCTGCGGCATCCAACAATGCAATACTTAAGCAGCTGTTTGCCCAAGCAGGTTGGAGACAATGCTGGATGGGAAGGGCTGAAAATTGAGAAAGGGACACCTGAGTGGACGTTAACATTATTGCTAAATGAGCGTGGAAGCATTAGAGAGAAAAAGTAATGAGAGGAAAAGCAAATATTTGGGATGAAAGAAAGAACGCTGGGGGAAAAAATGGAAAGGAATACTGTTTCAAGGAAAAACCACATCCAGCTCATACACACTGTACAAATGGACTTGGTCCCATCTAAACTCCCGTTCCCGTGGCATTGCTTAAATTTGTTTTCTTTAGCAATGCAATCAGGGACTTCCCCCAAAGGTAAGCTGGGGTGGTGGTAGTGGTGGTGGTGGTGAGGGGTCTTGGCTATGAAAATAGGGAGGGAGGAAGCATCAGGCAGCACTTTCTAAACTGAAGTCAATAACACAACAGTCAGTTCTGTCAGAACCAGGTCCTCCCACACAGTCCACTTACAGCCAGTAAGAAGAGCTGAGGTTAGGATGCCAATTTGAGTGCTTGAAATTACCACAACCCATGGCAACATGTGTTTATATAGGTAAAAGCAAGTGAGGAAATGTTGGTGTGCACGTCAGAAATTTGATGTCCAAGAAAACAAAATCTCAATCTCCCACTCAGGTTTGACATTTTTTCAACAGTACTTGAATCTTAAGTAGCGTTGTGGTCTTGAGTAAGAAGAAAATCTGCAGAACTTGGAAACATTGGGATAAATTAACAAGCTCAACCAAATGCTCAAGCCTTCTACACGCAAGTGATTTCACTCTACATCTGGCCCTCGTACGAAATCTTGCTAATGCAGCCATATTTGAGACACATGCACACACAGCTTTATTTTGCCTTTAATCCCTTTTCACATGTTAGCACTTCTACATAGCTTTAGGGGATTAAAACGGGTATGGCTAGCTTTCCCTGAGCATGTGTAGGAAAGCGAAATGGGTGACTGGTAAATGGTAGACATCTGGCTGACATGACGTGCCAGTGTGTCGATGCAAGTGTGCTAAGCTTACATGCTTATGAATCTGATGACGGCTACGTAATGTTACTGACATATTTGCACAGCATGGAACGAGCACGATTTGTTTGGGAGCTAGCACTTTTTGTTCACTTTTGCTGAGCAGAACGCTAAAAAAAGAGTCGGTTAACAGCAGTTTTAATACCCTGTGTTCCCAGTAGTGTGCTGAAGTGCATATGCGTGTTTTGCAGGCCAATTTTCAGTTTCTGGTATGTCAGAATTTTAAGTGCATGCATATAAATACTGCTTGTTTGAGGGTTATTTTATTTTATTTCATCCTTGTGTGACAGAATGTGTTGTTAGCTAAAGGTTATCCGTGTGGTGGATTCTGTCTCAAACACAATCACATACAGTGATGCAATGAGATGTTTAAATTTCGCATGATAGTGGGGGAATAGGCTTACTGAAGAGTGAGGCTTTTCTTTAACCATGGGGATTTTGACTTTTTAAGCATGCTGAGAATTGCCTTTGGATGTTACCATTGCACATGTAAAGCTGTCATGCTTACTATGTCATACTAGCGTGCATACCATTATCTCGTGCTTTTGTCTCTTGTAGTTCTTGGGGGGTTTGGTTTGTTTTTGCTCTTTTTAAACATCCAGATATATTATAGATCCACGTTGTACACGGGCCACTGCCTACTAGTCCCCCTACCAGGTTGCATTCTGTCTGCTCTGTCAGGCCTTTGAATGATAGCATCAGTCTAGGTCACTCACACCCTGGTTGTGTTTATTGGTGAGTGGCCCTGTTATTCTCTCTCTCTCTCTCTCTCTCTCTCCCCCCCCCACACACACACACACACACACACACACACACACACACACACACACACACACACACTACACTAACATAGAGACCTGGTTTGACACATGGATGAACAGTGGTAATTTCCCAAGGTGGACATTGATTTAACTTTCATTTTCTCGTCTCTCTTTGTTTGGCATCTCGCTGAAAGTTATCATTTTGAATTGAAAAATTTACCTCATTCCAAGCAGGCCTTTTTCTATTATTTTAATTTACTGTATAATATGAAAGATCTGAATTTCATATAGTGATAAGGGCAAAAAAAATTGTAGTGATTAGAAATGCTACAGGGGTTCTCAGTAAGTTTCTGCTTTTGAGATGCGTAATGTCATTATCACAGTCCATAAAGGAACACGTGCACATGCCACTGACCTCTCTTACATCTAACTGGCTATAAAATGTTAACTCAGATGTATGTATGTAAGTTTTAAATGAGGGGCCTGCAGATGTTTTTTTGTTTTTTTTCCACACATGGCTTTGCTGACACTCGAACTGCTCTAGTTTCCTGACACTTTTCTGCCATCCATTAGTTTGTTGCTCAGCTTTACTCAGGAATAAATTACTGAGTAAATAAAATGAATAAAGCCACTAAGATGCCGAAGTTCTAATTTTCTTAGGAGAAAATATTTGATCTCACCACTTTTGTTCCCCCCATCAATTAGAAATAACATAAACCAAACGCCTATGTACATGGGGTCTTCTTAAAATGTAGCTCAACCAGTAAGTCTGGGAAGCATGAGTGTTGACCTGGCCACAAAATTGCCTAAATAGCTTGTGATCAGTGTTGGGGAGTAACCGAATACATGGACTGGCGTTATGTATTTAAAATACGAAATATGAGTAACTGTATTCTGTTACAGTTACTGTTTAAAAAGGTGGTATTCAGAATACAGTTACTTTGTTGAAATAAATGGATTACACGGCGGTCTTTTCCTGTTTCATATGTTAGGCTATGCCCTCTCTATTTTTGGTAACACGCCGGTGGAAACCCAAACAAAACACGCATTAAGAGGCTCTAATGCCTGGGTCTCAATCTCACAGCCCATGTCAAGAGCAAGCATGTAAATATAATAATAACCACTGCAGCCAAAAAGAGTGCCTGATGAGTCCAGTTGTAAGTAAGCTATTAAGACTCGATTGTATACTATGTTCGTGTTTTCCTCCGAAACAATAAGTTCGGTTGGAGCAGCCTTTCAACGCCTCTCTCTCTCTCGCTAGCAAAGTTGACCCAGACAACAAAGTAAAGCTAGTTTTTGGCTACGAGCCTGACCCGAGTTATCAGCCAGAGGTCCCTTTACTACAGTTCGGAGCTGCGGACCTGTTTTATATATGCGCGAGAAAAGTGCAGCCTTACCTAATGTCCACCCCACTGTTACTCATATTATAGTAAGATTTAAAAATCTAGTTGGTATTGGTATGGCAAGTAACCTTCAGTAATAGTAATAAATTACACAGCAAGAGTACATTCATGTAGTTGTAAAAAGCATGATAATATATTAAGTAATCCGAAGTATTCAGAATACGTTACTCTCATTGAGTAATGTAACGGAATATGTTACAAAATACATTTTGAGGTATGTATTCTGTAATCTGGAGTGAAATACATTTTAAAAGTAACCATCCCAACACTGCTTGTGACTCTGACACTGTGGAATGGTAGTTTGGTGTCTGCTTTTGCCTGTGGCCGCATTGTTGAAATTGAATTTGAAGAGTGTGTGCACTACTGTCTGTTTTGAATCAAGTGTTATCCATCCTGTTTGGAAGCATAATTGTAATATCACACACCTGGTGGTGTTAAAAGCACTTCTGCTGGAAATGGTACCTTGTAAGCCAAGTGTTTCAAAGTGCATAATTGTGTGCTGTTCGTATTGTTTTCTGCAGAGTTTAATAGATTTTTACTATAAATAATGGATTTTTTTTTTAAACATACAGTTGCAGTCAGAAGTTTACATACACTTATCATGGACATGGATGTGATGGTAATTTTCAGCTTTTAATCACTTCTTTGAACTGTTGTTCTTCCAGGGTGAAATGACAGTACAGCATACATTTTTATGGAATTACAAGTTGAAATTTGTTTTCGATTTCCTCTAATCTACACAGGGCGAAAGTATACATACAGGCTCAGACGTTTACATACACCCACACTAATATTTGGTTAAGTGTCCGTTAACGCTTAGTGCACCTCAACTGGATGCTTTTAGTTGCCAAGCTTGTTCAGGGTGGAGATTTTTGCCTCTTTTTATGGTAGAATTGGTTAGTTTGTAGCACCGGTCTGGCTTCTAAGTGTTTTCCAGTAGGGTTCAGGTCTGGGTTGTTTGCCACTGTAGTGCGTTATTGTGGTTGTTTTAAAATCAAAAAGTTTCCCTATTCTTGCCTAATATAAAATTTCCGCTTCAGAAATGAGAAGGACAGCTTTTAATAATAATAATAATAATAATAATAATAATAATTTTTTACACTATTATTTTTCTGATACCTAACAGCTGTATATTAAACTGAACTATGTGCAGTCCATAAACTCATGCTATATATTACTAATAAGGCAAGGCAAGGCAAGTTTATTTGTATAGCACAATTCAACAACAAGGTGATTCAAACTGCTTTACAGAGACATTAGAAACAAGAACAAATAAAAAGCATGATTTAAAATTGATTAATAATTAATAATAGTAATATTACTGATACTCTGGTATATACTTTAAGTCAAACCAGCTAGGGCCTGGCCATATTATACCGTTCACGGTAATACTGATATAATGTAAGGCAATGATAAAAAAAAAAAAAAAGAAATATCGCGAAAGAATATGGAATAGGGGAGACCGGGGATAGTTGTAACATTTTTGACATTTCTGTCTGTAAATTGAAGCTCTTTTAAGGTAGTGGATTCAAAGTGTAATGCAAAGTATTTACATGTCTCTGCTATTAAATGGTGCAACTATTTTCTCTGCAACACAATTACCCATTGCATGGTATGGTCTCAAACACAAAGAGTGAAATGTTACAATTAACCCCATAGTCTGGGTTAGTTGTAACATATCCTGGGGTGAAATGTAACACAATGAAATAAGGGTACTAACAAAACATTAACATGTAATCTTTGTTTATTCAACACATGAATGCACTTACATCCATTTATGTAGCTCTGTGTGTGTGTGTGACAGAATGCAGAAATCTAGCTTTTGAACATATTCCATATATACATATTATGGAATTTTCTGCAACTGAATATTTCATTAATTTTGGTTGGTCTTCCTTGAGTTTGGCCTCATTGGCTCAGTGGGCATTATAACCTACAACTCTTGCACCAATTTTGAACATAACAATGAAGCTGAAAAAATGTAGTTGTTCACCAGCATCGCAATTCCATTACTTTTTATCATGGCTTACCTTGGTGTGGTTTGCAGAGTGCTTCAGAAAGATGAGGAAATCTGTTTCTTGCACCCATCCTGATTTATTTCCATTACCAGTACTTCCTACTGGTCCATCTCTGACACAGAGGTCTGCATAATGTATGTGTGGGAACACAAACAGTGGAGGAATTGTCTTGCCAATGGCATTAACCGCATATACAAATGCGACCAGTGAACCTCTCTCTGCTGATGTCGTTGCCCCAACTTGTTTAATAGAAGTTAAAGTAATAGTGTGGTACGTTTTAACATCTGCGTTATTGTTACAACTGACCCAGACTCCTATAGCCATGAACTAGCTAACATTACAGCCAATGGCTAAAACATTAGCACTAAAGACCTACACAGAATATATCCCCATAGACATACAAATAACATAATTTAAGTTTGATGAGTTTAGCTGCAAAGCAGATAATGCTATTACAAATTGAAATAAAGTAGAAAAACTTACTTTTTGGCATACAAATAACTTTTTTTTTCATGTTAAATTGTCTGTGTTTGACAAAATGTGCTGATTTTTCACATGTGATAGCAGAACTGAGTTGGGCATGCACAGGATGAGTCACATCATTTGAAACTTAGCCCTGATTGGAGAAATTGGAAGTGTTACAACTGACCCATGTTACAACTATCCCCGGTCTCCCCTATAGCAGTTTAAAAAAAAAAAAATGAGGAAAGTGATGATTGGACAAAAGTCACAGCAATAAAATGATGTCAGCCTGAAACTTACCTTAAATATTAAGAATCGCCCGGAGAAGCTAAATTGTCTTTCTGTGGATATAGTTGCTATAGTTGCATAGTTCCCTATGCAGTGTGTTCGGGAGTGCAGGCGGTAAGCAGTTGTAACGGGTTCAAACTCAAATTGGCGATTTAAAAAAAAAAAAAAAAAAAAAAAAAAAGCACTGTTGTCGAAGAATTTGTGCTTTTCCAAGTATGGCCCAAATATTTACTATATGTGCTAACTCAATATGAGCAAAGTTACTAGCATGAGACAACCTAACCTTCCATTTAGCTGATCTGTCTTTGAGTACTGTGTACCTAAAGGTGGAACTGCTAATGAAGTCCAGGTGCAAGGGTGGCTCTTATCTCATTTATTTGACAAACGCTGATTAGATAAACTCCTGTGTGCAGGGTACTAGTCAGACTGGTCAAACCGCACAGCTGAAGATGGAAAATTGAGAACAAATTATATTTGCCAATGAATCATCGTTTGCAGGCCAGCAACAGACTAACTGCATGGCTCATAAGTAAGCATGACTTGATTCAATCTGTCCTACCCCCTCTATCTTGCGCTCACACACAATCACACACCAACACCCACCTCAATTCCCTATCTAATTTGTTTGATCGTCACTTGCCATTTATGTGATTGAATATGCGACGAGCTTGAATTGGATTGGCAAAACTGACGGATGATTATGCAATGATTTGTCTCAAGAGGTGCTCTCTTTTATGCGGCTGAATGGCGTCATATCATTTCCGATTTTATATATGTGATCTCTGGCTACCTGTTTCCACGAAAGATTCATTTTAACTGGCTTTAATGTGATCTCTAATAGTTGCCACACTGCAGTCTTGTGTATAATTTTCCACTTAAACCTGACTGTGCTTTTATGGCAGCCCTTTAGAAATGACATGTGAATCTAGAATAAACGTGTTCAGAGCAGGAACGTCTTCCTTCTGCCCAGCTCCTGGTGGCCTCCAACCTGTAATGTCGACTCTTTAATGCAACACTAGTCTATAGCAAACAGGAGTACCTCTTCAGCAGCTCATCGCTACCACTCTTCTCGCACTCAAACTTCAACCTCTGCCTAACAACGCTCCAACCAGCCCCGCAACTAGGCACTGCCTCTCCATTTGACAAGCACACAGAAATTGACAAAAAGCCATGTTGAAAAATCCTCTGTCGGCGCTTTTCCTCCCCTTTTTCTCACTCTCGTTCTTATACTCTGTCAGCACAAGCATGGTCTGGGAGGACAGAAATGGCTTTTTGAGTGACACAGGCTGGCTATGCCATTTGCCTTGTCAACTAGTGAAAGAGGATAGAAAAAGAGGTAGAGACAAATGATGATGGCCTGGCCATGATTGCCCCGTGCCCCATCTCTCTGTCACTTGCCATCTCTTCCCCCCTGAGGTCATTGAGCCATAATAACGTCGCCACTATGCCGGTAGGTGTAGAAGTGTTTGTCTCAGTGCCTTGGAAGTTGTTTTTTTTTGTTGTTGTTGTTGGGTTTTTTCCCCCTCCCTTCTTCACTCGCAATATAACTTTGTATTAAAGATTTTTTGTCGGTACGCTGAACACTTTTTCAGTTATTACTTGGAAATTATATCTCTCTTGAAGTGAGAGGAAATTCAAGTAGGTACTTTGGGCCAGTCATAAATAATGAACCAAACCGCCTCACAATTTCTTTCTGTTGATCACCATGTCTAAGTGTTGCCTGGTCTCGTGGGGATGTTGCTATTGCTGTCAGTCTGCACTCTTTTTCTGTCTTCCATCTAGCCTCCGTTCATCTGTTCTTTAAGGCTGTCGTCGTCTACAACTGGCAGTGCTTTAAGATGTCCAGTAACACCACTGTTTTCCTGACAGATCACTATCATTGCACTCTGTTGCAGTTGGGTCACTGCAGCCACAGAATCATAAATATTTAAAATTCCATTATGAAATCTTAAATTGATTCATAAAGCTGCTGCAAGTGGAGTGAAGAAACAGCTGCTCGTGTGATGGATATTACTGCAGAGTATCACTGTAGAGATGTTTCATAAGTCATTGTCTTTTACTTTTACATGTATGTCATCGCCCATAGTGATAAGCCGCATTGGGTGGAAATAGTAAATGGGATTGATTGAGTGTTGTTAATGAGTCATCTACCCCATAGAGTACATCACGCTTATAAATCGAGCCAGTGCTGAGGCTTTTTCTTTTATGGTGGGGGGTAGGGGGGTTCTTCCCCCATGAGAATGTATCCACTGTTAACTACACTGGGGAGAAAAAAACATAGTTTTGTAATGTAGTGGAGGAAAGAGTGTTTTTTTTTTTTTTTTTCATTGTAAAGCGAGCAGCTTTACAATTGTGTGTTTGAAAGCTGAAAAAAAAAGAAAAACCTCCATGTGATTAAATTACAGTTGCATTAAATCATTTTCATGATTAGAGCCGTTACCTGCAGTTTATATTATACAATGAGCTACACTGGTCAGCTGAACAATATGAGCTACCACTTTAGCGTTTACCTTTTATTCTCCTTGTTATTGTTATAGGTTTTTTTGAACCTCCTATATTTCTTTGTTGCTATACTGTTCATTGCTCATTGATTGCAGAATAGTGGCTTTACTTCATTGGTTATGTAGTCAAAGGTGTACGTGTGAATGGATCTGGAAAAACCACGCTGTCATTTTCTGAGGTAATGTGGCTTAATGTGGTCTCCAATCATTTCGACCACCCCTGAATGTGCTCAATGCGGCTTGACTGCTCCCGCCAAGCTTTTCACTGCTTTAGGCAGCGACTTGAAGATTTGAACTGCTGTGGGTTTCCTGTACCCTTGGGTCTTGACAAGCTGAGCATCTCAACACACAGCACAGTGTAGCTCTGGGAACTAAGTGAAAAATGCTTAAAAACAAAAGGACAATATCCAGTGTTGGCAGAGAGGCTTTTTTTTTTTGTAAAACCCCTTTGTATCTATTCACAGCTATGGTAGCTACATCATGGTGTTATATTGACAGAAAAGAAAATTGTTGTAAACTAATGATTTTCACAGATGTGTGTGTGTGTGTGTGTGTGCTTTTAACAACCATTCAATAACTTAGAGCTCAGTTCAATTTGTTTCCCCACCTGTACCCTCACGACACCCAGTTAAGGGGAATTATATGATATTAGCAATTTTACAAATGTAGCTCAATATTCATCGACCCGAATGCCATGTCCCCCCTTCCTTAAAAATGAGATGGATTGTAGTTATTGCTGTTATTGATTTTAATAACCAGGCTGTTAGGGCCAGTGTGGAGCTTTGCTCTTTCTCAGCTATGTCTTGTGCTATGCAAGGACTGTGCTGTTCTTTCATCTGGATAACAAATAATCTATAAACTAATTTAGCTACAGGTTTAGCATGATTAGTTTTCCTGACCCTTGCAGTGTTACCTTTTTATCTTCAAGCCCTCTTTGAAGCTGTCGCTTTTATCATATATACTTTGTTAACCCTTTTTTCCCGTTACACACAATTCAAAAAAGCAACCCTTCCATTCAAAAATGTAATGAATTTCATAGCAAAATGGGTTTTTTTTGTTATAAGTAATGCAATATTCATTTGTAACTGTTTCAGATTGTGGATTTTGAAAGATTTGTTTGTTACTCAAGGGATCAACCATCCTGACAACATTACTGAGCTATCAGACCAGATTTGGCAACATACACTGATGCTGCACCTTCTTGGGTCATCATTACTCTGGCAAAGGTTTTATGCTGCACAGTATTGCTGACCCTTTGATTGTATTGGGGCCACGGGTTCTGTGATTTGTAACTGTTGCACATGTATTGGCTTTGAGGTGAAATCAAAGAAAAACCATCACAAAGATCAACGAGCATCATGAAGGCCTGCAGGTTCCAACCAGGCTGCATTTCAATTTCATGCAGTTTACTACAACCTTTTCATGAATCTGATTAATGTTACAAAAGGCACTATTCGGTCTTAGATTCACTAAATTCAATGGTAAGATCTACTACTTGTTGAAGGGCTCTTTATGGCAAAGTAGCTGCCACCATGATAGAGTGATTCAAGTCATTCTTTGGTTTCTCATGTGAAGTCGCTGGCAAAAAGATGAATTTGTTTTTGATAATACTTCAGTTAAAATGCTATGTGTAGTCAGCAATACACAGTATGATAGTCTACAGTAGATTGTTTTGGAGGACAGCAGCAGATTCTGCCCTGATCGATTCCTTGTTGACCTTTGATTTCTTTCTCAGTCTTTACTCTGACACGTTTTCTATGAACTCTTAGTTTTTCAAAGCCGTTCTCTAAAAAGAAAAGCTGTTCTTCTTATAATTAACTTTGTCAGTGCAGCCAGTCACTTAGACTGTGAACAGAACTCTGGCTTTAATCCTTTTCTCCCCACTTTTTTTTCCCCTTTCGAGATTGCACGACAGACAGAACCATCTGCATTTAAACTGGGGTATAGTAGACAAAACAAAGACAATAATGCGGTCTGTATGCATTGTTTGTGAAATTCATGCAAAGGCAGAATTGCTCTGACCCTTTGGGGCATTGACATTGGACCTCTGGGAGCATCCTGTATTGTTGGGTGCCAAGACATTAACAGTTTGCTCTGGTGACGTCCACTGTGGGTTAGGCTTGTTCTAGCATATCCTACGTATGCTCAGTTGGATTGGGATCTGGGGATTGTAGAGGGTAGATGTTTCTGAGCAGTTCTTGGTGTATGATGGGGCACGTTGTCCATCTGGGGGAGGCTGACACTGCCTGTGTTTGGAGAAGTGTGGAACATGTTAAAGTTAGATCCACATTAAAGTTGGATCAAGGTTTACATTGATTACATTTTCAATGTTTAACATGTTATCTGTCAGTGGTTTTTATATTGTGGCTAATCAAATCATTTCCTACCACTTATTCGTATCTAGGTGGTAGGGGGCAGGAGTCTAAGTTGAGATGCCTCCAGCTCTTCAGGGGAAAGTGAGGCAAGCTGAGAGATATAATCTCTTCAACATACCCTGGGTCTGCTCCTTCTTCTCTTCTCAGTTGGCTGTATCTACTATATTTCCACGAGGCTTTATAGTTACAATCCAGAACCACCTTATTAAATGACTACTTATGAAATAGGTTAAAACTGTGTTCTTGTTTTTCTCCATTTTCAACAAATACCACATGATGTGAAGAGAGTTGATCTGTGCTTGAAAGGCAAGTGATGCCAGGGCCTAATAACAGACTCATTAAAAAATAACATGTAAGACTTCTATGTTATCGTTTCTCCCATCTTTTTTACTTGAATAGTATTAGTATCACGTGGCTTACTATTCCCATGTTTCTGTTTCTCCTATTCAACTCTTTCCACCAGCTTTCCTTCATTCACGTCTATCATTAGAGTAGTGATGCATGGGAAATGTCAGTTATCTATTGATGAAAGGAAAACTCTTTAATTGGCATCAGGCAGGTTTTAATGATGGGGATCATGCTTGCTTGCTTGACTGTTAATGGCTCCGGCCTTTTGAAAAACTGTTTGACTTTTCCCCAACCTCCTCACCGATAGACAGCAGCCTGCCACTGACAGTGATGCATGGGACCCCCTGAGTCACATTGATCACCCTTGGGAGAGTCAACACACTCACAAAGACGCACACAAACACATTCCTGTCCAGCTGGTATGTTATAGCTCGATGCAAGCAACACCAGCCGTTGCAGAAATAGGTCACAACTCCCAAAGAACAAATGTTAACCTTTATTTCTACAGGATGCTGAGTTTGTACATTGACATTGTAAAGCAGCATAAAGCCCTTTTCAGACATGTACCTCACTTGTCTGTTAAAATGACAGCATTCTTCTACGGTAATGACTTCACGGTTTAATTCAGATATACGCAGTAGATGAGGAAGAGAGCCATGCAAAAATATGCATTTTTCTCATACTTGCCTCTCTGTGAACCCTGTCTTCACAGTCCCAGTTCGGCCGAATGATAAAATCTCTGTCCAAGTCAGCCAAAAGGCTGCAAAGGTCCTCTGAAGTCTGCTGATGCCTGGCCTTTTTTCTTAGTCTTTTCTTTCACCGGGGAGTCGTAATCGTGTCCTTTTATGCTTCAGAATCTGGCATCACAAGTTCACCCGCTTCTCCTTAGATTTGAAAGAAATTGACTGTTTGCTTCAGGAACAGGATGTCAGGCCAGGGTGAAGCACTCAAATCTGAAAGACCGGAGCGTACGCTAGTTGATTTCCTGTAGATGCTGGGCATGTAAGGAAGTAGAGTGAGTGAGTCCCCAAAGTCCTTCTGGCACCAAATTGTTTCGACAGCCAGATTGAGACTCACTCGAGCTCTGCAGTGAGCACTCTGGACAGCAATATCCTGCCAGGGTGAAGCCAATCCTCACCTTACACCATACAGCAAATTGACTGTTTCTTTCTTTCTTTTAACATTTCCACCTATTTGAAGTTCTTGCACAGAAACAAGTCATTTATAGCTGTACAAACAAGCCCTTCCTTTTTTGATCCCTTTATACTACAGATATGTTTACATATTTAAACAATTAATAATACAGAATCGTTTTTCTGTCATGCTCCTCTTACCCATTTATCCTGACCCTGTGATCTGACAATTATTGAACTAACCTAGTTTGGAATTTGTTGGTGCCAGAGCTTTAGCTGTACAGTCAATAACCCACAGCCATAGGCATCCCACATCAGAAAATGTTTGTTGTTTTCAGGCTACCATTGTCTGTATTACAGCCGTGGATATGTTAAAAAATAATAAACAGAGTAAGTTTAGAAAAAATGTAGCCTATTAATATTTGCAGATATTAATAAAAGAACAGAAGTAACATCAATATGTTTCCGACATTTGATGGTTGGAGACCTATTTTACCCACTCTTCCTCTCATTACATTTTTTTTATGAAGTGTGGACTACATAAATCATCACTTTGGTCACTCACCTGTGTTTGAAATTGGCTGATGTTCTTTCCATGTGACGATTTTTTTTTTTTTTTTTTTTTTTAAATTATAGGCCCCCGTTAACAAAGTATTTAGATCTCTGCCTGATCGGTGCCATTAAGCAATCAATAGTGGTTTGTTTAATTCATTCATTTATTCTTGTCTGTCTTTCTTGCTCTCTCTCTCTCTTTCTCTCTCTCTGGCTGTCGTTCTTTTAAAGGTGATCTATATTTATAGATTTCTCCTGGAACCAGTTAGCTTTTTCCTCTCCTGATTCCACCACAGTAACCCGCTAACATACATAACCTGTTTTAAACTCAGGGAACCTTTGTTTTCACCAGTGGATAGGTTTTAAACACTAAAAAGAGGTGGCTTTTCTTAAAATTGCCTCATTTATCTGTAAGGAACTGTAGTAGGATTGCCTGCCCAAAAAAAAGAATTTAATTTGAGGGTTTTGCAAATTCCCCTGTTTCCCAGGCATGCTGTGTTACTGTTTCCCATTAACAGCAGTTTATGGACCTCCATTACTGTACTAACAGTAATGGACTAAGGAATAATTTTTTACAGGTCGACGGTGGCCACAACACTAGAGACATGATGCTAGCACATCCTAGCACGTTTACAGCTTATCCACACTAAAATACTAATCCCAGGTGTCTCATACTTACTTGCGCTCGCACATGTTAAAGTTCCCTTTTACATGCTGTTGCTTTAGTAAGTAATCACAACTATAAAACATATTATGTATAATTTAACTTAGTAGCAGCTTTTTCTTTATTTGTCGACAGCTGGGTTCAGTTAGCAGTTTTGATAAATGACCTGCTCAAACTGTATACCTTTATGAAACTTTAATTGAGGTGTAAATCTGAACAAATTTCTGTGTGTATGTCTGGCTTGGCCGTGCACATGTGCCATATAAGCTCCTTGTGCCCTCTTAGAAAAATGATCAATATAAGCGGGAATGCGTGGGGAATTATTGAGAGATGATGGACTTTTGTTGGATTGGGGTGCTCTACCCACAAATGGAGTCTTCACGCAAGAGTGGGCTCGGAGCACTGAAGCTGACCAATTCAAAGCTTGGCTTTTTCTCCTTAAATCCTCATGTGTCCATGAAAAGGACAGTTTGTCCTTTTCATGTGACATTCATGACTCTGAATTAAGTGTCTGAAGGCTGTGATTTCTTTTAAGTGAATAGGGAAGGTTTGGAATATGAAATAAGGTATAGGGATTATCTGATTACTCCTTTCCCCCCCTGCCCACTTTGCACCTCAATGTAGGGCTTAGGACAACTCATTGCTCTAAGAAGGTTTGATGTTTTTGCCCCTGCACACAAAGGAGAACACACATACGTGCGCATTACACACCTCCGCATCACTTCTTCAATCTTCACCAAGGCTGTTTGATAGATGGCTTATTCTGCTGGATGAGCAAAGGGTATGTGGGAGTGACTTAAGCGTTCCTTTTTGTTTCTAACACAGATTCTATCCATTTGCTTGCCTCATTCTTTCTGAGTCAAGGTCACGAGGGACATTAAAAGATATGTGGACAAAAAGTGATGCTATTAATCAACGTTACAGTAGAATTGCTACTTAAGAACTATTGATTGTTTTTTGTTTTTTCCCCCCCAATGAATATATTTTATAGATACAGACACTCAGAGACTTGAGTCTGCAGCTAAGTGGTAGAGAACTACCACTATAAAAGCAACCACCTTCTAGTGGCTCAATGAAAATAAAGAAAGACATTCCTAAATGTCTGCCAGTTTGGTTTTCCGGTGTTCTGTGCATTACAGAGCCCTCTTTGATAAACAGACTTTTTGACTCATTTTCCTCTCTGGCAGCCGCTCACACACAGCAGCGGCGGCCTAGAGTACACTCTGAACATACACTATATTTGTTAGTGACAAAGCCTCGGGCTTTAAACTTTTATGACCAAAACTAGTAATTTCACTCATAAATGTAAATCTCTATGGTGATAACTGTGATCTCAGTAATTGAATCATGCACTAAAACTGAGATGTAAGTTGTGACAGAGCTGCTGTCAGTGATGATTGAAAGCTCTGATTAGTAGATTATTCTCTTGTGTGCCTTGCATAAATGCCTACAGGAAGCTGTTTTGGATGCATAGCACATAATGCATTGCTAAAACAAGCTTTTTACCCGCCACGTTCGACCTCATAGGGTCTAAAACGGCTCACAGAGAAATGGGCACACCCTGTTCTCTGTACCTTGTGCTTATTTAGCCACTGGCGTTTTTCCCTCCAGGTGTTTAAAACATCTTTTGTTTGGATCCCTTTGCATGCCAGGTTTTACACTGCCAGCCCACTGTATTCCTTCATTTTCTTTTTAGTGTGGGTTTGGCCCTGACATGATGTGTCACCAACTGCGGTTTAGTTTTGTTGTTTTTTTTCTCCTCACTTTCAAACAGCTAAGTGAATTCAATCTCCTGCAGTTTTAAAACATGCCCTTGGGCCATGGTTTCACTTCAGTTGTACCAAATGGCTTTGTGTTTTGTACTGGTCAACGAGTGCACATGTGTATTTACTTGCACACACGCGCACACACACACACACACACACACACACACACACACACACGCTTAGCTTTGTGCGTATGCGTAGTTTGCTTTTTCTTTTCTGTCCACTGTGTCGACACAATCCCAGCGTTTATGAGATTACCAGAGCCCATTTGTGTTCCGACGGGAGCCATCTTGGCTCAGATGAGGCCTCCGCTGGGAACCATCTGGGCTCTACTCAAAGCAGTTTCCACTCCGCCTCCCCTGTCCTCTGCACATTGTGACCAAAGCTATTTACTTTGAAGGAAAGAAGAACTTTGAATTCTGTCTGTGTCTTTGTGAAACTCTTGATGCTTTAGATCTGCCTGGTGAAATGTCAGTTCAGTTTTACATATGCTTTCATGTTTTTGTGGTCACTCAATATACGCATTTGTTGTTTATTTTGACTTCAGTCAGGGAATAACATTCTTAATAATCATTTTCTATTGATTGACTAATTAAAGTTGAACTGTCCGGGTATAGTCCTTTTGATTATGACAGGCTGGCGTGTGTGATTGTAGCCTGCTGTCTTTGCTGGTGCTTTCCATTCAGCTCATGTATCCTGTAATATTACTGACATTTCTCAGTAGGTCTGTTTGGTGGTTATTAATGCTGTGTGCTGTTACAGCATCCCTGTAGGCAAAGACAAGAGTCATCTTGTCGTCATCAGCTCAGGCAGGCTCATTTTCTTTGCATAAGGTTGGCAGTATGTGGTAAATGAAGTTTCCCATGTAAGTGGTCCAGGAAAGCACACAGACGAATTTGTTGTTGTGACTGAAAAAGTGTTTTCTTAGGATCACTTTGTTTTCCTTTTGCTTTTTTTTTTTTTAACATCAGTTCTCGTTACAGATGGTTGATCCGACTTACTCGACTGCGTATTTTCTCCTCACGTTGGTGATATTCATCACATTTAATAGTTTCTACACGGCCTGGAGAATTATATTTTCCTCCAAAATATGATAATTAGAGAATAATTGTGGATTATGATTCTCTGAGGCAATAGAACATTCCAGTGTATAATTCCCCCCGTGGAAATATTATTCCATCTATTAGTGTGCCTGTCTTTATAGCTCAGATCGAGATATTTTTTTTCATAACTGAATGTTTGCTAGAATCTCCTGCCAAGTAAAGGACCGGTCAGAGTTAAAGAAAAATGGGTAGCCAAAAGGCTTTCATTCATTCTGTTGAGCACACTAGAGTTGCCCTCGTATCTCCTGGTTTGTGCTTTTTGTTTTTTTTGCCCCCCACAGCGAGCATAAACACTTTTTGCTTTGGAGCTTTGCGTGCTCCGATCATAACTTCTAGACAACTTCTAGTCGAGTTTCTATTTTTCCTTCAAATTGGATTTTTTCCCAGCTATGAGTGTTGCTTTTAGTTGTCAGCATTGTTTTATTTTTGTTTTTGCATTTGCTGCGTTAATGGAAGCTGGTAACAGTTAAGTTGGCTCTTTTCTTCCAGCACTCGCCCACTTCCCCATTTGACATTTGGATACTCAGAGGACCGGTGCTGCTCTTATAGCCTAGTTATGTAACTGCTTCTCCACTTAGAGGAGGAAAAAAAAAGATAAAATGGGGTTAGTATCTGAGATGGCAGCGAGGAAGACAGAAAGACAGTAATGAAGATTTTACAGAGGCGGATGAGGTACGAGTGAATTTAGACTCCATTGCTGTCCTGGGAGGGCAGGCCAATGTTTTAGCTGCTTGTTTTACATGTTAAAAACAAGTACTGCTGTGTTTTTATTAGTTGGTAGGAAACAGGTTGTTTTCTGTAAATATGAAATTGTTCAGCATAGTTTGCCAAGTTTGAAAACAAGAGCCTCATTGATATGCCACTGTACCAAGTAGAGATGGACCGATCCGATATTACGTATCGGTATTGGTCCGATACTGACCTAAATTACTGGATCGGATATCGGAGAAAAATAAAAAATGTAATCCGATCCATTAAATATCACGAAAGCACCTCACAAAACTTGCAACACGCCGTAACTCACCTCAGAACGTTAGCACGTCGGAGCAGTATGCATCACGTGATAGAGCGGCTGTGGCATGCGGGACCTGTCGGTGGTCTGGATAGCATGTGGAGCTTCGCTACCAACCCGGCATTTCATCTCCGACAAAGTTATCCCCGAGAGAAGTAAAGCAAGTGTGTAAGTCCATCTCTGAATGTTTGTAAAGCATTCCTGCGTTAAGCTTAACAAGCGATATATGGAGCGACTGCCTCTTCTTGCTGCTACTTCAATCATGAAACTGCTTAACGATCAGTTGATCGGCTTTTCTGTCGCGAGTCCGTCTCTCTTGTTTGTTTTTGGCCCACTTTGCACCAGAAAGAGTAAACCAGCGGCTGAACAACAGCAGCACGTTTAAGCTTGATAAGCTGTTGTTAGAATTTATTTAATATTACTTTCTACTCCAGGATCTTTTTCTACGTAGCTGACGGCTGGTAACTGTGCAGGGGCGGATCTAGCAAAGTTTAGCCAGGGGGGCCGATAGGGCATTAGCAGGGAAAAGGGGGCACAAAGACATACTTTTCTTTCTTATTCTCATTTAAAATGTCTAGCTTTTAATAAATAATTATCCAAATCTTACACCCAAAGTTTTAATTTGATGTAAAATGAATAGAAGTCAATTACTGTATATAGTAACTATTAAGTCTAATATACCCTAGTAAGCTATAGTACTTTTTCCTTTGGGAAGGTACCATCTGTGCAGTCTGCAATTTTGTTGAAGAAAGATGTTGAATCTATTTAATATTTCTTGAAAAATAATTGGTCCAAAGACATGCAGCTTGTGGGGATAGGTTAATTGGATAATCCAAATTGTCACTAGGTGTGAATGTGCGAATGAATGTGAGTGTGAATGGTTGTCTGTCCCTGTGTGTTAGCCCTGTGACAGACTGGCGACCTGTCCAGGGTGTACCCCGCCTCTCGCCCTATGACAGCTGGGATAGGCTCCAGCGCCCCCCGCGACCCTGAAAAAGGATAAGCGGAAGCGAATGGATGGATGGATGAAAAATAATTGATTTCTGTGCATTTTTTTTTCACACTGCATCAAATTAAGGTTGATTACGTCGATTATATCTGACGATATCGGTATCGGCAGATATCCAAATTTATGATATCGGTATCGGACATAAAAAAGTGGTATCGTGCCATCTCTAGTACCAAGTGGTGTTACATTACATTATATCGCTTTTGAACAAACCCTTGATGAAAACGCTTTATCCAAATATAACTGGATCCAGAAAGTGGAAATATGTGTCCCACTGTTATATGAATGCTTGTCAATTTTATGCTTAATAAAAGAACAGATTATACATTCAGTAATAAAAGCTTCTTTTTTTAACTTCAGCTGAGAACAAGGCAGAGCAGTTTACAAACTTAATTCCCCTCAGATTTCCCTTGTGAGTGCAGGGCTAAGCAGTCCAAGTCTTAATCGCTTGACTACGTCCTATCTCCTCAGCACACCTGCCCTCTCACTTTCTCGCTGACTTTAGGCTTTAGAGTAAAGAAAAATGCTATTGATTTTTTTTTGTCCTTTTTCTTTCGCCTCCTGGTCGTCCATCATTTATGAAACAAAAAGTAATGAATAGATAATTAGCCTGAATAGGCAGAATTTGGTTATAGTCCATCACGGGCAATGTTGTGAAATCTTTCCTACTTTGTCAGCAGGGTTAGCTAATTTGGGTGCCCTCATTTGTTTACTTAAGGGAATGGCAACTTAGCTGTCACTAATTGAAAATGATTTGCGTTGTTTAAAAAAAAATAGGATGAAGAAATGTGGGCTCTTAATTAAGGTTGAAGTGCATATGCAACACTAATTTAAAGCCTCTAATAGCCTCCACTGTTTGTGCAGGCCAATCACAGGCCCAGTGATTTCTAAATAGACACGTTATTGAAAGCTGACAGTCATGCTTAATTGAAAATGTCAAACACTCAAGTTATTCTGAAAGTGTACTTAGACGAGCAGTCGCTGCTGGTGCGGGCGGGGCTTTCTCTGGTTATAAAAGTACTGACCAAGACCAGATTCATTGGGAAGTCCACAACAGTGGAATGAAACAGGATCTGCATATGTGTGTGTGTGTGGTACTGAATCAATAGAAAGCTCACAGGTCTTCATTCATGTTTCTATTTAAGAACAGTGATGTCTCCTCAGGGGGACCCCCTTCCTCCTATTGCTGTAAACGAATCTCAAACTTAATCTTGATACAGAACATTAACTGAGCCTCTTTTCTTTCTCTCGTTCCTCCCTCCCTCCCCCCTTCTCCTCTTGTGGTTTTCCAGGTGGAAGTTGAAGTGGAAAGCATGGACAAAGCAGGGAACTTCATTGGCTGGCTGCACATTGAAGGTGTGAATCTGTCTGTGGCACTGGTAGAAAATGCTCTGTCCAAGGTGCACTTCACAGCGGAGCGCAGTGCCTACTACAAAACCCTGGTTGCAGCAGAGGAGGGGTGCCGACAGAGGAAAGAGAAGGTAGGTTTGATTTAAATGCTACAAGAGCTCTACTGCACAACCTACAAAACAATGAGTCCCAAATGGCATTAAACTGGCCCTCAAAAAGCTTTCAAATGTTAATTGCACAGTAAACTTCATTTAACCAAAGCTAGCTATCTTTAGGTTCAAAATTGCTGATGGAAGTAAATCTCAAGATGTCATCTGGCTTAGCAGCAGCATCAGTGCTTGATTTACTGGCTTTCCCATCTCTGAGCCATAGTGACTTAGGGTCTGCCTGCCTGTGGCCATATTGTCCTGTGTCCATGTGTGGGCTATTTCTTCCATCGCAGATCCAGCAGCTCTTTTTTCCGCCTTCA
Organism: Aulonocara sp. 'chitande type north' Nkhata Bay; assembly: GCF_057382095.1. Classification (NCBI taxonomy): domain Eukaryota; kingdom Metazoa; phylum Chordata; class Actinopteri; order Cichliformes; family Cichlidae; genus Aulonocara; species Aulonocara sp. 'chitande type north' Nkhata Bay. The sequence continues at coordinate 29,442,438 of NC_141360.1, read as the reverse complement.
ACATCAGTGCCAGTAATACATTTATTAGCAGAGGTGCTGTCTGGAGAAATGATAATCCTTCAGAAGTGAGTGGAGAAAAATAAAAAGCTTTTTGTTTAAATAATGCTGAGAAATTGCACTAAGTCACCCCGGTGGCAATATAAATGTGACTAAAGTGCATTAATAAGATGCAGTGCTAAAAGTTAAAGTTACAGTGTTCTGAAAATACTCCGTCTGCTTCTGCAAATAGCCACATATTTGCAGTTATCATTGAAGCTTTTCTCAGTGGGAAATCTGTGATGGATAGAGGCCTCTCTCACAGTGATCCTAATCTCGCCCTGCATTTTCATTATGGCTCCGCGACTCACCCCTGGCAGATGCACGAGGTGCCCAGCCAGCTGTCATCATTGTCCTCTTTCTCTCTATCTGTGTAACTTATTTCTTTTGCTCATGCCTCTCCTCCTCTCGCTCTTCCACTTGCGTCCACCTATTTGGGTCCTTGAGGAGACACAAATGCATCTTCTCCCCATATAAATGTGATGTAGTGCCGGAGCCAAGAAGGGGTTGCGTTCTTTTTCCCCTCCTCTGAATCTATCATGTTCACAGTGAGTGTGTTCCTACTCTTGTGTCTTCCCTGCTCTCAGCTCTCCTCTTTTTCTTCCAATTACTCTCTGTCTAGGTCTTCCATTTCTCACAACTCTGAATAGAGTGGTGCGCAGGTGAACCTTTTGTCTGACATTTAAAAAAAAAAAAGAAAAAAAAAAGAGGCAAAAAAAAGGAAAAACATCTTGCCAGTGATGTGAGCACACAGACGCTGCCATGTTAAATCTAACTGCAGCATGAAGGCGCATTCCTGACACCTCCGATAACAATTTCACTACCGGTTTCCAAACCCCCTTGCAGTGTTGAGACAGATTGACTTTCACCACAAGGTTTTGACTTGAGCTAACCTGAGCGCGGACAGGGCCGTGAGGAAAGGCAACAGAATGGGGCCTGAATTGACCAGACAGACGGTGATTATGTTTGATGTTAGTTTGCCAAAGGCACCGGTGGACAAATCAACCTCAGCCTGATTTGTTTGTGCATGTGTGTAGTGGAAAGTGTGTTGTGTTAGCAGGGCACGGGGCAGTTAGTTGTATTTGTGTGTGAATGCATACTATGCAACTTGAAGGCAGATAAGGTGGGACTTGTGTTCTAATTAACCCATAGAGACCATCTTGAGGGAAAAAAAAGCTAAGAGCATGCATTTTTTCCCCCGCCTTTCTTTCTCTTTTGAAGTTAAGGTGGTTGGTCTTTGTGTGTAGGCTGAGGCTCAGTATGGTAGCTTGTATCCCTTCCCATCGCCCTCCCTCTTTTCCTCTTTTCTCATTGCCCTCTCTTTATTGTCCCTGCGGCAGTAGATATGGAAGACATCATTGGTACTGCTGCGTCAGGCGTCTCTCTGAGAAAACAAGGTTGTCATAATGAAGAGGGTCCCATGTGTGCGTGTATGCATGCACACACTCATTAAGAAAAGCGTCGGTGGTCCAGCAGGACATCGAGGGGGAGGGACTCAGGCTTGCTGCAGTAGCATCCTGAACCAAAACTGCTTAGTTCGAGTGACTTAAGCGAATATGAGATTTTGCTACAATGAGGCCAATGGGACAAAGTGATTGTCTTCTAAATGAAGCCTTCCAAAGGGTTTGGAGAAGACTCCTTTTCTCAGAGCTCAGCGCATTTTGATCTTGCACATCAGCATCTCTTGGAACAATATCTGGAGCAGTCCTGGGAGCAAATCCATCTCACACAACATGCAGAAGGCTTAAGTTGTAGACCTGGAATTGCTCCAAAGCCTGTTTCCCCATTACATTTATCTGTGCCTCGACTATTGTTTACATAAATCTCTAAAGTGTGTCCCCCTGTAAGAATGATCATCACGCTATCAGCACTAACATTCCTATAATTCAGTGAAAAAGACTGACCCAGGGACACAGTATAAACTTATCTTGTGGTGTTTTAACAATGATTTGATCGCTGCCAAGCCATGGTCACGCCCCCTCCTTAAATCTCCTCCGTGGTTTAACAAAGTAGTCTGGTGTATATTCAAAATCTCCTTTGGTTATAAAAACAAACTCTCGCTCAGCAGTCATCTGTGTAAACAAGACTCATTGCAAAGATGGTGCATTTTGTCTTTGTAATAAGACAGATCTCTTTGCAGCTAGTCATATTATGTTCCACGACTATCTTTCTGCAGCTCAGAGAAATGAATTGTACAAAATGGTAGTTTGGCTCGGTGGATTGGTAACAGCAGAGTCTTTGACAGGGGAAATGTTGGCTGTAGCTTTCATTGAAGTTCCCTAAAGACTGAACAGGTGTGGGAGCTGGCTCGTCGATATGTAGTTGTGCCTCGGGACTTTCCGATTTCAGAAACAGAAAAATGAAATAAAATACTTAGAAATTAAGAGATGGGTTCACGAGAGGGGAAATCAATTTAGACTCCCAGAAGCTCTTGGCTGTGCTCTGCTAGTCAGAGCTCTTCGCAGATGTGCAGTGTTATTTTTTGTGTGTGTATTTATTTGTGAATATTCTATTAAGGCCTACCTTTACTTAAAAAAAAAAAAAGGAAAAAAAAAAGGCAACCAAGTAGCTATAAATTGGACGAGGACAGAAACATGTTCGTAATTGGAGTGGCCTCATTATGAAAAGATGAATCAACAATCGGTGCTCACAAAACAGAAGTGTGCTTTCTGTTGGGCAAGCGTTTTTTCCCCCCCCCCCTTTTCTTTGCTGCTATAATTACCCAACCTTGAAGGAGATTCATACACTCCGATGGCTCTCAGAGTGGGTAAAAGAAGATGGAAAAGAAAAGGCATGGAAAAAAGGGCAAAAGAGGATATGACAAACCCTGTTAAAGATATTTCATGTCATAGGAATCTTCTCCTTTCATCACTACCCGCCCCTTTCCTTCAGTCCTACTTGGCCCTCTTCACAGACCACTCTCCTTCTTTTAATCTCTTCTGTTTTCTCACATCCTTACCCTTCCTTCTGCTTTATTTTTCTCGTCTCTGTCCTTCAACTAATAATCAAATTCCAGTCATGCCCCTGGCATCTTTAGATGCTTTACAGTTTTTGGATCATGCGGGACAGTTCCTTGGCCTGGACTCTGTTCAGAATGAATCAGGACCTGCAGCAGTTGTACCCTTTTCGAGGGGGGGGGGGAACCTTTGGAAACATAAACCCAGGATCTGGTGCTGCCGTTCCTAATACTTCACCCGTCCATCAACAGCATCCGTCAAAAGCACTTGAAGCGGCATCATTCTGACAGTGAGCCAGGTGACGTGTCCTTGGAGCAGCCTGATTGACGTACATAATCTTGTTTCAGCATTCTTTTCTTTTTTTCTTTTTTTACCCCAAGTGGTCCCCAGACTTGGAAGTCCAGCCGACTTAGCTGTCACTTTGCCAAAGGCCCTGTTCACAAGTATAGATTACCACATGACCCAGGTCATCCGTTTTTACTGTGCAAAGCAGATCACAGAACTCGAGTTTGCTGCTATTGGCTGACTAACATTGTTTGCATGTCTGATTATATTGGTACAGTGCAATTTTCTAGATCTTTATTTTGGTTCAGTTGCTTCTTGCTTACTCTGAAAGGTCAGTTGGTAGCTCACAGTGGAAGCCAAACATCTCAGTGTGCTTTTTTTATGAGTTGTTTTTTTTCTTCTGTTTTCAAAGACGGTGCAAAAACCTGTCCCTGTCTTGCTTTCTAAGCTGTGTCTTCTCTGCAGTCAGCACATCACACACCTGGCTAAACAGGAACACACTGTGGATGAATCAAGATAATTGGGCTTTTAGCAAAGCTAATTAGCTTCCGTCCCTGAGTTCATGCTGTGGGAAGTTTACCTCTAGTCGGCTGAATTCACTCAAAGGATTTATATGGTTAGCGTTCTCTCGTTTGTTTGCATAAAATTCTAGATGTTGTTGTATATTTCCCCTTCAGTGAAATTAGATAAAATGTGTGCATTTAAAAAAAAAAAAAAATTGCTGTAGTGTGAAGGATTTTTTTATCACCTATGTACCATAATAATTCTCAGTCTTCTGTTAATAATCTACATAAAATTTCATAATGCCGTCTTTGTTTGGTTTGCATGGATGACAGTCCCTATTCTATTAATACCACGCTCAGTGCTTTCTTAAGCCCTGAAGCCACTGAAATCCTTCCAGGGTTGAATTTTTTTTTATTTCCTCTATCCTTTCACATTTTCTTGGCCTCTCATAGTGAAATAACCTATGGCAGCCACCAGGCAATATAATGGAAAAACGCTGGGGATTAACATTAAAGTAAGGTCATCTGTAGAGTCTTGAAGTGAAATAAATTTGGTTCTTTCTATGACTGACTCTAAAATTGTTTCTCAAATTTGGGTCTTTTTTTTTTGCCAAATCCCTTTGCTGCTCTCGCAAATTATTTCCTCTTAACTTGAGCCATTTTTGGTCCGAGTCCCTGGCTGTCATGTCTCTGCAAAGAGTGTTTTTGGCTAATGTGAAATAATTAGTGCCGTTACATTCCTCTCACAAGTTGCATTAGAGTGTGTAAAGAATTAAAATATAATGGCATTTGGAGGCACACGGAATGATTGCACAACTGTATTACCGTTCCAGGCATACCTCTCGAATATCTCTCCAATGTATTGCTTACTGCTGTCATTGTTGCCTTGTGATTTAACAAATGAAGGCTGTGTGGCGTCGAGACGGGAACAATGACCATGACATGGGCAATCACAGAAAGTGATACTTCCTTAATGACTGGGCTCGACACCTGTCCAGACCACTTGAGAGGGAACGAGAATGGCAGCCGAGGAAACTGCTTCTCGGGCCTGGTTAGAAATGACATACCTGTGTTTCAGGGAAGTCATTCTTACCGGGCTGACGTTTTAAGTTTTTCTCGCCACTTTTTTTGAGTCTCTTCTTTTTAGTGTAGTCCACTATCTTGCCTGTTTCTTAATTATGTTAAAATCCATACTCTTTGTTGTCTCGGTGGATGGAATTTTCTTCTTTTCTAAATGTCTCCTGTAATCCCACAAAGGTTTGTTTTATTAAAGATTATACCTGAAGACTTTAGTCCGTACCATATTGATTTGCATTTCTTCTTCTCTGATTTCTTGTCTTCTTTGTGTGCAGTATACTTTGTGCCTCGAGACTGCGATATGATAATGAAATAATTTAAAATCTTTACTTATGTAGCGCTGTGTAATATATCTTTGCAGCTTGTGGGATATGGTGAAGGTCATGAGCGCGTACAGCTTGTTTGCATTTCCTCGGCTGCTTTTGGAACGATTTCAGAAGAGTCCATTACGAGAATTTCAATGGGTGAACTTGAATGAAAGGCACTTTGTCTGGTCGTATGCCGCAAATGCCAGAAAACATCCTCATCTTAATTTGAGACATTTTTACCTCAGGCAGTGTTGGTTACGAGGCTGTTACACCCCCCCCCCCCCCCCCCCCCTCTTTTTATTGTTTCTGCTTTTTTTTTTTAACTCTATTTAAAGGCCTCAGATTTATACTAAAGACTTTGAGGAACGCATTGTATACAATGTGCAGCTCATGCATAATGCAGGTGTTTAAAGACCTGCGTGAGCACCCAGACATGTTATGTACCAGTAAATCACAGAGGCGAACAGTACATTTTCAATCTGCAGTGCTGTTTGAATGTGAGCATGGGATGTCGCGTACAAGCAATCAGAATGCAGGGATTTACAAATCATTTAAAATCTATATACAGTTGCCTAGTGAGTATTGTTTTCTATTTATATGATACATGAAGCAATGTACAGAGGCTCTTTTAATCACCCCCAAAAATAAAATAAAAAATAATGGAAAAATGAAAGGGGGGGAAGTGGTGACATCGCAATGATAGAGGGCCAGGAAACCATTATGTCACAGGCAATTTGCATTTTTTTGCTCTTTAAGAGATGAGTAGCTAAAACTGTGCCAAAAGTCACAGTGCATCATCTCACCCGTGGGCAAACTATCGATGCAAGTCTAGCTTGTGCTGGTAATATATCGTCCACAGAATTAGAAAGTCCAGCACAACAGCGCTCCCTTGTCTGATAACTGCTATACCCCAAGGACCCTGCTTCCCTCACCATCACGTCCGTTGCTTGGAACACAGTGTCGTAGCTGCAAGTAGCAATGACCAAGTTAGTACAGTTTGATGACACATGGTGCAGCAGTCCTCAGCCTACTGTGGGCAAATCACCTTTTGTGTCTTCATTCAGGAAATCAGATGTGTTTTGTGCTCCATTCACAAAAGGTGTTCATGTTTATTATACACCACAATGTATCTGTACTAAAAACTAACCAAGTGTGTGCTTGGATAATAACTGGAATCATATAAACAGGCCTCAGAGCAGGGGTGTCAAACCCCCTTTTAGTTCATGGTCCACTTGCAGCCTAATTTGATCTTAAGTAGACCAGACCAGTAAAACTATTTTCTAATTTATAAAACTCAAGATAAACAGGCTGAGATATTTCTTTTGGAAAGGGAAAACATCTCAGTGTTTTCGCATTACAAAGAAATCCTGCTGTAATCAGTCAAAGAAGCCGTCATCACTGCTTCCTGGGATTAACCACTCTCTAAGAAATAAATCTGTAAAACTACATTTAAAAGTACTGGCAGCTCATTACTGTGAATTTGTGCCATAATTTAAAAATGTAGAGTGAGTGGTGGGGGAGGCAAACTTGTGATGTTTAATGCTTTTAATTAAAACTTATTTATTTGTATTATGTTATCAATTTCTTTGGTGTAGTGTGGGTGATGTGTTTATCTGTAGGAAGGCTGTAAAACCTACAATTATTCAGACCACTGATTCAAATAGAAGTAACTGTTTAGACTCTTGTGATGTGATTCATTTTTAAGGTCAGAGTACTGTGGAAAAATCCAGTATTTGCACTTTACTCTTAGAAGTTTCACATTTCAGGTGGGCTAGATTGGATCCTGTGGTGATCTTGTTCTGGACCCCGAGCTATTAGTTTGACATCTCTGTGTTAGTTTGCATAAATCTAACTGAGCACTAAAAAATGTGTTTGTAATAAGTCAAGTCAAAGTTAATTTTATAGCATGTTTTAAACAACCTCTGTCGGCAGATTCTTAACTATATACTGTACTCAACTGTAATAAGTGTTTTATGTTAATTACTTATTATATCATTTCACATACTGGAAATGATTGGGCAGTATAGAAGCAAACTGAAGGTTGAAGGCTTTGGTGGCATGTGTGAAAGGACAGTAAGATCACAGCAGGGGGGACATCATTCCCTGCAGGGTGGTTACTATGGGAGTAGTGACCCATTTGAGACCTCCCATCTTTGGATAAGATGGAGCGAACCTTGCATTCTATTATCTACTACAGATTCCCAGGCATCTGTCTCTGTCTGCATTGTGCCTTCACATTCATACGTGCACAATGTGTGCAGATGTGCGTTTTGAATGTGACTGCATACCATTTCCTTTTTGTTTGTTTACTACTGTAAGCCAGTGTGTATGCCCGTGTGAGTGCACGGCTGCCTTCATCCTCCCTCTCCGCACTATACGCACAAAATGAACCACCTACCACACAAAAGCAAAGAGCTGACAGAGCCTTTTTTTTTCTTTCTTTCTTTTTTTTTGTATAGCTAAGAGATTACATAATATGATTGAGTGTGCTGTGTACACATCTGCACACATACACACAAACTTTGTTGCAGATGGAGGGAGGTGCCACACGTGCACGCACCATACTCTCACCGTCTCTTTCCTGCTTAGTCAAACACACTTTGAGCCCGTGCAGACAGACGGTGCACGCACAGATGTACACATGCACGCTCTCTCCGGAGACACCACCCCCACTTTAGTCGGCAAGCTGGACCCTCGGTGCCCTGAGGCAGAGACAGACAGACAGAAGAAGAGATCAGTGGACCCAGTGATGTGTGTGTTATTTACACCCCAACTCCCAGTTTTCTCTCTCTCTCTCTCTAACTCTCTTTCTCATTTTCCCGGTCTTCATCTTCCTTTTCCCCAATTCAAAGCTGCAAATTCAGCACTCTGTCAGCTCTGCTCACAGTCTTGTGAAATCACATACTAACATTCTTTCCATCTTTATTTGCTTCATTCTCCATTTGACACAAAGGCTGCACCCCGTGCTCACATTTAGGGCTGAACGATTATGGAAAATAATCTAATTGCGATTTTTTGCCCCAATATTGCGATTGCGATGCGATATGCGATTATTTTTTAAGGTCTTTGTCTTCTGTATTATTAAACAAAGACAAGCAATACATCATATAGTATGGCCAATACTATATTACATTAATTTTAAACTGTTCTTTCCTGGAAGACAGACCTCTGTTATGATGACATGAGGTGATGCATGAATTGATGACTGACATTTTTATTTAACTTCTTCAATCACAACAGTATATTTGAACATACACAATAGTTTATTTTTAGCTTACAAACATCTGAGCATAAAGTGCTGACAAGGAACCCTGGTGTAAACATTAAAATGAAAGTCAGTACAATGTGCAGATTGCAGAAATATACATAAAAAAAAATCAGTGGCTTTACCACACTCAGTTTTTCGACATCTGTGAACTACTAGACAGTCATTCAATTAAAAAATAATATTAAATAAATAAAACTAATAAATAAAAAATACACACATCTTACTGATCTCTGCAGTCAGTAACATTACACATAAAGTGCAAACATAATAGCAATTGTATAAACACACACACAAACACGCCTTTAAAATTTAAAGGCGTGAAATTGGACGGTCTAGCTAGGCTAGTTCTGATTAGCGTCACCGCTGTCTCGGTGGAGTTTAATAAACTCGGCCGTCTGCTTCTTGCTATCTAAAATATAACCAGACACTGGTGTAAATTCTCGACTGTCTCATACTTCTGTTTAATAAGTTTTCTGTTTGACGTTTAGTCAGCTGTGTGAAAACCAAGGAGGAACCCACCCGGGGGATTAATAAAGTTTTATTTTATCTAATCTAATAACTTTAATCTCAGCCAAACCGATTTACTCACGAACAAACAAAACACTGAAAAAAGCCCAACAATAACATTTTTAGGTTGTCTAAGTGACTTATATATTACGTTTAACCCGAGCAGCGAAACTCCGCGGTGATCTGAAAATGATGTGCCGGGAGTTGTGCCGTTCTCGGCCGCATCAGTAACCCTCGAGCTCCCGGCTAGCTGTCGAGCTGGTGGGTAGCAGACGCCTCTGAAAACGTCGAAGCACTTTTGCAAATATGGGATATCTTGATAAACCGAGCAGATATTTGATGTTTACACAACTACTTTCTCGCCTGAAAATATGTTAAAAGTTTATTTTGTGACCCAGAAAGATTAGTATGAGTAATTTTAAAACTTAGTAGCGGCCGCCATTGCTGGAAACTGGAGTTTGGCTGGGCCGCGCTATGAATTCTGGGATATGGTAGTAATTTGGACAGCCTTCGGCGCGTCGCTGTGACGTAATTGGTCTACAAATGCGGCCTCAGGAGGATGCAGCCCATGAATTGTATAATATAATCGCAGTATAATCGCAGCCTTTGCGGTTAGAAAATTGCACTTGATCATGTCGCGATATTATCGCAAATGCGATATATCGTTCAGCCCTACTCACATTCTTCTTTTTCTTCTTTTTTTTTTCCTCGCGTTTTTTTTAATGAGCAAGAAGCTACCCCAGTGACATCTGAGCAGTCCCACCTTCTGCTTGGCGAATTATATATTTACGTGAGTTGCAGGATAACACGCAGTCTTTGAAAATGTCATCTGAAAAATGCATCCAGGACATCAGGCCAATCCTAAGGAGCCCACACCCTCATATGAAATATTCTACTTGATGAAGCATATAAACAGGAAGTGGGCCTTTTTTGTTTCGCACAACATTTTCTATGTGTATTTGTGCAACTGTGTTCCAGCAGCCTGCACGTGATTTCATTAGTTTGCATCTTTTCTTCAACTGTGTTCGTGATGATTATTTTGCATGTAATCCTATACATTTGTTTATGTACGTCTGTCTCTGTGTCATTGGCCACACGATTTCTTTCTCCAGTCATGCACAAGATACTTATGCCCTCCTAGCGGAGGACCTCGCAGGCAGGTTTGCGGCTCCCTCTGCTTCATCAGTGTAGAAATGACTCAGGCGCCCAGCCTCCCATCACTTCGCTCTAGTCTTAGGATGAAGGTTTGAGGCCATGAGATCACAGAGGGTTGCTCAAAAGGGAGAGTGGAGGTGATGCACTGACAGAGAGCATAACATGATATGACACAGTGCGTTGCATTATGGCTGATTAACACATGCTCAGCTCTGTCACCCGCAATAGAAAAACACAAAGGTCTACCCATCTGCCTCTCTGCACTCTCCCTGCCTCTTATATCTTGGGGCTTCCCTTCTTTTTTTCCCCTCTCCTTTGCCCCAGTTACTCCGCCATCTTTGCTGATTAAAGTAAGTGTGAAGGACATGCACTGACTTCAGTTGGGCTACTGAATTATTTGCTGTCTTTTTTTTTGGGGGGGGGGGGGGGGGGGGGGGGGGTTAGTCCCTCCTGGGACACTGTAAGGAGACACTTTTCCACTTGATTTGCCGAGCACTACTTGTGGCTGACTGCCTTCTACCTTCACCAGAATGAGTGCATGCAATAAGAGCAATGAGCCTTGAATTTTAACGCAGACATATTTGACCTTAGACTGGAGAGCATTGATTGGTCAGTTGGTCAGTTGTGCTTAATGCAGTATTATGAGTGTTTCCTTAACTGTTACGCATTTACTTCAAACTACCCGTGTGTAAAACTATGCCTTTTTATAGAACCCTTTAAATGTCTTCTTTGAGAAACTTTAGGCTTTAAATACTTTGAATAGTTTAGAGGACTGGATTCAGTTAGATGATAACCGAAGTGAGCATGGATTTGCTGTGCCTTGTACAAACCACTCTTATCGTGTTTTTTGATAATGCCATTCGTTTGAACGTCCATTAGCAGCACTGGCATTTTCTCCGTAGATGACTGACATTTATGTATTTTTGGGAGTCATCAGGCAGATTAATCAGAAAGATTTACGCTGCACATTTTTTTGCCCCGCTTCAGGTGTCCTCTCTAATCGTCCTTATTTAATCAGGAAAAAGAGCAAAACAGGGTGGGCTATTTACGATCGCACTAAAAATAAGACATGCAAGTAATAGTCATTTACACACACTTTGACATTTTTTTAGGGCCCCTGCTCGCAGCCACACTTAACTCTATTTACTATGGGTCGGCAGAGAAACACCCCTCCCTTACGTTTCCCCCCGCCTGCCTCTCTGCTTCCCTTGTTTTTTTCTGTTGTCTAATGAAATGCTAAATATTTGTTTCTTGAGGGTAGCATTTAAATGCTGGTCCTGCGCTGGTTGGGATCTGCATATCCTGTTCCACTTAATGAGTTCCAGTTATATTAGTTTCCAAGCATTAAGATGAGACTTTTTGACATTTCCCTGCTGGCCTTGTTGTCACACAAACAGGTTATGACATGTACTTGTCCCCTTTGACACCTCTGACTTGCTGAATTTGCATTTCTATTTACACATATTAGCCACAACAAGAACACCTGCCTAAATACTTCCCTTGTTCCACCAGAGGAGTTCTTGCCCGTCCTGTCGTGTCTTGCAGGAGGCAGATCCTTCTGGGTATGTGAGTTGTGCTGGTTTCAGTGCACTCCACAGATGTTTGATAAGTTGGGGATCTGGGGAGTTTGGGGTCAGGGTCAGTGCCTTGAGCTCTTTCTTTTTCCTTAGCTGTTTTTGTGTCAGAGGTTCACACAAATGCTAGGACTAGGGTTTTGCAGCAAAAAATTGCAATGTAATAAGAATATCAGTGTTATACGTGTTGCTTGTCGGTATTTTCGATGTTGTGGCTGATCAGTGTTTGATTACTGCGTTGCTGCTGTTGTCATGCCAATATGCAAAGTGTTCCTTTAGCATCTTCTCGGATGAGACGGATCAGAGCCGTCTTTGTTTTGTTTTTTTCAGCCACAAATGGAGAGAAGCAGCTTACTGTATAGCCGCTGTGGAAGCAAACGCCTCATCAGTTCTCCTTATTACCTGCACACAGACACGGAGTCCTCTACACATTGGCATACTCCCCTTGGTTGAGCAGCCAACTCTGTTCCTAAATGAATTTGCTTATTCTTTTTCTCCATTTGCCTCATGACCGCCTCCCCAGTTCTATATTTCTCTCACTTTATCCCCCTCTTCTACTCCTTTTCTGTTGCACTGATTCATTTCCAGCGACAACAGCACAGCTGATTTTACTGTCAATTTCTGAGCCTGTCTTTGTGACCAAATATGGTCTTACAGGCACCTACTTTACTGGGAATTACTGCTCTTTTGGCATTTGCTTAATGCAGTACAGTCAGTACTGTGCAAGATGACCAGAAAACTTTTCAGGTGTGTAACTGAGATCAAAGGAGTTGGAAGAACTCACTGGCTTTGCAGCTAACGTGTTCCGCTCACAGTACAGTCTGTAGTTTCCTCTTGCCTCAGTGCCTACACACTATCATCCTCATCTTTCTCATCTTTAATTCAACCTGTTTGTCTTTGACTTCCTTCTTCCCCTTTTGACTTTTTGCAATCTAGGCTCTGAATTAGATACTTATTTGTCATTTCTCCCTTACTTTACCCGTACTCTAACAAAGTACATTATTACTATTATTTTTAATTGATTTAATTTCTTGATGTGTGATGATTTCTAACAATATTATTTTGGATCCCTACACTTCCCAGGTTACAGTTTCTCTAACTGCCATTGTATGTTGACTTCCTGTATGTTTTGTCACTTGTGCTGTATCAGTACAGGGCCAATTTGAGCTACATTTCTGCCGCTACCAGCTCTAAGACTGTCTGAATGAATACTGATTGTCATTGTGCAACCAATTATAGGAAGGGAAGTTGAAGGTTGTGGACCTTAAGGTTATCAGACCAGGTATTGTGTGCATTTTGCTCTCATCAGTGGCTTCAGATTGACTCCTAACATAATCGTTCCGTTGCTCTCGCCTTTCATAAATTTTTGTAGTCATTATTTCTCTGCACCCTCTTTTCTGTCACTTGTGAGCAACTTTTTTTTAAACCCATGTGTTACATTTTTGATAGACCCATCCATGTCACCACCATAATTATTCAAATGACTGTCAAGAGCATGAATGTTGCCATATTTTCTATGCATTTACACGTAGTTATTCTTTGACTGACTCTTAGGGGCATGACTGGCATATTATGCTTCATCAGTTAAACTAGGCGTGGGATTGGAGCGTGTGCAAGGTGCCTGAAATAACTTTATTCCCACCTTGCTTTGCTGCCTGATTTTACAGACTTGACACCTTTTTTTTTTTTTTTTTGAGACCCAGGTTGGAAATAATTTTTGATTCATTCCAGGACATTCTTTTTAATTATTATAATTCTCAGTAGTCTTCCTTTGTAATTTAGGCCTGTCCACTTCTACTGTGTTCAGAATCCTTGCTTGCCAGCCTGCAGGAAAACCCCTCTAAATCTAGAGAATGGGAACACTCTGCTAGTTTTGGGAGTGAGTTTTTGTGCATTTTACGGACCCGCTGTTTGTGTGTGTGTGTGTGTGTGTGTGTGTGTGTGTGTGTGTGTTTTTTTTCCTTCTCTCCTCTCTTGCCTTAGGGAGAGACTGTTACATAAACAGGCTCTCGTCATCCCCACATTTTGATTCCCGCTGTTGTACCAGCCTCTTTTCATACTGCATTTTTCTCTCTCTCTCCCGTTTTCAATTATTTACTGACTTTTCACCATATGTCTCCACACACTATGTGTTTATTTCCTACTTCCTCAGTGTGCCAGTAAGGGTCACCCTGAAGCTCTTTGCATGGTTCAAAAGTATACTTGGAATTCAGACATACAGCTGCTGAGAAAGCGTACACTTTATATTACTGTAATATGGGAATGATCTCTGTAGCTTGAGCACAAACTGAGAAATGTTTCATGATGTTTTAAAATTGTATTTTGCTGCAGCCATGTCAGCTTTAGGTGTAGCATTTAGTTTTCCTGCCAAATTCTTCAAATGAACAGTTTTCTCCAAAAGAGCAGACAACGCACAGGATAGATTTTCAGCTGTTATGCACGGGCTTTGTTTATATTAGGCAAAAACCCTGTCGTGTAGTACAAGATAAAGTGTTTAGCAACCACTTTTTCATTCACTTAGTATTTTACTGGTGATGTGTTCTGCAAGCCATCAGGCCAAGCCACTCGGGTTCTTTTTCTCCACTGCTATAAATGCAGTCAAGGAATTTACAACAGAATCTATTTGACCGATCTCCTAATCACTAAGCGTTCCCGTTTAAAATGTGAGGAGATATGGGGGGGGTCTGTGAATGTTGTGTATTATGCCTTTTTTACCACTTTGTCAGCTTGGAGATTTGCTCTGGCACGTGCAGATGACAATGCCTGCCATGGCGCTGCTGATAGAAGTGCTCATAATCTCACTTTTGTAAATGGAACATCAGATATTCAGGGGAACAACATCAGAACAGTTATTCAGAGACATTTACGTTTTTTACCTCTGATTTCACTCAAATCTGAATGTTATGCCCTTAATATCCTCCCCCTTTCAATTTATTTCTCTCCTGTCTAGTTCTTACTTCTCTTTTTGCTTTCCATTGCTGTTCCTCACCGCGCCGCCTCTCCGTCTCTACTCTACATTACTCCTGTTCCCTTATTTCTCACTAACAATGATCAGGATTCTTCTACAGAGAAAAACAGACTAGGGAGGATGTTGCCACCCTGTGTAAAGGCAGTTGTCATGGCAACACTTTGGCAATCCAGGACGGCCTAGCCTGTTAATTAAAAAGTTGATTAATTGTCTTTTAATTGCATACTTGTACACTGTAAAACCAAAGTAGTCCTTTTTCTTAATCACTCTATACTTGTCTTTCTTTATTCTCTTCTTTCTCTTGTTCCTTTAAGCTTTTCTATAGTTTCCAGTGATCAGGCAGAGAGCATGCTCTCACGGACAGTAATCCAGTTGAGCTTATAAACATCTTATGGAGGAGGCTTGAAAGACAGAGCAGGGAGAGGGGATGAGCTGAAAGGATGTGCAGTCACTGTTAATTTCAACCCCCACCCCCCACCTTTTTTTTTTCCTGCACACAGAAGCACCATGCAGGTAATGCTATAGAAAGTAAACTTGACACATTTGGCCTCAAGGTCATACCAAGGACAGTTACTAGGGAAATCAACACAGAGAGGTGAAAGCTGTGTGCCCTGGGAGGGCTGGCCAGAAGAGATATTAGAGATATATAATATATTAGAAAATATTATTTTATATTACTAAGTATTCATAATTATGTAGCTATAGCACTGCGTGTTCAATGTAGGGAAAGGAAAGCAAACACTTTGCGTTTTGGTTGGTAATACGTTAATTTATAAATTTGGTATAAGCTCAAGTGTTAGTGTTAACAGATGCATTAAGTAAAGGTTTGTTATAATTTGAAAATAAAATTAATTTTCCATCGTTAAGTTGATTATCTCTACATCCAACACTATGCCCATTTTGCTGGTGCCTCATTAAGGCACTACCAGCAGCTTCACATGGCACAGTGCTGGCACTGTTACATTGTCTTCACAACAGTTTCTTTTTCATGTGTTTCTTTTATCTGGTCCTCCTCGTGGTAACTTTGTCCTTGTTTGTTTCTTTCTTGCCCACTCCGTAACCCTGATGCTGTTATACTCGTGTGGTGTTTGTGCAAATTGCCAACCTGAAAATACCAGTCTTTGACTAACAAATACCATTACTCATTATTTCCTTATTGTTATTGAAGGACTTTTTTGTTTTGTTTTGTTTTTCATTATAATTAACAAGACTATTTTATAGAGCCAACATTAAGGATACAGGGCAGCTGTGGAGGATGCAGAGTTCATTTGGCAAACAATTGCAAAATTAGTGCATGATTCATGGTTCAGGCAACTTACTGAACCAAAACCTCAGAATTTGTAATTGTGGCCCTCTTTTCCAGCAGCACTTCTTCCTTTTTTAAATCAAAGTTATCATGAAATAGTGAGACAAAGTGTTTGTCTTTCTCACAACTTAATTACTGTATCACTCCCTTTTTTCTGTCCCTTCTCGCTCTTTGTCTAAACCTTTGAAGATTTTTCTGTATCATGTTCTTGGAGCTCGTTGACTTTAATTGCATGCCTGTTCCCCAGCGATGCCTTTGTTTGCTCTGATCTTGTGCGGCTTGATCATCTTTTAATGGCCTCCGAAAGACACAGAAACTGCTCGAGTTAAAGAAACAGCCCACTTGACATAAGGCTCCATATACTAGAGGGACTACCTCCAGGGACCATGGGTTTGTTGATGTTGTCGTCTCGTGTGTGTGTGCGTGTGTGCGAACACGCTTCTGTGAATGTCATCTGTAAACAACGCCTGGATCGATCTCGCAGCTGTCTGTCTTTTCATACATGGTGAGTAGGGTGGCACCCGTGTGCAGGGTAGCTCAGGTGTAGGTTTTTGTGCGTGCACGCAGATCGCTCTTGATTTCATATGCACCCACATTCTCTGTTTCTATGGTAACGCCATGCCCCCCTTCAGTTTACATGCTCATACCACCAATCTCTGTCAGGTGTAACTTGGTGTTTGTTGCTAATAGTACTTTGTCAGCGGTCTGACAGACCTACTCCCACCACCCACCCGAACACACACGCACACGTCTAAGTGGATCAATTTGTGTCAATTTAAAAAGTGTAACAAGTTGCCACCATGATAGCCTTAGGTCGTCTCCAAGCCCTTGACTGCTGTTTGCACGTCCGTGCACACGTATGTGTATGTGTGGGGGTCATATTAGCCGTGTAAAGCTGGGGTTGAGTAGCCTTGCCGCCTGCCTGCTGCCTCTTTGATGGGAGAACATCTGTTGGCTGTGATATGAAGCTTGGGAGTATCTCTTTCTCTCTCCCTCTCTCCTTCACTTGCTCTTCCGTTTCTGTTATGAATTCCCCAGCTGCTCGGCTCCCTCCCTTCACGTAAAAAACCCTGTCCCAGACCACCTGTGCAGTTTTAATGCATAATTTATCTGCTAAGTAACCACATCCGAGAGACTCATCTCTCCATCCATCTCATCCTTTCCCTCTATGCCCTCATTGAGGTTTGGCTCGGGATGTCGACGTGGACCCCGGTTTCCTAATATTCCCGTTAAAGCAGATTAGGATTGATTAGGTTTCATTGGTGGGCAGTGTATCCAAGTGTTGAAATCAGCAGCCAGTAGTGTCAGCTCGAGTCAAGAAGAATTTTGGAACTTCAGTTTAACAAGACTTCAGTTTCACCTCTGGCAGCAGAACAAGAAGCCACGCAACACCTATTTTGACCTCTTTATTGGCAAGCATCAACTAGACGATCGATTTACATATCTTATTGATTATTCTTCAACCTTTGCAAGAGGTGCCATGTCGAATCCTAAGGCAGAATACTTTTGTTGGACTCCTATACTTTTATACTATTGTATATTAAGATATGTCTCCAATCTTAATATACTGGTGCTGTATGACTCCAGTTTTACAGCTTGTCATACGCCTGTATGCAGCTGACATGTTTTGTTACCATACCCACTTACGTGGCCTTGCAGGCCCAAAAGCAGTCGTATTGCATTAGCCCATTGTGACAGAAACGGTGTTGTTACCACATTGTAGCTTAACCTGGACCAATTTTTCCCAGGGCTACAGTCATGTATTATGTCTGAGTATGGCAAGGAAGAAATGACAAGGAATATTGCAAAGCAAGTCCCTCAACCTCTAAATCAGTTTTTTATTCTCCTGTCCTGCTTACTTAGACCACCAAGACAAGGTGAGCCATGAAGGTTAATGTACCATCAACAACCCCTCTTAACCTTGAACACTGTCTTTTTTTATGCTCCATGTGATGTATTGGGTTAGTGTCTTTTTAGTTTAGTGTTCAAGAGCAATTGAGCTTTCGCAGCACCTGTCAGTCAAGTAGCTGTCCAGTCAAGATCAATAATGACATTTTTCATGTGGAGGCTACTCCATTTGAATTGGAAGTTGTCAGAGACACAGCAGTGACCCTGAACTTGTAGTGTTGCCTTACATTATGATCATTGCACTACAAATGAACTCTTAAACAGTCAGTAAATCAAAGTGGTGGAGTCTGGTAGAATGCCCGTCAGTCGAGCTGTTTTCTACCTTGATCAGCTCCGAGTATCTCCTTGTTAGACATTGTTCTGAAAAGAGAAGTGAAAAAAGTTTGCACTTTCACCATTTCAGTGATACCAAAAATAAATTGCTCTCCTTGAATAATCGTAAAATGAGTCAAGTCTTTTGTACAAGTTTTGGGGGAGTCGCCCTAAAATAAGATCAATATTAAACAAGAGTTTTCTTAATTTGGAGATTGCATTTGATAAAGCAGAGGGTTGTCAGATTCCTGAGAACTATAAAATTTACCCTACTTTATGCAGAATGTGCTGAAATGTTTGTGGTCTTGTGCTGTGAGGCTAGCCCAGTATTTAAAGTTCCCTTTTGTTTAAAGTGGGTGTTTCACAGTTAATCAGCCCTAAGAGTGTTAGGCAGCCCAGTTCAAACTGCTGGACTTTCTGAAAGTCTGTTTCCGCTGCCACATAGGAAAGAAATTTGTGACAAATGAGAACGAGTTCATAGCATCTCCCAACCACAGAAAATCTGTCGAACAGCCAAGAATTACAGCTGTCACAGATGATGAGCTCAAGATGACTGCGTCAGCTGTCAGCAAAATGATTCTCAGAGTGTGAGTAAAGTCGTCTTTTTAAAAACAGCTGCTGGGAAAGAAGTCGGGGTGACACATATTCAAGATCATTTTAAAGTCCTCCAACTGGCATTAGATTGTTATAACTATAGTAGACCATCACTTCACCTTTTGTATTAAACATGATTATTATTATTATCATTATCCATGCATCCACTTTCTTAACTGCGTGTGCAGGTCAGGGTCATGGAGGAGGATTCTGTCATAGAGGTAAAAGTGGGACTGGCAGTGAGCTGAACACATTGCCAGTCCCTCACAAGGCTGACACAGAGACTGACAACCACGCACATTCATGTGCAGATTTACTCTGATTTAGGGTCACCAGTTATACTACAGCTATACTAATTACCCAGTGAACAAAAGGACAGGGAGAGCATGCAAACTGCTGACCACTGCACCACCATGCGAGTTTGTTGCTCTTGATTTACTTCTATAAGTGCAACAACAACAAACTTGGGTTAAAACTACACGTTTTATGCTTATAAACTAGATACTTTTGAAAATTCACTTCTCTCTTTTGGAGGATTCTGTTTAGTTATGGCAGATGCGACGAGGCAGCTTGCATCTCGGTTGCCCCCATATCATGCTGTACTTCAGCTGCGAAGACCCCCTCATTGCAGCGCCTTTGCTCGTGCACAAATGATGCCGGCATAATGCCGCCGCAGTCCTAAGATGGCATGCCAGCATGACATTGTAACTCAACAGTGTTGGTGTCTAGTGTGGCGTGTCCTGCCATGCTGGCTTTCCCTTTCACACAGACAATGATTCCGCTTTGTGACTGCCTCTGCTGCTAGCTTTAAGGCGCAACAAAAAGCACCCTTCCCAATCCCATCCCAGTACCTTTTACACAGAAGCGGCGAGGTGGAGGAAGAACAGCCCCACCTTGAATAGGCTAGTGGCGGCTGTCCATCTTGTTGGTCATTCTCCAGCTCTAATGACTTTGTCAATATAGAAACATTGTTAAAGAACAGAAAATCCAGGCCTGTCCACCTTTCCCTGACCCAGTCATTAACATAAGACTGTTGCTGATTTCTAATGAGCTCTTTCTCACTTTTTATGCAAATCAGATTCCTCTCTGCTCCTAATTTAGGAGCAAGCTTTTAGAGTTTTAAGGCAACATCTTGTCAACACAATCTAGCTCTTCGTTTTAATACAGTATCCAGTAACAACCATCCACGTATTATTGTTTGACAGTCTTAAGAAATGAAAATGAATCTTAAAGCAAAACTGTTTTCTTATGTGCAGCATAAAGGCTTTTGATGTGAAAGAGAAAAAACGTGCCCTCCAATTGAGTTAATGAACCTTTGTCGCTAAAGGGAGATTCATCAGGGATATAATGGGGCTAAATTGATTCACAAAGTGCACTTGCATGAACAACGTGCTCCTATTGATTTCAATTGTTCTTCAAGTCTGATTGGGTAATGAATAAATAATGAAACTTTGTAAAACACATGTAATAAGATAGACCACCAAGATTTTATTATCTTAATCACATTAGCCCTAGCTTCAGCTAGTTTGCAGCATTCTTTCCGAGGGACGCCTGTTTGCTCCAGGTTGCGTGGGCTGAGCCCTCTAGTCTCCTGAAGTGTGTTAGACTCAGATGGCAGTGCTTCCTCTGAGTGTCATGTATTTGTGAGTGCCATATATGAGGACAAGACTTGTAAAGCTACTGAATTTGTTGCACAGATAATATTCTTTTCGAATGTGATTGCATTTATGCCTCAAATAAGTGTGATGTTCTCAATTTGGTGGAGAAAGTGAGTTGTATGAAATGAAACACTTTTTTTCTCTTAGAGATTTGTTTCCAAGCAATTTGCATCTAAATGAGGCATATTTGAGATGTTTACTTTTTAATGTTACTGCACTGTTTTCTTCTAACATCTGGAGGTGAGGCCTTGTTTTTTTTCTTTGCTTCTCAATCTTGTATTTGCATTTGTCTGGCGTATTAGACCCTTGCTATGATAAAAATTTGGGGTGTTTGTTTGCGTAAAAAAAGTGTACACTTTGTAGCAATGGTGATTTTAGTCTTAACAGACCATACACAATCACATACACACACACACACTCTACTACAATTGACACACTGCCACATTTAATCAGTGTTCAAACCAGCCCTCACACC
Source organism: Aulonocara sp. 'chitande type north' Nkhata Bay (assembly GCF_057382095.1). Lineage (NCBI taxonomy): Eukaryota > Metazoa > Chordata > Actinopteri > Cichliformes > Cichlidae > Aulonocara > Aulonocara sp. 'chitande type north' Nkhata Bay. The sequence continues at coordinate 29,421,547 of NC_141360.1, read as the reverse complement.
CTCGTTCTGGCACTACGTGTGTGTTCAGTCATCCATCTGTCTGTGTATTCATCCACCTGTGCTTGAATGTGTGAATCTATGAATGTTGCACCATTGCTTAGTCTTTCTGGACTGCGGCAGTCTTCTTCAGATTAGAAATATTCAGATAAATTGACTCTAAGCTAATCAGCAGACCTCTTAATTATCCAGAGCAGAGCTGCACTTAACTGTCAAAGAGGTACTCTTCAGCCAGAGAGGTGTCTTGGGTGCCAGGCTTAGAAAATAAGGCTTGCCACTATTGCACTGCTGTAAAAACCTGGCCATGACAGCTCATTTTTCTTCGGAGCTGTTGGGGTTTCGTTTTGGGTTTTTCTTTTTGTTATTATTATTATTTTTTTATACAGCCTTTCGCTACTTAATCAGCATTTGGCAATTAAACATTACACTGGCTAATGCCAAAGCTTCTCAGCTCGATAAGCAGAATTTCTTTATTTTTTTGGTCAGTTTTATCATGTGCGGTTAAAGTGATTAGAAAAATAAAAGAGTTGGCATATTCGTTTGTAGCCAAAACCAAGGAAGCAGGATAATGGAAGATTAACAGAATGAAAGTTAGAGGAAACAACAAAAAAATCCAGCTGGAAATTGGAAATCAGCTAATCCCTAACACACATGCTTCAACAATTTTTCCAGCTTTTTTTTTTCTTTTTTTAAATGTGATTCTGATAGTCACTCTGAGCGCAACCTTTCCCCATCACCACATTACCCCACTGGACTCACTTGTCACTCACTTGGGTGTAAGTGTGTTTTGTCATTCAAGAGTTATGAAGGTCAGCCTAACCTTCCATCTCTCAGCTTGGGCTCCATTATTAGGACTTGTGCTTTCAACATGAGCTAAATGGCCTGCCGCTTTTCTTTTTCTTTTTCTTTTTTTATCCCTTTTCCCCATAATTCTATCTCTCTCCTCTCGTCCCCTCTTTCACTCTCTCATTGTCTGTGGCAGCTTGGTGGCTCTAGCGTCTGGCTGCAGTTGCAGAGCAGCAGCAGAAGCAGCAGTCACATACCTGCATTCAAGTGGAACAAACAGGATGGTTGGCTGCTCACGGAAGGTCATCAGCCCTGGGCACAGTGTGTGCACGCTTGTGTGTTTGTGTGCATATATTTCAAAAAAAAATTTTTATGGCTTTAAAAAGTGACAGAGCTCTTTCTTCTTTCTAATGATGTACTCGAATGATGCAGAATAAATTTTCATCTTGCTGTAATCACACTGATCACTCGTGTCTTTTATCCGTATTGGCCACAAATAATAAATATGTTAACATATGACCTTCTGCCCTCATTCAATTATGCAGCAACAAAGGGAAAAACGGGGATCTGATGTTTTCTTTTAGCAGAAATCTGCTTCCGAAGTGGACACCAGGATCAGAAGTGTAAAGATCAAAACTAGAGACACAGTTAATTAACTCAGGGTTGCGATTTATTTATTTATTTAATTTTTTTTTTTTGTGGCTTTTTGTTTCTTTGAGGATATCCTAAATAAAACATGTTTTTTTCTAATAGTTTATAACTTTGAACCTTTGCGCTTCTACACATCATAGAATCGGATGTCGACATGAAGCCTTCTCATTGTGCTCTCTGTCCAGTCCCCCCGTAACTTGCTATCAGCCTAAAACTGCTGCAGTGACATCTGCCAGGCTAATGAATGGTGACACTCTAATCTTTGTCTTCCCTAATTGGTGCTGCAGGTTTGATCAAAAGCCAAGTCATGCTAGCTCAGTTGCAATATGGTAATCATGTTTATTACTAGACTCTGTGTATTCCAGCATTTGTAAGTGTGCACATAAAGTCTGCATATCTAAAATAGCTATGCTATCCTAATATTGGTTGATCTTGGGGGGTTTGTTTTCAGCCCTAAGTGACCTTAATCAACCTCTACCCCCAGAATTTCTACCTGTCTACATTCTTTCTGTCTTATTTCCTTTCTCCCAAAGCTGCAAAGCTGTAAGCTATGCACAATTAACTGTGTGGTGCTTCAAAACTGTTATCTGGTGGCAGGCTGCAAATACATCAATTCTGCAGTCAAGTTGGGCAGTTTAACTCTGGGGGCATTCGTGGAGCTGCAGTTTTGGCACTTGCATGTTCCATTTTTCAGGCCCTTTACTATTTGCTCAACAAAACCATCAATTGCCCCAGCCTTAAAATATGCCTTCAGACGATAAAGAAACCATGTGCCCCCCACAGTATGATGGTGTGAACAGATTTAGGTCCCCTCGGCATGAATAAAACCTGGGCCATATCAACGAGGTACAGGATCATCTTAGCGCGCAGAGGAGCGCATGTTATACTAAAGCCTCAGGTGTGATTACCACGTGCATCTTGGCAGATGAGCCAAGACAGAGTGGAAAAAATGACAACAGTAAAACCAGCTAATCTAATTAGCTGAAAGATACTGTGCACTGAAATAATTAGCCAGAATCTAATTGGCTGATATCAGTGTGCTGTTAAAAATCTGCCTGCTTCATTTTCTTCTTTTTCAGTAACCTTTAAAAGTAAACAGTTCCCAAATAGCCTGCAGAAATGTGCAGTAACAAGCAGTCGGGCTACAGCTATACAAGAAGTTGGAGCAGTATGAAGCTCAGCTGTACTTATTGACTTTTGAGATCCCCACGTAACCTCTCCTCCTGTTTCACAATGATCCATCAACAGGGAGCTGATTAGCTCGCTTTCATCCTAACAGTCTTGTGTTTATGCATGTGTTTAATGCTATTACTGTACCTGAAGCTGTATACAGACATGCTGCTTTTCCCTTTAGCCGCCTGCTCTTTCTGGTGCATCCCCTTCTTTATGTAAACACACATACACGCGCGGGCTTGCTGACATCCATGCAGTTTGATATGTGGCCCAAGGCAAAGCACTTCTCTCTAATGAGCCTCCTGCCCCCCGTTTCTCCTGGGGAGCCGAAAGAGGACTAACCTTGATGCAGCTTAGAAAGGATGTAACCTCCTTACACGCATCCTCATAAATTGCTGTGTTCGTGAAGGAACCTAATTGACAACATTCTTTACCGAGGGAGTGATATTATCGCCAACATTACATGGCTAATCTTAACTTGATCCTCGGTCCACCTTTAATCCTTAACCCTAAAACAGGGGTGGGCAACTCGAGGGCTGGTGTCCCTGCAGGTTTTAGATGTGTCCTTGAACCAACACAGCTGATTTAAATGGCTAAATTAGCTCCTCAACGGCTGTATCCCAATTCAGGGTCTGCAGCCTTAACGGTCCACACGGGCCGCGTACTCAAAGACCGCTAAGGCCGGAATTGAGAGGCTTGTGAAATGGGACGGTCTAGCCCCTGTCGCGCTGCCCAGGTTGCCTAGCAACCATGACACTAACAGCTGGAAACGTTTCATACAGCTTTGTTTGACAGAAATGAAGGACAAAATCTTTTGTTCATTTGTTTGTTTGTTTCTACATGAGCTTTGATTTGATAAGTATCTGAGGCTGAGACCACGGGACTGTGAAATCATGATTATTGGGCTTCACTTCTGTACTGAACAGTCATTTAAGATTAGCTAGTAAATAACAATTAGCTAATGTTGTTCATGAGACTTAAGTCATCTCACTTTGGTAATGTAAATCTAATATGGCCAATTTTAAAGTTACAATTTCAATCATTATTAGTTATTACAGCAGTGAATGAACTCTGTTTCAAATCCTGAGCTTCAGTAAAGATTCAAGCTGCATTTATTTATATTATTTATATTTCCTGTCACCTTAAATCTTCACTCAAAGACAGGTTTCTTTGACACTGTATATATAACTGTGTTATATATATGAGAGACAAATGTTGTTCTTTTAATATGTTGGCATGACTAAATTTGTCTCAGTGCTTACTTAAATATCCATAAAATCCTCACATTCTCTGCAAGATTAACATCAACTATTGAACGGCGTATATTTTAAAGTAAAGGCTTTAAAACCAAGTTAGTACAAACGTCGCTAATGTCACATAACTTTGCTGACATGTGGCCAACAGTAATGTTTTAATGTTCTTCGTTATTAAACATTCGCACATAAATAAGTGACATAATATTCAGTACTTACTTTTAAAAGTTTACTCTTCGGCTGCCCGTCTTCCGCCGTTTTTTCTCTCCGGAAAAATTATCCACACCCACCGCTGCGCTATGCATTCTGGGATATGTTGGGCCACGAAGTCTACACCGCCACATCCTTAAAATTCAGTGAAATGAAGGACGCATTTGAGGGCCGCATTTCGAGCAGCCTTTGAATTGGGACAGCCTCCGTCGCGTCGCTGTGATGTAATTGGCCTTAAAATGCAGCCTTTAAGGCTGCAGACCCTGAATTGGGATACAGCCAACATGTCCTGAAGTTCCCCAGAGGCCTGGTAACGAACTAATCATGTGATTCAGGTGTGTTGACCCAAGGTGAGATCTAAAACCTGCAGGACACCGGCCCTCGAGGCCTGGAATTGCCCACCCCTCCCCTAAAACAACTGCTGGAAGACGTGAGGAAGATCTTTGCAAATATGTGTTCAGAAACATCTTTGTAGTATTATGTGAGGTCAGAAATCTGTCATAGGAGTGATGGACTGTCCCATATGCTGGCAGCATCAAGGGTTTGAAATTGGACCAAAAATAATTAGTGAAAACGAATGTTGCTTTGCTGTTGCTTGTGCAGTCTCATTCAGTAGTCTCATGCTGTTATAAATCTCGGGCCACTGGTGCAGCATGTACGAATTCTCATTGCATGAATTTCTATCCCTGAAAAATGTTTGGCACATTAAGCTTGACCTATCTGATCTCCATGTTTGTGTTGCATTGACATGTCTTTTTTTAAAACATTTTTTTACTCCTTGTATGTGTTGTAGGTCTGGGCCAATTATGAGGAGAAACCAGTGGAGGAGGTCGTGCATCTTTCAGAGGAGAAGGAGCGCGTGGCAAACTACAAACCAGTCTATGTCACTGAAATCACCGACACCCTGCACTTCTACGCCCAGGATGTAGAGACAGGTACCTCGAGATGGTCGTGTGCATGAGTGAGGGAGTGCGTGAAAATTCATTTTTGTTCACTTAGTTTTCCAAGTATATAATTTTCGAGTTGGCCTAAAGAGGCAGCTTGCAAAACCAGACAAACAGACTCCAGTGAATATAAAATTTGATAGAGTAACCAATGAGAATTCGTTTAGAAAAGTTGAAATTGCTTTATAAACATGCTGTTTTACTTCAAGCTGCAGATTTTTTTCTGTCAGCTTTTGCAGCTTCACACTAAATACCACTATCTACACCAGCTCCCAACAGCGGTGGCAAGCAAGGACTTTGCATTTTATTCCCTTTTAACACCAGACTGACTTTATGAATGGCAATTATCTCTACTACTCAGACATTCGGCTCATCCCCTGCTGCAGCATCCCTCCCACCAGGAGACAAAACAAAGGACGTCCCGCTTATTATTACTACTAAATGATAGGAATAAATCACTACATCCCCTCCTGTCACCATTGATGTTTGCAGTTTTTTTTTTAAGTCAAATGGAGTCTTACAATCTAATCTACTCTCTCTATGATAACAAAAAGTTTGCCATTTAAAGCTCGGATAGGCAATTTGTTTGAAATTTTTGTGGTTTTAAAAAAAAAATTTTATGATGATCCACCGTGAAGCAATGTGGGGGGACTAGACTCCAGCACATCTGCTGGCCTTTGATTTTGGGCTTTAGAAAATCCAGCCAATCATAGAACTCTTGAGATCAGATCAGATGAGTAGTGTGAACACAAAAGTCTGAATAGGAAGTAAGGCATACATGCTCAATTGGATGAGCAGAGGTAGTGGGTTTCAAGTCTTGTGTGAAGCCAAAAAACAACATGGAATTTGTTTTAGTTCATATGAAACGCGGCACTTGTACTTGTGCATCTCAAAAAAGTTCATTTTTTTGGGCTACAATGAGGTATAAGCCATAATGATCCAAATCAAAACACAAAAAAGGCTTGAAATACGTAAGTATGTGCTTATCTGCTTTGAAGGGTTTAGAATAGAGGCGAGAGCGCTTCAGGGGTGGGTTGTCTATTTTAAATTCTGTCTATGTAGCTTTAATTATTGCCATGACACAATTTTGCATTTAGAAACATGCAAATACATTAAAAGCTGCATTGACAAACTAGCTGGAACAGATCTGAATCCTTTATGCCAATCACTATCCCTTCATCGTCTGCCAGTTTGTAGGAGCAACTCAGGATTCTGAGGTCTTCCTCTCTCTCTCTGCCGCCCCCCACATCTGTCTTCACTGGCAGTCGCCTGGTAGAGGCCATGAAATTGACTTTGGCCACCTTTTAATTTGCCTCACTGTCATCATTAATTAATTTGCCTTCATTTACTGCCAATCTAAGCCTAAGCATCACACGCATCTTAATAATCCAATCATTTATGACTGTGAAAAACATTTAGCTCACAATTGTTTGTATAACCTTTCTGTACATTGAAAGCTTCGGGTATTGTGACATGCGCTCAACAATATTTTCTATCAGCTGTAGATTCAAATCTAAAGCCTTTTCACTGCCTCTGGCTACTTCAGCTTCACTTTCCTGCAAGTCAGGACTAATGTTCAGGTTGAGTGAGTTGTTTTTGGGTTTTTCTTTATCACTGATCTTAATTGGGTGTCTCTGTGAAGATGCTGAAATATATGATACATGGCACATTAACCTGAAACTAGGGTTAATGCTTTCAGCATCCTTTATTTTCAGTTGGGTGGGGTGGGATAGAAGCAAAAATATATTACACAATATCTAAAACTGAGTAGGAGTTCATGGTCTTGTGGGAAACAGAATGTACTCAAGCTACACATAAAAGAGCAAATCAAAGCATTTTTATTGATTTTTAGCATATTTCTCATAAGTTCTTTATACCTATAAACGAACCTGGGGAAATGGAAGATGCAAGGTATTTACAACTTCAACGTTTTTTTCACGGGGTAGAATCTAAAGTGTTGCATTTAAAGAAATTGTACACAATCTGCTTTTTTTTTTTTTTTTTTTTTTTTTTAAAACATTGCTGCTCTCAGTGCATTTTGACAGGGGAGCTTTGAGTTATTTAATCTTTTCTCATATAAAGCCTTGATTTTTAGATGATCCAGCAGTGCTAGGGCTTTTTTAATTTATTTTTTTCCCTCTTAATTGGCTCGTGTTCTTCTACCAAGAGACTTACGTGCTACTTTAAAAAAAAATGTTATTCTCAGCAGGGAAGAAAAACCTGACCGGTCTTCACCCTCTGCTTTCCTCTCCTCATCTCCCTCTCCTTCATGTTGTTTGCCCCTCCCTTCCTTCCTCCATCTCCTTTTCTCCCTTGGTTTCTTTCATTTTCGCTGACGCTCCCTCAAAGCTACATTAAGTCATACCAACCTCTTGAAGAGAACATCAAAGTGTTAGGGCCTGTAAAATCATACAAGCTGAGTGCTTTATCATTACATGCCCCCACTTCCACCCCAAAAAATTTTCTGAAAAGGACTTTTATATACTCAGATAAGCTTGGAAGTGGAGGCAGAATTTTTTAATATTCTTGTGATTGCAACTGATGACAACATACCACCTAACATAAATGCATAAGTGAAAGAGTGATTATAGCATCTGTCCCACTATCAATGTCTGAAAACATCTGGAATAGCAGGCTTTTTTCTACATATGTGCTCGCTACTGCCCTGATTCCAATCTATAGGTAATAACATGTGTCAAGTAAGGTCATATGAAACAGGAATTAACCGGATGAGTAAACACTGAGTTGAATTTATATATACCAACAGATGTATTTAAAATTTAACATAGTAGTATACCTGACATTCCCATCCATCAGCGTTTCACACACGTTTTTATAACAGGGGCTGTAAAACAACATGACTTTGACTTTGACTAGTAGGACTTTTTTTTTTTTTTTTTTTTTTAGTAGGACTAGTAGGACTTTAGTATTTAGCAGTAGTGTAGATATTAATACCAATGAACAGTCGGGCAGAAAAAGATGTTTTAAGTCCAATATAATGAGAAGATGATGCATGTATTAAAAAGATAAAGAAAGAGAACACACACACACACACACACAATCGGTCGGGTTACAGTCATTAATATTTAGATGCAGTTTCCAAACCATTAACCCTGTGGGAGTTGTGGCTATCTAATAGGATGGAATGTATTTATTTATTTATTGTGGCCAGCTGTGATCAGTGGGTATTGAAAAGCTTTCACAGCTGTTGCTGTACTTTAAAAAAAATGTGTGTGTATATATAATATAGATTTTTTTTTTCCCTAAACGAAGGAAATTTGGTTTATAATTCCTTTTATTCTCCTGGGCCCCTCTGTATCTGCACTGTATTTTACCCCTTTTCCCATTTTAATTATTCCCATTTATAATTAAATAAGGATATAAGGGCTTGTTTTTTCTCTCTCCTTTTCAGTATATGAAAATCTTTACACAGACTCGATAAGTGATTAATTTCACGTTAGGAGTGGTTTTCCAAGTCACCAAGAAGCTTGAGCGAGAAGCTCTTTAATCCTCAGTTTATTTTAAGGGTCTTTATCGCTCATTGTTTCGTGCCCCCCACCTCTCCCAGTACACACAGACACACACACACATCTCTCTGCTTTGTACTGCTGTGTCTTCCCCTACCCCCTATTTTCCTTGTGCATGTTGCTTCCTCTCCGGAGGCTATATGTAATTACTGTCAGAGGGGGGCCTGCATAGATCTGTGTGACCTTGGACATTGAAAGACAAAGGCCACTCCAGGCACAGGGGAAGGAAGTGACTCTGTGCCGTACAATATTGCTAGTTTACCACTATGCTGGAGAGTCTATGTAATTTAAACACTTGCTAAATATATTCTTGCACTCTTGATAGGTATGAATATGAAGTGGGCATGTGTGTATAAATGTATGTTGGACACCGTAGTGACTAAATATTTCATTTCAAACCTTGTTTACAGAAAATCTACCTGACCAAAACACTACAGCCTAGGAAAGTTGGTTACATTGTTGTCCATTCATATAGCTTTCACAGTGAGAGGAATTGATGTGATTACAAGCAATACAAAGACTACAAAGACATATTTGTATGCTGGTTTCCAATAAGCCAAATGTGCATAACCAAGATGGTGACAGAAGTAGACATTTTGAAGTGTTTCTATCACTCACTACATTGCAAAGACCTTTTCATGATATGACTTCTGTCAGTGGCAAAACTAAAAAAGCAATAAAACACAAACATGAGCAGAAAATGCACATGTTACTGGTTGTTCCATGTATTTTTGACACCAAGTGGAGACGTAGACATGGATCTGAAAAGCTCTGCTCAGGTTTATAATGCACTCTACCAACACAGTGGCATAAACGAGACCTTAAGTGCCCATACTAAGGACTGAGTGTTCGAAGGAGCAGGCGTATCCAGCTGGTAGATCCTAATAAACATCTGTAGCCATGGCCAGTCAGCAGCTGCTTAGATATCCTTCACAGAAAAGGGGCCCATACGCTAGCTGCACGTCTGGGGCATTGCGCGTGTAGGAGACTTCAGTCCTCGGCAGTAATGTGCCAACATAATAGCTTCCACCACCCATTGTGTTGACCGCTGTAAGGTAAGAAGCTTCCCTCAATGAGTGGGAACCTGGGAAACAAAGAGCTGCTTTCCTTTTTTCTCCTTTTCTTTTCTTTTCTTTCCAATCCAACTGGATGCACAAAGGCTGTACATAACAAAGTGAATTAAGCTACTCTCATCAACAAACAGCTGGGGAGAAAAGCCAGTACCCCCCCAAGAGTGGGGCATATATAAGCAGGCTAACTGTAGCTATAGTGATTTGAAAACTTCAAACAGGAACTATGGCAGATACAACATGTAGTTCACACATCCCTTTTGCTTCTGAGAAAGCCAGCAAAAAAGATAATTTTGAGAGAATGTGCCTTCAAGTCAGCACACTTCAAAGGAGCCCTGAGAGCCTCTGAAATGATGGGCAAATTGCAGGAGGCATGCTAGAGGCTTAAAAGCAGGGTGCAGCTGATGGGCTTCCTTTATAAACCTTCTCATAAGCCTATGCTGGCCAATTGGCATGTTTCCAAAGCCCACTTGCCCAGCCAAAATTGAAGCCAAACGCACATCGGCAGTGAAAAATGTTTTACCACTATATAGCAAATGGTGTAGGATGCATAACACATCTAAAACGGAGCACTGCAATGAAATGACGCCATCTCTCAAACACTATATCAGCACTATGGTACCCAGAGAGCTGAAGCTGTCCATCTAAGTGTGGCATTTCTAGCTAGTTCTCGCTTATTGTGGCACACTGGGCCAGTATGGGTTCTTTAGATCTCGGTGTCTTTGGCCGTGGATGAATCGGCTCATATCAGTTGGCCAGACTTGGAGCACGGCATGGAAGAGGCTACAATCACAACCAGCCCTAAAACCTTTGACAGTAACTTTGTGGCAAACTGTTTATCCCAGAAATGTCTCATCTCTCCAAACCACACTCAAATAGAGCCCCAGCTACACTACTACATGTGGGCGGGCTTCATGGGGTGTTGGGAAAGACGGCGGCTTACTGATGGGACTGCCACTGACCATGACGCCTGTGCAGCAGGGAGAATGACATCCTCATCATACTCGATGTCATCAGGTTCTCCTCCTTAGATTTTGTGAACTGGGTAGAAGGAGAAACTCTGTACCTGGGTCTTCCACCTGTATCCTTTTACGAAGTGCAAGCTGACTTGAGTTTTATCCAGCAGAGCTGACAGTTCTGATGATCTGTGAAAAATTTGCACATGCTTCACTGCAGTGTTGGAGAGACCGAGCTCAGTTTTAGGGGCTGCCAAGTTGCAGGTGACATTCCAGGAACCGTACAGTTATTTCAAATCAGTGCTTATATAAGCTGGGGTCTACCTGAACATACAGCTTACAGCTGCCACAACACCATTTATTCTGTCTTGTAAACTTGTGTAGAATAGATGTTTAATCTGTGACACACTGTTTAATATTACTGCATTGGTTTTCCCAAGCCACAGATTGTGTTACTGGGCAAAAGACTTGTCTCTGCCTAGCTAGTGACCTCCCCCTGATTTGGCCTTAACGCACTTGTCACATCCACGGTACTGGGCTGCTAGGCCTGGCCCCGACCGACAAACACACATTTTCTGCTCACCCCAAGCCTCAGCTGCAGCGCGGTTGGCGGTACATCCTGTCTACCGCTTGTTTCCTGGCACCCATACAGCCTCATAATGAGTGGAGTCGTTCCCCCCAACCAGGTGCCACTCCGTCCACATTATTCACACTTCTACCTTTTACACACAGCAGCTGTTCATCACCTAATGATGCTGGACCCAGCTACTGTTGGAGCAATGCAGGCAGAACAACACTGTCTGGCTGGACTTCAGACCAAGTCCTTTCCTGCTTTTTGAAATGGAATTTCATTATTTTTTCCATTGCTTTTTTTTTAGTTCAAGTAGATTTTTTTTGGGCTAGTTCCCTTTTTATTCACTGTGTTGATTTCAATAAGAGAACATAAGAATTACTATAGCGTTTCATATGAATTAGGGTGAGTGGCCTCATAATTAGATGTCATGTCAAGGCAGCCAAGTGATGACTACTCTACAGAGTACAGCTTACTAAAAAAAAAAAAAGGCAAGAGTGCACTGAAAAAGGTTTTTGTGTGTGTTTTGGATGAAATGTCTAATTTTAACACTGTGTGCCAGAGTCAGCCAGGGGTTAAGATAATTAACTTCTGTGCCAGTGCCATATCATACTGTTTGTTTGGGTTTTCCCCCCCAAAGCATTAGATTTAACAAAGTAATTTTTGTTAAGCATGAGTTCTCTGTTGAACAGTCTTATTAAAGTTTGAAGTAGAGAAATTGCAGAAATTTAGCAGTGGAAAATAACAACTTTCAGGCATTACTCTGATGGGTACATTAATGATTGTAGTAAACCTTTTTTTGGTTCAATAAAATTACAAAGTAAATGATTTTATAATTATACTAAGTGTATGTGACTACAACTATGTTTGAGCTTCAGCTACTTGTTTCCAATACAATACTAGCTTTAATTTCAAATTCAGTCTAATTAGAGTTTTGCCATTAAAACAAAATGGACCATACTCTGAAAAAAGAAAAGTAGTTATTTCTGTGGCCTCTGTATCCCTGTTCTCCTCCCTTTTTATGTCTAATATTTAATTCAGCTGAAGTGTGTACAAGACCTTGTTGTAGTCCAATTCGACCATAAACTGAACAAAGTAACCAAGCTAGGAAATGAAAGTTGCAGGAGAAGAAGCACCCGATGCGGCTTGTTTTTCACTTTTCCAGCTCCCTGCCACTGCAGCAGATGCAATATTTAGAGGTCAAGTCCCGCCAAGATGATCTTCCGCCTCCCAAGGCATTCATTATTAAATCAGATGCGCAACTTAGCTTCTAAAAGGTCAGCTCACCTGTCGGTTTGAGGTGGGGTGCATTTGCTTTTCAGGTGGAAAATAAGCATGTTTGTCCACACTCATAGTAAGCACGATTTGCACTAATGTCAACTTCGAGGTCGATTACCTAAAGCCGAATGGCAGAATGGGACTTTTCACAGTGGTGAGCCACTTGCAGGTCTAAATCTGGATCTCATCAACTCTACCAAATGTGGGCAAAAATGTGCAAATATGTGCACATTTGGGGAGGCATTAGCTGCATTAGCTGCAGTCAATGAGACTCGACAGGTGGTAGAGAGAAGAACAGAAGAGACTGATGCAAAAAGAGAGCCACAGATGCTTTCTCTCTCAGTGATGGCTTTTCCAATTACAGAAATGGTAATTTGCCGTTCAAAAAAAACAAACAAAAAAACTACTCCAGTCTGGCAGGAAGTGAAAAATGGAAGAGAGTTATTGCTGGTGGAGTATCACAAGACATAATCCATATCCCGTTCTAGAGGGAGTGGAGCAGCAGTTGTCAGGTGGGGCGATCATTTGTTTTTCTAGCTTGACCTCCTTCGACATGCTGCAGATGCTCAGAATATTTTAAAGATCAGCCAGGAAGGGGATTAAATGGCCTTTTTCCTATTTTGCCTTTCTTTTACACACTGTCTGCAGGTGATTGCCTTACAGGTTCTTTGTTGACCAAACACGGGGGCCAATGATCTCATAACAGCTTTGCAGTGTGCTTGCTCTCACTGCAGGCCTTCCAAGCCAGTACGCTGTATACTGAGGCTGTGTTTTGTTGTTTGTCATTGCTGCCTTTTTACCTTGAAATTGTTGCTCGCATGTCCTGAAACACAGCCATTCCTCTACCCCGAGAGGATGAAGCCTGTCCAAACCTCATGCATATTTAACACCGCAAACTAAGCTCCGTTCAGTGTTTGTGAATCTCTCAGATGGTAGATGATGTACCATCCATGTATCCACACAGTCTTTGACTAGCCAGGCAGGGGGCACAACAAAGGTTCTGCAGCATTTTCAACATGAGCGAGAATGCTGATGTAAAAAAAAAAAAAAAGAGAATGCTGAGGGGGAAAAAGGCTTTTGGGGTAATTGTGTGTCTCCTCTAGATCTTACCATCCATTTTGCTTTTATAAATCTGACTGAGCTGTAGCTAGGTTTATGTGTCTGGATCTCCTCCAGTCAGTTATTTCCCTGGCAGTTATCTTTTCATAGATGCTCTCGGCTTTGACTCCTAATTTTGTCATTCTTATAAACCAGGAAATTGGAAGGCTTTCATAGGTAGCCATTGCTCTCCTGGCCTGAGCTCCTTTCATATTGTGATTATTTACCATTCTGTGGGTTTAATGCCTTTTGTAAACAGCTTAATAGAATTCAGTGGAGCCTTGGGATGCGTAGTGAAAGGGCACTTGATTTGCTGTTTTTGTTTGTTTTTTTGTTTTTTGTTTTCCCTCGCCTTTGTTCACACACCGTGTGGCACAAAAAAATAAAATATGATCATAACTAACCTGTAACATGTCAGTCTCTCTCCCCTCTCTCTTTTTCGCTCACCTTTTTGGTTGTTTTCTTGTTTTAAAGCCTAATTGTTCCCTCGCTATTCTGTGGGCATTCAAAATGTAATTACATATGATTTACAAACAGCTGCATCCATAACGGTGAATAAACAAATTACAGAACGAGGGAGGGGGTGGGAAATAAACAACAGATGAATAAAGAGATGAAGACAGAAAGAAATTGGCCGCCATAAGACACAGTCAGTGGTTTGGCTGCTTTTTAGATCGTCACTTTGGCTCTCCATTCAACGCAAAATGAGCACTCACGCTTGACATGGTTTACCCAATCTGCACGCAGATATTTAGTTGTCTTCATGCCAACGTAAAATGGGAATCTTGTGCTGTAATGCAGCGTTTCCTCGCTGTCCTTCCATGCTAATGCGACTCTTCCTATTCATTCAGAATTTCCGCACTTGCGTAAGCTTTTATTCAATTCACCCCAGATGGCAAATTACTTCTGTCAGTGCTCACCTGCAGTTTGTGAAGTTCATTTTAGCTTTCTTCCACACTGATTGCAGTCAGAGGAGACCTAATTGTAGGTATTTGTGTGTAATTCCTTGCACAGCCACCTTATTTCCATGTGCATTTTGTTGTTGTTGTTGTTGTTGCTTTTGTTATTATTGGTGTTGTGATTTGCACCTTGACAGTACACTGATGCTCTTCTATGGACAAGCATAGACTTAAACCTGGACATATGGATGGAGTGTTTCTGAACTTAGATCCAAGAATTCTGCACTCCTAATTAGACCTTCAAATCCCAACACGGAATAATGATAATGCGCGAGTCCCACACTGCATACTAAATTGAACACACCTTGCAGTCTGCAGATGTGGAAATGAACATTATTGAGTGCTCTGTCGGTGTCAGTTTGCAACTCTATCAGGTTGAGACTGAGATAAGAAAGTTCTGGAGCTCAACTGTGATGCAAGAAAATGCATCTGGTAAATAAGGATGTATTATAGTCTTCATTATTCTCTTTCTAGAGGATAAGAATCAGGAGGTGAATATGAATATGTTAATTTTCTTCTTCTTCCAAACATCAGGGAAAATAGAACCCTTAGCTCAAACTGTACCAAACAGCAGTGTACACGAGGAAATAAAGGTGATGGGCACTAAAAGGCCCACCTGCAGAGTGAGATTTGTTTAGGAAGTCTGCATAATTATGCTCATGCTAAAATCTGTGATATGGTGGTCTCATAAGCTCCAGCTTCCAGTTCAAACTGTAAATAATCCATTCTGTTGCTCGGTATTGTAAATACCATTTACATCAATAAAGCATTTTCAATTAAATGCACACACATTCGCACGCACTAACTTTTTTAATTTGCTTAATAAATCAAGGAGGTGGCTGACTGTGGAAGCTGTAGTCCACTGCAATATTAGTTATTCTGCACCAAGCCACAGTGGTAAAGCTGGAGTATAATGATGCAACCACCCCGCCTGTGTGCGTGCGTGTGTGTTTGGTCCATATGATGCAAGTTGTTTAGAAAGCAATTCATCTGATGTGTTTTCTAAAAACTGCTTTCTCTACAAAATGCTGAGGATGGGTCTGTTTGGTGTGTTGATGCTTCTTCCCCACCGCTCTGCTGCATTCATTAGCAATTGCTGTACCAGTGGGTGGCTAGTGATGTGTCGGACACCCCCACCTTGACCGCCCCCCACCCCCCCTCCTCACAATCAAACTGAGCTCCCAACTTTTCTTACACACTCCCACAATCCCTTTGTATCCCTCGTTGGTGTTTTTCTCCAGGTTTGACAGCATGCAAATGAAGGTTTCCTGTCTGCTGTTGGTTTGCAGCTTGCCTGCCTGTCTCGGCACAGATAACCGTGGGAAAAACAGCATCATTATTTGTGTTTTCTTGTTCTCCACAAGCATAAATAATTTTAGGTGTTAATGACAACTCGCAGCAGTACATAAGTAAAAAAAAAAAATAAAAATAATTTTTTTTTTTTTAAAAAGGTGCGTGCAGTGCCTGCCTCCAAGCTGTTTGATAGTAACATGCATAAGCAGCACCTACTAATTTTGCACGCAGATACATGCACACGCTGACTGCATTTATTTTCACACAAGAAAACAGGTTAGTGGGAGAAAACATGTTTTTGTAATACCCCAGTTATACTGTAAAATAAAAGTACACATGTACAAGGTGAGAAATTGGGTTTCTACCCAAGGCTGACATGCTAGGTTCTTCTATCCATGCGGTTTAAAAATATCCGGATCTGCTATTGTAAGACTGGGAGTAAGTGTATGCGTAGATGCAGTATTGTCACACAAAATATTGATATGAATGTTATGTTTACCGCTTACTACGTGATTTTTATTGGGGGGAGGAAAGGAAGCTATTTGCAGTATTTTCGAAAGCATCTCTGCTTTCCTTGAATAACCTCCAACATTTTCACAGTGCTGTATGTGTAATGCAATTTTGTTTTTGCCTCAGTTTCCTTTCCCATTGTATGAATTTATGTTTTTAAAGATGCTCCATTGCACATGATTCTGGTGCTCCTGCCCACAAACCCCCTCCAGGTGGTAGATCAGTGAAAATGGCCTCTAAAAATACCACCATGGAAATTTATATGGGCCACTTTACTAAACTAGCTGCTGTAATTGCTTCCACACTCTTCATACAGCTCTACACACAAGACGCACAGCCACTTGCGAACACTAATAGACATGCTTGTGTAAACATGCTCTGCAATACACAAATAAATATACTGTACATAATACACAAACACCAGAAAAGTGGCTCTCTTGGAGATGCACATACTTAGTGGTGTTCACAATCAGCTCCCCAATTGCAACTGATGGGTGCAAATCAGGCTGCCACTTACTGCAGTCATTGGATCCATGAAGCCCTGACTCATAATCTGATTTCTCAAGCTCCCGCCATATCGACAGCCCCATTCTCGCCGTGAATCCACCATAATAGGTCTCCCTCGCATGATATAATGGCTTGATAGGCCATAAAGACCCACTGGGAGAGCTGGCTTGCTTAATTTAAAATTCTGTTTCTCTAACAGAGTCAAGGCATAACAAGAGAAGCAGGTTGTTTTTGGGTTGTTTTGGTATCTGTATCTGAAGGCGTTAATGTTTTGTTTTTGTTTTTTGTTTTTTTCCCCCACTGAGCCACCAGTCGTGCTTAAGTGTTGAAAAAAATAAGCCTGATTTAAATTTGACTAATCTTACATTCAAGGTCATCGTCTTGTGCACCTCTGGACGGGTTTCAGCGTGGCTATTATTTTTAGATCTCTCAGTAGAAGTCATGTCCCCTTGCACTTCTGCCTCTGTGATTCACCTCCAATATGTCAAAAAAGGGCCATCCTTCAACTTGATTTTCATTTTGAAGAAGTGGAAGCAAAGATTGCATTTGAAAGGCCAAAAGAATTCCTGCTTTTTCAGTGCATTCAGAGCATAGGATGGCAGACTGGAACCCACCATAATCAGATTGTTTGTATTCCTCAAATGTAAAAAGGCTGATGCGGTATTGTCGTCGTCGTGCCAGGCAGGCGGCACAGACACCCAAGTTTGTGAATGCGATAATTCGAGAACAAGCCAACGTACAATTTTCAAATTGATACCATCTATTTTTCTGATTCATACAGAATCTGTTCTGCTAGAAATCTCAGGGAAGTTTGAATTTTGGTAACCTCAAGGTCAAGGTCAGAGGTCAAGATTTCTGAAAGTCTTATGTGTTTTCAGAACTTTTTGAGCACACCTATTGTGTCTGTCTATATGAATCAAGGCATAAAGTACATTCTCTAAAGCAGTGATTTAATTTAACTTGAACTGAAGTATCTTATTGTACTCGAGCATGCAGGAATGCTTTTAATTTATTCATAACAAAAAGGAAAATGATTATTAGAAGTTGCACCATTCGGTTATGAAGGGAATAAACAAGCCGACAGAAAAATACTCACTCTCACAAGAAGCATCATAATGCCTCACAAAGCTGCGCCGGACTTGATTTCATTCATATTCATACAATTATTTAGGAGCCCTGCATGGGGTAAGATACACGTGTTCATTTTCTGCCGCTGCCTCAGGATCCACCCTCCATCAGTCACATACTGCCAGCAGCTGAAGGGAGGAATCACAGCACCTCTGTATAGGATTTGAATGAATTTTAGGTCCATTTTACACACAGACGTTACATATTTTTAGTTGCTGCTGCATCAAGAGTGGAAAGTCCCATTTTTAGTCGGGTGAAATGCAAATGGAGAAAAGATTGAAACCACAACAATGTTAAAAACTGGCCACTGGCATGTAATGAGTATAATTTGAAGAAAACTCAAATTACATTTGGAATTGTAAGTTGAACTCCAGTCCTCACCTGTTATCTCACATGCATTTCCTATCAGGAAGTCAGCTGGAGAATCTGATGGAGACCATGAGAGCAGAAATCGCCGCCCAGCCACCAGTGGAAGGATCCTACTCTCCACGCCGGGGAGACTACTGCATAGCCAAGTTTGCTGATGGTGAATGGTGAGCATGCGTTATAGTTCCTCTGATGTTAGCAGCCTCATAGCAACCTTATCAACATTGTCAGGTCATCTTATGACAAACAGGAAGGATTAAGACGTCTCTCCTTTGACACAAGGGTTATTAGCTGCTGTTCTTCAGTATTATAAAAAACATTACATTCAGTTTTCTAGGCAGTGATATGAATGATGCAGTGCATGTATAAATAGTTCGATCGGTGCAGGTTTTCTTTTCTCAATGAATAATCACCCAATTTTGACAGCACCGGTCAGGAGTGACACTGACCTTATTATGTGGATCAGGTGTCAGCTGATGTGATTGATGGTATCTGGTTTCTTCATCAGTGTCATCACATAATACAATGGATGGCCAACTTATTGATGGATTTTACCACAATACTCGGTATCAACAGATGCCCCGAGGGAAGAAAAAAAGAACTTGATGGTGGCGCGTGATTTATCAGCTGAGGGAAGAAACTCGAAACTAAACATTTATTTTATACATTTTTGTGAGGTACAATATGTGCTTGCACACTGTAGTTATTTCCCTCACAGGAACACCTGACATTTCATTTTTACCTTGTCTCTATTTAAGCCTGTGTCGACTGCAGACACCCACAGGGTGTAATTAGTTCAATGCCACTGCTTTGGCCCTTCAGAATCAGCAGTAGCTTGACAGTAGCTCACATACACACTTCTTCATCATCTCCTCACTGGATGTTCGTAGTTTACAGATGGTTATGGGACAGATAGAAGTCACAGTGATCGAGGGAGGGAGAGGGAGTCTGTCAAGAAGGTGACGGTGAAAAAAGACCACAAAACTGATTAAAAACCAAATGTTCCCCCAACCCAGGTGCTGTCCTTTCGTTCTTCCATCCCTCCTTCCATCTTCCTGTCCTGTTTTTTCGGGGCAGGGCTCAAATTTATAGCAAACCATCTGCTGTAAACCTTTCACTTCTTTAACCTGTTTTTTGTGGAAAAAAGTCTGTCAGGAACCCCACTTTAGGTGGAAAATATCTGATATCTTTGTCATTTTTTATTATTTATCAGCAAGCTAATTACATTCATTGTTCTCTGTATCCGTATCGAAGTATTTTGTGATGCATGCGGAATGTCCTCCTTTCATTCGGGGAGTAATTAGAAATTTGTCGCCTTACAAGGCCTCTCGGAATACCACAGAGTCAAAGTGAATTGTGGGAAAAAAGAGCGAATAAGAAAAACTGTTCATTAGTCACTCGTCACTTTGTCTTTTGCTCTTCTCATTCCTGTTCTTTGTGCCCATTGCTGTTGTCTTCCTGTTAATCACTTATTCAGTTTTAACTTTGTGCTCTCGTTTCTGTCTTTGCCCATGTGGACCTAATTATTTGACTTTTTCCTGCTGTCCTTGGTGTGCAGCCAATTTTTCTTCCTCACGCTCATTTGTTAAAGTTAAGAGTCAGCGATGGTCAGATGAAACGACACAAGTGTGAGGGAAAACAAGTTCTTATGTTGCGTCTGTATGAATTGAAGAATTCACAGGAAGGATTTAGCCACTGTTGAGGCATTTTGTTGTTTTGTTTTCAAGGCTTTTTTTTCCCCCTTTAATTTAACCCTGATTAGTATGTCCTTGTAATAACAAGTTTATTTTCATTCAGATTGTCGGATACGCTTGAAAATATAACCGTTACAAAGTGAAACTGCTGGGTTTTTTGATTAGCACTAATGCACTGACGTTATTTGCTACAAGGCAAAAATAGGTTTAAATTTCTCTCTTTTATTGCATGGAGCCCCCCGTGCAATTCGCACAGCCCTGCTATGTCCTGATAGATCCCCTTTGTCCCACCTCACCCCGCCTCCTCTTCCACTCCTCTCCTCCGATCACAACAGACAGATCCTCCAACACATTCTCCCCAGGGAAATAAGCACAGAATCATTTACTCATCTCCTTTTCCTCTTGTGCCCTCTGTCTTCATCTGTTTCCCCTGTGCTGTATACTCTCTCTCTCTCTGCTCCCCGCTACCCCTTCCCTCTGTCTCTCTCTCAATTATTATTTTTTTTTTTTGCTGTTACAGGTACAGAGCCAGAGTGGAGAAAGTTGAGTCACCGGCAAAGGTCCATGTCTTCTACATTGACTATGGCAACGTGAGTAACTTTGTGACGATGAATTTGACTGACGTGTACATTCTTGTCTTTGTCCCTTAATGATGGATTATCATCATTAGAATATAAAACAAAGTGCTGGTGTTCAGGGCTCAAAACATATGCACAGTAGCAGTGCTTTTTCCTGGCCAAACCCAACAGCCAGAAGGAGTTTAGTAACTGAAGAGGGATTTTTTTTCCCATTATTATCCATCTATTCAGTCACCAGTTGTTTGCTTGTTCCCATATTTATTCAGCTGGAGTTTTTCTTTTGATGTGACTGAAGCAGACTGCTTTTATTCATTCTGTAACTATGACAAAAACAGAGCTGCCCCCCTCTCTGAGGATTCTCCTTCAGTGACTCCGTGATGACGAAGGCACTACATCCTCACATACGCGTTACAATTGCGTCTCTGCCCACGTGCGTACACATGCTTTCGCATCACCATACCACCAAGTGGCTCATTCAGCCAACCCCCACCCCCGCGACCACCCTGCGGAGTTTTCCCATGATGCAGTGGAGCGGCACAGTGTGTGACTGACCTCAGAGCAGGGGACACATCGAGGTTTGGTTGGCAGATGTGATGCATCCTGGCATGTTGCTGAAAGTGTGATTCTCCGAGGCTGACCCGGCACACAGAAAGGGGAAAAAAATCAAGCTGCTGTGTACCTCATTCTTTGTAGTTTTGCGTCATTTCAGTTTGGGTCAATCTGGCCTTGATTTTTATGGCTCAGGCTATTAGCTGATAATGTTGCAACCTCGCTCGGGAACAGGTCAGTACCTGAATTATTATGTGATCATTAGAAAACACAGCAGAACACTTTTGGCATTTCATTTTTAAAGCCCGCGTTCAAAGTGCTGTCAAACCAGAATATGGCGGCGATAAATCTTAACATTTTAGCCATAATAAATGTTCAAGGTTTTCTCTGTCTAGACTGTACAGACCAGTGAACACATTAGCCTAAGATATGGGGGTCATTAAATTAACTCCCCACTTCTAACGGCCATATTTGTCTGACTTTCCACCACAGTGTAGCCTGTGGTGATCAGTGATTGGTTATTGCTCACGTGTGCCCTACCTGTGTTGATATATCAAGTTTAGTGCTTCATAACATTGACATACAGTGCATACTTTTAATTTTTATACATTTTTTAAAAAGATCTGGGAGCCAAGTCAAAGCACAGCACTGAACTAACAATCGGTATTGTGAACATGCATAAAACTGTTGTTTTTATGGACTTTTCTGTGACATTTTAAAGGGGACCTATTGTACTTGCTTTCTGTCATAGATGTATTGTTACATTAGTGGATGTTCATATTAAACATGGCCAAAGTTTTTAAATAATCTACAAGCAGTCACTGTGAGCCAAAACCTCAGGCTTCAGACAACTTATTATTACTTTTTGCTTTGGATGATGTCAGTGAGAGCAAATGCACTTAATAAAGATCTCCCACGCACAGCTCTGGCCCCACCGACCCACTCTTCAAACCTTTTGTTTCTGAAGGCTAGCCAATTAGGGGAAAGCTGGTTTAAAGGCAAGGGGAACAGAGGTAAAATGGCTTGTTTTACAATACTCCACTATAGTAGCTTAGAGTCGAGTTCAAGAATAGAAAATCTGGTTTTGGGAATGAATACAGCAGGTCCCATGTAATGTCAGTGCAAAACAAATGAATTCAACCTGAAATGCCTATCATAGGCACTTTAAAGATTCATTTTTGTGATTTGGTGTTGGAAGCATTTGTTGGTGACAATCAATTTGACATGTATTGCTTTCTTTACTCTTAGCTCGTAGCTAAACTAGAGAGCAAATCTAGTTTAAGCTACGTTCACGCTACATTTTGACCCTATGTGACCCATATCCAATCATGGTATGACAGTGTGAACGGCACAAATCCGATATGGGTCACTTTCGTATGTGGTACTGAATCCGATACATATCCGATGTTTTAGAAAGCGGCTGCTGTTTGAACGGTCAAGTCGCATTAAATCCGTCTTTTACGTCACTGACACAAGACAGACGCCAATTATCAGCTCTGGAGAAGTGCCCGAGAAGACATCGCGAACGCTTCCTGGCCATCCAGCGTAGATGTCAGTGAAACTGCTGGGAAGACAACGTTGGAGAAACGTGAACATTTTATTTATAGATTCTGACAGAAATCTGCAACTATCCTTTGAAGCCCTGCTTTAAGGTTTAAAATCTGTACTGTTTGGAAATACCATTGAGGCTTCACTGATCCTGTAACTGACCTAATTTCTTAAAAAATGGAAATAAAACAAACTCCATTTTTATGTGATTGCAATTGATGGGGCAGCTTGTAATGAACTTGTTTTGTATTGATTGTTATTTTTGTCCTTCTTTCATATTCAGAGGGAAGTTGTGTCATCCACCCGTCTGGCTCCCATACCTCCGGCCTTCAGCACCAGGACCCTGCCAGTACAGGCCACCGAGTATACCTTCGCCTTCATCCAGGTCCCCCAGGACGTAAGTGCACAGACGAGCACGCGCGCAGAGCTGAGATATGTGTCGCAGCTGAAAGCTTCAAAATTAACTTTGAGATATCGGCTTCTTCAGTCTCATTTTCTGCCAGCGTTTGAAAGTCGACTTTCCTGGCAAGACATGACAACTGTTTGAGTTTCACTTATCACACGGGGCGATAAGTCTGCAACTGACAGACGGGGTTGAGTTGTCATTCCAGGCGAGTGTTAGTGAAAATTATGCTCATACATAATGCATATTGTACAAAGCAGACACAACAATGACAAACACCAAGTCATTGATTTACTTGTTTGCACCAGATTTGAATATAATTGGGTGCCCAGACATGGTTTTATTAACAGTTTGATAGGATGGATTTCGATATACACGCTGCTTCAGCAGCCCGAACTTTCTCATGTTACAGAGCGATTAAAAGCCTTCCAGTTGCTTTGTGTGTTTGTGTACTTGGACGTCCATCTGACCATCTGATAGCAGAGCACCAGTGCATTTTTTTTCCTCCACGGCACTAATCTTCTTGTTTACATCTGAGTGTGTTTTCTCAACCTCCAGTGACCACTGGTGTGTGTTTATGTCTCAGTATGTGTGTGAGTGACTGTGTTTTGCGCGTGTCATGGGGGGTCAACCGATTGGTAGCGTTTTGAGCGAGCAGCATCCCGAATAGAAATAAAACAGAAGCATGTTTTCGTTTGATATGTGCCCGATTGGCGCATTCGAGTGAGTGTTTACAGGGTTTGGATTTCACTTAACTCGGTGTGCGGAGCATTTGCGTGTTTTCACAAAATAATATGATCACACACATTTACAGTAAACAGAGTCTAAATGTTTAGGACGGCTGTGGAATCATTTTTACGGTCAGTTTAGAGGCTGTAGTCTGCGATGCACTATTAAATGCATTTGCATTTAATAGTGCATCGCAGATTATCAAATGCACTTAACAGTGTAAGCAAAAGAGGCTCCATTTATTCTAAAACATGGCAACCCTTTGAAGGAACTGTTTTGTTTTGTGCATCAGTGAGACAGCCTGTTGCGTTATACAGTCAAATTGCAAATTTGATATCATTATGTTTGAAAATGTAGCGTAAAGTATTTTTAATGGGCTTGTGAATGTGAGGAAACATAGCAGAGTATCAATCAAATCCACATCGGCACCCCCTTTAAAAACCACTGGATAGATTGGCACAGGGATGTCAAACATAAGGCCCGGGGGCGAAAATCAACCCACCAAATAGTCTAGTCTGGCCCAGTGGACATCTGATAAAAATACAGTTTACAATAAGTTTATAAATAAGTCTAAAATGTAAAGTTTTAGAGCTTTTCCTGCTGATGAAGACCTCTCACCAAAGTAACCTCATAATAGATAAATGATGAAAAAAAATGTTCACAGAAATAAAGAAAGAAAGAAAAAGAGATTATACAATGACAGGACGGTCTGTGCAATGAGCTAACAGATTCTTTTTTGTCATGTCACATATTTATTCCTCACAATTAAAGCTCAAAACAACATTTTTTTCCATTTAGAAATTTTTAAAAACAGACGTTGTGTGAAATTGATTTTTTTTTTTTTCATATATATTAAAATTTGTCAGGGATTAAATTTGTAGTTAAACTTGTTTATACTGTGGGCTGGACGTGGCCTACAGTATCAAATTTGTTTAATATCCCTGGCATCGTCAATATTTAAGCGTAACCTAATATATCGTTGGATGTGAAAACAGAATCACTTTCACTAAAAAGGAAGAAAAAGAAGAAAAAGTGCATGTGTTCACAAGCAGGTGGTACCAGGGTGCATGCTGTCACCTGTCTCATGAGTCAGTGATGAAGTGGCCCATCTGTTGATCCAGCCCAGGGGACAGAGGCATCACCTACACCTTACAGCCTGCAGACACACACACATACGCGCACAAAGCTAAACCACATGTTGGAGGTTGACATGCACCTTACCCCTCTCTGTCAGTCTGCATCTGTTCTTTCCTATTTCTCTTTTCATTTTCCTCTTCTCTTGTGTCCGCCATCTGTTTTTTCTGAAGCCTTTTACTACGTCACTCAAACTGACAGCACGTGACAGCCCACAACCCCTTTTGTACCACACCTTTGCTGCTGCACTTGAAAAAAGCTTGCTGCCTTTGTCTTGCAATCTGCAACCTGACACCTTTACACAAGATGTTCACCATCCCGAGTCATTCATTGTCAGTCGTATATCAAAAAATAACAAAAAATAATTTCCCCAGGGATCAATAAAGTATTCTGATTCTGATTCTGATCTTTCTTAACACAGTTCTGCCAGTAGCATAAGATCATTCTCCTGCCTCCTAATGCCTTTTCATATAGCGAAAATATCTTTGTAGGGGGGGAAATGCCAAGGTACACTCTCACTGTTCTGCTGTTATGAAGGAATAACACTTCTAACTTAAAGTTTTTATTTGGAAAGAGGCACAGCGTGTTATTTCCATGACATCTCACTCCAGCAGCATCTACCACACATTTATCAGTAATTAATCCAGTTTTCTTGTGTGCATCATGAACTCTCAGCTGCCTTGCCATTTTCTTTAGTTTGCCTTTTCAGCTAATTAAAACTTTTTTTGCTAAGACTGTTCTTGTAGAAAAGATGAACACCCAAGTTATTTCTTTTAACAAATGCCAGAAAGAAGCACTCCAACCAAAATAGCCACTTTCTAATGGTAGTGGCTTATAAACAAGCCTACTATTCCATCCAATTACTCAATCACGTACTAAACTGCATCGCTTACACTGGACTGCTATCGATCTCTTCCCATTAACAGATGTGCAAATTAAGCGGTGGAAAAAATACACTTTTTCTTTTTTTGGGGGGGGGGAGCTAAAATTCCAAAGCAAAGCTCATTAGACAAAACTGTAGAACACCTGCTGACACTACGCATCTATTTTATTCTTTTCAAAATTTGCTTCAAAAAATTTTCGCAAAGAAGACAAATAATTTTTGTTTTTATTAAAAATTACATTTTCTTCATAGCATTTTAATATCGCTCAAAGCAAGTCATTTTAAAAAAGAAGTGTTTTGGTATCCGAATGTAAGCTGAGGTGCAAATGCAAACATTGTTGCCCTCAAGTGCTTCAGAAATGTCTGTTCTACACACAGTGGATGAGAGCGGGTCACTGAAAGGCACTCATTAATTTTGTATCGTCTCTTCACGAGTGTCAGTGCAATTCCTCTTCTATAGTAGTCTCTCTCTGCGTTTTTCCCTTTCCTCCTGTATCAGCTGTCTCTCTTATCTCCCTCACTCTCTTACTTTCTGACACACACTGACTCGCTCTTCCTCTTTTCCCCTCTCTCAATGTTGCCTCGAGCTTCCCTGCAGCGCCTGTGACAAGTTGGCCAGGGGGAGAGCGGGGACAAAAAAGGCCCTTAGTTTTGTGCCTAGAACAAGCTTCCCTGCTCACACACACGCACACACTCACACACACGCACATAACCCAAGGGCGGCTAGTTCGAAGGGGGTTGCCATGGAGACAAGACCAGGGCGAGAAAGAAGGGAAGCGAAGAGATGGATGGAGTAGGGGAGAGATGGATGATAGCCAGGGACTGATTTTTGTTTCTAAGTGTCTTCTTGCCTTTGAAGTTGTGGCTCCTTTTTTTTTTTTTCCCCCCCACCCCGATTGCTGGAGGACGTGAGGTCAGGATTGATCTGCAGCTGTTCCACCTCCTTCTCTACCATATGTTCAAACAAATGCTGGCCTTTCACATTTGAGAAGGTTAGGAATTAGAAGAGGTAACTACCTGAGGAATAAGAAGAAAGGAGAAGACGACTGATCTAGATGAGGAGAAGGTTCAATAGGAGTCTAACCGTAGATGCTTCAGACAGACTAAAGCCTCTTCAGCTGGTTGAGTAGATAACTGTCATTTGTATAACTGACATGAATGAGGTGGTGTTATTATTGTCCAGTAGGGTTTTCCCCCCCCATTTACCAGTGTTTGTTTCCAACAGAATGATGTTACAGTTTGGCTGGTGCACATCTACACTGCTTCAATCAGTCTCTAGATTGCATTTGTGAGCTATCAGTAGTGATAACCTACTTAATTATCTCTTTCATCTTTTTTTCTTTTATTTTCTCTGTCCCCTCTTATTCATTTCTTCTATTATCAACTCAATTTTCATTTTTTCACTCTTTAATCCAACATCCATTTCTACCCAATTGTTTCCCTCTTGCACCACCTTCCATTCCTTCCTCATCTTTTCTTAAAATCTTCTCGCTTCTTCAGGAGGACGCCCGTGCTGATGTGGTGGACTGCGTGGTGCGAGACATCCAGAACAGCCAGTGCCTGTTGAATGTGGAGTACTCGGGTGCCACCTGCCCACACGTCACAATACAGTTTGGGGACACCAAGGACGACGTGGGCCTCGGCTTGGTCAAAGAGGGCTTAGTCATGGTGGATGTCCGTAAGGAGAAGCATCTGCAGAAGATGGTAAGTGAGGAGAGGAGATGTGATGCTGGTGACGCAAGCTCTCACTGTTAGATTAAAAAAAAAACAAATTCCTTGTTGTTTCTGTTGTTTCCATGCTGCTTCTCTCCCTTGGTGAATTGGCTGCTGTTATGTTTAGGCAACCAGACCTATTCTCAGTCTAAGTTAATTAGTCTTCTGGTCTCAACAGGGCCATAGATGTGGTAGTCGTGTAATTACATAGCTGATATTTATAGGTAGCGTTAAGATTTATAGTACTGCTGCTTTTATCAGTTCCACTACTGTAATGTTTGGGTTGAGTTTGTGTTTTGTTTTTAGACTTTTTTTTCTTCTTGTGGAAAATAAGACATTCATGATGTGTTAAACAGAGAGAACCTGAAAGAGCTTTGTTTGAAATCAAAAAGTTAAATCCGCCTCTGTTTGTGTGCAGTGAGCTGACGCGCTGAATGATACTCTGACCTTTTCACATTTGAATTTCTGAAAATACTTCTAGCCAAATAATCAGCTGACTAATGGTTCCTTTTAATTTTAGTTACCCATATTCAATGAGGTAGGCAGTTGAAAACTGCGTTTATCCACCTGGATGTAATTCACTAGGTGTTTCAACAGGCTGCTTGTTTTGCCAGTAAAGTTTAAATGTTTGTTTCTTCCTGCTGTAAAATCCCGCAGCATGTGAAACCGAAAGCCGCCTTCACCTCTCTAAAAAAGC
Source organism: Aulonocara sp. 'chitande type north' Nkhata Bay (assembly GCF_057382095.1). Lineage (NCBI taxonomy): Eukaryota > Metazoa > Chordata > Actinopteri > Cichliformes > Cichlidae > Aulonocara > Aulonocara sp. 'chitande type north' Nkhata Bay. The sequence continues at coordinate 29,393,342 of NC_141360.1, read as the reverse complement.
TAGAACCATTCAAGATTGGGAATAGCAAAAACGCATCATCATTTCTCCATGGCTGACATCTGAACCACTTTTCAATAATACAGTCTTAAATAATTTAGCCCCTGTGCCTGTTTAAAACTAGTCCTTGCTGCCCATCTTTAATTGTTTCAATGCAGTTCAACTTTGCAAACAGCGGCCGACAGTTATTCATAGTTTGTGGTTTGGGTGAGATGTGAATTGTGTGTTTTTGCTTAAGATGAATTAACAGTTATGGACTGCCTCCCAGGAAACAAGTCAGCGAGAGAAATATGATGTCACTGAATTTGGATCTCAGCATTGTTCACTGTTGACAATAGTGCAAGTTTGTTGGACTGCAGTTTTAGATACACAGTGAATGTTTGGCGTTCTCACTGGCGAATGACCCGATTGCATATTATTTCACATTACGAGGTCTTTTGCTTCCTAGCAGTTAAGTAATCACCACGTTTTGGTGCTAGTTTGTCATGGAGAATTTCTCGATACATGAAAGCTAGTACTACACTGGAAGGCTGCAGATTTTCTAAATGTAAACACTGTGGCACAAAGGACTTAATGCTTATCTCATCTCACTTGTCAAACGCAAGTCTCGCAATACACATTAAAACACCTACACTTTGCCTCAGACGGTGGCCATTTTGTCAAACCACAAAGCATCACTCATGTGCTTTTCTCTCATTATGCTAATTCTCCTCGTAGACTCAAAGCCACTCTGTACATGAAAGATAAAGAAACATGGAGGATATTTATTCCTGCTGCAATTACTCCTTCTGCACAAGCGCAATATTAGTCACTCTTATTTATTTCAAAATTAAAGCTCACAAAGGAACAGAGTAATGTGTCCACCAGAGTGTAATCGCTCATAAATATAATCAGATTCTATATTAATCTAAATTAGAAGCTACTGGGAAGAAGAGACTTGTCAACGCAGTGTTTCAAACAATTTATTTACTCTCCCATCCCGCCTTAGTCAATAAAGCACTGTGCATCGTTGTGAGAGTGTTTTGAACTCTGACCTCCCAAGAATAGCCAGCAGCCGTAATGCAGTCTCTGGTTAATGGTCCCTTTAGACAAAGGACGGTGATTAAAACCTCCCAGCAGTTCAACTAATAGGCTTATAGACTCCACAGATTTAGGTTTTGTTGGATCAAACAGTTCCTCTTTAGTATGCAACAGCTGTGCCTCCACATGCATTTGCCTCTTCTGTGCTGGCTTCAGACAAATATTTTGATGTGGAGAAAGCCTAACAAGCAGCAGTGTTGCCAAAGTGTTTACAAGTGTGTGTTAAGTAAAGCTCTACAGCTTTCTTGTTGATAATTCCACCCATCAAGTCGGCTTCCAAGCTCAAAGCCATCTTCCACAAAACAAACTCGAGTAGGATCAGACGACCTCTGAAACATCTAAACGTGGTGAATTGTGCGTCTGAGTCACACTATATGTGGGCTTATTTGCTAGACTTCTGTTTGTTGTTCTGCTCTTTATAGCATTATTAGAAATGATGAGCATCTATCGGTTTGTTGGGTGACAGAAAATCAACAATTGATTAAATGTCTTTGGTTGGCCATTTGTTTTGTTTTTTAGCCAAAAAGAATAACGTGTTAAGTAACCAAATATTGTGGAAATGAATTGATAATTAAAATACGAATGAGTTTTAGCCTGAAAGAGAACCATTAGTTTTTATAGTTTTAATCACAAATCAAAGCTGCTCAAAGTCAAACTGTTGTACAGTTCCCATTTCCCTCTTTCTTGTAGGCTGCTCAGGATGAATGTGTTCACCTTACTTTACATTTTGCTGCAGTGAACTTGGACTGTTGATGGAGAGTAATTTGTGTGCAAGGTGCATTGTGGCTGGGAGATTCATGAGCTCAACTGTGCCTGCTGCTAGCACGACAACAGAAAACGTTATCTTGAAGGTGCAATAGAGCCAAAAAAATGTACTAAAGTACAACTTCTTGGGGACCTCTGGATCATTCTTCCCCTATATAGAAATTCTCCCAAAGCTCAGTAGTGTAGTATCCAAGCATTCTTGCTTTGCACTCTGTGCTCTTTTACTCCTCCCTTCTGCCTTTTCATGCAGCTAGACTATCAGCCTCCTTGTAAAAATGACTTTTGTCCTTTCTATCTGTTCCATTTTGTCTCTGTTCTTTAGTCATTATCCATGCCTGGGCATTGGAACACGGTCATTGTAATCTGTACTCTAGTGCATTACGTAACAGATGGGCTGTGATGTTCACTGGCACTTCAGCAACCATTAATAGTCAGTCATAAGTGCACGGAAGGTTAACACCAGTCTTTGAGGATGGCAGTGTCGCAATAGAGCAAAAGCAGGAAGGAAAATTCATCCATTTGGGTCTTTATTTCTTTTTTCAAATACCTCTCTGCCTTAAGCCCTTCTTTAGTAGATGCTCACTATGCACACCATATGGACAGCTATCACATCTGCTGTATAGCAGTGTCATGAAAAGGTATAAACATTGTGAAAGTGTAGGTGAAATGATGATCATATACCAGCTGCTTCATCTTAAATCTCTAGTTCCACTTTAAAGGAAGGCGAGAAAGAGGAAATGGGAAAATCAGATGGAAGATACTGAGCCTAATTATGATCAATAGAAAGTTCTTAATAAAGAACTTACCCACTGATGTCCTTGGAAAATAAAGCACCAATTCATATAATATGAAAATGATCCAAAGCGACAGACTAACCTGAATCAGAACAGCTGTAAATATTTTAAACTGTTAACAACTGTTAATATTCACCCTCATAACATACTGGATGTGCGTAATCAAGAGATTTTAATCTCATAGTGTAATCTGTCACATGCATATGGCATATCATGTGTAGTCCATCTGCTCATGTGTTTTTATTAAGCTTTTATATTTAGATTATCTTTGTAGCTGTCTGTTCTCGGACTCTATCACTGTTCTGACATTTTAAATTCAGCTATAGAGCTCGACATTGTGCACGCTTCTGTGGTAACAAAGAGGTGTTTGTGTACTGCTGTGCTCTGACTGTTAGGTAAATTTGGCCACAGTTCGTAGAAGAAGCCAGCTGTACATGTTTTCATCAAATTAGTATCATTAATGAGCAGTAAAGCTGAACAGCCACGTTATGGTTGCCTTTGGTAGCAATATTTAGAGCGATGTGTCATTTGGTCTGATTGCCCCTGTTGGCAACTGCTGTCATTGAGATGAAGAAAATTTGTATCTCTTTACTTCAGTGTAAAATGGAGCATTTGTGTCATTTTCTCTGACAGTAAAAGTGTAGAGGGGAAAAGGCATCGGGATGCACGAGAAAACAATTTTCCATCCAGTTATAAACGCTTAAGAATGACAATGCTGTTCACTTTGGCAAACAAGAGATAATGAATGTTTGCCAAATGTCCTGTTGGAAGGTTCTGTGTACAAAGAAAGTGACTTTTTAAAAAAAACACACATTTAGATCCTCTCTCATGCGCTAACCTGAGACTTGAACACAGACTTCAAGGCACAAGAGATATACTTAGCCAGCCTTAAATCGTCCTGGCACCATCAACTATCCACTCGCAGAAGGGCAGCTTTCCACACTGGTGCCCACTTAACAGACTTCTGTTTCTTTTTTCACCCTTTTTATTGTCTTTCTCAACTCACTGTTCACCTTATCTTTTTAGTTTTTTCCACTCCATCCCTTCTTTCTTGTTCCACACCTACGCAGTCCATTCCTCTGAATTCTTGTATATACCAGTGCCTCATTTCTGATTGTCATATTTCTCCCCATGTGTTCTGTTTTCAACTTTTAGTATATTTATGTTATCCTGGGCCCGAGCCATGTCATTTAGATGTCAATGGCGAGGTGCCTCATTTGGCTTTTGCTGATGTGCTGATTTGCATTTCGTCTTTCAGTGCTGTGTCATGATGAGCAAGAATCCCCGGGAATTATAGTGGAGAAGAGCTCAGATCAAACCTGCTGGTGGCCTCATAATGAGCTGTGATTCAAAATGCAGTTATGTGCAATTATTTGCAACTTACCTCAGATGTTTCTGTCCTTCAAACCCACACAAGGTCGATAATAATGCCCACAAGTTGCATGACAGATATATTATTTTCTTTCTACCTGATTGGGCGCACAAGTAATAAGTGCCTGGAGCAGATATTTTTAGCTACTGCACAGAACTTCACACTCGCACTTAATATTTCTTTATCCAAGTTGTAATGAGCCTGTCATGGCAGCTCAAGTGGAAGATGTCTGTGTGGTTAGGAGCGCTGTCGTTTGTGCTCTGCTGCTTTTCACCAGTGTTTTCTGTCAGCAGCTGCCAACAAATATGACTGATTCAAACTGTGGCGGGCCACGGTGCCGACTGTCTCACTCGGTCACCTCATCTAACCGAAGTCTGTGCTGGCCCCCAAAGTTCATTAGTGTTACAAGCTAATAATCTCCAGTTTACTAATTACAACTCAATTACAAATACGGAAGCGTCTGCCTTCACCACCATAATTATTATCAATCACCAACAGCCAAGCTGGAGTATCGACTTCGCTTCCACCTTGTTCCCCACAGAAAGGATTAAGATACCTTAACCTAATGTATATAAAGATGGAGAGAAGATCTTTACCTAAATGTTTTCGTGAGTGTGTCGGCAGAAGGTGGACTGTGGGGGAAACAGCTGTGAGGTGGCCTATTCAAAGTGAAAGCTATAATTACCAGGAACCCCTCAGGAAATATGGTTTTATTTTTTGCCTTTTATCTTCTTGCTCTGTATTCTTGCCGTATTCACACTGATGCTTTGCTTTTACCGTATGAATTTTGAGCAGCTGACTTTATAGTTGTGAAAAGCTTTGATGGCCCAGAAGAGACGCCTGTAAGCGGAAGCTCACATGATGTGAGGTTTGTTTATTCAGACTTTTTTTTTTCCCTTTTCCTTACACAAAGGGCCTCTTGGGTAGTGTAGTTTTCTTACAACTTGCTATAGTCCCCAGTGTTAGCTAGTAGGACAGAATAATTGTGTTAATGGAGTTTGAAAATGTAGATAAAGAGGGAGCCGAATGTGGGGAAATCAGGAAAGAGGGTCACACGTGCAGAGGGCTGCCTCCAGGGATCGCCTCTTCCATTTATCAAACCACGATTGCCCCTTTAGTCTCCAGTCAAGGGTCTCATGTGGTGAGCACCTCTGCTGCCATGCTGTTAAGGCACTGCTTTGGACATTGAAGATATGCCTCCTGGGAGTGTTGTTGCCTCTGTAGAGTAGGTTCTTTGTAACAAATTGAGGCCTGGTGGGCAAACCACGTTTCATGTAACACTGTTCCCCAAGAACAGGAGTCACATATGTAGCTGTCCCTCATGTATTTGACATGGAGGAAAGGAGGAAAACAATAGTAAAACACACAAGTGCAAACCTGGGTGATGAATACCAAAGATAAATAGTAATGTAGTAAAATTTGTGTTTGTGAAATTGTAATAAAAATGCCAATAAGATTAAACGAAGAATAACAAAAAATAGCAGGTTGGAGTTTGTGTGGCCGAGTACAGAAAGTAGGTACCCCACAGTGTATCAGATTTCCGCCGCCTCCGCCCCCAACCCAAAAAGTCGTCACCGTGTCATTTATAAATGGCTTTTAGCCATATCCAGTCCACCAGTTGACTGATTTTTCAGGTTGATGCCCTCGCTTTTCAACCCCCAACGCCTGTCACAGCCCATCAAGAGCCTCTTCATCCCCCCAAAACCCACAGGGCACACATAAACACCCCCCCACTGAGTGTCACGGGTGTGTTACAGCATAACCGCGCTCCACCAATGGCTCAATACCTAATTTACAAGTAGAGTTAGAGATGGGGCCTTTTAATGGACATTTTCTGCTCCCCGTTATTGACTGCATACACACTAGCATGCACTTTCCTCCCCTGCTGGCACTGCTCTGAGGGTCTTTTTTTTTTTTTTTTTTTTTTTTTTGTACATGTCCTAACTGACACGCGCCACTTCACAGATGCCATTCCTTCTGCAGATGTGTACACACACACACACACACACACACACACACACACACACACACACACACACACACACACACACACACACTGTTACGCGCCATCCTCCCTCCTAAGACCCCGGGGTGAGTACAGGAGGGGAGCAGAGGCACCAGGCTGTTTTAATTTATTCTGTTTTGTGATATGACCTTGCTGGGAAAAATAAAATGGTACTGGAGAAGAGCAAAATGTTCTTGCACAACTTTTATGAGAGTAAATTTGCACGTTAGGGTGAGATGCAGAGGTGTTATTGCATATTTACAAGAGCAGTTCCTTCCAGAACATCTGGGAGAGCACTAGACACTGTTTGCATTTGCATTTGTTGTATATGCTGGGGGTACACGAATGTGTCCTCTTTAACTCCACGAACCTACGCTGGTGGGCTTGTCATGCCACGTTCCCAACAAAGCATCTGATCTCATCCGACAGCCATGCTGGGGGGACCAGCATGTAACAGGACGTAGTCTTAGTTTGCAGCAGACAGGGGCAATGACACTCATGCACTCGATGGAAAGGAAAGCGGTGTGCTGTGATTTCTAACACGAGATAAAACGATGGGTCATCGCAAAATGGAGTTTTGCTAATTTCATTTTATCTCGATTATCAGGTTTTAATAAGTGTTGCAGGCCAACAAGGGTAGTCTGGTAGCTCATTATTTGGCACTGTTGCCTCATAGCATGAGGGACCTAAGTTAAATACCCAGCTGGGTTATGTCTACTTCAGAAGCTTCAATTTCTCCTGCTTAGTTAATGCCAGAGCATTCACGGAAAAGACAGGATTTGAATCTGAAGAGTTTCACTTTGTGGGCAAAATAAACAAATAAGCCAACAAAAATAGTTCATTGTAAGCGTTTGATCATTTGTGCAGCCCTAGTAGAAAGTAAAGAAAGGATTAGGAGAAATAAAAGCCACACACAAAAAATTAATTGCCAGACATTGTAGATCTACTTTGTTTTACATCCATTATTAAGAAAATAAATAAAAAATCTGATTCAGCGTCTTTCTATCTTGTCTTTACATAAGCACCACTGTATTCCTTCAGTCCTGACACATGACAAACCTTCAAGGAGTCCCTCCCTTGTTAGCTATGCGTGGACATGTTGATTGAAAGATGTCTCATAGGACAGTCCATTGCTTAACAGAGCATTCTCAACTGGAAACACCCTGAGCTGCGGACATGAAAGCTATTATTTTCTGGAAGAAGCTCTGACGACGATTCGTCTGCTGCAGAGTTTTTTGTTTGCAGTGTAGTCAAAAGGAGGCTGTGATGGCAGGCGGGGGGGACATGAAACAAGACGAAATAAGGATTGATAGAGTGGGATGAAAAAAAACGAGCAAAGCAGCAACAAAGAAATAGTGACAAAAGGCTGTTAGTGGCAGTTTTTATGTTGGAGTTTGACTGCATGTGTCTGAGAGGCTGTGCGCCTGATCATCATTGCTGCTAATGAGAAAAGTGCAACATGCACAGAGGACACGCCTCATTGTTCCCTTTCCACTCGGGTGGTTTTTAAGTCCTGTGACATCCCATATCGTCAGCGAGGACCACGTGAACACAACCGGGCACCGAAACGTCGATTAGTCACTTGTTTTTCATACACACGCCATCCAAAAATCTGACTAAATCTGGTTTTACTTTAGCATTTTCACGTGCTGTGAAATTCAAAGTCGACGCAGCTCACCTACGCACCAGACGTGCACAACCTGTCACAAAAGTGCCGCGTTAGCGCTCGCTCCGATCCACCACTTTCACACCGCATTTAGCAGAACACCACCTGGGCATGGCATGCTGGCCAGTGCGGGGAAATGCACGGTCTCCCTCCCTCGCTGCCTCTCTCACTCTCGCAGATTCACAGCCAGTCAGATACACAGATTAGTGCCAAACCGCCAGACCGACACCACCTGTCGTTCATCTTACGAGAAGCATCACACTTACACAAAGTCTCCCACCAAGTCTTGCGTGAGAAAGTTACCTGCATACATTAACGCTGAGTCAAAACGTATTTTCAGATCCTTCCCCTTTGGTGCGAATGCGAGTATCAGATAGATGTTTTTAGTCTCAGTCTTTTACAGTAGAACTTTCTTGTTGCAAGTAATTGCAAAGAATGAAATCACATGCATTCAGGAGCACTCCCACGTACGCTGCAGCCTCCTTAGCCAACAACATATTCTCTGGTGCCAGCATCCATAGCCACTGCTCACCGTTAATGGCATCTGTCTGGCATATGGGAGCTCCGTAGGGTCATCCAGACAAGCTCACTGTCGCCCGCAGCCTTCTGCTACCTGAACCCTCTACAAACTCTGCATTTTCTTTCCTTTTCTTATTGGACTTCTTTACTTTACGTGCACATTATTTTACTTATTCTACCTCCCTGCCATCATTTCCACATTTCCCTTCCTCCTCCATCTATATGATGACACCCTTGTTTGCTATAAAGATAAATATTCCCTTTCTTTGCCTCTCCAGACGAGTTTTACATCACTTTGTGTCACAAATGAGCCATTGTGCCTCTCTACTGGAGCCAATAGAAAAGCTATGAAAAGAAGGATCCGGGACAGGATACGTGCAGCCGTTCGAAATCCAAAGTCTGTCATCATTTGTGTTCAGTGAAGTGAAGTGAGGGGAACAGTGAAAGATGAGGGTGAGCCAGGAAAGGCACCCTCCCGACCACTGTACAAAGAGGCCCACCATGATAATTTCAGTATGGCAGCATATCATCTGTGCATATTGTGCTGTAGTGCTCTTGACTTTGCATCTTTCACAGAATACTTAGCATTTGGATTCAGCCTCTCAGCTCTATGGAGTTTGGAAAAAGTGCAGATGGAATACATTTCCTCTAAAGTTGAGCTCTTTTTGGGGTTTGCCATTTGTCCTCACAAATGCAATTCTCTCTTTTGTGTTTATATATTGCCTAATCCACTTTGGCGCGTATGAGACCCTCTTCCCCATCATGTTAGCTTCCCCTAGCTGTCCAAGTGTTGCACTGGGAAAGACTGCTGTGAGCACTGAGAGCTCTCCTCCAAAGCCCAAATGGCATCACTGGCCTTTTGTGTCTGTGAAATATCTTCGGCTGGGTCTTCCATATGGTGACATCTGCCTGATGGGACCAAGATGCCAGATCCCAATGCCTTCCAAAAACAAAAAAAATCTCTCCTTTAGCTGGCTTTGACGGATGACTTGTGCAGCCACAGCACTTTCCTCAGCCGCTCACTTACATGTGCACGCGCTCACACAGACAGACAGGTCTGTTATCTTGGCTGTGCCATATGCAGCGCAGCTATCAAATCAACCTATGTGCACAAGCTAGCTAAGCAATTAAACTCCAGAGCCTCATCCACACTCGACTGTTTTAACATCTGGCATCCTTGTTCTAGATGTGTATGTGCCAACCAGCTCTTCTGCTCTTATAATCGCCTTCAAAACATGCTGAAAAACGGAGTCTTTTATGTGGAAATACAATGACTTCTCTTTCAATTGACTTTTGATTTCTTTGTGTTCTTTCATTTAAGTTGTTTTCTTTTTACTGTCATGGTTATGTCTGCCACTATGTCAGAAAAGACAGGAATGAACAAATTCATGCATGCATCGTACAGATAGTGCTTATTCGGTAGATGTGGTGCAACCTCTTATTTGTGTTTGTGTACCTCGTGCATAATTTTATCCAATATTGTGAGTGGTGGAGGACATCTCGTTCCAGGGGTCTGTTGCTTGAGCTTTTCAAGGTCCAAACATCCACTTACACTGTACCCACCTAAGCAAACTGGCTCTCTATCCCCCCCCATGACTCATCACTGGTTCATTCAATGAGGCTAAATGGCTGTTCTAGCAGAAGCAGTCAATATGCTCAACACTGCACATTGGTTTGCTCTTCTCTCCTCCAACTCCTGTATAATCCTCTCCATACTCTCAATATGTGCATATTACCTTTGAGTAGATGTTTTTAAAGCAGCACTTCTATTGAGCAAATGGATAGCGTGGAAAGAGTTTCTATATACAGTATGTGGCAGAACTATCTGGGGACTTTACAGCTTGAATAATACTTTAAACTTGTACTCTTTGTTTTTATTTCATATTAGTTTTATTTATCACAGATTAGAAAGTTTAGATTTAAAGATTTTATCAAAAAAATACACCCTGAGATGGCACATGCTCAAGTTTCTAGCCTAGACTCAGTTGCTTTACCATAATGTCATAGCTTAATTCCGCTTTTTAAGGCATCGGGTTTTAGCATTTAAGTTCATTTGCAGACTTTGATAGTTCATTGTTGCATAGCCTTTGGTGAATAAACATCAGGTTGGCTGTATTTGCTATTTACAAGTTGATTCAACAAATAATTATGATTACTTGATACCTTTTCATCTTTTTTTTTTTTTTAAAGAAAACAGCAGATCTGTATCTTCGGTTCCTTTTTACACTATTTTATGTTTCTAATTAGCTGAATTGATTTTGCACTTCTGGTTGAGAAAAAGCTCGATTCAACTAAACCTGCCGGAGCCTATCGGAGAGTCAGTGAGTGAGGCTGTCGTTACAAAGTGCCGTGCAGTGTTGTTTTTATAGTTGTAGCTGATTAATTGCACAGCACCTACAGTATCCGTTACAATGCTTTTTGTTTAGCAAACAGTTGCTATAGTTAGCTATACAGTACTGCTCATAGCTGACTCTTTCCTTGTTAGTTTTCACTGTTCCACAACCTTACTGTAAAAACAAAACAAAAACAAGACAACTGGTTTTGTACAAAAAGAGGAAAAAAACACCAAAGGAGAACACCTTGAAGGTGTCTTACAAATGCACTTGTTTAAAAAAAAAAATCTTCTGCACACCATCGACGTGTTGGCCCAAGGCTGGAAGGCATGAGTATGAGAGTCACTCTTATCTTGAGTGACTTAGCATGAAGTGATGCCACTCCCATTGGTGGATTAACTCAGTTACAGAAAGCGTTGCACTGGAACATGACGTCGGGAGCTCCGTGTGCTTCCTTTGCATGTTTGTGTGATCTGCATCGCCCGCAGTAGCATAACCACTTTGTGTCTGCGTGTTGTTTCGATCTCGTTGATCTTCAGAGAACATTGCGCTCCTTCCATCTAGTGCTGAAGGGGAGGGTGAGCGAGTACCCTTCTTTATAAAAAGTGAACTTTGTGCAAAAAAAAAAAAAAAACTTGTAAATTTCCATGTATGCAGGTAAAAGAAATGTCTCAGGGGCAGAACAGGTTGAAAGGATGCATTGATTCACCTTAATCCTTTAAAATCCGACGGGTGACGCAGGGATGTGATATGCTAATGACTTGTCTCTTTCTGCCTCAGGTGACAGAGTACCTGAACAGTCAAGAATCTGCCAAGAGTGCCAGGGTAAGTCACTTCATCCCAGCCACCATCTTATTGTCTGTCGTTTTCTATTTCTTTTTCCTTTTTTTTTTTCCACTTTTCCGTCGCCTCCTCCTGTAGTTTGTCTGCCTCTTTGAGAAATCTACTGATGCCAAAACAAGAATACATTACAACACTAATTACTCTCCCTTGGAAACTATCAGAGAGAAAGTGTATCCTCTCCTCGCTGCTTTTTCTCTTTCTCAAGATGTCACACATTACATTGGCAGTCCGCATTGTCCCATATGGACTGCTGCCCACAGTCTGTGCAGGTCCGTTCTTTGAAAGTAGGGGGTGGGGATTTGTGCAAAAGAGTGCAGTGGGGATAGTGAGGAAGGAATGAATAGGATTTAGGGTCTAGCACACTGGGCTCTCATGTTGGAATGAGTCGAGTCGGAGTTTTGACATAACAATCCGCCGCAAATGTATTTATTCTGTGACCAGTAAATTGTGCGGCCAGCCAAGTGAAACTGGCAGCAAAAGATTGGAAAGGAACCCAGGAAATGTAAAAACAATAAGTGCTTTCAGACCAGAGAGTTCTAGGGACTAGTTGGTGGGGGGTTACAATTTAATGTGTAGTGCTATCTCGCGCTATGTGTAGCACAGATGGACGGGGAGGGCTGCGAGAGTCCAGCTCTCCAGACGCACTGCGAGTGCCATTGTTTACTTTCTCGTAATACTGTTTCAATTTCTTTTTCTCTATACATCGCTTCACTGTGTGTGGGGTTCCTTAGGTAGTGAGTGGAAATGGGATTTTCACTTAGAGTGAACATCATATTGAACTTCCTCCTTCACATATAAAGCCTGGAGACCATTGATGGTTCATTTCTGTGTTTTGTTGTGTTGTGTTTTTTTCCCCCCTTACACAGCTGATGTTTAGACTTCATAACATGTCCAAATTGCCACACTTGTGTCTAGGTCAAGTGCTGTATACGCTCAAAGGTTCCTTTTCTACTGAAGTTTCTACTTCCTCCATTCCAAAAGCATCTGTGTACTGATATATCATAAATATGCACAAGAAACTAGAAAGTCATTGCCTTTTTTTGGCAATAATGAACTAAAACATATTCATCCTGCTGCTTTTAAAAGTCACCAGTGCACTATATATGACTCGTTCCTCCATAAGAGTGATGACCTGCCCTGTACCTTAATGCATATATATCAGCACATCAAAGATATATGTGGTTTGACGATTATTTGGACAGTTTGCACAGGCGGAGACCACCGTCACTAATCTCTGAAGCGCACTGGGTCATTTTGTTCTATAAGCAGGCCTGAAAAATTCAGAAAAGAGCTTCTATGGTTTCTCCTAGTAAGTTATTTTTAAGGATTAAAGAGTTTAAACTACATTACCCAACTTCTTCAGGAAATCTGAATCCTGATCCTTTAAAACATAAATAAATAGAAGCCACTTGAACCTCGTCTCTTGTGACAAGGGGTCGTCCCAGCGGTTAGCGCCGCACGTTTTTCAACAGATGCCCTTCCTGACACAACCGCAAAGGGGATTAGTGTCTTTAGCTTGACTTGAACCATCAACCTTTCACTTGTCAAACACGGCTCTACGGGGCCATCCTTTAAAAGAAAAATAAACTGATTTTTAGTAGCAGGACAGAGATGTGAACAATTGGACACATTTATGGTTATGGTCTTTATGTTGAGGAGTAACAAAAAAAAGACATTATGTAAAAATAATAGAGGAGTAATAAAGGTCTGTTCAGATAAGTCCTGTTGACAAGGGCTGAAACCTGGAGACTTTGACAGGATCGTACAAAAAAGAAAAAGCCTTTCACAAGAGCCCCAGGAGCATGCAATAGACACTTGGATGTCGCTTTGTTTACTCTTGTAAAGCATGATGGCTCTACATTCTAAAAGAATCAGTCCCTCCTGTGCCGCTTTAGCTACCCGGCGGTTATACAGCATGTTCAGACAATGAGTCAGTCAGAGGTGGAATTGACTGTAATCACAATCGGAGTTACTGCCATGTTTTCAGGGTGTCAGGGAGGAGCAGGAAAAAAAGGCAGCGGAGTGCGAAACGGGGAAACGGCTTCATTCATTCTAATAACTACTGCTAATTAGCACAGTAATTAGGTATGAATCACAGCATTAACAGCTGAACGCGCATGCTTCTGAGAGCCATAAAAGGAGCATCCCAGACAGCAGACCTGCACATATACACACAAACACCTCCAGACCGGACGGCTTCTACGGCTTTTAAAAAGGCAGTAACTAACTGGGTGCTGTTCCAAAGTGCGCACACTCTTTGCCAACCACGTCGCGGTAAAGCCGACATTCAGGCAAACGAGATGGTTTATGGGGCAGTGCAGGATTGTCAGTGTAATGGAATAGGAGAAGTAATAGACGTGGTGGCGTTTGAGGCACTGCGAACCTCCTGGATACGCAGGTCCGATTAAATGGTGATGGAGATGATGATGATGCTGGCTCTTCGCACTGGTCTGTGAAAGCACTGAGCTCTCTCTGTGTGTTGCACTGAGCTCTCTCTTCCCTTTAGCTTCTTTTTCTTTTTTCTTGTCCATTTAACATGCAATGTGCTGGAGAGGTTATTGGAAGTTCCATTCAAAGCAATGGGGCATTTTCACCACATTGTGCAGTTATCTGTGTCAGTATGGTCAATGAGATCTGTCTCTGTCCTCCCATCAGCTCAACATTTGGCGCTATGGAGACTTCCGTGCCGACGACGCAGACGAGTTTGGTTACAGCCGTTAAAGAAAGGAAAGATAAAAGAAGATGCACAAAAAAGAGAACAGACCATCCATTAAACACCATTCCAAAGACCAACGTGGCGGCAAGTGATGCTTTGGACAGAAGACGAACTAAACAACAAGCTCGCGACTCACTCTTCCCTCATATTTAGCATTTCAACCCTCCCATCTGGCTTTTCTTCTTCTCTTACATCTTGTCCTCCTGCTAGCCCCAGTAGCTCCATATAGAGCATGCTAGCAAAGCTATAAGAAAAAAATAATTATCATGCAAGAATCACTTTCCTTTCGTCCTTTAGTTTCCCTAATCAGCGCCTGCACTATTGCCGGTCCGTTATTTGCCACACTATCCTCTCAGCAGTACCTGTGTGAATGATAATAAGTGATGCCTACGTATGTGTTTCAGCCAGTCATCGACTTTGCTCTCTGACACTCTAGCCCAAGCCCTGCTTTCCTCTTTACTCGGAAGGGAACGTCTGTTTCGCAGGAAAAAGCTCAATTTTTTTAATCTTTGTTTTTTTAAGCAACAAATGCTTCCCTAATGAATTTCTTGTAAATGTGAGGATATGTTGAAAGGTGTATATTGCTTTGTTTTAGAAAAGTGCTGTAGGTGAAGCCACACAGACTTGAAAAGAAAAAAACAAACAAACAAAAAAAAAAAAGGATGAATTATTTTTGTCTTCAGTGTATATCTGTGTGATTATGACATTTGCAGATGTTTTTGTGGGGAGTGTTTCGTCGTTTATTCACTGTCACACTTTTATGACCAGTAAATATCGATGCCTTCACGTGGCATTTTATCATCTCTTCTTCTGTAAAGTTTACATTCTGATAACGGTAATGATCCTGTCTCTGGCAGTCTCTTCTCTTCCTGTCTCTGTATGCCATGGCAGATACAGTGTTTGAATTTGTTTCCACATAATGGACCTTTGCATTCTATTAAAAATCTGATGAATAAAAAATAAGCAAATTAAACGTGGGTTTTTGTTATGTTTTCCTCAAATAAAAATGAAAGAATGCGAAAATGCAACCTGAAACAAAGTCCTTTAGACATAAAGCTCAGGATTTCAGTTTTTTTTATGGAGCACTTCAATGCAGATAAAAGGTTTTGTTTCCTGTAAAACACCACAATCCAGCAAAGGTCTTTCACTAAAAGCTTGACAGTTTGGGGTTTTTTTAATTTCTTTTTTTAACCACAAAATTTGCAATTAGCGATGCTAATTTGTCTAAGCTTGAGCTTGTTTAACATTCACCTCCAAAATCTTTCAAATGTATCACTTCCTGCTCAGCTACTGCTAACAAACGGGCTGTAAAATCAACTGTTTTCACTTAAAAGTTTATGTAAGTCGTGCAGAAGCACAGCTACTGAATTTACATGAAGTGATTTTTTTTAAAGTACAGTTTTGAAGTGTTTCCTGCCCGTTTAAAAACAAAAAACAATTCTCAAAAATAATTTTTAAACTAAAACCCTTTCGTACTGGATTGGATCCATCCCATTGGCTGAAACAAAATATATCTGTATTGGAAGAGAATTTGTAGCCTCTTTGCGACAACAGTCCAATTTGAAGATTTATCTACAATCAAGGCCAAAGTAATTTTTTTTTTTATCCTTTTAAAATGTTTTATTTTACTTTCATTAGTTTTAGTCTTCTTCATTATTGAACATGGAGGGTGTTTGTCAGGGGCAGAATTTAGACAAAGAGTTTACCCAATATGTTCCAATAAACGTCCGTCTAAGCCTCGTCAGGCATGGTGTTTTGTCAGATGTGACCAAAATTGACTAAAACCTCTAAATTGTTGTTTTACTTGAGTTAAATTAGTAGCATATCAGGGTGGTTAGCGCTGTCTGTCTCTTCACAACAAGAAAGCGCTAATAAAACTAGTTAAAAAAGAGAGCAGCAGCATAGCTTTGTGCTGAGAAACTGCACTACAGATGTCATGCTTGCTTTGAGAGAGTTGATGGAGAAGCAGAAAGGTGTGTTTGTGGATCTAGAGAAAGCATATGATGAGCTGCCAAGACCCAAACTGTATGAGGAAGTCCGGAGTGGCAGAGAAGTATGTGAGGGTGGTGCAGGAGATGTATGGAAGACAGAGTGGAGAAGAGATGGATGAAGTTAAGCTACAGACTGACAGATTAGGTCAGGCAGGAGTGTCTGTGGATAATGATGTTTACAGGTGACATTTGACCTGCAGGGAGAAGGTGGAGGTATGCTCTGGAGAGAGAAGAAAGGTCAGAACCAAGAGAAAAAACATGCGAATGAAGACGAGACGGATATAACAGGGAAGCCACAAGTAGAGGTAGCAGTAAAATAACAGGGGCCAGCAAGATCTATGGTTTGGAGACTGTTACACTGAAAAAATGACAGGAGGGGGGGTACTTACTCATCAGTCACTAAAGTATCTGCTGGGAGTGATGAGCTCTGAGCCTAGACACTAAACTCTTAACAATATTCTGCTTCTGTTGAAAATAAATATAAAATAAAAATCAGTTCAAAGGTGAATTGTCTGAGTTAAATGGGAAATGAAGGTAACACTTGATATCTTTGCTGAGGCAGAGGTTTCTATAAAAGTAGATCCATTATATTAATTTTCAGCTCCATATAGTCTTTTTTATTTTTATTGCGGGACTCTTAACAGTGTAAGTCTTTGCCTGACTCATAGTTTTAGCTGTGGATCTTTAAGGGGACCCTGCCTTTGTGGCTTCCACAAACAGTGCAGTCATTCCACTCCCTTTTAATCCTATTGCACATAACTGTAGCTGCCATTCAGCTGGGGGCGCTTGCGAGCTAGTCTTTCATTACTAGGAGCTAAACAGCTAAAATGATTAATTACACATGCACTTAAAGAATGCCTAATATATGGCACTAATTAAATAGAAAATTACATTCCCC
This sequence comes from Aulonocara sp. 'chitande type north' Nkhata Bay, assembly GCF_057382095.1. Lineage (NCBI taxonomy): Eukaryota > Metazoa > Chordata > Actinopteri > Cichliformes > Cichlidae > Aulonocara > Aulonocara sp. 'chitande type north' Nkhata Bay. The sequence goes on along the minus strand of NC_141360.1, from coordinate 29,376,363 downwards.
TTATTAAATTAACTCTGTTTCGGTAAAGAATATCAAAATAAATAAATAAAAGTGTGCTTATTAACAGTTACATGAAGTAAACGGACAAAAATTATCTAAAGGAAAAAAATACAAATATTATCATTATTATCTCTTAAATGAAAGACCAAAAAATATAAAAACACCGCTATCAATGTGGACATAATCGGGTAACAATAGTTCAGCAGTTTTAATCCAACACAAGGAAGAAAACCATTTCTTTTCATCTAAAGTTTCCACGTACGGATTAGGATGCTTAAAAGGACTTAAAACAACAGGTCTTGAGTGTAAATATGCCAACGTAATTATTTGAAACCACATTAATAAGTCAGTGAAATTGTAAAAGCATATATAAACATAGACAATTGAAATAATAGTCGGTATACCTCATGGTTGGACACCATCAGCAGCAGGTTGAACCACTCAGACACCTGTCACACGCAGAATTTCTTTTCCTTTTTCGGCGAATTCTCTGTCAATCCTGGAGGTTGTTGTGCGGTAAACTCCCTGAAATACTCATCTGACTCTTCTTTGTTTTTGATCTTTTTTCTTGAGGTTATCTTTATCGGCTTTTGCCTGCAACTTGACAAAAAATAATATAAAGGGTCTATAATACAGTGCCCATAAACATTTAATGTAGCCTGCCATATAAATAAATGCTCTACTCCACATTAAATGACTGTTAATCATAAAGCACTCATGCTTTGCCAAATCTTACATAAACCACATCATTGCCTCCTCAAATCACCATACATATGGTTTAAAGCCTATTTCCCGAAGAGCAAACCTAACAAGGATACTGCAATAATAAGAATTCAGCAGCGCTTTGCATTAGCAGGTCAGTCACCCTGACAAAATAGGTATTTAACACACTGAAAACTGTGAAGCAGACACTTGATTTCCAGTGGGCTTCGGTTTACAAGTTTTTAATGACAGCTCTGTTTGTCATTAAAAGAAGTGCATCCAGACCTGCATAAGAAAAAAACCTCATCGCTCTCTTTAAATCAACACTTTCACTGAATTTCATAGGAATTTATTTTCAGGGCAGATTTTAGTGTTTAAATAACTCACAAAACAAGCGGCCACATTATTCCCAGCGCTAGAAAAAGCTTGAATCACTGTGTCATGACCTGGCTGAAAAGCCATGGAAAGGCACACAAAGGGAAGGAAAATATCTTGAGATTCTGAGTCAGTGGCGAGGCGCTGCGAGTGTGGATTAGTGACGAGCGAGATGTTGGATAGCACAAAGAAAACACAGATTAAGCAAGGGAGGGAGCTGAGGAAACACTGGGCCCAAGTGTCACCGATTGTCCTGATGGTCTGCTATTCCCACCTACTGCATCACAGAAATAGATAACATAGGCAGCACAGACAGGCAAGCAGACCATCGCTGCTGCTCAATAAAAAGCCAGTCCTTTAGTCCAAATGAAATCCCACTTGTCCGTTTCTGCAGCCAAAAACGTCACACGTTTTTAAAGAATGTATTATTACTGCTAGAGTTTATTAATAAAAGGCAAATGCTAGAAAATATTTTTGACTGAGTCTTTGAAGAGGCACATTTTTGACGGGCAGAAGCCTAGGCAGGGGATCATGGATAAGTAGAAAAAGAAAACATCTGTGCTGATTAAATCTGTACTGGCTGAAGAGACACATTCATGATACATTTGTTTGTCGAGGTGTAGTATGAAACCTCGACTCACTGCTCATTTGCTAGCACTGGGTTGGACGGCTTTCCCCTTCATAAACGCTTTAATTCTTCATGAGACAGATTCCTGAGAGATTTTGGTTCATATTTACATGATAGAATCACACAGTTGCTGCAGATTTGTTGCATTTCCTTCCAGGACATGAATCTCCTGTTCCATCACATCCCAAAGGTGCTGTTTTCGATTGTGATCCTGTGACTGTAAGTCCAAGAAAAGTTGTTATCCTGCTGAAAGCAGTCGTTAGAACACGGGTTCTCCGTGGTCATAAAGCTGCTGGTGTAGGCTGTGGCATTTAAAAGCTGCTCACTGTGTGGTCTTCTGCTGTTTGCACTTTGACCTGTTGTGCATTCAGAGATGCTCATCTGCACGCTTTGGCTGCATTGAGCTTCAGCAGCTCATCTTTATGTATCTAAAAGAACTGAGTTGCTGCAATGTTTATATTTTGCCATCCACCAAGTAGTATTTAGTGAGGGTATGTTTTAGGTCAGGGGTCGGCAACCCTGGGCACGAAGGGTTAACTGATGGCACAACCATAGCTGGACTGGCCATTTGCCCGTTGGGCCGATGTGATTTTTTGTTTTTATGGGTCGATGTTTTTTGTTTGTTGTTTGGGGTTTTATTTTGTAACGGTATAAACAATGAGAGGTGGTGGATTGGCCAGATGCTGGCCGATGTGTAAAAATAACTCAGTTGTTTGGTGGTGGCTATGGCGGAGCTTCCACAGAGGGCAGCAGGTGGATGAGGGAAAGTGGAGGCAGGAGGAGGAGAGATCCGAGGCGGCCGCCGGTCCGAGTGTCAGGTGAACTGAACTTCAGGTAAGAAGTTATAACCTGCAGCCTATCTGGGTCAGATATAAACCAAGTTTAGGTGGAGTTTATTTTCGTTGTGCTGACTTTTTACAGTCAGTTACAATAACTCGTACTGCGTGCTAGCTAGCATGACGGAGTTTCTATACAGCTGGGTGGGTGCTATGATGTTACTGATAGTGAACTTTATTTTATTCATAAGGTTAGTTAGTAGAGTTGCCAACCGTCCCGCAAAAAATGGAATCGTCCCGCATTCAGAGAAAATATTACGCGTTTCGTATTGAGCTGAAAAGGAACGCAGTTTGTCCCGGACTTCAGCTAGAATGGAAAAAGACAGAAAGCTGGAGTTATTCTGCGTCTTTACACTGTCAGCTGCCTCTTCTTCTCTCATTCTCTCCCCTCCCTCTCCTGTTGCTACTTGAAACTGATCAATGATCAGCTGATCGGCTTTTCTCTCGTTTGTTTATCTCCCACTTTGCGCCAGAAAGAAGAACCCAGCGGATGTCGCTCTAAACAACAGCAGCACATTTAAGCTTGATCAGCTGTTGTTAGAATTTATTTCATATTAATTTCTAGTATCAGCTGATGTTTGCTGGAGCCACAGCTGTAAAGCTGCTGGTCATGATATCGGTTTGGATATCCTGGTGAGAGGGAAACATGAAGATGAAACCAGGAGATGTTCTTACTGAATCATCAGAGCTGAACACGTGATGGAGAAACAGGTTTACCTTTTAGGTCACATGAATTAGTTGAAGGGAAGTTATGAACTGTTTCTGAGAGACAAATAACACCAGGATCCTTTTCAGCTGGTAACTGTGCAGGGGCGGGTCTAGCAAAGTTTTGCCAGGGGGGCCAGGTAGGGCATTAACAGGGAAAGGGGGGCACAAAGAAATACTTTTCTGTCTTATTCTCATTTAAAATGTCTCGCTTTTATTAAATAATTATATGAATCTTACAACCAAAGTTTTTATCTGATGTAAAATGTATAGAAATCATACATATACCAACAAGACTGTACATCACTGTCACAACAGCGTTTGTTTTAATTGTTGTGAGGAGACCATAAATAGCATTTGCATTTTCTGTTGTACAGTTCAATTTTTTTTGTTTCAAAATAGCTGATAACTATTCGCTGACAGCTGCCAACATCTGCGAACAAATATAATTCTGTAAAGTTGTTCTATATAGTGTGTAGAGCGTTATTAAATTTATTGCTAATGCAATTATATGGCACATCATCAAAAAGGTTGCCGACCCCTGTTTTAGGTTGTGTGAGCATCTGGCTGTAACAAAAATGATGATGTCATTGCTTTACATATAGCTGCTTTACTGGCTATAAAAAACCCAAAAAGTATTAAAGCATTCTCACAAGTTAATGCAAAGAGAGGCTGAGTAATCATTGACCTGAAAATTATTATATATAAGTGTGTAACTTTGGACTCGGGGCATATGATTTACAGAGCAGATACGTATGCTGTAGCAGAAAAACGATATGCAGTTTAATTTCAGATGGCTTTTAGAATGAAAAACAACTGCGGTGGGAACAAACCGGCTTGGCTGTTTTCTTCTTGAGATTAAAAACTCTGACGGAGTGACCGAACTGCTTTGAAAGAGGGCGACAATAATAGAAGTTTGCCTACTCAACATTCAAATTGTGTTTTTAAGACACACCTCCAGCCTGGAAGATATGTTTTTCAATTAGACATGGCAGCGGTACTTTTATTTTATATGGCTCTTTCTGACACACGGTTTAAGTTTTTACTTTACATGTAAGAACCGAAGGCGTGAATTACTATTCATGAGTAAACACTGTATTGTATCTGTTAGAAAGCGCATACACCGAAGTGTTAAACGGTTTCGAATATATGTGTGGAATTGAAAGCTGAGGCTGGTACAAATAAAAAGTGCTGCCAGCATTTCTCCCCTCTGGATGCCAGTTATAATTTCAAGGTGCTACATAGCAGTCAGCAGCCACCAAATCAAAGATGGCCCAGGCAATTTATCACTGGTGTTCATGTCCAATTACCACAAGTTGGGATGAGAAATATGCTCTAAGGGCAATTAAGAATCCTGTCTGTGCTGTGAGCTGACTCGTGGACTCGGTATGATGTCTTTGTCTTTTACATCCACGTCCTTTCTCTGTCTTTTTTTGTCACAAACTATTCATCGTCCTTTATACTTTGTCTCCCCATGTGCCTGATTGGTTTGCCTCTCAGAGCTGATGAGATAGCAACCGGGCCACGTGCTAAAGAAGAAAAGGAAAGCAAAGAAAGCGACCGTGCACGATATGAAAAGTGGTTGTCTGTTTGAGTTGTAAGTTAAGCCCTCTGATTTCATCTCCTCTCTGTTTGTAAAGCTGTCATAGTTGAAACTACGCCCAGCGGACGTAGCAGCCAGATTACAGAGAACTGTTGTCAGCAAATTGTTTGCTTAGAAATGTCGATTATACGGCGTCTTCCACAGCATCTGAGGCAGCCGAATCAGAAGTGTCTCAACACCAATTAAACCATGAAATGTTGCCTTGTTTTTGAAGGTATTTGTAAGAGAAAAGCAGGCATCACAGAGGTCCTTTCTCAATCAGGCAAATAATGTTCTTCCTGTGATCTCGCCGCGTGCGCACAACAACAGTGCCGGAAAGACACAAAAGAAATCAATGATTTGATGTGAACAAAAAGCAACAGTAGAGGAAATATGTTTTTTTTATGAACCAAAGACATGTTTTCCTCTGAGGGGTCTGAGGAGAAAATAAATCTTAATAATTCACAAAGCAGGAGAAAGAAGGAAGAAAGGAATCGAAAGCAAGCAAAGAAAGAAGAGACATGTAAAGGAAAACAACAATGGAGACAAATAGGAAGAGAGTAAGGAATTGGGGACATGATGCCAAACACATGAAATAGCTCATGCATCACCCCAATGATGGACTGCTTTACAACATTAGCTTAAGACTCCTCTTTTAACAAGCTGGAATCTAAAATCTGAACTTCATTTGATTTCATTTAATCTTCCGAACTGTTAATTTACTGTTCATGCCACCTAATTTTATGCCTCCCCTCGCTAAAAATATTGCACTGCTTCCCTGCCTTTCCTTATCTCAGAGTAACACCCGCTCACGTCCTGCCCTCTTGTCCTCCAGTGGTCCAGTTTGGTATCCGGTATTCACCTGCTTTAGTCCCTTCAGGCTGGCAGCCATCACCGCACTGGCCAGCTCACATTCAGACAGCTCTTCGTGGATGTATTTATAATTTTAGGCATGGGATCCACTCTGTAAGGGCTTCTCCTGTCTGTCTGGCAGTTATGAATGACACTTTGTTAACACATCACACAGTGCTACACACATTGCCAAAAGGGATACTGCAGTTATTGGGAGGTAGTAGCAGTGTTAATTAGTGGTCGGTATCTAAAAGCAGCATTCATGATTTCAGGACAAGCTGTGCATAAAGGGTCAGTGAGAATTACAATGAAATGGACTAATCATCTTATTTCCGTGCCATATGGCTGTTTATATATATATATAAAAGCAAAGTTTCACAGCAAACTTTTGATGTGTGCATTCTTTCATTGTGTTTCTGTATCTTTTTGTGTATTATTGTCTCCTGCATCTACTAATTAATCTCCTTTTATGTTTCAGTGAACGTCTTCCTCTGTTTTTCGGTGACTTACCCCTCGTTTGCACCTTAAAGCTGTCCAAAAGAAAGGACGCCCTCTGTCGCTTCGAAGGTTTTACATTTAAGGACATGAAAAAAATAATCTGGTTCGCAACAGGTGTTTTTTAAATGATTTAACCCTTGTGTGGTGTTCGTATTTTTGTTACTCAGCCAGTGTTCATGGGTCTGGTGGACCCGCTAGAGTTTTGGCTTTCCAAATTAACACTATCAAACAATTTTATGTTAAATTACTCAACAGATGTTTACTTCATCCCAATTACAAGACATATGAACAGCAAACATGGTTAATTTTTTCCCTTTACCTTTGTTAGATCACATTTATGAATTAATGTGCTTCTCGTTTTTCTTTTATATAAAATGTTATAAATAAATCAGTTATAATCAAGTGGAGTGAGTGGAAAGACACAACACATTTACACGTGAAAAAATAATTAATTGTTTAATTTTTCTTTTGAAAAAAACTGAACACGGGTCTCACAGACCCGAACACCATACAAGGGTTAAATAAAACCAGAGATGAACAACAAAACAAGACATATTACATTGTGCCATCACTTATTAATGAAAAACCAAAGCCAGAATGCAGAAGCAGTGTGTAGGTTCTTTACCCTACAATAGAAAGCGCCTTGACGCAAAAGAAGAATCAAGTCCAGTCGTGAAACAGAAAGTACACTGTTACATTTGGTGCTGTATAAATAACAAAAAACTAACAATTTGAAGTTCATCAAGGGGAAAACCATCAAGGCAGTTGGAAATCTTATCAGGAGTGGGCATTCCAGCAAATTCTCCCCAAATTCAGACCATTCATTGGTCAGAGAAAGTGCAAAAAACCCAAGAGCTACATCTCAGACTGCAGACCTCAGTTAGCATGTTAAACGTTAAAGTTCCTGACAGTATAATTAGAAAAAAAGATTTAAAAAGTATGCTTTGTTTAAAAGTGCTGGCAGGAGAAAGCATCTACCCTTTAAAAAGAGCACTGCAGCATGGCTTAGTTTTGTTGTATCTAATTAACCCACAGGAACAATGTCCTTTGAACAGATGAGACCAAAGTGGAGATGTTTGGAAATAATCCTCAGCACCACATTTGGAGAAAACCAAACACAGCATATCAGCATAAACCACTCATACCAATTGTCAAGCACAGTGCTGGAGGGGTATTAATTTGGAATTGTGTTGCAGCCACAGCATCTGGGCACCTTGCAGTCAGTGAGTTGACCAAGAACTCTTCTTCATACCAAAGCATTCTACAGTCAACAGTCTGACAGCTAAAGCGTGTCCAAAATTGGGTCATGCAACAGGAGAATTATACCAAGCACAGCAGCAAATCTACAATAGAATGGCTGAAAAAGAAAAGAATCATAGTGTTGCAATAATTCAGGCAAGGTCCAGACCTCCAGCTGGCTGAATGCATCAGAGAGCTGTGCATTAATGAATACTTGCAAATCTAAAAGAACTGTGCGAAGAACAATGTCAGAGACCGATAAAGCTGAAATACAGTCTACTTTCTGTTTCACGATTTTATGCAGAAGTCTGTGAGGCTCTGGACTTGATTCTTCTTTTCTTCCAAGAAAAAATGTCGCTCTGTAGAAAACCCTCTTGACCTTTGTAGTCCAGAATTTTTTTTCTTCACCCAAAAGTCTTGTGCTAATTTAGGGTGAATTTTACTTTGAACACCTGCTTGAATTTCGGAAATCTCACCTTGAAAGCACTCTCTGACAGATTTGCTTTTACTTTCACAGTCCCCTCAATCCTCGCACAGGCGGACAACTCTAAATGAAACTAAATGGATGTTCTCTTATCAACTCGGAGCCGCACGTGAATCGTTTCGTGCATGAATTAACTGAATTAGCTGGCCAGGAAGCGTTCAGTTGAAGAGTGTCCAATTACTTCAGAACCCTTGCAATTTGGGCACTTTGTGTTAAATGGCCAAATTGAAGTTGAGACACGGCATTTTAAAGCATCCATCATTTTATTTCATTTTGAATGTGCTGAACAAACTAAAAATAACAAACTGTTAAAAGCAGCACATTTGATCAAATGCCCACAAACAAAACATAATGCAAATTGAGTAAAGGAAAAAAACAAACAAACAACACGTTACATCAACAATAAGCTGGTTATATATCACGCATGGTTTTATATGAGGCATGAATCAGCTTTGAGAGATGTATCACAGGCACAGACCTGCATTTAGCTTTTAGTGGTTTCAGTAACAGCTACAAAGAAACCTGACTTTTAATGTGCATTAGCAGATGGTGTTGTAAAGTGACTCAGCATTTGGGCCATTTACTATACAGCTTAAAAATGATGGTGAAAAAAATAAATACATTTATGCACAATAATAAAATAAGTTGGGGAGATGTGGGGCAATTCATGAATGAATGAATTCCACAACAACTCTCAGGTGTGACGTAAAAGCTGTTCGAAATACTGAAGTAAAATGAATTTTGTTTAAAAAAGGCACCGCCTCTTTTAAACAGAAAAAGAAGCCCCACTTTTCTCCATTCGCTGCATTGCGAGCATATTTTACGTGTGTGTTTTAAACCTGTGAAGTAAAACATAATGTTGCCATTTTGTTGCCCGGCGGTTCACTACGGTTTTATCAACACAAATTTGCCACCATCGGTGATGAAATCTACCCTGGAGAAGATTTTATTGGGGATTCTAGCTGCTTTATCCCCGAATGATTTCAAGAGCATTAGACTTACTCTGTACATCATCACATCACACCACAGATAACGACGGCACACAATCGCAGGAGATTCAACCCACTTCCCTTCCTGCAGTTCAGGATTCCACTGAACTACCTTTTCTCTTTTTTCCCTCCCAAATGCTTCTCTTTATTTTTATTGTGTTCTTTTATCCCACCAGTGAACTTCTTTAGATCAAACTGCTGTCTGATTTAAAGTTGGTTTACCTGCAGCGAACAGCTGCCAGTCCAACTGTGAAGTGCAAACTATATATAGCTATTATTTCCTTTGAGCTCCTTTGCACTCCTCATCATCTCATTTTCTGACAATTCAGATGAGAGTGGGAGTCAAATCAGCTTTCTGTGCAACACATGTTACTTATAAATCCTCAGCTTGCCATGTATTTGTCATCTTATTCAGTGACTGTGAGAGCTAGAAGAAAGAGCTGTTTGGCATCAGACGTGTGACTCACCAAAGCCCCCTGAAGTTTCACTGCCAATAACCACAATGAATTGCAAAAAAAATGGAAGCGTGTTTTGGTATCAAACTACTTGGTCAAACAGCTCCACTAGTTTCAAGCGCCTAACTGTTCCAATAAAGAGTATTTTGGTTGTATATTATAATACAGCCAGAGCTATCTTTGGAAAATATTTCAGTATATAATTAGCAGTTAGTGATAATACCTTTATTACCTTAATTCTTTTATCAATTTTCAAAATCTAGCAATTATGAAGAATTTTTAAATTGAACTACTAATAACAAAACTGCCTGATGAAAGCTGAGGCAACACTGAATGCTACCTTCTGGTGTCTGAGTGCTTTCAGAGCCCAGTTAAGATGATAAAAATACTAATGTTCTTAAAGCTGTGTCTACACTGAAAGAGATTTGCTCGTCACACATCGCTTTGAAGCTGACGGCTGGTCGCTTGCAGAGATTCCAGGCTCCGGTTGCCTAGGTAACCTTCTAATGCATTTTCTATCAGGTCATGTGTCAGTCACAGATATTCTTCACTCTCAATGGTAGTTGCTTCAATTAGTCGTCTGGAAATTGAGAAAAGTTTATCTCCGGTCCCGCCCACTTTGTATCGTCAGCGGTTATTTCCCCGTAATCGTTTTAAGACACCAAATGTCCCTCTTTATGTGACCTCTGGTAAGCCTGTCGCTACAAATCGCTTCCCGTGTGGATGCGGCTTAAGGGACTAGATGATCACTCCCTGGAAACCCCTGGTTGCTTGGGAAAAATGTCACATAGCGTAAGCCAACAACCACTAACGAATTAGGAAATCACTGAAAAAAAAAGTGTGGATACTGGAGGTTGGTGGCTGTGTGACTGTGAAACTGATTGCCGGACAGTGACTACCTGGCAACCACAGCTTGGGAAAAATGTTGATTCCCCAACCAGTTGTTAGTGGAAACTGGGGACAAAGAGGTAACTGATACTCCACCAAAAACCTTGTGAAGGCGTCTGTTGTTAGCGGATTGTTACAGTTGTTTTTAGTTTGTAGGGACACTCACCAACTATTTGCCGAGGAGTAGTGATACAGTGAAAAGTGACAATTCATTTTCAAAGTGAAAGTTGTCTCTTTTGAAATGTGATGGTTGCTACAGTTACATTATCACTTAGAGAGCTGTGGGAGATTGTCTGCAGACAAGTTGAGCTTCCAGTTTGGATTTGGGAGACAGACACTATTCTCTACTTTTAAGATTAGGCTTAAAACTTTCCTTTTTGCTAAAGTATATAGTTAGGCCTGGATCAGGTGACCCTAATCCCTCCCTTAGTTATGCTGCAATAGGCGTAGGCTTCTGGGGGATTCCCATGATGCATTGAGTATTTCTTCTTCGGTCACCTTTTTCACTCACTATTTGTTAATAGACCTCTCTCCATTGAATCGTACTTGTTATTAATCTCTTGCTCTCTTCTGCAGCATGTCTTTTATCCCGTCTTCCTTCTTTCTCACCAACCAGTGGGGGCAGATGGCCGCCCCTCCCTGAACCTGGTTCTGTCGGAGGTTTCTTCCTATTACAAGGGAGTTTTTCCTTCCCACTGTCGCCAAAGTGCTTGCTCATAGAGGCTAATATGATTGTTGGGTTTTTCTCTATGTGTTATTGTAGGGTCTACCGTACAAAATAAAGCAGCTTGAGGCGACTGATGTTGTGATTTGTAAAAATAAAACTGAATTGAATTGAAAGTCGGGGTCCTCTAGCAACCCATAACAACCACTCACCAACCAGTTGGGGAATACACATTTTCCCCAGTGAATGGAAGTTGCCAGACTGTATCTGCCCAGCCTGTGTGATTGAAGCCCAAAGGATAATTAATTTCTGAATAGTTCAAGTTGTCCTGGATATTAGGTCTTCTTTCCAGCTAGCAAAGTGGCTGCTCCAGATGATTAAATTAATATTTTAGGAAAGCTGCAGGGAGCTTGATGTTTTGAACATAGGATGTGTGTATGACTGTGTTACAGCACTTACCTAGATAGCTGTTGTTGATGCGCAGAGACAGATAACACTACACAAAACCCACCTTCTTAAAAAAATCAAAATAACACACTGAAACATCTTCGCGATACAAACGCTTGTTTGAAGGGCATCACGGGGCACTTAAATAAATCATTTTTCTGTGTAGCCGATAGAAAAAAATAAGATGATACCAGTCCTTTTTCTAACTTCTAATTGGGAGGGCAGCTACAAATCACATACAAAGGCACCGACTTCTTTTGATGTAAAGGTACAAAACTATACAAAAGCACAGAGGTCAGAAGCTGGTCTGCGCGCTGCATCTGTCGGAGCACGCAGACGTGGAAGGGAGATGCAAAACTTTTGAACCCAGGGCAAGGCCACAAGTACAGCACGCACATCCATCCGTGCAACAAAGGCATAACCTGCACGAGGTTACCAACTTAACTCGTCATTCAAGTGTAAATGTCTGTGTAGTTTCTTGTTTACTTGTCGTAGAAGGTTTGTTACTGGTGAGATGTGCTGTGATTCTCTCTCGCTGTGTTAAGCTAAGACATTTAAAAATCATTAAATCTAATTTAAACTGAAATGGAACAAAAGACTATTACTGACGTCTTCCTGGGTTTTGATTTTCCCCGATCTGCATCTTTTCAGGCTCCCTGCAGAGGATTAGAGGACAGCCTGCCACTGTGCGTCTCTGGGTATTAACTGTGCCCCATGTAGCTTCTTATAGGTGCATTATGGTGTTACATTGTTTTGGAGTATCATGCCGCATTCTTGTGTAATCTTATGGAAGGATTACATTTTGCACATCTCATTTTGCTGTTCCTTTTATTAAACTAAAGGTGTTTTTACAAAGTGCATATTTTTTTTAATGTGGTTTGACACACAAAAGAACCTAAACAGCTTTTATTGTCTGTATAGGGAGAGGGGCTTCCTGCCACTGTGTACGTGTATTAACTGTGAACCGTGCAACTCTTATAGAGAATCAATGTGCAAATCCTGATTCCTGCAGTTGCTGGTGTTCTTAAGCCTCTGAGCAACCATCTTACAGCTGTTCAATATGGATTGGAACAAATTAGTTTTTAAAGCATTCATTTGGTCAAGTTTCTCAATACTAATCTAGGTACTTTTGAATTTATTGGGCTTTTTAAAATACTAATATATAAAAAGGGTGATCTGAGAGAAAGAACACACCAGTATCTGGACAGGGGCTCATCCACAATCTGGCATGTCATTTCTTCTAAACTCTGGGCTGCATCGCTCACACGTTTCCCACCTACTTTTCCAGCAGCCCAGCCTAAACACAGTAAGCTAAAAAAATTTATGTGGTCAACAGTGTGCAGAAAGATCGTGGAGAGGGTAAAGCCTGTGATATAAACATGTAATATGGCCACAGTTTACTGCTTTAATTCGTTCCCTAGACAAATCTATTCAGTCATTTGTGAACTACTGTGTTGAAGCACATTGATATTTGCATATTTACAGGGGGGGAAAAAAAAGATTCTCCTGAAATCATTGTCCTTTCTTAATGCTGTCATGGATGTTGCTATTCTTTATCAATAAAACGTTGTAATTAAACCGGCTCAGGAAAAGTGGCTATGGGAATCAAATGTACGATACATGTGGGAGGTTTTGTTTGCCTTCTCATTCTCATCAAGAAGCCATCTGTGAACTTTTCTCTTCCTCAATCGAACACCAATAAAGTTAATAAACTAACAGGCATTGCACTTAGCCCTGGGATCGACTCCGTGGTTAATGTCCCCACCAGGCAAGTAGTAGTCACATTTGGCCGTAGGGCTCCTCAGCTTGTCTTAAGCTTTATCTTTCATCATATTTAATTTAATTCACACTTAACTGCTGCTCACAGAAGTGGATTTATTAATTTAAAAAAGCTTTTTTTTGCAAGTCAGTCTCTTTTACTTGCTCATTATTCTGAAATAAAGTGAATTTACAGTTTTGAATACACAAAGGAGGGAGTGGAGAAGCAGGTTAAGCCGTAGAATAATCCTTAAAAATACTGTGCAATAACAACCTTCTTGAAGAATTACTGCTTCGCGGAAGACACTCTGGAGAGCCAGAATTTAAGTTTAATTAGGTAGACATTGTCCAGAATATATAGATTTACATGTAATTCCTTTTCAGGTTTTAGCGTAATCCAGCTTCTTAACATTTCACCACCCCAGAGTATTTTTTTCTTTCCTTGTAAGCTCCTATTACAACAGCGGGTCCATTCCATTGTAGGTCCCAGATAGTGATGAAGTTGCTGTGAGTGGACACAGAAATGGGGATTTGCGTAATTTAATTAAACCTGTTGAGCTGTCCGAGGCTTGCTTTTGTGCATTATATTCAAATGCGATCACAAGTACAGAGCAAAGAATTTCGTTTGTGCCTGCAATTCAGAAAAAGTAGGGGCAATCGGCAAAATTTGTCAAACCAACATTTTTGCATGTCTTAGTATCCCTAACAAAGAGAAGGTTTATCACAGCCGCACAGTATGCTGCTGACATTTTAACTCATGTAGTCAGTCGGTAAACTGAGCCCTCGGGATGCCCTTCACCACGAAAGGCCGTTAACAGGCCAACAACAGCATAGTGTCAAAACAACTTCAAAGGGCTGCGTTGGTGTGAATGCTGCTGTGGGCATGTTTTTGATGAAACTATAAGGCCAATTTGAAGACCTTTTAGATGTAAATACTCTGTTGTATTAAATATGTTGTAGCAAATAACCTAACAGAAAAGGCTTTGCTGTTCGAGAAAGCTCTCGAGGGGTCTGAGCAGCAACAGCAATTCTCCCTGAAGAGCTAATCATCACCTCGTTCATAAACGCTACTATGAAAAGTTTTCCTACCTACGGTTGGGTTTTGTTTCAAAACCAATCCCCTGCCTGTGCCTGTGTGGGTTTTCTCCAAGAGCTCTGGTTTCTTATACCATCAAATAACAGTGCAGATTAAAACTGCCTCTCTCAGCCCAGGACGTTCAGCATTCCGGCTCACAAACTAAAACACTATAACCCTACTGTGATATCAATAGAAACTTTGAAACAAAGAAAAATGTTGCCTTGTTAAATGTGTGGGTAGAATGTCCTGCTCTTATCTCCCTTTATGTCATTTATGCCTCAGTTAGGTCTAAGAAGCTGAAGGTGGCCCAAAACAATAAATAGCAACTGCCAATATAAGAGGTATCTGTAGGTGACTATTTTATTTGAGGAAATCAGATTTATATTCAGTCAAGATCAAATGTGGCCCATAGGCCAAATATTTATTGATAACCGGGGACTCGGAAATAGTTTTTAATCCAGATGTGCCAAGCTAAGGTTAATCAACGCAGCTGGTTTCTTGGGGCTTCAGCAACTTTAAACTAGAGAGTGGGATCATGAACTAATCTGAAAAGTGTTTACTGAGGTTATAAATGGAGTGAGAAATACGGGTCGTTTTCTTTCGGATATCTATACGAAGGACTTCTTTTTGCAACCAGAGGAGTCTCCCCCTGTTGTCCTTTAAAAGCAATGAATGTTGCCTTCACTTTGCAGGCAACCGAAGGAACCTTCCTTTTTTTATGTACAAGCTGTGACGGCAACTCGAGTTAGTCTGCAATATCACTGCCTACTATTTTGGAATGTAAACCAGACATCTACAGAAATTGTGAGCATATGTGCATTATGAACACCATCTCGGAGTCTTGTAGATATATAACGTGTCAGAAAATTGCTTTCATTAAAATCTTAACTGCTCTAAAGTTTAAAGGAAGAAAAAGCTCAGTGCTAGATGGCATACTACTTTCTATTTTGCCCAGCTGCCTGGCCAACACAGTACTTCCAAAGTACCAGGTCCAAGTGATTGAAAAAGCCACGCTGTCATTGCCATTCCCACCCACTCTGCATCATTTGGATGTGAATTCAAAGAGAAGGGAACTCCAGGGTCTTCACTAAACAATTTAGCGCTGATCCACGCAGACGCACAGATCCACTTGGACGTTCAGTACAGTAGTCTATCACCGCGTAAGCGTGACACTAATGCACATGCTGACGGGTTGTTTGGACATTATATAATCCATCAGCGCAGTATGACTGCGACAGGTGTGGGTTCCGCTTAGTTTGAATACACCGAAGGTCCTCAGTGGGTGAGTGAATAAAAGACTGTGAAAAGAAATGGTGAAAAAGGAAGACTTATTCATACAAATCATTCTCTGACTCCAGGTTTTGAGAGACTGCAGTGCAATTTAAAAAGAGGCCTCCAAGGACGGCGAGCAATAATTTGCTCACAGATTAATCATGTATCCAATAGGGCAAAGATTCCTCTGAGGCTCAGAGAAGCAATAATAATCCAGATAATATTTATCAGATTGCACTGCTATTTAGACTCTCCAAACATCATTCAGACCTCCTGTCAAACATCTTTGTGTTTTTATTCTGCATGTAAGTGTTATGCGCTTATGTGTGTGCCAGGACATATTCCTTTGGACATGTTATTTCCTAGCGGTGTTTCAGCAGCAGCCCTTTTCTGTAAATGTGACTCATGTTGTCCTGTACTTGCACTCAAAAGGAGACAGTTTTGTTGTTTGCTTTTCTTCCCCCAGCACAACGTTTCCTTTTTAAGTATTTACTTTTGTGTGTCCACATTCCTGCTATACCCCTAGTTGGCAGATGACTCCATCTTACCACTAGACTGATTTTAAGCAAAGTTAAATGTGTGTGTTTTTTTTTAAATAAATGCTGCAGCAAGCACAAACACTTGAGAAGAAAAGGAGATTTTCTACTGGAAAAAAATGTTCTTTTCCATAGAACGTTATTTGGAATGAGCTCTAGTTGGTTGGTGAATCAAAATAAAAATCATCATCCTTGTATTGATTTTACTTTTGCTGAGGAGACTTATGTGTAAAAAAAAACTTAATAAGGATAGATGTTTTCACAAAGACTGGAGGAGTTGATTTTCAGCGTTCCTGTATCAAGCAACAATAGAAAGTATTTTTTCCTTTTAAACCAAAGCAATTGGTCTCTGCAGTTTCCAAGCGCAGTGCTATTACAATAACAGAAGAGATAATGAAACACAGCAGTAAACACCTCCAAACTTTCCTCTTACTGGCACAAAATTCAAAATGAGCACATATATATCTCGTTGCCTCAGTTTTAATATTTGATGTTTTGTCTTTGTACAATTTTCACAGATTCGAAAAAGATTGTATTTTTTGTACAAAAAATGGTTTTTGCACAAAAGATGTCAATGAGTTAAAATACTTTTAGGTTTGATGTTGCTGTCTAGAATTAACAGTTTAAAAAATGGATTTAAATCTGTATGCAGTATATCTATATTTAGAATTACATATTTTCCGCTGATGCGTGTACCTGCGCTGGTGCAAAGTTCTGCTTTGATGCCTTTTGAAGACCACTTGTCAAAATTGACAGCTAAGCATGATATACAGCAGAAAAGGAGTTTGCATGTTCTCCATGTGCCTACATGGGTTCTATTGTTCCAATAGTTCACGTTACATCAGCATGCCTTGGATGTGGACCTTGCTAAACCAGGCAATATTTAGGCCAGTATGGCTTTACTTATATGTCTCTTGCTAATATTCTAATCAGACTTTAGTCTAAGGGAGACCCTTACTAGATGCATGCTGTGACTGGGATTCAATCATCAACCCATTATTCCAAAGGCAGTGATGTTGCCACTACTATGCATTGCTACATATATATATTTATATACATAAAGTAATATGGAGTGAAAAGGACAAGTAACTCAAATTCAGCACTCAAATGTACTTTATTACTACGCCCACCTTTTTACTTCAGTTAAGAGCCAGCTTTTTCCCCCAAATACTTTGAAAGGTAAAAGCTGCTTAGTTTAAATACACAGTGTGGGTTTCCATGGCATTTTCCAAGACAGGTTTAATTATGCACCGTGTGTATAATTTAACACAATATACCCTCAACAATCTACATGGCTGCACCTGTACAGGCATCCAGGCTTGAGAACACAAATTAACCTGTCTTTGATTAGAAAGTGGTAACTGCTCCATGTTGAATCCTGAAATGCAAACTGAAAAGGAAGGAGGACTGAGAGGAAGCTGGAGGAAGTTGGAGCACAAAAAAGGCCACCCCCCCCTTCACACACACACACACACACACACACACACACACACACACACACACACACACACACACACACACACACACACACACACACACCAATGCACGGATACACACACTCATGCAGATGATAAGCAGTGCATGCTCTGCTCTGCTGTCTTCTCCTTCAGCACCTTGTTAGAGGAAGCCCTCCACTGAAGTGACATCACGCACCAGAGGGTGCGAGAATCTTGTTACTAGAGCACGATGGCTGCATCTTTCCCTGAACCTCGCAGTGCTTTCGGTACACTGGCAAGCCAAGCATACACAAGTATAGTTCGTGGCACTCATGCGTACACATTAGAAAAGCACAATGACATTGTTCTTCTGCGGCCTCTTCCTGCCCTCCAGCTTGCATCCACAGTCACCAACATGTTCAGCACTGCACCATATGTGCATATATGCATGCCTCCTCACACCTCAGTCCACCACACACACTCGCTTTCTAGGATCGCACCCTCCACATATGTTCAAGTGCCAAGCCAACACTTGTTTCTCCACATCCCTTCCACTGAGGGCTATTGTTTTAAGCCTGCATCTGCTTGCTGTGAGCCACCTGAGTATAGTGTTATCAAGTGCCATGCGGATCCCACTCTGTGCCTGATGTCGTGGCTTGCAAGTTTTCTCTTGTACCTTTTACTGCTCTGGGGATGGCCTCTGCCTAGGAACACTCCCTACTACATCCAAAGAAGAAGAAGAAGAAGAAAAACCCCACCCTTCCCTTTCTCCCCAGAGGGTTTTGTGCAAGTTCTCGTTGTGCTGTGCCAGCTTTATGCCATGCTAATGCCCTACAACTGCGGAGATGGCGCTAGCAGCGGCAGGTGCCAGCTGGGGACATCACAGGCCCCTGAGTGAGCCTCTTAGTTGGAAGACTGCATGTAGAAATGCAGCGCGCCGACATGCTATGATTATATAACTGCTTCAACGCAACACTTGTCAGCAGAAATGCTCTGATTCATGCTGTTCATCTGTGATATTCCACAAAGAAGTGTAACCTGTAAGCGCAGCAGGTTTGCGGCTTGGAGTTGTTTGTTTTTTGATGTAATAAAGCTTAAACTCCTGTATCACCACCTACAGTTATATGTCTTTACGTCTGCGGGCATGTTCTAATCTTCACACTTAAATTGACTTGGAAACAAGCCTGCAACTTTCCTTACAGTTTCCCATATGAGCTCTCTCACACTAATATGAGAACATACTGTCCATTTATTTGAAATTGAAGTTGCTGTCTACTGTGAAAGCCTCCAGAACTCATTACTCAGCCCTGAATTTGACAAAGAGCATATTAGATTTATTGTATTTATCTTGTCATGGTGGCTTCCTTGTAATTTCACCGTGCTCTAACACGACCAGCCACACTGTCTGAATGTATGATGAAATACCAAGGGCTATTATCGCTGACAGACTGAGACCCAGGTACCAGGCACCAACAGGGGACGCGTATTAAATTCATCATTTGCACATTTCCTTGATACTTTCAGCCAAATCAAATCGGTCCAGAATGTCTCTAAATAAGCACAGCTGCTATCGTGTTTTATTGAATTTTGTGAGGCTGCAATAATCCCCTTCTTCATCCACTTTTAATTCTTGGCCGCCATAGCAACAGACTCGGCTGTCAGGTGTGCGTTGACATGTACACTCCACCCATGGCAATCACGCATTTACATAAATAGCCATTCCACCAGCTTATCTGTTTCCCTGGTAACACCAGGTGATTCTCCAAGGCAACCTCCACCCACAGAGCAGGTCGGCTGCATTTCTCTGTTGCTGAAAGTGAAGTTTAAAACTGCTGGTTCTGATGGCAAATTAATGAGAGATGCAGCTCCCAGAATACTGATATTTGGTAATGGGTCTACATTTCTTATTATCTTGCTAAAATGGCAAACACAAATTCATGTGCAACAGAGATTCAAACCAATTTACTCTGTAAATAAATGCTGTAATAATACAGCAATACACAGTTATGCTCTCCTCTTTGGAAACGCGGCCACAGCGGGGGTCCACAAGGCAGTGCACCCCCGCTGCTAGTCCCAAGCCACAATAAATGGACTGGATCAGAAGAGCATAAAATCTTTGTTAAATCAAACATGACTACGAGTGACATTTCCATAGTGGATCAGTCAAGGTCCAGGTTAACAGCAACTGCAGCCGGTGCTATTGACCAGTAGGGTGCTAAGGAAACTAAAGAAAAAGGAGGTAGCGAGAGAGAATGAAAGGTAGGTATGGAGGTGAGACAAGGGACTTTAAATGTAAAGATGGATGTGATGAAGAGGGTTGGTGTGACAGAAAAGAATGCAAGGGATAGGGTGGAGGCAGATGAATCCCTGTGGTGGTTGTGTAAAACCTGATTAACAGGAAACCACTATACAATGATATCAAAGTTTTGCTTTTTTATTTAACCACCTGGCGTCCACATATGTTGACATCACATTTTGGGTTATTTAGTCTAAAATACTCAATTTTGCTTGACATGGGCCTGATATCCACTTACGAGGGCATTATACTGCTACTGTGCTATCAAAATTGTAAACGAATATCCTCATATGTGGCTCTTATTTTTCTTAAAAACAAAAATAAGGTTGAAATAAAAATCTGGTAATTCTTTGTTTTTACATTCATCGGGCCCCAATATGACCAAATATCAAAGAGAAATTAAAAATGCATGTCGTGGAAGAGTTCGGGTCTTAGGAGGTTATGGCTGAAATGATTCCCATTGTGTTGCTTGAGTAAAGCTCATTTAGTGCACAGTCAACTGAAGAAGGAGAGTTCCCTAATGGCTAGCACAAAGACTTACAGGACTGTAAATCCATCCATTTTTCCCTTCTTCTTCCGCTGGTCCCGTTCAGGGTCACATGGGGGTTGGAGCCTCGCACAGCTATCATAGGATGAGAGGTGAGAATGAATGTAAAAGTTAACACAAAAAATATTCATCTTTTAGTCTTGCTAGGGCTATTTCAGTCATTTCCTGTTTAACTATTCTGTTGCCTAAGAAAGGATTTAGCTACCGATGGGCCACAATGACCGAAGTTTTGTGTGTCAATTAGCCACATTTTTCAGGTATATTATCCTGAAGCCAGTATCTTGCCATAGGCCACAAAAGACAAGAAGCTGAATCCAGGATATGTGTTTGAGGACCTGTAATAGGATGGTGTTGAACACAGTTATGCATAAACACATTTCACCACAACAGCTATTAATGGAGTAAGAGCATAATGGCAACTAAATAGCTGACAGTAGTTGGCAGAAAAACGTCACTCATGACTGAAGGGTATTTTTGTTGAGCTGAGAGTTGATGTTAAAAGTGGGGTAGTTGCTTGACATCTGCGACAGTGCCAAGAAATAAAAATCACAACAAAATAGTGAGAAGATAACAACATCAATCAGATGGTGGGATAGCTGTGGAAAAAAAACAGCTTATGACTAAATATTTGTCTTTTCTGTCATTTAACCATTTGCAGAAGTGATATTTGGCACAAACACAAGGCCCGGGGGCCAGAATCGGCCCAGCGATGACTTTGTGTGGCCATTTGTACTACACCAACATAATCAAGTTACAGATTTCTGTAGTTTTACACATTTGCTTCTTACAGTCCAAAAAGTCGTGACATTTCTTAATTTACTACAGGAACGTGTTTATCATGCGCAAGAACTGAGACATACCATTGAAACTGTGCTTCTTTGTCTTATGTTAAGATATCGCATTGATTAAATTTGGTCACTTGATTAAATTACTTCCATTTCTGTACACTGACAGAAAGAGGTTTCACTTGTCCGGTCCACATAAGTGGGCTGTAGTTTGCCATCCCTGCTCTAGAATTCAAGTGAGTGGGCATGCAATAAGAATAAACATGGCTTTCATAGGGACATCAAATGAAACAAGCTCAGCTGTGATCAGTTTTGGCAAACCCAGACGCTGTCATTTTTTGTGGTGAATTTGTGCTGTTGGGCTGCCACAACATTTGACCTTTACTTTTAAGTAAGTAAAAAAAAAAAAAATCCCCGAAACAAAACTACAAGTGTGTATTAACATTGCAGGCCATGCCTTGTACTCCAGCGATGCCTGTTCATGAACTGCGATGCCCCTGGGGTTTTTGAATTTCCAGTCTCTAGCTCCAGATAAGAGCCGCTGTAAATCACTACATTATTGGTTTTATGACAGACAGCTGACATTAATGCCCCCTCCCCCCCTTTTTCACTAGAGAAAGCTCTAAATTTAGTCCTTGCACAAACACAGCTATCCTGAAGCTATCATCCTTTCAGTTCTCATAATAGTTTAGGCATTTGTTTGTGAAGGTAAAATATATCCTGCCCTCTCTCTGGCCTCATCTTTGATGGGAATGAATATGGAACTGGGTGTGATAATGCCCCAGCCCAGTCTGAGGTAATGGGACAAGAACGATGAGCATAGGTGCCTGCCTCACAGCTAACAGTCTCAGAGTTTATCATGCCTTTCAAGAGCGGAAAAGAGAGAAGATTAGGAGTGCAAACACACATTAAACCTAAATTACATCAACGTCTCTCCCTCCCGCTCTCTCTCTCTCGTCACTACTTCTAAGTCATGTCTGGCTGGCGGGCGAAAGAGGTTTACCTTAATTCAAAAAGCACACAAAAGCCATTTTGTTCTTCTTGTATTGGAAGAACACGATCAACAGGTTTGTGTGGGCAGGCGATTACAAAGATGTTTTTTGGATAAATTGCCTATATTGTTGTCCCCAGCTGAACACTAAGCATTACAATTACCATCCCAAAATGTGGCAAACAAGGTGTTTGTGTTATTGTTTGTCAGAGAAATACAATTAAGTCTACCTGAGCAGCAGCGCTCTCTTTCATTCAGAGTATCCTTGGATCTTTGCCTTTTGATTTCTGACATTAAAACCGTCCCCTTGCCATTTGTTATGCATATATTAGCCTTTACATGATTGATTGAATTAATTCATTATTTTGCTGTTTAAAAAACAAAAAAGAAGAAGGAAAGAAAGAAAGGAAACTGCCTGTAGGTTGGGGCTGAATAGGAATTACCCGCAGGAGCATAGCTAATTACCGAGCATTAGCATATGCAAATGAGAGCCGTTATCTTGTGTACAAAATGTTGCTTATGGTAAACACCGGCTAATCACTTTAGCAAGTTTAGCTGTTTAAATGCTGGTAATTGCATAGTGTTTGACGAGATCGGCTTTAGTCATTGAAAATGAAGGCAGAGGCGAGAATGTGAGATATTCGTCTTTTGTGTCCACTTTCTGTTTCACCTTGGAAATGGCACTTGGTGCTGTAGATCCTTTGATGAAAAGATTGAAAAGGGAATAAAAGATGTGCTGTGCCTTAAGTGAGAAACTTTGGTTTTCGCTGTTAAAGTGGTGTCAAGGAAGTTCGATTACTTTTATGTAAGTGCACCTCATCCTGACGCACACGGCGAACCTTATGAAAGATTTGTGTCATGCCGCTGTAAGAGCACTGGGGAAAAAAAACCAAAAAACAAACTAACAGAATGTATAAAATAACAGAAGCTCGTTGCACATTTAAGCTGAATCTTAATGCACTACAACAAGAGCACTTTTATTGCGCTGACATGCCAATGATGATCATTTTCTACATTTCATATGCAAAACACAAGAAAATACTGATGAGTTCCCAAAGCATTAAGTGCTTGTTGTGTCTAAGCAAAGCTCCCAAGCTAATTAATCATCTCTCTATCACATATATTCATCATTTTACTTGTTTTTTTTTTTAATTTTACAATTACGGTAAAAGAGGAATAACAGCACAATTGAAACACATTTGACATTTGTGCTAGAGAAATGACTCCGGCGTTCAGTCTCTTATCAAAGTAAGAGCAGATTCATTTTCAGTCAGTGCTTGTTCATTGTTAGGATTCCTTTTGAGAAAATGCATGAACAGAGTCATTGTGGGAAGTGGCACAAGCATCGCTTCCACTCAACATGGTCATTAAATTAAGGCCTGCTTGTCAAAATAAAGCCCATCACTGACCCAACTTGTAAAAAGACACTCTTCCATCATTTTTGTCATTACTGTCTCTCTGTCATCATGCTCTCATGCTCCATAAGTCAAAAAGCAATTTGGCCCCCTCTTAAAAATGCCCTGTCATGTCTGAATAAAATCACAATAAGCATTTAGGTAACTAAGACCTATAATCAGAGGAAAAACAAAGTTATGACAGTCGTGCAGTATTTTCTCCCTTTACAATGTCGCTTTAATCCATTGAGGTTTGTGGATATTCGCTTATGCACAGCTCTCTTAAAGTCCTACCATATGGCCTGGCTTTGGATCAGTACAACACCAAATGATATTGTTCCAGAAGTATTTTGGTTTCTTCAGATGCAATTTTGCAAACCTAAGCTGTGCTGCCAGGTTGTTTTTAGAGAGACGAGAGCTTCTCCCGACGATCCTTCCAAACAAGCTACTGTTATGAACATCTAACATGCTGACGGAGGCCTATAGAGTCTGAGATGTAGCTCTTGGGTTCTTTGCAATTTCTCTGAGCATTGCGCGATCTGACCTTGATGTGAATTTTCTTTGATGTCCACTCCTGGAAGACTGAGGCGTTGTGTGCTAACACACACCTGAATACTCCACACCAGCAAACTGCCAAAACCACCTTTCTATAGAGGTGCTCACACCTGCCTATGATCGATTCGCAGCACCTGGCTGGTACTTACCATCTTAATTCCTATGGAAACAGTGACGGTCTACTTAGTTTTTCCACAGGTGTGCAGAGAGCCCTGTAAAAACTTTCTTTGCACAGGAATCCATGCTTTCATATTCAAAAAATGGCTTTAGAAAGGGGACATACTGCTTTAAGGAAAGGAAAGAGAAATCGCTGATATAATGTGAAGATGTGAAAGTATGCATGTGTCTTGAAAGGTGATTGTCATATGTGGGAGACACAGAAATGTCATAAAAAGAAAGCAGTCCTCAGTTATTAAAGCAGAGGTTTCTACTAAACAGAATCCTCTAGCTAAAGAATCTGTCCTCAGGGGTTTGAGCTCAGTGAATGACAGTGGACAGAGAGAAGCCCACAGGCAAACTCTCCAGTGTGAAGATGTCCAGAGTTTTACACCACACACACAATGTGCAATGTTCTCAGGGTGATTTAAAAGATACACTTCCCCTCTTATGTGCACATGCTCACACTGTCACATACAGAGGTTGTGTGTGTGTTATGTGTGTGCAGGAAACTCAAAGAAAGGTAGTCAGACATGGAGAGAATAAATGCTCATGCACATGTCTCTCTGAGTCACCCTGCGGACCTCTTACAGAAAAGATACAATCATTTCATCATGTCGCAGTGAACACCCACCTTATCTCTCGCTGTAGGGAGCAGGGTGTGAGTCAAACCCACCAAAAAAGACCATTTTGCTCTCTAAACGCACTTATTTGATGATACAGAAAATCTATGGCAATACTTCAGCCCTCTGCGGGGTTGGACTTTAACACTAATTGTGAGCAAGTGGCTCATACTTTTTGTGGAGTGAAGCGTAATTAGAATGTGCACGTTTCATCTCTGTTCCTGTCGAAGAGCACAGCTGGTATGGCTTTTAGTTCACAATGCAGCCTGTGTTTCAATTTGTAAAGACTGAATACTAGCTGGCTCCCTTTCAGTTTATTGCTAAAAAGACAATGGCGACAACAATGTTTTTGCCAGTTTCTGAGCTTTTTAAGGAGATGAACTGGTATTTGTATTGCGCTTTTCTAGTCTCATTGACTACTCAAAACTCTCTTTTATAATAGCCAGAATTACTCATTCATGCTTGTAAGAATACAGTGCTTTATTCCATGCGTACAGTGTTTTATCTCTGACACAAAGGAAGATGCATCAAGGACATCTGACACTATGGCCACCACATGCAGATATATTAATGTAATATAAATAATGAATGAATGAATGAATGAATAGGCAGACTGGGTAACCTTCATGTTCAACCCGATCCTCAAAAGCTAATATCAGTTAAAGAAGGTCACTAATGTGGATTTTAACAGGAAGTAAAAACAAAAGAAAACCATCTCTTTTCTGGCTTTAAACTGCAAAACTTTGTTGATTTACTTCTGATACACAAAATGATAACAATAGGACTGAGTCCCTACTGGGGACCCACGGTACCACTCGCTCCCCTGTCATCTTCATTACTAGCTCTCCACTGGGATTTGTTGTGAGCCCACTGGTATACACTCTGCTAAATTATGCCTGCTCAGCCACAATCGTGCGTCCAGAACATCCAGGCTGAGAAACAGCTTCTTCCTGGAAGCTATCAGACTTATAAACTCTTATATTATATTTATCAATGCCCTCATGCAGTCTAACACTCACAGCACCTTAGACTGCTTTCTTTATTTATATCCTTGCATTGTCCTTGCTAGCTCTACTTATTTTGTTGTTTCATTCAGTTTCATGGGGACCTCATTACTTAACTTTGGTCCTTCTCATGCTACCTAATGTTACAGAATGACAATAGATGTCTTGAATCTTGAACCTATACGATAGAAAACTAAATATATTTAGGTTTTGGGTTGCTAATGATGCATAATATAAAATTTAACATACCAATTTATCCTGTGGATTTTCCTTTAACAGTTTTATGAGTGATTAGCAGTTTTAAATCTTACAAATAAGACCCAGTTGAGCAACAGCAGCAGTGTTTCTTGGTTAGGCAGCGCAAGCAGACTAGGAAAAAATGAGTGAAAGAGTTGGCCTAATAAACCAATAGGCTGCGTGGGTTATCTGTGTATCACCTATATAAGCTGCTGATGCAATCTACCTACAGGAACACAACATCAGTTTTAGCAGACTAATGTTTTTAGGTCAATCAACCTCCAGACAATATAAAACTTAATTACCTGTGGATAGCAATCTGTACTGCAAACTAACAAGGTGCACTGAGTCCATCGTTATCCTGCAAGTATAGAAATGTCTTTATTGGACCTCCAGATTTATTTTCTTTCTGAGGATGACCTCAAGCTGGCTGTTAACTGCCACAAAACTAGAGGGATCTAAAAGTCTGCATGCCACAAAATAAAAACACATGTTTCCACCACTCATACAGACCCACTGTTTAAGGTACAAAGATCACTGCAATCAGAAAGACTAAAGCTCCAAGTAAAACACCCAAAATTCAACTTTTCAACTACTTGATTATATATTAACCTGCACTTGATTCATGAATGGTTGAGTCTCACTACTATGAAAACAGGAATAGTTAGTTGCCTGATAATCGCAGTGATTTTTTTTTCTTTTTGAATTTTGGCAACCATGTGCAACCACTTTCAATTGAAACACTACAACATGGTGGGAGGCAACTTGTCTCCAAACTGATGCTGTCTTCGCAATCCTTTTTACACAGATTAACAAATGTTTGAAAATAACTAAAGTCTAATTTCTAAACAGAGACTGATTGTCAACATCAGTCTGGGCCATCCTGCACCAGCTGCATCAATATTTATGGAGGAACTTTTAAATTTCTAAATGAATGTAAATAGCTACTATAAATTTCTACATATGTACACATGAACAGATAGAATTCGTGTTATGTTTTTAGCCTTTATTGCTGGACAAGACAGTGACGCTGACAGGAAAAATGGGAGTGAGAGCAGAGGGAACAACATGCAGACTGGAGCTGAAACCTGGCTTGTGTGTTAGCTTTGAAACATACAGGTCACCTACTCAAACAAGTTAGATTTTTTCCAATTTATCACAGTTAATCATCACAAACATACTGCATGTAACTGCCAACTTGGCCCCTCTGCTTATCGCTGTCTTATCGAGTATCTTCAACGTCATTTTGAAGACGGCAGCAACCACTTCGCAGGCGACGTGACTGCAGGTTCACTGCACACAGTCGCAATAATTTTATAGCATAATGCACACCATGCGTGCATGCTGGTGTAACATATTACTTCAGCATATGCCTTTGTTTGGAATACAAAGATGAGAGACTGAATAATTGGTCTGAATAACCTCCATGGCTAAGAAAGTAAGACTCAGTACTGGACACACACTTTGAATTAAATTCCAGCTGCCAGAAAAAGAATATAGTTCAGCAGGATAAGAAGGCAGACATGAGGCATAATTATATGTCTTATAAACCTTCTGTTAAATTATCTCTCGTGGCACAGTATTGCTAATGGTTTGGTCACAATATACACCATTAGAGTGAAATACACCATTATGTAAAAGCATGGCTTATCTTTAGGTCTTTTAGTGTGTAAAAGGTCCCATTTGCTGAAGCCCAAAAAAGCACTTTACAGAATCATTATTTTCCAAAGAGGCTAAAATGGTTCACTCTTAATGTGTAATAAGGGCTGCAGGTCCAGCTGAAGGAAAAAGAAACCACTGATCATGTTGTGTATTGTTGGCAAATGCAGTCTATAAAGCTTTTCACACTCGAAATTTTGTGTTGCCCAGTCAAAGCGAAGGTCAGCACAGGTGCGTGGGCAGTTCAGCTCTCAATGCCAGGCTGCTCCTAGGCCACCAGCCAACATGGAGTAACCAGCCGTATCGGATATTTCCATGTCTCCAATGTTCAGTGTTCCAGTCTGAAAATCACCTGCTCCTGGGGCACGTCTTGCTGTCTGCGATGATGGACGTCAGCATCTTACTTCCATCTATATTTCTTTTACCATACCCCTCCACTTCCATCTTTTGTCTTCTCCCTCACTTTCCTCTCTCTGCTTGGTCTCTGAGGGATGAAGAGTCAT
The DNA here is from genome assembly GCF_057382095.1 of Aulonocara sp. 'chitande type north' Nkhata Bay. Classification (NCBI taxonomy): domain Eukaryota; kingdom Metazoa; phylum Chordata; class Actinopteri; order Cichliformes; family Cichlidae; genus Aulonocara; species Aulonocara sp. 'chitande type north' Nkhata Bay. The sequence continues at coordinate 29,348,189 of NC_141360.1, read as the reverse complement.
TAGCAGGTAATGAATGCAGTGCATGTGTGATTTCAACGAGTGTCTGTAGGGCTAACCGAATGAGAAACCGGGGAGTGGGCATTTTTCTCACTGCTCTTCCTCTGCGCTCAGGGGAAGATGAGGGAATTTCGGTTATTTTGGCTCTGCTCTGAAGGAGAGACGTAGTAATTGGCTCCCCTCGGAGACTGACTAGCGTCAGAGCAAAATGTGCCCAATTTGCTGCGGCCGGTTCATTCCACATAACCACATATACCATGTATAATAGATGTGCATCTCTCTCTCTATGTGTGTCTTCAGGGAGGATGAAGACGCTCTGATTTGTTCCCTATAGTGTGCGAGCAGAGGGGAAGTGAAAATCCGGCCTCGTGATTGGATGGCACGCTGGGTGATACATTCTTTAACTGCTGTGCTGCAAAAGTTACCATCAAGAACCTCTCACTGCTGAAATATACATCAGAACCTCTGCCGGTTAAATATAAATGTAGTTGTACAGTAGGTGTCCTGTGTGTGGACAGTGTGGGTCAGTTTGTTTGTGTGTGACAGTGACTGCTGCCCTGTGTTTCCCTTAAGTGTCAGTGTACCCTGTTGGGGAATGTCTGACATGTGCTCTGCTTTGTTTACTGCGCTTGAAATAGAATAGAATAGAATAGAATAGAATAGAATAGAATTCAACTTTATTGTCATTGCACATGCACAGGTACAGGGCAACGAAATGCAGTTTGCATCCATCCAGAAGTGCTTTAGTGATATAGATATATTACAATATATATTAGCAATAATATAGATATGTGAGTATATTACAGAAATGGGTCTATTATGGTATGTTATAATGTACACGGTATGAAGTATGTTGTGAATATTCTATAACTATAAGTATGTACAGGCTGTAGTGAGTACAAGCTATGTACAGGATATGAACAGGATATAAATATGAAAAACTATACAGAATATGAAATGAAATAAATAACTTTACAGAATCTGGGATATACAGCTATACAGAAGTGGGAACTATGCAAGTTGTAGGATTAAAGATTATCGAATGTACAGAATGATTATTTACACAGAGCTATACAGTAGTGCAGTTAAGATAAGTGAGGGTGTAGATAGTTTCTACAGAGGCTATATAAAGTGCTAGTGGTTGTGAGTGGTGGTTCAGTCCATGTTATTATTGTGTTTGAGGGTACAGTTGTCCATTGTGGGTGTGTGTATGTTCAGTCCATGAGTTAACGTGGGTCAGATGTCAGGAGGCAGAGTTCAGGAGTCTGACAGCTGTGGGGAAGAAGCTGTTCCGGTACCTGGTGGTCTTAGTCCGGAGGCTCCTGTGGCGCCTCCCAGAGGGCAGGAGGGTGAAGAGTCCATGTGATGGGTGACTGGGGTCTTTGATGATTTTCCCAGCCCTTTTCAGACACCGCTTCCTGTAGATGTCTTTTATGGCAGGAAGTGGTTCCCGTACCAGACTGTTATACAGTTGGTCAGGATGCTCTCGATGGTGCAGCGATAGAAGTTCACCAGGATGTCTGAGGACAGGTGGTTCTTCCTCAGAGTCCTCAAGAAGAAGAGGCGCTGGTGAGCCTTCTTGACCAGCTTGGAGCAGTTGGTCGTCCAGGTGAGATCCTCGGAGATGTGGACTCCCAGGAACTTGAAGCTGCTCACACGCTCCACAGCCGTCCCCTTAATGTGGATGGGTGGATGTGGGTCAGCATTCCTCCTGTAGTCCACGATGAGCTCCTTGGTCTTCTCGGTGTTAAGCAGCAGGTTGTTTCTGTCGCACCACTCAGCCAGACGATCCACCTCCTCCCTGTAGGCGGCCTCATCGTTGTCACTGATGAGGCCAATCACCGTGGTGTCATCTGCAAACTTAATGATGGTGTTGGAACCATCAGCAGGTCTGCAGTCGTGGGTGAAGAGGGAGTAGAGGAAAGGGCTCATCACACAGCCTTGTGGTACACCGGTGTTCATTGTGATGGTAGATGAGCAGCGGTTATCCAGCCGGACATGTTGGGGGCGGTTGGTCAGGAAGTCCAGTAACCATTTGCAGATGAGGGAACTGATACCCAGGTCTGTCAGTTTCCTGATGAGTTGTGAGGGGTGGATTGTATTGAATGCTGAACTGAAGTCTATAAACAGCATTCTGGCGTAGGTGTTGTTGTTGTCCAGGTGTGAGAGGACAGAGTGCATTGCGATGGAGACTGCATCCTCTGTGCTCCTGTTCCGGCGGTATGCGAATTGGTGGGGGTCCAGGGTGGGGGGGAGACAGGATTTGAAGTGTGCTAGGACCAGTCGCTCTAAGCACTTAGTGATGATGGGGGTGAGTGCTACTGGGCGGTAGTCATTGAGGCAAGATGGGTTGGAGTTTTTGGGTATCGGGACGATGGAGGTGGATTTGAAGCAGGCCGGTACCACAGCATGGGCCAAGGACAGATTGAATATGTCTGTGAGCACTCCTGCAAGCTCCCCAGAACACGCTCTGAGAACACGCCCGGGGATGCCATCAGGGCCTGCAGCCTTGTGGACATTGATCCTGCTCAGCACCGCTCCTACATCGGTGGGGGAGAGAGTCATAGGTTGGTGGTCTGGCGTCATGTCTGCTTTGGTTGTGGTTGTGGGGTTCCCTCGCTCAAAACGAGCATAAAAGTTGTTGAGCTCGTTGAGGAAGGAGACATCAGAGGATGCGGGGGAGGGTTTGGTGGTCCTGTAGTCTGTGATGGTCTGGAGTCCTTGCCACATGCGTCGGGGGTTGGAGTTGGAGAAGTGTTCTTCTACCTTCTTTTTGTAATGGTGTTTGGCTTTTTTGATGCCCTTCTTTAGATTAGCCCTGGCTGTACTGTAGGCGTGTGCATCTCCTGACCTAAAGGCAGTGTTGCGGGCCTTCAGGAGGAGACGAACATCCCGGTTCATCCAAGGCTTCTGGTTGGGGTACATGGTGATCCGTTTCTGGGTGGTGACACTGTCTGTGGTTTTGGAGATGTAATCCAGTACAGATGAGGCGTACTGGTCCAGGTCTGTGTGGGTGAACATATTCCAGTCTGTGTTTTTAAATCTGTCCTGGAGCACTGCGTCTGTCCCCTCTGGCCACACTTTAATTGTCCTCACAGCAGGTTTCACACGTTGGATGAGTGGTGAATACCGAGGTGTGAGGCTGTCTCGTGTTTTATATTTTTCAAGTATCTGTCACCTTCAAGGTGCAAGCATAAGCCGCCCCTTTTTGATATCCTATCAAAACTAGGACGTATTCACAAGAGTTTTTCATCAAGTGTGGCAGTGAAAGTACCCACTACGAACAATGACATTCTTAAAGTTATTTTCAAAGGACAGCGGATAGTCTAACCTTCTCAAATATGCTCTCTTTACTGACATGGTAGGAAAGATGAGAGGGATACAGAAAAGAGCAGAGCTAGACACGGGCAAGAATGTGATGATGGAATTTTATCCCAGGCAAGAGCAGTGTGCTATTTACAGGATGGGTGAATGATATGATATCATACTGGAAATATTCAATTTTTTTTCAGTGCAAGATAGCACATCAAACTTATTTTTAGCAGTAAAAGCCTCAATATGATGATAAGCTATAACAGCACCTCCATCATCTGTGATCTTTAAAATGGACAAAAATGGAGAAATTTTTGTTTCACATTACAAGTTTTATGTGTGTGGGCCTAAAAATACACTAAAACTGGGGGATTCCAGCTCAATATAAAGGTGAATTCCAGTGTAAAAGATTTATTGATGAGTTGTGTATATATCTGCAAGGGGATAAAAATGGTATTATATATCTGCAAGGCTGTCTGTACCTTATGCATCCACATAAATAGCTTGCCATGAGGCCAAGGAAATCTCATTCCCCTGGGTGGCTTGGGCCAACCACAGATGAATGATAAATGAGCCGTTACGGCACAGGTCTTGCGTGCAGTCCTCACCCATACCATAACTGTGCACGTGGTCATGGTCACAGGACTTTTGTGATTCAAAAGAGAAAAGAATAATGCAACTCTCATCAGTACGTCCACCATGCACACGGTGTAGATTTATGAACAATACCCCTCTAGCGCTTTGTCTTTCACAAATATCTATACATTTGCAACAATAAAATTTATTGCACTTGCATAATACAGCAACAGCATCATCCAGTCTCTGCAGTAGGCGTTGGTCTGCAGAAACTCCTTCGTAGACACAGCATTCATTGCTATGGTTACCCTAGAAATATGAGATATCTTCCACCTTTTTGCTCTTGTGTCAGAATAATACTGAAAAATGATAAAAAGTGTCACGACATCATCTCAAAGGTGCAGCAGACTTTAAAAAAAAAATCTAATTTACAAATGTTACCTGGCCCGAAGCAGTAATTTGATGACTGACAGTTGGAGGTAAGTGAAATCCTGTTGCACTTTGTAAAGACATGATTTTAGAGGTTTCTCCTATTAAGTAGGAAGTCTTTTCTTCATTTTATTTGGCAATTTAATTTTGATAGAAGGCACAAATCAACTGGAAACTGCAAACCGGAATCGTCGTGGTAAATACTGCCAAGGCACAAGATGCCTTGCTGTTGTGTGGACCCCCCCCCCCCCACTTTAGTGTTCCATCACAATTGACCGTTTAGTTTTAACAGCTCTTAAATTAACATGAGAAACATTTTTCACCACCAAATTCAGTTCAGTGGGTCGTTCAATGGGTCGTTCAGCAGATCATAGAAGTGGGTCTTTCATTTGGTCATTCAGTGGGCCATTCAGGGGGTCATAGGCCAAAGCTAGGGGATGGATCCCCATTAATTTCCTATGGTCATTACTTTTGACCGGGAACACCACAGATATAACAAAGTTGATCAAAACACTCAAAATTCATCAAAAGAGGTGCTCATCACTTTTATATGTTCAAATGAATAATGTGGAGAATGTCATAAGGCCTCGAGGCAATCGGATGTAAAACACAATATTTATGAGTTTTTAAATTTGTAAATCAGTCAGATTTGACCCGAACATGGCAGGTTAAGGCCGTGCTAACATTAGATGCCAAAGGACAATAGCAACATGGTCTACATTTGTAGATTGCAGAGATGTTGGTGGAGTAAGTCACAGGTTTTTCAACCATTAAAGAATTGTGTGTATCTTTTTTTGGGAACAAGAAACATTTGTTTAGGTGTAAAATTTAGATAAAAAGCTGTGGGATTATTGTTTCATAACCTATAAAGAAAAGCTTAGAATAGTGCAAGATCTGATAACACAAAAAAGGAACCAGCAGAATTAATTAGAAAAAAAAGTGAAATAAAATTTGCAAAAAGAGATCAGTGAAAAAAATGTAAATATAATACACTAAGAACACGATGGTGGTTTAGGTGAAAATATGCTGCTACACTAAATCTATCTTGCAAACTAACCCAGTGCATTTTTATGTAATGCCAAGGGGTCCTCTAAATCACAAATCAAATCACTTTTTATTGTCACATCACATGTGCAGGCACACTGGCACAGCACATGCGAGTGAAATTCTTGTGTGCGAGCCCCACAAGCAACAGAGATGTGCAAACACAACAACACAAACGAGCAAAATACAAGAATGGCCAACCTGAAACTAATAAATATATGTACAATATATAATAGTGTATGCATTTCTGGATGTGTATACTAAATATTTTCCTACGTGTGTGTGTGTGTGTGTGTGTGTGTGTGTGTGTGTGTGTGTGTGTGTGTGTATACACAGGACACCTTGTGTAGACCTGTAAAACTTGACAAAACTGCAGTGTTTGACGACACGGGAATGAGAATGGGCTGGCCTGTGGCTACAAGGTCTGGTTTATCTCAAATGTAATAGAAAGGTATTCACATCATGGCCATGTGCTGCCAAAGAGATTCATCCTTTGTTCTCCAACGAACAAAAATCTCAATTTCATCTCAAGGACAGTCGTCACATTCCAATTGTTCATCTGCAGTGGCATTAGGGAATGTGAACGTTAAATGACCCTGAACTTAATGGATTCTGTTTATGTGAGATCCCTTCTGGGCTTAGTAGCCTTTTGACACATGTTGTTGCCATGGCAAATGGAAGCTTCACTCGAGAGGTGGGTGAGTCCCTTAAAGGTGAAGATGCCAGCGATTGGCTGGATGGACACTAAATAAGGAAGCGAGGTATCAACTCAGGGCCTCTGATTGGGCAGAAGGGAGACTGCACCATCCTGGTTGGTTGAGCAGTGCGTCTTTGGATCCCGGATACACACTCACCATGTTCTCATCTGCTCCTGGTAATTAGCTGTTCGCCTGAGAGAGCACTGTGCTGCCCGCCAACCCCATTAGCTAAGCAAACTGTCCCCATGATTCCCTGCTTCACAAACAAACACAGGCACAATCATACCCATCTCTCTAGTGCAGTTCCCACCAAGCTTGTATCCATGGGAATGACAGATTTTATTTATCTAATACACTAGACCCTTTGAGTGATGTGTTGATGCTGAAATTACAGGGTGTGCTCGGTTAAAGGATGGCCAAAATAGAATGTATAAGGGGGTGCGCTCATCTCTCATCCTCCTCCTATTCTGCTCCAGCAGCATAATGAGCCATCAGCTATTGCTGACAACCTAACATCAGCTGGCCAATTAATACCCAAGCTTCTTTTTTAATCAGGCGCCTGTGCAGACGCCTCAGTCCAACAATGTCTGGGCCCCGGCTATTTGGAGGCAGCTTTTTTTCTGTGAGTCTTTTTAATGATTTCCTCCAGAAAAGCAGAATTCACATTCTGCCAGATGATTAGTACTCAATGGAAGCGTATTGGACAGAAGCCTGGAGTCAGTGTTTTATCCGGTGAAAAGCCACAAAGTGTGCTCCTGTATACAGCAGGATAAGTACAATTAGGAATTGGATGAAAGACCGAATACTCAAAGATGGCATCAAGAGACAAGACGCTTGGATGAAACACATTGCGTACACATTTCAAAGATACGTACGCTCAGTCCTTTAAAAGTATTTCAGAGATAAAATCTGCTCGGCTGGATATCTTTTGCTGTTAAAGAGGTGATGGCAGATAAACAATCCTTTTAGAGACTGAAAGAGATACAAACAGATGTTCAAAAAGGCAACAAAAGAGAGATGCTTAAAACCAAGTGGAAGCTGAAGAAGAGTGTGACAAAAAGACACATCTTCTCATTACCAAGTGAACAGAAGTGGCCCTTTAGCACTGCCAAGAGGAAATGAGAGAGGTGAATGCAATGAAAGAGAGAGAAATAGAGACGGATAGAAGGGTGTGAGCTCTCCAAACACTACTGTCAGAAGATAAGGTGAGATATTTGGTTGTGGCTGATGCTCCTGTGCCAGGTCATGCATGGCTACTTTTGACAACTGTTCAGTCTGCATTCAATCAGCGGACCTTCTTATCGGACTAAGCCTGGAAGTTGAAACGTCTTTCCTACAGATGCTCCTGTGAAACATGGGTGATTTCTGATCACATTGCCCATGTCCTACAGTACCTTATTAGAATGATAAAACGAGGTGTACCTGAAAGTATACACCTTGAATACATGGTTCTTTTCTTTCCTCCCAGAGGCATCAACCTGTTCTCAACTGTACCATGCTTGGTTTATGAACCAGCTTCGATTTATATGTTAATTATATCCTGGGACAGATCTAACAAGCTCTAATGTAAGCGTGAGAACTCCTAAGCTTGCAGTAACTCCTTTATCTCCTCTCTCTTTCCTCCATCATCTCTCTCATCAACCCGGGATCTGCAGTCTTGTCACGTACCTGACACAGGTTATCCTGATGATAGCAGATGTCATTTAATGTGATCTCCGGGGGGGAGAGTGAAGGGGCTAAGGCTAATGGAGAGTGGAGCAAATCTGATTTCTGTTTGACAACATTGTGCTGTTTTCGAACTCCACCTGCCAGATTGCTTTGAACTGAGTACCTGGAGCCGGATATAGCTATAGAGGCCAGCGGCAAAAAACAGACTGAGGTTGTTTGTTCTATAGCTAAAATTGACTCACCCCATCCCCGTTTTAACAAAAGTTTCAGTAGAAGCTGTTTCCTCCTTTGCATGCTGGGACCAGCATAATACTGTCAGCAATCATGTTTGAACAGTGATGTTCCTAGTCTTCAGAAAAAAGGATAGACTTTCTAGACTTCACATTGCCTTGTTTAAATTCTCATTTGCTACTACATTTTTAGGAAAACAACCATAACTAGCTGAAACCAATATGATAATGTGATGTAAGTAGGTGACTGCAACAACAACACAGGCCCTGCAGCAGTCGGTAGATGATCGCGTAATTTTGTAAACATCGTGCCATAGTATTCATACATGAAGATATAAATAGTGCTCTATCAAAAATCTTGCAGTCCAAAAATTTTATTGTGCAATTATCAGTGCACCTTACGGGGGAAAATCACAAAATTTTACAGGATAAGAATAAATATTGGCTTTTTTTTTTTAATCACACCTGCCTTGTAAAGCTCAATGTAATGGTGTGAGATGATGCAGTGACATATGATTCAGAGCTGAAGTCAGGGTAACATTTTGCCAAGGCCAAAAGCTTGCAGTGAGGGCATCTCAAACCTCAGATGGTACCGAGGCTATATACAACAGCTCAGTCTCTGTCACTGGTAGTAAAGCATACTGTCAGCTCTGAATGCTAGACTTTGATTAGCAACTACTTCTTCTACCAAACTGCCAGGTCCAATTGAGATCTCCCCGCACACTTTTCCCCTTATACCTGATGTGAACAAGCATTTAACAATACCACAGACTTGTCTACATTGGCTTCGAATGGTAAGGTGTACTGGTATGTTTTAAAAGTGAACTCTCACTGTCTAATCAGAGGCAGACAGCTTTCTCTTTCTCTGGCAGTCTGGCTAGTGTTAATCACAAAGAACCGCACACAATGTCAAGCTTCCTCTTTAGCATCTCACTGGGAAACCTGCTGTTTGCACAGGGCAGCTGCACAGCTCTGGGGCATTGCAGTGGGCCAAATGCACAACACAGACTGAAGCAGGTGTGCAAGCACATAATGCAAACATACACACGAAGGCCCATAATGCATGTATGCATACACATCCACAAACAAAATTTCACTGTGATAAATACATTCTCTAGCAGAAATTCAAATGCTTTGCCTTGCACAACAGTCTAATGGGCAGATATATTTTCCTCCGAAATATGGAAGAGAACAGACTATGATCATTTTGTATGCATCATGCACTCACAGCATACCCCCTTATCTTCTGAGCTGACATAGGAACCCTGTAATTAAATGTGACTTCTGTCATCTTCCCAACTCAAACAAATGAAATGCAGACACACACTCCTAAGGGCCTTTATGAAATCTAACCTCCCTGTCAACTGACTTTAGGGTGGGCCAAAGAAGGGGAGTGGGAAGAAAAAAAGCACATCAGACAGGCGCTTTTTAGATCAAAGTCGGACCAGACGCAGAACTAGCATTGCAATGTGGAATAATTCACAAAAATGTAATGGCCATCAAAGGGCTCCCCCCCAAAGAGATATGCTGCGAGAAATGTCCAATGTAGGCTGTGTTCTTACATCAAAGGAAACGACTCTCTCACTTTGGGTCATTACTGCAAGCGGCTCCTGTCAATAATGAGTAAGCAGCCCTTAATCTAATTTGACAGAGGGGCCACAGCTCTGGTGAAAAGCCATGCTCTCCATAAAGAGCAATGGAGTACTCGTTGACACACTCTCCCTTTGAATTGAAAAAAGCAGATAGCACAGTTTCCTACTTGTGCATACACATGAATGTCTACTTCATAAACAAGGCATACAGACGCTGCACCCATGTAGCAGTTTGTTCCTTGTCAAACAAATGGCTTAATTTCTCCTTTGCATTGTCAGTTTTGTTGTTTTCTGTTTTGATCAAAGTGCTCAGGCGCTCATGCCGAAATATATTGACTGTGACTGATTTAATTATTGATGGGTGGCTGCTTGGTTTTGCTGAGTGACCCCATGTGACTGTCCCATGTAATGCCCAAAGCATGGTAGACCCTCTGTCCCTCTCCTCCTGTATACTGCCGTTACCACCATTAGGTTCCAGTCAGATTGCCCTGTCAGCCACTCAGGCATGCTCGATGCTAATGCAATGTGACCAACTTTAAGCCCTTCACCTCTCTTTATCTTGTCAAGGGCATATATATTCAGTGTGGAACAGTTCACACTGGATCTTGTGCACAGTGCCTACTACCCTGGCCTGGACCCTGGACATTATCAGGAGTCATCTTGGGCATTAAATATTATTAACAGTTATTTTAAAGCCGACTGATACTGGTTGCAACAGTAAGAGATCATTCATAAAGGGGGCAAACATTACGTTGTTATAGTCGATTTTGTTAATGTCCATAATTTAGTCAAAGTTGTAGTATTGCTAAAAGTTTGTTTTTCTTTTTCAGAAATAAAAATGATTTCAGTCAGAAACACTATAGTCTAAAGAAATCGACAGTAATTCATATCTGGTGGCATTGCTCTTCTCTGGGACTTCAATGCCCTTTTGCGCACATATATGGAAAGCATTTGGTAGGGAGAGCACACGTCTCTGCCTTTCAGTGTACATACATGGAAAGCCAGAGGCGTGGAGAGCAGCAGCAAAACCTAGGACATAACAGAGCAGAGCAGGCATCAATTATAAAAGACACAACATTAAGTCAGAAACAGCATGAAAAGGTCAAGGCGGGGTTGAGATAGGTTGCAAAGACTAGCAGCAGTTGTGGGCAAGCTAAAGCAGTTTCAATAGCACACCTATAGGATACTTGCAAATGAGATTGTGATTGAGACTGACCTTAACCTTGCGGCCTGCATAAGCTAAGTCTATACTCACTTTTGTTCCGTGTCAGTCTTTCACAGCTTTTGTTAATCACAGCATCATAATGTTCACTGTGGATAAGGAAGGTTTGAACTGAGGTCAAACCAAGGTCAGCATTCTGCTAATCATGATGCTGCCAGGCATGGAGGATAGCTGGAGGTTTCCAAGAGTAACCAAATAATTAGCAAGCAGTTAATTCACTGTCAAACAATTCAGCGTCTATTTATAGTGTTACAAACAACTTTTTTTTTTTCAAAGATTCAGTCTAGGTTTGGTCTGAGTGGATTATGCACCAGTTACTTAATATCCATTATACTACATTTAATATTGGGCTATATAATATATATATATATATATATAATATATATATATATATATATATATATATATATATATATATACACACACATATATAGTAGGGGTGCAACGATACACAAAATTCACGGTTCGGTTCGGTTCGATACTTTGGTGTCACGGTTCGATATTTTTTCGATACAAAAAAAATGTTCATGCCTTTTTAATTTGTCATTTATTAAAATTATAAATATATATTTTAACTCAAAAGTACAGTTTTTAAATTTAACCCTAACCCTTGTGCGTGTTTTTTATTTTGACAGCGAATGCGCACCTGCGGACCACTTATGTGCAGCCCTGGTTATTTAGCTCGTCATATTGCAGCCACAGAAATTCTTTTGTCCATGAAACCATAAAGCTGCACTTTCTTTTTGCCTTATAGTTTGATTTGTCATAACTTCTCCGTTTTGTGGTAAGCTTTTCTTTGGCTGTCACTTCTTCACCCTGACCTGTCTTATTTGGCTCAGCAGAACTAAAATATATATCTGTCTGTGAAGGTCATCGTAGTCAAATATATATCCTGCTGCTTTTACACACGCACTCACATAAGCTCAGCGATTCTCTGCGCGATCAACCTCTCAGATGTTTAAGCTGCCGGAGATTTCACTTGTCATGTTTGCATAGTAAGCTACCAATTAATAAGACGATGTCAGAGGAATTGGTGCACAAATTATCATCACTCACAGATCAGTGCTGTCACTCTCTATACACAGTTCGCGCGATTGCAAAGTGAAAGCAAAAAAACAAGCGCAAATTCAAACGCGATTTCAATATTTCACATATTGACAGTGGCTCACTGATGCCAATGACATAATTACCCAGCTACATTTCTGAAAGAATGCAAAAGCATTGACATATATTTTTCCTTCCTACAATAGCCCGACGGGCAGGGAAGAGATAGATTTTGGTAGCCCGACTAAAAAAATCGCTATCCCCGGGACGTCGGGCTAGCGATATTGCGAGCCCTGTATCTGATTGAGGAATCACTCATCTTTGGAAAAGAGAGTTTATTACAGAGAAATGTCTCTTTCCAAAATAAAAGCTATACTATCCACTTCTTCTGGGCTATATTCTTAGCAGCATATTAAACAGCTGTCTAAATGACTCGGCTAAAGTTAGTAGCATGCTTGCTTGTTTTTTTTCTGCTTCCACTTGTCTTTGCACTAGGATGATGTCGGCGTAAATGTGCAGTCATATTCGTTGTGTTCCCACTAGTGCTTTCAGGTTAATCTCGTTGAAATGACCTTAACGCCACAACACGGCAAATCTCCGTTAACGAGCTACCGCCGATCGCCCCGTGCATGGGGCTAGACGGCCAACACGTTAACGAGCTAACTGCGCTAACACACTAGCTCCCACCCATGTAATTGAGCATTGCATGGCACATCCAACATACTGTTTTACTTTAGTCCATGACTCGCTTACCTTGAGGGTCATACCGTCACATGAAAACCAAAATAATTCCAAACGCCAGATCTGAATGAGGGTGGGGAGGTCCATGTTGCAAGGAGAGCTTAACTTCTGTCTCGCTAGCTTGCCCTGCGCTCTTCCTTCTGACGATGCTGTCTGTGTTGAGCGCTCAGTGAATCTGCGTTCGACTACTCCGCCTAGGCTGCACTGTCGAGCCTTTCCTTCGTCAGAAGGAAAGTTGATAAAATAAATTAAAAATTTTGTATTGTTCGATACATATGCGTACCGAACCGAAAACACTGTATCGAACGGTTCAATATCGATACGAATATCGTTGCACCCCTAATATATAGTATGTATTTCACTTCCACCAGACCAGCTAACCTTCACAGCACCCATCATAACCTTGCACTCAAGTGAATAGAGAATTGGGTCACAACATCTGCCATGGAGCTGCTATTATGTAATCCTGGATTATTCTCTGTGTTTAACACAGATTTCAGTATGAGGTGAGAGGAATGGTTAAAGGACAGTCTGACATTTGAGGAAATATGTTTTCTTTAGGTTGGAAGAAATACTAGGCGATCAGTACAGAGTGTTTTATGTGCACAAATCTATTTATCTTAATCCAAAAATGGAAGCTTCCTTCAATGGTGGCTTTAACAACCCCTGGACTACAGAACATGTATATTATTCTCTATGCACAATATACAACAGATGTAAGAAATCTACAAAAAAGGTAAACTCTTTTAGTAACACTCAGTTGTCTTTGACAAGTACCAGGTGATATTGGCTCAAGCCCTGAATCTTTTTCACTTTTTTTTTTTTTTTTTTTGTTATTCTCTTGTTGTTATTCTCTTTTTCACTTTCATCACGACCCTGGCTCAAAGGGAAGAACAAATGATAAAGACCAAGCATGATTTATAAGAAATGTAAATTCATCAATAAAACAAGTTAAATGTATAATTTCTTTATCACTAATGTTTGTAGTGTGTGGATATGTAGACCTATGCTGTGTACGTACATCAAGAGATAATGCAAAGAAAGTTCAAACAAGCCCGACTGACCTTACAGGTATACTGCGATGGAAGTTTAACACAACCAGGCTTTCTTTGCATTAGCCAACAAGCCCCTCAGATGCAGATAATGAGTATTGTTGATAGTGGTTATCAACTTCCTCTGTTAGTTGGGCTTTCTGCTTCAGGCTCTGTGTACACTCACATAGAAAGGAAACGACTCATCTCGCATCATATGACCCTTCTTCTGCAAATACAATGATGCCTATGAGTGCTTCCTGCTCCAATCAGAGAAATTATCAGATGGTGATGATAAAATGGTAATAAAAATATATAAAGACCCTAAAAACCTAACAGTAAAATGTAATGCTGCTACAAATCAGACCAGAAATTCATTCGGATTAGAATCAAGCATAAAAACTGCATATGTTTGCTCAGCTGGGCTTAATTTGTAATGTTAGTAAGGTACGAATTAACAAGCTGCACATATTAAACATATACCCCCCTGCAGAGACTCTACATTCCACTTAAGACATGCTGTAAATAAACAAATCAGTGAAAACGTGGGGTTTCTAGTCTTAAATGGAAAATTCTGAACTTATCCTGCTCCATAGTAAGATATGTGTTGACCATGTTACCATGGTGACTTGACCACTTTTGTGACACTGAAAACTCTGACTTCAAGCTTGACACAGCTCATTAACCCATTAATTGTGCTTCATAACACACACGTCTGGAAGAGAGAGTGCAAAAGACTGATAGCTAAGGTCAACCTAGGTGACAAACATTATTCTAAATTAGCCTCATTTTAATATCCTGCTTTGATGAGCTGCTGATGCTAGTGGTGGTGGTGTCTCATGAGACTACACACACACACACACACACACACACACACACACACACACACACACACACACACACACACAGAATGTCCCGTTGCCAATATATGTGTCCATGTGTATAAACACACGTGGAAACACACACACACACACACACACACACACACACACACACACACACACACACACACACACACACATATATATATGTATGAGACAACTGCATGTGTATGTTAGAGTACCACAAGGTAGGTGGGAAAGTCACATGTGCCAGTGATGCACTTGTGTCCACCAGGGCAAGATGTACTGAGAAAGCAAAAGTGTTAGGGGGGAAGGGAAGTCACGCAAGCATTTTTCTCAATAGCCAATAACCTCTAGAGTATTCCCATCCCCACCCCACGCCCTCGTCCCCCCATCTGTTCACCCATACAAACAGATGTCTGAGACAGAACGGCAAGAAAGAAGAATCACACCATCGTATATCGAGAATGCAATACTGGTTGGTAATCAAATGAGTTTTTGCCTGAGGGATGTTTGGGATATGCTGGCAGTTTGAGGCATATGAACGAAAAAACAAAACAAAAAAAAAAACTGTGTATATACTTTATGCTATATTGGTTTATTCCCTTCATTCTCAAGATGCCTGCTCTGGTTTAGACGCTGACTGAGAAAACTGAGATATACGGTTAGGGCAGGGGTCGGCAAACTGCGGCTCCAGAGCCGCATGCGGCTCTTTAGTCCGTATAGTGCGGCTCCGCGTGGTTTGGGAAAATAAATTAGAAGTATTTAGCCGAAGTGTATTTTATTTATGTTAGTTCTTTTTTAACTTGTAGTTCTAAATTGGAAGATTATTGTGATATTGAAATATAAAAGCCGGTGTACCCGCCCGAACGCCATGCATTTATCGAGACTTTCAACCCCAGGTAGGCCAATTATGGATCGACATTATGTCAGCAGCTGTTCTCCACCGTGAACTATGTTAAAAACAAACACCGCTCACGCCTCACAGATGACAGCTTACAGTCCTGCGTAAAGATGAAAGTGACTTCGTACAGACCCGATTTGCAGACGCTGTGCACAGAGGTTCGGGAGCAGAGTCCCATTGTAAACATACCACGGCAGACCCGCTGCTTTTTAGCATCTCTTTATTGACCACTTTTTACACACGGTTGCTGTACGCATACAGCCAGCGAGGCGTGATTGCGGGTGCCGCTCAGGTGCGTCCGCCTCTCCTGCAGCGGCGCTGCAGACCACGCCCCGCCGCACGCATTAACCAGGTAAAATACATATTTAGGCAGAATTTTGCAAATATCTATTTTTCTGTTTTTTTAGCAGCATAGTGCTTTTTTTCCAATTCAAGGTCAAGGCTCCAAAAGCCCAAAGGCGATATAAGGGTGGCGGCTCACAACAGTTTTTGTTTGCTACTTGGATCATTTTAGTTCAGCTGGGTGTCTTTCCTTTTGTTATATTTCTTTAAGAGTTCAAAATGTGTTACTTACATAAATAAAATGTAATTTTCTCTGTAGCGCTTCATGGATTTCATAAGCAACACACTTTAGTTGTTCACACAAAGCATAAAGGTAAAAAACAATATATACAGTGTTATCTTCATTTTAGAAGTCAAGAAGTATTTGCGGCTCCCAGTGTTTTCTTTTGCGTGGAAACCAGGTCCAAATGGCTCTTTGGGTGTTAAAGGTTGCTGACCCCTGAGTTAAGGCAATTTTCAATTTTTTTCATCTCTACAAAGATACCTCCTCAAAGAATGGAGCATTAACTGGGCTTGACTTCATTTGTCAAAGCTTCTTCATGTCTCCTGCTAATGACCTTTCTGTTTATCTAAGCAAACATCTCCCCCCTAACTACACTGGAAAAATGACCTTGAATGATGTTTGCAATCCTGTTTCTTCACATATTAAAGTACTGAGCCTCAGACTGTGAGAGCGTGGTGTGGGGTGGCAATCGGCAATCGGGACACCCAAGCTTGCTCAGTGTAATCTAATGGGAGCTGTAGTTTGAATCTCTGCACGGCATTTTCTGCTGCTTTTGTGAACTGGCAGGGCGGGAGGCAATTACCGCCACTCAGCCAGCCATGTACCAGAGGAACTGAGGCTGCAGAATGGGCCAGCACTCTTTATTTTGGATTGAGCAGGAACGACACAATCCGCCGAGGGGACATGGTGTCCACGTTTCAATGCACCAACACACACGCATGCAGAGGCACACCTACTGTGCACTCAGCCAGCCATGTGTATGTACCCACCATACAGGGACAAATGATGACTGTGAAGCCAACTTCAACCTACACTTCCAAAAAAACTGTAAAAAGACAAGGTCAGTATATAAAACATGGCATGCTGTTACTTATGAGAGGTGAGTGCCGGCGTAAAAGCCTGAGGCAGTGTGTTAAAGTTATTTAATTCATCAGTCTTTTTCCACTTTACCCATGAACAGGAAGTTTAGAGGCTGGCTTTGGCTATAAAAGCGTAGATCTAAAAATGTATTGTCTCGCATGAGCAGCTTTTTGAACAGGAAATAGCCCATGACCTGGCGATAATGTGTAGTAGTAATGTGGCCATGGTCGGTATATACAAGCTTAACTGACTAACTTCCTTTTACACCGTAAATAGAGTGGTGAAAAAAAAGGTGAATGAACACTTGCTGTCTTTTTGAAATATATTAACAAGCAAACAAGCTTCTTTTATACACGGTCTAGATAAAGGTAATATACTTGAATAATATGAATTAGCCTTTTCAATATTGTAGCGAACAAAAAATTTATAGATGTAATATTCTTCAGTGGGAGAAGTTATTATACCCTTGGCCTCAGATATTACCCATTTAGCAGATTTTCTGTAGGTATTTTGCAAAATTGTCCACCGGTCTCTGACAGTGGATAACTGAAAATTTGCAAAATACATTCAGTTGCAAATATTTCCTGTTTCAAATCTCCCCAAAGCAATTCAGTAAGATTTTATCCAGTAATCCTCAATTTCGTCGGCTGAGAGATTCTTTAATGAGGTTGCTGTGTGCTTAAGATTATTATCTGGTTGAAAGGTCCAATTCCAGTTCGATTTACACTTTTGGACAGATAACCTAACACTATCTTCAAGCGCCATTTCTCATGATGTAGAAATCAGAGCTGAAGCAATGACTGTGTGCTGCCCAGTCCCTGAGTCAGGGAATAAATCCCAAACCATAACATTTCCAACACCATGCCTCCCATTTGGAATGATGGTCTTCTCATGAAAAGCGACCTTTGGTTTTTGCCAAACACGTCTTCTGTTACTGCAGCCAAACAAATCTATATTCAGTTAATCTGTCCAGAGCATGCATACTATTCCATTAGAACAGCAGGCTTTTAAAGCCTTTTGGAAGTACTAGGATTTCTGGAGTTCTCTCTCCAAAATGGGGCTTGAATTTCTTAGTTTTGACTGCTGTCAAGTCAAAATAGCTTTGACTGTTTTGCTACCATCAGTTTGCAAGCTTGATTTAAATAATAAACACTGCCAAAAATACTGTTTTATGCCAAAATCCAGTTTGTGCAGGTGAAGCGTGTTAGTAAATCTGCCCATAGTGTAGTGTATGAATACTCTGAGCATTCAAACTGTGTTAGCAGTTC
Source organism: Aulonocara sp. 'chitande type north' Nkhata Bay (assembly GCF_057382095.1). Taxonomy (NCBI): domain Eukaryota; kingdom Metazoa; phylum Chordata; class Actinopteri; order Cichliformes; family Cichlidae; genus Aulonocara; species Aulonocara sp. 'chitande type north' Nkhata Bay. The sequence continues at coordinate 29,330,165 of NC_141360.1, read as the reverse complement.
CAATAAAAGAAAAGAGACGAAGTGTTGGTTCGTTGGTACACCTCTCTATAAAGCAAGAAATGCATAACATCTTAACTGACAAAATCTGCTCCACTATTCAAATTTACTGACTTGCCTTGGTCAAAACAACTTACACAGGACCTTAAAAGAAATCAAATCATGCAAATTGCTGGAAAAAGCGACAAACCCATTAACAAAAATTGCCTTTAAATGGATGTCCTATAAACTTCAAGCCAAAATGACAGCAAAACACTGGCAGGACTTGGTACAACTCTACAGCTTGGTAGAATTTTTATTACATGCCCAAAGACTATGGAAATAAATGCACAATTTTCCTATAAGCTGGCATTTTTTGCAACTTTCCAAATTTTCATACTGATATTGAGTACTCTCCATTGTGTGTGTTAGCACAGTGGAGGTACCATCATAGTTTGGTGCTGATTTGCTATTTGCTAGTTCAGAAGGTCATAATTACCTCAACTGCTCACCTAAAGTGCTGGTAGAAAGTCAACTAACCTGAGATATCATGATTGCTACAACAATCAAGATATCTCAGAAAGAAAAATATCAATGCACTGAAATAGTTCTGAATTGGTTTGAGATTGTTACTCCTAAAGAAAGTCCTAAAAATGATTAAATTAAATTTTCAATTGCTTTTTTCCAGCCTTCACTAAGCAAATAATCCAGGTTTACATGCAAGATGCAACTATGTGTATGCTAGTTTAGTCAGCTCATGCATTTTTATAAATGCAACTATACTAACTTCTGCAACAGTAATATCAAAGAGGATTCTGATTAATCGACAGCTAATGTGGAATCCCTCATTTTGACTGTAATGATCTGAAGGTTAATATATAGGTGTACTCAGATTTTTAAAATGACAGCAAGGTGTCCAATCTATCAAAGACGAATGCTTGCACTTTGTGCCTGTATTTCTACAGGACCGTATAGTTTACATTTCTCTCTTTTTCAGCTTTTTAAAGTTAACATTTAAACAAAATCTAGTCCGCGAAACATGCAGGAATAACCTTTGTGAAAGCACTTTTGATGAGCACCTGGGTTCAGTTCTGACTGCGGTGACAAATCCATAACCTTTCTCCGACTGCTTCATAATTACAACCATCTCGTGTTTCACTAGTTGACTGCTTTTAATGGCGCAACACTAGCTGTAATTGTTGGTTTTCATTAGCTGTAACGTAATATGGGTCTCATACAACAGCAGAGAGACCGCCGAGGCTGATGCTGCTGAGAGAAGGCTAATAACTCTGCGTCTGTGAAAAATGCAACTTGAGCGCAAGTTAAGTAAAGCACTCAATGTACTGAAACATTTTGCTGGTGAGGCAGACGAAATGTTTGCATTTGCGAATTCAAATGGAAATTGATCCACAATACCAGTCTATTAAAGAAAAAAAACCCCACTGAATCCATGCTGTGCTTGTCATTCATCCCCATGCTGCTATTTTCACTTAAATTAATCTTACGGCTTGAGTAAAATGCAGAAGCATCATCCGTCTTCCTTGTGCCACACTGGGTATGAGTGATTAAACATTCAGGGAACAATGCAGATCCATCACAAATGTCAAGACGAGCTCATATTGTCAGCCTGAATACCAGTCTTCGCCTTCTGTTCTGACAGAGGCCTTGACCTGTCCACAGAGCTGCATGTGGAAGCATCTCTTTTGTAAGCACACAGCATAATCCTGTTGTTCTGCTCCAACTTTTAAGGCCTCATCTTGCTTGTCTGTGTCAGGAATAATTAGGTTAGGGGACTGACTCCTTAATCTCTTTGGCCCTTTGATTATCCTCCGAATCTGAAACGATCTGGCTCTTGCAATGCCAACTCCTAATGAGTATAACTGGTCCGGTTTTGGTGTGAAAACCTTGGCTCAAGCTCATTTTTTTTTTGTGTCCTGTTTGGATCTTTAGCCATCAGAATTGTTGTCTTAAGGCCAAGAAAGATGCCAAGCGGATTTATTTTACCAAGTGGATCATCATGGCTTTGCCATATTGGTCCATTTGATTGACCTTTATTATAAGTATGAATTTATTTTATTTTCAGTTGCTACAAACGGGACAGACATGACTGGGGGATAGGACAGGGAGAAAGAATGAAAGAAAGAGAGGGAGAGAAAGAAAACCAAAGGGGAGAAGAGACGGTGAGAAGGGGGGGAAGAGAGAAAAAAAACCAAACAAACAAAACACCTGGATCACCTGTATGGAGAAAAAAAACAGAAGAGAAAGCAAACAACAAAGAGCAACATAATAAAAAAACCCCAGCACCATCACAATAAACTAGCTAGCAGTAGATAACAGTAGATACTAAATAATAAACGATATTGTGCAGCACGCAAGATAGACAGCGTACAATGTGCTTTGAGGCAGCAGCCAAGAAAGGTGTAGTCCGCGTCTGTGAACACCCGTGTGTACACCTGTGTGCATACCTGCGTGGATCAGCATGCTTGCATTCCAAAGGTTTCTCCATGTAACGATCTGCTAGGGAGTGTGGGGAGCCATAGCCCCGTCCACCAGGGTATGAAGCAGGTATGGAGGAGATCCAGGCCCCAGATATCCAGAGGCCCCAGAGTACAAGGACCCGAGGAGGACCACCAAAGGGGGGGGGGGGGGGGGGGAACCGTGCCACCCTCCTGGGAAGAGCTGAGTAGAGCCCCAAAGGAGAGGTCACTCCGTAGCTACGGAGCAGAGGCCAGAGGGGGTTGCAGTGGCGTGCCCGCGGGCTCTGCCGGCAGCCAGCTGTGCCAGAGAGGACCGAGCTTCAGGCCCAGAGGCCTGAGGGCATCCCACCCCCCGGAAGGAGCCCAGCTGGGCCACAGGCGCCCGGCCCCGCCAATCGGCCACCAGGAGTGAGCCGGTACATACATGAGTTCCCAGCCCCAGACGACAAGGACCACCAACACACCAACGTCTGAGGGCATCAGCCACCGGCAGGGAGTGTGGTGAGGGGAGATAGGCCTCCGTACTTTAGAGGGCCTGAGATGTACCCAGAGAGGTTGAGTCTAAGACCCAACCTGACATATAGACACAGACGAACAGGCACACGCGGACACAGACGTGTATTCCCACCCCATATGCACAACCAAATACTCGGCACATACTTGTTCTGCTCCAACTTTTAAGGCCTCATCTTGCTTGTCTGTGCCAGGAATAATTAGTTTAGGGGACTGACTCCTTAATCTCTTTGGCCCTTTGATTATCCTCCGAATCTGAAACGATCTGGCTCTTGCAATGCCAACTCCTAATGAGTATAACTGGTCCGGTTTTGGTGTGAAAACCTCCTTGGCTCAAGCTCATTTTCTTCTCATGTAACATATACGAGTTCTGTAAAAATCCTTCACACCTCCAGTTATATTTAAGCACAAAAAAGACACTGAAAACAAAAGATATGTTTTATGGTTTATTTGGAAAGTAATTAGGCAGATTAAAAGCAAAACTATTATATTAGAGAATTAGTTGTTCCTTCATTTATAGTCATTTTATTATAATCCTTGAGAACAAATCCTTCCCTGCTGTTATATTTATTACTTTTGACGCAGTCCCTCTCAAGCATCCCCCCAATTAATTGGAAAATATGCTCACAAGCAGTATAAAAGACGTGGTTTCAGCTGAAAATTCAGTCTTATCAGAAAGCCCGATATATTTTAGTGGTGATGCAGGGTGAGGTGGGGGTTAATTAAGATGTATAACTAATAGATTGCAATTAATACTCCAAGCAGGTCGTTTAGCTGTTGGCTTGATCGTGTGGTACGGCGTTTGCATGGATTAGAGTGAACATGCTAAAATCAACCTAATTAGCCAATCTCATCTCTTGCTTTTCTTCCTTCCATTAGATATCCCAGGGAATTGTGAGTTTGGAGGGAGTTGTATCCTTGGAGCTTATAAGAAAGATACGATTTTGGGATAAAGAGTGCAATGGCAGGGGCATTTCTCTCAAGGAGGCACATGAATCAAACACACTCCTGTGATTTGTCCTTCACATCGGACAGATAGAATTGTGTCTGTTGCTGCCTGTTTGATGACTACAGAATGACTAAAAATGATGGGAACAGAGAGGAAGCTGTGTTGTGGTTACAAAGTCACTGGTATCACATCTATATCTGTATATATCTCAACAGAACTTCATGAAATAACACACTATTAACATACACACATACAACTCATAAATTGCACTAAAAGAAGATATTTAACCAGAACAAAAAGGTATTGTAAACATAGCAGTAAAACCTCCTATTATACTGCTCTATGTGATAAGGAATTGCTTGTAAGCATTGTGGAGATGTCACTGGAGATATAACATGGACAGACTATTCAGCTGAAAGATTAACACCACTGACAATAACAATGGAGGGTCCTGTTGAGAAATCTTTAGTGCTGCCATTCATGCGGATGGTATGTCTACATGCACCTTTCCACCTAGGAAATGTCATAGACTAAGCTGATATCCCCGGTGGCAATGGCACGCCCCCAAAAAGAAGTGACTTAGGAACAGTTGGAGGAAGATAACAAAGAGCTTAAGGCATCGAGGTGGCCTCCAGTTTCTATAGATCCAAGTGAGCATCAGCAAGGTGCTGAAACACAGAGGCCCCAATGAAAAATCCACAGGATCCAAACGATCAGCTGCCAATAACTCAATGCTCAGACACTACAGGAAATTTCTAGAGGTACCCATACATTAGAAGTGTTCAGGTAGTGCATCACATTAAATTTTATGGAAATTTTCAGTGGCTCTGCACATTCTTTGTTCTTTTTCCAGGGTGGAGTGATTGTACAGCATACTGTACATCCTTAATCCACACAGGCTCAAAAATATTTACACATCCCACTAAAATTTGGTTAAATTTCCCACAGCACCTTTTGGTAACCATCAACAAGCCATTCTTCTTGGTAGCATCAGTGGAGGTCACATAAATTGGTTGGTTTCTTAGCACGGACCTGGCTTTTAAGTGTAGTTCATAAATTTTGAGATTGGGACTTTGGGAAGGCTTCCAGAAGTTTAATGTTAGCCGGCCTTATCCATGCGTGTGGGTGACTTTAAAACTGACTTTGAATGTTTTTTCATTAATGCCCATGATGAGTATAATTTTTTTTGACCACAGTGGCTGTTGTTTTCTCTAAACACGGTCCTCTGGGAATCCATCTGAAGTTTTTCTCAACCTTTTTTTTCTTTTCCCAGGGATCCACACAGCACACTCCTGGAATTCACTCTGATTTTACCTTGATATGATGTTTTTGTATAAAGACCCATTAGCAGTCGACCTCGAGAGGAATCAACCTAATGATATTCCAGTGCTATTTAATATCCCAGGTGTGGTCACAGTGTCTTGGTTTTTTAACCCCGGCTTGTCTGCTGGGTAAAACAATCCATCAGCTTTGTGCTGTCAGGTCCCAGTAGCAAAGCGCTCTGGTCCTCCAAGGTCTTCTTAGACATGACTGACTGACCACATCTCCATTCTTTCCATCTCACTTGCATGATCAGAAGCACTGAATGATGAGAGGGGCCATAGCTGCTGAATAATATCTCCATAAAAAGATAAAAACACAGTGTTGGCAGGGCGGAAAGTGGACTGTTATATTATTTTTACTCCTATGCCACCATTTACCCATAGTTGGAAAGATCTATTTTAAGTGTGTGACCTTTATCAGTTACCTCATATCTGGTGAAGTCAGTTGAATCCTGCAAAATAGTAGCCACTTGAAACGTGTTAATACCGCTATATGTACCATAATACCCTGCCACCTCCCCACAGACACACTTTTAATGTAAACTGGTATTAAAGAATTATGTTCATAAATGCAAATCCTTAGGAAAAAGGACAGTCTTAAACAGTAGCCATTTTTCAACCCTGTGATACTATTTTCATTAGCATGCAATTTTGAAAAACCTTAAATGGCTGACACAGCTTAGTTAATTGTTGGCTTTTTGATTCCCGGGGGCTGTTTTTCTCAGACTAAAAAAGAAAAAAGAAACAGAGTAAGCCCTGCCTGGCACAGTTACTATGACAACAAGCTTATAGATACATAATCACACTTCACTAACGCACACACAGGCAAACACGCGTGCGAGCGCGCACTATACGTATTCTTTTATACAGAGAAAAATAAAAATACAGCTGCTAAAGCTTCTCGGCAGAAGCTGTATAAGCATACATCATGCTGGGCTGAGACGCACAGCTGTTGACTAGTAAGCTTGCCAAAAGTGCCCCATTGCCTCTTTTCTTGGACTCAAATCAAATCCCCAATTTGTTTATGTTATTATGTTAATAAAGGGTAGCATTTCCATATGAATATCAATATTTCAGTAGCAAGCGAGCCGTTACTGTGAACACAGTGGATCGCTGGCAAGGAGGAGAGTGTAATATGAATGGAGTTCCATTTGGAGTGTAATTTCACTCATCTGATTTTCTCTTCCTTGGGTGATCTGAAAAGGAGGTATTTTTAGAGCCCAGGTGCTTATCCTCTGTGGTGCTGGAGGCTAATGTTAAATGAACACATCAATCTTAGGCATTTCAGAGTGAGAAGGGAGCCGCAGCCGCACAGTCACAGTGGTAGTCAGTTCCCTGCCAACTCTGTAATTCTAAAGCTTTCTGTTTTCTATTGCTATAGTTTGCCGCAACCACGGGGCATTATTGGCCTCTTGGTGTGACTCATTCAAGGCACTAAAGTAATGGCAAATTTGACTGAAATCTGCTGTTTCTAAAAGAGTTGGGACGCCGTGGAAAATTTGAATTAAAAAAACTGAAGTGAAATGATTTGCAGATCATTTAAAAATCAATACTCATCTGAAAACAGGTACATTTTTAAATTGGGAAACTGTCTTTTGAAAATACATATGCTAATTTAAAATGTGATGCCAGGAAAAAGTTGTGGCAGGAACAGAGGAATGCTTACTGTCAGTTACATCAGTTCTTTTAACAACACTATCTAAAGTTTTGTGGAGACTAGTTGCTGTATATTTGAATGACTGATGCAGGATTTTAAAATAGCCATTCTGCTATAATGCAAACACAATGTGATTCAGCATCATGTTGCTGAAACACAATGTGTCTTCCCTGAACAAAACCTACTGTACCCTTCCAAAATCACTACATGCTGTCCAGTGTTAACTGGGGCTTCATGTGTTGCTGGGATCAAAGCCTATATGAGCATATATCTGAAAAATCTGCAAGCATTTAGCAAAGAATCCCAACATTTTGTAGAGTGGGATTACCAATATTCCAAAACAACCAAAAAATAAATTACATTTCTAAATATCCATGATAAACAGTAAAAGTAAAAATGCTATTGCCTGTAACAAAAATGCATTTTTAAAGCAACCCACTCCTCCCACTGCACAGCTGTTTGGGAGGCTGCTTTCTGTTTTAAAGCACCCGCTTGTATTGGGCTATTAGGTGAGCAGGTTCTGTTTTATATTGATCTAGTGAAAATAATGCCAAGTGAACGTTGCCTTTGAACCTGCTCATGCTCCAGAGCTTTCTCCTGCGTGTGAACCCGCCTCTAAGGTTCACTCTAGTTTTACTTTCATAGACAGTAAAACTTTTCACTCTCAAAGTTTCCTTTCCTTCTTTTGATGGGTAGTGTTTTCACTGTTTCATTAGTAAAGGTGCCAGTAGCTATGACGGAAAGCAAACGTGCTGTCCTCGTTCGTTTTTGGATTCACAAATGAGTTGCCATTGTTCTGAAAGATTTAGTACCCGCTGGCAGACAGATTTGGATAGTGAAAGCTGCTTATAGGCAACCAGTCTAAACAGCGATAGTTTAATTACTCTATAGCCCAGGGGTCAGCAACCTTTAACACCCAAAGAGCCATTTGGACCTGGTTTCCACGCAAAAGAAAACACTGGGAACCGCAAATACTTCTTGACTTCTAAAATGAAGATAACACTGTATATATTGTTTTTTACCTTTATGCTTTGTGTGAACAACTAAAGTGTGTTGCTTATGAAATCCATGAAGTGCTACAGAGAAAATTACATTTTATTTATGTAAGTAACACATTTTGAACTCTTAAAGAAATATAACAAAAGGAAAGACACTCAGCTGAACTAAAATGATCCAAGTAGCAAACAAAAACTGTTGTGAGCCGCCACCCTTATATCGCCTTTGGGCTTTTGGAGCCTTGACCTTGAATTGGAAAAAAAGCACTATGCTGCTAAAAAAACAGAAAAATAGATATTTGCAAAATTCTGCCTAAATATGTATTTTACCTGGTTAATGTGTGTGGCGGGGCGTGGTCTGCAGCGCCGCTGCAGGAGAGGCGGACGCACCTGAGCGGCACCCGCAATCACGCCTCGCGGCCTTAACGTCTGTGCTATCTATGCTGTTGTTGGTATGTGTCGGGCTGTGAGCTGAAAAGCTACAGCTGGCTGTATGCGTACAGCAACCGTGTGTAAAAAGTGGTCAATAAAGAGATACTAAAAAGCAGCGGGTCTGCCGTGGTATGTTTACAATGGGACTCTGCTCCCGAACCTCTGTGCACAGCGTCTGCAAATCGGGGCTGTACGAAGTCACTTTCATCTTTACGCAGGACTGTAAGCTGTCATCTGTGAGGCGTGAGCGGTGCTTGTTTATAACATAGTTCACAGTGGAGAACAGCTGCTGACATAATGTGGATCCGAAGATCCATAATTGGCCTACCTGGGGTTGAAAGTCTCGATAAATGCATGGCGTTCGACAGACGTTCGACGGGTACACCGACTTCTGCGAGTGTGACGCTTATTTTGAGCGATGAGAAAAATAATAGCATAGAATTTTATTTTTATATTTCAATATCACAATAATCTTCCAATTTAGAACTACAAGGTAAAAAAGAACTAACATAAATAAAATACACTTCAGCTAAATACTTCTAATTTATTTTCCCAAACCACGCGGAGCCGCACTATACGGACTAAAGAGACGCATGTGGCTCCGGAGCCGCAGGTTGCCGACCCCTGCTATAGCCAATACTATTGGAAGTCGACATTTATTTCATAATTATGAAGCAAAAAAAATAAAAAAAAAATAAAAATCTGTCTACTGCCCCATTTTAATAGCATTATGTGCTACTATACTAAGTACTTAACAATGTAGTGATTTAAATGCAACCAGTTAATCATATCACAGTATGATAAGTCATCACTCTCGGAAATCTAAATCACTATGCGGGTGGGTCACTGATCAGTAATGGTTGTATGATGCATGATAGGCATGCATATGAGCTATTCAGACAGTGTGTGAGAATTGTTTGTTGAGTTTGTTGAGTTATGTGCAGTTTTTAAGCCTGATGGGGGGACAGGAAGGCCACTCAGTCATCTGTTTGCTGGTTAAGATTAGATTATTTATCTCAGTGTGTGAGTGCGATGATTAAGGTCTCATGAGAAATCTTCAGAACTACAGTGAACCTCCTGATTCATGTTGCTGTAATGCTTGTAATTGTAGCATTAGAGGATGGGGTAAGACATATCCGGTTTTGATGACAGATCATGCATAATGTACAATAATGGAAAGAAAGACGGTAGACCCTCTGACATTACAAAGGTTTTAGATATCAGGATATGAAAAAAAAAATGATTTCGTCGTTAACCATGGCTTAAGATTAGGTAAATACAACCCAGATAAATGTTAACAACATTTAACAAAAACTAAGCCAAAGTACAGTGATTCAACAGCTTGTAGAGCCACTTTTAGTGGTAATTTTCATTTCATTTTCATTTCATTTATTTATTCATTTTCAGGCACAACAAATACCTATATTGAACATAAAATACACAAAACAAAAAACAAAACTTGCCTGAAAAAGGAGTGGGACGAAGAAAACTTATTAAATCCCACCCCTATACTCACTCATCAACAAAAAAAACCAATAAACTTCCCGCAGCTACGCCCACCATTGCATACAGACCCATCAACAGCCGCGGGCAGATACAAGCATCTAAGCGGCAGCTTGCAACCAACAATTAGAGCCTTCATAACTGAATACAGAATATATAAATTATAAATTGCAAGTAATAACTTGAAGAAATCATTTTCTGTGAGACTTTATTGGTCTTTCCTCATTGTTGAGGAATTTTGGCCCACTCTTCTTTACAGCACTGCTTAAGTTCATTGAGGTTTGTTGGTGTTTATTTATACACAGTTCTTTTTAAGGTTTCTTCACAGCTTTACAATCAGATTGACATATGGACTGACTGAGCCACTGCAACATCTTAATTCTTATTCTTTTCAGCAATTTTGTTGTAAATTTGCTGCTGTGCTTGGGATCATTGACTTTTGCATGATCCAGCTGTTGTTGTCAGACAAACAGCCTCATTTTTCTCTAAAATGACTGACTGATGATGACTGATTGATCTAAAACAACTGAAATGTGGCACTGAGCATTATATCCAAATATCTCCACTTTGTCCAAGTCATGTTTCGGCACAAATTGGCCTCTAAATTCAAACTCAGCAAACTGGGAGCAAGTTTAAAACATTTATTTACCTACTGAGAGTGGTTTACTGAGCGCATACAGAAGAATGGTATAGCAAAACTGACTGCAGAAACTGAACCAGTGAGAGAGATGAAGGAATGTTAGCAGGTACCAGGTGCAGGAAGGGCGACCCAAGAAAGATGACTCTGATGTACTGGTGGGAGCAATGGAGAAGCTGGTGCAGCATTCCCAGTGTGACTCAGAGAGAAAAAGAAGGAAAACCATAATACAAAAAAACCCAAAAGCTGTCCAGACCATGACAGTCCAAAGGAGATTGCTCCAGAAATCTTGTGGTTTGTACAAATGCAACCTTGCAAACCTTCTTGGCAAAGTGTTAACATAAAAGTGAATGCTCCGGACCTACAAAGTGCCAAAAATCTATGCTTTTTTGGAGGTGCACACACTTTGCATTTGATTAGTAGCACCTGCTTGCAACTTACCCTCTTAATTCCTTTGGAAGCTGTACAGATGTATTTTCCTTTTTACACACACTGCTTTTTCCTGTTGACTTCATTTTTAACAAATAAATAATGACACAGTGTAATACGTCATGTTTTGTAGACCATCTCAGACTCTAGTTACCTAATGTTATGACCTTCTAAAAACCAAATTATGTCCGGATGCTTAAAAGATTTTAAAGATGGTGTACTTTGTTTTATCACCATGACTGTAATTTGATAAAAAAAAGGAGATTTAAATTTGATAAAATTCATTTTACATACTGGCCTGTCTCTTATCACTGCTTTATCTTCATTTACATATTCTGAAGTAGTTAGTTGAGAGTTTTTGACTCACTGAGTCCTGATTAAATCAGGTAAATAAATTGGAAAATGATTGAATGACATTCAGTAAAAGGGTGCTGGGTAAATCAAACACAGTAGAATAAATGCTATAAAAGTGGTTACTGAACTACAAACTAAATATAAGTGAACCTCATCACCTACCCAGCAATGTCAAGTCCAGTTTATTACCTTCAGTGGGAACACAGTGGAAATTACACTATTTAATGCAGACTGGAATGCAAGTGAGTCCAGCTGTCATCAGTGGGGATTCACATTTAACAACCAGCAGCACCTCAAAACAGATCAATACATGAAAAGCAGGCTTGATTGGCGGTGTGAAACCACAACCTTTGGCCTCGTTGTCAGCCGTGCATCAATAATGTGGAACAATGCATTTCTGATCCTCTCTCTTCAGTTACTCTAATGTGGTTTGTGTTGACAAACAAATTTCCTCATTTAAATGGTCATTGCTTCCATCTGTAGAAGTCACATTGATTAGTCTGCTGAAAGTTGACTAACTATTGTAGGCCATATATGGATTGTAACTGGGACAACATTTTGATGTGTTCAACTGACTATCGATTCCACACTTTCCATATCTGTTCATGTTGTTGGAGATGTAATTGCAGTGACATCTTCCATACAACAGAGACTTTTAACAATATGTTAACAATCAATAGTAGAAATTGATTGTTACAGTATTCAATTCTATATTTTCATCTTCTTTTATTTTTATTTATAACATCCTGAAAGACTAAGCAAGCTAAGCATGAAAATCTTTAGTTCACAGATGAGATTACATAGCTGTGAGCCAAAACTACGATCCTTTAAATTTTTGTTGAGCTGCATCATAAATGGAATAAAAGACTTGCAACCAAAAATAAAGAAAGAAAATAAAAACCACTTGCCAATTAGTGTGAAAGTTGCCCTTAAGCTTTCCAAAATCACACTCTGAGTCTCTGGGGCACTGACCACTTGGGTTGTCCTATGGTGATTGTGGATGCTTAAATCCTTTGGGCCCAGCTGGCCTGCACTGGTAGACTTGCTTCAGGACAGCTAATGAATGCTTGCTTTGAATTGGATCTATAGAGTTTGCAGGCCAGTCAAGGTCTTGGGCTCGCTCTCATGTCTGCCATGTTGCCAAGTCATTCGTGAGCAGTGTTTTGCAGTGTCTTGGGCCACATTGTTGACACCAAGTACAACTCAGAGGCCTGCTCAGTCTGCAGCAAGATTTAGGCGTGTCGTCTCCCCAGCAGAACACCGCATTCATATGAGATGATGAGTGTTTTTTACCTTACCTGTCAGCGGTTTTAATGTTGTGGCTTATCACTGTAAGAAACATGCCCTACAAACACAATATATCAAGCGACACTAGCTTGTTTGGTAGCTTGCCAGATGCTAGTATGAGAACTAATTTAGTTACCTGAATGACTGAATGTTCAAGTGCCTCCTAACAATTATATAAGGCTGGCTGAGCATAAATCATGTTTGGAAATCAATAAATACAGCAATGGTACATTGCATTCTGCAACACCATATCATCCTAGTCACAGCTAACAGAGGCACCCGTGGCCTCAGCGGTACTGTGCACAGAAAAACACCTCAATCATCCGTGCTGCGATAGTATAAAGACCACACTCTGGGCCTTGCAGCGCACAAATATGAACAATTCTCCTTGAGCAAAACTGTCAATAATGATGGTAGATGATGTATAGATGTCTCTGCAATCAATATTTCTTAGCAGGGCCATATAGAATTACTGCTGGGTTCAGTTTGCCAGCAACACTTTTTAGCTACAATAAATGAGTCAAAGAGCAGTAATAGGCTATAGTGTAGGCTAGCTGCTTGCCTGCTCGCTTATGCCGTGGTCTTGTCATAATAGGTCTCTTTGAAATCCCATTTATTTCTCTCCAGGTTGATAAATAAAGCTCTAATTGACTAAATCTAAATTTCAAAGCAAACTGATTGAAGTTAATGTTGGCTGGAAGGATGTGTTCATTTACTGGCTTAATGGGTCTTTCTTTTTTCTTGTCAACCAAAACATTGTGTGATCTCTGAGTTAATTCAACCGCTGCTTAAATTAGGAAAATCAATTCACAGAAGGGATGTAAAGGGCAAAAACCACAGAGAGTAGTTCCCTGGACTGTGGCCACAGATTTCACAATCAGCAATCTACCGGGGAAAGAGGAAAAAAACAATAAAGCCCTCAATGATCTTTAGCTAGAAGTTCATAGATTGTGTTGATTTAAATGAAATAAAAAGATAAAAGTCTTTTCCTCCCTGCACATTGCTGTTTCAGGGCTTAAAACTGGACCATATGCCGAGTGAATCCGTGCCAGGGTCACCTTGAAAGTATTAGGATTTAATACAGTATGATTGACCGTGCAGTCTTAGCAAAGGATTAATGTGATGTCGTCCATATGCCCCCAGAAAATGAGAGGAGAAGTCAACATTGCACCTATAGCTACGAAACAACAGTGGTGAAATGAGAACTGTTTGGGGAGGGTGGTCAGGAAACTAGTTGACAGGAACTTCAGTTAGAAATGTGGCTGGGAGGAGTTAATACAGAGAAGCTGGTCAATCTGTCAAACCAGAGGATGAGGATCCTGTTAGATTGAAAAAGTCTGAGGTGAGCGTAATGAGCTGCATCCACCCTCCAATCCTCAAACCCCCCCACCCTTCTCTCTCCCTTCATCCTCCACGCTCAGGGTCAAGCATGGCTTTATAAATGTTATCTGATTGCTGAGAGCTTTCCAATGCCTAGATTTGGCGGTGAAATTAATCTCTGACTAAAATATTGACGGTACACAGAACCTATCAAGTGAGGCAAAGCAATCAGGCAATAAGGGAGAAGGTGTTAGAGTAGAAAAAAAGAAAGCGCTGCAGATAAGCACAATCAATGGGACAGCGTCACCCCAGATTTGGGTGCTGTGCTTAGGTTCTGCATGAGAGTTGATCAACTATAGTACAAGTAAAACATGTAAATCGGTTAGAGTTCATTTAAAGCAGTTTGACCTTGAAGTTTGACCTTTCATTAAGGTAATCCCAGAAATTTGCATAGATTTTGAGTTATTACACAGAGTGATGATAAAGCAGTTTCCAGTTCCCTTGATTGAACTGTCATTAGCTTGACAAAGCCATAGCGTTGCAAATATAACACTTAAAAAGTGGCTTTTCAGTATATGAAAAATAATACCGACTTGTATATGATGTGGCAAAATAACCTTATGGCTACGGTCTCTGTATTTAAGACATCACAAACTACCATGGCAGCTATTAGAACTGTATTGGACAGGTGTTAATCTTTGACAATGGCAGGCGTACTTTATATTACACAGTATACAATGGTGACCTTCCACATTCACCTTCCAGGGTTTAGAGTAATAATACAAAACATGCAGGCGTTAATCTTCTCTGCTATGCTTCAATCCTCTGTAGAACCCTGGGGGAATGTCACAAAGGCACTGTCAAAATGCCTCCTGCGTATATACCTCCTGGCATCTATGGGAACAAGGAAATAATACAATAAAACATTCATCATTCAATTTGTAATGCTGAGGTTGAAGAAAAAGAGAGGCAAGAGTGAGAGAGAGTGAGAGAGAGAGGGGGGGAGAATAGGAATGCAAGACAATCAGGTGCACATGTGTAACAGAGACAGACAGGCCCTTTTCATGTGGAAAAATAGCACTAATTCATTTCCCACACAGTAAGTCCTCTTGTTTGCAATATTCATGTCACCTGGAACAATGAAAGGAGGACAACCCCTGTTACTTGTATAGTACTAAGAATAGATTTAGCCCCCTTTATTGTGTGTGTGTGTGTGTGGTGGGAGGTGGGGGTAAATAAAGAAAAAGCTGAGAAGAAACTCCTCTCGCAAACTGACCCAGATAACAACAGAAAGATGAAGTCTGGAGGGGCAAACAAAACAGTCCACACAGAAAAGAGGGAGAGAGAGATGTAAAGACAGCAAAAAAAAAAAAAAAAAAAAGGGGGGGGGCTCTAAAAATTGTTCTCTTGACAAAAAGTTAGTTGAGAAGTAGGAGGAAAAAAGGGGATGAATATTTAAAGAAGCAAGATCTCTCAAGGAGGAGAGAGATGAGTAAGAGTGAGAATAAAAACAAGCAGCTCTAGCGATAGTTCAAACTTGCAAAAAGGGGATTTTTTCGGAGTACACGAGCAGGCAGCGTCTGCTGAAGGCTGCCCCCGTCTATATTTCCCCTTCTTCAGGATATGCTTATTGGGGGTAACAGCTTATTGGGGGTAATCATCTGAAGAAGGAAAAACACAAATATGGCAACTTGGGGTGGGGGGATTTCTTTGCACTGTCAGAACATCTGCAGTTGCTGCAGTTCTAATTCAATGACACTTTCTTGCTTGCACTGAGCTAAGTGCTAGAGTAAGCTGCAAGAGTAAGCCGTGCAATAGTAGCCTATTCAATGCTACCCTAAGTACTAGGTTTAACACTCATAATAGAGCCACCTGAGAATTTAGAGATAGCAGGAATTCACTGATTCTTCTTGATACTTTGAAAAGTGCTAGTCAATGTGTTAAGGTTAGGGTTATACAAACAGAGCCAATATGCTAATTTTGCTGCAGCAAGCACATGCATATGAATTTGCATCATTTCCTGACTCTAACACTTAATCCTTTGCTAGGCTAAAAATGCTAATGTGTGCTGCAATATGTCATTTGTCCTTGTGCTTAGCTTTCCTGCAGCTTTAGTGAGTATGGCCTACGGTGTACACACTGTCAACTCCACTTCAGTCTCCTTCTCTGTCCGTGTTGGGGAAAAGGGGACTCTGACCCCACCATGATGACACTGCTCCAGAAGAGATTATAGACCCTGATACTCCGCCGTGCCAGCATTATGCACACACTGCCCTTTAACTAAGATACGCAGGCTAGCTGCCAGCTCTGTCGGCACCTATCAGATCTGCCTACTCACGTTTACACAGACAAAATAACAAAAGAAGTCCAAGACAGCACATACATACAGACAAACATTATAACTACTTGCTGCATGCATTACAAAAATACAATTCCAGTGCAGTCACAAGCCAAAAAAGGCAGAGGTGGTGTAATAAACATCCACAAAATCAATAAGAAGCGGCACTCAACCTATGTGGGTCTACAATCAGTAGTTTTCAGCTGAAGTGTTTCCATTTCCATCAAACTGGAGGAAGACACCATAAAAAAACATCCTTTATTTTACATAAAAGGTGATATAGAATAACAATCAAAGGGATAATTTCAGAAAAATTGCTGAAGCACTGCTGTTTAAGGCCTGTTACGTTAAGGTTTGGGGCTGCCCCAATCAGAGATGTCAGCGCAGCCCTTTATACTACATATCAAAGGCAAAACAAGCAAAATGACATTCCTCAGCAGGGGGCGGCCAGAAATGCCACTGGCTTGAAAGCTCAAACTCGCAGAGAGCAGTGCAGCAGCAGTTTTCCGCCCTGTGTGATTTACTGCTAAATTGCATCTATGAGGTGTTTTTTCCTCTGAAAGTTACAAGGTGAGCAAAAGAGGCTTCCAGTGTAGATCCCCCCCCCAAAAAAAAATAAAAAATAAATATGTTTTATATGTTTCTTTGATATGTGGTTTCACATATTTCAATTTAGCGTATTGCCTTCTACAGTGTCATTTATTGAGGTGGTGCAATGCCAGAGTCTCGCTCCAAAACCTGTAATTTTTAGATGTTTGTACCAAGCATGGGAAAACTACACTGCGGTGTTGTGTCTAGTCGGAGCCACTCACTTCTGCCCATAAAAAAATGTAGTAGCTGTTCAAATATAGTGAAATAAAGTGGAGGGAAATTGCATATTTTTAATTATACAACATTCTTAAAACAATTTCAACTAAAGACACTCCACATATGCGCATCATATATTTTTACTAACAGGCTCAGTATTTCAGTTAAGAAATATGAATAAAAGATTTCATGGTACATGAATGAACACTCAGCAGATTCCACTCACTGCAATAATGACAGACACACACCTTTGATCACCATAAATGTGGCTTAATGTGAACAATCCTCTAGTCACCTTTCATTTTTGTCTCAAACCCAGTATGATCCCGCGGGGTCCTTAATGTCATACTTTGGGCTCTGGGCTGATATTTTATATCCATTTAACTGCTAAATTAATTCACTTTAACTGAATCTCTCATACAACTTTAGGGAGATGGGAAAGTCACTAAGTGGAAACAATGTCCCAACACATCTCTTGGTATGAGATTTACAATATAAATGCCAGCCTGCCTTCCTTCCCATCCTCCTGAGCCAAATTCAAATCCTGTGTCATCATGTTGAAAGGAAATTACGAAACAACATGGGCAGATTGAGCTTCTGTGCTTTCAAAATACATTCTAGCATTTCCCTAACATGAACCTTACACCACCAAGGCATGTTGATGGCTTTTTGTGATGCCTTTTGTAAATCCCAATAGAAATTTTTAATAGTAATGATTTCCTGAACTAGTGGATATGAAGTAGACTGCAGATTTTTAAGATCCCTCTTTACTGTGATTGAGTAATAGTGATGGATGTGAGGATAAGAACCTGATTTGTGCTAAAATAGTGTGAGATTCATAATTAAAGTAATTGATTGACATGGCTCCGTAGCAATTTGATTAACTTTCTAAGATTAACTTAGCAATGCAAAAATTTATATTTCGTTTGCCTTACATTTCCATTTTAATAATGCTATTTTTTTTCTTACTAACACTGAGACAAGATTGAACTTTAAATGCCACTTTGGGCTGTAGTAAATTGTGATATGTAACTCTGAAGGCTATCAGGAATTAATCTGATACACTATCTGGTGTCGATTCCAAGTGTGTCTGGTATCTGGTCACTAGAACTCTTAATCTGAGGTTCCAAGTGGCCATAATTAGGCTAAGACACCAAAATAAACCTAGATGAGATAGCGCAAACATTAGGAGTGGTTAGATTAATCATTTTTAAAAAAGGTGGAATGGTCAAAAACACCAAAGGCTTCATAGACAGAAACAGAAGAAAACTAAAGTGGAGGATCTTGAAATTCTTTCCCTGGTGTGGAAAAACTGTCCATAGGATCTGATCACTTGATCGCAACCCAATAGAAGATGGTTTTTAGTTACTGAGGACAAAGCTAAATGCAGTCACAGATCAGCAACAACTAAAGTTGGCTATACCACCTGGTACCACTGGCAATAATGACCTGGCAGAGCATCTCTGTCTCATCTATTTGGTTATTTCCATCGGTTCTAGACCTTAGACCGCAAAAGATTTTCAATCAAGAGTAAAAAAACAACCATTATTTTTAAAACTAGCACATTAGTTTGTCCAGTTATTTTGATACTCTGAGAACGGGAGACTATATATATAAAACTGGCTGTCATTCCTAAACAGTTCATGCAGTATTTTTGTTAAACTTTAAAAAAAAAAGAAGAAGCTGAAACTCTGCATTTCAATCACACAGTGACTGCTGATTTAAAATCCACTGCAGGACAACACTGCTAATTGCTTAGACATCATTTATTTTGGCCATGATAACCATGTAGTGAAACTCTGATACTGTCGGAACCCTAACTGAACAATTGTAATTTTAATATAGAACCTGCCTTTACAACGGCAACTGAAAAAAATAAACATTAAGTACCTTGATAAGTGATAACAGTCTCTTACATGCTTTAAACTTTCATAAATGTAACTACATGTTAAACTATGTAGAAAATCACAGAAGTCACAACACAGACTTCATAGATCAGATTTTGAAACGGACTGATATCAGGCTATAAAATATCATAAAATGACACAAATGTGAAGACACATTTAAAAAAAAAAGAATGTTTGGAATATCTTTGACACAAAATCTATCGTTCTATTTATTTAGGAAAAAAGCTTTCAGCAATAGCAGACTAGATGGAGCCATTAGCACTAAATTTCCACCTCCGGATGTTTCCTTTTTTTATTTTTTATTTTTAACCTCTTGATATTTTATATTATTTTTATAATGACTGCCTCTGAAGTGAGTGTCCTCATGGTTTTATGTGACCCATGCCCAATACTGCTGTTGTACCATCCATACAAAAACCAAGCTAAAAACCAACTATCTTGAAATATGCTTTTGCTCAATTGAGTCCATTAATCCTGGAGGGACTGTGGAAGAATTTAACCGAACTGTTCTATTCTTGGCGCTTTGCTCGGTGCGTCACTGCACAAGCAAAGGAGCTGAGCACAAGCATGTGTGTACGAGTGTGTGTATTTCAACTATAAAAACTAAGCCCTGAAGGCAACGGCTCAAACCTGCTGCTGTCACAAATAAACAATGAGACTTGATTTGATGAAGTGACAATAACAGAGACGTTGTAAAACCACATTCAAAATAGCACAGACTTTCTTTATTACTTTTTTAGGACTGAAGGACAAAATGGGTAGTGACACACACAAGGAAACAAAGACCGTGTTCACATAATGGAACAGAATTGAAAGCTTGGGTCTGTATGATTCATAATTATATAACTACAGCAAAATCCCCGTGTTCGGCACATACACATGTGCACACCAGTAACTCGTGCCTGCTGTGTGTGTTCGGTGTATTCTGTTGCCAATGTCCTTGGACCCTTCCTGTAGGCTCCAGTCTCGTGAGATGGCAATGATCAGAAATGGAACGACATGCAAACTGATCCCACCATCTTGGCAGGCTGGTAATTAAATATCAGCTCTTGGCACACAAGTATGCAAATGAGGTTTGCCGTCTCGTGCTTTTGCGCATTTCACCCTGCCCAATCCCGCCCTCCATCAACACTGATCAGTAGAGAAGGCCCTGCTAGGCCCTTTTGTTGGCGACTGTTCGCAAAGATATTATTAACCTCATGTCTAAAGCAGATCCAGATCAGAGACACTCTGAGGCCCTCGGGTCAAGTGGCTGAATAGCCAGTGCTTATGTTTGGCCCTTACAGTATGAAGGAGAGGAACAAGAAGAAAGAACAGGAGGGGAACACAGATGCAGTTAGATATGAGTTGGTGCAGGATGTGGGGGGAGGGGAATGTGGATGGGCTCATAAATAGCAAGGGATCATAATTGTGAAGATGTCAGAGGCCAAATTGATATTTTTTTTTCTATTGGCAGTGATAAGGCATGTGGGCAAAACATGGATAGGGGCTTATTAAAATTCCCATAAAGCCTATCATTGTGTGGCAGAGCAGAGGCCTTCTGTTAACATGCCAGTTTATGGACGTGTGGTGATTGTTCTTGTGCAGGCTCACTTAATATGGAAAGCGTGGGTTCTTCAAGTGGCTGTGGCCTTATTAACGATACCCTGCCTCATATATTTCTGTACGATTACACATTCATCAACATTAAATTCTTATGTATAGGGTGATGTCTTTTTTAAAATAGGGATACCGAGTGTAACACTTGTAACTGTTTGAAAGAAAAGCCACATGCAACATTTCACTAGTTCCTTTCATTTATACCTGATAAATCTGAATCTCTCGCTTGTCACAACCACAAGCAGTCTGTAGTATGATTAGAGCTAAGAATCTCCCAGTCACTGGCAGAGAGGGATTTATCAATCACCGAGTCTCTGGCTGTAGCTTCTTCTTTTCACTTAGACCCGCATGTGATGAAGAAAACAGCAGAGTAAATGGGGATGTAAGAGAATATCTGGAAAATATCTCGAGACAGACGAGAGGAGGATGATGAAAGCAAGTGGGAACAGCAAAAAAATAAGAAGGATTGCAGAGGAAAGAAAATGTGTTGAGAGAAGAATAGGTAAAAAGAACAGGAGACGGAAATAGCCTTAGAGGAAAATCATTAAAAGAAGCTATTTACTGAGGCTGTTAAACCAAACACAACACTGATTTGAGGCATTAATTTGAGGTAGATGTAGTCAACATGCAATAATCCACACATGAACCTAGTACAGATGTAAAACACCACAGCTGTTATTGCTAACATCCAATTAATTATCTCAATGTTTTTCTCTTAGTTAGCTTCAACTCATATATATGAAATCTGATTAATTTCAAAGAACATTCAACACATATGGAGTGGAAACCATGCATAACTGATCTGCAATATGCTGTGTATAATGAGTAAGAAAGCAGTTATGATACAAGCCAATTGTTGCATATGACAAAGATTTAGTCCTCTGCTGATAAGAAAGACAAAAAGCCCTCGTCTTTTCTACTTGTAGCTAAATAATCTTTCATTCACGCACCTTTTCCCTGACTTCTATCTCAACTTGCTCAAGATCCACAGCGCACAGGATGCACTCAGTAGAGGCAACGGCATAGAAGATAATACGTTTTGATCACAAAAGCTCAAATGTATTCTTCAACCTTGTCACGCTCAACTTATTGAATGCCTCCCCAGATAAGTCTGTCCAAGAGATAAAAGGGAAATGTTCAGACGCATTAATGATTACTTACTAATGACTGATCAAACAAAACATGCTGCCACTAGTAAGTACTGCTCTAATGAAGTGTGCTGAATACTAAACAATCGATAACATGGAGCCCAGCGTCTGTTAGGTCTGAGATATATACTTCTTTCTTTTCAAGCAGGACAAAAAGTCTTGAGCCATACTTCTTCTTTATATTTTGAGAAATAGGTACAACAGGTAGAAAAAGGTACAATTTATTGAAACATGTGCAAATACATGGAAATATAGCCTATAAATCAAAAACTGAGTTTGCACAATTCTAATGAGGTTGAAGTTGATATTTTCTATGACCAACTTTAATCTTTAACACAGTCTGAGATTTTCTTGTGATTCTTTTTAGGTTACAGGAGTTATTCTTCAGGCTTCTGAAGGATATTCACAGCTCGTGTTTGGGTGTTGGCTGCCTTTCGCTGCGGTCTCTGTCAAGATGATGCTACACAACTACAATAATGCTGAATTACACACTCTGGGGAGACCAGTCCATGACTGACAGGGTTCAGCTACATGTTTTTCCATCCTGGTAGTCTAGTATAGTACAGTCTGGTTCTTGTGTAATTTGGCATACCAGCCACTTGATCATAATTATCATTGTGTCTTTTCTTATGTCTTAAGAACATGACTTTTCAAGTAAAGGTAATCTGCTCTTGATAGTTACCTCTTTTGTCCTCCAATTGTCCAATTTCCTCACATTTTGTACGGACACACTGCAAACAATGCTGTGATTTGCTGGGTTTATAGTTGATAGCTGTTTGGGATTTATCTTATCTTCTAAACATAGTATTTTATGTCAAACTGTGATATCTTTGAAATTATGTGTCTCTGTGACAGGCAGCTACTAACCTACCTTTTTTAAGCCCCCCCCTCCACCCAAACAAAACAAAACAACAAAACAAAACTCCTTCCTCTGAAAATACCCAGGTACACAGAAAAAGGAGACAATGTTGAAATATAAACTCCCAAAGACCTTAATATAGGCTGGAGAACTATTGCTCAAGAATGGAATACAGACTGTAATAGCTAAAAGTTAAATGAATTGAAATGCCCTTTCAAAGACTTAAACTTTTGACCAGAGATACTGTACACCATATGTCACAAACCACCTTATATAATAAATCAATGCACCTATGTATTTTTGTCTCTTCTGCCTGATACAGTCTCTCTAACCATTGTTGACATTTGGCTCAAAGTATATTGATTCTTGCAGGGAAGTGAAGCACATATACACAGTGAATTCAAGCGTGGGGTGTGGTGCACAATGGGAACAAATTGGAGCAAGTGAATGTTTTTAACATTGAGACTTCTCATTTAAAACACACAGTCTCATCAGTCATGAAAAAGAAAATCACAGCTAAAAATGCATTTACCACCAAAATATGTCATACCTATTCATCCAAACCATATTGTAAACTACACTGTACACAGCAGCTGAGATCCCTCAGAGAAAAATATAAAGTACAGTAGATAAATACCTCAAAGGACAAATTATGAAAGTTCCTGACTTCATCACTAAAACTTTACAAGCTTTGAAAAGTGAAAATATTTCATGGCCAGCAGTTTGAGAAAAGAAAAGAAAAATCTACTAAATTCTTATTAAACTTCACCTCTGTTTGACTCATTTAGTTGACTACAGAGTATCTCTGCAATTGTACGGGCTTGTAGTTCAGTTGACTCCAGATTGCTAAATATGTATAAGAAGATCTTGAATAATGTAATCAAATGTGATATATTCACTGTGGTGGTGGAGCTCCCATTCCAAACACACAGCACCAATCTTTGAAGTAAATCCAGTGCTATGATATGTAAAAAAAATAAATTCATAGCTTTAGGGGATTTATTATGTCAACTGAATGCATGCATTTTGTTAAGTTAAAATAAGGAGTCATAGATGAAGGTTTCCATCAGTGGATTTCAATTTTGCTCCCTACTGGGCCCAAGTATTTGGGAAGTCTATATTTTTAAGATTTAAATTTTAAGACATAAGCTACCAGTTGCTAATGGGTTTTATTAGCGTAATGTTACCATTAAATTTTTAAAGAGTTAGAACAAAATGCACACCGTAAAGAAGTTTCTTGAGCCTTGAGAAACCCATCATTTCTGTTTTGCTAGGGAAATGGGAAATAAGTCTAACAATTTATTGCAAAATGAATAAAAATGCATTGAAATGCACTATATATGTCAATAAAAAAAAGGAAGAAAAAAAAAGAAATGCACTATATAAAGCAAAATCCCTAAAAACTTAACTTTGTACAATTCTAAAAAGCATGAAAATCAATACTTGGTGTGATTTTGAATCTTATCCTTTCAACATCATTTCTTTAAGTAGTCTTAAAGCAAAAGTTCTCCAGAGCTCTTCAAGGACATTTTAAAGCTTTTCTTTGACTGCTGGCTGCCTTTTGTTCTGTTCTCTGCCAACATAATCCCACAATGACAATAGTTCAATAATGTTGAGCTCTAGTCTCTGTGGAGGCCAATCCATGACTGAGCATAACTGATATATTGACTGATATATCTGCATTTATAATAGCTGATAATAAAAAAAGAAATGGGAGAAGCAACCTTAGATCATGTTATGTTGAGTATTAATATTACATAGTCTTTCCAACAGAAGGTACTCTGCAACGTCCCTGTTGGCAACACACATGTTTTTGGAATGCTGCAAATATGAGAAACAACCGAGTCAGACAGAGTGTAAATAAATAATCCACGTCTTGCTGTGACAATGAAGTTCATTTTTAAACTGCACTGTCATGTTATCTTATCATGGACTCATACATAATTATATATAACAAAAGTCTGACAAATCTGTTTATGTTTCATCTGAAAGAAATATTGTATTTTTAAATAAGAAGCACTCCAAGAGTCCAAACCTCTGCCAAAGGCAACTCAGTCTCCTGGCAGTATTTATTTTTAAGGGAAGAGTATTTTATATATATTCATTTCATTTTCTTTGTTCTTTTTAAACTTACTTTAAGAAGTTTGTAGTGCAGTGAAAGGTCAAGTGCAAGCTATCATGTTTACAGATGGACACACAGAACACACATCAGAAACACAACATCCTAGGTGAAGGTATAATCACCAAATATCAATATCTGTCTTGAAAATTCTATTTGTGTGTGTGTGTTTTTTTAATACCAAGGTGTTTAGGTCTTTTTTTTTCTGAAACCACAGTGCCTGCTTCTCATGTCAGCAGCAGGACTTTCTGCACAATGGCAGTAGCAAGATGTGCACCTATGCTCCACTGTTAAACTCCTGGCACGCACATGTGGAGTTAGCCAGCGTTCAACCCTAAAACGTGTAACCAAGCTTTTCTCAAAGTGGAGAAAGGAAAGAAAAGCCACTGCGGGGCTGGAGGCAAGTGTCAAGCAGATCATTTTCACAGGTCCACCGAGTAGCTACCTTCCAAAAAACACGTAGCTCCAACCTCAGTGAGTAAAAGCCATGTTTGCCCTAATGGTACATTTTTTCATTTGACAGACACTGCAAGACATACAAGATAAAGCTCTAAGGTAGCCCTGTGACATCCTCATTTCCCCACATTCACCACCACTTTTTGCTACAAATGTTACCGCTTTAATTAACATGTATTCTATCAAAGAAACTCCGTGCCCCCTGGATATCAAACTTTATTACTTTTTTAAAAAGCATAGACAGAGGGGGAAAAAAAGTAAATCTGCTGTCAGTCCTCTACGATAGAACAAACACGGAGAGTAAGTAAGAGTGTGAAGAGAGATCATTGGGAAATATGCAAATGTAGATATGAATACAGATCAGGCTTCTCAGTAGGAGATGAATACATTTACCTCTCATCTACATGCCGATAAAACACAATAAGAAGCATTTTTAGGGCTTCAGTACTGTAGAACAATTAAAGCTGTCAAAAAACCTACATGGTCAGATGTTATGAAATGAAATGAAAAAACATAATCAAAGGCAAACAGATGTACACAATGTCTATTAAAATCATTTTCTTGACAATTTCATTCTACCTAATGAAATCATAGATTATTATGTGGCCTCCAAAGGGACAGTTAACCCTGATGCATTTCTACAAGTGGTTACTGTAAAAACATGCACGTGCACGCGTCTCAGGTCAGGATAAGACCCATGCATTTATTGTCTAAGGATCTTCCACTTCTAGCTACAGGTCCTTCGACATTAAAAGCACGGGTCTTATGATTAGCAGCTTAAATAAAAGCCACATATATAAGAATAACTACATATACACTGAGTGTAGTGCACACATTAAAATGGAACTGCTAGTGTCAGTGTGTACACTGTATATAAAAATGTCTCTCTGCTGTTTCATCTTATTTCAGAGGATTGTATGAGTCCCATTGGATAAATAAGTCTTCCTTTTAAGCTCTACTTACACTCACCAGAGGCCTGTTTTATCGCAAACAACATTTCTTTTTATTTCGCCCCCTTCACATTATTTTTCTTCTTTTTTCAAACTTGTGGTTCCAGGCAACCATTGCCAGTCTCCCTAGTCCTTTTCAGACATGGGATACAGAAGATTGCTGGCTTCGTTAATCTGTTTAAGTGATAGTCAGACATAGTTCACTTTTATTCTAATGTTCCTTATGGTTTTATCCAGATATACACACAACAGTGATAAGGAGTGTTATATTACACGTGTGATTTTTGTCATTCCTGCAAAAGACTCATTCACTTCTTGCAACAAGTTCTGCCTTCACTGATTCTAATCAAGAGCTCTGATTCTCTCACTAAAATGAGTGTCTTTGTGTGCTTGTGCCACATTGCCACAGCAGATGCTGCGCGCCAATCACGCACACACGATCTGGATTAAGAACAGAGGAAATGCATCAAAAACAAATGTCTTATTTTTTTGCAAAGTAGAAACAGAGCTGAGTAGATGCAAGAAACATTCAGTCTAAAGCAAACCTTTCAGTTCAGACTTGTTCCCTGTTAAAAGTGTTACTACGGGTAAATGTTACTAGCCTTGACCTGGTAAAGGTCATCACAATTTTTGTAACATTACTGTAGATCTGAAATTAAACTGTAAGGTTTACAGAATGCCTTAAAGGGTTTCCTGGCTTACAACGCAATTAAAATGAGTAATCTATGATAATTTAAGGTCAAAATGAAATAAAGAGTCATGAGATAACTGTTTTTAAAAAAAATTGGTGCTATATAAATAAAATTTTACTTAATTTAATTCGATTGAGAGCATGGCACAACTGTCCTCAGGCTTCCTTCAAGCATCAGCAGAGTAGTCACAGGGAGGTTTATAGTGGACTGAGTGCTCCCCTAACCCCTGTGGCATGAACTCACTATATCTTTTTAATGAGACTCTCAGTGTTACAGGGCTCCAGGCTGGTGGCTGGAGGGGATGGAGTTTTCCAGGCATTCACCTGACATATGCGTAGTGATGGCTTTGGAAGGTGCACTGACACTAGCCACTAGGTATCAAAAGAGTCCCCTTGAACCAACACAGCACGTTCTATTTCTATTCATGTCAACCTGGCAAAGCTTCTGGAGTATATATCACATTTAATCCCAACTAGCTCCAGGGATTTTATTCATGAACCAGTTTACGTCTATAAGTCTTCATACAGTACATCAAAGCAATGTATATTTGTAAATGTAAAAAGTTCATCAGAATCCTATTTTTATCTGTTACGTGTCTATATAAGTAACTGAAATCAAAAGTTTGGTTTTTTGATTTTTTTTTTTGCATGCTTACAGCCTAAAGTCTGACCTCAATCTGTCAGGTTGATGTAAAATCTATATTCATTTCTCTTCATCTGATCACATACATTTATGCTAAACCCTGTGGGTTTACCAGTCTTTTATCTAGAATAGAATTATTAAAGAAGCAATCATATGAATTATTAACCAAGTTTCACGTGGTACTGCATGACACTAAGCAGAAAAGGTCTTGCAGAGTTAGGCTGTGTGACTTCAGATAAAAGAACTGAGCGAAATAAAAGTTACATTAACAGGAAATCAAACAGTTGTTCAAGTGATTATGCCTTTGGCCACAGGGTGTTACTGCGACAATTTTACTTTTTCTAATACAGCTGGCACCTGCTGGTAGCCAACATAAGATAACTGTGGCACAAGTGTGAGCATTCTGAAATGTCTGTCATACTTTTTTTGTTTTTTAAGTTGTCATGATTAATTCATTTGTTGTTTGTGTTACTGATAAAAAATTTAGTTCAGTCATAGAAACATCAGTTATACCAGATAAACAAGATGAGTAACTGCTGTGCTTTATTGAAAAGACAGCATACACGTAGTAATATAGTATATGCTGCACACAAGTCACTTTAATCACTAACTTGTTAATGTGGGTTTTACATTATAGGTTAAGAAAGCTGTGCTGTACAAGCCATGTCACAGAAAAAGCATAATGAAATTCCTGCAGAGCAAGATTTTGATGTTTTCTCTGCCAGGTCTGTATGCTGCAAGACAATTTAAGAGCTGGGGCCTGTTCTTCGTACCTCGCTAAGTAAGTTAGCTGGATTAGATTGTTGACGATTTCGCGTGATCCTGGATCGTTCGGTTCCCCGAAGCTCATCCGGGACTTGCTGTCATAGCAACAGAGCCGTAAGCGTAAACCTGCTCGGGAGCAGGTTTACTTTATGTAAACAGGATTAGATCGCGGCCACGCAGGTATGTCCGCTTCATTTATACGAAAGCAACAGCGATATTTTTCCACTGTTTCACCATAAATAAATAACATCAATGTAACTAAAGATAATGCAGCACTTGATCCTTTTATTGATGTCACACAGATACATACAGGTCATTTCCTAAAAAAGGGAAATGAACTATTAACATTCTATTACATGTATGTGATTATTACAGATGTAATTCATATTTCAGAGTAGTAATTGTAAATTACTTCGTGTAATCAAGATGAGAGACCACGGCTATAAAAGCGAAGGTGGATTTGGGAAGTCTGTCGCAGCCATGTCCTGTCCGTATACGCGAGCCACCCATTGCGGAAGGTGCAAGATTGATAAGGAGAGTCCTCAGAATTCAGCGTATATTGCGGGATAGACAGGATCCTTTAGCTCAGCGCGACAGTGTGCTCATAGAGAGATATCGATATTCCCGTGAGGGTATTATTTACTTAACCAACTTGTTGACGAGGGGGTGCAGGACCACCACCTGTCTTTTTTTCCTCTGCCCTTTTCTTGGTTGCTGTTATGAACAAACTAACAGAGTATTACAGGCCAGTATTACCTTGCCAAGAGACGCAAAGCAATCTAAGAGATAAATATTACCATTCTGTAGAATACTCCTGTATTCCACTTTTACTTGTTCCCATGTTCTTGTGAGTCCTGTTGTGGCTCTAATGTGAAAGGGGATATAATATAACATATTATAATATAATATAATGCCATATGATATTGGACAATATAGTGTCATATGATAGATCTACCCTACCGCCTACTGGTGTTGGCCAGAGGGGCCGATGGCGCGATATGGCAGCCTGGCTACAACCGTAGCTGCCTCCACCAGTGTGTGAATGTGGGAGTGAATGAATAGTGGTATCGTAAAGCGCTTTGGGTGCCTTGGAAAGCGCTATATAAATCCACTCCATTATTATTATTATTATTAAATTACCTACGAGTTTGATTTGTCAGCAACTTTCTGCCAGCCCTCTCTCCTTGCTTTTGCAGCCTTTGCAGTGTTCTCTTGCGTTTTAATTAAACTCTGAAACTCCTGAAATCCCTCACTCATGAGTTCTTGCTCTGCTGCCGGAAAATACCGAGCACGCCCCTTCGACATTTTCGCCGACCAATCAGCGGGTTGCCGATCAATGTTTCTACTATCGATGCGTAGCCCCTTTTACGACACCCAGTGATGTCACATTCCTGCGTCCAGCTGTACTAATCGTCAACAGCAGGTGTGTTCGGGGAACCGGATTAGCGAGCTCACGGTTAGCGCGATGGTTTGGTCTTGGATGTGTCATTTGATCTTGGATGTAGTAAGCGACGTACGAAGAACAGGCCCCTGGATAGCCAATGAATTACCAAATGAACCCCCCCCCCCCCCCTTTTTTTTTTTTACCATGGGCCCGCCTTAAGTGGGCCCACCATGACCTTAAGTCTGTTACCGTTTGTGCAAGAGACAAAATTAAAAACGCTTTTGAAAAGAAGAGAAGTTGACTTTACAGGGATATTTGGTGCTTTGTGGTGACACAAGGCATTCACAAGGTAATGCTGTCTGAACATGGACAGAAAAATTTGGGCTAGAAGGAAAATTCAAATGGTTCCAGAAAGATGGGTCTTGTTTTTTGTTGTTTTTTTAAAAATAATTTTTGCAGCAAAAATGACAACATATGTCAATTGGGGCTGTATACATTTTGGTCAAAAAGATAATTCTTTATTATCTTTATTTGTCTATTTAGACAAAAAAAACCCAAACAAACCCCAAAACAAAACCTACCTACCAACTAACAGAAAGCACAAACTAAGTTTGCTATTTTCTGAGACTCACGTAAACATAATGCTGTGTTTCTGGGTGTCAGAACTTAAAGGGACGTGGAAATAAAAGCAAAGTGGTAAAATTTGTTTTTAAGCACCATGTTTAAGTGCTGCGTGACAAAGGTTGCTCTGTAAGAGCAGATTCAGTGCTGATTTGTTGTCATCTTGGAGCGCAGTTTTTGGGTGAGTGCTAAGCCAAGCAGCTGGGTGAGAGAAAACACATCACTCTTGAGAAAAGATGGTTGTTGCTTGGGTCGCCCATATGCCTCAGCATCTGTGAGTGACGATGAATGCTTTTGTGTAAGGGAAAATAATCCCAAAGCCCAATTCTTCTCTTTTTTGTAAACACTTTAAAAGTGTGTCTCTAAATGTGGATTACTTGCGTTGTACTTAGGTTTTTTTTTTTTTTTTAAATATTGATTTTCAACATAATAATTATGTGCTGAAAAAATGTGGTTTGTTTGATTCCAGTCTGTTCAAACACTTCTCTCAAAAGTCCAAGGTTACTTCACAGCTGTCCTGCTGTTCTCCCCTTCGGCTTTACCATGAGTCATCACTTGCAATTATGCCCTTGTGCAAAGGCTTTGTGGTTCAAGTAGGCAGATGTGGTTTTTTTAAATCTGTTCTACACAGTTGTAACCACTGCAAACTAAAGTACAGATTAAAAAAGGACGAAAAAACAAAAAACTTCATAGGAGTAAAGCAGTGGGGCAAAATACCAAAACAATAGGGTCAAAGACTAAAGCATGTAGAGCTCAGAGGAACTGCAAAACCACAGGATAACTCTCTCTGGGTTTTGTAAGACTCTTTTCACAATAAATTGAATTAAAAATTGTTGTTATAGTATCTGCTGCACTGTGGGAAATATTGATTATATCTGCTTTGTAAAAACAAAATCAACTGGGCTTGAAACACATTATCTATTGAATGAGGACTGCTCTGTTGACTAAAATATCAATATTCACTTGTTCAAAAACCTTGGAAAAGTTACATGGGAGATTAAACTATTTGCTGAAAGTGAAACAGCAAAGTTTAAAACTTTATGACCTGGAGGAGTTGAAGGAACAAGTGTTTTTTTTATTTTTTTTTATTTTTTACCTACTTTCACATTTACATCTGGCATTCACCCTGTTATGTGAAATGACTTAATTCTTCATGGTAGAGATTTAACAAGGTGTAGGAAACATTCTTCAAAGATTGGCAGCTTCATATCCGCTGCCAATCTCCCATTCCATTGGTCATAGCTATCAAATAATACAATGTACACTCTAGCCATAAAGGCATGAATGTGATCAGTAACAATTCTCAGGAAGGCTGTAGTGTTTAAACTATATTCAGCCAGTAGTAAGGAACCAAAAGTGTGCCAAAAAGCATCTAAGCCCCTATTACAACACCACCAATATGCAGGATGGATGCAAGTGTTGATGTTTATAACCCACTCTTAGCTTACTACCCAAATGTTGCAGCAGAAATTCAAACTTAACAGACCAGCCAACAGTTTTCCAACCTGCTTTTGTCCAAATTAGAGAACCGGGGCCTTGGTTTTCTTTTCTTAGCTGACACAAATGGCACATGTAACAAAACTGACACTTCAAACCTGCCACTGCAGCTGCATGTACCTGTTTGTTAAACAGTCTACAGTACTGTGCAAAAATCTTGACCCCTCATTTTATTTAGCTTCCAAAGAATCAGACTTCCTTGTGATTTTTTAAATTGGTTTTGAGACAGGACTTGAGAGATGTACCTCATTCCACCAGAAATGGTCTCAGTGAAAGGGTGGTTGTCAAATAGCTATTCTTAAAGAGGTTCAGGAGAGTGACTGTACAGCCATCTGTAAAACATGGTGGCGGCTCTGTCATAGATTGGGGCTAAATTTCAGCCAGTGGTAGAATGTATTTGATTGGCAATGGCTTCATTTTTCAGAATGACAATGACAAATAGCAAATAGCAGTCATCATCCAAAAAGAGCTTTGAATGTCCTTTAAGAAGCCTGGAGAACTATTCCTGAAGAGCACCAAAAGAAATGGCAGCAAAGTTTGTCTCAGAAAGTTCACTATGGTGAAGAATAAAGGTGGTCAAACCAAATACTGACTCTAACTCTCATTAGAATTGAAAAAAACAACAACTATTTTTACCTTATATGTAGTATTTTCATGTGTTTTTGCACGTTTCAATGAATTGCTGGACCTATTTTTCCTTGCAAAATAAGAAAAAATCAAAGGTGACTCAAGGCTATTTGCACAGTCCTCTATGCTCCCAAAATAAGGTAATAATGCTTTTCTGGACAGCATGTGAGAGATTTGCTAAAACAATTCAATATTAAACTGTAATCCAAGAGCAAAGATCTAATCCCCTGGCACTACATATTTGTAACATAAAACAAATCAAACCAGTATTTAAATGATTGGGATTCATAAATTAGTCCATGTAGTATAAGAAAGGGGATGAGAAATAGCCATTAGGGGTCAAGTTAAACATCTTAACTAAGATTTAGATAAATAATGTATCTTCAACACTCATTTGATAAAAAAAGTCATCTGTATTATGAGCATGATTTCAAATTCATTTAATGCAACTTTAGTTTAGCATTTTATGACACCAAAGTTCGTTAGCCCATATGGTCAGGTCAAGGAGAAAAGCCGAGGGAGTGCCAGGCTCGGCAGAAAAAGATAGGGTTCACTCTTGGCAGACTGTATGAAATTATGAATAAATAACCCAACATGCTGTTAGCCTGGAGATAAAACACACAACATTATCTTTCTACCCCACCCCCTGAAAAAATAATAAAAAATTAAATAAAAAAAGTAATGCCAAAAACAGATGGCTGCGCCTTCCTGTATGTCTCAGGCCTTTCCATCTCAGAGAACCATTGGCTCGTGCCTGAATTACTTGCACATGCAATACACAAGTGTGCTCTCACCTACAAATACACTGAATATCTTTCTCTCAAGCACACAGGCATGTTCTTTCATGGCCCTTCTCTTGTTTCCTGCCCAACAATTCTCCCATTCCCCCCCCCAGTATCTCCGCTCTCCAAAAACCCTCGCTAATAAATATTAATGCTGACTTCCATGTGGTGGGACAGGGCTTACTCACAACCAAATGATCCTCACACAGAATAATGAAGCTGCTGGGATCCAGGTGAGAGGACGGAGGGAGGCTTATGTAACTCAGTGCCATGTCAGGTAGGTTTCATCCATAATTTAACACTCGGAGAAGCAGATTGGAGATATAGAAGGAGACGTGAGGAATTAGCCCCATAACCTGGGAAAGACATGGAAATGGGGAAAGCAAATGTAATGAGAGAGCGAGCCCGCAAGAGATTTAATGCAGCTCTGCAGCCAAGTTTTGGGTGTGTGATAAATGCAATCAAGTTGCGAATACATCATGCATATACCTGCTGAGAGCATCATACCATTACTACAAGCAAACTGCAGGATTTTTTGTTTATTTGCTGGTTCAGTAATATCGCTGTGGAGCAAAAGCCATTCCTTGTGTAGGAATGATCAATGTAAAAACATCAGCAAACAACTGTCCATCACAGGAGATCTCATAACTCACAAAATTCAAAGAATATTGGTTTGCCTTGTCTGCAAGTATCCCCTGTTGACACATATAAACAAGACAAATGGCTGTGACAGGCAATTTGACAGACACAGCAGTTGACAGCTTCACATTTTTTGGAGATCAATTTGCCACATGCAGTGCAGCTATACATGGGCCAAACGATCAGTGAGGGACAAGAAACAACAAGGTTATTGATCTAGGTGACCTCTGAACTGTATATTTTGTCCTGGATATGATCACCCTCTGCAGAGTAAGAAAGCTATGGTTAAGCTTATCAAACCTTTGGCTGAATAGCAAATGTGCTGTAGCCTCTTTTAAAGATTTATATTGATATCGTACTTGATGTCACATGACATCTAATGCAAAACAACTTCTATCTCCAAGTTTATAAATACACATATTCATAGAGTACTGTTTCCTCAAAATAATACTTTGCTTTCTTGAAATAATGTGAAATTATATACAATATAAATTAAGTTAAATTAAATTAAAGATTACTAAACTAATTAAACATAGACGGACGCTTATTTGTTTGCATGGGTCTGCGAGGGTGTATATTTAAAGGACACTTGATATGCACGTACACGCCATAATTGCCATGGAAATGTAGACATAAATATTCATAACACCCCTTCTGTCTGCATGCATACAGGTACCATTAAGTGGGTGGCTATGCATGCATAATGCATCTATATCCTTGTTTGTCTGCATGTGTTTGCCCTTGGATCAAACATTCTTGCCAGTAGAGAGCACATGCAGAGGTGAGTCGAGAGCCACAGTTGCAGCAGGGCCAAGGGCCAAGCTGGAGCCAGATTGATAAGAGGGCCCCTATAGAGCCCCCAGAGGGCCACTAATGGAGCTGTCATCATGCAACGTCCTTGCTGTGCAACAGCCTCCCCTGCTGTCACACAGATATCACTTATACATCACACACATGAACACGCATACTGTTTACTGGTCTTGACGATTCAGCAGTTTGTCCTCAGCTGCAGTCAGTACTGGAGATCTTTCAAAGGCACAGCTGCGTCAGACAGCCAAAACACTGTCATCTCGGCAGGATGCGAGAGTACAGGGGCGTTTAAAGGCAAACATAGCTGTTTAAATTTTACATTATGCATTCAGGGCTTTGACCTCAGAAATCTGAAAAGGTCATAAGAGACAGTACAACAAAGAGATTTGGTAAACCACAAAGCATTTTACAGGGTGTTACACATGTCACAACCAGTTTAAAAAAAAATTCTGTGACTGCCTTGTAGGGAAACATTTGAATTTTCCCTGTGATATAAGTCGTTGCTTCTGCAGGAGCAGTAGCAGTTTTGGAAATAAAGTGCAAAGACATTTTCTCTGTATTTCATGTAAACGTAAGAGTGGAGAAAATGGCTTAAACCCATCACTTATATAACTAACTTTTACTATGTGAAAGAGATCCAAAATCAAAAAAGGAGGTTGTTTGGTTTAACCTACAGCCTTACTGCTAAACATTAAATCCTTGCATCTTTTCAATGCCATGCAAAAGCCTGAGGATTTTATATAAGGTCATTTTCACTACTTCAGCAACTTGTTTTAAACGTGAAGACAAAACAGATCTCTTTTCTAGTGATTGTGCAACTGCATTTGTATCTGACCTTTCAAGTTTTATCAATCCCCTTATTTTGACTTTTTTTTTTAATCTATCATTGTGTCATATTAGTTAGAGAACGTCCAATAGTCCTAGAGGAGAAGAGATACGAGTAACTAAAGTGAAACTGAGTCTAGGCAAAAAACAATCTGCATTAGCCTTTCCTGAGGAGAGGATCTACTGTTTCTCCATCAGCCAGTCTCTCTTTGGCTCATTCCTTTAGGTGTTACCAACCAGGCTCAGGAATGTCACTGACACTAATCTTAGCTTAAGAAAAGAGCATTTAGCAGTGGTATAAACTCTTATACCACTGCTTATAAGGGAAGTTGGGGATATGTTAATGGCATGGGCAGCCCTGCAGGTTGGCAAGCAAGATATTCTGATTATTCAAATTAGTCTTAAATATCAGCGAATACCTACAGTACATAATAGACCATATCAAGATGTTTACAAAGTCATACTATGGTTGTGTATTTAGACTTTTCACATCAATGAATTTCATTCTTGCTTTAGGCTTGATAGCAGAAATGATGACGTTAAAAACATGCAGCAAATGCACACAGAAATATTTTTTTTCTTGTTCAAAATTCTGTTAATTGAACACTGACACCTTGCTAGCCCTTAGTTGGACCCCTTCGTCCACTCAAAATTGACTTAATTCTTCAGAGCATCGACTGAATATGTTGGAAATATTCCTCTAATATTTTGGCCCATGTTGACATGCTAGCATCATGCAGTGTTGCAGATGATGGGAATTTCCCGTTCCACTACATCTGCTCTATAGTATTGAGACCTGGTGATTGAGGAGGCCATTTGGGTACACAGAACTCTTGTTGTGTTCAAGAAATGAGTTTGAGATAATAATATACATGTATAGGCTACCTACTAAGCCTTCTTAGAGCCATAGCAGACCAATGACCTTAAAGAGACTGTTAGATTTGTATTGTTGATTGTCATTTATGCTTAGAAATATTTACTTATATATGCTTAGAGTTTTGTAATTAGTTGTAGATTGGTAGAGGTTTTGATCCTTGATAGTCTGCAAACTTTGTGTGTATTAGACAGCACTTTGGGAGCATGAGAGGTCATACCGTGTCTTATTGTTTTATGGTAGGATTAACGTAGTTGCGTCTGTTCTAGTCTAAGTGCTCTTTGTTTAGATGAACTGCAGGACTTCCTCACCGTGTTATCTAGAATGAACCATCTAGGGGGAGGGGGAGGCTACCCTCTTCCTGACCAAGGATGTTTGACCCTTTGATCAGCAGTCCACACACACACACACACACACACACACACACACACACACACACACAGGCAAGGTACTCTTTGTGTGTATGTAGACGTCATATGTTAATGAACTTATGCATATTCATGTAACCTCAATAAAAGAACAGTGGTACGGGAGAACGGACGAGAGCAACTGGGGTCAAGCGAAGGAACGGTGCCTGTCCGGTTCTCTCCCGTGCACGAGAAACATGAAGAAGCTTGCCTACTTGTGTCTTGCTTTGCAGTGTAATTATATTGCCTTCAACGTTCCAGCGGATGGGTTCAAGCTACAAACCTATCAGACTCTACAAGAGAGACCGTCTGAAGAAGAAAGCAATAGTTCCCACTTTGTTCATTGTATCGCTTCCAAACATTAGCTAGTAGCTGTCAAAAGATATTAGGCAAATGTCAAGAAACACTTTAAACAGCAGAAGTACATTATGTCCAACATGGACGTTTCTGCTCCACCTGCTCTGAAACATCTTAATAAAGCACATATCCATTCTTTACTTAGTTAAAATAACAGATACTGACAGTCTGTAGCTATATGCTATGACCTGCATTTTGTATATGCATAACACTGACATTTGTGCAAGAGGCAAAGTTGCTTTTTTCTATTTATCTTGCATCATAACCTTCACAACAAGAATCAGTGAAGTTTCATCAAATCAAATGTTGTATGTAAAGGTCATTAAACGCATAATAGGCTAAAAATAATCACTCTAGAAAACACGATAGCACCCAGTCTATTATCTGCAGTAACCGTGACCTGAAAAGAGGTGTGAACAATACTCAAAGAAAACATAGAACCAATAACAGGCTGTGGTTGCATCCAAAACACATAAAGTGAGTCAGTCCAAGGTTGACTGGGAGAAAGAGAGCAAAATTGGTATCCTGCAGATGCACTCCAAATGTCAGGTCTGGTAAGAAGAAGTCAAGGCTGCCTTGACAGAGCAATATAATTGAACCCAATTTCATGACTCAACTAGATATATCTGCTCTTTTTCCTTCCGAGTGAGTGGAAGTATCTGCCACTGTCATTTTTAGAGGGGGGAGGAAATGAGCCATGGAAAAGATGGATTTGAAGATGGGATGGTGTGCGTGCGTGTGCGTGACAGAGAGAGAGCGAGAGATAATGCATATTAGCATCAAAGAAAGCAACCGGCTCTGTAAATCTGTCGGTAGAATATGTATGACTCATGTGATCTATACATGAGCTATACTCTTAAAAAACGTACATGTGTGAATGTGTCATAGCGAGTATAGAAAGTGTCTCGTCATTCATGAAGCTCTGTCATCGCTGGCGTAAGGCTTGGGTGTCACCCGTCACTTTCCTTGTCATGTCAGCCATGATACTGCCAGTGCATCAATCACCAATCTCCAGGCTGCTTCTGGGTGCCAAGGTAACAGGGGAAGATGACACTGGAAGTAATGCATATCTCTCTTGAAAGTGCTGAAGGTTTGGTGAGCTTTTAAGCATTCAACACATACAAAAGAAGATCTACAAGAAGTTGTGCACACATCCAAGCACTCACACAATGGTGTGTTTATGTGTCAGACACAGAAGAACAACAAGTAAACCTGGAAGCGAGTGGGCATGTGCTGACATTTGACTGACAGTTCAGTCATGAAACATCCAGGTGGATGCAGTACTGAAGAAAACATCTGGAAAGGAGGTAGGTCAGACTATGAAGTATTGTTCAGGGCTATGACACCTTTAATAAAAGAAACCCACAAAGCCCTCAACTCTTCATGTGAAACAAAACAACTACTGCCTGTTGTCAGTCTTCTAACTGTCTGACCTCTTGCGGCTTCTTTTATTTCACAGTACAGACTGCAAAAAGACAGATGAGTTATTGATCACAGGCTCTTGGCAAAGCTGTATCTCTGTGTTGAAAAACAAACTGAAAGGGAAAGAAATATTAGGAGGGGGGGTAGAAGAAAAGGGGGATGCTAGGAATAAGACGGGAAGGAAGACCATTAAAAAGAGGATGGCAGGAAGGAAAAAATGATGGCGAAAGCAGCATGGAAAAATCTGATAAGTGCAGGTGGTGTACGCTGGTGCTCTCCTCCTAGCAGGACTCGGAGAATAGCCGGCCTCCCACCTGGCTCCCATTGACTGACCAACAGGGAATCCCTTTTACAGTTGCTGCCTTGCTGGCTGTGGATATGGACTTGACACAACAGACCCGTGGGAGATTATTGGCTGCACTCCCCTTCAATAACCGCTACCCATCTCCCTCTAGCTCGTCTCCATCAATCAGCTCTGTTGTCCGAGTTTGTGGTTTTCCCTTGTTTGTTTGTTCTGGCCTCTCCTTCTTGCCTTCCATTTATGTTCTCCCTTTCTTTTCCCCCACATATTCTCTCTATCTTCACTAACACATTTCAGGCTCCCTACCTGATTTTCTGTAGCTTCTCTTCTTTCTGAACCTTCTTTTCATCTCCCCTTGCAGCCTGAGCTTTCATACCCTATTCAATCTCTTCGTCTTCAGCCTCTTCTTTTCATCTCTCCATCACTGCATCTGCTGGTCCTATCCACAGAAAAAGATTCTATAAAGCTAAGTACTTGCTGCTAGAGACAGTGGCCCTTAAAAGAACTGACCTGTTCATTCATTCATTTATTTATTCCCTGTTCCCTAAATTTAATAGAAAAGAGAGTAGAACATCATATTTTTTGTGACTACTTCAAACATGTACAGATATTCAAACATAAATTGTGAATAGACTTCCTGCTACTCAGGATTTAGATGGCGCAGAAGCTGGAAATTTAGTTTTTATAGAATTATTATGCGGTTTTGGGCAAAATTATCAAGCCACAACATTTCATTTTTAGTCATTTTCAGTCGAATCCCTGCATCTAACCCTTGTTTGAGCCACTCAGCACTGACTTATGAATCATTTAAGCATATAAAAGGCAGCTAACTCAGGGGACGAACCAGTGTTGAGTCTCAACATAACATAACTTAGCAAAGTTATCTTTAGGCACTTTATTAATAACTGTCTATCACAAATACGCCATTTGTTCCATCCATTCCATTTTATTGCACCAACAAGGTGATTCCTGATAACCTTGCATATCTTGACTACATGTGTAGTGCAAACAAAAAACATGAAGAAACTGAACAAGTGAAGCAAAAAAGAAAAAGGCCTAAAAACTATCAACAGCAGATGAACAGTACCTGATGGTCAAGTCCTAAAGAAATAGCAAAAAGACATGTGGGGTTAATCTGGCCCTCCCCAAATCCCCATCAGAAATGGCTTCAATGGAAAGATGCTGGTTAATTTTTCAGTATGAATATGATCCCAAATACAATGCAGTAAAAGCACACCTGGAAAGAAAAATCACACAGTGGAACACTTTCAGTGGATGGATTGATATTCCAAAGCCTGACCTCAGCATTGCTACTCCCAAAGATTACTTAAAGTTCAAGCTGAATTGATAAATTAATGTGGTCATACTAAATATTGACTTTCGGTCATATTTTTATATGATAATATAAGAAATCAGGACTGGGCCTAGACTCCTGCATAGGGTAATGTCTGGCATATCAGTCTCCCTGAAAAAGGTAGGCATATACCATTAAAACAGCATAAGGATATCTAATAGTGAAATAATCTTAACATCATGCCCTGTATTAACTGTTTCAGAGGTATGGCTACAAGTATTCCATATTTTTCGCATTGTCAAGAAACCCATTAAATAGTTTATGAAGTATGATCTTGTCAGAGTTGGACAGCTGTCTGTCACTGAGTGACCAAACAGTTGTCTTGGTCTGTTTGCCTGCACAAAGACAAGTCACACTACAGGCACTTTCAGTTGGCAGGTTCCTCTAACACTTGGAGGGAAACCCCTCTTATTTGTTTGTCCAGACTGCAAGAACTAGGGATTATAAAAGTTATTAGATCTTTAATTTAGGGGCCTTCTTTTAGTTACTACTTCAGGGTAGGTGCACAAGAGACATGAGAGAAACCTATGAGCTGGGTAAGTAAACAGTGGATGCCCCAGATGTAAGCATATACTGTTATTGCACTGGCAACTGGCAACAAAAGATATCTGTGTAAACATCAGCTATACAAGCAGCAGCGTGTAAGCTGAAGTAGAAACAAAACAGAAAAGGGATCATCGGTGAAGTCCGGTTGAGCCTGTATGTGATGGTTCTAGAGGAAACTCCCCAGTGGGCAGTTACCCTCAGGCGGTCCCTAGAACTCTTTGGTCTAAAACCACATTATTATATAACATAATCACATAACATAATCTCTGCTTTAAAGGTTTACTTGTCTGAACCCTCCCTTTTCCAAGCATCACCTTCCCCACAAGCCCCAGGCAGTCAATATCAATATTCAGCTACAAACTGTGCTGCACACAGCATTGAATCCCCCCAAAAAAGTAAATAAAACAGCATGCGAGACCAAATCATGCTCATTCAATGAAGTGAAACTAGGACAGATAGATCCCCACTTTATTTATTTATTTATTTTCCTGCAGTTTAATATATTTTACTGCGCCTGGTATAAAACTGCCGAGCTACTCTCCATCACTTGCAAATACAAGATTGAATTTTGGGGGAGAAAAGGGGAAGGGGGAGAGAGATAGAGAGAAAGATTGAGAGGTACAGAGAAAGAGCAGACAGTAGGTGGTGGTGGGTGAAACCAGTAAATCTGTGCGTGTAAGCGTACTGGCACAGGAAATGTCTGATTTCTTTTCATACGCCCGCCCTCTCCCCCTGCACATTTCTTAAGGGAATTGATATGTGAGGACAGACAGACTGAAAGGAAAGAGACCGAAAATGAAATAAGGAAACATTCAATCTGACAATATGAAGCCCATACTGCTGATATTCAATATTTCTTTAATGCTTTTAAAGTATTATCTTCAATCCCATTTCAAAGGCCCATCACAGAGACACAGAGGGCCAGTTTTTTCCTCACTCGCATTTCCCTTTAACTCTCCCTTTTTCTCCCTCTGCCCTCCTCTCTCTTTTTTCTGTCTGCTCTCTTTTTTACATTGCCAGATCACACGGTTCTGCATGTGATGTAATGAACCAGTCGGTACCAAAAACATCGAGCCAGGAATGTGTTTGGTGATCTGCCGAACCCACAGTAACATCCTTTCACTGTTTTGTTTTTTGTAGCAGTGCCCTTAGGTAGCAGAAATGAGATCTTATCCACCCTGTAATAAGGACTGACCAATCAAAGGCATAAAACGCCAGGTGTAAAAACACACTATTGTAAACACATGCTACCATATTGTCTTCCACTGTGACTCCTTGTTTCTTATTGCACATAATTACTTACACATATACAGTGTCATATGTGTGTTTTCTTCTTTCAGTTTTTCACTAACTAGAATAAAACATCTACCAAAAAGACAAACTCTTCAAAGTAGTCCAACAGAGGACAGGTTGTACCTAAGACCAAATCCATACGTAAAGAGAATTTTAAAACATCTAAATTCGAAAACATATAATAATAGCTATTATTTCTGTCTCTAGTAATTTGTATTTGGTGGTACGGCTCTTTTCTGGGATCGGCCTTCCATACGTGGAAAGCTGTGAGAGCAGCAGAGCAGCAAAACCTAAGCACAGAATATATCAGTCATCAATGACACCAGATTTAATAACAATTAACTGACAAAATAGGGTGTGAAAAAAAAGTGGCTTGCAAAGTGGCTTGCATGTACAGCTTAAGTAGGCAGCCTAGCTGATATGGGCTGGCAGTAAGATCAGCTGCTCTGTCAGGACTGCGCCTTCCAGGGGTGTCCAAACTCTGGCCCGCGGGCCACCCGCAAGTAATTTTATAAATAGAATAGAATATGGCCCGCACTTCAACTTTTGCTTGAGTGTATTGCACTTCTTAGTTTTAACACCAGGGGGAGCTGCTGTTGATCAAGGCAGTTGCTCCACCAAAAAGGACAATCACAGAAGAAATTTACCCCCAAGTTACTAAACATGGCAGAACCAAAGGAGCGAAAGGTAGAAAGCGAGTGCAGAGAATTTTAGACAGGTGGGAGAGTGAATATTTCTTCAAAGAATTCAAGGGGAAGTGTATCTGTTTGTTCTGCACTGAAACTGTGGCAATTATGAAAGAGTATAATGTACCACGTCATTATAAAACCAAACATCAGGCCTATGCATCCTACACTGGTGCTGAGCGAGAGCAGAAATTAAAGCAAATGGTAGCTGTCCTGCAGGGTCAGCAACAGTATTTTTTTGTGCTCAAATTGTCCAGGAAAAGGCTACAATAGCCAGCTTTGAGGTCGCCCAACTCATCGCAAGACATGGCAAGCCTTTTTCAAATGGAGACCTCATAAAACACGGCCTCGTTAAAGTCACCGAAATAATGTGCCCGGAAAAAGCGCAGGACTTCAACAACGTCAGCGTGTCCAGAAATATAGTTGTGCGACGCATTGAAGACTCGTCGGCCAACATCAAACTGCAACTGTCTGATAAAGC
The DNA here is from genome assembly GCF_057382095.1 of Aulonocara sp. 'chitande type north' Nkhata Bay. Taxonomy (NCBI): domain Eukaryota; kingdom Metazoa; phylum Chordata; class Actinopteri; order Cichliformes; family Cichlidae; genus Aulonocara; species Aulonocara sp. 'chitande type north' Nkhata Bay. The sequence goes on along the minus strand of NC_141360.1, from coordinate 29,287,126 downwards.
TGTGCTTTTGATTTTTACTCCATCGCATGCGATGAGAGCACCGATGCCACAGACACCGCAAAGCTGCTAATTATTTTGCGGGGAGTGGACGAGAGCACGAGCACTTTAGGTGAGTATATTCCACAGTACCTGTGTGTTAATAAGCATGCATGTGCAGGTACACATGCTTCAAATATCAATAATGCGCCTCAATTATGTCACTACCCTGCTTTTGCGCACCACTTTCTTTATATACACAGCGCACGCACAAGTACACACAGCTGGATGGCCCGATTTACATACCCAGCGCAGCTGATACTCACCAGAATAATTTACTAAAATTATTAAGTCCAGTTCAGTCTGTTAATGTTGATAATTGTTTCAAACGGACGTTAATAGATATTTTGCTAAGCCTAATAACTTAAATAATAAACTTGAAATGTACCCGTCCTATTTTCCCCTTTATTGTTTTTTCTCTGTACTGTCAATCTTCTGTCTAAGAAGAAATCTGAGGCTGCTGTTCTGAGAATGAGCTACCAAAGCTTTTTCTGAATAAATCAATAAAGATCCATTTATGGAAAGCTGTTTTGTCTTTAATTATATTCAACAATATAACACATTTGACCACTTTTAAGTGATTTTTCCAACTTTAATACAGCAAAGTTAAGGTTATATACCTAATTTCTAGTAAATGGCCCAGCCCCTCCTATATTTTTATGTATGTGGCCCTCAGTGAAAAAAGTTTGGACACCCCTGGCGACTGCGGTTGACTTTTTAGGTGATTTAATTTAAGTTAGATTCACTTTTATTAATCAAAAAAGTAAAACTGATAAATTCTGAATTAAACTGAGTTAAATCATATTGATTTGTACTGCAGTACATTCATCTCTGAAGCATTTTTGCATTTGCAGTTCAATTTGTATTTACAGCAACAAGCCCAATGTTTCAATCAATGGTGTAAATGCGAACTGCAGAAGTAGAGGAGAGGTAGATTGAAATACCAGTGTAGTGGCTTGCCTCATCTGCTTTGCTGCCACATGGGTCTCAGTTTTTAGAATTAAAAATGAAGCATGCCAAATCACACCACCAGTCTCAATTTCTGAAGTCTCAACTCCTTCCAGTTTATTTCTGTTTCTTTAATAAACAAAAGCATGGAGCAAACACTTCCCACATGCTTGCTAAAATAAACTCTAGCTCTCCACTTCAAATTTTTTCAGCAGGTGATCATCTAATAAATAAAAACAATCCAACAGAAAAAGGAAGAGTGTCTGTCAAGTCTGCGATGTAACTTTTAAGGTCCTTCTCATTGGAAATATATTCCCATACAACTAAACTGCATTCCGAGTTAAAAACAGTGGTGGAGACTATGACACCACCATAATTATTGCAATGAACTTGAGATCTCATTGCTTTTGAAATGGAAAAATGCTGTCTTTAAATTTACTTTGGTGCATTAAGATGACGCTAAAAGAGGCAATAACACAAAATCAGTCTAATATCAGCTTGCTATCAAGTTGGCAATTAGATACATTCTGTTTGTGATGATATGGCAATTACCCAAGATAAAGCAGCGGAAATTGGAAATCTGTTGCCATTTACATACATAGAACTTCACATTAATGACTTACATTCTCAGTCCAAACAGAACCTTATATTATTTGAATTTCAGAAATTCTTCCACAAATAGTGACATAGTCGCTGCAGGATGGAAATTTAATTGTGAAATGACATAAGAACTTGGCAACCAGAAGGCAACTACTTGACAACTGGCTGAGTTGAGTCCCTTAAGATTTTTGGCACAGGAAATAATTAGGAAACTTACTCAGCAGTCAAAAAGTTTGAGTATAAGTTTTGGGTCCGTTGACAAGGGTTTTTTTTTTTCTGCAAAAGAGTAAAGAATTATCAGAGCACAAACCATATCAAAGCTTGTCTGAAGATGAATACAAATATTTAATTACAGCATACTAAAAACCATTGATCATACTGTGTCTAGGCTCTTTAACTCTAGCACAAGTACCACAGAATTTTTAAACAGCTTGTCTTTGGAAGGTAAAACAACTGTAATCATTAAGGAAAAATATAAACTTTAATATATCTAAGGCAGAAAAAGACCAGTCAAATTTCATACAAATTACATATATTATTAGCATTAAGAATTTATATGTTACATTAGGCTTGGCAAAGTATATAAGTAATGAAAAACCCAATAAGAGTAAGTCATGACAGGTGAACAGAGGTAAAGGTTGTGGGCTATGCATGCGTTTCCCACTTCTGCATCTGTGGAGTCTGCACCACATCTCATCAGTATTCCGAATGAGTGTGTCCTGTTTCCATCAGACGCCTCATCCCCACCCCAAGCTCCCATTTCAATGATGCAAAGCATGTCTGTGTCCATGCACAGGAAAGTGCGCACGCATGGTGCATTACTTAAAAGTCAGCCTTGAGAGTAGTGGGGAAACTGCAAGACAAACTCAAAACAATGAGGAAGCAAAAAATAGCTTTAATTTGCACTGGAAACACTATTAAACGCAATTATTAAAGCTGTTGTTTTCCTTTTGTTTTCTTTAACATATTATGTTATGTTTTAAAAATGCAGCATGGCGAGAAAACCTGCAGATCATTGATTATAAATCTGTAACTGTAAGATTCAGCATGAGGATTATATAACGCAAACTCTAGTATGGTTTCCTGGAGTTTGTTGGGGAACTTTTTAAAAGGCATTGCACACAGAAATGTTCTATACATATGCTAATAACCCGTGCAAGGTAGAAAACAGCTGAGCTCAGCTTCAGAACTGGAAACAGCGATCGTCCAAAAAAGTATTATAAACTTAAACCAGTTATTTGCAAAACTGCTGCACTCTTTTAAAGTAAGAGAATATCTACATCAACAGTACCCAGATAATGGTTAACATAACTACTGTGGTTGTATCTGATAATGTGGGACTGGGAAATGTAGAGACTTGCTCTTGCAAATTAACCCTTAAACCCATGTACCATCACACTTTTTAAAAAGTAACTAAATAATCAATGTTAACAACTTCAGCCACTTAACAACCGAGAGCAATGCATATTTAATGTCTCCCATTAACAGGGTCTACAATGACATGACCGAAAAGAGGCCCGTCACACAGAGAACAGGGCTGTGTAATTAGAATCGATAATTCATTTTCCCCTTTTCTGCCACTGTTCCATTCAAACAAACCCTTACACGCTATCGAGAGAGCTTCGAAACCTCTTCAGGGTCACAGTAATTGGACTGGGATTTTTTTATCTCTTTCCTCACGTTGCACCTGACTAAAATCTCATCAGCTAAATGCAGAGGAGCACATTCTTCTTGGTGTAATTGTCTTCGACAAGCATGTGAATTTTTTGCTGCTCTTTTTTCCAGGCGCTTGCATTGTTCTTTTTGGTTGGTTAATTTGGGGTACAGCAAGAACTTTTGGTCACTGAGTGCATGGGTGCTAGACAATGAGGGTGTCATGCTATTTATCCCCCTGGCAATAATGGAGCCTATTAGAGGTCTAAAGCTGAAAGCTCACAGTCAGTAAGTGGATGAGGAGAGGAGCTTGGATTTCCATGTGTACTCGCTGGAATAATTATAGAAGTTTTTAAGTTTCTTCACTTCAGTGGTGGATTTAATCACTGTCAAACAAGAAGCCACCCATTGTGCGAATCTATTTATTCCAAGTCTTGATGTCTCCTCTATCTGTGCATTTGAGTGGATGTAATTACACCCTGCTGTTAATATAAATGGACTTTAATTGCTCATATTCAGATTCATTTTCAGTCCCCTCAAATTTCCTCAAATGTACATGTTCATGTACATACATCATCACTGCAGCATGGCCATGAATATTGATGATCACCATTACTGTCATTCATGCACACTCATCACCTTAATTTTGACTAAAAACATCATCATCATTGATCAGTACTGGTATGACCATAATCACTGTCATCATCACCACTGTCACCATCTCTGCTGCTGTCAAGAAAAGAACTCGCATCACTTTAAACCTGTGAAGCGAATCACAGTCAGCGTCAAGCAGGAGATTGCTCTGGGACATTTTAAAGATCGCAGCCAGCTAAACATGTCTGAGCTACAGCACAGGCATGCTACAGCTGCACATTTCAACATTTCACATTTCAAGAGATACATAATGGTGGTTGTGACTAGCTTTTCTGTCATACTGCCATTCCCATCTCTCTGGCTGGGATTTAATGTGACACTTATAGCTATTGCATGGCTTAGCCCCCAGATAGCAGGAAACCACGTCTGAATGGAAATGAGATTGTCATCTGTCAGCTACACCCATCAAACCACTGGAATACTGACAAAGAGAGTGGAAAAAAGATTGAGAGAGATACTGGGTGATGGAGAGGAAGAGGAGGAACCCTGTAGATGGCTCTTATATTTGCTCCTCATCACAGAAGCTCTTATCTGAAGACAGCAAGGCTAGCATGACTCAGATGGTACAGAATACAAATGTGGACGGACATGAATCATTGGTCTATGTCACAAAGGTCTTTCACCCAGCGAGATTTTTCATCTGAATTACATGATATCAAGACTGATGGTGCATTCAGAACAAAAAAGTAGCACATTTCCAAAGCTGGGACTTTTGAGTATCACTTGTTAAATGAGAAGTGGACAGAGGAACCGCTCGAAACACAACAGCAGCCCATATTGTGATATAGTGATTCTGACACCCGCATCAATTTTTGCTATTTCCTGATGTGTTCCTAAGATATATACGTATTTTGACAGTGAGACATTTTTCTTCTTTATATTGCTTCGGCTTTACACCAGCAGAATGGATTTGAAGTCACTGCTCATTTTCAGCTTTGGAGATGCTCGGGGATGTGAACATCCATACTGGATGAAAATGATTCAAAATAAATACCTAAGCAAGTTTTTGAAGGTCAAAGAAATTAATATTGTTGATCAAAAATGTCATTCTCTTTACTGTAATTCAGCTGGGCATGTGTTTCATTTACTAAAATCTAGATTCAAGATAAAAGCTGATCTAGGAGAGCTTCTCAAAGCAAAAATACTAATTATCTGCTGATCTCCAGGGGTTGGAGACTACAGCCAGTTTAATGACCACGAAAAATTTGCAACCACTTATTATTTATCACTAGTACATGTCTATGCTAAAGTACTGTTTGCCTTTTCGTGACGTGGGTAGTGGAATTAAATGATATAGTGCTTTTTAAGGTGCTGTGGGTGAATAAACGCAAAAAAGGGTCATTGTGGCAGGGTGTGGTTGGTGGCTCAGCTGGGCAGCAAGTTCAGGGTGTGGTGTCAAGGGAGGCTGACCGCCATCATCTAATCATGCCTTTCATTTTGAGTAGGGCACCGGGACCTAATGGGGTGCTGTGTGTGCTATGTGTGCTAAGCTGGAGACATGAGCTGAAAAGCTGCACAACCAAAAAGGTGGAGATTAAAATAAATGTGAAATAAATTGAGACTATGCTTTTTAATGTCTTTAGATGCATGAAGGCGGCTGCCAGGTGGTTGCCAGGTGGTTGCCAGGCAGCCTAATGGCGCCATAATATCTCATGCTTAAGTGAAGTTTTGGGGGATATAAATTAGAAATCACTGGTGTGAAATAAAAATGATACAATGCTTATTTAAGGTGTTTTTATCTGAATAAATGCGAGGTGGCTGCTAGACAAAATGATGTTGCCACAATATCTAGATGCAAACCTTCATGTGCGTAAGTTGCACTTTCTGATACAGTAATGAAGCCTCTTTTTCCATTTCCATTAGGACCTGTTTGGCTTACTCAACTCGACTTTATTCAGTTTTACATTACAACTGAGTACAACCTCAATGTGTTTGGGGTCGTTACAGCAAATGCTCAAAAGCCTGTGACATCCTTTATTTATTAAGGGAAACAAACACAAAACAACAATGGAGGACGCTCAGGTGATGGTAATACCTGCTGCTTGAAGTATGGTGAAGTATTTCCTCATGGCAGTTTTGATTTTTGTGACGGAGTAGCTCTCATGCCTCACTGAATGATGCCACTGATTGGCCAATCAGTGCCATGCAGTCTGTAGCACTTTGAATCACCTTGTTGTTGAATTGTGCTATATAAATAAACTTGCCTTGCCTAGATGTCGCATTTTTGTTAACTACTCAGCCGTAGGTACTTAAAAAATACCTGGATCCACGTACTACCACTTAATGGATAAACATAAAAACCTTGTCAAGTAGAGTTGAGCCGAGCCAAATAGGTACTCTTGGAAAAGGGCTATAAGATGACTTTGACCTCGCCTCAATGGGCTGTGACCTTCTTCACATCGGGCATTGTACATTTATGTCATGAGTTATCAAAATCCAGATGCAGACAGAAGAAGCAGATTGAGCAAACAAAATTTCAATTTTAATAATATGCCAATACACACACACACACACACACACACACACACACACACACACACACACACACACACACACACACACACAAAAAGTACAGAGAAACACAATGACAAGAGGTTTGGTTCAAAGAAAAAAGGGATCCAGGAAAGGCAACCACAGGAAACAGGAACAAAAGCACAAGGACTGACAAAAGACTGAAGGAGAGACAGGATTTTAAATACACAGTTAACTAATTGAGAACAGCTGGAACCACTAAGGGCAAGTCAGACAATCAGCAAGGAGGGAAATCTAACAAAGGAAGTACCAATGAGAAATACCAATGAAAACATTAACCTTCAAAATAAAACAGAAAATAGCTAAAGTACAAATAACGCAGGTAAACATGAGGACATGTACAGAGTGACAGAGGAAATGGGGAAATTAGAAACACAAAGGAGGTGAACAAAAAACAACTAATATGAATAACAATGAATATAATCAGACAATGACAATTTGTTGCACAATACTCTAGACACAACTACATAATACAGTGTCATCACTGACCAAATCGACTGACCAAAACAATTACTGCTTTCAATTTTTTGATCAGTTTTATATTTGATAGCGGTCCAATATAACTGGGTCACCGCCCATTACAGCACTTACTTTAAAATGTAAAGCTCTTCACATGACCTCAGCTTCAGTCATTGTTTAATAAACAATCTAATTTCCATATGTACATCTTAAACAAAAAGTAAGTCACTTTCCCTCCCTGTAAAAAAAACTCTCAGACTTTTTTTTAGTATAATGCCAAAACCAGCAGAAGGAGACTTATCCAGCCCTCTCGAAGGTAACAGCAGAAAGAAGTGGGAGGCCAGTGAGCCAAAATCAAATTAGCATCACAATAAATCAGCAGCAGAGAGACAGCAGTCAGAGTAAAGGTGAGGGAAGAAGGCCATGGATTATCTGCCATGGGGGCGACTTGCTGTCAATCAGCTGTCTGAAGGAGTGCTGTATTTGAACAGCAAAACCACAAATGGGACACACAAACACACAGAGCCATACACACATATAAATAAGAGGGTATTAGTTAATGGACTCGCACTTAAAAAAAAAAGAAAGACGGTATACCCACAGTCACATGTTCACTGTCTTCCATGCATCGATTCTTTAAAAATAAAGAATCATTGACTGAGGCCAACTTGATTGGTTATGTTGACAGGACAGTGATCGATATTGATGCCCCAAGCTGCAGTGAGAGCAGAGATCACTAATACAGAGTAGGTGCTCTGAATTGCATTATTGCACAGTAAATGCACGCATTCACATGTGCACACACACACACACACACACACACACACACACACACACACACACACACACACACACACACACACACACTGTTATACCAGTTGGTAATTAGTCAGCCTGACAGAACATCCCATGGCAATCGAGGACAACTAGAGCTGAATTACACCAGAGAAACTACTCCTGCAAACATGCACACAGTCACAGACTTACACACTGTCACCAGGGAGGGTCTCTGCACAGTATGAGGGCCTAATTAAGACACAGATATAATTGGGGTGGGGGGTGGGTATGTGTCTGTTTATTTCAAAGATGTTCAATTACTCAACAGAACATGCGCACAAACCCCAGCAACACCTTCCCTTGGGGGGTCAAGCAGAGTAGGAGAAAGGTACTGTAGGGGAAAGCAAAAGGACAGCAGGCCACTGGCAAACACATACAGCGGGACACAAAAGCATACACTAAAGGGATACATGCCAAATTTAGCTGGAGAAAGGCAGGCTGAGAGGTTGCACAGAGGGAGAGGGAGAAAGAGGGATTGGGGGGAGAGGAAGAGACAGCAGATGAAAAATGAGGCTACCTTGCAGACAGGCCTCAGACGACACAACACACTCCCAACGTAGTCGAGCCTTGGGGATACACAGGGAATTTTGGGTAATGCGGTTCGACGTGCCACAGCTCAGTGGCCCCCTGACTGGCTGCTCAGACTGGGCCGAGGAGCTTGCTGGGGGATGGGGCACGGTGGAGGTTCCTGATTGGCCGCAGTGTTTCTGGAGGCAGGCTGTGAGAACACAGCCTATGTAGGTTTGTCCTCAAACTAAGGTCGATAAGCAGTTGAAGCTAACGTGCACAACATTTCAACAGCGGACAATAACATGGTTTCATTTCTACACTAAAACTTGACAATATATTGTCTTCTGTGTTAGCATTGACAAAACTGTGCTTTCTATTTAAAAGCAATTTCTTATTATTTCATTTCAGGTCATCACATCTAATTATGTCTCTCTAGAAATATGTAAGTGACCAGTTTACATCTGATACCCAAGTAAAGTGGATAAATAGACTTTTCATTGAGTCACGTAAAGGTGACAGCGACACTCATTGAACATATTCACAGAAGGACGAAGCAATTATTTTAGCATAAATAAACTAATAGCATTATATTTGGGAGTGTATGAGTCATTAATGGCCATCAATCAATAGCCAGCTGAGGGTAAACTGTGATCAAGATGCCACTTCCAAGTCATCCAAAGACTTACTGAAAGAAAGTCTTCTTTCCCATGCTTTTCCTTCTCCTTACTCAGTGATAATGCAAACATGCTTACCCAGGACTCCTTGCAGACTTCTGCAAAAACCTCAGAAATGCTTACTAGCATTAACCATCAAGCACGTGGAGTGATATTAGTTTAATGCAAGGCAAGATTAATAGAGATACAGAGACACTCCCTTGCTTGGTTCTCAGTTGCATTTTGATACTGAGGCACATTTTTTCTGTATGAACCGGCCGTCCGATGGTTGCAGTGTCATGTATCATGCATTAGCCAACATCTTAATCACCATAAAGATGACTCAAACATAAATAGATTTTCTCTTTCGCCCCGTGCTTTCCTGATTCGGTGTTCCACTGGCTCTATGTGAATTTGAGGTCATCTCTCACCTCTTTCTTTACTGGGAATGACTCTCTCCCACTCTACCTCCATTTCTCTGCACTTCATAGCTATGAATGGTGCTTTTTATGGATGAGCTAGCTAATGAAGGATCCATCTTCAGTGATTAACATTTTCCCAGGCCTGGGAATTGTCTGTGGGTTCAATTATCACTCAGGAGCCCACCTATTGTTCAGGTGGCACGCGTCTGCTAAGTGGAAGTTTATACCTTCAACATTGTGCATTAGTGCACATCAATTATGCAGGTGGCAGCAATTACATATTTATGCATTCTGATAATTACATTTTTAATACAGCAGATGTCAGCCTCATTTATAGCAGTTAATGAAAATGAATGACAACCATTTTATAGTGAGAAGTTCACAGGAGTGCTGGAAATATGTGGCTAGGAGTCAGCTTTGTATCGGTGAATGAAACGGATGTCTCCTTCGCTGATTAGAAGAGCTTAAACAACGTGAAGCTGTTATTTCATTGTAGGAATCTTGATTAATATGAATATACATACATTAAGTGTTGAGCTACAAAATGGGTCTGATATATAATTTTGCTACATGTGGACAGTGGTCACTAGCAGGGTAAGTACTAAATATTGTAGCAGATCATTATCTTTCACTCCGCCTTTTCAAGTTATGAAAGCAACAGAACACGCCAATCAGTGTCTTCTAATTCTGCAGCAGTCTTGCATAACCAGTCATGTTCTATAAAAAGGCACAAACTGGGGCAAAAGTTTGTAGGGAAGGACTCTGCAGCACGAGGGTCAACATTCCCAAAGACTCGGAGAACTCAAATTCATGATGGCATTTTGTCCAGCTTCTGACATCTGAAAAGTGAGTCACCAGCTGTGAGTGGCGTCCCCACAAAAGAACCCCAGGAGAGAATTGACAGCAACTCAAATGCAAGTTGTTCTAAATTTTCAGGGAGAATGCTAGATTTACTGTCCGGTCATTTGTAGAAATGCAGGACTCATCATCACATGCCTGTAGGAATGTGACTCTACACACTAATGTGGTGGTCAGATTTCCAAAAATATTTCTGCGTCAGCCATGCATTGTAAAGAGCAAAAAAAAAAAAAAAAAAAATCACAATAATAAAAAAGAAAGTCATCATAGGCAGCAGTTTTATACACTGGAGGCTTCTCACAATATTCATGCTTTGAACTTTCCTGTCTTGCCTCATCAACACTAAAAATGCACTTACATACCCAGCACTTCTTAAGGTGTGTGAATTATTTGGTGGCCATTAAGCTGATGGCTTTGATCTTGGAATAACAACTGTTGTTAGATACTTCTGACATCCACTGCAAATGCAGATTTCATGAAATGCTTGACAAGTGAAAGGAGACTAGCCAGTGGGAAATAACCTCAGCTATAATCAAATAAAGAGGCCTTCAGTTCTGTTTAGCTCTTTGACAGGTAAGTTGGCTGCTGCTATAACGATGCAATACACTGTAGATTCTGCATTAAGAAAAACAAACAAAAAAACAAAACACTTTTCTGCTCCATGAAAACCCACAAAAGTCAAACTTACTAGTCATGCATGCCTAGAGACTCATTGGCAACCAGTTGGTAGGAAAAATCACTATTCCTTGACCATTTGGTGAGTGGTCAAAGACTGCACCAAAAAAAATCCTCCTTACCACTGGTTTGGTCACTAGCAGACTGCATCGCTGTCATCACCTGCAGTTTGCATTTAAAATGCAAACACTTGTCAACTACTTGCTAAATTGTTGTAAAAGTATGATGAGTGTAGTGCAAACCAGAAACATTTGCCATTTATCTTCAAATTAAAAGTCGTATCTTTTGAAATCTGTTGGCTTTAGTAGGAAGACTCAACTTTTACTTTGAATGCGAAAGGTTTGTGGTTTGCATGCATTTTTCCAAGTTTCACTGCTGTTCAGCAGGTAGTTAGTAAATGTTTGCACACAAGTTGGCATCTCCCATGCAAACTACAGGTGACCACAGTAATCTGCTATTGACCAAAGCAATCACAAGGAGATTTTTCGCTTTTTTTGCAGGAGCACCCTCGAACAATCAAAATAGTCTATTTTAGATGTACGTGTGAAAAGGTGGAGCATTGTTGAACTCCATAATATTATGACTGCCATTTATATACGAATATAACATTTTGTACAATTATTGCTAGCCATTTAATTTATTTATATGCAAAGCTCGGGAGTTCAGTCATGTGATCTGTGTGTGTGTTTACATCCCTCCGAGGGCCGACCCAACAGCTGCCTGTGAGAAAATACACACAGTCACAGCAAGACTTCAGACACAAAACCCCGAGGCTTTCATTATTATATCTGGAGACTTTAACCATGCCACACTGGATTCTACTCTGGCTGCTTTTCACCAGTTTGTGAATTGTTCCACAAGGAGCAACAGGACAATTGACCTACTGTATGCTAATGTGAGAGATGCATACAGAGCCACCCCCCTCCCCCCACTAGGGAAGTCAGACCACAACCTGGTTTACCTACAGCCACAATACACACCCCTCGTCCAAAGGCAGCCTGTCACAACGCGCTCCATCCGGAGATGGACCCCAGAAAAGGAGGATGCTCTGAGAGACTGCTATGACACCACAGACTGGGATGTGCTCCTGAGCCCACATGGTGAGGACATAGAGGGGGCGACACACTGTCTTACAGACTACCTCAACTTTTGTGTGGACACAGTCGCCCCTGCTAAGACGGTACGGTGTTATCCTAATAACAAACCGTGGGTAACACAGGAAGTCAAAGCTGTCCTCAACATGAAGAAGAAGGCTTTCAGGAGCAAAGTGAAGGAGGAGATGAAGGCAGCACAGCGGGAGGTGAAACGCTGCCTGAGGGAAGCAAAGGACACCTACAGGAGGAAGGTGGAGCAGAAGTTGGAGAGGAACAATATGAGGGAGGTCTGGAATGGTGTGAAAACCATCACAGGCCACAACACCAAGAAAAGCACAGTGGGGGGGGGGGGGGGGGGGGGGGGGGGACTGTGGAGAAGGCAACCAAACTCAACAACTTCTTCAACAGGTTTGACCAGCCCACAACCCCCCCACCCTCACCTTCACTACAGAGTCCTCTCCCCACTCTCCTGCCTCCCTCGCTTCCCCCCTTCCTGACACCATGACACCCCCCTCCTCCAATCCCTCTCTCAGCAGCAAGACATCTCCCCCCCTCCCCTCCTCCCAAACATCTCCCAGTGTCACAGTGGATCAGGTCAGGAGGCAACTGAGGAAGCTTCGCCCCAGAAAGGCAGCAGGCCCAGACAAGGTGTGTCCTAGGATGCTTAAGGCGTGTGCTGCTGAACTTGGGGAGCCGCTACAACGAGTCTTCAACCTCAGTCTGCGACTGGGGAGAGTGCCCGCCCTATGGAAGACATCCTGCATCGTCCCGGTCCCCAAAAGGAACCGGCCCAATGAGCTGAATGACTTCCGACCGGTGGCACTGACGTCACATCTTATGAAGACTCTAGAGCGGCTCTTCCTCAACCTCCTCCGACCACAGGTACAACATGCCCAGGACCCACTACAGTTTGCATACAAGGCGGGTGTCGGAGTGGAGGATGCCATCCTGTACCTCCTACACAGAGCCCACTCACACCTGGATGGGGGAAAAGGCACGGTCAGGATCCTGTTTCTTGACTTTTCCAGTGCCTTTAATACCATCCGGCCCTGTATGCTTCACAAAAAACTGAACAGGATGGAGGTGGACCCCTGCCTGGTGGCCTGGATCTCCGACTACCTCACCGACAGACCACAGTACGTCAGGCTGAAGGACATCACGTCTGACACTGTGGTCAGCAGCACAGGAGCAGCACAGGGAACTGTGCTGTCCCCTCTTCGCTTCACCCTGTACACCTCTGACTTCTGCTACAACTCTGAATTATGCCATATTCAGAAGTTTGCAGACGACACAGCCATCATGGGGTGTATCTGGGATGATCAGGAAGAGGAGTACAGAAGTCTGGTGAGGAACTTTGTCGCATGGAGTCACACAAACCACCTGCAACTCAACACCTCAAAGACTAAGGAACTGGTTGTGGACTTCGGGAGGTCCAGAGAAGGTCCACTGCCGGTTCAGATAGAGGGGGAGGAGGTGGAGGTGGTCAACAAGTACAAGTACCTCGGGCTGTGGGTGGACAATAAACTGGACTGGTCATGCAACACAGAGCACCTGTATAAAAAAGCCCAAAGCCGACTGTACTTCCTCAGGAGGCTGAGGTCTTTTAACATCTGCAGGAAGCTCCTGAGGATGTTTTACCAGTCGGTGGTTGCTGGAGTACTTTTCTATGCTGTGGTGTGCTGGGGGAGCAGCACAGCAAAGAAGGACTCATCCAGGCTGGAGAAACTGATCAGGAAGGCTAGCTCTGTGGTCGGCATGAAGCTGGACACTCTGGTGACAGTGGCAGAGAAAAGGACATTAAAGAAACTGCTGGACATTATGAACAATGCTGGGCATCCTCTGCACACGGCCATAAACAATCAGAAGAGTCTGTTCAGTGACAGGTTGCTTCTCCCCAAGACAAGAACTAACAGACTTAAAAACTCCTTTGTCCCACACGCCATCAAACTGTTTAACTCCTCTCTGGAGGGGAGAGGGAGGGGAAACAGGAGGACAAAGGAGGGGGGAACAACTAAGCTGTAGTGCCTCTGCACCTCACTGTACAATACCTTGTGCAATACTTTTTGTAAATAGTCAACAGTGCAATAGACTCAATACTTGAAATGTGCAATTCACTTGTATTTTTATTTTTTATTCCTATTTATTCTATTTATCCCCTTTGTATATTTTATTTATATTTGTTTCTGTATTTATATGTGTGTGTGTGTGTGTGTGTGTGTGTGTGTGTATATATAACAATTCTGTAACTGTAACTTCGGTCGTTGCTGTGCTTTTTTTGGAAATCGAATTTCCCAGAGGAACCCACCCGAGGGATTAATAAAGTTCTATCTTATCTTATCTTATCTTAGCTATGGCACATTATGTGCATTTAAGAAATTGTTGAAGACAAGTTCAAGTTTTGGGTTGAGGCCTATCAACATTGTTAATACATCGTATAGTAAGATTTATTCAGTGGTTTTTTTTTATTTTATTGTTTTTTTTTAAATGTTTAAATTCAAATTTCAGGTACTGTCAGGTTGATTTGGCACAGTTAAATTATTAATGCAACAATTATGATTGCATTATAATAAGCTAAGCTATATTAATTGCATATCTTGCTTACTGTACTTAAATAGTATCTATTACGGTCAACTCCAACTCCATATTTGTAATTATTGTACCATTGAGAAGGCCCTAAGTTTGCTTCTGTCAGAAAAAAAACCAAAACAAAACTGCCCGAAAGCCTGAAATTGTGGCTTGCACTCATCTCAAAATAAAAGATAACAGTTAATTATAAATTTAGAAGATATTTAGAGATAATTTTATTATTCTTGAATAGCAGACATTTTAATGTTTTTGAAACGTGCAGTGCAATTTTCTGACTACAAACTGTCCTACATTTATCAAGAGAAACAGTTCCAATAAGCCAAACAGACTGTGTCACTATGAATAAAAGCTGTCAATTGTTTCCCAAAGTACTGGCATATTTCTTTGGATTACACCATGTTGTATTTGTGTTTGTCTTATTGTAGCATGATTTTTAAAAAAATGAATAAATAAAGTACAAAGTAAATTCTTGACAGATGATTAGATATTCCAAGTATAGCCTGATCTGTGAAGCTTATTGGCTATGAAGTGCAAAATTGGACATGACTCCCCTGGGTGTAGGCCAACACTTCTGTCTCGGCTTAGTTAAGTTTATGGAACTCGTGCATCACCACCACAGCTTGGCAGAGGAGGGCCAGACACAGACAGAGAAAACTGTGAAAATGAGTGTGATGTTAACGAGATATGTGCAGGCTGTCGTGACATCCACAGATTCCCCCTCCCGCCATTCTCCAGTGTGAGTGTTTACGTTGTTGACTAGTTTTGATGCCTGGGAAAGTTAAGGGCAAATGTAAATAATTACTGATCAATACCTGCCAGTGCAGGCAGAGAAACTGAACTTCAGCTTGCACAGGAATGCATTCCCGTCCGTCAACCACGGACTTCTGCCCGAAATTGAAAATCCAATACTTGTTTATAGAGCTCCAGATATTGCGATTAATTAAATTTCCGTCATGCTGACAGTCTTCCATCTCCTTTCCCCACTGGTGATTCACAGGGTTGAAAAGCAGAGTCCATCTTTCTTACTGTCTTTCATTAGCTTCTTTTTCAGGTTTTCTTAATTGAGGAAAAATTCCAGAATGAAAGAGACGTCAAAAAGAAGCCTGTGTCAAAACAATCTATGCGGGGTAATATTTGTGCAAAACAGCTTTAATATGGTGACAGACGAGCACATACAATATTCATGAGATGGATCTCAGAAGCTTCACAGATGAGTTTCATGTGCAAACTGTTGATTGACTGGCTTATAATTGTCTTGATCATCAAGTGAGAAACACTGACAATCACAAAAAGGACATTAAAAAAATGCCTGAAACATGAGCAAATGCCAAGACTCGTATTTGGCTAACAAGCCTTGCCAGTAAACAGTGTTGTACCAGTTTGCATTATTTGAGGAGAAAATAAATACGCTACTTCAAAAGGAGGTCACTGCCTAAATTAGGTAAACAAGTACCTAATGAAAATAATTCAGAATCAGAGAATTAATCAGAACCAGCAAAAAGATTGCAGCTGACAAGCCACTAACACAATGGCTTTCAAGAGCAGTTTATTCATCAGCGTTTTCTCCCATGCGTCCCTTCAGCCTCCATGCTGAAGTTCCACTGCAACCTGTTGCCTTGGAGACAGTGGCGCTCTAAAACAGTAGTGTTAAGGCAGCAATAGGGAGACGGACATCGTTTCATTTGCTTCCTGTTAATTGAAAATTGTGCCAAAGCTGTAATTGCTTCCGGACTCACTGCCACTTAATTGTTTTTACATGAAGACTTTGACAGGTAAGACGCTTATCCTGTCATACAAACATTAACTTGACATCGGCTATTAGTTTACATCTCGCTGTCTACAGTTCTGAGACAGACCAATTATTGTTTATAGGCAGCACCTTGGCATCTATGCAATTACAACAAACGGGAAGCCTGTCAAGTTACGCCAGATCTACTTGCATAAGATCGAGGAAGTCATTACTATGCTACTGTACTTCTAGTAATTAACCAAAGCAAATTGCAACTAGTTATTATCTTCTAATTAAGTCTACCGTGAATTTACCTCCCCCTCTCCTCTTGCATCATTATCAGCAGCAGCATCATCATCCTCCAGTAGCTTTGCCCCCCTCTTTATGTCAACGTATTAAAACCTTTTTTTTTTGTTAAATTTGTAAACCCTTTAGTCAATCTCTGCCTCAGATTTGTCACAATCCTTCAACTAATGGCATCCCACTTTTGACTATTCAATTTTTAACTGCTTCATCATCGAAAGCCTCCTGGTTGTCCAAAGGAGCAGCATGTTGGTTCCCTCCACGAGGGACACAAGCAAGAAAGTGATGGATGAGTGGGCTGGAGTTTGCCATTTTCCAAATCACGTCCTGAGGATCTTAAAAGCAAGGGGGATGAAAACAGGATGAGCTCTGCTGGTATCAATCTGCTCAAAGCCTGCCCCTGATGGATGGCCCCAACCACTATCCATAATTACCTGCTTGTTAACAGCAGAGAAAACATGGCACATCTAAGGAGGAAGTCCCCCCGTGCCTGCTTGCTTTTTGTCTGTGTTCTGCCCTCCTCTTACTTTGGATACAGATGTGAGTAGCCATATAATGTTTATCCCATTTTTTCTTGTTCAGCAATATAGCCATCAGCCATCAAACTTTGTCCCTAGCAATGTTGTCCCCAAGCCACTGTAATGGAGTGCTGTCTGGCAGGTCTCGACCCACTGATTGATGTTGATATGTTGATTAATATTAGGGTACATCCGCCCAGGTTAGTGGAGGCCTGACAGTTTTATTGATAAATTAAACACATGTCTACATAAAAATGAATCAATCTAAATTCCTCTCCTTGCTTTTGTTGTCCTTGAGCATTTCTTGGAGCTAATCTGTGGTGGTTTGAAATACTGTCCTCTTGGAAGCTACTCAGTCTATGAAGGCTTATTGGTGTCCACAAATATTGTTTGGGATTGCACTTCAACTGCAGCTCAAGGTTGCAAAAAAAAGCCTTTCACTGAATAACTAGACCGGAACTTCTTGTTAAATTCAGAGCTTGTGTTTTTTCACTTTGATGTCTTGGTTCACTGATATCAAATGCAACTCACTCTGAGGGAAATTAATGCGAAAGACGATCCTTATAGTTGAAGCTTTAATTGTAAAAAGTGATCAGGTCTTCCACAACAAATTAGTGGAAGAACAGCCCATGTAGGTCATAGACACCCTTTTAACGTTTGCCATCATTTGATCAGCATTAACAAAGCCGATCAAATAACGGCAGAAGCAGGGGAAAACGAATCTTAAACCACAAGTCTGGACCCAATCCATCAGTGATCCAAACAGGAGCGTCAAAAGAAATTAACTCAAAGGAAACAGCACAAGGACTCAAACTGAGAAATAATGCCCACACCCATTCACATATACACAGGCCTCTTTACATTCCCCTCCATCGTTTTTCCTAGCACACAGATGGATGCACTTTTGAAGAGGAATCCAAGGAAACTTTTAATGAACAAGAAGCTGGCTGAGGGGCCTTTTGAATTATCTCATGGTCGATAAGCACCCCATAGCGCAAATGGCACAGCGAAGGGCTTTGGTCAGATAAACAGCATCTTTTCAGAAGAAGAACAGAGGAGGGAGCTGACACTCGAGGAGAGATTAGCCAGGCCTCTTTTCAGAGCTTGTCAGACTCATTGGACAGGAGTCAACACTAGAAGAGAGCTCAAAGAAGAGTAGGGAGGCTCATGACAAAAAAAGTCTTATTTAAAATATTTTGTTTCACAGTCATCTTGAAAATATGTTACATGCCATGCTTACTGTCTTGACAGACTAAGAACTAGGAGATAGCTATATGTACCTGTTTACTCTAAATAAAATGTGACAAAATCTACATAATACTGTAAGCCAAGTATTTATTTAGCAATGAAGAGAATGGCAAGAAAGATAGCAAAAATCAAACATTTTAATTACACTGATCTTGGAGAATCCTCTAACACTGTCTGCTACTATGATATACTTCATGATCCATTTAACAGTAAATCATGCATTTAGGATATGTAATGGTCAGAGGTTAACACGTTTCAAGCATGCAAATTTACAATTTGGAGAGTACATTTTGGAAAGCTATGCCCTACTCCAACTACCACACCTTGACCTAAGCAAGGAGCACAAGCCAATCAACGGAAGTGTATAAACCCTGTGAATAAGAGGTGTTTGAAAATCAAACACAGCATGTTGTGCACATGGAATTGACTTTTGTAACATTTCACTGCAACTTATGCTGTAGTTCATGCATTTTGTGAACTTTTGCAATTTGCCATGCCTCTGGGGACACATAATATTAAAGTCTTCTACAGTTAAGAACTCAAGTTAATTATCATAACCCCCATCTTCAATCTTCGCAATCAGACAAGCAAGCTGATTCATCCATCAAACCAACCTGGATTCCCTCAACTTCTCCACATCCCTGATCACCCTTGTATGGTATTCACCTACCTACATTTCAGTCAGAGCTCTCTTTGCCTTCATGGAAAGCCTTTGTCTCATGGAATCTCACAGTAAGCTCCCACACACCTTCTCACTAATACCAGCAGTACTGTGGGTCTGGATTTAACACACTGTCTCTAGTGGTTATCTTTCTCCAGACCTGGAAGAAACCCCCTGAGAAAGGTCCCCAACCTCCCCGAACTGACATTCACCTTTTCACATCCAATAAAGACTGTGAAACTTGGACGGTGCCTCTACTGGTTCTGCTCTTGGGTCCACATTTGTTATCCAGCTACCAGTCATGGCAGCCAAACATGGTGCTGTGCATTAAGCCCAAACTCTTTGGTTTTGCCTGTCCAAAGATAATTGTTTTAGTGGTTTGTTCATATCAAACTCTGCTAACCTAGGCTGTGCTGCCATGTTCTTTCTAGAGACATGATGCTTTCTATCTGGCAATGAACTTTAATATTTAACATGCTAACTGAGGCCTGCAGCTATAGCTCCCAGTGAGATGTAAGTCTTGAGTTCTTTGCAATTTTCCTGGGCACTGTATAGTCTGCAATCTAACCTTGGTATGAATTTGCTGGTATGTCCACTTGACACAAGATTATGCCATTGTGTTAACACAAATATTAGCACACCAAAACAACAAACTGCCAGAACCACTGCTTTCATAGGGGTGGTCACACTTGCTGAGGCTCAGGCCTCAGAATTGTCTGAAAACAGTACAGGGGTTGCTCTCTTTAAGCAAGCAAGATAGGAACTATTGATGGTGAGAAGGGTAGAGGATATACCAAGTGTAAACATGAAGATATGTTAACTGAGACACAGCGATTGCATATATAAACAGCCTCGTCTTTCTTTTTTAAATTCCTTTGGTTAGTGTTTTTAGTTGGATTATCTTTTGTCTTACTGCTGTTTGGACATAGCTCGCGACAATGCTGCTATTCCACATTTAATATTTTTGTCATGTTAAAAAGTATGAAAGGAAGAATACAAAAAAAGTTTTACCATGAGAACAATGGATCCAAATTACCATCCTACATAATCTGCATATGCTTCTCAGGATCAAAGTTTGTGTTTTTTTAACCTTTTGGGGGTGCTGCCATATTCTCCCTTTGATGTCCTCAGATCAAGTATGGGGTCCCATGGGAAAGCGTGGCAATTGCACCAAGGTTAGACATCAAAGGCAGCAGTGATCAATTAGTTGGTGCCCAGCCACACACATGCAAGGCAACTTGATGTATTTGTATTATGCGTATATACAAAGGAGTAAAGAAGCAAACAAGAAAAAATAATCTTGGTTTTTCTTCTACCTGTGTGGATACCTGCTGTGATATTATATTAAAACACGGGAGGAATGAACGTGAAGAAACATGTCACCATGCACATGCATATACATATCAAACCCAGCCGTGAGGACTGTCATACCACACTTCACAGAAGACTTGTAAAGCCACTTACTTATCCTATTGTTGCAGGAAATGAGAAAGGCATGCTGCTGAGAAGATAATCTCGTTTTGATGTAAGTCATCAAAACAAGAAAAAAAAATATAACACATCCAATAATTTTCTCATAATCTTAAATATGTTTATGGGAGGCCATTCATCGGTGTTAGCGATTATTTAAAAATGCAATAAAAATAAAAAATACATTGCAACACAGTGTTTGGATGAATTATGGAAGAGACTTTTGAAGGCGAGACAGCGCAGTAACATTTTTCACAGTGTGTCAGTGCAAGGGAGTCCATCTAAATTTTCTGCAGCCTGTGCCTTTAAATCAGATCTGCCATCATTTACTGCATTGCAGATAAGAAGTCAAGTCATTACAGCCACCAATAGTACACTTCATTGACCCCAGCAGTATTAATGAGAACTTTGTTTGCCTGACGGACACCCCCCTATTGGGACCTGCAATGGTTGAGTTTAATCCTAACAAAACCAGTAAAACTGTCTAAGTGTGTCTGTATGTGTTTGTGTAGGAACGTGTATGTGTGTTTAAGCAAAGGTAAAAGAGTGGTGACCCTGCTGAAATCAGCCTCCAGCTTTCTCATAGAATCTTTATTGACCTGTGAAGGTGAATGTTTTAATGACCTCTCATAAGCAGTGGGGTATGCTGTGTGGTTAATATGGTAAATGGGATGCAACCTTAATTGAGCTGAGCTCTGCACATTCAGTCAGGCAAAATACACTGATTGTTTTTAAAGAAGATGCATTTTCAATTCAAAGGTTGGAGAGTGGATTGATGAATGCATTATAGTTTCCTGAGTGCCGTCAACTATCCTTTTAGGGCAGAATCTCTGGAAAATTTATAATGTATCAGTGTTTTACAAATCAAAATGATGTAAATGACTTTGAGAAAATTACTTCCCTCGTGATTTCTTCTTGCTTTCATTTTTCCTCGAGGAAACTACTCAGTGTTTTTCCTCAGCAACCAGTAAACATATACTGTCAGCCTGGATTTGCAATTTTACCAAACAAACTTCTCTTTCCACGAAAAGCCCATTAGGCCCAATCAATGCCAACAAACTGACACCTGCAGATGAATCTCTTAGAAAATCCCTTAGCTTGGAGAATAGGCGGGCAGAGAGTGCACTGGCATTCCTAAGAACCTATCCGTCATTATGATCTGAGCACGCGTCAGAATCGGATGATATATAAACATAATATCGTTTGCTAGCGCTCATCATGCATGAAATATAATTTCTCAGGATGGCAAGAAGAGAGAAAAGAGCAATGAGTAAATTTCTTTGGATTGTTTCCAAATTTTTTGAGTAATTTGTTTTGTTGCTACATTTCTTTAATAGGCAGAGAGTAATGACATGTGAAAGATAATCAAAATGATAGAGATGTTGGAGGAAATCATAAAAATGTGAATGGATTTTATGGCCCATTGTGAATATTGTATTTGAACACACAGTTATGTAGGAATCAATCAGGAGACAACATGAATAATCACATGAAAATCCAGGATAGTATTACAAGTGATTTCACAACTTTTTTGGGGGGATTTGACATGCAACTATTACAACTGACGACTGTTTATTTTTCTTTTATTTAGTTTTTGAACAAATAAAAAATCTGAACCCCCCCACATTTAGGTATTTTTGGTTATAATAATCATCCTATCCTAAATCAATTGTGCAAATTTAAGGCAATTTAGGTCAGCATTGCTCAGCCAAATAGTATAAAAGACATTCAAGAGTCCTTCAAAGCTGTGTTAGTGCTGCCTCTATGGATTTAGTAGGTCAAAGGGAGCCGGGCACAGCAGGATGTTATGAGCACTGTGGGAAGAGTGCAAAGTGCCAGACAAGGTCTGAAGAAGGGCAGCTTTTGATTAAGACCATTCTACTACAATGCTTATTTGGAGTTTCTACCTGAACATTGCTGCTTTAATACTGCAAGGTTATATGTATTGGCAACCCTGTTAGGTTTTATCTCTGGGTCAAGAGTAGAGTGCAGTGGTAGGGGAATTTTTAAACAAACTGTATTGGATTGTATTTGTTT
Organism: Aulonocara sp. 'chitande type north' Nkhata Bay; assembly: GCF_057382095.1. Classification (NCBI taxonomy): domain Eukaryota; kingdom Metazoa; phylum Chordata; class Actinopteri; order Cichliformes; family Cichlidae; genus Aulonocara; species Aulonocara sp. 'chitande type north' Nkhata Bay. Next base: position 29,264,643 of record NC_141360.1, on the reverse strand, counting down.
ATCTTCTGCCAATTCATGGATAAGAAAGTGTGTCTGCACATATTTGTGCATGAAGTTGACATTATTTTTGCCTCAAATTTGCCTCATTTGTGAAGAAAACCTTAAATACTGTAGCATCATTTATCATATCATCAAGCTTGCAATTCTCTTTTTTTTTTAAATAAAAAGACTTAAATTTGATTTAAAAAGTGTCATATTTAAAATCAATCCTATCTTAACTGGAAGTCCTAAAATCTCAGTGTTTAACATCTTAACAATAATAATTTAAAATTGCATGTTAAGGCGAACGCTAGGTAATTGCAGTCAATAGTATTAAGTGAAGTGACCCAAAGACAATTACTTCAGACTTCATTTAGCTCTGCTTGATATTGGCATGAGCACTCGGTCTCTCTAAGGCAGATCCAGGACACAGTTTCCTTACACATTCACTGGGCCTGTGGCTGAGGGACTGAGGGGCGACTCTGGCTCTGATGTGCTAACAGATGATACCTGAACTCCACTGGAGAGGAATCCAGGCGCTGATGCCCAGTCAGGGCTCAGCAGCACTGGCTGATGGACCACCTCATGGGAACACAAGTAGCTACCCAAGCATGGCAGACAGGAGTGAGAGAGAGCAGCGAGGTAAGGCAGCTCAGCTAGTAAGCACAGACAAGGAGAACAGAAGAGCAGAGTAGCCAGAACAGTCAAGAGGGAGAGGCAGTACTGTAGAGTGAGGGGCGTACATGTAAGACAAGACATGGTTAGTTACCTGTCTGGTCTGCAGTAACACTAGAACCTTAAAGGTAAAAAATGGAAAAGTTAAGAGGCGATGGCACTGTTTGGAGAACATGGCTGATCCAAAAAAGTCTGACAAAGAAATCAAATATAGAAACAAATTTGCTATCAAACTGGTCTAAGAAGACATTACTGACAATGATTTGAACCAAATATTTGACGTTTGGATTCAGTATTCTGTTGCCACTGATTTTCAGTCCAGCCCAGTGTGATGCACTGTAGCATATTCTCCCCTTTTCCCTTCCTTAAGATCTGCACATTGCCCACCATGCCAAGATTTTTAGCTAATACTTTTTTGCTCTTCACTATTTAATACCTGTCAAACTATATAATCGTTCACATCAGCACCAAGTTATGTGCTATGCAAGCAACAAAGTCTCTAAAGATTTAAAGTAAATGAACTTAAAGTTGATTCTTTGCTAAGTTTCTGCCATGTGTAGACACAACAATGGTTCATCTTTTGAGTTAGCTGCTTTCTGGTATACTTGAATGATTCCTTGGAGGCAAAACATGAAGAAATGAGAGGTGGCTCAAGACATGTGGACAGTACTGTATGTGGGAGTAAAACAGACCCTAAAAACAGGCTTATAAAAACTCAAAATATTACTACCTCCCACAGATTAGGGAAAAGGCTTCTTTGGAGAGGAAGAACAGGAGCAAAATTACATCATTTATGAAAATTGTACCAGGTTTGCTAGGTGGACAAGTGTGTTTTTCGATTTATTTTTTTGATTTTGCTCTTTATCATTGTGTGGGTGGAAAACATCTATAATCCACCAAATATTTGAAGCAGAAGTTCAACCATTATGTGTAACTAATAACGTTGGGCACCGTCCCAGCTATGCCACACTAATTTACATTCTTTGGAAAGTTTTGCATCCGGGAAAGACAATTGGCAATGTGTAAGTGGCATCTTAGAACGTAGCATGTTTGGAATTGGGCCTGATCAGGCAACTGTGGAGATTACGGCTGCACTGTGGTGTGGCCTGCAGCTAGGAGAGCAAGTCCTTTGCCAACAAGGCTGAGACAAAGGCATGGCAGGAAGCATTAAGGGGTTTTGAGATAGAAAATCTTGTTGAGTAAATCCTGCTGCAAACGAAAAGTGCTCTCATCCGTTATTGTGTTGCGAGACAGCATTAAAGCAAAGGCCCAGCTTACTCTCGACTAAGCAGCGGTGTAAGTATGGATTATATTTGATAGTGTTTTCTGTTACTGTTACTTTCGGTTGATGAAGCCAAACAAAAAGAAAACAGAATTTCAAAATCATACAAGTCTCAGAAAAAAAGGTAAATAAAAGTGACTCAAGGCATCCAGGTTTGTGGTTTATTTTTTAAGGCATATCTGCAGTGGTAAAGGTTGTACAATTTGAAGGCAGCACAAATGACTCGAGCAACCAGTGCCAAGCCTCAAAGCATTACACTAACTGTAACACATCGCACAGCCCACAACTAACTTTCAATAGAGAAAACAGTAATGTTCTCTGGACGATTTCCAAAAATATTCTGTTGGAAATCAAACAATCTGGGCATGAGCTTGAAGTTAGAAGTGCATAGAAAAACAAAGAAAACCATGGATTAGCATATTAATGTGTCTACCTAGTGAAGAGTCTGAGTGTGTGAGTTCTAGCTTCAAGGTGCTGCTTTCATTCATGAGATTTGGAAACCACAGGAGCAATTCTCCAATGCCCCAATGCTTACTGGTCCAGCAGACTTACCATGTTTTAGGGCAATGGTAAAATATGCATTTGCATTTCATCAGAAGCAATTTGTATCACAACAGAAGAAACCCGTAAATTTAAAAACTTTCCATGTGTATTTTCCTAGTCAAGTTTGAACAAACACAAGGAAGTAAGGAAGTAAGGAGTATATTCTGGGTGTATCATGTACTACGATTTGTAATGTACTGCAGCCCTGCTATAAAACTACTGCTCATACAGTAAGGGTGGCGGTGTGGGTGGGTGGGCATGGAGACAGAGAAGAATGAGCTGACATTTTGATTAAGTTACCAACAAATTTTATTTGCTGTTTGAAAATGTCTCCTCTGAATTTCCCACTGGACATTTGAGGTTAGACGGGACTGGTTTTCTGTTCCAGCTTCAGCTGTCAGGCATTGATCCTCACCATATTACACATCAGCTGCAGCCACAGTTCACAACAAGACAAGTGTTATAAATTATGAAGCAGCCAACAGATGAAGACTGCATCTCCAGGGCAGATTTGCAATGTACCCAATAACAGGCCTTAGTGTAACGTTTAAGCTGACGTAAAGGGCAATAGCATCCAGAGCATTAGAATATGATGGCACTGACCTTGAGAAGGCATCAGCTAAAAAGTAATTATTTAAATAGTGGTTTGTTTGTCGGGGGTGTACTAAAGCAATGTCATAATTTGGTTTACACCACATTACCACTGTTCCATGTCACCCAGCTTTGTTAACTAAATAAAATGCCCTTTGAATACAATTCAGAGCTAACTGGATATGTTTATATTCGCTTTCTCTAGACAAACCCTTTACACTTTATTAGGCTCATTAGTAAGCCTCTGCAGAAATGGAAAATGGAACTGAGCCCCTGCAAACATGCTAACTCGGTACACTGGGAATTCTCTGTCCTTGAATTGGCAATTTTATTTTGTCATATTTACAAACTGACCATCCAGCAATCACCTTATTTAATGTGAATTACTCTCATTGTTTTCTTCTCCTTGTATACAGACCCTTCTCCATTCATTCCCAGGTGTCCACTCAAATTGAACTAAAGCAAGTAGGACAAGTATGAGATGAATAATCATCTCAACTAAATTGTGCAAAATTCCAGGTGGGAATTGTCTTTGTTGTATATCCGAAGGGGGGATGGGGGATCAGGGCACCAATTTGATTCAGAATCATTTTCTCCACACGCTCATAAAACTGCTTCAATTTATTCCAGGCGAGCGACACATGAATAGGAAATCATGTTTTGTAAGCCACGTGAGCAGGGACTTGAAATAAACCAAAGAATAAGCCATTCTCGTCTCTTGAGGGTGGATATGTTAACAATCTGATGTATGCACAAGGGGGCATCTCCAGTGGAATATCTTTAGTATGAGTTGCCATATTTCAGATTGAAATGGGTGTTTCTGTGTGAGAATGTGTCAAAGAGATTATTTGTGCGTGTTGTAGTCCTTTACGGGCTGGGGTTGGATTTTTTTCAGTGTGCGTGCCTGCCAGTCAGGAAATGAAACTGTTGCATAGTGCAAAGGGACTCTTCCTGTTTACCCATAATCCTCTGCCAAAGACTTAACCTGATGTGCTGGGTGTCTCTCTTAAAATTCCATAACCGTGGGCTGCCTGCGCCCCTTAAGCTGTGCCCTCTAGTATGAGCCTGAGAGGATGAGAAAGCCCATCTCTTCACTGCTCATTCTAAATCTGACAGTCTCTCTTTGCCTTACAGGGTAAGGAGGGAAATTTTTTTTCCACCCTTCCCAGAGGGAGATGGGTGAGTGCTATGCTCACAGCATATAAGAGGATCACACAGCAATGCTGAGGAGTTGGCCATTTCATGGCAACTCTCTGCCGTGACAGATGGGCAGTGTGCTATTGCCATAGCCTAGAGTTTAAAAACCCAAGCTGCTTACTGAGTAAGTGAGATGAACGGGGAAGAGATGGTGGGTGGAGCCAGTGCAGGATGGAAAAATAAGAACTAAGGAGATCAACAAAGACACAAAAGAAAGACAAGGCATGTGAAGTAAGACATAAATACTGTGGTCTGACAAAAAAAAAGAGAAAAGAACATTAAAGTATGGCTTGGAAAATACTTATATATAGCAATATGGAAAGAATGCAACACAGCGTGACAAGAACAGATGCAAAAAGAAGGCAAAAAGCTAAAGACAAGTTAAAAAGACAAAGTAGCGATTATTGAAGCATGAGAAAAGAGAGAGAAATGCACCCAATCTTACAGCCAGCCCACTGGGAAACCATACATACAGTGTGAGTTCTAAATTAGTTTCCCACAGGGAGCTCATCTGTTGCTACCACAGAGAGCCTCGTGGTCACAATTTCAATGCAGAAAATGATCTGAAACATTTGCAGAGTCCTGTCTTTATATTAACAGTCACTGATGCAGCTTCTTTGAATGATCATATGAAACACTTTAAAGCAGGGGTGCGTAATTAATTTTCCCAAGGGGGGCACATGTGAAAGGCCAAAGTAATAAGCTTATGAAGCGATCAAATTCATATTAAGCAGAATGAATTCAGGTTGTTGGTTTGACTCCTCCACAACTGGCCCAGTGTCTTATGTGTCCCCTTGGGGAAAATGAATTGCCGACCCTTGCTTTAAAGGAATATCAGAATTTGTTTATGTAATATTATTGTACGGTATGACTTTAAGGGAAAGATTTACTTTTGCTTTATGCTGATGGGCCAAATTGGAACTAATCAAAAAGAGTCAAAAGAGGTGTGAATGCTAACAACTCAGGCACTTGGAAGGAAAGAATATCAAGAACCTTTTTGTAAAGGCTGTTTTTTATTTAGTTTAAAATCTTCAAAATAAATATGAACTACAACAATACTTTCATTACATTTTCAATTACACCGTCTCAAAGTTATACCTCACTAAAATATTAAAGAAAATGTACTTTTATTTAGCTTCATTTCAGTACTGAAAACTGCACATTTGAATGTCTGCTGATACATTTATTTTTGTCCTCAAATAAAAAACACTTCCTGATGCCTAGCAACATCCTATTATGTCCCTGCAGTACCCTGGCTTATTGTTGACATTTATCTGAATGTGCTCGGGTTCATCCAATTCCAACTCTGATGCTTGTGTACGTCTACTAACAGGCTAAATTTAGAAGTAGCTTTAAAGGCCTCATACTTTGCTTTTGCTTGTGGTATATTCTCTCTTGTTAGATTTACTCATCATTCAGCTGTCATACTGTCAGCCATATTTGCTTGGTATGATTATCAAGACTGGAAAGAATTACAGGAAATAAATAATCTAAATCCCTGTTTTCCCCAGGTGGCAAGATGTCTTTGTTTTTTCTCCTGATGAATCTGATTATCTGAAAACAAAGACAAGTGACACCTCTGAAGTAATCAGGTATAATTTCTGTAGTATGTTAGCACTAATGGAATATCTCTCTACCAACAGAGAAGTGTGCTCAGAGCTAATTGTTGTATAATTGCACTTCTACTATTCCACTGTGTAAAACAACCCTGGGATATCTGACCTGTTTACGATTCTTTACTAACTGCAAAGACACGGTGAGTCCACATTATGGGATATCTAATATGATTATCAAAAAGGGAAAATTTTACAAATTTGAAGTTGAAGTGCTGGACAGGGTAAGATTATCTAACAGCTGTTTTGAATAGGGATGGGAATCAAAAACAAGTTCCAACAGTTTATTGTCTGCAAGTTTATTACTTCCTTTAGTTAATGCTAGAGATGGCACGATACCACTTTTTTATGTCCGATACCGATATCATAAATTTGGATATCTGCCGATACCGATATGAATCCGATATAGTGTGTTTTAATCAATAAAACTGTTTTTTTAAAAATATCTTGCTGCATTTTGTATAAGTTCATACTCAAGTTTAAAACAACAACTACACTAAAGCTATTCTGTTATACCTATATGCAAAAAAAAAATATTTATAGTTCAGCAATACTGATCAATCTAATAAACTTAAACCTACACCATCCTCCCTATTCTGGTATTTTAAAGAGTACTTAGCGTAAATATTAAGCAACCTAACTAATAGGGTTCCAACTCCCAGCAACAACAAAAATAAATAAATAAAAAATAGGGAACCACCCCTCACGCTCCACCTCATGATGCTTAATCAATGTAATCAACCTTAATTTGATGCAGTGTGAAAAAAAAATGCACAGAAATCAATTATTTTTCAAGAAATATTAAATAGATTCAACATCTTTCTTCAACAAAATTGCAGACTGCACAGATGGTACCTTCCCAAAGGAAAAAGTACTATAGCTTACTAGGGTATATATATTAGACTTAATAGTCACTATATACAGTAATTGACTTCTATTCATTTTACATCAAATTAAAACTTTCGGTGTAAGATTCGGATAATTATTTATTAAAAGCTAGACATTTTAAATGAGAATAAGAAAGAAAAGTATGTCTTTGTGCCCCCTTTTCCCTGTTAATGCCCTATCGGCCCCCCTGGCTAAACTTTGCTAGATCCGCCCCTGCACAGTTACCAGCGTCAGCTATGTAGAAAAAGATCCTGGAGTAGAAAGTAATAATAAATAAATTCTAACAACAGCTGATCAAGCTTAAACGTGCTGCTGTTGTTCAGCCGCTGGTTTCCTCTTTCTGGTGCAAAGTGGGCCAAAAACAAACCAGAGAGACGGACTCGCGACAGAAAAGCCGATCAGCTGATCATTAAGCAGTTTCATGATTGAAGTAGCAGCAAGAAGAGGCAGTCGCTCCATATATCGCTTGTTAAGCTTAACGCAGGAATGCTTTACAAACATTCAGAGATGGACTTACACACTTGCTTTACTTCTCTCGGGGATAACTTTGTCGGAGATGAAATTCCGGGTTGCTAGCGAAGCTCCAAATGCTATCCAGACCACCGACAGGTCCCGCATGCCACAGCCGCTCTATCACGTGATGCATACTGCTCGACGTGCTAACGTTCTGAGGTGAGTTACGGCGTGTTGCAAGTTTTGTGAGGTGCTTTCGTGATATTTAATGGATCGGATTACATTTTTTATTTTTCTCCGATATCCGATCCAGTAATTTAGGTCAGTATCGGACCGATACCGATACGTAATATCGGATCGGTCCATCTCTAGTTAATGCCGGCATCCTTTAACTGACTGTTGTTCACTGAAAAACTGTGATGTCAAAGTAAGGGCAGGGTAACTTTTGCACATCTGAGTCACTTGAAGGGCTTTTTTTCCCTCTACACTTTCTAAAGTGTGATCAGAATGAGTAATAACAACACAGATTTACTGTTGTTGGAAATTTGTGTTGGATTACTCCCCCCCCCAGTATAGAAAATGAATCAGGAGAAAGGGAATCAACACCGAATGTTCATCTAGCCCTAAAATACTACAATCTATAGTTATGATTATTTTCCTTACTGTTCCTAAGAAAGCTGAAACTCACAGAGATCAAAAAAGGTTGTATTCCTATTTGCTGTATATTTGGTAGTACCATATTTTTTGGACCATAAGACGCACCGGATTATAAGCAGCATTAATCGAAACAAAACAGTTTGATAAGTCAAACTTTACTCAACTCATTATTCTTGCTTCCTCCACTTTTGTACCATCGATTCATTAGTGTTCAGTTCTCTTGCAGCTGCTCTATTCCCGTGTTGTTGCAGTATGTTTGATCCGTTTACAGCATCCTGCCATGCGATTGTATTTGTCCCTAACCATCGGGAACCCTCACGTTAACTGTTATCGAGTGGAAAGAGTTAGCATTCATCCTCCAGCTACAAGGATACTTCTACAAGGATACCTGAACAACAAAAGGTGAGGAAAGAAGTAACAAGACCCACCACTGAATAGAGCAGGCTTTGACTACAACAAAGAAAACATTGATTAAGTCTGATAAAGCATGAAAGTTGGAGTTTGTGTGCAGGTGGGTTGCAAAACTGTACAAGGTTTGACAATTGTATGCATTGAAGTGTATCAGCACTGAGGTCAGCTGATTATGACAAAGTATGACTTTGTGTGAACTACTGTTATACTCTGTATTGATTTCACGTCTCCTTATTAGGCGGCAAATAACTGTCAGTTAAAATCAGCTAAAAACAAAGCAGTATTCAGGTTCCCAATTCCCAAACAATGTTTATTAGCCCTCTGCATTCACGTCTGTATAAAGCGGGTAAGTTCACAGTTGCAGTCGCCACTAAAGAAAAGCTTCAGATAAAGGCGATTCCTTTTTAAAGCTGAGGTGTGATCCTAGCAAACCTCTGCGTGCCTCTGGAGCACTGACAGAATCGATACATCTAAAGTAGAAATCAAACCACAGCAAACTGAGACACTCACACACGCACTTCCACCTCAGTGTGCATCCACTACCGATACAGATTACTACGGGTCAGGCACTTTCCCAGAGGACCAGTGAGGACTCTGGTTAAGCTCTACAGACACGCACTTACATACATACAGTATAAGCACGCTTCCTCATTCACTCTTTTTTCACACACATTTCTCCATCCTCTGCAGGGTGGCTCGGTTTCGTCAGCCTCCAATTTATTGTGAATTACCAACTGTCCAGCCAGAGGCCCTAGTGAACACTGCAAATGATCCTCTCTACTTCTCTTTATTTACAAACTACTTCTTTCTAGATTTGCTCTGCAGAGTGAAAGAAAATACCTCAAACACTAGCCAGGAGAGAATCATGAAACTGCATGCAAGGTGTACCACACTGAAAATGTTCAAATAAATAAATAACAAAAAAAATAAAGGGAACAATAGGAAAGAGAGGGAGGGGGAAGAAAAGAGAAAAAAGGAAAATGTGGAAAGTGTGCTTCAAGGAGATGACACATTCAACCTTCATATGCTCTCGATGCATTGCAAATCATGCTTATGTTACGTGGCCATCATCTTTTATGTAAATTGTTTGAGTGCTGCAACAGTGTCTTATACATATTTATGATGCAGGAGGAGCATGGCACCTGTCTGCAGGTTGGCTGGTTAAGTTAAATCTCTGCATTAATGTAGAGCATATGCGGAGAGGGCCTGGTGATTATGCACAGCAGATTAGATGCTTTTTTCCAAGGGTGCAATGTGAAGGGTTGCAATGCAACAACTCAACACTGTAATGCATTATTTTGTATTGCTACACGTGTAAATATTTCCATATAGGTTATAGAGGGCTTTTCTATTTATTTATATTGACCATCTCATTTAGATTTAATCTAAAGCTAGAAATAGAATTCAGTAAATAAGGCATTATGTTGTGCACCTACCTTGGTACACTGCACATTAATCCGGGTACACCCCTGGAATTTTTACACACTGCACTGTTGACTGTGAGAGTGTACTGGTAGGAATATACAGGTGAAGTAAGGGGTGAAGTCTGTCTGTCTGAGCAGTCAAGCTGGGGCTGCATAGGGGATTTGGGGCTTGTCACAGCCGTGACAGGACCGAAATGTGTCAGGATGAGGGCAACAGGCTTCTTCCGTCTTCATGTGTGCCACCAAAGTCCTGCCAATGTGGTACAGCTATCCCTTTGGGGGTGTCAATTCCACTGTCCACAGTGGTTCTGGTTACATCAAAGCGTGCAACTTAATATAGATCCATAATATATGAAAATAAATAACTGCACTGTGAGCTGTAGTCTGCCATGCGTGGGCAGTGTAATCTCTTTAAGTACCTGATAAAAAAAGTTAAAAAAAAAAGGTGAATATATATGAATAAGCAAGTGGGAACATGAGGGAATGTGTGCCATATTTATGCTAGTAGAGTCTGAATTTAGGTTATTGCTTGAGGGGAATTACGGAAAAGCCAGTAGAAATCCTCGATGGCATACACGAACATTCGTACTATCACAAAGAGACAAACAAATAGACACACATATAAAATCACGTACACACACATTGACTTAAACAATGCAGAAACCCACTCATCCAAAAGCACTCTCACCAGAGAAAAAAACAACTTTCCTAATTAAAAGCTACATTCAGCAAATTGGACGATGCAAATTGTGAAGCTGCAAATAAAGAAGCTTGCTGTCCTATCCCCCCCCCACCCTCCTGTTCTTTGCACTCCTCTCCTCTTGCTTTTCAAAGACATCTCTGAGAATTTCATGCTTTTGTAATTATCCCGCCATTCTGAAGTAGACATTAGTGAAGACATCCCGCCACTCTTACAGGGATCCTATTAAGACAGGTAATTAAAGGCGGCGCAAAGGAAAATTGGCTGAGGAATGCTTATTGAAAAGAGACTCAAATATGGGCAATAAATCTCCTGCCTGTCTGTCTTTAGGGTGCTTTGTTTGAGTGCATTATTCAGGAGTCTCTTTTGGCTGAGGCCTGAGAGAAACATATGCTAACAGGAAGAGGGGCAGAGATGGTGGCCAAATGGCGGCCATTTTGTAGGTGACCTACTTTTGTTGTAATGAACAGAAAGAGGAGAACGCGAGGAATGTGTGCCAAAGAAAGCCATTTGTCCTTGCTGTGCCTTCAGTATAGAGTTTGGTGAAACTGTTTTAGAGCCTTTGGCATCTCTAGGTGAAAACGATGCTTTTAAATTACACTGATTTATTCAATTCTCATGTCAGCCACAGTAACAAAGGCATTCATCATCAGCACCTGATTTGCATTCTACAGCGTTCGAGCCAGGTTTGCCTCCTTGTCACACCAAACGACGTTTATAACTCTAATCATATTATGGCATTCCGATGAACATTTTCATCCCGTAACGCCTTCTGAAAGCTCTATCACTGAAACACCGGTGAGTGCAGCCATCATCAATTGATTGAACATTCAAGTGGAAAAGGGCCCCGCTTGAAACCCAGCGCTTGGCACAGCAAGAATATTGACAACTACGGAGTGTCAAGAGTGACGTGAGACAGAAACAATAGGAGGCGATTCAACAATTGCTAATGGAAACAATCGATATCATGTAACATCGTGGCGAGAGGGGTCATGGGAGATGCACTCCGATGCACAGAGTAACACAAATGGTTATTATAAAATGTGTCAGTGACTGCAGCTATACAGTGTGGCTATGGAGAGAATTATAAAACTTCAGGGGCAGCAGCTGGACTTGGAGACCTTTGCTGAATCACATTTAATATGAACAAATGACCCTTCTTCTTCACTGAGTACTGGTTACTGGAATAACCATTTAAGAAAGGAAACTCTCATTTTATCTCCTCCCTCCTTTGACTATCTTTCACCTCTTCTTTCACTGTGCGTTATACACAAGACAGCACAGCCCAGAGAATACAGGGATGCACACTTCAATTATTAATAAACAATAGGGTTTCCATGTGCTGCAGAAATTTCCTCTGGCCATTTTTTGCTCACACACTCGGATATTTGGCCTTATAAACACTGAGGTAATTTCAAATATCAGGGGACAAAGAAAATTCAAAATCCCTAACTTTCAAAAAACAAACAAACAAAAATAACATTGGATTGATTGCACTAACACGAACACACTTGGATGCTGACAACTTCATAGTTTTATGGGTGGTGACATGAAGCACACCATTCCTTGGTTAAAGCTGCGTACAGCGTCACAGCAAAAATTGCCAGAAGCGCAATGTTGGATAATGGTCACACATGAAAAATGTGTTCCTACATACAGAAAAAAGCAAATAGCATGTCTGCAGAAATCTTTTTATAATGCAGATTTTTCTTAGGAGAGAACTGAAATGGAAACAAACTGTTCCTGCAATAAAGCCTCCTTTGGTGCACAAATTAGGATAGAAGAGTCAGCAGGAGTTGGAAATCTGTGTTTGGAGAGTGTTTGTGTGTATGTATGTGTATGCACATGAGTGGTCTACTGTACTCGCATGTGAGATTTAGCAAGAATCAATGTGTGTGTGTGTTTATGTGTGTGTGTTTGTGCCCCCTCGGTCCTGGTCCCTTTAATTCTGTGAGCTAAGATAATGAGAATTTTATCTGCAGCTCCTCTGAGGCGTGGGGCTCTGATTGAATGGGAGCAGAGTGTAACGGATGAGACAAGCGATAGTGGGCCGGCTAGGTTACACTCGGGCAGGCTAACGCACCGCCAACATTCTCTATGGGGACACTTGCAACCGGCGTGTGTTTGTGCCAACACTGAGGGAGGTATTGGAATGTGCTGTGTAGCTGTGACAAAATGGGAGCCCCTTGGGTTGTGAAGGATGCCATGGCTGGCATGATGGTACAAACAATAATACACACTATGTGTCTGGAAGTGGGACACGGTGCAACCACCACGCCACAAAACACTTTAAATTAATTCCTACTCTAAATCTTTGCATATGCAGACTAAAGCTGAAAGCCGACCCATTCTCACTCCTCAGTCATCACATATTTGACCCTTGGTCAAGACATTTAGGTATCACAATGTGATGGATTTGATGGAGAAGCAAGTAAATTGTGTCAGCTCAGAAGGAATCCACTTCTAAAATACACTCACCAGCTACTTTTTTAGTTAGACTTGTTTAGCTGTTCGTCAATGCAATTATCTAATCAGCCAATATGTGGCAGAAACTCAATGCATTTAGGTATGTAGAGAAGGTTAAGACAACCTGCTGAAGTTCAAACTGAGCATTAGAATGGGGGAGAAAGGCAGTTTAATTGACTTTGAACATGACATGGTTGTGCTCAGACCCAGGGAGCAAACTTAGGCAATGTTTGACAGGTTTTACATGTCTACCGACAAAGGTAGAATAATGAATTTATTGGGAAAGGTGGGCGAGGGATGTCAGCACCACTGAAGGCTCGCTCTGGCAGAGTGGAGATATGGAGTTAGAAATTGTCTAGGAAGTGAAAATGATTCTTAAGAGGAATCTTGACGCTTCCTAATAATCTTATTTGGGTCCATGGTTAGAAGGACCTTGGAGGGAGTTGGTGGACGCCTGGTGAAGCCGGTAAGTACTTCCTTTAAAAGGTGATAGAGCTACTTTTTATAACTGAAGAAGCCCCTCAGATGAGAGGTTAAACATCTTTACAATCTCGAAGTCCAGTTGCCTCTTTTTTCAAGCTCTCTAGACTACCATGACCTGGATAACTGATAACCTAGACAGATAGGAAAAGCTTTGTAACCGACCACCCGCCCCACTTTGGACAGGCTGTAAGAACAGGATATCTGAAGGCACAACACACTGGACCTTGAAGAACATGGGCTACAGTAGCAAAAGACCACAATGGTCACCAGTCCTGTCAGCTAAGAACAGGAAACATGCCAAAGATTGATCAGAAATCAATGAGTCTTCATTTATGTTGAGACATCCAGATGCAAGATCGGAATTTGGCATAAACAACAAAAAAGCATGGAACCATCCTGCCTTATATTCATGGTTCAGGCTTGTTGTAGTGGTGCAACAGTAAGTTGGATACTTTCGTGGCACACTTTGTGCTCCTTGGCACCAACTCAGCATCACGTCATACTATCCAAGTAATGTTTCCAACCATGTCCACCCCTTTATGACCACAGTGTATCCATCTTCCGATGGCTGTTTCCAGCAGGAATCTGGTTTCTTGATTGTGACAGTGAGTTGAACATACTCAAATGGGCTCTGCCGTCACCAGATCTTAACCCAATTGGATGTGATGGAAAAGGAGAAATGCATTACAGGTCTGATAGCAAAAGGGGACACAACATGGTCCTAGCAAGGTGGGCCTAATATTAAGTCAGGGAAGTATAAATGCTGTGAAACCATGGCCAAAATATTGTTCCTGTATTGATTTTGCATGTCAAATATCATCAAGATGCTCAGTCACTTGCCTGGCAGCTCCATCTTCAACATCTTATGTCCAACGCCTGTCCTTCCTCTATTCTAATGTTAAAACATAAAAGTTTTGAGATGATCTTGTTCTGTAAAATACATACATCCTCACACTCCGAGACCACATCTTTATCTGCCCCTATGTCTTGTAATTTTCATTATTCATCTTCCTCCAGTACGATCTCTTTAATGGCACCCTGATAAGTCTGATGTCAGATTTAGTTTTGCAGCCAGCAGACAAAGAGCTGAAACGTAAAAATTAATAAGATTAATCAAATTAATTAAACTGTGCTTCTGCTAAATGTGGAAATTCAACTCAGCCAGATTTAAAGCAGTCTATCTTGCTCTATTTTTCAAGTGAAATCTTTTTATGGTTATGTTCGACATTTTATGTCGAAGAAGCAGTAATCCTAAAATCACGTCTTGTTTAATTGGCCACAGTCACTTTTTATCTATGACCCAGAAAGAGATGCTTATATGCATTTTACTTGCTCATCTAATTATGGAGAAAAGGATAAAAGAGATGGTTTGCCTAAAAATAAGCCAGTCACTGCCAGCCAGGATGTAAATTATATGATTATGTAAACTGGATTGTGAAATCGTGTATATATATTCTGGTTAAATGTGAATAGACTGTCCTGCCAGTAAAAGCAGAAACTCACCTTTAACATTCAGATTTAGTGTTTAGTGTTTTTTTAACGGTTTAACACCATCAAAAAACAGGCCTCTTTCTAGGCTTATTATCATAATTAGGTATAAACAAGCTCCGATTTTAAAACTACATATTCTGTCAATGTCATGTTTTTCAAAGGATTACATTGTCTTTTGCATGTTGAACAGGTGAGTCCATCATACCTATTATACAATGACTTATCCTGTTCCCATATTCTGTGATAAGGACGCCAAGCAAGGGTGTTTTGAAAGAGTTTCTAAAGAGTTTCACTATCAAACAAGGAACCATCTGCATAAATTCTGTTTATCACAGCAGTATACAAAATTAGTCTCTCATAATGAGGAAGAAATATAAGAAAGTAGATACAAAAGCTTGTTATAGTTGACTTGTCTGGGTATAGACATCTTTGCTTTTCTCTTGTTTGCTACTTTAGCTCAGTGGAGTTCTCACTAATCATCAACAAAAAACCTCTCACATTCATTAGATTAATTACCTTCATTGCCTTCATATAACAAGTCCTTTCTTGAAATAATAAGTTAGATGAGGAGTGCAGATTTGGTTTAAAAAGAGGTAATTTAGAGCTCACTGCCTAAAATCATACACTTTCGTTTAATCAGTTTTCTGTTTGACGTTTATTCAGCTGTGTGAAAACTATAACTTTAATCAGCCAAACCGATTTACTCAGGAACAAATAAAACACTGAAAAAAGTCAAACACTAACATTTTTAAGTTATCTAAGTGGCTTATATATCATGTTTGACATGAATAGTGAAAGACCACGGGGCCTAAAAACGATGTGCAAGGAGTCCGGTGTTCTCGCCGGCTCTAGTGACCCTTGACTTCTCGGCCAGCTATCGAGCTGGTGGGTAACAGACATCTCCGAAAAATGCAGAGAAGTTTTGCAAATATGTAGCGTCTTGATAAATCAAGCAGATATTTGAAGTTCACACATCTACATTCTCACCTGAAAATATGTTAAAAGTTTATTTTGTGACCCAGAAAGAGTAATAAGAGTAATATTAAAACTAAGCAGCTGCCACCATTGTTGGAAACTGGAATTGGCTGAGCCGTGCTTTGAATCCTGAGATATGTTGGGCCACGAAGCATACACCCGACCCATCCTTCAAATCTAGGGAAAAGGAGGACGCATTTGTTGGCTACATTTGGAGGAGTCTTCGAATTTGAACAGCCTTCGCCATGTCGCTATAATGTAATTGGCCTACAAATGCAGAGGATGTGGCCCCTGACTTTGGACTCAGCTATGATACTGGAGACAGCTTCTTCTTCGTTGGCGTTTAACGGCAGCTGGCATCCTTGTAGATGCATTGCTGCCATCTTCTGTTCTATTACACTCTTAAATCCTACTACTTATTCCTGAGTCTTTCAGGATCTTACAAAGCTTCAAACGACACATCAACTATTAAATTAGTCATCAACGATTTTGATAGTCAACTAACTGTGTCAGCCCTACCTCTCATCCCCTTACACCTAAATCCCAGTAACTGATGACTGAATTTGTGACGTCACCAACAGATTATGTCTGACTTTCACTACCAGGTAAATTATTTTCAAATTAGTACTCTGGATACAATATGACCAGGGGTGCCTCCAGAATGTTTTTCATCGACTTAACGAAAAATGCTTCAGGTGCTTTGGTGCTATGGGTTTTGTCATTCTGCGACAGTTTAGGGCTAAGGAAAGAAGATACTCTAATGGTTAAATCCATAAACAAATTTAGAGTCAATATTATGTCTAAACAAAATAAACTGCAAGCATTCATTCTTTCTCTACATGCCCTTCCCCTGATTTCTAAGAGCATGTCCACTGGTTTTGTGCTGACCACCATGATGGTGAATCAACCGATTCCATCTGTAAATAATGAGAGCATGCAGTGGCTCGTCAAGGAGAAAAATACAGACAAGAAGACACCTAGTTTTCATATCCACAAATGCCAAACTACAAATAAGTCACCAGCAATAACTGAAGAAAAAAAAAAATCTTTAATTAAAAAAAAATTAACAAGCTCTAAAAAAATAGAAAACAAGCAGAACGGAGCTGTATAGAACATTGCTGCTCCAAAATAATTTATGCTTAAATGACAAAGCACACTAGTATTCATTAAGAGTGGAAGAACGATGGAAGTGAGTTAATATTGTTATGGAGTGCAAGTCAGTGGGGGTTGAGGAGACTGGGGTCAGTGAATGGGTCAACAAAGTGTTAGACTTTAACACAGCGGACAACTTGTTGTCCAAAATGTTAAATACTAACTAATATGTGTAAACATGTCATGACAAGGAGGGAGTTTATCAAAGCAATGTCAATATTGGAATATTTCAGCTATTGCATTATTACACCTTAATTTTCTAACAACTAAGGGATCCTTGGTTTGGTCCCGAGAGAAGAGTCAAATCCCTCTGGGGTTGTGGGGTTGTGTGTCAGGAAGGACACCTGGTGTAAAAATCTGCCAAGTCAAATATGTGGAGTGACCTCCTGTGGCGACTTCTTGTGAATAAGGGAACAGCTGAAAATAGCTTGAAGACTATAATGCATGCGGGATGGCTTAAGTACACTGTGTTAAACAAAAATAGTGTGACATAGCTTTAACCTATTTCTAGGTCCAACCCTTCATTACATTTTTTTAAATCTGCCTTGGCTTTCATCACTGTTTCTGTCTCTATCTCTCCCAGAAACCTATTAAACTCATTCTAGCAAGCCAAATCCATGTGAAGATGGTGAAGTTGGGTGTAGTGCACTGACTGGAAAATCAGAAGGCCTTGGTGCAGCACTGAGGCCCTGCAAAGGACCTCAAAATGTTCACAGTAACCATAGGGTGCATAGGAGAAAATGTCTTTCCCATATGAGGCGAGATGTTACTTCATTTTATTTATTTATTTATTGCTCATTTATTTCACTCCCTCATCTTGTTTTTTTCCATTACAACAGTTGACGGATCAAGCTTAAGAAATACAACGGGGAGGGTTTTATTGACAAATTTAACTGTAACTCAGTTGTCTGAGCTCTGTTACAATCACGATAAAGGTTGGGGTGCCTTTCTGTATTCTCATTGGTGTTTGAGTTCATTTTTAGGTTATACAGTCATGTTGTACAAATTGGTATGCAATATACATCCATAACCCCAACTTTAACCTTTTTAAAACAAATTCCTAATTGCTTCCTTGATATTACTTAAAGACATAGAGCTTTATAAGTGGACCCTAAGGGATAATAGTCAATGAGATGTGCTCTTAATAATGCATGATACAGACGCAGGAAGCCCTTCAAAATTCTGCCAGGTTTTTGGCAACAGAGACAATGAAAATCTTTTCACATCCTTATGATGTTCAACACAGAGAGAGTCAGGCAGACTATCAGAGTAAGATTTTTCTTTCTTTTGAGGAATAATAAATTATGTTTTTATCATTTGGATTTGCTCCAGCACAGATTACATTATTATGAAATATTATTACAGTGTTCACCATCATTCACCAGAATTCGAAGAATATATTTGGATTAAATGAAGTATAAACTCGATCTTTTACTGAAAGCACACTTAGGTTGCAAGGCAATTTACCAGATATAAACAAAACAGAATTATGTCTCAAATTCTGAAACATGAATCCGAGCATGCTTTATCAAAAGTGTAAATCAAAGTTTCTAAAATATTAATCCCACAATCACACACACACATAAACACACACATTGAGATGATTAATACAAACAATTTGACTTATAGTCAGATGATTTTATGTCACTACACAGCCTTAGTCTGTAAGTGTAATCACTAACTATGTTAACTTGCAATTAAAAAGACAAAGGAAACACAAATTTAATGTTAGCGCCATTGTTATGAAACGACTTATTATTCACTTGAGAATCTATATAATGAGTACTCCTGTGCCATAAATAATAATTAGACAGTGGTATTGTTCTGGCCTTCTGAAATCAAAGTAATCAAAATACCAGACTGCAAGTCTTAATGTCTCCCAGAGCCTGTTCAAAACAAATAATTGCTGGGTGCATAGGAATATCAACATAATGAATTGTTTTGACAAACGTTTTTGTCATTACAGGCACCAAAAAGATGGGTAGTGTACCGTGTTGTACGCAGTCTATACACATATATAGAATGTGTGTTTGCGTTCAGAAAAAAACGTGTCTGATCTCGGTAGCTGTGTTTGGACAAGGTAACAACCTAAATGGCAGACTTTCTCAGAAGTGGATCGATGCAAATGGCTCGCTGCTGCAATCACAGATGCCACAAGCAAGGGCAGACAGGCAGCCAACATCTCTCTCTCCTTCTCTTTCTGTCTTTCTCTCTATGTGTGGCACAAAATGATCTGCCACTCTGAGCAAGACTCCGCGCTGCAGGGCAGCTGCTGGCATCCATTTATCAGTGCTGGGCTTATCCAGAATATTGTCTCTCCTTCTGGCAGGAAGCAAATCAAACAAAAAAAGAGGACAAATGAGAGCAAGGAAGGAAAAAGGAAACAAAAGGGAACAAAGTGAAAAAACAGTGGAACTTCTCCTGCCAGCCTCTTCAGTCAGGTGAACAGACACATATTAAATGAATGCAAAAGAAGTCTGGAATGAAAAATTCAGAAAGTCATTACTTATGAGATCTCAGCTGCAGTGACATCCTTTCAACACTCTGCATGCAATCCTCACCCCCTCCAAAACACCTATGCACGCGCACACACACACACACTGAATTCATCTGCACTTCCTCTCCCCACCCGAATCCTCCAACTCTGATTATCTGCTTGCCTTCAATTTTGTCACCACTTCTGACAACCCTCTTATTCTGCCATCTAAACTCCCCTGTCTTCAAATTGGTTCTCTCTCTGCAGAGCCACTCTCCTTGATCACCTCTATGGTCTCCTTTCCAGCTGTTACTGTCCTAATGCACAAAGCACGTTTTACATGGTGCATACTTATCTGAATACCTTTACTGATGGCATCAGAAGATGCAATGCCACAATTTGTCCACTATAGACTTTGAAAAAAATGTTTTATAAAGTATTTGTTGCAAATGTGATTCTTTTTTTTTTCAGATTTGTCACACGTCTTCCCCCTTTCCCTTGTTATGCTGTAGTCTTGCCAAGCTGAGTTGATGCTGATGGCTTTGAAGACAGCAAGCTGTGCCCATTACCTTAAGCATGTCTGGCTGGGGTATGAGCTAGATTAGGGGAAGAATGAATAAAGCTTTCTCACTGTGAGCACTGGGCCACCTACCTATAAATCACCTGTTCACTCCCCGTAGCCACCACAGTTCCTACTGTGTTAAATGCCTCTGACCCAGCCAGAATTCCACTGTTCTTCCCTCTCTCCCATACCTTTCCATGAACGCATTTCCTCATTTTTTTCCCCCTTCCGTCCCCAGTACATACCAACACTCCTCCACCCTCCTCACTGGCCGTTTCTGTCCTTATCTTTATGCCACTCTGCTAGCTATATACTTTTCCATGACGTTCTCTTTTTGTCTCTCACAAGCAGCCTTTTCAGCTTTCTTTATCTCACAGTTATCTTTCTCTTGCGCTCTCCTGCAGCCGTGCACTTTAACTTGCTGTCTTCAGTGTTATTCCTTGTCTTTTTCCCCACTCCATCTCTTGCATTGTAGTCCTCCTGATGCTTCCAGTGGAGCGTGTAAAGGAACAAAGAGCAGTCTGGGTGGTAAAATCAGTATTTGTGAGCAAGAGCATATGAGATGGAAAAGGGAAAGTCTCAAGGTTAAAGGAAAAAAAACTAAACTGTTTGCACTCCATGTTTATTTAGCACATCGTAAAATGGCAGAGCTTTCCCCCCCCTTCTTTAGCTTGCAATTCATTCACTGTTTATTCCACAAGATTTATTACAATTGAATAACATGTGATGAGCCCAAAATGCTTTAGTACTAAATACCTTGGTTCTAAATCGCTGTATTTGATGAGATTAGATTAAACTCTAATGATGCCTGTAGGGAAAATGGGGTCTTTACCAGAGAAAAGAATAGATACAGTTTGGAACTAAATACACACGGAGCTAATAGAGTGCATTAAACACGTAGCTTACAACTACAACCAGTTGAACCTGCTGTACTGACCCTACCCTAATAAATCATTAAGCATATTAATGCTATGACTGAGTGATTTATTGAGTGAGTGAATGACTGAATGAGAGCAGCTTTTTTTTAATGGCAAGATTTAAAATGCAAACATGCACAAAAAGGGAAAAATGCAGTTGTACACAGATGTACCCTAACAGCACTTGCACACTATCCCCCCCTCCCCGCAAATGTCAAAGCATCTCAAATTGAGAGTGGAATGTGAACTAGTCCAACAGGCCAGAGTTCACTGGTTCAAAACTCACTGCCAGGCAGCTGTGATGAGAATCTGAAGAGTAATTTGTAGTCTGAGTGAGAGCATTAGTCCCATTTTCAAATGCAATACTCACTGCAGTTCATTCGTGCGCTCAGAGAGAACCCCTGAGTTTTGTAATCTGCTCTTTTAACCCCCAGTGCCCCAACTTCCATTTGCCCACACAACCACACACACAAAAATTTCACCAACACTAGGGCTGTCTGTTGGAGAAAAGAAAGTGATAGAATGGAAGACGTAGAGGATAGAGGAAGAAGGTCCGAGATGGATGGAAAGGGAGGTCTTGAAGGGATATAAATGGAATAGCAGATGGTGGGAGAAAGAAAGACTCATCATCCTGCAAAGTTACAGCCCACAGAATGACAGGAGTGTATCTTGATGCTCATATGCCCATGTACAATTTATTTATGTGTGCAAGTAGATGAAAAGCACTGCCTTCCTTATCTGTGTGTCATCAATATCATGGTGGTGGACCCAGCTAATTGCAATATGTCAGAGATAACAAATACTTAGGTAATGCCACACATAAAGAGGTCTGACAACAGCATAACTAGAGTGAATGGACGGGGCTATCGCCCTGGGAGCTATACAGATGTGTTATAATTATGTCACTGGTTAAGTGATGAAATGTTTTGTCATTCGTCCCCTTCTCTCCCCTCGCTGAATTAAGCACATTGTTCCCTCCTGGCTTTACCTGAGTTCTCCAACTGCTGCAGATGAAGGTCACTGCCACTTGAGGTCAAGAAGTCCGTGGTTTGTATAAAACATCTATTTTTTTCATCTCACGACAAGAAAATAGCATTTTATTTTGACATGAATAAAGTACCTAAATGTACTTTTAGTGGTACATTAGGTTGTTTTTTTGGGAGACTATTCATTCATACAATTGGAAATGAAATGTGGGAGACGATGCAAGCAAATGCAGATAACCTGCCAGACACAAGAAGAAGAAAGGCCCCAGCAGGACTGAACACAGAACCATCTTACTGTGAGATGACACTGCTAATCTGCACCGTGACTCCACCAACACATACAAGACAGATTCAGAATCAAAACTGATAGAATGTAACTATGTTGCAATGTGTATTTAATTTTTTTTTCTACCTTTGAACACATGTACATAAATACCTTGAGGTCTAAAAATTGGGCCTGCTGGATACATTTTTGTAGATGGTTTCTGACTATACCCTATGTCTGTGAAGGTTCTCAGTCATCCAGGTCATCGTAGTCTAAGGAGCTTGGAAAAAAAAAGCGTCTGGACTTCTTTGAGTTGCTTGAAGACGTTTCACCTCTCATCCGAGAAGCTTCTTCAGTTCTACTTATCCTAATTGGGCGTTTATAAAGTCAGCAAAAATGCACAGAAAAGAAGACCAGACACCAGCAAGGGAGGATAAGAAAGACAGACGCAACAACATTGTCATCCCCTATGTAGCCGGCGTATCAGAGAAACTCAGGAGAGTTTTCTCCAAGCACGACATCCCGGTGTATTTCAGACCCAGCAACACACTCAGAAACTGGTTCACCCGAAAGACAAAACTCCTAAACACAAACTTAACAATGTGGTGTATGCTGTACAGTGCAGCGAGGAATGTCCAGACCTCTACATCGGAGAGACCAAACAGCCACTTCACAAGCGCATGGCACAACATACAAGAGCCACCTCCACGGGACAAGACTCAGCAGTTCATCTGCATCTAAAGGACAAAGGACACTCTTTAGAGGATGCCAACGTTCACATTTTGTACAGAGAGGACAGATGGTTTGAAAGAGGATCTCAAAACTATAATCCAGTTTTGAGATCCCTCCCCAGACGCCTTAACGTCCACTCACATCCTGGGCCATCTGACCTTAGGAATTTGCATGATAAGGTGCAAAACAAACACAAACCATTCACTCATCACAGACAGGCTGATTGGGACCCACACCCAGTTTCACACCTTGGCTCAGGCGATTAGAGGATCATCAGGGGTCCTTTGTCCCTCTGTGAGTTGAAACTCCCACTAGGTTTAAATCTGGGACTCCCCACCATTTGACCTTAGAACTGAAGAAGCTTCTCGGATGAGAGGTGAAACGTCTTCAAGCAACTTAAAGAAGTCCAGATGCTTTTCTTTGCAAGCTCCTTTGACAGTAGAAGTAAAGCATTTTTCCAAGATCACAACAGGAGCAGCTTCTTTGCAGTATTTTCTGTGATGACCAGACAAAGTCGGAGATAAAAACCAGCGTGACAAAATTTCTACTAGCTGACAAATTCTTATGATATGTAGCTGGCAATGTCTAATTTGATTAATTGATCCAATGTATTGTCATGAAGCGAAAGGAAAACCCAAGGCCATGTCTTCAAGTTGCTCTTGAAGTCGACTTGTTGCAGTGATGGCATTGTATCACAGTAGCACACTCAAACTCGCTGCTTAAACAGGCCTATTCTTTCACAAAGGTTCTGAAAGCCTGACAGCATATCTAGGTGCTTGATTTTATACTCTGGCAATGAGACCGAAGACACTTGAATTCAAAGATTAAGAGGTGAGGCTTGATACCTTTGTCCATATATTGTAAATTGTGGAGTTGTATGTACAGTTGTTACGGTCTGCATAATGTGCAATGGAAAAATATTAAAAAATATCAAATATCAAAAGCCACAAGTCATACAATGTTAAAAGATATTAAACAAAAGTGACTGCATAGAGTGGCTGTTTTGCAAATTGCCTGATAAATGACTGAAACGATTAGCCATTTAATAACATTGGTCCCAAATATTTTCTGCGAGAGACTGAATCAATAAGTTATTTCAGCTCCCGGCACATGATGTACAGCATACAGTGCAATGTAACACATGTGCTACTATGCCAGTTGTCTGTGACTGGAACATAAATGAAGGAGACAGGTGTTCTCAATACCTACAATACAAAATCTCTAATGACACAATCCAGACAATGCAATCAGACCGAGAAAGTTCATGATAAATGGGCTTAGTCACCAATCACAAATTCTTTCCACGTAGGTCTCCTGAATCCAGCAGAATAGGGCGAAGCTAAACTGTCCCCATCGCGTTGATGTGGACTTAACGAGCGGCTTTAAATTCGTCTGCCAATCATGCCGCCTTAAGACTCGGAATCCCAAGCCTGAAAGACTCTACCTGTGCGTATCTGAGGGTAACTACATCAAAAGTTGATGGCGGATGGGCCTGCGGTGGCTCATCGGTATGAGCATAGGGGTCTGTTCAGCTGCATTAAGCCCCAGCAAGTTCATTAAGCAGCATGAGAAGGAAAGGACGAACACTGGGGCAGATAGCCTGCCTTGATCAATGTAGATGAATGTTCTGCACTGCTGCATGAGAGGCCACAGGGATAAAGTCTGAAGTGAATTAATGTATGTGCATTAAGGACGTGCATGTGTGGATGAGAAGAGTCAAGAGTCTACGAGCGTGTATGCAATGAGAAGCAGTTGATAGAAAATATGAATCTCAAAAAGGTATCAGTGAGAAGCTTCATGAATAAAAAGAAAAAGCAAAGTATGAAATTTCAATCAGTAAAAAAACAGGCAAGAAGAGATGATATAAAAAGCCCCTGCTCTCTTAAAATGAGTGGACCATTTTTCCACAGTTCGAGGCTCCGGTTCGTGTTTCTGTGAGATGGCTATCAATTTTTGTTTTCCACTGCTGCTGAGATGTCGGCCAGATACTTCTCTCAAATCTGATAAGCAGTTACACAAACAGCCAGAAAACATGATACAGTGAGCAAACTCTAGACACGACCTGATGCCTCTTCATCATCGAGATGACAATGACAGGCGCAGAGATGATATGTGGTGAAGAACTTTGCTCATTTTAGTCTCAAAAGAGAGATACAGAGATGAGGGAAGACAGCCTGCCTGATGCATCCCAAAACACTATCATCTCCCTAAATAAGAGTGCCTTAGCAAATGAAGACGAGTACTGGGAAAGAAAAATATCTAAAGAAGGTCAACTGTTTCACTGAGGAAGGTGAGATGCTTTCATACAACATAAAAGAGGGAGCATGCATTGTGCAAGTCAGTAAAAACTCACATAACATGGAGAGAACTTAGGTAGGCCTACCAGTCTTTAATAGACTTGATTTGCAGTGGCAAATCTGCAAGACAGATGCTAGACTATAATTTGAATGCAGACAAGCTGGCTGGCACTTGTTGTCCAAGCACAGAGTCCCCATCCTGATTGTTGTGTTGTTTCATTTCACTCTGTCAGCCTGCTCTATTGTCAGTCTGCTATTATTTTTGCTTTACTTTAGGTTCCCTTTCCCCCCCACTTTGTTATTGTTTGCCTGTTAGCTTGTCTCCCCCTGAGGTAAAATGTGCTTAGGAGGAAGCGGCAGAGATTAATTTGAGTACCTGAGTTTATCAGTTGCCTGTTCAAAAGTAATACAACAGTTCCACAAGGACAAAGAAAAAGTGACAGCATGTGAAAGAGAAAACATCTTCAGAGACAGTGATGGATCACAAGTGTGAATCATCACACACAAAGAATCAGCCCCGCAGTTTTTATTAAGTCAAAAGTATTCTTTCTCCAAAGACGAAGCTCAACGGGCCAAAGTGATTTCAAAAATAAAAAACAGTGAGGCCTCAGAGTCGCTTATAAAACACACGGCAATGAACAAAAGGAAGTCGTAGTCTGCAGAATACTATTTTAATGTTCTGACATGAGCCACAGCAAATATCAGAATCAGAATCAGAATCAGAATACTTTATTGATCCCTGGGGGAAATTATTTTTTGTTACAGTGCTCCATTTTAAACCAACATTAAGACAAGACAGACAATACGCTAACTAAGAATAGTACAATATATACATATATATACATACATACATACATAAGTCACTTATAAATAAATATTTGGAAAAGAAACATGTGTAGCTGTAGCAGCAAACAGTGTGTTAAGTGGATGCGTTGTACAGGGAGATGGCCACAGGCAGGAATGATTTCCTGTGTCGTTCAGTGGTGCTTTTCGGTAATCTCAGTCTCTCA
Source organism: Aulonocara sp. 'chitande type north' Nkhata Bay (assembly GCF_057382095.1). Lineage (NCBI taxonomy): Eukaryota > Metazoa > Chordata > Actinopteri > Cichliformes > Cichlidae > Aulonocara > Aulonocara sp. 'chitande type north' Nkhata Bay. Next base: position 29,238,418 of record NC_141360.1, on the reverse strand, counting down.
CTGAACGAGCTCCTGTGACTGACCAACATGTCATGGAGTGGGTGGGAGGTGTTATCCAACATTGTCTTTATCTTGGACAGCATCCGCCTCTCCGACACCACCTTGAGGGAGTCCAGCTCCATCCCCACAACATTGCTGGCCTTACGGATCAGTTTATTAAGTCTGTTGGCATCTGCGACCCTCAGCCTGCTCCCCCAGCATGCAACAGCATAGAGGATCGCACTGGCCACAACAGACTCATAGAAAATCCTCAGCATTTTCTGGCAGATGTTGAAGGACCTCAGTCGCCTCAAAAAATAGAGACGACTCTGGCCCTTCCTGTAAAGTGCTGTGGTGTTTTTAGCCCAGTCCAGTTTATTGTCAATGTGTACTCCAAGGTATTTATAGTCCTCCACAATGTCAACACTGACCCCCTGGATTGAAACAGGGGTCAAGTGTTTCCTGGTCTTCCTGAAGTCCACGATCAGTTCCTTGGTCTTTGCCACGTTGAGCTGCAGATGATTCTGCTCACACCACGTGACAAAGGAGTCGACCACAGCCCGGTACTCTGTCTCATCATCCCTGCTGATGCATCCAACCACCGCAGAGTCATCAGAAAACTTCTGAAGATGGCAGGTCTCTGTGCAGTGGCTGAAGTCTGTGGTGTAGAGGGTGAAGAGGAAGGGGGAGAGGACAGTCCCCTGTGGTGCCCCTGTGTTGCTAATCACCTTGTCAGACACACACTGTGGGAGACGTACATATTGTGGTCTTCCTGTCAGGTAATCAACAATCCAGGACACCAGAGAAGCATCCACCTGCATCGCTGCTAACTTATCACCCAGGAGGGTCGGCCTGATGGTGTTGAAAGCACTGGAAAAGTCAAAAAACATGACCCTCACAGTGCTCGCCGGCTGGTCCAGATGGGTGTAGACACGATTGAGCAGGTAGATGATGGCGTCCTCTGTTCCGAGACGAGGCTGATAAGCGAACTGAAGGGGATCCAGATGTGGTCTTACTATGGGTCGCAGCTGGTCCAGGATGAGCCTCTCCAGGGTCTTCATGATGTGGGAGGTCAGTGCCACGGGCCTGTAATCCTGGGGGCCACTGGGACGAGGCGTCTTTGGTACAGGGACTAGGCATGATGTCTTCCACATCACCGGGACCCTCTGCAGACTCAGACTCAGCATAAACAGTTTATGAAAGACTCCACACAGCTGGGGGGCACAGGCCTTGAGGACAAGGGGACTCACTCCGTCTGGTCCAGCAGACTTGCCTGAGTGAAGTCTCCTCATTTGCATCTCAACCTGGTATTGAGTGAAGGTGATGGGTGGGGGAGGGGTGTCAGGAATCTCACAGGAGGCAACATGTGAAGAGAGAGGCTGGCACAGTGGTGTGGCTCTGGATTCCAGGCTGACTGCAGGTGAGGTTGTGGGGGTGGGAGCAGACACTGTGGTGTCGAATCTATTGAAAAACAGATTCAACTCGTCGGCTCTATTCTCACCTCCCTCAGCTCCCCTGCTGTTGGTTGGCCTGAATCCAGTGATGGTCTTCATGCCCCTCCACACCTCTCTCATGCTGTTCTGCTGGAGTTTCCACTCCAGCTTCCTCCTGTAATTGTCCTTAGCCTCTCTGATCTTGTCCTTTAGTAACACCTGGACCTTCCTCACCTCCTCTTTGTTGCCCCCTCTGAAAGCCCTCTTCTTGTTGTTGAGGAGGGCTTTGATGTCCTTAGTCACCCACGGCTTGTTATTTGGGTAACAATGAACAGTCTGAGCTGGAACAATGGAGTCGGTGCAGAAAGTTATGTAGTCTGTGATACACTCAGTAAGCCCATTGATGTCCTCGGCGTGAGGCTCACAGAGTGTTTCCCAGTCGGTCACCTCGAAACAGCCCTGTAGTTCCGCTATTGCCTCCTCTGACCACCTCCTAACAGTCCTGGTGGTCACAGGTTCCCTCCTCACAATTGGCACATAGCGGGGGGTGAGGTGAATCAGGTTATGATCTGACCTACCAAGTGGGGGGAGGGAGGAGGAGCTGTATGCATCCTTGACGTTAGCATACAGTAAGTCTAAAGTTTTCTCTCCCCTGGTGGGACAGTCCACATATTGTTTGAATGTTGGTAGTGTATTGTCCAGTGATACATGGTTGAAGTCACCCGAGATCACAATAAAGGCACTGGGGTGCTGAGTCTGTAGCCGAGCTATGGCAGAGTGGATAGTGTCACATGCAGCTGTGGGGTTAGCAGAGGGGGGAACATAAACAGCCACCAAGATGACGTGAGAGAATTCCCTGGGTAAATAATACGGCCTGAGTCCAACAGCACACAGTTCAGTGTCCGGGCAACAAATCCTTTCTTTGATTGTTATGTTGGCAGGGTTACACCACCGGTTGTTAACTAAAACAGCAAGCCCACCTCCTTTACGCTTACCGCTAGCGATGCTGTCCCTGTCCGCCCGAACAGTGTGGAAGCCTTCCACGGAAGCATTCTCATCGAGTGTTTCCCGCAAGCCTTCAGTGCCATATTAGATGCCTACCAATGAAATTCATTGTGCAGAGAATTAATCATCACACAGTATTGTAACATCAATAAACAACAGGAGGTTAAAAGGGCAGAGCCGGGGTGAAGTCGTGGCTACAAGACTTCTGGTCCACGGACAGCAGAACGAGCGTTTGACAGCAGGGAGGATACCGTAAACAAAAACATCTGCTATTATTCAATTCCCAGTTGTGGCATATCTTGACCTGATGAAAGAGAAATGAATAAATCATGCTCCATTAAATGTCATTACGCCTGTTAGCAAAATCTAATTCTACTAAAGTTCAGCGCCGGTTTACAAATTGAATGTAATTGCCCAGAATGCAAATGGCCTGGGCTGCTGTTTGTGTGAATGTGAGAACAAGAAAGAAAGAAGTGTGAGAGACAACGAGACAGAAAAACAAAAAGTGCTCTCTGAGGAAAATCACGAAGCGACAGAATAATGGGCAACTCTTACTCTTCAGAGTTTTCATTCAGAAGCCTGAGCGGCTACAACACCAGGGAATTGTCGATTGTCAAGGTTTTAAAAACTGATGGTTTCATTTGAAGGAAAAAAAAAAAAAACAGAGATGGGGGAAATGTAATTACCCAGCAAGATCTGTGCGGGAGTTTTACTGTTTGATAATTATCCCTCAAAGGCATGTTAAACTTTTCCTTAGCTATCTGTTTAAAACTCCACGGAGACACAGAAGTGGGGAAGAGGTCACCCGGCTTCAGCAGGGAACAAGAAGAGAGAAAGATGTGAGAGAAATGTGCAGGAGAGTAGAGATCAGATAAGTGCAGGGTTGTTGGGCAGCCGAGAAGCACAATAGGAAATAAAACAATATATCACAAAGCAGCACAGCTTTGAAGGCAAGTTATTGTCTTGCTAAGTCACACAAATGCATCTTCTTGTAATGGTTTTCATAAAAGTAAATGTTGGATTTTTGTGGAAACTACCTGTCTTTTTTCGGATGAAGCATCAAAGCATGGAGCATTGGAAATGGATGACTGGAACATTTGATAGACCACTTTTCATTCCCTCAACTCACTTTACCCCGCCATCTGTCTCTTTTATGGATGTAAAAGCACACGCTCGCTGTACACAGACACTGTATTCACTGCAGCTCGGGTTTTGCTTCAAACATGGATGTGCACGAGCATCCACTCGCATAAATTGCGAGCATAATCTATTTACCACATAACCGCACTGACCATAAAATTTCTCGAGAATGAGCAAAAAATATGAGAACCCGACAATGCTTAGAATAAAAATGAACAAAATTAAAAAATTAAAAAAAACGGAAGGCAAATTGAGAGAGTCAGGCCTGTTTACTCGCCTAACTTTTCATGAAAATGCCCTGCTCTGCAACTCAAACTGGAAACACCATTTGAAAATATTTTAGCAAAAAAAAAAAGTCTCAAATATGTTGTTTTTTTTTTTTTAATCAGCCGACTATATGACAGAGAATTAAGTTCAAACATCCACATTATCTTCATGGACTTAAAGGAATGTCATATTAACCTGAGGCAGCTGGTTTCATGTCACACAAAAGCTTTTCATCACAGTTGAAGCCGTTTCCGCTTTTCCCCTGATTCAGTAAGCTCCCAAAATAAGCTAAATAAGAATTGCCTTGATTTGTTACTGCAGGCATCTTAAGATCTTAGTCCTGGTAATACCCATTTATCTCATGGGTGTAGTTCAAGTCATGTGTAAACCCACATTGCTTTACTTGCACATACACCCATCAGCTTAAGTTCTTTATCTGTAGTATTAATACACTCTAATTATTGAAGGGTTGCCTGATGCCATACAAAGAGTGAACTCAGATGAAGGAGTCTCCCTAAATTGTTGCATATAAATGTATAAACACCAAGACAACCCCAAATAAACCAGCTGGGGTATAGATAAAACACACATACAGTGTAACTATGAGCATTCATCTATAACTCTCCAGGACAAACTGAGGGGGTCACCCATAGGCCTGCAAATGTGCATTATTGTTAGTGACACTCGGTGTGTTTCTCCATTTGCTTGCAGGATGCTTTTCTATTACGCCAGAGAGCCAATTAGCGTCTCTCAGTTTGACACCCATCACATCCAGCACTCGCATGCTCATACATGTTAATTATAGTCGGAATGGCAGCAGAGGTTTTTGCTGCCTTATTACAGTGGGAACATGGAACTAACAACCAGTGGAATGATGTGGCAAAAATCTCAAAGCACGACCCCCTGTCACCATTGCTCGGTTACTTATTTTCTGTCCTCCTTCGATCCCTCCCTAGAAGCAGAGCTAGTGAATAATGCTCCCAAGGAGTTACCTTCAAATCAAAGCTGGTCTTTCTACAAAAGTGAGGGAGCCACGTTAGAGCAGCTAATCCCGTGTCATTTAGAAACAGCTGCATATGAGATTTGGCAATTCAAAGCAAAAGCAAGGACACATTTACCCAAAACTGCACTGGATTTACTCTCACTTTGCAACATTGTCAGAAATCAATATACATTTATAAATGAACGAATAAATAAATATGGAAATCGATGTATAAAAACAATCCCCCACTCAACTCTTTCAAGTTACTGTCATGGAAACATGGTGGAACATTAGTTGTTCAAAAACTTGTTTTCTGGCTGTTGTGTGAAAATGAACGCATTCTGGTTGTAACAATTCTTCTAATAGAGAGACAAAATACATTTTGATTCACAGTGTTAAACATACGTCTCTGCGCAAACTCGAATCATCTCCTGCCCAACACGAGTAATAATCCCCAAGGACCTCAGTAGAAACACTGGACAGTTTGATTGAACAGAAGAATCAAGGAACACGTCCCAGATAGCAATACCCTACAACTAGATAATTCAAAAGAGATGATACTTTCTCTCTCTGGGGAAGATGCTTCCCTCTGAGAGTGTTCCACCTTTTTGAATAAAGAAACCATGATCTTGTAAACCACCCGTGGGCAAAACGGAGGTAATGATCTAACAAAGCCAGAAGGACAACATCATCAGCAAGTAACATGGAAATGGCACCTTTTGCGTCATCCAACTGGACACTACCCAGGCCTTGGCTTGATTTAGATTTTTTGTCCATAAATATTACCAACACAGATGTGACCGGGGCAGAACCTTATTAGAGCCTGATGATACTGCGCATGACTTGACTTAATGCCAGATGTGTCTGTTTCTTAGTGCATATAAACTATGAATGGCTCATAACAGTGATCACTTTTTTGGAAACAGTTTTGGAAGAGATGCTGAAGACCAAAAAAACTGCCAATAAAAAAATAAATAAAAAATGATGCAGAAATGAGAGAATAACAGCTTTCTGACTACATTTCGATTTTTCTTCTTGTTTGAGAAAACAAATGATCTCAGAGTTAAACTGGATGGAAAATACAGATAAATTGGATGGAAAATGAATTTTTTTAAATTAATTAACTGATGGAACAACATTGTATCTATTATAGGAGAAAAATGGAGTGAAAGAGAGAGAGAGGAAGAAAGAAAGTCCTAGAGCACTGAAGGGAAGGTCAGGGAAATACAGGCAGATGTTAGAAGATGTCACAGAAGTATTCTCTTTGCTACAATTCTCTCACACCAAGAAGAGAAAGACAGCAAGCGTAACAATGGCACACACAAGCACAAAATACTCCAGCGAAGCCAGTGCACCAGCTATCAATGAAGTTCAGACATTTATGTTAATTTAGCTTGCAGATGTAAACACATTTATATGTATGGGAGCAAACATGGGCTGCACATATAAACACGGATGGAGAAAGCAACCTCGTTTGCATTACTTTATCATCCTCTTGTCATTGCTCAACTTGCTGTATTTCTGTCTCAGTCAAGAAACTTGGTGAAGATTGCATAAATGTGTTTCTGTATCCCATCACCATGCTGCTTATAATACACAACGCGTCACCCACTGCCTCCAGACTGCCACAACAAGAAGACACACACACCTGCAATAGCTACATCAGCCCACCCAAGGACATTCAGCATGTCAGCTCTGATTAAGCCTGCACTCAGCCTGTAGAATGGAGTTCTTGGTTGGGGGAGGAGGGGTGGAGGGAAAGAAACGACTTGTGGCCAGTAATAAATCGCTGCAGGCAGCCAGGCTCTTCAGAGCCATGGCCCAGCTGACCCCCAACAGATGCCGGCTGGTTTGGACTGCCAGTTGCGTCCCGGCCTGTGGGCCAGCACCATCATGAGCGATGGACGCCATCCAAAGTGGGGGTCTGCCGCCACAGGCGCAGGTGTCGACATCGTTAACATCCAATAAGAAAAGAGCTGAGCCCTGCGGGTGGGGCAAAGTGATATTGATGGAAACTCGTCTGCAGTTCCCTGGTTCAGTGAGCAAATATGAGAATAAATATGGCCTTTTTATATAGCATGTGCTTTTCATTAATATTAACCAACAGCCCCAATGGTGCACAAGAGTGTCCATTAACAGTGGCCACTACGGTTTGACAACTACCGTCTGTTTAATTTTCAGCAAACCATGTCTCTAGCTTGGCAAATGGTCACATAATCCTCTGAGTTTCTAATAAACAACAAACATAATTGACTTTGCTGTCTTGGCACCAAAAGAACATATTGGATCATGCTTTGCATTTACTGGCTACGTTTGAAAGAGGACAGGGAGAGAAAGGAAAACGGTCAACGACAACCACAGATAAAACTTTAATCCTATGAGGATTCAGATTGTTTTGGCCCAAACTTTTCTTCCTCGTTGTGTTGGCATTGTCAGGAAACTGAGTAGCTCTGAGGTATAAAACAGTAAAGGACAAACAAGGCTGGATATGAACGAAATAATCCGGTGAATGGCCATATCAGTAATATTTTTTATAATTAGCTCTTCTAGGCAAACCTGTTTAATATCAACCCAGTTCTGAGGATGAAATTTGTCTAAATCATTATCACAGCCTGTGTCCCAGGCTGATACCTATACTAATGGTTCTCCATCAAGGCCCAAATTAGGATGTTAGTTGACAGCAGGCCAGTGATATTCAATTCAATTCAAATCAAAGTTATTTTTTATAGCACCAAATCACAACAACAGTCCCCTCAAGGCAGCATTTTGTCAAACAAGCAGAATTTTCCATAGGCTAAACTTACAAAAACCGTTTGAATACTAGTCACACATAAAAGATTTCACTTAGAAGGTTTGGCTCTTAGCTTGGAAATGGCAGCCTATCAGCAGGCAGAACACCATCTAGACCAACAGTCTATCTTTGCTTCTATAAAACCCACAACTGTCTCTCAGGACTTTCACCCATGAGCTATTTAAGGCCATTGAGGGGATTCCCCGTGCTCTATGATATTTGAAGATATCAATGTTTCCGCCACAGGCTTCAGTTTGATGAGTCTTTGATTTAAAGTACAACATTTTAATCCCACACTGGCTCTTTGTCAGGTGCAGAGGAACAAAGATGGATTTAGCTCTTCCTCTATCACAGAGCTCCTGAGAATGAACACAGCATTTTTAAATCCAATGTTAGAGTCAAGTCAGCAAGGAAAGCAAGTGTAAGCATTGCCCTAGAAAGCCTATAAACCTCATAAGTGGGTGAATCGTATGTGGGTAAAACTGAGGTTGCATGTTGTACCCTTTCTTTAGTTGAGCACAAAAAAGAACCAAATAAACTGACGCACATCATGCTTGAATAACTTCTAGGTTCAGGTACATAATACAGAATATATTTGTCACCAGAGTGTGGGGACTTTGTTTTATCTGTGAACATGTAGTCTATCATGTATGTGTCCCGTCCTAGTTGGGATCTCTTATGTTATGTCTAATTTGTTCACTGAATCTTTCTACTTCTTAAAACTTTATAACAAAGATTATGCCGTCATCTCTGCTCGCTCTTTAAATGATTTCTTTTGCAGTATGTTTTTCCATTATGTTGCGACATATTCAAATGATGACTAAAGCCACTAAAATGCCCTTACACTCAAATTTATGGCCCTCTCCTTTTTTCCCCCCCAACTGATGAATCATGGTTGCATGCTCTCACCCACATAAGGGCACTTGGAGATATAAGAAACTGTGTATAATATCAGAATACTTGTTTTGCTTGGTTTTCTATTAAACAGCACTACCTGAGAGCATCAGTTGTTAAACACAGACCTCATTCATTGAAACTCTAAGTATCAAACACGCATTTTCAGGAGCTTCACTACATTAGCTGAGCAAGAATGCTAATTAAATGTCTCTGGCTGCAACAGCAGCCAAGGCTCTACCAAGGACCAGGCCCAGCGTGACTACAATAATGTCAACACACTCCAAATTTAACTTGAACAAGAACATTAACAGTTAGAAGAGTTTTTGCTTTTTCTGATGCAAAACTGCGCTTAGTCCAAGAGAGACAGTCTCTGTCAAAATGCTACATTATATTAAATTAATCTTTTCCTTTCGTCACCATCATCTTTCTGAGACACGACAGCTGATATATGAAGCTGCGGTTTTAGAACTGTTAATTGTCTCTATTCTATCCATTACTGCAAAAATAATTCATATTATTAGCCATTTCCACACTGAGTATGTTGGTCTGTGGATGGATTACAACTCCAAGGTCTTGAACCGCTCTCAACCTGCTTACAATAACCTCGATCTCCAGAGCAGGACTACTATTAACAGCCATAGTCCAGGGACAATGTCGTCTGAGCTTTAGAGGCAGCTAAATTATACTGAAAACTGTAAAAGCTGTGACCTGGCCCTCTCTGCAGGAGAGAAACACAAGAGTAGCTAGTAGGTGGCTGTTAAATATATCAAAATAAATTCAATATGTGGGAAAAATTAAGGCTGTGTGGAAAAATAAAAGAGCAAGACACTGACCAAACATTTGCTAACCTGTGCTGATGATAATGTTGCTTTTTTATTAACGATTTTAATCAAAGTGCCAAAGATTACCAGCACAGGTTACAGGAAGTCTTGACCCATATTTCGCTTATCAGTTATCCATTATTCGGCTTTCCACTCGCTACATCAGAAACCCATAAGCCCTGGCCATTCCCCTCAGAGCCTGTCATCAGCCAATAGCCAATGGGTTCCCACATGCATATGATAAATGTGGAAAGACAGGGAAATGAGTGATGGTTAATATGCACACACACGCATTAATTATTTTTGAGAAGCTATGCTGAGGTTTTAATAAAACGGATTATTAAAAAGCACTTGGCAAGCAAGTTGTCACTGACTTGATTTATTTGTCATTAATCAATACAAGGTGAAAGGTTTTGGCATGAAGCCACAGTGAATATTTCTGTATATTGAAACCTGTAGTACACTGTTGGCTTTTCCTTTGATGCTCAGAGTCCGTGCTTAATTCAGCAGCTAACATAGACAGAGATACAATGTTTGCATCTACCATATCTGCAGTAACACGTGACCGTACCCTTCAAACCTCCTAATCAATTTGTCTCATTCAAGTTAAATAACAGCTGCAGCGTATAGAGATGTTTTTGGTGGGCCAGATAAATTACTATTTGAAATTTCTAGAGCATCTGCATTTTTTTGTGCAAGTTTGGAGGTGGTGAGGCTGGCAGGCACATGCTGTGAAGGATGAGTAATGACACCAAATTGAGAGGTGGAGGAAGTAAACACACTAGGCTGTTGTTTCTATTGGACTTTTCACCCTGGGGCTGTCATCATAGCAACCCCCCTTCTACCAAAATGTATTATGTTCTGCTGGCACCTCCTACAGCAAGCGCTAAGAAATTTCAACCCATAGGGGGCACAGAATCTGCTCTTTGCATTCCTTGAATCCTTCTTTCCTTGCTTTTTGCTCTTTGGCTCTCATTTGTTTCCTCCACTAAGTGGTTGCTGTCAACTGAAACAGATTCTTATGTACTGGATAGTGAACTACAGGGGGCCCTACCCCAGACAACGTCTAGAAGAAATTCATACATTCATCAGGCAAAAAAAAAAAGAAAAAAAGAAAAAAAAGAAATTCATACACTGCCCCGTCGTCAAAACACAACCTTAATATGTTAACTGAGGTTCTCTGAAACTGCACTCTAAAAGTCACCACTATATTTTCTGCCCATCTTTAAACTGGTAGGTCAAGCTACAGCGTTGGCCCATGGCCCAGGTTTCAGGGATGAAGCTAAGCCTGACCATATCCTCTGCCTAGCTTCTTGTCAGCAGGACCCACAATCTCTGGCAAAGGGTGGAGAGCTTTCTACCTCCTCCTCTGTCCCAACCATCCTTTTTTCTTGGATTTAAAGGTTATCTGCAACCATCCTGTCTGGTGCCTCTGGCGAGAGTTGGAGAGAGTGGCTAGCCATCCACAGGTGTGAGGGCTGCAGATAAGAAAAAGCAGGCTAGGAGAGGACGCACTGGGTGAGAGGCGGGGCAGAGGATGGCAAAGAGATATAGAGGTCCGTTGTGGCCTGAGCCTGACCTTCCCTCATAATACTATATGCAGATGAAGTGCTCCCGGGGTGAGGAAACAAAAAGGACTATTCCGCATAGCTACACCACATAGCTGTAATCTTTTCTACTCAGTAAGACCGATTTTTTAAGCGAGAGATGGTGTACAGAATAAAGTATGCATCGTGTGCTATGTCAAAGAAAGACAGATGCAAACCTATTACCAACAATGTCTTTTAAAGTTAGGAAGTCAGGATCGGGGATAATATCTGCTGTTTCTACTTTACAAAAGTGAAAACATGGCAGGCACAGCAGCAAGTCCCAAGGTTCACTAGGTCACTTTCAGTGTCTGTAGCTACTCCATTAATAACTAATAGGTGGAACATTAGGGGGAAATGGTGAGTATGTCTTGAGGGCTTACATTAGCCTGGCATACAGCATCTCCTTATCTTGTGTGTGGGACACGAGAGGGGTGGGGTGGGGGGGTGGGGGGGTGGGGGGGGAGATGCGTTGTCCTCTTTTTGACATTCTTCCTCCATTAACCGCCCTGGGAGGATAATTCGAGTGTTACTAAAAGTGCACAGAAACAGCACAGATGTATGCAGACTGCTGGGCATGAGCACATGTGGAGCCATTTGCAATGAAGGAGTGTAACTGAGTACTCATTGATGTTCCTGCTATAAATGCTTGACTTGCTTGAAGTATGACACCTTATAATTCATTATCCAAAAAATGAAAGTGATTATTGCTCAGTATTGAATCTATACACGAATTACTGAAATAAAAACATTTATGTGCTGCATTAAAAGAGGCAGATGAGTAATAAAGTGAATAGATTTTGACTTGGATACATATTTCCTAAAACATTAATGTTCCAAGACTGCAGTAGTATCAGAGGTGAGACTGCTACGTGAGAGCAAAGTAAAAAGGATTAAATCAACACAGCTGCTGGAATTTATGCAACAACAAAAAAAATGGAAAGCTACAAATGTTTTTGGTGGAGAATGCACATAATTATAATAACTAATGATGATTCATGAGTTGTTTTTCAGAGATCACTGATGCACACAAATTGTATAGTGACTGGGGAGGGAACCTGCCCTTATACTCAACCAGAGGGCACAGATTTTTGAAACGCACTCCTCGTAGTAAACCAGACACGTATGTATGCACACATACACAGAGAAAGAGAGGGAACCACTCTTCTATATCTCTGGCTAATTTGAGAGTCTTGCTACACAAACATCATTAATCAAGCTGACTAAGATTTGTCAGTGGCAAACTCCCCTACCTGTTTATTATAATTAAATCGATGTACGAGTCATTGCAGGTGTGGACCTGGACCATGGCAGAGGTGGCTATGCTCAAAAGAAAAGATGGGCTAAAAAAACGAAGAAAGGCAAAAGCTTGGAAATACAGAGAAATATTATACGGGAATAAAATTAAAGCCAGGTGCTGGATGTTCTTTGGTAGAAATTAACAGCCATGCAAGTTAAATATTGCAGATTAGAAACAAGAGGTGAGAGGTGTTTGCACTGTATTTTAATAATAACCTCTGCTACATCTTCACACAGAATGGTTCTAGTCATCTTCACACAGAATGGTTCTAGTCAGTGACGTTAAGCCGTTGAGATTATATAATAATGCCCCCCCCCCAAACCACCACCACAGTCGCACTGTGCAGCAAAAAACATTTCTTAAAAACCTCACACAAAAGAAAGGAGACATGATTGAAAGGCAATGCCCAAAAGAAAGAAAGAAAAAACCCTCTTCAGTACGTAAGCTACAAAAAAAGCAGACCACACATATTGAGGCAAACACACCCCACACTTTCTTTTTCTTACATTGTGTCTTGGGGCCTCTTTGTGACTGTCATGCAATACAATTGTACAGTACATTTGCTTTCCTTAAGAAATCATTGTGTTTTCAGTAAAATATGAGTGCACAGAAGCTTCCCTTCATACATGGAAGAAAAGGGTAGAATGAGGAGATCGGAGGCTGCGTTAGTGGGCAGGCATGCAGGAAGGCAGATATTTGATTTGTGCCGGATACTTGGAGAGCACACACGAAATAAAACAACTGAAGCCACTAAAACTTTTTCTTTACTGATATGGTGACATGGTAATGGTTCATAAAGGGAAAGTAAATTGGGAGGCTGCGGTTTATGATTGTATTGGTTTGGCTGGTGGAAAGCCAGGGGGACAAGAAGGCGAATCATTGTGCACTAGGACTCGTATCTGGGCAGCACATAAAATCTTTCTGTCAGGATGCAAACTCCATCCGGTCATAAAAAAACTATTCTCTCAGGGATTTTGACGACTGGTCTGAAATTTTATTGCAAAAGACAAGGCTATAAGCACAGTCAACATTAGGGAGGACCAAATCTGCATTTGAGTGTAATGGGTCTTGGCCCTTGAGGCACTGTTCCCCTGAATCTGTTCATGGTTTTGACATACAGTCGTGAAAAAGAAGGTTTTCACAGGAGTCTTTGCAGTCCTGTAAAATATGAAGCATATTTTCCAACATTCTTCTTCTATAAGAATGAACACTTTCCCCACCAGAGCATTGTGTTAAAGAACTACATTTCAGACTCTACAGGTCTTATTTAGAATGCTAACATGTTGAAGTTTGTGAAGACAATTAGAAAAACCTTGATCAAGTATGCCGTGTTTGGAAGAGTTGCCAGAAAAAAAAAGCCTCTTCTTTCTAAAGCAGCACGGCTTATGTTTGCAAACACAGGAATTCTAGAATGATGAACTTTGGACAAATGAGACCAGTGTGGAAGTCAAGAGTGAAAACTTTATTTTTCATGGGGCCACATTTAGAACGCTCTGCAGAAGGACCAGCTTACAATATGTCTGCATACCACCTTAATGGATTTGCACCTCGCCCACCACCTCGCATTCTTCTCCTAGCTTAGCATACCTTGCTTTCTTCCCCTTGGTGAGAATTCAATGAACCCGAAGAGAATATTCTACTGAGTTTAGCAGATATTGGAGACAATATCTATAGAATCCAATATGATGCCTGCATTAATGTACATTTTAACCACCTTTAGCAAATCATCCTTCAGACACTTTGCCCTTTTAACTGTGCAAATTTTAAGTATTCTTCTCTGACAAGAATAGATTACATGTGTTGAAACCAGACATACAGCTATATTGGACTGCAGATAACGTGGCTGGGCTGACTGCCATTTGAATAGAAGAAAGTAAGAGGTGAAGCACCGGCATGGTGAATAAAACATGAGGAGACAGATCGGGCCACGCAGTCCAAAACGAGACAGCTATGTCTTTGTACCAGCATCAACCTCTGACCCTGTGGTCAAAATGGCTGACACATACTCGCGAAACATCTGACAGCAGCAGCAAGAAAGTATAAAGAAACTTGTGATGAGATGGGCGCCCGTTTACTTTGCTGTCTAAAGGTCGCAAATGTGCAGCAAAGGCTATGTAGCTTCTGGTATATTGTGTGTGTGCAGTTGTTTGGAAGGTAGAAGCTAAGAAGTGCTCTTACAAACAGACTGCAATTCCACCATTGTCTTGTCAGATTGTAAGTACAGTGCACTGCAAAGTTTACCAGTTTGTCTTTACTGATATTTCTACTGAGATATGTTCACAGTGACGGCAGCAATTTCTCCTAATTAATGTGGTATTGATGTTATTGACGTTAAAATGATAGACACAATACCTCTTAATGGACTGATTACAGTGGCACTACCAAATCGATATGCAAGTGAAAGATTAACCAAATACTTGCCGACCACTGCAGAGATACAAGCATCCTACTCAAAACGATTTCAGTTTGCAAGTTTACAATCTGTCCTCAAGTACTGGATCTCCTTCAGATAGTTAAAGGGGACTAGCAGGAGAAAATGTTTACTCCTTTCAACTGAATATTGCCAAGTGGTGCTCCATGTGTAGATTGCAAGCTCCGGGCGTTGTACGTGGGCCTTTGGCAGACTGCTCAGCTGCACCCAGTCCATGATTATAGGGCCAAACTCTGCTATTAAATACCACAGAACCTGACTTGGCGAGCGCTTATAAATCTAACTCTAGAAAGTAGAAAGCATGCCCAGGGCAATGAGAGTTACGGGCTTTACTCATTGCCAGTATTCACACACGTCACAGGTGCTGTATTGGTGTTAATCAGATGCTGCTCCGCAGGGCAGAATGAGTCATGTGCTTTGCGGGTGTTTGAAGAGTTGTTCTTAGGTCAAACTAGGTCACAGGGTAAATGGCTGTGCATTTTATCTTATGGGTATTAGGGCTAAATCCCTTATGTGGCTATGTGCTGATAGATTGCTGATGTCAGCTCATTAGTGGTGCTACCTTTGCAAAGTCATCAGTCCATGCAGGTATAGCAGTGCTCAGTGATTTAACAGGGAGCAGAACAGAAGACAATGATGTGAGAAAATGGGGATGAAGTGCTAAAATGTACCTACAACTGTAGCACATTATCTGCATTGTATTCTTCCGTGTAGCAGGAAATTAAATCATAACTACAGTTTTTCCCATCTAAATGGGATCGCCCTGTTGTTAGGTATACTGAAGAGACAAGTGAAAATTATATTTAAAAAGTTAACTTAATAAGTGGAAGAAAACAAGACGAGTTGGAATGCTTCTGCTCTAAGGCTTCCATAAATCGTCTGATGAGAATAAAAATAACATATGTTCTTGCATTTTCTCTCGCCAGATCTCAATCCAGTTTAACACCTTTAGAAGATTTTGAACTAAGATGCTAGACAGCATCACCATCAAATCCCCAGGAATAATTTGTTAGACTTGCAGAATCTGTACCAAAGAGATCTGAAGCAATTCTGGCAGCTTACTGGGGCTCTGTTCTTAAACCTTTAAATAAAAATACGAAGCTTGGGGCTAATTTTACTACTGTAGTAAAAAAGTGCAAAACCACAAAACCAAATAGCTTTAAATAAGCACGAGATGACCTGGATCAATGCATGTCAATAAAAGGTAGCACGATTTTCTGAGCACAGAGAGAGTTCACTCTCCTATTGACCGGCATTAAATATTGGTTTAAAAAAAGAATGTAAAAAAAAAAAAAAAAAGAAAAAAAATCACACACACCATATATTTGTTAAACTTAGGTAGATTTAATGGTGATTAATGTTGACATGATCTTAATACATAAACGTTTTACTCTCATAAAGTTACTCTTTTACTCTTATAAATCCATTACTCTTATACTCTTAGCTGTGAGGAAATGTTTTAATGAGGTGGAACTGCATTCACTTTGAAGCTGTCGTCTGGATGATGCATCACATATGAGTGTTAAAATGTCATATACTTAGGGCTGCTCGATTATGGCAAAAATGATAATCACGATTATTTTCACTGAAATTGAGATCACGATTATTTGACGATATTTATTTAACCCTTTAAGACCTACTATAGAACCAAGTCCACCAGAGCTTATATTATTTTTTTTACATGCTGTAGTGCCATTTGTGGGAGCATTTCAAGTTGCTATACATCAATACAACTGTTATAGCCCATATTTTAATAATATGTATGCATTAAGTGCATAGTAATTACATAAATTGCAAAAAAGTGCAATAAACTACAAAAAAAAATTGAAAATCGCTTTTGTTTTGTTTACATATATTTCTACTTGGAGAAATTTAAGAGGCTTATCCCTCAAAACTTTAAATACCACAAAGTTGCAAAAAATAGTTTCCCACCACAGGAAATTTATTTTGAGTGTCTTCATAGTTTTATTTTGGAGATACAGCAATTTTTATATACTGCAGGAAAAACAAAAAACAATCCTATGATGCAAATTTGCAAAGAAAACAGCATGTGCATCATTTCACTGTGGGAAGTGTTACGAACAGCTGATAGGAACGGCAAAGCGTGTTTCTGGAATATTATGTTTTTGTTCCTGCAAGCGCTTTTTATGCAATTTTTGCAAAGCTATATGTGGAACGAAACCGTGACCGAGGACAAGCTGATGGCATCCTCCGGTTTCATATGCAAAACAAATTATTGCGCTAGCTTACACGGTTCAGGTTCTACAGGGATTTAAAAATAGTTACGCAAAATGGAGCGTGCTGCTCTGACCGGCTTTAAAGGGTTAACAATGACTTTAAAAAAATAATATAAAATAGTGTGCAACACCACTGAAGTTAGTTTTTTTTTAAACTCTCTTTTCAACCAACGGCAGTCACTCTCCAAATAACTTCTGCTTAGCTTTCCGAGCTTCCCTCGGGTCCTCTTAATCAGCGGTCTCCAACCTTTTTTGCGCCACGGACCAGTTTATGCCCGACAATATTTTCACGGACCGGCCTTTAAGGTGTCGCGGATAAATGAGGGAGGGGCTAATAATCGGCTCAGTCATTTTTAATGATCGTTGAAAGCCCAGATCGTAATCGTGATTAAAATTCGATTAATTGAGCAGCCCTACATATACTTCTCAGATGTAATGTGTCTGGGGTTAGTTGAGCAGTTCATGAATAATAATACAATAATGTTAATAAACCTAAAAAAAAGCCAGTTCTGTTGCAAGCCAAATGATCTTTCGTATGGAAAGCAACCTGAGAAATGTCACCAATGTGCCACACAGCTGCAGTAGTTAGACTTCTGTGTCACATAAAAGGGAAAATATGCCTCACTTAAATCAAATGCCATCACTTAGAGACACCTGTAGAATGCACTTTGGAAATTTGTGCAGACATAACATTTAGAGACACCTGCAGAATGCAATTTGGAAATGTGTGTAGACATATCGTTAGCTTCATAGCATAAGTGCCTAAGTCATTGACTTAGTCAAATGACTTAGGCAATTATGCTATGAAGCTAACGATATATAAAAAAAAATACTCAATCAATACATATAAATCAGAAATCAACTAAATTAGTTTAGTTTAGTTCAAATGATTATCTATTTGGAAGCTGTGCTACCTCATAGCTTCCAAATAGATGCACCAATGGAATAAATTTGTAAATAATATATGAGTTTCAGAAAAGTTGACTTTTGACCTCGACGTCAAGATCAATGGGGTTTGAACTTGTCTGAGATTTTTAGTAGTTGGACTTATGTTATGAATCCTGCATTGCCTCATTCTCAAGTTATTGTGTTTACAAGATTTTCAGAAAACCTGACCTCTAACCTTAACCTGGAGGTCAAGGTCACTGAGACAAATATTTGTTGGTCTTTACAGACCATACAAACGAAAACTTACAACATGCACATTTCTTTTAATGACTAAAGACAGCTTTTATAAAATTAATGAATACAAACCCTCCATACAAAATATATGATTAAATCAAAGTAGAGGCAAAAAACTAAATTCTTTACCCACAAAGTTAAGAAGAAGAAGTTGTAACTATTTATTGTGTATATAACTGCTGTTCAGTGCTTCTCCTGGATTCTCCTTTCTAAGAGATGAAGTTCTGCTCTTTTTTGCTCCTGAACAAGGACTGCTGCAATATTTATCACTATAGCTGAAAAGTTGTATCAGCATTAAAGAAATCCAATAAATAAGATGAAGTAGATAAACTTATCTGGAGCACTGTGAAGATGAAACTTAAAGCCAGACTAGCTCAAAAATGTTATCCGGCCCTAAAAGGTGAGAGTAAAACATCAGAGAAAGAGCCAAAGAGGAGGCTCACTGACCAGAAGCTGGTAATTAAATAAGAATGATTACAAAAAACACAGACATGGCAACCTAAAGAGAACAGAATATGTAGTCACTATTCAACAGGTGAGAATAGGGCAGTGTGGTTATATAGGGCGTTTTAATATTAACGTAAAACCCCCATTCAGACCACTTTCACGTATGCATTTGTTATTTCACCCCGAAGAGAGACAGCGAGACAGAAAGAGAGAGACAGAGAGTGTGCTAACCTTTTAGCCATGATAAGGTTAAGACAATGTTGGTGCTCAGAATGAGGTCTTAAATAAGCAACAGTTCTGCTGTCACTGAGGTCAAGGAGGTGGGAGCTACTGAGAGAAAATTACAGCACACTTTTTTTAAGACCAGTACAGAGAGGAATGAGAGACAAAACCAAGGAAGCGCATAAGCGACATCTCTCACTGTGTAATGGAAGCCTTACTGCACGCTGCTGCCTGAAGCACCATGGCAACAGGGAGAGCAAAAGATTGAGAAGGGTGGAGGTTCAAGGACTTCTCTTGTTCCAGCAACATTTTAATTACTTTCGGCAACGCTGTTTAAGGAAACAGAGTCATTCTGGACCTTCTGTAACAGCTCGAGCCTTTCCCTCCCTCCCATCTCATATTTGTGAAATTGATGAAACAATTGAAGATGCATAGAGATAAGGAAAGTAGTCAGATAATGAGAGAAGGAGACAGAGACAGCAAGAAGGGAAAGAGGTTGGAAGAAGAAGAAAAAAAGCAGAAGCACAAGAAAGATGAGCATGAGGAGGGAGATGAAGCAAAATGAACACAGATAGAGATCGACAGTCTGTTTGAAGAAGGTTGGTAAGAGATATGAGGAGAAAGGGGAAAAGGTGATATGAGGAATTTGTAGGAATATGAAAGCTTCAGTATTCTCCTTTAAGATACACACTCATGAAAAGAGGCTAAAAAAATCATTATTTTGAGGACACAAGGATGAAGAGTTTTGCTTTACTTTGTAGAGCAGCTACTACAGCTACATGAGCATGTGCACTGTCAATCTTTGCATATATGCGCAGTGTATCCTGCTTGAATATTTTTGTATCGGTTTGGGTCTGTGTGTGAGAATATAGCAACGGAAGTGTATTTTTCTCCTGATGCCATGCCTAACACGATCAGCACTCATTAAGCGCTCTCCAAAGCCCATGCACCTCACAGACAGAAACCTTCTCCAAAAGACAGCCCCCGAACCCAGTAAACACACACGGCTTCCGGCCTGTAAGCCATTTCTTCAGTGTAAACAAACTGGCATCCACTTAAAGCACTGGCAAGGAATTTATACAAAATGTAATCCAAAAATAAAAAATAAAAAAATTGTCACACAGTTCTGCCCGCCCACTTAGAAAAGTAATAAAAATTTAATTTGTTGGAAGTTTGATTTTTCTCCTCATCATCTGAGCCTGGGAAAATTCAAGTATTCAGTATTCATGTTATTATTTTCAGTATGCAGAATAACTTCTGCATTTTAGAAGAATCCCACAATTCTATTTGTAGTTTTATAATGGCACAAGATTATATTGCCCTACCTTTTTTAATTAATCAAATTCTTCTTATCTTGTTTAATACTGTATTAACCATTGCTACAAAAACCAGTCGACTGATGGAAAATCATACATCCTAACCCTTCAGAAAATACTGGTGTACCTTGAAAACCCTGATTCACTTCGGGATACTGCATCTGGGATGATGCAACAAAAAATATGACACTTACTCATTGTAAACCTAATCTATGATCATTAAAGATTATATGGCAAAATTTAAGGTGCATAGACAAGCCAGATGATCTGTTGCAACAAGCTAATCCTTTACACCTATGGTTGTTAAAACCGATGCAGTCCTGTAATCTGAGTGTGAGAAGAGGCAACGGTATACAATAGTCGTTGTATGAAACATATTTCTTACTTACCAAAACGGGGACACATTTAGATCACCAGGGACACACTCGGGGATGAGAGCAGCCTGTAGCTTTTCTTTTGTTGCCTGTAATGAATTATTTCATGCAAACATGTGATTGGGCTGCATTGCTGACAGATAGCAGCCATTGTTATGGTAAAGTCACTCTATGGTCTTCCCTGGCTCTCCTATTAATCTCAGTCAAGTCAATGGTGCCATTGTGCAAAATTCCCTATTAAACCATACCACCTAGACTACAATGGCTGTGATGGTGGTGCACCTTGCAGACAGTCACGAAGAAGGAAACACGACAAAATGTCTTTCTAATCTCTGCATTTCAAAATGTGTTGAACGTATGAAAAGATGGCTGTGGATTTAAAAATTCATTTGTAATTGTGAATGGTAAATGGCCTGTATTTGTATAGCGCTTTACTCAGTCCCTAAGGACCCCAAAGCGCTTTACACTACATTCAGTCATTCACCCATTCACGCACACATTCACACACTGGTGATGGCAAGTTACATTGTAGCCACAGCCGCCCTGGGGTGCACTGACAGAGGCGAGGCTGCCGGACACTGGCGCCACCAGGCCCTCTGACCACCACCAGTAGGCAACGGGTGAAGTGTCTTGCCCAAGGACACAATTGTGGGGTAACAATTGTCTGCAAGTAGGCTGTAAGGTAACTAATGCCATTTCCCCAATGAGAGTCAAGTTGTCTGACCTGCTTTTAGTGCAGCATTTAACTTAAAACTGTAGGGAAATTGTTCACAGGTGAAGTAGCAAAATCCTAAACTCGTTTATGATTACTTTTTTTTTTATTAAGCCCATTAGGCACTTGAAAACTCAAGATGGCTGTTGAAAAGAACGAGACAATATATAGGATTTTCAGATTAAATAACTAGACCTGCCTTTTTGAATGATTTGGCAGTAAAATCATACAAGTTGACCTGACTGTAGAAGTCTGAAATCACTCTGAAATTATTATGGGCTGTAATAGTTAAAAAAAAATAATATTTGTTTCAGTATTATTTTTCAGTCACACCTCCCCATACATTCCTCCGTGGTTAACCAGATTTAACCTATAGCTGAAACCTGAAAACAGCACCTTTGGCTGCTGGTGTGACGGTAAATTGTTATCTGTCACTCTGTTGTTAGAAATAAATAATACATAATAATAATGATTAAGAAAAATGATGACAGGATGTACAAATTAGAGACCTTAGCGAATGGTAAAGTGTACATCTAATACATGAAATGCACAATTTTGGCACTCGTATCCACTTTTGAAAGATTGTTTCAGTAATCTGCTGAGCTATGTGTTAAACCAGCGGTCCCCAACCCCCGGGCCTCGGACTGGTTTTGGTCCGTGAGTCGTTTGGTACCGGGCCGCGAGAGTTGAGGCTCAGGTGTGAAATGTATGGTTTTCAGGGTTTTTATCGGTTTTCAGCGTCATTTTGTTATCGTTTTTATCGTTAACTCGGTTTTCCTGGGTCTTTTCACGTGTGTTATGAATAAACTCTTTTTCGGTACCGGTACTAGTTTTATTTTGTTGTATTTATCCGCGACACCTTAAAGGCCGGTCCGTGAAAATATTGTCGGGCATAAACCGGTCCGTGGCGCAAAAAAGGTTGGGGACCGCTGTGTTAAACAACATTAGCCTGTGACCCCGGATTAAGATATGGAAGGAATCCAAAAAAAGGAGATGATGACAGGCTGACAAGGGGAAAAGCGAGACAAAAGAAGTCTCGTTATCTGCAGTCTAAGGTTGTAGTCCAATGCTGCCTCACTGTGTGACAAAAATTCTTCTCTTAGCTCTCCTGGTTTCATTTTCCTAGACTCGCCTCATCTCCCATTCTTGTCCTCATTCTCTCCTTCCCCGTCTGTCAATTTGTGAAAGCCCCACATCATTACTGTCAAAAATCACACCGCAGTGCCACTAGAACAGCTACATGCACTATATCACATATACAGGAACACAGTCGTACTTACCGCCCACTCACGTGTTGAAAGAGAGTGACTTTTTCCTCTGACACTCAGAAGCAAGCTTCTCCCAAGGGAATCCTGAGTCAGACAGACAAGCAGCATGAACTCAGAAGAGCTGAAGTCTTTGATTTTCCTGTCAGACACTTTTAGCCCCACGGTCCCCATAAAACACTGTTTGTCTCCGTCTTCATCTGATTGTGTCATTGTCTCCACACTGTTTGGTGTGTCTATGTGCTCGTAGCCGCGTCTGTGCTCAACAGTACTGCTGATACAACCACGGTCACAATGTGAACATTATGTGCCATTACTATACCAAACTCCCATACAAACTTGCTGACCTTTGGCTTGCTTCACAGACATTTGTTTAAAAGGCCATAACACAATCAGCTTAAATCGGTAAAGAGGTAAGTGATTGTGAAGGAGGGACAAAAAAAGAACAATCTAGATCATTTAACTGCAGGGTTTGATGAGAAGCTAAAAGCCAAAGCCTCTCAGAGTCAGAGAGGCAGGTGATTAAACCCTGTCTTCAAATCTCACACCTCTTTTTCAAGCCACAGGAAGCCGCTGGAGAGCTCTGATTACCATCAATGACACTCCACCCCATCCATCTGATCCCCTTAAGAGTCTGTTAAACCCAAATGGGCTCCCTTTTTAAAAAATTGTGTCAAGTAAATAATAGATCTTTTATCTATAGGTTGGGAACTGGATAAACATAAAAGCGAGCTTATCAAATCCTAAAGGTGAACAGTTAAAAGGTGCTCTAATCAGATCTGGCACTGCTTCCTCTCATATACCTCTTGATAAGTGACGACACCTCAAAGGAGGTTGTAGGTTTCGACTTGAAATGGAAGCACTAACTGCATGACGCCAGTGAGAGCAAAGCAGAATGTCTAGAGAAGCAGAGGTTACTGGCATTTTACATTTCAGCCTGGTCAATGTTGGTGCATTGCACTTCATTGGCTGTCAAAAATGAAGCGTGAAAATAAGGTGGAACCCAGCTTGTTGTTACAGCTATGGAAAAATTCAGACATGGCATAATTTATAAGTTCAGTGGGAGTTTTACTGTAACTTAGTGCAGCATATTGTTCAGCGACATCAAAGAATTAAGTTAAAATATTGGTGTATTGAAATTAATGTTCACTGCTTACTTGCAATACTGCTCCAACTGTAACTCTGAATGAGTACTACTGTACACCACAGTAATACTTTCTGCTAAGCTTTTTTGAGCAGAAAGCCTTTCTGAAGTTCTTTCAAAGTCTTTCTTTGGACACTGGCTACTTTTTTGTTCATTTTTAGTTCAGTCTTTGTACTTACATTTTACAGAGGACAACTATTTTATTTGTTAAGCCACTAAACATTGACCTACAGCATGAATCATGCAAACATGAAAAAGTGAACCTAACTCCAGGGACGAACAAGTGTTGTGTCTAACCATAACAGAAAACAGAAGAGAGCTAACTTTAAAATATATCTTTAGAAACTTTACTATTAGCCTGTTTCAAAAACACATAGTTTCTTTAGTTGAAGAAACTATAAGAAATATAAGAAAAATGGCAAATATAACACAATTTGACAGGCATAAAATAGTATTTTTGCACCAACAGGGTGATTTACAGTGTTGATTTGAAAAAAAAGGAGGAAACTGGACAAGTGAAGGACAAAAGACCTGGCAGGCCTAAAAACTACTTATGACAGAAAAGTTGAACAGTAGCTGAAAGCCAATATCTGAAATGGGGGGAAAAAATCAACCAAAGGCCTCTAAGAGAGGCATGTGGCCTTTCAGTTTATATATCTACTGCTTAGCAAAGCCCCAGAAATGATGACTGAGCTGGGCAGATTATGTTGTTTATGAATCCAGTACAAGTTGAACAATTTTTACTTTGACTGAAATTATTGAAATACAAAAAGAGAGAGAACAGTGGAACTAGATAAAAATAAGACTGATACAATAAAACTCTATACTCACCTTTTTCCAGCATAAGTGGAAGACGTGGAATCCGATAAATGTAGCGCTTTGTACTCAGTTTTGGGGAGTAATGGAATACATGGACCGGCGTTATGTATTTAAAATACAAAATATGAGTAACTGTATTCCGTTACAGTTACCTTTTAAAAAGGTGGTATTCAGAATACAGTTACTTTGTTGAAATAAATGGATTACACTGCGGTCTTTTCCTGTTTCATATATTAGGCTGTCCTCTCTGTTTTTGGTAATTCCACACTGGTGGAAACCCAAACAAAACACGCACTAAAAGGCTCTAATGCCTGGGTCTCAATCTCGCGGCCCATGTCAGCTCTACTTGCAGCTTGCATAATGACGTGACGATTTTTTTTTTTATCATTGTTCAAAAAATTATTTAATATGAAGGCAATAGTACGGAGCCCCGCAGGGGACATGGGAGAAAAAAAAATTAAGACGGATCTTTGTGAGACCTCGCAAAACTAACTCGGGATCTCGCAAAACTTTTGCGAGATCCCGAGTTTGTTTTGTCCGTCTTAATTTTTTTTTCTCCCATGTCCCCTGCGGGACTCCATACAATAGGCAGAGTGTTACCGGCATAGCCCTAAAGAATGCAGCCTTATGGGCAGTGTAGCCCAGTTGTAAGTAAATAAGTGTTTTCCTCCGAAACAATAAGTTCCATTGGAGCAGCCTTTCAACGCCTCTCTCTGTCTCTCGCTAGAAAAGTTGACCCAGACAACAAAGTAAAGCTAGTTTTCGGCTACAAGCCCAAAACGGAACCAGATGTATTAGCCAGAGGTCCCTTTACTACAGTTCGGAGACGCGGACCTGTTTTATATATGCACGGAATAGTTGTCTATACGAGATTGCTGCAAAAAGTGCAGCCTCGCCTAATGCCCACCCTACTGTTACTCATTTTATATTAAGATTTAAAAATCCAGTTGGTATTGGTATGGCAAGTATCTTCAGTAATAGTAATAAATCACACAGCAATAGTACATTCATGTAGTTGTAAAAAGCATGATAATATATTAAGTAATCCAAAGTATTTAGAATATGTTACTTTCATTGAGTAACGTAACGGAATAAATTACAAAATACATTTTGGGGCATGTATTCTGTAATCTGTAGTGGAATACATTTTAAAAGTAACATTCCCAACACTGTTTGTACTGATATCATGCTCAAAGTAAAGGTTTTCCTTTGCCTCTGTACTTTGCAATGATTTCGGTGAAGACAAAACTTCAATGTGTATAATTATGCAGAAATACACATACAAATATAATACTGGTTCTGATAAAGGAAAAATCACTTTTGTCAAGCACACACACACACAAAAGCAGAGCCATGTTTGCACCAGTGCAGAGGATGACGACATTCACAAACACCTGCTGCAGTGATGTGCGGCCCCTCGGGCTCTGGCTGTAAGTGTCAGGAGCATCTACACAGGCTATAACTCTACCTCACTGATAGGAGGCCGGGTATTGTCTCCACTACTGTTGACCTCCCCTCCTTCCGCTTTCCCCCCCCCCCCACTGGCATCACCTCCTCAACATCTTTTCCCACTGAAGTCGTAAACTGCTCCAGTAGCATCACTAAGAGCAACTAGGCTGACACGTGAGGATTTACACACATGATCAAAAGTTCTCCACTTCAAACATCTGAATGCATGAAGAATACCGCCAAAGAGGAACAAACAAACAGCAGAAAATATTGTTGATGATTTATTTGTATCACCCTAACAGTAAAGGAAGAGCTGAGATTTGTTGGGGCAAATATTATTGGGGTTGGTTGCTGTACCAGCAAGCCTAGTTATTAGTGCTTTAAAATCAAAGCCTGTAGAGATAGGGTAGAGAGATGGGAATTGAAAGCAGGAAGGAGGGATGCAGACACGCTGACAAATGAAAGTGAGGGAGAAGCTCATTAAGCTACTGCGGTTGAGGGAATAGCCAATAAAAACCAAAAGGATGATCATAAGAGAGTAAAGTGAAAGAAAGGGAAAAATATATGAGAATGGAGGCTGAGAAAGAAAAAAAAAGAGATAAGTGAGGGAGGATGAGAATAGGGGAAGAAGGGAATTGGGGGATCGTTTGAAATGTAGAAAGCCAGTTACAGCCCACTTATTGCAATCTTTTTCCCTTCCACATAAACCTGTCTTGATGTCAGAATACTACAGAGTGCAAAATAAGTAATTTCCCCTGCTCATGCTCATTTGAATGAAGCATCTAGATGTTGGGTTTTTTTTATTTTTTATTTTATTTTATCGGGCTTCATTCACAATAGCATCAGCAGTATTTTCCCTCCCATTCTTGAACACTCTGTGCCAGTAGGACTCTCAGAGGGCAGCTGACATCTGTCACTTCAGTGTGAGACGAACAGGTAACACTTTGACAATTCCTTTTGCCTTGGTTCCAATGAACAATAAACAAATGAATGCTGAGTTAAACACAACTCAGCATCTGTTCATCAGCAGCCACAGAGTTCAGCCAGAGTGACGTTTAAAAGAAGGATTCTGGGTTAATTTAACCTGGTATGTTCTCCATAAAAACTGTCTATTGTGGCTCAAAATGATTCACACAGTGCTGGGGCAGCCTGCTGGGAAGTCTAATCACCAGAATATACGTCCACATACAATGATTTGTTTTTGTGTGGGAGGTTGTTGGTAGCTTGCTCCTTACAAGTATTCATACTGGAGTGTTTGGTTGGCAACAAAACAGATCAAAGGGTTTGTGTGTGGAAGTATGCAGACTGCAAAAAACAAACAAAAATAAACAAACAAGCAAACTATAAAAGCCAAGTATTTCCTGTAATTGCTAGCTATCCTAATGAGTAGCGCTAGCTAGCGCCGAGAAATTGATGCAAGGGAGCTCCTAAAGTTTCATTAATACTGCATAGTAGTACATCTTGTAACAGCTTTAGCTTACCATATGGAAAGTGCTGAGCATGATCTACGGGAAGCCAGTGTTTATTTGCAGATTTATTAGCCGTAGTTCCACAGCTGGGTTTAATCTCATCCATGATTAATGAAAAACAGTAATACAGAATTCCATTTTAAGATGAAGATCCATTAAAGTACAGAGCGGTTAGATGAA
Organism: Aulonocara sp. 'chitande type north' Nkhata Bay; assembly: GCF_057382095.1. NCBI lineage: Eukaryota > Metazoa > Chordata > Actinopteri > Cichliformes > Cichlidae > Aulonocara > Aulonocara sp. 'chitande type north' Nkhata Bay. The sequence goes on along the minus strand of NC_141360.1, from coordinate 29,210,970 downwards.
TTTGAGAGACAAGCATCAGAATGGATGGATAATGATGTATTAATGCATTAAGTTCTAAGTTTTAGAAAGAAAAAAAGAATCTGAAGGTGAATCTGAGGAACACACACAGCCTAACTTTGTTAGGGATACTTCTTCTACTACTCATTTATGCAAATATCTAATCAGCCAGTCACATGGCAGCAACTCTGTGCATTTGGGCATGTAGATATGGTCAAAACACAAAAGCATCAAAAAAGAGAGGAAAGGGGATTTAAGTGACTTTGATTGTGACATGCTTATTGGTTTCAGATGAGCTGGTACGTGGCAGTAATGCTTTATTTATGTTAGAGGTCAGAAGAGACCTCTGTTCTATCATTCCAGTTGATAGAACAGCAGCAGTAACTCAGATAACCCTTCATTACAACCAAGGCATGCAGAAGAGCATCTCTGAACACCCAGCACATCAAACCTCAAAGCAGACAGGCTACAGCAGTAGAACATCACACTGGGTCTAATTGCATATTAAGGCTACAGTTCACATGGTCTCGCTGAAACTGGACATAAGTGTAGTGGTTTACACATTCACTTGTGTAAACCTCAAGCAAAAGATTGCTGGTTTGATTCTAGCCAGAGACACAAAATTCATTCAGGTTTGCATCACCTTCCGCTGACTCACCAGAAGTGGACAATAGGAGATTGGAAAAATGTTGTCTGTACTGATGAGTCCCAATTTCTGCTGTGACACTCAATCGATAGAGTCAGAATTTGCTGTTAAGAACACTAAAGATCCATCCTGTTTTGTATCAGTGGTTCAGACTGATGGAGGTTGTGTAAGGATAGTGGGATATTTCTCTTTGCACACTTTACACCCTTCCTGAGAAATTATGTCCACTGTGTCAATTCCTTTATGGCCTCCACAACAGAGCACCTTTGGGATTTGGTGGAATGGGAGATATTGACTCCATATTGACTATCATGTCAATATGCACCAGAATGTTAGCATCACCTTGTTGAATCCTTGCAGAAACAAGGCCGTCCTGAAGGCAAGAGGCACTCCAGCCCAGCACAAGCAACTTGAAACTTAAAAAAATGGACAACGAGTGCATAGATGGAAAAATTTAAATGAAAGATTTACTCAGTTGGAGTTTGTGTATAGTTTTGCTTTTTGACCTCGTACTGGAAGCTGCAGGCCTTGGTCAAGGACAGAAGTGTGTCTTGAGACATTGCTTTCTTAATCATCCCACTGCATGTTGCCCTGAGAGACTCGTTACTTTCCGCTTTCTGAACAGTCTGACAGTAGCCCATTAACAATTAAGAAACACAGCTCACAGCCCTTCATATGGCATAGAAAGACAAACTAAACCTGCAATATGCACAGTACTGCAGGCATTAATTTGGTATCAGATTTTCAAGTTAATGGATACCACTTTTACCACTAAAAACTGAACTGAAGAGACTGAAATAGGTTTTGAGTTTTGATACTTTTTACAATATGTCATTCATACCTCTATTTATGGATAAATTAACATATTGGTGTTGTCTTACTGATTTGCCTTTATATATATATATATATATATATATATATATATATATATATATATATATATGTGTGTATATGTCTGTATATATATATATATATATATATATATATGTGTATATGTCTGTATATATATATATATATATATATATATATATATATATATTTAGTCCGCGTCTGTGAATACCCATGTGTGCATACCTGTGTGGATCAGCATGCTTGCATTCCAAAGGTTTCTCCATGTAATGATCTGCTAGGGAGTGTGGGGGGGCCACAGCCCCGTCCTCCAGGGTGTGAAGCGGGTATGGAGGAGATCAAAACTCCAGACATCCAGAGGCCCCCAGAACACAAGAGACCATGGAAGACCAACAGAGGGGCAGCCGCAATTACTGTTTTTTATAATGTCACAATTCCAACCCTGCTCCTTTACCCGGGCTTTGACCGGCAAAAGTGACCCGAATTTGGCTCTCTGGTGGAGTTACTTTGTGTGTGTGTGTTTATAAGCAGTTTTAAACCTGATCCACAAAACAGCATAACGGTAAAAGAAGAACTGACTGCGTTACAGTCAGTGCGGAAGCAGCGGCTTCGCTCATGTGCGATTCATTTGCAGTTTGGACGCATAGGTGTGAACATCTTCTGCCCTGATAGCAGCGGGGGGAGGACTATCCTCCGACCATGAGCGCTTTGGAACGGGCGAGGTGCCCACGGCAGCACCCGCTGCTTGTTGAGAGTAAAAGCGATACGCGCTTTCACGTCAAAAAGTCGTCATAAATAAGTCTCCAATAACACCAGAAAAAGTCGCCAGATTTGTCGCTAGTCGCTTTTTAGAAAAAAAGTCGCTAAGGGGGTCTGAAAACTCGCTAAATATAGCGACAAAGTCGCTAAGTTGGCAACACTGGGCTTTTTGACCTCAGGAAATCACATGATAGGGTGGGGCTAGGTTCCACAGTGAGTTCACCCAAAACCTTGGCTGATTTTTGACCTACACCCATTTTCACACCTTGGCTTGTGTGATTAGGTAGAGCAGGGTAGGCAACTCCAGGCCTCGAGTGCCGGTGTCCTACAGGTTTTAGATCCCACCCTGGGTTAACACACCTGAATCAAATCATTAGTTCATTACCAGGCCTCTGGAGAACTTCAAGAAATGCTGTGGAGTCATTTAGCCCTTTAAATCAGCTGTGATGGATCATGGACACATCTAAAACCTCCAGGACACCAGCACTCGAGGCCTGGAGTTGCCTACCCCTGAGGCAGAGGATCATTAGGGAGTCCATATCCCTCTCGGGCGGACACTCCCATAGGGCTTAAATCTGTGACTCTCCACCATTTGACCCTAGAACTGAAGAAGCTTCTCAGATGAGAGTGTGAAACGTGTTCAAGCAACTTAAGAAGTCCAGACGCTTTTCTTTGCAAGCTCCTTAGACCATTCAAACAGTATCTAAAACCCTAAACCGTTTACCTTTTTTCTTAAGCTCACTGACTTTTCTGGGGGTTGATAGCAGTTTCAAATTTGAAAAATAAAATAAAATTCTGTTATTAAAGCCAGTTTCCTCCAGCTGAGGGTCCTTGCAAAGATTAAGAATGTTCTCTCTCATCTGTCAACTTTGAGAAAGTAATACATGCCTTATTTTATCCAGGCTTTATTATTGCAATACGCTTTATTTTGGAATCAGCCAGGCTCTGTTTTCTCATCTGCGACTTCAGTACAGGTAGACAATATTTCCTCTGTTTTGGCTTCTTTACAGAGGCTTCCAGTATGTTTTAGAATTGATTTTAATATTTTATTTTTAGTTTTTAAGTTTCTAGAATTTTAACTATGCATATTCCTAATGCATCTTTTAAGTCAGCTGACCAGATCCTTCTGGTTGTTTCGAGAAGCAGACTAAAGCACAGAGAAGACCGGGCCTTTGCCTCCTACACTCAACATCTTTAAAGCCCGCTTGAAGACAGATCTTTACTCCCTAGCGTTTAAAAGTGACTGAGTTTTGACATTGTTCTTTTCTTTGTGTTTCTTGTCTGTCTTCTATTTTTATGTATTTTCCTGCTCTGTTTTATTCAATTTGGTTATATAGCATTTTTCCAGCCCATGTTGTTTTTAAATTGGCTTGGAAATAAAATGACTTGACTTTTCAATATTCACACAACTGCTTTCAGAAGTTGTGTGATTGCGATTTTCTGATCCTCAGATATTTGCATGAATGAGTAGTTGAAAAGGTATCACTAACAAAAATCCCTTTCTTTGAACTTAATGCTTAACGCACCGAAAATCTGCAATATTTGACCGATCACGAGGCTGTAAGTTCTTAAAAGAAAAGATTTCCTCATGTATTTTTATGCAATCTGTTATGTGTTAAAGCTTTGTGCTGCTTGTGAGTCCTCCAAGTACAAAGCACTCATTCAGCCACACATATTCTAATATTTTCAGAATGCTGTGAATGCCTGCCAAAGACCTCAAATGGACAACACAGAGGCAGGATAAAACCTGTTAACCTATGTTTATATGTGATTTGTGCTTTGATTGAATCAACTATAATTTGCAATTCCAGCATCACAGCAGTTTCTCTCCAAAGCAATGACCTCCTAGTTTATTGCTGTGAGAGCCATTTTTTGGATCCCTGAGACATCTGTTATGTTAAAAAAAACAAAAAAACCCCAACAATATCTAAAGCTGCAGTTGCCATTGATCGGTTTAACAGTGCTATTTGCGAACAGTCAGAGTTTGAATTGTTTACATCTCACAAAAAGGAAAACAATAACACAAAAATAATTTTATTTTATGCCATAAAACTGGTATATGATGAAATCATCAGACTTTGCAATGAACCGTGAAGCACTCAAGGCAGTAGATTATTTAACCAAATGTTTCATCTGCTCTAAGCATGTTATGATGTGGAAATTGTTACCATCGTGGATCATAAACAAATAAATATGCCAGCAACTGAAAAATTATTATTATTATTATTAATTCTTGAGAATAAAAATCTCTTCTGCAACAGTGCCCTGGCCAAGAAGGACAGCAGTACGAAAAGTTACATAAATTAATAGCACATACACATACAAATCCGTACACCAGTAAAGTGCAGCCAAAGAGTGAAAAATAAAACACAGAAACGATCAAGATCTATAAACGTCAATATCAATAAAGAATGCATACCTTGGTAAAAGTACTTCTCTAATGCCAGAAGCAAAGGAGTAATATTCAGGCAAAACATTTGAGGCCTGAATTAACTAAACTCAAATTATTTAAAATTGCCTTAAATTCTTTAAGTGAGACCAGGTGATTACTTGATTCTGCAGGTGATTCCAGGAGGAAGGAGCTGCAAATTGAAATGCTCTTTTTCCAAATTCAGTATGAAGCTTTGAAACTGATAGAAGGAATAATTCTTGGAGCCACAGACAATAACTTCCCACACTTACAGACCACCGTTACCCAGTTTATTACTGGCTAATGTGCAGTCTCTGGAGAACAAGCTGTGCGAGCTTCGGGCACGGATCTCATTCCAGCGAGAGATGCGGGACTGCTGCGTGATCTGCCTCACAGAAACCTGGCTATCGGACAAAGTACCGGACTCCGCAATACAACTGCCGGGGTTCTCTGTGCACCGCGCGGAGAGGTCACAGGATCTTACTGGGAAAAGCAGAGGCGGTGGTGTATGTTTCATGATCAACAACAGCTGGTGTGATTATGTGAACGTGCACCCGGTCAAATCCTTCTGCTCACCGGACCTGGAGTACCTGATGATTAAGTGCCGGCCATTCTGGCTACCGAGGGAATTTACAGCAGTGATTATTACGGTTGTTTACATACCCCCACAAGCCGACACTGACCGTGCACTCAGGGAACTGTACAGCGCGATCAGCAGTGAGGAAACCGCACACCCAGAGGCAGCGTTTATCACAGCCGGAGACTTTAATAAGGGAAACCTGAAGAAAGTCTCACCAAAACTCCATCAACACATCCTTTTTAACACACGTGGAAACCGGCTACTCGACCACTGTTACACCTCTTTCCGGGATGCGTACAAAGCCCTCCCCCGCGCCCCATTCGGCCAATCAGATCACCGCTCTAGCCTGCTCCTGCCCGCCTACAGGCAGAAGCTGAAACAGGAAGCTCCAACCCGGAGGGCGGTGCACTGTTGGACGGACCAATCGGAGTCTGCGCTGCGGGACTGTTTTGATCACGCGGACTGGGAAATGTTTCACGTGGCCGCCAGAGACATTGATGAATACACAGACTCAGTCTGTGGATTTATCAGGAAATGCGTGGAAGATGTCGTCCCATCCAGAACAGTTAAATCCTTCCCAAATCAAAAACCCTGGATTAACGGAGATGTTCGCGTGGCACGGAACACCGCCTTTGCCTCCGCGAACACATCGGACTACAAACACGCACATTACCAACTCCGGAAGACGATCAAAGCAGCCAAACGTGAGTACAGGGACAAGGTGGAGCAACAGTTTGACAACCCTCGGAGTATGTGGCAGGGACTAAACACGATCACAGACTTTAGAGGGAAAACCAGCACACCGCAGACCACGGCCTCTCTGTGTGAGGATCTAAACGTATTCTACGCTAGATTCGACGCAGCGAACACCATGAGACCGGACAGTGTGCGCACCGCGGATGACGTCAGTGCGCACACTGTGTCTGAGGAGGATGTGCGGAAGTGCTTCAGGAAGGTGAACGCGCGCAAAGCTACTGGTCCGGACAGGATTCCCGGCCGTGTCCTCAAGTCATGCGCGGTTCAGCTGGCTGGAGTGTTCACGCACATCTTCAACCTTTCCCTCTCTCTGTCTGTAGTCCCAGCCTGCTTCAAAATGGCCACCATCGTCCCTGTACCCAAATCCTCCACCATCTCCTCATTGAACGACTGGCGACCTGTAGCCCTGACTCCCATCGTAAGCAAATGCTTCGAGAAGCTGGTCAGGGACTTCATCTGCTCTGCACTACCCGACTCACTGGACCCTCTACAGTTTGCATACCGCCACAACAGGTCCACTGATGATGCCATAGCCCTGACACTACACACTGCCCTGTCACACCTGGAGAAGAGAGACACGTATGTGAGAATGCTGTTTGTAGATTACAGCTCAGCATTCAATACCATCGCTCCCTCGAAGCTGGACAGGAAACTGCAGGATCTAGGACTGAGCAGCTCCCTCTGCAGCTGGATCCTTAGCTTCCTGTCTGACAGACGCCAGGTGGTCAGACTGGGCAGCATCACCTCATCCCCCATCACACTGAACACTGGTGCTCCACAGGGGTGTGTACTGAGCCCTCTCCTGTACTCACTCTACACCTACGACTGCACAGCCACTAACAGCTCCAACATCATTGTGAAGTTTGCGGACGACACTACAGTGGTGGGTCTTATCACCAACGGTGATGAGACGGCTTACAGGGAGGAGGTCAGCGCCCTGACCCACTGGTGTCAAGACAACCATCTCACCCTCAACGTCGCAAAGACAAAGGAGTTGATAGTGGACTTCCGGAGGTGCAGAGAAGTACACACCCCCATCACCATCAACGGCGCTGCTGTGGAGAGAGTGAGCAGCTTCCGGTTCCTTGGAGTACATCTGGCTGAGGATCTTACGTGGTCAGTACACACAAACAAAACAGTGAAGAAGGCGCAGCAGCGCCTCTTCTTTCTCAGGAGACTGAAAAGATTCGGCATGAGCCCCCGCATCCTCAGGACCTTCTATCACTGTGCCATTGAGAGCATCCTCACTGGATGCATCACCACCTGGTATGGCAACAGCACCGCCTACAACTGCAAAGCTCTCCAGCGAGTAGTGCGGTGCTCTGAACGGATAATTGGAGGTGAGCTTCCCTCCCTCCAAGACATCTACAGGAAGCGCTGCCTGAGGAAAGCGGGGAGGATCATCAAGGACTCCAGTCACCCCACCCCATAAACTGTTCAGACTGCTTCCATCAGGAAGGAGGTTCTGCAGCATCCGGTCCCGTACCAGCAGACTGAGAGACAGCTTTTTCCATCAGGCCATCAGACTGCTGAACACGTCATAGACACCTCAGCTTCACTACTGGAACTTCAACATTATGCACTCCACACTGTATATAAATGCCACTTGTTTTGCACATATTCAACTCTGTATATTTTATATATTTTATATATATATATATATATATATATATATATATATATATATATATATTTTTTTTTTTTACTATTTAATTTGTAAAAATGTGTATACACACACACACACACACACACACACACACACACACGTAGGAAAATATTTAGTATACACATCCAGAAATGCATACACTATTATATATTGTACATATATTTATTAGTTTCAGGTTGGCCATTCTTGTATTTTGCTCGTTTGTGTTGTTGTGTTTGCACATCTCTGTTGCTTGTGGGGCTCGCACACAAGAATTTCACTCGCATGTGCTGTGCCAGTGTGCCTGCACATGTGATGTGACAATAAAAGTGATTTGATTTGATTTGATTTTTTGATTAATGTAAGTCTGTAAATAAGATGGGAGCAACGCAAGAAAAGCCTTATACAAATCCTCTGAACGGTATAGTACACAATATGTGATGACATATACAACTCTATTTTAGGGCTTTTCCGCTAAATACTGGAAGACACAAATTAATATAAAAGTCGTAACTGCCTTCAACTCGGTCATGGTTGGGATGTTGTATAAAAAGAGTTTTAAAACCCACAGTTCACGAAAAGTGTCAGCATTTCATTTTAGATTATTCAACCGAATCCACGGCTCTCTCTGTTTCTGCCTTACTCTACCAGTCTCACTATCTCCTCTTTCCATTATGAAAATTCCCTCTTTGATCTTGAACCCTGAAAGGTAGCATTATCTGGAAACAACAGAGAAAGCAGATGATCAGAGACAAAGACCTCAGGATGAGAATTTAACCCCCAAAATGGGGAGCTGTGTAAAATATAAATGAAAACACCATGAAATGAGACATGACTCATTTAACTCACAAAATTATTTGAAATCGCAGTAAAACACTGAGCTTATTTAGGACTGACTATGCAAGGAGCTGGTGGGGACAGTAGTTGTAGCATTGCCTGTTACCATTCAGGGAAAGCCTTTAGAAAGCATCTCCAGGACAGACCCTTAATGCTCAACAGCTACAGAGATGTGAGTTAGATTAAGAACCTTCTCCTTGAAATCCTGTGGAAAATAACACTGGATGGAGATTTCAGGTCACAACCAAGTATCCTCAGTGTTAACCAGACCCAGGGTGCAGGCTGTGCGAAGATGCTATTCAAGACAATCCAGCATACAATCTAGGAGGCACAACCAAAGGACAAGTGTAATGCACAGAAAGATAGGTGCTTTATTTGATTTAGAAGTAGCACAGTTTCAATGGGATTCACCTCTGAAAGTGGTTGAGAACAACAAAGCCAAGATCATTTGGGATTTCAAGTTCCAACCAGACGCAGTGATGGTTAATAGTGAGCAGAAAATGGCAGTAATCATACTCTAGATCAGGGGTAGGCAACTCCAGGCCTCGAGTGCTGGTGTCCTGGAGGTTTTAGATGTGTCCATGATCCATCACAGCTGATTTAAAGGGCTAAATGACTCCTCAGCATTTCTTGAAGTTCTCCAGAGGCCTGGTAATGAACTAATCATTTGATTCAGGTGTGTTAACCCAGGGTGCGATCTAAAACCTGCAGGACACCAGCACTCGAGGCCTGGAGTTGCCTACCCCTGCGCTAGATGGTAAAATCCCAGATGAGAGTAACATCAGAAAGAAAGAACACAAGAAAATTGAGAAGTAACAGTCACAAGCAACAATCCTGCCCTTTCTGGTAGGGTATGTACATTTTCATCTTTTATTTTTCTGCACTTTTCTGATATTATATTTTCTGTTTGTTGTTATACTTCAATATTATGTTACTATTCATAATTGGGGAGTACTCTTTGATATTTGAATCAAAGGCTACTATCCATTGATGCACTCAAAATCTAACTGAAATGACTCCAACTGAAACTGAACTGACACAGAGACAGAGCAAAGACAGAAACTAAAGGCTAAGGATTTTTCAAAGTAAAGGACGGCGAGATTGCCCTTGCAGTTGGTCCACCATATCAATTTGATTAAAGTGTGAAAGGACACTTACGATCTCAATTGCCAGCACATTAGTAGTCTACTCAGCCCCCTGCCTTTAAATCCACTGGCTAATGTTTGAGGTAGTGGTGGATTATTTGATTTCACTTAGATATGTCTCTGCATGTGAAATCAAATAGCGATTAGATAATGTGTGTGCTAAATATGAAAGGGCCTGCTTCATTTGGAAGATTGATTAGCATTTCAAAAGGTTTTTTTTTCCCAAACCAGAAACACAACAGTCAGCTCTGCAATATATGTAAAAGAATTAAAATGTCAGGACCTATTAGATGACAAAGATTACTATATTTCTTCTCCGGCATTGATGTAGATTAAACATCAAAAGGGGTTGAGCAGATTTTCTATTAGACCTAGCTTAGAAGAGTCTCTTCTCTTATAAGCTGAGCATAAAGTAGGTCTGAAGAGAAGAGGTGGGCATCAAAATATATTTTCTAAAGTTTATTTCTTTTATGCTTTGCTGTTCCATATATCGAAAGTTACTGTGCAAATTTCCATTACGTCTGTTTTTTCAGACCATAATAATCCTTTTTTGGGGACAATTGGATCCCAGTGTGATTTTGGAGGTGCAAAGATGTGGAGAAAAGACTAAAACATTGTTTACCAAGATAGTTATTGCAGAAATTCAAAGCTAAAAAAAAAAAAATCAAAGCTAAAATTTACCCAGATTTATATACCTTATTTGGACCATATAAAACATACCGTCAACTCGGAGCCATGAAAACTTAAGTACACTTATACTGCTTCCATAGGACTTAAACGAGTAGGTAGCAGGCATGTGCTGCTAATCAAATACACTTGATTAATTGATCACGTGCAATTTTCAGCACCTCTATAAAATTCTTGGCAGTCTGCTGGTCTGGAGCATTCAGGTGTGTATTAACGCAATGTCACAATTTTCCCATGAGTGGATGTCCCAGCAAATTACAATGAGGACCCTAATGCTCAGAGAACTTGCAAAAAACTAAAGAGGTGCATTTCTACACGGCACGTTAAGTGCTAAATTTCATGACAGTGCAATTAGAAAAAGACTAAACAATAATGGATTATCTCTTCGCCTTGGACATACGAGAATGTGGAGATATATGGCCATAATCCATAGTGCCACATTCGGTAAAAACCAAATGCAGCATATCAGTACAAATACCTCAAACCAACTGACAAGCATGGTGATGGAGGGGTCATGATTTGGGCTTGTTTTGCAGCCACAGGACCTGGGCATGTAGCAGACATGGTATTCAGAGATCATGATCGAAGTATTCTAGAGTCAAATATCTGACAACTGAAACTTGACCAACATTGGATCATGCAATAGCCAACAATCCAGAGAACAGCAACAAATCTACAACAAAATGGCTGAGAATGAAAAGAGTCAATCGCCTCCATCAAATTGAAAGACTGTGGCTTGACATTAAAAGAGCTGTACATAAATGAATGTCCACAAACCTCAATGATCCGAGGCAACGTTGTAAAGAAAAGGGAGTCCATAACAATGTGTGAAACTGATAAACAGTCACACAGAAGACGGTTACTTCAAAGTATTGCTGCTAATGGTGGTCTACAAGCTACTGACTCATGAGGCGTGTTCAGTTTTCCCTGGACTGCATAAAATCCTGCAAAAACTCAGTTTTTTACATGACAGTATTTCTATTTTTGAGACAGGAGTGAGTCAGTTCACATTCTAAAACACAAATCAGGGCGAAACTTCTCTTCTCTCTGTCTCAGTGTGTTTTATTATGTATACAGACAAAATCATCAGCTCCACACTTTTGAGTTTCATACCACTGTGCCTCTACATTTTGTAAGTCATTCATCCATGAAGACTCATCCGGCAGTCAAAAACCTCATTAAACTCCTACCTCTTTGACGTGAATAAGGGACTGTCTAAAGTCAGAGAAGAGGCAATTGGATTTGATCTGTCACTTTACCATAAATGTGTTCATTCAAGGCCCGTGGATTGCTTCAGCTGTGGCGCTCATCACATTCAATTCTTTAGCCCTGGATCCAATTTTCAGAAAACTTATTGGGGAACCAAAATAGCAACGGAGCCCTTTTTTTTTTTTTTTGCTGATCTCCTGGTTAGAAGGTAAGACAGTCCCTTGATAGAGTGCTATATTCTGTATGTGCATGTAGGCTTTAAACATGCACACAAACACACCTTGTGCAACTTTTGAGGTAGTGAAAAAAATATATGCAACAGTTCCTGAAGTAGTTTCAGAGGATTTTTGCATATCTAATATTGGTTTCCTGCTATTTCAAATGCAAACCTCATAGTCTCATGGTGAGACTAATTCAGTCCTAACATAGCAGCATATCCAGCCAACAAAGATGACTCAGATCACCAAGGGAACAGAGACGATTCCTTTTATGCTATTTCTTATTTTTTCTCTCATCTTTTCTCAGTCTGTCTCTTCACCTCTCTGACTGACTGTCTCTGATGGGCTTTTTCTTATCCTCACCTCCATTTTCCCCTCTTTTCTTTATCCCAGCCCCCTTTTCCAGCCCTCAGAAAAACCCCGATCTTCTCTCTGTCTCAAGTCATCAAGCTCAAATTCTTTCTCCTCATCAAGGGAAACTGATTGAAATCCTAGGGATAGGATGCAAGCCGATGCTTAAGGGACAAGGAAAACACACAGATTCCTACATGCACCCATGCGTAAACAGAGAGCCACACATACAGTATACACACAGGCACTTGTGCTAATATGCTGAAGGTTTGCCTGGGGTGATGGTGAAATCAGTCTCTGCATTTACAGCTTAGTTTTTATTTGTTTGTGAGGTAGGCTAAACTGTTTGTGTTTAGAAAGCTGAATCTGTCATCACGTTAACTATTCCTGCAGCAGCCACCACAGAGAGGTAGGACTATGAGCACAGGAGGGCAAAGGTGTTTAAAAGAAGCATATATTGACATATGCAGTAAAGCTGCATCACTGGTAGTCGTTTACCAAGATAGAACACACAAACATAAACACAAAAAAAGAGATTAAAGGGATGAATACACAATTTGAAGGCGGAAGAGTATGAAGTAATTTGACTGAAATGTCCCCACAGGATAAAAGAAGGCGTAAAGTGGGTTTGTAGTTTGTAAGTTTATGTTTTTATCAGTTTGTGCACATTTGGGATCTGCATTACTCCATGTGAGTGTGTGAGTGCATGTGCTTGCTTTTGCTTGTGTGTGTCCGCACATATGTGGGTGTGTGGCTGGCTAGTGGTTATGTAAGGCACTAATTGTCATGCAGTGCGCAAGGTGCAGACACTAACCACAGACATGAAGCTTTCTGCAAGCCCACAGCGATGAATTTTAAACTAATTCTAAATAATGTAAGTGCAGATCCAAGGGAGATCATCAAAACAATTTCTGCCTGCTTATATCTGCTAATTCTTAAGTATGGCTCTATGTTTATTTTATCTTGCGTATAAAGCTGTGCACTTGTGAGTATAATGTTTGTATGATATGCTTTAATGTGTCTCTTTTATGTGTGAAAGCAGATTTTTGTGTTTGTACACCTAAATTGAACAGCCACAGTATTAAAACCAGAGTTCATGTCCTAATGCCACCCAACACTCTCACCCTTTTTGTCATCAATATAAGACTTTTGGAGGTGTGTTGTGATGTCTGCCACTGTGAAGTTGGGTTTGTATCCCTTAGGGCATGTAGGTCACGGGGTGGGTCCTCTATGGATCAGGCTTGTCTCAGCAGATTCTCGGTCTAGTTGAGGGGTTTAGAGGGTGGGTCAATGCCTTGGACTCTATGTAGTGAACCCAAGCAATTCCTGAGGATTGTACAGCAATGCTACAGGAGGCCGCTGTCATCAGCACTGCCACTGAGGGAGTGCTTGGTGTACGTGTGGGTGGAACGTGTCAAAATAACTTCTACATGAATGCTACGACCCAAGACTGGCCAGCAGAACATTGTAAACTGTAACACAATGAGCAATGTTAGGTTTGGTTTTGCTTCTTATTTTTGTTTGTCCGTGTTTATTTGCCAATTATAAGTCTGGAGGATTACATAAAAACTATGGAGCAGAATCTTATGAAACCTGGAAGAGGTGGCCCAAGACCAAAGACGGGAAATGTTCATGCAAATACTCTTTTCTTTTGTTTTCAGTTGTGAGACAAGGGATTAACCTCTGAGGAGGACTGTGCTCTCCAAATGTGTCTTTAGTTAGATGAAGTAATTTGGCTAAAATCATACGGTTCTGAACCTTTTTGGAGTTTGAGCTTTCAAATGACTCCTGTCATAATATCAAAGAATAATTTAAGAACAGAGATTTAAATATGGATGAAAAATATCAAAGAGCATAAAGAAATGAGTTTCAACAAGAAATATAATCAATTTTATATGAGAAGTTTCTTGGGCAATTTTCAGTCTATGTTCGTTAGGACTTCTAAGACCCAACACAATTATGAGCAATACTGCCCCTCACTTACATTTTAACCATTACTTGATCATCTGTTATCCAATTTTAGAAAAAAAAATATGCTGGCCTTGTCATCCTCTAGGATAATCTGCTTTTTTAACTGGATGCCACTACGACACTAAAACCACAAATAGGAAGCAAAAGAAAAAGAAAAAAAGGAACACTTATGAGAGAATAATTGCTGTTTTGCAATACTACTGTAGTTGATAAAAAGAAATTCTACCCTCCCAAGAAGCTGAATATTATAGGAATTTGTACTGCTCCATCTTTGCCATGTGTTTTCAATCAGCTACTAACTACTATTTAATTTTTATATTAATTATTATAATAATTATTATTATTATCAATGGGTATTCTGGTGTATTTTTATAGCAAATTTTGTCTTTGTCATTGTGAGACAGCCTGCCAAGCTCTGCCTAACAAGCCATGACATCATTTTCTTCAGAATCAAGTTTTCATTTCCAGGAAGTTACTTCTTCACTTGTTTTTCCATTGTTTATTTTAATGATTCCCATTATAATTAAAATCGCATAATTTTTAATTTAGTTGGTTTAAATATTTGAAGCTTTTAGGGTGTTTTAAGAGTTTCTTTTGTTTTTTTATTTTAAAAAGAGGATGAATGTTAGGAGGTTAATTGGCTTATTAATGGGTTTCATTAATCAGTGATGCTTTAAGGCCTACTATGTCTGACACAGATAACAGGAATCACAGAGGAGAAACGAGACTGCTAAAGTGTTCATTGGACTTTCCAGGGAAAACATGAAAAATCACGTTTTACTGGAATATGTAACACAACAGATTTTACATTGCTGCTCAATATTTTCCACAGTGCACACTGCAGTGGTTCAATTTTTCATGCGCTTTTCCTGCCCTCCAGACAACCATTAATGTCTTAAACTCTTGAGGCACTGGTGAAAAAATGTACAAAACAACTCCTTGACAGTATGACATGGAAGAGCAATATCAGCTGTTCTGAAAAGGTTATGAGTCAAGAATTTTCTTTGTCTCTTGCTGTGTGTCTATAACTCACCAGGGCTTTGCTTTGGTGTTAAATGGGATGATAACATGCCAGAGGAGTGAAATCAGAGTCTTGCAGGAGAGCAGAGAAATTGGGTGATTGGTGCCCCATTCACGCAATTGCTCGTGCCGTACACCACTTGACACAAGAACAGCTCTCTGTATAAATTTAACTCATGTTAGGTGACAAGAGTTCCAGCGAGGAGCAACTGGACTCATTGGAAACCCAGCTGTGCTGGTCCAATTAATTTGCCTCAAGGTACAGTACATTACCACATCCCATTATATGAATAGCTATCTCATGGGGTTCACACAGTTCATGTTGTTAAACCTGAGAACAAATGGAATGAGTCAGCAGATATCAGCAAGTAATGATGCTGAGAATTTAAGACTGGACAGGACAGAAAAAGTAGATGCAATTTTTGTGCTTCTTCCCATGCAGCCAGCAGGAATCAGATAATCCCAAGTCATATTCACAAAAGCTATTATTTATTTTTTTCTTTTTGACACCAGTGTTCATGTTCAATTCTTTCAAAAGGTAAAGCATTCAGTCAAAGTCAATCACAGCACAGTTGCTCACAATTGCTTCTTTTCTATAACCACACAATTACAATATTTATGAGAACTCCTGCTGATGGAAAGACTATTTTGCTGTGCCCTCTCCCCATCTCGTCTTTTCTTTGTGGCCCTTATTCTTTTCTGTGGGCTTATTTTAATGAAAAGTGTGACGCTGAATCACTCAGGCAGTCGGTGGTGTTGCAATCTCCACAACTTAGTCAAGTGAATGAGTATGAGCTGATGGTGCTAAAGACACTGACAGCTTCCAGATTAAAAACATTAGCAAAACACAGGAGAATAAAGGACAATATCCCTCTTCCTTTGTGGCCCCACATTGTCCCTCGGAGCCTCAAACAACAAATCATATAAAATGATTGAAAAATGAAATGTTCATTACAATAACATCAGACAATGAGAGAAAAGCTTGAGAGAGAAATAAGCAACATGACTGCATTTAAAAGAAGCGAACAGAAGGGAACACAAATGTTCCCATCAGGGTTGAGAATCTTCTAATACAGCTCTGCTGGGGGAAGATTATTGATAGTGAGTGAATGATTGTGGGTGGGTGGGGTGACATTTAAAATACTCCCACCACTAAGGCTTCTGCTGCACGGCTTCTCCTTCATGCCATTAAACCTCACTGCTATAATATGCATCGGAATTGCTACTAGGTGGTCGTTCCTTTGCCTCAGCAGCCAAGAGAAATCTAAATCATTTGAACTTGAGAGTTGTGTCCTGGTGAGAGATGACTTATTCATAGCACAGTGTATGTTCCAGGGGATGATTATCTACCCATGGGGCCCACCCTCCTACGAAGGGCATTCTAAAGAAATGTTAACCTGTGGTATAGCACTTTATGCGTTGCCTGACGTTTCTGTTCAATGAAACAAGAGAAAGAAATATTGCAGGATTTTCAGAAGGCATAAAGTTATTTAAAGCTGGTTTTATCAAAGCAAGTTACTCATTCATAGTAGGGAATGACTCACAATCTGATATTGCTGTGATGTTAGTGTTTCTCCAACATCTAAATTATCTATTGAGCCAGGATCATCATTGCAGCTGAATAATGACATTGCTATAATGTTAGGGAAAAAGAAAACAGAAGAAATATCCACATTTTGGGCTTTCTACTGTAACATCTAGTAATATTTTGACTATTTGAAAGAGTATACTACAAGTGAAACCATAATCTTTCCCTAATGCCTCAGTCATGGAGGTCTACAGACTGGTACCCATTGATATACCAAAACTTCCCAGTGTTAATATTATACTTAAATATTCATCCCACTTGCTGGAGCAACATTATTATTACATTGTTGAAACAACACCAGCACGTTAATACCAAACAATGAAATAACACAGCATAGCAAAGTGGTTATAAGAAAAATTAAAAGGGTACACCAGCAATTAAATATTTAGATATGTCTTACATTCCAGCACAGAAAATACCCTCAAAAATAGACACATTAGGTTAATATAATAACATAAGGTAATGGTAATATGGTAATGCCATTACAATATATATATTAAGTTTCTGAAAAATAGACTTTTTTTTTACTTGCTGAAGGAGATTAAAGGTACTGAAAGTATTCTGAAGACAGGAATCTTTGCAAAAATATACTGGAAGATCATCCAATAATTGTTGGTGCAATTAACTCACAATCCCAAATGTAAACCTGTGAGGTTACAGAAAAGCTGATTAACATTATGAAGATACATAACACATGGTCCAAAATAGAACTGCAGGCCAGTTAAAATCAAGCAGTAGCAAGTTTTGTTAGGCCCCCTTTGCTTGTTAAATAACTAAATTTCCACTTTTGAAAACCTAAAGATTCCCTCACAAGAGAACTGCATGAATTTACAGGCTGAGTAAGAATTTGTATGTCTTTTGAAAAAGGATACAAGTTAAGTTTTTTTTGGTTTCTTTTTTTTTTTTTGGGGGGGGGGGGGGGGGGGGGGTATTCAGTGTCACTAAGTATGAAAAACTGATGATTGTCATGAATCGCAGCTTAAAACAACTCTGGAAACTGTACAAGGGGCTTAATTATCCAATCTTGACATTCCAACATACACAGTGAGTCTGATTACTATGGAGAACAAGGGATTCACACCATGGTCCCGCTCTATGATATAAACCCAAAAATCATATTCAGTGCCTATTCAATGTCAGGTCAAGCCATGAAAGAAGTTTTGAAGGTATACCTAAAGTTTTCACAGTCTTAGGCCTGAATACATAGACATTAGTGCAGCTCAGATCTAAATTTCAAATGGCAGATTGTGCCCCCCCCTTTCTGGAGGTGAATACATATGCAGTTGCAGCGAAGGAGACAACTACGCAGTATCATCCATTTGACAGTTACGAGGTGATACAGTTAATTGCCATTAATTGTGTTCACCTGGAAACACCAGGTGTAAAACAAATCCTGATTAGAATAAATTAGATCCTGTCATAATTGAAGCCAACAGGGCTCGGCTTCCTGAGACAGTACGAGTATCACACATAGACTCGAGTTCAACTTAGGTCTTTCTAGTACAATAACACAGATCCTACACCAGAAAATCTGCACAGACACACTCACGCTTCTCCTCTCATCATGACACACTGAAAGTATTATGCATTGTGTGCACTGTGTGTCCGAATCTACAGCATACAAGCCAAAGCAAGGCAAGGCAAGGGAACTGTGGGCAACAGTGGTACCTACTCTTGGGACAGCAACCATTTCATGGCTGGTCACTCTGGCCTCTCCGAGCGCAGTGATGTGATCGATCCACACACCCTGCCTCTCCCTGCGTACCTCCCCCTCTTCTAGGACATTTTACGCTGGCTTACGCAGTGATGCATTTGATTGCACAGCACCCCACGAGGGCCAACTCATCAAAAACTTGATCCACTGAGAGACAGGTGGGGGAATAAGTTTGGCGAAGCTATCTCAAGTGGAAACCTGTGGATAAGATAAACTCTGTTTAAAACTCAAGAAACTAGTAAGCAGAACATTTTCACAAATTGCAAATACAGTATCATGCTATGAGGATGACAGTCAGTGTAAATGTACAGAAGATATCTGAGCAAGGCATGAAGGCATAAAACGCCAGCTAATAAGCGACGGGTAGAACTGTGAAGGCACAACTGTATAGACCACCTAGTGTACCACATTTCTATTTATGTTTCTACTTCTAAGAAAGAGCAGCACTCTGTTTAATATTACAGTTACAGTCACTGTACATCCACAAGAGACCAGCTACCCAATATACCCTCCGTGTCCTTCATTTAGTCTTGTCACTGCTTCAGACAGCCATTAAATGATTCAGTGGGTTGTCTCTTTACGTGAACTTTTCCCAGCTCTACACTTTATTATTGATAAGACACTGAGCGTGAGATACTCAAATATGCGAGATTTGAAAACCTCTGTCAGAATGAACGCTCTTCGCTCCCAAAGCCTGTACTGTCACCTGCCGTATCTGTCATGAAATTGAGAAACCGACTCTGTGTGCGTGCATGTGTGTCTCATCCTCTAGCGTGTGCTTGGAAAACATGACACCTCATTATAGTTCGGACATCACCTTGGCTCAACCTTTGGCCTCAGGCATTGCCAGTAGTCTGCTTCACACTCATCGGTGAGCGTTACAGGTCAGTTCAAACTCACCTCATGTTCTTGGGCAGCAGCAGTGAGTAGTTGGCAACTTAAGAATGTTGTCAGGGTATTTAGACCTTTCTAAATCTGCATATTCATGTTTATAACCGCGAGTATATATGAGGAATCGGCATGTTGTAAATCTGTCCATGTTCAGACCAGAAAACTAAGCAGGGTGCTCTAAGCAGGATTTGGTTGGGCAAACAAGCTCTGTGAAATGAAATCTGTTTGCACAAATGCGAGAAATCGTGCTTGATTGTGTACAGCTCCTGGTGATAGAGCCAAGGGAAATGGTAAAATTACTTGTGCAATCCTTTTTGTAAATGTTCCAGTTTATCCTTCTGTCTCCCCCAGTTTTGTTGAGCACACTCGCTCTCTACTCATTCCCTTCATCTTGAACTTTAAGTGTCTCTCAAACCTTTTTTTGTATCAGACGTATTTTGTGTTATCTTGGTACTGAATCGCACCATCCACATGCACGCATATGTAAACACAGTTGCAGGAGCAGCCAGGGAAAATAATAAAGACTTGATCCCTGAGGCATCACTCAGAGTTCCTGTGAAACTCCTACCCCCGTGCTCACCATCAGCCCGATTCCATTTCCCCACAGCGGCAGGCATGAGATGCGTTAGTGTCTTTCTTTCTCCGTTTTCTTCCATCAGTGTATATCGTTGGTTTGCTTTCCCAAACATATGACTTGGCCCAATCACATGTGGAGAGGCACATAGAAGATAAAATCTTATGATCGAGACTTGAATACAAGAAACCTCTCTAAGTGGTGACCCTAGGTTAAAGCTATTACTGCACAGCTTTTCCATTATCAAAACTGAAAAGGTCTGGACGAAATGAAGCAAATAGTTCTAGAATATCTCCTGACTGCCGAAGGTCAATATTAGCATGTCCATAAAGCTTTATTTTCCACATTTATGCAAGTTTTCACAGAGATCATGCCATCGGTCACATTTAGCACTACACCTACAAGGATTCCTCTGATTGAGCCTGGGGAAACTGCTAGCAGCAATAGCAGCTTAAGGTAAGTATTCGTGCAGCTTCACTCTTTAGTAGTTTAAACTGCCAAAAATGCAGAAAAAAACAAATGCATATCACGTGCATACTGAATGCATAATAAATCAGAAAAGTCAATACGACAAATATTCTGCCTACTGGTTGAAATGCCTTCACCAGCCAGTAAAGCTGTGGAAACTTTCTGTATAGACTTGACCTCTGAACACCTTAGCAGTCTGTATGATATTGTTCCAATTACCATATGAATTATTGAGCTTATGGCCAAAGATTTGTTTTCTGTGGTTGCAGTGACCTTTAATGTTGACCCTAAAATTCAAATCAGTTAACCCTTTTGCCTGAGTGAACTTTTTGGGGGAATTGACGGACATTCTCTCAAAGCATTTCCAAAATATACCTTGCTTTATCCCATGTTTATTTCACACTGGAACAGAATTTAGAAAATGAACATCATGCAGTTTTAAGCAAGATTTTGAAAGTAGAGATTAACACTCTTTACTGAGGTTATGCAGCAAGTGAGCAGAACAAATACTGGTTTAAGGTACTTGTGTGTCAGCTTTAATTACCAGAAATCCTTCAAAGAAAAACAGAATTAGGGTTACGGGAAAAAATAGACAAAAAAGAAAACAAAAACACGCAATATTTTCTATGAAAGGGAAATGTCACGAGCGCTTTTATCAGCAACAAAAATGTGTCATTTAATAGGTCATATGTAAAAGCAGTCTGGCTTTTCGACAGTGATGAAGCCATTAAACTACACTATCACATTTCATTTACAAAAATAGTCATTTTACCCACAAAACAGAGGTGGTGTTCGGCTCCTGCTGCCTTAATTTGAGAGCTTGGGTGCCTTAATGAGTAAGTCCATGTTCAAACTGGTGTGTTAAGACACAAAAGTCACAATCGTGACGGGCATTTCTTGTATTCTGTGGGATTAAAAATGGCTGTTTTTGTTAATGGGATGTGATGGCTTTGAAGAGAATGATCACTGTGTTGTCATTTGTTTCCACACATACAGTTATAATCAGAACTCTAAGTTAATGTTCACTGTTGGACCCACAGTGTCTCATCAGGAGAATTTGAGAGCAGCTTTAAAGTTCAGAGTGAGAGCAGGGGTTTGGCTGCACACTTCTGGGAGCGTGGTGAGAGGAAAGTCACAAACACTGCAAACCCTTCCCTGAAAAAAAAAAATGCTTTAGTTCACGCAACCATATCAGCCACAAGCACTGCTTGCTAACACCACCTAATACCAGCATTTCTCACCAGCTGCTGACACTTGTTCTTCCTCTTTTGCCCTCCTTCCTTTTGCTTCTCTGTACTATTACTGCCTCTTCTCTTCCATCACAGACAAAGAAAATAGATGGTTTGGGTCACAAAAATGGCTTTGTGTGCAGGAGAGAACAGCCTGCCTCACTTGCACAAATTCATGCATGCACATGTTTGTGACTGTGGTTAAAGACAAAGCCTCTTTTGTAATTATAATATGCAATTGGATTACATTGTTACAGACCTGATGTTTTTGTGCAAGAATTTAGGAGGCATTTCAAATCCACAGGCCTGTGATTGAATTAACTTTTGTCGTAAGTTGGTGTGTTATACACCGCAGCAGGATGGGACGTAGGTGACCATGTACTCTATGCATATTCCATCACACTAGTTGTTTCCTTGGTGGGCTTTGTTCAGCCTGTGTTTGCAGTATGTGCTGTGCGTCCAAGCATGTAATTCTCCACTCAGGGTAGCTGCCAAAGGTTTTGCACGCTACCTTAACTCCTGCAGTGGCAGAGTGTCACAACACTGCACTTATGTTGATGTGCCATCTCTCAACACTGCTGTAGAAATTTACATAGACTTCAGAAAACACAATGATGCTTTAGGAAAAATAGACCTTGTTTTAAAAGAACATCCATAAAGGGTTGGTCAGTGACTTCTGTCTGGACTCACCGAGGTGCAACCAGAAAACTCTTTCAAACTAAACCAGGTTAAAGAAAATTACCTTCATGACTAATACTAAACTAAAAATAACAATCCTTGCCAACTGAAGCACCAATGTGCCTGCTATGAACAGGTGAACTTTGAATAAATTGCCACTTTAGCTGGTTGACATTTCACTTTGTCTTTTATTTTTTAAATGAATACCAGTCCTGTCTGCTTTTAAGACAATGGGGTACAATGAAACACAAATCATGTAATGATGGCATAAGAGGCACTCTTTCACCAAAAGCAACTTTTAAAAGAATGTGTCTGACTTTAACAGTAATTGTTCACATAATTGCACAAACTGTTGCTAAGCGAAGTTTTAACCGGGCCTCCTTCAAAATGATGTGTCAAAAAATGAACAGTAGAAAAATGCAGTTATCATACAATACCACTAAAATTAAAGAGGCTTATATCATTATATGGATTTTTATTGTTTATTTATTTGGATGCCCCCCTAGTTATTTAGTGTTATGTTACCGACTGCAATGTTTTTGAAGGCTTTTTAAAAATAACTGCTGACTATAAAAACCCAACAAAAAAACCCTTCAACTAGTTAACATTAAAGTTACATTTAATGAAGTCAACTTAGACTATAGTTATGTATGGAATTAATTATACACATGACTCTAGCTTATATCAATTAGTCTAATATTAACAATTAGTTAATATTAGAGAATAACATTCATTAAGAAAGCCCATGAAACGAGTGCCATCGCATCTTCATTTAGCAGCTTTCCCACACATGAAAACTTACTCCAAGCGTACTTCTCAGTTTGCAGCGGAGCACTTCACTACTGATTTTTGGGTTTTGAATCAATAAACACATTTTGCGCTCTCAAGGTGATTGACAGGCTTGGTGCTGCAACTACTAGCGGTATACTGGAGCTACAAATTATGAACTGAGATTTCATTTTAAAGCTACAAATTATATAGATGGTAAAACATACTTTTTGGAGTTATTCTACTTTTAAAGATGCTGAAATAGGGAAAGACCCAGAAGAACTGTACATACAGAAAAGGCCCACCAACAAAAACAGATGTGTGTTACATGTTCCCCTCATGCAAGTAATACAATTTACTTGCAAAACCTTAGAATAATTTCCATATCTCTTACCTCTAGTACATCATATTCATGAAAACATTTCTCAGGTAGATGTTATATGTGTTTTCACAAAAAAGGAAACTATGTCATGAGATATCCTTGCTATATCAGAGCAAGGACATCTCATGTTGATGGTGGCGTGTGCTGTGTGTGTCCATTTTGTTATATGGCAGAGCCATTGCAGCTGTCCTTCAGTGATGCTGACGGAGGATATAAATTCATTACTCCCTGAAGTAGACAACCCCATCATTCAAAAGACAGGGTTCTGCATTCATATACACTGCACACTTAAGTGTGCAATTGTGCAAAACACCCGTGTGAGTGTACAACATGTGCTGCACACTGTGTGTGTTTACACTGCCCAGGCTGGTGTGTGGATGTCAGAAATGGTGAAGGTCAAGTGGATAGGTAGGGTTAGCTGACTCTTATTCAACAGTAGCCATAACAGAAGCTGCCAGGAATATTGAGTGACAGCATTTAGAGCAGACAGCGCCACTAGGCATGTCACTGACATAAAATCTACACCAGTCGAGGAACCCATGATCATTACCCTCCATTTATTGCACTTCAAATATGTCCTTTTTCCAAGACCATCAGCAAATACACAATATTTGTGATTATTGATCTGAAGCGGGTACAGTATTTTCTCGCATAATTTGTGTTCGTGCGTTTCCATCTACTCTAACACATGCTGCAAATCTTCTACATCACACGTGCTGTGTGTAGTGAGCACCATGGTTATATTCATCAAATTTGATGGCAAAAGTACTAACTCAAACTGGCACTACCAGAAAAGTCTGAAAAATGAACATGACAATTAGAGTACATTGCCTGGGAACATAAATTTCCTCTATGTATGTATGTGAGATATTTTATTAAATAATGACATGTTTGACACAGGGAATAACCAAAATTATTATGGTCCAATAGATGTTAAATATTTCAGTCATGACTACTTAGAAAAAAATCAGGAGTGAGCAAGTGACAGTGCCATCTCTAAAGAAGTACCTCTGATATGGCACTTTTGGCTTACACAAGTATGGAAATTAATGTAAAACACAAACAAAAACACAATTTCAGAATCATTTAGAAAGAGATCCGAGGGGGGTGTTATTTGTATTTGTTTTTTTGGGGGTGTTTTTGGCTGTTGACGTGTTCTACTCTTTACCACTGATGATTTATAACTCACAAAGGTATAGAGGATATCGCTTTAAATGCCCTGAAATTGGCTCTTCCTCATCCACCCAGTGAAGTTATTCAATAGCCACCCAATATGGCAAGGACAAATGACAGCTATTAGGGTGCAAAGCTTCCAGTTGCACTTTGGTCTGAGCTTCTCACCTACTGATTATACTGAGCATTCATCAGCAGGAAGATGAAACTGTGAAAGATTCAGAACTCCAGCCACCGTCTCCAAAAAGATCATTATTTTCTTATTATCGCTACTAGAGCAATCTTATATCCTCTCAATCTAGAAATTTCACTCCAGGACCCATACTGTACTTGATGTGTTACAAGATTCAAGAAAACACATGCAAAAAAAAAAAAAAAAAAACATATTATATTTTAGTTTTTATTGGCACATCTTTGAAAATCTAGTTTAACCTCTCATTTAAAAAAAAAAATTAAAACAAAAAATAAAAATGACTGCATACTCTGGCTTCAAAGCAGTGAAAAAATTCCAGTTAAACACATGAACTTGCAATACTGAACTTTGTCATTGATATGGTGAGGACAAAGAGCTACACAATAAGTGCTGATCTTTCTTTGTACATTAGCTTGGAGGAGCTTTAGCTTATTTCTTTATACAGAAAAGCTTCAACTGTGAGTTGAGGTGTGTTTCCTCAAATGAATTGCTTATTTCAGACTATCCAAAATTTCTGTTGCATTAAGATTGTTACCTCGATTGTGGACAGGACCATCAGAATTACCACTTACTACAGAGGTACAGATGTGTAAAATCTAGTCTTTTCCTCATTAAATAAATACCAGTGCCATCCATCAATCTTTTTCCACTTAGATTAACTGGTGATTTGAATTACCTAGACTAGACACTATTCAAAGCCAGTATCTTCTTCCTGTGAGGTGACAGGACTAACTACCTTGTAATGTATCATTTTAATAGCAGATAATGTTTCTGGTTATCTTTTCATAAAAATATAGACATGTCAGAGTTCCCCCACAATGTTTTTTGCAATTGCATGGTGAAGAAGTGCTACCTGCCATTCAGGGTTTGAGGGGGTTCAAAGAGATTTGAAGAGGTCATATGATTCAAGAAAGCTCAGACTCAAAGACACTGTGGTATTTCCCCAAAATGTCATTGTTTCTGATGCTACCTGCAGTGAGAAATGGGGGAAAAAAGACCTGAATGAACTGGGCAAAGGAAAGATAGATTTTTAATTTCTTCCCACCTCTTAATGTGAGGCAACAAAAGAGAGAGATATAGATGAGGAAATTGAATTGAACATCTGAGTTCAGCAGAGAAGAAGAGAGTAGAAGGTGGTATAAATCTGAGAGGAATAAAGTAAAGGGGTATAAAGAGCAGATTAATAGAAGTGGGTGGACATGTAAAACTCATCAAACCCAGCAGTGCACTGGTGAAAAAGAAAGGCAGACCTCAAATTGCAGTATGCCACATGGGTATTTTTGTAACAATCCATTATGATCAATGGTAGAAACATCTAGATGAATTTACCATTATGAATTTATTAGAGTTTGAAATCAAGAAAGAGGGGCATTTGTGCTTTTACTTGCATTCCTATTGAGTGCTCTTTTTATGACACTACTAAATCTTTCATGTATGAAGAGATTTACAGTACAGAGATTTATAGTTCTTATGATGGCTGTTTTGATTGTGATATGCTAAATAACATCAAGCAGGAGAACTGTCACATAGGGTTTACATTTAATATAGACTAACTCCTTTATATGCCATAACATGTTTCCATGTTTCTTGGTTTCCAAGACAACCTAATTAAGGAACTATTCTGCTACTGTGCCAGTCGACCGTGTTTATCTGAGACCAGATATTTAATAAAGGGAGCTTCCGGTGAGATATTACCCGTTTCACAACATAATATTTACCCCTTCTTTGAGTTTCAGTGTGATTTTCTGCAACATATAAAGCGTGTAAACGCTTAATCACGCTTTCTGCTTTCAAACGCAGAGATCTTACCGTCTTACATCAAATAAAAACAAGATCTTCACTCTGAATCTTAATTACATTTTCCAAAGTAAGTTTGAAGTATCTTTTACTTGGATTTCATACAATAGATAGTGGAAATCAAGATCTTTCTGTATAACCGATCTGAAATACCTTTTGTTCTTCACAAGAGGGCAAATGCAAACCATGTCTATAAAATCCACTCTTGTGAGTTATGCATACTTATGTGTGAAACTCATACACAAGGACAAATCATAAAACTGTGTTCAAATGGTGAAAAGGAGGCTAGTTTAATTGGCCATCACCAATGACAGCCCGTGTCATGCCTTGTGAGCATGCATTGTTAGCTGCCGATTCTTGAAGGCAAAGCTCACAGAGTGAGTCCTCAGTTTCAGGTGAGATTGTTAAATTGGTAAGATCCGTGTGCCTGACCAGAATTCAAGCTTTGCAAAGTGATAATGGGGATAGCCTAGCCATAAAGAGAAAGAACAGTTAAGAAGGTATGCTAAAAAAAATTGGTCAGGGTACTTTCTGTAAGCCATAGATCGCGAGCAAATGTGTAGTATCACCAGTGGGAAAACTTTGCAATCACATTATTTAAAGTCTTTTAAAAAGGAGCCCTCAACTGTCTGGGAAGCTGCTGGTCCGTCAACTGTCTAATTACTTCTGAGTTTTTATTTTGTTAAAAAAAAAAAGTCAGTTAAAGCGAAAAGTCTGCACTTCAAACACATGTTGATTGATTAAAATCCACTGTGCTGTGCTGAGGCAAAATTATATATATATGTATGTATATATATATATATATATATATATATATATATATATATATATATAAAGGTCATTGTCCAAATACTTAAGGATCTATCTCGATGTAACTCTAGACACACACACACACACACACACACACACACACATTATATCTATCTAGTATGCAAAACACGTGAGGGAATGTTTACTTGTCCTCATTATGGTAAGTATGGTGAGTGTGTCAGTAACACGGTGTCTGCTGGGAAGCCATGTCAATGCAGAGGTCAAAGTAACGTGATGACTGTGACAAATTAACTATGAAATAAAAACACACCAACATCGCAGAGTCAAACATGAGGTCACAGAGTGAACTAATGGCCTGTTAGACACACAAGGTTTAGCTACGAGTTTTGACCGCCCAGTGATGCTGCAAATTACATCCCAATAGCTTTTGGATAATCAGAAAGTGTCACAGCCAGGGACTCTTTGGAGCAGTAACTATGACACAGGAACTAAATAAAGAAACTCAATTCAACTAATTCTCCTGTGAGACAAAGTGAATACAGAATGAGGAATACAAATCTCTAATTACAGCATTCATAACACCCTGAGCCCATTTATCTTATTGTGTGTAGTCCAACTCCCACACTCCTTTACCACTGAAATATTATCAATGGATCTATATGAGCCATCCACTTTAAATCACTGGTTTCTTAGGTAAGTGATCTTATAGGGATTTACAAAAGATATTAGTGAGGCTCAATTCTGATGGCTTGTAAAACATTACTGCCCCAATTCAAATCACACCCAACAAGACTTCAGCAGTGAAAGCTCTATTACTACATACTGAATAGAGAGAGTAAAACAGTTCACTCTTATTTCAGCATATGAGACTGCTATTCCAGATATCTACACGTATTTGGCATTTAAATGCCACAATGGGCTTGTTAATGTATATTAGTAATAAACACAAGAGAATGCAAGTCATGACAGGTGAACAAAGGTGAAGGGTGTGTATTTATATATGTGTGACCGTGGATGTGTCTCTGACTTTCTCATCTGCGGAGTCTGTGCCACATCTCATCAGTATTCCGAATGAGTGTGTCCTGTTTCCATCAGACGCCTCATCCCCACCCCTTGCTCTCATCTCAGCGATGCAAGGCACGCGTGTGTCCATGCACAGAAGCATGCACACGCATGGTGTATGTGCTTAAAAGTCAGCTTTGAGATAAATGGGAGAAGCTGCAATAAAACTCCACACAATGACGAAGCGGAAAAGTTAGGTGTAATTTGTACTGGAGGAGCCAGCAAGCCAGATGTGGTCGGTGCTTTTATCACATTTATCACATGGTTTCATGCAGTTTGGGACTCCACACCGTAAAACTTTTGTGGGAGAAGTGAACTATTTTCTAATGATTAGCTTAATTGTACTAGCAATTAAATCTTCTACTAACTGCTTACTGTTATTTCTTTCTTTCTAATGACCAAAGACACACAAAAAACATAGAAAAGTTTGTTGGCTATACTACAATAAACTGATGGTAAGTATAGAATTTTAAACACAGTGAATTATTATAATAGATTACACTTTGTGAACTTGGAGGGCTTGAGATACCTCATTAAATTGACTTTATTCGAATAGTGTAACATTTACTTTCAATGAAGTATGTGCAATGTGTCCACCTCTCGTATGCAGGTTTATGGCAGGGAGCATGAGGAGATATTTCCACAGAGGTGGTTTTTGTAGTCCCCTGGTGTGTTTGTCTCCTGTGCGCATCTGTGTGAGTGTGAGGAAGACACAGAAAAGTTGTTTTCTGAAGAATTGTGAAAGTAACACAGAAGATTGAATTTTGCTCTTGAACTGTTCAATAAAGTCACCAAGAAGAAGTTTTCTAAGTTGTTTTCTGGCCAATTAGAACATGGCTTCATTGTTCAGCTCTCCTATTTACGGTGAACTGCAATCCTCCCGAACTCCACTGCAATTCAACTTTGACAAACATCTTTCTGAGGGGCAGTGGCGTGTCTAGAAAATTTTTGTTGGGGGGGCCAGGTAGGGGCACAGATTTGGAGAAGGGTGGCAGATTTAATTGGCAGATAATGTTTAAAAAAAAAATTCTACCAACCCTTAACCATAATTCAATAATCCTATAAACCTAATAACCAAATGCACTTTTAACTCTTATTAGAATGAGATTTTAACCACTACGGTGCAAAGTTTTTAGATACTGCGTTGATAAAGTACAAGAGATACAATCAGTGCTTTGTCAGTGTTTACTCAGCAGTCAAGGACAACAATATTTGCATAGTATTTTTACTGACATATAGTGCACATATGTTTTGGGCAAAAACATTTTTGAAAATTAAAATACGAACATTTGTAACAAACAATTGACAAATTAGCCAATGCCAATGCAAAACTTTATCTGCCTGTTAAAAAAAGAAGATAATCTTCTCACAAACTGGTGTTTGATTTTGAAACAGGAAAAAAGTGGGGAAACAACTGAAAAGACTAACATTTGAATGAAACCTGAAAGCAAGTAAATACTTTCTATGCTGCCTTATGGTAAACTTTGGTAATATTGATAAAGAACAACACTGGCTGATGATAAAATACAGTCAGCTGGCATGGTGACACTGCCAGTATTAACCTGCAGGGCTGGACTGGGACAAAAAAATTGGGCATTTTTACTACAGACCGACCCACCAGGTAGTAAAGCCATAAAGACTTTGACTGAAAACAAACCCTGCTGTGACAGTGATGTACAGTCTTGTTGGTATATGTATGATTTCTATATAATTTTACGTCAGATAAAAACTTTGGTTGTAAGATTTAGATAATTATTTAATAAAAACTAGGTATTTTAAATGAGAATAAGAAAGAAAAGTATTTCTTTGTGCCCACCTTTCCCTGTTAATGCCCTACCTGGCCCCCTGGCAAAACTTTGCTAGACCCGCCCCTGCACAGTTACCAGCTGTCAGCTACTTAGAAAAGGATCCTGGTGTTATTTGTCTCTCAGAAACAGTTCATAACTTCCCTTCGACTCATTCATGTCACCTAAAAGGTAAACCTGTTTCTCCATCACCTGTTCAGCTCTGATGATTCATTAAGGACATCTCCTGGTTTCATCTTCATGTTTCCCTCTCACCACATATCTAAACAGACATCATGACCAGCAGCTTTACAGCTGTGGCTCCAGCAAACATCAGCTGATACTAGAAATTAATATTAAATACATTCTAACAACAGCCGATCAAGCTTAAACGTGCTGCTGTTGTTTAGCGCAACATCCGCTGGTTTCCTCTTTCTGGCGCAAAGTGGGCGATAAACAAGAGAGAAAAGCCGATCAGCTGATCATTGATCAGTTTCATGATTGAAGTAGCAACAGGGGAGGGAGGGGGAGAGAATGAGAGAAGAGGCAGCTGTGCAGCATAAAGACAGAATAAATCCAGCTTTGTGTCTTTTTTCCATTCTAGCTAAAGTCCGGGACAAACTGCGTCTCTTCTCAGCTCAATACGAAACGTGTAATATTTTCTCTGAATGAGGGACCATTCCATTTTTTTAAGGAGCCGTTGGCAACTCTACTAACCTTATGAATAAAATAAAGTTCACTATCAGTAACATCATAGCACCCACCCAGCTGTATAAAAACTCCGTCAAACTGGCTAGAACGCAGTATGAGTTATTGCAACTGACAGTAAAAAGTCAGCAACATGAAAATAAACTCCACCTAAACTTGGTTTATATCTGACCCAGATAGACTGCAGGTCATAACTTCTTACCTGAAGTTCAGTTCACCTGACACTAGGACCGGCGGCTGCCTCGGGTCTCTCCTCCTGCCTCCCCTTCCCTCATCCACCTGTTGCCTCTGTGGAAGCCCCGTCATAGCCACCACCAAACAACGGAGTTATTTCTACACATCGACCTGCATCTGGCCAATCCACCACCTCTCATTGTTCATGCCATTACAAAAAAAATAAAAAATAAGTCACTGGGGATATGCCCGGTATGCCCGATGGCCAGTCCAGCTATGTTAACCTGCAACCAAATCTGCAGCTCCATACAGCAATGTTACGACTTAGATTACATCTTATAACTCATAACTCTTATGTTAGCTGCCCTCAGTAGCATACTGTCTGAAATATTCCACAGCTGCAATAATTCTTTAAGTGTTATTTTTTTCCTTGGTATTCTAATTTCACCGAAGTTTACTAAACTCAACAAACTTGATATTACTTACCGGGACATTTATTCTGTCCTCATTTTCTTTCACCGAAAAATTGTTTCCTGCAGTGCCGTCTTTCGCGCTTGGCTCTCCTACCTTTGCTAACGTGATGCGCATAGCGCAGAAGCGATGCTGCATTCACTTACACTCGGATATCTGAGCGTCACCGTGAAAACATAATCAGACATTTGATATTTGATTGAATTTTATTGTTTTGCCTTTGGGGTGGCACCTGGGGTGGCCAGTCTGGTTTGGGGGGTGGCCTGTGCCCCCCCAGGCCACCCCGCTGGACACGCCATTGCTGAGGGGGGGAAAGAAGGGAGAAACTATTCTTCTACATGGCCACTATCCAGTTTGTCAGGTTGATGGTCAACATTGGTCATAGGCAATGTTGCATAATGTTACTTTGTAAGATGAAGATGTTTTGGCCTTTGATATTACCTAATTTAAGTTTACAATCTTATTTATACACACTACAACTATAAAGCTATTGTGAAATGGGGAATAATAATTTGGTAACACACGAGGACCTCTGCTGAGCACAAGCGAGCCATTTCCAAATATTGAGCTATGCAGAAGTAGACATCATTGCAGAGTTAGGTCTGTGGCACCTCAAGAATGTCCAACTGGGAGCTCCAACATCATGGAGCAGGCTTATTATACAACCACTCTTAGCAACTCCAATGTTGCCATGTTACCCCCTACCTACAACCGTCACCCAAAAATAGTCCAAGTTTATTTTATACCAAAGCCACTTCTAGGTAGACAGTGGGTCAGACAGATGAACGTAATAGAGTATCTGTTCAACTCTGAAAACACTCTGCTTCTGAAATGTTCCCAGTGTAGTATGATTTCACTAAACACAACTTACAGTCCTGAAGCTAAATTAAAAGCACACATTATAAACATTCACTTATAATGTGTGCTTATATCTCCTGGCCACAAAGTACTGACAATAGTCAGTCTAAAACACAAATCCAACAAGTTGAACACAACATATTTAGTTCACCTTCCTGCTGCTCTATGCCATTTTCAGTAATATGACAATTCTGCCTGCTATGTCATTAGCCAATGTTGAGTTGTCATTTAAAAAATCTCAAACAATATCTGCATTCATTTTGTAATTGATTAAATTATACTTAATGAACAGCAGC
Source organism: Aulonocara sp. 'chitande type north' Nkhata Bay (assembly GCF_057382095.1). Lineage (NCBI taxonomy): Eukaryota > Metazoa > Chordata > Actinopteri > Cichliformes > Cichlidae > Aulonocara > Aulonocara sp. 'chitande type north' Nkhata Bay. The sequence goes on along the minus strand of NC_141360.1, from coordinate 29,178,311 downwards.
AAACATTGATCAATTCCTGTCCTGTTCAGGCTGGGGAGGGTTTCATGTTGGCCTCATGCCCCTCCTGCAAAGACTTTCATGTACTTTCTGCCTCATAACTGAGCTTAAAATATGAGTGCCAGTCTTGCAGTCTGCAAATGTCAAACTGGGTTTTTAGAATAGCAAACAGTCTCAAGATAATCAGTAGGTAAGATTTTTCCATAAAACCTCTGGTGTGTTAATGCGAGAAAACATTTAAACATAATAGTGTGTATTGAGTCCTTAGGCTAATTAGGAAAGACCAATGCTCAAAACATTCAGGTAGCTGTTTCACACATTTAGCTGGTGCTAAATGGTGCTTTTGATTAAATTTGAAAACATGAGATTGTTAGCTGTTGGTAAAGTGAACTCTGCAATTTAGCTTAATGACAGTTTGACACTAAACTTTGCTGTTGTTGGGATTCTGTATCATTAGCAAAATGATGGGAAAATAGTCTCGAACATACCACAAACTGTGCTCCAAACTCCAAGTGTTATGTCTAGAGGTAATAGCTAAAAAGTGAGAGATTTTCTCCAAAGAAACGAGCTTATTTCCCCCAGTCAGAATCTCAGACTAAATATCAGAACAATGACTTAAAGTGGATCAGCTTCCAGTTTTAATTACAACATTCAGCATTTGGTGCAAGCAGCTACTGGAGAATACAGTAGGTCACACTCAATACACTGCTGTGTTTATGCTGTGTTTAAACACACACAATTAAGCATTTGATACCCTGTGCATTTACTTTAAGAGTTTTCTTTGAAAATCAATCAAGTTCTTTTCTTTTTCCAGAAAGAAATATTTTCAGGTTTCAGTTACAATACAAACTGTGAACATTGATTATCTAGCTTTTTCATTTCCACTGCATCTTTTGAATTTTAGTTCAATTAAACAGAAATATCTCCATTTCAAGGTTGAATTAGTAGATTAAATATTGAAATTAACTCAAAAGAGATGCTCAAAGCCCAAACTAATTTCAAACGCCAATAAAGAATTCATACAGGCAATATTGATGTCTGAAAATTAATGTGATGGATGTTTCAAAACTCTTGACTGATAAAAAATAAATGTAAGCACAGCAAATGAGTCCAGTCCAGTGCTTCGAATGACAAAAGAAATATCTACCACAGTGTCTTTGAGTATTAAAGTTTTTTTTACTTTTGGAAAAGCGCTGACAGAAATTCTCCCAAGGGTATAAAATATATATAAAATTAGTGGTCCAGGGTGCACGTTGTGATGGCATGATAGAATAGTGGAAAGGTCGATTACAGTTCATCAACATGCTCCAGACAGTGGCTGTCAGCCAGACTCAGCAGCTTGGCGATGTGTGGCATAACAACCGCAGACCCTCTGGGATCCCAATCCAGGATCAGGTTGGATGATGTGCTTGGCTGGGCATGGTTTCCACATATGCCAGGGTAAACTGGGAAACTGCTTTTCAATCCAAAACATTAGGACTCCAGATAATCAATATAGAATAGGACAAAGAAGCCAGATGGAGAGCATTTCATTATCTTCGCTCAGCTCTAAATTAAACGGGATCAAAGGGGATATTGTTGCTCGTAAAGAATAGCATGCAGTTAAATCTAATGCAGCCAAACCCAAGTGTGGCAAATAAAGAAACTTTTTCTTTTTTTACAGCTACCTGAATAAATGAATCAAATATTATAAAGTGGGTTTATCACTTCCTTTGATCCATCTATCATTGTCTCCTAATCTATTCTCTGTGTATCTTTGAATCAAATATCCTTCCTGAATTGTTTCTTTATGCTACAATGGCTCATAGTCTCATAAAAGAAAATCAAATCTGGGAAAGTCACTTAAGTAATGTATCAGCTATGACGCCATATTACTCGAACACAAATAAATTTCATCCCCATGAAGGAAATAACAAAAATATAAGCAAATTAAAAAGCAGAAAACAGAGATAATGTAAAGATAAGAACCAAGTCTTTGTGTGTCTTATTCCTTTGTGCGCCACCAAGTCTTCTCTCTTTGGGCTGTTTTGTTAACTTACTCATGCATTCTCACTTTTTCTTTCTTGACTCCTGTCTCCAGCCGACTGGCTTTTCTTATCACATTGCTCCTCTGCATCTCTTCCTCCCCATCTTTACTTTGAAAATTTTTATCATCCACTTTTCATGCCAACTCTTCCCTTTTCTTTTACACCTGCTCACTCCCACAGTGCACAGACTTTTGAAGGGCTTAACGTTCCCAGTGAATAGTAAACATTTTACAACATTTTTGGGAACCATAAAGATGAGTTGTATTATCTGAGCTCTACATTTTTTTTTAAATAATGTCAGTGACTCACCGCAAAGAAGTACACCTCCTCTTTAGTGGAGATATTTACAAAGTCGCCTTGCTCTCTGCGGCATGCTGTGCAGAATGATGTGTGTGGGTTTGTATAGGGGTTACCGTGTGGGAACACTCGATAGCATTTAAGGGTGAAGTGTTCAGCGTTTGTCAAGTGCATGTGCGTGCAAAAATGAATTTGTGCGTCTAGATTTTGCAATCTGTCTCGTAACATATTATTACTGTTTTCCTTCCCAGGTATAAGTAAACTATTTAGTAGCCAATTTTAGAAACCATATCTGAGTTTTTGTAGACTCATAAGTTAGCTGCACGGCTGTGTAGCCTTTGTTGAATGTAATTTTCTCACTAAAATCTTAGCATAGTTGGCTTTGCATCACTTATTAAAGTACTCCTTTTGTTTTTTATTTGTTTATTTTTTAACACAAAAAGCTAGAAGGACAAAGATCCAATCCCTTACAGTCATGCAAAATTGTTGCCCTGAGTGATCACTAATTAGTTTTAAAGGTCACAGATGTATGATGCCATTATTTACCACCGTTGGAAAGCAATGACATTAGTAAAGACTAATTGTTAACAGATTTTTTTGTCTAATTAATGTGCCAACTAATACAGATTTCAGTTCCAAATACATCTTACGCATCACACCGTGAAATATAAATGTTACATTTCATGTGCATAACACTTTTCAGAGAGCCATGTCTCATACAAAGAAGCCTTACCCTAAACAGACAATGACATGTGCACCATACAGTGCATTATATCATCATAAAGTATTTCTCCCCAGACAAGTGACCCTCAGCGTCTGTTTGTAGTTTTTTTCATCAACACTAATGAAACATCTGTCCGTTGTTTCTCCAACAGAGACACCACCAGTTAATTGCAAATAGATTACTCTGCTAATTATGTCACTTTTCAATGTCCATGTTTGCTTTTGGAAAAAAAAAAAGGCATAAAAAGGTGTGTTATAGTTAACTGTCCATGCATATGTTAAAAAAAAAAAAATCTTACATCTTACAAAAACTCTTACCTCCTCAGACCACAATAACTTTTTGTAACTTTTAGCTCTAAACTGTGGAACACAGTAAATATTCCCAGATGCTGCGTTCCCCTCTGTGCAGTGTTTTGCCAGGTCATTAATGCAGCCACCTTCAGAAGCTGCTTAGTTTTGTATCTTTTCTTGACCAAGCAGAGCGGAACCAGTCTTCCATGGTCAATGTAATATCCGATTCCTTCTCCCATTTGACCTTGATTTACTACTTTTTAAGGGACTACAAACATAAATAAAGTGAAAATGGCTTTTGGTGAATATATCCCTTATAGGCATCGCTAAAGATATAAATGAGGCCCATGTTAGATGCTTAATATTAATTAATATCTCAGCTGTAAGCATCTAAAGAAATCAATTTTGTTCAACATCTAAGTTTTGCTGAGGTGTGAGACGCTGTCTATGTTTGCTTTGATTTAAATTATACTGTATGAAGCAATAACTTTCCATGGCCATTCTCTAAACCTCCCGTCCAGTCACATTCTCCATCTTAGCATTCTCATTTCCCCTCCAATTTATTTCATTTACATTCCTTTAAACCATATGTGGCGGAGGCGTGGCCCCGGGCGCAGCTGCAGGGGAGGATTGGAGCAGAAGGCTCAACAGGGCGGCGCTGCGAGGCCGGTAAGATCAGCTGATGGTGTTTATGTACTGATGATGGTCTCCCTCCGCTGTGTTTTTATAGTGAGACGGGGAGGAGCGGCCAGAGAGAGATCAGCTGGGCTCGTGAGCTGTCAGGCTGTGCGACTGATTCAGCTGTCAAAACAAACACGTCAATAAATGTGGAAATTGGCAGTACATACCTGCGTGTGCGTGTATTTGTGCCTGGTGTACTCCACAAGTGGTGCCGAAACCCAGGATAGTGCCGGTGGGGGAATGTCCGACCCACAGGCCGCGCCACCCGCCCAGCCTCTGCAATTCTTGGCGCAGATGCTAGCGGAGATGGCGACGATGAGCCGGGATCAGGCGGCCGACCAGCGTGCCCACCTGGCCGCGCTGCGGGAGCAAACGGACCGACAGACACAAGTTCTGGAGCGGCTGGTCGGGGCCGCTGCCACGCCGAAGCCCTCGCCACTGTCGGTGGCGGTGCCCCGGATGGGGGACGGGGACGACCCACAGGTTTTTTTGGAGACCTTCCGTGCCACGGCGGAGGCTTGCCAATGGCCGCGGGAGGAGTGGGCTCCGCGGCTGCTTCCCCTGCTGTCTGGGGAGGCACAAACAGCGGCTCTGAGTCTGCCTCCGGCGTCGAGGAGCAGCTTCTCGGATGTGAGCCGGGCGGTGGTGGACAGGCTGGGGCTCACCGCCGAAGACCATCGCCGGCGGTTCCGGGCCTGTCGGCTGGCTACAATGGACCGACCATTCGCCTGGGCCCGGCAGCTGCGCGACGCGGCGGTGCGCTGGTTGCAGCCGGGAGCATCGGAGGGCGAGACGAAGCTGGTGGACAAGGTGGTGCTGGAGCAGTTCACGGAGGGATTGCCAGCGGAGACGGCGAGATGGGTCCGGTGCCACCGGCCCGCAAGCTTGGAGGTAGCGGTAACGCTGGCGGAGGACCACCTTGCCGCTGGAGCAGGGGAGCCCGGGGACGCCGGACGGAGGCCGAACAAACAGGCCCCAGTGCCGGCCCCGAGGCGCCGTGTGCTGGCACCAGGGCAGGCAGAGCGGCTGCCGGCGCTGAGCCCCACTAACCCTTTCGCGGCGGCGGTGCCATCCAGGGGAACCGAGCCGAGTGGAGCCGCCCCCGAGCCACGGGACGTCCCGCCGGCCCCGGAAGTGTCCCCCATGGGTGATTTCCCACTGGAGCAGTCTCGTGACGGCACCCTACGCTCAGCCTTTGACCAAGTGATGGCTATTGATGGTCACGTAGTGCGCCCTGAGGCTGCGCAGACCTACCCGCGTTTCGTCTTATTAAATGACCGATTATATCGAGTGAGTCGTGACACTCAGACTGAGGAAACACACACCCAGTTGTTGGTGGCCGGGCATCCGAGCGGATGTGCGCCGCTGGTGCGCGTCCTGCCTGGACTGCCAACTTGTTAACCAGCCGGCCATACCGAGAGCGCCTCTGCGCCCTCTCCCCCTCATTGAGGTCCCGTTTGAGCGCATCGGCATGGACCTCATCGGGCCGTTTCACCGGAGTGCACGTGGTTACTGCTTTGTGTTAGTCCTGGTGGATTACGCAACGCGGTACCCGGAAGCAGTTCCGCTGCGCACCATCTCGGCTAAGTGTGTGGCGCAGGCACTGTTTCAGGTCATCTCCCGAGTTGGAATCCCGAAAGAGATACTGACTGACCAGGGCACGTCGTTTATGTCTCGTACACTGCGGGAACTGTACGAATTACTGGGCATTAAATCTATTCGGACCAGCGTCTACCACCCTCAGACTGACGGGCTGGTGGAGCGGCTGAATAAGACCTTAAAGTCCATGATTCGGAAGTTCATTAACGAGGATGAACGCAATTGGGATCACTGGCTAGACCCTCTGTTATTCGCAGTGCGGGAGGTGCCCCAGGTCTCCACGGGATTTTCTCCCTTTGAACTGCTGTTCGGCAGGAGGCCACGTGGGGTGCTCGACCTGATTAAAGAAAGCTGGGAGGACGGTCCGAGCCCCGCCAAAAATGAGATTCAGTACGTGTTGGACCTGAGAGCAAAACTCCACACTTTGGGGAGGTTGTCACGGGAGAATTTGCTCCAGGCTCAGCAGCGTCAGCAACGCCTGTATGACAAAGGGGCTAGACTCAGGCAATTTTCACCGGGGGATAAAGTGCTTGTGTTACTCCCTTCTTCCAGCTCGAAGTTGCTCGCCAAGTGGCAAGGTCCCTTTGTGGTCACACGGCGTGTCGGGGACGTGGACTATGAGGTCGCTCGGTCGGACAGGGGAGGAGCCGCGCAGATTTATCACCTCAATCTCCTCAAACAGTGGCGAGAGGTCGAAACCGCTTCTCTGGTGAGCCTGGTGAAGGAGAGAGATGAGTCGGGGCCTGAGGTGCCAAATTCTATCATTCCCACCTCCCTCCCTTGTGACGACCATCTCACACAGGCCCAGAGAGCGGATGTTGTCGCGTTGCAACAGCGTTTTGCGGACGTGTTCTCCCCCCTGCCCGGCCGGACGTCCCTCATCGAGCACCATTTCGTGACGCAGCCCGGCGTGACGGTGCGTTCACGGCCCTACAGGCTCCCGGAGCATAAGCGAAAAATCGTGCAGAGGGAATTGGCGGAAATGCTGAGGATGGGAGTAATAGAAGAGTCGCACAGCGCCTGGTGTAGCCTCATCGTTCTGGTGGCGAAGAAGGATGGGTCTATACGGTTCTGTGTCGACTATCGCAGGGTGAACGAAGTGTCACACTTTGATGCCTACCCCATGCCTCGGGTCGACGAGCTCCTGGACCGGTTAGGCACGGCCCGCTTTTTCACGACGCTGGACTTAACCAAGGGCTATTGGCAGATTCCCTTGTCTGCCGAGGCCAGGGAGAAAACGGCCTTCTCCACTCCGTACGGTTTGTACCAGTTCGTGACACTCCCGTTCGGCCTGTTCGGGGCCCCGGCCACTTTCCAGCGTCTCATGGACCGGGTACTGCGTCCGCACGCGGCGTATGCTGCCGCCTACCTGGATGACGTGATCATCCACAGCGACACCTGGGCGGAGCATGTGCTGCGGGTGGCCGCGGTCCTGGAGTCCCTGAGGGGGGCGGGGCTCACGGCCAATCCGAAGGAGTGCGCGGTTGGACGGAGGGAGGTGCAGTATCTGGGGTACCACCTGGGGGGCGGGCAGGTGCGTCCACAGGTGGAGAAGACGGCGGCTATCGCATCCTGCCCGCGCCCCAGGACGAAAAAGAAGGTGAGACGGTTCTTGGGGTTGGCGGGTTACTATCGTCGCTTTGTGCCGGGGTTTGTGCAGCTAACCAGCCCCCTGACCGATCTCACTCGAAAGGGTGCCCCGGATCTGGTCCAGTGGATGGGGCCGTGCCAGGCGGCGTTTGTGCGAGTGAAAGACGCTCTCTGTGGGGAGCCGCTGCTTCACACTCCTAACTTTTCCCTCCCGTTTGTTCTGCAGACTGACGCCTCGGACAGAGGGCTGGGAGCCGTTTTGTCCCAGCAGGTGAGGGGGGCTGACCACCCTGTCCTATACATCAGCCGGAAGCTAGCGGAGCGCGAGCGCCGGTACAGCACAGTGGAGAAGGAGTGCCTGGCCATCCGGTGGGCGGTCGGCTCCCTGCGCTATTACCTCCTGGGACGCTCATTCACCCTCTGTTCGGACCACGCCCCGCTGCAGTGGCTCCACCGCATGAAGGATGCCAACGCCCGGATCACCCGGTGGTATCTGGCGTTGCAGCCCTTTAAGTTCAAGGTGATCCATAGACCGGGGGCACAGATGGGGGTGGCCGATTTCCTCTCTCGCTCGCGAGGGGGGGAGTTGGCTCGGCCGGACGGCTCCCCGGCCTCGAACGGGCGGTGGGGGTGTGTGACGGAGGCGTGGCCCCGGGCGCAGCTGCAGGGGAGGATTGGAGCAGAAGGCTCAACAGGGCGGCGCTGCGAGGCCGGTAAGAACAGCTGATGGTGTTTATGTACTGATGATGGTCTCCCTCCGCTGTGTTTTTATAGTGAGACGGGGAGGAGCGGCCAGAGAGAGATCAGCTGGGCTCGTGAGCTGTCAGGCTGTGCGACTGATTCAGCTGTCAAAACAAACACGTCAATAAATGTGGAAATTGGCAGTACATACCTGCGTGTGCGTGTATTTGTGCCTGGTGTACTCCACACCATATATTTAAAGTTACTTTAATTTAGTTTAGTCTACTTAAATATTTCTTCTGTGAACCAATATCTATAAGGGTTGTAAATCAATATCCAGTTGATATCTAGTGTTACACTTTATTGAAATATCTTCATTGCTTCATTCAGACTCATTTTAGTTGTTTATAGAGCCAAAATGATTTAAAAAAAAAAACGTGTCACTGTCCAAATACTTATTGATTTGACTGATCACAATTAAATGAAATTTGCTTTGAGGTCATTACTTTCTGTGTGTACATAGAGACCATGGTCATTTGTGTATTACTGTGTGCTTTCTGCTCTCTATTTTTAACTATTTACCTTGATAAAGAAATAATGAGGTCTGAAAGCTGTGATCCCCGCATGTCTCAGTATTTCCCGATAAGTAATGCATACTCCCATGTGGCACTTTCTTTGATGAAATGTTGCATTTCTTCTTACTAGCTCAAGCTTATGCCCAGTGTCCACAGGGAAACACTTCATTCAACTGAGATTTTCACGGCACAGCCATTAAAAATCAGTTTCATTCACATTTCTCACTTTTTGTCTTTTGTCTGTAAGTGTCTGTGTGTTTGTTTATTTGTTTGGAAGGGCAATCCCCTAAGGCTGGTGGGGCAGAAATGCAGGCTGCATTCAAGGACTTCACCTTTACCTCCTCTCTCAGTAAGGTGAGGAAGAAGAGGGATCGAAGGGAGGCTAAAAAGGCAGCTCCGAAATAGTTGTTTCCCCCAGTGTGAAAGAGGCAAAAGGTAGAATGCTACATAGAGAAGGGAAGCAAAGTGTAAAAAAAAAAAAACAAGAAGCGGTCAAAGGGTCAGGACAAAAACTGGGAAAATAAAGTAGCTGATTTAAAAAATAGTTCTTCGCAGATTCAGAGCTTTTACTACCCCAGAAAAAAATGAAAAGATGAGAAATTGAGAAGGACGAAGCTAACGTTACTTCAAACAGGTTTATAGGGTGTAAAAACTAAACGTGTATGAGAACTAGTACCTATGAAAGTGATGAAACTGAGATATATTAACTTCAAATTAATGCATATAAAAGGTGACAAAAGAGAAAGAGCTGCAAACTCGGAAAGTTGAGAAAAATCCAATTGCGACTTGTCAGGATGCATTCATGCTTATATATTGATTACACCAAATTCTGACCCCACCCTTTCAGACCAGGTGATGTTTTTCCACACTTCTATTCTCCAGTTGTGGTGAGTCTGTGTGAATTGTAGCCTTTCCTGTTCTTAAATGACATGAGTGGCACCTAACGAAGTCTTCCGCTTTTTTAAGCACATTTGCTTTAAGCTTCAATCCGTTCAGATTCTCTTCTTCATTCCTTGATGGTAACAAGTGGTTATTTGAGTTGCTGTGTATTTCTCGTCAGCTCAAAGCAGTCAGGCCGTTCTCCTCTGATGTCTGGCATTGACAACTTTCACGTAGAGAAATGGCACTTACTGGAAGTTTTTACTTTCTTAGATGATTCTGTGTAAACAGACCAAGCTGCCTGCTACCTACAACCATGACATATTTATAGTCACTCAATTCATCTTTCTTCCCTATTCGGATGAGGATGCTCGGTTTGAATTTCAAGAAGTCATCTTGACCATGTGTACAAGCCTAAATGCTCGGGTTGTTGATGTATGATTGGCTGATTAGATCCTTGTGTTAACGAGCAGTTAAACAAGTTTCCAGTAAGAGTACATTTCTATTAGACAATTATTATGTATATAGTCGATGCCCAAAAAGTGTCTGAATGTCACTTACACATCCACAGAGACAAAAAGAACTTAAAGAATTAGCTCTAAGACTGAAGAGATGCCTATAAACTTCTCTGTATGACATAGCCAAGTTTGAGGCAGATACGTAAATCACAGAAACTTACATAGTGGAAGCAGTCAGAGAGGCTCCGACTCACAAAGTACCTGTATATACAGAATGACAGCAAAACCCTGCGTCCAGCACACTGTAAGCCTGCAACAAGACATGTGGTAAGCTGCTTAATGTCACTGCAGAACAGAGGGAAGTACAGCGGAGGAAAGAAAGCAAGATAGAGGAATGGGAGAGTATAGATGGATGGATGGACCAAGAGAAAGAAACAGGGATTTGGGCTTATGATAGAATGTCATAGGATGGGTATGAGAGTTGGGCATGACAGGGAAAGAAAGGGATGGGTGTATGTTTGAGAGAGAGTGGGAGCGAAGTAGACAGACAGTGAAATGAAAAAGCCCTTCCAGACAGCTTGTGACAGGCCTAAGTAACCCACCCCCCTCCGATTCAGTCGCCACATAATCCAGGTAACGTGGCACGAATAATGGATGAAACATCAAACAGTACCCCCTCCCTTCATCCTACCAACCTACCACCTTCAGCTAACCAACTATAGCGTTTGCACCCCTGTCAGCCAGCCAGCCAGCCAGCCAACCCATCCCAATCCCCTTTCATGTTACCGCCGTGCAGCATGCTCGAAAAGCTTATCACCGTTGACAAATCCTCTTTTTTCCCCCCAATATGCTGGGAAAAATAGAACAGAAGAACTCTTTATTGCATAGATTTTTGACACAAAAATAACACTGTTATGTCTAAAATTTATTTGTTTTAATGTGAGGTGGTGGTATATTTATTTCCTTCTCTGGAGGGTGGTGGTAGCTAACATGCAGTGAAAAATGTTTGGCGTGCAGGAATGTGGCAGAAAGACAGAGTGTTAGTGCTCTCATGGTGAGAATCTGAAGTGATCTTTACATAAACATGGTGCCCATTAAGTATGGGGAATGTAATTTGCACAAGTGACAGATCATTCGGTGTTGTCTGATAATTGCATACACTGCATCACTGGGGCTGCGAGGGAGACTAATACGGTATGGATGGGGTCGACAGTGTAAGATCTAGGCGCTGTTAACGTCTTCCTTTTCTTATCTAGGTAAAAGTCTCAATGAGATTAAAAATCTCTTTCAAGAGAGACTTGGCCAAAAGGGCAGGTGTGTAATGTGTCTATTGGTGTGAATTTTGTGTGGAAACTTGTTAAAAAACTTCTGTCCCTCCTGGCGTTGCACCTTTAGGATCACAGTTAGTGGAAGTGGCTAAGACATAACTGAAATTGGCAGAGAACCATAGCTGGAGGCTAAGAGAAGGTGGGGTTTAATCAGAGGTTGAGGGAGGTCACAATGAGGCCTGAAAGAGAAGAGAAGTGAGAGAGACAGGTTTGACATCCACCTCCCTGACGTTTGCTGACTTGTTTTTGATAGAGAATGATTTGAGCTCAAGCTTTCCTTTCCTCCTCCTTCCCACTGCCTGCCGCTACACATATCAACGCAATCACACAAACACCAATGGGAGCACAGACTGTTCTGAAGAGTGAGAATTTACCTCATCAGAGCAGCGTCCTCAGGGCCTGAGGGGGGTCTCCTCTGCCCTCCTTTGCCTCTCTCTTTTCCCCTCCAACTCTTTCTGTTTCCCTCTCTCTTTTGCTTCGCAGAGCCCCAGAGCCGAGACCTTAATGAAGACGAATGCGAGGAATCAATTTGCGGCATCTTCCCTCCATCTGGCTGGGGCTCGTCTCTGCGCCTCAATTAGCACGGCAGCTGGGGGAGAGCTCCTCCAAAACAGCCCTATTACACACACCAGCGTCTTGCGGAGCAGCTACAGGCTACAGGCATTGCTGACAGAGGAATGCATCAAAATGAAAAGAATGTGCTACTTAAAACTTAGCAGCGAAAATATGTTTTTCTTCTGAACCAAGGAGTGAAATAACAGCTTTGCCAAACTCCACTCTGCGCCATTTAATGTCCTCCAACAACCCAGCTGATCAACAACAAAGAGAATAAGTGGCTCAAATGAAGTATTTAAGTTACATTACCATTTATGGCTTGTTGAGGAGGCAAATTTGGAATCTTCACATATGCCAGTTATAGATATAAGATAGAGCCTTTAGAAATATAACGATGTGCAACTGTGCAGCTGTCCTGTTCCAGCTAGACCACGAGAAAATATGGAAGCCCAAATTAATAATTACACAAATGATGAGAACTAAAGATGAAAATGCTTTTAAAAGCCTTTTTAGGATTCATAGGCTCACGCTGTTTTTTTCTACAACACAGGAGAATCCACTGGGGTCTCAGCAACAACACAGAAGATAAACCTACCTATATATAGCTAAAAGGAGCAGTGTATGAAGATTATGTTGCTTGCTGAGCTGAGAATTCATCTCTGTTCTGTGCTTACTTATCGATTCGACAGATACTGAATCCAGGACTGGCTGCCACCCAGATACGAATACAAATACCAGCATTTAGTGTCGTTACAATCTGCTGTTTCTCTGAATTATATCAGTGTAAGTGGAGCATTACGCAACGACGAAGATTGACCAAATATTGACATGCCGCTATCCAACTGTTGGCGTCCATCATCCTGCATATTGTATTAGCATGAAGCTAACAAATAAGGGCAATGTAGTATACTGCCAATATCTAGTTTAATCTTGGGCATTTACAGTGTAAGCTTGTTATGATGACAAGCTTGGCAATGGATGGCTGGGGAAGATTTTAACACCAGACTAAAGAGCTCAGGCAGACAGAAGCTCCGTTCCTCAGAGGGACAGCTCATTCTAAATGGGCCTACAGAGGCTCAAACAGAGGATGCCTAGTGTGGCCTGGTACGGGAGGTGATCAGGGGACTTCTTGAGGGTATTTAGCTCGAAAGGCCTAATTAACTGTGCAAGAAAGCAAGTAAGCTCACTATTTGCTCATTTGTTTGGCAGTAGCTTGCCCCAGGGTAGGAAAATTGAGACGGAAAGGAAAATTGAACTCTGGCGTGAAGTAAAGTCTATACTTTGTCCAAACAATTTAAACCTAATTTTGTTTCTCCAAATCAAGTGTTGCTTTTAACCAGTGAATATTTAATTCTCCCAATCTCTCTTCACACAGACACACACACACAATTGATGGAAGGTATACTATCATCAAACGTTCTCACACGCTGAACAGTCCCTTATCAAACTGTGTAGGTGTACACTCACCTAATTGAGCCCCCCACCTCATGTAGGTTTTGCGCGCGATTCACAACAAGCCTCCACCATTGCTCTCTCTCTCTCTTTCAGTATCTCGCTACTCCTACTCTCTCACCCTCCCACTCTTTACTTTTATTGATGCTCAGAACTAACATTCTGCAGATATGTTAAAGCATTAAAGTATAAGGTGATTTCAGTCTGACTTTGATGCTCCACAGCCCGTGGTTTGCAACAAAAATATGCACTGAGTTGGTGGCTAAGTGTAACTGAGAGGCATAAAAACAAAGCAGGAAAGGAGGCAGGTTATCATTCTCTATATCTATCTATATATGTGTGTATGTATGTATATATATATATATAAAAAGCCATAGATGTGTACACAGTCTGCCTTTAAAATCCCTCCCTTCAATACCTCTAACAGCATGCCCTGCAGTGATAGATACACACTCGGCTGGATGAGCCGTACTAATCTCCACAGGGATCAGAGATGGGGAAGACCCCCTCATGCCAACATAGAATAGCCTCTGATGTCTATGTCTATGAGTGACTGAGTGTGCATGTGTGTGTCTGAGTGTGTGTGTGTACCAGTGCTGATGAGTCAGAGTGAACACTGAGTCCTGCCTCTGGGGCAGTACTCCTCCTTGGCAGTGGCTTTGTCAGCATTAGAGACATCTCAGCCAAATGTCAAGCATGCTACCTCCTCTACACATCTGTATTTACATTTGCATGTATGTAAAACTGTTTTTGCATGAGTGTATCTCCTCCAGTTTAAATATGCATAAAGCCTCACAGGTCATCAGTAATTTTCTCACGCAGGTGTTCCTTGGACTAACTTTTTTTTAATCATGTTTTTTCCTGGCAAAAGTCTAGGCTTCTTCTAGTCTCAGAAGGAGATATTTTTGCATATTTTTGCAAAATTGTTCATTACTGTGAAACATTCCTATCGGGAAATGAAACTAACAGAAGAAACCTCGAGCCACATTCAGTGTTCAAAGCAACAAGTACAATGCTCAGTGTGCACACTGAACCACCGGGGTGCCCTTGATAATGATTAAAAAGACCCATGAGGAGGTTAAAAAAAACAAAAAAAAAAACATACTGCAGCACGATACTTTTACTGTATGTCCTACCCTGCTTTATGGTGTTGCCACCTCCCCCAGCCACTCCACCACAGAGTATCTACACTCTCTCTGAAGTCAGTCCACACCAATTAGCCTTTGCTACAAGCTCTGCCTTCACACTGTCAGTGCAGATCACCTGCTAGTTCAACACTGCCTAGGCCGAGATGACTGAACATGGAGGTGGGTTGAGGAGGTTTTCTCTCAGGAGTGGTGCTTGTTCACTCACTGCATGTTTGACTCAACCAGTTAGATACAACTGCGCCAATTTTCAGAGTTTATAACAAATTTTTTGCCTTTTCTCCATTTTCTTTGTCAAATTTAAGGTGAGGAAAAAACAGGAAAGCAAAGGAGGAAGTATCTGTACTTTTGACGATGTGTTTGAAAGAGTGTGTGGGGGAAAAGGATGATTAGTCTTTGTTGGTCTGTGTAAACAGAGGCATAGAAAGTAGCCGTAAGAAAGCTGCATCTCTGCTGCCCCTCTCAGGTAATGATGTGAAACTGCACACCCTCTTCTGGGAGTTTGAAATGTGTTTTGCAGACACACTCTCCAGTCTTCGTGCCCCTCATATTTCCCTTCCGGCAGTTTCTTTCTGCCATTTCTCCATCATTTGTTGATGCCTCTTCTTTGGATACCCATTTTCATGTTGTCTCTTTCAGCGCTTCGAATCTCTATGTCCTTGTCCTCCGCTCCTTTCCCCTCCCCCTCTCTCTGCTGCAGTACTATGGAATGGATGTCCATGGGTTAAACATACCTGTTAAAGCAAGCTCAAATAACCTGTCAGCAGAAACAAGTTAATAAAGAAGTAGTAGACTAAGGAAAGATTAAAAAAAAAAAAAGGCAGTGATGCACTTCTACAGTCCATTGTGTAGACTGGAATCTATGGATACAAAATTGAAATGTTCTCTTTCATTTTTCCCCAACAACTTCACATAATTGAACTGGAGTCACATTACTGGGCTAAGTCATGGAAGTCCACAAGAGACCAATAACAAGGACCGCTGGTAATGACAAAATTAATTAAATGCTGAAAGCCATTGGAGAATAGGCATGTTTTCAGTGTAGCCCAGCATCAAATTAAAGAACTGCAGTATCTCCAGAAATCCATGATTACAAATCCATTAAAACCATGCCAGCCCTCTTAGTGATTGCCTTACATGGTTGCCTTACATCCGTAAGGCAACCATTAGACCAACAAATGTAAACCATGCAGTACTGAAAAATTTGCTGCTTCTTGCAAACAAACTCAAATAACCCATGAAAGAAAAACAACTCATTGGACTTGAAGGTATATAGATCTAACACCCATATATTTAGAAGTTTACACCCCAATAGTTCAGCTTTTTCAGGTCTACTTAACTTACCAGAGCATCCTGAAAAATACCACCTGGGAATACCAAAATCTTCACATTATATTATCTTTGACCCGCTTTTGGTTAGTGCTGGTACCAAAACAGGGTCACCTTAAAAGCCTTGGTGTCTTACAAAACATTTGTTTCACAAAATTTATGACTGAAGAATAAATAAATAAATCACTGAAACACCATCTGTGTAGTGCTTTGAAACCTTTTATGACAGTTTAACAATGTTACACAACCCATGCCTTTGGTACTTAAAAGAGGACGGTCATGGCAATAAGACGCCTTAATGCCTTAATTATTCCAAAAGTTGGGAAATTACAGAAACAAATTGAATAAGTGTATTTGAAGAAAGTAAACATATTTGGTCTTAAGAATTTAGATCTCCTGTGGATTTGAAATAATGTTAAAATGATGCTTTTAGGAGAGGGGTTTCAGCATCGCTGTCCTTGGTACTGAAACAAATTACATGCTGACTGAGTTTGGAGCTGTCAATTGTGCTGAAAACTAAAGTGTAGAATTACCAAGCTCAAATCTCATACTCACAACTTTCCTACATGACAAAATATGAATCTCAGTGTATTGCATTTAATCTCTGGTTTTCTCCTGTATAGTCACAACAATCGGATGACAAAATTGACTCTTTAGTGCCACAGCATTTGTGAGGAAGCAAATGTCTGCTGGTGTGCTGCTGTGCTGTTCTTGGGTAGTCGGAGCTTTACAGCAATGCGGTGACAGCACCACAGCTAAGTACACAGTCTTGGGAAGATGTACTTAGAGCTTTAGTGGTGTATGCTAGACAGCAAAAGCTGACTACGGAGTACTGAGCACCACAGGGATGCCAACGGGAGACACGAGAGGGAGCAAGACAGAGGGAGACGAAAAGGAGGGGAGAGAGGGAGGAGGGAAGGAAGGGGTGACAGAGGAGCTTCCATTACTAAACAGAGAGAACATTAAGAAGATTTAATTTGCCTAATGACAAAGGCAGATTCCTAAATGGCTGCGCACTATATTGTAGTGAAGCATATTCCATTAGTGCAATACATCTCTGAATATTTAGGTCTGGCTCCCTCCTTCTCCTTCCCTTTAGTTTTTTTGCTTATACCCCTCTGTGCCAGTTTTTCCATTACATAATATTGCGGACAAAAAGTACATAGAGGCTGGTGCATGTGCACCCATGCTCTCTTTGTGTCTACTTCTCTATCACTTCAGTGCCCCTACCCCATCGCCATCCCAAACACATATACATGGCCAAGGCAAATAAAACAATAAAAATAAAACAAATGCTATTATTCATGCACAGATGCACACTAAAATGCAAACAGACACATGATTACCGCGACTACAACACAAGCAAATGGAAATTGTTGTTGTGTTTCACACACTCGTTCAAATCAACACAGCGTGCGATTAAGATCAAAGCAACGTTTACGTACCTAGCTCCAGGGTGTGGGTAAAGCGTAGGCATTCATAATTGATGGCAAACACACGCACGAAAGAGCCCAAACTTCATATTGCCAAAGTAACTTTACCATTACTGCTGCCAGAACTCGAACTGAGCTAAAAAGGCCAAACACGAAAGAAATTACATTATCTCATGCAGAGACCCCGGCCAGACAAAAAATAAACAGCACATCAGTCCTCAAATGTGTCATGTTATTCATTGTGCAGAGGGAACGTGTTCATCATTGCTAGCATTTTATAGGAAAGAGGAATTGTTGTGCTTATTAAACCTTGGTTCTTGAAGCTTGTGTTTTTGTTAGGCTTCATTTATTTTAGGAGGTGCTCTAATTTGTTGCACGTAAGCAACTCATTTTTCTGAATTAGTGGACTAATCATGGCTAATAATTATAAATCAGAGGATTTGGTTTTACTAGACCAGAGAGTGGTGTGAGGGCTCTAATTCACTACCATCGTATTCTTTCTTGCATAGCTAGCCTTTCTTTTAGGGGTGTCCCACATGACCTTGCTTACTACTGCAGCTGAGTTTAAGATTAAAGATTAGGCTGGAAGAATACAACTGGGGGGGATTTAGATTGTTAAAGTGAATCTGCAGTTTCAAGCAGGGAGGCCGAAGAGAAAGGAGAGGTCTTAAAGGATACATTAAAGCTGAGCCATACTAGTATTGAGGGATGGGTGGGGGGAGGCAAGGGCATGGTGTGTGTTCACACTCGCCTCTTTGTATGCCTTCAGCTACAAGTGGTGGGAGGGCTTTAGTTTTTATTCCAACATAATTGTTAATCCACTAATTGCCCCTAATTACCTGATGGTTCTAATTGGAACCCTTGATACTAGAAGAAGTGCCCTACCGATCATCTGCAGAGAGTCATAAAAATACCCCTAGTTGGCTCAGGGGCATGCATGTCTACATATTTAGATAGTTTTAAACAACTATGTTTATACATTAAAGACCAAGAAAAGCAGAAATGACACGATAACTGTAGAACATGCTCAGTTTACTTCTGTCCCTCTCTGCTTCCTTTTCTCTTTCTTCTGTCTTCTTTTCTCATTTTTCCTCCTTATAATGATGAGGGGTTGACATGGCAGAGGGCTTGCTCGGTTAACCAGCTTATGTAACCGTGCCCTGGCGGCTTGGAGGATGTGCTGACAGCAAGCTTTCTCAGCGTCATTAGCAGAGTTACATAGCTGGCTCTGAAAAAGAGGGAGGAGCAAGGGAGACTGAGAGAAAAGCAGAGGGAGGGAAGGAAAATAGGAAAGAAAATCTGACTAGGGAAGTTGAGACTAGGGCAAAGGAATCGGCAGGGAGAGGTAGCTAAAGATAGAAGAGGGGGTGTGTTGGAAGCAGTGAAGGCTGCCATGAGCTATGGGACCTCCAGGAGGTCTATCCCAACTCTCCCAGCTGAGCATCTAACTCAAACACTATTCATATACTGAAATCTCGCTTACCTTTTAGTCTATTTTTTCGACACTCACTGAATTCTTACTGCAGCAATGCAGCAGAACGGCCTCTCTTCCACCTATTGTTTTTTTGTCTCAAAGGAGACAGACACGAAAGGAAGAAAAAAAAATTGCTTTTCTCCCATCGGGCACTCATATAGTGCCCGACATCAGAGGCAACAGAAAAGCAATTCGCATGCAAATACCAATCTCCCTGTGTACTGAACACAGATTAGGAAAACAGCAACCTTGCATCACAGACCTCGAACAATGTTGGGGAAGACGTGTCAGATAACACTGATGTAACACATCGAAAACATCAAATAGAAGCGGAAACCGCATGACAGAGGAAGCCGTCAATCAAAACGTCTGAACTGCAGCATCTTGTGAGGATCAAACGGAGTATCAAGATTCTATACCACATGAGCTAACTGTTCTTTCACATTCTGCAAGGAGAGCAACGAGTAGATTGCACAGTTAGTGCAATCAACACATCCTTTTTTGATTCGGCTATAAAACTGCCTTCCACATAAAATTAAATACTGCAACAGGAGTAGAATCAGCAGCCAAAATCTTTCTGAGCAGTTATGACCAGTTTAAATTAAACTACAGCTGCAATTATTTCTTGGCTACGGACCTGGAGGGTGATAGGAGGCACAGAGGCACCACAATGAGGACGATGAAGTAATGATGGAGGAAAACGACATTGATATGAAATTGATAGGGGGAAGCAAAAACACACCTACAGAACTATATTTTCCTGTTTTTCTGTTTTTATTTTTTTTATCCAACACAACCCAAAACTCCATAAAACACAGACACACACACACACCCACACTCCTTTTCTCTCCCCTGTGTGGTTTAGCACAAGCAGCTTGGCAGCTGCTGTCTGTTTACTAGGGGTGCAACGATATTCGTATCGATATTGAACCGTTCGATACAGTGCTTTCGGTTCGGTACGCATATGTATCGAACAATACAATTTTTTTCAAATTTTTTTTTATTTTTATTTTTATTTATTTATTTTGTGTCCCGTTTGGATCTATAGCCATCAGAATTGTTGTCTTGAGGCCAAGAAAGATGCCAAGAGGATTTATTTTACCAAGTGGATCATCATATTGGTCCATTTGATTGACCTTTATTATAATTATGAATTTATTTTATTTTCAGTTGCAAACGGGACAGACATGACTGTGGGATAGGACAGGGGGAAAGAATGAAAGAAAGAGGGGGAGAGAAAGAAAGAAAACCAAAGGGGAGAAAAAAAAAGAACAATACAAAATTTGTAATTTATTTTATCAACTTTCCTTCTGACGATGCTGTCTGTGTTGAGCGCTCAGTGAATCTGCATTTGACTACTCCGCCTAGGCTCGAGAGTGCAGCCTAGGCGGAGTAGTCGAACGCAGATTCACTGAGCACTCAAGGAAGAGCGCAGGGCAAGCTAGCGAGACAGAAGTGGACCTCCCCACCCTCATTCAGATCTGGCGTTTGGAATTATTTTGGTTTTCATGTGACGTATGACCCTGAAGGTAAGCGAGTCATGGACTAAAGTAAAACAGTATGTTGGATGTGCCATGCAATGCTCAATTACATGGGTGGGAGCTAGTGTGTTAGCGCAGTTAGCTCGTTAACGTGTTGGCCGTCTAGCCCCTCTGTATAGGGTAGCTCGTTAACGGAGATTTGCCGTGTTGTGGCGTTAAGGTTATTTCAACGAGATTAACCTGAAAGCACTAGTGGGAACACAACGAATATGACTGCACATTTACACCGACATCATCCTAGTGCAAAGACAAAAACAACAAGCATGCATGCTACAAACTTTAGCCGAGTCATTTAGACAGCTGTTAGCACAGGATTCTCCTTATGGAGACCTGATATGTTTAATATGCTGCTGAGAATATAGCCCAGAAGAAGCGGATAGTATAGCTTTTATTTTGGAAAGAGACATTTCTCTGTAATAAACTCTCTTTTCCAAAGATGAGTGATTCCTCAATCAGATACAGGGCTCGCAATATCGCTAGCCCGACGTCCCGGGGCTATCTCTGCCCTGCCTGTCGGGCTATTGTAGGAAGGAAAAATATATGTCAATGCTTTTGCATTCTTTCAGAAATGTAGCTGGGTAATTATGTCATTGGGTGAGCCACTGTCAATATGTGACATATTGAAATCGTGTTTGAATTTGCGCTTGTTTTTTGCTTTCACTTTGCAATCGCGCGAACTGTGTATAGAGAGCGACAGCACTGATCTGTGAGTGATGATAATTTGTGCACCAATTCCTCTGACATCGTCTTATTAATTGTTAGCTTACTATGCAAACATGACAAGTGAAATCTCCCGCAGCTTAAACATGTGAGAGGTTGATCGCGCAGAGAATCGCTGAGCTTATGTGAGTGCGGCAGGATATATATTTCACTACGATGACCTGGATGATTGAGAACCTTCACAGACAGATATATATTTTAGTTCTGCTGAGCCAAATAAGACAGGTCAGGGTGAAGAAGTGACAGCCAAAGAAAAGCTTACCACAAAACGGAGAAGTTATGACAAATCAGACTATAAGGCAAAAAGAAAGTGCAGCTTTATGGTTTCATGGACAAAAGAATTTCTGTGGCTGCAATATGACGAGCTAAATAACCAGGGCTGCACATAAGTGGTCCGCAGGTGCGTATTCGCTGTCAAAATAAAAAACACGCACAAGGGTTAGGGTTAAATTTAAAAACTGTACTTTTGTGTTAAAATATATATTTATAATTTTAATAAATGACTAATTAAAAAGGCATGAACATTTTTTTTGTATCGAAAAAATATCGAACCGTGACACCAAAGTATCGAACCGAACCGAACCGTGAATTTTGTGTATCGTTGCACCCCTACTGTTTACGTGTTGGTATTCAAGTTGAGAATGATTGGTGGAAGGCCCAGCCCACAGAGAGCTGCGAGCGCAGAGCCTGGATAAACATCCACTGGGCACAGCACAAAGACAGAGAGCAGGAAGAGAGATGCTGGGATAGACTCTAAATCTCCAATACACTTACCACCAGCAACAGTAGCAGCAGAAGAGGCACAAAATCCCCTATTCTTAAAACTTTGATGCTGACGGGAGACGCTAGCACAATCTGATGCACTTTTTCTTCAAGTGTTGACAAAACAGATGAGTTTGAAGGAAAATTTGTTTGGGAGTGGGGCATATTTAAGGAAGTGCAAAGAGCATCTACAAGGAGGATTGTGTGGCAAGTCTGAGGAATGAGACGTGCGAGTGAATAAGAGTATATACTGTTTACATATGGAGGAGAAAAGAGGGAGACCAAGAGACTGACATATGCATTTGTTTATATGGTTGATGCAGTAAATATGGTTTTAGAATCACCAGTCAGTCAATACCTTCAGCTCTGACAGCTTGCAGTTCTCCTGCCTTTTTTTTTTGATGTTCCTCTCATCCTATCACAGATGCACACAAACACACACTGCTGTTACTAATTTTGCTTCTCTCTCTCTCTCTCTCTCTCTCTCTCTCTCTCTATCTCAACCCACTTCTTTTCACTACCGCTCCCATCGCTGCTCCTTCCCCTTTTCTCCAGAGGGGGATTTCTTTGGGACAAGTGCCATGTCATGGTTTTGTGGTTACATAACGTCTGGTTTGTCTGGTTGTGTGTGCGTGCGTGAGAACCTGGATGTCTGCGCACTGCTGTGACGTCACAGATAACAGGCTTAACTTTGACAAGCCCCCCCCCCCCCCCCCGAATGCCTCGGGGCAGTGCAGTGACACCATTTTAACACAAAACCGCAGAAACATCCCACAGCAGTGCTTAACACAGAGAGCAACTGCTGTGGGCTGATGGTGAATCTGACATCTCCACAGTAATGACTGCAACCTCAATACATTAAAAAAAAAAAAAACCCACTAATAGATAGTGGAAAATTAATCAGTAGCAGGCTACAAATGTATTGGCTTCATCCAGCTGATTTGGGTTATTGATACATATACAAAGATCTGTATATATGAAGATCTTGGCAGGTGTACAAATATGATGTCACTATGTATTTTAACTGACAAAATGTAATGTACTAATTTGTGAGGTTAATCTATTCCAATAAGAAGCATATTTTCCATATGTTTTCAAATGTGTGACAAAAACTCACCCAACCCATACCCAAACTACCGGACTAGCTGTTTTCCTGCCTAGAGCTAACCACATGACCAGCAAAAATGAAAGTAATCAAAAAGTTTAAAAATATAAATAAATAAATAAAAGCCATCAGTGCTACCCCTCCCCCTTTCGAGTAGATGCACACATGGTATAAATGTGAAAATCCTAGGTTGTTGTCAGAAAAGTTACCTCTGACCTTGAGGTCAAGGTCACCGGGATTGGAACTAGTCTTAGTTTTTTACCAGATGCAGCTATGGTATCAATTTTACAATCCTACATTGCCTCATTCTTGAGTTACTGTCACATACTTAGGTTTCCACGCTTTCCCACCGCCCGGCGGGATGACAACAGCCTCTTACGACTGAGGGTTAAAAATGACTGCAGACGGTGCTACAGTCGTTTCTCTCCTGACTTCGTTTTTTTCTTTGTTTTTCCTTGTCAAATTAAAATTTATATTTAATAAATAAATTATAAATCTTATATTTATTTTTCAGAACTTCTCAGAGACTATTGTGTCAACAGGCTTATTTTGGAAATTATATAAACACGTCAACAAGTATGTTTTTATTTTAATATTTCAATTTTAATTATTTAAAGGATTTTAGGTGCATGGATAGGTAATCAGATTTTGCACAAAAAACAAAACAATTTCATTCAACAAACTTTTTTAATCACCCAGTGACCGTGCGTAGTTTATTTTTGGATCCTGTCATGGGTTCAAATCCTAAGGTTAGGAATCACTGCCTCAGATTTACTGATGAAGTCTGAGGCAGTCTTTTTGTGATACCCACAACTGTTAGACTCATTCAAATTCAATTATTTGATCCACTTCTGTTTCATAAGAAGTGAAGGCCTATGATTTTACTGGAAGTCTCAAAGCAAGTTGAAAAGTGGACATTGCAGTGATAAAGCGTCGCCTCAGGGCCAGAACAGTGCCAAATGAAGACTCCTCCTAAGCCAGTTGGTACTCACTGTGCTTTGGCTGCTGAAAGAACATCTCTAGAAGAGGGCGAGAGAGGGAGAATGAGAGATGTGAGAAATGCTACTGATTTTCTATTCTGTGTGAGGTACGCCGCCTATGTGCGTGTGTCTCCTGCAAATTTTTGCGTTTTTTCACAGCTTCTTTTAAGTAGCACACTGCAGGCAAACACAAATATCCCTGAGGCTGAAGTGGAGGAAGGGCTTGAAAATGGCACAGAGAGAATCGATTAGGACGCACACACACACTTTACGCCAGATATTCCCTGGTTGGTGCACCCACTTTTCACACACACACACACACACACACACACACACACACACACACACACACACACACACACACACCTGAATATATGTTATACAAGATCTACCCAATGCTCCCTTGCTCTTCAGTACTTACCCTCTTACATTTCTCATTCAGAGTCACTCATTTTCTGCCATTTTCACTGGTCTGCTACCTCCCGCCTCTTCTTTCCTCCACATATCAACACCCCTTTCTTACCATTATTTTCCTCAACACATGAGAGACACTTCCGTTCTCTCACTCTTCCTCTTTTGACTTTGATGAATTATTCCTCTCCCTGTAGAGTCCAATTATATCTGACAGAATAGATTCTATGCCACCGATGTTTACCAAGCTAACTAGACATTGCCAGGACAGCGCTGCTGGTTACAACGTGGCTGTCACTTACTTGGATGAACTGAACGTATGAAACATTAAAGTGGGGTCTTAGCTGCTTGTGGCAAAAGGAAACATGACAAAGAGAGCCAAACTGTCGACAAAATGTCACTGTTAAGTGGAACTGTGAAATATCCTTCAGTGTTTCATCTTGAAGCCAGCCAGTAGGTAAATTCTTCAAGGCATTTCTGACATATTGACAAAGGTATAGAAGCTGATTTTTTAATTTTAACAAGGACTTTTTTCTTTATCAACTCGCCTCCCAGGATGACAGAAAAATAAACGAAATTAATGAGAAAACTCTGAGCACTGGCTGTGTGTGGCTGTGCTGTTTTTTTAAAAGAACAAAAAAAACAAAACGAAGATTTGATTTAGTCTGCTGCCAAGCTGCACTCGCCATGTTTGTACGGCTGCTTTTCAGTGCACTTTGTGTTTCATAAATCACTTTGGATAAAAGTGGTTGTTAAATTATAGATTAAGCACAAACCAGAATTGCACTTGTGATGAAATTATTTTTTTTCAAGAGATCCTGGCAGACACACACATCGATGCCGGCTGGCTGACAACTGGGTGCAGGTGGTCAGAGCTCAGTGGTGTTTGATTAGGATTTCTACATAATGAGTGGATACTCATAAACTCATACAAACTGATATACTCAAATTCAAGCAGACAGAGAGAAACACAAACAATTGTCTTTCTGTGCTTGTGGGGATTCTTCTGACTATATTCACTTGTTACTCTCATTAAAACTGCATGGAAAAATTCACCTTTACTCTAACCTAAGGTCTTGAAACTCCCCCCAAAGAAACCGCAGTGCATTTGTCCACAGGAAGTTAGACCCTAAAACTTGCACTATAAGCAAAGTAAGCAAAAATGTACTGTATTTGGCATGAAGTCAAACTACTGGTATTCAAGAGATCGTTCAGGTTTACTTTGAGTTACTGACTAATCTTGATGAACTAAACCATTTGTAAAATAAAATAAAAACTGTAAATAGAGAAATTTTCAATGTTTTACAAACCGTTTTGAGCAACTTCCAGCCAGTTCCTTATTTCTCAAGTGGTTTCCAGAACAGACTTGGCACAGTTTTTACATTGGTCCTTCCATACATTCTCCCATTAGTCCATACTATACACTGACATTAGAACAGTAGCTTTGACTCCCTTCGGCTGGGTTTCTGTCGCCTCCTAGTCTCAAACAATCTTTTGCATAAACGGCAAATGTGTTAACCAGTACACCTAGCCACCATTCTACTCATAAGTCTAGCAGGATAATGAGGATAGGGTGACAATAATATATCTAAGATGATTATAAGCAAAAATGCAGGGTTCAACCTAACCAAAGTAGCTAATATCATAGCACTAACATGGAGAGACAGGGAAGCTGCTTTCATATTGATATTTGTATATGCACAAATGGATGAAAATCCAAAGCAAACAGTTTTAGTAAGATGTTGGTTCCACCATATACCACCAGAACAGCTTTAGTGGACACTGGGATTGACTCTACAAGTATCTGTAACCAGTCCTCCAAAACATATTCTTTCATTTGCTGATGATTGATGATTCTGGAGTACAAAATATCCCATATGTGACGCTAGAGACCATAGCAAATAATTCACCATCCATTGTGCCCATGTAACCTACGAGTCCTGCAATAGGTCACTCTCATTACATTGGAAATGTTCCATCATAGGATAAGGTGGATTACTTATAACTCACACAACTTGCTATTGATTTGGAGTGACCCATTCTAATGAGGGCATATGACCCAACCCATTCCAGCAGTGTTACAGATTTTATATGGACACACACACATATACTATATAGGTATGAATATAAATAAAAACAGAAAAACTCTTTATGAAAATGTACTCAGCTGTGGGATTTTAAAAAAAAGGCAATTCTGAAGGGCATTGATCTGCCTTTGTGAAATACCAACTACGCATTCAGCCACACTTGGCTGAGCCTGCCAATCGAACTCAGCAAGTCACAAGGAGCATGTGAGAGTGTGTCTGCACACATGTGTAGGAAGGTGGGTAGTGAAAAAACACTGTATCAGCTAGCCAATAAAAATGGGATTATGGGAATAGGATAGGTGAGTAAAGTGATGTCTGCAGTCTTTGGTTCAACATTAGTGTGAAGCTAAGGCAATCTTTTGGCAGTGTACTCCCGCAAACTCTGACAGGCTTTCCTCTGAGTTACCCATGCCTGGGGAAATGTGCTGAGTTAAGAGTGCTTCATTAAATCCTCTCACACATAAACACTCACCGCTCCTTTACCCGCTATAAACGTGCAGGTGCAGAAACACATATTAGTACAAGTGCATAAACACCTGAAATACATACACACAGAGACGGGACCCTTGACTCCACACAGAGACGGGACCCTTGACACCTACACAGTAACCTAGCTGGCACACTTCTTCCACCTAACTGTTATTGCACTGGCTGTATGATGTAATGACCAGCAAGGTTTTGACTCCTGTTCTTGAGGGCTTAAAGACATCATAGGCTTTCATTCAACAGAAAGGGACATACCAAGGTCAGTAAGGATCGAGGCTCAGTCGAGGATCAGTGAAGAAACTAAACTGAGGCATAAAACAAAGTGGCATTGAAAGGAGCAGAGAAGCAGTTTAGTGCCTGTTTGAGTAAATAAATGCCAATAAATCTGAAGTGTTTTACGAAGCACATCTTCTACATATTTAAAAACAGTAGATAAAGAAAATTTTCACAAACACAATATACTTTTAAAAGTTTTGGCCCCAGAACACTAACATTTCAATAAACATGAATTAGAATTATTACCCTTGGGGAAAAAAAGCTGGCTATCCCAGCTGCCGTACTGCAAGAAGCAGGTCACACCCCGGACAGGTCTCTAGCCTGTCGCAAGGCCAACACAAAGAGACAGACAACAACTTGCACTCACATTCACACATAAGTGCAATTTAGAATCACTATTAACTTAATCCCATTAACAATGTGTCTTTGGTCTGACATCGGGTGGTGGGGTCAAACCCAGGACAGGTGCCCGGTCGACTGACATATCAATTTAAATTCCAGTGGAACATCAAATACCATGTGATCAATTATAAAACCATCTTGCTCATTAGTTTGACACTGGATAGTGAACTAACCACTAATCTTTTTTTTTTTCCTGACGAAAGATTAGATGGAATTTTAACCATAGCCCATAATTATGGCACCCATAATTCAAAAGCTTTGCTGTACTGTTCACAATGGCTAGCACAGCCCATGAGTGCAGCCCTCATGTACCCCTTGACATTCGATTAGTAAAGGTACACCTATTATATACACATTTATAGCATGTATCTTTTATGTAACAAGAGCTGAGAGCGGCTGAGAGCATCGCCTCTCTTGACATCAAGCTCTGCTCTCCCGTGGCCACAGGCACATCAGCAGTTTCCTTTATCGCTGGAATATGGAGATATCCAGCATGTTCATGCTACTGACATCACCCTTAAACCACTGGAAACCCTAAAAATCCTGCTGGCATTCACCATGACGAGTAATGTGAAAAAGCCTTGATAGTTACATAAACTGTCAAGATTTTTTTTGTCAAGTTCACAGTTTACCAACATAAAAGCATATCCCAGGAGAGATTGGCTTTAAAAGTATCTAACCAGGAAAACCTGGTTCAAACTGCAATTCTACTCTCCCTAACCCTCCCTAAACCATGTAAGACACTATAGATGCTTCCAGATTAAATAACTAAAATGGACAAAAACTTTAAATAAAGCAAGATAAAATACTTTGAGAAACAATATTTGAGACTTCCTTTTGATACGTAAGAAAAAACAAGGCATTCTTTATCAGCTGTGGCTCCTTCAGGTCAGCCTTGTGTGAAATTTGGATTGCAAGTCGTGACTGCATTTGGTTCATTTCCACTTGTTTCACTTTTCATACTGCTTTATTGAGCAGAGAAAGTGAATGCAATAATAATATTACTGGCTCTTGAGGTTAAAAGAAAATTACCAGACATATAATCATAACCTTGAAATGTATGTTACAGTAATAAGAATAATTAATCATCACAGAGCCCACTGGGACAAAAGAAATAATAATTTTCCCTTGGCTTTCACAGAGAATGAAAAAGACAATCTGTCAGTATCACAAATAATTGAAAAAGCTATGACATCTATTGGTAACAGCAGAGTATAATCAGACTGCAACGCTGCTAACACCACTGCTTCTTGCCTACCATCCACAGGGAACATACGGATCTTTTTAACGCTGACATTGGGAACAAAAATAAAAATTTCCCCACACAATCACCAACACGACACCACTTGATGTCCGCACTATAAAGCAGGATTTGTGTTTATATAGGTAAATTCAGGGGCAACCTTGGGTTTTCGGTGTTATCAGCACAGTTCACTTTTTACACCATGGAGATATACTCAGTTAAACATACAAGCTTATCAATATTCAAACTTATAAAATTGAACTGCTATGAAATCACCAAAGACCAATCAATTCACAGAAAAACAGCATCCCCGATTTCAGACGATTTCTCTGACCTTGATGTGCAGACGGTTTTAAGTCTTGTAATAACAAATATTGATTCTTAGACTTTGTTTCATTTCTTTTTCTTTTCAATGCAAAGAATCTTTAAACTGTTTTATTGTTTGATAAGCATTTATATATGATCCTAAAAAAGGACAACTATTTATATTTGTTGACCTTATGTATATATGTTTTAAAGTAGGCTAAGACTGTGTTCAAATTCTATTTTCATATATGTTCTTTCTCAAAACATTAAACACTGGGCTTTAGCTGGGAAATGTCTTCACATTTAAATATTAATATTAGGGAATAACATGTATAATCAACCAGATTCTCCCATGTCCTAATGACGGGACTGTATTAATAATAAGTTTGCTAAGCTGGTATTTTTACCAGCTTTAATTCCTGGCTGCCATCAGGCTAAACTTTATAATAATAATAATAATGATAATAATAATAATAATAATAATATATAAATCTAGCAATGCTCCAGTCTTACTGATCAGAGCACTTATCCAGTTGATAACCACCTTTGTGTTACTCCTTAGCTTGATTGCTGATGTTAGGATAAGTGTCCTTTATAGGGGTTTCTCTGTGTTAGGGTAAGAACTCTCTGATTATGCCTCATCTCACAAGTCTTTCACTAGAAACAACTGGATGAAGGAAGTTAAAAGAAGAAACAACAAGAAGAACTGAGCAGAAAGATTGAAAGGGTGGCTGCTGCTTTTTTTGACCTCACAAACCAACTTCTAATGACATATAATTGAAGTCAGAGCAACATTTCAAGTTGTTTTAATGATCAAATAAAGAATTAATTATATATCCACAGCAATCTGTCTTTACAATAAATAGGAATTTTACCCCTTTCAAGATGGTTTATTTGCAAAATTTACACACCATAAAAGGATACTGAAAGTCAAATTAGATTATGAGAACAATAACCATCTCTACTAAGATAAGATTAAGTATGACAGTGATGATATTCTTCATAGCTGTGTTGTGTTGGTTTCCAGAGCTCTGCACACTCAAAGACTGATGGCTGAGTAAATGAGTGATCAACCAACTTAAGCATATGAGGGAGAAAATCACTTCATATAGTAATAAACTATGATGGCTCGGGGATTCCATCATCTGAAGACATGAGAATTGTGTTGTTTATAGTAAAAAGACCTTGAAGCATGCCATTAGCTTAATACTCTATGATGAATAGATAGCTACTAAGACTGTGTGCATTGACAACTGATGGCGGGGTGCCAGTGTAGTCTGCTGGCATCCTGCCAGAACACTCAAGGGCCAGTTAAGCCATATGAGCTAGGTTATCAAATAGCGTAGAGCTTCAAAATTATTTTGAATTCTCATTAGACCACACAGATGTTGCAGAAATCTCTGCGATCTCCACTGCATTTGTCAGAAAAGAAAGAGAGACGCTCAGCTTTAATCTTAAGTTAGTTAAGAGAATGTGTTTGTCTGAACACAACCTCTCAATTTGCATATAAGTGCCCAACATTGTTGCATGCTATTTTAACCCCTCCACCACACCAGCATCCACGAGGAGGCTCAAAGGTGATAGCTATATGATCAGGCATGGACCAGACAGACAATTCTTACTATATTCTTCTACTGTAAGAAGCAATTTCAATGAGAGCTGTCTGACTAAATTGTTTTTCTGTAACTTAAGGACATGGAGTGTTTGTCCAGAGAAGAAGTGCTCTAAATGACGAATCTCACTCACCTGATGTTTAAGGTATTCTTAATCAGTGTTGGTCAAGTTACTTGAAAAAAGTCATCAGTAACTAATTACTGATTACTTCCCCCAAAAAGTAATCCCGTTACTTTACTGATTACTTATTTTCAAAAGTAATTAATTACTTAGTTACTTTTTAAAAACACGATTTACAACCTGAAGAGGTGATAAAGCGATAGATGTTTCAGCCCAATTCTACTTTTTCTGCATAATCCATCATACAAAATGTAATCAAATGGAAAGGTCTCTTTCTTTAACTTGTTTTATCAGTTTGAATCTTTTAACTTTATGCATCAAGCAAAAATTTAATTATATGCAACATTCTCTGACTTGAATAAATTAGTTTAACATTTAAACCTATTTTCTGCACATTCCAGCACATAAAATAAAATGTTTTTTGTGTTTACACTCACTCTTTCAAATAGATGCAAGTAAAACACAGCAGAAAATAAATAAAGTCAAAGACTCAGCGGTCCTGTTGCTCTATTTTCACCTGTAAAGCAGGACTAGGGTAGGCGGAGGTTTACCCTGGTGCAGGTGTGCTGCGGTCAGTTGAAGAATCCGCGAGTTTCTCTGTGAGTTTCCCATTACGTCGTTGCGCTCTCGGTGCTTGCTTGGAAGTTTAGGGTTTTTTTTCGCTGTAAAAAGTTTTCTTCCCACGCACGACGGACACTAATGTTTTTGTCACTTTTTATGGAATCAAACTCAAAGTAAGGTCAGTACTTCCACGCTTTAAACGCTGCACGCTCATACTCTCTCCCACAATCGATATGTGATCCATTGTTGATCTGCACACAGCTGTTGTCACCAACGTCGCACTCGCTTACGTCACTGTCATGAGACATTCTCGCAAAATAATCACGGTTTTAGTAACGCAGCGTTCCTACGGGAAAGTAATGGTAATCTAATTACCGATTTTGCAATAGTAATCCCTTACTTTACTCGTTACTTGAAAAAAGTAATCAGATTACAGTAACGTGTTACGTGTGACTGCCCATCTCTGTTCTTAATGCTTGAAAATGTAAGTGAGCGAATGAGTGAGATGAAAATGATCAAAGTTCTGGTTACAGGAGCACAAGGAAAAGTCAAAAAGTACACACACCACACTTTTGTGTATATGTGTCACACTAGTTTTGTTTGTACACATCCACTGAGGCATCTTGACAATTACAGTGTATGGCACTGAAAGCCTGCAGCCACATCCCTGCTGGAGCAGCATCCTGCATCACTACACTCTCTACACAGAGAGCACAGTTAGAGGACACACAACAAGCACTGTACAAACACTGTCACAGGAAGTTGTGCTAAAAGTGTAGAGGACAGATGCATACTCAGCTGGGGAGAGCAGAGCAAAGCTAAAAGCATCGAAGGGCACACCTCACACCGCCGTCACAAAGAGACCGAGGGAGACAGAAACAGGAAAGAAGCAAAACTGACAGCTAATGGTGAGTAAATCAGGTAGCAAAATCCAAACAAAGCACAAACATCAACTTCAACCTTGAAAATGTGTCAGTAAAGCTTCACTTTAAAACCAATCATGTCGGAAGAAACGACGGGGAAAAAAATAAGACTAGGGCGAGATGGAGGTCTGACCACCTTCAAAGCTTTTGTGGCTAAGGAAAGTAATCTAAAGTGATATCTAAATTAATTCCAGTTGATTAAAAAATTAAAAAGGGAACAAAGAGTGAGGGGGAGAATACAGAAAGAGCTGATCTGAAACGACCTTGAGTAAAGACAGGGCAGGTGTTTGGCAGTGGGTGGATGTTGGTGTGTATGTATCCCTGAATATAAATCTGTCATTATATTTGCAGAAGCACGCAGAGTAGGTTTGCATCACATATGAAAAATTTAAAACCACTCAAATTTTCTTTCTAACTTCTCAGTTTTTCAGTTATGAATGGTACTGGGGAAAGATGAGCAATATTTTCTTTGTGAAACAGTTGTGAACAGTCCCCAAAATTTTTAGGATGCCATATAAAATGTAAACGATAACAGAATGCAAATTTTTGCAAATCTCAAACAGAAACCAGGTTGAATATTTAAACTGAGAAAATGTACCAAGCATTTGCTCCCAACAACGAATCGTAGAAGAGTTGGAACTGGGCCATATTTCCTTTTGTGTAACATCACCTTTTATTTTAACAACAGCCTATAAATGTCTGGGAACTGCGTACAGTCACTGGAACTTTGGGAGAGCAATATTGTCTGACACCAGCTGTTCAATGGTCCTGGGTCTTCTTTGTCTTATTTTCGTTTTGGTTTCATAAAAATGTTTTCAATTCATGAAAGGTCTGGACTGCAGGTTGCCACGTCGGTATTTGGACTCTTCTAAGAATCTGAAAGCATAGTCTTCCTTGAAAAAAAATTGTCATTTGGAAGGGAGCATATGTTGCTCTAAAACCTGTTTCAAGCATTGATGGTGCCTTTCCAGATGTGCAAGCTGTTCATTCTATACTGTAGGAACTAAGGCACCCACTGTAATAATCATAACATGTTGGATGGTCCCTGTCCTCTTTAGTCCAAAGGACCAAGTGTCCATGTTTTCTAAAAGAATTTAAGATTTCGACCACAGTCTGACAAAACACAGACTGTGGTCAGACAAATAGTCAAAGTTTATTTAAAATGGACTTTGGCCAACAGAATTTGACAATGTTTCCTGATCATGTTCTGAATTTCTTTGCATTATAGAGCTTTAACCTGCATTTGTGGATGGTATAGTGAACTGTGTTCATAGATAATGATTTCTGACTCCATGCATCAATTTCAAATAGCAGAATTATGTCTGTTTTATGCAGTAACGCCTTAGGACCCTTTCACAGAAATGTCTCCAGATTTTGTGAATACTTTGATATTGTGCACTGTAGATGGTGAAGTCAAACTTTTTCGTTGAGGAACAATTTATAGATGCTGGGTTTTTGGGGGTTTTTTTGTTTTCTTGTAGGTTGGTGAACCTCTGCCATCTGTACATTTAAGAATCTCAACTCTCCAAAATGCTTGTTTTGTACCTAATGATGTTGATGACATCTTGGCAGTTAATCTAATTACTTTCAAAATGCTCCTCCAGCAATATCTTCTTAGTAACACTTACTTTTTTCAGCGCCTACCCAACCTAAATAGAATCTGGGTTCATGAGATTTTCAAATCATTGCATTCAGTTCTTATGAACATTTTACACAGTATCCCAGCTGTTGAACTGAATTGGGCTTATTTGATGTTGGTACCGCTTTGAAATTCTTTACCTTTGCTAACTTATTCAAGTACCCAAAACACAAAAAATGTGTTTTGGGTACTTGAAGCCCTGTACTGGATGTAAACTGAATACTCTTCCTTCTGAATAGCAGTCAACACAATTTTAATATGTGAGTAGAAGTCTATTAACTTCAGATTTTGTCAGAAATAAATTTTCTTCACACATTGCTTCTTCTCATCATTACTTTCTGTAGTGCATTCCTCCTTTTTCATTAAATTGCATGTTTGAAAAGAGGGGCAAGATATACCCTTTTCAAGAGCTGCACAGCAAACTGCAAACCTGTGAGAAGTGATAAAGTTCACAGAGTTTAGCCCACGCTCCACTCTCTAGTGTGCTTTCAGCAGGAAGGGACAACGCAGTTTGTTCTGTCAATGTTCACACAACTGGCTTTAGCACAGCCAGTGTGTATTGACTCTGTGGCCTTCATGTCCATTGTGCACACACTTTACTGACTCATCTCACCCACAGATGCATTCAAAGACATTGATTATTTCCGCCGCAGCCCATCCATTTTTCTCTTCCTCTCAGTTCGTTTCTCACCTTTACCCTTTCTATCAAACTGTTATATGTTTATACTCTTAGTCCAATTCTGTGAACAGGGACATTTTGCAAGTGAAAGCAGCCTCCATCCTCCAGCCTTATCTAGTCTTTCCTGTTCAGACTGCGGATCCCTGAGGTCTAATCCAAGGTGGGAGTGTAGATTCAAGAACTGAACAGACAAGTTTTCTGGCATTCTCGGAGGGTCAGTAACGGATTAGGGGTTATAGCTTGGGGTTGGAGCGGGTCGGGGAATTGTTGCTGTGTCACCCTAAGTCCACACATACTCTACTTATTTGCTAGCAGCCTAAAGCTCCCAGCGGAGCTCCCCTCACAGACAGTATCCTAAATTAACATTCTGGAGCTGCAGACAGTGGCAGCAAAAAAACAGATACCCTGGTCAAAGCCATTGAAAGTTACACACAAGCACACACTGAAGTCTGACTAACTAGAAATGTAGGTTCACTCACAAAGACAAATTACGCTGCTCCCACAAGTGCGATAACTGAATAATTATATGAATTTATAAGGAAAACTGGCACAGGCCTCCAAGTGTGTGATGATTTACTATTGCTACAAATGTACAGGTGTTGTCAGCATTCAGGGTGCCATTTTACAAATGCTATTTACAAAGCACTGTGTTTAAAAACACCTGCTATTCTTAAATTATTGATATGAAAAAATGTTTACCTGGAACACTGTAACTCCTAAAACTGATGAGGCGAGGTGTGATTGGAGGTGTTTGGATAAGTACGGAACTGTGAGGTGCCCACATTCTTGTGTACTAGGTGCCCAGAGCCTAGTGCACAATGCAAAAATAAAGACTAAGCCAAAAAACAAGAATTCTGTTTGCCTTTACGGGTATATGACACCAATAAAATGAGCAAAATCAAAGGAACTATATTTTCAAGTCATGTCATCACTAAGTGAAAATTCAACATTAGAATTAAATATAAAAGTGACTTTGAATATATTTTGCCTGTCCTGCTGACATCCATAAGTTAGCAAAACAATAGGAACACAGTCCTGTATTGTTTCTACCACCTACACCTATTAAAACATCCCTAACCTGCTCTTAAAACCTCAATAATAAACATAAATAACATTAATCACTTTTAATACAAACTCAAGGACTGAAAATGTCTAACCTTCTAACTATATTGGATTATACAATACCTGTGGAGGTCTCTGTAATAAAGTGCTTGCTGAATGCATATATCATAAACAGCATTTATCATGATGGAGGCAAACTGTAACTGAATGACCAACTGCTACCTTCTCTGAAACACCATGGCACAAAACCACATCAAGCATTTCACATAATTTATTTTTTTAAATCACAGATTTGCAAACATTTGAAGAAATATATTTATTTGGAGGATATTCATTATATAACACTTTTCTATTACAAACGTACCACATGGCGATGCAAAACAATACCAGCTGTGGATAGAGAACGGTCAGCAAGCTCACTGCAGGGGTGAGCAGTGAAACACACAAACTGACTGTTAGATTTCAAGTTTTATCTTTGAAAAATATCCACTGTCCTTACAGAAGTTAAAACTGCTTCTCGCCAGGCAGGCATCAAAACAAACTACAGACCATCTTGCAACAAGATCGCACCAGCTGCTCTGCATGCTTGACCTTGACTACTTAGCAGTCATTACTAGATTATTACTGCTGTTTGTGGGCTCTCTGCGCTCCTCTTTTCTGTCTTCTCTCTCCCACAACTGGTTGTGCAGTTGGCTGCCACTAACTGGGCCTAGTTCTGCCAGATGACTCTTTCTATTAAAAGGGAGTCGCCAAGCACATAAAGGACAGTTGGTCATTGGGGTTCCACCTCAAATACTGAGAGAATTTTCTTTTACCAAATAAACTGCCTGTGAAGACTGTTGTTGTTCACTGGGGCATATCTTGAATACTCATGCACTCATTAACATTCATTTCTCAGACCGCACAGTCTCCGAGCCACGTCTTATACAGTTGTGATGATATTGTTGACAAAAATCTGTCAGGCAGACTGATGGGGTTGGATTTTAAAAATGGACCGCAGCCCTGAACTTTCTCCATATAACCCATCGGAGATTCATGTGAGAATAAGTCTTTAACCTGCAAGCTCTCTAGTGCAAAGGTTGAGAGGTACCCGATGTGAAAATAGATAGAATAGATAATCGTCCAATGAATTCACAGTGATCGAGTGGGTGTCATGCCTCTCGCCTGCACGCTCTACCCAGGCAGCTCCGTCATCCAAGCTAAACAGAGCATTTCTATTACTGGTGAAAATGTTTCTGAAGAGGTACTATCTCCTGCTGTGTGCTACATGCATGAAAGGGCAACTTTGGAATGAATTTCTCCTGAGTTTGTGTGGAAAAGCCTAAATAAACACCTGCACCGCCTTTGTGGTAGTTCCAACAACTGTAGATGTCTGCGGGATTATATTTTCCCGAGATGTCACATAAATAAAGACAGACAGGCAGAAAGACTCACAAGGTGAAAATGATACCAGGCACACCATTGTTGCTAGTAATCACACAGATCAAAAACCTAGACACATGCTTATCAAAAACAAAACGCACACACAGACACACCTGCTATCCACATTCTATGTAGCATGGTAGAGAGAATCAATGTGTCAACACAACAAAGCCAGGGTGATGGCCTCCTCGCGGCATGACAAGGTGGAAGATATTGAGTGCCTGCCCCCTGATCCCAGTGTTGAAGGCAGACCCTCTAGGGAGGAGAGAGAAAAAGGAAGCAAGGAGATGGACAGACAAGAGACGGCAAAAAGCATAGAGAGGGGAAGTAATGATGGGAAAAGAATGAGACAGGCAAGACAAAAAGTCTAAGAGGCATTGTGTAAGAGGCAGAGAAAGGGTGGGGGGAGAGATAGCCATGAGGTGAGACAAAGGTAGATAAACAGTACGTATGAGGGAGTGAGAGAAACCGATCATGATGAAGTTCAAAGAAAGACAGCGTGTATGTGCTTTGTGTATAGCTGTTCCTTCAGGTAATGGCCTGAAGTTATGATGATGACAAGACACAACACATATCACTAGAGCTTTTATAAATTACTGTAGAGTCCTTATAAAGCAAAGTAAAAAGAAGAAGTGGTGTACGAATTCATTTAAGACTTTTGTACCCAACATAGCATAAATATAAAAGAAGTAATTACGGCAATACTGCAGTTAGTCATCAACAGTTATAATGGCTAGGTTCATCCTTTGCTTCTCACAAATCTTTTCTTGGTTTGCCATAACACATTATTCTTGTTTTTGATGTTGTAGCTTAGAGTTCAAGAACAATGCACCAAACACAGGACACACGAGTGTGGTGAGCAGAACAAAAAAGGCGAGCTTTAATCACTAAAACACGGAGTTGCTGGCAAAACCTTGAAAAGAAGCTCAACAAAAAAAGGTTTGAAAAGCCAAAAGTACAAACCAGGGCTGTTGAAGACAGCATTTAGAACATGGACAACAAAAAGAAGAACACAGGGAACACAGATGAAGTGACACAGGGAGAAACAAACACACACACATACACACAAACACTGGGGCTCTTTCTGTGCCTTGGATCTCTGTGATACAAGAAGAGCATTGCTGCTGCAGTAGGAATATATAAGTGCGCTATATCTGGATATCTATATGAATTTGCATCTGAGGGATATAGGAGCTCACTCCCCACAACAATACTGCATTGCAGAGGATTCCCCTGGAATCCCTCTACTCTGTCCGAAGCACACGTAAAGTAAAGATGCAACTCTTTCCAATATGTGCTTTTAAATGAAGACTATGAATTAGTAATTACAGTCATATATATATCATATATATCATATAGCATATATTTTGATTTGCATTTATTATTGAGTGTGTATGCCTCCATTGGTGTCAAAATTCGTTTCATGTAGAGTATATGCTTGATCGTGTATGCCTACAATATTTGTACGTTTGCTCTGGAATAAAAAGTGTGTGTACACGAGCCCATGTGTGTTCACTGAACACGGCTGGCTTCAGATCCCTGATACCCCTGCTCTGGGAAAAGAGGGAGGCAAGGATAAAAAATGAGCGGGTCCAATCCTCTGAAGTGAGGACTGTGTTTGTCAGAGGGAATTTATTTATCAGAGAAATTAGCATTGAAATGATTCTGGTGACAGACTTGCCCCGGATATCTCTGATAACAGACACCCAAAATGTTTATGTTTACAGAACTTGCAAGGAAAGTAGAAAGGGACGGCGGTGTAACAAAGAGCGAGGGAGTTTTTAGAAAAAAAAAAGACGACTAGGGGAGATAATAAGAGAGGTAAGATTAGGAAGCATAAAGGCCAGGACAAGAAAATTGGAAGGAATGCCGAAAAGAGATAAAATATGTACGAAGACAGAGAAAAAGAACAAGACTCTAGAGGACAAGCTTCACTGTAGAAATAGTTGAATTGTGAGTCACACTTGATAAGGACTTCAGCTAAAAAAGAGTGCGCTCCTCCTACACAGAGGGAGTGAGAAAAGAAGAGCACACAAAAAAGAATAACAGAGAAAGATACTTGTCTTTGTAGGGGAGAGATATTGCCTGTATAGAAAAGATGCTATAAGAGACAAATATGTAGGGAGCGAGGGTTAAAAAGCAAAAGCATTAAATGCATCAAAGAAGTCTGGAGAAGAGAAGCAAAGAAGCGTGGTCAATGTAGCTGAAGACCTCAAGATGAAAACTTGTAAGAGGACGTGACAGAGAAAGAGAGAAACAGGAAACCAAGGACTGGACAAATTAGGTTTAAAAAATGGTGTGGAAAAAAAACGAGGCAGGTGCATGTATATAAAGTATGCACGTCTTCTTTTATGTGCAGAGTAATTTAATCCCACCTATCAGCCTTTTATTATTAACCTGCGTATTGCAGTATGCCTACCTGCTGAGCTTCACCGCTGGCAAATGCAAAAGAATAACAGTGTCAGAAGAAGACTTGAAGAAAAGGGAGGAGAGGGGGGAGAGAGAGGACATTTGCAAATTTGCTTCTGGAGAGTGTTGCCATGGTAATAGATACACTGGTGGCTATGTGTGAAAGTGTGCATATAAATTGATGTGAATTTCTGCTATTTATTATAAATAAAAATCTCAATTGAATTTTCTCATTTATCGCACCTAAGCTTTTAATGTCAGGGTCTGTCATCATAATCCCCACCTCTCAACCACATTCATGAAGCTTATTATGTGTGTAGGCATCCCAGCCGGCATCAAGGCAATCTAATTGCTAAATCGAATGTGTGCTTTCATAGAAAATGAATCAAGTCAAAGTTTCTCTTAAGATTCATAAAGCTTAACAGAGTCTTTGGCTATGATTCATTAATAAGAAATGGAATAAAACTCCGCAGATAAAACTTGAATCGCTATGATGTCTGACTGTGACTAAACAGAGAAAGATTGCAAAACATTCATTATAGGAGCTCGACTGTAAGCAAATCCATAGGGGATCTATGAAAACCTTATTAAATCATGCAATACAGCTTCGAATTAACTACTTAGCCTCTTCATTTGTGTTGATTATTCAAGAAATCAAAAGCTTCAACTAATGCGGTTTTGGGCCAGGCAATCAGGCAAGTAATTGTTTGCTGTACACTGGCCAATACCATCATCCAAATTTGCACTAATAACATAATCAGTGCACACGCTAATGCAGAATTATCCCAAACGCAGACTTAAAAGTGAAGCGAAGCCAACAAATTTTAAATGCTCGCACAGCACAGCATTAAGTATGGCTTTTTTTTTTAACTAATCATATCGTCTACATTTCCCTTAGGTTGTTTTTAAAAGAGATAAAGCATAAGTAGCAAAGTAAACAATCTGGGCATATAATCTTCTGGCGCTGAGATGCTACGTAAATCCCTCACAGGCTCAGATATACAATTTATCCTTCTGTTTACCTCTGATTTTGCAATTAAGCAGCATAATAAAGAGACACAAAACCCATCTTGAATTGTTTTTATTTAAAAATGCATGCATAAATAAAATAGTACAATGAATAA
This sequence comes from Aulonocara sp. 'chitande type north' Nkhata Bay, assembly GCF_057382095.1. NCBI lineage: Eukaryota > Metazoa > Chordata > Actinopteri > Cichliformes > Cichlidae > Aulonocara > Aulonocara sp. 'chitande type north' Nkhata Bay. The sequence continues at coordinate 29,137,925 of NC_141360.1, read as the reverse complement.
ACAACTCAAGGGGGAAAGTTCCACCTACTTTTTTTTTCCACTGCCTCACATTGGGCATCATTTTTATTTATTTATTTTGTGGGTGATGGAACAGAGGTAAGAAGTTGCATAAGCATTCTGCAAGTTTAACTCTGTGTTTTTTGGCCGTTCTTTCTGTTTATTTTCAGTTTCATTATGGTTGGCTAATTAACCGCTATCTTACGAGTGGAGGTTGGATGTGTAGTCACTCTCTCCCTTTCACTGCGGTGATTGCAGCAGTGCTTGGGTGTTGGGAAGAGGCGAGGATGTTTCTGGGTCACCAGCTGCCTATGTTTTCTGCAAACACAGCACTGCTAGACCTCACCAGCTGTTTTCTCTCACCATCTCTATCCCTTCGAACTTCTTCTCATTCTCTCTCTCTCTCTTTTTTTCCTTTTCTCGCTACATGTTTCTCCATGCTGGTTCCAGATGCCTGCCCGCGGCTAAAAGAAAATTAACTGTCTCCTCTCTTACTACGGCCCTACTACTGTGTGTAATTTTGTTTGCATAGTAGAGATAAGAGAGACTTAGGCAAGTCTGAAACATTAGGACACGTCGATCATTAGTAAGTGAGTTCGGGAGAGAGAGAAGAAAAGAGACACACAGAGGAGATAGAGGCAGTGGAAATGTCTCCTTTTCGTCGTGGCTATATCGTCATCGCTGGGGTGTGTTGATCATGCAGAAATTATGATTACTGTCTATTTTCTAATTCATTAAATAACAGCTCTACGGCATTACAAATGACATGGAGATTCAAAGAGAAAAAGAGGAAAAAAAATTTAAATATAGTAAGGAAGAAAAAAGAGGACAGATAGAAGGGGAGAGAGCATGAATGCAAATGAAGCTGGGAGAAGAATAATTGGTGTGATAACTCTAACCCTACAGTGGTTAAATATCTGTAAATGGGATCTATTTGGTGGCACATGTGTGAAGCCACAGTGATAATAAGTGTGTTTTAATGTATGTCCCACAAAGGCTGATGTTTGATTATATACAGTCTGTGTGTGTGTGCTCTCGTGACCCACATTAGTTTCGTGGGTGTTGAGCAATTAAAATTTAAATGCCTCAACTAATGAATGTGGTTTGCTAGTTACTGCAAGTCTGCACTGCGAATGTAATCTTGATCAATAAGTTCTGGGCTCTGAGCTAATCTCCTCATGGGCCGCACGTAGAGTCCTATTCAATCTTTGTGTTTTAGCGATAAAAGATCAAACACTGTCACGCACGAGAATTTATGCTTGGAGGTCACAGGCATCCCTCATACACAGATATCAAGTCCAGATGAGCACACATTGTTAGACCTCTTCCAAAAGCACACCAGTAGATTAATGGCTTCTCTATTCCTCTCTCCCTCTCTCTCATTTTATATCATTTAGAACAATATGATCAATACACACACACACACACACACACACACACACACACACACACACACACACACACACACACACGATAAAGCCATATGAAGTCATCTCACTCACTTGCAAACTTCTGCACTGTACACAGACACATGGAAAGAGGAGATAGTAATGCTTAAAGGCAACACTAAAGGCCGATTTGAATTTAAAAAACAAGCGATCAATCACTTCAAGCAAAGATTATCATTTCACTCGCACGCTCTGAGCCAAAGCTGGTAAAAAAATGTTAAGCACTCTGACAGCAGCCAATACGCCCTTGAACACACTTCACACTACCACAGTTCAGTATATCTACTGGGAACAGTTCAAGCGTGCTCCACCAGCCCCACCATACCATCACATGTATCAGCTCTTCAATAAAGAAATATAGAACTTGAGAGCATGAGGGTGGGAATGGATGTTTGTGTCTGTGTGTGCCTGTATGTCTGTGTCTATATGTCAGGTTGGGTATCAGACGCCACCTCTCTGGGGACACCTCAGGCCCTCCAAGGTTTGGAGGCCTATCTCCACCCACCACCACTTCCCCTGCCGGTGGCGGACTCCCTCAGGTGTCGGTGTGTTGGTGGTTCTTTGTGTCTGGGGGTGGGCGTCCGGGTACACACCGGCTCACTCCTTGGCGGCCGCTTGTCGGGGCCTGGGGCCTGGGGCTCGCTCGGGCCCCTTTGGAGGTGGGGTGCCCCCGGCCTCTCGGCCTGGGGCTCGGTCACTCAGGCGCAGCTGGGGGCCGGCGGAGCTCACGGGCGCGTCACTGCAACTCCCCCTGACTTCTGCTCCGCGGCTGCTGGGCGAGCCCTCATCTGGGACTCTCCTCAGCTCTTACTGGAACAGTGGCGCGGCTGCCCCTCTGTTGGTCTTCCATGGTCTCTTGTGTTCTGGGGGCCTCTGGATGTCTGGAGTTTTGATCTCCTCCATACCCGCTTCACACCCTGGAGGACGGGGCTGTGGCCCCCCCACACTCCCTAGCAGATCATTACATGGAGAAACCTTTGGAATGCAAGCATGCTGATCCACACAGGTATGCACACATGGGTATTCACAGACGCGGACTAAAGCTTTCTTGGCTGCTGCCTCAAAGCACACTGTGCGCTGTCTATCTTGCGTGCTGCACAATATCGTTTATCATTTAGTAAATATTGATATCTATGACTAGCTAGTTTATTGTGATGGTGCTTTGTTTTCTCTATTACTATGTTGCTCTTTGTTGTTTGCTGTCTCCTCTGTTTGTTTTTTTTTGTTTGTTTTTTTTCTCCATACAGGTGACCCAGGAGTTCTTTTTTTTTTTTTTCTCTCTCTTCCCCCCCCTTCTCACCGTCTCTTCTCCCCTTTGGTTTTCTTTCTTTCTCTCCCCCTCTTTCTCTCATTCATTCCCCCTGTCCTATTTATTAAAAAAAAAAAAAAAAAAAAAAATGACAAAGGATGAACTGAAGCTCTGCCATCACGTAATGTCGCATACTGCTGTTTCTGATGTCATTTAGAAAAAAATAAAATAAAATAAAATAAAATATAGAACTTTGCTTTTTAACAACTCAATATCTCAACCACATCAAAGCACTCTGCTCCTGTGTGACCCTGAATACATATTTTCTTATCAGACTCAGAATTTCTACAGGTATTTTTCTGCTGAGATAGCAAAGGTTTAACACTATGGCTATTCATCCATCCATTATTTATAGTTTCCCTCTAGCCAAATCTTAACCAAAGAGGGTATTCATTAAAATGTGCATGTCTTTATATGATCTTATATAATATCCTACTTGCTTACAACTATATGAGAAAGCGAGTTGTATGTTTAGAGTTAGGTGCCTTCTATCACCCGACTCTCAGATAAACATTCATAGCATTAAAAAAAAAACAAAAAAAAAAAAAAAACATAGCAGCATAGCATAGCAGACAAACATAGCATTAAATCAACTATCTGCCTTTCAAATATTTATGTATTATATACATACTTTACATTTATTTGTTCTCATGTAAATACGTGTAAATGTGCATCTCTCTCTTATGCTGTCAGTGATTCTCATTCATCACAACAGGTTTTAAGTCAGCAAATAGAAATAAACTGATTTACTTCTTTTTAGCTTACTAGATCTATTTTTTCATCTTTGTGTATTGCAGTCACTAAATGCACTTGTTTGTTGATATTCCTCTGCAAACATTTTCATTCTAACTTGAAGTAGTTTGGGCTTCACAATGAAGATGTATTCGCAGGGTTTGTTTTCACATCTGCTAAAGAGGGAAACAGAATTGCAATTACAGGAAACTTGAGTGATAATTTATTTTTCCCCCTATTATCACTGAATGATAGGTTACAAAGTGAAAGAAAAAACATGTCATAGAGAAAATTGTATTCTGAGTAGATACAAACTCTCTGGCCGCTTCATTGGATATACCTTGCTAGCATGTTAGACGACCTTTTGTTTTCAGAACTGCTTTAATTTTTCATGGCAAAGATTTGAAAAGGTGCTGAAATCATTCCTCAGAGATTTTGGTCCATATTGACAATGACAGCATCACACAGATGCTGACAATTTGCTGGTTGTACTTCCATGATATCAGTCTATGTTCCATCACATCCCAAAGTGCTCTTCATATCAGATCTGGTGAGTGTTGAGGCCAATGCAGGAAACTCACTGTCATCTACAATAACCAGTTTGAGATGATTTGAGCTTTGTTACATGGTGTGTTATCCTGCTGGAAGCAGCCATCAGAAGATGAATATACTGTAGTGATAAAGGGATGGACAGCAGCAATAGTCAGAGAGGGCATGCCATTTAAATAATGCTCAGTTGGTACTACGGGGCCCAAGAGAGTAGAAATGTGCCAACACCTTCCTAAACTGTTCATACAAGGCAGAATGGCTCCATGCTTTTATGATGTTTATGCCAAATTATGACTCTACCATGTTAATGTTTTCAGTAGTTTTACTGTCCAGTTTTGGTGGGCCAGTGTAAATTGTAGCCAGTGCAGTTTTTAACTGACAGGAGTACCTGATGCAGTCTTCTGCTGCTGCTGCTACAGTCCATTTGCTTCCAGCTTCAATGTGTGCTGTATGCTCACAGATTTTCTTCTGCATGCCTTGGTTGTAATGAGCTGGTCTTTTAGTTATTGCTCCTACCAGTTCAAAGCAGTCTGGCCATTTTCCTCTGATCTCTGACATCAACAAGCTATTTTCACCCAGAAAACTGGTGCTCACTTGATTGGTCCAAAAAGAGAAACTTTCTCTATAAACCCTAGGACAGCGGTCCCCAACCCCCGGGCCTCGGACTGGTACCGGTCCGTGAGTCGTTTGGTACCAGGACGCGAGAGTTGAGGCTCAGGTGTGAAATGTATGGTTTTCAGGTTTTTTATCAGTTTTCAGCGTTATTTTGTTATCGTTTTTATCGTTAACTCTGTTTTCCTGGGTCTTTTCACATGTGTTATGAATAAATCTTCTTTTTTTCGGTACCGGTAATAGTTTTATTTTGTTGTATTTATCCGCAACACCTTTAAGGCCGGTCCGTGAAAATATTCTCGGGCATAAACCGGTCCGTGGCGCAAAAAAGGTTGGGGACCGCTGCCCTAGGAGATGGATGTGCAGAAAATAGCAGTAGATCAGTAGTTTCTGAAGCAGTAAGACCTGCCAGTCTCACGCCAACAACCATGTTTTATTCAGAGTCTTTATAGATAATCTTTCTTCCAGATACTGATTCCTAGTTTAAACTTCACCTGGTCATCTTGACCATGTCTACATCTACATACATGAGTTGCTGCCATGCGATTGGCTGATTAGATATTTGCATTACCCACCAAGTATACACCTCCATGCAAAAGTCTTGAGCCACTGCTAATTTCTTTATATATTACTTCCAAGGAGCTACACTTTTTGGTGGCCACGGTAAAAGACCTTAAATATTTACTTTAATGTCGAAGAAGACTGCAAAATAGATTGCAAAATCAAGGAATGTGATAATGGCAAGGGGGTAGGCAGAAATGACACGGGAACACAGAGGAAGAATATGAAGTAACATGAAAGGGGTGTGGCATAACAGGACGGATGAGTAAAGATTGGAATTAGGAAAAGACATGGAGGATGAACTGTCAAAACCACATAAGCTCCGTTACTATGACATCCACACTTTTACCAGCTCACTTTACCGCTTAATCAAAGTCTAGCCTGAGTGATTACATGGCCCCTTTTTTTCCATGAAAGTGTCACTATTTTAAAAAAGCTCCTAATACTGAGCTCTAGGAATCATTTCTAATTTATTCTCACCAGTCCTGATCTGCCAACCAAAGCTATTATAGGAAAGTCAGGATGATGTGCTGTCAGAAGCCAGAGAAATAGATGTCATCCACAGCAATAAGCCTGTAATAACTACCGTCAAATTATTTTCAGGGACTAAGTAACTTTTCCCTCATCTCCCCATTTGGCCCCTGGCGCCTCTTTTGCAGCTTGTGAAATGCTTATTATTAAAATTGCATAACTATGCATATAGCATTTGAGTTGTTGAACTGAGGCAATATAGCCTTTTTGCTTATTAATGTCTAACAAGATTGAAAAAATTCACTCATGCACAAATGTTATTGACACATGTGGACATATTCTTTCATGGTCATATCTCCAACACACATCTGCATATACTGTGTACGGTACAGGAGTGGCCACAGTCAGGTGCGGAACATATCGTTTGGCATTCTGAGTCGCCTCTTTTCCTCAAGAGGATGATTTAGGTGTGTTCGAAATGAGAATGAGAGAATGAGTGGAAAAGGACAAGAGAGGGAAGGAGTGCAAAGCAGAAAGAGCACTTGCTTGTGTTTAGGGTGGCTCACAGTAGTTAAAGTGACATTTTGTTGAGATGTGCACTTTCCAAAAAGCCCTGTGGGGGTGCACAGGGCATGCCCAGCCATGTCAGCCTACTCTATGCAGTCACACTGTATCCTGACACTAAGCACACCAGGCAGGCTAGGCCATGCGCCCAAACACATTATACTCTTTCCTATCTAACACTCAAACAAAAACACGCTAATTTTATCATACCTGACACAGATACAATACCCTCTAATCTAACATGAAAATGTCCTCACACAAACCAAATTTTATCTACCGCACTGTAAGATTACATAAATAGGGACCTTTTTTTGCCCTCAGGTAGTCCATTTGGGTACTCATAATTTGAACTCTGTTTGTTCCATATACGAATTGCATAATGAATGCTCTGTGCTATAAGCAGCCAGCGCCCTGTGTTCTGCATATGACCTACAACGCCTTAGACCTTGGTCTAGCAAAGGATTTTAGGCAGGGACTAGGCTGGGTGATGGAGCACGGATGGCTGCAAAGTGATGCAATTGGACAGCACAGTGGTTTTGTGAAAAGCCCGAGCAAGAATATTGTCTGATCTGAACTTTGACACTCTTGTTACAGAGTCATCTTGAGTGGATTTAGAGGAGCTGAAAGTCTACACGGTGCTTTCATTCCCAGTGCCACACAGCAGGTTACAGGACTGAATGAAAAACAACATTGCTTGGTGCAGAGAAATCACAAAACACACATACCTCGCAGACAGAGTTCTATCCTGGGGTGTTATGGGGGGACGGTAAGGGTTGATTCTTTCACACTCTGACAGAGCCACTAATGCTAAAATGTCAGCACGCTGTTGGAAGAGCAGGCAAAAAGAAGCTGTAGAGACAAAGACACAAAGAGAAAGAGATGGGAGGGTTAACATGACAACTAAAAGTCACAAACCTTCTAAAACCAGGTGGGGGTTAATTTTACACCTGCGCTTCAGTGCCCTGAATAAATAAACTGTATGCAGAGCTACTGACCTTAAAAATGCAGAAATTAACCATGAAAGAGAAAAACTCCAAATCTCCCTCCAGATATCCCACAGTGAATGTAAGATTAACTCAACTTTACTTTGTGAACTGCTCCAACTATTTTCTGTCTCAAAGTATGCAAGATGTTTTACGCTACTGTATGTCAGTGGCCAAAGCTAATGTAATCAATTAACTATGGTGGCAAACTGTGACATTAGTGACTGTCAGCAGGTGCCAGTCAAATCACATTAGCATTTCTGCTACTCAAGCTCAAGCGGTTTTATTGGTGTCACTGAACTGGAACATACATTGAAGGCATCAGGTGAACTGTACGGCACAACAAGAAGCAACAAGGCAGGTTCATCCATCACTACAAAAAACACAGAAGCCACAGGACCTGGTCCAGTGCAGATGGATGTGCTGCGCCGTGCTGTCAACAAGAGCTGTTATTTCCAATTGATGAGAAATAAAGCCCAGCTTACTGGAAGATGAATATTATGCAAGGTGATCTCAATCTTAGTAAGATAAATGGCGATACCATGAGAACAAGCTTTACATTAATGAAAAAGTAGGTTCTGTTTCAAATTGGCTTTGCACCCTTATGCCGTGTAGTGAGGCAGCTCAAATAGACAGGGCTCCAGAGTGGAAGCATTTTATTTGGATACGCGACTGAAAACTGGTATCGGAATGAGAAAAAAATTTTGGGGTGCACCAGTGCAACTAACTGAGTTTAATACAGGGATGGTCCCTAAACCAGATACGGACTTGGAAATGCATCTAAATTATTAAGAACCATGGCTTTTTTCAAGTTTTAAGACTTTTTTTTAATCTGTACTTGAGAAGACGGGAGCGAGATTAGTAGAGCGGAAAACTTGATTTTGGTGTAATTGACGTTGCACAAGGGGCTTCTCCTCTCTATCATTCTCTTCTGCGATCTCTTTGTCAGCGTTTGCCTAAAGGAAGGGCCGAGCACACACAAACACACACACAGCCTCTTACACACAGGTACAAGAGGTCGTGAAGAAGTAGAAAATATAGAGTTTTACCAAGCTAATAAACACATGCGCATCACCTTCACAGATGAAAAGCCATTTTTAAGATTGTTTCCCATACATCTGTTCAATAAGCATAAATTGCAGGCGAGTTTTCACATTCTTTGCTTGAAATCTCTTGCACAGTATAAACTTTGTTTATGAAGTAAAAGCAACTTCCTGCATTGGATGACCACACCAATGTGAGGAGCTGCAACATGCAACAAGCTACTGCAAATGTCAACATTATCAAAAGGCTCTCCAAAAAGTTGATTCTGCTCATCTGGACGTAGCGTTTATCAAAAGGCCACAAATAATACTAGAGAAAAACAAAAAGACTGCTGTTCAGCCTTGCTGCTTTAACCACACAACTGTCCATAATCACAATTATGTGTGTAGCCACTCCCGAGGGCCCATATTGAGCCAGGAATATCCCTATTAGGTCCCAAATACATTTTAATTTTAAAAAATAGCTTTACGTTTACAATAATAATGATGATATCACATTTGATTGTTTCGTTTCATTCGTCTTTGTGAAGCCTTGCTGTTTTTTCACCGGTGTGCTGTGCTCCTTTTACACAGGTGTGACCCAAATAATTAAGCCAATAAATACTATGTGACTGCATGCTGTGTCTGTAAGTTCAGCTTAACTCAAAAATCCTTGGGCCACAAATCAAAATCTGCCTTAAAAATGGTTTTACAGTGCAGCCAAAGATTTATTCATGATCTGGTTGTCTGTTAGACTATTTTTTTGACGATACAAACCATGTAAATTGCTGTCAACTACAACTCTGTCTGTTAAAATGTTAAGCTAAGAGCAAAGATAGGAAACATGGCCAAGACATTATAACCCGTTTGCATAAAGTACTGTTTAACAACAACAACAACAAAAAAAAACTGGTGCTACAGGATATTCTCTGCTGGGCTGTTTCTTTTTTTGGCCAGTCTGGGATCAAAATTAAAATGGCAAACTGGATTCTTGGTCTGAAGCCAAGCTATGTTCAAACATTTCTTTTGCTCCATTCCATTACATCACAGCTGGCACAGCTGATATGCCGGGCTGAGCTTTGTGGTATGGAGAAATGATTTACAATGTCAAAAAGATCCAAGAAATTGACATAAATGCTACCATTTTCACTGGCCTTGTTGGAGGGAGAAAGACTCCTTAAAGTCCAGCTACAAGGAAAAAGGGCACAAATGAAGGCTGTAATGTAATGCATTTTCAGCTAAGCCTAAGAAAGTTCCTCAATACTAGTAATGACTGTTGCTAGCAAGTGGCAGGTTCAGCCTCTGAGTGCTTCGGCCCTCAGAAGGGCACAGTAATAGGTCAGAGTAAGCTAATTTAATGTAGATTATCAAAGATGCACAGTGCAATCTATGATTTCACACTGGGAAAGAAGCTGGTGAGCCATTAGGTTATTGATGGCTTTCAATGCACCTTCCTCCAAAGGATATTTCTTCATTTTTAAAGATAACGGTACAGAGCTCTTTGAAACACGTTGGGCTAAAGTCCTGCATACATGTCAGATCAGATTCGCCTCATTTCCATACTGTTATACATTATCATCAGTGTTGATATATATCTATATATTAGAGAAGAAATACTTCAAAGGGTATGGTGACTCAGACTGACTTTGTATTCATGAAACAAAGCCTTTCTTCTAAGGATACAAGGGGCACAGGAACAATACCAGATCCACTCATTACAGAAGTCAAAGGTTCAGGAATTATCTTACATTTATTGCCTTCTATGTGTGTCAGAAAACTCCCCTTGCTGTGTGGTGATTGGACAGAAAAAAAACCCTATCCGCCGTGTTATTTAGAAGCTGGAAAAACATTGCTTTTCGAATAAAGATCTACTGCTTGCTTTGATCTTGCCAATGAGTGTGCGATCTGTCTGCCATTTCAAACAGCTTTCTGCTCATAAGTCCATCAAAATCCAACAAAATGTCTTTCTTGCCCAAGAACATTAAGAACTCATTAGGCCGAGCATGATTCAGCTAAATACATCCCAGCCTTCTGTCCAAAGAAAAGGGGAGGGGGAGGAGAACTTGCATCCCTTAAATCCTGTCTGTAACAAAAGTAATAATACCAGTAGAAGCTGTTTTACCCTCCAGTGCTGTGCAATTTGCACATCTTTATGTTTGTTTGCTAGCTTTCTGAGAACCTGTTTTGCAAATGTTACTGCTGTACCTCAAAAAACACGTGCCTCAGATTTTTTACTATCATGTAAAAGCAAGCAAACAAACAAAAGAAAGTGCATTTTTAAAGCCATTACCAACATGGACAAAAAAGAAAAAAAACTAAAATTCTCGGTAATGGAATAGACAAAGCGTATGTTTTCAAGTGAGACCTTCTACTGTACTGAAAAGAAGAGGGAATTATTCCTGCCAGATATAAAAATCCTAAATACACTTTTGGTCAAAGAAAATACAATTTAACAACCTTTAAAAGCAGTTTTTAAAAGGAGAAAATAGTCATAAAAATAATTTTTAAAAAATGTTACTTATTTGAATTATCCTTTTTACGGCAGCATAAATAAAGGTGTTATCTTGGGATCAACAGGAAAAGTTTCACATTCCTATTTTAGCTGTTGCGAAACTGCAAAAATGTGAGGGAAAGTAAACATTCAGCTCTGAGGCTGTAAATAACTTGACTAACCTGTAAAATGAAATCAGATGGAAAAGGACAAATCTTCACTATATGCTTTTAAAGTTTGCTGGACATAACAGAACCAGCAAAGAAAAATATAACCTCACATTCAGTGTTAAATGCTGTGCAAGGACATGCCAAACATCTTAAATTTAATGGAAACAGTTTCATAGGTCAAGAAGCACTATCAACTGTAACTACATTGCTGACCAAGAATGTCCAATTTGTGCTTCTTCTTCTTATTATTTTTCTTTATATGTGAGCCAGAGGTGTATACGCCGCACACCGGCACGCTCACAGACTCATAGTGTGAGGCTCCAGAGACCCAGAATGCCCTTTCTTGCTCCCTCTTTTTTTTAATCCTGGCAATTAGCGAGAAATAATTAATGATAAAAAATGAAAAAGTTGAGGGCAGAGAGCCTTGAAGATAGAGTTCTGCACCGTAAGCATTCAATTCCCCCTCTCAAGGTCCTCAAGGTCCACTGCTCTCTGGCTGTGATCCTTATACAGCTACTGGGAGAGACTGGAACAAAGGCCTCTTTGATATCTGCCCACCCTCTCTCACTCAATTTTATACTCTCTCTGCATCTAATACACTCTTTTCTTGTTTGCTTGATTGTGCTGGCATAAAACCCCAACCCTACGCACCCATGATTTCACTCTCCCTCTCAACAACAAGGTTGCAGTATGCCTGCTAAGTGTCCATTTGAAAATATTGCAAAGGTTACACCAGACATCTGCTGCTCCACCCAGATAAGACTTTGTTTGATCGCCTCCCTGTGAAATTAATAAGAACAGCCATTAACAATCTGGTAGAAATGGGAAGTTGTTACACGTGCGGCTGTGAAGAGATGGGTGATGTAGCTGAACCTTGATAATGCAGCGCAGCAACGGAGCCATCAGTAGGGGGAGAACTGGGGAGGTCGTGACCTTGTGAAGTCACTTTAGAGCTACATTCAAGCGTAATGTGGATTTGTGATCAGAGTAAAACTGCACGCACATGCATATGCATGCGCAGTCTGAAGAGACTGAAGAGAGAGTGATTAGGAAAAACATTCCTGAGCACTTCTGCCCCCTGGTGGCAGTTTGCAGTAGCATCTTGCTGTACTATGTAAAGAAGGCTGTAAGAGAGTTACAGTAGAAGGGGGACTTCTGCGAAAATAGTCTAGGGGTTTCTGCTTATTGCACCACCTCTGCCTCCCGAAGGGTGGCTTTGATCTTTGCATACATTTAAATTCCAAAGAGGCAAAAAATACCGAGGCATGATAGAGCTCATTCATTCATAAATGCAGCTACTGGGATCTGGAATTACAGAAAGAGCAGACATCATTTCATAATACTCTTCAAGCGAATTGCATTTCATTTACTGGATATTTTAAACACTCATTTTAGACTTTGAATACAGCCTTCACTGCGGTGGTTTTATTTGCCACTAGCACAGATAATTAAGTACAATTCTGAACTACACAGACGCACCAGGTCTTATTAGCATCATGTTAGACAAATCTGTTTGTTTAATCCTGCAGAAACGGCTGTGCACTTTAAGTTGTGAGCACATAAATTTGATTGATGATTCTTGAGCTCCAAAAAGCAGAGTTAACAAGGAACGGATTATAATTGCACAGAAAAGCTAGACAAGCCTGCAGACAGGCGTTTGATCTGATGAATGTGACTGAACCCTGCATCTGTAGTTTATCTCTTTGGCCAGCAGATGGCATCAGCAGTTAGTGCAGTGTGCTGTGGCGCAGTAGAACCACCCCCGTTTTCTGTCCTTTTGGGCAGCGGCTGCAGTGAAGCAACTACAATTTGGCAATCTGGTTGCAGCAAATAGCTTGCTTCCTTATTTTGATCAGATACCCGGGGGTCTAGATTTGTAGAATACGCTACAATTTCTAGCACTTTTGCACTGCTGGCCTCACTCCTCTCACGTTTTCACAAAATTCTGCTCGATATTTAAGCCCCTTTGAACTGTACACCCTCCCACACGCTGGCATACACACACGAATACTTACCCCTTTCAAAGTGCCTTTGACCCAGCAGCACGGCAGATGTTTTCATGTGAAACAGACAAAGAAAGAAAGCAGTAGATCATTAATACACATGCTAAGGAGTATGGTAAAACTTGTCTGGAGAATCAATAGAAACATCAGGAGGAGGAAGAGGATGATTAGATATTGACTGAGGTAATGGGGTGAGGTGAGAAAAAAAATTGCAGTTAGCCAACTGGTGTTTTCATCTTGCAGCTCTAATATGGCCTGTCTAAATGGGTGAGAAACTTTTATCTGTTAATATCCATTTAATGTACATAGAGTGTCACTGTGGGAATTAGGAGACTAGGAAATATTACGTGTGACAGAATTACAAGTACCGTATAAAATGGGTTTATAGAGGTTTAACATTATAAGCATAAATCTGGTGGTTTAACACCTAATTCACCACGTTGGTTAAACACAATCTGTTGGGGTTTCTTCAGAGCACTAAGGACAAGCTCTCATTTCTTTGATTAATTATAGGCTTTGGGATTTACATGTAAATGTTTATATTTAATAAGCTCAATCTATGATTCTGGGTTCAGTTATGAAGGGAATTCACGAGTAACACCAGTGAATCGAAAACACTATTAAGTCACAGGAACACAATTTCTGAGCCAAAACTGTTGTTTACAGTAACAATACCAATGTGTCGTTTATTCCACAAAGAAAATCATAAAAACAACTGAACCATTTTAAAGTTGTAAAGCTCATCACATTAACTTCGAGTGCAAAATTGATGTGACCCTGCTATCAATAAACGGCCGTATAATATGCCAAACACAGTCAACTAGGTTGATATCAACCCATATCAGTGTTCTGCTGATGTAATATTGTTTCGTCCTTTCATGAAAGGAAAATTACCAGGACTTTGATATTTTTAGGTTGTTTTTTTTCTAATTTGGCTTTTAATTTACCCAGGCTTTAATTCAGTTTTGTTTAGCAAATGGCCAAAAATTAAAAATAAATAAAACAGTGTTAGTTAAAGTAACACTGAGTGTTTGTCTTAACTACATGCAAACCAATTGTGCTTACATGGGTAGTCACTCCCCAAAGGCTCATTCTGAGCTAGGAAAACACCTGCTTAACACATGTACCACCAACTGGTTATCCTGTTCACATACAGGAAACTCAAGAAATTCGAAAGACAAAACAGTTCAAGAGGAAAAAGCTATGCATTTCATAATGATTATATGAAAACTGCAAATATATTCATTGTGTTGTTTCAATATGAACATCAGAATTGAGGTTTTCAATTGCCATGTACTACAGAGGCCAGCCTAGGGTAGAAAAACATACCTGCAAACCAATTTTAGGCATGTTGAAAGTCCACATACCATAGTTCTAAAAACAAACAAAAAAAGTATAATACTAGTCATTGAGTAATGCAAAGCTTTACAATATCACAAAGGTAGCACGTATGGCTAGAGTAAATAGTACATTTCCTTTATGTTTTCCATAATGCTGACCCTTTACTGCCAAGCCTGTTAACATACCTGAAATTTACATATCCTGACTAGGAAGGAAACGTTTGCAAGGTGGCAAACATTCGTGACAATCGCTTACATAATACTGAACTGACCTCTGTTCTGCGAAAACGTACAAAACATTTCTAACTTGCAGTGAATGATTGTTCCATGACACAACATGCAGCTACAGCAAGCTTTTATTTTGGTAGGAGTGACGTTAGCTTATAGCTAGTGCATTGACATCAGCCAATGCGAGCTAAAAAAAAAAAAAAAAAAACCCTGACAAGTACGCTATTTAAAAAGCATTTAAAGTTAGGTTAAGCTATTGTAAGTTAACGTTTCATGACGACCTATTCGCGAATTAATTCGTAGCATTTTTACCATTTACTCCTTGTTTGCAATCTTTCTCAGTAGCTCACTACGTAGACTTTATGATAATGGAACTGGAGAAACAACAGGTGTAGTACATCACACAATTAAGCAATTAAATTAGAATCCAGTCAGGTTGTGGACAATGCTTATTTACATTTTCTGAAGCAAGATTATTTAATGGTTATGTATAAAACTTAAATATATTGTGAAGGCTTAAAAATCAGAGTGAAATGTATCGTCATTCTGCCTGTTTGGCAGGAGCCTGTTTTTCAGTCGCATACAACAAATTTCATTTGAAACGTACACATCCGGGTCACGTTAAAAACGTAAGCTACAAGACTACATACTCCCAGCGCACTTTTAGTTAAAAAAAAAAATGAAATTCAAACTTAATGCGAATTATCATATTAAAACATTATTTTATTATTTCTCTTTTCTCTGTACTTAAAAGGTTAGTATTTAGTTAGTTTAAATAAAGGACTGTGCCACCATCACTGTGATGACTACCTTAATTATTTTAATTGCATCCCAATAGAGTTTGTTTTAACAGCCTATGAGTCTTATAAAAATCACAATTTTAACTACAATGCAATGCCCATGGTTAAGGTGAACCATGCAGGATGGATACTCAGGGGTAAAAATAAATAAATAAAAACAAAAAGTCTCTCACTTGCCGATCCACTTATCTATTTACTAACATATTTCTCAGGTGTAGTTTCCAGTGTTGAAAGGCATGCACCACACCTGCATCACTCTTCATCAAGTCATTTGGGCACATCTTGTGTTACTCACGCTGGCGCATCCTCAGTCAGGGACAAATTCATTAAAAATGACCACACAGTAGAGAACATCATGCATCAGTCTATTAGGGTTTTTTCAACAGTCTAGCTAATCACATCTCTTTTAGAAACAGTCAAGAGAAAACTGTAGCACTGCTGAGAGGAAAGAGCTTCAGTTCATGTGAATCCCATCAAGTGTAGGATTGACACTAAGGAGGTCACCTTGAGAAAGGAAGGATTTATAGGAGGAAACCGGATCAAAGGAATACCACAACAAACTTTGAGAAACTGTTTGGCAAACTAATCAAAGAAAGAAAGAGGTACGCTACATCTGAAGCCAGTCAAAGTTAGAAGTGACTTTAAAGTGTAGACTGGTGGAATAATCACAGTCTTCTTGGTGGAATAACTAACTCATAAAATTGGTTAAATGTTTCAGAAGCCTATTGCTGTGATGTCCATCACAAAATGGTCTGAGGGAAGTACAGAGGAGGCGCTTTAACAACAGCTAAAACAGGGTGGTTGAAACATGGAGACATTGAGAAACGCAGATTAGCTTGAACACTGTCTTAGCAATGTATTTGACCAAAGCAAGAAACAAATGTGTGTCCACGTCCGTTAAGGAAAATAATCCAAGACAAAAATGGTGACTTGCTAGAGATTGGATACGGATATGCTGTTCAAAGCATCAATTTATCTGTAAGTGGTAATGAGTATTAACTTTGTAGAAATCACTTGTATTAGATAAAAAAAAAATAAAGAGGTGCCCTAGGGGAGTAGTACCTACCTTGAAAACACAAAAGTAAATGTATCTGAAAACGAACACAAGCTTTCATAAAAAACACAATACAGGAAGGGTTTGGGCTTGTTAAAGCTTTATTTATAAGCAATGAAATTCAGTCATCCATGACTAAGGAGCTTGGAAAGAAAAGCGTCTGGACTTCTTTGAGTTGCTTGAAGACGTTTCACCTCTCATCCGAGAAGCTTCTTCAGTTCTAAGGTCAAATGGTGGGGAGTCCCAGATTTAAACCAAGTGGGAGTTTCCACCCAAAGAGGGACAAAGGACCCCCTGATGATCCTCTACCTAATCACATGAGCCAAGGTGTCATCCATCCTCTTTTGCTTATCTAATTCACTGGTGCAGGGCGTTGGAGACTATCTTAGCTGCTGTAGGGGAAGTACATCCTGGACAGAGAGACAGACAACCATTCACACTCGCATTCACACCTACAGCCAATTTAGAGTCGTCAGTTAACCTAACCTCATTATCTATATGTCTTTGTACTGCAGGATGAAGCTAGAGTGCCCAGAGAAAACCCAGTAAACATGAAGAGAATGTGCAAACTCTACACAGAAAGAGTCTGGCCACATGGTAGATATAGACCCAGGACTTGAAAGGCTATATGACTAATTTGAAGGAAAAGTCAAGCTGAAATCTTATGAAAAAAAGCTGACCACCAATGTTCCCTCTAAGCTGCGCGCGTGCGCAATTGCGCACTGCTGGCACTGTCTCTGCGCACAGAAAATCTGTGTTGCGCACAAAAAAAAATCCAACCTGAATTGGGCTGCTCCCGTATGGGATTAGAACGATGCCACCTTATCCTGTAGTCCAGCCAATAATGCGATTCACATTCGTATATACGCAGCTAATCAAAGTCGTTGACAGGCTATGACAGCGTCCTTATGTGCTGACACCGGTGTTTTAGCTAGCAAAGCGGAGTGGCTGATGTGGAGTGAAGCCATGTTAATGGCAACGTGCACAACCATTGGAGATGTGAGCAGGACAGACGGAACAATTAACGGAAAAACTGTGGACTTTATACCAGTTTTTAAATTGTGTTGATAGGCCACGTAAAACCAGAGTTATGATAAAAATATATGCAATGTTTGGTTTTCTTCCTGAGTGCTATCGTTGTTTATATTTACTGCGGGAAGAAACGGTAAAAACGACGTTTTATAAGGAAAATGCTCGAATGCTCTCCACCTGTGAGCAAAACCAAAAACCCCCACCCTTTCCTATTCTTCGAAAAATGTACCATGTCGACCAATCAAAAAATGATATGGCGACATGGTATTTAGTTGTTTAGGAAGGGGGGAAGTTTTAGGAGTGATGGCAGTGTTTTGAGATGTGAGAGATTTGCGGCGTTCTTGTGTAGTTAGTGTGTAGTGTAGTCAATAATTTTGTTGTGTGTGTCAGAACAATGAGGCGACTGCTGAATGTTACAGGTGTTACAGCAGTGATACATCTCCTGTTGTCAGGCCTGTCAGGCTGTTGTTCTCCTTCATCTCATAGTGGACAGAAATTATTTTTGGAGTGGCACAAATAATTTGTGTGGCATCAAATTTGATGCGGAACAGCTGATTGTTCTGTAAATAGTTTGAAATGTTTATTTAAAAAAACACCTTGGCTTCATTTTTAGATAAACAGCTGCAAAAAACTTTGTCGCTTGCATAACTCAGTTACTTTTTTGAAGAAGTAACTATATAATTAATTGCCCAGCATTGGTCATTATATACTGTATTTTGCAGACAGAGAGTTACAGGACTCTCTCCCAGACCACAGACTGATAATACAAGTCAGAGCTTTATAAAAAAAAAGAAAAAGAAAAAGAAAAAGAAAGAAAGTTGTGTTTTCAAAATTGAAGTTCAAATTATTTTTTACTTCTAATAGTGTTAACATACTACACAGGTCATGAACAGTTAATTAAAAGTAGTCTAACATAAATGTAAATGCTGTAATTTGATTATTTTAATAAACCATGTAACCTGGATGGGTTCGATGCTGGTGTGACCACAGTGCACACGTCTGCTGTTGCTCACAGTAGACCAAGGGGTCGCTCAGGGAGTTTGTGTGTTCGCTCAGACACATGAAAAATTAGAGGGAACATTGCTGACCACATATGAGATCAGGCAGTGCTAAATAGTAAAGGTTTGATCATTAGGTCTTCTGTCTAATTTTGTGACAAGTTATGTAATCACATGACAAACACATCTCAAACAATGACAGTTTTGCATTGGGAATGACAAAACTGGACAAATGAGCTTAAATAACAGCAGCCAAATTGTTCTGAGGGAAATTTGTCATTTTAGGGTTACGATGATGACTTGCCGGGTTTGTGTACACCCCTTCAAGTGTGAATAAAGTTTAATTTGGGATCCCAGAAAGTAGATTTTGTTTGTCTGTGGGTGCAGCGTTTCCAGTGGGAAAATATATTTCATCACTCATCCAAGTGATTTCTTTATAAGGCCGGGAAAACCTGCAGTCAGCTGAGACTCAAGAAGTCACTTGGATGTGTGATGACACAGTGAAAACACTGCATCCATATGAACAAAATCAACATTTCTGGGATTGCTTTACTTGGATTATTTAGCACGCATCAAGACATTTAATTTGACATGGTAAAATAAGAAGATTAGCTAGAGCATCACAGCAGTAACTAACACAGCATTGTCTTCTTTTCCAGGGGGTGTTGCATTGAGTTTGGCAATAATGGCTGTAACTGCTTTGGATTTTGGCCAAAGTACAAACATTTAGCACTGTTTGTAGTCTTAGAGTGTATGTTTTAACAAATTTGTTTTGTGCATTCAATTATTTCTTTGTGATTTTTTTTTTCTTTCATTAAAGCTATAACATGAATGCAGCATCACCACCCATGTGCCAGTGTGCATGGGAGCAGCCAGATCTCATGAGGTTGGAGAGTGCACGTGAACACGTGCCTGTATGTGAGCGGTGGTGCACGGTGGGTCCGCATTGAAAAGGGGGGATGGGTGCACGCAGCGCTGCATGTCACTTGATCTCGAACATCAGAGCAGATAGATATAGCTAAAGCGATTAAATGAGAGGAGCGCCTTGCGTCACTGGCAAGGTGGCTGCCCTGGATATGTGAATGGATTAAGAAGGGAACTTGAGTGCATGAATGGACAATGAATGAATATCACAAAATTTTATTCCCTTTTTAATAAATCTAAATCTTCCAGTACGCACAGAGTACCCTCAAACTGATATGAAGATATTCAATGTTCTTTTTGCAGTCCCCCAGACTCCCTGACATTAAAAGTAAAATCCTGATTATAAAGTTTAAATTAAAAGCAGCAGCGCTCTGGGCTCAGAGTACAAGATGTCAAAGAAATGATCTACTGTATGGATCATTCATACAGAGGGAGTCGCCAAAATTTTGATGACTAACCAAAACCCAGATCCCTGCAGACCTCAAGGTTTACAGCCTGACTTGAGATTAGTGAGTTTGTGTCGTACTGTTAAAGCATTTCTGGTTTTGGGGCTTTAACCATTTCTTTCTTATGGTGGGAGAAGTGATGGTTAATGGGACCAGTATTTGTTCATTCACATTTCTTTCTGACTGTGTTTTTTTTATGTCTTTCTTTTTTTAAAAATAGAGGTCGTTTGGAGTCCAGTTCATGCACTGAATCAAGTCATTTTTGCTCCTCCAATATTTAAGTTGAGTTATTATGATTTTCCTAATTTTTTGTCACACCTACTGTACATCTACAGTCACCAGCTACTTTGTTAGATATGTGAGCACGTGCTCATCAGCTGCCCATTACGGTAAATATCTAAAGCCAATCACGTGGCAAAAGCTCAAAGCATTTAGGCATGTAGATGTGGTGAAGTTCAAACTGAGAATCAGAATGTGGAAGAAAGGTGATGTTGAACATGAAATCATTGTTAGTGCCATACGGGCTGGCCTGAATATTTCAGAAAGTACTGATCCACTGATTTCCCCACACAGCTGCTGGGGGTGTAATGGTGTGGAGGATATTTTCTTTGGACCCCTTATTATAAATTAAGCATCATTTAAATACCATAGCCTACCTGAGGATTGTTGCTAAATAGAGTGTCTGCTGATGAAAGCTTCCAACTGATTAATATGGCATGTCACAAAGCTCAGATGATCTCATACTAGTTTCTTGAATATAGTAATGAACTCACTGCACTCAAATGGCCTCTACAGTCACCTGATTCCAGTCTAATAGAGCACCTTTGGGATGTGGTGCAACAAGCGCTTCTTGTCATGGATGTGCAGCCGCAAATCTGCAGCAACTGTGTGATGCTATCATGTCAGTATGGACAAAGATATTTCCAGTACATTGTTGAATATATGTTATTAAGAATGAAGGCGGGTTCATTCAGCAAGCTGTACTTAATAAAGTGGCCAGTGAATGTATGGTTTGCATATACTGTACATTTAGGTCTCCCTTTTCTGGTGTTGGCTCTCACCAAAACATAAGGTTGGGGTTATGTCAGTGGGTCTTACAAGCAACCCCTGCAAACCAAAGTTCAGCTCAATTTCAGAGGAGGTTTTTTTTTCTGTCTTTTGCTCTTTATGATCCCATAAAGAGCCAAGGGATGGGAGGGGGTGTTTTTAATATAATCATTTCAGCTGACTTTGAGTACACAAGCCCCACCTGCCTTCTATTTGTGAG
Source organism: Aulonocara sp. 'chitande type north' Nkhata Bay (assembly GCF_057382095.1). Taxonomy (NCBI): domain Eukaryota; kingdom Metazoa; phylum Chordata; class Actinopteri; order Cichliformes; family Cichlidae; genus Aulonocara; species Aulonocara sp. 'chitande type north' Nkhata Bay. The sequence goes on along the minus strand of NC_141360.1, from coordinate 29,116,924 downwards.
GCTCATTGAATTAGAACAACACTGGTTTGGAGATAAAATGAATTGTTTCATAAAGCGGATAAACTGATAAACTGTTCACAGCTACTCTAGTACAACCTAAGAATAAAAAGACAGAGCTGGAAATCAGCATAAAAAGCCCCCTTTAAGGCCACCCTCCCTTTAGGCCCTCTTTCTTCTGCCCCTTATGGGTGGGGCCGCTGTGCTCACAGCTAGAGCTATGTGTCCGAAATGGTCATTTATGGGATATTCCCTCTCAATGACATCATACAGAGCCAAGAGCAGAATAAACCATATAAAGCGAACGTTTAGAGGGATCTGACACCAGAGCTTTAGATTAAATTTTGACCATTTTTGCTGTGATATGGGCATCCACCCATGTGATGTAAATGTGACTGAAACACAAACATACAATCTTTATGTTCATAATAATTGTTATTGTCACTCAAGCAATATTTGTGGAATCTCTCATTGAAATACCAGTTGGAAAAAACAGACAAATTAAAACAAATGTAGCATATGAATATATTTAAACCGGTAGAATACAAAAACAGAAATATGAAAAATATTAATTTCAATTACACACACATATATATATATAAGGAACACGAGAAGCTGGAGAAATACCAAGGGCTCAGAGAAGAGCTCGAGAGGATGTGGAAGGTGAAGGTAACGGTGGTCCCCGTGGTAATCGGAGCACTAGGTGCGGTGACTCCCAAGCTAGGCGAGTGGCTCCAGCAGATCCCGGGAATAACATCGGAGATCTCTGTCCAAAAGAGCGCAGTCCTGAGAACAGCTAAGATACTGCGCTGGACCCTCAAGCTCCCAGGCCTCTGGTAGAGGACCCGAGCTTGAAGGATAAACCGCCCGCAGGGGCGTGCTGGGTGTTTATATATATATATATATATATATATATATATATATATAGGGAGAGAGAGAGAGAGAGAGAGAGAGAGAGAATTTAAGTAAATAAATAATCCTCAAATATATAAAACAAACACGATTTTTAACGTTATGTAGATGTAAAGACCTCTTTTATTTACTTATTGTAGCTTCTCAGGTTCACTGCAGAAGATTATACAGAAAAAACAGAGGTTGTATCAAAAAGGAAAATAACCCCAGTGTATCGCATTGTGTCCTGGAAATGCGACAAAAGCTGCAAACAGTGCGTTGCTTCCAAAAGGTGGGCATTGACCAAATACATTTAAAAAAAAAATTCTTAATTTCTTATCTTGGGACTCCACAAGAAAGCCAAGAGAAGGGTGTGTGTGTGTGTGTGTGTGTGTGTGTGTGTGTGTGTGTGTGTGTGTGTGTGTGTGTGTGTGTGTGTGTGTCCAGCGAGGGTCAGAATATGGATTATTTGAACGAAATAGTCGTCGAAAACAGCCCCTTCCAACTACCCCTTACCCCAACCTCCTCCCTCCCCCAGCTTGGGGTCTGAATTAATGTGCTTCTATTTTTGGTTCTCCCGTGTTTCCAGGGGAAACCTAATGACGCAATGACGTCAATGCAGGTCACCAGCAAGAAGCAGACTGGAGGAATTGAGTGGCTTCCATTAGAGGTTTTGCAGCATTTTCCGGAGAGGAGGGAGGAGGACCAAAATGGATTAAGATTAAGAAAAGCACAGAAATAAAAATAAATGTAGAGCGAAAATGAATGGGAGGCAATGCGACTGACGTCTGGCGAGAGAAATGACGGAGGGAGGGCGAGAGGGGGGTGGAGGGAGGAGGAGAAGGAGGAAGGATGGAGGGAGGGGGGGGGGCTACTGCTGCATATCAATGGGTGCCGTTCAAATTCCCAGGGATTATTGGAGGGAAAAAAGAAGGGGGGCGGGAGGGCGAGAGAAAAATGATGCACGCTTCCTCGGATCGGTGATGACTGGGTGAGCCCATTCTATTTTTATTATATTTTATTATATCCTCTTTGCTTATTGTTGAAGTAAGTAAAACAACAACCTGCCGTTCTGTTTTCGTGGTTATCGACTGTGTTGCTGTGTACAGAGCCATTGAGAAATTTACACCACCACCACCCCCTCCCTAGAGTTTGATGGTGAAGCGTGAGTGGCCGGTGCTTCCTCCGGAGGGGAGACGTGTTGATGTGTGATGATAGGAGCGAGAGGTGGGGGGTTGGCTTGGGGGGTGGTGGAAAAGATATTAAACTAAAAGTGTCTTCGTGTTGACTTCCACCGAGTTGATTGCAATTCTTTATCATTAACCGCAACGGTGGACGTGCTCTGTCTACAGTCCTGCTATTCCGATGCAACAGCAATTCTGCACATATTCACCGCTGACAGAGAGCGTGCACCGCGAGGAAATACATTTTACTATCTATAATTACAATTCCGACGACTGGCCGTAATCTTTCAAACACTGGAAACACCATTAAAAGGATCAATGCGATACTTGCAAGCGGTCTAATTGCAATGCCAGTCACCCAACATCTTGCATCAGTTTTGGAGAGTGAATGTAAACGATTCCGGCGAATTTCATTAAGATCGAGCTATCTATAGAAATTGAGCTGGCTGATCGTCGTTTACCAAGAGGCTACTTTTCATAGCCGCGCGCGTGTGTGTGTAGGTGGGGGGAAGGGGGGCAGTCGTGCGCGTGGAACCTAGAATAAGTAACGTTACTTCTTTTTTTGGCTCGGAATAGCAAAGATTCCCTTTCCGCCGATGCACGCGCTCGCGCACGCATACAAATATTGCCCACTTTGCCGGCTTTCAAATGCGTTATGGCAACAAGTGCCAGTTCATGCACGATCAGTTCGTCCCGCAGATTACAAATCGACATGTTGGCTCTTGTTTGCCTGCCTTTTTAAATTTCTTTTTCTTTTCTTCTTTCTTTCTTTTTTCTTTCTTTCTCTCTTTCTCTTTTTCTTTTTCTTTTTCTTTTTTTAGTTTTGATCCTTGGTGTGTGGGGGTTTTTTCAGCCTCGTTTTTAACCAACTCCACTTTCCAGTCTTTCCACAAATTGAGCTCCGGTGCAGGGCGTTCACCACGCGGGGAAGAGCTGGTTTCAGCACCATGGATAGATCACTTGTACATTTCAGGACCATGGAGAGCGCTCTTCTTTCACCCATCGTTTTTAGGCGCTGTGGGGTTTTGTTGTTGTTTCTGTGAACACTGGACTAGTCATTCTTTGCTGTAAAGGTCGGCTTGCCTCTGCAACTTTTGTTAAGAAGGCGATCCTAAAGTGGCTGAGGGCCTGCGCAACCGACACTACGAAAATGAGATGAATGGAGCCCAGTGAAGCCATCATCGTTGCATTCATTAAGTAAGTAAACGATCAGAACCCCCTATCTTCCATCGCTTTCAATCGTATATGAGATTAGTTGGGAGAAAGTAAGATATATTTAGAGAAGAGCAGAAACTGTGAAACTTCCCTCCCCCCCTCACATATGACGCATGTGGTGAGGTAAGTGTGGCAGATGCCTACGTGTGCAGATGGTCCAGTGTGCTGGTCCCTATCCGCCCTGGGCTTGATGTAACACCCATAGGCAAAGGCCCTGTCGTCCAGATGTGGTCGTGTGCCTTCTCAGTACACACCACAAAAGCCGTTTTTAAAGCACCCCCACCCCCTTTTTATGAACTTGTTCTTTACTGGAGCGTGAAATTTTATGGTCTATGGAGTTAGACTCATAGTTTAGCTTGTGTGGACTGTCTCACTAGACTTTCTCTTTGTTTTTTCTAGATTTGAGGTGGATCTTTATTTCAGATCATTTTTTCATGCTGCACATCCAAGAATATTTCCTGTACCGATCATTGCATGCACATCTTCAAAATATTTCCCATAGTCTTTGATGAATATGCATTATTATGACTATTATTATTACTACTACTATTATCATCATCATCATCATCGTCATCATCATCATTATTATTATTATTATTATTATTATTATATTATTATTATTATTATTATTATTATTATTAGTCTTATTATTGTTGCTACATTCATGAAACTGGCAATGCTGTCTGCATGATTTGAGCTGTGTGAATTGTTCGTATTGTGTTTATATTATTTCTTACTTTTTTAAACTAAAGTCTCACTGTGTTTATAGGTAATGAAATTGACTACAGCATGAAGCTTTTTTTTCAAGACTAGTGTTAAACAAAAACGGTGTGAAACAGCATTTCATTGTATTTTGTTGTTAGTAAATGTTGAAAACCAGAGGATCAAACCAAACGTTGACCACGAGACTGTATATAAAAAGTTTATGCGATTAGCCCTGTTGCACCACGTTATCTGTAGCCTTCAGCAGGAGCAGTTATGAGTTTCAGCAGGTGGTGGCTATGCAGGTAGTTGTTTAGTTTCAAAAAGGGTGTGGCATATTTAAATCAGCTACCTGTGTACCTGAATACCACTGTACAAAAAAATGCAGCTAAATTATTACTTTTACCACTGTCGCCTTCACATAGTAAGGCATACTGATATAATATGGTGGCTGCTGTATTATATTTCATATAGGTTTTTTATATCTCTGAGGTTTATTTGTCTAATTTAGCCTTTTAGAGCTTTTTGATAGTTTGTTAAGGTAGTTTGGTCTGAGAGGTTTGACACATTTGCAGCTGATTGAAGCTGAATCAGAGATTTATTAGTGATGGTCATTTTTCTGTGAGTCACATGGGATAGAAAAGAGCTATTATTGTTTCTGCGTGTGACAGAAATGTAATGTTAAACAATAAACTTTTCTCAAAACTAGACTGTAGTCGTTATGATCAGGCTACATAACAATGTTCACTTCAGACATTCTCTCAGTGGGCGGCTATATAAACGCTGACGTTCGTTTTGAGAAACCAAACTCAAAAGAAAGCGATGTTCACTGAACTTTTTGCTCTAAATATAAGGAAAACGTGAATGTTTTCATTTTCTGGAAAGGCATGTGCAGGATTATCGAAAGCTGAAGATCTTGAATGTGGAGATAGTGGGATTAGTTTGAGGAAAAAGAGATCCCATTGTTCCCTGAAGGACGGGACTATGTAAGCTCACTAGTGTCCAGCTGAGGTTAGTCAAAAGTTATGTGGCGCTGAAGGCCAACAATGAAGACTTGACTTATCAGGTGAAAGAACCAAGCAAATATGCCGACCCGTGTCCTTTTTGGCCAGAGGGCTAAAGAATTAGTGGAGTACAAGATGGTTGCACACCAGTTTCATCATCACTAAGCGGTGACAATGTTGCTCTTTGAAAATGCACCAAGAACATCAAAGACCACGCCAGGTCCACAATTACAGTTCCTGTCCCTTGCGACATCTGTGTGAATGACAACCTAATTTTCAGCCACTGGGGTGCCACGTTGGCCTGCTTGCACTGAAGTGAAGGGGTGGTGTCAAAAGCTCATTTAATTTTTCGTCTCTTGCAGTGCCATCAGGAATTCTCAACTTAAAGTTTGCATAATATTGAACCTTTCTCCATCTGTCATCTCCATCTGAGGAAAAATTACAGCTACTTCTTTTTGATCTTTTGCTGATAGAATAAGGGAGAGACTGTGTGTTAGTAGAAGAAGATCTTGTGATCAACCCTTTTGTTTCATTCCTAAAGCCATATAAAGCTTCTGGTTGTACATAAATACATACATATAGTTTTAACGTATGTGTGTGTGTGTATCTATCTATCTATCTATCTATCTATCTATCTATCTATCTATTGAGGAGGATATATATAGAACTAGGGATGCAACGATACCAATTTTTTCAAACCGATACGATACCGATACTTGGATCTGAGTACTTGCCGATACAGAGTACGAAAACCGATACTTCTACCACCCACACACACACACACACACACACGCAATGAATTGGAAGACAGGTTTTATTTTATTCTCTGCCGATAATAAATAATATCTTAATAAAAATGACCACAAAAAGATTTCAAGTGAAAAATAAGCACTTCTGTTAAATTATTGCAGTCTCCACATTGTAATTTAACAAAATATCACTGAACTATTGGCACTGTCTCGAGCTTTCGGAATAATAAATAAACACTTCTGTTTGGAATAAACTAAATACAAATTAGGTTTGAGAATAAAATAAACGTTTAAATTGTTGCAGAGTGTCCATATTGTAAACAAACAAAAAAAATAACGAAAGTATTTGGCATTGACGAACGAACTCCCCATCTGTCCGTGGATCATCAGTCCACTGTGCCGTTAAACCAAAGACTGACGCACACACTGCTTGTCTTTACCTCTTTAGAAAGTTTTGGCACCATTATCTCCCTGATGTGTGGGCGGCTGGGAATTTCATATCGCAGCTCGAGTATGCTGAGAAGAATCCTATGTTTTCCACGACTGGCATTGGCTGGTCATCCAGAGTGATAAAATGAGTCAGAGCCTCTGTTATTTTAACTGCCCGTGGATTTTCTCTTGACATTTTTCATCGCTTTTCCAAAACCTGAGTTAAAGTTGGCTGTTCCGGTCCACACTGCTGACATTTTGTTTAGCCTAGCTACAGCAGCCTCCAGTTTCTCTTTTTTTATCTGGAGCTGCCAGTCTGACTCGTCTAACCCTGTGCCTGTTTAGCGCGGGATGTCCCCCTAGTGGCCAATCTAAAAAACTACAACAAAAATGACAAGTCACCCTCTGATTAATGAAATAAGTTAGTATCGGTTCATGGTATTGGTTAACTTTTACAAGTATGAGTACACACACATTTTACAGTATTGGCCCCAATACCCGATACCAGTATCGGTATCGGTGCATCCCTATATAGAACTTGTATTTTTTTTACCAGAGCGCCTTGGCCCCCTGGTTTATGTTAAAATTAAAAAAAAGATAGCTACTTAATTTTCTTTAAATTAAACTCTATTAAACTCTAAACCTGGCAGTATAAAATTTCCACAGTGGAAATCCATAACCTTTGCATGCTTAGGATTCTGCATCTATCAAGATCTCCAGCTACCTATTTAAAAAGAAATCATACATTAAATGTCCAGTTATACACTGAATCTTACCCTCTTAAATGTAGTCATGTTAGTGTTGGTTGTACACTGTGTTGCTACCAAAGCAGAAGAGATTAGATTAAGAACTGACCAATAGGCAAATTCAGCTAGTAGTTTAACATTTGATCAAGCTGATACAGAAATGTAGAGCTAGACTAGAATGGCTTATTTCAGCTCTATCTCCCTGTATGCTTTACTAATGTGGAAGACATCGACTCTACATTTTGTCATATTCTTTGTCATTTTCCATCATTCAGGGCTTTTTACTTCAACCACCTTTAAAAACACGAACACATGTTTTATAAATTCACGACATCCAAACCATTTCTTCGTCAGTCTGCATTTTGACCAAGGCTTGTTAAACAGAGAGCGTGCGAGCAGTGGTCTTCCCGACCATGATGACTGAAACTGCTAACTGCTGTTTGCTTATCCACACCGTGGAGTGTTAAAGTCATTTCTGAAATGCAAGTCTAAAATCAACAATTCACAGTTTATTGTTAGTGGACACAAACCCACAGTTGTTCTGCTTTCTGCACAATATTCCAAGACAATTAAAAGAACAATTAGAAAGATTTTTTGGTTACTATGCAGAAACTGCACTTTTTGAGGGAGATGTGTCTTCTCTCATATTTGGGTTTTTATGTCTTTCTCTAGGTGCTGTGGACATTCTCATAGGGAACAAAGGATCAAAACTGTCCTTTGTGGGTCTTTTTGCGGTCTGGGCTTGCTGTTCCTAAGGCAGTAGCCAGGAAGCCCTTACCCCAAAAAGTATCTGCACTGGATTCTGGCATCTGAAGCAGAAATCGCCCTTTTTTCTTTCTGATAAATTATTGCATATCTTCCCTGTGAGTTTTGAAATGAGGACACTGTATATTGATTGCATTGAGTTGCTTTAAGAACCTAAGCAAGGTGTGGCTTTTGATTGGTTCGAAACAGAAGAACTTACCTTTTTAAATTGGAAGAATTTTAGAAGCTTAATGCAGGATGTGGCACAACACATGTCTGCAACCTGAGAAAAATCAGATCGGAAAGAATCTTATTACAGTAAGAAACAGCAAGAAAGAGACACCAGCTTTATTCATCAGTCTGGTAAAGCTCCACTTTCCAAAGTGAGCTTTAATATCAAATTTCTTTCTGGGAAAAATCTTATAGTGTGCCAGTTTAGACACACCAGGCAGTGTAATCCACGTAGCAACTTGTCTTACTTTGTCAGATTTGACAAAAAAACCCAAAAAATTCTCACTTAGATCTGTCATATCTCATTAATGTGGAACACTTTTGCTTTTTCTTTGTCATGCAATCCAAAAATGCATTATTTCTTTTACATATGTTGGCACTTATATATGTTACTAGAAGAATCTTACAACAGATGCTGTCTTCATACATTCCTTGTAGACTGTGTTGTACACGTTCAATGATTTTTTATCGTCTCTGCCCAGTCAGTTGTTTATGAAAGTGCATAGAGAAATACAACATGATTGGGTAAGGCATTTATGACTGTCTGATCCTTTGTACACTTTCAGTGTATTCCAAGTGCATCTATGCCTTCCTCATATTTTCATGCTACCGTACAGTGGTGTACTATTGTAGAAGGAACTAATAGGATGGCATTTTCTCATTGAGACATACATTTTAAAATGTAACCCCAGAAACTGCATTAACAGGATGTAAATAGTGACTAAATAAGCTAAGAGGAAATTGTTGTGTAGCTCCAAGGCTTTGACGTTCTATGTGTTACATAAACATGATTATTTATCCTGCCAATGCCACAAGCCTTCACAATGTACTTTTTATACATCAAAACCCGAGGCACTTTCTGTGCACTTCACTGGCCATGTGACTTCATCGCTTGGGGAGCGTTTTTATGCCTGCATATAGCACACGAGGGTGCACGAGGCATTCTTTACGGTATCATGAGCAATTACAATTAGGAGCACATGTTAAGTGATGTTATGCTGATGAGCTTGTCCCTTATGGTTATGGCAGTGATCAACTTTTTGCACCCTTCTACTCCTTTGACACTTTTCTATTTCTTTTCCTTTCAAAACCTCTAGAAGCTTCCTTGTAGTAACGTGAATGTTCCCTGTTAAATGTTGTGCCTTGTTAAATATAGCTGAAATAAAATTTTGATGGAGTATTGTGTTGTGTTTTTGTCAATCCAGTGTCCAAACTGTAAGCATTGCGTAGTTTTGATTAGTTATTTCAGCAACATATTCATATGTGCAGGATATTAAACTACACTTGTTTCTCTGTTGGTGATTGATGAATGAATGGGTTGTGATTTCTAACTCTTGTTTCACAAGGTGTATCAGTGGCGTTTAAGAATCCAGCTCCTAAAAATATCAAGAATTTAATTTTATTTCTATTTTTAAGCCTGAAAGAACAATGCCAGCAAATTCCAGATGAAGTCATCCACTCGTCCTGCCTTGTGGGTTGTTACAGTATCAAAAAGACTAATAGGAGTGATGTGCTTTTGCACAAGGGCCTCTGCAACTACTAAATGACCAAACAAGTCTCTGACTGACCTTCTGATTGGAGCTAGAGATTCACAGTTAAATTTGTGTGTCACGCATAGCCTTGGGAAATAGAGCAGTGCCTCATCCATGATAGGGATGTAGGTTGGTGGATGCACTTTGGCTCCTTTCAGTTGTAATGGAGTAAATTGAATTGGTAACCACAGGCAAGAGATGGTAGATAGGGATTTATTTATTTATTTATTTATTGTCTGGTATTACACATTTTTCTTTATATCAGTAGCTTTGGATAATCATATACAGAAGAAAATGCCTGGAAAGTAAATGTGTGGCATTATTCTTGTCTTTACAATAGTGAACCATAAAGTCATTTTACTCTTGCCTTCAATAAAGACTAAAAGTCACATGTAAAGATTTAAATTTCAATACATTAGACACTGAAATTAGTTCCTAAACTTGCACAATTACAAAAAGATGTTAACACAGATGTTTAGAAAAAGAAACGAGTGCCATAGAAAAGTTAACCTGGTGACACATGAACTCTGGTTTGGGATAAAATGTATCCTATGTAGCTGGGATTAGTTGGACCTGATAAGTATAAAAAGTGAGATTTATCTAGGAATAGTAAATTGCTAGGTTGTTACATAGTTGCTATGTTTTTTTGTTTAAAATGTATATCCTCTTGCAGAGATAATTGATTTATTTTATAGCATAACATAAGAATAGTGTGCATAAAAGGTAAAAAATCCCAATAGCAGGTTAAAGTGAAATACATTCAAACTAACTACAGTAAATACCTGGAAAACACCACACAGTTGTTTGAAATGTAGTTTATTGTAATTCACAAATAAGACCCTTTAAAAATTCAAGGACTTAAATGCTGCGATGTTATGTTTCATAGAAGATTTAAAGCTCGAAAGAAAATTCATAACAGGGGAAGAATTTTACACTGTGCCGAGAGTCAAAACAAACGGGGAAACCGCTCATCTCTGGGTGAGTATAGCCATCCAGAGGATGGATTGAGAACTGCAAGACATGGATCTCTGTTACAAAGACTAACGGAAGAATTTTAAAAAGCACAGAATAATTCTTAACAGTAAAGTTTCTTCCTGAAATGTTTTCACAAGGATTAAGGGTTGATAGAAACCTTACTCAGTATGTCCAAATGCATACTGGCAGTCTCCTCCCTATGAGGTATTCAACACAAGATTACGGTAAAAGGCTGTAAATGTGAACACTTTCATGCCTTGTTTAATTTACCAAAACATACTTTCAAAGATCATGTCTGTGTTTTTATTCTCAATCTTGCCAAGTACTATTCATTTATTGTGAGTTGGCTCAGCAGAAAAGAAATCCATGTATTTGTGCTGCTGGCAGGAGTGGAAAAATTATTGTTATTCCAACCTCTGGAAATGACGCAAAAGAAAGAATCATGCACATCTGTTAGTTGTCTTTAGCAGTTTAATCATTATCTTTCTGTAGTTTAGGATTTCTGAAATCAGAACACACAAATGTAGTTACATGAAATGTAATTAAAATGTGCATACTGTCACGGTGATGGGCGGACTCAGGCACAGACTTTATTAATCACTCCGGTGCGCTATGTACACGTGAAGGGGGGGGGGGGGGGGGACACCAGGGTCCCGGGGATCAATAGGCCGGGGAAACACACTTTTTCACACTTGCTCCGCTCCTTGTCCAAACACTCCTCACACGAGCAACCCACTCACACTCACGGGGTCCAGGAGTCGAAACGGGCGGGTCCAGATAAATCTATAAACATAGACGAGGGTAAGTCGGCGGCAAGCACGGGAACAACTGATTCACAATGAAGCCAGGCAATACTGACGAGGGTTACTCAATATTCCAGCGACGAATAGCTCAGAGCCCCAGCCATAAGAAGAGCCAGAGATCAACTGCAATTCACTCGAGATCAGCTGCAGGTGCGTGGGTCAAGGGCGGGAGCCCAATCAGAGCTCCACCCAGGCAGACAGGTAGGAGAGAGAGAAAAACAACAAACACTTGTGGCCACACTGGGCTGGCCGGGGAGGCACAGGGACCATCACACATACCACAGGTCGAGTTAGGAAGAAATGTATGCATAGAGTACACAGGTGTGATCTTATTTTCAGACAAGAAAATTACACGCCAGTGGATCACAACTTTGTAACTTTGGTATACTATCTGAAACTGAGAGCTACATATTATCAAGGTACGAAAATACGAGATATTTCTTTTGTTCTAAATGGGAGAACAAAATTAAAAAATATTTACATATACAGTTTTCTTTCAGGTCTTAAAAGTAGGTAAATACAACCTCAGATGAACAACATCACATCATGTATTACTCTGTCATAATGTAGTCAACAAAAACGTATCTAAGAATGAAGAATGCAGAAATGTGTGAAAAACTAAAGGGATTGCATGATACAATAGGAAGTAGAGGCACCCTGAACAACAATAACTTGAAGTAATGACTTCATCAGTAGCTCACATCATTGTGGAGCAATTTTGTCCCACTCTTCTTTACTATGTTGCTTCCATTCATTGAGGTTTGCAGTCATTCATTTATTCTTTCATTCAATCTGGTTAAGATTTGGACTTTGACTGGGCCATTGAGACATCTTAAATATTGTCTTTTTCACTTATTCTTTTGTATGATTTGCTGTTTTGAAATCAGTGTCCTTATGATGACCCGTGCTGTGTTCGATTTTCTGCAAATGTGGTGTGGTGTGTTCTGGCCAAATATCTCCACTTTGGTCTCATCAGTCCAAAGGACATTGCTCCATAAGTCCTGTGGTTTGGTCGAAGGCAGCTTTGCAAACTTAACCTGTGCTGCCATATTCTTTTTAAAGGAGAGGGTTCTCTTCTGGCAACGCTTCCAAACCTTCTAATGTTATTGTCATGAACTTTAACATTAACATGCTAACAGAGGCCTGTAGGGTCTATGATTTAGCTCTTGGGTTTTTTGCAGTTTTTCTGAGCATTGGACAAGCTGACCTTGAGTCAAGGCCGAATTTTCAGGGATTTCTACTCCTGGGCAGATTGCCAACTGTCTTGAATGTGTTCCACTCATGAATATTCTTTCTTACTGTAGCAACAATTGCTTCTCTAAGATCTTTACTGGTGTCTTTCCTCATTGGCATTGTGCTACCATACACCTGAATGCTACTGACCAAGCTAGCAAAACTTGTGCTTTTATAGAGCACAATCTGAGATTGTATTTCACTAATTACATGACCTTCTAAGGACTAGGTTATCTTTATTATGTCCTAACACATAAAACATTACAATTGAAAGTGGGGGTACTTTCTCATGTCTCTATACTTCAGAGAAATATTCAAATTTAAATGACAAGGCCAATTTTTCCTACTGATCTTTGATCATTTATTTTTATCTATTAATAGAGGTAAAGTTAAGTGAAGCTTTAGCTTTTTAAAACAAATTGAAGTTAATTTTAGTATGTTGCAGGAACTCATACTAAAGGAGGCTTTAGTAACCACAGCAGTTGCACTGCACTCATGTGATGATGTTTAGTATGCTAATATGCTAACATGTGATGATGTTTAGCATGCTAACATTGACTACTACATGGTGTTGGAACCAACACAAAGCATAGCTGAGGCTGATGGAACTAACATTTGCTTTCCAACTGCAAGACTTGGAAGTCGAGGCGTAAAACTCAAAAACAGCTTTACTGTAAGCCCTAACAAAACACAAAACAATAATACTTGATTAAAAACACAAAACACGGAGAGACACAAGTAAGAGGGACAACACAGCAAAGAACAAATGGAGAGTAAGACTATATGTAAACACCAGGTAATTAGGGAGATGGGAAACAGCGGGGAACATAGATGAACGGAATCTGACTAACACCACGAGGGAAGCAAAACTAAGAATTCATACAAGACAAGAGCCTATCAAAATAAAACAGGAAGTAACAAACACTGAGACAAGGACTAAGAAACCAAATAGGGACACGACTGGTTAGACAGAGAGGTAATGTTCCATAGCAGACGCAGAGGACAAGACACAGAGACAAAGCTGAGACACAAAACTAACATTATAACACAAGAAACTATGATAAAGGAATCTAGATAACAAACTCAGAGACACTTATGAAGAACTAACTAAAGAGTACAAAGTATAAACTTGAATCATCTTTTAATGCAGAAGAAATAATCACAAGATCGCAACAAAACTCAAAACATCCCAAAACTCAAAACGCTGGGTCAAAGACCCAGGACCATGATATTAAATGTATATAAAACTGTGGGGAAAGTGATTTACAAAGAGCAGGTTGAAAGTGAGCTAAGTGAGGTAAGTGATATCACATATAAATCTGTCAAAAGGAGGCCAGAACATTTCATTTTAATAGCTGATTTCTTTTTAAAGGTCAGTCCTGTGAATCCTGTCTGCGATGACTAATCTTTTGGGAGGTTTAAATCCTCTGCAATCATGCAATAATGCTTTAGTCATGTGTGTTAAACCACAACTATTTCCTTTGTAGACGAGTCACTTGGTTTCAAAAAGCCAAGTATGGGTGGTAAAGGTCAAATTCACTTGGTGCTCCGTCATGTTAACTTACTGGAAGTGACCTGAATACACTTTCCAGTTTTCTCCTCCCACTTGCCCATTTTTGCCTCAATGTATCATCTACTTTAAAAACAAAGTATTTCCATCTGCACTATGTTATTTCTGTAATACAAAGGAGTAACGTGGAGTACATATTATGATACGTACCATCTCAATATATTACCAACAACGATTAAAATTATGGGCATCAGCAACTATAGGATCGGCTTGGTATGACCTCTGAGTTTAAGGGGAGATTGATGCATGATGACAAATCCAGCCAAGCTGTGCTTGTGAAAAGAAAAGAAAAGTGAACAAAGCAAAAAAGAAGAATCTGTTTAGTGGAATATGTCATATAATTATCCACTTTTCTATCAGGAAAAGATGGGGAAAATTGCCTTTATATACCACAAGTTTGTTAGATAGTAAGACAGAAAGTTGCATAAATACAGCTTAATTATGGAGCATTGTGTTTTCTTTTTATTTTCAACTTTCATTATCTGTGACTGTCATCTTTCCAAAGAACTCAGTCTCTTTAATTTGAAGACCAGCTCAGATTAATTGTGGTTGTTATTATTATAATAAACATAATTACTATAGTATAATTATTATTATAAGCTGTCAACATGATCAGCTTAAGGACTGATTACCTTCTTCACAAACATATTCCATATAAATATACACACGTATGTATGTATATATATATATATATACACATTTAATTTGAAGATATATATATATATATATATATATATATATATATATATATATATATATATATATATATATATATATATATATATAAGAAGTCCAGTGAAAAAAGTCCCTTTTTGTTATTTTCTTTGTAATTTTCTTCAATGTAATATTTTTCTTCTTGTTGACAGAGAAAGTTTCTACCAACAAAGGATGATTTAAGGATGTTTTAAGAAGTAAGCTAAAGTGAATGTGCAGGTTTAGCAGGGTTTTATTAGGACAGGGGTGAATAAAGATATTGTTATTACCCACATTTTCCTAAACCTGCAAACCCGGGAAGTTCAACTCGCAACTTAAATATTTAGACTAAAGCAGATATCAAATGCTTTTTAAAAAAATATCTGAAACACTCTATTGCTCAGTTCTTTTTTTATACCCCCGTACACAAATTTACTGGTCAGCCAGAGAAGTTTTCAGTGCATTAGGAATAAGTCATATGTATGTTATGAAGATTGTTTACAGGTACAGAGAAAATGATTCATTGTGAATTAAATTAGTTACAGACATGCTATCCCTGCAATGACGCATCTGACTTACAAAAAGTGTGTTCTCTTGCATTTTCTTGCTTTTTCGGTTTTAAGCTTCTGTTGTGTGGTACATAAAAAGAAGTATAGGTATATTTACATGTATAGAGAACACGATTCATAGTGAATTAAATTAGTTACAGACATGCTATCCCTGCCTTACAAAAAGACGTTCTGCCATGACCTGAGAACTTAACTGAGAACCTAAACAGACAACCCAGAAAATATTTTAGTATTTTAGTATTTATTTATTTATTGTCATTGTCAAGAACAATGAAATTGCGTTTGGGGCTTCCATACAACCCAAAAAAAAAAAAAAAAAATAGCTTGTCAACATGTAAACTAGCTATCAAAAAAGAAAACAAACACGGAAGCAATCAGATAAAACGGTCTATTTACCTCGACGGTACCCTGTAAAGGTTTGAAGTCCAAGATTTTAGTGGTTTTCCAGTCATCGGCAGATTCAAAGGTTTCAGTGTTCAAGGATCTTCCACACTGTTCCACTTAACTCTCATGCCGTCACTGGTTTTATTACTGATTCCATTCCTGATCACGGCTAGTGAACTCTCAATGAAGTGAAGCTCTGACTGAAGACAAATAATGGTAAAATGAAAAGAATGAACAGAATATACTCCCTTTCACACACGCAGATGAGTCACAGTAACACCAAGACAACATTCAAAATTCAAAATCATACCGATATAACGTTATTTGTTTCCATACTGCATCAAATTTTTTTCCAGCAGACATTTTGCAACTCACAACTGTTTATCAGAAATATTAGAACAAGAGCTGATAGGATGACTCACTTATACTAAACAAGAAGAGTTCAAATAGCACTACATACACATTTTCTTTTAAACAGCTGTACTGCATGCACTCTGCACTGTGTCAGTCTGCCTACACATTTTCCAGTAACTCAAAGTTAAGATTAAAGTGTTACATTAACAACTGGCTTATACTAACATTGTTAATGATCATCTTAGGGGGGAAAAAAAATAAGAACATGTGTGTCTGAGTCAGAGTGATCTGTTTTCTTATTGATATTTAATGGGAATTTCCTTTTTAATCAGTGCATGTTAAGAAGTTGACCTACAAGGGTCAGGCTTACGTTTA
Source organism: Aulonocara sp. 'chitande type north' Nkhata Bay (assembly GCF_057382095.1). Lineage (NCBI taxonomy): Eukaryota > Metazoa > Chordata > Actinopteri > Cichliformes > Cichlidae > Aulonocara > Aulonocara sp. 'chitande type north' Nkhata Bay. The sequence continues at coordinate 29,100,544 of NC_141360.1, read as the reverse complement.
AGATGTATCGTGGGGGGGATAGAGGAGGAGAACAGACCGAGGCAAGACTGAAGTGCAGGGCAGACTATTTAAATGTTGGAAACCTGCAAAGAAGCCAGTTAGAGGAGCACATTTCAAGAAATCCAGGTAAGAGATTAGATTTTTTTTTCCCCACAGTAAATGCAAAAAATATCCAGAGGAAGACGTTATTAAGGTTATACTTTTTTTTTTCTGCATGTTTTTATTATGTCTTTGTTTATATGGCTTTTTTCTTTTTGTCTATTTAATGAATTCGTTTTTCCTTTTTAGGATGCGTAACATTCTGGCCCTTCTCTGCGTCTTTCTTATGGCAGCTCATCAGAGCACTAGTCTTCTCACAAAGGGAGAATCCATCAGAAACACCATACACAACATTGTAAACATTGCTCAGATAACCCTTGTCCACATTAAGAAACTAAAGGTACCAATATATTGATTATTTTTATGTTAATGCGATTTGCTGTTTATTTTCATTGCGTATACTGTTTTCTGCCTAAATTTTCTCATTGAGGAATGTTTTTATTCAATATTAAACTAAGCTTATGTATTATTTTTTTTATTCTTAGTTGCTGGCTTCACCGATAGGTGTTCCCCCTCCTTCCATTGTAGGACTAAGTAATATAAGCCATGAGCTTGGAGTTTTGGATATTGAACTGCAGCAGCACCCTTTCCTCATCCAGATTCAGGCTGATGTCTCCAGCTTGGAAGGAAGGGTGCGCTCCCTCGCCTTCTCAATGGAGTGTCCCCTTAAGCCCAAACCAGCAGTACAGATGAATGAGAGTGTGTTCCCAGAAAGCCACCTTTACATGACAGTGACAAAGGTGCAGCACTACCTAGAGGAACTTCTTCTCAACAAGGGCAAACTCAAGCTCTGCTAACAAATTTAAGCTTGATGCATATATAGTAAGCCAGGACTTGACCCAGTGTAGGCAAAGGTTAATTTGTCTTTGTGATGCATATTTTCTATACATATAATTACTACGTGGACAACTGTCAGTCGTTAAAAGCATGCAATTAATTCCAATAATTCAGCGATTTGTAATATAATGAAAAAAACTATAAAGGGCATCTTTTATTTCATACAACAAATGTTTTATAGGGTTTTACAGATAGATTAAAATACTCATATATTTTTTAACAAAATACATTTTTTAATACTTTATGGCAAACTGTTTTACACACATTTGACATGGTGTGTGTTTTGAGGGTCAGGATGGGAAAAATGAGACACTACATAGTACTTGGAGGTTGTGTGAATAAGCATGATTGTGGTCATTTCTGCCAGTAAATAAAACTAATGCAAAGAATTGCATGGTGCTATGAAACTATTGCCAGAGAAAGCATATAAGACCTTTTGATGACTGTGCAATCTTAACTGTTTTTTAGTGGATGCTTGTCTCAGTGGTCTATTGAGCAGAACCATTAAGCGAAAGGTTATTAGGTTGTGTTTAAAAATGAAATGTGTTATTTTTTTGTAATAAAGTTTGCAATAACAAATTCTGTCATGACTGATGCTTTATTTAAAATTTAAAAGATTTAAGTCATGCATTTAAGACTTTTTTCACTTGTGTTACTTTGATAAAAAATCTTTATTAAAATATTATGTATGACATAAAATACAGCTAAACTTAATGGTACAATGATACAGTTTTATAAAATAAAACAAGCCAATAGATATAATAAATTTAAATTTCATATATAATAATCTACAATAATGGCATTAATGTATATCATATGCTGGGAGCAGCATTTTAACCAGCATAAAGAATTAAGTTTGTTTTTTATTATAAAATGTAGTTTTCAGCTATCATGGCTTTATTTTATTTTATTTTATCACATCAAGCTGACTACTCAGATGATAATAATATATTTACAAAAAAACAACAACAACAACAACAATCCTTTGCTTAAACTTTAAAGAAAAAATTATTATTCTTATATAAGAATTTCTACTAAATTGAATTTAAAAAACAAAACAGATATCATTAGGCAATAATTAGTTCACAATTACCCATATTTCAATCTAATGATTCACTTTCTTCATGAGACACATTCCAATCTAAACACCAAACGGCACAAAAACAGAAACTAACTTACTCATTACTGATTACCCGTGAACTACAAAAGAGCAAGAAGACACTTTAATAACATGCAGCTGTTCAGCAATGAGGAACTACAGAGCAGCCTCTTAGTACGACTGTCTGAAGTGTGTGAGTTGAAGTCAGCAGGACTTCTTTTAGGCTTTTGAAGATTTTTTACTTCTCATCCAAAAGCCACTTTCGAAGAAACAAACAGAAAAACAAAATCTAACCCTCTAATTTTACGGCCATTAAACAACACTAAGCAGAGTATGCTACACGTTTTGAAAATGTTAAAAACTCTGTACCTTATAAGGGAAATGTAACACAAGTCACCACAAATCGATGATGAATAATCACAGCACGAGTGTATGTGTGTGTGAAACGCTAACATAAAAAAGTAAACAGAATTGAAATTCAAGAACCTTGATAAGGTTTTACAAGGTAAATCAACAGTAAATTCTTACAGATCCACTCTTTTACATTCTAAGAATAAGAATAAGAAGACCTTTATTTATCCCGAGGGAAATTCTTTTGTCACGTACATGCTCAAAGCAGCAGGAGAGACAGAGGAACAGATGAATAAGATATACAATATATACAATAAGAATAGTAGTATACAGTAATATACAGTAGGGAGTCAGTTCTTCATACTACTCAGACATGCAATAAAAAATTACTACATACCTAAAGGGACTAAACACACAAGAGGTGGTGCTTGTAAGCACTTTATGGTAAGTCTGCTTTTTGTGTATTCCAGCTGAGTTCCATGAGATTCCAAAGAAAGTCTAACGATAACACTATAGGATTAAGTTTTTTTTTTAAATATAGACTTATTGGTGTTCCTTGCCTTTACAGTTATCTACACTTGGCCTTCCTCTGAAAGACGAATGACTGCCAGAAATATCTGTGTGATATGGAGCTGTTTGAGAGCAGTTTGAAAGCATGTTTATTCTATTAACTTATTTATTAAATTTCCATTGATTACTTAGTAAAATTCTCTTTTTTGAATCATACATTAGCCTGTGCTAACAGAGCGTTTAATTGTTATTTCCTGGCGTGAGAGAAGCTTCTGTAATTAGAGAGGAAATGCAGGGTTATTTTTGTGTTAGATAACAGTGGCAGGGAGGAAACAGTGGGTTACTACTAACAGCTGTACTGAAAAGACGTATATACTTCTGTGGACCTGTTTTTTAGTGCTTAGAATTATTAGGCATTCTTAACATTACATTGAAGTTTCTTAGTTATCTGGTCTAATGTGCCTTTGCTACACAACAATGGCAACAACTGTAAGCTGTTAAGATCATACTACAATAAGAGTGAATAACAGTATGGCTTTTTATCACAGAACATCTGGGATGATGTAGAACATAGTTTTATGAACAATGCCAGGAAATAATCAATAATCAAGCACTTCTGGTTCACTTCTTGTGAGAGTGGTCCTAATATATATGAACAACTCTGAGTAACTGCAGTACATATCATTCCTCAAATGTAACTCACACAGAAGTGGATGAAGAGACCTCAAAACACCATCATAAGCTCCTTTTCACACAGAGAGGGTTGCAGACTGAAATTTTTAAAAAGAAATTCAACTAAAAATATTAAAGTTTTCAAAATGTTTATCTTTGTGTTTTCCTAAAATAAACAGCAAGGGTTGAAAACAGACATACGGACTTCAAAGATGGTTGGAAAGAAGTTAAATGACATAGGTTTTATGGAGTTTATGTTTTACTTACCAAGAGTGATTGTGCTTTCATAACATGAGTTCATGTGAATGTTTGAATTACACTGAAAATAAAACAGAAAAGACTAGAAAACAGGTCTAATTCTAAGCAAACGTTATTGTAAGTCCAAATTGCTAAAATAGATTAAAAGATATGGTTGGAATAAACATGTGTAGATAAGCTAAACTAGCTAAGATGATATGCTTGGGGTAAGAAAAATATTTTTGCTTTAGCACATATATTTTCAGCATTTCTTTAGTATTAGATTTAACTTTGCTACCCTCCTTTAGTTAAAGACTAACAGTAAGCCTTTGGTTGCACTTATACACACATTATAAACCCATTTATATATTGTATTTTTTTCAACTTGGAATAAATTTCCCACTAACTTCCAGGTCCACCCATTCACATTCAAAGAAAACTATCCTTTTTCCACATTATGAAGTACCCGATTTCATCATTAAAAGGAAAAATTTGGAAAAGAAATATCAGATAGACTAAATATCATAATAATAATAATAAAATAAACAAATATATATGTGTATAAAAGTAATTAAAATGACTTAAATGATAAACCAGTTACAAGACTTCCAAGTAATTATTTTTTTGGCCTTTTTTAAGTTTATTAGATGGACACAGTATAGACAACAGGGAGGTGGGGGCAGAGAGAGAGGAGAAGGCATGCGGCAAAGGGCCGCGGGTGCTACTCAAACCCAGGCCGGCCGTTCTCAGCCGTATGGCGTGTGGTCGCTCGCTCAACGCACTGAGCTAAACCAGCGCCGACTTTCAAGAAGTTCTTAGTAGAAGTGAGACCATGTTGGCAATTTTTTATATGGAAAAAACTCACAAGTAAAAGTCCTGTTCCAAGCAGCGCAATTGAAATATTTTATTTCACTCAATGTGCAGCAACCACATCTCTGGTAAGAGTACCAACAGTTTATCAAAGCTTTTGAATTGTTTAAAGTGCAAAATAATCCATAACATAAGCACACAGGTAAATAACATCAGTTTTTTAAAAATAACTTAAAATACAACTTTACTTAACAGCAAGCAACAAAAATTCAAACAATGAATATGCAAAAGAGTGTTACGGCCCTGGGCCTTGGAGGAAGTGAGACTGCCCTTTTGTTTATGCAAATCTAAGTGTGCCAGGACTCGTGGATGACTGGCTGCTGGGAGTCCTGTGCCAGCCTTCTTTTATGCAGATCAAAGTGTGCCAGACTGCGTGGACGATTGGCTGCCTGGAGATCCAATGACACTCCAAGACCAACTGACTGGCTGATTGTCTGCACCTGGGAGTATAAAAACGCTGAAGATTCACACTGAGGGGAACTGCTGTGCTGACGTGAACATGCAGTGTCCTCCTCGTCTGCCTAGCATTTGAACTCCGTTTGTAAACTCTGAGATACAGCTGACCTTAGTTTTGTTAGAGTCTTGTGTTTGCTGGCTCAGCTTAGTTAACCCTTAGTTTTTATTCTTGCCTGTTCTTTTCTTTGTGTATTAATTATTTGCAGAGGTGTGGACTCGAGTCACATGACTTGGACTCGAGTCACATGACTTGGACTCGAGTCAGACTCGAGTCATTAATTTTATGACTTTAGACTTGACTTGAAAAAATGTTCTAAGACTTGTGACTTGACTTGGACTTTTACACCAATGACTTGGGACTTGAATTGGACTTGAACCGGTTTACTTGAAAAGACTTGATATTTTACCCCAAATATAAAATTTAACATGCATATTATATAGAGATTGAAAATGTGACGTCATTCACGGGTAGAACCGCAAAGGATTCTGGGAACTCGTGGCAAGTGGTACTAGCGCACGCAGGCTTTCAATTAAAATCAGTCACACAGCGATAAAAAGAAACACAAAAATGTCAAGAAGCTGTTGTATTATTAACTGCAATAGCCGGTCGCATGACAGCCACGGGAAGCCGACGGGTAAAGAGATCGGTTGTTATCGGATTACGTCGTTGAAGAGAAATTGTTCGAGCCATGTTTCCGAAGTAACAAAGACGCGACGGATGGCCTGGATTGCAGCCATTCAAAGACCAAATATAACGTCCCAGAACACTCCAGCTCACAGGTTAGTCTGCTCCAAGCATTTACACGAAGGTCAGTGTTTTTTAGTAGTTAATACGTCATTTTCATAACATAATTAGTGATATAGGTTACAAGCAAGTCTGGCGCTGAACAGAAATTGTCGCGCTATGCTCCTGTGTTTATTGTGCATAAATAGTGAATTGTCCTGACACAATACTGCGTTTCGCTTCTGTTATTATGGTACATTGACAAAAACATATACTTTTATTCACAGGATAAAACAATTGTTTTGTATCACTAATTGTCCAGTACAATTACAGCATACAGTATTATTGTCACTGCTACATTTCTGTGATGGGTACCAGAAATTATTTCCACTACTAATTAATTACCGTTGAGCTCAAAGGTCCTATTAATAAACTGTTAACGAATGTGTATTTATGACGACAATTTGTGAGACTGGTAAATTTATGATACGTACGATGGTCTTTCGTTCTACACGGTGCATTTCAAGGTCCTGCACCCATCCGTCGGTAAACTGTACCTGGGCTTGTTGCAGTGACCTGAAGTTACTAAACTTCATGAGTGTATGCACTCACTCCAAGAACCGTATGATTATAAATATGCATATAAATATGCTAAGATGAGATAGCTGACTTCATCTAACTAGCAAATGTTGTCCAGGCTACGTTGGTGATACAGTTTTTTTTTAATGTGTATGATATTTTTGTCATGCGATTTTAAAACTGGTCCTACAACCGCATCCAAGAATAACATGCAGCTTATCTCAGAACTGTCGGTGAAAATTATTCTTGGAGCTAGGTTTAATTGAGCTGCATTTTAAAGAGGTGCAATTTCACAATTTGTGTATATTTTCTAAGTTCACTATTTTGTCATGTGTTGAGAAAAACACAGATTTTAAAATTACATGGTCTAATATTTACATTTAGCATAACTGCAACATTCTTTTTTCTTTTTTTTCTTTTTTTTTAAAGACTCGAAAGGACTTGAAATTCAAAGTTTCAGACTTGTGACTTGACTCGGACTTTTACACCAGTGACTTGAGACTCGACTCTGACTTGCCTGACATTACTTGAGACTTGACTTGAGACTTGAGGATAAAGACTTGAGACTTACTTGAGACTTGCAAAACAATGACTTGGTCCCACCTCTGATTATTTGCCCGGTGGTCTGTTGAACAGCCCCGTCGGTTTTTAGTTTAATGTTTGCAATAAAACCCCTTATTTACTCTGACTTCGTGAGTGGGCTTGTGTATGTTTCTCCCCACCTGTCGCCTAGCAGAGGGGGTCGTAACAAAGAGAGAAAAAATACTTCTCATTTTAATTAATAACAAAGCTAAAGGAAAAAAAAATCAAAGTGCATTCTTTTTTAAATCATAAAACTTATTTTGTTTTTTAATATTTGGTGGTGGTGTATTTTTACCTCCCCTCTTAGATTGTTTTTTTACAGGAGGAAATGGGCAGCGAGTTCAAAAAGTGTTGCAGGGTGGAGAGGTAATCATCTGGGTGGCAGCGCAAGTGGGCCGCATGTATCGACTTCTTCCACTTTCTGCTGTGCACGTCCACTCCTCTCTGTCTCCAGACGTCAATCAGCTTTTCCATCACTGCAGTGTTGCACATTGCATCGTTTTCACTGAAGAAGAAGAGAGCGGGAGCGGTAACTGGGCTGTTGTGGAACACTTGGATGCTGGTCTCATAGAAGTCTGCCGTGTGGGTTTTGAAAAGCCAGAAGTAAAGCATGGCAGTGTTTTTGACAAAGCTCTCAAAACGTGGCACCAGAGTTCTACCAATGCCTGAATAAAAAATGTAAAAAAACACAAGAGAGTAAATAGTTTAGAGTTTTAAAGCTTTACTCTTATGTAGGCCGTGTATCAAAAATAACCTAGACCTATATAGCTAAGTCCTAAAATGGCCAGCTGTAGGGCAAAATCAAATATTATTACCTCCTTTTTAGTGCTTTTGTTGTGTTGATGATCCAATCCAATACCTGACAAGTAATGTCATGGCTTACCCTGTAGTCAAACACACCAACAAGTCTGTGCTCCAGTTCTTCTGATTGCAATTCTAGCCTTTTTCTTTGTAACCTAACGTAACTCTAATTACCAGGTGCTTTGCGTCCATGTTGTCAGAAGTTTACATGCATCATGGGCATGAATTTGATGGAAATTTTGCACTTCTAACAGACTTTTGATTTCTTCAAAATGTTCTTTTTCCTCTTTGGAATCTTTAAGGACTTCAAAAAACAAAAGAAAAGAATTGGGTGCACATGTTTGAATTTATTTTAATTTAAATAAATGAGGTTTTAGATGGTAGTACAGTAACTACACAGTGTGAATGCCAGTTAATTTTTTTTAGAAAACTAGACAGAACTAGCGGCTTAGATAGAACCTGATAAAAATCCCAAATGTTAAATGGATAAACTGCTTGCAGACACAGCCCTAAAGCCGATTAAAACAAGCAGCTAGAGAGAACTCCTGACAAACTGGAGCAGTGGGTCGATCGGCTAATAAATTATGTAAAGATCTGACACACGTATCCAACACAAAAGTGAACTGCAACCGAATATACTAGATCACTCTCACTCACCTATCGCCATGTGGTCCAGTGTGCCGACCACTAAGCTGTCATAGATGTGTCCCATCATCCTCTGTGCCAGGCCTCCATGTTTTTTTGGTTCTTGGACAATGTGGGTGAGGATTTGAGTGAAAGTGTAGCCACCGATGGAAGAAGCATGAACCAGCATCACCCTCCCTGCGAAGGGAGGGTTCTCCAGAATTTTCAGAACCTCCAATCCATACTCAAGCCCCCATCGAGGCCACAGGAAATGCATCACACTGCTCTGAACCAGGAGGACATCCATGCCACGGTCCAGATAAAGGTCCCGGTACTTAGCCATTCCCCCTGGTTGGGCTCCAAGCCAGGAGAAGAAAACCAGAAGTGGACGAGAAGTGGACGAAGAATATGATTGTTTTTGGTAGGAGACAGATGTGTTTGACGGTGAATCTGAGAGGAGTGTAGAGGAGGCTTCTGCAGATGGTGAAACAGGGAACGTGGGGCAAAGAGCTGCAGAATCTTGAAAATTTTTGGCAAGACATTCTGTTTCGCAACCTGTACCAGTGAGTGGAGTGTAATAATAGGTTATGCCATTGCAGATCGTTTTGGCTATTAAATGTCGTCTGTTAACTTTATCCGACTTGGTTGCATCAGTCCTTATGAGGCTGAAAAAGAGGCCAGAGTGAAACATGAATACTTTCCACAGTTCACCAGAGAAACATCACAGAACAACAGACTATAACATTCACTTGGCTAAGGATTTGCAAACATATCCTCAGAGGACCCAGAGAACTCAAAGACTGATTATTGTCATTATCTGTTGTGACTGTCACCACAAACAGTAATTCATGGAGAATTCTTTGAGGTTAAATTAACTTTAATTCCCATCGTAGGACTGAAATTATGGACAAACAAAATGACTATAATAAAGTCATCAGTATGGTTTTAAAGGAAGGAAGTTTATTTATTGTGCCAGATGGCCATTTGTTTAACTTCAATGTAAAATCATTTTACCTTATTTAATGCCATCATTTCCATTTTAATGACATTATTTTTACATAGCCTGTGAGTGCAGTGGTTCACATGATCAATTTTCCATGCATTAGACTCAACAGACTGTTTATTTACATGCGTTTTTAAAAGACTTAATTTATATTGGAAACATGTTTACTGTGTTAAGTTTTATTTCTAGATGATGATGTTGAAGCCATGTAATCATCATTAGTGGACTACATGCAACTGAGATGCATAGCAGGCCAAGGTTTTTGCATGTCAGTGTGCACTTCCTATTTGAGTCTGGCCCATTTTATGTGTAAAATTATGTCGTTTTAAAGGAAATAATACAAGAAATCAAATAACTAATTGGAGGTTGTTCGCTACTATGGATGACGGAAAGGAAAAGTCAGCTGTAAACCATCTTCTTGCCTCACCTGAATGAGTGTAACTTTACCAGGTTGTTAATTTGACCTACACAGAAAACACCTGATTAAAGTGACACATTCACCCCTTCATTTCATCGATGGATCCATTTCCGTGATCACAAAAACTTCACGCATGGCATTTAGCTATATATTTGGCTTTATTGTGTCACCTCCTTGTAATTGTACTTTTTTAACACCTTAGACTTTTATAAACCGTAGTTTAAGTCAATTTTGCACCATCTTTCTTGGCTCTTTACTGGTGGTGCTCTATAGCGACACGCTGGCAAAACGAATGCGTGACCTTGGTTGTTAATATTTTTTACTGCGTTCTTGACGCACACCTAAAGCTCCACGCCGATCCACTGATTACCGTATTGTTTGAACATGTGATTAACAGACTTTAGGAAAATGATCCACACATAGCATTACAGCTTGCTTTATACCTCTGCTGCTTTTACCAACGCGTGCACTGAGTGAAGTGAATCCTGGGGGATAATTTCAGAGCATTACTGGGTCACGCGAGGACACGTCACATCTTTTGTCTACCTTTGTTTCAGTGGATATTCGTGCAAAGAGCAGTAAGCAGGGCATGCACAAGTAATGCCAAAACAACATGATGTATCTGTCTACATATATATAGATAAACACATATGTATATATTTATATTTTACCCTGTGGAGAACAGCAGGTTTCCCATTCTGAGAGACTTAGGTGTGTCCGTCTCCTCCTGGTATTCTGAAAAAAATTACTTCTGAGAGTCGTTTAGATCTGCTAAGGCTTTATAACGTAGCAACGGATAACCCCGGATGTTTGACTGACAGTCAAGGGTCCGCCTCTCTTCCACCGGCTCTTGCCGCCCCTTTAACTCCCGCAGTCCTCCGTGAGCGGTTTCTTGTCCGCGTGCTGCAGTACGTCTGCTCGGTCCCATCAAACGAGCGGAAACAAAGCGCATAAAAGATCGCCTAAGACACAATGTGAAAGCAACAACTATTAGTGATGAATAATATAAGACGAGGTGTTCAATAAAAATTCTTGTTTGACCCTTTAACATCGGAACACGAAGGTATTTATAGCGTCAAGGGCTCGCATGCCCTGGTCACACTGACCCGACAGGCTTCATGTGGCTAAATAGGGAAGCACAGAAATCCAATCCATGTTCTGACATACCAACCAGTTAACTCCAAAACGTCTGATGGGCCACGAGATGGAGCCAGAGAGCCACATAGATTTCAGAGAAACAACTTTGTGCTGATGCAGTGGGTGGCACTGACACGGCAAAAAGGTTGTATTATAGTATATTAAATATTCCCGGTAGCTTCATGTTGTGCACAGTTAGTTGTATGTGTGTGTCATGGTGTTAGTTTCCTGTTCGGGATTTCCTTGTTTAATTTTGCAATTCTTAGTCCGTTTACACGCTTGCCAGTTTTGCTTCCTGTATTTGTTGTTCTTTCCCCCTTTTCTGATCGTTTGTCCTCAATACCTGTCACCTGAGTTTAGTCTCCCTCACCTGTTCCCTATCAGCTGATTGCTCACTTGGGAATAAATGTACTCCCAGTTTTAATTTGTTTACTGTGGAAAGTCCCCTCCCGTGTGTTAATTTGTGTTTGAGTGTGAACTCTGGACTATGTCAGGGACTTTAGCTTTTGCCTGCTCATCATTTTGATTGTTTGCTACATTATATGATTCCCCATGTATAACCTTTGCCTGCTTTTTGTTTTTTTAATTATAATTATTTCGACGTTAAACTTTAACTCTGTTCTCTGTGTGCCCTGCATTTCCATCCTCTTCCTCCATGTCTCTCAGAATAACCTGCTATATATGTTTATTATGTGTTGTCGTCTTTGCCTTTCTTTACGACAAATTGTTCTTACAGCAAAATCTAATTTTGTAGAGTTATTTTAGACAGTGGGGAATTCCAGAATCTAGAAAGCTATGCCAGCAACATGTTGATGTAATTCATCCTTTAAGAAGCTTCCAGATTAAAATTGTTACATCCTGCACAGTAAGACAGTATTAAATATGTTTTATCTACACAAAATATAACAGATATACCAAACTCAGGCATAAATACCTGAATTCAAAATTATGTAGAGTTCAAGAATCTGAGTCTATGTTCTTAACTTTAAGTTTACATTTGAGATCGTCTCAATGGGGATTCCAGAGAAAGTGAGCCATGGCTGTCCTCTGACAGTGCTTTATATGTAGGTAATTTTAAAATGTCACATGTATGATCAAATATTTCCAATCTGTTAGGCAGCAGAGTGAGTTTTAGGTAATTTCCTACAGTTATTACCCCATTAACACACACACACACACACACACACACACACACACACACACACACACACACACACACACACACACACACACACCGCTACAACACCTTAAAATTTTCCAGGATATCTGCTTATGTTTGAAACCCTGGTTTGGGTGTGTTTACTTGTGGATTACTCCAATATTCCGATCATTATTGTCCCTTTGAGCTAACTGGCTATGAATGGCATGTAACAAACAATGTGAGAAAATGTTGCCTTAACATAACTAACATTTTTGTTCACTTTTACAGACTGCTCTCTTGTTTTTGGCAAACAAGTAAGCAAACAGTTGTCTGCTTATACAGAAGGCAAACATGGAGCAACATTAGTTTCATTTTGCTAAATATATGCCTGTGATCAGAAGCTAGTCCCTAATTTTCCCAATAGACTCTTTATTCCTGCAGCACGTGGTTTCATTAGAGTTTGTTTGTTGAAACGAAAGCTGCCTGCTGTAACTGGAGTTGAAACCAAAACAGTGAAGCTGTAGGCCCCAAAGGTCAATGAGCTGAAATATATATTTAAATTCCAGTATATAAGAAAGAAATTACCTTCAGGAGTCGTCAGGAACAACAGATTGGACTTATAATTCTCTACTCAATTAACTGCACTGACTTCAAATGACTCGCACTCAATAGTTAATATAAAAATATTGATTAATGCAGTTTTAATTTCTGCTCTGTTTGTGAAAACTTGTGTGCAGCAGAAAAAGGCTGCATTGCTTTTCCTGCCTCAGCACGATCACTTTCAGGCTCAGTCAGGCAGAAAAATGTTTGAGTCCCACAAAAACATAACCCTCACCCCCCAGGCCATGTGTCTGTGGTATTCTCATCACTAGCTGGCCTCCATCTACCCTACACCTCTCATTCCCATCTAATGACATCCTCTTAGGACACCCCCCCCCCTCCCCAAAACTCTCCCTACACATAAAAAGAGGTTTGCAAGGACCACCCCCTATTGCAGCCATACAGATTCCTGGCCTTCCCTTTCTGAATTGTTTCACCATGGGCTCTATTGTCCGAGCAAAGACAGAAAGTTGGGAGGAAGAAAGAGAGTGAAGAGAGGGGAAAATGTGCCCTCTCTATTCTTTGGGTTGGAGGCGTCCACCCACATCAGGGTGTGGAAATTCCGTTTCAGCTTCCTGCTTTCTCTCCAAGCCCTTTCCTTTTAGTCCCCTCACTCAGTCATCGCTGTCATGGGTTGTTTTTGGCTTTGTGGAACGTCCAGATTTTAATGCAAAGCGTTATCTGAGGATAACCCAGGAGCACTTTTACTCGTAGTAGGTATGAACATGTGGCAACATCATTCAAAGCTAAACAATCATAATAGAAAAACAACGCAGAGTTAAGCAAACTGAATACTTATAGGGAAACCTGTATTTTTCACACACGCACACACACACACGCGCTGCAGGTAATGAGTCAATGAGTAATAAGGGTGAAACAAACATTAAAGTTATGGTCAACAGAACCAATGAGCTGAAAGATGCTAAAATTTTCTATCCGGTTGTTCAGTCTGACGTCACTAGCCGTGTCTGGGTCTAAACTCCGCTGCAGGTCCATATATCAAACGATCACTATGGCATTATTGAGAGTTGAAAAACTGTCTAAAGTCTTTCATCTTTAATAAAATGATCAGCGTTCTGCTCTACCAGGTGTAACAATTGAGTTTAACATCCAGGCATCCATGAAAACGGAATTTATGACATTTAACGGAGTTAGAAGTTAGCAGGGAGTTAGCTCGCTAGCTTCTATCTAAATACAATATAGCATGTCCTGACTGCAGGGTTTTGAAAACAAATTAAAACGTACATCTCTGTTATCACTTCCAGCATAAATGAAGACAGAAAACTAAACAGCAGTGACGTTTGTAGGGTTACTGAAGTTGGGCTAGCTGATATATAATGATGTGCTACGTGACCGCTAGCGACACAGCTGTGTTAGCATAATATAAACAAGCTAACTTTTTTTCCACTCGATAAAAGTTAACGTGAGTGTTCTCAGTGGTCAGAAACAAATGTAATCGCATGGCAGGATGCTGTAAAAGGACCAAACTTCAGCCAGGAGAACAACTGAGATAATCCATCCACAATACGAGGTTAGTCATTCATATACTGCTGCATGGGCTGGGCTGTAGTTACATCCTAAGGTTTTAAAAACTGAGCTTAAATAAATGATTAGCGGTAATAAAAGCCGAGGGAGGTCAGTGATCACTGACTTTTTTAGGAGCTTTTTGAGATCAAACAGAAGAAAATACATAACATTAAACATGTTAACAACACAAAAGCCTTATTAAACGCAGACTACTTTAGACCCGGAAGTAGGAGTCGTCGCGTCATCACTGAACAACCGGATAGGCCTGAGGGGACTGGTGTAATGATCATATTTGTTGCTACTTTTGTGGTGCAAGTTGTGTTACTTAATCCATGATTAATTATGCCAAGAAAGCCGTGTTAAACAATATGAACCTTTATTTCCCATTCCTTAATTTCCATCAGTCTCACTCTCCCACCCAGGCCTTTCCAGCTTTCAAGATTCTTGAAGACTGTGATTTGCATTCACGCCATGCCCAAAGGATGTTATGGTTACTGTTACGATGTAAGACACCTGTCCTTATTAACCAATTACATACCAAGAACCAAGGACATTTGATGGGATCAGTCTTCCTCACTGGTATGGAAACCATGTGAAATCTCCAACCATACAGTCACTGATTACAGATACCCAGCAAACACTGAGTACAGCAAAAAAAAAAAAAAATTATCCATTTAAAGGTTTTTGCTTGTGTGTGTGTGTGTGTGTGTGTTTTCTTTTTTAAATCTGTAGACTATATTGTTAATTTATCTGCTGAAAAACTATAAAGTCAAAACCTTAACAGGAAATCTTCCAAATACTTGATACTACCTAATACCTAGTGTGAGGCAGTTGCTAATGATAGTGAGTTACATGAAGCTAAACTTGACCCCTATCAGCAGCCGTTACCTTTGAAAAGTAATCTCTCACTTTCCCCTCCTGTCCTGTCTTTCAGCCATTGTACGTTTGCCTAGCAGGCATACTGTGAGACAAGCTGCACCGAAACAGTTTGTGTTTGCTTATACTTTATATTACTTCACCACTTTAAAAACATACTCTGTTTATCTTCAGACAAGTTGTTAAGTGTTTGCTAACATTTGCTTTGTTGCAGTGCCTTCAAGTGTCCATAAAATCAGTTGTCATTAAATGTAAATTGAATTCTGGAATGGGTGCAACTGCATATGAATTCCAAAAGATTAAAAGTTGTGAACAGATGGCGCATGGAGCTATATGGCTCCAGGAGGAAAAGTAGTCTGGTTGATAATGACACTAAAATGGGAGAATTAAAAGTTCTGGAAACAGCCTGAATACAGACTGTATATAAAGAACTATGATAACAGCGACTACTGTTTTCAAGTATACAGTAAGCATCTTTGGTTGCTTCCATCTTGCACTTTTGAAACCAGATGGTGCATGAAAGAGTAGACCTGATTAGCTAATGCTAACACAAGCTAGATAGCTTAGCTAGCTGTCGCGTTAGTAGGGATTCAAGTTTTGGCTGGTAAAAATGAAACATACCCTGCTTAATGGGAAAACTGTAACCATGCAGAGAGCAAGCAAGGCTGAATCTGACTGACAAATCAGTAACACATAGCCTGCATTATTATCTATTTTACTTGTTACAAACTAAACATTTATCAACCCTTTAAGACCTACCATAGAACCAAGTCCGCCAGAGCTTATATTATATTTTTACATGTTGTTGTGCCATTTTTGGGAGCATTTCAAGTTGATATACATCAATACAACCATTATAGTCCAAATTCTAATAATATGTATGCATTAAGTGCATAATAATTACATAAATTGCAAAAAAGTGCAATAAACTACAAAACAATTGAAAATAGTTTTTGTTTTTTTAAACATATATTTCTAGTTAGAGGAATTTAAGAGGCTTAACCCTCAAAACTGTAAATACAAAAAAGTTGCACAAAATAGTTTCCCACCACAGGAAATTTATTTTAAGTGTCTTCATAGTTTTATTTTTGAAATACACCAATTTTTATATACTGCAGGAAAAACGAAAAATAAATATTATAATGCAAATTTGCAAAGAAAACAGCATATGCATCAAAATAAACTATTTCCAGCAGTGCAATATGAGTCCTAAGCATCCCAGAAACGACACAGAAAGTCATAAAGTCAAACATAACTTAAAAACTCAAAAGGCCATCAGGGCTCAAAAGGCCCTGATGGTAAAAAACTACATTTCCGCAAATTGACGTCACTTCCGGTTTCGGGCAGGTCATGGCGGACATGCGATAGTTCGTGCTGATGGACGTAGGAAGTGTTACAAACAGCTGCTCAGATCGGTAAAGCGTGTTTCTGGAATATTATTTTTTTTGTTGCTTCAAGTGCATTTTATGCAGTTTTTGCAAAGCTATATGTGGAAAGAAACCGTGACCTAGGACAAACTGATGGCATAAGATGTAAGTACAACTCCTCCGGTTTCATATGCAAAACAAATTATTGCGCTAGCTTATGTGGTTGCAGTGCTACCGGGATTTAAAAATAGTAACGCAAAATGGAGCGTGCCCGCTGCCACCGGCTTTAATAAAAAGAAAGAAAATAATGATTTTAGCAATATATGCAATGAGCACTTGGGGTATTTTCAAACTTCTATCCAGTCAACCTGATTACACTGGTTTCACCTCCAATCCTTCGACTACATTAGTCTTTTGCAGATATCTATGTGATTGAGGTATCACACTGGCACAAATTGATTGCTAACTAGTCTGTCCCAACCAATTTGTTTACAATAATTACGTTTTTCATTTGCTTCACTTTAAGCGATCTTTAAATTGTTGATGTTCTTCTGATTGTCCCAAATGCTTTGCCAAGGGCATACATTATAACTCTGTGAGCGCTCCATTGAATGTGAAGATAACACATTATTTACCCCACAGGCTTGTAGCAAAGAGTGTTGATTTGTCCGCCAAGGTCATCTCCGATGCTCATCTAACAGCTCTAATCAGCCATATCAAATCTGGAGCAAAAACTGTGAACATCATAAGAACACACATGAGGATTGTACACACACCCACACCCACACAGAGAGCTTGATTATAGGTTGTATTGCATATTGGGCATCTTTATATTGGACTTTTCCCTCAGTCAGATTGTCTTTATGGATTATTTCAAAAGTTGTACTTCATCAAGACTCCCGCTGTTCCCCACATTGTCTCTTTTTTTTTCAGCGAATTGCAGATCACAGTAAGAAAAATGTGAAGCATTATTATCAAAGACGGGGTAAAAACAAGCTAACAAAATACACATAAAACATTCTTTTAGCAAAATAAGCACAAGTTCAAAAATCTAAATGTGACTAAAAGTTTAGGGAGCTTTAAGATCTTGATCTTGGCGTGTAAACACACCGAGGAACCTGGGCTGGGTCCGTGCAGATGGCAGAGCCTCTAAACTACTCAGAGTGTCAATTGTTTTCTTTTTTTACGAGACAAAGAAACTTTCTTTGACTCTCACAAATAGCTATTGTCCGGCACTTTCCGTCTGCTGGAGCCAGCAGACTGGTCAAGGAGAGGACCTCGGTTTGCGGTTACATGCATAACACGCTGAATTATAGGGTGTTTTTAAGACACAAGCTAGGCTTGGAAAGAGACAAACCAGTCCCTTTAACACACTAAAGGTCACTATCATTAGCACAGGAATATGTGTAAAAGTACATGATGCTGAGAGGTTATCTTAAATTGGAAAAGGAAGAGTATTTCGGTATCACAACAGGATACTGACAGACGCTTAAAGATGTAACAACAATGGACAAAGTAGGAATAAATAATCTGAGCTTACACAATTTTTATTGTTATTAATTTCTTTTAACAACAAATTTTCTGATTACAGTTAACTAGAAGCAAAATTGTAGAGTATGGTTAAGAATTCCTCTTAAAATTTCCAGGCAGCCAGAGAAACATCTTCACGTCTTATACAAAATATGGTTTACGGTCATATTAATTTTGTGTTGGACCTCCTTTTGCCTTTGCTTGCTATAATTCTTTGTCATATATACAGGGAGTGCAGAATTATTAGGCAAATGAGTATTTTGTCCACATCATCCTCTTCATGCATGTTGTCTTACTCCAAGCTGTATAGGCTCGAAAGCCTACTACCAATTAAGCATATTAGGTGATGTGCATCTCTGTAATGAGAAGGGGTGTGGTCTAATGACATCAACACCCTATATCAGGTGTGCATAATTATTAGGCAACGTCCTTTCCTTTGGCAAAATGGGTCAAAAGAAGGACTTGACAGGCTCAGAAAAGTCAAAAATAGTGAAATATCTTGCAGGGGGATGCAGCAGTCTTAAAATTGCAAAGCTTCTGAAGCGTGATCATCGAACAATCAAGCGTTTCATTCAAAATAGTCAACAGGGTCACAAGAAGCGTGTGGAAAAACCAAGGCGCAAAATAACTGCCCATGAACTGAGAAAAGTCAAGCGTGCAGCTGCCAAGATGCAACTTGCCACCAGTTTGGCCATATTTCAGAGCTGCAACATCACTGGAGTCCCCAAAAGCACAAGGTGTGCAATACTCAGAGACATGGCCAAGGTAAGAAAGGCTGAAAGACGACCACCACTGAACAAGACGCACAAGCTGAAACGTCAAGACTGGGCCAAGAAATATCTCAAGACTGATTTTTCTAAGGTTTTATGGAGTGATGAAATGAGAGTGAGTCTTGATGGGCCAGATGGATGGGCCCGTGGCTGGATTGGTAAAGGGCAGAGAGCTCCAGTCCGACTCAGACGCCAGCAAGGTGGAGGTGGAGTACTGGTTTGGGCTGGTATCATCAAAGATGAGCTTGTGGGGCCTTTTCGGGTTGAGGATGGAGTCAAGCTCAACTCCCAGTCCTACTGCCAGTTTCTGGAAGACACCTTCTTCAAGCAGTGGTACAGGAAGAAGTCTGCATCCTTCAAGAAAAACATGATTTTCATGCAGGACAATGCTCCATCACACGCGTCCAAGTACTCCACAGCGTGGCTGGCAAGAAAGGGTATAAAAGAAGAAAAACTAATGACATGGCCACCTTGTTCACCTGATTTGAACCTCATTGAGAACCTGTGGTCCATCATCAAATGTGAGATTTACAAGGAGGGAAAACAGTACACCTCTCTGAACAGTGTCTGGGAGGCTGTGGCAGACTGTGTCATTTAAATAATGCTCGGTTGTTTCTAAGGGGCCCAAAGTGAGCCAAGAAAATATTCTCCCTGCCCTTACATTACCACAACCAATTTAAACCATTGCTACACAACTTACTGTTCTTCGCTGACAGGACTGGTGCAGGTGTGGTCTTCTGCTGATGTAATTCATCTGCTTCGAGGTTTAATGTGATCCTACCTCACAAACCAATCCTACCAGTTGTTTCTGCACATGTGCTGTGTATGCGCACAACACAAAATTAGGTGGCAAACCGTCCTATCTTTGTGAGTATGAGCTCCAAGTATACTTTGAGGGGTAAAACTAAGTGGAAAACCATCCTGCCTTCATTAATATGAGCTAGAAGTATACTCTGATGGGTAAAGTTAAGTGGCAAACCGTCCTGCATACTTAAATTTATGTTGGAATTATTGTGTGACAGCAGAAATGTGCATAAACTGTTGGACAGTTTGCCAAAATAGGATGGTTTCTGCAAACCTTGATTGCAATGAGTTTCTTTTTTTTTGTTTGTTTGTTTTTTGTTATTATTGTCTTGCTTTGAGCTCAAAGCTGTTTATTTGCATGATGTAAGAGAATTTAAAGGAGATAACACAACAACACAAAAATGTGAATGAATAAAGGCTGAAAAAAGAAAAACTATGTGTTAGAATGCACATACAAGCTTTTTTAAAGTTGCCCCAGACGGAGTATAAAAATCAACTTAAAGGAGAGATCGGACTTATGCATTCAACATTTTGGCTTCTTATTCACTTCAAACGTGCTGACCTCAACTTTTAAAGGTCCAACAGAAATGTCAGACAATTTCTGTGAAGCAAAACCTTAAACTGCACACTACATAGCACTAGCATCTACAGTGTTTACAAAATGATTAGATTGTATGACATGAACCCTTCTCAAAAGTGTGTATTAGTACTCAGTATACAGTGTGCTTCTTCTTCTTCAGTCCGGTTTAGCATGGAAGATGCATTTGCTTTGTCAGTTCATTATACACACAGTACAGTAGGCTAAAAGTATATGGTCAGGAGGTCAGAACAACAGAGTACAGAAAAAGATATTTGATATAAAAATAGAACAATGCAATTCTAAGTAGAGTAAGTACTTGTAAGGAAACTGGTCTTTGATCAAACCAGGGTAAAGTGAAGGTGGTTAAAAATAGCAAGGAGAGCCAAGGTCAGATATGCTATTAAGGCTTTCTTGCCAATGCTGGTGGGTGACACTGGGGATGGGGCTTCATCTCAGGCAGGTCTACTCAGAAACCGTTCAGGAAATTATGTTTCCTAGCTCTGGGACTGGGCAGATTGTTCCTATTTTTAGGTACTTCCTGGGGATCACTGAGGCAAAGATCTGGGGAATGCTGTACCAAAGGTAATGCACAAGAGTAGCATCCTCTCTTTGGACACCATAGATGTCAATGGAGATTAAAAAAAAAGTGGAACCATTTCACAAAATGATGTGCTAAACTGGCTTAAAGGTCAAATCTAGTCAAGTCGTCAAGTCAAGTGCCTTTATTGTCATTTCAACCATATGTAGTGGTACAGTACACAATGAAGCGAGACAACATTCCTCCAAGACCATGGTGCTACATATAACATGTAACAGACAATTAGCAGAGGACTAAATAAAGTGCAAGCATGCAAAAATTGAAAAAACAAAACAAAATAAAGGGCTGCTGTCCCTTACCTTATGTAAGTGATGGTTATTGATAGAAATTATATATAAAAACTTAGATTTTAATGCAGAATTGCTGATATAATTTAGATTTAGTGATTCAGAGTTTTTGGGACCACCCTACTCTTTTCCAGCCTACCACACTCATACATAGAGCATAAATTTGCACTTATTATTTACTTTAAAGAAGTTGTAGATGGATAAAGACACACAAAACCACAAAAAGAAATTTACTGCAATGCCTGCAATTAATTAGCTGTTTTATAGGTTTCAAGTAGCCAGGTTTGCCGTGTTAGTTATTCTCAATCGATATGTTAGTTCTTGCTCAGAGTATGAATGGGAATTTTTTAAAGTTTAAAGAGCTGCTCTGTCGGTATTCTTGCCCGGCTTGTAAGGTGGTAAGCTTTAATTTTTGGACCAGGTAGGCAGAGCTTGAGACACTTTTGTAAGGATGCATGAACCAAGACTGAGCTACGAGGGAGCTACTGCACACACTTAAGCTTTTTATAAAAGCTTCATCAGTTGAATGTCAAATCACCTGAGGGTGCTGAAGCCCTACACTGATTAAAATGGACACAGCATAAAACACAGGTTAGTGCTCTCTAGGCAGGTAGCTTGCAAAGGGGCTTGTAGAGCTAGCACCAATTGTAGGTATGCTAAAGCTAACTAAAATAGCAGACCCTATCTGAGATTTTTGAAAGGATGTGTAGAATCTGACTGAGAGCTAAGCTTGACTTATATCACTAACACTACACATCTGTTTTTGGCAGTCTACAAATTGTGGGCGTTGCATCAATATGAGACAATGATGTACTTTAGGACTGATGTCCAATGACAGCATGCACTCCCAAAAAGACCTGCAACAAAATTTAATTAAAACAGTAAACATCTGTTTTACTCTTTTAGTTAACACAAACAGAATCTTTCAAAGTGCATATATTAAAAGAGTCTTTGGACCTAAACATGTGATTACAAGCCAAATCAATTGCTGAGGTATGTGGCTGGAAATGTGGCAATGCTGGGGGAGAAAAAAGGCAGGGAAACGAACAGATGTGAGAGTTCTGCTGGCATTTACAGCTCACAAATGTCGGGTAGAAAATAGTGGCAACTTCAAAAACGTTTGAGGAAAATGTGGTAAACTGTTCGACTTGTTTACAATTTGTATCCGCCTTTCTCGTGTTTCTGCACAAGTTGTATTTTGTTAAAGCAGTGTGATTGTGTAACCAGTTAGTTTATCCTGCCAAGAAATGATATAATACTAAAATATCATTAAATACACACGTTGACATTAAAGTGTCAATAGAGAGCAAAAGAGGAGGAGGAGGAGGTCAAAGTGGATGAATGGGTCAAGCTGTTACAAAGGAGACTGCTGTAATCCCGCTCACACCTTAAACCTCCTCACACCTTAGTTACAAGGACGTCAGATCACATTTGGGTTTTACTGGAGGACAGCTTGAGGACACTAAGAACTTAACATAATCTGAACACGTGCTTTGAGTCTGTGTGCTTGTGATTGTGAAAAAAACATCCTCATCAGCACCATCAGTGATATTAGTTCTGGCCTTAAAAACTGCTGCAACTGGATACCAGCAGCTTTTTGCCCGTGTGTGCGCATTCATGTTAAAGGCTGTGTCTGTCATTTTTAAGCATGTGTGTTTGTCCGTGGCTGCGGGTCATCTCCGCTGAACAATTTGCCCAGTGAGGTGTGACCACAGGCATTGTGATGGTGGCCACACAGTGGACTACAGATGCAAAGAGTGAGAGAGATAGAAAAATACAGAGAGGGAGAGAGGGAGAGAGAGGGAGCGAGAGCAAGTGGGAGGGAGGGTGGGAGACTGGAACTCTGTTCCACACAGGCAAACCTACATAGGCTCAGAAACACGATCTCGCCTGCAGCACTCACACTCGAACACCGCTGGCTGTGGATCTTATTTCATACATCTGCGGGTAAGCACCTGACATGTTTTCACCGTCCTTTTCCTCCCTCTGTCTCTCTCTGTATGTGTATTTTAATCAGGTGGTCTTGACCAATAATAAGGTGTGTGTGGATATGACTCCTATAATGCAGGCAGTTGCATGCTGGCATACACACTCTAGCTGCAGTTTTACACACTGATACACACAAACATACTGGATTTCATCAAACATATATAAGATGAAGGGTTGTGGTTGATGCTGGTGTGCAGATTTTTACTAACATCTGGATTTCAAAGCTGAGTAATGGCTAAATATATGTGTATGTGTGTTCTTGTCAGTGAGGCGTCTGGATAAATCTGACATATAAAGATGTTGGCATCTGCAATTTTCACTCTTGTGATTTCGTTTAGCAGTTGTATCTATTTTCACTCACTTTGTTTTAGAAGGGTGTGCAAATGTATGTATGTGCGCTTTGGAGTTAGCAAACCAGCAAATGCTCTTGCAAGAATCGATTGGGGTTTTTTTTTTTGAGTGTGTGTGTTTGTGTGTCAGACTGCCCATTTACATGTGAGAGCAACACGCTCCAAGAAGCCAAACAGCGTAATCCAGAAGGTGTTCAAATTCCTGGGATTAACAAGACGTCTTTGGCTTCAGCTGTCACCATGGCAAAGGCAGCCTGTGGAAAGCCTGTGTTTGAAAGCGTCCTCTATAATAAGCGGGTTCACTGCATTCATCAGCTCTAGAGCTAACACAAGCATTAACCCACTACAATGTCATTCTCAATCAAGAGATTGATGAGATCTATCTCAGGGCTGGTCAAACTGGGATTTTTTTTTAAAGAGGTGGTATTTAGAATACATTAGAAAAATACATTAGAAAAATACATTAGAAAAATACATTAGAAAAAGAATGCCAGAACCAAAAGATAATGCCCTGGAGTGGAAGCCCTGCAGGTGAAAATAGCAAGGAATTAATCTTGTTTGTAAATACAGTGACTCAGGATGTTGTTTGGTTGTCAAGCCAACGGGACTCGGTTGGGAGTCCAGCTTATGATGCTGCCTATTTGGACACATGTGGATGGGTTTAGCTATTCTTAGACATGAGAACAGCTCTCATTATGGTCAATAATGTCCAGGCACTATTGACTGGTTGCACAATTCCATTTGTGCACATGTTGCTGCGAACACATTAGTTACAGTCTAGGACAACAGATGGAGAAATTATTTTTAAAATGATGACAAATGTGCAGCACGGTGGCACGGTGGTTAGCACTGTTGCCGCACAGCAAGAAGGTCCTGAGTTCAATTCCACCATCAGGCCGGGGTCTTTCTGTGTGGAGTTTGCATGTTCTCCCCGTGTTTGCGTGGGTTCTCTCCGGGTACTCCGGCTTCCTCCCACCGTCCAAAGACATGCAGCTTGTGGGGATAGGTTAATTGGATAATCCAAATTGCCACTAGGTGTGAATGTGAGTGTGAATGGTTGTCTGTCCCTATGTGTTAGCCCTGCGACAGACTGGTGACCTGTCCAGGGTGTACCCCGCCTTTCGCCCTATGACAGCTGGGATAGGCTCCAGCGCCCCCCGCGACCCTGAAAAGGATAAGCGGAAGTGAATGGAAATGGATGATGACAAATGAAGAAAGCTTCAAATTAAACAGGGGCAACTGTAGCTCAGGAGATTTGATGGTTTGATCCCTAACTCCTGTAGTCTGTATGTCCTTGAGGAAGATACTGAAGCTCACATAAGCGCTTGCTTATAGATTTATCACTTCTCTCCCTGTGTTGTTGCAAATACTGAATGATTGTTTATAATATTAGGTTTATCACAAGGAAATTTGTCTTACTTCCCGATCTAATAGAAATAATGCAGATTTAATGCTGCTTCCCACTGTGTCTGACTTCTTTGTCTCCTCCAACAACAGTTCCTCTGGTTGCCGGAGCCTAGAGGCAACTAGTCACAACACGGGTGTTTTGTCACTATTCTATAGGCTCTGTGCAATCAGAAAATAGCAATTTAAGGCAAAAGGGTTGTGCAGTTAACGACAGTTCTTTTAAAAATTGTCTGGGAATCTTAATAAAATTCTCGCTTGTGCTCTTTTGTAAACATGACTACAGTCAGCAGGTGGTTGACCTAGGCTACTGTGAAGACAGAAACTTTGCTTTGCCTAAAAGGTTACTATTTCCTGGCCACAGTTATTAGCCAATCACTGCTAATTTGAATAAAAACACTGTATGGCATCATGGCGACGTAACCACACACAAGCTGTTGAAACGCTACTATGGAAGCAGAATTGCAAGTTGAGTTAACTGAGTGATTTCCTTTTTTTTTAGTTTGCAGTATTGTTATGGCATTTAATGCCACAGAATTCTTATTACACACCATGAGCAAAGACAATATAGTAGTTGTGAAAGATAATAAAGAATAAAGGAGGGTAAAGTATCTGAATATTTGCATATGAGGCTCTAAAGCACAATAACACAAATTTTTGATAGTCACACATTCAAATCATCTTGGTTGTTCAGTGCCTGCTTGATATGGAAAGCCTTCTAATTCCCAAGATTTAAAAAAAAGAATCCTTTCAAATTTAATACTTAAGTTTGCTCTTTAGATGGGAGATGGAGTTACATTTGAAAAACAGAGGGCCCAAAGGCACGTGGGAGGACGCACGTGCACTTGTATGCTATTGCACCTACACATAACCATGGAAATAATACTAGAGTGAAAACTAGTGCTTGTGAATATGTACACCCACACAGCAGACTCAGAAAACAACAACGATCACACACAACAGTAGCCATTTGCAGGGAGGTAAATTACTCCATTATCCTGGACTATGTCATTGATCCTCAGACCTTCCCGCGCTCATAGAGGGTTTGTTAAATAGTAATGACGCTGGCTGCAGTCAATTCATCTCTATTCGCGACTGCCCTCGCCATTTCAATCACTCTAGAAAGACCCAAGCCTCCACTTCAGTTACAAGGTTTATATTTCTTGTTTGATTAACTTAAACAAAATTTTGAGTGCACTGATAACAGAAGGGGTTGTCCTGCGATAGTTCCAATTAATTTTGAAACAGCATATGTTTCATGGAGAAACGTGCTGCACCACATTGAAAGCTGACTGCGTGTCAGGTAGCTAATGGTCCCAGAGAAAATATGAGGTATGTGCTTTCTTGTAAACACAGACACGCTGAGACTAAAATGAAAGCCAGGAGTCTGTTGACAGAGTTAATAAAAGAGGTTCTGGGCAGCAAACTAAAATGAGCATCAAGGAGACTGCCGCAGAGTTCGCTCTCTTGGACTAACAATGTCACAATCGAATGTCAACACGGTGTTGTTCTTCTCCTCGCCTGCCCTTGTCTCTTGTTCTCGGTCCATCTTTCTCTATCTCTGCTCCGTTGAGCACACTACAGTGCCAGGCTCCCCACCATCTTTGTCAGGAGCAGTGAGACAAAACGCCAGCAAAATAAGAGAAGGGACTTGCATATTCCCCACAGCCACTTTTTTATAGCTCCTTTCCACTTGCTCGACTGCCTGTCAAACAAGACAATGCCTACAGCAGGCGTGTATTTGATGTGGGGAAGAATGGTAACAGGAATGTTAAAGGCAGTGGCATTAAAGCTCAAGCTGAGTAGGATTTTGGAATAATTGGTGGTTTGTAGTAAGATTATAAGATTGTTTAAATTTGACTCTGACAATTTGTGGTTGAACATTACTTGTAGGCTGCTTTGTTTACATTTTAAAGCTTCAGTTTGGCTTCGGTTTTTATAAGGTCATGTGAGAACATGCACATGAAATGTGTCACCCGCAAAGAAATACTACATGACTGAAGTTACCCTCACTGTAAACTGCTTTATGCTGTTAATTATCACCGCTCTCATCTTTTTTTCTTTTCTTTTTTTGGCTCTGACAAACCTATTTTCTCACCACAAACCAAATTTCCGATGAATGGAGCAGCCCATCTGCCTCATTGGTCCTTTAAACTTTAAGGCACTTTAAAACTTTGTTGGAAAGAAAATGTTTATTTTGAAATATAGTTAAAAATGAGGAAACACAGTTGCTAGAAACACACATTCAAACGCATGCAACCTTTGCTGTGTATCTCCTGGACATCCTCTGATATTATGACTTGAAAGGTAATTTTAAAATTTTTCGTATGTTAGATGCAAGAATAATCCTGATGTTGACGAATATGCATGAAAAATGTCTTAGTTGTTTAATCCAAGATCTAGCAAAGTATGCTTTGAATTGCTTAACTGCTTCCGGTGAATGGCCTGAAAAAACGATATCATAGTAAATATCATGATTATTCGAGAACTGTGCAATCGCTACGCTAAGGAAAGCGATCATTTTACCCTCGACATGAGCCTACATGAGTTTCCCATTTACCACACTGCAGGATACTAAATGAAAGTGATACTGAAGTGAAATATGAGAATGTTAACCAAAATAAATTATATATACTAACCCGCTGTGTAAATAATTGATGATTTATACATCAAATCAACAAAAGGGCAACTAGGGATGAAAGATAATTTGCCCCATGCTTCAACTAGATGTTTTTCCCTTTCTCTAAGCCTTTAAAAACTGCTGTCAGAATGTCTTGAAGAATTCAGGAGAGTGCAAGCGTGGGTGTGTGGATCTACTACAGAACAGTACATGTAGGTGAACAAGTTGTACTAACATGCAGAGTCAGATCCATATTCATCTACAATCGTATCACTCATATCACTGCATGCATGAAATGCGACTGTCTGCAGGTTGGCTGGGGCAAGCTCGAACACACAGCCATCTAAAAACATTCTCACCTCCTTGGAATTGGATTTTCCTGCTGTTCAGTCAAAATGCTAAAAGTGGGGAGTGTGTGGGAAGCTTCATGTTTGCCCCCCCCCCCTTCCAGTTCTCAGTCTTCATATCTAAGCATCTGACTGTGTGCTCTGGCTGATTTCATTCCTTCAGGCAGGGAAGAGAAGGGTTGATGGCTGGACAAAGCCCTGCTTTCCTGATCAGTGGAAGTAATCCAGAGACATCGGGATAAGCAGTGGCTTATTGATCTAAATTGTATGCGTGCTAAAGAAAATGGCAACACTTGAGAGATCAAAGTTAACAGGCAATGCTTTGAAAAAAAAGAGGGATTTAAATAAACTTGTCATAGCGGAAAAGAAAAGCTGACAATGAAGAGGAAGTGTGACATGCCTGATAAAAACAACGAGAGCACGGTAGAGAAGCTTGACTGTGATAGCAGTTTTCTGTGAATATTGATGCTTTTTTTTAAACTCCCACACAAAAAGACCTTTCTCCACTGCTTTAAAGAACAAATAAATCTGAGATTGAAAGAGAGCAAGACCAAAGCTGGGAGTTATTGAGGAGGGAGTTAAGTAAGGCTATGCATACAGGTTGTTGTTCTCACAGGGGAAATTCCTTGGGTGCTCCAGTCTTTTCACTGAGGCAACAGGCTAGTGACTTTGAACTATTCAATGCTCCACAAAAGAATAAGTGGTCTTTCTATTCTTCTCAGAGTCTAACCTCCCCCCAACCCAACTCTTATACATTATTTCTCAACCACTCCTTATAGAGGAGGATGTATATGAAAGGAAGTTCCTTCTCGAATTCATCAGTCCATGTAACAGCCCAACTGCTGCGACACAGTGAGCATGCGAGCAACAGCATGACATAAATACTGACCACGGCATCTGACAGAATACCGCTAATTGTGGGGTGTCCATAATACTTAAGCTCTTGTTGTGATTTGTGGCGGCTGACGTATTTTTTAAGCCTGCTAACTTCAGCAGTCGTTTGTAATGAGTGGCATCGTTTCTATACTTTTTTTTTTCAAGAATTTGCTTTACAGTCTGGAAAAACAGATCAAAAGCAGGTCATGCTCTAAGAAAACTCAGCCTTTCAAAAAGTGAACACATGCAAATTCTATCAAGTTTTCATCAACTCAAATTTAGCCGCCAAAGAGTGGATGAAAAGTGTGTCACTGATGTCCTCTGTGTTCTTGTCTTCTAGGCCATATTTGCTGGCAAGCCAGCCGGACCCATCTCAGGGAGCAGGAGAATGGAGAACAACATGTGACGGATCTGCACACCACTTGTCGAAAGCATGCTTCGCCTCCACTGGACCTTGGCATTCTTCTTTTGGTATTTTTTGTTACTTCACAGAGAGGCTGCGGCTGACGAAGAGGCCCCCTGGGGATCGACGGCATCAAGTGAAAAGCCACCTGAAGATAAAGTCAGCTCGTATTGGTGGGCCCCGGCTCTGTCGAAGCTCCCTTCCCTTCCCAAACTGCAGTTCGGTATTCCCTTTTATGGGAGTTCAGATAGTAAAGAAGAGGTAGCTGCAGTGACCACACCTGCCAAAGGGCTGACAGAATCAAATGATCAAGCCCAAGAAGGCTCAGGATCTGGAGACGAAAGCATTTTTGAAGCATCTCAGTCACCCACCACTTTGACTCAGGGGCTCCTAACCAGCGTGACTAAGATAAGAAGCGAATCACCTCCCACAGGAACATCAGATTCTCCACACAGCAGCATAGTTCTGAGCGACAATGATACTCTTGTTTCCAACTCCTACTCTCCCACAAGCGTCTCTATCAGAAACACTCTGTTCACCAACAGTCCCACCAGCACTAACGCTCCTGAACAGAATGCAACACATACCCACCCACCATGGGACACAACATGGGTAGCTGAGCCCAGCGCGAATGCCACCGCACAACACCTTCAAGAGAAACACAGTGTTCCTCTGGCAAATGAAGATTTTTCTCCAGAGATCCCTTCAACAATAGCACCAGAAACCACAGTTCCCACTGCCTTGACATGGGCAGTAGCTCAAACCACGACAACAAACCCAGGACTCGTGGAGACCGCACTGACCATGGGACACAATCTGGGGCCGGCTGCTCACACTGCTACCCCAGAAACAATATTTAGCAGAGAACCACAAGATGCATCTGTTAGCATTACCCTCCAAGCTGGAGACTTCACTACATCAGAAGTCCACACAACTCAAAGCAGAACTGAGGCCTGGTCGTGGGCCATGGCAGAGGAGCCAGGGGTAATGTCTAGTGCCCCGGGGATCGATCATAAACCAGTCCTGGAATCCACAACAAGCACAACTCAGATCCAAAAGGTTAACTTACCAATTGGAGGTAAGCAAAGTTAAATCAATAGTAGCTGGATTGACTTGAAAGATGTGATCAATCATGTGTTGACAGGTCTTTAGTGTTCAATAAATGGCTGTCAAAAAGGCTGCAGACAGATTGGCTTGATCGATGACATGTTTGACATGGCAAGAAGTCAAAGGTCAGAAATTTGCATAAAACCCAGATCCAGATG
Source organism: Aulonocara sp. 'chitande type north' Nkhata Bay (assembly GCF_057382095.1). Classification (NCBI taxonomy): domain Eukaryota; kingdom Metazoa; phylum Chordata; class Actinopteri; order Cichliformes; family Cichlidae; genus Aulonocara; species Aulonocara sp. 'chitande type north' Nkhata Bay. The sequence continues at coordinate 29,070,211 of NC_141360.1, read as the reverse complement.
AATCCTTGTAAACAGTCACTGAATACGAGATGGGAATCAGCATTAAAATTATTACACGATATTCAGCATTTGATAAATGGATTGCATCTAACTGCCAGCGTGATGATGGTTTTGAGACGTGAGAGTTGCTTAATAAGTAAAGCAATCAAAAACACGTTGAAACCATTGACAGAATGACACGTCTTCATTATATTTCCAAAGCATCAAGGGAGAAGAAATGATCAGAATGTGTTGAGTAAAGTGTTGTGGGTGGTTAAAATGAGATTTCAAGTGTTGTGTTGTTGTTTACTGGTTAAATCTATACCCCAAGTTAATTTCACATTGCACAATTGCTTCCAGTGAGTAATTTGGGCCACCCTACTAAAAGAAACTATCTCTTTAACCACCTATAATGTGTTTTCATCAGCAGATCAACTCCAACATTGTCTATGCTAAAACCAGAAAAGGGAGGTTATTTTGTCTAAATGTTGTGGGGGTTGCTGTGTGAGGAAGGGGGAAGAGGAGTTGCTCTCCTCGTGCGTATAAAGCGAAAGATGTTAATCTGAAATAGCTTCTGGTAGCCTTTATGTCGCAGGAGACCCTGACACGACACCGAGGCAATACTTTCTTATCCCTGGCCCATCCCCCAACCACTGGTGGCAGTCTGGGGTGTGAATACTTAACGAGCCCTCAGAGGGAGATCCTCCTCCAAGTACAGACACATTCATCATGTGGGGTCAAAGGTCGGCCCTGAAAATGATGAGTCGATTATTCTCAGCAGTTGTTTGGTGGATGGGTACACACAGCAGTGTCCTAGCTTGTGTAGGACACAACTATTTTCTGTTTCTGCAAATAGACCAGATATATGTTAATGTTGGAATTTACTTCAAATATAATTTTTAAGTTGTTTATAAAGTACAATTCGGCAAAAAACTTAATCGGGATGAAATTATGTTACTTGATGTTCTTATAGATTCACTGTCCTAATGTCATTTTTTGGATTTAGTTAATTTAAATCACTAACTGAATACATTTTAAATTTAACTTTAGATACTCACCAATTACAAATATATTTAAATGCTGCGGTGTTTATACTTACCTATTAAAAAAACATCAGACTTGCCATTTGAGTAGTTTTCCTCCAGTTTTTGTATTTTGTGTGTTTATCACAAAATTGTAAATGTCTTCATTTGTAATTTTCTGCGCACTTTGGTTCTTCAAGCTCAAAAGCTCAAGATCAGCCTTTGACCTTGAAATGCATTTGTTTTGCCTTGTGCTGTTTACAGATTTGAGAATAGATTTTTGAGCTTCATCAAGATGCTTGCAGTTTATAGTGTTGTTATGTTGAAATCTTGAGATTACAGTTCTTCCATGAATTTTTTTTTCCACAACAGCAGTGTTGGAATGCAACCATTCCCAATCCCATATCACCCAGTCTGCTTTGGCTGACAGTTATTATGTTTTGTCTGCTGTGATCAGTATTGTCTGCACTTGTTTTTCAGCTGTGCGTGGTGTGGTGGGATACAGCACAGAAGGTGGGTGGGGAGGGCTGCTGTGTTCATGTATCAGTATTCTAAGCGCACGCTCAGCGAAACCACCGCCTCTCCTGTGGGACCATCCGCTCGCCGTCGCTGTTCATGGATGCTGAACATGCTTCTTGCCATTTAGTCTCCTCCCTCCTCTCTTGTGGCCATGTATATTCTCTCTGTACAGACGCAAACCCCTGTCACCTCGTTTCATGGATAAAAATGTCGGCTGTTGCTTTAAAGGTTGAAAATGCCCTGACGAGAAGCTGAGAAGCTTCTGATCATTCACAAAGAAACGTAAACCAGTAACATAAGACTAATTGATGTGCTAGTGGACTGGAGTCATGCAGTGTTTAAATTATTACACGTTACCAAAGGACACAAGTGGAGATTAATAGGAAACTAACAGCATAGCAGCTCTGTGTTATCATACTTTATCCTGATGTGAGCATGCTATCTGTGTACTGTCATTTATTTGAAAGCTGCATGGGGTGAATTGTTTCAGGTGTTGGACACCTTCGCCACAAAAGGAAAAAAAACAGGGGGGGGAGTTACATTGATCGAGGGAGCGTTGCCCTTGAGGAGGCTGTCAGGTGTAAAAATAAAACAGCAATGAAAACAGCCATAGCAAGGTCAATTATGAGAAGAGAAAGTGGGGGAAAGAGAACTGAGGGGTGAAAGTGTTGGTTTTCTCAAACCACTGCTGCTAATTTTCATCCAAAAATCTGTCTTTTACCCTGCTGTCTTTCCCTTCATCCCTGTTTCCATTACCGCACTAACAGTCATTGGTGAGTCTAGACCCTTAGCACACTCCATTAATACCTGCAAGGATATATTGTCTCTGTGATCCAAGCACTGTACCCAACTACTAAAGCGTGGCCAGTGACAGAGTAATTGATTATGGAAATGGATACAGAGCATGTGACATGAATATCTGATGGCCTTTTATAGATTTTACATGGAAAATGGGCTTTAGTGCAAATAGAGAACACTGCTGGGGCTTACATATTATGCTAATCTTCTCAGGCTTTACCAGCCTGGTTTGTTTTTAGGATTTGACTCGCAACTCTTAGGCTGAATAAACTCCATGAAAAGAACTGGCTGAGGAACACATATTAAGCAATGGGGGTGATTTATTACTCTAGCCCAGACTGATTTTAAAGTAAGAGATGCTCTGGGTTCCTGTGTAGCTGCCTTAAAGATGAACCAAATTAGCAACAACGTGATGCAATTTTGTGCAAGTAAGTCACATTAGAAGCAAAATTCAAGATGAGAAACTTTATTGCGCCACTGTTATGAAACTAATTATTAGTACATTTCTTACAAACCATTGCATTCATTCGTTTCATCAAGTCACACAAGGCTTTTATAGCTAAGGAGAGAGTAATGGAGTGCAACATCATCTCCTGTTTATCATTTCTGGTAGCTAAAGATAAAGGGAAGCTCCATCATCACTATACACTGTGTTATTGTGGTACACTTAGACTCGCCACGGCCGCTAATTATGTTTATTTTTATTTTGGGTGGCCATAAATGAATTGAATTATATGAAGCTATAGCCTGTGGTGAGGAAGGCACTGAGACATTCCTTTTCTGCTGTGACTGAAAAGCAACTGAATGAGACTTTAAGGTCACGGAGACCAAAGAAAATTATGGATGTACTAATTAGGTAGAGGCATACATGATAAGTCAGCAGAGGTGTGGAAAGTTGAGCTGTTCAATAAGAAAAGTGGAAAGTTAGCACATCCATAGTTAGCTCATACATCCCTGTCAACTGTCTACTGTTTTATTTTGCAATTTCAGCAGTCGCTTTAAAAAGCTGGTCATCAGTTTGTGATGAGCTACAGATATGAGTGAACTCTCTCGTCACTCTCTCTTCCTCGTTTTTAGCAGATCTTGTTTGACATTGTTATTTACTCGCTGCCTGCACTGCAGATCTGTAGTGATTTAGATGTGGCGTACACACACATAGTATTAGCTCCCTAAAAAAATCAAAATTATGAGTTGAACTTAACTGTGAATATTTTTACAACAATCAGAATAATAACAAAATTGCAGTGAGAATATATTGCTTACATTTCTGGCAACACAAAGTAATTGCCCGCTAAACCTAATAACTGGTTGCATCACCTTTGGCAGAAAAAAACTGCAATCAAGCATTTGTGACAACTGGCAATGACTCTTTCACATCGCTGTGGAGGAATTTTGGCCCACTCGTCTCTGCAGAATTTTTTAATTCAGCCACATTGGAAGGTTGTTGAACCTCATGCCAAATCACCTCAGTCGGATATCAGCCTGGACTTTGAGTAAGCCACTCCAAAACCTTTATTTTGTTTATATGAGGCATTCAGAGGTGGACTTGTTAGTGTGTAGGAAAATGAGGAAAAGTGAGGCCTGCAGTTCTTTAGATGTTTGTGACCTCCTAGATGAGTCACTGATGCAGTCCCTGAGCCTGGTTGTGCCTGGTTTCTTCCTGTTAAAAGACAGTTTTTCCTTTCCACTGTTGCCAAAGTACTTGCTCATAGGGGTTCATCTAATTGATGGAGTTTTCTCTGTTTTCTCTGGATCACTGCAGTGTCTTCACCTTAAAATCTAAAGCATCTTGAGGAAACTGTTGCAATGATTTTGCACCATATAAATAAAACTTAACTGAATTGATTTGCTGTCCCTTGCCTGGCTTCCACAAACAGAGCTAGACCAGAGAAAAAGCCCAGGACATACACAGAGTTTTATACTATTATTTTAAAACCTCATAATGTTAAACATTAACAAGCATAGCAAGCGTATGTAATGAAATAAAAAGGTAATGTGTAACATGTCCTCATCAAATACAATATTTTTTCCTACTAATCATTTGTTCAGATAGACCGCAATATAATAACATAAGCAAAGAAGACACTTAAAACTTAAAATACAAACTTGTAGTGTGAGATACTGCTGGGCGTACATGAGCTATATTGTCTCTCTTTTTTTTTCTTACTCTTTTTGGCTGAACTGTAGCTCTCGCTGTGTGAAACCGATCTATTGTAGGACTTTTTAAACTAACAGATGACTCGGGTACTATCTGCTTGACCTAGATTAGTCTCTAAGATAGAAGGCATTGCCTTGTAGCTGTTCTGATTTTTTTCACAACTCATTATCTTCCACTTTATTTGGTATTTATTTTTTCATTAATATTAATTCTGAACTTATAGCCTAAAACTGTACCTGGTATCCCTGGCTTCATTACATAGTCAGCTCATCCGGTTTTCCCAACAGGTTTATTCAGCGCTCTAAATCTTTTCTTCTGTCTTTGTGACTGTTGTAACACACAATTCCTGCGTGGGTGGCTAACTATGAAAATATTTTGTGATTCAACCATACTGAGCTAAAGGGTTGAATAATGCCATGTGTAGTAATAACTACACATGGCATTTTGTGTAGTTATTAACATTAGCACTCTCTCGCCGTCTTTCTTGCATCATTTTTCCTCTTTGTCTCCTTTATGGAACGCAGCAGCTCTAGACACAGTCTGGATTTGCAGTGGACCAGGATGTACACACCCATGCACATACACATAAGGATGTCAATGTAATTAGACCACACAGGCCTATTCCACTGTGCTATGCTATGGATGACTGAATACAACTAAGTGGGTGATAGGCCGATCCCTGACAGAACTGGGTTAAGAAATATAGTTCTTCCATTTGCTACAGTGTTAAACCTCAGATGTGCTTTGAGCAGAGAACAGAGAGGGTTAAGTTTTCTTTTGGGTATGCTAATCTCTTTAACTCAGACTACTTTAAAGATGCCAGTGCTATTTAAAATGCTATTTTAATTAAATTGATCACTTTGAGATCTCGCCTAGGTTAAACTGCACGTGTCTCCCCAGATCTGCCAGGCAAAGAGGATAAGGAGGATGAGAAAGGTGTGGTTCAGTCGACTGCAGACAATGATGGTGACATAAGTTTGGCAGGCATTTCCACGCCGTCCAATGAGCTGCAACAACAGACAGGTGAGCAAACACATCCCTCGAGATGTAAACAAACACTGTCTTCCTTCAAAAATCGAATCCATTTTAGAAGCATGTGTTTGCACTGTCATACTGTTAGGAGGACAAGCAAAAGTCTGCATGCTGTTACTTTCAGAAGCCATCCTCTAAATGTTTGCGTATGTGTAAATCTGTCAGAAGACTGGGAGAAACAATTACCTGCATCCATTGCCTGAGGCTACTAATTGCTTCCAATGGGAGGGGGGGAAAGTGCTCATCCAACAGATAGGGAGCAATGCCCAACCACTGAACAGACTTCTAGGTACTACTTCTAAAATACACAATTATTGATCCAATGATAACAGTTTCTATTACAAAAATAAAACACACAGTAGTGCAAATCTTGCTGGCCAATGATTATCATCATTAGTCATCTTTTTGCATTATAACAAAGCAATATCCACTTTTGAATTAAATAAAGAGAATGAAAAAAATAGAAATAAATGCATTAATTCTACTTGGTCGATGTGGATTTTTTTTTTTATGCTACAGTTGTCTGGAACCATGCTGTCAACAGTTTTTTAAAAAAGTAATTTAGAAGCATTTGCATCTACTTCAAACATTTCCACATGTCACTGGTTTTTATTAATAGCACGAATCTTTACAGCTCAAACAGGCAAAGTGTGATGGAAGCATTTTGGCAAGCGAGTACACATAGAATAGTACTCACTAGGAAATCCAACATTGTAGGTCACTGTGGTGCTAATAAATAATAATAATAGCAGCAATAACAATAAGAATGCCTAGGCTATACAAAGAACACGCTACAACTGGATCAAACCTCTTTTCATCGCCTCACTTCACATTAAAAAGAAAAAAATCAGATCAATTGTAAGAATGTGTTACAGTATAAATGTGAAATTCACATATTAGTCTAATTATTTGTGAATCATATACAGCTGATTTCTGATCAGATATCTGTTGAAGAGATTCACTTTCAGCCCACTTCACAGAAGCAGCTGTAACCCACATTACCTCACCCAGAATAGCCAATACTGTCAAGTGGTTTTCAAAAATAGACTTCAAATGTGCCACCTGCTGAATATGGCTCGCAAGTAAGTAAATGAAACAATAATATTACTAGTGTGCGTATCTGTTATTTAATAGTGTTCTCCCTAAAGCAAAACAAAAAAAAACAAGGAAGAAAAATAAAATAAAATAAATGTGCTGATGAGAATGTCTGCTCCGCATAAAGTTATCGTAAAATCAGGCCCGCTGCATTGTGTAGAACTGTTTAAGTGAGAGATAAAACCTCAGTCGTACAGGTCCCAGCACAACTGGCCCCTCCTTAGTATGCATCGGATTTCTCCATGAGCTCCCACGAAATTACTTTTTCTGAAGTGAGCCAAATTGAAGATGAAGGCGATCAGAAGAAAACTACATGGTTCCCTTAGTTTAGTGATACAGAATCAACATGCTGTGAGTTAAAGATGGGCGTGGGGTAGCTGGAGTCCACGTATCATCAGAAGAACCCTTCTACTTCATTATCTTAGCTGGTAGACATGTGAGGCACCTCAGGTGAGACCTTTGAAAAAATATTGCCGTAAACAGTTTATTTTGGGACACCACGAAACAAACGATAGCGTAAAATGAAACAATAGACGTTTTTATATCGTCATCTGATATATATCGTTATATCGAACAGCCCTAGCTACGGGAATGCCAGTTGGTGGATTGGTCGACTCCTGAATGAAATGCTACTAGTCTAAAAGGTAGAAATCTTCTAAACATTTGTGACTTTCCCCTACTTTTTTCCCAAGCCCCACCTAGAAGTTCACATCTGTGGATTTGGAACTCGACTGGATGATTTAAATCCTGAGTGTAAACCTCCCTCACTAGAGTTCTGGTTAGAGAATGGCAAATAAATCGGAAATCTCTTCTCCCTTGCGGCACTGTCTTGTGACAACCATAAGTAACCTGCACTGTTGCCAATTAACTATAACGACAAGCAGCTTGCTGCTGTCACATTTTCGAAATCTGTTGTTGCTACTGCAATGAAGGCAAATAATTATTGTTACATAAGCTGTCACATAAACGGGAGAAGATGCGAAAATTATCCATTCATTCAGATTCGATGCCTTGTCTTTGTGCGGAGGTTTTGTCTGAGCTCCAGAGGTGACACAGCTTTATTACTGAACGTTGCCATGCTAACACAAAAATGCTGAACATTGTGAAGTATGGGAGCACTGCCACTGTAAGCATTTTACAGTAGTGTGCTACCATTAACGGCGAGCTCAAAGCACCATCGTATGTCTCACAGAGCTGCTCATTTTACATCTGTGATCCCAACAAGCAGAACAATTCTCAAGTAATTAAAAGATTATACTTTGTTTTTTAATAGTTCTAACCCCTCAGAGTCCACAAAAGACCTCTTGAAGTCTTTCTGTGTAAAAGGTTCCCAGCATAAGAGGCGAGAGTGTGTCAGAGGCAAGAGTGAGCAGCCGCCGGCACATACCAAACCCTCCTGAGGCCGCTCAGTCGGCCAGCAGCTCAGATGGGACTCTTATTGACATGAGGAAACAAAACAGGGCGATCATTCAATACCCATCACGTTTTCCACTCGGCCTGCCTCAGTGGAATCCAAGTCATTGCCCTGGAAAGCAGACAAGTGGGCACACAGGTCATTGACATAATGCATATACTAAAACACACCTACTTTATCAGTGGCTGCCACATTCAGAATGTCTGCAGCCATGGGTTTGTTTAATACTCGAACCACATTTCCCACACAGCGACTGTGTTCTGTGATAAGATGACATAGTTGGAGTCAGTGCGAGTACATAGACTGTTTCTATGCTGCTAGTGCGATAACTTTTACAAGATTAAACATAATTTTATCTTATTTTTATTTGATAATAATGAGTGTGTAAGATTTGTTTGCTTGTTTTTTGCATTTTGCACTGATGCAACATGGAATTTGAATTAACCAGTTAACCAATTATCATTTCACTACACTGGAGAAAGGGTTACTGCTGACCTTGATTAATCTTTAGATATTTATTTATGCTTGCTGCATTGCACCAGTGCTTGTCAGCCCACCACATTTGTCCGGACTTGAATATCGTGTTACAGACATTACACATTCCCAGACAATGACTTCTAATGACACTAGTGAGCGCTGACTTTTCCTATAATGGCATCATGAGGTTGACTTTTGCAGCACTGAGTGCTGCACAACTAATATTGCATGTCTTTAGCATTCCCGTTTTGTCAGACTAGCAGTCCAAAAGTCAAGGGTACTGTAAATATAATGAGACAAAACAGGGACTGTTATGAAAGTAATAAATGTTTGACCACTTCGTGTTATATGTCAAAAAGGTGGTTTTATTTCTGTCCTTTTTCTAGGCAGATAATCAAGATTTCCTTGGAGCGCTTTCAAATTTAAAGCATGTCGCTGTTCCACACCCATCGGGGCTTGTGTTTATAATTCAGCCATTCTGAATTATGGCAAATTAAATGTCAGCATGGAACAGGATGTTTAGTTCTATTTTGCTTAGCAGACTTAATGGTTGCACAGCTTGTACTTAGCAGAGCAGAATGTGGTGTGAAAGTGCTGACTGCAGACTTGCACATCTAAATCTCTTTCCTGCTCTTAATAATCCAGCATCATCATGAGAGAGAGAGAGGGAGAGAGAGAGAGAGAGATGTGTAACAGAGCCACGTTGAATGCATCTTGCTATTAAAGCTTCATTAAGACTTAAGTGAAAAAAACAAAACAAAACAAAGCCACTCACAAAAATCGATCCTTGCGTTTCCGCCCGCTGCTCTGGATCAGCTCAGGGTGTGAAATAAAACTGCTGCATCACATTTAGAGATGCAGAAGTGAGCCTGCGGTGGGCTCGTATTTCCTCAGGCTCAATGTTTTCATCAGTACCTGGGGCTGTGACTCAGCACTGAGGTCAGGAGATAAATGTGAATAATGACAAAACAAACACAGGCAAACAGCAGAGAGGTGCTTTTGCTAAAGCGCTTGTGAAAGTCCTTTTCTGCTCATAGGGATCTGATGATGGCTTTGTTCACAAGTAGCTTACAAATCCATGTAAATGCAAGGATTCACACCCCAAAATGAACGCATATACAGACACAGGTTTTATGGAAAGCACAAAATAAAGGAGTTTTCACGTTGGAGCAAAAAAAAAAAACCCAAAAACTGCTATTTCCATCTGGAGCTGCTGACATATTAAACGTAATAGAAACTGCAGCTGCCATACATTGAATCTATATACTTGGAAAAACACCAGGAAAAGCACAAAAATAAAGCATGGGAAGAGACTTGTAAAACTCAGGGCTGTCAAAGAGAAAAGTGGATTTGGTAAAGAAAACTGTCCCTGTTCAGAAATAACAAGCCCACCTATGGGAGTTTCCCTGTTTGCAGGCGGGAGTCGAAGGAAAATCAAAAACAAAAGAATGAATTAGGTGACCAGGACAGGGTGGGATGGGAAACGCAAGAATATAACCCATAAAAGACATGTGAGAAAGAGTTCAGAAAACCACATGAATTCCGCTTTTATTTTTACTCAGGAAACAAATTAGACATCTTCGGCCTATAGGCAAAGATTTGGGGGGGTTGCGGTTCTGAAGTCTACACATTCATGTTCTTAAACAGGCATTTAACATTACCACCGGATATAATGGATTCTCCAGTTAACGCTAGATGGGTTTCAATTACTGTTGCAGACAAAAGTAGTGGGAGTGCCTTTTATCTGCACTTGGGCAATATTTGAATCAATAAAAACATCACTTTCTGACACGTAAATGATTCCAAAATATATCTATGAGTGTGCACTACATTAAATCTGCCTGCTGTGTGATTTAATAGGCTGTCAGTTTATCCTGCCCATTTGTCCCTGTCTCTGTGGTCTCTTTTAGCACCTGAATTTTTATGGTGGAGTTATTGTCTCTGATAAGCCTGCAGCAGAATGACTAATGATCCTGTGTGTGTGTGTGCAAATCCCTGATATGCAGTTAGAAGCTGTTTCTCTTCAGCTGCATTTGAATACATATTCTTTATAAGCTTCCATTGTTAGCATGGGTCCTTCTTTTTTGTTGTTGTTTTGCTTTTTTTCATGGTGAACGCAGTATCGGTTGTGCTTTATGAAAAAGAACAAGCACCAGTTTGTGGAGCTCAGTGATGCAGAGACTAGAAGGCCGAAAAAATGTTTGTCTGATTGCCCATCTGTGAGGCATTATGCTGTGTGAAGTGCCTTATGTACATCCTTTTCGAGTAATTGAAGTGCATAAACATGTACAGGGTAGATGAGCTTTGCAGACGTCTCTGCAAATTTTGTACAAACACACATATGCATGGCTACTCCTTAATTTACAAAGCCAAGCCACTTCCTTTGCAGTGCTAAAACATGTCTAACAAAATCACAATTAACTATAGCTGCATGGAAACTCCAGATGGCTTACGTAACGCAAGAACTAGCTCTTGTGGTTCGGAGTGGGCTGATCTCACTCACACACACTCACATCACACACCCACACTCAGCCACACATGCATACCTCTGCTTTTGGGCCTCGCTCGGTTTGAACAGCTTACAAGATTTTACACAGGATTAGCACATTAGGAGAACGTTCCCCATCCTGGGCCCGAGCCCATTTGTGTTCTGACTCTGATAGTTTTACTATTAAATGCTTCTGTGTATTCTCATTAGAACTCCATTAGTGCATTTTCAAGTGATATAAAAGTGTCCGTACATGTTTACAGCTACTGTCAATTCAAAGTTTATGCATTTTCTTTTTCTCTGTTTTTATGAAAACTCATTCAGTTATTAATGTTCCAGAATCATCTCTACTTTTTTCTTTTTATAGACCTTCCCCCTGAAACTCCCCATATACTTCTGTATACTGAAGACTGGATGTCCACCTCAACCAACGTCGCTAAAGAAGGCTGTAATCGCTCCACCACCACGTGGGATTCCACAACCTACATGGACATTAAGCCCACAGAAAACGCCACTGTCATCAACCAGTCAAGTAGCCCCTTTCTGATCCCAGCTCCACCGATGTTGGTGCCCTTGTACACGGACTGGAACAGCGCTATGGCCACGTGGGGCCTGGCCTGGGAGGCCCACATTTACGGCGCTGGTTGCGTCTTTGCGATGCTGACGATTGCCTCAGCACTGAATCTGCTCTGCTTACCACTGCGATGCCCAACTGGTTGTGGCTACTTTGCTCTGGTTAGCCTGTTCCTATTAGCTGCTGGTTGTACCAGGTCCTTCTCACTCCTGTATGATGCCTATGGCCACGAGGACCGCCTACCCTCCACAGAGGCCTCACTGATGCTCTACGAAGCACCGTTTCCCTGCCTCACTGCAGCTTTTGGTCTGGTTTTCCTTCTCCTGTCCATGCGCTCACGGATGCAGCTTTCCTACTCGGCCTTTCAGAGACCCTGTTTCCTGGCCTGCCTGGTTGTCCTGCATTTTGCAGCTGCGTTCGGTCCAGTTACATTTCTGAAGTTCTACCAGCAAAAGCCTCCTCTGTGCCTCTTTCTGTCACTCATCTCCCGGGGAACCTTTGTGGCACTGGCAACTTTTCTATCAGCTGCCTATTTTGTGTTCTATATCTACGTGCGGGCAGACTCGAAGCACATCTATCACCTGAATAACACATCTCCAACGCCTGCTGAGCGCTACAACCGCTGCCCTTTTGCTGAAAGCAGGGAGTGGGATCGTGCTGCTGCAACGGTGTGTCTTTCAGCATTGTTTTCATTGGCGTGTGCAGGACTTCAGTTATACGCAATGCTCAATGCAATGGGTGTTGTGGGTGGAGCGGAGGTCTTCCATCCTTGGCCGTGGTGGGCGTTCCAGTTTAGCTGCAGACTCTGTGAGCTCGGGGTTTGTCTCACCTTAGCCTTAGTGGTTGCACAGCCAGTTTATTGTTCTGACCACCTTCCAGCTGCTGGAAGTTGTTGGACCGAACTGTTGGCATCCAAGTCACCCATCCTGCCTGGGAGCTACCAATGGACCCTGAGTCAGCAAGAGAAGCTAGCTATTGTTGACACTATTGGACTTGGAGAGACTGAGAGTCTCCCGCTTTACACTCTGGTGGATGAAAGACTTGGCAGCAGTCTGAATGGCCTGGACCTCCTCTACCACAGTAACCGGGCTTTGGCTTACCGAGACCTGGACATGGATTTACAGAGTTCAGAAAAACCTGAAGATACAGGTGGCAGAGAGCCTTCAGGTGCATCTTCATTCACCAGTGACTCCACCGCAGACCTACGTCCACCTTCACCCATCAACCTACGTCGCAGCATAGATGAGGCGCTCTTCAGTGAAGCCTTGTTTCCCATGAGCCTCTTCAGCCCTGCTAGGCCTTTTCAGTGCAGTGACCAATCAGTAAACAAGCACTGGACACTTCCCAGCAACGGACTCTGTGATCCCGTCTCTGCCGACGCTGGCCTTTATCGGACCTCCTCCTGCATGGAGATAGCCTCTCAACCCCAGCCACCCGAATCTGAGGGTAATGGTGTTGAAGGTGCTCCACCATCTCCCTCCCTGAGCTCTTCTTCCAGCTGTTCATCACCTGAACGATGGAGGGGAAGCTCTTCCTCCTCTTCCCTCTACCGAGCCTCTCTTGGAAGCTCGCTGGTCCTCTGCGCAAGCCCAGAGAGACATGCACGACAGCTTCTCCAACAAGGCCGCACGGGTAACGTGGCATCCTCTGGCCACCAGGGCCATGCAGACCTGCAGAGGCACTATCACACATTGGGAGCAGCCTCACAAGAGAGCCTGGATCTAGACACGTCGACAGAGGCAGACCGATCTGTCCAGGAGGAATTCATCAGTGTTTGCAGACAAATCGATGCTTTGAGCATCTGCAGTGAGACTATTGATTTATGAAGTAGTCTGGTCAAATGAGGGTTATACTGAGGACTTTAGGGTGACTACTATGTGCAGCAAGCTGACTGTCCAGGAATTTTACAAATTGATAGTGCATGGTTAGCGGTGTATACACTATGGAAGAGCTACAGCTGCCAAAATATAGTTTTTGAAAGGCGTTGTTATGTGGTAAAAAGATAAAAGGGTCTAAGTGCCAAGAATGTCAAAAGCCAAATGGCAATTTGTAACTTTTACATGTTTGATAAAAGCAAGTGACATTTGATACAGTCGTTTAGTGAGTGGTGATCTAACAAGAACTGATTTGTACAAATAATTTTATCGCATTCCAACATTCCAATAGATAGTACTGTGAGTGAAGTAAGCGCTTATTAAATACTACTGAAGTCAGACTCCTTCCAGTTCTACAAAATCATCAGTCAAGTATTTCAAGCTTAAAAAACAAAAACATACCACTAAGCTACGCATTTGCAGTTATGATGCAGCAGTGCCCTCTACCGGTATTAAGCACAAGCTATTTGTCACATGCTTCTATATAAACAATCCAGACAGCATATTAATGACCAGCTTACTAACTTATTTATGTTTATCTATAACTTTGTCAACATATTGTTTAATAAAGATTTGTTTTTATAGTAAGTTTGCTTCTTTTATATCTTGAAACAAATAACTTGGTTCATACAAAAAGACAACAGCCCATACATGGTTTTATTCATTTATTCTTTTTACTTTGATGAACAGCAAAAGCAACGTTCCTCTGTCGAGTGTTTTACTGTAAACATGTTCTGACACAACAGTCCTCAAATTCCCCTAAACGATTTACTACATACAAAGTCTTTTTAGTCCATCTAAAAAAATTAAAATTAAAAAAAATTAAAAATTAAATTGCAGTTATCTTGTCATTTAGATTGCAAGTTGCATAAGCAACCGCTGTGTTTTGGCAACGCTTGTGAGGCTGATAAGGCAAAAAAAAAAAAAAAATACTTCAAATAACTGTATTTGTGCCTTTTTAGATGGACCAACAGGACTCTGTACTTGACAACTTAAGACGTTTTAAAAACCTGAATTACAACTTTAGGTGGGGAAACTGAAAACAAGCAGCAGTCATTTCCAACTACAGGTATACAAGTCTCCATATATTTTAATGTACTTTTTGCAATTCAGCCCAGCTGCAAGATCATGTTAGTCAAGTGAACCCTGCGCAGGGTGTAATACATTAGCCAGTTAGGAAAACAATTCTTGCTTACACTCTGGGCCACAAAAAACAAAAACATAACTTTGTATGAAAATGTTAGAAAATAAACCTACTCCTACATAAGCTTAACGATAAAAACAAACAATGAGACTGTTTCAAAGCAAGAAATGGAGTCAAGAAGGTCTGTAACATTATGCATTTCAATGCATTTTCACATAGCCGTCTTACAGCTGTTACCCACCCCCGTTTCAAGGCATGTCTCCAGTGAAAAGACACTTTAAGACTCCGAGAAACTATGCCACGACGTGAAAAGAGCAGGAACAAACAAGTGAGAAGCAACTTGTTGCACCAATTTTGGTTTTTAACTTATAAAAGAAGTGTCAAACGAAGTGTAAATACACTTGGCAGTATGTATGCAATTAACGCAGAATATAAATACAGCCACGGTTGGCTTAGTGAAAAAAAACATGCATATCAAAAACCCTTCATGCTCATTTCAAAGCCCCCCTCCCCGAGACTATACAGGTTTAATATAAAGCTTTTGTTGTTTTTAATATATCTAAAAGTATTCAAAGTACGGGCAAAAAAACTCAACTATTTTTGATTGACACATTTTTATTGTTTTTTTCTCCTTTAAATATACCTGATCTTCGGATTTTGGTCCTCTCCTTGCTCAACACATGAACACTACACATCGAGATGGGACACTGGTTATTCGGCTCAGTATGTCTAAGGGGTAAATGAATATTCACGAAGATAAAAAGGTTGCAGGTCTGACCTCCATCTACTGTTGACACTGGAGGAGACAAACTTGACCAGATGACTACCATGGCCGTGTATTTCTGACTGCACGATACACCGAGTGAATGAATGCTCAACTATAAGCGGCTACTCTTCGTGCAGCGCATACCTGTAATGATGTTTGCCGTGATCGACTGCCACGCTGCACAAATAGAGCAGAAGTGTTTCTCTTGTTGTTTGCATGTGTGTATTATTCTGGTTCCAAAATGGGATGTTTGAGGCAACTCGCAGGTAAACATCAGGGGGAAATTAAGAAATAAAGACAAAAAAAAGGATGCTGATGGGACCTGCGCACAATGACTGTTGTCAGCTCACTAACAGAAACAGGACAAATAAACATAGCGCACCTTCACTTTGTCTGTCCCCACACACACACATACACAAAACTATATCACACATTCAAGCACACTATTCTTAATTCAACCACTTTGTTCTCTCACTGCCATCGACACGCACATATAACTGGGATCGGGCTGTATAGCTGTGATACAGGTGTGTGTGTTTTTCCAAAGACCCTGATGCTCTGCTTCTTAAGTGCAAAATCCAAGGTGTTCAGAGAGTTAGGTGTCAGTTTGAAAATTCACACTTCGCTGCGATGCCCCTCCTCCCCCTTCTTTTCCCCCCTCCCTCTAGACCAGCCGGGTAAGATCAGAAAGAGCAACAGTGAATATGATGCTGCAGAGGGGGTGTAGTTGGCGGCATTTGTGTTCTAGCAGAAGTAGCGATATAACATTTGGTCACTGTAAGATTGGGAAGGTCCTGTGCACTGGGTGATCCACATGTCACACCCCTGTTCAGTAAAGCCTCTTCTCAAATCTGTGGAGGCAAAGAAACACCAAATCAGCTAGTTCATGAAAGGATGCATGGGCACTGTCTGTGCTACCGCGTATCATGCTTTACCCTCCATTTCTCTCAGTGGGCTCACATATTACAAAATGAAACTCATCTTTTCTGAGGTAACATCAGGCAGGCAGCAGCAGCAGTTTCTTATCGACTTCTACTCTGATTTTTTTCTGTTTGCTGCTCTTTAGAAACCAGAAAGATTAAGAAACGGCTGCCCATCTTTTATATACAGTCTACACTCTACACTGTTTATATCAAGTAGCTAAAATATGACTAAAAGAAAAGACATTCTTTTGTGGGTTTTTGCACTTACGAGTGGAGACCATGAACACCACCCTCCACCTGTGCAGATAAGGTGCGCTTCTCAAACTTCAACTCTCCAGAGTACATCATGGAACTGTATAAAACATACAAGCACCATCATACATACTGCTTATAAAAGCATCTCATAACCTTAAAAAACACACAACTCACCGAAGGACGGAAAGACTCTTTGCCCCAATATCTTGGCACCCATGTTGGATTCCTGCTATCAGGTATGGTACAAACTTGTGAATGGAACCCTTGTCCTGGACTGAGCCCGACACACCCTGGGCTACTTTCACTTTGTCACCCTCACTGTGGACAACATATCACCAAATTCATATACATCCCAGTGGTTCACAATATTACAATAGCTGTAGCTTTTAATAACCTCACACATACCTAAAATAGCGTTTCTGACTGCTTGTGCTTTTCTCCATTGCATCCAGGGAGCCCATACCACGATACTTTTTCAGTCGCACACCGTCTGCAAAGAAGTACTCTCCAGGAGCCTCAGTTGTGGCTGCTAGCAAGGAGCCCATCATAACTGGAGTGAGAGCAAATTTCTTGTGAAAGACCGCTCCACTGTATAGAAATCAGACATTTCTAAAGACCTATATGAAATATTAGCTTGAACAAACTGCACGTCGCCATCTCTTAAACCTCACCAGTTGATGCACCGAGAGCTAAAGCCTTCACCACATGGCCCACAGTTTGAATGCCACCGTCAGCGATGACTGGCACACCGAAACGCCTAGCATACTCTGCCACCTTGTACACAGAGGTCCCCTGGGGTCGTCCACATGCCATGACTAGAAAGTAGAAAACACATCAAACGTGACTGCCATGTTGTTTTAAAAACACTGTTTTTGTTCGTTTGTTTGTTTTAGTATAAACATGACCTAGTCTGAACATGAGACCGGTCCCCATGGCAACACAGAACAGAGGCCTCGGCAAATCACCATGACAACTAGGAGTGGTCTCAGGGTATTAGTTTCCACTAGCAACTGATGGCCTTTTCATCTTAGCAAAGCTCATTGCCGGAAAAAGGATCGGCATAATTTTTTATAAATACTTATCACTACACTTAAGTTCTATCATCATATCACGGTTTCCACACTGAATACCTTCTTGTGTGATGCAGATGGAGCCGCAGCCCATGCCGACTCTCAGAGCATCCACGCCGGCATCAATCAGATTTTTGGCCTGGGCTGCTGTGACCACTGTAGGAAAGGTGGAAAAGTGAAAACTGTCAAGAAATGTGTGCAAAAAAAATATATCTGTTTATTTTGTTGTCATTTATGTTACTGTTCATAAAGGGACAGCCACATAATACTCACTCCCCACACCAACAGACTCACCATTTCCTCCCACCACTTGTAATTCTTGATACTTCTGCTTAATATAGTTTATCATGTTGATCTGATACACCGAGTTGCCTTGCGACGAGTCCTAAAAAAAACAAAAAAGAAAGAAAAAAAAAAAGAAAATATATATAAAAAAATATTTATGGTTTAAACATAATAAGTTTAGACCATAAAATACAGTAACACCTAATAAGTCAAAACAGACATTTGAATGGCGTCGCCGTGTGATTATTTTACATGTGGTTGTTTTTTTTCCTGTTTAATAATATTCAACATTGCTATCAATACATTTTTAAAAAAAAAAAGGGTTTAAAAATATAAACAACTGTGGGATACTGTTTGTCCGTGATTTAGACAGGGGGAACAAATTGTGGCAGGATCAGCCTGATGTTATTTGTATCCCGCTGTAACTTTACTGAATAAAGAGCTAACATCTCCAAAATGTCAGGAGTAGTTAGTCATTACAACAAGTGTTTGTGAACTAAAAATCAAGAATGTGGGATACTGTGTGATTTGAAGAGCCCAACGCCTGCTCCCGACGAAGGGAAAACCAACTATGCAAGGGAGACCTACCTTGGCACTTGTGCAGGTGAAGCCAAAGGGAAGATATGCTTCACCATATTTTCTAGTCTTTGGCTTAGAATGAAGTTGGTTTGGAAACATATTCAGCTATGCTTCATCTCCTGCTTTGCGTTTGTGTAGGTGCCCCGTGCTAGCAGTGTCCAAGTGTTGTTGTTTCCCCCCCTTTTCATACCGCCCCCCCATTACAATGGCTCTGCACCCCTAGGGGGCAGACCCCACGGATCCATGGATTTATTTGTGGACTTAGTCACATATCTCCTTGAGAATTTTACTCTGTAATAATTAACATTTAAGCTACAATTTTAAAACAAAACACAGCAACAGGAAGTATGATTTGGGCTATAACATCAGTTTGTAATTTACCTGCAATACTGAATCGCACCACAAGGTGGTACCCATTCCATTTAGTTGTGTTTAGTTACAGTAGAGTGTTCTACACGGAGTCTGACAGTTTCTCATCATGCATGAATAGTGCCTGTACTCTTTTTCGAGATCTATTCAATCAAATTTTATTTATATTGTGCCAAATCACAACAAAAGTCGCCTCAAGGCGCTTCAGACCTGCCATTATATGGCCAATATTAACAACAGCCACACTGCTAGGCTCTTCAGTGAAACCAAAACATGACACAGGTTTCACATCCTGTCGCCATTTAACACTAGAATCACCGACAGACCCCTTAGCATTTTAAAAATGATGTCAATGTTAAAATAAAACCCCATAATCTCATATTGCATCTCAATTTCTGTGTAGCACTCTGTAGTGTCAGTTTTAAAATGCAGTCAATGACCAGTTCAATCCCTTTCAATGTAAGTGCCCTGTTTTAATACTTTCTTAACGTTAGTACCTCCAATTAAAAATCAGTTTTTTTAAGTTTACTACAGTAGTTTTTTTTTCTTTTCAAGGCTAATTATTTAGATGTCTTATTGCGCTGTTTATAGTACTGTTTTTTTATGAATTCTAAAATATGTTTTAGCTATACAATAATGTAAGAAAAACAAAAACAAACAAGCCTTAAAATAATTTCCAAAACTATTAAAATATAATCTGAAATATTTCTTAATGAGAAAATTATAGAAATTAGCCATGTGACTGACAGTGGCTGCCATTTAGCTACAAGCTGCTCTGAAATTTGAAATGAATCTTCTAAGTAGTGCCGATGGGGGACAGTTTTTATGACTGTGTAATGACAATAAAGATTTATCTTCTCTACAATACATCCAAGTATCTGTGATGTGACCGATCATTATTAAAGCACCGACCACAATCTAACTTTTTAAAAAGCACCAACCAGTACAACGACATCAACTCCAGCTTGCACCAGCAGGTCCAGTCTGTATTTGTCGTCCTCCCTGGTTCCGATAGCAGCACCACAGAGAAGCTGTTTGCGTGAGTCTTTGGAGGCGAGGGGGTACTCCCGGTTCTTCTTTAGATCCGTTCTGGCAATAATGGCCACCAGTTCATCGTTATCATTTACAATGGGAAGCTTGCCTGGTTACACAGAAAGTCGGGCTATTAAAATACAATAACCAAAAAGAAGTCCAACATCTATTACACAAATACTTTTTCTTTAAATTCACCTTTTTTGCTGCGCTGCAGAATATCATTGGCTTCTTTTAGTGTAACACCAGCAGGAGCCACTACCAACTCCTCCCTCTTAGTCATAGCCTGAGAGAAGACGGGGTCAGTGTAAAAATAATCGGGTAAAGCCAAGTTTTTATAAATGACAGAGTTTCTTAAAAGCAACAAGAACACACACCTCCTCCAAAGGCTTGCCACGGTCTTTCTCAGAGAGGAAGTCGATATCTCTGGAGGTGACAATACCCACCAGTTTGCTGCCCATTTTTCCTGTCTCTGTGACAGGAATACCAGAGAAACCATGTCTAACTTTGGCCTCAAACACATCCCCGACTGTGTGGCGTGGACTCATAACAACTGGGTCTGTAATAAAACCCTGTTCGAACCTCTGGAAGCCAACAGAAACCAAAACAATTATTTTCCACTGTACATCGGTAATGTGGCAAAAAAAAAAAAAAAAACAGCAAAAGCCAAAACACACTACACAAAAAAAAAAAAAAAAAAGAAAAAATCGTGAGCAGAAGCAGCAGAAAAACAGTAAGTAACACACACACACACACAAATATAACACACATGTGACGCCATTACCATAGCCTATATAGGGACAAGATGGGACACCATAACAAGAAAAGTCAAGAGCATGAATCACACAACAGCTGAATTATGTTGGTTGAGGTAAAGGTTAGCACTAGGGCTGGGCCATATTATACCGTTCACAGTAATACCAGTACAATGTTAGGCAACGATAAGAAATTAAAATATCGCGATATATTATGGGTAACGCGCGCATGCGCAGTGCCTTTGTTTTCATACGCACATGGCCGAAAAAGCATGGCGGTAACGGAGAATGAGAAAGGAGAAAGCGGATTGTTGAGTGAAACGGATGAACCAGAATTAGTTTGTAAAAGTGGTGCCACTTCAGTGATGTGGAACTGGTTTGGCGTTTGTCTGTCAGATACACAACAAAGCACATTTTGTTGTAGAACATGCAAGCAGCCGTCTTTATTATTTGTCGGACTAAGGCGCTCGTAAATCTGGGAGTAATCTGGGTCCTAAACTCCGTCCGATTCAGGTCCCAAAGTCAAACGAACACTGCAGCATCACTGAGAGTTAAAAACGGTCTAAATTCTTTCATCTTTAATAAAACTATCAGCATTGCTGCTTTACCAGGTGTATGAATGTCTATTAAGTTTAACATCCAGGCATCCATGAGAACAGAATTTATTACACTTAACGGAGTTAGAAGTTAGCAGGACGTTAGCGGAAGTTAGCTCACTAGTTTTGCTAGTTACCTAAGCATGATATAGCATGTTCTGACAGAGATTTCTGAAAACATTCAAACGTACAGCTCTGCTATCACTTGTAAAATAAATGAAGACAGGAAACTAATAGTCATTAATATACTGCAACAACACAGTAATAGAGCAGCTGTGATAGAATACAGCATTAATGAATCAATGGTACAGAAGTGGAGGAAGCAAGAAGTATGAGTTGAATAAAGTTTGATTTATCCGACTGCTTTGTTTCGCTTAATGTGCCTTATAATCCCGTGCACCTTATGGTCCGAAAAATACGTATTTGACTTTATATTTGGCACACTGCAGTTTAATGTTGCAAAGCACCTCTTTTTAACTTCAGCGGATAATTTTTATATAGCTTTAATGCACATAAAAAAAAAAACAAAAAAAAAAAAAAACCAGCTGCTTGTTTAAGTGAAAATAAATGGATCGAGTTTTTTTTGCGCTAGTGAAGTTGTGGAGTTGTATTTTGTCTCGCGTCAGTTATATCGTTATCGCAAATTTTCAAATATATATATATCGTGATAAATATTTTTGGCCATATTGCCCTGCTCTAGTTAGCACCCTTTAATGTGTATAAATATTTGTATGCAGTCACAGTTTACCTTGACCTTGCGGACCTCGTTGGCTTGGAATTCTGGTGTGCAGTTGTGGTGAATAATGCCAATGCCTCCCATTAGCTACCAAATTTTTTAAAAGAAAAAAGAAAGAAAGAAAGAATGAGATGTGTGCTTTTTGATTAAACAGTTACAGAAAAAATAAAAAAATAAAAAACTGTGTCCTTAAGATGCTAGTTTCTTACCGCCATAGCTATTGCCATGGCCGACTCTGTCACAGTGTCCATGGGGGAGGAAATGAGAGGGGTTTTCAATGTAATCTTCCTAGTCAGTGCTGATGTCAGGTCCTGAAAGACAAAAAAATAGGGGATTGAATATTTTGCATGTGGTCCACCAGGGGGCAGAATGAACTAGATAGCCATGAAGGACTTCACTGTAAATATCCTTCAGATCAGACACCAGAAGGACACAACAAGGTTAATACAAGCAAACTTTTATAAAAACGGGAAAACAATGGAGCCAATTTTAAGCTTAAAAAAAATATTTTAAGCTTTAGATTTAGTTCATATTAGATATGAAATGCCTCCAAATTAAAAGACACTGACGTAACATACTGCAACTGTTGTTCCTACCAGGGAAAGAAACATGACACTGTCTGGAAAAAAAATAGGGATGAGCCACACTACAGTGTCCAACGACCAGGTTTACTTTTACTTATCGCCAATTCCCAAAACAACCAGCACATTTCGTTTCAATCCACTGGCAGAGTGAAAATAATAACATTCCACTAACATGGGAAACCAGGGAAGTGGCTCAACAGTATCTGATGTAGACATAAACTATAGTGGGTGCTTGCAGCGTTTTCTTTAGAGGTTTATGGTGAAGGCCAGAGAAAATGCCTAACGCCACTTTGCCAGAGCACACAACTGCACCAACCTGCTAAATTCTACTGTGAGGTATTAAAGAATGTGAGGAAGACCATGACTGCAAACAATGTCCCAAAACACCACCACCCTCAACACACAGCACTACTTCATGCTTCTATGCCTCAAAGTATTTAGACTTATTCACTATTCAAGGTTGTGCAAGCATTTGTGTTATTTAAGCATGAATAGGTTCACTATCCTGAGAAAAACTAGGGCAGACCAAGACTGTGGAGAAAACAACTAGAACATAATATGGCAGCCAGGCAAATATGTCCCATAGTAAAGAAAGCACTCTAACTCGTAAGGAAACAGAAAGAGATTAAAACTAAATTAAACCTTCAGATAGACGAAGCAGAGGAGAGGGATTTCCCGTAAAGCCCTGAGATTAACCCCCCTTTTGCCTGCTGCAAGATGAGTAACTAACCGGACACAAATGTGACCACAAGGGTGAGGGAGCAGCCAGTGGGTGACCACAATGGGGGGGGGAAAAAAAAAAAAAAAAAAAAAAAATAGCAAAGCAGAAAGAGACCAAAAGATGCAGACTGTTTTAAAAGGGCAAAAATATGACTCAGATTCCTTGTTCACATGTGTACGCTACTCACCACTTCGTCAGAGGTAAAGTCGATGAAGCCAGGTAAAATCAGGAAATCGCTGAAAGACATAAGCAAAGTGCAAAGTAAGGGGCTAATAGCAGCAGTTTAGCAGTATTGTGAGGTCTAAAACTCCAACAACACCTCAGAAATATTCCAGGAGATGGTGTTCTATATGTTTCAGTGAAAGCTTGTAATGGCATGCCTAAGAAAACCAGATGAATTAAAGGATTTCACAACTTTGAGGAGTATCTCAAAGCAAATGGGGTGTACTGAACAAACTAATAAAAGTACTACAGTTTTTGATCTGTAGTGATAACAGAACTATTTAGATTATCAAAGAATGTGAATAGACTTCTGATTGTAATCAAGGCCTTGTAATAATTTTTTTAAGTCACTTTCCTACAGAGTCACTCCTCTCCTTCTGTGTAATATTTTAACCAAGGACAACAACCCATTTTTGGACACTCTTGCACCACATCGTGGTTCCCAGAAAATTACAAAATGGCATTGCGGCTGAGTACAGACACTAAGTGCAGCTGGGTGCGCCCTCTACTTGGTAAAAAGCTACAGTTGACCTCTTTTCAGCTCCTGGCCTGTATAAACACAATAAGAGGCAGAAAGATGAGTGAAGCAGCGAGCGCCAGACGTGGGAATGATGTGTTTATTTTTCAGCTCGAGTCTGTATGTATTTTGTGGGTTTTTTGAGATGTTTATGTAAGAGAGAGAGGGGGGGGGGGGGGGAAGCAGGGGACAAATGGAAATAAGGAGGAATAAGTGAAGCTTTATACATCTAGTGAATGTTGGAGGGAACATCTGCTGTCATTTAGCAGAAGCCACAAACCGCAGCTGCAGCACACAGACTATACTGTCTGCTTACTGCTGACCCCAAGTCAGCAGTAACCTGATTGCCGTGTTGGCTTTGACTTCTAAAGAAAACACTGGCTCGGCCATATCGCACAGGTTGCATTTGAATGTTAAATGTAGACAAATCTACCATGCTAATGGTTTCAAAGTAAAACCAAAGGCCACAACAGGCCTTCACCTGTCAGCTTTTTCCCTGGCACTGAAGTTGTATAGTTGTGTGTATTATCACAAGTTTTAGCCGCACTGTATTATTATTATTATTAATATTATTTTGGTTTTAGTTAGATTTCAGAGCTTGGTTGAGGGTAAAACTGACACTGATTTTGAAAGACAAAGCACAGAAACGAAGCTCTGAAGGTATCAAGGTTTGTACAGCACTATGTGCCCACACCCTACAATCCTATTATTAAAGTTAATTGGTACAGGTTAGATCTCTGTATCAGAGTCACCTCCCTTTATTAAAACTGACTACCAAAGAAACATTTCATTACTACCTAAAGATCATAATGTCATGCTTAAAATATTCCATCCTTAGCCTGAGGTAACTTTGGCTAAGTGTGACCCCACTCCATTATCAGGTTCTAGGAGAATGCTGCCATGCAAGTTCTCCTTACCAGCTTTAACATTTAAAATGATTTTGAAAGTGTACACTCGGCTCCAAGTCTCAAAAGTTCACACATTTATTTATATAGCTTGAATTAAACTGGTTAATTAAAGCCTGTAGCTTTGTGTGGATGGCAGTGACCTCATATGCAACCACAGTAAATACCCTGTTTGTGTCAGAAAGCTGCATTAGAACAGAGACATGTACAGGAAGGAACCTGTAGATGTACTGAACAGTGTCGGCATCTAAAACTCATTTGTGTGCTCTTAACACTTCCTTGAACAGACAGTCGGTATACAGGCAGTCGTGCACTGATACTTTGAGGGCCATTACAGGAAGAAAAGGTGTGAAAGTAGACTTGATTGGAGCAAAATGTTGACACGTCGCATTCAGAACAAGGTTGCTGCATCTGGTATAGCAGGAAGCTGCCACTCACAGAAATCTGATTCTATCTTCCTGCAACTGTGTATCAGTTTCCCTGTTTGACTATTTCCTCCAAGAAAAAAAAAAAGTTTGTAATCAAATATTTTTTTCATTCATATAATAAAAAATAATTTTTAGGTGGACTATATATGCTGAGTCAGCTATCTGCATTGCGTTAATTAGGAGGTCGAGAAACTGATCTGAATTTCATTCTTATCAATTACCCCTGAAATTCACATGATATCAATTCAGGCAGTCACGTTTGCAACCTTTCCCTCCACACGTGACGCACTATAGGGAACTTATGAATGCAGGCAAGATTAAATTGGTTGTTTAGTGCCAAACAACCACTACAACTTAGCTTGCTTTGTTCATTTATGGTTATGAAAATAAAAGGCTATTTACAAGAGTTAATGAAGGAAAATAAGTCTACACAAAATCCAGCATGTGCGTGTCTATACAGCATGTCATCAGAATGTCAAGCAGAGGAGTGCAAGAATTGCAAGAGGTCAGAAATGAGTGCTTTTATCAAAAGTATTCATGCTAAAGAGCACAAGCTGCTCCATCATGCTTTCTGCATTTACAGGAGAGGTCACATACTTTGATGATTAGTTGAAGTTAATAAAACAGCGATGTCCCGTGAAAGCAATTTTCATTCCCATGACCCAAATCAAGTTAAGAATTTCACAAAGCCTTATATCTACCATCTGCCTTCATGCGCCGCGGTTCATGGGATTTTTGATATAGTTTGTTGCAGTCAAAGTAAAGTTGCTGTAGAAGAACAATTATTTGCTTCTCCTCTATGAATTCACTATTTAGATAGATCAAGGATTTTCAGTTTGAAGGTGACTGTTTTTTTCTTTTACTCACTTGTAAGTCAACCCATCTCCTTTAGAGCATAGCTCTTCAGCCGTTTGACCATCGGAGACAACACACTGTTGGTCAGATCTGCCGGTTCAAAACGTGTTGGCCATTACAAAGCACTGGTGCTTACACTCCACCCACAACTTCGCAAAAAGGTTGGTTTTTTTTCCTTTTTTTAAATGAGGAAACCTTACTTTGAAATTAATGAAAACATTTTCAAGTAAAACAAACTAAACAAAAACTTTGCAATGAAGGGAAACTTACTTGTATGTTAGACCACCTCCAGTGGAGAAGAGCTGCTGTGCCGAGAGCCCATCATCGGGAATGTAGCCTGTGCCACCACTTATTAGGTAATCTGCCATGCTGTCAAATGACCAAAACAAAGCCACTTCAATCAGCTGTTTTAACGCCAACACTCAACATTAGGATGTTCATCTACAGACAGTGTAATGACGCTCTGCAGGAAGACTGCACAGCCACTGTGCAGGCAGAGCTTTGGTGGGTGACCTTCTCACAGGAAGGTATAACCATGGCAACATCAACATCCCCAGCCAGCCTGGGGTCAGTGCACCTGCATGACAGGTGCTTCCCCCATAAATAATCCTGTACTAAACTTGCAACCTTGCTGGTGGTACTTAAGATGAGATCACCTTTTAAACCCAAAACAGGGGACACTCGGAAACCCACAACACTTCTACGGGTAAATACCACAGCTTAGCCCCAACTCACTAAACTAAAATAAAAATCGAGTCTCTGCTGAAGGGAGATGTGTAATAAAAACATTAAACACGTTATTATTTAATAACTAATCTAATGCCAAACAAACCGCACACGAGGCAGATAACGGTGCACTACTCTCCACACCATCGCGTGTGAAGGAAACCATGGCCGGGTGACCCACTAACATATAACTGCACCATTCCATATTAGCCAATCATGCATGCTTTCGATTTTCAAGGAATGAAATGCAAAACAGTAGAGTTAAAAGATTTGGATTAAATGTCAGAAGAACACGGTAACCTCAAAACGCCGTGTCATCTACACTTGCACGATAACGTTTACTCCCCTAGTAGTGACCCACATTGCATTATCAGCTAGCAAACATTAGCTGCTTGCGCTGCACGCCGGGAGTTAGCAAAAACATGGCAGTCAGACCTGCCTTTGTTTATACAGAGATGCGACTATGCATCATCCGTGTAACCTTATCCATGCTATCGAGGACCCTCCACATCGCTCATTTTCCAGAAGCTATAACGGATTATTACATTTTAGCAACACTTAGCTCACATGCTTATGAATTACCTTGGGTTTCAAATCACTACTCATTTAGGCTTAGCAAACGTTAGCTAACAGGTGAACCTTGCTCCCAAGGTTGGCGTTTGAGTATTTAAACCACGTCGGGAAAAAACGCATTCTAATACTTGGTAAATATTTTGGTCCATTTCTATATTGAATAAACCCTCTGGTATATCAGGCGATCGGTGATATTTCAGAAGACTTTTTGAGCGAGTTTGGTGCTGCGTTCAGTGGCATATGTTGCATTTTCCTAAAGCATGTGGTTGCATAAAGGTTGCAAGACCTTATCTAGCATTTCCAGAAACGTAAAGTTTAGTTTGTTTACTTCTACTTGAACCAAGTTCATTGCGTCTAATAATATTAAAATTATGTGAGTAACACCGTTATAATTTAGCTGTTCAAAAATACATAATCACTCAATGAAGTCAGTCTGTCGAGTCAAGCTATTAACCTAAAGTAATAGTAAACCATTACCAGTATACGTAGGACTGAAAGCCTTATCACCACGAGTGTTTTAACAACCACCTTGTACTTGTACTAAACACTAAGCAGTAATTATAAGTAATAAATTAACTGATACGCTGGCCAAGTCAATCAGTCGTTAATGTTTAACACAAATAATGTTTTCCCCAATAGCGTCAGATTCAGTTTTAGATACTCTCGTGGATATTCATATTGCCCCCTTAAGAGTAATGCCTGCACGAATAAAATAAACATCCTGCTCACAATAAAACAGTTATTTTATAAAAACAAAAACGAAAACACACATCCCAAAGTTTTCACGCACTGCATCCTGGTTATATGCTGAACTATACGTGCAGACATGTGGGAGAAACCATTAGCATTTAGCATTAGCTATTCTCTTATTTTAGCTTCGCTTGTGGGAGAAAAAAAACAAGGCTCCCGACACTCTAAAACAAGCTTCTTATATCTTTAAAACCGGTAAGCGAAAGCAATTTAAACTACGCATCTTTTCTGCTATGGTAAACTCAACATCTTTTGCAGATTACGGTTAGCTAGCTACCTCATTGAGCGGATGCCCACGCTGGCCAAAAAGGAGGTAACTTTCCAGCTGTAGACTGAGAGCAATTAAAACAGAAAGCAGTTTGTTCCCGTTACCTCGAAAGACAAACTGGATTTTTTTAGCCAAAAAAATAAAAGAAAAACAGCAGTCTTTTGTGGCTCCAAGATGTAAACGTCAGCGATGAAGCCAGTCAAGAAGTGATTGCCTATCGCTGTCTTCAGACAGTGCGTGTTGGTGTTATATATTAGCAGCAGCGTCACATCCCCTCTCCCCTTCAGGCAAGTTTAACCCTGTGCTTCCTGTGACCCTGAAATCAGGAACAATATCTGGAATCAAAGTAGCAACACGGGCTCAGGTGAAACGTTTACTACACGGATGTGCAGCCAGACTAGTTTTATCACTAACATTTTGTCAGCCTGCCCACAGCATAGTGACAAATCACAGTAATAACCAGGCAATCTTTATATTCAGCTTTAAACACTGGCAGTTTTTCTTTCGCTTAAAAATAGCCCCTTTTTTGTATTGTTGGTAAAATCTCTAATTGTGTGTAATTAGCAAACTATAGTCTATGTGTAAGTCATCCTCATGTGTTACTACTAAATATAGGATATTGGTGTAAATACAAGCTTGGTAGAATAAGGCAGAAGCCTGAATGGTGATTGATCCTACATAGTGCCTGAGCATGAACTTTAACAAAGTGAAAGTGGAAATCAGGTGACCATAGACAGTTCTTTCATCATATCAGGTTGAAATACAGATGAGACTTTTAAGGCTTAATATCCTTAACCTAGTGAAACATTGCCTTGAATTTAAATTTTGGTCACATGCAAAGGTTCTTAACAGGATTAAGTGCAATGAAAGGCCAGCACTAACCACATTTCATTCACATGATAACATTTGAACATTTGAATACTTTAACACACTGTAACTCAGGCTGGCTATGCTGACTTAAGGAAAGGACCTTTATTGAACAAATGTTGTGATCTTTTGTTATTTACTTACAATTTTTTTTTATTAAGAATGCAAAATTCTACCACTGAAAAAAATACCTTACTCTATGTGACATAGTCATTAAAAGTAAACATAGAAAACAGCTTACTAGTAGAAAACATATCTATAGGTGTTTTGATTTCTAACAAATCAAGCAAGTTCAACTACAACGGAAGTAGGGATGTCTATTTTAAGGATGCCAAATAGTTCCTAAAACTGTTCAGTACACACCCACTTATACTGAACTGAAATTATAAGGAACATCAAACTACTCCATACAGTCAGTGTATGCATCCATACACTTCTTGACAATTTGACAGTGTATTGCCAGGAGCATAAATGTTTTGCATGGCATTACTTTCATCCAATTATATATATGATGGTGGGTGTCTTGTATTCTCTGGAAGGAAAGAATTAGGCTCTTTAACAATAACCCAAACCAGGTCTGGCACAGTCAAAAAAGGTTTTTCACATGGATGACTTCACCAACGTCAAGTATGTTCCAGTTTATTATTAGATATATTCCAGACTTTCAGGAAACAGGCTGAGTTGTTCATTCATGCACCTCACAGCCAAACATAACAGCATGTTTGCTAACAGCATTTCTTACATATTTTGTGAAGCTTGTTAAAAGGTCTTTATTGCTTTGCAAATATGACCTAAACCTTCATCAAACTAGATGAAAAAAGCCTAATGAGCGCTAAAAGAAAATTTCTTACACGTGACTTGCTTGTGAAACAATAGCTACAACCAAATGTTTGCAACTAACTGTTGATTAGTCTGCACGTGAATTAAATGAATTTCTCCCCATAGCTCTGTACAGAATAGCTTCAGCTCCCAGATGTTTGGTGTTGCCTTAACCAGCTCGCTTTAGGTACCACCCTAAGCATTTCTGTTGACTCGAGATAGGGATTTTGGCGTGCCTGTTCCAAAAAATGACCTTCTTTCTTATCTGAGTGGGGGACTTTTTAGAACACCGGGTTGGAGATTCAGTCCAGATGCCTCTACATTCTTTGTTCCTTCTATGACAACATGCAGAGCTCATCCATTCACACAGCATTACTCTGATAGCTATCTGGCTTGTCCATTTTATCTTTAGCAAACTGCGGTGTTTGTTTTAGGGGGCAGTTACTTTCTCTTTGAAGCCCTCTCATGCACACTATTGTTGTTCAGTGCTGTCCTGATGGTGGACTCTTCCCATTCTGATCCATCACACCATATTATCATATTGACTGAGAACACTTTACTCTAGATTTGCATTATTGATTTCACACTATAACACAAAGTTAGTTGAGATTCTGGAGATCAGCATAAACCACTGTGAATTTCATCTGCTTTGGTGCAAGTGAATGTTGCAGGTACACTGGAGAGGCAACAACAAGACAACCCTCCAAAACAGAGTGGTTTTGCAGGTGATTTCCACACACCATTGCTCTCTGCTTATCCCTCCTGAGTTTTGTTTTTTTTTTAGTTTTGCTTTTTACCCGTATCTCTGTCAGCACTAATAGCATGAAGTGGTAAGTGGAGCCTCTACATATTGTCACAAGAATGTTTTCCTTGCAAGGAGTTGAGCCATCACACAAACTCTATCTGCTGCTTTGTTTGAAGAGGAACTAAGCAAGAACCTCCAGAAAGCTACTCATACATTTTTCTGACCAAACTGTCAGAAACAGACATATATAAGCATGCCATAAGGTCCTGATGTCCTTTAGTGGCACCTGTGCTCACAGCCCAGCACTGTGCAGCTCTGATAGTGCTCTTTCTGTTCTTGATCACACAAAGAACCAGATGGCCCTTTCCAGCCCTTCTTGTGAAACAGCCCATCTCCCAGTATCTCTTTCACGCTCTTGAGAGTGTGCTGAGAGACAAATCAAACCTTCTTGTAACAGAACGCATAGATGTGCCATCCTGAAGGACCTGTGTTGCCTAAAGGGGTGTCTAGTACTACTACCAGCAGTGACAATGACACTAACAAAAATAAGTTATTGAGAAATATCAACCATGAAGGATGGGCACAGTCTTTGGCCACTTTCTGCAAAACCATTCCCTTTGTGATGAGTGTACTTTTGCAGAATTAGAGAAAAGGGTTGACAAAATTTAAAGCACCACTGTATAGATGTTGTTTCTGATCCACAAAATATTTGAGACTGATATTATCACCAGACAATATTCAGAATCACATTTTATGCCCTTAAATCGACAGTCCTTCTTTGTTCTGTGTTAATCCAAGGCGAGAGTTGCTAGATATGTTTGCAAAGGTGACTCAGGGGGGATCCTTTTCCTTCTCTGTGTTGTGTGTCAAATTAAATGTGGGTCATTGCAGATATGGGTCAGTGGTTCCTTTATGCACTGTAGCTATTCTAAGCGCTTGCTTTAGCCTTGTTTATCCTCCCTGCAGCATGCTGCTCACTCCTGCCTTGATGGTGCATCAAAGAGTTGTGAGTGTGTGGGTGGGTACAAGGGGCAGAAGGACCAGGTTAAAAATAGCACATGACAACATATGACAAGCCATTTTTATTGTATTAGCGCCTGCCCATAAACTCAGTGTTGTTGTCTGCATGGCCTCCAAACTACTAAGAATGCAGCACATTGAAAGCATGATTTAACCTCAAGCACATTTGCAAAGTGTGTGTGTGGACATGTAAATTGTTCCAGGTACACAAAGATTATTTACATGAAGCAACCTTGCAAAGCTGCAGCTGGTAAGAGTGAGCTGAACGTACATCACCAAGAGTGGTAACTAACAGCAAGACATAAATTTTCTCTTGCAGCTGAGAAATTGCAGCTGTATTTGAATCAAAATACTGTCTAGTTTGATACCTGAAGGTGTTTTTTTTTTTTTTCATATTCTATCCCAGTCACCTACCTCTCTGGGCCTAAACCAGCCTGGATCCGTGTGGCATTGTATCGCTGAGCTGCAGTTTCATGACCGTGTGAGCTTTGCCGGACGTAACGTTTTAATTCCCGGGATGAAACATTGTTACATGAGCGCTGAGTGTCCCCTACAAATCTTCGATAGTCCGCTTGCTGGCTCTCATTCTCTCCTTCTCGAAAGTGCTCATGCCCAAACCCCTCCATTGTTTGTCCAAGATCAGACTTGGAATAACAGATCCTTGCATTGAAATTCAACTTAATAATATCAGAGAAGATATCCAAGAGCTGAAAGCAACATGCAGGCCAAAACAGAGAAGATTGCTTTCTTTAAACCCCTCGATTTATATAAATGTCTTCACCCAAGTTCCGTAAAAGTTAGTGACTTCCAAATGCAAATTCTTCATTTGTTTCTTGATAATCTAATCTGAATTCCATTTTGTCTGCTCTGTTTACCCTGATGCTGCTCTCCAGTCAGGTTATGAAGCTACACATAGGTATTCCCACAGAGATAACAGAAAAACCCTTCTCAGTCTACACCATCTGTCTGTGAACAGGATGCACCTGCTTACAAAAAAGGCTCCAGCCACCTCTAGGCGTGTCAATAGAGGGCGTCACCTTGGAGATTCTCCCAGTGAGAGGGTGTTGCTGTGGAAATGCCAGGAACTGCACTTTGTTTTGGTGAGGCTGTTGTGCTCATGTCTTCGAAATCTTAGTGGAGGTTTTCAGTCATGACAGAGGAGGGCAGTGGAAAAATGATGGAAGAGCACGGTAACAGCCCCATATTGTACTTATGTCTGGGATAAAGCAGTCATTGCCCTGAGCGTTGAATACAGGTTGAGTGAGTGAGTGGCACTGTCCTGCTGAGTGCTTCCTGGAGCTCTCTTTATGTCTTGCCCGCTCTCTATGCACGGGTTAATCCTGCTTTCTATCAGCACGTCATGTTCACAAAGAGGATTTCAGAATTAGTCGGACCAGCTAGAGTGAACGTGCTCTGCAAAGAGAGCAACATATTCAAATCAAATTCAAATTTTATTTGCCACATACACAGTCATACACAGTACGATATGCAGTGAAATGCTTACACAACTGCTCGTGGCCTAAAGAAAAAAAAGGCTATGAATAAGATAGGAAATAAATCGATCGTGGCTCAAGAGTTGGGAGTTCGCCTTGTAATCGGAAGGTTGCCGGTTCGAGCCCCGGCTTGGACAGTCTCGGTCGTTGTGTCCTTGGGCAAGACACTTCACCCATTGCCTACTGGTGGTGGTCAGAGGGCCCGGTGGCGCCAGTGTCCGGCAGCCTCGCCTCTGTCAGTGCGCCCCAGGGTGGCTGTGGCTACAATGTAGCTTGCCATCACCAGTGTGTGAATGTGTGTGTGAATGGGTGGATGACAGGTTGTGTAAAGCGCTTTGGGGTCCTTAGGGACTAGAAAAGCGCTATACAAATACAGGCCATTTACCATTTACCATTTACCATAAATATGAAAATTAAAAAGGGTAAATTTAACTGGGAAAGAATAAGATAAAATATATAAATTAAAGCTGAAAATAAAATAACTGTACAACAAAATACACAATACACAAATACACAGTATAGAAATATATAAGAATGTATGAAGAAATATAAATAAATATATATACAATAACAGCAGCTGTACAAGTATTAAATGGAAATGAAGAAATATAATGTCAAGTGTTGTGCAATCCACATTTCTGCAAAAACCACAAACACAAAGCAACATTTATGGAAATATTTGGCAAAGGCAGCTTAAACTTGCATTTCTTCGTGCTGGAAGGGTATGATTTTACAGCTTCTCCAGCTTTGTGACGACCTCACAGAAGGTAGTAGTTTGCATTCCAGAGATATCAGTCTGTATAAAAACAACTCGGGTGTAATCATTCTCCTTACTACTCAAAGGCCGAGGTCAGACCAGCAATTTGAAACAACTTGTATTTCTACTTTAACACTGCAGAGCATTGATTGCAAAAGTTTAAGTGTTACATAATTGCTCTGAATTTCACTTTCAAGTCATAATCCTACATGGGTGCAAGTCCATTATGTTTGTCTTGTCATGTCAAATTGGTTGTTTATTGCAAAGCAAAGGGCAAATCTCAAATACATTTAGCATCATAACAGTCAGTCCAATCTAAATGTTGTTGTGCATTCAGTGAGACTTTTATAAAGCTTTTTTATTATTGACTTCAAGGAAAAAATACCAATAACATTAAAATAGCCACTTCTTTCCTAGGCATAACCTTATCCTGACATGACCACTTTAAACTGTGTGGTTTTTATCTTAGGTGGTCTTCTAATGCTAAACTCAAACCCCCTAAAATAGGTGGATAAATGTGTCACAGATGGCGATAAAAAGCATTTTCACAGGATTCTATTTAGCCCATGTTGCTTCAGTTGATTGGGGTTTGTTGGCATTCATATACACACAGCTTTTTGAGGTCCTGCCACAGCATTTCAGTCAGGTTGAGATCTGGACATTGATTGCAACATGATGATTCTTCTATTTTTTAGTTATTCTGTTGTAGGCTGTCTACGGTGCTTAGATCATTGTTCTGCTGCATGCTACCCCCAAAATGACATGTACCAGTTCAACAAATGGCCTTTTATAATATAAGTTAAATATAAACTGGTTTCTAATCTGAATGAATTTGTGCATTGATCCCGCTTCCCTCTCTGAGAGCTCATTGCTTCTGTAGTGCCTGAAAGTTATCTAATCTGGTATTAAACGGTTAGTGTCACATGCAGGAGAACTAGAAGGATCACACTCTTAATTTCACATGTGCATGCCCTTAATTTGTCCCTCATAATTTGATTACATTTATTGTAATGGACATCATGTGAATAGTATGGGTAGTCATTGACTAGCTGTGATAAATCAGAGTCATAAGATTTAACACGTGAGTAACAAAAGAGCGCTCCTTGTAAGGCTAAGTTTGTATGTTTGAGTCTCTGCGGATGACATATTCCTTCAGATGATCTGAATTCATTTCAGTTAGAAGAAACTAAAATTAATGTTCTGAAAAGATAAATATAATGTCCATCAAAATGTTATTTTAACTTATCTTATTTTATCCAGGTGTTAGGAATCAAGCAATAAGACATAAAAGCGGACTTTTATTTTGTCCAGTAGGAAAAAGAACAAAGCAGTTACAATAACTGACTAAAAGAAGAAAATAAAAATACTAAAATGTACAAAACAGAAGTGATAATAAAGACAAATGGAAAGGTAAATGGGGGAAGATACTGTGCTTTCACCAGACACCAGGGGTTGGCAAATACATTTAAATACAAAAACTCTGAAAAAAATGTATCAAGTCATCTTTAAAAAGAAGAAAAAAGCTGAAATGTAAAATCAATAATCAAAAATATGAGTACATGTAAGTAAAAGCAAACCTAAGGGAGGGTTAATATGCAAACTTCAGCAAACTCAAACAAATGCAGAACCTCGACTTGACTAAATGAAATGTGGTGCCAATGTTAATAACTGCATACCTTCACCTTTTCCTGTACTGACATGCTGATATCTCTATTATGTTACAATATAATAAATTATATTAAAAAATAGACATACTAAAGTGTGGTAGCCCTATTACAGTATCATAACAGTAAAAGCACAAATTTAAACAATAAAATGAATAATAGCTGAATTATATTTAGCTGCTTCAGTAAGATGCCTTGGTACTATAAATACGCACTAACTGCAATAACATACTGTTTTACATCTGGATAGAATGGATATATTGTTAATGTTATTAGTAACAACCCTGTTTTTCCCTCTATGGGAAGTTTACTGTAAAGATCCTTATTATTATGTAATACAACACTGTTGATACAGTGTTGTATTACATTTCTCACTGATATTCAGTGCCTAAGTCTTCAGGCCGTTCAATATTGCTTTGTTAACTGTAAAGTGCTGCCATCTAGTGAATCCAATGTGCAATTATTTCAGATGCCATCATTTCCTTAGCAAGGTTTGTCTTCCTGTGTTTCATGTGTTTTCTTACAGGTCTGTTTCTGTTGATTCAATGATATTCTTGCAGTGGGGAAATCAAAATCTTCTTCCAGTCCATAAATCCTAAAGATGATGGTTATAAAGTGAGTCAGCTGTAAGATGTTGTTAACCAACATAGTTACTTCCTCAATTTTTATGATGACCCAAATAAAATTGGATGAATTCTGCGTAAAACAACGAATAGCTTCTGATTCACAGTCTCGTCTGGTTCTTTTCCTCCCATTGTTTCATTGCTTTTACCAGATAGCCTTTCAGCATTTAGAGTAAACTCACCAGTGAGTCACAGAGCCACAATTTATTTAGCATTGTGCAAAAAAAGAAAAGAGAGAAAAAAACTACTTATGTAGTTAAGCTATGAAGGAAACAACCAATCAGTTATGGACTTTGTTGCCCTTTGTTTTAACTTTTTAATGATTGATTAAGGTTATGTGAAGTGAGGTATAAACTTTTTATGGCTTCTCAAATGAAGCATGACAGAAAAAGTTTGAGAAGCATTAGCAAGAAAACCGTACTGACCTCTAAAGAAATAAAACTGTATTAAACTGAGAGACAAAAGTCTAGGCTTTAAAAAGGAAGCCAGAATTATTTATTAACTGCATGTATGAGCAGCCTGAACCTTTCTACTTTTGCCAAGAAGTAAGAGAGAATACTAAACATGTGAAAAATATATGGAGTACATGTAGTGCCACACACTAAAAATCTGAGAGTCTAAACCGGTCATTATCTATTGTCATTCTTTTTAAACTAACAATCGGTTTCTATTAATATAGTTCCAAGTCAGTGCTCTCTTTACCAACTGTTACAACATAGAAGATCCCTTTTTACCTCAGTTCTTTGCATGCCCAAGCATCTACAAGCTGCTTAGACAACTCCAAACCTTTTTTTCAACTTTAGGAAATCATACGACTGGATTCAATGAACAGATATCATAATGAGATCAGCTCACAGGGAAAACTATTTTCAATGTTATTTGTGAAAGTACATATTTGTTTTAGTTACTGTGATATGTTGCTGGTTAACATACTCGAATGAATAGAAAAAGAGTACAACTGAAAGCTTAGACCATACAAAGTTCTGAGCTAAGATAGTGAAAAGTATGAAGTGACCTCGATATATGTTGCTCTACATATTTTTCTGGTATCTCATCTCAGTTTTAACATGAGCAAAGTGAAAAACCTCCTGATAAACTGGTCTAAACTCGTCCATCAAAGTAGTTGTGTAATAACCATTTTTAAAGTGGTTATTACTCAAGTCCTTTATAATTTCTCAGCTTGTGACTCAGTGAGCA
Organism: Aulonocara sp. 'chitande type north' Nkhata Bay; assembly: GCF_057382095.1. NCBI lineage: Eukaryota > Metazoa > Chordata > Actinopteri > Cichliformes > Cichlidae > Aulonocara > Aulonocara sp. 'chitande type north' Nkhata Bay. The sequence goes on along the minus strand of NC_141360.1, from coordinate 29,032,537 downwards.
TGTAGTAAATAGATTGAGCAATGATTTCCCTTACATTTCCACATTGATCTAAGACATAAAGCCTCACCGTCTATAGGAGCCCTAAATGAAGAAATGAAAACATATGTTTGCTGTTTACGAAGAAGTTTAGTATCCTAATAAATGAATAAATAAATAAATACATAACTAATTAAACACATAACAATAAGAAAGTTGAGTGTTGAGTATACCGTAGGCTACATCAAGAAAATGTTATAATTAATACACTAAGAAAATGTCAGTATGAAAGGCCTAGATTTATTTTCTTTATAAAAGAGCACAAAATGGACATTTTAGGTTTTGTCACATTCCTGAATTTTTTGAGACACAGCTTTCACTTTTGTAAAACAGAGCCAGTCAAAATGGATGTCTGAATGTGCTGGACAAGAGTACAAGGAACTTGTGTGCAGTCCATACACAATCACTTTAAGGGTCAGCTAATTGCCAAATGTCAGCATGCTAACACAGCATTCTTTAACCATCCTACAAGATGTTGGAAAGTACACATTAGGCTTTCCAAACATCAGCATTAGCCAGATAACTTTAGCATTTAAGTTACAGTAGTTAGCACTACTGTTAACAGCCACACAAGTTCTGTCCTTACACCGACATGATGACTTGGCTTTGGGAGGTTAACAAACTCATTTTTATTGTAACCCTAATTGTAGTATCTTGTTATACTTGGAAAGAGACTAGAAAATGTCACAAGTATAAATGGCTATGTTTATTAAGCAAATATACGCTCACTGGCCACTTTATTAGGTCCATCTTGCTAATACTGGGTTGAACCGCCTTTTGCCTTAATTCTTCATATTCAACAGTATATTCAGCTGGAAAGATTTTGTCCATATTAATATGATAGTGTCACAGTTGTTGGCTGTACTTCCATATGATTACAGTGTACTCATAGTCATGTTAAGAAAATTGACATATTAGAAGTTGGGTACACTGTAGTCATAAAGGAAGTCCTTGTCAAAACAATGCCGCTGGACACTTTTTGGGCACTTATTTTGCGTTATATAAATACCCATTTATTCAGTGCTCCTTCTTGATATAAAATTTGCATGTATAAAGTCACCAATCAAATCTTTTTTTCTTTTATTTTTTTAAGATACAAGCTTATTTAAAAATGCTTTAATTTATCGATCCGATACCAAAATAAAAGCTGTGAACTGGTAAATACGGTCCAGTATTGCTGATACTGATACCGATACTTTTCAATAAATAAGGGGGATGCGTAATTGAATCGCTAAATCTCAATTAATTTTCATGACCTTAAGTGTTTTTTGTGATGTTTCCTTTTTTATTATTAAATAGTTAAAACCCAGGACATAATTAGGACAAAGTTTGTAATTAAAGAGAAAGTGCTTTATTATCTTTTTTTTCCAGAAAAATCGTAAATAAAAAGTGCACGCAAACCAGTAAACACATTAAAACAAACAAGAAATGTTGAGAAACTATAATACAAAAATTACAATTAAATTTCTCAAGAACAAAAACAACAACTGGTGAAAATATAAATAATATGTAAACAACTTAACAACCCCCAAAGCGTCTAAGTCACATCACGTGACGGCGCAACATCTAAACACGAGAGAGGGAGCAAAGTGTGCCCGCTCTGCGCTGACACAGGAGCGGCTACTCCGGCGACCTGGCTGTTTCGTCTTTGGCGAAACCAAAGCATTGGAAACAAGAGCGGAACTTAAAGTAAAGAATCGATCTCACCGGGCTAGTATCGATCTGATACCGTTACCGACTTGGTACAGATACAATCGATGTTTGGATCGATCCGCCCAGCAAGACAATAACTTAAAGCACACAGGGTAAATCAACAATAGTGCTGTGGCACTGTGTGCTCGTTGATCAAGGCATCCTAGAGATACTGAATCGGGAGGAATGGTTTCATGTCATAAAAAAATGTACACATGGTAAAATCTGAGCAATTTATAAAGTATCAAAATATTGTAACTGAACATGTGTAATAATGACATTTTTTTTTTAAATGTACAGTGCTCTATTGTTACTCTAAAAGTAAGTATTTAAAGGTTCGGTCAAACAAAGATCAAATTAACCTCTTTTTGTTTTTATTGTAAAATAATGCTTGTTTTGGCATGTGATAAGCCAGGGTTGGATCTAACTCAAAAGCCAAGCACACCACACATTTACTGGCGAATGACTTGGTTGACAAGTCATTACCCACCTTGGTCAGTCCTCCTTTCTGCCTTTAATAATGATGCTGAATTACAAAATTACCTCGCTTTACGGACATGTGTTATCCACTATGACCTAAAACTAACTGAGCCAATAGAGTCACATGAAGGCCTTTACTAATTTGACACAGAAACTGAGCTAGTGGCTGATTCCTCCATTCATTATTTCATTACTGCAATAACTTGACATAGCGTCCTGCCGTGCCACAGCAAGAAGGAGTTCACAGCAAATTTGCTTCCATTGCATTCAACCTTTTGCCATTTCACACACTTCGTCAACTGATGTGTGAACATGTTTCAGCTGTTGGTGCTGGTGCAGGGCATACGAAGCATTTGTAAGATTTTAGAGCAGCAAAACTGAAAGCTAAAATCTGATATTGCCACTTCTTAGCCATGAAGACAGGCAGGATCTGGCATGTTGGGTTTCAAGCAGAAAATTCTTGGCATAGCAACCAGCCTCAATTTTGTAGACCTGCCACATAACCTTAGTTCATTTTGATGAATTGTGGTTGGAGTGGCTGGTTTGGTGGAACAGCACTGATGGATGCAGGTGTTCTTAAGGCGGCTGACCAGACTGACACCCAGGATTTGGCACAGGCACCTTATCTGTGAGATTCGAGCTTGTCCATGCCCTCATTTAGAAGGAGCCAGTACTTAGAGCCATACAGAAGTGTAGTAATAATGAGAGGTTTTCCAGTTGTGTGGCTTCTAAACACATGATGTGAACTTGTAAGCAATTTTGAATGATCATAGTGGAACTGTAGGGTCAAGTGAATTTGGTCCCTGTCACACAGGCCTAGACACTGGTCCACAACGATTGGTTTTTGGGGGAAAATGTATATTTCCTAACATTGGCAAGTTGGCACGCACTTTACCAACCTTTACTACTGCTTGTCAGGTAGTCCACTAAAAGAGAAAGTAAAAAAAGAGAGTTGCTACAAAGAGAGCAGCAACCAAAGCAATCATGAGGTTTTTGGTGCTGCACACTCTTTGCAACCGACCAGCAACAGCCAGCAACCTCCAAGAACCACTGCCAACAAATCTGGGAATGCATGTTTTTCCCCAGCAGCTGGTGGCTTCCCCAGCAAGCTAAAACCTTTTTAAGGTTTCTCACTTGACATTATGCACACATTGCTCAACTGATGTTCAAATATTAGATATGATACAACCAAAAACATTTTATTGATTGCATGGCTGCCTGTAGTTTTTCATGTTTGAAACTTACTATCTTTATCAAACTAAGTGTGATGCAGAGCAGAAACTACACCTTGGAGAACAGCTAGACAGATGTTGTAGACAAGTTTAATTTGGTCAACAATATGCTAAAGACCAACGCAATTACATTTGGATGCCAGTTTCTCTAGCGACAGGGTGTCACTGACAGTAGGGCTGCGTGACTCTTTATCAATCACTCTCCCAGCAACTACTGGAAATTAGTTGGGGAATCTTCATTTTCCCTCACAACCGGTTTGCCTGGTCTCTAAGCCCGAGTGTCACGATTCCAAAATGGCACATTTTTGCAAAACCTGAATGTAGTCAAGAATAATTAACAATTGCTGGTCATTAAAAAAAAAGAATTTAGCTTTAAGGAAATTAACCACAGTCCACACACTTAACTGTCATTTTTTTTTCACTAGAAATCGCAGAGGTGGGACCAAGTCATTGTTTTGCAAGTCTCAAGTAAGTCTCAAGTCTTTATCCTCAAGTCTCAAGTCAAGTCTCAAGTAATGTCAGGCAAGTCAGAGTCGAGTCTCAAGTCACTGGTGTAAAAGTCCGAGTCAAGTCACAAGTCTGAAATTTTGAATTTCAAGTCCTTTCGAGTCTTTAAAAAAAAAGAAAAAAAAGAAAAAAGAATGTTGCAGTTATGCTAAATGTAAATATTAGACCATGTAATTTTAAAATCTGTGTTTTTCTCAACACATGACAAAATAGTGAACTTAGAAAATATACACAAATTGTGAAATTGCACCTCTTTAAAATGCAGCTCAATTAAACCTAGCTCCAAGAATAATTTTCACCGACAGTTCTGAGATACGCTGCATGTTATTCTTGGATGCGGTTGTAGGACCAGTTTTAAAATCGCATGACAAAAATATCATACACATTAAAAAAAAAACTGTATCACCAACGTAGCCTGGACAACATTTGCTAGTTAGATGAAGTCAGCTATCTCATCTTAGCATATTTATATGCATATTTATAATCATACGGTTCTTGGAGTGAGTGCATACACTCATGAAGTTCAGTAACTTCAGGTCACTGCAACAAGCCCAGGTACAGTTTACCGACGGATGGGTACAGGACCTTGAAATGCACCGTGTAGAACGAAAGACCATCGTACGTATCATAAGTTTACCAGTCTCACAAATCGTCGTCATAAATACACATTCGTTAACAGTTTATTAATAGGACCTTTGAGCTCAAGGGTAATTAATTAGTAGTGGAAATAATTTCTGGTACCCATCACAGAAATGTAGCAGTGACAATAATACTGTATGCTGTAATCGTACTGGGCAATTAGTGATACAAAACAATTGTTTTATCCTGTGAATAAAAGTATATGTTTTTGTCAATGTACCATAATAACAGAAGCGAAACGCAATATTGTGTCAGGACAATTCACTATTTATGCACAATAAACAAAGGAGCATAGCGCGACAATTTCTGTTCAGCGCCAGACTTGCTTGTAACCTATATCACTAATTATGTTATGAAAATGACGTATTAACTACTAAAAAACACTGACCTTCGTGTAAATGCTTGGAGCAGACTAACCTGTGAGCTGGAGTGTTCTGGGACGTTATATTTGGTCTTTGAATGGCTGCAATCCAGTCGCGTCTTTGTTACTTCGGAAACATGGCTCGAACAATTTCTCTTCAACGACGTAATCCGATAACAACCGATCTCTTTACCCGTCGGCTTCCCGTGGCTGTCATGCGACCGGCTATTGCAGTTAATAATACAACGGCTTCTTGACATTTTTGTGTTTCTTTTTATCGCTGTGTGACTGATTTTAATTGAAAGCCTGCGTGCGCTAGTACCACTTGCCACGAGTTCCCAGAATCCTTTGCGGTTCTACCCGTGAATGACGTCACATTTTCAATCTCTATATAATATGCATGTTAAATTTTATATTTGGGGTAAAATATCAAGTCTTTTCAAGTAAACCGGTTCAAGTCCAATTCAAGTCCCAAGTCATTGGTGTAAAAGTCCAAGTCAAGTCACAAGTCTTAGAACATTTTTTCAAGTCAAGTCTAAAGTCATAAAATTAATGACTCGAGTCTGACTCGAGTCCAAGTCATGTGACTCGAGTCCACACCTCTGAGAAATCGTTTACAAATTTCCCATATCCTTATCAGATAATGTGTCAGTCGTGAACTGACTATCGACACAACAATTAGGCCGAAAGTGATTTGAGTGCTGTTAAAACAGGAAATTAATCAACAGCCTGGAAAACCCAGAACTCTCCTCTTCGTGACGTCGTCTATCATACCACTGCAGAGAGTGAGAGGGGGAGTCAGACCGTGCGGGCACAGCAGCGGGTTGGACGAAGAGTTCCTCACCTCGCACGAAGAAACACTGTGTGAACTAACAGACGGACAAAATAACCAAACAACTTAACTGGTTTCTTTGATGATCTGTGCCGTGCCGTGTCCGCTGGAGAAACAGAGCCTGCACAGCTTCGAGAAACGAGAGAGAACAACGGTTTACAGATCGGTGGATATTCCGGTATGTTATCGTGCCATTAGAAACCATGTCCCAGTCTTTAAGAGCCTTTCGGTTAAAGTACCGACAAGCAGCATTTAATGTCTGTGTTTTATCGCATTGAAAGCCATGCGTCTTTCGCTTTCTGACTGTTGCCTTGAGTCGTCCCTTACTCTTTTATTTTTCACTTCTTTTAAGTAAATTTGAGCACAGTGAATAAGTGAAACTATTACATCCGCATTGAAAGTAACAGCTGCATCGTCGAAAATGTGTAGAGACGTAAGGACTTTAGATTATTCCTCAGGGTAAAGTTGATTCTTCCAGACGTTTGCAAACGCAGCACGAATTATCTTCCTGTTGATGTATGCCGGTGATTCAAGCTTCCTTCCTAGATCATTTCTTTCTAAAACAGAAGGCTTTTACTCGTTTACTGTGTCTTGTGGTGAATTTTGTACTGCGGTCATCGAGATATAAACAGTGATCAAAATGCACATGAACTGTTTCAAAATTCAGCTACCTGCTTGGCTTCAAAAATCTGTAGGCTGGTGTCAAACATGCATAGATCAATGCATGTTTTTGTTTAGGTTTTTTTGCCTCAGCTTTTCTTACAAATCTTTTACCTGATTTTTTTCCCCTTTTTTTTTTAAATCTGCTGTAGAATAGGATTACCAACTGTCCTTTTTTGCACTTATAGACTTATAAAAGCCTATATGACATTTTTTTTTTATTTCACCATTCATTAACCGCACAGAGAAGGCTTCGTTTAAATATGTTAAAGTTTTCTTTAAGCAAACAGTATTAAAGTTCTTCATGACTGGTCCAAGTGTCCTCTTTTTTTTTTTGGAAATCTAAATATGGCCCCCCTGCTGTAGAATTAATGTTTGTCTGTCATCAAAATCTGAATATTTACTTCTCCTTTTGCAGGCAGCTCTTCCTCACAGAAACCATGGTGGCAGCCATCCTGAAAATGTATTTCTTTGGAACAGCACTTTCCGTCCTTGCAGTCCTTTATGAAATTGCGGACTCCGTTGGTGGTCTCATGCACGTGCAGGACCATCACTACTTACAGGAGCTGAACCAACAGACAGAGAGGGACATTTCTTCAAACAACTGGAGAGGGCGGCCCGTGACTAAAAACATTGGCTCATGAGAAGATCGTCATGTTGTAGTTTTTGGACATGTTCTGCAACTGTCTGGAAGGACATGGGATGTTCACTCATGTGGATTTATGGTCCAAATGGTTCTTTCTGTTTGGGCACTTTTTTGTAGCCCATTGTCTGCTGTCATGTCTTGTAGCAGCTATTGTGTAAAACCACTACTGAACACAGAACACATTCCTTGTGTTAAAAGTACACATTTTGTATATAATTTTCTAAGCAAAGTGAATGAAAACATTGGGGGATTTTTGATGAATGTCTTTGATGTGTGTAAGTTTATTGCAGCATATAGAAGTCAGAGTACAAGGTGTGCGTTTCAGTTTGGTAGTGATCCAGCAACTGAACTTGGAGTCAAAAAGAGAAAAGCAGGCTGCCATAAAACTAACAGGTCTTAACAAAACATGACTTCTCTAGAAAATGAAAAAAAGAAAAAAACTTTCAGACTTCCAGCAAAAATTGCGCAACAAGCTCTCCACTGTGTAAAGATCTGTCTGCCTTTTTGTTGTGAGTAAGGTTTTGTGAATCAAATATGTGTTGCGCGACAAAGCTGGGAAATGATCTGTAAAAGCTGAAAAGCACGACTCTGTGCAGGATTTCAACGTGAATAAAGGTAAAATGTTGTAAATAACATTTGTTCTTCTTATCAAGCGCAGATACCATCTCAGGCTTTTCAGGAGACAAAATCAGAAAATAGAAAGTGAACAGTGAATCACTGTTGGGAGCTAAATCAGAAAACCTCTGGTCACAGAAAAAAAAAAAAATCTAAAAAGGAAATCATATTAATCAAAGAAACAGCATTTTGGGGGAATTTTAACGTGAATTATATAAGAGTTTTGTGGTTTACCACTTTATGATCTCTAGTTCTTTCAAGTGGACAAAATAACCATTGAAGCTTGAATGGTTTCACTGCACAAAAGACTTGGCTCTCAGTCTTTGATTATCCCAAGGGCTTTTAAAGTGTTTTTGGGAAGCAAACCCAAGCACAAATAAAACCAAGTCAGAGACAAGTCATTACAAAGAAGTTTTTTGTGTTTCTACACACCCTTAAGTTCACTTCTGTGGTTTCTGCTTCTGTACCCTAATAGGATATGGGATAATACATTTAAGACACTTTACCTTTAAACCTAATTGGAACCATGTATTATTCTACCTATTATAGAATTCAGTTCATTCATCCAACCATTTTCTTCCACTTTTCATGGGACAGGCCACGAGAGCAGCAGCCTAAGCAGCAAAGCCCACACCTCTCTCAGAGGAAAACTGAGGCCTTCCCAGGCCAGCAGAGAGATATAATCTCTCCAGCATGCCATGCGTCTGCCCCGGGACCTCCTTCAGGTGGAACATGCCACTCAGTTCAATTCAATTTTATTTACATAGCGCTAATTCATAACAACTTTTTCCTAAAGGCACATTATATTGTAAGGTACATTAAGCTACAATATTAGAAAGAAACTCCAGCAATCACAAAACTCCATTTCAGCAAGCATTTGGCGACAGTAGGAATGAAAATGTTTTATCCCTATTATCAGGAAGAAATCTTCAGGAAAAGCAGGCTCAGGGAGAGGAATCCACCTTCCGTAAAGACAAGAGAGGGAGGACAAAAGACACACTACAGGAAAGAGAGGCAGTGTGAAATAATTGCTAATGATTAAATATTGTGTTGTATAAACATGCATAGAAAGAAGAGATAAGACTGAAGTGCAAACACTTAGTGCATCATTGGGAAGCCCTCAGCAATCCAAACCTACTATAGCAATAATTAAGGCAGCATTCAGGAACATCTGATCAAGCCTTAACTATAGGCTTTAACATTAAAAAAAATATTAAGCCTTATTGTAAAGTAGAGAGTTTCTATCGCCTGAATCTGAACTGGGAGCTTTTAGAGCGAGCTGATAACAACGAATTACAATAGTCCCCCTGCAGAGATAAGTTCCTTGCCAAGTGTCTTAAGAAGCTCATTCATCATATCAGCAGTGGGATGGTTCTCTAATGTTATTGGGGTGGCACACCAAAAACTGAATTTCCAGTTTTATTATGCTGATATCAAATATACGTTACTTGAAAATGGCAAAAATGAGAGAAAGAAAAAAAATCATAAGCTTAGTTAATTCCCCGCTATTAAAGTTGATATCACTGAAAATAGGCACATATGAAAAGCGAAGAAGATTTTGAAATCCATAATAATCAGTTTTAATTGATTGATTGACTGGAAGTCCAGCCATCGCTTTAGATTTTCGGCAGAGCTAGGCTGAAGCAGATTAAGATTCACTCTCCCACAAAGCAAATTTTGGGTGGGTGGCCAGAGCCCCCCACTGACCACCCATTGGTGGCGCCCATACTTATTGCTGTCAGTTTTCCAATATCTCGAGTGCTTTTTCATTATAAGGGTTGTAGTTGTACCTAAAACCAAGTCATTAGAGGTGACTCATCATAAGATTATGTTTTGTGTTTTTAACTAATGTGCCACACTTCAGTTCTCACAAATTATTAGATATCTTGTTTTACCACTTCAGTGGTTTCGGTTTCCTACCCTTAAATGCATACAGCACCATTATAATTAATTTTCTTTACCTTTAATCCTAATTGAAACTATGTATTAATTCACTTTCTATATCTGTTAAGATGAAAGTTCCTGTAATAGTTCACATGGTGTCTTGGAAATAAAAAGGTATTCCAAAGGGAAAGCCTGTTACAGCTGCTTTCACCCCGCGGTGAAAGCACCTGTGTAATTCTGTGGCACCGCCCCCCGGCCAAAAAAACCCAGCCCTCTGATTCCTTAGATCTGACTTGTTCAGGACATGACTATGAGGTCGTAACAACTTAACTAGATGAATCATAGCCATAATTCCCTGAGGTATTTTGCCAGCATAGCCTATCATGTTCATACATGTAAATATGTAAGAAAGAATTGTGTATGTTTCTGTTATGTGTCCTGTGTACTGTTTGTTTGTATATGTGTCTTTCTGGCTGCTGTTTCAACCAAATTTCCCCTTGTGGGACAATTAAAGGATTATTCTATTCTATTCTACACATCTGAAAGCAACACAAGTGAATACATGTCGACCTCTTGCGTTAACCTGCCCATACTACTGCGATTTTATGTCACATTAACGTCTCTTATTTCTTTCAAAGCTTGCCAGAACTTTTCTTTTGAAGCTGTCCTTAAAATGTCCTTAACTTCTGTAAATGTGAATTCCAGTTGTTTTTTGTTGTTGCTAATTCATTTGTTAATATATTGACGATAAGTGAACGAATCACGAATTAATCTGTTGTTTTAAGACAAACTTTTTTCTCCCTGCAGTTAGGTCACCAGGATGCGGGCAGAAGCACCTGCTGGTGGTGGAAGTGCCACTTAGCGCAGCACTTTTTATGTTAATGACCCGTCCAAGCACTTCCCACACCCACTTACCTTTAGAGTACAACAAAAGTGAGTCATTATTGCCAGGGATATCGGTCAGTGGGACTCTTTTTTTTTCCATTGCAGTCACATCACTGTCGACATGATCTGGAGACATTTGATGCTTTTGGGGGTGTCCGTCGTTCTTCTTATGAGAGTTGAATGCAGAATCAAGGAGGGAAAGACGCTGACTTTCCGCCGGACTCAGCATAGTGAGAGCCAGGACCAAATGCGCCGTCGCCCCAGGAGGGATGCCAGCAGCTCCCCAGGCCTTTCCAAGCCTTCACATGGTCCTCCCTTCACCTCTTGTCGGCTCCTTCTCACCCCCGCCGAACACGAGGTTCTGGATGATAACACACACGAGGTGAGCTGCAGCTTGGTCAATATAGGCAGGTGCAATGTCCGTCGTGCCTTTTATTTAATGTAAAGGAGGAGATTCCAGGACTTTGAAGTTGGTACCCGTTTTTATTTGTGTTTTGCAATGCTTAACAGGGTTTCTCAACCAAGTGAAAGTAATATAAACACGTATAGTAATGTAAGCCCGTATACTCATTTGGCAAAGAGTATTATTGGGAAAATTACAGGAAATTGTGAGAAGAGATCTAATTTAGCTTGTTAGGCCTGTTTTTGTGATGTGTGAGTTTTTCTCCTCTCTCTTTAGACAGGTTTTAATGGTGATGATGGTTCCTACGTAATTCTCACATGGGTTGGTGATGATACAGGGGTGAGTAGCTTCTTATACAGAAGGTTTATTGCATATAGCCTCTTACATGTCACAGGGGCACAATAGAATTCAATGTAGAGTTTGTAAAGGAAAAAAAGTGCCACAACACACAAATATGCATCAATATACGATAATGAATTAAATATAATTGAGGCTGATTTTAAACACAGCAAATTCTCCTCATTCTTTAATATCCGTGGGTATGTCATTTCACAATACCCCTGGTTTTATCCTTATCTTACTAGTTCTGTCAGTGACAACTGGAATATAGTAATGAAGTGTTAAGGAAAAAATAAGAAAAACCTACATTTCATTAGCTCTGACAGTGGTCACAATCTCTGAGCTTTCCATCTTGTACTTTAAGGATTTGTTTGTAGAATGAAAGCACAGATTTGACCAGGTTTTTGCGCTTTAAGAGACATGTTAGACAACATGCTGGTTTAAAATAAAAGCCAAATTAAGGTGTGCTAGAGTGGATCATCTTAATCTATCTGTGACTTTTTAACCCAGTGTTTAAAGTTGTAACTATATTTCTTCATTTGATAGGTGGTCTTGGTGCTGTCAACAATCAGTGGTCCAGTTCATCCTTTAAATGAAGGAGGCTCCTCACGACTTTACAGAAGGTGAGTTAGAATCTGATCAGCAGCTACCGTGGGCACCTCAATCAAAACGTAACCATCTTTCCTCTCTCATCAGCACGGATTATGGCAAATCTTTTCATGACATTTCTCAGAGCATCAACCACACCTTTATTAAGGAGGAATTTGGAGTCAGTGTTGGACCTGGGATCTCTGTAAGTAGCACTATTTTACACTCTTACTAACACTTTTCTGTGGGTGTGCAATGAAAGAGTAGTTAGTGATGGTAAACTGCATTGCATGTTTGGCTGTGGACCTTGTGATGTTTTGACATGAAGTTGTGAAAATATCATGTATGCTGACATCTAATCAGCTTGAGTCTTACCCACTAGTGTTCTTACAGTTTTGTTCACAGACTGATTATATTGCACGGAGCTATGCAAGCAGAATCTTTAGCTGAGAAAGTGGATGGTTTTCTTCTTTCTTTCTTGAAATCACTAGTACAGAGCTTGCATGCACTGAATTTTAAGCAGACAATTCTGCACGAAACTACAAAAAGTTATTGACGAAGCTAAAATTCTTTCTCAAATTTCCATCTCTGAGCAGTTTTCCATTGATTTTTACTGACAGGTGATTTTAACAGCCGACACACCGGTGCTTAACAATCCAGGTGGGATTATCTTCACCTCCACGGATGCTGGTGCAACCTTCAAGTTCATCCAACTGCCCTTTCACCTGGCGCAGCCAATCGTGTACCACTTCCTCAACCCTGACTATCTTGTGGCCCTCAGCATTGATGTGAGTCTGTTGAACTTTTAAAGTCCCTTAGTGGTTTCCGTTGCTTTGTTTAATATTCCTGGCTATCACACAGACACACATGTTTATCATCCACACAAACACACATCAGGAACACTCCTTAATGTGTAAACATTGCTCTGTTTCCTGACTTTCAGGGCGGTCTTTGGCTTTCTCTGGACTTTGGGGCCTGGTGGACAAAAGTTCACGATGGAGTGCATTCTTTCTCATGGTGAGAATAAAGAAGGAAAAAGAGTTATTCAATATATCAAACAGTGATAGCTCTGTGGCACAAATATAGTAACAGCACTGGAAAATGCATAATGACATGCGTAACATGTGGGACTTTGAATAAACTGAGATGATACGAGCAAGGTTTTTATGAAGCAATAAATGCTTGTTTAAAAAGAAACATGACCTATTAAAATTGTGACATTTTGAGGTGTTTGTAATTTTTTTCCTTCCACTTTCCATCAGGGGAGCTGGCATAAATTTGTTCTTCAGCTGCAGTCAAGTAGATGCAGGTAAGAACCTGTAAAGCTGTTAAAGGGTTTTGTAAAACTGGTGCAATTTAAAGATCAGACACTTTGTAATACAGGCTTGTCTGTATTCTAGTGTGTATATATGTTTTTATTTTGTGTGTAACAGGGTTTGCATAGTCATAAGAATTCTGCTTTTAATGTTTAATCTAATCTGCATCTTTATGGCTTTTGCAGCCAAGTTAAAATCTTTATTATCTCACAGGAAAAATCCTTTGATTACGGGGCGGCATAAAAGCTATTAAAGTACAATAAAACAATAAAGCAGCAGAAGAAGCTCAAAACTGACATGCTATAAGCACATTGCAAAACAACTAAATAAATTACCAAGTTGTGTGAGGAACTGAGGGGTAGAGTATAGTGTATTGAGATTAAGTTTGATTTATAATTGCTAAGATGACTAAATCCATTAGTAGAGCAGCGCTTATTCTTAGACAGCTACATGAGAAAACACTATTGCCTTACCCTCCACAGCTTTTGATTTGGTGGATTTTTACACTGAAAGTCCTTCTTGACACAACCCCAAAAGGATCTACATCTCCTTCCAGGATCAAACCAGACAACTTTCACTTATCCGTCAGATCACTACTCTTGTGTACATCAGAGCCTAATTTCACAAGCTCAAAATAAATATAAGTACTTTTTTTCACTCAAAACATTTATTGCTTGTGAGGGTGCATGCTTTATGCGGATGAGCAATGAGCTTAAATGTGTTTAAGGCAAGTGCACATTTCTTATTGAACTTATTCGTGTTATTATTGTCATTTGCCGATACAGTTGAGGCAGAGGAGAGGGGAGATTTAATCCTGAAAAGAACAAAGGACCTGGGGAAGACCTTCACCATAATCCATGAGGACATCTACAGTTTTGGTTACATAGGAGCGTTTCTCTTCTTCTCTGTTATGGAAGACCCGGTAAGATGGCTGGATCATTTTTTATACACTTCGGTCTATCGAGTAGTATATATTCCATCTATATAGTCATGCATTATTTTTCTCCTAGAGATCTCCTCGTGTGATGTATTTCTCATCAGACCAAGGAGATACTTTCAGTCAAGCACTCCTGCCTTCTGCATCCACTGAGCAGGTGAGAGAAAATATCAACCATCATTTCTGTTGAGTGTGTTAGCAACAACATCTAATATTCTACAGGTAGGTCTGGGAATTGAACCAATTATGTTTGGTAGTATTCAAAATGTAACTGTAGCACGAGGCAGTCAAATGTATGATCTTGATTACTTCTTAAGCGCTTAAAATAAAGTAAACTTGACTTCTTCTGACAGCCTAGCTTCACTCCTTACCTCACGTGACCCTCATACCCTCATGCAGCCAGTCAGTAACTCTTGGGACAACCTCCAAGGCGATGATCTAACTCATCAGTTTTTAGAATTAAAGAAGTCTCTTGGATGAGCGGCAAAACGTTTTCACAAACAAGAAGAAGTCAAGTTTACTTTATTTTAAGTGCTTAAGATTACCATGACCGAGACGACCAGGGATGTACACAGATAGATTGTGCTTACTTATCATTCAAACTAAAAGAGGATCTGTTCTGCAAGAATTCAGCTCCATTTTTAATCTTGGGCTCTACTAGAGCAGCTTTGTTTGATTCAAAGTCAAAAGTATTTAATATTTATCTTTGTGCAGATTCCCAGTGGTCTCTCTCTTTAGGCCAGCATAGCATGAAGTAAAATCCAAGAGCCTGTGCAGATTTCCTTGGCTTTAGTGTTGTTAACATTTCTATACTCCACCCTCTGTATATAATTTCATGTCTATATTAAATACAATACAGATGCACCTCTGTAGTGTAGAGGTTAACACATTCACCTTACACGGTAAAATTAACTTGTTCAGTTCTGGGAGAAGAAACAAGCTCAGCCTCACAAGTAGTGTATTCCTAGATCTGATCCAGACTCTGGATAAAAGTGGAATCTGTGCCAAACCACACATGTGGATCCATTTGCTGTATGTGGGAATCACGTGGGCGGCTGAGAGTACTTAAAAAAAGCAACTGTGGGACAGAACTCATAAATTGTTTTGATAACAGCAGCATTATGTACAATGTAGCCAAAAAACCTCTTGGGAGGCTACAAACAGTATGAGACCTCATTAGAATCACAGTGAACACTGTGGAAGTGGTAGTAGAGCTTATTAGTGTCTTCAAGTACTAAAGAGTTACTTTAAACTAATCAAACTGGGAGATTTTGAGGTAATGCAAAGCATATTATAGCACTCTCTTAATGAAAACAGTCTAATATGTTAATAATGTTTTGGTGTTGGTACCAAAAAATATTACCAAAATTAGGGCAGTTTCTCAAGGGTCGCCCAACACGGTAGTGCAGTAACAGGCCAAAAATGAAATCAAAAGTATGGCTGATGATTTTTGGAGTCACTCGACTTCACACACCATCAGCTTTTGCCCTCAGGCAAATCTGATGAATGTACAGCAACGTTTTCGCTTTCTGATGAATCTCCAGTAGATTCATCACATTTGTCTGAGGGCAAAAGCTGATGATGTGTTCCCTCAGGCAAGTCTGGTGAATTTGCTGTAGGTAGATTCAGGAATTTTTTCAGATCTAATTGTACTGTAGGTACTGTACAATTAGATCTACTGTAGGTAAATTCATCAGGATTGCCTGAGGGCAAAAGCTGATTATGTGTGAACTCCACACATCATCAGTTTTTGCCCTCATTATTAATCCCCTCCTGCACTAAGTATATAAAAACAGATTGTCTAGTCAACACCGAAATTTAACCTTCCACTACAGTGCACAGCCATTTGTCTGCTTTTTTTATCAGCACATATCACTGACCCTTCAAAGATATAGTATTTTTACTGCTCTTAGTTCTTAGTAAGTTATTAATAAGCAAGATGTGGTTCTACCCTTTCCCTCCCAGCACAACACAGTAGCTTTAAATTGAATTGAATCGGCACTTATAACTAATTTTCTTTAAATGATAATTGAGATGTTTATCACACCGCTCCGTTTGTCTTTGTGTCAGGTTTATGGGTGGGGAACATTAAAGATAAATGCAGATACTTCATTCATACTAAGGAAGTTGGTTGATATGCAGAAAAAACATCGGTGGCAACATTTTCCCTTTCAACACCAGCTGAACACACACCTGCTCTGATGAAACACCCACACATCTTGTTGACAGCACAAACACACATTCTGTCTCAAGAAGATTAGACAAGATTTATAGCAAAAAATTGAACGAGTCATCTCTTTTGTGTGTGCGTGTTTTTTCACGTCTGCTCTCGATTTTCATATGTGTCTCTGTTTGCAGTTTTATTCCATCCTGGATGGAGATGAGGATATGCTCTTCCTGCACGTGGACAACCCGGGAGGTATCAGACATACATAAACCCGCAAATGGGACCTTTTAATATCTTTGAAAATGTTTTCCATTCAAAAAGCCACATCTATAAAAATTAACCCTATGACTGACACATATTTGCGAACGTGTCCTCACAGCATATCAGTTTTTTTTTCTGTTGAAATGGAAAACTTCAACTGAAAAGACAAGACTGGTTTAACAAGTTCTTGGACTTGCTGACAAATCAGTCCATAATACTGAGTGTGTGTTTGTCCATGCAAGTCTAGATCTCATGGCTTTGTTCCTTTCCATCTCTGTTTTTATCTCCCTCTCCAACTCGTGCCCTTTCTTTTCCTTCCTCATTCAATTGGAAGGAATTTTATTCTCTTTTTAGTATAATACAATTTTTGGCTCACACCTGCTTGAGACAGTGGTGCATGGGTGGTGTGGGGTGACTTTGTCTTTTGCTGGCTGAAACGAGGAAGACTTAGGTTTCACTGCAAAAGCTGATAAGCATATCTTGGCATCGGGGTGTAACACAAATACACATGCACACACGAGGACACACATTCAAAAGCTTAACATGTCCCCATCACCTCCCTCAGGTGATGGAGAAATGTTTTATTATTATTATAATTTATTTTGTTAAGTCACTTAACACTGGCCTATGAATCATTCAGGCACAAGAATAGCACCTAACTCAAGGTATTAATCAATGCTTTTAACACTATCAGCCTTGGTTTAACCTCCTTAGAGTCCAGACAACAACATTATTGCAGTATTGGCTTTCAAATGTGCTAGAACTTGTTTTTTGGGGTTTTTTTTTGCACATGTTTCAATAAGTAACTGCACTGACGTACTATTTTTCTAGCAAAATATAAAGACATGAGTAGTGGCTTGAGACTTCTGCAAAAATTCAACTCTTTACATAGGAGAGGTTAAAATGTGTTGTAATTTTGCGAGATACATTCGTGCTTTCCGTTTTATTTCAGACACCTTCTTTGGGACCATGTACACCTCAGACGACCGTGGGATCTTGTTCTCCAAATCTCTAGAGCGCCACCTGTTTGATGGACATCGAAAGAGTGACTTCACCAACATTACTTCACTGAGAGGAGTGTACCTCACTAATAAGCTAGACGTTGGTAAGATTCTCCATACAGGTATTGTATGCATCTTCTGTCTCGTAGCTTTTCGTACATGACTCCTGTAAAAAATGGCTTTAAGCCAAAAGCTTTTGATTCCAACCCCCAAAATGTAGCCCCCAGTTGTCTGTTTTGTGACACTTTATGAGTTATAAGTGTTTGAATTGAGGAGATTGGACAGGCTGTCATGCCGCTTTCAATTTAGTGCTCAACCAATAACATCATTGTCTGACAGAAGAGAACACGACTGTCATCAGCAATACTGCAGTGCGGTGCTAAGAGAACAAAATATTACCCAACATTAACGAAACTAAGGAGCTGATTGCTGACGTGAAGAAAAAACAAAGACAAAGATCCCGGTTTGTAACACCCGGAGCAGGTGGACTCCACCCTGCTCATAAAAGCTACAAAAGAAAGAAAGAAAGAAATTAGTAGGAAAACTTATTAAACTTTACAGAGAGGTTGTCATGGCACATGCATGGCCTCAGCATTGTTGAGCAGAGCACAAAAGCCAGGCTGTGAGACTTCTAAAATCATCCCATAGGAACAGAAGCTCAGTCTTTTCTTTTGTTTTTTTTTTAGAGTAGCCTAAAAGCAAATCATTTGATTTTTCAATAAACAGCCATGAGTTGCATAATGAGAGTTATATCTAAAATCCTGATTGAACTTACTGAATATTGACCGGAATACTTCGTTTTTCTTTCAGATGGCCGTATAAAATCTGTCATTTCATTCAACAGAGGAGGGACGTGGAGACCGCTTAAAAAACCCGAGAACATAAATTGTGGAGACAAGATCAAGAGTGTATGTTACATAGAAAAAAAATTAATTTATCTGTCTGTATGTATGTGTTTTCATTTTGATCTTTTTTTTTTCTTTTGCCAGTGCAATCTCCATATACATGGGGAACACAGTCGTAATAACCATATAGTTCCCATGGTGACCCTGTCTGAGCCGGCTGCCGTTGGTCTGGTTATTGCGCATGGTAATTAATTTGTAATTACTTTCAGTGCTTCAGTCCAAACCATTGTCCAAATACTGTGTAAAATGCACACTTATAGATGATTTCCTGTTTTTAACAGGCAGCGTGGGTGATTCTCTGTCATCATCGCAGAACCCCGACGTGTTTGTTTCCTCAGATGGAGGTTATAACTGGAGGGGGACGCTGAGGGGTCCTCATCACTACACTATATTGGACTCTGGGGGTCTAATTGTGGCTGTGGAGGCCCATCGTGAAGGACAAGTCAAGACTATCAAGTACTTTATTCTCATTTAAAGACCACAGGGAAGTGACAGGAAGTGTTTTCTTATATTTAAAGTTTTCTCTTTTTCTACTGTTTTTCACCACCAGATTCTCCACGGATGAGGGTCAGTGCTGGAAGCTGTATAACTTTACGGATCAGCCCTTCTTCTTTGCAGGCTTGGCATCTGAGCCGGGGACCAACGCCATGACCGTCAGTGTGTGGGGCTTCCGGCCCGAGGAAGACGGCCAGCCCATGTGGGTAGCAGTCACCATTGATTTCCAGAGTCTCATTACCAGAGAATGTAAGTCTAATAACATCTACGATTACTGTGCACTCTTTGCTCTTCACTGGTTTCTATGGCATGTTGCCACCTGGTGGTAGGTTCATGTGAGTTGTATTAGCTGTTTTCCGACTGCAGAAGCAGGGATTTTCCACAACCTCTAAAAACCTGTAAAAACACATCCCGCTTGTTTTACCTCTGTTTATGACGCAGATTTGAAGAAGAAAACAGACCTGTTTGCATTTTTTTTTTTGTTTTCTCCTCTACAATTTGTGTGAGATGCTGTAATTAAACCACACCCTTTTATCTGGTGGTGAAAAGATAGATACTTTCCCGGGACTTTCGATATTTCCCCTGTGGCATTTTGCCTAGTTGTATTGCAGATGCTGTTTTGCACTTGCATTAGTAATCTTATGTAAGTGACGTAAGTGTTGGGACAGACTTATGCGTCACTAGTTTGACTAACATTGCCTAAAACTGCTTTATTCTAGGTTTGGTTTTGTTAAACCTGCATTTTTTAAAAGGATTGTTAGTGACAGTTAAATAGGTCATCACTGCCTTCATCAGGTAATGACAACGACTATGAAGAGTGGTTGGCTCATTCAACAGAAGGAGGGGACTCGGAAAGAAATGGATGTGTCCTGGGTGTTAAGGAGACCTACAGGAGGTTAAAGAAGCAATCTCTATGCCGAAATGGGCGAAGCTTTGTGGTGATGAAAAAGCAAAGCCCTTGTCTGTGCACAAGAGAAGATTTCTTGTGGTATGTTGGATTGTTTTGTTTTTAAATGGTCCTGTAACGTACTGCATATTATTGTAAAAACCTTTCATTTCATTACATTTTGCTTCCAGTGAGCCAGACTCTTTTCTTTTTTCCCTCTTTGTTTTTAATGACCTTGAGCAATAGTTCTCAAGGCTTTCTGAAGGTCTTCTAAAGTTTGTCTTTGCACACTGGCCACTTTTCCACTCATTTCCCATCACTATTTGACCATTTTTTAAGTCACTTAATGATGTGATGAAAGTGGGCAGGTTTCAAAAGAAGTCATGGAAAAACTTAAAAAAAAATACTATCTACAGTATAGATGGACAGTATATGAACATCATGTTCTTAAGAAGTATCTCTCAGGTACATTATATTGGACTCTGGGACTGAGTATTTAAAAACAGACTCACTGTTTGGCGTGGCCAGAAATGGGCTCAGTGGAAGTGTGGCTGAAGTACGCTAAGTTACACAAGAACTGAACTGAAAATCAGTGGTACCAGGTCTTATGGAGTGATGAGTCTTAATTTGAAATTATTGGTTCAAGATGTCATCAGTATGTATGGATGAGATCAGGAAAGGTACAACAGTGATTGTCTAAAGCCATCTGTAAAGCACAGTGGATGCTCTGTCATGGTTTAGGGTGAGGAAAGTATTTGATTGCCAGTGGCTTAAATATTCACCATGTCAGTGATCCAAAGCACACAGTGAATGCAGTAAAAGCATACCAGGATGGAAGAACACACAATGGAACACTATCAGTCATGGATTGGTCTTCCCAGAGCCCAGACCTCAGTATTATTGGAGCAGTGTAGGATAATCTTAAAGGAGAATGGAACAAAAGGCAGAAACATCCAAAGAGCTTTGAATGTCTTTCAAGGAGCCTGGAGATTTATTCCTGAAAACAACTTAAAGGAATTAGAAGAAGGCTTGCTGAAGAGAGTACAGGCTCTGTTGAAGACTATAGATGGTTTTACTCAGTGTTGGGCAAGTTACTTTGAAAAAGTAATTAATTATAGTTACTTGTTACTTCTTCAAAAAAGTAACAGAGTTAGTAACTGAGTTGCAAGATATTAAAAGTAATTAATTACTTGAAAAGTAACTATTGCGTTACTTAAAAAAAAAATGTTTAACCCTCTGGGGTCCAGGGTATAATTGGCCATTGTTAACTACTTTTGATTTTCCCTCTACATTTCACCTTTAAAAACTATTTACTTTGCCTTGTTTGGTATCATCCTTTTCAGCACAACCTTACGTGTCTGAATTTACAGTTATGTTTTCATTTTGACATACTGTATTAACACAACTGATCTAAAATCAGACAAAAAAACATAAAATCCGAGTAGAAAAAGTTATATTTTTTTTACTGTAACAACCACAGACATGTTTATTGAATCATATTTCATAACTTTAAATGCAAATATAAATTGTCAATTTTACCTTTTACCTTTAAAAAAAACATTTTAAACTATTTACATAACAATCAGCTTTTCTGCATTCAATAAGATGCCACGCAAATTATTTGTGCCACTCCAAAACAATTATTCCTGTCCACTATAAAGGAGAACATCACAGCCTGATACCTGCAGGTCTGACAGCAGCAGGTGTATCACTGCTCCTGTTTTTTACCTGGAGACAGCAGTCATCTCATTGTTCTGACACACAACACAAAACTACCCACAACACTACACACTAACTACACAAGACAACACATTAACTACACACTCCAAACATGCTAAACGTCTCACATCTCAAAACTCGCGCTCTCTCTTTTTCTACTGTCTTTCTCTCTCTCTCTTTCTCTCTCTCTCACTCCTAAAACTATCCCGTCTTCCTAAACAACCACATGTCATGTTGTCCATATCATTTTTTGATTGGTCGACATGGTGCATTTTTCCACCAACATGAACGGGCTGGTTTTTGCTGTTGTTTTTTGTTTTGTTTTTTTATTTTGTGGCCATAAGCAGAGAGTGCTTGCTAGCGCTGTCCTTAGACAGTAAACGTGACAAAAGTATTCAGGAAAAAACACCGAGTATATGTTGTTTATCATGACTCTGGTTTTACGTGGTCTATAAACACAATTTGAAAACTGGTATATATCACCTTGTTGCTTTGTCATCTTAAATTGGTCATGTGATTGGCTCACCACGACTACTTTATTCCTCCTCAGTCAAACAGCAGCACTCATGCGATTGTTTTGCCCCCTTAGCTCCAGGTGTTGTGCCAAAAAGTGATTGTCTGCCAGAAAGTGATTGCCGAGTGCAGCTGCTGAAAGCTGTAGCGCATAGTCAGCTTCTTCAATGCAA
Organism: Aulonocara sp. 'chitande type north' Nkhata Bay; assembly: GCF_057382095.1. Classification (NCBI taxonomy): domain Eukaryota; kingdom Metazoa; phylum Chordata; class Actinopteri; order Cichliformes; family Cichlidae; genus Aulonocara; species Aulonocara sp. 'chitande type north' Nkhata Bay. The sequence goes on along the minus strand of NC_141360.1, from coordinate 29,010,365 downwards.
CTGATATAAGGTGGAGTAAGCTGAACACAGCCTCAGCCGCGACCGCATCACATTTTCTTGTTAGTAACAGTAACAGCGTTGTAACGATAGAAATAGTAATTAGCTAGATTACTCGTTACTGAAAAAAGTAACGCCATTAGTCCCATCACTGGTCTTACTAAATACTGACTTTCAACCTCGCCAGAGTGTACAAACTCTATTTCCCATTTTTCTAAAAAAAATAAAAATAAACAAGAGCTTAGTCAAGACTTTTGCACAATAAATAATAATATATTACTTTATCTTAGCTGTACAATGATTCGAAATTCTGAGGCCTTTGCTTACATCTCAGAAGTTCAAGATCAGCTTTTTGTTTTGCATTTACTTTTTCTGTTTGTTTGCTTGTTTTCCTTTTTAATGAAGAAAGGCAGCATTGTTCTGCTTTTGGCCTCTAGTTAATGGCTGTGGCTTTTAAATGAGAGTGTAGCAATGGCAAGTGTGACCTGAGTGCTTTCCTTGCCAAGGATGAGAAAGCAGACGATCATGAACTTCTTTTTGCAGCAAGCGACCAAGAGAGACCAGTGTTCTTACGGTGTGTAAAGCATAATGCTGCTCTGTCTGGGAAACGTGTGAATCACTCAAGCACAAAAAAGGCAGCTAACTCAAGGGATGCTGTGTCTGCACATAACAGACAACAAAATTAAAACAAAATTAAAACATTTTAATTGCATTCTTAGCCAAAGACATAGCTTCAGCCCAAAACCCAGCATTACTGTGTTTTTTTTCCCTTATGTACTGCATTTTCATGTGACTTTGCACATTTTTTAAAAATTTGCTGCACCCATTTTCTTGCAAAATATAGAGTTTAAGAAGAGAAAAGCATTTTGTGGTTGCACTAAAACTCTTTTTTTCTCCTTTACTACAGCGACTTTGGTTACTATCGACACATTAACACCTCAGAGTGTGTGAGACAGCCAAACGCTGCAAATAAAACCTATGAGCTCTGTTTGAATGGAGAGGAGGATGAGCTTCTGACAGAAGGGTAATTGCCTTCATAAAGCAAAGAGAAACACCACCTTTATGCACACATGCAAATCTCACTCTATTCCCTTTTGTCTTTGTAGGTACCGCAAGGTCCCGAGTGATAGGTGTGAGGGTGGGTTCAGTCCTCAGCTCATAAAGCAGACAGTCAAAGCCTGTGGTATTAAACCTAGTCCTGCTCCTCCTGCAATGTCCACATCTTCAGTCACACACTTTGACACACCGGTCAGTAGGTTGATTGTGCTCTTTCAGTCTTTGCTTCATTTTATAAAATTGTCTTTGTTTGGATAAATATCAACCTTTTCGTGTATTTTCCAGCGAGAAAAGCTGGTGTTGATCCTGGTGTGTGCAGGAGCAGTCATCATCGTCCTCATAGCTATTGTTTCTGCTGTGATTGTTGTCAAGAGAGTGATTTATAGAAACAGGTGAGTCACGCATACGGTATCTGCTGCATGTTCAAATTTAAGCACACTGAAAGCTCTGACCGTGGTGGTCTCCTGCTGTCTGCTACAGTTCAATTCAATTCAATTCAATTTTATTTATATAGCGCCAAATCACAACAAAAGTCGCCTCAAGACGCTTCATAGATACAGAGAAAAACCCAACAATCATATGACCCCCTATGAGCAAGCACTTTGGCGACAGTGGGAAGGAAAAACTCCCTTTTAACAGGAAGGAACCTCCGGCAGAACCAGGCTCAGGGAGGGGCGGCCATCTGCTGCGACCGGTTGGGGTGCGAGAAGGAAGACAGGATAAAGACATGCTGTGGAAGAGAGACAGAGGTTAATAACAGATATGATTCAATGCAGAGAGGTCTATTAATACATAGTGAGTGAGAAAGGTGACTGGAAAGGAAAAACTCAATGCATCATGGGAATCCCCCGGCAGCCTACGTCTATTGCAGCATAACTAAGGGAGGATTCAGGGTCACCTGGTCCAGCCCTAACTATATGCTTTAGCAAAAAGGAAAGTTTTAAGCCTAATCTTGAAAGTAGAGATAGTGTCTGTCTCCCGAAGCCAAACTGGAAGCTGGTTCCACAGAAGAGGGGCCTGAAAACTGAAGGCTCTCCCTCCCATTCTACTTTTAAATACTCTAGGAACAACAAGTAGGCCTGCAGGGCAAGAGCGAAGTGCTCTAATAGGGTGATATGGTACTACAAGGTCATTAAGATAAGATGGGGCCTGATTATTTAAGACCTTGTATGTGAGGAGCAGGATTTTGAATTCAATTCTGGACTTAACAGGAAGCCAATGAAAGGAAGCCAAAACAGGAGAAATATGTTCTCTCTTTCTAGTCCCTGTCAGGACTCTTGCTGCAGCATTTTGGATTAGCTGAAGGCTTTTCAGTGAGTTTTTTGGACATCCTGATAATAATGAATTACAGTAGTCCAGCCTGGAAGTAATAAATGCATGAACTAGTTTTTCAGCATCACTCTGAGACAGGATATTTCTAATTTTAGAGATGTTGCGCAAATGGAAGAAAGCAGTCTTACATATTTGTTTAATATGTGCGTTGAAGGACATATCCTGGTCAAAAATGACTCCAAAGTTCCTCACAGCGTTACTGGAGGCCAAGGTAATGCCATCCAGAGTAAGAATCTGGTTAGATACCATATTTCTAAGATTTTCAGGGCCGAGTACAATAACCTCAGTTTTATCTGAATTAAGAAGCAGAAAGTTAGCGGCCATCCAGGTCTTTATGTCTGTAAGACATTCCTGCAGTTTAACTAATTGGTGTGTGTTATCTGGCTTCATGGACAGATAGAGCTGGGTGTCATCAGCATAGCAGTGAAAATGTATGCTATGTCTTCTAATGATGCTGCCTAAGGGAAGCATGTATAATGTAAACAGAATTGGTCCTAGCACTGAACCCTGTGGAACTCCATAATTAACCTCAGTGTGTGAAGAGGACTCTCCATTTACATGCACAAATTGGAGTCTATTAGATAGATATGATACAAACCACTGCAGTGCAGTACCTGTAATACCTACAGCATGTTCTAATCGTTCTAATAGGATATTATGGTCAACAGTATCGAATGCTGCACTAAGGTGTAGCAGGACAAGCACAGAGATGAGTCCACTGTCAGAGGCCGTAAGAAGATCATTTGTAACCTTCACTAAAGCTGTTTCTGTGCTGTGATGAGCTCTGAAACCTGACTGAAACTCTTCAAATAAACCAAATACAGGACACCGATATATCGTTTCTCCAACCTTCGACTCCAGGACGACGAAAACTCCACTGCAGCTGATCATGAAAGCGGCACGAGCAGCAATAGCACAGCCTGCCAACAGGACTCAGATGATGTAAGTGTTATTTAGCACTCCCAAAGGGTTGATTGATCTCTTCGTCTCTTCTTCAGACTCCTACTGAAAACGCTGCATTCGGATGAACAGAATCAACTTTTTGGGATTTCCTTACCAGCATGATTGAGCATGCATCGAGATGTTATTTAGCACTGTTTTATAATGTTTTCCAGATGGTGTAATTTTTCTCACACATACATTTTGTGTTCTCTTTTTTCTAGGATCTCATTGAATGACACAGCAGACATGATTGACACCAGCTGCACTGAAATGGACTGCATGTTGCCTTGATTTTCTCTTTTTTATTGAAGCTCCCCAAATGTTTGAATGTCTTAATTTATTGAGCTGACTTTGCTTTTTTCACTCTTTGTACATATGTATGTTTTCTTGATTTACATGTTTAACACATTGTACTTCTGTACAACATAAAAATAAAACCAAAAACAGAATGTGCATTTAACATGAAACAAATTCTGCATATTATGGAGTCTTCATCAAAATGTTACAGGTTAAATTATACTCCAATAAATTTCTGCTTAAAACCTGTCCATTTGATGGCGGTGTTGACGCTTTTATCGCTCCCATGTACTTTTAAAATGACTGAAGAAGAAGATGCAACAGGAAGTTGGTGTGACATGGTGAAGATTTTGTTTTTGACAGATGACTCACTACTAAAAAAAACTACAAAGAGACATGGGACGGTAAACCGTTTCTAACAAACTTAAAAGTCAGTAGTTAGTGTGACCACTTTTATTCTTCAGAACATAAACTCTCTTGGCCAATCACTGACAGCATGTTTTTGCTGGCGGACTAATCTCTGATGGTACAAGCTCTCCAGGACTACTGGTTGAAATGCAACCCCAAACAGAGCCTCTGTATTACAGATGTCTGAAGATTCATTCTGTTGACTACCTCTGTACATATTGCGGACAATTTGAGTAAGAAATTTCAAAACTAGATTCATGACTCCATAAGAACTTTTGCCACTGATTTTCAGTCCAGTTCTTGTGTAATTTGGCACACCTCAGCACTTTCCCACGTTTCCCTTCCTTAATATCGGCTTCTTCAGAACCCCCCTTTCACTGAGACTTTTTCACTGAGGCTTTAATGAAGCATGTTTTGCACATTTCGTCAACAGTTGCTATAGGAAATGATGCAATTGGAAATGATCTGATTGGCTAACACACTGTCAGTGCACTAAACGCATACCATGATAGACAAACAGTACTTTTGCACATTTCTGATGATTCCTCTCTTAGACCATGTGTCAGGTCTTTCCTGGATTTCTTCCTATTTTTTAAGGACATGACTTTCCCATGCTGTGCATCTCCTGTAGATATTTTTGAGGTACATGTATATTTTTGCTTGTTATATTGTTGTTTGAAATAGCCCATGTTCAGTTATTTCCCTACTCTTTCCAAATCCAGTAGGTTATATTCCCATTTCAATCATTAAAAAAAAGTTAAAAAGTAAAAAGTAAAAAAAATAAATAAATAAATTAAAAAAAATTTTTTTTTAATTTTTTTAAATTTTTTTTTAAATAAATTAAAAAATATATATATATCGTAATTATTATATATAATTACCTTATTAATTACGGAAGCTGCTCCTTTTTGTACTGTCCAGGCCCTTTATTTCCGGTTCGTCTTTCCTTTTTCCGGCGGAGTGGCGCCTCTTTTTCACGGTTTGCTCCTCCACAGTCCAGCTGTCATGACGCGTATCAGCGCCATCATCATAAGTTAGTCAGCCTGTCCTAAAAGAATCACACCGGAGAGTCCACTGGTATTTTGCTACGTAAACAGGTGAGAAAGTCGTGAACATTTATCTCAAAGCTCAACTACGTATTTGTCTTTTGTAGAGGCTGAGATGCAGTCATTCCAGTGTCAGTGAGTAAAACCTGTCAAAGACGAAGAAGTTATCCACGGGGTTAAAAGCTAGTTAGCTTTTCAAAATATAGCTTTAAAAATGCATTACGTGCTTACATACGTTACATTGTTCGTTAATTCGGTCGCAATAACTAGTTATTAGAAAAAGAGCAAGGTCACTGTGTTTCGGCGTTAGACACTCCTATAAATAACGCACAGCACAAGCTAACTTCCCCCTTTAGACCACCCTATAAAGGCACGCAGATATACACCATTGACTGTAGAAAACAGTCACCGATGTGCACATACAGACACCTACACTTTTATTTGATATTACAGGTTGTCGGCTGTTTGTAAAATATTCTGGAGAGTCGCAAAGATGATTAGGGCTACTGGTAAGTCAGATATATTTACTATAAATATTTAAACAAACATGTTTGCTATCTAAAACCATTTCGCATCAGTGATTCGGATGGCTGATTAACCGCACCTCTCCGTTTTTCCCTCTCTTCGCAGGAATTATCAAGTTGACAGTGTTGGTTATTGCATTCCTACTGGCTGTCTTCCTGGCTTTTCAGCTATTCGAGATTAATACGGATTTTAAACTGGCTAATGTGATTTGTGAGTAACCTTTCCTGTAAAACTGGATTGAACAGCAGTGTAGGTGGGAGATAATCATCGGTAAAGGAAACAAGACAGTCATTTACTTTGTTTACTTTCTGTCTGCAGGGACATTTTAAGTCAGGCATGTCCTGCATCTTGGTTAATTTATTTCTTTATTTATTGCGTCATCACTTTATGGCTTTTAAATAATCTTTATTTATATACAGGAAAAAGACAAAAAATGTCAGTCACAGGTTTCAGTTCATGATATAATGGGTTGTAATGCAATATATATGTATTGTTTGCTACATATATTATTAATAAATTATTCATTTTAATCGATTAAAGTCAGTTGTGAGCCGCCAGCCAGTATTTTATCTCATAGGGCCTTCTCTTCTTTCCTGCCTCCAGGAGGGTTATCTGCCTGTCTGGCACAGTTTTAGAAGAAGATGAAACATTCATTTCTTTTGTGAACTTAGAGTTCATTATCATGTTTTGAAAGTGTAGAAATTTTTAAAGAATGCAGCTTTTTACCCTCTCGAGGTTACTTAAGGGTGTGCGTTGGAGTTTGCCCAACAAGTCTACATATGTTTTGTTGACTTGGAGAAGGGATTCGACCATGTTTCTTGGAGTATCCTGTGAGAGATGCTTTGGGAGCATGGGTTGTCTGGCCCATTGCTACGGGCCATTTGATCCGTATACAACCGCTGCAAGAGCTTGGTCCACTAAGCCAGCAAAAAGTTGGACTTGTTCCCGGTGGCTGCCAGGGCTGCCCTAAGTCACAGATTCTGTTCATGATTTTTATGGACAGAATTTCTAGGTGGAAAATCTGAGGCCATGGTCCTGAGCTGGAAAAGGGTGGAGTGCCCTTGTTTACAAGTGAGAGGAGAGCGGGAGATCAATAGACAGACTGGTGCTGTACCAGTCTGTTGCGGTGAAGAGAGAGCTGAGCGTATATGCGAAGCTCTCGATTTAATAGCCGATCTACGTCCTTACCTCACTTAAGTTCATGAGCTTTGGGTAGTAACCAAATGAACAAGCTTGTGATTTCAAGCCGCAGAAATGAGCTTTCTCCGACGGGTGGCTGGCCTCTCCCTTAGAGATGGGGTGACGAGTTTGGCCATCCAGGAGGAGCTCAGAGTAGAGCTGCTATTCCTCCACATTGAAAGTATCCTCTGCACTCCTATAACTGATGGTTGTAATTTTTTTTTTTTATGCCTCTAGTTTATCTTGACATAAAGAAATGTTGCACACTTATTACTTATCTGTATTAATTGTTGCTACTTGGATAAACTTTTATAAAAATATAATAAAAATCTTATTTATATTCCTAATAATAAATATATTAGATATTATAAAGTCTACTTACATCTACATCTCCTTTTTTGCTTTTCAGCAAGATCTGTGCCAGCAGGTGTCCTTTGTAAGTGTTCTCAATTGTTTACTTTTTTCTTTTTATTCTCTATTACTCATGTGTTTTGATATGCCTCTGTCTTTTTTTATCTATCTCTGTAACAGACAGAACAAAAATGGTAATAAGGAGCTTGTCTCAGATTGTAATGTAGCTAAATCCTTTTGAAAACATCTAGATATTGAGTTTAACTGTGTGTTTTAAGCTTAGCTATTGCATTAGTGTGCAAATAGACCCCTTTAGATGAGTTCAAGCTGTACCATTCCTTGATCACCCGTATTTGTGCCTGTTTGTGAAAAGCCTTAAACAATGTAATTGGACTGCCTGTGACCTGATACTGTGCTGTTTGGGCAAATTTTGTGTTCTCAGCAACGAAGCCTGTCAGGTATAAATGTGGGCTGTCCAAGGCATGTTCAGCTGGACATTTTGCCTTCAAGATGGCAAGTGGTGCAGCCAGTGTGGTCGGGCCCAGAATCTGCCTGGAAGACAAAGTGTAAGTAGGATGTGAGACAGTGTGTTATAAGAAAGAAAGTGTTGTCTGATTATTCTGGGCTGTCTGGAAATCTACATTATAGTATGTTAAACATGTTATGAAGTGCCATCCTTCTATAAATCACCCATTTCCTTAAGTTTATATGCTTTTATATTTAAATGTATCCATATGTTCTCCCCCTTTCATATTATTGGTTGTAGAGTAATGAGCGGCGTGAAGAACAACGTGGGAAGAGGAATCAACATCGCCCTGGTTAATGGTGACATTATCCACTCGAGTACCCCACTTTTAATTCCAAGAGTTACAAACCTAATTCTGAAAAACTGTATTTTTGTTTGTTTGTTTTTCCATAGGGAGGACAGGGGAAGTTGTCAAAACAGAATATTTTGATATGTGGGCTGGAGGTGAGTATACTTGAGAACCTTTTTTTTTTTTTTTTTTTTTTTTTTGTAGACATTTACAAATCCAGTTCATACAGTTTGTTAACCGTGTGTCACTTTGCATAGACGTGGCTCCCTTGATTAAATTCCTGAATGAAATTGAAGATGGGACCGTTGTGATGATGGCTTCATTTGATGATTCCGCAACAAAGTAAGAGCATTTCAGCTCGCATGATCAATAAATATGTTTGCTGTTTCTAGTTGCGGGGATGGTCATGAAATAATATGTCTTCTTTGTTATATAGACTCAATGATGAAGCCAGGAAGTTAATTGCTGATCTTGGCAGCTCAGCTATTAATAATCTGGGCTTTCGAGATAACTGGATCTTTGTGGGAGGGAAAGGCATCAAGACCAAGAGTCCATTTGAGCAGGTAAGATGATGCACAAAATCCCATAGTTAACAAAAGCTGGAAACTAGATTATTAGTGACCTTATTACCATCTACACCATCTTAATGTGTGTTTTCTTCAAACATTCAGATCAAACCACAAGGCAAACCACAAAGAATGCTGAAATAATTTCCCCCAGTGATCAATAAAGTATTCTGATTCTGATTCTGATTCTGATACACTTGCTTTTCTCCATAAAGGCTTTAAAGGCTTACACCCACTCCTTCACTAGCACACTTAAGCATACAGACACACAAAAACACATTCATTCAGGAGCTCCAACATCAGAACCCTTTTTCCCCTCACACTAGTGTCAGAAAGCACAACAAGAAGTAACAATTTTGTTTTATGCCTTAGTTTAGATTGTATGTAGGAATGGAAATCGAGATCCAGATATCTAAAATTGTCCGCTAATTTCCGTTTGTGAGTCAGAGAGGGAACATAGTGACGCAGTCTACAGCGTGGATATAAGTATTACTTTTATTTAAAAAGGGTGAGAGCACAATGGTGAAGTGCAAACTACATCCAGGACAAAAAAAACAACTGGATTATGCTGTGAGCACTTCAACTCTTTGTGCACACCTGTACAGATAGCATACTAACGCTAAGCTAGCCACAAGAGTGATGTTTAAACTGAATGAATGCTGACCCAAGCCCTCATTAGGAAATGGATTTGTGTTTGTGTGAGCAGTTTATTTTAAAACATCTGTTTTTCTCTTTTGAATATTTAGAATTGCTCATTATTAAGACAAAAGTACTTCTTATCCTACTACTCAACTAATCAATGGAATAATCAGTAGAATTCCTGATTAATAAAAGATCAATTATTGTAGCCCTACTCTTTATACTCTTTAAATGTAAACTGCCAGCAAAGCTACAGCACATTAGACAAAGAACAAAATGAGAAGGTACTTTCAGCAGCTCCTTTGTTTGCTAGTGTATCACCACCAGTGTTGCGTAAGTTACTTTAAAAAAGTAATTAATTACTAATTACTTAGTCAATATTGTATTTAAAATACTCATCTAATTACTGTGTCAGAAAAGTAACTTAATTACTAAATAAGTAATTTAACTAAATACTTCTTACAATCCCTATAAACCTTGAGTGGGCAAACAATAGAGATTAAACTCTTTAAATAATAAATTTTTTTTTTTTAAAGACGGCGACTCAGTACGCAGCGGTCGCATCTCTTCCACAATGTAGCCTGCAATCATTTTTTTAAGCTCACCTTCAGACGCTTTCTGTGGTGCTGAAGTAAAATCAAGTTTTGCCTGCTGAGCAGGAGTTGCCGCGGTGTTATCCATGGATGATGAACAATGACTCGTCTATGCCAGGGGTCGGCAACCTGCGGCTCCGGAGCCACATGCGTCTCTTTAGTCCGTATAGTGCGGCTCCGCGTGGTTTGGGAAAATAAATTAGAAGTATTTAGCTGAAGTGTATTTTATTTATGTTAGTTCTTTTTTACCTTGTAGTTCTAAATTGGAAGATTATTGTGATCTTGAAATATAAAAATAAAATTATATTCTATTATTTTTTTCATCAATCAAAATAAGCGTCACACTCGCGGAAGCCGGTGTACCCGCCGAAACGCCATGCATTTATCGAGACTTTCAACCCCAGGTAGGCCAATTATGGATCCACATTATGTCAGCAGCTGTTCTCCACCGTGAACTATGTTAAAAACAAACACCGCTCACGCCTCACAGATGACAGCTTACAGTCCTGCGTAAAGATGAAAGTGACTTCGTACAGCCCCGATTTGCAGACGCTGTGCACAGAGGTTCGGGAGCAGAAGTCCCATTGTAAACATACCACGGCAGACCCGCTGCTTTTTAGCATCTCTTTATTGACCACTTTTTACACACGGTTGCTGCAGGCATACAGCCAGCTGTAGCTTTTCAGCTCACAGCCCGCCCGACGCATACCAACAACAGCATAGATAGCACAGACGTTAAGGCCGCGAGGCGTGATTGCGGGTGCTGCTCAGGTGCGTCCGGCCCCCCCTGCAGCGGCGCTGCAGACCACGCCCCGCCGCACGCATTAACCAGGTAAAATACATATTTAGGCAGAATTTTGCAAATATCTATTTTTTCTTTTTTTAGCAGCATAGTGCTTTTTTTTTTTTTTAAAAGTCAGGTCAAGGCTCCAAAAGCCCAAAGGCGATATAACAGTTTTTGTTTGCTACATGGATCTTTTTAGTTCAGCTTTCCTTTTGTTCTATTTCTTAAAGAGTTCAAAATGTGTTAATTACATAAATAAAATGTAATTTTCTCTGTAGCACTTCATGGATTTCATAAGCAACACACTTTAGTTGTTCAAACAAAGCATAAAGGTAAAAAAACAATAGTGTTATTCTCATTTTGATGTCAAAAAGTATTTGCGGCTCCCAGTGTTTTCTTTTGCGTGGAAACCAGGTCCAAATGGCTCTTTGGGTGTTAAAGGTTGCTGACCCCTGGGCTATGGTCTCGTGTCTGGCGCTTCAGTAGATTACTCGTGCTATTAACAGCAGCCGATAGTTGTTTCTCTCCAGGACATAGCTTACATATTACTGTAATATTCATGTCTGCTTGTTTCAGAAAAGTGAAGAGACGGGAATATGTCCATTTCATAAAACAGCCACAGGCTTCAGCCGAGTCCGACATCTTCTGCTTTAGAATACGACTATGCAGCAAACTGGCACGAAATGACGTGCAGCTGCACTACAGCGATGTTAAACCGGCAGAGTTTACTTCTACGTTTAGAAGATAAATTATTGAAATTAAATAATGATATTCAGCGAGTTTAATTATTTAACACAAGTACATTGTAAGTAACTGTAATTAAAATACCTAAAAATGTAATTAGTTATTAGTAATTAGTTACTCTTTCAGTGGAAAAGTAATTTAATTACAGTAACACGTTACTTAGTAACAACAAACCTTATCTGTCTATGACAAAGACACTTTTGGAAACAAACTCTGTTTATCCAGTCTTGGAACGGGAACTCGGGGCTTGTGACACATGGGGCTTAGATCGTGTCCCCTCTCAGCCTTGAACCAGGGATCATTCGCACATCAGATGAAAAATCCATACACCACAGAGCCATAGAGCAAAATATGAGGATGAAACAGCTTGACACTTTGTCTTAGTAGCCTAATAGAAATAATCTTGAGAAAATGATTCTGCTGAAATGTCAAAATCTCTTGGGAGATTACATCCTGTGGTTGTTTTCTTTGATCTTGGTGGACATTTGTGCGTGCGCACTGGATCTACAGGTCAACTTACATTGTTAAGTAGACCTGTAGAGTCGGGAACAGCTTTGTGAAACACGTGAACTGCAGACTAGAACTTATCTGCCTAAGGGTTCACTCAAGCCCACTGGAGGGCTCTGCAAAGTCTAAAACGCGTGTGGATGGTGGCACAAGAGTAGTTGCCCTATTTTATGTATACATCAACATTTAGTACAAGTAAGATGGTAAATCTTTAAATCCCCAGAGGTTCTTTTCCTGGTTCAGTTAACATAGTTCTGCAGCATGTTTTGTTCAGAATCTTCATTTAAAATCACTTATGGTATGCTCCGTGAAGTTGAGTTTCCACTTGAGGAATCTGTTGTATACAACCTTCTGAAATGTTCCTTGCTGACACAACCAAATGAAACCCCGCTGTAACGTTACAGCAGTGCAAACTGTGTGAGTCACACTAATATGTTTTTATGCTCGGTCGTAATTTGCAGCTAAGTTAATTTTACTTGTGGAATCACTGCTAAAAGAACATCAGTAGGCTTTTTATTACTAAGAATGCCTAGTGCACACAATCAGTCATTCAGGGATTCATATTTTGTAGTCAGATATTCACTCTACAGCCTGTTTGTCATCTTTAACCACAAACCAGTTTTGTTGGTTGCTGGTCCTTGTCTGTTCTTATCATAACATTTTACTATTTTTATGTCATTAGCTGTTAACAAGAGAGACTTTTATGACTTTAACCTTTAACATGTGTCTTATTTTTGTTTTCTCAGCATATAAAGAACAGCGCAGAAACAAACAAATTTGAAGGCTGGCCTGAAGTGTTGGAGATGGAAGGCTGCATACCGCAGAGGCAGGACTGACCTTTAAGGTGCTGCCCACCTTTGCGTTCACTCTTGTCTACCCATGTGTTCTCACCTGTGCTGATGTTCCTATCTTGATGAGACTTTACAGTTGTTGCACTTTTTGTGCTCAGAAAGGCCATTGTACACCTCTTACCCAGAAGCCTTTTATCTGTCCACCACAGCAACAATCTCACTAAAGAAGACATTAGCAGGAAGAAGGAGCTGCTGTGATGATGCTTCAATCAGAGCAGGAAGCAATGTGGGAAAGGAAACTTGGTCCCTATTGCACTTCTCCTTCTGTTTGGATGCTATTAAATAGATGCTAAAGCTGGTTTACGAGTAGACTGCACTGATCAAAAGGCTTTAATGATTTGCTCTCAATCACACTTTCTATCTTTAGATTCTCTTGGGACTTGGTTGTGATAGTGTTGCATAATGGCAATGGTGACCAAAAAGGACGTAGTAGATCAGATTTTTGGGGGAGGGGCGGCTAATTTTTTGATAACCTGTACCCTGCCTTAAATAACCATTTTTAGATCTGCTTGTTTGTTTGTTCCATGTTTGTTGTTAAAAATGTGAATTATTATTATTATTATTATTATTTTTTTTTTAATTAGATTTGAAGATTTTATAACCAAATGTACCAAATTCACTGTGATGTTTTGTATATATTTGTTTAGAGACAGAAGCAGTTTTGAAAGGGATTAATTTAATGAGTATTTGAATACTAATATAATTTCTTAAAATAAATGATCTTGTTGACAATGTTTGTGGTTGATTAAGTGTTTTGTAGCCTCTTGAAGTGCAGACGTAGCTTTTTCAGTGTGTCCACAGCAGTTGCACTGCTATGTGGTTTTTCTTGTTCCCTTGAAACAGACCTTGTTATTTAAACATTATTTAAACATTAGGTGTAGATGGATTGGATTTCTGTTTGCTCACCATATCACTTTCAAACAAGATAATAGAGCGTTTGCTGTTTCACACTGGCTAGGTGTGACATTCTGTCTTCTCTTCAGCTTAGCTTCTATTTGGGGTAAGGTTTAAAAATCGTTGGTGGCTTTAGTATAACACTGAACTAGTTCATGAATATTTCCACTTGTTTTTGAATAAAAAGGGGAACTTTTTAGAGTAGCTACCAAAAAAAGGAGTCATTTTGCACTATTGTTGTACAGCTATGTTAGAGGTGCTGTAGAAGAATACAGTCACTGAGTTGTTGAACGTTTTTTCCAAACTCTTTAAGGCTGTAAAAAAAACAAAAAAAACACAACAACAAAATAAGCCTTTTTTAACATAAGGAAACACCGGCTCTCAGAACGAATCCTTAGCCCATGCGATCATAGTTTTTACAACGTATTCACGCACTACATTTCTATTTGCGTTCACCTTTTAAACAACTTCAGATCACACTGTGCGGTTTCCTTTCCTCCCACATACAAGATCGTTTCGAAAACGTTTGCGCAACACTGTTTAAAAGTTGCACATTTTTCTTTCTTTTTTCTGTTGAAGTAACAAAATAAAGAACTGATCAACTTCACTTTTCACTTGACATAACTTATCTCCAAGTGCAAAACAACTTCTAACTCTTAAGTCTCTAATGCTGTCATAAGATTGTATTTTTTTTTTTTTTTTTTTTTAAACCTTTTGTTTTGAAAGCAGTCAGTGAAGGGACTTTACACTCACTGGCCACTCCTAACAGTCCATGTTGACATTATGGCATCACACAGGTACTGCAGTTTGACATGATTTGAGCTTTATGGCACATTAACACAAGCTAGGTTCATCAGTTAAGCTGCTGTGTTTCTACAATGTTTAGTTACGATCGAAAGCGGGCCAAAAAGAAAAATATCCCCCACAAGCCTTAACCGTTGATACAAGGCAGGATGGATCCATGTTTTCACATTGCTTACACCATATTCTGACCCTACCATCAGAATGTGCCAACAGCAATCGAGACTCATCAGACCAGGCAACGTTCTTCCAGTCTTCTATTGTCCAAATTTCATTGCAAATTTTAGCCTCGGTTACCCGTTCTTAGCTGTGTGGTCTTCGTGCTGCTGTAGCCCACCTGCTGCAAAGGTTTATCAGCTCAAAGATGTTTGGTCATTCTGCTCTGATGTCTGGTATCAACAAGGTGTTTCTGCTGCTCTCTGGATGTTTTTCCTTTTGCACACTATTCCCTGTGCACCCGAGATGAGATGGCTATGTGGGAAAATCCCTGTAGATGAGCAGTTTCAATGATACTCAGACCAGCCTGTCTGGCACCAACAGTCAAAGTCAATTAAATCACGTTTCTTCCCCATTCTGATGCTCAGTTTGGACTTCAGCAGGCCATTTTAACCATGTCTAGATGCTTAAATACATTGAGTTGCTGTCATATGATTGGCTGATGAGATATTTGTGCTAATAAGTAGCTGAACTAAATAAAGTGGTCAGTGAGTATATAAACAAATTATCTATAAACTTTTAACTGTTTTGATTGGCAAGATTTAGCTGCATTGAGATTTATTTTGCTCACGGGACATTCCTTGTCATTGTGTTGAGTTAAAGTATAGCGGTGTAATTACTAGATCATTGTGTTTAGAGTCATATTTACAGTAAATCAGCACACCTGTACCATATTGCCCTTTCAGTCTTTAAAAATGTAACAACTGGTTAAAGAAACACTCTTTGTAGTGACCTGTAGGGAGCGCTATTGCCTTATTTTTTTTCAGGCGGCAGGCCATATGTTTTGTAGTGACTTCCATCTTTGCATGTTGTTTTGCTTCAGCTGTACGGTAGGGTACGGTAAGTGTCCGTGAGTGGCTTTGCTCCTTCCAATGAAAGATCCGAGGCCTTTCTCGTACAATCACGTCTGTGTAGCAGATTCCATCAGCACTGCTGTAAATATCCCATTAATGATGAAGTTTGGCCTACTTTCAACTAAATATGCAATTTCTTCCTCTTGAATAATTAACCTAATACATGAAAAAGTGATAGAAAATGCTGTACCTGCTTGCATGTCTATTGAGGGTGTGAAAATTGAGTTGCCTAACCTCTCCTGGGGCTTTCTCTTCGTGTCAGCGTCACATTATAGTGGAAAATCTTTCGGTCTCCCTCCTCAAAGCATATTTACTATCTGCATGCTCTGCACCATGGCAGCAAGCCAACAGTTCTTTAATTAGTCACTTTTTTTGTTTTACACCTTCTGCCACTGAAGTGACCTCCTCATCTCCTCTCAACATAAAAGCTCTCCCAGTAGTGGAAGAATCACAGTGGGGTATTTTCTTTGATGTCATCTGCGCAGCACACATACATCCCACATCCCCGTTGTAATTTATATGCACGTGTGTTTTTTAAAGGGCAACATTTGTTTACCAACTGTTCCATATGTAGTAATTTGTGCGTGACATTGTTGCCTGCTATGTTAGGACGTAGTATGTTACCGTTTTTCTTGAAGCAGTTAAAGATGTATCTGCATGATGCCTTCAGAAGGGTAGGCTAGCCAGTGCTCTCGTGGGCCGAACCTCTCCAGGGCGTCATGTTTCGTCATGTTCGTGTTACATATGAACACAGAAACGTCTAGTGCGAGCATGAGTGCTAAACTATATGAACACAAGAGGACTATTACTGTTTTTTAGCGCGTAGAACAAAACCCTGTTTGAGATTCCCTTCTTGTGTGTGTGTTTTTAAAACAAATCTGTCCACCACACAAAGGTGGTTGCCTCTGAAAGAACCTCAGAAGCACTAAATTTTCAGATTGTGACCCCTGACCTCTGCCCTTTAGCCTTTTGACCGAAACACCCCGAGCTTCTCATTGCATCAAAACAAGCTTCGAAACAACCGTCTTCTATTTAACATGAACCTTGTGATTAACACGCATCTCTTCCTGACCTAGTTATGAGACTCTAACATGCTTGCATTGGTATTTTCTGTAGATGCACATGCTCATACACTCATTTCAGTCCAGTACTGTACCTTCCCTTGACCTCTGTTCTGTGAGTCTGCTGACCAAACATCCCTCAGTGACCTGAACATCGCAGCTTTGGCCTCTTGAAAACCCATTTAGTCTCTGCAAGATTCAAATAAAACAGACGACAAGTAGAAATCACCACTTGGGGTAAAATATGCATTAAAGCATCTATTACGGTCTATGTTTCCTATCATATTTTGCTAATATTGCATCTTGTCAGCTCCCATCATACTACCAAAGCACTTAAATTTCACCTTTCAATGCCTTTTGTGGCTATGAGCTGAACTTTGTAAATTCCACTTAACATTTTTGCCCTGTACGTGACTTTTTGAGTATCTTTTTGGTATTCGAATGCTACACGATCTGCTAAGATTTATGGACGACCTGATTTGTCGCTAAATTTGTGACCTCCCTCCGCTGTTGTCCCAGTCAGGTTGGAAACTATTTTTTTATGGAAACATTGAACGATATTGATGTTGTGAAATTAAATGGTTTACGAAAAGGTGTAAGATTGTTAAGCTCTATCATATTAATTTAAAGGACTTCAGGGAAACTTGAAGGAAAAAATATGAACCAACCCACTGGTCTACAATGGCACGGATTCCAAGAAATAGCCTAGGCCTCATATGTCATAGTCTGAGATGGACATTAGATCACTTATTCAGCTTTTATGCGCTGCTATCAGTTAATTGTTCCATGAGCAATTTAGAGTTAAGGGCCTTGCTTAGGCTTCAGCCATAAAGACCTAAAGGTGATCATTTGGCAACTGCTGATTGCAAGGGGAAAACCGTCTTTGAGATTGCTTTGTTTACTAGCGCACTGCTATAGTTGTTCAGTTTGAGTGGAAGACGCTAATTTATCTGCAAATACTTGCCAACAATTTGCCAAGTGGTAGTGAAACTTGAAAGACTGCGAAGCAAGATAGAAATGGAGAACGTCTGCTTTTAAAGGCACAGCTTGCTTTAACCCTATGTGCTGCACATTTTCCAGCTTCACTGCTGTTCTGCTAGTAGTTTGCAAGTGTTTGCAGACAAGTCAGTTTCTTCCACACCAAGTATGACTGACGTGACAACAGCAATTTGATAGCAACCAAAGCAATCACAAGGAGGTTTTTAGTTTTGGTTTTTGGGATCTTCTTTTTTTTGCACATTTTTGCCTAGCGACTGGAGGTGGGCAGGCGGTTGCCAACCAGTCTCTCAGCTTATATAACTGAGGCCCTTGTAAAGACCCTTTCTAGGCTCTTTTCTGTTTTGAAGTCTCGGGTTTGACATTTTGGTAGTTTGATAGTCTGCTTGAATGGCAGTCATGCCCTAAAGCATCCTCTGTTTTATTGTCTATTTTGTCCTAAATGGGAACATCATTTCTAAAATGAACACTCTGTTTAATTATAAAAGACCTGAAACCACGTGAAACTAATTGAAACAATAAACTCACGGTGAAAGTGTTTACTGAGGTTGCAGAGAAAGAGAGAAGTAGACATGCTGGGTTTTAAAAGGAATGCAGGTTTAAAGCACTTCTGATAAGACCTTGAGGGTACATCATTTATATATAGTCTATGTTTAACATGTAAACAGGAGCTAATATTGAACCATTAACCCCTGTTATTAATGGACTACCTCTGTTACAAAGTTCTAAGCTCTCCTGGGTGACTAAGTAAGTCATTAGACTACTATAAAACTGCATACTCAACTGCTACTAATACTAGTTGTTAGTGTTGTGGTTGGCCTGAAAGTTGCAAAGTGCCTTGAGCTTAAAAGTTTGATATGTTAGGATGGAAGGACTCGTGTTCCGAGCAGTGTCCTGACACTAACTAAAAGTTGGAATATTTTAGTTGCCACATTGACCTTGTTTGGTCTTAATCAGTTCTTTGTCCTTCAGTTTACTGAATCACTTATTTGAAGCCCCTTTCTAAGTCGTGTTGTTTTTGTTGCTTTATTCCCACCTGACTTTGCTTTTCATTCCCCCCTTAGAAGATATTTTGTTTACCAGAGTGTTATCAGAATATTTGGCATCCTTCTAAAAGTTTCCCAGACTACACCATCCAGCTAGAAGGACCTGAATCGGGGCAACTGCTCTCCTAACATAAACACAGTTATTTGTGTGCTTTTATGTTGTCTGGAGGCTGTAACCACTCCCTTATAATCTCTTATCTGATACTGGAATAGCTCAGCCCTTATGTTTACTACCAGCTCTTTAAAGCACCAAGTTTTTTCCACAACTTTTCTTTCTTTCGCTCTCTTTTTTTTAACTTATCTTGACACCCCCTTTAAACTCATTCCCTTTCCCCCCTCAGTCTTCTCAGTGACCCCTTTGCCCTTCTTTCTACCCCTCCTCCAATCCTGTAATTGCTTCTTCAACACACACATACACACACTCAACCAGACAGCTGTGTTTACACTCAGTGGGCCTGTGGGAACTTCCTGCTGACCTCAGCACAGACAGACAAGCCTCATGCAGACACCCAACCAGATCGATAGCTGATCATATGGATCTTTTCACAGCATCTAGAGATTACTAAGCGGACCCTGGTCAAATGCACACAGACACTCAAACACATGGGACTGATTGCCAGCGCAATCCAGAAGAACCAGATGGAAAACTAAAACTGTTTTTCCGTGTACTTTAAATTATACTTCTCTATTGCTGTGTAAGTGGGTGTGTTGTTTTTCTCATGGATTTATATAATCCCAGCACAATTTAAGGGCAGCCCCAAAGCTAAATCAAGTCTTTGCACTAATAACACGCTAAGAACTGAAATAGCAGTGACCTTTTCACCCTCACTAATGACTAACACAGCTCATACTCAGCTACGCACATGGTCTCTTTGGTCTTCCCTGTAAAACAAAGGTCTCATTCATAGTTGTCATTTCGCTTCCTGAGCTACTTCTGGGTCAGAGTCAGGAAGTCAAAGTGGATCAGATCACTGCTGGTAAAAAATTCATGCTACCCCTGACGTACTCCAAACTCTAAGCTCTTCCTTGGTATTGTAACAGCAGCAGCTTTGCTGTATTGTGCAGAGGCCATTGCCAAATAGGTGAATACTATCTTTCTCAGCAGCTGGATTAGATGCATGTGCTTTTAGGTAATTTGGCTGCACGAGTTTATGACTACAACGTGAAGACCTTCACATACTTAGATTTTCATTAAATGTTTTAGCTGTGCTTCAGAAATGCTGTGGGTGGGTTTTCACAAACAAATTGAAACATGAAGAGTTTGACCCAGAGTTGTTAAAGAGCCGTTTTTGTCTTTGTTTTCAACCGATGTCTGATCATTTCCAGCCCAGGGGGATTTTTTTGTTTCAAACGCTTCTCCAAAACATGCCTCAAATTAAAAGCATAGAAATAAACACAGTATATACAGCAACCAAACAAGCATGAATACCAGGGCAATGATATGTTGAAATCATGATATTCTTGTCAAGTACCATAAGTCAAACAACCAGATGATGACAAAGCAGTCATGGTAAAAAGAAAGTACATCGTCTGTCAAGTCTAAAGCTTTATATATCAGGACTCACAAACACACACAAATCATGTGGTCTTTTCCAGGGCCCTACACTACGAAGCAAGTTTAATATACCCAAGTGTTTTTCCATTTTTCTGGATTCACTAACACTTGTAATCTGGATAAGTGGTCACATGAAGCTGCTTGTCAACTCACTAAGTTAATCCAGGGTTTCACCTGCGTGTTTGCATGAAAGGCCTAGTGTTAGAAGCATCTAACCCTTCTAAAAGGGATGCTTCATGAGTCATATGACTCTCCTTCCCAAGAAAATGATCCCTACGAGTGCCACCTACTCCAGCCAGAGACATTATCAGAAGACGACAAAATGGTGACCAACGAAAAGGGCATGCGATTAATGCTGCAGAAAATCGTTAATCTGGTGATTTAATGCACAGAGTAGTAAAATAAACATTTTAATTCCAGTTAATTATTTCACGGCTGAGTGTGCCGTCAGTGCTGCTGTTTATTTCTAAGGTGACCGCTGCACAACGTTATACTGGTTCCATTTAAACATTGAAGGTTACTTGATAAAGGAGATGGTGGAAATCACTTGAGTTTCTCTACAGAGGAAAATTGAAGTGATTTGATTGATTGGACAGGTATTTATGGTGTGTGTGTTCTTGTAGCTGCACTTGCAACAGTCTAAAGTAGCCTTTGCAGCAGATTAGCATCAAGTGTAACAGCAATTTATGCATTTTCTGCATCACTAAATTAATACGTGCAGCACTCCTGTGACAATACTACACGCCGTTTGTGCTTTACTCTGTGGTTTTAGTAAGGTACGACTTAACAACTTGCACATGTAAAGTGTATTTCACGTAAAACATGCTGTGCATATAAGAATAACTAAAAATGTAATGCTTAGAGCTGATGTTTAACCAAAACTCTGCAATATAACCTGCTCCTGATAGTTCTGGTTTTTATCCTCTCAGCTGCAGACTCGGTGTGTGCAAGGGTTTGAGAGTAAAGATTAAATATAAACAAAGAAATCAAACACAGGCTTAGTTTGTGTACAAAATTGATACAAGGTTTACATGTACAATGTTGAGATAGCGTTTTAGGATCAGATATTCATGGTTAATGAACAACGAAATTGTTGTAAAAATGTGTTGAGCCAACAGGAAAAACATCAAGGAATAAAGCGGGGTCTAAGAATCCATATTTCTTACTGATACTCATCAGGGAAACATTAAGTCATTAGATGCTACTGACAAACTTCACACCCTCCTACTCTCTGCGTAGAGGTCTGTGGGATCTTCCAGGAATAGCGATGCTATTTTCTGGAGAACTGACAGGTCAGTAGGCAGTAATTTCATACCTGCTGATGTCTAATCTGGTTTGGTAAATTAGGTAAATGCAATCTGAGATAAACAGTAATGAAGGACATATTCCACTGTTTCATTATTTATTTGGAAAAAAGTACACCCCGTGACTCAGTAGGTTGTAGCAACGATAACTTTGTGCATTGTTTTCAATGTGTGACTTTATCAGGAGAGTTCATAGTCAACCCAGTGACTGCAAAACGCCCACGTCCTGTATCTGCAAAACAAACCCCTCCACCACCATACTTGACCGCTGGTATGAGGTATTTGTGCTGATAAGCTTGTGTTTCACCAGATGTGACACTGTAGATTATTGTGAAACATCTCCACACATCTTATCTGTCCAAGGGACATTGTTCCAGAAGTCTTGTGGTTTGTTCTGATGCAACTTTGCAAACCGAAGTTATGCTGCTGTTTTTTCTTTAGAAAGAAGATGCTTTGTCTTGGCAACTCTACTAAACAATCTATACTTGCTCAAGCTTTTTTCAGTTGTACTGTCATGAACATAGCATTGAACATGCTAACAGAGGCTTGTAGAGTTTGTCATGTAGCACTTGATTTTTTTTTTTTGTAGTTTCTCTGAGCATTGCATAATCTGTCCTTGGGATGAAATAGCTGGGACGTCCACTCCTGGGAAGACTGGCAGCTGTCTTTTTTTTTTTTTTTTTTTTTTTTTCTTAAATGACATCAGAAACAGCAGTATGCGACATTACGTGATGGCAGAGCTTCAGTTCATCCTTTGTCATTTTTTTTTTTTTTTTTTTTTTTTTTTAATAAATAGGACAGGGGGAATGAATGAGAGAAAGAGGGGGAGAGAAAGAAAGAAAACCAAAGGGGAGAAGAGACGGTGAGAAGGGGGGGGAAGAGAGAGAGAGAGAAAAAAAAAAAAGAACTCCTGGGTCACCTGTATGGAGAAAAAAAAAAAAACAAACAAAAAAAACAAACAGAGGAGACAGCAAACAACAAAGAGCAACATAATAATAGAGAAAACAAAGCACCATCACAATAAACTAGCTAGCCATAGATATCAATATTTACTAAATAATAAACGATATTGTGCAGCACGCAAGATAGACAGCGCACAGTGTGCTTTGAGGTAGCAGCCAAGAAAGCTTTAGTCCGCGTCTGTGAATACCCATGTGTGCATACCTGTGTGGATCAGCATGCTTGCATTCCAAAGGTTTCTCCATGTAATGATCTGCTAGGGAGTGTGGGGGGGCCACAGCCCCGTCCTCCAGGGTGTGAAGCGGGTATGGAGGAGATCAAAACTCCAGATATCCAGAGGCCCCCAGAACACAAGAGACCATGGAAGACCAACAGAGGGGCAGCCGCGCCACTATTCCAGTAAGAGCTGAGGAGAGTCCCAGATGAGGGCTCGCCCAGCAGCCGCGGAGCAGAAGTCAGGGGGAGTTGCAGTGACGCGCCCGTGAGCTCCGCCGGCCCCCAGCTGCGCCTGAGTGACCGAGCCCCAGGCCGAGAGGCCGGGGGCACCCCACCTCCAAAGGGGGCCCGAGCGAGCCCCAGGCCCCAGGCCCCGACAAGCGGCCGCCAAGGAGTGAGCCGGTGTGTACCCGGACGCCCACCCCCAGACACAAAGAACCACCAACACACCGACACCTGAGGGAGTCCGCCACCGGCAGGGGAAGTGGTGGTGGGTGGAGATAGGCCTCCAAACCTTGGAGGGCCTGAGGTGTCCCCAGAGAGGTGGCGTCTGATACCCAACCTGACATATAGACACAGACATACAGGCACACACAGACACAAACATCCATTCCCACCCTCATGCTCTCATATGCACTCACTCCACACTCAACCAACGTGGAGACAGACATAAAGAGACGCTGTACACACAATCACACTCCCCAAGCGTACTCTACAAACCGGGTCTAGGTACCCTTGCCCCTGGAGGGGGGAATTGCACCCAGACCCAGGTGGTGTTACCCTTTTCCCTGCGGTGGGGAGAGGCAGACCACCCCGACTCCGCAGCAGCAGGGAGGCCCCACACCCCAGACCGCAGTCGGACGGCCAACTCCTCCTACTAGCCCTCCCGCTCCAGCAGGCCGCAGAGAATGGGGGTGGGAGAAGACTCCAAACCTCCCTCCACCCGCTCATTGTAGTGTTGATGCATATGTGTTCTAAGGTGCAATTAAAACCCAGGAGGGCATGGAGCTACCTGCCATGGAGCAGCAGGTAAGCGCATAGTCCCTCCTGCTAGCCCTCAATGACTAAGTGTATTTAAAATTGAGAGGTGGGCAACGACGTCAGGGGTGAGGTATACACCCTGATGGTAAATTGGACTCCGTGATTGTGCCCACCCCCAAGATCCTATATGTATGTGTAATGAGAGTGTGAATAATGTGAATGTCTAAGTTGTGGGATAAAATTGAGGCAGAGGCAGCCAGAAGGGGACAGGGGGGGGGGTAGCCTCCTCTGCACCCTGGTGACATACCCCCACTCCAAGGCCCTGCATGTGTGGGTGGTTGTGGAGGAGCGGGAAGAGGGAGGCAGCTGGAGATGGGGAGGGAAGGAAGGGAGGGGCAGGTAACCCCTCCCTGGGGCCAGCTCCCCCGCTGACCCCAGTAGGCACTCCCACCCTCCGCGACCCGCCAGGGAAGGGGGGCCCAGGCCCATCAGACCGGGGCCCAGTGCAGTAGCGCCCTCCGGCTCCACAGAGCCCTGGACAGTCCACCCAACCCCACCACAGAGAAAACTGCACCCACCCCACCATCCACACATCTTCCAGACTACATAAGACGGTAAACGCCCAGGCTGAGATCTTCCTCCACCTCTCCTGTATCTCCCCCTCCCGCAGAGAGTTCCTGAAGAGAAGAAAGCTCCTGCAAGATGTGACCATCCCCCCCACCAGATGAAGAGCCCCCCAGGCGGCTCGACGCACCGGCGGCACCCTGCTCCAGGGCCGGGCCCCCATGCACCCACCCGCCCACAACCCCGGCAACACACCAACCAGGACCCAAGCCCCCGAGGCCCGGCCCGGGCCCCAGCCCAGAGACGGAGCGCCCCCAGAACCTCACGCCCATCCCGGACCCACCCAGGGGCAGCCAGGTTGCCAGGTCAGTAACCCACGTCCGTCAGCACAGACCCTCCCCTAGCCCCGCTGCACGCAGCCGCGAGGAAACAGTCACCTGAGAGCCAACAGAGCCCCCAACCGGACGTGACCGCTACCCCGGGTTGAGCCCCCCAAGGAAGATGCCTCCGGGGAACCCCCCGACGCCCTAAGCCTGTCCCTACCCCCTCACCAATCACAACAGTGAAGGCGGGACCAAACTATGACCCCCCACCCCTACTAGGGGATGGAGCTGATAAAAGGGGCCCAGAGCAATTGATCTAATGTGGTGGCAGAGGCTGTGTCAAGACTAATGTAATCTAATAGATAATTTCTATATTGGTTAGAATTAAGATTATTTTTATTTTTCCAGTTCATGAGGACTGTTTTCTTGGCTATGCATAGGGCAGTGAAAACCATATGGGCGATATTCTTTTCTGAAGTGACATTATCTAAGCTGCCCAGTAGACACACTAAGGGGGAAGTTGGAATGTTACATTTCAGACACTTTGATAAGTCTTCACATATCTCGCGCCAAAACTTTTGCACTGGTGGACAGAACCAAAGAGCGTGGATGTAATTGTCTGGTGTATTGCCTTGACAGTGTGAGCAGTTGTTGGAAGATGTAAAGCCCATCTTGAACATCCGATGACCTGTATAGTGCACTCTATGAAGTATTTTGTATTGTATTAATTGCAGACTGGGATTTTTAATTAATTTGAAAGTTTTTAAGCAAATCTGAGACCAGAAGTTTTGGTCTAGGTTGACTGATAAATCTGCTTCCCACTTTGCAGTAGGAAGGGATATTGATTCATCTAATTTAGAAAGTGTTCTGTATATTTTAGATAATAATTTGGGGGATTTAAGAGTAAAAAAATGTGCCGCACTTAGTGGTGTTTGTAATTCAACTTGACTGAGGTTAAATTTCTTTTTTACTATGGATTTAATTTGTTGATATTCTAAAAACCTTGTCTTGTTGATCCCATATTGTTCAACTAGTCTGTCAAATGGAATAAATTCTGTTCCCTCTAATATATGTTCTAAGTATTTAATTCCTTTACAACTCCATTCTGGGAAATTAATCATATTATTGTTTTGTAATATGTCAGGGTTATTCCAGATAGGTGTACGTTTGCATGGGATTAATGAAGACTCTGTTATTTTTAGAAACTCCCACCATGCTGTTAGAGAAAAGCTGATGTTGATACTTTTAAAGCATTCATGTCTTTTGATGTTTGAGCTGATAAATGCTAGGTCTGAAATCTCTAGATCCTTGCATAGTGCCTGTTCAACATCTAGCCAGGGCTCAACTAAGAAGGTATGTTTTAACCATTCTGAGATGAACTGAAGCCTGTTGGCTAAGAAGTATTGGTGAAAATTAGGCAGATCTAATCCTCCTCTATCCTTGGTTCTTTGTAGCGTTTTTAAGCTAATACGCGGGGGTTTATCTTTCCAAAGGAATTTGGAAATATATGAATCCAGAGATCTGAACCAATCTTGTGATGGTTTGTTAGGGATCATCAAAAATAAGTAATTTATTTTTGGCAAGATCATCATTTTTATAGTGGCGACCCTTCCCATGAGTGATATGGGTAAAGATTTCCATCTAGTCAGATCGCCTTCTACTTTCTTTAGAAGTGGGATGTGGTTTAGTTTAGTTAAGTCTGAAAGCTTAGGAGAGACATTAATACCTAAATATTTAATATTTCCGGATTGCACTGGGGCAGAGGAAGAATTATGGAAGGAGCAGTTAATGGGGAGAACTGTAGATTTTGGCCAGTTAATTGAATAATCTGAAACTCTTGAAAACCAGTTTATTAAAGTAATTACCTCAGAGAGGTTGGTTTGTGTGTTTTGCAGAAAAAGCAACACATCATCCGCATAGAGACTGATTTTATGTTCTATGTTCTTACATGTTATGCCCTTAATTGTTGTAGCCTGTCTAAATGCTGCTGCTAGAGGTTCGATAAAAATTGCAAAAAGTGAAGGGGAGAGTGGGCATCCCTGTCTGGTGCCCCTCAGGAGACAGAAGCTGGAGGATGTCTGGTCATTTGTTCTGATACGAGCCGTTGGGGAATTGTATAATATTCTTATCCAGTTTATGAAAGAGTTTCCAAAACCAAATTTGTGTAAAGTTGCGAATAAAAATTTCCAATTAACTCTGTCAAATGCTTTTTTCTGCATCTAGAGATAATATTATGGTTTCGATGTTTTTATCGTATGAGTAGTCTATTAAATTAAGTAATCTACGAGTGTTTGTTGAGGAGTGCCGACCTTTTATGAAACCAGTTTGGTCAGGATGAATTAAGAGGGGGGTCATTTTCTCTAATCTCTTTGAGAGAGCTTTGCAGATTATTTTAAGGTCTACATTTAAAAGAGAAATTGGACGATAGCTTGAGGGAAATAAAGGGTCTTTGCCTGGTTTTAGCAGGAGACTAATGTTGGCAGAATTCATATTTGGTGGTAGTCTGCCCTTTTCCTCGATTTCCTGCAACATGCCGTGGAATACTGGTGCCAAAATTGTCCAGAATTCTTTGTAGAATTCTGCAGGGAAGCCGTCTGGACCTGGAGCCTTATTATTGGGCATATTTATCAGGGCTTCCTGGAGTTCACTTGGCGTCAGTGGCGAATCCAGTTCCATTGCTTGACTGTCTAGTAATTTTGGAAGAGTTGCGTTGTCAAGAAACAGATCAATTTCATTTTTAGATGGGTTTATTTGTGGTGAGTATAAAGTTTCATAGAAATCCCTAAAAATGTTGTTTATTCTTCCAGGATCATATATTGTGTTCCCCGATAAATCTTTAGCAGCACATATAGTTATTTTTTCTTTATTTATTTTTAGCTGGTTAGCTAGAAATCGACCTGATTTGTTACTGTGTTCAAAATTCTGCAAGCGAAGTCTTTGTATAAGGAATTGTGTTTTTTTATTAATAGTTTCATTTAATTCTAGTTTTGTTTTGCATATTTTGTTCAATGTTTCCTGATCTTGGTGGGACGCGTAGGCTTCTTCTAGTGTTTTGATGTTTTTTTCTAATTCCTGAATATTTTTGTTTTCTTCTTTCTTTTTGTGTGATGAGAAAGAAATTATTTTACCTCTCATCACAGCTTTCCCTGCTTCCCATAGAACAGAAGCAGATATTCCGGGAGTGTCATTAAAGTCTAAATATGAAGTCCATTCCTTTTTAAAGTATTTAATAAAGTCTTCATCTTTAAGTAGTGATATATTAAATCTCCAGTTTTTACTTGGCGTAGTATTATTCTTGTGCATTAGTGTTAAAGATACAGGAGCATGATCGCTGACAGCTATAGGATGAATCTCAGTGTCTGAAATGTCACACAGCAGTGAGCTGCTGACCAAAAAATAATCCAGACGAGAGTAAGAGTGATGAACATGCGAGAAAAAAGTATATTCCTTACTGGTGGGGTGAAGAGAGCGCCATGCATCGCAAAGACCAAAGTCGTTCATATACTGTTTGATTATATTTGTGGACTGCCAATTACGCTGAGTTCCTGTTGTGTTGAGCCTATCCATTTCTTCATTTAGTCCAAGGTTGAGGTCACCGCCAAGAATGAGTGTGCAATCAAGGTGTTCAGAGAGTGCACTAAAAAAACCGTGGAAGAATGAGGGTTCATCAACATTTGGACCATATATACTAACAATACATAGTTTTTTGTTCAATATTGATAGTTTAATAATTAGAAATCTACCCTCTGGATCTATAACTGTATCGAGTACTGTAAAATTGACATTTTTATGTATTAAAATTGCTACTCCCCGTTGTCTAGAATTATAACCGGCTGCAAACACGTTAGGAAACTCAGGTGTTTTAAGTTCATTTAAACCTGTGACAGGTTTGTGAGTTTCTTGTAATAAAACAACATCTGCCTGTAGTTTTTTAAGCTGGTTAAATATTTTTAACCTCTTTCCTCTGGTGCCAGCTCCATTTACATTCCATGTGACAAACCTCAGCATGCCCTTAATTGTGCGTGTATGTCTAATGATGTATGCTGGGTGTTTCGTTTAGACAGGTGGAGAGAATATGGAAACATCCCTTGTTTATAAATAGAAAGAGAGAAAGAAGTGTGGTGAGAGACTCCATAAGTCTGACTATGTGTGTGAATATTCACTAATATGAACAAGCGTGGCTTGCTTATGTGTCCTGCAAGTCTGTGCGTGCTGTGAGGCTGTTGTGAATGTGCTGCCGTTGAGCTGATGTGTTTGCGTGATCGTGTTGTGAAAATATGGAGAAATAGAGGGTGTTGTTTGTAGGTGAGTGGGGAAGTAGGTGACCACAGCAGTGAAAGACAAGAGAAAGAAAGACTGGCAGCTGTCTTGAATGAGAGGTGGTCACACTTGCTAATAATTAGTTAATCTCGGTGCATTTGACTAGTGCTGCTACTTACCCTCTTAATTCCTATGAAAGTAGTAAGGGCGTATATAGTTTTTCACACACTGTTTCTATATGTCAGTATTTATTTACTTTATTTAATTTTTCATGAAATAAATAATGGCGTGGTTTAATATCTCATGATTTGTCCTAACATGTAAAACCTTAGACTTTCTTTTTACCATGACATGAAAAATATTTTTGTAGGAACCCTTCCTGGAATTGTATCGTTATTGTTTGCGGTGCTCTTTGGAAAGGGTACCTATATACATATATATATACTTTAAAAAATTCCAAGGCACTCTTGGCATGATCGTGCTTTACCTAAAAAACCCCAAACTGTGTCAGCAAAAATGTTTTTCCTCGAAAAAAGATTTCAGAGAGCCACTGCCTACAGACATCGTCACATAAATGTATGAATCATAGCTCTCTCTATAATTTTCAATTTGACAATTTCATTAGGGGGTACTGCGGAAGAAAAAATAAAGTCATAACACACACAAACAAACCTTTTATAAACACTAGAGCATTTGACTAAATTTGCCAGTAATGAAAAGTTTCACTTATGTGCTTTCAATATTGAGTGGTTGCACTTATGGTTTGCAGGTTGTGCCTTTGAGCCTCATGTAGTTTGATTAAAATTTCAAAATGGCCATTTCTGCCTTGTTGTTTTCATCTCCATCAGTTTTAAGTGATTTTGCGCAAGCTGTCGGGAAATATATGGCTTTAACCACAAAGTCTGCCTCATTCATTTTGCAACAGTCTAGACAACACTCCTCACTACTTTGCTTCACTGAGCACTATCACTTCTAAAGCCATCACTCCTTTCCAAACTAATGTGCAGTGCTTAAGGGATTCAACATGTTTGACTTTCAGTTTAGTATCATGTTTGCACCACTCAAAATAACGGGCCGAATTCATCATATGCATTTTAATTTGGATAGTTTATCCTAAAAGTTTAAAGATGGGATTCATTTTTTTTTCTGAAAACTACTTGGAAGGGCTGGATGTTCTTTTTGTCTTCCAGCTACCACAATCATTGATTTTGGCAACAGTTTATACTCTAATGTCTAACATAATATGTATTAGAGTGATTACAGTTACAGAGTGACTGCTCTGCCAGCTATCAGGCTGTAGTTTTATAGCAAGCTAGTGCTGCCTTTTCCCATAAACACAGCTGCCTCATAAATTACACTGCACTTTGTATCACTTCAAATCTTGCATGTCCTTCACTGCGCAACATACGCTTAAGCACAGAATACTATAAAACAATTGAATGAATGCTATTCAAATGAGTTAGTATCATTCTGCTATATCCCTTATGTGTATGGAGCCAAGCAATGCATTTCTCTGTAATGCACTTCAGTTGGGCTAGATACCATTTGTAGCCTGGTACATCTTCCCTTTATGTTTTGGCACACATCACAACAGTTTGAATTGAAATGATGTGTGTGAACCCATTTTTGGTACAGGGCTTGTATGTGTTTTGCATTAAAATGTTCAACCTGTTATTGAAAAATACCACATTAGGCTATCCAGTGCACTTAAATGCCTTGAACAAACTAACATATGAGCTGGGGGGAAATCTGTTGCTACTTTTGCCATGATTCAATGTGTTATTGAACAGATGCCAAATTTCTGCATACTTGTTCTCAGAGGCTTTGACACAACTGCATTGTTTAACAACCAGGGAATAAGAACGGGGTATAGTTTCATGCAGACAGGTAAATAGCATGAACCAGAAGCACATATATATTTATAGCTTAACCTAGTTTGCTAGATTAAAATACAATGATATTAATAAAACTTGTCAATAAAATAACAAGGGTAGAATATCATCGTGAGTACTCCCAACTGTCTGAAGTGAACAAAAATTATGTTTGTGTAAATTGTCCAGATTCCTCAGTCTTAGAAAAGGTCTACTGTGTTTACAGCACAACTATAGGTACAAGCCATGAAGCGATCGAGCCCCCAGCTCATAAAGTCTAAAGCCTACAAGCACGCAGAGCTAGAAATTATTCAACTTATGAACTGTTTCTGCATCAGCAGGCATGCTCGCTGATTCAGAAACAAAACCATGGTAGCTATGAAAAAAATTTGTGCAAGGGAGGCCCCAGACAAGGGCGAGTCGCTATGGCGGGGGTGGGCACAGCCTTGTGGTTTCAGTGTAAGTCATGTGTCATGGTGGATACAGACTGCACACCCACTCTTTGATTTTGATTTTTTTCATCACAATGTTTAGTTTGGAAGGAAGGGGGCTTTACTAATCCAACTGGAGAGTCCAAGGATGAAAGGGAAGGTGGAAGGAGGGAGGGAGAGAAATGTAAGCTATATTTAATTGTAATGCTCCTCGCAATTAAATGTAGATTCTATTTTTGGCTATGTAAGCAAAAGAAGAAAATGCATTCAGTTGATTATATCAGCAACCACACAGGTCCACAGAGTTCTTAAACAATCCTATAGACAACTTGTTTACATTCTTTTAGTGGGCAGTGTGTACCAGCACCACATTGAACCTGCCACGAACAATGTTTGATTACTGTGGAATCAGTTGCGGGTCCAGCATGGCAAGAATTTACGACTCTGCAATCATCCTATCTGCCATCTTATCAGAAAAACAATATAGTGTAGTCTGTGTGTGGAGACTGGTACTTTTCTCCAGATTAAATATTAAATCTTTTGGTGTAAGTTATTTGGTGTTGTTTAGGATCATGTACCAGCTCACATTGGCAAGCTGGAATTATCACAGAAAAAGTCATCATATTTACAATGTAGTCTTTCAAACATGAATAATAATAGTTTTATAGTGAATCTGAACCCATTTTCTACTGAACAGTAAAGTGGTTTTCTATCATATGTGTTGAAAATTCCTCTGGCCGCAGTAAGACAAGGTCATGCAAAATTGTGAGATCTCACTATGCTGCTATACTGCAGTGCTGTTGAGATGGAGCTCTTTTGTAGTGTAGCTCATGGAAGGATTAATAACCACAAAAATGATGTCAGTTTGACTTTTTAAACAATGCATAATTCACAAAGCATAAGCACCAATAGAAATGTTGTATCAAAGAAGCCAGAGTCTGGCTTATATGAATTCTTTAGCAAGAGTTCCACTTATTGTATCACTGTCTGTCTTTCTTGAATTGACAGAAGTTGTATTGCTGTCTCCTCTGGGCTGAGGTAGAAGATCAAATACAAGGCATGAGATCAAATGACAATACCCAGAATTCAATACAACACCATGAGGGAAACATTTACAATCTTTTTGCTCTCTAAATATTCTCAAATGTTCAAAGATATCCTTTACAAAAGCGTGTTGCATCTCCTGTGTACAGTATATATTCAGTGTGCTGTTACTTCCATGATGGTTTTATGCGGTGAGAAACAATCTTTTAACATGAAAGCCAAATCGGTTCCATACAACAACTGTTTTGAATGGAAAGGCCTCAACTCAAACAGAGCCAGAGTCCACTATTGGCTGCTATGTTGCTATACCATTTGTGCTGCCAAGGTCCTGCCGAGCCAACTGTATACGCTGTAGGTGACAGCTTGTCACAGTTTACAGCGCTGTACAAATGCAGGACTGTCTGCTGTGTGTTTTTGCCTCCATAAAAAGGATGCAGGTGTGTAGGCTTAACCTCCACTTTCACCTCATGGTATGCAAATGTACACACATAATGTAGATCCTGTTAGGGTTGTGTCACTTTACATTTCCCAGGTGAGGCTTGTTAAAAATAACCACAGGCTGTTTTCAGCCCCAAGGCCCAACTATTTTCAAGTTGTTTTCATTAAATAGGTTGATGCTAGAGTCTCCTTGTATGCAAACTGGACTCACACGCACTGCACTTGCAGCAAGTTAAGCAACGAGTGCCGAATATAGAGCACGATAAAAGGATGTTTATGTACATTTGTTGCAGCAGAAGTTTCATTAAGAAAGATCTTTTAGAAAACCTGCAATGTTAGTCACTGTAGCTGACTGTCCTCTGAGTCATTTGTTTGCTTTTCATAGTGACACAAGGAGTGGAGGTCACTGAACCTTCAGGAGGTGTTGCAATCTCTCTGCCAAGCAGGCCAATGAAAATCCAGAGATACCTGGCGATAGGAGAGCAGGGGAGTGGCCCCAATGCTTGCTTTGGCAAGACAACTTCTTGTTGTTCTGATATACATCTGTGTAGCAGAGGGTGTGGAAGAAGAAGAAGAATGTTTAACAGGACTGATTAGGTAATTTAGAAAAACACGAGGGGGGCGTTGTAAAGTCTGGTTCCACATGTTTTGAGGTTTTTCTTTAGCCAGAGATGTTTTTGTTCACGCTTATCTATAAGTCTGTGTTTAGGTTCCATTGTTTGCATGTAATCCACCACCGCAGAACCACATGTGCTTCGTGTCAGATCCAAAACAGCCCAGCTCAGATCTTTTTTCACAACAGAGCTGATCTCTGGCCCTAACAGCAAATAGCCTCCCATGTTACACGAGCCATGTGGAAATACAACACCATTTGGCCCGAAGTTGTCCAAATATGGCCCACAGCCCATTTGCTCACGCCAGCTCGTGCCTTAAAGCCTAGCACAAGAAATCATTCATCATATTCTTAATTCAATCAACAGCAGTTTCATTACTTGAGCACAACAGAGACAGATAACGGTGGTTCTCATTTTCCCTGCTCTGTCTCTTCAAAGTATTGAAGTGTTTTTTCAATGGCAAATGTAATTACTTGCTGCACATCTAGTGTAAAATGCTAATAGCGGCCAAGGACAAAACCCCCTCTGTCTCTATTGGCTTAATACAGGGAATGTTTTGTGAGCCATAGAATCAACTCATTTAGGCTCTATTTGCCATTACTATGTGACCTCCGTATCAAAGCTATCATTTTCTCTGCCATTGTTCGAAACCTTCACCGCTGTTTCTCCCACACGCTCCCTCCTCCAGTAATCTGCGTCAGTTTAGTGATAATTATAGTTTACTGGAAGAGATGTGGCTGGCTGTGAGCACTGCCTCTTGGGTAAGAAAACGGCTGGAAAAAAAAGCAAAACAAAACAAGGAGACTTCCATTTTCCCTTTTCCTCTGGGAAACAAAATGCAGAGCCGTGTGGGTGACATTCAGGGGTAAACAGGATTGCTGCTGCTCTGCTCTCCTTGTCTCTGTTTCACTTCCAGCCAAGAAAATGGGGCCGCAGGGGTGCATGACTGCTGCTTTCATCACTTTGATCCTCTTCTTCCTCACACAAACAGTCAGGAATTCACATACTCTCAATAACTAACTGGTGAAGTGCTTTGAATGGGAGCTGTATTAATGGTTATGGTTTCTAGTAAGTCTTAGAGTGTGCGTCTACCCTCTTGATACTGAGTGAGCGTCTGCAGCACATACAGTATATGCATGTGTGCAGAAGGCTTTCACTGGCCTGATCCTGTTACACTAATGGTCGAGGGCTTGCTACCCTTTAATGGCATGCATAGTTCACCGGGGACAGCTGGATGACACAGGGAAGAATGAAACACACACACACTCACGCATTCAAGAATGTCACATGGTTACACACAGGGCATATACACATATGTTGCATAAAGCATCAATGGACTGTTACAGTGAAGGCCTTTAAATCACTTGTCTTTCATTTAACAAGGTCTGCCATGCAGCTCCTTTTTCTTCCTCATATCTTTCAGCCCCTCCTCTTTGAGGCTACTTTATAAATTAAGGCAATCACTATGTGGGTTTCCACATATGGCAGATCTTGCTAATGTACAACACATGCAATCTTGCTAATCTTTTTCCTCTCAAAATACATCCACATTTTTTTTTAAATAGATGAGAGACTGTAAAATTTAACTAAAATCAGGCTGCAGAGAGTAAAGAAAGTGCATTCTTTGTTGACAGTGAGAGATCCTGGTAGAGCATCTCAAAACTGTTCAGACATTACGATCTCTAATTATTATCAAGAATAAAAGTAGATCATGTAAAAAGTGCACAAATATAAAAGCTCAGTAAGTGTTTTTGCTTCTTTCATTTACTATAGGAATACTTCCCCTTTCGTTCTATATTCAGCTTTGTAGCTTCCTTCCTGTAAGGAAAGCAAAGCACATCTTTGTTGTTTATTTGCACAATCCGTAGAGCATTCTGCTGCATACTGGAATGAAAGTTGCCTACAGGTTTAAAAAAGGGGAGTATAGTTGGCTGGTATCCTGGGATGGGCTGGGAAGATGTAGAAGCACATAGTGTTCCACTCTTCTTTCCTTTAGTAAATAATTTTAGGATAGTTTTGAACTACACATTTAATCCTGATGTTTAACATTTGTATATTGTGTTTTTTTAGTGTTCAGAATTAAAAACTCTGGAGATATAATTATGTCCTTTTTTCATATGGAAAATTGACCTGTGCTTTTTTAAAAACAGGCCCTAGACAGAGGGGAAAGCTCCACTGTCTTAAAAATAGTTGAAACTGAAGGGAAACTTACCAGCTCTTGGTCTAATAAATTTGGGAATTTGGTTACGGTTTTGCATAGGTTCCAATGTCAGGTGTCTGCCCGCATAGGTCTTTTCTTTCCTTTACAAGCTGTACAAGTGGTGTGGGACCACACATGGAAAAGTAGTGCACAGTTTTGCATTTCCATGGGAGTAGCTCTGTATCATGTCCACACCTTCAGCTCTTTGGGATTCAAGTTTATCAGGTGTCAGCAAGCCAGAACTGCATCGCTACAGGCCAAATAAAGAGCCCAAGCTCACCCTCCACAGCAGGAGGCTGAGCCCAGCAGCAGTATTCACAGCACCCAACAGAACAACAACAACAATAAATAACGATAATGAAACAAAAAAAAAAAAAATATTGTCAGGACATTTTTATTACATAAAAGTTCACAGAGGAAGGCTTGTAGAGCAATTAGGACTTTGGACCCTGATCACTTCAGTCATTTTAAAGTTTCATCCAGATTTACATATTATTGCAGTACTGCACAGCTAAATATGTGAAGTGGTGTACTGCGCTCTGTGGATCCAGAGGGGCCCGCATAAAATGTGATAGACTGTCGCAAGTGATGTCACTTTTATCCGGGTCGCTTACTGATGTAGACCCCAAGGGAGAAAACCTCTCTTTAGCTCATTCCTCATTTCCTCTAGTTGATCACAGCTGCTACTTGCATAACACTCCTGAACCTTCAGGAGTGCGACTAAAATGAAGCATCGGAAAATTGCATAAAACTGAAAGAATTTTTTAATTAGAAAAATAACAAATACTTCAAAAGCAGCGACAAAGAAAACACTGACTGCAAGGGTAAATCAGTACTGTAGCTCAGTGATCAATTTGCAGATACTTGAAATATCAGCTTTTTACAACACTGCAAAGTCGAAGATGGTAATTAAAAAAAATTCCTCATTATGTTGATAGACATCATGATTTAATGGGCATTACGTTTTCTGCAAAATGACTTTGCTTTTGCAAATTAGCATTGTGCAAACAGACTAGGATGAACACTTGATTTTTTTACACTTAAGACTCTTTCTACCTATAAACTAATATCACCTTCTTTGCCCTTACTTTTGTAAAAGTCAGCACCTGTATGTGTGATGTGTTCAGTAAAGATTTAAAGGTAAGAACTGCTCAGTGACATTTGATAAACTGAATATTTAAAGCTTGCATGTAATGTCATTATTTTGAATCAGATATTGGCTCCGTATATGATAACAAGTTACTTTTTTCAAGTTATGAATTTGAATTTCAGCTGATGGTGCTTATATTTAGTCAATGAATTCCACCTTTATGCTAATACTAAAGGTAGTATCAAGAGTATGCTGTTGGTGTAGGGGATGGAAATCAGCCACAATAACTTGAGAAATATTGGGTTACATTTTGTAGGTATTCTTAGATTTTAGAGCCTGTACTTTTTCATTTTTACCTGATTAAAGAAGAGTAAAGTAAGTCAGCTTTTAACAGAATACTTTTTAACTCAAGTATCTTTACTTCTACTTAAGTAAAGGATGGCTGTAATTCTGATCACCATGCAAAGAGCAAAGCTACTTTAAACAGGTGATCCATGCATGGAAAATTTCTACTAGTTGGACAGCTGTAGCACTCACTTCAGTGACCGCTACCTTTTCCCTCGCTAAGTGTGCTTTCTAATTTTGTCCACCTCGTGGTCTGCACTGTGGATGACCACAAAAGGCCCGGTGCATCTTCAAAGAGATACGTTTGTACTATCAGCATCTTTAGGATCATCGGGAACTGAGAGGCAGCCTCTCTCAGTCAGTGCTTGCATTATTTGAAACCCCCACTGCTATCACAACTGTGAGAAATGTGTGACTCAATTACTTCTTGTAATGCTTCTTTCTAATCCTGCTACTGATTACTTATCATCCCACTTCTTCCATGTTGCTTGGTATTTTTGTCGAGCGTCAGGCTCTGCAAATTACATTTACCCCCCCACATGCCCCTTCCATTTCATATATTGTATAACAGGTGTGGCTGTTTCCCAGTGATTATGCTGGTAGAACAAACAGTGTCTCTAATTTACTTAGGGAAATTGTCTGACCTAGTGGAAAGTGGATGTTTGTCTAGTGTGAAATGTTGGGTAAAAAAACAAACCCTCAAAAACTCCAGGTGCCCAATTCTCACTCATTCATTTGAGCCTGGAAGACACAGGCAGGTAAATGTAAGTGCACATACTCACTCACAAGAGAGAATACAAAAACTGCAATGTTTTCAACATATTAATGTCACGCTTTATGTGAACTTTATTACATAAAGTTTAAGCCATACCAAGAACCAAGTGAATCAGTAAAGGAAGAATAATTGCATAAAGCCAGTCTGTGTTCAGCTTGAAATAATAATTGCAGTGTTTGTTTTTTGTTGATTCTTTTTTTTAATTTTTAAAACTTCTAAGTCAGTTCTGTTAACATCACTCTGGGACTCATTGAAAGCAATGCTAATAAGGTATGGGTGACATCTGCTTCTTCTTCCCTTTTCCCTATCATCCATTTTTCTTAATTCTCAGTCTTCAATGGAGTGAATCTCAGCGTTGTTAATTACAACCTCACCCAAACCCCCTCCCCCGCAGCTCTCTGTGCTGTCAGATGTTCACAGCAGAGGAAAGGTGCAAAACTCAGATTTGAAACCTTTAATTTAATTATAAAAGAATCCTAAAAAGTACAAAACTTTTTATTAAAGTTTAGTAAAACTTAATTTTTATTAATGTCCTTTAAACTCACTGGAAATAATATACCATGCTTCAATGTGCTATGAGAAACTGAAGAATCTCAGAAGGCTCAGGCTGAAAAGGCCTGATCAATAAACAGGAGATCAATAGCTTACCATTCACTGAGCCACGGTCCTTTTTTCCCCCAGTTGTTCCAGCTGATCAGTTGTTCCAGTTGATGTTCTACTGTTTCATATTTGCTGCTAAAGGGGTCTTAGTACTGTGCAAAGTTCTTGAGCCATCCCTCATATCTTTATATTTTGCTTCTAAGGTGCCAGAGTTTCTTATATTTTTTTAAGTGTTCGTGAGCTCTTCTGGCTTTCTCGAGGTCTTCAAAAGTTTTTTCTTTGGACATTGGCTGCTTTTTCACTCTTTTGTTTATTTATGAAGCCACTTAACAGTAACCTGTAAATCATTCAAGCATAAAAAAGACACTAAACTCAAGGATGAACCACTGTTGTGCCTACACGTAACAGAAAAGCCCTTTTAAATCAGATTTTTAGGCACTTTGTTGGTAGCAGTCCCTCATTTGTTCCCATTTCTTTAGTTTAATAGATGAAAAATGCCAAAGATAATGCCATCTTAAAGGCATAAAGAGTTTTGCACCACCAAGGTGATCCCAAAGAGCCATTAGCTAAAAAGCCTGGCATATGTCAGGATGCTGCGCAGTGTGTTTTTAAAAAATGAGGAAACTGGACACGTTGAACACAAAAGATGAAGTGGGAGGCTTAAAACACATTCTACAGCAGATAATAGTATCTGAAAGTTATGATCTTAAAAAACACAATCCACATCTGGCACAGAGCCTGAGCCATTCAGTCGATCCATCTACTGTTCGCTGAAGCCTCATTAAAAATGGTTGCAGTAGAAGGGTGGCTGCCGAGAAGTCATTCTCCTTTAAGAATCCTGGAGAATAATTCCTGAAGACTAATTGCTTTGGTGTTATGTACTTGATTTCCATGTATGTTTGCCCATGTTTTAATAAATTATTGCATCTATTTTCTATTTTTGCCAGCAACATATAAAGAAACGCCATATAGTACTGAATATAATATTTATCATAGCCGTGCAATGACTCAAAATGCCAAGACCTTTGCTTAAATATCACAACTATAAGTTCAGCATGGTATTTTCCATGGTTTCATTCGCTTTTGCAGTTTATTTTCTTGTTTTCCATTGTAACAAAGAAAGAAGGCATTGTTAGGCTTTATGCATCTAGTTAATGGCTGTAAATTTTAAATGCGAGTGTGGCACTGGGTTTTATGAAGCAATAGTAAATGCGGCCTGGATGTTTTCCTTGGCACGGATGAGAAAGCAGACTATTCATGAACTTCTTTTTGCAGCAAGCGGTAGCTCCAAACAATACATGGAGACCAATGTGCTTACAGCACATACAGTAAAACACAGCCACTGCTTTGTCTGGAAAAAAAGTTATTCAAAAAAATTGTTTCTATAAATGATCAGTCAATGTTGCTCGGAATACTGAATCCCAATGAAACCAGAAAAAAAGAAACTTGTTTTTTAAAGGAATTTTTTCACTTTTATCTTTGTTGAACCTGATCTGACTAAATGGCAGCAAGTGTTTGCATATGAGTATACAGACATATGTACACAGTTAATACCTATACATAGTCTTTTTTTCAGATCAGCTGTCTATTCATTTAAAAGAAACGTGATGCATTTTCTATATAATACCTGCCATCCCCTGAAAAAGCCTACTGGATTGTTCCTTTTTCTCTGGCATGGAATTGTATCTCTAGGGGACAAATGCAAATATAATCCATACTGTATTATGTGGCAAAGAAAGACAGCACACCCGATTGCAGACAATGCATTTGACTGACATGCTGTTTTGCTGGGATCACATTTCCACTGCTCTCATAACCAAAGACGTTAAGCCATGAGGCGTTCTGTATTCTAATGTATGTAAAAACCTCTCTGGTTCTTACAGAGACTGCCCTTGCAGCAAGGTGAGGAAATATATGAAATCAGATTATTATTGAGCTCGGAAGGAGGTTCGGTCACGGAGCTGATTGCTAATCTGGGCGACAGATTGATTCAAATGTCATTTTCGACACGTGTGGCGTAAGCGGTGATCTTAATGTCTCAGATCAGGTTATGGTGCCCTGCTGGCTTCCATTTCCACATTTGCATGTGAGATTTTAGCTTTGTGGAAAAGGATTTTCTGGTTCAAATGAGAAATAATGGCATTATTATTACGATTATGGCATGGAAAAGGGGCATCGTAAGTGTTCTGTTTCCTTTTCCAAACCACTTCATGGCATACAGGTTGAAGAAGTAGTTACGCATGATGTAATCGACAAGATGAACCAAAATGCAAAACAGAGACAATTGATTGAGGGGTAATAAAAGAGTTTATCGCTGGAGCGCCAGGAAGGAAGCTTGCATGATGAGCTTCAGGCAAGCTGACGAGTTGGTGAGTGGACTGAAAGCAGGGGGAGAGGTTTGCAGGTAGGTAAGCGGGCAAAGTTGTAGTGGATTAATGCAAGTGACCACCTCCAAAGCTGAATCCAAATGGCTGCTTTGGCAAATGGGTACGGATCAGGTCACTGCTAATCCGACCCACGCGGCTG
The DNA here is from genome assembly GCF_057382095.1 of Aulonocara sp. 'chitande type north' Nkhata Bay. Classification (NCBI taxonomy): domain Eukaryota; kingdom Metazoa; phylum Chordata; class Actinopteri; order Cichliformes; family Cichlidae; genus Aulonocara; species Aulonocara sp. 'chitande type north' Nkhata Bay. The sequence continues at coordinate 28,969,768 of NC_141360.1, read as the reverse complement.
ACTGGCTGTGCTCCAGTTTTTGGTGTATTTAATTCTATACCTGCTAATTATCACTAATTTGCAGGTATTCTGTATCTGTGCTGCACTAATCCAATACATAGCTGTACCTTATGAACTAAGTGAGACACACAAGGGAGCAAAACGGCTGAGTAAAACAAAGAAGACAGGGTGAAAGAGTGCGTGAAGAGCTGAGCTGAAATACTGCTGCAGTGATGAGTAAATGATCATCAATCTGGGGGGGTTGTTTACAGAGAAATAAGGGTATGGAAAGTGAGAAGTCAACATTTGGGGTTTATTTTCTCAAAAATTCACCTTATTTTCTCCAACATGTGAGAAAATAACTGAAAAACTGACAATTTTAAGTTATTTTGTCAAAATTTCGAAATGACAGCTGAACAAATGGCATTTTTCCATGGCAAAAACAAGCTTCAATATAACTGAGCACGTTAGACACGGGGATGAAGAAAACATCTGACAGAGAAGGGATGAATTGGAGATACATTTGTCAAGAAAGCAGTACTAACAAATAAGAACAGTACATGGTCTACCTTTCTATATGAGTCTCAGCTAGTCCACGGTGCACAAGTATTTTTCCTTTTAGACAATTTCTCAGTCACATATTAAAACTCAAAATCACAACTCAGGAACATGCAGTCAAGAGCATGCCAAGCCAACGGGCAGCATTATAACTTTAAGCCTAAACCATGTAGGCAAATCAGAATCACTGGCACCTTTCCCAGCCACCTACTTTCTCAATCCGACTGAGCTTTTGAATGGCTTCACCCTGAAAGGGCATCTGTCTTCAGTGACCTAAAACTGCATTTGCTTGTGGACCATACACAGACCTGCAGGACTAATTTGGAAATACAGGAGTGGCTATCAATAACAAGACTGGGCTTATCTAAGCCATTATTTAGAAGCCACACCTTGTACCGAGGAACCATGAACGTAAAACATTAGTGTAAACACTCCTTCAACCAAACAAAAGAAAACTGTCTAAAACTCACACTGTAGCTACATAACAAACAGGACACAAAGTCAGGATTAAGGTAGAAGGCTATTCATTTACTATTACATAATATGTATGTGCTGTATAATTAGTAGCCTTCGCATTCGGAGAAATTCAAAGAAGCATGTCTGTCATCAGCAGTGTTGGGGAGTAACGGAATACATGTACCGCCGTTACGTATTTAAAATACAAAATATGAGTAACTGTATTCTGTTACAGTTACCGTTTAAAAAGGTGGTATTTAGAATACAGTTACTTTGTTGAAATAAATGGATTACACGGTGGTACTTTCCTGTTTCGTATTGTCACAGGTCAGGACTGTTTGGGTTTTGTTTGACAGCTGTGTTCTGTTGTTTCAGGCGGCAGCGTTACGGTTGCCATGGTTACAGGGTGACGCTCTCTCTCTCTCTGCGTGTTTCCTGGGTGAGAGAGCGCCTTTTTGTTGTTGTTGATGTGCTAAGCTAATAGAAAGAATGCTACAGGTATAGCTCTAAAGAATGTAGCATCATAGGCAGTGTAGTCCGTGCTGCAGGACTGCCATACCCGTTATGTGTCTGTGAGCGAGGGAGGGAGAAAAAGGAAAAGTACGAGTTGTCATCGAGCAAAAACGGGAGCTGGAAGCATGTAAATATAATAATAACCCACCGTATTAGCCAGAGGTCCCTTAACTACGGTTCAGAGCCGCGGACCGTCAGTAACAGTAATAAGTCCCAGCAATAGTACATTCATGTAGTTGTAAACAGCATATATTAAGTAATCCAAAGTATTCAGAATACGTTACTCTCATCAAGTAATGTAACGGAATACATTACAGAATACATTTTGGGGCATGTATTCTGTAATCTGTAATGGAATACATTTTAAAAGTAACCTTCCCAACACTGGTCATCAGTAATAACCGTTCACTACACAGTGGTGCATATCTGGGTGTTCTTCATCCATCCACTGCTAAGGTTAAAAGGTGTTGTACAGTGGAGACCATTTACCATCTCTGTAAGGATCGGCTGTGAGTAGATGTTTCTTCTTTCTAAAGGTCATGAGACAAAAAGGATAGGAATAACTTTGAACTTTTTTTAAGATTCCCTGAAGACACAAACTTTTTCATATTCTTTAAAGCTCTTTGTCACTTTGCCCTTATAATCCTCCTCTCTTTTGTGCCACTGCCTGAATATTAACCCCACCTCTCCCAGGCATTGTCTAATTAGTGGTCAGATTTTAATAATAGAGGGATGTAGGATAGTCCCATCTAAGGGACCTATTTACGAAACGACTGCCCCTGTGCATGTGACCACGAACCCTTGTGTCCTTTCACTGTAAAAGGCTTTTGAAGTGCCACTATCTAAAATCTGGGAGTATGGCTGCATACTTATCAATGTATGCACTTCTTTACGTTTCTCATTTTTAAAAAATGTAATTTTAAGCATTTTTCTCCTTAAATGACATTTTGGCTATTTTTTCCAAGAACAAAGGTTGCTTTTTCTGTCTTGTGGCATGAAAGCTGCTATAGTTTCCTCTTTTAGGGAAGTGCGGGGATTTTTATGTCAGCGTTCCAGCTACAGTTTGTGGTGTGCAAACATTTACTGTAAGAAGAGGGGAGTTTGAGAGACTAAAAGGGAAAAAGAAAAAGGGAAATGGTCAAAGCAAAACAGGGAATTTTAGAGGCAGTGAATGTGTCATTTTGTCCAAACAAAAACAAAGTTAACCTTTATTTTTATTGTTGAAAAAGCCCCAAAAGTCTGCCTCCTTGCATACTGTAAACTCATGCTATGGACTTTCTTCTCTGGCACTCGAACAGTAGCAAATAACATTCTGCAGATTTCTCGTGGCAGCACAAAGGTCATTCAGTCTGCAACAGATGCTAAAAGGCCAAATCACAAGCTGCTGTAAGCTTGCCACTGGTGAATTAGCTCCTGTGTTCGTCCACATCTGTTGTGATCAGCTACGGTCCTGGACTGGCAGAATAAACAGATGAACCAGTGGCCTGCTTAAAACAGCATACTTAATGTTATTATGAGCCAGGATAGCATATCTGACATTATTTTTACCTTGTGTGTGTGTGTCATCTCTCCTGGACTGCAAATACCACGGCGGTGGTAAAAAAGGCCCAGCAGCGTCTCCATTTTTTGAGAGTGCTCAGGAGGAACAACCTGGAGGAGAGGCTGCTGGTGACATTCTATAGAGCCATCATAGAGAGCATCCTAACGTACAGCATAACAACATGGTATGCAGGGTGCTCAGTTGCAGACAGGAAAGTACTGCAGAGGGTCATCAACACAGCCCAGAAGATCACTGGCTGTTCTCTGCCCAGCCTGGAGGCCATTGCAAACTCTCGGTACCTCAGCAGAGCTGGCAATATCATTAAGGACCACTATCACCCCAGCAACCAACTGTTTGAACTATTACCGTCAGGCCGACGGTACAGGTCACATAAAATCAGGACAAACAGATTCAGGGATAGCTTCTTTCCCAGAGCTATCACCGTAGTAAATAAGCACAAAACAATTGAACCTGCTTAACTATACCATACTTGCCACTGTCACTATATAATGCTGCTATTCATACTATCATTATATGAATGCTGCTATTCTGTATATATCGTACTTATTATTGTTTGGGTACTTCGGTTGTTTTATTGTACTTTTTATATTTTATATTTATATTTATTATTATTGCATTTTGCACCAAGGGAGTGGCACTCCAATTTCGTTGTACCTTGTACAATGACAATAAAGGCTATTCTAGTCTATTCTATTCATCACTGTCAAAATGTGTTTCTGGAGACACCTAGTTTAGCAGGAACCACCACAAAGGCGACTGAGCTCTTTGGCAGCATTAACAATGTGGCATTCAGGCTACTTGGAGCTCATCACCTGATGCTTGGCCGCAACAAAAAACTTAGTCACAGTTGTGTGGCAACAATGAAGTTATCACATGGGGGAAAAAACATAAGCAGCTATGTTTGGTATGGTGTGAACGAAATCTATCAGAGGTATGACAACATGTCAGGTTCTACAGAAACATTTGCCAGTCTTTGTGACCTTTATATGTTCTTAAATAGCATCCGACATCTGAAATTATTCCACAGAAGGCAGAAGCCCGTCACTACCAAATCTGGACTTTTTTGGAGCTGAGGCCCCATCTTTAGTCAAAATCGCATTCAGTCCGTCAACTCTAACAATAACTAACAAAGCCTATATTTTAATGAGACAAAATAGCAGTTTGAGAGTATAAACAGACTTGATAACATTCAAATGAATAGTCTCACAAGCCCTACATATTTTACCCAGCGACAGACATTATACACCCTCTCTCACACAAGCACATATAACTGAATAAGACTCCACAGGAGGCATAAAGATTGTCGCTCTTGACTCAGAGGACCTACCAGGCTGCATGGCTCATTACAGCTCCTGAGCCCTCCTCCACAGTCCTGTAATTATAAATCCCCTAACAACCCATCCGCATAAAGCCTTTCATTAGGAAAGTATGAACTCATCATTGTCCAAGATATCCATCTAGTTTCCTCTAGGGTTTTGAATTTACATGGGCAAAATAGCCTGTTTGTTGACAGTGCAAGTGCAAGGGGAAGTTTGGAGTGCTTCAGATCTGCTGTGTTTGAAGCGTTTATACATCACATGCCTGTGCAGGGGCAATTTGAGTGTTTAATCTGTGTTTTTCTGTGTGCATAGAGTGTTTGTGTGTGTGTGCTGCAGCTAGGCAGAATGAAGACTGATTGGGTTTGAGAAGGCAGAGATGTAATCAAGGTAGGCAAATGCTACAGGCTGAGAGGCGTGTTTACGCTTATCAGCCACACACACACAAATATAAAATTCATTTTGAATACACCCATGAAGAAACCCTTAGCATACACGCATAATCGCACACTCGGTCTTGAGGACGGCAAGGATTATCAGAGGAACTTGATATGGTACGCAAAGTGCAATCTAACAGATAAGAAACAGAAAGCTATGCTGTGAAATCCAAACATCATCAGCTTTCATTAGTTTGGCTCTGTAGATTTGCTTACAGTCCTGGTGTTCCAGTCACCTGTGTGCATTTCTAACAGACTCTCTGCCCTTTCGTTTTTTCTTCCATGTCAAACGCTGAGAGCATGCAAAGATAGCAAATCAAAAATCCCATGCACGTGACTTAATGATTTGCATTTACAAGCAGAGACACATTTTGGGACACTGGTATGGGTGGCATAATAATAAACAGTCCAACGTGTCTTTGGTGTCTGCATCCATACTGTGATGTGTGATGCTGAGTAATTCTGCAGAGTGAACCTTTTGTGTGCTTTTGCCTATTTTTGACATCTGTATGCTGTTATAACAGTGGATGATCACATTTAAAGGGATAAAAATTTCAAATCTGACTCATATGATGTCTCACATCTCATTTCAAACAAACCTTCACTAGCAAATCTGAATGTGTTCAGAGTCTGCTTTGGAGTGGTTCTTTCTAAGCAATCCTTTTCTGTGGCTGCTTCTAAGTACAGGTCCTCTTCTTGCCTGCACGTTGCCACAGAGTTCTGTTTTGTGGCCTTTATTGTTTCTGTTGTATCTGCCCCCTCCTCAGCACATTTTGAGGACTTTTAAGGACATTTATTTTTACTCCTATGCGGATGACATTCACTTGTATATTGGTGTGAAGCGCTCAATATTTATCTTCAAAGGTTTTGAATAACTAACGTTTTTAAATCACATCAGATTTAATTTTATTTCCTCCTCACACACAGATGTGGCACTGTTTCCTGTGTCGTTCAAGTGCAACATTTAGTGACATATTGTGTATTTTCTTTATTTTTTAAGCTTTTTATTTTACTACAAAGCACCACCAGGTACTACTGATCAAAATTTCTGGTTGTCTAAAAGTTAAATGAGGAGTTTGCATGTTCTCCCCGTGTTTGTGTGGGTTCTCTCCTGGTACTCCGGCTTCCTCCCACAGTCCAAAGACATACAGTTAGTGGGGTTAGGTTAATTGGAAACACTAAATTGCCCATAAGTGTGAATGCGGGAGTGAATGTAAGTGCGACTGGTTGTGTGTTAGCCCTGCGACAGACTAGTGACCTGTCCAGGGTGTAACCTGCCTCTCGCCCTAAGAGACAGCTGGGATGGGTTCTAGCGAACTGCGGTGGATGGATGGATAAAAGTCAAATGTCCTAATTAAATTAATTACATTAAACTGTCTTCCTTGGAAAACACACACACACACACACACACACACACACACACACACACACACACACACACACACACACACACACACACACACACACACACACACACACACACACAAAAGAAACAGAACAAAAAACAACTTTTTAGTGTTTTATTTTTTTCCCTATTAACTTTTGTTCTCCCTGTTGTAAAATGAGCAGAGCGTTACAGGAGAACATAAAATAGCCTTCCAGTCTTGTTCTTCTATCAGTTTTATCTCCTGTCTGCCAGCTTCCCCATTTAAAACGTATTGTTCTGAATCACGAGATGAGCCACGGTTTGCCCATGCTTTTCCCACGTGCCTACGCTGTTCCCTCTCTGTGCCAGTCTTGTTTGGCACTGGCTGTCTCCCTCTGCAGATATAAGAGGCTCATTGAAGTGGTGAATCCCCAGAAGACAGTTCTGCGGGGGTTGGTGGAGATGCCTAACAACAAGCCGCCCATTATGAATCCAAGACAGATGCAGGTTGTGTAGTATGTTCGCTGGGAAGTGATAGTAGGCCTGTGTGTATGTTGTTGTGAAGACTAATCAAATGACCATTGTTGATTATGTCTGTGATGTAGGTCAATGGAGTTTTCCACCCGCCCATACCCACTGGACTTTCTGACCTCTTGCTTTGTGAGAAACTCCTTTTAGAGCCACTCGGATGGGTTTGCATGTGTCTGTGTGTATAGATTGCCTTGCTGAGAGAATGAATGCTGTCACCAATCCCTGCAGTACAATCGGTCCTGTTGATGTCTCCTCGCAGTCTGAAAAGAAAGGCAGTGTTCACTGTCTCGCCCTGTGGCTGCACCACACTGTTATTGACCTCTCTGGTCAGCACCCAAGATTAAGATACACTACAAACTGTACTTATCTCTTTATAGCAGTGGACAATGGTGAATTAACCTTAAAGGCATACCATCCCTTAAACCATAATTTGGTGGTAGAGCAGTGTATAGTTACTCATCTAAAAAATTAGCTGTTGTTACACAGAAGTGTTTTAACCAGTCAACTCTAATCATGGTGCACAGGAGGATTTCTAAAATTATAATTTCTTAGCCCTCAGAGCTAATTGCACTTTATGTTGAAATATTTGAAAACATTGTTTTTTCTTATGTGGATTATGGTAAAGTAGTTAGCATAGCATTTATATATTGGTTTGTGCATTGTATTGGTATCGTGCTAAATATCTATGATAAAAGCCTTTAATTTGTAAGGATTGATTTGCTAAATTGGAGAACTAAAGCTGGCTATGTTATGACCGCTTGTGGTCATTTTCAGCCAACATGTGCTTTATTTTTAGGGTATCAAGAGGATTTGAGAAGTGAAAGTATGCACACGATATGAGCAAAAATAGACAAAAAAAAAAAACAGAGAAAGGGTAAAATACTCAAATTTTGTTTTTTACTGCTAGAATTTTATTCTTCTTGTTATTCCTTACATTTATGCAGAAGTTTAACACTGCGGATGGTATATACATCTTTGGATGTTTGCCACTGATGCTGCTAAGGCATAATATTAAACACATATGCAGGTTTTACCAAGTTGTTTGTTATATGTAGACGCAACAGTCATACATTGGTTAGTTAGGTGGCTTTGTTATGCTTGAGTGATTCATAGGGCAGTGTTACGTGGCTTAACCCCCCCCCCCCCAACAACAAAAACAAAAAACATTAGTCTTAAAGTTGTTTGGTACAAGGACTGCACTGAAAATAAGTGAACAAGCAGCTAATATTCAAAGAAAAACTTCTAGAAAACTATTACTCAAGATTATCCTTTAAAAAATGTACAGGAAAATCCGATTGCTCTGAAGCGTAATGTAAATAAATGAAGGGTGGCTCAAGATTTTTGCGGAGTACTGTCTTGCAACATGTTTACAATTTACCATTAAAAATGAAGGATATTTTAAAAAGTTGAGGTGCAGTGCAATTATTTCATTTGTTAACTTCATGCTTGAAAGCAGAAATTAACTTCACCAAGATTAGCTTATGTCTTCTCACGACATAATTACCCAGTTGTGTATTATAAATTCTTATTAACTGATCATTTATCTTAATAGTGAGGGTTCAATTTAAAGTAATAGCTTACTGAACTGAAGCAGATGTATATTATTCCAGGTAAAATGTAATAAAAGAATAAACTGAACCGATCTAACATAATTTGCTTAACATTTGGCTACTAACATCTCTGTCATTGGATACCTGGAGCATACATTGAGATGAGAACAGCCTGGAGAAAGTCTGAAGGGAAGTTTGTCTATAAGTGCTCTCTTCTACCTGCTGAAAGTAAATAATCTAACCACTGTTATCATGAAGGTGTTCTGTTCACTAAGCTGATTTATGGACTGTAACATAGTGGCCACTTGTATACACAAAACTGCATGCATAAATCAGGCGTGTGTGCACATATGCAATCCCATGAACATAGGGACGTGTTTGTGGTCAAGGAAACTGGAACTTACTCACCATGAAGGTTGTGGGGGTTGTTTTTTGCTTTTAAACTGTTCTCCCACATGCAATTAGGCCTGATGAAGTGTGACACATTCTGCATAATACTGTGAAAGGTTATAGGTATCAAAGCAACAAACTCAGTGAACTCTGTGCATGGGGACTAGCAGCACATAAAGTACAGGCTTGAATGCAGTAAGTTAATTCATGCACAAACAGACACACTCAAGTCCTCAGCTGTTAGTTCATGAGAGGTCATGGCCACCTCCTCCCTGCTATCAGTGTAAATCCCATATTCCCTGAACCAGACCCCCAGTTATCCCTATAGCTAAGACAAGCTGGATGACATTGGGATGCCAGTAGACTCCTGATCGCTGTAATCTCTGGGCATTGTTGACTCGTGGTTGGCCAATCTAGGCTTTACTGTCAAAATCCACCATAGTTTCACCTGATCCTCTTCCACATAGTTACATCAGTAAAGCATAAGCATCTCCAAACATTGTGCAAGCAACGCTAGCTATGTGAAATGGATGCATACAAAGTCTTTATTATACACACTCACTTAATGGATACCTTTCCTTCCAATTTTGTCTGGGCGCAGTCATTTATGATGCAGTCTTATCCTCATAACATTGATTGTCTTGACTCTATGACTCCATTCTCATTCTCGCCAACTCATTAAATCTTAAACATAAATGATGTGCATATTTTTGTATGCTTATTTATAGTTTATTCGTGATGTTATGTTTTTGTGACAATCCACATTTGACACATAATACCTGTTATCAGAGCCAAGCTCCAGGGGCCAGTTCACTTCCCATTAAATTTATTGTACCAAAACTAGCAGAATTCTCCTAGAGGCCACATGTGACATAGTCCTCAATTAGTAGGAGAGAATGGCTGAAAATAATCGCTTGATGTGTACATGATGTGCACCACCGTGATCTAAGAAGGTATATGCCAAAGAGTCAAGAAAAGAAAATGCATATTCTGGGGAGGAGAAAGAAATAAATTGAAGGATTCAGTTTTTAAGTTTCAATTTATTTACATTTACATTGTATATTCGATGGAATGAATATGCTCCATAATCCATGAAACACAAAGGCGCCTGGTGGCAGTTTTGTATTTGGCTTTAATGTGACAAGAGAACAACAACAACAACAATAATAATAATAATAATAACAATAATAATAATAATAATAATAATAATAATGAAGAAGAACACCGGTTACTTTTTAAGATAATGTAATTAGCCATCCCTGTAGGTTGCCAGCTTCGTCATGCTAATCGCTAGCCTTGAAATGCTAATGTCCAGCTAAGTTAGTAGCTTATCCAGTAAATGACTAGCCTTGCTATGCTAAGGATGAGCCAAGTATAAATAAGGTTTTTCCATACACATTCTTTTTCGGATGTTTGGCAATCATGTTGACAGTGTAGTATTATGTGAATACAGGTATAGTAACACAGACCTAGAGAAGTCTCAATCACCTGCCAGCCATCAGTTGTGAGGGAAAATTATGTATTTCCCGACTGGTTGTGAGTGGTCGCTGGATTATGATGTCAGTTGCAGGAAAAATAAAGTTTCAGTCATGCAGGCCTATAGACCAGTCAATGACCACCTGGTAACCATCTGTTGCTATGGAAAACAGATCTTCCCCAACCACCTTGTGTTTGCTTTATTTGCTAGCATATTGGTGCGTACTCGGTTTGAATGGAAGTTTGTCAAACCCTGTCCAGCTGCTGTCCGAGCTATAGTGAGGATATGAGAATATTTACCTTAGGAGTAAACATTTGCATCTTTTTTGGTTGTGGCGCTGAGGTACAACCTTTACTTTGAAGGCAAACCTTCTTATTTCTGGTTTAGGTCACACTTTTTCAAGTGTTAATACTACCGGGCTAGTAGTTAACAAGTATTTACAGACAAACATTAGAAACTCCAGGCAAAATTGGTAATCTGCTATCATCCAAAACAATCACTTTGGAACAGATTTAATCTGGAAACAGGCAACAGATTTTTTTTCCTACCAACTGGTTGCTATATCATGTACAATGTGGTCGATGACTCTTGAGAATGTACACGTGATTTCAGATGAGAAACCTCAATAGGTTGCCAGCTTTAGTAATAAAGCACCCAACACAGTTGCCTGTGAAGGTTCTCGGTCATCCAGATCATCGTAGTCTAAGGAGCTTGGAAAGAAAAGCATCTGGACTTCTTTAAGTTGCTTGAAGACGTTTCACCTCTCATCCGAGAAGCTTTTTCAGTTCTAAGGGTCAAATGGTGGAGAGTCCCAGACCCAACTTTGAGACCCAACAAAGTTCAGAACTCATCCAGTGGGTAGTTGATTCCTCTTTTTCCATCACAGGCCTAGCAGTTACTAATCTGGCCTACCCATTGGTCCTATCATTAGCTTACTCTGTCAATGATATATCTTCCTCCAACTTCTCAGAATCATTTTTGTCCATGATGTGTCCTGTGTATTCTTCATAGTTCTATTTGTGTTTATTTAAAAACATATATCATCAATTATATGTAAAATAGGGTAGATCAAATAGATCAAAGGAATTATTTTCCAGAAACCATGACAATCTTTCTGTCCGTGCTCCTATGCACCAAATCACAACCCGCTGTCGTACTTCCATGGCTAGTGTGGCTAAAAACACAAGAAACTTGACAATTTGTGTGTATGTCTGCCAGAGATTATACAACCATACACACTCTAAACACATACTCAGAACATTCACACAACACAGTGATGATGAAAATCTTTTTCAGTGAATGCCAAGATTCCTACTGAGACAAAGCCATGTGCTTATGATGCATTACTCGTTGCTGTTCCATTCACACTCAGTTTTATTTTCAGCACATGAAAAAAGAAAAAAAAGTCACAGACAAACAATGAGCTCACATGCATCCTATCCTCCCACTGGGCCCAGGCATCTAATAGCTGCCTGGGTCCAGCCTGCTCTGAAGCATCTGATGTCTTTATCTCATTCACGTCAACACCCAAGAGTTCTAAAGGCTGTTAACCCTTTTATTCTCTTTAGGTGAGAGGTGACTCTTTCTTTATATTTTTTGCTTTTTACAAGTCATATCAGCTTATGCTGATTTATCAACAGTGACAACATAATAATAGCATATGCATGCATGGCTATATGGACCTTTGGCTGATGTATCATGTGCTGATGGGTGTAGGGAGGAGACTTAGTCATGTTATCCCCCCTGCTGCCTCTTGGTTTTACCCTAGAGGCTCCTGTGGTGTATGATGCTAATATATTTAGCGGAAATCACATCAAGTGCTCCATCGATTGTAAGCATGACATCATCCTCTCCTCCACTCAGACCTTTACATCCCTGATGGTGGAGGGGAAATAGGGCTGAGAAATCTTTAGCACAGAGAGAGATCTGCTTTCACGAGAATAGTGGTCGATGCTCATTTTCACCTGTCTTTCATTTTCTCTCTCACACAACCCCATCCACATGCACACTGATGAGCATCTTCACTAGAGGGGGATTTTTTTTCCCCCCGCCACCATAGAAGTTTCCACATTAGTCTGCTACAGGCAGGGCAGACAATCTATGAGACAATTGCATTAGAGTGCCAAATGTGTGTGGAAAAGCTTCACACACTTAGGGCGAGAGCTTATGAAAATGAGCCCGTGTGTGTATGTGTTGCAAAGAGGCTGTTTGGTGGAGATGTAAAGGGTGAGCTAGCGTGCAGCTGAGCTTATTTTCAACCTAATAAATGTTTTTGCAGCATATGGGCGTTTGGAACCGACTTGCTGTTTTAAAAGTTGTAGGGCTTTCTGGCTGTTTTAATTAATTTTTTTTTAAATTTACAACTTCAGCAGAACCAATTGTATAAACTCAATGGTGAACATTTAAAATAGCCATTAAATGTTAAATCGCACATCAGCCTATCCTCACAGAGAAATGTTTACATCTCTAATTAAATGCATTTAGACCCACAAACTGAATAAATTGTATATGTACGTTGATGTAACATCTATATTTTGATTTTAGCTTCCCATCTGTTACTGTACGTGGCTGTACTTCAGTGTGCTCTGTCCGTGTATTTGTTCATTTTGAGGCACTTGGTGACTCATCCACAGCGAGCACACCCTGTACTATTCTTCACCATCTCAGGCTCATCCCCTCTACTTACTCAGGGGAGCAGATGAGACCTGCTGCCAAGAGTTTCATGACCATCTGCACGCTGGAGACAACAAAGGTTTGCTAAAAAAACCACTGAAAAATAATCTCAGGTTGGTTTTTAAAGTAATGTAAATATATAAATCATCTGTTCAAGGATTTAATTGTGTAAAACCAAGGCATTTACAAAGCATGAGTCAGATGCAGGGAGCTGGAGTCCATATCACTTTATAATGCCACATATGAAACATTGTCTGGAAAGATTTCATTTCCAGTGAAGTAGATGGAAACACTAGTTTTTAGCAAGGATACTGGAGTGATAATGATATAATTCTGTTTGTCCTTTAATCATGACGATGGAAGTAAAAATTAGGATTTCATAACTCAGTGATCTAGTGTACATTATGTGTCCATTAGGCATTAGAAATAAAGAACTCATCAAAATGGACTTCATGGTTCTTAATGCCTTTTTTGATTTCTTGAAAATAATGATTCATCTCCACATTCATTTCCATCCAGTGGAGTACTTTAACACAGTTTCAGATAAATGACTGTGACGTATTGACCATTTATGTATGAGAGCTGGTTGATTTCTGATGCTTTGGCGAACAGTAGATACATTTTAAGAACAGTATTGTCAACGGACTTGATAAGTGAAGAATATCATTTCAGTTTCATACGGCCTTGTACTTTGCTAGGCGACAGTATGGGTTAAAAGCTGTTGTTGCACTACTAATTAGAAACGATACGTGTGTGCAGATTCACACTGACAATTCTCTATTTGTGTTGTTTGAATGTCATATGTCAATGTGGCACAAGAAGGTGATGGAATTAGTCCTGTCTGCCCTTTGTTTTATTGTGCATAGTGTGCATCTGTATGCGTAGCTGCAATGCGTCCATGATCTTTTGACCCTGTGTATATGTTTCCCCTTCCCAGCATTTCTCAAACCTTTTATTAAACCCCTGACCTTTAAAATATATGACATTTCTTTTTAAATGGATTAGGAATTATGGTTCTTACAATATCAGATATATGGGAGGAACCAAACAAACTGAAGGCTTCAAACACACCGTGACACCAGATGAATGTGCTCTCTATAGGTTACTTGCATTAAAGCCAGAGGGAGACTGTGAAGGAGGACTGGTTAGTGGTGGTTTGAACAGCAGTCCCTAGAATTCCTGTAAAAGTTGGATGATTTCAAAGAGCTGCTCTTAAACAGAGGCCAGTGTAGGACAGCAGAGTCTCTGGTAGAATTATTACCGAATTTAAATTTGGTTGAAAAGCCTCTTGTAGCAAGAAGCTCCTGTCATCTCGTTCTCCTTTTCAATTCCTCTTTTTTTCTCTCTGCTTTGCTGATTCTGGTGCTGTATTAGAATTCCCATTCAAAGTAGGTCAGCACCCCTCTCTTTTGCCATTCTCTCTCTGTGTCTCTCTACCTCTCTCAGACTTCCTGGCACTGTTCCCTATGTAATCCCTATCCAAAGCGCTCTCTGAAAAAATGGCTACAGATGAGAATTGGATGCTTTGATTCAACTTACTCCGCTTCAAGCTAATTTCGCCTTTTCCTTTTGTGGATTTTGTCTCATTCCTCTTCTTGATGTCTGCTTTTTTCTGCATATCTGCCTGAAACCGCTGCTTTTCTTCCTCTCTCTCCATCCATCGGATCATCTTTTCTCCCCTTCACTCTATCCCTGGGTTATCTATCACTGTCACTGTGCTCCTTTGCAGAGCTACTGAAATTATACATCAAGGTTGACCCCAGCCTACATATCTCTGATAGCATCTATTCAGCAGTCCAGGCAGTTTAGTTTTAATGCTCCTTTTAATAGGTCTCCCCATAATACTGAAGGACAATGGCTGTTACAAGGATTGTAAGTTAGATCACTTAGTGATGGCCCTGTGTTTCTAACCACTAGGTCATCTTGTCATCCTGTGTTGCAGTACACATAATTAGATGAGCAACTTTCACAGGGGCCAGCAGCACATCAAGGTCAGTGTTATGCAGTAACACTCCATTAACTATCTTACTTTTTTAACATGCAGTGGAAGGAGTTGCTATTTGAAATTCAGTAATGAGTGGTGTCCCAGAAACGATGTGGGCTTCATAGATAATTGGCAAACCTTCTGGAGGAAACCTGGTCTTGTTAGGAGAGACGGCATCCATCCCACTTTGGATGGAGCAGCTCTCATTTCTAGAAATATTGACAAATTTATTAAACCCCCCAAAATATGACTATCCAGAGTTGGGACCAGGAAGCAGAGTTGCAGTCTTACACGCTTCTCTGCAGCTTCTCTCCTCCTGCTACCCCCCCAAAAACCCATCTCCATAGAGACTGTGTCAGCTTCCAAAAAGACAAAAAACAAACTAAAAACCAGCAACAAACAACTTAAACATAAACAATCACAAAGAAAGAACAATACAGTATCCACATCTGAACCAAAGAGTAAAACAGTGAAATGTGGATTATTAAATATTAGGTCTCTCTCCTCCAAGTCTCTGTTAGTACATGACTTAATAATTGATCAACAAATTGATTTACTCTGCCTTACAGAAACCTGGTTGCAGCAGGATGATTATGTTAGTTTAAATGAATCAACACCCCCGAGCCATTCTAACTACCAGAAATCTCGAAGCACAGGCCGAGGGGGCGGTGTGGCAGCAATTTTTCACACCAGCCTATTAATTAATGAAAGACCAAGACAGACTTTTAATTCATTTGAAAGCCTGATGCTTAACATTGTCCACCCCAGCTGTGAAACTCAGAAACCAGTCTTACTTGTTATCATCTATCGTCCACCTGGGCCTTACACAGAGTTTCTGTCTGATTTCTCAGACTTTATATCTAATTTAGTTCTGAGCTCAGATAAAATAATTATTGTGGGTGATTTTAACATCCATGTAGATGCTAAAAATGACAGCCTCAACATGGCATTTAATCTGTTATTAGACTCAATTGGTTTCTCTCAAAATGTAAAAGAACCCACCCACCACTTTAATCACACCCTAGATCTTGTTTTAACATATGGCATCGAACCTGAACATTTAACAGTGTTTCCTGAAAACCCTCTCCTGTCTGATCATTTCCTGATAACATTTACTTTTACAATAATTGATTACACAGCGGTGAAGAGTAGACTTTATCAAAGTAGATGTCTTTCTGAAAGCACTGTAACTAAGTTTAAGAATATAATCCACCCACTGTTATCATCTCCAATGCCCTGTACCAACACAGAGCAAAGCAGCTATCTGAACGCTACCCCAACAGAGGTCGATTATCTTGTTAATAATTTCACCTCCTCACTACGTACGACTCTGGATACTGTAGCTCCTGTGAAAACTAAGGCCTCAAATCAGAAGTACCTGACTCCGTGGTATAATTCTGAAACACGTACCCTAAAGCAGATGACTCGTAATCTGGAGAGGAAATGGCGTGTCACAAATCTAGAGGATCATCATTTAGCCTGGAGAAATAGTTTGCTGCTTTATAAGAAAGCCCTCCGCAAAGCCAGAACATCTTACTATTCATCACTGATTGAAGAAAATAAGAACAACCCTAGGTTTCTCTTCAGCACTGTAGCCAGGCTGACAAAAAGTCAGAGCTCTTTTGAGCCAACCATCCCTTTAACGTTAACTAGTAATGACTTCATGAACTTCTTCACAAATAAAATTTTTATCATTAGAGAAAAAATTACCAATAATCATCCCACAGATGTAATATTATCTACAGCTACTCTTAGTACCATTGATATTAAGTTAGACTCTTTTTCTCCAATTGATCTTTCTGAGTTAACTTCAATAATTACTTCCTCCAAACCATCAACGTGTCTTTTAGACCCCATTCCTACAAAACTGCTCAAAGAAGTCCTGCCATTAATTAATTCTTCGATCTTAAATATGATCAACCTATCTCTAATAATCGGCTATGTACCACAGGCCTTCAAGCTGGCTGTAGTTAAACCTTTACTCAAAAAGCCATCTCTAGACCCAGCAGTCTTAGCTAATTATAGGCCAATCTCCAACCTTCCTTTCATATCAAAAATCCTTGAAAGAGTAGTTGTCAAACAGCTAACAGATCATCTGCAGAGGAATGGTTTATTTGAAGAGTTTCAGTCAGGTTTCAGAGCTCAGCACAGCACAGAAACAGCTTTAGTGAAGGTTACAAATGATCTTCTTATGGCCTCTGACAGTGGACTCATCTCTGTGCTTGTCCTGCTAGACCTCAGTGCAGCGTTCGATACTGTTGATCATAATATCCTATTAGAGCGATTAGAACATGCTGTAGGTATTACAAGTACTGCGCTGCAGTGGTTTGTATCATATCTATCTAATAGACTCCAATTCGTGCATGTAAATGGAGAGTCCTCTTCACACACTGAGGTTAATTATGGAGTTCCACAGGGTTCAGTGCTAGGACCAATTCTGTTTACATTATACATGCTTCCCTTAGGCAGTATCATTAGAAGACATAGCATACATTTTCACTGCTATGCAGATGACACCCAGCTCTATCTGTCCATGAAGCCAGATAACACACACCAATTAGTTAAACTGCAGGAATGTCTTAAAGACATAAAGACCTGGATGGCCGCTAACTTTCTGCTTCTTAATTCAGATAAAACTGAGGTTATTGTACTCGGCCCTGAAAATCTTAGAAATATGGTATCTAATCAGATTCTTACTCTGGATGGCATTACCTTGGCCTCCAGTAACGCGGTGAGGAACCTTGGAGTCATTTTTGACCAGGACATGTCCTTCAACGCACATATTAAACAAATATGTAAGACTGCTTTCTTCCATTTGCGCAACATCTCTAAAATTAGAAATATCCTGTCTCAGAGTGACGCTGAAAAACTAGTTCATGCATTTATTACTTCCAGGCTGGACTACTGTAATTCATTATTATCAGGATGTCCAAAAAACTCACTGAAAAGCCTTCAGCTAATCCAAAATGCTGCAGCAAGAGTCCTGACAGGGACTAGAAAGAGAGAGCATATTTCTCCTGTTTTGGCTTCCCTTCATTGGCTTCCTGTTAAATCCAGAATTGAATTCAAAATCCTGCTCCTCACATACAAGGTCTTAAATAATCAGGCCCCATCTTATCTTAATGACCTTGTAGTACCATATCACCCTATTAGAGCGCTCCGCTCTCGCTCTGCAGGCCTACTTGTTGTTCCTAGAGTATTTAAAAGTAGAATGGGAGGGAGAGCCTTCAGTTTTCAGGCCCCTCTTCTGTGGAACCAGCTTCCAGTTTGGATTCGGGAGACAGACACTATCTCTACTTTTAAGATTAGGCTTAAAACTTTCCTTTTTTCTAAAGCATATAGTTAGGGCTGGACCAGGTGACCCTGAATCCTCCCTTTGTTATGCTGCAATAGATGTAGGCTGCCGGGGGATTCCCATGATGCATTGAGTTTTTCCTTTCCAGTCACCTTTCTCACTCACTATGTATTAATAGACCTCTCTGCATTGAATCATATCTGTTATTAACCTCTGTCTCTCTTCCACAGCATGTCTTTATCCTGTCTTCCTTCTCTCACCCCAACCGGTCGCAGCAGATGGCCGCCCCTCCCTGAGCCTGGTTCTGCCGGAGGTTTCTTCCTGTTAAAAGGGAGTTTTTCCTTCCCACTGTCGCCAAAGTGCTTGCTCATAGGGGGTCATATGATTGTTGGGTTTTTCTTATGAAGCGCCTTGAGGCGACTTTTGTTGTGATTTGGCGCTATATAAATAAAATTGAATTGAATTGAATTGAATTAAGAGTATTTTTACTTACTAATATTAAATATTACAGTTTAAACATTGTTTTGTTTACTGCCTTATTTTTTGACATGGGTCTTGATATTACTCAGTACTCCTGTAGATAATCAGTCAAGACACCTTAAATATCAATGTGAAGTGCATACAGTCATGGTAACAAATAAAGAATAGCCTCCCTCAGTTATGACGTTTTTACATATTAGGGATTAAGAATAAGAAAAATTAACAAACTCTCTAAACCTTACAAGGTCTTAAAATGCGGTAACCT
Source organism: Aulonocara sp. 'chitande type north' Nkhata Bay (assembly GCF_057382095.1). Taxonomy (NCBI): domain Eukaryota; kingdom Metazoa; phylum Chordata; class Actinopteri; order Cichliformes; family Cichlidae; genus Aulonocara; species Aulonocara sp. 'chitande type north' Nkhata Bay. The sequence continues at coordinate 28,950,937 of NC_141360.1, read as the reverse complement.
CAGATTACAACACAACATGTTACCCAGGCCGAACTTTAGGTGTTGGACAGATGACCTCATGTTTGAAGAGTATACAGACGAGTTGGCTGGTTCAGTAACTGCAAGCTACTCAGGTCCTGCAGATCCAAAAAAAAAAAGGAAAGAAAGTCAAAGTTATCATACTTCCACCACCGTGCTGACAATTAAGTGTTTGTGCTAATATGCTGTTCAGTATGGATGCACATCTCCAGAGGTGTGGACTCGAGTCACATGACTTGGACTCGAGTCAGACTCGAGTCATTAATTTTATGACTTTAGACTTGACTTGAAAAAATGTTCTAAGACTTGTGACTTGACTTGGACTTTTACACCAATGACTTGGGACTTGAATTGGACTTGAACCGGTTTACTTGAAAAGACTTGATATTTCACCCCAAATATAAAATTTAACATGCATATTATATAGAGATTGAAAATGTGACGTTATTCACGGGTAAAACCGCAAAGGATTCTGGGAACTCGTGGCAAGCGGTACTAGCGCACGCAGGCTTTCAATTGAACTCAGTCACACAGCGATAAAAAGAAACACAAAAATGTCAAGAAGCCGTTGTATTATTAACTGCAATAGCCGGTCGCATGACAGCCACGGGAAGCCGACGGGTAAAGAGATCGGTTGTTATCGGATTACGTCGTTGAAGAGAAATTGTTCGAGCCATGTTTCCGAAGTAACAAAGAGGCGACGGATGGCCTGGATTGCAGCCATTCAAAGACCAAATATAACGTCCCAGAACATTCCAGCTCACAGGTTAGTCTGCTCCAAGCATTTACACGAAGGTCAGTCTGCTGTTGTAGTTAATGAGTCATTTTCATAACATAATTGGTGATATAGGTTACAAGCAAGTCTGGCGCTGAACAGAAATTGTGGCGCTATGCTCCTTTGTTTATTGTGCATAAATAGTGAATTGTCCTGACACAATATTGTGTTTCGCTTCTGTTATTATGGTACACTGACAAAAACATATACTTTTATTCACAGGATAAAACAGGGTTTTTGTATCACTAATTGCCCAGTACGATTACAGCATACAGTATTATTGTCACTGCTACATTTCTGTAATGCTACCAGAAATTATTTCCACTACTAATTAATTATTGTTGAGCTCAAAGGTCCTATTAATAAACGGTTAAGGAATGTGTATTTATGACGACGATTTGTGAGACTGGTAAACTTATGATACGTACGATGGTCTTTCGTTCTACACGGTGCATTTCAAGGTCCTGCACCCATCCGTCGGTAAACTGTACCTGGGCTTGTTGCAGTGACCTGAAGTTACTAAACTTCATGAGTGTATGCACTCACTCCAAGAACCGTATGATTATAAATATGCATATAAATATGCTACGATGAGATAGCTGACTTCATCTAACTAGCAAATGTTGTCCAGGCTACGTTGGTGATGCAGTTTTTTTTAAATGTGTATGATATTTTTGTCATGCGATTTTAAAGCCGGTCCTACAACCGCATCCAAGAATAACATGCAGCTTATCTCAGAACTGTCGGTGAAAATTATTCTTGGAGCTAGGTTTAATTGAGCTGCATTTTAAAGAGGTGCAATTTCACAATTTGTGTATATTTTCTAAGTTCACTATTTTGTCATGTGTTGAGAAAAACACAGATTTAAAAATTACATGGTCTAATATTTACATTTAGCATAACTGCAACATTTTTTTTTCATTTTTTTTTTTTAAAGACTCGAAAGGACTTGAAATTCAAAATTTCAGACTTGTGACTTGACTCGGACTTTTACACCAGTGACTTGAGACTCGACTCTGACTTGCCTGACATTACTTGAGACTTGACTTGAGACTTGAGGATAAAGACTTGAGACTTACTCGAGACTTGCAAAACAATGACTTGGTCCCACCTCTGCACATCTCCATGTTGGGTTTATCTGTAAACATTGCTGCAGAAGTCTTGTGATTGTTCAGATGCAAACCTCAGCCGTGCTGCCCTGTTCTTTTAAGAGAGAAGATGCTTACTCCATCTTTTTCTAATTGTACTGTAATTGTATTGTAATTACACAGTGTCATGATTTATTGTTTACCCAAGGTTGTACTTACCAAAAACCTATAACTTGTGGTTTATTTCACTTCCTATCTGATATACACTCATTAGTTTATTACTTAATAAGCAGTAAAGCATTTCTACAACTTTAACCATTATCACCATGAACAAAAATTTACTAGAGAAGGTTAGGCAAATGGAATGTAACACTCAGCATGAGGGCTTATACAGTACATGCACGTCTGACTTGCTTACCCTTTAAATGCTCAAGTCAAAGCCTTCTGTCAACACTAGAGAAAGGGAATGTATGTGTGAAAGCACTGCTCGGTAAAAACTCTAGCAATCCATTTTAATTACCGAGAACAAAAGCAAAACGCAGTCACTCGAAGTTGACGTGGGGACGTGCTTCAAAGTACCTGTCAGCGTAGCTATAGGGAGGACAGAGCCCTGTGGGAAATATCAGTGTGTGCACGACGAGTCTCTCAGGGTATTTTAAAGGATTTATAGCTTCATAAATACAATCACACAGTGTGGTTGAATGGCCAGTAAGTGATGCGGTATGCGTTCCGTTTCGAAGCAAAAACCCCTCATGAAATGTGCTGTCATATTTAACTTCGACTTCAGTGAAAACTCAAAACAGACACCCAACAGGTTTCAGACATCCATGAAGAAATAAAATTCCATTTGTTCCATTGTTAATGTAACATTTTTCTTGATGGCCCTCTCTTTGATGCTGAATGTTCCCTGAAGGCACCAGCACTACAAAACTAAGCTTTATCTTCTAAAAACACATGCTGCTGCTATTCTTGCCCACTGCACCATACTGTTACATTTCTTTAGCTGGTTAGACTCTGAAGACAACTACTAATGAACGGTTGTATGCTTCGTACGTGTATGTGTACAGGTATTATCATGCTCTTTTTATTACATGATCCATAAGGCCTCAATTATACTGAATGGATGCACTGTTTTTCTTCTTGACTACCTTTTGCTCTCTTGGAATATTTTCAACACATATGCAGTTTACACAAAGACACATTTTTCTATTCCAAAGTCTTGGATACTCAAATAATACCACAATTGAGCACAGGTCAGTCGCATACCAACAGACTCAGTGGGGTTTGTTAGCATCACCGAGACACACCGATGCCTGTGATATTTCAGGGGAGATATGCCAAAAGAAACAATTTTGACCATAGCTGTTTTGCATACACGACATATCACTTGGATCCTGACAGATCACATGCTTGCAAATGTGGAAAATGTAGGTATCTTTTCCTGACTGTTAATAAATTCAAAGTTTAATAAACATTCTAAGCAGCTGCTAACTTGGATTATATTGTTCTTATTTGTACTCATACTCTAGCTGTCCATTCTAGTGAAACTAAATGAAATACCCATTCCAACCAAACAACAGGTTAATGGTTGTTTTCTGACATAACTCTTGAACTTTGATTATACAATACCGCAATAAATTTTTATGTATCATTTATAGAAACTAAAATCTCTCCAGAGGTCATGAGTACACATTGTTTGCTTTGGATCCTTTCTGTTTCGGGGAATGCTGTTGTTCAGTCAGAAGTAGTGCAATAAAGTTCCCTTCATTGGCAAGATAAGGAGAAAATTGGAACAGCATATTTATGCATTATGTAACAGACATTCGGAAATTTCTTTTTTGTTCATTTCTTTTTTATTCTCAGTATTATATGTCAAAAAAGGACATCTGCATTTAATGCGTTTGTTGTTTTATTCCTTGTAAACATAAACTTTCAAATTACACTGCAGACATTCATCCTGTTATATTCTGAAATTATTTTTGCAGCTTACAGTTTTTGCCATATTGGAAACAATCATCCAGTGCGGGGGGTCAGCCTTTGCCTGATTGGAGCTATTTGAACACACTTGATTTTCCACAATCAAAGAGTTTCTTAAGTTGAGGCATGCCACTGGCCTAGCCAATTACAATCAACAGTCTGTGTGTTTCTCCCCTTTTTATCATCTATATACTGACAAGTGTGCTAAACCAAACAAGCATAGACATGTGCAGCTTCCCAATAACTCAAAAAACATATTCTTTTATGACATTGCTTTGGCTGCATGTCTTGATCATTTCAGTAGTACACACTAAATCTAAATCAATGTTCAGCAGCAGACAGCATGCTAATCTTCAAAGAACAGCTTTGTTATACATGAAGGGGGGGGGTTTCCGCTCCATTAACCTGTTCCTGCCTTTACTTAATGCCCAAATACCCTCATAAATACAGAGGGCTCAGCTTTGGCTGGACACCGAAACAAGGTACCCTGTTCTTGTGGGGCAATGACAGATTTAGTCTAGACTGAGGTTGTGTCTGGCTGCTGTGGCAGGTGTGTTTTCACACTGTATGCTATGTCGTAAATATAAATGTGGGTGTGTGTAGGTGGGTCGCAGAAAGTTATAAATTAAGTTTTTTAAGGCTGCCTTTATTATTGGCCAGTTCGAAGTATTCAGCAGCAAAGTTCCAACACTAACCAATGAACAAAAATGACCCACTAAATCATGGCTAGACACTTAGAGGATCACGTATTACAGTGCTTAAGCACATTAGCAAAATAACAGTGCACTTGCTAAGAGCGTTTGCCTCCTGCATGGTTTTTTGATAGTTTACCAGATCTCAAAATAAGAATTTGAATAAGAAAAAGCGTACATTTTTATTCTGGGTGATCCTCTAAACTGAAGGTTGGTAGTTTGAAGCCTCGTCAATGCTTATGAGAACAGGTGAATGCGGCTTATAGTGTAAAAAGGACTTTGAGCGGCCACCAAGACTAAAAAGAAAAGTGTGCGTTAAAATTATCCCAGACTCATAGAGAGGGCTCATTCTAAGGTTTGGGGCTCTTTTATCATAAATTACTGCATTAGTGTAGTGTGGTATGGAGGCGATCAGCTTATGGCACTGCTGAGGTGTTATTATACCAGATTGCCTTCAGTTTGTCTGTATTTTTAGATCATATGATTCTCATCTTCATTTTGATAATACCTCATAGGTTCTCTGTGGGGTTCTGGCCAATCAAGCAGAGTTATAACATGGGCAGTAGATCTGGCTCTTGGGTAGGTAGTAAGCCCTGCTGGAAAAGGATATTAGGATCTCCATATAGTTTGTTAGCAGATCAAAGCATGAATTGCTCTAAAATGGCCTAGTAAATAACTGTGTTGACTTAGGACTTGATAATGCAAAGTGGACCACCCACCACTAATACCAGCTGATGACCTGACCCCCAAAATCATCACAGCCTGTGGAAACATCTCTGCCTCTCTACTTTTCCTCCAGTCTCTAAGACATCAAAATTAAAAATGTACTTTCTTTGGACCACCGTGCAACAGTCCAGGTCTTTTTCTCACCCTCCCTCCGCTCCTTCTGAAGCTCTCCAAAGTTCTTGAATCAACTTTTCTTGATAATCCTCTTAAGACTGCGGTCAGTCATGTTGCTTATGCACCTTCTCCTGCCACAGTTTTCCCTTCCAGTCAACTTCCCATTAATATGCTTTGATACAGCGCTCTGCCAACAGCCAGCCTTTCCACCATCAACCTCCTGATTTTGATTCAAATGATTTTTTTCCACAATATTAGTTTTTTACTGTTCTATTATTTACAGTACATATTCAAATACATCACACCACAATATATACAGAAAACTGATGTACACTTAAACACACGTGCATTCATTTGCACCTGAATACTCTCAAACTAGCTACAAATAAATCTGCCTAATCACATATTCATGCACACACAAACAGCCCGAAACAGACATGTATATGATGAACTGCCGCAACCTCCCTGCATTAGGTCAGTGCTGGAAATGTTTCCCTACAGACTCAGAGATTATCAGTTAATGCAAATGACGCGTGTTGACAGCAGCTGCACGCAAACATGAACAAGCGCAGGTCAGACAGCTGCTCTAACAAGAGCACAGCGGCACGATATCTCTGCCAGGCCCTGACCTGTACACGATGCTCTGTGCCAACCTGCTCTGTGTTCACTTTATTTATAACTCTGCTGCCAGTCGTATTATCCGTGTTATCTACAATCCGTCAAACACTCACCCCTTCTCCATCCTGTGCTTCTTGCACTCTATTCGCGATTAGCTCCTCTCCCTGTTTTGCTCTTGTCAGTATCCAACATACTATATTTTTCTCCGCCTTTGACACCTCTGTCTTTTTTTCTTCTGCTCCACAAGAGTTTGGTTGGCAGGCACACATGTGGCTTTAGATCGAGCTCTGTCTTGCTTATCACGTTTCCTTTTCATCCCAAACCCTTTTATCTTGTCACAGTTCTTTTGTTATTTAGAGTTTGCAATAATGAAGCGACCTTGACATTTAATCATTTCTTTTGTCCACTGATGGATTTGATCATCATCCCCTTTTCAAATGTATCCTATTAAAATGGAATAAATTCTGGGTCTTTTGTTTTGGGTATCTTATCTGACAATGAATCACAGTAACGATAGCAGAGGGTGGCCTAATCAGATACTGTCAGCAAATCCTCCTAAAGTGTGAAAATGTCTCGCCTCCCAGGGCATGTTGCATGCCAAAGCTTGATCAACAGCCTCGCCGCTGCAAGTAAAGAAGCCAATTAACATCCTCTGTCAGCTTCCAGCTAACTGGAACCATCACTGAAGGGTGTACAAATTTCAGGCAGTAATCTAATTTCACATGAACACACATCAGGCCCCTTAGAACAGCAAAAAATCCAATATGAAGAAATATGATGACTTGCACTTGCTGCTCGGTATTGGGTTCAGGCCATCAGGTTCACTCTCATAGATGAACTGCAGGTTGCACAACAGCCCAGGGGATATGAGGGGAGGGTGAACATTTTCAACCAAAGAGTAGAGTTAGAGGAACAGCCCACCATTTGGGAATACATCATCAGTCTGATTATAAGATCAGCCTCAAATTCCTTTTCCGGTCATGAAACTAGATAGCCTAGCGTAACTTTTTAAATGGAAAAGGCCAGGGGAGAGCCATTAAAATAGAAAGGCTATTTCCAGCACCTCTTTAAGTTCTCTTTCACAACTTTTTTATATATATATTTAAATTCTGACTGAAATAATATTAACAGAAAATAGGGAGTCAATTGTACACATGAGACAATCTTTAATGTGGTCTTGTATTAACTGTGTGACATGCACAAAGGTGATAAGTATGCCATTCATTTGTCTTTGTGCTCTATGTGTTTGATCCATTTATTTAGTTGGCATTTAGGTATCCATGAGAGTCAACATTACATAGAGAGACCCAGCTCTTTCAGTTTCTAAATGTGCCATAGTATATAGAGGGAAAGCCAGGAGTCAGTTAGCTTAGTGTATTGTAGTATAAAGACTGAAAGCAGGTGAAAATTGCTTGCTTGGATCGCTCCAAGGTTTATTTTAGAATAGAAGAATAGAATAGAATAAACCTTTATTATCCCATGGATGAGAACATACATTTGGCAAGAATAGAGTTGTCAGTCATGCTAGTGAGTCTGTGAAGTTATACTTAGGCACACTGGTGTTTTAAGCTAAATGTTAATGTAAAGATTAATAAAGATTTCCAATGATGGTTGAATTGTTGCTTACAGAGGTTCCTAACTAAATGATGTGACCTGTTAGTATCTGCTCAGCGGCCATAATCAGAGTTAGTCGCAATCTCTAGTTACTGAAGACAGCGAGAGGAGAAAATGTCACTCCATAATATATAACGATTTATTATTCAACCATCATTAAAAACAATCACTATAACCTACAAGGGATACACATAAACGTTAATTAGAAGTGTATTGTCCATTTCATGCCATAAACTGTTGCTATCTTTTGAACCTTCAGTGACAGGCTGTATTGAACCCACAGCTGAACTATGAACATTATATTGCTGTAATAAAATGCCTTTCCAATGCTATGCTAGGTTGCTTTAATACAGTCTTTAGGAAAATCAGTTTTTGAATTTCTTTCACAGGAAATGAAAATATGAGTAGCTAGGATAGCAACGACCTCAATGTCACAAGCATTTCATTTCACTTTATATACAGTAGGTTATGATTTATTTTACAACCTCTGTAGTGCGCTCACATTTTAATTGCTTTTTTTTTTCTTTTTTTGTATTAGTTGCATTAAACAACCCACATTTTACCCACTGTTCAGTGGGTAAAATGTGGGTTAGATTAGCTCACCACAGCAGTTAAGTCAAATGTGTTCCCCAACTGGTTAGTGAGTGTTTTATGGCTATCTCTGAGTGAAAAGAATCACAAGGAGGGTAATGCAAAAAAAAAATCTCCTTGTGATTACTTGTTTTCTTTAGCAGATTGTTGTCCGTGGTTTGTATGTCTTCAAACACTCACAGTCACCTTACTGAAACTTGCAACCTGGAAATGGACAACATTCTCCTTCAAACTAAAAGCTGTGCTTTCCTGCTGAAACCAACATGCTTCCAAAGGTACAACTTTCACGCTGTTTTGTAGGCAAACCCTCTTCATCTCCTTTGGCAGGTAGTGAGTGTGTTCTTGAGTCCTTGCAAATTATGGGCGACAACTGCAATCTGTGACCACAGCAACTGCAAAGAGGTTTTCTGTCTAGCAACATTTGGCTCTTTTTGATCAATTTCACCTAGTGACTGCAAGCAATCTTTAGCAAGCACTTACCAACCGGTTTGGGAATACACATATTCCCCCAGCAACTAATGGTTTCCAGCAGATTGCTGACCAGTCTCTGGGCTTGCATGACTCGGGGTTTAGCAGTCGATTTCATAGTGACTGAAAGCAGCCACTCGCAAATGGTAGGGATAGCAGTCACTTCCCCCTACCATCAGTTTTTAGGCCTGAGGAAGGTTCCATAAGTGAAGCAGGGAGGTCCCATTTCTAAAGATCCCAACAAAGCGTTGTGAGTGTGAATGGTATATGGCCTGTATTTGTATAGCGCTTTACTAGTCCCTAAGGACCCCAAAGCGCTTTACACATCCAGTCATCCACCCATTCACACACACATTCAGGTGATGGCAAGCTACATTGTAGCCACAGCCACCCTGGGGCGCACTGACAGAGGCGAGGCTGCCGAACACTGGCGCCACCGGGCCCTCTGACCACCTCCAGTAGGCAATGGGTGAAGTGTCTTGCCCAAGGACACAACGACCGAGACTGTCCAAGCCGGGGCTCGAACTGGCAACCGTCCGATTACAAGGCGAACTCCCAACTCTTGAGCCACGATCGCCCCTGTGAGGTGGTTCTGATTGTGAAGCCTCAAGTAATTGCACACTCATACGATAATAACCTGTCAGCAGCAAGGTAGACCTGTGGTAAAGTGTGCCCTGTGTACTGCACTACTGTTAAGCATCATCTAAGAAAACAGACATGAAGTTATATTCAGTAAGATTTGCTAAAACCAACTAAGACCATGAACTCATAAGGAAAATATTTAAGGCAGAATCCGCTTCCACGTTAGCTTAGCTTTTGAGACTCAATTTTTAAAAAGCCAAACTTTTATATAAAGGCCACCTAACATGCTAATGTTTAAATACAGACATAATCGCACTTGCTGAGTAATAACGAACCCAAAGTGTGGTTGCTATAGTTGAAGATATTTAAGCGAAAAGCTCATAGATTAAAAACCAGATGTTCACTTGTTTAAACCAGCAAATACATTGAACTATATTAATGTTAGAGTCACTGAACTATCACCCAAACCTGCGTCTTTTAAAGGTCGTCTCCTTTGAAAAAACACATCCTTGTATCCATTATTAACTGCTATTTACTGCAGAAGAGTTTAGAGGATATACTACAATAGCAGTATTTTACCGCATAGCTTTACAATTGCGTTTACTGGAAGTAAATGTCATTTCTGTCTCCTCTGACTCTTAAGGCCATACTGGCTGTCTGTCACCCTGACATAATATCACTTTCTCATCTCCACTTCTCTCCCTAATTCTCCAAAGACACCTGATCCTTTTCACCTTAACACAATTTTCACCTCACCCGTGTCCTGAAAGAACAAATTGCACCGAGCATGGAGATGCAGTATCGTGTGACATCACTCTGCAAGGCTCACGTTAATGCACAAGCAAGCGGGAGAGAGGAGAGACGCTGTGACATTCACACTTCCTCCCCGGCGCACTCATTTCCCGGTTAATCTTGATGGACATGTCGCTCGTGCTACTTTGTCTAGACTGTCTCTGGATTTGTCACTTTTTGCCACCATGCCATTTTCATTCTTTCGTGCCTCTCAGTGCCCGCTATTCTTCACATTTATTCTTTTTTTTTTTCTACCTTGCAACCATCATCTTTTCTCCTTCCACCACCTGTACCCGCCTACTGAAAACACTGACAGCAGAGACAGTGGCTGGACGGGGCCAATTTCCTGAGTGCTGCTCACCAACGGCACTCATTTAATTACTGCAGACACAGAGAAGGGAAGTAGGCCCTGTCAGAGCTTTATCCTGGATCAGCATGGTCCTTCACAACTCCTGCTGTCCTGGGGGAAGGTGGTGTGTATGCGTGTGTGTGTTTGTGTGTGAGTGTGTGTGGGGTGTGTGGGAGGTTACCTGTCATATTCTATAGTCTCTATATGTACCTCAGTTGACAACGAGAGATTAGCTTTCTTTGTTGCAGTCCTGAGAGGCCTGGCTGCCATATGTTCTGAATATTTCATAAAAGCCTTTTGAGTTCTCTCTCTCTCTCTCTCTCTCTCTCTCTCTCTCACACACACACACACACACACACACACACACACACAGAGGACACTACACTGACTAAACCTGTACTTACTCTAACCTTTAACAAGTCTTAATATTTTATACTATAGGGACTTTTTTTCCTCCAAAAGAGGAAGTAATTTCAGGCACGTGAAACTGTAACGAGGGCAATACAATTACATAACACCCAAATGCACAGCTGAACCTGCTTTGTGAGTATTTACTGAAAATATAAATAGCGTACACACAGGAAGTGAAATTTCTCTCAGTGGGTACACTGACGTCATGGAGGTCTTGAGTTTCGAGTAGTTTGCTTTCCACATCTGATTTCTACGTGCCTTATATGTTCATGTTATATGCTTTACAAATACTATCAAAAAGTAATCACCAAGTTCCACTGGGTTCCTTCACTCCATATATATATATATATATATATATATATATATATATATATATATATATATATATATATATATATATATATATATATATATATATATATATATATATATATATATATATATATATATATATATATATATATATATATATATACATTGGGAAGATGGCCCCAACTGACCGAGTGCTCAGTGAATACCTCAGGCAGCAGAAACCCAAGAAAGAGGAGGGAGACGAGGAACCATCATGGAAGGACAGGCCCCTGCACGGTATGTACCACCGGCAGATAGAGGAGGTGGCTGATATCCAGAAATCCTACCAGTGGCTGGACAAAGCTGGACTGAAAGACAGCACAGAGGCACTAATCATGGCAGCACAAGAACAAGCTCTGAGCACAAGATCCATAGAGGCTGGGGTCTATCACACCAGGCAAGACCCCAGGTGCAGGCTGTGTAAAGATGCCCCAGAGACAATCCAGCACATAACAGCAGGGTGCAAGATGCTAGCAGGCAAGGCATACATGGAACGCCATAACCAAGTGGCCGGCATAGTGTACAGGAACATCTGTGCGGAGTATAACCTGGAAGTCCCGAGGTCAAAATGGGAGATGCCCCCAAGGGTGGTGGAGAATGACCGAGCTAAGATCCTGTGGGACTTCCAGATACAGACGGACAAAATGGTGGTGGCTAACCAACCGGACATAGTGGTGGTAGACAAACAGAAGAAGACGGCCGTAGTGATCGATGTAGCGGTTCCGAATGACAGCAATATCAGGAAGAAGGAACACGAGAAGCTGGAGAAATACCAAGGGCTCAGAGAAGAGCTCGAGAGGATGTGGAGGGTGAAGGTAACGGTGGTCCCCGTGGTAATCGGAGCACTAGGTGCGGTGACTCCCAAGATAGGCGAGTGGCTCCAGCAGATCCCGGGAACAACATCGGAGATCTCTGTCCAGAAGAGCGCAGTCCTGGGAACAGCTAAGATACTGCGCAGGACCCTCAAGCTCCCAGGCCTCTGGTAGAGGACCCGAGCTTGAAGGATAAACCGCCCGCAGGGGCGTGCTGGGTGTTTATATATATATATATATATATATATATATATATATATATATATATATATATATATATATATATATATATATATATTCAAGAAGTTTATTGTCATATATACACAACTAAATAAACAAACAAATAAATAAATAAAGAATAAACGTAACTCTGACCATACAAAATAATAGATAAAGTAAAGCGAGTGCTATGTACACAAGGGTAGGGTGTAGTTAAAATGTGCAAGTAGTTATGAAACACTTTCACACTGTAAGATATTCAGAATGTGCAAATGTTAAATTGCTTGTATTGTATGAAGTTGTATTATATTGTATATAAATATTCAAAATTGTAACTTACAGGTTGAAATGGAAATGGGTTTTGGTCTTTTCTGTTGATATTTAGAAAACTACTAAATATTGCCAAGCTTGTATTTTACGATTTTAAATATGCCAAAATTGTGCCGTAAAAAGTAAGGAGCTGCATGCCAGAGCCTGATAAGCAGCCATGTCTTGCTAAGAAAACAGAGCTCCTAGCTTGGACAATTCACAAGACAACTGTGTCACATGTTCCATCAGCAGCATATGAGGGGATAAAAATATTTTGTCAGGCACCCACTGTAATTAGTACACACTTTTAATATCATTTAAGTATAGTTCAATACACATGTCAGTATAATTTTCTGTAACCTGATCAAACATTTTTAGGGGCACAGTTTGATTTTAGCTCAAAAATGGTTGACACTTCCTTTCAAACCCGTCTTTTTTTTAATATAAATAAAAGTCGTGTATATCTGGTATGTTTCCTATAGCTGTTATAAAGCACTAATACATTTAAGTGTTACAGACACTGAACTGCTGGGTTAGACTGCAACAAGAAAGCGACCAAGTGTAAGCAACTGTGCCAAGGGGATTGCACAGGGACAAGGTTTTAAAGCTTTTGTTCGGCATTTTCAATCAACTTTTTAGTCTCAGGGGCCACATTGTAATAACGCTGCTTCCCGTTATTGTGCCCGTACGTGATCATGTCATTCCTTCTGTGTGACTTAATTTGTCCTCCCACAGGAATCTTTTCGGTGATTGTTCCTGCATGTTTCAGACCCAGCTTCTCATACTCCTCTCATGTTTATATTGAACCCACACTGAGGATGAGAGCAGGATCTGTGGCCATCGCCATGGCAACAGCGACCGCATGTTGTCCCTTTAAAAACATTAAAATAAAAACACACACACACACACACACAATTTCTGTCCAGTTTTTAAAACATTATAATTACAGCAGCACATAAATTTCAAGCCTCTTGATGTTCGGCTGTGGTGTTTTTTTGTGAGACACCACAGCTGAACTCTTTTTTGTGAACTATTTAACCAGTCAAGTCAGGGCAAATTCCACTCTGTCAAGTCTCCACAGTATCGTGTCATTTAAAAACCCTGAGAAATTAGACAGATTGAAGAAAGTACACTCCCATATCCCCACACACCTCAGAGCTCCGTTTGAGGCAGGCCCCAGATTAAGCATTGCATGTTCTGGCATAACCTACCAGTATGTCAGCTGTAAACTGACACAAACAAAGCTTCATCTTGGGTTGGAGGTCAGTGACACTACTTTATAAACATTGTTCAGTCCTCTTAGAGCTCATAGCATAGCAACATTACAGTCTTCTTATTGGCCCCATTAGACTCTAAGATCACATGAATAGAAGTGAAACTTGAGCTGGCTTTATTCTCTTTCTCCACCCACATCAACCCAGTCATCACACAGACTGATCACCAGTTTGGCAGTTCTTCAACATGACCTGGCATGCCTCCCAACACTGAATCAACCAAAAAGAGTTTTAGTTTACACATGCCAGACTACAATTTGAAGCGTTTGCCTCCAAAATAAAACAGCATTGAAGATTTTTACTCCATAGAGACCCCCCCCCCCAACTTGTCACATACTGATGCTCAGCCAGGGCTCCTTTCCTTTGCATTTTAAATCAGCAGATACACTTTCTGCTCCACAATACCATTTTGCTGGCTTTTGATGAATAGGAATGAACAAAAGTCCACATTAATAGGTGTGCATACGCCCAAGACCTGAAGCATTAAGATGTAAACTTGAGTCCTATTTGAGGCATCTATTTTAAAAATGTTTCTTTCGTATTTGACTTCTCTTTTTCGGTTTGTGTTTCATTAGGTTTAGACCACAAAATGACTTCAAAGCAGACTTCCACCACCTGCAAGTAGCTTCTTTACCATTATCTGTGTCAGATTGTTCAGACATTGATTTAATCTATCTAAATACTACTGTGGACTTTTTAGTAGACAAAATTTTCTCTTGGTAATATTGTGTAAATGGGGCACTTTTAATTAACTGTAGTGCACATCATCATAGCAAAAGATAATGTAAAACAAACAATTTGGATCACATTCATTTTCACAAGAATAAGCTGAGTCCGATTTTGGCTACAGAGGACATACTTGTCAGGATTTCATCCAGCCATCCCTTCATTTTCCTTTCCTTATCCAGATCCAGGTCACAGTCTAGGCAAAATCACCAAGACCACCCTCTCCTTGGTCACCTCCGACTCTTCCTGGAGGACACCAAGGTGTTCTCAAGCCAGCTAGGTCTACCCTGGGGCTTTCTCCTGGTGGAAATGGATGGGGCACTTCCCATACAAGGTGCAAAGAAGGAATACTGGCCGCATTTTTGAACAAACTCAACTGACTCCTTTCAATGTGGAGGAGAAGCGGATTTAATCCGTACCACGTCCTGAATGACCAGGCTCTCCTCAACCTTTCTCTAAGGCAGAGCCAAGACAACCTTTGAAGGAAATTCATTTTTGCTGCTAGTATCCAAAATCTCATTCTCTCAGTCACTACTAACAGAACTCCTCCACTCGGGGCAGTAACTTGTTTCCAACCTGGAGTGAGAACTCCACCCTTTTCTGCCTGAGAACCATGGCCTTGGACCTGTGCTAAATCTCAGTCACTTTCTTAGGAACTTAATTCTGTTGTTGGGAAATGTTGAAAGAAAAAAAATATAGAAAATCTCCAGACCTGTTTTTAAAATGCTAGCGTGTGAGGAGTGATGCCATGATTGAAATAGTCACAGACTCACGGTAGGAATACTCGCTTGTGCAACCAATTGATTGGTTGTTATTGACAGGAGGAAAGCCTTAACAAGCTGGGGCAGGTATTCTCCTCGCTACATTACCTTAGTATATTTACACAGCAAGAGCAGCTGCAAGTCTAGAATAGCTTTTAAAGTTTTAATACTAAGTCAGATATATTTTTCCTCATGTACTGTTCAAGCTGACATCTGTGCTTTCTTTTCTTTACCTGTCTCATCTGGCTTGCGTCATTAGGAGGTAGTGCTGTAATCACTAGCATATGGTTTTCTGGTGGTTATTGTTTTTGACATGCACTGGTGGGCTTTGTCAACCTTGAAGAGGTCAAATGTGTGCACAGTTGGTGTACATGTACCTTTCTGTACATCTCACTTCATTATTATGATGAATGATTTTTTTTAATGCAGAAAGAACAGAAAGAGTCCTGTATAGACAGCTAGTGTGCAGCTCTTGCCGATCACGTGGACAAAACTGACCCTGAGCACAGCAGAACAGACACTGCATGGAAAATCTAACAAACTATTGAGTCACAGTCAGCTTAGCCAGGTGCAACAGTCATATTTGGGTGAGAGCTGTACAATTCGGGCGTAACTGGTCTACATTTATTGCCACACTCATTGAAACGCTTGTGTCATGAATAGCAGCTCAGAGTGGAATGACAGCTTTCTCGGGCCAAGACTGGATTTGATCCCCAGCTGTTTGAGGTTGTTTAAATTATGAGTCATGTTGAGGGCTTTTAAGTAGCATCTTCACTGACTCTCGCTCATACATGTACATTCTTGCTTTCTCTCTCTCTGTCTTTCACTCGTTGTGTTGTGTTGTGTTTGACCGTGGGTGGATACACAGTGACAGCACTTCCCTCAGGTTGAGACACAATATGCTGACAGAAGCAGATGATTAAACCCGTATGTGCGTCTGGTTGTTCCTTTTTTATCTAGCTTAATGATAACATTATCGTACAGTTTCTGTTGGTCTTTCAATGTGGTCATATGATAGAGAGAGATATTCCTTAAATACACAAGACAGTAAAAACATGAACATGGGAGCTCCATATTAACTTATTTTGTCACATATTCCTTTGAGATTTGGGGATTAGGGGATGGTTCTAAAAAGAAAAATCTGCAAAGATTACAGGAAAATGCTAAATCTTGGTTGACAAGTTGTGAAATGCCTTTTGTGTACTCTTTGTTTGTGTCGTGCCAACAGGTGAGAAGTTGTTTGTGCTGTGATTATATGCTTACTACCAGTAAGTTTACCAGAACCAGCCTGTCTGTGTGCAGAAGGCAAAAATATCACCTACCAGCTCAACTAAAGCCCGCTAATTACTCCTCACAGTATGCTGTACTTCTCAGCAAGTAAAAATCTCAAACTATTCCCTTAAATCTTTTAACTTGCTGTTGTAGATGTTTTCTGAAAACCCTCTTTATGATAAACTTGAAGTAACTGGAAAAACTATTTTAGTCAGTATGCGCAAGAGTAAAATGTGACAACAGTGTAGCTTATTTGAATAAAAATTGTAGAAAGATGGTAAAATAGTTCATGTGTACGTGTCCATTTCAGCAAAACTAAAAGAAGCTCTGTCCCTTTAACCACTGAGGAGTAAATGTTCACCTAGGGAATAATATAATATTAAAGTAGGATGAGCTGCAGGAAGCCACAGTTTAATTACACTCAGTGTAATATTCATTATTTTTAAAGACACTGTCCCAGATAAAGTGAGAAGAACATGTATGTAATATTTATTAAAATGTTACATATTTATACCCCACACAAACCTGTTGCAGTCAGACACTGTGCTATGTGGCCAACTCAATCTGCCTGTGTGGCTGTGTGTGAGTGCTTAATGACTCACCCGTAGGCACTGAAACTTGGTTGTTCCACCAGGGAAAGGAAGTCAGCGAGTGCACGAGACCAGCAACGTGCCGCATCCAAGATTCCACATACACATTTACCAGTCATCACTTTTTACACTCCACACACACACAACATATAAATTCACAACCACTAAATTGGGTGATACGTGTTCAGAGGTTCTCATAACTGAGCATGAGTCACAGGCCGTGGTACTAAAAATCACATCTTGCCAGCATTAAGGTTTACATGTTTATATAGTGTTGAGTGAATGTTCATCAACTAGTGACTTTGCCAGAGTGACCCATCAGATGTGGTGCTGAAGGGTTAGAGGTCGAGTGGGACACTTTCACATATTTTTCACATGATGTGGAGAAATTATGCTGGGAGTGAGTACTCTGTAGCTCTTTCCCCCCCGTTTGGTACTCTTCTACGTGTGCCACATTTTATATGTGTAACATTAGGGTTCGTTATATGGTACTAAATCTCTCTTAACTATTATAAACAGAAAAATGGAGATAGAAACTTAGCAGTACATTTACTCTTGGCAAACGTCAACCACACAACTTCCTTGTTCTGACTTTACTAGCCAATCAGAAGTCAAGATGTCCTAGACTTAGCTAAATGAGGAAAAGCAACTAGATAGATTCAACACATCACTATTACGCCTTTAAAAATGTGTAATGTAATGTAATGTAAACCTAACTGAAAAAGAACTTAAATTTTAACACTAGCAACCACTTATTAGCTAAATTAACCAGGCTGAAATATGCATTGCGTCCAATGAAAATGCTAACACATTATGCCTAGAGAATGGTTAGTGACCATCTAGCAAACACTGGTCGCTAGTGAAAAACATGTATTTCTCGACTAGCTGCGGGTGGCTTCTGGAGGTTAGTGGCAGTCATTAGCATGAAAGTTTCAAAGAGGTGCTGCACCGGAAATCTCCTTTGCTGTGTTCTTTAGCAGGTTGCTGTGGTCACCTGTAGTTTACATGGTATAGACTTGCAAACTACTTGCCAAGCCATAAATAAAACTGAAAAGTGTGATGCAAAACAGAGACCATTCAAAGGAAAGTTTCCCGTTGAATGTGAACATTGTCCTTTTCCAGAGGCACGTTAATAAAATAAAACGGTGTTTGCAGATAAGTTTGTGTCTGACATTCAAGCTACTGGCGACCGCGGCAATCTGCTAGCTCCCTCACAACCAGTGTTGCTAACTGCTCTTTAGGTCTGTGAGACCTTAAACCGACATTAGCCAGGTAAAATGGTTTTGTTTTCTCCATCCTTACCTGTGAATTCACAGCAGTGCTTGTCCGCAATGCCAGGCCAGTTGCTTCAGTATAACCATTACCACATTTTCTGCTTTAATATTGTACAATTATTTAAGCTGAAATATGGTGAAATAAGGTGTCATTTATGTATTACTGCTGGTATGACGCTGGTTTGAATTTGCTGTCCTTATTCGGAACTGCGCTGCATCAGACTAAATAGAGACACATTATACATGGTGTGCCACCACACAATAAGTATTTATGTAACACGTGATAAATGTGATGGTGGATCTAGACGAAGTTTTTTTTAAAAAGGCACAACACAGAAACCAGTAAGATTAATTATTCTGGGAATGTTTTCACTAAGTTTCAATCCATCAAACGGTGGTGGACTGAATGACATACCAACACTGCCATCATGAAGCAGTGGCGCCAGTATAGCTATAAAGTTGTGTGACAAGATTCTAAAGATATTTTGTTTTCATTGTAGTTGTGTAGTTACAGCAGACACTTTCCAGTGACACATTTTAGGCCAACATGAGAAGATCATTTGAGTCCCTGAAGATATTTTATCTGTAGGCCGCTCCTTTAAGGGCACCGCGTCAGGTGTCTGAAATTTAAAGTCTGAAGTTTTGTTAGTTTTTGAATTTGACAAAGTATAGATGTGCAGAAATTGCTGTAGCATGAACATGTGTGAGTGGGTTGAGTAGACCATTCAGTGGCCATCTTGCAAGCTGGAATTGACTGGTCTCGTCAGGCCCCTCACGCAGTTAAATGTCACTGCTATAAATACACACAGGGAAGCATGCACACGGATACATAGACAGCTATTTGTGTTAATATTATTTAACTTAAGGGGAGACGTACATATGACTCCTTTCTTCTCTACTTGATCATCCCAAAAACATAGAGTCATAGAGCATGGAGAGCTTCATGTACGAGTGGAAAGAGAAAAAGGCTTAATATGGATATAGCTATAATTTAATCCTCCCAATTCGGAGCATTTTATCTTGCCAAGCTTACTGCATGAATAACTCAGGACATTCTGGAGAGCAGCGAGTGTGCGTCAGAATAATAGATACTGTAAAAAGACTGTATAGTTAGAACAAGAGAACCCCAAATAAATTAAGTGAACACAGATAAACTTAAGCCAATTCAGACATAGGGGGAAAAACTTTATACAAGAAAGCAGTGAGGAGAAAAAAAGGATTCCTCAGGCATTGAGTGTGCACGTTGCTTCATTTTTGTGAAGTACTCAAGGCCAAGTCAGAGTCCACAGAATAACAGTCCAGTGGTGAGAGAGGCTGGAACAGCTTCCTGCTTGGATTAACATCAGCACAGAGAGAGAGAGCAGCAGCAGCAGAGAGAAAGCGAACATCATGGAAACTTTGTGGTTTTTTTCACATGACTCTCTTCCTGGTGACCGAAGATGGAAATGGGAAGGGCGGTGAAATGCTTCAACTTGTTTTTTGTCACACCCATACACTCACAGTGACATCACTCATGTTTGGAACCTATATTTGCATTTACTAAGGCATGTTATGTTCTTGCATATATATTGCACATGCTGTTCTGTGTTGGTGTGTCTTTTTTATGCTTACCTTGGTAATGGCTGCGGTGATAAGTGTGTCCCCTGAGTGCTTTTTTGTGTTCTTTGTCGTCCTCATTCCCCCCAAAAAGTCAAGAATAAGCTGTTTCAGTGATTTAATAATACTAAAATATTCTTCATTAATTCATTTACTAATTATTTTTAGATGATTTTAGCATAAGTAAATGATTTCTTATCTCATTTTACACTTAAATAACATTTTGGAAGCTTTGAAAAGCTAAGAGTGGGATCCCAGTCTTACAAAAAATCTGTTCGTTTTTCATTTTAAAACTATCAATCTATCAACCTTTTTATTGCTTACAATTCCGTCATCCTGAACATGAAAAAAAAAAAAATCCTGGAGAGCCTTTTGTGGAAGAAAGTTTATTCAGCTGCTCTTTTGTGTTGCTACACTTTTCTCAAAGGTGTTTTACAGGATTCCAGAGATGCAGCGTACATGACCAGGTCGTAGTTTTCACTTTTACAAACACTTGTGTGATTTCTACAGCATGCTTTGTGTCATTATCATACCCTACAGCCTTGTGCTCACAAGTAAAAATTATAGGATAATGCCAAATGCTAACACTGTGTAATGGTTCAAGGGGAGAGATGTCACAGAGTCCTGACGCAGCGAAATTTGAACTGGATGCCACAACATCTACTTAAAGTTGATTAAAATTAGCTGATTCGATAATGCCATGTTGTAATGCTAAAAACCTGCATGCGCTTGAATAAGAATAAAAATAACTTGAATCATTTACAGCATATAATCTTAACCTCCTGTGTATTTTATGTGCACAGATTTGAAATGTGTACGCTTGGTATGTCAACACCAATCACATCTGCCAGCTGGGTTCAGTTTAAGGATCAATTTAATGCTGTCATTATGCGTTACATCGGATGTTTTACCTTAGCAGCATAACAGCCTCTTAATTTAATGCCAGCGGGGGAGTCTTTTCTATCTAACGAAAGCAGTAGTTTACAAAGTAGTAATTTACGAGCTAGTGAGTGCGCTGCGAATGCTAAAGAGTAGAGAATAGTGAGAAATAGCAATAGAAAAGTCCAAATAATAAAGCGAACATATCTTTTATAAACGGTTCAGGTTTCAGTTTTTAGTGCAGTGAAGACAAACATGCTAAGTGGTTCAGGTAATGAGAAATCCCATTTTATGGTACAAATGGGTACGCTTGCTGACACTGAAACTGCTCTAAAATGATAAGCTGGATCCTGCCCAAAGAGAGATAATTATCAGTGAATGTCAAGGGGGATGTTTTTCAGATATGTAGATGTGTGTGCTGGGAACGTCAGGGGCATTGTATTGTCTTGAATCATGATGAATAGAGCCTGTGTTGGTTTAACTTTTCTTTGACCCGCAGATGTTGGTGTCTCTTGCTGGTCTCTTTACCCTCATGGAAGACCGAGCATGTTCATAAACGCCCTGCTGTATTCACTGCTGTAAACGAAGAATGTTTTTGCCCACTCCAGAAAGCAGCCAAGAGCTCTCTCTTCAAATCCCAACCTGACATTCTTTCCTCTACTGTAGTTCACATGTGGTTTCAAGATAAAAGCCTCTATTCATTAACCTAGCTGAGAACCCAACGACAGGATACCCCACCCTTGTCTAGCAACAAGCAGGGCCATATTTTACCCGGTACTGGTGGCCCACACATGAAAAACAGCCAGTAGTACAAAATGATTTCTGTTGTTTCTGTTTCTTTTTAGGTGTACTGTGTAATCAAAGGGAGCAGGAAAGGTTTGGGGATTTCCAGGTTTAATTATTCTTCCCTAGCTTGCTCTGTTATTGCCATTACTTTCTTTCTCTTTCAACTTTTATCTCCCTGTTGAGGTGACAAAATTCAGCCCCCCCCCCCCCCCCCCCCCCACACACACACACACACACACTTTCTGTCAGTAATGAGGCACTTTGCCTGTCTACAGATGTTTTTGTGGTGCGGATGTGGACTTTTGCGCTTGCCTGAAAAAATCTTGTTTATGTCACTGTTACTACTACATTCCCAGGGGCAGCTTCTCCCTGGACCAGTGGGGATAAAAACCCTTCTTCAGTGGCATTTGTGAGCGAGAATTATGTGACCTGACCAAACTGCAGTTAAAGTCACAGGCTATACAAAATATGTGTTTTGAGAGTCAAATTAATTGCCTTGAGCTGGCTGTGAAAAGGTTGTTCTTTGTTCTCCTTGAGCATTGTACCTGCTGTTGGATGAATGCAGATTTCAGTGGTAACATTTAGAAAGAAATTACAAAAAAAAAAAAAAACAGCCACGGAATTTTGTAGAAGTAGTTTAAGAAGTCCATAACTCACATAAAATGTCATAAAATATTAAACTTTTGGAAAGGCTCATTTATAGTTTGTTTTCCTTGTTCAAGACAAAGATTAGTTAGTAGTATCTGCTTTATCATTGTCACTAATCACAAAACAGTTCTCTAGTTTGTTCGTTTTTAGCTTTCTGTTTTAGACTTATGAGGTTGGAATATTACTGCATAGCAGTGGCTAAATAATTTTTTCAGTTGTTTTCCTGCAACCTTTGTAAAACAAATTGTTATTATTTTTTAAAACAGAACCTTTTGGTTGAAACTTCTTTAAAGTCCCCTGTATTGCTCATGAGTTCATTGGCTATAAAACTAAATCTCAACTCAGTGGACACTTTGATTAGGAATGGATTGCTAGTACATGGTTGGACTTCAAAACCACCTTTATTGTTCATGACATAAATTCAACAAGGTGCTGGCAACATTTTTAGAGATTCTGGTCCATCCTGACATGATATTTTCATTGAGTTGCTGCTCTTTTGTTGGATAAACAACCAACAATCCACCACATCCCAAAGGAGCTTCATGGACTGAGATCTGGTGACTGTGGAGGCCATTTAAGTGCAGTGAACTCAAGATGATTTGAGCCATGAATGTTATCTCGTCATAAAAGGATGGACATAGTCAGCAACAGTACTCAGGTAGGCTGTGACATTAAAACTGTGGCCAGTTGGCTCTAAAGCCTCTTTTCCACTAGTACGTACTCGGCTTGGCTCAGTTCAACGCTACTTGATTTCCATTGAGTACCACCTAATGTGCACGGGGTCGTTATAGCAACGAGTCTGAAAATCTGTGACGTCATTTGTATGTGACACAAACAGAACACAACAAAGGAGGACGCTGAGGCGATGGTTTACCTGCTGTTCGGTCTATTTCTTTTTATCAAACTCATGGACCACGGTGTTGGTTTTGTGTAGCCATTTCCCTCATTTCAAAAATCCTATTTTTGATTTTTGTGAAGGAGTCGCTCTAATGACTCATTGAATGGCGCCATTGATTGGCCAATTGTTGGCAAACAGCCTGCTGACTTCACATTTTTGGAACGACTCAGCTTGAAGTGTGCTTTAAGGCAGGATGGAGTCATGTTTTCATATTGTTTAGACCAAATTCTGACCCTACTATCTGAATGTGGCAGCAGAAATTAAGACTCATGAGACAAGGCAACTATTTTCCAGTCTTCTATTGTCCAATGTTGGTAAGCCTGTGCTAGCTGAATTCAGTTTGTCATTCTTAGCTGACACGAGTGGCACCCAGTGTAGTCTTCTGCTGCTGTTGCCCATCTGTTTCAAGGTTCAAAGTGTTGTACATTTAGAGATGTTTGTCTACACACTTTGGCTATAAAAAGTGGTTATTTCAGTTTCTGTTGCCTTGCTATCAGCTCAGTACAGCTAGAAAACTACTTCTCCCAGGATATTTTGTGTGTTTCAGACCATTCTCGGTAAAAACTAAAGATGGTTGTGTGGGAAATCCCAATAGTTTCTGAAATTTTAGAGCACCGTCCCTGGAACCAACAACCATGCTACAGTCAAACTCACTTAAATCACCTTTCTTCCAAATTATGATGCTCAGTTTGAACTTCAGCAGGTCAACTTTACTATGTCTATAAGCTTAAATGCAATGAGTTTCACTGAATTTGTGTCAACAAGCAAGTGTACGCAACAAAGTTGCCAGTGAGTTTTTCTCTTCAGTATATTTTTAAATGTTGACCAACTTGTGGGACTAATTCTATCCCTGATCCCTAATACTTGGACGTTATTTTGTCCATATATAGATGGCATAAAACTCCACCTCAGTGTCATGTAAAGAGTGCAGGAGAATGAAAGTAACATAAATAGTCTGTTGCTTACTTGAGAGAAAAAATAAATATAGGCATTGCGGGAAATGAAATTCTAAACCTAAGTGTAATAAATAGCTTACAGGTGTAAAACAGTGGTTTGTATCTGTTTATATCTCTAAATCAGAAATAGCCAGGTCTTCTGTAGCGTTCTGAAACTCTCCCCTTTTTCACAAGATAGCAAGTTAGTGTGTGGGTGAGACGCTACTGACAACTGCTATGTGGTAAGAGAAGGGGGTTTACTCATGTATGAATTTGTATGTGACTTTGAGGATTCCCCTGCGCTCTGTGGCCTTTAGATAAAATGACCAGGAACTGAGACAGTTTTGGGACATTTGTTATTATGTGGTCAGTCAGTGGGGAGACTTTTAAGTTTAAATGTCAAATATCATCACTGTTACACAGAATTTAAAAAAAAAATCAAAAGAAAAGTTCACGAGAAAGGGTTAAAATTTATAATTTCACATACATATGTTAACATACATTAACATAACATACAATAAACTGTATAATTTACATCATTCTTGAATGTAACTGTACTTTTGAGTCTGGTGTCATGTGAATGAAAATATATTATTATATAATATATAATATTTTTAAAAATGCAGCAATTTAGTTGGATTTAAGGGAAATGTGATTAAATGTGCTATCAGAATGGTACTTGGAAATTATGTAATCTAGATATTTATGTATCAAGATTGTTGAGTAGCCCAATAATTGAGAGCAGCTTCGTGGAACCCTTCAACTACATAGATAGATAGATAGATAGATAGATAGATAGATAGATAGATAGATAGATAGATAGATAGATAGATAGATAGATAGATAGATTATTATACATTATATTATACATTATTTCCGTTGTATTTTCAAAATGCTCTCAGATATTTGTATTTTTCAGGGTATTGCACTGAAGTCAGAAATCCCAGCCTCATGACAACACCAACCAGCATGATAAAAGCTATCTAGCTAGTTTCACACTTGAACTCATTAACAGTATTAACAGAGAATTACTTTACCCCCAATGCATTCTCATTACTGAAAGTACTCCATTTGGTTTAGGTTAGAGTTCTGCCTGGGTAGAGCCTGCAGGAAACAGGACACATCCACTGGCTCGGTTCACTGGACTTTTATCTGTGCTGATCTTACGTGTACACTATTGGACATAAGGCAGACTCTGTACTAGAAAGCTGGCAGGACAAAGCCGCTTAATGCCTGATCTGTCTCCACCTGCATCAGGTAATGTCAAAATTAGGGTTGCGGTGTGTGTGTCACAACAACTTTATACTGATGTGTGTGCCCTAGGCACACGTGCATAGACACACGTCTACATTTTGTGTGCCTCTGGGTCACTTGTTGAACCAGTCAGCAAAGTCTTGGTCTGTCTGATTGGAAAGCAGTGGGTCATCGGGAGCGTGTTTGAGACAAACAAACAATAACACCCTGTACTTTTCCACTGATTTTAATAAGCAGGTAAAGGAGTGGTCTTTGAAAAGAGATCTAGAGCAATCTTGCCTCCTGTGTGTTTGTCACACAAGATTTGAATTTTCAGTTGATTGAGGCTTCCTGTTTCTTGTGTGTACAAATACTCTTAGGCCTGCTCAGCCACACGCACTGGTGTATTGTTGTGATATAGTGGGGAATGTAAACAGTTCTTTCTTATACACACACCTGGCTATTCTGTCTACGTTTATTTGACGTAAGAAGAAGGAAACAACCCTTAGATAGTAGCTGTGACATTTACTTTCTGTAGTACAAAGCTTCACGACAAAGCAGAGATTGTTTTTAAATGCACATTTTGCTTTTAAATTAGTCATATTTTATGTTGAAGTCAATTCTTGACCCTATTTTTTTATTACAGTGATAGAATGACTATGTATTCTAGATGCAGGGATATTTTCAAAGAGAAAATCTGAAACTTTAAATATGTTTTTGGCTTCTGGGGAAGAATGTGGGTAATTTCATATAACCTCTAGTATTAATGAGTCTTTCTGGGATGCATAAAGTGGAAAAATAAAGTCTGTTGGACTGTTTTAGAAGAAAAATGCTTAATAAATTTGCAGTTGTTTTCAGTGCTGGGAACAAAGCTGTAATTTTTGTAAGTTAGTTTGAAAATGCTGTCATTTTTTTAACCGACTAGATTTTTTCTTACAATTTAAAACTAGCTGAACTTTGGAATGTGTGTTACATTTTTAACTTTTTTTATGTGTGTTTGTTTCTCTGGGTGCATTTACTAAACAGGAACCAACAGAGGGCTGGGATGAAAGGGTTAAGTAAGACTGGGGGGAACATGAAAGAAACGTACACAGCTGCTGGGCATGTTAAGCTCCTCTGCACCACTGTGACGACCTGTTGGAACAGATATACGGATGGTGAATAGGATACCGCAACACAGAAACCATCACACTCACGTGTAAAAAGTGACTAAGTTCAAGGTCGCTCATTTAACATTAAAATTCGCCAAAAGCGGACTTTTCCCCCAGTAGTTTTTTTCTAACACAAAACTGTTTTTTGAACACGTTTATTTTGAATAGTACAGAGAAACTGAATGCCAGATTGTCGGGTACTGTTTGTTTCTTCTTTATGCTATATGTGTGCGTAAAGGATTAACAACAGGAGCGGGCATAAAAAGGAAATAAACAAAGCAAAGAATAAAAACAACAAAAATGGTTCGTCAACACGAAATGTGGCCGCGCGGACTTGCAGTATTTTCAAACATCTCTTAGTTCTGTCTTAAATTCTGACATAAATATATGAGCTCACGTCCTCGAGCAGGATTGTGTGATTTTGGATTGTTTTTCGTCGTTTGTGCTTTTGTTTCCCCTTTTTCCCTCCCCCCCGACTTCCCGAATTTCCAACAGGGACTGAACGCACCACGATTTCACGCCGTGTACCTCTATTTTCAGAACGGTGACGTGAAGGCTCATACACTCCTCCTATATGTGGCTCGTCAGGCCGTGGCAGGCCCTGGGATTGGTGAGATGTAGTTGCTGTAGCAGCTTATGACGGAGCTGTGAGGAGGAGGGTGGGAGCTGTATAAAGGCACACTCACAGGCTCCGGGACCTTCACTCTGGAGGAGGAAAGCGAGTTTTTGGGTTGGTTAACGTTTCACCAAGGGACCTCCAACCCCTGTATTTACCAACAACAGGCGTCTATTTCCCAACACTGTACCGTCCTAGCACACGGACTCTCTAGTGAGAAATCCCCTCTACCTCGACTAATAAATGCCAAGAGAAACAACCCAAGCGCCCAGAGATAAGGATCGCTGCTCCGAATTTGACAGAAAGACTGCACAGTCGGACAAACAGAGGGAAAAACAACAAAAGCGCACGCATCGTCGCCGTTGCCTTTCTCAATGCATACCCTTTGTGCCCGGGGAACGATGAAACCAGAGATTAACGCCGCCGTCGGATTTCTGTCGAGATTTCTGAGGGTAAAAGGACACGTAAACGATCGACAGGTCCAAACGTTCAGCCAAAGCTTACAGGACATTTTGGCAGGTAAGGAAACACGCAACAACAAAAAAATCCACTTCCGTTCACAAAATCCCTTTTAGACTTCTAATATACCATTCCACACATCGACTTCGGGGTTTGTTTCACGGATCGGTGGTTAACTTTGAGTTCTAATAGATTTGAGAATGATTCAGAAGAAGCCTTTCTTTGTTCTCCTAAGTATCACTTTCAGCGCTACCATAGCGCACCGCTAATTGCGCACATCGGAGAGAGGAAAACGCACTGGATGATCCAAGGCGATTTGTCGCCAGTTTTCGTCGACGCAAATGAATATTTCGAAGTAAAAATAATGTTGAAAATACGAATTGGTTAAAGTTTAATGTATGTGCTGTTTTTAGCTTGAAGGGTGGGGGCGGGGAGAGAGAGAGGGACGCTCGACTGGCTCGAACAAGGAAGTGCGCCTCTGAGTCGCCCGATAGTGCACACAGAGAATGGAGCAAAAACATCCCCCAGTGAGACGACACAGGATTACGTAATGCTAAGAACGAACTGATTTAATAATAATGAAAGACTGTCAGTGTTAAGACCACACTTTATTAGCTGTTTGGCACTGCGCACACGACCTTTTGATGTGTAGCACCCTTAATTTGCCTTTGTTTATCTGCTTTGTGTTAAATTTGGAAGGTTGTTGATTTGCTCCACAACATATGTCACTCTTTTTGGTATTACCATGCGGTTAAAAGATGAGGTCATATTTCACCACGTCTCACATTTATTTCATTAGGGTTCCCACAGTCCACTTAACATGTGTATGTAAGGAATGGAGAGTAGACAAGGGAGAAAACAATGCTTTTACTTTTCAGGAAATGAAGCCTTAGTTGTACACCCAGGCTTAGTTTGACTGTTACTGGGTTTTATAGCAGATGTTGCAGAACAGTACAGCTCAGGGATTGTCTCATTTTTTGCTGTAAACGCATTCCTCTCTCAGGGCTCTTAAAGCTCCTATACATCTGTCTAATTCCATCCACATGCAACAGCAGATGACCTACATTTTCCTATATAAGAGTCTCTCACAAAAATAGCTCTTAAACTGCTAAATGGTTGCAAGATCCTGTCCATATGGAGCAAGTTAGGCTATTTATTTCTATTTAGAATAGATTACAAAGATTTCCATCTTTCAATCATGACCAAAAAGTCACCATTTGGACCTGCTGATATCTGAAAATGGTTCTAGGGGGTTTTATTTATCAATCACACAGTTGGAGGGATGAACAGTATGGTATAGTGTGTGGAAATTATGAGTAAAGCATTTGCACAAAATGCCAGTGAGCAGTCAATTCAGGGGGGTTGGCGTATGTAAACAGACAAAAGTTGGAGTCTGCTGTGAGGCCTTTGTGGGGGGAGGGGAGACGTTTTGGTGGGCGCCTAGAGGCAGACGTTGAAGACGGAAAGGCAAAATGGAGGGGAAATCTACTGGAACAGCCTATATTTAGTGATCGCAAACATCAATTAGAACAAATAGTGTAAATTATAAGCTTTGTATAGCTGCAAGTGCAACACTCATTAGCTTTATTTTCTAAAAGAAAAATAAATTGGCTCCACCGTGTCCAGGTTTGTTTTTGTTTTTTTGTTTTCTTGGATGAGGGAAATATGTGAAAACAAAAGAGAGTGTGTGGTAGTACCCCGTGGGCCTTGCCACTGCTAAAATAGGGCAGCCGGAGCTCTTTTGTGCTTTGAATCCTCACAGTTACTGTTGTGTCTGCATGCTGAAAAGCAGAGTTCCTCGCTTCTCCTGTTTGTGCTGCGCAAAGGGAAGTGAGGAAATGAGTCCCAAAGGCCAGATTGCAACCACAGAGATTGTGTAATTGTAGAAGGCAAGGTTCTTGGTTTGTCTAAAAAGTAACAGACAAGGTTCTCAAATGGA
This sequence comes from Aulonocara sp. 'chitande type north' Nkhata Bay, assembly GCF_057382095.1. Lineage (NCBI taxonomy): Eukaryota > Metazoa > Chordata > Actinopteri > Cichliformes > Cichlidae > Aulonocara > Aulonocara sp. 'chitande type north' Nkhata Bay. The sequence continues at coordinate 28,921,394 of NC_141360.1, read as the reverse complement.
AATTACCCAACGGTCCAAAACGGAGCCATGGTCAAGGTCAGCTACAATGAGTAAACAACCCTCTTTGGTTAAACTCTTTAGGTTAAGCGCACACTCGTCTGCTTACTTTTCCACCCCCCTCTCTCTCTCTCTCCACCTCCTCCTCCCATCTGCCCTCGTTTTTAAGAATAGGCCATGCTGAGCTGATCATTTCCCAGCTGCTCTGGGGTAGGTAGCTGCCTTTGTGGTTCTGTCTGAGGCTGAAAGCTCATCAAGCCTCTTGTGCTCTTTCACGAGTGCCAGCCCCTCTATTAGCTCGGCAGTATACAGACTCCTGCGATAAGGCACAGGAGGAGGGTGGGGAGGAAGGGAGGGGTTGTTATTATCCTGGTGGGTGCATACAGGTGGCCTCCGGGCCCTAGACTGAATGCTGACCCACTTCCTTTAGCCTGTTTTTTTATTGGCTACAATGAAGTTACCATCAATGGGAATTCAATATGGATGAGCCCTGTCAGGGTAAATGGTGGGTAGGTGTGTATCATAAAGTGAGAGGTTGGTAAATAAAACGCTTGGAACAAAAGGGATTTGAAAATGTCCTGCTATCATAGGAGAGAGATGACAGGCTTTTCTATGATTTAAAAGTGAAGTTACCAGAAAAATATGGGCCACGTTTAACATTTACACAAACTCAACACTTAACTGTCTGATTGGCTACTCATTGCGCAGTAATATGACCCATACCGAGAGTAGCGCCACTGTGAATCACTAGTTTCAGCGCACATCTGAAACTTCCACATAGACAGACAGATTTAAAAAAAAAAAAAAAAAAAATGGGAACCCTTTCCCTTTAAGAGGCGGAGCTACCCCAGATGGCTGGCTGGGACACTTTTGGTGTTTTTGTTCAGCCAGTCATGGGAGACTCTGTGACACTGAGGAAGGCCAGTAGAAGGATTGTGCAATTCAGTGGCAGCCTTTTTTGTCACGTAGGCCTGTTTATGGCTGCTTATGAGGCCTGTAACAGGTGATAGTATTTTTCCTTTCTTTTTGCTGGAGCGTTCAATAACTCTGTATTTCTGTGCATCTAGGTACACTTTGTGAATTGGATCCTCTCTAGGCTAAATGGGACATTTGTAGGAACACCTACAGAAACATTCTGTAGTTCCCCAAGAATAAACGCACTTATCAACTGTATTAAATCATTTTTATTTTTCTGCAGAAAAAGATCTGTCTAAACCAGTAACGGGTTTCAGCAAATGCTTTTTGCATAGTAATGCATTGGACTTACTTTGACAGCACCAGTTGCATCTCATTTATAAACATTTTAGTTGCCTCCTGGCTTAAACGCATAGCACAAGATTAAGATATACTATTCTTAATTAAGTGTTTCTGTTCTCATTTATAATACGGAGAGCCAACAAAAAGTGCTGAACATAATGTTTTGTTTAATATTAGGTTTGATCAAGACTTGGAGAATATTAAGCATATCATATATCATCAGATTGCTTTGTTGTTTTCATTTTATGATGCCCCTTTTTAGATTAGATGTTTTTACAGTCTTATTAAATCATCTGGGCTTATCTGACACAAAGTACAGTCTGTCTGCTTTCTCTTTAACCTTCGGTAAACCTCCAGTTTATTGCAGATCTCTGGCTCCTGTATTATCTTACATTACTACGCCTTTGTTTTTTTCCTTCTTTGCTTATGACATGATCTTGCCGTCTTGACGTGTTAGTAACAAGTGTCTGTTTTTTTTTTTTTTTTTTTTTTTTTGTCAGAGCTAAACATTTTCTCCACCTTGTCTCTTTGTTTCCCTGCAGAGCAATATAAGCACCACTGGTTTCCAGACAGGCCCTGCAAGGGCTCAGGTTACCGCTGCATTCGCATCAACCACAAGATGGACCCCCTGGTGTGGCAGGCAGGCCAGCGCATCGGTCTGACCATCCAGCAACTCTACCTGCTGCTGCCCAGTGAGCTCACGCTCTGGGTGGACCCCTTCGAGGTTTCCTACCGCATTGGCGAAGATGGATCCATCTGCGTCCTGTATGAGTCGCAGCCTGGCCCGGGAGGAATGCCAGCGACAGCCACCACCAGCTCCCCCTCAGGAAACAGTGGGGCAGTGAACCCTATGGTGGACAGTCACATCAGCTGCAAGGAGGAACTGATGGTGCTGGGAAGAACCAGTCCCTCCAAAGGCTACAATATGATGACTGTGTCTAGTTAAAGCGGCACATAGTCACCCAGGCCTACTATTGTTCAGGGTCACGCCATGGCTGGTCATTTGGCTAGACCAGGGTGAGCCTTTTTAAAGCTAAGAATATGAAATGAAATAGTGAAAGAATGGAAAAAAGAAAAAACAAAAGAAAAAACAAAAACAAACAAAAAAAGAAAACAGAGGATGTGGCCTATCGTCCAGGTGATGGAAACCTTGTAGGTTTGCTATTTTCTACCCTCTCTCCCCATTATCATCTGTTCTGTTGTGTCATTGGATGAGCTGGGCACTCCATTTTTTAGGAGAGGCTTTGTGGAAATGGAACTGTTGGGGCAGCTAAACTAACAAACCAACCAACCAGGAACACCCATGGAAACTGGCTCCACCTACCCCTGCACTCTCAACTGTAAACGCCGGTGATCGGCTCTGTGTCCGAGGGGGCTATCAGCATTGACTTTGCACTTATTTGTGGTTACTATGGGTACATGTTCAACACACCACTGCAGAAACAGCAGTCCAAATTACATGGATACTTTTTTTCTTCGTTAAGAACTACCCCCGAATCAGAAAATTCAAAACTCTTTTTTTTTTTTTTTCCCCCAGTTTGCTGTTTTTCATTTATTTTGCTTCCTGGGTGGGGAGGAAATTGAGGTTCAGACTGTGCCCAGTGAAATCCAAGCTCAAGGTAAAGAAACTCCCAATGAGAGCATCTCTATTTTCTATAAAAACCCTTTTTTGGACCACAGGGAATATATTTTCTTTATCTTTTAGCCATTGGATAAAAAAACAAAAACAAAAGGGGCTTACGGTCTTAACTTCTCTTCCTCCCCCTTCTCCTCGCGACAAGTTTAAAGAAACCATTCATCCCAACCTTCTCTCCGGCCTGTATGTAAGTGCAAGTGGAATGTGTTGTGACACCTGTTACCTATGGATACCAGCGTGTCCCGTTACACCATCGCCCTCCTGTCACCCATGTTTGTGTTGCTTTCTGAGGGAAGGGAAGTCGATCCATTGTTCCCTCTAGGTAATGAATGTTGTTGAAATTCACAATCAAGTCCCTGTGTTGTTTAATTTAGCCCCCTTTCTCCTTCAACATTTGTCTTGCATTACCAAAACTCAATGTGTAGCATGGGGGTGGGGGGGTCTTTTTAGCCAAATTTTGGTCTTGTGGCCCAGTTAGAATTAACATTGAATGCACTTTGACGTGAGATTGTGTGGGATGTGCACCTTTTGGAGAAAATCGCTTGCATTCCATCCATTCAAATGTCATCTTTTCTCACCGTTCTTACTGCCCTGCCCAATTTTAGCCGTTTGATGATACTGTAGCTCCCAATGTCGCCGTGGACTGATGTCTGGCCACGTGGGGAGTGTGCAACAATGGATTTCAAAACCTTTTAACACTGTATTTGTGAACATTTCAGAGCTGTTATTTTTTTTTTTTTTTAATATAAGTGGAGAGTATTCTGGGTGGTATGTTAAAAACATTCTGTTATCCATTCATATGGCACTGTTGATTCTGGCACGATGCAAAGCTACCCCAACCCTCCCTCCCTGCACACCACCTCTGACATGCACAGATGGTGATTTATGTTGCTGATTTAAAAAAGAAAAAAAAAAAAGAATTGCCTGAAAGGTCTGACCTTAGTGATGACTTTGTGACACTTTGGCCAAAGGGAGGTCTGGAGCATCAAGTGTTCAGAGTTTAACTTTAACTTGAATTGGGGAAAAAAAAGTTAAAAAAAAAAAAAAAAAAAAAAAATCGGGCCTTATCAAACTTCTATTTCCATTAATTGTTTCAAAGGTCTTGTAAAAGAGAGATAATTATTTTTAATTTTTTTTTGGAGGGGGGATTGGAGGTCCACTGCCTTATGGAGACCTCATTGTCAAGTATTTTGAGCCATTTGTGATGTTAACTAATGCCAGGCTTACGAGAGCCGACCTGGAGCATTGTGCTGCCTGGGCCCTCGCCGGAGGTGTCCCCTTTCCAGCCTGGCAGCTTCAACTGCCCCCACCCGTCCTGGTGTCAGGGTTAGAGTGCCTCAAGTACCACATATCATCCCCCTTAAGCTCAGACCTCCTGTTTAGCCAAGAGCAGGCCAGCATGCTGCTAGCTGACCCCCTGTGGATGCAGGTAGACTTAATGTGACACATATCATCATCCACCACCGTAGGGAGCTGGGTAAGGAAGGCAGGTGTGGGGAGCTGGTGTGAGAGAGGTGGGGGCCAGGGCCGGACTCTTTTGTCCAGGGCAGCTAAAATCCCTCCAGCCCCCTCCCTCTCAGACATGTTCAACATCCCCCACCCTGACCAGAACCCTTCGACCCTCCCTCAGCAGTGATGGATAACCAGCACACGCGCTTGGCGTGCTCAAGCTGCACTTAAGGGGGTGGGCTAGTGGGAGACAAGGAAACATGGATCAAAGATGAAGAATTGAGGGTACTAAGGCCATTGTTTTTTTGTTTTCATCTCACTGGATCGCGCTGCACTTAATTACTGAGTTTGCGTAGCAACTTTGTTTACATGCATATGAAAGGATGTTGTGGCTGTCTGGTGTACCCCCACTCCACTCCCGGTTCTGGGGTTGAATGGGTAACAGGATGATGGAACAGATGCTAGAACGGCTACGGGTGTTGCTCAGGCCTTAGCCACTGGCCAAATCTGTCACGGCAGGCTGGTTCGCCGCTCATCACCAGACCTATGGGTGTTTAAGCTCCCCTAAGCTTGAGAGGATCATGGGTAATATAGCTATAGCCTTTGACGCACTGCAACCCCCATAACCCCCCTGCACCCTGTTCTCTGCTGATACTCCCTTCAGCAATCTGTGAAAAGCAGTTATTCCATGTTGGGCAGATGGAGGAGAGCTTGCTGGGCTGAGAGCCCAGCGCTTTGGTTTCCATGGTGGACACCAGTTTTAAAATCATGTTGCTCCATTAAAGCTTTTTAATGTCACGTGAGATGTTTTGAGATTGGTCTATATTTCAGACGAGAAATGATCATCTCGTCTCACTGCTTTTGATGTATTTTATGGTCACACTGCTAGATTTTCCTCATCTTTCCACTCATATCCATTTTGCCCTCTTCATCCTTTTTTTTTTTTTTTTTTTTTAAAAGAGGATTTTTAGTCTGGTGATCTAACCCAGTTTTTAACAGAATTTAATTCTTCTGGGGCTTCGAAAAATGAAAACAGAAAAAAACCCAAATTCCCCTTGGACACCTTTTCGACTTTGCTACTACCACCTGAAATGGTTTAAAGTCCTCAGTTGATGTTAACTATTTCAATGGCATCCATTCAGCTTGTGCGCACGTAGATTACAAAAATTGTTGTGAGAGTGCTTTGAGTAGTCAGAGGTAAAATAGCACATAAATGCACTAAATGTTGAAGTTGTGCGACATTTTTTTGAGACGCGAGGAGTCTCTCCTGGAATGTATTGCCAAACTCAGGCCTCAGACATTCAATAAATAACTCTTATGGAAACGTTGTGCATGTTAAGATATGAAACAGGAAGGGAACAGCAGTTTCGTTGTTGTTGTTGTCAATACTGTCATCGATTAGTTGAATTATTGCCACTTTCACATTTGAGGTGTTTTACATATTGTAGAATGTATTGTAACTGTACAACAAATGGTAGAGTACATAACATTACACATGGGAAGTGCCAATAATTTCTATGCTGAGGTGTTTTGTTTCCTTTTTGTTTTTCAGACGTATTACTTTTTTGTATTTCATCTTTTAACATGGATAATGCTTTTTCGTAAGTGAAGCCATTTGTGATGGGAGTGTTGGCAAGGACCAAAGTTGTTCTGGTAAAATTATTAGTTTCCATGATCTGTGACTGTAGACGTATCCTTTGTTTTTTTTTTTTGTTTGTTTTTTTTTCTTTTCTTTGTTTTCTTTTTTCTTTTTTTTTCCCGTTCATTCTTTTCTGTTTTTTTTCCCTTTTTTTTCTTCTATTTACGTATAAAACTAGAAAATAAACAAAAAAATCTGAGCTTACCCAAGAAGAAAAGCTGTATCTTGTGATTTCATGTCAGTACATCTTTATCGTGTTCAGTTTATTTTTCCTTGGGTATGTTGTGATGAACTGCTGTAAATTTGTACAGTTCATGTAAATTGATTGTGCGGAAGTTGTACAGATTTCTATATTTTGGAAGAAAAGTTTTTTGTTTTTTTTCTCTGTAATAAAAGATTTCCTATCTTGGCATCATAATTCCCTTTGAATTGTGTCATCATTTACTTCTGTACTCACTTTACATTTCAAAATGGGGACAGGGGTGGGGAAGACATTAATACAGACGTTAATCAATAAAATAAAAGCTTCTACGTGACTGAATGAAGCAGGAGCAATATAAACTAAGCCCTGATGCCGTGCCGTCGCTCAAGCCAGATTGGTAGTTGACCTACAATGCTTTAAAGACTGAGCCATCTGTACCAAGAGGCCTGGAAAGAAGAGATCAAGTCAGCAATTCTCTTGCCTCACTAACGGTTCTGTCTCGGGACAGTGAGCTGCACTTTGTATAAAGAGATTTCAGCTCACTGATTTTAAAAACATGAAAAGCCACTATCTGACTTTAATCAAATTGGGCTCATTTGGTGCCACAATTTAATGTTTTAACTGTTGTGCAACATATAAACATGGAAAACTGAGAAAAGCTGGGTGGCGTTGAGTAATGTTGCAGTACACCAATATTTACAATACTACTGCACCCAAAACAGCTGACTCTGCGAAACCCTGAGTTTAGATTAAGACTGCAATCCTTTTCAACACTGAATCCTCCAGGTTGCCTAGCAGCAGGCGGAGAAAGAAAAACATGTGGCTTATTTTGACACAAAGGAGGGAACTAGAAGAGCGGGTTAGGCAAGAGACAAGGACACAAGAGAGGAAAGGTGACTGGGCTTGTGTTACTTCTAAAAACGCTGGCTAGCACAAGGCCTCAACAGCCGGAGAGCTGGGAGTGATATTCGAAATTACTGGGCAACGTTAAGGAGAAAAAGTTCAGTTATATTCAGGACCAGTTGTTTTCTTCACATATTATCTGATCTAAACAGGTCAAAGATTCCCAGGGCGTGCCTATCTATAAGGCCCAGAGTCGTTTGTTTTGTAGGGTTCGAGTGAAAAAGAGGACATTGAACAGTAAGACACAGAGCACAAGTGATTCAGATTTATCGGGATTTTGCAATGCTCCCTGGGCAAGGTTTCGCAATGACTCGTTTGAGCAAGCTGTTTTGAGACATTTTCTATCCATGAAAACAAAACAAAACAAGAAGTAGATTAGAGAAGCAGTGTTTGTGTGGAAAATATTATCTTATAGTCTCATGGATAATATAAATTTGACAGCTAGAATATAACAGCCAATTTTAAACGTTCAGTTAAAATATTGCTGTAATTCACTGATGTGGAGCAAATTCTGAATTTGTTTTAAACCGTATGTAAATTTAGAGATTTGATTCATGAACACTTTTATTCACTTTGCTCAAACTCTATTGCATCTTATGTCAGAATCTCATCAAACTATCGTCTAAGAATTGCGCTGGAGTTTCACCTTGACACTGATGAAACAACAGTGTAATATTTTCTGCCCTCAACTCTTACTGACATAGCAACAGAGGTTACCATGTGAAGAGGGTTTCAGAGTTTGCTGCTGATTACGAAAGGTAAGGCTATGATCCAATGACAAACAAAGGCAGGCTACATCATCTATGTAAAGTTACTGACATAAAATATTAATACTTAATCTTCTTATTCTCTGACCCGTACCAAAGTACAGCGCTCAACAATGGCAGTATTTATGTACACTAAGCCTGAATGTGATGCACAAGCAATATGTTGCAGTCTGAGAACAAAGGCATGGTGACTGACAGTGAGCGTGTGTGTGTCTGCTAACAGGGGGAGGCAGACATCTGGGAAATGCTTTATTGCGAGCAAGATGACAGAGTAGCCCTCCTGCAGAGTGCGTGTGTATTTATGCTACCCTGCTTAAAGGACAAAAGCTAGAGCTGGAGCTAGCCGCGAAAAAAATCTGAACAGCTTTTTTGCAAATGCATCTCACAATAACAGCCTTTGTGTGTATTTGTAGCTCTGTTACTTATCAGACTCAAAATAGGGAAGTGTGTGCCGGGCATCCGAACAGAAAAAAACATGCTACATTTTTCAATTTTATTCTAAGCTTTCAAAATAATTGAAGGCAGAAACAAAACATTCAACAACACATGCTTCACTGTGAGCACAAATCTTTTAAAATATACATATAACTAAAGATTGTGGTGGTGCAGTAAACCACTGTGATTAGGTTTCCACTGCATTAGCATCCCTGTGTTCCTTGTGAGTGTGTCCATCAATCAGAAAGCAAGGACAACTTTAGGCCTCTTTGAAACAGATCCCTGTCTTGCCTGTTCAGGTCTCTAGGGTTTAAGGACTGTACCAGCTCTGTTCCCCTCAGGGCACAACTCATCTTTAGCACTGACATCTGCTTTGTCCCTGCTGTACACACCCTTCCCACCAGCAGGGACAATGGCTGAAAAAGAAGACAGAGGGGGTGAAAGCATTCAGCTTGGGAACCCCGTGTCACTAGGATGGATGGAGCAGACTTTAGGGAGGATGTGACCATAGTGCGACAGTTAAACAGTAGACAACATTGCCCTAAACCAGGCAAGAATATGTTGCTTTTGTGCTGTTGTCAACTACAAAATACATTTTTCTTCTACTGTTTAGCTATATAGTGTTTTAGTATGTAAATAAAAATTCAAAAGGGATTTTATGCTCCTTTCCAGCTCCATATTGTAGTTCCCATTCTTAGAGTAGCTTTGCGTGATTCCCAGTTTAGCGTAATCCTTAGTGTCGAAAACAGAATAGTTTAGTTCCCTTCCCAAGCCAATTTTTTTCTGATTGCCTCCCCCACACAAACAAGAGCAGCAAGTGGGCGGGGTTTCTGAGCTCACAAAACAAATGACATCATATAGAACCAAGAATGGAAAAAAACCCTTCCCAAATAAGTGGTTAAAACAAGTGTAAAGTCCAAGCTGCTGGCTATATGGTAGTATATATAGTATATAGTAGTAGTATATATAAATTGAATGGGGGTTTTGTTTCCTTAACCTAACGTAGCCTTGAATGAAAACAGCAAAATATATGGCCTTGTGCCAGAAAGCCTTGAAAGAAAAGAAAACTGGATAGTACTGTTTCACGGCCATGTGATATCTGAAATGAAAGATGTTGACTTAATACTGACCTGTAAATACAGCACTGATATAGATATGCACCTAAAATACATAAAGCGACGTTCACACAGCTCTAACAGAGGCAAGAGTTTCAGTGTGGAGGGACATGTGATACTGTTGTATGATTTTCTACTGGCAAACAACTGTCTTGTTTTTGGGGTAACAGAAAGCAGTAAGTGAGAGCCCTTGATTTAATCTCTGCATGTCCTCTCTCCTTTCTTTCGAGCAAAAATAGATCTAATCGAATTACTTAACTTCTGTATCTCCCTCTCAGGTTTTGCATTCTCTTCCTCGCCAGATTCTTTTCATATCACTACCCCCTATTCTGGCCCCTCTTCTTCACTCCCTTGCACTCTGTCTATCTTTATACCTCCTTCTCCAGGCTGCCGGTGTGCCTAGTCACTTCACACTCAGGAAGGACAGGAATTCTTTCCAGAGTCTGGCATCAGGCCTTATTGGGGTAAGGTGAAGAGCCACAGTGGGATTCATGTGATAGAAAGTAGCTCCCTGTGCGTCCATCACTTGCGTTTATGGCTAAAGTCTGTGTCTGTGTCGAGAACTGAGCTTCACGTCTTCACAGGCATATAGCAATATTTGTTTTAAATGTTCCTAAGGTAATCATACTTTGAACAACTGTACAATATTAAGAAGTTTAAATCAAATACAGACAATTATTATAGTGCAATGTTTACATGTTAATAGCAATTGCTAAGTGCCATAAAAGCCACTACAACTTTGACTAGACTTCACACATGGTGCTGTTTAACACAAAGGCACACATGAGGCCACACTGGAAATAAATCTGTCTCCTGTCCACTGCTGGGTAGGTAGGATATAGTGTTTTTTAGGCTATAATGTTTAAATGCCTGAATGACGTGACTGGCAAATAATATGTGTTAGTGTTTTTATGACATTCTTCCCTATAGTAGGCCTATACATGAAACGGCCAAGCCTGTGCCTGAGGGCTGAGAAGATTGTGTTTGAGCTCACGGACGCTTAAAAAGAAAAAAAAGTCTTTGAGAACTTCTCTTTAACAGTGCCTAAGACAGCAATCATGTCCCTGGCTGCTACTGGTAATGAAGTTAAGGTTGCAAACCTAAAGCTAGGGCCTAAAAGATGCTATAATGCTCCACATTGGCAAAGGGAACTCTAGAGCTATATGTAACAAACTCACAGAGTTTGTTACATATAGTATAGATTATATTGAGAAACACAAAGGAATCCATCAGAGGACATACCGAAACTGTGTTTAGGTTTTTGGGTCTCTCCCACGTTATACTTCTACCCAGTGGCCGTGATACCAGTTAGTTCTGCATCCTAATGATAAGCTAACATGCTAACCATAGCTGATGTCTTCATCCGTTTGTATTCTCCCACATATGGTTATCTGAAAGCCAGTGGTGAGACATGGAGGCAACATATTCCTGTGGTTGGCCTCTCCCAATCAGCAGGCAACACTCTCAACCACTCAGAGGGAGAGGGAGAGACAGAAAACCAGCCACCTAAATATATCCTGGCCTTGGGGCTCAGCAAGAGGCCTGATCTGCATGAAGTCTGGCCACACACACAGTGGTGCAAGTGTGTGTACATGTGTGCACGCCGAGTCGCACACATGCACACTCAGATTTATTTAGTTTGAGCCCTCAGTGCAAAAAGGACAAGGCATTCACAACCAATCACACGCTCTTTGTAGTGTGTAGACAGTTCATTCGCATAGACAAACACAGTGGGTAGACTGTGCTCACTTCCACAAACACACACACACAGACACACAAACTTGAACTGAAGGTCACTTGCTCGGTGGCCGTCAGCTTTCTGCTGACTGTAGGAGAAATTTCCCCAGCGAGAGGTGTTATGATGGCCGCCATTTCACAAACATCAGAACACAAGGTTCACATCCTCGTATCTCTGCACTCACACTGTTTTTGACTTCAAGCTGCTGCTGCATCACACAACATAGATGCACTCTCCAAGGCTGCAGTCTTGGTTTCGATCATCCAGATTTCAGTGTAACTGAGCTACCTCAAGTGATTTCCCTTTTCAGCAGAAGAAGAGGAGAAACTCTCACATCGTTTACCCTAAAGCACGTGTTCATTTAAAGCCCCGCATGCTTGTAAACACGATGCTGCTCGCTAACCTCGAACCACATGATCGGGCTGTTGTGCCTCGCTTGTTTTGAGTGCACGGCTGTTAGAAATGTAGGCTTCGATTCTAGCGGTTTAGTTTAGTTTTCTGAGAAACTGACAGGAAAAAGACAAGCGAACACAACACCTCAGCTGTTTCCTGTTTGCGATCAGGGCAAGATGTCATTTACAAGCAGACGGCAACAGAGAGACAGATGGGAATTAGCAGCGATAAAGGCGGCGGTTTATCGGGAGAGAATTATGATGAATTGTAGACTTGAGATAGAGATAAAGCCAGAGCTCGACAACTGAGTGGAAATGTGTAACATAAAAAGGGATAAAAATAGGGCGACAATGAGAGAATAAGAGAAATGCTTCAAGATGAAGGGCAGAAAAAATAGTTTAATTGAGAAGTGAGCAAAAAATACTTTGAGAGCAAGAAGGAAAACAACTGACAGGAAGATCTGTGGCTCGACTTCTCTTCTACTATGCACACAGCTGTGTTGAGAATGCATGCACACATCCTCTGTGAAACAACTTCAAAACACCCCCGGTTACAATGTAACAGTCAGCAGCCTCCATGTGAAAACACATGGGCGTAAAATGTACAGAACGCACTGTGCCCGAGTGAAAAGGGGAACATAAGTTAGTTGTGTGCAAATATATATACAAAAACACACTTAGGCACACATCTGGATAACCACACACGCACACATACACACATTTGACCTTGCACCTCCACCTCAACAACAACATTGATCCTTGTCTGTAGAGTCAAAATACTTGGTTATTACATGCCTGCATGTACACACGTAACCCAGTGAATCATGCTTCTTTTCTACTAGCATGTGACTTAATATAGTCCCATTGCTTCAGACTAAACACCCAAGACTACTTTGTTTATTTCAAGCATTCCTGAGTTTAATTTCTTCAGCTTTTTTTTTTTTTTGTTTGTTTAGTTTTTGATATTCTGGCTGCTGTGACCATGAGATATGGTTGATAAAGCAACAGTAAAACATCTGACATGCAAAAACAACCATGACCTACATAAGACTGGCAGCTTAATGATTAGCTGTACCACTCTAATTTCCCCTATGGGACTAGTGAATTGCTCCTTACCCACATCATGAAAGATACAGAACCTGAAATTGGATGTACTAACGTTAAACACTGAAAGCCTGTAAGCCCTGTGCTGGGTTTTATGGTCTGAATAATCTTTTCCACTGTAGAGAGGAGTAGTGAAGTTTGCATGCACTTTTTAAGGCAGTCATCATGTTCCTTTTTGCCCAGAGTGATTCATCAAGTGTGAACTTCATTCCTCCTTTGGATATTGACGCGTCCCATTTATACCCCATGTCAGTTTAGGTTCTCAGTCATCAAGGCCAAGCAAGTCTTAGGCACTCAAATTAAAGGCAGCTGGACTTCTTTTTCGGTTCTCGGAGGCATTTTTCTCTAATCGGAAAGGGTTATTTACTTTCAAAGAACTTATTCTGTAGCGCTTATAACATTTTTTTTATTTGTATTTAGTGAGATTAGGGACATACATCTGGCTCATTCTTGGCTTTATCAATTGAGAAATATCAGTAAACTTTGTCCTGTCATCTGCAGCTTGTACAAAACCCTGCTGCAACATTCCTGATCAGATGGCCCCAACACACGTCTGCCAGCTTAAATTCAGAATTCAATTCAAAGTTCTGGCTTTCATCTTTTGAGCTCTGGATGGGGAAACATCCATCTTCATCAGAACTTTAGTGGCATTATGTCACCAGCAGGGCATAATGCCAGGTAGGCAGTGTAGACTAAAAGCTAATGATGACAGAGCCAATGAAGTTGTGACCCCCACACTTTGGAAGTCTCTGCCCTTCAATCTATGATATGTGAGCTTGGTGGAATTCAGGTTGCATTTTTACTGTTTTTTCTCTATTTTTTGCCATTTCTTGATCTTATGTCTTTTGTTTTGTTGGTTTTATCTATTATAAAGCACCTTGTCATGTGTGTCTTAATAAGGGCTATATAAATAAATTGACCTACTTACTCATTTACATCTTGGAGACAATAACTGTCGCATATAGCTGATAAAAAAAGAAAAACTCGGGCGATCTTTGGTATCTTGCAATAACTTGGTGAAAAGAACAACAAAAGTTCTTGACGCTTGTAGCAAGAAGACTGCAAAGCTGATGCCTCCGGAAATAAAATCTAAAGAACTCCAATATTAATACTAAAGGCTTCGCATAGCAATAAATGAATTAACACTTTGCAATGAAAGCTGAAATAGAAGCTAAACCAGAAGAGGTGTGAGACTGAGCAGGGCCAGATCCCCATACAGCCCAAGTGTGTGAAATTGCATATGTGCCCAATATAACTCTGGGACTGTGAAGAGTATAATACAGAGAGTACATTAATAGAAAGAAGATTTAATAGGATGCAGATAGAAGGAGGTATGACTCATGTTTCTTCATACAGTTATTTTTTTTTAATCTCTTTTGCCATTTTGGACCTTTGATAGTGATTGTAAATCACCTGAAATGTTGCTAGTTCTAAATAACTGATCTTTCCAGATATACCAGGAGACAGACAGCAGATGAAGGACACTGGCTGCAAATTAGAGAGTGGAAGACCAAAAAACACGATAGTAAGCAGGGGGAAAAACGATAATGAAGGGACAGAAGTTTTCACACTTTTATTTGTAACAATAGGAGCTAAAGGAGGCACAGACTCTTTTTTTATTATGTGCAGTGAGGAGGTGAATATTATCCCTTATTAAAATGAAATCTCACTGAGGGAGATGTAGACAAAGAGAAGAAGAGCGAGGAGAAGTTATATGTGGAACTGAAAGTCAGTCTTTGGAACGTTTGTGAATATGAACATGATTAAGTCTTTTCATTTAATATTCCCTTTAGCTTTTAACACAACATAAAAGAGGGGAATGGTGGCAGATATGGACAAAGGCACAAATAAGTGGACAATTCAGAAACTGGAGAGCTGAGCAGCAGACACACACATATCCCACTGCAGCTGTTAGGGTGTGGTGGCGGCAGCGGCGGGGGGTGGATATCAGCTGCAATCCTTCCGCCCGCATTTGGACCACTTCTGGTAGGATCTAGCGCAGGCTCGGCTGGAATGGGCTGGACCTATGCCACGCATTCCAGCCTGCAGTGCACACTCAGTTGGCCTACTTGTGTCAGAGGAAAAGCACGTACAGTACATGCAGCGTATAGCAACGGAGGACGCCATCTTGCCATTCCCTGCTCAGACTGTAAATAAAGACTTAGAAAAAAGCACATGGTGAAGACACACGTAGGCGAGCACATGCACACAGGCTCAGACATGCCCACATCACATTCACCCCCATGCTGGCTGATTCTGAAAAACAGGCCGGTACAGCTTTGTGGCTTGGACTGTTCAAAGACGCTGTAACATCCATTGATAGAGAGTACACACAAACACAAACACACACTTTAAAGAAAAGTATATGAACTTGTGTGCATTGATTTGGACACTTAAAGATTTTTTCCCAGACCAATAATGTGAGTAAACACAGTTCACAGCGTGATCCACTGGCCTACATCACAGTGAACATAAAAGCACGATTGAGAGTGTGTGGGTAGAGGGATTCAAGTCTTAATACGTCTCATAAGGGAAACATCTGCTACCCTTCATATCCGAGTTCTTCTTTTCTAATCCCCCTCCGCGTCTTTACTGCACTCACTCGTCTCTGAAGTTCTTTCTACCCCGATTCTCTCTCATCTCTTCTCTCTCTTCTCGTGCCTTACTAGCACTGTGCACTCTTCAGTTGTTTGATTTTTTTTTACCCTGTTACTTCTCAATGACTCTTAAGCATAACCGGCGTTGTTCTCTAACAGTCTAGTGCTAAAACGAGAGGTCCAAAGCAACTGGGATACATTTCTGCGAAAAACCACTGCACTCCCTGTGGTGCTGACATCTCCAAAAGGCACGGGTTATTTGTCTCGCCCTTCTTTCTCGTCTTCATCTGAGCTTCCTTGCATAGTTCTTTTTTCATGACTATGCAGAACAGGCTGAGACAGCTGTGGCTTACATCCTTTTACTTTTGGCTATAGCGCACTGTGCCAAAACACAGAAATCCACAGTGCACCAAAGGATCCGGGAAAGGACAAAGAAAATGCAGTTCTTTTTCTTTAAAAAAAAAAAAAGAAAAAGAAATGTCAAATAGAGGCCAATGTGAACATCTGGGGTGGCTGACCTTGGTAACAAGCCGCTAAGAAAATGACAAAATTAACATAAAACTTTTGTCATGAATTAAAACTATAAAATCAAATCCCACTTTTGTGTCTTTTCATCTATTTTTTCCTACCATGAAATACATGAATGCTTAAATAGCTTGACAGTTTGATGTAGACTGTACTAAAAGCTCCCTTTTCATTTCGCTCTTTATTCCATTTTGACTCCTTCTTCATCTAAGAGGATAAAATTGGAAATGCTACACATTATAGCTCCACCATGTAAACTGTAGTTGCATGCTAGAATATGAAAGCAGTCCTTGACTGTGGTTGCATATGCTTGGCCTAGTTTTTGATTCCATTAAATTACTGGGTGGGTGGAAAGGATGCGCTGTCTTAAGTTTTAGCAGACTGAATGTCAGATGTTGTATGTATGTGTGTAAGTGTGTGACTGGCACCTCCCTGTGTGCTAATGACTCTGTCTTTATGGCAGTAAACAGCTAGCTAATCTGATAGTGAACACATTTTTAGAAAGTGAGTGTTAAGACTTTCAGGATCAGGTTAGAATCTGGTTTAGGTTGGGGTTAAGTATTTGAGTATATTAAGGAGACCAGCAACAGAATAGAAAAAACAAGATTTATAGCTTGTAAATGAGGACATTTTGCCCTTCAAATGGCATTTTGATGTTTAAAACTTGGATTTAGTGCTTCATGTTAGTATTGAATTAGGTTTTGGGGTTAAGAATAAGGTTCTGAATGTAAGAAGTGCATCTGCTACGTGACAAAAAGCCAGCCCCTCCCCATGTTCTTCTGTGGATACATATTTGTTATTTTAAACTACCGCTGGGCCTCTTAGTTTAGGTTTGGATAAAGGTTTGTGTTGGACATCTAGTTTTGATGGATAAGGGTCAAGGGAAGGGATTTTTGTCGCCATTCTCACAAGACATGCATTTTTCTGTTTGGGTGTTGTTCCCATAATGCGTTTTCAGGCTTGGTGTCCACACAGTACACACATTATTTCCTTCCTCATAAAACACGTGCAAAGATGAATGCAAACAAGTGAAAAAAACAACAACATATCAGCACTTACAAGAGTACAGTTTGTAAAATGGTACAATTTGCTTTGACTGAACATTGACAGAAAAGTTTGTAACCTTAAAGCTATGAACAGCTGTTCATTTGGGTTTATCGGTAAAGGTTTGTCTTCTTTGTTTTCCCCTTGATGAGTATGACTAAGAAAGTGGCTGAAAACACACTGCTGATTTGTTGGGAAGCAGAACAGATAGAGTCACGTTTGGCTGCAGTTGTGCCTGTCTGTCAGGGAAGAAAAACAACATGACTGAGAGCATGATTGCCTGAAAATGTGCATATTTCACAATGGGCTTGTGTGAATAAAAGAGTTTTGTGCCAGCTATCACGTATGATGTGTTATTCCCTCTCGTGGAAACGCAGTTATCTGTGTCTATCAAGCTTCTTTAATTTGGAAGCATGGAACAAGTCTTTTAAACTAATTTCAGACATAGTACACACGCTGATTTTTTTTTAAACAACAAAATTCGGTGTGGGAGCCAAACAAAAGAAGGCCCACATGGTTCCTTCCAACACACAAACGCACAAAAAAAACCTGTTCAAAGAGAAATGCTAAACCTCCCTCTCCCGCATCACAACACTTCATCAAGGACATCTTTGATGTCATCCAAAACAATGTTTATCTTTCCTATGTGTACCCCAGCTGTGTTTATGAGTTTTCCACGTATGCTGCATGCATAGGTGTGCGTGGATTACACCTGTGTGGTCGTGTTTCAGCCGAGCTTATCAAATATAAAAACTGGAGACACGGAAGCCAGGGTATGGTTTATAAAGAAATAGCTACAGCAAATTATTCACAGTAAAGCATCAAGAGATTGTTTGTACAGTTTTCATCTATGTATTAGTCAAATGTTCATTTTGTGAATTTAGGTTGGTTTTTTCTGGGTATTTTTTAAGTCTTCTGCTTACAGTCACTTTCTTAAACTAAGTATCTTTAATATGGGACTAGCATCAATATTCTCAAAGACCTCAAAAACTGTTTCCACTGAGAGCCATTTGGTGCATTAGTAGTATTTTTAATATTTTTAATCCCGACTTTATCTGATTACCCTTGACTAATCATATACTTCTATGCACATTTTGTTCATTTTTTTATCAAAACATTCATAAATTGTGCTGAAACTACAAACAACATCTCTGATATGTATCACTGTGTTTCTGTTTTATGCGAACCGTGCTAGCAGATGTTCACATTCTGTACGAGGGTGTACTTTCTAGACAAGCGAGCAACTGTGCGCATAGTACGTGTGCTGTGCATGTGAACAATGCCACCACTTTGTGTGGGTGGAAGCTCGCTGGTCGACTGCCAGCGTGTGGGGAGGGACTGACCACGGCACAAAAGAGGGTGTGATGTGTTGTTGGTGGAGGGGGGTGAGGAGGGTAGCGGGTGGGGGCTGGTGAAACATGGGGTGGAGGGGGGGAGGGAGCTGCAAGGCCAGGGTAAGTAGCGATAAAGCCAGACAGATGGGGCAGACAATAACACATAGACACCCATCCTGCATGTCAACAACACCCAGACCCCCCTTTCCCCATGTCCTCCTTTAAACTTTAGTTATCCTTTTTCCTCTCCATTTGCTGAGGTTAATCCACATTATTGGCTTTTTTGTATATTTTTTTCTTTCCTCCTCTCCTTTGTTCCATTTCCTTCATTTTCTTCGAATAAGGCTTATTAGAAAACTGCATTTTTATCACAAGAACATTCACAGCATTCTCCAAACAAACAATGTTTCTTCCTCCCTCTGTTTGCTTATAGTCTCTACTCCTTTTCCTCTTACTTCCTTATTATTCCCTGATCTGATAAGGAGGAGCCTCCATGCAGCTGTAGAGTGACAAAAAAAGAAAAGCAGAGTAAGAGTATAGATAGTACTAACAGCCATAGCTGTCACCTGTTGTCCTAAAACCCCCATGTTTGGAAAGTTAATACCGTCTCTTTCTCAAGTTTCCACAAACAACCTCAGCTGTCGTGGAGCTCTGTCTGCTTCCATCCATTTTTCATCCATCTCTCACGGTGCCTGATCATAAAGAAAGGGTTTGCTTTCATCGGTGTGTTCTCCATTCAGGCCTCGGCAGCTTTAAACACCTGTCTGGAGTACGTTTCGGACACCTGCATGAAACCAACAACAGCCGGTAACAAAGTATCGCATATAATTTCACAAGCATTCCTTTTTAAGCCCCACCCTAAACTATTATTTGTTTGTTTGAGTTGCAAAATCAGAACCCAAAGTGACCTATTTAAAGTGATTAACCAGCTGAACATGCAAGAATAAGCAGTGCAGTATGATGCCAAGTGACAATGACAAGTGATGATTTGCTAAACCTGTTCTCAAACGCTCCCACGATAAAAAAAAAAAAATCCTAAACAAATAAAATCACATCACTGAATGTTTTGTGTCACGTGGAAGAACACTGTATAAACGGTGTCTCAACATTTTATTAGGAGTACAAATAAGGCTGCTTTGTATACTGTATGTATAATTCTCCATCTCTGAAAAGGGCACATTCAATGTGACTCTTGAAAGATGAGTTGGTGTGCAGACAGGAAGTCTAGCGGGTTGAAACTCTCATTCCACATGAATAACCGCTGATCCCAGAACAGACAAAGGTTGAGGCTTTTTCTATATAAATGTGACCTCTGACCTCTCAGCTGAACCAGTGGAAAAACCCAGGGTACAGTGTGTCACCAACAAAAACAGAACAAGTTACCGAAAGTAGAAGACTAGAAAAATAAACTCGCCATCGCACCAAACATCAACAGTTAGAGGCTTTTCATACCGTCACAGTGAATTTTTTATCAAACCATCAAGAGGTGATTGAAGTGCAAACTGTTTCATCTCTAATTCAACGGGTTTTTACAAAAGTATCACATGAACTGTTTAAGAAACAGCCATTTTTATCTACCTGCTTTCAGAGGCTCAGAATAACTGGACAAACTAATATAAATTAATACATAAGGATTATTTTAAAAACTTATATGGAAATCTTTTGCAGTCAATGACTGCCTGAAGTCTAGAGGCCCTACACATCACCAAATGCTGTTTCCTCCCTTGAGATGCTCTGCCTGGTTTTCAGTTGCTGCTTATTTGTGGGTCTTTTGCCTTTCAGTTTTGTCCTCAGTAACTGGAAAGCATACTTGGTCTCTTGGGTTAAAAACAGGTGACTGACTTTGTCATTGAAGAATATCCTGTTCCTTTGCTTTTAGAAACTCTTGGGTTTCTTGTGCGGTATGCTTTGGGTCCTCATCCATTTGCACTGTGAAGCACCATCTGAACATTTTTGCAGCATTTGACTGAATCCAAGCAGAGAAAATAGCACAGCACGCTTCAGGATTCATTCTATCAGCAGTAACATCATTAGCCACACTGGTGGCTGTCAGTAGACGTACATGTCCATGCATTCTCTTTGTCTTTATACTTTTCTTTTCCAAATCTATAGTAAAAGTTAATCTTGCTTTCATCAGTCCAAAGAATTTTTTGCAGACTTGTTGTCTGACTACTCCAGCCTCCCTGATCTTGGTCTTGTAAGCAGTGGTTTGCATCATGTTGTAAATCTTCCATGTTTCCAGTCATGAAGGTGTCTCCTAATTTTAAACTTTAACAATGCTACACCTTTTCTTAAGAGTGTACCTATGTGGTGATCCACTTTAGTTGTCTTCTCTGATCTTTTAATCCTTTTAGTGTTGCTGAGCTGGCCAGTGTGTTCCTTCTTTTCAATAATGTACCCAATTGTTTATTTGGGCTGGTCTAAAGTTTTGGTTATTTCTTTGAAAGGTTTGTTTTGATTTTTCAGCCGAATGATGGACTCCCTCACTTTCAAGAATATCTCTTTGGACTTCATATAGAAGGTTCTGTTGATTGCATGATCATTACTCAAAAAAAAACAAACCCCAAAAACCAATGCAATCCTTTGTTGTTGTTGTTTTCGTTTTGTTACCATCATTAAATTAAACCCCAAAGTCAGCACTTTACATAACATATTGATTGTTTGATGTAAAATTCACTGTGGTAGCATGCAGAGGCAAAACTAAAAATACTGTCTCAGTAAAAATCTGCCTTATCATGATGAAAAAGTTGTAAGAGAAGCTATAGAACAAAATAAAGTTAATGCCAGTGTTTGTAAATAATGTTGGACACCTTTAACCAGGATTGAATATTAAATAACAGAGATGCTTTTTTACTGATCAAACTATATAAAACTGTCCAAACTCATTATCCTACATTTTTCCCACCATTTATATAATTTGCATAAATTGGCTTTGTTTGTTTCTCCTATTCATTGTCATGGCAACTGATTTCACTTCAGACTTTGTGTCATTGTCTAAACTCTTATGCAGACGATGTGACTCATGCACAGTCATATCCTGCTGAAATGATTGGATATTTCAACTCATGGATATTGCAGTATATTGCAAAATGTGTATGCTCTTTCAGTGTAGTCACTTTTTGTTCAAATCTGATTCTCGGTTAACATGAATTCTTTTGTCTAATCGTGTCTAGCTGTTCAGTGTGCTTGCTATTGGAAATACGAAGCATTTTCAAAGGCACAAATGTATGTGCAGATTACTAATCTCTGATGCAATGTGAGCACCTGCTCACCTACTATGACCTAACTGTATGCATGTGTTGGTGTTTGTGCCGTTGAGAGGGTACACATGATACAACATCTGTTACCTGTGCCATCTTTTGTAATGAAAAAGTCACACTGTAGGAGATGTTTCCCAGTAAGCCCT
The DNA here is from genome assembly GCF_057382095.1 of Aulonocara sp. 'chitande type north' Nkhata Bay. Lineage (NCBI taxonomy): Eukaryota > Metazoa > Chordata > Actinopteri > Cichliformes > Cichlidae > Aulonocara > Aulonocara sp. 'chitande type north' Nkhata Bay. The sequence goes on along the minus strand of NC_141360.1, from coordinate 28,899,854 downwards.
GGCCTCCACTTAGCAACAGGTATTGCAGTGAATGTGTGTGTTTGTGTAATTACTATATAGTCAAGAATTCCTCTACTGTATATTTAGTTGAATTCCATGTGTTTGAACTATTACGTAACAACATGCTGTATAAAACGTATCTTCTTATGGAAACCATCTGTTAGACCTTATGGTGTCACAGCATTGTTACTTTCTGAATTAATTTTGATAATGTTATATGCATTTCTAAACAAGAAAAGCTTTCATGTGAATGACAATGACAATAAATATCGTTGTTTCTCCAAGAGAAAATAACCTTTTCTGCCATTTGTAAAGAGGACATTGGGATTCAACTGTACATTGTTATTGTTTACATTCATATTTTTTCTCTAGAAAAACTGTAATATGCATTTTATTTCACCAAGCCTTTGCTCTTTCTTTCTTTTCCATCTTAAGGATGTTGAGCATAATATTGAAAACCTTTATTTCAGCCATGTGAAGAAAAATGTCATTATTGCTGTTATATACATCGGTGTTGTTTCAGAACCTGAGTCAATACTTTGAGCTTGAGAGAGTAGAGATGAGACTCGCTGAGAAGGTCGGGAACTGGTTTGGAGCATATTGTTTTACAGCTAATAGTGCAATAAGAGAAATACAAATCAATTCTGACAGCAAAGAAGGGCACTCCCTGGAATGCTAAAGGCAAAGAAACTGAACAGAAGTGGGAGAGGAGCGAGAGAAACTCTGCGTTTGTGTATTTGTATGAGACAGAGAAGCTCCTTTGACATAAAGGAAGTGAGAGTGACTTCACCCAATGGTAACTATAGATTGCATCTTTATAACACACTCACAAATTCCTCCTAGTTCTTGCTCAGTAATCAACATGCTCCTACTCCATAATCAACAGATAATGATGGCTTTAAAATGATGTGTAGTTTTGTGCGACATCTATTGTGTGGCTGATCCAATAATTTAGCAGCTTCTCTCGCCACAGTATCTGTGTGTAGTTACAAAGTCATTACTTATAATCACAGATCACCTATTGACCAGTTGTTTTATGTTCCTGAGTTTTCTTCCAGCCTACTATTTGTCCTCTCTGTGCTAAATTCCTGGGTGATTATCTGTCATTATAGCCCAGTTTCAAAGAAAAAAATATGCATCAGGATAGATGAGGCAGCAACAAGACTGAGTGATAAAGAAGCAAGAGCCCCAATCAGTCAATGAGGTCATGGAAACTTGCTTTCGTGTTGTTTATCAAGCAAAAAGAAGGAGGATGAGGGTAAATTGCCTCTTCTTATCAACTCCTTTCCAAGAAAAGTAGACAGTCGGTAATGGTGGCTATGTGGGCTAATATCACAAAGGGGTCAGAAGATCAAAAGTCAGGCGATCACTGAGTAGGTACGCAGCATCCAGTTGCACATGTATGTACAGCACATTTATATTCAGGATTCCCAACAGATGTATCATTGACTCATGAAATTGGTGTCACTGCAGATGGGTCCTAGTAGGTGGGCCTGGTTTTCGAAAAAGAAAAAGAAAAAGAAAAAAAGAGTATTGAGAAACAACATTTGTGTGTATGACCATAAATGTGTGTGATTGTGTGTGGGTATCAGTGGTAATGTGACCTTGTCCTGTGCTCTAGCAATGGCAGGAAAACAGATCTGCAGAAAAGAATTGGAGGAAGTACACAATACACTCCCCACAGACACAGATATGGTGTGAGAGGATTATACAGGCACACAGTACACCTCCCTACATACATACACAAGCCGAACACAAACCATTTGCAATGGTCTGTATGCTTGTGACAACTTGAATCACCTCGCTTGTCAGTCAGAAAAGAAATACACACATGCACACGTACACAAATACACAACACAATTAATGTGAAAACTGCAGCTCTAGCCATCCAAAGTAGGGCACCCGAGTGCCTATCATTCAAGGGCATAACACAGCAGGACAGTTTTCATTGAAAAGAGCTGCGCAATTACCGGCAAAGAAATAGCCTCCAAAGCCATCTACCTCAGTCTTCCTGTGCGGGACCAGCTCCCCAGACACACTGAAGGGTCATTATCAGTGCATAAATGGAAATGACGCCACCTGCAGCCATCTCAGGCTGAAATATACCATCGCCATTTGCCTCTACAAAGGAGGGTTGCATCACCCTAGTGAATGGGAGCATTACAGTCAATACTGTCACCAATGTGAATTGTGGAAAACTAGCATATTATGACTTATTTTGTTATGAAATGGACCGTTCTAATATTTTTCACCAACATATAAGTGAAATTTGAATAAAGTCAACATTAATTTATTTGCTAATGGGTTGAGCCGTTTTATGTAATAAGTGTTAAGTTCATATGAATATCACCAACCTTAGCTGTGCTTCGCGTTGGCATGCTAATTTGCTATCAAACAAGGAAGCATGCTAACGTGTAATGCTAACATTTTAAACAGAGTTTTAGGCTACACTGTTAATAGTTGATAAGCTAGTTTCTGCCCATAAAAATGCTAGATGTCTGCTGATATGGTGAATTGTTACGTACATACCTCCTGGCAGCCACCTGTTGCTAGAGAAAATGAACATATATTCCCCAAATGATTAGCAAAAACCTCCTTTATCCTTTTGTCACAGTGCTGTGGTGCTAGTTTGAATGGTTGTGAAGTAAGTAAAAGTTGTGCCTTTTGAAAAAAGCTTTTACTTGGAAGAAGATGCTTATCCTTTTCTGGTTTGTGTCATATTTATTCACGGTGTACTACTGCTTGGCAAGTAGTTAGCAAGTAGCTGCAGACAAAATATAGAAAACCATGGCAATCTGCTGGCACCCAAATCAATCAGTGTGAGGTTTTTGGCGCAGTACTTCCTTTGCAACCATTTTCACCCGTCAACCATCAACCTTAAGGAACAACTGCCAAAAAGTCAGGAAATATATATATTTCCCTAGCAACCAGGTGTTGTATCACATCTAATATGGGAGACAACCTTCAAGCAATGTGCACATGATGTGTTAAAACTGAATTATATAACCATTAGCGTGTTAGCATATTCATTGTGCAAATGTTAGCATGATAAATACAGCATCAAAAAGCTGCTAGCATGGCTGTGGCCTTTTAGTCTTATTATTTATTGTTGAAATACATATTTATAGTTGTAGTACCTGCTCATAAATGTAATGTACTATTCATTTGGAAATACTTTTGTAATGTTGATTGTAAAAGCAAGACTTACCTTATATTCTAACTGAAAATATCCATGGTTTTCAGTAGCCTAAAATATTTTTTCATCTACTTGTTACAAAAATGGTGCTCCCTGACCTCCCTTACACCTACAGGTCTTAGTCATTTGTCGACTCCACAGATATGAAAGTTGTTGATATGTTGTTGTGGTCATATCCAATACAAGAAGTGGTTTTTCAAGTTCAGTTTCAGACATAATTTTTCAGTCAATAAGAAAAGTCCACAAAAAGCAACAAAACAACAAAAACAAAAGAGAGTGAACAAATAATGTCAGGGGGGATACCAACACCTGCGTTTCTGCGCCTTTGGATAGTACCCCTCTCCCTCACACACAAATACACACACAATCACACACTCCCTAGAACAAAAGTGTTGCTCTCTCATCACCATAGATACCCAATAGAAGTTTTCCAAAGAAACCTCACAACCCTCAAAGTAGCCAAATCCCTACCATTCTGCGTAACCGCCGGCAACAATACATACACTTGTTTGGCCGATTCATTTTGTAGGTCTCCTTTGTGTGTTAGGTTGAAGAGAAAAAGGAGGGGTGAGGCAGGCTGTGGGGGTGTCTGGAGAGGGTTTTGGACACTTTTTCTGGGCAGTGGGCAAAGATGGTGGGGCACATCAGAAGCTTTGCCAGAAAGATGCCTTAAGCATCAGCCAATGTGTTTGCCTGCGAGTCTTTCTATAGCTCCCAAGTGGCTGTACCTGTGTTATGTTTGTTTGGGTGGATAATTGAAGCATCCCTGTTTCATTCTTTTATTTTGTTATTCTCACTTCTTTTTTTTTACTTCTCCAGTCTCATATATTTCCATCTTTGGCTTGACCTGTAGTCTCCTCCTATCCTTCAATACCCCACTGGCTCAAAACCCTATTGTCTCAAATGGCACACACTGAATTACGTGCACACATACATGCACACACGGCCTCCAGCCTGCTCCATTGTCCTGCCACTGCTGGCTTTAGTCCTAATGCTATGTTGGACTCATGCCCATATAAACAAGCTCCCGGTCTGTCTGTCTGTCTGTCTGTCTGCCTGCCTGCCTCTCTTTTGCATCTATTCATGTCGCTGTGATCACTCTTTTTATTTTATTATGCCAGTGTTCGTCTCCCTTCTTTTTCAGTCTTTATGTCTGACTCTTCTCCCATTCATCCCCCTCCGTTCATTCTGTTGTGCTCCGTAAGCTGGGCTGAGCAATTAGTTAATGTACCCTCCACCCCAGGGGTGATTCTGGCACAGCCAACTGCGAGTGCTTGTTTGTGTCTGCAACACTGTGTGTGTGTGTGTGGCTTTGGTGTGGCCATTGAGTGGGGTTGCTGGGCTAATGGAGGCCCATGCACAGTGTCTTGGCACTGGCATCCTTTGGACAGCCCTCACCTCTTCTCTCTGCAGGTCCACTCAACCATAGCAGCCAGCCCTCTGTCCGGGGCTCTAGTAAACAGCCTTTTAATTACCACAGGGAAGGACCCAAACATATAAGATGAACTGATTCCAGTAGCACATAAAAGAGGGGTGTTATGATAACTATGATATTTTATAATGAAACAACAATGTCATGACTATCAAGAAAATCAATTATGTAGTTATTGTTTTTTTGTGTAAAACTGCAACAGGCATCCGTGCTTGCCATTTTTTGTTATCATTTAGCATTAGCATGTTTTGACCATGACCATTTTAAGTGAAAATTCTTACATCCCTATTAAATGGCCTATTACCCCTATATGATAATGTCTTTTTTACTGTATTGCACACATTATAAAATACTTTCTGCTAAGGGCAGATAATTGCTATGGTACTTTTTGCTATAGGTAGATGTTTCATTTTCTGGCATATTTTTCATTGAAATTATTTATGCTATCTTCAATTATCAAAAGTCAGAGTTTTGTGTACACACTTTAAGCTTTTTTCTAATCCGTAGATTAAAAAAGGCTTTAGCGCCACTTCAGCAGGAATTATACACCGGGAGAATAGCCCACAGTGGGTCTACAGAGCATGTCAGGATTTAAAATTAATATACTCAGAACTGTGTTTTTAAAAGGCTTTTTCAATTTGTTTGTTTTTTTGTGTATTTTGGTAATTGCACTTTTGCCATTGTGCATGCAACATCTTAAACACCAGCGTCTCCTGAGGTTTCTTCCTCAGGAGATTATTAATTTAAATCAAAAATATATACAAAATGACCCAATTAATTAAAAATATTTGTTCCAAACAACACAATTCTAGGAACAAATTATTATGATTTTAGCTTCTCATAACAAACATCCAATTCAGTCAATTTGCCCCATACGTCTGAGTTTGTTCTATTTGCAGTTGTACACAAATTTGAGCTTGAAACTCCTATTCTTATGTCTAATTTCCCAATGTCTCCGTAAATGTCTGTATGCTTTGCATCATGGACAATATGATCCCTTATAGAGGAAAACAGCAAACCCATTCACGGTCATCTCTCGCATCATTCTCTCCATGCTGTACTTTAATCTCAACCCCACGTTGGTGCCTTTCAAGCGTGGTTTGGTCCTATGAGGGTGTGTAAGGCCAAACAGGCGCCTTGCTGGACACCTCAGTACTTTTGTGAAGGCCTTGAAGGACACCCAGCATGCATCCCTTGGTACAAACAAGAAATGACTAGAGTGCGTCACAAAGGGACACCAACATAGATGCAGCAGAACTGGGTGTACCACAGGGGGCAAGTGGAAATCCGTGGGATTGAGTCTCTGTTTGTGTTTGAGTGTGTGTGTGTGTGTGCATGGTTGATTGTCAGCTGAATCCTATTAACAGGCATGGGTCCAATTAGAGCTTCTTGGATGCAACCAATTCAATATATTTATAGCTAAGACAAATAACTTTACAAATGAGCAAATGATGCTTGTGACGCAAACCCCAGCCCTCTGCCCTCCTGTTTACTACACGGGCAATAGCTTTAACCTTGATTTTACACTGATGGCATTAGATCATGGTTCTGCACAATAGATGCAGACAGTTAATGGCTAAGGGCTAGGTCAAACAGTGGAATAGAGCCCTTGTGTGTGTCTGTATGTGCATAACGATTAGCGTGTGCACGTTTGTCTGATATGTAACACAACTGGACATAGCCAGAAGGACAAAAGACGAGACAGCAGCTCAACCTTTCACCTCCCCACCCCCACCCTCACATACACACACACATAAACATGCACACAGAAAAATTCTTGCTCTCCAATGATTTCCTAACGCCACCATTTCATAAATAAGAGCAATGTGGTTTTTCATGCCCTGAAAACAGTGGTGTGTATTCCAACCCCTTGCTGTGTAATTACATTAGGGCAGACAGACAGTAGGATGATTGTGATAGGATTTTGTTATGTTTGTATATTTCTGTTGTTATTCTCGTGCCCCATAGAGAGATGACCCACTTCCACAGCTCAGTCTGTATGTCTGTCTGAGCTACACGGCTGTTTTAGTGTGAGCTAGTGTGTGACATTTGTGTGTTGTTCTTTAAGGCAGAGGCGTAAACTCTAGAGACACACAAACACAGCTACTGTCTGTCTCCTCCCGGCTAGCTGAATGCTGCTGCTGTGGGTGTGTGGGTGCTGAGTGGGTGCTTTCCAGTAAATTGGGGAATTTGTAAAAAGCACACATCTGTTAAAATCTGTCTGCAATAAACATGAAAAAGACTATTAAAGTGATAATCAGGTTATTCTAATCTTCATCATGTTAAATTTCAGATTGGACCACCAGCATTTACAGCTTTGCCGCTTGTTGTGGCTGCTCAGTTCAAATATGCCATCCTGGTATTTGTTTCAAGCCCAGATTAAATTTTTGTAGATTTTTTCCCTGCTCCCGTGACCCATTAATTAATGAATTTATCTTATTCATGATCGAGGGGGTTCATCAGTGTCTGACATTGTGTTTGTGCGAGCGCGTTTATGACCATAACCAGATGCTAGGTCATCTAGGAGTAGTGCTAGTCTCTCCTAACGGTTATGGATGAATAGAGATCTCAGTGAAACGCCAGAGGGACCACAGCCTAACCTCCAAGGAAGTTCAACTTGTTTCTAATAAAATGAGAATCATGACCACTGCAAAAGCCTACTGGCAGGTTTGTCTACTGACAGAATCCTTTTCATTTTGATAAATGTCACCAATTTTTGTAATTTTTTTTTCTTGTTATGGTTGCTATGCAAAGTCTGCAAAAGTTGCTTTACTTGTTTTTCTTCTCTTTTCCTGCGGTCTGAAAGTATCTATCAAAATCTACCCACATTAGTCAGCCGGTGTGCTATTTTTCTGGGTACACCTAGCACTTATTACTTGATTATGCAATTTTAGTGCATCACCAATTCAATCGTGCATGCATTTACATTCTGCAATAAATGCAGAAGTGTAGAAGAAGAACTTAAGATTGGAATCAGCAATGTTCGAATCACTTCTGTTATATAGTAAAGCAAATTTTAAAAGATCTTATTCTGTAAGAATTTTAACTCTAATTAAGTACAATATTTGAGAAAATGTTTCCTTCCTTCTCTTAATGCAATGGTGTGAGACAGAAGTAAATACTGGGCTTAAAATGACAAATTCTAATTTTATCATGCCATCACACTGTGTCAGAAACTCAAAAGTAGATCACGAGATTATGATATAATATATTTTGATCCTTATTACCTATAATATAATTCTTTGTACATGCCCAAGCTTCTCCTTCATCCATGCCAATATGGCATCTGCCGTGGTCTGGAGGTGACCGAGAGGTAACAGCAACCTGAGCCAGGCTGGCTCGTGGTCATCTCTGCGCCCATATGCCCACTCCATGGATACACACTCTCCTAGCAGAAAAACTCCCACACAGTTGATGCTTCGTTACCTCAAACACACACATACACACACGCGAGCAAACCACATATACATATACATATACAAACACCGAGGTACACTTTATGTGTGTTGCCACTTCATCTGTGCAGCAGTGTGAAGGGAGTGAGAGAGTAGCAAGGGTAACACTGTGCTTCTGCCAAATCACCACATAATGAAGTGTTCCAGGACAATCCAACCATGCCAACCATATGGCCTCAACACTTCAGTGGAGTGATGGACCCAACACTTACGTACAACACATACGTGGAACACACATCTTTAAAACCTTGTTTTCTGGCAGCTAAACACAAACATAACATGTTGACTCTTTATATTGTGCTATATAAGAATATACGTTATGATTTAATGAGTTACACTAAACAGTTATATTTTTGTCACTGGAGCTGTATATTTTTTAATACTAATTATACTGGTTATATTCAACTTTCATCATATATCAGACAACCCAACTAAAAGCTCAAAACACTGATATAGTAACAAAAAGTCTTCAAATTCTTCATTTAGCATTTAGTGGCAACTTGAATTTAGTTGTGGACACAAATATTGATGATCGTTAAGTTACATATACCCGTTAACCATTACGTTAAAACAATTCCCTGCAGATGTGAATACAAAACATGAGTGATGAATACTAAAAATATTTTTATTTAACTTCTTTTTTAAATGAAGCAGAAATAGCAGATTATTAGGGCCCTTTGTTGGCAACCCCAACAAAAATTCATCATTTACTCTCCAAGCTTTAGTGAAACTTAATAATAATAATATAAATTTTCACTACTGCACTGAGAGCAGTTTGCAGAGAAGTCACCATCTTCCAAAGCAACAAGCTCCTAGTAATCAACGAAAATGCAAAGAGAGTTTCAGTGCAGTACCATATATGTCTTTTTCACACCAGCAACCTCCAGTAACCACTCACCAACAGGTCATGACCCCTTGGCAGTTTGCATGAATGCAGTTTTAGCAAATGATTTCACAGTAACCAGCACCAAGAGCCAGCACCAAGAGCCATCCCCTAGCAGTCAGGAAATATTCATTTTTCGCCCATCAACAGTGTTTGCCAAACGGTCAATTTCTAGGCCTTCAACAGCTTTCAAAAGTTTGAACATTACGTCACTTTTCTAACTTCATCTAAATTAGGTTCTTATTTCATACCCAAGTGTTACAGTCAGTTGCAACAGAAGAAATTTTAATGTGGATATTTTCTAGATGCACATCACCAGTGGACACAGGTGTTCCTCCCATTGTCCTTTCATCGCTGGCAGACTTTGTTCTGCAGGTGGTATCATCTGTGGCGGAAGAGTTGCGTTTCCAGCTAATGTATTTCATCAGCTACAGCTGTTTGGGACGCTCTTCAATGGGGTGGAAATTAGGGTCGTCAAGTCGCCAAGTAGCTCCTTCATCCATATTAGAGGGATAGAGAGGAGGGGTGCTGCTCATTTATACTGGCTCAGGTGGGAAAGTAAAAGTGTCGAGTGTGTTTCCATGTGTGTGCGTGTGTGTGTGTGTGTGTGTGTGTGTGTGTGTGTGTGTGTGTGCCAAAAAGTGCAGAGCATTTTTTTTATTCCCTCAAGTCCTGGTATGAGGATGGATGGCCCCATTATGAAGGGTTTTAACCCCTGACTGGGAGATTGAACCATCACAGTGCAAAATTGCCACAGAGATGCAAGAAGATACTTGACATTGGTACAGAGATTGTATGACGGTGGTGGTGGAAGATAACATCTTTATCTAAGGTTTCTTGTGTTATATAAACACAAAAACACAATATTCCAAACCAGCAGAGTATGGAAAAGCTTTTGTTTAGACAATATTTTTATAAAGAGCATACAAATTGATTGCAGATCATAAACTTGACTGTTTAATATAAGAGGTATTGGAACGTGCAGTGTCCCAGCTGTTTTCAAATCCCTTGTCTTGTACTTCTTAAACAAAATTCTATATTTTTCTTTGAAGAACACAGGAGGCTTTATGTGGGCCCTTCTGAATTAGTCAATTCTCGTACAACCACAATTCTAGAAGACTAAAGGCTTATGGCTGTGTTGTTAAGCAGTAATGCGTTCACATGTCAAATGTGATACACTGCTTGCGCAGCATTTGCATGCTGATGCCTTCAACGCTACTTTCAGTCCATTTTCATATTTCTCGAATTCCTCTGACTACGGGAAATGGAACAAGTGATGAAATTTAAATGGCTTCTATACATAATCATAGAGCACATTCAAAGGTGCATTCTCTGCAGGGATTGGCTCTGGCTTGTTCTTTCCACTCACTGACAATGCCACTGCAAGTGAGCAAAACAAAAATCCCTCTTGCGAAGCAAAAATAAATTCCAGGGAAGAAAGCAGAAAGGCAGATGATGGAATATCATAAATACAGAGTGAGTCTGTATTGTCTTTGGAAAATTGATGCTCCTGAGGGTGGCAACTTTGATTTTAGGCTATTCGGGTATAATGAAATTTTCATGTGTGTGTTTTTCTGTGAAGCTGTACACGCCTGTGACCTTTTATGTCATCTACCGTGTCCGTGTCCTCACTGTTTACAGCCCTCACCACCTATAGCGATAAATCTTTCACATGAGCGTCACCTCTGCACGTATATCACACCCACCATAAGCTGCGCACATGGAACAACATTTTATTTTAATGGCGCACAAGATTGATGATGAGTGCACCCTTTAATTATTCTGTCCTTCTGTAATTACTCTATGTCAGTGTTATCTCTCTCATATATCTTTAGGTTATTGCAAGAAGGCAGTGCAGGGAATACACATCAGCTGGTGAATTAAGGCAAGCTTAAGTATTGTGCACCAATTTACAGAAATATCTTGTAGGTTTGAACTCTATGTATAAAATTTATATTCAAGATATGCAGAAAAAATAAAAACTCTTCGCAAACAAGAAAAAACATGGGATGAGCCAAAGGGATAATATGTCCTAGATGTTCAGAAGGATAGGGAGAGCATCTAGACTTCCACAGAGCCAACTCTAATGAAAACCATGGGAGGTGATCAAAAGCTCTAAAAAAATGCAAATGGACTTTGGAATATGGAGACAACGGGTATCAAACAAACTAGCAAAAACATTTAGATATAATTAAACTCGATATGACCTCAAAAACAAGAAACCTTTATAATAATTGTGAATGATAATATAACACCCAAAATGTGGCATGTAAATCAGCCCAGCTTAGAGTAAGCAAACTGGATTAGATTTTTTTGCTGTTGTGACTTTTCTGTAATGTACAAACCCAATTCTGAAAAATCTAGCATGCCCTGTTAAATTCAAAAGAAAAAAGAATGCAAGGATTTCCATATGTCATCAATCCATAGTTTATTTACTGCAAACAAAGAAAACATATGCAATGTTTAAACTGGGGAAAAAATGTACATTTTAAGAAACATTTGTGTTGATTTTTGAGGGAGGCAACACATCTTAAAAAGCTGGGATGCTTCACACACATTTCCAGTGTGAAGCATCCCCAGACAACAGTCTGTAAACATCTGGGAATCGAGGAGACCAGCTGTTGGACCTTTGGCAAAGGACTGTTTCCTATACTGAGAAAGGATTCTAGCTACTTAACAGGCCTGGCTCTTCTCTGTTGGATTTTTAATTTGAATTTCTTTGTTTAATATCAGCACATTACAAAATGACACTTTTGTATTTGGTTAAACTAAAACAAATGACCAACCGTCAACCCAAAAAAAAAAAAAAAATGCTATTGGAAACAATACGAAAAATGCCTCCTCTAACATGGTTTACAATACCAGGAATCTTCCCTGAAGGCTTTAATGCTACAGTAGTTTCTTTCAGACATCATTTCCAGTAACTGAACATGTTAGATGGTTATCTGCTCGCTTTGAATGTAGCACAAGGCTAAACTGCGTGCAGCTTCAGTAACTGATGCCTATTGTCTACTGCCTATTAGCTGCTCGACATCATGACTGTTTTGGAGATTAACCAAACATTATAATAAGAGACAAAATAATCCCCTTGAAAACAGCAAATAGTTTCTGACCTCAGCATAAAGGGAAATCACTAGAAGTGGGTGAATTGATGCAAATATCAATAATATCAATACCAGTGCTGGTACAAGTATTGGGCTGGTGCTGCACTATATGAAAAATGTCTGAACCTTTTTGTGTAGACTGTCACATCTATTTTATTCATAGCCTATAGCACATTTAAACCACAGAAGTCGACCTGAAATCCTTAATAGAAAGGCAAATTTACATTCCAGGTCTCTAAAAACCCAGTTTTAAGGGTAAAACTGGGTTTAAAATACATGAAAATCTGAAAGGTGTGTTTTGTTGTGTTAACTATTAATGGATTAAGAAATCACAGTGACTTGGAATTTGCAAATTAATGTTAATTCTTCTTATATCGTATGCCATGTCTCGCTACTCTTCCCTACATAAGCTGCCTTCATAGGTTCAGAGTATCTGTATTTCATTGGCAATAGTGGCTCCATTTACTTGGTATCGAATCAATAAAAAAAATGTCCAGAATTAACCAGAAATGAGACACAAATATCCATCCACAAATGCCCTTAACGCATTATTGGAAAGTTGGATTTAATTTAATGCATGCTAGTATATTAAATGTTCCAAAGGGCTGTTTTTAAGTCGTAAGAAGATTCACAGCCTATAACACAGACCCACTGATTAAACTATTTGTGGACCAATTGTGCTTATGTGCACATTCACGCACCAACAGCTCATTCTGATCCAGGAAAAACCCTGTACATGGTGTACTGTTCAGACTCCTTTCATCATTGTCATGCAGGTCTGAATAAAGGACATAGTGACATCTGCATGGCACAATGCCACTTTAACAGACCGATGTAGCCAACAATGTTGTATCCTGTTAGCAAAAAACAAAAAAACCCTAAAAGGATGTCTCCTTTCTATTGTTTCACTCAGCATACACCTTAAAAAGCACCATTTTAGCCCAAGGCGATCATCAGCTTCTGTTAACATGAGGCAGTGGGCCCTACGCCCACCATATAACTCCTTCAGCCATGTCACCTGCCCATGAGACCACGGTCCCCTCCCTCGGCTCAAAGAAAGAGTTACATGAACACAGCAGGAGTAACAAAGGGATGCGAAGCATATTCTTTTCCTCGGATAATGAGTTTCACATATCAGAGGGAAAGCTGACCTTGCCTTCCTCTTGAATGTATCTTAATGCTCGATCTCTCCCTGAAAAACCAATTACAGAATGCTTTCCGTATGCATGTGCATGTATGCGTTTGTTGTGTTATGGTTACATGGGGGCAGTTAATGGTGCAGTGATGGCGAGTTTGCGTGAGCGTCATCTGAGGTCCTTGGTGCAATCATGACATAAGAACGCGCTAGATAACACAGAGCCACCCACAAAGCGCAGGTTTGGGCAGGAATGAGTCACCAAAAGAACAGCAGGAGAGCTGTTTACATAAGCACATCAAATGGCAGCCCCCATTAGAGTCTGTCATTACATAATACTGAACACAGCAGCAGTTGCTTCATACTGTAAACAGCTAAGCATCACACAGAGAGAAACAATAGGAAAGACATTTCACTTCAATACAAACTGGCCTAAAGTTGCTCGCGAAGCAACTGTTCTCTAGTTTAGAGTTTAATAATAACACAGACACAAAAACCACTTTAAATTTAACAGTGGAGGAAACAGCCTGTCTAATGTTGAATGGATCATTTCAAGGAAACCACACAACTCTGCAGTTTCTCTCAACAGTATGAACTCTTTTATAGTGTTTTTAACTCATTGCTTTGTTTTAACTACTCAGAGTATCATATATATGCTCTCATAAACCACAATTCTATGTACTGCCAGGGTATAAACTATTGCCTTATTGTGGATGTAATGCATTTTGTTTTCCAATAGCTTAACAGATTCAATGACAAAATTTGCAAGCACAGCAGGTAAGAATAGTGCGCTGGATAATAACGCAGACTTCTCTTTTTCTTAAGACCAGAATTTACTCGTTTCAGAAATAACCTCAAGTAATTTGTGCAAAGTCCCACAAGCTCTGCACACATTCACAAGTCTTTGCACAGGGTCAGTTCTTTGATTATTGCTGCTCTAAAATCAGTTGGTTTCCGAGCACAGACCCAGCTCAGGCTAAAATTTTCAAAAGGGTTTAGGCTGAGGCTTTGGGAGGGCCATTTCAGAAGTTAACCAGTTTTGAAGGATGTCTGGGATCATTGTGCTGTTCTTCTGCACAATTGTTTGAGCAAATGATCTTCCCGACATGTGTAAATTTACAGTTATTCTTCTTCTTCTTCTTGGATCTTTACTGAGTTCCTTGGACTTTGTTGTGAGTACTGACCAATTCATTAAGTGCTGTCAAACAAATCAGTCATAAAGACATTGTAGAACTCTCAGCACCAAATATTAAATGATTTAAATGAGTGGATGTACATATCTGAGGCTATATGTACTTTTGAACCTGTGTACATAAGTGAAAATCCAAACTAAAGTCAAACTTGTGCACCTTGTGTTATTTTTCAAGTCATTAAAGATGTTTGCAGTACATTAACCCTGGAAAACGAACAAATCAGTTAACAACAAATCCTTAATAGCCCAAAATTACGATGCTATTCCTGCCCAAGATGATTGTCTGGCCACCAACTAAATAATGTTATGAACACAAGCTAAGTTAGCCTGTGAAATACTACTTAATAAGTACTTCAACAACATAACAAAGAGTGGTGAGGATGGCCTAAATATTGCAGTAACCGTAAGGACGAACGAGTGTGTTGCATGGAGTCCTGATGGAAACAGTAGGATTTTGGCTTTTCATGTATTTGGAAACTGGGATGCCCTGTTGGCATCATATTTTGGTACACTTTGTTTTTCAGCTTGCAGGGTAAATGTCATGAAACGGCAAATTTTAAAATAAACGCTTTTTTGTTTTTTGTTTTTTTTTACTAGTTTTTACTGGTTAAACCTAACCAGGAAGTGAAAATGAAACTAGTGGTTAGCAGACTTACTGTCTTACATAATCATCTCCAGTATCCATATGTGGACTTGAGTAAATATGAATACTCAATAAGCAGCAAATAGGCATCAGACTAAAATAAACCTTTTTGTCAAAAGGCACTCCTACACACCATCTAAATGTAACAATATCCATCTTATTGCTCAATTTTTCATCATGTCGCCAGTCATTTTGTAGATGCTGCTGCCAATTGTACATCCAGACAAGCCACAGATGTCATTGTTGTGCAGCTGTGTTAATTGCTTTAATTACTGTCTGTTACACAAGTTCATATACTGAAAAACACCCTGCCTCTGATTAATTCAGGTTCGTCCATATTACTTACAGCTAATGGACTTTCTCGCTATTCATAATCTCCTTCAGCATGAACACACACACCGTTAAATGTGTGTGCCTGACAGTACTGTGATTACAGTACGTTGCATCAGGCTGCTGTTTATGCTGCACCCTACAATTCATAGACATCTCCTCTCTCGCTGTGCCGCCCTAAATTGCTCCACATATTCACTGCTTACAGCCAGTCAGATGATATCAGTGATTAAGAAAACACTTTGCATCCATAATAACCAACGACTAACATGTTTTGTAGAAAATCACCAACTATTTTCAATATGCAGTTTATGTGAAATTCACTAAAGAATGGATTGCATTTATATGGCGCTTTTCGAGACCCTCAAAGCACTTTACAATTCCACTATTCATTCACTCTCACACACTGGTGGAGGTAAGTTACAGTTGTAGCCACAGCTGCCCTGGGGCAGATTGACAGAAGCAAAGCTGCCATATGGCCCCTCTGGCCATCACCAGTAGGCAGTAGGTAGGTGAAGTGTCTTGACCAAGGACACAATGACCAAGACAGACAGAGCTGGGGATCGAACCGGCAACCTTCTGGTTACAAAATGAGCGCCCTAACCCCCTGAACCATGGTATTAATTATAAGATAAAATGTAACTTTTTTTAATATCTTTTATATATATATATATATATATATATATATATATATATATATATGTGTGTGTGTGTGTGTGTGTGTGTGTGTGTGTGTGTGTGTGTGTTTGTTTGTTTGTTTGTTTGTTTTTTCAAATATAGAAAAACTACAATATTAGAAATCTCTTAAAGTGTACAGTGTGTTTGAAAAACCAAATAAAGATGAGCTACTTTATGATCTGATGATCATCTGTCCATGACCTGGACATTCACAGCTTCTCTAAGTCTAGTGTCAGGTCCTGTACTTCCCAGAAATCTCACAATCATACTGCAATTTTTTGAAAAAAATATATGACTTAAAGATAGAGGAACTGACCTTTTCTATTTTGAATCAGAATAATGCACTGTTTTGTTTTTAGAAGCAGTTTATGCTTGCTAAACATGACTTTACTCTTAGTCTAAAACCTACATTTTTCACCACTTAGGAGACAGAGAAAGACTAAGCTTTATTTTTCAAATGTAAGCTACAACGGGCAAATGTTAAACTAACTATGCTAAAACCACTTAAATATCCAATTATGCCTCAGCTAAGACTAAGTGACAAGTAGAGGGTGTGTATTTAAACCACAATTAGACAGAAGAAATTATAATTGAAAGGTAAATAGGTAAATTGAAAGGGAAAACAATTACTAATGCTAGAGCTCATGCAGACTATCCCTCAACATCTTATTGGACTCTTTGTGCATTCATTGTTCATTAACCTCAAACAGCCAAAGGATCAAGCCATTTTTTTCTTAACAGTTAGTTATGCAGCACTCAAACAGTACTTCAATATTTAGAATTGCAAGTAAATTTGGTATGTCGTACAAATTGCATTAAGTATCAGGAGACAAACATGTGATTACAACGGTATGAACTTAAACCCAGAGTAAGGGAAGAGTCAAATCATTACAGTAAGCGAATTTTGTGTTGCCTACATGAACAGTTTGTCTCCTTCCCTAAAGTAGGAAGCAGACCGACATAGGGAGAAAACCAAGTGATTGTGACTGATCATTGCATTATTCATGCTCATGCAAAGGCCTCGAGCTCTGTCCGTATGGTGAGCTAGGCTTTGCAACATTGCAAAAGGTTAAGGAAGCTACAATCTAGACACAAACGACAAGTACTCATCTCAGATTCCCCTCTGTCTGCTTTACATTGCATATGCAACCAGATACACCTGTCCCCACACCTCAAAAAGAACATTCAAAGAGAGGAAACCGTAGACACGCTCCTTTCACTGTCAACCACAATCCAACAGCCCTTTCTTTATTACATCACTGCATCCCACTCATGTCCTCATCTTTTCCCCTCTTTTTTCCTGCTGCACGTCACCACGCTTTTGAAGCTTTTTTCCTCTCTCCTTTCATCCCTCCTCCTCTTCCAGTCCTGAAAGGTTGATCTGTGACTGAGCTTGTTGCGTCTTTTATCGGTGTCTCGCAGCAGCCCGGGGACAAAGGGGAGCTGAAATGTCACAATGTCTCCATATTCTGCCCGTGTGCAGATGCACACACATGAAAAGAGGCTGACATTCAATCATCTGCACTGAAAAGCTCAAATAAAGTAGGGGATGGATAGAGGCAGACAATGAGCATGAGGGCGAAGGAGAGAAAGAGAAGGCAGGAGGAGGAGGGGGGCACATTTTGTAATTGATTATGCTAAATCCCAACCCAGGAGCTAAATGAGAGACTAGACTATGGATAACCAGGAAAAAGACAAAACCATCTCTTGAGCATTTTACCGAGTCTTTATTTGTCCTTTGTTTTTAGTCCCCTGAGTCAAAATGCAAATGACGAGCTTCTCCAAATATTTAGCCAGTACATCACTTAACCCCTTCCTTTGTGTGCATCAAATGTAATACTGTCTCAGCTTAAGGGGCAAAGGACAGTAAGCCATCACCTCTTCAATCAAATGGGTGTATTTGTATATATGTGTGTGTATGTGTGAATGAGACAGCATGCGTTGATCCCGTATCTATATCTGCTTATCCGTCTCTACTGTCTGACTGATCCCTGACTACCCACACAATCATCATGCTTCTGCACAACAAACACTCTGACACTGTGCGTGTGTGTGCGTGTGTGTGTGTGTGTGTCTGGGGATTAATGTTTCAATATATTATGGGCAATCAGTTCCATATACGAAATGAGAAATTTCAGCCTGCCATTATGAATTTCTGTTAATCTACCTTATCCAGCTCTGCTGTTCCATGATAGGCTTCTTTCAAAATCAGCGCACCAATGAGTCTCCAAGGAGCTTTCTCCCTTCCTGTGCATCACAATCACCGACAACTTCTGTGGCACTGGGGAAATTATTCGTAACTGTGTTTTGCAATGATGAAAGACACTTTTAAAAAATCAATAAATGAATGCCATGTTTACTCAGGAGATATCCCACAAACTGCATTTGCTGTCATTATTTACCCAAAATGATATCAACATAATAACATTCTCACAATGACACTACTAAGATACTGAGTTTAAAGAGTTCAAAGATTTTTTAAAAAATTAAGGATTTTCATGTAGACTCTCAAATCTTTGACTGATGAAAATTAGTCCATTTGCTATACATAGAGTCAATATTCATTGTGCTCATTGTCAGCTTTATGTTTTATTGCCAGGCTGAATGGACCACACTACAAATAACCCTTAGTTCCTATTGCACATGGCCTTCATGCAGGATTACAGGTCATCCTCTTTCTGAAACAAACAGGTGTAGCTCCTTTGCTTCTAACTCAACTATCTGCTGATTGGTCCTCGTGAAAAGAATGTTTGATCAGCAGATGATAAGCCTCCTCTGCTTGCAGCCAGAGTTCTGTACCTAAGATGATTTCTAATCTTAGTTACATGATACAGAACCAAGAGTAGAAAAAATGTCTGAAACGGTTTTTACAGTCTTAAACATGTTTTTTTGTTTTTTGCTTACAGAGATTAGTTGTAAATACATTTTTGATACTTTGTTAAAGTGAATATGATCATCCACCGCTTTCAAAGTATAAATGGTCACGTGAAAAAGATTTTTCACAAAACTATAAGGCCCTCCAGGATTCAGTAACTTGTATAAGGCAACAACTTGACTTTATCAGTCTCTCACATCATTATGGAAGAATTTTGAGTCACTCTCCTTTACAGCTTTGCTTCAGTTCATTGAGGTTTGTGTGCATGTTTATGCACAGCGTTCTTTAACTTTATCAGGTCGGGGTCTGGACTTTGACCGGGCCATTGCAACACCTTGATTCTTTTCTTTTTCAGCCATTCTGTTGTAGATCTGCTGCTGTGCTTGGAGTCGTTGTTGCATGACCCAGTTTTGGCGCAGCTTTAGCTGTTGGACAGAGCCTCACATTTCAGTCTGAAACACTCTGGTATACAAAGGAGTTCGTGGCTGACTCAATGCCTGCAAGGTGCCTACGTCCTGTGGCTGCAGAGTAAGCCCAAATCATCACCCTTCCACCGCTGTGCTAGACAGTTGGTATGAGGTGTTTTGAGCTCTTATGCTATCTTTAGCATTTGCAGTCATGGTGCTGTGCATTATGCCCAAACACCTCCACCCTTCAAACTTGTTTTTTTTCTTTGTTTTTTTGTCAAAAACGTTAGCATTTGGTATGCTAGCTTAGGTCTGTAGAGTCTGAGATTGCACAGACATTGCATTGAACATTTTGAAATGGGGTGAACTTGCTGTGACATCCACTCCTCGATATATTGGCACTTGTAAATAATCTTTCTAGAATGATGGACTTCAGATTGCTTGGAAATGGCCGTATAACCTTTCACAGATTAAAGGGCAGTAATAATTGCTTCTCTAAGATCATTCCTTATCATTTTCCTTTTTGAGATTGTGTGAAGACATTTCTGAAAAGGCGAGACCAGCAAACTGCTAAAATGTCATCTTTTATATAGATGGTCACATCTGTTGATAATCAATTATTCAAGTGCATTTGATTATCAGCACCCGATTGTTACTTATCTCCTAATTCGTATGGAAGCTGCAAGAGTGCATTTTCACCTGCTGTTTCTGCATTTTTTCTTCATCTCTGTAACAAACTGAGGATGGAAAACAACTTCAAATAGGTAAGTTCGACACAGATGACAGATGTTAGACGTTTTCTGGAAGGCAGCACTGTTAACTGATTGTTTTATTTGTTTATCATTTTGAACTTGCACATTGTAAGTGATGTAACAATTTGGTAAAACGATTTAGTTTTGAACAAAATCATATGTGCTGTGTTTGGGTTCCAATAAATTCCCCAAAAATCTTGGAAGGGGAAAAAAAATAGAGCAAAATCATTTCATCACATTTTTATTTTACTCCTTCAGGGTTACAGAAAGGGTTACTGTAAACTTAACCATTTACATATCCATCTATTCATCTTTCGCCTGATTCAGTTTCATTTACAAGTCCTATTTTAGTTAGAAAGAAAGACGCCTCGCTTCTTTCTAATTGTAAGAGGTGGGCATTTTGAATGAATGTGGGACACAAAATCAATGGAGCTTTGATCAGGCCGCTGCTCAAGCTCTGCGAATGTTAATGTTACACGACTTGCCCGCTCGCTGCTATGGAAACTAAAGGGCGTCCGAAGGTCGCCTCACTTCAAGAAAGCACTAATACATGCATGCAGTGGGCTGTAGTAGGCCCACCTGGAGATGAAAGGAGGGAAACAGGGGAGGAGATGAGATGGTGGGGGAAAGGAACGATGGGCCAGATGGATGCAGTACACTCACTCACACAATACCCCAAGGGGCTCACAGCCTTCCAGACTGTGTTTTTGTGGATTCAGTGAGCGTGTCCTAAAAGACAATCCCATCTTTAGCCTGACTGCACCCACACCTCTGCTCATCCTCTGTCTGGAGTGCAAGAAGATTTAAATACTCTCAACTCAGCATGCCTGGATTTTTCTTTCTTAATCCTGCTACCCATGGTGGAGAAGCTACAGACCCCGAATTTGCCCATAGAGCACAATGAAATGTATTATTGAGCCATCAAGAGCTTAAGTAACATTTCACTTGGAAATTAGAGCAAAGAATTAATATCATGGCATAAACATACCTACTATAGTGGGCTCCCTTTTCCTCTTGTTAGCTCCATCACCATGAATATTGAAAAGGGATAGAGAGGCACTCTGCCCATTCAATACATTCTATAAATTTAAAGTGGCATGTGCAATTTATGAAGATGTATTGGCTGCTGTCTGCTGCCCTGCATATGTGTATGACTGTCCCTGCTGTTGTGAGGCTCAAAGGTGACGTACCTCTGCTGTTATTTATGCATGTATCAGAGCACTGAATCAATCTGCCTGCAGTGTTTCTGGTATAAATTTGATGTAAAATGAAAATGTTCCTGACCCTGAGGTCTTTTGTCCCAGTGTTGCCTTTACTACAGCAGTGTACTTAATCATAAGCACTTATGGAGTAATACATAAGTGATTTTGTGTGCTTCTGTTAAGAAACAAACATCACAGAATTTTTAAATGTCTTCATAAAAATTTCAGTAAGTCACTTTTCATTGTTTTTGTGACAGTTGCTGTTCTTTATATTGATATCATATAATGTAACTCACACTATATTGGTACATGTGATTTATATAAATTCGCTGACACACATTCACCATAAAACATGCAAAGCTCACACAGATGTTGGTCTCAAACCCTGGACTTTCTTCATCTGCAGGAACCGTGCTAGTCACTGCACCACTCCATCGTGTGAATGTGAGCTTTGCCATCAAAATACTTAAGCTGTGTTATTGGTTTGGAGTTTTTTTGCTTTGGTATTTTAATTAAGTTTTGCATCAAGCTCTTACATTCGGCAATATTTTATTCTTTCATGCATTAAAGAAGGAAACAACATTATCTTACTTTTCTGAGGTCAGTGAGACACACACACAGTGGAAGGCACAGGTAAAATGAATATGTATCAGCCATAAAAGTGTGTAATTCCCAGTTTCCGCTTTCCAGTACTACAGTGGAACTAAAAATGATTGCTTTACCATAGAAGTACAGTGCAACTGAGGTTTACATTAACATGCTCAGAATGACCCCTACATAATGACTGAGACAAAAAGTTTGACAATTGCAGCTTGTCCTTTACATCGTTCTTTAACCGCACCCATAAGACCCATACATTTCTGTCACTACTTTTGATTACTAGTTAATTTGTCTTTTCCCAGCACGGGATGCTTCTTCTCATTCTCCCTTCAGCAGACAAGGACAATGGAGGGCGATGTGGTCCTGTGGTCCGCACAGGGATTTCATCATGGCTTCCTTCCAGAGGAAACACACTTAAGCACACTTACACGGAAATGGGGTCAGTAGTGTCATCGAAGTCTCTGCCTTGTGTCCTCTAGCACCTCATGCTTTGCTTTGTGTGATTATGTGCATGACCATGTATGTGTGTCTTAACATCCAGTCTGACTGAGTGCATGTGTGTTTGCGAGGTTACTGTCAGGGCATGGGTGTTCACCACAGCGTGTTGTCTGATTGGCTGATCGGTGTAGTTGTTTACATTGTATCTCTGTGCCCAGTGAAGAGGAACAGACCCCCTACAGACAGTAGCCTCTGCACCAGACAGTCATCTCACCAAGCACGCGCACGCACACACACACACACCATTATTCCCCACGCTTGGGCAGACCTTGTTACTATGCAGACACACTTCTGCTATCCCACTTTGGTAGGCTCGCTTCCCAGACGTGAGCATGCTGCTCTTAAAAAGTTGACAGATGTAAGGCATGACGGGGGCAACTGACAAACATGCGGATATTTATGCTAATATGTTTACGCAGGTTTTGCATCATGCTCATAAATTTAAAAGGGACTAATTTTTCCACCCATTGCCTTTTATTTTAAGCTTTCAGGTACTCAAAACTACTTTTTGTTTCTATGCTAATTCAGCCGTGCAGAAGAAACACGCATTTATGATTATTATTCAGAATTATTCACTTGCAAATTTAAAATTTCAGGGGGGTTTAAACATGCAACTATAAAACAATCTTTTGGAAATAAAAGTGAAATATAAACAATTTGATCGGCTGTTTAATTAAAACTAATCTTTAGCCATTTAGGGAAACTAAAGGACAGCTGACAAAGAATGCATAAATAATAAATATGCGTCACAAATATCAAGGACCACAGTATCTGGGCAGAAAAGTGTGTTCCTAATCAGTGGGGTGGATGTGTCTGTGTGTCCTTCATGCATTTACATGCATTTACTCCCCATGAATGCATGTAAACAAACATTAGTTAGCTCAGGAAGAGGCAAAGGTGCCAGCCTCCAGTGTTAATTGTATAATGATCCATGTATAATCTGTACATATATTCCTAGCGTGTGTCAAAGGATGTGTGCAAAAGCCTCTGTGATGCATGTAAAAGACTTCATGTTCTCAGTTTTGTGGTAATGATGTAGAATTGCTTACAGGATACTGTGTGCATGTCTGCCTGCGTCATTGCTGAGGAGTGAATATCACTCTCCATCTGTAGCCAGGATGATATGATGATTACTGCTGTGTGTATAGAAGTGCGAGTATGTGTCAATGTCCAGGTGTGTCCCATGGCAACAGCAATTCACCACAATTCTCAACAAGGGCCTTTTTAAAAATTAAAAAAAGCAATACGAATGTTTTTTTCTCTTTGTTAAGCTACTTAACACTGACCTATAAATCGTTCAAGCATAAAAAGAGCACATAACCCAAAAAAATGAATCAGTGTTGTCTCTGCATGCAGCAGACAACTTAGCAAATAACAAATTGGCACTTTGTTTCTAGTAGCCCGCAAAAACAAATATTTGTTCCCATTTCTTTAGTTGAACCTACAAAAAACTGCCACATTTGTGTGCAATGTTTCCTTAAAATTTGAGGAACCCGGACAAGTGAAAGACAAAGAAAGAAGTGACAGTCGATGAACAGTATCGGTAAGTCATGTTCTTTTTGAAATAGGAAAACATCCAGAAAAGACCTAATACAGGACCTGACAGATACATCTGGACCTTCAGTTGATCCGTCTTCTGTTCACTAAAGCCTCGTTAGAAACGGTCTCAATAGAACAAGCCTGAAAGGAGTTTGTTACGGAACCTTTCTTGTAGTTACTAGCAAGTATTCTTCAGGAAGAGTTTTCCAGAGTTCAGGCTGAGATGGAAAATAAAGATGCTCACACCACATGAGCTCATTGGAATTATAAAAACTCTGGGTTTGCCTTATATACAGAATTTCCATTTGTGTTTGCACATGCTCAATAAATTGCTCCACCTATTTCATGCATTTCCTTGCAAAATATGTCAGATTGCTCAAGACGGTTGCACAATACTGCAAATGCACCTTTCCACATCTGCACTACAATCTATGAAAGAGATCATTTCTTTCACAAGAATATTATGTAGGCATATAAACACTATTAGTCTGAAAGGCATTTTTGCACACATGTGCACGTGTCTTGGTTCTGTGGATTTTTTGTATTATTTTATACTGTAATATACTATACTCTTAAACTGCAAAAGGTTTTTTGCTGAGCCATGCCCATTAACATCAAGCATCAATCAATAAAACAGAATTACTTAATCTCCCATTTTCACTCCAGTGTGTAAGCTACTCTCAACCATGGAAAGAAAACTTCTAACAGCATATAAAAGATGTTTAAATAGTAAAAATAAATTTAAATAAGATTCCTCACAGGAAAGAAAGATGAGCTGGAAGAAAACTGGAAGATTTTCACATAAATGCTGACCACATCCGCCAGTCATGCGTCCTGTTTTATCTTAACATTACATGTCCATTGCAGCTTTTACAGCAGCATTCAGCATGAACACATGGAATCTTCCATTTTCATCTCTGAAGAATCCGAAAGTGGACTCTTTGAAATGCCACTCAGACTCTGTTGCTACCTGGATCTTCACTGTGACGCAGGAATCACAGTCCAACAAGAACGCTTTGTCTAGCAGACAGGGGAAACTTACTAAAGTCATTGAGCGAAGATTCCACGAATGCAAAGGAACATTTGGGGATTTATTGTTTCAGGGAAGGGGCGAATCTTGGATCTGTATTGCTCTAGACACCAGGTTGCCTTGAGTTATAATGTATCTGCTTTTCAAGCTAGCGAAGTACAATTTTGTGCAAAAAAATCATTTATCTTGCTCACTTTGGTCTTGAAAATAGCAGTTTTGAAGGTAAAAAACATACCATTGTGGGACATTATCATTGTATGAGATGAAAAATACAGTAGTAATGTGACAAAGACAGCAGTGTTTTCAACTACTGCTTTTCATTATCAGCTATTTGCTTGCTCAAACTTGTTCACACGCAAGCATGAAAACATACACATGCAACTGTTAAACAATTAAGGTCCTTAGGAGAAAACAATTGTTTCCCAGTTTGAGTAAGATATCCTTATTTGAGTTCGCTGAGTCAGATACTGACGCAGGAGGCCATCCAGCCGAAACATACTGTTTCTATGGTGAGCCTTTCCTTGGGGCAAAGTTCCCTAATTTAAAAGGTGATGTAAAAGCCTAAATACTTCAATTGCTTAATCTCGTTGAGCCTGCTTGTGATTTGAGAGTGTTTATTGTCCCAGTAATTAAGCTTCCTTCCTGGAACATCAAGCAAAGGGGCAAGTGCTTTACTGCCCATGGAACATCAGTAAGAGATTTGCCACATGAGCCAAGATGCCCCTAACAACAAAACCTATCAGCTGTTTATTTAAATGCCGCTGATGTTAGCAGTCAGTTACACATTAAACTTTTATTGCTGGATGGCTAATAAGGCCACCAATTTGCTGCCTATGCAAGTCTAAGGACAGTCACCCACTCCATATTTTAAGGGTATGACATGAGTTCAGGAATTCTGGACCAGGATGTCTAAAATTGTGCCTTTTCTAAAGGAGTTAATTTATATTCAGTCCACAGCATTTGACGTCATCTTATAAACACTTTGCAAGCTTGTACCAGTATGTATCTGGAGCAGGAGCCTTTTAAGAGGGTTCCTAACTTTGGCCTGCAGGAAAAAAGGTCAACCATCTCTGCCACTTGATTAGCACTGGCACAAATTTATATTTGTTTTGAAATTTCTAATTTCACAAAGGATAGCCTGCTGACAAATCCATCCATCCAAATTACAGCTGCTGAGCCTATCCTAGGGTGAAGGACTGGGCACACCCTGTATAAGTCACCGGGCCATCACATGGCTAACACAGACACTGACAGAATCAGATATCAACAAATCACCAAGCCGCCTGATCCTGCTGAAACAGACCTAGTTATAAATTATTTATACAGTCTGTTTTAAAAATTTGTGCCTGTTGCATCTGCGTATAAAAAAAAAGAAAAAAAAAAAAGATTTATTTTGACAGCCAAGGCCATTTGTCATTTGTATACACAGTTAAGCAGCCGCCACAGTTTGGAGTGAGGGGTGCATGATGCATATTTGATGGTGTACTATGGTGTAGACGTTTTACATAAAACCAATGTAAACAAAAACAGGAAAAGTACATGCCGTGTATCTTTTATGTGCCTAATTTAAAAGAAAACTAGCCAACAGCCACTGAGATAAATATCCAGCTAAACTGAGTGAGCTTTGGTCCCGTTGATGACTCAGTTCAACATCTGGACCAGGGCTGATTTAACATTTGATGACTCAGGTAACCTGAAAAAATGATTTTGTAGACAAAGGCAACATTTTTGCTCCACCTCTGCTGATTGTAAGACACAAACATCAGTGCTTACTGGTCTTAAAACCTCATAGTCTAATCACGGTATCTCCTCAAACAACCTTGTCACTGTTGTAGATCACCTTCACCTTAGGCCACAACAATTAAGATGGAGGTGATATCTCAACACGCCTTTTGGCTCGTTGCCATAGTAGCACTGTTCTCCCAAGGTCAAAGCTGTGCCCCATGAAATGGTTCACTGGAGTCTGCTGCAGAGGTGAAAATGAACTTTAGGACCTTCTCAGTGGGAGTGTTTGAGTGGTTCCACAGAGAGAGGATTAGGGAAGAAAAACAGGAGTGTGAGAAGAAGAGGAAGAGGGGAAGTGGAGCAGGGACTTAAACTGAGCCACCTCAGGGAAAGAGGAATAAAGGAGGGAGATAATGAAGGGGGGAAGCAAGGGGGAAAAGTGACAGCGAGTGACAAGCGAAATGAGGACGAGAAGGGGTTGATAATCAAACTGGTGGAAGTATAAATGGAAGGGAAATTGGCTGAAGTGAACAGAAGTCGTTGTACAGATTAATGGAAAGAAAGTCATGGGATGGGGGAAACAGTTTAAAGCAACGGGAAGGTGAGGGGGGAAAAGCAAACTAAATCCTGAGGATTACTTCCACACTTTCTTGGCATCCCAGGTCACAGCCGTACCCAAGGCTGGTGCAGGGATGGCATTTGCTTTCACCGATTACGGTCTGACTCCTCCTGTCATGTTATAGAACCTCCTGGATCTGCTTTCTTTCTTGGAAGCTCTTCTATTCTGATGCCCTAAAGTAGCGGGAAGATTAGCCTGCAATGGCCTGCGACAAATTCTTCATTACAAAATGGGAAAGTCACACGACTACAGAAATTTACCTCTTCTATGGGCTTATATGCACAATCATAAGCTGAGTGATGCCAATAGACATTTTATCTGTGAAGGTGAAACTAAAGCAGACCTCTGCTTTAAAGAGATTTATAGATTTTTTGTTACTATTATTATTATTTTATTTAGGCTGTGCAAAGTGTACTTCTATCAATTTGACACAACACTATGACTTACACATTATTGTACTTAATGCATTGGTGTGTTTTGCTTTGGTTAGGATTTACTATTTAAATCTAGTCCAAGGTTTCGCATGCTCAGCATAACTACGTGGCTTAGATTGTTTTTTTGGTCTGGTACAAACTCAATGCATCAGCACTGTCCAAGTTTTAGGACCGTTTGCGCAACTGATTACAACAGCAGACTGAGTTTGGTTTGATGAACAATAGGCCGGTACCACAGAAGCAAAACTATTTATTTCTCATTTGTACTTCAAGGCAGTGCGCACAATGTGAGGATTGTGGGCTGACACTTGTTATTAGACAGGCTCATTCGAAACCAGCTAAACATTCATTGATGCGCCAGGAAAGCCTCAACGAAAAGACGTGTTGAAATAAACACGGCACTGGTTTGTTTGAAAGGGCAGGGGGGGAAAGCAAAGAAATCACGACAGGGTTGGAAGAAAATAGAGGAAAAGAACACAAGTCAGTCTGAACCCAGTTCTAATGTCATCATGACATACAAATTCAAATTAACAGCACTTGAATGGTATTACAAGCCTTTCTGTTTGGTTTTCAGTTATAATTTTCTCCTGAGAATTCGGCTTTTCAAAGTG
Organism: Aulonocara sp. 'chitande type north' Nkhata Bay; assembly: GCF_057382095.1. NCBI lineage: Eukaryota > Metazoa > Chordata > Actinopteri > Cichliformes > Cichlidae > Aulonocara > Aulonocara sp. 'chitande type north' Nkhata Bay. Next base: position 28,871,514 of record NC_141360.1, on the reverse strand, counting down.
ATTCAAAGTGCTCAGGTTATTTTTTGTCTTGCAAGTGAAGTAACAAGTTAATTATGAAACCAAGCCTTGTATTAGTATTCCACATTTTGGGATATAATGTTGTAGTCAGTCCACTTACATGCTATTTTAACTAGATGCTCAAAGTGGAGAATAAAGCCATACCTTCAAATGCTTCTGAGTTTTGCCATTAATAACCAGGGTTAAAATAATCAGTGGTAATGGCATCCATAACATGAAAAACAACTTTGGTCAGCTTTTGACTTTTTATCTTCAACCGCAGGAAGTTGACACTTGTAAAATCATTGTTTCCTTGATCATTTCCTCATTTCATTTTTTTTTTCTTTTCATCTAGGGCCTGTTCACAGGGCCTGATTTTAAACTGAGTTTTACCTCATTAAACTCCTTTTTTATCTTTATTGTGTTAATTATAACTGATTTCCAGGGTTGAGGGGACACAGTTTTATTTAGAAATCAGTAGTAAAGAACACGGTCTGAATTTTAACAAAGTTTAAAGTCAACACTATTATGTGGCCATGCCTACAGACTGGCCTTAGGAGCATGTTTCTGTATTTTTTTCTTAGTCACATAAACATAGAACAAAAACAAAAAGCATTGGCCAATTAAAATATTTATGTAGTGGTGTACAGCGTATGGATTTGATTCCACCCATGTCACTAATGAGTTAAATATTAGTCCAAATCCACATGACTTAGTCCTCTTGGATGCGCGGATGGATTTAAAGCTCTGGACGCAGCCAAACTCTCTATCAACTCTCTCTTGCTTTTAAAATGCCAAGACTGCAAAAACTCTCATCTCAAGGCTTCTAAAGAGAAAATCACTAACCTGACGTCACAGCTAAATCCATTTTTTATACTGTCTGTGGCCTACCTGCCTTTCTTTCCTGTTATAGTTAAGCTGAAATATTAATGTGAACTTCTGCAATGCTATTATCAAAGGAGTATAAATCATTGTAGCCGTTTTCCTTTTCTGGAAAAAATGACGTATAATACAAATATTTCCAAGCCGGTTGTATAACTCAAACAAAATCAGATTTACGCCTTATTTGAGTTTATTTGTTCATGAACCTCCACGTATACAAATTCCAAACAGCACACAGGAATAGCAGGGATACAGTAAATCTGTTAGCTCACAGAGCAGATTCATGTGGCTGCAAAGTGCGGTGGGTTAGTGCCTCGGAACCGAGGTGGTCCATACAGGTTACCATGGCAGCTACATGACTGCTCTTATATAACAGCTGAACCAACGTAATTTATCCCAAAGATGTCTTTAAGGAAGCTATCGGAAAAGAGTTTCACATTATATTTATCAGGCTAATAATAACTATAGAAATCAATAGAAATTTGAAGGACAATGTTTAGTGTGTTTAGGATATCTATGGGAGACTATTGCTTGGCATTAGATGGCTGAAATATGTGAGATACACTCAGGGGTTAAAGAGGTATTTGGCAGGTTAGGGAACTCTAAGATCGGGTGTAGCGGTGCAGCATGGGGAAAGGAAGTACTTAGAAATAGTTCACAATACTAACTTGTTTTGTGAGCCTCAGTAGATTTTTCTTTGTGTACAGGTTGTGATCGTTTAACCTGTGTTGTTGCATTTTGTGGTTTAACTAGCTAAATTTAAAAACATAAAAGCAGATGTTTCACAAACTATATCACTGATTTTCAACTGCTATACACTATAATGCTAGTATAAAAGGCAAGATCCATTCAGCGTCTCTAATCAGCATCATCCCTTTAAATTTTTAAAAATAACTGATGTTTGCTGCTCTGTATGTAACGTAGCATTGACCAAGAACACACCAGCCTGTTCTGTACCAGAACAATGCAGTGCACATTAAGCAGTTTTGCATGCACTAAAATATACCAGACGGCCTTGTACAGTATTACATGCAGTTTTTGAATAACACAACACTAGTACACTCCAGCTTATTTGGCAAGCTGTTTCATAAAAATATAATTCAGCAACACATCAGGTTGAGAGCCGATATCTGAGTTAAATAATTTGAAACGGATTAGGTTTAACTGGCGAGTTTATACAATTTCCTTAGTAAGCAGTGGTCCTTCTTACATTTTTCTCCATCACTCAGTGCACATTAACTTTTTTGTTTTTCTCTCTAAGAAATTCAAGAATGTGTCTGCTAGCTAAGAACAATTAGGTAGCAGTAGTGACGAACTGAACAGAAACAGTTTACACGTTTGGTCATGTTGAGTTTTTAAAAAGTTGACTCCTCTGTAGCACTAGCTAGATCAAGGGCCGGTGTCCTGCAGGTTTTAGATCTCACCCTGGGTTAACACACCTGAATCACATGATTAGTTCATTACCAGGCCTCTGGAGAACGTCAAGACATGTTGAGTTGGATCAAGGACATATCTAAAACCTGCAGGACACCGGCCCTTAAGGCCTGGAGTCTGACACCTGTGAGCTAGATACTGAAGTGCTATGGCTCGAACTTTAACTCGTATCCATCTGCAGCATGAACGCAACTCGGGTACAACAAGGATAACAGGATGTTTTGAGGGTGTAAGACGTCTGTGGGATTGCATTATTTTCTCTTTAAGTAGTGAGGAATTATCTCCACGATGTCCTTGGAAGCAACTTCAGGCTCGACAGTAGCATGCATTGGAACAGATTTATACTGCTTATGAGTTGAAGATGCTGGTGTTGTGCCAAAAAGTGTTTGATTTTTAATGTTTTGATGTTTCCATATGTTTTTTCTGTCAAATATGTTATGCATTTATTGATATAGACTGTGGTCGACAGATTTTACAAGTATCTTTACAACTCTGTGTTATTGTGCCTGCAGAATCCTAATCTAGTCCTTTTTTCTCACTCAAAACTGTGTATTTGTTGCAATTTCTGCTCCAAAAGAAAATGCCAATGACCCTTTTTACCTGGATATTTAAAAATATAAAAAAATGATTCATTAATGAGAGATGTGTTTAAGATATGTTTGACAACCAGTCAGTTTTTGGTAGACAATAACTTTTTTGGCACGATACTGAATTGCCACCTTGGATTGTATCAATAAGAGCTGCTTGGCGAAGCTTCCAGCATACCGTTTTTGTGCTGATGTTAATACCAGAGGAGTTTTGGAACTCTGCAGCTAATGAGTCAGCTTATGTTGTCTGCAGCTTTGTGGCTGATTTGGTGTGGTTTCTAAATGTTTTTGCTTAGTTCAATGGAAAAAGCCTCATAAACTGACTTCTTGCAACAGTTTCATCCTATGAAACTGTTTGAGTACCTCACTCAAATTCAGTGAGCTCTTTAGAACAACCCATTCTTTTACAAGTGTTTGTAAAGGCAGACTGCTTGATTTTATACAGCTTTGGCAACGGCACCGAAAACAGCTGAATTCAAAGATTTGGTGCTGCAGCCTAAAACTTTTGTCCATGTGATGCTGCCTGTTTCCTTGCGCTGTTATTCTAAATATTGCATTTAGTGCTGCCATGTTATGGTTGGAAGGAGGACTCAAGCGCAGGACTCCGGTACTGATGCTTACAAGAAGAGTTTATTTACAAGTCACCAGGTGTATATACAAGAATGTGCAGGGGGGTGTTATATACAGCTGAGTGGGGGAAGAAGGGGTCTCCAGGGAAGTCCAGGGGAAAGCATACGTTCTTCAGAATATCCACTCACACGATCACAGGTTCACACTCCAACACTGCCACACGGGAAACACACGGGGAAAAATCCAAGAGGTTCTGTAGACAGGGAGACAGGGTTAAGGACGATGCACAGAGGAAAACACTCTTCACTAAACTTGCTGTAGCTTTGACTTTACTAACGCGTGGTAGACAACGATCCAGCGACGAACAGCAGTCACCTCCTGGCTTAAATGCTGCTCCCCTTAATGAGACACCTGGGTCTCATCTCCCGAGGGCGTGGGCCAAGGGCATGAACCCACAGTGAGTTCCGCCCCGACGAGAGAGAAGAGGAAGAGAAACAGAGAGGGCTGATCAGCGTGCAGCTGATCCGCCTAGCCGTGACATGCCAACTTTTTCCTTGTGTTTTATTCTCCTAAAGCTGCTCTAAGCTATAGGACAGAAGTTCTTCTTTTTTCCCCCCAAATATATTTATGCAACACTTTCATACTCCCCCAGTATGAAATATTTACTGACAGAATGAAAGAGATTTGTCAGGAAAGATCAAAGAATTTCTGCAGTGATGGGCCAGGAATGTGCTTTGATGCAAAGCTGGACTGAAAGCCATTGAATCTGTCATCGGCTGCTAGAGGGTTATGATCACACTGGCTACCTGAGAGCACATTAGAGACCCCTAATCACTCAGTACGTTTTCATGAAGCTGGTCACTCCCCCTATGTCAAAGTAGATAAAATGTGTCTGTGCAGGGGTTTTTGCATTTGGTCACGTGCATGTTTGTTGCTTTCAAAAGGCCTAACACCGTTATGCACTAAAAATGCCCGCATCTTTTCATGGACTCTAGATGTCATAGCAACAGCATGACAGTAGCCTCCAGCCCACGCAATAATCATCACTGATGAGGTAATTAAGCTATAGCGTTCCAAGCGATGTCAAAATACATCATGCTGTTTTGTTTTGTTTTTAACACTATGAAACAACTCCTTTCACGCAGTTTAACGGAAACGCTCACATGCATTTGTTTTTAAAAAAGATGCACACTTGGTCTCAATTCAAAAGAGAAAAGTGTCAGGAAATGGAGCAAAAGCTCCATTCTTTCTTTTTGGTACGGCATAAACCTTTTCAGATGCAGATTACCCACAGTGAACTCAGACAGAAATAGAGGGAAAGGGGATGACATAAGTCTCACGGATTCATCTATGCATTATTTAGCGTCAACCCCCTTTCACTTCTGAAACAACAGCAATCAGTTCGCAAAGATGTTCCTTCATCACCTGAAGTGTCTGCTTTCCTGCCAGTTGCACCTGCTCAAAATGACAATTTCTGAAAGCACCAAAATGGAAGATGTGAATAGCTTAGGCATAGCGTATTAAAAGATGCACTGGAACATAAAGTGTTCACACTGAAGCCTCTGCCACTAATAGATTAGCTAGATCGCTTGTGAGACATGTGAGATATTGGTTTGCCTGGAAGTCTTCTGGGTCTGTGTAGACAGTCACATCACCTCTGCTGATGAGTCTGCAATCCCAAAGGTCAGGACTGTGAAAACCAAAACTCACTTTTGAGCATGAAAAAAAAAAAGAATAAAGGAATGAAAGGAATCATTGAAAACTTTATTCAGATGTAAATGTTGAAATAAGCACTTGAACTGAATAACAAACTGGTTGTATAATACATGACTGTGAGTGTGCAAATTACCAAAAGGACTCACTTGATATTTCTTATTTTGATTCTTGCTGGTGTTTTTTTTCTTGAGATTTCTTGGATTTCTTTTTTCTGTTATTTCGCCCCACTCAGTACATTCTGGGAATACATTTAATGCTTTTTATTAGAGCAATATAAGCAAAGTAAACACAATTCAGGCATGTAGCTACATCAATATTCATCTGTGTGGGAAGCAAGCAGCAGTGTCCAAGATGAACATGGTTATGAAATCGTGGCTGAGTAGGTTATGCAAACACATAGGCGGACGCACACGCGAAGGGGACGGGGCGTAACACGGGCTTGACGAACAGCGCTGACGCATGTCTGTCCCCATAGTGACAGCACAGTAGGAAATGAACAAGTAAAACTGACAAAATAATAGCTTTTCCGTCATGTTATAGATCCTCTCTCTATCCTCCTTTGTGGTTATTCGATCTGCTTTTTTTTTTAGTCTGCCACACTCACACAGTCATTGCTTTCCAGGTTAAATTAAAGGTAATTGCATTTTACATCATAACTGAAATGAGAGCGAGAACGCTAGCCTGACAGCACACGCTTATAAAACAGCCAGTCTTTAAAGACTGTGTAGACAGCCACATCCACTTCTACAGCCAATAGAGCTGGTCATACACTTATTTTGTTAGGCGCACCTGGCCAGTTGGATCCCCCTTTGCCTTCAGAGCTGCCTTAATTCTTTGTGACAAAGATTCAACAAGGTGCTGGAAACATTCCTCAAAGATGTTTGTCAATGTTGACATTAATGCAGTTGCTGCAGAGTTGTTGCAGAACATCTATGATGTGAATCTTCCATCCCAGCCAGTGTTGGTCAAGTTACTTGAAAAAAGTAATCAGTAACTAATTACTGATTACTTCCCCCAAAAAGTAATCCCGTTACTTTACTGATTACTTATTTTCAAAAGTAATTAATTACTTAGTTACTTTTTAAAAACACGATTTGCAACCTGAATAGGTAATAAAGTGATAGATCTTTCAACCCAATTCTACTTTTTCTGCATAATCCATCATACAAAATGTAATCAACTGGAAAAGTCGCTTTTTTTTAAACTTGTTTTATCAGTTTTAATCTTTTAACTTTATGCATCAAACAAAAATGTAATTATATGCGACATTCTCTGACTTGAATAAATTAGTTTAACATTTAAACCTATTTTCTGCACATTCCAGCACATAAAATAAAATATTTTTTGTGTTTACACTCACTCTTTCAAATAGATGCAAGTAAAACACAGCAGAAAATAAATAAAGTCAAAGACTCAGCGGTCCTGTTGCTCTATTTTCACCTGTAAAGCAGGACTAGGGTAGGCGGAGGTTTACCCTGGTGCAGGTGTGCCGCGGTCAGTTGAAGAATCCGCGAGTTTCTCTCTGAGTTTCCCATTACATCGTTGCGCACTCGGTGCTTGCTTGGAAGTTTAGGGGTTTTTTTCGCTGTAAAAAGTTTTCTTCCCACGCACGATGGACGCTAATGTTTTTGTCACTTTTTATGGAATCAAACTCAAACGCGTTACAAGTAACACGTTACTGCCCATCTCTGATCCCAGCACATCTGAAAAGTGCTCTGCTAGACTGAAATTGGGTGACTATGGAGCCCATTTGAGTGAACTTCATGTTCAGAAAATTAGTTTGTGGTAATTCTAGCTTTGTGACACGGCACATTATCCTGCTGGATGCAGTCATCAGAAGATGGGTACACTGTGATCATATAGGGATAGACATGGTCAGTAACAACTCAAGTAGGCTGTGGTGTTTAAAAGATTCTCATTTGGTACTTAGGGCCCTAAGTGTGCATAGAAAATAATCCCACACACCATTACACAATTAGCAGCCTCAACTGTTATGCAAGGCAGGATGGATCCATGCTTTTTCCCAGTAGATTAGCAATTCTTGAAAACAGCCCATCAGGCACGAACAACTATGCCTCTTTCAAAGTCACATATATCATCTTGCTTCATCATTCTGATGCTCTGTTTTACCTTCAGCTGTTTTGGGGTTGTTGTTTTTTTCTTTTTGCTCAAGTGTAAATGCATTGACCTTTTCCCCTATTTTTTTGTTATTCATCCCCTTTAAAGAAAACCAAAGTACAAACAGACCCCTGGTTTTGGTGAAGTGTTGCACCCCTAGTCATATTCAGCTTAAGCTCTTCTCACATTACGAATTAATTAACTCTAAATCTGAAGAGGACTAAAGTAAAATGCATTGTCTTGTGGTCATACTGGTTTTTCCAATAGTTCAGTACTATCACTCAGTCATTGTCAACTCAGAATATGAAGGACAGTGTAGCACAAAAAGCAAACAGGGAAGAAAAGATAGGACCAATGATATATTTGAACACACACAGGCTGTCCTTGCTTTCAGTCAGTCAGGGTTAGATTATACAGGAGGGCCCAATGTCATCTGTGTGTGCAGCATGCTTTCAATGTACTGTACTGTGCAAAAGCTTCAAACCGCCCCTCACTTCTTCATGATTCTGTAAATTTTGACAAGATCCCCAACACCACTGGCTAAAATGGATCCTCAATGCATAACAGAGCTTCCACCATGTTTTACAGATGGCTGCTCTTTATTGTGCTCTATTTTTTTTCTTTTGTTACTCTGACACACAGACACCCCCGCACACATGTACACACAGGTTCCAGCTATGAGGACAGGGTGTTCTGGTTGTGCTTGAATCCACTGTATGCTTTAATGAATGTCTCTGAGGCCACTGTGAATACAGCAAGCAGAGAAAACAAGCTTGTTTTTTCTGTTTCATCTTTTTTTTTTTTTTCTGTTGTTAATGGAGGTAGCACAACTGTGGACCTGTTGCAGCAACACCCTATTGTATCTCTTTTGTGTCTAAACTAAAGGCCAGCAACAAATCTTACGTTTAAAAATACTGTCACTCCCACCTCTTCACATACTGAAGCTTAGAGAGGAGACTTTCCTGTCACATTTAAAAGCACCGGGTACCTCTTCAGCATTTCCCATTTTTCAATGCGCAGGGTAGCACTCCATGATACCATACTGCTAGATTAAGAAGTGTAAACATAAAAAGTCCACATTAGCAAGTATGTGAGGTGATGGTAGACTTTTACTCAGAGTGCATGATTAGATCGTACCCAACTTCAGTAGGAGCTTGGAGAATCTGGGAATGGATGGCTTTAAACGGGTCATAGATGGCTAAATTCATTTTTTTAATTATGGGAATGAAGGGGAAATGAATTGAATTGAAGTGATCACATTTTCAGTTTATTCAAATGACAGCTGCTTTTTTCTTTCATCTACCTATTGATGAGACAATACGTCTAACTAACTAGAGGGTTAGGGTTCAGCTCAAAGGCTCAACAAAAACATTAGTTCTGGGTTCTTTACCTTATTGGTTGTGCCACACAAGCATTTATCAGTGGTACAGGACAGCAAAAAATGATATATATATATAGATAAATATGAAGGCATGCCGGCTCGGACGTCGCCCGGATCAACAAGGTCCGCGTCAGGTGTTGAGGAACCAGGGCACCCTGACGAAAAGTGGGCTACTGGAACAAGAAGGCATCGGTGGGCAAGAGACGAAAACAGGGCGTTGTTGGAATGCTACTACGCAAGTAACCCCGGAGGAAGGGGCTACATGAATAGGATGAGGGACCTATGGATTCTTCGATACCCAACATCCACAATGACGGCGAAACAACTAGTAGCTCAGTGTTCCAACATTCGAAAGAAGGGACTGCTCTCACAGCTAGAGATTGACGAGGTACAACACAAATGCTACGGCAAGGAGGAGTCAGGACGCCAGGTCAGGGGGGAGATATCATCACCCGAGATTGGGTACATAGCCCCAAGTGCGATAGGAGAAGGATCGTTAAGTGCGAGAGGAACTGACCTGAAAAATAGGATCATGGCCAAGCTTGAAACCTGGATCCCCCGTAGCCGGTTACCAAGATTACGTGAAGTACCCTCAGAAGGTCTGCTAGATGATGTTAATGCAGCACTACGGGCAATACCTACAACCACGATTACCGACACTAACAGCTGAATGGTAAGAACAAGATCCGGGCCATCAACACGTACGCCCTGCCCGTGATCAGGTACCCTGCTGGGGTAATAGGCTGGCCAAAGGAGGAGATAGAAGCCACTGACATAAAGACAAGAAAGCTCCTTACCATGCATGGAGGGTTTCACCCCAAATCCAGCACCCTGAGGCTGTACGCTAAGCGGAAGGAAGGGGGCCGGGGACTGGTGAGTGTCAGCACCACAGTCCAGGATGAGACAACGAACATCCAAGAATACATTGGGAAGATGACCGAGTGCTCAGTGAATACCTCAGGCAGCAGAAACCCAAGAAAGAGGAGGGAGACGAGGAACCATCATGGAAGGACAGGCCCCTGCACGTTATGTACCACCGGCAGATAGAGGAGGTGGCTGATATCCAGAAATCCTACCAGTGGCTGGACAAAGCTGGACTGAAAGACAGCACAGAAGCACTAATCATGGCAGCACAAGAACAAGCTCTGAGCACAAGATCCATAGAGGCTGGGGTCTATCACACCAGGCAAGACCCCAGGTGCAGGCTGTGTAAAGATGCCCCAGAGACAATCCAGCACATAACAGCAGGGTGCAAGATGCTAGCAGGCAAGGCATACATGGAACGCCATAACCAAGTGGCCGGCATAGTGTACAGGAACATCTGTGCCGAGTATAACCTGGAAGTCCCGAGGTCAAAATGGGAGATGCCCCCAAGGGTGGTGGAGAATGACCGAGCTAAGATCCTGTGGGACTTCCAGATACAGACGGACAAAATGGTGGTGGCTAACCAACCGGACATAGTGGTGGTAGACAAACAGAAGAAGACGGCCGTAGTGATCGATGTAGCGGTTCCGAATGACAGCAATATCAGGAAGAAGGAACACGAGAAGCTGGAGAAATACCAAGGGCTCAGAGAAGAGCTCGAGAGGATGTGGAGGGTGAAGGTAACGGTGGTCCCCGTGGTAATCGGAGCACTAGGTGCGGTGACTCCCAAGCTAGGCGAGTGGCTCCAGCAGATCCCGGGAACAACATCGGAGATCTCTGTCCAGAAGAGCGCAGTCCTGGGAACAGCTAAGATACTGCGCAGGACCCTCAAGCTCCCAGGCCTCTGGTAGAGGACCCGAGCTTGAAGGATAAACCGCCCGCAGGGGCGTGCTGGGTGTTTTATATATATATATATATCACCAATTTTTAAAAAAATAGTCTTAGCTCTGCTACATTTACTTGCTTCACAGACCTGCACACACCCATCTATGCACAAACACACACTTCAATTCACAGTGAAATCTCATGAACATGGAAATTGTGGCACGCACACACTCATGTGCTATCTCGCCACACATAGCAGTTAGCTGAAAAGGCAGGAGGACCTGCTGATGCACCCGCACCATATTCTGTGATCCATGTCAGTCCTGTTCACACAACCGAAAACACAAGACACGCCTCCCCAAAGACCCAGAGATCCTTTATTCCCCTATCTCTGCACTTTGCATATGCAAATAGCCCCTAAAGGAGTTTTTCACTTGGTGAGTTAGTCACTAAGCAACCAGAGATAACGGTTAAACTTCCAGTTTTCAATCTTCCCCTGTGTATGCACACACTGTCAAGCTTTTCTGAGTCAATTTTTCACAATTTGTCTGCATATTTGTTACATTTTCATGGCACATTTATGAAGCAAATAATCCATTTTGAAGGTAACTTTTATTGATTTTCTGGTAGCATGATTACGCTTCAGAAACATGACAAAGAATTTGAATACACTGGATATTGCAGAACCATAAAACACAGATGACCTGATGTTGTGGTTCTGTTTCTATTAAAAAACAGACAGAGATATCCACAAACATGTATGCATAGACAAAGATTAAGAGATTAAGCTATTCCCTTTCTTTCACCGCATCTTTCAACACTTTGCTGCCTAAATTCAGCGGCATGTAAAGTGCATAATGTGGATATAAGTATACTAACGGATGGACTGGGCACAGCAAATGTTTCAGCACCTCTTGGATATTTGCAGTAATGGAAAAATGCATTCTGTCTTACTCAAAAATGTAAAAATCAGCATAAAAGATCAAGTTTGTTGTCAGAAATAATTGAATTTACACAATTATTGTGTTATCATGTCAGTTTAACTTGAAGCCTAATTTCATATAAATCATTATTGTTATATAACACTAATGTAGAACAATATTTTTGCTGGACCAGTGCATTTCAGCTCGTGGTCTTCATTGTGGTCATGCTCGTCGTGTTGCCTTTGTGAAGGACTCTTACCAAGGCCACAGGCTGACAGTAAGAATATAATTGTTCTGTAGAATATAAAATAAAATACTACCACATTTTAAGTATGTTGAGTATCATAAATATTTAAGTGTGGCTTGAAATTTACACTACATGTGTGGAACATTTTACAGGATTTTTTTTGTGGCACATTATTTTGTTTATGATGTAGTCTACTGACTTTCTTAGAAGTGTGGCTGTATAACTAGACACAAACACATGCAGGATAATAGGAAACAGTAACAGGTAATTGATTTAGCAGGTAATTCCAGGAAGGAATGCAGGAATGTACTATAACCCTGAAGTGCTTATGTATCTGGATACGTTATGTTTACATCATTAGACGCTGTGAACTGGTCTATTTGCTATTGTTACAATCACTGATGCTCATCATCAGTATTTATCCAGTATTAAACAGCGCCCTGCGAAAAAGCTGCTTGCCCATTGGCTCAGTTATAGTTTGATTGAAAACACACATTTTCCACAGGAATCGAAGCTAAAACCATGCGCTGTCAGGCAGCGAGTCATACACGTACATGTACTGTTACTGTTATTCTGTCAGACTGATTCAGTTTTGTCGAGATATAGCTTACCTGTACATGAACATTTAGCATAATGTTAACAATACGCAAGATCTGATAGTACATCAGCTGAGCATGATGGATAGATTTATGTAGCATGGGGTGCGTGTTCTTAAATTTGGCCTTTCCATTTTGGTAGTTGCTTTGAAGTCAGGAGGCCATGTCTAATATGATGTTATGGGAAGTGCACTCTTGCAGACTTTAGTAAACAGATCAAATAATTATTTAACTGTAGCTTAAACTCTGTGTGACAGCTCATTTGCATGAAATGGGCGGTACACTGTCATCTGCTGTGAGACCCCAGTCAACTCAGTCTCACTGTGGGTGATAATAATTAGGCAATTAAGGAAATTACTGATGTTCTGCAAGCAACTATCTTCCTCTATCTCATTACCCTTCAAAAAATACAGTCAGTTGAAGGACTCCAGTACAAGTCAAAGTGAGACTGAAAACTGTTACCCTGATCATTTCTCATGTCTTTTGTTAAATCAATGATCTCTTTTATGGAACTGAGCAACTCACAAATATATGGTTTAAGTGCAATTTTTATATAAAAATGACCAGGGTGTCCATGCGGCTATGAAGCCGACATATTCAGATGCCATCAGTCGAAAGGGGGCTTATTATGGAAGCAGAATACCAATGAAATATACCAGCATTCACCCAGATAGAAAACCTCCACTGCACTGAGGAGAGGAATAACTTAAGTGTATACATAAATTAAGGCAACTGACGCCAATCTACGTGTTCCCAGCAGTGTTTGTTAACGCCGCTGCAAAAGTCCAATACAACACTTTAAATCTCTGGCCTCTTTGAAGAAGTATTTGTGTATGAGACTTGATCACAGCCAATTTCACAAATTACAGCAACTTTTGGCACACCAGAGTTTTAACTCTGACTGTAATTGGCTGAGATTTGCTCTGAACCCATCTAGTAAACAAGGCTCCCTTCTCTGAGGAGAAGTAGGCAGGCTTCCTAAACTTGCACACACACACACGTATATGCCACCTCACATATTTTTTATTCATTTTCAGTAACACCAGCATCAGGATCAATGTGGCCAGTCATGGTGCAAAACTAATCCAGTTTACATCACACACATATTTCATTCATCCATTTTCAGGAAGCCCTTTTATTGTCAGAGAGAGGAAAAATAAAGTATTTGAGCAACCAGGGGAATGCGTCCAGACCACTCAGTTTTTAGCCAGGGATGTAAATCACAGTTTAAGTCAGGAACCTTTACACAAAACTGCTCATCATCTAATTCTACACAGCACTGTGCTCAGAGATAATGGCACAAAAGAAAGGTAACAGATGGAAAATGCTAGTAGATGAAATACTAACAAAATATTGTATTTTTTAGTGCTGTCAGCGTTAACCTCGTTAAAATGAAGTTAATGCCATAACCGCATTAACACGGCAAATCTCCGTTAGCGAGTTAGCGCGGATTGCCCCGTGCGTGGGGCTGGACAGCACTAACGCGTTAACAAGCTAACCGCGCTAACGAGCTAATCGCGCTAACGCTTTGACGCCGTGCATGCCGCTCTAACTCACTAACTGAGATTTGCCGCATTAATGCGGTTATGGCGTTAACGTCATTTTAACAATATTAACGCTGACAGCACTAATTTTTTATGTTTTACTGTGTGGTTCAATGACTTCATTGAATGTACATTTAAAGCATCTAAGAAAATGGATTTAATCATATTAGATGTGCTAGTGTTTGCTGTGTCTGGAAGTACGTTCATAAGGGGATGGTCGCTCTAGCTTTATGTTTTGTTTGTTGGACTTTGGTCATTTTATTACAACATATCTTGTAAACAATTACTGGCAAGCAACATTTAAGCACTCTTTCTTTCTGCTTACAGCTGCTTGAATGGTCACATGCAGTCTATGAATGCAGCTACTTCCTACCAAGCCTACTGTTCACTTTTCGACAAAAATGACTAAGAAATAAACATAAATTAATTAATTAATTAAATGGTTATAAAGCTAGATTAGTTGAAGGTTCAAAAGCCCCAAAAGGTGATGGCTGATGGCATGTTGGCCATGTCCATCTTTGATGTACAGTCTATGTTTCCAGCTTATTGGCACTATAATCAAAGCCCTTCTTGTTCAAGTCCAAATCACGTAGCACAACACGATCAGCTTTTCATTAATTTTAAGCAAGAATGTCTTTTATATTACAGGAAATGTACTGAACAGCAGCACTTTTTAGAAATGGTCTGCACAAGCACTTCAAGCATGGAAATGGGAAATAAAGCTGGTAAAAGCAGGCATGCATTAGTACAAAAACCACATCAGTGGTTCAGCACATTTCTTTGCTGGGCTGAGAGGAGAAAAATAAGAGCAGTGGAAAGCTCCCACGTCCAATGAAAAGTCCTGCTGGAGCTGCCAGTGCTTCAAAACAGTCTCTAAACCATCTGCTCTATGATCACCTCATTCAGAACCAATAAGATATACTGACGTCCACCACCCTCCTTCCAAAACACATATTTGCAGGAAAATGCCCAGAAAAACTTTCACCCACAGGGAATTGTCTCCAGGTGCAACTGTGTTCTCTTCCTTATTCACATACTTGTTTTCAGCCATTCAAAAAACATGCACTGGATCGAAACCATCTGCTGGAGCTTGAATTCACAAGCTGGCATAACACATCCACCAAGAAATATGTATCACAGTCACTATGGCAACATGTTTCCAAGCACCAAACAAAACAAATCTGCATCAAACCATATAAGGGGAAATCAGCATTAATGCTTTGTTTGTGTTGTGTGGAGTTGATCTTCTAAAATCTACCAGCTACTAATCTAGGGAAATGAGAAGTGTAATCACCCCGCCCAATAAAACTATAAGATGCGTAGTGAGTTTTACACAGGTTTAATGCATGGAATCTGTGTTCATTTTTATAGTTCCAATAATCCTGTCTTTTTTTCGATAATGCAGAGATGGTGGGTGGAGCAGACATCGTAATCCTGGACTGGACTTCGAGGATTAGGCTGAGATTGTCTGGACAGCACAGTGGGAGCAGATTGAGGCTGTTTTCTCACACATGCAGTCTCAGAAAGAGCTCAGGGGTAATTAACGATTTGAACTGTGATTGGTCCATTTTGTTAAACTTCTCAGGATTTCATGTATTGTTACTCACTCAGTGCAGTTTTGAGTTTATGCCCCATGGGTGACCCTGAGATTCCAGACCACACATACAGTGTGTGGTCTGAAAAAGACCGTTTATAGCCCCCAGATTATATAGACAGCCTAAAAACAAGCTGCTCTTGCACCTCCTTGTTAGGTGTAGTACAATCCCAACAGGTTTTCATTCATGTCAAGCTTTAACATTCAGTTCAGTACAAAGCACATACAGCTGAGAGCTCAGCAGCCAGTAATTCATCACTGAGCTATCAGATTACAGTTGTTTATGTGACTTCTGCTGTTTTTGCTGAGCTTCACTCATGAAATCTTTATCAGTCTCATCAGTGTAGTCACTTTCACTTTAGTCAGTTTCTTTTGTACATGTAAAACCTGTGGCAGAAATATAGAAACAATGAAACCATGAAAAGAGTTAATGTGGATTCAAACTTTACATCTACACGAACACATCGACATTTAGACCTTTTCAGCTTGTGATTTGGGATGTTAATATTAATGTATAAGACAAGATTTTCTTATAATATAGTTCGGCCAAATTGTTCACAATGTTCAACATGGCCAGGGGGCACCGATGCAGAAATATCAAAACATTACAACATCATCCCTGACAGAGAAGAATTTAAAGCAACAGCAGTGTTTGACACATAGGCAGCAAAGTCAGATAGACAGTAGTATGACTTGTTTCTTGCCAGGGCCTGTTGTCTTCCTCTTTGACACCTGTTAGAGCCTGAGGGTGCGAGAGCTGCCATTTCGAAGTAAACCAGGTCATGAAAATGATCAACAACAACTGCTGGAGTGTGTCTTTATTGAAACACAGAAGCACAAACACATATGTAACCTTTTTCTTTTGTAACCGGGGGTTAAAGTGGGTTGGATATAGATATTCTTATTTAAACATTTCATGACACCACTCATACCCTTAACATATCCCTTCTCTACCTCGTACAGATGTAAATAAAGATACGGTGGAAACTTGAAATTAAAATCTGTCGTCTTTATAGTTTTAAAGTCAGGTCTTGGATCAACACAGAATGTTTTTTTGTGAAACATCTTCCTAAACTAGTTGAAGTATACTAATTTTGTGTTATTCAAAGGTTGCATGAAAATACTGCACTAAAGAGTTTGGAATAGTTCGGTGCAGGATAAACTGGTAGGCTGTGTTATGGTGAAATCTGATCAGGCTTTGATGTTCGTGGTCAAGAACAGCAGACATCAAATTATGTTTAAGGTAATGATGGTGATTTGATTCACTCACCGAAAGCAGTCAGTATCGGAGTAGCAGTACAGTTTAGCTAATCATAGCCTGCAAACAAAGAAAAATACACTGGAACTCACAAAACATGTTATCATGTGACGCCTAATATGATTTTCCTCACGCTGCACTGCACCAAATCCCATCTTACTCCCCGGTTCATAATGTGATATAGTCATTAAAATTTTGCAAAATTAAACAATAATTAAACCTTAAAAGGGGGGCATCTAAATTAAACTGTGATTTGCCTGGTCCTGAAAAGCTAACAGTGGTTCAATCAATTTGTTCTAGGAACAGAGGAAAATTCAGCTAAAGCCCTCCAGGCGTGAGGTTTCTTTAGTCTCTCAATCATATGCTGACAAGTGGGTTAAAATTTGGTTTACTGGTTTGCTTGAATATGAAAGTAGCTTGCTTGCTTAATAAAACTGCCATCTCTTTGTCGCCTGTTGGGACATGTCTGCTGTGCACAGCACAAAAGATGTGAGGGCATGACATCATCAGAACTTTCTGCCTCTTTAAGCAAAAAGGCCCAAGATAAATGGTTTACCATAAACATGCACAATCCTCATCAAGCAATTCCTTAGATACGTTAACCTCATTTTACATATTTTAAAAAAAATCAAGGGGTAAGACTTGTATGGATAACTCAAAATAAACAAATCTGTATTTTTGGCTGGTTTTACTGTTAACTGGCACCTTGATAATCAAAATTATTATTAATCAGCCAGTTGATTAACTATCATCAAACATTAAAGTATAAAAACGGCATCGCAAATATTCTGTTTGAGCAGCAGATTTAGGTCACCAACATAATCTCTGTGGCAGATATCCATGTACTGTGAACTGTGTCAGCTGCATCATCATCATCATCATCATCATCACCATCATCATCATCATGGTGCTGCTGGTGGCTGTCAAATCCACTGACTCATAAACACCCACCACTTTGCCATGTCAGCATATCGTAATGTCAGTGTGTTTGTACATTTCATACTGACAAATGGCTGCACAGACAGTGCTTATGTGCATGTGTGCGAGAGAGGTTTGTGTGTGTGTGTCTGCCAGAGCGTCTGTGTGTAATCAGAAGAGTGTTTGCACATGTTTTTAAAGTAAGCAGACCTACGCAGTTTATAGCCCCCTTCTTAACCACATCACACAAGCCACCTCGCCTGTGCCATGCCTGTGTGTCTCTTCACAGGTCTTTTTTGTTTTCTGGAGAAACTGCAGTTGAGATTTCAGAAGAAGTGTAACCTCCAGCGGAGAAAGGAGCTGTGCATCGTGCGTTCTTGCAAAAATCTGCGGGCCACTTTGATTAGTAATTGCAAGATATGCTACATGTGAGTTTGAATCCACCCACTTCACTTTTCTCACAGATACACAGTAAACAAATGCATGGTATACACTCAATACCCACAGAGGATGTATAAGATGACATACAGAGAAAAGATATTTAGACTAAAACGATGCATAGAACCGCATGCTTGTTTATCGCCCATTTCCAAATGTTTTCCGCTCTTCTTTCAGCCTCACATCTACAACCGCATGCGTCACGGCTACTGTAAGACAAACACCTATTATCCTCGAGAGACTGTTGACTCAAATCTACCGGTAAGTCCACTCGAAGCCCTGGAAACACTCGTTTTGCAATGGCATGTCTCTGCCTGCCAAACACAAAGCCGATAGCATCAATAAAGAAAAGTCACCGCCTCCTTGTTGCCACTCAATGCAGGCACTTATCTGGTTGATGGATCCCAGAAAATGTGTATATGTAGTTGTTTTATTTGTTGATACAACCCTACATCAGTAATCTGATTTTTTGGCAAATCTTTCAGGTCTCAAGAATTTCTATGACTAGTTGACTGATTGTTAGCAGTTGTATCTGATATATAATAAACATGAAGGATTTCTTTCCTTTCATAATTGCTACTGTGGCCTTTTTAAGGATGTCAGAGCTAACAGAGTGCGACACAGAAATCTAGGCTACAAAATACAGGATTTGAGAAACATTAAAAGATTTCCATGGTAATCTGTGTGAAAGAGGTTAAAGCTTTAAAAAGTGCTGCCTTCTAAGTATGATTAGTATGTAGCTGTCATTCTGCTTTCTCCGTCTTATCACTCTCTGTTGGAAACACGAGCTGATGTCTCTCCAACTCTTCTCGTGTTTTTTCACGGCAAACTTTCTCACAAGCCTTTCTGTTCTCTCTTTCTCTCTGTTGTGTTTTTCTCCCCCCCCCCCCTGCACTTCCTCGACTGTGGCCTGCACGATTGGTCGGAGGAGGTGGAAAGTTGGCCAATGAGAGGACAGTTGCCAGGCAGTCTGTACCTTGTTTGGAGGCGGCTGGAGGCTCACACAGCTGTTCCATTGAAAAGCAGCAGGACATAATAACAGGGGCCCCTCGCCAGACACATACACACACACACACAAACACACACCCACACACGCACACACACGCTCGCTTCACGCACAAACACGCTCGCTTCCACAAAGGCACACAATGCAGGCTGAATTGAATTCTGTGGTCTGAAAAGTTAACTGCGCTACTTTTTCTGTCGACATATGTGTCCGTTTAACATAACAAATGTGGCATACATGTGCTTAGCAGTTATTTTGAGACATTTTTCCCGAGTTTTGTCTAGTCCAAATGCGATGTTTATTTTCTTTTGCGTGCAAAAGTTTGCTCTTGGGGTAATACCTGGCTCTTTAGTGGCAAAAGTTTCTGCTATGTTGACCATTTATTGATTAACTTTGTTTTTCCTCTCTTGGGCGAATTTTTCGGAAAAAAAAAACGTACTAAAACAAGCTCTTGTATGTCATAGATCATCAGCGCTGGATGCACTGTTTTTCATGCTGTACTAACAGAGGAAACCACAAAAAGAAAAAAGAATATAACAGCGATGTTGTGTTTCAAGGTCAACGACTTGTTTTGCAGTGCTGCAGCGTACCTAATAACACTGGAGAATTGTTAACTGGGCCCAATGACCCACATCACCCGGCAAAACACTGTGGATCCATCTGTCTCTGTGTCCCGCTTTAACAATACAACTCCTTTACGCTGTGTGCACTTTTTTCCACCCACATTTTTGACACCTGTTCCCTTTGAGGACAAAGAATCAATCCAAGCTGCCCTTGAGAATTAAAAAGATTTTAAAAAAAGCATATACATTTTAAATGCACAGAGCCGAATATGTATATACATGAACTGACACATGCATTGTGCGGCATATGGTGAGCTTTTCTTGGCTGATGGCATCAATAACAGCTGTCAAAAGTGGCTTCGGTAACATGAGTCACTCTAGATGAACAAAGGGGTATTTTAAAGGACAAAAGCATCCGCTCTGCTACAGTGCTTCAGCATTGCTTTTGTTTCATCTTGCAATATGTGGTAGCCAAATGTCAAAGCTTCTTCAGATTGTTGCTTTTACACTCTATTTTTCTAAAAAGAAAAAAAACTAATGGATTGTTGCTGTTTTCTCCATGGGAAACGTCAATTTCAAGGGTGTTTGTAAAGGCCTGTACATGTGAGTCTCTGTGTGTAAGCAATCAATAGGCCTCCTGAGTTGTGTTGCTGTTATAGAGATGAGTCTTCTTCAACAAAGAAGTGGGAATGTAAAACAATTTCAAGGTTGGATGTCTAGGGTCATAAAGAAAAATCTGCTAGTATGAAATTGCTGTTCCCTCTTTTCCCACAAGTTAATGAGTTACTAATTCAAACACAGTATAAACCCATGTTGAAACCCATGTTGATGACTTTCTTTGAGTTAGCAGTGCCCTTGTCATTTTAGACCTAACTGTGCTTTGATCAGTCTGTCCTGACCGTTGATGTGATGTTTATGAAGAACTGACTGACCCACAGGTTAGATAAGCTTCATTAACACTAAAGAAAAATATGTTTTTTGCCAGGGTGAGGCTTTCACTTCAAAGGCCTTCTTCCTTCAACTTCAAATTAAAGTGTAAGGAAAGAGCCAAAGTCCTATTATAATCTATGTTTTTCTGCCTCAACCTCCTGTTTTACTTTCTGAATCATTTTTATTCTTTATCCTCATTTCTCCAATGCTTCTTGCCATGTTGACACAAGAACTAAAACAAAACCACCTTCATTTGGTGAAGCTATTCTAGGCAGGGTTAAGACAACAGTGTTGTGGGGTGCTCATGATTACTTCTATCCTTTTTGGCCAGAAGGACGAGAAAATATTTAGAAATTCTTAAAAAAAGTATGCAAAAGGATAGCTAAAGTACAATCTGTGCACTTCCTGTTTTCATGCTCATGTAAGCTCATGATTTTCCTGAAATTCCTCTTTTCTTTTTAGTGCACTTTTTATATCAGGAACACAGTCTGGAATTTTTTAAAGAACAATCCATAACCTTGAAAAATTCCAGTCACTAAAAATCATTAACCATCTACGACAATATCAGATCTTCAAACAACTGAACTGGACTAGTCAGTGTGTTAATGTTTACCTTATGTTCTTCTGCCTGATAACAGAACTGCTGACATTTATAAAAGGAATAGGAAATACACCACGAAAGGCACAACCTTCAAACTGTTCTTTTCTCAAAGTTTTTCTGCAAATTAGTTATGTTAATGAATTGGTATAATATAGCAATAAAAACATCACATTATATTTATATCCAAAATACAACAGATCTAATACTTCCAAGAAGAAGTATCGGGGTTGGTGCCAGGGGAAGAGAACTGTGCGGTCAACCAACTTTGACAAGCAGTACTTGGCTCAACTTGCTTTACTATTTCATTTAAAAAGAAAAAAAATGAGCGGCTTCATGCGCACACTTGCACTCAGACTATGCCCATAAAACAGAGGTTATAAACTAAGATGCACAGTCACAATATACAAAATAAGAGAGGCAATCCTATAATTCTATATAATAACCTATACACCGGGCCACCGTTACAGGTGACACAACAAATTTAAGGATAAACAACCTACTTTAAACCACATCATGAACGGGTATGCATAATTACAACCATACATGCACAGTATGCTCATAGTTTTAAAAGTTTAAAAATATCTGTCTCAGAGGCCATAATATGCAAAAAAGTAGACATTTTTCTCAACTGTTAGCACAGAATATCCTCACCACCTTGTGAATGAGTCTAGCACTAGCTCTAATTATGGATACTGTGGTGGTTGCATGTATGACTTGAGCAACTAAAAAATCTGTGCTAAATTTTTTTGTGAGTGAAATTCTAGTTGGCCTATTACTTCAATGATTTATTAACAAAAATTAGCAGATATGTATGTGTCTGTGTGCTAGCTAGACATGCTACTTATTGTTAGCTTAGCACTCCACCCTGTTGACCAAATGTGTCACTTCTGGCTGCAAAACAAATAAGATGGCTAGCCTACGCTAAATATGCTATTAACTGTGCTAACTTTCAAAGCTGGCAAATAGTGACCCCCAACAAATGAATGATGAAGGAATATAGCTTGGATTCATCCTATTTTTATTACACAGTCATAGAGGTGAATATATAACCACAGTATATGACCCTATACATTCAGATAGTATAGATCCAAACACATGCTAGGTTTACACAAGTAATATCATTTGCCCTTGAAGGATAAGAGTGAATGTCAGTTGTGTGTTCTCCATTGCGTCATGCACACTGCACAAATATGGGTGCGACACATTTAGTGGACAAATTGATCACAGTCTGTGTCCTTTGCCCTTTGTTAACCCCCACCCCACTGGTGCTACTGCCAGCAGACAGGCTCCAAGCAGATGGGATAGTTTGAGGGGGGAGGGTTTATTTTTAACAAGCTTGTTGTCACTCAAGACTTTTTCTTCTACTTCTTATCTCTCACTATTTGATTTTACTTCATTCTTCTCTCTCTTGGTCACTTTCTCCCTTAGTTTATGTCCTCAAGTTACACAGTATTCATGTTTGGTCTTTTTATTGTAAAAGAGTCTGTGCACTAGTAAAAAACTGGGTTGAAAACTGGGTTAATATTCTCATCTATCACATGTCCAGTTATCAACCAAGATCAGAAAAAGGTCCACTGTGGCTCTGCACAGAGAATGAACTGAAATCATACATCTTTATGTGTGACATTAATTCAGTCATATCTGTGACACACATGCAACCATTCAGACCAATACCACACCGGTCTGTGAAGCTGATCTCAACTGTTTGGAGACAAATACGTTACACATACCTGTCTTTGAGTTTCTTCTTTTCCACTAAAGCCAAATTTAAAATAAATAACTAAAAGGATAAACTTCAAACCAAGCATCTGATCATTTGAAACCTTATAGACGTAAAAATCCGTGACAAGGTTGAAAAAAGTACGATTAAAAATGGTAAATTAAAATGATATCTGAACATCTGTTTTTCATTTGCTTCTTTGGGATTTGGAGCATACAACAACAGTAAGGAGTAACTGGTGAGGCTGATGGGCGGCTTTGAGGATACACTGGGGGAACAATCATTCAACTGTAAAAGTGATTTGGCTAGGAGGCAAAAGTCCAGACAGACAGATTGTGGGGTATATCATACGCTTTGTCTGTGAAGGGGAATTTTGAAGCTGTCGATGGGAGAGACAGATAGCGAAAGGCTTTGAAATCGGTTGAAAGGGAGGAGGGGCAATGTTCTGTATAAAATATCATTTCATTTAAACACATACACGCATACAGCAGGCCCACATGCTGTACAGTGAAACACTCTCCCATATTTATAGCCTAAACAGGTGCAACCCTACGATACCACCTCCACCTCTGTTCCTTCCAGTATTGCTGCTTTTCACACCTACTCTCCTATACATTACGTCACCTCTGACAGGAAATGAGCCACTACTATTCAAGCAGCTGTAGAGACCGCTCTCTTCTTATGGGCTTTCATTTAGGTTCCCTTCCATGTCATTTATTATTCATGTGTATTAAAGTCAATATTGTTTTCTTCTCATGATCCAGAAGAACAGAACTGATCTAGACCCATACAAAACATTAAAGCCCATCTGCTGTGTTTTTTCAGTGCAGTCTTATGCAATAGGAGGCTCTTTTGGGGCAACTTGAGCAGTTATGTGTGAACATGCTGCCACTTTGTGGCCTTGCAATGCAACTACTATCAGATTGTTCTTTCACATGACATATTTTCTACACTAGAGGTCAGCATTTTAAAGGCGTGCCAGTGTGTGACCATAATAAAGTAGTGAAACTGCTTTGGTTTGGTACAAAAGGGCATAGTCCACATTTCAAGTGTTTTTGGCTTCTAGTGAGAAAACTCAGTAAAGCTGTTTCTCACATTTGGATATTGTTTTTGAACAATAACCAATTTGTAAAGAGTTTCATCATTTATTCTATCTTGTCTAGTGATGTTCTATACTCATGGATAAAACTGACTGAAAAGCATTGTTTGTCAGCTCTGCCTTTGTGTATTTTCATGACCATTTATGTTTATCTGGTTTTTTTTTAAAGATAAACATAAATACTCACATTCCCACACATAATAATGCAATGGAAAACTAAAAAGCAGTGTTCACCAAATGAGTTCAAATGATTCACGATGCAACAAAAACACATTCACAGATTATGCTCTTTAAAGACACACATATAAATAAATAAATATCTGAACACTGAAGGGGAACGAAACCATCTGTTTGACATTTGCAGTTCGTTTTTCATTATTTTTAAGATGTGTTTTATACGGCATGGGAAAATTCTGTCCAAAATATTTACAGCATTGAAAATTGGCCCTGATTTTCAGGCCCTCGCTGAGCACGTTGTGCTTTAATCCACATGATCTTAAAAATAGTGTGGTAATGAATGGTTGTTTTTGCACAACACAACTTTGTTCAGCTAAAGAAATAACACAACACAAATAGTTTATTTAACTGTTTCTATTTGAAATACACATGTAACCTGATACAGCGCTGTTCTTCTAAATGTACATTAATTCCAGTGATCGCCAGGACAAAAAAACTGCATGTGTGGAATTGTTTGTCAAATCTGATTAACAACAAAAGCACAAGCTCCATGATTTGTTGCTCCCATTGCGAGTGAGATTTCTACTTTTTTGACATTTAATGTGTTGCAGTTTTTTCAGGGTTGATAGCAGTTTAATTTATACTGAAAATAATGAGTTGCTGCCCTTATCAGCACTCATGCTGCATACCTTAGAGAGTTATTATCTCTGTGCACTGTGGGGCTAGGGCATGAGTCATGAATTGGGTTGTTTTCTGTCTAAGCTAACATTGTTGTTGTTAAGGCAAAACCTATCATGGTCTACTACAGCAAGTATGCTAGGACATCTCAGCCAAGTTCAAAATTAAACCAGACCAGACATTAATTTATTAGAAGTTTGTAGGATAAAGCCTTGATTAACCCTTCATGTCTTTATATTTTGCTGGGGAAAATAATATGCACGTGTGTTTTGTGGCAGGCTGCTCTTAACAAAATGCCTAAAGATAAAATTTTAAATCGGATCTTTCCTAAGTTGTGTGTTATCTGTAGAGAAAGGTCCATCTTTTGAGTTAGGTGATGTTTTTATGGTTGAATTATGTAAAGGTCAGTGTTAAGTGGCTTAAGAAACATTAAAACATTCCTCTAAAATGGTCAAGTACACAGAATGAGTGAAAAAGCATCCGATGTCCAAAGAAAAATTTGCTAGACCTCCAGGATACCTAGAGAGTTATTACTCTAGACCGAGTCGCAATATGATCTGGCTCCTTGGCTGCAAAACACAAGAACTGAAGGCTGCAACAAGACTTTTGTGCAGTACTGTAACCTAATGCTGAAGAAGAGAATAATACATCTAACCATTCATCATAATCAAATTGCTATCACTGGTTTTTGCACTCCTGGAGTACTTCAAAATATTAGCATATGAGTGAAAGGCCAAGCAGTTTCCAGGATCCACTTCTCACCCTTACATAACCTCTTAGATGCAAATGCCTTCGCGTGGCAGATAGTAGCCACTGTAAAGCGGCCATCACCTCTGACCCCTCTTCCTAAAGTTGCCCCATTTTCCCACTATTGATCCTTCAGATTCCTCTGACATTGAGAGTAAGTGTGACAATCCTCTTCCAGATAAAGGCATTTTAGGAGTTATTACCCATGGCTTACCCAGAGCTTATGTGTGAAACCTCTCCATACAGAGAGGGGCACTGAAATGGACCATTAAAGTTAACTATGCCGGGGTAGTGTGTGGTTCAAAGGTTGCACTCTTTCTCCTGGAGTATTCTGTTCAGTAGCTTTTAAGTCTTCTGATGCTACAGATAGACGCACGTGAGGGTCAACTGGAAAAGGCAGACAATAAGGGAATTCAGCATGATGGGTAAGCAACTCTCATACATCAGTTGAGCAATGTCTTTGTTGTGCTGTCCTTAACCTTCATTGTTTTACTCTATTATCATATTTAATGTATTATTTTACTGTATTCATATTATCCCTTTATAATTTTGGGATTCTGCATTCTATGTGTATTTTATTAATTTATTTAATTTTTTAGTTTTTTCACCAAAAAGTTATTTAAATATGAAGATGTGTAAATTGTTATTATTTGATATCGGGTTTTTTTTAGAATGTGTTTGAAGCCAGAAAGAGGTCAGACCTGTTAAAAGGGAATGAAAATCAAAACCAAGTACATGTTATGGGACCTAAAATGTAGCACACATACACATGGTCATTTATTATATTGTATTACATACAGAAGCCATTCGTAACTTTCTAGGAAACTGGAGATTCATACAATCAGTTCATGTTTTTAAACCTGTTAAGGTTTAAAAGCTACTGGTCAAAAACAAATGTTTAGCACACTTTAAATATCTGTGGCTCAGGATAAATTTATCAGAAGGGGTGAATAAGGCTTGTACAAACAAGTGCTCAAACAGATTAGAAAAGTGCCATATAAATAAGTGACAGGCCATTTATTGATTCAACAGGTTTATAAATGTAACCAGATTTTATTTTTAACGCTGAGAATGTTCTTATGACTCTTGTCTGAAATTTGTTTTACTGATATTTGTCCCTCAACAGAGAAAATAGAAATGCTGACACTCACACTTGTCCTGCTGTGCACTGTCTCTGGATTTTCACAGAGTACGTATTACATTCCAGTAAGTTAAAGCTAGAAAGTTTTTAGCAGTTTTGAGTTGACATTCTTTCAGTAAAGATAATCGTTTACAGACCTAAGCCCTGACATTCCCGTAAACACCTTTCATGTTAATTATGCTAGTTGTTGTAACGTGAAAGTGTAGCTTTTTAGTGCTTATTTAAATGTATGAACTTTCTGTCATTGCATTGTACAACAGGACTGACTTTCGCTCAGATAGACGGATGGAACAGCCATGACCAGTCTGACTTGAGAAATAAGGAGCTTAGCGATGTCTTTACATCTGCAGAGATGAGAAAAAATGGCGCCGAAAATATTACTGAGGAATCCACTCAAATGACAAAAACTGAGGAACAGAGGGGTGAAAGGAATACCTCAGAGAGGAACCCTACTAGAGAGCTTGTCGAGAAAGTAAAGACTGTGAAGGAAAGAAGGGGAGATGGACTGACTTCACAGATAGAAACAGAAATGGAGGAAAACACAGAGCGTGAAACGACCACAGCTGGCAGTATAGAAGGACTCTTTGTAAAGAAAAGTGATGAAGGGTACACCCCTGAGACATTTCTCACAAGTAGTCTTTTACAAGAAGGAACAAAAAGAGAGATCTACTCTGTACCAGACACAGCTGAATATGTAGATACAGATAAAGAGGTTGCATCGAAAATGAGAGAAAATGGACCGAGTTTGGACCCTGCCTCAAAGACAGAGACACACAATGAGAGCAGGAGACTGATACGTACTGGGGGAAAATGGAAAATAGATCATGATCATGATGCAGTGATACCAGAGGAAGCGAATCACAACAGGATAGATGTGAAAGTGAAGAGAAGTGATCAAATAGAGAGGCTAAAACAAAAAATGGTTGAAGAGGAGCAAGAAGGAGAGCTAGTTGCAGGGATCAGTCATCAGGAGAAGAGAAGAGCGGCACAAACTATAAAAGAAATAGGAGACAAGGAGAAGGGCGCAAAAAA
Organism: Aulonocara sp. 'chitande type north' Nkhata Bay; assembly: GCF_057382095.1. Classification (NCBI taxonomy): domain Eukaryota; kingdom Metazoa; phylum Chordata; class Actinopteri; order Cichliformes; family Cichlidae; genus Aulonocara; species Aulonocara sp. 'chitande type north' Nkhata Bay. The sequence goes on along the minus strand of NC_141360.1, from coordinate 28,843,868 downwards.
GAGTGAGGACATAGCCCATGCAGTCTATAAGGAATTAATAGAAAAAGAAGATCAGGTATTAATTAACAACATTGCATCTCCTTTAAGTATATTTCCTGCTCAGGTAGAAAATGCCACAATTCAAATTATCATCCGTTCTCAAAATAAGCCTCCCGCTTCTCACATCTCCCCTTCACTTCCTGTCACACCCACACAAATTCCTCCAGACTCCTCTCACCCTCCCACCCTTTACACCACGGATAGTTTTCAGTCTCCTTCTGTCAATATTCACATTCCTAACTCACTCAGTCACATAACAGACTTAACAGAGAGTCTGGGGGGCCATCTCAAGCAGAAAGAAATGGAAGTGAAGGCTGGCTCAGTTATAGAAGATGTAATGGCTAAAAATGTTTTGTTGAAACCAGCATGGAAAGAGGTACAAACACACAGAGCAGAGGACAAGGGGGAAATAAACAGAGTTGTGCAACCATATGAGGAGGAATTTATCTTGTTGGTCCAAACAGCAACAACACAACCCAATGAAGCAAAGTTTTTCACCAGAGAGCCAAACTCAACATCAAAAATAAATGCAGTTTTATCTGCTGAAGTGCCTTGGCTTGCACACAAATCAAACACGTCGCAGTCGATGGGAAAATACCGAAATGTTGAACTGATGGAGAATTACACCAAACTTACAGGGAAGCAAAATAAAGCATCTTCTCCACAACTACAGCTGAACAAATCTTCAGCCAAACCACAGCTCGGAACTGCCAAAACACCTTCACCGAGGCCAGTGAAAAACAACAAGCAAAGCAAAAATAAGACCATCAAGAAGTCCAAGGAAAAGAGAAGGAAGAAGAACAATAAAACCCAAAAGCCACCAAAGAAGAAGAAAGAAATCTTACCACCAACGCAGTTTCCTTACTTTATGGACAACTATTGTCCAATCGAGTGTGCCTGCTATGGAAGGTAAGACAAAGGATACTAAAATGAGACTAAGATACCCTTTCAATATTCTTAATATTAAATCACTAATGATTCTTTAATTGTATGTGTTGTTTTTAGAGTGGTCCAGTGCTCAGACAAAGGTGTGGATAAGGTTCCTTATGGTATCCCCTATAATTCCCGCTACATCCTCCTTATGAATAACTACATCAACAGCATCCAGCTGGACCTGCTAAATCAATATGACTCTATGGAGTTCCTTGTACTAAGCAACAATCGTCTCACAGATGGTTCAATTGAGGGAGCTTTTGAAGGGGTCCCAGCTCTGAAACGCCTCTACTTGGATAGGAATCTCTTACAAAGGGTGCCAGCAGACCTTCCAGCTTCTCTGGAGGAGCTTCGTCTGGACAACAACCGCCTGACCGTGATCTCGAAGGCAGCCTGGGCATGGTGCCCTGGCCTCTTGGTTCTGAGCCTCAGCAACAACAGCCTTGGGAATAATTCAGTTCCTAATGGCGTGCTCTCCCCTCTAGGGAACCTGCGCACTCTAAACCTGGATCACAACATGTTGATCTCAGTACCTCTGGGGTTACCATTGTCAATCAAAGAACTCTATCTTAAGGGTAACGTCCTTGAGAGTTTTGGCCGAGGAGCTTTCAACGGGAAATCAGGGTTGGTGGTGTTGGACCTGAGTGCAAACAGACTGATAAACAAAGGGCTAGATAGGGATTCCTTCCTCAATACAACGTTCTTGGAAAGCATCAACTTACAGGGGAACAGACTAAAACAGGTGCCACAACACCTTCCTCTATCTGTTAAAACTCTAAATTTGGAAGGAAACTTCATATCTTCCATAAAGAAATCAGCTTTCAGAAGTTTGAAAAAGCTAGAGCACCTAGGCTTAGCATGGAATAAAATCTTTAAAGTGACAACAGGTGCATTCAGGATGCTGCCCGTACTGCACCAGTTAGACCTGAGTCACAACACACTGAAGCAGGTGCCCAGACAGTTACCTAAAGGTTTGCACTCAGTAGCACTCAAGCACAACAAGATTCGGTCAGTGCCTCGTGATGCTTTCTGCTGGGGCAATAAAACTCTCAGCGGACTTGTGAAAGTGCAGTTGGAGCACAATTTCATTGATATGGCAAAGCTGGATGCACATGCCTTCAGATGCTTACGGGGCTTCCAGGTGGTGCACTTCTATTGAGCATCTGAAAAGTTTCATAGGCTTGGATTTTTTTATGCACACAATTGAAATAAAAGTTTATAGTACTGAATCCTGCTTTGAAAGTTTTATCCAAGACCTGTGGTGAATGCCACTATTACGAGAAACCAATGATGAAACTCAAAAACAATATTTATTGTGTGTGAAATTCAGTTTATTGTGTGTGTGACCCACCAAAGTCTCAGTGTCCGACTATTTTTATGACTCAGGCTGCTTTTCCCAAAAGCCCTTATATGGTAGGAAAACATCTGTTTGCATGCAGCATGAGCAGCCTAAGGTACCTAGAACCAGAATTGTATGACTGCAAATCATCATGTTATTACTGACAGTTTTTATTTCTGGCAGTTTTTCCATGACCAACTAAAGCAAACATTATTATTTTATCCTACAGTAATTAGGTTTTTTTTTTTTAAAAAGCTGCTCTGTTTTATTAGGCTAAAAGTTAAATTAAGACTACTTATATGAAGGTAACTGAAGGGATGAAGGAATTAGAAATTAAAAAAAAGAAAAAAGAAAGAAAGAAAGAAAAGCAATTATGTTGAATGTATGTAAACTTGTTTAATTTAATTATTGGATCCAAATTTACTTTTCTTTTTAACATTGTCAGCATTGTTTTCATTTGTCCTAGTTTCTAGAATGTGGATATGTCAGATATGCTGACAGTGAGAGACTCTCTGTGGCCTATGGATTCATGTTTGTTTTGGGTAAAGTGTGAGCTCACTGATTGCAACCATCTATTCTTTCCTCTGTGTGTACCAACAATATGTTTTATGAGTCACTGAATAACAAAGATTCTACTGATTATATACCATTGTCGTGACACTCTATTCGGCTTTTCGTCTCCACTATAACATCTTACTTAACTAGATGTCTGTTTTCCTCAAATCTTCAACGAAAAAGTTTAATCATGTAAATTTGTCAGACTCAATAAAAAACAAGTTAAAATAAAGAACTCGTTTGCTGGTGTATTTGATTGTTTGTTCCTCTTTCCCTGTTTGTAACTATTCCAGCTTTCTGGTTCTTAGTGAAAGAACAAAGACAGTGTGATGGGGCAGTTTAAAGGTTCAGTCTTAGTTATCCTGTCGGTTGACTTATTGTTCCACGGTAAATACATGGCCCAAAAATGTAAATACATTCCTAATAAACTAGCCACTAGATGGCAATAATGTATAGAAGAATATTTCCAATGAGGACAGCCTTGGGGTATGTGTGCAAAACTAAAGACAGAAATGTGTTTTTACCTGGCACAAATACAACACTGTGGCAGTTTAAATGCATATGCTTCAGGAAGCTCATCCTGTCAGGAAAATTATATATTTAAGGTTATTTATGGCTTCAAGGCTCACACTACAATGGGAACTTAATGTGAGCATCGTGCACAAACACAGACAGGGGCAAGAGTCATAAAAAGATTTTCACTCTGAAGCAAATGTGTTTAGGATTTCACTCGCAAAATTTAGAGAGGATTCAACCTGACCACAGGCCTGGAAAAAATATACATGACAGAAGATAAATGAAGAAGGGGCATCTTTTCTATTAGTGAAAAGTAAGACAGAAGGCAAGAATGGGGTAAAAGCATTAGCCCACGTGGAGGTGCTTAGCACTTTTCTCCCTTTTCCTTCTTTCCCTCAGTCTAATAAGTTCAGTCAGCAACGTGGCACTGCACCCATAGGGCCTGGGAAAGAGGAGCAGGAGGAGGGGGCAAGAGGGAGAGCCGGGATGAGGGGGGAGAAAAGTAGAAGAGAGGCTGAAGGAGAGGAGGGAGGGCTCAAAGAATGGATCCAGGCTCCACTGGTTCAGTGCGTGTCCAGAAGGGAAGAGTTTTGGCTGCAGAGCTTACCAGCACCTCCTTACGGTCCAGCAGGACCCTGACCCTGAATCTCACCACCATATCTACCTGGGTCTTCTAGAAATCCTACTTATTTCTTTTTATACCTTTGTGCCTTTCTCTTCCTCCATCTGTCTCACTCACTTTTTTTTCTTTGTTGCACATTATGTTCCTGCACCCACTCACCTTTAAAACAAAGTGCATATCAATTTATGCATATGTGCATGCCTGCGCGCATGCATTTTTCTTCTCTGTACTTGTGTGGGAGTCAGATACGTCATGATCATCTGAACTGCTCCCTTGACACAGTCTGAGCCCGTGTGCTCATTTAAGCAGTTTGGCAGATGGTTGATTTGGCAGATTTGTGTACGTCGGTATCCTGTGCTCGATGCTATCTGATATTTAAGCTTATCCTAACAGGAGGAATGCAGGAGTAGTAGTAGTAGTAGTAAAAGTTGGGGCTTTGCCATTCTTTATTAAGAAAAGCTTTTGCACTGATTGATTTTCATTCAAACATGACTTATAAGGCAAAGCAATCATGTAATATTTGACTAAAGCCCCAACACCACTGACTTAAACATTCTGTCTATTTAATTTAGCATTGCAATTTTACACTTATATACAGATTTCACTCAAACAGTCCCATAGGTACAAATGCTGTGACTGAGAACACAAAATATGCAATTTATTTAATTTTTTTTTTCACTCTAATGCTGACCAAAGTCATGAAACTCCTAGAGGAATCTGACCACAAAAGAGAGAATAGGAAGACAGAAAAGAACAGACTGAACAGGATATTAAACCACACCCTAGATGTGATCCAGCCAGACAAAACACACAGGCTGACTGGACTGAGTTGTGGTACTATTCAGCTGTTCAGTCTTTTCCTTTCCCATATTTGTAAAACTTATGAAACTTGTATACATTATCAGATGATTTATATTTTATGCTAAAAGTTTTATTAGCTACAGCAACAATTTTATGGAATACGTATAAACGAAGTGATGAAGTGTTTCAGTGATGGTTGACACTGACAGCATATCATTTGTGGCTGGCCTTTTTCACATACAGTAATTGAATGCAGTTCTAAGAAAGACACACATAAAGAAATCATTTTTGCTGTGTATATGTGCTGGGTTTAAGGGTGTCTTGCACAAAGACACACATACACATACACACCCATCTCTCTCTCTGTTTATCTTGCTGTTCGGCACTATACAAACCAATGGCTGAATTCATCCCCTAAGCCGAGCTCAAACTCTAGACTCCACTATAATTCAACCCCTGTCAACCCTTAACCTTAAATCAAAGAAAAGATGAATCCTAACTCTAACCTTAAGCCCAGACTCTGAAGATAAGATTGACCAACACGACCTCAGTTCTAAATCTCAAACGTAATCCTAAAGAATATAAAAGTCCTCGTGGAGATTCAAATGGCAGCTCGGTCCAAGCACGGTGACATTTCAAAAGCCAAAGGTAGGTGGCGCTTGAGTTAGCCCGGAGAAAGGGAAGGCAGAGGGAAGTAAAAGAGGGAGGGCAGCAAGTGAAGGAGGAGGCGATACAGAGAGAAACCATGGGAGCCAGAGGGACCTCTAGACACACACATACACACAAATTCAGCCCATCATATGGCTCTGCCTCAGGCCTGCACTAACAATACACACAGGCATGAGCACAGAAGTCACACACGCACATATACAAAATGCTAAATTGCTCTGCACCATCAAATTTTAGTTACACAAAGCTACTAAGGAACATTTAACGAAGGCACCCATTGCAGGGCATTCATTACTAACACATGTGTGCACACACTGTGCACATATGTTACTCAGACTCCACAAGGGGGCCTGTAAATGTTTATCTTCTGGAGCGAGACCGAACATCTTGATCTAAAGCAAAGCACAGTGGTATAAGCAGTCGTTACACTCCAAATGGGCCACATAATGTTATCTAAAGTAATTCATTTGTTGGCCAGTTTGAGAAAGCAGAGAGTGGTTTAGGTAGGATGAGGGAGTCTCTAGAAATGTCACACAACAGATAAGAAAACTTGCAGCAGGAAAGGATTTCCTCTTCTCTTCTTTGTTACAGTTGAAAACGTGTCTTATATTTGCTATCATTGATTTAACATTTTACTACTGGCATTAAATCCACCTGACACAGGCTTCTAACTAAAAAAAAACTTTGCAGGGTTGGAGTATGCAGAAATATAATTGCCTGTGAGTTATTCCCAGCCTATAAGTACTCAGGAAACATGCTCACAATAACCTGATTTATCAAGTCTTCTTTACGTGTTCTATCCCAGACCTAAAAAGCTGGTTGACAATTCATTTCACATAAAATAAATCTTCCAACTCAGTCTCCTAGCATTAAACTTGATGGTTGTTTATCATCAAGTCAATGCCTGTTTAGCTTTCAGCTTTCCTGTAGCTGGCCATTTGTTTGAAGGTGTTTGCACAGGGATTCATGCAAATAGCAATTACTGTACGTGCATGGAGCCAATCAGGGGTCCCTATTCTCTATTCACAGTGAGGACAACTTTGATCTTTTCCTCCCTTTTATCTCTGCCAAATAATTAATAAGCATATTCCATTGCATCTTACATATTCCCTCAGCCTTTTTAAAGTGATCCATATGATCCTTCCAAATAAAAGTAGAGACAGCACGGACTTGTAAAGTTGTCCAATTTCCAAGCTGTTCTGTTTTTTGAGAATTGTAAAATCACCAGCCAGTAATCTCCTGCAGGATTTCCCAGAGCACACAACTTTAAGACCCCGTAAATCTGGTTTTGGAGCCAATCAAAGCACCTTGTTTGTCTCATTCCCAGTTTGAGGAGCAATAAACAGTCTGACTTCATATCCATTCATCGAAATAAGTTTGAAGACATTAATCATTGCTTACTATTACAACAGTGATAACTGGGTTTTATCCAAAAGGACCTCCTGGAATTGGTGTTTGTCAAATAGTCATGCATAAGATACAAACCAACCATAAGCCACTTTCGCACAAATACTGCAGCTTCCAAAATTTGTATTATCTGATGCAGATGCAAGGGAGAATTAAAATATCTGACACAGATTAAACTCTTTAAGTTGCCAGCTCACCAGTCGAAGGTCCATGTGAGAATATTGCAGGTACATTCACTTGGATCAATACCAAGTGAATGGGTGCCATGCTCAGCCTCTGCTTGCTCTAACCAGGCGGCACCTTACCTAAAACCATACTGAGTATTTCCAGTATTTGGAATGCAACCAACCTAGACTATTTCATGCTTTGCCCTTCATGTTAGAAAGGGCATCTGCAAGCAGCTAAATATGCAATTTGAAACATACACTTATTACATACGTATACATATTTTGTTTCCAAATGTGACATGGCTTTACTTCTTGTAATCTTTTAATCCTGGACTCAGACCAGTCCCATAACTATGATAAATATTGAGATTTGAATACATATTATAATGCAAATGTGGAAATATTTATTCTAAAGCCCAGCTACATTTTCTACATTTCTGTGGTCTAAATCCATCTTTTTAGGTGTCTCAGAAGTCTGTTGTGCTTGGTTCTACATCAGCAGCGATAATTTATTCACCAAAGCCCACAAAGCAACCTAAGAATGCACCTTTGCCTTCAGGCCTCTAATTCAGTAAAGAGGCACTAACACTCACGTTTAGTTCATGAACTGGAATCTAACTGAACTGACTTGTGTGTTTTCTCTTGGTTCAGTCTTGGGTTTCGATCATTAGGTTGGTGAGTCAAAGGTTAATCAAATCAAATCAAAATCAAATCACTTTTTATTGTCACATCACATGTGCAGGCACACTGGCACAGCACATGCGAGTGAAATTCTTGTGTGCGAGCCCCACAAGCAACAGAGATGTGCAAACACAACAACACAAACGAGCAAAATACAAGAATGGCCAACCTGAAACTAATAAATATATGTACAATATATAATAGTGTATGCATTTCTGGATGTGTATACTAAATATTTTCCTACGTGTGTGTGTGTGTGTGTGTGTGTGTGTGTGTGTGTGTATACACATTTTTACAAATTAAATAGTAAAAAAATAAAATAAAATAATAATAATAATAATAAAATATATAAAATATACAGAGTTGAATATGTGCAAAACAAGTGGCATTTATATACAGTGTGGAGTGCATAATGTTGAAGTTCCAGTAGTGAAGCTGAGGTGTCTATGACGTGTTCAGCAGTCTGATGGCCTGATGGAAAAAGCTGTCTCTCAGTCTGCTGGTACGGGACCGGATGCTGCAGAACCTCCTTCCTGATGGAAGCAGTCTGAACAGTTTATGGCTGGGGTGACTGGAGTCCTTGATGATCCTCCCCGCTTTCCTCAGGCACCGCTTCCTGTAGATGTCTTGGAGGGAGGGAAGCTCACCTCCAATTATCCGTTCAGAGCACCGCACTACTCGCTGGAGAGCTTTGCAGTTGTAGGCGGTGCTGTTGCCATACCAGGTGGTGATGCATCCAGTGAGGATGCTCTCAATGGCACAGCGATAGAAGGTCCTGAGGATGCGGGGGCTCATGCCGAATCTTGGACTTAAACCTGACTCTTGGAAAATTCCTCATTTTAAATTGAAAACCTGCTGAGCTTTCAGGTGTAAAGTAAATGAAAACAAGTCAAAACCACAGACAGGATGCAATGGCATTCCACTTGGTGCATGTAATATAGTTTAAAGACTTCATTAGGGGACAGACGTTTAGCAGCTGAGTCATAAATGACAAGATTTGTGCCGATCATGATACTCGGCAACCCATCAATCCATCTACGGTTCCAGTGATCTTCTGTGTCACACTTTTTTATTGGTTCTGAACCATATGTCTGCCATCAACATGGGAAATCTATAAACCAGGTCACCCTCAGGAAGCATGTTGTTTGTTTCTCCAGCTTCCTGTGTGTTGGCTTTTGACATGGGCTTCAAACAGGTTTGTCTGAGGCAAATCAGGTCACAAAAAGCAAAAAAAAAAGAAAAAAAAGTAATTCAAAGAAACCTTAGAAATATCATGGGCTAAAAAAAGCCAAACAGTGACAGCTGGCACTTTAAATAAATAAAGATCAAGTAGAACATGGGGTTTTCCATGGTAGCAGACATTACCTAAGAAATTGTTTCCCCACCCCAATTTTACTGATGTCTGTTTTGAATGTCAATGAGCAGAAAGTACGACAGACAAAGCCAGTGGTTTTATTAAAGGGCAAGTAGGGAAAGAACTACTAGGAACTCTCCAACGCCACTTAGTGACATTTTTCTGGACCTAATCCATAACAGCACTATATTACATGACGCAAATACATTCAAACAGTAGTCAACAAATCACCTGACACCACAAATCATCACCCAGCATTAAAACATCTGATAACGCTGTTTCTCCACTTCCTGTTTTGCCTCTAATCTAACAGCTGTAAAGTAAATTAGTAACACTAGCAACAAGATGTTAAATTAGAGGTAAGTTCATTCTCAGCAGGTATTACACAGCTTTAATGTCAACAGTGGGGGTTGTGACACACAATTGGATGTTTTAAATAAGAGGCAAGTCTAAACACATGACGATGTGACGCAGACGTGGAGTAGAGCGGTGTGTATAGACACACGATTGGTGAGTGCTCAAAAACACTGTCAGAGCTAATTTATCTCCCTCGCACACTTCGGTGAGATTAACAAATGTGCCACTGCACGAACAAAAACATGACTGACAAATTAGATCATCTGATTATGTTAACGTGACAGCAAGATGAGTTGGCTGGATTTCAATAATCAGTTCACCCCTCATAGCAGACATTACAGTCAAAGAGTGACTGGCAGAAATGATTCAGACATTATCTGTGTTCCCTGCAGTGTTATTGGCACTTATAATCTAAGTGGCATCAACTATTTTTATGTGAGAAACACTAAGGATCTAAGGATAACCATACTGTTCAAAGCTGTACTTGAGCAGCATCCTAATTGGTTTTGCATGTATTTTTCTCATAAAATATCAAATAGGTTATAAATTTGAACCCAATAAAGAAAAGACAAGGATTAGCACGTATAATTATGTTTGTCACAAATATCATGGCAATCAATCAAATTTAAAGTTTATTATTAAGTATTCATGTTAATATTTCATTAAGACCCCAAAATAATCGTTGCCATACACTATGATTCATTTCCTTACAATCCATAAAAATGTTGTGTATGTTTATAGACTTGCTGGACACTTTCTTAGGTACATCTTGTTAGTACTAAGTTGGACCCCCGTTTGCCCTCAAAACTGCCTTAATTCTTCATGGCATACATGCAGTAGGCTGTAAACAATCCACAATCCATGCACATCCTTGATGAATCTCTTGTTCCATCAGATCCCAAAGGTGCTCTGTTGGATTGACATATAGTGATTATGGAGTACTTTAGTACTCAGGGCTGTGTGTCGGACAGGGTCGTCTGCAGTACGGGGGCCCCACAGGGAACGGTTCTGGCTCCGTTCCTCTTCACCATCTACACTGCAGACTTCTCCCACAATTCCACCCAGTGCTTCCTGCAGAAGTTCTCTGATGACTCTGCAATAGTCGGCCTCATCACTGATGGGGACGACAAGGAGTACAGAGGTCTGACCCAAGACTTTGTGGACTGGTGCCAGCTGAACTACCTCCAGATCAACGCCAGTAAAACCAAGGAACTGGTGGTAGACTTCCGCAGGCACAAGCATTCTCCACTGCAACCACTGAACATCCAAGGTATGGACATTGAGGCTGTGGACAGCTACAGGTACCTTGGTGTTCATCTGAACAATAGACTGGACTGGACTCATAACTCAGACGCCCTCTACAGGAAAGGGCAGAGCAGGCTGTACCTGCTGCGGAGACTCAGGTCGTTTGGAGTGGAGGGCCCACTCCTGAAGAAATTCTATGACTCTGTTGTGGCTTCTGCTATCTTTTATGGCGTGGTCTGCTGGGGCGGCAGCATCTCTGCTGGGGACAGGAAGAGACTGAACAGGGTGATCCGAAGGGCCAGCTCTGTTCTAGGATGCCCTCTGGACCCAGTGGAGGTGGTGAGTGACAGGAGAACAGCGGCTAAGCTGTCATCCCTGTTGGACAACATCTCCCACCCCATGCAGCAGACTGTGACAGCACTGAGCAGCTCCTTCAGTGGGAGACTGCGGCACCCACGGTGTGGGACGGAGAGATTTCGCAGGTCTTTCCTCCCCACTGCTGTCAGACTCCATAATAAAGACTTTAACTGATCAAGCACACACATCCATACATATGCAATAATACTAAGTGCAATAATCCTTTCTGTCATCGTTGTATTTTTACTCAGTTGTATATAGTATTTGTATTTGTATTCTATTTTTATCTTATTGTATATTTATTTTATTTTATTCTACTGTATATAGTATTTTATTTTATTCTATTCTGTACAGTTGTGTACTGTATTTATTCTTATTGTATTCTAATTTTTGCGTCATAACTTTTGCACTGTCCACTTCCTGCTGTGACAAAACAAATTTCCCACGTGTGGGACTAATAAAGGTTATCTTATCTTATCTTATCTTATCTTATCTTAGTAACATGAATGAATAAATTAATTAATTAATGTACTGGGATCATAAAGAGATGGACTTGGTCAGCAACCATACTCGGATAGACATGCCTGTTTACATGCATGTCCATTTCAAGTTTTGGAGAGGCGAAGCGTGAGATGGACACCCTTGCAGAAGTTTCATTGCTGCATGCAGAAATTGCATTACCAGCAAGGGGAGATAATGTATTTAAAGCTATGATGTTGGTAGTGAGCAAACAGCAAGTTAAGTATATTCCAGCGTGTCTATTACATGCTTTGTCGTGATGTGGAACCATAAATGTCGTGACATGGGTTGTCATATCACCTCAGACCGGCCATCCTCCTCGAACATTTGTGAACAACCGGACATTTTCATCCATAGAACGGCTATTCGCTGGCTATTTTCTCCTTCCTGGTGCTGTACAATTCCAGCAGATCAGCAGTTTCCGAAAAATCTATCTGGAAGGTTCAAAGTCATTCAAATCACCTTTCTTCACCATTCTCGCATTCAGTTTGAGCATTGAGTTGGTGCCATGTGACTGGCTGAGTAGTTATTGAACTGAACAAGCAAAGGCTTGAAGAGGCGTGTCTAATAGGGTGATTCTAGTTATTTCAGTTGTAACCCATATGCATTATTGACAGTCTCGATGCATTAAAGCACAATTTTTAATCAAATGTTTAGAAAATAACAAGCAAAAAGTTTTGTCTTACACTTGACACCGTCAACCTAATCAAGATCATGTCGACTTTGGTCTTCAAAAGATCCCTTGTCCTGCTGCATCAGCAGGGACTGAAACAGCATTTGGCAACAACATAATACACTTAATTCCTCGATCCGGGGCAGAGTTTCCCGGAAAGAATGAGCTGTTACATAGAAAACAGATGCACTAAATTCGTGACATTGAACTCTGATTTTCCACAGTGAAACAAAGTTATCCATCCGGGTTTAATTAATTTCGATTTAAAGTTAAGAAACAAATTGAACCATTTAAAAAGGTGGGCAATAGTTTCTCTTATTTTGTTTTCCATAAAAAACTAAATAACAATGGAAATTTCCACACAAAAATGGATTACCATCATGTTTTTTTGTTTATTTGTTTGTTTTTATAACAGCACTATGATATACAGTTATTAAAACAAAGTATTGCATCTAAATGTAAAATCCAAAATCTAAATAAAGAATATGCAAACTATAACAGTTACTTTACCAAAAAGAAATAACTCCAGTTAGCATATTTAAAAAAAAAAAGATTTATGGACCAGTCAACTGTTTGTGCCAGGTATTGTGAAACAGTGACTTCTTTGTTGCCATATATTTTCAGTTGTGCAACAGTTCAATGACTGTTACTTAAATCAGATATTTCATCCATGTTTTTGTGTGAAAATACTACCGCCAACTTTAACATCTGCCCATTTTTCACTGCCAGGGTCATCAATGTGTCTGACAGAGAACTACAGAAGGATTATGGGAAAACACCCCAGTGGGTGACTTGGATCTGTGAACAGCTAACACCGATGAATCAGTGACTCTTCCTGATTGTGACTTTGATGTGGTTCAGATCCAGTTTTGTAGTGAGTGCTACATGTGTTGTGTAATTTCAGAAAGATAATATATATTCTTGTTGTAAAACAGGTAAAAAGAGGACTCGTGTCTGAAACAACATCAGATTTAGTTTCCTTAGAGAACTGCTTCCTCTTTGTGCTTGAGCTTTACAAACTTTATAAACACTCATAACCGAAGAGGCGGAGGTCGAGATGTCCTGACTTTGAATCCCTAGAATGGAAAAATCTTCAAAAGAAAGAACTGCAAATTCTGTGACGCAAACAATGCGATCTTTTGTTCAACCCAAGCTTTTAAATGTCTTGTCGTTGAAACATTATGCTCTTGCCTATCAAAGACTTTCTGCAGTTGCCAGCTTCAGACTTCAGCAAAGCTCGTCTAGAACCTTTTATACAACAGTCTAAAGGCAATTATGCTGACATTGGCAAGTTATCGCTGCCTGGAAACTGGAAAATCCCACCACACAAGTCGTTCATTGTTGTTAAAATTTCTGTCTGTATTAACAAATGAGAATTTTAGAGTGATATTTGCGGAAAAAAGATCACCGTGTCTGTCAGAACACAACATTAAATGATCTTCTTCTTACTCTAATCAGCTCTTATAGTACATTTCCAAATTTTCTTGCATTTAAATGAAAACATGATGATCTGTGACTCAGCTCCAAAGCCATCAATCACCCGAAACTCTATGGTCCAAGGAGCTTTCACGATGCACATACCTGGGAAACTGATTCATTTAGTTCAATAATATGACTTGCTTATATTTATGTCAAATGTGTTAAGCTTCTACTTGCATTTGGTTGCCATGTGGTTACATACTTTACAGGCTGGCAAAGCAAGCCTGCGTATCTGACATTAGGCTTTCATTGCCAGGGTTACTAATACAGACCATTTTAAAGGTGGAAAAGTGGTTGTGACTACACCCTTGTTTTTGTGTGGTCATCTTTCCCATCAGTAGACTCGAGACACTGTAAAGCTATGCTAACCTGGATGTGAAAATGTGAAGTATGTGGAAAGAATGGGGGCAGACTGTGGAGTAAACTTCAATTGATCCAAGAGTAACTGAATGATCTTTTGGCCTGCTGGTAAAATATCCTGGTTCAATCAGTCAGGCAGAGGTTCTGTACGAGAAATGATGGGCTCTATTAGTACAAGATTAGGCTTAGACACAGAATTCTGACCCTTTGCCACAGGTTTTCTGCTGCAGCAGCATTTAGCTGATCAGACATGGCCACTCCAAGAACATTTCATTTCATCCTAGAGTGAAGAACTCCATGAAAGAGAGGTTTTTCTCTTTTCCTTTTTTGTGGTTTTTTTTGGTTTTTGGAGAGTTCAGTGCACTTTGGAAAGCTTCATGAGAATACTAGGGAAAACTCTGACCACATCTCATCCGTTCCATGGATAGCCGGTCTGCCATCAACCACGGATAAATTATCAGAGTCTGGGAGAGAACAAATGTGGCCAACACCTAATTGGCTCCACCAACACTCTTTTTGTGTGTTAATCCTTTTCTCCTGTCAGTCTGTATTGTCCTTTCTTCGAAAATCAACTTTGCTTTCTCCCCTGCACATAAAAGACAAACGGAACAATATTCATCATTGTTTTGAAGTTGACCTTAGCATGTGTTTTACACATAACAGGTACTTGAAAGCATTTTCCATCTTTCAGTGAATGCTCCCTTCAGTTCCTGTACAAATTTTTCCAATCACCTGAAATGCATTCCCGTGGAATATCAAGCATTCATGCCAATTCTATTTCTGTCCCATGTGATTTGGGCAATCTACGAATGCTGACGTGTGTGAAGCAATAAGTGAGATAGGATATGTTTACATAGTTATGCTATGAGGTTATTGAGGAACTGGGAGTGAAAAGTAAACGTCTCATATGTCATTAAAAAAACAGAAATAGAGGACTACTTCCTTCAAAACTAAAACATACAAACAGCAGTTTATTTTGTCAGTTTTACTAGCAATAAACAGTAAAATTAACAAAAAAATCTATCCACTGAAGTAGCAAGCAACAATGTTTGTGTTTTCTTTCACTTTCTTCCTTTTTCTGTCACATCTGGTCCAGTAACAAAGTACATGTTCCTACCACACCTCGATGAAATAAACTTAAACAGCTAAAATGGGAAGTTGGACTGCAGCTCCTTTTGGCACACTGAATTATAAATGTGGATAGAACAGAAAAACATTTCTCAGGAGGCAAACATCGCCATTAGTCTGTCTTACTGTCATTCTGGTTGGGAACTGCCATCCAACATATACAAAGGAAGTGTTTTGTCTGGTGAAGATACAATTCTTCTCAGTTTAATTACAATCCACGTTGGTACTTGAACTTCATTGGCCTGAATTCTTGGTGAAGATAGATGGTTGACCCACTATTCTACAAAAGCCCACATGCTGCTGCCAAAGTAGGGTGTGGACACTGTGATGGCTCATGAGGGACAATGTGGAGACATAACACATGTAAGTGTTTTCTTATGGACGTGTCTGAAAAAGGGGGCAGGAAATAGGTCAAACAAAGTTTCCAATGACACTGTACAGCTGTTACAGAATAATTACTAATGAAAAGCAACACAACAAGATTTAACACCATGCTGCTCCTTTACAGTAACTGTTCTTTGTTCCAAGAGCACACTCAGTTATTAAGGTCTATGAATAGATTAAGACTCTTTCCCTGTTGTGGTGATGTTCAAGAATTTTCCACTGGATCTGCTAAAAGTTGCATCAGTTATGTCCAGTACTGGCCCAAGTTGGTGATAAAATCAATAGAGCCTGTAGCGGTCTGTTTGCAGTAACTGGGTAGGAACACTTAGTCATGGCAAACACACAGAAACCCAAGTCTGAGGTTCCCAACAATGTCAAAGTCCGAGCCAAATGAAGGGAAGGTATTTGAAAGTCCTAACTGCATTCCAGACTTTAAACCTGTGGGCGTAGACCTGGAAAACGTGATAGCCGGAGGATAGATTTAAAGTAATAATCAGATATTTTGGGAAAAGCATGTATTTGCTTTTTTGGGCAACA
This sequence comes from Aulonocara sp. 'chitande type north' Nkhata Bay, assembly GCF_057382095.1. Taxonomy (NCBI): domain Eukaryota; kingdom Metazoa; phylum Chordata; class Actinopteri; order Cichliformes; family Cichlidae; genus Aulonocara; species Aulonocara sp. 'chitande type north' Nkhata Bay. The sequence continues at coordinate 28,827,746 of NC_141360.1, read as the reverse complement.
TTTTTGTGAGTTTACTTTAGCATAACTACTAAAACCACTGAAAAAAAATCACAGAAAAAGGTGGAGTGAGGGCGATAACACTAGCTTTTGAGGTTTGCAAACTGCACCTGTAGACTGGGTGTACCACATAGATCTATAGTTCAACTGAAAGTGAAGAAAACTTCAGCAGGGACTTTTTGCAAGGTGTTAGTACAATTAAAGGCCCAGAAAGTGATATTATCTGTTAGTTAGTCATATTAAAAATGCTCCAAAAAGGACTAGTATTAAGGGGTCGATTTTAGTGAATTAAAATTAGCTAACTTAAGTCTATAAATGCTAGCAAAAATATAGAGAGGGATAGTAGCTACATATCGGCTATTTTACTCAGTCAAAGGACTCGTGTTGGAGTTGGCATGTCAATATCTGTGGTAAATTTTGTAAAAAATAAAATAAAATTTAAAACCACCAATAAAATGCACGCAACTGATTGACTAGTTATTAGTGTTACTAGATTAGGCTGTGTCCTTCAGGAAAAAGTAAAAATGCCATTTTGAAAGCTGGCAATGAGGGAAATGGATACACAACAGCAGCAAGTATACCATCGACTCAACGTCCTCCTTTGTTGTAGCATTCATGTTGCATACCAATGACATTATGGGACGTTGCTATAACGACCCATTAGGTGGTAATGGAAAATGATGAAAGTTGAGCCACATCAAGTAGGTACTAGTGGAAAAGGACTACTAGGGCTGCACCCTCTTTCCAACTAATTTCACCTAGCAACAGCTAGCAACCACCATCCACTTGCCAAGTTGCCAAGACGTCACTGACCTTTCCCTAGTTCTGTGTGAACCAGACAGCAATTGGTGAGTTTTGGTGTGAAGTGGATGGATTTTGAGGCAGAGTGAGGCTCACAGTGTGTGCAAAGCTAAAACTGTTGACAAAAACCAGCTGTTTTTGAGCAAAGCAGTGTTCCAGTATATACTCTGGACCAAATGAGAACGAGTTGCCCAAGATTTTGACCTGAGGGGAGCAGTGGGACATTTTTCCATTTTTATTGTAATCATGTTTGCAGCCATTTGGCTTCTTTGCACAAACAGTGTTTTTCTCTATCAGCATCCTGCTGTGTTTGGGCCTCCTGTTGTTCAGATTCAGGAACATTTTAGTCTCATCTTGCTGACAGCTTGTTTATAATCTGCCCTCCACTGTCTGGCGAGGCTGATGGAGATACTCTATTTCACGTAACGCTTTATTTGGACTATGTTGAAAAAAACTAAAGATATTTGACATTTTGGGAAATAACTGACCCCACATTCACATGTGCGCTGGTCAAACAGGATCTCTGTTGGACTGCTGCATTAAATATTGCTACTATCCATTACTGTGTATGTGTCTCAACATCTGTTTATCTCATTACTTTGCAGATGTGTTTTCTCCAAAGTAACAGAGTTGGCTGACTAACACCCAAACTTAGCTCATTATGTCCTGTTGTAAGTTCATATTCTGTGTTTTCAGCTAATGAATTACTTTAAAAAACTACATCCTCGGTAACTTAGAACTTTCTGTCTTCCTAATATTGCTATATTAGAGCTCTTTACAGCTATAAACACTCTTCAAACGAATACAGTGACAGTCAGGCACAGACTAGTGCTTATTAGGTGGATTGTCTCTCCCATTCTAAGCTGACAATGCCACGGCAGGGTTTGACTGTTAATGTGTTTCCCATGCACACACTTTCTGCTTCAGCCTTACCAAATGACACTCGAGAGCCCTGGACTGCCTGCTGAATACATCACCCATTTTACAGCCACTCTTTTCCACTAAAACTCTCATACTGATACTATTTTCCAAGGTTTCTAAGTATTAATCTACATTTAGTGTGAATAAATACTGCATTTATACAAAATAAGTTAATGCAACATTTGAGAAGCAAGTAAGTTAGACATGGCAGGACAAAGCAATGCAATATGTATGGCATTATTATTAGTAAGCATCTGAAAATCAGCATTTTGTTGATGGATGGCTTCAAAGCTGATACACATTGGCAGTGCCTACTCTTGTGCAACAGGACAAATTCCAGTTTTACAAAACACACCTAAGGAAAAATGTCATAAATCTACCAATCTGTAGCCTGATCCATCCCGGCCTTGCTTTCTTTTGATATTTAACCTTAACACAAGCCAAGTTTTGTGTTATAAACACTATTCAAGCATCAACTGCGCCAACATTCCCTTCAGTCGCATTAAACCTTTACCCTAATTCATCTCATGATAGCTGTTAAGAATACACTGAAATGTTAGGACAGATTCACCAGCTCTTAGGAAGAAAGACTGACAGGGCAGTTTAAACAGATGGTGCAGAAGTCCTGGACACTCCCTTCAATTTGGTTTGGACAGACATCAAAATGGACCGTTGGGAACATTTGAATTTGTAATGTGGTTGTAATCGGTTTGTACATCTTCACTGGTCATTGAATAATTCATTTAGTAAGAATTCTGCACATCGTGCCTCATACGCTCCTAGTATTTTACTCCCGATATGTTTTTTTGTTTGTTTCTTTTACTAGAGGAAATTAACAAATCTTCGCATGCAAACATAAATTCTTGTGCTGGGATGAATTGCAAAGTGCACTGCCATGCTTATTTGAAATGTGATGTGAGTATTTCTGTCAGAAATACTTTTTGTGGTTTACCCATCCTCACAAATTGCTGACTATATCTTCTGCCATAATGGATTACTGGAACATCCCAGTGAATTACCATCATTGGATTCAGACCATTAGAGATCATGTCTAATGTGCTGCTTCTTGGGGGAAAAATTAAAGGCATACATTTAAGGAATAAATGTTTGATATATATATTTCACCCACCATTAAACCTTTTTATACTAAAAAACTTTACTAACTTTACTATAACTGCCTTCACTTGCTGCTTGTTTGTGGGTCTTTCTGTATTCAGTATTGTATTTAATAAAAGCATGCTATGTTATGGACTGAATTTGAGCAGCCCTGTATACTTCATACTTCCCTGCTGTTTCTATCAGCAGTCACATCATCGATATGTGTTATGATGTGTTATTCATCAGATCATAAGCTGTTTCTCTCCTTCTCCATTACAAGTTAATCTTGGTTTTGTCTGTCCAAAGAATTCTTTGCATAATCGTGTGGCTCTTGTAGACGTTTAGTGTAACCAGTGGTTGGCGCCTAGTTGTAAACCGTCTGTATTTCATCCATGGAGGCACTACCTCTTGATTGTAGAGCTTTACAGTGATACACTGTATTTCTTCAAGAGTGCTCCTGAGTTTGTGAAGTTGTTTTTTTAAGTATGAAAATCTGACATTGTGCACGTTAGTTGTCTTCTGTGGTCTTTCAAGCCTTTTGGTGGTACTGATCTGACTATTCCCTCTTCTTGATTTGCCCACTCCTGAAGTTTTCGTGTCTCTCCTGTCAAATTATTTTTGAGACTCTGAAAAAAGGAAATGCATTAAACTGGTTCTAGTTCCTAAACAGTTAACCTAAAAAAAAAAAAATCTGTAAACCCCCAGTTTACAGATTAAAGCTGTCTGCACTTCAATCACATGTGGATTATCTGATTTAAAATCTACAAAAAATTGTTTCTTTGTCCAACACTTTTTGGGCCTATCTGTATCCCAGGCTACTTGATGCTGTAGTGTTATTAAAGGTTTGTCCTCCATGAATATTATCACACGCACACATAGTAATCGAGTTGATGAATATTAGTCCTGTGGGCAAAATAATTAATTTCAACCAAAGGTAGAACAATATCGGAAAAATGTTGTTTTGCCTCATGTGCATGGAATGTAAAATGTGTATAAAAGACATACAGCCCTTAAATGCCTACAGATTGTCTGGTGTTGTGTGAGGTTAATAGTATATTAATAGAGCTGTCACTGAGACACACCGGCATGTAGCATTTAGCTCATACAGTGTTTTGTGGATCATCTGACTCTGTAAATACACCACAGTGTTAACGCTTAACTTCATTTTGTTTCCATGACTTGAAGGTTGAGCGGAAAGTATTTGTGTAGCTCTCAAAGCTTGGTTCACTATAAAGCTTGGCAGCTAACATATCTGTTTAAAAGCAAGCGGCTCTGGAAGGGTCAAACTTCGTTGGCAGACAAGAGAGCTGCTTGGCTGCTCACCTCAGCTCAGTTAATCAAAAACAGACTGAAATGGAAAGAAAAAAATGCCCACCAAACACATGCAAGCCCATACGAATGATTAATGAAGTCTCTCAAACACCCAGTGGCCATTTGTACTTTGAGAAAAAACATTCAAGGCGGGACGCTTGCACATAGTTAACCCTGTATCCACTGCAGATTTGTGGATGTGAGTAATAGCCACTTATATTCCTTCACCATTATTTAAAAGCAGCACAGATTACACGCCAAAAAAGTGTTCACCCTGTGAAAATGTTGCTAATAGTTGAGCAGAAAATAAAGCAGCTTTGGTCACACTTTTGTTTAAGCTCACAATGAACTCAAACCAAATTGGATAAAATAAAAGTTAATTGTGTAATTAACGAAGAAAAACAATAGGTCAGCTTGACCTCCTCACCACCACAATATTTTATTGCCTTTTTAATGACACCACCTTGATACACTGGTGTGGTTTAAAAATGATAAAAATCTTTTCCTTTGTTTTCTACCTCAAAGCGTTGGATCAGAAAAGTGTTTTTTATTGTTCTTTTGTGGTGTTCCACAATAAAACACCTGCCAACTGATGGGTGTATTTTCTTCTAATGAGCTTAAACTCTGCTGAATCAAACCACTAAAATCTAGCCATCGTTGCTATTGTTCTCACTTTTTGCTGCAATAGTCAATTTAAAACTGCTGCCTTAGTAGAAATGCATTGGCTTTTTAAAAAACATCAGTGTACATTTGTTGAGACAAAGATATCCTGTCATTTAAAATACAGTTTACAGACAGGCTTGTCAGTGCTTTTGTTTTTAAGGAAAAACAAATAAATTTAGTCTAATCCCACACACTGTCAGGAAAAAAACAACAGTAAAGTTCATTTTCTATCCCTACAGGTGCAATTTACCCCCCAGGGATAATTATTATTGAACAACAATCTTATTTTTACATTTCCAAAGGCTAAAAGGGCAAATATTTTATTCCAAGGCAACAAATGGTACATTTTTGCATTATTTCTTTTAGCAAAAAATCAGAAGAAAAATCAGTCTTTGACTTAATACAAAAGAAATAAATAAAATCTGTTAGTTTTACTCTGAAATGATCATTCTTTACAGTAAAAAGAAAAGAACTGAATCCATAGCAAGCTTTTGTATCTGTCTTTTATATCAGTGGCCTGTCAGCTCACAGCACCGTGTTCGTGACTTGATGAAGTTGACAAAGTGTGATGATGTGAGAGACATAAAGATGTGATAAATGTGAATCAATTTCCAAGTGTTTAAATTATATAAAATCAATTATAATTAAACATTTTTGATACCATTTGATTAAAGATTTGGCTTTTTGTGAAGTATAAACTGTAAGGGAACATAACAGTAGCTAAGAGTGTTCTGCCCACTCGTGAGCACCCCTAAAAGTATGGTGAGGTTCCTTATTTTCACAGATTTCTCATCAAACATTTGTAGATTTACTCATTAGCTGAGCTCAGCCACTACATTCATCTACCATAATTGATTCATGCTCACCTGAAATTAACAGGCTGTGATTTGGTTAAATTCTGAAAATGCCTTCAGTTCTGGTTGTGGTGATAAGACTGGACGTGTAGCTGGAAGTTCCAGCCCAGCCTTGCGGCAATACAGCCGGCGTGCCCTTTTAAACCTCGAGGTTCAAATTCAGAATGCATAAATGTTTAATTTGGCACGAAAGCAAAATGAAAACACAGCAGAATAAGCTTTGTTAAATATCAAAAGATCAAATCAATTAAAACTGATTTGTTCCCAAGGTTCCATATGAATAATCCATTTTTTATGCCATATGTTGCACTTCCTTAACCTAATTCTGCTTCTTCGATTTAAAACTGTATAATACAACTGAGTCAATATTCTAATACAAAAGCTTTCAGCAACTTTGTGACAAGGTATTTATATTGCAACTACAATACACGAATGATTTTAGAAATCAAAACCTGAGCAGTGCAGAGAGTACTGAATCTCTGCTGCACATCAACTCTTATTTGTCCTTTTTTCTCCTTTATTGTACAGAACAGGTTAGTAAAGGCTTTTTAACCTAAGAAACAAAATTATGAATGTTTTAACAGCACTGCTCAGCAACCAGGCGTCTGTGTTTGCCGATTCCATCGTATCCCTCTCCTCTATTACCGGATGTGATGTAAACTTGGCTGATCGTGTGTTCCGTCTTTCACTTCATTTTCTGCCACACAGGAGTCTGTCTCCATGGACACCGAAAGTCCTGCCGGCCCTGAATGAGCACGTTTGTATCAAAACACTTCTTGAGCATGTTTCCGTCGTCTGTGTGACTCATGTGAGGGCCGAGGTGAAATGCAGAAGGAGACATCTATTTGAAAAGACTTGTGCATTGTTGTGACGATAGGTGGCTCACCTTAATATGGACTAATTTGCAAGGAACATGAAAAAAACAAAAACAAAAATCAGATTTAGCCCCCATCTCTTCTTTCACTTTGTATTCATCCATCTTAGTTTCAATTTCCCACAGTACTTTGAGGAACAACCTCTTACCAAGAGATGATAAATGACATCTCCCCTCTATACACTACCAATGCCACAGTTACTCATTTGTGCAGCGGCACAGCACCCATCTCACCATTAAGGCTGGCAACTGAGTTGCCCAAGCTTTGTGTGTAGCTCAGAGGAAAGGGTGCAAACAGTGAACCAAAGTGACAGGATTCCTCCACAGCAATTATCATATGAATAAGTATCAACACACAGCCTTGCTTTGATTGGACCAAATAAGGTCATTTCCCACAGTACTGCTGACCCACAACCCGATTGTCTGCCTGTCACTGCCATCACTGGTGCCTCGACTCTCATTCGTGTGTGTGTGTGTGTGAGACAGAGAGCATGCATGTGTGTGGAGGGTCTGTTTTGTCCATTACAGCTGAGATACTCCATTCAGAGCAATAGGAATGACAGCTCTCCTACACCTCACTGCTGGTGAATTACTTAGAGAACCTGGGATGGGATTTGTGTGTTCAGTCCTGCACTTTAAGGACTTCCGTTGGTTTGTCACTGAGAATGACAGAAAAACAAAACTTTATTTGAAAAGGAATGTCACCAATGTGTACAGAAGCTGTAAATCTATAATGCAGGAACAGGTAAAGTATTCAATTATTTATTTATATTTTCTCTACCATTCGGAAGAATTATAGAAAAAAACTATTTCATGAATTCAAAAGTTTCCTAATTTGTTGTATTAATTTCCTTAAAAATGTAACTAGAACCACAATGGTGCCGGTATTTCACTTCGTGCCATCTGGTTTTGTAGTTTTACACATGCAGCGATTCAGTCCCCCCTCCACTTGTAAATCAAGCCACATTAAGGCTCACTGAGCGCTGGCTCTCTAAATGAAACATAATTTTAGCTCATTATGGTGAAGCAGAGTTTGCTGTCCAGCTGACCACAAACGACACTCAAGGTCATTCTCAGTATGTGAGAACATGACAAAGATTTTTCTTCCCAGAGTTGGTTACGTGCAGGTTACACACATCTGTCTTGTCACAGAATGTAGTATAAAAGCCACTTTGGTGGCAGTGGCACCATAAGAAGCCGATAAAATCTTGGAACGATAAAGATATGTTCCTTTACCCAAAACTTCCCACCAGAATACCCCTCATTAATGCTGTAAGGCTGCACTGTAGTGTAGTGCATTATAATTTCTATAACGCAATATCCATCCAGCTTCTTACAAAATATATCTACTAAACTGTTTTCATTATTTTATGACAGTAGAAATTTCTATACACATCTACTACTACTCTTCCTTGACAGACAAACACAGCGGAGCACTATCAGTCATGGATTGGCCTCCCCAGAGCCTGGACCTCAACATTTTTAAAGCAGGCTGGGATCATCTTGAGAGAGAATGGAAAAATAGGCAACAAGCATCCAAAGAAAAGCTCTGAATGTTCTTCAAAAAGCCAGCAGAACTATACCTGAAGACTACTAAAATTACAAGAAAGCTTGCTTAAGAAAGTTTAAGCTATGTTGAAGAATAAATGTCATACAAAATATTGACTTTCAAAGTCATTTGAATTTCACAAACTCTGTTTTTAATATACTGTATTTCCAGTTATGTTTCAACGTGTTTCAATCAATCAGTCACCACAGCAATTTCTCATTTTCTAAGAAAAATATAAAGAAATGTGAGCTTAGCCAGATAGTTGAAGTGATACCAAACAGCTTTTTTTTCTAGTACTAAATACTTATGCTAAGTACCTAATAGGATAAAGTTCGAATGGACTTTTTCGTATTTTCAATTTATTCTCAAGAACAGGAATAGTGACCAACACATATGCACTTCAAGTTAAAAGAAAACAGTACTCAGGAACTCAGCGTATGATAAGCAGTGATCTGGTAGCCAGATTAAGCCCAGGTTCAATCAGCACCGCTGTCAAAGTACAGTTGATAAAATGGCAATCATTCTAAACATTAAAAAGGCAAGGTGTTTAAACAAGTTGTTCATCTAGACATTACCCAAGGCTACATTTCTTGCTTGAACCACACCCAATATCCATCTGTCATACTTGGCCAGACTTAATGATATAACCTAAACTAGCCTCTTAGCAACAATATTAAATGTTTGCCTTTAACTTTATCACGCATATTCGTACTTTACAAAGTCTGTGACTTTCAGCACAACCCTTTGTTACCCACTAGTAGCGGTAGAGTACGTGTAAGAGAGGCAGTACATGTAAATGGTGTAGACTCCCTGGAAAATGTATTTTTAAAGGAAAAAAATGACACAGTGAACAGGTTGCATGAATGGTTGGTAGATTGCCAAAATTGAGAGAGGCACAGTAAATACAGAGAGATGAAATAGAGCATATATTTAGCCTCCAGCTCTCTGCAGCAGATCACGTATGTGTGTGTTTGTATGGTGGGTGACGGATCAATGAATCATCACTCCCGTCACTGAATATGTTAGCACAGGCAAACAAACCTTCACATGCCTGTGTAAAAAAAAAAAGTAAAACATTTCTAATGCCATTGAAATGTCTGGAAATGGTGTTCAAACAATCTCTGATATGAAGGGAACGAATCCAGCCAGTGGCTTTCTTTAAGACGGAGATCAACTTTTTTTCTGCCCAGAGAATTACAACTGTGAACGGTTATTATTGTCTTGGAGAAAGGCATTGTTCTTTTGTTTTTGGCAAATCCTCTATGATTTAAAAAGAAAATAACCCACTGCTGAGGTCACAACTTGATGCTGAGCTTTTGACCTTTCTTTCTGACTTCTCTTTACAAGAGATTAACCTGGCCACCTTCCAATCTCTTTTTTAGGCACACAAATATAAAGCTATAGGCTACCTGAAATCCCACTTGTAATAGTGTATGTGCTTTCTGCACTCCTCTTCCTTAAACCTATCTTCTTTCTTCATCTCTTTTTTGACTGCTCCCAGCTTATTCTTACCTCTAAGTCCTATCAATATTTCTGTCTCATGAAACTTGTTCTTTTTATTTGCGTCTGCTTTTGACTTTAATTAGTGTTTGTAATCCGACCCTCCTTTGAGCCTGCAGAAATATACTGTAGTCTGCCTGAGGGAGGTCGGATTGAGCTGCAAGGTTCAGCATTCTATATCAAAGCAGAAGACTTCATCAAAACACCCACCCTGTAAGCATAAGGTCAGGGGTTAAATCTTCTCAACACATCCACATCTCCACAACAGCCACGTGTCACGGCAAAACCACCTTCTGTTTTCCATCATCTTCCAAAGATTGAAGGCCGCAGACAGGTTGTTTGGGGTTTTTTTCCCCCTGTCTTCATCCAGTTATTGCTATATGTGCCAGGTATGATCTCAGCTTTTGTGCTGGACACCCGATTTTTTTCAGTTCCTCACACAATGCTGTAATCTTTCTGGCCTCTGACCTTTTTCCATGCTGGTGTTTGGCTTGTGTCCTTCCTCTCTCCTCTAGTTCAAGTCTCATTAGAGCATAGATCGTGGATTTTAGTTAAGGTCACTATTTTGTACAAAAACCAGAAAAATCATGGTGCTTTTTCCTCCAAAGTACAGTGTTAAGACAAAGATGGACCATTTCAACACACTTGGGGGCCGCACCATGTGTGGTCTGCCCTTTGCCTTTTGCAGTGAGAGAGTAAGCCAGACAGGATAGAACTTGCTCCTCTGCTATCTGATACTTTTTCAAAAGGAAGAGCCGGAGACAAAGAAAAGGCAGAGGAAGAGTGTAGAGCTGAGATGGTGGAACTAAAATGTATCCTCCTAATGTCTTTTTGATTAGCTGAGTTTTCACAATAAAGACTTCAACAAAGACACGAGAAAAGAAGAGGAGAGACATGAATTTGAGAAAAAAGAAAAGTAACAGCTTCAGACCTTCATTTAAGGTCTTCCCAGGTGTTCATCTCTGCACTGGCTTATTTTACTTAATAATATATACTCACTTAACTCATTCACTGCCAGCCATTGGCAGTGAATGAGTTAAACCCATTGACTCATTCACTGCCATTGACGGCTATAGACGTCAATGGCAGTGAATGAGTTAAAAAATAACTGGGTAACACCTGAATAACACCAAATATAGTCGTATGAATAAAAAAAAGTACAGTACAGCCTTGAGTTATGTCTAGATGAACAATTCAAACTAAGCCAATATACAGAAGCAGCAACTGTAAACCATGTTGATTTGTTACACACAAATCAAAATGGTTTACAGTTGGTGTTTGCACTGATATGCTGTATTTGGTTTTCTGTGCATTATGGCCACACATCTCAACTTCGGTCCCAGACGTTTTGTGGTTTGTTCAGATGCAACTTTGCAAGCCTAAGCTGGGAAACACTTCTAAACAAGCCACTTCAGCTTTTTTCTAATTGTTTCCAAATGCATTTTAAAGTTTAAAATGCTACCTAAGGTCTGTAGTCTGGCAGTTGTATCTAAGATCATTGCTCCCTTCCTCAATGGGTTTGTCTTAACAAACTTGAATGCTCCAGACCAGCAAACTCCCAAAATTTCTGCTTTGTAGGTGGACTTACTTGCTGATAATCAATTATTCAAGTGTATTTAGTTAGCAGCACCTGGCTACTAAATACCCTCTTAATTCCTCCCTTTCATTTTTCCATGGTGCTGTGGTGTACTTGTGTATGCATGAAAACCCAATTTATAAAAAAGCGAGAGAGAAAAAGGTGTGTTTTCCCTTTTAAATGAGAGATGTAAATACATCATCTTAACTTATCTGCACTCTCAGTAAATCAGGTTATGGCACCGGTGATGCAAGGCCTGGTGCCATAAACTGATTTTGGAGGGAAAATTGAGATTTCATTATTGCAATCAAAGCAGAAATAACTCTGCAGGGATAAAATTTGTGACATAATGCTTTTATCCATGTTTCATCATTTCCATTCTAAGTACAATAGCTACTTTTATGACCCAGAGTAAATTACTACAAGGAAGCAGATAGAGGCTTGCCAACTGAACACATGGCTGCACATGGAGATATTGGGTAATGCATAAGTTGAACTTAATGCGACCTTCCTACAGCAGCAATACACTTTCTCTAAACACCACATTTCTGCCTTTCAGTCATGATTATAAGATGACATCTGCCTCACCTGAAGTTGAAAAACTGAACTGCTCAAGCCCTGATGAGAGCATGCTTACACTCATCCAATCAAACACGAACAAAGGCAAGATTTAACACAACCTCACTTATTAGAAGTTTTCTTGAACCTGATGGCTGATTTGGTACTCAATGCTCACCACCCTCTGCCAATGGTCAGTGCATTGCAATCTGGGAACCAATGAGTTCGTCATCTCACTCAACGTTTGGATACTAAAACCAATATTTCAGTGTTTTAGGTGTAGTCAGCAGATATCAAGGCCAAGACTTCACCTTCAGCTGACCATTCTTTGCTTATTAAAACAATCTGAGAAGCTCAGACCACAGCTTTCGGGTCATTTGGGAAATGTTATATTTCTTTACAGTGATTATTATTGACTTTGTAACAATTACCCTTCTTATGGTTTTTCCCTTGCAATGATATTAAGTACTTATTGACTAAATGGTAAATGGACTGGTACTTATGTAAGGCCTTCTGACTAAGTTTGAGCACTCAAAGTCTTACTGCAACGTATCTCATTATTACAACGGTTTTATTTATGTCTAAGTGCTTTGTCTAACTTTCACACGTTCACACTTTGATGGCGTGCATTAGGGGCAGCTCGGTATTCAGTATCTTGCTCGGGGGACACTTCGACATGTGGACTGGAGGATACTGATCCACCACCTGGGACACAGTCACTCCTGAAAGAGTGAAATAGTTTTGTTGCTAGATAAATGAAAGCTAATATGTCCTTTACCTCAGTCTTTCCCCATCCATAACCACAGCAATAGGTGGGCTGCTGTGGTAATTTTTTAAAATAACACTATATGAGTTTCAGGGTATTTTTTTCTTTTTAATAAAAATATATTTTAAAAATGTAATTTTTTTTTCTCCAAGGACTAAGATTGGAGGGCTCCTCCTCTATTTTTGTCTGGTAAAGCCCAACACACCCTGATTCATGACGGCAGCCTAAACAAACCTCATTAAGATTTGGGCAATGGGGTTAAAAAGGAGAAAGAGGTTTGTGTGTGTGTGTGTGTGTGTGTGTGTGTGTGTGTGTGTGTGTGTGTGTGTGTGTGTGTGTGTGTGTGTGTGTGTTTTTCCTGGAGGTAGTCAGTGGAGTTTGAATGAGAATGAATGACAGAGCGTGAAAGAGAAAGAAAAAGAGTTTGTGTGCAGTGTTCTCTGCTGAGCTCCACAGAGGACCTATCATTACCAGATGTCTCAGTAGTTTGCTTCCAGACGAATCCCTGCTCACCGCCTTTAATTCGACTCTGCCTCTTTCTCTTTCTATCTTTCCTTCTTTCTTCCTTTCTGTCTGCTCGCCCTCTTTTTCTCTCTCCTTCTTTTCCTTCCTCCCTTCTCCATTCCCAGCTGTTTTTGGAGCACACAAGCACGAAGGAAGTTCTCCACCAATTGTTTCGGTCCTGAGAGGAGCTCCGCAGTTGGACCCCTCCCCCTTTCTGTCTCACTCCCCTTTCCCTCCTGCTACTCTTTTCCTCTCTCACCCTCTCTCTCTCTCTCTCTCCCCTCCCCTTGTTGTGACAGAGCACACCTGCTTGATCTTGGCTGCATGCGCTCCGAGTCCAATTACCCCATAGGCCCTCTCAGCCACTTCACAGTCTCATCCCCCTGCTCGACTGGATTTTGGGAGTCAAGCTCATCTCAACCACTCTCTTTGCCTAGCTTCCACTGAGAACAGGTAGGTTAATCTTTTAACTCTGATAAAGGATGAAAATCTGAGAATGAATGAGTGATCTTAGCTCAAGAACAACGACTTGGGCTTGACTGTGAACAGATTTGTTTAGTTTGAGAATAGTTTTGAGATAACTCTTCAGATTTTTGTATCATTTAATGTCTTGCTTACACATATAGGGATGAATTAGGAACATCTCTTTGTCCATTATATAAAACTGACATTATTTGCTGACGATGTTATTTTCTAAACATGTGTCTACATGTGAGGCAAAGTGGGTTTAAGTGTGCCTCCTTTCATACTTAATTTTGCATCTGTGTGCATGTGTGTGTTGTATATATTCCCGATTTGTTGCCAAGCCTTGTTCCCACAGCACTCTTGGCTTTGTGATGAGACTTTAATCATTCCCAGTCCAATCTCCATACAGCTCTGAAAGCAGCGACTAGGGAAGGGGGTGTGGTAGTGCTGTTGATACCAGTACCTCGCTCGTCTGCCAAAAAAGTATTATTTTTTCCCCGTATTTGATCTCCAAAGTATCCACCAGTGAGGACTGTGTGAAGTTCTCTCACTTTACAGTTTTAACTTGCATTTCTAATTTGTTGGTTTTTATGGCAGCTGACCAGAGAAGTGTTTGGCCACTTATTTGTTGACTGTTTAGATGTAACCCATATGTCAGGGGATTATTCAAATGTGTTGTATTTTTACATGGCAATAGAATCAGATTTGCAATGCTTATGGAAGGGTTTAAGAGAGGAAAAGGGAGAAAACTTGGACTTTCTTTCTCCTTAACTTGGTTAATTCTTTTTGTCATTATTTGCTAACGTCAGTGGAAAAGATTCTGATTTGTTGCATTCATTTTTCCCTCTCCCTCTCTCTTTCTCTCTTTGTTTAGCTTTCTTTTTCTCTCTTTTTTTCCTTTCCCTGTGGCGTATTGGCCAGTCTACAAGTAAATGAGTGGAGAAAAAAAGTTGAAACGACAACAATGAGGATTTCTTTGTGTTTATTCAGCCCATCACTGCATGTCAAGATGTTGATTGGAAAGGTTGTTGCTGGTGCTTCTCACACTTTCCATTTCAGTGACTCATTTCAGGCCATTTTAACCCCAATCCCTTATCTGTCTGCTCAGTGAACCTGTTTCCTTTCAGTACATACCTCCTCTGTCCGCCGTGGCATTTGCAACTGTGTTTTCACAGAAGCAGAGCAGCGCCCAAATTGCTAGGGGCAACTTAAAGTGAGAAGAGGAGATGAAAAAGGAGGAGATGAAAAAAACCCTCTACCTGGCAACACACAGCACCATTAATCCTGTAATGGTACAGCTTCCTCTATCAAAGAGGTCTGAAGACTTCCCGGCAAGCCACCACACAACTCTGAGCTAACTCATTACATCCTTTCTTTGCCAGCAGAGAAAAAACTTAATAAGGCTCAGCTGCACTGAATGACACTGAATGGAATGGAGTAAAACTGGGGAAAACTTAGAAACAACACAGAAAGAAAAATGTCACTTAGAATAGAATCGAAGCCAAAAAGAGGCATACACATTGTGCTAAAATACACCCAGAGCAATAAAAGTACTCCTCCAGATCATAGTTTCTTGGGCTAAGCAGCTGTTTAATGTTTGAACCAGAAACCAGAAATACCAGATTTTAAACTAAAAGCTGGACGGCATTTTTTTCCATTTGGAATTCAATTGTTTGGGTCAAAAAAAGGAAAAGAACAATGGAACTTGAATGGACATCAGCCTTGAAGTATTTTCCCCCTGTGTGTGTTGGAATACCAGAAAGTTCCACATGTCAGTCCTTCAGGCCAAAGTTAAGGGGTCAGACAGAGAAAGAAAATACCAAAAGCTATGAGAGAAAGGCTTGGCAAGGAAAGAAGAGAGCACAAAATGGGAGGAGGAGATGGAAAGAGAAGAAAGGTGGAGAAGGTTGGGCAGTTTGTCCACGTCTGTACAGCACAGACGTTTGATAATGGGACTGAGGCTGATGGCAGGTTGACAGCTCTTCACATGGAACAGCTGAAATGTGGTTTAACCACTCACTGGCTTTCTCATACTTTGATTCCAAACACCAGGCAAGGTTTTAAGACCCAAGAAGTTCTTTCAGTTATATTTTTTAGTCTGAAACTTTTAGTTTCTCTATGAAGAAACTACTTTGAATCATAGTGGTGAAAAACCCTTGGGTTTTTCTTGGAGCCTAAAACATCCCATCATGCAGATATACACGGAAGGAAAGACTGATTTGGCTTTACTCATATTAATTTTAGAGAACTCGTTGGCACTGACATTGTTTGTTGGCAGTGCCTGTGCATATTTTCAGATGTTCATGTTCTCCCTCACAAAATCCCCCAAGTATGTATCAGAAATTCGTTGACTGTAACGACCACTGACTTGTTGGGTAACTGCTGAATTAAAAGTTCTCAGTAATTTTACCATAGTCATCAATCAAGCATATGTGTTTGTGCAATCATGTGGGAGGGGGAAACATATTCATTTGCTGATAGGTTAAAGGGGCCACATGTGTTTTAAATGTCCTGTGGCCTTGTAAATACCTTCCAGTGATTCATGGCCTGCAGACACTCTGCTAAGTCAGGAGCAGGCCTGTGGAGAGTTAAGAGGAGAGGAGCGAGGTAGCAGACAAGGGTCGAGAGTGGCAGTTAGCGTCTGCTTTATGGTGATTGGTTCATCATGGTTTGATTTGTTCAAATTAAAGCTCTGTGGTGAATCTGTTTCTGTTCTGCTGTTGCACTTTGGTCGATCGAAAGTGACGAAGCATAGAAGGGAAAATTGCTTTACTCCCTCTTGCAGGCTCCGTTTCCTGTCTGGGATTCATTAGTAATGCTGAGGCCAGTTTTAGGGGAGAGTGGAGGGAGGGAAGGGAGATGAGACAAAAGTTGAAGACAGGAGAACTGACAAGGATGTCACCGCCACAGGAAATGTCAAACCCTTCCCCCCCTTTTTTTCATTAGTAGCCTGGACTGATGAATCCCAGGTTTCAGATACGTAAGAAAATATTGTTGAATGGTAACCTTATCGATTAAAGCTTTTCACAGTTGCCCGAGCTTTTCACATTGCTATACCTAGTTTGATTCTTTGGTCAATGCTTTGAGAAGCCTTTGATGATCACTGGAAGCCCTTTCAAAGTCTTTGGAAGTCATTAAACCATCAGTTGTCTCAGTGCAGTAAAATACGACGATTAAAAATTGCTACTACACCAGTATCTTGATCCAAGTGTGTTTTAAATCTCACTATAAAGCCAAACATATTTCTCAAGTTAGGTTCCAATGAATGGCTATATATCACTTCTGCACATGCTAATCTTTGTTTTACTGATGAGGACATTTTTTGCAGCACTGTTTCTCAAACATGCATTTGTTTTTAAAGTGCAAGTGTTTGCTTCATAGCTCAATAACAGGAAACCTTTTGTCTAGCAGCTTTTGCCAATTAGTTTCTGTCCACTTTTTGTCAACAAAGAATTTCTCATTGTCACCTTCCAAGCTGGCATACAGCCACACCATCAACAATATTCGTCATGTTCCTCGAATAAAGCCACTCTGACCTGAAAGATCAAGCAGGGAGGTTTGGAAGATGGTTTAATGCGGTTACTATTTGTTCACACTTTCATGTGCGTTTAATTTGAAATGTAATTTAGAGATTTTACAAACATTAAATCACTAAAAAAATATATTAAAGTTGGGTTTTTTTGTTTTTATTTTTAATAGAAATAAAAGATGTTTTCTGCATTTTAGGAACAAAATGATAAAATTTTCTAGTGTTATGTTTGTATCTCCAGCTTGGTGGTGTCCTCTGTAAAACTGGAAGTGATAAAGTGAATCACATTTATCCTGTAACAGAAAGTTGTATCTTCTTAGAGGGAATTAGAAATGCACACACTGGTGTGATCTGGGGTTTTGCAGGGTCAAGTCATGTTCCTGCATGCTGTTCAGGGCTGACAGCCCTTCGGGTTGTTTGAGAAGCCATATTTCAGATTTGCAGGCCAATCCTTCGGGGCCTGTAGATGCATCTGAGCAGACTGGTAATTAAGGAAGCAATGCCTGGGGTGCAGCAGGTTGAATTTTAACTTTTTCATTGTGTCTGTGGGTTTTTAGAGTAAACATTAAAGCTTACAGAAAGACTTTGGGTGACCAAAATTTTTAGTTACTAGTTACTAGTTTATAAATTTCTACACCTCTTGACCCAAAAACGCCTAACTTAATAATGCTAATACCACTTAAAGTTTATTCTGCAGCTATGATTCCAATTTCTTAGTTAACGTCCCAAAGAACAATCTCTGTCTGAAAAGCTTTTAGTTTTATTTTTCTTGGGTTTGTTTCAAATAATTTTACTCTCATCATCAGCAACTCCTAAATCTTAATATAACTCATGAAGTAGTAAGCAGTAAGCTTTGTGTTTGCAGTATTGCTGCAGCAGTTAAAGGCTAACAGAGCTCAGTTTGAGATTGCTCTCATCTCGTTCTTCCTTTTGCATGTCTGGCTTCCATTAAAAGATGCTGAAGTGTTTATGGACACCGTCTGACAGATTGATGGCAGGGAAACTGAAATTCTGCACCAGTGAACATGTTCATGTATATCTAGTTGTGTGTTTTTGGCCAGAGGTCAAAGCAGACAGATAAGGTTCAGTAGTCCTTGGTTATGTGTACCCATTTCTGTTCTGTTCTGTTAAATAAACCTGGTTTTGCTGATTAATTTGAGTTTTCAGCCTCTGAAATGTGCCAGATGTAAGGAGTTTATAATATCAGTAGTTCACTGAAAAGATTGGCAAAGTGGCTTGAAATAGTTAAACTATAATGCTTTAGCAAATGAATTATCATGCAAAACAGGTCCATCCAATTTGACATAGATACTTTGTTATAGATACTGTGTCAACAGCACAACATGATGTTGGTTATAGTTATTTTGGTACCATATGATCTGGCATCCACTGGCTCATAATACTCATAATACTGGCCTACGAGTGCCTTACATCCCAAAATCCAACAAAATTAAAGAACACTGCATTCAGTTTCGTAGATGAGGTTTTTATTGGATTGAATTTTCTGCTTTGATTAGATATGAGAGCCTAACACAGCCAAGATTACGCAGCCCTTGGAAGACTGGAACAACTTGTCCTCTGGATCAGATGTTTGCTGAGACCAGAGCTTTTTCATTCAACACATTCAAGTAAAACAAATGCAACATGTTTTTAAAGCACAGAAAGTTGAATCTGGACATTAAACACATGATCATGTGACACAATTCCAGTTTCTAATTTCCAACCTATAGAATCAGCTGCTTTGTTTTGGGGGGGGGGGGGGGGGGGGGGGGTTCTGGTTTTTGCACTTCATAGCAAAACAAGGAAAGTTAAGAGGCAGAAACGAACCTATCGAACTTGATTCCCCTCTGAATGGATGTGATTTCAAGCTTGGTCACACTGTATGCAAGCACTGTAACCGCTGGACTGAAGCTGTACAGTGTGTCAAATCGGTGGCTGTTTTGTGGACAGAGACTATAATTACTGCTCATGTTGAGAGTCACTTTGAGCCGTGATCCCCATGACCCGACACAACCTTAACCAGGATTTGCACTACGTCAGCACTCACTGTCACTCCCATTCTCTTAAAAGCTTACAAAATAGTTTAAGCAACAAATCTAGTATTTTCATTGTGACATGCCTAATAATAGAATAGAAAAAGTACTACAGTACAAAAAACAACACAGGTACCTGTGTTAACACACATTAAAACAAACTTTTTGTTTCATCCACACTTGAGAAGACCTTAACATGAACCCAGTCACACAAAAAAAACCCCAATAAAATAAACATATGGGCCACTAACATCCTATGTGTGCTCAGAGGCCATATAAGCAACCTCGGAGTCACTTTTAACCCTGGCCAGCTGATGGTTTTTGTTAAGTTTCATCATCCTGGTCATGATGCTCAGGTCAAGGTCGGCTGCAGACCAGCAGCTCCAAAATTGTTTGTTAGCAGCTGTGGCTCAAAAGCGCCCTTCAATTATTGTGGCACCACGAGGGAAGGAGGAACGTTTGGCTTTAAGGTTGACAAGCAGATTGCTGGGTCTTTGAGACTCTGCATGTGTGTGTGTGTGTGTGTGTGTGTGTGTGTGTGTGTGTGTGTGTGTGTGTGTGTGGTTATCTTTAGAAATAGAAAAAAAAGGAAGTAGGATTCTCCCAGCGACTCCACTTGTACTGTAGATATAGACCCATACAGAAGATGAAGTGTTCGACAAGCAAACGATCATTAAATATGATATACAGCTGCAGCCATGAAATTTCTTGTCATGCATCTTCTTTGAATTACTGTAAAAACGCAAGCAGCTGTTAGCTAAAATGGTTATTAAAAAAAAGAAACGGGTGCAAAAACTATGAAACACGCTTAATGAAAAGGTAAAAATTAATGGAAAATGAGCCTGTAGAGGTAATCCAGGACTTCTTTGATGCTACATACTGGAACCAGAGTACTTGGTTCACCTCATGGACAGGACATTAACAGTTTTGCTGGCAGAATCACAGAACACATAAAATTTTGTGACCACACTATCTCCCCAAAAAGGATTTCATGTTGATTTATAAGATAAGATAAGATAAGATAACCTTTATTAGTCCCACACGTGGGAAATTTGTTTTGTCACAGCAGGAGTGGACAGTGCAAAAGTTATGAGGCAAAAATTAGAATACAATAAGAATAAATACAGTACACAACTGTACAGAATAGAATAAAATAAAATACTATATACAGTAGAATAAAATAAAATAAATATACAATAAGATAAAAATAGAATACAAATACAAATACTATATACAACTGAGTAAAAATACAACGATGACAGAAAGGATTATTGCACTTAGTATTATTGCATATGTATGGATGTGTGTGCTTGATCAGTTAAAGTCTTTATTATGGAGTCTGACAGCAGTGGGGAGGAAAGACCTGCGAAATCTCTCCGTCCCACACCGTGGGTGCCGCAGTCTCCCACTGAAGGAGCTGCTCAGTGCTGTCACAGTCTGCTGCATGGGGTGGGAGATGTTGTCCATCAGGGATGACAGCTTAGCCGCCGTTCTCCTGTCACTCACCACCTCCACTGGGTCCAGAGGGCATCCTAGAACAGAGCTGGCCCTTCGGATCACCCTGTTCAGTCTCTTCCTGTCCCCAGCAGAGATGCTGCCGCCCCAGCAGACCACGCCATAAAAGATAGCAGAAGCCACAACAGAGTCATAGAAGGTCTTCAGGAGTGGGCCCTCCACTCCAAACGACCTGAGTCTCCGCAGCAGGTACAGCCTGCTCTGCCCTTTCCTGTAGAGGGCGTCTGAGTTATGAGTCCAGTCCAGTCTATTGTTCAGATGAACACCAAGGTACCTGTAGCTGTCCACAGCCTCAATGTCCATACCTTGGATGTTCAGTGGTTGCAGTGGAGAATGCTTGTGCCTGCGGAAGTCTACCACCAGTTCCTTGGTTTTACTGGCGTTGATCTGGAGGTAGTTCAGCTGGCACCAGTCCACAAAGTCTTGGGTCAGACCTCTGTACTCCTTGTCGTCCCCATCAGTGATGAGGCCGACTATTGCAGAGTCATCAGAGAACTTCTGCAGGAAGCACTGGGTGGAATTGTGGGAGAAGTCTGCAGTGTAGATGGTGAAGAGGAACGGAGCCAGAACCGTTCCCTGTGGGGCCCCCGTACTGCAGACGACCCTGTCCGACACACAGCCCTGAGTCCTCACATACTGTGGTCGGTCGGTGAGGTAGTCCAGGATCCAGGTAGTGAGGTGATGGTCCACTCCAGAGTTCACCAGCTTGTCCTTTAGAACCGAGGGAAGAATAGTGTTGAAGGCACTGGAGAAATCAAAGAACATGATTCTCACAGTGCTTCCAGCGGTCTCCAGGTGAGCGAGGGAACGATGTAGGAGGTGAATGACGGCATCATCCGCTCCAATGCCAGGCTGGTAGGCAAACTGAAGTGGGTCCAGTGATGAGCTTATTAGGCGCCGAAGCTGAGCCAGGACCAACCGCTCCAGGGTCTTCATCAGGTGGGATGTCAGAGCCACCGGCCTGTAGCTGTTGAGGTCCTTGGGGCGTGAAGTCTTTGGCACTGGTACAACACAGGAGGTTTTCCAGAGCTGTGGGACTCTTCCCAACCTCAGGCTCAGGTTGAAGAGGTGCTCCATCACCCCACACAGTTGGTCCGTGCAGGACCTGACGACCCTCGAGCTGATGCCATCTGGACCCGCTGCCTTCTTGCCATTAATCCTCCTCAGTTCCCTCCTAACCTGGGTGGTTGAGAGAGACAGGCTGGAGCCTTGTGTTGAGTGTGTATTGGATGCTGCAGTTGGGGGTGGGGGGGAGTGAGCAGGGTGAATAGAGGAGGTGTGAAGTGTCTGAGGTGGAACAGCAGCAGTGGGGGTGGGTGAGTCTGCAGCCGATGTTGCAGACTGCCTCATGGCTGAATCAAATCTGTTGAAGAAATGATTCAGTTCATTTGCCCATCTCACATCTTTATGAACAATCCTTTGGTCATTGAAAGAAATGCCTAATGAAAAGATGAAGTCTTCATGTCTAGGGATAGGGTGGAGCTGAAGGTTAAGTTGAAAATGTAAGAGCTCATAGAGGAGGAAATTCAGAAACTCTGCCAAAGCACAACAGACAGCCGACCAGTGGGCAGGCTGGAGAAAGCAAATGTCTTGGCCCACTTGATGCTGCTCATGAAAACATCTCTTGACCCTCTGTAGTTTGCATATAGACCAAATCTGGGAATGGAGCATGCAGACATCTGCAGTATGTGCTGCAGAAAGCATACTCCCATCTAGATAGCAACAGGATCACCTTCTTTGATTTTCCAAGTGAATTTATCATGAGAAGATACAGGAAATGTCAGTAGACTATCTCAGCGGTCCCCAACCTTTTTTGCGCCACGGATCGGTTTATGCCCGACATTATTTTCACGGACCGGCCTTTAAGGTGTCGCGGATAAATACAACAAAATAAAACTAGTACCGGTACCGAAAAAAAGAAGATTTATTCATAACACACGTGAAAAGACCCAGGAAAACCGAGTTAACGATAAGAACGATAACAAAATAACGCTGAAAACCAATACAAACCCTGAAAAAAATACATTTCACACCTGAGCCTCAACTCTCGCGGCCCGGTACCAAACGACTCATGGACCGGTACCGATCCGAGGCCCGGGGGTTGGGGACCGCTGGACTATCTGACAGCCAGGACTCGGTGTGAGTTTGGGTAGTGCTCTGTATGAATTGGTGATACAGTATGAAAGAGACTATATTGTCTCCTGTTCCTGTTCACCTTATACACCTCATAATTTCAGCAAAGTTTGCAATACAACCTACAGAAATACTGACAATTCTGCAGTGGTTTGCTGTATTGGTGATACAGGAGGAGAAGCATGGAGCACTACTGGATGTTTTTTCTAGAGTGGACTGGGAGGTATCATCGTGTGAATATGAAAGGCTACGTGGGCCATGGTTATGCTGGGATAGGATATTGATGTGGTGTAGGTGTAAAAGTACCCAGGGATCCACATGGATTACACAAAGGCTCTATGTAAGAAGGGGATAAGTGGATGATTTTCTCTTACAGACTGAAACTTAGGTGCCAAAAGGACAGATAAAGGAAATCTTTCATTTCATTTCATTTGTATTGTATATCTCATTCTATAAATGTTTAAATGTTAAGCCTTCTCTAGTTCCAGCAGTAACAGTAGAAATGCAGACTTGACCATGGTCACAATAAGGCTGACACGTGGATTGTAACAATGTAAAAAAAAAAAATTTTAAAATATGAAAATGAAAATATATTATTTTATATGATTGTTATTTTTAACAGTATCTGTAAGGGAACCCTCAGTCGGATGACCCTCACTAATCTCTCTAAACTAAAGGTGTTTTTACTTCTACATTTCTTATTCTTTTTCTTATAAACTGAATTCTTTTGTCTGCTTTTGACTTATTGCAGCATTCAACAGCATCCAATTCAACAGAATTTGGTATTTTCTAAACTTATTTTCTAAACTAAAAGACTATATTCAAAGTGTATCCACCCAAAACCTTCTGTGTCATTTCAGGCTCCCTACTATCAGCACCATGAGGTCTGCCTGTCTCTCTCTGCTCCTGGTCACCGCCTGCTGGGCTCTGCCCTTTCGCCAGTCTGGCTTCTTAGACTTCATGATGGATGAGGGGTCAGGGGACCCTGTTACTCAGTCCCCATTGCCCCCCGTGATTGGAGGCCCTAAATGCCCCTTCAGATGCCAGTGCCACTTGCGTGTGATCCAGTGCTCTGACCTTGGTAAGGCAATACACTTCCCAGTGGTGGTTTATATGGTTGTGTAGACTTGTTTTCTAGCACTGATTAAACAATATGAGAATTATCCATGGTTAAAGTCCAAAATCTTTCAGTATATATAGACAAACAGAACTCCATCACCTGTAAAGATATGCTTTGCATGTTTCTTTTGGGTTTGCTTGAGCACAGCTAACATCTATTTTAAGGCCTAATTCCTAAACATTTGTGAGAAGAAATGTTTTCTTCATTCAGTCCTTCATGTGCAGTCCTGTTCTAGAATCAAAATGCCTGAGCTTGTTCCACTGTACCATTAATGGCATTACATTTTTTAACTCTTTTCCTCCTCAGACACCTACTAGGGGTAACCATAGCTTCTCTTTTCTGTCATATTTCAGGCCTGCTTCCTAAAAAAAGATTGGGTGTGCATCAGGTAGTGATGGTTATTTCTCCCTGTACAGTTCACTAGTGCCACCCTATTAGTTGCCAAACCACATCTTAATTTATATATAGAGGTGTGAAAACTCATCATTAAGGGTACTGGAGAGATCACCAAATGTTCTTTATGGGGGAAGGAGTTAAGAGCCTGAAAGAAGTCACTTGCTTTCCTCGCTCCACCCAAACCCAAAGGGTCATTGGAAGGGTGTATTGTGTTACTCATTCTTGCACAGTCCTCCAGAGAACTTGTTTTGATACATTAACTGCTTCCAGATGCTGCAAGTCTTATTTCATTTCTTGTAACAACAAGATTATCTTCTTTTTCTGGATAACAGCTTTTCTTTAATCGCAGCAGCGATTAAAGGTTAACCTGGACTTCATAAATATATTCTAGTACCGTAAATTAACCAAAAAGTGCTTCTATAAGTTTACATGGTTTATTTACCAAGGTTAGAACTACTATTAGTTGGGTTTTTCATTCATCACACTCACAACAATTTACTCAATAGTCATCTTCTTTGTTTGGACCTCATCTGCCATGTTTGTCTAATCTCATGTATGGTATACACAAAAGGTTCAGTCATCTTTCAGAATCCAACACACAAAAGTCCCTGACCTCATTTATATTTGGTTATTATGTAAAAGTGCTTGACTAGGCAGTTCGGTTTGACAATTCTTTGGCCCTGTTTTTGTTTGGAAAGTATGAGCTTCAAGAAGGAGCAGGACAGGGAGGAGTGTCACTAATGGAGGATACTAGGATGAGGAGTAGACAGACATCGCATAAACAAACAAAAGATGTTTCAGATTCTGGAAAAGAAGCATAAGGAGACAGGCAAACAAATACGAGCAGGCGACTCAAACGGTTAAGGGACAGACAGGCAGTCACAAACACAGACGGTCAGAGAGACCAGTTCCATTATGTCATTACTCCAAGAGGGGCCGTGAGCAGCAGCACTTTCCCCAAAGATGCAACTCTATTCTCCACTCTTGCATCAGCACTATTTTCCAGATCCCCCATCTGCTCCGCAGATCTGCTGGCACATCCACAATAGACATTCAAATGCTCAGATACACACACACACACACACAGGAATAAACATTGCATGTGTTTGGACACACACAAGTCTGGCCATAAAATGTCTGAAAGAACTCAGAGATTTGGATTTTTCTCAGTGAGGCTGATTGCTGCTGGCACGATGACAGTTAAAACATTCAGGGGGAAAACCGGTGTAAGGGTCAAAAGTTGCGATTATATCTGTAAGAAAGAGGTTTTGCTGACAGGCTGCAGAACAGCTTTTCTTTTTCCATTACAAGTAATAAAATGGCGCAATCCCCCATTAAACCTGTAAAGCTAATTGTCTTTTAAAAATATATGACGGTATAAAGTGAGCAACCTGGGCATCACACCCTTCTGAACAACCCAAAAAAGTCCCAAACTTCCCAAGAGCCATTTGGTTCTGTGACAACTCATCCTTCCCAGACACAGTTCCAGAAAACGACAGGAAATTTCATAAATAGTGTCATTAATTCTTTGTAAGGCTCCAAATTAGTCCAGTCTACTCCAAAGCAATCATGCACTTGAGATTGTAATCACTCTGATATAAAACTGAGTGATTAGTGAAGTGAGGACAAAACTCGAAGCCCAGTTTTTTCTTGCTCATTTCCCGATTGCTAACAGATGAAAAACAAGAAGTGAAACATTCAGTTAATTTATGCTGTAATTTTAAACATTTTTTAACATTAGACTTTTGCTATTGTGTAATGAGGCGTTTTTCTTTCAAGCTTTGCTTTCGCAGTACATTTGACAGCTTGGCTACAGTTCATTAACCACATGAGGTTAACTTAAAGTCTCCAGTCACACAGGCTTAGAGAACGATCAGAGACCCTCCGGTAACCACCTGCTTCTAGGGGGAAATGTTTATTCCCAAGCTAGTTGACCAAAACTTCCTTGTTTTGGTCGCTAGCGTATTGGTGCTCTCATAGTATGAATGGAGGTAATAAAGTTGCCTACTGGCCAGCTACTGTCCAAGCTGTAGTGAAACTGTGAAAACTAACCAGAAATGAAGACCGTTTGCCTTCAAAGTTAAACCTGCAACTTTTGAAATGTTTTGGCTGCAGTGCCGAGGCTCAGATTTTATTTTTAAGGCAGCTAGGCAGCGAGTATTTGCAGAACAACATGAAAAACTACAGACAACCACGCCAACTCATTTCACCCACGAGAAAGCCAGCAACCTTCAGGAATCACTACTAACCAGTCCAGGGATACAGATTTGTCCCTAGCAACCAGTGATTGTATCACATACAGGGCAGACAGCTCTCCAACATAGCGTGCATGACATCACATGGAGAACATTAATTAAGCCAAACTTCGTGTCCAGAAAACAACGCATTTGTTGGGCCTTATGGAGTTCATATTCAGGTCATTTATGGCTCAACTACTTTGAATCACATCAGATTGCATGATCATTGCACAACGCCCTTTATCTTGAATGTTTTTGAGTTTCTTGCGAGATTTTTTTCCACACATGAGATGTCAAATCATTATTCACACTCAAATAGAAAACATTCCTTTTTAGCCAAGTTTTAAGTTAAATGTTTTGAAGGGGTGGTTTTTAATTAATTTGACACTCTTATTATAAAAAATGAATCTGCAGATGAAACATGCCGTCATAAAACCATGTATTTTGTTGGATAGTCAGCACCACATGTTCCACCCATTTTTCTTCTAAACCTCCGGTTACATGGAGTACTTATTAAGCTGTATTTGTCACCAGATAGTTGACTGTAAATTGTAATAAATAGTGTCTAGCTGAGGCAGATGACAGATGTTGGAAACTAGGTTAAGGCCATATTTTTCAGCAGTTGTCATTTGCCTGACATATTAATATATATGGCGTATTTTTTGCTTCTATTAGAAACCACAAACACATCCTTTTGAAAGTTTTTCCAGCTGGCTTTCTACAAAATTGTTGCTTTTACAATAGAGGCATCAAAAAATGAGTTTTAGGCCCGTGGAAGCAGAGATGTTTTGACTTTTTAGAAAAGAATAATAAAAGGTGTGTGTGTAAGACTAGAGCTATACAGTGCAGTGATGTAATGATGACCACAAACTGCTGTGTTAATGTGTCATGCACTGCCAAGTTGGAAAAGCTGACAGAAAAACAAACCAGCAGGAAATAATGTTTGGGTGAGCCAAACAGAAGTAGTCACAAGTTATTGAGCCAAAATTTGTCAAGACATACGTATGGAGTGGAGAAACAGAGTGTAACCTTTTTTGTTAAACAGTTTATTCTACGCCTCTTCCTCTCAAATGTAAACTGCCCATTAGGAATCTCGCCGTATGTTTTTTTTGTATCACCACAGAAGCATAAAAATCTCCTAGATGTCTTCATTCAACTTTTTTGAAAACTTGTCTTTCACATCAGATGCCTTTTTTTTAATTTGCTCATGACGTGCCGCGCTAAAGTCCAAGCAAAAGGATCTCATGTGACCTCAGTGTCCAGGTATGCAGTTGCATTAATGCCAAAGGAAATTTGTTTCAAGGTCCATTTCCACCATGTGTGCCTCGCAGCACATCAAATAGTTTTTCTGTCCCTTTGGAATGTCTGTTCTTAAGATCTTAAAGTCAAAGCACCATCCTGTACTGTTAGATATTCCCAAGCCAGTATGCAACAGACATCATGGAGAGGCTTTATTCAGTAACACTGCAAGGCAGACAAACACACAACAGTTATCACATGTGGATTTGTAAGTTTAAAGGACCTAAAAATTAAATGTGTGAAATTGTGAAAAATTTGTTTTTCTTGGCTGTTCAAATTAAAAACAAATCATCAAATCAGCTACACCTGTTTTTGTTTATTGCTTTGAAAAATCGAAATCATCGATTCATCCACACTATCAAAAAAAACTGAGTGATGCTCAAAAAAACATGTTTTTCAGTATCAATCTGATTATTTTTATGGGATGGTTTAAAAATCCACACATGTTAGCTGACAAAAAAAAATCCTCCTTCCCAGGATGAAGACCAGTAACTCAAGACATCACATTCAAACATCTGTGTCCAAACTGTCTTTCCTGCAGCTCATGCTGAGCACACATTGCCTCTGGCAACAGCACAAAGTTCCACAAATACACACTACACATTTTCACACAGTCGGACAAAGGCGGACAGAAACCAGGGAAGAATAGCGGGTAATCGTTTTGTATCCATTTCCTCTTGGGGTCAGAGTGTGGTTAACCTCTCAGCACCTGAACCACCACTGTCACCGCCTTACTTCAAACTCCACCATCCATCATTCCGATGGATTTATTGCACTTGTATGCTGCTGACTGTCATAACCACACATGCAGTTAATCAGGTTCTTATTGAAATCGCCTCCTTTAGGCCTGAAGGCTGTCCCTGAGGATATTCCAGATGACACCACCCTGCTGGACCTGCAGAACAACAAGATCACTGAGATCAAGGAAAATGACTTCAAGAACCTTAAAGGACTACACGTAAGAGATCATTCGCTTTCACAGGGTCGCATGCCCATGAACCATTTGTTATTCCCAACATTATATAATGTCTGAAGTTATGTAACTATAAAACTCACCACAGCTGTCTTTCAACATAAAACTTGATTATCCACACTGGGAAACATCTTGTCCATCCATCCATCCATTCGCTTCCGCTTATCCTTTTCTGGGGCGCTGGAGCCTATCCCAGCTGTCATAGGGCGAGAGGCGGGGTGCACCCTGGACAGGTCGTCAGTCTGTCGCAGGGCTAACACACAGAGACAGACAACCATTCGCACTCACGTTCACTCCCACATTCACACCTATGGGCAATTTGGATTAATCAATTAACCTAACCCCACAAATTGCATGTCTTTGGACGGTGGGAGGAAGCTGGAGTCTTGTATTAAATCAATTTTTTGATGTTGGATAGATCCTCCACCTCCATAAAGCACCACCTCCATTTCCCTATACAAATAGTAAATACCACGACTGCCCCTCTCACAGTCCCCCAGTCCATGGAAAGCATTATCCCTATAGGCCTCACAGCCTTACACCTCTGAACTCTCGTAGCTTTCCTTCTCGCAATAAATGCCTCAGTCTGACAGCCAGAGCTGTTTCCAATGTAATGTAACTGGCCTCACAAGGGGATTGGTCCACATACCACATATTGCTTCATGTCTGCTCCAAGAGAGGGCAACAGCAGGAGTGAGATTCCTCTGAAAATGCATTAGTAATAACACCCACCACCACAACATCTGCTGGGTTCAAAATATCTTTTGTTTTTGTTGCGGTTTTATTCGGAAAGTACGATTTCTTTCACAGTCCTATGGTGCATATAGCCATGAAACTTTCTCAGTGGAAAAACTAGAAGCCACCAAGGTGTAAAGTTTCAAATAAATGTTCAAATTCCATATAAATAAATATCAAACAGTGATCTGGATGTGAAACGCTGCTGCTGTATTTTCTAGACTGAAATGTTGCTGTTAATGCCTTGAACTCATCATTTCATGCATTTTTAATTAACTTTAACACTGTTATAGACACTAGGCAGCAATAAAAACATTTTACAGTCAAGAATATCATATTATTTCCCTTGTATTCCCTCTTACAGGCTCTGATCCTCGTGAACAACAAACTCACTATCATCCACCCCAAGGCCTTCAGCCCTCTGACCAAGCTGCAGCGCCTGTACCTGTCAAAGAACTTGCTAAAGGAAATGCCGGCTAACATGCCAAAGAGCCTGCAGGAGCTTCGCATCCATGAGAATGAGATCACCAAGATTAAAAAGGCCTCTTTCCAGGGCATGTCCCATGTCATCGTCATGGGTATAAAAATTTACTGATATAGTTACCACATTATATTTATACATATTCTTTTGCTCTTCCCTCAAGTAATTACATACAGAGGAATAGCTAGCAGGTCTGATTTACATTTTAAAAGAAGCAAACTTGCTCATGTAAACACACCGAGTATGCAGCTGGTGGCTTGACGGCCTCTGGGAAGGTTGATTTAATGTTTTGTGTGTGACCTGTTAATGTATTCTCTATTGTGTCTTAAAATACAACCCCCACTTCTTTTGCAGAAATGTACAGTTTACAAATCAAATGTGCATATTTGGGCAATGAGCTGTACTGCTGTTTATCCATCTAGATTGTTTTGCTATGAGTTGATCCAAATTTTGGAGATAGTGTCTCCGTTCTTCTGAATATTCTCTGCAGAAGGATCTGTGCTTTTCCCTTGGCTCGGTTCTAATGTTAGCTGATTGCACGCTTGTGCAAATTTCATACATGAAATCGCAAAGTTGTTCAGCATAGTGAAGCCTACAAGCAAGATAAGGCAGAGCCAAATGTAACAAAACTCCCTGCGTTCTCCTAAAATACCAACACATCTTCCCAATTTGATGTGACACTTTCCCAATCATATATGTAGAAAATGATGAGCTTACAGTTTTTATAGCTTAGAATTTGGTGTTTAGGTTCAATTATCAATTCTTCTGCTGTAATAATAACAATATCAAACTTAAGTTGTTTGATTAAAATGTACTGGAACACTAAAAGGCAGGAGTTGTTTATCTTCACTATATTTGCAAGATTAAAGAGGTTTTCACTACTGAAATCTCCAAATCTGGGCAACTAACAACAAAACTTGCTGTGAATTGTCCCATTATTTTCCTCCTCACTTTGATAACTCATATCTAACTCTTAAAATTCCCTGTCCCACAAATAAAGTATCATTGTGTCACTGATTAAACTAAAGCCAGCGTGTGGATTCAATCAGCTGAAATACAGTGAAAGTGGTATGAGAATGATGCTCCGTCTGTGACAAACCAGGAAATCTGGCATGGAGAAAGATGACTGTGCAAACAGAATTATTTCATTAGTCAGCCCTCGTTGTTCCCGTAACACATCCAGGGAGGAACTAATTTGGGATCCATTTCTCTTTTTTCGTCATGTGTCCTCAATTCCATCTTTTTTTTCAGAGCTTGGATCCAATCCTCTGAAAACTGCAGGAATTGAGGCCGGTGCTTTTGCTGACCTGAAAAGGGTGTCTTACATTCGCATTGCAGACACTAACATCACAGAGGTCCCCAAAGGTATTGTTCTCATCTATTACCACAAATAACTCCTAAAAGAAGATTTGTGCATGCGACTGGATTTTAGTTTACAGTGAAACACTTGGTTTAGTGTAAAAAGAAAAGAAAGAAGGAATACTGCATATTCCTAGACTAGAAATATCCTCTTCTTGCTTTTTTTCCCTCACAGAAGATTGAAGAAGTCATAGAAGTTGCTACCTCTTAATACCACTTGGTTTTTGATGTGGATCTATTGTCTTGTGGGTTCGCAGGTCTGCCCAGCTCTCTCTCTGAGCTTCACCTGGACGGAAACAAAATCACCAAGCTGACAGCTGACAGGCTCAAAGGCCTAAATAACCTGGCAAAGTAATATGCATATGTTTATCATTTTAAACTGTGATTTCCTTTGCATTTTGAGCTTTAAAGTGAGTGCAGGTGGGACCACTTCAATGCAGTATTAACCACTTGCAACTACATGGCCGTGAGTAGTTGTAGTAGTTGTAGATTTAATGCTTTATGCTTAGAAAAAAGGAGAAAAACTTGACTATCCAGAGTCCGGAATTTAAAAAAAAAATGCAGATGCCCAAATGGATTTAAGAGTAGAGCACTGGCACATATTTACGTGTAAGAGGGAAAAAGTTTATTATGGGGTTTGTAATTGAATGATAATTAAGCTGAGGGTGCCTGCAGTCGCTTGCAGACAGGCTGGAGTGCAGTCAGAAGGGAGCCGAGTAAGTGGGGCACTCACTCTCCTATGGTTTGGAGTTGGTTGAGTTTTGCAGAGCTAGGTTTTTCTGCAGTACATAAAGAAGAACAGTCTGGGGAGGTTCACTGGAGACTGAAGTAAGCCTCTTAAGACACGCACTTTTTTCCATTAATCCTAGGTCATCTGAATTTGTCAGCTTCAGCTCTGAATGTGCACATTTTGTCACATTTCTCTGCAGTCACTTTTGCATCATTGCTGCTCCCTTTAGGCAGCTTTTTTCTGATTGGTTGCCACTCAAAAAGGTTTGGACAGCTGGTGGGCGTGGCTCCTATGAGTGCAGCTCTATTCCTGACATGAGTACTACATCAAGAATATCTGCTATCCCTGATATCATACAGAGCTACCAGACATTTGTACAGCAGGCTGAAGTCTAAGCTTGTGGCTCATAATTTATGATAATGTACCTTTCTGAATGAGTTACCTTTTCGAATTGTGTTTCCACTCTTTGGTTTGGCTTGTTGACCTGGAAAACTAGCTGCAGTGTTACTGTTTAAGCAATTTTCTGTCTGGAAAACCCTAAAGCCTAAACAGTGGTTTCTGGATAATCAAAATAAATGGTTTGCTCATAAATTTGACTAGAACGTGTTTATAAGATCACTGCTCAGATTATGCCAGGGATGGCATACCAAACCAGAACAAAGAACACTTTGATGCAGAAGTTGAGGGAAGAGGAGCATAAGATGCTTTTTGTTTTCCATTCTCTCATAATGAAGTAATTGAGTGGGAGATTCTGGGCTCTGCAGCAGGTGTGGATATTTTCCTGCATGCGCATTTCCTCTGGTAAATCTCTCTCACTTCCTTTCAGCTCATTTTATTAGCTATTGAGGACTTTGGAGTGAATGTCACTGGCTTAGTTTGCAATGTACTACTTTTTTCTACTTCCTGATTTTTCTTGCAGGCTGGGTCTGAGCTACAATCAGATCAGCTCTGTGGAAAACGGCACATTGGCTAACGCACCCCACCTGCGAGAGCTGCACCTTGACAACAATGCTCTGACCAGCGTGCCTCCTGGCCTGCCCGACCATAAGTACATCCAGGTACATACTCATCTGATTAACGTTAGGATTATGGCACTTTTCCAGTTTTCAATACACATCTTAATCAAAGGAAGGTTGTTATTGCAACCACTTATTTCCAGCACTGTAGTTATGTTTCTCATTCTCTTATGGTTTGATCACACACAGCTCCTTTTCTCTGATGTAAACCATGCTGAAAAAGTTTACTTTGCTGCGTTTTTTCATTTGGGTTGTTTAGGTTAACAATGCTCGATTACAAGTCAGCCAAGGCTTTCATAACTCAAGTCATATGGATTCATTTTTTGTTTGTTTATTGACTGTTGGTAGCTTACACTGATACAATCTGATCTGGAAAGTAGGGGGAAAGTAGACGGGCCATTTAACGTTTAGTTTGGCACTTTGATATCTCAAATGTGGAACTACTGCTTCAATCTTATCTCAGAAGGCTCCTTCATTTAAGGTAATTCCCTGAATTTCTCAATAGATCAAAACGTATTAGATTACAAACTACCTTTTTCTGTGAATGTTGTCAAGAGCAAACATCCCAGACTTTTGGAAGAAATGAACCAGGTTGTTGATATAACTTTCAAAATTTGCAAACTATGCACAGTCTGCACAAATCCTTTACTTCCAGCACAGATTGGGACACTTCCATTCTCTGAGTCAAAAAGGATATTGTGTGATTCATCTGCAATTCCTGTTCCCAGACATCCCACGCAAGTCTGTGGAAAGCCCAAAGTGGCATGGCAATAATTAAATGACGATCAGATACAGTATGAGAAGGAGAAACTTGCAGAGGCAGCAGCAACTGTAAGCATGCTGGAGCACATTAAATAGCACACCCTCTATGAGATTTACCAATAGAATGAGCAGAAATGTATCAGCCGATGTGGACGGATAGAAGTTGCATAACAGAAGGTTTTATTGCAACTGTAAGAATATCTACACTGCGATATTTAGGGTGTTTTTTTACATTAAAAAAAAACAAAGAAAGGTGGACAACAATATTGTTTTTAGTGAAACCAGATGTTTAGAAAAGGTGCCACATACAAAGAAATTATTTATAGAAGTCTCTTTCATGCTTTTTGTTCTGTCTTTTGACTTTTCCATCGTATATGATGACATATTTAGCAGGGTGACTCTGAAGTCTGTAATTAACATTATAATGTTATGCCACTTTCCCGCCTTTGCTCCTAGAGCCTAGCAGCTTTGTCATTTTCCTGAGTTCTCCATATTTTTTACACACCACTTGATTAGCATGTATGCAGTCCTTTTCTCCACTGTTTTTAGTTAAACATTCTGAAGAGAGGAGGGAAAAAAGCCTAGCTTGGTTGTTGCTATCATTCATTTTGAGACATATTATTTTCCTCTTAATCTGCTTTATTCTGGAAAAGCCAAATTATTGCCATGCACGTTCGGTGACCGAATGTTGTTATTATTTTAATCCCTGCTCTAGGTGGTCTACCTTCATGCCAACAAGATTGCTGCTGTGGGAACAGAGGACTTCTGTCCTCCCGGCTTCAACACCAAGAAGGCCATGTACTCTGGCATCAGCCTGTTCAGCAACCCCGTGCCTTACTGGGAAGTTCAGCCAGTCACCTTCCGCTGTGTCTTTGACCGCTCCGCTATCCAGCTCGGCAACTACAGGAAGAAGTAGAGCGTCCTACATGCCACTGCAAGGAAGTGTGTGTTTGTAAATGAGTGTGTGAGAGTTTTGTATGTGTGAGTGTTTGACAACAGCCCCACAACACTGACTCCCTACCAACACTGCCTTTCCACAAATGATGATACAGTTAATTCGCATACTCATTTCAAAACTCTGTGGACCTCAAACACAACGTATCAGATTCAATATTCAGCTTCAAGGTTTGTGCAACGATAGTACCCACAGCTTACTGCAACTACTAGCACACTACAGTGACGCTTTCGTGCACAGGGCACATCATTCACGGGACCAGTTACGCAAGCATTAATATTGCATATATGTTCACATAAGTGCTGTAACATATTAATGTGTATAATATGTGCAATTTATTCAGTGGACAACAAATTAAAAGATGAACCCAAACCAAAAAAAAACCCCAACAACAACAAAAAAATCTCACTCAGTGGAAATCTCAATTTAATCGCCTTTTAGACCTGTAGCATTGTATGAATTAGCTGGCCTGTAGAGCAGGCAGCAATGGGTTAACTTGTGTTTTACCCTTTAACAACCGGTATACTAGAATGTAGTAGATATTGCCTGTGTACTAGGAATAGACTTCAAAGTGTAATATTACCAAGCTGCATTTCAAGAACACAGAGTGTCTATTTGAATTGTTCTCAATCCAAGTAGAGATAAAAGCAGCAGTGATTTCATTTGCTTTGTGATATCTTGTGCTTCCTTCCATGTTGTTTTAGCTCTGGATCTTTTTATATATTTTCTCCATCACATTCCATCTCCTGTTGTGTTCCAAGTGTGTGCTTCCCATAAAACAAGGTGAAAATAGCTTGTTAAATGTAGAATAAATCATATATGTTTTAAACAGAAGCCATGCCCAAAGATTTATATGCATGCTCTTAATTTTTCCTTTCAACTTGAACCTGATGCTTTCTTTATTGTCGTGTTAATGCGTGTATGTATCTACTTCATGTTTACCTTCCCTTTATTTTTATTTTTTATTCTTTTTGTTGGAAGTTGGAGGGTCTATGTAGACTGACATGCCAGCAGCAACCATATTGGTGTGAATGTTGTATGTATAGATGCTGTATATAAATGCTGTATAAAAACCTCTCATTGCTTAAATGCATAAGCACTTACCATAGCTCAGACTTAATATATCAGCAACAAACGTGTTCCTCTTTTTTTCGGAGCAGGGGCTCCAGCTAAGTTGTCATGAACAAAATAAAAATACTAGTGGAAACAGTAGCAGTTTTTAATGGTTACAATGACCAGAATTAGCATTATTATCTTTGGTGTGAATGGAGAGTTAGCTCCAAGGTCACTGGATAGCACAAATGATCAAGCGAACGTACTAAACATGAGAAATCTTCACTTATATGGAACATAAATTCACATCAAATTCGAATGCTAACAGGAGGCATGTCATTGAGAGAGAACCTTGGCAAAGACTGGAAATATGCAATGAAAGCGCGATGAGTTATCAAATGAAAAACACATGCACCCAAACACTAAAAATTTCAATTTCATTATTTCAGCTGACTGCATTTCAGAATAAAACCAGACTAATAAGCGATCTAGGTTTGACTATGTTTCACTTTCGATTATTTAAAAGTCATCGATTGCTTTCACTTTTATCGCAGCCTTTATCTGCTCGCGCTAAACATCAATGCTTTCTTGCCATCTGGCAACAGTAAGTGAGTCACACCATCAAAACTGTACTTCTCTACAGTTTTAATTATTTTAATTATAGTATACAGGCCTGCAAGAGCTCAACATATCATGACAGAATCAGGTGGGTTTTAGTGACTTATTACATCAAATTAAAACAGCGCTTTTCATTAAAACAGTGATTTTGAGCTGTTATGTATACTGTGTTACTCACTGGTACAATATATTACCAGTGGGGTATGTAAGAGGTGTTTTAGTGTGTTTTCTACATTTACTTATGCTGTGTATGGTTCCGGGGGTTGAAGACATTCCCAACAAGACACTTTGAGCAGATCATCAGTCGACTGTTACACTGTTTATATTTACATGTATGCTGCAAATGTTGCGTCCAGAGTGCACCCAGCCTCTTGCCCTATTACAGCAGGAATAGGTTAAAAATCCAAACTGCAAATACTACACAGTGCAATCACCATAAAGTCTCCTGTGCGGTGTGTTTGATTCTTCAGAGGAAACCAGAGCTCAGACACAAACACATCACGTACACTTCACACAGGTTACCAGGTTTGATAACAGAGCTCTATAATCACCATCACACAACATCCAGATCCCAAGGTGAGTGAAAACACTGTGGTGAAGGCTGTAAAGAGCCTTAAAAATCTAACTTATGGTAGATTAATTTGCTTCGAGCTACCCCAGCAGGCTCTAACTCATTTTGATGGGTTTTGTGGTCCGGGATGAAAAAAACAGTATTTGCAGAAGAAACATTTCTGGCCTGTGAGCCATCGGAGATTTATAGTCAAGGAGTCATTTGGGAGACTTTAATGGGAATATTTAGGTTGAAGAAAAAAGAAACTGGCCTCCCATGAGATATATATAGTGGTTAAAATTCCTGACTCCAAAAAAGGCTGTGACAAGAAGTTTTTTGTTTTTTAATATAGTTACAATATCTTATTTAATTCAAAACTGTGGTTTTATCATTATTTTTTGGCTTCTTTGAGCATTTTTCTTGTTCCTACTACACACCTTCAATTCATTCAATTCAATAGTGCTTTTTTTTGTAAGGTATTGACAGTAGAACTGTCATAGCATTAGCAGCCTGCCTTTTTTTATGATCAACACAGTGCAAAACGTCTCGCATCTTTTCCATTCAAACAGCCGTCACTATCATACCCAGTAACATAATTAGTAAATATGAAATAAGCCAGAGAAGGCCTTTAGATCATCGGATATATTGCAACGTATATACTGCTGTATTTCCTATAAAGGGAACTTACCCATGAAGTTCCCAAAAATGTAACACAGATCAAGGTTTTTTTTTTAATTAATCCACCTTGCAGTCATGTGTATCAGTGGAAAGTCTACTTCTGTCATACTTCTGTTACAATCAAGCCAAAAAAGCAGTTTACCATGCCTTTACACTTGGACTGCTTATTGTAAAGGCAACTCTGAGGACATACATGGGAAAGTAGCAGCAGCAGCAAC
This sequence comes from Aulonocara sp. 'chitande type north' Nkhata Bay, assembly GCF_057382095.1. Classification (NCBI taxonomy): domain Eukaryota; kingdom Metazoa; phylum Chordata; class Actinopteri; order Cichliformes; family Cichlidae; genus Aulonocara; species Aulonocara sp. 'chitande type north' Nkhata Bay. The sequence goes on along the minus strand of NC_141360.1, from coordinate 28,789,919 downwards.
AAATGCAGTGATCCTTTTCATTGGATAGTTGTTCAGCAGTCCATGTAAAATAATATGTTAGAACAGAAAACAATATAATTGGCTTATTGAAGTAGAATGAAACATATAACTCAAGAAACACAATAAACACAATTTTGTAGTACATGTACGATGACAATAAAAGGCTATTCTAATCTAGTCTTCTGTTCTAAAACACCAGACACTATTTAACCTGATGAGTTATTCAGTTTTCATGAGATCATCCTGTCATGAAAATGTTTGGGGTTTAATAATAATTTCACTTGGTAAATTAAATTAAAAACATGCTATGTTATGTTAAGTATTAACGAGTTGCCAAAAGCTCAGAACTCTCTGCCTCTGATATGACTTGGTTCTTCTATTTTCTTTAGACAAGGACAGAAAGCATCAGTGTTTGAGCTCTGGCGCTCATCCCAGGACCTCAGAGCGGGTTCAGCTAGACAACATGAATGCTCTTCAATCTGTTGCCCCCATGTGGTGGCTATCGGTAGAGCACTTTCTATTTTCCATCCGCCTTTCTGCCTCAGTCTCACACACACAGACACATGCCAGAGCAGCATGCAACTTGATCTTCTGCACAGTCGTCTATCTTCTCGTTGCCAGGACTTGTGTGTGTTTAGGCATGTGTGTCTGGTGCTTTACTTCATGTGCTGGAGAACTTGAGAAGCACTAGTTGGGGTGTGAGCATGCACAGATCACACCGATTGCTAAGAATAAGTGTCTAGTGTTATGCAATTGAAGTAGCCTGTGCCCTTCACCATGTTATGAGAGGAGAGTCGTGAGATCCTGGTGAGAAGCAGATGTGCCAATGATCCATGCAGATGTTTGCTTGAAACTACATTTATCAAATGCAGCTTATAGAAAAAACCCTGAGCTTATATCTGTCTGACTATCATCAATGTAGTATTCTCCTTAATCTACCTATCAACACCTTAACAATGTGTTAAACCCTGTTATTACTGCACGAGGTATTTTACACGAAATGTGCCTAAATTGGTCTACTTTACACTAAATCCTTTAATTTAGGGATTTAAAGAAAATTGAGGCATGTTTGTGTGTTACAAATAGACGCGCAAAGCTCTGTTTTGTTAAGTAGATCCTGTCATCTAATTTTGTTGCCGGGTCACTCTTGGAGCACATGTGAGCCCATGAGACACCAGGTGAGAGAATCACTCGGGCTGCCAGGGATGAGTCTCTCTGTGTTAAGCACAGCCACATGACCACATGGTAGGAACAGAAGGTGGTGTCTGAGTGCTGTCTGAGACTTTATTAGAAGCTTCTGTGTGTCGGTGCCAAGAAGTCCAAGAATATCCTGTTTGCTAATATGCTTGCTTGGATCTCCATCCGTGTACCTGGCAGTCCATGTGCATATGTGTGTTACTTTGTTCAGTGTTCTCTTATTTTCCTATCCCCCTTTATTTTTATGCAATTATCTGTCTGAGTGCGCTGTTGATCAGAAATAAGGTCTAACATTAAGTAATGCAAATCTGTTGATTAAAAAAAGAGAATAATATGCAATGTTTTGTATACAGAAAAAAAGGTTAGTTGAAGGTTAGATGAAGTAAAAATGTGCAGACTATATTATATGGTGCACAAATGCTGTGTAAGATCCATGTGGGATTCAAAGTAGTTAGGTGTCCATTAAGGTCTCTTTTTATCGCAAAGCTTTCAAAAAAGGTCATTTGCACAAAGTTAGCATATGTACCATTTGGAATTGCGTGCTATTTTTGAGAGTCATGCAGCAGGTACTTTTAAAATCTAGATCTACCAATATCTTGCTAAAAGACTGAGGCTAGAGTTATATCTTCATTGCAGAAAATCCAGCTTCATCCCTAGTTAGTCTGAGTGACTATAGCCAATCTATGATGCTACTGTTGTAGTGAATGTATTTATTTTTTGTGTCTATTTCACATTTAATGTTAAACTAATGTGCTTTACCAGATGCCAAGTGAACTATTCACTAAAGGAAAAAAGAAGGAAAAAGGTTGGCCAGGTTGCCCAGTGAATGCTCTACTTTGCAAACCGCTAACTCATAGATTTTTTGTCAAACTACTGTTAAGGTTCAAAATATTGGGGATGGAGACAAGAGAAAAAACCACAATAACAACACTGGTCCGGCCGGGTTGAGTCAAACGATGATTTTAATGAACACACGCGTGGGAGATGGACACTGATGCAGACAGCCTCAAAATCTCAAAATGGTGGAGCATTGCTCAAACTTTTATAGCCTCTGGTGCCTCCACCTTATCATACAAAGCCTAAACATTCACATGCTTTCTCTCACACAGCGCCTAAGCTACGACCTTGGCTCCCTGTTTATCTGCTCCTGCTGAAATGGGGCAGAAAACTCCAGCACACTCTGTTCTCTTCTACTCAGACAAATTAGATTTCTTATAACTCAGCAGTATAATGCATCATAAAACAATATCATTCATTCACAACAAGTCAGCAGTTTAATGTAACGCAAATCAGTTTAACTAATGTAATAGTTATCAGCTTCTTCTAATTCAGGAGAATAATGCAAACTAAAACTACATAATAATTCACAATCTTTAATTAGGGGTATAACATGGCATAAAATAATATTATAATCTAACACTACGTTGTCATCATTGAGCAATTTTTGCAACTATCATGAAGAAATTAGCTTGATATGACAAATAGTATAATTAAGAGGAAAACAGTGTTAAAAGTCAACAAGAACATGTTTTATAGGAGCAAGTAAGCTGACTAAGGATAATAACAAAACAAGAGCATAATTTCAGATTGGTTCATAAAACCATTGACAGGAACACAGCAAAGACAATGAGCAACCAAAGAAAAACACTTTTTCTAGTTACATTTGAAGAGTATTCTGTGATTTGTATGTCCATGTTTGGATGCCTTCGTCCTTTTTGTGATTTATCTGATTTTATCTGTAAAAAATAATCAAGTTCCTGTTTTGCTGCCATTTTTACTGATTCCAAAAATATCATAAACCTCAGCCATATGTAATTTACCTTGAAATTTACTAAAAGAAAACAAACATTAGGACATGTGCTATGTGGAGCTTCAGGGTTTTTTTTTTAAATGTGTGAATATTTCAATATATGATCACTAAGGTGGACTCCATCTTTTGAGCCTCTGCCATTTGAAGCATCAGTATTAGATCTTTGTTACCACCATATTGACTGCTAGCAGTGACCAGAGTGTTAAGTTATTGGCTAACATTAACTTAACTGACTGCAAGCACTGAACTTATGATCTTGTTCCGTTTGATACGGTGGCTTCAAAGATGGGGACCAGGTCTGTTCACAGCCAGTAGCTGTCTTGAAGTCAACTTTGGTGCATTAAGACAGCAACGAAACAGGAATAAGATGCAATTACATGCACTTTGTTTGTCATAACGCAGCCGTTAACTGTGACAAATGAGTAGCAATCCCATTCCTGTTACCGTCTACAGTACAAAGAGATTAACCTTGGGTGGTAACAATAAAGGTCAAGGAGAATTGCTTTGTCAGTCTAGTTACACATGTCCGCCAAGGCCTAGTATATTGTTGCGAAGTTTGAAGACGATCCATAAAAAACTGTGGGCAAGTTTTCACATTTTGTTTGACCTGGACCTTTAACTCCACCCAATTGTCACCTAAATTAAATCAGCTAGAACTGTTATTGGGATCTTCCATCACACAACATATGAAAATTATATCCTAAAAATTGTGGACACTAGACTGCTAACAAACAACTTGAACTGATTAGATACTCCCTTCCTTCAAAGGGGGAAATAAATCACAATAATTGCTTACATTCATCTAGATTTGTAGATTTGATAGATAAATTCCTCCACCAATAGTAACATAGTTGCAGGATAGCAGTATAAAATGGCTCAGACACTCTGCAACTTCACATTTACACAGGAGTTCAATTCAATTTCATTTATATATAACCACAACAACAGTTGCCTCAGGGCACTTTATATTGTAAGTTTGAACTACTCTTTTTCCAGGGTGGAATGATTACACAGCATACTTTTGTAATGACTTTAAAAAACATAAGAATAAGGTGCACAAGTTTGAAGTTAATTTGGATGTTCTCTAATCCACATGGCGTCAAAGGTATGCATACAAACTGAGTGTCATTTTGTAGTTAAATAACCATCCTGCAGCAACTATATCACTATTTGTGGAGGAATTTCTGCTTCTGTTGATTTCTACTGTGGGCACAAACCTGGTCCCCCTTTTCAAACCAGCCACTTCAAATGTAACAAGATCGCAAGTTCATTGCACAGAGTTGCAAATAAATTTGGTTGTGCCATATTGTCCAACCATTGTTTTCCCTAGTGTGACTCTAACATAATGTGTGCGAGCATTGTGACTGGTACGTCACTACCACATGGGCGGAAAGTGTTCCTAGGTTTCTCAGTCAGTTTCGCCACTCTGCCATCATGATCAAAAGACCAAGATGGCAACCAGGAAAATGCTGCGATAAAAGCTTCACAATAGGACCTTACCAATTGGATGATGTCGGGTTGGTTATGGCCATCTTTTACATATAGTCTACCTCTGGGAACCAGTCTCAAGAGGCCAGTAGAGGTTTGTAACACTTCCATGTTACTTTCATTTTCAGCCCCAGCGTTTGCCATTAACTGCTTGCATTCAGTTTTACATCTGCATCTGTTCTGTCAGACACACATGGGATGTATGAATATGTCATCCAGGTTAGAGTGATTCATTTTTAGCTTCAGCCTTTAGATTAATAAGTTGTTAGTCAATATATCAATATATAATATTTTTGGAGGAAGTAGGAATCACGGTGGCTTTTAAATGTAGGAAAGGTATGTTATTACATTGAGCTCTGAAAGAAAAAGGAAAAACAATAAAAATAAAAAATACTTTGGCACAATCTTGTCATTCAAATTTGATGAAGAGAAAATTTATATATGTGAGCCATATAAATAATATTTCACATAAAACAATGTGTTAATTGGAATGATTACTTAAGAGTTACACAAGTTACAGTTAATAAAGCATTAGGAAAACTGTGGTGAGAGCCAGTGTCAGTCCTCTGGTCTAATGGAAAGGATAGGACAGCATAAGGCAGACATCAACACATTCAAAAAGAGACATAGTGACTAAGCAAAATGACTAAATGTCTGTTTTCCAGCCTCAACTAAACGAACAGTCTGGAAAAACTTGAGTCTGAGTTCATACAAAACAGTTCCAATAACAGGGGTAAAAGTACAAACGCCTCAAAGAAATAAACATTTTGGGCAGCTTGTAGCAAATATGTCAACTGTGCTGAGACCATTGAAATAATATTTTTATTCAGTATATAATCTGGAATATGCAAAGACAGTTGTTATTATCAAGAGGTTTTATTGTTTGTGCACACTGGACTATTGGCTCCAATTTGCAGCAACAATGAATTAAATATGAGGTGGGAGGAAAGTCACTCATAATGAGGAAACCAGTGAGAGGGTTTTTTTTCGTATCTCAGCAGAACTCCTCAGCATTTAAAGATCATTGTTTAGGTTTTATGGTCCACAACTTCTACTAATTTGCTTTATTGTCTACAGCCACTGTTTCCAGTAACAGTGTTTTTACCTGACGCCCGTCGCACCAAACAGACAAAAGTTACCGGCTCCTGAACATTAACTGAAGCTGAGCAGCTGCATGGCTACATAGTAGTGGATATACATCTGTCACTTGGACACCACTTCTGGTCTGTGTCCACCTAAACACAAAAGATCAGTGCAGGTTTCTTGGGAATTGGGTTCAAAATCCAGTTGTTGGGGGGGTTTTTTGCTTTGTTTTGTTTTTTTCAAGGGAGTATGGGGCTGTAATACATAATGTGTGACAGATAAATCACAATAAAGCAGTTAATAGATTACTCTTCCAGCAGCACAGAGAGCATCAGCTAAAATATAGTTTATAGTTTTTGATCAATTCTCTGTTCTTTATAGATTTCTGTCACCTGTTCCTCTGCTGTTGTCTCTGGTTGGGGTAGGGGAGGCTCTGTTGATGATTTTTGTGTGAAGGATGAGTCAAATAACATGTCAAGTCCTCCCTTTTATGTGAGTGTGCACAGTACCTGAAGATGAAAGCCTGTTGTTATGAAGAAAGTTGATAACCACCATCTGGACATCTCTTATCTCTGTCTGGAGTTTGAGGTGTTGCTATAACAGCTAAGCCATTTATATCTACTAAAAATATGGAGGCTCTAAAAGTAGCCCAAATTTACTGCAAGTTTTATGTAATAAAAGAACATTAACTGGAACTTGAAAGCATCATTAGCTGTCATCTATGAATCATCTATGTAAAACAAAGATAATCCAGACGTTTGTGAGTTATGTCTTTCTGAATTTAGACAGGTTCATTCAATTTGTCACATGTTAAACTGGGTTGTTTTGTCTTAGTTTTGTTTACTGAGTGACCTATAACAGGATTTTTAGCATTTTGGCATTTCAGTGAAAACTTAAGTACACCATTTGTGCCTTTAATTAATTAAGAGGGTATAACACAGCGCTGCAATCTTCTCTGCAGATGAATATCCCAGTAAATTGTCCCATGCAGTGCTCAGAGAAACTTAAAAAAAAAAACATCTTAGATTCTACTTGTCTTAGTCAGCATTTTAGATGTTGAATTTCATGAGTACAACTAGAAAGACTGAACAAGGATGGCTTTTTTGGAAGGTCTGCCAGTAGAAAATTTCTTGTCTCTAAAATAAAAACATGGCAGCATGGCTTAGATTCACAAAATTGCATCTGGACAAACCACAAAACTTCTGGAACAGTGTCTTTTGAATAGATAAGACCAAAGTGGAGATATTTGGCCAAAATGCACAAACCGCGTTGCAGTCATTGAGTCGAGCATTCTACTCTAGGGGGAAATGTCAGGCCATCTTTCCGAGAACTAAAGCTTGGTCCAAACTGGGTCATTCAACAGAACAATGAACCCAAGCACAACAGCAAAGTCCAGACCTCAACCCACCTGAAGATCTGCAGTTGCATCTTAAAAGAGCTGTGCATAAATGAATGCCCAACACCCTCTGTGGACTGAAGTAATGCCGTAAAAAACAGTGGGCCAAAATCCAATGTGAGAGACAAAAAACAATTTTTTTCACGTTGTTGCTGCTAAAGGTGCTTCTGCAAGCTTTTGAATCAAGGTTTTCACAGGACTGTACCCTGACTCTGACCCCTTGCTAGAAAACGTGATCCCACTGTAGGTGCAAAAGAATTGCAGGATGTTTTTTAATAAATCACATGGAGTGAGTGCCTAAACATAGTCGTAAAAAATAGCATCCAATAAACATTCTGTTGGTCCCATTTCCTAGGTCCCATCAAACCATTCAGTATGAGCTCCTTGGAGACACATGAGGACCCTCTCCAAACTCTGCATATCTATAATGCCTCATTGGCCTTTTAATTTCTTAAATTGCATACAGTTTAAGAAACTGCATACAGTCCTTTGCATTAATTGTAGAACCACATAGCTTTGTGGAAACCTTTGCATGTCATTATGTGTAGCGAGGATCCAACTGTTAAAAAGAACTCTGTTGTTAGAATTTAAATGTGGGAGTTTTCTCCATGAAATGTAAGGGGTGTGTCAAGGAAGGTGTTTATGATTTATATGCGAGTCGGCTAACAGGCTGCACTGCAACCAATTAAATCCAGGTGCCAATTCCTGGAATGCATTGATGGTATGGATGCCCACCAACGAATGAGAGAAACATTTGGCCCTTTACTCCCCTAAACCTCCTTATTCAGCTGCAGTATTTAGAGAAGTTATGGCCACCACGGGCCGCATTCTTCTTTTGTCTTACTGTTTGTTTATAAATGAATATGACACAGATATTCACTGTAAAAGAATGTGGGGAAGCAAAATAAAGGGTGCAAGAATGAAAAGTACAATAATTTACATCGTAGACATATGGGATCAATTGGATCTGCTTTGACCTGCTTTTTTGGTCAAAAACAGAGGAGAAGAAATATTTACGTCAAGTGTTATGTAAGTCTGTTCTGGCTGTTTTTATCTTCTTGGTCAAATTTTCCAAAGCCTGATTCACAGCTCGAGGAGAACAGCTGAATTTATTCTTTTTCATGACCAGTGTCTGCGTTACGGGTCTGCCAGAGATTGTTTTCACATTTTTCCAGACCTAGCTTCTCCTGCCCTTTGAAAATTTCCACGCACAACCTACTAAAATTAAAGTTTGTTTTTTCCAGTGTGAACAAATGCAATGACATGGTTTGACTGTAATAGTGACAGGTAACAATAAAAAGGGAAAACTACTTTTATTTTCGTCGTACATGGTGCAATATTTCTGTTACTTGATGCACCTGCTCTTGGTTAGTTTACAAAACTTTTTGGATGATGCTCTTTCAGAAATTCATTTTGATGACATCTTCAATTTATCTGATGCCTGGACTCCAGTTATTTGAAGAAGCCTCCTATCAACCCCCCCTCGTCCCCTCGTCTCCTCTCCTCCCCTTCCTATTCCCTCTCTGTGTCTCTCCATCTACCCCTCTCTCTCCTCCCCCTCTCTCCTTCTTTCTCTCTGTGTTTTTCTCCAGAGACTTCCAGTTTTTGAACACCAAACTCTTCTTACCTACTGGCCCTCCACCCCACACGCACACTGAGAGAGAAGCACAGGTAAGCTTGCGACTGAGGGCATGGATTTGTGATTTCCTGTTTGAGTATTCTTCCATATTTCTGGGATTACCAAGTGTTACTACAAGGCTTTAGGGCACTGGCTGGTGCTGCAGCAGAGAAGGAAAAAAATACATGTGCACTAACAATTAATGAGTAGAAGTAGGAGTTTGTTCATTTGCATTTGGGTGTGTGAGCCTTAGTTTGTTACTTGTTTACATATGTCTGCAATGCATTTTAAAGACTGTGTGACAGACTTTGGTGACTTTAGACTTTGGAAAATAATCTTCTGCTCTTGGATCCAGTGTCTGCATTTTTCATGGGTCTGGATTCAATTATTCTGGTTTTCCTTTGTCTGCAGACTTGAGTATGAAAAGCCATGATTCTGAACGAATATAGATTTTTGTTTTTATATGTGTTAGAGTCATTAATTATGTAGCCAGAAAGCATGTATTTTTAAATGTTGAAAACGTAAAGCGTGCCTTCGAAGCATTTACATCGGCTTTTGTGTATTCTTGGAACATCCACATTATGTTGCTGCTTCAATTCATGTTTTAAAAAACCTCTATCATGCAGTTTGGCTTGTGCTGCAGCTATAATGATGTGATTCAAACAGATTATTAAAATAATCTAGGGCTCAGTGCTCTCCAAATTAGTAATGTCTTCCTTGACTGATCATATAATATGCTTTAATACACTGGGGAGTGGGTGTGGCATTCTCTTGGGTGGGTGAAGAGTTATCCTAACAAATTTTCAACTTCAAAGTGTACATTTTATTCTTACTTTTTTTTATTCCTTTTTATATATTCAGATTTTCAATAATAACATTTTGATCTTATTTCCTACCTCCCCTTTCTTTCTGTCTATTGGATCTGCAGACACCATGTTGCCTCTGCGTGTACCCATCTTGGCTGTGCTGGTCACACTGTCCCTCTGCCAGTATTATGACTATGATTACCAACCTAATCCAGTGATGGGGCCATCATCGCCCAACTGCAATCAAGAGTGCGATTGCCCATTCAATTTCCCCAGCGCCATGTATTGTGACAGCCGCAAGCTCAAATTTGTTCCCATAGTTCCAACAGGGATCAAGTACCTGTACCTCCAGAACAATCTGATTGAGGAGATCAAGGCAGGAGTGTTTGATAATGTTACTGACACACTGCGCTGGCTGATACTTGACAATAACCAGATCACTAATGCTAAAATAGCAAAGGGCACAATTGACAAACTCTCAGGCCTGGAGAAGTTGTTCATCAGCTTCAACAACCTTACAGAGCCAGCCATTCCTCCCTCAAAGTCCCTTGAGGAGCTGAGAATTATGAACAACAAGCTGTCCAAATTTCCTTCTGGACTCTTGACTGACAAGGAGAATTTGACCTCCATTCACCTTCAGCACAATGACCTAACCTCTGAAGCCATTTCAGGGGCTTTCAAAGGGCTAAAGAAGCTGCTGTCACTGGATGTAAGCCACAACAAGCTGAAGAAGCTCCCAGCTGGTGTTCCCAGTTCACTGGTAATGCTCTATGCTGACTACAATGTCATTGAAAGTATTGGAGCAGGATACCTGAACAAGCTGCCCTCACTTCAGTACTTGAGAGTCTCACACAACAAGCTGGTGGACTCAGGGATCCCTGCTGGAGTGTTCAATGTGACATCACTGCTGGAGCTTGACCTCTCTTTCAACAAACTGCAGTCTATCCCTGAGATCAACGAGCAGTTGGAGCAACTCTACCTTCAGGCAAATGAAATCAACAGTGAGTGATCAGCATTTTAACATCACAGGATTCTAAATGTTTTGCCTTTTTTGTTAAAGTTTTTTTAGAACAGCATCAAAGTTCGAGTTCCTGTGTTCTCAATGAAATATCTAAACATGTGAAAATAATACGGCCAAGGTTAATTGGTTAGTTAGGCCAGTTTTGTGCCAATTATACACGCATGACTGGATAGCTTAAATGTGGGCGTGGCTTATCAAATGTAAAACCAGAGAGAGGTTCTAGGTTGAAGCCATTTAGTTTGTTCATGGGTATTGGCATTACCATTTTCCAAAAGCAGAGTAATTGATACAAAGTTCAGAACTTTCCAAACGATCCTTTTTAAATGTTTTCTAACCAGATGAAAGATTAACAGGCTAGCATGTCCAGTTCTCTGTGCCAGTCATGTGACACCCAACTATGCTAAACATCCATATTATTAGATCAGGAGGAAGGGAGTAATTTAAACTAACTAACCAATTTAAACTGTAAATATAAATAACTTATTTTCAGCTGAAATCTGAAAACAAAAACATTGTGTAAAACAAAATGACATTAAGTAGGATGCTGGCTACAGCATGAGTGCTTTTACATGAAAAGAAGGGTTAAACTGTGTATATTTATGTGACCTGAAATGGAGAAGAAATGGAGAAGTTTACATTGGTAACACAAGGTAATGTTTTGTTTTGTTTTTATTTCACTTTATATTTAAAGCCATTGATATTTAACCTTATTATTATTATTATTATTATTATTATTATTATTATTATCATCATCATTATTATTAAAAGTGTGATTCTTAGTAGAAGCAGCAGTGTGATTGCAAATGCACAATTCCAACTCTACAGCATGTGCAAACAAGCATTGTAATGCAAATGTTCATCAAGGTTCTTTTAAACTATAGACTGCAGGCATGTAAAGGATGGACATAGCGACTATGGCATCTCTGATTAGTTATTGACAGTTCTGAAGTCTTGAAACTCTCGTTTTTAGTCATATCACTTTGGCTTTTTAAAAACTGACATAGCCAAGTTTGGGGCTAACATGCTAAGGCTAGCACTAGCTTGTTAGTGATATATTTTGGGATGCCAACTTTAACTACCTAAAAAAAAAAAGCTTAAATGTACTTAACATAAAAACTGAACAGCATTACACTGTTTTTTAAGTATCTTATAACTCAAATTAAGGGGTGGATCTGAGCGACAAAGCAAGGGCAGTTAATGCACATATCAGCAACATGTCAGTTAAAACGTCGCCATACCCCAATGCATTCTCTGCTTTATCATCCATTTTTCTCGCGATATAGCCATAATTAAGAAAAAGAAAATTCCCCCTATGATGAGGGGAAAAAGCAATTGAGGAAAATGAAGGGTCCTTTTCTCAAAGACTTCAATGCAGCTGCAACCAGAGCAGTTGAAGGAATGGTAATTTGGCACACCTCCAAGGCACTTTTGTCATTCTCTTTACCAGGTTAAGGGGTTGAAAATGTAAAAAAAATATATTAAAAAAATCCCTACTGGCAGCTATAACGATCTCCACTTTTTATCATTTGTAGAGTTTGACCTGTCAAGTTTCTGCAAGCACATGGGACCTCTGAACTATTCACGTCTGAAGCATCTGCGTCTCGATGGAAACAACGTCACTCACAGCAGCATGCCAGCTGACGCTGTCAACTGCCTGCGCCAAGCCTCAGATATCATGTTCGAATAAGGACCGGCTCTTCTCTATCATCATGACAAAGCTCAGCCCATAACCTTCTGGATTCACATGTCCTAATAATACGTCTTTCGTAGTACTGCCATGCCTTTGCATGTCCGACATAGGTACTAGATAATCTGGGAAACATTGGCCAAGCTTTAGAACAAATCTATAGCTTAGCCAATGTGTGATACAAAAGAAGGCATGCACGTGCAATCAGATCAATAAATTCAACAGGCATTAAACAAATATTCCAAATGACTCATTGTCAATATTTCTACATACCAACCAATACTAAATCACGAAGTTTAAAAAAATTGAAATGCACACAATCTAAAAATAACCGAAAACTCCATGAGATGAATAACTATTATGCTTTGGTTATAACACACACTTTAAACATTCCAAACTTGTTTTTGAGCACACTGAATAAAGACACAATATAATAATACCGAGAGTTTTCCAATGTCTTAATTCAGCCCTAGTGTTCTCTTTTTCCTTGTCTTGTATGTTTCAGTGTCTAGCATGTATAATATAATCAGGGGGATTTTATTATTAATAATAATCCATTGCTGTGCAAAGGACCAGCACATAAGGACTGCATACTTGGATTTAATGTGTAGAGTAAGAAGAAAATGGGGGTGGGTGGGTGTATAATAGCAGCTACGTTGCAGTCGTGTTTTCATCATAGCGGTTTTAGGGAATATATCAGTGTTGTGAACGTGTCTGCCTTTATATACTGCATACTTTAAACTGGTTTGAAACAAATTTTTATGAAGTCCCAATGACTGACTTTTGTTTTGGGTTTTTTTTACTGAATAAACGATAATTGACTAAGAAATGTCTGTTTTCTCCTAATAATTAACTAGTTCTTCAAAGGATTAGAATTCTGTTCAGAATAAATTACTATTAAAGCTGATATGTTTCTCTGTTTAGTTGTACCTTGTGATGTTAGAATGATGTAATCTCGAGATTAGATTGTTTCTGTATACTAACTAAAGCCTAACTATTTGCTGTCATTCACATTACTAATTTGTATACAACATTTTCTTTACTTGCATGCACCCTTTGGTGCCACTCTTTGAATAAACTACAGCTTTTGCAGTTAAGGTGCTTTCATTACTATGTTGTTGTTGGTGTTTAATAGTGATAAATGTTTCTTACCAGCATTACATCAAAATGGCACCAATTTCATGTTGATCGAATGGTGTGTCTATTTTATTAGGTTACTACATCTGTCTAGTATTTTCTTTCCTTTTTTCATGACTTCTTTTGACACCTTTGACTCAGTAACTGTTCATGGATTCACTGTAAGAAAATTAAACACAGTTGAACGAACTATGTTTGAACATATTTTCATGATATCATTGGTAAGCCTGCCTATATGTAAGCCTATAAATAACTTACAAGTCTTACTTAGTGTAAATGTAAAGAATTGAGTTAACTAATCTGACATCCTGTATTTGGGACTTATTTCCTAGAAATGCTGGGGGTGTGTCCCAGAAGCAAGGGCAAAAGGGGAGTACATGAACTGGTTGCCAGTTTGTTGCAGAGCTAATACAGGAAGACAGATAATCATTCATACCCACATTCACGCCTATTGGCAGGTTAGTCTAAATTTCAATTTTGTAACACTTGTAAAAAATGTGTGAGTTTTATAGGAATCTTTATAAGTAAGTACATGACCACTATTGAGTTATGGAACTGCAAAATGAGTGGAAGAAGAACGACTAATGAAATAGACCCTTAAATAACATCTTATAAGATTTCTATTATAGTCAGAAGATTCTTTATTTATTCTCTGAGGCCTGCTAGTGTTCTTTAAACATACTATTTACATTCAACCTTTTTCAAAGCACAGTGCATAGTGGGCTTCAACGTCATCTTGTTTCAGCAGGTTTCTCTCTAGCCATTAATTTAAAGGAGCTGCACAGTCAACCTATCGTGTATATTTCTATTCAGCTGTGCAAAACAGCTGTGCTGGTCCACGAGGTAGGCAGGGGTTGCAGGGTTTTGCTTGATATAAGCTTAAGTGGAAATAATTTTTGCTGTAAATCTACCCTCCCAGCTGTCTCAAATAGAAACCACAAGTGGCTGAAGATTTCAAAATTATTGTTTTTACAGTAAAGGTTCCTTGTGGTCCTTCAAAACAAAAAGGGAGGACTCACCACTCTTACTTATCTCACTGTTCAGTAAGGTCTATTTTTAACTTTCTATTTTCCTGTCAACTGTGATAAACATGATTATTATTGTTATTATTATGATTACATACCCTCTGCAAAGAAACTGTAGAGAACAAAATAGGCATCACGTTTTATGTTCATCTTAAGAATGATGTGCTTTCAGACTAACAGTGACTCAGAGTCTGAGAAATGTGGGATTAATGGTATGAAGGAGGAAAAAAACATAAAACCCACACATTCCTTTCCAGAGAGGTACAATCCATTTAAACATGCTGACTGAATGTTAATATAAAGTAGATGTGTTTGGAAAGTTGTATGCTTTCTTTTCCTTCACAAGAAAATGTATCATTATTAAATATGAGATTACATATACAGTCATGTGATAAAAACTGGACTTTATTCAGTCCTGTGAAAAATAAGTCCAACCCATGATTCAGTAGCTTGTAGTACCACCTTTAGTAGCAAAGACTTGGAGCAATCCTCGTCTCTAAGACTATCAGTCTCTCACATTTGTCGTGGCGGAATTTTAGCCCGCTCTCTTTACAATGTGGCTTCAGTTCATTGGTTTGTGGGCATTTGTTTATGCATAGAGGTTTGTTGGCATGCACAGTTCTCTCATGGTCCCACCACAACATTTCAATCATACTGAGGTCCGGAATTCAACTGGGCCATTGCAACACCTTGATTATTTTCTTTTTCAGCCATTAGGTTGTGCATTTTCTGCTCTGCTTTGTATCATTGTCGTGTTGCATGACACAGTTTTGGCCTAAATTGAGCTCTTGCACATTTGACTGTATACTTCGGTATACAGAGGAGCAATGACTGCAAGGTGACCAGGTACTGTGGCTGTTGAACAAGTCCAAATCATCACCCCTCCACCTTCATCCCTGATATTGTTGTGCTGATATCCTGTGTTTGGTTTTTGTCAGGCATAGAGCAAACGTGTCCACTCTGGTCTGGTGTGTCCAAAAGACATTGTTTCAGAGGCCTTGTGGTTTGTTCAGATTCAACTTTGCAAACCCAAGCTGTGCTGCCATGTTCTTTTTAGAGAAAATAGTCTCTTTTTTTTCTGGTGACCCTTCCAAACATACTCATTCAGTCTTTTTCCTTGTGCTGTCATGAACTTTAACATTTTGCTAACTGAAGCCTGTAGAATCTGAAGTATAGCTCTTGGGGTTTTTTTTGCAGTTTTTTAGGTTCTACATGGTCTGACCTTGGGGTGAATTTGCTAGATGCCCAGTACTGTGAGGTTGTGGCATTATATTAACACAATTCAATGCTCCATACCATCAAACTGACAAAGCCTCTATTGTCATTTAGGTGGTCACACTTTTAATTAATCAAATGCATTTGATTAGCTGCTACTTACCATCTTAATTTCCAAGGAAGCAGTAAGGGTGTGCCTGTAAAGTCCTTCTTTTTCGCATGAATATATGAGATGTTTTCAAGGCGTCAAAGACACAGCTACAAAGTACACTTATTAACATATTTACTTTGTATCTAATTCAAACGGTCGCTTTAATAAAAATGTAACCTTAATTCCTCAATTACTTAATTGCATATTGTGTTTGTATATTCTTCTCACCATGAGGTTAAACTGCAGATCTTAAAAGGACCAAAAGGTGCCTATATCACCAGAAAAATTATCCTCAGAAGAGTCTTGTCAGAGGCTAAAATGCCCAATTTTCATTATCTGTTCCTGTTTTAGAAATTAAAAAAGATTGTTTATAAATCTCTGCAAGCCTCAACACAGCAGAAGTTTCAACATGTACAAAATATGACATTTTTTTCAATTCAATTCAATTTTAGTTATATAGCACCAAATCACAAAAACAGTCGCCTCAAGGCGTTTTATTCTATTGTAAGGTAAATCCTACAATAATACATACAAAGAAAAACCCAACAATCATATGAGCCCCTATGAACAAGCACTTTAGCAACAGTGGGAAGGAAAAACTCCCTTTTAACAGGAAGAAACCTCCGGCAGAACCAGGCTCAGGGAGGGGCGGCCATCTCATCTCATTTTATCTGAGAACATATACAGTTTACAGCCATATTTTTTTTTGCAAACAACACCTACGTGAATAATAATTTAAATACATCAATTTAACCGTTTTGGGTAATAATCAGAATTTAGTCAGATTTTAGGTTTGCATCTACAAAATTAACTAATATTTGATTCCACTTCATTCTAACTGCACATTCTGCTCATATGAGATCGTTAACATGGCAACTATTACAGCTGCCAAATATCATTCTGAACATGTTGTCAGACTTAGATTAAGCCTGAGGTTTGGCTGGTTTTTTATTTTATTTTGAGCCTTGCTTGAGTCTTAAGCAGCTGTAGATAATTTCACAGTGATTAACTCTCTCATCTATAATGTATTTAATGCACACACCTCATTATCAATGTGCATAATAAATTAGTAACACGCATACTGACTCTAGGTATGTACTTAAAATTCACTTATTACAACTTACACAGGATCACCAGCGCCTTTGCAAAGCTTTACACGAACTGTAACAACACTGCTAATCCTGGCTGATAAGCACCATATGCGCTGGAACAACGTCTTTCTTTGTGCATTGGTCTAGGTTTTCTTATTAGATCAGACACCATTTAAAGAGAGTAGGTTAGTTGATTATACGTGGCACTTATAGCTATTATGTAAACTGATTCCAGATGTCCCATTTGACTCATGCTAGGCTCTTATAATTCAATCCTGCTGTAAACGTCAGTTTGACCCAATTATGAAAAGTTATCTGTCTGTCGTTGGGTGCTGGAAATACACCACTTCCCAATGTCATCCAGTCTGTTTTAGCTATTTTTGCTCAGGTAAACCTGATACAAGTCTGGAGGTAAAAGAGTTAGCTGTTGCCTCACCGCTACCACCATTACAAAATGTAACATGTTTACTTTAACAGCTTTTTCACATCTCTAATGTTTTTATACAATCATATTCCAAGTGTAGGACAATTTCCTCCTTTTCCTCCTGTGCCGCCCCTATTTAAATCTTAGGTAGAGCTCCTGCTGCCTATGTCTAGACAATAAAGTCTTTTATAAAACCTTAAGCCTAATATCTTCCTGCTTGGGATGGCAGGTGAAAGTATAATCAGCTGTTGTAGCCTGGCGACCCAGTTTCATAGATCATCCTTCAATCCAGACTGCCTCCAGCTGTTCTTTTTGTTTATCGCTATTTTTACTCATAAACTGTGTCAATCAACAATCACCCCAGTTTTTGTAATTTCCACTAAGCTTACACACTATAGTTCTCTTAAAAAGGTTTATTTTATTTTTTTTTCACCTTTTGCCATTTAATAGGAATAAATAGAACAAAGTAGCATAACTTTTCATGGAAAGCCTAGTATTGCAAAAAAAAAAAAAGAAGAAGCCCAGCTAGAACTGCAAGAACAAAGTGAGTTGAAATGTGCACACCTTTTGTTTGATTTAAGTCTTCATGCTTGGTTTGGATACCCATGGATAAATATTTGCCAACATCACAGTGAAAAATATACAAATGTTTGCATTAGAACAATAAATTGATGTGTATCATGTCACATTTACTAAAATAACAGTTTTCCCTGCAATGTCTTTCTACTTTGAGTGGTTAACTTTAATTGCGGTTTGAGACACAAGGAAAATCTTTGTCTTCTGCAGTTGTTTTTGCAGTGAAACAGTGTAAAATCTTCTCCAGTACAATCTAGGTGAGTAAAATTGCTGAGTGTAATTATGTTATTTTTGTAGATAGTGCCAACAGTTGCATCAAGGTACTTTATAGTAAATATCCTATAATACCCTATAATATCCTATAATAATACAGAAAAAATGTGTATGTGCTTGTATCTGATTGTATGAGCAATGTAGGAGAAACAAAAACAAGACTTTCTGTGAAAAGCTGGGTGTAAAGTACCATCTAACCTCACCTTGCACCCTAGAAAATGTACCCCAAGGCATTTGAGCTGAAATGAGCCATAACTAATCATGTGTCCATCCCCCAGAGTTATGAGTAAAGAGCAAAACATCCATTTAAAGGTGGGGTGACATCAGCTTAACTGTCAATCGTTCAAGCATGACTTCATGTTCTATAAAAAAAGGAAAAAAATGGGGGGAAGACAAAAAGATGCAGAAAAAAAATGCTGGGCTGGCAAAAAGTAGGCAACACAGACTTCTGAAGGGACATCCCAGCTCGCACACAATCGTCCTCCCACCAACAACACACGCTCCATCTTCTCGGTTGCACCGGTGACCAAGGTGCAGCCTTGGGGGAAATCAAAAGAATAACAATACAAGAAACAGGGCTAGGCTGGGCTTTTGCTTCAGACCACTGAGACTGCAGACAATCATCAAAGCTAATCATTGGAGGAGCACAAGAACCAAAACTCACCTGGTCGAATGAAAAGCAGGTAAAGATGATTTTCGCTTTCATTTACAATGAGTCTGTTTGAGAGAGTAGTGGAAAGAGTTCAGAGAATTTGCAGATTTCTGATGAGATTGCTCTTTATCTTTGATATGGCTTCACTTTACTAACCTCTATTTAAAAACCTACACTTATTATCTCTTCTTATGATCATGATTGAGCTGGGCACTTTTTAAACCAATTTAAAGCCGCTTTACTAACACACTCACACCTAGAAAGGACTGAACCGCAAAGAAACAACTGTGGTACTTTTGAAGTTTCCAAATAAACATCTTGGAAAGTCGCATTTACTGCCAAACCTGTTTTTTTTTCACGTAACAATTACCCATAAAAACATTTTTTTTGTCCTTTGTGGACACAGAAAGTCATGCCAACTCTTCCAAATATTTCAAAGTCATGAAGAGGATTTCAACAAATGGAAATAATCATGCAAAACTCATACATTGCAAATAAAAGCCATTGTGTAATTAACATAGCTGGCTCTGACACAAAGCCCCTGGCAGGAAGCCCCTTAGTCTGTCAGGCAGATATTACCCAACATTTGTTTTTAGTAAATACAGTTTCCACTTTGCAGATCTATGAAGCCATGACTCATTAAAAACTAAAAACAAAATAACAATAGACGATGTCTTAACCTTTTAATACAGAGAGCATTTCTGAGACCTTAATGTGTTTAGCTTCTCTCTCTTTGGGGGATCCTGTAAAATAGCACATTTGTGTGTAAAATGAATGAATCAAATTGACTTTATCCCCATGTTGCTCATTGGCCATAGTAAAGTAGCACAGGGAAAGCATATTTAGAGTACAACATTAACAGACTGTGTTGCAAGTAAATCAATTTCAGTGTCTGCAGTGTGTGCAAACACAGTAGTCTGATAGAAATGCATCGAATTGGACAAATTGGACAGCTCAACATGCCATTATATGTCTTTTATCACAAGTAAAGGAGCCGCTTTTTGGCTAACCCAGTAAAGGCACTGCTAAGGCACTGAAATGTGTGCCCTTTCAGCTATTCTAGATAGCAACTTGTCTTTTATGCATAATTCCTCCGAATGTGCTTGGGACAAATGTCTGGCTGTTTAACTGATCGTAGAGGATCACAAACATGTGTTAAGGAATAATCACTGTGCACAGGTGCACATTGGAGCTCTAATGGGTTTGCATGGCTGATCATGGATGAGAGTTGCTCCTATCCTCACAAGTGAGCTGGGATTATCCTGTTGTATTCGAGGCTCTGCCGTCACTGCCAGAATTGAGCACAGTCTTATGCTCGCATGTTGAAAGGTCACCAATTCTGATGTAAGCGAGCTTCAGCAAAACATTTTGCAAGGCCAGCCTGCAGTAGAATCTCCTCAGCTTAAGCATGACTTCCCTCCCATAACCTCTCATGTCTTCCGGCAAGGTTTTGTACTTAAGCAGAGTGCGTCAGCTTTGTGCTTGATGCTTTAGCAGTAATGCAGAAAAACGTGCCTCCCCTCTTAATAATGTCAAATTTGCTCAGGAAAATCCTCATGTTTTAAAATTCAACTGGATTGTGGCATTTTCTATGAGTATCACCTTTTGCTCCTTCTCTATGGTAATTTCAAAGTATTGTCCGATTCCTGCAGGTTTTTTAGATAATGCTCTGTTCCATCCCAGTATTTTTGATTAAACTATGGATATTTCTATCTTAATAAAGGAGCATTATATTTCCTTGAAGTCTTATACTACTTGAATTATTCAGAATAAGTTAAACTGAGATTTATATCCCCAAGCAATTCCCTCCCACATTCTTTTTTTCTGCCATCTGTGCAGACAGGGTTGACAACTCTTGACTTTCTGTACTTATTTTAAACATTGATATGGAGGTGGAGATGATCATCTGTACATGACAAATATACTGAGCTGTATGTGTGTGTACTTTTTGTTTATCCCACTAACTGCATTCACATAGTGGACAACCAATGAATAAAATTAGCACAAAAGGTTGATTAAGGACTCTTAAAGTGGCATTAAATCAATTATACCAGCAATGGTTTTACATGTGGAAGTCAGCAAACTAAGGACAGGTATATTTGCATTCTAAGTGTGCCATGGCTCAGGTACTGAAAAGGCTTAGGACAGTACACATCTATTAAGGATTATGACCATTGATCCTGGGAGACTCTAGCTGGCCAAGAGAAGCTTTAACGTCATCCTGAGTGACAGGCTTGCACACCATGAATGAAAAAGCCAGCAGTACAAATAGAGGGACGTAAAAGCCATCCTCATCATTTGAGACCACACTTGATAGGACTCCACAAAAGGAAACTTTACGGGCTAAAGGTAAGATAGACTGGACTGCAAGGCAAAGACATGTATACTGTCTGAATTATAGGGTTGATGGTTGTTAGTTGTTAATCTTGCAGCTTTAGTAACTGGGTTTAAACTTTATAAAAGCATGAATTACATTGCTGCCAATGCACTAAGTATTCTACTCCAAAGCTAATTGACAAAGCTTTGGCTTTTCTACAGTGAAAAATGAGGGGCACATCTCCGAGCAGAGGTTATCCGCCTTTGTCTTTGAAGTGTGGCCATCTATGGAAAGCAACCCGAAATGAGTTCCAGACAAACATGGAGTGCATCAAGAATTTAAACAAGCACCAGATGGTAGCTGAGAGGAATCAAGTTGTGGCTTAGAAGATGAGTGGATAGAAGATGGCAAAGCTGACTTTGGATTTTTGTTTGTTCTTGTTTTCATTTATTTTTTACTTCTTACTTGCAGAGCTTTCAATCTATTGCTTTTCTGCAACATCACACCTTTAATCTTCCTTTACGCCTGTCAGGGGTTAGCACCATTTGCATGTTTAGTTGAATATGTTTTTATCTGCATGCATCACTGCATCAGATATGCAGACTGAAGCTGGCATGCATTGACACGTGGGAGAGCTTCTAGACTGACCTAATACAATTAAAGTTGACTTGGATTTGCTTCCGGTGTTTTGAGACTTAATTGGAAGGCAAGTAAACCCCCAGATGAGTGGACTACTTCTCAGCTGGCTGCTTGCCTTCATAAATGAATTAATGATGGAGTAGGTGGTGGGGACTAATTTGGGATTTATTTCAAACACTTAGTACACTAATCCAAATGTATTTGATGATAGCCATGATTTATATATTCTACCTGTTATTAGACATATTGCATCAAACATCTTACAAAGACCGTTGCTAGTAAAGGGGGTCAGAAGTTACTGCATTCTTAAGGCAGTGTGGAATAACTGCTCAACATTTTTTAAAGGAAAGACATTTGTCTGTAGGGCTTCCTGACTGTAATACTCTCTTCTTTTTTAAACATTTCTAACGCAGGCTGAGCAGCAAAATGGAACTTCTACTGAAGCTTCTCAGCATCTGGTGCCTGATTGGGCTAACTGTCAGCCAGGACATAACTTACGAGGAACATATTGCCCAGATTCAAGCCTGCCCTAAAGAGTGTCGCTGCCCAACGAACTTCCCTCGTGCTGTTTACTGTGACAATAAAAACTTGAAGAATATCCCTAAAATCCCTCCATACACATGGTACCTGTATCTGCAGAGCAATATGATTGAAGTGCTGTCAACAGATGCCTTGCAGAATGCCACCCAGCTGCGTTGGCTGAACCTTAACCGCAATAAAATCACTAGTGAAGGCGTGGAAGAAGGTGTCCTCAGTGCAATGACTCACCTGGTGCACCTGTACATGGACGATAACCTCTTGTCTTCAGTGCCATCACAACTCCCAGCCAGCCTGGAGCATTTATGTCTGTCTCGCAATCGAATCTCCAAGATCCCTGCAGGTGTCTTCGTCGGCCTGGATAAACTTACTCTTCTGGACCTCCAGGGTAACAAGCTGATGGATGACGCTGTGACTGAAGTCAGCCTAAAGGGTTTGAACAACCTGGTACAGATCAATCTAGCCAAGAACCAGCTGAGTACCATGCCTCTTGGGCTACCACCTTCTACCACCCAGCTTTTCCTTGATGGCAACAACATTGAGAAGATCCCAGCTGGCTACTTCAAAGGTTTGCCAAAAGTGGCATTTCTGAGGCTCAACCACAACAAGCTTGCCAGCAGTGGAGTCCCCAAAAATGTGTTTAACATCTCCAGCATTTTGGACTTGCAGCTGTCCCACAACCAGCTGACTGATGTTCCTCTCATTCCCTCAGGCCTTGAGCATCTTCACCTTGACCACAACAAGATCAAAAGTAAGCCTAGGTGTATTATTTTCTGCTTAATCAGAAATCAATTTAAGCTGGAATTACTTAAAGGAAAGTTCTTTAGAATTTTTCATTTGGAATCTATCCATTCTTATTACATTAACTCCCTTTTTTTTTAATTTACAGCTGTAAGCGGCTCAGGTGTCTGTCCCGTGTCTGTCGAAGATCTGGGCGATTCACTTAATGAAAGTGCTCCTCGACTCCGCTACCTCCGACTGGACGGCAATGAAATTCAACCACCAATTCCCAGAGATGTCATCATGTGTTTCCGTCTCCTTAGGTCTATTGTCATCTAAACAGAAAAACGAACATTGTTTCTTAGGCCAATTCTTATTTTCCACAAATGATGACTTGACCTTTAAGTTGATTTGGTAAATAAGAATTGTGAAGCCATACATATTTGCATGTTTGTAAAGTATCTGACATTAGTTGGCATGAACTTATTGTATTGTTCTGTCTTGGAAACAGCTTTTTTAGTTAAGTCTGAATAAGATCTAAAAGACACTACTGATGGGTTAGAAGCTTTAACTGTGGCTATTGACCGCTAGCTGTGCCTTATGCAGGTGTAAACAGCTGCATGAATACTTCTGAACCAAAATGTAACTGTACATGAATAGGAGGACAATATGTATTTATGGCATGTAAAAAGCTTAGAGACTAATTGTCATTATGCGATATTGAACAGAAGCTAAAGCTTCTAAATGCAAAATCAAAATACAACTTTTATTTTTTTTTTCTATGACTACTTTATATCTTTGGGCTTGAAGCCAAATAACTGGTCTTGTGTTCTTATAGGTGTGTGGTCTTGATTTTCTTCCGAAAATTACTCTATTCTAGAAATTTGCATATTTACTGTAGGTAATTTATTTTTATTTAATACTGGGGGAATAAAGTGAAATCCTGTGAATATTCCTGGCCAACAGTCCTTAATGTTTTGCACACAACAATGTGAGAACTGTTTTTATAAAAAAAAAATACCAAGACACTTTTTAATTATGGCCATTTCTTTTTCTGAATAATTTGAGATAAGATGTCATTTGAATTGTCTTCAATTTAAATAAAACTTCTAAGAACAACTTTGTATCCTGGTGTTCCGTTTAACATAATATATCAAGCACTTTGGATCACTATAACACTGAAACAGTAATAATAATATATCCGTGCAAGGGTTTTCATGCACAGATAAAGTAAACATGTATTATATTATCAACCCAGATAACAGAAACATTTGTCCCACAGGACTAGCAAATGTTGTGTATGTTGTGTGGGCCAGACATGACCCAGCTGTCACAACACATTTGACATGCAACCCATATAAGGTGGACTTGTTGTTGAAAAGAGACTCAATAGTCAGCACTATCCGTCAAGGACTGTGGCCATTAGAAAATTGCAGATGTGAGCCACATTTAGGCCAAACATATTTTACTTGGGTAGTGCATGTGGTGATTAAAACATAAAATAATTCAAGGGACTTGTGATCAATGAGTAAAAATAATAAAAGAACCAACCTTAGGAATCATTATACTTTGTTAAACAAACAGTTTAGGAACTTTGATTAGTATTTATAACCTTCAGAGGAGCCACGTCCAATGTCAGATACTGATGTGCTATTTGCAAAAATATAGTTATAGATTTTGCAGTTTGTATTTATTTTAATTTATTAGCATGTAGGTACCAGACTAGATAGGGCTATGTAAAGAGTAGGCTCCTAAATATGTTAGCATACTAACAGTGACAGTATTAAAGATGGACATACCAGATAATCTGAAATCCAGTTTTGCATCCTTTAACATTTCTGCTGTCGCCATCTTGATTGCAAGAAACCAAAAGTGGCTAAAGACACTATAACCGTGAAACCACTTGCTTACTGGCTAATAGCTAATGAACTCAAAGAGAAGCCTTTTTGCAATCAAAAGTATAGCCATGTGGTAGCCTCCAGAAAGGATGCAAGTTTAAATCACTTCAACAATGGCTTTGTTTATTGGACCAGAAAGCTATGTGGGAGAGAAGCAGGAAGTAGCGATTTCTAAGTTCCACTGCAGCAGAACATTCTGACACCCCCCAAGTCGGTGTTACAACTCAGAAAGTTGGGGCAGCCACGCCAGACTAGCTAAAATTGCAATGTATTGACCAGGTTCTACTCAAGAACGTGATATATGATTCATGAATTGCTATTTTCTTGCTTTTTCAACTTTGCAACTAGAATTTTCTCTTCTTTGGAGTGACATCTGCATAAGCTCAAGTCAGTTAGCTAATTCAGCAATATTTCAAACACAGTTGCAATAGCTAAGATATATATGGAAAGACTGACTCATCTAATTTGAATAAGGTAATATTTAAAAAGTGTCAGTTGCTTGTAAATGTGACTAAAACAGCTAGCTAATAGCATTATGGCTAGCAGCTAAAATTGTTAGCTAAAAGTAACAGTTGACTAAACAAGATTTGTTAGTTATAAAGTTGCTAAATTTAGTACGTGAATACCTAATATAGTAAGACAATGGTTATGGGGAAAGATGAGACATCTCATTAATGAGGCGTTTTGCACAATGTATTTGTCATTGTTAGGAAGGTTAAGTCTGCTAGCATGAAAATAACAAAGGTTGACATGAAAGGAAAATGTTTCTTTTGCCTCATTCTGAGCCACATTATTATAGCAAGACATTAAGTGGAATAGGGAAATAACGAGTTTTTAATTCTTTCCTCATCAAAATGTCACCAAGGTTTACCAACCCCTGGATCCAACAGGGCTTTGAGGGTAAGTCAAATGAGAGAGATTAGGAACCACTCACATAAATGTTCTGACAGGAGATCAACTTCAACACTTTTTAGGGTACTGTCCCATGCTTCCTGTGTGATAAATCATTGTCTCAGGTATGATATTTTGGGTAAAAGTTCATTGTGTTCTTTCCTCTAAAGAGTGCTTGGCAGAACAAAAGCTGTGGATATAAATCCCAGCATATATGGCAGGTTAGAGGTTTGCCTGTCATTCATCATAAGGTCTAGAGCTACCTCCTGAGGGAGAAGTGGACAGGTTCAGACAAAACTATGGCCAAATAATGCTGACTTGCTCTCTGTGTTTGCATGTGTGTATGTGTCCCATATTTATTTTAACAAGGGACATTAATGAGCCAGGCTGTCTTTGCAATGTCAGTAGAATCCCCTTAAATCTACATCAGGACTTTAGAAGAATCACTTGCCTTGGGGGTCTGAACCCTGATCAGAATATTTTCCATCAGTTAAGACATCCATAGTTCTCCTACAACTAAAATCAGGCTTGTAGTTAAAGCAGACCACTGAGCAGCTGATGGTGCAAAGAGAAATTTGCTTCAACCCAAAAGGAGGACAGAGGCCTTCCTAAATCAGGGACTTCCTCTCAGCACTATGCTAACAGGGGCTTCTTACAGAGGTCCCATTGTGTATAAGGTCCCCGTGGATCCCCCTCATACATGAAAGCAACACATGCCAGAGTTTCACCTGAGGAAAACACAGGGAAATATTTCAATCTGACTGAGCCAACTTCTTAGAAAAATAATGCATATTCTTAAAAGGGATGGCCGGATATTTTGCCAGTGGTAGGCCTTTACTCTCTGTTTCTTTGTGTCTGATGTGTGCGTGTGTGTGCATGTGCGTGTATAGTGTGTGTAATGTTTGAGAGGGTTGTGCATGTGGTTGTACAGTGTGGGGTGGGTGCACTCTGAGTGACCAAAAGCAATCTGCTCTGGTCCAATCAGTCTCAGTGCCTACCTTCACACATAAGCGGCAGGGCACTCAGGTCTGCCAGAGCGCACAGACCTATACATACACACACGTCTACACACTTGTCAAATTCACACACACACACCTTTCACACACTTCACACACGCACCCTCCCTCTTCAAGGCACCCTGTGCGACCTCTCACCATTGGCCAAGTCCCGGAGCCCTCAGCATCTCCATCACGGCTGACGGGACCATTCGGGAAAGCAGGAGACGGAGGTAAGAGTTTTTGGTGCTATCTTCATCTTGCTGGTTGAATGGCTCTTTGGTGCAGAGGATTAGGCAGGAAGAGTTGCTCAGCTAAGCCTTCCAAAAACACTCCTATTCAGAGTTTTTAAAATGAGCTACAACACAAATAAGATGGTGTGGCAGGGGCTTTAATTTCTCTCCTGGGTTTACTTTTGAAGATATGCAGGTGCTTTCTAAGGGATTTTTTGGGGGGTCCATAATGTTTTACATGTTATTCAGTTGTGTTAGACAGGTGTTTCACAGTATCAAATTTAAGGCTTTTGATTTTTCCTTGTTTCTTCAAATGTCGTTACGTATTCCTGTAGTGTATGTATTTGTGAAAAATGACCTTAGTCTTTGAAATAACAGCAGGTGTTCATGAAAAAGTGCATAAATAGCACCTTTTCATAACATCTTTTGCTCAACTTCTGCAGAAAACGTCTTCTACTTTGCTGAGAATCTTAAATAATTGAAAACTTTCTGCAAATATTCTCCCTCAAAGTATAGTTACATACAAGTGCATACCATACTTTTCTCACTGCCTAGTCACCTGCTTTGATAGAGGATTTTTTCAATGCAAATTAAACCTTCTTGCAGTCCAAATAACCCAGATTGTTTTGCACCAACAGCCAAGTGGGCATCACTTATTTGCTTGTGGGTTTTGAGGGGAAAAGGCAGAATCACTGAATATCAGGAATGCCCAATGCAAAGCCAAGCATAACAGAGAAGTAGTCTGGAGGCTCCAGTCTTACATACATACAGTTTCCACACACTGTACACTGTGATGGCCTGAGTAAAAGCACACCTCTGTCTTTAGTATAGTTCGTTCAGTCTAGCTGTGCTGGATTGCGTAGCTCCATGACGGGCGGTTTGTTTAAATAGCAATGATAACCAGTCAGATCAAGTTATCTCAGCATAGTGCACTAAGTTGATGTTGGAGGGACAACGAAGAGACTGATTTGCATATTAACTCTGTCCCTCTCATACTGACAAGGTTAGATTCATGACTTAAATAACCTAGGAAGCTGGGTTTTTTTTGGTTTTATATCTGTCCTCATCCCAAAATAGTAGCAGCAGAGGTTTCTCAGTTTTCTCTCACTGAAAGATAGGTGTGTTAAAACAGAGTGTGCATCTGTGAGAGGATTGCGTCTTTCCAAGTGTGTGCATGAACGTGGATCTCTGTGTGTATGTGTGTGTGTGTTTGAGTGTCGCTGCTGCTGAATGAAGCTTTTCCTTGCAGCTGTAACTCGCTGCCATCCTGTCCACAAACCTCGGTGGAATTTGGAGTTTGAGTGCTGAGACAGGCAGCAACCGGCCCTCATAAAGGCCCTCTGTGAAGGGTGAGGGGTCGATTCAGCTTAGAAACCTGTCTCTCTCTCTCTCTCTCTCACACACACACACACACACACACACACACACACACACACTTGTTGCTCTCTTGCTGCTCTCTTCTACTCAGTCCTTTCCTCGCTTTCTCCATCTAACCCTGAGGGCCAACATCTTGTCTACTATCTTCGTCAAATTCTTCTTCTTCTCTTCCCTTACGCTCCTTTCTCTGTGATAGCCTACAGGACTCTCTTTAATCTGTAAAAATATATCAGTTCCAATGTGACTACACCTGCTATTAGTGTTTCGAACATTGACACACTAGCATACTGACAAACGATTAAAGTCGTAAGCCCACTGTCTGTGGTGCCAGCTAATTAAGCACTAATTAGCATATGTTAATCTTATTAGTGCTTCCCACTTTAGAATAATACTTAAGAACTGACCAACCTTGGTGAACTAAGTAGACCTGTGCAGAAGATTATGAACAGCAGCTATCGTATCTAGGCCAGGGCTAATGATAAAAATTACACATACTAATTTTGATTTTCCACTTTTAGAGTATCCCATTATATGATCAAATATCCCCAAAATCTTTACTTCAGCCATAAATACCACAGGCTGAAAGTGAATTTCTAAAATTCTTTAGCCTTAATGAGACTAAACAAAATCCTCTCCTGGTTCATTATCAGATCAACTCTGACTTTTGACCTTTGACATACCACAGACGAGTACCTATTTAAGCCAAGATGGTTGCTCCATGGAAAAGAAAGCCTCTGGCTAAAGCAAAGCAGGAGGCCCTCATATTTTGATCCCCTGAGCTGTCTGCACCATGATAATGAATTCATTGACCTTACAGATGGAACCCAAAGTCAAGCTTTGGTGTGCAGCACTGTAGACTGGTTATCCTTCCAGTATCTCGAACTGGTTATGGAGTAAGGTTCAAAGGCATGCTCTGCTGTGCACCGACAGCATATGGAACTATATTTTACTACACACCATGTTCACATTACTCACAACAGATGTCTTTGTACTGTAAAAATGAACCAGTTTAAAAGGGTTTTATTTAAGGAAACCTCTTAAAATTTGCTGTCCACGTCTTTTTTCGTGTCATTTTTTACATTTTGCAAGTGACAATAAACTACTAAGTAAAAAAAGTCACCATGTGAATGTGTAATTTCCCTGTAATGTGCTATACTTCACATACGTCTGTAAAATCTTTTAATCACACATTCCCCACTGACTTTGTGACTCTGCCCTCATCAAGGTGGACTATGAGGATGCTTGTGCGGCTTCTGTTCGGACTCTTCGTCCTCAAAGCGGCGGTGGCCAGCCCCAGATTTTCCCGGCAAGCGCACTTAGACACATACAGTAGCACTAACTATGATGACAATTTCAATTTGGAGAGTGACTATGAGGATGTCCTGACAATTGGTGAGCCTCAGGTAAGAAACACAATTTCTTTTTTGAGTTTATGCAAGAGAAAATGTATGTTTCAGGCTTTTAAACCCCTTCCAGACTCTTTTGCCTTTAATCATAAAAATAAATAGGTCACCTTAAACTTTTTACTCTAGAGCAACCGCTATAAAGGCATTTTCACAGACATGGAATTTATTTCATTTAGCAGCATGTGGTCTGTTGAATTTATTGCCGATTCTCAAAAACATTTAGAAGACACATGTCCTCTAGTCTGTGTGTAAAGATTGTGCGACAAATTTTATGCTGATTGATTACTGAAAAAACTTGAGAAGATAGACAGAAAATATGAATCATATTTTATCACATCAACATGACAGACAGCTGATGTTTTAAAATATAAAGGCTGCTGGGACAATTTGATTTGAGGTCACCAGGTTCACTGAGCACAGAGGGAACCGGCTGCTGTCCAGGAGCCACTGGGAAGCTAAATGTTTTCCAGATTTATGCGTCCAAAATAATTTTAGACATTGCAGCCACCAGTTTTACTTACATATTACTGATGTCCAACTGCAGCTGATGCACTTTGAACTGTTGACTGTTTTGCTTATTGTGTAGAAGCTGATTTCAACCTTATTTTATGTTTGCCTTTTCAAGCAGATACATGTAAGTAACAGGTAGAGGGAAAGGGCAAACACAGCTAAAGCTTTATCTGCTTCCAACAGATCTTCATACAGATTTCGCAGGTGCATGTCAGTCCTCTGGAGGCTAGACAGCTGGAATCTTTACTAAAAGCAGTGACTAGATGACCTTCAGTAACGAGAAAACCCCTAGGTGTTTTCTCGTTACTGGAAGTTTCTATGCAGGAGAGCGGCTTTTAAAGATGAATGGAGATCGGTAATGGCTACAAAGGAAAGAAGTGAATTCAAGAAGTGCCCTTCAAATCTCATATCACAGCTCAAGCTGAGAGTGATGTGGCAAGCCTTGCAGACACAGTGGGATTGAAAGCTATAGCCAGAATTCATGTCAATTTATTGTTCTTTGTGACAAGGAAATTAGTCCAAGGCAGTGTCAAAATGACATCAGATTTTCAGCTGGCTCCCTCTGAGCCAGTGACTTAAATCAAACCTGATGTGAACTGCACTTACAAAACTGCTCTTATCTAAGGTCTGCTCCACAATCCAGCTTATGAAAAGTTTTTTGTCATCCACCTCCATAGAAACTAGTGCCACTCAAGCTTTTTAGCCTTAATCAACTTCACTGGCATATTTTATGTGTAGTTTTACAGCTCAGAGTTACATTTGGAGCTGCTGGGTGTGAGAATGTTTTCATGTGTTGTAAGAGAATGGCTTTGATAATGTCTGCGTTTAATAAAATCGGAAATTACTCAGCAAGTTTCAAGAGGTTTTGTGGAAGTCTGTGTGGGTCGGAAGAGGAGAAGCAGTACAAAGTGCATTTAGAGTAACTAGAATCTTTTTTCATGCTGTCCACGCTGAATAAACATAACGCTTTGACTCATAATTGCAGTTTTTAAGGGTCTCTCATTTAGTTTTGTTGAGAGGGCAGATCATCTGAGAGAGCGCTCTTCTAAAAAGAGTGAAGATTTAGGAGAGGTTTTTGTATTTTTCACACAAACATCAGATCTCATGGGAGAAATGGAGCGATGATGAGCTCCATGCCTCTGGAATGCTGAGTCTTTACTTTCCACGGCCAGCTCTCGTTTGGTATTTCTCTCCTTTCTCCTCGGGGCTTGTCTCTTTTGAGAGAACTAAAGGCTCATCTACTTTGTTATCCAAGCCAATCTTGTTCAGTCTGCTGCATTCAAATACTCTGGACATGCTTTAATCACCAACTTTGGATTCATGCAGGCACATTAGTTTCATCATGATCTTCAGTCTGCCTCTTATCTATTTTCTCTTGAGTTTTATAACATCTTAGGAGCTGGATGGTTCACTTAATTAGAGATTCTATTTATTTGTTTTGTTTTTTGTTACCATCCAGAGGTTGGATGTAAGTTTTGAACAATGGTAAATGACACATAACTGTTCAGAGTGTAAAGAAAATATGACTTATTGCTTTCATGTTTCATGTAAGGTAAGAAGACCAATGCCAGGCTAAAGCTTAACCGATTTAAGCTTTTTTGGCTATTGTCATATATTTTTTTAAAAACCATGGAACATCCTGGAATATGGAAACAACATAGTGAGCAACATTTTCTCATTGACATCTAAACAATCAGACCTCTTTTGGCAGCCAAAGGTTTGACCCCCGCTGGCCATTAGAAGCAAAGCAGGTTTAATTGAATTTTTGAATGCACTACCTTGCACAACCTGTGTTCTCTCCACGTTTCAGACCCCATGTCCATCTTTAATTTACAGTCTATGTGGCGCTGCCAGCAGCTTGTCAGGGCAAAGACGACAATCGGAAGAGTAATAGATGGCATAGATAGCATAGCTCTGTCCAAAAGTAGGACAGTTTTACCAACCTGCACTCTAGAAGTAACTATGTGAAAAATGATTGATTCAAAAAGTGTAACTAAGATGGAGTATTATCTAAGCTTTGGAGAATAATCCAATTTCCCAGAATGTGACTCTGCTCCTTTAATAGACATTCTGCATGTAGACGGTGTGCTATCTTTTTCACTCAGCAAGAGTTTAAGTGAGTTTAACTCATGTGGCTTTTCGAAGGACTAGATATTACATACATACATACATGCTGCACCCCATATGACTAAGAGCCTATGGCTGGTGTCTATGGAGTTTTCAGTACTTTTCCAAACTGCTCACTTATTTTGTGTCGATAAGCTGGAGGACATTGGTGAAATTTGTTTGGAAAGATTTCATCTGACTCTCAAACATGTTTTACTTGCCTATGAATATATTCATATATACTAATATAACAGTAATACCCTTAATTTTGGCTTGGTCGGTAATTTTATACATTTTGGTTTTGGCTTAACGCTCCACATTTCTCCTTTCACATCCCTTATTCCCCAAAATCCAGGATTTCAGAAACTTTTTTTCAGTGTTGTTTGTTACCCCCTCTTTCCCCTCGGGTGTATATGTTTGGGGGAAAGGGAGGGGGGGGGGGGGGGCAGCAGTTAGATTTTTCAGTGCAAGACGTTTTAAAGGCCTACCTCATTGTAGTATCCTCAGCTTTTTCTCAGGAAAACTTTAAAATGCAAAATATATGAATGAATAGCTTTTCATTGGTACAAGCCTTTTTTTCCTCAGTTACATTTCAGGTAGTTAATTATTCTCAATAATTTGACTGCATTCACTTGACATACATTTCCTTTGATGCCTCTTAGCTTACAGATATCTGATTACTCTGGTTAAAACTAGATAAAAAGGCTGAGAAATGGATCTGTGCAGCTACCATGTGAGTCTTGGTTCCACAAGGACCATTCCCTTTTTGAAGGACTGACTCAGCCTTGAGGGGCGTTATACAGTGTCAGGTACTACCTGTGTGAAGTGTGTGGGAGTTCACTGCCCTCATCTGGAGAAGAATAGAACTGCAGGTTTCTTGAGCTGTCAGAAGAGCAACTGCAAAGACTGTAAATATAATTAAAATAGCAAATGGCTATACCCGAAGCCTTTAATGAAGGAACCAAAAGGCACAGCTGTGTATAAAGCTTTCTTGGTTTGGCAGAGCTGTCTCATTTTTATAATTTCCCCAATTAAAATTGCCTGTTTGATCAACAAAGGTGCTAAGTCTTGATTTACAAAGTAATTTGGTATTGTGAAACTTGTGACATTTTCAGAGTTGTCGCTGCATGTTCCTTTTACAGTCTTTAAGCTGCCCAGTGTGCTGGATTATGTAAAATATGCAGTGCCTTTTTACTATAGAAAAAAATACTGTAATATTTACTGTGATGTAGTATCGCTGCTTTACTGGTCACTTACTAGCAGATATAAAACAGAGTTCTTGGCTGAATCTCTATAAAGTCTGAGCAAAGGTTATTTTGCATTTTACAAACTGGACAGCACTGGATGTTTTTTAGTTTTTTTATGAATCTGAGCTAGATAA
Source organism: Aulonocara sp. 'chitande type north' Nkhata Bay (assembly GCF_057382095.1). Classification (NCBI taxonomy): domain Eukaryota; kingdom Metazoa; phylum Chordata; class Actinopteri; order Cichliformes; family Cichlidae; genus Aulonocara; species Aulonocara sp. 'chitande type north' Nkhata Bay. The sequence goes on along the minus strand of NC_141360.1, from coordinate 28,756,259 downwards.
ATAGTGCACGCTCTGCAGTGGATAGTTTCTTCAGCACAATTTGCTGCCATCTAGTGGTTAAAATTTAAGGTTATGAATCAAAAAATACTTTCCTGTTTATGGAGATCTTTGTTGGTGTCTTTTCTTAAATCTTTGGATCATTATTTTTTTGTCTGCTCAACCTCTCCTCTAAGTTTCACAGAATTCGACACTGCTGTCTTTACGCAGTCTTGTTAACAAACAGGCAAACAAACAGCAATTATCAGGTGCCTGTGCGCTGACTCTGAGCTTAGCACAGGAGTACTAAATGTGAAAGTAACTGGGAAAAATATGAGTGCTGAGATAGTAAACAGAGCAGGGTTTGCACATCACCAGTGCTGAGGCATATTTTGTATGCCAAAATGCCAAGTACAGTTAGGTCCTTGATTTGTCCACAACAGTTGTAGTTTTGCCTCTTTACACGGCCACAGTGGAATTTAAAACAAACAGTCAATATCTGATTGCAGTCCAGACTTTCAGCTTCTTTTCAGTAGGTTTTAGGAAAATTTTTCATTTAAATTTTATGAATTGCAGCTGTTGTTATGCATAGTTTTCATAGATAGGCTCAGAAATCATTAGAAAATTAACTGATATGTGACAAATGAAGAAGAAAAATAAACATGATCAAGAAAGAGAGAAACAGCTCATGATCCAAATATTACCATATTATGTTTCAAACATGGCAGAGGCAATCTTATGCCATGGGCCACTGGTTTGTATTGATGATGTGGCTGCTAATAGAAGTAGCAGGATGAATTATGAGATGTAAAGGACCATACTCATTGCACATATTCAGACAAATCCCTCAAAACTGGTTAGACAGTGCTTCAAAATAGACGAAGCATAATTCAAACCAAGAGTTTCCCGAGGCAAAGAAATGGGATATTTTTCAATTTTTCAGTCAGTCATCTTATTTCAAACGAACACGGTATGCGTTTCAGTTAATAAATACAAAACTGAGTGAAGAAAACCCCACAAACAAGCAGCGACTAAAAGTGGATGAAAAGGGGCCTGTAGATAATCTCATGGGAGGAAACTGCAAATGATTTTCATCCAAGCATTCAAAACTATTTTTAAATTTAAAATGATGTATCTTCTGTCAATTATATAACTATGCATAAGGTGACTGTAAAATTCCTGCACAGTTAATATAAACTTTCTGTTAAACCCCCTGAATTAAAGTTGTCACATATTGATTGTTTGATTTAAACTCCAACAGCTGATGTAAAGAGGCAAAATCAGAAAAAATTTGTCTAACAGCACTACACAGTTTTGTCCCCATGCAAGTTTTTGTCACATAGAGCCATAAAAAAGTAACTTTTCTAATGCTTTATTTCATCTTTTATCATGTTTATTTTAAAATGCAGTTCTCATATATTTTTAACTCACTGCTGTTGTCTTTCCCTCAGATAGAGATTGGAACACTGCCCCCACCTGAATATGAGGGCTCACTGGAAACACAGAACGAAGTGGAGCAGCCGAAGGAAGAAGAAGAGTTGCCTCTAAAACCCCAGCTAGTCCCTCAGGGTTCGGGAGGATCTGGGGTTCTCATGGGCCTAGACACACAAAAAGGTCTGAAAAAAGGAGAAAAAGTCTTTATCATAGAACTACTTCATGAGTAAGTTCAGTAAATATGAAAGAGAAAGGGCCTTGTCCAGCATTGGGCCGTTGGATGTGTGAAAGCAGCATTACTTAACTTAGAAAGAAGGCACTAATCTTTCCTCGAAACACATCATCCTCATCGTCTACCTGTGATAATCAGTTCCATGTGCATGTCATCCATTTAACTTGCAGTCAGTGGTTAAATGTGCCCATTTGTCATCTATTGTTGCATGTAATCATCATCATTGTGAACTGTGTTAATCTCATCTATCTGTTCATTAATACCTAATCTTGTCTCTAACAAGAGGTGGAGCTTCGTCTGACACCCACTGATAGACCTCGTATCATTCAGGATTTCTGGATCTCTGTAGAGTCTGGGGCCTCTGGGGCCTCTGGAGCTTCTGGGGTCTCTGGGGCCTTTGGAGCTTCTGGAACTTCTGGGGCCTCTGGGGCTTCTGGGGCTTCCGGAGCTTCAGGGTCTGGAGGCTCAGGAGAGATTCTGGTCTCTAGCGCCTCAGGAGGCTCTGGAGGCTCTGGAGACATTGTGCTGATCTCCGGAACCTCAGAGGAGCTCCACATCTCGGGAGAATCCAGCCAATCATTGATATCTGGCAGTCTCTTGATATCTGGGGATCTCTTGGGATCCGGAGATTTCATGGGATCTGCTATTTCTGGAACCTCGGCCGATTTTGCCTCTGGAGGTTCTGGAATTTCCACTGAACTCCATTTGGGTTCTGGAGGGTCAGGAGACCAGTCTGGCTTTGAGGTATCCGGAGATCTTTTGAGCTCAGGGGCTTCTGGAATATCTGGGGTTTCTGGGGACTTTGAGTCCGGGGACCAAAGGATAACATTTATATCTGGAGGTTAGTATCGTTGCACCATATTAGTATCTAACTTGTCATTCTTTGTGGGATTTATGTTGATTGTCCTAAATTTCATTTAACTGCTTTGCTTTTTAATGTAGTTAAATGTTATTCATAATTATTTGTGCTACTGGACTTTTTTACTCATAATCACTTTCTTTCTAACATTTTATCTCTCAAGAGTGATTGATTGGTTAATGGGTTGATTCATTGTCCATCTTACCTTTCACCTCCCAACGTTACCACTCCTAACACCAAACATTGGCTCTAACAAGAGGAGGAGCTGCCAATCACTCCAGACATTATTGCCCAGGAGACACTAGGTACTTCTGGGGAGTTCTCAGGAATCCCAGAGGTTTCGGGAGATGATGGAGTCTCTGGAGAAGTATCCGGAATCTCTGGGATTTCTAGTGTCTCTGCATCTGGAGAAACTGAGGTCCCTGTAACTCTGCTCCCCACCACTTTTGAAGGTCAGTACCAAATCTAGACTTGGGGAAGACAGGCAGTACTAAAGGCTATGTCTCACATTATCAGCAGTCTCCGAAAGTTGATTCTGTTCATCTGGACTTAGCGTTTTGTGGGAGAAACGTTTCGTCACTCATCCAAGTGACTTCTCCAGTCTCCGAAACGTTTCTCCCACTAAACGCTTCGTCCAGATGAACAGAATCAACTTTTGGAGATTTACTTTCCTGGATGATTGAAAATGCATCAAGACATTATCAGCATTGTTTTTAGGAAAAGGATAATTATTAGGGCTCAGAACCCCAAAGCAGAACAGAAACAACAAGGATATAAAAGTTTACTTTAATAAAAAATGTTCAAGGTTCCCATAAACTATGCAAGGTTAAAAAAAATGGGCACAGTTGTGCAGAACGGGAAAATCGATTATAGAAATACTTCCTGTGGCTTTCCCTGAACGTTCTTTCCTTCATAGCTTAGTATCCCACCATAGAAGCCATCTGAATTTGTTTCTGTCGGTTTGTTCTTTACTAACACCCACACTGTTTTCGACCACTCTGCAAATCATATTTCATGTTATTAACATCAGAGTCTTATTTTCATTTGTCATTTAAAGTCATAAACTCTTGCTTAACACTGCTAAAACACTGCGGCAAACCATGGGCTACTGTTTGCCAGATGTCTTGTCCCATGTCTATGATCTAACCTTTATTTTTAACACCTAATCTTGTCTCTAACAAGAGGAGAAGCTGCTTCCACCTACAACACAAAGCCCTCAAGAGGGTGCTGGCACTGTAGAAGGGTCAGTGAGCTCTGAGCTGCCAGAGCCCAGTGAGCCTGATGAGCCAGACAAGCCTGAAGAGCCTGTGGTTGACAGACGAGGTCAGTATAGAACAGATGGGAATGTTATATAAAACCTATATCCCCTTTGGACTTGGAAAGTTCTGGTGTGCTTGGACCTGATTTTTATTAACTTTGACCTGTGGATGGTTGTCTCTGGAGGATTCGGGACTTTTTAACAAGCTACTATGGCATGTCTTCCTTTTTCTGTTTTCCTTCTTCTTGTCCATGTATTCCAGGTATGCCCATTTGCTTGCTGTGCACATGCCTTGGTGGTTCAGTCTACTGCGATGACTTGAATCTGGATAGTGTGCCCCCTCTCCCCAAAGACACCACTCACTTCTATGCTCGCTACAACAGAATCAAAAAGATCAACAAGTCTGACTTTGCCTCCATGAGTATGTTTCCATTTTGAATAAAAACACATCACTATTAGTTCAGAACCATATGCAAACTTAAATGCAAGCTTAATTTTTCTTCCGATGTGTTTTCCCACCTTCCTTCAGACAAACTGAAGAGGATTGACCTGACCCACAACGAGATAACATCCATTGAGGACAGAGCTTTTATGGGTCTGCCTGAACTGGAGGAGGTGGTGATTCGAGAAAATCACATCTCCCAGCTGCCGTCTTTCCCAGAGACTATGACCCTGATTGATGCCAGCCACAATAACGTTGGCTCAAAGGGTATTCATAGAGAGGCATTCAAAGTACGTACACCTCTTTTACTTACAGTTGGACTCGCACATATCAAGTAAAACTGTGTGTATTTGCTCACGACAAGAAATTAAAATAACATTTTCTTAGTCATTTGGAAGGAGCAATAGTTTGTCAGCCACACATGTATTATCTCAGCTGAATGCAGGAAACTGTGTTTTTGGATGGAAACAGAATAAAAGGAAAGTAGCAGGATAAGAGTACAACTAAATTAGCAAAATTCTAATGTTAAGCCAGTGTTTGAAATCCAGTATTGTCATGAGTGCCTTAAAATGTCTTTCACAAAGGTAATATCTAAGGTTCTTTGCCATTAATGATTATCTTTCCTTACATTAAACAGGATATGACTGGCCTGCTGTACCTGTACCTAACAGACAACCACATTGATTATATCCCAGTTCCTCTACCAGACACCCTGCGGTCTCTGCACCTACAGGTATATCCTCTGGCCAAACCATAAAATCCATCCATCCATCCTCTTCTCTAATTCAGCAGTTTTAACTCGCTGCTTCTGCATTTTGACTTTGTTCATGCTCTTGTTGTTTATTTCAAGTAATATTTATCTAATTTTAGGACCTGATCCCAGTGTAGTGTAGCTCAATGACAACAAATCACATCTTTAAAAGTTAACACTCATACTAAACTAGTACTTAAACCACCAAAATGTACTCTAAGATTATGCTGTTATTTCTATTTTTAGTTCTATTTCTATTATCTTTATTATAATTGTTAGCTTTAATATGCATAAAGATTTTTATCTTAGTTAAGGGAATTATTGACCGTTTAAAAAACTCTGTTTACGACATTCTCCCATTTCGCATTATTAAGGAGGGATTTAATGTAATTGGGCCTAGTATATTATCACTAATCAATCTTTCTTTGTCACTGGGTTGTGTTCCGGCTGCCTTTAAACATGCCGTAGTGAAACCTGTTCTTAAAAAGCGTTCCCTAGATCACTCAAACCTCGCTAATTACAGACCTATCTCCCAACTTCCGTTCCTGTCAAAAATCCTTGATAGTCCTATCACAACTTCAGACCTATCTGAATGCGAATAACATCTGGGATCAATTCCAATCTGGGTTTAAACTGTGCCATAGTACGGAAACGGCACTCTTGAGGGTCTTCAATGATCTTCTTTTAATTACTGACTCTGGGCGCACCGTGGTCTTAGTTTTGTTGGACCTGTCCTCTGCTTTTGATCTGGTGGAACATAATATCCTCTTAATGAGGCTTGGACATCTGGTTGGCATTACGAGTATGGCCCTTAGTTGGTTTAAATCTTACTTATCAGAGAGGTCCTTCTCTTTCACGATGGGTACCTACTCCTCTTCCATTGCCCCCGTTACCTGTGGTGTCCCTCAGGGGTCTGTGCTGGGTCTCTATGTTACCTCTTGGTCGTATTATTGAAAAGTACAAACTCTCTTATCATTGCTATGCAGATGTTATTCAAATTTATTTTGAATTGACTGAGGATGATACTTCATCGATGCTTCGCTTCTTCCATTGTATAAGACAAGTTAAATACTGGCTGCAGAGCAATTCCCTTATCCTTAATGACAAGACAACGGAAATTGTAATCTTTGACAGTCATACCCCTAGAGCCCATCTAACTGGTGTCCTCGGGCCCTTTACTGATTATCTTTCCGACTCTGCGAGTAATTTGGGTGTTTACCTGGACGGGTCCTTTAAGCTTGTAGAGCATGTGTCCTCTGTTATTAAATCTTGTTTCTATCAACTTCGTTTAATTTCTAAGGCCAAGCCAAACTTACCACGTGAGGATCTAGAAAGGCTTATCCATGCCTTTGTCACATCCAGGTTAGACTATTGCAACTCCCTATACACTGGGCTTCATTCTGCCCTTCTTCATGTGCAACTCGTCCAAAACGCCACGGCTCGCCTTCTAACTGGTACTCATAGGTTTGACTCTGTCACCCCAATTCTCACTGGCCTCCACTGGCTTCCAATTAAATACCGCATTGATTTCAAAATCCTACTGCTTACTTATAAAATGATAAATAATATCGCACCTAGCTACCTTATTGATCTCCTTAGCGTGTATACTCCCAGTAGAACACTGAGATCGTCTGACCAATTGCTTTTGGTGCAACCTAGGTCACGGCTGAAAACTTGTTTTTATCGTTAAGTCTTGCTTGCTTATGTGCGTACTTGTGTACAGTGGGGCAAAAAAGTATTTAGTCAGCCACCGATTGTGCAAGTTCCCCCACCTAAAATGATGACAGAGGTCAGTAATTTGCACCAGAGGTACACTTCAACTGTGAGAGACAGAATGTGAAAAAAAAATCCATGAATCCACATGGTAGGATTTGTAAAGAATTTATTCGTAAATCAGGGTGGAAAATAAGTATTTGGTCAATAACAAAAATACAACTCAATACTTTGTAACATAACCTTTGTTGGCAATAACAGAGGTCAAACGTTTACTATAGGCCTTTACCAGGTTTGCACACACAGTAGCTGGTATTTTGGCCCATTCCTCCATGCAGATCTTCTCGAGAGCAGTGATGTTTTGGGGCTGTCGCCGAGCAACACGGACTTTCAACTCCCGCCACAGATTTTCTATGGGGTTGAGGTCTGGAGACTGGCTAGGCCACTCCAGGACTTTCAAATGCTTCTTACGGAGCCACTCCTTTGTTGCCCGGGCGGTGTGTTTTGGATCATTGTCATGTTGGAAGACCCAGCCTCGTTTCATCTTCAAAGTTCTCACTGATGGAAGGAGGTTTTGGCTCAAAATCTCACGATACATGGCCCCATTCATTCTGTCCTTAACACGGATCAGTCGTCCTGTCCCCTTGGCAGAAAAACAGCCCCATAGCATGATGTTTCCACCCCCATGCTTCACAGTAGGTATGGTGTTCTTGGGATGCAACTCAGTATTCTTCTTCCTCCAAACACGACGAGTTGAGTTTATACCAAAAAGTTCTACTTTGGTTTCATCTGACCACATGACATTCTCCCAATCCTCTGCTGTATCATCCATGTGCTCTCTGGCAAACTTCAGACGGGCCTGGACATGCACTGGCTTCAGCAGCGGAACACGTCTGGCACTGCGGGATTTGATTCCCTGCCGTTGTAGTGTGTTACTGATGGTGACCTTTGTTACTTTGGTCCCAGCTCTCTGCAGGTCATTCACCAGGTCCCCCCATGTGGTTCTGGGATCTTTGCTCACCGTTCTCATGATCATTTTGACCCCACGGGATGAGATCTTGCGTGGAGCCCCAGATCGAGGGAGATTATCAGTGGTCTTGTATGTCTTCCATTTTCTGATGATTGCTCCCACAGTTGATTTTTTCACACCAAGCTGCTTGCCTATTGTAGATTCACTCTTCCCAGTCTGGTGCAGGTCTACAATACTTTTCCTGGTGTCCTTTGAAAGCTCTTTGGTCTTGGCCATGGCGGAGTTTGGAGTCTGACTGTTTGAGGCTGTGGACAGGTGTCTTTTATACAGATGATGAGTTCAAACAGGTGCCATTCATACAGGTAACGAGTGGGGGACAGAAAAGCTTCTTACAGAAGACGTTACAGGTCTGTGAGAGCCAGAGATTTTCCTTGTTTGAGGTGACCAAATACTTATTTTCCACCCTGATTTACGAATAAATTCCTTACAAATCCTACCATGTGAATTCATGGATTTTTTTTTCACATTCTGTCTCTCACAGTTGAAGTGTACCTCTGGTGCAAATTACTGACCTCTGTCATCATTTTAAGTGGGGGAACTTGCACAATCGGTGGCTGACTAAATACTTTTTTGCCCCACTGTACTTGTATGCTCGGTTAATCAATGCCTCCCAGCTGCTAGCTTATCTGCCTTTGTACTTTACTACTGTTTGATTGGATTATGTGAAGCACTGTGGCTACCTGTAGTTTTAAATGTGCTATACAAATAAAGTTGTATTGTATTGTTTCAGCGTAACAATATTCAAATGATGCACGAGGACACGTTCTGCAACCTCCAAGATTTCAGCTACATCAGAAGAGCACTGGAGGACATCCGTCTGGACGGCAACCCCATCAACCTCAGCAGAACCCCACAGGCATACATCTGCCTGCCCCGTATACCCATCGGGGATCTCATTTAACCACACAAATACAACCACACGCACACATATTTGTACATATTAACAGCCCACATACGATTCATTCACTCGTCAATCCAAAATCTCATTTACAACAGTGCCTTACCAATAAACTGTCATACATGCTGCTGGATATAACACCATTTAGATTAATTATCAGCCTTAAAAAACAGAAATTAGTGAGTGTAATTCTGCTGACCAAGCACATATTCACTGCTCTACTCCATCTTCATCCCGTTGTTCGGATATTTATCCCAGGGCACACAACAGCACGCGTACACACCAAAAGATATGGATACTCATATCCATATCCACACACACAGACATTCACACAAGAATGTTGTCAAAAGCCAAACTGTCCCACAACTTTATTAAAAGTGAACAACAGGCAGTATTCACAGAAAAACAAATCTGTTAAAAGCCCTCAAATGTCATGTATGTGTTCGTTTTCACAGTTGGCAGAAAAATGACAACATTCTTTAAATGTATTTGTTTTGTAAAAAAATATAATGTTATTAATAATAAATCTAATAACTTTCGGCAATGTATACTAGAATATAGTTATCAAAGCTGGAGCTTGATAAAAAGTCAATTGAGTATCTAATGCAATAAAATGTGCATTTTAAACACACTCAGTGGTTGTAAAGTCTGTACTGTAATATAAAAAAATATATATTCTGATCATGAAAAAGGTGTGTTTTTTTTTAAGTGAACTGCAATTTTTCGGTATATTACACTACAAAAAAGTGATGTTTTAACCATGCACAATAGCTGATACCAACAACTCTGATGTGTAGAGTCAGTCAACAAAACACTATTGTTTAATATGGGGACGGGAAGCTGTTGATTTTGATTGTGGATGGGGTAAAGAAAAATGCTAACAGGTTGCTATTGTGTGCTCTGTATGGAATAACCACAAGTGAATAAAGTCATTTTGAAGACCTCTCCAAACTAGGAGTGGCTCAACGTTTTTATTGATAACTAGTAGGTGAATTATTAATGTGGATCTTTAATTTTATGAGGGCAAATGAGAACTGGGAACTGCTCAGAAATGTGCCAAAAAAGGGGGGAATTTTTGCAGATAAAGCCAGTGTATGCAAGGATTTTAGAGCTGAGATTTTCTCAAAAATTCTCAATAAGCTTCTCAAACAAATGAATTAGCCTCTGTTTCCTGTCCATATCGCCTGATTCTTTCACATTGCTGCTGTTGCTGTTGCTTTCTTCTGTAACCTCTTCCTCAGACCCTTCTTTTTCTTCGGAAAGGCTCATCAGTCTAGCTTTCTCTCGCTCCAGAGCCAGCCGGTCCCTGCGCAAGGCATCCCTGTCCCTCTCCACCATCGCCCTCTCCCTCTCCATTACTGCCTTTTCTCTGTCCAGCGCCGCCCTCTCCCTCTCCAGCACGGCTCGGTCTCGATCCAAAACTGCGATCTCCCTGTCCAGCACTGCTCTCTCCCTCTGCAGCACCAGACGCTCCCGTTCCATCACTTCTTTCTCCCTTTCTGCCACCTGTTGCTCACTGCACGTCGTCCTCCTCTCGTCCTCCACCTCTTGTAAGATGCAGTCTATATCCTGAGGTCCCTCCTGTTCCGCCACCACCTCCCCATCCTCAATCCCATTAAGTGGAAATTCAATCTCAGTTGGAGCAGCCACAATAGAAGACTTCACCATTGCGGCTAACTTCTTCTTTTTGGGTTTGATCAAGAACTCCCCATTGTCTTTGTTGTGGGGGAAGGCCTTGAGAATGGGGGCGCTGCCCTCCAGCCGACCCGCCATTGCATTGTCCATCAAGGAGAAATAAGGCCATACATCAGGAAACACTTCCACCCCTTCTGGGGGATGCTTTAGCTCCTGAGGAGACAGAAAGAGGGCAGGAAGTAAAGAGAAAGCTTTGTCAAAAAGCTTTATTTGTCCAAGTGAAAAGAAAACAAACAAACAAGATGCAGGATACCTTGTATCTCTTCTTCAGGTTTTCCCATTTTTTAGACGCTTGATGATGGGTCATCTTACAGTGTAAGCCCATATGTTTCAAAATGGTCCTAAAAATATAATATGCCACGTCTTGTGATTAAAACAATTTTATACTAACATCAAAAGCAACGATGAACCATTATCACTGGTAGTAATAGTAAGATGGGGCAAAGATAAAGGTACAATTTTTTTTAAGTATTTCTGGTTCCGAAATCTATATAGTTGGCATTTTTCAGTGTCTGGGAACTTGAAATTATTGGCATACCTCCATGCCCACATAGAAGTATTTCTCTTTCCAGAGAAGAGGTAGGTATTTGAAACCCTCAGCTTTACAAAGTCTTCGATTTCTTTTTTGCTCACTGAAAACGACAGAGAGAAAAATTCTATAAGTTACAAATGAATATATGAGAGTGTGTGAAAAATGTATAATACTATATCACTATTTATTAATTAAATACACCTATTATTTAATAATATTTAATAATATTATTAAACAGACTTTTTATTTTTTTTTTTTTATTTTTTTTACAAATGCTGCATTCATGGTACATCGGAAAAGGTAAGCCTTTACTTGGACTTACGTCATTTTAAACGTTCGCTGGAAAAAGAAAACATGGCTGCTACCAGGATTGCGTTATTGATTTTCTACAAGAAAAACCTTGTCAACAGACATGTAATTCACTTAACAGAAAGAGGAAAAATAATCGAAAGGACGCAAAAATCATATCAATAATATTTCAGCCTTTCGACTCAATGGTGAAGAGAAACAGAAATATAAAGTGCCGAAGTCGTATTTAAAGATCATCTTTATTTTGGTTCTTCTATTAGTCGGAGTTCTGGAATTCACACCCTTTTCAGTGTCCGATGAAGGCAGCATAACTTGTACTTCTCACTTCCTACGTGCGCAAGCTAGCTCCAAGCTATAGTTAGCTTATTTAATCACTTTCTGTCGTTTGTCCTTACTTTTATATGTGAAATCCACGGGCGTATGCATATCGCAAGTGCTGCTGGTGTACTCGTGGTCTGCGTACTCCATTTTTCCTATTTCTCGTACTTGGTGTCAGCCCGTTTATCGAGCGTTCTTTGTAGGAAAAGACTCCTTGCCCCCGTTGTTGGTTCCTTGCGAGGGACCCTACATTCTTCCTCTCGTGTTTGAAAAGAGCGTACTACCGCCACCTGTAGACAGGGAGACTCCAGGGACAGAGTCAGCTCACTTTTATTTCATTTTATTTCATTTTAGTTTAGTTTAGCGTTAACAAAATGTATCTCATAATACACCATAGGAAAAAAAAATCTATGATGTTATGTTGCAGATTTTAATACAGAGATAAACATTTTGCACAAGCAAAGATGCTGTTCCATTGTACGGGAGAATTGCATATTATTTTAATTCCGCACCTATCTTTATCCTTGTAACGGTGTTTGTTTATTGTTTGTTTCTCATCAGTTATCTGCTTCCCAAAGTGTAGAAAATACCAACACATGTTTACTACTGCCCATTAAACCTAATTCTCAAAAGCTGCTTAACACGTTTACTCTATTTTTTTGGCAACTTTGTTGCATTGGGTAGGCCTTATTAAGATCACATTATTATTCTAGCCTAGTATATATAGTGCCAGCCTCTTGGCAATCAGATGTGGGAGAGGCTCTTCCAAAGGAAAACGAAAGTGTTTTGCAGAAAGCAGAATGGCCTCCTCCTGCCGTGAGTATCTTTCGCGCTATGTTCCTTGTAACATTTCTATATTTTACTGTTCATATATTTTATAAAGTCTGGTGGTATTTTGTTTACTGTTTGTTTATATTTCCCTTTAAATCACATGCGAATTATTTTTAACAGCTCTCATTCTATCAGAGTTTCCATAAAGATTTTCTGTGAGGTCAAACATGCCTAAAATGTGCAAATGTGCAGCATATTTAATATTTTAACAAGACCAATAGTCTAGATTTGAACTCTTATTCTGAGACACTGATTGTCATTGTATAGAATTAGACGTTTACTTTCTGTTTCATTTACTGTGAAGCTCGATTGCATAGAATGCCTACATAAAACCTGAAAGCTGGACTTTAATAGTTATGTTTTAATTCCTCATTTACATAATTTAATTAAAGTTAGTATGCATTTTTCTTTTATTTATACGTTTTTATAAACGTATATTATTAACATGTGTGAAACTCTTAATAGCATGTTTAACTAGCCAGCAGGGGGCAGCAGATAAACAAGTTATTTATTTGCAATACAAACCGGCACAGAAACTTTGTTTTCAGATTTTTCTAATAGTACCAGAAGAATTGTAAAAGTTATTTTATACATATATATAAAATAATTAACATACATTAGATAGAAAGGTGGAGCAGGTGAAAAAATAATAGCTAAACATAGTTCTAAAGTGAAAGGGACAAAGCAGCTCAACAACAAGTGAGGGATTGCAGCTTTACAAGTTTTCAGCCTGCCTTTATTACCAACATATCGAAACTATATTGTCATACGTTATTTCAAAATAAAAAATACCGTAGTGTACAAAATTATTGAGCCACCCCTCACTTCTCAATAGTTTGCTTCCAAGGAGCCAGGCTGTTAAAGCGGTATTGAACAATGCTACTCTAGACTTTCTGATGGTTTTCCTTTGGACATTGGCTGCTTTATCACTCATTTACAGTCCAGGGCTTGTACCTGACCATTGTTTTTGTTTGTTAAGCCACTTAACATTGGCTTAACGATGTTAAGTCATTCCAGCAAACAAAAGGCGCCTAACTCAAGTTATGAATGTCATGTGCTTAAGATATTAAGGGTAAAATATTCGTTGATCCATCTGCTGTTTGCTGAAGCCTCATCACAAATGGTTTCAGCGGAAGAAGAAGCCATTTTTAAAGAACGGAAACAGTGAGAAAAGCCTGAGGTATGCCAAATTACATAACAACAGGGACTGAAAATCAGTGGCAACAGGTCTTAGAGAGTGATGAATCCAAGTTTGAAATCTATGTTTCTAATCATCATCAATATGTGCAAAGATCAAGAGAGAGATACAACTGTGAATCTGTAAAATATGCCGGAGGCTCTGTCATACTTCGGAGCTGCATGTCAGCCAGTAGTGTTAGGGATCTTGTCAAAATTGTTTCATCAATTTGAATTATGAACATAAGAAAAGTGCAGTCAGATTTAAATCCACCATGCAGTACCAGCTGATTGGCACTGGGTTTGTTTCTCAGCATGACAAAAAGCCCAAACACACTCAGTGTAGTAAAAGCTAGAAAAACACACAATAGACCAGCATCCCCAGAGCCCGGACCTCAACACTTTTGAAGCAGTGTGGGATCATCTTGACAGAAAATGGAACAAAAGGCTGACCAACATCCAAAGAAGAGATGTGAATGCCCTTCAAAAAGCCTGGAGAGCTTTTCCTGAAGACTATTTAAAGAAATGGAAAAAAAAGGCTTCCTACCAGAGTTAAGGCTGTGTTAAAGTATAAAGGTGGTAAAATCAAACATTGATAATTTCCATGCATATTTTCACACATTTCAATAAGTTTCTGGAACAATTTCCCCACTCTACTAGCAAAAGCTAAACAAATTAGGGGTAACTCAAGACTTTTGCTTAGTATCATATGTACTTTAACATCCTCAGCTCTGACAAGAAAGGTCTACCACAAAGCCCTGAGCATTAGTGAGATCAGATGTTGTTTCTGTGCCTTCAGAGTCTGGCTCAGAGTTACCCTTTGTAGTTGAATTCAGGCCTCAATGCAGGTCGAGTTCCACAGTGAACTGTATGTTTTGTTATGCTTTTCCATTCTTGTAGCAAAGTTGCCCAAAAATATGTACCTGTATTTGTTCATATTGCTTTATATATTCAGGGATGTATCTTTAGTAAATAAAGAATTTAGCTGTATATCGAAGGAACAAAATATGAAAGCATATCATGCATTTTTTGTTGTTGTTTTGTCCAGAGGCTGACGATGAAAGCACTTATGGTTCTGATGTCAGCAATGAGTCAGACAGCGCTGAACCATCAGATGAGGAAGACAATGAGGAAGACAATGAGGAAGACGATGAGGAAGACAATGAGGAAGATGTTTTACCCTGCAAGTTTTACAACAAAGGAAACTGTAGGGACGGAGAAAGGTGTGCTTACCTACACGTTTGCAAGTACGCTCTTAAAGGAAACTGTCGTTACGGCTCCAAATGTAGACTAAACCACACTGTAAGTCAAGGTGTGCCCTCCAGTGCAAGCGGCAGGACTCCGGATCGGTCATCATCTAGTCATGGTGAGTATTTGCTTTTGGGGTTTTCAGTTGTTTGTTTTATCGCCACAAGACGTTTTTTCTTTTTTTCTTTTTTTTTTAATTTAAGTGAGAAAGATTATTCACAAGTGAAAAACATTCAAGACAGTTTTTAGTCTTCCCAGGACAGGATGTTCCACTAAATTTCCCACAATGTCAAACTGTGCAATGCTCAAAGAAACCAAACAGCTACATTTCAGGCTTGCAGGCCTCTACAGTTCTCAGTAAGCATGTTAAATGTTAAATTTCACGAAAGCAGAATTAGAAAAAAACTGAATAGTATGGGCGTTTTTCAGGAGAACTTCTTCTCCTGTGGTGGAGGGGTGATAATTTGTTCTTGTTTTACCGCCACGAGACCTTGGGCGCCTTGCAGCCCCTGAATCGACCATGAACTCCTCTGTTTATCAAAGTATTTTACAGTCCAGTGTGAGGCCATCTAGCTGACAGTTAACACTTTGGTCTCCAACAATATCAGCTAGTTCCTAACAAATAGCTGCAAGAGCCACATTTTACCTTATACATATATTTACATGTTCGAGCCATATTAGAGCAGCTTTAATGTCCAGTAATAAGTCACCAATTACAATGTAATATATAATGTCTTTTTGTTTTGTTTTTCTAACCAGACCAGAGGCTTACTGATGGCCGACGCTACCAGTGGCAGCTCAATAACGGAAGAGGCTGGAAAGATGTTGAAAATGATCACATCCTTGAGGCCCAGTATTCGCTGCCCCACACCAAAAGCATCAAAATATACAACACATCATACGGGTAAGCAATGAGTTTATGAAGAACTTTTTATTTCCAGGCACACTGTAGTCACTACATGCTTCAACTTTCCTCTCTCTACAGGGCGGTGAGCATAGACTTTAAAAGGATGAAAGTTCTTGGGAAGAAATTGAGAGTGAGACGCCTGGATGACGGTAACACTGAGTGGATTTGGTACTGCATGTTGGGTCGTCGTTGGATCAAGTATGGAGCCAAGGTAGATAGCAACTAGATCTTTGCTTAAGTTAATGGAAATTGTTCTCCTTTGTCTGTTTGGTAATGATTCTTCTCTCCCTCGCGGACAGGATTCAAAGGGCGTCTCCACTCCTGTGAAGAGCTCCGACATAGAGGAAAAGTTTCAGAGAAATCCAACGAGCTCCTTTACTTTTAACGTCAATGGTGAAACTTTGGAGCTCAAATTTAAAGGTGAAGTGAATTCACTAATCTGTAAATTTGTAACACCCTTCCAGCTAAATTCCAGCTTTTTCTTAACAGTCATTAGCCTATTCCTTATTTCTGTTTGTTTGCTTAGAAATGCAACAGGTGAGTAAAAACAGGAAGAGGAAAGTCACCCGTCGACCTACGTACCGGCAACCACAAGCAGTCAGGGGGTGAGTGTTAATTTTCCTCAAGGATTTTTGTTCAGTTAAAAATTGTCAAGAAGATAAGATGAGAGAATTTAACATAGTTTTCTGTTTTATGAAATATTTTTGATTTTGTTGTCGCAGAGTTGCTCTAGCATCCTCAGGTTTCCAGAATCTTAGCTTGGGCACTAAGCCACAGTGGGAATTTGAAGGCGACAGTGGAAAATGGCACGAGTTCAAACACAGGGTATGTCATCTGTGCAGTGGATGTTATTTTTAGGATTATTCAAAGTACAATTTCTGAGTTATTGCATTGACATAAATCATCACAGTTTGTCTGTGGATTTTGTCTTAACAGAAAAGGACTTCCACTGACTGCTCAGTAACCAGTGATGACATTGAGAGCAAGTACCAACAAAACAACAAAGGCACCATGCCCTTCACAGTGGCAGGACAATCCTACAATCTTGACTTTGGAGGTTGAGTTTTTATATTTTAATCCTGTAGTAAAAAACTCGAAATAATAATTAATTGTTGGCTCTTAGAGGCATTTTAATAAACAACTGACTATCCATATCTACCTGTTCCAATATGAAAAAGTGATGTAACATTTATTTAACATTAGACTTTTGTTGATTTGTTTATGATTTTCCACAGCAATGATCCAGACCAACGTCAGGACCAATCACACACGCAGGGTGAGACGTGTGCTGGTGTGAGCCATCAAGATGATTTCCTGACCTCCAGAAGACTGTGCAGCAACGTAACCACGATGCTGCCACGTTCCTCTAACTTGAGATTTATATGAGATTTATTTTTGGATGGTTAACACATCCTTTTTATTGTTGAATTTCAGAATTTACCTCATTGCAGGCCTTGTCATGGGTGAAGTTTACAAGGACACTTTTAAATGCTGCCTGACAATCTTCCACTCCAATAATGCATTCTACCAACTTGCCTTTTAGCATCATGGTTGTTTAAATTATTCATCTTATCAACTCAGGTCACAGTAAGCATTTTTTTCCACACTTCCATATGGGGATGGAGGGGAAAATTTGTTCTTATAGCCAATAATTAAACAAAAGGAAGTGTATAACAAACACTTTGAATGCATGGGATATGATACATTTGCCCTTTTTTTAATGTAGAAAAATGAGATGTAACTGTGCAATATTAGTTTGAGGTCTTTTTGCACATTACCTTTGAGATCTTTTTATGCTTTTAACACACAAACTGCCTTGAAAAGTCTCCGTGCCTCTTTGCATTGTGCCACAGTTTTTGCTTTTTGTGGTTTATTTGGCTTTGCACAAATGCACCAGAAACGGGTTTCACTGATTTGGGAGAACAGACTACTGCATCTTTGGTATTCTCTAAATGCAATAAAAAATGTTTGAAAGTCACAACACACCAAGACTTTCCCCTTTTGTATATGCAAGTAGGACACCAGAACCTCAATGACCAGTTCTAAACAAATATTTTTTCAACAGCTTGCTTACATTTACATTTACAGAGGGCGATCGTGGCTTAAGAGTTTGATGGGAACTAGAAATGTCTTATTTTCTAATTATAATAAAATTTGGATTCATGTTGAGTCAACACTAAATTAGTCAGAAATGTAAATGAATATAAATATTTCTTTGGGGTAGTGTAGACCAAGTGGCGAGGAAGGTGATAAGTAGACAGCATCAGCATCAATTTCTTTTAATTGTACTTTATTTCTGACATCTCCATTATACCATTTTTAAAAACACCTCGGTAGGCAAAACCTCACTTGCTTTATACAGGACTTTACATACACCTGAATCTCATTACTCTCTACCACTGAAAAATAGGTTAGACCAAACAATATGATCTAAACAAAAAACAGGAATAAGATTATGCATCTAACTGACAAACTCATTTACACAGCTAAATGGTTTGAAAAGTAAAACACTGCATACAATACAACTCAAAATGTTACTTTAAGGAAAATAAACAATGCTATACACAATGAAAAACCCTGCATTTGGTTGCACCCTGTTATGCAATCAATGACATCATGACGCTATATAAGTAGGAAGTACTGGGGTGGCCCCTCCCACACATACAGAACCTCAACAAATGGACAAAAATGGTAAGTATAACCAAAGCAACGTAACCAAACATAATTTATTAGAAATTTACCTGTGAATAGAAGAAAATTCAAATGACCTGATGGTTAGTAGTATTTGCTTTAAAAACATATGCATGGATGTAATGGATGTAACTAATGCTACCACAAACACACTCGGGATAGTATGTCAAGCAAAGTTACACCAGCAGTGTCTAAATTAAAGCATTATGGCCAACTGTACAAAAACAAAACAAGAGATTAATTATCGATATGATCAAGAGACGAGTGGTAAATGAGTAACTTTCGTCATAATTTATGAATAACTTTTAACAGAACACCTATATAAGTGTACAGAATAGGAACTGACCTCACAGCCCATTGTCCCTTCAATGGTGCTAGTTTCAGTCATTGTGCAAATGTACCAATTTATAAGGTTGGGGAAACCTGCAGTCAGCTGAGACTGAAGAAGTCGCTCCGATGCATGACGAAACGTTTCACCCACTGAAAACGCAACGTCCAGATGAACAGAATCAGCCTTTGGGAACTGACAGCGGGGGGGTGTGACATATAAATGGGGAATGTTACATATGACGGCACTCACACATAATTAAGACACACTTACAGATTTTGTCTGTGAAGGTAAGACAACTCTAAGCCATTGACAAAATAAGGGAGGGGGCAAAACTCAGAGGGTGGGGTGTTGTTTACAGGTAGGTGTTAGTGAGAGAAGAGATGGGCAGCAGTGGGCTGACAGAGTAAGGAAGGGAAGCAACGAAGTCTCATGCACAGTTAATTGATTAGCAAGGTAAATAGCAACTGGATGGAGAGGCGCTGTTTCATAACAGTCATGTTAATTAAACAGCATCACAATATGAAAGAGTCAAAGAACTCAGTCCTTCTGAATTTCAACAACCAGTGCAGAGCCTTTTTGGTAACATGTAACTTTCTCATGTCTTAACTTTGTAAAGCAATAGGAATATTTTAAAGTTCCTGTTCCTTAAACTTTGCCACATTAAGTTGCAGGTAGTTTTGTTCACACCAAATATCAGCGTTGTCTACTCTTCCTCATAACATTGTAGGCCACAGGGAAGTACAAAAGGGTAATTTTGCGGTGAACTGTTCCTTTAATACCATGAAAGAGCAACTCTACAGTCATCTGATGGCTTCACTGTGCTTTAATTTTTGTCGCTGTGAAAAGAAACCAAAGCACTGGAATCAGCTGTAGTGTACACTCTCCAGAGACAGCCTTAGGGGAGCGTCATTATCGGTACTTTAGCTCCACCTATGTACCGGTACGCGCTAAATTGCATTAGCTGAAGCCCAGAAACGAAAGTGTAAGCCATCGTTTCAGTGAAACTATCCGCCGGCTTCGGTCCTCGATCGCAAGTAAATACAGCGATTTAACGAAACTATTTTTTCAAGTTTTAATCTGGAAGTGGCTTTTTAAGACTGACTGATTGTGTTTTTTCTGCTTTCATTCTGTCACAGTGGATTTTTATTATGAGATGAGGGTAAGTGTGTGTGTGCTATGTGGAGGGGTTTGACAGGGTCTGGAAAAAAAAAAACAGGCGAGCTTGTGTTCATGGCATCATTTCTATTAATTGCTTCCAGGACAATAATGAGGAGGAGCAGATTCCCCAGAACACCCCAGGTCTGTTTGACGTGACAGTTTAACTTCCTGCTATACTGCCTCTATCATTATAAGGCCATAGTTTAGAACACAGAAGACAGTAAAATGAGAACATGTAGCATTTTAAGAACAAAAAATGTCTAGTTTTGAATTTAATGGCACTAATACATCTCAAAAGTTGGGATAAGGCCATGCTCCCCGCTGGGTGGCATCTCCTCTTCCTTTAACAACAGTCTGTAAACAACGAGCTGAGTGCTGATAACAACCCAGACCGTCCATTTGTTTTTTAGGCTGATGTTTTCTAGAAAGAATTTTAAATTTTGACTAGTTCGATCACATAAGTTCTCCACTTTGCCTCAGCCTAAGAATCATCTTAGCATCCCACACTGATTTCAGACTTGATTTCTCTAGATTCATGTCACTGACATGTTGCCATTTAAACTAATTAATTGCAAAATGTTCCTCCAGCAGTTTTTTTTCTTTTTAGTACTACTTAATTTTCCTTTTGTTGCCCTCATTTGAAATGTTTGAAATGTGTTGGTGTCTTCAAATTCAAAATAAGCTAATATTGCTCTTAAAACAGTACATATTCTCTTTTTAAACACTTGATGTATTGTGAGTAAGATATTGGTTTATGAGATCACTGCATTCTGTCTAACATATCTTTATTTCAACAGTCAATGGGAAGTATTATGAGTGGCAGCTGTCAGTTGGCCATCAGTGGCTGAAAATTGAAAATGACCATGTGATTGAGACCCACTACTGCCAACCAGGAGCCAAGGGAATCAGTATCAATACAAGCCATGGGTCAGTATGTTGTGATTATATCTGATAGTATCAGCAACTTTAACGAAGTGAGAGTTGGTCAGGGAAGGGAAATGGAAATGTGTCAGATGCCATTTGAAATTTTACAAAGGTAAACCGAAACTCAGTTTTTGGGCTATTATAAATTAACTTTTTACTGTAGGTAGAACAGTCCTGTAAATCCTGTACGCTTACAAGAAAAAGGGTTCAGTCAAGTTGAGCCATAAAATGAAATGGATCAGCTGATCAAACACAACATCACCTAACATCACTGGAAGACATCAGTTCTTCTATGCATTCTTTAGCTTTAGCCTGCACATATGCAAGCCACTTTTGAACCCCTCCTCACGCCATGCAAGGCCATCATGTTAAATATAAACGTTTGACCACAGAGGTCCTGTCTATAGAAAAAAATATTATTTTATCAACAATAAGTATTGATACAGATACAGATTTTGTGTCAGGACAATGGAAAATAAATTATTGCATCAATAATCTTTTTTTAAAAGGAGCACATTCAGAGAAGTATACTTTTCATTTTAATCTTTTATGTTTCCACAGGGTGGTGTTCATAGATTTTGATACGTTACAGGCTAATAATCCAGGTATAAAGGTGCAGAGACTAAGCTTCCTTCCTCGGGGGCAGGCGGAAGACATAGGCTGGTACTTCAGAGATGACCAGCTGTGGTGTGAATATGGAACACAGGTGAGGAAAATTGCAGGAATTAACTCCTTAAATTCACTTGAAGGTTTTCTTTGAGTATTCCTTGTCATCTTCCTCTTCAGGGTTCCAACACCATGTCATCATCAGTCAGCAGTAGACAAGTTGAACAGCAGTTCACCACGAACCCTCAGGGAACCTTCAGATTTACAGTGGGCCGTACACCCTACTTGATCGATTTCTCCAGTATGTGGTGTTTATAGTGATATATTATTGTGAGCTTGCTCTTTTATACAGCTATGGAAATGTGTTTTCATTTCACTTTGTAGCCATGACGCAGAGAAACCTCATCACAGGCTTACAAAGGAAGCTGCGCAGGCGTCCAAAATTATCCTCCAACACTGGAGCGTAAGACTTTTTTCTTTTATTCCTGTAGTTTAGACAGTCTTTGTACACTGAGCAAACTTAGTCTACAGAGATGTCAGTAAGAAAAGTATCAAAACTCCCCAGAGAATAAAGTTTCTCTGAAGAAGGCTAACGGATGTCACGGGAAAAGAACATGAATGATAATCACTTCTTGTCTCTGCAGAGTTGGCTTGACCTCAGACTTGCCTGCAGCTTCCTCCTCGCAGACCGGTTCTGTGGGCTACAGGTGGGAATTCATGGGAGTCAGAGAGCAATGGACAGAATACCAAGCACATGTAAGTAGGTCATCCAAAAACTGCATGGAAAAATTTTAAAGACTTGCACTAAGCTGCATAGTAGCATCAAAGATACATCAAGAACTGCCCTTACCTCGGCAAAGGAGGTTATGCTTGCATGGCACGTGTACGGATGTCTGTAAACAGCTTGAGAAGTTTTAATGAATTCTGATAAAACTTTGTAGGAGTGTAGAGTGGGGTCATGTTAGCAATCCATAAAAATTTGGATTACATCGAAAGAGCTCTTCAAGGTCAGATTAATGATTTATTGGTCAAAAATTGACAGAAAGCCTTGTAACTCTGAACCTATGATTCTTACAAGTGTACTGTCAACATATAGAAAGGGCTGTAAGATTTCAAGTATCATGTCACATCTGACCTCTGACCTCTCATTAAAGGAAAGGAAAAGTTTCCACAGGATTCTATGGAGTCCTCTTGAAAAACTAAGTACACCCCAGTAGCTTGTAGCACCAATAACTGCTTTCTATATGTGCTGTGTGCAGATATGTTCATTTGACAGCGCTGCTATTGAGAGACAGTACCAGCTGAACAAACAGGGCACACTGAACTTCAAGATTAACAGATATTCATACACACTGGACTTTTCAGGTATTGTACACACTTCAGAACTGCTCTTCTGTTAAGCCGAACAATTCATGCTTTTTTTTTTCTTTTTTTTTTTTTTAAGCAAATCATATGGCCACTGAGACATTATCTTCATTAATTTATCATAGGTATGTACCAAGTCAACAACAATTTAGGGACAAGAAGATCAGTTAGAAGGACTCCTATATATGGTGTTCAGCAGAACATCAGGTAAGGAGAAACATTTGGCCACACAGTGACCACATCTCTTATTTTGTGCTAATTAATAACATGAATTAGGTTAAATATTATATTTTGAGGACATTTACTGATGTTAACACTAAAAGATTGACTAATGTTAAGATTGTTTTGCCTCAAACACACCAGATATGCACATAAAGATGTATATGCTGTGAATGAATGAATTTCAAATCTTTTGTTTTTTTGTTTTTTTTAGTTCAGGCCCTCAGGCACAATGGCAGTTCCTAGATATGGATGGATCATGGAAAGATTATTCCAAAGTAAGCCACAACTTTCTTTTTATTCATGTGTAGACGGTGCTCTAGAAAATCCTATAGAGTACATTTAGTGCATTCCATCAATCTGTCCAGCCGTCCATCAATCTTCTGCCAGGTCTGGGTCATGGGGACAGATGCTCAGACCTACCACTCCTCGCCTCCTCCTCTGCCTGAAAGTCATGGCCTTGAAGTTGGAGATGCTAATTATCATTCCGGCTACTTCACACTCTGCTACAAACCATCTCGGTACGAGCTGGAAGTCATGGTTTTATCAACCCAATGAAAACATGTAATCTGCAAATAAATAAAGAGATAAGAACCTGTGACCACTGAACTATTGGCTGTGCCCAGAAATTCTGTTCATGAAAACAGAGTCAATGACTAAGGACAGCTCTGGCACGGTCAAGCTTCCTCTGGGAATGAGATTGTGTTAGTGTGGGCAATATGAACCAAGCTCTCATTGTGGTTGTACCACAATACTCTATACTCCTAAAGCACTGTCAAAAATGCCCTTTTTAGATCCACAAAACACATCTAGAGTTGCTGGGCAAATTCCCACATACCTTAAAATTCCTTGGTGTCTTTTTCGGGTAGAGGGAAACTACCACTCCAGTCTGCCAGTAAGGAATTGGGAAGTGTGTCAACCAAGAGAGCTCCATAACATCCCGAGCTTTTTGAGAAACCTGGGGCCTCGTCCCTTAGAAGCTTCATGTGCCTCAGTGAGCAGAGCCCCAGTGGCATGAACCATAGTGAGCTCTCATCCTGGTCCCCATAGTCTTGTTACTTTACAAAAGGCCAACAGTGGGATTCAGGAAAATTTCAAACTACTCCTTCCACTACCCCACAATATCTTCAGCTGAGGTCAGCACTCCATCTCTGCTGCCTCCCCCTCCCAAGTTGTCTGACTGTATATATGTATAATATAATATAATATAATTATGGTTATTCATCTATAATATTTCTGTTGAGATGTTGTAGGTTTTGGGGTTAATTCCAAACTGAAACACAAACAATCCCTCGCACAGTTTACATACTTTAACATGGAATTATGGTAATTTGAGCAAAGTATTGGGTGACCTAACCAGAATTTAACAACATTGCCTGACTGTGTTTTCTCTGATGTGTTGTTGCTCTGTGTTATTCAGGGAATATGCAGCACATCCAGTCAGGAGATTGAGTTCCAGTACAAACTAAACCCATCAGGAACTATGACATTTTCCACCAGGAACTTCAGCTATGAGTTAAGCTTCTCAGGTAAGCAGCAAACATAATCAGAAACCTTTAAAGTTAAAAGCCATATTCAAAGATTTGTATAATTGAAGTTGTGAATAAATGCACTTTTTGTCTTTTATAGCCATGACTCAGAGAAACCTGAGCACGGGCACAACCAGAACGGTGAGAAGACTTAATCCGTGACTGAGCGGACAACAGATTTGTAGGTCGGGGGTCAACTTAATGATGATCCTACCAGTTGTGTCACTGCCCACCTCAGGTTGGCTCTCCTGTCAGAAACTGCCTCCTGCCTTCCTCCTGCCTTTAACTTAACACAACTGATAGACATTTACTTTGTCCCCTCTGAAGACATGTTGTTTTTAATGCAAGCGTTATAAATTTTATTTTTCCACATTTAAGATGACACTACGTTTAATGTTAAGCAGTAAAATGTATTTCCTTTATCAGTTTTCCACATTTCTGGGTTTAGGGCTGGTTTTAGCAGATTATTCCATATTTAAATAAGTGGAATTGTTTACAAAGAAATCAGTGGGAGGAAAAAAAAAAATTCAGTTTACTTTAAGCCTTTTGTTAACTTAACTATGGTTTCATAAAATGCAACATGCTTTAGTAAATCTTCAAATATTCACAAGTTGTTGTAATGACTGGAATTTTTAAAAGTTTTCCCTTTTTATCCTTTGTCCTTAGCATGCATGTTTTTAAGAATTTATTAAAAGTGCCTTTTAATCAGTGCACTTTGCTTGTGTTTACTTTCCTTAATTGAGGTTCCTTACATTTACATTCCAAAATCTAAATTCGTGTTTTAAAGTCATCAAAGAAATAACCACCATATATGGTGTACAGATGTGTATATGTACAGATCTTCAACCTAAGAGACCAGCACTGTGACACATAAAACAAAGCCGTATTACACATGCAGGACAGCAGCTGTGTACAAATAATCTTGTGGAAGAATAAGCTTTCAGTTTCTCCTTTGAGCTTCTGCTAGGATGCATCCCACATGTTGATCTAAGTATAACAAACGTCTACTTGAAGACATTTTTAATCTTGCATGGAAAAAATAGGGAAATTAACAGAACACAAAGATTCAGTTGAACAATTAAGACTCCCATTAGTAGCGTTTTATACAAAAAAAGGTAGTGTAATAAAAGATAACACATTCAAACTGTTAGCAACAATCATCATCTGAGGAATCAGCGTGACAAAGGTCATTACAAAAATGCTTATGTCACATAGCATTCTGTAATAACTTTTCCTCAAATATTTTATATTCCATATTTGTTTTTGGTGTTTATAGGGATGGCTCATTAGCTGTTTACATATTTGCAGGAACATATCAATTTAAGGAAGCAGGAAAGACCAGAAAACCAACATAGAATACAGCCTTTGTGCATTAGCGTAGTAATAATATATCCTGTGTGATGAACCTTACCATTGACTTATTTTATTGTACTGTGGGAGGTTTTTATTTTATTTTATTTATTTCATTCTATTTCTATTACAAGGATACTCAATTCTGCACTTTAATAAAGAAATGCCCTAAAAATTTCTGGTTTTGTGTGTTTTTGTTTTATTCACAAGTACTCAAACAGAGTCTTGCCCTCTCTCCATTCTAGACTGGCACATACAAGGCTCTCTAAAGGGTAATTGCAGGAAACTAAGACAGCGATAACAGCATTAGTACGTCTTCCTCATAGGCAATTGAGGGAAATTTTATCTTCTCTGAATCATATGGACCAACCAAACCCTAGTCCACACACTGGATGAACTTTAGCCCACCAGCAGAAAGTGAAAGCAGTTGTTTGTGTGGAATGGCACGTTTAGGTCTGTCTTCGATCATAAGTAAGTAAACCGGCGTTTAACAAAGTTATCGAATTACATTTTAATCAACAATGCAGAGAGAGGTGATTTTCTTCTTTTTTGTTTTCACAGGTGGTTTTTCTGAGTTGACGGTAAGAGTGCTGTATCAGTCTAAGCAGTGGGGGAAAAGGGGATAAAAAGGTTTTGACCACAATATGTTTATTTATTGTTATTCTAGATTAATGAAGGAGCAAAGGTCTATTGGCAGGAAACTGTAGGTCTGTATGACACATTTACATGCATACATTCATTTACATAGGATTGCCTTTTAGTCCTTTGACTTAAGGACCATTGATTTTTCTATCTCATCTGACTGTGCCAACAGCAGCTACTTAAAAAGAACAATATGGCCTAAAATAACAACTAACCATAAAAAATAAATACACTACACACGAAGCCATAGCCTTTGTGCAGATTTGCTCAAAAACGCATATTAATAAGTGGAGTGTGTACGATAACATGATCTTTGCTTGTGTTTCACAGTCAACAGGAAGAATTATGAGTGGCAGCTGTCAGTTGGCCATCAGTGGCTGAAAATTGAAAATGACCATGTGATAGAGGCACACTACTGCCAACCAGGAGCCAAGGGAATCAGTATCAATACACGCCATGGGTCAGTGTGTTGTGAGCATATCTGATAGTATCAGCAACTTTACAAAACTGAAAGTGAGCATGTCATTGGTCAGAAAAGGACCTTTAAGTATTTATATGGAACTTTTTACTGGGGGGTGGAACAACCTTCATAACAGTGTTATAGAGTTCAGTAAAGCCATAAAATCAACAGATCAGCTGATCTCAGTGACAGCCCACATTACTGGAACATACCACTTCCTCGTCCATGTATCTAGTATGCAAGCTGCATTGGACCCGCCCACCTTAGCTCCTCCGTTTCCCCTTTGTTATATGATGTAGGGAAAGGGAAAGGTGGGGAGGTCACAGAACATCATGTCAAATATAAACTACTCCCACCCATGTTGTTTAGAACATTAACAAGCTTCACACAGACGACTGGATTTTGTGTTGTCTTTCAACAGGAAGGTGCTCATAGATTTTGATAGGTTACAGACGAATGACCCAGGAATGAAGGTGCGGAGACTAAACTTCTTTCCTCAGGGGCAGATGGAGGACATAGGCTGGTACTTCAGAGATGGTCAAGTGTGGCGTGAATATGGATCCCAGGTGAGAAAAAAAATTCTAAATAAACTCACATTGAGTTTTACATGAAGGTTTGATCCCTTGAGTGTTCCATGTCATCCTCCTCTTCAGGGTTTAAGCATGTTGTCGCCATCAGTCAGCAGCAGAGAAGTTGAACGACAGTTCACCCTGAACCCTCAGGGAACCTTTGCATTTTCAGGCTACGTGATCGATTTCTCAAGTATGTGCCATTTACAGTGATGTGTTCTTGCTTGTACTTTTATACAGTGATATTTTTATTTATTTATTTATTTGGTTCATTTTGTAGACATGACCGAGTTCCACACCTTTACAGGCTCTTATAAGAAGGTGCGCAGGCGTCCAAAATTTGCATCCAACACTGGAGTGTAAGACTTTTTTTTTTCCTGCAGTCAGACTGCAAAGTCTGCAGCTAGCTGAGTGAAAATAAAGACTTTAATCCACCGAGATGTCAGTAAGGAAAGCAAAACCTCTGTATGATTGTGTATGATATTCATTTCTTCTGAACTGCAGACTTGGCTCCACTTCAGCCCTGCTCACAGCCGCCGCCTCCCAGACCTACAGGTGGGAATTAACAGGAGATTTTCCAAATCGGACAGAACACCAAGCACGTGTGAGTAGGTCGTCCAAACATTTCATGTTGTTTTAGCAGAAATGTGATGCACTTAGACTGGACTTGAAAGATAATTAGCTGTAATTGCTTGGGTTCCCACAGACCTGGCGTGTCCACCACGTCCAGGGGCCAATCATGGCCCTAGGTCAGATTTTATATGTATTTATAGCCCTCCACTGCAAACGGAATGAATAAAGTGTAATTCCTCTTTCCATCTCATGGGCGTGAGTTTTTTTTATACACTCACGCAATACACACAAAAATTAGTCAGATTTAAAATTAACCTGAGATGACGATCTTCAGCAGCTTCACTGAAGTTTCAGGTGTTCCAAACAGCTTGATCTTATTTTTTATTTCACCCTCCACATGTGACAGAAAAGTAGAAAGGTGAGAAGGATTGTTGGCCCCTGGGTGATTTTCCATTAATAAATATGGAAATCTTGGGGAAAAAAGTTTGGACACCATTCTTTCTAATAGTGTGTAACTCCTTCAGTTATTGTGACTGTAAAGATTTCTATAATTACACTATTGTTCAACAGGCTAATAGATGAAATCAGTAAACACTTTCCTGATATGTTTATGGTCTCAGTAGGTTCAAGTCCTACTTATTTCTCATAAATTATGGTCCTGTTTAGAGAAGAACAGATTTATCTTTGTTTGTCTTAAAACTTTTAATCCTTGCCCCACTGAATTTGCACTAAATGTACAAAGTGCATTTCTCTCTTTGTGTTTCTTTCTATATGTGGTGTGTGCAGATATGTTTATTTGACAGCAGTGGTATTGAGAGACAGCACCAGTTGAACCAACGGGGCACACTACACTTCAAGATGAACAGATCCTCATACACGCTGGGCTTCTCAGGTAATACACTCACTTCAGAACTGTTAAACCAAACAATAAGGCTTTTGTTGAAGCACATTATATGACCACTAGTATATCACAGGTATGTCTAAGTCGATAACAATACTGGGACAAGAAGGTCAGTTAGGTCTCCTTTTTATTCAGCAGAACACCAGGAAAGGAGAGATATTTAACTTAGTCACCACATATCTCTTATTTCTTGAGTTGTTAATGTGGATTAGCGTAAATGTTACATTGGGAAGTGAACGCTGCCCCCTTACACACGGATTAATAATTTGACTAGTTATTCTTTCTTGATAAGACACCTGCGTAAAAGCTGAATTTTTGTGAAGGTGTATATGCTTTGAATGTTTATAGTTTAAATCTACAGTCCTGGCTAATACACCTTTTGTATTTTATAACAGTAACTCAGATAAACCTGAGCACAGGCACAACCAGAGCGGTGAGACTTAATCAGTGACTGAGGGGATTTGTAGGTCAGGGGGTCAACTTAATGTTGATCCTACCAGTTGTGTCGCTGCCCACCTCAGGTTGCCTCTCCTGTCAGAAGCTGCCTCCTCCCTTCCTGCCCTCTTCACCTCAACAGGCTGATCGACATTTATTTATTCCTCCGCTGAAGTCATTTTGTTTTCATTGCAAGTTTGAATTTTTATCAAGCTACACTAACATGCAGAGATGCAGTAAATTAAGCCATGTACGAGTTTTTTTACATGGCCGGGTTGAGCACTTGTGATAGTGGCTAATGTAGCCTATTCTATATTAAATAAGTGGAATCCTTTACAGATAAATCTTTGGAGAAAACTACTTACAAATCTTTTAACTTAAAATCAGTTATTTTTTATCAGTTCACCATAAAATACAAGTAAATTCCATGTTTTAGTAAATCTTCAAATATTCACAATTTGTGTAATTATTGGACTTTTTAGATGTTTTCACTTTTTTTTTTTTTTTTAACCCTAGTTAATTTGCTTATTTCGTGTAATCCTGATTGTCTACAAGCTGTGCCATGTAAATCTTTTTAAGAATTTATTAAAACTTCCTTTGGATTGTGCTTCTCCTTCATTTCTTAAATTTACACTCAAAAATCCAGACAAGATTAGATTGTGCACTTTCCTTTATATGTACAGATTTCCACCCTCAGAGACCAGCACCTTGACACATGAAACAAAGCCCACACTACACATATAGGACAACAGTCATATATAAATGATCTTGTAGAAGAATAAGCTTTCAGTTATTCCTTTGGGGTTCTGCTAGGATATGTGAAACACTCCAAAAACTACATCCATTTAGCAATGAAATAATATGTGCCACATGTCGACTCAAGGTTGAAAAACATCCATTTGCAGACACATTTTTAGTCTGGTATGTGAAAAGCAGAGGAATTAACAGAACCCAGGGATTAAGTTAAATGAGTAACACTGCCATTTGTGGCATTTTTATACAAAACCAAAAGGGTTTTGTGATAAAAGATAAAACATTTTAAACAATCATCATCATCATGGAAAAAAAAAAAAAAAAAAAAAAAAAAAAAAAACAACCTGTATGACCAATGTACACCTAAAAACCCTAAAATTCTGTGATTCTTGAAAAATGTAGCTTTAGAATGAGCACACATTAATATCTAATTCTTTAGAAAATTTCACAGACCTATGTTATAAGAGGTCAAAACAAAGTTTTAGTTAAGGAGAGAGATGTTCGAGCCAATCGATATGCACCCTTAACAACCGACAGTGATTATTGCACACAACTCAGCTAAGGCCTCTTAAACATTACCACAACAACAAAAAAAAAAAAAAAAAAAAAGGCAAGGCCCTCTCAGAGCAACCCACTTTTAAATAAACTATTTATCTACACTTCATAATATGCCACCAGTACAGGTCTACTGATAGCTGAAAAGTGCTACAATCAAAATATATTGTGATAATCTTTATTTCATAAACTGATCAACATAAATGGTAGCGCAGAAGTCCCTTAAAGATCTCATCAGTAAAAACGTGTTAATATATTTTTTCATTGGTCACTAGAATCATGAGGAATCATAAGAAAAGATGTTAATTAAACTTCAGATCTTTTGTGGTCAAGGAGAGTAACATGCAACAAAGCAAGTGGTTAGAGAAGCAAGTGCCAGACAGCTGATAAAGATGGAAAACATTAATACTTGAGTAACAGATGAGTGCCGTCTAGATTTAAATATGTACCCACGTAAGGCACAATAGCTAAAGCAGTGCATATGCTCTTTTATGTAGTGCCTTTTTAAAAAGGACACTGCTTCAATGGTTACTCCACACATCCGACACAGGTTAGTCACCCATACTGCAGTTACAGAAACTGGTCTTGTTACAAAAGAAGGTGCCTGGGCGGTCAAAACTGTTTACTTTAATGTAGCAGCAGAGAAACAGACTACAGAGGAGCTACTTGGTTTTCTTAGCCTGAACTGCAACGGTGGGGCTGTCACTTCGACACCCTCTCTCAGACTTCCTCCACAGAGGAGCCTCTTGGATGCAGATCAGAGACTGCATGCTTCTCAGAGCCAAAATTCAAGCTACTGCCAGTCTACATTTAGATTACATTTTGTTGTTTGTTGCATCTGTTTCCGAGCCAGCTCTCTGATCATTTTAGACTTGCAGCAATTCTAAAAAACAGTCTGGAAAAGCAGTATAGTTCGCATGGATGTAATCAGCCCACTGACAAGCCATTATGTGTTGTAATCAGTCCCATAAATATAGTCAGCATGCACCCATCTCCACCTACTACCATCATAATTGGCAATAAGCAGAAAAGGCCTCAATTATGCAGGAGCTCTCTAGTGACTGTGTAAAGAAGTGCATTCCTTCTTTTCCTACCCAAGTAGTTTTTTAACTTAATATAATCAGCACAAGGACGCCAAGAAGCAGCAAATTCAAGTAAAAAGTAAGTGAAAGTAAAAATCAAGCCTAGAAGAAATGAGAAGAAGAAGATTATACCCCCACTTTCCTGCCTGCCTCTTTATGCACTATTTTCTTTTTGAGCAGCCCTGTTCTACTGAGCCCACTAGCAGTGAGGTGACTACCTACCATTAACAGTCATAGGAATAATAACAACCGATAACGGCAAATTAACGGGGTGATTACAATCCAAACAGGATTAAAGGTACAGAAGCCTGAAAATGACCAGATGAGAGACACAGTAACCACTTTTTAAAAATATTTTTCCGCCAATTGTGTTGACTCAGACGTCACATGTTCAAGAAGTGAATTGCAGTCCATCCACGCCATCATTCATGTTATAAACACAAACCCTTCCTGAATAATCTGAGTTGGAATTCAAGTCAACCCATCAAGAATGTTAAGTACAAAAACAGTAGGAAACCCCCAGCATAGAAGAAGAAACTTCACCTCGATAGTCTGTCCTTCTAGTCAAGTAAAAATGGAATTCAGGTTAGTTTGCCAACAGAGAGAGTCAGAACTTAAGCCAGGTCAGATTAAAAATGCCAACAGTAAGAGCCTTGAAAGGACTTTCAATCTTCACATTCAGTCGGCCTTTCTGTGAGAATTCAAGGCTCTTCTGTCCACAGTCATTAAAAGAATATACTTAACCTGGAGTCTCTCTTTAATTCTTGTTTAGCCAAATAAGTCTTTCAGATCATTGTTGACAGATGCACTATGTTTTATCCCACTTGGGTTCATGCTAGGGGCAGCAGCAGGTTGAGCAAAGTTCTGAGGGCTGAAAAAAGGGTTTGCTTGCATCCCAAACCCACCGGGCACCCCTCCCATACCAACTGGCACACCCTGCATCTGAGTCTGAGGGTTCTGGGGTGAATTAAACTGACCAAGCCAAGGGCTGCTGGTTCCAGATGGAGCTTTGGGACCGATCTGGTTAAGAGTGACTTTGGGCTTGTTGGATGTAAAAAGATTGTCCAATGCTGACATGTCAGGAGGTTTATTTGTTTGTCCAGTTGTTCCTTGATTCTGTGTGAGGGATCCAAAGTTTGGGGTGCTGGTGGTGGTGGGCATTCCACCGTAGAGGCTGGGACCTGTGGGTCGCATGCCCATCCCCATGCCTCCTGCCTGGAAGCCCATAGCTGGGTTAAAACCATTTGAGACCGAGGTTCCCATGGAGCCGACCATTGGACCAGAGGAGGGGAATGTAGACATGGTGGATCCTTGCACTGGGGCTGGTCGTGCTGTGTTTGCCATGGAAATAGATGTCATGTTGCTGAGAAGGCTGCTGGTCAGATCCTTAGTCTGTAACATAACAAGTAGTATGATTAGTGTTTGAGCACGAGTGTGTGTTTGTGTACGCAGATATTGTCAGGATTTACCTGTGAGTTGGAGCCAGCGGTGGCTGCTTTGATCGTCTGTGGCGCTAACGGCTGCTGGTTCCTCAGTTTGGCTGCCTGTTCCTGCTCTTTAGCCAATCGCTGCTTCTCTTCTAGCGTGAGAGACACCTAGAGGTGTGCAAAGGAAGAAAGGAAATAAGCAAACCAGGCTGCATGCTAAATGAACAAAGAAGAAAGCGGGTGGAAATTAATCAAAAGAATTAACTGCATACTCTGCTAGGCTGTGAGACTGGTGCTGCAGATCCATTTTCCTTCCCATTAACCCCTGTGCCACCAAAGATGTCATCAATCTGAAAGCAAAAAGAAGAGATTTTAAGAGAGGCTAACATTTACAGTCACGTTGTCAGAGCCGATGACTGTCATGAAATCAAGCAATCACCTGGTTGCCAGAATTAGGTGGGCTCTTGCTCTCCTCTGCTTGGTTGAGTGGATTTGATATGTTCATGCTCCTGTTAAATGACATTTGTAAGTGCTTACTTAGTCATAACATTACCAACAGTACTGTCTGTTAATTGCTCTCTATTAAAGATTAGAGGTACTTTAAACATTCTAGGACATTTGTAGTTTAAAAAAAATAAAATAAAAAATAAATCACAATTAATATTCACAGTCATTTAATCAAAGATAATTAGGAGTTTTACTGTACGTGGTGAACTAAATTAAGAAAGACACCTCTGCTGCTCCTGCATGATGTGTAACTGCTCCAGCTTGGTCTTGTGCTCTGTCTCCATGCGGCTCAGCATGTCACGGATAACCATCATGAAAGAGTTAAACTGGAAGAAAGCATATCAATTACCCTATGTGTTATATTAATATTTATATAAAGTTTTTTGTTGTTTTTAGAAAGTTACAGTTAAATAACACAAATATTATATCAGTTTGACTGTGCAGTACTTGATTGAGATTGAGGTTGTTGTCTATACTGAGGGAGACGAGGTGGGGCAAACTCTTGGTAGCAAGATGCTCTTTGGGGATGCCCAGCTTCTTGTGGTTGAATGTACACTTATAGATCCCTAAAGTAAAGAGGAATCACGTCAAATAAAGAATTCTTAAGAAAAACAAAATGTGAAATGATATGGTAATATGTGTAACTTCCTCTGAGGAGGGGAGACGCTACGGTTTGTTTACCTAAGATGCCCATGAGTACTGCTGGTTCTCTAGAGGGGATCTGTTGCAGGAAGGGCAGGATCTCATCAATGACAAACCACTTGTCTAGATATTCTAAAATCTTCCCCAGGCACACGAGAGAGTTCACTCGCACCTACACATCGAGACAAGACACACGGTGACACAGCAAATTACAGAATTAAACAGGAAACACATTAATGCATTTCAGTCAGTAGCTAACAACACTGAAAACAAGAATGTGGCATTTTTAGAAAAGAAAAGGCAAAGTAAAGACTTTTAAAAAAAAAAAAATATATATATATATATATATATATATCATTTTATTGAGGTAAACAGCTCGAGAGCAGAATGAGCGATGTAGACTCACAGCAAGTGAGGATGTCTGTAGGCAGGCTGATTTGATCCGAGGGATGAGAGAGTTCTTCATAGATGGGTAATCAATCAGGTTTGCAAAGGTTGGGATGATGTTGAGGCACAGCTCCTGCTCAGCGAGAGATAATGTTATTAAATGTGACATTTTGATAATGAGTTGAAATGCATTCTTACTGTGCTTGCAACACTAAAAGGAGAACTAAGAGTACAGGCAAAAATGAATGTCTCAAACTGACAAAGCACAATTCTAAAAATAAACACCAATGAAGTAAAAATTAGCAACTACTCTTATAAGCTGTGTCCCAATTCCTAGGCCGCATCCTTCGAAGGACCCAGCCTATGCGATCTACATGGGCCGAGTCCTTCGAAGACCAAGAACGCTGGAAGTGCGAGGCTGTGAAATGGGACGGTCTAGCCTTCAGATTTGCGTCACCAGCTGTCTCGGTAGAGTTCAATAAACTCAGCTGTCAGCTCCCTGCTTCCTAAAATATAACAGGACACTGGAGTAAATTCTCTACCATTTTCACACTTCTGTGAGGTCTTAGGAGGTTCACCAGTTTTCTGTTTGACATTTATTAGGCTGTGTGAAAACTATAACTTTAATCTCAGCCAAACCGATTTACTCAGGAACAAATAAAACACTGAAGAAAGCCAAACAATAACATTTTTAAATTAACACCTACATTCACCCCTGAAAATATGTTGAAAGTTTATTTTGTGACCCAGAAAGAGTAAAATTAAAGCACAGTAGCTGCCGCCATTGTTGGAAATAGGTTGGGCCACGAAGGATACACTAACCCATCCTTCAAATCCGGTGAAATGAAAGACGCATTTGTTGGGCGCATTGGGAGCAGCCTTCGAATTGGGACAGCCATTGTCACCAGGCTGTGACGTAATAAGCCTTCAAATGCGGCCTCCGAAGGATGCGGTCTAGGAATAGGGACACAGCTATAGTGTTTCTAATTTAGACAAAAGATATCTAAAGCAAAAAAAAGAACCAGACATACCAAGAATATCTTAGAATGTTTATAAAACTGCATCTATGTTTTTTCACAAATTATGTGCACAGTAGCTCCTTGAATCATAATCTATTTCACCATTCCTGTTTCCCCTCTGTACCTGGATCTGTACTGAAGGGGCTTCCAGAGCTCTGTAGACCATGGGCAGCACACTATTCTTTATATCATCTGGTGGCGTTTTAGTCAGCAGTAGGTCCATCTTTTGCAGGAATATCAGCAGAATCTGCACAACACAGAGACTCAGTTAAGAAAACAAGAGTGAGGAAATACTAGCCTATGTTCAACAGGTGAGTACAGTGGAAGACGGAAGTAAGAGACTCATTCCAGTGGTTTTAGTACAGCTTTTAGTATCACTAACAACATAACACATACACTAAGCTGATGCGACGAGAGAATATTCACAGCAGAAAAACCACTCACCATATTGCTAGCCTGAAGAGGCATGGGAAGAAAAATACAGAGAAGTCTTGATAATGCGACAGAACAAGACATAAAGCACCATGCGTTTTAGGCAGGCTAAATACAACTGTTCAATCACATATCAAATATTAATTACACACGTGTCTCAAAGTGGGAAAAAAATATATCATGCAAACAGAGTTTTTAAAACAGATATACTTCCATACCTGAGGATCCATCCTAAGGCGATGTGTATATTTCAAAAGTGACGTTTCTTAAAGCACCAGTTGTTGCAAATGTGCACAAGTTTAAATTAGTGTCTGTGTCAGGTTACATTTCTGTATACCTGAATAGGCTCTTGCTGCTTGAAAACAGGCGTGAGGTCAGGCAGGATGAGGCGAACATATTCGTCCTTGGTGCACTCTTCAGCAATCAGCAGCACGTTGGGAAGCACAAAGGGAACCATGTCCGGATTGACGAACTCAGAGGTCAAAGCTGGCAAGATGCGATATACAACCACTCTCTAAAGAGAAGACACAACAGAATAGGTAAAAGATGAAATGACATGACTAATATGAGTCATAAGATCGAGTGTAACACAGTAATACTGCTAACTCAGGAGTAAACCAACGTGTTTATACAAATCCTGAAAATGAAGGTGAAATCTCCAGTATTCACACTGCAAACAAGTCTTTGGGGGGACTTGTTTGCAGCATTTACCTTTGGTAGCTGGGGTAGGACTTTGGGGAGTCCTTTGTAGAACTGGGACTTCTGTAGGTTGTCCCTCTGGAAGAGGGAATCAAAGTACTGCAGAGTGACTGCACCAACATCATCAAAAAATGGGATCTGAAAAACACACACAAAAAAATATTTTTCCTCAAAGGGAGGCCTATGAACGATGGAATGATATTCTTATGCAAGCAATGAATATGCAGACCTTAGTCATCTGGTCGGCATCAGGCCGGACATTAGGTGTGACACTGAGCAGCATTTTGACATGCTCCCGCACCTCCTCTGGGATCTTGCTCAGCACCGCTGGACTCATGCTGCTCAACTACAATTGAAAGACAAGAATAAACCCCATAACAGTAACATATACCCAAGTTATTTGTATTATAGCTGTAATGTATTCCATAGTTTATCAATACATTAAGTCCACATTAGTTTAGAGGATCTTTTCTTGGAGTTTAGACTGTTACTGTCATGGTTCTCTTGCGCCTGAACTATGAGTTGGTAAATGACTCAGATCTCAACAGATGACAGTAGCTGAGCATAAAAACTAAACAAACCAGGCAAGCTGGAGTTTACATCTATACTGCCCATACTAATATTTGTGATGAAGACTTTGAAGGAATAGCTGGAAACCAAATAAGTGTATTTGTTCCCTTTATTATGGTCCACTTTTATTCTCAAGGCAACATTGTTATCTTGGCACAGCCGCACATCATTTTTTGTTTACTTCAAACATCTGCTCTCTAATGACTGGTGACAATCAAATCCCGTTTCACAGGGAAATCAGCTCAAGTGGAGGGCATCAAGGAACAAAGGCAAAAATAAGAGGATGGAGAAAGATGGATGCACATGCACAAATGCACCAAAAAAAACAACAACAATGCCTACAACAAGCATTTTTGAAAATCAAAGCCAAAGACTGTGCAAAGGTTTTGGTTTTTTTGAGCAGCAGTCATTAAAAAAAAGAAACCAACAAAAAAAACAAAAAACAAAAACAAACCCACAACATGTCTACAATACAGCTTCACTTACCTGGTCCAGCTGCCTGCTGAAACTCTTAAAAATGTCATGCTTGTTGACTTGGAAAACAGGCTTCCCCTCATTGAAGACAGCATGCATGACCACGCCCAGAGAATACATGTCAGAGGCAGCGTCACAGCTAACTGACAGTATGTACTCAGGAGCCAGGTACTCTGGGTTGGGTAGGCAGAGTGGAGGAAGGTTGGGCTGCCACTCTTTACATGTGTACTTGGGCTACAGGAAATTAAAGTAAGACGTCAAAAAGTTGCAAGATGTTATTCTGGTAGAGCTTCGTCACGGCAATAAGCCAAGCAGGCTGAAAACATACCTCAGCATCTGACGGGTTGTTAGAGGAGATGCTGAAGTCAAAACCCATGATCTTCCACGCACCACTCTTGTTGAGGATAATGTTCTCTGGACACAGATTGCCATGGACCATTTTCACCCCGCTGTGGAGAAAGGACAAACCCTCCGAGATCTGAAGAGAGAGAAAACTGAAGTTATTGGGAAATCTGAACAAGATAAATTAATTATTAATCATGGTTTGCCTCAAACAACCAAGATACACCAGTATTATCAGTTTAACTGGGTCAACATACATTTTAACACACTGTAAATGAGTTCTGGGTCATAAAGTTTAAACACAATTCTGCACTGCTGCAGTAAAAGTTGTGTAACAACCAACTGATGCTAAACACTGCAGGCATTTCTTTTAAGGTCTTTCAGCTTCAATCCCCTGCTTTATATAACAGATGAGAAATGCTCTGAGGAAAAAAAATAGAAGAATTAGGACCAATGTGGGTGACAGAGACAATAACGGAGGTGGAGGTGAATGTAAAATGTTCCCTGGTATTACAACCTGTCATAAAACATAATTCTAAAAGGTGACAGGCAAGGCTTGGCATCAAGCAGGTTCAACTGGCTTTGAGAAGAAAGAGCATAGAAAATGTTTTGGATCTCCAAGCATAGTACTAAGAAAAAAAATAGAAGAAAAAAAGAGAAGAGGAAGTGTGCACTAAATAAACACCAGTATTTCTTGCTCTGTAACCTGTAAAGAAAGACTGAGAAACTGATTATTGCAACTACATTAATAACCAGTACTGTTGTGTAAATAAATGCTTAATTAAAAGCTTTAAAAGTCTAGTTTGCCATGTGCTTTGCTCAGTCTCAAATTAATATAGTGACTAGGGATGGATACCGGTGCCATTATGTCAGATATCTGGATCTGACAAAAGTACCGGTTTGGCACCGGTATCGAATGAAACCTAAACAATACCCATCCCTAATAGTGACAGTAAATTGATCCCTTTACTGTTTAAAAGTCGTAAGCTACCCTTCATTTCTTTATGTTTTAATGGGAAAATGGGAAGCAGATGTAGACATTTATTGATCTATTGTTCTGATTTATCGTTCTGTACTCTGTTAAGATGACCTTCCACTGCTTCAATAAAGTTTAGGTCTAGCCTCTGGGGAAGCTAATCTATGACTGATAGTGTTTATTGTGGGTTTTTTCTATCCAGGTATGCTTTTTTTTCCAAGTCATTGCCAACCAGATGCTTTCCAGAAGGTGTTACCTGGTGGATAAAAATCTGATGGTAATGCTCTGGGTTTATATTTCCATCAGTTCTGACAAGATCCCCAACACCACCGCCTGAAATGCAGCCCAAAACCATGACAGAGCCTCTACCGTGTTTTACATACATCTGTACATCTGTAAACACTCATTGTTATACCTCTCTCCTGACCTCCTCCATACATATTAACAATGACTTACAAACATTTAAAGTTTGTAATCTACACTACACCAGACCAGTTGCTAACAATTTTCAGTTGTGTAATTTGGCATTCTTCAGCCTTTTCTCCGTTTTTCTTCCTTAAGAATGATTTCTTGACAGCTTCACTTGGATGATCTGATATCGTCGTGTTGGTGTTGTTCCCAGATCATCATGAAAATGTTGTTCCAGGATCAACATCGCAAGTGACCAATCACATTGTTGTGACGTTATTCTTTTGCGCGCCAAGCCATTTGTGCATTTATGAAATTCCAATGTTGCAAGGACAATATCAATTCTGCTTACCGTTTCTTAAAGGGTTACGGTTAGGGTTAGGGTCAGGGTGCGTTGATTGGCGGACAGAGGCGGTTTCTCGCAGCTTAAGTAGTTTTTGGTTTTACGGCGGTTTTTCCTGAAGTCGCAAAAGAATAACGTCACAACAATGTGATTGGCCACTTGCAATGTTGATCCTGGAACAACATTTAGTATGATGATCTGGGAACAACACCAACACGACGATATCAGATCGTGCGCTTCACTTCCACTGACACCATTTCTGATGAGGCTTCAGTGAACAGCAGATGGGTCAAGTGAAGGGACACATGAGTCTCTCAGGTCCTGTGTCAGGTCTTTCGGTTTATTTATTTTTTTCTCATTTCTTAAGGATATAGCTTTCAGATACTGACAATCTACTGTACATAGTTTTTTGTTAAGAATGCTACTTCTTTTGTCCTCCACTTTCTCCTACTGGAGTGAACTGAA
Source organism: Aulonocara sp. 'chitande type north' Nkhata Bay (assembly GCF_057382095.1). Taxonomy (NCBI): domain Eukaryota; kingdom Metazoa; phylum Chordata; class Actinopteri; order Cichliformes; family Cichlidae; genus Aulonocara; species Aulonocara sp. 'chitande type north' Nkhata Bay. The sequence goes on along the minus strand of NC_141360.1, from coordinate 28,715,816 downwards.
AATAAATGTAAAAGCAGCTCTGACTGACCTTTTTTTTTTTTTTTTTTTTTTTTTTAAATTATTCATCAAGAAACACGCAGCCATACAAAAAGAAATCTATTCTGCCTACATGCTCACCTGTAGCAAGCCATACTTGGTCTCCACATCATAGAGCTTGTACTCCTTGATGTCGCTGGGCACAGGGCTGGGCAGGTTGTCCCATTGGCCAAGCACGTTGGACAGGCTGGCAAACACCGGCTCTGTACAGAATGCCAAGCAGTCTCTGAGGGCCAAATAAATAAATGTCATCAGTTCAATTCAAAGCAATAACAGACAGAGAATAAACAAAACAGAAAGAGTAAAAACAGACGGAAGAGAATTATGAATTTAGAGCTGTCATGGATGAAAAGAAAGAAAGCACAAGGCCTTAACCTTTACTTGCCATGATCCATTTTCATCTCAAATGTCAAGATATCCTCTGAGCAGTGACTCATTCAGTTTCATCCATGACATACATACGTGTGTGTGTGTGTGTGTGTGTGTGTGTGTGTGTGTGTGTGTGTGTGTGTGTGTGTGTGTGTGTGTGTGTGTTAATCACCGTGATTCTTCCAAGGGATGCTGAACAGTCAGGAGTCGAGGGTGACGCAGTCTGGTTAGCTGTTGCACTCCTCTTTTCAGTGAATCGATGATTTGGTCCTTCTCAAATTTCTGATACTTGTCAATCATTTTCTTGTCAAAAACAAAAACCGCTACTTCCTGGAGGGTAAAAGACATACAACAACATGGTGACAGTGCAGTTTTCAGTCTCAAATAATTCCTTTTCCTCTTTCAGCAAAAGTCGGGTAAATCATTTATGAACTTGGATCAAATCTAAACTTGTGTCAAGAGGTGGTCTGGTCACACACACACACACACACACACACACACACACACACACACACACACACACACACACACACACACACACACACACACACACACACACACACACACACACACACACACACACACACCCCTACCTGTTTGGTGGACTTCTTGGTGCCATTATAGATCCTCCAGCTCAAGCCGGGACCTCCACTTGCAATGTGTCGCCCCACCTCAAACTCCCGTGTCACAGGGTTGCCCATAACAGCACTAGTGACATCGGCTGTCACCTTAGTGACAGTGCTTTTCAATTTGTTCAGCATGGACTCCATGTTCAGGCTCGACCTGGCAGCTGAGATAAAACATTGATGATGATCATTAAGGAATGATCAGAGGTTAAAGACATAAGCTAGAGTCAGTCAGATGAGGAAATTCTTTGCAGTTTTTGCAACCAGGCACTATGTTACATGCACAGTTACAGTATACTCCACTGTTATTCTTAATATAGCAATTCCCCAAATTGCAAGTTGGCCATGCAAACTGTAAATTCAGTTTGTATATCACGCATTAGACCTTATTCTGATGATAGAATTTTTCAATAAAGATGTGGAATATGGTGGTAATATTAGATTCAGTACATTCAGCATGTACTGTCTGTGCTGTACACAAACCAACAATAGTTTGGCAGACTATAGTACAGATGCATGCCCAAAAAAAAAGCCCACAACTCTGGTCAGTAGGAGAAAAAAACAACAACTTCTTTTCAATGATATAAAAGCCTTGTATATCAACAGGTCTTTGGATTTCTGCAGATACTGAAGAAGCACCTTTTAGAAAAAAAAGACAGTGGTTAAAGAAATTAAATAGGAAGGCTGTGTTTACACAAAACCCCCAATAATGAGATTGATTAAATCAGTTCCTTTTGCAAAAGATTATCAGTAAACTGCAGCCACATATCAATAATTTAATTAAAATATGAAGCTGTTTCAAATGCGTTTCCTTTTCCTGTTTCAGAATAGGCCTTTATGGTGACCCTACTAAGAAGCCTCTAAAAACGCGAGTGTGCATTCCCAAACCCGTTCCCTGGCTTTCACCCCATTCTCCTGTTTAGCAAAAACTTCTACTATATTAAGATGAAATTGGTGGAAGGCTTCACAAAAAGGTTATTTGCTCATTTTGTCAGCTTCATGGGACTTGAAACACAAATATTCTGTGTAGGTAGTTGGTGAAAGAGACATCTGTGTGCTTCTGGCAAAGCAAAAGCCTTCAACAAACCATTAGACATGCACTAATGCACCTGCTTGAAAATTTGCACATCAAAGTCCCCACCAGCATCCTCCCTGTGCTGGCTGAGGAGAATAAGCATAGTAACAATCCGCGCTGTCCCCAGAAATATAAAATGACTCAGAGCAAACTGAGCCACACCACATTAATGCTCTCTTTCAAAATAGTCTAGAGTAAGAGCAAGTTAGGCAACAGAAACCTAGACAAAAGAGCATGACCGATGATTGTGAAGCAAGTTTTTTTTGTTTGTTACGTTTATTTTTTTAAAATGCAAACACTTCCTTCAGTGTTCTTAATCTTTCTTGAGCAGCCTTCTAGACCTTTGATGTTTGAACCGAATAAGCTCCCAGCAAATCCATACATTGCCACGTAAGCTGCAGTTTTAATAATTAATTCTTTACAGAACCCTACATTTAAAGTGTTATGGATGGGTTTGAAATGTTCAAAATACAGTGATTCTTAATAAAACGTTTTATAAATGCTTTCAAACTTAAATTCAATTTTGACTTTGCTGTGGTTTGCTGGAGGAGCAGCATCGGAGCTGCTGACACCAACAAACTGAATAAAACAACTAGGAAAACCAGGGTCTGTGACTGACTGCAAACTGGATGTTTTTGAAGCTGTGGTGGAGAGATGGTCACTGAACAATTTTTTATCCATCCACCGATAATCCAGACCAGCCTGTTCACTTCTTGGACAGGCAGCTGCCAGACAATATTATAATTTCCTCATCATTTCAACTACTGTAACAGCAGAATTTTCCTATTAAGGGATAAATAAAGTATTTCTCATCTCATTATATGTAGCATCACATAGCATCACCTACTTTTGAAGCTGTTAGCGTTCTAGAATTTGTCCCTCAGTTTAAGAATCGAAACCCTAAAGCCCTGATGCTTCATTTGAAAATGTGGCAGTGCGCTGAAAAATGCTGCAAAACATCGAAAGCACTAAAGGCAATCAGATTTGAAGATTTCATAGAACAGACAGCATCATAGCCTATTTTACCACGCCACTGCTTCTGCCTGGAAAGAGTGGAAAGGCCAAAAAACAATGGCAAAAATATCAGTACGCATGAATAGAAACCCATGACCCTGTTTTTCTTTGCAACAAGCGTCCTGACTGTCTGCTGACGAGTAACTAAATTGAAACGCGTGATTTACTTGACTGTAATCTATATTAATACCAGTTGCTAACCTAATAAAGTCGTTAGCACCTTAGCAGCTGGTCCCCAGAGAGCCTGTTAGTATCATGGTGGAATTGTTTATGAAAACTGGACGTATCTAATAACAAGTAAGTAACGTCGGCAGGAATTAATAAGTTCTTCATATTCGACACGATCAAGCCACATGTTAGCATGGGTTTCAAAGTGTTATGGGTCACTCGGCGTGTCTGTCAGATCTGATTGTGAAATACCTTGATGTTAGCCAAGTTAACCATCTTGTTTAGCACACAGCCAATGCAAACGAGTACTGAAAGCACGGCTGGCAGTCAACAGATATCTTTCCAATTCTTCTATTAACCCTTTGCCTACCTATGTCGCAGACATCATCGTTGCAATATGTTGCCTTTTTCCCCACATGAACACAGCAGTCACCTGCCCAAGCTAACTAGCCAACAATGCGCAAGTAGACTGACGTTCCAGTCAAACAGCGATTATTTCTATATAAAACTTTCACTCCGAATGCCTCCAGCTACTTACCTTAATATTAAAAAAGGGTCTCCGCTTTACTTCCTATTGTAAGTGGGCTCTCAGCCGTACCGCTGTCAGTAATGGCTGTGAAACACAGCCCCCATGTCTTCCAGTAGCATACGAAATGAGTTAGCTTGGTACGCTAGTGAACGAAGAGCTCTACTTCCGGGTTTGTTAACGGAGTCAGGTGCGTCAACGTCATCAGGTACTCTTTTTCTTTTATGTTTTTTTTAAATAACCACTTCGAGGTCGGTTTTATTTTAACTAAGTTAAAACGTAACTTTTATACACGGTCATTATTTCACACTTTGTCAATTTATTCAAACAATATGTTTATAATAAATTATTAGAAAAATATAAACCTATGAATACAAATATGAATTTTAAGGATTATTATGTAGTTAGAGGATAATTTAGGCTTCAAACGTGGTTTAAAACGACAGGAACCAATTTGTATTATGTATTTGAGAGTAATAAATAATAAACCATCGATGTGCGGTGCAACCCTGTTACCAATATTCTAAAAAAGTAGATTTCAAAAATGTTTTTTCATAAATTCTTGACCAATAAGTCAAAGAGTCACCCTCATACTGAACACTCGAATATTTATTAAATTTCAGATAGGAATTAACTTAATGACAAAACATTTGCAGTAATAGTAGTGTTGAAAATCCTAATCAGAAACAGATGAAGTGTGTCAAAAAAAAAAAAAATCATAATTTATATTTATCCTCACTATTCCATTACAAAACACTGACTTCTAGTTTGCACTGTGGTACATACACTGCAACATCGAAAGTTTTAGAAAGGCTTTATTAAACATGTTAATCTGAAACAAAATAAAGTATGTTTCAGCATCATAAATTGCATTTTTTTAGATGATTTCAGTGTTTCTGAAAATAAAATGAGACCACATTTTTTATTACGACCATGTCTTCATTACAGTGATGCTTATAATTTTTAAAGAAAAATTACATCAGTAGCATATCCAGTTAGAGTACCGCACTTTTTCCAATGAGGTCATAATGTCTATCTTTCAAGTAAAAATCCTAAAAACTTCCAATTAGAATATTTAAATTATGGCACTAAATACAGTCATTAACCATAAAATTATACATGAGGATAGTTATCCTAACACCCTTCCTGCTTTCATTTAATAATAACATTTTTTAGAACGTTCACAGAAAAAGAAATTATTACAACAATTAGTATTTTTCTTTCAAGTACAGCTACCAAATCAAGGCCTCAAAATGGATAACATCTTTACATCTTTTTGTGATTTAGAGAAATTAATGCTTAATTAAAATGCACAGCCCCAGAAAAGCACAACACTATTCCCAAGGCCTGATGCACACTGGAAAAAAAAGTTTAGTATTACACATACAAATAGAGCACTTCAATCTAGAAGCATAAGCTGTTCACTTAATGTTGCCTCAAAACAACCATTTGATGGCTGTGAGAATTCATTTAGTACTGAAATTTAAGTATTCCCTTTACACCCTTTTAACACTTGATTTTATCCTGCAGTAAAGCTAAATTGTAGAATGTAAAATCTGTGCCAACAATATAGTTTTCAAACTAGTGCAATACTTTTTACAGCAGTTGTTGACCAGATGTACTGAACTAAAATTTCATTGCCTTCAAGTTACCAGCAAATTTAAAAATAAAACTTCAGCTATCATTACCTCGTGATTTATTTGGATTTGGAAAGATTACACCCATGGAAACATGCCGTTTGAAAAGCATTTGTAGTATGTATCCACCTCAGAATGCCATCCCCACTCTGCATACTACACATTAGAGGTGTAACCATATGCAAGTCAGTACTTCCTTGTTAGTTAGAATCATAAAATGCATTCAAGTTTAACCTTTTTTTAAAATCCTGAAACTGCATGAATTTGTAGGTACACCCATGAAGTCAAACCAGTCCCAGCTACTTGTGTGTTTCAGAAAGTGCTAGAAAAGTGCTGCAGGAAGACCACGGGGTGATGCTTTTCAAATTCTTTGAGCATCCTCCTCTTCTCCTTGGCAGACATCCTCTTGCTCGAGGAAATGTCATGAAGAAGTTGTTTGAGGCTCTCCAGGGTGGTAGCCTCACGCTGGTCCTCGTATTCCTGTGGAGTCACCTGCTGGCAGAAGGTGAACGCTGCAACAAAACATGAAGAGGATTTCATGGTTTTCATGGAGGATGCACAGTGCTCAGGAACAAGTGGGGGTTTTGTTTTGTTTTTTATTGTGGATCTGGAGCAACAGTGTTTCCAAATAAGATAGGTACACAAAAAAACTGAAGTACAGTGTATCTATACATAGTGAGCTGTTATCTCATCTGATGGTGTACTGTGTGATGGTTTGTCAGAGTGTAATTAACATTGAACTTACTAGCAAATGAGTCAGGATCTTTTCCCTGCTGCACAGTCCTCAGTGTGCTCCTCACAGCTTCAATAAGGGTTGTAGGTGTCTATCATTATTGCAAGATAAGACCAGAGAGTAAAAGGAAACACTGTAACAACTATCAGGTACTTGTAGAGACATTAAAAAGTAAACTTAAGGCTGGTTGAAATCCAGACGGAAACGCATGTTTGTCTAAGAAGACTATTTCAATGTAGTTCTGAGAGCACAGAATTTTACCTTGAAGAGCTCAGAGTGATTGTCCATGAGAAAGAACACCAGAGCTTCACTTTGTGATCGAGTCAATTCATGATTCTGAACAAGAGCTCTCTGAAATGTGCGGCACACCAAGGATCTGTTATCAGTCTGAAAGGACAAAAAATAGGTTTCAATTCAATTTCATTTATAATTTTACAAAATAAAGCTACGGTACTATCAGATTATTCAGTGAAACAGATTCAAACATGTTCAGTTATTTTCTATATGGACTATTTGCCTTTTATTATTCTATAAAAGTGCAAAAAGATGAAACTGGCAGTGTGGTTTAGAGGATGCTGCTGACCTGTTTCTGCAGACGGCAAGCATCTGAGCGAGCTGCTATCGCCATGAAGGCCAGAAGTCTTTGCAGTTCATCTCTCAGACTTGTTTCCAGCAGCCGCAAACACAATTGAGATGCTTTGATGGCATCCTGTAGCTTCCCTTCATCTGGAAATTAAAAGACACAAGTATTAACCTTCATGACTGGAGAAAAAACAAACAAAAAAAAAACAAAAAAAAACTGTGGTACAGATCACAGCCCTATCACTTATTGCTCCACACCATGAATCAAAAGTCACTATAAACTTAAACTTAGCTCTTTTGGTTCTTACCCAGTAAATTCAGAACTGCAATATGTATGTCCAGGTAACGCCCTGAAATGAGTGGAGATTTTTCTTGTCCACTGTAGTATTTGGCAATGGTATCAAACAACAGCCTCTTCTTGCTTGTCATATGTTCTGCACTGGGATCCTCCAAAGACGCATTTCCACATTGCAGGCTTAGCTGTTCTCCTGCAACCACGATCAGCTGGTCGGGAAAGAGTTCCAAACAGTCTGCTGCTGCTGACAGCCACTCATCCAACCTGGAAAAAAAAAGTATGAAAGAACATACTACAGGTGTAATGGAATACATGAACAAATAGGTCTCAAGCCAAAGTGCAAAAGCCTCAAGGGATGAATCAGAGGACTGACTGGGGTAGGGGAAGGGTGTCAGACAGCTCTCGTTCCAAGCATGTGTTAGAGATAACCAGATCCTGGTTGGCCAGAGGAGCTTTGCAGGTTTGGGGATGAACTCTTTCAGGAGAGGTAAGAATGCAGTCCAACACTGGCAATTCTACTAACTGCAGCAGCTGCAACACGGTTTGCTGCTTCCAAACCTGATCTGACACTATGGAAGGAAGAAAGAGCAAAATAAACAAAAACAAAAATATCTGTCCACTCGAAATCTCCCCCCCCCCCTTACTATACTGGCACATTTGCTCATTACCAGTTTTGGAAAGAAAGGTAGAAGATGTGGTGGTTCTGTTGTGAGCTGCAGACAAGGATGGCTGCAGATTGATGGCCCTTAGCAATCTTTCAACCCTTCTGTCTGAAGATCCAACAGCAAGAGGATTGGCAATTGTTCTTAATTCATTCAGCCTCCTGAAAGAACAGGAAACATTTGGATGATAACAAACACTTTGGTTCTGTGTATATGTTTCTTTTTTCTAAATAAAAATCTAAATACAAAATGTTGTAATACTTAGCATGAGTGTTGATGTTTATAATGTCTTAGCTATGAAGAAACTGAAATGAGAACATTAAGATAAATGCAACAAATTTACTAAAAAAAAAAAAAAAAAAAAAAAAAAAATCATAATACACCTATTCTGCAAAGATGAGAGTTTCAGTGTTCAGATCAGCACTTTCAGTGGTGATTCACATGCTTTAATACTGGAAAATAAATGTAAATTAAGCACCAATGTAACAGAACAGAGAGGATTTTATGTAAAACTCACCTTGAGCTCCTCTTCTTTTTTATCTCCTGTTGTTCTGGCAGTATGTTTTCTGCATTAATGTTTCCCTTCACATCAGAATTCGAAAATCCTTTGTATTCCAGAAAACGGTAAAGACTGCAGCTGCTGTCCTCAAAGGTCACCTCCTTGTCCCTGCGAAACAGCTTTGTGCCTACTGGTTCAAATACCTTCGCCTCCATCAAAGCCTGACAGAGTCGAGCAGCTTTGAGACGAGAAACTTCACTTGTGCAAAATGCCACGTTCTGCATCAAGTAACTGAGAACTGCGTCCACAGCGTCTGAGCCTGTGAAACATTCAGCGTAAACACGTAAATGTCTCCTGCAGCTGCGTACTTCCACTTGAGTCTGTAGGGCTTGGATGATGTTGTGCCACAGCTGGGTGGCACCAAAGGGCCCAGAGAAGCCTGTTGGTAATTAAAGAAACAGAGGTTTGAAGAAAAAGTGACTCCAGTGAGTTTAAACTAGAACTTGCTTAACTGTAGCCAAAGGTAATTGTTGGATGTTAATGACTTGTTTAAAAGTTTGAAGGATAAGGGGAGTTTGTAATATTTCCTCCATCTAATTAGAAAGGGTTAGGGTTACAACTGTTGTTGTGATGTGGCGCTGTATAAATAAATTTTGAATTGAAATGAAATGAATTGAACTAGTAAGTAAAAGCTACACTGCATGTCATTATCATGGTGTTTATGTACTACGTTGAAGTACTTTACGAGACTATTTCAATTTAATACTTTATAAAACTACAGTTGAAAGTTAATTTACAAGCCCACTGATAACGACGTGTTTGTGGTGGCAACCGTGTTTATAATTATCACTAGTTCCATCTAGCATGTGTATTAATTGCTATGCTATGTTTGCATAGTCATTTCTGTAAATGAGAAACTCGTTAAAACGAAACTCATATCTTACCATGCTGTAGATTTTCACGAAAGCTTCGAGTTTGGCTGTTCAACCTTCTAAACCGAGGAGTCAAATCAAGCGCCATCACGAAACTCTATATGTGACGTAATCACGTTCTTCTTCCTCTAAAATGAACCGACTCAACCCCGCTGCTGCCCCCCAGAGGTTACAACAGCCACACGTGCAAAATACCCCGAAAGGTTTTTGTTTTATTTGTTTTGTTTCGTTTTTAAATGAAATTTTTATAACAATGCCCAAAGTCGAATAAAAATAAAATTTTTGCAGTTTTTATATTTAAGATGTGCTGCCATTGGAAACATGCTGAAAAGACTCAATTTGTCACAAGTTAAGCATCTGGATCTTTTCTCAAGATGTCATATAACCACACAATGACCATACTGTAGTATTAATATAATAAAAACCTCCCACCTAAGACCCGTATATTTTTAGAGGTCTTATGTTAAGGGAAATAATAGCGAGCACAGGCGTCCACACTACCACAGGTAGTGAAGGTTCTGAGGTTACATCCGTAAACAAAACAACCCACGTGAACACAGACGTTTTGGAAAAGCAGGGCGGGGTGTACCATTTTTCGACAGCTTGATAAAATGTAGCCCGTATTATTACATTACCCTTTTCTGAACTAAATGTCTGCATATTATTGTATCTGCTCTCTTTAAATTGCAGATTCTTTTTAAATTAATTAGATTCTTCTTTTTTTTTAAAAAGACAATCCTTAGAATCGCCTTTATTTTTGTAGTTGAACACACCCGTGTGTAAAATGGTTTCGCCCGCTAGTTCTCAGAGCCAGCTGGGCTACTGAAGGACCTTTAAACAGAGAAGCAAACGCAAGAGGAGACAACTTTATTTTCCTCTTTTCTCGGTTTTTTCTTTTTTTATTTATTATTACTATTATTGAACACTTGAATTCCCTTTGCACAGCTCACTCATTCCAGTTGGTGCTGGTAATGCACCATTGCCAACCACCATAAATATAATCAGAACAGGACCTTTAAAAAGGACGACGGCGACTTTTCTCTTCAGAGCGGGGCTATTTTCGCTGTCAGCTTCACTTTCTAGTGACTTGAATGAGGTAAACATCGCGTTTCTCGAAGACATTTGTGCTTGTGACTTAGTTTATGGTGTCTGCTGCTAAGTTATCCGTCGCTTTGTTGTGAAACAGGAAGAAGAGTACAGTATTTGACGGTTCTGACATTTAGCATACCAGTGACAGCTGGTGTACGAAATTAATGACATTTATGACTCGTATTAAGCTGTAAACCAGGGGTTTTAGTCAAGTAACAAAGACAATTATATAACACTGACATAGTGCTGAGTTTGACGGATGCATCAGATGTATTTTGAAGGGAGAGCGTAACGCATTATTGTTTCCGCACTTCTTTTTCTGTGGTTTCTGTCATGATCAGATACAATATACTATTTGTAATGTACACGGAGTTCTTGTTTTGGTCTGCACCTCGGATCACGTGTACCCACTTCTTACGCATGTGTGGATATTTTTTTTATCCACGTTTGTAGCTGTGCAACCAAAGAGTTTCCATGTAGGGCTGAGAGACGGGGAACTGCAACCAATAAGGAGAGTTCCCGTGGATCTAGCCCTGCCTTCCTGATTCACTGCTTTGTTTACATTATACCGCAGTCAGATCTGGACCCCAAAAGGCTGTCTTTGTTCCTGCAGAAGTTGGTGTGTGTGTGTGTGTGTGTGTGTGTGTGTGTGTGTGTGTGTGTGTGTGTGTGTGTGTGTGTGTGTGTGTGTGTGTGTGTGTGTAAGAGCGCCTGTACCTCTTATTCGATCACATATTCGCTCAGATATGTTTCCAAAACATCTGGGAAAATTATACGATATGTTCATTTATCTTAGATTGCATCCTTCTGGTTATAACAGGACAATGCATTTTACTCTACCTAGCATCTGAACTGCTTAAAGAAGCTTTCTCATAAAGAAGCTGCAGATGACAGAGTACACCTAATCCGTAATCAGTTTTCTGGATCACTCTGCTTTTATCCCTCTGGATAATCTCTGAAAATTGGCCTGCTGCATGGCTTTGACCTAGCTGTCAAGTCTAGCATATGATGTAATAAAAGGGCTCCCCACACCCATTTTCCTCGACCCTTGAGCTATCTTTAAACTGCAAGCGCTGCCAGGGAGTGTGCATTCATTTCTGGCAGCAGATAACTGAGCCAGAGGATAGGAACACCTATGGGTCATTCTGCCAGCACTGTATGTCTTAGGCTATATTAGAAAGGCCTGCAGGCTTAATTTAACCTGTTACAGTACTCAAGTAATGTTTAAGTGGGTTACTCTTTTTTTTTTTAACAGTGGTAAACAGTCTTTACAATAACGTTAAAAATGTGCACATCCCGTCATCTTTACCTTTCTTTCCTATGTGCATTTGTGGAAAACAAACAACAGCACAGTGAGAAGTGTAACACGATCATCTTGACAGTTGCGTAGCCCTCTGTTGTCCCATGTTGCCCTGGAGACACAACTGACATTGGATAGACAGGCACAGGCATAAAGGCTTTTGTGTAAACCTATATGGAAATGTGTTCTGTTTATGTCTAGACTTTGTATTGTGATTTAAACCCTGGTGGCAGTAAACAAACACTGAACCACACTATACACTATTATTATTTCTTTTTATTTTTCAGTGACTTACGTCATGCACCATCATTGACTTTAATAATATGTTGAAAGTGTTTGCAACAAGGCAGCTTTGTCTGTTTAATGGTGCCCTCCAGCTGTTTCACTGAGTATGACTGGTGTTTTTGTTACACTCTGCCTTGGTAACAAAAACTGCAACAGTCACACACTATCTCACTCTCAGACGAGCTCAGGTAAAATGATGGTAAGATTGTGTCATGGAAATTTTGGTTTTCTAATGAGTACTTTGAGGATAGTTTATGCAGGATTCCCTTGAAAGTATCTCAGTAATTATCATTTAATAGTCTGGATCTTCTGAACATATTGAATTAAACTCTGTGGTAGGAAATCCCTTTTAAGTTATTACTGACTTGTTATTTGCAGCTATAATCCAAAATGCCTTTAAATGATGAGCGGCTTAACTCCACATCCAGCGGTGAGGACCAAGGTAGTGATGTGGAGTCATCATCAGAGCGCTGCGACAGCATGACATTGAACAGCGACCTGGAGTGCTCACGTGATAGCTTCACCAGTGACTCCTCCAGCAAGCATTGTAGCCCATCCTGTGAGTCTGTCCCCTTCCTTTCTCATTGATCTATGCATAAGCTCACTGCATATAATCCAAGTTTGTGTTTTTTCTTTTTGATGACCCTGTCTGAGTGGTAAAAAAAAAATACATTTAATCTGCTGTTTTGTTTGCAGTTGTTGTTAGGGGTTAATGACTGTGTTTAATATAAAGGCTTGTAAGAAAGCTACCACCCTCTACACCAGGGGCATCAAAACATAAGGCCCGGGTGCCAGAATAAGCCTGACAGAGACTCCAATCCAGATATAACAAATAACAATTGTATAAGAATCTAAGATTGAATAAGAATATCTAACATGTTCAGTTAACGAACTTTCTGTTTTATAATTGCAGGACAGTCTGGGAAACTTCATCTGTCATTTTACATATTCATTTCTTACAGTTTAAATCCAAAAAGTCGTACTGTTCTTTTATTATTGCATCATTCATTCTTCTTCATCATGTGGAAAAACTGAAACATGCTTATTATTATTAGACTTCTTTTTATTATATTAAGAAAAAGAAGTGTGAAATGCCAAGGATTAAATGTGTTGTTACACTTCAGTTCACTGACATAAAGACGGACTTTTACTGGTTACCTTAAGTGAGCTGTATGTATGAACAGTGTAAATGGAGTTTGACATCTGTCATCTTTAATAGTCGGACATGCTTTTTTCCCCCAATTTATAAATCAGCAAATATTTGATTCCCACAGCAAGCCCACCCAAAACCCTAACGCTGGACGAGGTCATGGAGTCTGCAAGAGACCTTTTCAATCTCAGCCTCTCCCATGAGATTGTTATTAACCGCAATTTCCACCTGGAGCCAAATAGCCTACCTCAGGACAGGTAAAATATGACAAAAGCCTGTGCTTACTAATGTCAAGTTTTGCAATATTAATACCACACCAATACTACATTTCAGATTTTTCCATAATGAAGAACATGTTAGGTATCAGGGAGAGCTGGTGCTGCTTTCTGTGCTTTGTACAAACATAGAGATTTTGCAGTGTTTAAAAATCATGTTTACCTTTTTAAACATGGTTATAAACTAAAATAAATGTGATTCTTGTTATACCAACTGTCTGTGTCTGATGATAATATGCGAGAATTTAGAGTTAGAAAAGAAAAGGGAGATCCAAAGACTCACTGTTATTTATTCTCAAGCTCCCAGTGGATAACACAATTTTAAGTTGACAAGTTTATCTTCAAACATCATAGCATCCTGTAACAAACACACACTTTCTGAGCAGAAAGAAAGATTTGAATTTGATCATTGAGGACATGCTTTCATGATTTGCATCTACAGTATATTTGCAGCAACTTGTCTGGGAGTGTTTATGATTGGTGTACAACCAGAAAACACCAAATGTTGCACTACTGTTTAGTTACTTACTAAATAGTAGTGTTACTTAGTTATATCAAAAGAAAGGAAGATCCAAGAAAATCATTTTAGTTCCTTCAGAGAAAAAAAGTTAATTTACCAGTCTAATACTCTCAAGATAAGTTAATAAAATAAAACTCAAAATCAAAGTGTGCTTTATAAATGGCAGTTTTACTCAGATAAACCCCCTATTATTTATTTATTTATTTTCTTTTAGTTTATTAAAGGCAGTGAGAGATAATCTTCAGAAGGCCTTCTGGGATATCCTGGAGGCTGAGCTGAATGACGACCCTCCTGAATATGGACAAGCCATCAGATTAGTGGAGGAGATCAGAGAGGTCACCACATGCATTCAAATATTTATTTATTTATTTATTTATTTTTATATATATATATATATATATATATATATATATATATATATATATATATATAATTTTTTTTTATTTTATTTTTTTTCTAAAACAACTTTTTTTCCCCCTCTTGACGAACAGATCTTATTGTCATTCCTTAATCCGGGTGCCAATCGGATGCGGACCCAGATCATGGAGGTGCTGGACATGGACCTGATTCGTCAGCAGGCTGACAACGATGCTCTAGACATCCAGGGACTTGCCTCTTACATTATCACAACCATGGGCAAGATGTGTGCACCCGTGAGGGATGAGGAAATCAAGAAGCTACGAGAGGGCACAGATAACATAGTGACGCTTTTTAAGTAAGCGCACACTTTTCAAAATATTTCAGTGCTTGCATCCAATATACATTAACAGTGACTGTATTTACTGTCTGACCTGTTCTGTTTAATAATAATATTTTTAATTATAAAAGCAAATTTTTCATAGCATCTTGGTTATTTCTACACATTAGGGAAATATTCCGTGTGTTGAGCCTGATGAGAGCGGACATGGTCAACTGTACAATTGAAAACCTGAGACCTGTGCTGCAGAGGCAAAGTGTCGAATATGAGAGGGCAAAGTTTCAGAGCATCCTGGACAAAACACCCAGTGAGTGAATAACACTACATTCTTCTTTATATATAACCTTTAGCACCCTTTTATACACACAAAAATACAGAAAATATGCCACAGTTTTATTGAGGTCTACATTTGAGAATTATTTTTTTTTATATTTTGTGTGTGACTTTCAGACTGAAATGAAGCAAAAACTGTCATATTGACCTCCCAGTACATCTATTTATAACAAAAGAAACTCTAACTGCTCAACTCAAAACTTTAAAAAGAGAGTCCAAAGTCCAAAGTCCAGTGGAGGATGTCACAGTGGCTATGCCATCTTTTCTTTACAGTCTGTGTCAAAGTGAAAAACTGAAACCCTGCTAGACTTGCGCTAATATGAAACTTTCTCAGGTGCTTTAGACCGCACTACCTCCTGGATCAAGTCTGCACTGGAGGAGCTGCAGTCATCCATCGCCCCTACAGAACAGACTAATGGTCCTGGAAAAGGACAACCAGTGGTGCCTGGGCCATTTCAAGTTCTCAACGCTGCCTTCATTCGCATCCTCACATGGGACTACTCCAAGAGCCCACCGCCTGAGGTAGTGTGTTGTAAATGTAGTTAAGAGAAGGATCTTATGTTTATGTCAGCTTCTCTCCTTGTTATTTTTAAAAAATATTTACATAGCTGAGAGATTAGAGATTTTACAGACAATTTGTGCTTTGGAGATTTTATTGGTGCAATCTTCTCCATTAGACGTGGATGACAGATGAGATCCGTCTCCAAGAGATTCAGTGGCAGCTTCAGCAATGTCAGGCTGTGAATGAGGTGCTGCTCATTGTCTACAGCACAATTGGGGGGCCTATCCAGGGTCTACCATCCTTGTCTGACCGCCTGAAGAGGATGATCAGTGTGCTGCTGGATGGGATGCACAGATCGTCAGTACCTTTGTGTCAGACTATTTTCAGACATATCTGTCTCAAACTCCATCTTAAACTGATTTTTTTTTTATACCTATAGGGACTTTAACCTAGAAGAGTCACTAGAGGGCATCAGTGCTCAGATCTGCTGTGAGCTTAACAAGTCTTTAACAGAGAGGAGCTACCCTGCACTGACCCCAGCGCTGCAGGGCACCCTCACAGGCCAGATTTGCAACATTACCCAAAAGGACAATCCCATCCGAACCCTAGTTGGTAAGAGAGAATAAGTTGAAAGACTAACTTCTTAAAGAAATTTTAGTTGAGAAATTGATGTAATTGACTAAACGCTTGCTGTGGTTTTTCTGCAGAGGACCGTGTGCAGCAGTACTTCATGGCACTCATTTCTGACCCAAAACCTCAGTCCAAAATTGAACAAGTACCAGCTGGTTTGACTGCTATCAAGCCTGAACTAGCAATAATTGGGGCAAAGTTCATCTCCCTGGTCAACTACAACAAGACAGTCTATGGCCCTTTCTATGCTGACATCCTGAGGAAGCTGATGTTCAGCAACAGCCAACCAGCAGCCAACCCTCCTCAGAACACAGCTCAGGACTCTGTCACCCACAATTAAAATGAAAATATCATGCAGTTGAAGAAGACTGTTTTTCTACTAGACACAGGTAAAGCAAAGGAGGTGGGGAGTATCTGTGTCGACTACAATGTATTTGAGCAGCATCAAGCTGGTTGTTAATACACAAAGAAAACAAGAAAAAGTCGAAGCTATAGGAGGAGGAAGAGAAAGATTTTCAGTAATGGGATGTCAATGCATGGAGTGAAAGAAAAAAAGAGAAGAGGAAAGTGGGTCATTGTGTCATGCAGGTTCTGCAGCTGTGGTTTTGTCATTACATTTGGCAGTAAAAGCACAGCAGTGTATTTATCACATGCTCAGCTTTAAATGTGACTCCTTACTTTGCGAAAATGCTCAAACTTATTTTTCAGCAATATTTGGACAGTAACACAGTTGTTATAATTTTACCTCAGTACCCAATCAGTTTAATTTTATTTTCATTATTTGATTTTTTAAAAAGTGCTGACCTAAGCTGAGCTTTTATTCAATGGCTTGAACAAAAATATAGTGTTACTATATTACATAGCCATATACTTAACAATTAATCCAGCTGCTTATGTCCTTGGTCACTAAAGCAATAAACACTAGTGACCCAGTGCCATTGGACTGCCTCCACCATGTTTTACAGATATAATAAACTTTGGAAAATGAGTTGTCCACAGGTTGACTTCAGGTTCAGCTGTCCAAACAATACTTATTATATTTATTACCAAGCTAAATTCCTGAACCCTTTCTCCAGTTTAGATGTAAAAGTTCCGTAAATACTCACTTGAAGCCCGGTAAACAGCAAAAATAACAAATACCTTGTCAGTGCTTCCCTGTGAACATTTAGGACTTCAAACCAGAAAACCAGTATTAGCTACAATAATCCATTTCTGTACCTAATGTTGACACCCCCTATTTTATCATTGTGTCTGTAGTCAAACTCCTTGAATTTTGGAGGCAGTATATAAGAACAGAAGGGCATTTTATTATGTACAATGCATACAGCAAGCTTTATAAAACACAGATGGAGAGGTTTATATAGAAAAGTAGCAGAGTAGAATTTCAGATTCTTTACATATAATGTTATCACCGTTAAGTACTAAGGTAACAGTATAACTGTTAACTACAGAAAAACTGACAATAAGAAGTGCCACACTTGAAGGTAATGCAAAACATGAGCCCTTTTCCTTGGATTTATTAGTTTAGTTGTTGTCTCTTACCTTTTTATCAGCCAGAAAATGAAACTGTTTGTATCATTTTTAATCCACACTTAGCTTTGACCTCTGAAAGAAAGTAATGTCAGTTGTCTGCATGAGTTTCTTTGTGTTGGGATTTGTGCATTTTAGTTGTTGCTTGAGTAATTTGTTGGAGTATTTGTTGCTTGTTGTATGTTCTGTAATTTTATTTGTTAGCTGCCAGTGGAATATTAGTTATGTTGATTGGTTATATTGTTATTTGCTTGTTACATTTTAACGTGCTGTTTTGTTTACAGTACATTTGCGCTGGATGTAAGAACACAATTGTGAGATGAAAGGTGCTGAACACAGAAATGAATTTTGTCTCGAAAAGTTTCCAGCGGACATTTGTATGCAGAAAGAAAAACATATGTAGTTTTACATCAGTTTACATAAGAACATGGAGAGTTTTTGTTTCCCTCTGTATCAATGTTAATATAATAAAACAACAAAATTGAGCATGTGGTGTTCATTTAATGATGAAACCTTATATACAGGGTGGGCCATTTATATGGATACACCGTAATAAAATGGGAATGGTTGGTGATATTAAAGTCCTGTTTGTGGCACATTAGTATATGTGAGGGGGCAAACTCCTCAAGATGGGTGGTGATCATGGTGGCCATTTAGAAGTCGGCCATCTTGGATACAACTTTTGTTTTTTCAATAGGAAGAGGGCCATGTGACACATCAAACTTATTGGTAATGTCCCAAGAAAAACAATGGTGTGCTTGGTTTCAACATAACTTTATTCTTTCTTGAGTTATTTACAAGTTTTTACCACTTATAAAATGAGTTCAATGTGCTGCCCATTGTGTTGGATTGTCAATGCAACCATCTTCTCCCACTCTTCACACACTGATAGCAACACCGCAGCAGAAATGCCAGCACAGGCATCCAGTATCCGTAGTTTCAGGTACTGCACATCTCGAATCTTCACACCAATTGCCTTCAGATGACCCCAAAGATAAAAGTTTAAGGGGGTCAGATCGGGAGACCTTGGGGGCCATTCAACTGGCCCACGACGACCAATCCACTTTCCAGGAAACTGTTCATCTAGGAATGCTCGGACCTTGCACCCATAATGTGGTGGTGCACCATCTTGCTGGAAAAACTCAGGGAACATGCCAGCTTCAGTGCATAAAGAGGGAAACACATCATGTGGCAATTTCAAATATCCAGTGGCCTTGAGGTTTGCATTGATGAAGAATGGACCCACTATCGTTGTACCCCATATACCACACCAAACCATCACTTTTGTTGTTCCAACAGTCTTGGAGGGATCCATCCAATGTGGGTCAGTGTCAGACCAATAGCGGTGGTTTTGTTTGTTAACTTCACCATTCACATAAAAGTTTGCCTCATCACTGAACAAAATCTTCTGCGTGAACTGAGGGTCCTGTTCCAATTTTTGTTTTGCCCATTCTGCAAATTCTGTGCGCCGATCTGGGTCATCCTCGTTGGGATGCTGCAGTAGCTGGAGTTTGTAAGGGTGCCATTTGTGAGTAGCTAATATCCGCTGAAAAGGATGTTCGACTAATGCCACTCTCCAGTGACATGCGGCGAGTGCTACGCTGTGGGCTCTTGCTACGCTGTGGGCTCTTGCTGAATGAAGCTAGGACAGCCACTGATGTTTCTTCATTAGTGACAGTTTTCTTGCGTCCACATTTTGGCACATCCAACACTGAACCAGTTTCACGAAACTTAGCAAGCAGTTTGCTAACTGTAGCATGGGAGATGGGTGGTCTCGTAGGGTGTCTTGCATTGAAATCTGCTGCAATGACCTGGTTACTGCGTTCACCAGATATCAACACAATTTCGATCCGCTCCTCATGTGTTAACCTCTTCGACATGTCAATGGCTGTGAACAAAGAGAAACTTGTAAATAACTCAAGAAAGAATAAAGTTACGTTGAAACCAAGCACACCATTGTTTTTCTCGTGACATTACCAATAAGTTTGATGTGTCACATGGCCCTCTTCCTATTGAAAAAAACAAAAGTTGTATCCAAGATGGCCGACTTCTAAATGGCCACCATGGTCACCACCCATCTTGAGGAGTTTGTCCCCTCACATATACTAATGTGCCACAAACAGGACTTTAATATCACCAACCATTCCCATTTTATTACGGTGTATCCATATAAATGGCCCACCCTGTAGATATATTTTTTCAAAGGGGTATTAATAGAGGGAACCTAACAGTTTAGCCCACGAATAGGAAGAAAACCAGGTTTGAACCTTTATCTTTAATTTTGTGTTGCTTTTTTCTCTTGTTGCAAGTTGAAAACACAAAGCTATAATGTATTATTGCTATCATTTTGCTATCTGGGGAATGCATGAGACTAACACACAACTGTTAAGAAAAAAAGCTATTTAAGCAAGGATGAAAATTATAATCACCAACCTGCATCCTTAATTAATTAAATACAGACAATAATTTGTATAGATGATAATTTTAGCTTGCATATACTTCATTTGAGTCTCATTGCACGCAGGTCTGACAACAAGCCTATATGTCCACAGCATTATATAGGTAATCTATTCACAGCTACTTATAATTGTATTATCAGGGCATCAATGTGTACTGGAGTAAACAAATGCTCTCATCACTTGCTGTCACCAGGCAGTAATGTTGCCTTCAAGTGCGGCCTGGAGGTAGATAAAAATAGAGTTGTCAAAGGATTTTTAATTCATAAATCTAATTTCGTCTAATGTGGCGTCTAATTGTGCAAAGTGTTTGAACTGTATCATGAATTTAGTGGGTAATACCACACACTAAAGTGTTTTTGATTAAACAAGACAGAGAAAGTAAATGATGGTCGTTTCTATGTTATGTCTTATAGTAACGCATAATAACTCTTATGTTACTCAAATTTACCATGAAAACACCGCCGCTGGAATACGTATTCATATGACTTTATCGTTGGAAAATATTTGTAAAGCCTAACCGTTTTAGCTGAGCGAACGCAAATATTTACAACACACGAGAAGTATATAAACGCCGCATCAGTTTGCCCAGCTACACATTCTTCCAAAGCGTGAGCTCACCGGTCACGTGAGCTAGAGCTTGCAAAGCAATTGGTTGCTTCACGCCGGGGCAGTTGTTTTTGTTGTGAATCAGGAAGCTCTTCTTTCAAAATTGGGTGTGTAGTAACACGTTAAGACAGAGAATTAAAACCTCTGTTTAGTGACTGGGTTCTTAAATCGTGACCTGATATCGAAGCCGCATACAACTAAACAACCACCTTCTTCGCTGAAGACTAGACGATATTCGTAAGTATCAGCTAGTGGCTACCTGTCTTTCTTTGTTTCATTTACTTCACGCAGTCGGAGTAGGTTGAACTTCCTAACAAGTGCTGGATTGGGCTTGGTTTGTGAATATAACGCTAGAAAAGATGTCGACTAAGAATAAGAAGAGTCAAGTTTAGTCTTCATTAGCACTAGTGAAAGTTCATTTTGAGCTGTCAAAACTAAGTACTCCTACTATTTTTTAATAACAGATGGTAACCTATACCCCAGTGAATGCGTTATCAGCTCTTGCATTTTCACTTTTGATCTCTTCCTGTTTCGTATTGGAACACAGATATCTGGACATTAAAGACTGTTTTCACACACTTTTGTGGCTTTGAGGGTATTTTTAAGGTTTTAGACTACATTCTGCCGTTAAAGCCTGCTAACAAATTTTATTTTTAAACAGCAGGAAACCTTTAAAGCTTGACGAATACATAACCTTCAAGACTGATCAGTTCACACATATACACAATCACAAATACATCTGTATATAGCAGGGGCATGACGTATTGAGGACATATGTCAGGCGAGTTATAGGAAAAACAGTACATGTATTACAATAGAAACCAGTTGACTCACAGGCTTGTAAACATCCAGAGTCTCATTAAACATGCCCATCAGTGCCTCTACAACCATGATGTGATTTTTTTTTTAAACTTTTTAATTTATTTATTTTTTTCCAAACTAACAAATACTAAAACTAACAATATTTACTCTATGTTTCTACTTTAATTCTCCTTATTAAAAAATATATATATTATATATATAAAATATATATATTTGTATTCCCCATGTAAATGGTACAGTACCAGTACTTGGATTGGTACTTATTTAATTTAATTTAATTTATACTTAATTATTATGTTTGGAGGGGAGGGGGGCACTATTGGATAGTTTGAGTAAAGAGAAGATGGTAGAAAGAGGAAGAGGAAGACATGCAAGCCGCTGCATTTGGCCTTGTAGCATGTGGTTGCCTGCTCAACCACTGAGGTAACCGAGTGCCCCCGTAAGTACTGTTTAACTTAAAATTCATTCAGTCACATTTACATGAAAGAGTTGCGCAAACTCTGGGGTTAGTATCTTGCTCAAAGATATTTTGACATGCAGGTTGGAAGAGTTGGAGATCTAACCACTGACCTTCTGATTAGTAGACTACCCACACTACCTCCTGAAGATGGAACAATAAGAAATACATGCCATGCCAAAAAGGATGGACAGATCCACAATTTATTAAACGCCGTATTTTTTTCCAATAGCGTGCAGTGCACCGAGATCCTGTATGGTTGGTGTGTGGCGCAGAAATGGCGCTGGAGGAAGGGGCACGGAGCTGTCTGCTGCGCTTCCGCCAAAAACTGGAGGAGGACATTAAGCCCACCTACCTGATGGATCACATGATCAGTGATGGTGTGATGACTGTGGATGAGGAGGAGAGGATCAGGACTCAGGTGAGCTTCTGGTGGTTTCTACATTTTCTAGAATTAATACTGTGGTCAATGAAAATATTGCTCGACATTACTGAAGCCCTGTCCTCCTTTCCTCCTCTCAGACTTTATTGTCCATGTATTGAGTCACCCTCCTCCTACCTTTATTTACTGAGTCAAGTCTTTGTTTTCACACTTGTGTTGACTTTGCCATTTTCTGTGGACACAAGACATGACGATAACTGTAGATAACTCATTTTCCCCTTAAGGTTATTTAGTAATACATTACCTTGGATTTCGCCATAGAGAAGCAATACTGTGTCATTAAAATGATGTTCCGTTAAGTAACTGAGGCATACATGAACAGAATGCTTTTTGGCTGCTGTAGAAATCAAACTAACAGCAAAACCAATAAGTGTGTACAATTTTAATGTAACTTTACATTCTCTTTTTAAATGATTAATAACAAAACTGTATTCCAACCTTTGCCAACATTTTGCCAACATGGGATTTTCCCACTAGATGATGCAACTGGTTGATTTCTAGAATACAGCTGGCTTAAACCATGCACAAATGTTGTAACATGAACAATCTTTTTTGTGGAATGTATCTCAGACTCTTAACATTTATTCAAAACATCGCCTGGCATGGTTTCTACCAGATCATAACATTTCACATCTCATCTCTGATGTTTCTGTCTTCAGCTTACCAGGAAGGATCAGGCTGGAGCACTAATAGAGCTCTTGTTAAGAAAGGACAACCTTGCCTACATTTCTTTCTACAACGCACTGGTCAGAGAGGCATATGACGATTTGGCCAGTTTGCTCCATAGGGACCTGCCACACATCTCATTGAATCCACATAAGGGCTCTTCTGATGGCTCTGCAACTTATGGTAAGAAGTAGGAAGCTGTGGGTGAGGATGGTGGAGGTTTGATAGGTTGTGCTGTTAGTGTGTGGGAGTTCATGAGTGCTGGCAGAAAAAAAAAAAGGATGTGCAGAGTCTGCTTGTTGTGTGGGAGTTGATCTTGATCCTGACTGAGCATCTTCTTAGTATTAAACTTAGTGTTGTTTTTTGTATGATAACTCTTCAAACACTCACAGTTTTGCTTTGTTCAACAGTTCAGTCAATGCTTAGTGAAGGTGGCATCCCACAGAGGCCCGTAGTGTTTGTCAGCAGACCAGAACTAGTGAACAGGGCCAGGGAGAAGCTTTACCGGCTCCAGAAGGAGCCCGGCTGGATCACTGTCTTTGGCATGGCTGGCTCGGGGAAGTCCGTCCTAGCTGCTGAAGCTGTTAGAGATCATGGAATCATTGAAGGTGAATATTTGACTGATATAAAGCACTAACTATCAATATGAATTAGTTTGAGGCAATGAATGAAACTGAGAAAGGAAAAGCTTAAAACAAAAAAGTTTTTGTAATCGTTGATGTACTTTTCTGGGTCTCTTACTAACATAGATCACCGATGGACTCAGCTAAGATGATGTTGTCGCTAATGATCCACGAACTGACAGATAGCAGTTACTTCTCTGTAGTTTGACAACTCTTGCTCCTTTAACTCTTTCTTCCCTCTTATCTCCAGATTGCTTTCCTGGAGGCGTCCACTGGCTGTCCATCGGCCAGGTGGACAAGCCAGACCTGCTGGTTAAAGTTCAGTCATTGTGTTTTCGTCTGGAGCAGAGCCTTGATTCTCAGCCCCTCCACCGTCCTCCAAACTCTCTGGATGAAGCCAAGGAGCGTCTTCGCTTCCTCATGCTGCGCAGATATCCAAGGTCACTATTTAGTAATTATATGTGATCTCCCAACTTTTTATTTATAATATTGAGTTTAACATGAAATACTTTAACTTTAATCAATCAATAAGACAGAAGTAATATGTATATAGAATAAGTTAGTATATCATTTACATTAACCATGCCATTCTAATATCGACATGTACAAGTAAAATAATAAAGGATGTAAAAAATAATTAAAACAGAAAGATACAGTATACATGTAAAGTATTTTTAAAGTTACTGAAGCAGATGAATTGTGTCGGTCAACAACGCCAACATTATTATTATTAAAGTCAAGTCAGATGTAGTTTATTGGTGAATTATGTTTTATGTATATACCACTGATTTAAACACAGCAGGAAATATAAACTGAGACATTTGAACTGCAATAATGCATTAAAAACAATTCAAATTTAAGTTAAAAGAAAGTTTTAAAAAGTTAAAGACAACAACTTTAAAAATTCGACAGACATTTTAGGTAAAGATGAATTGTTTCGACGGGGTGGGGGAAATAAAATAACTGTGTAATAAATGTATCCTATGTCACCAAACAAAATACCTTGGAAAGTTAAAACTTTTACTAAAGAAGAAACTTGGTTACATAGAAAATATAAAAAAATGATGTGTTCAGTAACTCTAAATCTGCGTATGGAAAAATAGAAGCTTAAAGGTAAAAGGAATGCAGATGGTTTCATGTGCTGAATGTTGTTTAACTGCTCTGCTGCGACAGATTGTTCATATGAAAGTGAGTAAGTGGTGCAGCCACAGTCATTTGGATGGTATCTACGTCAGCAGACGTAAACAGTCAGCTGATTTAAAAAGCAGCAGCTGTGACAAATTCCTTCTTTCTTTTGTGTTTTTTAGATCTCTGCTGATTTTGGATGACATCTGGGATAGTACAGTGTTGAAGGTGTTTGACATCCAATGTCGTGTTCTTCTCACCACCAGAAATAGAAGCCTCACTGATTCTGTTAGTGGTATGTGTTTTGTTGCTTTTCTCTGGTCACTGTACAGACTTAAGTGGGTGAAACTTCTGCGATTACTTTTCTGTATACTGAAAAATACTCTGTATTGACTGTTTTTGTAGGTGCTAAGCACGAGGTGGAAGTTGAAAGCGGGTTGGATGAAAACAAGGCCTTGGAGATCCTTGCTCTGTACACTAGAATAAATCTGCAAGCACTACCTGAGGAGGCTCGCAGTATTGTCAGAGAGTGTAAAGGTATGTATCTTGACACTGACTAATAAAGAAATCTAAGAGAAGCCTAGAAGATGTCTTTGCTAATATGGGTGATGTTATTTTTTATAAGAAAACATGGCTAATTTCGATTTAGTTGTTGCTTTCTGGGAAAACAAATCAAGCTTTGTGACGATTTAGGTCTCATATCATTTTTAGGGTCATGTGCTTTAAAAAAAACCCACACATTTCTGTTTCCTCGCCCCTCATGTCAGGCTCCCCTTTGGTGGTGTCTCTGATCGGAGCGCTGCTCAGAGAAAAACCAAACCGCTGGCGTTACTATCTCTGCCAGCTGCAGATGAAGCAGTTCAAGCGTATAAGGAAGTCATCATCTTATGACTATGATGCCCTGGATCAGGCCATGGCTGCTAGCATCGAGGTACTTCCTGATGAGCACCGAGACCTCTACAAGGATCTTACTGTTCTACAGAAGGATGTCAAAATCCCCGCTAAGGTTTGTCTGCACAAAAGGAGATTGTTTATGATCCCTATATTTTCTGACACAGTGACATGACATTTTAAATTTTAATGCTTTTTGCAGATTAATGGCATATTATTCTTCCACAAGGTTAAGAACGGTTAATTGTGTTGTTCTTTCTTCTCCCAGGTGCTGTCTGTTCTTTGGGATCTGGAACCTGAGGAGGTGGAGGACATCCTGGAGGAATTTGTTAACAAGTCTCTGCTTTTCGTGGACAATAACAGTAAACCCTACCTGTACTACCTTCACGACCTCCAGATAGACTTCCTGTTGGAGCAGAACCGAACGCAGCTTGAGGTCAGTCTAAAGGCATCCTTCAATTGAAGTGGGCAGTGATTGTCAAATTAAGCTACAAGTTTTAAGAGGCCAGGCTAACTAATTAGCTACACTAGGTTTAAATTAGCTCTAGCATAAAATCAAAGCTATAAATCCAGTGTCATTATCTTTAACCCAGCAAATATGGTTCTTTGCTGTTGTGTGTGTGCTTATTTGGGTTTTCTGTGTTAAACAGAGCCTTCACACTAAGGTGGTGCGTCAGTACCAGCAGCATTACAGAGACGGTCCCCCCACTTCAGGAGACGAGGAATCTCTTTACTGGATCCGATATTTGACCTACCATATGGCCAAAGCCAACCTTACCCAGGTAGAAGTGATAATTATTTTCTTTTTCTTTTAAGTGTGTTTGAACCTAGTAATTCATTACAGTGCTGAACAATGAAATGGCTTTCTCATTTTCTGTTCTACAGTATGGGAAACCATTTTTATTATAGATAGATAGATAGATAGATAGATAGATAGATAGATAGATAGATAGATAGATAGATACATACATACATACATACATACATACATAAGTTAAAGTAGACCAGACTGCACAGCCCTATGCAGTGTTTTAAGATGACGTATAAGTGAGAAATAATAGCAGGGTTTTATTTCTTCAGTCTACCTTTTTTCTCACCATGTCTCTGTCTCTCTGTGTCTTTTTCTCTTTTTGGTTTCTGATCATCTCTGTCTAGGAGCTCTACTCACTCATGTTCTCTCTCAACTGGGTGATCATCAAGGCCAAGATAATGGGTCCAGCTCATCTCATCAATGACTATGTGGAGTATGGATCCATTCTGGACCAAGAGGTCAGGACATAAAAAAATGGCCACTGTGTCTATTGCCCTTTTCACATATGGGATACACATATGTGTTCAGATATGGGTCACTTTAAACTTAATATTTATCACTGCCACACAAACCTTTGTTTTCTATGTATAAGTAGTTTTTCAAGGCATAAGATTAGTTGAGTGGCATGATGCAGAGCCTGAAGATAATTGTTGTTTTTTTTAAATTTCCAGTCATATTTTCAGTGAGTGAAGCAACTCACAAAGATGCATGAGAGATATGTGCAGACTGCAGGAATCATAAATTTGTGCATACCTATCTGTTGCATCAAATTAGTGAAAATGACAGTGTCCTTGATGCTTAAATTTCTGATCTTCATGTACAAAAAGAGTAATTCAACAAAGAATGAGAGTGCAGCTCATTCTACCTCATCCCGAGGAAAAATACAGGTTTAGACTCCGTCTGTCTTTCATGTACTTTGTGAATTAAATAAAAAGGTTGACCTTTAATTTTCCTACCTTCATTTTCTTTTTATTTATCACATTTTCACTTTCTAATTTTCATCTTTGCAAGAGAACATGCCATGGTGCATAATAGCAATTACTTACCAATCAAACTTTTGTGATTTAAGTTCTTAGTGAAAAATAGTTATGATAACAAGCGACAAGCTTTGGGTAGTTTCCCTTTAATGTGACCTGGTGTTTGCAGTGGACTCAAGTATGCTTGTGTTTTCTTTGCTTCCAGAACAGTGAAGTGCGCAGTCAGTTCCAGGAGTTTCTGTCTCTGAATGGCCACCAGCTCGAGCAGCGTCCTTTCCCTGATGTTGTGCAGCTTGCTCTGTCTCAGCCGCCCAACTCCGAGGTCTACAAACAAGCTCAACTGCAGGCACAGAACCGGACCAAAGCTGGGAAACTCTACTTTGACTTGGTGTAAGAAAGCAAGCATTTAATATGGTGTTCTCTTTATAATGGAGATATTTCAAGTTGATTTTTACATCTCATTATTAGTTAGTTTGTTATTGAATTATATGATAACTAATTTTCATTGTTAAATCTGTACTCCCTTCTTTAACATGTAAGATTTTAGATGACATTTGCTGTTACAATGCAATTAAAATGAATATTCAATATATAATATATCTGAAATTGTTATTATTTCCATTTTAATGGTGTGTACAAGCTTTGAACTCCTGCTTTTACTGTTTTGTGTGTGTGTCGTGTTTTTGAATACAGGAATAAGAGCGGTGTAGACAATCTGTCTCGTTTGGTGATTCACCCCCACCAGGGCTCCATTTACTCAGCCTGCTTCTCGCAGGATGGAACCAAAATTGCTTCTTGTGGAGCTTGCAAGACACTCAAGGTACCATTTCACCGGCAAAGCATCAAAAGCAACAGCAGAATGGACCAAAATGCAATCATTAACTAGAATTGTTCAGCTCTCTGGAATCTACAAATAGCTTCAGTAACACTTTGTCGTAACCATTGTTAAAAGCTGTAAATTCATAGTTTATTAAACTTTAGTCAGGAGTTTTTAGTGTTACATGAGGAACTCAATATTGTACTGATGAAACGTGGCTTCGCTGCCATCTTTGCAATGGTGTGCAGGTGTTTAAAAGTACCTCAGGTGAGAAGCTCATGGAGATCCCTGCCCATGATGATGAAGTGCTTTGCTGTGCCTTCTCCCCTGACGGCCGTCTCTTAGCAACCTGCTCTAGTGACAGAAAAGTCAAGGTACACAGTCCACAGCACCATTATAACTATGTTATGATTAAGAAATAAGCGAGTAAAATAACACAGAAATCTGCCATGTTATCCTGATGTTCTTGACACTGCAGGTGTGGAATGGAGAGCGAGCAATGCTGCTTAGGACGTTTGAAGAGGAGCACGAAGAGCAGGTCAACCACTGCCAGTTTACCAACACATCAGGGCGCCTCCTTTTGGCCACCTGCTCCAATGACGATATTCAGAATGTCAAGGTTTGTCTTATTTATGCTTTCGATTTTGTTTTTAAACTTCTGACCTTTCGTGTTCTACTTCCATCAATTCATCTATTAATTTTTATCCAGTTTATCCAGTTCAGATCTCATTTGTGTTAGAACCCAGCTGTCATAGGAAGAGAGGCCTGGACAGATTGCTAGCTAACACATGCACATAAAAACACAAGGCAAAAAGGGGCTAATATGTTATGTAATGTGTTAGCCATTTTTTTTAATGCCACATGCATTTTCTTTGCTTCATTAGTTGTGGAACCTCAATAAGCCATCCTCCCAGAACACCATGTTTGGTCACTTTCAACCAGTCAACCACTGCTGTTTCTCTCCTGATGACAAGTATCTGTCAACTTGCTCCAACGATGGTACCCTTAAGGTGACTGCCATTAGTCCTGATACTTGCTTTCTTTTTGATACGGTAACACACACTGAACTAGAAATAATTATTAGCAGGTGAAGTGCTCTGACATATACACTGTTTTTGTTTAATTAAATCTGAAGTGACGGATTTAAATGGTAAAGATTTGTTTTTCTTAAATACGTTTTTGTACTTTTGTTGGACAACATGTTTCCTAGTCATGAGTTTACAGTCCCAATAGTTTTATAATCCCTGAATTAAAACATTTGATTCTAGAAGAACTTTACTGCAACAAAATAGGCAAATGATGGTACTCGCTTTCTATTTAGATCATTTATTAGTAACTAAATTTAGAAATATTAATATGCTTTACATACCTTGGTCTTGTAATGCACTGACATGCATGATTCTGCATGTTTGCAGGTATTTGAGGTTTCTTCTACCAATGAATGGAAGACGATCAATGTAAGTGACATGTTTACAGACAACAAGGAAGACGTCTTTGTCAAGTGTAGCACCTGGACTGCCGATGGCAAACGCGTCATATGTGCTGCCAGAAATGCCGTTTTGGTGAGCATTTATCATTGTAAGCATGCTGCTGTATGATCCTGTACGCTGTTTTTTTTGTAGGTGATGCTAAATGTTTGATAAAATTGGGTGCATATGGTTTGGATATTGTTCATTATCTTAACACTTTCTCGCTGTACTGATTAAAAATTGAAAACACATTCACTCTATCCTCTTTGCCCTTGATGTTGGTGTGCTGTTTCATTGAAGGAGACAGGAAAGAGAGCTTGTTTGTCTTCTAGAGAGTCTAAATAGTGTGTCTTGGTTATAAATGTGCATATCCCCTCCTCTCCTGAGCTTTCCAAAGTCAGCCAGTATTGTCTTGTTATCAGCCTCACTCTGTTCCCTACATCTTCATTCATTTGTATTCTGGGAACCCAAACAGAGTGAAGATTGGATAGGTTCTTTTACTCTAAGGTGACTGAAAGGAGAGGCTTTATAAACTTGAGGAAAATTGCAACATTAATCCTAAGGCATGAAGAAAATCTTTTTCTTTTTTTTGATGCAAAGCACAGAGTTATTGTAGAGCACATTAATACCTTGGTATACTTGATATTGTCAAATGACCTTTGAGCTTAACACAAGTTGCGTAAGTTGTGAGTTGGGGCCTCCATGGGTCGGACTTGTTTGCCCAGCACATCCCACCGATGCTCGATTGGACTGAGATTTGGGGAATTTGGAGGCCAAGTCACGGACCAGCCTTCGCCTTCTAAAATAATGTTATGTTTGATTGGTGTAGCTTGTTCCCCAATAGGCATTGAGTTTGATGTTTGCTTAGACCAGGGGTGTCAAACTCAAATACACAGTGGGCCAAAATTCAAAACTGGAACAAAGTTGCGGGCTAACGTTAATATTTATTGAAATATATTTATTCCTCCAGATAAAAGAATGAATCTTTTCTTATGGACTCAAACACGTTTTGCTGAAAAACTGAATATGGAACAAGCAAAGCTTAATACTAAACAATATATATATTGTTTCGTTCTAATAGTAATTAGGTGTGGCTTTGCGGGCCAAATGTAATTAGGCTGCGGGCCAAATTTGGCCCGCAGGCCAGAGTTTGACACCTATGGCCTAGACTGAATACTAAAGATGGCCATGGCCACCAATTGACTTGTCTTAAGCTTGGCATTTTGGCCTTTGCTGTTTTAGGTTTTTCGAGCCGGGCCTGACCTATTTGTACAAATTGGTCGACCGCTAAGTTCTCAGCTATTTTTAGCATTGCAAGGGATGCATGTAGGTACACTGCAGAGATACAAATATTTGCTAATTAGGGCTAACATATAAATTAATGAAATAGTCAAAGAATCAAAGAACTCACTGAGAATAAAACCAGGAGAGACAAATAACTGGGAAAGCCACGTTTTGTGCTTCTCCTTTCTTTTAATTTCAATGTGTTATTTGTACAGTCGTAACAGCTTTTGGACATGTTGATGAGACAACAGGTGCTGATTTGTTGTCTGTCTTTTATTGTTTCTCAGGTCTTTGATGTAGAGACATCAGACATGTTGTTTGAAATCAGGACCAATCGAATGAGCACAGTTCAATACTGTCACGCCTGCCCCACCAGTAACCTGCTGGCCATTGCATTTTCAAACTATGCTGTTGAGGTATCTCACTATATATTTAATGTCTCCTTTTTTTATATAAAATTCAAAATTGTGTATGTAAGTATGTAAAGAAAATTCTCAATAATACTACTACTAATAATAAAGATAAATAAATGTTTGTGTTCCAGCTGTGGGATCTCGAAGCCAATAAAAAGATGGCAGACTGCAGTGGCCACCTAAGCTGGGTGCAGCGTGTCCAGTTTTCTCTTGATGGCTCACAGCTGCTCTCCTGCTCTGATGATCAGACCATCAGGGTAAGACTGAGTGTGTGTGATAAAGCTACAGTATAACAGTACGGAGAGAGGCTGTCAGTGTTGTTCTAATTGCTTATTCTGACAGTAAAATTAACTTCACAAGTTGACTAATTACACTATGTTCCCCCTTGCCAGCTGTTTCAGTTCTTAATGAGCAGTGCTCAGGGATGGTGATGTAACTGTAGTACAAAAGGTATCTGGTCTTTTTTATGGGAATGAAATGCATTTAGGCCATGGCAGAAATAAAGATCTAACTGTTGCTTTGACTTGCTTTTAAATTACTTCTCTGTTATTTGGGTTACATAAAGATGGCAAAATAAATTATTTAACAGGTTTGTCTTGACTCATTGCTCTCTAAAACAAAATAATATGTATCTTAAATAGCTTGAAGACAATGTAACATGAAATATCTCTGCAGTTTAGCCTTTTGGGTGTTTTTTTTTTTTCTTTTTTTACAGTTTTTACAGCTGCTGTTTTTCAAACAAGGTGGCAAAACTGTCCCTGACAGTCCACAACTACAGCAGAGCCTTCTGTACATACTGCTTATTAGGGGTGAGAGAAAAATGTCGATACTGCAGTACATCATCTCACTTCAAACTGAGATCGCTATGCTGGCACCAGATATTGATCGTGACACACAGCCACAGACTCACAGCCACAGACTCACAAGATGAAAAGCAGTCACTCCTGTTGTTATAAACTTAACAGGGCAATAAATTGCAGGTCACACTAGGGAAAAGGTGGGATAAACAGACGTGTTTACAGTGTCCTCTTTCATCAAAAAGAAAAATCCTGACCTGCCGTGGCAAATATCCTGCAAGAAAAAAGAAAAGTACTTTGTGGCTATGTGTGGATTTGACTTGTTTTCACCAGAAACCCTCATCTTAACTGCCAAGAAGATTCCAGTGACTTAAATATTGCCACAACCGTCAATTTATTCAGTTGATATTGCATATATTCAACTCTAACTCTGGGTTATTATGTGAGATTTACATATCTTGTTCGTTCTGTTTTAAGATATGGGAGACCAAGAAGGTTCACACATCCTCAGCCATCCGCCTGAAGAGAGATTCTGACGTTCTGTTTAATCATGAGGAAATCATAGTGTCAGCTGCAGATAATTGCAACAGACTGCAGGTGAGTTGTTAGGAAAGTGGATATATCAAAGTGCATAGAGTTTTTTTGTGGCAGGAACGTGAAGCTGTAGTATTTTTGTTGGTTGGTACAGTGATTTAAAAAAAAAAAAAAAAAATGCGTGTGTGTGTTTTAGGTGCGTGATGGTAGAACAGGATCGGTGCTGTTCCAGTCAGAGGAGAAGTCATCCAGGATCCGGTGTACCTGTATCTGTCGGCAGCCCTCTGCTGTTGTCCTGGGGCAAGAAGATGGTACTGTGCAGGTAGATTAAACAGATTCTTACATTACTGAAGGACATAATAAATTGCACATAAAACAAGCATATCGAAAGTACGCTCACTTTCAGCTTTATTTGGTACAAATTGCTAGTTCCAGGTTGAACTCTCTTTTCAGAGATTTTAGTATTCGTAGCTGACCGGAGTGGCATCCAGTGTGGTCTTTTGCTGCTGTAGTCCATGTGCTTCAAGTCTGGATGTGTTGTGTGTGGTCTTTTTTTGAATTCTGTGTAAACCCTAGAGGTGGCTGTGTGGGGAAAATCCCAGTGCTGTCATGCACCAACAACCAGACCACGCTGTGTAATGAGTAAATGAAATCACCTTTCATCAAATAATAATCTATAGTGTAATGTTTACTAAAAAGTAATGTTTCTCCTCTTTAAAGCGAGTATAAGTACTCAAATACTGCAAATTTCCTATATCTTTTTTTTCCTAATCAAAGAAGCACATACATGTATGGGCAGGTGTGCGTGTGTCTGTACAGATGTAAAAATGTTGAGCATTTGAGTTTAATGTTCCATTCCACATCACTGTAGGAGGTGTTCTTTCAGGCCGTGTTGAGTCATGAGATCTGACATTATCGCTGTCACTTTTTTTTTTTTTATCTGTCCTATCAGCGGTGTGACAGGTCAGCACCTCTTTCATCTCCTTTTCCCTTGACTTGTTTCAATGTTTAGCCTTTCCTTTTACCTGTAATTTATATTCTCAGTGCTTTTCACTCCTGCTCTCTGTATTTATTTCTTTTTCTCCCTCTTTTGTTTTATCTATCTTTTTTTCTCCTTTGTTCTGTATGTCCCCGTTCTCTCCTTGCTCCACTGCTCTTTGTCTAGCTGATAAATTGCGGTTTGCAAGCAGAGAATGAGATTGTAGTCTGGTGTGTGTGTACTTAATGCATATTCTGCAGCAGTAGAGGACATCCCCCAAAGTTACTGTCCTATATTACAGCACAAACACTCACTCAAACAGGGTCCCCTGACACATCAGAACTGAGGCCATTCCAGCCCCCTACAGGAGAGAGCAGCTCTAATTAATTAAGAGGTCCTGCTGTCTTAATGAATACAGGAGCTAATGATTTTAATTACAGCTCCTCTCTGGCCCTTCATATGTCTCCCTTCCTGTCTCCTGGGAACAATTTTTCAACCAGAAAGTAAAGAAAGAGCGATGATTAGTGATCCAAGACAATACCTGGAGAGAATTTTGATAAATGCAGATGCATACAAACAGTGATATAAACTATATTGCCAAAAGTATTCTCTCGTCTGCCTTCACACTCATATGAACTTGAGTGATGCGTCATTCTTTATCCATAGAGTTCAATATAATGTGAGCCCGCTCTTTGCAGCTGTAATAGCTTCAGCTCTCCTGGGAAGGCTTTCTACAAGGTTTAGGAGTGTTTATGGGACGTTCTTCTTCCAGAAGCGGATTTGTGAGGGTAGACACTGACAAAAAGGCCTGGCTCACGGTCTCCACTCTGTCATCCCAGAAGTGTTATTCCACACCAAACTTGCTCATCCATGTCTTTATGGATCATGCTTTGTTTACTGGCGTGCAGTCAAGTTGGAACAGGAAGGGGCTGTCCCCAAAATGCTCCCACAAAGTTGGGAGCAACCACCGCAACTCCTGAAAAACGACCCTACACCATAATCCTCCTCCAAACTTTACACGTGGCACAGTGCAGTCAGACAAATACCGTTTCCCTGGTAACCACCAAACCCAGACTCGTCCATCGGACCGACAGATGGAGACACGTGATTTGTCAATCCAGAGAACTTGTCTCCACTTCTCTAGAGTCCAGTGGCGGTGTGCTTTACACCACTGCATCCGATGCTTTGCAATGCACTTGTTGATGTAAGGACTAGATGAAACTGCTCACCATGGAAACCCATTCCATGAAGCTTGCTGCGAACTGTTCTTAAGCTAAACTGAAGGCCATGAAGTTTGGAGGTTTGTAGCGATTGATTCTGCAGAAAGTTGGTGACCTCTGTGCATCTAAGCATCCACCGACGATGCTCTCTGATTTTTACATGGCCTACCATTTCGTGGCTCAGTTGCAGTCATAACCAATCGCTTCCACATCATATTTATATATATTTATTTAGCATCTTTTCACAGTACCACGCAGGAAATTACTGTGCCCCTGAGAGCGACCGATTCTTTCACAAGTGTGAGTCAGTGGGTTGGGCATTATTCTGAACACTGAATATAATCCAATTCCTGAATCTCTGTTGCAGACATGTTTTCTATTCTGACACATTAAGAAATGAATGATTTAGGGGTATTTATTGTTGCAGTTCTAGCACCAGGTGGAGCCCTAGTGTAAGCTGGATAAAATCGTGGCTCCTCGGACTGCTGCAGCTCATTCATATTTTTTTCCTTAAACGTGTCGTTTTATTTATAGCCAGTGTACTGGAGAA
The DNA here is from genome assembly GCF_057382095.1 of Aulonocara sp. 'chitande type north' Nkhata Bay. Lineage (NCBI taxonomy): Eukaryota > Metazoa > Chordata > Actinopteri > Cichliformes > Cichlidae > Aulonocara > Aulonocara sp. 'chitande type north' Nkhata Bay. The sequence continues at coordinate 28,680,409 of NC_141360.1, read as the reverse complement.
AAATTAGCAATGATCTGTCAGTTTGCAGCATTGTGAGCTGCCAGCTTTGTTATGCTAATGTAAAAAGTTGAAAGTTTGTGAAATACGTGCAGGAGAGAGAACATAATGTCACTGTGTGTTTCTGTATGATTGAAAAGTGCAAATGTGTGTTTGTGTGCACCGTGTGCATTGTGTGCCAGGCGTCAGGGCTGACAGTTAGTCATCTCCTAAGGATGCTTGGCTGCAGGATCCGAAGACTCCTGAGCCCCCACAGGGGGTTGGTGCTGGCAGTAGCTCTGTGCACAGGCAGCGTGCAGGTATGGTAGGGAAGGAGTATGATCTGTGTGTGAATGTGTTTGCACTTCAGAGTGTTCAAGAATAACTAATTGCTGTTTGTGTGTGTGGCTGTTTGTTTACTTTTTCAAAGGGCTTTTAAAGCTAATAATAGAAAAGGCAGATTATTGTTGTCACTGTGCGTATCAGCTATCACATCTCACCATGCAGGACCAGGCTAATTATTTGGCCATCTCACCACTTTTGTTCATGTGTCTTTGACCACATGAGTCTTAAAGCGAGTCAGTGGCTTGTTTATGTCTATTAAAATGAGCAGTCCCCTTTTTTCCCTCTTTACATATTTCCCCTTATATATTTATTTATTCTTTTACCAGATCTCCATGGACATTTCCATTAAAACCCTAGCCCAGAAATACTTGAGCCTGACGTTTAATGCTTGCCTAGGTGTTCTCTCACAGGCTGTGAAACCCGCGTGTCAGAACATGGAGCTTGACAAACATGGTCAGCACACCCTGAGGCTTGTTCTGCTCAGACTTTTCAACCCTTTCTCCTGAGACATAAATATTTTAGTGCCTGCTAAAAACCCCAGGTGACATCAGCCTTTACTTTATACCTTCAAAACCGACAGGTGATGGGATGGACTGAAGTTTATTTTGTGCTCTAGGTCTTTAATTATTTATGTATTACTTTGTTGTTTGCGGTTTATGAGGTTTCGCAGATCGCAGATTCCATAATTTATCACAATTGTTGGATAGCTGCAGTGGGGACAGACAGAGATGGGGCAGGAGGGGAGTGACATGTAGCAAATGTCCGGTCTGTTTGGAGTCAAACTGGGGGACTTAGCTGCTGAGGGCATTGCTTTTCCCCATGTGGTGTATGCCCCAATCACATAGCCATCTGTCTGCTCCAAATCTGAATATTTCTTCTATTACTGGATAAATCTGTCAGATGGTTAATTAGAAAAGTAAAGTTTTTGGATTAGTGTTACAGTAGATAATAAATCAAATTTCACCTCAAAATAGCCTAATTAACACTTTGTTAGTCCTTGGCAAGTAGAATAATTAGCTTTGGTGATCAACTAAACATCTATTATATTATACAGTTCTGTTCCACTTTTTCAGTGTTGCCTAAACCCACAACAGTTTCCCAATCAATATAATCTGTGATAATGATCTTTATTCTGATGTGATTTGTGATTGCTGATCAGTCTCAGTAACCAAACTACCAGTTTTGTGTTGTACTTCTATAGCACAGTCCTTAGTGCTAACCTGCTCGTTTAGCCCTTACAGTCCTGTGCAAAAGTCTTTAGCCAGTCATTTGTCATCTGTCACTTGTTTATATTTTGCCAGGGAAATGGGTGTAATGACTTACAGAAACATCTGCAAATAAAGCTGAAAACCCCTCAGTATATTTTGTACAATTCTAATAACCTTGAAAGTCAATATTTGGTATGACCACCTTTATTCTTCAACACAGTCTGAACTCTCTTAGGAAACTTTCTTGTAATGTCTTCATGTAGTCTTCAGGAAAAGTTCTGCAGATTCCTGAAAGACATTCTTTGGATGTCGGCTGCCTTTTCTTTGCGAATCACATCGTTAGTGCAGAAATACAAATTTTATGCCCATCTTTCTTATACTTGCTATGAATAAGTAAAGAAATCGGTAAAAATTGGCTCTTGGTTCTTTGCTAAGATGTTGTTTATATGTAGACACAACACTGGTTCATCTCTTAAGTTGGGGTTCTTTCATTTTTGAATGATTCATAGGTCGGTGTTCAAGCAAAAACCAACATTCCTCTGAAAATGGTCAGATACAAGATGTAATTGGAAAATGAGTGAAAAAGCAGCCGATGTTCAAAGAAGGACTTTCACAAAGCCTGGAGAGAGAACTGTTGTTTAAGACCACAGTAACAAATCACACACCTGGGTGCTTGGAAGAAAAATACATAAAAGTTGGAGGTGGCTTGAGACTTTTGCACAATATTGTATATTTTGTACGTTTCAATCACAGTTGATTGATACATCTAACAACTAAACACAAAGCAGACTGATATGAATGTGTGTCATTGTTTTTACAAGATTTTCATCACCGAAGTATCTAAGACATTGCCAAAAAGATAATGAAATGAAATAAATGGATTTCAATTTTTTATAATGTCTGCTGAGTACACTCACACTTCACTGAATCCCAGAAATGTCACCCACACAGAGGTGCTGGAGGAAAATAGTCCAAGTCTTAAGGACTGGCATTTGTATTTCATGACAGTTTCAGTTATTATCTAACACCTTTCTCATATTGGTTTACTCACCTGTAAACTCATTATGGATCTCTGGAAGCCTCCAGGATTTGATGTTCCATCCAGTTGACCTTTAGAGGGCACTCACAAAATCTTATCTCTCTCTCTCAAATCCAGCTCTGGCTATTCTGTGAAGGGTCTCAAAGTTTTATTCAGAACTCAAAAGTGACAACACATGGTTTTTCTTTTTGATGTGCTTATCACTGTTAAGCCAGCAGTGGTGCTTTACATCTCTTCTTTTAAGTTCTCCCTTAAAGTGTGACTTTCTATCAGGATTTTTTTTTTTAAAGAGAACCTTCAGAGACACTTTTGCTGCATAAGTGTATCTTTAGACCCGTTTTGGAGCAAGCCATTAACCATTAGGTCTTACTGTTTACTTGATTATTTATGTTTATTTCTTCCTTCCAGGTGCTGGAGGTGCCCTCTGGGAAGCTTCTGGCCACTCTGCAGGGGCACACTAAGACTGTGCTGCACTGTCAGTTCAGTCAGAACGGCCAAACACTCATCACTTCATCTGAGGACGCCACCATAAGAGTAGGTTCCTCCTCTTTCTAGGTTGCTTTGTTTTTGTCTTTATCCTGTGTGTCTGTCTGCTTTATATTTCTGTTTCTCCTAGTCCTATTCATCAGTATGTTCTCCATCCTCACTTTCTTTTCCTGCTAATCAATGGCAAGTTTCTTTCACCTCCCCTGCCAACCTGCTTCCCATTTTTCTTCTCTGCTATCGATTACTCTTTCCCCATTCCCATTCCTCACCTTGAGTAAAAATGCCTTCCATGCTCAATCTTTTAACCTCACAATATTTCAGGTCCCTGTGGTGTTTTCACTTTCCCCTACCTGTTATACTCTACCAACTTCTCTGTCGGCCTCTGCACCTCTCCATTCTTCATCCCTCTTTTTTTGTGTCCTCTCCTTCCTTTTCTCTTTCTTTGCCTCGGGCTGTGCCGCTCTCGGTAGCTCTTTATCTCCGTCTTGCTCATGTGTTGACCGCGTGCAGCTATCTGTTATGTGTTATTGTTGTGCAGTGTGTGAGTATGTGTGTATTGTTCAGGCCGTTATGCTCTGTCAACTCCCAACGTTCATGCTCTGCTGCTCATTTCCCCTTTCCTCTCATCTCCCTCTTCTTCGTCTATTCCCTTTGCCGACAGACCTGTCCACTGCAGCACTTCCTTCCCTCACCGACAGCACAGCATCTAATTCCATATTCATACAGCTACTCTCTGCACTGTTCTCAGCACTCTCAAACAATCCCCACTTATTCAAAAAGAAACTGAGATTTATGCAGTTTGATATGTGCTCACAAGAAGATGGATATCTGTGTTTAAATGTATGCCGATTTAGTGACACTGATCTTAGTTAATGAAAAGTTTTAACCTTCACACCAATGACAGATTCTTTGCGGGGGGTGGAAAGGCAGCACCTTGCACACAAGGCCATGATTGATAGGATTATCTGGATGCTTCTCTCTGTCCTGCCCTCCGTCTTTGAGCTCAGTTGGACTCCTGTTTCAGCTCATTTCCTGTAACTCTCTGCTCACATAAAACAAACACTCTGTAGACTCATGCACAGGTCCAGATTTCTAACTTAACAGATTCATCAGCATTTAGTGAGCACATTTAAAAGGAAGGGGAAAGGAAAGTAAATCAATTAAGTACTATGATATTATGTTGTAAAGATGGATTTATCCACTTAATTTTATGGGGCGCTACACTGAGGAAAAGACTGCTTGAAAATACTTTCCTATGTTGTGTTAGTTAGAAATGTGTTTTTTAAATTCAGTTAATTCTCTTGAGTTTGACCAGTTTGATTCATCCTTCATGTATAGATACTTAAGAAACGCATCACTGATTAAATTACTCATTAAATACATAGGAAAGGCAAAAATGGCAACAAGGGGTGAAAAGTGATTTTTGATATCTCTGTCACAAAGTGGCTGAAAGACTTTTTTTCTGTTGTCCCCCGTAGTTGTGGGAGTGGCAGTCAGGAAAGTGTAGAGTACTGCACGGTCATAAGGAGCAAGTCAGATGCTTCTCTCTACTCTCCGACTCACCAAACGACTCAAGACTGCTGTCCTGGTCCTTCGATGGTACTGTGAAGGTAAAACTCGTGCTCTTGCACATTTATAATATTACATTTAACAGCCGTGTGAGAACGAATGGTAATTTTTTCTTCTTTGCACACTCTTAGGTGTGGGACACCGAGAGCGGAGAGAAACTGCAGGACATTGAGGCTCATCATGGAACCATTCTGTCCTGTCATGTCTCGCCAGACGGATTCTTCTTTGCCACCACCTCTACTGACAAGACTGCTAAGGTTCAGCGCTCTCTCTCTCTCTCTCACACACACACACACACACACACACACACACACACACACACACACACACACACACACACACACACACACACACACACACACACACACACACACAGAGAGGAGATGAGACATATCTGTTTGTGCCTCCAGTAACAACATGACATATTACTCATCTTCTCTCAAGGCTCCTTACAGCACAAACACATGGATGCACTGCTAGAGGTGATATCTTAAGAAACACTTTTTTTTCCAGCAGTTTGGTAAAAGACCTTAGAGGTTGGTATGCAGCAGAATGCCCCAATGGCCTTGGAGACTTAGCATCAGATCATCAGATCAGTCTGTCGTTCTGCATCCATGTCCAGTCTAGCTGGCAAACTACCCTGGCAGACTGGCAGGCCCACAATCAACTAACATCCCTGTCAGGATATTGCGTTTGCCAGGTTCCCGTTTGCCGACACCACTGCGCCTGACTTTGGCCTGACTTTGACTGACTCTGTGGACTAGAGGTTTTCTGCAAGCAGCTCTTAAATCATCGCTTTCCCTACTCATCATTCAAAGAGCAGCGAACTGCACCTTCGTAATACAAGCTGAACAATCCTGAGATGTCATGCTCTTTCACATCTTTGTGTGTCATTCCTTTTCCTTTCCTTGGATTCTGAATACAGCTGTGGGTTCAGTGTTAGATATATGCGATCAGTTATCCACTTACAGACAACTGGTGTCCCTGAGTGTGCACCATTAGCAACTATTCAAAGCGACTCCGTCTGGCGTTTGTTGAAGCCGGTGATCAAGAGTCACTGCCGCCGAGTTTCACACGGGAATTTGGATTCGGTTGACACTTACTGTAGAGAACAGGCATTGGGTCGTCAGCCAACCTGGCTTCTGTCAGTAAACGGCAGTGAGAGAGAATGTGTGTTTTATGGATTTGGCAAAGATCATAATTGAGGTGTGTGTGTGTGTTGTGGGGCTGGTTAGAAGCCAGTGACATAGTGCTTGCTCTCCAGACCGAGCAGGAGCTAAAAACACACACAAACACTGAAGTCCCTGGCTTCCCTCTATCTGGAGGTCAAACCAAAAGGCTCAGCCATGACTTGCTTTGTGGAGCACCACAAAAAAGGAAAGTGCTCTGTTCTGTCTGTCCCTTTCCCTCCACCTCTTTTTCTCTCCATCCCCCTTTTTTCTCCTTTCTTTTCTTTTCCCCTGACCTTCAGATGAATTGAACTTTGTGTTCAGACGTAGCTAGTCGACTGCCAAATGAAGTGTCTAATTATGAGGCGTGTTATTTTCAGTGCAACGCAGGATGTGGAGTGAGGAAGGAAGGAGTATAAAAAGAAAAGATGTGGAGGAGGGAGTAAAATATGAGAGACGGTAGCAATGAGGGAAAGATTACTGATGAACAGATAATGTTATTGTAACAACATTAGCTCTGCATTTGGCATGATTGTTTGCCGTCATAAGATCTATCAGTGGGTGATGATTTTTCTGAGCAACAGAAATTAAACTTCTGTGTCATTATTACTGTGTTCAATCTTCAGTATTTACAACAGATTCTGTTCTGACAGATTATTGCTAGGCAAACATTTCTGAACAGAGAGATTTATATTGAACATAAAAAATATAGCAAATGTAACACACTTTAGCTTATTCATCACCCTATAAAGCACCCTTAAACTGTGATTTAGATTTCTGCAGGAAATCTACATCCTAACTTGTGTTGCAACTGAACACTCCTTTTATCTCTACACCGCAACCTTCCACGCGATTCAAATTGTTGTGGTATGCATCGACCCAACGTGTACTTAAATTTGTCAGTAGGTGTGCGTCAGGTTATGTAGAAGGTTGCAGCATAGGGTTAAAATGGGGTTTCAAGTATAGCGTAAGTTACGACATAGATCTGATGCAGAATATATTTCACGTAAAAACCGACACAAAATTCAGAAATTTTCAGATCTAAACTTACTTTATGTACAGACCGAACAAGTAGTGTTTTTGCCAAAAATTTGTCCCCAGAAAATACACTGTGGAATGAAGTCAGTATCAAGCAATGCTGGTCCTAATGTTTCTACACAAGAAAAGGAAGAAACGGAGATTCTGGTTTCATCCAGTTGTCTGGAGAAGCCAGCAGCAGGGAGAATTTCATGGTTTGATCCAGGATCTGAAGCTGTATCTCGACCGCTTTCGTACATATTTCAGGATGTCAGTGTGGCAGTTTGGAGATAGACTGGGTCAGTCGGCTCGGAAATTATTGTTTTAACTGTGAGTACGAGGTAAAATAGTATTATATTACTTCCATATCATATATTTACTTTCCATAACATTGTATTTGCAGTACCAGTGCACATTTTGATGCATAAATGTTGCCAAATGCGACATTCTAAATGTTGTGTTTTGTTTATTCGGATCTGAAAAATGGAGCTTGGTTAAAAAAAAAAAAAATGTCGGCCACGTAAATTACACGGTCGGTTTAAACGGCTGCATTAAGGACAGCTGAGTCTAAGAAATATTTTTAATGCACGAAACATTTGCACGGATTTTACACGTCCGATGTGTAAAGGCCTTTGTCTATCTTGACTAAATGATCTTTGGTCGCAAACTTGTGTGTGAAAGTGTGAATGTTAAGTTAAAAAAAAATTCTATATGTTTTTCTTTTCTTTCTCTTTCATTCTGCTCTTAGTTGTGGCACTGTGAGTCCTGGCAGTGTGCCAACACATTGATCGGCCATCAGGAGTGTGTGAGAAGCTGCCGTTTCTCGTGGGACAGCCAACACCTTGCAACGGGAGATGACAACGGAGAGATCCGGGTGTGTTTTCAAAAATACTCAATTTTTATTTTGAAGTCCTTTTATTCTGGTTGCTGTTCTAGAAAGAGACTAGTTAGGCATCTGCTGCTGATGTAAAGCAACCTGATACACAGAGCCACACAATGTTTTGTTGGGGAGGGATGATGCAAAGTAATATGGCGGTGTCAACACACTAGCCTGCTCTATGTTACCAATATGACAACGCATTAAACCACCTAATTTGCTGTGGAACATACAAAAAATGCAATTATAGCAGTCGACATTTATTCCAGAAATCACTCTGTAATTACGTCTCATCACTCATTTAGATAAAGTGCTTACTAATGCATCATGATTGCTGCGGTGCACGGAGGAGGGGTGAGATGAAAGGGGGGAGCTAGGGCTCCCTCTCAGGAGGGGGTGTGGGAGCTGGAAGAGTGTGTAAGAAGTTGGGATGAAGATAGCAGGAAGAGGAGGAGACGTCTGACAGTGGGAGGTGAAGGAGAGGACTCAGGCTGCCAAATTGGATCTCTAAGGCTTTGGAAAATGAAGCACTTGTACACAATGTACACAGAAACTCACACATCCAAAGTAAATATGAAGCCATACTGTGTGAGAGGTAGAGGAGAAGATCTGCTATTCAGCCAGCAAGCCGTATCTGGTTAATAAAGGGTTAATGCCCTCTAGTGGCCTCTGCGCAGAGCAGCTCCATTATTTAGAAATGACCGAATCCATCAGATTCAATTACGTAAACTACAGCGAAATCTCGCCCCGGTTTCTATAGAAACAAATGTGAGTCATTCAGCACAAAAAGCATGCAAAGTGTTAAATATAGCGGTATGTGTGATGTGTCACTGTCAAATGAACATGACATGTGAACAGTTGCATAACAGCTGCAGTAGACTCATCATTTCATTATATACTGTATGTTATATATTATATGGTTTTACTTCAAACTATACACAGAAATGTCACATAAAGAGCAATCCTCATACTCTTCTGTGTTTCCTTTGTCATGTTTTTAGGCTCAAGAGAAGCTTATAGCATCAAACCTTAATATTGCAGTTTCAACAGAATTCATGCACATCATAAAGTCTTAGTGGCAGGGGGCCTAGAGAGTGCAAATAATCCCAGATATACGTGCATATTTTATTAGAGATGTTTCAGTCCTCAGACTGTCATCTTCTAAAGTTCTTACTGACACTGGCATACATATATATACAATCATGTGCTGCTCTTAAAATACTGAGGGGAAGCCAAAGATCGGCTTAGTACGTATAGCAATGAAATTAATGAGAGTATAAACTATACAACATAGTTTAAAGCCGTCAAAGATTTAGAAAAAGATGCCACAAAGAGAATAGAGAATACTTGAAATAATGTCAGTACTCCTGTGTCAGCCTGAGAAAAAGTGTATCTCAAAGACAGCGACTTAAAGGTAAAGAAGCTTACCTCTAAATCTAATGAATGGAATCTACAATTTTACTCTACCAGCCACTACATCTGTTTTATTACATAACAAGAAGGAAACATGTATTTAAAACTGACAGCGTAAAATGTGTGTTAGTTGTTTATAGGCCCTAACATTTGTTTATTGGATGATTTATAATGTGTGACTGTGCACCACAGCTCTGGAGTGTCAAGGATGGGTCCTTGCTGAAGGTTTGTTCCCGGGACGGTAAGGATGGCATGGACTCGCTGCATGGAGGCTGGGTAACAGATCTGCACTTCTCCCCAGACAACTCTCTTCTGGTCTCAACTGGAGGTTACATCAAGGTATGCTAATGCATTCTGCACATTCAAACCCATTTGGTTTTCACAGCTGGCAATGGGTGCGTCTGTTCTCAAGGGAGTGAAATGCAGTTAAGTTGAATTGAGCTGTTCAAATCCATGCCGTCTTACTTGTTTTTTCTTCTGCCTCTGCATGGACAAGGTTCTCAGAGTTGTCCGTCCACCTGACATTGTTAGATATACGCCAATAAGTGTCATTCAAGTGACAGAATCTCTTAAACACCTTGTGGAAATGTATTCAGATCTGGCACAAACATTCACTCGAACCTAAAGAAGAAATTATTATATATGATTGTCAAGATTCTAAGGTCAAATTGACCTCACTTTTGCCTAAACCTCAAGAATCATTATTAATTTGGCAACCTTTCAAAGGATAGATTGCAAACTGATGACATTTTAAACTGAAAAGGTCAAAAGTCAGTCTCTCAGTGACCTTATGTAATTCCCAAACTGCTTTGTGGGACATTATTTAATGCCATAATTTGTGAGCAGGAGAGATTTTGATCCTGTTAGTCCTTGGTGAATTAATGACAGGTCTTTGATGCCCACTTGTTATTTTTCCTCTGTGGTTTCCTTTACTTTACTACATTTGTCGTATAAATGTGCACAGACATGGATCTAAACTTCAGCACTACTGGCCAGCAGAGGCATACAGTCACTGGACATTTTATGTCTTCATTAAAACACCAGTTGGAAAGATGACAGGAAATAAAGGGAGAATGAGGTGGTTGATAATAAGCAACAAATGTCTCCATGAGCTTGAGATATTGCAGTTTATGGCGAGTGCTGAATAATCACCTTCATTTTTTTACATTGTGGGTTGTTGTTTTTTTTTTTTTTACGTGATTTTTCTGGGGGATGAGAGGGGGGCAGTGTTTCATTTTCATGGTATGCAACCCTGATGCTGCCAGGACACTACAAAATATTTACTTTTATAAGGAAACAAAATTAACAGTGTTGGCTGGTCACAAATCCTTTTATTAAGTGATGAAAACCCCCACAAATAATAACAAAGGATAGATAGTAATTTACCTACTATCACCCTAAGTAGTAATCACATCACACACACTCTGTGTAATGTGTGTTTTTATTGCCTTGTATTGACGTATACATAGGTATTGTCCTGCTTCCTACTTACTAATAAACTTGAGTATATTTCTTTATTGAAAAGCTGTTTATGGATGTATGCAGAGTACATTTCTTGATGACTCTATTTTAAAAAATGTAAGGTAGGTAGGTAGATGAACGCTGATTGAGAATCACAGTAAAATCAATGGAAAGATGCTTGCCAGCATGTGTCATCTCTGCATTCACTAGACAGCTGTTGCAATGCTGCAGGTTTACATAAAACACAGAATGCCTTAGAGAAAGATATCAGTGTCTCCTTGTGACGTGACTGGAATGTTCTAGGTCTACGGTCTCGTTCTTATTGCCTTTACTTTACAGCAGAGGGGTCACAAAGCGGACAGTCTCAGCTGAGCTCTGATTGGCCATTTGTTCAGCAATGATGTAATTCTCCAGGGAGAGCACTTCTGATCCATGAGGCTTTATATCTCAGATTACTCCTGATACTGTGTGTGGGGTAGTGCCGTGTGCACGATTGTGTACAAGTGCGCATTTGTTTATACCTGCATGTGTGGGTCGACAGAGTCGTTTCTGTCGAAGGCAGAGAGTGCTGCTGTTCAGGCTTTATATAGACAGATGGCCAAAACGCATCATAATCTCATCTGGTGCAGATTGCTGTTGACAAGATTATAAAACTTGGAAATTATTTCAAAAGTTGAAATAATCGTTGAATGTACTCATTTTAATTAAGAGTCTTTGGTATTTAGAATATAAACATTTAAAAAAAAAAAAAAGCTCTTTCAGACGTATTTTTGTGTCCTCGAGGTATAAAGTGAATGTGCAGAGTAGTCGAAGAATAAAAGTCCTCACCAGGCGGTTCCAAAAGACCACGATTGTAGCATGACATCATACATGAGAATATTTATGATCTTTAGATTTTTTTCTGGATTTAGATAATAAGGGCCATTTTTGGATGTTGAGTTATTCTGTTGCAGCTTTTGGAAACATGACATAAGAAATCACAATAATGGGAGTCGAGCAGTATCCACTACAATAAAGATCAGCAACTGAACAATAATAAAATAAAAATAGGTTCCTCTGTAAAAGTCCCTTTCTTTCTCCTTGCATTTGTTTGTGTGCTGTGGAGAGTGGGTAAATACCCCTCAAAGTGGCAACCCATCAACGTGCACTTTGGGAGAGAGGATCCCAGTCTCCAGCCAAATCACTGGTAAATAGAGGCTGTAACCCAAAAAATCCTGCATTTTAAAGACTTTGAGTTATTTTCAATGTTTTCCATCACATTGTTGGCCGCTTGCTGTTACAGTAGAACTGGACAATCTGATCTGGGAGTATGTATATATTCATTGTGGACAACTTTGTGTATGTCAAAAACAACTGTAACACTCCTGAAGTGATGCACTTCCTCGTAGCCTTTCTTGTAGCTGAAGATGCAGTTTTCATCATCTGGGGTAGTTTTCGACATCAAGTCATGATCAGTCGCAGACATGTGCATCAAACCATGATCGGAATGAGTCTTTCATTAAGTGTCCAGAATTAATAGATTTTTTTTTTTCACCACCTGAATTTTAAATGCGTAAAGGCCTTCCACTAAACTGCAAGTATAGGTTACTGAATTACCTGATTTATGCCTTTTTTACATCAGTGAATTTAATTTCTTCTCTGATGGCACAGCATATTCCAAGATGGCAATGCCAGGATTCATCGGCTCAGATTGACTGGTTCTGGATATTCACACAAGGATGGGCAACAACAGCATCCAGACCTTAACCTCTTGAGTCTTTTGAGTGTACTGGAAAAGATTTTCATAGTCCAACTCTCTTCATAAATACAGTTTCTGAGTGAAATATTAATACATATTAAAACAAGTCGTGCATAGACAGTGAATGTGCGCCACTATCTAAGCTAAAGGCAGTTTAATTAAAATATGTGTATGTGATTTTTTTTTTTTTTTAAGTACTTATTTTTAAGCTGGGAAGAGAACATTTGTTATACATTTATGAATAGATATAAACAATATTCAATAGATTTTTACAAATAAATAGCTATTTACTGTTATCCAACTACTTACTCATATTTAACTACTTAAATATTTCTTAAACCAAACATTTCCTTTCCCCTACAGTTGGCAAAAATTTGCATGATGTATTTGATCATCCAAGATTTGTGTGTGTGTGTGTGTGTGTGTGTGTGTGTGTGTGTGTGTGTGTGTGTGTGTGTGTGTGTGTGTGTGTGTGTGTGTGTGTGTGTGTGTGTGTGTGTGTAATTTGTGTAATCCACATAAAGACAGAAGTGTAAAAGCATCTAGCTAAGCCAACTGATTATCAGCCTGAACTTCACAGTTGGTACACAGACATGATAATGGTCTCACACCAAAATTCTGGCAACAAAGCCGTTTCCTATATTTTCACCAAAATAAAAATATTCCTGTGATCATGGTTTGCTAGCAACAGATTAAAAACCTGAGAAGCAAAACAAAAAACCTCAAAATAAACTTGTTTAAATCCTTTTTTCTTTCTTTATCTCATCCTCAAACTTACCTGCCAGTGAAAATCTAATAGTCATGTGCTGTAATCTGCTTATGTCGCCCTTAAAACTGTGACAAAATTATTAAGAAAAGCATTAGATGTCTACTAAAACACCCTTCTGCTTGTTTATTAATAAACATATACAAACAGGGGTGCTCTACCCGCAGCACTAATGCAGACCTCATCTGCTTCATCTTGCGTCACATCAGGATGACGGTCATAATTATTCTGGGAATCGAATCACTCTGTTACGCCGTTTCATAGACCCTCTGTCTTCTTCAGCGAAGCATGTTGACGTGATAGATCAGCGAGTGGATTTGAGGAGAGGTGATGGATTACTCTGCCTGTCTTAAAGGGTGAACCTCCCTCAGCCTCAGGCTTTGATTGATTAATCACATAGTGTGTCAGCTGGACAGCGATGAGAAGCCATCCCGTCTGTCATAGTAATTACCCTGACAGAGTGAGTATCTCTCATGACAGATAATATAGCCCACAGACTGAGAAAGCACAATAATAATCTGTTTTAACGATTATTGTCAGCGTGTCTCCACGCTCGCCCATTCTGCAACAAATGTCTTCAATTTTACATGGAAACTTATTAGTAAGTAAGCTGATATTTAAAACCTCTGTTTCTGACATCTGGATCTGACAGTTATGAATAAATATAAAGCCAGATACTATTTACTATCACTCAACTATTTTCTCAGATTTGAGAATGATTCATGGAGTCTTTTTATGTGGTAATCATTCTTCTGTCAGTCTTGGAAAAAGGCCTGGCGATCATTTGAGCGCCCTCATAAGGGTATTTGGTTTGTATTTATCCTCAGCTGGTGTAAGGGAAAGATTTCATTATGAAGGATCAGTGGGATTGTGTAAGATGTGCGTTTGGATCATAGATGTAGGCTGATATCGAAGTCTGGCTTGAACACCACAAAAGCTCTAAATAAAGGCTTAGCTGAGGAGCATGAGGGCTGAGTAACTTGTTTTTTTGTTAATTAGAATTTAGAATTAGAGTTTATAACCATCAAACCTGATAACAGAGTAAAGAAAATGACAATGCAGTGTACTGTAAAACTATACCTTCACCATAATAACAAATTCATTCTTCGTGGTTTCAATAAACAACTGTAAAATGCTTAAAACGTTCCTAATATGTTTGGTGTCAGGAGTCGACCAATTTGATTAACTTGGCTAGAAAAAAATCTGATCCAGAATCAGGATGTGATCGCAGTCTTTATTGTTTACGAATTTGAATAATAATCAGCACATATAAATAGCATTACAGAGCTCGAAACTCCACTGACTCGTAATGCTACACGACAGATCTAAACCAATGTGTTTATGCAGAGAAACAGCAAACCAAAATTTAAAGACTGCAGCAAATGTATCTTGGGGGCAATATTTGGAAGTAGTATTAGCATAAGAACAATTTAGATTAGGTTTGATATAAACCAAAATGAACCCTTTAATCACTGTTTTTGTTAATTCTGCAGTTATTTCATAGATTATAATGTAGTAAGTACAGGAAGAAAGTGCGTTCTGGACTACTGGAGAATTTAGGTTCATTTCACAGGTAGTAGCTAGCTCCTACAGACCCTTGCACATCTATAGTACCTTGCCACATGCCAGAATACAAAGCATACGTGAGTATTGGAGGTTTTATAGCTCAAACTTACAACGTACACCTGGTAGTTGATTCGGATCGAGATCGGCTCACGTTCACACCATAAACAAACCGCACTGGAGTTTGTTTGGATCTGCAATGAGATCACCTCCTTCAAAGGGTCTTGGTCCGGTTGTTTTGGTCCACACCCAAGTGCGATTACTCAGTTCCTATCTGAACAAACGAACCAAAGTTCAGTTTAAACGGATTAAACACAGCAGGTGATAACACTGCTAAGACCGAACCACGTTTCATTTGTGCGACAGCGTTTTGGAAGACAGCTGTCATAGTAAGCAAAGCGGAGCACACCCGAGAATGTTTTCCTTATCGCGATGTGATTCAGTGGAGAGTTTTCAGCTATCAGATCCTCTCTGATCACAGCTGTAAACATGAGAAGCCCTTCCACGGTGTGACTCGGTGTGTTGATGCTAGCAGAATGATGATGTTGCTGGCCGGATAAGAGCCAGAGCAGTGACAGCGGGTGACATCTCCCATGGATCTCTCTTAGACGATGGCTTGATATGATACAACACGAGCCTTGTAGCTCTTATTGTTTGTCTCCTTCTATTTGTCTCCTTGGCCACCTGTGCAGAATGATGTTTTCTTGTTTGTCCTGGTGCTTTTGTGTTTTCTTGTCTCTGTCAGTACTCCTTCCTTAATCATCTCTCAAGCTGCTGTTTTTCCACGTCTGTGCTGCTCTCATTCTGTGCGTTTTATCACGCCCTGCTTCTCTGTATGCTTGGGTGAATGATGCGAGTGTAATTAAAAGCAGCAGGCCATTGTGTGAGGGTATGTGTTAGTCCAGTCCCCTGTTGTGGGTAGATGCCGGTGTAGAGTGTTTAATTAAACTTCTCGTGCTCCTTGTCACCAGTGTTTCTTTTTCTCTTAAAAAAAAGAGGAAAAAAAACACATTAAATTGCTTGTATTTCTTACAAAACAAACGCCTTCAGGAATTGTTTGGGGTGTGTGTGTGTGTGTGTGTCAGGATTTGATGTAGTGGCGTGGTCCAGCCCTCAGAGAGAGGCCGTTACATTCTACAGTGACTCCCATCATCTCTCTCTTCTGTTCTGGGTCCTGCCAGGAAATGCTGTACCTGTCTCACACCTGGCCTTGATACACACACGAACACACAAACTCTGCAAACGGCGATGAGACAATCCGTCACAGTGCCATGGTCCAACAGGGAGGCAGCAGGTGTGAAAAGGCTCATCCTGACTGCAAGAACACACACGCACCCCCACCAGCCCAGAATAATTCACACCATTATGTTACAAACAAAACAAAAGCACTCAAGTGTCTCTTTGTAAATACTGACTCAAAAGAAAAAGACCTGTCCTATAGTATTGAGCCCTAATCAGTAACTGTGGGTACTCTTTAGGAGATTTTATACTTTCTGCATCCATGAGTCAGCTTATTGGACGGTGAGTTTAAATGACAGTCACCAGCTACGCATGCACCTGGGCAGTGAACTTCAAAGAAGTATAACCCAAATGAATACTAGGCTGTTGGGTCCCCAGCTTTGCGTGTCCATATCCTCAACAGAGTTTAACCCAGGCTTCAGGTTTGTTCTGTGTTACTAAGCGACCTGTCATAAACCAGGCTTAGGAGCCATGTCGTTAGCAGGGATCTGAATCCTGTTTGGTTGATCATCTTGCATCAGTTGGATCAGACTTGTTTTAAAATTAGAATCCAAGAAACTTGTTGGATAATCTAGCAAGCCCTAATGAGAAGTCTTCTTCCTATTTCAGCTACTCCATTTAGGGGTTGCCGCATCAGATTATCCGCTTCTGTCACATCCCATCCTTCGTTTCCTCTTCTGCCACACCAACCCTCTGCATGTCTTCCTTCACTACATCTATGAATCTTCTCTGATCTTCCTATTCTGTTCCTGCCCAGCTTCAACAGTTCTTTTCCATATCTTCATGATATGGCAGTTCAGCTATATCCCCCGTAGTTACTGTAGCTCTTTCCATCACCCTTGTTCACCCAATCTCCAAGAGTCCTCTCTCCCAACCATCTCTCTACCTGCACAGGTATGTCATCTGACCAACCACTTTGCTACTGTTCATCCTCTTTGTACCAGGAAATGATAGGAAGTAAGAGTTCTGTAAAAAAGGCTACTAATGTGAGAAAATAACCTTCAGCATCGAGACTGCATTGAAAACTCATTGAATGTGATTTTTTTTTTTGCATTATTGGGTGGTGATTGTACCAACTAACTTTGATTAACTAACTAAATTCCACCTTAAATTAACATAGTCTTCACTAGAACAGGGCAATAGCAGCACAGAATTGCCAAACACATACTAAATCGCACACAAGCATACATATATACATACACTTCTAAAAGGTGTAAGCCCAGATGGATACGAGTATTTCAGGTGATGGTTCTCCCCTGCTACTTCTGTTGTCAGCCATCACTTATCAGGCGAACGTGTGATGGAGGAAAAAGGGAGAAACACAATTTCACCTTTTTACTTTCTTGGACTCCCCTTGCTTCCAGTCCCTATTTTTCTTGGGTTCCCAGAAGACCTGTTCATCCTGTTTCTGTTATCTCTGTTTTACACCTTCCTTCAGTTGTCGTTAGATTTTTTTTTTAATACAATCACACACTGTGGTTATCAGTGTGCCTTTTTAGCTTTCATCTATCATATCAAAATCCGTCTCTTTGCTGTTTCATCAGCTCAAGCCAACATTATTAAGCGTCCTAACAACTCCTTGGCGGCCAGTGAATTGTTAGAGCCAGTCATCACTCCAAGCAAGACTCAAAGTGAGGTAGGAGGGCGGGGAGACTAGATGAAATGAAGGAGTGAAGGTTGCGCTGACCTTCCCTCAAGAGACAGTTGATAGCATAGCAGCAAGTTGCGTAGGTCTGAGCAAAAAGAACTGTCCAGAGTAACTGCATTCACCTCTCCCGGGGGATGGGTGAGGTATCGAGCAGTCAAGACTCTCGTATAATGAGGTTGACTAAGCCATGAGTAAATGTGTCTCATGTTTCCTCACCGGCAAAGCCGATCTTAATGCTTTCTCTCAAGGCTAAACATTAGTCATTACAACTATTCATTCTTCTGTCTCTAGATCCTGTTGTGTAAAGTCTTTTTTCTTCTTCTGCATAAATAATACTTGTTGCATATGTGATATTTTTTTTTTTTTTTTTTTTTTTTTGATTGGACATAAGAAAAAGGGGGCGGTGTGTTTCAAAATGTTGAATATTTTAGAATTCACGTGTCACCAAGTGATTTAGTGAGCCTCTATCCCAGCCATTATAGAGTATGGGGACGCCACTCCATTACAGGACAGACCTCCACACACTCAGATCCACAGCTGCTTCCAATTTAGAATCACTTATTAACATGGATGCCTTTCGACTCCAGATGGTATTGCATTGTGGATCAAAATTTGACTGCACTTTTTTGTTTTCAAAATTTCACAATGTTTGACAAAATCCTCAACAAATGCAGCTCCAAACCATGAAAGCACCTCTACCGTGTTTTACAGATGATGTAGACTCTCACTGTTGTCCTGAACTTCTCCATACATATCCCAACTGTTTTATCCAAAAATTGGAAATTTGGATTCATCACTCCATCAGACCCCTTGTCTCTGATTTTTCAGTCTACTTCTTTTACAATTTGGCAATTTTCTTATGATTTCCATTATTTAAAAATGATTTCTCACAGCCACTGAGAACATTTCTGATAATGCTTTAGTGAACAGCACATGGATCAACTGATGAGCCAGATACATTTTTCTATCTCTTAAAGACATAACTTTCTACAGAGCCCCGCAAGGGACATGGGAGGAAAAAAAAATTACGATGAACTTTTGCGAGATCTCGCAAAACAAACTCGGGATCTCGCAAAAGTTTTGCGGGATCAAAACAAACATTCCTCTGAGAATGATCAGAAAACAAGGGCTGGTACAAACCAGCCAATGTTCAAGGAGACCTTCAGAAAACTTGGAGAACTACTGCTTAAGACCAAAATATAAATAGAACAGAATAAGTGGGCTCAAGTCTTGAAAATGTTGTTTACTAAGTGAACTGGCACTCTTTGGCACCTTTCGCTGCTGTGTCACAGGGACCAACGCTGACTGAGGAGCTGCCATGTTTATTTCCAATCCTAGTGTGTCACAGGTTATTACCTCTCTCCTGTGATTCTAATTTCAGCCCTTCATCAAATGTAGGCCAACAAACAAGTCCCTTAATTGCGAAATGAACTGCAGTTCGTGATGTTTTGTCTGTGTCCTTTATTCTGACACTGGAAGCTAACTCTGTTACACTAATAAATCATGTAGAGCTCACTTTGGTGCTTATTCAGATAGAAAAAAACACTTACATAGGCTGCCAGTCATACTTACAACTTTTGAAACAAAAGCAGGCCTAGACAGAAATCTGAAGATGGCATGACTACATCCTGAAAGAGAACGATAAATATTTGGACTGAATGATGCTTATCGTGAGAAAAAGCATCAAGATCTGCTATGCCTGTGTTTTTTGTTTTATGAAAGGATGGGATAGGCCCATGTGAGAGCGTTCACACTTGCCACAAGCCCTTGGTCAATAATCTATTAATACAGTGAATCGCAACTTTATTTATAGCTGCAGTTTGTGTGGCTGTGACTTTCTGGTTTTCTCTTTCTGTCGTTCCTCTAATATGCTTTGAGGTTATGTTATTTGCAACAACAATGATAACAATTAATTTCTTCATGAGGTTCATTTTATCTCCACGCAACGCTTGTGTGTACTTCGAATCTTTCTTTTTTGTGTAGCAACAAAAAGATAGCCACCTTTAGTATATTTGGAATTTGTTGCACCCCTTGGCTTTCACTTTGATCAGTCCACTCCCACTCCTTCAAAATTGGTCCAGAGATGGAAATAACACATTTTTATAGCCTTCTAAGAGTCAGTGTAATAGGCCACCATGTTGGTTCAGGCAGCGTTTGCAGCTTTGCTTTCATTCAATGGGTTCGTGCTTCAGAAATAAGCATCCCGCAGTGCTGCTCCAACGTAGAAGCAGACCTGGCTCTAAAAATACCTGCACACACTCACAAGATGCAAAAGACCCCCTGAAAGCCGACTATCTTTTTCTTAGACAGAACAACAGTTCTCCTTCTTGTTTTTTTTAATGCATATTTTAACATGCACATGCTCTTTCTCATGTGGTCAAAATACATCCAGAGCAGACACGTACTCCCTCGACTGTCTGCTTGGGAATTTGTTTCTGTATGAGATAAAAGAAGAGCGAAGAACTTTAGAGAGAGTTGATATCGGAATGAAGATGGCCTGGTTTCTGTACTCGTTGTCAGGCTTTGGGTATGAACACAAGCTGGTGAAATATTTATCTGCCTCTTGGAGGCGGTTGTTTCCTCTGCGTCGCTCATTAAGCCAGGGTTAATTGTCTCGCTTGCTGTAAAAGAAGGGTCTCTGTTTGTTCTTAAAAAAAAGGAACAGCAAGACGAAATGAGGCAGGGAAGATGTGTTAGATTACTGATAGAGGGGAAAAGTAGAGCTAGGTGGTGTGTGCTTTTCAAAATGCAAAGACGCTCGCTCACAAATGAGCTTACTCAAGCTTGTTCTTTAAAGTAGGCTTTCATGTCACATATATATACTGTTACTGTGGTGGGTGCTCATAGGAAACAGCCAAAGTTTCACATAATGAGGTCGGCATATGTGCAAGTGATCCCTGTGAGCCAAAAACTCAGCTTCAGTCTGCAGTTTCTTCCTACTCTTGGCTCTATATAACGGCAATAAGAGCAAGGTAGTTAGTTGGTCATTTTCATCCCATGTGGGTCATAAGGCTGCAACAAAGAGAGTGGGTATACGTTATGTGGTCGTCTCAAGCACACAGCTCTGGTGGTAAGCGCAGAAGCCCCACCAGCTCGCTGTTCAAGTCTTCTCTTTGCAAGAGAGAAGCAATCAGGCAAAAGTCAACTAGAAGGGAACCGTTTGTGTTAGACAGGGATGTTCTGAGTGGCTACGGCAAGGCATAGATACAGAAGGATTGTTTTGAACTGTGAATCATGCAAAGCTATTGTGATGTCAAAAATAAAAATACATTTTGAAATGGCGCATTCCTACTGATTTTACTTATTCTGTATCTTGATATGTTTTTGGCTCAAGAGTTGGGAGTTTGCCTTGTAATCGGAAGGTTGCCGGTTCGAGCCCCGGCTTGGACAGTCTCGGTCGTTGTGTCCTTGGGCAAGACACTTCACCCGTTGCCTACTGGTGGTGGTCAGAGGGCCCGGTGACGCCAGTGTTCGGCAGCCTCGCCTCTGTCAGTGCGCCCCAGGGTGGCTGTGGCTACAATGTAGCTTGCCATCAAGCATTCGTGTAAATGTGTGTGTGAATGGGTGGATGACTCAATGTGTAAAGCGCTTTGGGGTCCTTAGGGACTAGTAAAGCGCTATACAAATACAGGCCATTTACCATTTTGTATTCTTTTTCTGGCATTTAATTTTGTTCTTTATTGCTTTCACTAAGGAGGTTATGTTTATGGTAGAGTTTGTGTGCGTGCGTGTTATTTTGTCTGTTAACAGTCCATTCAAATTGGCTTCTATCCACCAAGGTCTTCAAGGTCAATTTAATAATTTTTGGATCCAAAATTGATAGAAAGCCTTTTAGCTTAGAAACTATGATTCTTACCAGTGTGATATTGTCAACATATAGAAATTACTGTATAAATATAAGATCAATCGATTAATCTGAAGGTCAAAGTGATGAGACTGCCGTATGAGAACAGGTTATCAGACTGACAAGAACATATTGGCATGGGATACTTTGTGAGTATAGTTGTTTCATTTTTTAGGACTTTGTTATGCACATCAGAGTAACAGGTTATAACAATTTAAAGTCATAGAAATACGAATATACGTAGAATATTCTGAAATAACTATTATTGTTTTATTATTTTTATTTATTACTACTACTACTTTATTACTAAACATTTAAACAAATTTTGCCAAACAGTGAAACAAATGCTACACATGGATCATATCCACATAATTAAATCAAAGAATAATAAACAATTGTGCTTTAAAACGGAGCAAAAAACAAAAGCTTGCACATTGCTCTTGTTTTCACTGCTCTAGAAAATTCTTAGAAAGGAAAAATAACAAAAGTTAGTTCAGTCTTTTTTATCTTGTTTGAATCACAGTTATCACCACCATCTGTCCTTCCAGCCCTGCTGGTTGGAGCTATGATTTCATTGTTGTTTACTTTTTCTAAATTAAGCGTGGCCACTTATTTCTGTTGCTGTAGAATCTGATTTTTATTATTTTTTTGTAATAAAATCAAGATTTAAATGGTCACACCTGCCCTTTCCTTATAAACCCAACAAATGATTTATTATAAATGTATAAAATAGCTGTTACATGTATGTGTTGTAAATGTAACAGTAATTTTCTGATTAAATCAAATGAAGCTCACTCGTCACAGCTTTCTAGCTTTGGGCCAAACTGTTAATGTGAAAACAAGATTTTCTGTTGAAGTTAGCTCTCCTCTTTTCACTCGTTGTTTTTTTTGCCAGTTTCACACATAATCTAAGTGTAAATTATATATTTGTCTTCTTTTCTTAATCCCCAGCTGCTCTTTTATCCATCAAGTAAATTTTTTGTCTCTCGCCATTTCTTTTGATGTTTCTTGTTCTTTCCCTGTTATGGAGTCTCTTGATCTGCATATATATATTTTTTCATTTATCTTTGCTACATTTTTAAATCATAAAGTCGGGGAATACATGACAAAGAACAATAAGACACTGAGGATGAAAAGTGGGGAAAAAATTCAATGATGTGATGTGTCTTTGTTGCTTTTCATTTTTTTCTCTGCAGAATCCATATTCATTTCCATTTTTTGGGAGGGGGGGGTGGTTCTGGTTTATCTGCAGTGAATAAGGAGTAGCTGGTGGGAATGCTGGTGAGAGAAAAGTGAAGGAAGAAAGCCAGCATGTGAGGGAGAGATGTGTAGAGGATTGTCTGAGCATCAATATTTCAGCAGCGGAACCTTGGATAAATAATTCAGCCTCAGAGTCGCACTGTGTGCCTCTCTGCTAGACTCATGACCTGCTCACACGCTAAATCCCTCACTTTCTCTTTATGAAATGGAGGTGGCCTTACAAAATCACCTCTGGTTGGTCCCTTTTTTTTTCTTTTTTTTTTAAAAATCTTCTTCCTCTCCAGCGTCCACTCCTTGTGGTCTGGCTCTAGATACTTTTCTTCTTATTTCTACTTAGCATAGAAACTGTACTTATTCCCCCTGGACTCTATTTATGTAAGAGGAAGATGAATTACCTCCTTCCTCCCTTCTAAAAGACCCAACTGTGTTCACACATAAGCATCACTCTG
The DNA here is from genome assembly GCF_057382095.1 of Aulonocara sp. 'chitande type north' Nkhata Bay. NCBI lineage: Eukaryota > Metazoa > Chordata > Actinopteri > Cichliformes > Cichlidae > Aulonocara > Aulonocara sp. 'chitande type north' Nkhata Bay. Next base: position 28,657,342 of record NC_141360.1, on the reverse strand, counting down.
GTCCTCAAATGAATATAAAAACTGTTTTGTTTTTTTATTACATAAGCAATCCTGACTTTCCCTCAGGTAGCCCGAATAAGCAGACCTATTTAGAATCACCACAGCTAATGGTGAGGGCCTGTCTGAGCCAGTCTGGTTCTCCTCTGTTGTTGCCTGAGATGAACTGGGGTTACTCACATTCACACAGACGCTATCAGGCCTTCCCCAGATGTCATTCTAACCTCTGTGTATGTGAGCTTGACACTATCTGAATCTACAGAATGCTTTGGCTGTATTGATAAGGGGATCAGTGGCCATTGTTTTGACATCACGTTTTAGTCAAAGGAGATGCCATAAATATTTGTGCTTTTCATCCAGTGCCATTTGTACTCCCACTGATTGTTGGTATAACTTCTATCATTTGCTATCAGGGATAATAGCTTTTGGACTGCTGCTTCACTTTCCCTTGATGGTTACAGAAGGAAGTTCTTTTTGTTTTATGTTCTTTTTTTGAGTTTTTTATTTATTCATTTATTACATAACAGTTTCCCCCTGTCCTTCTCTGGCAATAAAAATGTACTACAAGCTCACCGGTTTTACCCAGAAACTGATGGTTTCTGCTCCTGTGGCTGCCTAAGGCCCTCAGGGACTGGAATGAGACGTGCAAGAAGTGTAAGTGTAAGAAGCCACAGGATGCCAACTGAGTTCCTGATTTCCAAAAGCTATTTCCAAAAGCTATTCCAGAAGTCAGTCATTTAAAGTGCAGCGTTTACAATATTATACTGTACTGCACCACCACGGCTCTCTTCTCACATATTCTAGTGTCAGGTGATGCTTTATTTGTACCTCAGCCCAGTAAAAAGTGACATGACAAAACCAGGATCTTCCCACAACACCTCCATGTTGGCCTTGTTTGGCAGCATTGTTTTGTTATAATTTTGTCTTCAGTGTAGATGAAGGTGGTCTCCCACTAGAAAACTTTGTTCTTAGCCTGCAGGCTTTCTTGTGGTTTCTAGAGTTTTTCTAAATAGAATGGGAGACAGAGCTTTCAGCTATCAGGGTCCTAGTTTAGTTTCAGCAGACAGACACCTTCTCTAAAGTAAAACTAGGCTTAAAACTTTCCTTTTTGATAAAGCTTTTATTTTAGTGAGAATTAAAAGGGAGGTTTTTTTTATTTTCTTCCCATTGCCACCAAGAGTTCATGAGAGATCGTCTGATTGTTGGGATTTTCTCTCCAACGTTAAAGGATAATATGTGATTTTATGCTATATAAATGAAATAAAATTGAAATGAATAAAAATAAACATTGACAACTGAACCTGCTGCTCCTCCAGTATGCATGGCAAAGTGTCCTTGGGGGGTTCTGTGATAGAAAAAGAAATATATTAATGTGTCTGTGGTCGAAAGTGTCTTCAAATATTGCTAAACTATATGTAAGCTAATGTGAATAATAAAATTAATTAATTAAAAGAAAAAGGCTAACAAGAGGATCCTATACTGTGTTTATAGAGCTCCTTTTGGCACAACACTGCCTTCAGATCATAATTCTGCTTGCTAAGCTGCCTGGCAGGCGGATGCTATATAAGTGAAGTCCATTATTAATGAATAATCCCCCGTGTTTTTAGTTGTAGTATTTGTGTAACCTACACTTGGTTTTGCTTGTATATTATTTCCATGTTGATGCACTGATGCATTCTCTGAATACGCTGAATTTCCACTTAGCCTCACCTGTGCGTTGTCTTCTTTGCATTTGCATATTGTACATGCAAACATTGTCACAAACCCATTTCCCTCCGCTTTCAGCAGCTTCACTACAGACTGCGTTGTCTTACATCACAAAGAAGACCCAAAGTGGTCACCAAACACACACAGAACACCCAGCAAGCAACTCCAGTTTAGTTATTTAGCATCTACACGCATCACTAGCTGTCTCCCATATATCAGTGGTCTCACGGAGATGGTGTTTATGTCAGCACATCAGCCATCTGCTCCGAGGATATGGGCCCTCCATGTGACACACGAACGCAAAACCCAGCTGCATATTCCCACGAGAGAGAAGAAACAGTTGTTATGACAAATGTGAAATATGTTTTACTGTTTTCAGCATCTTTTATCTGTCTGGATTTGCTCACCTATCATTTACCTTTCTCCCGTCTGCAGCTTTTGGAAAAAGCTCACTTTCCTTCCTGTCACATAAAACTATAAATATGCATGCCACCCAGCATAGTCTCATCCTCATCCTCCTGTGTAAATGATTAAACATAGCGATTTTCTGGCTAAGTTTTTTTTTCCTCCTAGTAAATCTAGACTCACTCTGAAATGATTTTCACACTTTCACTCCACACATCTCCCGTCGTCCTTCCTCAAAGCCAACGGGCTTTTTTAAACATTCATTTTGCACCAGCTCTTTTCTCCATACATTGCGTCTCTCTGCTAATCCCCTGTTTATAACCACTTGGAGTTATAGAGTTTTTACTCCCCTTATTATCAATTTCGTCAAAGAGTTTCATCATTCGTCTGCAGCCGTTGTTTGCTGGGAGGCTCAGTCTTGTTTTTCGACTCTGTTTGCTCTCTTCCTCGCCTGTTTCAGTCCGTCTATTGGTCTGTTTATTTTCATATATGTGTTTGTGTGCTTGCGCAGCAGGCGTCTCAGTATTATTTCTTTGTTTGAGCTGTCAGCTCTTTGACAGGCAGCAGCCATCTTTGTTTCATTTCAGATGCAATTAGGCTTTAGCCAAGTGTGTCTCTGCCCTCCTCTGGTATCTGCGGTATATACTCGGTTTGTCGCCTCACCAATCAAATTGATCCCACCTCTATCGTGTTTTTGTGTTGTTTCATGGCTGTATTGTAGGCATCATGGTTTGACCTTGAAAATCTCTTTGCTGAGATACAGGATGAAAGGTCATCGGTACTCGAGTTTAAATCTTGTTAGCCAGACTCTCTCTAATGGTAATTTTCCACCAGTTTGCTGTAGCTGACCTTTTTACACTAAGTAGTGTAGATTCCAGGCGTTTTTGGGGGGTAGTGTGATAAGCCCATCATTAGATAAATGTGTTGGGATCTGACTGATTAAGCTCTATTGATGATTGAATGACAATTCTGCTAAGGCCGCCTGATTTAAAAAAATTTAAAAAAAAAGTTTTGAGTGGACTGTTTGAGGTCTCACTATTTCGGAGAAGCTTGAAGTGGGTCAAGTACTCAGGCAGCTTTTTGTAAAATGAAACCTAACAGTCTTCTGTCAGGCGTCTTCTGTTTTTTGCCTCCTTAGAGGTCTCTAGCACAGCCTGGCTGCTTGATTTCAAGTTTGGGAGATAACTAAAGAAAACTCTCTGAGGAGGGATAACCTGCACAGTGGGGTTGATCGTGCCCTTGCAATCTGGGAAGCCATCGGGCAGTCTGCCGACTTGTCTGTGGGGGCAATTTTTCTGGGCCTCTTGTGTATGGAATTAAAAAAAAAAAGGTAAATAAAAAGCTGAATTATTGTGGATGATAGCAGACAGTTTTGGGTGTGCAGTCCGGCAGTCAAAGCCCCACTTAAACAGGGCTTTGGCTACATGTAGAAATTGTATTTTGCCTACAGATTACATAATTTAGAATGCAGATAGCTGCTTAGAAATATGATTCCTGCTGTAAAAAATGTGCCCAATAACTTTACCTTGATTTTAATACTTCCCTTTATTATATACTTTCTGTTTCTCCTGACTCTTGTCAAAGAGAAATTCAGTTTGTATTGATCATCATCAAACCTCATTTTATTCAACTTAAAAGCTAAGGTCAGGCCACACTTGTAGCTGGCCTTGTATTAAATACACCCTATATGCATATGCATAAACTGCTGCCACTGCGTATAAGAACAAAAATAGGAGAAGCAAGGCTGTTGCTCCACATTATATTGATGATATACCTCCATGACCTCTGTATCAACTTCAGTTTTTCTTGTGTTATCCGAGAGGAAGGTATTTTGCATGCTTATTCCTGTCTCTCTCTATTCACATTCATTCTTCACATTTATGAACCATGTAGGAATTAATTGCTTTGACATAAAGTCATGTTTACTCTCAGGTCACGTTTAGCCTTGAAGGCAGTAGCAAATTACATAGCATAGCTTTGAAGTTCAAGGTAACAAATCTGTACTAATAGCTTTTATGTAAAGCAGCCTTTGTATGCAAATGTTTTGTTAGACAAAGTATGTTTAATATAATATGTTGTGAAATATTTTCTTGTCTGATTTATGGCTGAATATAGACGAAGGAGATGGAGACATTATTTCCATTTCCATAAGGGTTCCTTGTCAGATACGAGCTGTGTAATGATGTGAAAACCACAAAAAGGGGGGCTTAAAATAACCTAAGTGTAACCCGACCTGCTTTTTGTTCCATTTAAACTCAGTAGAAACTGTCTCATATTCACCACAAATATTTCATAGTAGTGTGTCCAGGTGCTGGGCTACCAGGAGAAGTCTGGGCATGAGAGAGAAGATTATTTTTAGCAATTAAAGAAGGATGTTAATGGAAAAATGCACCACATTGCACTATATTTAAAAAAACATCTTTAATCTTCTGGGTCACAAATAACCTAGATTTAAAATTATTCACCCTGCAGACAATAAGATTGTTTTTTTTTTTGGTTTGTTTGTTTTAATACCAGATACTCCTGTCTCCATTTCCCCCAGTGCTAAAGTAGTGGATACTTTTTCTTTTAAAGTCAAAATCCTGACACGGGGGCTTAGTTAAGATGAAATCATCTACCTGCACCATATAGGACATTAAGTAGGACATTAACTAGTATAGGCAAGTGTCACCAATTTAAAGCAACTGCTTTGATTATAAATTATAAATATGACATTTTAGGAGACTATTATAGGAGTCTTCTCTGTTGTCTTTTCTACCAAGATCTTAGCAGCCAATAGTAACAGTGAAGGAAGTCTAGTGAACAAGTATTGCCAGTGCCTTGAAGCAGCAGCAACAACAACAACACACACGCACACACACACACAGTGGTGCAGCGTGAAAATCTGAACAAAAGGAACCTTGCCACATTTTTTTTGCGATGCCTTTTTGGGGGGTATGCAAATGAGCTCACTTTAAAGTTGCTGTAGGGTTTGTGTGATTAATGGGCTGTGTGTGTGCGTGAGTGTGCGCACCTCCTATAAGCCAGCAATCTGCTGCTGCCACCTCTTCTGTTGCAGTCTGTCGATAGACTTAGGGATTCGCCTGCTTTCCTTTATTAACCCACACTCAGAGCAGCTAAAGGTTCATAACAAAAACATGCTCAGCTACTAAAGATTAAACCTATTAAAAAAGTCACGCCATCTTTATTTAGCTGGAAGGGGCATCGTTTCTTGTTTTGATGTGTCATCATCGTGCCTAATATTGTAAACGCTGAATGCATACACACACACACACACACACACACACACACACACACACACACACACACACACACACACACACTCATGCCAAGCTATTAATGATTGACTTGATGTGCCTTTGATGATTCATCCCAGTGAGAAGGAGCTTCAATGGAAAATGTCAACTTTAAACTGAGATTAAAGAGAATAACTCAAAAAAGCTGCAGGGGGTGGTGTGTTTATGGGTCTCCATCGAAGTATTTGAGAGAGCCTGTGGGTGTGTGCGTGAGTTTGAGTCTGGAGATTTTAGAATATTAAATTCGAAATGGTCTTCTGGGCAGCCATCGTAAACTACTGAGTCTTTTTAGTTTTTGTTGTTGTCTTTGTTTCATGAATCAGACAAATCATAATGTACATTACACGACTTCTGCCTTGATTTACTTGTTCCAGAGAAATGTAACTAAATACATATTTTCTTCAATGGTTTGTACATAACTTCTTGTTCTTTCAGATACCCTTGGGTCAAACGTAATGATTTGAACATGTTCTTGTTTTTCTGTCCTTCTTCTTTATATCAAGTGGTGGGAAGTGAAGACAGGCAAAGCTCTGCAGACCTTCTATACAACGGGAAGCGCCTTAAAGAAGATACACGTGTCATCTGACTTCTCCACCTTCGTCACTATCGACAATATCGGCATCCTCTACATCCTCCAGAGAGTGGTGTGACGATAACGCCGCCGGCACCGCTCCAAAAGATGACAGAAACAGACACCATCATCCAGCTTATTGCAAGAACTGCTCAATTGCATAATGTATGCAGACTTGTCCAACGCTAAACGCCCTGCGCATCTAAGAAAAACAGTTTACATTTTCACTTTGCACAGTCAGTAACAATAGCCTTGAGAGCATTAGACAAATACACTTTGCTGGGGTCACATGACCAGTTTGCGCCAGCTTTAAATGATGCACTGTGAAATCTTCTTCCTTGAATCTGCATTACACACATCTTTTTAAACACAAAGAGGTGCATTTAAAAGGTAACACTGATTTCTAAAAAGCCAGCAAACCTGATCATCGGTTCTTCTCAAACCCATTTTTTTTCTATCACTACTATTTACCAACAGATGAAAGATTTAAATGAAAAATATGTGTTTTTTGGGGTTGAGGATTGCACATGTGCAAGAGATTTTCCACTTTTGTATGTATGTATGTATGTATGTAATCGTAAAAGCTATCATAGACGTCCTATGATTTGTTAGAAGTGATGAAGTGAGTTTGGTTTGTCTGTGCTGTGATGCTTTCGAACTTCTGCATTGGGTCAGTATTCATCATTGACAGTTTCAAACCGTTTCTAGACACTGCAGCCTTTCCGTGAATGCACATACTGTGGGTAACAGAGGGTATGTGTGCTTTGTGTCAACACTTTCTAAACATACCAGCACATTTGGAGCTTTTGGTGCACTTTGATGAGCATTAAAAATGGATAGCATGATAAAGTTTTTATGAATTAAATTCTTTTCAAAGCTGAAGAGGTTATTTGTATGTCAGAACTGTTTGTACTTTTGAACGTGGATCAAAGGAAATGTTTTCTATAAAATATAATCACAGCATGTGATTTATAATTTATACTCGAATTTCATGTTGCCAGTCTTAAGACATTTTTCTGCTTTAATTGCCTTTTTTTCATATAACTATATAACTGTTTTAACTTTAGATATTACTTATTACTGCACGCTGTCTTACTACTGAGCCTTCACTTGTTGAGAGCACTTGGAAAAAGTAGTTACAATCTTTAAGGATGCTTTTCTTAATGTGACTTGAAAAACAAATCCTTAATTTGAGTGAAAATTCTGAGGTTTTACTGAGAGAGGCAAGTGTCCCTGTACCTTTATCGAAACCACTCACGTCAGTGAGAAAGGTGTGGACTCCATGTGCAGCTGGAGCAATAAGCACAAAAAAAGAATAAATCAAAGTAAGGATGAAATTCAATAATGCTTGTGTTATTCTCACACTGTGCCCTTCCTGATTGGTGCTTTTTTAAAGTTGCTGTTCAATCATCAAATTTCCTTCTAACTGATATCAGCTCAGGATGTAAACTGTTATATGATGTGGTTCAATGGAAAATGTAATTTATTAAGAATAAATCACATATGCTGTGAAGTTGTATGTGTGTGTTTCCCCTTTCTTTTTAGTTGTGTTTTGTTTAGCAGGCGCTAAATTTATGGTTAAGACCTGGTGTGCTCTGCCCTATAAAACCTCCTCCTTCCTGCCGTCTGACGCTCCCCATGAGGAGCGAGAGCCCTGCTCTCAGGCACAGTGACAGCATGATTCATCCTCACATGGCCTGCATTGTAGGGACGAAGGATTTGCTTGACTTGCCTTCCAGAATGATTCAAAATCAGCTTCTCTTTATTCAACTGTCTGGAATCAAATTTGCAATGATATTTTTCCCTGAGTAAATATTTTGATCTGTAATGTAACAGAGAATGGGCTCAATTCATGTGCGCAGTGATTAGGAGCCTATACATTTACCTGTTTTGCTTTTCTGCTCATCTGGGGAAAAAAGTACAAATACTGGTGATTTTTTTCTTAGCAGAAGATATGAAATCTTCCTCTTGAGTTCATTATTTTTCATGTGCAGGAAAAATTCCCATCTTTATATCTAACAGAATAACAAACTGGCTCAGTCTACCATTGTCCAGAATCTTGAGGCATTTTAGTCAGTGAGGGACAGGAGGTCACTGAACGAACCATCACCTCTCCATTTCACACTGTAGAGATAGCAGAGGCTGGTTCTTATTCGACCGTGCTGCCATAAAGAACGCTGCAGGAAATCATTCCAGCCGCTTTCTATAACACTTCACAAGAGCTCTTCTTATGTGACAGGTAAACACACCTGTCAGGACATAAGACTCCACAGACACTCCTGTATCAAGCCTCTTTGCTGCTCTCATATTTATAGCGCATATGTTATGAAGGACCTTTGCCAGAATTCTCTTTTTCACAATCTCAGTTTTATTTTATTTTATTTTTTTATTTCTTTAACCTTTTTATTATTTTATCACTGTTGTATCACTATATACATTTTCACACAGCCTTACATTATAAGACCTTCAGTGTAGACCTGTAGCACTTTTAACAATGTTGTTTTATAAAAGATTATACAATTTTTATGATTTATGCTGCTCCTGTATCTATCTGTTTTGGATTTATAGATCTAAAACCTGCAGGACACCGGCCCTTGAGGCCTGGAGTTGGACACCCCTGCTTAAAGATTTCCACTCATCAGATGACTTCCATTTTACTGAATGAGCTCAGTTTTAAAAGTAGCTAAATACTAGATAATTAATCAGAATCAGGTGGATCAGGTAGAATATGTACTGCAGTTAATAAACAGTGAAACCTAAGAGACTGGAGTTAGAGGACTGGCTGTTCATAATATAGTTGGTAAAGCAAATGTTAGCATCATGCGTTAAAGCGCTATTTTATGCAATCAAATATTCTCTCTTTTCCCAGCGTTTCATGTCTGCTTTAAATATATTGAGTGCACAATAGAAGCATTTTTGCTTTTGTTCACATCAATTTCAAACTCACCTCTCAGAAATTTTGCTATTTTTTATGATTCCAACACTTCTAATTATGCTAGAAGTTTTTTCAGGGTATGTAATTGGTACTAATATATCTTTGTTGGGATAAATCTGGCATAACCTTTATTATATATCTATATATTTTAAAAGTGTTCATTATTTTATTCCTGCCAGAACTTTTTGTGCATTGAATATGAGTTCAAAAATGCATCTTAGTAACTGGAAATAGAGTTCTTGTTTCAATGAAAGCATTTCAGACTACAAGCCACATTTAAACATAAGTTCATGCAGTTTTTACCTCACATCCATGGCCAGTTTAGAATAATCAGTTATCTTAACAAATGTGTCCAGAGACACCACTTTTTTGTACTGATTGTGAAACGTGGGATTTCAGCTTTTCATCAAACTAATTGGAAATATTTAGTCAGCATAAAATCGATCTGGTACAATAGATAAACATCAGCAGTGGTTAATGAAAGAACTCAAAGCTGATGTTAGCAATACTGACATTTGGCCAATACTGGTGCGCACATCACTCAAAACGCATGCCAAGGTTTCATAGGATGCATTTTTTGGCACACATTTCTTAGTTTAAACATCAATGTGTTCTGATGCAAGGATGTAACTGAAATATATCATGTAAAGGTGGGCAAATTGGACAAATAACTGGATGGGCAGTTACATTAGATTTTTCAGCTGAAATCCCCCCTCAAGTTGAACTCTGGTAGGTGGAAAAGTCACAGAAAAAACATAGCTCCTGTATCATCACCCATTGGTTTGTGCAGTGCAGTCTCGTGTTCTGAAGTCTTGACACGAGCATCAACTTTGTCACCGACATGGTGTTTTCAAATCGGATGTGATGAGCAAGAGGTGTGTGACTAAGATCATGAACTCAGAAAGAAGGTTTTTACAAAAGGTCTAGACCAGGGGTGTCCAACTCCAGTCCTCAAGAGCTACTGTCCTGCAGCTTTTAGACGCATCCTTGTTCCAACACACCTTAATCAAATGAATGGCTCGTTACCAGGCCTTTGCCAAACTTGATGGCATGCTGTAGAGGTAATCCAACCATTTGATGGTCTATAGATTTAAGAGCATAAAGTCTTTTTGACCCCTGCTGGACTTTGTAAATAATGTAGGTGCAAAAGACTTCCACTTTGGCTTCACTTTTTAGATCAGAAAGTTAGGATTGTCTTTTATGTTGTATTTAGTTTGCTAACAGGAAATGAAAGACTGCATAATACTAGAAATACTATTCACTGTAAAGTTGTTCCACACACTCATGTGGAAATAGGTCGTAATTGTTAGATATTTCAAAATATGTGTTCCTTGCAAGAAAGAAGAACCCACAAAAAGCTCTGTATTTTAAGTTCACCTTTGCCTCCTTGAGTCCAGTATTTTGGGTCCTTTTTTCCTGCCTGCCTGCACACAGCCATGACGGTTCATAAGTTAGCTAATTGAGAAGCTGAAGTTGATGTAAGCGCTGTCAAACAATTACGTCAAATTATTTTGAGCAAAATAAAATGAAAATGAAATCATAAAATAAGGCAGAGGCAGAAACCATCAATTCAGTTTGGAGGTCATGAAACATCCTCCAGCCATCTTTTGCCAAGCTCTGTTCATTGGGTAAATTTTCTCTGCCATGACTTCACCACCTGTTTTTCATCCTGAGAACCAGCTTTGAATACTCATAGTAAATCTGTCCTGTCTATAAATTTACTGAGCTCTACCTTGACACAAACACAGCCCTCGTTATCTGGCCAAAAACATGACGACATTACCTACTTATATCCTGACTAAACTTGAAACCATTTGTCTCTGGGTGCTCAGTCATTCAGTGTGCTGCAGTGCATCACGGCTGTCGTTTAGATTTGGGAACAGGATCAGTCTTAGAGCAGCCATATGACATGCTATAGCATCGTTGCCAGTTGTCTGTCAGACTCCAGCGCTTTCTATTTATATGCTGTCGTTTTGTGGGTGATGTAAACACTCGAGTTCTCTGCTGCACGAGCCTACTTATCAGGTTGTATATTCTCAGCTAACCCTGAGCTGGATATTTCCAAGAGAAAGACAAAATTATTTGGAGAGGGTTTTAATCATGCTCAAGCTGCAATTACACACATTGTCTTAAGAGCCCAACTGTCTGAATTTAGCATTCAGTGAGCTATACGCTAATGGGCATCTTAAATTGCTGCTGTTCGTATCTTGCTCGCAATTACACCTGGATGGAGTAATCAACTGTGAGCCCTATGCCTTCAAGTGCAAATTAAACATTCCTGATACTGTTAGCCCCTGAAGGTAGGATTACGTTTGGGATTAGGTCACTGCATGCTTTGAAACAGCCTTACTTTCCCTCTGAATGCATATTTATGTAACAACAAAATGAGAAACGGGGAAATATTAGTGACTCTTGCAGTCTCTACGGCAGTGGTGTGAAGTTTTTAAAGTCTGGTTGAGGTGTGCTAACCTCATTAATTCTGCTCCCTCTTGCTTAATTAATCTTTGTCGTCTCCTGAAGTAATTACAGCTATCTGGCTGTCTGAGTGTCTACACACCACTGACACCACCTTCCCCCTCATGGTTGCAGCAAGGCCGGGGCTTCTTTTCTTGATGCCTGTCATGCTGTAAAGTACTAATTCGATACAGCAGACTCGGGGTAAAGAAAGGCAAGTTGAGGCGTCATTCTTTTTCCCCTGAATACTGGCTGCTTTTTAATGTCTCAGGAGCTAAAAAAAAAACCACTCTCCCGCTGTGCTACTGAGCATGAAAAATTGTCAAAATCTCTCAAAAGTGTGTCCTTGCGTCATTTTATTTTCACGTGCATTTAGATTTAATTAATTTTGAAAGGAACACAAAGAAAAGATGTGATAAAACTGATGTGGATATCCAGATTCAGTAAATTGCGCCCTGAATAACATTATCTCCTCTAAAAAGCCATTCAAATGTAAAATTAGTCTCCTTAAGAAGCACTAACTATTCAGAGGTGTAGGCTAATGTGAGGGTGATATTTAACCCCCCCCCCAGTTCCTCAGTGAGAGGTCTGCAGTCGAACGTGGACTCCCAGGAGATTTAAAAAGGGTCCGTTTCAAAAGAACTAAGCTCCCCTCCGGCTTTCTGTCTGCTGTCTAAGACTTTCATTTTGTTTTCTTTCTCCCTCTGTTCTCTCGCTTTACACGTCTTTCCTCTCATTAATTTTCTCTGTTTGCTATTTCTCAGGCTGGTGGCTTTGCAACGTGCAATTGTGCATGCAGATTTTTTGGGTAGTCAGCCAAACATACGCATGCACACTCGGAAAAGTGAGGAATGGGGTAGCCTAAATAAAGTCGCACGTACGTCCTCGGGAAGGGAGGTGTGAGGCACGTCTGAGTGTCAGCTTGTGTTTGTAGGCTGGAAATGTACGTGTGACTGTGTGTGTCATAAGACTTAAAGTGGCCACAAGCTGCTATTTTAGAAGCTAATTATGTGATGTGTATGTGTGTATGTATGTATGTATGTATGTATGTATATATATATATATATATATATATATATATATATATATATATATATATATGCAGTGCAGTCTCGTGTTCTGAAGTCTTGACACGAGCATCAACTTTGTCACCGACATGGTGTTTTCAAATCGGCATACATGGTACGCCATAACCAAGTGGCCGGCATAGTGTACAGGAACATCTGTGCCGAGTATAACCTAGAAGTCCCGAGGTCAAAATGGGAGATGCCCCCAAGGGTGGTGGAGAATGACCGAGCTAAGATCCTGTGGGACTTCCAGATACAGACGGACAAAATGGTGGTGGCTAACCAACCGGACATAGTGGTGGTAGACAAACAGAAGAAGATGGCCGTAGTGATCGATGTAGCGGTTCCGAATGACAGCAATATCAGGAAGAAGGAACACGAGAAGCTGGAGAAATACCAAGGGCTCAGAGAAGAGCTCGAGAGGATGTGGAGGGTGAAGGTAACGGTGGTCCCCGTGGTAATCGGAGCACTAGGTGCGGTGACTCCCAAGCTAGGCGAGTGGCTCCAGCAGATCCCGGGAACAACATCGGAGATCTCTGTCCAGAAGAGCGCAGTCCTGGGAACAGCTAAGATACTGCGCAGGACCCTCAAGCTCCCAGGCCTCTGGTAGAGGACCCGAGCTTGAAGGATAAACCGCCCGCAGGGGCGTGCTGGGTGTTATATATATACACACACACACACACAAGGTAGGGTGAAATATGGGATCCCATCTTTCACCAGTTTCCTGCATTAGTTCAAACCACATGGTTGACAAAGTATTTAAAATCTGGTCACAGATGTGATCAGAAGTTTACCTGTGCTTCTCAAGGAGGTTGACTTTTATGGTAATTTGGGGCTTTTAATAATTTCTTTGCACTAAAAAACAAGATTTTTGACTGGATGTTTGATATTTTTATTTATCTATGTATGTATTTATCATTTTTGTGATGATATGAGAGCAAAATTGTCCAAAGCAAATTTCTCCCAAAGATGACAAATAAAGAGACTTTTAAGTGTAGTCCACATATTCTCAATAGAGTTTAAGGTGGAGCTTTGCAAAAGTCATTTTAGGAGTTTATGTTTTGGACTTTCTGAATCTGGTTAAAATGACATTCTAAGCTGTGTTATATTTTCTGTGTGGTTTATGTTTGGTTTGCCTATGAGTGCTTATTAGATCGTTTAGTTTCTAGCTCTAAGTTTCTTGGTAATTCTTTCTTCATGTTTAGAGTGGGTTTCGGTTAACCTTCAGTCCTTACTGATCATCGTTCTCCCTTCCTCAGTGTCTAAGCATCTCCTGTGTTTAGTCAATCTCAGCTCTGTGTTTATGCTTGTATACTCAGTCTCTCAATCAAGTGTGCGTGTCTTGAGTCTGGGTTTCTGTCTGTGTGTTTCTTGTCTTATTTTGATAGTCTCTTTTCCTGTATGCATCGTGTTCAGTTTCACTTCCCTTATCTTGTTATGTGTTGTGATATTTTGATACCATGGTAGCATTTACAGGATATTGTTTTATAGTGATATTATACAGGAAAACTGTTACTCAATAAGGCCCATTTACTAGTTGTTTTTCTCTTTCTCTGTGACCCAAGAATTAATGTGTAAGAATCACAGGATGGTACCTCAAGGTTGAAAACACCACAGAGATCACTCCCTTACTCCCATCCTCCCTTCTTTATCTCCTAGAAAAGAGCTTGTTAAAGGCCAGGTGGTTTGTTTCAGAATTCACTAATGAAAGAACTCTGTATTCTATGTCTAGGAGTGTATTTTGCTGGGATGATCATAAATTGTAGCTGAACTGATAAACTATACAAAGGATACTTCTTTGCTCAGAGGGCAGGAAGACGTTTCCTTATTTGGTCTGTACCGGTTTGAACTGAGAATCTGCTGACACACGAACCTTTTTCCTCTATATATACTGTTGTCTGATGAATAAACCTTTGAGTTGATTTTGGGAAAGCAACCTGAACAGTCTCTGTATCATTTTGTTCTCCTAACTGCTCCCGACGTCGTAACTAACCCAGCTGAACGGCATACCTGAGTGTTACTTTGAATCATTTTGAATCTTATACAAAACTCTGCTTATAGGTGCCCACGCCTCGGAGGAAACCCGATCCACGGAGAAACCCGGGACGGAGATTTCCTTCATTATGTCTGATTTATTTCTGCTGTGTTCCCTCCTGTTTCCAATCCCCTCATCATGATGATGATGGGGTGGCTGTAGCTCAGGTGGTAGAGCAGGTCAGCTATTAACCGGAAGGTTCGGGTTCGATCCCAGGCTCCTCTAGTCTGCATGCCAAATATCCCTGGGCTAGATACTAACCCCATGTTGCTCTGCGATGCATCCATCGGAGTGTGAATGAATGATAGATAGTAAGCTTTTAACATGCTTGTGTGAATGGATGTGATTGGGTGAATGAATTAGTTGTATAAAGCGCTTTGAGTGCTCAGAGTAGAAAAGTGCTATATAAGAACCAGTCCATTTACCATGTGTGCATTTCATCAACTCATCAGTCTTTTCCTGTCCGTTGTCGCGTCCTCCACATTAGCTGCGTCTAATGGTCTTGGGTTCCTTAGTTACCAGAGCCTTTGTTTCTAGTTTATCTTATGCACGCTTCTTTTAGTGTTCCTTTCTTTTTAGTTTGTTTTCTCAGCTGCTGCTAAAGTCAATTTTTCCATCTGTAAGTCCTGCGTTTGGGTCCTACCCCTGCCTGCCACACAGCTCAACCTTAACACTTTATTCATTCCAAAAGTTCAGAGTCCATCCAGTTTTGATGTGTGTTTGGGATCATTGTCCTATTGTAGCACCTAAGTTGGTCAGAAGGTTCCTTTGTGAGTGCGCATGCGCCATTAGCGTGCTGCCTGCTGTAACCCCTAATTTCCCTCGGGATGAATAAAGTATTCTGATTCTGATTCTGATTCTGAACTCCGCCCAAGTTTTAACCATCTAACGGTAGATTTTTAAGGGGAAATTGAAGAATTTGGAGGTACTTGTCATTAGTCATGATTTCATCCAAATTGTGCTATGTAAAAGCAAAACAGCCCAGAATCTTGATGCTACCACCACCATGCTTAGTTGGGCAAATAGCTTAGTCTTTGTATTTAGAAATGGCTCCAAGAGACAACTTCTGTAGCTCTAAATCTCCTTACATCTTCGCTGAGTTCCTTGGACTTTCTCAATATTCTGAGTGCTGTCAAACATTTTTTATGTTGGCAAAAATAAACTAGTTGTAGTCTTGTTGTTGATCATTAATTGGCTTTGCCAAGTTAGAAGATAATGTAAATCCTTCAGCACCACTTATTAAAAGATTTATATTTTTTGAGTATCCATATTAGCCCTGTGTGGGTTAGACAGAATCCAAAATCAATAAAAATAGTGAACACAATTCTTCTTTTGTTATCATTGGTGTACAATTATTTCACCTTGGAAAAAGAACACGAGTGTATGTAAACTTTGATCACAGCTGTACGTTAATGTTACTGTGAAATTTATCTTTTCGCTACTGAAGATCATAAATAACAGCAACACAGAGTACTGTAAATACTGCTATTTACATGCAAATAGTATACTGTGTATCCTGCTCTGAGACGTCTCCGGGGCTTCTGTGGATCAACTCTCTGATTTTTTTATTTTTTATTGCTTGATCATTGTTTTCCCTCTTTTACTTAGAAAAGAAAGACAGATGGATCACATGATTGCATGGAGCTGAACTGTACACAGAGTGTGCATTTTCAATCATTTTTGTAACTAACATAAATAAAAACCAGCCTTGTACAGCCAGGAGGAGTATTTCTTGTCTGCCAGGTGGGTCAGAACCTGTCCTCCTGTGCATTGCTAGATTATGCATTTGCAATGTTATCAGCAGGGGAGCTGTTAGTCCTGTGGCCTGGACTAGCTACCCTGCTGTCAGCAATAGTGCTTCTAGCATCCTAGCCATTGTTGCCAGATTTAGGTCTCATTTAAAAAAACACTTTAACTATACGTTGGAGATTAGCTGGGAAGTGTTTGTGTATAAGCTGGATAAGCAGCCTGGAGTGCACACAGAATTATATAAATTATCAGTGAAATATGAACATGGGTTAATAATTAAGAGTAGCTATTAGCAAGTTGGCTGTTATGGGTGTGAGCATTTCTAATTATTAGCGCATTATGTATGTTTAGATCTACATTGTTATTTGATCTACTTGAAGCTGATCAGTCAGAGACTGGTTATAGCCAGTCAGTCTACAATTTTTAGTCTTCCTCGTTTATCTTGTCAGTGAAATTTAAAAGAAAAAAACCCCCCAGTTAAACGGTTATAAAATTGGCTTTTCAATTCAACAAACAGTCCAAATTGCTATGATTATTTTACTGAAATTATCTATATTTACTTTGACTGCTAATTTATCAACTAATTGCAGCTTCTATCCTAATAATTTTCTTACACGAACACACCAACATTTAATTGCTTTTTTGTCATTATTAACACATCTACAGGAAAAGACAAATGCTGGTATAAGCTATAAGCTAAGGTATAAGCCTGCCACTGTTCATTAATTTATTTTTAAATAAGTTTCACACCGTGTGTTTAGAATTAATCTTGCACACTGAAAAGCCCTTTGTATTTGTTTCTGTGTGTCGACTGTACCTGCTAGCAGAGCTCGTAATGTCTGCCAACAATAGCAGGTATGCTGATTACATGACTCTCTCTCATGCCAGTGTTCAGACAGACAGACACACACACACACACACACACACACACACACACACACGTGTTGTCGTTCTGCTCTATGACCCTTAGGTGTCTGACACCCATTGAGTACTGGGTCACCACAGTCTCATTCCCATGTGACTTTTGACCCCATTTTTCTGTTTATTCTCTTACCCCATGTGGATGTGAGTGGTTGTATGTGTGTGCTCTGATTTTACTGACCTTGGCCAAACATTGGTTCCTGTTCCTGTCAGCTGTTGGCTCAGCTGCGTGCCACCTTTATTGCTTTCCCTCGCTGAGCCAGAGGGCTGAGAGCCAGATCTCGTTCCTTGTTGGGCCTCTTCCCATCTCTCCTTAACTGCTTCACCTTCTCTCACCTATCTGCCCAGTTGGTTTAGGTGACTTTAGGAAATGCAGACGTGGCTACGTCATGGGGAACTATGCTGGTTAGTGGCATAAATGCAGACTTAAGTTTTCGTTTTTAAGGAGAGGGTTTGAATTTGAAATGGAAGAAGGCCCAGAAACAGCAGATGCTGTGGTCACCCGAGCCTCACCTTGTCCTGCTGATCACCCAGCCAGACCAGCAGCATCCATGCTAACAGTCCACAGGAAAATGGAAGCGAAGAAGAGGAGGTGGAGGAGGAAATTGTTAACTCTTCAGCCATTGAGCTGAAGAGCATCAGTGAATTTAATAACCATGTCTGTCATAGTTTAAAAAATATTCACTGTAAAGTCAGACTGGTGGTGATTTTCTAAACTTTTGCAAAATTAATTAGGATTAAACTGGAGAGAGGACACTGGATTGTGTAACAGGAAGTAGCTCTGGATGTTTGATTTGGTTTTAATGAGTTTTACACAATGCAACCCAAAAGATTTGCCTCCAAATGGAATTGAACCAGTAAGGTGTTGCACACTCAACCTCTAGTTGCGCAGATTTCAGATAATTGTAGCAATCAACTGGCTGGTTACTGAAACTACTTGTTATTGGTCACTGATCGTAAACAAATAGATCCACTTGTGACTGAGCCATGAGATGGCACTCCACAGTAACATGGGGGTGTAACGGTGTTATGAGACCATACTGACTGCATTTAGCTGGAATCTTTCTGTTAATTTTGTGAGATTGTCTTTTTTTTTTTTTTAAGATTAATTGCCTCTTATACTCAACATGCAGACATTTTACTTTATTCAATAAAGCCATGTTCAAAATATTAGAGGTACTTCCTGTTTGTGTTTTTGGGGGTTTGTTGTTTGTTTGGTTTTATAGTGGGAATAGGAATAGGAATAGGAATGTACTGGTTGGGTTGGTGAAACCGTATGGCTAACATAGACACTTAAGTATTTCTTTAATCACAAGTCATGTGGTCATTGCAGATTAATGTCATTGTCAGTTTGTCAGACCTCAGTCTGGCTCCTCTATATTTAGGGGTGATTAGTAGAGTGTAAGAACATTTATTTTAGTGTGTGCTGTTTATGTGTTTTTTTTTTTTTTTTTAACTGTAAGTTGTTGGTGGTCTGTGTATCTGACAGGTGGCAGGAGGGGGTCCTGAAACAAATTATTATCCAGAAATATATTGTCAGGGCAAACTTATTAACTGTTTTGTTTTTTTCAGTTTACATGTTTTCACTAACAGTAAAACCTGTAGTTGCTGTGAATGCTGGAAGTCTAGAACAGGCATTATGAAAGCAGTGAGAAGTAGACATTTATGATCTACTTGCCTTGTGAAAAAGTTCACTGTGTTACTCATTTCTACTTCAACCAGCCCATGGATGATGCACCACAGGCTAAGCATTTCTGCTTAGCAACATAACCATAAAATGACCAGACATTCAACGTGCTCAGGTAGCAGATAAACCACCTTGCTTGACAGGCCATTTGTCCCTGTCGAGTCAGTCTCCTGTCACCACATGTAGTTTAGCCCAGATGTCTTGAATTATAATGCAGGGATCATTCAAACAGTCAACGGAGCAGCTTTTGGGATAGTGCTCCCAGAAAATAAGCCCTGAACATGCACACAGTTTTGTTTTTTTGTTTTTTAAATACCCCAGTCTACTCTTTAATGCCTTGAATCTTGTTTTGCACCCATGAACAAAATTCATGGCAGCTGGGAAAGTACACGCCAACAGAAGTTAAGCAGCAGTTTTAAAAGCCTCTTAAGGCAGAGTGCTGCAACAGTCAGTTTTATCTTACCAGCATTATGGCTGGAATATGCATATGGTGCACTGATCAGATTATAAGGTCCCAATTTACAATCCCCAGTGTTTTACAACATGTGTGTCATCTCAGGGACAGATAGACAAAACTGCACTTAAAATCCAACTCCCACATAAAATCTGACCTCCTTAAGCTCTGTATAGTAGTTACATAAAGAGTTTGGTGGGATGTATAAAAATGTTTTATACCTACAATCAGATACTTGGATAGGTTCAGTTACTCAAAGTAAGTCCAAAATGTAATTTATGCATTAAAAAGAGAAGTTGTAGCCCTATAAATGTTTAATTTACACAGATAACACACTGACAGGTGAAGAAGTATTTATAATTTCAGTAGAGTATAACTCCGTCCCACAGACCAAGAGACCAGTCAGCAGCCCCCTAGCAATCACCTGTCACTGAGTAAAAAAATATACATTCTCAAACTTACTGGCGAGTGACTGCTACCTGTCACTGGGAAATTGGTTGCAAAGAAGATGTTGCACGAAAAACCGCCTCATAATTGCTTTGGTCACTATCTCGGATTGCCATAGTGGTCCATAGTTTGCAAGAAAGAAGCCAACTTCTCTGCAACCACTTGCCACTATTAAGCATTTATACCTTAGGGCTCAACCAACATTTGTCAAAAGGGTAAACTTTTATTTTGGAGGATTTATCTCCAGTTTGTGTGCATTTAATGATTTCACTACAGCTTGGTGAGCATATGGTGAGTATTTGCAGACAAGTTGGTGTCTTTAATGGCAATCTCCTAGAACCAAAGCAATCGCAAGGAGATTTTTGGTGCAGCAATAGCAAACGGTTTTACCTAGCGACTAGCAGCAACCTTCACCAACTGCTCAAGGAATGAACATTTTTCCCTAGCAAAGTGTAGTGTCACGGAATCACTAACTGTGTGATTGAATTGTATTTACCTTCATTCATTCTCGTCTTTGAGTTAGCTTCCTTGTATTAAGTTATCAGCACTTTTTGCCTCTATCTTTGTCTCCGTCTTTGTGAACCACACTGGCAGCTGTGCCTCTAGTATCACGACGGAGTATTGTGTTCATCAGCTAGCGATACACTGGTAAGTTTTACCAAAGAGACTTTGTGGCAGATTTGTTCTTTCATGGCTAATGGAGAAATCTGAGTTGGTTTGATGCTGCCTCATGCAATACAGGGTCTTCTGCTGTTGAGTAACAGTTTTGATGGTTAAATTGCTGCAATCTCATTAGATACTGCAATGGCAACTTCAGATACAGTCTGTGTGCATCTGCTTTTTGTTGTCTGATAACAATTCAGTTTGATGGCTTCTTTATAGACTCATTCACCGTAAAATATTTACACTTTTTAACAAACATAAGGGAAGACTCGATCATCAGTGTAAAAATTGTATAAAACCACTGTGTATCAATTTCACCTGTCCTTAACACTCTGCGTAGCTTTGGGTTGTTACCTGCAGCCCTTTCAGATTGTACAGGTAGCCCGGCACATCCATAGGCATTTTGTCGGAAGGAGGTTTTATTTGTCTCTGTTCAGTCTCAAGAGTGTCATAGAGATACCAAGAGATGGGCATGAGGAGAGCTGGACAGAGCCGTAGAAGGGTCTCAACTTGGCATAGGGACCAGTATCTGCTCCTCTGTGTAAGGAGAAACAGAAGGAACACTGTGAGAGCCCTACAAAGTGACCTCCAGCAGCCTATTAATGTTTATGTTCCCAACCAAACTATTAGAAACAGACTCTATGAGGGTAACCATATGTTCCAGTTGTCCTTTAGTGGAACCTGTGCTCACAGCGCTGCACTGTGTAGCTCAGTTGGTGTTCTCCAGGGAACATCAGAACTGGCAGCTCTACCACCGATGTCCTATTCTCTTCACACAAAGAGTTTGGACACCTGTGCCAAATGCTGTCTGTCTGTACATGGTACACTTATTTTCCTGGTAGCGTTTCATTACGATGCCTTAAGAGGCTCTGACTCGACTGACTCCACTGATTATGGGCACACTAAAAACTTTCAAGAGAATTTCTTAGAAATGTCGCAGAATTGTATTTTTAAATGACATTTAGAACATGAGAGGCTAAAGCCGTCATCACAGCAAACTTTTCCGTGGAGCTGGTTGGTGGTATTGAAGATGAATTTTGTTTTTCTGGGTTACAGCTGAGAGAGAGAGCTGCTGTCTGTGGCTGTTAGGTTGTGAGGCAGATTTTCCTTTCTTGTCCTAAATTTTGGATCCAAAGAGTCTCTCTTCATCTCACATCACTACCCAGAGTTGTTTTTTGCTCTTTTTTTTATCTCCCTTTCTCTTATTTGCAATTCTTTATTGGTGTTACTTTTATCTTCTCACTCTTTTTTTCCAACTCCATTTACCAGCGGATCGTATTTTACAGTATTTATTTTGTGCTACACTTGAGCTCTGATTACTGAATTTGTGTAAACTGACACGGTGCTTTGTGTTTGATGGGGTTTTGTTTTATATTAGTGCCATGGCAGTATCTGAGCTTCAGTATCAGTGGCAAAACAATACAACAGATTTATTAGAGGCACCAAAATGTCCTGAACCTTAACATAGCCTTACTTTATGCTTTGCCCAGCCCTACTTGCACAAAATTGTAGAAAAAAAACAAAACAAAATTAACATAGTGAAATTTTAAACCATAATTAAACTAGCAGGGAATGAGAAGCACCAGACCACATGTGGTCTGTCCCATAAAAATTACATTATATAATCATCCGGCTTCTGGTCTTCATTGTTGTCTTGGCTACCTTTTCAGTTTGACACAAAACAAACAAGCTTAGTCGTGCATAACTTGGTTTTCTAAGGAAGAAATGACCAGATTTACTTGTTCTAACTTTCTCGCAACATTTAGCATTAATCATTGGTTGTCCCAGTCAATTAGTGTTGCTGCTGCAGAGCTCAAATAAAGGCAGACAGATCTGGAGCAGAGTGACAGGAGCAGGCTGATGAGCGCTGGGTTTGTAGTCTGTGTAGCCTCAGGAAAACTCTGCATCTGTGCTTATGTGCACTTTATCTGGTTATTTTCTTATGAGATTTTATTTTTATTATAAAATAGTGAAAACAAACCCCCTGAAGACAGAAACATGCACACAGGCTTTGTACGTGTGTTGTTTTGGAGGATTGAGAGGGGATGGAAGTCATTAAGGTTTGTCACTCGCCTGATACTCCTTTTATGGGATTTAACAATTTAAGATAGCAGATGGCTTAATTTTGCTTAAGTGCTCTGAGGAGTTTGTCTTTGAATATAACATCTTTATGCGTCAGCGACTCTGAGTGTTCAGCAGATACTTGAAATTTAAGTTGTTTAATAGCAGAGGTGTGGACTCGAGTCACATGACTTGGACTCGAGTCAGACTCGAGTCATTAATTTTATGACTTTAGACTTGACTTGAAAAAATGTTCTAAGACTTGTGACTTGACTTGGACTTTTATACCAATGACTTGGGACTTGAATTGGACTTGAACCGGTTTACTTGAAAAGACTTGATATTTCACCTAGAGCTGGGCGATAGAACGATAACGATATGTATCGCGATATAACTTTTACTCGATAGAGAAATTAAGCTATCGCGATAGACCTCGCCGCTCTTGTCCTCAAAGAAAAAAAAAAAAAAGGTCAGCCAATCCAAATTAAGTAGCGCAGAGCCGAACCAATCACAGCCGCAGCGTCACGTCGCGTGACTTGTTACGTACAGCACAAGTGCCAAGCCGCACGTGTGTTTGTTTGGGAAGCAGCCAGCGGGTAATGGAGGAAATGAGTGTGCCGACTAGAAAAATCAACCGAGCGTGACCGAAGAGAAAACAGATGATGGTTCCAATGCCGGAGAGATTGTCAAACGGAAGAGCCATAGAAGTTCCCTAGTGTGAAGGTATTTCGGCTATTTCAAGTCTGACAAAAAATAGAGTAGCGTGCACTGTAAATTGTGCCGAAAGCAAGTCTGGAAATACAATAAACTGGTGCATGCGTCACACTGTGCGCCACGTTATTGTTTCGGTGAAATGAATTTCTACAATACTGTTACTGTTAATTCTACTCTCTGCAGTGTTTAAATGCTTACACACACACACACAGTTACTGTCCCTCCACACATACGACTCGGTTCTGCTTCTATGCCCCAGCTTTGTTTACTTTTTCCCACCGAGGCTTCTAGACTTCTGATTGGCCAACATTTCGGCACGGTTAGGAATCTAGCGCCACCTGCTGCTTTGGCATGTTCATAGCAGCGTTTTCCTTCATTTCTGCCTTTATGTGTGGACGGGATTATTTTTCAAAACGAAAACGGTTTTCAAAAATACCCGTGTACGTGTGGACGTAGCCTCAGTCTCTGACTGGAAGCGCTAATTCGTCATTCGGCTTTTGTCAGACTAAAGTAACTGTTAAAACTGTTTGAAAAGCTAAGCTATACAACAAGGAGAGATTGAGAATTTCCTTTTAGTTCTCAGTTTATTTGATATTGACAAAAGTTAGTCAGTTTTGTCTGTTCTTCTGTAAAACAAACTAAGATTTATTTTTAGAATTAATATTTTGTTTCTAAGTGGAATTGACAATTTAGTCTGTTTCGTTTGTTCTATTTTGAAACTTAAACGCTTTAGCGGCTGCCTTTTGTGTAGTTTGCAATATTTGCCTTTATTTATCTGAAAAAGTCTCATGTTCCTTAAGTACATCTACCCTGTTGAACTTATTATGGGAAATAAATATTTAAATAAAAACAAGCTGCTGATTATTTCACATTTTACTTGTGAGCAACGGCACATTTAAATCTTACAAATATAGTTATTTGGCTTATATCGTGATAGATATCGTTATCGCCTGAAATGAAAAAAACATCGTGATATGAAAAAATCTCATATCGCCCAGCTCTAATTTCACCCCAAATATAAAATTTAACACGCATATTATATAGAGATTGAAAATGTGACGTCATTCACGGGTAGAACCGCAAAGGATTCTGGGAACTCGTGGCAAGAAGTACTAGCGCACGCAGGCTTTCAATTAAAATCAGTTACACAGCATAAAAAGAAACACAAAAATGTCAAGAAGCTGTTGTATTATTAACTGCAATAGCCGGTCGCATGACAGCCACGGGAAGCCGACGGGTAAAGAGATCGGTTGTTATCGGATTACGACGTTTAAGAGAAATTGTTCGAGCCATGTTTCCGAAGTGACAAACAGGCAACGGATGGCCTGGATTGCAGCCATTCAAAGATCAAATATAACGTCCCAGAACACTCCAGCTCACAGGTTAGTCTGCTCCAAGCATTTCCACAAAGGTCAGTCTGCTGTTGTAGTTAATGCGTCATTTTTCTTAACATAATTGGTGATATAGGTTACAAGCAAGTCTGGCGCTGAACAGAAATTGTCGCGCTATGCTCCTTTGTTTATTGTGCATAAATAGTGAATTGTCCTGACACAATATTGCGTTTCGCTTCTGTTATTATGGTACATTGACAAAAACATATACTTTTATTCACAGGATAAAACAGGTTTTTTGTATCACTAATTGCCCAGTACGATTACAGCATACAGTATTATTGTCACTGCTACATTTCTGTGATGCTACCAGAAATTATTTCCACTACTAATTAATTACCATTGAGCTCAAAGGTCCTATTAATAAACGGTTAACGAATGTGTATTTATGACGACGATTTGTGAGACTGGTAAACTTATGATACGTACGATGGTCTTTCGTTCTACACGGTGCGTTTCAAGGTCCTGTACCCATCTGTCGGTAAACTGTACCTGGGCTTGTTGCAGTGACCGGAAGTTACTAAACTTCATGAGTGTGTGCACTCACTCCAAGAACCGTATGATTATAAATATGCATATAAATATGCTACGATGAGATAGCTGACTTCATCTAACTAGCAAATGTTGTCCAGGCTACGTTGGTGATGCAGTTTTTTTTTTATGTGTATGATATTTTTGTCATGCGATTTTAAAGCCGGTCCTACAACCGCATCCAAGAATAACATGCAGCTTATCTCAGAACTATCAGTGAAAATTATTCTTGGAGCTAGGTTTAATTGAGCTGCATTCTAAAGAGGTGCAATTTCACAATTTGTGTATATTTTCTAAGTTCACTATTTTGTCATGTGTTGAGAAAAACACAGATTTTAAAATTACATGGTCTAATATTTACATTTAGCATAACTGCAACATTATTTTTTCGTTTTTTTTTAATGACTCGAAAGGACTTGAAATTCAAAATTTCAGACTTTTGACTTGACTCGGACTTTTACACCAGTGACTTGAGACTCGACTCTGACTTGCCTGACATTACTTGAGACTTGACTTGAGACTTGAGGATAAAGACTTGAGACTTACTTGAGACTTGCAAAACAATGACTTGGTCCCACCTCTGTTTAATAGCATTGGACTGAGAACTAGAAACACAATACTGAGTGTACTTATTAGTGGTTTAATGACCGCCTCCACTAATCTATTAAGCAGAAAAGAAGGTTGAGACAAGTGTACGTTTTAACAGAGCATAATGGAAGGTGTTATGTTATATTTGTTCTTATGAATACAAGTAATACCACGGCGGTGGTAAAAAAGGCCCAGCAGCGTCTCCACTTTCTGAGAGTGCTCAGGAGGAACAACCTGGAGGAGAGGCTGCTGGTGACATTTTACAGAGCCACCATAGAGAGCATCCTAACGCACGGCATAACAACATGGTATGCAGGGTGCTCAGCTGCGGATAGGAAAGTATTGCAGAGGGTCATCAACACAGCCCAGAAGATCACTGGCTGCTCTCTGCCCAGCCTGGAGGTCACTGCAAACTCTCGGTACCTCAGCAGAGCTGGCAATATCATTAAGGACCACTCTCACCCCAGCAATCAACTGTTTGAACTATTACCGTCAGGCCGACGGTACAGGTCACATAAAACCAGGACAAACAGATTCAGGGATAGCTTCTTTCCCAGAGCTATCACCGTAGTAAATAAGCACAAAAACAATTGAACCTGCTTAGCTATACCATACCGTCACTGCCATTATATTATGCTGCTATTCATACTGTCATTATATTAATGCTGCTATCCTGTATATATCTTACTTACTATTGTTTGAATACTTGCGATTGTTTTATTGTACTTTTTATATTTTACATTTATATTTATTATTGAATCTTGCACCAAGGGAGTGGCACTCCAATTCCGTTGTACTCTGTACAATGACAATAAAGGCTATTCTATTCTATTCTATTCTAATACAAGGTATGATAGAAATAGCCTGATATTCAATATTATTAAGAATTAGTCCTGTGGTTTTTCATAGTAAACCAATTATGAAAGTCCAGTCCTGCAAATATCTTGGTGTGCACACTGATAGCACCTTGAGTTGGCATATTCATATTGACTGGGTATGTTCTCAACTCCTGCAGAGGCTGTTTCTTACACATACTGGATGTGTATGGAGTTGAGGGGAAAAAATAAGTTTAATAAGAAGTGGGATAACCTGCATGGTTCTATGGAACTCCAAAGTGTTCAAAATTAAATAAATAAATAGGTCAAGATGAAATAAATAACTATGTGAATAAATAAGACACAGATATGTAATGTGAGAATGATATTGTGAAATAATGGAACACATTTTGAAAACAATGCTCATTATTGTGAAACATATTACATTCTGCTATATAAATTTTCTTATTATTGTGAAATATTATTTCATGGTCATTATTTTTCACAATAACAGAGATTATTCCTGAGGCATTTTATTTATTTCCAGCCGTTTTTAGTCCAAAATGACCTTTTTTCAAAGTCAGTCTTTATTTCAAAATCCCATTTTTCCCGATGGTCTATTTATTTCATAATGCGACTTTTCAGCAGAATGACTTTGTCTGTCAATCAAGAAAGACAGGGCGGAGCCAGTTGTGTGATTGGTTGCTCCTTTACTCAGACATAAGTAATAGCACATGAATTGTCGATTTAGGTTTAATGGTGCAATGCATCTCCTATGCAGCTGGCGGCAGTATGCAGCTCAAAATAAACTTAAGGCACCGACAAATGCAAAACACTGGGCGCGAATAACGTTACAGGTGTATCAATTCTTGTGAAGGGCATGGCTGCAGGAAACAAGTCCGTTTCTGAGTTACTCAGAGAAGTTGCTAACCGCTTAGATTGAACGTCTTCACCTCAGTCTGCGTATTGCAGCAGTGTACTGGAGATGAAGTGGTCCCTGGTCCCATCACAACCGCACAGTGTTAACGTTAGCAAATGCTAACGCTATCACAGCTAGCTCCACTCCACGAAACGCTGTTCAGGGTAAGTAACGATATGTTATTATTGCTTGGTTAGTCTGTCTGTCTGGCAAAAATGAGCTTTTTAATCAGTTTAGTCACAGATTTTTTTTAATACTGTTTTTTATCATAGCAAAGAATTCTATAAATTAGGTAAGAGAAAATAATTGTCTTCTGGGTTAATGTCTGTATTACTATTTACATTGTTGTAGGTAATAGTTATTCATGACTGTTTTAAAGTGGCTTATCTTCTGTGCTAATATGGAAGACAAGTAATCTATGTGAAAGAAAAGAAAGCAATTTTAGTTCAACGTAGTGATTTTGTAAGTGGGTATAATTTGAAAATGCTTTTACTAGTACAGTGGATGTTCTTTAAATATTTAACATTTAAAGTGTGTGTCACTTTACAGACTCCAACTTCAGTTTTGGTTTGGTCTCACCGTTGTAGGTCATAACACAAACAAGTCGTCAAGTCAAGCAGCTGAGGAAAGGGCTTAAGGAAACCATGGTATGGCCGCTTCTGACAGAAAGATCAGACATCATTCCTCCTTTCTTACCAAGGGAATCAGAGACTGCTCCCTGTTGTGAGGTAAAGTCAGGTCACATCTTTTAACATCTGAATAGTAAAGGTATTTGGTTAATTTATGAAGGATGAACATTAATTGTTGACACAAAACACCAATATACTGTTTTGTATGCGTGGGTTAGTTGAACAGCTGGGTTACATTTAATAAAAATACACCTAATGTTGCTGATGCTCTTAAGACTACAAGATAAGTAAAGCTATAAAATGACTGTGGCCTGCCACAGAAGATGAAGATGAGGAAGAAGAGGAATGCTCTCGAGGATAAATGCAGAGTGGCAGGTTACCGTCGGTCCTTCATTGAAAATGGTAAGTCTGCTGCGATAGGTATTTTGCCATTGGTTTTCTCTGATTATACTTTGGTAAATTACATACAGTCCAGTGATCTTGGGTCATTAACAAAGTACACTATAGTAGAGCTGGGCGATATGAGATTTTTTCATATCACGATATTTATTTTTATTTATTTTTTTATAAAAAGGACAAGAGCGGTGAGGTCTATCGCAATAGTTTAATTTTTCTATTGAGAAAAAGTTATTTTGCAATACATATCGTTATCGTTCTATCGCCCAGCTCTACGCTATAGTATAATTTTGTTTTGTTATTTGCTCCATGCAATACATAAGAGTGGTGGCATTATCAGTTGCACTAGAATTGTATGTAGACTACTTTTAGCTTTGTTAACATAAAAATATCTATAAAAGCTACAACAGCAATTTGAGTGGGGCAAAAATGTCTGGTGCCCTGTATGTAAGTGGTCATCTTTTATGGTATTTCTCCATAAAAGATTCAAAATAATGAATATAGGATGTCATTATAGTTTAAAACAATCTTCTGTTGCAGCATCTTGTGCACAACAAAAAGCCCTCATCAAGTTTTGGACAGGATGGGAAGTCTTGCCGAGAAATGACTGTGGAAGTGGTCAACAGCAATCTTCCAAAGTCTTCCACCGGTTTTGAAGTACTACGTCTTCCTGCACACTACTGTACCTATGAGTCATTTCTAATGGACATTCAGGTGTGTCTCAACTCTGACTCAGGTTTTGGTCTGGTTTACGATTGATTCCATAACCACATGGTAAAATTAGACCATTTCTTCTTTCTTGCATCACATTACTGTACTCTGTGTTCAAAGAAACGGACAATCTAGTGAGTTCTAGTTCTTTTTAATACACTTGACAGTGAAAAATACAGAGTACAGGTGTGCATTTATGGCTTTTTTAATATAAACTGATGAAGAGTTCAGATATCAAAATCAGTTGTTCACTGTACATTATAAATTACACAATATGTTTTGTTTATACTCGCTACTGATACAAAAAAAATTTCTAGAAAAAATTATTTGAATTAAGATGTTACACTACTGTACTGTGTTCATTGTATTAAATCTGCTCAGAGTTGACATGTACTGTATATCCAACCAAGAAATGAATATCATTAAAGTGACAGCTGTATAAAACAAATCCTGTTTTATAGCCACTCACTGTTTTGTTGAAAATGAAATTGGTTATGCTGTTTTGAGTCAGTATTAGCTACAAAGCTGTAGAAATTTAAAAAAAAAAAAAAATCCTCCTGACATAGAAACTGATTAAATGTAATAATGTCTTTCTACAAGTGATTTTGAAGTATTGGTAGCACAGCAGGGTCTTGTTCATTCAGTGCATCTGGGAGCTGAATCTCAGGAATGGTGATCTCATTTGATGGGCGGCGATTATGTTGTCCTGTCCAGTCCACACCATAATCCTCATCAACCTGAAAGAGCATGCACATGTTTTAAATCTAAACTGAAGAGGTGTTTCCTGCAGCTGTTCCTAGATGGACTTATTGAGTCTGCCAGGGCCTATGTGAGTTGCTTAGGCATTGGCTACCAACTAATTATTCATTCACCCATTCTAGGTCAGGATTGGTTCTCTTCAGGTATAACAAATTTAACTTTGTTTAAAGTATTGCCATCTATACCTGACAGGTGGGATAAAAGAGAATGGCTTGGGAGGCGCACAGCAAATCTCAAAGTTTTCCAATTAATGCTGAAAGAACCAAGGATGTAAATGTATTCTTGTTTTAGCTTTACCGAAGACACCAGAGAAAGTATATCTATAATGCTGCTGAAATAGACAAAACCATTTCAATAAACTCGCTATTTAACATCAACCTTGTTATGCGTTATCAGAGAACAATCAACTGCAAACAGCAATGAAACATTCAACTATGTACTATTTAAAGCACTAATGACCCCGTTGTCTAACAAGATGTGATAAGTAAGTAGACTGTGGAAAGCTGGTGGGTCTACTCTCTGTGTAAAAGGTTCCTACAGGCTCCACTGACCCCAGTCTCCGAGTTAACACACTAACAGCTAACACTGCTAAACGTGTCTCAACGCCGAGATGGCGCCGATAGCTTTAGCCGTAGCTGCCCCACTTTAGACAGTAACAAAAAAAAGTAAGCGATAATAATTCATTGTCAAACGTCATAATTAAGGTCAACACCTAAACAATGCTGTGTACAGAATCACACAGGTGCTCAATTACAGCATAAACTTACCTTAGACCATCCTCCGTCATTTTCCTCCTAATTGTGCTCGGAGACACAGAAAACGTATCGGCAATTACCCCGACGGTTATCCCGGACAGCACTAAAGTCCTGAGTGCTGCACCGGGATTTCTAGACGTGGACGGCCAACATTTGAAGACTGTTCTTCCTCGGCGTATTCCAAACGAACACGGTGCTGAATTGATCTTAAACCTTTGACAATGCTGTCATCGATGCGAACATCTTGAAGAGCAATTATCATCCCAAGCATTTCAGAAACATCTAAACGACTCAAAACAGTATCTACAGGTAAATGATCCCTCTCTATCTGATTTGCTTAAATGAGCAGAACTGGCTGAAGTTCACACCAGTCCGCCATCCTCCGTGACTTTTGACCTAGCACGCTGTTGCTAGCTGCAGTAGCCGTCCGCGGAGCCGGTATCCAGGAAAACTAGTCGATGGTAAACGATAAGCCAATAGGTGCAAAGGTCCAGCCCACTTACATTGATTGACAGACAAAGTCATTCTGCTGAAAAGTCGCATTATGAAATAAATAGACCATCGGGAAAAACGGGATTTTGAAATAAAGACTGACTTTGAAAAAAGGTCATTTTGGACTAAAAACGGCTGGAAATAAATAAAATGCCTCAGGAATAATCTCTGTTATTGTGAAAAATAATGACCATGAAATAATATTTCACAATAATAAGTAAATTTATATAGCAGAATGCAATATATTTCACAATAATGAGCATTTTTTTCAAAATGTGTTCCATTATTTCACAATATCATTCTCACATTACATATCTGTGTCTTATTTATTCACATAGTTATTTATTTCATCTTGACCTATTTATTTATTTAATTTTGAACACTTTGGAGTTCCATATGGTTCAGGTACCTTTCTGTGAGATTGAAATCAAAGTTAACAGGCTTGGGTCAGGCTGCAATGAAAATGATTGGTTTAAACAATATTTGACCAGCGTGCATTTTAAAAATCCTTTTGTGAGCCATTCTGCATTTGGCACTCTCAGTATGAAGTAGTATTATTAGACATAGGGTGCAGACCCCAATGCAAACTAAACCAGGTTACAACATATAATAAGATGAGGCTATAAAGGTTGCAGGGGAGTCGACTATGTGATGTCTATTGTTTTATTTATTTTATTATTTTTTTAATGCCTGTCTGCTGGTGTTGTGTACCCATATGTGATGATAGGTGTAGCTTCAAAGTCAAATTTAACCACGGAGGTCTGTCTATAGCTATCTATGACCCATTCAGATAAAAACTGTATGTCATCGTCTTTAGTGTACTTGTGAATACCAAACTCTTGTGCATGAAGTAGTTTCACTGACGGTGTTCTTGATAAATACCAGTTTGTCTCCCTGTGGCAACAGTAAAGCCATGAGATGCTACTGCACCCCACTTTTGTTCATTATTAAGAAACAGCTGGGTTAGGAGTTTATGAGCAGACCCTATTTTCAACCTGGTATGCTAAGATAATCCCCTTTGGGCTTAGGGTCTGTATGTAAATGATGCAATGTTTGCTATTTTTAAAAGTCTCTAGAAACAATAATCTGGTGCCAGTATTTGCCCAAACATTCCTTGTCTCCATGCTGACCATTATGACGTCCCTTTCTGATGGGCCTTCCAATAAAAGTGAAAGCTGGAAAATCCACAGCTCTCATTTTGTCTAAAAATGTATTTCAAAGATTATCTAAAGCGATTGCAAGGCTTCAGCTGTCTTTTGGATAATTGGATAGAATTACAAGTTTGATTTCTTCTTCTCTGTTGCCGCTCCACTTTAATTGAGGCCAAACAGATGAGTAGATTCTTATATAAAAAGCTTTTCTAGTGCAGCTTAAACCTCTGATCATCTTTCTTTCATATTAACGTCTGTTTCTCTAAATTCTTTATTGTCTAAAAGGTATGTTTGTGATCTCTGCTTTACCATTTTGGGGCATAAGAAAGGTGACATAAGAAGCTTTCTGTGATGGTTTGGTGTCACAAAATCATCATCAGCTGCCTAACAACTTACTAGGAGCCCACCCCGACATAAGTTTAAGGTGTTTTGGGAGTAGACATCAGACTCTGATAAGTAAGGCAGGCCGGAACGTCAACGAGAGCCTGTCGGCTCTTATCGCAGTCGTGCCAGTTGTATTTTTTGTGCTCTTCAGGGTAGGTCTCCCACATGCTTTAAAAACCACCTACCTTGCATGAAACATTTCCGTTCTTCATCCAGTTGTAGAAAATTGTTATGTAAAATACTTCCTCTGAGCCTTTTTGCAGTGCTGTCAAATCTCATTTTGCAGTAGCACTTAACCTACATGCTTATCCTCTGCCCCATTCAGCACTCTGAGGAGATTCCAGCAAACAAACACAGATTTAGTTTGTCTGGTGCTGGCTTTTAAACAAATGTAAACATTTAACTGAATACAAAGTTGATGCACATCTAAAATTATTTTCCTTCATCTCCACCACCACTAATCAGGTCATGCTTCAACTCTGTTTCAAAAAGTTCAGTATGCAGAGCCTTAGTCTTTGAGCTGTAGTACAGATGATAAACCATATCTTGTATTTTACTTTTTAGGCTTCATTATGAGGTTCTTGCTTTATCTTAGATTTGTGTAGTCAGCTTGGTAAGTATTTGACCACTGCTTTTGATTTTTGTAATTTTGCCTTTGTACACCACAACAATGGATGTGAAATCAAACAGGCACGATGTGATTGAAATGCAGACTTTCATCTTTAATTCAGGGGATTTCACAAAGTATTGCATTAACTGCTTTTTATAGTTTATATAGTCCCCTATTTTCAGGGGTATTTCATGTCTTTCGTTGGGAAACCTTTCCAATTCACAGGCTTTGTGTTGTCACACAAAGCCTTCATCTCTCCTTTCCAAGAATGCAGGGTTTCCACCAGCGTGTTGAGATTTCTCATGTGACATCATAAACACAATGCTCAAGAGTTATCCACCATAATCGACCTAATTAAACCACCGGTTGCTAGGGGAAAATGTGTATTGTGTATGTATTGAATCAGGCCCATAGATGGATTGTTCTCAGTCATACTTTTCCTTTTCATCAGTCAATCAGGCCAAGCAAAATATAAGACTGATGCTGCTTTTTAAGGTAAATTTAAGTCTAAATAGATGGATAAACATAAGATAAGATAACCTTTATTAGTCCCACGTGTGGGAAATGTGTTTTGTTACAGCAGGGGACAGTGCAAAGTTGCATAGAAAAATAAGAGAAAAACACTGGAATAAGATATCAATAAGATAGAATAAAATACTATATACAATCGAATAAAATAGAATACAAATGCTATATACAATTGAGTATAATACAACGATGCCAGAAAAGAGTATTGCACTTAGTGTTATTGCTATTGCACATGTGTGGATGTGTGTGTTTGATCAGTTGAAGTCTTTGTTGTGGAATCTGACAGCAGTGGGGAGGAAAGACCTGCGAAATCTCTCCGTCCCACGTCGTGGGTGCTGCAGCCTGCCACTGAAGGAGCTGCTCAGTGCTGTCACAGTCTGCTGCATGGGGTGGAAGATGTTGTCCAACAGGGATGACAGCTTAGCCACCATTCTCCTGTCACTCACCACATCCACTGGGTCCAGAGGGCATCCTAGAACAGAGCTGGCTCTGCGGATCAGCTTGTTCAGTCTCTTCCTGTCCCCGGCAGAGATGTTACCACCCCAGCAGACCAAACCATAAAAGATGTCTGAGGCCACCACAGAGTCATAGAAGGTCTTCAGGAGTGGGCCATTCACTCCAAAAGACCTGAGTCTCCGCAGCAGGTACAGCCTGCTCTGCCCTTTCCTGTAGAGGGCGTCTGAATTATGAGTCCAGTCCAGTTTGTTGTTCAGATGAACACCAAGGTACCTGTAGCTGTCTAGTCTCAATGTCCATACATTGGATGTTCAGTGGTTGCAGTGGAGAATGTTTGTGCCTGCGGAAGTCTACCACCAGCTCCTTGGTTTTACTAGTGTTGATCTGGAGGTAGTTCTGCTGGCACCAGTCCACAAAGCCTTGGGTCAGTCCTCTGTACTCCTTGTCGTCCCCATCAGTGATGAGGCCGACTATTGCAGAGTCGTCAGAGAACTTCTGCAGGAAGCAGTGGGTGGAGTTGTGGGAGAAGTCTGCAGTGTAGATGGTGAAGAGGAACGTAAAATTTTACATTAAAAGTCCTTGAAATCAAAGAAATTATAAATTTCATGATACATTTTTTAATTTTTACAGATATTACGTAGACGGCAGAATAATAATACAATTAAGGAAGTTAGCAGTCTACACAACTGCTTACGTCAGTTACCTTATATTTCATGTGTAGTCCAGGTCAAATTATATGTGAGGAAAGGGCATTCTGTTTTGCCCATAGTTGTGTAAATGAGTGCATAATAAATATTGAGGTGAAGATTACATTTACAAAACCTTTTCATTTCTTAAATATAAAATTTTATTTTCATTAAAAAAAAAAGAAAAAAGATTAAACTGGAGGCTAGCTCTGACTCTGCCTAGCTTTAGCTTTAGTCATAGCAACTTTTCCATTGTCAGCTTGTTTATAATATGCATGTTCAGCTGTTCGAAGGTGGTTTAAGTAGATTAGGTCTGTTACAAAAGGTTTTGCAGTGGTTCCCTTCGCAGTTTAGTTTGGTTAAAATTGTGTCATAAGTCACTAAGAAGAGCTTTTACCATGCTAGCCTGTAGCTTCCATGTTTCTCCTGAGGTCTTTATTGCAAAGATTTTTTTTTTAAAGTACATTTCTATTCAGATAATCAGCTTTTTATTTGGATAAGTACATTAAACTTGTCAACAAGTGCCAATGTCAAATCCCGCACTGCGTTTGTGTTTGTTTCATTTTGAGAATCCAGGTTGTTCGCTCGGGTGTTTCTGTGTTAAGAGAAGGTGATAGTCTGTTTGGTTTTTGCTTCTTTGCCCTTTGGACCAACACTCTTCATTGTGCCCAGCTTTATCATGTTGACATCACAAGCTGCTGCTTAGCAGTGTCTCTCTGTGTGCATGTGTGTTGATTCACCTTTTGTTAAACTCTTTTGCAAAACCAGTTGATTTCTCTGTTGCACACTTTCTAGCAAGCCCATTTCTATGTTGAGCTCATCCAGGACATTATGTTAATGCCAGTGTTGCTGCAAATCTGCACAGGTGTAAAAAAAAAAAAGGTGTTTTGTGCTCAGCCAGTCATTTACCACAAGCAGCAAATTGTCTTTTATGTAAAACAGTTTCTCAAGGCAGATACTAATCCAATTTTTTGGTTCTCTTTGCATATTAGAGGCATGGAACGGTGGATTCAGGTGTGTCCAAGGAGCTGAATCTAAATGTCCACACAGACCTGTTTCTTTTCTCCCTCATTTCCATTCATGACTCCGTAATCTTGCTTGAAGCCGTCTCTGTTTAACGAATGCCAGATATAATTGTGATTGTTACATGAGTTGTTTTTCTAAAGTATTCTCATTTTAGTTAGTGGCCGTGGGAAGAACACACCATCTGGGATGTTGGCCCTGTCCCACAGTCTGACACAGACACTGAAACAAAGCGTGCACTCTTCCTGCTTAACACTTCGTTGCAGACAGTACAAAATTTAAAAAATTGGTGTCAACAAATAGAACCATTTTGCCATTATTGGTCATTTTCTCGTAACAGCAAAAAAACCTGCCATGCTTGTCCGTGTGTTCATGTCCTCCCCCATTATTGTGTCCTCGCTGTATCTCTTTGTGCTCAGTTAAGTGTCTCCACCGCTGCCAGCAGTAGAAATAAAATTGAGCTAGTGGAGATTTGGGAAGCCTGCATACAGCATCCACTGCACCACTTCCTCCACTCTTAGTATAATCTTCCAGAAATAATATCTTGAATTAACTCCCACTCTCCTCCTGCAGTAGTGTCCTTTTATAAAAACAATATAATGCATTGTCAGTTTTCAACAGAATGCACCAAATTGCAGATTGGCAGTAAATCTTCTGCAAACGAAAGTGCCACAGCACCACGCCTTTCTCCTCCGATCTCAGAGAACGGCCCAGCGGTCTGTCGGCTTCTTTAGGCTGCAGATTTGAACTGTCCAACCTGCAAACAGATTGCGAGCCATTTTGCTCTGAGGTTTATAGCTCATGGCAAATGCTTGTTCAGCCTTTCACAGACTTGCTGTAAATGTCAGTCCTCTGTAGTTTCATAGATAATAAACCACATCCACTCATCCATACGTCTACATGAGTTGGTAAAAGACGTTGACAGCGATGTAAACCGTGCACTAAGCCCTTGTTTATATATTTATGGAGCATCCCGTTGTTTATTTCTAACGTTTTTCTGAGCCAGCACCAACATTTATGCAGCGTTGGGATTTAAAGCAATTTATATTCCTTAAAATCCCCCATTAACTCTCATTTTATTCTGTTTCTAACAGCTTCTAGGTTGTAAATTGCAAAAAAAAAAAAAAATTTAAAAAATAAGACTTTTAGACACCTTTTGCTGACTGAGAAGGCAGTTTAATTTTCACATTACTGCAGCCTCAAAATGTGGGAGATGGCACACAAGAAATGCCAGTTAATTACACAGATCAAATCTATCACTTATTTTAAATAGTGTCTCTCTACATAGAGACAGTATTTCAGCTAGCATAGTGCTACAGAGTCAAGTTACTTTACCTCTGATTTGCCTGAAATTGATAAGGTTTACAATTTGGACATATTATATCATGTTTACTGTGAAATTTTAGCTTTATATATTTAAAAAAGACTCATCTACCGACTCTCAGGCTTTTTATTTTCTTGCACATTTAAATCTGAGGCAGTGTTTAAACATTCACTTTAGTTTCATTTATATAGTGCCAAATGACAACAACAGTTCCGTCAACTTGCGTTATATTTATAAAGGTAAAGACTCTACAATAATACAGAGAAAACAAAGAAAACAGCAACAATCAGATGATGCCGTATGACCAAGCAATTTGGTGACAGGGGGAAGGAAAAACGCCCTTTTAACAGGAAGAAACCTCTGGCAGAAGCGGGCTCAGGGAACGGCGGCTATCTGCAGCGACGGTTTGGGAGTGAGGCTGAATTTTCTGTGAATAATTTGGAGTGATGCTGACTGTATTTGGATACACCATCTACTGATATTTG
Source organism: Aulonocara sp. 'chitande type north' Nkhata Bay (assembly GCF_057382095.1). Lineage (NCBI taxonomy): Eukaryota > Metazoa > Chordata > Actinopteri > Cichliformes > Cichlidae > Aulonocara > Aulonocara sp. 'chitande type north' Nkhata Bay. The sequence goes on along the minus strand of NC_141360.1, from coordinate 28,619,546 downwards.
TTTGTGATACAACTTTTTAGTAATATTTTCAGAATCCAGCATGAAAGTTGAATGTAAATCACATAACTATTTAATTTAATCTATTTGTGAGGCTAAAATTGTAATAAAGCTTGAATAATACATAAAACATTTTTGCAAATCAGAGATTGTCAAGCAGACGGCCCACGATGATATGAAATTGAGTGACCGAATACTTACATGATTTGATATAAATGTAGCAGGTGGCTCATTCAAATAGTACTTCTTGATCAGAAATACACTCACCTTCAATAGAGCGGATCTTTGCAAACAGCTGCAGATCCAAACCCTACCAGCCTCTTCATGTAGATTTTCTTTTTTTAACTGCAGTTCTCGTCTTTTGTTGTTTTTGAAAGACTAATGTTAACGTGAGTTTGTATCATAAGGTGAATATTTTATTTTTTCACCTGAAAGCATGTGGTGCACCTCCATTCCTTCATTTTGCACCTTCAATTTTGTGTCAGATTTACAAAAAAGGAAAGACATCGGATAAAATCATGGTGTGACTTCAGAGACGTACCTTACTCAAATAGACTGCATGTTTCTCTTTAACTGCAAAATTTCTCTGACACGATGTGCAGAACGGTAACTCAGTAATGGCCAAAGGCCTTTGCCTTCCTGTCACAATCTATCTGCCTCCCATTCAGTGGTTGGAAAACCAGAAGAATGCAAATGAAATGTGGTTAATCAGCTGAGAAGTGAATGTAATTAGGAAGCAGAGGGGAGCGGTCATTTTTGAAATTATTGTTTCTGTTATATATGCAGAGATTTGTTGCTCGTTATGATTTCATATTGTGAACACTTTACAATAGGGAGTCTCTCTGCAAATGCACAGCAGCTGCAATGGTTCACTGCAGACGTGTCGTGTCAGTGTGTGTGCTTTTTCTACATGCAAAGTTCGATGATTTGGTTAATGAGGAGGCAGCTAACTGCTCACCCTGCAGTGACCTCAGTGTCAGAGCAGGAAGTTGCTCATCTGATCAGTTCTGAGCTCATCTGCAATCTGTTTTTATACTAAAAAATTCCTATATATAATTGTATACACCTAATTAGAGGTTTGTAGTGCACAGCAGTGGGTTTTGTTCTTTTTCTTGAGTATGTGTTTTCACTACAGTCTTGATGCTGAGTATAACTATCGGTGAAAGTACACTTTAACAAACTCCTGGTCTGTTTCACTACTGTCTCAACATCTTTCTGTCCAGTGGATTCACAATTGTTTTCACTTTCACTAACTCCTTTTACACGACTGCCCTGAGACCTCAGTGATTTTCACCACCTGAAGGTATAAATAATCCACCAGGATTCTGTGAGGAACTTCCTACAAACCAAAAACAAGCTAGTGGAGGAGAAAGTAACTCTGAGAGCTCTGCAATCAATATTGTACTGATTTATTAACTACAGCTTTTCCCATGAGTGTTAATTTGTGTTCAAATTGTTGAGCAAGACTAAGAGAAGAGCTCTTTAAGAATGAATACAAAGAGAAGATTTGTAGAGATTCTTAATGCTTTGAAGCCTGGAGGAGCCAAATGATTCTCCTCTCTTTCTCAATTTCCTTGGTAGAAAGCGGTGAAGTTTTGAAGTCCCTGACATCACAGCTGGGCAGCAGGTCCAGTTTGAGGTATGTGAAATATTACACACACTATAATGTGCGAGTAAGTTCTGAGATGGTGATTGTTGTGCAGAAATGGGGCAAGACCCAGATGGTAAAAGTACATTTTGCAAATGAGAATCAGTGCAACGTGATTTGTGATACTTGGAGATGCATCCTTATCATCTGCAGAAGCTGCACCAAGGGTTAGTACTACAAACAGAGTAGGATTTGCAGCTAAAGCTTCATTGAAATATTCAGGTTGAAAAGTTGCAGACACTACAACAGAGGAACATTACTCAAATATCTCCATCTTTGCTCTCAGTCACAGTGGTAACCAATACCAAAATAAGCCACTATTGTCAGATAATGTGTGTCTAGGAATGTTTATGTTTACTCTGGTATTAGATCTTCTATGCAGTGATTGAGAATGGAAAAAAAAAAAAGATGTAATAACAACTTCATTCCATGGATAAATATGGTTGTACAAGTCATATTTTATTTAATGTGATTTACAAGGATATAAATAATGGCCAAAATTACAAAAATCAGTGTGCTGGAAGCCCAAGCCTATGTACATTAGTTGGTCAGCAGTGATGACACCAAATAATTCATGTTAGTTTGCACTCAAAATACAGTCTCTACAATCTACCACTTTTTTTTTTAAATGTCCAACCTTTATTTTGGTACCATGTTTCCAGTGCCATTTGCTGCAAATCCTTTATTCTTTTCTTTTACATGTATGAACAATGAGTTGGCAAAATATCTATGTACACTTTATAACTGGATGATTTCTCATCCAAATAATACAGTAATACTGCGTTTTTAAAATAGTACATCTGTTAGATAAGAGTAGAGCCCCGTGAGAAATGATGGAGAGTTGACCTGACCTAAAAGTTAGCTAGCCACCTGCGACATTCGCTCTCTGTGTACAAGTGTGATCGCCTAGTTTCGGATTTTATTTTATTTAATTTTATTTTTTTGTTAAAGGATTGCCATCATTCTCAGGCCCAAGGTTTTCATTTCAGCATATCATAGAAAAATAATGTAACATTAAGACAACAGTAGACAAGAATTGCACAAGTATAATCATAATCCTCATGGTAATATAATACTCTCATATTAAACATTAAAATGTCAGGCAATACGAATAGAATACTTTTTTTTTTTTAGACTCTAGATGCTTTGTTCACATAGGCTCTTCATTCATTATGAGACACCCGTTGCATCTTGAGCGTGTTGCAGCTAGTCATTTACACACTTGTGCATATATCTCTTTATTATTTTCTGACATTAAAGGAAAAACAACAACAAAGAAATAAAATAAAGAGGACCAAAAGAGCCAGCCAGACATCGTGGAACTCATGCCAACACTGACACATGCCCGGGGATGCCCTTTAGTCAGCCCGCCGTCTATTACCTAAACATGCCCTGTAACCATACTCACAGTCTCCATGGAGATGCTGACCTGCCAAAAAGTTCGAAGGTCATGCCTCCCAGTTGGGCGCATAAAACGGATCCTGCTGGAGTTGCAGAAAGTTGAGGCTGCTTTCAAATAAGTGTACATTCAGAGCAGACGGTCGTCTGTCAAGATGCAGTCCTGTCAGTGTGTGTGTGTGTTTAATTATTAGTTGGTCCGATGTTTACCGTGTCTAGCAACACGTGGATGAATGACGTTAAAATTTTGTAGTCAACTTTAAACACTGTGGAGTAGTATCCATGTTTGTAGTCCTTTTGAAAAGTGAACAAGAGGGTCCTTTGTAGTCCTTTTTGCATTGTGTGTGTGACAAGGTCCATGTTTAGGGCTGGCTACATTCTTTGCATTCCACAGTAATAGACATGAGCATCCGGCATTGCCCTGCAAATGAGATGACATCACTTATCGAGAGAGCCCTCACACCCCGCCTCTCCACTGGCCCCCCTGCTCAGCAAATCCAAAATGGCCACCATGCGTTTCACAAGCCACATGCTAAACCTTTTACATACAAGATTTATTCCCCCAAATAAAACAAGGTTTATGGGCTGGGAAAAAAAAATGAAAACAAAGTAAAAAAAACAAAACAAAAAAACTCCACGTGATTAAAGTAATTCTGAACATATACACAAACATGTGCTGAAAAAAGGTGCTAGAAAAGCAAAAGTTCACCTAGATCTTCCTGTGTCACAGGTCAAGTTTAAAATATAGTTTGTCAAAGAAATTTACAAGTTTATCTCCAAAAAATAATCTGATATAAAGAATCAAAAAGTTGAAATACATTCTAGTAGCCTGCTGGATGAACCAGTTTGAGTCAAAGTTAGACTGTGCTACATCACCTCTCCCAAAGTTCAGCTCTCCTCTTTGATTAAAAAGTGTTTAAAAAGTCTAAATTTCCCTCCAGTTGTCAAGTTAGGACAACATCCCTCCTCACTGTCAGCTCCCACACGGTGCTCAGAGACAGCTAAAACACTGTTTCGCCTCTTAGCAGTGCTCTGGTTTCAAATCTTGTTCAAGTTATCAGGGGCAGTTGGACAAAAGGGCTAAAATGAATAGTAAAGTGAGGGATGGAGGCAGTTGGAGGAGAAAAGGAGGAGAGAGACGAAGCCAAATGGTTGCACCCATAAACAGGAAGAAAAAGAAACAAAAAAAAACAAGAAACTGGAAGCAGAATAACCGAGTGGTTGACTGCTGACTGACCGACAAACATGAAGTGGAAAAACAGAGCTGACCATTCCCCCTACAGGTGGAGACAGAAGTGCACCACAGCCCTGGGTTCAAAGGTCATGCGCCAGCCCTGCAGGCAGGAGGATGTGGCCCAGGCCAAAGAGAGGGGGGGAGAGCAGAAATAAAAGAGAGAAGAGACAAGGAGGAAGAAGAGAGAGACAACGCAGCGCCAAACGTCATCATGCAGTGGACAGGCTCGGCTATCGGGGGCGGGGCGAGATGTTTTTTTAATTTAATTTTTTTATTTTTTATTTTTTCAGCCGGTGAGGTGGCGCGGCGGCGTGCGTCGCTCGTGCCCAACTCCGGGGCGGGGCCCCGGTACAGGGCAACCTCTGAAAGGCACACACACACAGGATTGGACAAGGCGGGTGTATGTTAGAAAATAGTGGTCTCGTACTTGGTGTTGACTCCTCTTTTGGCCTCCTGACCTGGCTCCACAATCCACGGCACGTTGGCATGGCCCTTCTGATCCATGGATGGCTGCTCCATCTGACACAGAGAGAGTCGGAGGAGGAGGAGGACGGGGAGAAGCAGAGTTAGAAAAAAAACAAGAGGGGGAGAAGCAGGACAAACGGCCAATTTATTATATAGTATCGCTGTGTTGAATGATTTCAAACCAAACAATGCAAAAGTCTGTGTTGTAGTTTTAAAAAAATCCACTTGAGGTGCAATTTTCAGATATTATTTCATGCTGATAGTCGGTGACATCAGAGTGATACAGTAGAATGAATGAGATGGAGGTGGAGGATCGGCTGCTTACAGAGAAATGAGGTGGCGGGAGAAAATATTACAGATGAGAAAGCAGAACTGAGAATATACACTTTTTTTTTTTAATATGAATAAATGTCATGTCTGTGTTCACACTGAGGCAGTGCATCACCTATAAGCTGTACAAATGGTAAATGAACTAGTTCTTATATAGTCCTGTCCCACTCTAAAATGCTATACAACCTTCTTCATTCACAAGCACTTTGGCCTTGGCTTACCCAAGGATGCTTTGGCACTTCCAGGGATCGAACCACAAACCTTCCGTTGAGCAGACAACTTGTTCTACCTCCTGAGCCACTTCCTGCAGCTTCGAAGACTTTTAACAGAGATGCTGTCTGTAACTGGAAAGCCATCGTGGTGGCTGAGAAACAAACCAAACAATCTAGAGCGCTTTCAAAAATAACTCCAAGGCAACAATCAAGAGGCGTATTGCTGAGGGTGGCTTTCCTCCAGTCTGTTGGTTTGTTTTCAGATGGTTTTGGGGGATGGCAGCGGCGGTAAAGTTGACTCGGTACAGGAATACGCGTGTTTGTAAACTTGAATTGCAAACATATATGAGCAAATTATTAACTGCATCTCCATGTAGTGTTAACATTTTATAATAAAGCCAAAAAAGATCAGCTTTGAAAGGTGTCGTAGTGTTGTTGGAGGAAACTGGATTAACTCTGCGGTGCACTGACAGAGCCATGGTTCTGTTATCTTCTCCTAACACACTGCTACAGCAACAGTACTGAAACTAACTGTAATTTTAATATGGTTCTCTATCCTCTTCTTTACACACACACACACACACACACACACACACACACACACACACACACACACACACACACAGCCAGAGCAAGACCATATAATCCTGTTTTGGGGTTATAGGATTAAGGCAAACACAGACACACTTTCGATCTCGCGGCATCACAACACATCACGCTCAGTGAAGAGCTCATCCAGAGCATCACCAGTATCAAATTCATCAACCACACATGAAGACGCTGAATGAATCGTCTGCCTTCAAAATGAATTTTTCCCAAGGAAGGGGTGGGAAGAGAAACTTTAAGTGATGCTACCGGGGCGTCCAATGTTTGATTTGGCTCCGAAGTCAGTGGTCCAAACCGATGTAAAACATGCTCTTTGTAGTGTGGGTCTATTGAACTTTTGAATAATTTCTTGGCGCACTACATACTCTGTGGAATGGCAGTCGTTCTTTAATGACCCTTTATAAAAATCATATGCTTTGTGTGATAGATGAAGATGTTTCTGGGCGAGTGTGAGGTTGGGCCAGAAGTGAAAGCACTCGAAATATAAAAGTTCAGTGCAAGCATTTAGTTCTGGAAGTACTGAACCTACGTGGTTTTAAGTGTGTTTAAGCATTTAGCTCATTTTTAAGCATTTGTTATAAAGGGTAGGCAGTGTCTTAAAATGCTCCAGCAGGCCACTCTGAGTCCAGCGTTTGATTTGATGATTCGCATGAAAATGACTTGTGAAGTTTTAACTACACATTCAATCCCTGAGAGATCTTACCGGTAATATAAGTACAGCAGTAGACATCAGTTTTTCCACATGAAATTAAATGAAAGAATCTGTCAGCACTCTTCAGGCTTAAACTGGAAGGAATAAATCTGTAAACTGCAGATTTATGCTGTAAAAAAACAAATAACACATTTCTGTAGATGTTGAAAACCCAGAAACTTTTCTCCCATTTAATTCTTTATTACCTAATTACATTGGTGTATGAGTATGGAGGGACCCATGGGGATCTTTATAAAGGAAAAATGCCGTTAAAAGTCCAAAATTTGTCCCTTGTTATCATTTTCCAAAGCTATCCAGTGAGGCAGACTGGAGTCTTTGCCAGACCGATTCTGGCCCCCGGGACTTATGTTTCACAGCCTTGATCTAAATGAAGTACAGCCTCTAATGTTACAATCAAACTAGGGAAAACCATAGTTGGAGACTGCAGGACGACCACAATTATTGTGAACTTCCAGCCCTATTGCCTTAGTTGCTTCAAAGAACAATCTTCAAAGTAAATTTGACATGTGATAAATTGGCAAGAAGACCAATTTGCTCCAATTGAATGGAGTCAAGTTGTTCAACTGTAACAAATCAGTAAAAAATGCAAATCTGTTGCCATCTATATACACAGAAATTCACATAAAATTCTAAGTCCTGCCAGACCCTCATAAATTTAAAACAGAAATTCAGAAATTCATTCCCACATAGTGATATAGTTTCTGCAGAACGGAAATGTAACTGCAAAATGCTATAGGCAGTCTAAAACCTTACTTTTATATAGGAATATAAACAGAAAATAACCAGTTGAATCAAGTCCCCTATTGCGATGCTTTCCTGCTGAGTTGCACTTGTCGGTGAAGACTGACTCAGGGTGATTACAATATGCTGGAAATCTGTCTCCATTTATAAATTAGATGGAAATTATTTGCAGACTGCTGCTAGTCTATCTGAGGGTGACTGCAGTCAATCTGAGTCATACTGTGATGGTGTGGAGACAGGTTGCCTTCTGCCAGTTGACCCAAGCAATCACCATGTGATTGAAATTGGTTGCCCAGAATTTGAGTGTGTTGCACGTTCAACACACTCAATATAATATATAATATACTATATAACTATAAATCAACGTAGTCTTTGGGCAACCACCAGTTTTTTCCAAATCGGAAAGAGGTTGCGGTCCTATTTTCACTGTAGTATGACTGAGCCATGAAAGAGCAAGTAAATGGGGAAAATTTATGTAATTCAGTATTTAGGCCACACAACCTGCAGCATGTGCCACTGAAAGGCTGACAACACTTGTCGTAGCTGGCAAGCTAGGACATACAAGGTCACTAATGATGAGAATCTTTGGCAACTCTAAGAATTTATTAAACACAAAAAAAGAAAGGAAGGAATTCACGAGATAATTATTGACTGAGTCGAATTCTCAAGAGCCAGACCCTTTAATTAGCATAATTTAACAAAATTTAAAAAAGACCAAAAAAAATCCCTCATCCTTCAGCTCGGTCCAATTACTGTTAGCTGGTTTATACGTCCAACCACTCAACTCTACTGTTTATTGATCAAAGCGCTTTATTTATATTAATTTACCATCTCAAATATACCACAAAGAAGGAGGCGGTGCATCTCCATCCAGAGGCTGAATTGGTACAGACAGACACGTAAAAACTGAAGCACTTATGAAATGGATTGGCTCTGCAAGATTGGCTGTCTTTTTAATACCAGCGCTACTAAAAGTGATATGGAGCCATGGGGTAGTAAATGAAGAAACACACACAGCAAAGAGGACACACAAGGATGCAGAGTCAGTTGAGTAAAAGCAACAGAATTAAAATGGAAGCACTTACAGATGGCGCCTTCTCCTTGAATAAATGAAAAATTATGTGAAAACAAAGGATAAGAGAAGGAAAAGCGTGGAGGACCTGTGACTGAGCTTTGTGAGGAAGATGGAAGAGTCGAGAGGGAGGAAGAGGAGGGTGAAGAGGAGGCCGGTGAGGGGTGTAAATGTGGCCCAGTGACCAGCGGCTGGAGGGGGGCATGATGACCTACAGGGAGGCAGAGGTCATACACAAGTCAAAGTCGGCCTGCTCCAAAAGCAACAAACCAGCAAGGCAAAAACCACAGCCAGGACAGAGCAGCTACATGGCAACAGAAAAAAGGCAACAGCGGTCTAAAACCAAGAGCAAAAAAACCATGGCAACAACATGGCAGCAAATTCATTGCCCTGGAAACAGCGGGGGACAGCAGCATTACCACAACACAGCAAAACTCAAACTGGAGAAGGCAATGTTACGCCACACTTATATAGCAACTCCTGCATGGCAACAACACTCCCACTAGTATGAATATGCCACAGCAACTGTACAAAAAAAGCTCTCTAACACTCAGGCTCAGTTTATTCAAATGGATTTAGACAATTTTCCCCAGGTTCATGATGGGTTTCCAGTTGTTTTAAAGGTTGTTAAAGGGTAAGGGCTTCCTAGTCTCTCAGTTTGTCAGTTAGATTTGTCTGGTTAAGTAACAAAAAATATAGCAACAGCGAAAACACTTAAAAGCCCGATTTTGCTAACCAATTAGTGAAACCACGACTGCTATGTCCATCTTTAATATACAGTATATGGGGCGGAGGCATTTTTCTACACTCATAGTCTCCATCTTCCATAAGGACTTCTAAACAGCTGTTATAATCTGATACGGCCCAGGCCTATTGTAGACCATCTAAAATGAAATCTGTTGCTTTACAAGTGTCACATTACAGATTACAGTAACATACCAGTCTTCGTTAGTTCAAAGTTCACCTTTGTAAGTTAAGTGGAAGTTGGGGGGGATTTGCAAGCTGATATGCTCACAGGGGAAATATGACAATGGGAGGTTGTGGAGAAACTGTTACTGGTGCACAGAGAAACAAAGCTACTGTATTTTAAAGGACATGGGTTTAGAGGTGCTGGAGGATGGAGATCATTGCTGGCGGGTGGCAGGAATATTAAATGAATCCTGCAGTATCTTTGCCCTGCTGCACACCACAAGCCATTAACTACATCACACACACATACATATACATGAAGCAGGCAGGAAAAAAGACAATTAATGGTTAATGTAATGGTTGCCGACTAAGCAGATTGTGTGTACACATGCCATCATCCATCATCTCTGTAGGCACTCTCCTTTCCCATCTTTCCTCACCATCTCACATCTCACACTAACTTTAGAAAGCGAGAGCAGTCCTATGAAACTGCTGTTCCACTCAATCACCTTTTTTTTTCATGACTCACAGTATGTAAATTTGGTCCAAGCACACCGTTACAGCAGCAACTATAACTCTGTACCAGGCCTTTTGGACTCACATGTGTGCTGCTGAGCCTGAGCTGGTGTTTGTCAGTGGAGGAGGGTAGTGAGTGCAGAGTGGGTTAGGGTGACTATTTTAATTGTCTGTTGTGGGGTTTATGGAAGGGCTGCAGGTTTATTGATAGACTTTGTGACGCCGTATTTGATGGAGGCATGACACATGCTTTTATGATACCATTTGGGAAAGAAGCTGTTAAACAGCGAGGGCTGGGTATTGATTACCATAATTTATATGTATCAATATAAGTTGCATAACTGTTAGGGGCATGTAGAGTCCACTAGAAGCATGACTGATAAATTTTGACTTGTCTGAGACCTATTAAGCTCATTTCAGCTTCAGATTTTAAGCCTTGGACTCAACTCGAGAGGCTTTGAATGAATGTGTCCAAAGTAACTGCTGCAGACTCTTAGTTCACCACCTGCCTAAAACAGGCCATTTTACTTCCTCTCCTTTTTAAAGCCACAATCCCTTTAAAATTTCTTCTCTTTGCCGTTTGCAAACGGGAGGTTTGACCAGTGGGTGGGTGCATGAGATAATATCCTCGCTTTGGTGTCATATAAGAGTACAAGAGTACATCCAAGAACAGAAAAACACTCTGAAATTGAGCCATTGGTGCATCTGCAGCCTGAGCTTTTGGAACACTATAACTGTAATATTTGAAACCTTGGACACTTTTAATATGACCATCCGTCATTGTAGCTTTTGCCTGGGCTCAGACGTTGGACTCATCCCGATTATCGAGTTGACACAAGACATGAAACAGTTTTCGTTTGCAGAACGATCTGTTCAATAAGCACTATTGAAGGGCTATCTTTTAGCCCATCGATGCTACAAGCTGGAGTAAAGCCATTGTCAAGCTACTATACAGCCACCAACGAGGATATCTATTACACTTCAGGGAATGTCAGGCTAAAGGAGGAAACGGAACAAGTTCACAGTTCTGAATGATATCTGCGAGCAGAAATAAGGGCAAAAATGGAGCACTTTGCTCTGCTTAACCATCATCGTTCTCTAAATCCATTACGGTTACATTCAAGTGCTTTCCTGCAGGTTTGAGAGAAGACTAGGTTTTTTCCTCTTTTGCTCTGTATGCACTGATGCAGCTTAAGTGAAGCTCCTCAGCTTATCATTTAAACCATCAAAGCATTTGTATATCAGCATTTGTATTTATTTCTTATAATACCCAGCCCTACCTTAAGCAGATTACTGCACATGAGCGAAAAGCTCTTCCCTATAATGCAGTCCTCCACATGAGAATTCTTTATCTTCTTTTACACAGAACCCCCCCCCCCACACACACACACACACACACACACACACACCCCCGGAGGGAGAGCGGGCAAGCCTCCCTGGAGCTTTATGCAAACACGCATCATCAATCAGCCAAGTGTGTAAGAGACTGCAGGGACAGTAAGACTGAGTGAACGCTTAACAGATCAAATATCCACCTACACCTCTGCCGCTTAGTCCGCTGGGCCAAGGCGCACGCAAGCAAAGAACATGAGCAGATAGAGCTAGAAAACCAATCTCAGATGTTTAGAAATAATGTAAATGAGTGAGGATGATACTGGTAGGGTATTATGGACAGAGTCCAGTGAAAATAGGAGTGCTTTATTGGAATAAAATTCAAAAAATTTGAAGCTTTTTCACTTTAGACCAAAGCAGTCCAATCCAGACCATCTGGAACATGTGGCCTCACTATTGTGGAACTTGACAGGGATGGATTTTTTCTTTGAACAGTAGTGCAGCTGTGCAGCTGCGTTACTTACAGACTTGCGGATGTTGATGCGTGGCTTAGGGACAGGTTTGCTGGGTTTGCTGTCGAAGCTTTCGGGCAGTGTGGATGATCCGTGGCCACTCTTCCTAGCCTGTAGGGCTAGCTGGTAGGCCACCTCGAAGGCCTGTCCAAGCGTCAGGATGATCTCGTAGGCCAGGTTCTGATATAAAGGCAAAATCAAATAGGTTAATGTGATCTTGGACAGTGAGTCTGATGTTCACCTGTGAGCACAGCAGAGTGTCAATACTGACCACATCAAAAGCAGTGAAGACATGGCAGTAGTGGTGACTGGACTTGAGGTCTTTGGTGATGTAGGCAAATGTGGACAGATCCTCTGGATCCTGAGCTGCACACGAGATGTTACGAATCTCATGCTCCGCTATGATGTTCTACAGAGAGAGAGCGAAAGACGGAGAGGAGGAAACAAAAAGAGAAAACACAGAAGCAGAACGATAAAGAAGCGCACAGAGAGATCGTAGATTATCTCCATTGAGCCACTTCACAGAAAAACAAATCTGATTTATTATTCATCTCAAACTCATAATCACTGTAGCACACTTTTCAGTTTGAGACGTTTCTGGAGTCACTAAGTTGGAATTTGTCCTCTGGTAATGTCACTGGAGAACGCTCAGACTTTGTGTTGCGTTAATTAAAGCACATCTCAGCGCTGTGAATTAAAAAAACATCAAAGCCCAAAGAGAAGTTTTAGCGGGGGCCAACATCAGTAAACATTACATTTAAGTTAGAAGTTGCTTTGAGCTATTATAAGAAAATATGCTGAAAATGCATTAAACTTTGATCTAGAAGAAGTGGATTTTTTTTAAGGGCATGAAAATGAAAACATTAAAACAACATATTGTAGAGATAAAAAAAAACAAAAAACGGTGCAATGCAGATGATTCCACCTGAGAGAAATCAAAAAGAAGTTGCATAACATTCAACCAGTGAAATGCCAGGTTAGTCATACAGGACAGAGCTGTCTCTCTGCACTGATTATATATAAATAGGCATATTGATTACTTGGTTTAAGCTAAGAGAGGAATCCTCTCCTTGTAGTTGTTGTTTTGGGTGAACCCACACAGCAGGTAACCACAGAGGACTAATAATGACTTACTATATTTGATCTTCCTAATGGATTTTGTACTTAATACTGTTTCTTTCCATCTGTCGTTCGCGGTTTAGTACATTAGTGAAAAGCCACGAGGACGGCTGCACAGATAGTTTTATTATTACATTTTAAAAGATGTTTTGAGGATGCTTTTTATACATTAAGCGCTATAATGGTGTCAACAGGAAGACGCATAATCATTTTTCCAAAGTCTGTGTAATTTCCCTCCACAAATAATTGCACATTTAATTATCTTTATATTGTGTTGGAGACAATCGCAGATATACGTAGCAGCGGACGTCTTCACGCAGCCCATTTTAGTTTCCAGGGCGTGGAGGAAACCCTACACTAGCCTAACGCAAAATGAGTTGTGGCGTGCCGTTGTAGAGGGAGCTGCTGCACATTTCATCTCCTTCTGTGTTCTATAACAACGCAGGACCGAGAGAAGGCACAAGCATGTCTGTGTGACTAATTGGAGAATTGAATTGCCAAATACAGATTTACTTGGGATTTTTTTTTTTTTAATTAATTAATTTTCTGGTAAGAATCACCAGCTGGTCTCCTTCTCATCACTGTTGGGTAACTTTAATATCTAAAACTGTCTCTGTATATTTCAGTGTGGATGACCTACTTGAGCATACTCTGTTTTAGTGCAATTCAAACAAGAATCCGAATATGTACCCGATTCTTTTCTTATATATGTGCACATGAAACTCAAATATTTCCATTCTGTTCTAGACTTTCAGCTCATCCCTTTTCATCCTGATTATTGCTTGTTTGTGCTCTGTGTACATACCGTTGTAAATCAGCGAGGCTGCAGCAGCACAGAGCAGACACGAGCACTGCAATGCTGTGCGGGCTTTACACTCGGTGTGTCATTTACACCGGGCCTCACAGGAAGCGAGCCGTGCGCATTGCTGTACCTTATTTGTGGCGTCGATGAACTTCACTCCTTTGTAGGACACGGACAGCACGATGGTCGGCACTTTCTTCATCTGTTCTGTCGACTTCTTGTGCAAAAATGAGAAGGTAGAGACAAAAAAAGAGGAAAAAAAACAGCAGTGACTTTGGAGGCAGCTCGTGAAAGTAAACTTGACAATTTAACTTGGCGTATTTAATGAGGATTTCTGTTCTGCTTTGATTGCCAAACTTTAGTCGCACCATTCTCAAAGGTTATGAAAAATAAAATAAGAAACTACCTTTCTACACTCAAGTCACTGCAGCGATTCAATTCAATAAGTCTATTAACTTTTAGGTCATATCGGGCTCTGACAGTATATCTCTCCTCACTCCTTGTAATTACATACCTATACTGAACTCATTATGCCGAGAGGTGCTGTGAAGAATTGTGTGATTTACAGCGATGTCAGCGTTACCCTCCCAGCTGTCATTCTACCTGACAAAAGGTTTAATATATTCAAAGCTTCCTTCTCTGAACAACTTTGTGTTCTTCATCGCTTGTCATCTCCTCCTCCTCAGCATCCATATTCCTATCACAGCCCGTCCTTTCTTTCTCCTCCCTTGTCGAACACGCGAGCTGCTATCCCATATCTGTTTGTCTTTGTTCTGTTCTTTGCTCCCTTCCTGCAGCATGTTGCTGCTACAGTTCGACCCTGTCACTATCAGGTAGTGTTGAAAAACTGACAAAGGCAGTTCGCTGGCAGTAAATCCGAGCCGAGAAGTGAAGTTGGATCTTAAACATCCAAAACTACCTCAACCGTGGAGGGAAGGATGAAAGAGTGGTACGTTAGCGATGTTACAAAAGCTGGGGTTAATATGACGTGCATCTCTTTGCACCTAGTTACAACCACAGTGTGCAGGAAAAGGTTGGTAAAACTGAGGAAAATGAGAAGCAGAAGAAAAATTTCCCTCTGATGATGGTGGCATACTGTAAATATAGAAAGTAAGAAAAGAGAGAAGAGGAACCGAGAGCTTTGCATACGAATATTAAATTTCTTCTTTACACCGCAGCAGCCGGGGGCCGGAGGAGTGAGAGAGTCAGCGTTAAGAGTAAAATATGGAAAGAATGAGCAGGATGAAAAGACATGGATAGTAGGGCACATTCCTCTTTCTCTTTGTCAGTAAGAAACAAAGGAAAGGAGGAATGGAAAAAAAGAGGGAGCAGCAGAATGACACAAGGCGTGAGGAAGAGATAAGGTGATTAGAGGTAAAAGGGGGATTGTGAGGTATCAAGCAACCCAGGCAAGGATATTAAAAATAAATCCCTCAACACACTTAATCCACCGCTATGATATTTTAAGTTTAAGTTCAAGTGAGAGCGTGAGGGCATTCAGACTGTGTCCCAGATTTAAAGGTTTAGTAAGCCTGCTCTCATGCTAGCTGCTATAGTATAAGCTAGTAAGCATAGCTTGGTAATAATTTTACTTAAATTTGACTTAGTTAGTTTGGGGCCTTAGTCTATGGGGCCCGGTAGGGCACAGCCCAAAAAAGGGACATGGGCCCATGTTATTGTAGGCCCACCACCCACAGGAGGCGCAGTAGGGGTCAGGGGTTAGGTGCAATGTGCGTCGGGCGGCAGCCAGGAGCAGAGGCCCTGGCAGGCCGATCCCTAGCTATCAAGGCTAAATTTGGTCGAGTGAGTTTTAATAAATCAAAATTATCCAGATGTTGACTTGAGGTTCCAGTACCAGAAATAAAGTTAGATTGAGCTTTACCCTCATCTTGGCGCAGGCATCTTGTGTGGACTCCGTCCCCCTCAGCTCCTTCACCAACATTGAGCCCAAGTACTGTTGGAAACACACAAACAACACGATGCTAGGTAAATACGTGAACTTTTGCATCAACTTTGTGACTGCTTTTAAATTTCCAATAACTCAAACGGAAATGATAGAGACGAAGTCTAGCAGCAGGAAGAGTCATCTGCTGTCAAATTTCTTCGCCGTTCTGATGGTGACTGATGAATTAGTCAGAGCCATCCTCTCAAAGAATGAACAGACCATCCTGCTGCCATCAGTGCTGCTCAGTAGGACATTGCTGTTTCTACCATTACTGCTCCTGTGTAGGTCGGGACTGGTGACAGCTGTTTTACTGCCTCAGCTGCTTGCAGCGGTGACCCTGCTCTATGGCTTGATTATGATAAAATGGCTTGAGCCAACCTGCCAAATGATCAGCAAGCAGTGCCGTAGCTGAACGCTACACTGATCCTCTGCTGAAGAGGATACCACAACCTCCAACAGCAGCCCTCTCTAATCACATCGTAAGTTAAGACACCTGCTTCATCAATGTATTTGTAGACTGTATATCAAAGACAGAGCATCTGGGTCTGAAAATCGAAACTGATACATAGTTCCTTAAACCTGCATTCTTAATGATAGCTAGCCTGGGGCAACTGGTGTCTCTCCTGATCCATGACCTCAGTAAAGGCTTTCCCAATCAGCTTAGTCATAATCAAATAATCAAAGTTTTATTTAATTAACATCATGTAGATTTCTTTTAAACTTTTCTTGTGAGAAGTGTGCAATGTCTCTACATAGCTCAGTCAAGTCCACCCCTCAGCTGTTGTATCTAGTTTTAAAATGCCAAGATATGGCTTCCCAAGAGGACAGTAATAAAACCAGTGTCTGATGTCCCAGTGGCTAGTCAAGCTTGCATATACAGTTTATCTGCAGATCCTTTTTTTTTTTTTTTTTTGCTGATAAAAAGCTAGTTCTACCCTTTTCCAGTAGCAGAGCACTTCATTTTCAGTTTTGCAAATGAGATTAGATCTGGAACCTATTGCAGTTTGGGGGAACATTATAAAAATTATATTTTCCACTAAAGATAAGTTGACTTAGTTTTAGTTCTTAGAACAAAAATCCCATCCCATTCATGCATTCTCAGGATAAGCAAAATTAGGGTCACGAGGGGCTCAAGCGAATTGGCAGAAATCGGTATCGACCAAAGAAATTGGAATCTGTGCATCTCTACCTCTAACCATTGCTATGTGTGTCTAGTTTAGCAGCTGGCCAGGTCTTGACTGTCAACCAGCTCAGCCTGGATGTAAACAGCATAAACAATACAGAAGGCACTGAGTGGATGGCTTCCTACATGGCTCATATGGGGTTTCATTAAAGGCACACAGCAGTGATTACATCAACCTTGAGTGGCTCCCTGAGGTACATTAACATTGCTGTCTGGTAGATCCTTCTGTCTGGATGCAGTTAGTAATTTTGCACACGTAGTATCAGATTTAATAAAGAAGCTACTAATGGTGACGGTGTTTTACAGGGACAATGTTTATGTTGGCATTAGAGCACTTAATGGGCGTGACATTCACTGCCTCACAATGACTGACCAGCTTCTTGACGGGGATTTATTCCCCAAAGTGGGACCTTAAGCAGGCTTTTAGTGAATTAGGAGAGAAATATTTACAGCTTCATTTATCTCATCTATTTAACTCTACAATAAATGACTCGAAAGTCAAGGACCACACGCGATTTGTCTTGAATCTGATGGACAATATATTTGCTTAAAGTCACGAAACATCATTCTGGGCCAATTGCTTTGCATGATGAGTTGCTTTTTCGCAGCACAGACACTGACTCAGTCATATTTTCATAGTCTAGTCCTTGGCAGATCAGAAAGAGGTCGTCTGGGCATGTTAATACTTCGTCTTGACTCAAGCTAACAACGTTAAATCGCTGTTATGGCTGGCTTGCTGGCAGTTATCTGAGAAATTGCATTATAGTTGCACACAAGATCAGCTGCTGTCTCCTATACCATGTCGCTGGCAGTAATTTTTGGTTTTTATTAGTTTCAAATAAAATTCAAGGCATCATAACAAGGCTAAGACTCTACAGCCATGCTACTAGCTTTGTAAGTCTGTATCTGGGTAACTGTAACATCCGCATGCAACGATGAACAGAAGGACATTTTTAATGTTTAGCATATGTTAATATATTGTTATTCTGCATA
This sequence comes from Aulonocara sp. 'chitande type north' Nkhata Bay, assembly GCF_057382095.1. NCBI lineage: Eukaryota > Metazoa > Chordata > Actinopteri > Cichliformes > Cichlidae > Aulonocara > Aulonocara sp. 'chitande type north' Nkhata Bay. The sequence continues at coordinate 28,601,820 of NC_141360.1, read as the reverse complement.
GGTTGATAGTTTTCATTACATGCTAAGTGGACAGTGGACCTCTAAGCCTGCTGGGATTGTCACCAACAAATGTAAACTTCATGTTGGTGTTGGAGGAAAAGGTCGAGAAAACTCTGAATGACAGTACTGTCCAACAATCTTGAGCCACCCCCCTATTTCTTTATATTTTGCTTCCAAGGAGCCAGATTCTTCTTGCAATTTCTTTTAAAGTGGTCTTGAGGAACAGAGTTCTCCAGCTTTTCTAATCGTCTATCAAAGCTTTTCTTTGCGCATTTGTTGGATTTCACAGTCCAGCGCTAACCCCTGACCATTTTCAGAGGAATGTTTCATTAGAGGGGCCCACATCCTCATTTTAGAGGTTTGACAGCGTTTTTTAGTGGATAAAGTCGAATGGCTTAAACATGAACTGAGCTGCGGTTTGGGGAAGGCCTCGGAGGGGACCGGCAGCGACTTTTGGGCCTGGCAGATCCCCATGTACTAATGGGAAGTGAAGAAGTGAAGGGATTGAAAATGAGAACAAACTGCTTGTAGAACTGAGGATGTCATATATAGATAAGAACTGGAAGTGTTCAGAGGCATAGTCCCACTCCTCTAATTCATATAATTAATCTCCAATTAATCCACTTAATACTGACCTTTGAATGATTCAAGCACAAAATACGCACCCAATGCAAGGAATGAGTCAGTGCTGTCTACACATAACAGACAACTTAGCATTTAAAATGGATTATTTCCTGTCTTTATCTTTCGTTGATAGAAGCCTGTCACAAACAAATTATTTGTTCTTCTTTTTTTAACTGAATCTGTGTAAATGTCAAGGATTTTTCAAACACTGTTTGAAAGAAAAGAAAAAGTATTTTGCACCAACAAGGTGATTTTCAAAGAGCTACAAGCAGAAAACTTGTATCTCAACACAGTGCCATCGTGCTCTTAAGAATTTGAGAAAACTAATCAAGTAGAGGACAAAAGAAGAAGTGTCACGCCTAAAAACTCAGATGAATAGTACCTGAAAGTCAAGTTCTTAAGAAATGAGAAACGAGGAGTAAGGGCTGAGGTATCCCAAATGACACAAGAACTGAACTGAAAATCACTGGCAACAGGTCTTATGGAGGGATGTGTCACGATCGAGCCAAACCAGTGAGTGTTTACAGCCAAACATTCCAAGAGAAGCTTTGAATGTCCTTCAACAAGCCTGGAGAACTTTTCCTGGAGACTATTATAGACATACAAGAAAGCTGTGAAGCATAAAGGTGGTCACACCAAATATTGACTTTGAAGGTTGTTAGAATTGTACAGACTTTATTTGCCTTATATACTGAGTTCCCATTTGTGTTTCCAAATGTTTCAGTAAATCACTGCTTCCCATTTTCCTACTAAATACAAAGCAACATGAGCAGGTTTAGCTCACCAGCTTGACCCATATGAAAGAGCGACATCACAAAATATTCGTGTCTGAGCCCTGAGTATTACTCAAAGATATTTTGTATTTTCCTATCTTCAACGTTTTTTTTTTTCATTAATAAGAAAGAGTAGGCAGTCTGTGCTGAGATAATATTGGCTGTTAATGATGTTGCATGTTTGGTAATAATGTCAAAATGTCTGCAGGGTTTTGCGGGAAGTGGATCTCTAATAACTTCAGATAATAATTTCAAAATCTAGTTGTAAAGCTGACATAATAAAGTTGCAATGTTATGCGAGGAGCCGCTGAAAGTAGAGAGAATTTTGTTTGTTTGCAGTCTGAGCTGAAAATGAGAACACCGTTGATGCATCGCATCTATTGTTCTGCCCTGGTTGCTTTCTTCTTCTTCTTTTTTTAGCAATTCCTCTTTTTTTATTAAAACAAATACAATGCGGTCCCCTTCAGTGTCTTATCCATCTAATTTATTCTTATTCACTCTCCAGCTTCCGTCACCTTGCCAGTATTCACACTGAGCGCTCTTGCCTGGCGCTCTGTTGAGGCTCTCCCTCATTTATCTCACTCTCTGAGCTTTCTGGAGCCTGTTGTCCTGGGACAGATAGCATTAGAGATCTTGTCATAAATGGCTCCATGAAAGCACCGCCACCACTTTTCCCCGGTGGCCCACCCGTCGTCGATTCCTCCCATTTTCCCAAACACATTGCTTGTGTAGTTATACAACTGTTGGAAGCCTAATGGTCCAAGCTTCTGCTATCAATCTTCTAAGGTGTAAAAAATAAGAAGGGTGGGTTTCTAACAGAGGGATGACACACTCTTGGGAAACTTCTTGCACCTCTTTTTCACAGCCTCTATCTCATTTTTTTCCCTGCTTTTTTTTCCAAATTAGACATCAATTTAATTTCCCAGCTTCTTTTTTTCCCCTCTGTTACATAATAACCAAGCTCATAACTACTCTGTCTTCATCTCACTGCCATCAAACCATCCAGTCTAAGAGATCCATTTATATTGCCTGTCAGTGTTTCTGAAAGCAAATGGCAAATTGGTTTCTGGTTACCAAGTAAGTAATCGCTTCAGCCTGGAAGCTCAGTATGTAACCCGTGAGAGGTGCGAGGCTGTATCTGTGGTAACGTGGATATGTAACATCCTTTATGTAACTGGCAAAGGTCTAAATTTACCAAAGTACTGAGAATAACCGAGTGCAGTATTGACTGAGAGGTGAAGCTGAGGGTCACTGATCTTTAATAATGTTATATGCAGTAGGAATTGACAGCATTCAAATAGAACCGAAACATTTAGTCAGTTAAGCCACGAATCAATCAGCAAAGATTATGACTAGTTTTTCAAATGGTAGGAAAATATATAGTTATTTATAGTGCTTGGATTCAGGGATTTTACTGCTACATTATAAACCAAATGATCAATAAAAAGGGAAAATTTAAGAATGCTCAACAACAGTGTATGACTCACATAGGCTTCGTAGTCGCAGGACTGAAAGATGAGCTTCTCGGGGTGATGCTGCCAGTACTGCACCGGAGTGGATGAGGTGGCCTCGTTTGGCGGACGCAACGTGATTGGCTCACACCACTCGCCTGCCTGAAAACACAAGCAATTGCATGTCGGGATTACACAGGAGTAAAAGATGAGGGCATGACATTGCGGTCTGTGCTGCATATCCCGTGTTGACCTGATAAAAGTGTGTAAGTTTGTAATACAACAGCTTTCATGACTGCATGTGGACACGCCATCAAGGGGACATGCTTTGGACAGCATCCAAAAGGAAATTAAACTTGGATGAATTATGCTCGGCTCCTGCATGTTCGCATGCTTCAGCTGAGCCGCTCGCTGCTTTTTCACCCAGTAAAGTATCCAGCTTTTAAAAAAAAAAAAAAAACAGAAAGAAAATGCCCAAATCTTGCCTTCATCCTTCTCGAATGTCTCAGGATAACAAGCCTGTTTTGGTTTTTTTTTGCTTGTTTTTTGTTTTTTAGTCCTCCTTTTATAAATGAAACCAGATGATTTTTGCCTGAGGAGGTATTCACACATCCTCTGCCAAACACTGCATTTTTATGTGTCTGTTCACATCTGACTGTTTTTGTTTGGCGGAACGCTGATGGACCGCAGAGGTGAGATCTTCTATTCCAATGCAAAAACTGTTGAATAAACAGCTCAGGGACGAACCTTTGGAGAGCGTCCGCGAGAGTCAATTCTATGCTATACGCCACCGGTTTAACCAGATTAAACAGTTTTTCCCTTCTGAGAGAGACGATTCAAAATATTTAGTCGGTAAAAAGTTTGTAGTTTTACCACTTTAATGGCCAAATGTGTCTAGAAAGAAGTGAGCTGCAGTAATTGTTCTCTGGGGAGGAAACAAGGAGAGTGAAAACAGACGGTGAGGGAAGAGCTGGCGTGAGAAACGTTTGCGGCAACCAATCATGGAAACATTGTGACAGCCAGAGAACAAGGGTAATGACACAGAATATGGATGTTTCCTCCTTCCTCTAACAGTTGTCCTTCTATTCTTGCAGAGATGATTCAACAGAGATTTGCTTTTGGAAAAGGGGGGGGGGGGGGGGGGGGGATACACTGTGACGCAAACACACAAAAAAGAGATTTATCAGGGCAAGCATACGTGTGCTAGTCTGCACTGATGGGCTCTCTGATTCACACGGAGACACCAAAAGACCCCAATCATACTGAACCAAAACACAGCTGCTGCTGCCTCCGATGTAAGCCGGGATGTGTCTGAATCACTGTGCTGCTACTGATTGAAAGCCATAATGTTCTAATTTAGCATTTCACATGAGATTACAAGTGGCTAAATGGACGAGATGCTTACTTCTTAAGTCTATATATATATATATATACATATATATGCCTTCATGCCTGCCAAATGAGCTTCATGCCTGCCATGAAGCTCATTTGTTTCTAATAAATAATAATAGATTACAGCTTACATGTAGACCTTACATGTATGTATGTATGTATGTATGTATGTATGTATGTATGTATGTATATATGTGTGTATATATATATATATATATATATATATATATATATATATATATATATATGTATATATATATATATATATATATATATATATATATACACATGTGTGTGTTTGGTATTTTTAGTGACGTGTCTATGCAGCAAACACTGCTTAGATGGTCTGCTGTAGATTATTAATGATGACTTATGTTAGAATAACTAAGCAGACAATATTTTTATCTCCCATCTCATATTTTAAAGATTGTCATTTGATTACTAATATTTCATCTGTAATTAAGATATATTCTGCTGTCCTGATTACAAAATGCCTGCCATGAAGCTCATTTGTTTCTAATAAATAATAATAGATTACAGCTTACATGTAGACCTGAAATCAGATTTGCATTTATATTACTTTACATAAAGAAACGCATTTTGGTATGAAAATGAGCTTTTCTACTATTTCTTATTCTGTTTTCTTAACTCTCACTGTTCAACAGTGAGCAACACAATAAACCTTGAAAGGTTTTGATGAGACGTATTCGATTTGATTCAGTGTTATATTTCGGCTTTTAATGCAACTATCAGAATGCTTATGTATTCAAGCAGCCAGGTCTGCATCTATGATTATGACCATTCATAATACACTCCTGGAGTCCATCCCTCTCTCCCAGTTCCCATCTTCATTCATCCCTCCATCCTCTCCTCCCTTCCTCACCATGCTGACTTGAGCCATCTGTCGCTCCAGCTTGGATCGCGGCACGTCCTCAAAGTAGTTGTCATTGCTGCGCTGCCTGCGCCGGGCGTCCGCCTGCATCATGAGGTGCTGCACGTCCAGAGATCCACCTGGGACCCCTGCTGTGTACGCTGCCTGGCCTACCGACGGGCTGAGCTGGGGAGGAGTGTGATTTCCTCCGGGCTCCTGGTGCAAAACAGGTGTGGGCAGATTGAGAGGGGTTAAAGGAAGCAAGTCAGGTTTTGTATATCATATTATAATGTGCTATGTCACCGCTGCAAGTGTAAAAGTAGGGCAATGCAGTGCAATGTGTCACATTACATTTTTCAGCTACAGTGATGCTTTTCTGCTGACTACCCAAAACCACTTTGCAAACTTGAGGACGAACAGCAGTGTCCTGTTACCAGGAGGTCTCAGTAGATCCATCAGTGTCCTTAATCACAACAGTGAACCCTTGCCTGCTCACTGTAAGTCACTTTAAGCGAAAGCACCTGCTAAATCCTTAAAGTGGAAAATGATGTTCATTTAAGAGGTTTTCAAACTTGAGTAGAAACTCAAATCCCCAAAAGAATTAAAACTTCCATTGGCACAAGGGTCAGTTATTTCTCCTGAGAGGCTGTTCACTTTCAGCTGATATCGTACGAGAAGACTCTTGAAGAAGCTTGGTAATATTTTCTTGCCTATGCAAGCTCATGCATTGCATCTCAGTTGCTGTCTAAAGCTTTGCTGTGTTCCTTCACCCATTTTGTCCATCACACAAAACTATCTGCTCCTGTTTGTGCAGGATTACTGAGTAAACACAGCCCTCTGCTCACACACTGGAAGAAAAGGGGCTTGAATACATAATTTTTCCCTGCACTAAGCCATTCAGTATCATCACGCTTTGCTTTAATTACACATCTTTGTAACACCTTTAGGGAATTTTGTGAAATTAGGACTGATATTAAAAGTCTGAAAGTCTCGTTTCAGACTAGACTATTTGCTTGCTCTAGTTTGGAACTTTTTTCTGTTTTATATGTCTTGAAATGTGGACTTTAAAACGTTTAAAATTGTTACGACACATTCAAGCAATACCGCATACTATACACGCTGGATCTAGCTGAAGCTAACAGCGCTTGTGCCTGGTTAAGCATTTCGAACTTTATTAAAAGAGCCAAACAAATTCCTTTCCCCCTGGAAACTAACAAGGATTATTGTTGTAATATTTTTCAACCTATTTCATGACTCAGTGGTTTACAGGAAGACGTGTTTAGGAACAGCGGGCTGTTTCAGCACTGCCTCCAGATTTTCAGGCTTTCTCTGGGCTTGAAAAAACCGAGATATAGGAGTGTGGCTGTGATGGGAGAGGGAAAGCCAATTCATTGTGAGTAGCATCCAGGACAAATCAGCAGGGAGGAAACGGCAGTGGGACGGCCATTTTGCGCCTCTCCGAGAGATTTGGGTAATCATTTGGGTGGTAACTGCAGCAGTGGGGAGGCTGAATTTCCCTCAGAGAAATAGAGAGCCATCTGGGAAGGGAACTACTGTCTTATAGAGTCATGATAATTTGAATCCTAATTGGTTAAGATATTGCTCAATATTGTCATGGGTAAAACCCATACTGTCAGCTTGCAGAGACTCACTCACCCGTAAGGAGATGGCCCGTGGAGGTTTCTGTGGGGTGTCTTCGTGTAGCCGGTCCCCCAATGAGGCCAGAATCCGTTTTCTGTGGCCGATAAGGTTGATCTTCAGTACCTGATGAACACAAAGATATTCGTTTTCATGCATTGTGCACAAAGATCATTCATCGTAGGAGACCTGAAATAGTTATTTGACGCATGTCCAAAACATCTGTGTTGGGGACAGACATCAACAGCTCAGGGATTTCTACTATAGTTCTTCTCCACACCAAGTTTTATAATGTACTAAAACACAATAAGTGCATCCCCCACAAACGACTCTGCTGGCAAAAAACGATGACTCTCACTTTCATTTGCATAATTTAAAACAAATTTTAGCAACAGCAAAAGAGTTAGACTTTTAGTCGGGATGATAACAAGATTATGTGAGTGTTTAAAAAAAAAAATGCAAAAAGGTAACAGATCATCATCATTAGCCTAAAATGGAGAATAATACTAGTTTTCAGAAAAGGGTTTCGGAGACAAAACCATTGGAGAGCACTAGCAGAGCACTCAGGGGTGCGCTAATGAGTGCATAATGATATAAAATGCCCCTGAGAACATGCATGTCATTGTTGTTATTACATTACCAACATGGCTTGGATGGCTCCATTCAAACTGGTGCCTTTACCTGAATAACAGCACAACTGTACCTTATATACAAAGAACATCAGGTATGTATGAGACTTATGCCTAAGAGAAACAGTGAGAGAGACAAGGGTATAAAAAAATACATTTGATCAATTAATTATTGCTCTTTTGTAACGTTGATCACATTGGTCTGATCAATCTGAGAATATGACCATAAGAGTAGCCACATCTGGATCACAGTTTCCATTTTCATCTACCCAGCTTTGTTTACAGAAGCAGGTTTATTTTAAAAGGCTAATAAAAACCCAAATCCTCATTAGATCGTAGCTGATGGTTATTCAAAGCATTTTGACAGCAGCATATCTCTTGCAACCGAAAACTGCTCACTCTCAATCGGTCTGTTGCTCGGATGACAAATGGACAACAAACAAAAAAGCATAAAACAGAAATCTTCAAATTTTGGTTTTTTTTAGAGATTACCGTACATTAATGGTAGATGAAAACAAAAAGCTGTTTTTGAAATTTTAACTTGTATGATTCTTCTTAAAATTATATATAAAAAAACAGAAAGACAACAGCAAAAGGTGAGTCTCGTACATCTTTATTAGCCCTTGATCCTGAAAGGACCTTGAAGCTATAGGCACACCTTTTGTTCTCATGTACATCATTTACAGATCCAACCTGTGCTCTTATGTAAATAACACTGTTTATATAACATCACAAAGAATTAGCTGTTTCTTTGTAATTCTAATGGAAGATAGGCTAGCTATAGCTTTGTATGTGAGTTATATCAGTCCTCTTGTCTGACAGCTAGCAAAAGAGTATTGAACAAAATGTTAACCTATTCTTTTAGAGAGCTTTGAAAAGAGGCTAGCTCATCGTTTCAGTGACTAGATTTGTCTCAAAGATTCGCTTTATGAATTCTAAAGATCTTTTAGTATTCTTTAAGCTAAGCTAACCATTGCCTACCTGCACCTCAACAGCAATTCATTAATCTTCCCTTCTGATCACAAAAGCAAATAACTGCAAGTCCCTAAACGCCTGTTCTAAACTAGTACTACTGCTTAACAAAGTGTTGTTAGTGACAGCTGAGAGTGTACTCTGAGATTTTGCTCTGACAGCAAGTAATTGCAAATTCCACAATGAGATTGTGGCAAGTTTGTAACTGTCTATTGGGTTTTTTCCTTTTTTCCCCCCAGGTTCTCATTACACAGTCACAGAGAACAAAGAAAAGAAAAAAAAACCATGCACTTGGACTCCAATGAAAGCGTTCATTCTTTCTCTGGTCACCAGGCGTCCACTGACTGTGCCAGTTACTGGGTTTTCTAAAGAGGCGGCCTGGAACATGGCAGCCTTCTGCAGGGATGTTCTCTTTGCACCTTCTGGTACCAAACTTCAGTACACAACAAACTTCTGCAGGTTTTATAGAGCTGCCTCTGGAGAACTTCGAGTAAACGTATTTATGAACATGAGAGAATTTGAATGTGTCCTCAGGGCAAAGGGTGGTAATTAGCCTCATGGCACGGTCTTGCTGTCAGTCTAATGGCCTGCCTCTGTTTGAGTCAGCACAACATAAAATCTCCCTCACCAATTACTGCTGCACATCTGCGGAAGAAGCATAAAAATACAAAGAAACAACCAAACAGGCGCTTAGGATGCATACGGTACGATTCTACCTACGTGAGCGCAAACCTAAACAATCAAAGAGAGCATAAATAAAAAAAATCATATTCCTTGCATAGTAAATGGAGCAGATATGCAAACAACTTTTGTATAATTTATCAAGCAAGTTCAGAAGTGGTAAGTAGGTCTTATAACTTTTATTTCATTTCATAAAATAAAGAATACACCGTGGCCAGCAATGTGTTCATCTCCACTGGTCTTCACTGCATGCAAACATGTTTTAATTGTTCATTTTAGACCGATCAAAGGGCAATCAAGAGCACACAAGCTGATATTATGTAGTAATAATAATAATGGATTGCATTTATATAGCGCTTTTCAAGGCACCCAAAGCGCTTTACAATTCCACTATTCATTCACTCTCACGTTCACACACTGGTGGAGGCAAGCTGGGGCAGACTGACAGAAGCGAGGCTGCCATATCGCACCATCTGCCCCTCTGGCCAACACCAGTAGGCAGTAGGGTAAAGTGTCTTGCCCAACGACCAGGATAGAGAGCCGGGTGATCGAACCGGCGACCTTCCGGATACAGATACGCTTCCCAGTCCCCTGAGCCACTTAGTGAATTTAGTGCAGTAAAAATCAAGTGATGTTTGTCCTTCCTTTAAAGTGTCAGTAATATTAGAAGCAAAAATAATGTGGGACTCAAATGATAATAATGAACGCAAGTGCAAATATGATGTATTCTCAGCCTTTTAACTTTTGGCTTTTTTTCTTTTTTGACATTAGAGATGATGATAGAGAAATTCTGGCCAGATACTAATGTTAAAAATAAAGGGGGGAAAAAAATCTAAATTTAAAGTCTGTTTTGCTTGTTTTCATTTATTTGTGCAAACAAAGAAATCATCAGTATTAAAGCCCTGCTGATGTTGAATTTTTAAGAGCATTGTTGGTGGCTTAAAAAGTATTATTCATTCATTTGTTGTTTCGACATATTGGCAGAGATTCTTTGTTCTCTCCCTCAGATATATGAAAATATGAAAAAAAATGTTCCTTCCAAAAAGGTGCTTTTCTAACAGGGAAGCTGCAGAGCGCCCTCTGGAGGACAAGCTATGCAACATCAGCACTTATAACACAGCTGAAGGGTGTTTCTTTCTTATATTCTTTGCGTTTATCGTCCTATTTATCAGCTAATTATTATAAAATAACTGACTGGATTTTTAGTCTTGCAGCTCTTCACACTGTTTCTGAATACTTAACCCAGAACTGAACACAGAAATATCAGCCCTTTATGCTGGTAAATGCCAACTTATTTGCTGATGTCAGCCCATACAGTTTTGATGCCCTTATTTTGGACTCTTGACTAACTGACCAACTGTTGCATTGCACATTCAATAGTATGGCGCCATTATTCTGCATTGGTATTCATTTTTGCTTCTTATAACTGACTTGCGTAACAGTAAATAGTCATTACATAAAAATGATGACTGCAGTGTAAAATGTGACATGTATGTGAGTTTTCCTGCTATACGGAAAAAGTTATGAAATATTCAGCCTCCTGCCGATCTCCTGAGGGGCAACAGCGTGGCACAGTCCTCACATTGCTCTTTTGTCAAACACGCACACTCGAGAAAGAGCACAGTAATTGCCTTGCATGGTGCAAATCTGTGTTATACTTTACCTTATGCAACAGCATCTACTTCAAATACAGTAGAAGCCTCAACCTCGGCCTGAAGTTCAGCTGTCACCATAGCAACACAGAGCTGCAGCAGCAGTTGCCCACTCACGCTCATCCATGAAATAAATAAATAAAAGACACACACACGTGGATGAGGATGTGTACTCACACACACACACACACACACACACACACACACACACACACACACACACACACACACACACACACACACACACACACACACACACACACACAAAGAGCCCAAACAGCTGTTTCAGAGCTGCTGGGGAAGATGATTATATTGTTATCCCTCAATGGATGTGAATTTAAACGAAACCCAGCCATTATTGTTAAAACACACACTCACTCCCTTCCTGATGGTTGACTGCAACACCAGCCCATTTGCATTGAAATTATATTCAGAGCAGGTGTATATATACTGTCAGGAAAAGTGCTGAGCTACCGCAGCATATACCCTCTTCTTCCACTTCTGTCTTGTGCTATCGCGCCAGATTAAGCATTCATTTAAGCACAATTCTATTCAAATCAACTCAAACACGGAGCTCAGATGATATAATCTTGATAAGCCAATGCTTGCACATTCTGTTCCAACAGCACATTGAAGGTGGGAAAAAATGGGAAAAAAAAATGCTCAACAGATATAGACAACATTTCTGTCACCGCAGGTGCAGCAAACATTTGATTGATGCTGACAGTAGAATAAATCTGGCATTATTCTCTATTTTATCACTGTCAGCAGATATCCTGAAAAGACCCAACCTAACACTGTCTTAGTCCACCTCTCAATCATTTTCTCACTCCATCATCTGGTGTAATTTTAAGAATACTGGTTCTTATTGATAAATAGTAGAGACAAAAAAAATTGATTCATCCAAGACTTTATTGACAGTTTACCAGTTGTCATTTCTTGATTGAGCTGTGGTACATGCGAACTAGAAATAGACTTATTTACTGGACTTGTGACTGGCTGGGTCAGACTCATATGTTAAGAGATTGTGAGCTGGTGTGTTTAATGCACGTGCAACAAAAGCATAGCCAGGTAGTCGTGCACTCACTAGCAGCGATAGACTAAGCTGTTACGATTAAAGTGAAAAAATACAAAAAGTTCACTGAAGTAAAACTGTGATAGAACGCGCAAAAATGCAACAACAAAACCAATGAGACACTTAAACACGGACAAGTTAAAGAAGCTAACAAAGGAAAAGCGGCTAAAGCGGAAAGTGCCATCCAGAGCTAGCAACAAGCCAGCAGCCTCGGTATCAGCAAAAGGTCAAAGCAGTGAGGAAGATTAGGAAGACAAATGAAAAAGAGAGAAAGGCTCGATGGGGTGTTTTCTGATAAAATTATAAAAATGATGGAAAATGATGTCCGTGCCTGACATTTGTTTTCTTCTATGAATCTGGCGCACCTACACTTGTTTTATAAGCAGCGTTGGGCAAGTTACTTTGAAAAAGTAATTAATTATAGTTACTAGTTACTTCTCCAAAAAAAGTAACTGAGTTAGTAACCGAGTTACAATATTCTAAAAGTAATTCATTACTTGAAAAGTAACTATTGCATTACTTTAAAAAAAACGTTTAACCCTCTGGGGTCCAGGGTATAATTGGCCATTTTTAACTACTTTTGATTTTCCTTCTACATTTCACCTTTAAAAACTATTTACTTTGCCTTGTTTGGTATCATCCTTTTCAGCACAACCCCACGTGTCTAAATTTACAGTTATGGTTTCATTTTGACATACTGTATTAACACAATTGATCTAAAATCAGACAAAAAACATAAAATCAGACTAGAAAAAGTTATATTTTTTACTGTAACAACCACAAACATGTTTCATAACTTTAAATGCAAATATAAATTGTCAATTTTAAAATCCTATGCTCAAGTTTTGCAAACAACAAAGTTATTTGCATCCATTTACCTTTTACCTTGATTTTTTTAAATAACCATTTCAAACTATTTACAGAACAATCAGCTGTTCTGCATTCAATAAGATGCCACACAAACTATTTGTGCCACTCCAAAAAAATAATTTCTGTCCACTGTAAAGGAGAACATCACAGCCTGATACCTGCAGGTCTATCAACACAATTTAAAAACTGGTATCTATCACTTTGTTGCTTTGTCCTTAAGTGGTCATGTGATTGGCTTACCACGACCACTTTATTCTTCCTCAGTCAAACAGCAGCACTCATGCGATTGCTTTGTCCCCTTAGCTCCAGGTGTTGTGCTAGACAGTGATCGTGATTACCGTCCACGGGAGCGCGCGCAGCTGCTTAAAGCTGTAGCGTCCAGATTACTTACGTAGTCAGCAACTGATATAAGATGCGGTAAGCTGAACACGGCTTCAATTGTCTGTTTGTTGAAAATAGTAACGGACCGCATTTTCTTGTTAGTAACTGTAACGGCGTTGTAACGATAGGAACAGTAATTAGTTAGGTTACTCGTTACTGAAAAAAGTAACGCCGTTACTTGTAACGCTGTTATTCCCATCACTGTTTATAAGGCAAAACATGTCAGGTAAAACTCATTTTCAGTCAAGTATTTATATCACTTTCCAGCTGTAGAACACTTTATTTTCAGCTGTTTAAGAGAGCAAAGATCCTGCAACGTACTGCAGTCTGCGGGAAAATTTAAAGTTTAACAATCTCTTTGAAGAAAAGCGGATTCCACGGGAAGAAAAACTAGTATGTTCAGGCAACAGAGAAAATATTGAAGCACCCCATAAACTTGCTTTGGAGATACTCACAATTCACTTCAGTGTGTTTTTAATCTTAGATATAATTTAAATTTTGCACTCCTGGCAGACCAGAAAAGCTCAAAACTATGAACCAGAAGGGTTTGTAACACAAGTCATAGCACTTTCGCTTGCAGTGAGACGGTGCTTGAAAGTGATGTCAGATATTAACAAAAGGGTCCTGATTTCAGAACTTTGCTGCTATGATTGTGTTTTCTGTGTGTGCGTCTCTGTGTGCCGATCAATGCACTAATCCTGTTAGCAGTCCCGTTAGCCCAGATTGAACGGGCTTGATTAATGGATTAGATGACACACATACGGTTAACAGAGCCACACTTTCTCACAGCCATCGCCGCTCTGTGGCCTCTGTTCCCTGCTACATCTTGCCAGCTCCAGCTTTAGTCCAACAATTACATTTACAAATAACAATGTTAATTGTAAGTCTGACTATTTCTAGAAACCTTTCCATCTTTCTCTCTGTCATCAGAACTGAACGAAGTGTGATGTGGAAAGAGAAGAGTGTGTTTTTATTATTTTCTAGTGCTGGAAGGATGTCGTGTTGTTTGGGAGGATGAGAGAAAAAAGGCAACAAAGGTGTGCGATGCCATTAGAAATACCAGTGTGTTGACCAATGTGAAGAACACTTCTTTTTTTTTTTTACAACAACCATCATTCAGTTTTGCCCCTCCTGTTTGAAATGATGACAGAAGGATACAGGCTGGAGTGACAGCGTGTGAGATGCACACCTGTCTACACACCAGCCGCTGTTAAGAGCTGTATCACCCACAGCTCATGCAGGTGATGACAGGCATGTCATATAAAGTTTTTTAGTGCACTCATTTGTGAAAGATGCAGTGTAACAAGATCTGAAGCACAGTTTACACTTTCAGGTGTGTAACCTGCCCTTAAAATATTTTAAGTAAAAAGAAAAAAAACCCCAGTGACCTCTTTTAAGCACAAACTGTGACAAAATGACATATTTGAAAAGAAACCAGTGACAATAAGTAGAAAGCGTCAGCGATCGTGGACATTCACAGCGACTGCTCTCATTCGGGACACTGGAGACAAAAAGGCTTTTCTGTGGCTCTTACTGGAGGGGAGGTTGGAAGCTGGTTGGCTCAGTGGAGCATGAAACCCAGCGAGAGAACCAACAGTCCAGTCCCTGTCTGTGCTCAAGCTAGCACATAGTTTTAATGACAGAGCGGGAAGAGAGTAAAACTTCTTTTATCAGTCTCTTTGCTCCTTTTTAATCTACATTGACTTGGCTAACAATCCCTTTCACTGCCCTCCAATTCTTCACTCACTGCTCCCTTCACTTTCTGCCCATGGTCCCTTGACCCGAAATTACCTCTCATCATCTGCTCTTGTGTCTCGTTTCCTGCAGGCTTTGTCCTCATTTTCACTCCGCTGTCCCCTCGTTATTCAGACGACAGAGAAAAACACAAAGTCAGAGAGGATAACTACTGTGTCTCGGGCTAATAAAAGAGTTAATTGAACTCCTTCAGTTCAGCCATGGCAACTGCATTTGATTGGTCCATCTTGGTTTGTTATCGCGTATCGCGTGCATCTACCTTCTCCGAGCTCACTCATGTCAATATGACCGATCACCTGACCCCTGCAGACAGAGGTTGTGACCTTTGTGATATCCACAGACTTGTGCATGCCTCATGGGTTGTCTCCTAATAGCACGATCGGGGGTTCGAGAATCCTGCATCGACTCCGTACAGATCAAAGAATCACTGGCCAAAGCTTACTTAAATTGCAGAGGTCAGAATACATTACAGGCTAAGTGAGCAGTAATATCGATCAGTAAAAGGCGCGTGCCTGTCTGAATGGCATCTTAGGGAATGAGTGCAGGACTGCAGCTAACACTGAAAACACAGAGGTCATATCTTTGTTGTTGGTGTATATCACAGATTTTTGCATATTATGTTTATTCTTTAAGTGCTGTTTCCAAATTTTTCTTAATATTTGGCAAACCTGTTAGCGATTTCCATAATGGCGTGGAGTCTGGATGAGAGAAAGGTGTTTAGCTGTCTGTCAGAACATACGCAGCATGTGTATTTAAGGCAACACAAGGCTTTGTGCCTAATCATTTCTTGCCTCGGAGCATTTGCCAACATTTCTAAAGTCCTGGCTGCGAAGTGTGCATAATGGTTTGTGGAAGAAATATAAATTGAAGTTAAGAGTCATATAAACACCTGCCAAAGTGTAGATTATGCTTAAGTAGGTGGCTCCAAGAGCACATTTTGATGATGGCATCATTACAATTTTCAGACACACATACACTTGAAAACAATACCAGCCACCCTGTCGCCTCCTTGTAGCAATCAATACAGGTTGTGATAGAAAAGCATTGATGTAACGTAGATAATGTGCACAGCACTGAGTTTATGCAACAATGCTTTCCTCATTTTCTCTCCAATCATTGACATTTTTTTCTGACCCTGAATACTTAATCACAGCCAGCTGCCTTCCTCTCCCTTGTTCTCTCTTTGCTCTATCTCTCACCTAATGTGTTGTTTCGAGGTGGAGCTTTTCTGCAGGGATGATTAGTGTTGATTTGCCTGGAGCTCCAGGCCATTAAAACACACATGCGTAAAACAATCATGCCCAGGCTTAATATAATCTAAATAAGCAAACAAATAAATGAATAAAAGGAAACATAGCACCACTTTTTTGGGGGGTGGGTGGGTGGGATGAAGCAGGGGAGGGAAACTGGAGACAACTGGTTGCCTAGCAACCAGTTACGAGTGATGTGTTGAAGTTGATGTCCAACCAAGACCAATAGGACATTTCAGTTCTTTTCAGTGCTGACAGAAGTGGCAGCCAATGAGAGGGGGCTGTTTAATAAGCCTGCCTACATGGAGACAGCTATATCTCCATTAATAGCATAAGAACTGTAACTATGACTGCAAGCACAGACTGAGTGAGTGTGTGTGTGTGTGTGTGAGTGTGTGCAAACAGAGCCAAATGCTGCAGGATCAAGGCTGAAACAAGATCTCTCAAATCTTGCTTCTGCAGGCACACTCGTACACGCACATACACCCTCATTCTTTACCACACACGGAGGCTCATGAATTGAATTCCCAATAAGATGGGAGAGGAAATGGTGGATGATATTTTTCTGGGTTAATAAATACTTCAAAGCCCCAAGATGGAAGCAATTTTCACACTGCAGAGAAGCACAAGCAAGGCACCAAGCTGTGCACATGACTGTGTGTATTTGTGAGTGTACAATATTGTCTAGGAGGGGAGGGGTTCAAAGAGTTTATAAACCTCTGTATTTTTTGCACACACACAGAGCATATATCTAGATTACATTACAATGAAACAGCACTTGAAATATTAGATCTGGGTCTCGTGTTTTAGGTATTTGCTAATATGGTTGTAAATATTACAATGGAAATTGGCAGTCCACGACTGCATAGGTATATTTCTTTGAAAGCACAAAGACAATATCTGTCAATTTTTAAGATGTATGATATTTTACTTTTATTTATTGTGAAGTTAGGACCCAAAATGGTAGACTTTGCCCAATCCTTCAATGGTAAAGAATCCTTACAGAAACTCACGTGTCCAGATCTGGATTGACTCCAAAATCTAAGCTGGGCCAAGTTGTCATGCAAATCCAATCATAACTTTTTGAGAAAAAGGTGAACGCACAAACAGAACGCATCACATAGCTTCCTCTTAACTGCTTGTAAGACTTATTTTCCATTCTTCTATCAGGTTTCTGACATCAGTACTTTGCTGAGGTAGTGATTGTTTCTAACAGCTGCTTGTAGTCAGAGTCAGTGAAGCGTGAAACGTACAGTACGTGCACTTTTTGGGGCGGAGGGAGAAATAAGACAAGATAAGGTTAATAGGATGCTTGTAGCAGCCATATGTGCATCTGTGGGCTCTCTGCTGAGTGACAGCTTTGGATGGGACCCTGCTGTGTACTCTGTCCTGGTTCTCTGTGGCCGCTGGGAAAACTTTTAAAACAGTTGCTTTTCTTTGTTGTTGAATCTAAAGTTTTGTAAATTCGATTTTTTTTTTGTCCATTATAAAGTCATCGAGTATGCAAACAAGAACTGATGCATCAGCAACATCCCTTTAAGTTTTACATTAAACTTTATTTTATTCAGTTTTGCTTATATAGCATCAAATCACATCAACAGTTGCTTCAAGGCGCTTTATATTGTACGATACCAAATCTTCTATATGTGCATGTACAGACAGAACAGACAAAAGTGAGATGGTACGATCTTCTGTCTGCTTTGATGTCCCTCTTTTTAATGCATATATAGGGAGTATAAGTGTTAGCCATTTAAACTGCTGATGAATGCCTAAGGTTGGGATATAAACAGCTCATAGAAAAATGGCGATCTTTAATGTGAGCCATTAAAATAAGATAAATAAACTTGGACAGAAGGGTGCGGTATATACCCATTAACGATCTGAATGGTCCACTAATGAAACGGCATAGAGTAATATGTCCTCTTGCAAAGCGTAGGAGCATAACTAAAGAGATATTAAGCATAAAAACATTTGTATCAGCATGTAAAAAGTCTTTGTCTGTGGAATGCCTCTCGCGGCATCATTCATCACGCCGTGGTTTCTCTGAGCTGCATACTGATTAATGCCCGTCACTGACAGGGAATCTATTGCAATGAGTCGCTGTGGTGACGATTCGATGAACAGAAGGCGAGGCTGGGTTTTTGATGGATCGGCCGACGTCTGAGATAAACAGCATCAGGCAGACACTCCAACTCAATCTTTCTGTCCATCCAGGCTCCGGTTATCAAACAGCTGGGCGAAGAAAGAAATACTTTTAACTTTTCTTTCTTTCATGCCACATGCTGGGACCCGTTTCACTCTTTCCCAAAAAGGACCTAACCCATTATCCTGCACAGTCTTGTATTTTCATTTTTCTTTTACTTGTTTGCGTGCGTACTTTTTGGAAAACAAGTTGGTACAGGCTAGAAAATATTAATTGGGCTGTTTGAGTTTTAGCTGCCAGTGGATTCAAGGCAGCTGAAGTTTAATTTAAGCCGGGGTAAAAATAAAAAACTTAAAATAATGGCAATCACGGCTGGAACAATAACACTGGTTTAAAACAGATAAGGGTTTAAACGCTTTGATTAAAATAGCTGAAAACAGTCATCATCTGACAGCAAGCTTAGCCCCCCTGTTGCTAATCAATGTTTACAGTTTATCTCATACATGCTGATTATCGGTTGCGTATCACTCGCTGTGTAGTCAAGTCAGCTGTGCAAACCAACACGAAGCCTTACAGCATCTCTCTAAGCTACTACATTCCTTCTCAGTCTTGTCCCACATTTCACTTCTCCTACCATTTTTCTAGGAGTATGTTAGGTGAATGCAAATAAGGAGAGGACATTAAATTAGGCCAGCAACTGAACTGGAGTGTATTTAAACGTAGTGGCTGATCTGCTAGACGGCGGTTAGTGTGTTTTCTGACATTCTGACTTTTCAGTGACAGCTAGGTCCCCTCTCTGAATGATGCAAGCAAACAAAAGTCACACAAATTTCTCTCGTTGTGCAACTAAATGGCATAAATTCACCATTGTTGGCTGTATTTGCTAAACTTGTGGACAGAGACCCAGTGGCTCTTTAATGAAAGCACAATCAGAGCTTTAAGTACTACAACATGAGGTCAGACTCTTACTCTAGATGCACAAAAACACTCCAACACCTGCGCGCACGCACGCACAGTTACACAGCCTGTAAATTAGCCCAGTCAGCAGTGTTGATTGAGCGCCGTGGACTCATTTCTTGTGTTTAAATCATCTCTGAGCACAGAAAGCACGAAAGCTGCATTAAAAGAACAGCTAGCGAAGAATAAAAGTATTAGTGTTCATCTCTAAATCCCCCCGCATGCTTTATAGCTCTCCTTTTGTCATCACCCTTTCCACATCCCGTCTCAAAGCAAGCTCACCTATTTCTCCACAGGACGTGACTCATTCCAAAGGTTGAGGAGTAATCTTGACTCCTGCTGTGATTTCTTTTCTCGCCCTCTTCTCTTGAGCTGTTTACTGTTGCTTTGTTGCTGACCAGCACAAGTGGTTTTCTTTTTTTCTTCTTCTCCCTTCTGCCTCTCTCCTTTCTTTATCCACGCTTTCCTCCTCGCCTCCTCAGCACCAGCTTTTGTCTCCCTTTCTCTCACTTTCTCTGCAGATTTCCAGCGCCCGAAAACTCCTCCTCCTTCTTCAGCTTGCGGCAGCCAGACTACATCTCCTACATGTCTCTGCCTGAGCTCTCTCTCTCTCTCTCTCTCTACACACTCTCTCTCCCGCTTTCTACCCAGTTTACATTCACCCTCCTCCTCCTCTCTATCCCGTCACTATGGAGACACACTGAGCCTATACCAAGACAAGCTTGTGCTCGCAAGGAGTCTAAGTTTATGTGTTTGTGTGCTGCTTGAGTTGAAAGAGTTCAGCAGTGATGTAAATATTCAAAACAAAAATTACATTGCTAACAATAAAATGTGAGATAACTCCTGATCACAGGAGTATCTTTATCTTTTATATTTATCTATATCGCTTCTAATTATATAATAATTATATTTTCGTAGGGTCTATTATGGACTGGTTTTGTGTTTAGCACAAAGCCTGGAAACGGCTAGAGTTAGCTTTACAGCAGAAATATACATTTTATGGCCTTTTTTGCCTCCTTTCTGCCTTTATAATAATGATGCTTAGGAATGTTTTATTAATATTATAAAATACTTTACAACACCCCCACTTTTTTAAAGCCTTGAACTTATGCTTCACTAGAAGCACAAGCAGATAAAATAAAATTCAAATAAAATTCTCATATTCCATTAGTGTATTGGGCTATTTCCCAGTAGACAGGCTTCGAGCCCCAGGACCCTGAACTGGGCAAGCAGAAGAAAATGGAGGGATTTATGCTAACCAAGCTAGCTAGTGTTAGCTTCCATTGCATTTTCTATAAATAAATAAATAGTCTATGGATTCCCTCTCTTTTCTGTGTTTATGTCAAGTTAAACTTGAAAAATGAGCATAATTGATTTTCCGCAAATGTAATGATATCAACATTATCACCTAAGAAAAACCAGGTGTCTAATAATTGTTCTTTTAGCTATTATTAGTTATAAAATATGTTGTTAAAGAGTCTGGAAAAGACTAGCCTTAAGTCCGAGCTGTAACAAATTCAGAATAGTTGCAGTTTGACACAAAACACCTTAAAGTCTTTAAAATGGATTTAAATATATCCACTTCTTTGTATATAAGATCTAAAGCAATTGTAAACCTATTATACTGACCTGAACTCCTACACAGTGAATGCAAATATTAATGCAAATATGGGAGTAGTAAAAAGAAAAGAAAGAAAAACGAGGAATCTCATTTCTTTTTTTTCTTTTTTTTCTAATTTCTAATTTCTAATTGATGCGAAAAAGTATTTTGTAGTTTGTGATCATCTCAGCCGGGACAGTTTGATACCAGTCCGACCTTTCTGATTGGTCAAACTTAATGCTATTAACTGGAACTTCAGAGCCCTCTCGCAACCAAAAATAAAGCTTTAGTCTCTGGCTGCAGTTCTAAACAAGTTTAGACATGTGACAGGAAGTAGCCTAGAGCACAGAAAATTCCCATTCATCTGATCATTATCAGTTTTGCAATTCTCCTTCGTGCCTCATTTCAGAGAAATCCCATCACTGAGGAGGCTTTCGTAATATTCAAATATCTACTATTTACCAAAGAATGAAACATTTAGAAATGACTCACCTTCTCTTATGTCTCTTGGGTCAGGACAACACTAGTCCATGTGGTTACTTTATATATTGAGCGGGTACATGTGTTTATGTCCGTATTAAAGTGTCACATAAATGAAATCCAAGCTACAAAGCTTGACGTCATTCTAGCTATTTCTGTCTTTACAAGCGTCTACTTAGGTTATGCCCCGTGGATCACATAAATAGAGTGCTTGAATCCCTCACACTGGCATCTCCATTAGAAAACAGCAACAACGGTTGAGTCTTAAATCTGTAATTGGATTTTTTTTTAAAACCTTTAGACATTATTAAGCATTTTAAATTAATTTTAAAGGAATAGATCCCACGTGGTGACAAAATAGTCCCCTAAAGACCCAAGTAAGCAAAAAAATATGCAAACTTCAAGATCTCAATGCACAATTATCAAAACTGAAGTAATTCACAATTGGGATATTAATGTAACATCTAGCAAACATATGCTAACATAAGCTAACTTTTTCAGGTGTAGGGAAAGCATATATAAACAGTGTAAAACATGGACGTAGCTTCTAGCTCAGAAAAAGGAAGCCAATGCGAAAGTGCCTTGTAACGGCATTCTGTCTGTTCTATCTGTTAGTGTTGATACTTGTGTCCTTTCATATTTATATTTGCTTTGTTGTCCTTTGTACGTCTGCTGCTATGGCGACTCAGTTTCCCTCTGGGATTTATAAAGTTTCTTTGGTCGGCCATCAGATGGCAATAGCTGTGACTGCATGTGAATGGAAGTCTACGGAAAAAACAGCTTTCGCTCTTGACCTCTGTAAACACTTTCCTGCTCAGTGTATGAGCTCAGTCACTTGTTTTTGGTCAATAAAAAAAAGAATGTCTATTTACTGCACTACTGTTTAACCATTGGTATGCTTGTAGCTGTCTATTGTGAGCCATTTCATTTACTTATCAAACGCTGTATATGTGCTTTTGTACTGTCTATAGCCTCCTTACACATGGCAGTCAGAGCTACATATAGTAGAAACTTGCTACTCACATTTATGACATATTTATGACATATTTCCAATTAGAAGTGTCATTTCAAGGTTTAAAGGGATGTAATACTAGTAAAGCTAGTCAACTTAATGGTGTCACAAACCACAACACAGACGAGAAATTATTAGTAATGCGTGACTAAATTGAACCTGGGCTCTGTATAGATGAAACAAACACAACAAAATCAAGTAAACTCATCCCCGTTTTTACAAACAGATTTAACAAGTGAAGATGTAGTAGACCGGGATGTGCAGCGCTACAACAGATCTGCCAACCGCAGGTTCATGAGCCACCGAGGGGTCACACATATTCTCTCCTGACAGCTCCTACACGATCTGCAGCACGGTGAGCGCTATGACAGGAGGTTGTTTTTTTAAAAGAAGAAGAAAAACTGCAGGAAAGTGATATCAGCAGTAAGCAGTGACGGTGAAGTACACTGCAGTCCTGAGGCAAATCTGCCCACACAAAAATTAACACCAGCTACTACTCACTCCCTTTTCACACATACTGTATCCCTGCACATTTCAGCACGCCGGACGCAAATACACATATGAAAAACAAATGTTCCTCACCGGGCGCAGGCATGAATTTTCGGTGCGAGAACTTGTGAATAGGCAAGATACCTAGAAGCATGTACTGTACGTGGCGCTCGCTTAATGCTTGCGTGTCTGTGTAGGTTCTAGTTTATGAAGTATACGATCCGGCGGTGTCTAACGAAGGCAGGAACCATCTGGTGTTGGGATGTGAGACAATCTGTCCATTTGGAGAGGTGACAAAGAAGGTGATAAGCACAG
Organism: Aulonocara sp. 'chitande type north' Nkhata Bay; assembly: GCF_057382095.1. NCBI lineage: Eukaryota > Metazoa > Chordata > Actinopteri > Cichliformes > Cichlidae > Aulonocara > Aulonocara sp. 'chitande type north' Nkhata Bay. The sequence goes on along the minus strand of NC_141360.1, from coordinate 28,578,810 downwards.
AATAACAACACACACACGAACTATTTAGAATAGTGTCAGGAAAAAAAAGCAATCCAGCACACACACACACACACACACACACACACACACACACACACACACACACATTCCATTTATACCAAGTGCACAGTCTCTATGGTAACTAGTAGCCATCTTCTACAAGCTGTAGAAGAAAAGCTGAACTCTCATGACTCTCCTCAATTTATTTTAGACCCTTCATGCAGTTCGCACACACTTAGTCACTTTAAGCTTTTCACAAAACATTCCTAGCATATTGGGTGTACACTTACTGAAATTGCACGTTGTAAAAACTGAGGAGAATGCAGGGACAAGTCCGGCCCTGTGGGTGAATCACACACACACAGATATACACCCACACGCATACACCTACACGATATGAGCACACACTAACAGGCCTTCACATGCAAAGGACGAGTATGAAGAGGCAAAAGCTTTTCCTCCGCTGCTCTATTTTACAAGAGCAGATCATGATTATATACCACGAAATCATGAAAATCAGTCAGAGAGATGTTGCACTTACTTCCTGTATCTATTTAATACATAGGGTTGGTTTAAGTTAGCGGTAGTTAACCTGGATGTTAGGAGATAATAAACAAAATAAGTGCAATTAATATGTGTGTGTTTCCACTTGGTGCTGCTTTATACTCACAATTCAGCTTATTTTCCTAAAGGTGGAAACAATGTAGCTTTTACTGATTTACTGGAAGGTAAAACTGGAAACACATTAGTGCCATCTTCAGAGTATTAAAGTCAAAACAATCCAGCTGCTTATCATGCACATCATCTTAGTGGCCATGGGTGTGAGGGGAAGTTGAGTCCTGGAAGTTAAACATTTATGTCCATTCGACTCAATAAACTGCAGTTCCTATATTTACCTTTAGGAGGTCTATAGAGAAAAAACGAAACTACGTTCTTCTCACACACTTAGCCTCATGTCAGGCTATAAAACACGAGAAACCTCTTGTGATTAGACTTAATGAGGTCATAAAAAGCCATATATATTGATGCTATAGTAATTAATCAGCAATTAATATGTAAGATGTTACTCTTTACCCGAGTAGAAGATTTTGTATATACTTCTTGAATTACTCTCATTATGTTATCTGTGTAATTTATTTTTTAAAGAGGAAATACTTGAGATTTATAACTACGTTGGAATATGAACTTTCCTCTCTGAACCTGTGAGAGGCTGTGAGTACACATACTTTTGCCTAAAATGCTCAAAACACATCACACTGATTATGATTAGAAGCTTCTATTTTAAGCTATTGTGGGTCTACTACTACTACTATTCGATTATTTTTGCTACCCTCAATTTTAATCCGATTACTTGAAATCAACTTGAACATATCAGAATGGGAAGACGGTCCTTTCATACCCAGAAGACCTTAACGACTCAGCTTTCCATCCTCTGTGAACATCAATCAAACACATTTCCAGAACAATACACAGGTACGCTACACTTGTACACACTTGCAGCCGCCCTCCCTTGATATTAGGAGCCACTCATCCAGAAAACATTAAGGGAATCGTTCCTTAAGGACCAGAAACTATCTGCACTCCACCACCGTGAATGCGGCTTTCTAAAATGAAATCCATTTCTAATTGCTTCACTGTGGGCTCTCAGAGGACTCGCTTTAAATGAGAGCAATTTGGGGCCTTGACTCAGTTATTTTGTACTTTCTTTCACCTCCAGACGAGATCTGATTCAAGCGAGAGGCAGCAGCGCCACCGTGTGGATTCTTAAAGGATGTGCCTCTATGTCACTGCACTGCAGGGAAATGAAACAGGGGTATCAGAGTAGCCTGGTAAATCGGCAGGTAAAGCTGATGATTGTTATCAAACAGTCATTTTTACTGACACTTTCATGTTGCAGCACCTCCCGATAAAACAGCTCCCCCAGACTTTAACACAACAATCAAGACTTCTTTTCACATAATCTGATGAGCCTGAATGTATTGGTGTTCCAGCTGCACAGCTTCACTTTTTAAAGTTAAATTGGATCCATTTAAACAGGCTTTCTCACAGCCTGGAGAGCTAAGCAGAGTAAGGATGATCACAGTAAATTATTCTTGAGACAGCAGACAGATTTTACCAGGAGACTTGTGTTATTAAAAGGAGGCTGATAGAGTTATAAAGTCTTCCCCTGATTGCATTCTCAAGTATCTAAAAAAGCCCTCAAAATCAGTTTGGCTTCTGGGGAGAAATTAAGGTTGCAAAGCAGCTTAAAACGGCACACAAATATCCACAAATATTCAAAAACCTCTGGCCTCCCTCAATCGAAAACACACAAAATACTCTTCTGACATGAAGGAATCCAGGAAAACACGCATTTGGAAAGCTCTAACCACCAGTTTGTATTCACTCATATTGCTAAAAAATAATTGAACTGGTCCCATTAAGTATTTCATGAGTCAGTTTGGTGATACAAGGCGAAGCAATTTATCTTGAGTACGTTCTGTGGAATATGATTTGTTAAATTTGATCGGTGTAAGAAACTCCAATTATAAGCCACGTGTGAAAACTTACTCTGTCAATTTTAATAATGAATTCCTCTAAATTATTAATAGCAATTTCATATTTAAAAAATTTAAGTCTGATTTAATGAGTTTTCATTTCAGGTCTTTCAGACTTTTGGTTCTTTTGTTACTTCGTTTTTCAACGTCACAGCTAAGTGAAAATAACTAAGTGCATGTGGGGCCTACGTTAGCTTTATGTGTGCTTGTTGTCCTTTATGATGCAAGACTGACATGGTCTCTGTTCTTAATGCAGCTCCTGGATATTTAGTCTTCTTTCATATTACAAGAATTTTGTCCAATTTTAGCTTTTCTGTTTCCCTCCTATCGGCTCAAAGCACTCTGACCATTCACCCCTGACCTCTGCCCTCCGACATCAACAGTAATTTTTACTCAAGAGAACTGCCACTCACTGCATATTTTCTCCTTTTCTAACAATTCCCTGTAAACCGTGCCATGTTTAAAGTCTCTTAAATCGCCTTTCTTCATCATGCTGATGCTTGCTTTGAACTTCAACAGCTCATCTTGACCATGTCTACATGCACTGAGTTGCTGCCATGTGATTGGATGGTTAGATATTTGTGTAAACGAGTTGAACAGGTGTAGCTCATGAAGTGACCAGCGAGTGTATCTTGTTTTAAAAAACCATAAGGTTAGATATAAATTCATATGCAATTATATTTTTTAAATATTTAGTATTGGACAGTGTTATTATAACAGTATCTTTAACAAGCCCTCATCCTCTTTGTTTAAGCAGTCCTAAGTAGTGCAGTGTGCAGCAGTCTCTAGCACCTGGGACCAACTTCAGATTTAAGCCGGGGCCGTTGCCAAGGGCACAATGATGGGAGAATTAAACACTAACATACATGTAAACTAGCAATACCATTTTTGATGCCAGAAGAAACCTCTGGATCCCACAAGAAAGCAGAGCAAGAACACAGAGAACACGCTAAATCCACCTAATCTTGTACCAGCTAACGGCGCTAAACACTGGAACATCATGCTATTGTTGTGTGGGAACAAAAGATGTGCGTTGCCCCATTGTTGTTTCATATCCTGCTCAAAAATATAATGAAAAGAGATGTGTGTGTGTGTTGTTGAAAGATTATCAGTCAAACACGACAGATCCATACACACTCCCAAGCTGGTTTGCTCCTATACTTCTTTAATTTGGTTTCTTTCTTTATTAGTTTCAGTCTGCATTATGTAGAAATGTGCCATTTGAATCTATTTTTTTAACATCATTAGAAAATACTTGCTTTGATATGTTTGTGAAATTGCAAAACAGAAAGATATAATTTAGTTATATACGAATATTATAATAATAAAAGCAAGTCATGAAAGAATTGGATTATCCAGTAGCGCCACTGAGACTAAATCTAACAGTTAACTTGGACCAGGTGTGACTCCGAAGACTCAATCTACTCCGACGTTATAAACCCTGAATGCCACAGTTACTCTCTCTCTCTCTCACACACACACACACGCACACACACACACACACACACTACTGCAGAGAGAAAGCTGCACCTGCTCTCTGTCTGCATTGTATTGTGCACGAATGAGGACCAGCAGGCTTAAAAGGTGTTTTGAAATACTCTGCTAATCCCACAACAGCAGGTATCCACATATGTGCCCAACTATACACACACACACACACGCCTATGCCCCCACCCACACGCACTTATATCCCACTTTAAAACACTTCAGGAACGCTTCACACTCCTCCCCCATCTCCATGGACACCACTGCATCTGTTGCCCACGGCAATTACCTGGTGATTACATGAAAGCAGTGTCCAGATTCGATTTTTAAAGATTCGTTCTTATCTCTCTCTCTCTCTCTCTCTCTCTCTCTCACTCACTCACTCACTCTTTTCCCACTCCCTGTCATTCTCTTAAATCCATATCTCCTTCCCAGCATCACTTTATATTATTCTCCCACCACAATACATCGTTCTCTACACCATCTCCGGACAAACACACACCTCTCTCAGGTGCAGAAGTGACCTCTCCAAGTCTCCAGAGACTACTTCAGTGACAGTGCGCTGCTGCAGTGCTGTGCAGCAGACATACACGTACACTCTCTCCCAGTCAGATGTGCTCACAAGAGATCGATAAGAAACACTACATCCATGAGATAAGGCCAGCTTCACAGTCTCCCTGCAGACTGCGGACTAGGCAAGAGTAACACTTCATGTTATTGGACCCATGACTCCATTAAAACACTGCTAAGATTATTCCTTCATATCTATTTTAGTACAGGGAAAACATTTGATTCAAATACCTTGTGCTTAAAAGCAGATGTTTTCCACTATTCAATTCCATTTTATTTATACGGCGCCAAATCACAACAACAGTCGCCTCAAGGCGCTTTATATTGCACAGTAGATCATACAGAGAAAAACCCAACAATCATAGGAAACTACAGTAAATACTTCTTTTTGAACACGTTCAAATTTAAATTTGCAGTTTCCCCAGACTTCATATATGCTGAGTTGTCCAGTAGCCTGCAGTTATCTTTAAAATATATGGATGTGGATGACGGGAACTCTGATCAAGGTCAGACTACTGAGTAGGCCTAGACCAAGGTGCAAGAAGAGTAGGAACTGACAACCCTCACTCCAGCTGCAGTGATTGCCCCACCATGTTTCTTTGATTGCCACCCTCTTACACTAATGGTTTTCTATCTGCTTTTTTAATCCCTTATTTTCATTATAATACGACATGAAACTGCACAGCAACTGTGGATGTGAATTGATGTAAATTAGCCCCTTGGCTATATCTGACTCACACTTGTGTTTAAGTTCACAACAAAATGTATAAAGGAAAAAATACCTCCTGGCACACTACCTAGATGATACTGTCTTGTTTTGTTTTGTCCCCTAAAATATATGCAAACTATGTTACATCCAGTAAATGCAAATTATAAAATCAGACACCAACATGTACATTACACTACGGAGGCACACCATCTCTATCACCCAGCTCTATTCATTCTATTAAAGCTCCTGAGTTGAGTTAAACATCAGTTCATTCTAAACATTTACTATGAGATATAATAACAACAAAAGGAACTTATTATAAACATAAACAACTTGGTCCTTTCTTTACAGGTGGTCACATCGGATCATCTGCCTTCATCCACGGAAATTCAGGAACAGATGAGAAACAAAGTAACTGAGCTTTATATTAGCATATACAGCTGTGGAACTCCAGCGAACCAAAATTACCCCAAGAGTGCGACAATAGCTCATCCAAGAGGTCACAAAAGACCCCAGAACAACATCCGAAGAACTGCAGGCCTCCCTTGCCTCAGTTAAGCTCAGTGTTCATGACTCCACTATAAGAAAGAAACTGGGCAAAAATGTTCCAAGACAAAAACCACTGCTGAGCAAAAGGACCTTAAAAGGTTCATCTCAGTTTTAAATGGAACCATGAATTCTGCCGTCTACCCAAACACTCTAACGCGAAATGTGGGGCCATCAGTTTGTGACCTTAAGCTGAAGCGCAAATGGGTTCTGCAGCAGGACAGATCCAAAACACACCAGCAAGTCCACCTCTGAATAGCTTAAGAAAAAAAAAGAAGACTTTGAAGTGGCCTAGTCAAAGTCCTGACTAAATCCGACTGAGATGCTGTGGCATGACCTTAAAAAGGTTTATACTTGAAAACCCTTCATTGTGGCTGAATTACAACAATTCTGCAAAGATGAGTGGGCCAAAATTTCTCTTCACCATTGTAAAAGACTCACAGGCAGTTATCACAAAAACTTAATTGCACTAACATTAATTTAAAAACTGCATGTTGTGTTTACTGGTCTTATCTTCGTCTAATATTTACATTTGTTTGATCTGAAACATTTAAGTGTGACAAACATACAAAAAATACTATTGTATTCATTTTTAACCCTGTCCATCCTGGTCACTCCAAATAAAACTCCCTCTTCAGCAACACTACTTTCAGCTCCACCTCCTGTCTTTTTGTCAGTGTCACTAGCTTCAAACCATACATCATTGCAAGTCTCACGCTTTACACTTACAAACCTTCCCTTTCACTCTTGCTGCTATCCTTCTGTCATAAATCACAGATGACAATCATACCCATCTACTTGATTGTCCCTGCAACCCTTCTTCACTCCCCTTATATAGAACATGAACTAAAACCCAAAATAAAGCATTGGGTAAGTTTTTATACTAAACTAGGGAAATCTCTTTATCCACAGTCATGTTGAATAAGTGAAGCATTGTCACCAAAGCACTATGATAGCAAAGTTGGGGATAGTACAGTCCAAAATAAAAGCAAGTTTCCTGAATCAAAGAAGCCCGGTGCAAACAGTGAAATGCAATCTGAGGTCTTATAGGGACATGCAGTACTTTTGGCTTTACAGTGTACGTGGGCACCCTCTAGTGGCTGCAAAATGTGCTGCACTGCAGTTTCAGTTAATTCAGAAAATCTTTTGATGCTATACAGTATTCAAATTTACACGAACAGGTCTAAAATTAATATACATCCATGCATGTCATACATTGAATACAAATACATAAACATACAGGAATGTATTAACAGTTTAACTGTCTCACATATGCATCCAGACACACACACACACACACACACACACACACACACACAGAAGTGCAGCATGTGGGCGGTATCCCCGGCGCTATAAAACATCTTGCATCCCACATGCTTATATAACTCCCTCTCCACCTCCTCCAGCTGATCACTCATCACTTTATCCTCCGCAGGGAAGGAAAAACACCCCTTCTCACTCTCTCTCATTGAAATCAGTCAGGCAGGCGCCCCCTGCAATCGAGCATGATTTCGTTACACTGCCAGCATCAAAGAAGCACATCACTCCAAAGAGATCGGCCTGCATTAAACTGCATCTCCGAGTGAAGATTTTATGTTGGTAAAAATTGAATCATAAACCTGGACTATCTGTGACAACACATAAACCCAAATGTCAAACCTTCTTATCGTTCCCCTTTACTAATATTTACAGAAAGAGAGAATTCAACATTCAGAAGCTCCTTGTTTTTTTTTTGTTACTGCAGATATCGGACCAGAAATCTCTACACCGAAATGACGAAAGAAAAAGACAAAGCAATGTTATGATTTAACAGTAAAAAAAAAATGCACCTCCCTCCAGTTTGTTTTCTCAGCACATATTGCACAGTAATGAGAAGAAATGCCTGATGGGCCTTCTTTACAGTATGGCCTCTGAATCAACTTCAGCCTTGTTCTCGAGTAAGAAGCCAAAGGGCTAACAGTAAGCCTGCATGGCTACTGAAGTTTGACTTTCCGGGGTTATAATATGTACACTCAATAGGAGATACAAACTCACTCTGTCACCAAGGTGAAAGATGAGGACAAGAACCAGCAAGCATCCAGTTCACAAAGCACCAGCTCAGTCAAATCTATAGATAAAAGAAGTTTGTGGCTCCCTTCTGCAGTAATCTGTATTAATTTTATGACACTGCTCTAGGACCTCCGCACCCTTCATAGAGCGTGCACAGCAAGCCACAAGTGGGAAGAATGTAAGCGACAATATCGGACACAGCATGTTAGGAATGGGGGAGGGAGGGGGTTTGCCAAGTGGCTTGCAGCAACTTTAGGCAGGTTAAAGGAGCCTGAATAGCAGCTGGAAAATTGGATGGGATGAGATCAACTTGTGGGATGGTGGTTGAGAATTAGATGGTGCTTTGCCTGAACCAATGCTATGCTATCTGACTAGATATCTGACTATTGACGGGGGTGTCTCGATGTGTGCTCAATCATCCAGGTAAGGAAATCCCAGAAATTGCAGCAATTTCCCAATTTGCATATTAATGACTATGAAACAGCCTCTTGTTAGTCAGTGGTACTACTTTCGGCCACTATGTAAATGTATATAAGGCAGGTGAAACCTGCAGTGAGCTGAGACTGAAGAAGTCACTTGGAGTAGTGATGAAACTCTCACTGTGAAAACGTCCAGATGAACAGAATCAAGTTTCTGGAATTGGTTGACGGAGTTTGACCTCAACCAATTCATACCTGTATTCATACCTGTCTTGTTTGAACATATTTTCATGGGTTCTGCCACAAATGTCTTTAGCGAAGAAAAAAAGAAAGAAAAAGCAATGAATTCAGAACTCTGCTACCTTGACCATTTGCCCGAAGTTTTAAGACGGGACTCAAATTTATGGTTAAAAAACAAAAACTCAGAGATTCCCTGAAACAGCTGAGCGCTGCTGTTTTTAGCAAATGTTCCTGGATTAAATGGTGAACTCACTGGGCACTATTTTCAGCTGCAAATTGATTTTTGTTGTTTTTCTGTGCTCTAGTGAGTATTTATGGCCACAGAAATGTAATGTGGAATTGACTCAAAGTGAACTGCAGAGCTCATTCTCTTGGGAAAAAGTAACATATCACCCAGTGGCTAAATTAGGTTTTGGCTTCCCATGTAATCCTTTGTGCTTTCATTAGATTTTATCTTTTAATATGGCTATTTTTAGCACTGTAGACTTACATTGATGAGCTCAATTTCCCAGATCTTTTTGACCAGCTCCATGGAAGTGTAACCATTGACAAGGAAAGACTTGGTGTAGTCCCCGAGCTCCAAAGACTCCAGCCACTCTGCCACTGATGTGGGGTTGTTGCCATCGTATCCGATAGGTCTCACCTTAAGTACACAGAGCAGAAAAAAGGGATTAAGGAAGAAGTTTGTCTTTGGAGCGCACTTTTTATTACTTTTCTGTAGTTCTGTTTGTTCTCGCTGCATGCTCTTGTACATAACAGGAGGCTGTGAGCACAGCGGATTATCTTTCTTCTCATTTTCCACATTTTAGACCTGGAGTTTTACTGCATAAAAACAGCTGCTATCTGAAGCAAGATCTGGTGCGAATGTTTACTGCCTACATACCTATTACTAATTTCCATTTTATTCCTGTGCCATGCTTTATTTTCAAGATGCATTCCATATTAAAGGCTTTCCTCAATCGAAAGGAAACAGGTGAGGAAGCTAAACGAGTACAGGAAAAGGAAACACGAGCACAACTGTTGAGAAGGTTCGTAAAAAAAACACCAAAAGCAGACTCACTGCTTGCACTGAGACACTTTGAGTGTAGCAGATAATACATAATTCATTCACTTTTCTTTTGACAGTCATAAGCACTTCAGAGAGCTTATGTTGCTTCAAGCAAGCGTTCTGCAACCTCCACCTCAAGTTAAGCATGTGTTCGCCTACATGTGTCTGCACAAGTGTGTGCGTCTTTTTGTGAGAGGGCAGGCAAAAGTTAAAAGGTTCCATCTCTTACAGTGTTTTGAAAAGTTTATTGGGGATGAGAGGAGGAAAATGCTGACTGGAGATCAAAGTTTTCTTTGGAGTCTCTATGAAGCATGCTTATCTCCGAGCTCAGACTCTCCCCTTTCTCTTAGCTCGCTGTTGCAGACTCCTTTCTTCTGCTCGCACTGTGTGCAGCTGGGCACTTTTGATCTTACTTTGACTCTTGCACACTCACACAAAAGTATTTGACCTTGCTAACATATAGCAGCAGCCTTTTTTTAAAAGAAAAAAATCGACTTCCGGTCTCTTTTCAGCAGCAAATGTCGGCTCAAAGCGTGTCGATATGTTTTTATTGAGTGCATTTTGCAGATGCGAGAAGGTATGGATTTAGCAGTTTCTCGCATCATTTAATTTTATGTGCTTTCAAAGCTGTGATAATGTGGCTCGGTGCCCCTGTCTCTGCATGCTTCTTGTTCAAGTGTTGAGTAGAACATGCAGAGAGATACCCAGCCACCCACAGAGAGTTATATCACACGGAAACAGATGTAGCAGAAGATTTGCTGAATTTGATATGAAACAAAGAGGACTGAGTACAGGCCGGCTCAAGATTCTCTCCTTCAATTGGTCATGAATTTATATAACTTCATTGAGATGGATGCTGCAATAAACCCAGTCCAGACTGACTAAATTATCCACTTTGTAGACTCTGTGGTATTCTTGTGTGATAGTGTTACTATTTGCAGCGCTGACCCTGGGCAAGAGCCGTATGGCCTGCAGGAGACGTTGTCTGTGGGCCGAGTTGAGGATTCCAATTTCCAGCAGGTCTTGGTCCTCCACCACATTGCTGCCCTGTAAAACACCAAATAACACACAGGGTAAGAAAACAGGTTACAGCACAAACCAACAAGGCTCCACTACAGATATCTCCTTTGAAAAATAACAACAGAAGAGCCACATCTCAAATTTCTTTTCAGTGTGAAACGCTTCACTTCTGGTACTTATAGCCTGACCCCGTTTAGCACTGCTTCTGATAAAAGTTTGCACTATCAGCAGCTTTCGTGTACAGCGCATTGGCAATGCACCACAACTCATTATTCTAACATAAATACAATGTGGTTTCTTCTAGACATTACCTGATGGAGCTGCATGCAAGAACACAAATGTCCACATCTTTCAGATCTGACATTAGGTGGTTGCTTCCAAGTGCAAAGTCTGTGTAATGTCTATTTGAGGACAGTGCAGGTAATTGTCCTGTAAATACCCAGCAAGCTGGCCAGATAAGTCCCTGCCTTCCTGCATCCTTTACCCAAGCACATTTAGCATTTCCGCTAGTAAGAACGCATCTGCTTTTATGCGTTACATGTGGAGGGAGCAATTCATCTTTAATATTGTCCAGTGTTGATGTTCGAAAAATGTCTGTGCAAGTTTAAGCTGCAACTCAGGTAGACTCTAAATCCCTGCTCTGTTTAGTTTCAGATATCTGGATTTTTCTCCGCTTTCTATGGGAGCTTGTTGCCAGTTGAAATTTCAATGTACCAGGTCAAAACGTTGAGATAATTAACTTGACATATTGAGATAATAACACCCAAATTTTATGGATGATGTTTTTCCCCCAGCGGTGGGAGAAAAAAATAAACGTGCTCTAGCTCGTTGCAGTTTTCTCCTCATATCATTAAGTAATAAAATCCTATTTGCAAACTCATCAAGTTTTCTTAAGTTTTGTAACTCTCTGACACAGAGTGTGCATTTGGTTTAATAAGGTGGGGTAATGATGGTAAAATCAGAGTTTAAAAATCTTAGTATCATCTTATTTATAGCAGATATTATGAGTTAGAATGTTTGAGAACATCCAAGTCCACAGGTACGTCTCTCTTTGAATCATCACACCTTTGCAGTCTTATATCAACACTTCTATCTTGCTCCCTCTTCTTTTCTACATTGATATGAGAATGTTTTAACTACAGATCTGTAATAAGATAGCCATATGAAGCTAATGTGTAGATTTATATTATCTGGAATATTAATACCACACTATTAAGAATGCCACATATAGCTGCTGTAGTTTACCTTTGAAAACAGTTTTTAGACCATAACATTAATAAATCGAGTTTATTCCTCAGATAATATTGCATTAAGATTTCATTAGCTGTGAGGAAAAAATATCATAGGAAACACAACAAAGAAAAAGAGATTTTCCACAACCAACAGAGCGTGGCAGACAGCAGTACGATGGTCTTTTATTAAGACTAACAAGAGCCTATATGGGTATCATACAGCCTCACCTTTAATTAATCCAATGGGAAGCCATAAGAGAGTTATCAGTCATTCTCCCGCAAGAGAGACAGAGAGGGAGTCTTCATGCAGACAGATAATTACAGGAAAGAAGAGATGCGGTGTGCAGGCAGACAGCTGTAGCACCGAGAAGCAGCGACTCAGCCAGAAATATGGTCAGAAATACAGATTGTGACAGAAGTGAAAAGTAAAGAAAGGTAATCATCAAAATGATGGCAAAGAAAATGGGAAAGGAGAGGGACTGTGTACGCAGCCTGCAGGCAGTCTCAGGGCCATCCATACACTCCCAGCACACACGGACAGCGCGCACTCTGTGGTACTGAAGGATTACACTTGTCATTCCCTCCACATCTCCTTTATGTCAAACTAATAAGAGCTAACTAATAACACAGAAGATAAGAAGGAAAAAAAGAACACAGGCAGATACCAGATAGCTGGTGTTTTCCTCCACCTTATTTCATTTCTGCGTAGAGATCGATGCTGGGAACACTCTGCCCTCGAAAAGGACATTTTGCTCCCTGGCTGTGACATTTTCATTCTAGGTATGCCATTGCTGCAGTTTAGTTTTCACTGCAGCTTCCTGAAGAGTTTCTGCAGTCATGCATGAAACATGCTGCGCTTTATGGCTCTCTCACGCAGATTCCTACGCCATTCTGCGTCCAGCTGTGTATCTGCTAATTGCATCTGCTTGTATTTGCATTTAAGAAGGAGGCAGCGTTCTGCATGCTGAATTTTAAATGGCTTCCCAGGAAAAGCGCTGCACGGTGACTACTGCGGCGCTCAGGTCTGTATATGCTAAAGTGAATTTGACTCCGTGTTAGACACGTACGCTCGGCGTAATGGCTTTGAACAGGTGCAGTGTGAAAAAAAAAAATGGCAAGGAAGGAAATATCAAATATGAAAGAAAAGTGGAACGACATGCGAGAGGCTGTATTAATGAAACGAGGAAGCAGTGCTGGAGTTAGAACTAAAAGATCAATGTGTGTGTTTTAAGAGATTTGAATCTTTTGGTGCAGCAGCTGAGCTTCTGTTGTGAACTTGTATAATGCATATCAGGGGCTTTGGTGAGTTAAATAACAGGTGCCATTTTGCAAGTAGCATTAAAAGACACTGAAGTTGGCTGTTTCCACCTCTACGATTGCTAAGCAGGAACACATCCTGAACACCAGCTCCAGGCTTCAAGAAGCAATTCTAAAAGGTAATGAGCAAACTTTTACAGAGTCTCTTGAGCAATTTCAAAGCTAGATTGTGCTTGGACAAAAGTACTGAGTCGCACCTCTTAACCTTCGAATACACCCACTAGCCAGGCAGTCTGCTTCTACCAGCATTTGTGAAAGATTATGTCGTTCTAAAGAGCTCGCTGAATTGGAGCACGGTGCTGTAATAGGATGCCACCATTGTAACAAGTCACTTTGTGAAATGTCTTCCCCTCTAGATATTCAACAATCAACTCTGAGTGGTATTATCGTAAAGTGGAAGCGCTTTTAGCTCAGCCACAGAGCAGCAGACCATGGTAAGCTACAGAGCAAAGAGAAGTATGCACCAGCAGCTTCGTGGCATAGAGGTCCATGACTGAGGAGCTCCTCTAGGTGTGGCTGGCATACTTGCACTACTAGCAATGCGATGCATGTTTTAATAATAAAATATGAAGTCATGATGTTTTGTTTTTGCCTCAATAAAATTAAATCTCTATCCAGTTTGTTTACACCACAGTCTAAAAAACAACTGCAGAGCAGATCATATAAAAACAGATAATACAATATCTTATATGATGTCGTTAGCAGACTTTAAAGGTGTGTAGCTGTGAGGTAGATTGGTCCATTTTGAAAAGTTGGATGAATTTAGGACCTTACAAAGAACAGTAGTTTTATTACAGTATTATTGTATAAGAATTCATTTAAAGCTTTTGAAATTAAGAGTGGCATTTTGCCATTTTATCCCCAATAAATCCAGTACTGAATTCCCTTTTGTAATCTGATTACTTCTAGATCTCTGAGTGAGCCTACTTCTGCTTTGTGTTCAACCTTTGAAAGATCCAGATGAAATATGCAGGTTGCAAAGACATATCTCCTGAAAATGACATAATGCGATCAGATGAAAAACTAAATAAATGCCCATGAAAAGTGATCGACTTTTGTGTGACTGGTCCACCTGCCTGTCACTGTACCGGGCTGTGAAAACTAATGCAGCAGATGATCGGGCTCATTCTGTGGCTAAACCTTAGCTTCCACAATGTCTTCACCTACTTGTACACTGGGACCTCTGTGGGAAGAAGAAGAGTGCAGTCCATAGATCAGCTCCCAGGCTGATTAATAGAGCACAGAGAGGAGCTGGTGTTGGAGCCACAATGCTACAACTTCACAGCAGAGTAATGACTCCGAGAGTCGGAGCAGAGTAGATTGGGGGGGTTTAAAGAAGCATGACTAATTGCTCCCTGTTGGGCTCCTGATGCAGAGAGATGGGGTTCCTCCATGTTTGTTCTTTCTCTCTCCAAACCTATTTTGTCCTGTTTCTCTTTGTCTGAACATTATGTTTGCCCTACAGTATGGCTACCACTTCCAAGTGCGCGTGATGGATCATGGGATCAGCTATCACATGAATAGATGAACACAACAGCCAGCAGAAATAAGTGAAAGCAACTAATGACGGTGTTGTGCTTTTCCTCCTCGTGCTTCTACTGTTTATCTTGTATTCTGGAGGTAAACATGAGCTCTGGTATGGACTGGTATGAGCTCTAACAATCCATTATGGAGGTTTTTAGCATCCACAGAGTTGATACAATTGCCATAGCCCGCAGTTATTTTGTGATACTTAGACCACGCCGCTTAACAACTGTGCCAGAGAGGGCAAAATCTCTAAATGCAGAAATTAAAATTCATGTGCAGTAGCAGGGGGTTGAGGCTGAGATTAGAGATGGAGCAAAAAACGATAGTAGTGACGACCATTATCGGCTCCAGCAGGCCCGGGCGTGTGCTACAAATCATGCTCGACCTACTGTGTCTCTTTGCTCTCTCTCTCTCTCTCTCTGTTCTTTCCATGCCTGTGTTCATCCCTCTGAGCTTCTCTCTTTGCGATTCTCCGTTGCGCCGCTTATTTCAGAAGCGTTCCTCTTTCCTCATTATTTTGTTGCCTCTCTCTGACTTACTAACTATTCAAACCCTCTCTTCTCTGTCCTCACTTGCACTTTTAGTCTGTAATTCATATTCCTTTTGGTTTCTTTACAAAAGTTGTTGCTCTTAGATTTATCGCCTTCTCCCGTGTGAAGAGGCGGTGACTTAAGTTTCTACAACTTTGCGGCAGTTTGAAGAATTTCGGTTCCAGAATAAATCCCTTCATGAGCTGTATTAAATGTAACCACCTTATGAAATATGAATACTGAGATTGTGTTATTTCTAATGCTGTTGTTTCCTAACTTCACTATCAGGAGAAGCTCAGGGTCAAATTAATTCCGCTAGCTTTGCGTGCTTTTTTTTTTCTAATTCAGCTGCTGTTTCTTTATTATACATAATGCTTTACTTCTCCATTTCTTTCACTGCGGCCTCATTCTTCTGCAGCTCTGGAGTCTTTTATCCTTCTTTTATTTCACTGTGTTGAATGAAACTAAATAAAAAGCATCATGATTAAGGAGGTTTCACTGCACATGTCATTCTTTTGTATTAGTGTGTGTATCTCAGTGCCTCCACAGTCCACTGATAACCAGTTTATGTGGCACTTAGTAGGAATTCTCTATTTTCTATCACAACTGTGCTTAAAAAAAAAAAGAATCAGCTTTCTTCACTATCCTCTATTCATTCGGATATTCTCAGCATATATATGTGCTGGCATGCAGTGTGTGTGTGTGTGGGTTTGATTGTAATGAGTATTAGCTGGGACAATGTGACTGCAGTTAGAGGGCTAAACAAGAAGAATGAGCTTCTCGCTCCAGTGATCCCATAAATATGACGTAGCTTTGCTTTCAATTCTCCTCTCACTAGATGCATTTGCATCTTAGAAAACATATGAAAGGCTGCTGCTCGCCATGATGAACAACTAGGGAGCGGTAATATCACAGACTCTCCAGTGCCCTTCAGTTTTATGAAGCATTTTATCGTCCTTTGTCTCCTTGTTTTAGTTTCACAGCACACATCTTGACCATTTAGGTTCCCTGCACTCATCGGCATAACTTCCAGACCCGGGAGGCGGCTATTTTTTGTGAGATAGCCCAGAAACACCCGCTGTACATTACCTGCCAAGCGGCAAAAAAGCAACTGGATAATGTATGCAGATGAGCACCTAAAAAAAACTCTTTTAAAAAAGGGTAGGAGGAGAGAAAAAAAAACAGACCAGAGGAGGTAAACAGAGAGTGACTACATACATTTGCCAGGTGGCCACTATCTGAAAATCTATTCAAATATATGCTCTTGTTACACCCTGTCTGCCGCCTGTACCAGGGTCCAGTATCTGTTATGAAAAATGCAACCAGCACTATTTTTTGAAGTGTAGCACATTCATGGAAGAGGCCACCGCATGCTGCTAGGACTACAGCAGATGCAGCATGTGTTGTGCTTAGTTTCTGTCGCATGAAATTTGGTACAGTTCCAGCTGAGAATTTTTAGCACAAGGTTTAATAAATGGTTCATTGTTGTAAGGACATTATTTACTCTCTATTTGACCGTTTTGTCATTGCTTTCCAACATTCTTTCAAAACTCCCTCTGGATGTGATCCTTCCCTCTGTGATCATGTCACTGTACTCTTGCATTACAGAAGTCCTTTAATTTTCTAAATGATCGAGAGTTAGAAAGAAAGAAATGGTGCAATTGCCCCAATAATAAAAAGGACAAAAACACCAGAGTAATCTGCAACTTTTCACAAGAGATGATATGCAAGAAAGGACATGAATGTAAGCGTAAAGGTAGAAAACTATGCAGGTTGCAAGCACTATGAAACCTCTGCAAAGCTCCTGCTATTGCAGCTCGCTAACATAAGAGATTTTTCGCATTAACAAACTAGAGATGAACAGTCTTGTAGCATCATTTATTGCATCATATGAAGTGAACTTTGGGGTGTGTTTTCCTGACAACTTTACTGTTTGCTCTAATCCTTCAATAATGAAACAAAGGTTTAGGGTATGTCCTTTAAATTAGAATGGGAATTTGTACTGATACGTGGACATATATACAGTAAGGCTTATTGTTTATTAAGCTGCAGAATACCACAAAGGTAGTGTCAAGTATGCAGGAATTAAATAAGTAATGCATTGTTTTAATAAAAAAAAAAACCCAAACAAACACTGAAGAAGATTTTACGACAGGCGATAGCGAGCGTAAGAGGTTAAGCTACCAACAAATATCTTAATGAAGAATCGCTTAGTAGCTCATTCAGCAAGTCAAAGTGCAAGACAAGACATGAGGGCCTGTTTGGATCCAAACAGAAACAGCTAACGTGAGTCAGCCTCTGTCTGTCTGTGTCCGTGCTCTTGCATGTCTCTCTGTCTTTAAATTTTCCATACATGAACGGTCACTGAAGTGGATGTGATTAGCCTCTATCCAGTGTCCTTCGTATAAAATTCTGTGTCCATAACAACCGTTCTACTCCTCGGCATTTGTCCATCAATCCGGCAGCACTCGTCCTCTACTGGGTGGTTAAGGTGCCCGGACACACCCACACTTATGACTCCTATTAGCAGTAAACGATAATGGCAGATTGGAAGGCCCGTACTTAAACAGTATTCATGTCTATATAGATGTATATATTCTTGCACGCCACATGGGGCCTTTCACAGTTATGCACTGACGCAGATCAAACTCGAGGGCAAATTAATTTGCAAACCAATCAGCTGTACAAATGAACTGGCCTTGAAACGGGAAGGGAAAAAAAAGCTTTTATTTTGTAATAAGCAGAGTCGTGGTTTGAATCATCCACGCCACTCGATTTCCCATACTGAGTGAAATGAATGTGGCACAAAGCTCTCGTTCAAGAAGCCAGTCAACAATAAAAAAAGAGCTGCTCTCGCCCAACACAATGCCTGTAGCCAGTGCCTAAATCGCATTAATATCAATTTGTGGTGGACACTGATTTTTTCCCCCTTTAGGTTGAAAAATATTAGCAGCCTTCTTGTTTAGTCAAGACTGTTAAAAAGCATAAAAGGAGTTACAAACTCTACTCAGCATGGGGGACACCAGCGAAACTTTAACACCCGGAGAAAAGCACCACTTAGAAAAAGAGACTTTGAAGTTACTCTGATGTTTGCGAGGCAGCTTCATCTCTTTTCAATATTAATTGTATCTAAAGGCGTTTCAGAGGAGACGGTTGAGCTATTGAGAATACGTTTTTAAAGAGGGGTGATGGGATGGAGGGAGTAAAGCCAGGAAAACAGATAATCCCAGAGTCTCTCAGAAACAATGTTACTGACAATAAACTAGGTCCACACGAGAGTAATCCAGATACATAAATGGTGGTGGACAGCCACGGGCTTAAAAAATACATGTGAGTTCAAAAAAAACAAAACAAAAAGCTGTGAACAGCCTATGTGTGACGTTAACAGTTGCCTGGACACTAACAGCTGCTGCAGTGACTCCTACCTTCTGCTCATTAACTTACCAAAGGAGGATGTAAACAGAAAAATAATGTAATGTTCTGCAGACACCCATGAAACTCGATTCATTATGAGAAAATGGAGTTATATAAATTTCCAATTAAAATTAGAAGTTGTGCTGAAACTCCAGATGGCAGGTTGGTTTTAGATAAATATCTTATTAAAAGATAGTTTGAGATAATGCTTCTGAATGAATCTGTATGCCAATAAAAAATTCAAGTATGCTTTATATGTTGAGCTTTATTAGGAAATATCTGCTATCTTGCCATCATCACTGCGTTGATGCATCCCTTAAGTACACAAGGCAAGAATGGTACCGTTTCAGCCACCCTGACACAGTAACCATGAAGGTGCTCCAGGTTTTAACTTGCAACTTGGGCTGACTTTTGAGAATGGCTAACTAGATCAAACTAAGACCAAGACGTTCTCTAAAACCGCATGTGCTCTCAACAGTTACCAGCTTAAGAAAATCAGGAATTTCTGTCTTTCTCCATCCCGATATTGTACTTCATTCTCAGAGCATAGGCTTACTCATGGTTTTTAGGAAGTCCAAGCCTTCAGTTATCTGGCTCCTGTCCAGTGGGTTCAGGAGATGAGCACCATTTCTACTTGTGATGCTGAAAACTTTACTTTTTGATCAATCTTATACTTAAGGATGCTCTGTCAACCTTGAACCATGCCTTAGATATGTTCCTATGTATTAAGTCTGCTAGGGGACCTCCAATTACGGACTTTTTTCACTCGGCATGGGTTTATATGTCTATCACTTTGATTATGCCTCCTTTCTCCTGCATTTTCAAAAGAGGAGCATAGAAAGACTACGAACAACTTAGGCCTCATAGCTAAACTGGTCACAGCAGATGACTGCCCCTCTTTTAGACTCGTTCTGCAAAAGGTCTCTTCCTGCTAAAATGAAGTTCTTCCTCCCTGCTGATTTTTGAGGGTCTCTTTCTAACATTGTTGAGTCTTTACCTCACAGTGCAACATTCATTGAGCTAAATGTTGTTGTGAACTAGTGCTATACAAATAAAACTGATACGCCTACTGCTTCTTCAAAACCATTTCATCTGTATTAAATACTTTAACCACAAGATAAACTGTGACCACGTGTGGGAGAAACACACAACAGAGAGATGGTGTGATTTCATCCTGTTGCCAGGGTAACTAAAGGAACAGATGCAGGTCACACTGAGTGTAGGACCAGAACGCTCACACAGGCTTACATGCATCCATAAATACTTATGGTGATCCATGCATACCCTGGCGATTGACCCGATGTCAGAAACATCAACATTTATCTGCATTCTCTCTTCTGGATGTCAAAAAGTCAGGAGAAAATAAGAGGCTGTAAGTCAACCAGAATTAGAGAACTGGATAAACCCTCGAACCCCTTTATATCTGCCATTTTTGAGATATCGCCCCCCCTTCAGTTGGAGATTATTAGTAATAATAATCTCCAACTGAAGAGGAAGTCATCCAGTCAGCATGTCTCTGCTTTGTCTCCCATCTTTCTGCTTCTGCTGCAGTTTTTCTTGATCGAGCGTCATCGCTTCTCTACTGCTTTCTCTCCTTGTTTTCATTTCCTACTTTCCTGCTCATCCCTCCCTCTTCCGTGGATATCTTTCCCACTAACACACACATGCAACATCAAAAGAATGTCCAAAATGACCTAGCGAGTTTCTCTTCCTACGTCACTGCTTAAGAAGAGATTGCATAAACTAGAGGAGACCATCAGTTTGGATCCCGATCCGCAGGCTACAGGTGGTTGTGTGCACAGTTTTTCCTCTGTGTGCAAGCGGATGCATGCAAAAACCGTAAAACAACTGTGATTTCAGCATGCATTTTTATTGCAGCATGAGCACGTATGTGTGCAGCATGATGCTGGAGCTGGATTTTTTGCTGTGGCAGAAATGTGGTGTAGGATTTCTGTGCGTAGGAGGACCTCACATGGCATCAGATGGGAGAGGCAGTAATGATGGGAAGGGAAGAATGAAAGAAAGAGAGAAGATGATACAAAAAAGGGGAAATTCAATAAATTCAAACTAAAAAAATCAGAGTGACGGAGGAAACATGCTGGTCATGCAAATCCCTGCACAGAAATCGATGACACGATGAGCTCGAGGAGCAGAGAAAGCTTGAAGAAGCTTTCTTTTCCCTCAAAACACAATGAAAACACTCACCATAAACTGGACGTTGTCAAATCCATTGGCCAGCAGGTGGTTCTCGTACTGGACCAGGCCGATGGAGTCTAGCCACTGGCCCACAGACTGCAGCGGGCAGCGGGGACCTATAAGGGGGTGGAGGGGCAAACGTTTCAGTAGGGAGTAGCCATCCACGCGGTAGCAGCGGCAGTCTGGCTGAGACAGCTGGCACTGCCACATCATGTTGTGGCGGGCAAAGTGGCTGTCGAAGGAGCCCGCCATGCTTTTGAAGAGTCTTTTGGCAAGGCAGCAAGACAACAAAGATGAAGGGAGGGCAGGTAGAGGGGGGAAAGGGGGGAAGAAAAGGAGGCTAGGCAAGGGGCATGGTGAGTATGAAGGGGGTCAGCATGCAAGGGTGCAAGCAGGTAAAAGTGGAGGTTAAGACGTCCAGACGTTTCTTTCTCTGAATCCAGCTGGAGGAAAGATGGGAAGGGGCTGAGGGCTGAAGTTGTATCCAGAAAAAAGCTTCTGTCGTGGAGGTTAAATCCTGCCAGAAATGGGTGATGGATAAGACTGGAGGTATAGATCCGCAAGCAAAATCGACTGTGTGTTTGTCGTGCACAGCACAGCAGCAGCTTCTTTTCAGCTGTTGCGCTCGCTTGGCTGCTCCCCGGAGCTTGTGTGTGTGTGTGCACGCAAATGTGTGTGTGTGTGTGTTTCAGAGAGAGAAAAAGAGAGAGCTGCCCGCGTTGTAGATTTCTCTTTATCAAGTACTCCCACTCTCATCTGTATGCTTCTGCAGCCTCCTCTCTCTCTGTCTCTCTCTCTTTTCTGAGCGCACTGCTTTCCTCCTTCGTTCCCTCACTCTCTCAGTCTCGCTCGCTCGCTCTCTCTCTCCCTCGCTCACTTTCCCCTGTCTACCTCCAGTCTCCGTCTTCTCTCAGTGTCGATCATCACCCTGCTCTCTCTCTGCTGCTCTACATATATCTGGCTCGCACTGCTGATAATAGTCCTTGCAACATCTTCAGCTCCTTTGTCTGCGAGCTGAGCTGCCGACCGCTCATACCAGCACCATGCTGACTGTATCCATGTGGCCATAAATATACACACACGTCTGTGTGTGCGTGTGTGCGCGCGGTGCTTTGTATATGTTGTTGGTGGGAAGAACTGGTGTGGCATAAACTGGATTTCTCTCTGTGGTAACCATGGATAAAAGCAGCTTTGCATTCACAGATGAAAAGAGAGAGAGAGAGGATCAGGAGGTGGAGGATGGGGGACTTAATACAGGGAAAGGGGGATGAATGCACTAAACAGAGATGACTAGTGGAGACTTCAAGGTATGCAGGTGAGGAAACTGGCAAAAAACAGTGCTTTTCTGTGCAGAAAAAAAGTTCCATTTTTCCTGTAAGAACCACACAAGATCACTTACAAAACCACCCACATGCTAATCAGATAAATTCTTAAATTAACAACGGCAGTCTT
Source organism: Aulonocara sp. 'chitande type north' Nkhata Bay (assembly GCF_057382095.1). NCBI lineage: Eukaryota > Metazoa > Chordata > Actinopteri > Cichliformes > Cichlidae > Aulonocara > Aulonocara sp. 'chitande type north' Nkhata Bay. The sequence continues at coordinate 28,556,519 of NC_141360.1, read as the reverse complement.
AATTTCATAGTTTTGGCCACCATTTCTATCAACAATATAAAAAAGCTTCTTAGCTGAAAATAAAACAGGAAATCAATTATTCAAATTTTAGTATTTCCTTGCAACTCCACCTCTATCTAATATTCTATATACAACCTATATAGATTTTACAAATCCAAAAAGATGGTAATTTTTTTTAAAAAAAATGCAAGTTTAACATTACTATTTTAAGTGACTTCTTGTCTGAACTGCTATGCTGTTGCTTTCCCCCCATTATTTCAAAATTTACCACATGTGGGGTCTCTCTTTTGTTTCCTATAATGGGTCTAGCTGACAGGGTCAATGCCTCAGTTCAAGTTATGTCGGACCCAGTAAGAGCTGAGCTCCTATAAGATCTGTGGCACTTGCTAATTCATCATTAACACCCATTATTTCAATTACAAATAATGTGTTTTTAATGCGATCAATAAGCTTAAAGAAACCTTTTTCTAAAAGATCTAGGCACAGTATAATGTTGTGTGAATGGCACTTTACCACCAGGGGGTACAGCACATTATTTTGCAAACATTTCCTGTTAAAAGCACACACAGTATAGACCATATATCCATGATGGGTGTAGCCACCCTTTGGTTTTTGAAGCACTAACTTAAATCATACACATTTTGTGTTTTTTTGGAACCCAAAGTGAAAGTGGGGTTCTAAGTACCAGTTAACAAGCTTTGTTAGCAATCTGCAGTGATTCACTGTAGATGGGCAACACAAATACACATACCTGCTAATTAGTGCTTAATAGCATATTAGCAAAACACTGGAAATTTGCTGGCAAAAACTGAGGCAAAGACCTATCCAGCAGGCTGTGAGTATATTTTTACCACAGCAACAGAGAAAGCACCAGAGCATGATGGTAAAGTGCAAACTGTGTCCATACTGCATCATAACGTTGACACAAAGCTAGCAAAGAACTGACTGTATGCTGAACCCAGTCCGGCAGCCAGAGCCTGAACTTCAAGAGGCACTCTTCAAAGCAGCATTGCTTTGTGTTTGTTGGCGTTCTGTTCAAAAGAAAGATTGTGTGTCCTTATTACTGTAGGGTAGGGATTTGTGTCGGTGTATGGGACTATGGAAATGCATTAGAGGGCATATTAAAGAATAACACAAAAGTAAGGTAATGAATAGCATAAGAAATTCCATTCTCAGAAGTAAATAAGCAAATTAGTAAGTAAATTTTTTAAAGTATCAAGTTATGTGTGAGTAACACTCCAACACTGCTAATTTATCTCATTACCCAAGCTTTGGTAGTAACAAAACTCAGATTCTAACTTGTCATAATCTCTTAATTACTCAGCAACTGCTATGTTAAGTGCAATACTATCATACTATGGAAAAATGGTGCCCAACATATGAGCATATGACTAAAAATTTAATTGATACGACTTGCCCTTAAAGTCAGATTCACACACACTCACTCATACATGCGCGTGCTTACCTGAGGTATCATCCTTAATGTCCAATCCACTGCTTATTCCTGCCCCAATGGAGCTCATAATCTTGTCAATCTGATCAGATCAGAGAAAGAGAGTGAGGGAGAATCTCAGTTAGAGAGATGTACAGCGTGTGCAAGGAAAAGTCATTTCCCAGTAATAAGGCTAACCCCTATTTCTAGATCCGAGTGTCACGTAGCATGATCATTACGCCAGCCTGCATGCTCAATGCCAGTCATTCCCCCTGTGAATTGGAGGAACGGGAAATTTAAAGACACCAGAGCTGAGATGAAAGGAGAAGGTTGGATTGGAGAGAGCTAGTGTGGCTTCATTAGTGTCTGACTACCAGCAGTAAAATGATCATCCTCAACCCTGGACCTGCTGATAACCACTTAACTATGCAACCTGCACATCCATCTACATTTCAGCACCGCTGGCTCAGAGGTCAGAGAAACCCGAGTGTTTAAGGAGTCAGGTCTGACAAATTCAAATGCTGTTTACAAGCTGACAGACCATGAAGGTGGTCTTTGTAATAGGATAAACTGAAAGTAATTTCTGCATATGTCACTACACACCAAGCACCAATGCAAATGCAAGCAATAAATCAAGACTCAGAGTGGTAGATTTAAAGCTGATTTAAAGCTGATGTGACATTTTTCTAAACAACTTTATTTTGAAGTAAAGTAAAGCTAATGAATCGAAAATGCTGTTAATGATACATTATTTAAAAAAAAGAAAAAAAATGACGTGCACAACTACAACTATTTAAATGCAGTTTATTGGCAAGGAGATCACATCTGTAAGTCTAAAAAGTCTAAAAGCAGTTGGTTTGGGTCAAGTCGAATCCATTCATCCACCCCAGTATCAAGACATCAAAGCCAATCTGCACAGAAGTGCCTGAGATGTTTTGAATCATCGTTAAACAACAAAGAAGAAGATCACTGGGTGATGGACCAATTAAAATTTGACACTATATTATATAACACATCAGTCATGGACTATATTATCGGTAATGCCAGAATACGTCTTTGGAGTCCTGTCATGAGGGTCCATTTTTCACAGGCGTACAGAAAGGTCGACAACAGGAAGCACAGCAGGTGAATTTTGGAGCACATACAGATAATCACAGGGTGTTTAGCCAATGTAAAAGTGCAGTTTGTTGTTTTGGTTTGTGAACTTAAATTGTTTTATGTCTATATTGTATATGAGTGTAGACTTATATATAGTTAAACATGTATATTGTGTGATGACATGTCGAACTCTGAACGTTGGAATTAGAAATAAGGTGGTAGGAACAAAAAAGTGTAAACTTAGCTGGTGGTCTTAAATTTTGGTATTTCAGCTGCTATCTTTACCAAAATCTCAAGTTTTAAGCCTTTATCTAATATCATGCAACCAAGATACTTGAAGGTCTTCACCATTTCCTGTCTTGTCCCACTGACTTTGAAATCTAAATTGATACCTTGGATATTGTTGGTTATGAGCTGGGGCAATGCTTTATCAAGATGTTCCAGCATCTTTTCTTGCAAGTTCATCAATATCATCTGCACAATGCAAGTTCTAGCAGAGCTACCATAACAATGCACAGTCATTCAAAGCAGGGATAGAATGGTTACCTTTGAAGAAATGTCAAATAGTTTGCAGGTCCTAATTCCAAATATGATCAGATGCATTTACTAGATCTACAGCAGATCTCTGGAGTATTTAAGCTTGACACTTTAGCTCCCCTACAAAATAAAACTAATGCAACCCATGTTTCATGTGCCAGGCTCAGATTAAGAGACTAATCTGGGTCACTTGAGTTTAGATTTTGACCAAGAAGAACCCCCCAAATAACCATATTTTTTGTATAAACCAGCATATTGGACTACCTTTCAGCTTGTTGCACTAAAGAGAATGATCTTCAAATCACTGACTGTTATGGAATGTCCCTTGCCACTTCTCTCTTCTCAATAATGCAACACTTTCCTGAGCATGTGATAGATATAGAGCAGCTTTGTTATTTTTTCCTCTGAAATCCCTGTTTACCAACCTTAAATTTCCCCGGGGCCAATCTAACCTTATCTCTTCCTCACGCAGCATGCAATTATCCAGAAAAAGAAATATGAGAACTGTGGAAAATTCCATATGGCAATTCATCATCATCAGGAAGTCGTGAGCTGCGTGGAGTAATTAATGAACATGTGCATGCAAATGTGGAAAGGCACGCACAAATGGACTTCCACTGACATGCATTAGAGTTACTTTAAAAATAGAGAGACTAATTAAGGCATCCCCATGATTACGTGTGATGGAACTTGCTTTTCATTTTCTGGGTGTGTCAGGGTGCAACGAGTGCTTTTTTTCTGAGGCGTGAAGAGTGAGCAGAAGTCAATGTGTCTGTGACCCCAAATGGTTATAAGGATCCAAACAGTGGTGTCCAGTCAATACATCACATCTGTGTCAGAGACCCTTTAATATTGAAAGAACCCCGGGCACAAACACACCAAGACCAAAGCACGCAGCACCCTGGACCGCATCTCTTTAATAGAAACTAGAAACTTCCTTCTCTCAGATACGTGGGTCTTCCCCGCAGCTTCATTGCTGGTTACAGAACAAAATCAATATGTGAGCATGTTAAATTAGCACTTGGGCTCCTTCTGCACTGTAGTAGCCGAGTGTATTTCAAAAGGAGGAAAAATTGAAGCAGCTCACTGCTGTGGGTGCAGAGTTTTCAACTGTTTCCTGCTGAGACGGTTCACTTGACCAAAATAAATGCAGTGTCAGAGCAGAGGCGCTGACAACTTGGCTTCTTCTTTAATGTTGCAACTGATGCTAAATGTTGGGTGATAAGCTGTGCATGTCAGGAAAACTGTCTTCTTACCTCTTCCCACTCAGCAGTGAAAGACGGCGTTCTCTCCAATCTCCCCTCCGGGCTGGCGCCTTCACGTGGGCTCGGACTTCCAGGGCCCTGGCCCCGTGATCCGGACCCCCAGCTGTGCTCTTCCTGTAAGAAAAAAAAACAAAATAAAACCCTTTGTGCTTAATTACTGCACAAATACGAGATGCAAAACAAAAGTTGCCAAATATTTAACCTTAAAAATATGAACAACTAAAACTGAAAATAAGTCCGTTCAGTGCTCATCAAACTTTCAGCTGTAATGGCACTATTTTCATCAAACAGATTATGTATTTAGCTCATGATTTATTTACAATGAATTACAGAAGTCTCATAAAATGTGCTGCGGCAGAGAACATTGTGAACCAGATTGATGAGTTATCCAATTGGCTGGACTGGTTTCTGCTCTGTTTATGAAGTCACATGACACAGCAAGATGCAAATTATTTTTATATAAGTGAATATTTACGATATTTGCATTTGTGCTCAGTACAACAATACTGGAGACTTCTTTGCTTGTGCAGACGTTTAAAAAGAGTGAAGTTTTACTTATGATGTCAAATGAATTCTCAGAAACACTTAATAAGAAAGACTCTTGTTAATAACTCTTATTAATCTAAATCGCAGAATTCATGTTCTTTTTAGTGCTCTGGCTGCATAGAGAATGACGCTTTTAAGGTAGCGAGAACTTACCTGTATGGGAGACACTGCCACTAGGTTAGAATCAGACTTGGAAAGAGATTTCGAAAGCTGCAGGTCCAACACACTGCGTGGCATGGACCTCATCCTCCCAAGGGTGCAAGCCCTTTCCTCGTAGCCAATCCCAGGTGAACTGTCTTTGGATGTCGCTCCTGTCTGGCTTCCCCGTAAATCTGCAACTTCTCCGTTTTGACCAGAGGAACAAGAGGGTGGGTGGCTCAGGGTAGACCATCCACGAGGCAGATCTACCTGTTCACAGTTTCTGGGTTGGGCCTGGTCCTGGTTGACCTTGGTGTGGAAGATAGTCCGGTACACAACCTGTGGCTTTCGAGTGTCGTTGGCTAAGCTCTGAGAGTATGACTCACTCCCTGGCCGGGAGAAGACCTGACTGGCTCCTCCGCCGATCACAATGCTGAACTCAGGGGTCTGCAGAAAGTTGCTCTGGACATCTGTATTTTTAAAGGATTTGGGGCTGTAAAGGTGGTAAGGTGTATCGGGGGGTTCACAGGCTGGAGAAGATCCATGAAGCAGGCCTGCAAACTCCTCTGGGATGTGGCTTTTCCTGTGGTCCTGTGACAGAGCGTTTGATTTGGAGGACAAGCAGGGAGGAGGAGGAGGAGTCGGGTCTCGCTGATAAGGGATGTCGTCTGCAGACAGGACACATGCACAAAAAAATTTGATTACCATTAACTCAAATTAACCTAAGCATATGCATTGTATTTGAGTCAAATGCCAAAACAATGATACAAATGAATGAATTTATTCCAAGAATACAAGACAGCAAGTATAGAATAAAGGACTCATTAAATAACAGAAAGAGAAAGAAAAGTAAAAACTACACAAGCTGCAAACAGGAAGATAAGAACAGGGTAATGCATCTTCTGCTTCCCTTGTAGAAGACTGTTTGTTTCTCAGAGGAGTAAAAGGGCTCCAGACTTGCATTTTGCACCTCTGCGCCTTCACTGTGTGGGTGCAAATGGCATGCTTGTGCATCTGAACTTACATGTATGCATGAACTCGTCCAGACAGATATTCTCAGACCATCGATGTGGTTTGAGTATTTTTTATTTTATTTTAAAGTGTCAGGGGATGCTTTTAGACGTCCACTCACTCTGTCTGTGTGCAGCAGTTGGAAAACTCTTTATGTGTGTGTGTGTTTGTGTACGCACGCGTTCTATGTATACTTGACTATTATTGTATCAGTGAATGCTTATAATTACATCTCCATTAGTTACAACTTAAGTCGTGTATGTTTACATGTTCTTTAAAAAGATACGCTCATTAGGAAAAATGTAATTTCACCAGAACTGCCACATTCTCAGACTCATGACAAATCTTACACTAAATATAAATAAATAAATAAATAAAGACCAAGGAACTGATCGTGGACTTCAGGAAGACCAGGAAACACTTGACCCCTGTTTCAATCCAGGGGGTCAGTGTTGACATTGTGGAGGACTATAAATACCTTGGAGTACACATTGACAATAAACTGGACTGGGCTAAAAACACCACAGCACTTTACAGGAAGGGCCAGAGTCGTCTCTATTTTTTGAGGCGACTGAGGTCCTTCAACATCTGCCAGAAAATGCTGAGGATTTTCTATGAGTCTGTTGTGGCCAGTGCGATCCTCTATGCTGTTGCATGCTGGGGGAGCAGGCTGAGGGTCGCAGATGCCAACAGACTTAATAAACTGATCCGTAAGGCCAGCAATGTTGTGGGGATGGAGCTGGACTCCCTCAAGGTGGTGTCGGAGAGGCGGATGCTGTCCAAGATAAAGACAATGTTGGATAACACCTCCCACCCACTCCATGACATGTTGGTCAGTCACAGGAGCTTGTTCAGTGAGAGACTGAGATTACCGAAAAGCACCACTGAACGACACAGGAAATCATACCTGCCTGTGGCCATCTCCCTGTACAACGCATCCACTTAACACACTGTTTGCTGCTACAACTACACATGTTTCTTTTCCAAATATTTATTTATAAGTGACTTATGTATGTATGTATTTATATATATGTATATATTGTACTATTCTTAGTTAGTGTATTGTCTGTCTTGTCTTAATGTTGGTTTAAAATGGAGCACTGTAACAAAAAATAATTTCCCCCAGGGATCAATAAAGTATTCTGATTCTGATTCTGATTCTGAAATATGAGAGTGTAGTAAAGGAGAGGCTTAGAATCAAACAAAAACTAGTTAGTTAATTTCTCAGGTTAGAAAGGAGCTGCTCCGCCCCTGCACTGACTTTACTATTAAATCCATCTTTCATGTTTTTACACCCACTGTGAAAATAACAGACTTTGACATCCACCGAGCATCTGACTGGCAATTACTTCATTACTGCAAATGCAGTAAAAGCATACCTGTATACAAAAACACACACATAACACAATCAGTCATGGACTGGCCTCCATAGAGCCCAGACCTCAACATTACTGAAACAGTGTGGGATCATCTTTACAGGGAATGAAACAAAAAACAGTCAACATCCAAGGAAGAGCTTTGAATGTCTGAAGGACTATTCCTGAAGACTGCTTAAAGAAATGACAAGAAAGCTGCCTAAGTTTGGGCTGTGTTGATGAATAAAGTCATACCAAATACTGACTTTCAAGCTCATTAGAATTATACAGATTCTGTTTTCCCCTTATAAACTGTATCACTTATGTACTTTTATGCTGCACCTATTTCCCATTTTTTGAGGGGAAAAAACCCAATAAAAACAACTGATTTCACTGCTTTGCATCCAAGGCAGGTTTCTAAAATCAGATTTCATTTTCCATTCATTTCCTGATTAAACTATAATACTGGTAAGAAAAAGGGTTTATTTCTTGTGTTAGTCGAGCCCCGACCCTCCTTTCGCTCCCTTATCGGTCACTTTGTGTTAAGATTGTGCACCAGGCCAAGGAAACAGTCTGACCATTGATTGATGAAGTATTTTTTTTTCCTCACACATAAACACACACACCTAATAACTCTTAACAGTCAAATACAGTTGTTTGAACAAATAGAAAAATTTTACACTCTTGTAATCAAAACTGTCACTGGAATAATGGCATGTACCCTCACCGGCCCACACACACTGAATTTACAATCATTTGACTGCATACCCCCGCTGCCAGCCACATCCTCGACCCACACAAACAGACAGTCAATGTCTTGGTTTGTCAGCCAGTTTTTGCAAGCATTCTCTGACTGCCTTCTGCACAACAAGCCACACATCAATATGCAACAACTGCATAATGGAAGAAGAGAAAGAAAGAGAAAGAAAAGAAAGCGGAAAGAAAGCATAAAGTTGCCAACTAAAATTGCTCACTATGATTGAAACAGGAGATGATTCAGTTCTTCTAAAAACATCATTAATGGGGCCCCTCAAACACAGACATGTTGACTGCACCGCAAAACACACCCATCCACATTTCAGGTAATGAGGGATGAAACCATGACTCATCCTTGAGTATTGCATCTACTGAAAATGTCATTATTTCTTACACAACTGAAAGCATTTCGGATTATTAAGCCCCATCATTTTTCAGGATAAATGGGACAAAGCAGCCAAAAGATTAGTAATCCCCCTGACCTCTGATCTTAATATTTCTCTCTCATTGTCCACAGTGTGTTACTTTGATCGAGCAGAAGCATCCATAAGAAGACATACTTTGAATGGTCTTTCTGAGGGAGGCTCCAAAAGCGAGTCATTCCCCATAGGCCTAGCCATCTCTTATCACTATCTCACACACAGCGAATGCTTACAACATAAAACATAAATGCATCTATTTTAAATTATGTGTCAGAATATTCACATGAGATGCGGTAACTGAATTGGCCCTTAAAAGGCATCATTAAGATCATTCTCCCCTCGCTTTTCTTTCTGTACGTGCCTTTCTCAACCCTGTTATGAATTTCTTTTGCTCCCTTCACTTCCCCTCTTTGTAATAAAAATGAAAAAGTTGGCAACAGGTGAGTCTACCCGTAACTATGGCAACAGCGAGCGCCAGCATCTCTCGCAGTCATCGGGCAGCTGAGTGCCTTTGACCTCCAGGAGAAGGAGGGGAAAAGTGTACAGTGGATAAACACAGCAATCAAATCAGCAAGTTGTTTATCGAGACAGAAAACAAACAAAATAACAAAACAAAAGCCGAGCAGATTTTTGATTTGAAGAAAAAAACAGAAGAAAAGTTCTATAAAAAAGTATAAATAGACCAATACGTCTAACAGGCAGCTAACTATGCTTTTCTTTCTTCTTCTTCCCCTGCAAACAATCGATAGATTCCCCCTCTGAGTTGTTTTCACCTTCATTACTTATCCATTCCTGAGTGTCCAGTCTTCACTCACCATCCTCAGTGTCTTTGAGTAAGGCTGTGTGTGTCCGTGTGTGTGTTTCTTACCTGGAGATCCAAGGCTAGTTTCAGCTCTAACTAAAGAGCCGTCAAACTGTGTGCACCCTGCCCTCGCTTAAGTACAGCCAATATCTAGGAATCGCACAACAGCTGCATCACTGCATACCTGCTTTTTATTGCGACACTAGTATGAAAACACACAAATACACACAAGTTGTGGCATGCAACGGGACAGCCCAGGAACTAATCTTCAACTGAAAGCAAACAGCAGCAGCAATGTAAACGTTTGTGCAATAAATACAGATTTGTCATAATTAGAACTAAATGCCAACTGTAAAGGCGGCTGCTGACCGACTTTTAAACACTAAAAGTCTTCACTTGTGCACGTCCTTCTATTTTTCCATAGAGAATAAGCAAAAAATAGAGAGGGAGAGAAATAGAGCTGTATTTACTGTATGTAGTGTACGTTACGTAAATGCTCCTGCTGTTTCTACTACTTTTCATTTATCGGAGTTCTTTAGTGTTATAGCTGCCCAGCACATCCTACAGGTTGTAGATCAATTCAACACACTATTCTTATTCAAAAGAGGTATTGAGTGTATTATGTATTAGGACTGAGAAGTGACTAAATTAAGCTTAATGTAAAATGTCAATATACACACTAAATGTTCAAGATAGCTGGGAGAGAATCCAAATAAATTCATTATAGATTTTTATAGCCAACAAATCAGCAGAAAATGTTAAATTTGTCAACGTCTGGTAAGGAGAAGGCTGGAGTAGATCAACAAAACACTGGAACAAGGGAATTAGCTTTCCTGCTCCAGGCAGACAACAATATTATTGTTGCTGTGGTAAGCACAACCACATCACCTCCACTGTAGTCATGTGCTTACTGATGTAACCAGGTAACCTCCAGGTAACCTAACTCAATGTTTTAAGTGTAAACTAAACCTAACCATGTTATTTTTGTGTTGTAATTTTACCCACAGTGTCTGAGAGCTTTAATTTACTTGTAGGAAAATCCCTTTACCACCTCAAAATGCAGCTGCTTGGGAATAACACTTCCTGAAAGTTCAAATACTTTGGGCCTGCAGCACTGATTTTCTGCGTACAGCCAACATTCTCTGTAGCACTATAAACAGTTTGCATTGAGTTAATTATTCTTTAGAACATACACATATTTACAGAATGTAGCAGACATCATATGGACCAGTAATGAGTTATTTTAAAGTTGTTCATCTGGCTCATAATCCATCGCAAGTCACATGTTATTGTAATGTTAAAAGTACATAAAAAAGTCATTGTTTGGCCATATTACACAAACTAGTGGAACTGAAAACCCACTGAGAAGTTAAGGTAGCTCATAGACGCTCACATCCAGGACAAATGAATCCCATTTCACTACATACTTTGGAAGGAGGAGTGATTCTTGAGTGCCTGTAGAACGAAGAAGAAGACCCATTAGGTGATCACTATGTTAAAGGTTCTTTAGAAGCTTAGCAGTACTATGAAAGGAGTAGCAATCCTTGTGGGACTGTGGAGGGACAGATGGTCAGCGGATGCCTCAACAGTCTTTGATGAGCAAAGAACCTCAGCTGATTTCGTTTCAGGTAGAAATTCAGCAATAGCTTGCTTTTTTGTTGTTGTTGTTTTCGGCTTGCCCTGCTATGTTGTCAGTGTGCGGGTGGTGGGTCAGAGTGGAACATGGAGCACAATAGTAGAGGACAGCCAGTGAGAGGAGAGGACAGAGTTACTCAAGTTGATGACAAATTGTCAACCTACTGTAGCTAACACTGAACATGGGGGTAGTGGGTGGTGAGTAGGGGTGTGTGAGCTACCTGTCTCTCCGAAGCAGCTGCATCACGGGAAGCACACTGCCTGACCAAAAAACAAATCGCCACCTGGATTTAACTAAGCAAATAGGTACGAGCCTCTTATAGGTGCATAGGTGATTATCTTTCAGCTGGCAACAAGTTATTTGCAAACTGGTGCAATGAGTTGCTTCTCATTTCATAAACAATCATGTCGAAAGACACATCTCGTGGTTGTGGAAAAGATGTTAGTGTGTTTGAGAAGGGTAAAATCATTGGCATGCATCAAGCAGAGAAAATGTCTAAAGAGATTGCAGAAACTACTAAAATTGGGTTGAGAACTGTTCAACGCATTATTAAAAAGTGGAAGGATAGTGGGGACACATCATCTTCCAGGATGATCACGATCAGCGATCACTTAAAGTTTTGGTGAAATCAAATCGTAGAAAAACAACAGAAGAACTCAGGGCTATGTTTAATAGTGAAAGTAAGAGCATTTCCACACGCACAATGCGAAGGGAACTCAAGGGATTGGGACCGAACAGCTGTGTAGCCATAAAAAAAAAAAAAAAAACACTAGTCAGTGAGGCAAACCAGAAAAAAAAGACAATGGAAGAAGGTCATGTGGTCTGTTGAGTCCAGATTTACCCTATTCCAGAGTGATGGGTGCATCAGGCTAAGAAAAGAGGCAGATGAAGTGATGCACCCATCATGCCTAGTGCCTACTGTACAAGCCTGTAGGGGCAGTGCTATGATCTGGGGTTGTTGCAGTCGGTCAGGTCTAGGTTCAGCAACAGTATGTGTTCCAAGAATGACTTAAGCTGACTATACTGAAGGACCAGGTTATTCCATCAATGGGTTTTTTCTTCCCTGATGGCACAGGCATATTCCAAGATGACAATGCCAGGATTCATCAAGCTCAAATTGTAAAAGAGTGGTTCTGGGAGCATGAGACATCATTTTCACACATGGATTGGCCACCACAGTGTCCAGACGTGCTGGAGAAGGCTTTGCACAGTGGTCAGACGCTTCCATCATCAACGCAAGTTCTTAGTGAAGGTTTAATGCGACACTGGTTGGAAATAAATCTTGTGACATTACAGAAGCTTATCGAAACAGCGATTACGTGTTGAAATCAAAGCTAAAGGTGGTCCAATGAAATATTAGGGTGTGACCTTTTTTTTGGTGGTGACTTTTTTTGGGCCAGGCAGTGTATCTGCTATGAAATTTTGAGACCTCTTTGGTACCATGCTCTAATCTAAAACTGACATGTGATGAGTGAAGAGAAGATATTAATGATATTAATGATTCAGTTTCTGAACAGCTTGTTATAGCAGAACAAACACAGGCTTAACTAATAACACTAACAATGGCTCCGTTTCAACGAGGGAACCCCGTCGGGTATGACTCTGAGCCTCCTTCAAAGGTCTGGAAGTGGTATAAATTAGCATCATTAGTTACACCTGTGCTTTTCCTGCTATGACATCAGATAATCTCATTAAAAAGAGGTACACATGCACGTGCAACCAACCGAATAGGACTCCAAATTAATCTTTGCAAATAAAAAGCAATATTTTTGTTTCCTAAGATCCTCTTCAAGCCCAATTGCAGTGGGTTGTAATGTTCAGCGGTGTATCGTGCATGCATTAGCAGCACACTCAGAAGTCAAGTGTTTTTAGTGTGCACACTGACAATTTTGAGTGTTCCCTAAATTCATTGCTTATTCACTGTGTGTACACCGCAAACTCAAAACCTGCTTAGAGCTTCTAACATCATATCAAATTTGAAAACTTTTTCCTTTCACCAGCTCATATTAGTAAGTAAAAGTAAGCGTTCTTCCTTAAATGAATATTCTCTTGCAAGTAATCACTTTATAGAAGTAAGATTCAATTCCACAGTGGTGTATAATGCAACCCCGGTCTAAATTAAACCCTCTCTACAGTAAATAAATCTAGTTAAAGCTGAAACAGCTGGAAGACTCAGCATAGCTTGACAAAGAGGCAAGACAATATTCTTTCATTGAGGCATAACAGTTTGCAGGCCAGCACTGAAAGGGAAAACAACCTAGAGCATGAGGCTGAAAAGGTGAAAAATGAATTGCAGAAGATGGAGATGGAGATATGCGGTAGAGAGGTTGAGGGAGGTTATCTAATAGAAAACACATTTTAAAAGGAAAGGCAAATGAGTAATGCACAGGCATACTGTCGCAATAAAACAACTAACCAAAACACAGAAGAAAGGTTGACAAATGGCAGCAAGGCTGGTGTAAAGTGAGGGGGAAGGCTAGGGGCACAGACCAGTGACTGACAGGCAGACAGAGTGTGTGAAAGCGGCTAGAGAAATAAGGGAGTGACAGAATGAAGGATTGAGTGATTGAGGGAGGAGGGGTGAGGGAGAGAAATGAAAGGGTAAGGATACAGGGCTGGAGGTTATATATCAAAACTGCAGAAAATAAGAGTAAGGCTTGTTCTATCATAATAAAGTCGGCCAATCTACAAAGTATCGGAGCAGTCCACTGCAAGTTGAGTTTCTACTGCAAACTCTATCAGAAATCTAATAAAGCCTTTTTCATTATTGATTCTTACACGGACAGGTCAAAAAAAGTTGCGGCGAGAGGTCTCAACACATCTTATTTTGTTGACTAATCTCTACAAGGGACAGTGGAGGTGTATGCAGACGGTTGCACAAACTCACCATCTTCTCATACAATGGGGTGTTTTTCTTTCTGTGTGTGAGGTAGCAGGAGGGGCTGGGAAACGATCCCAATATCTGATAGCGTTGCGTTCATTGCTCCATCTCATGTGGCGCCGCACTGACTGTTATTAAAAACTACAGAGTAATATCTGAACTGTCAGTCATTCCTGAGATTAAAGACTGAGCCCTACTTTCTAAGCACCACAGGCCTGGATAAATCATTATCAGCTCCCGGAGCCTTGGGTACCAAGCTTACATTAGGTTAGTCTTAGGCTAGGCGAGCAAACCCCTCCCCCATCTGAGTGGGACTGTAAAAGTCTGCTCGGACTTATGATGATGAAAGCAAATGATTTGATGCCATTGATTTAAGAAAATGTTAAAGCAACATGGGATTCAGTGGGTTACATGTGAGAGCTAGATAAATGTTTCCTTCAATGGTTGTTGGAAATGTCAGAATCATTAGCTAAGGTCCCGCAAGTACACTTAACAAGAAACAGAAAGGTTTCAGTTGTACTCTTCCAGCTTTACACCAAATGTTTAAGAACCTGGGGATTCAAAACCACACAAGGGATTACAAAGGAAAAATGACCTACAGTGTTTGCTTTTAACTGCTACTTGTGTCACAGGATTGAACATAGCATAACATAATGACTAATCTCCTGATAGGTCCCATACTATAGGATGACTCTTGACTCTCGGAAAAAAAACTCAGAAAGGTTACATTGTGGTTTTTAAAATATGACTACAATTTGCTCGAGAAAAGGTCTGTTGTTGAAAATATTCACCAGTGTTATTTGTGGATTTATTGAGATGGAACATCTCTCGATTATGTTTCAATTAGCTTCTGGTCCTCGTTCTCTAATGCACCTGTCCTTCAAACTCAACTCAGCCTGATTCACTATCCTACAGAGCTAATATCATCCTATATGTATTTACAGTGCTTTACAATTTTGTTTAGACAACCTGTCCTTAAAAAAAGGCAAAAAAAATTGTAGAAATCTGTCAAAAACTTGTTTAAATTAAAAATTATATTGTTATTTATTAGGCAAATAGCAGACTGAATTCACATTTTTATGTCAAAATAAAAATGGCACACTGGTCCTCACTTCAAATAAGAAATTAATCAGGCATATCATTCTCCACAAAAATATTCTTATCTTCAAGAATACAATAAATAACTGTAATTGGGCATCTTAATTAAATAATAATAATAATGCTAATAATGATGATAAATTCACAGATTAAAAACAATAATTATATTTTAGCATTTATATTATAATTTCAATTAAAGAGCTGGGAAATTACACAAGCATAAGAAAGATTTTGGTAATTACCAATGCTGTTCATTTAGGCCAGCTGTGGGATAGACCTCACACTGGGTGCTGGTCTAAGAAATGTGTTAAGCACTGTATATAGTCATTATAAATGCATTATACACTTGCATTTTAAATGGATTATGGCAAAAATAACTTGGCTTACCAAATTAACAGATACTTAGAATTCACTGTTACACATATTGATATAAAATGTATTCATTTACTTCCAAAGATACGTACTCATTAATATAAAAGAATAGGAAACTCATTTAGACACTTATTTAGAGATATGCATGTGACACTTGGACACAAGGTAGAAAGCACCCAGTAACACCACTCTACTGTGGTTATCTTGGATTTAAGCAAATTTAGTGTTTGTAGCTCCTTACATGGCTTATTCCACATAATACATCACACAAAATCATGAGGCTGATAATCACCTTTATCTTCATTGTATTTAACTATTTTAGTTCACCATACATGGCTAATTGGTTTTAAACCACACCCCATTATGTTCGGCTGGACATTTCTTGTTCTCAGTGGAGATTACACCTTTACTGCATTTTTTGTTTGTGTCAGATTGACCAAATCTGAATCCCAAATTCTGTAACAGGCTTGTCACCATCATTTCCTGCACTTTATTATAGCTGGCTGTTCTGATGTGAGTATTATTATTACACTGAACACAACAGTATTTATGATTTCCAGCCTAAGCCTCCATGGTGCAGGGTCTCTGAATTCCACCAAACTCCTAAATTATCATGCTATCACGTTGTCTGTAAAAATTTAAATCATCACTATGTTTTCACAGCTTGTGAAAGATGATGCCTGCTGCCCAGAAAATTAAAGCGCCTCCACGATCCTAATCAACAAATTAGTTTTTAGGTTAGGTGGTCGCCAATTTGGTACCTTAGGTGAATTTCAGTCTATTACACATACTAAAAAGACTGGAAACTACCGAGAGATTGTCATGGACAAGTGTGTGTGTGTGCATTTGTGAGGTTTCTAACAAACACGAATGTCAAGTTAATATTAGACTGTATTTTCAATATCCTCTTTATTTCTCATACACACCCAAAAGCAAGCGAGCAAAACAATAAGAAGACAATGAATGGCAAACAGTTCTTATCTGAGTTATGGGTTAAGGGGCATTTTCCTTATCTTCATCTTTTCATGCTGAAAGTTGGCCTCGGGTTTGTGACACTAGAGCTAGCGCCACACTAACAGGTGCAAACAGGTCAGGCTAAACTCTGCCCCGTGGGTAGCGGAGAAGCGATAGGGATTCCCTGCTGAGAGCGTTACTTCATTACTGAGAGCCTGTACGTATCTAAACCCAGCCTTAAGGCAGAGAGGGGCCAGTCTGGAGATATTGAATTCACACTTTCACTCGTAACTCAAATATGCAGAGGGGTTTTTTTTTTTTGCCACAGTGACTGTCTTTTGTCTGCTAAAACCCATTTTTTCAGGTCTTCTCAAGTTGAGAATGATGGCAGTCACTGAAATTTCATTCATTCAGCTTATGTGAGACAGGAGAGGATGGTGACAGTTAAATGACTAATACGAGATCAGCAGTGATTAGAAATTTAGATTTTATATATACGTGCTATCCAAAAATCACATAAATGCTTAACAGCTTTAGAGATTTTCAGAATACAAAAGGAAACTTCGCAAATTAAAATGTAGTCACCGATCATCTTAGTGTTTATATAAAGAGATCCAATGGTCACAAACTCACAAAAGGTACCGATTTTTCAAGTCAAGCTTTCTTTACCACCCTTCAAAGTCAGCACATTTCCAGGAAGTCTAAATGCTGCCTTTCTTTCAAATGCTACAGGACTCTTTAGTAGGTACAACTTACTAATATCAGGCTGGAAAGCCTTCAGAACTGCCTTAATGCTTCATTCTATAGATTTAGCAAAGTGTGGGAAGCAGCACACCCATGATGAGAATCTCCTGTTAAACTACATACAAAAGTGTGTTGTTGGATTGAGATCTGGTGCCTGTGGAGGCCATTTAAATACTAATGTTTCTGAACTCACTGTCATGTTCAAGGAAGCAGGATCTGGACTTTCTGACATGGTGCATTGTGGCCATAAAGGGATGGAAATGGTTAGCAGCAACACTCGGGTCCAAGGTCTTCCAAAAAAAAAAAAAAAAAAAAAAAAAAAAAATCCCCCCACATCACCAGTTAATACAAGGCATGACAGATCCATGATCTCATGTTGTTTACGCCATTACGCCATTATTCTGAGCCTAATATTGAAATTTGCAGCAAACATTGAGGCTCATGGCGAGACTGGCAACATTTTCCTGGTCTTGGTGTCCAATTTTGGTGAGCCTGTGTAAATCATAGCCTCCTGTCTGTTGTTTGGTCATTCTCCTCTGACTTCTTTCATCAAAAAGAGAGACCATGCCAACACTGGCCATGAAATAACAGCATTTTAAAAAGCTATAAATTACAAACTGTCAGTGAATAATGCCCCATTTGTGGACATAAATCACCAACCGACAGTTTTATGCTTTGCACTCTGCTTCACTTCATTTTAACTTGCTTTTTATTTTTGCTGATACTTAGTTACCAAAACTTTGGTAAGTTTAGGAACAGACTGCAGCTTGAATAATAATCTGCCCCTTCACAACCCTCCACACTGAGAGATTGCCCAGTGAATGTGACGCCAAGGGAACTTTAACAAGGGTCCAAATGTTCAAAGCTGGGAGTGAGAGAACCACATCACTACTGACTAAACCCAGTGTGTCACAGGACAGACGCCAAAAGTGACTTTCTACATAACTTTCCTTCAGCACCTATGACGAAATAGTGTCTGAGACTGTGATTAGAGGGTGTGAAAAAACACATATATGAAATGTAACTCCCTGTTACCCATTTCTAAAGAATTGTGCTGCTTTTTCTTTATCTTTATATATGTCTTATAATGCTGCAATAACTGTAGCATGCCAAAAAAACCCAAAGCACTGCAGACCAGATACAACTTCTCCATAAAGCTTCTCTTAAGGCGAGTTTCTCTGTGCATCTCTCTAAATTCTGCTACCTTCTGTCGAGCTATTTTGAATATTGTCTGGGTATCAGCGTGAGCCTCTTTTGTGTTCAGAGCTTCCAAACATGACTCATCATCACCTCAGGTCCTTCTATTCAAAACCCAACCACAAAGTAGTGACAGAGATTTAAGCCCGAATACAAAGAGAAGAAGGCACAGAAGAGGAGTTACATAGCAATGAGGTGTTTTAATAATGTTCATGCACATTGTTGATTTCAGTTTGCATGGATTTTCAAGAGGCTTGTTACTGAAAAGACTCAATGAGAACTAAAAAAAATAAAGAAACAAATAAAAATCACACAGCCAATGCGAGAGTCTGCAGTCACAGTGTCTCTATTAGCCAGATGAGATTTATGAGTCATCCGTGATAAGAAGTAACCCTAACTCTAAGTTATGCATAAAATTTTGTGTTAGTTTTGTGTGCCAGACAAAAAGTGAGGAGATCACAGACTCCTTAATATTCATCCCTAGTATCATGACTCCAAGGAGAGCTATTGACTGATCTTGTAATACACTTCCATCTCAATAACTACTTTTTATATTTGAGTATTTCCTGTTATGTTTCTTGTATTTTTGGGGGACAAAACTCATTCTTATGAAGAAAAAAAAAACAAACTGTCAATATATCGGCTGATATTCTTTGACACAGGGTTGACACAGCTTCAGAGTTATGCAGCGGTGTGTTTGCCCACTTCCTGATTTCCTATTTTTTTGTATTTTTGTCACATTTAACTGTAACTCCTGAGAAGGTTCACCACAACACATTACAGTTTTGTTGAAGGGGGGGGGGGGGAAATGAAAGGCTCAGCGTTTATTAACTTTCCATCAATATTTTTCAAAAACTAGTTAAAACCTTATTGTGAAGGCTTTGACTCACTCAACAACACCATCTGCCCAGATGTGATCCTACACTATAATACGTTGCCACATGTGTTGCAGTCAATGCAGCCATTTTTGCAAACAATGAAGCTGCTCAGCTGGAATAACAGCTAGCATGTTAGGAGACATTTTCCAAATTACCCACTGTATATTTTGCTGTTTTATTTATGTTTATCATGTTTTAGGTAAAAAGAAGGTTTTATCTTGGTGAATATGAGTACATATGCTGATACATAGGGTTGTGCGATATGACCAAAATCTCATATCCCGATATAAGAATTCTATCGTCCGATAACGATATAAATCACAAAATGTAACATTTTCTGTAAATTCTGTGAATCTCGGGCAGCTCGACTTGCGTAAAGTATTTCCAGCTGCGCTTCATGTAGCTGGAGTCAAGTGTTTTAACCGATGCATGAAACTATACATTTTTAGACATAGGTTGTAACGGCCGCCGTTTTCTTTGTGAGTATTTATTACACAGGGTGCTGCGGGGAAAAGCCTGTTCCAACGTTTGAGTGTAAGGTTTATTTTTTTAGCACCTGGCGGCTCTTTTTTACTTCTCATCTGTAAATAATCTGCTCTTTCATGTGATTCAGTTTATTTTGAAAAGTCTCAACAGGATCTTGAGCTTTATTGTGAAAGGTTTATGTGGAACATAAACAAGCGGACAGGCGATGGTGTTACCGTCGTTGTTGCTAACCACAACGCATAAAAACAGGCGCTTGTCCATCGGTAGTGTGGTTATATTAAATATAAGAGAAATAGAGAACTTTAAGAAATTAATGTAGCCACTACAGTGACCATCAAAATAATGAAAAAATATTGCCGTAAACAGTTTATTTTGCGAGACCAAGAAACAAAACGATAGACGTTTTTATATCGTCATCCAATATATATCGTTATATTGAACAGCCCTACTGATACATATGTAGCTGCAATAGGCTGAGATGGGTTAATATTATTAAAATCCCCTTCGAACACACAAAATCCACATTTGTCCTGAACCTGTTTGGTAGCAAAACTGCCTAAGGCGAAAAATAAATTAAAGACGGAGAGTGAATGTGTGATCAAAACTATCCACCTCATTAATGAAACTGAGCAGTTAATTAGTGCTGCACCCTTAGGGCGGTACACTCTACTACCAAGACTGTCCAAAAACTCACATATGATCCCACTCTGTGTCAAACAGTCTGTTGACATAGCTCTAATAATTTCTACTCAGACCATGAGTACAAAATAAAAAGGATTGCTGCACTGCAAGGCTTTGCACTGGATTGCATCAGTGCACCTTATGAACTTTAGTGTAAAACTGCATGTATGGCATAAAACCAAATCACGCACTTATTAAAAAAAAACTTTACACACACGAGACAGAAGCAATACAGCTCAAACTGCATAACTGCTAAACGCTCTTTCATCTCTTTCTTCCTCTACCTTTCAAATTTGACTGAACAGCTTTTATCTTTGATTGATCCTCTTTCAAACCTGATTGAAAAAGTAACAAGAGGAGCACTATAATTTCACCACTTCTGCCACACAACAGGGGACACATTCAGCACATTAAACCTGGCCAGAACCGCAGGGGAAAACTTGCATGATGTGTCTCTGCTTCAGTTTATCTCAGGTCTTGATTAAAATATTAATGAGATGTCTAGAACCTCTTTCTTCTTATTGAGGTTACGTCAGAAGAGATGCAATAAAAGACAACTCTTTCAAATGTGTGTTGACAAAGGAAGGTGAGGAGAAAGCTAAGGTAACTAAGGTGTGTGTGTGTGTCCATGAGTATCAAATTAATGCTCCAAACAAAGGCTTTGCTGACTGTGACGATGACTTAATAATTACACGCAGCAGGCCGACAGACCTGCATCTGTGCAGAAGAATGTCCTTATACAGGGAACAAGTGGAGTGTGTGATAGTTCACAACAAAGGACTGAATCAAGCAGTGGAAGTCTAATGAACTTAAGTCTTTCAAGTAAACACACAGCAAGAGCAGCACTCGCACACTGAGTAGTTGATCGCTTTGCCATTTACGGCTCATTAACTGATGGAGATCATCGATTACTCAGCCGCTTTGTGTGTCAGCTGCATTATGAGGAGAATATGAAGTTTTTAGGCAGGATTTTTTTTTAAATTTTTATAACACACCAAAGAAAATGTAATTCTTTATACTAAATCGGGGCGGCTTCACCTATCTCAGAGAATCCTTTTACAAACTAACCTCAGTTTATTAAGATATGGTCATGAAGACAGAGTGATGAAAAGAAAAAACCCTTTACAGATAATCTAGCAGCTGCATAACAGATCTGCTCTTTGGGTAATTTACCATCTGTCTTAACATGAAACATGGTTCAATTTTCTATTTACTTTTTATGAATGGAACAGAAGAAGCTACGAATGCGGTATATTGACTCTTGCTCCAGTTTCTTCAAAAGCTTCATCGAACGCATATCTTATGTTTGCCAAAACTTTGCTGTAAACCAAGCATTTCAACTGCATTGTGCATCATTTCTAAATAGGAATAAAATAGGATAAATAGGAACAAATAGGAATAAAAAGCAGAGGTATGCCAAATTACACAAAAACTGGACTGAAAATCAGAGGTAACATGTCATATGGAGTGAAGAATGACTGAGTGTCTACAGCCATCTTTAAAACACAGTGGAGGCTCTGTCATGGCTTCAGGCTACATTCACCCAGTGCTGTTAGGGGATCTTGTCAAAACCGATTAAATTATGAAGTGCTGTCAGATTTTGATCCACCATGGAAAGTGTCTGATGGGCAACTACTTTGTTTTTCACCATAAATATGATCCAGAAAATCCTACTGAGGTATGTTTTACACAGAGCCAA
The DNA here is from genome assembly GCF_057382095.1 of Aulonocara sp. 'chitande type north' Nkhata Bay. NCBI lineage: Eukaryota > Metazoa > Chordata > Actinopteri > Cichliformes > Cichlidae > Aulonocara > Aulonocara sp. 'chitande type north' Nkhata Bay. The sequence goes on along the minus strand of NC_141360.1, from coordinate 28,534,531 downwards.
AGCAGTAAAACATACCTCAGTAGGATTACACACCATCAAACACTATCATTGATGGACTGGCCTCACAGAGCCCGAACTTCAGCATCACTTAAGCAGCGTAGGATCATCTCGACAAACAACAAAACAAAGAATAAAAGTAGTCAGACTGAATATTGACTTACAAGCAGGTTAACCTACAGAAAGACTATCTTCCCCCAGACTGATCTTTCCTTTAGACTATAATACTATATATAATATAATATAATATACTATAATTCGGTATATATTTGCACCTTTTCAATACATTGCTGCACCTATTTCCCATTTTCTTAGCAAAATGCACAGAAATAACTAAAATAAATTATAGCATCAAGGACTAAACTGAGTGTTTAGCTGAAGTCGTACTTTGCCCTGTTTTGGTTTACACCACGTCCCGAGCAAAAAATCTGAGGGAAACAGCAAGATAAGGTCTTTGTGGGTTAATCACTTTTAGTGATCCCTTTTAACTCTACATGAATCACCTGACCTAGCGTTGGTAGGTCAGGTGATTACTGCTGCTTTTAATGTAATAACAAACTTCTGCAAGAGACAAAAAACAACTGCCATTTAAATTACATGGAAAATAACAAAATAAGGAGTGCATAAAAAGCTGAACAGCTCTCAGAGGAATAAATAGAGACCTGAAGATTTATGCCTGTTTGCTGCTGACTTGTCGCAGGGGGCACTGCATAATTCATTAAGGACAACTGCGTCGACAGTTCCACTGACTTTGCTTAATACTGAATTAGACTTGTTGGTCTGCGCTGGAGGAATATCCTCTCAAAGCAGTGTCCAGCACTACATAAACTTTAGTTATGTAGTGTAACAGCAGCACCAGGGATGGATCGGGTTATAAATAGGAATCCTTATAGTCCAACTGCCCACGCAGGTTGCTGACACCTGCATACTTTGCTTCGGGTTGAAGGAAAGTACACAGTGTTGAAGGGAGGAATGAAAGGAATAATCAGAGGACAGACAGATGTGTAGCAGGAGGAAGGAAAGACCTTTTATGGAATGCCAGGAAAAACGTGTTCCCTTCACTTTCTTGTCCTAATTTCTCAAACCAGCCCCCTGAAATCTCACATTTCATTCTTTCTATTTGCCTGAATTTTGTTCATCACCAGGCTCCCCCACCCCCTCTGCAACATTAGACGCTCATTCTCTCTCACCCACTCTTTTTCACTGGCATCCTCTGAATTCTGTGACTTTTTGCCTTCTGTACCCACATACATATATACTCCTTTCTCTCATTTTCTCTCTCTCGCTGTCTCTCTTTCTCTCTGTAAGCCACTTGTTACCATGGTAACCCCACAATAGGCCTTATAAAGCTAATAAGTAGAGAGAGCAGGCGGGATGAGCAGCGTAGCAGAAGAAGACGGAGGAGGGAAAAAAAATAGAGGAAAAAAAATGAAATAGAAAAATAAATGGGTGCCAATCTATTCCTGGTATTGGAACTTCAAGCAAGGAGAGTGAGGGAGACACACATCCAGAGAAAGAGTGGAACAAATAGAGGTATACATATTTAGAAGGCATTACTGGCAGCATCTATAAAGTGCTGTAGGACTTATATAATAGGTTTTCATAAGCAGGGTGATAAGGCATTACACATCCATTATAAGAAGACAATCCCTCCCCCAGAATGTAAAATTTTAGTATGTCTGCATCAGCAGCCAGTTTTTATAACAAGATTTTTTTCTATATGCTCTAAAGGTTAAAATAGTAATGTGATGCTTCCTCCTGAAAAATAGAGATAAAATGGATTTATTGATTCATGTTTTTAATCTATAGCCAAAGACTAAGTTCCAAGGACTTAATCAAGAAAAGTAAATTTAATCAAGTCTTTAAGTAAAAGAGCTTGAAATTTTAGAAAAAATGTTTTACTTGTTTTCTGGAGAACAGAGTTAAAAGTTGTCACACCCATCAAGAAATGATATGACACATCAATCCTGTAAAAAGAATTAGAGGTTAACGGGATAATGTATCAGCTATTAACAGAGCCAAGCTAGTGAGTCTCTAATATATACTCTGTCTTTAACATGGACTGTAAATAAAAGATGTATCCGGCCACCATGAAGTCCTGCACTTAACAAGGTCCATCCATAGACTGCATAATACTGGATAAATAGAGTTATGATAATCATATCAATAAGGTCATCAGAACGGCTTTTTGTCACACTCGACTTGCTGGACTATCCAAACCATCAATAGTACAACTTTGACAACAGCAGTCAAAGTCCTTACATGGAAATTTGAACATATTACCCCAGTGTTAAAGTCATTTCTCCTATTTCAACACATAATTACCTTTAAAATGCTTCTATTAGTTCATAACGCTCTCAATAGTTTGGCTCACTATTACATCTCCGACTGGTTCAGTGTCTATAACCCAATTAGACCTCTCAGGTCACCAGGTGCAAATCTTGTGACTATTAGATCCAAGTGTGCTGAGTGTTTCAGTTACTGTGGTCCTTTTCTTTGGAATACATTCTCTGCAGACGTCAGGTCAGTCACAACTGTGTCTTCATTCAGAAAGAAACTTTCTTTTTGGGAAAGTCTTTCTGTTCTCACAGGTTTAAGCTACATCCACGCTGGGAACCATTTGCTCATTGCATATCGCATTAAAGCTGACAGTTCGTTGCTTGCAGATATTCCACGCTCCAGCTGCCTAGGTGACCATCTAATGTATTTATGTATTTACTACCAGGTCACGTATCAATCAACAGTAATCTTTACTCTCACTGGTAGTTGCTTCAGTTGCCCGCCTGGAAGTTGAGAAAACTTTATCTCAGGTCCGATGCAAGTTTATAAGAACTGACTCGTTTTTGGAACCAGCACCAAGTGGTCACTCAAGGAACTTCAGCCTTTAGGTACTTAGGCAATAGGCAATAGTAGTAGTTACAGTCTACAAATAAGGACATGAGTGGTATCAGTCTACTCGTGCCTATTCTCCAGGAGAGTGAAAAAGTATGTTTTCTAAAATGAAAATAAAAATGTATTAAAAAGTTTGAACAGCTCATGATTAAAATGTTACAGATACATGATTAGCCACTTAGCTTACTCCTTTTTGAATATGGTAAATTCTTAAGATTGTTTACAATTAGAGTAAGTTAGCCAATCATGACTGTAAATAACCTGGAATGTAATTTAACTGATTGTTTGTCACTCTGTTCATCTTTCAATATTTATGAACAGAGCAAATATCTTACATAGTACAGTATATGTTATTGCATTCATTCAACCAATAATTGGATGCATAATTATTAAGTACAGGATCAATGCATTGATCCAATGCACTGAGAAGTGGGATGCCTTTTAGGCAACAGTGTCCAAAAGACACTTTAAGTGGTTGTGCATTCTAAATGAGCCACTGATAACCTATTTAAGCACGAGAACCTTCTTGCAAGCCATTAAATTTTTATGTATCCACTCAGCAATTCAACTATGAACACTATCCATGCCCGATATATTTACATAGTGTCAGGCAATGTTTTCAAAAGTCAAAAAGAAGAGATTTTCGAGACTGTGATCAATAATTGCTCCTCAGTTTCTGTCCTCAGAAGTCATCCACCAGATATCAGTGACAGGCCAAGGCTCATTATGTAGCTTTAAGAGGGAAATAACACAGTCTTGTAACATAAATACCACCGCAATGCTTCAATAGGAATACTAGATGAAGATGTCTCATTCAGTTTTACGCCTGTGTGCATGAGTGTGTCTGTGTGCATGCACCTGTGGATTGATAATGAATGTGTTTTTCCCCTGCTGAGGCTCTACTCAGATCAAAGTCTAGCAGGGTCTCTGAACTGCTCCCGGATGAAACACACAGACAAAGACACACACACTTCGAATATGTCTCCTGCCTGGACAGCTTCCCTTGCTTTGCCTCTTTTGTTGGAAGCCCGATAGCTGCGGGTGTGAGGGACAGTTGGACTGAAAGCCAGGTGAGAGAAGGAAGTATTACCACGTCACAAGCTAACCATCGCCAAGGCCACCACTTTTCCATGACAACAGGGATTTTATCACTATGGTAACGCAAACGAGGTTCTAGGAAATGACACCAAGGAAACGAAGGTCAGAAATAAATATCTCATAATACAGAAATACTTAAATTAAATATTGAAAATTAAATATTACATTGTGCCGACATAAACGTACAAAAATTATTTTTTAATAAAAAGGGGGATTTACTGTAGGACTTGGTATTTCAAGCAAAAATAATATTCAGTGTTGACTTAGAACTATTCACTCACCCACTTCTAATCTCCAGTGGTGGTGCATATTTCTGGTACATCTGTCACGCTAGCTTTACCTGGTGACGTTTGAGCGGAGCCTCATTTTTCTTTATTTCTCAGAACATTTTGACAGCTGTAATAGTCTTCCACTTTTGACTTTTCTCCTGTTTGCTAACTACCATCAAACCTTAAAGTGCCATTTTTACATTATAGCCACCTTATACATACACACATAAAACCAGGAGTAGAAATCGTCGCATGAACGACTTTTATAATTTAAGGAATATTCAAAAATATTCCCTAATTTACACAGAGACATACATGGTAATGGAAAGTCCATGATGTTAAAAATGTGTCAAACTCATAAATATGCAGTCACAATTTTTTAAAAAGGGGCACATGAATAGTAAACATGCTTGCATCAATTAGCATTTATGCTACTTTTTTATTTTGTGAGCTTAAATAAATGCAGTGAAATGTGCACGTGTGCAGATTTAAGACTCAGATGCACTGATTACGGGACTCTTATATGAACACCTCATTCATTACTCCGAATATTCCTTTTGGAGAAGAAACTTTGTAACTCAGCGGGGGAGAGCATCTAATGATGAAACAGTGTTTCATCTGGTGTGACAGTAAAAGCGACTCCCCACTGGACTAACAGAGAATTTTTTGCTGATGTCTCAGAGCCTAGTTTTTAAGATAGCCAGCAAGCTTGCATCCTGATTTGCATCAAAGCTGAACAGATGTGCGATTCATCTGCTATATTGTTACCCTAAAATCTTGCTTTTTAAAGGCCAGACTAAAAAGAATATATTTAACATGATTTATTCAGTAGTAATAGTTTAATCTCTAACATTAATCTGTTCGTTACATCCCCACAAGCATTTAAAATGGTGAATATATCAGGCTAAATACATTCATTTTCACTGGCTTGCCATGATTAGTGGAGTTCTCTGCAAAAGCAAAGAAGATTTTTGGTGAATATTTAATAGTAAGTTTAAAAAAATGTTAACAACTGCAAAGCATTGATGCATTTAGCTTTAAGGGAAAAGACAGAGGAAAGTCTGAAGTTTGTAGTCTCCAGATCACCTGGCTGATTGGTTGCTCACATGCTTTCATCTGACTAAATTCTCACTGTTTGGAAAATTACCGGTGTTTCTTTGATGAGGAGAAAATCACGAGTCCTCTGGGAATCCATTATAATCCATTATTTTTGCCAGTGAGAGGAACACGCTGCTTGTGGAAAATGGGAGTTTTGAAAATGTTGCATTTTCATAACCGTGAACCTGCATTACCCGACAGGTCTAACTAACCGCTGAGCATTCGGTGTCAGAGCCAACCTGCAGTAATTGATGCTGTGTAAAAGTAGCTGGTGTGGCTGTATTCGTCAAAACAAAGTCTAGGGCAGATTATGCAAACACAGTTTAAGAAGTTAAAATGGCATATAATCTAAAAACATCATGCTAATGTGTCTGTGTTGGGATGTGCTGATAACTTTGAATGCAAACAAACCCAAACTGGCATCTTTTAATATGTTTGCACTAATAATATGACTATCCTTTCAGCAATAGCTTGAGTGGCTCCAGCATCTGCAAGTAGTAGCAAATAGAGATATTATTCATTTATTTTGATGAATGAAGTCAGCATTGCCTAACTGAAAGATAAAGTGTTCTCCTGCTGTTGCTAAACTGTCTGCCTGCCTAGTGTAGCCTGGATCATGATCTCTAATTCATCTCAGTCAGAAATGATCCAGCTTTCATGGTGCACTCTGTACACCTTCCAGCTGTTCTCAGACATGTTCTTAGCCTCTAAGGTGCTTGCCACTTGGTTATGGCCACCAGAATAGAATGAGTAGAAATATGATTTCAATTTCCTGGGACCCAGGACAAAGAGATTAGGGTTTTATTTGGTTCCTATGCAGTCAGAGTTTAAGCATCACTTACACCAAGGCAACAGTGACAACATGTAAAAGGAAAACATGAGGAAAAAAAAAAAAAGGTGGGCTTAGCTATGTTATAATGAGCAACCCAAGTGCAAGAAAAATGATGCACCACATGGCGAAACATACAAGCAGTCATTATATTCACTTTCAGATAAAATATGTGCGTTATGCATTATTAGAGTAGATATTTAGTAAGAGAGGAGGTCACCAAGACACCAGCTGGCTTATACACATGAGAAATGTGGCATTTTAAATATTCTGAACAGATTTTACATTCCCTTTCATTTTAGCTCAAACCACATTTCACTCCCTCTCTACAGATGCTTCACTGAGAATAGACCCCTCTGATGATAAAACACCACTAATCCAAAAATAAAGAATAATTCAGGCAACATGTTAGTGAATATCCAAAAAAACCACATTATTCACAACCAAACTGATATGACAGATTTTTTGGTCAGGCAGCAAAGAATGAATAAATCTCTTTAATTATTTTTCTTAATTGACCAAATGATAAATTAGTTAGGAAAGACACTCATAGAACAATAAATAATTAAAACAGCCCTTTAGATGCCACCTTAAACTTGTACACTTCCCCTTTAATTCCAAAGTTACTCGGTCTTAATTTGCATCTATTAAAACAGGAAGAAGTGTTTTAGTAGCTTTGATTGCTGCCATTACATTAATGCAAAGGGTTATATAAATAGCACAGCATTACTCCTTAGAGAAGATATCTGTGTTGCTTCCCCCTCCTTCCCCTCGGGGAAGTGAGATGTCATTACATTCCAGGTAAAAGACTTGTTCTCACTTGAGGCTCAGGCCTTCAATAATGATCATCTTGTTTTGTAACTGGAAAACTGAAGGTAAAGGGCATTTAATGCTTCTTACCTGTGAGCTGACAGTCGTCGTTGGAACCTGCAGAGTCCTCCTGGTTGGGGCTGAGCGGAGGGCTGGCGGGGGGACTGGTGCTGAAGCTGGCGTAGCCGAGGGAAGAGCTCACCTCGCTGGGCTCACAGCTGTGGTTGACCGGCCTTTGGACATCCAAGGATGAAGACAGAGAGGTGCGCTGTTTGGGCTGGGAGAAGAGAAGACGAAGGGTTTGAGAGTCCAAAACTTTTTTGTTTGAGTGTTTAGTTTTGTTTGGGTTGCTTGAAAAAAGGTTTGCCAGACAGATTTTTTTTTTGCTTCCCGTCTGAATAAAAAACTTAAAATTAACTCTCAGTATGGTTTTGTATGTTGCGATTTCAGTTTCACATTTTCCTAGTAGCAGGGTACTTATTTGTATATCTTTTGATTACTGTGTTATTATGACCTGTTTCTGTTAGATTTATATTGTTGGATTGTTGGACTTCCAGACCAGCAGGTTTAGGGAAGTTGTTTATAGGGTCACACTCTGACCACACACACAGCAGTGTTACGAGGGAGCGGACGAGGGCAACTGGGGTCAAGTGGAAGGAACGTCACTTGGCTCGGGCCTCCCTCATATACGAGAAATATAAAGAGCTCTGCTTGGTGTTCAATGCTTTTTGCTGTGTAACTGAACTGTCCTGAACATTCCAGCGAATAGGTTTATGCTACAAACTTATCAGTTTCCTGTTTATGAATGAGGTTTTTTAGGTTTTTACTAAGTCAGATCCTACATTACATTATGTTGTGTTGCAGCTTTATGTTGTTCATGACCAGATCGCCACTAAAAGGGAACCATTGCAAGAATTGCAATTGCAAGAATTTACAGCTTTAGAGAAACACAGTTCTCTCTGAACAAACAGCCCCTTTTTGATTTATACCAAAAATAAAATGCAGTTGCCTGCAGCTCAATAAATGTTCCCACTCATCATGAGATGTAAGAAGAGTTATCTGTTTTTCATCACTCGTTTTACCACAGGGACCAGCTAATAACTTTAATTACCAATAAAGCAATTTTCCTTATTTTTGTTTTGATCCTCTCGCCCTTTATTTTCATTTTCCTTTTTATACGAAAGATCCACTTCTGTTGCTGAAGATCTTGTGCTTTCTCATAGTCAAAAGCAAATCCCTTTATTATTTTATTTTATTATTTTCTGGATGAGTTTATGGGTGGTGCAATCACTGCTAGGAAAAGGAGAAATGGATGCAGCAGTTTATTGAAACATGTGGAAACATACATGAAAATACACCATATGAGGCAAAAACACAAAGGCATTGTTTTAAGTCAAGGCATGTATTCCTATTGTTTCAAAAAAAAATGTGTATAACATAAGATATGGACATCTGTTTTTTCCTCACGTAAAACTGGGATGCAAGATAGCAGATGACAGAGGTAGAACAGGAAAAAGAAGCGAGCCAAAATGGCTGCTTAGAAGACGCAAATGTGAGTGATAAAGTGAGACAGGGGACAAATGAAACTGTAGACTGGCATCTGGTAAACACATCTTACATAATGAGGCATTTGCAGCTCTCAACAACCTGCTGCTAAGCTTCACAAACAACTCAGGCAGTCAAAACCCTGCTGGTGCATGTATATGCAATCACAACTCAAAGGATGTATGCTAAGGGAATCAATAGAGTGAACTCTGAACGCAAAATATCATCCTGAAATATTGAGAGACAGACACACACACGCACAACAGAACAACCTTCGTAAGACCTTCACGGTCTATTTTGTGACTCAAGGTATGAAAACGAAACCTTGAGAGATGGGAAAAGAATATAAAAGGAAATGAAAGCAGGAGGAGGAGAGGACGCTCTTTTCTATGCATGACGCATTCAAATTGGGCTTTGAGATATTCGCCGAACTAAACTGGGATGAAAAACACAAAAGCAGAACAAGAACAGGGGAAAAGGCTGAGTGAGGATGAAAAAATGGAAAAAGTGAAGACACGCCGACTGAAAAGAAAAGCAATTAAGAAATAAAAAGGAAGAAACAAAAGAAACAATGAGTAGAGGTAAACATTTGAAACAGGATAGGGAGGATCAGGCCAAAAAGCAAGCGATCACTGACGAAAGTAAGAGGTACGAGATTGAAATACAGAACAAAAGAATGGAAAATAGGAAGAGAAGACAATGTACAAAAAAAAGGAAGGACAGTGAAAGAATGATTAATTTAACATAAATTTGAAAGCCTGGATATCTTTCTCTATTCTGGGAAATAAGTGCTGTTGGGTGAGAATACTAACGCTAACCCAAACTCTCATGTCTGTGCAGTATTTATGAAGCTGCAGCCTTTAAGCTAGCTTAGGGGAAAATCTGACAGTTTTTTTCTGCTTGTTTGCATCGATTAGACAAGGTACGCCATGCTGAGTGAGCTTTAAGGGTGCAGGTAGGCTGGGGTAGAGCTGTTTATTCCATTTCTTTAGTAAATTACAATCATTTCCAACTAACTTTACCAATAAAAGAAAGAAATCCACCCCAAAGTACACCGCTACTGAACTTGAAGATCAATTTGGTGCAGTGTGTTTGGTCTTTTAAGTTGAAGAATGAAGAAGAATTTTTGCACACACAGAGAGAAAATGACATCCAGCTAAGAGTGAACACTTCAGGATACACCACTGCTCAAGTCCAAGCTAAAAGAACCAAATATGGCACAGAGTTCATTTTTTTTTTTTTTTTTTTTTTGTGGAAAGTCAGTCACCAGGGAGTTACACGGCAGCAGCAGCAGAAACCAACAGAGTCTAAGGATGTTTAAAGGACCAATGCATCAACCAGACAAGATCACAACAACCCAGAAAGGGTACAGGGAGTAAAGACGGTGATGTATGAGACAACAGGGAAACACACTGACTGGGCAAGGGGAGGGACATTACAAGAACTAGCTGTCAAAGCCACGTATTCTCTTCATTAGTCTTTCCATTTGTCTTTGGTCGTGTAACAGAAGCAATTCTACACAAACCGACAACTTAGGCGTTGTTATCAGGTCTCTGCGATCTAAAGCGTACATAATCTGTGGAAAATAAAGACACTGCTACAAGCCATGTGTGACATGACTCAAAACGTGTCACTGGAAGCTTAACAACAGAACACCGAGGGCTCAAAATGAGATTAAGCAATCGTGAACACAGAATGAGTGAACTCCTTCAAATGTGACACCGTGGTATTTTAAAGTGGCAATCTGAGCCTTTGTGTGTCTCCGTCTTCAGGGAGTTTAATGGGTACATCAACTGCTCCTAAAGCATCCCTCTCTTACTGTACTTATCGGCAGCTCATCTATGTGCATTTGTCTTCCTCTTCTTTCAAACTATTAAATGTGTCTGTTCTCTAGACTTGTGCTTGTTAAGAGCCTGCACACGCACACTCATTAACGCATATAAGAAAAAAAACATGCACATGTGCCATAGCTCTGGCTGAGGCTTAGCGTTAACAATGCAAACAGGCAGCGGGCTAATGAACATGTCGTGCCCGATTGGAAGGGGATTAATGAGCATAGACACAGGGGAACACACACACACACACACACACACGGGAACACACACACACACACGGGAACACACACACACACACACACACACACACACACACACACACACACACACACACACACACACACCATGCATGACTAAACATTAGAAGAAACCATTTTCCTTCCTTTAACAACATAGCAAAGGGGGGGAAAGGTCATTTAACAAACTACGTGTGTTGAAATCCTAATAATTGACACTTTTGCAACCCAGCATTTGTGCGGTAATTAATCAATAACATGAGAATCTGATCTCATGATTAGAAGGTAGAAATATCACCACTTCTGATGAATGAAACTCCCCACAGAAATATTTACTATGCTTCTGAGGGAAGCAATGCAAAAAACCCAAACATAATATATGTCAAATACACCAAAGAATGAGGCTTATTTGTCTCTAAATGTTGCTTTTGTTAGTGTAACGTGAGCAGTAGACTCAAAGTTAATTATGGTTAGATTTTAATTGATATTTTCAGTTGCTACAGCAGCTCGTCCTCTGTTAACATTAGCTTAGAGGTAATGATCCCAAATGCGGAGCATTGCAAATAGCATATGTCTGTCTTTTATTTCAGCTGCCACACACGTCCACAGAAAGATGTGAGCGTACAAACAAGAAGGCAAAATGTTCAAAAGAGCCGAGCTGACGATGCTTCTGCTTCCAGAGGGCAGTGAAGAACAAGAGAATAGAAAAGATAAAGGAGTAAACATCTAAAACCTCCTTTTCCCCCCAATTCCAAAACAAACTCTTAACTGCAACTCTTACAAGTAGCATTCCGCTGCTCATCTCTGGATTTTGTACACTTTCTTTTGATGCATGCTGTTTTTGCCCCACTCAGCTATATGGCTCTGTTTTCTTGTGTGTTTCTTGTAATGATCAAACTTCTTTTTCATTATTTGCCTTAAGAAATATGTCATATGTCAGCCAATACCTTTGATTAGCCACAAAGCAAGAAAGCATGAGATTAGCCTTGTCTCATGCTTTCTTGCTTTGTGGTAGATCTTTGTTCTGTCTTCACTGAGATATTTGAATGCTAATCAATAAAAAATAAAATAAAATAAAATCATGTACTGAATTTAAAAAGCTGCATTCAGTGCATGACATATTTCTTTTTTTTTTTTTTTTTTCTTTTTTTTTTTTGGCCTGTCCCGTTTGGCTCTTTTGCCATCAGAATTGTTGTCTAAAGGCAAAGAAAGATGCCCAACGGATTTACTTTACCAAACTGACCATCCCAGCCTTGCCGTAATGGTCCATTTGATTCACCTTTTATTGTTTATTTTATTTTCACTTGCTGAATACGGGACAGACTTGACTGGGGGAAAGAAGGGGAGAAAGAAAGAGGGAAAGAGAAACAGCTGAGAAGAGGGACGGGGGAGAAGGGCAAAAGACAAAAACCAACAGAACGGGCAGAGAAAAAAAAATGCATATATCAATCACCTGGATCACCTGCTGAGAAAGAAAAAAGAAAGCAAGCAGAAGAGAACAAGAGTAATAGAATAAACAACATCACAATGATATATGGGAATATGACAGTAAATACTAAATATTAAACATTATTGTGCAGCACATAAGATCAACAGAACACAGTGTGCTTTGAGGTAGGAGCCAAAAAGGGTGTAGTTTGTGGGTGTGATCACCCGTGTGTACACCTGTGAGCATGGACGCGCTTGTTTTTTGTTTTTTTAAAAGGTTCCTTCATGTAATAATCTGCTAGAGGGTGTGGGGGGGCCACAGCCCCGTCCTCCAGGGCATGAAGCAGGTGTGGAGGAGATCAAAACTCCAGACATCCAGAGGCCCCCAGAACACAAGAGACCAAGGAAGACCAACAGAGGGGCAGCTGCGCCACTGTCCCGGAAAGAGCTGAGGAGAGTCCCAGATGAGGGCTCACTCAGCAGCCGCGGAGCAGAAGCCAGGGGGAGTTGCAGTGACGCGCCCGTGAGCTCCGCCGGCAGCCAGCTGCGCCTGAGTGACCGAGCCCCAGGCCGAGAGGCCGGGGGCACCCCACCTCCGAAGTGGCCCGAGCGAGCCCCAGGCTCCAGGCCCCGATAAGCGGCCGCCAAGGAGTGAGCCGGTGTGTACCTGGACGCCCATCCCCAGACACAAAGAACCACCAACGCACCGATGTCTGAGGGGGTCCGCCACTGGCAGGGGAAGTGGTGGTAGGGGGAGACATATTTCAGCAACGTATACAATTTGAAGGTGACACAATTGCTGGTGCCAGACAAGGCAGTCTGAGTATTTTAGAAACTGCTGATTTCCCATAAAGCTATTTCTAGGGTTTACATAAAATGCATACCTTTACAACCAAACTATGCAAAAGGGCATCTCTGAATCCTCAATATGTTGAACCTTGAAGCAGATGGGCTACAGCAGCAGAAGACCACACTGGGTGACACACCTTTGGTTCAGCTGAGCATTGTTTAAACAATGCAGCCTACCCGAATACTATTCCCAACCATACCCATCCGTTTACGACCAATTGACCAATCTGCTGATGGCAGATAGCATGACAACGCATGCTCATTCAGTTAATTGCTCTACTTTTATTCCTCCATTAAAATACTGTAGATGTTCTCTGAAAAAGTAACACCATGCTAAAGATCTTTTTGTGAAGGGATTGTTCCTTTCTTCCTCTGTGACTCATAAATGTGGACGTAGGAGCACTTACATCTAATATACAAAATCTTTTTCAACATTTGAACTAATTACATGGTCTACGTACTATCTATTTATCTATCTGCTAAACATACTGCTCACCTGGTTGTTAAACATTTTAGTTTGTGGTTTTTAAAATGGGCAAATGTGGATTAAAGGTTTAGTCTATTTTAAAATTAAACCTAATAGCTAATGAAGAAAGTTTTAAATTTCAGGTGATGGCAGGTCCAATTTTCCAATCAATGATTTCCATGTGGAATAAAATATTATTGGAATCTGGCTCTCCTACTCTTTTATCCCGGACCTGTATCCAGTTGAGGTATTATGTGCAGACTATTAACCTTTTAAGGTTATGGTTAGGTCTTAGCATAAACCTAACCATAACCTAATTGTTACCCTCACACTAAAACCACTTTTTGAGCCTCAAAAATGCCTTCAAATTCGTGGGGATGGGCATTTTGTCCCCACAAGTATAGTAAACTTCCAATTTTTGGTCCCCACAAAGATATGTAAACATGATACACACACACAAAATAATCTTCCTAGAATTGTAAGTGTCCTCCCCACCATTCTCTGCTATCGCTTGCCATCCCTTGTGTTTATTTGCTCTATCCCTCAGTCAGATGAAACAGTCTTTTATTTTGTTCCATCATCTAAGATTGTGAGGAATCCAGGAAGTAATTTACCTTCTGTTTGTTACCAAGCACTGAACTTGTTTTCCCACCAAATCTATTGTGACAGATGATTTAAATGTGATGCAGAGGCCAGCAGAGACTAGCAGTCCTCTTGGCTCATAACCAATGATATGTATGAAATGCAGCATTTATTGAAAGCATCCAAATCCCGGTTACAAATCCTTTTAATACAGGCAGAAAACGGCAGGGAAAAGCTGAGATGTGCAACTCCCACTTGAGAGATTTTAGTATTAGCTTGAGTCACTTCTATTAGCAGTGCATGACCCAAGTCTGTCCTCTGGGGCCACCGGCTGGGAAAGAAAATCTCTTTAGCCACAAACACAGAAAGGTCTCCTACTTGTTGCAATAACTTGAAAATGTCCAGGTGGAGTAAGGAAGGGTTGAGAAAAATGAACTGAACAGTATAAACCGAGGGCCCCATTCTCTCCATTTTCTCTCGTCTTTTGTTACACAAACACACGACAATGTGGGCCATATGAAGAGCTGGCACAAACACTTAGATGTATTTATGGAAATATAAAGCAAGTGTTTACTGTAATTACAGACAAATCCGAGCAAACTTCCTGTGAGATTAACTAACAGGAGCAACACTGTTACAGCAGCCGGCAAGTGGCACAAGCAACAACCTCAGCATCTAACTGACTGATGGGAGTGAAAGGATGAATGAGCTCTAAACGCCAATGCGATTCGTAATCAGTCTGTGAGGTGTTGAGTGAAGATTCTAGAGGTTTGTTTTAGTCAAGAAAATGTGATAATTCTAGAAGTTCAAAATAAATCAATAAATATATAGAGAAATAGAGAGAGCATTTAGATCCCACCAGCACAAACGGTGACAACAATTCACAAGCATGTGTTGACTTTGTACAGAATACAAGGTCAGTGTCAGAGCATATATAATGGATGAGCATTCAACTTTGACAGGGGCATTTGGATAAAGTAACTTTGCTATTACACATTTTATTAAAAAAAAAAAAAAAAACAGGATTACATTTATGCCCACAAATCAGAGACTGTAAACTAAAATACACGGCACGTTCTGTTATTTTAAATTTACATAAATTTCCATTTAAAGCTGAGTGAATGCCATGAGACTGATACACCTATACACTGGGCCTACAGCCAATAATCAGTTGACATACATTTCAAGTCTTTGGATGTCACAGTCTTAGACCGTGGGAGGAAGCGGAAGTCCACGCATGGACAGAGAAAACATGCAAACTTTACAGCTGGGAAGTGGATTAGAACCTAGGACCTTCTTGCTGTGAGTCAACAGCGATAACCACTGTTTTGCTACTTTAAACCAAAATCATTAACCTGTCTGCTTGATTACAACCTTACACACATAGCACACTCACAGAAACCAACTCAGAAAATGCAGATATATCTGTGTTAGATTACAGATGCAAAGCGGTTAAATGAATTTACCACATACTGGGAAAGTTGCATATATATGACTGAGTGCAGAGTGCCCTCAGCACAGTTCCATTTGTTTTGCAAAGTTCAAGTAGGGTCATCAAGACTAGCTGCATAAGCTGATGAATGACCTCTCCTCAGTTCCAAAGAGACATCAAGGATATTTTGCAGAGTCTGACCTGCACAGGCTCATTGGTGACTGCATCAGAAACACCAACTGAATAATTAACCTCAGTTTGAGCTGGAATAACTTACCAGCAATGTGCATTTTTATGTTTTTCATTAGCGAACAGTAAACTTTAATTTAACTAATACTTTAGTTATATCAGCAGAATTCAGCTGAGAGGGCGCAGTGATCTTTTTAGATGGGCCTTTCCATAAAGCTGACGGTGACTACACCAAAGAGCTTCCTTGTCAGTTCCAACTGCTACTTTTTCTTTGTTGAAATTCAAGTGTGATGGCTGAAGTGGAATTATTAAAGCTGTTGAGCAACAAAAATGATCCTTGCAAATATAAGTTAATACCTACAGTAAAACCTGAGGTATCAGCAAAAGCAATGTAAATCTAACGTACACACTGAGAAAAAAAATACACATGTCAGATGTTGTTTATATGTTGGGTCCTTTTATCTTGTTGGTAGGTGGTTGCTAGGCAATGTGATGGGCGTCATATGATGTGGATATGAACTTTTTTAGGATATAAGTGAGGTCTTAATGTTGTGACATTAAAATGTGTTTTTTTATATGTGTTATATGTGCATAAATGGCATAAATGGGTGTTACACATTATCAAGGTGGTTCTTAGACAACACAATGACATCACAAGATCTTATTATAGATCTCCTGATGGTCTTTTTCAGTATGACGCTGATTAAAGATGTATACCTAGGCGTGCAAACAACACTTTAAAAATGGATGTCATGCTACTTTGTTGGCAGAGACCAGAGAGACCACCACCACCACCAAAAAAAAAAGACAAAAAACACACTGCATAAAACTTTCTGCCTTGTTTACAAGCCACAAGCTAGCAGAAAGCCTACAATTATGCATGGGAGTTGTAAAGCTAGGTGTTGATTCACAGTGGGGCTGATAATACTACTAAATCTTTTACACATCTTAGAAGAGTGATTAAATTTGAGGCTAAAATCAACAAAAGCCTTTAAGACAATCTCTTTACTGGATAGATTGGTTGGTTTATCATCTGCTATCACAATAATGTCTGAGAACTTTACCTCCATTTGTCCTGAAGAACAACAAGTTTTCAGTGTTTTTAACCTTTTCACATTTCCAATGAGATCTGTCCCGAAATGGCAGTTTATAAGTGTGTCTTTGGTGCTAACAGAGGCAGGCAGTCTTTTCTGTGACGGTCCTGTTTGTTTACTGTAATTATGCTGTCATCTTAAAATTACTCTGCACTGATGTTGAAATTACACATATCAACTTGCTCCGGACTGGTCAAAACAATCCACTATCCACCACCAAAATCAACACCCTTTCCCCCCACTGAGTTACAATAAGGATCTTTAGGTCCCTTGCTCAAGAGCACTTTAACTACAATAATTTGGAAATATGGGACTGTACAGTAAGTCATGGGGTTTCCACACAGGCACATCATTCACATGTCAGGCTGACATCCTTCTGAATGCTCTGGTGATGTTTTCAGAGTGACAGCGGTGTCATACTTGGCGCCTTTATTATGGACTTTGTGTGCGTCTGTGCATCCTCTCGGCCTCTGTAAGGGGAAAAGTATTATCTCCATGTTTCAGCATCAGAAAGCAGTTGGCTCGCTCTATCTACTCTCTGAGTGTGTTTGACTGTCTTCATGTGGCCAGGGTAGCTATCAGCTCAATCAAGGAAGTGTTGAAGTGTGACAGATCCAGGGTAGGTAGATCTGAATGTGTGCAATGCATACTGTATTTCCACATATTCTTCTGTGTGTGGGTGGGTGTGAATGGGTGTATAAGAGAGAGATCCCAGTATTGCAGACATTCGCATTAGGTAAGCAAAAGAAAAATTAGAGCCTGAGCTTTAGTAATGGGCAACACACACACACACACACACACACACACACACACACACACACACACACACACACTTTTAATTTCATACTGCTTCTAAGGACTTTTAACAAACAGGCCCCCTGTCCCCATAGAGGGGTCTATGACAAAAGTATACACTTTGAGTCACTGCAGCAGAACTGGAGAGGTTTTTGTCTTGGGGGATGGCACACTGCAAAAAGAGACCGTGGCAGCAAATCACTTGATCTTGCACCATTATGCAATTGTTACGTTGCCAGTTCGGCAGAAAATCTCACCATCAGGGTGAGATAAACTGCTTGTTTTCAGTAACTCTCACTGAGTACTCAGTTTATTAACTCTTCATGATGTCAATTATGCTCAGTTGGTTCTTGCCAGATTAAGACTTCTCTAGGAAGTCTATATCGTAATTTATGCCTTAACCTTCTGCGTTATTCAGTCGTTGGCTGTGTCATTCGGACATATAGCGACATTTCTCAGGAGGTGCATGTCAGTTCACGTGGAATGATCTGGTTTATGATTAAAAGGAATTTATGGCTGCATCTTAACTTATGAAATAGACTTCCCATAGAAGTCTAAATTAGGGGCCAAGAGTGTGCAAAGAAAACATCCTGCACACCAAAACATCAGAAATCAAAACTCAGACCAGGCAACATTTTTACTACCTTCTAGTGACCATTTTTTTAAGCCAACTGTAGCCTCAATTGCCTGTTTTTAGCTGACCGGACCAGGACCCGATCTGGTCTTCTGCTGCTGTTCTGCTTCAAGGTTCGATGTGTTCATGTGTTTTTTCCTTATTACTGTTGCCTTCCTACCAGCTCAAAGCACTCCAACCTCTGCCATCAATAAGGCATTTTTGCCCAGAGAACAGTCGCTCACTGGATATTTTCTCCTTTTGGGACCAGTCTCTAAACTCTAGAGATGCTTGTTTGGAGGAAAATCAGTTGATCGCCAGTTTCTGAGATACTCATATGAATCTAGCATCAATAACCATGCATCCTTCAAAGTCACTTAAAGCACTTTTTTTGCACATTCTAAAGCTCAGTTTGGGCTTCAGCAGGTTGCCTTAACCATGTCTGTCTGCCTAAATGAATCGAGTTGCTGCCATTTGAATGGCTGATTAGAATTTAATTTGCAATAATGAACAGCCGAACACCTGATAAAGTGGCCGGTAAGTGTTTATTAAAACACAATCTGATCAAACGAATAACACAGAGTTTTCATGTCTTTATCAAACACACTGAGTAGACACTGATGGTGCAGGTCAGAAAAAGTAAAAGGTTGTCTGTGCTTACAGTTTCCCCCAAAGCTGCTTGGAGTCAGGTGTCGCAATTAAGGAGATGAGACTGGAGGTGTTGGAGAGGTGCCTTTCTCAGCAAATAAAGGTGCCTAAAGTGTGGTTACTCACAAAATTTGCTCTTTTTGACAAAGAGTGGCCAGTGTGAGTCATATCTCAATAACATTCACAGGATTTTAGAAAAAAACATTTCAGAGATGCACACAACAGCGTATTACAAAAGACCTACACGTTCCTTAATCATCAAATCGTTCACAAAGAGAGCAAATTCACGAGTGCTGCAGTACTCCTCTGCTTAGAAGTAATTTTACTGCAAATATGTAACATACAAAGTATAGTCCTGCAAGAAGTTAAAAAAAACCCCTCAAATGTAGGAACAAAACTGCAATCTATGTTTCCAATTTAGAAAGAAAGAAAAAGCTGAATAAGAATACTGTTAGCACCACAGAGGAAACACCTGGTCTCAATAACAACAAACAAAAAAGTTAAGGTAAACTAAATTTTGAAGCATAAAGGCAAATCACACAAAACTACTATCACTGCTTTGAGGAAACATGGTGGAGGAAGCATCATGATTTTGGGCTGCTTTCTACTTCAAGGTCTGGACGCCTTGCAAATACTAAGAGAAAAACTGAATTTCAAACTGTACCAGGGGAAAATATCAGTGCAGAAAAAGAAAAGAAAAGAAAATAAGATGCAATAAGCCACTGACCTGCATTTTTCAAATAAAAATAACTAAATGAGATCTTGGATTCAGATTCCTGACCTAAGCTTAACTGAGATGCTTACTGTTTTCATAATTAGCCAAAGGAAACATCTAATGGATGTTGTTGCTTATTCCAGCCTGCACAATGTGATTAATCAGTCTGAAAAGAGATGAAAAGCACCAGTGTTTGGTTGTTTTAACCTCACAAGTCAAATGACGATTAGACCACATAATATGAGTAATCATTGCAGAAATCACGGTAATTCCAGAGGGTTCACTAACTTTTTGCTTGCTTGTGTGTACTGCTGAAATAGCCAGCGGGAGCACTAAAATCTAATGAAATGTATTCTAGAGAATTAATTAAGCACTATAAAATTGAACTCTGGTGCTCCTTGATTATGTGCGCTTCAAGCCGAGAGAAGGCCCGCTGGGCGCCGCATGTGATCCCTCTACGCACATTAGTTAACATGCCAAAGATAGACCCATGATAATGGGTGGGGGTGGGTGAAGAAAACAAGGCAACAAGAGAAGATGCTGTGGTGAGTAAAGGCCATTCAGAGAGTCAGAAGGTCTACTTATCTCACGCCATGTCTTAATCTTCAACAAGAATGAAAATCTTGAAAAACACTGACATGATAGTTACTACACTACATTAAACAAGCAGATGAGTTCAATATTTTTTTCAGTGTTATGTCACACATCATCTGCTCACTGAGAAACAACTGCTTTTAATTATCAAGGTGCGAAACGCTCGCGCTGCGCTCGGGTGTCTGATACTATCTTCCCAGTGACCGAAAAAGCGAGGAATAAATTAATCTCAAGTCTCTAATGAACTTAATTTGATGTTGCGTTTGAATCGCCGAGTGTTGATTTGAAGTTATTCAAGATCAGAGGCATATTATTATTAATCAATTCTGCTGCTGGTGTACACAGAAAGTGAAGTTTTGAAAGCTTTATAATACAGGCAAAGCATCTATCTGTGATATAATGATGCTGATACACATTTAATACACATTCCTTTCACACTTCAGTTGGCTCACAGGAGGTTCCTTCACTGAAATAACCCTAATGAAGCATTTTTTTAAATTTAATTTCATACAAATATCCATAAATGACTCTGTTTCTTAAGCAGTAGACGATGAACTTCAACTTCTGTCTGTCTGGGTTTGACTTTTTCATCTAGATCTCATTAGACCTTTATTATAGTGAACAAATGATTCGCTACAACGACAAAAACGAATCTGTCTAGATGGGGAGTTGTGCTGGGTTAAGGGCAGGATCGTTGTGTTTAGCAATGACTGCTTTTTGTGTTTCGGCAATCTTCATCATTATTTTTCCAATATAATCACCAGGTGATCAATGTTGTACCATCTGTGCCATTAGCATTAAAAAATAAACAGTGAAGTTGCATAGATTCAGGTACAGCAGCTACTGAGACAGTGACACAAAAGGAGTTTATATAACTCCCAGCATGAAAAGAAAGTAATATAGGCCTATTCATCGGGGGAACTTTTTTCACAATGTATCATATAGTTTCCTGTGTTAGTGAAGACAGTGTGGCAGATGCAGGCTGTACAGGACCGGCTGTGGCTCAGGAGGCAGCGCAGATCATCTACTAATTAGAAGGTTGGTGGTCTGCAAGCCAAAGTATCCTTAGGCAAGATAGTGATAGTGCTCCTGAGAGTGAATGTGTGTGTAAATGTACTTAGACTAAGAAAAAAGTGCTTGTATAAATCTGTGTGTGAATGGGTTAAAAATACATGTCGTAAAAAAGCCCATTAGGTGCTTAAGTAGAACAGAAAAGCACTACATAAGAACCAGTCTATTTACAAGTAAACTGGGACATCACATCTTTTTTTTAAACCATCTTTTCAGGTCAAACAGGAAGAAATATGAATAACATACATTCACCAAATTAACTGTTTTAGCTTATGTCTAAAAACCACCTTAAAAACACATGTGACAAATATGGAGCAGTCTGTAATTGACAAAAATCTAACGGTGAAACAAGGAGCTGATGAGATGGGATCAACTAGCATTTCTAACAAATGGATCAATGTAGGCTCTCCTTACACACACATTCATTTCAAAGAGGCGCAAGCGTGAACTGTCAATACAGTTCAAGCTCATGCACACTGGTGCCTCAATGAGAGAGAGACAAATTAAATAAAATCTAAATTTTAAAATCATATTAATTTAATGCGCCAGTGGGAAAAATCTGTTAAATGCAGTGACTGGCAAGCTACTGGTGCGCATTCTGACCACAGTCAACGCACAACCCAGCTGCATGCAACATGTAGATGCTGGTGAAAGGTGAAAGTTAACATGAATCAACAACTGAATTATTAAAAAGAGTGTAGCTGGTGCAGCAGCAGACCACAATCTCTCAATCGCACCCCATTATGTCAGCGTGGAGGTTCACAGATGACACAGCAGATACCTGTCTTCCAAAGCTGTTTCTTCAAATACAGAAATTTGACGTTTTTATACCTGCGGTGCAAAACGTGCCCCCACAGGCTAGACTTCCAGCAGGTTTTGTGACTAAAGAAAATATTCTAAAATAAGACCAAAATAAGACACTGAGAATGGAAGTTAAATCACATTTAGAACAGAAACACAGTCAAACTTTCCAACCCTGGTTTAAAAGGACCGTCTGAGTTTTTGCTACCAGAATATGATGCCTATAAGCACAAACATAATGGAAATTTTAGATAATCTAAACTACTAGAAACAGGAACAGAGAGAGGAAGGTAGATGAAACGAAACAGGGAGACAAACAGAAACAGAGAGATGTTTACCATTGTGTGTGTGTGTGTGTGTGTGTGTGTGTGTGTGTGTGTGTGTGTGTGTGTGCAGGTGTTTAAGCTACTTGTGGGTGGATGCTCTGATGTTCAATAATGCATCAGGTGCTTCTACAACGCATTCATTAGTGTGTGTGTGTCTGTTAGTCTTTTTGTCTGTGTTTGTGTGTGTGTTCACCTGTGGGCGGATGACTCTCTCGATGCTCTTCAGGGCTGTGTCAGGGGAGGGGGGCGAGCAGTCCGGTGTGGGTCCTGTTGAGCAGTTGCCATGGTTACCATGCTCCCCCTCACTCACCGTTACATGGGACAAGTGACCTTAGAGGGAGAGAGAAAGAGTGAGAGACAAGTAAAAAGAAGAGGGGAAGACTTGCCCTTTGTACCCCCTTCATCATCCACAGGAGGGCGGAGTCTAAAGCCAGATTACCATTTCTACGATACTTGCAAGCAGATGTGTTTGGATTTAAACTCTGCATGTAAACAGAGTCACAGTTAAAGTCAAGGAACAAAATAACACAGAATAAATGTAGTATTATGGGACAGACATTTAACAACATCCAGTCAAAATACTGCAATATACACCGATCAGGCATAGCATTATGTGCACCTGCCTAATATTGTTGGGTCACCTTTAACTGAAAAAACCATCTTTACCCATTGAGGCATGGACTCCACTAGACCACTGAAGGTGTGCTGTGGTATCTGGCACAAAGAAGTTAGCAACAAATCCTTTAAGTCCTGTAAGTTGTGTGTGGATTGGAATTGTTTGTCCAGCTCATTGCACAGATGCTTGATCGGAGTATGACACCGACTTGCCTTCTTGCCATAGTGGATCATGGGTCCAGGTATTCCCCAGGTAAGCAATGCACCCGGCCTTCCATGTGATGTAAAAGAAAACGTGGATCATCAGACCAGGCTACCTTTTCCCATCCAACTCTGATGCTCATTGTTGGCGACAGTGATCTACACGGGCACCCTGATTAGTCTATGCCTATGCAGCCACATACCAACAAACAGCAATGCACTGCTTTTTTCTATCGGCTTTCTATCAGAAACAGCATAAATTTTTTAGGCAATTTGACCTAAAATAGCTCATCTGTTGGATCTGACCACACACACCAACCCTAACGCTGCACATGCATCAGTGAACCTTGGCTGCCCTGGACCCTGTCGCTGGTTCTCCACTGTTCCCTCCTTTGACCACTTTTGATGGATAACGACCTCTGCAGACCGGAAACACATCACAAGTTCTGACCCAGTCGTCTAGCTATCACAATTTGGCCCTGGTCAGACTGTCCCAAATCCTGAATCTTGCCCATTCTTCCTGCTCCTAACACATCAACTTGGAGGACAAAATGTTCATTTGTGCCCTAATATGTCCCGCCCATCGACAGGTGCCACGATGAAGAGATAATCAGTGTCATTCACTTCACTTGTAAGGGGTCATAATGTTATGGGTGATGCATGTAAATGCTCTTAACAAAGCAAACTAGATTATCGCATCTCCCCAGTGCTCGGTTTTCAGTCTTTAGAAAAAACAGGTGAGAGCTTAGCCAGTCTTTTCAGACTATATCAGTTGCCAGCATGAAGCAGTATAGACAGCAAAATAGTTTATGTAGGAAACAAAACATAGGTGGTGTAATAGCGTGTTAGCATTTTCTAGTTCCCGCTAAACACATGAGAATTCAGCAAAATGGCTAATGTGTCATATTATGTACAGTACCTCCGCCTAACAGTGACCTGGTAGTTACAGTTGTTTTATCACTGAAGAGAACCAAAGAGAGGCGAGTGTCATTTTGTAATTTTACAAGCTTCAGCAACAACCACAGCAGGAAAACGTGACTGCTGTCCAGAGCAGTTTGATGTCTATCTCAGTTTTCTATACACACACTCAGTGTGTGCAGTTGATTACAGAGTATCTGAGCTAATTTCCCCAGTGCATGATCCTTTAGCAGAGAAGAGGGGAGGAAAAAGGAAAAGAAAAAGACCAGAAAGGAAGGAAGAAGAGAAAAGTGCTGAAGTCGACTGAATTAACTTTCAGTGGGAGAAAGCATTTGTCTTACTCAACTGGAAGAGACACAATACCCAGACAGCTTTCTCGCAATATTGTCATCAGACACACACACACACACACACACACACTCGCTAGATGTTTTCTGTCAGTTACCACCTGCCTACACGGACTCGATCAGATGCCAGAATATCATCCAATTAAGGTGTGAGACCCAGTCGGGACTATTACCTCACAAGTGTGCATACATGTACACACTGACACAACAGCACTAAGAACAGAATTATATATTTCATCTGATTTCCAGGGATTGTTTCTTAACTAAAGCGACAACATTAAGGCCACGTGCCTACTACGTGTATGTACGACCCCCCCACCCCCACTTGTGCCACCAATAGAGCTCTAAGCATGTTCTAAAATGGGCCAGCAGCTCTGTGGTGGTGTCCTGTGGCATCTGGCATTGGACCTCTGGTAGTGTTTCAGGCTTGTTCCTGTGCATCCTGGATTGGATGAATTAATTAGTTCTGCGGATTGATTATTTTTGCTCCTATGTAGGGAGAGTGCTGCCATCTGCTTGGGCTGCAACAATGTTAAGGTGGGTAACTTTGATATGAATGCCCAGACGCACAGTGTCCCAGCAGAACACTGCATTCTTACAAGATAATCGCATAACTTTTAATTATGTGGCAGGTCCACTTAGCTCATTTCAAATGGAAACTGAAATAAAAGCAGTGCTCCCTGTTGTTGTTTCAACTTGGATGTCGTTGATGGTGTGATTTTTCACAACTCCCACAAATCATCTTCACCTATTCAAAAAGAACAAATGTATAAAAAAGGGAGAAATGTGGGGCTGCTGCTGATGTTTTGCATAATGACACATACAGCGTCCTGTAATTTAATGAGCGACAAACGCCTTTACTTTACATTTACCAGGATGTCAGCCTGCAGAGGAGGAATTCTAATCTTCATGTGGGAAAAAAAAAAAAAGCAAGAAGAGGTACCAAATTATTTGTGAACAAACTGAAAAGGATAAAAATAAAGTTGTATTCAGATTTTCTTTTTACTGTAATTGAAAGTAAACTCTACATTTTTTTGTTACTTATTATGACAGAATTTTTTAATAATTAAAAAGAACATGGTAACTTTTGAGAAAGCAATAAGAAAAAAAGGATAGCAGCAGATGCATTAGATCCCTGAAGACATTCCTGGTGGAACAATATTCAGTCTAAAAGGTTGAAATCAGCCCAAAATTAAAGTGAGCCAAATAGAGAAGAAATAAAATACAGCAGATACGGTGTCTGGTGTATCAAATGAAGCTTCTGCCCTGGATTATAAGTTTGAGATGAAGCCATTTACAGTCATTCAGTGTAGCTGGTCTTAGCTGACAAACACTGTTGCCATCTGTTTTTAACATTTAACAACCACACAGAAAGAATATATCATTTCTTATATATTCTGAGAAACTCTTGGGATCCTTTTTCAGTACACTTTAGGTCATTATCCATTTGGCTAAATCTGACATTTCATCCAGCTACCGGTACTTCTATCAGCAGTCAGATCATCAGTAAATACTAGTAAGCCAGTTCCACTGACAGTAATACGAGCTCACGCTTTAACATAAGATCCACCGCACTGCATTATATCCACACTGTGGGTTGCGCCACTTCTAAAGCTTTGGCATCTCTCTGATTGAAAATGATGGCCTCTCACTCTTATCAACATCTCTCTGGGCCTTGTATCCAGTAAAAAGCTACCAAAAGCAAATATAATTGGACCCAACTTCGGATCTTCAATCAGTTCAGTCTGTCGTACAATTATAGAGCAGGTCTCACCTTGCCACACAACTGCTTATCAGTCATTCGTCCAATTTTTTTTAAGCTCCTACAAATGAAGCACTGTTTCTTGTTTGGTTTAAAATCTACTGTGATGGTGTACAGAGGTAAATTTGCCTCTTGTGGAAATAATTGCATATTCTTTATTGACATCTAATAACTTAAGATTTTTCAAAAATCTACCAAACAGCATTTTAACAAGAATCCAGAAAAACAGCAAGTAGGACCAATTTTCACAGTAACACAAAAGAATGAGGCTCATTAGAGAAGAAATCATAAACACTGAGAAAATGCTAGCAGGAACAATAATCGAGCAACAGAGAGAAACACAATTTGCAAAGATGTAAACCTCATAAGAGACCATTTCCAGACGCAGCTAAAACTCCCTGAAGTCCTTAAATACTAAATAAATAAATAAAAGAACTGTATTTCTTTTCATGGAAGATTTTCTATATACTCCAGCAACCTGAAGTTACCAGTTTTATTGTGAAGCAGCTTTAAAACCAAAAATGTCTGATCCTGGTTTAGAAATTGCTACCATCTTCCATCCTATTTTGATTTTGATTTTTCAACAGTCTGGCTGCAGACGTGAAGCCACACAATCACGCAGGCACATCTGTCCTGCAGGGGGAAAGTGACACAGCTTCACAGCATGCTCTCACATCTATCAAACATGTTTGCAAACACACACGAGCATGCGCATGCACACATACACACGCGCATGCACCATAAAAGAACTGCCTGGAGCTGAATCAATGTTTAAATGTGGGCGTAAATAGATAAAATAAAGAGTGAAAAAAAATGGGAGAGAGAGAAAAAAGGAAGGAGGGTTATATATAGATAGGGATTGAGGTTTTGTCCTATTGAATAAGCCTGTCAACACTGTTTTTGATGATGGATGTAAGATGTGTGTGTGAATGTGTCTGTTTCTGACTCTGCTTCCTTTACATGTGCCTTGGGCTCACTCCTGGGAAACACTCTTAGCTGTCCTTGCCAAAGAGAATACATGTTTGTATGTTAGTGTGCATACAAAAGTGCACATGCGTATGGGTGTCGAAATGTAATCTCTGATGGATGTTGTACCTGTTCACATCCTTGATACTGGGAAGCGCCGAAATGTTTCATTGTACAGTTTCTGTGTCTTATAATAGAGCCTGGATATATTCAAATATAACTCTGTGTAGATCCAAGACCAGCTGCCCTGCTCTTTACAGCACCCTGTAGAGGACCCGTGTGTCTAAGTGAATTCTCGGTGTGCGCAAGCGTTCAATCAGCTGTCCACTTCCTGGTCATCTAACAAGACAAAAACTGTCAATTTTAGACACGTTCTTTGGGCTGTCAGTTCTGCCTCTCTGCCACTCTGGGGGTATTTCATATGTATAGTGTATGTGTGTGCATGCAACCTTGCAAGTCAGTGTCAACTTACAGCTGAGCTTCTGTGTTTTTTTAACACTACAGTTGGAATCGAAAAAAGAGGAAGTTTGAAAGTTTTATTTACCCATGCACTACAGCAAAGATGCTTTAGCCAATCCCTGTGGTTTGGGGTTTCAGCTTAGGATAACTTTAAATCCACACAGGGAATTGAGAGTAATAATCTTTAAGATCCTCATTAAATCGAGGCCAATTCAGTACTATTTTTGGTCTGTATTTTTAGTCATTCAGTGTATTTATATTTTGTGAATAGCCCTTTTGTACAGAAGTTGCCATTGTTCCCACCTTGAGTGGAAATTGTGTTCATGCTGAATTTGTGAGTTCTACTATAAACAGACATCAGCTGATCTTCTGTTGCATTTCAGACAAAGTACAGTTGCTGCTCAGGTTATTTATTTATTTATTCACATACTGACTATACTGATACAAAAATTAATAAAAGAGATAAGAACTTTATTAATCCCAAAGGAAATTCTTGTGCCTTTTATATGCTCGGTGCAATAAAAATAGAAACAGGAGCAGAAGCAATAAGGTGTACAGAGTCAGATAGCAAAAACAGCAAAAACAAAGAGCACTCAGCATGCAAACCTCTATCAAGGCAGCTCACTCTCTGGGCAATATTTAGCTTTATGGGAACAGTATTATATTTTCTATATATTCATTTTGTCTTCTTTCTTTTTAAATGTACTTTAAGTTTGTCGTGCAGTATAAATCATATATTGGTAGCACGTCAGATATTTGATTAGACAAACATTATTTGGGGATCAACTTAAAAAAAATAGTTGAAATGTAAAAGTGAGATCAGACGCCAAATGTGACCTCATGTTTGGATGCAAACTATAATGTCTGTAAGTTATTATATTCCAAACATTTCCTAAATGTTTCCGATACAAACCAAGGTAATACGTTTAAAAAACAGCATTATAAAGCACAGCTACTATAAAACAAGAAATATTAGAGGAATAAATATGCATATAAATAAAATACATGTCAACTATCAATATGTACAGTATCTTACCTATGAGAAATTTGGCTTAAAATTTTAATTAGATTAATGCTATTAACAAATGCAGTATAAAATAAATTGCATGTGATGGTGTAGTAATAATAATCCTTCCATCTGGTAATGAACAGATGGGATGGAGCAAGAGTATAATATGATAAAATGTTGATGTGCATGTGTAGATTTTTAAAATATCAAGTTACATCATCTAAATGCTATAGCTCGGTAGTAGAAAGGATCTCCTCTACCGCTCATTCCTACACCTTGGGCCAATGAGACTTTTGCTATGAGTGCTACGGTGACCAATCAGGGAGGCATGCACGGCATAGGGCAGATTGTCCATCATGCTGAGTAGTTTCTCCAACAGGAAGTTGAAAAGGTTTGATTCACTACTGGAATCACCATTTGAGGGTGTGAAATGAGTCTTCTGTGAGCCCCATATAAACATAATGTCTGCATAAATATTGAAGAAAATCCCAAATCGAAACTTTTTAGTAATATTTTTGACTAGAATACCTACAACATTTAGAAAATAATTATATGTTTTAAAGATTATATTGTAAGATAAGCCTCCACAACAGGGAAGTCAAAAAGTATTTAAAGATCTTAACTCACTGTTGATCTTGAAAGTATGGAAAAGCCACAGAGTCTTCTTTACTCCTACAATAGAGCGCAAACAGAACTATATGACAGAAACAACCTAATCTAAGTAAGTCAACAGAAAACTCAAGGCTTGAATCTAAAGCTAAGACCAGAAACTTAAAAAAAAAAAAAAAAGTGTATGACCATATCAACAGCAATTTCCTCTGGGTGTCAAAGAGGAAGACACGTTATTGCCTTTCTTTCAACAAGTCAACGGGCCTCGACCCTTTTAATGGTGAAGCCCTGGGCTAGTACATGGTGCCATTAGCCACTCTAAGCCTCCAGTGCCAACCAAAGTGCGATAAATGGGGTGAGACGCAGCAACATCACAGCTTTATCCACCAGAGAGCAGTGAGGGTGAAAGTTAATATGGGAGGGGGAGTAAGAAACTAAAAGACCGAGTACTTCATTCATTAACCTGTCAGGTAGCAGGGCTGCGGTGTGCATGCCTGTGACTGGCTAATGTGAACTCATTTAAAAATGAAGCATGGCTGTGACAAGACCATCATTAAAAATGCCTCTTTCTGTAACATAAGGGGAAAATCATGAAAATCAACACTGTTATGAAGTAGCAATCTTTATATATTAACCATCCAGATGAGACTGTGAGCAAGTTCAGATTGAGGCTGCGCTCACACTGCGGGATAAAAAGGACCAAAATCTGAGCTTTGTTTAGTTTTTCCTCCTCATATGTGACTCAGAGCAGCCAGGAATCTAATCTTTTCAATCTGCCTCAGGCCACTTTCACATGACCTCAGTGTGAACCCTCAAATCAGAATTCGTGTGACTTTCTGTGTCCTGAAATTTGAAATGAAATATGATGTAACTTAACATTGACATACACCTCCATACAAAGCAGCAGATATACAGTATGGGTAAAAAGTTCTCACTCAACCTGCTTACACATCTGTTGTTAGACAAAAGCTTGTGGATCAAACAGCTTCAGGCAACGAGGTTCATCGCTCAGCATCGCTGAGAGTTGAAAAACTGTCTAAATTCTTTCATCTGTAATCAAATTATCGGTGTGGCTGCTTTACCAGGGGCGATCGTGGCTCAAGAGCTGGGAGTTCGCCTTGTAATTGGAAGGTTGCCGGTTCAAGTGCTGGCTCGGACAGTCTCGGTCATTGTGTCCTTGGGCAAGACACTTCACCTACCGCCTACTGGTGTTGGCCAGAAGGGCCGATGGCGCGATATGGCAGCCTCGCCTCTGTCAGTGCGCCCCAGGGCAGCTGTGGCTACAACTGCAGCTTGCCTCCACCAGTGTGTGAATGTGTAGATGACTGGGTGTGTAAAGCGCTTTGGGGTCCCTAGGGGGGACTAGTAAAAGCGCTATACAAATACAGGCCATTTACCATTTAATAATTAAGTTTAACATCCAGGCATCCATGAAAACAGGATTTATAAAGTTTAATCGAGTTAGAAGCCAGCAGGAAGTTAGCACGTTAGTTTCCACATAAACATGATATACCATGTTCTAACTGAGAAATTTCTGAAAAAAAATTAAGACGTACACCTCTGCTATCACGTTCTGCTCGGGGTGTCCGGGTGGATTTTCGAGACTGATAAAAATGTTTGGGTTTTCCTGTATTCCAACAGAAGACCCATGAGTGTGACGTCATCCCCGAACTGCTGCTTTGTGAGCGCTTGTTCTGAGCTCACAGACGGGACTAATGATGTTTAAACGATCCCAAAGCGCAAGTGCATCTTTTCAGACGAACTGCAAAAGAAATTTCCCTCGTTCCGACCATAGCTGGACTGGCCATCGGGGATACTAGGCATTTGCCCGGTGGGCCAATGGTGATTTTTCATTTTTACGGCCGATGGTTTTGTTGTTGTTTTGTAACGGTATAAACAATGAAAGGTGGTGGATTGGCCAGATGCTGGCTGGTGTGCAAAATTAACTCAGTTATTTGGTGGTGTCTATGGCGGAGCTTCCACAGAGGGCAGCAGGTGGATGAGTGTCAGGTGAACTGAAAGTTCACTTCAGGTAAGAAGTTATGACCTGCAGTCTATCTGGGTCAGATATAACCCAAGTTTAGGTGGAGTTTATTTTCGTTGTGCTGACTTTTTACAGTAAGTTACAATAACTCATACTGCCTACTAGCTAGCATGACAGAGTTTCTATACAGCTGGGCAGGTGCTGTGATGTTACTGATAGTGATATGATATCGGTTTGGATATGTGGTGAGAGGGAAACCAGGAGATGTCCTTACTGAATCATCAGAGCTGAAAAGCTGATGGAGAAACAGGTTTACCTTTTAGGTGACATGAATGAGTTGAAGGGAAGTTATGAACTGTTTCTGAGAGACAAATAACACCAGGATCCTTTTCTAAGTAGCTGACAGCTGGTAACTGTGCAGGGGCGGGTCTAGCAAAGTTTTGCCAGGGGGCCAGGTAGGGCATTAACAGGGAGAGGGGGGCACAAAGAAATACTTTTCTTTCTTATTCTCATTTAAAATGTCTCGCTTTTAATAAAAAATACTGAATCTTACAATCTAAGTTTTTATCTGATGTAAAATGTATTGAAATCATACATATACCAACAAGACAGTACACCACTGTCACAACAGCGTTCATTTTAATTCAAAGGCTTTATGGCTTTTCCTATAATACCTGGTGGGCCGGTCTCTGCCCTGGCCAATTTTTTGTCCCAGTCCAGCCCTCATACCGACCTAGTACTGGTAATTTTTCTTATGCAGATGAGGCATTATTTCTGTAGCATTATTTAATTCCAGAGGTTTTTAAGTTATTTTTTTGCACTTGTTGACTTGTAAAAGCCTATATGACATATTTTATTTCACAATTAATTAACCGCACAGAGAAGGCATCGTTTAAATATGTTAAATATGTTTCTTTAAGCAAGTTCTTCATGACTGAGCTAAGGGTCCTCTTTTTTGGAAATCAGAATATGGTCAAACTAGGCTAGCTGGTATATAATGATGTGCTACGTGATCGCTAGCAGCACAGCCATGTTAGCAAAAACACAGTGAAGCTGGAGGATGAACGCTAACTTTTTTCCACTCGATAAAAGTTGACACGAGGATTCCAGATGATTAGGGACAAATGCAACTGCATGGCAGGATGCTGTAAACGGACCAAACTTCAGTCAGGAGAACAACATAGATAATCCATCCACAATACGAGGTTAGTCATTCATATACTGATGCACGGGCTAGCGGCAATAAAAACTGAGAGAGGCCGACAGTGATCACTGACTGTTTTTAAAGGCTTGTTGAGATTAAATAGAACAAGATACAAAGCATTAAAACATGTTAAAACACAACAGCCTTAATAAACACCGGATTCATCACATCATCACTTAAAGACCGGATAGTATAAATTTAAAAATCCGAGATGATTTTCCAAAACGTTGACCTCTGAGGTCAAAGCTATGATGATTCCTGTGTCGCCTCATTCTAAACATATTGTGTTTTAGGATTTGCCACACATAAGTCAGAATTTTGAGTTATCTCAAAACTTAATAACTCAAAAAGGTTCATCTCCAGTTTGGAGTTATTTTCTTAGAAGTTTGACTTAAAATGTTGAAATTTTCAGACATCTAATTCAGACTTTTCCGATCATATCCCAAAATTTTAACTTGTGAATGGAAAACAATTTTTTCAGTTGCAGAAACATGCTTCAATAGAAAGCAGTTGAGGATCCAGGTTAAAATTGGTCAAATGAACGCATTTCATAATTACAATTATGAATTATGAATTATACAGTATTACAAATTTCTCCAAGAGGTGACAAACCAAAGAAAAATTCAAAGAAATTCAAGATACCCATCCTGCATGTTTATCGGCTGATTTTGTCATTGGAAAGTTTACAGAGATGTATAGGATATAGGACTGTGAAGTATTATACGCATACACAAGCACATACATAGGTACAAACACCAAGTGTGTATTTATCTTAGGAGAAGTCAGTCAATAGCAGAAAAGAAGCACTTTTGCTCTTACTGCTTGGCAACAATCTGTACTTTCTGTCTGCTCCATACGTGACTGGAAGCTGGGAAGCTTCGCTCGCAGGTCCCTCCTCACCACTCTGCTGCCTGTTTTCCTATCTGCAGGATCGCACTTTACCTGCAGTGCTCCTGTGCGTTTCTGCAATCGGGCTGTTACAGCAGCATTCCTGGAGTTCAAATCTACTGATTGTTAAACTGATTACCAGTACTGCAGAACTGTTTAACTGGTTAAATGTCACAGTTACAAATACTGAGTAACTTAATAAATGTGCTTCTTAGTAGCAGAGCAAAAACTAAACAAAAAAAGAATAATTTAAGGTTGAGAAACTGCACAAAAGAAAACTGAGACATCTGATGGTTGAAAGTGACACCAGATATGTTTCTGCCTCTCCTACTAGCTTGTTACATTCCACTCTGCATGAGTGTTTTAATTTACACTTGGCAAGCAGTTGTATTTCTATCTGAATCTGTATACATGTAAAAATGAATAAAACGAATCTGACAAATGTACATTAAATCTATCTGCAGGCAAACAGTGCAGCAGAAATGTATTCTCTCATTCAAAACAAAGGAAATTCTATCAGAAAGGAATAAATATAATCCTGACATAAAATAAAAAATGACTTGCCTTAGGACTCGAAGAATAAAAGGATTACGTGCGCAACTATATACTCCATGTACTTTGCATTATAAAGAAAATAATTCAGCCTCTTCATTGTCAAAAGTGACAGTTTTCATATCAGAGGGCATATTGTGCAAAGGGACACCGCGTTCCCATGAATACCGCAGCATCAGAAGGAGGACTGCGCCTCTAACACTCTGTGGAGAATCTCTTGACAAGTGCTTTAGGAGACAGAAAAAAATAAAGTTAAAAGTAAAATAAAAAGAGATGAAAGGTTGGTGAGGAATTCAAGAAGCCAAGACATGAAATGCAGGAAATTGTTTGGGATGGCAGTCTCAGTGACAACAGGCCCCTGGTGTTTCTGTAGCGGCTAGGCTGAGTGACAGTCAGCAGATGAATTTTGATAAAACCGCCCTGATTCTTTGAAGCTTCTGAGTGTATTGTAGCATCTTCCCCTCCTCAACTGTGAGACTACAGCAGCCCACACCTGCAGACCACTAACCAGCAATAACAAGACAGGTGGCTATCAGGCAGGGTTTACACTACAAAAAATATCCAGCTAGACCCTTCAATTTTTTTAGGATGAATATCTGGTACTCTGACACTATGAATATGGACATTCAGGAGTGTAATATTCCCCAGGTATGTATGACACCATAAACCAAATCCAAATGAACCTTTTTAGAAAGATCGAGTTTCTGGTAATACTTAAATATAAAAAAATTGTAATAAGTTCTTTGTCATTTTCTAAATATGAGTTTATGAAATACTCCTATTTTCAGATACCTGCTTTCCACTACAGGCGCTGATGATGTTAACTTTAAAAAATTTTCAGATGCACAATATAGGCTAGTAATTATGCACCATTTTTGACTGTGACACAATTTCACAAACTGTAAATGCATATGTAACATCTGATCCGTCTGTGTGGAGATTTTATGTTGAGGCAGTAGCGTTCATTTCGTGTCCCCAGTTTAACAAATCTTGAACCAGAACTTTTTATAGTGCTGTTAAAAAATTGTCTCTTCTGCCGTTGTTACTGTGGTCAGAAAACAGGCCTAACCTGTTAATGTTGCTGGCAACATTAATAGGCTCATTACAATTTTATTAAAACATATCAGCAAATAAATGCTTTTTTGATAATAAAACAGTATTTAAAATAAGATGTGGCTTTTTTTTTAAAAAGAATAATTATCTTATAATACCTTTATAAACCATCTATATAGAACTTATATTTCATCCAGTGACTGGCATCCTTCTAAATCCCTGTACCTTGTGGAAATTATTTCTTTATAATGTTATGTTTGGACATTGATTTAATTCCAGAGTTAAACTATTCCACAATCCTACACCACATATGGTATAGAAAAACTTCTGGTTGTCCAAAAAACTATACCTTTAAATTTAATGCAGCCCTTTAACTCTAACCCCTGTCTATCCCTCTAGAAATCACAACACATTGTTCCTTAACTTATGCATTGGTGGTTATTGTTGTTGTTAAAGCTCTTTTTTGCAATAAATACAGTGGTTGTAATGAACTTTTCTAAGTATTTTCCCAAAACCTCCACACAGTAACTTAAATATGATAACACCAAAGAACAAACCAAATTTTTTGCAGTGTATTGCACCAAGTCCCACTCTGCTCTTCCTTT
Source organism: Aulonocara sp. 'chitande type north' Nkhata Bay (assembly GCF_057382095.1). Taxonomy (NCBI): domain Eukaryota; kingdom Metazoa; phylum Chordata; class Actinopteri; order Cichliformes; family Cichlidae; genus Aulonocara; species Aulonocara sp. 'chitande type north' Nkhata Bay. The sequence goes on along the minus strand of NC_141360.1, from coordinate 28,499,147 downwards.
TCCTCTCATCTCAGCCCTTTCCTCCTCATGTTCCTTGATCACCACATCCTTCCTCTCAGAGGCAGATAAAGAGAGACTGACTCACACCCATGTCCAATTAGGCTGACATGTGACTGGACTCAGAGCAGGAATCCAGGATTTTCCCTCCTGCTGTGTCATTTTCATGGAGATGGCTCAGCCTGAGTCAACCTTTGACTTCCTCTACTGAATGTATAACCTGTCCATGGTCCATCTCAGAGTCTTTCTTACCTTTGGTCTATCTGGATTAACACATTATCTGATACCTGGAAGGAGTTATCTATGTTATATGTAAACTATCTCAATGTTATAGGTGAATATGTCCTTCTTGTCATGCTTACCTATACCATAGATATGTAGTCAGCTCTGCCTCACATCTCAGTCTTATTCCCAATCTCTGTATGTGTGGCTCTCTTTCCCTCTCATTTGGCCAGGTAACAGCACTCAGAGAGATGAGAACAAATATAACACCCACACTATTCCTTTACGTCAGTGGAGCAATTCTCCACCCAAAAACACTTTGACATAAAACAACTAACCTATCACATGCACGCACACAATCTAGAGTGTGTGCTGACAGTTCAACTCTCAACTCTCAAACAGTCGATGATGAGCAAGATCCAACAGTCGAGCACGGGACAAACACACAGAAAACAAGGCTCTACAGTAGCCTCTCGCTGCTCCTCTGCTCAGGAGTGGTGGGGAGGGGGGTGTCACTAGCAAGACAGTTCCCATGGCAACATTCAGGTGACTCACCAGCCGGTGATGCAGTTGCCGTGACAACCTGCAGCAGTGTGTAGTCGAGTGAAAGGGGTGAATGCATCCGTGGGTGTTTGTTGTCGTGGGTGCAGAGGCACAACGCCGCAGACCAAACAAGCGGTGAGCAAACAGAACTGACTGAAAGGTCAAAGGCCGAGGGATTAGCTCATGCTAGAAACAGATTAGAAAACAGTGTGGATGACAGTGAAAAGGTACACCGAATCAGGTATAAATCGCTGAATGGTTGCTGCTTTAGTTATAAACGCATTTTTAGACTGAAAGAAGTTAGAAGTTACTCAGAGAGCAGTGCAAATACAATATTTGCACTGCTTCTCAAGAAGTACACCCATGCCTGGAAGAAGATTTTTTAGCAATCAGTAATACACTTTCAGTTCAATTCAGTTTTATTTACACAGTGCCAAATCACAAGAAGGTAGAGACCCTACAGTAATACAGAGAAAACCCCAAGAACCAAACAACTACTTTTGAGGAACCATTTGGTGACAGTGGAAAGGAAAAGCTCAGTTTTAAATAGGAAAAAAAACTCGATCAGAACCAGGCTCAGAGAGGGGCAGCCATCTGACATCAGCAGTTTGAGGTGATGGGCAGAAGACAGAATAGAAGATACATTGTGAAAGAGAGAGATGCAACGCGATCAATATTCTACATCAACTATTTCGTTTTAACACCCAAATCTAGCAGCTGACCACTTTCTATTAATGTCAGTATTGAATGTGGAAGATGCCATTAGATATTTATCAATGAACCCTAGTCAATGCATTTTAATTATTTCAGTTGTTTGCAGAAACAGTTATTTAGCTCACGGATAAAATATTTATTTCCACCTGCTCCTAGACTAAAAGGAACCTCAATATTTAGGAATATAAACGAGCAACTGTTTGCATATGATATTAATTAGTTATTAATTTGCTCCAACCCACGTTTTTTTGTAGATTTAAACTACAGTAACAGTAACAGACTCTGGGTGCTAATCTGGCAATGAAAACCTCTGTAATATGAAAAGATGGCAGTCCTAAGCTGTTGAGCAGCAGTTGGAATTATATACAAAGCAAGGCAACAGAAGCATCTGCTCTCCATGCACAGTGATAAACAGGCCTCTATTCTAACTTGGGAATATATTTTAAATTAAAGTTTCAACTTTTGATACGATGTCAATTAAATATTGAGTTCCAATCGTTGGTAAGCTTTTTGTTGACAAAGCTGAAGCAGCAGCAGGATCTATAAAGATTTTAAGGTTATGTTTATGAGGTGATAAAGACAGGATGAAAATGAAGTACACAAATTAAAAGTACGTTTTAGGAACTAATTATTACTGGGGAGTGGAAAATTAAAATAGAAACTCAGACCTCATCTGTATATTACCCTGATACTAACATCTAATCTCGGTCATCAATTTTAAAAATCAGCTAAGCTGCCTTAAATAAATGAAGACCAACAAAAGCCACCATATTTTTAACAATGCATGTATCCCAAACACTGCTGCTCTCACTCTCACCCACTGTCTCCACACTTGTTTACTGCCATAAAACTGTGTGTTCATGTTGAATAGGCAATATGTTTGGCTTTCAGCTGGCTCGTTTCTGCTACTGAAGTCGTGATCTTCACAGCAGTGGGATTTTCATATGGATCATGGCTTGTACTTGAATGTACCATATGTTCCACTGTCAAATTATTCTAAGACCATTCTAAGATTTTCTGCAGTGACAGACTGTACATTTTCTGTATGACATTAACGCCATAACGCAGCAAATCTCCGTTAACGAGTTACCGCGGATCGCCCTGTGCGTGGGGCTGGACGGCGTCAACACGTTAACAAGCTAACTGCGCTAATGCACTAATTCCCACCAATTGAGCATTGCGTGGCACATCCACCATACTGTTTTACTTTTGTCGATGACGCGCTTACCATCAGGGTCATGCTTCACATGAAAACCAAGATAGTTCCAAACGCCAGATCTGAATGAGGGTGGGGGAGGTTCAATTACGAGCTTAGCTTCTGTCTTGCTAGCTTGCGCTGCGCTCAGTGGATCTGCACTCGACAGTGCAGCCTAGGCGGAGTAGGCGAACGCAGATTCACTGAGCGCTCAACACAGACAGCATCGTCAGAAGAAAAGTTGATAAAATAAATAAATTTTTTTGTATTGTTCGATACATATGCGTACCGAACCGAAAGCACTGTATCGAACGGTTCAATACTGATACGAGTATTGTTGCACCCCTAAATAAAACCTACACTTACTGGCTACTTTCTTGCCCAAATATCCAATCAGCCAATCACATGGCAGCAACTCAATGTATTTAGGCATGCAGACATGGTTAAGACATCAAGTTCAAACAGAGCATCAGAATGGGGACTTTAAGTGACTTTAAACACAGCATGGTTGTTGGCACCAGACAGACTGGTTTGAGTACTTCACAAACTGCTCATCTACTGGGATTTTTCCACACAACCATCTCAAGGACTTAAAGAGAATGGCCTAAAAAAAGAGAAAATATCCAGTCAGTGACAGCACTCTTGGTAACGCTTTAACCCTCTCGACCCAGGCGTTGCCAATTTGCAACAGTTAAAAACTAACAACCCGATTACCCCACATACATATTTTATGAGTTTTTTTTACTCAGAAGTACCACTGCAGGACTTGGTTGTGCATTAGCAACAAAAAGTTTAATTTGAGCCTGAGAGGGTTAAGAGTGCAGAAGAGAATGTTCAGACTGCTTCAAACTGATAGAAAGAAAGCACTAGCTCAAATAACCACTATATACAACCAATGAATGCAGAGGAGCATATTTGAACACCAGGTGCCACACTCCTGCCAGCTAAGGCTTGAACTGAGCCTTCAATTCACATTGCGCAACAGAACACTGAAAAACTGCTGCCTGGTCTGATGGGTCTCATTTTCAGCATGGGCACAATTTGGTGTAAAGAACAGGAAAGCATGGATCCATCATGCCTTTTATCAAAAGTTCATGCTGCTGCTGGTGGTGGTGTAACAGTGTGGGGGATATTTTCTTGGCACTGAACGTTTTTTACCTTAGTATTGTTGCTGACTGTGTAAACCCCTTTGTGACCACAGTGTGCTGGCAGAATATCTTGCCATCTCTCAAAGCTCAAATCATCTCAAAATGGTTTCTTGAACATGATAATGAGTACACAGTACTCGCACAGTCACTAGATCCCAGGGGTGGAATAGGATGTTCACATCATGGATGTGTAGCATCATGTTAATTCAGACCAAAATCTCTGAGGAACGTTTCCAGTACTTGAAAATGTGCCATGAAGAATGAAGCCAATTCTGAAGGCAAACTTGGGTCCAACCTGGTACTAGCAAGGTGTATCTAATAATGTGTCTAAAGTCTTAGATATTCAAGTAAGTATTATATTTACATAACCTAAATAAAAGGACACCTAAGTTTATAAATGCAAGTTACTGGACTGTTTTAGTATTTTAGGTGCCAGATACATGTGTAGCTATCCTACCATTGCGTGGACAGGCGTTGAGTTGTTGATTGATATCAAGAGAGGAGGGTTTGCGTGTGACAGCGGTGGTCACAGACTCATACGGGTTGTCCTCGTCTTCTGGAAGGAAAACATCCAGCGAAGGAGAAGTGACGATCTCTGCCGAACGCTTTGAATCCTGGGAGGGAGAAGAAGAGAAAAAAAAAAAAAAAAACACGGAAAGAGAAATGGTAGGGTAGTTTGTTAAACATATCATAATAGCCACCAACAAGAAAAATCTGATAGCTGTTTTTCTTTACACCACCATAATTTTACATGTTTTATTCAAATGATTCCACTGGAAGCTACCAGCCGCACTCCATTCATTATAAGACAAACACCACTAATTACATCATTAATTATGTACTTCAGCCAAACTGGTATTATACCCTTCCAGAGACCCATAGATGATGTGTCATGTTAATGAATGGTCTTTGAAAAGGGAAGTGAAGAAGCCTCTGATTGAGTCCAGCCAGGAATTCTTATTTTGTGACTTTTTAAAAGCAAGAGAGGGCAGATTTTTATTTTTTTTTAAGACAAAAAGAGGTCTGTTAAGGGGCTAAAGTTCTTTTTGTTTGCCTTGGCCTGAGGTGCTTCATTACAAACAACAAAGGAAAATAACCACATCAGATCAGTAATGCGAGTTCAGCTCAAGGCTATCATTCAAGTCCAACCGTGTTCACACAATTGGATTATCATCAAAGGTTTAGGCCAGTCTTCTCTTAAAATAAAGGGTTGGGAAAAGTTTGAAGTTTCCTCGTTTCTTTAAAATCCGAAAGTCACTTTGGGGTTTTGTCCTCAATGTGATCGACAAGACTTTCCTGGAGCTTTTCCTTAACACAAAAGAGACAACTTTTCTCCCATATAATTGCTGTAACATTACTGCAGTTTTTACTTTAATCTTTGAAGGCTTAATGTGACGAATCTCATGAACGTGATCAAAATCCTTTAATAATAGGATAGGATAACCAAAGCCAAACCCTAACCTTGAAGTACAAACATACAAGGGGATACAAAAGCTTTATTTCAACTTATTAAATGTTGAGAGAGCAGGCTGCTGATCTTCTGATGGTGCAATAGCTTCAGGGTATGATCACATGGCGTGAAAATATTTATGCGTAAAAGAGGAAAGGAGTCACTAAGAAAAAGAGGACAGAGTTCATACATTAAAGGTAAAAAAAAAAAAGGCAGAATTAACCTGGAAATTTTTAATTGTTAGTTTTTCTGTTTGAAATACAAATTAAATTAATAAATAAATCAAAATCCAATTATTTGCAGGGTAAAAATAGCAGCGAAGTAAATGATTATCTTGATAGGCAAGGTTTTTAAGATGCACCTTGTGCAAGGGTTTACCCCTAACCCAGCTGAGGTTTCAAGTGTGAGAAATGAAATCAGCAAAACTTCATAACAAAGACAAAAAAGTTGTGTGAAAAAGAACAAGATACATCTTAACTGCTTTCACAGGAATTAAGAGCGCAAGCAGCAACCATAGTCAGCAGGTGTGTGTTAACATAATGCCACAATCTTCCCAGGAGTGAACATATCAGCAAAGTCACCCCAAGGTTAGACAATGCTCTGAGAAACTGCAAAAGTGTGTAAAGACAGCATTATGGGCAGCCCCCAGCAGCCAAGGTCTATTGGGTTTAGTCACCTGACCCAGCCCTGACTATAAGCTTTATCAAAAGGAAATGTTTTAAGCCTAATCTTAAAAATAGAATTCAAACTGGGAGCTGGTTCCACAGAAGAGAGGAGTAAAAGCTGAAGACAGCACGGCTTACGTTTGAAAAGTTGGATTTAAACAAACTACCTACTATTTTTGGAGTAATGTCCATAATGTTTGGCCATAATGCCCAGCACCATATATAGTAAAAACAAATATGAGCATATTAAAACTATTTAGCAAAATAACGAAGGTTAATAGAGGAGGACACAGGCTTGTTTGAAGTCCGCTATATACCAAAGTATTCTAGTGTCAAATGTGAGGCCATCTGTTTAAAAGCCAAAGCTTGGCCAAATTTGGGTCATGCAGCAGGACAGAGATCCCAAGCACAGCACGAATTGCAATGGCAAAGTTAAACTTACGACCTCAACTTCATTGAGATGCTGTGACGGGAACTGTGCATAAATGAATGCCCACAAACCTCAATGAACTGAAACAATGCTGTAAAGAAGAGTGGACCAAAATACCTTCACAATGATGTGAGAGATAAGTTCAAGTCGCTATTGCTAAAGGTGGCTCAAGGCTCAAGTGTCTTAAGGGTATTTGCAAACATTAAACTTTTGTCTTTGTAACATTTTTAACTTATTTAACGGACAACTAGTTTAGGTCTAAGGAATAGGGGAGTCCTTATTTCCATTCACAAATTTAACTTCTATCCTAATCAAACACCTGAACTTGTTTGCCTCTACTTTCTCTCTTTAGTGTTACGGCCCGGCTCTGCTAGGCGGCAGCGGACGTAACATAAACGAGCCCAGAGACCAAGGAGTTAGATAGGACGACAGACATAAGGTTTATTAACACAACTGAAATCCGTTAGTGAAACAACTCACTAGGCAGCAGAGAAACTTTAAACAAACACCACGATTAATAACACCAGTAGAGCACTGCTCTACTAAACGTCTCGCAGGAGGCAACACAAAACACAGGCAAAAGGCAAAAGGGAGGGACTCTCTGTACAGTCTGTTCAAATCAACAAGTCCCTCGACGAATGAAGACTCCTCAGCCTTTTATACTATCAGGTAACTGCAGTCAGCTGTGTCACTTGTCATAACTGCAGACAGCTGTGTCACTTGTCCGCCGTACTCCAGGCTCCTGCGGGAGCCAATGGTGTGTGTAGTCTGACAGGCTCGGATCCGCATGAAGTTGGGGCGGGCATATGTCCGGGCAGTTGGCACATCCCCGAATAAACAGGTGTATTCCCTAATTAAGGCAATTAGGCCCTCTTGCTGCTCTGACATCAGATGCCCAAGCAAACCCGGCAATGCTTTTAGCATTTCAGAGTTAGACAAACGGGGTCTAGAACAGGTGGGATAACATAGTTTTAACCCATCACCCCCATCCGCCCCTCCTTCCTCCTGGTGGCTTACCTGCAATCTGACATACATGGCAACTGTTGCAAAATTTAGAAACATCACGCTTCATACCAGGCCAAAAGAAATGTTTTAATAGTAGCTGGTATGTTTTTGTGATGCCCAAGTGTCCTGACCACTGGCTTTCATGGGCAAGGGCCAGGATCTTCTGCCGGTACGCAGAGGGCACTACAATCTGCTTGACCTTACTCCAATCTGCACCTTCTGCACCTGGTGGAGACCACTGACGCATTAGAACATCATGTTCTATGAAATAGGCTTGTTGCTCCTTTTTGGCTTGCTCAGCACTTACCATACGTTTGAAACAGCTCTTTATTGTTTCATCAGCTAATTGAGCTGCTGACAGCTGGTCTCTAGTCAAGGGCAGTACGGAGTCCTTAGGAAATGGATCAGGCTCCGTAACATTAGGTTTCTCTCTAGTCCGTTAACAGAGCCAGGTTGGATTTTCTTTTCCCATTTCCCCAAAATAAAAGGTTAGAAATCCAAACTTGCACAATAAACTTAAAAGGTTCCTCTTGATTATTTCTTATCCGCCCCTTAATAGAAATTACAGGATACTCTTCATTCAATTCTCTCAATAAGTGCTGTTGGACACATTTGTGAGCCTTATTGTAATTCACTCTGACTAAACTGCAGACTGCAGAATACCTGAAATGTCATTTGCATATTAAATGAGACAGATCATTGATTTTTAGCAAAATGAGGCTTGCAGCATTTTGAAAATCAGCTCTCATTTGAATAATTTAGAATCATAAATAAGGAAATGTTTCTGTGGGACCTTTATATAACAGCCTTGCTCTCTGGGTATTTCAGGAAAATTTCAGATTGCACTTTGTTGCGGCGCTGGTGAAAAGGTTGAGCCCCAAAGGGCTCAGATAGAGAGCTGAAGCCCAAAAGGTCCATTATCTGTGAGGCAGATGTGTACCAAGAAAGAATGAAAAACAAGAGAGAGTGATGTGAAGCAGGGGAAAAGGTTACAGGGGCGAGCGTCATTTCAGCCAAAAAGACAAAACATTTCTTTCCAGCGACTCAGCCTCTGGATGTCTGTCCTTTCCCTTAGACTCCATCATCATTTCTGAAGTGTCACTTGGCAACCTTCTCCAAGTTGTACTCTTACTAATGGGATCAGTGGTGAACGCTTCACTGTGTGTGTGGCTGCCCCTGTTCTCACCATTGCTTCATACATATTTCTAAACCCAATGACTTCATCTTTCCGTTCCTCTTCTCCTAATCTCTTTTCTAATTCAACAGCCATTACTCTTCTTGTCAGCATCTGCTACTACATTACCCACACTGCACCAGGCCATCAATCACACACTGAGCACACTCAAAACTGATTAATCATTCTAGCTTACAGAGCAATCAGTCCTTTGATGATTTCTCTCGCTCACACCTTCTGCACTCAGTCTGGGATTTATTTCACACCCCACTTCATTAAAAGGCCCACAAACTCAAAGTCCCTTGTTTTTTCTACCCCTTTTCCATCTCCATCAGCACTCGATTAGGCCGCCATTACCACTAATCCAGTCAGACCCAGTCAGACTTATGCGCCTTCAGTCCACAGGTGGCCCCGTCTCGGCTGACAGATTTGACGTGACAGCCTGGTTAGCTAGAGATTTCCCTCACGGAGCTGAAGGAAAGGTTGAGAGCACTCCAGTACAGCCATAAAGAGCCATTTCTGAGACATAAAGATTATTTTGACCATTAAAGGTGCAACAAATCATGTTCACATTGATTTTAAGACCGTACCAAACCATAACCACATATGGGTTTACACACCTCTATACCCCAAACCTTTATCAGCTTCACAGTAGAGCTGACGCTTTAATTTTTTTCTGATACGTCTCAAAGGTTATTGGATCAATTCAGATTGCAACAGCTATAGAAGTATAAAGGTGTTTTTGGTTTTTGTGATAGATTTACACTAGAAATAAAAGCTTGTTTCATAGAAAACATATAACAGTAACATATTCTCCCATTGAAAATAATTGCATTCAGAACAGGGCTGAGAACTGTTTTAAAAAGTAGCCTCTAAACGTTTATGGAAGATTCCACTTTTTATCTATTGTAAAACTCATTTTTGTCACTACACAGTCATGAGTAAAAATCAGGAAGCAAAACTTGTCATTATTACTGCAATAGCTTCTAAAAGCACAACCTGATTACTGCCTTTCTGCATGTATACATTGATTTACAACCTGGGGCCTCATTTATGTCACCGCATGTATGCTTACAGCAATCGGGCTGATTACTTCACAGCAACAATCAGTGGTACCCCTTACCCCGGGCTATAATATGAAAATGGAAGTTTGGTAGATGAATGCAATTTATTTATTTATTTATTATATATTGTTATGGTAAATCTCACCTTCCTTGTGATTGGTGCCCATCACCAGCATTGTAATGACTGTATGAGAGCTGTCACTGGATTTATTTCCAGACTTGGCTAATTCACACAACCCATTGATTCATGATCCAAATGAGAATATGGCTGAAATTATTCATTTTTTTTTACTCATTGTTTGTTTTCAAATCACAACTGAGATTCCCATTAAAGCTGTCACTTTCTGTTATAAAGCTGATGGCTCCACTGCTTTAACTTGGAAAGATTTGCCATGTTTTCTGAAGAGCTGCCTACTCTCCCAGATTTGTGCCACAAATCAGTGTAGTGTTTCTCCTGACAAACCTGACTTTCAGCATCGCCGTCACACTTTTACTGCCTCAGTATTGATCTTCTGGGGTCCAGTAAAATCTCACTCTTTAATTTTTTTTTAAGAGGCTCTACCTTTTGCGGTGGATTCGTTTAGATTGATGGTAAATGGAAAAAAAAGAGTTGACTTTTTCTTTAAAGAAGCAGCAAAATAGGCAACAAGAACATGCAATAATACAAACAAAAACCATCAGAATTGAGGTATACTATCATTGAAGTGACTAGTCAGTCTGTCAGGAAGGCAGCTGCTAAAAAGTAGATGGCATAATTTAATGTTTAAATAAATTTAACTGACTTTTTTGCATTACAAAATAAGTAAAGAAATAACTGGGATTTGAATAATGGGGAGCTGCGCTCATCTAGCACTGTGTCTAGCAACAATCCTGGCTTTACATGTAAGTACTGGTCACGGCAGATGGCCGCCCCTCCCTGAGCCTGGTTCTGCTGGAGGTTCCTTCCTATTAAAAGGGAGTTTTTCCTTCCCACTGTCGCCAAAGTGCTTACTCATAGGGGATTATTTGATTGTTGGGGTTCTCATTGTATGTATTATTGTAGGGTCTACCTTACAATGTATAGCACCTTGTGGTGACTGTTGTTGTGATTTGGCGCTGTATAAATAAAATTGAATTGAATTGAAGTATATTTACAATCACATAAGGCAGAAGTTTAACATATGCTTCTGTTGAATCATATAGAGAATTATAGATAAAGATAATTTTTTACTGTTATGTGACTGACAGCTAGTAAACTTACAACTTACGGATTTAAATTTAAGGGGAAAAATTATCCTCAAACATCAGGAATTCCTCTGCTTGCATTCTCCATTGCAGGCCCTCTTAGCTGTTCCCATAGCCGGCATCATTACAAAAAGAATTTGGGCACTTTGTGTTAGAGCCCTGCAACTGTGGATGTCTTTACAAGAAGAACTGGGGAGAGCAGACTTTGCGTCTTCTTATAAAGCCATGGCTGCTGGAGACACCTAGGTGGAGTAGTCATTACTGTCATACATGTTTAAACTCTGGAAAATCAGGCACATGCAAAGTTGGTGTAATAAAATGTAGCATCTCCATGGACGAGCTCGTGCAGCTACAAAAATCATCTCAGCAAGGAGCGATCAACATTGGACCATTAGTCATACCTCAAAACGTATTTTTACGTAAAGTTGTTCTTGGTTGTTGTTTTTCTATAAGGATTGTTTTCTTATTCATTTATTTGTATTGTATTGACCTCACTGCCATATTATTTACCCTGTTTGTCCAAGTCTTATTCTGCTCTTACTTGCTTTTGTTTTAACTGTGTTTAATTTTCTTTTTGATTCTCGATTTTCAATCAGTGGCATTTCAATTTATTCTGCAAAGCATTTTGGATCTATGTTTTGAAAATTGAAGCATTATTATTACTATTAGTAGGAATGTAATCATACCAAAGGGGTTTTTCAGTGGGTCAGATTTGCCAGGAAATGCATGAGATTGCTCCAAAGCGCGAAGCTGGGAGGGGGCAGTACTTTAGAGCGAACGAAGATAAAGCTTTCCGAGTTACTGTTCACTTCCAGTGAACAGAGGTCCAAAACGAAACAGAGACAAGTGGAACCATTGTCCTTTTAAAAGGAAGTGTCAGAGTTCATAGGAAATTCAGTTGTGATCTGAAAATAAATAACTCGCATGGTAAATTTTGGTGGGAAAAGTTATGAATAATCTCAGCTACTGTCTCCATTGTTCACAGGAACAACGAGGATGTCATTCTGTATTCCAGAGCTTTTGAAACGCTACGAGCGGAGTCACACTGATTAATAGATGCACTGAAGAAAAGCATATGACAAAATCTCCAGAAAGAAATAATGAAAGCTTTGCCCCACTAGCATCTGAAGGGAGGAAAAAACAAAATGAAAAGAAGTGATGGTGAAAACTGAAAGAATGGCAATAGTTAGAACTGTAACTAAATGTATTCCTTAAATGAATACAGGTATAAATAATCAATAATTGTATTGAAAAAGACCTATTTTTGTGCTGTAACTTGTGCTATACCCTTTGCTACCAGGTATAGCTACATTTCTCTCTTTCACTTCTACATCACCTTTTATTATTCCTGTTAAATCTCCAGCGTCCACCCTGGCTGCTTTGGCAGAAACAAGGCAAAAGAAAGGAGGTCAAATCTGACAGGTGTAATAAAAACCACAGCTTTGGATAAGACTAGAAACAGACAGCGAAAAGAGAAGGGAGAGGAAAACACAGGTAGATCAAAAGGACGCCAGGATCCTACTCAACACTTACTTTGGAGTTTGTGTCAGCGAATCCCGAGGAGATGAGCACGAGACAGAGAGACAGAGGGGGAAGAGGAAAATGACTTTGTGCTCAGGAACAGAAGCAGAGGAAGTGGGAGTGCGGTAAGTTAGGAGAAAGGATTTCCTCACGCACAAAGACGAAAAATGCACAGAAATGGGAGGCAACTCAGACAACGTGCTTGTTTTTTCTACACTAAAGTAAGCCAAAGAGAGACAAGAAAGCAAGCGATCCGGCTTCACTGAAGAGAGCAACAAACTTAAAGTTTGAGCAAGTCTCTCTACAGCACATGTCCCACCTATCTCAAACAGGACAGTCGGTGCCGAGAAATCTTTCGACAGAAGCCTAGGAGTACCTGAATGTGGAGATGAAATTAATCCGGCAGGGTGACAGCAGGTTTAGCTACCTGATATTCTGATGGTATTCTCCCATTTGTCCCTGGAGGTGATGGGGGGGTCAAAAAGCTTTAAAATGTGGTCAAAAAGGCTTCACGCAGAGAAGTGTGTGCTGTGCCTCCAACAAACAGACACACTCGGTCTTCATTCATATCCCTCCCTCTCTCTCTCGCGCTATCTTAAAGGGAAGAGATAGGACAGAGAAACTTGTGTCTGAGCTGAACAGGAAGAGAGCAGACAAACAGAGGCCTCCTCTGGCCACTAATTAGCAGGTCGTATGCAGCTCCCATCCAACTGCCAGGCCAGATTAAACGTCTGACAGTGTGCGTTTTGGGTGTGTGTGTGTCTATGTGCCTCCACATGTGGCCAGAAGATTGTTTCTGATTATATCTGTGTAATAATGCAGTGTGGCATTTGTACGTGTCTGTCTGCTGCAGATACAGTTTGGTGGGGGTTTTATGCGTGTGTGATCATGTCAGAGCTTTCATGCATATTTTGTGTGTTTTTCTCTGATTGAGTTTACTCTCGTTATGTATAGCATTTGTGTGTGCGTGCCTGTTTGCATGTGCGCAGGCCTGATAACCCAACCAGGAAATGTGCTGTTGCTTCTGTTACATCCGAGGAACTTAAATCCCAAATCTCTCTTTTTCAGTTAAACCCAGCGCTGTACCACCCAACAGCCAATCCACCACCCCACACTGTACACAGAGTTCACAGGCCATCAGATATGAATAGACGCTATAATTTGCTGGCATTTCCTCATGGAGACCATTTGATTAGAAAGAAAGAGGAGGGGTGAACACAAGAAAGGACAAAGGACACTCTGAGGGCCTGAGGGGTGCGGTCAGTAGAGGATACCAATAAAGAAAAGAGACAGAACGTGAAGAAAAATTAAGGCAGTTCAAAACTGAATGGGTATGTTCTTCTTTCTTGATAATCAAACATTGACCAAAATCCCATCTGGCAACCTGCAGAATGCTGTAAAAAAAGCTGTATTTTAATTTTTTTTTAATCATTGCACAGGCACAATTGTATCCATTCTGTCAAAACTTCATCTCCATCTATGTGTTCTGTTGTGGGTTATGATTTGGGGGATTTGTTTCCCATACAATTCTACAAGAAAGCAATTAAGTACATCTCTAAAATTTCTATCCGGTCGTTAAGTCTGGCGTCACTAGCCATGTCTGGACCTAAACTCCGCTGCAGGTCCATATATCAAACGATCACTATGGCATTACTGAGAGTTGAAAAATTCTCTAAAGTCTTTCATCTTTAATAAAATTATCAGCGTTCTGCTCTACCAGGTGTAACAATTGAGTTTAACATCCAGGCATCCATGAAAACGGAATTTATGACATTTAACGGAGTTAGAAGTTAGCAGGAAGTTAGCTCGCTAGCTTCTATCTAAATACAATATAGCATGTCCTGACTGCGGGGTTTTGGAAACAAATTAAAAAGTACAGCTCTGTTATCATTTCCAACATAAATGACAACAGAAAACTAAACAGCAGTGACGTTTGTAGGGTTACTGAAGTTGGGCTAGCTGGTATATAATGATGTGCTACGTGACCGCTAGCGACACAGGTATGTTAGCATAATATAAACAAGCTAACTTTGCTGGAAGCTGGATGCTGTAAAAGGACCAAACTTCAGCCAGGAGAACAACTGAGATAATCCATCCACAATACGAGGTTAGTCATTCATATACTGGTGCATGGGCTGGGCTGTAGTTACATCCTAAGGTTTTAAAAACTGAGCTTAAATAAATGATTAGCGGTAATAAAAGCCGAGGGAGGTCAACAGTGATCACTGACTGTTTTAGGAGCTTTTTGAGATTAAATAGAAGAAAATACAAAACATTAAACATGTTAACAACACAAAAGCCATATTAAACGCAGACTACTTTAGGCCCGGAAGTAGGATTCATCACGTCATCACTTAACGACCGGATTACTGTTTGATCTCGGGTAATCACAAAAATAGGTAAGATATAGGGAGTATTTGATTGAGAATTAAAGGACAGAGTGAAGTAAATCTGAAACTGGAAAATAGAAGAAAAGGAAAGAAAAAGTCAGAGGTGCAGGTTGGTCCGATCAGCGAGCAAGGATTGCCTTGCAGAATTGGATTTCCCTCCATGGCTGGCTAATCCCTCAAAAATCAGCTAGCTGAGCCACCCATGGGACACCGACACTCACTCCACAGAAAATTACACCCTTCACATTCCCCATGTATTCTACTGTATTGAGCAAAGCTCTAACTGCGGCTTCCCTCGGCTCCACGCTTAATCCCACAGACACGGCAACCAGCTGGAGCAAGAGACTGCAGACAGAGAGCCACTGCTGTGTGACCAAACTTTTACTGCATTTAACTGCAGGTCCTTCAACTTTGGAGGAAGTTCTGAAGCAACAAAAGGCTGCTAAGGTGAGTGTGCGTTGCGTAACGGTGGGAGAAAAAAAGTTTGCAGCAGGAAGCACATTTAGTTTGGAGCTGAAATTAACTTCCCAGTTATTATTTTATTTCCCATGGCTGCATTTACACAACCTTACTGATAAACCAGAAGCAAAAACTGAAAGCTGATATCCCATTGTTTTCAAAGCTGTTTAAATATGAACAGATTAAAAAAAACAAAACAAATCTTTAACCGCTTAAGACCTGAACTCTTTTATGGCATGCATTTTCAATTTGTCTTTGCTATTTGGGCTGTTTGAGACCTCATGAATGTAAAAACAAAGAATTATGTGGGGGGGTTTTCCTGATTTTTGTTTCTGAGAAAAATGAGATCCACATTTTTACATTTCGATAGAACAGTGGCAGTATAATGTCCTTGTAAGTGGAAATCAGGCCCTTGTGGAGCAAAATTTAGTATTTTGGTCTAGACAACCCAAAATGTGATGTCCACATATGTGCACTCTAGGTCCTAGGAGGTTAATATAGTAGTTGATTTAAAAGTCTGATCTTGTGTTTGTTAATCACTGGCCAATATTACAAACATTTAAAACAGCTGAAAAAACAGAATTAAAGGCAATGCATATGTCAGCCCCAAGTGAGGCAACCATGCAGACTATGCCTGGTTTTTGCAGGGACTCATGGGAATGTTAATGTTGAAGTTGTCATGCTAGCAGTATTGTTATCATTCTTGCAGTGTTTGCTTTTTGATTGTTATGTTTGTGTGTAATATGTTTTTATGGCTGAGTGAAAACTGTTTTCTTCAAGCACAGGCCACCATGACTGAGGTTACCGCAGTGGTTGGAGACCACTAACCAGCCTTATGAAGAGCCACGAAAAAAAACATCCCTCCCAAAAGAAGGGCCATTGGACTTGACCTCTGTGAACACTTTTCCTGATCAGTTTATGAGCTCAGTCACTCATTTCGAGTCATACTGAAGGCTACGTCCACACGTACCTGGGTATTTTTGAAAACGCAGATTTTTCTATGTGTTTGCGCCTTTCGTCCACACGTAAACGGCATTTTCGGTCACTGAAAACTGAGATTTTTAAAAACGCCTTCCAGGGTGGATATTTTCGAAAACTCCGTTTTTGCATTTACATGTGGACAAGGAAAATGGAGAAAACACAGCGTCAAAGGTGTGCGCATTTTTTGACGTCACACTGTGCGCCACATTATTGTTTCAGTGAAATGAATTTCTACAATGGCGGACTTACACCAAATACTGTTACTCTCTGCAGTGTTTAAATGCTTACATATACACACACAGTTACTGTCCCTCCACACAGGACTCAGTTCTGTTTCTATGTGCAGATCTATCTTTGTTTAGTCTTTCCCACCGAGGCTTCTAGATTTCTGATTGGCCAACATTTCTACACGGTTAGGAATATATCACCACCTGTTGCTTTGGCATGTTCCTAGCAGTGTTTTCCTTCGTTTTTGCGTTTACGTGTGGACAGGATTTTTTTTAAAAACAAAAACGGAAAATCTCCGTTTGCAAAAATACCCGTGTACGTGTGGACGTAGCCAAAGTCTATTTTGTAGATTTCCTGAGGGGAGGATAATCCAAGGATACGTTCATTGTCTAATGAAGTTGGACTGACAAAATGTCAGTTAATAAATGTGTGGTTTCACAGTCAGTTCACAGTCACTTCCAGCATACAAAACAGGATTTTATTCACCAGGGTGTCATCACAGTACCTATGTCCATCTTTTATACTGCCTATCAGCTTGATGTTTGCTTTATTACACTTAATTTATTTTAGTGCACAAGAATGATTTTCAGTGCAGACCTAAAATGATGTGAGACAGGGGCACAAAGTAGTGGAGCCAGTGGCTCCTTGGCACTGGCTTCACTACTTGGCAGCTATATTGGTGAGGATATAGCTGTCAAACACTAAATCTTTGTATTCAGACTGAATTAGCAAACACTATATCCATTTAAAATCAGCATGCTGGGTTTGGTATGATGGTACACTAAGCAACTGCAACCTCATAAATATATTTATGTAAAAATCAAGAAATTCCTTTAACAGAGAGCGGTTCTTTTCCAGAAACTCATAATCTCCCGAGATTAGACCAAGCTAAACATGATGAAGCATCATCTGCAACTGCCTCACATCTCTCGACAAAGTTCATTCCCCTTTTTTTAGCAGAGTGTAAATCGCTCAAAATGACAAATACCTATCATCATAGGTTTTTTTTGCATAACTGTGCTGCCAGAGGCAAAATAACAGAGACAGACGTTTCCTGCCAACATCATTAGCCCTCGCGTCATGTGGGGCCACAACAGTGTTTTGTATGAAAATAATTTCCATCAATATGTTACACAAATACACGGATACAAATGATGTTTGTTTAAATATGAACTCTGTACGATCAGTCATCTTATTTGCCTGTAAAGCCTTCTAACCACATCTTTAATTCCTTTGTAAACAAGAACACAGAAAGCAAATTTACCCTTATCTCGCTCTGTCACCTGTGTGTAGGATTGTCCCTTAATCTCTTTAACGCGAGCTCATTTGAACTGGAACACAACATAATTTGCACACATTTAACAGTCTCTGCATAAGCGTACTGTGTTTTCAATGCCTTGCTCAAGGGCATCAACACTACAGGAAGGGTTGCTGTGCTGCACCGTATTATAAAACCAACACTGCAGTAAAAAAATAAATAAATAAATTCCTGCTGGTGGCTTTTCTTTGAGCTTCTATTCCCCTCTCGGCAGCTTTCTCTGCCTTTTCCTGTTTACCTCAAGAATAGTGAGATATGTGATACTCCGACGGGATGTAAAACTACACACAAACAAGCGCACGCATCCACAGTACATCTTCATGGAGTCAAGGGCATTATAGGTTTGTGCCAGTCTATTTCAGGTGAAATATGACAGCACCTATATGTGTCTTTTGAGTTATTTTGACAGCCTATAGCTGCAGTCTAGAGGGGCATAACGCCATTAACAGGCACCAAGTGTAAGCACAGAGCTGCGTCACGTCCCATCGAGAGACGGGAGCGAGAGCGGGAAATGAAAGCAAAATCAAATCAAATTAAAAGAGAACATAATAATAATCAATTAGTCTAATTCAATGTTTTGAATGACAGAATTTCTGTTTTCAGCCAATTAAATGAATGATAATTAACTGGAAAAACAGGATTAAAATCCACAGAGCAAACAGCATCATCCGCTATTCACTCCGAGCAAAAATTTATAACACTTTTGTTCACATCTTTGTCTCAATTCATACAATCCTCACACACACGCGCACACATTTGCAGGCACTGCAGAGTTTTAGACGTCTCAGATACGGACTGCAAGAAGTAATTATTTGCTTGATCGTTTAGTCTGCTAATTATTTTCTTGATAAATTAATTTTGTCTATAGTAAATATCAAGAAAATAGCCACCACATTTTCCTGGATCTATTACTGACTTTTAATTTAATTTTACAAGTCCAAAATGAGATAATTTAATTTTCTCCAAAGGTTCTATTAGACATCAAACGTCAAATCTGAAAAGCTGGAGCTGAAAAAAGAAATCCTACTAAAATAATTAAACACATCATCCAAATAGCTGCTGACTATTTTCAGTTATGTATTTTTATCTCATAACTGGCACGCTCATTTTCTTTCAGGAAATTGATGTTTCCTTTCCCGAGCAGTTATGACTACAAGGTTTATGTGAGTGGAAGAGAATTATACTACTAGCATATACAGAATGGCTACATATTAACAGTTTGATTTATTACAATGGTATAATGCAAGATTAATTAATTTTTCCATTCAGTTCAATTCAATTTTATTTATATAGCACCAACTCCCAACAACAGTTGCTTGATATTGTAAGGTCAAGACCCTAAAATAATACAAAGAAAGCAACAACAAAAAACCCCAACAATCATATGGCCCCCTATGGCAAGCAATCCAGCGACAGTGGGAAGAAAAAACACAGTTTTAACAGGAAGAAACCTCATGCAGAACCAGGATCAGGGAGGGGTGGCCATCTGCTGCGACTGGTTACTGAACACTTAGGAAAGATTCTCCTGTTTTGACTTTGTAGTCACATCAACTCGTGCTGCCCGAAGTCCTTATTAAAAGACTCCAGGTAATGCCACCAAGAAAAAAACTCTGTACTCTGAATTTCTGTAGTATTAGTGATGAGCAAGAGGAGGAGCATAATGGTGTGGGTGGAGTCATCTTTGTCTGAATGGGAATAAGACCAGAGAGATGCAATTTACCTAAGTAGGCCTCCAAAATGACCAAGCACCTGGGTTTCCTCATCACGCGCACATTCTTTGAGTCATCCGCCCTGTTGGATGGAATATAACCAATGGTTACGAGCGGAAAAATGTTTCTCCCCCAAATGGTTGGCAGTGGGCGAGAAATTTGAGGTTGAGTTACTGCCACTTCCTATCACTTCTGCTATAACACCACTAACGGTGGACTGTGGAATATTTAATAATAAATTTTTCATGACTGGACTTGTTGCACAGGTGGCATCCTATCACGGAACCACGAAGGAAGTAAATGAGCTCCTGAGAGCGACCCATTCTTTCACAAATGGTTGATTTTATACACCCACGGTGATGGAAGTGACTGGAACACCTGAAATAAATCACTTGGATTGGTGAGTGAGTACTTTTCAGTACCTTTAGTCTTCTTTGTACTCATCGAATCTTATCACCAGTTTGTTTGCATGACATTATGATACCGCCACTTTGCTTCCAGGAAAAACTTCAAAAGGCCAGCTGCTGTGTGTGATTTATTTATTTATTTAAACGAAGCATGTCTAATTCTGCACGTAAGATAAAGATACAGTTTCCATGGAGCAACTTCAACCTTGCTTATTTTAAATAATTAAATATTACAAAACATTAAACAATCTGAAAAAGGTCAATGATCTTAAACTTTAAACATAAGATGAAAACTCACCCACTCACACAAATTCTACTCCCTCATTTAGATGCTTTTAAAGCTCTGCACATAATTTCTGCCCCCTCATAAACACTTGCCTTTGATGTTCCTTAGCACCCTCAAAGGCTCTCATGGCTGTCTGATCTGTGACAGCACAACACTAACCTCTACAAACTGATATCTACATATGAATGCACACAATCTGGAGTCAACCAGACCAGAAGCTTATCCTGCACTTAGTCTCACGAGTTTTGACCGATCATGTCTGAGCAGGCTTTGACTAAATGCTGTTTGTGTATCTAACATGCAAATCATGAAAACATCTGTTCTCATACAACTGTTTAAAACATATCTGTAAAGGTGGACTGTACTGGAAACTGAGCCTGGATATCACTTATCTGGATATTTGCTGGCTAAGATTCTTTCATTTCTCACACAAAGACACCTTACAACACACATCTTAAAACTGCGTCAGCTGTGAGTAAAGCCCTGTTTCCTAAGAAAGAAAATTAGAGCTTGAGAAAGAGAAATGTAAGAAGCAAGTCTGACTAAGTGTGGAGGAAGAAAGTCAGACGGAGGAAGAAAAACAGGAAGGAAGTAAAGATGGTGAAATGAGAGGAAATAACCTGGTAGAAAGTCAGGAAACGCTGACATGTGCAAGTGTGTGTGCAGCAGTCTGACGCACCTATGCTGTTGGTGACTGAGATTTGTTAATGGTGGACATCCCACGCCTGACATCTCAAGAAAGTCTGTGTTGCTTGGCAACACTCCAGACCTCTCTCTACAGCATCTCTTGTCTTTCCTGCATTTCATCATTACCTGTCTCCCTTTTCTTTTGCTTTCAAGGTTGTCGCAAATGAGTTCTGTAACTTAATTTTAAAAAAGGTGACGCTGCAAAGGAAAGCCCCGCACATGCTTTGGCGTCAAGCTGCGTTCACATGGAGATGGTCAGTGGAAACCTGTAGCTAGTAACGACAATTCTCAACAGGGGAAACTTCGTAATGAGGGAGTGAGTGCAGTCATGTGTGCACAAAAAACACGCATGTGACAGGCAGCAAGGATATGTTAAATTCATTACCTCGGGCCACAAAGGTACAAGGTACAGACACACAAATATGTATAGACACACAAATATTAAAACATAGGCAAACTTTATTTCGTGCTTGCTTAAGACGTGCAGTCTTGCACAAACATAGAAAAATAAATAAAACGTCCGCAGCTGCCATTTAATAAAGGTACATATTTACTTTGCTGTTTTTGTTTCAGGGTATGACTTCACGTCAGATGGCTATTTTGGAAGCTGTGAATTGTGGGCCTGTTGAAATACTTCAAGCAAGTTTTGACATTAGACATCCATCTCCGTAATGCTACAGGGCAGCTTTTCTTATTCCACTACTCATGAACCTTCATCCAACACAATGGACTGGCAGCTGCTGGGACTGGATGTGTTATGAGAAGTAGGGGTGGGTTTACCGATTAAAATTGGTTAGGTTAAACCTCACAAAATTTCAACAACCACCAAACAACTAAAACTGTAAATGAGAGCAGGTACATGGATTCTGCACAAATTCGTAAACATAGAGCGCGGACCCGCCGACGCATCAGAATTGGTGAGATGTCAGCTTTCTATGTTTACGTCTTTTTTTTTTTTTTGCACTAGATTCTGACGCTGCAGGTTTCATCATCCTCCAACCAAAACTGACTGAACCATCAGCAAAAGAAGATCCAAACTAAGCTTCACCTTTCGCTTCACGTAAACATCGTCATGAATTCCTTCTTACTTTTGCTGTTTTGCTTCCACCATGATAAAATGACACGTCATGCACAGCTCTCCCTCTCTCTCAGTGTACTTCAAGAAGAGTGTCACATCTAAAAATCTCTGTTTTCTGCATTATCCACTTTCTTATTACGCACCAGTCTACCACTGTGTACAGCGCTGTCGGCCGCGGTTTGTTTTTTATTTTTTTAATTTAACTAACTTACAACAAGAAATTTCTGCTGCTGAAGAAATGTAAACTTTTTAAAATTATGCGAAATTGCAAAATGCTTAGCTGTGTCTCTAATTAAACCTCTGTAACTTTGCTCTGCTTCAATTTAATAAAGTTACGTTGAAACCAAGCACACCATTGTTTTTCTTGTGACATTACCAATAAGTTTGATGTGTCACATGGCCCTCTTCCTATTGAAAAAACAAAAGTTGTATCCAAGATGGCCGACTTCTAAATGGCCACCATGGTCACCACCCATCTTGAGGAGTTTGCCTCCTCACATATACTAATGTGCCACAAACAGGACTTTAATATCACCAACCATTCCCATGTTATTACGGTGTATCCATATAAATGGCCCACCCTGTAGAATGAAACGGTAAAAGGTAAAGAGTTAATAACATTTTTTTCAGACCAGACTTTATTCGTTTTTTTGGTCTTCGTCCTGGTTAGAAATTGAGACAAACAGGATAGAGGTACATTTCCAGGCACTGGAAAATTACACAAGTTCCCATTAATGATGAGAAGGGTTTCTGATAGTTAAGCTTGAACACATGTTGTAAAAAAATCTGTATTTCTCATGCCAAATTCTCTTTGACTCCTACAACTAGTATATATCTACACACCAATACCTGAACACTCCCCGGCACCTTTCTACCAAGCATCCGTGGTTTTTGGAGTGGTGAGGTGTCTGATCAGAGTCCAGAGACAATATCCACCCTGGGCACATCCTTGCTCACCCTGATACCACCCGGTGGCAGAGGACAAAGAAGTATCCCCTGCTAAACCACCAACTCTCAGGTGTTTCACCCTCAGGCGTAACTAAGGTATAGCTATGAATTTAACAGTGTTGTTTTTCAGCCACATAATATTTTAAAACACTTCCATAAACCCTTCATTGCAGTAATTTACATTTGCAATGGCTAGCCATCCTGTTTCACAGAAAATTATCAGCCAACACTGCTTTTCCCCTCGGCTGTACTGACCTTTCAGGTCATTGTTTTGGTTTTCCAGCCTTTTGGATGCAGCAGGCAGCTGTGTTCAACAAAAACTCTCCTGTGAGCTCTCCGCTCAGCACCAAACAGAGCTGCCAGGTCTGTTTGATAAAACCAGCCTCATGGCCAATCAAACTAACCTATAATAAACAATACAATATAACACCCAAAAGGCAGGCACCCGGTGTTGGAGAGTATCACAAAATAGTTTGTTTTCTATCTAAGCCTGCATGCTGGAGTTTGGCTTTTATGATTTTTAGGATATATTGGCAATTTTCATACACAACACGAACTCATGGACAAGAAAAGTTCAACCTGCAGAAATGCTTCAAATGTGGGCCAATTACTCAGAAAACCGCAGACCTCGCAACCATAGCAACCCTGGCACCAACAAAGTCAGTAACTAGCTGGTGAAAAAGGAAGCATATAGCAGCTACTGTAAATCAGAATCAGAATCAGAATACTTTATTGATCCCTGGGGGAAATTATTTTTTGTTACAGTGCTCCATTTTAAACCAACATTAAGACAAGACAGACAATACACTAACTAAGAATAGTACAATATATACATATATATACATACATACATACATAAGTCACTCATAAATAAATAGTTGGAAAAGAAACATGTGTAGTTGTAGCAGCAAACAGTGTGTTAAGTGGATGCGTTGTACAGGGAGATGGCCACAGGCAGTAAAGAGCTGAAAGGAGCACTCTTGCCAGAAATTCAAAATGTAAATGTTGCCTTACACATTTCTCAGAGATAAAAATGTACATGTGATTTGGCACATGACTGTAAACACTGTTTATATGTCAGTGATGCTTTTCCAGTTTAGATAGATTCATGCATTTCTTTTCTGCAACCCCCCCCCCAAAAAAAATACTCTGAATCGGGTGCCAAACATAAGGCCTAGGGACCAGAATCAGCCTGGCAAAGATTCCAATCTGGTCCTATGGAAGGTTTTAGAAAATATAAAGGAAGACATTGCTCTTGGATTTGTAACTGTATTTTCACAAGGTTTACAGTTTTTTTTCTACTGATCAAGACCTCCCCCACTGGCCATTAACACAATTTCATTTTAGATTTCAGTCAGTTTACCTCTTGCAATTTAAACCCAAAGAGTCATGCTTATAGATTTCTTTCATTTACTACAGCAGCATGTTAGAAAAACTGAAACATGATGTTGAAATTGTGCTTCTTCATCTTCTATTATTACATTTATATATTTATATATCAATATTATATAGTAAGATTTAATAGATTCACCAGTTTCACCAGTCTAGCCCACATAAGATGAAAGTGGGCTGTATGTGGCCCGCAATGCAAAATGAGTTTTATATCCCCGCTCGAAAGTTTTTAAATGACTAGCTTGATAGGGCTGTGGGAGGTTCCTGACCAGATTTCAATTAATCAAACACATCTATCTGATTAATATACTCATTTTCCTCAAATTAAACAATACACAGCACATGAATCAATTTTTATTTACCAAATATCTGATTTACATGTTTATATGAACACTGCCTGTATATATTAGGAGGGCAGGGTTCTTAGTCTGGAGGATATTTTGTAATCAATTGAATTTGACAACATCATTTCTGCTGACATACAGTAAGTAAACCAAAGAAATATGAATTTTCCAATGAAGAATTTGAATAATTTTAATGGCATTAAAGTATATTGAGGGGGGGGGGTTAAAGAAAACTTTAAATTACACCGTATTTCACTTTAACATGGTGCTTTAAGCGGTTTATTTTAAGGTTAGACTTTCTGTATGACTCATTACAAAAATCTAGCACTTTGATTGACAGCTTTAAGTGACAGCTGACAACCAGGAAACTAAACACTCAGACAAGAGACAGAGGTTAAAACACTACTGCGGACATCTAACGAGGGAGAAAGATGACCAGGGGGGACTGGTGAGCGCGCATGTTAGCAGATGTCACGTGGATTGATAAAAACAAAAGATTGAGATGTAAACAATGGTGGCGACTGCAGCACAGCTATTTTTTTTTAGACCCTATTAATCCTCTAAGGGGATGCAAATGCTTTTTTTGTGTGTGTTTATGTTAACTCTGTTTATCCACAATGGCAGTGGGAAAATCACTGCAGTGATAAGTTAATTATTCAGCAACGACTCGGTCCTTCTCTCCCTCTGACACTCTGTTCCTTCCACTTCTACTTCTTCAATAAAACCAGCGCGAGCACGCACGCACGCACACACAAATCCTCCCACGCAAGCTCGAGATGATGTCACACACAAAAAGCTGATGATACCGAATACGCTGTGTATACCCACATGCTCGCATTCAAAGGTTTAAGCTATCATGCACAGCGCATTAGTACAAACGCACACACTCGCCCAGGTGCGAACATCTCCAGGCGGTGTGCCAGTCAGGCCGGCAGGCTGCCAGTATACCAGACAGAGGGTCTGTTGTGTTGTAAATGTCAGATGTCCCGCTGTTTGTGCCAGCATGCATCTCCCTGCTAAGCACTCATTTAAACACACTTAATACACAGCGTGTGGGGCTGAGGGAGCCGGAAGGAAGAAGTAAAGATGGAGCGGGAATACTGAGAAGTAGTGTGAGTTTGGATCAAGCCTGCTTGTTCAGTAAAACCCTAAAAATCAAGCTTCTGTCCTACACAGCCTTTCTTTGTTGTTGTAATATGCCCATTTTTCCCCACAGGGATCATTAGCCTTTCATGTCGCTTCACTGTATCAGATATTTCAGCTGAGAGTTATTCAGAGTTCATGAACTACTCGTAAAGGTAAAAGGCTTAAAAAAAAAAAAAAAAACTGGAGAGATAGGGAGGATCTTCAGAAATGTATGATAAGGAGATGAAGAAAGAGGCAGAAACTGAGCAGAGTATTTAGAACTGCCAGGAGAGCCGGTCTCTCTAGTGACGGCTCATTCACTGCGTTCCCAAGGTAACCAGTGAAAGTATTCGCTCAGAACAATGGCAATATCACTAGCCTGTAATTTGTGTGTTTGTGTGTTGCTTTACTCTACATCATGTATGTTAAATAAGAATTGTGATGATGATATCATTCTTTGACTCTGTGCACACCGACACTACATTATAATGCAAATTAGGAGTCAAAACATCATCATCATGCAGTTAGAGTTAGTTAATTCACTGCATATAAGTGTGTGTGTGTGTGTGTGTGTGTGTGTGTGTGTGTGTGTGTGTGTGTGTGTGTGTGTGTGTGTGTGTGTGTGTGTACCTGCGACAGGCTGGAGAAGCCCAGGTTACGACAGCCATTGCATGGAGTCAGTGCTTCCCAGAAGCCAGTGGGACCGCAGCTCTTTTCTGCCTCATCTTCTTCCATGGCCGGAGGGAGAGGTGGCGTCGGCCGCTGTGAGCACAAAATTCAGAACACAAGTATACGATTGTCATTATAACAAGTAACCAGTAATAATCAGCTCAAAGATTAGAGGGTGTATGTGTCCCAAGAAGATTAATTGTCAACCGGACAAAGAAAAGACTGATGGTACCGTACAAAAGCCATTTGTATACATCAGCATAGATTTAGGAGGACAGAGGGTGACAGCAGTTATTTTCAAAGCTGCTATGACCAATATATTTACAGTAACAGTGGCTCGTGTAACCCTGGCACAGACAGAAACAAATTGGAATAAACAAGCTTTTACATTAAGACTGAATTAAAAGAACAGCAGAGCTCCTGAAGGCTCTGCTGGTTGAGAGAGGGGTGGGAGTTGGAGGCTATTATGAAGCCTTTCCAGGTGCCACTTATTGGTCAGAAGCAGCTCACTGTTGATTTGCCTTCTGGAAAGAAAAAAGAAGCAAGTAGGACCGCAGAGACTGGTCACCCACCTCTGCCATTCTCTTTAGCTCTACACACAGAGTTATTAAATTCATCTTTTTGGCTTCAGAGCACAATGCTAACGTCGCTCTGTGACAGCTGTGGGTGCAAGTAAGTGGCAGTTTGCTAAAATTATTTAACTTATGATGCTTATGGCTAAATGTGCAGCAGATTCACCAAAAACACTCTTATGGGATAAAATCAAACAATCAAATACATTCTTATCTAGAATTTCTTTCCCTGACTTTCTTCCATTACTGGAGATTTTGATAATTACAGTAAAAGCCAGCTTATTTCCCCTCAAAGGCACCATCTTTATCAACCTCAGTATCTCTTTGTGAAGCTCTTCATGGGGATCACAGCAAAAACCTGCAACCCTTCTCATATAACTACTTGAAATACCTGCACAGCACTGCTTTGGGCTAGTATGTGTTAGTGAGAAAAGCCCATTAATAGCAGAACATCTGAGGCTCACACGCAGTGCCCTTTCCTGGGGGCTCTTTGGCTCTCAGGGGACAGGTGTGCGGATGGGCTCTGCAGTATGAAGCGTCAGAGGGCAGATAAAGCCCACCTGATATCTCTGTGAACCAAACAACGCAGCCGAGGGCGTAGACCACAGCAGATTACAAAGACAAAAACACATATCGGCCGTCTCTAAAACTGCATATAGCTTTTACCAGGAGTGATGAGGGTGCACAGACTGAGGGAGGTCTCATGTTCATCATGCGGTGATTATCTTTAGAACAGAGGTCTAAAAGATGACAAGCGAGAGGGCAAAAAGAACAAAAAAAGAAAAGGATTAAGAGCGGCAGGAATGCAGAGGGCATGCTAAAGAAGCAAAGAATGAAAACTGTGCACCCAAATGAAGTTACAGAAGGAAGGAGAGACAGATGGAAAGAGCCAAAGAACGGCAGCGAGAATGGAGACGGAGGCAGAAAATGAGGCAGAAAGCGAAAGGTCACCAATCGCTCCAGATTGCAGAGGGCCCTTTGCAACACTTGAATATTGATTGATCTAAAAAGGACTGCAGTATTCACATATACATACTGCACTGTATGCATAAACAATACATAACCTTTCATTACAGTATGAATGTGATGCCAGCCAGTGTTCAATAGAGAGGACACAGTTAATTATTCATACTGAAAGCTGCATAGCTAATCAATATTACATTAGTTGTCAATGGGAAAGCTTTAAAGGGATAGATTATGACTTAGGGAAAATCACCTGCTTAACTACATGAAAATGTGTCTTTTATGTCTGTCTGAAAGCTTCTTAACACAAATGAGTTTAGTTCATTTGATGGAGGAAACACAAAATGATTTATACTTGGATTTAAACTGACTCCAGTGTAATGAGTTTAAGTTACACGAGTTTAAATTTTACAGATCAATATGAAACCCAATAAACCCTTAGACATTTCCCTGCACTACATGCACATGGCTCTGATAGTGCAGCCAACTGGTTAGTGAAAACTAACCATGCATAAAAAATATCTGTTGAAGAGAGTCTTTGCATGGATGAAAAACACAGTTTTTACACAGATTTTAAGTGGCTCGACAGATCCAGGCTCAAATATCTTTACAATGACTGAATGGGTTACGCTGCACTAGATTTCTTTCCTAATTGTTTGGACCACTAACACTGAAAAGTGTGATATGTCCCCTGATGGGAAGACAGGAACTGCAGGTGTGGCCACAAAATGCCATTTCCACAAAAAAGGAGTACATTTTCATATTATAATTATATTTAAAATGGGTTTCTTTTTTTACAAAAAAAAACAAAAAAACAATCAAACTAATCAAGTCTGGAGTGAATTTTTTATATTTTATGTCTCATGTTCAGAGTTTTTACTCAGGGCTGCAAGTATTGTACAGATTTCCAACTAGCATGGAGAAGTCTTAATTAACTGGTCATTATAGACAATCATGGTTAGCGATGAATAAACAAGGATCAACTCCTAAATCTAACTGACATCTACAGCAAGGTGACATTTTTGGTGCAGAGAACAATATCGTGGCAAAAATTACATTTCAAACCAGTATGAAAAATCTGATCAATATGCCCAATAATATGATTTATTACAATATATCCTTACTTGATTCTGTGCTTAGTGATAGAATGTTAGTATCGGGAGACAGTAAATTTTATAACCTGCTAATCAGTGTCCCTCAACATATAGCTTAAAGCAAAGCTGTATATCATTATAGTCCTGCAGGGTTGTTAGCATGGCTACAGATTGGCACCAAATATTAGAAATTAAGGAACACATTTGATTTTTAGTCCAGACAGTACTTGTAAAGGGTATTTACAGGTTCCGGCCTCTTAGATGTGAGGATCTGATTCTCTGCTCTATGCATCATCTGCACGCAAAACACAGAAAGAGTCCAAGTAGGGAAAAGAAAAGTGGCCAGCAGGGGGCGAGCTGTAGAAAGAAGTCAGAGTGCAAGTCCACAAGAAAGTTTTCCTCACTTGACTTATGACCTCATTAAACACTTTTCTGTTGGGTTTATGGCCTCAGTCACTACCTTAGCTTTAATTCACTTAACATGATGTCAATTTTGGTCCAATTTAGAGTAAAACAGACGACAAAGCATCCAAGCCTCATTTGTCACATCTGGTTTCCAAACACCAAGATGAAAATGGCCAGAACACTCTACTTAAAGCTCCACGATGACATCCACCTTTTATGTACAGTCTGTGCTTTTCCATCACGGTTATTGGGATACACAAGTTCTGGAATTCTGGCTGGAAAAAATACACAATCTCAGCTTTGATTTGAAATACTTAGATAAGCATGTGGACTAAATTATTTAGTTTTGAATTATAATTGAATAATAAATTCTTGTGTAATAAATGTAAGCAAAGAATACAACCAGTGCCAGCAGACCAGTGGCATCAGATTATAACAAACACATGCTGGTTTAACCACACAGAATGCACATGCTAGTGCTCATTTGAACACAACTCACACACATTTCCACTCTGACTTTCTGAATTCACACTGTGCCAGCATTCTTCGTGAGTGTATGCAATCTATGTGTGAGTTATTGCGCATATTTGCATTGTTCATTTCTGTACTATAGAGACATTGAATCGCATACTAAATAGGCCCGGCCTCAGTTTAGACAGTAGCCTGCGGGCACATATAAACACACACAGACATACACAAGCTAGGAGTGTCAGTAATAGAATACAAATTGGTACTTATAGAGAGGGGCACAAGATGGATTCAGGTAATTACAGCCTGAGTAAGACGTGGTGTACGTGTTTAATGTGCATGCATGTGTGAGAGAACCTCAGCATGAGGTCTGTGCACCTGCTGCACTGTCCATAAAAGCTACTTGAATTACGCTGAAAGTGAACTTATTAAAGAAATGAAAAAAAAAAAATTGGACTATTGATCAGCGTCACAATATTTTTTGCTGGAGTGTCTGTGCATGTGTTACTGTAGGGGAGAGAGATAGAGAGAAATAGAAAGAAAAATAGAAACAGACAAGCAGTAATAAGTGAGAAGCGCAGGCACATTCGATCGCATTTCTTTGGACAACCCTGTGAGTGTGCACGCCTGAGCGTGCGCGCACGTGTGTCTGTGTGTGGTCTAAAGGTTCAGGTGTGATAGATGACCTGTGTTTCTGTCTTTCTGGCTGATGGAATTGAGCCTCAGAGCCTCTTCGTCACGCTGTGCTGGCTGTTAGAAATAAACTGCAGGTGTGATTCTCTGGTCAGCTAACACTGATAAAGGTCATCCACTTCCTCCTGAGCTGAACTTCAAGCCATTAATGTCTAATCAGTTTTCTCCTGCGTAAGAGTGTGTGTGTGTATGTGTGTTGTGTTAGGAGAGTGTGGACAGATACGGGGAAGGCGTGAACAATATTTCAGCATAAATAGGCACCAATTTAGAAGAAGGTCATGAAAAATATCTGCAGGCTGTGAACGGATCTTTGAGCACAAAGAATAATTACAATTGTAAATAAACCCTGGACCTGTTTTGTTTCTGTAACAAGAAGTGACAACTCAACAGGACGAGCCAACTCAGCAGCATCAGTCTGATACTGCCCTCTGTAGTCAAAATAGTCAAAGTGCAGTCTTTTTTGTAAGCCAGAAGTACACAAAGTGCCCATTTTATTAGGTGCACCTTGTTAATACAAGGCTGATCCCGCTTTGACTTTAAAACTTCCTTTAAAACTTCCTGAAGGCTTCATGACGCAGATTCAGTGAGCTGCTGGAAACACTTCTCGTTCACATGAATCTCAAGTCTCAGACTGAGATATGCCAAGATGCAAGCCATGCTTTCATGCTGTTTACAGCTAATTCTGATCCCATCAACAGAATGTTGCAGCAGAAATCGACACCCATCAAACCAGGCACCATTTTCCAATCTTCTCTTCCTGTTTTTGGGTAAGCATGTGTGAACGGTAACCTCAGTTTCCTGTTAGCGTTCTCTTATCTGACAGGAGCGGCACCCGGTGTGGTCTTCTGCTGCCGTAGCCCATCTGGTTCAAGGCTGTGAACTCTGAGATGCTCTTCTGTACATCCTGGTTCTGACAAGTAGTTATTTCGGTCACTGCTGCCTTCCTATCATCTCAAAGCAGACATGCCCTTCTCCTCTGACCTCTGGCATTCAACAAAGCATTTTTGCCCAGAGAATTACCGCTCGCTCGATATTTTCTCCTTTTTCTCAGACCAGCCTAGCTGGCACAAACAACCACATCACTTTCAAAGTCACTCAAATCACCTTTCTTTCCCATACTAATGCTCAATTTGAACTTCAACGGGTCATCTTGACCGTGTCTGAATGCCTGAGTAGCTGCCATGTGACTGGCCGATTCGATATTTGTATTAACAAGCAGCTGAACAATACCCAGTGAAGTGGCCTTGACAGTAAATGAAGATCTGCAGCACAGCTGGGCCCTGTGTGCAGTAAGATAAAACATCTTGAAGGACTAAATAAGAGCTGATAAGCCTGCAGAGAGAAATTCTTTTAGATAAACAGAGAGCCTGCCTGCAGTCAAACATTTATAGATGTGGCAGAAACATTTTACTCAGAGCCAAAATATTTTTCTATCGATTTTTAAGTCTTAATTTATTCTAGAGCAACACAGACATTATTGTAGGGACTAATTGCAATTCGGTCACTCCTGAAATTAAGACTTTCTGAGCCAGTGACCTCATACCAATCTTATCTGAAATTGCAACCATAAACTATCTAGTTTTTTTTTTTTTCTTCATTTGGCAGATTTGCACTGACATTTGCACTTTTGTTTTATCTGTTTACTAAAACAGGAGAAAAAAAAAGAACAAGTAAAACAGAAAGCAGGCCAGCACAAAGCAGCCAACTAAAGGGATATTTAGGGGCATAAATCAAACTCCAAAGACAGCAGGAGAAAAAGAAGTGCTGCAAAACCACTAAATTCTTGTATTTAAGAAACTGGAATAAGGCCCGGACATTTACTTTTGAGTTAACCATCATCATAGTCAAGTGTCAGTTAACAGAAAAGTAGAAATGCATTAGTAGTTTTTCTTTTTGGCATGGAGTTTTTCAGAACAACTTTAAACTCTGGTGTGAGAATATTTAATTACCAACGAGGTGTTCAATTGCAAACTACCTCAGTGCCCTTTTTTCCATTTTTGCCTGGCTCATTACTTCCCACAAAATGCATTTACATGAGCAGACCAAGAAAGGAGAGGCAAACACCACAACCAAAATGCACCACGCCTCTGTAATAGCCTAGTGGCGTACCTTGCTGGCTCGAGTCAGAGTGCCGTTGGGTCGATCTGGGCGCTCCTCATCGGACAGCCGCCCGCTACCGAAGCTGTCCATAGAGTGGGAGGAGATGGTGTGGCAGAGCTCCTCGAATGAGTAGTCCCTATCCCGGCACTTTTTGATCTCATGAAGCAGTTTGGACAGTTCGCTTGTCACAGCATCATCTGAGGAGGATGTAAGAAATGTGATCCGTATCTGTGAAGCCAGTTATTCTCATACCGGGTACGCCAGCAAATATATTTTATCACCAAAACAACAAAGAAAAAAAGGTGGAAGAAAATCTTTTATATGCCTGTCTGATTTATTGTGAGATTAACCTGTTTGGCAGACACAAAACTCCTCCCCCGTCTGCTTCCTGCTTTGCTTTTGTGTCGCATTAAGGCACACTGTGCTAATCACTTCCTCCTGCTTCCCTCCACGACTCTCTAGGTAATCAAGGTAATTATGGGATCTGCTGACAATCACTGAGAGGAGAGCAGATCAGCACACACTCAGCAGGTTGCAATGTCATATTTGTAACACAGGGGGCAGTGCTGGACAAGGTAAGTGTGGAGTGGCAGTGACTGTTATTCTCCACTAAAGGAGCTGCTCTCCATGGCTTTATTCAGCCCATATTGCAAAAAGTAAACAATAGTTCCAATCAAGTTTAGTGGCGTTGTTCTTAGAGTAAACTGGACACATGCATTTGGATGATGGACTGGTCTGTAATGTTCCCTTATATATAAATAAATGCTTTATATAAATGCCTTTGTAGTTGTTTGGGTATATTACTAAACATATTGTAAGCCTTTGTGCAGAATGCATAAAGGAATGTGCTACATAGGTTGTTATTTGTTGTTATGTCATCTGTCTACACCCAGTTTCTGTCTTTATTTCTACCACTTCCTCTTTTTAGAACTAAAAAAAGCTGTATTTAGTCACCTCAGAGCTCACAGTCCAGTACTTCAGTTGTCACATGAATCTGTCTTCATACTTACTCTTGTGTCTCAGTGAAGGGGACGCGGAAGGCGAGGGAACAGAAGTTCGAGGTGTAGGGACAGGACACGTGCGGACAGGCTCCTCCAGGATGCTCAGCTTCTCCATCTCATCCATCATATATTCTACAGACACGTGGAAACAGCGGAGAATTAAGAAGATGGACGATGAAGCAGACAAGATGAAAGCAATGTGAATTAAGGGGAAAGTGAAAATATGCCAGGAAGACGGGAATAATGAGCAGAAAGGGCACAGAGTGGAGGAAGTTTGGAGAGTGATCGAGGAGGGAGAGCGAGAGAGAAAAAAATCATTTCAGAGGCATTTTACCAGATCAATATAATAGCACAGCCATCAGTATTGTAAACAGCTTGAGCTGCATTCAATTCACACTTTTCCCCGCACCGCAAATTCACTTCACAGCTTCTGCTAATAAAGCAATCTGCTGTTCACGAAGGTAAAACAGAACAAATTATGTGGCTAGGGAAGGAAAGAGGAAGAGGAGGGGAGAAAAGGGTTCAGGTGAAGGGCCAGAAACAAAGTTCAACACTTGCTTAACTCAGGCAAAGCACACGAATACACTTGCAGACAGAAATTAGGTGGCAAATTCCCTGCAGAGTCCTAATGAGGGAGCCGGTTAATGTCAGGAGGAGTGTTTGTGCGTGTGGGTATATTTTCATTATTATGAATAGTGGCATTCAGCTCAGTAGTTATGACGAACAACCACATTTGCATACAACTACACTTAGTACTGGAATTTGTATCCGACTCAAAAAGAAAGACGAAATGCTTCGACAGATTTATTAAGTTCCATAAACAGCAGAGAACATAAAGTGCAGCGTCTTTATAAAATAATAAAATAATCCACTGAACTGTAGTACACAAGCAGTTGCTGATGGGTAGTACAAAATGAACTTGTTAATTCAAACAGTCGGATGAATCGTGTGCTGTGAAACAAATGAGATTCTATTCATAACGAGGTGCCTACGGCAACCAGAAAGCCCCTCGACTGGCACAATTGAGTAAATGACAAGTATTCTGCTCTTTGCGTCTCTGTCTGTGCGTGTGTGTGTGTGTGTGCTTTTCCATCTCCTCTCCAACAGGAAATGGCATGCAGCTGATCTTTTCACTGAGTCACAGCTGCGTCCTTTCCCTCTCTCTCTCACACATTCACTCTCCAATTTATGCTGAAGTCCAAATCTCTGTTTGCACTTCTAATTTAGAGAGACAAGCTTTTCACGGCTGTCATTTCTGACCAATATGCACAATGACATGAATTTTTGACTTTTAAAAAGCTACGTTCATTTCATAAACATATTTTCTAGCCTCACTTGTGTGCATATTAACAAATATTCCCCCAAACTGTGATTCTATATGCACAGCTCGGGATGTGAACAGCTAAGGATGCCGAATTAAGTCCAGACAGCTGCACTGTATTGACATCTTCATCCCCAGTTATCCACATAATCACTCTTCATTCTTGTAAATACAAGTGTGTAAACAAGCAAATCCACAGAACTGTATTGTAAACTCTATCCATTCTCTTCTGCTTTTCCAAATTAGGGTCGCAGAAGTTATTTTAAACTGTAGAGGAAATCCCAAATATACCAAATAAAGCTAAATGTTAGGAGTAGGTGTACAAAACAAGGAGCAAGAATCTAGTAGGTGGTGCTGCGACAGAGGCTATACGGCATTTGGTTAGCATACACTGACTGGTGAGTTACATATATCACTTTTCTGTCATTTAACTGTTCAATGATGTTGGTTTAAAATGAATGTCAATGTAGGAGGTCTGTATCAGAGGGAAAAGCTGAAAAACGTTTGAAAGTCCAAAATGTATGTCCTTCATATTTTCTAAAGGATTCTGGCCACCAGGCCTGGTGTTCGACTGTCTTGAATCTGAAGTCAATAACATGAACATCCTGTCTTGGATCAAAAATTCAAGCTAGTGCTGGTGTTATGATGGGGGGTCCAACTGGGCATTGTTTCAATTCAATTCAATTCAAATTCTTTATTGTCCCAAAAGGGAAATTAGTTTAGCAACAGGATAAAAGTAAACAAAAAATAATATAAAATGACAATAATAGTAGTAGAAAATCCCAGAACAGTTATATGGCATTTAGGAGACAGGATGCAGTACGGATAAAAGAAGTCTGGAGTCTTTTGGTCTTCCTCAGAGGTACCCTAAAACAGCGGCTGGAAGGCAACAACTCAAACTCACTGTGAAGTGGATGGTTTGAACAATTAACAATAGAATGAGCCTTTCTAAGCACATTTTTATTGTAAATGGCCAAAAGTCCATCTTACCAGCGCCCTGAAATTTTGCTAGCAGTTTTTACCAAAAGACCCAACCTCTTCTTATTCTTCACCGTCAGGTTACCAAACCAGGCAGCAATACAAAAAGACATCACAGATTTGATAAAACTTCTATAAAACAAAGACAACATCTCAGATGAGACATTAAAAGATCTCATTTTCCTTAAAAACAACAGTCTTTATTGAACTTTTTTAGTAATGGCATCAGCATGAGATCCAAAACACAGTTTATGGTCAAGTACCACACCTAGATATTTGAAAATCCCAACATCAGCAGTTTTAACGATAGTGGGTGATGAGCTATAAGACTAAGAGGACTTCCTAAAATCAATAATCATGTCTTTAGTTTTTGACACATTTAGTGAAAGGAAGGAGTCATCACACCAATCCACAAAATCATGTTTAAACACCACAGCCTTGAGTATTGTTGCTGACCATGTCCATTCCTTTAGGACACAGTGTACCAATCTTTTAATGGCCGTTTCTAACAGGGTAACTCATCATTTCACAAACTCAAATCATATCAAACTGGTTTCTGGAACATGCACTCAAATGTTCACCGTACTCAAAGGGCCTCCGCCGTCACCAGATCGCAATCCAATAGAGAACCTTTGGGATGTAGTGGAACAGAGCAATATTGAATCTATGCCTCGAAAAATTCAGTAAGTGCTGAAGGCAAAAAGCAGGTGTAACCCACTACTGCTGAGGTGTACCTAATAAAGTGCTGAGTGTACATCGTGTAGTTTCAATAAAGGGCTTGAACAGAGTCCAATTCTGTTATGTAGCGGAGACGCAGACCATCTCTAAAGCTCACTGCTCTTCATTAGCAAAAAACGAATTACTCAGAAGTTTTAGATGCTGGGTTTGGGGGCCGCTTTATGAACTGAAGAAGAGAATTTTAGCCCATTGTTCACTATACCTTTAGCTGGTTAAGCCTCCAGAGGTAAGCATGTGCTGTTTAACTCTGCCTGACTGATGAGAATCACAAAAGAGAACTAAAACTAAAAAGCATTTCGGGGAG
This sequence comes from Aulonocara sp. 'chitande type north' Nkhata Bay, assembly GCF_057382095.1. Lineage (NCBI taxonomy): Eukaryota > Metazoa > Chordata > Actinopteri > Cichliformes > Cichlidae > Aulonocara > Aulonocara sp. 'chitande type north' Nkhata Bay. The sequence continues at coordinate 28,462,137 of NC_141360.1, read as the reverse complement.
CAACTAGCTATGTGAAATCATTTTTCAAGATGTGTGGGTAGGTTCTTCGCAACAACAAACCACTTCCACTTCACATATGTAACTCTGAAGCAAGTAGAAGGATAATAAAGCAACAACTACATGTTAAGGTTTAAAACACAAGACAAATATAGACAATTTTCCCCGATTTTGTTATTTGTTTACGCCTCAAATTGTTGTCGTGCTAAACGTGAAATAGGAAACTTGAATCACTAATTACATCTAAATTGTTCTGCCCTTTGCATCGCTGTGCGTTCCCTGGTTTAATGTCAGCTTTCTGTCTGTTATTTTCTAACCGTGGACGATTTGTTACATTCCTGGGGCTCAGTCTCTGCTCCCCTTTCTATCTTTGTCTCCTAGTTAAGACTGTTTAGCGGTTAATTTAGGCTCTCCTCGTTCGCCTATCCCTCCAATCCTGTCTGTCTTTATCTCACTCTCTTTAAATCATGCGCAACAACACGCCTAACGTACACCCACAGACTACACAATGACAGATAGCGAAGGCCTCCAAGCCACAGATTAGAGCGTTCAAACTGAACCTCATAATCACTTCAGGATAAAACTGTCTTTAGAAGGTGCAATATGGAGAATCTTTGGGTCCGCGGGGACTGCGGCGCAAACTCACACAAACAAGCATTGGTTGCACACAAAACCCACTGCAGCAGGACAAGAGCCAAAACAGGGTTCTTAATAGCAGGTGCAAGGGCAAAAAGTCCACAAAGAAAGGCATCATTTACTTCACTCATCATAGCTCGTGGTTCTAAACTTCACAAGAGTAGAAACTCTTGTCAGAGCAGATAATTTTTTTAACTCATCAAAGCAAGAAAAGCAAAAATGAAACTGATGCCTGGGATGATTGTTGCATTCCAGTTAGCTGAGCCTTTTCCAAATTCAACCATCATTAAGGATTTTAACAAGGGATTTTCCTGCTTTGACAAGTTGGGATGTTTGAAACTACTATTAAATAGCAAAGCAACAAAATCCAATATGAAGATGTAAGTCTGACCTTTTATGGCATGCCAAGGTCTTGCTGCTCCTTCACAATGTGTGTCGATATTAGTATTCATTTATACACTGCTGGAGAACATCTATTATAAGGGTTCTTAAGTGGTTTAGATATGGACTTTATTGCACAGTAGTCATCAGAAATACCATAGTGCCATTTATCCACTGAAACTTCCAGAATCTTATTGATAACAATCTTATTTAAAATCCAGCTAAACCAGTGAGACAAAGAAAATAAGTCAAGGCTAACAGTAACAGTGCATTCAAACTAAACACATACAGGAGCTTCCATTGTCGCTGGTGAACTGTTAAATCTTTCTTTTTGTTGTTATATATTTAGTGAACTTATATAAGATTCTTACACCTGAAATGCCCCACTTTCTCAATTCATCTAAATCAAAAGTGTGTGCGTCTTTACCTTGGATGAGAGCAGTGATCTGCTGGGATTTTGGTGCGGGATGATCCCTCAGAATCTCCAGAGCCGTTCTTCCTTGGCTGTCTCTTAGATTGGTGTCGATCCCTGACACACAAACACACCCAAGAAAACGTGCATAAAATACAAGAAAAAGAGGGGGGAAAGTCAACACCCATTACTTAGTCTAACAATACAGGACCTACTCAGGCTTGCTCATGATAATTCACCTTCACCGCAGATACACAGAACTAAACACATTCAAGCGCAGTATACAAAAATAAATATGAAGTCAGATCTGTAAACACACCACTCAGTCAGAAACACCAGGGAGCATTTTTTCCAAGATTATAACCCAAATGTTTTGTAGATGAATGCAAATTAGTCTCACACATACACATTCTTGCAATGCTAAGTCACAATCTCAGACAATGACACATAAAAAGACTGCATTCAAAGACTGATGCACAATATCAAATAGGCCATATGTGAAAATAAATGTCATTCCAATCGTTCTGCTGGGTACCATCAGAAATGTATCAAACTGTAATAAAAAGACATTTACACCTAAGTTAGCATTTCAGGTTTTTATTTTCCCTCCTTTTTCCTCCTTATTTCTCATGTGGTTTGTACATTTATAAATGAAGTCTGTAATGTGATTAGTGCTTCAAGGAACTGTAGATGTAAAAAAAACAGCTTCCCTGGCTTTTTTATTTATCGAAAATAACAAATGTGTTTAAAAGAAAAATGTATTATAATAATAACGGCTTGTTGTTTAATGCTCTTCATGTCCCAGAGTTGTGCTAAACTTAGCTTACTGTTTAGTAGCATTCAGTTTTTATTTAGTTGTTCTTAACTTTCTATTTTTAGCCTTTTTAGCCTTTATTTGAGCGGTCAGTAAATAGCAGACCAGAAAGTAGCAGACACTCTAATGACTGGAGGCCCCGCCAAGCTCAGACGTTGCAATGCTCAGAGAAAGTACAGAAATAACCACATTTACCTACTCAACTTGAATGTCACATGATCCTTTTCTGTGATACTAAAGGTTATTTCTTTGGTCAAAAAAATGACTGATGCTTACTTGATAAAGCAGTTACACCAACAAGCCATTCTCTACGCGTAGGCATTGAGGCCCATCCTACACCTCTACAGTAAACCCACCTACCGACAGGCAATATTTTTAGCTATATCGGGTTAGAGCTCAGTGACTCTGACAAGTACAGCCCTGCTTTGATCCAGGATGTTAATAAAATCAAGGCAAAAGGAACATGGCCACCCAGAGGAAATCCTGTAGGAAACAGGAAGTGCTGAAGGAAAGTAGGTGGAGGATGGCAATGATGTCAAAAGGACAACAGTGTCCAGGCTGTTTTAGTAAAAGTACTAACTATACCCACATGACTTTGAGCTACTAGTTAAGACAGGAGCTGTTCTACCTTCGGGAATCTTTTTCAGTCATTGCATAAGATGACATAAGACAACACATCCTAATTATGCAGTTGCAGAGAAACTGGCCAAAACAATAACAAAGCTTGAAGTGAGGAAGAATTTAGCAAACAGATGTTTGGAGTTCACCTGAGGGCAAACTGACTCACAATTTAGGGAAGGAGAGGGAAAACACAACAAAACAAAATTCCAAACATCTAGCCACAGGTTGAAAAAAAAAAAAAAAAAAAAGAGGGAGAAACAAGGGAAACACACATATAAGGAAACACGCACAGTTTTTGTTTAGCCGGGGTATATTTATAGACCCACCTGAGTCAAGCAGAAGGCGAACAACATCCATCTTCCCAAAGAGAGCTGCCTCATGGAGGGCACTGCCATTCTCGGTCTACAAGAGACAGAGATAGCATTTGTGTATTAATATTAAGTCACTTTAACAATTCAAAGTGGAGACAAAAATAGACATCAAAACCAGAAAGCACAAGAGGCGTTAAAAAAAGAAAGGAAAGGGAACTGGGATTAAAAGGGAGCAAAAAGGCAATATTTTGATTTGATACAATCTTTTTTTTCCCCCCCTCGCTGGCAGTTAAATGAAAGAGATTCAGAGAGATTAAAACAAGTTACATTCCCTCGCCTCCAAACAGTGCGAGGCCACAGCGATTTCAAACCATTACACAAGCAGCAGGCGCCTGTGTGGAAACGTCCCACTTTCACCTCACCCTACGCTGGCCCGTATCAGCCTCCAGTCCAACTAATAGAGATATTACAGATATGATGCAACACACTGAAACCAGCACGGGGATGGTGCCAGTAAGTGTCTCATCCCGTATCAGCAGTGATGAGAGAGACGATTATTCTGACAAGGATACATTTAAAAAGTGCAACAACATAAAGAACAGCTGTTTAATCACACAGCCTGAGGGTGAACAGGACCAAAATAGCTAGACTTAAAGGTGTAGAATTTTTATGTTACAGCATCCTTTGCTGATGCTAATGACTGATATCCTAGGATGTGGAAACACACACATCGGAATGTTTTCCATACCAGCGGGCAGAGTAAGCAGAGTAAGCAGCTTAAGAACAAACAACCTCCAAACAGTTCCATCGAGCACTTAAAGCCTCCTCCACTAATGCTCCACCCCACAGCCAACAAGACCCAATATTCACTATCAACATGCCAGACACTAGAGTACATCCACACAGGGTCTTTTTATAACAGATTCCCTTCCTGACAAAACCCAACAGATTTTTTTATTTAACTAAAGTCAAATCTATTTTAAATAACCTAAAGTTAAAATTTATTGGAGGGCCAGTACTGGGCCGATATTATTGGCCAATATTTGGTACTTGTTAATATATCAGTAATGGCATTTATTAAGGCACTCTGCTGTTGCAAACACACGTACAGTACAACTAGCTCCATCCTCCATGCTTCTCATGAAAAAGCGACAAATTGTCAGTGCTTGGGAGGAAGCGAAGCGTGGCTATATGTGGACAAGTTTTACATTTGATACCAAGGAAAACAGGATGCTTTGTAAACCACGTTGAGTAACTCTCAAGGGTAATAAAACAACAACCTTTTACACTTTATTCTACTATAATCTTATAATATTTAGTCTAAATTCTAACTAAAACGAAATAACTTTTTAGTCAAAGGACTATGACTAAAAAGTCAGATCTATAAATTGTCCTAAAAAGGTCCTATGTTGGTCGGACTCTACCAAATAGCGCGCAGTGAATTTGTCCACTGTATTTCTGCTTCAGTCAATTGTTTCCATACAATCAGAATAATTAGCAAAAATAAGCTACAAAAATAGATCAGGTCAATAGGTAGGGATGCTATTACTATGTTAATCATCATTCAGCTACTTGAGACTCACGTCCTGCAGTCCAGTTGACTCATTCTGCACTTGAGATGAGCAGCAAGCTGGAGGGCCACTCCAACCAGAACCAACAGGAGGTAATGAACTGCTACTGCTATGCCTACCTCAGCAAGGACTATTAGGTGCAGCTGGGAAGACTTATACACACACACACACACCCCGCTAATAAAGCCAAAAACACAACGTGTATATATATATAAGGGAAACGCTGTAACTAGTTTTACTTTGATGAAGTTACTGCTATATAGCTTAACAGGACATCATGATCCTGAAGGTCTTTCTGGAACATTAAACATACTAATCTGTGCATGTTGCTGGAAGCAATAGAGCCCATCGAGGATACTAAGGACTTCAACATACACAAAGACACGTGTTTCACACTCGCAGCCACACACACACACACACACACATGCTGAACACGTTGCATCCTTCATAGCTGGCTTCCTGACAACACAGATGAAACCCTGGACTGAATAGAAGTCCCAGCCGTAATGAAGACAAATTATCTGGACGACAGCCGACACTGCCAGGAAATTCTGCTCGACGCAACACTACACCACATCAGTGTGATCGTCTTCTGCAGGAATACTCAACTTTTTCTGTTTCCCCTGACACAAAGGTGTTATCGCCACAGAGAAGGGATTGATGGCAAAATGAAGCTATAACGCCATATGCGACAGCTCCTCTGTCTTTTGAAAGTTAAAAAGGTCAAAGGCCCAGATCCCTCGGAAAAATCCCGCAGGTGTGAATCCAAAGTGGAAACAGACGAAATGTCAAATTTGTAGCGCCTGCGAGTTTATCACAATGTGGATGTCTCCCCTGCAAAACAAAATCTCTGCTGCCCTCATGCATGAAAGCGGAGGTTGTATCTCAGGAAGAGATCCACCCCCTATTCTAGTACACACATCTTGCCCTCCTGAACCTCCTTTACCACTTCCTGTCCTGTTTCCCATAGCGATTATGCAGTGATGTCATGAGGAATCAAGGAAGGCAGTTCTTACTCCGAGTTTCCTGGAATTGAAAGGCAGATGAATCGGTTTAACGACAGCACGCAGAAATGTAGCACTCACTGCTCATGATGGGACGACGAGGTAAATGTCTGAATGTGAATGCTCACATCATCCCTCTTACTTATGCTTGACAAAAAAATAGGACTCTATATTAATCAAAACAGCTGCACTGCAGGCAATAATGACCTAAAGCATATTTTTGTGCAAGACAGTGTTGGAAATAGCAGTCAGCTGTGTTTGTGAACAAAGATGTGTGTATCTATACTAAACTTTTGCCCTGTGTTGGCTATAGGTCACTCAGTGGCACGTTCCTCCATACTGTAGGGATTTCCCCTCATTATTATGGGAACAGACAGAGGATGAAAGAGTGTGTGAGAGCAAGAGAAAAAGAGAGGAGAAAAGAGAGAAAGTGCGCTGCATGTATAAATTATTCATCCTCACTCACACAGACCTATATGGCATGACTCCAATTACTGACCTGTACACACACACTCTCTCTTTTACACACACACACACACACACACACACACACACACACACACACACACACACACGCACACGCACACGCACACGCACACATGCACACATGCACAATTTGCTTTCCATTCTTGGAATGCCATCTGTGAGTCACCCACAGCATCCACTCTGCACCGTCAACATTATAGTACAGTTCTGACAGTGCGGCCTTGCAGAAAATACAGAGAGAAAGAACGAGCGAGGCAAGAGGAGGGGAAATGGAGAAGAGCGGAAAGCAGGTGGGGAAAAGAGGACAACTCGACACTCGCTGTGTTTCTCACCTAAGTGGCATTAAAAAAGCCTTTGCTCTTCAGGGAAGCCATTAAGTCTGCTTGTTTACCTGATGTTATTGCAACTGAACATCAAATGCAAACAGCCACATGGGGCTTTTACAAAAGCAAAAACTGTATATTAAAGGGAGTAAGGTCCGAAAAGTGTAGCCAATGCTGTGGAATCATTATTGCTATATCCATCTTTTACGTGCAGTCTATGAGTAAAACCAGGAGAGTCCAATTACCGTGCAACACGGAGATTAAATGAAAACCCAATTTAACAGAAATGCCTACCATTACAGTCGAGCAGTGTTTGACCCGTTCCAGGTCAGGTGACATGTGTAGGCTCACTCTAATTGACTATCAAGTTTAACCAACCAAAGAGCCAATTTTACTCGCCAAGTGTGCAACAGCTACTCTCATCCAACGTATGATAATGATAGCTAATAGAGCAAAAGAGAACTCGATGCCTCTATGCATTATTTTCAGCAACAGACACGAGCGGAGCAAAAGTCAAGGGTAAACTAAGGAGACGATTTGAGATATCAGACTTGCAGCGCTCTTGATCAGTAGGTAGAGAGGAAAAGTAAGAAAAGGGGAGAGCGGAGGATTTGCAGACGTGTGAAGAGAGATGAGGCAAATCAAAGGCGTGTAGTGTTCATCTGCTCTAGACACATGGAGCCTCAGGCCAAATCCCTGCAGAGAAACACAGCCCTGCTCTTCAGATCTGAGCAGGCATGCACACATTCGGGCATAAACAGACACCGCAGCGTGTAACAAGGACAGAAGGCAGAGAAGATAGGTGCAGTGCCACTGAGTCATGCATATCCTCACTGTGAGAGCCTCACAGTGATTCTCATATCCAAGAGGTCAAACTGTTTTCATCCTTCCAGATATGGAATCCACACAGACACACATCCACGTCCGTGCCCATCAAATTCTTCTTTGCTACACATTCTAATGGACGCTGTCACAGTACGGCAAAAAAGCTCATATTTGTCTTGTAGTCGCAGACCCTCCTCCATCCACATGCTATTTATACTGTATATAAACTGTACTTTACACAGCCAAAAAAAAAGGGGGAGAACGTAGCATCTGTTACGCCATATGTCTCAGCAGTGAATGATAATAGAGTCAAATCAGATTTTGGCACCAGCAGAAGTTAACTTCTAGAGTCTCTCAGATCCACATAGCAACAGCTACACGTTTTAGATCCATAAAAGCTTCTGGGGCACTGAAGGAAATTTCCTATAAAGGCTTTGAAGGATTGTTTTGTCGCATATGTGTACAAACTCTGATCGATCCCTGTTTCTATAGCTTCTAAGCAGAAATGTCCCTTGATTAAGAATCAGCAGCTTTTAGGGGGCTTTAGATTCTGACTGAGCTCTGAAACTCCTGGAGCTGCTTTTCAGCTTCGATTCTTCAATCCAACAAAACCAACTCCAGTAAAGAAGCGTGAAACAACAACGTCCAACACTGTAAAACAGAATTTTGAGCCTTTTTAAATAAAAACTTTCAGTTTTATCGTTGCAATTATTTAGTAAATCAGCATTTCTTTTTCATGTATAGATGTATTATTGAAATTGTGCATTTCTTTCTTATTTTAAGACACCTCAGGGATTAAATGTGTAGTTACTGATACTGACAGAAAAGTGGCATTTCACTAGTACAGCCTACGTAAAATCAAAGTGGGCTCTATATGCCATTTAATGTAAAATGAATTTCACATAGCTGTTTAGACCTCTGTCTTGTTTAAAAGCTCGTACCTGGACATTGTTTGCAGTGAAGTAATATTTCTGGTGAAAATGTTCAATTAAAAAAAAGTTAATTTGTTTAATAAAATATAGAAATACAAAATATGGACTTAAAAGTGGCTAATCCCAGTAAATTATATCCATACAGTGTCTGACGTTTATCTCCGATCAGGTGATATTGGCAGCAGAATAAGCATCAGTACTCCTCCTCAGGCATCCAAAGACCTCCATGCCATTTAAGATACAGCGCATGCAGTAAGTTCTGGGTCTACCCTGGGGTCTCTTAACAGCTGGCCACACCTGGAAAGACTCCAAAAGGTACTCAAGAGGCCTCCTGAGCTGCTGCCCGAACCACCTCAGCTGGCTCCTTTCCATACAAAAGAGCAACTCCTGGTTAGTGTAATCTCTGCCAAAAATCTCATAAGCCTTGTTCTAAACTACAAATTGTAAAAGGGAAATGAACTTTAGCTGCAAAGTATGCGTAATCTCATTCTTTTAGTCATCCATAAGCTTGGAACATAGAACAAGTCGTAAATCCTAAGCCTTGTCTTCAGTCCACATTCTCTCGTCAAAAAACAATCCAATTAATGCTGACTTTGCAGGACTTCAGAACAAATACAACTGTTTACCAGCTGTTTTAATGAATAATGAATTTAACCTGGTTCTAAACTACACAACTTCTGTCACAATGGCTTGCACATTAGACACCAAAACCCCCAAGCCAGCATATAATGAGTGATGACCTTATAACAAGCTGTGAGATGTGAAAAGTATCTATAGTTGGTCAGCAGGTAGCTGCAGCAGTTAGCACTGTTGCCACATGAGAACAGCTGACAGCTGGGACAGGCTCTTGGATAAGTAGTTAAGATGCATGGATCTATAGTTGGACAATGAATGAACAAACAATCACAAGCGGTTTTATATTTTGAAATAATAGCGCCATTATTGGTACACATTGATGATCTGTCCAGATAAAAAACGAATAAGCCCACTAAGCCAATGTGATGTTCTTCTGTGCCGGGTCAAAATAAAGCTTGTGGTGTGAGCAATCCAGTAATAAGTCCAAAGAGAACCGTTAACACAGTAAAGGGCTATATTTCTACATTTAAGACAAGTGATCAAAGTCAAACAGTTCAGCTTTTCTCCAGAGAAAGACAACAGTGCTCAAGAAATCAGCAAAGCGTGGCTGCATTTTGACAAGACTTCACAAAAGCAAATGGTCCAGAAAGGGTCGGGACTAAGTTGTATTTGAATCGTCCAGACAATTCAGAATACACAAAAAGACAAAATATAAAGGTGAGAAGAGCGGAGAGGTCCAAACATCGCATCAGAAACCGAGCAGTAATGAAGCTCCACATATTGTAACCGACACCGCGTTTCCCTTTCCTCTAATGAAAATATAAAGAGGTGTGTAAAAGGAGGGCCCTCTCTGGAACACCCTGTCCTCTTTCTTCTTATTTCTTTCTCTCTTACAGTCTGTTCTCCCAATTAATTATACATCCTTCCCCACCACCAAACCATAGGACCCATGTAACACATAAATATACATACAGTATATGCTCTCTGATCAGATGAAGGAAGCACATAGATTCAAAAGAAGAATTCGGGAGATTAAGTTTAAAAAGGAATGTGGTGGTGCCTTCTTACCACGCAGTTTACGTCCATGCCGGCCTCAAGCAGAGTCTGGATGGTGCTGTGGTGTCCGTTGCGGGCAGCCAGGTGAAGCGGAGTGTGTAGCCGAGTGTGACTGGTCATGAGATTGGGGTGGGCACTCACCAACATGCGCACCACCTGCCCACAAAAAACACAGCCACACGTTAATGACAAAAACAGCAAACATATAAAAACTAGGCCACTTGTCACCTTCTTACACCTGCTAAAAGCTAAATTGCACCAAACACGAATTTCAAAGCGAAGGTCAAAGGAAGGCCTTGCTTCATTTTGTAGCCATGTTAGCAGGATTAAAATCCAGAGCAGCCACCTTGGACCTTTTATTAATAAATAAAGCAATTATATTATTTGTCATCCAGAATTAGCGCACATCAGGCTTGTGTGGTTGGGTGTGGTCATTTAAAACAAGGCTTTGCATATCACAGCACATACAGGTCTTTTCTCTGTAAACCCTACAGATGATTGAGTGGGAAAATCGCAGTAGATCACTAGTTTGTGAAATATTAATAGACCCAGTCTGCAGAAACACTCATGCCCCATCCAATCATGCACCTTGGTTTCACATCATCCACTCGTCATTGGATCATCAACTGGAGAGGATGCTTGACGATGAGTTAGTGATGCTGTCCAGAACAAGCCTATGACTTAAAGTGTGATAATACTTTCCAAAAGGTTGATTCTGTTCATCTGGACGTAGCGTTTTGTGGGAGAAACGTTTTGTCACTCATCCAAGTGACTTCTTCAGTCTCAGCTGACTGTAGGTTTCCCCAACCTTATAAACAGTACAATTGCATAATGACTGAAACCAGCCCACTGAAGGAACAATGGGCTGGGAGGTCAGTTCCTTAATCTTAATTATGCAAATTCTCATGACCATTGATCAACAACCACTGACCAAAACCCACTGATCAAAGACCACTGATCAATGGTCATGAGTACCATTCACAGAGAGTTGAGGAATGGCTGCAATCACAGCATTGTAAGATGGTGAAAGATGTACCCTTAGGCCCCCTCCTCGATTCAGAGATGGTCTTTCCCTTTTCACGTAAATGGCCTCCTTGACTCTGCTCTCAAACCAGCGTTCCTCCCTGTCCAGGTTGTGTACATCCTCATGCTTGAAAGAGTGTCCACTGGCCTGTAGGTGTAAATAGACTGCAGAGTCCTGGCCTGACGAGGTGGCTCTTCTGCGTTGTGCGATCCGCTTCGCCAGAGGTTGTTTGGTTTCCCCGATGTATACATCTTATCAATCCTCCTGGCACTTAACAGCGTACACCAGGGGTAGGCAACTCCAGGCCTCGAGTGCCGGTGTCCTGGAGGTTTTAGATGTGTCCATGATCCATCACAGCTGATTTAAAGGGCTAAATGACTCCTCAGCATTTCTTGAAGTTCTCCAGAGGCCTGGTAATGAACTAATCATTTGATTCAGGTGTGTTGACCTAGGCTGGGATCTAAAACCTGCAGGACACCGGCACTCGAGGCCTGGGAGTTGCCTACCCCTGGCGTACACTATGTTACTCTGTTTGTGTCGGGGGACCCGATCCTTGAGGTGGACCAGTTTTTGGCGCAGCGTGTTTTGGGGTTTAAAAGCCACAGAGACCCGGTGTTTAGAAAAAATGCGTCTCAACTGCTCCGATACTCCTGACACATATGGGATCACTACAGGTTTTCGCTTGGGCAGCGGTTGTCCTTCTCTCCTGGATCGGCTGGAGCTTTCTTTAGGTGTCTTTCCAGCTTTGACAAAAGTCCAGCTGGGATAACCACATTTACTCAGGGCCTTCTTGATGTGCTGTTCTTCTGCCTCCCTGGCCGCTGTGTCAGTGGGGATGGTGTTCGCTCTGTATTGTAGCGTCCTGATGACACCCAGTTTGTGCTCCAGTGGATGATGAGAGTCAAACCTTAAATACTGATCCATATGCGTAGGTTTACGGTACACGTCAGCTTTTAGTGGTTGTTGATCAATGGTCATGAGAATTTGCATAATTAAGATTAAGGAACGGACCTCCCAGCCCATTGTTCCTTCAGTGGGCTGGTTTCAGTCATTATGCAAATGTACTGTTTATAAGATTGGGGAAACCTGCAGTCAGCTGAGACAGAAGAAATCACTTGGATGAGTGACGAAACGTTTCTCCCACAAAACGCTACGTCCAGATGAACAGAATCAACTTTTTGGAGATTTACTTTCGTGGATGATTGAGAATGCATCAAGATGTAATAATACTTGTACTTTGGATTGCTTTACAAGTTTCTTCCTTAAAACAAGGCACAAATTTAAAATGTCCTATTAGTTGTTTAAACCTGCTACCAGCAGCTGTCATTTTACAGGACAAAATCAACAGTCCAGAAATGAGAAGTCTGCTTTAGTATCACCAAACTTTCTGTAAAATTTCTTTGCAAAATTCAAAATCATAAATTCAAGCTTGCAGTTCCTGATCTGCTTGACTAAGTGGGACGCTAAGTAAACACTGAAGATGGATTATCAGCAGGTATTTTTACCTTTTTCAACCAATCGTGAAAGAAAATATCCTTTAAAACTCCTGTCAAAAACGCCAATATATCTGTGGTAAGAGGCTTCTGTGCTTTTAACTGATAGTGAATGACGTTTGTTTAATAACTCAGCTCGCCAACAGGCGGTTCTCTCGAAAGCTTCCTCCCTTTAATGTGCATCTTTGCGAGCGCGTGTGCGTGCACGTGTCGTAAACTTTTGCCCTGTGTTAGTTACATCTCCATGCAGCAGGAGCTTCCACCACAGGGATTTCCCTTCATTATTATGCAGAGAAAGGAGAGGAGAGAGAACTACCGTGTTGCCTTTATAAATTATTCATTCACTCAGACAAACCTGTATGGCTTGACTGCAATTACTCACCACCTTAGCAGAAAAAATTTGTGATTGCATTTGAACATCAGCAGGCACACGCCTCTGTGTGGGATTGCGCTCGCATGTGCACGCTTTTTGTCACATTTTTGTTACACTTCTTTGTGTCTGCCTTTCTGTGGAGTAAAGGCAGTATTTGAGGGTTTTTTCCCCCAACACATATTTATCAGTTAAATTGAATTAGCAGTAGAGGTATGGAAGGTCTGATTCCTTTGCCCTGTTAATTCTTCACCTGCTGCTTCACTTTACCGGCCAGTGAGGAGCTTGGACAGGATACACAGTGCACGAACAGGTTAAAATACGGTAAATCATCCACATACCAGCCTCCTAACCAGTAATCAACAAAAACATGACCTAGACTGAGAAACCAGTGTGTATCTTTGGGGGAGAGGATGCTCTTCAAAAATCTTTACAAGAACAAATACCTGCATTTAACCGCGCTTTCTTTTAATTACGATCTCTGCTGCCTTTTGAGCAAAGTACTCTGTAAATAAAACGCAGCTAATTTATTCTTCACCCCAAATTGCAGAGGATTTCTGCCTCCTGTCAGCTACATTAAAAGCTCAGCTAATTATATTTTTTTACCCATTTTGTCACTTTGAATTTTTTTTATTTTATTAATGTCGTTGGAGTTTCAATTCAATTTTAATTGCAAATTAAACTGATTAGGGAGCAGATGTTTGTATCACATTCTTATGCATGGAGTGCCACCTATGTCCTCTATATCGAGCGGCTTTTATGGAAATTAAAGCTTCTCCAATGTAGAAAAGGTCAAAACCTAAACAGGTTGAGGTATGTTTTTATATCTGTTTTGACTTCAAGGCGTTGCATGCTCATTATTCAGGAGAAGATGCATCCGTTAAGTAAATATTAAAGTGCTGGGAAATCAAGGTGATGACGTTTTAACCATTTATGTCTATATTTTATAGACGCACCTATATACACACATATATGTGTATACACACACATATATGTGTATACACACACACATATATACATATATACAATTATTGCCTTCAGAACTGCAGTAACTCTTCAACGTAGAGATTCAACACGGTGAAGGAAACATTCCTTACCTCTGACATCAACAAGACATTTTAACCCAGAACTGCTGTTCACTAGATATTTTCTCCTTTCCTACTCTGGAGGGGGGTTGTGTTGGAAAATCCCAGCCGATCAGCAGTTTCTGAAATACTCAGGCCAGCCCATCAGGCACCAACAACCATGTCACATTCAAAGACTTTAAAATCATTTCTGATGTTCAGTTTGAACTTCAGCAGGTCGTCTTGCTACGTGGCTAAATGCACTGAGTTGACTTATTGGCTCAAACTAAAACTAAAAGATTCAAAGCAGTGCTTCCCTTCTCGTTTTTCTTAGCGTCAAGTAATGATGTTTTCATTGATCAGATATTCTCACAGACCTGCAGTCGGCCGTACAGTGCTGCCAAGTCTAGAGGACTCTCCTGTCGGCTGTTTCTCATGGTGGGGTCAGTCAGCTCCTGCAGCAGTACTGAAACCACCTCAGAGTGTCCATACTGGGCTGCACAGTGGAGTGCAGTTTCCTTCTCGTGGTTCTGTGGAAGAACACGAAAAAAATGGATATTGAAAAGAGTGAAGTTGAGGGAAGGTGGGGGGTAGTGAACTTAGGAATTATTGGAATAATAAAGTGTCAGAGACACAAAGTGAAGTGAGCCACAGAAACATGGCGAGATCCAGGGAAGTGATGAGAAAGGTGATGAAATTTTGAGAGAGATAAGGTTAGGAAAATGGAATGTAAGTTTGATTGCAATATAAGATATAAGAAGGTGGTGATTTATAAGTAGGGCACATGTGGGTGAAATGATTGAGATATAAGGGAAGAGAGGAAGGAGGAGCAGTTAGCTTTATTTATTGCCCCAGTGATATGGGGCATACATACAGTGATATGGGGAAGCTACATTTCACTGCAGAGATTTCTGCTACACATATGAAACACATATCTCAAGTACTATATCATTCTGCATGTACAAATTCTAAAAGGCTATCGGGATTGAGAGACCTGCTAGGAGAAATCTATGGTGTCCTGTCTGTGTAACAGAAGCAACGGTAACTCACTGTGCCTTTCAATGATTAAACGCATTATACGCTGTTATGTACTTGGATGTTTTTAGCTTTATATCACCTCACTGCCAATTAATCAAGCTCCACTGTTAATACACATTTTAAAAATCCTTAATGCATCACATTTCTCACCTCAAAACATTTACTTCTGTAAAATAATTTCTCAAAATGTTCCCTCAGTTAATTACACTTTGCCTCATCATGTATTTTGGCTATCAAATGTGATCTGATTAAAGTAGATGCAAATATGAAGGTAAGTGTTTTAAAAAGCATCTGGATTTGATTTGGATATGAAATAACTAAAATGGGGCCTCAGTTCATGTGCGCCGTTAGGATACATTCATTAGCACATTTGTTTGTCAGACGGCGTGCTCAGTTTTGCTGGGTGGTGGGGGTTCTTAGATAACACTGTGCAAGCTTTTTGTTTGTTTGTTCTGGATTCCTGAACATTCCTGTCAAGAGAGAGAAAGGCAATGTTTGCTCCGATTGACTGGGTAGGAAACAACCGGCAAGGGCCCGCCACAAGCCAGCAGCCTCGGGATGAGCAGTTACGAGAAATAATATATAAAAAGCATCAATGTCTCTTTTTCTGGTAAATTTATTATCGCACTGGAAAATGCATCTGACAGTAGCTGACATTTTGTTTTGGTATATAAGTCTGCTGCACCTGATTTTGTTTGACAAGATTAAATATGTGAGGTAAAGGTGGGTGAACAGCAACTTACTGTTAGTTCAACATTTGTACCACTTTCCAGTAGCAGATCACTGTTTACAGTTTAAGACAAGATAAGATAAGATAACATTTATTAGTCCCACACGTGGGAAATTTGTTTTGTCACAGCAGGAAGTGGACAGTGCAAAGGTTATGAGGCAAAAATTAGAATACAATAAGAATAAATACAGTACACAACTGTACAGAATAGAATAAAATAAAATACTATATACAGTAGAATAAAATAAAATAAATATACAATAAGATAAAAATAGAATACAAATACAAATACTATATACAACTGAGTAAAAATACAACGATGACAGAAAGGATTATTGCACTTAGTATTATTGCATATGTATGGATGTGTGTGCTTGATCAGTTAAAGTCTTTATTATGGAGTCTGACAGCAGCGGGGAGGAAAGACCTGCGAAATCTCTCCGTCCCACACCGTGGGTGCCGCAGTCTCCCACTGAAGGAGCTGCTCAGTGCTGTCACAGTCTGCTGCATGGGGTGGGAGATGTTGTCCATCAGGGATGACAGCTTAGCCGCCGTTCTCCTGTCACTCATCACCTCCACTGGGTCCAGAGGGCATCCTAGAACAGAGCTGGCCCTTCGGATCACCCTGTTCAGTCTCTTCCTGTCCCCAGCAGAGATGCTGCCGCCCCAGCAGACCACGCCATAAAAGATAGCAGAAGCCACAACAGAGTCATAGAATTTCTTCAGGAGTCAGAGAAGATCCTGTAACTTACTGCAGATTGTGGGAAATTGTCAAGTTTAATCATCTCTGTTATGAAAACAATGGTTTGCATTGAAAAAAAAAGTATTTCTATTCGCATATGCTGCGAAATCAGAATCAGGAAAAATAGTATCGGCAAATCACACACACAAAACAATGATAATTTGCTTTTATCTCAGTACAGCATACAAATGTATATATGTTTTGTCTACTTTTGCTTATCTTGACACTTTTGAATGTAACTGAATTAAAAATAAAAAAAATAAAAAATTATGTATATATATACATATACATATACACACACACACGTATATGTATACGTATATACACACACATATATATATATACGTATATGTATACGTATATACACACACACATATATATATATATATATATATATATATATATATATATATATATATATATATATATATATATATACACATATATACACATATACACATACACATATACATATATATACATATATATACATATATATACACATATATATACATATATATATATATATATATACATATATACATATATACATATATATATATACACATATATATATAAACATATATATATAAAACACCCAGCACGCCCCTGCGGGCGGTTTATCCTTCAAGCTCGGGTCCTCTACCAGAGGCCTGGGAGCTTGAGGGTCCTGCGCAGTATCTTAGCTGTTCCCAGGACTGCGCTCTTCTGGACAGAGATCTCCGATGTTATTCCCGGGATCTGCTGGAGCCACTCGCCTAGCTTGGGAGTCACCGCACCTAGTGCTCCGATTACCACGGGGACCACCCTTACCTTCACCCTCCACATCCTCTCGAGCTCTTGTCTGAGCCCTTGGTATTTCTCCAGCTTCTCGTGTTCCTTCTTCCTGATATTGCTGTCATTCGGAACCGCTACATCGATCACTACGGCCGTCTTCTTCTGTTTGTCTACCACCACTATGTCCGGTTGGTTAGCCACCACCATTTTGTCCGTCTGTATCTGGAAGTCCCACAGGATCTTAGCTCGGTCATTCTCCACCACCCTTGGGGGCATCTCCCATTTTGACCTCGGGACTTCCAGGTTATACTCGGCACAGATGTTCCTGTACACTATGCCGGCCACTTGGTTATGGCGTTCCATGTATGCCTTGCCTGCTAGCATCTTGCACCCTGCTGTTATGTGCTGGATTGTCTCTGGGGCATCTTTACACAGCCTGCACCTGGGGTCTTGCCTGGTGTGATAGACCCCAGCCTCTATGGATCTTGTACTCAGAGCTTGTTCTTGTGCTGCCATGATTAGTGCCTCTGTGCTGTCTTTCAGTCCAGCTTTGTCCAGCCACTGGTAGGATTTCTGGATATCAGCCACCTCCTCTATCTGCCGGTGGTACATACCGTGCAGGGGCCTGTCCTTCCATGATGGTTCCTCGTCTCCCTCCTCTTTCTTGGGTTTCTGCTGCCTGAGGTATTCACTGAGCACTCGGTCAGTTGGGGCCATCTTCCCAATGTATTCTTGGATGTTCGTTGTCTCATCCTGGACCGTGGTGCTGACACTCACCAGTCCCCGGCCCCCTTCCTTCCGCTTAGCGTACAGCCTCAGGGTGCTGGACTTGGGGTGAAACCCTCCATGCATGGTAAGGAGCTTTCTTGTCTTTATGTCAGTGGCTTCTATCTCCTCCTTTGGCCAGCCTATTACCCCAGCAGGGTACCTGATCACGGGCAGGGCGTACGTGTTGATGGCCCGGATCTTGTTCTTTCCATTCAACTGACTCCTCAGGACTTGCCTGACCCTCTGCAGGTACTTGGTGGTTGCAGCCTTTCTAGCGGCCTCTTCATGGTTCCCATTTGCCTGCGGGATCCCCAGGTACTTGTAACTGTCCTCTATGTCTGCAATGTTGCCTTCTGGTAGTTCAATCCCCTCAGTTCTGACTACCTTCCCTCTCTTTGATACCATCCGACTACACTTCTCCAGTCCGAACGACATTCCAATGTCATTGCTGTATAGCCTGGTAGTGTGGATCAGTGAATCGATGTCTCGTTCACTCTTGGCATACAGCTTGATGTCATCCATGTACAGGAGGTGGCTGACAACTGCTCCGTTCTGTAGTCGGTATCCGTAGCCAGTCTTGTTAATGATCTCACTGAGGGGGTTCAGGCCTATGCAGAACAGCAGTGGGGACAGAGCATCTCCTTGGTAGATCCCGCACTTGATGGTGACTTGTGCTATGGGCTTGGAGTTGGCCTCTAGTGTTGTACGCCACATCCCCATTGAGTTCCTGATGAAGGCTCTTAGGGTCCCATTGATCTTGTACAATTCTAGGCATTCCAGTATCCAGCTGTGGGGCATTGAGTCATAGGCCTTCTTGTAATCAATCCAGGCAGTGCACAGGTTGGTCAGTCTGGTCTTGCAGTCTCGGCTGATTGTTCTGTCTACCAGTAGCTGGTGTTTTGCGCCTCTGGTATTCTTGCCAATTCCTTTCTGTGTCCCGCTCATGTATTGACCCATGTGCCTGTTCATCTTAGCCGATATGATGCCTGACAGGAGCTTCCATGTAGTACTGAAGCAGGTTATTGGTGGGTAGTTGGAGGGGACCGGTCCCTTCTTGGGGTCCTTGGGGATCAGGACCGTCCGACCTTCGGTTAGCCATTCCGGGTGTCTCTCGTTAACTAGCAGCTGGTTCATTTGTGCTGCCAGACGCTCGTGGAGTGCAGTCAGCTTCTTCAGCCAGTAGGCGTGAACCATGTCGGGCCCTGGTGCTGTCCAACTCTTCATACTGGAGACCCTTTCTTGGATATCTGCCACTGTGATGGTTACTGGACCCTGTTCAGGGAGGTCGCTGTGGTCTGCCCTCAGATCCTCTAGCCACTGAGCATTGCCGTTATGGGTTGCATCCTTCTCCCATATGCTCTTCCAGTATTGCTCCGTCTCCAGCCTTGGTGGTGCTGTTCTCTTATTGTTCCCTTGCCACTGAGAGTACACCTTTGCTGGTTCTGTGGAGAACAGCTGGTTTATTCTCCTGCCTTCTATCTCTCTGGTGTACCTCCTCAAGCGGCTGGCCAAGGCTGTGAGTCTTTGCTTGGCAGTTTCCAAGGCCTCAGGTATGGACAGCTTGCTGTATTTCTTAGGCACCTTATTTGTCGCACCTTGCTGCAACTCCGTTAGTTGGCTAACCTCCCTCCGTGCTACTTTGATCTTGCCCTCTAGCCTCCTTCTCCATGGAGGGTACTGCCCCTTGTCGCTGTTCAACTTGTAGCCAAGCATCTCACTGATCACTGTTGTGGGTGGTGGTGACACACAACCAACATGCTCAATGGGTGACATGTCCGGTGAGTATGCTGGCCATGCAAGAACTGGGACATTCTCAGCTGCCATCTGCCCTGAACAATGTGAACCATGATTCATCCGTGAAGCGCACACCTCTCCAACGTGCCAGACGCCATCGGATGTGAGCATTTGCCCACACAAGTCTGTTACGGCGACGAGCTGGAGTCAGGTCAAGACCCCGATGAGGACGACGGGCATGCAGTTGAGCGTCCCTGAGACGGTTTCTGACAGTTTGTGCAGAAATTGTTTGGTTGTGCAAACCAATTGTTCCAGCAGCTGTCTGGGTGGCTGGTCTCAGACGATCTTCGAGGTGAACCTGCTGGATGTGGAGGTCCTGGGCTGGTGTGGTTACACGAGGTCTGCGGTTGTGAGGCCAGTTGGATGTGCTGCCATATTCTCTGAAACGCCTGTGGAGACGGCTTATGGTTGAGAAATGAACATTCAATGCACGGGCGACAGATCTGGTTGACATTCCTGCTGTCAGCATGCCAATTGCACGCTCCCTCATTGCTTGTGGCATCTGTGGCATTTTGCTGTGAGACAAAACTGCACATTCCAGGGTGGCCTTTTGTTGTGGGCAGTCTGAGGTACACCTGTGCACTACTCATGATGTCAGATCAGCATCCTGATGTGGCACACCTGTGAGGTGGGATGGATTATCTCAATATAGCAGATGTGCCCACTACCACACATTTGGACTGATTTGTGACCACTGTTTGGGAGGGATGGTTATATTGTGTATCTGGAATGAATTTTAGGTCTCTACGTCCATCCCATGGGGAATGGGAGCAGTAACAAAGGTGTTGCGTTTATATTTTTGTTGAGTGTGTGTATATGTGTATATATATATATGTGTATGTATATATATATATATATATATATATATATATATATATATATATATATATATATATATATATGTGTATATATATATATATATATATTTTTTTTTTTTTTTTTTTTTTTTTTTAAATAAATAAATAAAGTGACATTACTATACTGTAAAACATTAGTATCATCAGTATGTCCTGTTGCCTGTTTACACGTTATTCAGATACCTGATTAAGTCTGGCTATTGTGTTATTTTTAGCTCAGGCTTGGGTATCAACGATTTGTGTTTTTGAAACTAAACCATAAAATATGGGTGCCATAAAACCAAAAAATAGAAAAAAAAAATAGAAAAGCAACTAAACATATGTAAAGTTCATCACTACAGGTGAGTCCTCACATGCAAACAGGCGTATATTCAAAATTTCAAGAGCTTCTATCTAGGAACTATGAAAGAAATCATATTGATTTATGATCCATTTGGAAAGGTGGAAGAAAATGAGGCCAGCTGTAAGTCCTCCAGACACATAGGGATGCAGGTTAATTTACACTAGACAATGTCCTTTTCAACACTTCAACCATGGGATCACGGGAGTTTCTCATGTGTTCTGTTCTGGGAGAATGCGGCCGTTTCCTTGCTGGCTAGGGGCCCCTGTCAGACCCTGAACCGTTGGTAGTTGGGAGCCCCTTAGGGATCCCTGGGTAAAAATAGGACTCATTTACTTAACAATGACTAATCTGGCTCCCGTATATTTCAGATATATGAATTGTGCATGCAAAGTGATCTGCATTTAGGTTTCTGTTTATAATATCAGACATAGAGTGTAGCTCCAACATGCTTTACTGCAGTAAGCACAATTAATAAAAAGCAAGTGAACTTTACTTCTTAAATAACTGCAAACACATTTACCTCAAAGCCCTTAAAAATAATGACTCGAACTTCCGTTTTAACGGAAAATCAAATCAATGAGACAGAAATGTCACTGGCTGCTGATTGGACAGAGAAAGGCAAACAAAACGTGAGAGAATGTTGTAACATGAAAAAGCAATCAAGCGTGATTATCAAGATGTTCTTTAAAAAACAGCTTTTTATCACCAGTTGAAAACAACACACTCCAAACATGAAATAATAATAACTGTTGTGTGAATCGTTTTTGTAATTGATATTTCCCTGTCTTCTTACGTTGTTTCATTAAATGTTTTCATCATCCAATTCACCTCTAATATTTCCATGATGAAAGTCCAAAACACAACGGCCACACTCCACTGCTCAGATCTCATCTCCTGGCTTTTTCTAACTCACTTGCTCCCCAGAGCCAGAGTCACCCCCGCTCTCGCCTCCCTCTCATGGCTTTCTATACTTTCATTTATGCCTCTGAGAAGTGTATGAGAGCGAGATGAAGAGATACTGTATCTGCGAATAACAGAGGGTAAGAAAACCCTGTGAAGACACACACGCACACGCTGTAGCAGCAAAAGAACACCACTGTGTGATTTAGAGCTTTCCCTTCTCCTTAGCCAATCAGATCCATACATTTTCCCCTGTGGACTTCACACCCCTCCATTCATGGCCGAGTGGAACCTTCCAGAGCAGGTCTGATTGCAGATCCACTGTACTGTAAGAACAATAATCACACACTCAGGCGCTCTGTAATTCGCATTCATTACAATATACTGGTATAATTGGTGCCAGAGTTGTATTTAATAAACTCCATTTGCTTGGTTATTGTGTGAATATTCAACTTGGAGTGACTCAGTCTCCCTGATGGATAATTTGAGTTTCAGCTTATCTAATCAACTGCATATCCTGACTTCATAAACTTCTACCAAGTCCCAAATAACCAAAAACGCAGCACAATCATTTGGTCCCGATATTATTAAGTGTCCAATTACAAAGCAACGTCTGGAGACAGAGCCATTCTTTCATTAAAGATAAAAAAAAAATGACTTTGTAAACGGTAAAGGTGAGAGAGTGGTGGCACTCTCCTTCATAGCATACTTTATTATTGGAACATCTCAGTGTCCAATACTGGAATATCAACTTCCGCAAATGGCGAGTGCAGAAAGAACCACCATGTGTTAGAATTTAAAAGGTGGATTGTGTAAACTTTATACTCACCAGCCACTTTGTTAGTGCTCATTGACACAAATATCTAATTAGCCAATCACACAGGAGTGAATGTATTTAGCCATGACAGCCTTCTCTAGAGTTTATATAGGCTGGTCTGAAAAACAGAAAGTATACTGGGCCCGCTTACTTAAATATTGCTGTTGACCACGTCCAACCATATTGTACCCATCTACCCAAAAAAAAGCACTTTGCTGAATCTATGCCATTAAGAATTAAGGCCATTCTGAAGATAAATGGGGTTCCAATCCAGTACTATCCAAGTGGACCTAATAAAGTGTCTGGTTAGTATACATACACACCAAACAGGGTAGCAAGTTATGGTTTTAGCAACAGTGATAAGGATGATATCTTCATATTCAACACAAAACAAGCATCAGAAAGTCATGAAGAAGCAGCATCACACACTGATGACATGGATGTGATAACCACTGGGATAAAGATTGCAGACGTTGCTGCTGCCACCTGTGGCCTATTCCGTCTCTGCAGCCTTAAATGGACAATGAAGCTTTGTCATTCCAAACCGCCGTGCCTCACGCACGCTGCTTAAGATAGGAAAAATGCAATTTCCTGACAGAAAGAAGAGTGACTAAAACACGAGCAGAGACTCAGAGTGACAAGACAAGAGCAATAGAGCCCGAGATGTGGCGAGAGAGCAGCAGGCGGAGAAAAAAAGATCCTGCCTCTGTGTTCTCGAAGTGGCCATATATTCCTATTACGCTGCTCTGACAGCTTTACGATACCATCTAGCACTCAAGTGCATTGTTGCTGATTGGGCTCTGAGCAACAGCCGTCTACTAATGCCGCATCAACAGGCATGGCAGAACATTATTGACATGCCCATACAAATGATTGTGTCACAGCCTTTCTTTCAGCAGCATATGCAGCTGATATTAATGCTCACACAGTAATGAAGCCCTGGCTTGATAAAGCTCACTCTACCATGACAGCTATATGGTTTTATTACTCTTTAAAGAAGGATTTATTCTCATATATATTGATTATATGTGGCGCATCTTCTGCATTCTTTAAGTGAAGGACACAAAGAATCAACTTTTGCTCACAGAATGATACCTACACACATACACGCACACACTTCCCATGGTGCACTCTATCAGTGCTCTCGCAGTTCATCTCCCTGGGACCAAACAGCTACATCCATGCAAATAAGCAAGCCTTATCAGCGAGGCCAGGTCTGAAATGAAACCACAGCGGAGGAAGAGCAGAGGTATTTGTTTGAACATGCACTGTGTTAATGCTGATGGACTGATATGCAGGATGAGCTCCGTCTATGTTACAGCATCGCATAATCCAAGCAGCTCAGCTCGCCGCCCAGGGAGAGCGGGGTAAATGAGGAATGAAAAAAGACGAGGCATACAAGGTGAATGTCTCTGCTACTCCCTCTTATGTTCTGTTATTAGAACTTGTGCGTTGCCTGTTCAGGGAGAGTGTTGTCTTTTGATGTCACCTAAACGCAGGTCTCGGGTGTGTGTTTTGAAAAATAAAGAAAAACAGCTTTTAGATTATATTTACGAGCTGTTCAAACCAATAACTTTTAAGATATGAGATATTTAAGGTTAAGATATGATTTTTTTCAGGCTGATGGTCATTCAATGTCTTCCAACCAAATGCTTCCAGCCTGACCATCACGAACGATACATTTCTTGATAGGAAAACGTTAAAATCTCAGATCTCTGCAGTTATTAGTTGCTCATAAAAAAATATTTTTGTGTTGAAGTCAGGGCCATTTTCAAGGCTTTACTCTGCAGTGTTTTCTGTGGAGCCAGTTTCAAACAGCTAGATAAAAAGAGAACTACTTAAGCTACTGTATGTCATTCAAATGTTTCAGGCCAAATATTTGCTACAATGACTTCAGGAATATGGCGTTTCAAAAGTGTAGCTGAAGTTCAGCATAAAATTCTGAGAGTTTGAATTTGCTTGAAAGTGTGATAGTATGGCCAGAGAACATTTTTCAGAGGTAGGTTAAAATTTCCAACACTGGTTCCATTACATGATGTTGGCATTTACCATTTGAATGGTAAAAACGATAATAAAGCTTTAAAATGGGGGAAAAGTATTTTCATGCAAGTTCGTTCCAAAAAAATTTACATTGTCTAAGAACTTCAATTTGACTTTTCTAGAAAGATTTGGTGTCTAGCAGCAACATATTCGAAATGTGGTGGTGTAGGGAAACAAAGAAAGAGAAAGACGTGCAATTTTTAAGTTAAAGTGAAATACATCTTCAATCTTTGCAGTTCTCGGTGCATTACTAAAATCTCTGTGTGAGCTCTTTTCAGTTCTGGGTGATTGGTTTTGGTCAGTGATGACAATTTGTGTACTGAACACCAATTCAAAACCAATGGTCCCCCCCCCGAAAAAGCTACACTCAGCGCCATGACTGAGTGAGGTCGGGGTATTAGGATGCTGGATGCTGGCAGGCATGTCTAAGCTATTGGAGCAGCCTTGCTAGTTAATGAGAGCACCGTCTCTGATCTGATTGTTCTTGGTGAAAATCTGACCGTACAGAGGTACAGTGATGAGGTGTCAAAACCTATACCCGGCTGTTTCAACAGGACAATTGCACAGGCCTTTCCAGATCATAAGCATATCCACTTCCTTGGCCAGCATTTAGTCCACATATGTCTCCTTTTGAACAATCCTATGAACATTGAAATCAAATGAGTCAAATTGCTGAGAGAATCTGTTTACAGAGCAAATTAATAACTGGGTCACAAAATAAAATAACAATATATTGCTATAGTGATATATTACACCCCTACTCAACAGCTGTAACAATTCGTTTTAGAGAAAAATGTGGATAAAATCTGTTATCCAGACAGAAGAACATATTGTAGGAGCTGAGAGGTAGACTGAAGGACAATAAGAGAGAGATAATAGGTGGTTTCTGTTTCTTTAACTCCTTTTTGTGCACTAAATAGGTCAAACTGGGTACAGAAACTAATTTCTAAAAAATGAGCCATAATAACTGTGAACATAATAACTTAATAACACATGTGAGGACAAGTGGAGTGATTGCAAAAGATAGCAGAGAAGATGAGACCAGATCAGAAACAACAAAGATGAGAAGCGAGACAGAATAGACTGCAGTATACACATTTCGTAGCCGACTGACTGATCACAGACACTTTGGCAAGAAACACACTCGTTCGCACAACCCTTTGGGGTTTTCCACAGGATTCACAGCAACATCAGCTGCAGACACTGATTTAATTCCAAAATAAAAGCACTCAACTGAACACATTTTGAGGTAAATGGTGCCAGGAGTGTTTCTTGCAACACACTGTTTTATAACCATTATTAATTACTCTCTTAATATTACTTGGGGAAAAACTGACTTGTGGTTTTCCATTAAAATACTGAAAAATGCACATCACGATTACTGAGAGCCCACGCTGCAATAAAGAAGTAAAAGCCCAAAGATATTGAATCTGCAATGAAAGGCAACTGTCATGATGTGAGCTGCAGCAACTCCTCACATCTGAGAAGCTGAGAGCATCTTGACTGATTGAGTAAAAGACAAACTTTCCCACAGTCAAAGTTGCAATTAAAATACACTTCATTTAATATATTTGAAACTCAAACCCCCAAAAAAACATGATGTATGGCTTTATCAAAGTGGACTTCTCAACACCAGGGGCAGTATGCTTGATCTTTAATGCTTACACATGGGCGTCCTTGAGCTAGACACCGAACGCCCTTCTGCTCCAGGGTGGCCGGTCTGCGGTTGCCATTGTAAACTCTGACCTCCCTGAAGCATTCCCCAGCTAAACGTCTTAATTGACGACCTCAAAGAAATCCTAGAAATCTGTTTTGCAATGTTTTTTTTATAACACCTCAATTAACACCCTCGCACACAATCTGCTCTGGGCTTGCTTTAATCGCTCAGGGCTAAAGCTTGTTTTGATTCATGGAGAAATGAATCTGTTTACTTTTGCTGAACTTTAATTAGGAATCCCACTGCGGGCAGGGAGTCAGGCTTTTAAAAACATATGATATACAGTAACATATCGTTTTTTAAGAGATTACTCATGAGAAAGCGACCTGTGGCTCAGTGTGTGTCTTGGCAGCAGTGGGCATCTCAGTGGCCGAGGACTTTCCCAGGGCGGTTTGTCGCAGCAATAGTAGCATGTGTTCTCAAGTTGATCACCAAGACACATATGGTTTCATTTTCTTGTGTGGAAGCAGCATGTGTGCATGACCGGACATCGAGTTACCAAGACCGAATAGACACAAACACAGAAGCACTCTCATGGAAACACACAGCAGGAAAATGGCCTCGTGACCTGTAACATTTGCCTCAGTTCACACAGTCTTTAAGCGTTCAGAAGTTCTTGCTGGTGAGAGGCCTGCCTCTCTTGTGATCTTGCTCAGTGTCTCCTCTGGGAGGACAAAGAGAGCAGGAAAAGAAGAACGATGAGGGGGGGGGGGGGGGGGAATGGAGAGGAGACGGGATAGAATAACCCTACATCCTCCTGTTGTTGCAGAAGAACACATTCCTACAGCGACACATAGTTGACATACTCAGTCACCCACACGCATACAGTACACAGTGTACGCACAGGATAACCCTAAACTGATGAGTCCAAAGGTCCCACACAGAGAAAGTAGCCAAGACGGTTCTGTGCTGGTTCCCACGCACACAAACCACATCTGTCCTCCATCAGTGGGCAAATCTGCAGGACACAACTACTGTAAGGATACACACCTAGCAAAATTTACATGCTAGCTTTTATCTGTGCAGGTACGTTGGAGTAAAAATGTCAGAATTGGTCAGTAACTGTTCAAATTTCCTTCATGTTTCATCAACAATACAGCAATACTACAACAGTTTGAAAATAAAATGTTGTTAAACCCAGTCGCATCGTATTTTTATATTTACAACCTTCAAAACAGACTGAAGCCAAAACCTCAGGCATCTTTTTTCTGCTCTTGGTTCTGTATGATGTAAGAGAGGGAATATCGCTATGGTCATCCTGGGTGCACAGCTCCAGCTGTGAGCACAGACACAGGCGTAGGCAGTCAATCAGAAGAAAGGTGGCTTATAGGCAAAGGAAAGGAGCTACTGTAAAAATGCTTGTTTCAGGCTGGGGCTGCTGGGCTGTCAAGGTCCAATATGTGATAGAATTATAGAACTTTCTACAAAAATATGCAACATTACTGTTTTTAAAAATGTGGTGGTATCTGTTTTCTTACCAGTTCATGCAGAGTGCACCAATTCATAGGCCATGAGTCTATACTGGCTTTGTTCACTGCCATCATTCTTTACAGCATTTTTCAAATGGCTGTAGCTGAAGCTTGCAGCCTTTAGATCTGGTTTTTAAATGCAGTTTAGTGTTAATCACAACCCTGTTAAATAAATGAAAAGTGAAAATGAAATGAAAGCTGTACCACATGTAAAACCCACTGAAATGACCTTTCAATTTCAGAGCTTTACAGCAGATTATCTTTTATAGATATGCAATTATGAAAATCTCTTTTAGGCCTATAAAACTTAAATACAGTCATTAGATATTTAAAATTGTTAAAATAATTATCAGCAGTTAATTTAAAGCTTGTAATTTACGTACAGATCAGTGTTTTTGCATGATTCCTTGGATCATTTTTTTTACCTGCAATAATGTTATTTCCACAACACATACCTGCTTTTGCTCCGTGTGTGGTCCCAACACACTAGTTATGATAACTAGATTCATCACACACAGGATGATCATGCTTTACACTGCATGTGGCTGATTTTCCATCCACAGTGTGAAGACTATGAGAATTAACTGCCTCACATGTAAAGGTGCAGCATGGATACGTTTTTTAAAGACATCCATATACAGTAAGATACCCCTACTACTGGTTTGATGCTTCACTCTTAGGTCATCAAGAAATCCCCACTCTTCCCACTTCTCATCTTCCCGATGTGCATTTAAAGAATCGGAAGAGCTTCCTTGATGGAGGAGGGGAAACATTTTCTGTGTCCATGAGGATGGAAAGCCCCAACCCCCCCCCCGCTACAGTACAAACTCCTCATGTCTTTATATTTTGCTAAGACAATGGGAAGCAGGTGCAGGAATGTATTGAAATGTGTGCAAAAATACATGGAAATACAGGCAAAAACACAGCTTTAACAATTCTAACAAGCTTAAAAGTAAATATGTGCTTTGAACACCTTTGTTCTTCAACACAGCCTGAAGTCTTTCAGACAAAAGCTTCCTTGTAATTTCTTTAAGCAATCTTTGGGAATACTTCTTGGAAAACATGAAAGCTCTCCTCTGGTTATTCGCAGTCTTTGGTTCCATTTTCTGACTAGCTGATCCCATCCTGCTTCTAAAATGTCGAGATCAGTACCCTGGGGAGGCCAGTCCATTGTGCGTTTCTATCCAGGTATGTTTTTACTGCAGTGTTTGTGTGTTTGGGATCATTGTCATGCTGAAAAATGAAGCTGTTGCCAATTAGATGCTTTCCAGATGGTATTTCATGGTAGATCAAAATCTGATGGTACTTTTCTGTGTTCATAATTCCATCACTTTTGACAGGTTTGCCAACACTACTGGCTCAATTTTTTTCATTTATAGCTCTTTGGAAATTGTCTTGTTTTGATGGTGCATAAGTAAGATTTTATGCCTGTCAAACTGTGTTATCTTTAGCTTTCTTTTGTAGATTTGACTGAACAAAGCAGGAATAAATTGTAAATTATAAATACATGGTCAGGAAGGCTAGCTCTGTGGTCGGCATGAAGCTGGACACTCTGGTGACAGTGGCAGAGAAAAGGACACTAAAGAAACTGATGGACATTATGGACAATGCCAGGCATCCTCTGCACACGGCCATTAACAACCAGAAGAGTCTGTTCAGTGACAGGTTGCTTCTCCCAAAGACAAGAACTAACAGACTTAAAAACTCCTTTGTCCCACAAGCCATCAGACTGTTTAACTCCTCTCTGGAGGGGAGAGGGAGGGGAAACAGGAGGACAAAGGAGGGGGGAACAACTAAGCTGTAGTGCCTCTTCACCTCACTGTACAATACCTTGTGCAATACTTTTTGTAAATAGTCAACAGTGCAATAGACCTCAATACTTGAAATGTGCAATTCACTTGTATTTTTATTTTTTATTCCTATTTATTCTATTTATCCCCTTCGTATATTTTATTTATATTGTCTCTGTATTTATATATATATATATATATATAATATTCTGTAACTCTGTAACTTCTGTCGGTGCTGTGCTTTTTTGGAAATCGAATTTCCCAGAGGAACCCACCCGAGGGATTAATAAAGTTCTATCTAATCTAATCTAATCTAATCTACATTTTGCGACAGGCTGCTAGTAGCAAAGTACAATTTGAAATTGGTCTAAGTTATTAGGTTGTCTGTTATACTTGAATGATTCATAGGTCGGTGTTAAGTGGAGTTCACAAACAAACAAAAAAAAAAAAACTACCTCTAATAATCGTCAGGTTTGCAAGTCTCTTCCAAGATTGACAATGAATCAGAAAGAACTATTGCCTGAGATCACTTTTAAAAGATTACAAGAAAAGTCTGCTTGGAAGAAGAATACAAACAAATAGCGGCTAGCTCAAGACGTTTGCACAGTACTGTACCTCATGGAGCACCTTTTCACCAGCCTGGCTGTATACGAGATTTCCACTGACAATATTCTCCCTCTCGCCTTTCAGGCAACTCCTTGGACTTTTCGGGTAATTGCATCTATTCTTTGATTTAGCGATGTGTATTTTGGCATTGTTGACCTTGTTAAAATGTCCCGAACAAGCCAGGTGTAACACCTGGTCCTTACTCTTCCCTTTTCTATCATAAAAACAAACAAAATTAAATGAAATTAAACTCCTGACTTGTCTTCTATTCATTCACCCAGCCGTTGATCTGAGTCAGTCTCAGTGGGAGAAAGAGATCACAAACAGCCACGTGTTAGTCGTCAAAACATGCATTTGGCCTTGCAATCCGAGTGCAAGCTTTGAGCAAACAAACAATCTCTCACCATCAATCACTGTCTCACTGTCTTTCACACATACACGCATAAACACGCACGAACACGGCATGTATAATCATCTCCTCCAGTCAGGCGGCTTCCACCTCTCTCGTGCGCACACGCTCCCGCAATAAACAAAAGCAGCTGCGAATGGGAACTACTGGGACCAATTAGACAATAAACAGTGGGCTGGAACTGGTTTACCGCCAACTAATAACACCCACTAACCTTGAATAATCTTCTGCTGGCTGCAGAGTGGAACTGGCCCACAAACTTCCCCTAGCTCGATTTTTGTCAACCTCCCATCTCTTTCTTTACACTCTCAGGACCTTTCGCACTCATTGCAGTTCTCTCCTGCTACCTTTTCCACACTCCTGTCACCATTTCTCACGTCGTGCACAAAAGCAAGCACAAATGTTGAGTTTCCCTTTCTCCTGTAAGAAAAAAAGATCATATTAAGGCAAATACTGTGCCACCAGAGCGAGCCTATAAAACTAAGCACGCGCACACATAAATACTCAACCTCTGACACGAGTAATGCTGTGTGTGTGGGCAGAGTAATATTGTTGAGAATGGGGTAATGTGCAGCCAATGGCTTGCTGCTGTACGTCTTGATGATGGGTGTGAGTGCGCGTGAGACTCACTACATCACCCAGACTAATGTATGCAAGCTCTGCTCTGTACTGCAGACACGACAGACAGTGGGGAAATATGGAGCTTAGGCATCGTAAACACACCAACACTAAATAAATCTTACCCACTGATTTATGCTTGCAACCTGAAAACAGCTGTACCCTGGCGCTGATATAACAACAAGAATACTGTACAAACATGCAGCATGCATATAAAATATAAATAGATATAAAATACACAAATAAAAATGCCCAAGTACCACATTTTCAGTTTTCAGTGTTTGCAAACCTGAGTGCTTAGGAGAAAACTAACACCTTTAAGGACACTAAAGAGCAGGCTAACATAACAGTGTTCATAAAAGTGGGAGCGTAGTGTGTTTATCTTTTTTAATGTAACAGCTTATTACACACAGAGGAGGATGGAAGCTGATGACAAGCATCAAAGTGAGATATAGCATATGAAGAGTGTTACAGAGAAAGATGATCAGTGTAATTAGATGATTAATTGGAGATTATGTATTGGAATTTCAGGAGTGGGACCACGCCTCCAAATACGCTCCTTCCGGCTGTCATCTATATAGGTTCCCTCAGTTCTACAAACTGGTCATTCTCGTTTACATGCCCCACCCTCCCTCCTTGTTCTCCATTCTTTAACTTCTTCACTTCTATTTAGTGCATGGGGATCTGCCAGGCCCGGGAGCCATCGCCAGTCCCCTTCGAGGCCTTCCCCAAACCGCAGCTCAATTCATGTCAAAGCATTCACTTTTACAGTTTTAAAGATAAACTGGAAATATTCTGTACAATTATAAAACACATTCGCATTTTCTGTCCCTAAATATTTATCAATATACACCAAGAAACGTTTGTTCATTTTCTTTCTGTTATCAAATTCAGGCTCACAGGATCCCAGCTACCATGGGGTGAAAGGCCTACTGGCCACCAGTCTATCACAGGGCTAACACGGAGGGACACACATCCACTCACAGACACATCCACAACTATTGCTGATTTTTAATTGCCAGTTAACCCAACAACATCTGGCCTGCGGAGAACCCGGGATTCCCGGAGAGAACCTCCACAGTCACAGCAAGAACATGTGAACTCCACACAGAGAGAGACCGCTGGATTCAAACCCAGAACCTTCTCGCTGCCTAGTATACTGAACGAATATTTGTTACAGTCTTACTTCAAAAATGTATATTTCACAATATTCAATAGTAAAATACTCATGACTATTCATGTGATTTTAAATTGTTTAACAAATCTCAGAATTTCATTAGGAAAAAAAAGCAATCACACCGACACAGCACATTTACAGTGCAGCGCAGCAGATTTAAACTGAACTACAAACTCAACTTGTGTGCTCATTTTCTTACATAAAGTCACAAATGATGACAGGAGTGTGGAAAAGGTAGCAGGAGATAACGGTAATGAGCAACTTTATTTATAGACACAAGCAAGTCTCAGTTTAGTTACGGACAAGCAAAAATGTCAAGACACACCTTTATTCACACCTGTGCAAAATATCGCCCACATTATCTGACATGCTTCTTCTAATTGCATTGTCAGAGAAAGGCACATTAGCGGAAACTGGACCTGCCATGATAGCCACAACTTTTCTTTGTTTTTTTGCAAGAGTATCCCCACTAACTCGCTTATAGTTCAACCACCAGACAGTTTCACAACACAGCAGACAGATTTTCCACCTGCAGTTCAGATCCAGTGCTCCTTTGAAGGACACGCGCTTTTTATCAGGAGGGATGTTTGCTTACCGAGTGCATCCTTAGCTATTTTGGCACCGTGCTAGTATTGCAAAAAAGGGAAGAAAGTCTCACTATTCAAACACTATTTGGCTCCAAGTAATAATTTAATCCTTAAAACATTTGTACAAAAGCAACATTGGTTTATGAAGGATTTTCTTTTAGGGCAAACGAGTACAAAAACCACTTATACAGAATTCATTTTTCATTTTCTGTGCAGCTGTGTTAGAAAACATAATGCACGGTCAAAAGCAAAGAAAGAGAAGCCGCTGCTGCTTTGGGGGTTTGCTGACGAAATTCCAGGAAATTTAAGAAAGCATTAAATAAATGTGCTTGAAAACATGAACGCATAGATAAGTGGGATGTTTTTCACTGTGTGTGTACTTAATAAGAGGTACAAGAGCACAGTCAAACAATGCCAAGAAGTCAGCACCTGTCCACAGTACTCTCTCCATCAGCAGCTTCCACTCAGTGTGTGTCCACGCTGCCCACACAGCAACTCATTGACAAGGTAAAAGAGAAAATTGTCCGTGTTCACTTGCTGACGAACCTCTTCATTTACGGGGAAAGGACATCATTTATCACAGCACACAATTAGGTTCTAACAACTCTCACGGGGAAACAATCTGGCTAATGGTGGCAGAGGAAATTGTGCTTATTAGGCAGAGTAAATAACGCTCTGATAGCCAGCGAGGTCCATTACTATGCCATCGGCAAGTGCAGGATTTGATTTGATTTTTTTAAAGAAATATCTAGGGTATTTACATTTTTGCCAACACTTCTGATTAAACAGCTTCCTGTGTTTTGTTTCCTTATCTTCAGATGCAGCGCATCAGCGAGCTGTGACATCACCAATATGCTGCCAGCGAAGATGGACAGAATAGGAGTGATGCAGGAGAAGAAGGTCATTTTTGCTGATAAGGAATGACAGCAGAGGCAGGCTGAATGCTCCCGGAGCTGAAACGCTCACCGGGCTGTCAGAGAGAGATGTCTGGAAAATGTAAAGGATCGGCTCTGTTGGACAGAAGCCGTAATGAGACGACCAGCGGTAGCACTGGTTTACATGCCCCGAGAAATCGGGCTAAAGGACTTTATTTTAGTGGAAGAGGACGTCCTTGTTCAGGAAGAGCAACGTAATAGTTCTGCAGCGATTTCAAAAACACTTGCGTGTATTTTGCTTCAGAAAACACAGAGAGGTGGTGCATGGGGAAAGGAAAAAATCCATTCGATTTTAGTGCAAATCTAGATCCCTTTCTTAGAAAGTGGAACAGAGGTTGTTGGCCTTGACACAAGAGTCCCTTCTCCATATCTGAGTACAGATTGTCAGTCTGGGGAACTAGTCCAACTTAGTCTAGACTGACTTGGCCTCTGATGAAAAAGCCAAATAATCCAAGGCTTTCAGTGTAGCTGGTGGATATGCCGGCCAAGTTCTTTTGTTCTGAATTCTCTATGGGTCACCACAGCAGATTATCTGCCTCCATTTCACCTTAAACCTCCTCTGTCACATCAACCCTCTGCATCTTCTCCTTCATGACATCCACAGAAGCCCACAAAGAAGCCTCAGCAAGGGGGCTTCTTTGTGGGCTTCCTCCTATCCTCCTCTAGGCTCCTTCATATTCACCATCCATTTCCCAGAATATCCAGTATCCATCCTCTGCACATGTCCAAACCATCTCAGCTTGCCTCTCTTTACAAATAAAAACCCATTTTAAAAAGTAAGGAATGGACTGCTAAAAGATTCTGCAATACAAAAAATGGCAAAGTAGCTATTCTGACCTTTAGTAGCACAATCAATAGATTTTATGTTTGCTCTGTTGAGTCCAGTCAATTAACATTCATTACAAGAACATGAAACAGCATCGCAGAACCACATGTACTTTTATTTTGAAGACAAAGAACCACAAGCTAAAGCCTGCTGCCTGATTAAAGGACACCTGAGAAATCACTTTTTTATTTAGCATGACCTCTAGGGCTGCAGTTGATTGAGCCTGTAGCCTTTTGTTGGACCGAGGAGAGACATAGCGGAGCTCAAACAAAAGCTAGACTTTAAGGTGACACTGAAGGTGAAGTTTCTTAAGAGGATGATGAAGGGATTATTGCG
Organism: Aulonocara sp. 'chitande type north' Nkhata Bay; assembly: GCF_057382095.1. NCBI lineage: Eukaryota > Metazoa > Chordata > Actinopteri > Cichliformes > Cichlidae > Aulonocara > Aulonocara sp. 'chitande type north' Nkhata Bay. The sequence goes on along the minus strand of NC_141360.1, from coordinate 28,426,965 downwards.
TGTTTACCTGTTGGTTGACACGGCAGTGGGATGGGCCGTGGTGGATGAGGATACGGACGATGTCTACATCTCCCCTCCAGGCAGCCAGGTGTAGCGGGAAGCAACCTTTGCTGTCAGACACATTTGTGGATGCCTCAAACTGGAGCAGTTTCAGCACCACCTCTCTGAGAGAGAAGCAGGTACACGGATATCAATACATTAACAGAGGAACAAGTGGAAGAACAGACAGTTAAGGCAGCCAGGTGCTACAAAATCCACATGATGGTAAGCAGTCAACTTTATTTGACAGCAACGATTCTTTTTTAGCACTTTTCACTTTGGAACACAATTTGCAAAGAATCTCTTCATCATATTGGCCAACGAATCATTTTTAGTGGTGGAAGAAGTACTCGAATCCTTTAGCAGTGCACAGACAGCACCTAGCAAAACATGCTACTTTCCGAGAGTGAAGTTTTTACTGACTATATATAAAAACAAAAAGTACTTGTATAAATCACTAAGACCTTGGTAACAACTGGCTAAATAAATGATTTTATTATAATAATCTTCAGGCTGTGTAGATGGAAACATAAATGCTGCATGTTCACCTTCAAATGCTCAGCTATACTAAAACGTTCAAGCTCTACAGATAAATGCCTTTCTTTCATTTAAGAATAATTTCTCTTTTTTTGCCATTTTCATCATTTTCATCTAAAAAAGTCATCCTTTCTCTTCTTTAAGTAATATTTTACCTAAGTTGACTCGAGGGAACAAACTCAAGGACAGCAGTATACGAGGTGCTTCTTTCTTTTCTTTTTTTAAAAAAATGCAAATTCTCCACTTCAAAACTGAATGTGCAAGAAATGAAATAAAGCTATGCCTACAAATCGTGGGTCACTTTGACACTACAATTAAAAAGATGCTCAATAAACACGGCTGTATCGTAATGAGCTTTTCTCATATTGTAGCTACACAATCTTAATTTCGCTGTTCCACCATCGTGGTATTTATTGTGTTTCTTTCTGCAGTAGATCATCTTTTATGCAGGTTTTTATCCACCTTATGTGATAATAAACTTGCACTTCCTACTAAACCCTAGTTAAACAAAGCCTTGGTTCTGAGGGATTTACAGGAAGCTCGCTGCAGGAGGCACTGGAAAAAGTACAGCTACAGAGAGCAGCATTGCTGCTTTGCTGCTCTTGATAAATAAAGCAGTACACAAATTCATAAAGCAGCAAATCACAGAGTTGGATTGGGCTAAAAAAAATCCATTTAGCTGCTGCTGAGTAGTAATGTCAGTGATAGTGTTTTATATTAGGGGGACTCCAGCTGAAGAGGCAAGGCGAAGTGCTTGATTTGCATTGAAAATGTCAGGAGGGAGCAACAGAGGAGACAGAAGGGCAAAACCTCTCCCAGGAGAGCACAATGAAGCAGCTCTGTGCTGCTTAATGAACTACTTACTTACTTATTTCTGTAGTTTATTATATCTTCTTATAATTTCATTTCAGTTTAAGGAACAGTTAAAACAAGGATGGCGTAAGGATGAAAAATATGTATTTATCACCAAAGCGCCTTTGATGTCATAACGTTGTGATCTTTAAAAATTCAATTCAAACCCAGCCTGAAGAACAGCTCTCTGAAAACAGCTCTGCCTGTTGCCAAGTCCTCTTCCTTCTCTCTTTTCACTCTCCCACCTAAATGCTAAATCACTCCTCTGAAGCTTTTTGTTGGCAGCCTAATTTTCACTGTGAGGGTGCATTTTTCTTTCCCTCACTTCCCTCCTCCTTTCCCCGTTGATCTGAAGGAGGAAATCCACATAATTGCCCCCAAAACACGGTGCTAATCCTTCAGTTCCGCCAAACCGGGATAGCAGTCAGGCTCGCAGCTAATCCAAAGTGTGTAACGGATTTCTCAGCAGGACCAGGTGAAGAAAGGGAGCTGCACTGTAGTTCTGTGCAGCTGTAGACACTCAAATCATTCACATATTGTACAGTTTGGATGGAAATAATGTAGGAATTTTGTATTTCTGACTGTAGGCAACTATTTTACTGCCCAAAAATGCAAGATTGCTTTCGGTAATGGCTTTCATTTTCATTGTTATGCACTAACTTCTAACTTTGATTTAAAGCCTCTATAATTAAAGTTATTTCGCATCAAATCTCTATGTGACATCCCATGAACAAAGCAGTCGATAATATCTTCAAACGCCTTTTACAGCCAGAAATGTTGCGTGACAGCATTCAGTGCTGGTTTCAAAATACATTTAGTCTAGTCCAAACAGTCCTTAAGTCATGATGCAAACTAGCCAGGGCAGGAGGAGCAAGTAGTGGTACCTTGCAAGCAGTGGTACCAGTGGCATTGTTGCAATAAATTTCCCTCATAGGTATTCTGTAGGTGTAGCTGTAAGTGGTATTATCGCAAGCTGGAACCACAGCAGCTCAGTCATGACGTGGCATTAATATCAGCACATGAAATGTGTGCTGGGAGCTTCAAGGCATGGGTTTACAGTACCTTTGTCCATACAGTGTATTGTACAGTGTTTGTACCAACTTTTAACTTAGCCGATCAACATTTTCATTATGTGCTTTGATATTGACTGTATGAGTGCAGAAATCAGACATCTGGTTCAGGAGCAGCAGGACGGGAACACAACTAGTTTAGCTGCTTCAGTTTTCACTGAAGTTGTTTACTGGAACAGGCCCCTGGATGTGTAACTACCTTATCAAGTTAATAGGATGCGTTTGCAGTTAAGACTCCTCCCTGCAGGTTTATCCAGAGAAAGGCCCGTTCAAAATCAGTTTACACTGACAGCATGACATAAGCACAGTACCATGGCCTCTCATCATGTCACAGCAGAAATGTGAAAACAATTAAATAAAATTTATGACATTCTGACTTCTTTTAGATTCTTTTCCTTTGGTTATGGTAATTTATTTATATATTTATTTATTTGCACAGAATTACACTTTTTTTTTTAAAGAATAGAAAAATCACAGAGTGCAATCTGTAGAAGAAACTGTCAGACTTTTTTAAAGAAACCAATCTAAAGATATCTCTGTGTCCCCCATTTATTTGCATGCAAACACATAAAAATCCAGATAATTAGAGATTTGCTGATAATGGAAAACAATATTTAGCTTCAGCTCTACAGCGTACAAAGAACAGAACAATTTGTTTCCAGTGCACTGAGTAGCACTTGCATTTACAACTAATTTCTATCCAGCAGAAATAGAGTGACAGAAACACTCATTAGCAGGCTTACCTGTGTCCATTGAGTGATGCATGGTGTAAGGGTGTGTATCCTGAGCTGTCTGTGCAGTTCACGTTCAGGCCCTTCCACATGCTGTGGAACAGAGAAATGCCTCAATTAATCAACGCGCGCACACACACACGCACGTTTATGACTGCTTTTAGTTGTACAGATTTACCACCTTTATTTCATCAGCTGGTGTAAGTGTGCTACCAGCTGCGACAGTCTCTTTTAGTTTAGAAGCAGGAAATGACAAGCCAGTCCCGACCAATTAGGATTCACATTCCTCAAATGTGTTAAGCATGGAAAGCAAGGACAGGTGGAAAGTGGCTTGTGGTGTTTTCTTGAGAAAAATGCCCTTCAGAACACAGATTGCTCATTTTAAAATGTTTAGTGACACTTTTTCCCCAAGTAAATTACGTATGAAGTCTTACAGGTGTTGTTTTACAGAGCAGTTTCTTTGTGTAACAGTGTGTTTATTAGTTTGTTTTCATATTGCGCTTTTCTTCACACAAAACAATCTAGCTTTATTATGTAAGGGTCCCAGGGTGAGGCTTGTAATTTCTCATTCGGAGGCAACAGTCAGGAGATCTTAAGTTCTGCTTCATCACACTGGCAAATAATGGGAGCGAATGAGGTCAATTCTTGTACTCGAGAAACGGCTGAGCATGCAAATAAAATTACACAAAGACAGAAAGTTACGAGGAAATCCAGCTCCACAGAGGCTGAACACGCACCGAAACACACCCGTATACAGATGACACACAAACACTAAAATCTACTTACAGCTCAGGGTTTTCCCGGGGCTATAATTATATGACCTCTCTTTTTCAAATGAACTTGTACAAGTGAGAGAAGTACTAATTAGCTCAATTCTAGCCTGAGCAAATCTTAGCTGAAAAGCTGCATCAAGAAACTTCTAAAAGTGACTGTTGAGCCTTTTTTATTATATACACACACACACACACACACACACACACAGCTCTAAATCTTACTGGTTTTATGTATCTAATTGCCAAAAACATGTATCTAGTCACACCACCCTATAATCTCTATAACCCCGTGTCTCCCTCTTATTGATTTTGGCATATGTGCATCCTGAAATGAAGGATAAAAAAAAAATCAATGCTTCCTTTGAAGATTTGCTGTACAAAATAAAAGCTGCACTTTAACTCTTAATTCCTTTTATTTCATTGATCATATCTGCAGGGAACCGAAGGAATCCTTCCTGTAGTGAAATCTAATTGAAAATAAATATTATTTCTTTCTTTCTTTCTATTTTTTTTTTTTAAAGAAAGCATTTAAATTTCACTTCTACTTTCACTCTCACAGACAGATTGTGTATCTCATGAGGAATTGTCTCCTTGGAGACACTGGAGTAAAGCAGCAACAGCAGAACATTCACTGGGTTTTGACAGGCATCAACACAATGATCAAGGTCAGGGGAATTATGCAACAGCTGTACACACAGAGACACAACTAAACGTGAATTAAAAGTGCTATTAAGGGCTGGCTGCACACGCACACATACGCACACTAACAGAACAAAGTGCACGACTAGGCAGTCTTATTTCCTCTGAATTCAGATTATCATTCATTTCAGCACTATTTGCTCTTAATACGGTACACACACACACACACACACACACACACAAAGACAAGTAGTAAATCGTGAGGCAGAAGATTAGAGAGAAAAAAAGAGATACAGCAAGGCTTGTTTCTAATGGTTCAGCTGATCAGTGCACACTGTGACTGTTTGAGGCCATATCGATCATGCTGCTCTGCTGACCCCTTCTAGCACTGACCTATCCAGCCAGCAGGATGGGTTGTTAAAAAGAGCCGACTGACAGCGAATGAGGAGAGAGGAGGAAAACCTAAATTCAATGCACGTAGAGATAAAGACACAGTGTCCAGTTTCGAATCCGTTCTGAAATAAATGTAGATAGATCTGACTCACAAAAAACAAAAAAAATCTGCAAAAAAGTATCAGATAAATTTGTGCTGCGTTTAAAACCTAATAAATACACTCGACATATTTCTAAGAGGGAGAGACAAGAGAAAATTTTGATTCAAGCTTTCATCATTTAATTCTCTGGAGTAGTCGTCACAGTATTTGGGTGATTTTTTTAAGCAAGACAACAGCTGGGAAAATGTAAGGTGACAGATTGTAGCTCAACAAAAGGCCAAGCAGCTTTGTCAAGGTAGTGGTTTTGTTGTGTAGCAGCTTCTATACCTACAGTTTCTACATTCACATAAGTACACGTGTTCAACTGCTTGTTAGCACAAATATCTAACCAGCCAATCACGTTGCAGTAGCATTTAGACACACAGACATGGGCAAGACAACCTGCTGAAGTTTAACTGAGCATCAGAATGAGGAAGAAAGGTGATTTAAATGTCTTTGAATGTGACTAGTTGTTGGTCCTGGAAAGATTGGTTTGAGACGACAGTTTCCACAGGATCACCGAAACTGGACAATAGACAATTGGAAAAGTTTTTCCTGATCTGATTTCTGCTGCGACATGCCAATAATGGGGTCAGAATTTGGCATAAAGAGCATAAAAGCATGGATTATTGGCATAGTTTGAGCCTCTTAGTATTGCTGCTGACATTCATTTATGTGCACATCTTCTTATGGATGCTTCCGGAAGAATAACACACCATGTCAAAAAACTCAATTCATCTCAAACTTCCTGAACTTTGTAATCAGCTCACCATACTCAAATGGACTCCACGGTCACCAGATCTCAATCTACATATATAGAGCTCTTTTAGGATGTGGTGAAATTGGAGATTTATATCATGGATGTGCAGTTAACAAACATGCAGCATCAATCCTTACGTTGGGTGAGTGCTGAGTGTTTGTACTGTATATGTGTGCATGAGGGTGGGAATGCATGGTTGTGTCTGTGTGTGCCTGTTTGTCTGTGTCTATATGTCAGGTTGGGTCTTAGACTCCACCTTTCTGGGAACTCCCAGGCCCTCCAAAGTGTGGAGGCCTATCTCCCCTCACCACACTCCCTGCCGGTGACTGATGCCCTCAGGGGTCGGTGCATTGGTGGTTCTTGGTGTCCAGAGCTGGGCGCTCAGGTATGTACCAGCTCACTCCCGGTGGCTACCTGGCGGGGCCTGGCGCCTGTTGCTCGGTCAGGCCTCTTCCGGGGCGCGGGGGGCCCTCGGGCCCTCGGGCCTCCGGCCTCTGGGCCTGCGCTCGGTTCACTCTGGCACAGCTGGTTGCCGGCGGAGCCGGCGGGCACGCCGGTGCAGGCCCCTCTAGCTTCTGCCCGGTGGCTACTGGGTGACCTCTCGTCTGGGGATCCTCAGCCCTTCCCATGAGGGTGGTCCTCCTTGGGCTCTCGCACTCTGGGGCCTGGATCTCCTTCATGCCTGCTTCATGCCCTGGGGGACAGGACTATGGCTCTCTACATCCTCTTGCAGACCATTACATGGGGAATACAAGCGCGCTGATCCACACAGGTGTGCACACAGGTGTTCACTGTTCGTAGACTTAAATCACACCTTTCTTGGCTGCTACTTCAAAGCACATTGTGCGCTGTCTGTCCTGCGTGCTGCACAACAACATTCAATATTTAGTATTTACTGCTGTTTACACTTAGCTAGATTAATGCGATGGTGTTGTGTTTAGTATATTGCTTTGTTTTTTTTTTGCTTGTTTTCTATTCTTTTTCTCTCAACAGGTGATCCAGGAGATTTTTTTTTTCCCTTTCTCACTGTCCCTCTCCCCTTCTGTTTTTCTTTTCCTTCCTCTTTCTTTCTCCCTTTCCTATCCCTCACTCATGTCTGTCCTGTCTGTAACAATTGAAAATAGAATAAAATAAATAATAAAAACAAAGGTCGATCAAATGGACCAATACGGCAATACCATGATGATCCATTTGGCAAAATAAATCCATTGGGTATCCTTGTTGGTCTTCAGACAACAATTCTGACGGCTAAAGAACCAAATGGGACAGGCAAAAAAACAAAAAACAAATATGCAGCAACTGTGTGATGCTATCATGTCACTATGGCCCAAAATCTCTAAAGCAGGGTGTGTCTAACAACGTGGCCAATGAGTGTAATTAGTAGCTACATGCCTTTTTTTTTTTGTTAAAGGTACACTGTTTATTAAAAGAAGCATTTTTATAATATTTTATCACATATTTCCTTTATTTAACTCTAATCCCAGTAATACAAGCACTAAGCTGCCAATGTGGGTTCACTGGGTTTGAACAGACCTTGAAAGCACAGAAACAGATATTTACCACTGGTGTTACCCCAAAACAAACATGTACACTGAGTCATTAAGCCCTGCAGTACAAAGAATCTCTGGAAGTGACAAACTCCCAAAATCGCCGTATTAACGCTAAAACACAGCAGTCATACACCGAGGCATATTACCATCATAAAAACCTGGACAAACAAATTTGTGTAGCTACTTTGTGAGGAAATGAGGAAATCTTGTTTGCAGCATGCGTGAGTCTCATTGTAAAGGCCAGAGCTGAACAAGGTGTTCTGTTTATGGCACACTTCTAGGTTGTGGAGCAATGGCCGATGTGTAACACTACTGAGTTTCTTTTGCATTTGGGGGTTGGCCTAAAGCCGACAGAGAGCTCTGCATAGTTTTTCTGGCCTCTTCTAGAGCTTTTTTCCCCTTCAGTCACTTACATTTCATCAATTTTACATTTCAAAGTTTTAGAATCACTATTTGTATTTATTATTATGCCACAGAAGGTCGAGGAAGCTTGCAAATGACGTCTTATTTATATCACTGACAAAAAAAACAAAAGCAAAATAAAATTAGAAAAATATATTTTTGAAGCTATATTTATGATGGAGCGTGGCAGATCAATTCAATAACCTCACGGCCCGAGGAAAGAAACTTCTGAAGTCTGGTGGTTCAGCGGGTTGCTGGGTGGCAGCAGGGTGAACAGGCTGTGGCCTGTGTCCGTCGAAGTGTACTTTAGTATGCTTTAGGCTCTGAGCAGACACATAGCAGGGTGCCAGTGGTGTTCTGGGCAGATATAATCAGATGCTGCAAAGCCTTGCGGTGTTGGTCTGTGCACATCTTTTAATAGTTGGTAATGTTTCCTGTTAGAATGCTTTTTATTGCTCTTCTAAGGACGTCAACGAGAACTTGCATAAGAAATTTAGCCTAACACTCTTGCTCCCAACTTGATACATACCAACACTTGGTCAGGACCCCCTTCTCATCATATTTTAAAGATACAAGTACCGCCTTAGGCTCCTCTTCTGATATACTTAGATATCCCTTTAGTCTCATTTGATAGTGTGGAGAAGAACAAATACATAGGGTGTTGGTTGACGGCACAATCAACACAAGCTGGAGTCCTGTCTGGAACATTTTACTCACAGTTATTGTCCACATTAGTATTGGTGATGACACCAGCTGTTTACTGTCTCATTTCGTATAATCAAACAATGCAGGACCTCCATTGATTGTACTGGACTAACCCGCATGTTAAAAAAAGTTGGCTCAAATAGCAGCCAGCACATTGTGATGTAATTAGTGTCCAACCTATAATAAAAACCATGCCACGTGTACAAATTTTTCATACACGTTACATAATTAGTCATTTCATGCAAATGGAAATTTCTTTCTACTCATTTAAATACACATGATATTGGTTCAGCGTATGTGTAGGTGAGCAGGTAATAATATTGTTGTCTGGCATTCTCTTAGAAAAAAGCATTATAATGTGCAGTTTGACCATCAAGGGAATTCCCTCAACCTCTACGACCACAGCTAGTATTTAGTATTTAGTATTTATTTATTTATTGTCATTGTCAAGAACAATGAAATTGCGTTTGGAGCTTCCATACAACCCAAAAAAAAGAAGAAAATAATAAATACCCCTTAAAACCCAAGTGTACATATTTAACCCAGTGTGACTCCAATGCAATAAGACAATCCTTAGCAATAATGTTCGTAGAAATTCAGACAAAGACCTGAGAAACATGACAAAATACAACAATGCAACCCATTCAATATTATTGTACTGTGAGATATGATATCAGATATGATAGTTATCTATTTAAGAAAGAGGGGGGGGGGCAGGAGGGGGAAGAGAATAAAGATATGATGCACCAATGCAGACCAGTTCATTGCTATTAAGAAGTTGGATATGGTTATTGTCCGTGAGAGGGGGGCAGAGAGTTCAGGAGCCTCACAGCCTGTGGATACAGGCTGTTGGCCAGTCTGGATGTTCTGGCCTGTATGGACCTGTACCTTCTCCCTGAGGGCAGCAGATGGAAAAGGTGGCGCGCAGGGTGATGTTGGTCCCGCAGGATACTGTGCACCCTCCTCAGACAGCGAGTGGGGAAGATATTACTGATCTCTGGCAGACTTGTTCCAATAATTCTGCCAGCTTCTTTCACCACCCGCTGGAGTGCTTGCTGATCGGCCTTGGTGCAGCTGGGGAACCACACTAGAAATCCATACGTCAGAACGCTGCTGATGGCACAGTTGTAGAAGTTCAACATCAGAGATCTGGGAATGTGTGCGCTCCGCAGTCTCCTCAGGTAGTAGAGGCGCTGTTGGGCCTTCCGTACAACTGAGGTGATATGGTTGCCCCAGGACAGGTCCTCGGTCACAGTTACCCCCAAGAATTTAAAACTGCTCACCCTCTCCACCGCCTCACTGCCAATGAAGAGAGGCAGATGGTTGTTATGGCCCCTCTTCCGGAAATCTACAATGATCTCCTTGGTCTTTTTGGTGTTTAAGACCAAGTTATTGTCGTGGCACCATGACTCTAGTTGTTGCACCTCTGTCCTATAGTTTGTCTCATCATTACTGTTAGAGGCCTGACAGATTACAATATTATTCTTTGTTGTCCTATTACTTCTTTTAAAACTCATGCATATTTGATCTGTTTCATAAGCTCTACGAGGGCCTCAACTCTGAGAAGGAGTCTCAACCCCATTGATAGATATGTATTTATATTCACTGCTGCCCAGTGAGAGAACCTGTGAACGTTGTATTCAATGTGTAAACCCTGCCAAAAAGTACAAGACGCAGGCGATGCGCCTTTTGAAAATGAATGCCACACACACTGGATAACAACTTGAACTTTGTAAATCACTTTGTAATGAGGCCAGGTCTCTTATCACAGCTGTTCTGTTCCGCTCTTCCACGTTCAACCTAAATTCCCGAACTCAGTCTGTTGCCCTGTCACTCCTCCATTGTTTTCTGTTCTTTCACCAGAAGCATAAACCGAGCCAGCAGAGCTTAAATAGATTTAGAAGACAACTTGCGATTAGATAATGGAGGAGAGGTGCTGCTGCAGGAATGCAGACTCTTGGCGGATTAGTCAAATATGCAGACGACGTCCTACCTAATTAACCTCAGCAATGTGAAGGGGAGCTCTGGGTTGAAATGCTGTGTCTCTGCATTCATGTTTGCATGCAACTGCTGCTCCTGTGCTGCACATTTACATTAAAATTTAATAGTGTGTTTTCCGGTTTCTGACAGATCTCTTTTCTCCTTTGTATCAGGTTCTCCTTAAGGTCCAAACCCTCTTTTTGATCAAAGCAGTAAAGGTAAAGAGGTCAAACGTCATGACGGGCCTCCCCGCAGGCAGAGCAATGCTGCCCTCTGTTTGAACTCTTCTTTAGTTACACCCTGACAGTTTCTCCCTCCCTGTTCATCACTTTTGCAGAGAACTAAGCAGACATGATATAGCCAAAAAGGTGAGAGTACAGTACAGTAAGCAGTTTCATTCCACCAAGCCTGTTTAGGCATTACAAAATGATTTTCTTTTCTTTTAAGCTCACCTTGATGTACTGGATGCTAATTGGGGATGTGGTGAAAAGCAACACATACCTCGAGCAATTTAAAAAAAAGCTGCTGCTCAACAAGTGAGAGCTAAATTTGGTCTCCACTTCTTTATAAATGTAATTTCTTATCAGTCATTAAAAAACAGAATATGTAATGTCTTTCAAGTGGGAAGACATTTCCCATTCTGGATGCAAACTCGGAAGCGAAAGCCTTCATTTGCTGGTTCTCACTCAGTATTGATACTGAAGCTGGCATCACGCTGCAGCAAAGTTCAGGCTACATCAAAGCGGCAAACTGTCATCAAAGGAAAAGGAACGAAGGAACTGGGAAAACCTTTGTAGTTCTGGATTCTTTTTAAAAAGGAACCTCTTCTTTGTGGGGAGGGAATTTAAGTTAACTGAATCCAACTGCCTGTTGAAATTCACGCCGCCTGATATAGTGAAAAATCAAAGGGCGTTTCAACAGAAAGAGAGGACTCAACAACAGCAATAACTTCAGGGGAAATTAAAAAAAGGAACCAATATGCGCTGAGGTGCACTTGCCATCACAACAGATAAAGTCAGACAGGAAGTGGGCTTGCTTCATATCCTGTTTTGAAGAAGAAGCAGAAGAGATACCAGCTGATTAATAGCAGTGCTGCAGAAGCTCACTAACTGATATGACCTGTAGGATGATAAAAAATACACACACGTAGACAGACTCTTACATGTGAGCATTAACTTCTCTTTGGAACTGGCCTTTGATGTTTGAAACCGACTCGCACAGAGAGAGTCCAGCCCCCATGATGCTTTAGGGTATGAATATGCTACTTTTCACGCATGTCTAATGTAGCAGATGCGCCCGTTTACATAACTGAGTTTGCGTGGTGTCATAGTTGAAATTAGCTTAACCACAGAGAGAGAATCAAAGTGCAAAGTGTGTGAAAATTCTCAAAAGGCAAATTGTATTTCTGGAGAGAGAACAGAGAAGAAATCTTGCTCCACGATCTTTAATACAGCTTAATTTCTGAGGCCCCGGTTTACTTCTTTAGTGGGTTTATGTAAGCTGCACAAAATGTGTGCATGCATTTGCAGCTGTATAGTACATGTATGCCCTGCAAATACAGGGAGAGGTGCTACTTTAAAGAAAAAAGCAGAAACAAATGATTTTTCACGCTCATGTATGACCAGTCAGTGACTGCAATTGTGCATACTATAGGAAAAAGTAAGTAAAGATCACTTAAATGTTTTGAAGGAAGGCTGTTTTGACACACAGTGAGCCCTGTTTCCTTCACATTACTCCATGCTCATAAAAGAAGCAGGCAGTGATGGCGGAGAAGCATTCTACCATTCTTTAAATCAGATCAATCAAATCAGATAAATCGGTGGTAACCAACTAATTGAATTTATTAATTTCTTTTTATTTAAGTAGCAATTTCAAGTAGTTACAGTAACAAGCTGGTTGTCTTGGGCATCTAAGGCAATCTAAGGCAACCAGCCAATTGCAATCTGGCCTCCACTGACTGCAATCACTCTCAGACCAACTGGCAAAGGTTTGGAAACAATGGCTAACTGTCTAATTAATAAACTCAGACTCAGAGCTCATTGCAGCTGACTGCAAATGTTCACAAACCTGGTTAGACATGTCATCAGAACCGATACTTATGGTGCCATCAAGTACCAAAATTCTAAAAACACGATGGTACTTGTTTTTCTTCGGCACAGTAGGGACTACAGCGTACCAAGTGTGTGCCAAGAAGGCAGTTCCTCTGGAACTGAAGTGGGGAGCATACAGCTACAAGTGTTCTATATTTAGATGCTGAAGAAGAAGTCAATAACACAATACTGTACCATGGTACAGCGAAACATACACGTGGAAGATGGCAGCTGACGTGATAGCTCTGGTCTTACTCATTGAAAGGTCCACTATGAAAGTACTTGGGTGATCAACAAATAACTGATTAATAACTGATAACTGATTCATAAATATATAAATTCAAATTCAAATTTTATTTGTCACGTACACAGTCATACACAGTACGATATGTAGTGAAATGCTTGGACAACTGCTCGTGACCTAAAGAGAACAAAAAAGGAAAAGGCTATGAATAAGATAGGAAATAAATATGAAAAATTAAAAAGGGTAAATTTAACTAGGAAGGAATAAAATATAAATTAAGGTTAAAAATGAAATAACTGTACAACACAAATTAGAATGAAGGGTAAATTTAACTGGGAAGAATAAGATAAAGATAAATATATAAATTAAAGTTGAAAATAAAATAACTGTACAACAAAATACACAATACACAATATAGAACTATATAAGAATGTATGAAGAAATCTAAATATAAATAAATATATACACAATAACAGCAGCTGTACAAGTATTAACCGGAAATGAAGAATATAGTGACCAGTGTTGTGCAAAACCAAAGTCCAGAAAGTCCAGTGTGTGTGTAAGAACCATATGTGTGGGTCAGTACTGTGTGGTGGTGTGATTGAGAGACCGTATCGCCTGCGGGAAGAAGCTCCTCCTCAGTCTCTCTGTGTTGGTCTTCAGGGAGCGGAATCGCTTTCCTGACCTCAACAGAGAGAACAGTCTGTTGTTGGGATGGCTGAGGTCCTTCACGATCTTCCTGGCCTTGGTCCAGCACCGCCTGCTGTAGATTGAGTGCAGGTCAGGGAGCTCGGAGCGGATGGTGCGCTCAGCTGACCGCACAACCCTCTGTAGAGCTCGTCTGTCCTGCATGGTGCTGTTCCCGAACCAGGTTAAGATGTTTCCCGCCAGGATGCTCTCTATGGTGCACGAGTAAAAGTTCCTGAGCACCTGATTTTATATATAAATATATAAAATCAGTAGAGACCCTTTTAAAGACTGCTAAGGTGCATACTTCTGTCTTTAATCTAGAAATTCCTTTTTTCTCTCCGTGTACAGTAACACTGAAAATCTCGATGTTTCTCCCTGAACAGAAAAGGCAATTAGCTAATGCAACAGGCAATAACACATTAGCGACATATACAGTGTGGAGTCTTTTTATAACAGGAATTTCAGTTTCACCTCATATTCCCACAGTGTCAGGAAGAAAATCCCATTCACACCTACACAACTCTAAAAGGTAGTCCTGCTCAGCTTTTTCAAGGAGAGGTGTTCCCCCTGTCTCTCTCTTCTCTCTTCATCACCAATCTGTCACTGTCTACTGCTCCATTTCTGCACCACTAAATCCACACTGTGGGTGACACAGGGTCAAAAAAATAAATAATATCTGAAGTCCTTGTATGTCAAACTTCAGCCACTCACTCAGCGTGTGGATACAGCAGCTATTCAGCAATACTTGAAAGTTTGCAAAGGGCATCATTTTTCGGTTTTGCAGCACAGATTTAAACTATTTAACCTATAAGTGTCATCTATTCTGTACATGAAGTTATTTTCCTCACCAGCTACTGGCCTAATTTGCTGATTAAGTTCTTGTAAAACAGCCTTCAGTTTTTAGCGTATTTAGCAAAACAGCAGCTTCCTACAAAACTCCTTTTTAGTAATTTTGCTAATTTGAACAGCATCCCCCCAGCACTGGACTATATTTGTCTCCTTTATGTAGCTGTTCATCCACTTTTAACAACTCTAAAAAAATTAATTCAGTTTTTAAAGGAGAAGACTGAATTTTACATGACAGCGAGGAGAGAAAGGGGAAAGCACAGCTGGTAAGCTGGTCGATATAGCAGAAAATGTGTACTGAAACCATTTTAAGTATGTAGAATCAATATATACAATAGAATAAATGCCAATTCTGAGGTTAGAAGCTGGAGTGAATGGAACCAGAATGAGAGCTAATAACAAAGACACAAAATACAGACTGAACACAATTAAAACATCTTGCTCTTGTTTTGATCCTGATAAATTACAAATGCCCTTTCATAATTTTTTGGACCGAATTTCTAGGAGCATCCAAGTGGAGGAGGGTGTCGGGTTTAGTGGTCTAAGGATCTCATTTCTGCTTTTTGCAGATGATGTGGTTCTTTGGGCTTCATCCAGCCAAGACTTCCTGCTCGCACTGGAGTGTTTTGCAAGCCAGTGTCAAACAGCTGGAAATAGGCAGAGTGTCCAATTTTTGGTTGGTGAAGTGAGGGGAGAGTGGAGCTGGAGATTAACAGACTAGACAGATTAATACTGGTGTAGCATCTGCAGCAAAATGGATGCTGTACCGATCTGCTGTGGTGAAGAGAGAGCTGAGTGGGAAAATTTACTTGTTGATCTACGTTCATACCCTCACCTGTGTTCACAAGCTGTGTTTGGTGATCAAAAGAATGAGACTCCAGATGCAAGTAATGACAATGAGTTTCATCTGCAGGGTGTCTGGGATCAGCCTAGATCATTCTGAAGGGACTCGAAAGAACCATTACTCCTTCAAATTGAAAGGAGCCAGTCAGTCTTGGGTCAGGCATCTCACTAGAACACCTACTTTTAGGCATGTTCAACTGGGAGGAGACCCCAAAGCAGACCCAAGAGACACTGGAGAGATTACATTTCTCAGCTGCCTTGGGAATGCCTCACAGTCTCCCTGGAAGATCTGCAAGAGGTGGTTGGAAAAAGCCATATTTTTCCAGCAATGACTAAATGATACCAGCAGCCAGTTCACTTAGCTTAGCACTAAATGGGGAAACAAATACTCGGTCTTTACTTAAACAATGGTGTCGATAAACACGTAGATTTATTCCAGTTTAGTTTTTGCTTTGTGTCGGGTGCTTTTTGGAATTTTGTCGTTACTGGCGTTGCCACTGTTTAGAGTCAAGAAGTAGTCAGAAAACAGCAAACTGTCAGTTGGACACAAACACACAAAGCTTTAAGCAGAGCCAGGCTTCCCGTTTCCTCCTGTTCCCAGTCTTTATACTAAGCTACGCTAACTGGTTGCTGGACAGAAGAATGCCATGAATCATCCAACGCCCCACTGGCATGCAAATATAAGCATAAATATGCAGAGTGGTATCTTACTGAATAAATACATGCAGATAATTTTGCAGATGATTCGTGAATGAATATGCAGTGAGTTACTGACAGATGCCCTAAAAAGGCACAAAAATTAAATTACATGTTCAATAGGTCAAGCGGTCACCACTTCCCAACGCAGGAAGTAATTTATCTTTGGGTCAAACTGATCTCTGGTGCACAAAAGAACTTTGAGGTTTGCTATCGGAGGCAGTGGGTCAAACACACGCACGCACGCACGACTGAAATTGCATCCGACCCCCTCATTTCTCACCAGTAATTAAAACAAGACACAAGAAATCGATAGTTGCACAACTTCCCCGCGGGGATTTAGGAAGTCTATTGATGAAGTTTGATCGTTGATAATTTGCTGGTCCTGTGGGGAGTTACTCAGAGAGTCTGGAGGGAGGAAGTCACATAAAATTCACAAAGGAAAAGTGCCATCAATATTGGGCATAAAACAAAACAGTAGTCTACATTGTTGTAAAAATAAGTTTAAGGACTGTGTTGGATTTGAGTCCAGGTCAGTGCAATGAGCCTCGAAGGGCTGCAATAACTCATGGACTGGTTATCTTTAAATACAGTGCACAAGGCAAATCCCTGCAGCTGTTTTGAGCTTGTTTTATGCTGTTTCACACATACTTTACCTTTGCATTGAGTGGATGTTAAACACACAGTCTTAAAACTCACTGTGTATTACACATAATACAACAACACTACTTTAAATGAGGCCATTACAAAGATTTTGGCTTAAGGAAATACAATATATTTTAAAAATACACTAAATTAATGTAGACTTACTTTATAATTATTATTATATGAATGTTCAACGGAGTATTTCAGAAAACTGCTAATTCTTAGGATTTTCCCACACTATGATCTCCAGGTTTTACAGAGTAGTTGTCTGGTTGTAAACACCTTGTTAATGACAGAGATTAGAGGAGAATAGGAGGCAGCAGTAACTCAAATAACTACTCTTTACATCACTGAACATATGAGACATCAAACCTTGAAGCAGATGGGCTACAGCAGCAGAATAAAAAAACAAAAACAAACACATACTGTATTTTCACGACTATAAGGCGCACATAAAAGTCTTAGCACCTATTGTAATTCTTATGACACAGGACATCAAAGAAGGAAAGGAAACGGTAAAAGCTGTATACATTTTCCACTTAAACACACACAGCTTCATCAGAAAGATACATGTACTACTCAGTCTTAAACAATCTGGCAGTTTATCTCTCACCCATCTCCTTAAATATGATGGCAACATCCCTCTTCTGTCCTCAGCTGACTTCCAAAACTGCACAGTCTGAATACAGAATACACATCAAACTGGCAGCTCTTTGAAACAAGCAGCATAAAGGTTTCAAGTAAAAAGTAGCCTCTGTAGATTCAGATTTTTTTAGTCCTGTAATTTCCAACCTTTTACCAAAGCTGTCTGATTAAAAATCGGCAAGCATTCCTGTTACAGCCTCCTGAGAATAACTGAAAACAAAGCTGAAATTCCTCATTTCCACTGTGACAAAAACTGCAGGGCAGCAGAGAAACCACTTAATAAAGCACAGTGTAAATTCACACGGGGTCACAAGTCAGCCGCGCAGTCCCTGCAGTCCCTAACAATCCAAATACCTATGCTGCCGTCACTGCTAATCACAATAAAGACCACGCTGCCAAACACACAAATCTATCACCAGATTCATCTCTGCTGTTGTTGAAGGCTTTTAATTCCCAAATATTATCAACCTCAATATCACTTGTGCTATATGTGAAATACATGCAATATTATTCTAAATGTGAATGAAACAAGTGATGAGATTCCATCAACAAGAAGAAAAAATGATAAACATAAATGTCAGCAACAACAAAAATCCTCTGACACAAAGACAGAAAGACAACAAGCAGCTGATGACATTCTCTTTTCTCTTCAACCTAAGGTAAAAGAAATGACCACAATCTGCTTCGCCGCTGCTGCTATTGATTACACAGCTGCCTTTCCAATCAATCACAATCTGGAGCGCTGCAAACAATCTGTAAGTGTGTGTATTGGACCGTATGTGTGTACTCCTCACAGTAAGTAAGTGACAGAAAGCTTTAGATTTCTACTTGACCACAGCCAGCCACAATTCCATCTGGCCGACCATCAATATAGCAGATCGGTAGCATTAGGGATGGGAAACATGAGGTCCAGAAGTCCGTCTAAATGAGATAACCAATCTATGCAGTGGATTGAGTCAGTCAATGTATTGATACTGTAGAGAACTCACACTGAAGCTCTTCAGAGCGACTGTGACGGGAATCATTTCATCTGCCGTCATGCTTTTTCATCTTTTTTTTTTTTAAAGAGGGGGTAAGTAAGAAAAACAGGAAGTCTTTTTACCACAGGCATGGTTGCTTAATCATTACTTGATCATGAACTAAAAAAAAGACTCCATTATTCTGTATTTTCAGGTCTTGCTTTTTTATTTTGAAATGCGGCTTCTACCAGAGTAGCGCACTTTAACCAGACATTAACAGCTTCCCATGCCCAACTAGCAAAAACACAGTTAGCGCATGCTTTTTGGCACAGCATCACTCATTTGTCATGCATGGAAATTATTACCATAATGCAAATTATTGAAGCCATTTCCAAACCGCCCTTATTAAGCTTCCATTTATCTTAATAAAAAATAAATAAATCTCTTTAAGCACACAACGCTCCAGAAGTTCTTATGCGTTTACATTCAGGGACCAGGTTGCCGCCCTTAACTATTGTGGTACAATGTCTCTATGTCCTATTAACACATCTATAAGAAACTTAATGACAGCTCAACATTGGTGGAAATGCGGGGGGCGGGCAGATGGAGGAGAAATATCTCACATGGAAAAATGAAAAAAGAGACCATGTTTGGATTAGTTTCAGAATTGTTACACTCCTAATTATGACTCCACACAAAAAACAAATGGGTGTCTCCAGCACATCTGTCTAATAATTTACTTAATGAAACACTAAGGAGCTGTCAGTTAGCCCATCAAATGAGCTAGGGATCATTTACTCAGTGATCAAGTGTCTGCCACGAAAAACTATCACATGTTAAATGAACGTGAAAAATGCTCCTTGTGATTTTCCCTCATCCTGCGATCACAAATTTGGAAACAGATTATATTTTGCATTTATGCATCAATTAATACTGAAATGGGAAGCACAGACTGGCAACCTATCCAGTGTGTACCCTGCTTCTCGCCATGACAGCAGGAATAGGCTCCAACCCATCCGTGGCCCTGATTTGGATAAGCTGAAGAGAATGGACGGATGGATTAATCAGTAATCAAAATACTTATCAGGTGATGACTAAGGCACTAGTGAGGCAAGCCTAGAGACCAGTTGGCCTGGCAACCACCAGTCACTAGGGAAAACAGACTATTCTCTGACTGATTGGCAAGTGGTTGTTTGGCAGTTGCAAAGTGAAATTAGTTGCAAAGAGGCATACAGGGCTGCACCAGAAATGTCTTCTGGTTCGTGCGGTCGCTTGAAAATTAAACTGTCTGCCCTTAAATAAAAACTGCAAATTTGATTTCAGCAGTAAGGCAAAACTTTCACTTTTTAAACTTTTTAACTTTTACTTGAAGGCGAACAGTCTCCGGTTCGAGTTTGCAACACACTTTTTCAAATTTTACTACAGCTCAGCGAGTGTTTGCATATAAGTTCCTGGCATTCATGCAAATTACAGTGACCATGAAAATCTGTCAGCAACCATGATAATCACAAGGTTTTTGGTGCAGAACTTCTCTGCTTTGTTTTTCTTTGCTGAGTGACAGCCATCAACATCCAGAAACCTCTCACACACTGATCAGAGTGTGCACGTTTTTCCCGGCAAACGCCAGCAGGTTAACAACTGGTCTCATGGACTGTGTGACTGAAGCCTTTGAGTGTTTTTAATGCAAAGGGAAGCCATTTCATATCTGATGACTGCCATAACATTTAAACAAAGCAAAACAAAAACCCACCAAACACATTTTTTGCTATTGCTATATTTCCCTGGGCAGTCTGAATATTCAAAAGAAGGGACCTTTGCCATAAGCCGCCTGCTTTGTTTTCATTTCCCTGCCAAAATCTTGCACTGAAAATACAAGACACACAAAAAAAAGTTTATGAAATGTGTGACCCCAGACGCCTGCCTCCACAAACTAAACCATTACCTTTAAAGGGAGTTCAACTTTACAAATGCATTTTAATCCGTTGCCATTTCCTGGTATACAGAACATGAAACCTGAGTGATTCTGCAAGTCAGTTCAGGCTAAATATCATCTGGCAACTCATCAGGTTAGTTACAGCCACGCCAAGTCCATCTTCATTATCTACTCTGCCACGAGGAAATTAGCCATGCAGGCTCAATGAAAATGGTGATAAAACTATATCAGTGGGAGTCATTATGAAGAAAAGCAGGGTCCACTCTCACGCGCTCACTGAAGAAACAAAGTAACACTTCTGTTTAGTCCCAAACTAAACATTTACACTCCTGCTCTGTGTCTGTGTTACACTCACAAACATTTTCAGACCGTGCCTGTACTGATTACAGCTCTGCTGTGTGACAAAGCATGCAATATATCCTGTGAAAGGGAGAGGGGGGCAACATCAGGGCAGTAGCAGGGAGCCATGGCTATATAAGGACTTCGAAACATTTCTAAACTTCTAAACACTGAATTTAAAAAATGTTTCTTGTCCTTTTTTAGTTAATTCTAACTTCATAAATGCCAAAACTGGGTCATTTTAGCCTGTTCCTGGGTGGTCGCTAGGCAATATGATGACATCACATTATTTTATATAGATAAGGACCCTCAGAGTTACATGATGTACCTGCATGCCAAAATGTGGCTGCTCAAATCCTGATGTTTGCACACAAAATAAAAATACATAAACATACACAGAGGTTTGGCTCTTATCATAGATATATAGATATAATATGTATATATTATGTTTATTTATACACTGGAATCCAGGCAAATACAAAGAGTAAACGTCCTTCTGCTCTAACAATCTGTCCACTATGTGTTTTACCATGGTAGCCAACACAGTACACAACTCCCCAGGGATGAAATAAGAGCAACTGCTACTGTGATATCCGTGCATGCTTGGTATGTAAACAGCTGACCAGTTTATATATTGTTCACTTTAAATAATTTTTTTTCATATTTTTGCCATAACGAGCTTCTTTTTCTTTTAATGACAAATGCTGCGTGCTCCTATGTTGGACAGCTGTGTCTCCTTATGGCTTCCCCCCTTTTTTCTCCTCTGAGTGTGTAATAGGCCTGTCAGCAGGACTGCCGCATTCCATTTAAACTGCTCAGACCACAGGCTCACACATCTGCTGCTGCAGCAAGCACAGGTAAACAAGGCTCAAATCGACACTGAAACGAATACCAACTGCGCTGGGGTCAGAGCGCATTTGTCCTCCGCAGCTTGTGGTATTAAAGTATTAGGGGGTTATTTTCGGGAAATTTTAGATAGTTGTGCACCGACACTTATTGTTGTAAAAAGCATGCTCCAAATTTGGAATTATCCACATAAATTGCAGGTTTAAATATGACTTAGTGAGCTGAGGAAAAACACAAGAGGTTGGCAATACGGCAAAAGCATTCATACAAGACTGAGAGAATTAAATAAATTAATCAGAAATACAGTCAAAGAAAAGAAATGTGGGCCTTTAAAAAAAATACATGAAGAAAAATACAATAGAAAAGGCACTCGCTATCTGATTTTGTTAATTCGAACTGTTAATCTGGGCTGCTTTAGTCCCTTTATACAGTTTCCTGATAGAAGTCTCTAACTCAGCAGCTGATCAGATTACTCTGGGTTAAACAAAAAAACAACAACAAAAGAGGCTGAAAACAAAAAAATGAAACAAAAAAAACAAAATGTTGGGCTCATTTTCCAGGATGGATTTGTTTGTTTGTTGCTCATCATTTCCTATCTACAGCTGAAAATTATATTGTGTGCATTCTCAACTGTATAAAAGGTGAGTAAGCAAGCATTAAGGTACGCAATAGAAATGTCAGGTAAAAAATGATATGCTATAGCAAACAAATATAGCCTTCCTGTTCCTTCCAATAAACACAAAGGCCAGCAGTCTGTTGGGGAGGCACAAAGCCAAAAGAGCACCATCTAATACAGATACATTGCTGTTGCTCTGGGACCATCAGTGGAACTGACCAGTCAGGTTTTTGCGATGCTGTGGCTTTGCAACGTGAGGCAAAGACCACACATGGGAGGGGTTTGCCTTCAGGGCTTTCTGCCAGAGTAAGGAGTCAGAAAGACTGTTTCAAAACGCAGTGAAAGTGGGATATTTACCTCGTGAGTGGAAGTCTTGTTTTATCATTTCATCTACCATAAGCTCATCTTTATGTAGCCTTTTTGACAAAGCTAGGATACCACAACATTATGACTGGTCAGCTGCAATGGCACTCCTGGATCGGTATCTACAAGGCAGCACCTTGTATCTCATATTGTGATGTTATGTCTACAGCTGCACATTCAGATTGTGATTACTTATCATGGATATTAACTGGCTTTAGTGAGAAAGCTGGGTTTACTGCCTTTACATCCATGTTGTACCAAAGATTTACATTAAATTAAATCAACACTGCTTTCGCTTCTATATTGTGTCATATTCCTGTTAATTAAAACATCTTTTCAGACAAATAAAGTGCTTATTTACTCACATAAGTGGCTCTAAAACAAGCAAAATAGAAGGTCTTTCAGTCCTTTCATTGTACCTGCATGCTGGACGTGGGTAAAACTCAAAGCAAAAGTACTCGACTGTGACATTTTGCATTGAGTGCAACATTTGCCACTTTGGAAAAATAACTACGCAGGGAGATATAACATCTTTTCTCCAGTGTGCCAACCACTCTCCTCAAGCCCTCGGTGCACACTGTGTTACTGATTTGCATGCGTCTTTATGAGCTGACAGATACAGCAACATCCTGTACAGGCTCACTCTTTTGGACGTCCAAGTTGATTCATGTCAGCAACAGCTGCATTGGTTTTCTTGGCCCTGGTGTTTGTTTTCAGGCAGTTTAATGAGATTGCAGACGACTCCTTTGCATATGATTTGTTTTTGGTTATCGATCGATAGATCGATAGACAAAGAGTTCAGAAG
The DNA here is from genome assembly GCF_057382095.1 of Aulonocara sp. 'chitande type north' Nkhata Bay. Lineage (NCBI taxonomy): Eukaryota > Metazoa > Chordata > Actinopteri > Cichliformes > Cichlidae > Aulonocara > Aulonocara sp. 'chitande type north' Nkhata Bay. The sequence continues at coordinate 28,403,834 of NC_141360.1, read as the reverse complement.
TAGCATGTGACGTTTGAAAGTAATACGTTTCTTTGCAAATGCCCAGGAGTTAGTTGGAAAGATTGATGCTCATCTCATGTCTGTAGGGTAAACATGAAGCTGGAGGCAGTTACTTTAGCTCAACAAAAAGACTGAAAGCATATTTAGAGGTCAGCACACCTGAGCCTCTAAATCTCACTAACTGCTGTCAGCTTTCATACAGTTTTAATTCTGTCAAACAGCATATGTATAAAATAAGTGATGCTTTGACAGAGCAGGGGCAGCTGTGTGCTGCTGTTCTTAAGGCAGACTAATCGTCCCCTGACTCCAGCCTAATACTGAACAAGCAGTAGGAGAGCAGTGTAATATTTTCTCATTTAAATGCAGAAAAAATCTGTTAAGTATATTTCAATTTAACTCACATTGGGAAATTTAGAGAAGAAGTGGCTTAAACTCAAACAATGCTTTGATTGAAAAAACACAATAATCCTTTAAACCATGAAAATAAATACAGAAAAGAAACATATGGACATTTTTGGGTTTAGACACAAAGCAGGGATTCACTCTCTGTGTTTAAATAAATTATGCATTTTTTCCTAAAAAGGGCTTTAATAAAATCTCACACTTACGTGTTTCAGACCAACAAACAATTTGTTATATTAGTGAAAAATAACCTGAGTATTGAGGAGAGCAGTTATCCAAACCTACCTGGCCCAGTGTGATAAAATATCTACCACATAAACCTAACAGCTGGCTGTGCCACCCTTGGCAGCAAGAACTGCAATCAAGCATTTGTGAGAACTGGAAATGAGTCTTTGACATTACAGTCGAGGAATTTGCACCTCCAGGACCAGACCATTACCACCACCATGTCTGACTGTTGATATGATGCTCTTTAATGAAATTCTGTGTTAGTTGCCAAATGTAACGGGACTCAAACCTTTGAAAAAGTTTATCTTTTGTCTTATCAGTCCACAGAAAATATTTTCCCAAAGTCTCGGGGCTCATCAAGATGTTTTTTGGCAAATATGAGACGAGCCTTTGTGTTGTTTTTTGACAGCGGTGGTTTTCTCCTCGGAACTCTCCCATGGATGCCATTTTTGCCCGTCTCTTCTTTATTATTGAATCACGAACTCTGACCTTGACTGGGGCAAGTGAGGCCTGAAATTAGATGTTGTTGTGGATACTTTGATGACCTCCTATTTGACTTGTTGATGCACTTTTGGACTAACTTTGGAAGTCCGGCCACTCCTGAGAAGGTTCTCCGCTATTCCAGGTTCTCTCCATTTGTGGATAATGGCTCTCACCAGGGTTCACTGGAGTCCTAAAGCCTAGGAAATGAATCTGTAACCCTTTCCAGACTGATTTCAATTACTTTGTTTCTCAGCTGTTTCTTTACATTGTGGTTATATTCACCTGATTTCTTGATTCAACAGGTCTGGTAGTAATCAGGCCTGGGTGTACTAGTGGCTTTTTCCCCCTTAATAAATAAAATGATCATTTAAAAACTGCAGTTTGCATTTACTTAATGTTACAATTTGATGATCTGAAACATGTAAGTGTGACAAATACACAAAGATATAAGAAATTAGGAAGGGAGGCAAAAACTTTTTCACAGCACAGGTTTGATTATTTTAGGCAAATTGTCCCATAAGGTCAAAGCCAACACATCCATCACTCCACTGACTGCAGCAGCTCATCAGCTGAACCTTATTTGCTCCTGCAGACGCTGAGTGTAAGCGCAACGTTCGCTGTCTGCTTCTATCGCACTCGTTTTCTCCTTTTCTTTCTTTTCGTAAACAAAATTATACTTTCACAAGTTTTCCCATCTTAGCAGCTATTCTCTCCTCGCTTGCCAATCACGCGCGCGCACACAAACACACACAAAAAGCCAAAGAGGGCTGACACATACGCATACATGCAGACGTGCGCTGCCAAATTGCGTTCGCACACAGCTGCATGCAATTACCCGCCACAAGAAGGTATTTAAACCATGAGGTTCTCTGGCCTGTGTTATTTATCAGATCGATCAAAATAGCTCTTCCATGAATGTCTATAAATCTGCCAAGTGTGTGTGTGTGTGTGTGTGTGTGTGTGTGTGTGTGTGTGTGTGTGTGTGTGTGTGTGTATACACATACATGGCGTACGGCAAGTGGCATCAGCCAGAAAGGATACTTTACTAAAAATCAAACTGTCTGTCTTGGCTCTCCCAAGATTTTAGCTTCATTTTCAAATCCATAATGTGAATCTTTAATCTGCACATATTTGATATCATCTAGGACCACTTTCTAATCTTCCTGCCTGCATGCACAAGAGGCCAAACATATACATATACAATTGCTTTGAAATTGCTTTAAGACTTTCAAATGTGAAGAAATAAGCAATTGTTTCAAATCCCATTAAGAAGGATTCAATCACTGACATAGGTGCTTCAAAGTCAGAATTCCCAAAACAGAATTATAAAGGGAGACACTCATTCAATCTAGAAGGTTATTGCATGAGAGGCAATTAATTTACACCCAATTATGTCCACAGTGAATACTCGCCCTGTGCTTTCATCCTCTGCTGCTCCGAGGCTAGAGCGCATTCTCCAAAACACATCAGCCTGAAAAGCGCATCTTCGCTGCTGCAGGATACTGTACATGTGCATGATGGAGTTGTGAGGTGGTCTCTGTAATTTCTTGCAGCTAAGTTCTGCTCTCTCCACTTTGTCCTTGAAAAATGTTGTCTGCACCACAGGTAACAGCTCAACACAAACCATGTCCACCAGCACGCTTCTTTTAAGGCTCATTTCAAAAATTTCAACATTTTAGTACTACAGCCTGGTAACTGTTTATTTATGCATTTGCCACATCCTGCACAGACTATTGTAATCTGCTGTACCCGCATGCCAATTGTTTTTGTTTTTGTTTTTTTTTGGCCTGTCCCGTTTGGCTCTTTTGCCATCAGAATTGTTGTCTAAAGGCAAAGAAAGATGCCCAACGGATTTACTTTACCAAACTGACCATCCCAGCCTTGCCGTAATGGTCCATTTGATTCCCCTTTTATTGTTTATTTTATTTTCACTTACTGAATACGGGACAGACTTGACTGGGGGAAAGAAGGGGAGAAAGAAAGAGGGAAAGAGAAACAGCTGAGAAGAGGGACGGGGGAGAAGGGCAAAAGACAAAAACCAACAGAACGGGCAGAGAAAAAAAAATGCATATATCAATCACCTGGATCACCTGCTGAGAAAGAAAAAAGAAAACAAGCAGAAGAGAACAAGAGTAATAGAATAAACAACATCACAATGATATATGGGAATATGACAGTAAATACTAAATGTTAAACATTATTGTGCAGCACATAAGATCAACAGAACACAGTGTGCTTTGAGGTAGGAGCCAAAAAGGGTGTAGTTTGTGGGTGTGATCACCCGTGTGTACACCTGTGAGCATGGACGCGCTTGTTTTTTGTTTTTTAAAAGGTTCCTTCATGTAATAATCTGCTAGAGGGTGTGGGGGGGCCACAGCCCCGTCCTCCAGGGCGTGAAGCAGGTGTGGAGGAGATCAAAACTCCAGACATCCAGAGGCCCCCAGAACACAAGAGACCAAGGAAGACCAACAGAGGGGCAGCTGCGCCACTGTCCCGGAAAGAGCTGAGGAGAGTCCCAGATGAGGGCTCACTCAGCAGCCGCGGAGCAGAAGCCAGGGGGAGTTGCAGTGACGCGCCCGTGAGCTCCGCCGGCAGCCAGCCGTGCCTGAGTGACCGAGCCCCAGGCCGAGAGGCCGGGGGCACCCCACCTCCGAAGTGGCCCGAGCGAGCCCCAGGCTCCAGGCCCCGATAAGCGGCCGCCAAGGAGTGAGCCAGTGTGTACCTGGACGCCCATCCCCGGACACAAAGAACCACCAACGCACCGATGTCTGAGGGGGTCCGCCACTGGCGGAAGTGGTGGTAGGGGGAGATAGGCCTCCAAACCTTGGAGGGCCTGAGATGTCCCCAGAGAGGTGGCGCCTGACACCCAACCTGACATATAGACACAGACATACAGGCACACACAGATACAAACATCCATTCCCACCCTCATGCTCTCATATGCACTTACTCCACACTCAACCAACGTGGAGACAGACATAAAGAGACGTTGTACACACGATCACACTCCCCAAGCGTACTCTACAAACCGGGTCTAGGTGCCCCCGCCCCTGGAGGGGGGAACTGCACCCAGACCCAGGTGGTGTTTCCCTTTTCCCTGCGGTGGGGGGAGGCAGACCGCCCCGACTCCGCAGCAGCAGGAAGGCTCCACACTCCAGACCGCAGTCGGACGGCCAACTCCTCCTCCTAGTCCTAGCCCCCCTGCTCCAGCAGGTCGCAGAGAACGGGGGTGAGAGAAGACTCCAAACCTCCCTCCACCCGCTCATTGTAATGTTGATGCATGTGTGTTCTAAGGTGCATTTAAAACCCAGGAGGGCTTGGAGCTACCTGCCAGAGAGCAGCAGGTAAGCGCATGGTCCCTCCTGCTAGCCCTCAATGTCTACGTGTATTTAAAATTGAGAGGTGGGCAACGATGCCAGGGGTGGGGTGTACACCCTGATGGTACTTTGGACTCCGTGTATCGTGCCCACCCCCAAGATCCTATATGTATGTGTAATGAGAGTGTGAGTAATGTGAATGTCTAAGTTGTGGGATAAAATTGAGGCAGAGGCAGCCAGAAGGGGACAGAGGGGGGGGGTAGCCTCCTCTGCACCCTGGTGACATACCCCTACTCCAAGGCCCTGCATGTGTGGGTGGTTGTGGTGGAGCGGGAAGAGGGAGGCAGCTGGAGATGGGGAGGGAAGGAAGGGAGGGGCAAGTGACCCCTCCCTGGGGCCAGCTCCCCCGCTGACCCCAGTAGGCACCCCCATACTCCGCGACCCGCCAGGGAAAGGGGGCCCAGGCCCATCCAGACCGGGCCCAGTGCAGCAGCGCCGCCCGGCCCCACAGAGCCCGGGACAGTCCACCCAACCCCACCACAGAGAAAACTGCACCCACCCCACCATCCACTCATCTTCCAGACTACATAAGACAATAAACACCCAGGCTGAGATCTTCCTCCACCTCTCCTGTATCTCCCCCTCCTGCAGAGGGAGCTCCTGAGGAGAGGAAAGCTCCTGCAAGATGTGACAATCTCCCCCACCAGTTGAAGAGCCCCCCAGGTGGCTCGACGCACCGGCGGCACCCTGCTCCAGGGCTGGGCCCCCATGCACCCACCCGCCCACAACCCCGGCAACACACCAACCAGGACCCAAGCCCCCGAGGCCCGGTCCGGGTCCCAGCCCAGAGACGGAGCGCCCCCAGAACCTCACGCCCATCCCGGACCCACCCAGGGGCAGCCAGGCTACCAGGTCAGTAACCCACATCCGTCAGCACAGACCCTCCCCTAGCCCCGCTGCACGCAGCCGCGAGGAAACAGTCACCTGAGAGCCAACAGAGCCCCTAACCGGACATGACCGCTACCCCGGGTTGAGCCCCCCAAGGAAGATGCCTCCGGGGAACCCCCCGACGCCCTAAGCCTGTCCCTACCCCCACACCAATCACAACAGTGAAGTCGACCCCAAACTATGACCCCCCACCCCCACTAGGTGATGGAGCTGATCAAAGGAGCCCAGAGCAATTGATCTGATGTGGTGGCAGAGGCTGTATCAAGACTAATGTAATCTAATAGATAATTTCTATATTGGTTAGAATTAAGATTATTTTTATTTTTCCAGTTCATGAGGACTGTTTTCTTGGCTATGCATAGGGCAGTGAAAACCATATGGGCGATATTCTTTTCTGAAGTGACATTATCTAAGCTGCCCAACAAACACACTAAGGGGGAAGTTGGAATGTTACATTTCAGACACTTCGATAAGTCTTCACATATCTCGCGCCAAAACTTCTGAACTGGTGGACAGAACCAAAGAGCGTGGATATAATTGTCCGGTGAATTGGTTTGGCAGTGTGAGCAGTTGTTGGTAGACGTAAAGCCCATCTTGAACATCCGATGACCTGTATAGTGCACTCTATGTAATATTTTGTATTGAATTAATTGAAGACTGGGATTTCTAATTAGATGAAAGGTTTTTAAGCAAATCTGAGACCAGAAGTTTAGGTCTAAGTTAACTGATAAATCCGCTTCCCATTTTGCAATAGGAAGTGATATTGATTCATCTGTTTTAGAAAGCATTCTGTATATTTTGGATAGTAATTTGGGGGGTTTAAGAGTAAGAAATTGAACCACACTTGGTGGTGTTTGTAGTTCAACTTGACCCGGTTTAAATTTCTTTTTTTACTATGGATTTAATTTGTTGATATTCTAAAAATCTTTTCTTGTTGATCCCATATTGTGTAACTAGTCCGTCAAATGAAATAAATTCTGTTCCTTCTAGTATATGTTCTAAATATTTGATTCCTTTATCACTCCAATCTGAAAAGTTTATCATATTATTGTTTTGTAATATGTCAGGGTTGTTCCAGATAGGTGTACGTTTGCATGGGATTAATGAAGACGCCGTCAATTTTAGAAACTCCCACCATGCTGTCAGAGAAGAGCTGATGTTGATGCTTTTAAAGCATTCATGTCGTTGGATGTTTGAGCTGATAAATGGTAGGTCTGAGATCTCTAGATTATTGCAGAGTGCTTGTTCTACATCTAGCCAAGGTTCATCTAAGAGGGTGTGTTTTAGCCATCCTGAGATAAACTGAAGCCTGTTGGCTAAGAAGTAGTGCTGAAAGTTAGGCAGTTCTAGTCCTCCTTTATCCTTGGTCTTTTGTAGTGTTTTTAAGCTTATACGTGGGGGTTTATTTTTCCAAAGGAATTTGGACATACATGAATCTAGAGATCTGAACCAATCTTGTGGCGGTTTAGTTGGGATCATTGAGAATAAATAATTTATTTTTGGTAAGACCATCATTTTTATAGCGGCAACCCTTCCCATGAGTGATATGGGTAGACATTTCCATCTAGCCAGATCATCTTCTACCTTCTTTAAAAGTGGGATATGGTTTAATTTAGTTAGATCTGCAAGCTTGGGAGAAACATTAATACCTAAATATTTTATATTTCCCGATTGCAGTGGTGTAGAAGAGGAATTATGGAAGGAGCAATTAATCGGTAGGACTGTAGATTTTGACCAGTTAATTGAGTAATCTGATATTCTTGCAAAAGAGTTTATCAATTCAATCACCCCAGAGATGTTGGTTTGTGAATTTTGGAGAAAGAGTAACACATCATCCGCATAAAGGCTGATTTTATGTTCCACGTTCTTGCATTTTATGCCCTTAATTACTGAATTCTGTCTAATTGCTGCTGCTAGTGGTTCAATAAAAATTGCAAATAGTGAAGGGGAGAGTGGGCATCCCTGCCTGGTGCCCCTCAAGAGACAGAAGCTGGAGGATGTCTGGTCATTTGTTCTAACACAAGCTGTTGGGGAATTATATAATATTTTTAACCAGTTTATGAAAGAGGATCCAAAACCAAATTTGTGTAAAGTTGCAAATAGAAATTTCCAGTTAACTCTGTCAAATGCTTTTTCTGCGTCTAAAGAGAATATTGTAGTTTCTAGGTTTTTACTGTATGAGTAGTCTATCAAATTAAGTAATCTACGTGTATTTGTTGATGAGTGCCTACCTTTTATGAAACCAGTTTGGTCAGGATGAATTAAGAGGGGGGTTATTTTCTCCAGTCTCTTTGAGAGAGCTTTGCAGATTATTTTAAGGTCTACATTTATAAGGGATATTGGACGATAGCTTGAGGGATATACAGGGTCTTTGCCTGGTTTTAGCAGGAGATTAATGTTTGCAGAATTCATATTTGATGGAAGTCTGCCCTTTTCTTTAATTTCCAACAACGTTCTGCAGAAAACTGGTGCTAGAATCGACCAGAATTCTTTGTAGAATTCTGCAGGAAAGCCATCTGGACCTGGAGCCTTATTATTGTGCATACTTATCAGGGCTTCCTGGAGTTCACCTGGTGTCAGTGGTGAATCCAGTGCCATTGCTTGAGTGTCCAATAATTTTGGAAGAGTTATGTTGTCCAAAAACTGATCAATTTCTTTTTTAGATGGGTTTATTTGTGGTGAATACAACGTTTTATAGAAATCCCTGAAAATGTTGTTTATTTGTATCGGTTCATATAATGTGTTCCCAGATGAATCTTGAACAGCACATATAGTTGTTTTTTCTTTATTTATTTTTAGCTGGTTTGCTAGAAATTGACCGGATTTATTACCATGGTCATAATTTTGTAGGCATAGTCTTTGTACTAAGAATTTTGTTTTTTTATCAATTATCTCATTTAATTCTAGTTTTGTTTTGCGTATTTTGTTCAATGTTTCCTGATCTTGGTGGGACGCGTAGGCTTCTTCTAGTGATTTGATGTTTTTTTCTAATTCCTGAATATTTTTGTTTTCTTTTTTCTTTTTATGTGATGAGAAAGAAATTATTTTACCTCTCATCACAGCTTTCCCTGCTTCCCATAGAACAGAAGCTGATGTTTCGGGAGTGTCATTATAGTCCAAATATGAAGTCCGCATGCCAATTGTGAAAAAGCCTGCAGTTCAGTTGGAATGGAACAGCGAGGACAGCTGAAAGAAACCATCTACTGCACCGACGCTCGAGTCTGTTCGCAGCTTGACTTCTTTGCTACTTTAGATGCATGTACGTCTGTCCTCCACACACACACACCAATTTTTTTTAAATGCGAGTCACTTTTGAGTCACTGAACACTCTTTTCCAAAGACTTGCTTTTGTGTAACCTTTGAAGGGCAATATTTAAAAAACGTCCATTTGCCCACTGTCATCCCAACAACTGGCAAATGCTGATAATGTATGTAGATGCTTTATAGGTCGGTCGCTCAGGGCAGCTAATAGATCACGGAAGAGTTCGTTGTGAAGGATTATATTAAGTAGTTTAAAAGTGTTTTAAACTACAAGCCAAAAGATGAAGGACACTCAACACACAAAATGAAGAGGTACTCAGGGTATTGTGTAGTGTTGTGCACCAATCCAACAATTGATGAGATAGCAACCACTGTAGATGACTTTGACAGATGTAATGACGTAATCGTGATCATAGCTTGTAAAAGTAAAAAAAAGAACAATGAATACATGCATAAGAGGCCAAAATAACTGACTAAATAACATAACACATTTTAAGAAAAAGACATGCTCACATTAAGGTCTTTAACGCTTTCATATCTACTTTCACATTCAGCCTGATATCATTAAACTGCATGGGAACTAGCCAGTTTCCTTCAGTTGTTTCAGATGCTATCAAAGCACAACTTTTTTCAGTTTGCATATCAATTAATGTCATCTGTTTGTAACTTATGGCATCCTAACCATAACCACTTGATTTGTTTGGTTAGAACGTGCTGGTGCAAATGCGTCTCTGTTAAATATAACCCAGCATTATTACAAGGAAATAGAGAGAGATAGGGAAATCACATGAAACCAAACCGCACTCAAACCAGTAACATTGTGGTCATGTTACATTCATATTAGAACATCTAGGACATTAGCATATTTATCGGTTATAAATGATTAATGAACAACACCGATGGTACTTTCCTTGTCTGTAAGTGACAGAAAGCGTGCTTGTGCAGCGCTTTTATATTCACAGCCTTTCAGCAACTATGCAATGTAGACTGAAAGCTCTGGCAGTCAATTCACTGACCTTAGGATAAGTGGACAACTTGTCCATTTCCTGAACCACAGCTGCCCTAAACCCATATGATGTCTGCAGAGCTACTTGTAAGAAGCGAGAGCAACGGATGCTTTTCAGCACCAAGCTCACAAGATGCAGAAAACAGATGAGACAGACTTAATTATTTTCTGTCAGAATAACTCTTATTTCACAGTTTTCTACTTTACTGAACACACCTGCCAATGCGCAAGCCCGACGGGGCGAGTACAGAGACAACAAATGCCTCTGCCCCAGTTTACGCCGAGTCACTTGTAATCCCGCAGTAGCTCTCTCAGGCACAATGGTGGAACAGCGTGCAGTGCAATTTAGAGTGCACAGGGTTGTTTAAAGAGAAAAACAAGGACACAGCCCAGTCATAATGATCACTTCTCAGATTCACACAACCACGCACAAGGCAATGAGCGTGTGCACACATGCGACACACAGCCTGCCTCCTCCATCATTACAAATCCCTCCACTTACAGTGTGAAAGATGCCTCTGAAAAAAGGTGCAGACAAACAAGGGGCAATTACAGACCAGCATATAAATCTATGGCCAGCAGCCATATTGAGGTAGATTGGAGACAGCCATGCAAAGCGCATGCAGTATGAGTACACTGTGTTATTATATATGCAAACAGCCCAACAGCTTTTACAAATGCTATAAATACATGACAAAGCAAGACTATAAAGGCCAATGCTTGTGCAGGAAAATGCGTCCTGTAAAAAAACACATCCTCTAAAGCTCATAAACAACAAATTCCATAATGTAAATTGGTCCAGTTATTAAGATTACTAAGGTCTCAGGACTGTGACCGCACAGCATAATAAGCAAAGCACTGCTTAACTTCAAGCCTCCCACAAAAACTCTGCTTTAAGACTGCTTGTCTCTGTACATTCAGTAGACAGTTATGTAATAAAGAAGTGGAGACAAAGAGAGAAAGCAAGGAGGGTCATGTTTCTCCATGAATTAAGTCATTATCAGTCCCCATGCTTCAATAAATCTTGGTAAGAGGAGAGGTGCACAAGGCCTAAAAGGTATTTATGAAGCACTCAGAATCAAAGAGAGCTGACTGTAACCATGTTTAATGTGCTCCTTGGTGGTAGAGACTTTTAAACTCACTAAAGGAGATTGCAAAGAAGCCACAAACACACTCTCAAAGAGTACGTGTTGAGAAAACACGTCAAGAAATCTCAGTTTGAGGAATTTATTTATTTTTTTTCAAATATTTGCATGGGACACTCTCCGTCTCATCTTTTTTTTTTTTTTTTTAACTCTTTTATGCAATTGCATGAACTGACTCAGCAACATCGTGGCTTGCACCAAAATGCCCTCTTGGTGCAAGTCAAGAGGGTAAAAATTACTGTGGGAAATTCCCACACATACACTCATCTGAAATGATGTGCTTTCACTAACAAGCTGTACTTTAACACTGGTTATGCTACATAATTCTCAACATACAGGAACAGGATAACTGGAGTCTCCACCTAGTCTGACTTCACCCCATGTCATTTCCTCTTCTGATGGTTGCGATTTTCTACTTCTTGTCTGACTCCCCTTATCGAACATCCTGCTGCTTATTTCTTTATCACTATACCAACTTCCTTCCACCTCTTTGAAATGTGAGCATTTCTTTGCATTTTTATTTTTTTAAATGTAAAATGTGGCAACACTGCTGAACAGAAGATGTGCTGACAAAATTTAAATAGAGACTCAAATTGAAGATATCAACAGCACATAAGCTCATCAAGTGCCATCAAGAAATATTTTGAAATTTCCTATATAATATATTCATCCATCAATCCAACTCTGGATTGCAGCATATCAGAAACTATTTCAGCAGTTTTAGGGAAAACGTGGATGTGGAAAGGTCATACATCCATCAAAGGGCTTACACAGAGACAGACAACCACACACTGTCACATAAAAATTAGACATCTGATTGTGAAACTTAGTAACCGTTTAGAAGGTTTAACCAGCTATTAGACAAAGCAGCTCCGGAGGGATAAGTGAGCACTATTCTACAACGACACCACATACTGTGTTTCAAAGTTGGAACATCTGGTTAGTGCAGGCTTAGGTTCAGCTCTTGCTGCTTCAGACTGCAGACACATGTCTGTTGGGGTGAGGAGAGACAGGAAGAGGGAATGATTCAGTCTGCTGTAATTAGGGAATTTAAGCGGATGGATGTCAGCTGAGCAACTGAAGGTGAACAGTTTGCTTGTTTTTTTTTTTTTTTTTGTTATACAGTTTGTAAATTTCTTTTTGTTGTACTCTTTCAGGCATTTTTTTTTTATATATGTAAAACATGTGTTCTGTGCCATAACAGAAGGTTGATTCCACACATAATAGAGCTAAACAGTTGTGGCAGAATACGGATGATGGCTGGATGGAAAGATAGATGCATCCACTATAAACTGTAGCCAGACTAAATTCACAGTCTGCACTGGCTTACTGACAAGTTGGACTGAAAGAGATGCTTGCAGCACAAGGGAATCCTCCTACTAACTGGATCGACATAAAAAACATCTCCAAAACATCAAAGATCTTCTCAAAGAAGCCAAGAAGGGACAAATAGAAGAGCAATGGAAATAAGGTCAGAAAGGCAGCATCTGTTATAAGTTGACAGACATGTGCATTAATAACCTTCAGTAAGCACTGTTCTCGCTGAACCTTTACATCCAACTTATTAAAAGAGTGGGAATGGACACAAATACAGACATTAAGCAACCATACACTCCAAGCTCTACACTAAGAGTGAATAAGAAACTGAATCGCTGATCCACTTAACCGTTGTTTAGGATTTTGAGAAAGGACATTGAGACTCAGTCATGTGGCGGTGAAGAGGTGGTGGACAGCTCTAATTATCTGGGTATCACACAGGCTAAAAGAAACCATGATGAAAATGCAAGATGGTCAGCTACAGCCAAACACCTTCAGAGGGTAAAACAGGTGCTCCAGAAACAACATCCAAGCCCTACCAGTCATCAGATACCCAGTTGCAATAGTACGCTGGATATGTAAAGAGATAGTCCAGCATCCTGAAACTCTTTGGGCACTGACAAGAGGAAAGGAGAATTGGTGAGTGGCAGAGCCATAACCCAGAATGAAACAATGAGCATCCATGAATGCACCAGGAAGTATCTAACTTGCCACAAGAGTGCATCAGGCAGTAGAAGCCAGACAATGACAGAAGAGGAAATACTGTAAAATACCAAGCCCTCCATGGGATGTACCGTTAGCAGATAAAGGAAGTGGTTGACATCAAAAAAATCCTATCAGTTCCTAAAAACAACCAATTTGACTGACAGCAAAGTCAAGACCCAAAGCACCAGATCTATAAAGTTAAGAGTACCCATAGCTTACAAGACCTAAGATGCACAAAGTTTCTCTGAGAAAGACACAGTAGCAAGGTCTACATGCATGCTCTGAGACGCATAACTAAACGGTTGTGATAGCATACAGGAACATCTGTGTTGCGTATTAATCCACACTCAAATCCCCAAGTCCCGATGAGAAACAATTCACACTACAATGGCTTTGGAGATCAAAATGAAACATGTCAAATAAAACTACAAGCACATTATGAGTCATTTTGATCTGTTTTACAACACTAGTTGGCAAGGCCCTTAAGAAAGCCAGATATTGAATGAACCATAATGAACCATTAATCTGCAGAAAATTGTTTGCAGTTGGCCCTAATAAGTTTTGCCTCAGAACACTGAGATTTTTCGCCCCGTCATGTGGTTGTGTTTACGCCCGCAGGATTGCTGCAAATCACATAAACAGACTAATTTTAGGTTAAATATGTCAACAGACAAAGGTCCATTTGATTTACTCCCTTTTTCATCCCTTTATCCTCACTCTCCCTCTGCTTCCCACTGAATGCACTGCAAGTTTTATGGGTATGAGTGCAAAAAAATACTTTTCATACAGAAAGTCTTTGTGTAGTCTTAATTCGGGGAGGTCAAAGAGGAAAACTTAGCCCACAATTATAACAGGGAACAGCTGATGTCAATGCCAGTCCACAACAGCAAATGATCATACAGGATACATTATTTAGGCTAATTAAAGTTACTGTGCATATGCAAGCTGCTTTGCAACCCATTGTGCTATTCTGTGCAACTCTGTCCTCCTCAGGGTTCCTATTTATGCGAGCAGAGGGCCAGAACGATCCCATAACAGAGTCACACCACCATGTACAATTTGGACCAGATGAAAATAATCTTGTAGGGCTCCTGACTTTACTATAAACGAGTAACAAATTTTGTATTTTCACTCGAAGCGTACAAATAAGATCCTTAATACTCGCTCATACTAAATAATCCCTTGCGCAATGCCCCAATTTCGCCACAGGGATCAATCAAGTGTTATTCCAGGTTCTAATTTGCAAAAGGCTTTAAAGCCTTTTACGTAAGTGTCTACATGAGTCAATGGAATTGGTCAACATTTAGATTTCTTCAGCATCCTTCATACGTCAAGAAGATAAGCTGCAGGTCAGCAGCAGAGGTATGAGCTGAGCTGGAGGTTAAAGTGCAAAAAACAATGTTATTGCTCAAAGAATTAAACTGCATTGAGATTCTCGTCATCAAGATGGCTAACTTCAGCTGCAAGTGAGAGGCTGATGAAAGGAAATCCCTCTGCTTAAACACACACACACACACACACACACACACACACACACAGCAGTTCTCTCTTTCTACCTCCAGCTTCTCCCTGCCTTCTTCTCTCATCCCCTCTCATTTAACTCCCACCACCATCCCATCTCTGGGTTTTCTGTGCCACGCTGCAGGCTCTCCAAGGCTCCTCCATTCAGTCCTTTCTAATTAACAACACAGGAGCAGAAGCACAGAGAGAAACTTCCAGAGGAGACATCCCTGCTTAAAGACAGAGGCAGCACACACACACACAAAAGCACACAAACCTCTCAACACATACACACTGAGACTCATGAAAAATGCATACACATATGGATAGATAGGTCTGTACTGTACTTCCAAAGCACATACTGTATGACCTACTTTATATGCAGCACTGAAGAATCCCAGGAAGGAGAAATGATATACATTTGAGGTGGTCGTAGCTTTATTCTAAAGGGGAACTCTTGAACTGTCAATGTTAGTAAAAAGCACAGTCGTGTAGAGGATGTGAGAGTTCTCTGTGGTTTCAGAGCAACTGATTGCAGAGTTGAAGTCCACAAATCCGTACTTGTGATTGATGTGGGACAGCTATGCTAAATACATATAAGAAGCAAACATAATCAATCACAGCCTTGGCTACAGATCCTCTGCAAGCTGCAGTCTCACTCCTCACTATAACACTGATAGTCTGTGAAGTCTGCTGAGAGTGCAAAGTAGATAACTAAGGTTTTCTGTCTCAGTTGACCAACTCGGGTCACGATCAGGTTAACAGCATGGGTCAGATTTGTGGTGGCAGTAGTGTAAAACTGATAATGGCTTGACTGAAAGGGAGCAAACCACATGCTTGCTTCTGCCCCAGCAGTTTGAAAGCTGAAATTTAACAATCACAAATATAAAATGCAAAAGACTTTTACCATTCTCATGTCTGTTCATTAAATATGAAGATACAGGAGGTAGTCGACTTTGGCCTCAATCACACAGGTCTAGAGACCAGTCAGTGACACCTTGTCAACCACAGGCCACTTGAGAAAATGTGTATCCCACAGCTGTTTGACAGAAGGTTATAACTAGGTGACACTGGTCATAAAGAAGTCCAAGGTGGTGTACCGAAAACCTCCTTGTGGTTGCTTTGGTCATTAGCAGATTGCCACAGCTGAATGGAAGACCCAGACTTATCTGCAGACACTTACCAACTATTCTTGGAGTGATAGTAATATTACGACCTTTATCACCATCAAAGTAAAAGGTGGGCCTTTTGAAGCAGTAAAGCACAACTTTGGTTTCCATTTCTGGTTTAACTACATACTGCTTTGCGAGCAGTTGTCAGGTTTTTCCAGACAGGTTGCCAGGGCACGAGTCTCAAAGCCTGTTCGACTGAAGCCTCAGATTTGCATTAATGCTGTGGCCATGTTAACTTTTGCTGTGTTTATTCTATTTGGCCTGACTACTCCAGAAGACTTTTGAAAAGTTGGGAAAAACTTTGGTTTTTGGGAAAACACCCAGGTTCACTGGATGATTACATGCTTGGCCTTCCCACTGTTGTCATTTGTCATTTGCCAGCAGAAAACATCTGCCACAAATGCCAGTGGACAAAAAATTATATAAAATCAACTAGAGCAGGGCGATATGACCAAAAATATTTATCACGATATACATTTGAAAGTTTGCAATAACGATATAACTGACGATATAATTGACACTAGACAAAATACTACACAACTCCACAACTTTATTAGTGCAAAAAAAACAAAAACCATCAATGTATTTTCACTTAAACAAGCAGCTGTTTTTTATTTGCATTAAAGTTGTATAAAAATTTAACAGTGCAAATGCAAATTCCTTGCTGACAGTTTAACCAAAAGGCATTTCCAGTGGAAACTGGCTGACATATCCTCAGCATAACAAAGTATAATATCCACAAAACCTAAGAGGTTATACACACACAATACGGTAATATTATGTTGAAGCACAGTACGTATCACTCTGCGAGGCTCCTGCCTATGATAGCCGTAATGCTCCGACAATCCATCAAGCGGTGCAGCTTTGTAGCTTAGCAAAGTCGTACTAAAACATTTGACAGATTTTCGAGCGCCGTGTACCACATAAAATCGTTTCGAGGTCAGTAAACACAACCAGAATTCATACATAAGGCCCACTGGATTATAAAGGGCACTGTCGATTTTCAGAAAAATCAAAGGATTGATTTTAAGTGTGCCGTATGTTCCAAAAAACACGGTAACAACGACGGCCCGCTAGCATGCTCTACCAAAAATAGTGCTTTGTTGTGTATCTGACAGATGAAAGCTAAACCAGTCCCACACCACTGAAGTTGCAGCATTTTTACAAACCAATTCTGGTTCATCAGTTTCATTCAACGATCTGCTTTCATCGCCATGCTTTTTCCGCCGTGTGCGTATGAAAACAAAGGCACTGTGTATGCACGTTTTACCCATATTCTATCGCGATATTTAATTTTTCTATCGTTGCCCAACATTATACCTGTATGATATGGCCCAGCCCTAATATCAGCTCTCTTGTTTGGGAATGGGATCATCTCAGGTATCGAGATGTGTTCTTTACTGTGTTGTTCTGAGCATGTTTTACTTTAGATTTAACATTTAGGTTTAACTAATAAAATGGGAAACAAAATAATAAGGTGATTGGCTGTTAGTTCAAAAAGACACACACTGATACCGCAGTACATTTGTGCAGCAAGTGGTACTTTCATAATCTAATTTGCACCTGGATTTCTATTGATTTTTCAGATCCAATTTCCAACAGTTTGCCTTCTGGCTGTTTGTGTTTGAGAGTCAGCAAACAGGCAAAAATAATCAGATTTTATAGCCTCTTAAATCTCATTTATGGTAAACAGTACAGGCGGTAAGCCAAAGTTTTTAAGCATTTAGACTGGCGGGCCAATAGATCAGATGTTTATTCAGCATGTAATTGTTTTGAGATTGGAGAGACTGTGGAGCACAAAGCTTTTACATTCACTTTTGATGACATGAACATGACCGTGCTGGGATTTGAGACACATGCTGAGTCAAAACTTTCAGACACACTGCTCTGAGTGCATTAACAGCTTGGTATAGTCCAGCACTGACCCAGACGAAAACCACACCAGTGGGCCATGCTGAAGGGAGGTCTGTGTGGTACTGAAAGCATTCTCAATATCATTTGATATACTTCCATTTGCCACACGTGGCCTTGCTGGCATAACTCTGCAGCATGTCTTAGGTTCCTGTAGATTTACAGTAGAAAGGGGATGGAAATGTGGAATGTGCTGCCCTGAAAGTGAGTTAGAACATGAGTAGGTGTAGAAATGTTAAGCTTTCAACATTCAGGCTACAAAATGTGACCTGTGGAAAAAAAATACACAGTGATACACAAAATACTGCTGTGTCACCCTCCCATGCAAACAGCCTTAGGTAATTCAACACCTGGCGTCAGTAAAAATTGCATATACATGAACTCGACCGTATATCCCAATGCAGAGGATTCATCAAAATTCCTGGTATATACAGTCCAGAGCAAAAGTAGCCAGCCACTCACTTCTTTTTATTTCTCACAGAAAACAGGTGCAGCTGTTTGTTGAAATGTGTGAAAGCATAAAAGGAAATAGAATATATAAGGAAAAAATTGAGTTTGTATAATTTTAATATAAGATAATATTTGGTCTGACCACTTTTATTCTACAATACAGCCTGAACTTTCTGGCTGACAGACCAACAATAGCACAAGCAAGAGTAGCTTACTGACTAGTTTTTACACCATAGTTTGTATATTGCCTCTAGCTGACAACAAAGCCGACTGCAGGCAGACGGGCCATGCCCAGATGGACAGCGCTATCCCCAGTGAACCATAAATTCTGCTTTAGGTGCATTTTTTAAATGTTTGAACAAATCATAGGTCAGTGTTAAGATTCTTTTAACAAACATTACAAGACCTACACTGAAAATAAGTTAAAAAACAGCCAATATCCTATGAAAACCTATGAAAGACCGCCTAGAAAACCTTGAGTGTTCAACACCACTTTAAACAGGGCTAGGCCAAGACTTTTGCACACTACTGTACATGTTTTGTCCTTTTCTTTTCTATAAGGCTATTTGGACTAGAGGAATACAAAATTTGGGATGAGCAAAAACAAAAATGAAGCTGCAACATAGCTATTGCTTGACTTTTGCCCTTTCTAGGGTGCCACTGGACCATTTAAACAAATATCTTATCCTTATTAGGGATGTCAACAACAAATTGTAGATATGACTTTTCACAATTCTTAAGACTAAATATTACACCAAAATTTAAAAAGCAAAAAACGAAATAAAACTCAGTGGCTTTGAAAATTTTTACCAGATTTTTAAAAATTGCTGAACATACAGTGTAAGAGCACATGAAACATTATACAGACTTAAAGTAATGATGGTAGTGCACTAATGTTATGAGCAACACTTGCTAAAGTTACAAGCTTTTGCTTTACTGTCTCTAGGCCAAATTATCAGACATTACAATAATATTTCTTATCACCTTTATGCTGATGATATTCAGTATAACCATTGCAGAAATCAAGCAATGATTATTTGACAACTTCCTCCAGTTAAATACAGGTAAAACAGAAACGTTGCTGCTGACCATATGGTCTCAGAAAATAAGCACTATATCAACTTCAACTATATCAACTTCTTAGGCTTCTTTGGCAATGATATTTGACAGTTCATTGTCACTTGAGAATCACTCCAAACAGCTGGTTCAGAATTGTTATGATCTAAGAAATATTTCTATATTCAGACTACTAGTGTCAAAGGTCGAACTTGAGATGATTTATTGTGTTTATTCAGTTTAATTCAATTCAATTTTATTTCTATAGTGACAAATCATAACAAGCCTCAAGGCACTTTATATTGTAAGGTATCCTACAATAATACAGAGAAAACCCAAACAATCATGACTCCCTATGGGCAAGTGTTTTGGCAACAGTGGAAAGGAGAAACTCCCTTTCAACAGGAAGAAATCTCCAGCAGAACCAGGCTCAGGGAGGTGTGGCCATCTGCCAGTTATTTGGATTACTGTAACTGCCTTTTTACTTGTTCCAGCAAATCAGCTTTGGATCACCTTCAGACTGTACCGAATGCTAAGGCAAGACTTTAACTGGCACTAACAAAAGATCGCATTTTACTTCAGTTTTGGTTTCCAGTATATCGCTGACCTGTTGAAAGGGAGTTGCTTCTTCCTAAAAACTTAAGTCTTCAGGTCAGAGGTTGCTGTTGGCCACACGTACTAGGTTCATAAAACATGGAGACTGAGGTTTTCAGGCAGGGGCACCAAGGTTGTAAAATTCCATAAGTCAGCAGACCCGTGCCTGAAGCTTTGCTGCATGTTGCTATTATTATCCTGTATCTTGATGCATTCAGTATCAGATCTACATTCAGGAAAACAGATGCCTTCGTGAAACACCTACTCCTTTCTGTGACCCATTCTGGAGGTCATACTAAGCTTGTCAAGCTGGGCTTGACAGACTATAAGGTTTTCTCACTGTGGTTTATTAGCTCCAGCTGGCCTTTTATACCATAATAACACAGTTAAAGTCCTATTACTTTGGATTTTTACAATCCATCGGCCAGATATCATGGCAATCTGATAATGTAATTTACTTGTCATAATTTTTTGTAAATCTCACTAAGCAGCCACAACCCGTAGTGTGAAGCTACTAACATGTATCGCCTGTGTAATCAAAGCCTGAGATGTATGACCCTAGTATTCAAGTGGACGCCATCATTGTTCAAACAATACCCCATCAGGATTTTACAGCTAAGGAGTAAAAACATTAACGAACTTAATCACTGCAGGACACAACTATTACAAGGCCATATATAAACTACCTCCCAAATAGCAAAGCAACTTACTAGAAAACCAGATGCCTATTAGTTCTAACAAAACTACCATTTGCTACAAACATCAGTGACCAGTCAGTGTTGGAATGACATAGATAGATTTCATTACTAGAGATGGACCGATCCGATATTACGTATCGGTATCGGTCCGATACTGACCTAAATGACTGGATCGGATATCGGAGAAAAATAAAAAATGTAATCCGATCCATTAAATATCACGAAAGCACCTCGCAAAACTTGCAACACGCCGTAACTCACCTCAGAACGTTAGCAGTCGGAGCAGTATGCATCACGTGATAGAGCGGCTGTGGCATGCAGGACTTGTTGGTGGTCTGGATAGCATTTGGAGCTTCGCTAGCAACCTGGCATTTCATCTCCGACAAAGTTATCCCCGAGAGAAGTAAAGCAAGTGTGTAAGTCCATCTCTGAATGTTTGTAAAGCATTCCCACGTTAAGCTTAACGAGCGACTGCCTCTCGCTCTCCGGCTGGTACTTCAATCGTGAAACTGCTAAATGATCAGCTGATCGGCTTTTCTGTCGCGAGTCCGTGTCTCTAGTTTGCTTTTGGCCCACTTTGCACCAGAAAGAGCAAACCAGCGGCTGAACAACAGCAGCACATTTAAGCTTGATCATCTGTTGTTAGAATGTATTTAATATTACTTTCTACACCAGGATCTTTTTCTACGTAGCTGACGGCTGGTAACTGTGCAGGGGCGGATCTAGCAAAGTTTAGCCTAGGGGGCCGATTGTGCCCCCTCTTCCCTGTTCATGCCCTAAGACATACTTTTCTTTCTTATTCTCATTTAAAATGTCTAGCTTTTAATAAATAATTATCTGACACCCAAAGTTTTAATTTGATGTAAAATGAATAGAAGTCAATTACTGTATATAGTGACTATTAAGTCTAATATATATACCCTAGTAAGCTATAGTACTTTTTCCTTTGGGAAGGTACCATCTGTGCAGTCTGCAATTTTGTTGAAGAAAGATGTTGAATCTATTTAATATTTCTTGAAAAATAATTGATTTCTGTGCATTTTTTTTCACACTGCATCAAATTAAGGTTGATTACGTCGATTAAGCATCATGAGGTGGCGCGTGAGGGGTGGTTCCCTATTTTTTATTTATTTATTTTTGTTGTTGCTGGGAGTTGGAACCCTATTAGTTAGGTTGCTTAATATTTACGCTAAGTACTCTTTAAAATACCAGAATAGGGAGGATGGTGTAGGTTTAAGTTTATTAGATTGATCAGTATTGCTGAACTATGAAATATTTTTTTTGTATACAGGTATAACAGAATAGCTTTAGTGTAGTTGTTGTTTTAAACTTGAGTATGAACTTGCAAAATGCAGCAAGATATTTTAAAAAAACAGTTTTATTGATTAAAACATACCATATCGGATTCATATCGGTATCGGCAGATATCCAAATTTATGATATCGGTATCGGTATCGGACATAAAAAAGTGGTATCGTGCCATCTCTATTCATTACTAAAGAAAAAAACAATATAGTCATACTATATTAGTTTAACGGTGGCCAGCTGGAAAATATCGCCCAACCTTACTTCAGAGAAGCCATTAAAGTCGGAAAGTAGAATGATAGTCTAGCACATTTTTGGCGTTCATATGGAATTTCTTGTTATTCACCAAAATATCACCTGCCAGTTCATCTAAGACTTTTAACAGGTATCACGAGACAAACAATAAAGCCAAGTGACGTCTTCCAGCACTAGCTGGCAACAAAAGGGAGCCATTAAAGGGTGTGAACATCTTCACCAAACTTGGTACCACATATATTAACAGTTAGGATGTCACTCTCTGTTTTAAGCATTTTACCAACAAACTAACCAGCATGTGAAATATGAGCACATGCACACCACAAATGAATAGAAAAAGCATGGGTATACTGTTCTAAATTGGGCCTCTGAATCAGCACCAAAACATCCTTGGGACAGCAACACACAAACACATACACCCCTCTCACTCTCCCTTGCCCTATCCCCCTGACCCCTCAGTTTCACCCCCAGTGGTTGTCCGGGAGACAGATCAGACTGTACAGCCTGTCTAGTTTGTGGGGCTTAGAACGAGACAGGATGTCGCCAAAGACCTCTTTAGCAAAAAGAATGACACACGCACAAAGTAACGTCACAAAGGTATGAATACACACATTAAAATGCACTCTCTCTTTCTCTCACACACACACACACACGCTTGGATGTTCTGGAATATGTGACTCAGCAAGACCCACAGGGGCGCAAAACAGCAAAGACGGATGGTATCACTTAACAACTCTACACACTGCAAAAAACGTCTGAAGTAACAGTCTTACCCCTTTTCCTAAGTTTTCTTAAAGGAAACCTATTACATGCCATGTGTAGATTAGAAAGGTGTTGACCACTAAAAATCATTCCATCTGTCTAAAGCCCTTCATGAACAAACATACAACATAGCAAATACGGCCCTCGTTACTAACCTTTTAAGTAATGAGTTTTGATTTTTTAGGCACAAAATTAAGCACCTTCCAAAGTCATTAGAGTTTATGAGGGCAGAGTGAATCTGTGCGCACGCTTTCACGGTAATTGATTCAAGATTTTTCAACATATTGTTAGTAAAAAGCCAGGGGATCACCCAAAGTCAAGAGGTGCCATCTCCTAAAGAACATAAATGTCTCTCAAAATGGTGATTAAAGCGCTGACCACTGGGACTGATCAAGCATCTGTTAGAAATCCCTGAAATAAAAAACTTCTGAGCTATTTTCACACATGATCTCCAGGAAATGCTCTTAAACCTATTGGGACATTTAACACAGAACAAGGGATTGTTTGATTCAGATGCATTGCCACAATTGTAAATATTCTATTTCTTTGGCAATGGCCACAGATTTGTCATTTTCAACAATTTATCATTGCCATATTTTCACAAGCAGACTGCATGCCAACTTGACCTGCCTCAGTCGTAATGTGACGACTCCATCTCGCTGCAGTTTTATCGCGCTCTGGATGCACCAAAGTCCATTTCAAAGGCCACAAGATCACAAGTTCGTTTCACATGTTCGCAATAATTTTGATCGTGCCTCCGCCTCCAACCCCCGATTTCCCTGGTGTGACTCTAATGTAAGGGAGAGTGTGCGGGACTATCAGACATGACGCCCATGAGCTTGCTCCAAATCCAGTAGGCACTTAGATGCAACGTTCTCACTCGAGCACAATCGAAAACCACACAGAACAGGGAGCTGGCAGGCTAGAGACCAATTTAATGGAAAATTAGCATTTTCACCTGCTTTCGTGTGGGTATGACCTGTGTGGGATGTTCAACAATAGATGCAGAAAATAGATTTCTAGCTCTGTGACTTTTATTCTGTCTAGAAAAAAGAAGAAGAAGAATGTACACAAGCGGTGGGCGGTTGTTGACCAGGATGCTACAAATTCAAACTGGTAACTCTTTGCATTTTCTTTCTCCTTTCTCATCTCATCCCCATCTTCCCTTCTTTCTCCCACTTGCCTGCTCAGCCTTGCATGGATGTCTTGAATACTAACAAACTAACTGGCTCTGGGCTGCAACCAAGCATTCACTGAGAAGGGAAGCATTTACCAATCCTGCAATCGTCAAGCCGAGCTACATGTTTTGTGATTTAATTGAGCTTGTGTAGCTGGTGTAGCGCATTTGAGCGTGTGTGAGCGGTGGAAGCAGTCCTCCCCCCCTTCTGCTGCCCTCCGTGCTTCTTGTTGACTGGGGTAGCTATTATCACAAGCAGGCAGATGTATGAGGGCCACAGATGAGAGAGAGGGGGGCAGAAGAGGCAGGACACCGAGTATAGCGTCAAGCTGAAAGAGAGAGCAACGGATTTTAATTTCTTTGAGCAGGATCAATGACTGTTACTCACAAGGAGTAATGTACGTCACAATAATTTATTGTTTACTTGGATTTAGAATTTAAATTTGTCCTCGTCACAAGGAGCCGCTTCGCAGCGAAGCAAATTTTTAAAAATGCATTAACTTGAATTTATAAAAACATTTTATCAAGCAAAAAATATTCACTAGATCAAGTTTCATTACTCGTTGCATGGTCCTGAGGCATCCCTTTAGTCTCTAAGGAGGCTGTGATGGTCACGTTATCAGATTTGATGGACTAATGCCAAAATAATCCCTTGATTAGTCATTAGTGAAAATAATCTATATTCTTTGCTCAGTGGCATGAAAATTAAGCACTGGAACATGCAGACGCAGTTACTTTTCCCTTTAGACCAGCTAATTGTGTCTTAAGCGAAATACAAATACACTGAAGCGGCATTTAATTAGTGCAGGACTGCAGAGATCACTCTCAATCTCAAACATTATGAAAATGGTAAGAATCACTGTGTGGGGCTGAAAGAAGCTAAAAGAATACTGTAAAACACACTTTCTCAACCAATATGTAAATAAAAACACAGCTAAACTACTTTTCATTCACTCACATGTACACATTTCTCATTCATAGACAACATGCAACACACCAAGCTGCAGGTTTGCTTTCAGATGATGCTGGTAGTTCCCGTGTTGTGCTTCGCACCATAAAATCAAACGGCTTCCCCTCTGTTGGTCTTCCTTGGTCTCTTGTGTTCTGGGGGCCTCTGGATGTCTGGAGTTTTGATCTCCTCCATACCTGCTTCATACCCTGGAGGACGGGGCTGTGGCCCCCCCACACCCTCTAGCAGATCATTACATGAAGGAACCTTTTAAAAAAACAACAACAAACAAGTGCGTCCATGCTCACAGGTGTACACACGGGTGATCACACCCACAAACTACACCCTTTTTGGCTCCTACCTCAAAGCACACTGTGTTCTGTTGATCTTATGTGCTGCACAATAATGTTTAACATTTAGTATTTACTGTCATATTCCCATATATCATTGTGATGTTGTTTATTCTATTACTCTTGTTCTCTTCTGCTTGTTTTCTTTTTTCTTTCTCAGCAGGTGATCCAGGTGATCGATATATGCATTTTTTTTTCTCTGCCCGTTCTGTTGGTTTTTGTCTTTTGCCCTTCTCCCCCGTCCCTCTTCTCAGCTGTTTCTCTTTCCCTCTTTCTTTCTCCCCTTCTTTCCCCCAGTCAAGTCTGTCCCATATTCAGCAAGTGAAAATAAAACAAACAATAAAAGGTGAATCAAATGGACCATTACGGCAA
The DNA here is from genome assembly GCF_057382095.1 of Aulonocara sp. 'chitande type north' Nkhata Bay. Classification (NCBI taxonomy): domain Eukaryota; kingdom Metazoa; phylum Chordata; class Actinopteri; order Cichliformes; family Cichlidae; genus Aulonocara; species Aulonocara sp. 'chitande type north' Nkhata Bay. The sequence goes on along the minus strand of NC_141360.1, from coordinate 28,378,471 downwards.
AGCTGGGATGGTCAATTTGGTAAAGTAAAAAAAAATAAACTAAAATAAAAAAATAAAATAAAATAAAATCAAACTTTGATGAGCACTGCTGCAGATGATTTGATGGTTAGAACAGAGTATCAGCAACCAACAGCAATCACTGAGGAAAAGTGTGACAAGCTAAAGAATAAGAGTGATCTTTTTTTATTATTAATATTTTTAACTTTTTGCATCAGTGTAGACATAAAATTCATCATGACAACGCTTTCTGGCTGGCTGGTGCATCTTTTGCAGTCATTGCTCTCCCATGCAACATCCTCTTTTGTGCAATTAGTCAAATACTAATTCATTCACGGCCCTATTCATTTCATATCCAGTGCCTCAATTGCCTGCTCAACTCTCCCTCAAAGTTAAATATTGCTAGTGTGAACAGGGAAATTATAGCTGTAATCAATTCTTTTGTCACTCACATTAATGAGAGAGTAAAGTTGCTATCATGCCAGCCAGCAGAGCAGAGCAATTATTCACGCTCAGCATACCAACAGGAGCTCAAAAAAGAAGAGGGTGGGAGGTTATGTGGAGGAAAACTCCGTGTACCATCAACACACCTTCTTTCAGATCCAGTTTTTCGGTTTTACAGTGCGCTGGCAAGCCGATGCACCACACAGTTATCCACATGATTCATAGGCAGCAAGGAACGCTGCCAGGGAGGACTCCTCCATAACAGATCGATAAAATCCTGAGCTGAGCAGCGATTTAACTCCCACATGGCCATCACCACAGTAGGAGGAGAGGAGGGAGAGCCCTTTGGATTGTGGGAGAACATCACAGGACTGTAGGCATTCTGTTTCTGCTGTATCATCCTACCTGAAGCGGACAGTTTTTGTTTTTGTTTTTTGTTTTTGTTTTTTTTGGGGGGGGGGGGGGGCGGGGGGTGTAATGCGATCTTAAATTATAACTGGAAGAACCAACTCCTCACGCCAACAGGCTGGCGCCAAGTGCCAAACAACAAACACACCAGGAATAATGTAGATCTCTGACTTATTAAAGCATTTCGATATAAGGGGAGGACATGAACTGACACTTGTTAGAAGTCACAACAGTTCTGGGGTTTTGCATTTCTACATAATCAAAATTTTAAGACTGTCACACTGTCTGATCTTCGGTTTAAGCATCTTGCAGCAGTCAGAATATTGTGACCTTAAAAATAAAATTCCACCTGACATTTCTTTATCAAAATCAAAGTAAATCTGCACACAGAATCTCCAAAATAAGGATTTGAAAAGAGGTGTGTTCAACAACTCAACTTCTACATTTGCATTAGATATTTTTACATCGTTGTTAGAGCCAGTTAGTGTAGATGGTCCTTCCAATTCCATCACATTAATTGCTTCTTGTGAATCTAAATCATAACATGACCTATATCAAACCTCATGGGGGGTCTCAACTATGAATGCTACTAAGTCTTACTTTAAGTTTAACCCTACTAACTAGTCTAAAGTAAACTCTCGTTGGCATTAATTCATCAAAAGGTAAGTAAATTAATGAGTCTGCAAAACAATAACCGGCAGACCTGCATCATTTTTAATGTCCCTGCTAATTCTACATACACAACAGCTACAAGCACTAAACAGTTAAAAAAAATCTAAACTATGTTTAGATATTTTTAACCTTTAGCGTGGTGTACACAGCATCTGTGTTCTGTATAATACACTCCCTATAGGAGGATCACTGTTGACCACTAAACTGTCACATGCTAACAGCTAACTGCTGACAAAAACAGCTGCAGGGCAAAAACGCTCAGTCATACAGCGAAATAAGCGAACTCACTTCCTCGGGGAAACAACTGGATGTCTGCTGTCATGAATTCACAGTCTGAGGAGGTGGGTCAACATATGAACTGCTCATTAGAGAGGTCACGACCTTTCAGGAGCTATTATGCTCTGCTAAGCTGGGAGGGCATTCGAGGAGACAAGCATCGATCTAGGCAGGCCATAGCGCTGCAGAATGAGCCCCAAGAGAGACAGACAGATGCAGGCTGACTGCATTCACAGAACAGATACAGTATACGTTTATATAACTAAGCACAAGTGATTTTTTTTTACATTTACATGGTGCTTACAGTCAAAATTTAAGAAAAGCACATTCTTAAAAACGGGTTGCAGTCAGTTCAGACATTGCTAAATAAGAGTCAATAAAATTGAACTGCAGGAAGACATTTAAAATCTGACATTACATTAACAGCTCTGTCTGCTTCAGGTAACCTTTAAAATAAGTAGGAGTACCAAAGTAGAACTGAAGTGTTCTTAAAAGTTTTGGTTTTTTCTAGAGCAAGACTTCATGTGATACTTCTTTTACGGTTTTCTGAAATGTCTCAGTCTTCATTCTGAGGCTACTAAAATCAATGGAGAATACATCAGCTTACCGGCGCAGCTCATCTATACACAATGGAAGGAAAAATTGTCTGAATTCTTTATGACTATGTATTTAGTTTCATGTGAAACATTGAAACATGTGACCTGAGATTTTATTTCTGCAAACTCATCATTTGGGATCATTTTGGTTTTAAAGTGAACAAAGCCAGCAAACTAAGGAGCTGTAAATGAAGCTATGAAAGATACAACTGCAGCCACAGATCACCAGTCCACTATTTGGACTGGCTATCGTGGAAATGTGCCGAACTATGGGTGAACTACTCAGCTCAGTTCTTTTCTGTGTTTACTTTGGTATGCCACAATAAACAGCTAGGGGTAGAGCTAATGTGGCATGACTGCAGCAACAGTTTGGAGGCATTTCACGCCTGTTACACCAGCAGCTTTTTTTTTGTGTTTCCAAAAGTTTTTTACCTAAGCAAAAACTACAGCCAAGCTGGCACAACTATGAGCAGATGCCTAAAATCAAGGCCTTCCTCTTATTTTGGCTGCTTCCTTTAGGGGCCGTCACAGAGAGTCATCTGCCTCCATCTCACCCTTTCCCTAGCATCCTATTCCAGCACACCCACACTCTGCATGTCCTCCTTCACTAGACCCATGAATGTGGTCGTCGTCTTTTCCTCCAGCCTGCCAGCTCCATATTCAACATCCTTTGTCCAACATATCCACTCCCCCTTCTCTCCCGGTCATTCCTGATCAAAACCTAAAAAAAACCTAAATTCCCGATATCAGTATTGAATCGGAAATGGAAGAAGTCAAAACTGTGCATTTTTACCTGCAGCCTGAATAAACAAACAGGTGGGGATAATGTGATGATAATTATTAATGGGCACAACCTGTCTGCTTAGAGCAAGCAAATACCTTACCTAACGTGGGCTCTGGGATAGCGCCCTCTGTGACCACTCAGGTCTCTACGGCACTACATTTGGTACCAAATACCCCATAAAACTGCTTAAAACATGATTTAAAATTCAGCAAGTCCTCATTCTTTTGAGTGTGGACAGACATCATGCCTTCATAAACATGCTCCATAACAGTATGGTAGCTCCACTGAAGCACATGATCTAACAAAATGCATTCTGGTTACAAGCACAAAATGTTGTATTGATTGAGTGGTAAAAGTAAAAAAAAAAAAAAAAGCCAAACACCTCACACATGTTTTGTTTTACTTTTAACTGATGTCCTCCTTTCTGCCTGTAATAAAAACTAAATCCTCTCGAGTCCTTTATTAACTGAATGTAAAGATTTCGTGTTTAGACTCAGGCCCGTGACCAACAGTAACAACGTCCGAAGCATACTTGACACGTGAGCCACCCTGTAGAGATACTATGGTAAAAAGCAGGCAGCGTGACGCCTGCTGGGACTTGCTGGCACCCGGTTCTGCCCCTGCCAGTGGCTTCCGTGACATCAACAGACGGTCAGACACCCCATGATCCAGACAACACACCTCGGGAAGCAGAGCGCAGAGATCCAGGCTGACTGCTCCTGCCGAGAGGAGGTGGCACATGACATGTGGGATGCGCGCAGTTGGCGGTGTGTGTTACTAAATATGTGTGTCCGAGCCTGGTGGAGAGACACGCTATCGTGCAAAGAAGAGCTCTAGGGGAGATAGAGAGAAGGAGTGATAGATCATTTGTGAAAGCTCCATTCATTGGTAAAAATGGCTGAGATGCCAGTTACTATCAGCATGCCTGCGATGGCTGTCTCAGCTGCCAGGGAAACAGCAATCTGTGGTTCACATTTTAGTTTAGGAATGAGAGAAAGAAAAGACAGCAACTGTGAGAGCATTACTATAAATGATTCTCTCTCGCTTCTCCTCTATCAGCTGCAATCTCTCCACACTGTCAGCCTAAACCCGTCTATGAATATCAGCCGTTTATATAGTGTCTAACATATTCATCCTAAGAAGTATTTTCAAACCACGTTGCATATTTAGCCTCCAGTGGAACTGATAAGTTCAGGGTTTTTTCTATTTAATATCAACCTATTTAAAGAATTTGCTTTTATGTTTATGATTTGGTGATATTCACAGAGCTTATTCAGTGAATTTTAATTACATTGACTACGTTCCCTAAAAATTTGAGCAATAAGCAAAGTTGCACTTGCTGGTTTTTCAAACAACAGGGTCTGGCTGGTCATGATAATTCAAGACTTTACTTCTTAGACTGGGTTTGATACTACGAACTCGAAAAGACTTGGTGCATAATTTAATCAAAATAGCATACAATGATCACCTAATGTGTCTTCAACCTAAATGTTCTCAAGGTAAAGGTTACATGTGCCATTTTTACAGGTAACTGTAAAATGTGATGGATTATGAGTTGGATGAGCTACTACATCACTGATGTTTTGGGCATGTTACATTTCGTTAACTCATTTTTTTAAAGGACTTGCAGTTTTATGGTTGATGTTTGATTCTTTCTTTGATAGAAACATTTAATTCATCAGGTATAACTTGATGTTTCTTTCTGATCTCAGGGCTAATATTATGATATTGAATCAGGTACGATCTGCACCTGACTTATGTATCTGCAGCCAAGTTAATTTTCTTCATGTAGTAACTAATGGAAAACTTGTCATTTACCTCCAGGCAAAATGTCAAACAACTTTCTCCTAAAAGTTTCTTTAAAGCACGGCTTCTCCATTTTCCATTTTTCTTTCTTGCTTCCTGAAATTAAGTGTATGACAGACGAGTATTTAGAGATAAAGCAGACAAGCTGTTTGGCTTTCCACTGGGTTAAACAATGCTGTAATTGGCAGGTGTGTACATGAAGAAGAAAGTGAGCTTGTCTGATCTCATTAGGGAGCTTTTAATTCTCCTCCTCTCCACTGTCAACACTCCTGCATCATTAGATGTAGCTGACAGGTCCACTTTGTATCTCTAAACACAAGGTGCTCCCCTGTGATTTTTAAACCATTTTTCTGTGTTACAATACTTAGCTTTGGCAATTAAAACAAGAAAGGAAAAGGACTGAATATATGTGCCATAGCTGCGTAATTTCAAACTCAAATATTGATACACATGTGATTTCATATTCTACTTTTTCCACAAACTGATTTGGGATTATCTTGCTGTTAAACGAAGAATAAAAACAGTTCAAGGACTTAAGTGAAGCAATCAGGACACGTCTCAGCCTCCCAATGAAAAAACAGGTGATTGCAATTTTTAGATTTTACTTATTTCGCTCATCTCTTTTATGAAACTATATTTCAGTCAAGACCTCTTAACCTAAATAGGATTGTTATTTTATTATATCTAAACCATTTTGGGCCAATGTTTTTCCTTCTATTGTCCAATTTTGGTGAGAATTGTAGCTTCAGTTTGCTGTTCTTACAGGAATGGCACCTGGTGAGCTCTTCTGCTGCAGTAGCCCGTCTGGTTCAAGAGTCAATGTGTTGTGCGTTCAGAGATGCTCTTCTGCATGCCTCCCTTGAAACGAGTGGTTATTTGAGTTACTATTGCTGAGGCATTGTGGCTTCAGTAAGGATTTTTTTAGTTTTTTGGGCCTTTCTCTGTAAACCTTGGCAAAAAATCAGCACTGTCTGAAACACCCAGGTCCACCTGTCTAACACCAGCAACCATGCCACAATTATGTCTAAATGCCATGTGTTACAACCATGTAACTGGGCTAATTAGATATTTGCATTAATGAGCAGTTACCTAATAAAGTGGAAGGTTAGTGTACATAAGTCTAAATGGGCAAGCACAGAGAATATGTGATTTAATACTAATAATACCATTATTATATATTAGAACACATAAAATCATAATAATAAATACCATCCAAAACATTACATGTAAAATCCACTCATAAAAAAAACAACATTTCCTGTACAATTCTGCCTCCATGGTCTGTGAGAACTAATGCAATGCTCACTAAACCGTTTAATGACAAATCTAAAATTAAAGGTGTGGCCACTTTTTTAAAGCACGAGCATGAGGGCCAAAAAAAAAGCTGACCAAGGACACACAAATAATTGCACCCACAATCAATAAAAAGGTTTAATAACAAAGGAATATCACGGTCAGTACCAAGACGTGAACACATAAAATGTGAAAGTCAAACAATTATATCAATCCCACAAAATGGTCTATCACACACACACGCACGCACGCACGCACGCACACGCACACACACACACACACACACACACACACACTCTTAGAGAAAACATCACATAAGAAATCACAAAACGGTTAGAACCCAAATCACGGTGTGATTTTTGGATTCGCATCAAAACCCCATCAGACACAGTGAAGGTGGAGCCACTTAATTACCACAAAGAGAAAAGGGGAGGGGGGTGGGGGGAGGGGGAGGCGTGCTATGTGAGAGGATAAAGGGATGAGGAGAAGGAGAGCTTTACTCACAAGCCAAAATCTCTGGATGCTGAGAAGAAAACATCCAAAAAAGCATTTATTTGTGTCCTTGTTCGGTCCTGCGTGCGTGTGCGCGTGTGTGTGTGTGTGTCTGTCTTTCCCATGGCTACTTACAGCCCAGTCAGACACTGGGGACTGTCTGGAGTTCACACACAGGATTAAAAAAAAAAAAAAAAAAAAGATAGAAAGAAAGAACACACACACACACACACACACACACACAAGCAATACACACAGTCTCAGAGCCATCTCATCCTCAGGCAGTCATAGATACAAACACACTCATTCATATGAAAATATTATCTCTCTTTCACTTATTAAGTAAAACTACACACAGTGTATCAAATTGGCTGAAGATTTTGTGTCTCAGAGAAACCAAAGTAAACTACATAGAAGTAAATAACTACTTTAAAGCAGAGAAATGTGGCTCGCTAAAATTAAACCCTTAAAACCTTTTTTCCCATGGCAGGTTTGAGGAACTGGTGGCATTTCAACTATCAACAGGTCGTTAGTTTGTATCATCATTCAGCTCTAACAGTGTAATTTAAGTTTCACACTGCAGAATTAGAAACTGAAGAAAGAATTTGTAACTTAAAGTAAGTAAGTAAGTAACCCGCATCTCTAGAAAGTAAAACTTAGACTAACAGAAAAACTGCAACAAGGTTGTGTCATTTGGTTTTATTTCTGCAAACAGCAGTGCCATAGAGCTGCTTTTTTTTTACTATGTTCTAAATTACCTCATAATCGAATTCTAATACAGTTACCATGAAAGTGAGATTTGAGAGTGAGATTTATCTGATCACTATCTGATTTATATATTGTGCTCTCTAGCGCCGCCATAGCTCTGGTTACAGAGTAAAACTGATGTTAATAATATCGCGGCTTTTGGATGCTCAGTCAACAAATCGCTTTGAAAAATGAAATTAAGTTATTTGGTCTCAAAACTAGTCTGAGGGTACTCGTCTGTATCAGTGTATTAACGAAATAGTTCATCTTGAGTGAGGTTAAAAATAAATATATTTATATCGTTATTACAGTATAATTACTTTTTCCAAAGAAAACAAAATACGATCACTTCCTGCCAAAATGTAGCCTAAAGTCTATCAGATCAATTAAAATGTGCTCTTTTTATACAAATATAAGATGTTAATTAACAGAGTTTAATGTTGGTTATAAATGCTTGCTAACTTTAATAAAACTATTTTAAGTCTTTTTTCAAAGTTAAGCTAACGAACAGCTAGCAGCAGGTTATTGCAACTAATGAGTAAAATTCAGCCGGAATCACTTTTAGTCATGACTTCTTGCAGCCAAATAGCTTGCAATTGTATTCTCTTTCTTGGGATGGATTAGATAAGAATATAAATATCTTACTTCTGTAGTATAAAGTAACAAGTAGCAGTCAGTTTGATTAGCTTAGTTAGCACTTTAGCATGTTAGCTTTTTATGATACTGTTACTGACAGTATCTCAAAATCTGAAGTTAGTTGTCTCAAAATTTTGAGTTAATTCAAAATTTAGCAAATGCACATTTTGAGAAACTTGGAATTTTGCTTCATTAAATTAAAATTCTTATTTACTGATAGCAATAAAATAATTACTTTAAAAAAAACTGTAGTAGAGGCTAGCTTCTAAAAAAATAATAATAATCCTACTTTTTCCAAGGAAAACAAAAATGTGTCTGCATCCAGTCAAGAAGTTGCATGCAATATAAATCTCATGTGATTTATAAATGCACCACATTTTTAAATTCGTTTAATCCTAAACTAATCTAACCAACTTCGAGCACTGTTTAGCCTACTGTAACGAAAATAAAGTCCAGCTAATCACACTGAGTTATACCAAATTAAATTCTAGTCTAGCCTTGTTTTATGAAAATAAAGGACAATATTGGCAAAGCTTCTTTTTGTGTCAGCAAGATGGCAAACAGCATGCCATGCCTGTGTTTGACAGCAGTGGAGAACGACAGGAAGAGTAAACAAACTTGTGCTGTAGCTAAATGTCATGAACAGACAGTGTGTTAGTGTTGCTGAAGAGGAAGGATGTCGTCAGCACCTACCGGAGCAAACTGACATTTGCAGGTACATTTATATGCTGTTTAATGTGCTGCAGCAGAGCAGCTAATTAGCTTTCTAGCCTGCAAAACTGAATCAGCAGTGCACTTTCCCCCAGTGAACGGAGAACGGGTTGAATAAAGTGTCCGTCTATGAGTTTAATAAAGTGACGGTGCCCTCTAGTTTTTCCATTAATTGGACAGGATACAGTTATATTCTTAAACATTTAAAATATAAATTTATTCCTTAAGGGTTCTTTTTTTTCCCCCTTTAACAAAGGCGACTACATGAAAAATATTTTTAGAAAGAAAATATTATATAAAATATTTTAGATTATAATATCAATGACATTTCAAAGACTATGGATTTTCAAGTAACATGCCACAACCGATTCCACCCACATTAGTCTATGCTGCCACAGTGGCACACAGGTTATACAGTCAGGTCCATCGTTTGTTAGGAGTTTTGTATTTTGCCTCTGTACACCACCACAGTGGAGTTTAAATCAATCAATCAATCAATCAATCAATCAATCAATCAATCAATATGTGAATGAAGTGCAGGCTTCTGACTTTAATTAGAGAGGTTAAAAATTTATATTTTAACTATAAAAAATAATTTGACAAACTAATTAGTACAATTTTAAAGACATGAACTGCTGTTAATGCCTGGATAAAAATCCTTTGCAGTCACCAACTGCAGTTTTGAACCCATGGACGTCACCAAAATTTAGCATTTCCTTCCTTAAGATGTTCTGTCATCCCTTCAATGAATTTGCTGCTGGAATATCCCATGTCTTTGCCCTGAGATGCTCATGGGTTGCTTTTGCATTATGCATTGGGTCATTATCCATTTGCGCTGTGAAGTGCTGCCCCATCAGTTTTGCAGCAGTTTGCTAAATCAGAGCAAGGACTATAGCTCTGTTACTGTCACAATTCACCCTGATACCTCTATCAGGACTCATGTCATGGACACAGTAGTGGCACAGGTTCACTGGCAGCCACACATGGCCATTGCCTCGGCCGTGTTTGACAGATAGTGCGATATGCTTCAGATCTGGTGGCTGGGATAACTGCTTCAATGATAATAATAACAATAACAACATCAACAGTGCATCAATGGGAAAATTAGATCACCTTGACTCAGCTATCGCCATAAACTTTCACCATTGTGAATTCCTGACACCAACGTCCATTAGCACAATTCTTCTCCATACTTCACTCTTCCCAATGTTAAGGTGCCGGTTAAACTTGATTTTATGTATCCAAAGAGCCTTCTTCAGAGCTGTGCAGATTTTTAAGAACTTATAGATGTTTTCTGGGAAAGTCAAACCTTGCCTTCTTTATGTGGAGTGTAACCAGTTTGCAGCTCGTTGCAAACCCTCCAGATTTACATTCATGAATGCAGAAGAAGTTGCTTTTCTCTGCAATTTACATTCATATCCACTTGTTTTTTCCATGCACTGATGGCCTTCTTCACTTGTACAGACATCTCTTTGGGCTTTATATCAAAAAGTCCAGTGAAAAGCTTTGAATTGGCTCATGATAGCATCTCTACTTCATCTGTCATAAAAAAAAAAAAAACTAAGTAATGGACCTCACCTCAATGAAACTGCTTTTCAGCTAGTGGTCCAATTAACTTTGAGCCTCTGAAAATGAGAGACTGTGTCTGAAATTCCTAAACAGTAAATGCAAACATCTACAGTAGTGATGTACAGAGGCAAACTACACAAATTATCTATATCTAACAAATTATGGACTAAACTGTATGAAGTCACTCTATTGTCTACCTTTTATCTGTCACTCATAAAAACAATGCTTCATTTCAGTAGACTGACAACCTAAACTCTGCTTGCATAATGTTGAGATTTAGCAGTACTAAAAATGCTATTACTGGAGTGCAAGCTGACAGACACAAAGCTAGCTGAAGGTATGAAGGGCATTGCGATAATATTTTTTAAACAGACCAGAGGGCTGACACATCTGTCTGCCTCTGTGTCTCTAAGCCTCTTTGTGAGATGAACAGACTGAAATGTCAGCATTATTAGCTGCTTCAGATGAAGTGTGTGTAAACACTGACGAGTGAAATGAAACCCAAAACAGTGATACATCATAAAGATGGTAGTGAGGTCAAGTGTGGATTTGAGCAAGAGCCTTTTTAAGAGTTTAAAAGCAGTGAACCCAAGAGGACAGATGGAGCGTCAGCCGTCCAGCAAGAAAAAGAGAGAGGACAGTGACTCAGCTGTGCAGATGGGCCGATAGAGGAATCACGGGAGACGCGCCAAAGAGCAGGACAGAGAAAGGAAGGAGAAAGAAGGGAATAATGGAAGAGGAAAGATTAACGCTAATGAAAAGGGCAGCACTGAGGATGATGAGTCACTGCGCATCTTTATGTAAACCCATTCGCTACTTCACTTCCACTTCAATAGGAGAGGGACTCGTCACTGCAGGTTTGTTGTCAAACACAAGAATCCATCCAAACGGTAAATTAGCACACCTCCCTGCCTAAAATATAAAGGAGCTCACATCACAGCTGTGAAACATGCAATCTTTGTAAACACTGAAGACACTTGTCATTACGGACAGATTTTTGTCACAAACAGCCACAACGCTTAAAATGAGGCTGAAGCATGCGGTGCTGTGCTGAGAGGTGAGGAATGGGGGTAGACTGGATTTCAATGACACCGAGAGTTAAATAAAAATGAATTTTTGCTGTTTCAAGCAACAAAAATGATAATATACATGTATATATTTAAAAAGCTCAGGGCTCGCAAAATCGCTAGCCCGACGTCCCGGGGCTAGCGATTTTTCCAGTCGGGCTACCAAAATCTATCTCAGCCCTGCCCGTCGGGCTATCATAGGAAGGAAAAAATATATGTCAATGCTTTTGCATTCTTTCGGAAATGTAGCTGGGTAATTATGTCATTGGCATCGGTGAGCCACTGTCAATATGTGACATATTGAAATCGCGTTTGAATTTGCGCTTGTTTTTTGCTTTCACTTTGCAAATGTCCAGGTGCCTTCTTTTGGCGCACCAAGTCACTCGGGTCAGAACATGGGGTGCCACCATCATCCCACTTCTGACACCAATGTGGCGAGCTCAGACAACGAGGAGACGGAGGTGTCGTTTGGTCTTGCTTCCCGTGAGCTAGCCAGGGAGCACAGCCGTTTATTGACATCTGCAGAAGAACACTGCCGCTAGCTAACTGCTCAGCGCGGCAACCGCACAGCAACAGCAACAACAACAACAACAACACACAGGGCGCCCTCTGACCCCGGAAGGACACACCGTCGCAGCGAGAGGGCGTCACCCGTCACTATGGCAACATAAACAAAACATAACTGTACAAACAGAACCCCGAACAGCCCTGACCCGCTACAATATGCTGCTGAGAATATAGCCCAGAAGAAGCGTATAGTATCGCTTTTATTTTGGAAAGAGCCATTTCTCTGTAATAAACTTTCTTTTCCAAAGATGAGTGATTCCTCAATCAGATACAGGTGTTACCGCGCCAGATCCGCGGCCCCGAACCGTAGTAAGGAAACCTCTGGCAGTTACTTGAAGGTTCCGTAACTGACTCGTAGCCGGCAACAGCTTACTATACAGGTCAACTCCGCTAGCAAAAAGATAGAAGGAGGCATAGGAAACTGCTTCACCGAACTTTATTTCTTCTCTAAGGCACGAACACCGCGTACAGTGGCTGAAACAGTTTACTCACAGCGAGCATCGCCGACACAACTCTGGCTGTCGAGGGAGTTATTATATTCCTTTTATTTATTTTCTTTTCGTCTCTTCTGTAGCTAACCGTTACTTTTTCCCCTTCTCCGCTCTCTCTCTTCACACATACACCAGGCAGTCCCGCTACACACATCCCGAATAAATTTCCCATCAGGCTTCATCCTTAAAGGGCCATACCTGTAACACAGGGCTCGCAAAATCGCTAGCCCGACGTCCCGGGGCTAGCGATTTTTCCAGTCGGGCTACCAAAATCTATCTCAGCCCTGCCCGTCGGGCTATCATAGGAAGGAAAAAATATATGTCAATGCTTTTGCATTCTTTCGGAAATGTAGCTGGGTAATTATGTCATTGGCATCGGTGAGCCACTGTCAATATGTGACATATTGAAATCGCGTTTGAATTTGCGCTTGTTTTTTGCTTTCACTTTGCAAATGTCCAGGTGCCTTCTTTTGGCGCACCAAGTCACTCGGGTCAGAACATGGGGTGCCACCATCATCCCACTTCTGACACCAATGTGGCGAGCTCAGACAACGAGGAGACGGAGGTGTCGTTTGGTCTTGCTTCCCGTGAGCTAGCCAGGGAGCACAGCCGTTTATTGACATCTGCAGAAGAACACTGCCGCTAGCTAACTGCTCAGCGCGGCAACCGCACAGCAACAACAACAACAACGACACACAGGGCGCCCTCTGACCCCGGAAGGACACACCGTCGCAGCGAGAGGGCGTCACCCGTCACTATGGCAACATAAACAAAACATAACTGTACAAACAGAACCCCGAACAGCCCTGACCCGCTACAATATGCTGCTGAGAATATAGCCCAGAAGAAGCGTATAGTATAGCTTTTATTTTGGAAAGAGCCATTTCTCTGTAATAAACTTTCTTTTCCAAAGATGAGTGATTCCTCAATCAGATACGCAAACGCGCGTTGCAACTTCTTATCTGGTGCGAGTCTTTTATTTTGACAGCGAATGCGCACATGCGGACCACTTATGTGCACCCGTGTAAATAACAATGTTCTGCCGGGTGTGTTGTTGGTTTTCTCTCGATTTCTGAGTCGACAAGCGCCTTTGTTACTGGGACCAGTCATTTTAAGAAAGGCCCCCATTAGAACCCATGAGAAATGCAAGAAATGCATTATTGCTCAGTCTGCAATATCTTTCCCAGAACAAACACCAATTGCAAATAACATACTAAAAATAAACCTGAAAAATCTGTTTAGAACAGCGTACTATGTTGCAAAGAGTGAACTATCACTGGCAAAATTTAGCAGTCTTTGCAAACTTCAAAAAGCAAATGGCCTAGATCTTGGTTCCACTGTCTCTTACCCGTGACTTCAGCGGAAATTTCAAATTCAGGATCTGACACAGACTGATTCATGTCCTACACAGTTCTTACAAGTTCATAGAAATTTCTGTTCAATTAGAACCAAGTATTTGAGTTGATGATTGTAATTTTTATACAATGTTGTAATTTGTTTTTCAACAATTTTTTGATTAATGTTTTGTTTCCTTTACAATATTATACTTTAATGTATAATATTGTAAAGGAAACAAAACAGGAAACAAAACATCAATCAAAAAAATTGCTCTCTTTTTTATTCGGGCTACTTACATTTATTTTTGGCTACCAAAAACTGAAGAGTCCCTGCCCGAAGGGCTACCAGGGATTTTGAAATTTTGAGAGCCCTGAAGCTAGTTTTATTTTTCAGCATAACAGACTTAGGAGTAAAAGATGATTACAAAGCAGCTTTCAGAAGGGCTGTTTGCTCTGTAGAACGTCGTTCCAGCAAAACGGCTTATTTGGACATCGATGGAACTTTCTGCAAGAAATCTTTGAGATCAATGTTTAAAAAAAACAAACTGGTCCAGCTGTGAACATCTCTTGATGTTTATTTCTAAACCAGTATTCATTTTATTCATGTCTTTGCACGCCTGGTTTCCCTTTGCTGCTTCCTTCTGCTGTTTCCACCGAGTTCAGCGTGCGTAAATGACTCCCGCTTGATCCAGATGTTGTGCGACTGTTGTGATGCTTTCAAATAAAATTAGCAAAGCATGTCACTTTGCTTAATTTGAGTGAAAATGTCAACATTAGCGACAGTAACAATGATGAGATGTCATTCATCACACACATTCGTGCTCAGCCAAAATGATAATTACTCCTAATTTTTTCATAAAAGTCCCAATTAACAGCTGAGCTCTTTTACTGTAGTCAGAGGCTGTGGCTTTGTTTAATTGGCATCGTAACCCATGAAGACTTATACCCAGCTAACAAAGCAAAATGACTCAGACTACATGCTACTATGTTCACGAACACCAGAAGATTTATGCTATCGATTCATCCACGCTGTAAATTAATAAATGCAAATCTAATCTTGAGCGTAAATTTGGCATCTTCCATTATGAGCTGTAGGGGTGGTTGTTTTTGCCAAACAATCCATCTGCTGGCCATGTTTTCAAATCTGCATATGAACTGATTTTTTTCTGACATCTTTTAAAATGTTAAAGCCAAACTATGAATGCATTTCAAAATACTAGCACCACTGTATTACAAACTATTAAGACATCTTATTTCCAGCTCATTTCCTCATAGCTACTTGGCTTCTCTCCTTCTCTATTAACACCTCTTTATGTCTGCTCACTGATGAGCTGTGGGATAAACTTTGAGGTTGTTTGCGGTTGTGTTTCTCGGTTGAGCATATTCGTGGTATTTCTTTGAGTCATACCGGGAGTTCCCCTGCACACTTTTTTGGCAACGACTCTTCTTTGTCTATCATGCTTCACTGATGTTCACTCCAAAAACGCAACCAGCTATTAACCAATTTGGTTAACACTGTTATTTATTTAATAATATTTAAAAATCTATAAGATTCACCAGAAGATCACATGTCATGTGAAGACTGTTGGTGATATAAATCCTCAAAGCACCTACCCTTAACAAGTTGTTACCTTGCTAACCACCAAATAGCTTTTTAGTATGATTAACATACAAACATAACAGAAGCACCTCTTGCCACTAGGCAAGGCACACATCTGCTTGGAGCCCCAGGCCAGTGCTCCCCCCTGCCTAAAGGGTCACCAGATATAGGAAGGGGTAAGGGCCAGCTGGTTAGTTGCAACTTTGAAAATAAATAAATGAAGTGCCTGTGTGGCCCGCTATGTAAATTCACACATTTGAAGCGATATTTTGACATTGTGTATTATTCTTCAAAATCAGTAATGTTAATTATGACTGACATAAGCTAAAATACTGGATATTGTTCTAAAACCTCAAACCCTTTGTCAAGTGTGTGATGTTGTCAACTGTCAAGGACACAAAGCCTCTAATGCAGAAGGGCAACATGGCAATGCATATTAGATAATCTGCCTGCCTGCCAGTTACAGTGACGCACAGACGCAGACACACACAGGGGCAGGGGGCATATTGACAAAATGTCAGTCTCTGTTGTCTGACACATTTCAATAGCCCGTTTTCTGTTGTTAATCAGACCACACACACTCTGATAACAAGGCCAGATATTACAGAATCTATACAATGTCCTTTTATTGTTTAGTTTTTAATCATCTCAATAAAGCTCGGTTGATGTGAAATTTAAATTTAGTACAAGGGCAGAGAGACAGAAATAGACAGAGAGAAAGAGACTAAATGAAAGAGCTGCAGAAGAGGCCCGGTAGAAAATCCATAGCCTGCCTGTTATCTGGACAATAATTGGTTTTCCCCCTCTGCATCCCCCCCACCCACTCCTCTCACATGCTTCCTTCTCCTCCTCATCATCATCCCTCCTACCCCATCGTTGTCTACCTGCACACCACACACACACACACACACACACACACACACACACACACACACACACACACACTCAGGCAGGTAACAAAGAGCGTGGCAGGAGCTCGCCATAAACACATCATTTCCCACATCCGCTTTGTTGCATTTTTGCACTTGAATGTCGAACAATGAGCCGACGACACCGTGGAGAAGGCTTAGTGTCAACAAAATGCCCCTCGCCGTTTTTAAAAGACACAATGACACACTCGCAAACATGTTGAGCATCAAAAAGGCACCGCACATGCACACACACAGTCAGACACACGCATACATGATTAGCGTTAAGCGTGTAATCAGTGAATGGCCTGATTAGTCGGTTACACTACGGTGCGAGCCAGAGATAGACAGAAAAATGAGGGGGTGTGAGGGTGGAGACACAGGGGAGAAGCTATAAAAATCATTTTGTGGAGGAGCCAGAAAGACAGACAGGGAGCAGACAGACACACATGCAAGGCTGCCAGACGCAGACAAAGAGGCAAAGAAGAAGAATGCATCGACCGACAATAAAGGAGTACAAGGCAGCACGGTGGCGATGGAGGGAAGAGAGGAGAAAGTAAGAAGGAAAGACACCAGAGGACACAAGCAAAGACAGGCAGGCGTTTAGACAGCCACACACATAATCATACACACAAAGGGTTGGCGCGTAGATTGAACTCTACGGGGGGCGGTGGGGGGTGGCTCTGCTGTATTCACAAGTTGAAGATTCAGGAGTGCTTACTCAGCAGATTTACAGTGTCTCCCTGTTTTATTGGGAATGAGTCAGAGACGAGCAGGGACGAGGGGTGGAAAGGAAAAGGGAAGTCCTTAAGAGGGTCGGATTTGTACTAATGCTGCTTTTGAACTTCTGGGGAGAATGCCAAGAGACATGAGTGAACAAGCGTACATGCTGGGAATACTTTTTTTTTTTTTAACTTTTACGCTTTTAAAGGGGCTGAAAGTAAGTATTTTAGTTCAAAACATAATACCATTTAGTAGCTGAAGAGGAAAGAGTGAGTCACTGGAGCATCAAGTCCAACTTTTTTTTTCTTCATCTTTATTAACCAGAAAAAGCACCCAAGCAGGAAGTGTATGAAATCTGAACAACCATCTGCTCAATGTGGAAGCACAGTTCAATACAATCCACTCTACCTTCACAAAAGTTAGCGCAGATGTCTCTCTGGTGGCTCTGCTTCCATTTTCTGTTACTAATGAGGTAAAAGCAGGAATTCACACAAAAATTACCAACACCATCAAAGCAAAGTAAGGAATAGTTACACATAAAACCAGCAGTTTTGTATCATCATAAAACAGAAACACAATCTGTGAGGAAACTCAGTGTTAATTCAGATATCCACGTGACTCTTTTAAAGCCAGTGGTTACAAATGCACTACCCGTTTAATAGGACATGGTTTTTATACCCATCGCTGCTGATATGGTAAAAAACCAGGCATGTTTTTAGATGGAAGTGTGCATCAAAATCTTATCATTCCAACTTTTTAACTATGAACAAAATGTTCAAATACAGACTACAGACAGGCTCGAGTCTTTGAAGGCAACACCCTCAACTGCTCAGCGAAAAATTTCGATTGCAAGACGACTGCACAAGAGGCAAGCAGTCTTCTAACAGTCACAATCCGGCTCGGACTGACTGCGTACACTCCCAAACAGATCTGCACCAATGAGCAAAAATCGTGGGATGGCAATTTAACTGCAAAATGACAAAGGTGCTTTTAAACAGCAATGCAACTAGAATACAAACAGATGAGTTGAGTCTTCTACTGCACAGAGATGTGGTTGAGCCTATGTCATTTTGCATTTAAAATGCCATCTTACTGCAACTCTGTCACTATTTGTAGAGGAATTTGTGAATTTCTGTTAGAAATCTGTGAGGTTCTGTTAGAGCTGGATGCAAGTAAAAGTGAATTATTTCTGTAGATGTAAAAAGATTGGAAAAACAGGCAACAGATTTGTGATTTTCCCTGATTTATCATGGTTAATTGTCTTATCACCACAAACAGATTGGACACAATGGCCGACTTTACCCCATTCCATTATAAACTGATGGCAGACTGATGTTAAACCCGGTTTCAATCTTTGAAGGAGCCATTTCAAAGATAATCAGTGTGATAATGGTTGCAAAAATGTTGGTTTTGCCGCAGTCTCCGTGACTGTAACATTAGACCTCACTGAAGTCGTCACTTAAAAAGAAGATTGCACGCAGATCTGAGTATACAGCTACAACGGTCTAAACGGATTGCTAGCTACATCTGTAGTTTAGACTGCTATAAGAAATAAAGGCAGTGGGT
This sequence comes from Aulonocara sp. 'chitande type north' Nkhata Bay, assembly GCF_057382095.1. Classification (NCBI taxonomy): domain Eukaryota; kingdom Metazoa; phylum Chordata; class Actinopteri; order Cichliformes; family Cichlidae; genus Aulonocara; species Aulonocara sp. 'chitande type north' Nkhata Bay. Next base: position 28,359,781 of record NC_141360.1, on the reverse strand, counting down.
TGAAAAGCTCAAAATTTCAAGAGTCCTCTTCCAGTTTACCAAAGCAGTACTGTAAAAATGTTGGACAGTTCAAAAGAGGCTCAAATTCAGTGCTGTAAACCGACAGATATATTCCTTCTGTAATTCTATACATTCTTCTTTTAAAACCGCACACCTGCATTACCCATGATGCTAGCTGTAACTAACATAGCCTCAGACTGCTAGCTTCAAGCTGATGATAAGAGAAAGCTAAAGCAGTGTCCAGAGCCCAGATATTTTTCTTTTTCAAACTTCACAGACATTATGCAACTCCCTTGGGCACTTTTTGCTCTCATATATAGTTAGAATCTGATCTGAGACCGTAAACTTTGAAGTGTTTTATCATTAACATAGCTATAAACATATTAGCCATGTTTTAGAATAGCATAGAAAGGCCTTTATTCTCATGCTACATGTACAATGAAATTGTGGTCGCCAGGAAAAAACATTTAAAGGAAAAACAAAGACAAGACAGGGTGTCATGATGCAAGGGGGATCTTCTCACAGATATATATGTATATACTTATGAGAAAAAAAAAACAATTGACAAAAAAGTAAGAAGCAGAGAAGTGGATGGAAAGGAAAAGTTGGGGGAAAAGAAGGGAATGAGTCAAAGGATGTGTGCAGGTTACAGTTCTAATTTGCAGACCTGTCCCTCAGGGTTGCCAGGTGTGTGAATGCATAACATGCACTGCCTGAACCCATAGACATATCACCTTCATACCCAGCTCCAGACCTTTCTATCATTCCTTCTCCTTCCTCCCACACACAAAAGCCTTTTACCCCTCCAGATATTTTTTTCCATACATATTTCTCTGTTTCCTTCCCATTCTTCTTTTTTTCCAGGGAGGGGGCTGACTACCTCCTCCAAGGACTCAAGGAAAAAGCAAAACACAAAATCCTTCCCTTCCCCATCCCCCGGGTCTCTGCCTTTTCCCCAAAATAATGCACCACAGGCAAACCTAATCATGGCAAAGAAAGCTTTTTGGGATACTGATTTGTCTTTCCATCAGTCAAAAGAATCTTGCACTTAACCATCATGCATAAAACAATCTGCAGGATAATTCACACCCGGCTGCTTTCTGAGCCTCGGTGCTTGTAGGAGATAAGTGAATTCAGAATTTAGCGGTAGTGGAAAGCAAAATGAGGACTAGGTGAATGATATATTCTCCATTTTCTTTTAAGGGTTTAAGGCCAGCTAAATATTTTATAATTTTTTTTTAGAAGACTCATTCATCACGTAGTTCACATTGGCCAGGGGACTGTTGGAATATGAGGGACGATTCTGTGGCGAGAGAGAGTTATGGAAGGAGTCCAGATATCGGGGCTCATTATCAAGAAGATGGAGAACGCTGGTGATGGAGTTAGAAATGTATGGGAGAAGAGAGTTGAATTGCAGGCACCAGATGAGGCTCCATCTGCATTCAGAGTGGGGTTAAGTAGGAGAAGTTGTCACCATCGAAAAACGAATATAACTTTTTGAATTTGCTGGTCAACTTCTTCAATAAACTTTTAAAAACTTTGAAAGTCCAGTCACCTCTTATGGATGGAAGTAAAACTACGTTACAGAACTAAGTTATTATCTTATATCATCCAGGCTTGACCCTGGGGTGGGTGACACCTACATGCTCTTTGTTTTGAGACTGTAGAGTGGTTACTGCTGATGTTGTAATTAGATTTTGCACATATATCTCTAGTCTCCAGAAGATGACTGATTTGGTAGCATGTGAAGGGTCTCCTTGTTACCCAAAAAGTGATAAAAGCTTAAAAGCTTTTCCTTTACCAATTGGAGGGGGGGGGGAGTAAGAGCTCTATTCTTTATGCAGAGGGTGAAGAATAGAGCACGACCAGTTTATTGGTGGATTAATCAGCAAGCCGATATTATCTGCCTGTATTAGATATTTGCCAATCTATTGGTATCAGCATTTACAGAGATAGAGAGACACCCTTCAACCATGTTATGCGTGTTGATGTTCCATAGCTTGTGCCCACCAGAGGGCACTCTGCAACCTTAGCTCTGGAGCTCTGGAGCATCACAAACATTAACTAGCCAAGCAGAGTCGGATTGAGTATAAACAAGTACAAAAATATACCTTTAACTAACAAACGTCAGGGAAATTGGTATTAGGTTTAGGTTTTTGTTTCGTAGTTTGTGCTGCGTTTTGCTCTGTATGAGCTGATTGGAGAAGTAATTGGCTACATAAGCTACACCTGGACCCAGTTACCTTGGTTTTAAAAGCGCCCTCCTTTCTACTTTCTACCTCCCTTTTGCTCACTGCCCTGATTTGAATACCAGCTTCCTTAATTAGATCAACTTAGCTACAGCGTGTGTTTTTGAGTTGTTTTGCTTTCTACAGGCCACACACCCATGCATGCCTTACACTGCTGACTTACTGACAAATATTTCTCTTTAATTATGCTACATAAAATAATTTATCCATTACTTGCAACTACCTCATCCACTCTCCCTCTTTTGTTGCAGCTTATGAGCTGGGTTATGACATTGCGTCTGACAGAAAAATATAATATAAATCAGCCAATATTTCAGAATATCAGATTTTTAATTAAATTCATTTTATTTACATAAAGGAGCTGCATAATGCAAAGTAAAGACCCTACAATAATTCTGAGAAACCATCCAAACTGACCCCCCTAGCAAGCACTTGGAGAGAGCGGTAAGGAAAAACTCCCTTCTCACAGGAAGAACCCGACGGCAGAACCAGGCTTAGGGTGTGGCAGCTGTCTGTTGTGACCGGTTAGGGTGAGGGGAGGAAGACCGGATGAAAAACGCATTGTGGAAGGGAGCCAGAGATTAATGATAACTAATAACTGAACATTTTTAAATAAGCAAACATCAACATGGTCTTAAAATATCATTTGGGGTCATGCATTTCACTGACAGCTAGTTTGCGCAAATTACCAAGAATTTGCATTGCGCTGTATATCATTTCTTGCATCCACTCAGGGTCTTTATGGTTACAATGCAAGGCACACCCTATCATTCTTCACTTCTATTTCAAGTGTGAAAGCAGCAAAGGCACCAACAGTGTACTAAAATAACCCTCTGACACAAAAAAATTAATACATTTAACTAGGTAAAGCTCCATTATTCTGCCTGTCTAAAGTTTAACTATTAATAAACCACATCTGATTACAGGTTCTATATTATCACAACTACAACATATGAAAGACTATTGTACACAAGGACACCCGAGTCGCTTCTGGCCCACAAAATCCAACGTGTGTGTCGGTTATGTGTGGGTGGATATGGAAAGTATACAAGTGCCTGAATACATTATATCTGTATGTACAATGATGATGCATCTACCAGCCAGTAGCACATCACACACTGAGTGTGTGTTCCTATGTGACACAGAGACCATGAGAGAAAAAGACAATAAAAAGGCAACTGTTGGCATCCTTCTGGGAAATGTGTGTATCCCATGGGAGGCTATCAGCTCAAGGTAGTTCACTTCCTGGTTGCATTCCCTCACAGTTAGCACCAAGGAGAGGAAGATGAGTGGGGAAGCAATTACACACCATCACAGCCAAGATAGGTATTTCTGACACACACACACACGCGTGCGCGAACCGTAAACTCATCACACATACAGGTAAAGGCCAGTGTTATCCACACATATGGTGACAAATTACATAAGACACCTGTGAGAAGCAATATGCCAGGAGAGCACACAATCTGAATTCATATTTAATATTCATACGGGGTCTTTTTGTGACAGGCTGGGGAGGTGTTCAGTCACACACTAATCTGAGGTGATTAGCTGTGGGTACGTGTGTGTGCGGGGGTGAGAAAGAAACCGAGGGAGCGCAGCATAATTGGGAAAACTCCATATTTGCATAGACTGGAGATGAAAGAGTTTCTGGAGTTTTTTCATCAATAAACGTGCTAAAGAGCGGTGCAATATGCTTGAAATCACACTCTGCTGCTCGCCTTCTCCGTGTCATTTCATATGTATTTTTCACATGTGCGCTTAGTGCATGTGTGTGCACACAGATAATGTGTACATTAGTGGTGAACATTCATGTTTCTTTAATGTCTATTCTTATTTATACTGCAGTTGAGACACGGTATCGATCTGCACCAGTTCTGAGGGATATATAGGATTATAAAACAAAAATCTAGACACATTACTAAATACATTTAAATGTAAATACTACATTTTTCATTTTGTACACAAACACACACAGCATATGGTACTGAAAAAACAAAACAAAAGTATCTGTTGAGTATACTACAATAGCAGAAGTCCTTCCCCAAACTGTGGTGTTAAATTAGGAAGTGCAATACTAGGCTAAGACACAAAATGAAGAAGAGTTAGTTTTACAACTTCAGGTCTGTAAAGAATATTGTAATTCTAAAAAATAAAAAAAATAAAAAATAAAAATAATTGTGCGACGACATTTGAACCAAAGCTTCAAACAGCCTCATTCTGTGTTGTTATCTAACCACATGTAAATCTGGCTCTCAAGCAAAGCTGGTGCCTAGTTTACCTAATTTTCACAGTTGCAATGAAAATGCCAACTGGAATGTGTAAAGAGGTTTTCGGTTCCTGAGTGCTACTGTCAAAGGTCTAAAGTTTGCAGGTCTATTTGGACAGGAGGAGACAGGAGACATATACAGTAAGTACAGCAGGCCAAAAATACCTAAAAGCAGCACTGCCAATTTTAATGGATGTTTACAAAAGAACTGAGGATTTACTTCCAGAGCAGTGGTTTCGATCATATGTCTCACTGTCTGACGCCTAGTTTGAAAAAACTAAATGTTCATGCTTTTAACACCAAAAGCACCAAAGATACTGAATATATGCACAAACATTTAATTTAAAAGCTCCATTAAAAAAAAATCTGTGTCCAAAGTAGTTCAAACCAACAAGACACACGCTTACATGCATAATTTCCCTGCAGTGCCCTCCAGCGTAGCCCTTGCCCTAACCACATAACAACATTAGCATTTCTAGCCCTCTTCTCTCCACATCTTATCTACTTCAAAAGCAGCGCTTCATTAAATACTGCCATCTATCAGAGAGCGGGGAGCCGAGTGGAATGCGTGTGTCTCCACAACACATGCAGTGTTATGTGGGGTCACGCACACTTGTAGATTAGTGTGACAGCCTGGACGTCACACCTCTCCCCCCACTCGCCTCTCCTCTGGCTGCTGCCTGTGTGTCTTCTTCACTCAGTATCACCGCGTTTTGCCCTTCAAGACGAGACTCAACATGACCAGAGGGGCAAGTGTGCAAAATCTACTTATGTAAAGGGGAAGTCGTGAAACAATTAAATTAACTCCTGGTAATGGATTTAGCATGCGTTACATTTTTTTCATGACATATTTTTATAGAAAGTTTACTTGAACAAATAACTAATCTTCCAGCTGGCGGTGGTTAGCAGTGTCGCTTCCCAGAAAAAAGGTCCTGGGTTCGAATCCGCTGGCCGAGCCTTTCTGTGTGGCGTTTGCATATTCTCTCTGTGCAAGTGTGGGTTCACTGGCAGTCAAGGGCAGTGAAAGGAAGCATGTTAGGTTAACATTTGAGTCTTAATTGAGAGTAGGCATGAACTGTCAGTCTCTAAGCATTAGCCATGTGATGGGCGAACTGTCAAAAGTGGGCACTGGGATAGGCTCCAGTCGATGGATGAATTTTTCTTTCATCTCAGGCTACATTATGTTTATGTATTTAATATGGAAAGAGCCCAAGTGTCCCAGACTAAATCTAAATCTAGCACATCTTGTTGCCAAATTTGTAATTAATAACTCACCAAATCCCCAAGAGTGTACTCGGGCCCAAAGTTGGCCCGAGTCCCGCTAACCAAAGCTAGATCTCAGCCAGTATTAGTCCTATCCTGCACAGCCAAACTCAAATCAAATCTGGCAGTGATACTACTGTATATTTGCCATCTACTGCCAAAACACTGCACTATTTTAGGTCCGATTCAGTACTTATCTCTCTGCTGAGGTGAGACAAGGTGAGCCTATCATAGCTTAATTACTGTGCACATAATCTTGATTCGTTTCTGCACAATATTAACTTTATTTATGTCCATTTCACTTTCTGAACTTTTTTGCCATCGTGTAGTTACAAAAATCCAGTGCAGCAAATTGTCATTAGGCCAGTTTGGAATGTGCGTATGAAGCACATTTTTTTCTTTTATATTTCCCCATTTCTCTAATCTCATTTTCATTATGTTGTTACACACTTCACCATCAAATTGGAGTCAGTAAGTGTCAGGATAAGTGCTTAAGTTCAAGTGGGAACAGCTGTAGTCTGAACACATCTTAACAGATCTAAATCAACGGCACACTGCAGTGCTAATTTACTTATTCATAGTGCTGGTGCAAAGCTGCTAATTCTTAATGCTCAATTTTTGTCTCTATTTGCGGTTTAGCATGTAGCAATCATCATCTGGAGAACACAGCTTTGACACATTTCCCTACACCACTTTATCACCGTTTCACCGGGGACGACACAATGCTACATTTCCTCTTCGAATAGAGGACTCAACCAGGACAACACTAATAAATCCCAGTTTGTACTTGTAGTGGCAGGCGGCGCAGCAGATTCCCCGAATTCCCCATTTGCCACCGTCAACCAACACGATGTTGCACCGACGAATGATGGGTAAAAGATGCTCCTACATACTGATAACAGATGTAGAGCGGCATGAGATGCGAGTCAGAGAAAAAGCGAAAGAGACGTAGAGAGGGGGAGGTGGTTTTTGATAAGATAGGAGAAGGTAGGGAGCAGAGGGAGGAGAAAACGATAAAGGACAACAGTAGGGAGGCTTGATCGTCTGTCTCTGGAGAGGGATAGAGGGAGGAGAGAGATTGTGGAGTGGAGTGAGTGATGGAGAGGAAGCCAGGAAGATATTGACAGAGAATCCAGGGCACCAGATGGAGTGAGCGAGACAAAGGGGAAAAAAGAGCTCGGAGACTGAGACAAAAACCAAAGATTTAGATAGAGAGAAGAACAAAGGCAGACAGAGGCTTAGAGTGCAGCAGAGAAAAATCCAGTGTGTGTCTGTCTGACTTAGTGAATATGGAGGTCTCAGTTTCTTGGCAGAGCGCTGCAGCAGAACTTGGCCCGGACCCTAATGGAGATGTAAGAAGTCTCTGAGTTTGATCTCTCTCTCACACACGCACACACACACCATCTCAATCAGTCTGGCTCCGGACAACCTCAATGCACTGACACCACAGTTAAACCAAACTTAAGCAAAACTTCACTATATAAGTATAGTGCGTAACACAAACGTAGCAGCTTTTCAAGGTCGTGTGGCAACTGAACTTTTTTCAAAAGTAAATACTGACTAATTAAAGTAATGAATAAATACTATTTGTAGCACATATAAGCTTCATGTGGGAACATGTGGGAAAATAAAATCCCAGTAAAGGTATAAATATCTGATTTGGTTGCCAAAATATCAAGAAACAGTGTTTATTAAAGGGAACCCCCTAATTTATGTTTTTCTCCCACTAGCAAACTATGACATCACTGTTGGATGCAATTACAAGAGCGACCAGAGACCCATTTGACCGCAGCCAGTCTCACCCATTAGTGGTGCTGGGTGTGGTCAGAGGTGAAGCAGGTTGAATCTATGAACCACAAACAGTCTGGTGCTAATTACTCTCTAACCATGTTCATAGCTGCATTCATTTGTTTCTCTTGCTTTGCCACAGTAAAGCGTAACAGTAATTATAGAAATATGAAGGCAAATGTGTGGTTTTCATACATTTTTCCATAATTAAATTTAAAAAATGAATACATTAAAAAATAAATAAAAGTGCTTTCTAAACGCACCACCGGTCATTGCCTCGCGGAGTGATACGTACTGTGCTTCAACATAGTATTACCGTGTTATGTGTGTATAACCTCTTGTATGTATGTATGCATGTAAATCCCTTTAATATTTGATCAGTAGCAGCAATTGCACACATCAAAAATTGTTCTTGGTCTAATTAGCATTCGAAGCAAACATATTCAAACCATAATTTTGACTGGTAAAATTTTTAATTACAAAAATGTATAATTCAGTTTGCACAAAATTAACAATTCATTTCTAACAGCAAGAAATGCTCCTTTCAGATGTGTTTGTTAGAATGTCAGTTTTTTATTTCAGCAATTAAATTCCTACTCATGCGATCATTCGAGACATCAGCAATTTTTCATCAATAGAAATCTAGATAATAAAATAATAATAATCCTGGCCAGCTAAAATTAAATTATTGACATGTTGCTTAAATTTGAAATCTAATTTCATATGTTTTCAACACAATTACAAATCAACCCAGATTGTTTTTTGTTTATCATCCAGTCACAAGTGCTAATATATTCAGTTTACCATCATATTTAGTCACGTAAGCACAGCTATTGTTTGCAAAAAGACACAAATCCAATATAAAGTCAATAAGATCAACTGTTCTCAATAGCATAACTATATGTTCTAGCTTTATATGGTTATATACAGTGGGGCAAAAAAAGTATTTAGTCAGCCACCGATTGTGCAAGTTCCCCCACTTAAAATGATGACAGAGGTCAGTAATTTGCACCAGAGGTACACTTCAACTGTGAGAGACAGAATGTGAAAAAAAAATCCATGAATTCACATGGTAGGATTTGTAAAGAATTTATTCGTAAATTAGGGTGGAAAATAAGTATTTGGTCACCTCAAACAAGGAAAATCTCTGGCTCTCACAGACCTGTAACGTCTTCTGTAAGAAGCTTTTCTGTCCCCCACTCGTTACCTGTATGAATGGCACCTGTTTGAACTCATCATCTGTATAAAAGACACCTGTCCACAGCCTCAAACAGTCAGACTCCAAACTCCGCCATGGCCAAGACCAAAGAGCTTTCGAAGGACACCAGGAAAAGTATTGTAGACCTGCACCAGACTGGGAAGAGTGAATCTACAATAGGCAAGCAGCTTGGTGTGAAAAAATCAACTGTGGGAGCAATCATCAGAAAATGGAAGACATACAAGACCACTGATAATCTCCCTCGATCTGGGACTCCACGCAAGATCTCATCCCGTGGGGTCAAAATGATCATGAGAACGGTGAGCAAAGATCCCAGAACCACACGGGGGGACCTGGTGAATGACCTGCAGAGAGCTGGGACCAAAGTAACAAAGGTCACCATCAGTAACACACTACAACGGCAGGGAATCAAATCCCGCAGTGCCAGACGTGTTCCGCTGCTGAAGCCAGTGCATGTCCAGGCCCGTCTGAAGTTTGCCAGAGAGCACATGGATGATACAGCAGAGGATTGGGAGAATGTCATGTGGTCAGATGAAACCAAAGTAGAACTTTTTGGTATAAACTCAACTCGTCGTGTTTGGAGGAAGAAGAATACTGAGTTGCATCCCAAGAACACCATACCTACTGTGAAGCATGGGGGTGGAAACATCATGCTATGGGGCTGTTTTTCTGCCAAGGGGACAGGACGACTGATCCGTGTTAAGGACAGAATGAATGGGGCCATGTATCGTGAGATTTTGAGCCAAAACCTCCTTCCATCAGTGAGAACTTTGAAGATGAAACGAGGCTGGGTCTTCCAACATGACAATGATCCAAAACACACCGCCCGGGCAACAAAGGAGTGGCTCCGTAAGAAGCATTTGAAAGTCCTGGAGTGGCCTAGCCAGTCTCCAGACCTCAACCCCATAGAAAATCTGTGGCGGGAGTTGAAAGTCCGTGTTGCTCGGCGACAGCCCCAAAACATCACTGCTCTCGAGAAGATCTGCATGGAGGAATGGGCCAAAATACCAGCTACTGTGTGTGCAAACCTGGTAAAGACCTATAGTAAACGTTTGACCTCTGTTATTGCCAACAAAGGTTATGTTACAAAGTATTGAGTTGTATTTTTGTTATTGACCAAATACTTATTTTCCACCCTAATTTATGAATAAATTCTTTACAAATCCTACCATGTGGATTCATGGATTTTCTCTTCACATTCTGTCTCTCACAGTTGAAGTGTACCTCTGGTGCAAATTACTGACCTCTGTCATCATTTTAGGTGGGGGAACTTGCACAATCGGTGGCTGACTAAATACTTTTTTGCCCCACTGTAACTATTGTGGGATTTAAAATTTTACCCAAATCTTCTAAAATATCTTGCTCATGCAATTCTATAATACCAACTGTGATCATTACAAGAGTATTTCCTTCTTTGTGTTTTCACTGATTCATTGCTTGCTGAGTCTCCCGTTTTCCTGCATTGATGCAGTTTAAAACAAGTGCAGGGTCAGAAAATAGCTATGTAAATGAAAGATAATCTTTAACTTTTTTATATTATTGATGCCATCAGCACTATTGCCTCAAAGCAAGAAGGTCTTGGGTTCAAATCCACCAATGATTTCTCTCTGGATATTCCTCCTTCTCTCCACAGTCCAGAGACTTCCAGCAAGCTTTTCAATATATGACCTATGAATAATTTAAAAAACTGAGCAGACCAATCAGCACAAGCACTGCTTAAGCCAAGTTCCATATAAATATATCAATATCATATCTGCAACTGGCAGAGTCCAGCGAGTCTCCTCATTTTATTTTTCTAATTTAGCGGCTTGCCTCTTTAAAAATTCAACTTGTTAAATCATTTTTTTAATTTACCTACAGGTCCCTGAAGACCTGCAGTTGCATGGTCAATGTTATGTAGAACAAAGCCCTGGTGTTGAGGTCTCCATGACAACACACACATTCATGTGATGGGAGTTTCTCCCGGTGAATATATTGGTAATCGTTGGCCTCACTGTGGCTGGATGAATATTTAGGACATGTTAACCAACTGCTTAAACCATATGCACAACAACTAACGACACACAAATACTCTTAAGTTGTGAGTCTGTATGTTTGTGTGTGTGTGCGCATGTGTGTCTATGTCCTTAAATGACTTGCATTCTCCAGAATTAACCTTTGACCAGTCCATGTCGCCTGCACCACATGCAGCTCATCAATTCCTCCATCAGCTCTCACTCTTACTGCTCTGCGCACACAAACACACACATCTGTGAATGCTAGCAGTGATTATGCAAGGATAATGGTTATGTCACACACTTAAGTCTCACAAAAAGCCACATCCAAGCACAAAGGGGCTGCTATCCACACTTGGGTTTTGGTTGTGTGATTTCCGTTTCCTGAAACAGAGAGCCGAAGTGCTGCGGCTGTGAAGCAACTTGAGAAAAATAAACAGATTTGTGGGTTTCTTTCTCACTCTTCATCCTCATTGGACAACATGTCATACAGCTACAGACACACACACACACACACAGAGCCCCATGCTGTGTGCTAAAAAGAGTGATCCGCCTAAAAACTCCAACACAAGCACGGGAAAGAATCAGAAAATAAAAGCCAGGGAGACCGCCTGTGAGGATGCCAATTAAAACAGACAGCCCATACAGGAGGAGTGTGTGCATGTGTGCCCTCTGGGAGTCACTTCTCTCCTCTTATGGGGTGTCTGTTTGCTAAGGAGAAGGCAAGTAAACACACCTATCCCCCCACCCCCCTCTCTCACACACACACACACACACACACACACACACACACAAGAAGGGCTTTCCCCTAATGTTATTGAGTTAGAGCGAGCGAGAGTGAAGAGGGATCATCCGCCATCTGCCGAATCATGAGTCACTCTCTTTGTGCGTATCAGCTTTCAATCACCATCACCCCATCAGAGTCAATACTCTGTCTCGCATGCATTTATCCTCATTTCTCTTTATGAGGCACCGCACAAAGAAAATGATGTGTACAATAACAGCATGTCATCACAAATTCATCTTCAGTGCTAATATCAGCCCATGTGCAACACTGCTTGAAGTAAAAGTACACATTCTGATACTTTATCCCCTCACAGCAGTATCAGGGACTCACACACTATCATTTTGATTTTTTTTTTTTTTTGTTCATTAAAAAATAAAGACTGTCAACCTGCTTAAATAAAACATTTACAATGCAGCATCTTACTACTTCAAAGAAGACAGTCCAATATAATATAATATAATATAATATAATGAAGCCTTGTTTTTGTATTCAAAAATACTCCAAACGGCTCTTTAATTTATGTTGCTCACCCCCAAAAATCAGCTTTATGGAAAAAGTTGGGGTTTTGCTGTTTAGAAATATTGGCCAAATGTATTTAAACCAGTTATTTTTTGCTTTCTCTTCCTTTTTAAGTTCCAATTTCCTTCGGGGCCAACATTCGGGATCAATAAAGTTTTATTAAATTGAACTGAATAAAAAGGAACTATCCACAAAAAAAGAAGAAGCCACCTTCAGAACTTAGCATTGCCATTATCTAGAGATAGTTCTGCTTTGGGGCATTTGATACGCACAGAAGCTGTTTGTCTACCACTATTGAATAACACGTTAACTACATACGTGGCGTGATCAGATTAGATGCTAATGCTCCAACAGGACAAAAATGCACAGCTTCAGCGAAATATATGAAATGAGGACCAGCGCAAACTCTGACAAGTGAAGCTGGCGTGTCACAAGTCCAACAAAAAAATGCACAATGAGTAAGGTAAAAAAAAACCACCAAAGAATAGGTTTAAAAGCCAGAAACCAGGACATGGCATTTCATATAAAAAAAGGATATGATAAAAGGTTTTGTCTTCTCTGAACAACTGCCACAAAGAGGAGGCACATTTGTTAAAATTAGACATTGGCCACTCTGAGTCACTGGCTTGGTGTCAGTGCCAGGACTGATTTGATTAAGCAGCTCAGCTTTCAACCAGACATGACCAATCCCCGAGGTCTGTTTTTCATATTCACAAAACTCTGATGTGCCACTAATACAGGCTCTCTGTAAATTATGCAACATTATGTAACGTAAATATTACAAGGACGTGCAGCTGTAAGTGTTTCGGGGATGGTTTTTATTATTTATTGTTCCCTCCCAGCACAGACAAACCAGCCACCGTGTACAGTACGGGTCATCTAGATGAGAATGTGGCCCATTAAAGAGTGATGAGATCATCCACTATTGATTTTCCACCGTGCACGTGTGTTCATGTGGAGCACTCCACGCCACAAAACTGCAGCAAAGGATCGCCTTCTCTACATCCTCCTCTAGTGTGTTTATACAGTACGTGTGCGCCTAATGTTCGTGTCCCACTTGGCGGTTTAGTGCGATTCTTTCAGAGGAACCTCATGACTTAGGAATGCCGTGAATGGCTCAGAGGCCTTAAGATGGGAAAGTATGCATCGATTTTGGAGATCATTCCCACAACATTAGCCTGCACTCGCTCCTCCGATCACTATGACCTCTCTGTTGACTCATTCACCTGCTAAAGCACAAAAAGCTCTCTATTAGGAGGTGTGTCACACATCTGGTCACACACACATGACTCTAACAAGACTGCCACATCTGTGCGTGTCTGCGTGTTTGTGTGTGTGTAGCCTATGGGAGTTTTCAGGCATCTCCTCAGGGGCCTGTGTCTTGACTGAATAAAAGTCAAGTATGTGTAACAGCAGACATAACTCACTGAAAATGACCTGTAGACATACAGTATTTCCACCCATAATGCATCTGACTGACCTCGACTTCACCCTTCAAATTAATCATGTTTCATTCTAGCTACTGCGCTTTGTTTCTCATGCTGTAATGACCTAAACACTCCACCTCTTACCACCCCCACCCCCTCAGTGGAAAATCTGGCTTTTCACCCTTCGATAAATTAAACTCCCAAACCTAATTCTTAAAGTAAACACGATACGGAACAATGTGTACAGTTCTAGGACATCAGAGATGAGATACAGACAGTAATAAACTGGGTGTCGTTGTTTAGTTAAATCCCTTTTATCAACACACATTTTTTGTAGACAGGATAAAGAAACGCCATCGTCCAAACTAATGTTAATTTACTTTTAAATATGACAAAACGAAGAATCCATAACACAGCACCATGAACAGGGTTTCGGGCATACGAAGGGAAAGTCCACACAGAAACAGAGTAGCAGAGATGCACTAACCAGAAAGCATGGAAATCAAATCAATCAGTCAATGAAATTCAGTGACGTGTAGTGGCGACAACCAAAATAAATATTAGTAATGTGAATTGGGTATATCCCAAGTTAAACGTCTTAAATTTACCAATGTACAACATCCCAACTCTCACCTATGGTCACAAGTTCTGGGTAGTGAAAAGCAGGAAAAACTCCTAATTTGGCAAAGCAACTTAAAGCCCAATATCCAGACCTCTTCTGAGAATTCAAGGGGAGTTTTAATTCAACATGATCAATGAGCTTCTTCTGATGGATGGCCGAGCTCAACATTAGGGATAAGGTGAGGAGCTTGGCCATTCGGAAGGAGCTCAGAGTACAGCTGCCGTTCCCCAACATTGAAAGGAGCCAGTTGAGGTAATTCGGGCATCTGACCAGAATGGTGGCAGGTGCCTCACAGGTGAGGTGTTCTGGGCATGTCTCACCTAGAGGAGGCCTTGGAGCAGACCCAGGACACGCTGGTGAGATTATATCTCATGGCTGGTTTAGAAGACTTGGATAAGTGACAGGAGGAGGATGGATGGAGGTTATGTTTAAGTACACTGAGTAATCATTTTGTTGAAGTATCCGATTGGCTATCGAGAATCATGTAATTCTACTGGCATCCATAATGACTACATTTCTGGTATCGCGACATCTCTTTTGCAGATACGATCAGCTGAAACGAGTTTCCTGTGTTGGTTGCTTGGCTCAGCATTAGAGATGAGATGATGAGCGCAGACATCCGCAGGGAGCTCAGAATAGAATCACAGTGAGAGGGTTTGGGCATCTGATCTGGTTGCCTCCCTGATGCCTTCCTTTGGAGATTTTCCTCACCTATCTAGAGAGACACCCTCAGAACTCACTGAAGAGATTATATAATTCATCTAACACTTCATGGGAGCACTTTGGGATCCCCGAGGATGAACTGGAATAGCATGTAGCTACTACAACCAACTTTGCATAAGCAGAAGATAATAAATGTATGGTTGTGTGGATGGATTACTCTAACGAGACAACATCCTCTCCAATTGTGAACGTTCAGTCAGCCGGCTCCTGTCCTCACACACTCGTGTTTCACTTGCCGGCTCTCTACTACAGAAGACTTTTGCCACCAATGAACCAAAAAGAAGAACAAGAGCGAGCAAACAGGTTCACCAACTCCTTCCTCTACCTAAACAAAAAGTCAGTTACTTTATTATCTCAGAGAGGAAATTAGCATCCAAAAACAGAAGAACACAAATACATGGGATCAACTAAATGCAGAACATGACCACAGGTATCATAATGAGGAGTGAAGCAAAAATCTGTCCTGTCTTGATCACAACTTGTTGCAGCCAGCGGGGAGCTTCTCTCTCTTTTTCTATTACATGTATTATTCACACAACAAGGGCTGCAGAAATTATCACCAACTGCACATAACAGACACCATGTGCTGTGATTCCTCTCTGTGCTTTTACACTTGGGCTGAATGTCTCAAAGCACGGCTGTCTCTCCAATTTCTTTGGGTTGTGAAGACACTAATCTTCAGATCTGGCTGTCTTCGAATGTAGCTAACGTCTGACTAATTAAACAGAACTTGAATCACGATGTCTCTATTTGAATAAGGACTCTTTAAGACCCTGACAGAGGTGCTGACACCTGTAGTGGACTGGTTTGTCTTCCCCCTGCAAGCATGCGACCTTATCCCAGTCATGAGACGTTCTGCTCGGGAAGCCTGAGGCTGTACTCTTCCCAAACGCCCCCCTTCTTTGATCTCCTAATCACCTGGCTCAGCCTGGGCCCGAAAAGCGAGCAGGGAGCGGCTGCAGGGGCAGGAGGAGGACAATAATAACCACAGCAGTTGCTCTGGAAGGGAGATTTAAACCTTTTTTTTTTTTTGGGGGGGGGGGGGGGGGGGGGGGTCATTTAAAGGTTGTAGTTTCACGCTACAATGTGATCACGCCCCAGCATACCGAAACTAATGAATTTACCTGTTATGCATCATTCAAGGTTACAAGGTGAAATCTGGAGCCTCTGAACACAGTGCCACCTGTTAACCTGACAACAAACAGCATTTCCTGACACCGCTCACGTACCTCTTCGTGTTTGAAGAAGCAGCCAGTTCGAGTGAAATCCACATCCCCTTTTGTTACAGGATCCAGTGTTTGTTTACCATTTGTCTTCTCACAAAGAAGCACATGAATGCTGCAGAGCAGCTTCAAAGCCAACTTGGACGCTGTGCCTGTCAGGCCTTCCCAGCATCATGTAAAAAAATAAAATAAAAGGCCATGGTGCGATATAAATACCACACCGGCATCAGTTTAGCAATAATAATATTTTCCCGGAAATACCTCATAGCTGCACAAAAACATATATAAAACAGACTGAACTGAAAATTACAAACACTTGCATTCTGTCAGTGTGTGGAACTCTCTCGCCCTCTCTAAACACTCGACCCAGTCGTGGGATCAGCAGAGGACAGGAGCTGACTCCCCATTAAACTGTCACATATTGACAAATTCTGCCTGGGATAATAGGGTGCTGTGTCTAGTTATGATTTGGCCTGATGCTCGTTTGTGTGGCTTTAAAAGTGCACTTTGCTTCACATGCTGGTCTCTGGACTTTGCATAACATTCCTCTTCCCCTCCTGTGTCAAGCAGGGTTTTGCAACCGAACACGAAGAGCCCCCTAAACACCCCTATTGTCTCCGAGAAGCCCTGTGGTGGTACCGAGCAGCTGACACAGTGTTCAGTGCGGAGGTCTTTTTCTGCAGCTCAGAGGAGGGCTGGCTGACTGGAGCTGCGGTTTCTTGGCTCATTTCTCGTGCACTGACCTGAGATGAAGCTAAAATGTGCCTAATTTTTACAGAGTGGACCCCTCCACCCTGTGGAATCCCCTCCAGCACTCCCCCCTCCGGGGTTCCCCGCCCCTCCGGACATTGTTGCGGTCATGGGAAGCAAATTCAAGCAGGCTGCTTACCTTAGTAGGTTGGGCAGAGGGATGGAGCCGGAGCCTGACCCCAGTATTCCCTTCTTTCCGCTCAACAATTTCTCCACCAAGGCGACATTCCCAGTCCGGGCGGCTTCCAGCAGCTCCTGCTCCTTCCCCATCCCGGACACAAGTTTGCAACGACAAGGAAATAGAAATCCAACAAATCTCCCATATACGCCTCCTTTCCTCCCACCCCCGACACCTTTCTTCACTGTCTGGTGTGGGAAAGCATCAGAAAGGATTCCTATCACTGCATGCTGCTGCTGCTGCTGCACGGTGGAAATAGGTGTTACTGATGCTGCAGATCAGCTCTGGCGCGCACTGCTCTCCTAAGTTCACGGGCATGCACGGGTCCGCTTCACTGCACTTCTCCCCGGTGCAGTGCAATCAGGAGCAGCGGGGAGAACCGAAGCGAATCCCTGAAGTGTGAAGTGAAGAGTAACCAGGGTTTAAAAGAGAGAGGGGGGACAAAAAGGAAAAACAAACTCCTTCTCACTCCCAACTCTCACTCCCCTCCGCTTCTCGTCTCTGACGCTCCTGCCGGTAACAGCCGGGAGGTGAAACTCCATCCGCCGCCACAACAAGCTGTCCTTCCCCCAGCTGCACTCCTCTCCTGCGAACCAAGCGCACTGCCCGGTGCTTTTCTGTGTCGCCTGAACCTCAACGTCAACTCACCTGTCGTCAAACACTGGGCTTCCTTTTCCTGCTTACAAAATAAAACAACTTTTTTTATTCTCATCCTAAATCCTTCTACATCTCACACTTGAGTGGTTTTGGATCCAGATAAAGCTGGAAGCCAGCAAAAAAACTTCTCCAAATCGAGAAGATTAACTGCTGTTATGGGGTACAATAGCTACATTATGGAGACAGAATTTCGGGTTAGGTAGGTTGAATAAATACCGACTTGTTTAGATCTATTTTGAGGCCCGGTAGATACTTTATGACAGTATTTAGGAGAGCAAATTGCTATTTAGCTTTCAATATAAGCAAAGCACAATATGATTATACACCCTAAACAAAGCAGCAGAACTCATTTGGGGCTAATCATTTATACAAATAATCACTATTATTTCTGAGCCATGTTTACTTCTGCTGCACTTATTCCCAAACACATGTACTGCTAAATTAGTACTTTTTTAATGGCCCCCTGGAGTACTGGGTCCCCCTGGGGTAATCGGCTGTTAATTAGAAGCCTTCTTTCAAATCCTTTTTGCTTCTGGTGCTTACTAATAAACACTCTGGAGATAAAATAAGCTAAAATCATTATGCTATTCCTGTACTGAAGAGAATCTAATTAGATTTTGTCCCTTATCACTTATGCGATGCTAAGCCTTTATTTTGAAAGCACTCCTGCTGTGCTTCCTCTGTTACCACGGGTTACCTGACTGGCAGACTTACTGTACAGTCTGGGCGTGGATGACGATGCTACAGCACCAACGGGAGGCTATGCCTTTGTTAGGTTCACACTCGCAGCAGCCACCGGCAGTAGCAGCCGCTGCCGCTCTCACACCTCAAACTTATTCTGGCACACTTGCACATGCGCACTCCTCCTCTGTGCGGACAGTGTATTCTCGTCACTGCTGAATAGATTTAGAAGCAGGTGAGCTCCTAAAATATCCCGCAGTCATGCTAGAGCAGAGTTTGTGTGAATGCAGAGGAGGGATTTGTCGTTTTTTTCTCTTATGTTTGCTGATGTGACAGCCTGGGAAACTGAGACTCCCTCCACCCTCTCCACTGCGCCCCCACTCTGCAGGTCGGTGCAAGCTTGGACCTGCTAAATTGGAATTTAGAAGCAAATGTTGCCTTTAAGCACTCCACCTGCAGCTGCAGTGTCACCTGTTGATCTGAAATCAGGTCAGCAATAGCAGATTTCGGCAGCGATGGGGGAAAACAAGCTCTTTGTTCGCACAGACTTATGATATTACTGTCATCCTTGCACCCACATGTTAGTGATTACATGATGCTGCTCAGTGAGAGAGCTGGATCAAGCCTCTGCTTGCACAGGTTACTACTATTATTGATTATACAGTATTTATGTGACATACATATCCCAGTAATGTGTAGGTCTGCAGATGTGAAATAATCATTTAAAAACACATGTCATCATGATCACATGTTGTTTACTTTGTGAACATGTAGAAGCTTAGGCTGGTGGAAATGTATGGTGGCCCTGAGGTGCCAAATGCATACATAAATTGCTTTTTACAAAAACAAAAACAAAAACTCATGAAAATACAGGTGCTACTTCATGAGATATTCTCACTGGTCACTTCATTAGGTACACCTTATTGGATTGGGTCCCTTTTTATCTTTGTAGCTGCCTTAATTGTTTGTGGTACACCCACCCAACAAGTTGCTGGAGACACTCCTCAGAGATTTTGGTCCGTACTAACACAATAGGATCCCATAGTTGATGCAGACTTGTCTGCTGCACATGCATGATGTGAATTTCCAGAGATGCTCTGTTGGACTGAGAGCTGGTGATTGTCAAGGCCATTTGAGCACAGTGAACTCATTGTTATGTTTAAGAAACCAGTTTGAGATGATCTGAGCTTTGTGACATGCATGGTGCCATCCTGTTGGAAGCAGCCTTCAGAAGATGGGTACACTGATCATAAAGAGATACTCAGGTATGTTTTGGTGTTTAAATGATGCACAGTTGGTACTAAGGAGCCCACAGTGTGCTGAGAAAGTATCCCTCACACCATTAAATTACCACCAGTCTGAACCGTTGATTCAAGACACGATGGCAATACTTTAGCTTTCTGATCTTAGAATGTTTTTCAGTCTATTATTGTCTGCTTTTAGCGAGCCTGTATGAAATACAACCTCAGTTTTCTGTAATTAGCTGATGTACCTAAGTGGCCGAAGAGTCTATATTAATCTGTTCAAAGTAGTGAACCTACCAGCAGACTGTCATTTCCTTCCTCATAAGAGGTGCCACTAGTATGACTGAAAACAATAGACTGCGTGGCACAAGCTGAAATTGAAATGCTCCTCTTAAAAAAGACCAAACAAAACCCATTTCTTCTGCAATACTATAATGCTTCTATAATAATTCAGTTTTTTTATTAAACCTGCACACTATCATTGTATAAAATATCACAGGATCGCTCCAACGCTGAACTAAAACCAGAGGATGAAACAGTGAAGAGGCAGCTGCAGCCACACTGGGTGTTGGACACAGATTTTGCACTTCGCACTCAGCCGAGACTCAACCTGATGCCTCTCTCGTTCATCCTATTTCCCACAATCCTGCCGCACATGGAGCTGGCAATCCTTGCACTCTGCTCCACACACACACACACACACGCACGCAGTATATAAGTGAACGTGTAAACTTTGCTTACATAAATGGGTCTGCACTGTGACGTAGCTGTCATCACAGACACATTAAGCTGCAGTATGTAAACAGCAGAGGAGAGCAGAACTTTTCTGTCTCTTAGACACACACACTTGAACACTTAATGTCCTTCTATGACTCACTGCACTTCTCCAGCCATAAAATGTCATGACCATTTATGTTCACAAAGACCAAACGGTCTGCTGCAGCGCTTCAGTGCAGCACGTTTGAGCCGACAAAGTGGCTGCACTCTTATTTAAAGAGCTTCACCCTCCAAGCTTCAATATTTAGCAGTATTTCTTACACACACACACACACACACACACACACACACACACACACAAATGAATGAGCAGTTTTAAAAGTGTTCATTAATCTAGCTTTCAAATAGAAGTTTCAAAAGTAAGTTATGTTGCAGTTGTGCTGTCAGAATGAATTTTTGTGTTTTTAATTTGTTATTTTTCAAAACATGTGTTAGATACGTTTGACACCAGCGTGCCTGTTGTATTCATCCAGCCAAATTTTTTTAGCACCTACATAAATTTACCTCTCAAATCAAGTCACATACATTTTGTTAAAAGCCTTTTCAATTTGTGTGAGAATCAATCAAAAAGGGGCAGTCGTTAACCTAACTTTGACCCTTGAAGGGTCACCGGTGTCTTGGTGATTTTTAGGAGGCCAACAATGCTGCTGTGTAAATTGTAGATGTATGAGCTATACGGCTGTGCTTCAAAAACAACACATTTTCACATACAAAAAAATGAAATATGTAGTGCTCCTGTATAGGCTGAGATAAAGTGTAGAAATAGCAGAAATCGCTGAAGCACTAAAAGACCAGGAGAAACTGCCCATTTTAGAAAGACAGTTTCTTAGGTTTTCACAGGAAAGCAAAGAAACTATAAAGCTCCAGTATTAAATCAGCCAATGTGGTTTTTCTCTTATTAGCCAACAGTGATTAAAGTCCAGCTTTTAAAGTTTGGTAGCTAAAGAGGGAGCCTCAATAGTCTGAAGCTGAAGACGACAACTATTTGACAAGGGATAAGACAAAGACGCGTACATATAAACATCTTTCTGCCCCTGCTGGATTCAAACTATCATACTGTAACAGTGCTAGGTTAATGCAGTGTTAAAGAGTCGGAGTTAACGTTTGGTAAAACTTTGTGCTATGGCGCTCATTTTCTATTTGTTTATTACATAGTTGTCATACAATTATAATGCCCTACTAAGCATAATCATGTTCTATGCACACCCTCTGGGCCATTAACTAAATAGAAACTTCACCATCGAGCCAGAAACAGTCATAGAGACTGAAATTGGAGCTCTTAATGCTTGTAGTTTAGTTGCATAAAAATAGGCTGCGTTTTTTTTTTTTAAGCGCTATTAAAGGAAATATCTACTCTCACAGTTCCTCCACCTTAAAAGGCCCAGACGGAGCAAAGCATGGTAACATTGTATTCTATGAAGGAAAACTCTTATTTAATGGCCAAATAGAGAAAGCAATTAATATGGGATTGATAGTGAGTTTAATAAAGAATGAATAGGCAACTAATAAGCAATGAGGTAATGGTGAATATGTTGATCTTAATATTTTAGATCAACATATTCACCATTATAAAAACATAGCTCAGCGTTTTTGTCTTTTTCCAAAACAAATGCTCACAGACCGAAGAACAACGTCAGTGTGTTTTGTTTGTTCATGGCAGTTTGTGTTTCACATTTTTAAGTAATGAGCTTTAGACGTAGGCACGGGAAGTCTCATAATGAGCCGAGAAAGATGTCTGCAAAGAACTTCACACCCGACACTTAGAAAAAGTGAAACCTTTTCAGTCGGATACCTTTTATTATTGTGAGTATTTCAGCAGCTTTGACAGACAAAAATACAACTTATTATTACGTGTGTATTTTTTCTTTTTTTAAGATTTTTTTTTTGGTGGGGGGGGGGGGAGAAAAAAAACTAAGTCTAGGAAAAATGGGCCAAAATAAAGCAGACGTAAAGTAAAACATTCCTCTTTAAGAAGACAGCTCTGTTAAAAATCTAATTTCAAGTCTGAATCGCTCATTCGTGGAGGCAACTAGCTGTGTTTCAGGAAACCAAACAAATCAAAACATTGTTTTAAATTAAAAAGAAAAAAAAAACAAACATCCTGAAATGAATAAATGCACCTTCAGACCGATTTAATGTTCCGAATCCACAGACACCAAAAACTATCCTTTTGTGCTGTGCCGAAGCATGTGCTGTTAGAAAAGTCACTCCCCCTAAAGTAGCCGCACAAGCGTGAGGCATGGGCACATGAACAGATAGTCTTTGTGCGTCCACGGAAAATAAAATAAAATAAAATTACATTAGATGGCAGATTAGAAAATTCACATAAAGACACACACACACACACACACACACACACACTTAAGCAATCAGGCAGCTTTACGGTGCCCTAATTTTCCTCTTTTCTCAGAGTGGATGTTTATTTCCACTGTCTCTACTCGTCGGCTCAACTTTTCTCTCACAGTTCTGATTGTTGTATTTACATTGCCTCAGTTTTAAAAGTGCAGCACATGTTAAGGAGCTATTTACACATAATTAAAAAAAATAAAATAAATGGGAATGGGTGCGGGCGGGGAGGAACAGACTGGTGTCAAAGCCATGGAAATTCACACTTTACTTGTAAAGAAATGCTTGTTCTGACTGAGACATACACTCATTCAACTGAATCACTGCAAAATCATTCAAAGTTCTGTAGAAAATAGTTATGTGTTCCCATTCTTGCACAATATACACTGTACACGCTGCGAGGACGAGCAGGAACATGATTCGTCGCTCCCCTCTGAATATGAAAGCGCTGGATTACAAATCGAATTTCAGCGCAGTGCAAAGTAAGACATTCCTCTGAAGATACGACATTCAGCGTTTCCCCATGCCTACAGGTCTGAGTGAAGCTCACTGACGAAAAGCTGGGATGCTTTTTTTAATTGAAACTTGAACAACAGAAGCAGGTTTCTGGGAATGGTTTTCTGTAGGCACGACCAAAGTTAGAAATCTCATCCTCTTGCTGTCTCACACAAACACACAAAGGTGCGCATTTTATCCTTCTTAGCGCTGCAAACGTGTGAATTGTCCGCAATTAAAAGTGGAAAACAAAACAGATGACGAGTGTGTAAAAATGCGTTTTCTCAGAGTCGTCAAAGACTCGGGATTGTTTTATTTGTATAAGTCTGAAGTCACGCGGTGGCTCGTGAAAAGGGAGCCCCCATTGTAGTTTTAAAAAAAAAATCATGTTCTTTTCCTTCTCATTTTGCGAGACTTGTAGGGTCTTCGAGAGTGGCGGTCTAGCTGGTGCTGACTTTGAGGTTCTTCAGTCGGTGAAGCAGCGAGTCCTTCTCCATCTGAGCCTCAGCCAGCGCCATCTTTGCCCGGGAAAGCTCCACCTTTAAACACTCATTCTCTTCGATCAGCATCTGAAAGAAGAAATAAATAAACATCACAATCTGCCCCACATACAGAATATGGAACATTTCATCCTTCATTGACCGCTGACATTCTCAGCAGTTCAGTTGCTGTTAATCAGCCAGCTCCAACCATTCCAGTCTCAGTTTCCCTACAGGTATGAAGTCATTCAGGTGTCTCATCGGTAGGCTTATTATACCCTCCCAGGGATCGCTGCTTATACGAAAACTTAAGAGAAATACTGCTTCTTTGGAAAGTTGGGCTGAACAGAAAACATAACGACTGCAGCAAGTTTTACCACAAAGAGGAAGAAGAACAAGCAACGGCTACAGTGAACAGTTTCAGGGGCTTTTCGTGTCTGATTCCACTGAACTATAGTGTGGCTTTTGCACATAATGACTTCTGTCTTTTAGCCGTGACCAAAAAGCCAGATGAGACAATAGGTCTTAGCTGCCTACAGTATGATGTAAAATTCTTGAGTCATTTCTCATTTCTTTTTATTGTGCTTGCAAAGAGACAGATTTTGTGGTAATATTTCAAAGCAGTCTTAATCAATAGAAGAAATGGACAGAGACCATTTAGACTCTTTGTTACTAACATCCAGTTTCAAAAACACAATTTGTTCATCAACAGTAGCTTTGCACCTACAGGGTGATCCCCAGAGAGCTATTAGCTAAAAGCTCAGTGTATCTCAGCACAGTGTGCAGTGTGTCTTTAAAAAAATTGGAGGAACTTGAAAAAGTGGAGGACAAAAGGGGAAGAAAAAAAAAAGCTATCTATATATGAAAGTCATCATCTCCTTAAGAAATAGGAAAATATCCAGTCAAAACCTGAAACAGGACCTGAGAGATGCATCTGACCCTTCAGCTGATCCATCTACTGTTCACTGACGCTTCATCAGAAATGGTCTCACCATCCAATATCTGTATCTGGAAAGCACCTGATTGGCAGTGGGTTCAGACTGGCCTCCTCAGAGCCTGGACCTTACCATTACTGACGCAACATGGGATCATTTTGACAAAGAACAAAACAAAAGGCAGCTAATATCCAAGCAAGAACTTTGAATGTCCTTCAAGAAGCCTGGAGAACTATTTGTGAAGACTACTTAAAGAAATTACAAGAAAGTTTGCTTAAGAGAGTTCAGGCTGTGCTGAAGAATAAAGGTGGTCAATAAATTGCTGCACCTAATTTCCATTTTTCCAGCAAAAATAAATGCAGAGAGGCTCAAGACTTTAAACAGTATTGTAATTCCAAACAGACCCTCGCCGTGGGATAAAGTTTAAAAGGTAATTTAGCTATTTTGGTGGCAATGAATAAGCATCGAGTAGATTGTAGATCTGGCTGAAAATGCAATGCTTTTCCTAAGTTTCTAAATATCACTCCCACTGTGAAACAAGCTCAAGCCAAACACAGAACTGGAATAGCTTTACCAAAGCAAAACCTGGCACACCATGCTTCAGCCTCCAGAATGATCAGAAAGAAACAACATTCTCATTTGGAGCTGTTTGTAGGAGAAAATGACAAAGAAGAAGAACAAAAACATGAACATCAACACTGTTTGCACATGTGGTGTTTGTTTATTTTTGCCTCTATGCTATCTTTCCACTGTGTTTTGCCGTATTTCTCACCTTCTCCTTGTCAGATGGAGGGGGGCTTGTAGGCGGAGCCTGAGTCTGCGTCGCCTTTGAAACACCACAGATGCCGCCCACAGTCTCAGGGACTGGACTCAGAGAGCTGTCAATCACTGAGGCCGCTTGCTTGGGTTTGGCCTCTCCTGCTCTATCCACTGCGAGGAAAAAGAGAGAGGGAGAAGAGGAGGGAGTTCGGATGTGTGGATGCAGCGAGCGTGGACTTTAAAAAGCCACTTAATAGGTCATCTTATATAACTGCAGTGAATCAGCGCTGGAGTGGAGGTGGAAATATCTGGCAGATGAAAATGCGTGCACGTTTGTCACCTCCTATAGAGAAAGACCCGTCGTCTCTTCTGTGTACGATGAGGCTGTCGATGTGCAGCATGACCGGCGAGGGCTCCGAGTTGGGATTATCACGAGGGTCATCATCCTGCAGGAGACACAGCACATGTTGTTGGGACTGAGTGTACCAGAGACAGAATGAGGGAGACGTTTAGTCCAAATCCATTTTCTCAAATCAGTTTCACAGCAAAGCTGCTTGACCATGAAAGAACCAAACAGAGAGTAGAAAGGCCTTTTCTTTCTGTGTCATTAAACCTTTAGTTCAAATCCAAATGCCAATTAGGCCACTGTTCAAAATATTTAACTTGATAACAAGAGAGTGCTTTAGTCTGAGGCAGTGAGTTATGGGCTCCATTAGTAAAACTGGATTTGAAGCAATGAGACAAATTTCCCACTGAAACAGTTCTGTTGGTGTTCTGCAACAGTAACCTCGGGGTAAAACACAAACTTTGCAAAGTACGAAACTGAAATAAGTCTTTTCACCTTTAAATCAATGTGTGTGTCCCTGATGCTGATCTCCATGGGCAGCACCTGGGAGGCCGAGTCGTCCTCCAGGAAAAGGGAAAGGTTGCGGAGCGAGGACATCATGAAGCTCGCCGTGTAATCGTGAAGCTGCAGCTGGAGGAAACCGTTACGTTCAGCCAACGGGGAGTGGGCGGCGGCCCAGGGCCCGCTTTCCAGCCGAGCCCGGACCGCCGGACCGTGAAGGCCCTGGATGGATGCAGAGCTGGTCTCGCCGCCAGCTGGGAAGGAAGACATATAAGCTGTTAACATCAACGCCACATTTGTGAAGCTTGGAGATAAGACAAGTCAGCTTAAACACACCCGACATTAAAATCCACCCAACATGAAATAAGGCTGGTGTGTCTTTTGAAAGTGCCCAGGAATCTGACAAGAAGAACATTTCACTTCTTGTCTAATTCAAGATTTGGACTGTTTTAATCTCTCTGTGTAATCAGGTCAAACCATCAGCTGATATTAGCTGACTGCAAACTTTTATCTCGAGATGTTTTTGAACCTACTATGAACACTGGTCTCAAATTTATGTCAGAGAAAAAAAGATGGTGCCAAAATCTCTCTTTTTTTCCTTTTTCATTCCCTTTTCTCAACATCAGTGTAGAGTCACTTTATTAGGTACGCCTTGCTAGTACTTGGTTTGATCCGCTTTTGGCTTCAGAAACAACTTAACTCTTCATGGCACAGATTCAACGAGGTGCAGGAAACATTCCTCTGAGATTTTGGTTCATACTGACATGACAGCATCAAACAGCTGCTGCAGATTTATCCAGTGGATGGAAGTAGGAGATATCTGAGTAAAGGACACTCATTTTCATGCTCAAGAAACCAGTTTAAAATGAGTTTTGTGACATTGCATGTTATCCTGCTGCAAACAGTCGGTACAATATGGGCAGACATAGTCGGCAACAATACTCAGGAAGGCTGTGGTGTTTAAATGATGCTCGGTTGATACTATGGGGTCCAAAGTGCACCAGAAAAACCCACTATTATCCCAAACAATTACTCTACCCGCAGCTGTTGATACAAGGCAGGATGGATCCATGCTTTCTTGCTGTTTAAGCTAATTCTCATCCTGCCATCCGAATGCTGGGGCTGAAAAATCAAGAAGCATCAGACTCTTTGGGTGCTACCATTCACGTGGATGTCACTTACCACCCATCAAAACACTGCAGCAGACCAAGCACACCATGTCACACTACCAAAAACTGCTCAGGAACCACTAAAAGAATGTCACAAAGAGCTTTGGGCACTGAACCTCGAATTATCTTCAACCAAATCTGAGCATCGGTGATTTCCACAGAGGTGTCACCCCGCAAACTACATCATGAAAAGGATCCACTGCTAACACCCACCAGGTGGGACTATACACTATTAGGCACTATTGAGCAGGGCATTTAAGACATTAATAAAGTTTAATATGCTCACATTGTTGTCACGGTGAAGTTTAAGGACGTTCCTTACTTCTTAAAATGTGTCAAAAACATCTCGAGGTCATCACGGTTACTTCTTCTAAATAAAGGGTGAATTTTAATATCAGGTTTACACAAGCTCAAAGTAAGAGGTGGGATGAATGAAAAGACAGAGGAAGAATAACATCAGAAAGACGAGTGGGAGACGGACTTGAACAGAAAGTTAAAAAGAAAGAAAGAACGAAAGAAAGAAAAGAAGCCGGAAGGATTTAAGAAGGTGGGCTGAAGGAGATCTTTTACAGTCCCATCGGCTCTTTCCAGCTGTAATGTTTAATTATTTCCAAAGCCTGGGGACTTGAGGGTTTGGTGGAAAATACAAGCAAAAGTTTTCATTTAATACTTTTTTATTTATTATATGAATAAAACACCTAGCACATCTAAGCTCCAAGGAGCTGAAAAGAAAAAGGTTTGCTGGTGTACTAATGAAAAAAAGAGTTTCACCCCTGAAAGACTTGAATATGACTACAGGAACTACAAAATGTGACTGTAAGAATCCTATTTTTTTGCTGGGTTTTTTTTGAGAAACAGAAGTAAAGAAGACAAAAAAATGAGTACAGAGAGAAAGAAGACGTGAAGTGAGAAAAGTCTCAAGGAGTTGTCAACGTCAGCACACAAAAGGGGGACGTTCACTGGGCAAGCGCACAAATACAGACAAGCTTTTGAACAGGTGAGAGAGTCGCAATAGGAACACTTAGCAAGGCATGAAAATGGCCACTTAAAGAAATCACTCTTTTTATTATGACAGCGAGAAGCGCGTCGCTTCCCTTTCAAACGCTCTCTAAAGGACAGTCAGGAGAAGGTTAATACTGTAGGGCAACTGCACGCCTAGCAAAAACACTCAAAGACACACACACACACACACACACACACACACACACACACACACCGAATTCTGTCAGCTTTTCCTCAGATAAAATTGCATATTCTCTCAATCCTGAGCAGCCAGGGTTGAGGCGAAGAGAGGGAAGATGGGAGTGGGTGAGGAGAGAGAGCGAGGGAGCCGGCAGCCAAGAACTGAATGACTGTGATAAGACAGGGAGGGGAGGGGAAATGGCCTACAGAGGGAGAGAGATGAAGGAAAGGAAAGGTGAAGGAAAGGGAGGGGTGAATGACAGAGGATTAGTAGGAAGATGGAGTAGGACCTGGAGGGAAGAGTGAAAAGGAAGGTGGAGGGAAACAAAGAAGGAAGAGGGGGGGAGGTAGGATAGCTTTTGTGAGAGGAGGCGAGGGGTAAAGCTGGCATTTCTCTCATTGCCTGAATCACTGGACTGAAACTGCAAAGTCTGCTGCAGTGGAGAGATGAGGTAGTAGGAGGGAAAAAGAAAAAAAAACAGGGGAGGATGGAGAGAGAGGGTGAAAGAGGAAGGATGGGAGGATTTGGGGTTAAAGCTGTCAGCACAAAAAGTAGCTGTTACCCTAAATATGGCACGAATGTGCGTAGATTTGAAGGTTGCAGGCCTAATGTTGCAAATAATGGGACCACTCACTCCATTACGGTCACATTTATCCTCTGTTAAGTGCCACACACACACACGCACACACACACACACACACACAATACCACATCAGCACCCCGTGCTGCTGCTGCTGCTAAAAAAAAAAAAAAAAAAAAAAAAAAAAGGAGCACCACACACTCCTCATGCGTTGCAACACACGCCGTCTGCATCTGCAGCGCATGCCACTGAGCAAGTCCTGCAAACCGTAACACACACACACACAAACAAACAAAGAAACACGTACACAGATGGAAAAAGAGGCACGAATGCAAGCATGCACGCTAGGCTACAGATGGCGCATTAACACGCAGCAGTTACCTTGGCTGCTTTGTGCAGGTATTGGTACTGAACACACCATACCTGTGGGGAGTTATGGAGGGTAAATAAAAAAGGTGAAGGGGGTGGTTGGTAGTGGTGGGCTGTTAGTGTGCGAGTGTGTGTGTGTGCACTTGAGAAGATAAGTGGATTCAGACTCAGGCTGCATTCATCTACCAATCATCACACAGGGATGTGCCATGAAATGTCTGGCTTTGTCCCAGAAACTCCACCAAGGATGGCAATTCATTCTCAAATCTGAGAAGCACTCAAAGCCTTAAATGATCAATAAATCACTGCTGTAACTGAGAACAAACGTCTTTTTTCCCCCAACACTCTCTATATATCACCTTCCTGCTTTCACTGGCATCTGCTGAGAGAGAAACGTGGATGTCCTGATGTAAGCTGCTGTTCACCCCATCATTTCAAATGTGAACAACATTTTTTTTTAATGTCAGGTGTCGCCTCAGTATCCTGATGGTCTTTTCCAGGACCTTTATCACATGTTCCTTCCTCTCCCTGTCCTAATGATCCCTCTTACTCTCTGAAACACTCCACCCTCCACCTCCTCAAAAAAAAAAAAAAAAAGGATAAAAAGCCACAAAAAAAAGCTGTAGCTGGATTGAGTCTAAATCCATTAACAAACACAGGTGCACACAATTTTACGTATTAGCACTGGTTTTGCTAATTATCA
This sequence comes from Aulonocara sp. 'chitande type north' Nkhata Bay, assembly GCF_057382095.1. Taxonomy (NCBI): domain Eukaryota; kingdom Metazoa; phylum Chordata; class Actinopteri; order Cichliformes; family Cichlidae; genus Aulonocara; species Aulonocara sp. 'chitande type north' Nkhata Bay. Next base: position 28,329,546 of record NC_141360.1, on the reverse strand, counting down.
ATTGACAATGTGGCAATATTCATGTGATAGTTTGGCATTTGTAACATTTAAATAAAAAAAACACTCAAAAATAATTAGAGCTCACATGAAAAGCTGTTTGTCTCATGCTCATTCTCAGACAAAACTTTAAAACATGCGCGTAGCCGACTTGCATTTCTTACCCAGGCTGCGGTTGCTGAGGTACTGTCTGAGGCTGACATTTCCCAGCTGGCTGGGTGTGACCCGGCCCACCTCCAGAGCCACGGCTGTGCTCTCGCCCATGGCCTCCATGCCCACACACACCGACTGCACCTTCAACACCAGCACTGACACCTGGAGGTGAGGAATACATATTTAAAAATCGAATAAGCTGCGCATGCTGGCTTTTTATTGTTCATCCCAAAACCACTGTTTCTTACTGTATCTTTGGTGGGCTCATCAATGCTCTGTGATGCTGCGCTGGCAGAGTCGGGGGACTCTCCCCCCTCGTGCTCCTGACCAGTCGCTGCCTCGATGGCGCTCTCTGCGGTGCTTTGTTCACTGATGACGTCCTTGAAGCCTGAGATGGACACGTCGTCTGCAAAGTACATAAAGGAATACAAATGTGACACACACAGACAAATAAACACATGTATGATCATGATAAAGAGAACCATACACCCTCTGATGAACTCTAACGTTTTACATAACACATAATAAAAAGGATCTGTTATAAACTAAGTGCATGTCGTGATTCAATAGTTTGCAGAACCACCTACAAGAGCAATAACTGAGCTCACCTTTTTCTGTCCAACTTAATCAGTGTCTCAAAGTCCTTAAGAAGGAATTTTGGCAACTCCTTTTTAACAACACTGCTACTTTAGTTCATTGAAGTTTGCAGGCATTCGTTAATGCACAGCTCTCTTAAGGTCCCACCACAGCAGCTCAATCAGGTTGAGGCCACTGCAGCACCTTTATTCTTTTCTTTTGCAGCAATTCTGTTGTAAATTAGCTACTTTGCCTGGAATCATCGTCTTGTAGCATGATCCAATTTGGGCCAAGCTTTAGCTGGACTCAATGACTGCAAAAGGTGCCCATGTCCTATGGTTGCAAAACACGCCCAAATCATCGCCCAGCAGTTGTGCTGATATGCTGTGTCAGGCTTTCTCCAAATATAGGGCTGTGAATCATGTCCAAACACCTCCACTCTGGTCTCATCTGTCTAAAGGACACTGTTGCAGAAGTCTTGTGGTTTGTGTAAGCTGTGCTGCCATGTTCTTTTTAGAGAGAAGAGGCTTTGTCCTGACAACCTTTCCAAACGCGCCGTACTTGTTCAGTCTTTTTTTCTAGCTATCCTGTCATGAACTTGAAATTTTAAGACATGAACCTGTCTTGTGACAGGCCTGTAGTGTCTGAAGTGCAGTTCTTGGGCTTTTACAGTTTATCTGAGCATTGCAGGGGTCTGAACTTCTGGTGAATTTGTTACATCATCCACTCTGTGTTGAATGTTTCCCACTTCTAAATAGTCACTCAGTGTATGATGATGGACTTCAGACTGTTTGAAAAAAATGCCCAAAACCCTTCCCAGTTTACCAAAACCTCAGCTTTTACAAGTGGATCTGATTAACAGCACCTGCCTACTATTTACCCTCTTAATCCCTGTGGAAGCCTTAAGGCTGTAGTTATTTTTTCCACACGCAGCTTCTGCATTGTTGGCCTAAATTTTGTTGATCCAGTATAGTATATCATGTTTTGTATTCATTAGTGTAACTTTTTCCTTTCTCATGTAATCCAGTTCACCAATGCACAACCAGCACAATGCTGCCACCTTAAGGCCAAACAGCAAGCTGCAACTACACCTACACAAATCATTAAATCTTGATCCCTGCGGAGATATGCTCTACTCCATGAAACACATAAGAAGTCCAAAGGTCAGGATAAAATGGTGGAGCTTAGTGCAACTACACGATATTTTTACCTCTTTCCAGCAGGCTGTAAGTGTCTCCATCCTCCATCAGGTAGCTATCTATGGAGATGTTGTCCAGGGACTGCAGAGAGGGGCTCTTCTTCATATTTTTATAGGACACAGAGAAACTGGACTGGGAGCGATCCCGCATCAAACGACCACTACAACACACACACATACACGGGCGCATGAGGAGGTGTGACAGTAGTGACCATAATCACCCCGATCACTCTGTTTCTGCTTGAGGTACAATTTTCATGCATGCAATTAATTCTAAGTTATGACTAATTTATGACAGACTGAGTAACAGTGACATAAAAAAGGAGTCCAGTGAAACTATTTCATCACATCTGATAGGAGTTTGTGTTATGCCGACACTAGCCGACACCACAGTGCTCTCTCTGAGCTGACAGAGCCTACTCGACAAGTCATGAATTAAATATCGCTTCATTCCTTTGTGTAGTGTTGTTTAAGGTCACGTAAGAACCAAGTGTGCTAGCCTCACCAGAGCGCCAGAAATAATCTCAAGAAAAATTCAGATCAGACAAAAAAATAAAAGCTGCTCCCGACAGACTGAGAACACAAGGCGGGGGGGGGGGGGGGGGGTGGACTGTCACAAAGGAAGAGCTTCCCATTTCATCTCGACCATGAAGGGTTAACAAATAGACAGCAAACAGAGGGGAGAAAAATAACACATACAGACATGCACTCATGCAAATGCATGCCCACAGAGGATGCACATATACACATTTGCATTTGTACTCATCCACAGACTGCAAGCAGGAGGACACACACACAGGGTACATGTACACCCTCATTAGCACAGCTAGTCACAGATCCAGTGGCTTACATGTTGGACATGGAATAAAGGGAGGTGGATCTGCTGGAGTTTGAGGAGCTGAGGAGATCAGATACCACAGACAAACTTCCTTTCCTTGATAGAGAGAAAACACACACACACGCACACCTCGCATGGGTCAAAGCAAAGGTCAAGAGGCAGAAAATGAAATGAATGAGTTAAAACACAGAACATCCAAATGTCGACAGACGGCAGATGAGAAAACACATGTAAGAAAAGACAGCAGCTTGTGGCTGGCCAACATTCAGAAAGTGAGACAGGTGATGTGAGAAGACTGAACATTCAGACTGACGAGCACTCATGTGGGAATTCGACACACAGCTCTTGTGTTCAGGAATAGACATGAAATTAGTGAGAGAAAGACTCATTTAGGTCAATGACAGCGAGGCACAGAGGTCTTTCTGAAAAAGCTGTCTGGATCATTTAACAAAAGTCTGACAACTGTGACATACGATCACTTCTCTGGATTCAGCACCGCAACGCTATTTAAACTGGGTGCAAATCATCTAGTAGAAAATATGTTTGCTGGTTTACTTATAAAATCTAATAGATATTTGATTTTTTTGACATTATGTTTGCAGCTAAGGGTGTACTCAGCACTTAGTACCGTTGTCTTATCCTGTGCCTACACACTCCTGCTCCCCATATTTTACTCCATTGCTTTTCTCTCTTATAAAAGGCACAACTAGTTTCATATGACGGTCACCTACGGAACCACTTTAACCTTTTACATGCAACTAAAATAGTTGGGCAAAAAAAAGGGATTGTTTAGCCTTTTTCCTACATAAATAACTTTATCAATTCATTAACTAACAACCCTGCTGTCAATTAATTTTCTGTCAGCTAAATCAAGTCATCAGCTGAACATTTCTGGACTACTTATTGAAGGCTGAACTAGTCTGGAAGTGGTTTAAGTGGTATGTTTCAAGCTTTAAAGATCATATGGAAATTAAGATTTCAGCTTCAAACATTAAGATTGTTTGAGTTTGTTTATCCCCCCCCCTCAATTACACATTTGATTACTCTTCCTCGTCTCACCCAAACTGGTCAGTGTAGATGTCTGCCCATCCCTGAGCCTGGTTCTGCTGAATGTTTCTTCCTGTTAAAAGGGAGTTTTTCCCTCCCACTGTCACCAAAGTGCTTGCACATAGGGTGTTCATATGACTGTTGGGGTTTTCTCTGTTGTATTATTGTACAATCGACCCCACAATATAAAGCGCCTTGAGGCAACTGCTGCTGTTATTTGGGCGTCGTATAAATAAAATTGAATCAAAACTTTTTCGAACTCCACAAATAAAAAAGAAACATATCCCAATTTAAAGTTGCCTGTTGTCACTTTCAAGGGCCTATTTTTGTGTTTCTCAGTTATATTTGGATTACTCCATGGAAGCCATGATCTGATCTGCAAATGCATATTTGCAATTTCGCAGTTTCCTCCCTGGTGACGAGAGCTCCGTTTCCAGCTACAAGCGCACTCTTCAGCACAGAAGAGAACAGAGTATCCAAATTGAAGGAAACACTTCAAGACTAACACAACCGGGGGCATCCTTTTCTTAATAAAGAGTCCTGCTGTAACATCTTAACGCCTGAGAGAGAACGTCCTGAGCTGTGGTGCAGCCACACCAACACAATCCCCCCTCAGCCCTGTTCGTAACATTTGGCTCCCTGCAAAGTTACATTTAGGTTGTAGGGTCACTTTTAATAAATGAAAACCAGGGCAAATCTCAAATGCACATGAACGAGTAGTCAGATCAACCAGAGAGTGATCCAAACGCAGCAGGAGTGATGAAAGTGATGACACAAGGAGACGGCCTTTCAGGGGATATGTCTGTTTTTGTTTTTTTATGGGTGTGATTCTAGTCCTTGTATGGTAGCAAATTTGGGCTTTAGACCTTGGTTGGATAAAACAAGCATCTGTACAACATTAGTTAGGATGTTGACATTGTAATGGCCTCTTTAACATGCTTTCCCGACTGGAAAAGATTCTACAAAGATTAACTTGTTAATCAACAAAATCATCAGCAGACTAACCTTATTAAAATTATGCTTTGTTGAATCCTTAATATTTTTTTTGTTTATCTCTTGGTGTTCAGCACTAACTTAATAATGCACTTACACAGCCTGTACTGCAAGCATCTGATTCCTGGTAGAGCGATTCCTCTTCTGCAAATGTGTGAAACTGAACTGTATAAACAAAACTAATTACTGGCTTATCTCAGCGGAGTCTAAATGTTGAAGCAGCACAGTTCTGCCTTAACGTATTAGTAATGACTCTGTTGTGGAAACTAATAGCATTCGTGAGACAAACTGAATACCTGGATATTGACTGAGGCATCTTTGCAGCCTTGTCTTTGTCGCTCCAGTCTTTGCTGCTGAGTGGATCAGGCAGATGGTCACATGGTTGGCTTTTGGAGTCTAACCTAGATCCCATATCATCACCTCCAGACAACCCATCCATCAGCACCTCGCCACCTTCATCTGAACTCCCCCGCCCAGTCCTTTTAGCTGGAGTCCTCTCCTCCACTGACGTTTTGTGGTTCAAGTCGGGATGTGTAGTTGAAGTGGAAGCGGGAACGAGAGGTGCAGGAACCTGCATGGGTCCTCCCTCTAAGCCATGGCTACATAGCAGCTGGTCTACAGTGCAAGACTGCTTGGCTCTTCCACCTTCTGAGCCAGATCCTTCATTGCCTTTCTCTCCCCCGTCTCTCGCATCACTCGCAGGCTCCAGAGTTCCTCGGCTCTCTGAGGGCGACAGCTCCGAGCCTGGAGGAGATCCTGAACCCTCAGGCTGCGGAATGGGCTTCAGGAGCAGGGACACCTCTGTGCTTTTGAGCAGGAGGCCCAAGCAGACGGTGAACGGCTGGCGATCTGCCGGATGGTGGGAAGGATCCTTGCGGTCTCTCTTGGAGCTCATCTTCTCCATATCCTGCTGTAGTGTCTGCTGCAGGGATTTGATGGTGCGCTGAAGCTGCATCAGAAACACATACTGCCGATGGCTTACCTAAACACACGCACAGAATAAAGGCGTTATTAAAGATGTATAAATGTGTTAATGCTGTGAAGCTTTTTTCAGGGGGTTGTTAACTATCAAAGGTTTATTGTTTAACTTCTTAACTTTCCTGTCTCTTTTCAATCTGTGATGTTTATTCTTTTTATCCCTGTAAAGGTAACAGGTCAGAACTGTTACCATTACCAATTAAGTAGATTTTCCTTCCTATTTAGGTTTCAAACCAACCAAAAGATATGGAATTTAAAAAAAGCAAATTAGATACAAAAGCCTTTATGAAAAAAATACCTGAGCGCTCAGATGCTTCTGCACATGCACCAACACATGCACATCTGCATCTTTATCTGATGACAAAGAGGAGGATGAGGAGGGCAGACTGTCTAGTGAGAGGGGTTTATGGAGACCATTACTGGCTGGCAGTGCTGAATTGCTATTGTGAGGTGATGATGTCGTTGCATCAGTGCTGTAATACTCCTTTAATAATCGCTTCCTCTGTAAACGTGCGACAGCCTCCGCTGACGAGCTTCTGGACAGTCCTGGTCCAGCAGCACTCCTCAGCTTCTCCTGATGCTGGACGAGCTTTGCTGGCTGACACGCCCACACAGTTAGAGGGAAGGAGTCCACAAAGGGCTGGGGCCGCCCTTTACCTCCGCGGGTTCCTTCATAGTCCACCCAAAACTGGGCAAAGTGCAACGCCCAAAAGTCAGTGGCTGCAGGCATCTTGAGGGCGTCCGTGCCCATCGTGGGCACCACCAGGCCCCGATAAATGTCGTGCAACTTGGTGTCCTGTTCGTGAGCGTGGCGCTGGAAGACGGGATGGAGGATTGGTAAAGAGGATGAGGAGCGAGGGAAAGAGGAAAAAGATGAACAGAAGAAGGGTTCCTCTTCAAAGGCCTGCAGAAGGGCTTCAAGGTGGGATCGTGTACAGTTGGCCGGGTGTCGGGTGTTAGTGGCTGCCATTTCTGAAGTCTGAATTGAGATGGAGCGAGGCAGGTCAGCAGGCGAAGAAGAGTCCTGATCAGTGGGAATTACGAGCTAGTGGAGAAATAATAATAATTTTTTAAAAAAGGCATGAATCCGAGAAAATACAGTCCAAGCTTCAAACCAGGAAACGGCCTATCCCTCTGCAATCCTTCTTACCTTCAGCATGAGGCCGTCAACCCTGATGTCAACATGCTCGTCTGGTTTTTGAGAGTCATTGAGCTTGTAGATCTCCATGAACTGCTCCAGACTCTGCCTCAGGTCGAGGGCAAAGAGGTTGAGCCACACCAGGCTGCGAGGATCCAGGACCAGCTGAAGGGCATTGAGCTGAGCATAAAGGTTTGGACACGGAACTGGAGGAGCAGAAACATGATGGAAAAGATGGAAAGGTTACATGATATTTAGAAACACGTAGCAGAAAGTAATAAGACACTATACGCATTAAAAAAGAAGAAGGAAGGAATGGTACTTAATTTGCTAAATGTTATTTTCTTGGCTGCACACTCGAAGTCAGAAAAGTAAAAAACCTTTAGTGGCTCTCATAATGTGTGCTAATAGAGCTTGTGAGAAATCCATAAATGAATTAATTGGGTGATCCCTCATCCAGAGCACTGAGTGTAATTCAGAAAAATCAATGTTCTCTCAGCCACACAGGAGTCAATGACTAACCCCACAGCTCACCGATTGGACTAAATGGACTCGAAAGTGTGATGGGAGATAGAAAACCTACCATGAAGCAGAGCCCGGGTTTAGAAAAATTGTTATTTACACAGCGCACGATCAACTCATTTATTTGTGAGGTGAGAAAATAAATGTATCCTGAGTATCAAGGCACAAAAGTCTTACTAGGGTAGTCTTTTCCATCAGGGAAATAGTATTCTGTGAACTCTACATGGATGGCCGGCATCTCTGACGGAAGGTACAATGACTTCTTATTACAGGAGATCATGGTCTTGGGGCTGGAGCGGCGCTGGTCTGCTGTTGAGACCTGAAAAATGAATTAAAGGTAGTTGAGAAAATGTATACAGCCTCAGTGATTTCCTGCAGAAAAAGTCTGCAACATTACTGAACCTGATAGATGCTGAAGTCAGCCACCCTGAGAACAATTGAGCTGGACATGAGCTGAGCCTTGGGAGTCTGAGGCGGAGGAGGACTGAAGGAAGCGCTGGAAGATGTGTTTATCTTACCTGGAGGGAAAAGAAGAAGGTATGTGTAGGTAAAACAAGAGGAAATGACTAAAAACACAACAGCAGAGAGGGCGGCAAACAGTGTCACAACTCAGTTCTCCAATGAGAAACTTCTGTGCCTAGACAAAGGTGTGTATCACCGCACCAAACTGTGCGCAAACACACCGCGATACCTGGCTCCAGGCACCAGCAGCACTGCGCTGGAGGCTGTGCGTGTGGGCTCCAATCTAGTAGTGAGGAGTGTGTCTCACTAAGCCCTACTGCTCCTCCTCCCGCTCCTTCCTGACTTCCTAGAGAGCCATACACATCGTCCCTAAGGGACACTGGAGGACAGAAAACCCACAGGGGTGATGTGCTGTGGGTACAACAAAAATGCACCTAACACCTGTGTGTGAGCGTGTGTGCTTTTACCATGCTTTGGGGAACTGTGGGTGTGGCTCGGGCCTTGCTGGTCTCGAACTGTGCTCTTTAACATCTCCACGTTGGTCCTGAATTCATCCAGGAGGCTCCGTGCCCAGCTCTCTCTTGTCTTAGTGGCGTCGCTGTAGTGCATCCAGTGAGCGCAGCTGTCACCTATGAAGATTGAAATACAATTAATAAATTCTGTTTGTTTAAAGTAAACAGTGTTTATTTTGTTTGGCAGATTACTGATCTCAACAGCTGAATTCATACCTGCTCTGTGGAAAGGGTAGTAGTCCAAAGTAATGGAGCTAAAGGAAAGCTGCATGGCTCCACCGGTTATCCTTTTATTGACGACTATACACCAGAGGCAAAAAACAAGAGACCTCAAGTTGAAAACAATCATGCTTGTCATTTGTGTGCTTAATAAAGTAAACACGTAAAGCTGCACATGCGTTACCTTTGTCCTTAGCATGGATATCATCGCAGATGTGCAGGTCTAGGTGTGTGATCTGGAGATGGTGCGATGTCTCGCACACATCATAGGCGCTGAACAGCTTGGCCATGGTTGCACTCTGGTCAGCAGCTGAGGACGCCTGTTGGGTGCGAACCTGTTGGGCTGAAGGGGGCGGCGATGACACCTGGAGAACACAGAACGTTTTAAGTGTTGACGCTTTGCCCGTGTTATAAACGCTCTGATAGATCATCCTATTCTTGTCACTGATGAGGTTTTCAGTTCATTTCCTACAAGAGTGACTCATGAAGATTGATGAGTCCAATAAAAAAGATGAGCGGTGAAGTACTCGGTGTTTCCACCAGGTGGCATATAAGGCCAATTTACAGGAAACTGATTCATTACTGTAAAGTAAAGCTGCTGAGATATAGGAAGGTGTGAATATGAGTGGGCGATGGCTGTCTGTACATTTTGTGTCTCTGTGTGTGTGTAGAGAGCAGGAAAGTAGGACACTGACTGAAAGATGCTAAAAAGCAACAGTGAAAGACATACTGTGGGCACAAATAGGGAATCAGACGTGATTTTGACAAGCATGAGGACTAAATATTACACCATGGCTCATTCACACACAATTAGAGCATGAACAGGAAGAGGAGGAGGAAATGGGGAAAAATGGAAAAATGGGGAGGGTGACAGAAAGAGGGGAAAAAAAGGTAAGAAAATATGATAAGCGTTCTCTATGCGTGGAAAACGTCACTGACTGGTACCTGGTCTTCTGTGGCCATGCTTTTCCTCTGCTGTGCAGACTTCTCCATAGCCTCACTGAGGGACTTGGCATACTGCACCATAGCTTTGAGCTGAGAGTCTGTCAGCACCCACAGGAGGTCATCCAAGATCAGAATCAGCTTGGAGGCCACCACGTTACAGTCTTTGATCTGAATCACACAGAAGAGTTGCTATAAACAAGCAATATGCAGGTGGAGGTTCGCCAAGAGTTTCCAGGAATGTAACATGACACCGAATTCACAAGAACATTTATCAGATTTAAAACAAACAAACAAACCGAATACAGGTTTTTGCAGTTTAAGGAGCATCTGTATCTTTGTCCAATAGGAACTCAGCAGGCCAATTACTTTTGCTCAGCACACTAAAATCCCCTTTGTGTTGAAGAAACTGCATACTGGTTGCCATTTTGGCTGAAATAAACACCAGCTGTTTAATGAAGCACTGCTATTGGCCCTGCAGCCTGTGAGGCCACACAGAGGGGTCATTGTTCACAGTGGACAAGCCGATGTTGCCTAGAGTCTGGGTTTCAAGCCTGCTCCGTCAAATGTCATAGCATGAATATCTGAAAGGGCACATGCGTGGTATCTAACCCGTCTCTTGAGAGTGACTCGGATCTTGGACTGGTTGGTGATGAGGCGGATGGGGGCGCTCAACATCTCGTGCTCGGCGCTCTGGATAGCGTCGGCCTCGATCCGGATCATCTGCCAGCTGATCTCTTTAAATGTCAGAATCTGAGCGAAAGAAAAAAGGGCAGTAAATGAGAACGTTGTGTGTCAAAATACCCTTATTTTGTTTAAAACTAACAAACACCGACCTCTCCTTTCTGGGGGTCCTGAATGCGAGTAAAGCGTAGGTCACCGATGCTCCAGCTGGTGTTGACGCTGTAGACCTGCAGCTGGGAGAGCTCAAAAGACGCGTTAAAGGCCTTGGCACTGATCCGGATGATAATGGAGTTGATTGATAAGGATATGCCCTCTACCACCTTCTCAGCAAAACCATATTCACTGTAAGATGCACAGAGAGGGGGGGGCAATAGATCATTAGTAGCCTGTCAGTCATCTGCGTCTTTCAACAAACAAAAACCTCACACATTATCTAAATAACCGCCATGTTTTGTATTCATTAATTTTTGAAGATAAGCTTTATTGATAGCTGTATAACAAGCAAAGTAAATATTAGTCTTATCTCTGAACTTTGATTTGTGACCTTTATGATCAGAAATAAACTCCCATCCCATTGTTAACTCATAAAAATGACCCTTTTTTAATACTAGTGGTTGAGTAATTAATATTTTTTAGAGTGGGAGGGTTCCGGTTTCAGTGCTAGTACTCTGACACTGTTTTAGCTGCCCCTCAGAGTCATTTGATTTATAGTGGTGTATGGTGACACAACAGAACTGTTTTAAAAATGTCTGTTTTTAATTAGTTTTGATTTTTTTTTGCCATTACTGGTCAGCACTATATATATATATATATATATATATATATATATATATATATATATATATATATATATATATATATATATATATATATATATATATATATATATATATATATATTGCATTAATTCACATTCAAAAGGCAAAAATAAAACAAGCAAAAACTGGACTGTTGAAAAGTTTGAAAGCACTTCATTGCTGCCTACACTGCTCATCCGACTCATCCCAATGAGTATAACAGAAAGAAAAGCCCACCTCTGTCCTGATGCTGTTGCAATGGGAGATGGGCCATTGGGTGGACGAGGCTCATCGCAGGTACTCATCTCCATCACCACTTTATCCAAAGTCTGAAAGAACAAGCAAGTCAAAGACTAGAATGTCATAGACATAGTAGCTCATCTGACTCATTATCGATCACAGTTCAGAAGTATATTGGTTGTCCTGTCAGGTCTTATCACTGATTGGTTGGTTGTACTGCACAATCTAATGAGAATAAAAATTCATTGAGAAAGACATTTGACAAACTTGAGCATGTTTTGAGTGAAGGCCATTAGGTGGTTATTTCAGTTTAGTTAAACTCGGAGCAGCATTACAGGCTGAGTGATTCTGCGATAAAGGTTTGGTAACCAGTTGGCGAAGGGACGGGTGCCTTAGTATGTCATGAGCTCAACAATCCTCTGGCTGCATGAGCTAAAATATGCAAAATAAGCAAACAGCCTTACTTTTATATAGTCTTTGTCAACGTATTAAAATTTGCCAATCCAACAATCGTCAGGAAGCGCTGGTGTGTATTTTATCTTTTCATACTTTGATGCTAGACCTGAATGTGTTAAATCTTGCCCCTGATAAATACCAAACACAGTATGATATGAAAAAGCTCAAATTAACACTAAAACTAATGAACCCCGAAGAGGAAATGCACATTAGAAAACACAAAAATGTTTCCTTGAGCCCAGAAAGTTCACAACGCTCAGAGCTGAAGGCGTCTAAAGGTTTTGTGTAGGCAGGTGTACTGTGTGTTCTTGTTGCTGGCTTTCACTGGCCCGTGTTCTGGGAATTGAAGCTACCTGGAGACTGGGAGTCTATCAACCTGACACCTGTGGCCTGCTCATTCAGGCGGAGGTCAGAGAAACACTGGCAGCCAGTGGAACAGACATAAACGAGCTTTTGGAAAAGTTCAGCACCAACACGAAGGCCAATTGACAGCATACTGAAGATAAAACGGGCTCAAGACGGGAAACTAAAGGCTCTCGTACGTCATATGTGCAAGTGCGTCAAAGGAAAGCTTCAGCAGTGCTTTAGGAAGCTTACTGACACATTTTGTTTGCCATTTCCTGCTCTTAACCTTCTAATAAAGTGTATCATATATCCTGGACATTCACTTATTGATTGAAAGTGGCACATCAACTTACCAAAGAGATCGGGTGAGTCTTCAACTTGGTCCATGGTATCTGTGGGTGAAAGCAGAGCAGCGTGTCAGCTTTGCAGCATTGCATGCTACACAGAACTAATCTTTACCTCACCCATTCAGATTTTTGGTTCACTGAAATGAAAAATGCAATTTCAATTAACAGGATGTACAAATCCAGCAGAGTAGAAAGAACAAAAACGTAATCGATGAGTAGTATAGACTGACTGGCAGCTCATTCATTCATCTCCAGAGCGTCATTAATCCTCGACATGCAGCCTCCTGATTCAAGTCAAATTATATAGCAAAACAGATTAAATGCTTATGTTCGGTTTCAGGGGGTTTTTTTTGTCACAGAGCGACTCCTTTTTGTCATAAATCAAGTAATGGGAAATACTCGGGATTTGTGCGTCTAATTCAATTAAATCCATTTCATTTGCCTTCCTTCTGGTTTTCAAAGACATCAGGGGGTTCTAGCTCATCTTTTAAACTACTGAGGCAGAAACATCTACTACAGTATGTGAAGTTACAAATGAGTCTTTGCCCGTCTAGATATCGATTGTGTAACTTTACTCAACAGGACCATTCAATGAAGCAACCTATTTTTACTCTAATTTGTGTATTGCGGCCTTTTAAAGGGAAGAGGTGAATGTGTGAGGCTTACTGTCTCCGTAACAGGAAGATGCAAAGAACAGATGGGGATCTAACAAGTGAGGAAGTGAGATATGATTCTGCTTTCTGTTTTATTTTAAAAGCCGGTTTAATAGCAAACACAAAAATACCCAGCGAGCTACGTTAAGGCTGTAGTGAAGGTTTCAATTCACCAGCTCCATTGTTCACTCAGAAATCATATTCCCCTTACACTGACCCCAACTGTCTTTACTTTTACAAGTAAAGACAAGGGAACAATGGTACATTGCATTTACAGCTGATCAGACATCGAAGTGGCAACCTTAAAGCAAATCGAAACAAGAAGAAAAGGCTTGAAAAATTATGCTATGAGCTGACGGTTCGGCTTTTTGAGGATAAGAGGGGAAGGTAGTCGGGTGGGGGAGGGAAGGCAGAGGTGGAAAATGGACCTTGGTCTGAATAAAAGTCCAGTCATGAAGAAAATTATACAGCTGCATTCACCGTTTCCAGGGTGTGTCAGAGGCTGCTCTCAGTCATGATACTTGGCTGATCACCATGACCGCATCGGAGTGTCAGACAGCTCCAGCAGAGAGTGCTTATGTAGTGCAAAGAGTCATTAGAGGTTACCAGTGTGCCTTCAACACTTGTATGATATGTTTTTAAGGCACACTGTTTGTATATACACATTGTGTGTTTATGGAGTATTCTAGGTATCCTTGACTTGAGTGCAAAATCTGCTTTGCACATCTATTTAAATATGCCTCCTTAAAAAAAGCACCACTGGAACCAGCATCATAACCCATGTCTCATTTTTCAAATCAAATCTATTTTCCTAAACCCAGTGTTTCCAGTCCTAATGTTCTCTATAAAAGCGTAAGGGTTGTTTCCATCTGAAGCCAAAGCTCTTCCCTAAAAGTCGTCATTTCCAGTAAATAGGTGACAAATTGAACAACCCCGAGTCTCACCCTGATGGCAGCCTTGTTGCATTCCACACGATTGATGGCCAGCCAGGTGGGCAGGTCCAGCAGGCTCTGGAGCACCTCCTCATCGAGCTCCAGGTTGGTGAGCTGGCCCTCCCCTTTCAGCGTGCTCAGGTTGATTTTGTCGGGCGACAGGTTCTTAGCAAACCTACGGGACACAGACGAGAAGAGTCCAGATATATTTATAGAAACAGGCTGTAAACAAACCGACAGGCCAGCCAAGCAAATCCCAAGAGTAGCGCTTACGGTGTATTGGATGTCGATTGCAACACACACACACACACACGCTTGTGGTTTTAAAAAACATTTATATTAAATACAGAATAAATTATATTGAGAAACACTAAAAAAAAAAAATGTTTAAAAGCCCATAATTTAAGGTTATGACTGCTGTTGAATTTAACATTCCAGCAACAGGAATGGAAAGACATATGTCATAAAACCACAGCTAGTGTTTGGAAAAGGTGTTTTCTACTTAATTGAAGCTGTATTTGTATTTGTATTGCTTATACACTGCTCAATCTACTGATGATGAGCTCATAAACAGATGCTGAAAAAGAACAGGGGTAAGTCTAGCACAGTAACATGTGTAACTAACACTGGACAAAGTGTACCCAGGCCTCACAGTCTCATAAAATAAGGTGCACATTTATAAGTATTTGCCAGTGTCCCATGCTATATGCTGAATCAGTGAGTCCCTGTTTGCTTTTACACAAAGTACAGACACTTAATCACACAAACTTGATTGTCCATGACCTAAGTGTTTTCTGCCTCCATTCACAGTTTGAGTATTGGTTAATAGTTAGCAGAGTAGCCGCACACTGAGTTGATCATTGACGCAGAAATCTCCGTAGACCAATTCAGCACAATCTCCTCTAAACACTACTGTGATTTTATTGATTTCACATTCTTTCTTTTGCCGTCCGGAGCTTCACGGCCTTCCCTGTACATTCCCAATTTTGGTCCGCATCACATTTGAAGAATGCAGTGAAACCATGATAAAGCCCCACAAAAGCATTAGATCCTAGCCTGATATTCATTTGAAATGTTAAAAAACAATAAATAAATGAAACCTGACCATAGAAGTGTCCGCCACAGTTTGGGGTATCATTGTTACTACTATGTGGAACATCTTTAATAATAGCAAACTGACACCAGAAAGAGATTTTCTTTCTGAGTTACACCAGAAAATAAATAAATTTAAAAAAAAACAAAAAACATTTAACTGAGTGTAAACCAACTGAGCATAGATTCTACCAGAATGCCATGATCCACTCAATAGTACCATATTATCCTAACATTTGTATATCAACACTGTTAAGTCAAGATACATGCAGGCATGCAGTTTTATTGTAGCATGATCTAAATCGTGTGATTGATCTTTGTATTTATTGTCTATTTCACAAACAAATATTGATACATTTTTGCTTTGAATTACTGTAACTCAGACTCCTATTAATAGTTATTTTATATAAATAATATTACAGGTTGGGATCAGGTTAAAAAATAATTATTTATTATTGAAACTCTTTAGCACTAGAATAATACATCTATTGCTTTTTCAACCCACCATAGTGCTTACTTACTTGTACTTTTCTAGTGAGGTCAGCAGAGGTGACCATCCTGAAATAACATTAGGCGTGGACGCCAAAGCTACCATTAAATCAGGTCAACACTAAACCCAACCAACACTGGACACACTTATCTTGATATACCCACCTCCTAATTTAGAGCAAGCTAATAAAAATAACACAATCCATATGTCTATGCTCAAGACACAGATATGTGACACCATATGTGACTCTACGAAGAAGCACAGCAAAACCTGAGGAAAGGTTGATTATAGCAGGAAGGGGTGGACTAACTTGTGAGTTGTAGATTCATATGTGACTATAACTTAACCTCTGGGCAACCGCTTTCAATCATGAGGCCACTGCACAGGTCGCCTAGTGAGAGGCGATCCTGTCTCCAAACGACCACGGTCCAACTTGCACCATCTCAATTATAAATACAGATTTGCACAATGCTGGACTCAATCTGAGCAAGTCAGATTGGCGAACAAATGGCCATTTCAAATCTAGGAGGTTCTTGCTTTGAATGCAAGTAGTTAACGTGAAACTTTCTGTGTAAGTAGATGCCAACAGACTTGCCATTTTCACCATTTCATTAGTTTATCTTCGTTTTATTGCAAATAGATTGCGTGTAATTGCCAACTTAGCCTCATTCAGTTTCAAACTGTTAAAAGACTGATGGCAGAGTTGCTCCATGTTATTGCCGCTTTTTCGGCATCTTCACACACCAAAGTACATTCAAAGACGGCAACTGGCTGCGTTTGTTCGCAGACCATGTTGCCATCTTTGTAGCAGCGATTTCGAAGCTCGCTCGATTGCACAAAGCTGTAATCATTTTGGTCGCGTGCATTCTAAAACTACTGTTTTCCATTGTGTGAGTTCGGCATCAGCAGGTAACTGATTGGTGAATTTGAATCAATTTTTCAAAACAATAGTAAAAGCTGAAAAATATAACAAGAGACCAAAATCAGGTTAGCCTAATAAGAAGTATAAGAGTCAATTAAAAACCTGAGAGCAACTTCTTAAAGTCACATTGGTAGAGAAAGTCACGGAGAGCTCATGAGAGTCACGAAGAGCTCAAAAACTTGCACTCTCAGCATTCCCGAAATGGTGCTGTATGATTACGCAGCCATTAAGAAACTGGATAGTCATAAGAAGACAAAAGGTTTTTCTTTTTGTTCAGATGGTCTGTCTGGACCCAGACTATCAGGACACTCTGTCACTGCTTTGTGATTTGGCAGCTCGTGTCTGTAATGATTCAATCAGTCAAATCCAGTTCCTTTACACCCAACACCTTCTCCTGGCAGCACTGGATTCTTCTCGTATTCGCCATCCGTGTAAATTATTCAGCTGTGGAAGCATAAACTGAGCCTCGGCACAGCAGAATGAGTCCAAAAAATTAATTAATTAAAACTCTTACAAGCAAAACACAAACAATTCAATGCACACATGGGCATGCACATAGAAACAGTTTGTGTCTGAGAGATGGAGAGTCTTAGCCTTGTGACCAGTGAAATATTCATTTCTGCTGCTGATCAAGTATCAGCCAACTAGCCAGCTAGTTTCCCCTCCCTCCTTTGCACCTTATCTGGTATATCATCCTCAGTCGGGGCTTCCTCTTGCCTTCCTTCAACTCCATAAATAAATCACTACTGTGAGCAAATAAAATGCTGTTAATCAGCTGTCTAATATCAAGGCTACTAAAGCTAAATTAAGCAGGTAGATCCCAGTCAACAGCAAGAGGTAGAGGGTATTATGTTCACACACACTGTCATCTTTCTCTTTCATCTCTCCACACTAGACCTCAGCCATTATTCCAGTCAACAGGTTCCAGCTCACCGGACCAGATCCAGGCCCATAAAGAGATTAGAGCAGGCTAATGGCTGCAGGCGGGGGTGTCTGCCTCTCCAAAGGACAAAATTAACCACTCAGCACAGAGCTAATTCCTGCAAAACTTAACCAGTTTCACATGACCCATTTGAAACGATTAGTAACCATCATGCCAAAAGATACACAAAGTAGGACGCCACTTTTAAATACCTTAAAGCGTTTAAAATGAATATTTTTTTTATATTAAAATGTGATCAAATGAAAGTGGCTGCACTACAGTGACAGTTGTACCATCTACCCCTCGGCTCCATTTGTAGTTTCTGCTCTGTAGTCGTGTTTGGAGAGAGCTGCTGTCTCCTTCTCTCCTGCCGTTCAGAATCTTACCCAAAGCTAATCTAACCTTCTGCTTCAAGGTTCACGTTTATGCAACACGCATCACCAATTTTTCATCCTTCTTTTTCCATCTGCATGACTTGGCTGTTCAGTAAACACCTGCTACTAATAAACATTTGTGAGTCATTTTGCTCAAACTCAGCTAGGGACGTCTCCAACAGTACGCTGATCCTGCAACTTCCCACACAACCACAAACCAAGAGCAGAGATTTGGCCCGCCACACTGTATGCTTATGTCTGCGGATCTGGTTGATGGATACAGGTTTTTCCTACTCTCCGACGATGCATTTGAGGCGCACCCTGATGACATCAGTGCCAGAAAGAGAGGAGGCAAAACAGCCAGAATGACTCAGAGGACTACCAACTCTATTTTTGTTTTTGTTTTTTTTAGCAACAAAGTCTGCGGCGACATAAAGTGAGAAACAAAGAGACAAACAGAAAGAGGATAAAACAGGAAACACAGGCGGCATCTTCAGGGCATTCCTGTGCAACCTAGAATTGCAGTTTACCGGAAGAGAAAGGGGAGTTCCAACATTTTTACTTGGCTCAACAAGAAAAATGGTGAACGTGAGCTTTAAATAGCCCTCTAAATCCTTCACTGGCCCATTCAGTGTAAACAGGAGAGCGGGTTGAGCCTCCTGAACTGATAACGCCTTTCATTAGGGTCAGTATTCCTCAACAGATCACCAGGTGCTGGATGTAATTAGAGGCCAATTAGGACAATAAGATGCTTCTGGTGAATGTGACTTGCTGGGATAATTTGACAAGTCACACATTAAATCACACTAAAGTGTTTCTCAAAGCCAATTATATTTTTAAAGCCATGCCTAAGATACGCTTCCAGGTCAGAGGAGTGCAGTGTGGGTTTGTGCAGCACACACAGGATCCTCTTCTTAGTTACCAGTCGCTGTGGTCTCCAGTCTTTACCCAATATTCACATTATATAGAGCCTTCCTGAGGATATTGCCTCTTACTGCCTGGCTTTAATAATTCGAGCTTGATTAAAGCTTGGACTCATTAACGGTATCTGAAGGCTGCAAGCCACGGTCTGTCGCATCTCATCTGCTTCTTTGATCTGTTCTGGGTCACAAAATTCTGATAGCAAAGGTTAAGAAAAATGATTAAGCATTAGGCATCAGTCACTTATCCTTAGCTAGCTGGATGACAACCTATATGATATGATAACCTGCAATTTACAGTATCATCATTTTTTTTAAAAAAACAAATGGCCCAAATTTACTATTTGATTTACTAGAATATAAATAATTAATGATCTGATAATCAAAATCTTTCGTTACAGTCCTGCATTTGGTTATATTTGTTGTTTTGGGGTGGCCTGACTAAGTATTAGGGATTGGATGAGGAGCTTCTACATCATGATGGATCTGATGGGAGCGTCAAAAGGAGACAGATGAGGCGGTTTAAGCATCTAATCACAATGATTCCTTGGTGCATTCCTTTGTAGGTTTTCCAGCAGGGAGGGAGGAGACTCAAAGCTTACTGGAAAGACTGGCTTTCCAAGTGTCTCGGGATTCCCCAACAGGAACTGGAAAACATCGCTGGAGTGATTTTTGTGTGAAATACCCTGCTCAATCAGCTACACTGCAACCACAGAGGGAAAATGATATTATTAACTAAAGGGGAAAATCTTTATCAAATCTTTACCAATTCTGTGTTCAAAGGCAGCTAGACGGCGAGGTTTTAGCACGTTTCTCATTATTTGCAGTGTGCAAACATGATGTAGACAGTAAAGCTGCACTGCTTTGAGTTTGACGTCAGTGTTTTGCAATGATCAACTGTCAAAAAGACATGCAAGTACTAAGAGAAGGAAGCGTTCGGCATGTTTCTCGATTCCCAATTGAAACCGCAACTTGACCTCAGTGAAAGAAAATGGATGGGTGGATTTTGGCTTAGTGAAAGTAAACGACTTGGCAAGAAAAAAAAAGGCTAAAACAAAAAAAGCATTTGCATTTGTTTTCACTCCCATTATATAAATCTTGAGCGATTTTGGACTCATTTGCAATATTTGATTAATATTTACACTTATCAAAAACTTTATAATTCAACTCATCATTAACATCAACTAATCGCATGGTAGCAACTCACTGCACTTTGGCATGCAAAAGATCATGATGGCCTCCTGAAATTCAAACGGGAGCTTCAGAATGGGGAATAAAGGTGATGTCAGTGACTTTGAACGCGGTGTGTTTGTTTGCGTCAGACAGGCTGGTCTTGGTGCAAATCAAACTGCAAAGTCAACCTGAGTATTATTCCCTTTATGACTACATCACAAAGCACAGCTCATCTCAAACTGGTTTCATGAAAATGACAATGAGTTTCACTGTACACAAATGAGCTCCACAGTCCCCAGATCTCAAACCAAAACAGCACCTTTGGATGTACAGTCAAAAAAAATCAGCAGCAGCTGTGTGACGCGTTAATGACAACATGGACCGAAATCTCTGAGGAATGTTTCCAGCACCTTGTTGACTCTATGCCACAAAGAATTAAGGCAGTTCTGATGGCAACACCTTGGGCCTCACCCCTTACTAGCAAGTGTGCCTAATAAAGTGGGTGATGAGTATATATTGCCAGTAAAGCTTCAAGCATGCTACCAGTTGGACTTTTATTGCACGCCTGGAATTTTTGCCTGCTCTTCCTTTTTGAATTTGACATCAGGAGGTAGACCCTTTAATCCCACATACACAAACTCCTACTAAACGCCTCCACGCAAACACAACACAATGAAGGCAACCTGAAAAAGTTAGGCGAGTATGTGTTGGCACAGCACGTCTTTGTGGAATATTTACAGCCCCGTGGAGGCAGCGAAAAGGTTAGCGTGAAGGAGAAAACAATCCACCAGCCCAGTCACGGGCAGCAGAGGATGCCAAGGCCTGGAGGGACCCTGGCCAAATGTCGCTCTATTGCACTCGCTGCACAAACACAACCTACACACTAAGCACTTCACAGCTACACACTGATGAGACACCCAAAGCGAGGCACTTAGTCATGACTCAGGCCATAATAGCCTTCCCACCAGCAGAGGGAATAGTGGAGTGCATCACTATGGTGCATTATTACACAGCTACAGCAGAGGATGGGAAGATACTCGTGGTGATAAACACAGGAGAAGAAATGAATCCATTTCTCCCACTGCAATGGCCACTAAAACTCCAATGATGAGAAAGCACAGACTCAACTCAACCTCAAAACACTATATCGGATTCATATCGGTATCGGCAGATATCCAAATTTATAATATCGGTATCGGACATAAAAAAGTGGTATCGTTCCATCTCTACTTACAATTAGTGGTAGTGCTATATGACGGCCCTATGAAATTCATAAGCATCCATTTAACTCAGTCATAATGACGTTATGAAAGGAAGAGGTCAAAACACAGCAAAAAAATATATAAAAAGTTGTTTAACGTGTCAAATCGTATGCTTCTTTGAGGAGGACTGAATTCAAGACATGGAAACAAAGAAATCACTGACATTTTTTGATAGCTGGACAGACAAAAACAAAACCTTGAGTTCTGGTATATTCTCTTGCCTGTTTTTTGCTATTCTTGGATATTTATTTGTATACTGGAGGACAATAAACTAATAATTTCAATTTCAATTTAATTTCTATAGCACATTTAAAAGTCACAGGTACAACAAAGTGCTTCACAGACGAGCCATACTTGCAGGTTTACAGCAAAAGAAAACAATCAACAACAAAAATACAGTTATAGGATGGTACTATTGCAACAAGCATGAACCGGGAAGAAATTAAGCTAAGTAGTTTGAAAGGCAAGCTTAAACAAATGGGTTTTTAACCGTGATTTGAAAGATTGAATAGTTTCCGACGCACGGACATCAACCGGCAGGCTGTTCCACAGTTTTGGTGCAGCAAAAGCAAAGGCACGATCCCCCTTCGTCTTTAGTCGAGACATTGGTTGCATTAGGAGCCCCTGATTAGAGGATCTGAGTGCCCTTGTAGGGATATATAAATTAAGAAGGTCAATCAAATAACTGGGTGCCAAGTTATTTAAGATTTTAAAAGTGTATAGAAGAATTTTAAAAACAATACGGTACTTGACAGGAAGCCAATGGAGGTTAGCTAGAATAGGAGTGATATGATCCTGTCTTCTAGTGCCGCTTAAAAGGCGTGCTGCGGCATTCTGGACTAATTGTAGGCGTTGGATGAGGGAGAGTTGGAGGCCTAAGTAAAGAGAATTACAATAGTCCAGTCTAGAGGTTATGAAAGCATGAATGAGCCTTTCAAGGTCCTTGTGTCGTAGGTAAGGCATTGCCTTCGAAATTTGGCGTAGTTGGTAGAAGCTGGACAAAAGTCAGAATCAGATTAAGAGACTAAAGGTAGAAAAGTGAAGAAAGTGAGGACATTTTAAAAGGGCCACAAAAGGGTTAAAAGAATCACATGTGCTAAGAGATGAAGAAGCAACAAAAGGAGGAAGACAAGAAATAAGGAAATGAGTGCTCATTCGTTAACTGGAACACCTGTAATTAAGCTCCTTTCCCAGCTCCGTAATATTCCTTTATATGAGAGTGTGACCTTTCATTGAGACAGCCTCTTTCAGGAGAAACATAGCGTCGCTACATCTGTTTTTGTGTGTGTAACTGGATCTCGCCGCGTCAGGCTCTGAGCCAGTGTCGTGTCGATATCCAAAGCGGTCCGTAACGCAGACAAGCAAACACCTTGTTGTTAACTCACCCCCGGGGGTTACCTGAGTTCGACCTTCTGCGAAACACTTTATCGACTAAACACTTTCACATTAGGGCAAAACATTGAGGCCAGCAGCTCAGCCAGTGCTCTCTCAGCATTCACAAACTCATTCTTGGGCATGAAAAGTAAAACACAAAGCTTCTTCTAACAGATCACATCGTGGAAACGGGGCTCTTTCAACTAGTTTAATATGTCATGCATGCCTCAGTGCACTTGTCCTGCCCAGAGGGGGAAACGGTCATTGCAGACGTCTTGATCAGTGAACTGTGAAGATGTGATGCTGGCTCACTGTGACAGTCCTAGTCACAGACAGTATTTGAGAGAGGAATGTCCTCTGCAACAGTTAAGCTGTTGACACCCACAACATAAACTGCAGCTGTAAGCACACAGATAATGATGGTGATAAAGCAGAGAGAATCTATGCAGAATCACAGCCTGCTGTGGCCAAACTCGTGCGGTAGAGCATTTAGGGCCACCCTGCTCTGGTATTCTGACACCAGCACCTCGATCATGACATCACCTAATTGAAAGATGCAGGACTGGTTGACTGTCTTCTTCCGCTCAGAAACAGACCAATCAGGCCAGGACAAAAAAAAAAAAACAAAAAAAAAAAGGGACGGCAAGCAAAAAGACAGATGACATCACGCCTCCTCCAGTCATTTCCTGTCAAAGTAGATGCTATTTTTTTGCTGACAGCATGCACAGTCATATGTACATGCTCTTATCTCAACACAACACCACGTATGAGGATGCTGAAGGACGTGCCACTAATAAGTGGTGTGTAGCAGATCATTTTAATTTTTAACTGCAGCAGTGTGCAAGAACATCAAGGGCACAGCAATAACAAATGCTGATATAATCCACAGGGTGACAAATTCCTCACAGTTTCAACAAAGGTTTTTATCAGTGAGGACAATCACCTCACTGCTTTTTTCTTTCTTTCCAAGCACCAGTCCACCTGCATGCTTGTAGGCTTTTCATGACTTACTCATCAGTGATCTGGATTAGAAATATGACAGCTGAACGCTACTACATCATTACTATTCCATGACGTTTGGAGAGGCATTAAAGGGCAACATAGATATAATAGGGTGGGGTGTTTAACAGTGACGCAAAATGCTGTTAAATATATTGAGTTAGGGGGCAGGACAATATATTTCACTTTCTAAATGACCTTATCTTGAATAATAGGACGTTGAGGCTCCATGTACACCAAGTATGATGCCTGATAGGGGAACACAAAGGCGAAAAGTGCCAGATAAAAGGGGTTTAAACCCATGTAAACAAACCTGTACCTTGCACATGTCTTCCCATTACTATATTGACTGTATGCCCACTAGCTACCTGCTAGGCAGTTGCTGAAGGTTAAGCTACCTTGAGGTGAACGCTGAGATTGTTGATTTTAACAATCTGACTCAACTACACAACTGGTTCAACCCGACTTAGCAAGTGTCTGGAGGATTAGCAGCTCGCGTGGTGCTAGCACACTTAGCTGGGTAGCCACGTCTCAGGTCCTGTGAGGGTTACCAACTCAAAAACGCACAGTGACAGTCAACGGAGGGACGTGTTAAATTACAGGACACCCTTCATCTATGTGCGGCAAGCATAAACTCATTAAAGTGAGGTTTTTGTGGGTGCTAGCTAACGCCTGTGACAGCTTGATCCATTCGTCGTCGCTTTATTTCCACTCCCTGTCTGCTAGCGTTAACCTCAACTCATCACTGACCTGGAGAGATGCTTCAGGATCTGCTTCTTGATGAGCCCCGCCATGGTTGCGCAAATCCGATATCCGAGCCTCCGCCGCCGGGTGTCACAGCTAGCTGGCTAGCCAAACCGCTAGCTTTTCCCACTCGAGGTTTAAACTCACAGCTCACAGCCTGATCCCTTCGCCCGCGTTCATGTTAGCGGTGTTCCCGCTTTATTCTCTGGGAGACGAGGGGCGAGATGGGCGGAGAGACGGCATTTCGGACGTCCGAGTGACAGACAAGCTCGGAGACAAAGCATATCGCGTTAGGCCATTTCACGCAAATATACCGACAGAGGTCTGAAACGGTCCGGATCACTGCAATACCTCACACCGTACACCTGGACGGAGCGGCGTCTGCTGTCACGGCGTCTGGGCGGGGACTAATGCGGGGTTCATAGTCTGCTAGGAAATTCCCATTACCCACAGCCGGGTAAGTGCCAGTGTTACAAGTGGTAACGTTTTACAGTATATAAAAATGTCTTCTTTATGATTTTATCATTTCATCTAAAATGGGGCTTGCTAAACTATATTAAAAGTATATGCTGATCAAGCCAACACTTCAGTCTCGATTAATAAACGTTTTGGACGTACTTTCATTGTCATATCTACATGTTCTAAACATGTAACTTACTTTATTCTGAAAATCTATTTTACGATGGTTTTTATAAAACAAACAAGTCTCATCTTTTAATTTCGTTTTTATTCTGTTTTTTTCTTTCAGGATTTTTAAAGGCATGATCTATTTTAAGGAAGATGTAATTTCAATTCATGTCTTTAAAATTAAAAATTAATTTTAATAAAAGTGGTTTATCCATTTATTTATTTATTCAATTTCCTTCTTTTTTTTCAATTAACGTCGAAGATATAAATGAAGACATTTATCAAATTACTTTAAAAAAAAGTTTAAAAACTTTTTAAATGAAATGAAGATTTTCGTGATAAATTAATCTTTTCCTCATTTTGCATAATTTATACCACGTAACATCTGTCCACTGATTGAATTTAGCTATTTATATTCATATTTAAAAGACAGCTACAAAACTTTTCAACCAGCTATACAGGCACTATTGGGTCCTCTGGATGACGAAATATCATTGTCACTATTATTAACTTTCTTTCTTTTTTAACTTCATAATTAAAAACGTCAGACCATTAAACAGAATTGCTTTGTAGTAGAAGTAGAGGATTGAAAGTGCCGAACTGGCCTGCCTGCAGTCCACAGCTTTAAATAACTGAAAACATTTAAGCATCACGAAACAAAACATAAAATGCAAAAAGAAGACAATGCCAATGCAAAAGGTAACACTGTGACTTATTTTAACTCTCTTAATAGTCTAAACTTGTTGCACATTTGAGTTTAATACACAATTATTATTCAGTACATTTTGAAGGAACAAATCAAGGTGTGAATTGGATCACTTATAAGCTCTCCCTCTGGAATAAAACAGGGCAGTAACTCATTCCACTTTTTAAGTTTATAGTTTTTTTCCACATATACATGCTAACATTTTTATCATCTTCTGACTTAGTATTTCCATTTTCCTTCCTTTTATTGGCAATTCTGTTGTACTTTTCTATATGCAAAATTGTTATGTTGCACATCTCTGCTGAATAAAACATTTAGGGAAACATAGACAGTTGCATTTAATTTAATTTAATTTAATTTAATTTAATTTAATTTAATTTAATTTAATTTAATTTAATTTAATTTAATACGAACGTCAATAATTTCATCAGTGTTCTGCACATGCAATGCTCTCATGTATAGAACAATGCTTGTTCTGGTTTTGACTTTAAACGCTCTCTTAGCGACATCTAGTGTTCAAACCGAGAATGTGACCATTTCGTTGTTTTTTACGTCTTTTTTTAAGAAAGGGGGCAGAAAATTACTAATATTCTGTCTCAGAACGTTTTCGTTATGTGGTTTAAAGAACAAAATCCAGAAATAAAATAAAAGTCTATCAGTAAAGATGCAGATTAGAAAGCCCTAAAGAATAAAATGACATTATTAAAATATATACCATGAATGAGTAACGATGCCACAAAGATCATTAAGACCACTGAACTGTTGGTGATTTATTCACCTTTATAATGCGTTTACTGACTTTGACATTTGCACACGGACTCTGTGACTTTTCTGATGTCTCTTCTCTGCGCGAACGTGTACAGTACGTGATTTGCTGCCGTGCCAAAACTTCAGCTGCCACGTATGAAAGGAGGAGCAAACTGGAAGGGAAGAAAGTGCCCCTCCCTGCGCTGCGCTGCTTCACTGAGCTGTGTGCAGAAAGTTTGCATCAGCAGAAAGAAAGAAGAAAAAAAAACAGCATTAAGGGAAATTTGTAAGAATAATAGAGACAAAAGTGTGTGGATGGCACACCGACTGACACTTTGATAAATCTTTTCTTCTTCTCTCCCCTTCACGTTATTAAAAAGTCACAGTTTTTCTGCAAATGATGAGAGTATGACACACCTATATAAATCTGTCTTTATGCGATTATCACACGTGATGCAAAGATAAAAACATGCCTAATATAAAAATCTACTATAAGTGCAGCAGCCCACTAATCATTCATTGCTTCCTAGTGTTTTATGTCACCGGACAAGACCCATTCAGAGCCTGGAGTTGGGCATGGGACAACCCCCATCCGCATACCTCAGCGCAAAAGCCCCCCGGGGAAAGACACGAAGCGCTCACTGATACGCTGCTGGTCCAGTCAGTGGGACTGGACTGAAAAGCCTCTCCATCCACGACTGCAAAACTAGCAGCCCTCTCTCACACACACGTCTCAAAGCTCCCGCTAACCATGACTGCGAAAAAGCCAAAGAATAGCGACAAGAGCGCCGCATCCAGCCAAGAAGATGCGCCGAAGAAAACCCAAAAGAGCAGCCACAACGGAGCGAGTGCCCCCGGACCTCAGGGGTCGCCACGGCCAGGCAGCTGCCTGAGTCTTCTTGTGACCACGGTGTTTTATGTGGCGTTAATAGGTGCTGCAGGGTTCGCTGCTTTTCACGTACAGCAAGCGCTGGATGAAATCCGCCAGACGAGCGCAAAACACGAGGAGAGCGCACGGCAAAGCGCAGAACTGAGCGGCAAAGTGGAAAGTGTCGTTCAACAGGTAGGTAGGAAAGAATACGAATCAATGGATAGAACTTCTAAACGCCACTTTTCTTTTATCCAGGTATTTTCCAGAACTCTAAAAGGAAGCATCACCTTATAATAAACGCGTATGCACTTATATAGACGTGGATAATGTGGTTTTACTTCATGTACTCTAGGAGTCTGTGTTTGTGAGCTCTAAAATGTGAGTGGGTAATAAAATTTCAGACGCACTCAATAATACGTCATCTACAGTATTATGAATTTCTTTATCGCGGGTTTCTTTGAATGAGAACAAGTCGTTTCTGATTGCAAAGCTGGACAGGGCAGATTATGGATTTACAAGGTCAGTCATTAATGCAGAGATTCAGCTTTCTCTTGCTTCACAAAGAACATGAGGTGGCAATATCTTTTCCCGAACTCAGCCCTGCTAAAAAATTCAAATTCATATCTAGGCTGTTAAAGTGGAGACTGAGACTCCGTTAAAGGCTTGTTTCATATATCATTTCTTCTTGTGCTTGATCTGAATGATACCAAAAAGAGAGAGGAGACAGGATTCATCTCAGGCACATAAAAGCAGCCCACTGCAAACCTTCTGTTTGCTAGGATTGATAAATCAGAAGCAAACTGTGTAAAAAGGATGTGTGGCCTTTAGAAGCAAGGGACTGCACTGAGCCCCAGTATAAGATTATCTTACACTGTGAAGCTCTGATACAGTTCAAGGAATAACAATACTGAGAAACTGAAAAATTCCTGCACCATCTTTTCAACCTTGTAGAGATTTCATTTTTATACTTTGAATTTGAGCTTCATTTGCACTGCTGTAGACTGTGAAATCTAACAACATCTAAATGCGAGAAAAGAGTGTATGAGTAAAATTTGTCTTTGTGTTTCCAATGTTCTTTGTAAAGGTGGAGTCTCTGAGGGGTGTTGTGGATGGGCTGGAGTCATCTCTGGGGATCACACGGGTGGAGATGGAGGGGGCCATCAGTCGAATGAAGAGAGCCGAGGTGGAGACGAGGAGAGTGGAGGAGGCCCTTCAGAGGCTCCAGAATGATCTACTCAGGGACCTTTCAGAGGGTATCAATGACGTGAAGGAGGCTCGAGAGAAAGACTTCTCCTCTCTGGAGAAGACTATTGAGGAGCGCTTAGCTGAGGCCAGCCAGTCCATTAAAGCCAGCGTTGCAGAGTTCACTGAAGCTCAGAGTGAGGCGCAGAGCCAGCTGGCTGATCTTAAAGCCCGTCTGGGTGACATCGAAGACCCCGCTCTCATCAAACAAGAGCTGTCGGCCATTGTTGATGCTGTAGCTGAAATTAAAACAGCCAAAGATGCAGCTGACTCGTCAGGCGATTCCCTCAGACAGCAGATCAGTGCAGTGAGGGAAGAGCTCCAGACTCGCAACCGAGAGGTGGCCTCAGTGTCTCAGGAAATTGAGACACTGAGGAAAGTAATGCAAGACACCACTGGGAATCTGAGGGAGTCTCTGTCTTCAACCGAGGCTTCGCTTCAGGCTCTGAAGGACAAGGCTGTGATGCTAGAGAGTGGCATGGAGCAGTTTGCCGATGCTGTTCGTAATGTGGACGAGCAAGTGAATGAAGCAGCTACTCAGGCCCTGCTGAGAACTGATGACCTTGCAGCCAGAGTCAAAGCATCGGAGGAGAACGTAGTTTCAATGTCTGCCTCAGTGTCAGACATCAACTCCAAAGTACAATCACTGTTTGACAAGCATGATGCACATGAGAGCAGTCTGGCTGCACAGGGGAAAGCTGTGGAGGACATTAAAACTAATTTGGAGCAAGAACTGGAGGCAGTGAAGAGCAGTTTGGAGGATCTCCAGTCTAGTATAGCTGCTCTAGAAGGAGACAAGACAGAGTTACCTTCAGCAGACTCCAGCCTGGGTGAGCAGGTGGAGGACCTGGAGAGGAGGCTCGCTGCTTTGGAGGACAACAGCAGCAGGATGAAGCCTGAGCAGCTGGAGAACTTAAGAGACATGGTAGCTGGTTTGGAAGGCAAAGCAGCCAAGCTAGAAGGCCACGATCAGGCTATCGCTGCCCTGCAGGAAGCCCTGCAGAAGACCACAGAGTCACTGGCAGGCCTGTCTGAACAGCCCGACATCACGGAGGAGTAGTTAGCAATGTCCCATCGGGATGTCAAAACATGCAACAACAGGGTCAATAATGAATCCAAATGGGTGACAAGCTTTTCCTAGTTTTAAAAAGAAAGGTTTTTCAGAGTTGATGGTTGATGCCATGAAGTTGCACACTAGAAAAGAACAAACATGAGGACAGTTAGAGCAGGAGTGAGAGGGGCAGAGACGGACTGCTGATCTGTGAATCCACACTCATTCTGCACTGTACTTTTCTATTATTATTTTTTTCAAACTCACCGTTTTTGTGCCAGTTGGCTGTTTTTTAATCTTTCTAGTGGATCAATGAGCTCATTTTGAGCACCCCGTTTTTATTCACTTTGTTTTTTTGTTTTTTAAGAATTAAAAAAAAACCTTGTTAACTCAAAATTGTGAAGAATTATTTCTGGGTGTGAACTACGTGATAAAATGATTTCTTACTTTGGTTCATTACATCATGGGTGATGTATTGACAGGAAGGGCGGGAATGAAAAAATAAGAGACGTGATTTACCCAGTGGCTGATGGGGAGAGGGGAAAAATCGTAATCCGTCTTCGCTACATTATTTATAACGTCAGCATCGTGTTATTAATAATATGTGACAAGGCTGTGGAGTCCAGGCAACGATTTTTCACCTCTTAATGAATAAATACCAGATGCTGAACTCTTTATACAAGTGAAAAATAGTTTTGCCTCTTTACCAAGTGTTCCATAGGAAGGCGCTTCCTTCAGCAACAGCTAAAGCTGTGGTTGGGTGACCACTTCACTGGAATACTTCAAAGCTATCTGTTTTGGTTTAAGGCATTTGGACATCAATAAACTATTTAAGTAATCTAGAGAGTACATCAGGAAACACTCATGTACTGCATATCTCTAGTGACAAACTGGATTTCCAAGTCTGTAGCACTTTAATGGTAAAGGTAAGACGATTTAGGACAATGTGTTAAGTAAAAGCTGTAAGAAGAACTGATGCGTGGGGAGTGATGTCAGTAAGATATTACTGACATCACTCTGAGCACAGTGTAAACACGGGGAACATGAAAACAGGCAGCACAGCCGTTTTCAATGTTCCAAACATTAAAAAAGGGTCATGGACTACCAAACTAATCAGACACAACATTAAAACCATTGGCACTGAAAGATCATCGCTTTATAAAATCTGTTTAAGTTGGAAAACCTTTTTTTCTGGCATTCATAAGACACACTAGTAGTGCAGTACTCACACCAAATTCTTGTACATTGGGATATCTGCATCACTTATACTACTACAGAATAAGCCATGAAAGTGGTTGATTAACAGTTCAATCCTTTCCTTATTTACTGGCTTTGCATCATGTCAGTTAGGGTAGCTAATCCACTTAAACCCGATGTTGGTGGGTTAAAGGGAAAAAGAAAGGGATCTAAAATGGCTTATTTCAAAGGATGAAGCAAGTCCAAAATCATAATATAGCACTTTGACTCTTAAAAGGTAGCTTCAACACTGGAAAACAATGAAAGAGCATGCTTAAACATGAACGCAAGTGGAGAAATATAATGGCACCATAAAAAAGGTAGAAAGAAAAAGGGAAAACAATTAACCGCTGCTTTTCGTTACACTTGGTTTCTATAGAAAATGTATGGTGTGTGTGATGTAGTAATGGTGTTTAGACTGGTGTAATTTAAGTGTTATATTAATGGGAGGCTGGACTGGAGAGGATTAAAAACTGCAGTAATTATTAGTTAATTGACAGTTAAAACTATAAAGAGGAAGCGCAATAAATGAATAGAGAAGAATGACACAGCTTCTAAGGCCTCCGATTTCCACAGAACTTTAACCGATTGAGCATCTGTGAGATAAACCGAACAAGCACCCTGCAGGTCACTGGAGCCAGGGGTCCCACTGAGGTCCTTTGTCCAGCTTTGACAAGTCAGAGCTTTTCTGGTTTGAAGAGGGGGATCCAAACAATATGTGGCAGGTGGTTTTATTGTCATGGCTACTTGCAATCGGTGACAGGGCTGGTCAGAACCAATAACTGGAGCTATAACTCAGTAATTCACATTTACCCTGGAGACACGAGAGAGATTCTGCAGAGCTCTGCTGGAACGCGAATAGGCACATTCCTCAAAATGTCAAGCTACTGTATTGCTGTATCCCCTAAAGCTAGTATTATGTGGCCCATACTGAATATCAGGGAGATTATAGAAGGAGGAGAAGCCATCGCACATGGCATGAAACCCGATGGAAATGTATGAGAGAATTGTGCAGGTAAAAAAGAGAGTTGTGTAAGTGAAACTTCTTCTGGGGGGCAAAACCAGCAAACTTTTCATGCAGTTGTATTTGTTTTACTGGGGATTCTTGACTTGGTAAGTAATGAAACTGACACATTTAGATGGAGCCAGGCAAAGAAAAACAATAAAGCGATCAAATCTTCATCCTCGAGGTCCAGATCATATTACGCCATTTAGAAAAGCTGACAGCCTCAGGTCATAGTGATTGCTTCAAGGGTGTTCAGATGCTCACATTTGTTTTATTCGTAATAAAAAACAGATTTATTTCAGTATTTGTTCTTGTTCTAAAACAGCAGTATGACAGGTAATCGGGTTAAATCGATGAATTGAAGCCAATGTCGGTTTGTTTTTCATGTTGGCTTGTGTATCTCTCCAATGTCTGTTATATCAGCTATCTCGTTGACCTGTTTACTTGTGACGCTCAAATCTCCCTCGACTGCAGTGAGGTTGCTTAATGTCTGTCGAAGCTCAGCGATCTCTCTCTCTCTTTCCATGAGATCTTTTGCTAATCGTCCTATCCGAAGAGTCAGGTCTGACAACTGGGGCTCAAACGCGCCAAAGTCTCTCCTAATATTAGCCACCTTTGGTTTAAGGTCGCTGGCAAAGGTCACCGTTCTTATCACGCGGGCCCGGCCGCTCTCTAGCTCCACCAAGCGCTCCGAGATCTGCTCGTCGGCGCTGGCGAGTTCAGGGATGCGTCTGCGGAGCTGCTCTATGGCCTGAGAATTGCGTTCAGATGCGGATCGGAGGTTGGAAACTCGATCGATGCTGCTGGCCAGCACATCCCCGATGCGTTTCACCATGCTGTGCTCCACCCGAGCAGCCTCGTCTTCAAGCTCGCCCACCTGAGTCAGCAGAGACTCCACCTCAGAGTGCAGGCCATCCATCCTGCGCACATCAGTCCTCACTGACGACACCTAGATGGCCATAGGGAAAAAAGAAATGTTTGAAACGGCACTAAGAAAGCTTTTTTTGTAAGGGCTTTGCATTATTGCACAGCACTGTGTAAGTATTTAGTCTTTCGTTTTTATGTTATCTGTAAAAAAGCAAAAAGAATCTTTTGCAGAGGTGAACATGCTTTTTTGTTGCAAATTTGGGTATCAACTGAACCAAATAAATACGCGGCCGTACTGCTGATACCAATACTGCTACTTTTAACTTATAAAGGGACGCGAAATATATAGCAGAGTGTGTTATTGTTTATGAGAGAAATTATCATCAACCTGCAATTTCCGAAGAGATTTTAATGATCACTAAATCACATTTTTACTTTCCACAATAAATAGTACAATAAAGCACCCCTATCAGCTTTTCATCTATTTTTAAACTTTTAGACCTTGAATGTAAATGTGGTGTAGCTGAGGTATAGTTTTTCATCCCTCCACCCCCAAAAAAGTATTTAACTGAATTCAGTGGGCTACATACTGAACGGCAATATCGATTGCTCTAGTATTAATCAGATACCGATACCAGAGTTGCTATCAATATGATTAGTCTCTACCCACATACACTTGCACTCTAGAAAAAGAAAAGGCGCGACATCAATAACATCATCAATAACCTTGCTGGTAAAGTCCTTTGTGATGGTCGATGTCCGTGCTTCGATCTGACCCACAGCTTCTCTCAGTGAAGTCAAGCTGCTCTGAAGCTGAGCCCTCTTCTCAGTCAAGCCAGTAGCCCACTCCTTCAGCCGAGCTACATCCTGCTCCAAACCCTCCAGCTGAGACTTCAGAGCCCCACGCTGACCCCCGAGACTCTCTAGCATCAGCTGGATGCTCTCACACTGAAAAAGGTGGTACAGGACATGTTTTTTCCCCAATGGAAAAAAAACCAAAAACAAACACCTCAGGACAGAAGACGATTCACTGAGAGGAAAAAACAAATCAGACATTGTTCTGTAAAAACAAAAAAAGATTGTTTTATTAAATAAGCTTAGTGACACAACAGGTGACACAAGAACAAGATGGAAACGTGACATTCAAATATGTGGATTGTCTTGATATTTGCAAAGCTTCTTCTGTTTAAAATCTAATCTAACACTTAGAAATTTTATTGACCCTGTTCATTATTGCTTGTTTCCAACTGATCAGGGGATCTTTTGCTGTTTAAACAACAAAAACGTGCAAAGAAAATGGTCAACAATGACGACCTTGCATCAAAGGTGGTGATATGAAACTGCTTTGTTCTCAATCAAAACTTTCAAACCTAAAACATATCCAGTTTACATTTGAATAAAATAGAGAAAAACAGAGAAGACTGAACAAAGACTGGCACATTTAATGCTTTAAAACTGTATCAGTGCATATGGATACCTTGAGAGTAGTCGGGCATATTTAATAAAATGGTGCACAAAGGTAAATGTATCCGACTTCTGTAATACAGTGCAGTGTTTTAATGAGCTCGTGTTGACATCAGGCTAGTTTTCTGACATTAAAGTGAGGTACAAAGTTTACAGAGATACTACTAAACTCAACTTAAGGGGTTTACAGCCTACAGTTAAACAGGACATTCCTACTCATTTTTCCTAGTGGACCAAAAAACAACAACAATGACATCATTCTGTGAGGTCATCAAGAAAAGGCTCGGTCAATTTATCCTCTTCATCTTTCTCCCACTCTTCCTCCTCCTCATTCCATTCCACTTCCTCCAGAGCGTCAGAGTTCATTTGGCTGTCAACCCCACTTTCCCTCAACACCATGGTGAGTTCACGGACCGCCTCTTTAACCACGGACAACTCATTTTTCATCTTCATGATGCTGTTTTGAGCCTGCAGGGTGTCCAGCTCCTGTCTGATCTCGAGGATTTCATTTGTTGCTTTCAGCATGCTGTCCTCGGTGCCGAACACCTGCAAGGTCACCTCCTCCAGCCTCTTCTCCATCCCGCTCAGATCTCCACCCAGTTTGAGGATGGAGCGCACTGCCTCTTCTACCTCCGGCAGATGCTCTTCGCAGGCCCTCGCACGGGGAATGTGCTCCTGGAGCTGAGAGCTTAGCTCGGCCTCCCTCTTGTTCAGGATGCCGATCTGCTCCTCCAGCTTGTGGATCTGCTTGGTGTTCCAATCCAGCTGATCCTGCGCTCGCTTGACGTCGTCCTCCTCTGTGCGCTCCAGAGCTCGGGCGTTCCTCTTTGTGCTGTCCTTGAGCTCCTCCAGCCTCTCCGCCAGTGAACGGATTCTCCGCTCGGCTTCATTCACCCGCTCTGTGGCTCCTGCATGAGTGTCCCTGGACTCGGCCTTGAGTGAGGTGAGATCGGTGGTGACGGCTGCCAGACTCTCTTGCCACGTCTCGGTCACGTTGAGGAAGTGGGCGTTGACCTTCTCCAGATCACGGGAGGCAGAGCTTTCATCAGCCTGTATTGTCGTGACAGCAGCATGGAGTGTGGAGATGTCCTGCTGGAGTTTTGTCACCAGGGAGATGGTGGAGAGCGCATCCTGTAGGTCATCCTCAGAGGCGGCAAGCTGCAGCCGCAACACAAAACAGGAGTGCTGTTTCTGTGGGAGCTCTATCTGCAGTATTCATATAATACACAAAGTGGTGCAGTGATAACTCAACTTTAAAAGAATGAAATTCATGAAGATAGTTTTTTTTTCTCCCTTTCTTTAACTTAAAGGTACTTTTTGTAATTATCCCTGTAGTTATCTAAATCTTTCAACACCAGGGGGCAGTATTTGACATTGGGTGTACTTCCATGTTTTCAGAAGTGCCCATAATTGTAAATAACAATGCACCCCTAATGACTTGCTTTGGTAAATAAAGGCTTGCTGCACCATCTTGTGGTTCAAATCAGTATCACATGAGAATACAGGTCCTGGTTCAAATTCAGGTGACAGCTTTTAAACAAAGAAAAATCAAAGCAGTTGTTTCTGCTCTACCTGTCATTGACTTTGGGTAATATTGGAAGGTTTTAAGGTGTTTTTAAAACATAGGAATTTACAAAAGGTATAGAAGCATCCCTTCTGACTTGATGCTTAAAGTTAGTTGCATATGTTTGAGGTGAGTAAAAAACCCCAGAATGTCCCAAGAAATGCAAAGACTAAGCAAGTTTAATTCTGCAAAAAATATAACCATAGTTTTCCCCTCCCTTGAGGTTAAACAAAATATATATAAAATAAATAAAATATAATAAGAAGACACTTTTTCTTTGCTAAACTTAAATTCAAATGGGCTGAAATGCAATAATCTCAAATGGAATTTAGGTGAACAGACACATTGGATTTTATGTGTCCAGATTTTGGAATATTTGTCTCACAGCTTTCCTTAAGCAACCCAATACAACACAATCATTGTTAAGTTTATTTGTTTTGCCCAAAGAACTAAATTCTATGTTGAAATAAAGAACATCTGGTAGCCATAGAGTCCAGTTAAAAACAAGGTAGCGTTTTATAATACAGTGTGTGGTTAAAAAGCAGTTCCGCTCAAATAAAATCTATTTTATCCAAAGTATTAATAATTGCCTACAAATACCTACTAGATACAGTAGAATAAGGGGCAACAGTTCACGTTTTTACAGGAGCCAATAAATAATTACACTGTAACTAATTTTCAGTAATGCATAACTTCCTTAAACCTTAAAATTACTTAAAACTAAGTTATTATTTCCTGTAAATCAGAGGTGTGGACTCGAGTCACATGACTTGGACTCGAGTCAGACTCGAGTCATTAATTTTATGACTTTAGACTTGACTTGAAAAAATGTTCTAAGACTTGTGACTTGACTTGGACTTTTACACCAATGACTTGGGACTTGAATTGGACTTGAACCGGTTTACTTGAAAAGACTTGATATTTTACCCCAAATATAAAATTTAACATGCATATTATATAGAGATTGAAAATGTGACGTCATTCACGGGTAGAACCGCAAAGGATTCTGGGAACTCGTGGCAAGCGGTACTAGCGCATGCAGGCTTTCAATTGAAATCAGTTATACAGCGATAAAAAGAAACACAAAAATGTCAAGAAGCTGTTGTATTATTAACTGCAATAGCCGGTCGCATGACAGCCACGGGAAGCCGACGGGTAAAGAGATCGGTTGTTATCGGATTACGTCGTTGAAGAGAAATTGTTCGAGCCATGTTTCCGAAGTAACAAAGACGCGATGGATGGCCTGGATTGCAGCCATTCAAAGATCAAATATAACATCCCAGAACACTCCAGCTCACAGGTTAGTCTGCTCCAAGCATTTACACAAAGGTCAGTGTTTTTTAGTAGTTAATACGTCATTTTCATAACATAATTGGTGATATAGGTTACAAGCAAGTCTGGCGCTGAACAGAAATTGTGCGCTATGCTCCTTTATTTATTGTGCATAAATAGTGAATTGTCCTGACACAATATTGCGTTTCGCTTCTGTTATTATGGTACATTGACAAAAACATATACTTTTATTCACAGGATAAAACAGGTTTTTTGTATCACTAATTGCCCAGTACGATTACAGCATACAATATTGTTGTCACTGCTACATTTCTGTGATGGGTACCAGAAATTATTTCCACTACTAATTAATTATCGTTGAGCTCAAAGGTCCTATCAATAAACGGTTAACGAATGTGTATTTATGACGACGATTTGTGAGACTGGTAAACTTATGATACGTACGATGGTCTTTCGTTCTACACGGTGCATTTCAAGGTCCTGCACCCATCCGTCGGTAAACTGTACCTGGGCTTGTTGCAGTGACCGGAAGTTACTAAACTTCATGAGTGTATGCACTCACTCCAAGAAGCGTATGATTATAAATATGCATATAAATATGCTAAGATGAGATAGCTGACTTCATCTAACTAGCAAATGTTTTCCAGGCTACGTTGGTGATACAGTTTTTTTTTTAATGTGTATGATATTTTTGTCATGCGATTTTAAAGCTGGGCCTACAACCGCATCCAAGAATAACATGCAGCTTATCTCAGAACTGTCGGTGAAAATTATTCTTGGAGCTAAGTTTAATTGAGCTGCATTTTAAAGAGGTGCAATTTCACAATTTGTGTATATTTTCTAAGTTCACTATTTTGTCATGTGTTGAGAAAAACACAGATTAAAAAATTACATGGTCTAATATTTACATTTAGCATAACTGCAACATTATTTTTTCGTTTTTTTTTTTTAAGACTCGAAAGGACTTGAAATTCAAAGTTTCAGACTTGTGACTTGACTCGGACTTTTACACCAGTGACTTGAGACTCGACTCTGACTTGCCTGACATTACTTGAGACTTGACTTGAGACTTGAGGATAAAGACTTGAGACTTACTTGAGACTTGCAAAACAATGACTTGGTCCCACCTCTGCTGTAAAATATCTGAAGTGCTGTCCTACTTAAACGTACCTACACATAGTACTTACAGTATAATAACTTCTTCTAATTACATCTTCTCTAAAATACATGTTAACATACAAGCTATAAACTACTTAAAATTACTTATGGGCTATTTAAAATTACTTGGGCGCAACTTAAAATGACATAAAACGGAATGATTTCTTCTTTCCTGTGAAATACCTGGAGTTAGCACTACTTAAAAGTAGTTACGCTGATACTTAGAGTATAATTATTTCTTCTTGCCTAAAAACATATTATTATTACACCCTTATCCTACTGTATCTAGCAGTAAATATTTATAGATACATAATTACATCGTAATTTCATGTAAAATACACTTAAAATCGATTTAATTCTAGGGGAATTACACTCTTTATCGTCGGGCTAAATATTTAAAGATCGCTAAGTATTTGACATTCACACCCATCAAAATTTGCAGATTCATGGTCCAAACACGTTGAGGATCTGCTCCACAGTCAATCAAACGTACCTTTTTGGAAACTCTGACAATCTCCTCCTCCATGTCGAACAGACTGGAAGTTTTTCCGTGTAGAGATCTGTATTTTTCCTCAATCTGGGAAAACTTCTCATTCTGCTGCAGCACCAACCTGAAAGTCAGAAAACCTTCAGAGAGAAGTCCTCTGTAGTTCTGAAGAAAGCGTTAATACTAATATGTGGACTTACCAGCTCAGAGCCCCGCAAGCTGCGAGCGACAACAAGCACATTACACTTCTAATGTCCAGGCCCGAGGACGTTTTGTTCGCTCCTGTCTCGTCTCCTGCTTCAGTCTTCACTTTCTGCGTTTCTTCTTTCCCGTTTGAGCCTTCTGATGGTTCATCGCTTTGCTTCTGTGCCTGCGTCTTCCTCCTCTGCTTTAGTTCAGTAGGCATTTTAGCGCAGTAATAAACCGCTGGTTATCTTTTTATAGCCTATTTAGAGAGTTAAACGGGCTTACCAGAGTTTGTTACCTTGCACAGAAAAACAAGACTCCTGTTTTAGAGAGAAGTTCATAATGTAGAAATCAACTTCAAAAACGCAAAAAATAACGGACTGAGTGTGCGTGTGTTGGCGCTTTAAAAGGACTTTTTCTTTACCCCTGTTCCTTGGAAAAATGCGACCTTCAAGGGGTGCTTCGTAAGCTCGTAAATATTAATACTGTAATGTTTAACTAGTTAAAAGCACCAACGCTTTTAGTTGTTTAAATGCTATAAACACAATTAAAGAGAAACATTTTACTCCAGTAACTGATTATTTGTTCGTGATGAAACCTATAAGCAACTTTTCGCCAGGTTTAGCAGTGTTGTTTGATTTTGCATCAAATTTCCGACAATGACCGCACGACTATCAACGCAACAACCGGCCACGTAAGCGGTTGCCAGAATTTGCTCTGAAATTGGCCAAAGTGGATTAATGTCTGCAGAAGTAGATCAACATTTGATAGACTGTCCGATGTGGAAGAGAACTTTACTGATATAATTTTAAATTTTCACTGATTATTTAAGATATTTATCAAAAACACGAGATCACGTTTCAGCTTTTTAAAGCGAGAACTGCTGCTTTTATCTGGTTTATACTATTGACTTTTAACGAAGTGATATTTGCCCAATAAAAACACGCAAAGGTCTTGAGCCACCCTTTAGTCTTACATTTTTATAGAGAAAAATTGGAAATGAATGCATCAATTGCATGAAACACTGAAATTTACAAAAGATACGGAAGTACAGTAGGTAAGGGAAAATTGAGTGGGTGGGACAACAGAAGGGCCAGATGCATCTCTCAGGTCCTCCAGTTTTTTTAGGGCACACTACTCACCCTGATGATAAAGGTTTTCTGCCAATAGCTCTTTGAGAATCATCTTGTTAATGCAAAAATATTTTATGCCTGTCAAACTGTGCTGTCATTGGCATTTTCAAAGATTCAGGCTGGGTTCTTGGATGTTTAAGAGTTTTGCACAGTACTGTGAATAAGATGTCTTAAAAAGAAAAAAACAAATCCCACTTAAATCTAAAAAAAAAAAAAAAAAGTTTGCAGGCACACGGACCACAGACACATTTACACAAATAATGAAGACAGTAAAAGTTTAAGCACAAACCATTTATTTGGCATATTCCCAAAAGTCGTACTTACATTTTGAGTGTCAAAAATGGTCAAAATCTATCTGTAAGTTTTTTCATTAATGAAAAACCCCTATACAAGATTGTATGTAGCAGTTCACAGCGGACTAGAGTTTTAATAAACAAGTTTCTTAATCCATCTCATATTCAGGATGTGTTGACATATTTATTTTGAGGGCTACAAGGGCCATGCAGCTTATACAAGCTCCTACATGTAACAATATAGAACGGCAGAGACACAATCTTACAAAACATATATGCCGACTTAGGGGCAAAAACTAGAGTGCAACCAAGCAAAAGCTGTTACACACAATTTCCAACACATGTGCAAAAGATACCTAGATTGAGACAACAAGAAGGTGTGTAAATCAAAGATCTCCGGACTAAGGCATTTACTGATGGGAATTAAAAAACAAAACCCAAAAAACAAAAATATATTTGACCATTTAAGAACCTCTTTAGTGTTTCATATTTGAACATGTCAAATCAAACTCCTGGGATGTTCCAGCTTCTCAGAAATTAGTCTGTACTATTATGACGGAGTCCGGGCTTTAATTAGTCCCTTTAACTTTGCACAATGATAAAGGACAGAAAAAAGGCAAAAGCGCAAGCTTTACTCTGAACAGATATCAAATCTAACTCAAGCACTGCCTGTAGTTCTACTGTGTTTAGAAACAATAGCATATATAAAGTTAAAACCTTTTATGATGGCAGTTAAAGTAACAGAAAAAAATAACTGATGGTTTTAAAGGGATCATTCACATTGTTCTTTTAAAGTGGAAACGAGGCCTGAAAGCTACATAAAAGGTCTCAGCACATCAAGAAATCCTTCAAGTTTTATAGAGGCGATCCAAGGGCCATACTAAGTGTACAATTTAGAGATTTACCAAGATGATTAGGCATTTATTTCAAGAACATTAAAAAAAACAAACAATAATCTAACAAAAATTACTTCTTAAAATGATGACTGAATTCTTCATAGCATCTAATTCTATGCAACTGGAGCTTTTACGAAGCTCATTTGTTGTTTTAAAGAAATATTTATATCTTATAATAATTGTTTTTTTTTACTCCTTAAAACTTTGACATATCACATTCCTTTTTTATAAGCATTTCTGCATGACTTCCAAAAAACAACAACAACAACAACAACAAATTGCGACTCACAGGATAATGACACTTATGTGCTAGTGACGCATCAGTTTACATAACTTACAGTACTCTTACTAAAAGTATATCTGTTGCCCCAAGGCCTCTGTTTTAAATCAGCTTTTGGTCCTGCCTTTGGAAGAGCAAATGTAAGTGCACTTTGGGGACAGAAAGGACACTTTCAACCCTGCATGAAGGGGCACAAAAAAACAAAAAGCACAAAAACAACACTACAAAGTGCACGTGATGAGTGAGTTACTGAATTAAGTACTTACGGAGGTAAAGGAATCAAACGGATAGCCCTCCTAGCTCCTCAGACTGCTACATACAGCATTTCTATATATGTAAAACCCCGAAGCTCAAAGCAAACTTAACATAATGCAGGCTGAATATTCTTCATAGCTGTATATACACAAATATCTTCCTTCAAGGTGTTTGCAGGGGGAAAATAATTCCACCGAAAAATATTGTGCTCTGCTCATCTTTATTTGATCCCAAAGACTACGACTATGTATATACATCATCTAATAAAAAACTAGATATAGATATACAATATACAAGTACATTCTGCAGACTTGCTCATAGCATTGATTTATATTTTCCTCCCAACTCTCCCACGATGAGCACCCACTAGAAATGTCATCTAACTGGCAAACAGAAGATACCTATGGACGGTGAATCCGACATGTTCACTTAGGAACTGTAGTGATCCTGAAAAAAGGAAATTAAAAAAGCACCATGAGAAGTCGTCATTATTGATGAACTTCTATCATACGCTGGAATATATCTGACTGACCTGAATTGAGCTAACTACGCCGCTGGCCATGACTGAAAGTTTTCCTGCAACTGAGCGCACTCCATGTTTGAGCTGCGACATGTCGGGAGCACTGGGGAGTACGTTGCTCAGACGGTACGAACTCGCTGTGGACACGAGGCAAAAAGTCAAGCAGACAGAGAGACAAAAAGCTCGAGGACTCGTGGAGAAGCCACTCGCATGTACAGTCATGTGAAAAAGACAGTTTTCAGGAGACTCTCTGCAGTCCTGTGTAAAACAAAGTACAGTAGCCTGCTGAGCACATTTAGCAGCAATAACTTGAAGCAATCATTTCCTGTATGATCTTACAAGTCTCTCACATTGTTGTGGAGAAATTTTGGCCTGCTCGTTAAAGCAATGCTGTGATATGATCATTGTCCTGCTGCATGACCCAGTTTTGTTTAAGATTCATCTCTTGGACAGATGGCCTCTCATTCGACTCTACAATACTTTGGTATACAGAGGAATTCATGGGGGTCTGTGACTGCAAGCCCCCCCAAACAAACATCCCTACTTTGGGTTTTATCTGTATGAAGGACATTGTTCCAGAAGTCTCGTGGTTTGTTCAGATGCAACTTTGCAATCCTAAACTGGCAATCCTTCCAAACAAACTATACTTGTTCAGTCATGACCATTAACATTTAACATGCCAACATGCTGAGGCCTGTAGAGTCAGAAACAGAGAAACTAAAAAAATAAAATAAAATGCTACAAATGGTCTGACCTTCTAGTGACTTCCACTCCTGATAAGATCAGTAATTATATTGAATGTTTTCCACTTGTGAATAATTGTCCTCACTGTAGAATGAGCGACTTCAGATTGTTTGAAAATGGCCTTATAACCCTTCGTAGATTGATTGGCAGCAACAATTGCTTCTTTAAGATCATTGCTGATATCTTTCACCCCGAATGCTCCAGAACAGGAAAACAAAACGTCTGCTGTCACAGAGGTGTTCACACTTGCTCAAAATCAATTACTCAAATGCCTTTGATTAGCAGCACCTGGAGGCTACTTACCTTCTTAATGCCTGTGGAAGCAGTAAGTGTGTATTTAATGTTTTCAGTCTTGTGAAACCTGCTTTTTCACATGATCATATGAAAGAATTTACGGTATTTAGATTTCCTCTGAGGTACAAGGGTTGAGACCAGTTCGACCAGTATGCACAGTTGGTATGGTTAATCACTCTGGAGCTAGTGCAAAA
Source organism: Aulonocara sp. 'chitande type north' Nkhata Bay (assembly GCF_057382095.1). Taxonomy (NCBI): domain Eukaryota; kingdom Metazoa; phylum Chordata; class Actinopteri; order Cichliformes; family Cichlidae; genus Aulonocara; species Aulonocara sp. 'chitande type north' Nkhata Bay. The sequence continues at coordinate 28,286,131 of NC_141360.1, read as the reverse complement.
CTTCAGTGTATGTGAGATAAATTACTCACAATTTCAGCACAGCTTCACAATAAACTCAAAAGTCAGACTTCTTTTCATAATTTCAGGGGCATAATATTTTATATTACAACCTGTATCACAGTTCAATACTTATTATGTAATTATTCTAGCAGAGATTCAAGGGTCATCAGACAGGTGGAAAACCTCCATTCCACCTAAAATTCCACCCAACAGTGTAACACCAAGTAGGATAGGCCAAGATTGTCTTCTCAATGTGACCACCACCTAACTAAGCCTGGAACAAGCATCCAACATGTGCAGTTTCTCTCTTATGATACAGTTTTAGCAACCGGCATTAATCAGTGACCCAAAGTCCCCAATAAAATTAAGAACACAGCTGAATTTGTGGCGCGTTTGTCTACTTATTACTGACAAAATGACCTGGAGTTTGGAAGATGTATCAGAAAAGCACACAGTTAACAGGTTGTTAAATCCAACTTTAAAGAATCACACAAGTCGGCATCTTATTAAAAACAAACAAACAATCATACTAAGATGTTCCTCCGAGCGGCTCAACATACAAGCGCTAAGAAAAGAAGAGACAGTCATGTCTTACCAGTCTGCTTCTTTGGATCATCAAATAGATCGGCTGAACTTATGGATGCACTCGCAGAAAATCTCTCCAGTCGGGTTTTGGCTTCATACTGAACAACAGAAAATTTTGAAAATTTCAACCAAGTTTTATGTTTGACCATTTAAGAACCTCTATTTAAATTAAAGACCTTCAGGAACTAATGTTCAGGCTTATCTCAAGTTCCAAGGAACAAATACAGACAGTTTTTAATGTGATTTCCCAGTCTAGTATTCACCAAATGAAATCAAAGGAAAAGCACGGTTTAGAATGTGTGTCCACGTTGTGCTTGTATACCTCAGAGTTGTCTTGTTTTCCAAAGTACATATCAGACGAGATGGCTTTTACATCATCTCCAAACTTTTTCCGAGCTTCTCCCGTGTCTGAGAGCGCTGCTGTTTCTGGTTTCCTTCTGGTTGTGGGCCTGATAACAGTTACCAACAGAAAAAAATAATAATATGACAACAGGAAGAAGTACTTTAAGCACAAATCGTGTATTTTAAAAGAACACGCTGAATTAAATTACACCAAACATATTTAAGACTGAAGAGTCTTACCTTTGTGTAAAAAGTATCTTAAGCTACAATTAAAAAACACTGATGACCACCAACACTACACCTCAGCCAGCTAGCAGACGCACTTATGCTATCATGTGTTGAAAGTTCTACTTTGCCTTCTTCTCGAGTTATTGCATGTCACCCATCAGCCTTTTGCGGCTGAGGTGTAAAAAATTTCTTTCTGTAAATTAGTAATTTTATTTGATAAAATAGAATAAATCTGATTATTTTATTTGATAACATAATCAGATTTATTCTAGAAAGCCCTTATCTTAATTTGCTGTTAATTTTGATTGTTGTATTTAACTAAAATTTGCTTTGAATCATTAAACCTAACCATAAAAACATGTAGAAAGCTTCAGTTTTGTGTTTAAACAACTAACCTGTCATCAAATGAAGTTATAGTGGAGGACAAGAAAAAGTCTGGCTCTGGTTTCTTGCTCTCTTTCATCCAGCCTCTTCCATCATCTCCATCGCCCCACCGTGAAGAGAAACTGTCTGAGGTTTCACTTTGGTCCTCAAAGCGAGTTAGAACCCTGAAGAAAGAAGCCAACAAGAACAATATAAGGTGGAACAAAAAGAGAGATAATGGACTTTACTAGTACGCTGACACTAAGATACCCAAATTTACACAGTCAGCACATTGTTTAGCATGCAAATGTTAGATTTATAGACTCCCATTCATCATGCTACAGTGTCAGGGAAGTGCTCACAGATCCCACATTAATCCTGTAACTTGAAAATGACTCTGAACATAAAGAAATATTAGAAACAGAAAGAACAAAGAGCTCTGCAACACATAGTTCAATATCAACACAGTCTGAATTGAAAGAATGAACTTTGCCAAGTTGTTCATTCGTCTATAACTGATATATTTGAGTGCAAGAGCACCAAGAAGAATTACTCCTATTTAAAAAGGCTATGGATGTTCACAACAAATGCTACTTCAGGTTTCCCCAACTGTTAATCATTAAGAGCTACTACATTTTTCACACACCATATATATTTTTGTACCATACTCAGTTTTATTTATGATCATTTAGAATATTATATGTTTTAATCAAACTGCATCAGTAATTTTTTTAAGAAAAAACAAACATCTATCTGACCTATCACATCGACCCTCTGCATGTCCTCCTTCACTACATCTGTAAACCTCTTTTTTGATCTTCCTCTTTTTCTTCCTGCCTGGCAACTCCATAGTCAGCACCCTTTGTCCAATATACCCACATGTCCAAATCATCTGAGCATTGCCTCTCTGACTTTATCTCCAAACTTTTCAAACTGAACTGTCCCTGTGATGTACTCATTTCTAATCGTGTCCACCCTGCTCACTCCCAATGAAGACCTTGACATCTTCAGCTTGGCTTTTTGTCAGTGCCAACATCTCCAAACCACACATCAAAGTAGGTCTCACTATCATTTGGTAAACATTCCCTTTCACACTTGGTGTCACAAATCATTACTGAGACATATCTCCATCCACTCCACCCTGCCTGCACTCTCTTCTTCACCTCTCTTAGCCACTGTCCGCTACTTTGGATAGTCAACTCCAACTATTAAACTCATCTACCTTCACTACTGATATTTTTTACAGCTTTACTGTTATACCCGTCTCTGTCTCACTCAAAAGGAAAAAAACCCTGTAATATTATTAACACAGTATCAAGATTTCATTTTGTTTATATATTATCAACATCAACTTTATCTGACCTAGAGCTGAAGGACCCTTCATCGTCATCTTCATCAATAAATCGCCGTCCTTTGGTGGTCTTTGCTCCAATTGGATTGTCCTGCTGGATGGTGTGCATGTCTGACATCACAGAGTGAGAAACTCCACTACAGAGAAGAGCCAAGAAAGAGTAAAAATGACAGTGAGACACATTAAAATGGAGAAAAAAAAAAAAAAAATCTTAAATCTACTAGAGGTTTGTCCCCCCTCACTCCCAATTTGTCTTACCTCCTCATGCCCAGACCCATGCCCAGTCTCTCAGCCTGTTCCTTCTTTTTCCCCTCTAGTCCTTTCAGCTTCTGCTCTTCGATTTTCCTCTGCTGCTCAAAATCTTTGTAGGCCAGCCGCATGGATGGAGCACTGAGAAGAAAAAAAGTAGGTAAGCTCAGAGATGGAAACAGACGAGCCAAATGTGGTGCATAGCTTAAGTAATATACATGATTTAGCCCCTTTCTCCTGAGGTAAAGAGAAGAAAGAGCCATGGATTTCATCTTGCCATAGAGGACACAAAGTTACATTCGCTTTCCGATTAAGTGATTACAACAAGAAAGATGGAATGAAAAAGAAATAAAAAGCTATGGGTATTCTTACATGGACTCCTCAGTTGTAACGTTCTTCTTGGCACCAGCAAAGCTCTCTTTCTCTCTGATTTTGTCAGCAGCCTGCGCCTTCTTCTCGAGCTCCGAGAAGCTCTGGCTGCTAACCTTCTGAGCGCCCAGACCGCCCTTCTTTGAGGCCAGCTGCACACAAACATACACATTACAATGATGTACCAAATAAAACAGATAACGGAGCTGGGGTAGAAGCTTGTATTCTGAGATAACATTCAGAATCTCCAAGATTAAAAACATATTTTAAAAGAGGAAAATTCAGAAAACAAAAAACAACCTCTCATAATACTATACTATAACCTCTTATAAATGGGTCCATGAGGCAGCAGGGCAGTGCAAACTGCAGGGACATGTGGAATGGGACCCCAATTCATTATTTAAAACAAACGTGTAAAGATAATTTATTTTATTGGCAGTAAATGGTGCCTACTGTTGTTGTGATTCACCTTATTTACCTGTTCTTGTGTCCCCTCAGGTCAATCATGTGATGTGTGTGTATGCAGTGACTACTGCTGCACTGCCTAACTTGGGTGTAAATGTGGCCCTCCCTATGTGGCTGTGGTGTGTAGTACGATCAGGTTGACCCGAGCTTGTAAAGTAAGACAACGTGACTGGCTTTCTATTTGTCTTAAAATTTATCTCAGACACTACTTGAATTTTTTGTCTGAATATTACCCTCCTCCCTTAAGTAATAGTTTTATTGTACTTATTATGACACCAATATAAAACTTTATACATACTGTTTTCTTGGCACCTGCTGGCTTCTTCTTAAGAAGAGAAGAGGGCTCTGAGAAAACAACAGACAGAGTGAAGTCAATATTTAGACAGACTTTTACGGGCATTTAGGTAGAGTTAACTAAACATGCACAGTATTGACTCAAACCTGGGTTTGCTTTTGGTGAAACACTGAGCATTTCCACATTGGGACCCTCCTCTGAGTTACCTGAAGATAAACATGTGATGAGCCACAAAACCATTTTAATATAAAACTGCAGTGAGTCAGTATAAATCAGATTATTAAGCAATGACACAAAGATACCATTACGGTCTTCATCTTTTTCTGGCTCTGAAAGCTTCTCTGATGCGGAGGGGCTCAGACTCATTTTGGCCATGTTCAGATTTTCAGGAACAGCCTGGCCAGGAAACAGACACACGTAGTGAAATTAATAATCACTGTGTCAGGCTGTGCAGCATATCTGTGGAAAGTTCTGGACTAAATCCCAATTGAAGAAACCACACACTTATACCTGTGTATGCAGACTGAAGAAATCCACCTGCTTGTCGCCTGGGGATGTTGGAGACAGAGGAGCCTGACTGTCCAGCCACAGCTGTGGAGAACAAGAGCCGTAAAATGATTCAATTATATGAGCGTTTATTATAAGTGTGATAAGCATATGGGTAATACCCAGGAAGCCAGTGTTTAATAAATTTAATCTCTCAGCCCCAGGTTGGTTTCTCCCCGCCCCCCTTGAGGAGAAACGTGGAGGTGTTTTCAGACTGTAACCCAGCCTGTCAGTGTTACCTCAGTGCCATGGCGTCTGGTTGCTTGTGTGGCTAAAGTCTTTATCTTCTCTCTGTACAGCTGTGCAGCCCGGCTGTTGTACTTGGCATTGGCGGCATTGGCTCTGCAGCCATGTTGACTGAAAAATGCAATCTGACACCGAGAGGTCAAATAAGAAACAGGAAAGCAAACAGGTAGAATCACGCTTGTGTCACACACTGCTGGAGTTTTAACCTGATGATAGTGTGCTGATATTTTACTCACTGCGCTGGTGTTGCCTCCAACTTGCATACATCTTAGCTGGAACCACGACCAATTAAAATCCAGCTCGGTGGACCTGTGTGGCACAACAGGATCAGGGTTTGAAGAATGTGTGTTTGAACAAAGAAAAACACCTGAGGTTACAGAACCCTATCCACTCCCATCTCCTTGCTTGAGCTGCCTTTGTTCCACTTATCCTTCACTGTATCTGAATCGTCTTTATTCTGTTTTATTTGTTTTGGATGCTTAAGTCATTTATTTTTATCCAAAATTACAATAAATCTCTAGAGATTGTTATGTCCAATTAATATACCGTATCCAGGATTACTGCTCGTAGTTTACACATTCGCCCAAAAAGTGAAAGATCCCTGGTTCAAGTCCAGGAGGAGAAATAAATCCCTTTGGGGTGGGGTCAGGAAGGGCATCCGGCATAAAAATAAAATCTGCCAAGTCAAACATGTGAAGCTACCTGTTGTGGTGAATGATTGCAAAATAAGGAAGCAGCCTACAATAGCTTTACTATTACATTACACACTTTTAATGTAGTCATTTGAAATGACAGTTTATTTTTTTCTTCTTTTTTTTTTAAATTGCTTATCTTTTTAAAAGTTTACTTTTATTACACAGGTAACACAATCCTATGCCTTAACAATAAGAACACCAGTCATGCTTAGTTACCCTACAAAGGCCTGTTTTTGGCTGAGAGTATACTTCTGAGCTGTTGAGTCCATATTGCACTACATCTTTGCAGTTTGGGTTATAAAAGGTAGAGGGAATTTGATCAAAACACTGTGCATATCTTACCTTCTTTTCATTTCTATGACTGCTGTTGTCTTGAATTTTTTAAAGGGTTTAATACTATCCTAACGAGCTGATATTTTTACGTCCTAATTTCTTATACTGCAAAAAAACAAAAACTTTTTATAAAACTCAATTTAATTAAAAAAAAAATATTACAGCAACAGCAGAGTCAAGGCACTTTTGTTTGCAAAAACGGAAAAATAATCATTCACATCCACTTTCACTTCAAAGAGGTGGCTACAGCGAATCATCTGCCTCCATCTCACCCTATCCCAGGGATCCTCTTAAGTCACACCAACGCTCACCAACACCTTCTCCGTTTTCTTCCTCTTTTCCTCCCATTGGGCAGCTTCATCTTCAGCATCCTTTGTTCAGCGCTGCATATCTTCATACTAGCTCAGCCTTGCCTCTCTAACTTTGTCTCCAAACTGCTCAGCCTGAGCCATCCCTCTGATGTACTCTTTTTTAGTCTTGCATGTCCTGGTAACTCCCAGTGAAAATCTGGAAGCTCTGTCCCCTGTCTTTTTGTTAATCCCAACATCTCCAAACCATACATCATAGCAGGTGTCAGTAACGCACTGCAAATCTTCTCAGAAAATTAAAAAATAATAATAATAATAATTCTCAGTGTTTAATCCTCAAACACAACCTTCCCATTGAACACACTTCTGAACTGTTGTTTACTCTTGATTTATTATTTTGTTAGAGGTGCTTGTGGCTCATGATGAAGAGGAGGTTGTCTGCAAACTGGCTCCTCTAGTCTGCATGTTGAAGTAAACTTGAACCCAAAGATCCCGATGCTTCTATTGGAGTGTGTGATGTTAGATAAAAAGCACTTATACATTTTCTACTGTATTTGAGAACTTTCTTACAACAAGCCCCATTCACACATTGACATGAGCACCAGTCCATTTACCTCCAACTCCAAGGAAAATATATAATTCCTGACTTACCTAATAAATGAAAGGTGCACTCCCAGAGACCTGTGAGTCCCAGAACAATCTATACAGACAAAAACCCCATAGGTGATGCTGGCCCAGCTGGGGTTCTTAGCTGCGCAGTCAAAGCAAACCTGAGGGACAGAGAGCAAGAATATATACAAACACACGAGATATTCATCATATTAACAAAAGAGACGGATCATTCTATAACTGGAGAAGACTATTTTTTTAAAATATAGATAATTTAAAGATATTTTATTTGATGTAAGTAATAAAAACAAATAATAAATTGATATGGCCAGTTCAGGCATCAAAGGTGCACTTTTTATTTGTTGCATACTATGCTTGATGCAACCTGGTAACCAATATGGCAGAAAAAAAAATGAGATTTTTAAAATAGTGTTTAATAAATTCTTGACTATTAAGTGAATGAACTCATATTGCATACTCAGTTTCAGATGAGAGTTAGTTTAATCACTTTAAACAACTTGACCCTGTACTACAAACTTTTACAAAAGCAACAGACTAAGCCCTTATGAATGAAAAAGCAACAACAAAGCATTTACGATCATTTTAGTAAAAATTATATGGTAACCTGGTTAAAATAAGAGTAACAAGATTGTACAAGTTAACGTGGCTGAAATATAGTACTTTTATTTGCAGTTATGACATAAATGTGACAAATACTCAGGACCACAGCAGTGTTGTTTAATAATATTTCATGATTTTAAAATGTTTATTTTATATGTATGTCAACAGGGTTGCAAATCATAGCTGTTATTAGTGTTTTCTCAGAAAAATATGCTATCTAGGGATAAATGTGGTCATATAAATAAAGGATACTTTGAACCTTTGGTAATATGAGTAATAGGGTTGTATTGGTTAGACTAATGCACTCAATGCACTTAACTAGTCAGAAAAAATTGAAAAAAAAAAAAAAAAAAAAAAATGTCAGAGGACAGACCTTTGGTCTACCCATGGTGTTGGCACATGAACAACATGACATGTCATCTTACTGTTTTATCTCTTCCTTTCTAAGGCGAATTAGGTCGTACATGTGCTGTTGGACACAATTTACAGAGCATAATGTTCTTTAAAATATGCTGATGTTAACAAAATGTTTAAAAACACATGTGGATCTGGAAGAAGTGGATTTCTAAGCTGGAAATTTGTTTGTTATATTTAGACGTGTTTTATAAAATATTTCATAACCACTGTTTCAACAACTGGATTTACATTTTGTCTCAGGAGTATATTTGGTATTGTAGTATTTTATGCATGGATTCTTTTCAAATTAACGCAGTTGTAGAATGGTCCACGGGTGGAGGCCAAGAGCGTGAAGAGTGTCCGACTACACGAAGCAACAGCTGTGAGGATAAACAGGAGACTGTGCTACTGACTCAAACAGCTGTTGGTGAAGTGGCGTTAATTTCGCAATGAGATCAACAGATAATAGTTACAGCAGCGAGTCGCAAACACATCTTTGTCCCTGAAGATGTCTGTTCTGTCTTTTACATGACCCGAGTCGAGAAAAGGCCTTAGAAACGGAGCTTTAAACAAACACGGCTAATGTAAACTGTCAAAAATGTAGCTAGCTAGCTGTCACCCCGTTTGCTAACGTCACGTCACGTCAGGTTACAATTTCTAAGTTTTGTGATATTTTGCTTCTGCACGTTTTAAAAACACGTTGTTTTTTTTTTTTAAACCCGACTTATTCTAAAGATGACACACGTCAGACAGCTGTTAAATTGGTCGCAAACTGAAGCCAGCTGTGGCGTTTCCCATAAAGTGCGACGTGTCAGATATTTAGTTCAGCGGACTTCCTTGTGCACCAGAATACACCCGTCTTTCTGGTATTTATTTAACTCTCACCTTATTCGTAGGGATGGAACGAAGTCGCTTGAAAATAACAGAAATGTCCTGCTTGCTGGGTTCTGCCATTTTTCTACCTGTTGGTGTCTGGCGGTTAAAGGAACAGCATCAAAAGCAGACCCGTGTTTTTCCCCTGAACTAAACCCGACACGTCAGTAAGAGAACACCATGGGCGGACGCTGATTGGCTGGAAATGATCCGTCGTCGTGTTATTGTCGCAAAGGCTTCTTGGCAATGTAGTTTTAGATCATATAAGCGATAGCTTACGTATCTTCGAATTTCATGCATTTCTGTGTGACCGCAGCCAAAACATTAAACACAACGCTGAACAATATAACTTTAATAACGTGTCTTGAAATAAGATACAATAACACTAAATAAAAAATACTAAAATATGATAAAATAGTTCAATAAGATAAAAAAAAATGCATGAAAAATGGATCATTTGAACCGAAAAAGAAATAAAGCGCAAATCAAATCTAATCTAGTTATTGTTATTTTGGAATGTGGTAGGTCATTTACCGTCTTTTGTGGCACCTTTTTATTATTAATATGATCATTATTACTAATGATAAGGAGAGAATTCTAGGAGTAAGGTGAAATGGAGGCAGATTATCAGCTGTGGCATCCCCTACAGGGAACGTCAAGGTATGTGTGTATATATGTGTGTTAGATGTTTTATATTGATTCTTATGAGGGAATACAATAACACTTTTTTAAAACTGTTATCGAGTTGCTCTGTGGTGTATTGCTTAAAAGGTTATATGTGAAAGGTCACATGTAACTCGGATTACTTGAGTTTCCCCGAGTGTGAGAAGAGACACCCAGACCCAGGGGGTCCCAAGCTAGTGTATAGAAAAATGGGAGGGTAGCCAGCTAAATCCTGTGCCAAATGAAATATGCAGATCTATCTGCTGTGGTGACAACTTGGGAAATAAGGGAGCAGCTCAAGTTACCTTTCACTTTATATCTAATATATTGTACACACATTAAGTTTTCTTTAAAACCAAACAAAGCAATGCAGTGACTCGGGGCTATACGGCTTTTTAAAAACACACACACACCCAGTTCCCATTAAAACAAGGTCCAATACTTTCTAAGTTTATAACATATCAACATGTGTGTCATATGAAATGTGTCTCTGAAAAGAGATGCGATTTGTGGATGCATGTTTATTGGAAACCTAAATGATTATCATACCAGCTGAAACACAAGGGAATACACCAGTGTCAAGACTATTTAATGGAGAGAGAGAGAGAGAGAGAAAAATAACTTTACTATAAATAGAAACCTGCAGTGTGTGGGAAAACTGCATCCAGTCTAGTTTGTCTTGGATGGATTTGATGCCAAACCTTAAAAACAAAACAGTCAGATTTATCACAGTATCCAACTGCATATTCCAGTTTGTTGACATTTGTTCAACTTTCTGTTGTATCGTTTAAATCCTCGTCTTGCAGAATAGCATAAGGCTACAACATAAAACTTATTTTACAGTCATATGGTGCCTTGTAAGGATATACCCCCTCAAAGCAAAAAACTATATATTAAAAGAAAAATTACAGCAACAGAAAAAAAGTTAGATGCAGTCAAACTTCTTTTAATAAATAAAGTACAATAGTGATCAAATCTGTAACGGTTTGTGTTACCTATTGAAACAGACTCAGTTCTGAGTGTCTTTCAATTCATTGAAGTTATTCAGTGAAAATATAAGAAGAAAATCTGTATATTTTCCCAGTAAATTCATTTATTGTGATGTGGGACAACAATTACAAACCTTTCTGTGCAAGTATAACTGTCACTGCATTTTGCTAGCAACACTCAAACATCTTTCCTCACTGATGTACAAAACAAAACTTTTTCCTCCTCTGCTGTAGCCTGAAGGCATCAAAAGTAATAGTTATTTAATGAATGCTCTTTGTGAACGATGTGCAGTTCATATTTGCAAACTGTGCATTAAGGCTGTGATAGCAATGGCATAGGTCCCAAAGAAAATTAATTTTTCACAAAGCATTTTGTGATCAAAGCAACTCATATGGCCCTCTGAAGGGAAAATATAAATCATATTTACAGATATAGCAGTAACGGTCGATGAACGTTTGCCATAAACATTCAGTTAATGTACAAACTGATTCTCCATCACAACATTTCAGCATCAGAACAACAGAAGCACTTGTGGCATCATAAATTAAGAATTTCCTGCACATCATCCAATCAGAATGTTTGATTTGTTCTAATATTAATGTATATGCAATACAATATTCAATTGTGTTTTTATTGCTAGAACATGAAATCTAAATCAAACAAAATATTCTCCCATAACCTGGCATGTGACAAGAATCGAGAACTGAACTTAGAAGATTCAAGTGAGAAACTTTCAGTGTTGCATGAAAAATATCTACAATCATCAGAAAGGTATGTGAGAAAGGGAGTGGGGTCAGTGGACGCAGTAAAAGTGAACAATCCATGAGTAAAAACAAATACATTCAGCTGCAGTCACTAAAGGAAGTCTACCCATGAATAAAGGTAACTGAGGACCTTTACCATTCCTTTGAAAAACTAACAACAACCACAACGGTTACAAACTGAATGGGGAAAAAATCAAAACCCTGAAAGAAATGAGAGAATATAAACACTAATTTAAAATGAAGTTCATGAATCTCACAATTCAGGCCAAATAATAAAAAACATCTATGGACTGGATTCTTTCAGGAGAAATGCAAGTACTGGTTATAAAAAAGGTTCAATTCCCTTGGTGAATTAAAAACGGGCTTGCATATCAAGGCTGTGTTTCGCATGCAAGACTATTTGTAAGATCGTAATCTCAGTGATTTTATTTTATTTTTTTTTAAATGATCCAAATTCACACATTTCATTCAGTCTTATCCAATATGTACTTGAATAGCTATTTCTGTAACAGCATAAATGGGATTCTAAGTAACATCTTACACCAACAGCAAGTCTTCTTGGATCTTCCTGAAATCTTCTGGAAACTTGCAGTTAGTTTCCAACAGTGTCCACGGGTAAGAAATGACTAAAGTGGTCCTCCTAAGCTCTACAAACCCTTCTCTTCTGTCTTCCACCAACTCCAATCCAGTCATCACAAACAAGGAAAAGAGGGCTGAAAATAAGAGCCTGTCAAGTTTCATAAAACACATTCTTCACATTTGTTTCCATCTGTGGCGATTCATTACTGGATGTCTTCCACATAGTTAGCAGGATAGAGGCCCGTTTGTCCATCCTTGAGCCTGCCTTTGCACCAGCCCTGATCATCTTCTTCACCTATTTTGGTAAATTCATCACCTGGAAATGGGGAGAGAGAAATCGTAATCAATCTTAATCTACGTACATATACAGAAGTCATTTTAATTTTAAAGGTTAAAAAAAGGGGGGGAAAAAAAAGAAAAAAAAGAATCAAGTCAGTTTACAGCATCAGCGTCAAATATGCAGCTAAATTTTTTTGAGCAGAACCAAGGTCACCAGAACGCAATCTAATAATGGGGATGCAACTTTAGGATGTGGTTAAACAGAGTTGCATCATGGAAGTATGCATCTCCAGCAACTATATCAATATGGACTCAAATCTTTTAGGGCCCTTTCTAGCACCTTGTTGAATCAATGCCATGAAGAATTAAGGCAGCCCTGAAGACAAAGGGAGGTTCAACTCTAAGATGTACCCTAAGGTCATAGGTGTACATTACTGAAATCATAATCTCCTTCACAAATGATTGCTTGAGGCCAAACTGACCCCTTTTAGTCATGTACCTGCTTTGAAGCTCAGCTCATCCTGCTCCTGTCCCTCATAGTCGTAGAGAGCTTTGACAGGCACAGATACAACAGGAGAGGCCGGCTCTTCCTCGAATGGATTACCCTCACCATTGGTGGAGAAAGGGTTACCACCTGTGTCCTCATCCGACCAGTCTGGAGTCTTCTCCGTACTGCTTGCACTGGACAGACAGACCAACCACATAGTAAAACCCTGGTATTTTGCCTCACAAGTCAAAGAAAAACCGTCAAGGCAGGTGGAAAGAGTTTGGTTAGAGCAAAAAAAGAAAAAGAAAAAAAAAAAAAAGGGGGGGGGGGGGGGGGGGGAAATAAAACAAATACAGTACAGTGGAAACCCTTAAGCATAAAATAGGCATCTCCAAATGCAGGGAAAAAACAAAAAACAAAAAAACTCCTTTTGGGTCAGTCTAAACAACTGCAAGACTAAAAAGCAAGCATTTGGTTGACGCAGGATAAATGATTTCAAAATTGCTTATATGCCACTGACAACAAGAACTTGAAGTCTATGGAGACGAGAGAGAAATAATAGGGGGCAAAGCAAAAAAAAAAAAAAAAAAAAAAAAAAAAAAAAAAAAGAAAGAAAGAAAGAAAGAAAAAAAAAAAAACCATCAACGCGACATGTAAGAAAAACAAAAACCGAAGCACAACAAGATGAAGCAAGACAAATCACAATTGTCAACGCATGATTGGAGTTTAACTCTGACCAGGAGAGGGAGCCACCTAAACATCAGAAGGAACTTGGCAGGCAAAGCTGAAAAAAACAAAACCAACAAGAATAATTTACAGTCAGACCAGTTTATGGTTTCAAGGCTATTTTTGGATCCCTCCACCCATTAGGTACAACTGTTATTCAAATGAATAAAAGTTGATACACAAAACTTACTCATTTTGTTTTAAAGAGCCTTTAAATTATCAGCTGGCACAAAAAAAAAAAAAAAAAAAAAAAAAGGAAACAGAAAGACCAATTTCAAATATCCAGATCTGACTGTAAGAGAGAAACAATGCATTTCCACAGCAGAAGCATGCGCCTCCATGCGCATACACTTAACGTTCTGCAAGACATGAAACTGTTAGGGATGAAGAAAAGACACAGGCTTTGTGTGCAATGCCATTCAATGACCATGCAGAGCCACAACATGACACCTGAGGAAGGAGAGAATAAAAAGTAGTGGGAAGAAACCAAGAAAAGGAAAATGCACGAGACGCGACACCAACGACGCTCCACATAGCAAAGGTAGAAACAGAAAATGCTGCAGGTGAGCGTTTCCGGTTCACCAACGTTTTTATTTCCTCTTTATTCACAACGGTGTTGTTGACTGTGATCTCCTGCTCCACGGCAGTCTCCCCCACTTCATCGTCATCTTCGTCAAACGGGTTCGTGCCCGCAGGTGCAGCTTTTGGTACAGTCAGGCTGACAACATGGGACACAGTGAGAGATTGTTGACAAGCATGCATACAGAGTCACACCTGGGATTTTAAAAAAAAAAAAACAAAACAAAAAAACCCCCCAAGTTATGCATAACAGGAAGCAGAAGAAGATTGGATCATTGACCCATTCGATATTTTAGTCCAAAAGGAAACTAAAGGGCTATTGCTGTGATGGACTGACAGCCTATCCATGGTGTACCGAGCTTCTCGCTCAGCGACAGCTGGGATGGGATTTAAGTTCATAAGCATGTAAGAAAATGGTTGGGCAAATGAACATGTGTCCAGTGAGGTAACAACTTGAAGTTCATCAGCACATCACACAAGTTAAAGTTGTCCTATCAGCCTTTCACTAAACCCCTCAACCCAACAGTGAGAATCCAAACAAAACAAAGCTGGTCTTGCACAACATCATGGATTTCCCAGCAGGTTCCAGTAGTGTGCATGTAACTATAATGAGCTCTTACAGTCAGACTCGAATCTTTTACGCCATTCTCTGGATTGAAATGAGTTTAGACATCAGTTTAAGTATCCAACCCCAAACAAGGCCAGGCATAGTCAAAGACCGTCTAATGAAGTAAATATTCAAAACTGAGTTAGACAAAAGTCATTGAGCAAAGAGTTGTACAGAAGACTGTGCAAAGTCCCTCCAACAATGTGGGCTTTACTCTATTTTTAAAAAGATGGGAAAATACTGACAGCACTCAAGAAGCAACTTTTTCTGTAAGACTTCCCATCACTGAATCATGTTTTCCACCATCTTAAAAAAAAAAAAAAAAAAAAAAAAAAAGATACGCTTGTGCACCTGCTTTTTCAGCAGGGCCGTCTGACGGTTTTCCCGTCATGGGCTACATTTTCTAAAGCCTGATAATAGAGTGTATGAGTCTAGATGAAACACAGGCAAGCTCAAAAGGTTATTTTAGAATTTAATCAGGTCATAGAATTAGTCAGCTGAAGGTTAGAGATTTCTGCCTCTGTTGCACATTTAGCAACAGCAAGAGAGGTGGGGCTATAACTGTAGGTTTAAGGACAGCTGGAAGACCCAGTAATTTTCATATTTATATGAAAGAGTGACATCAACAAAGCATGAAACTAAACAGACAGAAAGAGCATTCTAGTGAGACTTGTTTTTCACTAATAAGTGCTGCATGTCATAATTATCACAAAGCTATCAAAAACATCAGTGAGCCCCTCCCTGAGCCCTTAATTGCCAGCTGTGGGTTGTTTAGGTGTAAAAACCCTGTGAAGAAGTCACATGAGGGTTGTTTACTTCCTATTATTGTGATTGTGTTTCAAGGAGCAAAAAACCAGAAGAAGGCCTGTATCAGAGGAAACAAGACTCCTACTCCCTGTTTATAGAAACATTTACAGAAGCAGTTATCAGTTGGCCCCAAGTACAGAAATGTGAACGCCTTTGTTTGCATAGTCATGCTATGCTCTCCGAGTTAAGCCTGTGGCATTATTACAGCAAACACTTCTGCAGTGGGAGTCTGGTACAGTGTAACTTAGCTGACTGAAACCATCCAAAGTTGACCTCATAATCATGAATTAAAAGACTTGACATTGCTCTAAGCAAGCTCTAAGAGTTTTAAAATCGGTTTGATTCATGTCTGACACTTCAAATCAAGGACAAAGAGGAAAAAAAAAAAAACCAAAACCAAAAAACCCAACAACAAAGGGAAAGAAAAGACAAATCTGACACCGACTCAAAAACAAGTTTCACCCTTATCCAAGTTGTGACTACAGATAGGGATCAGACTTGAAACAAGTACCCATACTCACTGATGTTCAAAAAGAACCAACAATAAGCAGCATATACGGGGGAGTGGCAGCAAGTGCAATGGTAGTGGTCAGAGGCCAAATACTTTCCATGCTTGGCATTCCCTCAATCGGCTCCTCTACACACTCCTCCACAAGTTTTAAATGCACACATCTTCCTGCTTGTTAAGAGCAAACAGCAGGTGTTTGCACATTAAATTGAGAGATTACAAAGCTACAAAGGAATGTGAAGAGTTGAGGCCTCCCAAAACACACAGGCCCATAAAAACCAATCACACACACACACACACACACACACACACACACACAAATCATTTAACCAAGTTTTTATAGAGCGTATCTAAATTAGTCTTTTGTCATCATTTCCATGACTTGTCAAGTCCACAGTACTGTTGCCACGACACAGTTAACAGATGTCTGGGGACAACTACATTCCCATCTTATCGCTTTAGAAAGACTCCTTCATGTTATTAAAAACCGCCAGCCATTTAACTTTGATAGAAGCCTTAAATCCCTTATGTATTTTATTAGATCAATGGAGGATTAACTCACTTACTATAAACTGAAAGAGGGTTTGTGTCGATATTTTGCTTAAATCTTAAAATGAGTCTGTTAATTACAGTATTAGTTGACATAACATCTTAGCCCACTTGCTTTAAGTACAGATGTCCGATTAATCGACCCTTTTTTCAACTTGTCACTACCAATATGAATGCCTATAAAGCATGTGCGTGGGTTGTATTTTCACAGTACTTTTGGCATGCTTTCAGGTATGCACCAGCAGACTTAGTCTCTTGACGATAACTTTATCCCAACAATCTGTATCAAAATGTTTACTGTTGCCATGGGGACGGCTGCACAACTGAACATCATTCCTGGAGCTTCCCTCATGCAAAGTTTACAGCCATTCCTTAAGAGTAGGATGCCATGCACAGAGTGCAGCAGCATCTTTGATGTGGTGAGTTTGGATAGATGTGTGTATTAAATCAGATGTTCTATTCTCTGCATGTTTGACAAAGACAGTGAACCAATGAGTTATCAGACATCTACCTGTTGCTGGTTTTGGCAGGCTGAACAGGCTGGTCTGACCCAGCTGGACTAATGCCCGTCAATGTGATGCCCTCTGATGGCTTCTTCTTTTCTCGTCTGCTCAAGGTTCGGTTGAGGTCTATGGACCATTCCTGTTACACATTTAAAAAAATTACGTATTAAAAATTAACCGTACAACTGTGCCAAACTTAGCCAAGTGAAAAGCGTGAATCAACAAGCCCATCAGCTAGTACAGGGAGAACTTAAGCACAGCATCTTAAACACACAGCCCCAGAGTCCCTGATCAGTTCAGCGTTTCTCAAGCTGATCCACTAATTCTCAATTTTAAAACTGTGCATACATGTCTGTTTATATTTGAGTGTGTCAAGGATATACAGACATATGCAGCATCCATAGCCCATTGAAAGAAACATCACCAACAAATTTTCCCCCTCAACCAAAGAGGAAGGTTATTACATAATTTTATTCTTCCTTAAAATGGATGCAAGCATAACCTCAGAGCTCCAATTGTTTCTCTAACCCCTCTGATTTATAACTTAAAACCAAAGTCTTCCATGACACAGTATCATGTGACACTGCAGAGTTCACATGAACTGCAGGAATGCCTCAGAGGCTGAAATGACGGGTCAGAGTCCAAAAGTTAGAAAGACGAAAGATAAATTACAGCAATTCTGATATCGAGGAAAAGTAAATGTCAGGAAGCTTGAACCTTTGACTGGCACTGATAGTATTCATATATTGTCTGCATATACCACATGAAGTTTTGTCTCAGTTAAGTTTCACTAAGGCAACTTGAGTCAAAGGCACACACAGAATGAGAGAGGGTTAGTGGGAATAAATAGTCTCCCTGTGGCTGCTGTGAGAGAATAGCCCTCATGCAGAACTCACTACAGTGGACCATCTCTTAGAGGGACGATGACGAGACCATTCCAAATTCTGTCAAATATGCGGAAAGGAAAGCAGGGGTACAACAGGTTTAATGCAGATAACACTATGTAATCCTAAACCATGTTGCTGAAACAGTTGCATAAACAAAAAAAAAAAAAAAAAAAAATCTCCATCTTGCAGGGAAATGAAGACAGTGATGTTTTATTCAGTTTACTTAAATGTGCCATGGATAGCAGTTCTCAGTTGTGTAGAATTTAATCTAAGGGGAGATATATTCCTCTTTAAACCCCCCCCCCCCCAAAAAAAAGACAAAAAACAAAAACCAACAACCTAAACTTCCAAAAATAAGCACTAGTCAGACAGAAAGTGGAAGAAGTTGGCTCACGGGAACAACTATGCCTGCAAGAGTATTCAAAAACACTAAATTGTATCAGTGGAAGCGCATGCAGCTTTACCCGCAGACAGATCTACTTCCACCTCTGGTGTCTCAATGCCAAGAGTGACAGAAGGCTATAACTCCTGCTTGGGCCAAATGCTTTACTTCCCTTGAAACTTTTTCATTCAGATGTTTTCCCCATTTCTGACCTGTGGTGCTTACAGCTGCACCTCAAGAGTACCCGCAGCTCTTAAGATAAGCTTCCTAAAGTACTTTAATTCATTCTTAAATTACCCTACTGAATAATATATATAACAGCTATTAGTGTATATCATCATCTCATCAAGTCTGGAACAACAACCCACTCTTCAGAGTGACACGAGTCAAACAGAGCATCCGGTTCAGATGTAAAAACTATTTGGAAACCTCTAGCAATTGCTCTCAGAGCTCAACCCTTCCCCTAGCCGATTTACACTCATGCATTAAATAAGTGTGGTCTTTAGTACATTACCTCAAACTGGGGCCAGTTCATTGGCATTCCAGGACCATGATTGGACCGGAACCATTTTAGGTCCTCTTCAGGATCGGTGCCAGAGATTGTGTCGTCCAGTGTGTGGTAAACTCCCTGATATCTACAATGACAAAGGGCAAGGGATACACTTAAAGTGCAACTATTCAAAGCTCCAACTTCTCCCACATCTGTGTCTTTCTGAAAGGGATGTTATGTCATTTCTGACCTGTGATTGGTTGAGAGGTCCAGGTGCTGCTTAACCTCCAGCAGCACCTCTTTGAAAAATTGAATGCGCTTGTCTTCAAACTGCTGGCACTGCTCGAACACTTGCTCCATGTTTTCCATGTACTGAGGGGTCAATTTGTTCAGCTCCTCGATGGATTTCTCATAACGTTCTTTAGTCTGAAAGGTAAGAAGGGAAGAAATGATAAATCACATTTAACAAACAAAAACTCACGCAGATTCCCACATTCAGCTAAAGGGGGGGGGGGACAAAACAAAATGTCTTCCCAGTTACAAGCCTCCCTCTTAGTCTCTTGCCACAGGAAACTGTACCTTCTGGACCTCTTGCTGACACTTTTCCACCTTTTCCTGGAGTTTCTTTTGGGCTTCAGGGTTATTGTTGCTCTCGAGTTTGCTGTTAGTCTCCCTGCTGGCTGCAAGCTTCTCTTCTTTACAAGCAGTGTGGTAGGCCTTCTTCAAAGTCTCTACCTGCAGGTTTGATGGTTAAAGTAAAATTAAGGAAATGACACAAGTCGTGTGTAACCAGGTAACTTGAAACAGTGTGAGGAAGTGTGGAAAGAATTGTTAACACTGGTATCTGAAGATATAACCACCTCTTTACCCAGCCTTAATTTGTGTGAAAACTTTCAGTGAAGTATGTAAGCAAACAACATTTGTTATGCTTTCCAAAATGTTCAAGTGGCTGCCTTCAGATTTATGTGAAACTGATGACCGCACTTGCTCACTGAAAAAGCTGAACTTTTTAATGTCATTTGTAATCATTACGCTAGATGGCTCAAAACAACAAGAGCCAGCCCTAATTTTTAAGTTATAACAGACATTTGTGTGTTTTCCCTTTTCTGAATAGAAAAAAAAATATTTAATGTCCACAAAAACAAAACAAGAAGGCTCGGGCCTATGAATAAAATACTTCATAGTCAGTTTAGAAGGCAGGTCCGATACTGACACAATACCCACTTCCCCCATGTCAGCTAGCCAGTTAATTACCCCCATTTTCTCTCTGCCATTCATCGCTTGTCCTTGCCCATCTGGTCAATCAATAAATCTCCATCACAAAACAGTTTTGCTCAATGACAGGCCAGGATGTCACCATCCCCTGTGACATCATACTCACAGGAAGTAGTGGGAGCCTGAAGGTTGCAACATGCCCGGTCATAAATATGCCCAGGAAGAAGGGGGGGTAAGGTTCCAACAAGTAAACAGGCTAAAATAAAAGTAGCAGTAGGAAATACATAGACCTCATTTTCAACCAAAGGAGTCTCCCTCTGTGCCCTCACCATTTCCTTTCCTATGCCTGGCAGTAACCTTCAAAATCAACACTAACCAGATACAACTGTGCTTGTGCTCTGGTGTTGTTTAAGACATTGTTTGCTCTTCTTTCCATGACTACCACTGAGTCAGTAAAATGTATTCATGAGAACTGAGGGGTAAAATTTATAGCTGTGATCAGCAAGATGATAAATGACTTCCTTGCTTTAGATAAGATGGCAAAACTGGAAAGCTTGCTAAGCACCAAACAGTTTATCAACATGTGCTAACTGTATCAGAATTGTGCAGCCAAAGTCCTGAAACAGACAAAAGGACTCGCTCGATTTTATCAACTGAATTTTAAGACAACAAAATCCACCGAGTGCATTTCATTTTTGACCCACAGACCATAGAAGGTGAATGACATTAACAAATTAAAGTGAAAATGAGCAAAATAATAGCCATCACTTTAAGTTGAGAAATTTTACTCTGCCCTATCCAACTTCAAAGAGGCACAATTGAATAAACTACCAGAGGGATACTGCTGAATGCCATATGAGTCATAAGAAAGACTGTCCTTCCTCAGCAACAAAGGTGTGTTAACACCCTGTTTTTGGTCATCTGACATGCAACCATGGTTGCATATAAAAACCAAAAAGTTAAAAATGAACTTCACAAGAGAAATGACGTTCTCTGACTGCTGAGATCATCTTGTGATAAATATAGCAGTTTTTAAAATTGAGTAATTAAGTACTTCCACCTCTTGAGATAGTCACCCTTAAAATTTCCTTTTTGTGACATTCCTTGTTTGGTAGCTTGTTAGCCTGTCTTTTCAGGCTACAGACCATACAACCAGAGGATGAAATTTAAAATGAGAACAAAGTGATGTTTGTGCCAGACTAAAATTTGTAAAGCCCAATTTTGATTTGCAATCCTCAAATGTGAAGCCTTACCTAAATGTTTAGTTCTAGAGTAAAGCTGACGCTGCTCATGATTTATTAAAGCTAAACTACATTTTTCCTAACTCACATCAAATGTCCTGAGCTCATGAGAAGTTTGAAATTCACACCTCTTTGAGTTTCTTGGCCCAGGGTTTTTGAGCCTTGCGGAAGCCATCTTCAGTCTCTTTAGTCTCTTTGAAGCCACCGATCATCTGTTTGTGGAAGGACTCTCTCTGCCAGTTCTTCAGCTTCTCATAGTCTTCTCCCATCAATGCTGCTTTCACCTCCATGTGAAGCTCGCTCACCTTCTCTGCCTCAGTACACAGAGCAGCCCACGCTCGCTCCAGCGTGCCATATTGAGGTCCTGACGGAAGAGTTATTGAGAAAATTCACGCTTCGATTCAACTTGAGCTCAAATTTCCCATTGTTGATGATGAATCAGCACATTGTTCTGGGTGATAAATATATTAGAAAGATTAAGATGCTACAATAATTATAATTTATTGTAGGTTTTTCACCCAAAGAGCCTTTAGGCAACCGAACCGGCACAGTATAAACTACACTCAATTTACTTAAGACAAAGCAAAATCTTTATGTATATAAAAAAAAATTAACTATGTACAATTTAATCTTACCTTTCTCTACAAGTTGCCGCCAGCGCTTCCCCCATTCTGTGAGCTGCTGTGCGTAGGCCTTTTCAATACGCGCCCGCTCATGAATGCAGTTCATGAGATCTGTGCAGAGCCGACTACCATCGTCTATCCGTTTCACGGTGCGCTTGTAGTTTCCAACCTGCAAACCAGAAAATAAAACTTGATGGATATACAGAAAGAAAGAAAAAACCCACACAAACTACAGTGCTTGTTTTCTATTAAAGGGCTTTCTTTTGGAGAGCAGTTACACCCCTCCCAAGAATGATTTAGAGCATAATTATATTATAATTGATCCTCAATCGTTTGCTTGAGTTGAGCCATTTAAAAAAAAAAAAAAAAAAAAAAAAGTGTAAATAACCAAGTTACAAACTGTAGAACAGAGGAAAGATTTAATGCATCTCACCTCCCAGAAGCTGTCACTGGAGACATCAATCATGGAGTCATCATAGGTGCCTGACATGGCTGCTGCCCAAAGCTACACTTAGTGTGTGGGTCCTAGAGAAAACGCATGCAAAAATTAAAAGTCAGAATATCCATGTTATGAGCACAAACCACACTCCATTTAAAAAGGTCCAAGGCTTTTTACAATCAGTCTAGTTCACATGTTATTACAATAACTTTCTGTTTCACAAATGTGTGGGGGGGAGACAAGCTGATGTTCATAAACCAAAAGGAGGAAGGGAAACATTTTAAACACTCAAATTTGTCTTCCCTCCATGCATTACAAAACCACCAAGAAAACAGCATTTAGTCAACATCACTGTTCTGTCACAAAATTCCACAGAGACTACAGCTGTGTTCAGACGCAGATAAGATGTGAAAGATAAAAGGTTCAGAAGAGCAGTTCAGACAGATGCAGAGTGTGTGATCTGGTTCGATAATCTTGGCCAGCAGGTGGGTCCCCCACGCCCCCACCAGCACATATGACAAGTTGAAACCACAGCGGCTACTCACAGAACACTGAGTCTCTATTATCGCAGAAAAAGAAACCATCAAGAGGCGCACAGCGGGCAGCTTCCGTTTCCTCCAGACTAGTACGACAGTCTTTGCTCTGTTACTCCTTGAGTCCTCGCATCCAGCATTTCAAACTCAAAAGCCTCAAAAAACAGGCAGTTTATTCTTCCCTTCACTCCTCTCTGCTAAATTTCCCACTCCTCTCCTTCCTCTCATCCTCATCAACTTGGAGGCCCTTTTCATTCTAGTATCTCATATACATTTTCAGATCAGAGTTGAATCTAACCGATGTCAGCTGACAGTTTGCAAGTATCAACAGGATGCAAATGCTTCTCAAATGGGCACTTCAAAGTGTATTTGAACTTTCACCCAGCAAATTCTGTGCTCAGCTACACTTAGAGCAGAAGTAATTTGAAGTTTTTAATAATGCTCAGATGCTGAGGTAGTAAAGTCAAATGTGGCTTCAATAAAAATATAGCAAATTAAAGCGTTCATGTTCTACCTCTATTTTTTTTTAAGATCTGTAACTTAAAAAACAAAACTACACACTTTTAGATGCATTCACACCCACAGTGAGTTTAGCAGTTTTATCAAAGTCTTGTAAAACTCCTCCAGTAGTCACTTTTACTTTAAAAAAAAAAAAATCAACTTATAAATCTAACAATTCTCACCCCCAATTGAGAGCTGTCCACTTCCGACTGGATCACACAAGATTCAATTTAGTGCCAAGTATGAACACACTGGGCCCCTTTCAGCTGTGCGAGACAGTGAGAAGATGAGGCCCACTGCTCTGTGGGTCTGTTCATCAATGGTCAGTGGCCCATGGCCTCCAGGGCAGGACTTGGACAGAGGGTAGTATTGTGGTGTCCACAGGCCAGGGAGGCAAATGAACAATTTTCTCTTAAACTGTGAAGTTATGTCGGTCTAACAGCCAATACACACACTCAGAAGAAACTATGCAACAACAGATGGTGTGCCACCATTTCTATACATTTTTTCTTTTTAAGAAAAAAAAAGAAAAAAAAAAAAAGGGGTGAACTTTAATTTTCTCATAAATGACAGCTTTAATAAGCTGTAGTTGTGGAGCATTTTGTCTGCATCAAAAAGTTAGTCCAGTTATAACACCATTCCTGACTCAGTTTATTGTTGTTAAACGGGTTACTTCTCTAAATAAGAGCACCATTTCAATTTCATTATTTGTGCATGTAAGCTACACACTATATAGAGAATCAGAGAAAACAACAATACTGAGTCAAAAATGAGCAAAATGGGTCCCTTTTAAGTTAAACACCACACACCCTGTTCAGTCATCATACACTTTTGAACCAATGATGGGTGGAGAAGGGGAACTAACCTTGAGCTCTAACATAACAGACTTGACTGATTAGACGTGACCGTATAGTGCAAAATTCACAATTTTCTTTGTAGACCATCCTTCATAAGAAATCATGTAAGAGGTATAGATGATCAAAATCTCAAAAGAGACAAGCCAGAAGAGTGTAAATGAGCATGTGATCATTAAACTTCAAACAGATACCTCTTCATAACAAAATTAATTAGAGCCAATTTCCAAGAATTAAGGGGCATGTGCAATCCTGTTGTCCTATCCCTCCTACCAGCCGTTTCAAACAGTGGACTACACAACACAAGCTACTTGTGTGGGTGACAGGAAGAGAAAAAACAAAAAAACAAAAAAAAAAAAAAAAAAAAAAAAAAAAACGCCCAAACAAAAACAAAGGTGATGTCAAGGGGCAAGGACATTTGAAACCAGCAAGAAAATTCAACAGAAACCTCTAATAACATCATAATGACCTAAAATGAGTAAACCAATAACAACCGTAGTAATACACATTTCTGTTTTGCTACTCATGGGAGGGGATGAAACTGAGAATATGACTTTGCCTTTACAAGATACATAAACATCAACATTTTGAGATGTGTTCATGTGCTTGGGGATATGAAAACTCAGTTTAAACTACATACTTATATTCTCAGGATACAAATATGTTTGAGCTAGGGCTGCTCGATTATGGCAAAAATGATAATCACGATTATTTTCACTGAAATTGAGATCACGATTATTTGACGATATTTATTTCGTCCGCCAGAGCTTATATTATTTTTTTACATGCTGTAGTGCCATTTGTGGGAGCATTTCAAGTTGCTATACATCAATACAACTGTTATAGCCCATATTTTAAAAATGTGTATGCATTAAGTCCATAGTAACTACATTAATTGCAAAAAAGTGCAATAAACTACAAAAAAATTGAAAATAGTTTTTGTTTTTACATATATTTCTACTTGGAGAAATTTAAGAGGTTTATCCCTCAAAACTTTAAATACAAAAAAGTTGCAAAAAATAGTTTACAACAACAACAGGAAATTTATTTTGAGTGTCTTCATAGTTTTATTTTTGGAGATACAGCAATTTTTATATACTGCAGGAAAAACAAAAAAAACAATCCTATGATGCAAATTTGCAAAGAATGTGCATGTGCATCAAAATAAACTATTTCCAGCAGTGCAATTCGAGTTCTAAGGCCTACAAGTAAAAAACTACATTTTCCGCAAAAACGACGTCACTTGCGATAGTTCGCGTTGACGTCTTGTTCAATGTGGGAAGTTCATGATCGGATCGGCAAAGCGTGTTTCTGGAATATTATGTTTTTGTTCCTGCAAGCTCTTTTTATGCAATTTTTGCAAAGCTATATGTGGAAGGAAACCGTGACCGAGGACAAGCTGATGGCATAAGAAGTACGTACAACTCCTCTGGTTTCATATGGAAAAAAATTTATTGTGCTAGCTTAGCGTTCAGGTTCTACAGGGATTTAAAAATAGTTACACAAAATGAGCATGCTGCTCTGACCGGCTTTAAAGGTTTAACAATAACAATGTATTGAATAATGACTTTAAAAAAAAATATATAAAATAGTGTGCAAATACTGATAACAGTGCAAATGTTTGCAATATAAGAAATAAATGAAAAATGTGAACTTTGCAGTGTTGCTCTGTGGTGCAGCTACGACACCATAGCAAAGTTTACACACTGTGTCTACTTGATCCACGTCTGACTCCGCGAAGCCATAATGTTTCCACACCACTTAAGTTTTTTTTTTTTTACCTCTATTTTCAACCAACGGCAGTCCACTCCTCTCCAAATAACTTCTGCTTAGCTTTCCGAGCTTCCCTCGGGTCCTCTTGTTGTGACGCGTGTTCGAAATGCAGAGCAGTGCGCTTGATTTGCCACATGGAGCAGCGCGAGAGTAAAGCATGAGGGAGGGGCTAATAATCGGCTCAGTCATTTTTAATGATCGTTGAAAGCCCAGATGTAATCGTGATTAAAATTCGATTAATTGAGCAGCCCTAGTTTGAGCAGGTGATTGTTCTAGTAGCTACATTCAAAATAAACAAGGATGAATAGGACAATCTGTTACACACTTAAAAGAAACTTAAATCGCCACAAAGACTGAATTCCTATATAGGAAAACCTCTGCACACCCTTGGCTCTGAAGGACATTGTGTGGACTGTGCTAAACAATTGAACACAGCTTGAGCCAGAACTGTAAACAATGGTGTTGACTAAGCTGGGGTCTGAAGTCCACTCAGTCTGTCACTGTAGGAGAACGCTGGAAATTTCAACACTATGCTGCTATGCCCAAGCAAAAAAACAACAACACTTAAATATGCGGAAACTAAAGTCGAGAGTGTTTATCGTTTAAATTTGAATTGAATAAAAATGACAAGTGTCTTTCTAAATGTATGATTTAATCAAGACTATAGACTGCCTTAGATTACAGGCTTAGAAATTGCATAATCACTGAAGTCTGATAAGTGTATGTACTAACCACAGTGGAATTTAATTGCTGACAATAGCCTTAACCCTTGTGATGTCCTCCCGATTTGCATACAATGTGAGCCATCAGGGGTCAAAAGTGTCTCCACTTCATTTGACTGTTTTTTAAAGTATAAATTGTCAATCAATTCAGTGTTACACCTTAGTTTTACTTAAGACCAACACATTAACACAAAATTTACTCAACATTTTACATTTTAGGGCCACCAGACCTTTACAAAAAATAAACCCTGTTTTTTAGCGAAAACAAATTGAGAAAATTAAATATTTAATTGTTTAGATAATTTTGACTATCTGAATAACTAGAGAGTGCTGTATGTTGAACTTTAGTGAGAAAGTTTTTTTTCAAGCGTTTGAAAATTTTTAATGGCAGCAAATAATCACACTGGTGGTCCTCAGGGGTCAAAAATGTCCCCACTTCATTTGACTGTTTTTTAAAGTAAAAAGTATAAATTGTCAATCAATTCAGTGTTACACCTTAGTTTTACTTAAGACCAACACATTAACACATAATTTACCCAACATTTTACATTTTAGGGCCACCAGACCTTGTTTACAAAAAATACACCCTGTTTTTTTAGCGAAAATAAAACAAGAAAATTAAGTATTTAATTAAATTAAATATTTAAAAAAAATTAAAAAAAAAAAAATTAAAAAAAGAATTCTCACTAAAGTTCAACATACAGAGTGCTGTATGTTGAACTTTAGTGAGAATTCTTTTTTTGAACCATTTATAAATTTTAAATGGCAGCACATAATCACACCTGTGGTCCTCAGGGCTCAAAAATGACCCCGTTTGCTTTGAAGCAACAAGTATAAAATATCATCCATCTCTGTGTTTCAAGGTTTTATTCAACTTTATTTCAACTCATTGCCTGACAGTTTTCTATATTTTGGCATGGTAGGAGGGCATGAGTCTGAGTGAAGGCAAACTTTCATGAGGACAAAGGCGTGTCCATATTTGACCCAAGTGCAGGAGGAAGCTCAGGTTTATTCCTCTGCACTGGTCCCATCATGGACAGCATTCTTTCTGCAGTTGCAGGCCAAGGGGCATATACAGTAAACAAGCTGTTACAGGTGATTGTTTTCTTTTGGAAACCTGCAATGTTAGGGACAACTCGTGTCCTGACTGCAGGACAGACGGTTTGCCATCGCACACGAGCATGTTCCATGTACAGCTGGACCTGCATCACATGCTGCCCATGTTTTTGTCTCAAAGTTCCCTGGTTTACTTGGATGTTCTGTTGGAGGGGACAGAGTCCTCTGAAGGGGACTTGGTGCTCATACAGTCACATCAGTACCAGGATCTTACATCACAGCAGGAGGAACACCCACTTGTGTTTCAAGTCAAGTCAACACCAACACACATCATACACCTCAAATGGGAGCACGTTTGTGTCATGAACGACGATCATCTATTGTGTCTTTATCAAGAAATTATGTCCTTTTTGTGCTTCTATGATTAATCTTGTGTCAGCATGAAAACTTCTCTACCAGACTCAGGATGTCATAAACTGGCCGTAGCGACTCTACTGGATGCACGGCAGTAAGAATCAACACACCCACATATGCCTACAGCTGCATTCGGTCCATTTTTCTTCCTCTCTTGTTGTCCCTCCTTGTTCATCATTGAGTTGGCTGTAGAGCAGGTCATCTGCTAATTGGATGGTTGGTGGTTCAATCTCTGTGTGCTCTAGTCTGGAGTTCCTACCAAGGTGTCCTTGGGCAAGTTACTGAACCCCAACTTGGTCTCTGATGCATCCATTGGCATGTGAACGTTAAAAAGCAGAATACAAGCAGAATACACTGTGTATAATGCTTTCAGTACTCGAGTAGAAAAGCCACTCAAGGAGTATGGGACCTGGCACATGTGCTTGGACTGTGGTAGATCATCTTTCTCTGAGGCACATGAGAGAGTCATGCATCGTCTGTCACTGGGAAGGTTAGAAGACCAGATCAGTGTTTCCTCACGTTACTGCAAATATTCCTCTGTCTCAGCTGATTCCTCTTTCCTGCTTGATTCTTTGTCTTCATCATAATTGAAATGGATGATGTGTAGTCCTCTGACACATCTTCTATTTCAGTTTCACATTCTGAAAATTCAAGAAACTTCAAGAAGCCCAGTCACTTTCTCTCCAAGCTCCTCAGACTACCATGTCCTGGATGCCTGAGAACCTACTTGAACATAGTTCAGATTCTTCATCACTTTTCTTCACTTCATAGCCTTCTTCCACTTCTGCAGGTGGCTGATGTGCTTTTTCAGAGAAAGGGTAGCATGTGCTCTAAATATTGACAATATTTTCTATATCTTCTAACCCTGGATCTTCCTGAACATTGATTCTCCCTCCTCATTATACTAGAGGACAATATGTGCTTTGTCATACTGGTCATTGCTTTGCATAACATGGTAAAAAAAAAAAAGTATGCTCATCAAAGTATGCAAATCTCCAGTGCAATGGAGGCTTTTGAGGATACTTTCTGTGTATGTATTATTGTAGAGTCTACCTTACAATACGAAACACTTTGATGCGGCTGTTGTTGTGATTTGGCGCTGTATAAATAAAATTTCATTGAATATAGAGCACCTGCCTCCTCATTGTGCTGCCTGTTGTGGTTGTTATGACCAGTGCTTGACCCCACACATCAGTGATCCAAGATCAAAGATGTTTGAAAACAGTATGGTGTGAAAATACGGCTCTTTGCAACACTTTGTACTTTGGGGTCATTTTTGTCCACGAGGACCACCAACGTTATAAAATTCAATAAAAACCACATAAATAAATCAAATTACTTGAAACTTATTCCAATCATTCATAGTATAGTAATGAATAACTTCTGTTATTTTCAGCCCATTTGATGAATAACAAATACATTTTTGATAGCAAAAGATTTCTTTAGAGGACAAAAATGACCCATGGACAACACAAGGGTTAAGATAGAAGTGAACAAATACATTCCTCAGTGCCTGACTGAGCCATGGCATGTTAAGTAAATTCCCACACTGTCACTACTCGAACCCATTTTGCAAAAAACACACCAAAGAGCTGTTCTACGAATTGAGTTCAACACAGCCAGGCTTTCTTCGAGTTAGCTGGACTGACAAAACCCCAAACAGATAACAGTATCTTGATAGCGGTTATCAACTTTCTTTGCCAACCCTGGCTCTCCAAGTGCCCACATGAAAGGGTGAGTTTGACACATCATTTCCCTTTTTTGCCACATCAAAGACTCAAGTTCTACACTGAACGATACTGCATACTTCCAAAGAAAGGGGCAAATATACCAACACAGAAGATGCTGCATAAAATCAAGAATCTTTGAATGGAGAAAAAAAATAAATAAAAAAATAAAAATTCCAGCATCGTTTTTCCAGGTTCAAAGAACTCTCTGGTGCGTGTTTATGTACACAAGTAGATAACTAGGGCAATAAGTCTTTAACTTTAATTGAAATCTATGCATTGTCTTTTTTGGGCTATTTGTTAAAGAAAATTTATTTTATGCTTGAGTAAAGCAAGTCCCATCATAATGAAAATATAATCCTATTGATTTAATTTTGCTTTCAGGAAAGACCAAAACCTTGCTTGAGGATGCATTGGGAGGGTTTGGTACCAATAGTTCTGTATGCAAGAAAAACCAGGCCAATGTGATGCACAGTTTGCACTATGATAACTTTACAACAGATTCCTTTGGTGCTACAGTTTTGCAGGCTGGAGATCTTATATTAATAATCATAATTCTATAATAAGCTGAATGTTACTGAAGTCTGAGTCAGATAAAGTGGAAATTACAGCAGACTTTACACTGGAAAAGGTTATGTGGTCAGCATAGGTTGCTATGGCGCTCTTCCCAGGTTAAAACAGAACCACCTTCATTACACTGAAAGACTTGACATAACTCGCTAACCCATTAATCTTGCTTTGTAATACACTTGTCAGGCTGTCTGTTTGGAAAGTAGTATTAGTGGTTTCTTTTGTGAATGGTTTAAAAAGCAGACTCCGAATAGGGTGAGCACGACCTGATGAGGTATAGTTTACCTCTGCTCAAGTGTTGAAACAAACAGTAAAACAGGACAGGTTGAGCATATGATGTTATTGAAAATAATAATAATAAAATCATCTTCCTTAAAATCATATTGTTTTAAATAGATATGAGTAGTATAAAGCGAGCTCAAGTCTGTTCAATACTCTTATATGAATGACATTAACTTCTAAAACAGTTTACTGTTATTTTAGCTGCTGTTGTAACAGTTCTAAGGTTGTAAAGGTTCAAGGATGTATTCACAGACTACCACATATCTTTAGGCATATATGTATAATTATTAGGAGGAGGAAGAAGAAGAGGAAGAAAAAAAAAAAGACTCGTCTATTACTGTGTTCAACATTTTTAGTCTTTATTATAGCTGGATTTGCTTTCCTTCATGGGGCTTTCCATGATAATCTCATTAGTTTCCAGCTGTGCTGATTTATAATTTCTCCGCATTGGGCATAACATAATGTCAAAATGTGACATTTTGTCATTATGTAGGACACAGGGATAACTGATAAATGCTGTGCATTCCCTCAAAAACAGGACATCGACCAGTGCTGATGAATGGCAAAAGATGACCATTTTATTAAAAGCACATGAACACTTACTGTAGTATGCTGGCAAGAAGTGAGAAAGCCTGAGTCACGTCTGTAAAAAGACACGAGCTCCCAGTGACTTCTGCAAATGGTGGGAAAGACTGCTAAGCAAAACACACCCTTTACCAAGGGCATATTCCTTTCCATAAGCTATCAATAGACAGACTTCTCATTGCATGTTTATGTTCCTCAGAGTGCCCTGCAGACTGTCACAGATAGTAATGAATGAAGCAGAAAAGCAGGAAACAACAGGACGTACGCACCACAGAAATGAGCACATATATACAGCCGACAGGCGCACACATGCCTAAAGCAGTCTTTATATCAGTGGTTGAGAAACATAATCAGAACACCAGATGATACAAAGCAAGTGGTTTGATGAGGATTTGTGATACGATGGCCATTTTCAGTAAAACATTTAATAGTGAAACACAGATATTGCTCCATTCATGTGACATAATCTCATTCTGCCTCCATCTAAATGCATTCAGTAATTGGAGGTATGCTGATGACTTCTGTGTCAGTTTTTGGTGCCTGACAAATACATGTTAGTCTGGATATCTGCCAGTATAAGCAAGAACCCACAACTTATAAAATGAAATGAAAAGGCACATCCACATTTGCTATATTTTTTCCTCAGATAAGATTTGCAAGAATTTTTGAATGGGCCACTAATGACTCCAGGATTGATAGATATTTAACTGCCTGCAAACTGGGCTGCCACGATTAGTCGACTAATCACGGTTACGTTGACTATCAAAATTGTCGACAACAAATGTAATAGTCGGTGCGTCGTTTAAAGCCTTGTAAGATCCTAAAAGACGCACGAGTTAGTAGGATTTAAGAGTGTAATAACGGACTGAAACAGAAGATGGCAGCATTGCATGTACAAGGATGCCAGCTGCCATTAAACCCTGAAGTAGAAGAAGCAACTCAGTTTTCGTAGCTGTGTCCAAATTCAGGCCGCATCCTTTGGAGGCCGATTACGTTACAGCAGCGTGACGAAGGCTTCCCAAATTCGAAGACGCCTCCAACTGCGTTCTTCATTTCCTCAGCGTAGCTCAACCCCCAACCCATCCCAGGAATCATAGCGCGGCCCAGCCAATTCCAGTTTCCAACAATGGCGGCAGCTACTTAGTTCTAATATTACTTTTTCTGGGTCACAAAATAAACTTTTAAGATATTTTCAGGCGAGAATGTAGCTGTGCAAATATCTGATCGGTTTATCAAGACATCACATATTTGCAAAAGTGCTCTGACGTTTTCGGAGACATCTCTTACCCACCAGCTGGCTAGCTAGCTGGGGGGTTTAAGTGGTCACTCGAGCCAGCGAGAACACCGGACTCTCGGCAAATCGTTTTCAAACCCCCCGCGGACTTTCGCTACTCAGGTTAAACATGATATATCAGTGACTTAGGAACAAATAAAACGCTAAAAAAAAAGCCAAACAATAACAGTTTTAAGTTATCTGAGTAAATCGGTCTTGCTGAGATTAAAGTTATAGTTTTCCCACAGCTGAATAAACGTCAAACAGAAAACTGATTAAACGGAACTGTGAGATGGTCGAGAATTTACTCCAGTGTCCTGTTATATTTTAGATAGCAAGGAGCAGACGGCTGAGTTTATTAAACTCCACTGAGACAATCTGCAAATTTTATTAAAAGTTTAATAAACTATCATCTTGTCTTTATTTTTAGTTTGCACATACCTTAAACACTTCGAGCTGTAAGCTAATGGTAGTTATACAAATCCAGACGCATGCTGGTGCAATAAGCTGTATGTTTTACGTCCAATGGATGCATGATCTTATTAGTCGACTAGTCGCAAAAAATAATCGGTGACTAGTCGACTATCAAAATAATCGTTTGTGGCAGCCTTACTGCAAACCATAAGAGGTAAAAGAACCAGGAAATTGATTAGTTGTGAAGCTATGATACTTTTTTATGTGGAGGGTAGACTAAATGTTTGAGCAACTTCAACCATTTTCATACATGACATACACAAAACAATGCAAAAAATGAAATATGTGCTGAAAGCTAATCACATGGAAGTTACTTACCAGAGCAAGGGTGATTTTTTTTTTGGTTTTGCATGTTTCCATTTTACTTTATTGTAGTACAAAGCAGCTGCAATCTCTGTGGTGGAGAGTGCAGCTGAGCTGATCTATCCCTTCAATATTGCACTTTCACTGCAGGGCATTGTTTAATACCAACTGTGCTAAAGAAGGAGGGAAAAAAAACAAAAAAAAAAAAAAAACTTGTGCACTCAGGAGTAGTAGTAGTATCCACCAAAAAATAAAAATAAATAAAATCACAGGCCATGACCTTTAATATCTATCACTCTCAGTCAACTCTGCCCTCCTTTCCTCACATGAGCTCAACAGCTGCTCTTAAAGGAATATGCCTTTCCAGAACAGCATCTGTGGCCCTTACAGACATCACTGGTAGAACTTAACTATAGTTAAGAAGCCTCAGATCTCTACACAATGAAACCGCTGGTCCGTCAACACCCAGTTAACTGTAGCCTCGACATCACTGATCAGTCCCCCTGTTGCTCAGTGGACAAGGATAAACAATGGCATTTGTTCCACAATTTCAGGCACTTTCCACTCTGTATGCCAGCAGCATGGAGAGAAACATAATGGAGGGAAATCCAGTATTACATGAAAGGGAAAGAGGAGATTGTTACATCACCACCAGGCATGTTTTCCTGTGGAAGCCCCAGTCTTGCATTATGAGCAGTATGCAAAGTCTTCAGCAAAGTAGGGCTGCCACAAACAATTATTTTGATAGTCGACTAGTCACCGATTATTTTTGCAATTAGTCGACTAATCAGATCATGCATCCATTGGACGTAAAACGTACAGCTTACTGCACAAGCATTCATCTGCCCTTATAGAACTATCATTAGCTTACAGCTTTAAGTGCGTAAGGTATGTGCCAACTAAAAATAAAGACAAGATTATAGTTTAATAAATTTTAATGAAATTTACAGATTGTTTCGGTGAAGTTTAATAAACTCCATGCTATCTAAAATATAACGGGACACCGGAGTATATTCTCCAGCATCTCACACTTTTGATAATCAGTTTTCTGCTTGACATTTATTCAGCTGTGTAAAAACTATAACTTGATTTCTCAGCCAAACCGATTTACTCAGGAACAAATAAAATACTAAAAAAAGCCAAACAATAACATATGTTTAACCTGAGTAGCGACAGACGGCAGTGGGTTTGAAAACGATTTGCCGGGAGTCCGGTGTTCTCACGGGCTCTAGTGAGCCTTGCCCCCGGCTAGCTATCGAGCTAGTGGGTAACAGACGTCTCAGAAAACGTCGGAGCGCTTTTGAAAATGTGGTGTCTTGGTAAACTGAGCAGATATTTGAGGTTTACACAGTTACATTCTCGCCTAAATATACGTTAAACGTTTATTTTGTGACCCAGAAAGAATAATAAGAGTAATATTAAAACTAACTAGCTGCCGCCATTGTTGGAAACTGAGCTGGGCTGCGCTATGAATTCTGGTACACCGCTTCTTCTTCTTCTTCTTCGGGGTTTAACGGCAGCTGGCATCCTTGTATATGCAGTGCTGCCATCTTCTGTTTCAGTCCGTTATTACACTCTTAAATCCTACTACTTATTCCTGCGTCTTTTGTGATCTTACAAAGCTTCAAATGACGCGTCGACTATTAAATCAGTCGTCTACGATTTTGATAGTTGACGTAATGGTGACTAGTCGACTAATCGTGGCAGCCCTACAGCAAAGAACCGCAAACAAGTAATCTACCAACTGTTACAAATCAATTTCTTATCCTTATTTTTGTTTATAAGTGGATTGGCATAAAAGAAGCAATACTTATTTTTTGTACTTTACATACTGTTATTAGTGTTGTTGATATAACAATATATATCGGATGACAATATAAAAACAGCTATCATTTCATTTTACGTTTGTTTCGTGGTGTCGGAAAATAAACTGTTTATGGCAATATTTTCTCATCGTTTTGATGGTCATTCTAGTGGCTATATTAATTTCTTAAACTTCTCTCTTTCTCTTATATTTTATATAACCACACTATGGATGGACAAGCGTCTGTTTTTATGCGTTGTGGTTAGCAACAACGAAGGTAACACCATCACGTGTCCGCTTGTTTATGTTCCACATAAACCTTTCACAATAAAGCTCAAGATCCTGTTGAGACTTTTCAAAATAAACTGAATCACGTGAAAGAGCAGATTATTTACGGATGAGAAGTAAAACAAAAAACAAAACAAAAAAAAACAAAACCTTAGACTCAAACCTTAGAGGCTTTTCCCCGCAGCACGCTGTGTAATAAATACTCACAAAAAACAAAAACAAACAAAAACGGCAGCTGTTACAACTTATGTCTAAAAATTTATAATTTCATGCATCTGTTAAAACACTTGATTCCAGCTACATGACGCACAGCTGGAAACACTTCCATAAGTCGAGCTGCCCGAGATTCACAGAATTTACAGAAAGTGTTACATTTTTGTGATTTATATCGTTATCGGGACGATAGAATTCTTATATCGGGATATGAGATTTTGGTCATATCGCACACCCCTAACTGTTATAATGGCAAATGCTCATGCAGTGGGTTGTTTTTCCTGCTTCTTCCTATACATCACGTCAGAGAGTGGATAGCACTAATACGGTAATTTCAGGCACCATCCAGGTGTTCATAGAAGCCCCAAATCTTCTGTTTCCAAGGGGAAGCTAAAGAGAAGAAGGCTGGTATAAAGGGAGACAGAAAGAACTCTTTTTTTAAACTGTAATAAGAAGTCCTAATTTAAAATAAATAAGGATTATGTTGAACTGAATTAGGTCTGGGCAATTAATTCAATTTAAAACTCAATTATCTACCAGTTACGAACACAATATTTACATTCACTGCTTGAGTCAAGAGGACCAAAAGAAAGCCTTCAGTCAAAAAACACCAATGTAAAAGTCCTCTTGGGCACAGATTTTATGCCCAAGTAAATGCAAATGCTACTTAGAGAAAAAATAAAGTTACTTTTCTTTAACCAACCCTGGAAAGCCCAAATATATTTGGTGGCCACCAAAACTTCTTATTTACAGGAAAAACAGCTGCACAAAACACCCATCATGATGTCGAGGAGCACAAGAGTAAGAGACTGAAAACACGGGGGAGTTTGGTTATGAGATGAACTCAGTAGCATATTATTTATTTATTCTAGTTCTAGTAAAGATAGTCTCATCAAGTGTTGCAGGCCCATAGTCATTTAACTTCTTCGTGGGAATACACCAACAACAGTACCTCAAAATGCAGTGAAGTGTCCTCAGCCTGAATTGGAACACCCATTCTAAGTTTAGCTTGGTTATGTGAAGGTCCAATCATTTTGGATGTCTTCCCCCCCCCATAAAAAAAGGAACCAGGTGCATTTTCACTACTGCTTTACCCTGACAACAAAACTACACATACAAAACACAAGGACCTCAAATCTCCGCCTTAGTATCCATCTCTAAATTCTCCTGCTACATGATGACTGATAACTTCCACTCATTCATGGTTAATGTCATGACCATTAGGTGTTTTGTTATAGTCAGTCCCCAAAGCTCTGAGCAATATAGACACAGACTGTCGGGATATGTGCAGCACAGGAGTTGAGGAGGGCAGAACTTGGCAGCCAGATGACACTGCAGCAAACTGAGCAGAGCAGATCAAGAGGGCATGTGTCAGAGCTCAGACAAACATACCAATCTATTAGTTTCCACGGAAAATGTTAAAATTATGTAATGCTGCGAGCACAGCGTGCAAGCTAGGAGGTTATCTTTACTTGCGAAACCTGCCCCGCCCTTTACCACTTCAGCTCCAAACTCGCATTACAAAAACGTGAGAACAGTTGAGGTGAAACAGCTTAAAGCAGCTGACCGACTCTGCTTTATAACAATAACATCAAATCCCACATAAATCACGGTGACATTTAGTACATTACCACTTAACTGTGCTGGCTTAAGTCTTACTACAGGTCCCCGGAATATCCAAGTTACTGCAACCGTGATAATAGTCAGTGGTGAACTAGTTCAACTTCACTTTTACAGTCCATGACACACCTGAAACCACTTTAGCGCTACCATTATCTGACCTTTCCCACAACTAAATACCGGTTCTCGTGTTTGTAAAGCCAACTTCCTTCAAGTGCGAATTAATAAAGTTAGCCCTCAGTTAGCTCCAACATTAGCGAATAAGCCACAGCCCCTTCAGTTAGTAAATGTAAGTTAGTAATAGAGCACAACATAAAAGTATCTATGTAAACTTACCTTAAACTGGTCCTATTGAGGATTTATGATCTAATGAAGCGTTACTGGTCCCAGTGGTACCAATTTACAAATCTTTTCGCTGTTTTTCTGCTCAGCAGCGGCACCATGGATCAACTGACTGAAATAGCCGTGTCAGTTATAAGCAGACGACCCTGCACATCCGGTCAAGATTTTCACAATAAGACTGCGAGGACAGGCGATGACGTATATATAACGCCAAGCAGAGTTTCACAGAGATCATAGAGCTGAAGGAGACTGCTTGAATTAAATTACACACTTTATTGAGCAAACAGCTCATGTGAGATCTTTAAAACAATTAAATAATGAAATGCATAACAAAAAAGTCCTTTTTTTGTTTTCCATAAATAATGTTTGAATTTACAGCTTTCGCTTGAAAATATTTGTGCTCATATGTTTGCAACTTTTAACAAAAACAAGGTTTTTTTTGGCAAATAAAATAAGTATGTAAACAAATTTTATGGTTATAGCATATTCAAAACAAAGGTGCTATACCATAAAACACACCACAACAATACAAATAAATAATAATAAATATTAGATTTAAACAGCACACTATCATGGTATTTACATAAAATTATACAAGAGACTGTCATCCAGCCACAGTTCCAATGATCAGCCACTTCCAAAATCTTCATATAAAGTATGTCTTCAGATTAAAGAGAAACACTGCAAGTAAATCATGGTCATGGTGGTAATGTATTCTATGTTTCTCTCTCTCTCTCTCTCTCTCTCTCTCTCTCTCTCTCTCTCTCTCTCTTTCCCTCATATATGTATATGGAGGATTTTTCATTTATGTATATATTTTTTAAATGATTTACTCCAAAAATATTTTTATACAGGTTTAAAATACATTTTAATTAATGAAATGGCAAAAAGAAAAAAAAGAAAAGACACTTGGCCTTAACTGTATGTGGACCAATAGGGCGAGTCAACCCTCAAAGGCTTATTTTAAACCAGAAAAAAATTACTTGTGGCCTCATTATAATATTGCACTTGTAATCTGAAGAAACTAATCTGGAAAAAAATGTTTAGCAGAGATGAATTCTGTTTAGGCAACCTAAGTGGTGCATTTGTTTCTCGATATTCTCGGTGTCACACACTTTATTTTGAAATCACATGACTTCCGATGCTGGACTAGTCAAGATAGATTTTCTTATGCAAACGAGCGAGACGCGCATTCTGACGTCACATTCCCCAGAAAACTTTTTTAGATTACTATTTATGAAAAGTTAGTAGTTCCCACTGTGAGGTCTGTGGCGCTCCAGACCATGTCATCTGAAAACAATAGATACGGAGGTACAAAGAGCCAACAATATAGCACATCTACTGCTGTTTGGGGTAATTTTGGGGGGGGGACTCTAATTAAATCTCACCAGATATGAGAACTGGGTGCTGCTGGCCTCTGTTCCTATGTATCGCTGCTGACGATATCCATGTTTTTTTTTTTTATTAAAATGAATCAGCAACAGAATGACACAAATTCTCCTCTGAAAATCAGAAAGTACACTGTGGAATCGGAGGAGGCATGTTTTTTTCATCCTCTTACAAATATTTATTCAGATAATGAATCCGTGAGAAAATATTATCAATGAAAGATGATTAAAAAAAATAAACAACCACAGATGGCTTTTCAGAAATAGGAAGTTATAACCGCCTTGTGCTTCCACCAAAATAACACATGTAAAGCCCATTGACTAATTCTGTAACTTGAGCTAAGATATGATTAACAGAGATGTGCAATGGTCACTTTCCAATGAACAATAGATTTCTTTCACACCAGCAGATGACATATGACATGCAAATAAACTGACTGCTCTTATTGTTGAAGGGTCAATACACACAAATTGACAAATTGCAACCATAACTGTTTATCAGCGCATCAACAGTACGATATTTTATTGAAATATAAAAGCAAAAAACATTTAAAGGAGTTTCTGTTCATGTATTGTTCACAAAAGTTTGTAAAGGGGTTAAAGACAAGCAGCCGTGGGAACCTAACCTCCCAGTAAATTTGGTTTCTAAATTTAAATTTGGTTCGTAAAAACAGAGTGTTTACTTTGGGGACTTCAGTCAGAAATCACAGGCCACAGCATGTACAGCTTACACCACTTGACAACCTGCTGATAACCAAAAAACAGTACCATGCAGAGACCTGCTTTGCTGCTGTGGCAACAGCAAGAACATATAGGTCTTAGGCTTTTTGAAGGCTTGACCTCTGATTATTCTCTAGATTACACATTTATTTTCAACAAAGACTACAACCCTCCCCCTAACAGTAACCTGACAGCTTTTTATTTAAACAGAATGAATTTAGTAAAGTAAAGAAAGGTGTACTTTTTTTACACAGCTTGTTATTTCAAATCATGACTCCGCACAAATAATGCAACTAAAGAAAAGCAGCATTTAATTACACAGAAAACAGCACAAAGGACACTGTGTCAGGACAGAGCTGAATCATACTGTTTCAACCTTGTTTAATCACAATTTGATGGCAGACACTATTCTCTAAACCCTTTCACTGTCTTTTCGTTGCTATTTGGAGAAAATGATCATGGATAATACTCCTGATTGTTGGCTTGAATTAGAAGTGGAAGTAGTAATAAATGCAGAACTTTTGAAAACCTTTTCAAGTTACACCTTCTGTAATTCATTTTAATACATCTTATATCATTTCACAGGCAAAGTCATTAGTGAATTCATGGAAAAAGTAAAAAATTACAGAAAAAATGTTAGCAGCAGCCCAAAACAGAATCAGTAAGGTAAGAGGGAGTTTTGTAACTTTATTTTAAAAGACCAAGATTTATTTCTCAGCTTGTCGCCAATATCATTTAGCCCCAAATCCAGTTATCAGAAAGATGGACGATAACTCTTCATCAGTGTTTCAGTTTTTTAGTAGTTGAAGGAAATGAGCAGGCAATAAGAAAACATCCCAACACATATAATTAGCATTTAAATTTTCAGCAGATGTGACAACGGGTCAGACTCGAAATGAGACATACTTTTTAAAGCACATGTAAAGAAATAAAGTGCAAGAGGAATACAATCATCAAAACCCCGCAAAAAATACTGATAATGAACGTACAAAAAATTAATAAAGTCTGTTAACATTTAGTACTGCTAATTCTGCCTATCGACTGCCTTTTAATAAATTAAATCTTTAAATCACTTCTATTTGATAACTTTATACCACTTCATTACCATACAGTGTATGTTCTCATTAGCACCGGTGTGGAAGGTCAAGTTAAAGTGTCAGCAATCCAATGTCATGCATAGTAATCCTTCATGTCCATCTCCGAAGATTTCATCAGCACTTGTCTTAATTGTGGAAACCGCTGCTGTATGTGATATTTGACCTACTTGATTTGACCTTAAACCTGTCAGAGCACTGTCAGTTCCACTTATTTTGTTTTACATTCATATAAACAGTGACAAACACAAGCTTTTCAACCTTCTCAATGTGAGCACATAGCAGATTTTTCTCCACTGAGCAGCAGTGCCATTGCTCCCTGTGCCACAGTCAGTGAAATCTGGACGGAGGGAGCATCTGTCCAATGTGCTAAAAAAACAAAAGAAGTCCAAGTGGTTCACCACAGAAGGTCCCTGGAGTGTTGTACAGGAAGTAAATTTTAGGGAAAAATTATCGCTTCACTTCCAGGTGGCGGCAGTAGGGCGAACGCCTGCACTCCCCTTGGTGCCCTTTGACCCAAGTGACTGACCGGAACGGCTCCGCAGGTCACGCTCAGCATTCTCGCTCTGCGCCTGCTCTTCGTCATACCTGATGACACAGAAACAGTGGATGTTCAGTGAATGTGTAAGCAAAGGGATTTCCTGAAACAACACCCCCGTATTGTGCACAACAGCTGTATTTGAAACTCTATGCAGCATCACTCTGATGGCTCAGCTGGAAGAGCAGAGGATTGTAGTGAGTGTTTAGATAAATTCCATAGGTTCAAAACTGGCATAATTACCTTCTTAAGTTTGGTTTATTTGGTCTTATTATGTTTGACAAGCCCAGACACTGATACTGTTTTTTGGTTTTGTTTTGTTTTTTACAGATAACTGCAGAGCAGAAGAAGAGGGCAGAAAGTCAGACACAGGAACAGAATAAAGAAGCTGCTCAGCTTTCAAAATAAAAGACCTTATACGGAGTAAACCTCCACTTCTAAAATGCTCTTGTGAAATTTGTAATGAAAAAAATGGAAGAAATTCAGACATATAAAGACATAAAGCTGGTATTTTCCACTGGTTCACAGGAATTCATGGGAAGAAATTATTTTGAGTGGGCTTGATGTTGTGGTGTGTCAGGAGTAGTAGTATAGGCTTATTGCAGTAAACCGTGTCTTGACTAGTTAATAATAACAAAAAGGGTTCCTTCAAGCAAGACTTTAACCAGTTGCGTAAAAATTTACAAGTAACCCACTACAATCCTGCATAATACCAACTGAGCTAACGAAGGCAAACCCTGTGCAATGCCCCACTGAAGTAGTCGCACTAAAACAACATCTTAACATGATTATATGATAAGCACGATTCAGCAAAAAGTTCAGTAGTTAAAAATCACAGTAGTGGAACTGAAAAGAAAATTTCACGGCTTTGCTAACATTTTCCTTCGAGCTGGATTTGAACCAGCAACTAAGGATACAACGCCAGCATAATCTACTACCTAAGATTATGACTTAATGACCATGTTATGGTCCTCTGGTCTACCAACTGAGCTATTGAAGCAAGCCACACACACATAGCTCATTAGGACGACCTATTTTATTCACAAACACTGGTCCATCAAAAGTCACCAACATTCATGATTGACTACAAAATCATGTGTTAATATGTGTGTTAATTATATGTATTAACTACACATAACAAGTAGTTAATGAGTATAAGCTATGGGCTCAATGCTGCATACAGTATGTTGACTAGTTAAGCAGTACCAAACAGATATTCCAGTGGAGTTCTGCTTATGTAATGGGATTCAAGGTGTGCAAATACATTCTGTTAAATAAATATTTAATACCAAAGAGTGAAATATGGAGTTAACATTCATGTAAACATCTATCTAGATATCCATTAGTTAAATCAACAGCCTCCTTTGATGCAGGTTTAAACCAGTGACCTAAAGCTTCCCATGTTAGTCCAGCGCTCTACCAAGAGAGCTATCGAAGGAAGCCAGTCCACAGTGTCCCACTGGAGGAGTTCCACTAGAGCAAAATCTTTACACGAATATATGACAAGCACAATTCTCTAAAAAGGGCAGCAGTTAAAAGGGCTCTATTAGGCAGTAAATGAACTGATCAGTGATCCGAGAAAAAGAGATGGACACTCCTCTATGGAAAAGAGGATTTCAATCACATCTCCCTTCAAGCTGGACTTGAACCAGCGACTGAGGATAGCCACGGATACACCGTCAGCCCAATCCACTACCTAAGGATATGACGTTGTATCCATGTTGTGGTCCTCTGCTCTACCAGCTGAGCTATCAAAGGGAGCTAGCCCACAGTGTCCCACTGGAGTAGTTCCACTAGAGCAAAATCTTTACACGAATATATGACAAAAACTATTCTCTAAAAGGGGCAGCAGTTAAAAGAGCTCTATTAGGCAGTAAATGAACTGATCAGTGATCCGAGAAAAAGAGGATTTCACTAACATGTCCCTTCAAGCTGGACTTGAACCAGCGACTGAGGATAGCCACGGATACGTCGTCAACCCAATCCACTATCTAAGGATATGACGTTGCATCCATGTTATGGTCCTCTGCTCTACCAGCTGAGCTATCGAAGGAAGACACACACACAGCGTTCATTAGGATGACCTATTTTATCCACAAAGCACTGGTTATCAAACAGGTCGCTTAGAAAAAAAGTCAGTCTTTTATTACAAGTTCAGAAGATTATACTTAATTATTTATTTATTTACACTATAGTTTTATCTCTCTCTCTCTCTACATATATATATGTACATATACTGGTATTTTCCTATATTTAGAAGTGGTCAGACTGTAATTAATAAACTGAGCACCACAGACTATTAAAAGCCTCTGGTTTGAGTCAGATTTGAGCTAAAAACTAAGTAAGAAAGTAAAATCCAATTTAGATGGACACTCCTCTATGGAAAAGAGGATTTCACAAACATCTCCCTTCAAGCTGGACTTGAACCAGCGACTAAGGATAGCCACGGATACACCGTCAGCCCAATCCACTACCTAAGGATATGACGTTGTATCCATGTTGTGGTCCTCTGCTCTATCAGCTGAGCTATCATAGGGAGCTAGCCCACAGTGTCCCACTGGAGTAGTTCCACTAGAGCAAAA
Organism: Aulonocara sp. 'chitande type north' Nkhata Bay; assembly: GCF_057382095.1. Lineage (NCBI taxonomy): Eukaryota > Metazoa > Chordata > Actinopteri > Cichliformes > Cichlidae > Aulonocara > Aulonocara sp. 'chitande type north' Nkhata Bay. The sequence continues at coordinate 28,242,283 of NC_141360.1, read as the reverse complement.
TCTTTACACGAATATATGACAAAAACTATTCTCTAAAAGGGGCAGCAGTTAAAAGAGCTCTATTAGGCAGTAAATGAACTGATCAGTCATCCGAGAAAAAGAGGATTTCACTAACATCTCCCTTCAAGCTGGACTTGAACCAGCGACTGAGGATAGCCACGGATACGCCATCAAGCCAATCCACTATCTAAGGATATGACGTTGTATCCATGTTATGGTCCTCTGCTCTACCAGTTGAGCTATCGAAGGAAGACACACACACAGCGTTCATTAGGACGACCTATTTTATCCACAAAGCACTGGTTATCAAACAGGTGGCTTAGAAAAAAAGTCAGTCTTTTATTACAAGTTCAGAAGATTATACTTAATTATTTATTTATTTACACTATAGTTTTATCTCTCTCTCTCTCTACATATATATATGTACATATACTGGTATTTTCCTATATTTAGAAGTGGTCTGACTTTAATTACTAAACTGAGCACCACACACTATTAAAAGCCTCTGGTTTGAGTCAGATTTGAGCTAAAAACTAAGTAAGAAAGTAAAATCCAATTTAGATGGACACTCCTCTATGGAAAAGAGGATTTCACAAACATCTCCCTTCAAGCTGGACTTGAACCAGCGACTGAGGATAGCCACGGATACGTCGTCAACCCAATCCACTATCTAAGGATATGACGTTGTATCCATGTTATGGTCCTCTGCTCTACCAGCTGAGCTATCGAAGGAAGACACACACACAGCTCTTATTAGGACGACCTATTTTATCCACAAAGCACTGGTTATCAAACAGGTGGCTTAGAAAAAAAGTCAGTCTTTTATTACAAGTTCAGAAGATTATACTTAATTATTTATTTATTTACACTATAGTTTTATCTCTCTCTCTCTTTACATATATATATGTACATATACTGGTATTTTCCTATATTTAGAAGTGGTCAGACTGTAATTAATAAGCTGAGCACCACACACTATTAAAAGCCTCTGGTTTGAGTCAGATTTGAGCTGAAAACTGAAGTAACAAAGTTACTTAGAAAGTAAAATCCAATGTAGATGGACACTCCTCTATGGAAAAGAGGATTTCACTAACATTTCCCTTCAAGCTGGACTTGAACCAGCGACTAAGGATAGCCACGGATACACCGTCAGCCCAATCCACTACCTAAGGATATGACGTTGTATCCATGTTGTGGTCCTTTGCTCTATCAGCTGAGCTATCATAGGGAGTTAGCCCACAGTGTCCCACTGGAGTAGTTCCACTAGAGCAAAATCTTTACACGAATATATGACAAAAACTATTCTCTAAAAGGGGCAGCAGTTAAAAGAGCTCTATTAGGCAGTAAATGAACTGATCAGTCATCCGAGAAAAAGAGGATTTCAATCACATCTCCCTTCAAGCTGGACTTGAACCAGCGACTGAGGATAGCCACAGATACACCGTCAGCCCAATCCACTATCTAAGGATATGACGTTGCATCCATGTTATGGTCCTCTGCTCTACCAGCTGAGCTATCGAAGGAAGACACACACACAGCGTTCATTAGGACGACCTATTTTATCCACAAAGCACTGGTTATCAAACAGGTGGCTTAGAAAAAAAGTCAGTCTTTTATTACAAGTTCAGAAGATTATACTTAATTATTTATTTATTTACACTATAGTTTTATCTCTCTCTCTCTCTACATATATATATGTACATATACTGGTATTTTCCTATATTTAGAAGTGGTCTGACTTTAATTACTAAACTGAGCACCACACACTATTAAAAGCCTCTGGTTTGAGTCAGATTTGAGCTAAAAACTAAGTAAGAAAGTAAAATCTAATTTAGATGGACACTCCTCTATGGAAAAGAGGATTTCACTAACATCTCCCTTCAAGCTGGACTTGAACCAGAGACTGAGGATAGCCACGGATACGTCGTCAACCCAATCCACTATCTAAGGATATGACGTTGTATCCATGTTATGGTCCTCTGCTCTACCAGCTGAGCTATCCAAGGAAGACACACACACAGCTCTTATTAGGACGACCTATTTTATCCACAAAGCACTGGTTATCAAACAGGTCGCTTAGAAAAAAAGTCAGTCTTTTATTACAAGTTCAGAAGATTATACTTAATTATTTATTTATTTACACTATAGTTTTATCTCTCTCTCTCTCTACATATATATATGTACATATACTGGTATTTTCCTATATTTAGAAGTGGTCTGACTTTAATTACTAAACTAAGCACCACACACTATTAAAAGCCTCTGGTTTGAGTCAGATTTGAGCTAAAAACTAAGTAAGAAAGTAAAATCCAATTTAGATGGACACTCCTCTATGGAAAAGTGGATTTCACTAACATCTCCCTTCAAGCTGGACTTGAACCAGCGACTAAGGATAGCCACGGATACACCGTCAGCCCAATCCACTATCTAAGGATATGACGTTGTATCCGTGTTGTGGTCCTCTGCTCTATCAGCTGAGCTATCAAAGGGAGCTAGCCCACAGTGTCCCACTGGAGTAGTTCCACTAGAGAAAAATCTTTACACGAATATATGACAAAAACTATTCTCTAAAAGGGGCAGCAGTTAAAAGAGCTCTATTAGGCAGTAAATGAACTGATCAGTGATCCGAGAAAAAGAGGATTTCACTAACATGTCCCTTCAAGCTGGACTTGAACCAGCGACTGAGGATAGCCACGGATACGCCATCAAGCCAATCCACTATCTAAGGATATGACGTTGTATCCATGTTATGGTCCTCTGCTCTACCAGTTGAGCTATCGAAGGAAGACACACACACAGCGTTCATTAGGAGGACCTATTTTATCCACAAAGCACTGGTTATCAAACAGGTGGCTTAGAAAAAAAGTCAGTCTTTTATTACAAGTTCAGAAGATTATACTTAATTATTTATTTATTTACACTATAGTTTTATCTCTCTCTCTCTCTACATATATATATGTACATATACTGGTATTTTCCTATATTTAGAAGTGGTCTGACTTTAATTACTAAACTGAGCACCACACACTATTAAAAGCCTCTGGTTTGAGTCAGATTTGAGCTAAAAACTAAGTAAGAAAGTAAAATCCAATTTAGATGGACACTCATCTATGGAAAAGAGGATTTCACTAACATCTCCCTTCAAGCTGGACTTGAACCAGCGACTAAGGATAGCCACGGATACACCGTCAGCCCAATCCACTACCTAATGATATGACGTTGTATCCATGTTGTGGTACTCTGCTCTATCAGCTGAGCTATCATAGGGAGCTAGCCCACAGCGTCCCACTGGAGTAGTTCCACTAGAGCAAAATCTTTACACGAATATATGACAAAAACAATTCTCTAAAAAGGGCAGCAGTTAAAAGAGCTCTATTAGGCAGTAAATGAACTGATCAGTCATCCGAGAAAAAGAGGATTTCAATCACATCTCCCTTCAAGCTGGACTTGAACCAGCGACTGAGGATAGCCACGGATACACCGTCAGCCCAATCCACTATCTAAGGATATGACGTTGCATCCATGTTATGGTACTCTGCTCTACCAGCTGAGCTATCGAAGGAAGCCACACACACAGAGTTCATTAGGACGACCTATTTTATCCACAAAGCACTGGTTATCAAACAGGTCACTTAGAAAAAAAGTCAGTCTTTTATTACAAGTTCAGAAGATTATACTTAATTATTTATTTATTTACACTATAGTTTTATCTCTCTCTCTCTCTACATATATATATGTACATATACTGGTATTTTCCTATATTTAGAAGTGGTCTGACTTTAATTACTAAACTGAGCACCACACACTATTAAAAGCTTCTGGTTTGAGTCAGATATGAGCTAAAAACTAAGTAAGAAAGTAAAATCCAATTTAGATGGACACTCCTCTATGGAAAAGAGGATTTCACTAACATCTCCCTTCAAGCTGGACTTGAACCAGCGACTGAGGATAGCCACGGATACGTCGTCAACCCAATCCACTATCTAAGGATATGACGTTGTATCCATGTTATGGTCCTCTGCTCTACCAGCTGAGCTATCGAAGGAAGACACACACACAGCTCTTATTAGGACGACCTATTTTATCCACAAAGCACTGGTTATCAAACAGGTGGCTTAGAAAAAAAGTCAGTCTTTTATTACAAGTTCAGAAGATTATACTTAATTATTTATTTATTTACACTATAGTTTTATCTCTCTCTCTCTCTACATATATATATGTACATATACTGGTATTTTCCTATATTTAGAAGTGGTCAGACTGTAATTAATAAGCTGAGCACCACACACTATTAAAAGCCTCTGGTTTGAGTCAGATTTGAGCTGAAAACTGAAGTAACAAAGTTACTTAGAAAGTAAAATCCAATGTAGATGGACACTCCTCTATGGAAAAGAGGATTTCACTAACATTTCCCTTCAAGCTGGACTTGAACCAGCGACTAAGGATAGCCACGGATACACCGTCAGCCCAATCCACTACCTAAGGATATGACGTTGTATCCATGTTGTGGTCCTTTGCTCTATCAGCTGAGCTATCATAGGGAGTTAGCCCACAGTGTCCCACTGGAGTAGTTCCACTAGAGCAAAATCTTTACACGAATATATGACAAAAACTATTCTCTAAAAGGGGCAGCAGTTAAAAGAGCTCTATTAGGCAGTAAATGAACTGATCAGTCATCCGAGAAAAAGAGGATTTCAATCACATCTCCCTTCAAGCTGGACTTGAACCAGCGACTGAGGATAGCCACGGATACGTCGTCAACCCAATCCACTATCTAAGGATATGACGTTGCATCCATGTTATGGTCCTCTGCTCTACCAGCTGAGCTATCGAAGGAAGACACACACACAGCTTTCATTAGGACGACCTATTTTATCCACAAAGCACTGGTTATCAAACAGGTGGCTTAGAAAAAAAGTCAGTCTTTTATTACAAGTTCAGAAGATTATACTTAATTATTTATTTATTTACACTATAGTTTTATCTCTCTCTCTCTCTACATATATATATGTACATATACTGGTATTTTCCTATATTTAGAAGTGGTCTGACTTTAATTACTAAACTGAGCACCACACACTATTAAAAGCCTCTGGTTTGAGTCAGATTTGAGCTAAAAACTAAGTAAGAAAGTAAAATCCAATTTAGATGGACACTCCTCTATGGAAAAGAGGATTTCACTAACATCTCCCTTCAAGCTGGACTTGAACCAGCGACTGAGGATAGCCACGGATACGTCGTCAACCCAATCCACTATCTAAGGATATGACGTTGTATCCATGTTATGGTCCTCTGCTCTACCAGCTGAGCTATCGAAGGAAGACACACACACAGCTCTTATTAGGACGACCTATTTTATCCACAAAGCACTGGTTATCAAACAGGTCGCTTAGAAAAAAAGTCAGTCTTTTATTACAAGTTCAGAAGATTATACTTAATTATTTATTTATTTACACTATAGTTTTATCTCTCTCTCTCTCTACATATATATATGTACATATACTGGTATTTTCCTATATTTAGAAGTGGTCTGACTTTAATTACTAAACTGAGCACCACACACTATTAAAAGCCTCTGGTTTGAGTCAGATTTGAGCTAAAAACTAAGTAAGAAAGTAAAATCCAATTTAGATGGACACTCCTCTATGGAAAAGTGGATTTCACTAACATCTCCCTTCAAGCTGGACTTGAACCAGCGACTAAGGATAGCCACGGATACACCGTCAGCCCAATCCACTATCTAAGGATATGACGTTGTATCCGTGTTGTGGTCCTCTGCTCTATCAGCTGAGCTATCAAAGGGAGCTAGCCCACAGTGTCCCACTGGAGTAGTTCCACTAGAGAAAAATCTTTACACGAATATATGACAAAAACTATTCTCTAAAAGGGGCAGCAGTTAAAAGAGCTCTATTAGGCAGTAAATGAACTGATCAGTGATCCGAGAAAAAGAGGATTTCACTAACATGTCCCTTCAAGCTGGACTTGAACCAGCGACTGAGGATAGCCACGGATACGCCATCAAGCCAATCCACTATCTAAGGATATGACGTTGTATCCATGTTATGGTCCTCTGCTCTACCAGCTGAGCTATCGAAGGAAGACACACACACAGAGTTCATTAGGAGGACCTATTTTATCCACAAAGCACTGGTTATCAAACAGGTCGCTTAGAAAAAAAGTCAGTCTTTTATTACAAGTTCAGAAGATTATACTTAATTATTTATTTATTTACACTATAGTTTTATCTCTCTCTCTCTTTACATATATATATGTACATATACTGGTATTTTCCTATATTTAGAAGTGGTCAGACTGTAATTAATAAGCTGAGCACCACACACTATTAAAAGCCTCTGGTTTGAGTCAGATTTGAGCTGAAAACTGAAGTAACAAAGTTACTTAGAAAGTAAAATCCAATGTGGATGGACACTCCTCTATGGAAAAGAGGATTTCACTAACATCTCCCTTCAAGCTGGACTAGAACCAGCGACTAAGGATAGCCACGGATACGACGTCAGCCCAATCCACTACCTAAGGATATGACGTTGTATCCATGTTGTGGTCCTCTGCTCTACCAGCTGAGCTATCAAAGGGAGCTAGCCCACAGTGTCCCACTGGAGTAGTTCCACTAGAGCAAAATCTTTACACGACTATATGACAAAAACTATTCTCTAAAAGGGGCAGCAGTTAAAAGAGCTCTATTAGGCAGTAAATGAACTGATCAGTCATCCGAGAAAAAGAGGATTTCAATCACATCTCCCTTCAAGCTGGACTTGAACCAGCGACTGAGGATAGCCACGGATACGTCGTCAACCCAATCCACTATCTAAGGATATGACGTTGCATCCATGTTATGGTCCTCTGCTCTACCAGCTGAGCTATCGAAGGAAGACACACACACAGCTTTCATTAGGACGACCTATTTTATCCACAAAGCACTGGTTATCAAACAGGTGGCTTAGAAAAAAAGTCAGTCTTTTATTACAAGTTCAGAAGATTATACTTAATTATTTATTTATTTACACTATAGTTTTATCTCTCTCTCTCTCTACATATATATATGTACATATACTGGTATTTTCCTATATTTAGAAGTGGTCTGACTTTAATTACTAAACTGAGCACCACACACTATTAAAAGCCTCTGGTTTGAGTCAGATATGAGCTAAAAACTAAGTAAGAAAGTAAAATCCAATTTAGATGGACACTCCTCTATGGAAAAGAGGATTTCACTAACATCTCCCTTCAAGCTGGACTTGAACCAGAGACTGAGGATAGCCACGGATACGTCGTCAACCCAATCCACTATCTAAGGATATGACGTTGTATCCATGTTATGGTCCTCTGCTCTACCAGCTGAGCTATCGAAGGAAGACACACACACAGCTCTTATTAGGACGACCTATTTTATCCACAAAGCACTGGTTATCAAACAGGTCGCTTAGAAAAAAAGTCAGTCTTTTATTACAAGTTCAGAAGATTATACTTAATTATTTATTTATTTACACTATAGTTTTATCTCTCTCTCTCTCTACATATATATATGTACATATACTGGTATTTTCCTATATTTAGAAGTGGTCAGACTGTAATTAATAAGCTGAGCACCACACACTATTAAAAGCCTCTGGTTTGAGTCAGATTTGAGCTGAAAACTGAAGTAACAAAGTTACTTAGAAAGTAAAATCCAATGTAGATGGACACTCCTCTATGGAAAAGAGGATTTCACTAACATTTCCCTTCAAGCTGGACTTGAACCAGCGACTAAGGATAGCCACGGATACACCGTCAGCCCAATCCACTACCTAAGGATATGACGTTGTATCCATGTTGTGGTACTCTGCTCTATCAGCTGAGCTATCATAGGGAGCTAGCCCACAGTGTCCCACTGGAGTAGTTCCACTAGAGCAAAATCTTTACACGAATATATGACAAAAACAATTCTCTAAAAAGGGCAGCAGTTAAAAGAGCTCTATTAGGCAGTAAATGAACTGATCAGTCATCCGAGAAAAAGAGGATTTCAATCACATCTCCCTTCAAGCTGGACTTGAACCAGCGACTGAGGATAGCCACGGATACACCGTCAGCCCAATCCACTATCTAAGGATATGACGTTGCATCCATGTTATGGTACTCTGCTCTACCAGCTGAGCTATCGAAGGAAGCCACACACACAGAGTTCATTAGGACGACCTATTTTATCCACAAAGCACTGGTTATCAAACAGGTCACTTAGAAAAAAAGTCAGTCTTTTATTACAAGTTCAGAAGATTATACTTAATTATTTATTTATTTACACTATAGTTTTATCTCTCTCTCTCTCTACATATATATATGTACATATAATGGTATTTTCCTATATTTAGAAGTGGTCTGACTTTAATTACTAAACTGAGCACCACACACTATTAAAAGCCTCTGGTTTGAGTCAGATTTGAGCTAAAAACTAAGTAAGAAAGTAAAATCCAATTTAGATGGACACTCATCTATGGAAAAGAGGATTTCACTAACATCTCCCTTCAAGCTGGACTTGAACCAGCGACTAAGGATAGCCACGGATACACCGTCAGCCCAATCCACTATCTAAGGATATGACGTTGTATCCGTGTTGTGGTACTCTGCTCTATCAGCTGAGCTATCAAAGGGAGCTAGCCCACAGTGTCCCACTGGAGTAGTTCCACTAGAGCAAAATCTTTACACGAATATATGACAAAAACTATTCTCTAAAAGGGGCAGCAGTTAAAAGAGCTCTATTAGGCAGTAAATGAACTGATCAGTGATCCGAGAAAAAGAGGATTTCACTAACATGTCCCTTCAAGCTGGACTTGAACCAGCGACTGAGGATAGCCACGGATACGCCATCAAGCCAATCCACTATCTAAGGATATGACGTTGTATCCATGTTATGGTCCTCTGCTCTACCAGTTGAGCTATCGAAGGAAGACACACACACAGAGTTCATTAGGACGACCTATTTTATCCACAAAGCACTGGTTATCAAACAGGTCGCTTAGAAAAAAAGTCAGTCTTTTATTACAAGTTCAGAAGATTATACTTAATTATTTATTTATTTACACTATAGTTTTATCTCTCTCTCTCTCTACATATATATATGTACATATACTGGTATTTTCCTATATTTAGAAGTGGTCTGACTTTAATTACTAAACTGAGCACCACACACTATTAAAAGCCTCTGGTTTGAGTCAGATATGAGCTAAAAACTAAGTAAGAAAGTAAAATCCAATTTAGATGGACACTCCTCTATGGAAAAGAGGATTTCACTAACATCTCCCTTCAAGCTGGACTTGAACCAGCAACTGAGGATAGCCACGGATACACCGTCAGCCCAATCCACTATCTAAGGATATGACGTTGTATCCATGTTATGGTCCTCTGCTCTACCAGCTGAGCTATCGAAGGAAGACACACACACAGCTCTTATTAGGACGACCTATTTTATCCACAAAGCACTGGTTATCAAACAGGTCGCTTAGAAAAAAAGTCAGTCTTTTATTACAAGTTCACAAGATTATACTTAATTATTTATTTATTTACACTATAGTTTTATCTCTCTCTCTCTCTACATATATATATGTACATATACTGGTATTTTCCTATATTTAGAAGTGGTCAGACTGTAATTAATAAGCTGAGCACCACACACTATTAAAAGCCTCTGGTTTGAGTCAGATTTGAGCTGAAAACTGAAGTAACAAAGTTACTTAGAAAGTAAAATCCAATGTAGATGGACACTCCTCTATGGAAAAGAGGATTTCACTAACATTTCCCTTCAAGCTGGACTTGAACCAGCGACTAAGGATAGCCACGGATACACCGTCAGCCCAATCCACTACCTAAGGATATGACGTTGTATCCATGTTGTGGTCCTTTGCTCTATCAGCTGAGCTATCATAGGGAGTTAGCCCACAGTGTCCCACTGGAGTAGTTCCACTAGAGCAAAATCTTTACACGAATATATGACAAAAACTATTCTCTAAAAGGGGCAGCAGTTAAAAGAGCTCTATTAGGCAGTAAATGAACTGATCAGTGATCCGAGAAAAAGAGGATTTCAATCACATCTCCCGTCAAGCTGGACTTGAACCAGCGACTGAGGATAGCCACAGATACACCGTCAGCCCAATCCACTATCTAAGGATATGACGTTGCATCCATGTTATGGTCCTCTGCTCTACCAGCTGAGCTATCGAAGGAAGACACACACACAGCTCTTATTAGGACGACCTATTTTATCCACAAAGCACTGGTTATCAAACAGGTCGCTTAGAAAAAAAGTCAGTCTTTTATTACAAGTTCAGAAGATTATACTTAATTATTTATTTATTTACACTATAGTTTTATCTCTCTCTCTCTCTACATATATATATGTACATATACTGGTATTTTCCTATATTTAGAAGTGGTCTGACTTTAATTACTAAACTGAGCACCACACACTATTAAAAGCCTCTGGTTTGAGTCAGATTTGAGCTAAAAACTAAGTAAGAAAGTAAAATCTAATTTAGATGGACACTCCTCTATGGAAAAGAGGATTTCACTAACATCTCCCTTCAAGCTGGACTTGAACCAGCGACTGAGGATAGCCACGGATACACCGTCAGCCCAATCCACTATCTAAGGATATGACGTTGTATCCGTGTTGTGGTCCTCTGCTCTATCAGCTGAGCTATCAAAGGGAGCTAGCCCACAGTGTCCCACTGGAGTAGTTCCACTAGAGCAAAATCTTTACACGAATATATGACAAAAACTATTCTCTAAAAGGGGCAGCAGTTAAAAGAGCTCTATTAGGCAGTAAATGAACTGATCAGTCATCCGAGAAAAAGAGGATTTCAATCACATCTCCCTTCAAGCTGGACTTGAACCAGCGACTGAGGATAGCCACGGATACGTCGTCAACCCAATCCACTATCTAAGGATATGACGTTGCATCCATGTTATGGTCCTCTGCTCTACCAGCTGAGCTATCGAAGGAAGACACACACACAGCTTTCATTAGGACGACCTATTTTATCCACAAAGCACTGGTTATCAAACAGGTGGCTTAGAAAAAAAGTCAGTCTTTTATTACAAGTTCAGAAGATTATACTTAATTATTTATTTATTTACACTATAGTTTTATCTCTCTCTCTCTCTACATATATATATGTACATATACTGGTATTTTCCTATATTTAGAAGTGGTCAGACTGTAATTAATAAACTGAGCACCACACACTATTAAAAGCCTCTGGTTTGAGTCAGATTTGAGCTAAAAACTAAGTAAGAAAGTAAAATCCAATTTAGATGGACACTCCTCTATGGAAAAGAGGATTTCAATCACATCTCCCTTCAAGCTGGACTTGAACCAGCGACTGAGGATAGCCACGGATACATCGTCAACCCAATCCACTATCTAAGGATATGACGTTGTATCCATGTTATGGTCCTCTGCTCTACCAGCTGAGCTATCGAAGGAAGACACACACACAGCTCTTATTAGGACGACCTATTTTATCCACAAAGCACTGGTTATCAAACAGGTGGCTTAGAAAAAAAGTCAGTCTTTTATTACAAGTTCAGAAGATTATACTTAATTATTTATTTATTTACACTATAGTTTTATCTCTCTCTCTCTCTACATATATATATGTACATATACTGGTATTTTCCTATATTTAGAAGTGGTCAGACTGTAATTAATAAGCTGAGCACCACACACTATTAAAAGCCTCTGGTTTGAGTCAGATTTGAGCTGAAAACTGAAGTAACAAAGTTACTTAGAAAGTAAAATCCAATGTAGATGGACACTCCTCTATGGAAAAGAGGATTTCACTAACATTTCCCTTCAAGCTGGACTTGAACCAGCGACTAAGGATAGCCACGGATACACCGTCAGCCCAATCCACTACCTAAGGATATGACGTTGTATCCATGTTGTGGTCCTTTGCTCTATCAGCTGAGCTATCAAAGGGAGTTAGCCCACAGTGTCCCACTGGAGTAGTTCCACTAGAGCAAAATCTTTACACGAATATATGACAAAAACTATTCTCTAAAAGGGGCAGCAGTTAAAAGAGCTCTATTAGGCAGTAAATGAACTGATCAGTGATCCGAGAAAAAGAGGACTTCAATCACATCTCCCTTCAAGCTGGACTTGAACCAGCGACTGAGGATAGCCACAGATACACCGTCAGCCCAATCCACTATCTAAGGATATGACGTTGCATCCATGTTATGGTCCTCTGCTCTACCAGCTGAGCTATCGAAGGAAGACACACACACAGCTCTTATTAGGACGACCTATTTTATCCACAAAGCACTGGTTATCAAACAGGTCGCTTAGAAAAAAAGTCAGTCTTTTATTACAAGTTCAGAAGATTATACTTAATTATTTATTTATTTACACTATAGTTTTATCTCTCTCTCTCTCTACATATATATATGTACATATACTGGTATTTTCCTATATTTAGAAGTGGTCTGACTTTAATTACTAAACTGAGCACCACACACTATTAAAAGCCTCTGGTTTGAGTCAGATTTGAGCTAAAAACTAAGTAAGAAAGTAAAATCCAATTTAGATGGACACTCATCTATGGAAAAGAGGATTTCACTAACATCTCCCTTCAAGCTGGACTTGAACCAGCGACTGAGGATAGCCACGGATACACCGTCAGCCCAATCCACTACCTAAGGATATGACGTTGTATCCGTGTTGTGGTCCTCTGCTCTATCAGCTGAGCTATCAAAGGGAGCTAGCCCACAGTGTCCCACTGGAGTAGTTCCACTAGAGCAAAATCTTTACACGAATATATGACAAAAACTATTCTCTAAAAGGGGCAGCAGTTAAAAGAGCTCTATTAGGCAGTAAATGAACTGATCAGTGATCCGAGAAAAAGAGGATTTCACTAACATGTCCCTTCAAGCTGGACTTGAACCAGCGACTGAGGATAGCCACGGATACGCCATCAAGCCAATCCACTATCTAAGGATATGACGTTGTATCCATGTTATGGTCCTCTGCTCTACCAGTTGAGCTATCGAAGGAAGACACACACACAGAGTTCATTAGGACGACCTATTTTATCCACAAAGCACTGGTTATCAAACAGGTCGCTTAGAAAAAAAGTCAGTCTTTTATTACAAGTTCAGAAGATTATACTTAATTATTTATTTATTTACACTATAGTTTTATCTCTCTCTCTCTCTACATATATATATGTACATATACTGGTATTTTCCTATATTTAGAAGTGGTCTGACTTTAATTACTAAACTGAGCACCACACACTATTAAAAGCCTCTGGTTTGAGTCAGATTTGAGCTAAAAACTAAGTAAGAAAGTAAAATCCAATTTAGATGGACACTCCTCTATGGAAAAGAAGATTTCACTAACATCTCCCTTCAAGCTGGACTTGAACCAGCAACTGAGGATAGCCACGGATACACCGTCAGCCCAATCCACTACCTAAGGATATGACGTTGCTTCCATGTTATGGTCCTCTGCTCTACCAGCTGAGCTATCGAAGGAAGACACGCACACAGCTCTTATTAGGACGACCTATTTTATCCACAAAGCACTGGTTATCAAACAGGTGGCTTAGAAAAAAAGTCAGTCTTTTATTACAAGTTCAGAAGATTATACTTAATTATTTATTTATTTACACTATAGTTTTATCTCTCTCTCTCTCTCTACATATATATATGTACATATACTGGTATTTTCCTATATTTAGAAGTGGTCAGACTGTAATTAATAAGCTGAGCACCACACACTATTAAAAGCCTCTGGTTTGAGTCAGATTTGAGCTGAAAACTGAAGTAACAAAGTTACTTAGAAAGTAAAATCCAATGTAGATGGACACTCCTCTATGGAAAAGAGGATTGCACAAACATCTCCCTTCAAGCTGGACTTGAACCAGCGACTAAGGATAGCCACGGATACGACGTCAGCCCAATCCACTATCTAAGGATATGACGTTGTATCCGTGTTGTGGTTCTCTGCTCTATCAGCTGAGCTATCAAAGGGAGCTAGTCCACAGTGTCCCACTGGAGTAGTTCCACTAGAGCAAAAGCTTTACACGAATATATGACAAAAACAATTCTCTAAAAAAGGGCAGCAGTTAAAAGAGCTCTATTAGGCAGTAAATGAACTGATCAGTCATCCGAGAAAAAGAGGATTTCAATCACATCTCCCTTCAAGCTGGACTTGAACCAGCGACTGAGGATAGCCACGGATACGTCATCAACCCAATCCACTATCTAAGGATATGACGTTGTATCCATGTTATGGTCCTCTGCTCTACCAGTTGAGCTATCGAAGGAAGACACACACACAGCTCTTATTAGGACGACCTATTTTATCCACAAAGCACTGGTTATCAAACAGGTGGCTTAGGAAAAAAGTCAGTCTTTTTTTACAAGTTCAGAAGATTATACTTAATTATTTATTTATTTACACTATAGTTTTATCTCTCTCTCTCTCTACATATATATATGTACATATACTGGTATTTTCCTATATTTAGAAGTGGTCTGACTTTAATTACTAAACTGAGCACCACACACTATTAAAAGCCTCTGGTTTGAGTCAGATTTGAGCTAAAAACTAAGTAAGAAAGTAAAATCCAATTTAGATGGACACTCCTCTATGGAAAAGAGGATTTCACTAACATCTCCCTTCAAGCTGGACTTGAACCAGCGACTGAGGATAGCCACGGATACGTCGTCAACCCAATCCACTACCTAAGGATATGACGTTGTATCCATGTTGTGGTCCTCTGCTCTACCAGCTGAGCTATCGAAGGAAGACACGCACACAGCTCTTATTAGGACGACCTATTTTATCCACAAAGCACTGGTTATCAAACAGGTGGCTTAGAAAAAAAGTCAGTCTTTTTTTACAAGTTCAGAAGATTATACTTAATTATTTATTTATTTACACTATAGTTTTATCTCTCTCTCTCTCTCTACATATATATATGTACATATACTGGTATTTTCCTATATTTAGAAGTGGTCTGACTTTAATTACTAAACTGAGCACCACACACTATTAAAAGCCTCTGGTTTGAGTCAGATTTGAGCTAAAAACTAAGTAAGAAAGTAAAATCCAATTTAGATGGACACTCATCTATGGAAAAGAGGATTTCACTAACATCTCCCTTCAAGCTGGACTTGAACCAGCGACTAAGGATAGCCACGGATACACCGTCAGCCCAATCCACTATCTAAGGATATGACGTTGTATCCGTGTTGTGGTCCTCTGCTCTATCAGCTGAGCTATCAAAGGGAGCTAGCCCACAGTGTCCCACTGGAGTAGTTCCACTAGAGAAAAATCTTTACACGAATATATGACAAAAACTATTCTCTAAAAGGGGCAGCAGTTAAAAGAGCTCTATTAGGCAGTAAATGAACTGATCAGTGATCCGAGAAAAAGAGGATTTCACTAACATGTCCCTTCAAGCTGGACTTGAACCAGCGACTGAGGATAGCCACGGATACGCCATCAAGCCAATCCACTATCTAAGGATATGACGTTGTATCCATGTTATGGTCCTCTGCTCTACCAGTTGAGCTATCGAAGGAAGACACACACACAGCGTTCATTAGGAGGACCTATTTTATCCACAAAGCACTGGTTATCAAACAGGTGGCTTAGAAAAAAAGTCAGTCTTTTATTACAAGTTCAGAAGATTATACTTAATTATTTATTTATTTACACTATAGTTTTATCTCTCTCTCTCTCTACATATATATATGTACATATACTGGTATTTTCCTATATTTAGAAGTGGTCTGACTTTAATTACTAAACTGAGCACCACACACTATTAAAAGCCTCTGGTTTGAGTCAGATTTGAGCTAAAAACTAAGTAAGAAAGTAAAATCCAATTTAGATGGACACTCATCTATGGAAAAGAGGATTTCACTAACATCTCCCTTCAAGCTGGACTTGAACCAGCGACTAAGGATAGCCACGGATACACCGTCAGCCCAATCCACTACCTAATGATATGACGTTGTATCCATGTTGTGGTACTCTGCTCTATCAGCTGAGCTATCATAGGGAGCTAGCCCACAGCGTCCCACTGGAGTAGTTCCACTAGAGCAAAATCTTTACACGAATATATGACAAAAACAATTCTCTAAAAAGGGCAGCAGTTAAAAGAGCTCTATTAGGCAGTAAATGAACTGATCAGTCATCCGAGAAAAAGAGGATTTCAATCACATCTCCCTTCAAGCTGGACTTGAACCAGCGACTGAGGATAGCCACGGATACACCGTCAGCCCAATCCACTATCTAAGGATATGACGTTGCATCCATGTTATGGTACTCTGCTCTACCAGCTGAGCTATCGAAGGAAGCCACACACACAGAGTTCATTAGGACGACCTATTTTATCCACAAAGCACTGGTTATCAAACAGGTCACTTAGAAAAAAAGTCAGTCTTTTATTACAAGTTCAGAAGATTATACTTAATTATTTATTTATTTACACTATAGTTTTATCTCTCTCTCTCTCTACATATATATATGTACATATACTGGTATTTTCCTATATTTAGAAGTGGTCTGACTTTAATTACTAAACTGAGCACCACACACTATTAAAAGCTTCTGGTTTGAGTCAGATATGAGCTAAAAACTAAGTAAGAAAGTAAAATCCAATTTAGATGGACACTCCTCTATGGAAAAGAGGATTTCACTAACATCTCCCTTCAAGCTGGACTTGAACCAGCGACTGAGGATAGCCACGGATACGTCGTCAACCCAATCCACTATCTAAGGATATGACGTTGTATCCATGTTATGGTCCTCTGCTCTACCAGCTGAGCTATCGAAGGAAGACACACACACAGCTCTTATTAGGACGACCTATTTTATCCACAAAGCACTGGTTATCAAACAGGTGGCTTAGAAAAAAAGTCAGTCTTTTATTACAAGTTCAGAAGATTATACTTAATTATTTATTTATTTACACTATAGTTTTATCTCTCTCTCTCTCTACATATATATATGTACATATACTGGTATTTTCCTATATTTAGAAGTGGTCAGACTGTAATTAATAAGCTGAGCACCACACACTATTAAAAGCCTCTGGTTTGAGTCAGATTTGAGCTGAAAACTGAAGTAACAAAGTTACTTAGAAAGTAAAATCCAATGTAGATGGACACTCCTCTATGGAAAAGAGGATTTCACTAACATTTCCCTTCAAGCTGGACTTGAACCAGCGACTAAGGATAGCCACGGATACACCGTCAGCCCAATCCACTACCTAAGGATATGACGTTGTATCCATGTTGTGGTCCTTTGCTCTATCAGCTGAGCTATCATAGGGAGTTAGCCCACAGTGTCCCACTGGAGTAGTTCCACTAGAGCAAAATCTTTACACGAATATATGACAAAAACTATTCTCTAAAAGGGGCAGCAGTTAAAAGAGCTCTATTAGGCAGTAAATGAACTGATCAGTCATCCGAGAAAAAGAGGATTTCAATCACATCTCCCTTCAAGCTGGACTTGAACCAGCGACTGAGGATAGCCACGGATACGTCGTCAACCCAATCCACTATCTAAGGATATGACGTTGCATCCATGTTATGGTCCTCTGCTCTACCAGCTGAGCTATCGAAGGAAGACACACACACAGCTTTCATTAGGACGACCTATTTTATCCACAAAGCACTGGTTATCAAACAGGTGGCTTAGAAAAAAAGTCAGTCTTTTATTACAAGTTCAGAAGATTATACTTAATTATTTATTTATTTACACTATAGTTTTATCTCTCTCTCTCTCTACATATATATATGTACATATACTGGTATTTTCCTATATTTAGAAGTGGTCTGACTTTAATTACTAAACTGAGCACCACACACTATTAAAAGCCTCTGGTTTGAGTCAGATTTGAGCTAAAAACTAAGTAAGAAAGTAAAATCCAATTTAGATGGACACTCCTCTATGGAAAAGAGGATTTCACTAACATCTCCCTTCAAGCTGGACTTGAACCAGCGACTGAGGATAGCCACGGATACGTCGTCAACCCAATCCACTATCTAAGGATATGACGTTGTATCCATGTTATGGTCCTCTGCTCTACCAGCTGAGCTATCGAAGGAAGACACACACACAGCTCTTATTAGGACGACCTATTTTATCCACAAAGCACTGGTTATCAAACAGGTCGCTTAGAAAAAAAGTCAGTCTTTTATTACAAGTTCAGAAGATTATACTTAATTATTTATTTATTTACACTATAGTTTTATCTCTCTCTCTCTCTACATATATATATGTACATATACTGGTATTTTCCTATATTTAGAAGTGGTCTGACTTTAATTACTAAACTGAGCACCACACACTATTAAAAGCCTCTGGTTTGAGTCAGATTTGAGCTAAAAACTAAGTAAGAAAGTAAAATCCAATTTAGATGGACACTCCTCTATGGAAAAGTGGATTTCACTAACATCTCCCTTCAAGCTGGACTTGAACCAGCGACTAAGGATAGCCACGGATACACCGTCAGCCCAATCCACTATCTAAGGATATGACGTTGTATCCGTGTTGTGGTCCTCTGCTCTATCAGCTGAGCTATCAAAGGGAGCTAGCCCACAGTGTCCCACTGGAGTAGTTCCACTAGAGAAAAATCTTTACACGAATATATGACAAAAACTATTCTCTAAAAGGGGCAGCAGTTAAAAGAGCTCTATTAGGCAGTAAATGAACTGATCAGTGATCCGAGAAAAAGAGGATTTCACTAACATGTCCCTTCAAGCTGGACTTGAACCAGCGACTGAGGATAGCCACGGATACGCCATCAAGCCAATCCACTATCTAAGGATATGACGTTGTATCCATGTTATGGTCCTCTGCTCTACCAGCTGAGCTATCGAAGGAAGACACACACACAGAGTTCATTAGGAGGACCTATTTTATCCACAAAGCACTGGTTATCAAACAGGTCGCTTAGAAAAAAAGTCAGTCTTTTATTACAAGTTCAGAAGATTATACTTAATTATTTATTTATTTACACTATAGTTTTATCTCTCTCTCTCTTTACATATATATATGTACATATACTGGTATTTTCCTATATTTAGAAGTGGTCAGACTGTAATTAATAAGCTGAGCACCACACACTATTAAAAGCCTCTGGTTTGAGTCAGATTTGAGCTGAAAACTGAAGTAACAAAGTTACTTAGAAAGTAAAATCCAATGTGGATGGACACTCCTCTATGGAAAAGAGGATTTCACTAACATCTCCCTTCAAGCTGGACTAGAACCAGCGACTAAGGATAGCCACGGATACGACGTCAGCCCAATCCACTACCTAAGGATATGACGTTGTATCCATGTTGTGGTCCTCTGCTCTACCAGCTGAGCTATCAAAGGGAGCTAGCCCACAGTGTCCCACTGGAGTAGTTCCACTAGAGCAAAATCTTTACACGACTATATGACAAAAACTATTCTCTAAAAGGGGCAGCAGTTAAAAGAGCTCTATTAGGCAGTAAATGAACTGATCAGTCATCCGAGAAAAAGAGGATTTCAATCACATCTCCCTTCAAGCTGGACTTGAACCAGCGACTGAGGATAGCCACGGATACGTCGTCAACCCAATCCACTATCTAAGGATATGACGTTGCATCCATGTTATGGTCCTCTGCTCTACCAGCTGAGCTATCGAAGGAAGACACACACACAGCTTTCATTAGGACGACCTATTTTATCCACAAAGCACTGGTTATCAAACAGGTGGCTTAGAAAAAAAGTCAGTCTTTTATTACAAGTTCAGAAGATTATACTTAATTATTTATTTATTTACACTATAGTTTTATCTCTCTCTCTCTCTACATATATATATGTACATATACTGGTATTTTCCTATATTTAGAAGTGGTCTGACTTTAATTACTAAACTGAGCACCACACACTATTAAAAGCCTCTGGTTTGAGTCAGATATGAGCTAAAAACTAAGTAAGAAAGTAAAATCCAATTTAGATGGACACTCCTCTATGGAAAAGAGGATTTCACTAACATCTCCCTTCAAGCTGGACTTGAACCAGAGACTGAGGATAGCCACGGATACGTCGTCAACCCAATCCACTATCTAAGGATATGACGTTGTATCCATGTTATGGTCCTCTGCTCTACCAGCTGAGCTATCGAAGGAAGACACACACACAGCTCTTATTAGGACGACCTATTTTATCCACAAAGC
This sequence comes from Aulonocara sp. 'chitande type north' Nkhata Bay, assembly GCF_057382095.1. Taxonomy (NCBI): domain Eukaryota; kingdom Metazoa; phylum Chordata; class Actinopteri; order Cichliformes; family Cichlidae; genus Aulonocara; species Aulonocara sp. 'chitande type north' Nkhata Bay. The sequence continues at coordinate 28,222,063 of NC_141360.1, read as the reverse complement.
ACTGGTTATCAAACAGGTCGCTTAGAAAAAAAGTCAGTCTTTTATTACAAGTTCAGAAGATTATACTTAATTATTTATTTATTTACACTATAGTTTTATCTCTCTCTCTCTCTACATATATATATGTACATATACTGGTATTTTCCTATATTTAGAAGTGGTCAGACTGTAATTAATAAGCTGAGCACCACACACTATTAAAAGCCTCTGGTTTGAGTCAGATTTGAGCTGAAAACTGAAGTAACAAAGTTACTTAGAAAGTAAAATCCAATGTAGATGGACACTCCTCTATGGAAAAGAGGATTTCACTAACATTTCCCTTCAAGCTGGACTTGAACCAGCGACTAAGGATAGCCACGGATACACCGTCAGCCCAATCCACTACCTAAGGATATGACGTTGTATCCATGTTGTGGTACTCTGCTCTATCAGCTGAGCTATCATAGGGAGCTAGCCCACAGTGTCCCACTGGAGTAGTTCCACTAGAGCAAAATCTTTACACGAATATATGACAAAAACAATTCTCTAAAAAGGGCAGCAGTTAAAAGAGCTCTATTAGGCAGTAAATGAACTGATCAGTCATCCGAGAAAAAGAGGATTTCAATCACATCTCCCTTCAAGCTGGACTTGAACCAGCGACTGAGGATAGCCACGGATACACCGTCAGCCCAATCCACTATCTAAGGATATGACGTTGCATCCATGTTATGGTACTCTGCTCTACCAGCTGAGCTATCGAAGGAAGCCACACACACAGAGTTCATTAGGACGACCTATTTTATCCACAAAGCACTGGTTATCAAACAGGTCACTTAGAAAAAAAGTCAGTCTTTTATTACAAGTTCAGAAGATTATACTTAATTATTTATTTATTTACACTATAGTTTTATCTCTCTCTCTCTCTACATATATATATGTACATATAATGGTATTTTCCTATATTTAGAAGTGGTCTGACTTTAATTACTAAACTGAGCACCACACACTATTAAAAGCCTCTGGTTTGAGTCAGATTTGAGCTAAAAACTAAGTAAGAAAGTAAAATCCAATTTAGATGGACACTCATCTATGGAAAAGAGGATTTCACTAACATCTCCCTTCAAGCTGGACTTGAACCAGCGACTAAGGATAGCCACGGATACACCGTCAGCCCAATCCACTATCTAAGGATATGACGTTGTATCCGTGTTGTGGTACTCTGCTCTATCAGCTGAGCTATCAAAGGGAGCTAGCCCACAGTGTCCCACTGGAGTAGTTCCACTAGAGCAAAATCTTTACACGAATATATGACAAAAACTATTCTCTAAAAGGGGCAGCAGTTAAAAGAGCTCTATTAGGCAGTAAATGAACTGATCAGTGATCCGAGAAAAAGAGGATTTCACTAACATGTCCCTTCAAGCTGGACTTGAACCAGCGACTGAGGATAGCCACGGATACGCCATCAAGCCAATCCACTATCTAAGGATATGACGTTGTATCCATGTTATGGTCCTCTGCTCTACCAGTTGAGCTATCGAAGGAAGACACACACACAGAGTTCATTAGGACGACCTATTTTATCCACAAAGCACTGGTTATCAAACAGGTCGCTTAGAAAAAAAGTCAGTCTTTTATTACAAGTTCAGAAGATTATACTTAATTATTTATTTATTTACACTATAGTTTTATCTCTCTCTCTCTCTACATATATATATGTACATATACTGGTATTTTCCTATATTTAGAAGTGGTCTGACTTTAATTACTAAACTGAGCACCACACACTATTAAAAGCCTCTGGTTTGAGTCAGATATGAGCTAAAAACTAAGTAAGAAAGTAAAATCCAATTTAGATGGACACTCCTCTATGGAAAAGAGGATTTCACTAACATCTCCCTTCAAGCTGGACTTGAACCAGCAACTGAGGATAGCCACGGATACACCGTCAGCCCAATCCACTATCTAAGGATATGACGTTGTATCCATGTTATGGTCCTCTGCTCTACCAGCTGAGCTATCGAAGGAAGACACACACACAGCTCTTATTAGGACGACCTATTTTATCCACAAAGCACTGGTTATCAAACAGGTCGCTTAGAAAAAAAGTCAGTCTTTTATTACAAGTTCACAAGATTATACTTAATTATTTATTTATTTACACTATAGTTTTATCTCTCTCTCTCTCTACATATATATATGTACATATACTGGTATTTTCCTATATTTAGAAGTGGTCAGACTGTAATTAATAAGCTGAGCACCACACACTATTAAAAGCCTCTGGTTTGAGTCAGATTTGAGCTGAAAACTGAAGTAACAAAGTTACTTAGAAAGTAAAATCCAATGTAGATGGACACTCCTCTATGGAAAAGAGGATTTCACTAACATTTCCCTTCAAGCTGGACTTGAACCAGCGACTAAGGATAGCCACGGATACACCGTCAGCCCAATCCACTACCTAAGGATATGACGTTGTATCCATGTTGTGGTCCTTTGCTCTATCAGCTGAGCTATCATAGGGAGTTAGCCCACAGTGTCCCACTGGAGTAGTTCCACTAGAGCAAAATCTTTACACGAATATATGACAAAAACTATTCTCTAAAAGGGGCAGCAGTTAAAAGAGCTCTATTAGGCAGTAAATGAACTGATCAGTGATCCGAGAAAAAGAGGATTTCAATCACATCTCCCGTCAAGCTGGACTTGAACCAGCGACTGAGGATAGCCACAGATACACCGTCAGCCCAATCCACTATCTAAGGATATGACGTTGCATCCATGTTATGGTCCTCTGCTCTACCAGCTGAGCTATCGAAGGAAGACACACACACAGCTCTTATTAGGACGACCTATTTTATCCACAAAGCACTGGTTATCAAACAGGTCGCTTAGAAAAAAAGTCAGTCTTTTATTACAAGTTCAGAAGATTATACTTAATTATTTATTTATTTACACTATAGTTTTATCTCTCTCTCTCTCTACATATATATATGTACATATACTGGTATTTTCCTATATTTAGAAGTGGTCTGACTTTAATTACTAAACTGAGCACCACACACTATTAAAAGCCTCTGGTTTGAGTCAGATTTGAGCTAAAAACTAAGTAAGAAAGTAAAATCTAATTTAGATGGACACTCCTCTATGGAAAAGAGGATTTCACTAACATCTCCCTTCAAGCTGGACTTGAACCAGCGACTGAGGATAGCCACGGATACACCGTCAGCCCAATCCACTATCTAAGGATATGACGTTGTATCCGTGTTGTGGTCCTCTGCTCTATCAGCTGAGCTATCAAAGGGAGCTAGCCCACAGTGTCCCACTGGAGTAGTTCCACTAGAGCAAAATCTTTACACGAATATATGACAAAAACTATTCTCTAAAAGGGGCAGCAGTTAAAAGAGCTCTATTAGGCAGTAAATGAACTGATCAGTCATCCGAGAAAAAGAGGATTTCAATCACATCTCCCTTCAAGCTGGACTTGAACCAGCGACTGAGGATAGCCACGGATACGTCGTCAACCCAATCCACTATCTAAGGATATGACGTTGCATCCATGTTATGGTCCTCTGCTCTACCAGCTGAGCTATCGAAGGAAGACACACACACAGCTTTCATTAGGACGACCTATTTTATCCACAAAGCACTGGTTATCAAACAGGTGGCTTAGAAAAAAAGTCAGTCTTTTATTACAAGTTCAGAAGATTATACTTAATTATTTATTTATTTACACTATAGTTTTATCTCTCTCTCTCTCTACATATATATATGTACATATACTGGTATTTTCCTATATTTAGAAGTGGTCAGACTGTAATTAATAAACTGAGCACCACACACTATTAAAAGCCTCTGGTTTGAGTCAGATTTGAGCTAAAAACTAAGTAAGAAAGTAAAATCCAATTTAGATGGACACTCCTCTATGGAAAAGAGGATTTCAATCACATCTCCCTTCAAGCTGGACTTGAACCAGCGACTGAGGATAGCCACGGATACATCGTCAACCCAATCCACTATCTAAGGATATGACGTTGTATCCATGTTATGGTCCTCTGCTCTACCAGCTGAGCTATCGAAGGAAGACACACACACAGCTCTTATTAGGACGACCTATTTTATCCACAAAGCACTGGTTATCAAACAGGTGGCTTAGAAAAAAAGTCAGTCTTTTATTACAAGTTCAGAAGATTATACTTAATTATTTATTTATTTACACTATAGTTTTATCTCTCTCTCTCTCTACATATATATATGTACATATACTGGTATTTTCCTATATTTAGAAGTGGTCAGACTGTAATTAATAAGCTGAGCACCACACACTATTAAAAGCCTCTGGTTTGAGTCAGATTTGAGCTGAAAACTGAAGTAACAAAGTTACTTAGAAAGTAAAATCCAATGTAGATGGACACTCCTCTATGGAAAAGAGGATTTCACTAACATTTCCCTTCAAGCTGGACTTGAACCAGCGACTAAGGATAGCCACGGATACACCGTCAGCCCAATCCACTACCTAAGGATATGACGTTGTATCCATGTTGTGGTCCTTTGCTCTATCAGCTGAGCTATCAAAGGGAGTTAGCCCACAGTGTCCCACTGGAGTAGTTCCACTAGAGCAAAATCTTTACACGAATATATGACAAAAACTATTCTCTAAAAGGGGCAGCAGTTAAAAGAGCTCTATTAGGCAGTAAATGAACTGATCAGTGATCCGAGAAAAAGAGGACTTCAATCACATCTCCCTTCAAGCTGGACTTGAACCAGCGACTGAGGATAGCCACAGATACACCGTCAGCCCAATCCACTATCTAAGGATATGACGTTGCATCCATGTTATGGTCCTCTGCTCTACCAGCTGAGCTATCGAAGGAAGACACACACACAGCTCTTATTAGGACGACCTATTTTATCCACAAAGCACTGGTTATCAAACAGGTCGCTTAGAAAAAAAGTCAGTCTTTTATTACAAGTTCAGAAGATTATACTTAATTATTTATTTATTTACACTATAGTTTTATCTCTCTCTCTCTCTACATATATATATGTACATATACTGGTATTTTCCTATATTTAGAAGTGGTCTGACTTTAATTACTAAACTGAGCACCACACACTATTAAAAGCCTCTGGTTTGAGTCAGATTTGAGCTAAAAACTAAGTAAGAAAGTAAAATCCAATTTAGATGGACACTCATCTATGGAAAAGAGGATTTCACTAACATCTCCCTTCAAGCTGGACTTGAACCAGCGACTGAGGATAGCCACGGATACACCGTCAGCCCAATCCACTACCTAAGGATATGACGTTGTATCCGTGTTGTGGTCCTCTGCTCTATCAGCTGAGCTATCAAAGGGAGCTAGCCCACAGTGTCCCACTGGAGTAGTTCCACTAGAGCAAAATCTTTACACGAATATATGACAAAAACTATTCTCTAAAAGGGGCAGCAGTTAAAAGAGCTCTATTAGGCAGTAAATGAACTGATCAGTGATCCGAGAAAAAGAGGATTTCACTAACATGTCCCTTCAAGCTGGACTTGAACCAGCGACTGAGGATAGCCACGGATACGCCATCAAGCCAATCCACTATCTAAGGATATGACGTTGTATCCATGTTATGGTCCTCTGCTCTACCAGTTGAGCTATCGAAGGAAGACACACACACAGAGTTCATTAGGACGACCTATTTTATCCACAAAGCACTGGTTATCAAACAGGTCGCTTAGAAAAAAAGTCAGTCTTTTATTACAAGTTCAGAAGATTATACTTAATTATTTATTTATTTACACTATAGTTTTATCTCTCTCTCTCTCTACATATATATATGTACATATACTGGTATTTTCCTATATTTAGAAGTGGTCTGACTTTAATTACTAAACTGAGCACCACACACTATTAAAAGCCTCTGGTTTGAGTCAGATTTGAGCTAAAAACTAAGTAAGAAAGTAAAATCCAATTTAGATGGACACTCCTCTATGGAAAAGAAGATTTCACTAACATCTCCCTTCAAGCTGGACTTGAACCAGCAACTGAGGATAGCCACGGATACACCGTCAGCCCAATCCACTACCTAAGGATATGACGTTGCTTCCATGTTATGGTCCTCTGCTCTACCAGCTGAGCTATCGAAGGAAGACACGCACACAGCTCTTATTAGGACGACCTATTTTATCCACAAAGCACTGGTTATCAAACAGGTGGCTTAGAAAAAAAGTCAGTCTTTTATTACAAGTTCAGAAGATTATACTTAATTATTTATTTATTTACACTATAGTTTTATCTCTCTCTCTCTCTCTACATATATATATGTACATATACTGGTATTTTCCTATATTTAGAAGTGGTCAGACTGTAATTAATAAGCTGAGCACCACACACTATTAAAAGCCTCTGGTTTGAGTCAGATTTGAGCTGAAAACTGAAGTAACAAAGTTACTTAGAAAGTAAAATCCAATGTAGATGGACACTCCTCTATGGAAAAGAGGATTGCACAAACATCTCCCTTCAAGCTGGACTTGAACCAGCGACTAAGGATAGCCACGGATACGACGTCAGCCCAATCCACTATCTAAGGATATGACGTTGTATCCGTGTTGTGGTTCTCTGCTCTATCAGCTGAGCTATCAAAGGGAGCTAGTCCACAGTGTCCCACTGGAGTAGTTCCACTAGAGCAAAAGCTTTACACGAATATATGACAAAAACAATTCTCTAAAAAAGGGCAGCAGTTAAAAGAGCTCTATTAGGCAGTAAATGAACTGATCAGTCATCCGAGAAAAAGAGGATTTCAATCACATCTCCCTTCAAGCTGGACTTGAACCAGCGACTGAGGATAGCCACGGATACGTCATCAACCCAATCCACTATCTAAGGATATGACGTTGTATCCATGTTATGGTCCTCTGCTCTACCAGTTGAGCTATCGAAGGAAGACACACACACAGCTCTTATTAGGACGACCTATTTTATCCACAAAGCACTGGTTATCAAACAGGTGGCTTAGGAAAAAAGTCAGTCTTTTTTTACAAGTTCAGAAGATTATACTTAATTATTTATTTATTTACACTATAGTTTTATCTCTCTCTCTCTCTACATATATATATGTACATATACTGGTATTTTCCTATATTTAGAAGTGGTCTGACTTTAATTACTAAACTGAGCACCACACACTATTAAAAGCCTCTGGTTTGAGTCAGATTTGAGCTAAAAACTAAGTAAGAAAGTAAAATCCAATTTAGATGGACACTCCTCTATGGAAAAGAGGATTTCACTAACATCTCCCTTCAAGCTGGACTTGAACCAGCGACTGAGGATAGCCACGGATACGTCGTCAACCCAATCCACTACCTAAGGATATGACGTTGTATCCATGTTGTGGTCCTCTGCTCTACCAGCTGAGCTATCGAAGGAAGACACGCACACAGCTCTTATTAGGACGACCTATTTTATCCACAAAGCACTGGTTATCAAACAGGTGGCTTAGAAAAAAAGTCAGTCTTTTTTTACAAGTTCAGAAGATTATACTTAATTATTTATTTATTTACACTATAGTTTTATCTCTCTCTCTCTCTCTACATATATATATGTACATATACTGGTATTTTCCTATATTTAGAAGTGGTCTGACTTTAATTACTAAACTGAGCACCACACACTATTAAAAGCCTCTGGTTTGAGTCAGATTTGAGCTAAAAACTAAGTAAGAAAGTAAAATCCAATTTAGATGGACACTCATCTATGGAAAAGAGGATTTCACTAACATCTCCCTTCAAGCTGGACTTGAACCAGCGACTAAGGATAGCCACGGATACACCGTCAGCCCAATCCACTATCTAAGGATATGACGTTGTATCCATGTTGTGGTCCTCTGCTCTACCAGCTGAGCTATCAAAGGGAGCTAGCCCACAGTGTCCCACTGGAGTAGTTCCACTAGAGCAAAATCTTTACACGAATATATGACAAAAACTATTCTCTAAAAGGGGCAGCAGTTAAAAGAGCTCTATTAGGCAGTAAATGAACTGATCAGTCATCCGAGAAAAAGAGGATTTCAATCACATCTCCCTTCAAGCTGGACTTGAACCAGCGACTGAGGATAGCCACGGATACATCGTCAACCCAATCCACTATCTAAGGATATGACGTTGTATCCATGTTATGGTCCTCTGCTCTACCAGCTGAGCTATCGAAGGAAGACACACACACAGCTCTTATTAGGACGACCTATTTTATCCACAAAGCACTGGTTATCAAACAGGTCGCTTAGGAAAAAAGTCAGTCTTTCATTACAAGTTCAGAAGATTATACTTAATTATTTATTTATTTACACTATAGTTTTATCTCTCTCTCTCTCTACATATATATATGTACATATACTGGTATTTTCCTATATTTAGAAGTGGTCAGACTGTAATTAATAAGCTGAGCACCACACACTATTAAAAGCCTCTGGTTTGAGTCAGATTTGAGCTAAAAACTAAGTAAGAAAGTAAAATCCAATTTAGATGGACACTCCTCTATGGAAAAGAGGATTTCACTAACATCTCCCTTCAAGCTGGACTTGAACCAGCGACTAAGGATAGCCACGGATACGTCGTCAACCCAATCCACTACCTAAGGATATGACGTTGTATCCATGTTGTGGTCCTCTGCTCTACCAGCTGAGCTATCGAAGGAAGACACGCACACAGCTCTTATTAGGACGACCTATTTTATCCACAAAGCACTGGTTATCAAACAGGTGGCTTAGAAAAAAAGTCAGTCTTTTTTTACAAGTTCAGAAGATTATACTTAATTATTTATTTATTTACACTATAGTTTTATCTCTCTCTCTCTCTCTACATATATATATGTACATATACTGGTATTTTCCTATATTTAGAAGTGGTCTGACTTTAATTACTAAACTGAGCACCACACACTATTAAAAGCCTCTGGTTTGAGTCAGATTTGAGCTAAAAACTAAGTAAGAAAGTAAAATCCAATTTAGATGGACACTCATCTATGGAAAAGAGGATTTCACTAACATCTCCCTTCAAGCTGGACTTGAACCAGCGACTAAGGATAGCCACGGATACACCGTCAGCCCAATCCACTATCTAAGGATATGACGTTGTATCCATGTTGTGGTCCTCTGCTCTACCAGCTGAGCTATCAAAGGGAGCTAGCCCACAGTGTCCCACTGGAGTAGTTCCACTAGAGCAAAATCTTTACACGAATATATGACAAAAACTATTCTCTAAAAGGGGCAGCAGTTAAAAGAGCTCTATTAGGCAGTAAATGAACTGATCAGTCATCCGAGAAAAAGAGGATTTCAATCACATCTCCCTTCAAGCTGGACTTGAACCAGCGACTGAGGATAGCCACGGATACATCGTCAACCCAATCCACTATCTAAGGATATGACGTTGTATCCATGTTATGGTCCTCTGCTCTACCAGCTGAGCTATCGAAGGAAGACACACACACAGCTCTTATTAGGACGACCTATTTTATCCACAAAGCACTGGTTATCAAACAGGTCGCTTAGGAAAAAAGTCAGTCTTTCATTACAAGTTCAGAAGATTATACTTAATTATTTATTTATTTACACTATAGTTTTATCTCTCTCTCTCTCTACATATATATATGTACATATACTGGTATTTTCCTATATTTAGAAGTGGTCAGACTGTAATTAATAAGCTGAGCACCACACACTATTAAAAGCCTCTGGTTTGAGTCAGATTTGAGCTAAAAACTAAGTAAGAAAGTAAAATCCAATTTAGATGGACACTCCTCTATGGAAAAGAGGATTTCACTAACATCTCCCTTCAAGCTGGACTTGAACCAGCGACTAAGGATAGCCACGGATACGACGTCAGCCCAATCCACTATCTAAGGATATGACGTTGTATCCATGTTATGGTCCTCTGCTCTACCAGCTGAGCTATCAAAGGGAGCTAGTCCACAGTGTCCCACTGGAGTAGTTCCACTAGAGCAAAATCTTTACACGACTATATGACAAAAACAATTCTCTAAAAAAGGGCAGCAGTTAAAAGAGCTCTATTAGGCAGTAAATGAACTGATCAGTCATCCGAGAAAAAGAGGATTTCAATCACATCTCCCTTCAAGCTGGACTTGAACCAGCGACTGAGGATAGCCACGGATACATCGTCAACCCAATCCACTATCTAAGGATATGACGTTGCATCCATGTTATGGTCCTCTGCTCTACCACCTGAGCTATCGAAGGAAGACAGCAACAATCCTTTCATGACTGATGATATCTGTATCTGTATAGCCTGAACAAAAAGTAGTTTGAAGGCCAGATATTCTGTACAGACAAACCATACCCAGTGGCCATTAGTCTACATCCCTGCTGTCTTTCTTTGACACATTTCTATACACTTTGTGAATGTGGAGCTTAAAAATAAAATTAGTTCTCATACAATTTTGGTCTTTAAGGCCTGAATATGATTGACATGTTCACTCACAGGATTTGATAGTTGCCCAGGGCCTCTCTAGGCGGACTCCGATTCCAGCGGCAGTCTGGAATATCCCCATTGGGTGTTACGATGTTGAGGGTGTCATTGATGAGGTTGTACTTAAGGATGCGGTCATTGGCTGTGCTGGATGTCAACGAGGGAGAGGCGTTGACCTGAGGATCACACCAAGAAAACCACATTTATATTTAAAGGGGGGGTTGCACCATGCGCAAATGGATCTGCTTTTGCAGCAAATAGGCAGTGCTTAATAATACCCCAGGGATCCAAACAGGTAGGAGCAGATTGTTTTAATCTCTTCCTGTCTTTACAGAGAAGCTTTTATCAGGAAGTGTAGCTGCTACATTAGAACATTAGATACACTGTGGAAGATTTACATGAGTGCAGAGAACGAGATGGAGCAGTTACTCTATCATCAATGTGAAAGGCAGCAACACAAAGACCTACTTTAGCTCCTCGTAGCGTAACAGAGGAAGCTGCAAGATTAATGAACAACAGAGCGTGGTCTTGAGTAGGTTTGTGGCACAAGTTGCTCACTGAGGAGCCTTTATGCCCTTCAACCAACTTGTTTTTGCCCAAAATAGAGCAGAATGGTGTCTGTGAACAGAAATAGCTCAGACCTAGCCTCAAAACCTAGCAACACATTGTACAGCTGTCAAAATATGAAAGTCTCATACCGTAACAACAAAAGAATGTATTGCATGGCAATTCTCAGTTCCCTCTCCTTTGAGCAGTGCTTGTCAGCAGCATTGCATGAGTTAAAAGCAGACCTTCAGCACACATTTGAATACACATCTAAGCATACCTCAAGGGCATTCAAATTTACTCGACAATCTAAGGAAAGGAACATGGTGTTACTGTGCAACCCCGATAAGTAATCAAGGACTCAAATATGCCAAAAAAAAAAAGAAAAGAAAGAAAAATAAGTAAAGAAAAACACTTTTTTAAATTGTTAATTCCTTTTTTAAACTTCTTACCTCAATAAGCCATGGCTTCAACTTGTCATCAATAATGATGTCATACCCGTAACACTCGAAACAGTGCTTGTCATTGTTCATCACAGGCTGTGAGACAGAAAAGCAGAGAGTGATTTAGCACGAGGGATCTTCTCAAGAGTGATTCTTTTATGTGGAAACTTATTGATGCAGCACTGAGCGATTCATCAACGAAGGATGTTAAAAAATAATCAGTCATAACTATAGGCACACAAAGTGGCCCGGGTATGGAGGCTTTACAGGAAGCAAGTCCAATCACTTAGCAGAAAGAGGAAGTGTGCATTAGGCTGATTGTGCAGTTGTTCTAAAAACAAAAAAGCCATCACCACAACCAGGTGGCTTTGCAACAGTGTGTTTCAAAATGTTTGAGCTTAAGCAGTTACAAATCAGACATTAACTTTTACACAGGGTGAACGCTGTGGCTTGAAAACAGCTTCTGTCAGATGTTTAAATTAGGAACTGTTAGCTAACCACATCTAAGGGTGATGATAAGCTGCGTGAGAACTGTAACCCTCCAAGTTGCCAAAAAGTTACTGCAGAGCGAAATTAAAGAACTAAATTTATATGCATCATAATCTTATAATATACACTGGCAAAAATGCACAGACAATATGTTTACTTTAGCAGCACTCTCCACAATTAACTGTTACTTCATGTGAAAACTGTAATAAGAAAAAAAAAACCCATTAAACTTCCTGGTGTTGCCTGAAAACTGAAAAAGGATCTGCAGAATATATGGTGGTAGGTAACAATACATTCACAGGCCATTTTATTAGGTCCAGCTGTTCGGATTTTTGTGTTAACTCAAATCAGCAACTCAATGCATTTAGGCATTAACACAGGGTCAAGATGACCTGCTGAAGTCCAAACTGAGCATTAGCATGAGGAAGTGCCTTTGAACATGGCATGGTTGTTGGTTTGATCTGCAAGAACAGTTCCCTTTCAGTCGATTCACTCGGTACAACACATAAGAATGGGATATCACGCCCTCGCGTGTCCTGGCTGAAGAAACCTTTAATCACGCCTGTAAGGCAGATGACGTGTGATGACACGCGCACGGCCCCGCCTGCACATATAGCCGCTGTCATCACAGTCATCCCTCAGTTCAAGTGCCTTTGAACATGGCATGGTTGTTGGTTTGATCTGCAAGAACAGTTTGTTGCTAGAATGTCAATATGAAGCAAGATTTGTCAAGCTGTTTCCAACAGTTTGACAAATCTATGCCACAAAGAATTAAGGAAGTTCTCAAGGCAAAAGGGGGCCCAACCTGACCTTATCAAGGTTTACCTAATAGAGTCACCTATGAGCGAAACATCATATGGATTAGGAACACACCTTCTTAATATATTATTAAAAAAAACAAACAACTAACATCACATCAACTTACAGCTACAGCCTTCAGTGACTGCACCACGATCCAGTGGATCTGGTCAAACAACCTGTTTGTCACCTCCTTTCCTCTGGTGCTCTCTAAGTACAAACGGAGGTTACTGACCGTCCACTTCCCTCCATGGACATGGTTGTAGTCATCCTGCATCAAAGGTAAAGAGTCTAAGTAGAAATTAATCATGATTGTATAAATTTATTTTACAAAATACGCACATATCACTTTTTAGACTTGAAAATGCTCAGTGAGTGTCTCAATAAATAAGAAGTTATACATATAAATATATAGTTATTCAGCACAGTAAAAGATGTTAACAGATCAGAGACTATTAGTAGGTGCCTCATTCCCTCTTCCCTTCTTCTTATGAGTCAGAATCCAGCCACCCTTCTGAGGCAGGATTAGAAGTCAGAATACAACCATCGTGCCACTGAGGGCTAGGGGCAGACAAAGTCTGGAGCTGCACAAAAGTCACGGGTGTTATGTTTTTGCGTTAAGTTATGCAAAATGTTTCTTATCTTGAGTATCAGGAACTTGCTCAGCAACAGGAAGCTGCTGTCACAAACCCGGACTAACCAAGGTTCTTGGTCAATCAGAGAATCAGTCAAAGCAAAGTATTTACGACAAGTGTACAACTGACACTGTTTATGCTGCAAGTGCTAATGGTCACTCAACTATTAACTCTGTTTATGACATAAAGGTTGGACACAGAAATACAGAAAGTGAAGGTTGATCTTGATGATTGTGGTAACTTGAGTTACAAATGACCACATTACAAGAGTCACAAATATCTGTAACCAGGGACTATTTCATAAAGTTATGTTAAATCATTCTCGATTAGATCATTCCATTGGGTTTTCTCACTCAGTTTTGGCAAGAGAACAGTTTCAACTATTCTGTGTAAACAGGAAGTTTATTTAAAGCAGAGGTGTCAAACATAAGGCCCGGGGGCCTGAACCAGCTCCCACAAACTCCAATTCGGCCCACTGGACAGCTTTGGAAAATATGAAGTAGGGCATAAATGTTGTTTTATTTTCATGAGTTTTACTGCTTTTCCTAGTTTTATGGTCTTTTATGGTCAATTATTCTACACTAAAGTAATTGAGATAAACAATTAAATGACAGAAAAGTTCTTGTTTCACTATAGAAAGTCCTGTTTTTTATGATAGATCCACAGTAAGAAAAGAAAATTCTGTGAATTAACATTAACATTGTTTCATAATTACAGGATAGTATGAGCAGTGAGCTACCAGAACTTTTTCTGAAACTTTGACATGTATATCTTACAATTTAGGCTCTAAGAAGTGTGCTGACATTTACTACAGCAACATTTCTTATCTTGTAGAAAAACTGAGATGTCCTGCTGAAATTGCACATCTTTTTCTTAAAGAGTTTCCTGAGTTTAAAGAGGCCTGTGCTGAATCCCTCCAACAGAATGTGATACAGCAGTAACTGTTTGAGCTCCAGCTCCCAGAAAGCTAAAAGTGGCCTGACTCTGTGCCATGTTAGGGACTGCCTGTAATGTGGTGAGGCAGGTGCATAGATGTGCTATATGTGCAGAATTCAGACTATTCTCAACAATGGGCAAGCTACCAATTTTCCAAGTAGTGACATTTCCTGAAAGTGTTGAAACATTGCATTTTCAAACAGAAACCCTGTGTTATAAACCGTGACTGTGGATTTGGATAAAATGTGAACATTTACAAGTCAATGAGGATCTAGCAAGAGATGGAGAAACAGAAAGTCCCCTGTTGCTAACACAAAAGCTTTATACTACTTCCTGTGAACCCCACCAGACCTACCCCATGTTTTTGGATGGCCACGTTAGTGAGGTGCACAAACATGTTGTCCAGTTCGCTGGTGCTGGGTGTGTACTTCACTGTGCAGAACCGGCAGAAGCCCAGCTTGTACCTGAAAGTCGAACGCCAGAGAGAGAGAGCATTAAACAACAGTTTTTTGTGTGCACGTTTGAGAATAACCACTAACAAAACAGGAAAAAATCCTCTTAACATCTCCTATATACTGATGTTTTTGACATGATCAAAAAACCCATCAACAGTATCACAGGCTTACATGTAGCATTTCAGGGGTCGATATGTGGTCACCAGGACATAAAGACGCAGGTCAAACTTCTTCCCCCCTATCAGCAGAGGGTTGTCAATGTACAGAGAGATGACATAAGCTTCCTTGCCACTAGATGCTGCTACAAACCTGGGGCAAAGACACAGCCAGGCATCAGCACACGACAGCCTGTGACCAAACAATTTTAGATTTACCAGGAAAGAAATTGTCTATAAAACAGATTTAGCATGTGTTCAAATCCAGAAAGAACTTTTGTAGCTTCCTTAGATGAGACTATCTGACAAAACAAGAGGGGAACAGTTATATAGAGGCTTTTTGTAATGGGAAATTTAGAGATATGCTAATTTCTCACAATATTTCTTGCTGCTTCTGTCTGGTCACACGATAACTCACGTTGAGGTGCGGCTGTCTCTCGACCACTTTTTAATCTGGGACAGCTTGTTAATGAGGAAGATGCCTTTCCCCTGGGCCTTCCCGCAGGGCTTCATTATCCAGGTGCTGGATGGATTCTTACGAAACTCCTCCACAAAGAGGTTATAATCAGCAGGAAGCATGAACGTCACCGGGACGAAATCTGCACAAAGAGAAAAAGCAGTTTCATTGAAGAAAACAGCGTGCCTCTTTGAGTTTTGTGAGGCAAAATAGGAGCAAGTCATGTACCCAGATAAATGTATTTTCCATTCTCGTCTTTCTCCGCTAACGGACTGCTTTCTTTCTCCAGCTCCTTGCGATAGCGTTTGATGTTCTTGATCATCAGGTCCTTCCTAGTCAGCTCATAATGATTGGGGAAGTGGTTAACCATCTGGTCATCTGACAGGCGGTAACCAGTGTCCACGCTGAACACATTCCTGATGGTCTGGATGCTCATCCTGCATGTGGGTACAAATAACCCGCTCAAAATACACTTGGTACATTGAGTATCACACTAATAAATATATTAATTGATATTTTCACGATAAATATGCATCTGATTTGCCAACCTAGATCCTAAATTTCAGTTTTTCAGTCTTACAAAAAGAACTGTATAGCTGAGGATCCATGTTATTTAATTAAACAAATCATATACTGTCCTAAGTGTCCATAACCATCTAATTTATAAGAAGGCAACATCTTCTTCAGCACCCATAAAGATGATCCATTTCTTCCACTTTTAGACCTTCAGACCTTAGCAAGAACGTCATCCTTTCCATCATAAAGATTTCCCTTCCTTTAAGACTCAGAGGATCAGGTTTATACCAGTTCTTTGTGACAGCTTTATAAAAACAGTTACATATCCTCTTAATCATCTCACAGTCCTTCAGATTCTTCTTTTAACCTCAGAGACACATGTACCAGTCTCATTACACTGGCTCTCTGGAGATATGAGGGCAGATTTTAAAATCTCACCATTAACTTTATTATATGGTAATAGTTGATGCAGGTGAGGAGGTCCAGGGTGACACTATGACCTCTTGTCTGGTTATGCGTCTGACTTCTTAGTAGCCCATGAGCCTACATGTCAAATAATCCTCCCAACCTTTGGAACGATCTCCCTGAAGAAAACTGGTCTCTCACCTCTTAAATGTCTTCTGGGAGCAGACAGTTATCAAAGAGCCTTTCCTGATTTTTTTCTTACTGACCCCCTGCTATTTCTTATATTTTATTCTCTTTATTTGTAAGATTACCATAACTATACTTTTTATTAACCCTACATAACCCTACCCTAACCCTACATAACAATATCTGTTGTAAACCAGTTAAAGCACGCCCTTGCTTAAATCTAAACACGCTATTGAGGTCAAGATTAATCATATGAATACTTTATAAGTATGATTTTTAATGCAGGACCTTTACTTGTAATTGCATCATATAAGCAGGAAGAACTTATGTGCCTGTGTATGTGCCAATTGAATGTATTTATCCAAGCTGGACAGGTGCAGGTGTGCTGTAGATATAAAACCTACCAGTAGAAATTCCAGTCGTCGTTTTCTGTAACTTGAATCCATTCCCTTTTCTCAAAGTTGTTGATAAGCACTGATTTCTCAATATCTGTCACCCACTTAACCTTACCGGACATGGTGCCTCCCACTAGGGTGGAGTACAAAAAAAACAACAACAGGTAAACACATAGAAAAGCACCACAGACAGACAGGACCAATGCATAGACATATATTTGAAAAATGTCATTCTTTTACAAGAAACTAAAGCATTTTGCACCAGTGAACTACCTGAAAGTCAATGCCAGGAAAACAGCCAGTCATCAGCATGAGCTAGCCGGGCTGGCTCTGTTAGCAAGCTGCTGAATCCTCCCCGGGCTGCTGATGCTGCCGCAGAGGCTGGGCGGACATCATCCGGTCAGTGATGCAATACCCACAAACTGTCCCTGAGCTAAACTCACAGCGAAACACACCATCAGCAGAAGCAGCTAGCGACTGAAAGCTACCTCCATGCTAGCTGTTTTAATCGCCAACAAGCTGCTTTTTAATTATCCCGGCGACGTGAAGCTGGACAGAGACGAAAACGCCCAGCACAGTCAAACTCCTCTTCACAATAAAAGTCTTTGTTATGTAAATGTAATTGCATGTACACAGATTAGTAACTACGTTAAAAAATTTTTAGCGACACGTTTAAAGAAGGAAAGGTCTCAAAACCACTAAAGGACGTCGTTACGGGCTTGGTCCTTCCGGAAGAATTACCTAGCAACCGAGGACGCAGTGATGTCATTGTGTGGCGTGCTACAAGAAAGCACCAGGAGAGGTCAGTGTTGGACTGTGGGTGGCAACAATGCATCGCGTCCTTCCAGAAAAATGAAACATCAGTTATTTACTACCTTGTATGTATTCGTGAATAGTAAGCATTAGTTTGTTTCTTCATTCAAGATAATAAGGTCCGAGTTAACAGACAAGCACCGCATCGTGGTCATTGTAAAACAATGTCCCTAAAGCCACTTCATTAGGTACACTTTGCTAGTACAGAGTTGGCCACTTATCAATTTCAGAGCTTCTTTATGACATAAATTCAGTAAGGTATTGGAAACTTTCCTGATATAGTAGCATCATTGCCTAACGATGTGTCGGTTGCATAACCCAAAGGTGCACTACCGGCTTGAAATCATGTGACTGTGGAGGTCAGTTTGAGATTATTATTATTATTAGTTTTGGTGACATGGTGCATTATCCTGCTGGAAGCAACCATGAGAAGATGGGTACACTTCGGTCATAAAGGGATGGACATGGTCAGCAAAAGTAAACAGGTAGGTTGTGGTTTTAAATGATAATCAGTTAGGGCCCCAAAGCGTGCCAAGAAAACATCCCCAACAACATTACACCACAGCAGCCTGAAGCTTTGATACAAAGCATATTGACTGATTACACCCAATTCAAATTCCATATGAAGTTGATCTGCGTCATGAAATTCACACAGGTTTCATTTGTAATAATCAAATACGAACAATTTTTTATTCACATATAAATACTCTCCTAACGATGATATACTTTAACACATATTCATTTAGCAATACCCGTTTTTAAATGCTACGTGTTCAATGCGTTTCAGGTTTTATGTACAAAAAGATGACAAAAAGGTATGCTAATACTAATATTTTTGTAACAACATTAGTTATAGTAATACTGTTAAAAATTATAGTAATATTGGTATTTGACTTACCTACTAGGCAGCTAGCTGTTACAGGATTGTGAGATGAGTTTTGTCCAGCAGGATGTAATGTCATTAAATGGCTCATATGGAATATAAGCATAAAAGACAACCATTTTGATGTGTTTGACTCAATTACATGTCCGATTTAAAAATTCAGGACTTCAAAACTGCTGATATTCATTCAGCTATCAGCTGCTTACTTGTTTTCAGCAAAAAGTGGAATCAGTAGCTCCGTTCATAGATTATAAATCTTTTTCTACGAATCACCACAAACCCATCACCACCCCATTTCAGAGATGATAAAGTTGCATATAACAGACCTAACTTTATGCCAATAATACACAGCTTTTGCCTGTTTGCCTGTGGCTCACCAGACAGGCAACACAGGCATGCTCTTACTCTAACGTATGAGAAAGTGTAGGTTTAGTAATATGCAACCTGCTACACGGTTGCGAAAAAAAAGAAAACACATGAAACTGTATGACTAATAACATCACAAATGTAGATAGAATTAGTGTAACAATAGCATTAAATTAATTTATAACTAATTAAAATAATTTAATTTGTTTTAAAACGAAAGAAAATGGATTATGGCTGGAATGTGGATTTCCAGATGCCTGGACGACAGGCTTGGTGCAGTCATGCAGTTTAGGCTTCGTGTTTGTCTGCTTGAACTTCACCTGTCCTACCTCGCTAACGTCACCTTGTCCTCTTTCCTAGAAGTTGCTCCTCTGTGAGCTTGGTTTCCATTCCGGACTTCAGAAACCCTCTTGGACCTGTAAATAACCCAGCCTGGAGCCTACCCCAGCCCAACCGCGCACCTCGCAGAGTAATTTTAAGCTGTGGTTATTAATAATAACCCTGCAAACATTACCAGAATGCATCTTACAGGTGGCCCCCTGGTGTTCACTGTCGGCGGAAGCCCCAGCGGTGATAGATAAAGGTGTGTCCTGTCATTAGCGGCAGCAGTTACCTGAGAGCGTCGAGATTAAAGGGCGCTGCTGTAAGTAGAGGAAGAAAACACTTCGAAATTATGCTTTTATTTAGTATTTTCCAGCAATTTTTAACATTACAATGTTTATTTTTAATTTGTTTGCTTTTATCTCAGGGCGGCGTCCACTTAATCAACATAAAAAGGTAGTTTTTAATTTCCTTTTGTGTGTGTGTGTGTGTGTGTGTGTGTGTGAGAGAGAGAACGAGAGTGTGCACCTGTTTACTTCTCAGGGTTGGGATATTCATACTCGACTAATATCTAATATTATACTGCTCAAACATGATACAATACACTAATTTAAGTCTTTAAATGGTTTAATACCTGTTTATTGTTTATCTAATTCAATATGTGTGATCTTCAAAACGACCTTTGTTTGCTGAGAGCAATGACTCCGCACTTTGTTGTGGCAATATGGCTTCTACCTGATGGCTGCCTGTCGTTTTAATGGTGGTGTTTATGTTTCCACGTTTAAGGCTTCAGTTTGCTGATGTTTTGCCAAAAGAAAAAGGGTTTGTAAAAATAAAGACGTTGCAATTAAATCCAGGGAAAACCAGTTCTTGATTTGTCAAGATTTATAGTATTTAAAGCTTGTGATCTGATTCTTCTGACCCGGTGGTGTTTTTCTATCCTTCTCTGTGAGAGTAAAATGGCAGTTTGGTTAATTTGAGTTATGGAAATTCAGCATTTGCATTAAATGGCAGGATTGCAGGTGCAACAGGAACTGATCTCAAGACAGGTGTACCTGGGAGATTATAAACCTGTTTTAAGCTGGACTTTAAGACAAAAACAAAAAATTCAGTGAAAAAGGCAAATTGAATGTAAAGTGTTACGTCTTGAGTTGTCGTAAGTTGGTCGTAAACATGAAAGCATTGCAATGCATTTTTGCTGCAGTTTAAAAAGAAAGTACAGCACAAAGGTTGGACTTGAGCCAAGAGATGATGTTATCTCTGGAGCTGTTTTTTTCTTTCAGCCTAGTAACCCAGTCCACACCTATCCTGGTCACATGAGCCAGTATTTACACAGCCTGTTATTGACCGTTGGGAGCCTGAGCAAAGATAACACACAGACACTTTCAGGCTGTGGAGCCATTGTCTGTCCTGTTGATGTTCTTAGCAGTCTGCTGCACGATATGAACAATTTGCATATATGTTCTCAGAAAACAAAATGGTGGAACAAACAAGACGCCCAAGTCGTGTCATCGCCCTCCAGGCTGGACCTAGTGAGGTGGACCCTGGCACCCTGAGGTACTGTATAGTCCCGCCCTTGCCCCAGTTCGACTATTAATACCAAAAACAAACACACAGCTCGGGCTTGTGCCTTGGGCAAAAACAACTTTATAAAAAAGAGATTTTTATTGAGTTCCCCATATTTATGATGGATTCTAAACACACCTGCCTTTTCCTCCCTCAGGATCAGTGACAGGGTTGCACGGGCCTGTGGCCGCCAGTTGGCTTTAATCGGTGACCAGCTAGACCGAGAGTATGCCAGCAGAATGCCAAACCAGCTTCCGACTCCCTTAAACCTCCTGAGACCTGCCCAGGCACTGACTCGGACCATCTATAGGTAAAAAAAAAAAAAAATTTTCCCTCTTATTTTATTTCACTTATCAAACTATTACATTTGTGTGATTGGTTCTAACTTCTCACTGCTTCCTCATAGGGATATTCACAATCAGTTAGGAACTTTTCGGGGTTTGTCTGCTGCAATGAAGACCTGGTTAGTGAGCACTGCACCTGGGCAGGGGATCCTCAGAGTTGAGGCCTTGACAGCTTGGGTAACTCTTCTCTTTAACGCATCTCTGCATTATACGTATGCATAAAGGTTCATTGCTCTTAGTGTTTGCATTAAGGCTTTGTATTCCAAGGAAAAGAGATATCTTTCCATTTACAGCAGCGGGTTTATCCAATGACTCCAAAGTGTAGAGGTTTACACATGTGCCAAACAAGCAAAGCTTCCTGGTTTAATTCCTTTGGAGGTTGTGTCAGCAAAGTCAACAGATGCATAACCTGCAAAAACGTTTAATTGGCAGACAGTTTAATAAAGAATCAAAGATTTTAAAGTGGATCCCATCTGTGAACTACTTTCTTAATTTGAACCCCAATATAAATATGATTTTTAGATAAGAACCTATACATAAAACAAGGAGAAACTCAATTTAAACATAAAAAAATAAAAATAATAGAGCCAAAATAGTCAAAATAGGTGGATTTGAGCAGTCTTGCTTTGTTGCATTGTTGACTGTTGTGTGGTCGTGTTATATTAAATATAATTTGGTACATCTATCCAAAACAGCCCACTTTTTCTCATTATGTCTCATTTTACAGGCATCCAACTTTAACCCAGTAACCTGCACTGGGTGGAACAGAGGAGCACTTGTTACTGTGGCACTGGTGGCCATGGTGACCATTTTCAGTGCACTATGGACGGAGCAGAAAGCTTAAGAGGGCCACGAGCAGGTCTTCTCAGCCATGTTTGTCAAAATATGTTTGCTATCGAGTGAGAATTACTGCTGTTTTCTCTTGCTGTTTACTTTGACTTTTCCCTTTTTTTTAAATAACTGTTTTTATTGAGCGGTATTGAAGTTGAAAGTGAGGACGACAACCTCTTCTCTCAAAAGAGAAGGAAAAAAAAGTATAATGTAAAATTAGTTGGGAGTAAATTGTTTAAAGGAAATCTAGCCTTGCCTAAGGAGTTGGCCAGTTTATTGTAGCAGTGACATGTTGATTCATGTCAGAAAACATGTTGACTGGACTGTTGCTGGCTTGCAGTCTTTTGTATCCAGATTTGTTTCTTACTGGTTTAAGAGGCCAAAATTTTTTCAAATGATATGTAGCATTGCTTAGTGTACAATGAAGGGAGCTGGACTTTCTGTTCAAGATTTGAAACTGCTTTTTCATGTGACGCCAAATAAACTTCTTAATGACAAAAATGTGACAACATTGTAAATTAAAAAAAAGAAATTACAAAAATCTTTAATTACACACTTGTATAAAGACAAGAAGCAACCACAGGAGCTTTATCAGTCTTCATATGCGGTGACTTCCACATGGGCGTACGTTTGGTATGCCTTCCTGTTGCACTTCTGAAGCGTGGCGCCCAGCTGCCTTCCGGGTCCGACCTCGTAGGTGTGTGGGAAATGCTGTCCTTGCGTCCTCTCGTAGATCTCGTGCAGGGTCTGCTCCCATTTCACTGGTGACACCAGCTGCTTAACAAGCTGCCTGCGCACGTGGCTCTCGTTCATGTAACGTTTTCCATCTACGTTGGAGTAGACGCTGATCTCAGGACGTCGTACCTGGACGGGAAGGGGACGAATAGGAAATCGCACATGGAACTTGTGGTTAGGAGGCTCAAAAATGATTTAAATACAATGTCAGATGAACAACACATGGACCCTGACTTTATCAGTCCCTAACATGCCAAATCTTCTTTACAGTGTTGCTTATTTAGGCTTATTTTTTAATTAAATAAATGACACTGTGTTATATGTTGTTTTGCAGCTCATATGTGCTTGTATTTACTTAATTTTAAGACCTGCTAAGGACCAGATGTAAAATCTTGGGTATACTTTCCATTTAACTTTCCGAGTCAGACTGAATAGGATGGGTTATCTTAAAAAAATGAGGACTGGTGTAGCTTTACAGAGTAATTGAACGCATGTTTCAGAAAATATGTTAATCCCTTTTGGATAAAGTGGCTGACTGACCTCCACCTGCCGGAGCACCTCTCTGAGGGGTTCAGTAGCCGATGCCATCAGCTCAGTATGGAACGCACCACTGACTGGGAGAGTTTTGGTCCGCATGAACTTTAGGCGCCGAGAGTTTTCCTGGAGGAAATCCAGAGCCTGAGAAGTCAAAGAAGACAGCAGAAATGACAAGAGCAGCTCTAACAACTTTTTTGATGGTTGAGAGAAAAGACAGAAAAGAGAACACAATAGATTCACGGTATATTAAAGCAGCAAGAATATATGAATGCATTACCTGCTGGTGCCCTGCAATAACCCTGCCATCTGGAAACAGGTAGTTGGCCACAGAGCACACAGGATTCTCCATCCCCAGACTCTTGCAGTGCTCTTTTGCCTGCAGACAGGCATAATTATACTGAGCCTGAGGTCTACCAATGACTGACAGCATCCCACTGGGAACCAGTTCTGAGGCCTTCTGCATAGTCTCCGCTCGCACCTTCACTGCATACAAAGCTAGAAGATGCATAAGGAGTAAATACAGAATATTAACCAAAGTTGTGATTAAAACACCTTTTACAAGTGCACAAAAAAACCCCAAAAAAGAAATCTTTCTACCTTCTGCAAAGTTCATCGCCCCAGAAAAGACAAGAGCAGCAAATTCTCCGACACTGAAACCTGCAGCAGCGACACACATCTCAATGGCCTGTGTACAGCAGGAAACAAGTCAAAAAAATCAAAAAAATAAAAATGTAACAGCCTCCCGATTATGACCGATATATCATTTATGTCACTGATACATCCGTAACTGAAATTAACTCAGAACAATTTGTTTATTTTTTTAAATGGTCATTCAGAATCAGAAGATTATTTACGGTGATGTTTTTGGTGGGAGTGAAACAACAATCTACTGATAAAAACAATAAAAACAAGATGTGATAATAAGAAATAACCACTGTTGGAAGCCTTATTTACTCTACCGCCTTAATCAGGTGCAGTAATTAAAGTTGAAATGAGAAACTTTGCATTTGAAAGATGCTCTTCTACTGGGCACTCAAGCATCATTCAGCCACACCCTCATACATAATGTGCGCACATTTTAAATATAAATTAATATTACTGTAGCAGTATTTTTTAAAAATGAAAAAAAAAAAGATAAACTGGCCACATTTAAGAAGGCAGGACCTGCAGTTATTGTCCTTTTTCCAGACATTTAACTGGCACTTACTTTGGGGTTTTCTTGGTTGAGTCTCTCCACAGCAGCCAGGGAGGTGACAAACACCGCCGGCTGACAGTGAACCGTTTTCTGCAGCTCGTCCTCGGGGCCCTCCAGACACAGGGACAGCAGGTCGTAACCCAGGATCTTCTGGGCTACGGTGAACATTTCTTTAACGTTGGGGTATTTTAAAAGTCCTCTGCCCATGCCCACAAACTGGCTGCCCTGACCGGGGAAGAGGAGCACGGAGCATCCGCTGGGGTCTTTTTTGGGTCTCCGCTGAGGCGCCGCGGCTGGCTCGCTGTTCGGGGGAAAAGCGGGGGCTTCAGCCGGAGGAGGGTAATCTCCAGCCGTGGAACCGGGCTTGTTGGTGGACAGCGTCCTGCTCAGAGAGACCAGCGACCTGACCTTCCCTCTGGAAGATGCTGCCATCCTGACTGCCACTGATGCCAACATGAGCTGTTCCTCATCCAACGACGTGTCTGCGGATGAAATAAGACGCACAGCCCGCCCGGACAAACTGTAATCACCGAAAGAGTCAACTTTGCTTGAACTCAACTCTGACATCTGCTCGGCATGACACCTCACAGGGAGACGCCATGTTGTTTATACGGAGTTTATTCTCGTCTTCTTCCGGTTGACGTTCAGGCTCTTTCACGCTGCAGCGCCACCTCAGGTCAAAGTATGTCATGTCATACAAAATTTACTACAAAGTGAAAATAACTATAAGAGCTTTTAAGTATACACAGACATGCGCTTCTTAAATTTAGCTTAATTGGCTCCACAGGTAGGAAGTAAAAAAGTAAAAAAAAAACTTCCTTGCTGTACTTAATTTTTACTCCCTACGTTTTTAAACAAATATCTGTAGTTTCCACTCCGTATATTTTCAAAACAAACTCGTTACTTTGGGTTTAACCCATTGGGGGAAGTTAATATTTCACGTCACTGCAGGCCTTCAAACAATGAGATTTGAGCCTAAACAGTGACACATGAAAGGCAGTCGCGTTTTAATCAGTAGAGGATGTCGCATAAAAAGAGATGAAAGAGCAAACCGTGTACCGTAGTTTTGATTCATTTATTTTTAGCACAACACCAGAACAACCCCACGAGCCAATAATTTGCGGTACTTCAGAAAAAAAGGAGTGAACATAAAAGGGAGTAAAATGTTGTGTCAGGTAATTTGAAATGCAGCATTTCTATCACCTCAACAAACACTAACTGTGTCACAGTGTGTTGCTAGCTAAAGCTCCACTTGCTGTATTTCACAGGAGGAGAAAGAATGAGAGCTAACTTCACTCAGAGTATAGAAAGAAAGAGAAAGAAACCAGGCTGTATTTAAAGGTAAGGACTGCTTAGTGATATTTGATAAAATGTAATTGTATTTTAACAGGGACATAAAATTCTTGTCTTACTCCCTTCTTCTAGCTCGAAATTACTTGCCAAGTGGTAAGGACCGTTCATGGTCACACGGTGAGAACATTGGTGTTGACTATGAAGAGATACGGTCAGACAGGGGAGGGGCCAGTCAGATTTATCAACTCAACCTCCTTAAAGCATGGAGAGAGGCTGAAACCAATCTCTGGTGAGCCCGGTTAAGGAAAGAGATGAGTTGGTGCCTGAGATGCCAAATTCCAACATCCTCATTCCCGCCATTGAGATAACACTCTCACACAGGCCCAGAGAGCAGATGTTGCTGCATTGCAGATGTGTTATACCCGCTGCCCAGCCGAATGCCTCTCAAAAAGAAAATTTTGCAGAAAATCAGTGTGATCGCTTGGCTCACTGGAATTATCATCTCGATATCTCTTGTCCTTCTTTCATTTCAGACGTCTTGAAAACAAGTTTTAACAAAGTCCTGGAGAAGTGCCCAATGCTGGAGGACCTCCTGCTTTACCCCTGGCTCAGATAAACTCCTCTCTGACACAAACACACACGCATACTGAATTCACATCTTGCCATACAAATGTGATACAGTAACCAACTTTCTTTCTTTCAGAAAAAAAGAAAATTGGGAGATTCAAAATTTTCCTCACAGTAATGTTTGCATCAGTCTATCAGATGAATACCCTCCAAGTCCAATATTTATATTAGTTACAGTGATAATGCTTGGTGTCTACTTTCAGCCACTGCAGTAGAATGCAAGGAATGAATCTCATTGAAATTGTAGTTGCATTTGCTATTTAATTTAATTGTCATGGATGATACACAGACAACCCAACAGCAAACAGAGGAAAACAATGGGCTTAAATACACAGAGGGATAAATGAGGGAATAAGACACAGGATGAGAGCACAGCTGCGAGAAATCACAAACAGCAAGACCATGGGGAAGGAAAACTGAAAACACTAGTCTAAGGAGCTTAGAAAGAAAACGTCTGGACTTCTTTAAGTTGCTTGAAGACATTCAAGCAAAGTTTAAGTTCTGACGCTTTCTTTCCAAACTCCTTAGACTACGATGACCTAGATGACTGAGAACCTTCACAGACATGAAAACACTAACATAGCACACATGACTATCAAAGTAAAACAGCAAACAAGAGACTTTTACAAAGACACAGAGTTGACACAGAGACATGACTGACTGGGGAGAAATTGGGGAACATGGAAACAAGAATGAATAGATATGACACGTGGGACACAGGGGCAAGGCAAAGTAACAGAAACCTAAAGCCTAAGAATATAACACAAGAAGAAAACAATAAAGAGAACCAAAAACATACATAAGAATAATCAATGAATATAAATGAACAAACACAAAACACTGGGTCACAGACTCAGTACCATGACAGTTAAATGTACATAATAAATACTTTAAATCAGATGACAATGTAGCTGACACTGTGTTTATTAGTGTGTGGTCAACCACAAATCTTCATACTGTCATCCATAGATGAGGTCTTTATACAAATGATGAAAGATAATGAAAGAAACTGTTTAATTGATATGAAATGATTGAATTATATGAAATATTATGGCTTTGTCTGCCAGTGTTTTTCTGTAAACTACTTTGAACTACTGGCAGTCAGTGAAGTCACTGAAAGGCAAGATTCTATGTTGTGTTGCCGTAGTTTCCAGAGTTTACTTATAAAGCTCACTTACAGAATTCAGTTAGAAAAGTCAAGCATTTGAAAGGTGCACATTTGAAGAAGTATTAACTCAATATTAACTCATTACGGTTTACATTTTCGATTTTAAAAGTTCTCCGAAATTACAATGAAAAAGGAAACAAGAAAAATTACCACTCCGGCCGATAAGAAAGATTCAGGAGATCAAGGTAAGTAAAAATAATAAAATAAGAACCTGGTAAAATCCAAATCCTAGAAATGTTGACACTGTGTGAATCATTTTTGAAGCAATTGAATCATATGTTTGATTGAAAATAGCTTTAATACAAGATGTCTAATCAAAGGAAGGTTACCGGTCTTTTGGTAAAATAATGTAATAAGTTTATTCTTGGACTCAACAGTAAAAACAGACCAACAAGTGTCATCAAGATCTAAGACTTAGTAAACCTAGTATCAATTCGCACTGGTCAGTTTTTTTAATCCCAAGAATAAACTTGTGATCATTTAAGCAAAAGCAATTTCAAATTCTTTGCCATCAAACTGCTTCCAGTCCTGATGTCGGGGACTCTTTTTCACCACTGTGTTGTTGTCGTCGTTTATAGATTGTAAGAGCAGGACTGCTAAAAGAAAGGCCAGTCCTGAAAAGAAGACCCCAATAAAAAGGAGGAGGGTCGCTGAGCAGGCTGGTCCTTCCACCAGCTCAGATGTGGTCAAAGGAGTGAAGCGCAAGGTTGTGCAAGATGAAGAGGGCACAACAAAGAAAGCAAAGAAGGCTAAACTTCTCGACCATACGAGCGGTGACAAGGAGCAAGCATCCTCCTCGTTGGACTCTGGTAAAGGTAGGCTAATTAGTTGAATAAGGGGGTAGATTAAGTGTGGTTGCTAGGTTTAAGATATTGGTGTTTAGTGTTTGTGTCTATCATCCAGTGAGCTGATGTGCTTTTGGTGTTTTCCACATCTCCAGACTTGAACAACAAACAGGAGTGCACAAAAAATGGCAAAAGAAAGGCCACGGGAGACAACAGAGAGCCACTCAAGAAAAAAAAAAGGAATGTGGACCAGGGCAAAAAATCAGTGGCAGACCAAAAACGTAAGTAGCAAGCAGCTTGGGTTTTATATTCAGGGGAAGGGCAGAAGGAACATTTAGGCTACAGAGGAGAGTAATTTGTGTCACAGCTGTAATAAAACAAGATTTGCTGTTTTGTCTGTTCAGGTGAATTCCAAGCCAGATATGTGGAGGAGCACCAGCTCGGAGAAGGAGGCTGCGGAGCAGTTTTTTCTGGCTACCGGTTAGAAGATCGTTTTCCAGTAAGTGTTCAGATGATGGTAGTAAGACAGGCAGTAACGCAGATAATGGATAATATCGTAAACTGAGACGTCTGCTGTGTTTCCACCTTTCATTATGTCATACTGAGGAAATGCTCACCAATGCTCTGTGTCTTCTAGGTTGCCATCAAACACATTCCCAAAAATAAAGTCTACTGCAAAGTGGCGGTAAGCGTCCAACACTTGAATTAGTTTTACATTACTGGATTGAATGCGGCGTTCCTCATCATCCACTTTGTTGTAATATTTCAGGATGAAAATGGGAAGATGCTCTCGGTGGAAGTGGCCATTATGCTTAAACTTGCAGGTGAAGCAGAAGGGTCAGTGGGAATATCAGCACCTGTGTCCTTGCTGGAGTGGTTCGACTTTGGCAAAGAGCTGATCCTGGTGCTGGAGAGACCTGTCCCTGCTGTGGACCTGCAAAAATACAAAGCAGAAAATGGAAGAGCTTTACCAGAGGACAAGGCCAAGGTAGGTTGACTGGGAGAGCCTTAGACTGTACAGCATTCAATCAAGGCAGAAAAGCATTAACTCATTATTGTGTTTTTCATCTTTTCCAGGTCATTCTGAAGCAACTAGTTGATGCTGTAAAGGAACTTGAGGAGAAACACATCTTTCATCGGGACATCAAGGGACAAAACATTCTGATTGAGACCGGCTCAGATGTGCCTCGAGTTCGCATCATTGACTTTGGACTGAGCTGCTTTGTTAAACAGCGATCTCTGTATCGCATCTTCTATGGTAACATATTCTGCTCCTGCTTTTCACAGATGTAACAATTTGTGTCTTTTGTTTTAGAAGAAATTGCAATTGTGTCTGTTTGTTAGGCACTCCTCTTCACATCCCTCCCGAGTGGTACATTAGGAGCTGCTACAGGTGTGGACCCACCACGGTGTGGCAAATGGGAGTGGTGTTGTATGAAGCGCTTCATGCACGATACTTTAGTACCGCGAGGTTCCTCACAAAGCAACTGAGCATCAAAAAGCGTCTGTCCACAGGTAAGAAAACTTCACACTTCCAGATTCACTGATGCCTTGGATCACTAGAACTATCATCTTCATCTTTTTGATCTTTTCTTTCTTTCAAGAATGCCGGAATTTCTTGGACGCATGTTTAGCTATAGTCCCGGAGAAGCGCCCAACACTGGAGGAGCTCCAGCTTCACCCCTGGCTAAGATAACACACACAAACACACAATTCACACCTTATCATGTAAGTGTGATACATTGTAGTAACTTCCTTTCTTTTTTCTGTTGGACAGGAATAGATAGAGTGGGTCAATCTTAAAAAATAAATAAATAAAAATTTAGCTTTTTTGGAGTTCCTGTAACCCCCCCAGCCATCCCAGGAAAGGGGATCTCTCTTTGAATGGGCTTTCCCGAGGTTTCTTCCCATCGATCTGGCCCCCTGGGGAGTTTTTCCTCGTCTTCATAGAGAGCTTGGGCTGGGTCAGGAGCTCCATCAAAACTGTCTTTATTTGATGACATTAAAGTCATCAAATAAAGATGTGTTTTACTTAAAGTAAAATTTGATCAAAATAAAACTTGTTTAATTCATCTTTGCTGAAGATTCTCCTTCATTACTATTTTGTTTTGTTTTTTTTACCCATGGTGCATTTTGACAAATAAGAAAACTGAATCAGGTTAAAGTGTGCACAAAGACAGTCACACTGCAAATGATCTGAAGACTTGCATCTGTTGCTCTAACCCCCAACTAGTTTAGACAGATTTCCTGGTTCTACCAGAGGTTTTTTCCTTCAAGAAGGGAGTTTTTCCTTCCCACTGTTGCTGAGTGTTTGCTCATAGTGGGTTGTAAAAGCATAAAAGTTAATAAGAGGCAGAGTTATCACAGAGGGAACTATATAGCTTAAATGTACAATTTCTACAGGACGAATTATAACTTCATTATGTATAAAAGCTCCTGTGGATAATTACTCCTATTTGTAACTTTACACAAGAGAAAGTTTGCTGTCACACTATTTATAACAGGTTGGGTTTTGTCCTCTGAGTTGAGCCTTTGGTTGCAGTTTATTGAAGAATTTCCTCTAAAGTAGCTGTTGATAAAGATTTAAAGTCGTGTTTATATACAGAAATATGCTTTAGTTCCTGTTTTTTTACATGTCTGCCTCAGTGGATCAGTAGAAGATCTGGTACAGGAAACTAGATGATGAAAAAAGGGTACGAATACACATATATATCTATATAGATACAGATATATATACACGCACACACAGGTTGCAACGTAGTATTTTCATTTTTTCTTAGCATTTCTTTAACGTCTTGGTGCAAAAGAATACCTGCATTTGTGTGTAAAGAAATGTTACATATATACTCAAAACAGTTGGAAAAAAGAACTACAAATTTGGAAAGGAATTTATTCATGTTCTTACTCATGGATGGAGTACATGGTTTAAAAAACACTGAGGAAACAGATATGAGGCGGCTGTATCAACATAAAAACATTAATACAGTTAAAAATGAATAAAAAGTTGCACGCTTAAACTTATTTCTCTACAGTTTGTACAATTAATCCATGTAACAATAGGTTCTCTCTTAATATAGTAGTTATTAAAATATCTTTACATAAAAATACATTTTTAAGTACTCTCCAGTGGAAGTCTTTTGTGGCTTATGTTTCTAAATGACACAACCATAAAGCAGCCCACAGAATATACAAATATGTCTTTGATAAGTGAATGTTGGCTCCCACAATGGCCTGTTAAGTTATTGCAAAAATAATTTACTGCATAATATGTCAGATTAGAACATGTTATAAGCACAAAACTGAAGGGGAAACAATAAAAACAAAAATTAAAAAACAAATACTAAATTAAGTTAAAGGATATTTCTTACTATACTATATAATTGTATAATGTTGCGTTTGATTGCAAAAGAAAACCCACCAAGAAAAAAAGAAAGAAAAAAAGAGAGAATAGAGTTTAATTTATTCAAAACACATTCTTTTCTTTTATTTAAGCTGTAGCGAGATTCAGATGGACAAAAGAGAAAGAAAAATATTACAGATTTGTTTTATTAATCATGAATAAACTTTATTATACACAACTCTAAATTTCAGTTGGTCTTAGTCAGATGTGTTTTTAATTAAATCCTGCAACACTGTGCTCGCTGCCACGCTGCCATCACTTTATATCTTAGTGTGCAATTCAAATATATACTTATTACAATATTTTTCCCCCTTAACTCTCAACTCGCGTTTTTAAAATGTCTGTGATCATATTTGTCCGTTGACTTCTGTCTGGGCCTCGAACGATTCATCAGACAGGTTGGCAGCCTCCAACTGATGCTCCAGACTTTCATCATCGCCTCTATTCTGATCAACTCTTATCTTAAACTTAGTGATGAACTCATTACTGGCCAGCGCGTCCTCCTTTTTAGGGCATGTGGGCTTTGATAACAGCCGGCTTTCCAGTCGCTCTGCAAAGAAAATTCACAAAACATTTCTTATTTGGTAAGCTTGTTAACAAATTTTAGTTCAGTTTTGCTGAAAGTTATAGCATGCATCAGGTAAGAAGCAATTGGTTTTTAAAAAGCATATACATTCCCCAAAACATTTTTATTATGTGCATTTTGGAGAATAAAAGATTGTACACAATTTCCCTTTTTAAAGTAAAAAGATTATTAAGTCTAATTCTTACTTATTCAGTAGATTAAAGTATTGAAACATCATTATTCATAAAATATGCACATTACAAAATTAAAGTTATTCAAAAATTACTCAAGTACTTACTCCAATACTCACATTATTCAAGTAAATGTAATTTTTGCCAATGTAATGTCACATAAAATCTTAATCTGAATAAGGGATTTGAACCCCACTGTCACGGCCAGGGGATCAGCAGGCCGCTGACTAGTAGTGTTCTCTCTCTTGCTCTCTCGCCAGGGCGGAACTCATGGTGGGTTCACACCCTCGGCCCACGCCCCTCTTAAGAGGAAACACCTGGGCCTCATCAGTGCAGCCAACATTTAAGCCAGGGAGTGGCTTCTACTCATCGCTGGATCGTTGTGTGTGACTCGCGTCAGTGCAGCCCGGCTCTGAGCAAGTTCTCATTTGCTTCCCTGTGCAAAACCTCTAACGTGTGTTTCCTTCTGTACATAGATCCCCTGGACCCGACTCTGCATTCCCCGAGCGGATTCCCTTTTTGTGTGAGTGTTTGGAGAGAGAGTCAGAAGAAGAGCAAGTGTCTTTTCCCTACCTGGATTTCCCCGGAGCCTTTTCCCTGTCACCACTTTGTATATAGCACTATCCCCTGCACTGTTTGTACTGTGCATGCGGTTATTTTTCGTTTTAAGATTTCCGTGTTTAAATCATAATAAGATTTAGTTTTAATTTTTTTTTTTCTTTTTTTCTTCTCGCCTGTCCCATTTGGTTCTTTAGCCATCAGAATTGTTGTCTGAAGACCAACAAGGATACCCAATGGATTTACTTTGCCAAATGGATCATCGTGGCATTGCCGTATTGGTCCATTTGGTCGATCTTTGTTTTTATTATTTATTATATTTTATTTTCAGATGTTACAGACGGGACAGACATGAGTGAGAGATAGGAAAGGGAGAAAGAAAGAGGAAGGAAAGGAAAAACAGAAGGGGAGAGGGACAGTGAGAAAGGGGAGAAAAAAAAATAAAAATCTCCTGGATCACCTGTTGAGAGAAGAATAGAAAACAAGCAAAAAAAGACAAAAAAAAAAACAAAGCAACATACTAAACACAACACCATCGCATTAATCTAGCTAAGTGTAAACAGCAGTAAATACTAAATATTCAATGTTGTTGTGCAGCACGCAGGACAGATGTGCTTCGAAGTAGCAGCCAAGAAAGGTGTAATTTGGGTCTACGAGCAGTGAACACCCGTGTGCATACCTGTGTGGATCAGCGCGCTTGTATTCCAAAGGTTTCTCCATGTAACGATCTGCTAGGGAGTGTGGGGGGGCCACAGCCCCGTCCTCCAGGGTGTGAAGCAGCCTTAATTAGTTTTAATTTTACTTGTTTACTAGTTTTAATTAACTTGAGGTGAGTCAGATTCTTTCATTCAAGTCACTGAATTAATCTCTTGACATGTTTGGGGGTAGGTGCCTTTTGTAGCATTTTAATGCAATTATCTGACAGATTATATGGTCTACACTGTTATTAACTATACTAACACTCTGTTCCTGAAGTCTGTACCGCAAAGAGGCAAAGTGAATACCGCACCTGCAGGAGTAATGGGGGTCATCAGTCGGTTCAGCTGGATGTTCCAGTGCCGTACATGTTGACTGGCATTCCTCAGCCTCTCCTGGACCTCCTGGAAACAAAAATCATGCAGGCATCCTCATCAGTGTTGTTTTAGAAGAGCACTAAATAAGATGCTGCTCACAAAGCCAGTCAAAACAAACTTGCTCACCTCCAGACGCTGGTGACTTCTTTGGCGAGATGCCTGCAGATCCTGGAGCTCCTGAGAGGCAGAGTTGAGGGCTGAGGGGGTGTCCTCATCGGGACTGCCATCTGACAGCTCGTGTATGGGGCTGAGGTTTTGCATTGTACGTTGCTGCTCCTGGAGGAGCTGGAAATGTTTCCTCTTTTCATCTTCAGCCTGCAGCAACCTGAAGGAGGGGAAAAAGGGAAGAAGCAACTGAAAATGTTAATACTTCTCATGGATATCTCAGATCTCCATCACAAATAAAATAATAAAGGGCCATAATAAGAGTTAGAAATCCATTGTTACCGCTCAAGCTCCAGTCTGGCCCTCTCCTCCTCCAGCCGAGCCTGGATCTCCATATTAAGGGCAACTTCCAGCTGCTGCTGTGTCAGCTCCAGCTCCCTGATCCTCTTCTTCTGTTGTTCAGCCTCCTTTTCCTTCACCTGCATCTCAGCCTGCATGCTGTCTTTTATCTATGCACACACACACAGCTACATAAACAGATGCACCAACAGAGCGGTATAAACTGACCTATTCCTGAATCACCTTTTCCTGGACTGTCATAACCATTTTTCCAAATCATTAAAGACTAGGTGTGAATTTTATAATGACAGTCAACATTTTGCTGCAGTTCTCAAAGATCAAAGTCAAGGAGAAAAGACTCTGTACATAATTGCTGTCAAGTGGAAAACTTTTTTTTTTTACCATCTCAGCCTCTTTCAGCTGTCTTTCCAGTTCCATCTGCACCTCCCTCTGCTTCCTCCGCTCTCTCTCCTCTGCCTCCCTTCGGCGAGTTTCCAGTTCCCGAGCATGCTGTGAAACAGATGAAAGAGCCATTGTTTGGTTTGTGTTTTCACCTCTATCCAGCAGGTGACACTAGGCCATCAGCTTCGAGGTTCAACGTATTGTGCTTTCAGCGGTGCTCTTCTTGATAACGTGGTTGAAGTAAGTGGGTATTTGAGTTCATGTTGCTTTCCTTACAGCTGTAAGTAATCTGCTCATTCCGCTTTTGATCTTTGGCACCAACAAGTGATTTTTTTCCCAGAGAAGTGCTGCTCACAGGAGATTTCCTCTATTTCAGACCATTTTCTATAAACCGGTTAGATGGTTGTACAGTTTCTGAAATACTCAGACAAGCCTGTCCGACACAAACAACAATGCATGTT
This sequence comes from Aulonocara sp. 'chitande type north' Nkhata Bay, assembly GCF_057382095.1. NCBI lineage: Eukaryota > Metazoa > Chordata > Actinopteri > Cichliformes > Cichlidae > Aulonocara > Aulonocara sp. 'chitande type north' Nkhata Bay. The sequence goes on along the minus strand of NC_141360.1, from coordinate 28,186,654 downwards.
CAAAGTCATTTAAATCCCATTTGACCTTTGACCTTCAGCAGGTCATCTTATTAATGTATACATGCCTAAATGCACTGAGCTGCTGCCATGTGATAGGCTGATTAGGTATTTGACCTAATGAGCAGTTCAACAGGTGTATCTAACAAAAATGTGGCCAGTGAGTGTACATGGTACTTTTTAAATGGACAAAATGAACTGCACTGGCAGCTGCCCAGTGCCACTATGACTTAGTTAAATAATCACTACCATGGATAGTTTGGTGCATGATGTAATTAAATAAATATTACAAAAAAAGATTCTTATAGCCCTCACTTACCTTGATAATGTTTTCAATCTCTAAGTCCTGTTTGTCTTTCTCTTTTTCTGTCTTCTCTGTCTCATGGATAGTCGAGTCATCAGATTGGCTGCCCCTGCTGCTGCAGCTGCTGCGGGCGCTCCGGCTGCGTTCCCGCTGACTGTTTTCCCGCTGGATCCGTCTCTTCAGTTTGAGTTCATGGTGAAGGGAAGACTTTCCCTCACTCTGAAGACGGAGGGCAGTTTGAATGGCTGAATAGTGAAAGAATACATAAAAATAGTAATGCAATTTTGTTGCCTTGCTATAGAAAATAATATATTAAAACAATTAAAAAAACAATATATTCCTTTTATAGCTTCCCTCAGAAAAGACTTCTTGCTATGAGTTGCATCTTAGCAAACCCTCATCATCACCTTCATTATCACCTGGATCAGCTGCCACACTATCATTAATCTTTGCAGACACCACATTTGCTGCTATAAATAGAATGAACAGCCTACGAACAAAGCAAAGATACGAACTACATGTACACTTTGTTTTTACATGAGAAAGCCATGGCAGCATTCTTTCATGAAAAAAAAAAGAAAAAAAGATGTGTCTCAGTGTTACAAGGCAGAGCTGTAAAAAAAATAGTTATGTCCACTTTAACCCAAACTTTGTACTTCTTTGTCTTTTTTTGTAGAAGAGGTGTTTTGTGCCCCTCTGTCAGTGACCTCTTTTCAAATTACCAAGCTGTCTGAACCTATTATTCATGAAATGTGGCTCCTTATCTCAGTCACAATCGTAGGCAAACACAATTTGTTATTACAGGAAGCAGTAACTAACTAGTTAAATCTCATTTAGTATCAACAACCTCCATCACACCTTTTCTTGCAGCTGTTTAAGAGACTTGCATAACCTAAAATCATGATGCTACCTGCACCATGCTTAATAGTGTTGTGCAGTGTTTTTGGTCATTGCTTCTTTTTTCTCAACTCTTAAAACTCCTTCTGATAAAAGGAGAAAGTCCTTGATTTTCTCCATTCGTAGACAGCTGCATTCTATAATGCTTCTTGTGGAAGTTAATGGCACTGAGTCATGGTTGAAAGCAGTTTTTATATAGTTACCAGAGACCATTTTTGTGCTTTATCTCTGTCCAACACCACAGTAAATTTTAAATTAAACAATCAAGACGTGACTGAAGTGCAGACTTTCACCTTTAATTCAAAGGTTTTTGAAAAAATAATGCATTAACTCTTTAGGAATTACAGCCATTTTTATACACAGTCCTCCATTTTCAAATGCTCAAAAACACCAATTGGCTAAAAAGCAGTTTCAGTGAGTCCCCTTGTTATTTTATGACAAATAAAGCAGACATAATATCTGTAATTTTAAAGAGGAGACCCAAAGAGATATCAGTGCAAATGAAGGAGGCCATCATTAGGCTGAAAACCTAAAATACACCTATCAGAGTATAGGTAGAGATATCACTGTTAAAGTCTGTAATCAAGAGGTGCCTTCATGAATGGAAATACAGAGAGCTTACAACAAGGTCCAAAGCACTGGTTACGCTCAAGAACTGGAAGGTCAGGTTAAACATTACTAAGAATAAAAAAGAGCCTGCACAGTTATGAAAAATATTGTAAAGATGAAATTGAGTTTAACTTGGAAATGTAGACAACGTCCTCCGTCAAACATGGTGGAGACAAAGAACTGAGTCACTAGTGTTTATTGAAGGTGTGACTGCTTATAGAAGTGGCACGATGAATTGTGGAGATACTGACCCAAAACATCGAGGGAAAACTATTTTAGCATTATCGAGTCTGGCTGTAACTGTGACTTAGTCAACATTTTATAAGCTTCAGCTGACTTCTGAAAGTTTTCTTAATCATTGGCAAAAGAAACACAAATAATTAGCAACCAATGAAACACAGATTGTTTGACAAGTGGCCTCAATATATCTGAAAGATCCTGGAATTATTTATATACACTATGATAAGCTTCAGTACATTTCAACCACACTAAACCAATGAGCACACACATTGTAAGTTACACACCTTGAGTCCACTCCACTTTCTGTTTCTGGTCAGGCGCGCTCATCTCGTAGGTTTTACTATGGGTTTTCACACAGAACAGACAGCGCTTCCCCTCCCTGTCTGGAATAGACTGAAACAAAAAAATGTATGTAAGTCACAGCGTTGGTTGGTGAAGAGTTAAACATGCTGAGTTTTCCTCACTAACCTCTATGACACAGTTCTGATCCAGCTGGATCTCCCCTCTCTTGTCTTTTAAGTCCTCGCTGACATAGTAGGCCATGGAGGAGGGCTTCAGCACAAACCAGCGCTCAGTCCAATTCCTACGCACATGCCCCTTTTTCCACATGTAACCCTACAAAACAAGGGATCAATTGAAGAACAAAGAAAGACAAAAATGTCAAGGGAGCAGTCAAATAGGCTCCAGTGACACAGCACAACTCACTCTCTTGAGAACGCTGTGATAGATCTCCAGGAACACCTCATCTAAAGCCAGGCTGAAGGCCTCAGCGCTGGTGACGCTCAGCAGCCGGCCTGCACTCATATCCTCCAGGAAGGTCCACACGGACATTCCCTCTTCCCACACTGTAGCATCCTGCGATAGTAAGTCCTCCATGGGCTTCCCATCCCACTCCTCGCTCATCGCAGTGGAGATTTTCTTGAGGAGATACTCCACCTAGAAGCATTCAAATATTTGTATACGAAACTTTTTGCACATCGCTAAAACCAAATATTAACGGCACCGACAATGCAAATACTGACTCAACACAGATTGTATTCTGTGGTTTTGGGATATCACTCTTCATGAGGAGCTCACTGAGTGACTTCTACAGAAGCCGTTTATTTTTATCTCTGTCGACAGGAAACCAAAAGCATTATGGAGGAAGTGCAGGAAGGAAGAGCCTCATTAACTAACTTACTTGCACTTGTATTTTCCTACTGAGAAAATCTTTAAACTGTCCTAACTCTGTCATCACACACAAATTATATTTCTTTTTGGGTATTTGGGTATAGCAGTGTCTAAAAACTACAAGCGTTGCTGGTGTTTGTTCCTCTAACTCTCTTAAATTGTTTCTTTTAAATCAAAAGTGAATTGTTTAACTTTTTGTACAATGTGTGTCCATTTTTCCATTTATAGCATACAAATGACTTAAAATATAATCACTGTGGATTTGAGCCTTTTCAAGAAAGCCCTAATGAATCAGGCCTCAAGCAGTTGCCTAAAATAAAATCCTCTCCAACTTTAAGTGTTTCTACAAATTCTCAGTGAACACATTTCACTCTCCTTATTCTTCATAACTATTACCTCCTCTGGTATCATCACCAGTGGGTATCGGTCCTCTGACAGAAGGTTGAATAAACAGAAGAGCTTGAAGCAGTCCCTTTCCGATAGCAGTGTCCCCTGTGGCACCCTTCTGAAGTTCTTCTTCATGGTCATTGTCCAGCACAGGTCATCAAATTTCTCCTTATCAAACATCCCCTTTTTGACCTGGAAATGCAAAACTGGAAATGCTCTGAACTGAAACTAAAATTGCACTTTTTAAAACAGTTTTACATAAGATTATTTGTTTCCTGAGGGGTGTGTTATGAAGGAAGTTCAACACTGCCTGGCTTTCTTATCATGACACTGGTTATCATCTTTCTCGATTAACTCACGCTTTCTGCTTCAATCTCTGTGCACACTTATATAAAATGGGACTCGACTGAGCACTGCGTGCTGCAGTCAGAAGAAACGGGTTACAAAGATCTCTAAAGTTTATATAAATATAAGAGTAAAACACAACACTGCTGCTGCAAATAAGACTGACTGCTTCAGAAGATCATTAAGTTACAATAACTCAGCTACAACTCTTAACAGTGTTAAAAAAAGGACTTCAGCAGCATTGGCATCAAGCATAAAAATATCACCAGCTGAGTACATGGAAAATCCTGTGACAATGTGACACACATTTCCACTGCTATGTTGCTAGTGAGGTGCACTCATTTTGTTAGATACACCTGTTTGGCTTCTCATTAACACAAATATTTAATTAGCCAGTCACATGGCAGCAGATCAATGCATTTAGGCGTGTAGATATTATTAAGTAAAGACGACCTACTGAAGTGCAAACTGAGCATCAGAATGGGGAAGAAAGATGATTTTAGTGACTTTAAATGGCATGATTGTTGGTGCCAGATAGTCTATGTCAAAAAACTGCTGATCTGCTGGGATTTCCCCACACAGCATTCTCTGGGGTTTACAGAGAATGGTCAGAAAAAGAGAAAACATTGAGTGGTAAAAAATCCCTTGACTGCTTCAACAGTGATTGAAATAACTACTCATTACAACAAAGGTATGGAGAAGAGCATCTATGATGTACAAAACAGTCAAACATTGAAATAGATGGGCTACAGCAGCAGAAGGCCACACTTCTATCAGCTAAAACAGGAAACTGAGGCTGTAATTCACACAGGCTCACCGAAACAGGACAAAATATAATTGGGAAAATGCTTTCTGGTCTGAGGAGTTTTGATCTCTGCTGTGACAAGTATTTTTTGTTGATGTAATAGTGGTGGGAATACTTTTTTGACACACTTTTACCCCTGAGTACCAACTAAGAATCACTGAAAGATTGCAGCCTACCTGAGAGTCACTGTAAAAAGAACCCAGCTGCGCTATAAAAATTGAAAAAGTCCCAGTGATTTTCTGCCAGTACATTTTCTGTTTTTTGAGAGAGGTTTTCATAAAGTGTAAATAGTCAAATTCAACGTGTGCTTAAAAAAAATTACAGTTTTTTTTGTTTGTTTGTTTGTTTGTTTTTGCTGACCATATCCACCCCTTTATGACCACAGTGTACACTTCCTCTGATGGATGCTTCCATGCTCCATGTCACGAAGCTCAAATAATCTCAAACTGGTTTCTGTAACATGATAAAGAGTTCACTTGAATTAAATGGCCTCCACAGCCACCAGATTTCCATCCAATAAAGTACCTTTGTGATGTAGTGGAATGGGAGATGTGCACCAACTGTGTGATGCTATCATGTCACCATAATCTCTGGGGAATGTTTCCAGCATCTTGTTGAATCTGTGCCGAAGGTTTAAGGCAGCTCTGAAGCACAGTGTGACTATTAGGCTAGCTAACACGTATTTCTTCAGCAGAGAATGTTGGGCTTTCAAAACTGAAACTCTGAACATAAACTGCCCGACCACGTTACGGTCTCAGCATAATGTCAAAAGAGAGTCGACCTTTGTGTCGCTGGAATGTCTGACTTTAAGATCACGATAGCCTGCTAACTAATCTCGCTTTGTAATCTTCATTTCTGGTTGTAAGCAATGTAACAATAGTTACAAACAAAGAAAAACCTGACAAAACAAAACCCAGGGGGTTTGACTGAACTGTTAATAAAGTACTAGCTGGAAGTATTCAGGCACAGCTAGGTTAAATTAAAGGGAAAATGTAAAATAGATATAAGGGCTATATTTTCCTCATCTCAATAAGTCCAAAACCAACAACTAGTCGGTTCTGAATTTCTTTTTAAGTTAGCCGGGTACTGTAGGTTTTTGCAAGTGTTACTCGAAACTGAGTAAATACTGCATGAAATGGGAATGTCATTCAACTGCAGATCGGCACACAGTACTGCACGACCAGCTGGCACGCAATGTAAACATAAACTTAAGTTAATGATCGTGGTAATGAAGGAGCATGAGATCGAGGGTAAAGGTACTGCTCAGTGATGTGTTCGTAAGAGTTTTGAACAACATAAATACAAGTATAACTGCAGCTGAAGGAAAACCCTTTGCATAGATTGTATTTTTTACATTACCTTATCCAGTATGTATTTGCTGAGGTAGGGCATGTAGCCATGATTAGACACTGGTCCATCATCATCATCCTGGAAATGCTGCTCCAGAGCAACGGGATCATGTGGGATGTTCAACACTGTGTACAAGTTGTGGGACAGCACCTGGAGAATTCAAACAGACATACAGCATAAGTGGATGGATAAAACTAAGCACAACTCCCGCACACTCCCTTGTTTCTTCACATATCAGCAAACAAACGCTCACAAGCACAGGCAGCTAGTCACCAGTGAGTAAGCATGTCAGGGCAGCTTTCTGCTATTTCCCTGGATTCTTCTAACCAAGAGGGGGGGTCAGTTAGGCATGTAGGGAGTGGAGGGAAAGCAAGTTAACAGGCAAAATAAAACCTACCGAGGGGAAAAGAAGGCAAAACATAATATTCGTCTTTTATTTAGAAACCCTGACAATTTTGTGTGGTATCAAGGCCATGATAAGGTTGGACTTTCACCTCCACTCTGAACAGGCTAAACGTCTGTTAATGTCTGAAAAGATCTGGATTTGAGTGCGAGCTTTTAATCTGTCTGCGTGTCTCATGTTCCTCTGATTACAACACGAATTCACGCACAGTATGCCACCACACGTACACACCACTACGTTTGAGTTCTGACTTTAGACAGAGTCGAAGTGATGACCAAAGTAAAACTGCAAGAATATAAAGCGTTTGTGTTTGTCTCTGTGCTCTCTCCAGCGGACGCCCCTCGGTCTCAGTTTCCTGATCTTAAAAACGTCTCGCACTAAAATTCTCCTTACCTTTAACTGCGACTTGGAAACTTTCCCGCACTTCTCCACGTCCAGCGACGTGAAAGCGTACCAGATGGACTTCAGGAGTTCGGATTTTAGGTCCATTTTTTGGAGACCGCCGGGGACGCGCAAAACTACATTTCCGAAGCGGTGCGCAGCGGCTTTTTACGCAGCCACGGGTGAGCGCCCGTGTGGTGAGAACAGCCAAGCAAAATGTGGAGCAGAGCACTCACTGCGGTGCAAACGACAAAGGCCCAAAGTATCAGATGTGGTGCAGACTTAAAGAGGCGGAGAGCCGAAACAAAACCTGGAGCACCACACGGTCCTCCTCCCTTCTCATAATTCAACAAAACGATTTAAAATAGTGGGGAAAAAAGCAGACATGGATAGATCTCGACAGTGTGAAAACATTTACGTGATGATTTCACACTACATGTATTCACAGAACTGTATCTAAGGTATTTCTCCTGATAGGGTGGGCTCCAGAATTCCTCAACGCACTGCCAAAAACCAAAACCAAAGAGGAGGAATCCTGTTATCAGATTCAGGAGACTTGCTAAAGGACACACCCACCTTGGTAAAGAGCCCAAGGCCACATTTGTTTGAGTAGGTTAAAAATCTTAAAGGTTTGGGGGTGCCACAATATGTAGCCTGTGGCAAGGCTGAAGCACTTGAGCTTAATATTAGTAGTAGCAGTAAATGTTTTATTATTTAGCTCAGTGACTACGGATTATTTTTCCACTTTTCATGTTGTGTTTATGTGCATAACTTGCACACATTGCAGACATTTATTTTTGTACCTGATGAGCCTTTGATTTCATGCAATGGCGTTAAAAAATCGTGTATGCTGGGTTCAGACCTTTAATTCAATTCAAATGGACTAGAAATAGAGCATAAAAAGTTTGGCGTTTGTCTGAATTCAGGTGTCTAAATCTCTCTCAGAGCTCCTCTTTGGTTTGATTAAACTGGAGGTGGAGGCATGGCCTAACCTCGGGCAAAATAGGATACAACAAGCACAGCCTAATCAGACAGAAACCTTATTAGAGCACAATGTAGGCTAATCAATAGCATAATTAGGTCATGAAAATGGTTGTCATTGTTCAGAGGTCATAGCCTAAAGTCTCTCTACATCTAACAGTCATAGATGTTGGTTTTAAGGTAAATGTGGGGGAAAGTATGAAAGACTTGATCACAATTTCTATTTCCATAATTTATTATTTTGTGCTCCATTGACCAATCAATGCTGGCTCACCCTCAGCTGTGCATATGCTGCATATGCTGCACTCTGTTATCTCCCTTCAAGGGCAGATCTAATCACCATCGTCTCAGGTGCACAGCAGAAATGAGATGTCACTCAGTTAGCAATAATTCAGATTTACGTGGCCAGAGGTCCCAGCCATGATCTACTTCTCAATGCAATGAGAATTTCCTGCTCTGGCACACCTCCAGCATGACCTTCCCAACGAAATAAAGACATAGAGCTGCTTCTATAGCTCTTTAAAATGCATGCAAAAGGTTCCCACATTAAAGATGAAGGCTATAAATCAACATTAAAGAGAAAGAAAAACACATTAGAACCCCAAAGAGCTTCACAACATGTTTATTATGCATCAATTCTTCATTACCAGAATTTATACATTTAACATAATCGAGGGTAGAAGACTGTGGCAATCAACATTATATCACATATTTAGGCAAGTGTTTTCTTTGTTTATTGTTTACATAAATAGTTTACAGTGTAGGTCATGCTTGCTTGCAGAGCTGGTAATCATATACCAGTTATGCATTATTAAATAGGGAACGTTTATCATATATTACATTAATAAGAACAATAAAAAGGAAGAAATTTGGAGATGCACCATAATGAGAAGGCTGAAAGGGTTTCATATAATTTCAGTGCATAGTAATACTAAAACATGTACAATAAAACACATTCACATTCATCTTATTGAAATACTTTCTTTATAAGGTTGCATATGTCTCACAAGTATAATGCTAAGCTAAAAATCTAAGAAGAAGAGCAAGACAAATGTTTATATAACCCAACTTTTTGCTGTTGCTTGTTGTTTCATGCCAGTAGTGCGTGTTTCTAGTCATACCTTTCAATGATGTGCTTTGGAACAACACAGTGACATCTGGAAGAAACTGATCGAAAGCAGTCATAATTGAATAAACTCTCTAACCAAAGCTCTCGACACAGTGGAAATTAGTACGCACTACTGGGTGTAAAAACAACACAAAATACCAGACAGTAATATTAATCTCTTTTTAAAGCACCAAAACCAGCACAGAGTGATCTCTGAGATGGGAAAACTAAATGAAGTAGATACAAACATCTGTGAGCACAGCCAGACTAAACGATCAAAGTGGAAAACAGCTGGTGAACATTCCTGTGCATTTAGGACTGAGGTGTGCCAGAGGTGAAAAGGTCCAAGGATCAAGTATGTAACACAGAGAGGTATATTATTTCATGCCATCATTTAAATATTTCTTAATTAATTCATACAGCAAAAAGGAGAAAATGTCTCACTGTACTGCCACCGGGTGAGATCTGAAGTCTGTTACGCAAACCCAGTTGTTCCTACGCTGTTGCATGTAGCACAAAAAACATTACATGAGAAGACAACCTCCATTATTCATGCTGAGGCCAGTGAGTGTAATACAGCTGCAAAGGCAAAATTGACGCACAAAAGTAGTAACTTGACTGAAACCGCTGAAGGATAATATAAGAACATCATTAAAGTTGCAATATGCATTTTTTCCTGTAATACTTCATTTTAAAGTAAATATTAACTACACAATGATCAGTTTGGTAATCTATAGAGTGCTCAGCCCCAAGGTATTAAATTTTTCAGGAAAATGCCCGATTTTGCAATGCAAACAGGAAAAAGAGCATATTGACTTCCCTGGCATCTATCTGTAGCTTCCCTCATCTAGCTGTAAAGAAGGACAGTGAAGGAATTTAAGCAATGTGCTGGATTTCTGAACACAAGTTTGGACCTTTGACTGTTTTGTCAAAGAATCACGTGTCATATGTTTGAGTAACTTTTAGTGTTATATAAGTCCTACAAATTCCTGGGGGTTTTCAAACTTCCCAACTCTATTAAACCCAAATGGCCAATCCACCAGCTAGCCTTATTAATTAAGTATTAATGTGCTACTACACGTCCATGCTGTCTCGGTGCCAGTTTATTGGCTAACAGACAAGCCAGGGCAATGCCTCCAATCTGTGTGAAGGCTAACCCCAGCACAGTAGCAGCAATATGGAAGACATTGTCATTGACCAAGCTGAAGACTTTGCGGAAGCAGCCATGCGGATGGATCCCCGCGGCAGCCACACCGTCACCGTCATCTGCCAGAAGAGGCCGATTCTTGCAACCCTTTCGCCTCACACAGCAGCTGTCGGGCAAGGACACCGAGGTGCCGTTCTCAATGGGCAGGAAGTTCATATGCTGGATAGCCCAGTCAGACACAAGCCAGTCGCGCCAACCGTCAGCTCCACAACACTTCAGAGCCCTCTGAAGGCTGTCTAGAGCATCAGCACGGCCTTCATCCTCTGTGTAGCCCGCCACTGCTCGCTGTAAACCGCTGCGAAATCCACCGGCAATTTCTTCACGGTAGAAGAGGCCCGAGAGTCCTGCTGCCAAACCGGCTACAAGTGCAGCAAGCTGAAAGAAGCCGTAAGCCCTTAGCACGCAAGGCAGGTTTGCAGCCAACCCCAGGCAACCCAGGAAGCCCCATGCTGTGATGGCCGCACCTGTGGACAGAAGGATGAGCGGGGCATTGGGGTAGCGGTTGGCGGAGAGCATCATGTAGTCTGCCAGGGAAATTTGAGCCCACACGCCCAGTGTGAAGATAGCCAGTCCAGCTGCCCAGAAGAGGCAGCTGAAGGCTAGGAGACCCAGACGCAAGAGGTGCATGACTCCCACGGAATGGCAGCAGGGTGGGCCAGCACCCACAGGTGGAGGAGCAGGGGGCGCCAGGGAGGCTTCTGAGCACACGGACAAGGAGAGACGCTGCTGTTGCTGCTGCTGCAGGCTGAGCTGCTCCTCTTGACCTTGGTATGGAGGCAGCAGGTAGCAAGGGATGGCAGAGGGTCGACGAGGAAGAGGAGGCGGAGTCAGCAAGTCAAGACTCCGTGAAGACAGTCGTCGCACAGCTAGCTGCTCATGCTCCCAGTCCAAAGCTTGTCTGCTGGGACTCGGCCGAGCCGACAGCGAGTCGTAAGGCAGTGCACTCATAATCCTGGCTTTATCTACTCACTTCTCTCTCCGTTACACTCTCCCTCTCGCCTCCTTTTTCTCCTATCAGTGCCTTCACCCTCGTCCTCCTGCAACACACACAGCCGTTCTCCCAAAGCTTTATGACTGTTTATTAATCCGCCACCAGCAAAACCATTGCCAACTGGACTGTAAATCACACTGATGGGTGCGCGTTGAGTCGTTATCTGCATCCGCAGCTGCCTTGTTTCCACCTTATTTATCTGTTTATTCTGAAGGTTTTTTCCACCTGCTTGGTCACCAGTCCTCCAAAGTCCTCCGCTGACAGTCACATCCCGACATCTGCCTGCTCGCCGCTGCCCTGATCAAGAGAAGAGGTGATTGCAGGGGGAAATGACCGAGAATCAACCAATGCACACCCTCTCTCGGTGTGGAGGAGCCATCCCTTTGACTTTTACAGTTTTCCATTTGTAGAATAAATGATTCCAGGATAAGTGCAGTAAAAGGTTATTTTTAAAAGCTTAAAAGACCCTTAGATACTACATATTGTTTTTAAAAATACAAACAAGTCTATTCTGCTTCATCAGGACTGCACTGGTATTATTATTGTAGCACAAAAACACTGATACTTATGTATTTTAATGATGTTCAGTAGAAAAAACAAACGAAAATATAAAGTGAGTAAAAGGCAAGTTAAAAATAGAAACCCACTACCTCACCCACTATTATTCTGCTTCAGTTAGTCTCCCATTAATATGACAGGGACATTTTTATTCTGGTGACTCCTGCTTGGCATGCCCTCTCCACCAATCACCTACCTGCCTAGTCAGAGCTAATGAAAACATCTCGGTTAATTAACCACATTCAACTTCCTCTTTTTATAAGGATAACCATAATACTGACATGATGACAGAGAGGGAATACCCAGAAAAAGTGGCAGGAAAAGACTGATCTCATTTTGTGGCAGTTTGGGATCTAAGCCAGTTTTGCTTTTTCTTCTTTTGTTTTTTTTTATTTTTACACATCATTTCAAACTTCTCTGTTGAGGGTGCTTTTACATAATACAGGCTTATTTTTTTAAATCAAAATTTCTGGAAGAGCCTTGGCCTTTTTAGTAATGAGCCTCTGAATTGTCCTAGAAATCTTTGCAGAGATAATGTTTCCCTAATGCTGATTTTTTTTTTTTTTTTTTAAATTCTTTAAATCTTAGAGAAATTGTTTTGGTGTTTGAAATACTTTTACCAAAGTATAAAAAATTACAAAAGCTGTGGACTACATCCAAAAAGAAAAAAAAAAGATTTGAATATCGTTGAATGTCGTTCTACTTTTATGAAATTTTAGTGGGACTGGGATAAAGTGAGACTGACTGGTGACTTCAAACATTTTGTAATTTATAGGATGTTAAAAATGGCCAAAAATCTACACACCACTTACTTCTTATAAAATATAAATCTTTTCATGTTTTCGACCATCACGCCAAGTGGCCATCTGCACGCAGAGAGAAACATAACACAGCCAATCTCAGATCTCCTGGGATCTGTGGTGAGCGCAGGAATGTGACACATGTTTTGCCACGGCTGCCGAGGCGAGCTGTGTGGTGTTGGAGGAAAGGAGGACCCAAAATGCAGGTGATGACTCATGATTCGAGTGATGTTTATTTACAGGGTGGTGTAGTGGCAAATAGGCAGTGAGGGATGACAGGGAACTAAAGAAACCTAAACTGGAAAAACGAAATAACAAACCTGAGAACATAAGAAACGGGGAGCGAGGCAAAGAGCCGCAGACAAGGGACAGGACAACGTGGAACACAGACGAACCAGCAACAGGCAGGAGAACACACAGGGCTTAAATACACACAGCAGTAATCAGGGGATGAGAGACAGGAGGGCAACACACCTGGAAGAAGTCAGAGCTGACGGGACAGGGGAAACGTAAACTGAACACACTCACACGAGACAGGGACTTTCAGAATAAAACAGGAAACTCAGACACAGAGAACCAGACATGACACTGAACTAACTAAACAGACAGATTCACAAACAGACAGTGTGACACCATAGACCAGGGGTGTGCAATCTCAGTCCACAAGGGCCGGTGTCCCTGCAGGTTTTAGATCTCACCTTGGGTCAACACACCTGAATCACATGATTAGTTCGTTACCAGGCCTCTGGGGAACTTCAGGACATGTTGAGGAGCTAATTTAGCCATTTAAATCAGCTGTGTTGGTTCGAGGACACATCTAAAACCTGCAGGGACACCGGCCCTCGTGGACTGAGATTGCCCACCCCTGCCATAGACAGACAGAACACAGAAGTGGGACCAGGGTAAGCACAGAACAGTAACCTAACAACTGGCAAATCATAACAGAATACATACTCAGGATAAACAAAAGCATAAAGAAACACAAAACACTGAGTCGGTAGACTCAGGACCATGACATGTTTACGCTTTTACAGATACCTTTGTTTGGGAATTATCCACAGACCAAATTAAAGAGGGGCTAGGCCACACTGATTAAAAAACAAAACAAGTATTAGTGTTCATTTTCAAGTCAAAACTTGAAATTCTATTTTAAGAATAAAGTGGAAATAATGAAATTAGAAAGAAAGTCTTGTCACGGTCTGGGTGCGCAAATCATGTGGAGTAAGGATGAGGACCCAAAATTTGAGTCCCAAATGCAGATAAAGAGGCTGAAACTGAATCTTAACAAAAGGTAAGCTGAGACTAGAGTAACTAACTTCAACTGGGTGAAATTAAACACTAAGGGTGTGGTACATAAAGAACATAGAAAAACCTAAAACCTGGAACATAGAAGGAGCCAGACAGGCAAAAAATGCACTAAAGGACAAAGGAAAACTGACACTATATAACAAATTTCCCACATGTGGGACTAATAAAAGTGATCTTATCTTATATTCACATCAGGGTGATATAGGGAAGTGGAAACACAGGGGAACAAAGCTGGAATTAATAGACATAACGAGATGAGGGAAGCAAAATTGAACACACTGAACACAGGGCAAGAGACTAGCACGATAAAACAGAAAACACACTGAGAAGAAGACACGCTTGACACTGGGGCAGATATAAGAACAAAACAGACGAGAGAAAAGTAGGACCAAACGAGATAAAACATGAAGACATGAGTGTCTAAACATGAAGAGCGGAACACAGGGGAGGTATGGCAACAGAAACCTGAAGATTAGAAAATGTACATTGCTAACATTAGCTAAGCTGGCTAATCAAGTTGTTTCACAAATTCATCTACATGAGGCATTTTGTAGAGCGTATAGCAACCATGGCAGTTGTTTGACTTAGAACATCAGGTTAAATCTCCACATTTGGACTTTTTTCTCAAAAAACTTTCAACCATATTCTCAAAATGAACACTAAGATTTTTTTTCTTAATTCGGCTCTAATGCTCAGCTGCAGATGTCACTCATTGCTTTTACATATTTCGACTCTTTAGTGTTAGCATTTTAGCTATCACTTTGTTGTGTTTTTGAACCATGAAGTGACCATATTAGGATGAAAGAGTGGAGTGCTATAATATGCGCTAATGCTAGCAATCTTTAACTTTAGCGGTACAAAGCACAGATACACAGACAGCATCTGCTAAGTAGTGCTAGAATTTCACTCACCACTAGTGAAGCTTTTTGGATGGTCTGGACCACAAAGTAAGCATCATATATGCCATTACTAAAGGACGACAACACCACATACAAGTAAGAAAGTTCCAGGTCAGTCACTTAGAGTGTTATATAAACAATTTCTAAATTTACTTTATTTAGAATCACTTGATCAAAGTTAATTATGATCATTTTTTGACCTTATAATGTGAATCTGCTTAATCAATGGTCATGGCAATTTGCATATTAATGATAAAGGAACTGACCTCACAGACCATTGTTCATTGAGTAGACTAGGTTCAGTTGTTGTGCAAATGTCCTGTTTCTAAGATTGGGGAAACCTGCAGTCAGCTGAGACTGAAGAAGATTCTCCCACTGAAAACGCTACATCCAGATGTATAGAACGAACCTTTTGGGATTTACTTACCTGGATGATTGAGCATGCATCAAGACGCGGCTCTGCTTACCAATTCTTCTGTTTTTTTGGTGGGAAAAGAGAGAGAGAAAAAAAGAAGAAAAGAATCAAGAACAAAAAACAGTATAATTAAAAATAAATAAATAAATAAATTAGGTACAACAACATCTCAACAGAGATAAATGGTACTAATATAGCAATATATTATAATGTAATAATATACAGTTCTCCTTTTGAACATGCTTTTTCGAACATCAACAGTTTTCAAGATATCATTGTCAAATTTTATGTGACGGTAGATACAACACTGATTTAATTTTGGGAAAATTGGTCAAAGGTCAAGGTCAAAATCAATAAAAACTTTATATTACCCACACAGAACAAACAGCACACAGCTAGAGGGAGAACACAACAAAGAGCGAGGGAAGTCTGAGACAATATATACACCGAGGGTAATGAGGAAACAGGAAGTTATAAAGCTTACAATAATTACAGACTAAAGAGACAGGGAAAGCAAAATGGAACACGGTGCACATAGGCCTATCAAAATATAACAGGAAGACACTAAAACTGTGACCAGCACTAACATATGGAAACTTGACACAAAGACAGAAGTTAAAACAGAAAGAGACGAGACTAAAAAAAATAGAAGAGGAATACCAAAAGGGAATTAACCAATCAATCAACTAAGCAATCAGAAAACTAACGGCACAGAAAACAGGATTCATCATAAGCCCAGGAAAATAAATATAACACTATAACCAGAAGACATAATAATACACAATATAGAGACCACAACATCAAAAATACTAAACCAGAAACCCCCAAATATTCAAGAAGCTCAAAAACAGGGACCAAGGAAATTTCATTATCCACTGTTGCATTGATATGACAGCATATATTTTTTCTTGGTGCACAGGAGGGCAAATCAGATTTATGGGAGAGATCAGGCTTTTGCCACACTTAATTTGTGGCAACCCACCCATGACACCCACAAGAACAAAGAGGCTACATGTATGGAGGCGGTTCACAGTCTGAGATTGTGTTCTTAAGAGTTCTTCTGGACTGCATCGATGCAGAGAGCATCCTCACAATCTTCACAACAGCCTTGTACCATAGCAGAAAATTTACATGAAGTTATGGAAAATTTTCCAATGTTTTAAAATAGACACCGAACACCATTAGTTCTCAGTTAGTGTATGAGGAACTCTATCAGAAAATGAAGGGGACAGACTGCTTTTTACCACAGACAGCTGGAGCTGTGTGAAGGAAATTAGGTTATGTTTATCATCTTTATAACACCATAACCATCAGATCAATGAGTCATTTGGTTTTTATGTGAACTGCCGACACAAATAAAGAAGACACATCACCTGACATGCAGAATCATTTTTCAAGGTCACCTCAACAGCACCAAATGTCACCAAGCACGTTTTCGCAAGAGTTCCACATTTAAACAAATTAAGGCTTGCTTGCAGGTCCTAAATGGGCCCCTCGTGTATGTCACAAAACAAGATGGTGATCGGACAAAACTGAATCAGAGACACAAAATCAAACAAAAAAAAAGAAAGAAGAAGAGACAAACAGAACATAAAGGACCTCAAAGAGCAATGAAAAGTTGGAGAGGGTGCATTTATGATCAGTGGTGCAAAATGAGATATGAAACAAAAACCGAGACACAGAAAGATAAAGAGATTAAAAAAAACAATCAAATGATACACAAAGATCCAACATAGGATAAAACATGACTGTAATGAGACAAAATGTTGTAGAACATCAGCAAACTGTCTATTTGGTGAGACAAAACTACCAAAACTCTGCGTGGTTTTCAGCTTCTCTGTGGGATGAGTGAGGAAGATACATGTGCCCAGAGGCCCTAAACTTTCATAATCCGTCCATGCATTTTGCATGTTGTGTATGTTCAGGTCTTTTATCGTCTCAAATTATTAAGGCCTAAATGGAAGAAACTTACCGCAACAAAGCGCTAAGACTTACTAATGAGCAGAATTATCACTACAGATGTAAGGCAATGGCGGTGACAGAAAACCTGTTTCTGTACAGGTATTATAAATAGTCCTGAGGGGAGGATGTGCATGTCTGACCACATTTCACAATAATGCATTCAGTAGCCGCCGAGATATCAACCTCTGATTTCCTGTCATTGTTACTCATCACAACACTGAACTATGTAACCCTTTGAGGTTGCTTGGTTTGGCCTTAAAGTTGAATGCAATCCAACATACAACACTTTCTCAGCAAAAAAAGAAACATTACATACATCATAAAAGGATGATTTATTGCATGATGCTCATTTTAATGTTTGATGACAACAGTTCTCCAAGAAGTCTAGAAAATCATGTTTTTCCTTTCTTTACTACCTGCTGGTAGTATCTTTGGTTTCAGGTGGGCAATAGTACAATGGCAACACAAAGAAGGAAAAAGGCAGTACATGCAGTGAAAAAGTCCACTACAGGAGCAGTTTTTGTTCATCTTCCGTTTGAAAGTATTTTGAATATGATTTCCTTGTTGTGAAGTGAAAAGAGTAAAACTGCCAATATAAAAATTAATTTTTTTAAAAGAAAAAATCGATTTTGCTGACAAGCTGAGGGCCTGTTGTTTCGCTCCTGATCTGCATAAAATATATTTTCTCCAATTATATAAATCTAAACATCTAAACAAAATATTCCTTCCCCACCCTACTTATTTAACCTCTGGGAGTTTCTGTTACAAGTTTCATTCCTTGGTCTCTACAGACTGCACTGTGTCTCCTTCGTCTCTATGTGTCTCCATGTGTTTTTTCAGTTTGGCCTTAGATGCGAACGTCATCATGCACCGCTCGCAGCGCGGCTTCACCCGCTTTAAGCCAGAATGGCTGCGTTTGTGTCGTGCCAGCTCAGACGAGCTCTTGAACTTCAGCTCGCATGTGTCGCAGGGATACGGGCGTTCCCCCGTGTGGATTCTCTGATGCAACTGAGCCTCACTGAGGGTGAGGAAGGACTTCTCACAGTGTCCACAGGGGAATGGCCGCTCTCCTGTGTGGATCAGGTTGTGTCTGGTGAGGGCGTAGGGTTTGGTGAAGCCCTTCCCGCAGTAAGTGCAGGGGTAGGGGCGGGCCCCAGTGTGTGAGACGATGTGCTCTTGCTGTGTTTTCTTGCTCTTAAAGCGCTTCCCGCACTGAGGGCAGGAGTACGGCCTGTCGTCCACGTGTGACCTGTGATGTTTTGAGAGCTCGCCCTGTGACAAAAAGCCTTTCCCGCACTGAGAACAGAGGAAGGGTTTCTCCCCGGTGTGCATCCTCTCATGTCTGGCCAGCACAGACACCAAGGTGAACCTCTTTGGGCAGTGGGAGCACTGGAAAGGGCGCTCACCCGTGTGAACACGGAGGTGTTTGATGAGCATGAAGCGCAGCGAGAATCGTTTGCTGCACTGGTTGCACTGGTAGGGTCGCTCCCCAGTATGGGTGGACAGATGTCTCTTAACGTCAGACCTCCGAGTGTACGTCTTCTCACAATGTGGACATTTAAACTGACGCTTCACCTGATGCATCTGCCTGTGCTGAGAGCGTGCGAGTAGGGTGTCGAAGCCTTCGCCGCACTGCTGGCAGATGTAGCGTTTAGCGGTGACGTGGGACTTCCTGTGCTCCAGCAGCTCAGACGGAGTCGGGAAACTCTGACTGCAGATGGAGCACATTTGAGGCAGCTGGCTCTCCTGCGAGTGAGACTTTTTATGGTGGACAGTCAACGCCCTCAGGTTAGCGAAGGAGCTCCTGCATACCTGGCAGGTGAAGGAGATGGCTACGCCGTGATGTTTGCTCTCGTGCTTCGCCAGATCCCACGAGTGCTGGAAGGTTCGGTCACACTGCGAGCAGTGAAACGGTCTCTCTCCCGTGTGAGTGAGCTGGTGTCTCCTGACATCCGATGTCCGGGTGAACGTCTTACCGCATGTTTCGCATGTGAGTGATCTCTGACGGCCGTGCAACTGAGAAACACTCTCTCTGCTTTGCTCTGGCTGCTCTGCTTTTCTCTCCTCCGAGTTTCCTCTGGGAAAAAGTTTAATAGATGTAAATATTTCATCTGTGCTGGAGGGGGATGGTGTAAATTTAACTCCTGAGAGAGTCCTGTATGCTTCTTTGCGAACGCTCTGCATGTGGAAGTGTGGAGGACTGTTTTCATCCGAGTTATGGAAAGGACACTGCGAGCAGGTGAAGATGATAGACGTCATCTCGTGTGAATCTCCTGCATTAAAATAAAGGAACAGATACATGAGTGGATTTATTTAAGAAGTTCAACATTGTTTTCTTCTTGACATCACATCACCTTTGTCAGATCCTTTGATGGCTATCACAGAAGGGGCAGCTGATCCATCAGCAGTGCTCCTGGAGAAATCAAAACACTGTGTCACAATATTTAAAGGAAAATCTCTCAGACTTCTCACATTTTTGTGATATGAACAAGTAGAAGAAAGTGTAACAGGAAACCATAAATGTTTAATCAGAATGCTAAAGTACATAAAGCACATAAAAATCCTTTCAAAGTCTGTCATCTTGTCCTGGGATACAGCAGTTTATATGCACTCATCATAGGGATTAATATCATGGTAATTTCGAGCTTTTAAAGAATTGGGTGCACAAGTACAACAAATTCTTGCTTTTTAAAGTAATTAAATATGTATGCTGTACAATCATTTCACCTTGGAAAAAGAACAAATCAAGGAAATCATTAAAAGCTCAAAATTACCCCGATATTCATGTCCACAATGACTGCATGCAAACTTGATCTGCAGATGAGAAGCTGCTCATATCTGTGTACTAAATATGCTCCAGTGAGCACAAAGACGTTAAAACCAGGGAATAGTCCAGCCTATAACATGTTAATTAGTGAGGTTTTAGCAGTGCTGACGGGCAGATTTATTTATTTTTTAACATTTGCACCGATCCAGAGCAAGCATTTAAGGATGCTGGGTGTGGCTTCACATTTACCAACCAGACATGACAGTAATGACCTATTTTCTTATATTATTTTAACCGTGACCAGGAATATTTTAACCATACTTAAATGGATGAGCATGAATTAAAAAGTGCATCTTTAGATTATAATAGCTATACCCAAGATCAACATAACCAAATTAATCAGATTTTTTTTTGTTATTCTAATAAGGTGTACATTTCTGCTAAAGATATTTGGAATGAAAATAATGTTTTTGTACATTTTTGGTTCTTCAGGATTTTCTCTTGTTGTCCTTTTTATTTTACACGTCTCGTTGCAACTCGGCGAAGTCTTTAGTTGCAGACGTGTGGATCTGCGCATGTTTCCTGACGTGTCAGACTCCTGTGCTTCCGACATTTCGGTCTGGATTTCTGCCATTTCTTGAGCAGAAAATGAATTATCTTTCAGGTCTGCGCATATATTTCTCTCTATGCCTCCAAGCTGGAACTCATCTGTCACTTCTTCTGCAATGACTTCCCGTTTCCCTTTAGTCACTTGGTCACTTATTTCAAGCCCTTCATGGCTTTTTCCTTCATCTGTTCCCTTTCCTGGTTCAAGATCGTCATTTATGGATGACTGGTTGTTCTTTTCTGTAAGTACGTCTTGCCCCCTTAATGCAAAGGTTCTCGTCAACGTCTCCAAAGCTTTCGCTACATCCACAGTCTCACTCGTTTCTTCAGCCCTCACAGCAGGAGCCTCTTCGTCGCCAGCGCTATCAGCACTTACAGCCACTATCTCCTCTTCATAGAAATCTGTCTGAACTTGAACTGCAGCCGACTCCATCATTTGCTCATCCACCTCAGCTGCTCCGACTTCCACTTCAGTGTAAACGGTGACCACGCTGTACTGGTCGGTTCCCACTAAAGTGACTGGGTTCAATACGTTAGCGTAGTTATGGATGGCGTCCAGTCCAACTGATACGTTTGTCTTTTGTGAGGGAGGGATTGATAATGCAGACATGATGGAGTTACCAGCAGTGGAAGAAGGACCGTCTGCAAAAAAGAGACTCATCAGCTACTGCAGAGAGAGACATATGTGAACAAAATCTCTCAATTCATTTTATTTATATAGTGCCAATCAAAACAGACTCAGGTACTAGGAAGTAAGAGTATAAAGTGTATACTAATAATAGTACACACACACACGTATATAATACAAACAAATGTATTTAGGTGCGATGAACACGACATCTATTGTATCTGTTATTAAACATTTAGTTGACGTGTTACAAATATGTGGGAATCAAAGTAGGTTAAAGCCTGGTTACACTATCATTTTGTGGTATCAGTCTAAAACATAAATATATACAATAGAATATGGAATGACTGAGTTCATTTATATGCAAAGTAATATGATGTATTTGATTGTATTTCCAAGCCAATTCAACCTTTTCTCTCAAACCTTCTCTTCAAAACATTGAACCTGAGAGGACACTTAGATATATTCTCAGAAATTGTCATTTAAAGTTTGCTGATAAAAGCATTAGGAAGTCACGAGCACCTCTATATTTTGGTGTCAAAATTATGTTAACATACTGTAATACACAATTCACTCAAACATGGCAAACAAGAAGAGGATTAAATACATTTAGTTTTGTTTATACAACTTGTGTTTTTTAATTTCTTTTGGCATAAAAAAGATTAAAAATATAATTTATTACATTAGGAAATGTCACTAAAATAGCTTTGTCACTTAACAGCCATCAGGTCACCCCTATCCCACTTTGAGCTAAGGTTGAGTTAATATTCACCTCTCTTCGTGGAATTTTCCCCGTTTAGAAAAACCAAATGGAAAATCCCATCAATGAATAACTGCAAGGCCAAAATGTATGAAGGAGACTTCATTTGAAAAATAACAACTTCTAGTTTCTGGAAATTTATTTGTTTAGCATGTGAGTGAAACATCACCTAACCCCAAATGGTTTGCTGGAGATTTGGTGGGTGTTTAGACTTTAGATAATTCAATTCAATTTTATTCATATAGCGCCAATTCAGTCGCCTCAAGGTGCTTTATATCGTGATGGAAAGACCCTCCAATTTTAGAAAGAAACTGACAATCACGCAACCACCTATGAGGACAAAAAAAAGTATTTAACAGAATGAAACCTCACGCAGAAATAGGCTGAGGGAGGTGCTGTCAGTGCTGTCACAGTTGAGTTAAGGAAAGCAAACCAGTAGTCTAAGCCTATTGCATCACAATGAGTCCACTAGGGTCTATTTGACATAATCTGGTCATCAGATGGTGATTGTGAGGGTTACATGGAGATGTGATCCTCACATATTGAAATGCACCAACTATACATGCATACCAGGTGGACTTTAAGTGGGCTTTTAACAAGTAAAACAGGAATGAGTGCTCGGCTGTTGGTGCTTTAGCTGTTCCTCTCCATAACAGAGTAAAATCAAGGCCTAAGGGAGGATTCAGAGTCACCTGATCCAGCTCTAACTATAAGTTTTATCAAAAAGTAAAGTTTTAGGCCTAATCTTAAAGGTAGAGAGGGTGTCTGTCTTCAGAATCCAAACTGGGAGCTGGTTCCACAGAAGAGGGGCCTGATAGCCGAAGACTCTACCTCCTGTTCTACCTCTAAAAACTCTAAGAACCATAAGTAAGCCCGCAGAGAGAGGGCAAAGACCTCATTAGGTAATATGACACTAATAGGTCTTTAAACAGGGCCTGTTAAGATAAGCATTATATCTCAGAAAGTTCTGATAAAGTGCATTACTATACACTACAAACCTGTTGCTATGAATTTATCCACTGATCTTGAAATATTAAGAAGTGAGAACTAATTATGCAACTTTAAATCTGACTTTTTAACCCAGCTGTGATGATGCAACATCTTGCTTCATAGTTTTGTTGATTGTGAAAACTGCTGCAGCTCTACTTAAAGTAAAGCGCTATACAAATACAGGCCATTTTACTTACATGCCATTTTCAGTAGTCCTGAACTTTTGTAGTGCTGGTAGATAAAGCTCAGATCTTCAGTTGACAACTGAATGCATTCCCCCAAAACAGAAGGAGCTGAGTCCAGCCAGGCTACAGTCTGTAATCACAGCACAATGTTAATATAACCCGCTGAAAATCACCTGAAACAATTATGTTATCTGACTGAATACCTGCTTTAGGTCTGGTACTGGAAGCAACTTTTCCAGCTTGGAGAGCAGATTCCATAATAACATATTTAGTGCTGAGTCATACTGTGGACCGTATTCCACTGGAAACACTTCCTGTAAGATAATAAGATGTTATTTTTATTCTGAGCATTTTCAAGCAAAGATATGAAATACTAAAATATGTCCTACCTGAAAAAAATATGCCCTCTCAATTGGATCTTTCAGCAGACTTTGAACCAGAGCGACAAAAGTAGACTCTGTTGTTTTCACCTCTGCATCCCTATACTGCAACAAATTGAAGTGATATCTTGAAAAAAGTACTGGGCACACTTTATTTTATCCGCTTCTCTTTAACGTACTTACATCTGTGTTTTCAGAGGTTACTGGGAGTCTGTCCAAATGGCTCTGGATTGCTTGAGAATCAACAGAACCGCGTGTCGAGCCTTTGCAAAGCTCCAGTATCAACTGAAATATCAATAAACTGAGTTTTTACAGAATCAACGCAGCAAAATAAACATACATGGATGGCATGTCAGCCAGACTACCTCCTCACCCTCGCTCTGAGTCCGAGGATGAGCTGGGCTCTCTGCCTGTGGCTGATCAGACCAGGAATCGCCTCTGTCACTGTGAACACGAACTCCTGCAGCTTCTGGTAGTTCATCACATCTTTCTGCTTCACCAGCTGCCACATGGAGGCAGACAGAAGCTGCAGAGGTGGCACCAGGAGTTGGAGGGATGAGAGAGACAGGCTTGGATCTAAAACATAAAGGTGTAATGTAACAAATGGTCTTTAGAGGGCAGCAATCAGCTTTAAACTCCAGAACTCACATTATAACAATACATATGTTATTCATTTAATTCAGTGCTGTTCATATATTACTATGGTAATAATTTTCTCAGGTAAAGCAGTGCACACATATGTATTTTTTTTTGCCCTGCATTTAAACAGCCATAAGCTTGGGAACCCGAATAATTGCTGGGCCGCCCTTAATAAAAGGAGTTTTAAATTGCGATTCTTCAAATATATCATCACCTATGGTTTAGACAATAAATTAAGCATAATACTTGACAGAATAATAAAAAAAACTGAAAATAATTGATTTATTTTTCATGCTAAAGCTTAAATCGTGCGTATCACGATTCCTTTAAATAGACGGCCCCCGCTAACTGTGTAACCGGCATAGACGTAGCTTACTTTATATCGCAGCTGGTTCAGATTGCCACTGTACCCACCGTTTGTTTTCTCTGCAGAGTCGAGAACCTCCATGGGTGCACTGTGCCTCTTGTGGCGCCGAAAATTAGGTGTTAAGTTGTTTTGTTTTAGTTAGCAGCTAACATGCGCTGTTCGGACGCAAGCACCGTTTCCTCAACGCTTATACTCCGATTCCGCTTTTCAAAATAAAAATATCAAAGCTGACAGGCGACTTGTCTCGCTGACATTAATTTCTTACAGTTTTGTTTTTAGTTGGAAGACAAGATAGGACAGACTTTCCTAATCCTACAAATCCTAAAAAATCTGTAATTCAAATGTTACATAAATTAAAAAGTAAGTAAACAAGTAAACATTGCATCTGCATGCCTTTCCCCAGCATGAAGCTATACTGCTGCTTACTGATCGTCACCTCTCTTCTTAACCTAGCTTGTAGAATTCCTTCTCATAGCGTCACGGTTTGGCACATCAGCCTTATCCCTCTGTAGTTACTACAGCTCTGTACATCACCCTTGTTCTCGGCAGTCAGTACCACGATATTCATGTCCATGTAAAAAAACAAAAACAAAACAGTAGACCGTAATAAAGTAAAAATATCTCCTATCTAACAAAGCAAGATTTAAAGAATTAAAATTTGCAACAATATAACTCCAAGCATTCTTTTAACTGAGATTTTTTTAATTTAAAAAGCATGAACATTATCTGATAATGAAGACCTCATTGTTTGAGTTCATTGTTTTGCTTGCCTCCTATAATCTGTTCTTTATTTTTTGTTGTCAAAAACCTATAAATAAATAACTAAATAAATGCAAATTCTATACAACAATGATATTTTCATGGCTAAATTACAATTAGCTCCGAATGTAGCAAAAGTTCAACTTTTACTTTGAAGTAACACCCAACCCACCACCCCCTCTTAACTTTATTTTAACACAAACAATTTACAGAAAAATACAAACATGGCGGTTGACAGTGCATATAATTTAGGTAAAGCGGGGAACAAGAAAAAATACAGGGTTAAAAAAAAATACAGGCTCGAGGGTTTTTGAAGTGCGACTTCGAGGCAGACTTCTGCTACGCAGTTGGTGACGTCAGGACGTGATCACGCAACCCAGAGTCACGTGAACCGTTTCACATATGTAAATGTTTTAATAACCTGTTTTCGGTCTTTTTTGCAGTGAAATTTCTTGCTGCTGAATTTGAAAGTGCACTTTAATCTTCAGCCATCCAACATGGACGAGGACGGGCTGCCCATCGTGGGCTCTGGAGTCGACCTTACCAAGGTTGGCGTTGACTAGTTAGCTAACATAGCTATTTGAGTAGCTGGTGAGGAAATGAAAGCAGGCACAAGCAGAGCTGCTTGACATATGTTTTGTTTAAGAAGTAAGATAACACAAAGGCTGTTTATCGGTGATAGAAGCCTATAGCTTGTAAGTCATTAACAGATATGACTGTCGCAAGCGCTTGTAGTTCAATTTCCCTGATAAATGTGGGATTTTTTTTTTCTGAAGTGAATATATGTTGTTTCTACACTTGATCTTCCAGGTTAACAGATTTAACCTTTGCAAAGAGATATACTTACGCTTATCTTTTTTTAAACAGTTTTGTTTAAAATAAATCTATGAAGTGAAAATGTCTGTCTTTTGTATAAATAACTGTTTTTCGGGAAGGGATGCTTTTTATTTTATTAACCGTTCTGGGCAATATTAGCTAATCTAAAATGCTGTTTTGCTCTTGTGAAATATAAGTGGTATATTTTGCATTCAGCATTTGAAGTTGCCTGTGAATGACTGTCAGTATGTTAAACTTGTTCTACTCATTATTTTTTTTCACAAGAATAATAAAAATATTTTTGCATCACGTTTAAAAGCAAGATACTTCACAAAAAACTGATTAAAAGGTTATAAAAGACAGAAAATGAGAAAATAAAAAGAAAGCAAAACATAACAATAAAATATGAAATGGCATATATATCGTTTGGAGACAGCACTACTAAAGAAGTTGTTAAAAAGATGAAAATGTTCAGATTTTGATTGGGAGTGATCAGGGTGGACCTGGAGACAAGGCGGACATGGTTTGGATGTGCAGAGGAGGGATATATTGGACAAAGGGTGTTAAACGTGGAGCTGCCTGGCAGGAGCAAAAGGGAAAGACCACAGAGGGGGTTCATGGATGAAGTGAAGGAGGATGATTTTCAGGGCAGGGTGAAGTGGAGGTGAATGATCTGATGTGCCGACACCTAAAAGGAGCAGGGGAAAGAAGATGTGTGCAGCCTAGGGAGGAGAAGTTGCTTTAAGGGGAGATTGGACTGGGAGTTGTTTCATTTCCTTGTTATATTACACTTATGTTCCTTCTACCTTAAATTCCTTTTCCTGTGTTTCCTTCAGGTTCCTGCGATCCAGCAGAGAAAAATTGTTGCCTATCTCAATCAATTTGTTGCACACACTGTCCGCTTCCTTAACCGCTTTTCCACAGTGTGTGAAGAGGTTTGTTTATCTTTATTTCTCTTCTGTTCTCGTCATGAAACAAAAAATGTCTGTAACACTTAAATCCTGAACTGTTGTATAACATCTTCCCCCAGAAACTTGCAAACATATCTCTTCGCATACAGCAGATAGAAACCAGCCTGTGCATTTTGGAGGCCAAGGTGAGTTCTGAAGCCTCTGCAGGCTGCAGTGCAACATTATCTTAATTTCATGCCAATTTACTTGATATTTATGGAGCAATATTGTGCTCTGTGTAGTTGTCTTCCATTCCTGGACTGGAGGACGTCACAGTCGAAGGACTCAGTAAGCAGCAGCAGACTGCACAGGCCAATGGACCCATCATCCCCAATCAGAGCCAAATCGATGGTCCAGTAGCAGCGCCTCAAGAAGAGGTAGATACACAAACTCGTACACATGGAAACATAGCTCCATCCAGCTTCGCTGAACTGCAAAGTCGAGGATTTTTTTTGACAGTTTTAAAAATAAACCTGTGAGCAGACAAAGGTTTCAAAGCACCCCCAAGACCACCTAATTAGAACTTAATATCTGACCTGTTTAGTCCATTTTCAACTTGACAATCCCACATTGAGAGAGGCTCCTCTAATATATCTTTGACACGATGGGAGCCAGAGCAGCTTTTCTCTTCTGTATTTGTTGTCCAGACATTCAAGTAAAAATTTCCACTGTTTTGACTACAGTGGGATGATGTCCCACCACATGTGGTTTTTGTTTTTCTTCCTCTAGATGAAGAAAGGGAATATTTCCATGGAGCTTTATCTGGCTGAAGTTCAGTTGTTTCCAGAGTAGCTCTTTTAATGCAAGAGAGCCAGTAAAGAGAAAAAACTGAAGTAGTTGAAGACAAATTAAACTTTGGTGTTTTTTCTTTTTGGGAATATAATCAAATTGTAGTGGTTTTGATGACCTCCACCTCTGTTACTGAAGTGAAAATGAAAGAACTTCAAAGCAGGAATCTCCCACTTGTATTATTTATATCTACCAGTGGAGCAATTTTAAAAAAGAGCCACATGAAGATAGTTTAGGGTAAATGAGATGATGAAAAGAGCATAAATGTTATTTGAAAGATCCCTTGCAAAGAGGACCTCAAACAGAAAACTTTTACAGGCTTTCATTTCTCTTATTGTGAAACATTTGCAGAAACATGTTGTGGAAAAGTCAAACTTTTTTATTTAAAGACAAAACATTTATCTTTTTACTAGGGGTGCAACGATACTCGTATCGATATTGAACCGTTCGATACAGTGCTTTCGGTTCGGTATGCATATGTATCGAACAATACAAATTTTTAAATTAATTTTATCAACTTTCCTTCTGACGATGCTGTCTGTGCTGAGCGCTGAGTGGATCTGCGCTCGACAGTGCAGCCTAGGCGGAGTAGTCGAACGCAGATTCACTGAGCGCAGGGCAAGCTAGCGAGACAGAAGTTAAGCTCTCCTTGCAACATGGCAAATTGAACCTCCCCCACCCTCATTCAGATGTGGTGTTTGGAACTATTTTGGTTTTCATGTGACGTATGACCCTGAAGGTAAGCGCGTCATGGACAAAAGAAAAACAGTATGTCGGTTGTGCCACGCAATGCTCAATTACATTGGTGGGAACTAGTGTGTTAGCGCAGTTAGCTCGTTAACGTGTTGACGCCGTCCAGCCCCACGCACGGGGCGATCCGTGGTAGCTCGTTAACGGAGATTTGCCGTGTTGTGGCTTTAACGCCATTTCAACGAGATTAACGCTGACAGCACTAGTGGGAACACAACGAATATGACTGCACATTTACTCCAACAGCATCCTAGTGCAAAGACAAGTGGAAGCAGACAAGAACAACAAGCACACATGCTACAAACAAGAAGCGTATAGTATAGCTTTTATTTTGGAAAGAGCCATTTCTCTGTAATAAACTCTCCTTTCCAAAGATGAGTGATTCCTCAATCAGATTTTTTTTTATCCCTTTGTTGTTTCAGCAACATTAAATTTAAAAACTGTACTTTTGAGTTAAAATATATATTTATAATTTTAATAAATGACAAATTAAAAAGGCATGAACATTTTTTTTTGTATCGAAAAAATATCGAACCGTGACACCAAAGTATCGAACCGAACCGTGAATTTTGTGTATTGTTGCACACTTACTTTTTACAGTTAACACTTCATGCATTATTCTACCACAAAAGAGAATAGATGAGAGGGGGGGGGGGCAACAAATCTCTGGAAAAGGGGAAAAGGGACCTGTTTAAGTAGAGAAAGGTGTGATGAATGACTGAATGCCAAAGGAGATGGTCTTACAGGGGAAGATTTATTTAAGCTAAATATCATCACTGAAATCCTGTACTATGAGATCCCA
This sequence comes from Aulonocara sp. 'chitande type north' Nkhata Bay, assembly GCF_057382095.1. Taxonomy (NCBI): domain Eukaryota; kingdom Metazoa; phylum Chordata; class Actinopteri; order Cichliformes; family Cichlidae; genus Aulonocara; species Aulonocara sp. 'chitande type north' Nkhata Bay. The sequence continues at coordinate 28,157,349 of NC_141360.1, read as the reverse complement.
CAGGGCTCCATCATAGGACCGTTGCTGTTTAGTGTATTCACCAATCATTTTTTATGATCTTGTTGCTGGGAGTGTTGCATGTACATTGTAATGTCTTTGAGCAAGTTGCTGTTAAGTTAGCATTCACCATTCAAAAAGTTATCAAATGCTCTGAGCAAATTTGCAGAGCGATCGGGTCCACCACAAGGGGGCACTGTAGCGTGCCTGAGCAAGGCACCACTTTTTTACAGTCTACTTTCCCTAACAGATAAAATAAAGCTTGGAATTTGCTTCCAAAGGATTTGCAGATTTGCACAGATTCTCCTCTCATGATTTGGATAAAAAAAGGATTTTGAGAATTAATTTCATTATAATTTTCTTTTTGTTTTTGCAAAATCTATTTGTTTTTTATTATATGTGTGTCTATGCACATATTTATTTGGTATTTCATCATGTGCATATCTGTTATTTGGTGATTTCACTGGTTTTTAACTGCCCAGGGCCTGCAGATGGACAGTAGTAGCTAGTAGCTAAATCTAATACAAAGCATCTTTTGCTTTCATGTGACTAATATATTTAGTACATGGTCCCTTAAAGAAATAAACAGGTAGCACTACGCCCCTAAACAAAGTGATGAAATGTGTATGTTTCCAGGTACTTCCAAAATTGTATCACCTGATTTAAAAACATATCTTAAACTATGAAAATGTAAAACCTGTCAGGATATCTACTGTCATCTAAACCGCTTCATTCTGCCTTCGTTTCTGTGCATGTGTCATGTTGCAGCCTGCTCAGACCACACCAGAAGCTTCAGCGACGCAAAAAGCAGAAGTGGCTGCAGAGAACGTCATGACGGTGGCCAAAGACCCGCGCTATGCCCGATACCTGAAAATGGTTCAAGTGGTGAGTTATTATTACTGCTGCTGTGGTTACCTGCGTAACGGTTTAGTTTTGTGCCTTAATGTGATGTTTAATGTGCCACAGGGGGTTCCGGTGATGGCCATACGGAATAAAATGGTCATGGAGGGTTTGGATCCCAATCTGCTTGAGTGAGTGTTTTTTAAATTACTGTTCTGGTTATTACCAGTTTTCTGATAAACTGACAAACAATATGTGACTTGTTCTCTGTTGACCATAGCACACCTGATGCCCCCGTGCCCGACGGAGGAACGAAGACCTCAGAGGACCAAGACGCTGCCGGCAGCAACTCTGATAGTGAATCATCTTTTAGTGACTGAAATTGCTCATTTGTCCTCAACACACAAAGTTTCCTCATCCATCGCTGTCTGCACAGCTTTAGGCCCGTAGCGAGGAAGTATGAGGTACCTGTTAAGGGCTTCGAAGGAGGTGGTGTGAATGTAGGTGCCTGAAACAGGAAATCCAAATTGAGTGACTGTAGTTTCAGTTTAAAAGAGCTGAACTGGTTCTCCTGTTTAGTCATTCAGTGACCTTTATTTTTGAAAAAAAAAATTTTTTCTCATAAATTACTTTTCAAGAGGAGGAGATCATTTTTTCCTCTTAATCATACAAGCAGCAGTCAGAAGATGACAGTAGCAAGTGTTTTAACAAAACCAAACCATATCACATAGAGGTCTTCTGTGGTAGTTGCACCACTGACTAATCACTAATGTCTGAAATGTTGTGTTCACACCAGCTGCAGAGAATATAGCTGGAAACCCATGAACATTCACTCTTAACAACCAGCAGGATGAGAAGGAATCAAGTTACAGTACATTAATTTAGAACTTAACATAATGTCCCAAACATTTACTCATGTTCATCTAAACCTTCTCCTTTTTCCTGTCTCTGTTTCAAAGCAAAGTTCAACTATACAGCTCGAGATTACCTCAAGTTTGTCTTTTATTTCTTATCGGCACTGAGGAGAATCTGAGGTCATGTAGCATGAAGTGAACTTTTTGGTAAAGTTGAAATATTTTAACTACTCCCCTCAGCTCACATCAGTTCTATGGAGGCTTATTACTGCCACTGAATTTTTTCCCATTGATAACTCAGACTTTCGGAACCTAATTAAATTTTTAAAAATGAAATAAAAATTGAAATTAAAATAAGTTTGTTTTTTTTTTTGAGTGGCGAAAACGAGCTTCCATAGATTTTGCCTCCGCATAAACTTTATTAATAGGAAGAACAAATATGTTGGTATTTTCAATGTTGGATATGTTCATGTGCATTCAGGGGTAAATTAAATCTTTGGATCTTGAAACGCTTTTCTCTCTATTTTAAAAAAAAAATTGTACTGTTGTTTAATTATTTTTAAGTTAGAAGTAAATACGTAACAGTTCTAACACAAAGACTATATATCATTTACATCCTATACTATATACAGTATAGTCTTCACCATGCCTGGTGAAATGTAATAATAAAGGAAAGTCCAGTGCAGCAACTGAACTTGGATATACATCACAGTAGTGACGTGGTGTATTTTTTTTTCATTATCAAAGAGATCAGACTTGTGGCAAAAAAAAGAAAAAAACTTATCTCGGTTTTGTTATTTATCCACTCTAAATAAAAGCAGAGGTATGAACTGATCTGATCTGTGGTTTAAATGGGAAGAATTAAATGGGAAGATTCACACTTCTTACATGTGTTATACTATAAATGCTTTTTGTTTTCACTCTAAAGTGCTTAACTATCTCACCTAAGGTTTGTATTACACTCCTGAATATGACTTCCTGATTGTGCTGGCTGATGCGTTCATCAGCCAGGTGTGCTTGCATTTCGAGCTGCCCTCACGTCTGTGTTTACCCAGCCGTCACGGGCAGAGCCAGCAACGTGTCGTACTTGGACGAGGCTCAATGAGAAACCTATGACTGATCTCATTCATGGAGCCTGTCATATCTGCATCAACTCACACAAAGGAAAAGTTGCTCTGCAGCTGCTAATCAGGCTCACGTATAATAATTTCCTCACTCTGTATGATGTATGGGTATGATTTTTTTTTTTTTTTTTTTAAAGAGATGGAGGTGAAAAAAATGATTTTACATTACATAAATTAAATGTAGTATAAGTGTCCACACCACCTTTATTCGAGCAACAAATGTAGGTATCAGAGCGCCGTCTTTCGGAGACATCACAACATAAACACTTGCTGATTATGAGCAAAAGTGGCTAATATTTGCCATGTTATTCAGAAATGGTTTATTCTCCAATAATGGTAAGACTTGTGCAGTAATCTTTTTGATTATTGTGTAACCTTGATGGAAAAAGAGGATGCTGTTCAGACTAAAATATTCTTTATCAAGACTTTAAATCCGTACCTGCAGCACTGCCTAGTGCACTTTCATCCATTTAGTTGAATCTAATAATTTATAACAATAAAACTATTTTCTTTTTGATATTTGTTTGTTGTTTGATATTCAAATTCTTTGAAAAATGTTAATTTCCCAAAGCTGCTTAAGTTTTGATGTTTGATACAGAGAAATTAATTACTGTACTATTAAGACACTGAGTACTAATACACTCTACAGCCAGTCAGTCCAATGACATGCCTCTTGATCTTCACCTGGTTTTGTAGAGTTATGCTCTAGCTTTTGTAGGTGATGTGTGAACTGCAGTCTTTCTTGTGGTGTTTGTTGTTGGTAGGAAGTACGACTCTTCATCGTCATGTGATTCAAAGCTTGTGGGTACAAGCCTGAGAAAGAGGGGCAATCATGTCATCGCTGTCAGGGATAAGATGTCTTTTAACAGATGCTAAATTGAAGTGAGATAAGTGTGGAGTTGTACTGAAAAAACACCATGCTGGATCTGTGATTCTGCCTTAAATAAACACTCGTACACTTTTTCTTTTCTTTTTTTAAATATGTGCTTTTATTATGCATCTCAGCTGTGCATTACAATCTGTGTTGTAACTCATTTTATAAGCAAAAGTACAAAAGTAGTTCAGAAAAAACAAAAATAAAATGTTTCCCTCTTATAAAAACAGTACCTGTAGTGAAATGGTTACAACCTGTATACATCACTGCGCAGGATCCTTTTATTTTCTTTAATGTACAGTACGTTTATTCCAGCTCCACATTAACAGCTCCAGTCGAGAGCAGTTCAGCAGAAGTATGTGCCTGCTGCTCCGCTAAAACTTGACCACTTTTCTCAGTTTGCATGTCTCTCTGTCTGAGAGATTAAAGGTAATGAAACTTTCAAGTAGCCTTCTAGTTTGTTAATATCTTCCCTTGTTCCTTTTATGTAACAATCTCTAAATCACACATTTTTCTCAGAGTTTTACAGCCCTCTTCTAGTCTCCCAGTGATTTTACTTTGCTGATTTTTGGCTAAAACGGTGGCTCTTAATTTTAGATGTTTTCCTCTAAACATCTAAAAGTAAATAAATAAATTACGCCAAATTACACCAGCTGCAATGCCACAAACGTCTCACCCCACCCACCTGCTAAAATCAATATGTGGAAGATGGGTGTAGTCCAACACCCTTTAAGTATGGGGTGTCAAACATAAGGCCTGGGGCCAGAATCGGCCTGGTAAAGACTCCAATTTGCCACTCGGCAGGTCTGGAAAATGTGATGGAGTGCATAGACTTTGTACTTTTAACTGTATTCTGATATGTTTTTGAGCTTGGCAGACATACTACGCCAAAGTAATTCATAGATAAACAAGAAAATGACAGCAAGTTCCTGTTTTTTCACTGTCATCTATATAAATTCAAGCTTTTGACAGCGGACTGGACAAAGACTGTCTGGGTAATAAATTACCAAAAGCTTTTCTATGATTTTACATATTTATCATGTAATTCCACTGGTCCAGCTCATTTAAGATCAAAGTTGTCTAAAGTTTGCCATCCTTACTTTAAAGTCAGCCTGCACACCTAAAATGATCCATGACTCATACCTTACACACTTAAAAAACATATCTTTTTCTTACTAGGTACAAGATCCATACTTGGTACCAGAAACTTCTGCCTAGATTAAAACCGTACGATGTAAGGTTACAAGTGAAAAACCAGCCAGAAGCCCTATTGAATGAACCTCCAGAATTCCAGCTTTACTTTCGGTTCATATTGTATAATTCCTACTAAAAAGTAGCATAATTCCTATTACCTGTATGAAAATCTACATTTGTAGCAGCACCAGAGATGATATTGGAGTGTCTGCTAGCATGACTGAGAACGTGAACAGTATACAGTAACTCATGTCAGTCAGAAACACCATGTTGGACTTTTCATGAGTCAACAATGTGGAGAGGACAGATTCAAATACCGAAACCAAAACTGTGAATCTGAGCATCCACAGCAGGAGGTTTTCCTCCTTAATTTGATGTTGCAATAATGTGGTCATCCAATAAAACTGGGAATTCATAAACCTCTGCACAAAACCAACAACTAGTACACATTTACTGTCAGTCAAAGACAGGTCAGACTGCCAAGTAGCCACAGACATACTGAGTGGTCTGAGTGGTATTGTCATTTAGCCCCGAGTGCACCGATCATGTGCTTACTGTGTGATGAACTTCTCCTATGTAAAGTCAGAGCTCTCACAGAATGTGTCATGCTGGTGTGGCAACAGCAAAGTGCAAAGTAAGCAGGCAACATTAAGTACACTTGAAAATAGTTTGTGTAAAAACAATGTAATAATACAGTATTTGCATAGTTTTTCCATCTGTCACACGTGACAGACAGCCAGTTGTACTAAAATGCATAAATAGATATATTTTTAAGTATCTACTGTATTCTACCAAAATTTCAGCCAGGGGAAATTGGACAGGAATAAAGATACATACATAAAATGTAAATACTTATTTATCTTAATGTTTGTGGCCCAAAATGTTCCAAGACTAATCCTCAAGTTCTGCTTTCACCCGTAAGGTAAAGAACTGTAGGAGAATAAAAAAAGAAGAATTTTAGCAAATGAATAAATATATATTAAAAAACTATATACTATGTGTGACAGTGAGATACTGACCTTGAAATCATGAATGTATGTGAAGAAGAAGAAGACAAAGGTAAAGGCAACAATCCACTCGCATACTGCACTGGCTACATGGAAGGGATAGTCCTGCACGATGGAAACAGACGCTTAAATCAGAAAATTCTATGCATCTAATAATGATTATTATAATTTTTGGTCCATAAATGTTGGAACTTTCTGTCCAATGATGCCAAATATACTTCGACTAGTTTACTGTTAGAATACTTTTTTGCACAACTTCTCACATTTAGGCAGCGCAGATGAACAATGGACAATGGCAACGGTAAACAGTTCTCACATATTATCTGATATTGGCGTTTGAACATTATTTGCATCACCATTTGTTTTTCTCTGCTGCTTCTTTTCAGACTCTCTTAACTTCCACAAAAGGTTTCTAGTTCTTTTAGCTGACTCATGGCAGTGAGAAGTTTGTGTTATGCACACACTTCCATTTAATGCCAATAGTAAATTTACCAAAAATCATCACTGACATGTTGGGGAATGTTTGTTGGATCTATGTATTAGACCCCCCCCCCCCCCCCCCAAAAAAAACCCCCAAACATTTCCCACATTTTGACACTTTATGTCACTATTTTGACACTATACGTTTTATTCCTGATCTGTGCTGTGATCTGATGCAATGTGCTGACACACTGTGGCCTACCTTGTCATGCTTTTGTCTGTGCAGCTCCGTTTGTTTCACGTAAAATGCACAGATGACAGCTGAGTTATCCGTGAAGGAAAACACTGAGTCGATACAGGAAATGACACTAATCATAATATTCTGCAGGTCATACATTTACATATTGCCAAGAGAAAAATAAAGTCAAAAAAAAAGTTTATATATCAGGTTGTAATAAAAAGACTGCCGGCCCTCAGCAGGGGTTAAAATTATGTAAATACAGTCTGACTTTGCTTTTATTACTTCTTCTTTAGATTACTGAAACTCTTTATATGTTGGCTCTGATCAGTCTTTATTGCCTGCAAGCTTTTCGAAATGCAGCTGCTCGCCTTTTGACGGGAAAGAAACGACGTGAACACATTACACCTACACTGGCCTACTTAGACTGGTTTCCACTCCATTTCAGTATTCAGTTTAAAATTCTCTTACTTGGTTTTAAGTCTCAAGGGTTTGGTGCCACACTTTTGAAACCCTGCAATCCTACCAGAGCACTGAGGCCTCTAAACCAGCTGCTCTTAAATAAGTCCTAATCCAGGCTTAAAAGCACAGGGGATAGACTCTTTTCAGTGGTGGCTCTTAATCGTTATAACAACTTGCTGTTTCACATAAGAGCTGCCCAGTCTCTCAATCATTTTAAAACCCTTGGCTGTTATTTATACTGCATATTATGTACAACTAAGGTTGTTTAAAACTTTGTCTTGGCTAATTTCAGGTGAATAGAACATAACATGATACACAGTGCTATTATTTATTTTAAAAGTCGATGTGAGGGACTAGTAAAAAAAGTTTCAGTACTACGCTGCTTCTGCATTTCAGCTTAGTTTTTGTTATAAATAATATAAATAAATATAAATAAGTAAATAATGACGGTATAATACGTCACATATTATTGTTCATCTAAAGTTGTATTTAAATCATTTTCAAACCTAAGAAGGACCAGATGACTTATTTTTCTAAGTCCTGATATATGAAAGCTTCATCATCGTTATCATGATCACAAAGTTAAATCACACAGACATTTGAACACTCAAAAAGGATACTGGGTACAAATGCAACAGCAGCAAGGGAGGCGATAGCGACCCGCACACAAAACACATACTTGGAGCACCCATACGGATGGGCTTGAAATGATATAAAACACTGGAGGATAATGTACACAATGCCACAGACAAAAAACAGAATTGCTCCAATATCATGGACTATTTGCACTACTGTTTCCTGCAATCAAGAAAAAAGAAAAGAAAAGGCACCACTTGTAATTACACTGAATTAGTTGTGATGTGTTAAATGTGATTTTAATGTGAGTACATACTTGGAAAGTAGCAACAATGCACATGCCAAAACATGAGATCACACCAAGCCAAAGCGCTGCTTTGTTGAGGCGTGCGCTCACATTAGTGGCGTCCTCCCTCAGCAATTCCACGTGCTTGTATCTGGCATAAATTGTGCCCACACCTGTGCAAAAAACACAGAGAGTCACGAGAGTGTGCAAACCTACACATTTACCCTAATCCATGAGTTGTACTTTCATTTTCTTAAAAAAGGGGAAATGTGAGAAGCATCTTTGGAAAGCATGCTTCCTCCTTAGGGAAAGCCCAGAGTTGCCTAAAAAGAGTCAGTTCACAGAGATGACACTGCAGACGTCCACACTGGAATTTCAAATACCTGCACATGCAGAAATAAAAGTCATCAGACCAAAAATGCAGCTTTCTGGGGGGCTGACACCTGTGTCGCTGAAAAGAAAAAGAAAAAGAGTAAAGACCCGTGCAGATTTTCAGTTCGGGTTAAACGTACAATACGTGGGTTGTGTGACTGTGTTTTGTACAATATTAAACATTTAGTTGCCTCTTCTTAACATAAAAGTCTTCTAATGAAAGCGAAGTGAAAGAACATTTTTCCGCTAGTCTCCTACAATAAACAGATGTGCAGGCTACACGCAGCTGGTGTTTGTTATAGCGGAAGAAACCGAAACTAAGACGTTTTCTCATGAAACGTTTTCCACGGCTCCGAATCAGGTTGAGCATGAGAGAAAGGCTGCTTTGTGTGAGCTCTTCAAATAAACTTACCTTATGTACGGGAAGATTACATCGACGTCGTGCCTGTAAATCGCGATGATATAACAAATAATGAAAGTGGCGGAAGACCAGACGACCAGGAACGCTGGCAGGACGCACAGACCTTGCTCGAACCAGTACATCTCCAGTTTTTGCGCTCAGCTTCAGGTAGACTTTCTCTCACGTATATATGCGCAGAGTAAACAGAGCCATGCGATAAGAAAAGCTGGTGTAGGAACAGGAGTGTCAGCTGCCGTCTGTGGTCTGCGAACGACAGTCACATGCAGCGGTGTGTGAGCAACAATGAACTTGGCCTCTGCCAGTAAGCAGCATATACAGTGTACAGTAACCTCTAGCCCAGAGCTACTCCCCCGTAGGGCGATCAAGCGCTTCCTTCTTCCTTTTGATCTTTGTGAAAACACACACACACACACACACACACACACACACACACACACACACACACACACACACACACACACACACACACACACACACACACACACACACACACCAGCAAAATACCAAACTAATGAAGTGTCTTTTAACTTAACTTCAACCGGAGGTGATACTCAGAGTTTCCACAGCAGAGTGAGCAGCAGTTCTACATTTATATGAACAGATTTGAGTTTATAGAGTGAAAAATCTGCATAACTGCCTGCGTTTGTGAAGTAAAAATAACTGTCTTTGAATTATACATTATGACTTGTTATGCGTTTTTTTTTTATTTCACAGCTGTGCAAAACTCTTGAACCGACACTCATTTCTTTGTATTTTTCCTTCTAGACTATAACTTTTTTTTCCCCTACACTCATTTTCAGTCCAGTCTAGCTACCTGAACATTTTCAGGGGGATATTTCTTACTTTTTTGGTTTAGTTTAGTTTTTTTGTTAGGTCACTTAACACTGAGGTATGAACGATGGGCCAGTGTTTCGTCTGCTCATAACAGACAACTTAGCAAAGAACCAAATTTAACTTGTATCTTAAGGCCCTTTTTAATCAGCAGTCTGTGGCAAAAACACATGATTTATTCCCATTTCTTTAGTCGAATCTATGAAAATTGCCAAAGATAACAAATTTGGACCTGAGTGATGCATCCGGCCCTTGAGTTGATCCATCTACTGTTGACTGAAGCCTCGTCAACTACTGTCAGGTTTTGATCCACCACGCATTAACATTTTGAAACCATTTGATTGGAAACTGTTTCATTTTCAGCATGGCAGCGAGCCCCAGAAGATTGGCCTCCTCAGAGCCTGAACCTCAACGCTCAACATTATTAAAGCAGCACGGGATTATCTTGACAGAGAACAGAAGAAAAGGCAGAAACACCCAAAGAAGACCTTTGAAGGTCCTTCAAGAGGCGTGAAGAACTATTAAAGAAATTACACCAAAGCTTGTGTTGAAGAATAAAGATGGCCATACCAAACATTGACTTTCAAGTTAATTGTATTGTGCACAGTATTTTCGTGTATGTTTGGATGTTTCAATAAATCCCTGCACATATTTCTCATTTTCATAACAAAATATAAAGAAAAGAGTGGTGGCTGGGGACTTGTTGACACTTATGTAGTTTTGTGGAGGTACTTGTCGTGATCCTTATGTCCTCTCAGGTTGCGTTCTTTCTATCTCTCTGTTGTGTACATGCATGTGTGGGAATGTTCATGATATAACTGTACTTATGTTATACAAGTAGTAATTGTAACTGCCAGATTCCACACACAACTGATATGAATCTACGGTTCCAACGGTTCTCCTGCCCTTCCCTTACTGGATCATTCGGCTGCTGATCTTATCCTTGTGTGCCCACCTGCCTCTCCATTCTGGGGAAACATCCCTGTCCACTCTACACACAAAGAAATACTTACCAGCTCCCTGGCCTGTAGACAAAAAGAGTACCCTTAGATGCAGCTGTGGCTGTGAAAACTGAGAAGACGCACCTCCAGCCTCTCCTGTAAAAGCAATTACTGCTTAACTGAATCAACAACCCATGAGAACAGAACAGTTGTGAATCGCACAGTTTCAGTAAATTTCTGAACAACTGCAAATAGTGCAAAAAGCGTTCAATTAAATCTTTAAATCTACATTTGAGTCTTTTCACTTTTCTTGTCCGTGACACAAAGGAATGAAAAGCACTTAAAATGCCTCCTTCTATGTGTGCCGAAGAATTGGATTTACTTTCTAGTTCTTTCCCAGGAATACTCAGTTTCTATGGGGAACCACGTTGTCCTCATGCCAACATTTACAGCATAAATGACAGCAGTGTAAAGCAAGTTAGGTCCGGTTGGTCTGGTAATTCGTGCTTCCTCATATTTTCTTTATATTTTATACTTTCAACTCCCTACATTGAGCAGCCAAACACATCTAGATACAAATTTAATTACTGTGTTATATAACGCGGTACTTCATTTGGTTAAAAGGACTAGATGTTACAGTCCCTGATAATGCATTGCTTTAGATGGGGAGACTCTTTAGGGACGGCTGTTATGAGGAAAGGCAGCCCAGAAACTTTGCCAGCTGCACACATCGTTGTGTGCCTCAACGTTCGCTCTTTTACCCAGGCTAATCTGCCATTTTCCTTCCTTGGTTAGGTTTAGGGATTAAAGATTGATCTAGATTATCATTTTAAATTTGGGACATATCATCAGTAGTGGACCTTGGATTCATTACGTGTTTCAGCCATTATCACTAGACACCCTCATCCAAAGAGGCCCTGCCAGGGTATAAGTAATTAATATATTTTAAGGTTCCTTTGCAGTAATTCTATTTTTAATTCTTTGTGGGAATTATCCTACGAGCATGGCGCATCTTTCTTTTGTTTGTTTTCTTCTTGGAGCGTTCAGCCTTGGTGCACAGGTCTCAGATGCTCTGTTGGCCTCAGGTCTGGACCTGATTTTTTCTAGACTCTGGGTGTCTCTCACAGTAACCACCAGCTTCTTGGTTACTTGCTTGTCTAAGGTCTTTTGTCCTCTGTTACTCAGGCTGGGAGGCTAAATGTATGCATTCGCATGTTCCCAGGGAAATATGGTTTACTGGAACCCCACCCCCCATCCACGCACACTCTCCAACAAGGAAACACTCTCTGAACCAAGAACTGGAAAACATTCCTGACTGCAAACAATTACCTCTGCATTACAATTGCACACACCTGCTGCTATATATTTTTAGTATTTCTTTTAGCACTATTTATATTATTATATTACTATTACTGCTGCTATAGTCTTATGCTGCATTAAAACAAAAACCCCTACCAACCACAACCTGGGACTACCTCAAGTAGACTAGTATACTATTTTCCAGGGAACACTGTTGGAACACTTTATTTTTATTTATTTTTAGGTCTTGTCTATCCTGTTACCTATTTAATATTACCTTATTGTTAGGGTTGTTTTTGTTGTGCATCTGCACTTTATTGTTGTCAATGTCTACGCATGGGACAGTGTGAATTTCAATTCCTTTGTATGGCAAGTACATTTGAAGAAATTGACAAATAAAGTTTTCTATTCTATTTCTATTCTATTCTATTTGCAGCATCTAGCATGACACCTACAGGTGAGGTATAAAAAGGGCACCTGCGTAACCTCCATGCTAGTAGTCAGATAATTTCAAGTGTACCAATATAGTACATTTGTATCTGATACATTCCTTTAGTGCAATTTTAATAATAATATGAGGCTGACACCGAATTTAAAGGAACGCACGAGACTGTCTTGTGGGAACCACTGCTACTTTTTACGTTTCTCAGTAGCTACTCCTGCAACAACCTGTGATGTGCTGTGTCCCTGCCACGAAGACCATCATTTGACTCGCTTTGCATCGTCCTTACTCGTCACGGGACTCTGGAGAATTCTCTTGACCACATGTGGTTTCCACAATTCATTTCCTTCTAACCCGTAACTGTCAGAAAATCCCTACTTCCTGTCTCCCGTTTGTCGTGTTGTTCTCAAACTCCAGCCTCTGTCATTGTTGCATTGTTTTACATTACAGTGGAATCTTGTATTATGGTAATAATAATAATGATGATGATGATGATGATGATGATGTGGTTTGACTTTCATCAGACAGAATAGAGGAAAGGGAGAAATGACTGAAACGCAGCAGAGATTCCTCCAAAGAAGCTGACATTCTGGTTTCAGGAGTTGCACAATACAGTGTTATGAAGAAACTTTTATTTTCATTTTTACTGTAAGTGGTGGCATGAACAGCAATACAGTCATGAGACTTTTCAATCATATGACAGTATGACATAAAGACAATAATAAAATGACATTATTCAGTTGTTCAGTGATGATGATCAAGGACAAACTGAATTTATTTGAACAACTGAAAAACACGAAAAACTTAATTCTAGTGCATTTTAGTAAAAAAAAGATAAGCTTTCATGTATTCTGTATTTGGTGGATGTTAAGTGAAATCATTTGAGCATTTTTAAACTTTAATTTGAATAATTATGGCATAAAAAAATCCATCCAGTATTTCTATTAGATTATTAGAGTATTTTATGAGGTCAAAAAATAACTAGTATTACAGAAATGTTCAACTTCTGTAAGTACTGTATGTTCATTTCACACTGTACTTGGTTTTGGGCTCCTTTACCATGAATTACAGCAGCCTAAGCTGGAGGTGATCAGGTTGTAGTACTGCTAATGTATTACTGATAACCAGGTTGGGTTTTTTTCTAATTGTCTCTTTTGGGCTTTCTAGTCTTTGTTAGACAGATTAGTGAAGAAGAGACAAGAAAGCGCACAGCAAAGACCCTCAGGTCAGAGTCCAACCTGGGCAGCTGCATATCTTCGTTGGCTCGGTCACTGAGCCAAACTGGTAACCGCCTTCAGCTCTTTTCGGTCGAGTGTTTCTTATCTTCCTCGTGATGATGTCTCATATTTGGAGATTCTCTGTGGTGTTCTGATTAGGTGAGTTGGCTGGTCCATTAAGCACAGCAATAACGTGGCCAGCAAATCATTTGGTTGTAGCTTTGGCACTGTGGGCAGCTGCTAAAGAAATCAGCCTGTCAGCAGGTGGAAGCTGACATGCTCTAAAATCTCTTGGTAGAAGCTAAGTTGACTTTGGACTAACCACCACAAACACCAGCAGATGCCATGCACCCAGAAACTTCTCACACCTTGGAGTCTGTGTCTCTCCACTCCTCCATCAGCCTCCAGGATCTTGAGTTCCAAATGAAATGCAAAATTTACCTTTATTTTAAAAGTTTCTGTTTCTCTCTTCAGTCCAGGTAAGACTCTTCTGACACCGTATCTGGTTCAGGAGTGCTTGCTACTAGGACACAACAGTTGGTAGTTATTAATGCTCTGACACCAGCCTTAGTCCACTCCCCATGAAGTCCTGAGTAACATGAGTAATTCATTCAAATTGACTTTTGTCTCACGAAAGTTGATTTGAGCCTCTCTAGCCAGCGGATACCGCTGTTGCTTTTGCCTTCCAGTCAGCTTTCCACTAATATGCATTGTTAGAGCACTCTGTGAACAGCCAGTCTTTCCACCAACGACCTGCTGTGGCTCACTTGCCCCTCCTTGTGGAGGGTGTTGATTATCGTCATCTGGACGATTGTGATTGTGGATGAATTTACTGAACAAAGGACATGCTGTATTTATGCCTTTTGAATCCCAATCCACTTACATTGAAAATGAATTGATAAAGAAAATAATGCGATTATTAATTAATGTTAATTAATAATTATAACTAAGTGAACTACTGTATTTCTGGTTTTCATGAGTCATAATCATCTAAATTAGAAGAACAAAATTCTTATAACTTTTCACTTTATGTGTAATTAATATAGATTATATGTAAATTTACCTGTTTGAAGTACATTTAAGAAAAAAAAAATCACCAGACTACTGTCGTTTAACACTATGTCAACAGCTACATGCAGGGTAAAGTTTGATTACGCGGCACAGAGTGGACATGCTACTGATTACATCTAACTTTAAAAAAAAAGAAGCACAAAAACTATTCAGTTTAAAGGTTTGTACCACGTGTTTGGTGAGCACAATTTTGCCAGTCACCACACCCTTTTCTGATCGTGTGTTTCAGCAGATGGAGGGCTTATTTACTACTTGTATTCTTACAAATAAAATCATAAAAACACAGGACTTTTATTTAAATTGAATTTACAGGACGCTGGAGAGCTTTGCTGCATTACAGTATGTTGAATGTTGTTGACATTCCCACAGTAGAAATACACAAATTAGCACATTTTTAAAAATGACCTTAAATCAAGAATTTGGGAATTTGATCTTCCAAATTTCTTGGAGGAGAACCCTCAGACCCATTTTTATTCATATTTTTAGACTTTGGCAAAGTGGTGCCATATTGGATAACTTGTATTTACGCACAGTTATTTGAACAGATGATCTTGTACTGCAGTTGTTCAGAAATGTTCCATTAAGCTCCTGAAATGACATTTCCAAAGCCCCAAACTCAAGGGAGAAATATAATATATATAATATTATAATATACCCCTTTTGTACAATACTAGCAAAACCCCCCAGATAAAAACTACCCTGCACTTTTCATTATAGAATGAAAGTTGCACTTTCAGCATTAGCTCATTGTTTTTGAATTCCTGTCCTTTCTATACACTTATTTTAATAATTAGACTGCAATATGATACATTTTTGTCCAGCAGAAAACTGCTTCCATTTCTTGTGTCCATTTTAGGAGGAATACAAGTTACAGTCTAAGGAAGATGCATATTAAAACGACATATATTGTCATTGTTTTTGTTTACACAGACCCAGTGGTGAAGACAGCAGGTGAAAAATGTGAAGTAAATGTAAAATGAAGTTTTTGGAGTGAAAATAAAGAAACAACAGTTCTGATGCAGTTCCACTGATGAAAGACACTATTATTTAAGTCAACCTCAGTATTGATGCTTTTTATAAATGGTAAAATGGTAAATGGCCTGTATTTATATAGCGCTTTATGTGGTCCCTATGGACCCCAAAGCACTTTATACTACATTCAGTCCTCCACCCATTCACACACACATTCACACACTGGTGATGGCAAGCTACATTGTAGCCACAGCTGCCCTGGGGCGCACTGATTCAGTAATTCATAAAAAGTTGTGAATATAATATAATATAATATAATATAATATAATATAATATAATATAATATAATATAATATAATATAATATAATATAATATAATATAATACATTTGAAATGTATAAAATGTATTAGGGACAATTGGCATACCGCGAGTTACTCAGTGAGAGAAGGCCGTGAAGGCACCATGCATTCTGCTCCTCGCCGCCAGAGGGCAACAATGAGCTTAAGAGGTGGTGATGGCAGCCGTGCGCGTGCTGCTTCATCAGCGCTGAGGAAGAGTCACAAGCCCGGTTGTCATGTGTCTTGCTCTGTGGCAGGCAGTCAGCTGACAAATCCGGCTCCTGTGTGATGTTTACTTTCTGTTTTCAGCGCGTTTATCTGCGTTTTTTCTGAATGAATGCGGCGCTATGCTTCGCCCAGGAGGACCATGGTAGTCGTGAACTCGGTGTTGAAGCTGGTGCAGAGGCAGACGTACACCTGTCTGTCCCACCGATACGGGCTGTACCTCTGCTTCGGGGGGATCGTGCTCATGATTGTTTCCGCCTTTCAGTTTGGGGAGGTGAGGTTTCTTCTCTTGTTTCAGCTCCTGTCTCTTACAGACAGCCGCTTCTGCTGTCGAGTTAGCTAGCATTTACTTTCTCCTAACAGCTGTTTTCAGCACACCACCTTCCCACCAGAGTCCACTAAAAATTGCTTGTTTGAGCAGATCTTCCTGAAAGTAAACAGAAATGTATTGCATGTCTTTAAACGACACGTCTCCCCAGACTGCCTCTGTTCTGTGTGTATTCTCCATTAAAACCACTACTGTAGCTCTATTTTAATTAAACTGCCTGCCCCTTTTTTTCAGATGTAGTTTAGATTTAGTTACACCAACTGCTACTTGATTTACGTGGAATATCAGATACTAAATCTCCCAAAAATGATTCAGCACTGTAGTGTGCGTGTGATTTTAAAATCGTGAACTACACGGCGTGTTCTTCTGTCCATGCAGGTGGTGGTGGAGTGGAGTAGGGACCAGTATCATGTGCTGTTTGACTCCTACAGAGACAACGTGGGTGGGAAATCATTCCAAAGCAGGTAAAAGAAACCAACCTTGAGCTCATTTCATAGATACATTTTGTGTCTTAGAGGAAATCTATCTTAAGGCATTAGGAACTAGAAATCATAAAAATCTCAAAGCACATTGCACATTTTCTAATCCTAGCAGACAAGAAATGTGAAAGAACCAGACAGGGTTTAGCCATGCATGGATAAAAGTTAATTTACAGAGAAGTGTGTGCTGGGGAGGAAAACGGGGTTGTGGATTTGCAGTTTAAGCGCTGTCTGTTGAATTATGTGTGTGTTTGATTTATTATTTATTTTGGGGTTGTTGTTTTTTTTTGTTTTTTGCAGGCTTTGTCTGCCCATGCCTATTGATGTGGTGTACACATGGGTGAATGGCACAGACATGGCGCTGCTGAGGGAATTGAAGGCAGTCAAAGAGCAACTGGAGGAAGAACAAAAAGCTCAGAGGTAGCTTTATCTCCTAAAGTTCCCAAATACAGTAAAACTCAGCACGAAGGTCAGAGCATCATCAGCTGACATTGATTGGCTTGCTGATGCATGGGAAAAAAAGGGAATTGTGTGATTTTTATCCACCTCTGAAATGTCATCTGGTGTTAAAATAGACTGCAACAGCCCAATAAAATATAAATGCACTGTTCGTTTACACACAGGGAACGCCTGGGGAGAAACACAAGCGAGACAACTGAAGTGCCAAAAGACAGGTGAGTGTGATGATGGTGTACACAGTGGGTGTGTGATCTGTGAAGTTAAATAAGATGAAGTCTTATTTGTTTAGCAGTTCGTTATTTGGAGTACATATTTAGGGCGTGTGTGTAACAATTATGTGGCGACACAGTAGTGCGGGGGTTGGGACTGTTTCCTCACAGCACCTCCAGTTGTGCATGTTAGGTTAACTGTTTATTCTAAACTGACTGCTGAATGTGAGAGTGATTGCATGTTTGTGTAAAAATAATATGCAAGTTCAGGATTTAGATAAAGTGCTTGTGCTCAGTGTTTGTTGCAACACAGTCCACAAGAGTCTAATGCAATGAGAGATATGGAGAAGAAAATCTGGGAAGCTGGTAGCTGTTCTTGTGGACTTTGCCCTGTGTCCCCCACCTCGGAGGAAAATATAAGTTTTTAGTTTGTTTTGGGAACTTCTGGTGCAGCTAATGAACATTGAAGCCTAGCCTTCCTCTTCTGTGTGTTGGTCTGTGATTACAAATAGAAAAATAAATAAAAATGCACATACACACCTTAAGACACCTGCTGTTTTATGCTGGTTCTACACTATATTGCCAAAAGTGTTCTCTTGTCTCTTGTTTACACAGATTGAGTGACAGCCCATTCTTAATCCATAGGGTTTAATATGATCTCAGCCCACACTTTGCAGCTAAAACAGCTTCAGCACTTCAGAAGGCTTTCCACAAGGTTTAGGAGTGTGTTTATGGGAATTTTGGACCATTTTTCTAGAGGTGCATCTGTGAGTCAGACACCGATGTTGGACGGGAGGCTGCCTGCACTCCAATTCATCCCAGAAGTGTTCTGTCGGGTTGAAACCAGGACTCTGTGCAGGTCTATGTCTTTATCAGCTTTGCTTTGTGCACTGGTCTGCAGTCATGTTGGAGCATGAAGGGGCCATCCCCAAACTGTTCTCACAAAGTTCGGAGCATGAAATTGTCCAAAATGTCTTGGTGTGCTGAAACATTAAGTTTGTCCTTCACTGGAACTAAGGGGTTGAGCCCAACTCCTGAAAAAAACAAAAACCACACCTTAATCCCCCTCCACCAAACTTTACTTTTAACACAGTGCTTTTGTGTTTATCTATGCAGTCTAATGCAGCTAAGTACCACAGTTCTGCATCATACTGCTCGTCTGTTAACTTACAGAGAGGTTAAAAACAGGTTGCGTCAGTGTGGGTACATGGTGTGTTGAGTTTATTCTCAGACTTGTAGGTGTTGTGAAAAACCTGCTAAATGACTGTTAAAGTCGCAATGCAGTGGCATTGTGTGAACACCGAGGCTGATGTTGAAACAGGAAACACTGGTGGGTTGCACCACACAGAGGGTGTCAACTGATGGGATACCAGTTAGAGAAAAGCAGTTATTATTTTATTAACCAGAATGTTTACCATTGTTTACCATTTAAAGTTTACCATTGTTTTACTTAGCACTGTGATAATTGGCTTTGTTTGGCTTTTATTTAAGAAAAGGGGTGGTACAAAATTTTTTAAATCTTTTTTTTAATAAAAACGTAAATGCATAATGATATAGAAGTGTACATAGAGGTTTTGAAGAAACAGTATTTTATTATTTTATGTTTTCCTCTTGCTTAAATGATATCAGTGCACTGAACATCTCTTTGGATATTTCCTGTTTCTGCTCAACGCTAAAATGTTGGTAGGAAAAAAACCAGCCCCGTCTTTCTTCTTCCTCCTTATTGTTGACTTTTAACCACAGATACGCGAGGTGCTCAGTGCAACATTTTCATGTCTGCTAAATGCGTAAACTTCATCAATTTTATGCATATGTTTTAAACCACAGTGCAAAGGAAGTAGCTCTCTGAGTGAGTGCACAGGTGTAGATGTGCTTATTAAAGGATTATTTATTTATTATTACCCCTTTTTCTGGCCATTTGTTTGCAGTGTTAAGCCTGAATGCCTGCTGTCCCATTGCATCATCGCGCCCATGCTGGCCCTGGATCCCGCTCTGCCGGCCAACATTACGCTCAAAGAGCTGCCATCCCTCTCTCCCTCCTTCTCCGCTGCCAAAGAGCTGCTGCTCATGAACAAACCCTTCCACCAGCCTACCAGCTTCTCCTTGGTCGTCTTTAACTCGCAAGCTGAAGGTAAAGAAACAAAGAGGATCAGTAAAGGATGCTCTTTGAATGACTTCAGTCAGCCGACTGCGGGTGGAAGTGTAGTAGCTGAGCCTAGCGGGCAGTTCGTCACTACAAAACATGTTATTTTTAACTAATGACGTCAGTGATCAATACAGCCGCTGCAGCTGCCAGCAACAGTTTGATCTGCAAAGATGACAGCGGCCAGGATTGAATTATTCATATTCATGCAAGAGCGCTGACGTCCACCCTCTGTGGACAGTGCTAATAGTGTGACACACCGTACAGCATGAAGAGAGACAACACCAGTGGGAGAGCCTAGTTAACAAATAGTGTGTATAAGTGGACGGATTAAGAGATTTTTCTCATTCTATTTTAGTTTTTCTTCTTTATGTTTTACTTGTTCTCCCGACTCATTCAGGCTGTTTTTACCTTACATAGTTCATCGCACCCTTCTGGATCACTTTAGGCGCCTACACACACACACACACACACACACACACACACACACACACACACACACATTCATTTCAAAGAGGGCGGAGCTGTAAGTGTATACTTTTGTGTGCTTGAAGACATGAAACTATAGCAGGAGTTTAAATTTAATGATAGCGATAACATTAGTGTGGAAGCCAGATTAAATAATCAAGATCGTTGTGCACCGGCATAACACTTGTATTCAGTGCAGTTTCTAACACTAAAACCAGAATTTTGCATTCAGCTTTTGAGGAAACAACTGTGACATAATTCATCTCTAAAATGATGACATTCATCAGTTTTTGTAAAATAATTTAGGGTTTCATTTGCTGACAGGAAACTATTCAGACACAGCATTTAGCAGGCAGTTTGTTTAGTTTGTTGACGTAGCCCACACTTTCCCAGAGTTTGTTCCACTTTGTTTTGCACTTCATGCACGCCTGTCAAAGATCGAACTATGGAAACCTGAAGGTGTGTGTCTGCTGCTCACCATTCGTTCATTGCTCCCTGCAGCCATTAAAGCGTATACAGATGTGTCTAAAGAAGATCAGAAATTCTCTGTGTCCAGATGTTACCTGGTAAGTTTACATCTGTTTTAGCACTTTTTAAGAATTTTGCATTTATTCTCTTTGTGCATGTAATTAATTCTGTTAGCTTTTCCATTTATAAGAGAAGGCAATAAAACACCAAAAGGCTTTTATTTTGAACCTTTGTTGTTGTGTGTCACACAGACAACGGATAAAGAGGCTCCGGGTCTGACCCGCATGCAGACTCTGGCGTATCTGAGCGGCTTCCCTGCGTCCTTCAAGGAGACGGAGAGGTTGCGAGCCAAACTTCCATCTGTCATAACCAGCAAAATCAAACAGGTACCAAAAGTCATTCCTTCTGCTCATTAAATAAAAAATCTTCTACACCACCTTGCTAGAGCATGAAAATAAGGATGTTTTAAAGTTGGTTTTAAAACAGCAGATGGCAGAGTTGCACTTTGGTGAACGTGCAGCAGACGCTGTCACTTTATGTAATTGTATTTCCTACTTTCAAACACTGTATTATTTCCTCCCAATTCCTTGCATTAATTCTTCTTCATCTTATCCCTTATGTGAAATAGTGACATCAGAGCGATGCTAAAGGATGTTTGTATATCACCATCTCAATTACACCAGAGTAGAGAACTATAAGATACTCTCTGATCTTTTTTTTTAAAGCATAGCACCAAATTCTAAGAATAGTCTAATCGCAGAAGTCAAATCCTCCTTGAAGAGGAGATTGCACCTTCCTGCTAAACCTGCGTTTCTCTATTTTAATCGGTGACGTTGTGTTGTGGATAAAGGGCCTCTGTTTAGCTCAGTGTTGTGCTTGTGTATCTAATAATTTTCTCTAATCAGAACTCTGCTTTATATTTTGAGACAGAGGAATGCCACTAACAGGTTGGGATTACTCAGAAATAACCAAGGAAAACAAACCAGGCCAGGGCTGAGTGACCCTGTAGCTCCAGCCGACAGGCTGCAGGACAGGCCTGAGTCTTCTGATAATGCCCTCATGTGGCTGATGAGCACTAATGGGTGATGCATTAGATAAGGTCTTTCATAACTGCCTTTGTTTTTAATAAGAATTCAAAACAAATGTGTTATCAGAAAGTCTTACAGTGTCAGAGGACATTAAAGCAAACCGATAACTTCCAAAAATCCTTAGTATAGAAATTAGTATTTTTAATTGAAGCAGTTAAATAAATTAAATGAACTATTTTTATATTAATATATTTCACAACAGGGTACCCATCTTCTGATGATCACAAAGCTCAAATCATCCCAAACTGGTTTCTTGAATGTGACAGTATGCTCACTGTACTCATATAAGCACCTTTGAGATGTGGTAGAACGGGACATGATTACAGATGTGCAGCCGATAAATCTGCTGTTTGATAGTATCGTGCCAATATGCACCAAAATCTCTGAGCAATGTTTCCAGGACTCTGTTGAATCTGTGTCATGACAGTTTGACAGTTCTTAAGGCAAAAGTTGGTCCCACCTGGTATTAGACAGGTACCTGATAAGGACTACACTAATAATGAGCTATAACATGTAGGTTAACTGCATTTAATCTAACTCATCATTATCCAACCCAGCTGTCCCGTCATTCCTTCCATTCGTCTCCAAGTCTGCCACCATCTTGCCTGGCAGGTCATGTGATAATAACTAGTGGTATTCAGGCTGTAACCTTAGCTGTCCATGCAGGGGTTAACATTAGAGCAACTGTTTTCAGTGGCGCATTGCCAGCCAGCAGGCCAAAAGGTCACCAGGATTTTTCTGACCTCATCTGCACTCTTAAACACATCCTTGCATCTCAACCACACAGGAAAGATGATGGAAATAGTGTGTGTGTGATTGGTGTTTAGTGGTGGAGGGATTCTAGGTACACAGGCCACCACACAATGCTCAGTTTGGATTTCAGCATATTTCCGGGTGCTTCTTGGCCGGTTCTGTGAAAGAGGGATGATGTGCATAGTGTGGAGGGAGCGGCTGAGCGCTGAGGGGTGGCTGGTATTTATAGCTGGTGTTAGACCGACGACTATAGTGATGAAAGCTGGACCACAGCCCCGATCATCTGCCTGTGCTGTTGCCTGTCATGTCCTGCCCACTGTGTTTGTGTACAAGTCTGCTGATGTGATTGTATTAGCGTGCGTTTTGATCTGTAGAAGTGTGTGATTGTCCACGTGGTGTGCTGTCTGCTCCATGAAGTGAGGTTACATACAGTATGTTCACAGAAATACAGAGCAAATAAGACAGTCACAAAAATGTTGAATTTCTAAGACAAAGTAAACCGTTTGTACGTGCTTGGCCAGGACATCCTTGTAAAAGAGATTTTATGATCTTGATGGATAATTTTTTTTCCTGGTTAAATACATATGAAATTAATATACAGATGTATAATATATCAGCCAACTGTCATCTGAATGTGATAGAAAGTTTGAGCTGTGTTTGCTTTTATTACCAAGCAGTCTGACTAGGATTTAAACAACTATAAACACAGAGAAATGCCTTCGGTCACTCAGGCTAAATCAGTTTTCACAACTTCCTTGTTTCATTGACAGAAAGAATCCAGAACCCAGAACTTGAGCTATAGAAAATTTCAAAGTAAAAGTTGTGCCTCAGAACTGTAGCCAACATATTTTTGAAGGTGATCCTTTTACTTTGAAAGCAAAAGGATGTCACATTTTTCACAGGTTTCCTAAACCTTGGACAGTGTTTGTAGACTAAGTCCATCACTTCAATTCAAACTACGACAACAGAAATATGCTAGTGACCGATACAATGACAGCGTAGTTTTCCTTGACGACAGCTGGTTGCAATGTGCCCAGTCTGTAGACCTGGTGTAACCAATGTTTTTCCCAGCAACTGTTGTCAGTCTCCAACAATCACTCATAGACACTTGCAAAATACAAATTTTTCCCTAATAATCAGTGGTTGCCAGATGGTTGCAGATCAGTCTCTAGGCCTGTCTGTCTTGGGTCTTATTCAGTTTGAATCACAGTTGTCACAGGTTTGTGGACTGAAATTGCGATGCCAATGTAGCGGTCATCTTTTAGAGCTAAGACTGATTGTGATATGGGTTGAATGCTAGCAACCCTTCAGCAAGGACTGTATAGATCAGGGGTCCCCAATCCCAGTCCACAGGGCTGGTGTCCCTGCAGGTCTTAGATGTGTCCTTGATCCATCACAGCTGATTTAAATGGATAAATTACCTTCTCAACATGTCTTGAAGTTCTCCAGAGGCCTGGTAATGAACTAATCATGTGATTCAGGTGTGTTGACCCAGGGTGAGATCTAAAACCTGTAGGGACACCGGCCCTCGTGGACTGGGATTGGGGACCCCTGGTATAGATTCTTGACACAGCGACTGGCAGATAGATGCTAACTGGTATTTCTATAGCAAATCACAAAAACAGCTGCCTCATGGCGCTTTATCTTGTAAGATTGAGACCCTACAATAATATAGAACAAACCCCAACAATGGAACAACCTCCTTTAAGGAAGCACATGGCGAGAGTGGGAAGGAAAAACTCCCTTTTAAAAGGAAGAAACCTCCGGCAGAAGCAGGCTCATACTTGTGTGCTTCAGTGACCCACAAAGAGAAGGACGATGCAGATCGAGCTGCATGCTGCTGCAACATCCCAGTCCATCTGCTTGAAAAGATCACTCGGCACTGGGTTAATTACTTTATCCACATTGTCAACTTATTTTTCTAGACTACCGGTAATTACATTGTCCACAGTCCCTGCAGTGACACACGGCCCACAGTGATGAGGGTTTATTATGTGTTGAGAGTATAATACACACGGGACATGTTAATACTGTGGTGTGGAATAACTCGCGCAGCCGCCTGAAGCAGATGAGCTGATGAAATTAAATTTCACGACAACCATTCCCCCTCTACTTCAAAACAAGGAAACCTATCCATATATTTAGTGCCTTTTCTTTTTTTCTTTTTTTTTTGACAGTCTGTGTTCTCCCAAAATTAAGACAGGAAGTGGTCACATGCAATGACAAGAAAATTGAGGATTTTTCCACCTCTGGGTTAGCCGTTGTTAGCTGTGGAACCAGTTTGGTTTCATGTGTCAAGCATGCTGCTGTAAGCGGACGCTGCTGAACATAGCTCGACTGTTTATGATGAGAAATGTTAAAGCAAGACGAAGCAGTTACTGTATGGGATAGCGCTTAATCCTGAAACCCAGTAACAGTAGCACAAGAAATCATTAAATCACTGAACTGATATTAAAGAAGGATTATGATGTAATATGTTTTGTGTTTGCTTACATTAGTTTTTGTTTTTCAGCTTTATTGACAGATACAATGAAATGAAAAAATATGAAGATTTCCAGCAGTCCTTAAACCAAATGTCCTTATAACCAAATATTGTTGTTCATAATTTACTTAAATTAAAAATGAATGTACAAAATGTTCTTATGACAAGTATCTATAGGTCAAATTACCAAAGTTTGGTTATTTTTTATATTGATTATGATGCATTAGATAAAAAGGTTTGTGGGTATAAATTTACACTTCTTTGGAAAGCGTGCGTCTGTGTAAAGCTGCCACACACCTCTGCTTTGTGTGTATGTGCCAGTGCATTATCATGACTATAAAGAGTGCAACCTGATCTGTGCCTTGTTGTCTCCGGGCTGCGTCCCGCTGGGTTTATAAGTCCCAGCTAATCCGCCTCACCTAAAAACAGGAGCAGAGGAAAAAAAGCGGACGAGTGGAGGCAGAACACGATCTCGTGTGAAGGGACTCAAGAAGTTTTTCCTGTAAAGTAAAATACTCGATTACTTGCTGTTAGCAATATTTTACTATTGCAGCTCATTTTGACTATTATACAGCGCTTAAAGAATTTATTAGCTCACCTTTCAGAAACACAAGAAAATACAAATATCCAAAATATTTGTATTTTGTTGTGTAAGACAAAAAAAGTGTTGTTATTTGTTAGATAAATAAGAAAACTTAATAAGTTTGACCTGGCACACTGGACTTCTCTAAAAAGTCAGAAATTAACCAAACATAACATTTAAACCCTAAAACAAATGGTTTTTGTTCAGGAATGCAAGTAAATACTCAAACAGTTTTAGAGTAAAGTACTTGTGGACACTGGTGGATTTATCAGTGCAGAACCATAGAAGAAATATTTTGGTAAATATCAGCACTGTTAATCTTAGGGAAGCTGTCGCATAAAGCTTCCACTGTATAAATTTATTAAGCATTGCATATTTATATCTCAAGTTTTTTGCAGTATTTTTATATGGAGTTTATTTGTATATAAACATCCTTACCCTGTAATGCCTGTGCCATGAAGAAAACTTAAAAATTCAAAGTATTTAAAAAAACAGACAAATTCAAAAAAATAAGAAATAAAGTCTTTATTTGCATAAGAAAGTTTTAATTTGTATGATTTTTGTTGAATACAGGAATATTGAGAATTTATTGCTCACAGTTTGTTTATTTTAAGCAAACATATACAGTGGTAAAAATGACTAAAAAGTGTTAAAGGATTAAGAATATTGTTCTTTAATGGCTAAAGTGGTCAGAAAATGATGCAGAGTGAAAAAGGTGCAATATTTTACTTAAAAAAAAAAAAATGAAGCAGCTGAAAGTTTTTTGCTGTTCATGTTGTGGAGCCGTTTTTTAATGTTTGAGAGAGTAGACAAAAGGTTTTTAATATCCAAGGCTGGGGGCTCACACACTCGCACGCACGCACACAAACACACACAGAGGGCTTTGATGCCACACATAACTCCTCTGAGATCAGACAGAGTCATATTCATGTGACCCTGCTGGAGAAGATGACATCACAGAACTTTCCGAACTCTCACCTCTTTATACGCACGCACGCACGCACGTGTATCTATGACTTCAGAGGACCTTTACTGTGACTAGCTTATCTCTCTATCAGCTAACTTTAACTGTAACTACTGCTTGCCTAACCTTTTGAGGAACTGCTTTTGTCTCCATGGAAAGACTTAGTCAACTGTTTTTTCCAGTCATTTTTGTCAGCCTCATTTATCGCCGTCTTTCAGAATTTTCCCTCTCCTAGTCTCTGCTATAAGCTGCTGCTTTAAATTGAAATCTTTCTCACTGTTGCATATGGAGAGTTTTGATTTTCGGCTTTATCGGGGAGCATTTTTAAGTTGGTAACTCTGTCCAACTAGAGGTTTAGTGCTTTTAGGTTTTAGAAGGAGAATTAAGCCTTATGTAAAATGCTTGTTTTTACTTTTTGTGGATTAATAAAATAATAATAAGCCTATAAACATGTCAACAGCTCTGTGAATTGCAGCTTCAGTCCACTGAGTAATATTTTATGAAAGTTTACCACCATTAACAGCTGTCTTTAGTGCTCTAAATCTGTAGGTTTAGCATGCTTGGCACTAAACAGAAGCTACAGCTGAAGATGGTAAACAGGTTTTTAGTCCAAAAGTGTAATTTCAACCAACTTGATAAGTGACATTTGAATAGTCAGAAATGACAAAGTTGATAGACGATGTGTACCAAATGTGACTGCAGATTTGTATTTAAACACCAAAAAATGTAGCCCCCTGGTGGCCGTAAGACAGAACAACATTAAAAGGTATTGTGTGAATTGCAGGATCAAAAGTAGAGCCTAAACATTAGTATATCTTTATCCTTTATCCTCTGCTTCATTTATTTTTACCAGGTCAAGTAACTTATTAAAATGCTACTGCAAACCACTGGACTATTCTTCCAAGCAATTAACACTGTAATTGAAATGTGTTTATTTGTCCCTCAGTTTGAGTTGTACTCAGAAGCCAGCATCGCTCTGCTCCACCTCAACACGCAACAGGATTTCACTGACTTGACTCAGCAGGCCAAGAAGAACCTGACACTGGATGGGAAAGAGTTAACCATCAGTCCTGCATACTTGTTCTGGGACCTCACTGCTATTTCACAGGTAGAGTCTTCTTTTTTTTAATCCTTTAATAATTGGCATTTGGTTTATTTATTTATTTTTTACACAGTATTGCAAGATGTGTGCGGTAGGCACTATATATAAGATATATAAGATGTTAAGAAAGAAGTGTTGTGTGTTTGCCCTCCAGTCTAAACAGGATGAAGATGTATCAGCCAGTCGATTCGAGGACAACGAGGAGCTTCGTTATTCGCTGCGCTCTATTGAGAGACACGCCCCCTGGGTGCGACACATCTTCATCGTCACCAATGGGCAAATTCCCTCCTGGCTCAACTTGGATAACCCCAGAGTTTCAGTTATTACACATCAGGTAAAACTTGAGCCTCAACTTCTACAACAATAAAGGTCTGGCTGGAATACAGAAGCTATGCTTTTATTCATAGTTTATTGTGTAAATTAGCTAACTGCTCCTTTTGGATTTCCAGGATATCTTCTCGAACCACAGCCACCTTCCCACTTTCAGCTCACCTGCTATAGAGACCCACATCCATCGTATTCCTGGGCTCTCCCAGAAATTTATTTACCTCAATGATGATGTGATGTTTGGCAAAGATGTGTGGCCTGATGACTTCTACAGCCACTCAAAAGGACAGAAGGTGCGAACACAACATGAAAAGTGCTCACAGTGAAGTTTGCCCTGAAATATGAGCCACAGTTTCATTTTTTAAATACTGAAAACTGGCTTTATTTTGCTCAATTCCCTGCAGGTATACCTCACCTGGCCGGTTCCTAACTGTGCAGAAGGCTGCCCAGGATCCTGGATCAAAGATGGGTACTGTGACAAGGCCTGCAACAACTCAGCTTGTGACTGGGATGGAGGAGACTGCCTGGGTAAAGATATCAACACCGTTGCGTCTTTTTTGTAAATGGGCATGTTTGTGCTGTGTATATTAAATTTTTTAATCCTTCTCTAAAAGGTGCAGCAGGGAGCAGTCGATTCCCTGGTGGGGTCGGTCCCGGTGGGGCTGGAGGGGCCGGGGGACAGGTGTGGCAGTTTGCAGGTGGTCTAGGAGGCATAGCGGGGACATCCTACTGCAATCAAGGCTGTGCCAACTCCTGGCTGGCTGACAAGTTCTGTGACCAGGCCTGTAATGTACTTTCCTGTGGCTTTGATGTGGGAGACTGTGGCCAAGGTATGTTTAAAGCAATACATGTAATAGTGTTTGTTTTGTTTGTTTTTTTGGTGTTTCTTTTGGTTTTTACTATTTTATAATATAACCCTCAAAGGTAATCAGGTCTTTCTGTTGTATTATTTTAGGTTCAATACCTGCAAAAGGATTAATAAATTGGTAATATGTACAAATATAACTGCTAATAATATGTAATAAAATATGCTGACAAAAATCCTTTTAAAACGTAAACATTTTAAAATCATAATAGGTAAAATACCAGACTATGGTAAATTATGTTTTAAAGAATAAAAGATTTATTTTATTAATCTACTCACTTAGTTACTTTCTCATTTTATTATTTATTTAGTTACTCATATACATACTTGTTTATTTTATTGATACCAGAATTTAAATTACTCTGTTGCAGATTCAGCACAAAGAATAAAGTAAAAGCAGTAGTCTACACTAAAAACAAAAGACTTTGTTATACTTGGAACAGCCATATTGTCAAAATTGTAAAAATTGTCATATGCAACATGGATAAATGAAGATAACAAAAAAGACATAATAAAAACTATCCCCAAAATTAAAAAATTACTGCAATTAAAGCCCCAAAAATGACATGAATATACAGTAGCTTAGAAACTATGAGCACAGCTAAATAGAGAATGTAGAAAATATTTTTTTAATAAAGGTGAAGACGTTTTTCAGTTAATTACATTTTAAATGAGATGCAATCAGGAGCTGAAATGTAGAATGAACGTATGTATTGTGACATGAACTAGCAAAGACTGTGCGAATCGTTCCGTAAACAGCAAAGCTGTAAGAGATGTTATACAGTGTGTTTAACTGCATGTCCAGCAAATGGTGCAGAGGCTGGTCAGGATCCTGACAGAGGAAGCCGAGCAGTGTGGTGAATCAGTCAGGAACAGTATTGATGAATTTCCTCAGTGAGTAATATGGACGCATTCCAACAGCCGGCAGGTCGATAATCAGGTGACAGAAATGCTCCTTCACGGTAACATATCCAGGATTATGGCACTTTTCACTCACTTCTTCTTACTGCTCAGATTAGTGTCTCTGTCTTATCAGTATAGCCACACAATATATCAATATATCAATCTGTCTGCGTGTTTGTCTCTTTGTCCACCAACTCCTCCTAGACCTTTAGGAGATGAACAACCAAACTTGGCACAAAGGTGCATCGTAGGCCCCTGAATGTTCTGATCTGTATCAGACACCACAGTGTTATCATATTGCCCTCCACCCACCTAACAACAGGCTGAAATGACTTGGTTTTTGACTTTTTGCAGCTATAACATCTTATGAAAGCTAAACTATACATTATATATTGTAACGTCATTATGTTGCCTAGCAAGCACCCTTTTGCATATATGCACCCACAACTCTTTATAAAAGCTTTGCAGCACAGACGATACTGTAGCCAAACATGTATTAATAATATTACTAAGTATCCTATAAGAACTTATAAGGATTGACTTGTTTTTATGTTCTGACACCATAGTTCTTGAATACACAGTCTAAATGTGCAGTGTAATTTGCGTATGAACAATAAACAAGTTTATGTTTTTATTTAAAGTGAACCTTTTTGTTGCTACTAGCACCCTAAACATATTCTTTTGTCGTAGGGGGGAAAAAGACATTCGAAGTGTGTCCCTTGGGGAAGTGAGAACGTTTTGAAAGAACTCTTTTCTTTTTTAGAACACTTTAACGAGCTGCATCATGTGACCCTACTGAGGAACCAGAGCCACTACACGCTCCCTGTGGGTGAAGTCAGGCCGTATTTCAGCTTTGAGAAACTCGCTCACAGAGTCTCCGAAGCCCACATCAGCGAGAACCCCGTGGTGCGTCACACCTCTGTCGCAAACAAGTGGAAGACCATTCACCTGCTGCTCCACCCTGGTTACAACGCGACCCAGATCCACTACAACCTCACTTTTCAGAGAGACGACGACACAGAGTTTGCTATGAGCTTCAGTGTGGCTGTCGACACCCGTGAGGTTTCTCAAACTAACGCGTCCCCGACTTCAAGCAAAGATGCAGGAAAAGAACCGAACGCGACTCCGACCCCGGACCCAGTGTTCCCTTTCTCTGATATTCCTGAAAACAAACGAGGGCCTAAGCTCAAGAAAGGGCGGCCTGGAGATCCTCAGACTATCATAGAGGTTCCTTCTTTAAATGTGTCACTTTTACCAGCTGCTGTGCGCAAAGAGCTTCAAAAGCTGGAGGAAAAGCTTCTGATCGGTGACATTACTATGAAGGGTTACAATCTCACAAAAGCTGAACTTTTAAAGCCTTACAAGAACCTGGCGGAAAAGCATTTGATCCCTGATTCACAGCTAGGCAAAGATGATGCGAGCAGAGTCCAGAAGAAGTCCTATAAAGACTTAGACGGAGAGGATTTGAAAGGAAAAGATGAAACTGGAAATAAAGAAGAAATGTCTAAGAAAGATGTTGCCGTGAAAGACAAACCCGTTACTCCTCTCGTACCAGTCCACATTGATGATAAACTTCTGAAAGATTTGATAACTGAAAGACCTTTCTCTCTGAAAACTGCGATTGAGAGGCCCCTGACATCAAAGCTTTTAAACAGACTTTCCCTCCAAAAAAGTGCGGAGAGTCAGGCTGAGCCGGATAATGCTGCTGCAGTGGGGAGAAGGCTCCAGCACTTCATCTCCTCAGACCGAGGCTTCCTGCCGTGGGAGAGGAGAAAGTATTTCCAAGCTTTACTTGAGGTTTGTACATCCCTGTCTTCAATTTAAAGCTCCACTCAAAAAACTTGATTAAAAATAAATAAATTTGTGTTTACTCCACAGGAAGAGGAGCGTCTTGAGAGCGAAATGGCGTATGAGACCGATGGCACCGCTACCAGGCGAAAGCTTCAGGACACTTTTGCTGACTCGTTGCGCTACGTCAACAAGCTGCTCAACGGCCAGTTTGGCTTCACGTCTCGCAAAGTCCCCGCACACATGCCGCACATGATCGATCGTCTCATCATGCAGGAGCTGCAGGACACGTAAGTGATATTCTGTCTTATCAAATCAGATTTATATAAATATATTTCTATTTCTATACATGCTTAGAAACAGCTCATCTGTTTCTAAACAGTCATTATTTATATCAACCACTCTGCTTGGTCTTCTTCAGATTCCCGCAAGAGTTTGACAAAACATCGGGCCACCGTGTTCGTCACTCTGAGGACATGCAGTTTGCCTTTTCATACTTTTACTTCCTGATGAGCGCTCAGGATCAGCTCAACGTGTCCGAAGTGTTTGATGACATCGACACCGATCATTCGGGTATCTTGTCTGATCGTGAGATTCGAACTCTCGCTACAAGGATCCACGAGCTTCCACTAAGCCTCCAAGTTAGTCAAAACATCTTTCCCAGCGTACATGTCAGTAAACAGTTTCCAACAGTTCCAGTTTTGAGTTTTGTTTTTATTCTTCGTGCCGTTTTTAGGACCTGACAGGTTTGGAGCAGATGCTGATAAACTGCTCTAAGACACTCCCAACTAACCTGACCCAGCTTCACCTGGTCAACCCCACTCAAGAAGCCTACTATGATCCTAGCATGGTGAGATGTACAGCTGGCTTGACAAGGTAATATTTATTCAGTGTTGAATTATTTGGCTGATTTTCTGTTTTCCTAATCTGCAGCCTCCTGTCACAAAAGGCCTCATCCTCCACTGCAAGCCAATCGCAGAACGTATTCACAAAGCCTTCAGAGACCAGAATAAATACAAGTGAGATTTAATTTATTTCAATGTGTACGAGTAGTTGTGTATACTAAGCTGACAGAGCGCTTTTGATGGACAGGTTTGAGATCATGGGGGAGGAGGAGATAGCTTTCAAGATGGTGCGGACCAATGTGTCCCACGTGGTCGGCCAGTTAGATGACATTAGGAAAAATCCCAGGTGAGGAGAACTTTATATTCCTTAGAAGCAGATGCTTTTTCATTGTTTTACCTTAATGCGGTGCAATCAAAGTTTACATCTCTGCCATCCTTGTTGTTGAACTGTGTTATTTTCTTTAATTTCACCAAAAGGAAGTTCATCTGTCTGAATGATAACATCGACCACAGTCATAAGGACGCTGCCACAGTGAAAGCTGTGCTGAGAGATTTCTACGAATCAATGTTCCCGCTGCCGTCCCAGTTTGAACTGCCCAGAGAGTACCGCAACAGGTTCCTGCATATGGAAGAACTCCAGGAATGGTATGTTTAGCATTTTTAGCAAGTTATATCCATTAACTGCCATCTAATAAGTGCTAACTTCTAAATAAAATAATATCAGAGTTTAAGTTGTTAGAGATCTGTCGATAGAGTTACACAGGAATATGCACCAATCAAGCAGAAACCGAACCAAGAGATTCAGTTTAGTGGTTTGAATTAGCAGAAATGATGTCTCACAAATAGGGATGGGTATCGTTTAGGTTTTATCCGATACCGGTGCCAAATCGGTACTTTTGAAACGGTGCCGGTGCTCAAACCGGTGCTTAAAGAATGGAGAACACAAAATTGGTCCAAAAACCTCTCATGTTCAGCTGTTTTTTTGTAAAAAGATAACAATGTTAGCCTTTTCTGCAGCTATGGGCCATATATGGTATCACTCTTGGCTGGAAGCAGTGCTTAAACAATGGAAAAAACACAAACTTTGTCCAAAAACCTCTCATGTTTAACTGTTTTCCACTTTTTCTTTGGTCATTTTAGCCTTTTTGGCCAGGGTGAAGGGAGTATCTGCCATCAAACAAGAAGACAGCCGCATGTAGCTATGATGATGTTTGCTAGTTCACCTTACATGCATTAATGTAATAACGTGGTTAGCCTACTCAACGTAAATCACACAAGAACAACATTAAGCTACTCACGCAGAGAAGAACGGCTGCTGCTGCCATCAAATACGGCGCATTTCTCGGCTTTTAAAAAAACGCTATGCTTCGCCAGGTGTTTCATGAGATTCGAGGTGTTACCTCCTTTAACACTATCACAGTATCAGCTTAAAGCACTTGTTGCAGGCTGCTGAGTTTGCATATTTTGCTGTGAAGTACAGCCAGACTTTTAACCGCTTCGCCTTGGACATTTTTAATCTGTAGCTCTGTGCTAACAGAACGTACGTACCTGGCCCCGCCTACTATCCTCGGAAACGTAAAACGATTGGCTAAAAGTGTATCACAGCTCAGGAAAAAAAAAGCACCGAAATAAAGCACCGAAATGTGCGCTGCTTTTCGGTCTGGTTACTACCGTTTATGTCAGAACCGGTGCCATCATGGCACCGGACACCGGTACCCATCCCTACTCACAGTTAGCAACTTCTAGCCACCTGTTACAGCACATATCCAGCCTCTGCCTTACCTCTGCCTTTGTCATGGATTACTTCTAAGCCTTAATTAAAAGGGCGAGTTATTTAAAAATTTGCGTCTGTAAAGTTGGTCTGAAGAGGACCAGAATAATTTTATGTATCAGGCTGTAAACAAGCTTATTTTTGCTAGTTTGGCATTTTAAGTGTGGAGGTGGACTCACTTTTGGAGTGAGCATCAAGTGGTCATGCAAGGAACTGCAGTTTTCAGCCCCAGAGGTCGCAGCTGGGCTAAACAACCTTTAGTTTAGACTCCTGAAAATATCAGAGAATTCAAAATTTTCATCTCTCTGATTCAGTGAACACAGATTTGTGGAAGCTGATCCCCCCTGTAACATTGAAATTTATGGATGAACTGCCTTTAGGTTACATTTAAATTGTCTGCTTTGTCAACTGCAGCGAGGAGTAGGTCACCAGAACAGTAGTGAATATTTTTAATCACTTTTGTTACATGGCATATTTGAAAGCTTTGTCTATTAAATATCCATAAATAACAGGAAAATGTGTAGTTTTTTGTCAAATATGGCAACACCTTTTGGCAACAAGAACTGAGATGCTTTAAACTAAGGCATGCACACAAATATAACTTTAAGCTCTGACTCCTTCCCTCACAGTCGAGCTGTTTTCTCCATTCATACTAAGGTATGAATTAGTGTCTGTCACCACGCAGGACAGCGCATTGCCATGTTGGACCAGTGGGAATCCCTCTGGAGAGTTACAGGGCTCTTTGTCAGGGATCCTGCTCCTGCATTCAGGGCGCTTCACCAAGGGAATGCAAGCCTCACATAGAGGCTTTGTAATTAGACCGAGCCGCTTCAGATGAATCACTAGTTTTAAGATGCTTGTAAGATCATTAAATGGTTGAGACTCTCAACTCCACCCCTTCCTTTCCACATCTATTTTCCATGTCTGTTTGTAAGCTTGACAGGCAGATGGTGTTGGGTGATGTCACCTTGTCATTCCATTGCTGGCTGTCCTCTGCGTACTGCATGCTTCCTCCTTGTTACATCACACCTTATCATCCACTGACCTGCCACTGCGAATGTTTACCTAATGCAGAACGATCATTTGACGCCTGCCTCTGTACCTGTTGGAGTTGGATTGAAGTTTTTTGTTAACTGATTGAAATGTGTTGTTTCCCAGGCGGGTGTATCGGGACAAGTTGAAGTTCTGGACCCACTGTGTCCTCGTGACCCTCGTCATCTTCACTGTCATATCCTTCTTCGCCGAACAGGTCAGTGTTAACCATGAACCACGCTCTGCTCATTTAGACATTCAGACAAAGATACACACAGAATTTGCTTGCACACCTCTCCGTTTCCATGATTCACGCTTGAGTTATGATAACGGCCTTCGCTACCGAAATTCCTCTCTGAGGAGCGTCCATCTCGTGTGTCGAGCTAGTATGACCAGCTATGTCGTGACCGGCCTTTATCAAGATGAAAGACCCCAGCAGCCTTTTATGGAAGGCA
Organism: Aulonocara sp. 'chitande type north' Nkhata Bay; assembly: GCF_057382095.1. Lineage (NCBI taxonomy): Eukaryota > Metazoa > Chordata > Actinopteri > Cichliformes > Cichlidae > Aulonocara > Aulonocara sp. 'chitande type north' Nkhata Bay. The sequence goes on along the minus strand of NC_141360.1, from coordinate 28,121,835 downwards.
AGACTTAACTGTCTTTGTTAACTGGGATCAGACAATTCCTGCTATATATTGAACCTTCAGAAAAGTTGCATTTCAAGCTGTAATAATATACAGAAAGTACTTAAAATCATTTTAAAAGCAGGAAAATATTATTGGACACATTTCAAATTCTTCCTCTTTGGTGTTGGAAACGGTTTAAAACAAATGCCACGAGTTGTTTAACAAATACTAGTCGACTGTTCTGAGGTACCTTCCTAATCCAGAGGTTTCCAGTTTCTCCTCAGCGAACTAAAAGAAAGGTTAATAGTTGCAGTGACCTTAGGAGAATTTCCTTCACAGAAACCCACGGGACCAGTGTGTCACACTTGTCTTGTGTCGTCACTGTACACAGACTGACTTCTGATGTCTTTCTGGCACTATCTGAATCTGGCTGCCCTTCTGTTTATGTCAGAGTTTAGATTGGAGAGATCAAATGTGTCTTCACTCCTCAGAGGGAGGTGATTTTACTCGGCTGCTCCATGTCTAAGATTATCTTTGCTTTCTTGAGTTACAAACATCTGAGGGGACTCTGGTATCAAAGCCTTGATTGGTGAAATTAATAGTTTGACATTTTGGGAAATATACTTGCAGTCTGGGCACAGTTACATGAGAACATTGATGCCACTTATAACCCTTTGCTGTTGCTAAAAAACCAAATGAAAAATGGTGCCAATGAGGAGGTCGAGACGTGGAGTCAAACTGCCGACCTTCTGATTTATAAACCTTTGCTTTACCACACACACTGTATCCTTTTGACAGTCGTGAAAAATGAAATGACAGCAATTTCCTGTGCTGTGATTTAAAAGTCGTGTTTTCCTATTTTTAATAAAGAAAAATGTTATTTTAGATACAATAGATCTGCATTTGGCAGCAATAACTTGAGCTAGATATTTTCTGTATGACTTTCCCAGTCTCACATATATTGCTGAGGAATTGGCATTAATTCATGCACAGCTCTCTTAAGGTCTCTGCACAGCATTTAAACCAGGTTGAGGTTCATTCTTCCCTTTTTCAGCCTTTGTGCTGTAGATTTACTGCTGTTCCTGACGCAGTTTGGGCCAAGCTTTAACTTTAGGCCTCACACTTGACTCTAGAATACTTTGGTATACAGAAGAGTTCATGGTTGGCTCTATGCCTCCAAGGTGCCCAGGTTCTGTGGTCACAAAACGAGCACAAATGACTACCCCTCCGCCACCGTACTGACAATTGGCATTAGGTGTTTGTGCTGTGTTTGGTTTTCTCCCGACACGGTGCTGTGCATTATAGCCAAATATCTATACTTTGTGGTTTGTTTGACTTTGCAAACCTAAGCTGTGCTGTCATGTTCTTTAAGACTGAATAACAAGCCATACTTACTCAGTGTTTTTCTAATTCTGCTGTGATGAACTTTAACATTTAACATGCTAACTGATGCCTGTAGAGTCTAAGATGTAGATTTCGGGGGTTTTGTAGTTTCTCCATGAATCACATGGTCTGATCTTGGAGTGAATTTGCTTTGACAACCACTCCTGGGAAGATTGCGGCAATATATTCACACCGGAATTTGCCAGACCTGCAAACTGCCTTGACCTTTTCTTTGCTTTTATAGAGGTGCTCACATTTGCTGATGATCATTTAATTAGGTGCATTATAGATTGGATAGATAGATCTCTATCTCCTCCATGTCTGTTCAGAAGGAAGTTAATGACCTTTATTGCCACCCCTTTCATATTCAATCAGTTGTTCTCCAGGTTTAGTAGTAGGGCTGCCACAAACGATTATTTTGATAGTCGACTAGTCACCGATTATTTATGCGATTAGTCGACTAATCAGATCATCATCCACTGGACGTAAAACTACAGCTTATTGCACCAGCAGCATCTGCTCTTATATAACTATCATTAGCTTACAGCTTTAAGCTTTTAAGGTGCTAACTAAAAATAAAGACAAGATGATAGTTTATTAAATTTTAATGAAATTTGCAGATTGTTTCGGTGAAGTTTAATAAACTCCTTGCTATCTAAAATATAACAGGACACCGGAGTAAATTCTCCAGCATCTCACACTTCTGATAATCAGCTGTCTGCTTGACGTTTATTCAGCTGTGTAAAAACTATAACTTTAATCTCAGACAAACCGATTTACTCAGGAACAAATAAAATACTAAAAAAAAAGGCAAACAATAACATTTTAAGTTATCTAAGTGACTCATATATATTTAACCTGAGTAGCGAAAGACGGCGGTGGGTTTGAAAACAATTTGCCGGGAGTCCGGTGTTCTCACAACGCTAGTGACCTAGCCCCCGGCTAGCTATCGAGCTAGTGGGTAACAGACGTCTCCGAAAACGTCGGAGCGCTTTTGAAAATATGTGGTGTCCTGATAAACTGAGCCGATATTTGAGGTTTACACAGCTACATTCTCGCCTGAAAATATGTTAAACGTTTATTTTGTGACCCAGAAAGAATAATAAGAGTAATATTAAAACTAACTAGCTACCGCCATTGTTGGAAACTAAGCTGGGCCGCGCTATGAATTCTGGGACACAGCTGCTTCTCTTCTTCTTCTTCTTCGGGGTTTAACGGCAGCTGGCATCCTTGTACATGCAGTGCTGCCATCTTCTGTTTCAGTCCGTTATTACACTCTTAAATCCTGCTACTTAATTCCTGCGTGTTTTGCGATCTTACAAACCTTCAAACGACGTGTCGACTATTAAATTTGTCGTCGACGATTTTGATAGTCGACGTAATCGTGACTAGTCGACAAATCGTGGCAGCCCTATTTAGTAGTGACATTTCCTCTTTCCCCTGTTCCTGCAGCTCATCCTGCTGAAGCGAAAGCTGTTCCCCAGACGCAGGATGAACCGGGAAAGCAACCCGGAGCGGGTGTGAAAGCGGAAGACTTCCCTCTCTTCATTTTATTGAACAACAGCCTTGGCGCCTCCGCTCCACCTCCACAGTGAGCACAGGAGAAGGATGCAAGCCAGCTGGAAAAAGCAATCCAAGATCCTCGGCGCAGAATTGCATCACCGTGGATTTGAGGAGAGACTCGTGTGAAATGTTAATGAAACATTTTTCAGAAGATGATAGACAGGGCTGGCCGGTGAGGAGAATAGCAGCCAGACAGGAGGTGCTCATAAATCTTCTTCTCTTCCACTGGAGGCACCCGAGACTTTTTACACACCACGAACAAGCAACACTCCTTCCACCCTGCACCACCCTCCTTACGTCCTGCCCTCAGCATGCCACTGATTAGTATTCTGTTAAAGTGGGAAACACTTGATATCAGCATGTCAGTGTCTGTCGAGACAAATTTAAAGGTTTTTTTGTTTGTTTGTTTGGTTGGTTAGTCAGTTAAATCTGGTGGTAAAAGTCTCTTTACTGTTTTTTAATCTGTTTTATATCACTGTAAGTTTTTGGAGGGTTTTGTTTGTGTTTGAGGATGCTGCCTTTGCTGCTGGGATGCTGACAGACTCATAGAGTCAAATGATAATCAACACAGTCATTACTTCTAGTTCTTTTGTGTTTATGTTATAGCTAATTTTAAAAAGATTGAGGATCAAATTTATACATATAGGACAAATAGGAATAGGTGATTAAAGTGTTGGACGCCATATCTTCGTCTGCCATATTTGAAACAAGAAAACTTTTAGTGCCTTCGTTGTTCATTCCTGCTTGTTTAAATGTTTTTGTTAATCTCCCTTTGGGATTTTAAAAGGTCTTCTTGTAAATGCTAATGATATCTTACTCTAATCTTGTGGTTTACAGTAAGAATGAATGGGATGCAGGATAATATGAATATAATTCTCTGCGTGGTACAAATGTAAGTGATTGGTGGAGCTATATTAGAAGTAATACTACAGCTTTCAAAGCTGCCTGTACGTGTGTCCCTGTGGGACTCAGCAGGCTCGCTGCTGTCTGAAATTCAGACCTCCTCAGCATGTTCTCTAACTTATTTTGATTGTATTGTTGTGACAGTGAGCCCCGTGACTGACACAGCCGATTTGAGTTCTAGAATGTAAACGATACGCAAGTGTTTTCCTCTGAACGCCAGTTTTATAGTGTTTCTTATTATAGTGACAAAAATGGAAATGAGCACTAGCAGCTGTCAGCATTTTGCCACTGTGCTCTGGGTTCATAGGATGTGTGTCAGCAGATGAGACGCTGAGAGCCATATTTGGAAGATGAATTTACTCTAATTGCACCAGTTTCGTTGGTTTAACAGAAATAAATGTGATTTGGTTCGGTCAGCTTGGTGTTTTTGTCAGTACTGTTCACATTACTCTTTCCACACTTACTACAATTTTATTCCTCAATTCCTCACCTCAGACTAATAATCAGGGCTCGTCAGATTTCAGACGTCAATAAATTTACTTTTACAGGCATGTTTAAGGGACTTTCAACATGGCATGGTTGTTGGCTGTATACCTGTGATGTGAATCTCCCGTTCCACCAAACCCCTTAGTGCGCTACTTGGTTGAGATATGATAGCCGGTGTTTTTTTTTATTGTCATGTTCAAGAAACAGTTTGAAATAATCTAAACATTAAGAGATGTGTATTCCTGCTGGAAGCTGTCATCAGAAGATGGCTACAGTGAGGTCATGAAGGGTGGACATGCTGTTCTTCTCTGACATCAAGGCATACGCTTTATTTTTTGCTGACCATTCTCTGGAAACTCAAGATGGCTTTGTGAGAAAATCCTCCTTAGATCAGTCCAGCTCATCTGGGAAACCAAAAACTATGCTGTGTTCAAAGCCTGAGTCACTTTGCAGTATTTTTACAAGGTAGTGTTGCAGTACTTTTTTCCACCAATGACAGGAACAATCAAAATGGATGAAAAATATTTTCTTTATTACAATCTTTTCCACTCATGTCTGTTAGTAGAAAGGTGTTTCACTGCATTACAGTGCAACAAAGTGATTTTGAACCATAGTTGTACCTTTGAAATGCATAGCTCTAAAGTCCATCCATAAATAAGCTTCTCGAGACAGGAGTATAGTGTCAGAATCTAAGGGGACGACAATGGCAATTTTCAAAATAAAATAAAAAATACACGCCCTCAAATCTTTTACCGGCTCTACAGAAATGTCCCTTTTTACCCAAATGATCCTGAATGATGTTTCATTCTGATTACAACCCTTCATTGAGATTCACTACACAATTACTAATAATCCAACAAAACTTAATTAAAAAAAGAAATCGGTCACATATACATAACAATTATGCATAAATGAACATGAGTGAATAGTTAAAAAAAAAAAAAAAAAAAAACCTTCCAGGATAGTGTTCTATTATTACTGTATCTGGTGTGATACTGAGTGGGAAAAAAATGTACAAAGCTGCTTTAAATATTCACAAGTTAAACAGTAATTACAACAAAAATATTTAAGGCATCTTCAGTTCAATTCTGTACAATCACACAAAATCATTAGCCCTTCAGGGAGAAGAACAGAGAAAGCAGAACAAGCCGAGTGTTGACGCTTCATCGGTCGACGGTGCTCCAGAGGCCGGAGAAGATGTTTTTAAGGATTGTTTTCCACGACTGCAGGATGAGATGAGTCGAAACAAAAACAAAAAACAAAAAAAACAACTGCAGTGGGGTTTGTGAGATCGGCCTAACTTTAGACACGTCATCATTTTCAGCATTAACACACGATCGTTACCCTTCGATGCAGCTCGCTGACAACCTGCCGGTCCAAATTGGAAACCTTATTGGAAATTATTTTAAGGTCTATAAGTTTATTTTAAAAAAAAGTTTCTTTAAAGCCCTAATTTGTATCAAATTCAGTCTTATTTAATTTAACAAATTAAAACAAGTCATTAAGAAAACTCTTAACAGGTATTTGATTCAGATTCAGCAGATATCAAAGAAATTTTACTTAAATTGTCACTCGTGATTGTCATATTTATGTGTTTAGTTAATTGTACAACAATCCATGAGGAACATGTCTCCATATTTAAAGCTCACTTAAATGCTTTGATATTTGCCCAAGCTAAAAAATACCTATTAAAAGATTTTTTTTTTTTTTTGGTATTTTGTGTTGAATAAGCTGGAAGTGCCAAATGATGTTCAAAAAATTAAATCTAACAACATGCATTTACCTTGAAATTAAAATCTGAAAGACTTCATCAGGCAACTGGGTTTTCAAGGGAAACTTGGGTTAATTTTTCATTCAACAGATCCATGCTTGGTTGTTTTTTTTTTTCCTTCTTTTTTTGTATCACGGTAGTTTTATCTTTCCTCTTAGTGGGTGTGAGTTTTAATCTGAAGTGGTTACTTTGTCAAGGCTGCAGTGGCTCGAGGTCGAGGGTTTCTCCTCGTCATCGTGGTCGCTGTCTGCTTTCAGGAGCGGGAAGAGATCTGCGTCCCCTCCCGCCTCCTCCCGCCGGGCAAACCGTCAGTCGCGGTGCAGCTGGCTCGGCGTTGTGATGCTAAAGACGTGGATGCGCAGGTGGGAGGCGATCTGGAGGCACACGCCCGTGCAGTAGCGTATCAAATCCACACTGGAGAGGACCTGGAGCAAAAATAATAAAGACGTACTATGTTAGGTGATATAGTAATTTCAGATGCAATACAGGTCCCTAACAGACAGCATCATTAAATGGTACCACAAAGGATGATACAAGAACAGCCACTAGATACCGCAAGGAAGTAATTTACATGGAAATCTTTAGTTTTGTAGCAGTTTCCTTTCCTCCATTTAAAAAGTAAAGCAGTTCACTGCCATACCCCGAGACACGCACAAGCTTCTGGTTGTTGAGGGCTGAAGGACTGACACACACTTTGAAAACTAAGTAACCAACTTCCTGCTTCCTGTTTATGCAATCACATATTTTCTTGTTGTCATGGATGGCTATTATTTATAAAATGATCCTAACACGCATGTTTAGATGGACAATAAGTATTGCTATAAGGAAAACCAGTAAGCCAGAATCTGTAATACCGGGATGTGATTACTGACATTAGTAATACTTTTGCCCTCCCTAGTGTGGCATGTCAGTGTCAAATGAGGAAAACGTGTTTGCACACCTACGCTGGCTCCAAATTCAAATGGTGGTTTCCCATCAGCTATTAATATATTTGTTGACTCTGAGTGAATATCAGCGCACCATCTCGGCCGTCACACTGACAAAAGATTACCATTTATAGCAGAGAACATGGCTGTAAAGTTCTTTTGAAGTGTAAAGTTTTTAAACTGTATTTATCCTTTCAAAGCTGATCAGCTGGAAACCCTGTAGGGGTTTGCAACAGCGTGTGAGATACAACACGAGTCATGGGTGTCAAAGGAAGGTTTATCACAAGTCATCTCACTTGCATTGTAGAAACTTTGTGCTCTTTGAACCACAACTATAATGATTAGATGGCAACTAGCAGAGATAAGAGTCCCACAGACAGAAATGAAAGCCGCTGTGCTTATGAGAAGTTGATTTAACTGTGTGCGTATTAGTCATCAACGCTGACAAGTCCTACAAGTATATCAAGGCACTACGCTCCAATCTTATTTCTCTATTGTTATCATTATAATGAAAAGCTCTCAACTAAATAAAGTATGCAAGGAAAATAATTTAAGGTATTAACTATATACACATATAGGTAGAAGAGCAAAGAATGTGGCTACTTAGAGGTGACAAAAAGGGTGGGGCTGCATTTTAAACAAAGACACCTGTGAGATCAGTACTAACCATGGCGATCCAGAGGACTATGTGTTCGTCAATGAAGCTGTTAAAGTACTGGTTGAGGAATAGGAGGCCAGGCCCAATAAAGGCTGGGTCTGGTAGGTATAACTCACTCTTGGTCATGTGTGCCATCTACAGAGAAGATTCAAGAAAGAAAGAAAACACAGGTTAAACACTGGGTTAAACGATGGGTTAAAACAGACAAAAGAAGATATGTGACAGTTCATTCAGGCAATTAAGAGAACACCAACGTACCACCAGCTTGTTGGAAATCTTGGCGATAACCATTCCAAAGGTGAGCAGGTACAAACAGGGGTGGTGCTCAAACAGGTGGCTGGATGACTTCTTGAAAATGATGAAGGCCAGTGTAAGGATGAGGCTGATGTGCAAACCGGGACTCAGCACGCTGGTGTCCTGAAGAGCAGAAACATTGATTAGTTTTTGCGCTTTACACATTTTTTTAAAATATTAAAATAATGCTGTATTTACAACTTACAGCCACAGTGGAGCCATTTTTGCCAACCCCTCCATTCAAAATGACATAGAAATAGTTGTAACAGGAGTACAGGGCTCCCCCGATGATGCCCATGACGGGGAAGGCATACAGCTTCAGTCCGATGATGGGCAACTATGGGAACACATTGAGGTCAAAATAAAGAGAAAACAAGAAGCGTTCTCCTTATAAAATAGAAAAGTGCTTATATGAAAGCTGCAGCATGCTGAGCATGATGGGAGGGCAAAGCAAATAAATAAATAAATATATCCAAATAAAACACAAACAAATGCGGGCGACATCATCAGCTTTTTGAGCCAGATCATGTCCAGTAGATGACCTGTTGCCATGGCTTTAGCTACCCATATTTACCTTCTCACTTCTCTCATGTGATGTTAAGTCAAGCCTCCAAAGGCAGCACAGAGTAAAAGTAAAACACAAATTCTATTTAAAGACTAGCATGACAACTAAAGCCTAAGAAGTGATTCAGTTAGTTTGTCTGGTGTAAAAACTAAGGAGAAAAAGGTTTGACTATACACTTGAGGTGAAATGGAAGTGTCCCTGTGTGTACACTATTTGTGCAGGCGAGTGTGAAGAAATGGATTCTCAGTTACCGTGTACTGCCAAAGGCTCACGCCTCCGAAAGCTGACATCACATACATGATTATGATGGCGAATTGCACCTCTGTGACATCAACCCTGTGCAGAACATATGAGGGAAGTGTGAGATAAGTGACAGTGCGAAGGTTTAACAACAGCATCGGTACTGCAGCATTTTTAAATGCCACTGTGTGACCGGATCCTACAATTAGATGTTCTCATAAAACAAGCCATTCAACATGGGCTGTGGGTCTTTTCTCCTCTTCCAGGGGAACACATACACCTCATACCAACTGTCAGGCATGGTGGTGTAAGGGTGATGGTTTGGGCTGGTTTGTAGCCACAGGACCTGTGATCACTGAGTGAGCCATGAACTCCTCTGTATACCAAAAGCATTAAATACAAGGCCATCTGTCCGACAGCTAAAGCTTAGGCCAAACTGGGTCATGCAACAGGACAAATATCCCAGGCACAGCAGCAAATCTAAAACAGAATGATTGATAAATAAGAGTATAAAATGTTCTAATGACGAAGTCCAGACCTCAACCTAATTGAAATGCTGCGGTGGGACCTAAAGAGAGATGTGCATAAACCAGTGCCCACAAATCTCAATGAACTAAAGCATCATTGTAAAGAAGAGTGGGCCATAATAATGTGAGAGACTGCTGAGGTCACACAGAATAAAAAAAAGGGGGGAAAATAAGCTAAAGGTGGTTATACAAGCTACCGAATCATGGAGTATACTCAATTTTTCAAAGGACTGCTTAGAGCCCTAGAAACTCTCTTTTTTCCCCACGTGACTATGTGAGTTGGTAAATGCACTGAAGGATTATTTAGGCAACAGGAACCTGGACTGTTCACTAGCAACCAACTATCACATGCAAAGCAATGCATGACAAGTTAAACACTTTGCATGTGGACGGGGCTTGAACGGTCTTTGGGGTAACGTTGACCTGCCAGTGGAAGTGGCTTGCCAGGCAAATTAGCTTACTGTCTTCAAGTTATTTTATCATTCAGTGTTGCAAACTAATAACGATGACCATTTTCTTATATTAAAAGAAAAATACATTTAAAATAAATATTTGACTTACAGGCCAAAGCGGAGCGTCCCGGACACATAGGTCTGCCAGTGGGCGCAGAAAAACATAAACATCCCAATAAAACCACAGAAGAAAGTCCAGTTTGGATATTGTCCTATTCCACATGAAATGCACGTTCCCACAGCAACAAAGACTGAAAGAGAATCACCGGGGTAAGCACATTAAAGTCATGTTAATGAAATTAAAGCCAAAGCTTTGTTTACTAACATGCTACAATCAGTTTATTATAATCAAACGCAGCAGACTTCAGGGTTTAGGAGATTACCGGTGGAGACTGCATCACAGCCGTGGTCGAAGAGCTCACCAAGGGCTGAGCTGCTGTTTGTCCTCCTGGCCTGTTTCCCATCAATAGCATCCAGAGACTGGTAGATGAACAGCCCCAGAGCCGACAGGATGAAAGCCCATGATGGAGCCTGAAGCCAGGTAAGGGACGAGAGAGGGAGACTGACAGTTACACACCCATTCTTACAACACAGATAATCACCTAATTGGTCTATTTAAGCTACTTAAAATACAGATAGTTGTAGAGCTAAAGAAAATGTGGGTAACTGGTGAATATTTAAGTCATTCTCATGTAGTCACAAAGATCTTGAGTACTACCAATCAGTCTTAGAGTCCAAATCAATTGAGCTCTTATAAGACAGGCCAAATTTTAATCTGTGCAAAATCCCCCTGCAAAATCACAGGGACCAAGGGACCACTTTAGACCCACCCCACTTCCTTTGCAATCTGTCATTTATTTGTAACACCCTGGTCTAGAATCATATAATTCTTAAAAATTGCAGTTGTTGACCACATTTCAAGATGGTCTCTACTATCATATCTGTATTTCACAACTTTAATTCTTATTCATATGAGGGGGGAGGAGAGGGTTGTGTAACTTGTTGAGGTATTGGATTTTCAGAAGTTGTTTGTTTTGGATTTTATGGAGCTTTTGAATTCATACACGTGTGCACTGTTGGATTTAAATAATACTTATGTGCCATATGTGCTACATCTCTCTGAAGTGTGTAGTAGGAGGGACTCCAGCTGACTAGACCAGTTCAGCTCCTCTTTACTAGGGTGGAGGTTATGGACCATCTGGACAGTAATGCTGGCCAACATAGCATGTTTGCAAAACTACAATGTGTGTGTGTGTGTGTGAGAGAGAGAGCATTTGTGTAAGCCTGTGACTGAGAGAGAGAGAACCACACACAAAAAAAGAGTGTGTTTCAACAGAGATGAAGCACATGTCCCAAAAGCCTTGTGGACTACTTGTTTAAGTTTATCACAGCAGTAACTTGAGGGAAAACTCTGACCCATTTCCATAGGCTCCGATGAATTCCTGTGAATGTGTGTTTGTTTGCACAGCGATGGGACTTAACTCTTAACTCTCCATAAATAAAAGCGTACACTGTATGCCTCAATCAATGCATAATAACAGTAGATGAAACTGGTGGAGTCAGTGGGAGTGCATGGACTTTGACTCAGGTGCAAGGTTGTCATAGTTAGAACGAGCAAAGGCGCAAGTCTGATTAACTCACCAACCTGTGCATGAGCAGCTGGACCCACTGCTGCAGGGACAGACAGGTTTACTGTGCCCTAGGTCAACTTGCTACCTGCAAGGCACATTCTCTATAGTATTCTTAGATTACAGAATAATATAGAGGCGTTTCAAAATCAGCTTACTCATTTAAATAAGTATATTTTTGTCTGGTTAAGGGCTAGACACCCTCCCGCCCCCTTTTATATGGCTGCTAAATGATTCGCCTCTTCTCTGATAGATAGTGGCCTTAAGTGAAACAATGAAACAAATTGCTGTTTTGACACAAACAGCACTGCGTCACATGAGGCCTTTCAACTTTCTAAAGTCACATGACCGCCGATATATCAGTTATTCTTGTCCACGTCGTCCCTAATACGATTAAAACCCCCTTTAAAGCGTCTCGGCTTGCTTGTGGCCATGCTTGGGTTTAAAAAAAGAGCAAAAAAGGTTTTCCTGAAAAACCTGGAGACGGACTCCAAGCTTACTTCGGCTTACACTACCAAATTTAAATTTAGCTGTTTGACACTACAGAACAGTCCAAAAAATACAGCGCCTGCGGCGTTAGCTAGCACCACGGCCCCATCTATAAGGTAGATATGACGTTAAAATACAAGCAGCTGTGAAGCTCAAATGTTTGCCGAATTAGTAAGTATCCCCAATGGACTCAGTAAATATAATCAATCCTATTTATTGAGCTATCTGGGTCTTACAGGTTGCGGTGTATCTTTAGCATACGCATTTTCTAAATGGAGGACGGTCTTTTCATAGCAGAGATGGGTAGACATTTGAAACTTTAGCCCCAGTCGCTATACTCACCTCTTCTGTTGCCGTGGGACAATAATACACAAGCACCAACGTGGAGAGGACATTAACCAGCAGTCCAACAATAGTCAGTGTATTTGGTGCGATCCATGTCGGTATCTGCTGGACGAGCCAGTTCCAGTAGATCTGACACGGCGGCTCAAATAGGGATCTACCGGAGGCGCTGTATTTATGCTCCTCCAGCCGCTTTAGTTGAGCGGGTGACAACGGCTCTGGCCACAGGAAATGTGGCATTATTTTTCTGCCTCGTCACTCCTCTGAGTACCGCAAAAACTCCCTGATATTCCCGGGTGGTGTTTCAGACAGGGTTGGCCGACTCCAGGAGACAGCAGCAGCTCATCTGGTATGTCTAGGGTAGACGAGCAGCAAAGGCCATTTTCACAGCGGAACCAAGCGCTGTGGATGTCTATACGTTTCTGGCCGAGGTGCGTCTCGGCAGGAAGCGAATGTCCGGAAGGGATAACGTGGCTATCTACCGGGAAGTTTAAATGCACATAGCCTGCGCCTAAGAGTGTATAACACTGTGATAATAACCATCTGGTTGGCTCATAAACTTGCTAAAATATAAGCAAACCTAAGCACATATTGTATGACTGGCAGATGCATTTAGGCCCATAATGACCTCATTCATGTAGGTTAAGCCTTATAACTTAGAAACGATGATTCTTAAAAGTGTAGGTGGTATCATTAACATATAGAAAGTACCACACAAACATTTAAAATATCATATCATATTTGACCTGCCTTAGTGTAGCTGTTCTCCTTGTGCTTCTTGCTCACTTTGTTAGTTCTAAACTAAAAGCTAAAGTTAGATTAAAAAAATGTTAAATTTATTTAATTTAGTTAATAGTTAATTTTAGAAGAAAAAACACCTGGAATCATGTTGTTCTTTTAAAGATTAACTAATGTAAATTTAAAAGAAAAAATAAGGTAAACATGAGTTGTGTTTTTACTAAGCTTTGAAAAGTGTGGATTTGTAAATAGATCGCACATCAAATGATAAAAACAATCAGAAATATTAGCCTACATTCTCTAGGTCTGTTTATGGTACTTGGGCTAATAATCATCAAATCAAATCAAATCAAATCACTTTTATTGTCACATCACATGTGCAGGCACACTGGCACAGCACATGCGAGTGAAATTCTTGTGTGCGAGCCCCACAAGCAACAGAGATGTGCAAACACAACAACACAAACGAGCAAAATACAAGAATGGCCAACCTGAAACTAATAAATATATGTACAATATATAATAGTGTATGCATTTCTGGATGTGTATACTAAATATTTTCCTACGTGTGTGTGTGTGTGTGTGTGTGTGTGTGTGTGTGTGTATACACATTTTTACAAATTAAATAGTAAAAAAAAAAAAAAAAAAAAAAAAAAAATAATAATAATAATAAAATATATAAAATATACAGAGTTGAATATGTGCAAAACAAGTGGCATTTATATACAGTGTGGAGTGCATAATGTTGAAGTTCCAGTAGTGAAGCTGAGGTGTCTATGACGTGTTCAGCAGTCTGATGGCCTGATGGAAAAAGCTGTCTCTCAGTCTGCTGGTACGGGACCGGATGCTGCAGAACCTCCTTCCTGATGGAAGCAGTCTGAACAGTTTATGGCTGGGGTGACTGGAGTCCTTGATGATCCTCCCCGCTTTCCTAAGTTATTAACTCAAGGGTTTAATTTGCTGCATTTGGATTTGATTCTTTATGTTCACAGAGATTGGATTGTTTACATGACTATAACTGACTATAACAGGTGTAACAAATACCTGTGTCATACCTATACTCTTAATTTGAAGAATACCTCCTGTAGCTGTTTATGATATGTTTGGGTTCACAATAAATGAATCTCCTAATAAATTTCCCTTGCATTTGGTTGTTGGATCTAAGTTTGTTTATTAAAATTATTCACAAAAATAATGATCTCTCTCTCTATATATATATATTTATATATCAAGTGAGCCTTTTCTTCCCAGTTAGTCACACCTTGGCATTTGTTTACATTTTCCCTGTGTCAACGTCACATGTCTTAGTCTGGGTCTTCATTACTTCCTGTTTTTAATTTACTTCGACTCCCTTGTCTCATATGCATTATGGCGAGTTTGCTTTCCCTCGTTTCATTAGTTAGATTCTAATCAGCTGTGTTCCCCAGGTGTCTCCACTGGGGAAAGGTATATACAGGTTTTAGAACAACATATGCTCCCATCTAGACAGTTTTTCTTTTCAGAAAAGGTCTTGGATTTTCAGCAAGACAATGCTAAACCACATACTGCATCTAAGACAATAGCAGAGCTTTGTAGTAGACGAGAGCAGGTGCTGAACCGGCCTACAGACATTTGGAGCATAATGAAATGAAAAATACAACAGAAAAGACCCAGGCCTGCCTTTATCAGACATGCATGGGAATAAATCCTCTCCCAAAACTCCAGCAACTGTTTTCTTCAGTGTTCAGACTGTTCTTAAAAACAGAGGGTGAAACATAGCCCTGTCCCGGCTTTTTAAGATTTGTTTTGCCATAAAAATGGGTGTTTGGTTTTTTTCGTCTTCAGATGGCACATTTTCTCAGTTTCAATATTTTATGTTTTCTATATTCTATTGTGAATAAACTATGGTTTTATGAGATTTGCCATTAAAAAATGGGTTATTCTGTGTCAATACCTGTGTCAATACTCTGTGTCAACTTTTGAGCACCACAGTAGGTCTCCTTTAACTACCCCCCTGTTTATATGGTCAAGTCAGTATATTCAAACATAAGACCTTCCATATGTCAGAACATATTTTCCAGATCTCACATACATGACTCATTCCATAAACCCTCATGCTATTTCTGGTTTGCAAAATAAATAAATATGACTAAAATGAATTAATGAGGTCAATTACACAGTGAATCTGTCACAGACTAGAAAAGAAGATTAATTCCTACAACACAAGAGTACAGAAATCAACAACAGACATACTATTTTTTAAAGTGTCTTTTATTGTTGTCCACAGGTTGTAATTACAAAGGTAAAGGCATGCACACATGTTTTAACCCCAATCAAACCTCAGTCCAGTATGAATCCAAGAATTCAAAAGTTTAATGACATGTATGGACTTTGTGTAAATCTCTCTATTGTCTTACTAACTCAACAGAAAAAGTGAAATGTTAATGTGATTCATATCAGAAAAGTGAAAACATTCATTTGTCCAACATTACTCAAGTCTGTTCTCACTTTTCTTGCCACGTATTAGTTCACTGACACCCTTTAAACATCAAACTAAATCTTTCAGAGCCCAGAAGTAATCAGCCACCTTCAAAAAGCACTCCTGACAAAAATCCACATGAAAATACACTGGTTGTGCACCATGAGCTTGTTTTTTTCACACTACAATTCCTTATTAAAGCTAGAACCAAAACACTGCCAACATGCATCTGAGCTGAGTCTTTCAAACATAACAGAGTGATAAAGAAGATGAACTGGCTTTTTTTTTTCTCATGGTAACTAGCTCCAAAGCTGCACACAGCATACCACACCGGACTGGTATACCCTCCCTCACACCCACCCACCTGTCCCATCTTCCCTCCATCCACCTGCAGGCTGCTGACCTCAGCAGTTGAGAGAACAGGGTAACTAGTGGCATCAGATGTTTGCAAGCCAAAAATGTCTTATTGCACTGTGCTCAGTTTTTACTTCTCTTGCTCAACAACCTTCGACTCGGTCATATACTTGTCAATCAGATGTAGGGGCACTCCACGTTGCATGAGTTCATAGAAGGTGAAGCCTCCTAAGGGACAGGGAGAAAAACTCTCTTAGAATATTGCTGTGAGGCACAGAGACATATGTGGAGAGTGAAAAATAGAGAGGGGAAGATGAAGGAGAAAAGCTGAGGAGCAATAGGGTGAGCAGAGAAAAGCAAATAAAACTCAATGGAGAGAACCACAAGCTCTAAAGAGGGAAAGAGGGTGCTCAGGATGGCTTCTGAATGCAATGCCAACCCAGTTTGTCCCAGTTCCATAGTATACACTGTCTTTGTATGTCTTTCTGCACAGTATACAAGAGTTTAAAGGCATGCTATCATTACAGTAGTAATAAAAGGATACTGCATTCTGATAATGATCACTAAACACAAAATACAGGTGATTGGAATTTCATCCATTTATTTGGTAATTTGTAGTGAAGAAAATTATTAATTAGAGCAAATGTGGACTATGCATGACTTTTAGTACATGCAGTTTTAAATGATATGATCTGTGACACAAGATGCAAAGTCACTGACTTCACCTAGGTGTACAAAATTTGATCTAAAAGTTTTCTCCCAAATGCTCAACACCACTTGTAAAATATTACATGAAAGTCTGGCTCCCTGGAAGCAAAATAAAAAGAAAATACAGGTGGCTCAAGACTTTTGCACAGCACTGTATGTGACATAAAATAGGGACAAGCACAATAGTTCTGCACACTCAAATACAGCACTGAAAATTGAGACGAGTATTTTGTCACTTTCACCATGTGAACGCAGCGTAAACCCTGCATATTTGCTCAGTATTAGCGCATAGTATGGAACTGGGCCACAGCATACAGGCACAAGCACAGCTGATTCCACAACATGTTTCAATTCAGGTCTGCAATCTTTGCAAAAAAAAAAATTAATGAATAATGTCTCCAGTCATCTGCAACAAGCAAAAACCTACAAAATACAGTATATATAATTTCTGCTGCGTTTATGCATACACCACTCATCAGGCAGGTCCAAACATAAAATATAGTTTAGTATGTTTTCTTTGGTGTTTGATGTTGTTCAGCCACAGTCAATGCCTTCATAGCATAGAGCTTCTCAGTCCCTTCAGATGATGCACTTGATATCTCAACAAAGGTTAGAAGATTTGCAAACCTTTTACTCACCTAATTTCTGCTACAGGTTACAAAACAGAGAGTCTCACAATATCACGCCAACAATAAATTCAAATACTCAAAACGGAGCTTTTAAAGTCAGCCAGGTACAGCAATCCAGGTTTAGAAAAAACCTGGCAAAAGCCATCATGCAAATGTGACATGTTCTGTTGGTTCTCCTCTCAAGGGGAAGAACGACTGCCAGAGACCCACAAGCTGAGAAAAGCAAGGTTGCACAGGCTTGAAGACGCATAATGAATGACATAAGCTTCATATGCCAAAACCATATGAAAGCTTACCTTATATGAGAACATATATTCACAATTCTTGAGTTTGGACTAGGAGGGAGAAGAGAAGAGAAGAGGGGTTAAAATGTTTACATGGAGTTATATGCGCACCAGGGAAAACAGCTGAGTTATTACTGAACTCTTTTATATGAGGAGTTAACCGTGGAGCATAAAGAAGACACTGGAATCTGTGGAGCATATTTTAAGATGGAAACACTGAATAATACAAACACAAAAATATCATATGTTACATATGTTATTGCCTCCTGTGGTGTGACTGGTGCTGAGGTGGTGTGCTGTGATGATGAAGAGGATGGCTGGATGGACTGGACTGAATAGAGAGAGGTGTGACAACACAAGGGATAAACGTCTGCATGTTGTGGTGATGGAAAAGTGTCACCAGATATTATGTACACTGGACACACATGAAATGATTATTATTTATATATTCTCTCAAAATGGAATCCATAGACCAGTTGCACCAGGTGTTCGTAAGTTTAAGTGTAGTTAGTCAATAAGTGCAGATTTACACATCACTTTATCAAAGTGGATTGCACAAAACAAAATAAATCTTATGCAGGAAAAACGGATAAAGCTGACGTCTGACATGACACCCTTAACTTTAAAATGTTATACCAATGATGGTAAATGACCCAGCTGCTTGGCTTGCATAGTGTTGGCAATAAATTAGCAGTTATTGGCAAATAGCACATTTGCCTACAAAGGTCCTTAGTTCAGCCCCAGGCACAGAAGGAGACATAATGCACTTTGGGGTTGTATCAGGAAAAGCAATTCATGTATAATATCTGCCAAATTAAACATACTGTGGATATCCTTTGTGGATAAGGGAGCAGCTGAAAGTGTCAATTTGGAAACCTTCACCAATCTGTGACTGTTTGTAAGCAGGTGTTGGGAAACGGCCTTCAGTCCTTATAAAGTCAATGGGAAAACGGCTCTTTAACTTGACCTGTGAAAACACTTTCCCGTTTGAAATGAACCACTAAGTCTCAGTGATTCATTTTAATCATATTAAATGAATGAATGAAAAATTATTTCAAGTTTGTAAGTCTTGGTCATGCAGAGTTTATCCAGGTTATGCTCATTGGCTAAAAAACTTGTGACTGACCAGTTTTTATGTAATGCGTGTGTGGTTTCACAGTCAGATCCACCCCACCTCATCACATCTGGTTTCTAAACACCGAGATTGTGACTCTGAAAAACACAAGGCTTCACATATTACCAGTGTTGGTCAAGTTACTTGAAAAAAGTAATCAGTAACTAATTACTGATTACTTCCCCAAAACAGTAATCCCGTTACTTTACTAATTACTTATTTTCAAAAGTAATTAATTACTTAGTTACTTAGTTACTTTTTAAAAACACGATTTACAACCTGAGTAGGTGATAAAGCGATAGATCTTTCAGCCCAATTCTACTTTTCTGCATAATCCATCATACAAAATGTAATCAAATGGCAAAGTCTCTTTTTAAAACTTGTTTTATTAGTTTTAACCTTTTAACTTTATGCATCAAGCAAAAATTTAATTATATGCAACATTCTCTGACTTGAAGAAATTAGTTTAACATTTAAACCTATTTTCTACACATTCCAGCACATAAAATAAAATATTTTTTTTTGTGTTTACACTCACTCTTTCAAATAGATGCAAGTAAAACACAGCAGGAAATAAATAACATCAAAGACTAGCGGTCCTGGTGCTCTATTTTCACCTGTAAAGCAGGAGTGGCGTAGGCGGAGGTTTACCCTGGTGCAGGTGTGCCGCAGCGGTCAGTGTAAGAATCCACGAGTTTCTTTGTGAATTTCCCATTACATCGTTGCGCACTCGGTGCTTGCTTGGAAGTTTAGGGTTTTTTTTCGCTTTAAAAAGAAGTTTTCTTCCCACGCACAACGGACACTAATGTTTTTGTCACTTTTTATGGAATCAAACTCAAAGTAAGGTCAGTACTTCCACGCTTTAAACGCTGCACGCTCATACTCTCTCCCGCACTCGATATATGATCCATTGTTGATCTGCACACAGCTGTTGTCACGAACGTCGCACTCGCTTACGTCACTGTCATGGGACATTCTCGCAAAAAATCACGGTTTTAGTAACGCAGTAACGCAGCGTTCCTACGGGAAAGTAACGGTAATCTAATTACCGTTTTTGCAATAGTAATCCCTTACTTTACTTGTTACCTGAAAAAAGTAATCAGATTACAGTAACGCGTTACTGCCCATCTCTGCATATTACTATGTGTCTTTCTACTTATAAGGTGCCTTTCTATTAAGATGAGCATTTAAAGAACTTCGAGTTTGACTGTAAGTGTCATTCATCCAATAATGATCCGCTCGACCTCCTGAGCCACATGCTGCCCTAAAACAGCAACTACCATCCAGATGGAACAGGGGAATAGGATTAACATGACACAAGGGAAGACAGGAGGACAAGACGGGTGAATATACAGTAGAAACATATAAAGCAAGACAAGACTGACACAAACTGGGAACACAAAAGGGAACTGACTAAATAAACCTGAGGTCATATGGAACTAAACCTAAGAACTGACTGTATGAATAAGAAAGCAAGAAAGATCCTAATAAAAACATTAGAAGATAAAAAAAAAACTGGTAAGAATCCAAAGTGTTTTCCCCTTTTCAGGCATTGCGACCATGTAGTTTGTCTTTTACATCGTTGAGCTCTCCCAGACACCATGCATGACCAACTTACACATTGCTCAAGTCTAACACATTTCATAAGTTTTAATTGTGCAATCCAACTTTGTAAATCACCAGGAACAAGTTGCTAGGAGCTTGATGAAGACTTTACCATGAATTTACGAATAGCTGGTGCAACCCAGTACAGATACTTACATGTCCACCGCCTATATCGTCCCTTTGCTGAACTGCACGCACAGTTCAAACACTAGCGTACCCAGGTCGAGTTGGTTTCCCAAAGGCTCTCTGCCTCTGTACGTTCAGTGATGATTGTGATCATAAATGCGTTAATAGCTTCTGTTTGCATTAAAGATGCACATATCTTAAAAGAACATTAAAAAATACAACAAAAACATTTGGGAAACCAGACTCAGGTGAACACAGGCACCCAAGGAGGAGGCCGGGGGTCATATCAAGGTCCACACTGACCTTTAACTTCCAGTTTGCAGTCCACTTGAGCCTCTCCTAGTTCATTGATGGCCTTGCAGGTGTACATTCCACCATCATAGGGACTGGGCTTCCTGATCTCCAGAGTGCAGACTCCTTGGTTGCTAAACATACGGTAGCGCGGATCGTCAATGATGGTTATCTTATTCTTCATCCAGATCACTTTGGGCTGCACATAGAAATAGAAACATCAGCAAAGGACTCTGCTGATAGGACCACTTTTACTTTTAGTTCTTCCACTTACCCTTGGGTTGGCACGCACGCTGCAGTTAAGAGTAGTGTTGTAGCCGGCCACGGCGAAAGTGTTGATAAGTGGCTGTGTGAACTTCGGCGCCTCCTTGAAGTCGTGGTCATTGTACTCTTGTGTTTTCATCTGCAAGCCTGTGGGGGTAAGGGTAAAGGAATGGGGTTGTACATGATACTGGCTCTGAGCGGTATCATGTGGGATATTCCCTATGTGATGAGGGAAAGACAGTATTTTTTTTAATTTATCATCAGCTAAGACTGAGACACCATTGAAGGGCCTGTCAGTCATACACCGAACCCTTGGAGTTTCACAAGTGAGGCTGTGAATCAGGCTCACTTTAGGGTGGAAAACATCACTGACAGTACCTTTCAGATAAGAGCTGTAAAAAAAACCCAAAAAAGTAACAACAACTTTATATCGGCATGCAAGTAAAATGTGATTTCTTCCAGAGTTTCAGCTTTGGAAGCATTTTCCTCCATCTGAAATTAGAAGATTTGGTTTTTCACAGTAAATCTTTTGATCTTACTCTCACCTACACTCTCATAAACACACAGTCAGCTGTACCTTCTTTGACGATGAGGGCACTCTTTTTGGTTTGGGTGGCGGTTTCACTCAGGCCACACATATTCTCAGAGAAGATCCTGAAGAAGTACTCGTTCCCAACTACCAGTTCTGTGATGGTAATGCAGTTGCGATGGTAGTGCTCAATGCATGTGAACCATTCCTAAAAAGAGTAATGCATGTGAGCTGAAGATATAGCGTATCTAGAATGGTTTTCATTTGCAGTATGAGACCATCTTCTACCATTGTCTTTTTGTCTGCTTTTTGAATGGTGTAGCCTGTTATTGGGGCGTTCCCATTGTCCTTTGGAGGGGTCCAGACCAGAGCTACATTTTCACCCCAAACATCTTCAATATTCACACACTGAGGAGGTCCAGGTAGATCTAAAAATAGGAGAAAAAGATATATAATCTCATAATATAGACATTCCTTATAAAGCTCCACTCTGATGTCAATGAGCACTTCTATCTTTCGTATGATCTTATAGTGATTTTGCTCACTCACCTACAATCTGTATGTCAAGTATGGCTGTGTCCACATGGTTTTCAACCTGCACTGTCATGTCATACTTCCCAGAGTGGCTGCGTTCTGCTTTGCGGATGAAGATGATGCTGTCACAGTCTGTGTTACGGATGCTAACTTGTGAAGGCTCTATAGGGTTGCCATCCTTCAGCCAGGTGACCTTCGGTCGGGGTTTGCCCTGCACACAAATTGCAACATGAGCTCAGTATTCTGTTGAAGAGATGTGCAATATCAGTATAACTGGCATATTTACCATAAATGGCACCACAAGGTTGACTGTTTCTCCAACTTTGCGAGTGTAAGTCTGCTTCAAGTGCCGTGGGACGCGGATCTTGGGTGGTTCTGTGGAGCAGTTACACCAAAATGTGTGTTATAAAGGAACGTTTTATGATTTATTTTATGTCAGTATTAATTTAATTTGTTGCAGTGTTACAGCAGAACATATATAATGAACTTTAAAGAGCTCACCAACAACCTCTTTAACCAGGATAGCATGCTGCAGGGTACGTGGAGTGCTAGCTCCAGCTGCATTGACGGCTTTGACACGAACTAAAATTTTACACCCTGGACTCAGACCGGTGATGGTGTACCTGGTTTTCTCTGTCAGCTCCTTGTTGGATATTACCCAATCATTAGCTGTAAGGAAAAAAATACAGTCATGGTGAAAAATACTATTTAAACTGGTTTCATGTCTGACTGGTTGTGCATCTATTTTGTGGGTTAGAAGAAACAAGCTAAAAACTTGAAGTGCTTAATAAAACTGGTTTTACAGATTGGTTACATGCTACAGCTGGTCTCATTTTTTTTTTACTCAGCCACACTATTGTATAGTGTCCAGTGCACTATTGTAAGTCTGGTAAATTATTATGTATTTATTGTGTACTTAAAAACACTGACTGTTATTCTTCGGCTTCAGATTTCACTTTTACAATATTAATAGTATAGTTTCTTCTAAAGCTATTATATAATGGTGTTTGGAATCCTAGAGATGATTGTGCAGGAAAATCCCAGTAGATCAGCAGTTTCTGAAAAACTCAGACCAGCCAGTCAGGTACCAACAACCATCCTACCTTCAAAGTTACTTAAATCACCTTTCTTCTTCATTTTGATGCTCAGTTTAAACTTCAGCAGGTCATATTGACCATGCCTACATGCCTAAATGCATTGCATTGCTGTCCTTATGAACAATGCTGGGCATCCTCTGCACAAGGTTGTAAACAATCAGAGGAGCCTATTCAGCGACAGGTTGCTGTCAAAAAGTCAAAAAGCAATAGATTTAAAAACTCCTCTGTCCCACACGCCATCAGACTGTTTAACTCCTCACTGGAGGGGAGGCGGAGGGGAAACAGGAGGACAAAGGAGGGCGGGAACAACTGAGCTGTAGTGCTTTGTTACACTGTGCAATATTTGCAATATTTGTTTTTTTCTTATATTCGCCTGTGCAATAATCACTGTGCAATATGCTCACTCAAATGTGCAATCCTATTTATCCATATTGTATATTCTGTATTTATATATTTGTATATGTGTATATATGGTGTATTTATGCTTATATCCTTACTCTCATTCCCCTTATTGCACCTGTAACATGCAGGAACCCACCCGAGGGATTAATAAAGATTCATCTAATCTAATCTAATCTAATCTAATCTAATCTAATCTAATCTAATCTAATCTAATCTAATTATGTGATTGGCTGATTAGATATTCTAGTGCAGGAATAATTATACCTAATGAAGTGGCCGAGTATGCATACACAGTGACTTGGGATTTATTCTTTCTTTATATTTTCTGTATGTCTATGTATGGACTCTCACAATACTGCATTCAGTATTTTTGTGCTGTTTTGCAGTCAGTCTGATCCTAAATCTCTGATTCTGTCAGAATCACAATACCAGCTGGATTTGGTTGCAGTTTAAACCCCTTTGTGTATGTATGCACATATGACATTTGCTTTTGTACAATTTGTGCAATAAATTGTAGGGCCTTACTATCATGTAGTTCGTTAGTCAAGTGAAATCTAACTCACTTCCTTCTACGCAATACTCCACTAAGTATCCGTCCAGCCCAGCAGCTCCAATGGTTTCAGGTGGACGCCACTTTACCGTCACAGTGGTGTCAGTAATGTCATCCACGACCAGCATGGTGGGTTCACTGGTAACAGCTGTGTTGAGATAAATGTTTTCGTCACTCGGGTTTAAACAGCGAATGTGAACAAGATGAGAAAACATCCATTTTGGCAAGTCATAAACACGTGACCAAGGCGCCTCTCACTTTAGCTGGTATGCCATCAGTCTCCCTGTCAGATCCCATTAGCCCCTGCTCTTGCTATCTATTCTTGTATTCTGAATCACATTTAACTCCTGCTGAACCCTCTGACAGACCTGATCTCCTAAACCTCTAATCCACAGATGATTTGGCAGCCATTATAAAGACATATTTAATATCCTCTAAAGCTCTTGCGTGTCCAGTGGAGGTCACAGCCAAAATGCTTGGGATAGTGGGTATGAGGGGGAACAGCTGTGTCACTGGGGTACCAAGGGCAGATCAGACACGTACTATCACAGGACTTTTGCCCATTATAATAAAGCCTTATGTGAGACTGTATTATTCTTCCTTAAATAGAATTTTTGCAGATCATAGGTCATAGGTTTATGGTACTAAGAAATGTTTGGGAGACTCACCGAGAGGAGTAAAGGCTTTGGAAGGTTCACTGGGTTTGGACACACCGATGGCGTTGACTGCAAAGATCCGCACTTCATACGGCACTCCTTCAATCATCTTCTTGGGTTCAAATGTAGTCTCCTTGATCAGGTCAAAGTTCAGTCTCATCCATCTGGAGCTCTGCTTCTTTTTTCTCTCAATGTAATAGCCTTTAGAGGGCAGCCAGAAAGTGTTATGTAACACCAACATATGCATGTAAAGCTTGGTAACAAGTGTGCTGCAAGGTTTACCTAAGACTGGCGAGCCTCCATCATACTTTGGAGGTTCCCATGTCATAGAACACCAATCACCACCCACCACTGGGACCAAGGGAGCTTCAGGAGGGTCGGGGATGTCTGAAGACAACACATGATTCAAAAATGATTCAAAAAGCAAGTTAAGAATTGTGTATTTTATATTTTGTTTGAAAGGTGCTGCACTGTCTTACCAACAACCTTGATTTTGACACTAGCTGTGGCTTCACCAGCCTCGTTCTGCAGAACTATCTTGTAGTTTCCTGTGTCCTCCCGCTCAGTGACCTCAATTGTCAGACTCGTGTGGTCGCTGTATGTCTCAGCGTGGACGCGGTGACCTGACTCGAGAATCACCTGAGGTAAAAGAGATTAAAGGCAAAAGACACAGAAGACCTCGTGAGTACCATATGAGGACATAAAAACAGATTTTTTGTCACAAATTAGTCTTTCTATGAAAAAAAAATATTTACATTATAACTCTAAATGTGATATTCACTGACATGGTACTAACTAGCTACCAAGCAGGTTACAACAAACGTTAAAAGTTCAATCACAAGAAGGTGAAAATAAGACGGTAACCTGCTTGCAGCTAGAAAAAATCTAGCTGCAAAATCGGTGGTTGGACTGAATTTTTTCACATTTAGTGACAGATTGCAAAGAGCTGCAGTGACTGCTTTCACAAAGGTCAATTCTGGGAGGCAACCTGTCTCCAAATAATTACAGTCCAGCAAAATCAGCAATCGTGCTTGGAGAGATTAGAGGTGTGTAAATAACCAAAATAAACCAAAATTATAAATGCGGAGAGATTGACAGCACTTTGCAATCAGTCTGACTCAGTCTGCACCAATGACTCAGAGTGTCTTTGTAATAGGGGACTTGACTCAGCTGGCTGCCTTCTGGTTGTATTTCTATATAAAAGCAATGTTATCGAGTACCTCTGTCATTTGGCAGTTACATTTCTGTCCTGCAGCAACTACGTCACTATTTGTGGAGGTATTTCTGTTTCAGATCTCTGAGGTTCTGGCTGAACTATGAATGTAAATAGTTAATGTGAATTTCTGCAG
Organism: Aulonocara sp. 'chitande type north' Nkhata Bay; assembly: GCF_057382095.1. Classification (NCBI taxonomy): domain Eukaryota; kingdom Metazoa; phylum Chordata; class Actinopteri; order Cichliformes; family Cichlidae; genus Aulonocara; species Aulonocara sp. 'chitande type north' Nkhata Bay. Next base: position 28,095,941 of record NC_141360.1, on the reverse strand, counting down.
ACAGCAAGAGATCTGAAGTTTTTTCATCACTGTTAATCTGTGTATGACCATAAATGGATTGCATATAATTGCCAAGCTGACCCCATTCAATCTCAACCTGATAGCAGACTGACTATCAAGATTGCAAGTTCATTGCACATGGTGACAATAATTTGTCATGCCTCAGTGTCCAGTGGCAGTTTTGCCTAGTGTTGCTCCAGGCTAACAGGCAAAGTGTCCACTAGAGTGTCAGTTCTGACCAAATAACAAAAGGGTGATATCTGAATATAATGAATGAAACAAATTAATATAGTCATGAGTAATATAGCCCATTTTTAATGATTCAAAGTGCATAAACAATACGGTTATTACAGACAGAGCAGTTTTGAGTTGGGCTAAGGCGCTGTTGTTTTTTGTGTTAGTAGTGGGGTGAGTACAGAATCAAAGGTTCTCACCCTTTCACCCTTCATCCACACCACTCTGGGTGCTGGTTCTCCACTGATTGGGATTTCTAAGCGGAGTTTATTTCCTGCCACGACAGTTACAGTGTTGTCTGGGAAGTTCAAGCTGTCCAAGAGTACCCTCGGAGGGTCTGCAGAAAATCAAACGAGGTCATTAGAAAGAGAGAAAGCATAAAGAACAATAAGGAGAAAAAAAAGCTCTTGTCCAGTGAAGCTTCGTTTTTGTACCAATGATGTGGATTTTGGCAGAAAGGCTCTGTGAATACCCCTCAGGTACAAAAGTGTAATCTCCTGCATCGTGAAGGGAGCTGGCTGCAATTTCAAGTCGGTGGACTCTGAAAAAACAGAAATGTGTGAGACAAACGTTTAATAAAAACAGCTTTGATTGAATAGAGTTCCATAGCAAGGTCATACTTATTTCTGTGTATGATGTTGAGGCGATCGCTAGGTTGGATCAGCTGTCCGTTCCTGTACCAGCGGCCTGGGACATTTCCTGGGTAAATCTCACAGTGCAACTTGATGGGCTGACCCAGCAACACCGTCATGTCCTGCAGGTCCTGGTACACCTTCAGTGGTTTCACTAAATAAAGTATAGAGGAAGGCCAGGATATAAGCTGTTTCTTTAAGAAAGCATGCAACCAGTAGTAAGAATTTAAATACAGAGAAGATGCTTCATACAGTCAACTTGTATATGAGCCTCAGAGGTGCCACCAGAGGCCATGATGGAGTATGTCCCAGTATCGTCTCGTGAGGCGTCATCAATCACCAAAAAGTGTTTAGTTCCCTCACACTTAACTCGATATCTCGATCGCACCCCTGTTGGAACCTCAACACCATTCTTCAACCTGAAAGAGCATTTGAAATGGTCACACACCGACAAATAAGCAGTGAACAATTTACAAGTGCTGAACATGATGGTGAAGATTTGATCACTTGATGTTTCCTGAAACACTGGATGAGAAAAAGAGGCAACTTCTGAAGGAGCTATTAGATTTTAGCACATCCCAAAGATTCTGAGTGGGGTTAGGGTCTGTCTTATGTCTCGTGTTCTCCGAACCACTCTTTCACAATCTGAGCCTGAGTTCTCTTTACATCGCACAAGTGGAAATGCTCTTACTTTCACAATTAAAAGGAGCTGTGAGTGCTACAGTTGATGGATTACACCGCACACTTATATAATCTCTGATCATGATCATTTAATATCTTTTTCATGACTGCATTCCTTCCACAGAGAGGATTCCTTCCGGGTTTTAATAATGGTTGGACAGTTCTTCACACAGTTTTAGTAGTTTTATTCATTTCCATAGAGGTTTTCTTTTCTTGGTGCGGGGCAATAACCCGACACTTCTGAAATGGAAATTACTCACTGGATCAGCTGCCCTTCCTGGCACACTCCCAGAGGGATTTGTGTCTTCCTCCAGGACTGAAACAGGCATCTCTTGTTTGTTAGGCAAAACCACCACATTAGGGAACCACTTACTCAATGCATTAGTAAGTGTTACCGTAAATAACACGTTGCTAGCCAAGGCCGATTTATGACTGCAGTAATTATCTCTTCTAATAAAATAATAGTTATGTCAGCTAAGTTAAGTCAGGCGGTGACTTTTTTTTGGCCAGACAGTATATCGTGTCTGATTACTGAGCTCTTTCAAATGTCTATTTTTTGTAATACAAACACTTTTTTAGGTTGAAATCATATTTTACCATACACATAGTTTGAGTAACAAAGCAAACCTTAAGGAGCTTTTAGTTTGAACTTTTTAATGATTTTCTTGTTTGTTTATAGCACAAGTCGCATTCATGTGTTATTATGTTAGTCATAGCATGTTTAAATCCTTCATTTTCAGTCTTACCATTTGACTTGAGCACCTTCCTCTGAAACTTCACACTCTAGCTCAATCCTCTCGTTCACTGTGGTCTTCACAGGCTCAATACCTTTAACTATCTTAACTGGTAACTCTGTTGGACAAGAGGGAAGAAAACTAAATGATTGGCTCCTTAAGCCAACAATTCTTAGTGGCTGTTTTAAAAAGATCAATTAATCACGTTACCTTTGACAAAAAGCTCTGTGCTACATTTCTCATCTCCTGCGACAACCGAATAGGCTGCGTCATCATTGGCGGAGCAGTTGTTGATGACCATAATCCTTTGTGTGCCCTTATGCTCAAAAATATACCTAAACAGGAAGAACGTTAATTAGGTCGCTCATCATACAGTGGTCCCAAGATAGGAATGCATATGATTTCAAATTGGTGATTACAGAGAATAAACACTATTAGGAAAATCAAATGTACAGTAGCTGCAAAATTTAATTGTGATCTTTCAGTCAACATGCTTTAAAAATGCTGCACACAGCCAGAAGTGAAAATACATACAGAAAGGTGAGGCTCACAACAAAACTGTGACATGGAGAAGGGAGAGTGGATGAATGGACTTACTTCCTTTGACTTAAGGTCACCAGTGGAGCCAGAATGGGGCCGGAGCACAGGAAGTGCAGAGCAAGTGATTATGGTAGACAGGAAGGAGCACCATGATATGACAGACAAACAACAAACACAAAGAAACATCATGCCTGGAGGGGTACAGCAACAATGTTACAAGAAAGAGGAGCAAATGGGAGAAAGTCTTTAGAGAAGGGAGACCTGGAGACCAAACCCAGAAAACAGCAATATCCTCCCAGATGGCTTTAACGCTGGATGACTTTGAACAGAATTAGCTTAATACTGCTTATCTATAGAGAATCTATAATCTCAAGAGGCCTTGTCTTTTGAATAAAAATATGCATGTCTTTATCCAGTTACATGCCATTTTTAGGCTGATATCATGAAATAAAAGAAAAATTCAGCCTCTTCTTCTGTCTCTTTACTGTGCTTTGAAATCAAACAAAAATATCTAGTGTGGCAAAAACATTGCTCTGACTCTGCTGTTAATGCGCTGTTGCGAGATACGTTATATGATATAGCCTAAAAGAATGAAACCAGTACAAACATATTTTTGTGCACTGGAGGAATCTGAAAAAACTCCTCTATCCTTTCAAAAACATTATAGTTGGAAAAACAAATCTATTCAGCCCTAATATGAAGAATCTTGTCGAAAAAGATGATTTTTGGTAATACTTTGTGATCCAGTATCTATTAAAACTGTTCCAAAGCCAGACTTTGTTAAAGACCTGTGAAGGAGGTACCACATTTTTCCTGTATAGAGGAGGACATATACAGCAATTAATGGCAGTTACAGACAGCATATGAAATCATACTCTACATGTACACCCAAATGTAGCTCTGAATTCTTAAAAATGCTAACATGTTTGTTTGATATTCAAGCCACATTAGAGTTGAGACTGTTACAGTGTGCTGGAGGTCAGCTGGCAATGGTTCACAGTGCAGTGGACTAAACTGGCTGCAGATATGTTGCATTGTTATATTTCAAGATGTCTTACTATGCCACTGTTGACTGTTGATTTGTTTCTTTTGGGGGTATTTGTACCAGTGTTTGTGTGGAGTAATGTGCAATGAAACATGTGAACCATTGTGCTTTAGGCTGGTGACAGAATGAAAACATTTACCAGAGGACTGGTAACGGAAGGAATTGTCACAAATAAAGTGCATTTCTTAATACATAAAATGCACTTTATTTGCGCAGTGCTGAACCCAAGAAGACAAAGAACTGATCAATAAGGGAAAAGGTCGTTACATACTTGGGCGAGGGCCTGATTTCCTGTCCATTCTTGTACCACTTCAGTTCAACTGTCGGGTCAGCCAGGTCCACCGCTAAGCGGATCTTTCCACCTTTATCCACCTGATATGCAGGGTCCAGCTTCTTTGCAAAAGCTTTGAAAAGACAAAACTAAAGTCACAGCAGGATAAAAAAAACAAAAAAACAAAAACCACCACAAAGACCTTAATGTCTGAAAAGAGATAAATATTAATATGCATCAGCTGAGCACTGATTTATCTACCTTCCAGCTTCTTCTCCTCTTTAGGCATCTTTTTCAGCCTCTTCAGCAGACCCCTCAGGTCTGTGATGCCGTACATAAAGGCAATCTTTTCATACTGATCTGGCCGGGCGTTCTTCAGGATCTCCCACACATCCACCTCTGGAGTGTCATCCTGCTGTTTGTGCTCCCTAGCGGTGCCGAATATGAAGGAACGATGTGAGGGCAGGATTTATTGGCTGGTGTTTGCAACGTGTCCTGAGGAATCACTCAATGACCTCATACTGATGTAGTCAGGAGATTTAATTAAATATAGCAGTCACTGTGAGGTTTTCCTCCTGTTTCTGGTTTAAGCATGCTACAGTATTTCTCTGCAGAGCATTCTTCAGGACATGTCACACAAAAGGATGGGCATGGTGAGCTGTCTAGTTGTGTGCTCACATTGGCTCTGAAGTTACTTGTTAACAGGGTAGCAGCGCAGTTAATACAAAACAGTGGTGCTCTTTAACTTGTGGAAGGTCTGTGTGTTTTTCATGTGTCTAACCATTTTAGAATTAATCAAGACAGAACCTTGAAACACAAATACAGATCACAGATAACTACAACTACAGATAACCATCTGGATCATAATAATAATCCTAATATCAGGGTGGCCTGCCTTAAGAGCTGGGACACAGACCAGTAGCTCCAACACTCCTGGCTTGAGCCTAGCTGGGGGCCTCTGTTGCACGTCTCTTTCTCTTGTTTTAGTTATACCCAGCTTATATATTTGTCTTCATTTTTTTCATCTATACATTGTTTTATTTGGCCAGTTTGGGGGGTAGAAGCAATGGTGATGTCTGCTTTCTTTTGAATATAGTTCTCAAACCACTAAAAGCTGTGCAACATCGGTTTATAGCAATTGTGACACAGAAAACCACAAACCTAGTTGTGAGCAATTTAATGCAGAGACTTTTTTCTTTCTACTGTCTGCATCTGCAGACAAAAGGCTAAACAGGATTGTAGCTCAGCTGGATGGAACTCCATCGTCTTTTATATTATATCATCAAAAAGCCTTTTGTCGATGGACACTTTCTCCTGCAAAGGGATTTGGTTGAATTGTTCCTGGATGAAACAGTGTTATTTGTTTCTGCGTCTCTAGTAATTTTCTGCAGTCATTAAATCATCATTAGATCACTAATTTTAATGACTGAGGGTTGTTTCATGGTGCAAAAAACGGATATTTACATATTGTAGTTGTCAGTTAATTACATTAATATTCAGGTACATTATTTTATACCTAAGCTACCTAAGACTTGAAAAGAGCTCCTTGTTGCGAGCCAGCTTGCCCCCAAAGGTTTTAACTGTCTTGAATAAAATGCAAATAAAAAACTAATAAGGCTTTCTAACTTGCTTTCATAGTTTATAGCATGCTTTGAAGGATGAAGATGAACAATTAAATAAGGATTAAAGAGGAGGCTTCTTTAAACAGTAAGGGGAGGAGTTCTTTTTATCAGGGTTAAAACACAAGAACAGTTATAGATCAATCAGGTGGAAGGGTTTTTTTTTCTTTGAGAGATGCTAGCTTATTGAATGCTTAACAGCTTTGTGCGATTTGTCTATATGAAGGATGCATGCATTTAAGGGAAACCTGCAACAAAGATTGTCATATAGCTCTTGACATGGCCCATCCCTTTGTTTGCTGGTCGGTTGGTTTAATCACATCACAGATGCTCCGACAATGTTAGACGATGGCAGAAGGAGTGTTAGAGTTACGGGATTAAGGTTAATAAACATGTCGTCCTGGACATGAGTGTATTTATTAGTTTTAAATAGTGAACATTCAATAAGTCTTGTCTTTCATTGACATTTTTCCCAAATGTCTGAAAGCTTGGGGCTGAATTGAGTAAAATACTATCATATTCTCTACATGTGTTTCTCATTCGTTTATTTTCAAGCAATTATGAAGACGCTGAAATAAACACGGTGGTGCTTGCCTTATATTTCTAGACTGAAATAAACGACAATGTAGTGATAACACTATTTTACAGCATCATTTCTCCATGGCCCACTTGCACTTCATTAATGATCCAAAATGGCACTCTTTGCCTCATAAAGATGTGACTTGATTTCACAGCTTGATGAAGACAAGTCACCTCAGTGTCAATGCTGCAAGACCCATTTCCATCATTGCTGAGTGCTGGTGGGGCATTTAGGAATGTTGCCTTCAAATGAAGTGTTACCGTACTACAGGAGGCCAACACTCTTGCTCGTCCAATACCTAGAGCTACGTTTCATGCTGGGGACTCTACATTACAGTACTCACCCGCAGTAAGGTCTAATCATTTTAATACCTATGGTTTTCGTTCTACTAACCTCTGATTTCTGAATGTATAGGGGAGAAGAAGAGACAAGCCCAAAATAAATATATAATTTTGTCAGTGAGCAGTGTCACTGACTAGGTCTTGTACTCACACGCTGCAATGTATTTCAAAAATGCATCATGGTGTTTATTTTGAACCACTGGAGTAGCTTTTGCTATTGCACAGAGGTTTTCAAGCTGTAAGGCACACCTCCCACTGGAGAAGGTGCACTTTGGCACCAGGTTACTGTGACTAAATTACTGTGTTATAGTTTCCACATATGCTTGGGTACAAGTGACCAAACTTTTGTGTATGCAGTGCTCTGTGAGAACCTCTGTAAACCATTCTCTAATGTCGACTAAACATCTACGTTGGTTTTTGATGACCAAGATAATAGATAACTAAAGTAAGATAACTAAATAATAATAATAATAATAATGAAAAAGACATTTTAATGGATTAAAAGCTCTTGTTTTGAATGGCAAATAGTTCTGTAAATCTGGAAAGTTAACTCCAATAACATGCTTTACTTTTTCAGAGAGATATAAGAAAGGTCTGATAGTAAATTTTAAAATGTCCAATGTAGGAGAAACATCTGTCATTTATTGATTTACGGTGCTTAACAAACTTATTAGGCCACCATCCAGCACAAGGTTTATGTGATGGCTGCCTTAAATTAACAGTATTGGTATTTACCATATGTATTTGTTATGGGTCTGTAATGGTCAATCTCTCAATCTCTTAATTTGAAATATTTTTAATACTGATATATGACTATTATTTGTATCCATCATTTTCCAAATTTGCAGTTTTATATATATGGCAATAAGCAAATAAATATATATTAAAACACAATATTATTTGTCATTAAGATGCCAAAGTACAGTTAAATTTACATGCATTTCTGAACATAAAATTAATTTTGAACATTAATTTCTGAAGTCCAGCTCGAATTTGGGTAGAAAAATATAAATTCCTAGTTAAAAGTTTTTTATTTGTCTAAAAAAATAATAACATAATTTTACATTTTAAAAATTTTTTGAAAGAATTCTAAAATATTTGTGGTCTTTGTGGCCTTTTTAAAGGACTCTATGTAGCTATCTCATCCATTTAAATATGTTTGCATTTTAGCATTTTTAGCATTTTACTGCAATTTACTGATAAAGAAATGTTTTGCTCACTGGTTAAATCTTACTAATTGTGTTAATAAAATAAAAAGTTATGCTTCAGTTCTTTTAGTTAAATTCTTAATTAATTTGTTTGTATGTTGATTAGCTTCCATACAGTCTACAGACACACTTTGGTGAATAAACTTGCTACTGTTGGCTAAAAACTTAGCTAACTAAGCTAATCTTTCCGACCAAATATGATAATTTTTAGGTGCAAAAAGCAAGACCACAAGGTTCATGATGCTAAACGGACAGTAACGATGTCCATCTTTTATTACATGTTATACAATATTGAAAATATTGTAGTGTTTTAGTATGAAGATGAAAAGTGGGGACAGCTAAATTTGTCTAGGAGAGGGGCCCGCGGACTTTGAAAACCCCTGTTATAGCTTCTTTGATGATCTGAAGAAATGTGCTTTCCACTCATACAGTAACTGTGTACAAATTAAATTTACAAACGATGTGAAAGAAGAAGAGAAAAAAAGTAGATCCAGAAAAGGGGCCTAAAAAATACTAAAAAGAACAAAATCCACTCAGGATTAGGATGTGACTCTCACCTATGTTTTAGAAGACCACTAAAGTCAAGCTCTCCTGCATCTTCTTGTCTTTCACTGCTGTTGTTAACAAGGAGAGATTAATAGAGATTTAATCAGAACTGAAAAAGCTAGAAGCACTAAAAACAACGGTAAAAGAGCATCACAAAGCAAAAGCTCTGATCTCAATCGATACATTAGCTCCAAGCTAACTCACGATTGGTGCTTACACAGAGACCTTTTTGTGTCTTTTCCCAGATAAAAGCTTGAAACAAGGTGATTTGTGTAAAACACATCCAGAGCTGTCCCGGGCAACATTGCCACAATGTTGAAGTACAACATTGTGATTATGCAATGCAACAGGGATGCTTTGAGTTGCTTTCCAGTCACATTGTTTGGAGGAAGAATCAATGTGCAAGAGTTGGCCTTTAATTACACAGTGAGTGAACTGGTTGATTTGTAATTACCTTGCAGAAAGGTAAATGACATTATTACAACCATCTTGTCACGCTTACATCTCATACAGAGACATTACTTGATGGAGAGGTGTTCAGTGTGCCTAAATGAATGGCACTTTTTCTTATCTTCATTTTTTCAGGTGTCTTTATTAGTATGTATAGAATATTAGAGATCCTATAATAGAACAATGCTTTGTTTTGAAAAGAAAACATAGAAATTCTGTCAAATTCCATAAGGGTCCTGCTGACTCATTCATAAAGGTCTTTTTATTACCTTCTCTTGAAAGCGGATCGAATGTCAATATTCTGTGAGCCCGTTTCAGCTTCTATAAAACAGTATCAGCACATAGTATGCAATTTTTATGTTTGTGGCGGATTTTTTTTGTTCTAAAGTATTTTAACAATGTGACAAACCTTTAACTTCCAAGTCAAAGGAACAGCTATCAAACTTGTCCTTGTAGTTGACCTCGCACCTGTAGTTCCCAGCATAGTTATCTTTGGCCTTGATGATGTGCATCTCAAATGTGTGGACCTGATAAAAGTTTGTATAAGAGTAACGTTATCACAAAATTTGCTTACATACCTTCTAAAGAAGGTGAGGGTACATGGATACCTTTGTGAGTCGGTCAAAGGTCTCTTTTAGCTGTAGATGTTTTCCTGTCTTGCTGGCCAGATCCATCCATTTCCCTTTAAACCACTTGATAGTTGGTTTGCGCAGAAGATCTTTGGCCTCCACTTTGGCAACAAAGGTGATGTCACCACCTTTGGACAGAAAAATTTGATATGATTAAAGAGAAAGTGTAATTGGGTACCAGTGAAGACTAACATAAAAAAAAGCATGCATTCATATATTGTATACAAATACAGATGCAGAGACTGTTTTAACTTAGATATCAGTGTCACAGTGAAAAGTACACAGCATATTTTTGCTTCTTTTAGAAAAAAGTCTCCTTTCATCTAACTGTTGAAGTTGATGTGTTGCAGTGGTCTCTATGTGTGAGTACATTTCATTAATGGATGCATTTTTAAAGGAAAGCTTAAATGAAGGCAAGCTATTGTTAATTGGTGTATACAGTATTTTTAAACATGTACCGGTACATTGATTAAAAAATGTGTACTGGGGCTATTGGTGTAACAGTAAAATGATAAACTAAAAATCAATTAACATATTTGTTAACACTCTGTCGGGAGCTCTGGTTGCTGGGCGTGTGCGTTTTCCACGAAAATGGCAATTCACTGCTGCAATTTTCTAGCAGTCACCAAAGCAATCACAAGGACATTTTTGGTTCACCATCCTCTTTGCAGCCAGTTTCACCCAGCAACCACTCGCTGTACAGTTGGAGCATATAAATTTTTCATGTGAGACCGGAAGTTGCAACCAGTTTCAGGCCTGAGGAACTGAGGGATAAGAACATTTCCAGCTTAGTGGTGACTCTACATATGCTTATAAGTCAAAGTTAGCATCACCAGCAGTGATCTGAAATAAGGCTGAAATAAAGAAAGATATCTTGGCTCTTCTAAATCCTATGCCTACTGCAATCTGTCAGATGGATACAGTTTTCCTTTTTTGCAGGTTTCCCTTTGAAGTCCCTCCTCAGATCTTCTTTCTTCTTCATTCTATTACTCACCAACAGTGACAGCACCACTCAGGGGTCTCTCAATCAGCAGGGTGGAGAGCGGTGGGTTGTCATCGGGCTTGTCCAGTTCGTCTGGTGCCTGACCCTCTCCCAGAGACCACACTGGTCAGTGAGGAAAAAGATCACCTACGTGAAACACAGCTCTCCTCTGCCACAGGCTACAAATAGTACAGTAAGGAGTCGTAGCACCCACCTTTTACTTCTCATCTGAAATTTTTACTTTTACCAGTCCAGAGGTACAAAGACAGACAGAAAGACTAACAGACACACATGACTTCCAGCACTCACGCCTCACACAGCAGCAGGATCTCAGCTTGCAACATGGAAAGCATGAAAGATATGCAAATAGAACAAGCAGCACCTAACTTTTTATTATTATTATTATTATTATTAAAGAAAAACTGGGTTTATAAATTCTTAATTGTCTGGATACTGCAGTCTTCTTTGGATCCTGGAGGTATGAATGAAGATAATGCTGTTGCCATATGATTGTGATTCACCTCTGTTGGGCACTGTGTTAATACTTTACGAAACTTCACCATGGACAAAATCTTGTTAGCTTTTCTGTGATAATTTTAAACCTTCTAAATGAAAATGAAAAAGATTTATTTCTCTGAAGCCCACTTTATGTCCTTTATGATTATGTGAAGACACAAAGAGTTGGGGAGACTTCAATAAAACAATCTTTTTCACGTTTCGCGCAATATTCTTGAAACAAATAAAACCGAACAAAGTTTCTCTAGAAGTGTAAGGGCTACCACTTTATTACCTGAGTCCTTTCTCCCCATGGCTGGCACAGGGACGCTATCATCTAAACAAAGACAGAGAGAAATTTACAGCATATTGTAAGAAATAGTACTGTAAAGTCCACTGAAGCAAGCACACACTCAGAAAACGATGACAAGCAGTTAAAGGTATGCAAGCAGTGAGGAATTCTGAAAGGTCAAAGTTTAAAGGTCAGAGTGCTTCTTTTTGGTTTTTTTGTTTCAAACTATATTGTGAACGCTGTTTGAAATTTTCGTTAGCAAGGGAGTTTTGAATATTTTGACTTTCTTCTGCTAAAAGGCTAACTTCCAAACACACAAAATACCTAGAGATAAACATGTCTCCAACATGTTTTCCACACTCAGCCACTGAATCATTTAAAATAAGCTTCTTGGTCAAAGATCTAAAATGGTGGGATCTTACTAGGCAGCTCAACTGAGAGTTTCTTGGTTGAACTGGCATCCTCTGTGGAAAAAAAAAACAGAGTTATAATCGAAATTAATCACTATAAATATAACTACTGCCGGTAGTTTGATGATTATTGTGGCTACAACAGTGTGGGTTGGACATTCAAAGGTTTAGGGAAGCTGTTTTTCTCTTTTATTTAGAAGTTAACCAAAATGTTCCAAACTAACTGACCAACACTAATACTGACACAGAAAACAAAAGCTTCAAAAAGAATACGTAGATGTAATGTTTCAAATTACATAACATGATGTAATTTGCATTAGTGTCCTTCTTCCAGCAAAAACAAACTCCAAACATACACTATATTGCCAAAAGCATTTCCTCACCTATCCAAGTCATTGAATTCAGGTGTTCCAATCAGTTTTATGGCCACGGGTCTATAAAATCAAGCACCTAGGCATGCAGACTACTTCTGCAAACATGTAAGCTCTCAGGAGCTCAGTGAATTCCAGCATGGTACCATGATAGGATGCCACCTGTGCAACAAGTCCAGTTGGGAAATTTCCTCACTACTAAATATATCACAGTCAACTGTTAGTGGTAGGTCGCCAACTTTCTGCAGAGCCAGTTGCTACAGATCTCCTAACTTAATGTGGCCTTCAGATTAGGTCATGATGAGTGCCTAGAGAGCTTAATGAGAGGGGTTTCCATGGCGAGCAGCTGCATGAAAGCCGTTCATCACAATGTAAAGCGTCAGATGCAGTGGTGCAAGCGCACAAATGCACTTCAGAAATTTCCATAAATGCACTCCTAAACCAAATGTATATATAATATATATTAAACCCTATGGATTAAAAATTGGATCTCACTCAAGTTCATATGCTTGTGAAGGAAAAGGAGCAGATACTTTTCGCAATAAAGTGAAGCAGGAGCACTGGAAGAGGCGTCGAGGGAAAAAAAAGGGAAAAGTAGCAATTTTAAAATTTTGCTCATTAGGCGTAGAACTTTTTGATTGCACCTTTTATAACTAATATGTTGTTAACAGAGATGACACACTGCCTGGGGAAATGTATCTCATTCATTTGACATAGAAATACGAAATATGCTTTTTTAGTATTGCAGAAATCGCAGGTTGAGTGTTTGCACAGCTCCTTTTAACCCGAATCGTATGTTCACATAAATAAAACTGATATCAGGATCATAACTAACTGAAAACATAATAAAGAAAAATGAAGAAAAAAAAATAAAAACAAAAAACCCCCAGTAGCCTATACACATCTGTATATGTGATATAATTATGACAGCTGAATTAACACTTGAAGACATAAGTGGCATGCACATTTGTATTGCATGTGCAGTGATTTATACAGTGATTTATTTGGTGTATATTTTGCATGATACATGCTTATAAAATATCATTACCACATCCATCTTTAGTTATCTTAGAGAAATAAAGGTTGAAGTGCAGGTAGAAATTATGCAGTGCAAGTTTGCAAGTAGAAATCACACATTTTCTACATGTATGTCAACAAGCATAGACATACATCTGAAGTTTACAGATGTGACACATCAGTATTAAATATTTACATCATTTAGATTGTAAAGGGTACTTTTGTCAATGCCTAAACCAGACTTAAAAATGTGTGTACTTATAAAGCCGTAAAGCACATTAGACACCAGAGAATTACAGTTTTGGTCAAACAACCATTATAGGCAAGAACATCCTAGTAATTTAGGATATTTAATGATTTTTTTGAAAAACCTTTCCAGGGGTGGGATGATTATACAGAATACATCTATGTTGAATTAAAAAGAGAAGAACAGGGTGCACAAGTTTGAATTTATTTGTGAATTTTTCTAGTACACATGGGGTCAATTGCAGAGCCACAACTCAAATTGGGATCATAAACAATTGCAGATTGCCAGTCGAACTCGTATATTGCAAAAAGTCTGTGGAATAATGAAGAAAGACTACTTCCAAATTCTTCAACTTCACTTCACTTGATCACAATTGGCTACTGAAATGGGGCAATAATCCCAAACACACATAAAAACTGGTTTTGAAATGGATAAAGTTATCTAGCTATAAGCTTCTGGAATGGCCTTCCCAAAGCCTTGACCTCAACCCTATTAAAGGTTTGTGAACTATGCTTAAAAACAATCAACTAGCAATTCTGCCAAGAAAAGTAGTCAAATATTCAAATTGAATTAAGCCAGAAAGGGACATATGTATATATTTTAGCTTGTTTTTTTTTGTTTTACCCTGTGTGGATACGATTAAATCAAAATTAAATTCAACCTTTTGTAACTAATTTTTTTTTTTTTTAAAGTCATTAAAACATTAAAATCCCAAAATGACCAAGATATCCATGCCCATGATGAGTGTATGTAAACTCCTGACCACCACTGTAGGAAGATTTTATTATTTCACTTTGTAGTTCTTAATTTCCTTCCTGTACAGGAGCAATAATTAAACTACCTAACACTGCTATTCCTTCAACCATCTTGCTAAAGTGCTTGAAATATTTTGGGAGCACTTACTATGATTAATTCGATTGCTTTATGGCAACCATAAGGAACTTGAAAAGGTCTGTTATTGGTACCAACCTGGTTGAGGTGTTGGGGATGGGGTAGTGGCTGCAGGTTTAGCATCATCTGGAATAAAGGTTGTCATTGACAAATAGACCCACTTATCAAAAGACTCAAGGTCAATCACTGGCAGGTCAACTTTGACATAAAAGCACGAGGCCAAGAAGGCCAATGACCACATGCGAGACAACTGTGTCATGCAATTCTTGGACATGAATGAAAAAGTTGTTTGATGGATTGGTTTGTGCACAACAAAACCCCCTAACTGCTGTACTGTAGAGTGAAACAGTGTGAGGTCATAGCTGTGTGTGTATTGCCGTATGATTCTTAGTCTGGCGTAACAAAAGCACAAGCAGACTAGCGTCAAAGTGTGTGTACACACACACACACACAAACGGGTATATCAGATAAAATTCAGCCTCAAAGCAGCACATAGTGGTAAAAAAAAGCTCATGGCTAAGCCAAGTAGCTCCATCTTTCCTCTACATAAAGAAAAATAATCCAAGGAAAGCGGCCTGTTTGTCAGTACTTTGATGTTCGCATGTTTTTGCCTTGTTGTTTCTGGATTATAAAGAACTAAGTTTGATGATTCACCTTGCAAATAAACTGCATCACTTTCATTTTGCCATTTCTCAACCTAATCAGTACTTTATCTTTTTATATAACTCTTTGGATCTGAAAACTCATAAATTTTGTTGTTGTTTTTTCTTTGAAGTCTGCATGCAATCAAAGTTAGGGTTGCACTGTTTAGGAAACAAGTGAGAAGTCAGTGCATGATGCCAATCAGTGAAGTTCAATGTTGACTTAGCAAAGTAATCTATTATCTTTTTGTTGATAGTAAAAATATTTTTGAAGTTATGTAGGTTGCTTTTGCCATGCTGCAGTGCAGTTGTAATGTGCAACTGAAAAGACTATTTCAATGCTCAGTGTGTTTGCTTTGATCAGCAAGAGGGGTAAAACATGCACTTTCACTGAGAGACATGGGATTGTTTCATATTAAAGAAGCATACTTACCAGGTGGTGGGGGAGAGCAAGTGCCCTCTTCCTTTAAAGTAGAGTTAGCAGACTCTGCTTGCTCTTTTACCCCAACCCCACCAGGCTGTGGTTGGATTGAGCCATTCACGGCAGGACACGGCTCCTGAGCCACCACAGCCTGTACTGGCACAGGCTCTGTGGATTCTGGTTTCTTCCCATCAGTCTCTACTGGTTCTTTCCCCTCTGCTACTGCCTCTGTACAGCAGACAAAGCGCCAGGCTGGAGCAGCAAGCATTGAGCACAAACACACGAAGCCTCACAAGACAATGCTTGCTCAAATGAGATGAGTATAAATAGCTAATGACCAGATAGACTGAAATTGACGATATTTGAGGCAGGAAGATGAGTCTAAAGCTTAAGTAATATGTATGATATGTATCTTATACACCTACTGGGATTGTGTATTCGCTGGTCCTTAATAAAGAAAACTACACTATAACAATACTGTATCTAAGTCTGTGACAATATGATAATATTCTTAATATAAGACCTCAGCAAACACTTTCACTTATAAATATGGGTTAGCATAGCAAGATGTTTATTTTGTAAACTGTGGCTCAATTTAGAAGAAAAAGATGACAAAGCAGGGTATGCTTTAGGGTTAGCAGGCCCTTCTCAATCATCCCTCACTTACTTGTTCAGTGTTTAGTTTTTCCTGGTGAGTAGATTTTGTTTTATGCCACTTTTCCCTCAATTAATACAGGATGCTCTATGGCCTGGTATTGTTAGCTCTGTTAATTTAGTTTTATTGTGTAGTCTGGGTAAAATCCCAAACTGCATTAGGTGGTGCTTCATTTTTATAGTATTTGAAGATGAGAAGACAACCAAATGACAGCAAAGATCAACAAAGCAGTTGCATTTTTCTTGAGTATCACTGAAATACTTGCATCTAATATCCATCCATCTACTAGTGTTTGGGTCATATTATTACAAAGGACAAGTGTCAGCCTCATAGTAGTGCTTTAACAGAAATCCCAGGATCACCAGAATCAATAGGATTGTCCTTTTAGCAGAATGAATGTGGCAAGTAATTCAATGCATCACTGAAATATTTCATCTGGAGCTAAAGAAGTGACCTGACAGACTGAAAGAAAACCAGCAGGAATAGAGCAGTGCTTTAAAGTCCACAAATTAATCTCCATTAAAGGAATCTAGTGGTATTCTGGCGTTTTATCAGAAATGTCAGTGAAGAAGCTATCTGGTCATTGCATATCTATACTGTAAAGTGATCAAGGAGGCAGGGATTTACTAACTCAGTAAATCGGGACAGTTGGCCGTTGACTGGAGCCAACAGAGTCAGTAAAGCCCGGGATCTGTAATCCCTCATCGACCTCCTGTTTGATAACATATACAGCTGAGTACAAAAACAGCCACAGCATGACTTAGTAACAGCTCCATGAATCAAGGCACGTGCATCTAGAGCAGTGCAGGCATGTGGATGTGTGCACAGTGAGTGGGGTGGTTTGCTGCAGCTAAACTAATTTCTTGTGTGAACATTGTGTGCTGAGTGATCATACCTCCACAAGAACAGTGCAGTTTCAGGCCTCGCATGGTGAATTAAAAAAAATGAAATTGTGATGGCACACACCAAACGAACACGTGATGTGAGTGTGACCAGCAAAAAGTGCGAAACATTCTGGGGCAAGTGAAGAGGGAGGCATCAGGGTTATACCCACCTGGGGGTGGAGATACCTCCAGGGAAATCTCAGGTGGGGGTGGGGCACCGCTACTTTCTGGGGCAACACTTTCTGAGCATGTGACAAATATAGTTGTGGATGGAACAGCTGCTTTTGATAAGCAATAAAGCTTCAGCATCTGCAGTGCCTCTCTCACTTTCACACACACACACCCAAACAAACAGACACACACTCACACGGACAGAGACACACAGCTATATCCACCCACCTGCCTGCAAGTATGCATACTTTATCACAAAACATCATCATTTTCCAGAACATCCTCCTAGACTCATCAGTAAGCTCTCTGACTGAAAATGTGCTGTTAATATGTCAACACTTGAGGCTGTGCAAAGGTCGTTCATGTTGAAATGCACATTAATACGCATTAATAAACACACCGGTTGGAAGTGTCGTGCTTCGTCAGGCAATGTCGTGCATTCATTATATTCCTCAGTAACTGTTAGATCCTCTCATTTTAGAGAATGCGTGCTCGAAGGGATTACACAGTAAACTGATAGGAATGCACGTTACTGTTACAGCTGTAAAACTGCCGGAACTCTAGCTTTGCCCTGTGCAGCTTCCGCATCTGAACACTAGGATGAGTGTTGGGCTCTGAGACACTATTTTATATTGTGCTACAGTAATGGGATTATATTGACTTAATGATTTTCCTCATTAACAAGCACTATATAAAAGTATTAATTTATTAATGTCTGTTTTTCTTTTTTGCTGTCTTGCGTCTTAGTCAGAGTTCTCATACCAGAGCGTGAAATACTGCCACATTATCAGAAGCCACTGGTGTCTGGGCTTTGAATTTGGACAGCAGCTGAATGAAGGTTCACAGTGGCAGAAAGCACAAGTTAGTCAACCACTTAAGGGCTCTCATGTTCGCCTCATTTGATGTGACACAAACACTGGTTGCTAGAGAAATGTGTGTTTTCCCTGACTGGTTGGTAAGTGGTTTCTGTAGGTTGCTGGCTGTCACTGGGTATAATCAGTTGCAAAAACTGAGAGAATTGTGACGCCAACTGAAAATGGAGAAGGTTCATAGTAAACTTTGTGGCTCAGCACCACAGCCAACATGTTTCATAAGGCGCAACTTTTACTCTGAAAGGGAACCTTCTTCATTTCCAGTTACCATCACACATACAGCTCAGAGTGTTTGTAGACAAGGCCGTCCTTTCCATTCAAATTACGACCACAATAATATGTTAGCAACCATGGAAAGTGTTACCATGGCAGCAAGCAATAGCAAAATCATACAAATGGAAAACTATGACATGTATGACTCAAATTTAAGTGTTTCACTTCAAATTCAAGTCAACTTCTGTAAATACCAAATACCATTTTTGATGTCCTTTCAGAAGGCACTAGATAAGACAGATGAAAAGTGGTGTTTAGGGACACTAAATAATGCTGGGAAATTTGTGTTGTGAGACAGGATTGTATGACTCAGTCTTTTTATGGATTTTTTTTTACTTAGACCCCACCTGTTTTATAGCTACATGATGACAGTGATCATAACCCTTGCTTTTTTTTGGAGTAAGGTCTGACTATTCTGGGGAGGCCTAGAGGGGTCAGGCCATGTGGATTCTGTTGTAGCGGGATGACCTGGATCTTCTGTTTTTTTATTGATTCTTTTGTGTTGCTTCTATAGAGGACTTCAAGGACAGCCTGACACAAAGTTGGTAGTGAAGAAACTCAATGTGTATTCTTATTAGTAGTATAAGTGGCTGCAAATAAAAGAGTACAGGATGACCAATGTCACACCTGTGACCCGTTTTGCCAATAATCATTATTGAAACAACACCTTGTGCATTTTACTTCTGTGAAAGCGGGCAGTATTTGACATCCTGGAAATCAGAACACGCCAAATGACTAAAAGAGCAGACTCCTTATATTTTCATCTTATTTACATAACTCTCCCTATTTCATATGAAGTGCTGCTATACGTTTTCAATAATGCTGACCTTAGCCTGGTTGTGATGTAGTCTTTTTATTTCTACATGTGTTAAATACAGAAAATTTCCGGGAATAATATTTTACTTGGACCCTAAAAAGCTGAGCTCTCCCGCCACCCGACTGAGCTGGAGCATTAAGATGCTGAAGCTCCAAGGTCGCCGGCAAAAAGCCAATAACACGCCAGCAGCTTGCTCACATGGGATGGCAGAGGCGTCAGCTGAATCAACAGTGAGGGATCAGCTGGCTGACGAGAGGAATGTCAGAGATGCTGACAGCTTGGTCATTGCTACAGATCTCTGTGAAGCACGGCAGCATATCCATACTGCCGACTATTGGCTCCACATTTACACTCCTATGCGGCAGTGTTTGCACATTCACGCCAGGTTCATTATATTACATGTGTAGACCTGTTCTGCTTTGTGCCTGTACAACAAGTGAAAACAAGGGTTGCTGTTTGATGTCAGCAGTGGTATTTTCTACTGAAATTGCATACTTGTGTAAATTTTGAGCGACTTTTTATAAAAAATTGTGTATTGTGCAACTCTACGCTGCTGGACTGTGAGGTGATAGGATGATAAGATGTGCACTCACCCTCTGGCTGACCATTTGGCTCATCTACAGGAAGAAAAAGAAAATACAACTATGAAACATGACAGCAGAATTACTTGCATTATGACTCTCTTTTTTTCTTAGTTTGAGCACACTGATTTTACGTATTACGTACTTACATATTTCAGATCATTCAAGCAAATTTTAATATTATGCAAAAAGATATCATGATATCATGATTAAATACAAAATTTATGTTTTTAAATGATGGTTTCATTTATTAAGTCAAAAAAAAACCTTTCATAACCACACAGGTTCCCCTCTTATTAAATCATAAATTAACTTTGAGCAACCGCATTTTTTGGAAAGCTTAGTTCAATTTTTTAGCTACACCCAAACCTGATAGCTATTAAGTCAAGAAATTACTTAAATAAAAACCTGTCTGACAAAGAGAGGTAGTTTTTTTTTGTTTGTTTTTTTTAAAAAGCAGCACATCATGCTGGGATCTAAAGAACCTCAAGAGCATATGCAACAGAAGTCATTGACATCTATGAGTCTGGAAAGGGATACAAAGCCATTTCTAAGGCTTTAGGACTATAGTGAACCATAGTGACAGCTGTTACCCACAAACTGAAAACAGCAGGGAACCTTCCCAGAAGTGGCCAGCTGACCAAAATTACTCTAAGAGTGCATCAATGGCTCATTCAGGAAGTCACAAAAGACCCCAGAACAACATCCAAAGAACTGCCGACCTCCCTTGCCTCAGCTAAGGTCAGAGTTCACAATCCAGCACTAAGACAAAGACTGGGCAAAAATTGCATAGCAGAGTTTCAAGGAGATAACCACTGGTGAACAAAAAAATCATAAAGACTCATCTCATATTTGCCAAAAAACATCTCAATGATCCCAAAGACTTTGGGAAAAGTGCGGTTATACCTTTAATAAAACTAATGTCATACCATTGTCAAACACACCTGCCACTTCTCAGTAACTCAAACAAAAAGAAGGTTTTGAAGTGGACTAGTCAAAGTCCTGCATTAAATCATATTGTGATCCTTTGATATTACTTTAAATAGGCTGTTCATGGTGGAAAACCCTCAGGTGTGGCTGAATTAAAACAAATCTGGAAGACGAGTGGGCCAAAATTCTTCCAGTGATGTGAAAGACACTTCAAGTGATCACGAATACAAATGCCCGTTTGGTTTGAATATCCTTTAAAAGAAGAATTTAAAATTTTTTATTTTGTAATTGCAATAATAATACATAATATTGTAATTTGTTTGATTATCTGCAACGTAAGTGTGAGAAAAAAACAGTGTCCAAAAATCTTAGAAATCACAAAAGAGACAAATACTTTTTCACAGCACTGTAGCCAAATTGCACCTCCACAAAACTGTTTCCACAAATAGAGGCTATTGTGAGGAAAAAAAGATATAATGTAGACATTTGAACAAAGACTTGGTAATCCTCTCTCTTCCAATTACACACACCTTTTGTCTCAACTGCCTTCTGCTCACATCGATCATCACTATTTATGAAAACATAAACAGAGCAGTAGCATGGCGACTTCTTACTCTGTAGGCTAACCCCTGCTGCCCTCTTCTGCAGGTACTTTCAGGGTCACAGGCTATCATTTATATCATTTATCATTTTTGACAGGTGGTCTTATCACCGGGGACTGAGGGCTGCTGTCTGCAAATAGCAGCAAGGGCAACTCCAAAGCTTAAACACAAAACCAGTGCAAAGTAAGTAGTCCCAATACACTCCTATGTCAAAATGTTCAACTTTACAGCATTAAAATGCATTTTAAAGACTGGTACTAAAATATTTTTGGCTTTTGTGGATAAAGTCCTCCTTTAAAACAGGTCTGAGAGGGGTGAATTTAATTTTATAACACAACCACATTGAAAATTGAGTAATGGGTGTGGTCATAGTCTGCAAGGCCTCATGCACTACTTCCAGCATTTAAATGGACCTAATCAGTGCTTGTGTGATGTTGGAGCCTCTTGGAGCATTTACCTGGATTATCTGATTGAGATTGTGGTAGGCTGTGAACAACAGACCATCTATGAAGTTTGAGCTTCAGTTTTGGTGAGTATTTTATTAGTCTGTTTCTGAGCACTAATTAGCTAATATCACTCCAAGCGTTGCACCCACATAGTTTATAGGTACCTAATAAATTAGCACTCCGCACTTTCATCCAAGAACATGGCTACTGCCAAAATGCTAACCTCAAAAATGTAAAATGCTAAGTCCAAAACATATGAGTGATGCCATCCTGGTTAAAGCTATCTTTTATACAGTCTAATGCTAGTCAGTAGCATCTGAATGAAGGCAATGCATGCTAAAAACAGACAGAAGTTAGCAAAACAAAGCACATTTAAGTGCAGCATATTGTCATATCTGTAGCTCGAAATGTCATGTCATCAGTTATGCTGTAGAGTTAAAAATATCGTCGGCGCTTGGATGAAGTTGACAGTTAGGGTACATAATGCCCAACATTTCATAGTCTTGTATAGGACCTGGTCCACTACTGTTATGTATCCATAAATTTGTGTATGCTTTTTAACATTATAGGTTTACAAAATTTACATTTTTGCAGCAAAGTACATTGAAATTTACTCCTGCAGAAATCTTTGTCAGATACTTAATGCCCCAAATAATTAATAATAATTATTAAAGTTTATTAGAGGGGTTTTTGGCACTAAAACACCTTGGATTCAAGAAAAATGTGAGATGTGGAGAGTGTTTAAACCTCTTATTACAGCCATAAAAATGTATATTTTAAAAAAGTGAATTTAGTACTTCATATTCATGACATTAAATGTCAGTGGGTGAACACATGGGAATCCCAAGGGTGGAATATTGTTGAAATGTCTGTATCCCTGTAGAAAAAACTTTCCTTCCTCCGTGTATTGTCCATCTTGTCACTGCCACCTGTTTGAAGCCCATCAGTGAAAACTGTAACCCTAATTCCTTGTGCAGTATGTCTACTGACATATATACATTTTCTTCCGTTGCCACTTAGCTTCTGATATCTCTCCATTTGTAATGATTCCCTCTTAGCGTTCCTTGTCAAAATTAGCCACAGTTCTGTCTCACTCCAAAACAATGTGTTGCTGGCCCGTGTGCCAGAATCCTGCAGGGTCACATCATGTACCCAAGAGCGAGCCTTGCTCTGTCTCATCACCGTAGAGATAATGAGAGTGGAGAAAGGTTTTGTTTTACCTCTGAGGACTCTCAGCGCAGCTGACGGAGCTGCAGGTATTTTCAGCTGTCGCCGCTGCTGGCGTGCAGACAGAAGGGCTCATATGTGTATGTAAGCTAAATGGCCAGAGGCTTCATTTTTCCTAATATAGACCCCTATTGCTCTGATAAGACATTCAAGCTAAAGCTAATACAACCAGACCCTTTCTGGTGATTTAGTTTTTCCATTTACTGCTTTGATAACAACTACACTGAAGGACCCTTTAGGAATCAGCACTTGAGTGGCAGTTAGTTGCTGACAGGTTTCCCCTGTGTATTTCATCATGGGCTTGATTTGCTAGGTGGTATTCAGTAACACAAAGTGTTTGAGGATAAAGTCCAGGGGAGTGTTGGACCTTAGTGACAATAAATATTACGAGGTAAAGACATGGCCTTTACTACCTCTGAAATTTTGTCACAGTTCATGAGGATCGCTGGGCACAGATTTGGAGATTTAATAGGGAGCTGCCTGACCTCTGAGTGATCCATCCTGAGCACAGGGTGGCAGGGAGGTGTCTGTTTTGGCGTGGAGGAGGGGCAGTGAAAGGAGATGGCAGTGAACAAGGGATGGGGATTAAAAGTGTGCTCATTCTGAACTATTCCAGGGACAAGAATCCTGCTCCCCAGAGATCCAGGGACAACTCAACCACTCCGTAATCTCTGGTTGGGACATTTAAAAGGCTTGAGAGCCGGGTGTCTAAAACAACAGCCCCTACCCTCCTCCTCTTCAGCTGTTCAGACTCATTTAAAGAACAATACTTTTCCGCCCTTATTTATCTGCTGCTTGGGGCTGTGCAGCTATTTATGGGTAGTGTTTGTAGCAGACAGGAATCTGCTGCCTTTAATTCACCACAGCCTTGATTCCCGAGGGATCATGGATGGTCATGGCACCAGATGAACTCTGTAAGAACAGGTATTGATTGTCACATCACTTCGCACATCACTCTCTCTTAACTGCAAACGACGCAAATAGAAAGGGAGCTAAATTGGTACTGTAAGGTAACCCTCAGTCCTTTCAAACACCTAAAACATATTTTAATGGAAGGTAAATCAAATACAGAGATGTATTTGTGTACAAAGAGATGTGCAAACAATGCACAGCAGTCCAAGAGCTGGTATGGACACACCAATCCTCTTCTAGAGAATCATAGATTTTGAAAGTTCTATTATGTGTAATTCGGAAGCCATCCAAAAGCTGAACAAAGCGTTTGATTTCCTCTACATGGGCATGTCTGGGTCAACAACAGATGCTGCCCGGAGAGCTGAGCTAATCGGTAGAGTGGGAGTAATACCATAAGGTAATGACAGACACAAGTGGATTAAAAGGGAATGTTGATGGACATGATGGTAGAGATGAGTGACACTCCAGTGTGAAAGAAAGATCCAACATGAGGGCACGACAGGGGATGGTGAAGCTGCAGTTGAACAAAAACTCAATTAGAAGATATCTACAATCAAGATGTTATTTATCCTTACACGGTTCAACCCTCACACTTTCCATCCAGCTTGCATCATCCCTCAGGGGTAGTTTTTTTCCTGAGCACTCATCAACATTCCTCTCCTGTGCTTTACCATCTTGTCTTTCTCCAGTCAAATCAATCTAAACCGATCCAGTATGCCAAGCTTTGCAATAATACTATCTGTTTGTACGCCTCAAATCTTCTCTTGTACCAAGGATGGTAGAAACACGCACGCATCAGTAATACAATACCACTTTCAAAGTCACTTTGAGGATTCCTATGAACAAGCTGGCAGGCAAGCCATAGAGTGATGGAGCTCCTCACAGCCAGTAACAACAAACTGTGCTGCCCTCAATCAAAAAAAAAAAAAAAAAAAAAAAAAGCAGAACCACATTGTAAACCTTAAACTGTTGCAAATTCTCAGCATTTGTACCTTTTAAAACAATTAAAACATAAACTGTAACAGGTGGTTGGACCCCAGCTGCATGCTGGCAACATACTGTTAAAACTCCTACCTTTCTTTGTGGGCTCTGGCATCTTGAGCTGCGTCCCAAAGAAGCTACCAAGGAGTCAAAAGATGCAGGTAGGATTCTTGTATGAGGCGTGGGAGCCTCCTCAGTCCAGGAGGGACAGATAGGTGCTGATGGTGAGTAGGACAATAGCGAATAAAAACCCTCAGACCCCTTTGCAGCAGAGTGATGGGAGATGAAGAGGGCACAGGGATACGGTTTGGAAAAGTCAGTGGGGAGAAGAGGGGGACCGATAACAGATCAAGGAGGGACAGGCTTTTAGGCCTTATATAGAGATGTGGCATGCTCCTCCTCTCTGTAGTTGACAATGCAGCTCCATCCTACACCTACTGTAACATTATTGTCCCATACCCAGTGCGAGGCCATGAATTACAAGTGCATCAGGATGTTAAATTCACAACACTTTTAACTTGACTCATTCTCAAAGTTTGCATCAGTGTTTACAGCATATTTTGGGTGATGTTTTAGAGTCGTAATATTATAATGAATCATTGTTTGAGCATTTAAACACACAGATGGATTGTTTAAGTTTTGTTTTTTTAGTAAGCTGTGCTTACAAAGGCTTAAACTTTGTATATAGTGGAGACTATTTTCAGTGTCAGATATTGTTTACTAACTTGTATTTAAAGCTGCAGCATGATGTATGTGGGATTGACCTAAAAATAGACCACACACATACATTGTGATCAAATAAATATGTTGCTGTGGTGCTGTACAGTACATTCAGCTACACATGGAATTATGGAAATTCCAGATTTTGGACAAATTTTCCAAAATACCAACATTATATTGACTAGTTAGTCTTTTTGAAATTATTTGCTGTAGCCTTTATCTTACTTTGTAATATCATTACTACTAAGATTGCTTCCACGGTAGATCACTGGCAAAACAGGAGGTGGGATATAAAAGGAAAAGGTGTCGTCATTGTTAACAGGCCCGAGGCTGATGTAATACTCTCCGACAATCCTGGGTTATGCTCACATGATATACGACATATTCAGAGAATGTATGGATTCGTTATTCAAAAAAAAGAACAAACTTAGAGTTGACAAGCAGGGGCTCAATGCCAGGTGCCAGATATCAGCTTAATCCAAGGGGAATGCTGTCCAAGAACAGCAGGCTTTCCGACCTGGCAAATAAATAGTGGGGAGATGCCTGGGCACTGGTTATACGGCCTATACTTAGAAAGCTGTCATAAACCTTGACATTTGACATGTGTATCTGACATGAAAAGAGGGTTTCATTGAGATTTATGTAACTGAAAGGGTTGCTTTGGTCCTAATTAATCTTTTTAGCACGTCAAACTCAAGTGATAAATCAAACGTAGTCTTTAATAAGGTCGTGAAGACTAAACAACAAGGCTGAAAGCTGATGGATTTACGAGCGCCAACACACTGAAGCGTCTTCACTTGTACAGTGTCACTCTCCTGCTACTGACAAATATCATGAGCATGTTGGGGACCTCTCTCATATGGAAGTGGATGGCCCAGCTGCACAGTCAAGGCAAGGCTGAGCTCTATTTTGGGGCTGTGGAGCAGGAATGCAGCTTAAAGCATTATGAAGAAACAGAGACAGTCACAGCTTATAGCAAAGCTCTTTTTAAATGAGCAGCAACAAAATTAGACCCATTCTGCAAACCAAAGGAAATCATCATCCTGTGATTAGGAAGCATTCAATTTATCATACACTCCTGCCTTAAACGCCTGTTTTCATAGTTCAGTTTGTGGCCTTTCTTGGTAACAGACAACCATAGTTCAGTTAGCCCATTTATAACTGCAAGTGGGCTCCAGCAGTAAATACTGGGCTTAGGGAAGTATCATGTGGGCTACAAAGAGAACAAAACCATTTGGAGTTGCCTGTGAGGGGCGAGACTTCACATCACAGAGGAGACTAAGCCGTGAGGTCACGTCACACAAATGAAGTTTAATGGAAGCTGGAGGCGTTGAAAAGGACTACACTGACACCCTCTGGCTTCTAGCAGCCATCAAATCCATCACATGAGGAAAAAAACAAGTGCAAATTCACATTTCTGTCCATTGAGAGAGACAAAAGCAACTCTGTTTCCAAGAGAACGTGTGACTGAAAACTACAGTTTTTCCTGTAAAATACTCACAACCAAAAGTGTATTTTGGAGAGATGCATTTTTAGGACATATGCAAACATGCTTGCAGAAGAAATTATATTTAGTAAGGAATAATTACAAACTATCGGCCCGTGTAAAGACCTTACCCATGTGGATTTGAAATTTCAGGACTTCAGTGGTCAACGAACGGAACTTAATTCACATTTCTCTCCCTCTGTTGGTTATTTTGTATTCTAGATCGTATACAGATATTGAGGACTGGGGATTCACATGAAACCTAAGCAGAGTTAATTAACTGCACCTGTATGCATATGCTCCGGGCTTGAAACTGTGATGCTCAATTGCATCGTTAGATTACAGACAGTTAGGATAACAGTGTGTTTTCCATGCTAAATCAATGCTGTAGCTGGGCATCAAGTATAATGTCGAGTTATGAAATATATAGCTGTCTTGCAAAGCGGGCCATTAACATGCTGAATAAATAACATAAAAAATAAACATCAAATAGCCCACCTCTGTGTGGCTTTTTCACCACATCGCATAGTTTAAAATCTCAAGTGTGAAAACTTATAAAAGGTTTTCACCGCATTTTTATTAAATACCGTACTCTGCAAAAGTTTCAAGACACCCCTCCTTTCTTTGTATTTTGCTTCCAAGCAGCCAGACTATCTTGTGTTTTTTAAGTGGTCTTAAGTATCATTTCTCCAGGCTTTCTGAACGTTTTTCACTCATTTTTAGTCCAGTCCTTGTACCTGAGGAACAAAAATTACTCTGCAAGTGGCTACTTAATGTGTGTGAATGTGTGTGTGAATGGGTGAATGACTGAATGTAGTGTAAAGCGCTTTGGGGTCCTATGGACTAGAAAAGCGCTATACAAATGCAGGCCATTTACCATTTACCATTTAAGCTACTTAAGGCTACTAAAAAAGGCCATAAAAGCCACCTAACTCAAGGGATGAACCAGTATTGGGTGTACACATAACAGAAAATTAACAATGGGTCAATTTTAAGTTCTGTCTTTATGAACTTTGTGACTCACAGTTGCACGTGCATTGCAAAAACACATAATTTGTGTCCATTTCTTTAGTTCAACCTACAAAAAATGCTTAAGATAACACAGTTTGACAAGCAAAAAAGGTGATTCCCAAAGAGCTTTCAGCCAAAAACTTGGCATGTCTCAGCATGCTATGTAGCAGGTGAAAATTATCTCAAAGTTATTTCTTTAAGAAATAGGAAAAAAATCCAGAAAAACCCTGATACAGGACCTGAAAGAGATATCTAGTCTTTCAGCTGATTCATTTAATATTTCCTGAAGCCGCATCAGAAACATGCAAATATTATGTGGACCTGTTCTTTATAAAATGTAAGCTTCAAATGTGTAATTAGGTGAATGGTGAGTGATTTCAGCTCTGTATGTGGCACATGGATCGTAAAACTTCCATGTTTATGTAAAAGTTTTCAAAAAAAATTTAAAAATGGAGGTGGTCCGGCAGAAAGTAAAAAGCCAAAACTTCATATGTATGTATACATTTTGTCTCAGCCCTGATAAAGTCTCTGGAAATTTGAATTAAAAACATTAATAAGCACATCTTTGTTTCAACACTCGCACTGTTCTTACCTCCATAAACCAGAATAATTGGGACATGATTGGGACATTTACTAATAAAAAAAGTTTAAAAGTCAAACTCCATAATGATAGAAACAGTAAAATATTTCTTTATTCTTTTGATATTTACACCACAAGCCATCAATAGTCTGAGTAAAAATGGAAAAATGTAGGAAATGCAAGTTGAGATAAACAGAAAAAAAAGCACAGTTCACTTGACATGATGTGAGCTACAGAAAACCGAGCCTACATTACAAATCTCGATGACATTTCTGCAGCAACATCAGGGTGTCTCGGCTAAACTGATAGGTGAGCTTCTTCTTCACCTTGAAGATCTCTCCAGACCGGGCGTAGTTTCTTAGCGCCCTGGACATCTTCTGGTAGGTCATGAGTCTCTTGTTGCCTTTTCTCTGTCCCCACAGTGCAGCTACCTGATCCTTATTCCTGGAGGAAAAGCGGAAAACACCGGCGGCAGCTGGCACCCAGGACAAACAGTGGGCCATGTTTGGATTCTCCAGCATCTCAAAAAGGAAGTGAAAGAGTCGCACCCTTTTACCTGCAGCCATTATGCAAACAGTAAGTAGCCTGTATGATGAAGGTGGATTTAAAGAAAGACTTATCGAAAATCATGGCAGCTGTGCCAAAACAGTTACTACAGATTACAGTTAATCGTTTCCTCAATTGTCACATATTCCCAGAAAATCTCTTCAGTGATGGGATGCCATTTAGTGGAGAGGCTAAAGCTGTAAACAGTGTGATTATCTGATAGATATGTAAAAACAGCTATTGTGGTAAGCGATGCACGGCTCCATTGTTTTTTTACGGTAAAGGGAAGGTCTCTTATTTGCTCTCTTGGTATTATTTCCCTCATACTGATAGCAACAGAGACAATAACAGTATCCAGTGACCAAAAAAAGCAGAACTCACCACTCCCCCTTGCTGCGGCTGGGTGTTTGGTTGATTTTCTTGTTGTCGTGAAGCTTGGCATTGGCCCACGCTCAGACAGTGTTGCTGTTGTGTTTTGGCCGAGTCCTGCTGGAGCATCTTGTGCAAGGAAAGGCTGGAGTGTAGGTTTGATGTTCTTCAATTAGGGAAAAAAGATGAAGAGAAGAAAAGAGAATCAACAGAATTTCCAATTGCAGAGTGCTTACCAGCCTTCAAATATGTGAGAGAAAACTAGTGCTAAAATACAAATTATTGATGCATACAGGTGGCTCATAGTATGCCCAGCAATGCTTGCATGTTTCGTCTGCAGGTACATTTCTTTCCTCCATAGCCGTCCAATGCACCTTGTCTGTCAGAAAAAGCAGAAAATTACTTAGAAGCTGTAGTCAAATAAAATCAGTGAATAATTAATAGATTTCCAGTTTCCACTTACCATTTTCTGCATTGTTTTGTCTGTGATACTCCTCGAGGAACTCTAATATAACCTCCAAATCAGACTGAGTCTCCTGGAAAAAACTCTGATAGATGTAAATAATATAAAACCAGCCTTGAATATGTCAGAATTGAAAAGATGTTGGAAGTTCTCTTTACCATCACTGATAAGGTTGAGTCGAATGCTGTACCGTCCTTGCAGAATGGGAGAATTACACACAACTGACACTGAGACACTCAAGTTCGGGGACTCTTATTATACCCCCCACGGGAGCGGGCTTTCTGCATACATAAAACCAAACGTTTTCTACCCTGGGCTCGCAGGAACAATGACCACCATCCCACAAAGCCCCCGACACAAGCACTAGTCAACCCATCAACAAAGCCTCCCAGCACTGACCACATCCTCCCCGCTGAACCAGATAAGACCTGGCCTGGAGGCAGCTTCTACACACAATGCTCTCGATTCAGGAAAACACACACTTGCTGACACATTTTTCCTCACAGGATGTGTCTTAATTTCATATTTTGTGTGCCTGTTGTAATATTTCACTGCATTGGAGACGGTGCCAAATCTTTCAACATGTTTTTAAAAAATATATTTTGTACGATAATAGCAGCGTGTAGCTTTATTTTGAGTTTTTATTTTTTTTGGGAGAGATGTTGAATCATTGAAAGATGATATTTTCATATCAGCAAAACTGAACAATACTGAGAAAATGATTTAATTCTTACATTTTAAATTATTATATCTTAGTATTTATGGATAAAGATTAGTGCAACCATGAAATATATTTTCCACTTACTATTTACATGTACATAAAAATGATCATTAGAATTTTAAACATTATTACCTTTTTTTTAATTAGTATATCAAACATGTTTGGTGGTAAATCTTGAATAATATAGTGGTGATATGATGGTAATTATGAAGGCTGTAAACTAATCAAATTAAAATATAGTTTGAAAAAATGTAACTAAATTCCAGGTTTTCATTTTTTGCTATATTAGAATTTAAAAAAAAAAGATTTTATATTTTCATGTTTTATTCTGTGACTTTGTCTGTAAAAAAAAAAAAAAAAAAAAAAAAAAAAAAAGTTTTACTTATTTACTTCAGGCTCTATACAGACCTTCAGTCAATCTTTCTTTTTAAAGAAACATTAACCAGCTACTGGTTCCTGTCAACATTAATTGAACTGAATTTGATTTAATTTACTCTGATTTATTTGGACATGTAAAAATGTTTACAACAGTGTTGTTGAATGCTTACAGTGACATAAAAACAATCCAAAAGGCAAAAGGAAAACTGGAGCATATTAAAGTAAAACAATATGCTAAATGCACGAGATCCACATAGGTTTAAAAAAAAAGAAAAGAAAGGAAGAGTAAAAGAGGCACTACAGACGCTATCAGATTTGTAATCATGAATTTCAGTTCACTAATTGCTAAAAAAAATTTTTAATATTAGCAATAAAAGAAATACAAGTATACAAATTAAAATTTTAGTGACATCCTTGATTTTAACTGATGGCTTTGGATCATCCGTCATTTTAACTTTACCCCTTCTTTAAAAGTATGTGCCTGTATCATCCAACTAAAGTGTTGCTAAAGCAATACAGTTTAAATTTATTTTGTTATAAATTACAAAATGAGAATATTAAAGTCTTATTTACAAGTAATATACAGTGAAATCTCTTTCATATACTACTAAAAGCAACTTAAATAATGTACACAAACACTTCTAAATCACAGCATACAGAATCAATTTACAAAGTCTGTTACTTTTTCTGTCCCAAATTCTCAAATAATGACATGCTTTGAATAAATAGGGATCCAGAAAGAAAACCTCTAAGGAAAACCACTTTGATTTGGTTCTGTGAGGTTAATTTTACTCTTAACTTTTGTTGCTGCTGCCTTGAAGTCAATCTGGTAAGCAAACAGTATGCTAAATAATCCACACAGTACTGGTTGCAACTGCCAGAAAATGTGTATGTTGTTCAGTAAAGGTATTGAAATAAAAAAAAACAAAAGAAAAGAAAACAAAAAAACATTTTTATAGGTTTTTTGTAAATTAATACATTTTACAACCAGGATCCAGCATGTAACGAAAATATTTGAGTCTTTGAAAACTTTGACATCCTGAGAGCTCTCCGCCACCTCAGAGTTTGGTGTGTGAGGTGAAGCTTGCGGCCAGGTCGTAATCTTCGTGCGGCTGATAGTGAGCGTACCAGCTGTGCCAGTCTGCTGCCGCAGAGCCGCAGTAGCTCTGCTCGGACGGATTGTGCTGCTGGGTGTGGGCCTCCTCCTGTGGAGGGTGACGGGGCAGGTGCATGGGCACATGTGCAGAGCCGAGCCTGTGCAGGATGTCTGGGTTAAACTGGTAGGTGAGTTTGCGGCGTACTTTGATGATCTCCCCAGTACGGCTGTAGTTTCTCAGAGCTCTTGCCATTTTCTGATAGGTCATAGTCTTGCGGTTGCCCTTACGCTGGCCCCAGCACTCAGCCAGCTTCTCCTTGTTTTTGGAGATGAAGTGGAAGGTGCCGCTGCCGCTGTCCGTCCACTGGATTGAGTCGCCCATGTTGGGGTCATTCAGAGCCTCGTGCAGGTATTCATAAAGTCTGAGCTTCTTCCGACCTGAGGAGACGGACAACACCGTCGTTTCAGTTTTGATTGCACAAAAAAGTGTAACAACAACTAATTTTCAGGTGTTTTTAAAACACTGATCACCTTTGCCATTCCTTTGTGGTGGTAAGATGGAGTAAAAATGTGGGGATTCATTTTGCACTGAGTGACTCAACGCAACATCGGGTATGACCTGAGGCCAAGACTGCTGCTGTAAAAAACACATTTCATATAAATATCCAGATTTCTATAATCTCTGTTCTCAAACTTATCAATGCTTTACACTTACAGCCATGTCATTCCAGTCATAAACAGGAGTTGGGACTTCAGACTGGTGTGTGACGAGGCAACAGGAGATCTGACACTGCAGTGATTGGTGGTGACTTCCCAGATTCTCGTAATATGAATAATCTGAAAAGACAATTTCAACTTTAGTACATCAAAAATCATGTAAAACTTTAAGAATAAAGACTCAAATTGTGTTTTTTACCTCAGCACAAAGAACCCCTCCCCAAATAAAAACAATTCAATCAATCTAACAGATCCGTAAAGTTCACCTGAATCGTAGTATGAATTGTTCGAATGCTGCTGAATCACATCGATTGCATCCTGAAAGTGCTGATTGATGTCACTGTCCAAAGATGTCTGAAATACAAATCCGCCTCATTTTATACAAACTAATATAAAGAGGTAAAATAATAATAAAGCATGAAATGCATTTAATATTTATTTAAAAATCGAAACATTTGTAATTAGCATTTATTCTAACTCACCAATTTGTATGTGTTTCCCTCACTTGAGGCCATTTCTGTCCCTACCGGTGAGCGCTGCTACACTAGTGCAGGTGCACACTTTGGACAGGTATATATATGTAGGAGACCTCCAATACCCGTTTGCCGTTCAGCCACATAATAGAAAGAGAGGCCGGTCAATTTAAATGTTTTAATGTACCGCACTTCTTCTTTTTTGGAAGCGCAGACCAGATAGACTTCTAAGCATCACTTTCTCTCTCTCTCTCTCTAATCACGCAGATTACAATCTACCAAGAACAAAAACCTCTTTTATTGCGTGCTCCAACCAGGGATAACACCAATTCTCAGCCTTACCTAAGAATTTGCATACTGGGCGAGATGTCACTAACATATCTATAATCTGGGCTGTCCAGTTATTCGCTTTTTGGAAGAATGAAATATGAGTCAGTGGAGCTGCAGGAAATTTTCCATTGTGGCTTTCGTCTTCTGCAGATAAATAAATTAGAATCTTCCTAAAAAGTTAGAAGATATTACAATAAATTCACAGAACACTAAAAGAACCAAAAAGTGGATTTTAACTTATCTTCCACTGTAACTTTTACATCCACTGTAGCGTCATTTTTCGATCATTTATTTAGCCAATTCAAAGTTTACTAATGCAACTTTAATCTGAAATTCTATCGCTACGCCGCACAAAAAGTGCAATCCTAGAATTTCTGATGCATTAAACAAAAAAAAATTAAGTTAAAATCAGAAAGAAAAGCACTAAAAACAGTCATTATTTTTTCTGTACAATAAACATGATCATTAAAGAGAAACAGCTGGCACGGTTTACAGTTATGTACTTATTAATAGAAGAAAACAAGCTTCATATTCAGGTGTACAAGGACTCTGTGTGGAGTTGAAGCCAAATAAAAAAGCCACAAGCATATAAATTTTCAATCGAGCAGAATGCTTTTAATGCAGCTTCAGATAAACGGGATTATAAAGGTTAATGGTTAATAATGCGATCACTGTCGAAGTAAGCCTGAGTCTTTTTCTTTCTTCTTTTTTCCGCACCACAGAGCTAACCCCCCTGTTCAAATAAACATTGGCTTTTTGAGAAGTTCTTTTTCACAGGCGTGGAGTTTTAAATATCAACTGACTAGTTCCTGAAGTTCCCCTTTCAGCTCAGTTAAAGTTTGCAGGCAGTCAGACCTGAGTGCACAGCTGGAAACGTCATGGAAACAAAGATGTGGACCTGCAGAGATTATAACTTATGTTAGGGTTATGTTAGCTTCACTCAGATGATGTGATTTGCATTTTAATTCTAAGATGTTTTTACTCTTTAACACAGTTTTCCCCCAATAAAAAAACACTACCTTATTACAGTTAAGTGTGTGTGTGTGTGTGTGTGTGTGTGTGTGTGTGTGTGTGTGTGTGTGTGTGTGAGAGAGAGAGAGAGAACAAGCATGCAAATGTCAGTGTGAGTGCGTGGTACATGTGTGTTTCCTGCCTGTGCAGCAGGCTGATAAAAACAAAGAACCACAAACCTTGTCCCCGCTCCCACTTTGTCTTTCCCTGTTTCCATTCAGGGTGAAACTCCATAAATTAAAGACCACAACCTGTCGGGGTGCAGCCAAGGCCTGACAGCTGTGTGCTGGTTGTGGCACTGTGTGGGACTGTGTGGGATGAGGAGCTTGCTCCATTAAGTTGCTCGTCTGGCTTTTTCATTAGTGGTATAGCCTGTATTATTATATCAACACTGGTATTTGGTCTTTCTTTATCACTAAAGAGGTCAGTTACTGCACTCACTAACAACAGGGAAGTAGCATGGGCTGCTTTTTGAAACCATGGTGGCTATTGTGTTACTCTCATTTTACCCTAGTCTGATTCGTCCACTATTTCCGTGATTGCCCTCTCCAGGGTTGCTAATAACTGCAGTAGTAGATGGTCTGGACTAAAATTGCTGAACACATCCCCCAGAGAACAATGTGGAACACTTTTGTTGGTCTCTTGATGTTTTTTTAAATCGTCTGATCATAAGATCAAAACTGTCTATTGTTATGCTTAAATACATGCAAATGATGCTGGCATGTTATCATGCTGAACCATAAACAGTTTAAACAATAGCTGTACCTACAGCACTGTGCGAATCTCTTCAGCTAACTCTCATTTCTCTGCATATTTTTTCCAAGGAGTCAGACTTTCTTTTAAGGTTTTTACACCTAACTGAAAAAACCTTAGCAAAGAACCAATTTTAAAATGTATCTTTAGGCACTTTGTTACCAGCAGTTTGCTGTGAATCTGCGAGGAATTCTAGATGCAACACAGGTTGACAGGCTTAAAATATTTTCTGTGTGTCAATAAGGTGATTCTCAAAGAGCCATTAGCTAAACACTTGCCATATCTCATCATCATGTATCCTTAAAAAATGTGAAAAAACAAAACTTGTGTCCGCGCTGTAACATTTGTTTTTGCATTTGAAGAAAAGCGCTGACACGGGGCCTGAGAGATGGATCTGACCTTTCAGCTGATCCATCTACAAAATAAGGTCTGTAAAACAAGGTGGAAGCTCTGTCATGGTTTGGGAATGCAACATAATCTGGAAAGCCTCTGTTTAGCAACAGCTTCATATTTCAAAATGACAATGATCCCAAATACGCTGCCATTGCAGTAAAGTCTCATTCACGGATTGGCCTCCTCAGAGTCCAGATCCCAATATTATTAATGCAGTGTGGGATCATCCTGACAGAGAATAGAACAAAAGGCAGCCAACATCCAAAGAAGAGCTTTGAATATCCTTCAAGAAGCCTGGAGAACAGTTCCTGAAGGCTACTTAAAGAAATCAGAAGAAAGCTCACTAAGAGAGTTCAAGCTGTGTTGAACTCTGTTAGGCAAAGGCGGTCACACCTTGTGTTAATTTTCCAGCTGGTTAGAATTGTAAAAATTCTGTTATTCCACATATGACTGCACACTTCATTAACTTCCTAAAACCCAAACTCTTCCACGGCATGCATTTTTAATTTCTCTTTGATATTTGGGCTGATTGGGACCCAATGAACGTAAAAACAAAGAATTACCAGATTTTTTTCTTTTTACCTGATTTTTTGTTTCTAAGAAAAATGAGAGCCACATATTCGTTTAAAATTTCGATAGACCAGTAGCAGTGTAATGTACTCATAAGTGGATATCAGGCCCTTGTAGAGCAAAATGGAGTATTTTGGTCTAAATAACCCAAAATGTGATGTCTACAAATGTGGACGCCAGGTCCTAGGAGGTTAAATCACTGCAGAGTACTGCAAACGCCAGTGTTAGAAGTAAGTTCTCCAGACTGTCCATTAAGCCAAAACACAGCACCTTCTCTATATAGTCATCTGCCAGGTATCATCATTATCATCATTATTATTATCAATATTTCTTAGTCTATATTCTGCCTGTAGTCTTTTACATTGTTTTCTTGCGTTCTTTATCAACTAGTCAGTTATATCCATATATAGCATTTGTTCTTGTTTTATACTTGTGCATATATGCTGTTATGCTTTGTTCCATACATTTGTATATTTAGATTGTTATTCATGAGAATTGTGAGATACTAATATGGTGCTAATGACACAATAATACTTAAATAATTGTTCTTCTTTTACTCGTTACAGATTAATCTGTGTGCATTTTTAATGTTCCCTTTATATTGTGAATTCTTCTAGCTTCAGTAATCCTGAAAATTTGCAACAATTTAAATATTTATTCCACTACTCTCTGTTCTTTCTCAAATAGCTAAAAGCGCTCCACCACAATCTTTTCTGTTCTGTTCTACAGAACAAAATCACTCCACAGTGACAGTGTAAGCAACAGCTTACCTGTGTAAATGAAAGAAAGAAAAAATATTTATTATATACTAAACTGAACAAAGTGTTTCAGTTTTATGATGCAAACCTTTTTCTTAATGTGATACCAGTTTTGTAGATATTTTGCTCCCATTTTAGGATGTTCAGAAATCTTCTATCAGATCAAAATGTTTTATCATGTATTTATCGTTGTGCAATTGTAGTTAACGGTGGATGTTATTGTTGTGTTGCCTGTGTTTTTGGATGGAAGAGTGTGAAAGACATACAAAGGCAGGGAGAGGGAGATGGAGGTTCGATTGTGAAGGTGTTGCAGTATGTTTTTAGGCAGAGCAGAGCTAGGCTGCAGCGGTATCTCTCCAAACAAAGAAGCACTTTCCTTCCCCTTCTCAATTCAATAGCTGCGTGCACGTCTGCACCAGTGTGGGAACGGCAGGTTAACCACAACACAGTCAGTACCATTGTTCTTCTTTATTTACTGGCACTCCATGAAAATCAAGAAGTGGTAAAGCCAGGCATGCATAATTATACTATTAGACTGAAAGCTGCTGTGACCGCAGAGTTGTAATTATTATCTATGCACTGCGATCATGTTTGTATAATGGGTGACACATTAGCAGAGAGACAAAGCTCATTCTGAGACTTTTAGTGTTTTAGTGTTAAAGTTTAAACAGGGTTCATGTTTTTTTTTCTTTTTGTTTGTTTTTTGACAGGCACCTTTACCTTTTCGCTCATTATGGTTTAGATAAAACTCTTTAAGACTTAATATCATGTGGATTCTACATGGGTAAGCACAAAACATCACACTTCTATACTGACAGTCTGTCCTTTGAATTAATGTGGAATAAAATGTCATAAATAAACGTAAATATCTACTCCTCAAATGAAGCTGGTATTTGTGTCGTGGCTTATTTTCTAAAGGTCTGCATCGGTGCGAACAGGCCAGCAGATGGCAGAATAGAGCAGTAAATTAAATACATAAGGAGAACTGGAAAACTTCTAACTCTCTTTTTGTTTGTTGATCCAGCACTCAAGAGGTTTAATGTTTTAAACGTGATAG
This sequence comes from Aulonocara sp. 'chitande type north' Nkhata Bay, assembly GCF_057382095.1. Classification (NCBI taxonomy): domain Eukaryota; kingdom Metazoa; phylum Chordata; class Actinopteri; order Cichliformes; family Cichlidae; genus Aulonocara; species Aulonocara sp. 'chitande type north' Nkhata Bay. The sequence goes on along the minus strand of NC_141360.1, from coordinate 28,057,881 downwards.
ATATGCTCTTTGAGGGTCAAAAGATCAAAACTGGGATAAAATTATAAATATTATATTTTATTGCTGTACATACATACACTCAACAAAAATATAAACGCAACACCTTTGTTACTGCTCCCATTCCCCATGGGATGGACGTAGAGACCTAAAATTCATTCCAGATACACAATATAACCATCCCTCCCAAACAGTGGTCACAAATCAGTCCAAATGTGTGGTAGTGGGCACATCTGCTATATTGAGATAATCCATCCCACCTCACAGGTGTGCCACATCAGGATGCTGATCTGACATCATGAGTAGTGCACAGGTGTACCTCAGACTGCCCACAACAAAAGGCCACCCTGGAATGTGCAGTTTTGTCTCACAGCAAGATGCCACAAGCAATGAGGGAGCGTGCAATTGGCATGCTGACAGCAGGAATGTCAACCAGATCTGTCGCCCGTGCATTGAATGTTCATTTCTCAACCATAAGCCGTCTCCACAGGCGTTTCAGAGAATATGGCAGCACATCCAACCGGCCTCACAACCGCAGACCTCGTGTAACCACACCAGCCCAGGACCTCCACATCCAGCAGGTTCACCTCCAAGATCGTCTGAGACCAGCCACCCAGACAGCTGCTGGAACAATTGGTTTGCACAACCAAACAATTTCTGCACAAACTGTCAGAAACCGCCTCAGGGACGCTCAACTGCATGCCCGTCGTCCTCATCGGGGTCTTGACCTGACTCCAGCTCGTCGCCGTAACAGACTTGTGTGGGCAAATGCTCACATTCGATGGCGTCTGGCACGTTGGAGAGGTGTGCGCTTCACGGATGAATCATGGTTCACATTGTTCAGGGCAGATGGCAGCTGAGAATGTCCCAGTTCTTGCATGGCCAGCATACTCACCGGACATGTCACCCATTGAGCATGTTCGGGTGGTGTGGGTGTGATCATAACCTGCCTTCAATATAGACATATGCCTGGACAGAGCGATACATGGCGTGCAGGAACATGCAGAAACATAAGTAAAAGGGCTTTGACTGCAGGCTTTATAGATGTTGTGCAGAAAAACTTTTATGGCAAAAACGTTTGTGAGATGCTGATGCAGTTTTTGGGCTTTCAGTCCAATCGCTGCTGCCCTGTACTCTGAAACTTTCCATTTAGTGTGTAATGTTTATGATAATGTGCTTTTCAGTGTTGCTAAAACAATGACAGTACTATTTACAGAGGAAGTGGCATTTTGTCTAATATGGTGAAGTAATGACACACACGCACAAAGAAACCCTTCAAGTATGGGGAAGTTTAAAATTGCACTTAAAGTGATTTGTGTATTTCAGGTTACATTTTATTGGATACATTTCCTCAGAGATCAAACAGAAAAACAAAGGCCACAAGCTCTGCTGTGAGCTGAGGTAGCACAAAACGAATTAAAAAACATCAGATCAGTGTGTCTAATTAGCAAACAGCGTTAGAGAGTAAAATCCATTAATTGGATAGTGATGTGGTGGAATATTTAGTTTGGAATAGATTTAAAAACAAGAGAAAAAATGTGCTGAAAGGTGGTTTGGGGGATTCAGAGAGAGGTTTTCTACTTTCTGCAGTACATCACTGCACTATATGCCACCACTCCCACAACTGCTACTAATGCAGCGCCTCCATAAAGCAGCTCGGTGGAGCTCAGAGGTTTGGTCTTGGGAGCAGTTGGCCGTGGCTGCAGCTTCTCTGCAGGCTCCTTAACTGAATGTTTATCCACGTCTGTGAGGGGGATCTGTGAAAACTGTTGTTGCCCGACACTTGCTGCTGGAGGCTCCGGTGCAATTGGTGCTAGAATAGAAGGAGGGTGGAGGCCCTGAATGGAATACAGCTCCTCTACTTCAGATGTTGTGGTTGAAGGGACTGGGGTGGATGTTGTGGAGGGGGGGTCGAGCTTAACAATAGGCAGAGGAGGCAAGGCCATCGGGGGAACCACGTGCCTGAACTCTCCTGGCTCACGCTCCATATAAGGCTCCTCTGCTGACACCAGGAGCTCCTGAGTTTCTGGGGCCTGGAGGTCCTGCTCCTCTTCCCTGAGTGCCACCAGCTCCCTCTCCCCACCCAACACACTTAACATACTTGTTTGCATCTCCTCATCTTCTTCCTCCTCTTCCTCTGCTCGCTTCCCTTTCTTCTCTGCCTCCTCAAGCATCTCAGCCTCGTCCCGCTCCAGGTGGACCATGTCAGAGTTGGAGGAGTGGTTCTCCTCCCCTGTCAGAAGTGTCCCGTCACTGCTGTCGAGGCTCTTGGTGTCCTCGGGGTCTACATCGCCCATTGTGGACCAGGACTCTGCCAGCAGGCTCTCACTCTGCCAGCGTGCAGGAGTTTCTGCCTGAGTCAGCAGTGCAGCAGAAGCAGGGATGAGGGTCTCTCTGCCTCCTCCATCCCCCCTGGTGGGCTCGAGTGGGGCCTTTCCCTCCAGAATGAAGGCTGGCTGCAGAAGGGACAGAGAAGATCGCAGGTGGGACAAAGATTCAGGTAGACTCACCAAAATATCACACCAGGGTCAAAATTTTGTATAAACATGGAAAGAGGGATATTCTATATCTTTTATATTATTTATGGTATAACTTTGGGCTCCAAAGTACCAACTGAGAATCATTTAAACATAAAAGCCTGAGTATTGATGGTGACCATGTTCAACCCATTACACCCGCAGCGTACCCATCTTCTGATGGGTGCTTCCAGCAGGCTTAGATACCATGTTACAAGGTTCAAATGATCTCAAGCAGGTTTCTTGATGATTCAATCATAAGATCTCAATCCAATCGAGCACTGTTGGGAATGCGGTGGAACAGGAGATCCACATCATGGAGGTGTAGCCAACAAATCTGCAGCAACTGTGTGATGCTATCATGTTAATATGGAGCAGAATTGGTGAGGAGTGTTTACAGCACTTAGCTTGATCCGCACCACAAAGAATTAAGTTAGCTCTGAAAACAGGCTCCCACAAGGTGTACCTGATAAAGTGGATGGTGAGTATATGACGCATTGAAAATAAAACAGGACTTAAAATAAGTGCATTGAAATCCCATGTTAATCACTGATAGGGTCTCTTCTTCAGAAGTGTATTTACCTTCAAGTACATTTTGCTTAGGAAACCTTTGTGTTTTAATAAAACCGTAAATCCAGCACAACCCTTGTGTCTACAATATTTGTCTTAAGTGGTGGTAATTCCTACGTTTATTCAGCTTTACTTGTTCTGAATATGCCAAAAGTCATACTCAAGATCAAGACAGTAGTTTTTTCTTTTTGAGTTGTAAACAAGTCATGAAGGTGCTAATGTTAGACATAACTTTATTTTCTTTACTTCAAAGGACAAAAATACCTCCGCTTCCAGGCCTGTGATGCAAAATGTTACCAAGAGGACTGTGCTGATTACATATTACCTCAGTTATTTTCAGATTAGCACCTCGTGTCTCAGCTTAAATCACAAAATTTGTGCTCACTGTTCTGGATGCCTTTATTTAGAATTTAGAATCACAATTCTTCCACTGTGTGCACCCTTAAAAGTCTGTGTGGTGGTGGTAGTACGATAAAGGACACCTACAGAGAGACTACAGTGCATGCTGCTACAGGCCAGAAAAGCACACACTGCTCCAAGTGGGTCCCACTTTTTGGAAAACACAGCCTCATGTCTTCACAAAGACATGTAGTTACTGATACTCTGCAGCACAGCCACAGAATCCCCTCATGGCTGCTACTGTTACAGATTTTACATGTCTGTGCTCTCATTGACATGAGTGAGGGTTGTGATTGGAAAAAGTTGCTCACTAGCTTGTCGTTATTGCAGCAGTCTGTGGCTATCTATAGCCTCGACCTGCATATCTTACTATGTTTAGACACTGTATACATCTCCATCTGTCACCCGAGAGTGGCAGCTCTTTTAGTGATTTCACATGGCATGAGAATAGGGCGAGAGTAGTGACACGAAATGGAAACGATTATGTCGCAGTCTACCTCTAAATTTAAAGGAAATGTTAATATATAATCATATGAAATCAGAATTTTGGAGAAAATATACATTTTTGATAATGGTTAGCACTGTTGTGTACGCATGCATTCAGCCCGAATGTGCCACATAGACTGAAGGTGACCCCCCTGTTCCCAGCTCAGCTTCGCCTGCACAGATTTGTCACCCTCATGCCAGTCCCAGAATAGATATTTTTAGCACGTCTGTGTGATGTTGTATCACATTTACAACATGTGGCCTGTCTGCGTGTCTCGCTGATTTCAGAACATACCTCTTAATGAGCCTCTAACAGTCGCTCTACACCTTGAATTTGTTATATTAGTTCTTAACACAGTATTACATGTTGCGGATCGCTGTAGAGAAAAACAAATAAAGGTAATTAGCGATGCAGAAGTTAAAATTTGATTCAGTTTTAGTAGAAAAGCTGAGGAATTTCCTTCAGTTGATATCTTTACAAAGGAGGCCTATCAAATCTCATGTTTATTATACCGTAATATGACTTCAATAAGGAAATTGTGTAGTGGTTCAGCTGAGTGTTGTTGTCTCATTGTGTTTCTCAGCCATTAGCTGGTAAAACATATCTCCCACAGTACAAGAAATAAAATTATAAGATAAGATAAGTATCAATCCTGAGGGAAATTCTTACAGTCAATAACAATAGAACCAAGAGCAGAAACACGAACAGTGTGGAGTCACAGAGAGTAAAAACAACAACAAAAAAAACCCCTCAACTGCTAAAAAACAAGGTGCTGAAAAGAATAACATTATGAAAAATAAACATAAATACAAATATGATCATTAGTAATAAGGTTAACACAACTTGCAAATGCAAATAGTATTATTGTAGTAATAATCCTCCTATCTGGTAAAGAACATGTGTTTTATTTAAAGATTGCTTCACTGTTGCTGCTTTAAACGCACATACCTGCAGTTCAAAAACAAGACAGTTTCTTTTGTGTTGCCTCACAGAGGAAAGGCCTTTCCTGTCTGTTATGCAACAGCTTGTAACTTTTTTGTGCAATAAAACCTCTGACTGGGTAAAAACAATAGGAGCCTTTTAGGCAATGGACAAACTTTTTCATTTTAGAGGAGTACCCTCACTGCTGATGTATTTCTTGAGGCATTTATTAGGTTTTGGGGACTAAAATCCTTTATGTTGGGCTGGATTGTCTTTTTTGTTCTTGTGGACAGTCTGCTTTGTAGTAATAAACACCATAAAATGAATAAAATTGTAAGTTCATATATTACACACATTAGTTTTTATCATAACAAAAGCTACAGTGAGCTTTAAAAACATTAGAAGCCAACCAGTTTATTGTTAAAGTGTATTGGTATTGATATTGATATACCTTTATTAGTCCCACAAGGGGAAATTTCATAGCAAATATCTATTTGACTTGGCTCTCCTCTGGAAACAACACCTCTTCTTCGTTAGATGGGGTCAGAAGGAAGGTTGTGAAGGGCTCGTCGGAATGGCCTTTGTTCCTTCTTTTGGTCCAACTTGATAATCATTCAAGCTGGTGCCAGTGGCAAAGCTCACCATTCTTTTTTTATTAACCTTGCTGAGGCTGCCTAAACCAACAAAACACTGCAAAAGTTAGAGTCAGAACTAAAGAACAAAAAAGAATAATAAAAAGTTCAAAGAGTGAGCTTTCAACCCTTCAACTCCACCCCTTCCTTAGAGAGCAAACGCCATCCAGACGTCCTAGTTGCCATATTTCCTCACACAGACACTGTGGCTCTGCGGGCCTGTGCAGCCTTAAAGTTGACCACACAAAAATGTTAAGCCCTGCATGCACACAAACAGACAGCAAAGCTCATTTGTGTCCTTACTTGCTGCTGTGTGCTCCACCTTTCCTTACTGTCCTACTTGAGTAATTGGATTCCCATTGATCCTATCCTAGCTCTAACAGACTTGTGATAAAGCAAATGCTCAGGGAGATTTAAAGCACTCTTTCTGTACAATGCACAATGGGGGCAGAGTGATATTGCATATTCACAAAAGGTCAGCTTTCAATGTCAAAGTTGAAGAGTGAGCTGATAAGACACACCTCCTGTCCATTTCGCTGTCTTGTATTTGTCCTTCCTGCAATCATCCTTCTAACGCTCACAGCATTAAAAGACGCACTCGGCCCCCAAAATCAAATCACAGTCTTAATTCAGAGCACAGTACTCCTTCACGTTTGATCCTGTAGAGGAGTCCAAGATTTATTTTCTGCAAGTTTAAAAAAACAAGAGAGAGAGAGAGAGAGAGAGAAAGATCCAAGCATACCTGTGTCCTCTCGATGAGCTGCTAGATGAGAGATCAAAGTGTGATGTGCATTCAGACACAAATTCACAAATCAACAGATAGGCAGACATGCATGCTGGAGCTGGCACAGGAGTAACAAGGTAGGCAAGCTGTGCAAAAGTCTCTCTCTCCCCCTCCCTCCTTGTCTAGCTCTCTCTCTTTTTTCTCTCTCTCTCTGAGCCACCCTACTTCCCAAATCCATCACATAAGAGCTGGCTGGAGAGGAGTCAGCAGTGACTTCACTGTGAAGCAGGATAAATGTTGTAAGTCCTCTGACTCTGAATTAATCAAGGTGTGAATCTTCGTGTTTGCGGTCGCTAAAGGTTGGCAGATGTTAGCGTGAGTAGCATTCGCTTAGGTCAACAGTCTGTGGACTTTTTATGTTCACTGTCCAAACAGCAGATTATCAGTCAGCTCACAGTGTGCACAGCAGGAGCACAGAATGGAAAATGCACGTCAGATGGGGAGAAGAGCCATTTTTAAACCAGAACTTTCCAACTTCTAGTTCCCCCTGCTGGCAAGACACTTCATAAAAGAAGGAGCAACTCCACCAACATGTTTTATTTATTTATCTGCCTTGCACTTATTCTTTTTAACTGTATATATGCCACTCTGCACTCTCAACTACCCCGTGGGGATAAATACAGTTATCTAAATCTAAAAACTATAGCTTTACATTTTAAAACGGAACTCAAGCTCTGTATTTATAATTATCTTGTTTCATCCTCTCATTTCTTCTGCTTTCTCTCTGCTGTTAAACATTTATACAAAGAAAGCAAAATACCACAATAAAGTCTTAATTTTATTCTACAGAGGTATGTTTGAGTTGGTTTGGAAATAGGATGTTAAAGTTGGAACTGCCAGGCAAGAAGAAAAGAGAATGCAGTGAAAGAGGAAACAAAGCGGGTTAGTATGGCACAGGAGAATGCCAACAAAGAAGACCACAATTAAAACCTGAGATGGTTTTCCAACAGTCTTGAAGGAGTTCCCAGAGATGCTGAGCACTTGGTAGCCTTCCCTCTGAGGTCCATCTCACCCCAAACCATCTCAATTGGATTTAAGTCAGTTGACTGAGGAGACCAGGTCATCTGGTGCAGCACTCCATCACTCTCCTTCTTGGTCCAATAGCCCTTATGTCACAGAGTAGGAATTTGTATTTGCCTTTTATAATTGGTTTTATTCTGATTTTAGTGTTTATTTATGAGTGTAGTTTTTATTTGCATGATTTATTCTGTTTGTATTCCATGTTTTTATATGACATTGTTTTAATCCACTGTGGACTGGCTAGGCAAATTGGCTGATAGCGATCACTTGCTGAGGCATGGGTGTGTCCCGAGGTGGCCTATCAGCTGTTTAAAGGACCTATTAAAAGTGAGCTGGCTGACCACTAATGGAGAGAGGCCCCACATATGAAGAGGAATGCATGAAGGCGAGTGTGGAAAAGAGGGACCAGCTGCCTGATCGTAGCGTGCGACGGCTCATTTGGAGATGGACCGGTTCCGACAGCAGGGCAGAGGTACACCTCTGCCTGCATTTGTGAATAGTGTCTCCACTGCTGTTCACCAGGTGCAGTCGTGTTGGGAGAGGGTCGCCATGGCCATTAGCCAGGTCAGCTTCCGGGACGATGGTTCTGGCCAGTAAATGTTTACTTAAAGGGCGAATCCGCAAGGGGAGCCGCGGTGGCATCGAGCGACAGTGTGTGAGCTGGGCTGGTATGTGACAAGCTAAGTGGAGGGACGAGACGGGGATAGGAGGCTTCTCCTTGTCTGCCTGGGACAAGGCTGGCATGGTCCCCGCTTTGGAAGAGGAATTTTTGTCCTGCTCATGAACACATAAGGAACATTCATCCTGGGTTGTGGGTCAGTTGCATCGTGGGACTGGGTGGGATTTTAGATGCATGAAGAAAATTGTTGTCATATTAGGCAATTAGGCAGTTTCGTTGTAGCACTTGATGGTCTTTGGGACTGCACTTGGGGACAGATTCAGAGTTTTAGCAATTTTCCAAACTGACTGACCTTCAGTTCTTAAAGTAACAATGGACTGTCATTTCTCTTCCTTTTTTTTTTTTTTTTAAAGCTTAGAGTTCATATTATAGCAAGAATCAAATTTCAAATAATGCTGCCAGCTGTGTACCAACCTGACTTCTGTCCCAACCCCATTAAAAAGGTCAAGAAATTCCACAAATCAACCCTGACAAGGCACACCTGTGAAGTAAAAACTGTGACTACATCATGAATTCATTCAATTCATTCAATTCATTGAGAAAAGGCCAAGGGTTTGCAGCACTGGCAACAAAGCAAATGGTGGCTACTTAGAGGATTCTCAAATATAAAACATATTTAGAGTTACTTATCAATTTTTTTTCTTTGCTACATTGTTCCATATATCTTGTTTTATATATTTGATGTCTTTGGTATGTGTCTACAGTTTAGAAAGTAGTAAAAATAAAGAAATGAGAAGGTTTGTCCAAACGTTTGACTGGTAGTGTATATTCGAAAACATAACTCCTATTTTGGAATATTGAAGATGCCATAGTGTGATATAGATACGAATAAAGCTAATATAAAGAATATATCATTATATGATTTGTGTTTTCTTACTTCCCCCAGGGAATATAAAGGTATTTACTTTCCTCATTTCAGCATAGACAAATACAGTTATAGTAATATTCAGTAATATTGTAGAAATAAACAACTCTAAATAACCTTTTCATATAATTTAAAACAGCTGTAGTAGCAGGCTAATAAAATAAAAAACAAAAACAACCAGAATACAGATAAGAACTTTATCCTGAGAAAATCCTAAGGGAAACTACTATTAACACAGTAAATGTAGTAAAACAACTACAAACAATATTATTATGAAATACATAAACATTATTATATGAATAAAATATAACAAATATAACATTTTAATTGTTACATCAACTCAACCTTAAACCTTTTTTTAAACTGTAGCAATAAAGATTTTTGTTAAGAGATAATGTACAGAAATAAATATATTTATATTTTCTAACTTAAAAACTGATAAGTTATAGTTACGTTTATACTTCACTGTGTCCGTGACACGTTGAAAACTGAGTAAACAGCCACTTTTTTCTTTATTCACTCGTCTCGCTCCTTCCTCGCACTTGACGACCTCTTCCGCCGGAAGTAAACATCACGTGACTCTGAAAATCAGCTGATCCTCCGTAGACATCTTTACGAGTCACGACTGCGGCGATTAATTCAAACCGTCTTCTCTGTTGTTCTCGGGTACATAAATGCCGCTTTAAAGCTTAAATGTTGGGATTAATTTCATTTTCTGAGTAATCGCGGTCTCTGTTTCCATTTAGCGGTTTTTATTATTCGTGATTTTTTAATTCTTACTTTCTCCGGCAGGCCCAGGCGGATCTTTGACAACTGCAGCCATGGCGCTGAGCGATGCCGACGTACAGAAGCAGGTAATGAACCGTTTTCACCTATATAAAGACACCATTTTAACGCTTGTTTTCGCTCGTTAACGAAGCGACTCGTTAGCCTGTTACAAACCTGAGAAATGCTTTCAGCCGCTGTAGGATTTACAGGAAGTCGGTGTGTCAAAGGAGAATGACATTGAGAGAGCTGCATAAGGGTTAGCACTGAATTAAACACAAACGGCACCTAGAGGACAATATTTGTTCTTTAAAGGGGTGCTTTTTTTTTTTTTTACATAAAATTGACACTTGGACCCAAATAAGCCGCTATTTCTGCAGCTGAGACTTAAGGATGTGATACTGAGGGTCATGCATCTCTGCATGATCACATGATGAACACATGCCAAGAAGGAGGAACTTGGAGTGAGTGAGCCACCGTGTTCTCACTGGAAATCTCCTCAAATATGGAAAATAAGTCTAATAAAAAGTTCCCACTGTACACTGCCATGACCAGGGATTTCTATATCAGTTGGCTGTTTGACACACATTAATAATATATTTAATTTTCAACAAATCTTAATATTAGCTACTTTTGCTGTTATTTAAATAGTTTTGAAACAGCAATTAAAGTGGCAATAAAGGGTTATGGGTTAATAAGTTTTTATATGTTATACTTTTATTTGGTGTCAGAAAATATGATAACACATTCTCAAAGGCCAATGTTTTCCCGTGTATCATGGGGTACCAAGTCATGAAGCAAAAGTGATAATTATGTGGCTCAGCGGTCATCATAGTACCATTTTGGATCTTATGGCAGGGAAACTCCCCAGTTCTTAATCCCATCGAGGATTGATTCCTAAAAGGCAGGAGGACGAGCGGAACTTTGAGCTCTGATAAGTCAAGAATGGCTCATTGTCAATCAGAGGAGGGTCAACACTGTAAATACTGACACCGTCCAATATGAAATGCTCATGAGTGTCCCTCGCTATATCTTAGAAATGTGTAAAACCATAAGTATAAAAGTTTAAGCACTAGATTGTATGAAACACAGAATTTGTGTGAAGCCATTGTGGAATTTCTAGTAGTGGGCCATCAGAGGGCGACTCTCCTGGCTGCCAAAACCCCCCAAAAAGATTCATGGTTGTATAGAAATCTGTGGGGAAACAGCTCCTATGTGACCTCAGTGGACACTTTCCTGATGACTTCGTGGGCTCAATTCCTAGTTTCGGGTTACATCGAATAATACATGAAGTTCATTATCTGAATTAATAGAGTTGCTGAACAGTGAGCCCGTGGTTTAAAATTATAGTTTTAATTTCCTCAGTGAGATCCATCCCTCGCTCATCACCTGTTTCTTTGCACAGTTGGTAAAATGACGATGTGCAACAAAATTCACAAACATTTTCACTGAAGCGATGGAAACCGCCCTGGCTTAATCTCATCTTTACCACCCCAGTAAAGATTTTAAGATGCCCTCTCTACCCTTAATGATGAATTTTTGATACCTCAGTACATATCTGTAAGGATGTGATTGGAAAACCATTAGAATAGTTTCTGGGTTTATCTAAGAGTAGCTGCATCACTAACTGCTGATGTACACCCAGTCATTTTGTTTGTAAGCAGGCCTGAAATAAGACAGAAACCGCTCAGGTCAGGAAAGGGAAACAAGAGGTATCCCTAATAGGATTCAAAGGAGGAAAGATATAAGAAATCGCTGACATTTTGCTTCATGTACACTGAAAAATAACAAAACTCACTGATATCCTGAAGTATTTGTTAGACGTTTTTTTTTTTTTTTTTTTTTTTTTTTTTTTTTTTTTGAAGGTGTCTTTTTCCTATCTCAAACCAGAGATGACACACCTCACACAGTAAAATGTACTAATCTTCATGGGATATCTTGATGTTTACCAGACTAATGCTTTGCTGTCGTTTTACCAAAAGTTTAATGATGAGTTTCATTTCCAGTGTATTGCATTAGAAAGGAAAGTCACAAGTTGCATTAGGTGCAAATCTTTTTTTTAATGTGAAATAAGCTAAGTATATTTGTCATGAGGGTCTTTGAAGGCTCTGAAAATATCTTCAGATCAACAAAGATCAGATCTAATGTTGTTTAAAGATTAACGTGTATTAGATTTTCCAAAAATCGGATTTGGAGCGAAGTGAAAATAAAAATCAAAGAAGCTGTTTCTATGGGATCTAAATTTTATGGGTTTTTTTATACAACACATGCTTGTTTTTAGTTATATTTTGTTCCCATCCACAGATTAAGCACATGATGGCCTTCATCGAGCAGGAGGCAAATGAGAAGGCGGAGGAAATTGATGCAAAGGTATGAAAACACATCACCACACAGTGCTGTGCACAGATATCAGGCTGGATAGATTTTATGTCTTTATTCGTGAGTCAAAGCTGAGGAAAGACAGGGAATTGGACTATGTGGACAGACATTAAAGGTCACCTGTAACTTTGTCTTCATGTAATTAATGAACTTAATGTTTAGAAGCATCAGGCCTCCTGGCCCCCATCAGACTGTGTGTCATTACATAGATTTATTTAATTGTTTTGTCTTAAGAGGAGAACAAAAAAGCAACAAACCAGCTAATATATGCAATCAATTATTTTTTAAAATTGCAACGTCCATCAGCGGACAGTGCACGTAGTGAAGGAGGACATGTAGAGGGTTGATGTGACAGAGGGTGGTGGAGAAGGGGGCGGATGATGGGAGAAGTCCAAAGTAGAAGAATATCCATCCATGTTCTGCTGCTTTCCAGATGCTCTCCTCAGCCACACTGTCTTCCAGCCCCCATTACTTGTGGTGTTGGTGTTGCCCCCCCCCCCCCCCCCCCCCCAAAAACCTATCTGTAAGGGAGAACTGAGAGACCCATTGGAGGAAGCTCATTCCACAGTTTGTAACTACAAACTTCTATTTTCAGTCGCTACCAGAGCTCGTGACCATACAAGTCACCTGCATCATGTAGCTGAGGGTAGAAACGTGAACAGAAGGGGAAATCGGCATTGTCACAACAGTCATCTTTACTGTGACATTCTTCCAACTCCTCCAACGACCCAGAGTGGGTTCTCCAACTTTTTCCGGATGAGAGCTATGGCCCCAGGCTAGGAGGTTCCTGCTGTAAACCACTTCAGGGCAAGCTGGAGGTCACCTCAGGGGTGATCAGTGCAGCCCTTGTAGACTCCAACACCAGTCAATCACCATTAGGTGGTGCTGATGCTGCATGCTTGCATTACAAGATGATATGGATTGCTCTCATTGTGTCACATATGATGGTCCACAAGTTCCAGAAGCCTCAGGCACTATTTTACAGCAAGGAAAGCTGATTATGAGAAGAGTTGTGTGTGTGTGTACATATAGTAACCTTCGTTGTTTAGTGAGGTTCCCAAAATATTTTCATGTTTCTCTTACATTATTAGAGAAAAATATTCTTTTTAAATGTCATTCTTTATGTGAAAAAGATTTCTGTTTGCCATGAATTCCTCTGAGCTACCTGTGTCTCTTCCTGCAGGCAGAAGAAGAGTTCAACATTGAGAAGGGCCGCCTGGTCCAGACCCAGAGGCTGAAGATAATGGAGTACTATGAGAAGAAAGAGAAGCAGATTGAGCAACAGAAGAAAATGTGAGTCGTGGCGAGACATCACAGGACACATCGTGCCCATCCCTTCTTTCCTTCCTCCTTTCAATCTGGCCTTTTTAAGAACAAAGAAACGGCTGTAATGTGACAGAGTTTCTGTAATTTTATTTAGCCACTTCACCCAACAGTACCTCCTCTGTGACCTGCCTCGAACAGTGCCAGGGTTAAGAAAAGAGCAAACACAGTCTCACTTTGGGATATAAGCAGGACCAATGTGTGTGTTATTTGTCTGCTTAACAGTCAGATGTCTAACCTGATGAACCAGGCTCGACTGAAGGTGCTGAAGGCCCGTGATGATATGATCTCGGTAAGTCTCTGTCATCAGTTTATATACATACGAAAGATGGGCTGGTTAAATATCACAGCTGAGAGTGCAAACAGAAGAGATCAGGTGTGTTTTTTGTACCCTCAGGAAATGCTGAATGAAGCTCGCCAGCGGCTCGCTAACATTGCAAAAGACCCGGCCAGGTATTCAACTCTTATGGATGGACTGATCTTACAGGTTGGTTTATACTCCGAGGCCTGCCCGCTAACATCCCTCTGACCAATGAAATTTACTCTGTAAAACAAGTTCCATCTGTACTAAAAGATTTCAGCTATTTTAGAGCAGCAGGATCCTCATTTGTGTCCCCAGAATGTGAGAGGGGGGCTGTGACCCTGCCATAATAACATCACTGCACTGTAAACACAAGGATACACACACTCTCAGCATAAAGTCCAAATATGTTTTACCTCTGGCGTGAAAAATAAAACTTTTAATGACATATTAAGTTGATTTCACCGAGTTTTCAGCTTTTTTTTTTTTGTTGTTATTGTTGTTGTTGTTGTTGTTGTTGTTTTCGTTTGCTTAAATTCAATAATATCAGCAGTTATTAAATAAAAACGGGCCTAACACAGCTACTTAGTTACTGTATATCTCGTAGTTGCATCAGTTATTTTTGGACAGATTGCCTGCCACTGCAATGCATGTGGATCCTTTTAATTATTGTCCTTGTGACTTCAAATTTATGTAATGAGTCACTTCAGCTAATTTATCATAAAATAAATAGATAAATAAAAGACAATGATTTAGCATCTCCTCCTTCTGATTCCAGCAGTGCAGAAAGCTGGGATGATACCTGAAGAGGTGATCTTGTAGAGAAGACCAGCCAGACTTTATGATCATATTAATCTTGTCTGGCCAATCAGATAAGCTAATTATATTCTGTTTAGTAAATATGCGGTGGTATTTCACTAATACAATGGATGTGGATGCAATTAGGTTGTGTTCCTCTGGATAATCCCCTAAGAACACCGTCTCCAGTTTAATTTGTTCTGTAAAAACAGCCCAAACTTCTATAACCCCCCTGGAAATGCCCCTGCTCTTGTTAAATCCCATCTTTTAATTGTGAGGTACCACAAGACACAGGACTATTTATAAAGCATTCAGGTAGCCTCTAGGTATTAATAAACCAGTGTGGAAGCGCCTTAAATATACTTTCTGGAGGGCTTACATTGTGCTGATCCTAAACTTTATTGTATGATATAGAAAGGTTTTCATGATATAAAAATATTTGTCATTCTATGCAGATATTTAAAAACTAAAATAACATAATAACCGTCTCTCATCAGGGGTTTTACCAGCTGCTGGAGCCCAAAGTCACCATTCGCTGTCGTAAACAGGACATACCGCTGGTGCAGGTGAGTAAAACAGAAGGTGTCTCTTTACCCTTTTTACCCTGCAGTGCAGTATCACCTGCCCTGCTGTGGGCAGTGTGGGGAAAACCCAGTTTCAAAGTTATCATGTTTAATGATACGTGTTCAGTTACTGAAGGGAAATTTTGTGCTGATCCAGTTGTTTGTATCAGATGAAATCTCATCCCAAACTTCCTTGTACCCTTCAGGCATCCATCCAGAAGAACATTTCCATATATAAAGCAGCCGTGAAGAACAACATTGAGGTCCGCATTGACCAGGATAACTTCCTCTCCCCTGACGTGTAAGCAGAATCACATTTGAACGACAAACCAGTGATCACTAAGGGGAAGTTCTCTTGAAAACTTAGCCACCTCTTAATTTGAGATCAAAATGTCAAACTTTTTCTGCATGCAGGTCTGGAGGTATTGAGATCTATAATGGAGACGGGAAGATCAAGGTGTCCAACACTCTGGAGAGCAGACTGGACCTCATGGCTCAGCAGGTAGGAAATGCATATCTTATCATTTTATCTTTCTTGTTTCACACATTGTAAATGCACTAGTTTACTCTAACTGCACATTATTCTGTTTATATATAACACACTTGCATTTTAAATCATCGTCACACTGGTGGCATGGTGTTAAATTCTTAAAATGTACGCAACAGAGAAAAAGTAAAACAGTATTCTTAACATGCATTTGAAAAAATGACTTTGTTTTAATACCAAACTTCATTTTTCAGTGCAATATTTTTTCTGTTTTAAACTTTAAAAAGATACACAATGCTTATGTTCGACGAAATTTGAGGCTTTTAATAAATAAACATTACCTACTTTGAGACATGTCACTATATTTACCAATATAAAGAGTATGAAGATAGTTACCATCTCGCTGTAGGCTAGTTTTTCATTTTGAAGTTAATATCAGTGTGTTTAAAAGAGGTGAGCAATATTTTTTTTTTTCTAAAAATTCAGTAAAACTACACTGTAGTCACAGAAAATGGTCTTGCACTTCATCCAGTAACATACTTCTTTTTACTCTGTTTTTATTTAGTGACTTTATGCTATTAACTGTAAATAAAACAGGAAAACAAGTTTTGTAGTGTTTCTTTTTCATTAGTATTGCACATTTACAGAGGTGGCAGAGAGCAGAGTTATGACAGATGGAATATTAAGTCAGTACAGTAGTGGGTGTTCAAGAATATTCCATATATTCTAACTTCGATTTTAGTAATTTGCTGAATCAGCTTGTTAGGTGACAGAAAAGTTGAGGATTGTGCAAAAGTCTTGAGCCACCCATTTTTCTTTATGTTTTGCTTTTAAGGAGCCACAGTTCTCCAGGCTTTCTGAAGTTCTGTCAAAGCTTTGCTTTGGACATTGGAAGCTTTTTCACTCATTTTCAGTGCTGCACCTGACAACGTTTTGTTTTTTTGTTAAGCCACTTAACAAGAATCTGTGAATCACACATAAGAAGGACACCTAACCCAAGGGAAGAACCAGTGTTGTCTGCATATAACAGATAAACTATATAGTCCCAAATAACAGTCTCAAGGTGCTTAATATTAAGAAAGAGAAACTGAGAAAAGGTTGAGTTATGCCAAATTACTCAAGAGCTGGACTGAAAATCCAGTGGCAACAGGTCTTATGGAGGTGAAGCCACATTTAAAATTTTTGGTTTAAATTGTATCGTATATGTCCGGAGGAGGTCGGGAGAGAAGTACAACAGAGTGTCTACAGCCGTCTGTAAAGCACAATGAAGGTTCTGTCAGTGGTGTTGGAGTTCTATTTAAAATTGATGCAATTATGAATGCAGAAAAGTAGAATCAGATTTTGATCCACCATCCAGTACCATCTGAAAGCATCTGACCGGCAACAGCTTCATTTTTCTACATGACAATGATCATAAACACACAGCAAAAACAAACCTGGATAGAGAAGCACACAGTGGAACATTTTCAGTCATGGATCAGACTCCAGAGTCCAGACCTCAACGTTATTAAAGCAGTGTGGGATCATCTTAACAGCCAACATCCAGAAAAGAGCTTTAAGTGTCCTTCAAGAGGCCTGAAGAACTGTTCCTGAAGACTTCTTTAAAGAGAGTTGAGGCTGTGAAGAAGAATAAAGCTTGTCACACTAAATACTGACTTTCAAGTTTGTTGTACAAACTCAGTTTTTACCTTATTTACTGTATTTCCACCTTTTTTTTTTTTTTTCCTTTTTTTTTTTTCATTTTTCTGGATCAATATAAAGAAATTAGGAGGGGCTCAAGATTTTTGCACAGTACTGTAGTTAGTTCTAGCTGTACTTTCTCAAATGTACGAGGAGTAAATTGAACGTCTTCTCATTTTAGATGTTTGGTCATTCAATAAAAATGTAAATGTCTCCTCTCGGGGTTTCGGTTTTATAAAGAAAGTTACTCTGAGATGATGGTTGTTGGCTTATCCTGTCACTCTGTTTGCAGATGATGCCTGAAATCCGAGTGGCTCTCTTTGGTGCCAACCCAAACCGCAAGTTTATGGACTGAGAACCTCTGCTGTACGAGAGAGAGAGAAACACTCCTTTTAATTTTTTATTTTGTCATATAAAAGACGTCATTCCTTTGTCTGTGAAATTTCTGACGCAAAAAAGATGTTGTTGTGTGATGTATTGCTGTATTTTTTTTTCTGTGCATTAAGGGACATGATAGATGCTGCAACTCAACATTACAGATGTGTACAGCTGTAAGCACTGGTTTGCTCTGCTGCTCCCATTCATGGGCCTCAGTTTACACTGATCAGTCAGGGAAGACGGGATCGAGTGACTGGCTGGATGTTAAACAAGTTGTCCTCTAACTGGATTAGTTTCATGACAAACATAGCATCTGTGTCACGGTTTTCCCAGTTTCATTACCCTCTGCACCACATTTTTGGTTGCATGGAGCATTGTGTTGATAATAGGTGTCTGCTCCAGCCAATCGCACATATATATACATATATAGGCTCGCGCACACACACAAAAATGGAATCCATAGAAACAAAACTGAAGGTTGGATATGATCTTAGAGTTAATTTATTCCTGTTACATCAACTGTACCTTCTCCTCCTGTCATGAATTAAAGGAGTGGCTGATATCATTCCAGAGGGGTGCCCTGTATGTATATGAGGTTTCCAGATTAAATTATATGTATGTGTGTGGTGGTTGTTTGTTTTGATTTCTCATCTTTTTTCTTTTTGTTGTTTTTTGATTGTCTCAAATTCAAAATGTTTTATTGTGGGAATGTGTATAAAGTATAAAATCTGAACCATTAGTATTTCCTCTCTTCTTTTTGACTCGCACATTGTTCTCGCAGCTGAATGATCTCCAGTCTTTCCCATTTATTTTGCAACACTGGCCATTCATGCTTCATTCATTAGTTTATCACATGGTATTAGTCAGACAAAAATGTCCCAATTATCCGGTCGCTCCGAGTATTTTTCCTGACATTCAAGAGTTTCTTGTGGAAAACAAGCCGAGCATTTAAGGAGACTGTGGAGAGAGACACAAGACGCTGCTTCTTGCTGTTCTTGTAAGTATGGTCTTGTTTTTAAAGGAGTTAGATTTGCCTTTTAAGATTTGTCTTCATTTGTCACTGTTACCGAGAGCTGTGTGCTACTTTCGTTACCTCTTATGCATAATAAATGTGGTCCAGAAAGTTGAATTTGTTCATCTGGATACAGCGTTCTCAGCATCAGGATTAACAGAATCAATTTTCTGGGATTTGCTTACCTGGATTATTGAGCATGTCTCAAAATAAATCAGTTGAGTGCGGCTTCACCCTAGAATCTGTCAGCACTGTGTGAGCATGTTATAATCCTAAAGAACTTGTAACAAGCTTGAAATTTATTCAGTTACTATCAAAGCTACAAAAACTTCTCCTTTAACGACAGTATTCATGTCTTTCATGGAGTATCTTCTCATTTCCAGCACCAAATACAGCCTGCTCCTTTCAAAAGTGAGAACATGTTGTTCTAGTAGGGATACAGCACCCTTCGGTGGCACACAAGGACATGGTGATCTCGTTCCTCTGGGCTGTGGTCACTTATGTGCCCCTTCTGTGGTTTGTGAGGGTGACTGAAGGGATGCCTGACCCCGCTCAGAGGGACCTGCTGATGCGTCAGGAGGCATCCAGGCAAACGGGAGGACAAGTGGTGCTGACAGCGGCCGAGCAGAAGCTGGACGCTTACCTCCATCGATTGAAGGAGCAAGAGATGTCTGCCACACCTTTTCCTCCTGCTTTGCATTTCTTCAAAGCAAAACCTCTCATTGAAAAGAGCCCAGTCTTCAAACTGCTGCAAAAGATGCCTAAAGGTGATGTTAAAGCTTTGTCTGGCCTACTGCATCAGTCCACCAGAAACAGATGCAGGAGCTTAGAAGGTCAAGGGGACCCAACCAAACCTAATGCTGTTATTGTTTATTTTGGCATTCAAAGGTCATGGTCATTGTGACCTCAGGTTAATCCTAAATGTGGACTCAAGGATAAAGTGATTAGATTTTGGCAGAGAAAGAACAAAAAGGTAAAGCACTGCAGCAATTCTCAAAAGTCATATTTCTGGTCCCCTTTACGTCACAGCTGTGCAGCACGCCCAGGCTGCTTTCTCTGATATTTCATATACTGTAGTGTGCTGTAAAAGCTGTATGTATTAGCAATGGAGAGAAAAAAAAATGATTTGGGGAAAAAATTAAGAGGAATGCAGATGTGGTGCTTGATGTCTAATCCACTAGATGTTTTCAGAAAAGCAAAGATGAGCAGACAGAGACTGAAAAATATTAAACAAAATCCCTAGAAACTGTGAGGTTGTTTAGTTTTTCTTAGATTTATCAGGTGTGGGAGGCCTTTAATATTCCTGAACCCTAGGGCCTGTCTTACAAGTCATCAATGATTACTTTCAGTATTTGCCTAAGTTTGAGGTTACATCTTGCTGTTTGGGTGACAGGCGCAGCCCTCCACATCCACAGCTCCTCTCTGGTCAGTGTTGAGTGGCTGGTGAAAAACGTCACCTACAGACCTAACTGCTACATCTGCTTCACTTGGGACAACTCTGTCCGCTTCCAGTTCTCAGCTCGCCAGCCCTTCCCACGCTGGGACTGCTTCTACTGGCAACTGCTCGAGACCTTGAGAGCCAAAATAGGAGATCCTACTGGCTTTGATAACAGGTTAGTTAACCTCTAACCCTCTCTTGAACATGTAAAGTCAAGCTGTAGTGGGAGAACTTAACACTGAAAGGTCGTTTTTGGGTGGTTTACAGTTTAATGCAGCACCTCACTCTGGTCACCGAGGATCCAGATGGTCAATACCCAAGCCAAGACGTTGTGTGGGGGAAGTTTGAGAAAGCCTTCATCGCATCTGCGGGCTTAGTCACCCATGCTCCAGTCCTGAAGGATTATTTTTATAAAGGCCTAGAGGAGCTTCACCGCGACAACATCCTGTATCTGGAACTGAGGAGCGGTCTCTCAAGGGTTTGTTTGTTTGTTTACACCTGATCCTTGCAGCGTCAGCCTGTGCTAAACAGCTACAGCAGCAGTATATCCGACATTTCTGCTTTTCTAACTGAAACCTTTCTGTGTTGCAGACATACGAGCTCGATGGAACTATTCACGATAAGTTCTGGACTCTGAAAACATTTCAAGAGGTTACAAAGAAATTTATTGGAGACCATCCAGACTTTCTCGGGGCTCGTATCATAATTTCTGTCCACAGGTAAAATATATCGTAGAGAGGGCTTCTCTCAAATTACACTCCATTTCAAGTGACAACCAAGGCTGTCTAAGCACTCCACAAATTATTAGCTTCATTGTGGAAAAGTTCACAGAGCCTATGTATGCCTTTTCTGTGTCTTGTTTTCCTCCCTTGACCCCCAATCTGGGCTGCCTGTCCCTGAGCCTGGTCCTGCCAGGGGTATCTTCCTGTTAAAGAGTTTTTCCTTCCTATTGTCACCCAGTGATTGCTACGGAAGAGGATTAGGGCCACTGGGAGAAAAAAAAGTGGGCATGACTTTTTTTTTCCTTCTTAAAGTCAGAATTCTGACTTTTTTCTCAGAGTTCTGGAAAAGAAGAAAAAAAAAAAGACGTGCCCACCTTTTTTTCCCAGTGGCCCTAATCCTCTTTCGTATATAACTCATAGAGGCTCAATTGATTGTTGGGGGTGTCTCTATATTATTTCAGGGTCTTCATCTTACAAAATAAAGAACCTGGAGGCAGGCTGTTGTCATTTGGTGCTAGATAAAGAAAAGTGAATTGAACTAAATACAGGGATAAATGTTTGGTATTGTAAAAGCTTTATCCCGCTAGAACTGTTGAAGCTGGGTTAAGAAAAGACGATCAGTGAGCAGCAGTATGGCTTCACCCTGAGAAAGAGCACTACGGACGCTTGGAGTGTTGATGCAGAAGTGCAGGCTGAAGGTCAGCTTCACTGTTTCTTTGTGGGTGTAAAGAAAGCAGATGATGAGTGCCAAGAGAGGACCTGTGACACTGTATGTGGAACTCAGGAGTGACAGATATTCAAGGTTGGAGAGAGATTGCATCGGCGGTCTGCTCTGAACCCCTTCTTGTTTGCAGTGGTGAAGGACAGGTTAACGTAAGGTCAGGCATGTTTCCAGATGACATTGTGCTCTGTTTTGACAGTAGGGAACAGTTTGAAGAGACCCTGGAGAGGTGCAGGTATGCACTGCAAAGAAGAGGAATGAAAGTCAGTGAGACAGGTGGAAGGCGGACAAGGCATAGATGTAGTGAAGGTGGATTAGTTCATATACCTGAAGTCAGCTATGCTATTAGAGGTTTAAAAGAGTGTGAGAAGAATAGAAGCAATAGTGAAAGAGAAGCAGGAGACAGGAAACCAAGCTGAAGGAGGCAATTTTCATTGGGAGTGACGAGGATGGCAAAGATTAAAGTACATTAGAGGGACAGCTCAGTGGTTTAGAGACAAAGTTAGGTTAGGCTGAGATGACTTGGACGTGTGCAGAGGAGTGGATATATTAGACAAAGGATGTTGAACTTGGAGCTCCCAGGCCATAGCTGGTGTGACAAAAGAAGATGCTAAGGCAGATTTACAAACCTGGACTTGGTGGCATGCTGTTGGATTACACGTAAAAAAAAAAATAAAGTATCAAAAGTGCAGGCTTTTTAGGTCCACAGTGATCTGTAGTTACATGGTTCATTTCCTCTTCAGCCCAGAGGATGGCACATTTGTGATTTCCAAAAAAAGCTCAGATTATCCAGACTGCAGCACAGTTTTTACACCCCTTTAGCCCATCTAAAATTAGCATGGGCTCAAAGAAGGCAGCTGTGTTTATGGATGTTGTTCATAAATGTTTTCTTTTTCTTGTATCATAGACTTTTGGATCAGTGGAAGCAGTGATGAGTGTTGTTGATGCACTACCCCCAGAGAGACAAGGATAGGCTTTCGGCCTTATCCGTTGTATACAGAGATTTCTCTGGATTCTCTGAATCTTTTAATAATATTTACACATTTTTTATTTTTTTTTCAACTGGAATATTTGATCATTTAGTCTTTCACTAGTCTTTTTTTTTCAAGTGGTGAACCCCTCCCCTTTCCTTTTTAACTAGTGAGATAAGGAGCTATGAGTCTTTTTAGAGACAGTTATGCTACTAATTACCCTCATGAGTTGTGAGACAGCACACTCTTTTATGTGCATATGTTTTACCATTATGTAACTTGTCCAGAGTTTTTTTTTGGACCCTGTCTCGTGGAAGGAAGTTGAAAATTAGCTTTTATTTTGCAACATAATGTTTTCTTTGAAATATTGTGTGTGTGTGTGTTTTTTTTAACCGTCTTCAGTTAAATGTAAAGAATTCAGTGGTTTTCAAGTAACTCCACTGGAAATGTAGTTTTACTTAACCCTTTCATGCATGAATTATGACAACCTCAATCAGGATTTTTTTTTAAGTATTTTTATTCATCTTTAGGCATGAAAAGATGAATAATTTATTAGATAATAGCCTTGTAACCAATGTATGTACCTCCAAATTACTTCCCACCACTTACTTCCAACCGCTGGCAGCACATTTCTCATGTTAAATAAAATGGGGGCAAGATGTTGTGATCTCCAAGCTCTACTTTAAGTCGAACTGTGTTTCAGTTTGGAAAATAATTAAATGATAATTCAATATATTATCTCGAATCATTCGGCTTCCTGTTTTCTTGCAAAGGAAGCAGCGACAAAGTCCAGTTATGAACAGGACAGTCCATTCATTTGATAAATCCAAACACATGAAAAAGGGACGTATAATGATTTCTGCAGCTGTGATGGAGTCCTGTTAAATCCTGATGTTGTGTTAATCCGACAGAAAGCACGTTACAATTTAGGGATGAAAAGTTTGGGAGCAATCTGAAGTCACTGAGACAAGTTTGATAGCATGACTGATATCCTAACATCTGTGAAGTTGATTTTGAATTTATTTATTTTTTTAGCTCTGCTGGCAGCAGACTGAAATATACATATTAAACTTTGAACAGATACTCAGGGGCTCCAAAAGGATTAAACCTGATTCCTGATTTGGTGATACGCTGACTTTGTTTTTTCAATATAGCACCAACTGCCACAAAATTTTATTAAGACATTCATTTTTAGGTCAAATTTTACTTTAAAGTAACCATTTAATTTAATCTTAAAATGTGCATGTGTCTTAATTTTACTGGTTTAGATTCAGCATGTGCCTCAAAGTACCACTAGAGTAAGCGGCTATGACCATCTACTTGTAAGTTCCCCGTTTATTTTCCTGGACAGTTCTGTTAGGAAAACCTGCGCTTAAATGCTGATAAGGTTTATCACCTGTTTTCAACATTGGAAACCGATTTTTCTCAGGCAGGCATCTTAACTTCTATATCTTGATGTAAAATTAAACATTTTGTTGTTTGTGAGTCTTAGAAAGTACTGTCATCTATGTGTGTTGTTCCTTTCTTCAGAGCTTTGAGTATATCTGAGGTCAAAGCTGCTGTAAAAGAGGCCATTCAGCTGCAAAAGGACTTCCCAGATGTCGTTGCAGGATTTGACATGGTAAGAAGTGACCCGTGTACTTTAGCCTCAACTTCTTATAAGCTCTGAGTCCAGAGATCATTTATCTGCTTATTGGGGACCATGTGGTGTGGAATTTACATGTCTGTCTGACTTTTCTGCTCTTCTTGTATTGTGCCTACAATCCTAAGAAATTCAAGTTAACTCCTAATTCACCTTAGATATGAGCATGAATGGCTTTCTGTCTCTCTTCATACGACTGACTGTCAGCTCTTGCAGGGTGTACCCTAGCGTAGCATTACTAGTTAACCTTATGGTTTGCAGGTTGGACGGGAGGACAGCGGGAAGAGTCTTTGGTTCTTCAGAGAGGCCCTCTCTCTGCCAGCTGAACTTGGTGTCAGATTGCCGTACTTCTTTCATGCAGGGGAGACAGGTGGGGGGATCAAAAAGCATAAAGCTCATTATACCATGAGTAAGATTTGAAAAATTATTTTGAAATGTACTGTACGCTGTATTTGTATCTATGTGTACAGATGACGAAGGCACAGACACAGATCAAAATATTCTTGATGCCCTTCTATTCAACACCATGCGCATTGGCCACGGCTACGCTTTAGCGCACCATCCGCTTGCCAAAGAACTTTCTAGGAAAAGAAATGTGGCTGTGGAGCTTTGTCCCATCTCAAACCAGGTAAGCTCATTACATGACAGTCTAAGGAGCTTGGAAAGAAAAGCGTCTGGACTTCTTTAAGTTGTTTGAAGACGTTTCACCTCTCATCCGAGAAGCTTCTTCAGTTCTAAGGGTCAAATGGTGGAGAGTCCCAGATTTAAAACCAGTGGGAGTTTCCCCCCAAAGAGGGAACAAAGGACCCCCTGATGATCCTCGACCTAATTCCTGAGCCAAGGTGTGAAAACGGGTGTGGGTCCCAAGAGCCAGGGTTTCAGGTGAGCTCATTGTGAAACCTGGCCCCACCCTATCATGTGGTTTCCTGAGGCGGTGGTTTATGACACCAACTGTCTGCCATATATAATCCAGTTTTGAGATCCCTTCCCAGGCGCCTGGGCCATCTGACCTCAGCAAACCACATGATAGGGTGGGGCCAGGTTTCACAATGAGCTCATCCGAAACCCTGGCTCTTGGGACCCACACCCGTTTTCACATCTTGACTCATGTGATTAGGTCGAGGATCATCAGGGGGTCCTTTGTTCCCTCTTTGGGGGGAAACTCCCACAGGGTTTAAATCTGGGACTCTCCACCATTTGACCCTTAGAACTGAAGAAGCTTCTCGGATGAGAGGTGAAACGTCTTCAAGCAACTTAAAGAAGTCCAGACGCTTTTCTTTCCAAGCTCCTTAGACTACGATGACCTGGATGACTGAGAACCTTCACAGAAATATTTGGATGACACAACCTCCGACCCACAGCTTGACTGTGTTGCGCTGAATACCTTTAAAGCTACCAGAGCAGAAGACACTGCTGTGATTTGTAGCTTCTTCGTGATGTAGGATTAACACTATAAAACAATCTAACTTTAAGAAGAGACCACCTTTAATGTTATGGGCAATGCAAAGTGATATACCTGTAGAAGGCTGTGAAAAAGCATTTGCCCCCTTTTTGCATATTTGTCACACTTTTAAATATTAGACAAAAATAACCTAAGTAAATTCTAAATATCTTTTCAATGATGATTTCATTTATTAAGAGAAAAGTTATCCAATTGCCCCGAAACCTAATAACTTGTGTCTCCTTTGGCACCAAGAACTGCAATCAAGTGTTTGCGATAACTGACAAGAGTGTTTTTACATGGCTGTGGAGGAATGTTGGCTCACTCTTCTTTGCAGAATTGCTTTAACTCAGCCACACTGGAGGGTTTATGATCATGCCAAAGCCCCTCAATCGTATTAAGTCCGGACTTTGACTAGGCCACTCCAAATCCTTCACATTGGGGTTTTTTTTTTTTGTTGACATTTAGACGTGGACTTGCTCGTTTTCTCTTTGGAAGTCTCCCATGGATGCACAGTCTCTTTCTTAGCGTGACCTGACCTTAACTGAGGAGAGTGAGGTCTGCAGTTCTTTAGATGTTGTTCTGGGTTCTTTTGTGGCCTCCAGGATGAGTCATCAGTATGGTCTTTGGTAGTAGTTTTGTAGCACTTTCTGAAATATGGTTAAAAACAACTCATCTCATACGTAGGTTGATAAACTTTCCAAGTCAAGAACAAATGTAAAACTAAGAAAAATTTTAACTTGTCATAAAAATCTTTAATTTATAAATGATATCTTGCTACCAAAGACAAAAGGTAATACCGGTGTCAAACATTAAGCCTGATTAAATTGAAATTTAAACTGCAACCACTAAAAGTCAGCTGGTACAATGGCAAGAAATGTCGATTAAATTAACATGATTTAAAATTGTAAGATTATCTAAATCTATCAGGTGTTTTTGAAGAAGCTTAAATGCCTAAAAGTCAGGAATTGAGGACATTATTTTAAATAAAAGTGAACAGAAATATACACGTCACATTAATGACCTGTTAGCACTGCCATCGTAAAATACACACAGTATGTACATGTGTTTATACATAACTTACCTGAGTTTGTTTCACCTCTGACCTGCAGGTGCTGAAGCTGGTTTCAGACCTGAGGAACCACCCTGCTACTGTGCTGATGTCAGAGGGTCACCCGATGGTCATCAGTGCCGATGACCCGTCCCTGTTTGGCACCACAGGCCTCTCCTATGACTTCTATCAAGCATTCGTGGGCATCGGAGGGTTGAAAGCAAACCTGGGCACGCTCAAAGAACTGGCTGCAAACTCCATCACGTCAGAATAATTTCACTTTATTTCTTTCATTCATGTTTTAACGTTAAGCCTTCAAAGAAAACAAGATGGGCTCAAAATGTGGTGGCCAACAGCTGATGCCAGTTTTCATCATACTATCTTTGAATGAGTATGAATTAAATTATACAAGTGAATGAATTTCAGTCCAACATACACTCAATGATTCTCACCTCTCAATAAACATGAAGAACAATTCTCAGGAATGCACTGGAAATATATCAAATCAAAGGTTTATTTATTTAAATAAAGTACATTTCATCTGACCAGATTCCATTAAATTTAACATTTTCCTTAGAAAATGTAGATATAATTAGTTAAAGTCAGCATTACGAGCATACCAGTTTTTAAGTGCACGAGGATGACTAAACTCATGCTATCAGTAACAGTATCCTCCAATATGATGTTCAGCACTATGCTAACACAGAGTTACTCATGTTTAGTAAAATTTAAAAGTAAAAAATTGAGCCAAGCGTTCAGATAATGTCCTTATTTATTTGTCAGGACAACAATAATATTCATGTTGGAATTGCATTTTTGAAGCAACTTATAAATCTCTCCAAGATGATTTTCACATTAAAAAAAACATGAATGTTTATATTATTTTAAGAAAACCTTTGGTTTTAAGCCCTGTTGCAGTATGTTTCTTCTCATTAAATATTTCTTCTTCTGCCTGCAGGTATAGCTCACTCCCAGCTCATCTGAAGGATTCAGGTCGTGCCATGTGGCTGAAAAAGTGGGACGCCTTCATTTCTGCCAACTCATAACAGCCGAGTGATATTAGATCCTGACTGACTTGAATGAATGACTGAATGTTTGTAATATCACTAAAGGTAAATATTCATAGGCCTTTAGCAGACTTTATTTTAAAAAAAAAAAGATTAAGGCTATTGGAGTCTCTGTTAACAGTAAGACTAACAGTTTGACGGGATTGGCAGGTTGGTACTGTAAGTGTCTTAGTAGCTTTTTCACCCCTTGAGCGATCACGAAGAAGCTTTACAAGAGACCAGCTGACAGTGGGGGGGGGGGGGGGGGAGGTTTGGTCAAGTTTGTCATGCACAGCTAGTCTTTTGTCTTCATAATACCAAACATGTACAGGGGAACTGTTCACAAGGAAATTTCTCTATTCAAAACAAACAAGAAAAATAAAATGTTTCTTTGTAGTTGATGCACATACATCTAATTTAAATACAAAAAGTAGAAGAAAAAAAGTTTCACTTTTTCAGTGACTCACTTCAGAAACCTTGTTTCTTTTTTAAATAATGATGTAACGAAAGACAACTAACGATCTTTCTTTGACACGAGGTTCACTTTTTGTGCAATAAACAGCTCATTATCTTCTGAGACCTGCCCAGCAGTCTCTTAGTGGTCTTTGATGAGATTTTGTATATTCCAGCTCTGACCGGTGCACTGCTGGACGACGAGTTGGTAAAAGCCAACGTCATCCTTCGCAATTTCTAGACATCGCTTTGTTTTTCTGTTCTGGATCGGTCCTCCCTGCAAATAAACACATTTTATTGTCTCCTTTTCTTCTCCAGACATTTGTGACTGGCTTCCATGTGACCTCAGATTAGGCTGATTTTTTTTTTTTTTTTTTTTTTTTATTTATACAATAACGTCACCATATTTGCAAGGCTCAGCAGGGTGGTGGTTCGAGCCCTGGCTGCTCCAGTCTGCATGCCAAAGTATCCTTAGGGAAGGTACAGAACCAACCCCAAATGGTTCTCGAATACATCCATCAGTGTGAATGTTAGATAGAAAGCACTTAAGCATAGAAAAAGTGCTGTGTGACTGGGTGAATGAGGCATGTTGTATAAAGTACTTTGAGTGCTCAGGCAGAGTAGAAAAGTGCTACATAAACACAAGGTTATTTGCCTTGTAAATTTACCTTCATGCTTTGAAAATTGTCTGCAGTACAGGCCCTCAAAGTCTAATACTTGGTTGAAATTAGGGGTTTTTCCCCCAATGTTTATATTTCGTAAGAATATCCAATAACCAACTAAGATTTTCAGGACTGAAAAACATATTTAAGCTAAGTTAACAGACTACCATCAAATTAATTTTACATCAACTGCAAAAACTTCTCTATTGATCATCAGTATCATTGAATATGATGATCCATACATCCACTGGACTGGATGTATGGATGTGTCTGCTCCGAGACACCCAGACCTCTCTGCCCTGAGGCCTCCTCCATTTACCAGTAATCTGCTATAATCTCGTGATATTTAGTTGACTCCAACAAATGCGTCTCATCAAATTTAGATGCCTCACAGCACTGTAGGCATTCTTAATCAATATTATACAGACTTGTTTTATTTCTCAGAGGGTGAAGTTTTGTTTTTTTTTTGTTTGTTTTTTTAATGTGTTTGGGAGCAACTGAGGACCACAATGAACATGTTAAAAAAAACTGCAAAACATCACCTACTAGGTGATCAAGTTTCATTAGTTGAGCTTATGCCTAGTGTAGCATAAGCTCAACAGTCCTTTGGCTGGACAAGCTTAAAAGCTTTTAAAAAAAAAAATCAGCTGATTCAGAGTGGGTCGGGTGGCAACTTCCCTCAGGTTTGACTGAGTCTATATTTAAAAACTGAAATATTTACCTGTTTAAAATCCCACAGCATGTGAAAGTCTTTCTGTTTGGCTATTTTGCAGTCATACAGCCCCGGGTAGAGACCACTGAAAGGGTCCACTAGACAGCGGTTGCTGTTGTACTTATGAGATTTGATCCCGCCAATGTAGAGTTGTCCATCAGAGCGATAAAAACAGTGCTAAATCAAAGAACAACAATTACCTACAAAAACAAAATCACCACCTGTTTGTAAGCATTGAATATCTAAACATACTTGAGTCGAATAGAAGTGGCATCCATACAAGATGGGTGTGTTTCCTGGCATCGGGCCTTGGTCAACACAGAGTTCTGGCTTCAGATCATTTATCATCTGCCAACAAAAGCACAAATAAACTGGAGCAGCTTTCATTAGAAAGAGCACAATGTGTATCCAGCAGACAAATCCAGACGCTATTATGGTGCAGAAACACATTTTAGTTAACTGATATAAAAATAAAAAAGATGCAAACTGAAACGACATTATGAGTTTGCAAAACTAACAAAAAGTATTTGTCAGTGAGGCCAAATTCACAAACCAAACAAGGATTAAGAGGCAAATTATAACATGAAGTATTGTGTTTGTATTGTAATATCTTTTCTAAACTACAATAAAAATACTCCCAACACTGTATTTCCTTTAAGTAAATGAGTAAATTGACTCTGGAACAAAAACAAAACTCTAACTTTAAATTAATTCTCAATTAGAAAAGATGGGAAAGGGGAGTTTGCTAATACTGCAATGTCACTGTACCAAGATTCAGTGCAATTAAATATTAGCAGAAGCACCACCAAGAGGGAGTTCCTTGAGAGCATTCATGGAAAGTTTGCTTTACAGATGCTCTCACTATGAAACACACCCTGCATAAAAACGAAGTAAGAGTACATAATATTCTCCAGTGAATGAATCTATTGTAACCGTAAGACACCTTGATGTATCCCCAGGAAAGTCTTCAAATAAAAAAATAATATGATAAGCGTAAAAAAAACAAAAGCTGCTTAAAGGTTCTTTGCTGCTGGTGACGTCTGCCCATGTTGTGTGCTGATCTTCATTGTGTAATAGGGACTAACATGTGTGTGAATTTGAACTTGCTGCTGCATCTTGTAAGCATTTTATGTCACATATGACTCCTTAGAGGCCAGCGCATAAGCCTGAGTCCTTTTATAAAGCCAACAAAGCTGACTTGACAAGGCAGAGAAGCTTGCCTTGCATCATCCTCAATTAAATATTAACTAAAAATTTACTTTGTAATGTTAAATAATTTATTTATGGCTAAAACTACCACCACAGATCATGATTAATAGTGTGCTGGAACCATTTTAGACTATCTATGTAGCATTTTCATTGCTATGAAGTTAGTATTATTAGCAAGCGACCTCAATCACAGACTGTATAAAAAAGATGGATTTTGCTTCTGAGTCTGAAAACTGGCTCCTTCACTCTGTGACCTCAGTAAACACGTTTATGGTCTCAGTCACAAGTTTCAAGCCCTGTTTACTTTACTGTTACCACCCTAACACAAAGATGGCAATAACAAAACTGCTCATGTCGAGGTTTTTTAACAGAACCTCGCAACCATCACAATAACTACATCCATCTTTTATATACAGTCTAGGGAAGGTATGACAAAAGAGTTTGTATCTAAACTACTTTTGGCTTCTGTTGTCAAATTTGGCCACATATTTGATGGACTCCCTAATACAACCCTGGAGACGACGTGTCTCTCCAGCTGAGACAAACCAGCGAAAACAAATGTGTTAACCACTACGCCACTGGAGGCCCAGCTAACCTCAACCACTCACGACAATATGTTGCACAGTCTATCACTAGCAAAATAGCTAAAAGAAGACAGTCCTGGTCAGTTCTTTTGCTACAATCCAACATAGCAAGTAAGTGGCTAAATTTGACTCACAAATATTGTTATCTGTTTTTTTTTTTGGGGGGGTGATGTTATGGGGCAGCAGAAAAGAGGCCTTTAAGCCTGTGATTTAGGATAATAAACATCACATAAATCACACCAATTTGTTTTTGCAGAGAATCCATCATACAACCGTTACATTTAAAAAAAAAAAAAAAGAAAAGAAAAAGTCCACATGTAGGACATTGGAGGCAACCTCAGAACTTGGGGAAGGTCTCATTTTGAAATTTTTAAAGCTGTAATACATTTATAGGGGGGGAAACCCCTTGAAAAGCATTAAAAACATTCCACAGAGAGGCCCTTTAAATTAATTAATTAATTATTAATGAGAATTAAAGAGTTAAAAAGACTTTATGGTCACACTTTAATATCCAACCTCTCATATGTATTCCGACAAAACAGTTATTTTTGACTTACAGCTCCATAACTGAGCAGGTCATGCAGGGGGTCCAGCTTGGGGTAAACATTGTCTAAATACCACTTAAAGGGCTTACAATTAAGCCTCTCTCTGAGCTTCTTTCTCTCCGACACATCTCCGATGTCTATCCCATGGTTCTGTAGGAAAAACAATAGGACCACAGAGACATGTTTGAGTGCGCACACCATTACTCAACCTGCAGAGCACACAACTGTGCAATTTAGATCTTAAATGCAACTCGGAAAGTGCCCTCTCTTCTAACCTCAAGGGGAAGATTCCAAGCAATGTTGACATTGTATTTGTATTCATCTAGCCACACCTCTGCTACCCTCAGTGCATTACGCTTCATCATGACACTCAAGTCTGGGAGGTAAGGCTTTACTGCTCGTTCAATGTGGGCAATTTTAGAGCAAGGCACAACTTCAATGCTTCCTCCACACAGCCACACCTGTGAAAACATATAAAAGTAGGTTTGGAGGCTTTTAATGCAACTAATATAAAAAGGATTACCCATTAAAACTGATCACAAATATAACCAAATAAAGTTACATTGGAGTCAGTATTTGTATAAGACTTTAAATCCAAGTGGTATTATTACAAAGTGGAAGCATTTAGGAACCATAACGTTGCAAACCACCTAAAGCCACAGAGCCTGGTTGCAAAAAGAAGTGTGTAAAGGCACATATGGTGGGGCTAAATAAAAGGTAGGTAGACTAACATATTTCAAATCTCCAAGTCTCCAGTAGGACTTGATCCAGTCAGTACTTACCCGGATGCCCAGCTCCACATTTTCCCCACCGTATATTTTCATTCCACCATCAAGGCTTCCAATCTCTCCGAAGAACTTGTGATCAGCCACAAGTATCCCCATGACTGAGGGGCTCCTGGTGACACCGTTTAACAAAGGAAAAACTGAATAAGCAAAAAATCTTACCATACAGCACTCAAACTAAGAGAGCAAAGCAAACCTAATTATAAAGAATTATGACCGCAAAGCCTGAAACACCAAAGCAACCAAGGATTGAAAAAAAAACAAAAGATGTGTGATCAAGGGTGTTCTGCTTTCATTCTAGCAGCAAAAACCTTAAATCTGCTCTTTGTGCAACCTATAGACACCCACATGGGTGCTGTGTTACACTCTGCAGATTGCTTAATGCGAAAGATTTTGTCAGCAACTATCCTTGAATATTTGTTTTGGCAACACTGGCTCCATGTATACAGTCTTCATAGCTTTCTAAGCCGTGGTTCAGCGGAGAGTCTGAAACGTCCACACTGTGTTGTCCTGACATGCTGGGAGTTCATGCGTAAAATGTGATGTCTTTAAATGTGACTCTTACTTGCCAGGCTGCGTCTCATCATCCAAGGCATACCACTCAGGTCTGAAGGACTCGTACATGCACCACATTGCCCAGTCAAAGCCATGAGATGCAGTATTGTAGGAACTCAGTGTCAGGTCATCGTAGTTGACCTTGTCAAAAACAGGCGTCAGTATAACGGTCCGGTCCTCCTTAATCCGAGCCAGTAAAGGCTCTGCCCTAGACACGCACAAACAGTTTTAAAAGAAACATGAGGGCCAATTACAGGATTATCACCACAGCTCTGAAAAGAGTCACTCAGATCTTAAACCAACCATTGGACGTGGACTTCTATGTGAGCGTCTAAGATTGCAATCACCTCTCCCTCAGCTGCCTTCCAGCCCGACAGTCTGGCCTGGGTGAGGCCCAGCTGCTCAGAGTGCCGCACTTTCTTCACCAGGCCTGGACGCTCCTCATGGATAAAGCTGATGTAATCATCCAGCTTCTCCATTAAGTCCTCTGCAGAAAATAAAGAACTGTTTCAGCAATATGAGCTGCAGATTAAATCTACTCATGCCTCTAACAATCACTTTTTTTCTGATCGTTAATAAAAACAATTCAAAGACTGTTTCACAAATCAGCTGATAGATTTGGCACTTCTTTGAATATAAAACAAGATTTTTTTTTTATTTGCCATACTCATAGTAATTAAAAATAACATACAGAGTACTATCCCTGTAAAAGCCACTCTGCTACTCCGAGTACTCCACACACGTGGTCGTGTTTATTTAGGATTATCAGTGGACAGCAACATCGCAATTACACATTACACTCCCTGATATATGTTTTCAGTTCCAACCCACAAACGCAAGCAACCGTGTCCAATTTCAGTGCAGCCTTTGCTACTCAAACTACATCTCATATTTTACACTGATGTCTTTTATTGCCTGTAATAAAAGGATGTAGTTTCTGCCATCATTTGCATTATAAACTAAAGCTGCGGTGAGCGCCTTCCTTTCTCGCTTGGTTTCAGATTTGTCAGATATCTGAGTACCGTCCCTGTGTACATAGGATATCCACCACAGTCTGAAAATGATATGAAAATTATTTTGGAAGCATGCTGACTCACCGTTGCTGCTGTGATCGTCCACCAGGATGATTTCTTGCAGCAGCCGAGCTGGTGTCTTGTCCACGATGCTGCGTATGGCTCTTTTAATGATTGAAAGAGCTTCATCCAAATAGATTAACACAACACTGATGGTCGGCAGATCCTTCGGATAATTTTTCACAGCACACCTGTGAGCAGAAAAATAGCAGGCAGCCTGAAGAAGTAATAAATTAAATGTTTTTAAGTTGAAATTGTATCCTTTAGAGTTCACTCCACATTACAAAGTTGTCTACTGGATTGACATCTGGCGACTGTGGAGGCCATTTCAACTTATTTTCATGTTAAAGAAACCAGCATACAGGATCTGATGGTGTGTTATGCTGCTGGAAGCATCCATCAGAAGACGGGTACGCTGTGATCATGAAGAGATGGACACGGTCAGCATCAATAGTGAAGTTGCCTCTGTTGTTTAAATTTTAATAATGTTGATGAAAGGCATGCTTTCTTGTTCTTGATGCAAAATTCATTCAAATATTGTCTTCTGGTGTTGTAGCCCATCTGCCTCAAGGTTTAACATGCTCTGCTTTCAAAGATGCTCTTCTGCATACTTTGGTTGTAGCAAGTGGTTATTTGAGTTACCGTTTCCTTGCTTTCCACTCAAAATAGCCTCACCTTTTACCCAAACAAAGGATTTTCTCCCAGATAACTGGCGCTCACTGGGTATTTTCTCTTTTTCTGACCATTCTCTGAAAACCCAAGAGATGGTCATTTAAGGAAATCACAGAAGATCAGCAGTTTCTGAGATACTTAGACCAACAAACATGCCACAGCCAACATCAGTTAAATCACCTTTTTTCCTCAGGGTCAAGATTAATTGCAGAAGATAATCTTGACCGTGTATACATGCCTTAATGACTGACCGATTACATATCTGCATTAGCAATCATGTACCTAATAATGTGGCCATTGAGTGTGTATATGTACTAAATTCATATGCATTCATGCTAAGACAACAAAGACAATAAAATGTCATTGTTGCTGATCGATCTCAAAAACACACACAAAGCAGCTCGGTGTGTGTTTTTAGATTTCCTTTCGGATTCGTGTGTTGCACTCACCTCGGAGGCCTGGTGTCGGGAATCTCTCTGTTGAGGGGCAGCCTGTCACTGAGGAAGGCATTGTATCCATATCTCTGAAACAACTGCTCGGCTTCCTTCTGCTCCTCCTCCGACAGATCGTCACCCCACTTCTTGAATAGATCAGAGTTGGGGTACAGCTTCTTCACCATCTTCCTCTTGTCCTTCACCTCTTCCTTCCTCTCAGCTGCTGGTGCCCTCTTTTCAAGCTTTTTCATTAAACTGACTGCGGACAGAAATGACCACATGGTGTTTGCATTGTCCATCTAATTTGTTTTTTGTCTGTGAAAACCAAGTCAGTAACAGTCAGGTAAGAGCAGTTTGGTACTTTTTAGCAATGTCGACTTAAAAAGCGAAAATAAGTGAGTAGTAAAGCAGGCGGGTATAATAATTGTTACTTTAATTGTTTCGCTTCAGAAATTCTCATGTGTAGCAGATGAGAAACACCTCAGATGAACAGATCTAGCCTTCATTGTTTCTTCACTGAACTCTAAGTACAGACTTTACACATAAGCAGCTGCCAAACTGAGACTTTAACTCACGCAGCCTGTTGATGTCTGTTTCCATCTTTTCCATCCTCTTGACGATTCCCTGACCCCTGATGGAGTCATTGTAATGGACCCTCTGCAGTCTCTCAGAATGAATGTGGACCTCCTTCTTAATAGAGCTGAGGTATAGCAATGCGAAGGCCACAATGAGGACTGTAAGCAAAGCTTTCATCCAGCTTGCTCTCATGCTGGTGCTCCTGTGTATGCTAGGTACACTCCTCTACTTCACAGTGAAAAGAGGTGGAGAAAACATTTCCTCTGCCTTTTACTTCAGGTGTGCTCTCCCTTCCTTTACTCCCCACCCCTTGCTCGAGAGCTGTAATCTGATATCCTGAAATTTACATCATATTCAAAGAAGTGTGTGCATTATTCTCCACTCTGCTGTCTACATTACACCTGAGGTGCAGGTGTGTACTATTAACTGCACTTACCTGGGAGGGTAGAAAAAGAGGAGGACTCTGCAGGTAAGGGGAACAGGGCTGAAAGAGTAGTACTGAATTGCTTGTGGCACTGCAACATTATAGTCCAGCCTGTTTAGTAAAAACACATCGAAAAGGTCAGTATTTAGGGTTTGGTCTGTTTGGCAGCCCATTTTCACCACTGAAAGGAAAAAAACAAAAAAAATTGTCATTAATAATTAGAAATTTCAGGTTATTATAGCAAAAAAATTCAACTTACTAATTAAAATTTGGACACATAAATGGCAAAAAAGATCCCATGTCTTTCCTTTTTCTCCAGTGGTGAAAACAAGCTTCCACGGGTCTGGGTCAGATTTTGGAGAGGGGGTAGGATTTGAGTAATCCGTGTCGTGTTTCACCCGTATCCTGTTATGCCTCTGGCTTGCTGCTGCAAGTTATAAGGAAAAAAATACCAAAAAGCCAGCTAATAAGTGAGTTAAAAAAAATCAAGCAGGAGCAAGTTAGGAATCTAAGGAGTTACAATTTCTTTATGTGTGACCATGATTTATCCAACAATGTCAAAAAATATCACATCCAATAAGAAAAAAAGGATATTTTTATTTCATTATCATTGGCTGCTTTTTCATTCATTTTAAGTGCACTGCAGATTTTGTCCATACACTTGTGCACGTGACTAGCTTCATCGACACACTGCTTCTTTTTATTTTTGGTTTAGTTTTCATCGTTAAAACTGCCACACACAAGAGAATACAAATTATTGTTGTCATAGCAGTATTACAACTGTGCCTTTGAATTCCTGGTATTCAAACTTAAGCCAATACTGCTTCTGTTTGGTTGGTATACTGGATGTTAAAGACTTCTTAATATATTTGGCAAACATTCAGTTCAGTTCAGTTCAGTTCATTTTTATTTCAAACATTTCAAACATGTGCCTTCACAATCATTACAAAATATCATTCCATTATTTGTTTGAAAAGGAGTAGGCTGAAGTATTTACTTATTTGTCCCTACCCCCTCAAGTTTTACCTCTCATTCATTTAATTTTTTTTTTTGTCTTAAATTAAACAAACAACATATGAAACATATGAAACATATGAAGTAAAACAAAACATAACATACATAAATCAAAAACAAGAAATTAGCAAGCCCCACCACAGTATAGTTTCTTTCATATGAAAAATACAGAATGTGTATATTTGCAGATACACAAGTTATGGAAAAACAACAAACCAAAACAAAACAAAAAAACAAAAAAAGAACCGCAACACCATTACCAGCAACATTACCATCCTGGGTTAACCCCGTTTTCTTCATTCTTATACTTATTTAAAATTAGGTTTTTATATTTTACTTTAAACTGTTTTATGTTTTGACTGTCTTTTATTTCTTCTGTTAGACTGTTCCATAATTTAACTCCTGCAATTGAGATAGACATAGTTCTTAAAGTTGTTCTAGCACTTTGTATTTTTAAATTCCATCTCCCTCTTAAGTTATACCCACCTTCTCTTTCTATGAACAATTTACAGATTTCTTTGGGAAGCAATTTATTTCTGACTTTATACATTATTTGCGCTGTTTTAAGCTTCACCAAGTCTTGGAATTTAATAGCTTGCATTTTGACAAAGAGTGCATTTGTATGGTCCCTGTACCCTACATTATTTATTAATCTAATGGCCCTTTTCTGTATTATAGTTATTGTTTGTGTGTTACTTTTGTATGTGTTTCCCCAGACCTCTACACAGTAGCTCATATATGGCAGTAGTAAAGCACAGTATAAAATGTGCAGTGCTTTCTGATCCAACATATGCTTTGCTTTTCCCAGGACGGCAATGCCCCGTGCCAATTTCCCCCGAACATAAGTAATGTGTGGCTTCCAACAGAGCTTGTGGTCAATGATCACCCCAAGAAATTTTATTTCATTTACTCTTTCTAAATATACATTGTCAACACATATTTCTACTTCGATGTTTTTCTTTTGGTTTCCAAACAACATAAATTTGGTTTTATCGAGATTCAATGATAATTTATTTATATCAAACCACTTCTTTAATATCGTTAATTCCTGTGTGATCATCTCCAAAACCTGTGGCAATTCCCCACCTGAACACAGTATATTTGTGTCATCTGCAAATATTACAAACTTTAAAATCTCCGATACTCTGCAGATATCATTTAAGTACATAATAAACATTTTTGGACCCAGTACTGAACCTTGAGGTACTCCACAAGCTATATCCATCAAATTAGATTTATATTCATTTATTTGTACATATTGTTGCCTATTCCCTACATAGCTTTTTAACCATTCCAAAACCACTCCCCTAAACCCGTACTTTTCCAGTTTTTTTAATAGAATTTCATGATTAACAGTATCAAACGCCTTCTTTAGATCTAAGAAAACTCCGAGCGCATACCTCTTATTATCCATACATTCCGTTATCTTTTCCATTAAATCTATCAGTGCCAAAGCTGTTGATCTGTTGTTTCTGAACCCATACTGACTATCTGTCATTAATTCATATTTTTCCACAAAACTGTCAAATCTTTTTATGAAGAGTTTTTCCAGTATCTTAGAGAACTGGGAGAGTATTGACACTGGTCTATAGTTTGTAAAATGATGTCTTTCACCGGTTTTGTAAATGGGAATAACTTTAGCAACTTTCATTTTTTGTGGAAAAACTCCTTTTTGAAACGACAAGTTGAATATATATTTTAATGGTTTTACGATACCATCAATAACTGTCTTTACCGTTACCATATCAATATCATTCCAGTCTGTACTGGTTTTGTTCTTAAGTCCTCTAACTATGTCATAAATCTCTTTCTCTTCCACTGCTCTTAAAAACATTGAGCTACTATTCCTTTCAATATTTTCACCAGTGTCCCTTTCTGTTCCACCAACCTTTATTTCTTCTGCCAGTTTTGGCCCTATGTTTACGAAGAATTCATTAAAGCCATTTACTATCTCCTCCATGTTATTAATACTTCTTGTCCCTTCTATAAAGTACCCAGGGTAATCATTATTCCTTGTTTCATTTTTGATTATTCTGTTTAATACATTCAATATATCTCTTGTGTTATCTTTATTGTGTTCTAACCTTTTAATGTAATACTCTCTTTTACAGGATCTCATTATATTAGTTAATTTATTTTTGTAAGTTTTATACTTCATTTCAGTTTCTATTGTTCTCTTTTTTATGAATTCTCGATATAAGGTATTCTTTTTTTTGCTGGCATTTTGTAGTCCTTTTGTCATCCATGGTCTTCCTGCATAGTTGTGTTTCCTATTGATTTCAATTACTGGGCAGTTTTTATCAAGTAATGTGTTAAATGTTCTTAAAAATCCTTCGTAAGCTTTATTAACTTCTGTTTGTTCATATACAATATTCCAATCTTGCTTTAAAAGTTCATTTCTAAGACAATTTAAGGTCTTCTCTGTTCTTATTCTTTTGTAAATAATCTTATGTCCATCGTTGTTCACTTTATAATGGCAATTATACGATGCAAAGACTGGTAAATGGTCACTTATATCATTGATTAACAGCCCACTTTTTATCTTTCCTTCTATTATATTTGTAAATATATTATCTAATAGAGTTGCACAATGAGATGTTATTCTGGTCGGTCTTGTTATCAGTGGAAATAAACCTATGCTGTACATGGAATCAATAAATTCTTCTGTACTCTTATTATGATTTGGATTCAATAAGTCAATATTAAAGTCCCCACAAATAAACATTCTTTTCTGATTTATATTTGTAAATAAGTCCTCCATATTATCCTTAAATATCTCAATCTTAGATCCTGGTGTTCTATATATACAACTGACAATTAGGTTTTTCCTTTTTTCTATAATTATTTCCACTGATAAACATTCCATCACTCCATCAATAACAGTTGTCATTCTTCCCATTCTTTTGTACTTTAGGTTTTTATCAATGTAAAGTGCCACCCCACCTCCTTTCTTGTTGATCCTGTCTACATGAAGGAATTCATATCCATTTATTTTAAAGTCTTCTTCTTTTCCAGGAGTTATCCAGGTCTCCGATATGGCTATCACATTGAATGGCTGTTCAAACTGTGTTATGTAGTCTTTGATGGATTGAAAGTTTGCATATAAGCTTCGACTATTAAAGTGAACCATTGTTATACCCTGTTCTACCTTGAATTGTTCAAACATTGAACAGGGAAGGTTAGGAAAGGCATCCTGTGTGTAGATTATGGAGGTGTTAAGTTTATCCACCTTTGTGTATTCACTTTTCAGCCATAATTCTCAGAGTCCCAGAGGCACTGACACGTGACTGTTTGTTATGGCCCTAGCAGGTCTGCACATTGTATGAGTGTGTGTTGCCTCGCTGTTGAGCTCAGCTGCCACTCAGCCACCAAAGTTTAATGGCCTGGGTCAATTAGTAGAGCTATAGTGCTGTGCTTTGTTTCAGGGTTAAACCTTGAGATAAGTGTTGCTTTTTATGCTACTAGTAAGTAGTTTGCTGGCAGCAGAAGAGTTATGCTCTTTCTGTGGTGACCTTTGTAACAATGATGCATGTGCACAGACAATTATCAACAAGCACATTTGTGAGTGGATGGCAGAGGATGAGGATAAAATACACCGTTTGGGAACAACAGTCATGTGAAACCATACAGTAGTACACTCTTATTTATTCAAAGTAAGTAAGAGGGAAAGTAGAAGCTGCACTTAATTAATGTAAGCACCTCTATAAAAGAGATTTTGGAAGTTTGCTGATCCAGCAGCCTGTAAAGCAATAAAGTACTTTCTTTTTATGCATCTAGTGAAACAAAATAACTACAAATGGAATTAAGGAATTACAAACAACATTTTTATCACAATGCAGGCAGTGTTTATCGTAAATATATGACATTGATTTTCAAAAGATATTCCAGCTTGCTGTAGCCATAAATAATACAGTGGTACTAACTTGTAATGATGCACGACTGATGCACAGGCATTTCTAGAGGATTATGTAAAAGGTTATGAGGCGCTCTGTCAGCCATTTTTGGCTAAATGTGTGCAGTTTTAGAAAAAAAGTTAACAAGTGTGGAAAGATAGCACACGCATGTAACCTGTTTTTATATGTTTATTTAAATGTATGTACAAGATTTACAAAAAATGTGCTTTGAGTGGAGGTAACATGTCAGGTAACAATTCAGGACCAAAAAACGAAAAAAAAAAGAAAAGAAAAGAAAAGTGACACTTCAGACATGAACTCACACTTTCAGAATTTAACCTCAAACAGCATCCAGGGGTAAGAGGACACCCTTAAGCTCCATCAGCTTCAAGGTGAAGACCCTCTCAGTATTGTGCATTTTGTATCACACTAAGAGAAATTAATATTTAGAAGTCTCTGCGTAAAAATAACTGAAAACTTTAAAAACCACAACATGACCTGACCTCTGTGGTCAGTTCAGTCAGTGGCTTGCAACACTAGGGTGCAAAGGTTTGACTCGAACGAGGCGGGAGAGCCCGAGCCGCAGACCCTGACCGGGAGACTTCACTGCTGGACTCTGGGACGTGGAGGGACTTTTTCCAATTTGAGCTGGGAGGAAAAAACAGAAATAAATTGATAAATATGTTCAATTGAGTTAATTTTACAGGAACATGTTCCAGCTGTGCTGCTGTTTAGTCATTCAGCACCTGGTGGGTTCCACTTGGGCATTCTTCCCGCTGCTGGGCTCAGGGAGGCTGCTGGGCTCAGAGAGGCTGCATGCTTCGATGTGCAGCCTGTGGAGGATGACGCAGGTCTTTTAGAGGCAGGTTTGGCCGTTGGAGGTGTTGTCACTGGGGTAGAAGCTGCTGTGAGAAGGAACAGCACTCATTCAAATGTGGAATTATGATTCGCAGACAAAAGCTGATGATCCTCATGGGCTTACCTGCTGCTTGCGATTTAGGCTTTGATGGTTTTGATGGTTGCTTTTCTTTTTTAGAAGCAAGAATCTGTTTGTTTTTTTCACTCTTTGTTGCTTTTTCTTTCTTTTTAGTCTTGCTTGCTTTCTTTACTTTGAACTCGTCATCTTCGCTCTCAGATGGTTCACTGAAATCTTCATCGCTTTCTGAATCTGCAAAAGCATTATTGTTACTTTAAAGACACAAAAAGAAAGACGAAAAATGGATACAACTACTTAAAAAGTTATGGCAAAGTAACCTGGTGTCAGTTTGGGTTGATAGTCATCATCATCATCACCATCCTTGTTTTTCAGCTCCTCAGTAGCTTTGTAGGCAGCCTTTCTCTGCCTGGCAGGGGCAGGCGACCCTTTCTCTGATGTGATTTTGTCCAAACCTGAAGAAAACCCATAATGATATTAAACAGAGGGAAGGAAATCAAATCTTCAACTACATAAATAAATAAAGCTGCTAGACTTTACCCATAACTGCACCATCCACACTGCAGTTGGACAGGAGCAGAGAAGCTGGATCTGTGTTTTCATCTACTGGAAATTTGACATCTCCTGGATAAATTTATCAAGAAATTAAGCCAACATCCTTTTGATCACATGAAATGTATTGATCATTTTAAAGAACAAATCATACCTCTACTGACATGAGACTGGTCCTTCACTTCACCTGCATTATTGAGCATGGAGAGCGTGATGGCTGCTTCGAGATCCCTCTCATACAGCTTTTCGTCCAGTGGCTTTCTGCACAAATGAATCAAGATTCAAGCCATGTTAGAGATTTTCACCTCTGAGCATTTCTAATGAATACAACTGATAAAAATGTAAAAGAAAAGACTACTTTTTGGTGACATTTTTTTATTTAACTCAGCATAATCAACATTTTGTTTTAATTTAGCAATTATCCCCACTGATAAGCCAGTCATCATTTTATCAGTGACTTTGAATGGCTTTACTATTCAACCACCTTAATGAGTTAAAGCATCACAGCGAGGCTTCAACCCAAACATTTATACGCAGTCTGCAGTATATTCTTTAAAAGTGACTGCTTACTTTCAAGCTGACTGCACACCCAGTGCACCTCTCAATTAGGGCTGGGCGATATGGCCTAAAATCCATATCACGGTATAATTTGAAGCATGTGCGGTAACGATATATATCGCGATATATTCTTTTCTTCTGTGTAACGTATTTTACACACTATAAGGCACACTTAAAATCCTTTAATTTTCTCAAAGATCGACAGTGTGCCTTATGTATGAATTCTGACCTCGAACCGATTTTATGTAGTACACGGCACATAGAAATCTGTCAAAAAATGTTTTAGTACGACTTTGGTAAGGTATGAAGGCACATGGCTTGATGGATTGCTGGAGCATTACGGCTGCCGTAGTCAGGAGCCTCACGCAGTTTTGCCAACTCCTCAGTAAGGAAAATCACTATTGGCTGACCGAAAAGTCGCTAGAAGTCGCTAAATGACGTCATCGCCTAATTTGCATAATAGGTCATGCTAATGTAATTGCAACCTACGCTGTTGGAGAGAGAAATAACATTGTGGAAGAGAAAGTGAGTAAAAAATGTCCTAAATGCATTTAGAATTTATTAACTACAAATTAAATTTCTTTTAGGAATTATTGTTTTTTAATGTCACAATTCCAACCCTGCTCCTTTATCCGGGCTTGGACCAGCAAAAGTGACCCGAAATTGGCGCTCTGGTGGAGTTACTTTGTGTGTGTGGGTGTGTGTTTATTAGTAGTTTTAAACCTTGTGATCCACAAAACTGCATAACAGTAAAAGAAGAACTGACTGCGTTACAGTCAGTGCGGGAGCAGCGGCTTCGCTCATGCGCGATTCATTTGCAGTTTGGACGCATAGGTGTGAACATCTCCTGCCCTGATAGCAGCGGGGGGAGGACTATCCTCCGCCTGTGAGCGCTTTGGCACGGGTGAGGTGCCCACGGCAATCTTCAGTCAGGAGAACAACTGAGATAATCGATCCACAATACGAAGTTAGTCATTCATATAC
Organism: Aulonocara sp. 'chitande type north' Nkhata Bay; assembly: GCF_057382095.1. Lineage (NCBI taxonomy): Eukaryota > Metazoa > Chordata > Actinopteri > Cichliformes > Cichlidae > Aulonocara > Aulonocara sp. 'chitande type north' Nkhata Bay. Next base: position 28,013,674 of record NC_141360.1, on the reverse strand, counting down.
TGCAACAACATGGGAACAGAGCAGCTGCGAGAGAATTCAGCATTAATGAATCAATGGTACGGAAGTGGAGGAAGCGCAGTTTTTGGCTTTCCCCATATTCCAAAAGTGCTTCGTCTCTTTGCTATTACTGTCGCTCGGCATAATTTGCAGATGATATTGTTTGCAGCCGCTGCAATGCTTTCGACCAAAAAAGGCGCAGCTTGATGACACCATCAACATGCGCTATCGCGGTATAGCGGTATAGTCAAAATCTCTACTGTTGGCCAAATTTATATCGTTTCTACCGTATACCATTTATACCGCCCACCCCTACTCAATCTAAACTAACAGTGATGAACTCAACATGAACACATAATTTTGAACAAAGTTATAATTTCCACTGCTTATCTCCAGCGCTTAGCTACTCATCTCAACAAAATATGAACCCATTTTGAAAATCTATTAATGCATTGGCGCTAGACCCGAGTAGCTTTACTTTTGGACTGGTATTTCTTTACATATCATATCTACACCTACAACAAAAGACCAAAAATCTGTGAGTTTAATCCTTTTAATCATCATGTGGTGCAATATTGTCATTGCTAGGGCCACAATGACTGAGATTAAAATAAGCAAATGTGGACATTAGCTTGTTAGTATTTTACCTTACAATATAAATCGCCTTGAGGTGACTGTTGTTGTGATTTGGCGCTATATAAATAAAACTGAATTGAATTGAATTTCAAACCATAAGACCAGTGTTTCTCAAAGTGTGTCCTGCAGCCCCCTGGTGGGCCTTGAAGGTAGTGCAGGTAAGCCAAGAATCTGACCTAAATACTACGTTATTCTTAAATGTTGGGCCCATTTTGGATCTTGAATGCATCTTATAGTTCATTGTTAGTGAACAAAAACTATACTAGTGTTACCAGCTGTAATTTCAGAGGATCAGCTAAAAGGAAACACTGCACAGGGCCATGTGATGACCATAGGCTTGGGTGGGCCGCTTAACATTTTTGGGCTTCAAAATGGACCGCGGCCATTGTAAGCTTGGGAATGGCTGCATTAGACAATGACGCACAAAATGAATTATGTTAAACTATGAATTTGGTCGGTGTGCAGGTTAGTTTGAAACAGGCTGTTTGCAGCACAGAAGCACTCTCAGATTACGATGAAAACGTTACATAAACCTATCCTCTTTAAATGCTGTTCTCAACATTGCTGCCTGTAACTCTATCTTTAAACTCTCTCCGGTATGAAAAAAAAAAGTTCTTATACGCGAATACATTAATACAGACTCTCCCTGTGCAGCCATTATCATACATTTACGGTACTGTGCTTGTGTCTGTTTGTAAAGATATTTGCCTACTGACAGTAACCAATGCAAACGCACTCCTATACATGCCCACTTCATGCTTCTCAAGGTGTGTATCAACCAAATGCTGACGAGCTGAGAAGTGGGCCAAAACAGGGAAAGGAGCGACAAAGGAACGCAAAAAAAGAAAAGCAAAGGTACAAGATGAAAAGCAAAGACAGTGGCTGCAGTGGACACTTGATTATTTTTAATGCTCAGCTTCACTTCAGCTCTTTTGTGCTTTAGAACTTCATTCTTAGCAGATAGCGGATTAACCAAGGGCAGCACAAGCAAGAGTAACCCACAGAGTGGTGGCACCACCGCCCCCTGCAGGTAGATAGGTAACCTGTAGCTGCCTAACGGACTGAAGCAAAACTTCCCAATATTGCAGGATATACACAAGTGGCGCGCCCTCTGCTGGAAACAAACTAAACAGCAGTAAAACTGGTAACATTTATTCACAGCAGGTTTCATGAGCCCTCTTACCTGATTGTCACAGCCAGTGTCAGATTAACTCGCCACCTACCTGTTCTTCTGGCTTAATTGTGAGGTGGCCTCTTGACTGGAGGACTTGCTTAATGATTTCTTCTGTTCTTGTTTCACATCCTCCCTGACCTTTTTGCTGGGTGGGGCCTTCACACAGGCAAAATCCTCATCTATCACAAAATGAGGACAAAGATACCATTTTTAAGACTGGAAAGGGAGTCCTTTGGATTACACATGTGCACCCTACTGTACTACAGGTTTCCTGGAATTTAAGAGTCTTCTGCAAAGCAACAGTATCTAATAACACGTTTTTTGTTGCAATGTCTTTTTCCTGATCACACCACTGCAGTGACTGCGATTTATCAAGTTAACACGAGACATCTAGGCAAGGCAAGGCAAGTTTATTTATATAGCACAATTCAACAGCAAGGTGATTCAAAGTGCTTTACAGAGACATTAAAAAAACAAATAAAAAGGATGATTTAAAATGGAAAAGAAGAAGAAGAAGGGAACAGTAGATAAAATCAGTAGTTAAAATGTAAGTTTTGAAATTTAAGCTTAAAAGTAAAATAGTGCGGATTTGGTGCTTTATTCAAATGCAGCTGAGAACAGGTGAGTCTTCAACCTGGATTTAGGTTCATACTGGGTCAGGAGGTCACTGATGTATTTTGGTGATAAACCATTCAGAGCTTTATAGACCAGCATCAGAACTTTAAAGTCTATCCTCTGACGGACAGGCAGCCAGTGTAAAGACCTCAGAGCTGGACTGATGTGGTCCACTTTTTTGGTCAGAGTTCTGAATGAGCTGTAGTTGTCTGACTGATTTTTTAGGTAGACCTGTAAAGATGCTGTTACAGTAATCAAGCCTACTAAAGATGAATGCATGGACTAGTTTTTCCAGGTCCTGTTGAGACATCAGATCTTTTATCCTTGATATATTCTTGAGGTGATAGTAAGCTGACTTTGTTATGTCTTAATGTGTTTTTTTAAGATTAGGTCTGCATCCATCACTACACCCAAATTTCTCTCTGGTTGGTGGTTTTTAGGTGTATAGATTGAAGTTCTCTGGTGACCTGTAATCGTTTTTCTTTGGCGCCAAAGACTATTACTTCAGTTTTGTTTTTGTTTAGCTGGAGAAAATTGTGGCACAACCAGTCATTAATTTCCTCAATGCATTTCCAAGAGCCTGTACAGGGCCTCGGTCTCCTGGTGACATTGTGATATATATTTGTGTGTCATCTGCATAGCTGTTATAGTTTATACAATGTATAGTAAACAAAATGTAAAGATCACAGTAAAACGTCCAACAGATCCGTCATAAAGATGTTAATATTTCTGTGCTTATCAATAATATATATCATAAAGCAAGTCATTAAAACTTGCATAAAGTTTTAATTTATTTATCTAAATTTGTATGCAGTTCTACTTTCAGTCGCTCCCTTTAAGGGTCTCCACAGCAGATCCGACCCATCTCACACTATTCCCAGCATCCTCCTCTGTCACACCAACCCTCTTGCATGTCTGCCTTCACTACATCCACGAATCGTCTCTGTGGCCCCCACCCCCTCCCCCTCCCTTCACATTTCTAAACCATCTCAATCTTGTCTCCATACCCTCAACCTGAGCTGTCCCTCCAATGTACTCATTTCTAATTGTATCCATCCTTGTAACTCCAACAAAAATCTGAGCATCATCAACTCCAACTCCTGTCAAAACCATACTTGCATCTCGCAAACCTTCCCTTTCACTCTTGCTGCTACCCTTCAGCCACTCGTCTCCACCCACTCCACCCTACCTGCACTCTCTTCTTCACCTCTCTTTGCTTTAGAAAACTGACCCCAGGTATTTAAACTAGTCTACCCTCACATTCAGTTTCTCTGTTTCTATCCTCTGTAAAGCACTTTAAATTGTCTTGTGTAAATTTGCCTCGATTTTTCTGTTGATATAGAATAGCAGTCATATCTTTAGTATATTACACACATTTTGATACTAAAGACTAATTTCAAAGCGGTGTAATTTCGTTTTTGAACGAACCTACACGTCCTTGTGTAAATGCTTTATGTAAGATTATAAAATGATGACATGATATGCTATGCTTTGCTATTTCTTTATCACACTGTGGATCAAATGGGCCAGGATAACAGATTTTCAATTTTACTCACCATCATCGAAGTCCTTGGTCTCACAGTAATTCACAGTCTTTGTCTTCCTGTGTGTCAACAATTAAAAAACAACAACAAACAAACAGTTTTTAGCATCACCAGATCTAGGTTACCCAGGCATCGACAAAAGCAGTAGCTTACCTAGATGGTCGGTCCATAGCTCGCTTTTTAGTCAGCTAACAATAACCGCATTGATACGGCTAATCAACACTACTACTCCCTCCAGCTGCGTGAAGGCTTTCGATCTCCACACAATAACAAAGTTAAAGTGTCACGTTTCGTGAACTATCTGTAAACTGGACTATCCGTAAACTATAAAACTTTAGTTACACAAGCTTAACGTGAGGTACGTCGGTCCCCCGAGCTCTCAAACAGCCCGCCTGAACGGACCAGAAGTGACGTCAATTGTTTACCAATCTACCGGAAACCGGAAGCAGATTCGTTTATTTCTAAACAAAACAAAAGAATACAGAAGAAGAGTCAGTTTGCGGCAACCTGTTTTAATCTTTAAAATCAGAAATAATCAGAAAGCAATAGACAATTTTCTGTTTTTCTTTTTAACTCGTTTTTTTTAAGGTGTCGAATCTGCTTCACTCAAATAGCTTGGCGCAGCTTTGCTAAGTTCGCCCGTCTAACGCTTATAAATGGCTTGGTACTGTGCAAAAATCTTGTGCCACCTCATTTTTCCCTATAGTTTGATGTGAAATGTGAATAGATACATCAGTTTATTAAAACATGTGCAAACACACGTGCAAATGCCGTATATAAGGCAAAACAGAGTTTGAAGGCCATTCAAACCTCTTCTTTGGATGTTGGCTATCTTTCGTTGGTCCCACTCTGTTTCAGTAATGTTTTAGCCCGGGCTCTGGGAATCCATGACCTTTCTATCTAGGTAAGATTGGGATTATTGCCATACTGAAACATTAAGCTGTTGCCAATCAGATGCTTTCCAGATGATATTGCAAAATCTGACAGTATTTTTCTGCAATTATAAGTCCATCAATTTTGACAAGATCCCCAACAGGTTGAAATGCAGCCCTAAACCATTACAGCCTCCACTGTTTTACAGATGGCTGTAGACTCACTGTTGAACCTCAGTCTTAACCTCCTGACAACAGTTCCAAAAATTTGAGACAAAAATTTCACATTTGCATTCATCACTCAATCAGGCCTGTTGTCACTGATTTTTAGTGCAGTTTATTTGTAATTTGGCATACCTCAGCCTTTTCTCCATCTTTCCTTAAAATAGCCTTATACAGCTGCCCTTTCACTGAGACCATTTCTGATGAGGCTTCGGTGAACAGTAGGTGGATCAAATGAGGGGCCAGATGCGTATCTCATCTTTGCTGGATTTTTTTCTTGTTTTGTAAGTACGAGACTTTCAGATACAGGTTGAAATGCAACCAGTTTGTCTCCAGTTAAATGAATCGGAAGAATCATGTCAAATTCAAATTCAAATTTTATTTGTCACGTACACAGTCATACACAGTACGATATGCAGTGAAATGCTTAGACAACTGCTCGTGATCTAAAGAAAAAAAAGGAAAAGGCTATGAATAAGATAGGAAATAAATATGAAAAATTAAAAAGGGTATATTTAACTAGGAAGGAATAAAATATAAAAATTAAAGTTAAAAATGAAATAACTGTGCAACACAAATTAGAATGAAGGGTAAATTTAACTGGGAAAGAATAAGATAAAATATATAAATTAAAGTTGAGAATAAAATAACTGTACAACAAAATACACAATACACAGTATAGAACTATATAAGAATGTATGAAAGAAATATAAATGATAAAAGAAGGATTTTTTGTATTTCCTTCTTTTTACAAGGTGGATCTTTGCTCTTGCATGTACATGACAGCTGATACTGGGGTGTAACTCAAACTACAGCAAGTAAGTAATATAACAAATTCTACACAGAGTAAATAAGGAATCTAGTTATGTCTTTAGGAATGATTAATAGAAAGGAACTCAGAGACTGCAGTTGTGGTTCTATTGTGTAGTTAAGCCAAAATTCGATATGCGAGAACTAATCAAAGATTGCAGTTAATAATGGATTGCATTTATATAGCGCTTTTTGGGACCCCTCAAAGCGCTTTACAATACCACTATTCATTCACTGGTGAAGGCAAGCTACAGTTGTAGCCACAGCTGCCCTGGGGCAGACTGACAGAGGCGAGGCTGCCATATCGTGCCATCGGCCCCTCTGGCCATCACCAGTAGGCGAAGTGTCTTGCCCAAGGACACAATGACCGAGACTGTCTGAGCCGGGGCTCGAACCGGCAACCTTCCAATTACAAGACAAACACCCAACTCTTGAGCCACGATCGCCCCTCTAAGCCCAAGACTAAATGACCCAGGTTTACAGTAAATATAGTGACCTGGACTTTTCCATCAGTTTGTGTGAATTTTATAATCCAGTAGACAGACAGGCAAACAAAAGCCATATTTTTACCCTGAAAAGGAAGTCTTAGGTTAACGTTTTTCTTTTTCAGTGCACTTGCAACAATTTGAAGAATTCTGCTACAGAGAGCTGACAAACGTCTTTTTTTTAAATAAATCATTTAGACAAGAAACTGGTTCAGTCTAGTCCGGGATTAATGCAGAAGATCAGCGCTTAATTAAGCAAAAACTTTAGGATCTGAAACTTTAGCTTTTGAGACTTTGGTGTAACATATGCTACCTGCCACCTTGTGTCTTGCTTCCCTTAATATGCCAAATTAGTCTAAAGTAGTTATTCATTCCACACCTACAGTACCAGGCTGCCAAGCCTAAGTTTGCACAAGTGCAGATGTAGGTGTGTGTGGGGGACTAGAATGAAGAAATAAACATCACTTACTTAAAAATATATGTGACTAATATCTTTTAAATGGTCTAAAAAAGTGTTTTTAAACTGTCATCTGTGCTAAATATATTTCAGATCAAATACACCTCTCTGGAAACTTGTGGTTTCTGGATTGCATCTTAGCCATCATCTTGTATGAAAGTTAACTTTGAGGAGTCATTTCTGCTTCTTCATTTGCAAGCAGTGACAGTATCAGTCGTGTCAGACAAGTTACCAGCAGATGGCAGCATAATGCCTTCTGGTCTTGGTTCACAGAGGTACAGACTCTGACTGGCTGATTGACATGAACCTGACATGTCCTCTGCTACTCAGTCGCCCACACTTAGGGCGGAAGCAATCACGGCTCCCTCTAAAGTGCAATGAAAGTAAAATCCCTCCATTTTTACTGCACATTCAAGAGAAGGGCAGCTGTCCCGAGGGTTGTCATTTTCTAGTTTGTGAGTGGGTGGCTGTCGGCTGCGGTTTGTCACACAGTGGACCTTGAGGAACAACCAGGGATGTGATGGTCCACTCCTTTGGACCCAGACAAGGGAGGAGAACATGCATCCACGGGGCCAAAAGGCCCTGTGGTCACGCATTCCTAAACTCCTCCAGCACTGCCTACAGCCACGACTAAAATATCAGATCCAGTCATGCAAACACTGCGGTCACAACATAACGCTTCCATTCACACATATATACATGCTTATATTATATTTATTCCGGTGCTACTAATGACAGGTTGAGCACACCCCTGCATTCTCTTAAAATGCCGAAGTTAATCCTGAAACGACAGTCACGTTTCTCTGGCACATCTACACGTATACATCCGTTTATAACTGTAGGAAATGTTTAGAATATATGCTGCTACAGTTAAAATTACCACGTCTAAATCCTATATGTTCCCAAACAAAGTCACATGACCGCTAAAGAGGGAAAGACTGTTACATAAACTAAAGTAAAAGTAGAAATATCCTGTTAGTGAGTTTAGTGGCAGTTATATGGGTTTATATTGTTAAGCTATGTGATGATAATTTGTCTTTAAAAAAGGTAATACTGCACATTTGTGCATGTTTTAGTGGTGTACAGTCTGTGAATTAATCTCAAGGTTAAAATGTCAAAAATGTAAAACATAAAGATAATTATTTTGCATTTTAGACTGCAGTTATAGTCGCTCTAATTCATAACAAACCCTGTAACAAAGCCCAAACTGAGTAACTATTTTACAGCAGTTGGCTCTATGCATGAAAGACATGAGTAACGAGGTCCAGAGGGACAAGGGAAATTTGGGGTAACTGTTTCTCTAATTTACTTACGCAAATTAATCCTTGTTAGATTTAATTTGTGGATTATGTAACATATTTAAAAATTCATAAAGATTGTTTTTTTTCTTTCTCTGGCAACACTAGGCAGCATTACTAGGCTATTTTGGACCAAGGCATCCAGTTGGGTTTACTAGCCTAGTTGGCATCCGTGAGGTCATCAGTGGTCTTAATTTCAGCTTGTTTGTTGGAAGTGGTCAGGAGGCAGTTTCCCCCCCCCCCCTCAACCACTGATGTGAATGCCATCATTATGCGCTCTATAGCATCTCAGAGTGGTAGTTTGTGTGGGGCTCTCTGAGCCCTGCACCCATGCCCCTGTATGGTTGTTCCGCAGGTGGAGACTGCAGTGTTGTTATTTACATTCCTCACAGGGCAACGAGAAACTAGACTGCTTCTGCACTATTAAGATATTTTAGGAACGTTGAAAAAATATAGTGTTGCGCATGAATATGATTGAGTACTGCTGTTAATGTAACAGAAGTACTCCATAGGAGGTTATTTGTCCTTCCAAGCTGTGTTATTATGCTGCAAACCAGGCATATTTTTAGCTGCTCGTGGGGACAAAATGCTCTGTCTGAGAGAACATTCATAGGTCGGGGGCACCAATTAGTTACAAGCCTCAAACTAAATTTGTCTTGATGGGCTCTTAGTGTTTCGGATATCCGGCGTTGCAGTTGTGTCAGAGTGCTGTTTGTTATTGTAACCTAGAAATGGCCTTGCATCTTCAGACGTGGAGCGGCGGCGACCACAGCACTGCCACAGCAGCCACAGCTTTAGCCAGGGAATCAGAGTGGGCAGACAGATCTGTCAATCAGTGGCTTCCGGAGTTTGTTGTCTTAGACCTCGTCTTCTGAACTGCATGCTTTCACGGGAATTTTCACTTTTTTTGGTGTACACATGCGGCGGCCACAAAGCTAATTGCAAGGGAGATGAGAGGCCGCCGAGGTACAATCGTGAAGAGATTTTAGGACATGTAGGCTGCGCACACTGACACGGCAAACTGACATGTCAGTGTGTCCAGTTAAAAGTTATGATTGTTTAAAGCATTGCAGGATTAAAGGATCAGGCAGTGTTAGTTAGAGGATGTTAAAGGCTTGCAAACCTTTAAAGAAATAAAGCCAACATAAATCCTTTGTAATCTACACAAAGGTTATGGCTTTTATGAAGCTTTATTTTCATACTATCCGGTCACAAATTGACACCATATCTTTTATATTTCAGTGCATCTATGCTTGTGAGACTATTTCTCATTACTCTGGAATGGTCACTAGTCCAGCACAGGCCAAGAAAGAAACTGGTCACACTCACATCCACACCTATATGTCCAGTTTGGAATCACCAATTAACCTAACATGCATGTGAGTCTGTTCTTTGGGCTCTTCTTGGAAAACTACTTATAGTGGTAATTATGACTTGGATATTGACGGGAACACTTATTATAAGTTGGACAGTTTAGAAACTGGTAATTACGCTGAGATGACATAATCGCAGACAGTGTGGCTTTTGTTTTTTTAGATTTGTCTACTTGAGGGTTAGAAAATGGTGAAATATTTTTGAAAGATCGGTGACTTGACGGATGTAGCTGACTGTAGCAGAAAGAAATGAGCTTAGAGAAAGAAAAGCAAACCGGGCTTTTTCTTATTTCTGCTCATTAGCCATTACTACTACTGCTCAAATCTCCAACCCATGGGTAGTCATGGTTTATTCAGATTCCAGGTTATTGCAAGGAAGTTGAACTTATGAAATGCGTAAGATAAATTGACTTCCACGGGCGTTTTCCTTAGGGTGGTACCGGGTCAGTGTATAATGCTGTCATGTCAATATGGAACAAAATCTCTGAGGAATGGTTCCAGCTTCTTCCCGTTCCAGCTACCACCAATGTGTACCTAATAAAGTGTCCAGTGAGTAATATAATGTTAAATAATCTCATAACATGAACTGAAAATTCTTGTAATCATTGCAGATGTAAAGCAATTTTTAAGTTTTGAAAAACAAACTCCTTTTCACATGCCTCCAACTAATTTACTTTGGAAAGGTTAACTTAAAAGATGTGTGAGACATTGTTCTTTACTTCCACCACTTAAGACAATAAATCATTTTAATGACTATAAATCGACTACATTTTCTTAGCTACATTATCTCGCTTTAACCTATTTACAAGTGTTTTGGTATTTATTTGTGCCCCCCTCCCCCTTTCTCCTGGTCCCACCCCATTTAAAAACTCCTAGAAACATCCCTGTCCAGCCCGCTTTATTTTTCACCTTTTAAAAAGCTCATGTCATGAGTCCAGCTCTGTTAATACTGAGTATCGAATCACTGGGTGCTTGCATGAGAGAAGAGCAAAAGCGGATTTCTTTTTCTTTTTTAAAAAAAAAAAGTTTTTTACAAGTTCTTATATGCTGAATCATTGTGACAAGACGTTTTCACTTGTGTTTTTGGGGCAGTGTTACTGACGATATCAGGCCCCAGAGGAGGAATCTGCAGTATGATTACATGTGCTGACAAGATGGTGGGGATAAAAACAGCATCAAAGGGCCGGCAATAATTCAACGCTGCCAGTTTTACACCGTGACAGCATTCAAAATAGCATCTGTAACACAGCATTGTTTCCTGCACTTGAAGGGCGCCCGGGGAGCAGTCTCATTAGGGCGACCTTTCAGCAGGTGGGTCACAGGCAAAAGGAGACAAGCACACGAGATCTCAGTGACTTATGTGTCGTCGTGCCTGGGATGCAGCGCTCTCACTCCCGTCTCATTGTTGAAAGACTGATAGATCGACTATCTCAGATTCGCTGTTATGCATTTCCTACAAAGTGCACTGCTCCTTGTGTGCCAACCAAAACACACGGCTATCTTTAAGAGCCAGCAAGTGTCCACAAACTTCTGGAAGCAGCCGGCTGCCTCTGGAAAGGAACACTGGCTTGCTCACAAGGAATTTTTTAAAACTTTTTAGTGATCAATTATGACCTGAAACACAGTGGAAAAAACTTCACTGGACTCTGTAGTTTATAGCCTGACTCTATTTTGATTATCCCACTGAGGTACACAACCTGCAATGCAGGGGATGGCACAGTTTCCTTTTTACTATGTTTAGCTGAGCACCTGAAGTGCACATTATGCATTTTGAGATACTCATTTTCTTTTTGTGAACACCCACTCTGTCGATCTGTGCTTACATGAAATGCAGAGAATTAATATTGCAAACGGTTAAGCTCACAGAAGTTTATTCAAGTGTCAGTGATCCCAGTCAGACCTCTTGCCAGCGACCCAATGCTGCAATGCAGAGAGTTATCATGCCTGACAGGGGGAGGAGGTTCTTCCACCCCCCACCCCCGTGCATTCAGAGATCTGTCGGACACCAGAGGGCGATGTCCACATGTGCACACGTGGAGGGTGCAGCCGGAGCATTTTTTCCACACAGAAAGGAAATTGTTAAGAGGTTGTACCTCTATTCATTAGCACACAATGTTTTATTAACTATATATCATTCTTTAATGTGTCTTTGTTGGGCTTTACTCTGAGGCGGTGTCATCTATGGAGGACCAAAAAAGCCAAAATAAAAAAATAAAAATTAATGACTCTGATTAATAGGGTATTAAATAGCCATAATATAATAAAATGAAATATGATTGTTGGCATTGATAAATGCCACATAAAGTAATAGTTTTATATTTATTGGCTTCTGTGTTAATTATTCTCAGGTTTTATTTATTTATTTATTTTGCTTTTCCATTTATTTCCATATTTAAATTTGTCCCTGTTGTTTATTTCTGCATCTTTGCATCTGCATATTTTTATGCCTTACTAAGCAAATGAAGAAGCTGTTATTATAAATGTGTCACGGGATAAATCTTTTTTTTTCTCATTACAAATTTTACATTTATTATTTTTATTAGAAATAGTATTGTATTTGTATGTGTTTTAAAATGTATGTATTTATTTGTCTTTGGGCAGTTTTGGTTCCCCATAATTCAGGTTTTATTGTATACTTTTTTTTTTTTTTTAACTTATGCTGGGGATTCAAATCCAGGTTTGGACCTTTCTGTGTGGAGGGTGCATGTTCTCTCTGGTACTCCTGCTTCCTTCCACAGTCCAAAGACTTGCATGAGGTTGGGTTAATTGGTCATCCTAAACACATAAGTGATTCATAAGTGGAATTTGTGGTAGACACACATTCCTTGGGTTTTGCATCAGGAAGGGTATCTGGTGTAAGATTGAATATGCAGCACTACCTGCTGTGGCAGCTCTGTCAGAAATGTCTTTATTTACATTAATCTACAGTTAAAATAGTTAAAGTATTTACTTAATAAACATTTACAGGAGAGAAATAAATCATTCTAAAGATACGCTATGAAATTTTACACCCATTTTTTCCTCTCAGGACTTCCTTGTTGTGCTTATTATTCCACACCTGCCCACCAGACATCACCATTACCACCTGACCTCCTCACCTGCTTATACAGTTGCTCCTTTTCCCTCTGCGTGAGGTCATCTGTGGTGTTTTACCTCCTCATTCTTTTCTGATCGCTGCTTTTAATTGCCAGCAACTTATCTTTGGAACTAGAAAAGACTAGTAATCAGTGGTCTGCTACTTTGCTTCCAAGTTTTACTCAATGACTTAAATTTGTTTGTGATTTGGTTTTGTTTTAAAAAGAAATAAAAACTGGTTGGCTACTTATTTTTCTGGATCTTTCTCAAGTGCCATTTGTTATTAGTTGCTCTCCAGGACTGGCAGCATGCCAGAAGCTTTGATCCATTCCTTATGGGTTTAGATTTCATCCAGCGGGGGCCGTGACAAAAATAAATGATCTGATCTTTGTTGTGCTGGCAGGATGACAGCAGCTCCATCCAGGATGACTCACTCTCTCAGCAGTGTGCCATTCCTGACGCTCTCCTCTACCCATCAGCAAAATTGCCTTGATCCTCCGCTCGTTGCCGCCCTGTTGCCCACCCTCGAGTTCGCTCACAAAGGGGCAAGGCGGTCGCATCCACGGGGCTGGCGGCATGGTTTTCATCCCGCAAGGGTGAGAACGTGCAAAGCAGTGAGCAAATGTGCTGAGAGAATTCCTCGCATTCTCCTGCTCGGTCCCGGTGGCCTGGTTTGGTGTTGGGTTCCTGGGAGAGAGGGAAGAGGAGCCAGGGGAATCGGCAGCCGACTCAGCAGCTGACACCTCCTCTGATCTCTATCTCTTCCTACAGCCATAAACCAAACTGTCTGACTTTTCAGCATGGTAGCCACGTAAACATAGCCTTCCTCGTGGTCTTCTTTAAGACTGCCAGCTTTTGCATCGAAGGATCAGTTGATTACGCCGAAGATTTGGCAGTGACCAAATTTCAACCTCAGGTATTTTGTACAGAGCTGAGAAGAGACAAGATTAATGTTGAGGTTAAAAGAAACCACCACAGATAGATTGATCCTTTAATGGATCAGGTACTCAGTCATGCCAGTAAAAATTACACTTTTTGCTCAACTTATCCTTGCACTTTTATTTGATATATTGTCTTTTTCAGCAGGTGTTATCATATTTAAAATGTAGTCAGTAGGTATTGAATGACAGAAATTGAGATACATGCCATATTAACTGCTCTGTAAAACATTCTTAGTGCTACATGCTAAAGGCTTTATGAGTCGACAGCCCTGCTGAGCTTGCACTTTTCAGGTTAACACTACTCCAGTGTAATGCTTGCAAAACTGTCTGAACATAGCACGCTTGTTGGGCGGATTTTTACACATCTTTGAGCTCCGTGGGATAAGATCGCAATTACTGAGCTTAAAGGGAGATCAATGATCATGATGTGAGCCAATCACTCTTCCCAGTGCACAAGCAGTTCTACGGTATCCTGGGGCCTTTGTCGATAAGATGCAGTTCTCACAGTTTTTGCTTGATGAAATACTCCAATTAAAATTCACCTGTCCCACAATGGATGTGTAACACAGTGAAAAATCCTACTATATTAAATTTATCCTTGCATGTAACAAAGGACGACAACAAATCCTCACCTTTATGAAGTTGGAGGCAGTAAAAAGTTAGATTTTTGCTTTGAACGTTTACAGAAATAACTGTTAAACAGTGCAAAGTTTTAATGTTACAAAGGGTGTGAAAACTGTACTCACCAGCCACTGCAATGGGTACATCATATTAGTGCCAGATTGGGCCACCCTTTTCTTTAGAATTGCCGTAGTTCTTCATGTCATACATTCAACAAGGTGCTGGAAACATTCCCCAGAGGTTTTGGTCCACATTGACATGGTAGCATCACACATTTGGTGGAGATAAATCTTCTGTTCGTTCCGTGCTTTCATGCTGTTTACGCCAAATTCTGCTCTTACTATCTAAATCTCAAAGTAGAAATTGAGACTCATCAGCCCAGGCAACATTTTTCCAATCATGTTCTCCAGTTTTGGTGACACTGTGTTAATTGCGGTCTCAATTTCCTATTCTTATCTGAAAGGAATGGCATCTGGCGTGGTCTTCTCCTGCTGTAGCCCATCTCCTTCAAGGATTGATGCACTGTGTTACTCTTCTACATACCTGTAACAAGTGACTGTTGCTTCACCATCACTTGGAAGCCATATTCCACTGACCTCTGACATCAGCAAGGCATTTTCTACCCGGGAACTGCTGCTTACTGGGAATTTTATCTTTTTCTGACGATTCTCTGCAAACCCAAGAGATGGTTGTGTGGGAAAACCTCAGCTGATCAGCAGTTTCTGAAATACTCAGAACAGCAACCATGTCACATTCAAAGTCACTGAAATCATCTTTCCTCATCATTCTGATGCTGAGTTTAAACTTGAGCAGGTCGTCTTGACCCTGTCTACACCCAGTCGCTGTGGATGGCTAATTAGATATTTGTATTAATAAGCATAGTTGAACACATGTACTTAACAACTGTGTGCTGTGTATGTCTTCCTGGCATGAAAATAAAAATTGCTGTGTCATTTCTTTGGGATTTAAACCGCCTGAAAAGTCACCACTGCCTGGCTTCTTTTTCCCTTAGTCACTGTACGCCTAATTTAGCAGCAGGCACATCTTTCTCTGCAAGGTACACAAGCTGTACCCTTGAAAAGATATTTTTACTGGGAACCCTCCATCCTGGCAGGCTGCTCTTTGTGTCCCCTGTGGAGCTTTAAGCTTGACAAAGTAATAGTGAAAGAACCAGATTTATTCCATAGTTTAAAGCCACTGCATACGTTTTATGTCAGTTAGCAAGGTTTTCACAGTATTTCCACTTTCTCTCTGTGTCATAAATAGGCAAAGCTGCAAAAGACAAAAGCGTGACCCAGCTACTGAATTATACATTAGCTGGTTCAGCAAAAAGCTGAACCCGTTTGCTCCTTTAGGGTGCTACCATTGTAGCCAGTAGTTTTAGATTGATCACCAGTTTGCTTTTCTTCCCCGAGCAAAGTAAATTATAACTTTTAAGTGTAGAGTTGGAGACTTATGGATTTCAATGACAGTTTACCCGTAACTCGTTTATATAGTCCCACCAACAGTTTAAGGCTCATATTTAACCAGACAAAATACTGCAACATGCACTGGCACAAAGGTTTTCGCCAGCATTCAGGATCCTAATGACTTTGTTTTTTCCTCAGTGACTTTCCACCATGCGCTATCATCCACTCACTGTTTTAATATGTCCTTGGTTTATGAGTAAATACCTGTAAATCTAGTGACATTAACTGCTGCAATTGTGACGTTTTACTCCTGTGAAGGCCTCTTCAGCTTTGTCAGTCCTCACACAGTTGGACTGAGTATTATTTCCCATCCCTGCCAGTGACTCTGATGTCATGCTAGAGAAATCCCCTCTCCGTCTCAGGGTCTCCCAGCTGTTGTTTCAATATCATCATTTAAACCCCCTGTTAATAAAAAAGTGATTGAAAGAGCTTTGCGTCCTCCTGTATCCAGTTACTTACACTTTGGTAATATGAACAAAACCTGTTTGGAAAGCTCTTTCCTATGCTCCTTTCTGGTTTTCCGACTAAGCTCTGTGTATCCATGTGTGTGTGTGTGGGTGTGAGCACTAAATAGATCCTATAATTGCAGAAAAGACAGCTGACATGACGACGGTAAAATGCAGATACTTTTGTTTGTGTGAGTCTCCAGTTTCTTTGTCATCTACTTCAGCTCTAATTTATTCAGTCAAGCCGAGTCTACAGGAGAAATCAATTTGCTCCAATATGTGTGCAAGTTTCTGCCTTCCTGTTGCCCCACAGTTTGGTGAGTATTATTCAACTCTCTCACTAGCCAGCCAACATAGTAGACAACATGCTTGTAACAACAAAGGCATCTTCATGTCTCTTATGGCCCTGGAGGTAGTTTCCAAACTTAAGAATAATAATCTTAAAGACAGCGTGAACTAAACGAAAGTAATCAGTGTGTATGCGTTAGAGGAAATTAAGGCTGCTGCACGTGTCACTCGTCTTACACGGCTTGATGTCATTTTTTCGTTTTAGCGGCCCAAAACTCCAATAACAAATCACTGCAGCATGACTTTACATTATTGATGAATAAGTGCTTTTTAAAGATGATAATCAGCTACTTTTCTTGATAAAAATATCATTTTTTTCTCTTTTCCTGCATTTACACTCTTAATGTTAAGTGACTGTGAAGTAGGTAGGATTAAAACATGTTTACTACCCTTACCCACTCTGTCTGCTGTAATCTTCCGCTGTGCAAAAACGTGGTATAAAGCATAATTTGCTCAAAACTGCATCTGTTTGTAAGTTTTCAGGATTTCAGAGAGGTGCCTTTACTAAAGAGCAGGCTCAGCGTCACACCAGTTTAACAGCATTAGCTGAATTAATCTCAGGAGCTCAGCACCGTCTCATTAAAGGTGGCCACTCTCCATTGATTAAAGTTCCACCCTGTCAATAGTTTTGTCTATTCAGGGTATTGGTTGCCTTGGTTTGCATAGTCGTGTGCTTACAAAGCAAATCAAGAGCCTGTGTCATTAATTTGTTATTCAGCCTGATCCAGTATTTCTGTCCCACTGGGACTAAAAAAAATCCTAATTCTCTGCTTTACTTCAATTCATCAAGGGGGTTTTCATGGAAGGTTATCCTGGTTCCAAATTTTCTGCCCACAGCGTTAATTTACTCAGCGAATTAAGTATATCCAAAAACCCTCTGGGATATTTTCAAGTGCAGTTTCTTGTTATTTTATTCTGATAATATGATTGTGTTTTTATTGCTCCCTAGAATTACCATGATCATGATAAGTTTGGGGCTTTTAAAGATTTCTTTGAAGTGTTCTTATTCTGTGATGAAACAATTCACACATGCATGCATCTTTAAACGCTTTAAAAATAAGAATTAGGTGCGCAAATTTCAATGTATGTTTTTTTCTAATCCACACAAGGTCAAAAGTGTAAATATAAGGTCAAATATACACATATGTGCTCTTAAATCTTTTAATAAGCGTTTTTTGACTTGACAAGGCCCACTCACTTCTAGTTATTGATCATGAGTGACCTAAATAAATATTAAATACATTTAATTTAATTCATTAAATAAACATTTCTAAATATCTGTAGATTCCAAGATCATCAGTTCAAACAAATGCGTCTGAATACTGTTATTCAGATGTATCACCACTTTGGGTCTTCTTTGGAAGAAGACCCAAACTGTCACCGTCTGATTAGAGAAGATTTTTTAGGATGTTCAGGAACAACCCAGGAACCACAAAGGCTCAAGCCTGCCATGAATTAGAAACTGCTGGAACATTCTTGTTCACAGTAAAGACAGCTTTACGTCTCTATGGACTGAGAAAGAAGAAAGAAGCCCCTGGTCTAAAAGCATCACCTTCAATCCTGATAGACATTTGCAGCTGTCCAAAGCCAAAAGCTTGACCAAGGTTTTATGGCCAGATGAGACAGAGATTGAGCAATTTGACCACAATGACAAAGGGAATATTTGGAGGAGTAAAACTGAGGCTTTCAAGCCTAAGAACACTGTACTATACACATACAACACCATCCAATAAGATAAAAGACCAAATAGACAGAATAAAAAAAGATATCAAAGAGATCCGAAAACCTTGGAAAATAAGTAGGTCTTGAGATTCGATTTAAAGACTTCCAAGGATGAAGAGAATTTTATGAAGGGGGGAAGACTATTCCAGAGTCTCAGGGCGGCAATGGAGAAAGCCCTGTCACCTCTAGATTTGAGCTGGGAGCGTGGAACTGATAAAACCATCTGACTGGAGGAGCGCAGAGATCAAGTGGGTAAGTGCAGGCTAAGAAGATCTGAAATGTAACCTGGAGCCAAACCATGGAGAGCTTTAAAAACAAATAATAAAACCTTAAAATCGATTCTATGTTTAACTGGCAGCCAATGTAGAGTAATATTCTCTCTCTTTCTAGTACCCGTCAGGAGCCTTGCGGCTGCATTTTGAACAAGTTGCAGGCGTGACAGGCTTGAGTGACAAATGCCTAAAGTTTTTAAATGTTTTCTTTCTATTTTAATTATTTTATTATATTATCCCTCTGTTCAGCACTTTGGCCGACACTTGATGTCTTTTAAATGTGCTATATAAATAAAGATGACTTGACTAAGAACACTGTACTAGCTGTCAAGCATGGTGGTGGTGGTATCATGCTCTGGGGCTGTTTTGTTGCCAGTGGTACTGGTACATTGCAAGTGAATGGAATAATGGCAGAGGAGGACTACCTCGAAATTCTTCAACTTCAGCTCAAATAGACTGCTAGATGATTGAAACCTGGACAAAGTCGTGTGTTCCAACAAGGCAATGATCCCAAACATCACCATCAAAACTGGTTTTGAAATGGATGAAGCAGGATAACAGCTTCTGGAATGGCCTTCCCAAATCTTTCAGTTCAAACCAACTAGAAATTTCAGGACTATGCTTAAATGAACTCTATCAGTTCTGCCAAGAGTGTTTAAATATCCAGAATTATCCCAGAAGCATGTTGATGGCTGCCAGAAGCATCTGGTCAAGGTGCAACTTGCTAAGGCACAGTTGACCAAATATTACTTGGGGTTCATGTATATATGCCTGTATGTTTACTTTTGCCCCCTTGTGGATTAGAGACAATCCTAAATAAAGTCAAACTTGTGCACCCAGTTCTTGTCTTTTAGAGTCTATAAAGATTCACACTATGCAACCAATGCAACAATTGAAGAAGAAGAGATGCAGATAGAGACAGAAGTTCTTTTCACTGTCTCCCAGGTGACCAATAAGCTGGTTTAACTAGTACCAAAAGTAAATGTATCTCTAGAGCTCCACAGAAAATGTCTCCCAGCATCTGCTTTGACTATATATGATATCGCATGTTTGGATCTTAAACTATGAAAATGTAGACTATTTTTGTGCAGTTGTGTTCATAACATACAAGCATTTCCTGCTTAGCTTTGATTGTTTTTTTAAGTGTGTTGGTGTGTCTAAATGCAGCTTGGCTGTGGGCCATTTTCAAACGTATCCTCCCAGTTTAGAATCTAAATTAAAACGGTTTGTTTATTTGTTGTCTTTTTTTCCATCGTGGAGTCTCTTGGTAGTGCTGTTTATCTGCACTGAGGCCTCCACAGTTGCTAAGGTGGGTCTGAGGCTCCCTGGCAGCAGATACCACCTCGGGGCCTCAGAGGTCTGTGGCAATCTGGGAATTCCCCTGAGCCTTCATCTCCTACCAGCACCCTGCAGAGCAGGATGCAAACATGGATGTAAAGCGAGGCGGAGGGGGTGAACCCAGTGCACTCAGAATTATTTTTATTTTCACAATGTTATAACCAAACCTTTTTATTGATTGTGAATAATTCAGGGACAGTGTTTGCTTTTTTATTACATACATTCACCCACAAGGGAAATTGTAGTAAATGTTGTAAATGCTTAGAATGGCGTTATAGTATGCTCTAAATCATTCACTAGAATGATTTTATGTACTGCTAAGAAGCAGTAAATAAGAATTATTTCATTGTGAAAATAGTTTCCGTTGAACAAACCATGTCAATTTGTTGAAATGAAGTCTTTTAAATGATGATAGAACAAAATGTGGATATTTATCCAAAGTAAAATGATTATTTTTGCCTAATTATTTCCATCAGCAGTACAACTTTCTGGGTCTGAATTTAATGGGTTACCCAAAACAATGCCAAGTATTTGATATATGCCAGTTATATTTTTATGTTAGTTGCAGGGTGTGTTACTTACAATAATAACGCGCAATCTGACCAGGCAGAATATTTGGTTGTGTAAACTTCCTGGACAAACAGCTAAGGAAGTGTCAGACATGATTGCCATTTGCTCTGCTGTGACTGGCTGCGACTGTTTTTACACCTTCCTTCTAAATAAGGCAGCAGGCTGCCAGGACATATGACCACTGTCCCGATTTGGGCCCTGGACACAGTATCCATCCATCCATCCCATGGTTGCTTAAAGCCAATGAAAGTCAAACACACACACACACACACACACACACACACACACACACCCTCCCCTCCCACATGTCTCCCATGTGAGCAAGAGCGGGGTTAAGTCAGCTCCATTATTTAGAGGAAGGCTGAAAAATAGGTTAGCTTGCCTTCAAAATAAAATCAGACAATGTCGCTGCTTGGAAACTATCAAAAAGTACTTAAATGATTTTGCCAGCATTTAACTATTAACTGTTTAAATTTTATACTGTAATGTAGAACAGTTATTTGCTGTAAAAACAAATAGTAATGTCCTGCATTTACACTGTAATATGGCCACATGTATGTTTCCCATTATACCATTATAACTCCTCATGTAAAGTATAACAGTAGTATTCGACTGTAAAAAGTATTACATTTCCCTGCTATATGACATGTACATTTTTAAGTATAATACTGTCATTTATGCTGTTATACATTTGAAGATCCTACTGTAATTTTCCATATAAACCTTTTATTTTAATTTTATTTTATTTATGTTTTTTTTTTGGGGGGGGGGGGGGGGTTGTACTGTACAGTAAGCACTGTCATCTAGATTTACAACTATTAAATTGTTATTTTACAGTGTACAGTAAAGTATAATACTGTCAGCTGTTTGGTTGCCATTGTTCTTCAATTTTAGTATTCATACTTTAAGTACTATAAGTAGTTTATTACTATAAAAGTATGTCTTCAATACAATAGCCAGAATCACTCAGCATTACTATTGCAACAATGCCCATAACCCTTGCATTGCACAGTAAAGGGCCACACAAACAGTAAACTACATTAAAGATCCACATCAAGCAAAAAATCTAAACACAAAATAACTGCTAATAACATTTACACTATCATAAGTGTTTGTGCTTGCTGCAGTTAAAGGATGTTTTTGTTTTGTTTTTTAATTTCAAAACATTTTCACTTGTATTTACTGAGAATGTCATTATAAGTATTTCATGTACACAAATTATGTGACATAATAAAATAAGAAAAGAATGTATGAACATCCCACTGCATGTTGTTTGTACCACAATAAACGACCAAAATAAGTTCTAGGAAATGTTTATTTATTTATTTACCATTTTCTGGTGATCCTTAATGTAGGGGAGACCGGGGATAGTTGTAACGTGGGTCAGTTGTAACACTTCCAATTTCTCCAATCAGGGCTAAGTTTCAAATGATGTGACTCATCCTGTGCATGCCCAACTCAGTTCTGCTATCACATGTGAAAAATCAGCACATTTTGTCAAACACAGACAATTTAACACGAAAAAAAGTAATTTGTATGCCAAAAAGTAAGTTTTTCTACTTTATTTCAATTTCTAATAGCATTATCTGATTTGCAGTTAAACTCATCAAACTTGAATTATGTTATTTGTATGTCTATGGGGATATATTCTGTGTAGGTCTTTAGTGCTAATGTTTTAGCCGTTGGCTGTAATGTTAGCTAGTTCATGGCTATAGGAGTCTGGGTCAGTTGTAACAGCAACAGTCTGGGTCAGTTGTAACAATAATGCAGATGTTACAACTTACCACACTATTACTTTAACTTATATTAAACAAGTTGGGGCAACGACATCAGCAGAGAGAGGTTCACTGGTCGCATTTGTATATGCGGTTAAGGCCATTGGCAACACAATTCCTCCACTGTTTGTGTTCCCACACATACATTATGCAGACCTCTGTGTCAGAGATGGACCAGTAGGAAGTACTGGTAATGGAAATAAATCAGGATGGGTGCAAGAAACAGATTTCCTCATCTTTCTGAAGCACTCTGCAAACCACACCAAGGTAAGCCATGATAAAAAGTAATGGAATTGCGATGCTGGTGAACAACTACATTTTTCAGCTTCATTGTTATGTTCAAAATTGGTGCAAGAGTTGTAGGTTATAATGCCCACTGAGCCAATGAGGCCAAACTCAAGGAAGACCAACCAAAATTAATGAAATATTCAGTTGCAGAAAATTCCATAATTTGTCTTTTTTGGGGGGGGGGGGGTTGGAATATGTTCAAAAGTTAGATTTCTGCATTCTGTCACACACACACACACACACACACACACATAGCTACATAAATGGATGTAAGTGCGTTCATGTGTTGAATAAACAAAGATTACATGTTAATATTTTGTTAGTACCCTTATTTCATTGTGTTACATTTTACCCCAGGATATGTTACAACTAACCCAGACTATGGGGTTAATTGTAACATTTCACTCTTTGTGTTTGAGACCATATCATGCAATGGGTAATTGTGCTGCAGAGAAAATAGCTGCACTATTTAATAGCCGAGACATGTAAATACTTTGCATTACATTTTGAATCCACTACCTTAAAAGAGCTCCAGTTTACAGACAGAAATGTCAAAAATGTTACAACTATCCCCGGTCTCCCCTAAACAAGTATTCAGTTAGTTGAAAAATGATCAACTTATAAATCAAAGCTGTCTTCATACGTTTAAAAACTCAATCACTGAACTTTTAAGTACAATTCTGTGTTTGAAATCATATCCAGAGTCATCCAAAAACAGAAGTAAACCTGAGTACCTCTGTTCACATATTTCTTTCAACTCCATTTTTTACGGGTGACAATTTAAAGAAAAACACCAAGAGGAAAAATGTCTTTTTCATTCATAATGCCTAAATGCATGAACTCAAGATTAATGCATTGATTGTGGGGGGTTTTTTTTTGCTGTCACTGCCTTTTATCAAGCGTCTGTCACCTTAAACACAATAAAGACGAGATGATGACAAACATGGCGAATCCACCCCTGTTTTTGTGACCTTGTATTTTCGCTGCGATGCATTATAAAACTTATTTTAGTGATAATTAGAAATAATTTTAGCTTCTCAAAGTTTGACTTTAGTAATAAAAAATATCCTGTGTATTCAGCTAGACTGCGTTTTTGTAAAGGCCACAGCATATAACTGTGCAGCTTTTTTTTTTTAACCAGGGAGAGAAGCTGATGCAGGGAAGTTTTTTTAATTATTATTTTGAAATGCACCACAGGATGCTCTTCTTCTCAATCTGTCTCGCTTATTTGACGCTGATTTGAAGGTGCAGCACCCCCCATTACTCCTATCAGAGCTGCCGCTCCTGCCAGGGTCCTGTAACTCTTCTCCTCCTCCTCCCATCTCCTACTTTTTGATGGGGGGTGCAGCGGTGAAGTCACAGTGATGTCATTTTAGGATGTGAGAGTCGGGGGCAAGGTGAGCTGGTTTTGCGGTGAGTGGTGTCCCCCTCCACGGCCAGCGTTGCCTGATCAGAGGCGCGGAGCGGCGAAAGATGATCATCGCCACCGGCACCAATTCAAGCTCCGACGCGCTCTGTCCCAATCCTCCTGCTCAGATCTCGGGCTATGGGGCCTTGATCTATCTTGATCCCAAAATAAACCTTTACCACCACCATGCCAAAGGACAGAAATCAAGAAGAGTTGCATTTTTAGGGCAGGTAACTTTGACCACGTGCCCCAAAGGTAAACTGGATGGCCATTGCGCAAAGGTGCCACTACAGTATGTCCAGCGGGGCCCGGACGCACTGGACGCTACTGGCAGTTATTGTACTGTGGACTTCTCTCTGGGGAATCGTTTCATCTTATCCGATTCCGAGCAGGACTAATGCGACTTTACTGGAAAAGAAGTGGGAGACCCTCTTCTCCCGCTCCTACTTGGGTATAACTGGGGGGAAATCGGAGCTGAACTGGGAGAGTGACTATTTGCAGGGCATCAAAAGAGTGCGACGACTGTACTGCAACGTGGGCATTGGGTTTCACCTGCAGGTGCTCCCGGATGGCAGGATAAGCGGTGAACACAATGAGAACCAATACAGTGAGTTGCATCCGGCAAAGCACTGGACCCAGAAAAAGAGTGTAACCCTATGCGCAGGGCTGTGCAAAAGTTAGAACCGCTCACTTATCTTGCATGATGTTTAATAAGAGGTGTCGGCATGGTTGAAAGTTCCCGAAAGCAAAACCAGTGTACTGAGCTTTGCATCCGTGCAGTGCGAAATATCCTCCCAAACCAAAAACATGACATGAATGCTTGAGCCAGTTTAGACGCTAACTTATTTTTACCCTCCGTCCCCTACAGCAGGGCACCCTCCCGTCCCTCTCAGCACGCTCTCGACTACACTCGCATCGAACATGCAAATAGCTGATAACTGCAAAGGGGCTAATTGAGCAGGGAGAGCATCATCCAGTCGCAATGCACCTGCAAGGTTACACCCATCCCTGCTGCATAGGCCAGTTACTCGACTTTACCCCCAGTCGCAGTGTGACTTGTGTCTTTGCTTCCCTAACAGTATGTTTCGTTCAGGTCTGATAGAGATCTCCACCGTGGACCGAGGAGTGATCAGCCTGTTCGGAGTGAGGAGTGGGCTGTTTGTCGCAATGAACAGCAGGGGAAGGTTATACGGAACGGTACGTTTGTGCGCAACTTCAGAGGCTCCCCCACCCCCTTTTTTCTCTCTCTCTCTCCTTGTCACACACACATACACACATATCCTGTTCAGTGTAAGACGAGTTCATATAGCTGCTGCATCCACGACTTTATGAGCGCTGTTGTGTTATTAATATGCCGCGATGATAGGGGGGCTTCCCAGCAGGGTCCAAGAAAGCTTCAATGTTCAAATCTTTTGCTGTGTCAGAATCTGTCAGTGGTTTAAGTATCCTGTTCTCAAGTAAAAGAAGCAGTGGTGCCACGTAGAGTACTCCATTACAAGTAAAAATGCCACACTCACAGTTGTATTTCAGCAAAAGTAACTGTTATCGGAAACAGTGATTTATGAAGTTGCTGTGCAGCAGAACGGCCCACTCAGTGATAATATTTCAGCTTAACCTGCAAAGCAGCTAGAGCTAAAGGTGCATTATTTCCATTTAAAGTGCCCCAGTACTTGAGTAAATGTACTTAGTTACATTCCTGGTGTAAGAGTCTCTTTCTCATTTTTCCTGAAGCTGCTATGCACAATCAAACGATCTTCAGTGAAATCATGACAGGGAAATTATAGCCAGTCTGTAAAAGTAGGTCAGTTATGACATGCTGTTTAATGCCTTAGATGCCAAATAAAAGGCAAGTGTGTGTGTGTGTGTGTGTGTGTGTGTGTGTGTGTGTGTGTGTGTGTGTGTGTGTGTGTAATTTCTGTATTTTTAGCTACAGTTGATGTCAAATATCACAGCAGGTCTCTCTTCTTACACTAAAATTGGATTCTACAATATTGTTCTGAGCTGTTTATGTCTCATAAAAATCCTTGAAGCATGGACATTTTATAAATCTGAGTCCCATCCAACCTTACAACTTAGTGCTGATGCCTAATAGTGTGTATCTGCAATGACTCTGCAAGCTCAGACTGGCGTGTATCTCACAGGGAAAATGGAAACGATAGTTCGATTTTTAATTTACAGTTTGCTGTGTTGGGCTTTGGGCTGAATATGAAAATCAAACTTATCACTTGTGGTCATAATTTTGCCCTGTTTAGATTGTTAAGTCCGTATTCAAGGTTTTTGACAAGTTTGGTTTCTTTTGTTAATTTAAAAGAAATTAATAATATATAAAAATATGTCTGTAATTGCCAAAGCCAGTAAAAATATTGTATTAGCCTTTTTTGCTCCATGGTATGACAGCTTCTAACTACTAGTTGATGAAAATTACAATATTAAAGTCAGAATTAGCACCACTGCTTCTACTTGCCGTACTTTGACTGTGCTTTAATGTTAATTCTTTAACCAAGCAGGATATCTACATGTAACAGTTTTCTACACATATATATGTACAACAGATCTGCACTTGTAGCAAAAGAGGGTTTTTTTATGCTAATACAATGTGTCCTAGTAAACACTGTAATGTGTTCCTGTGTTATTCAGCCTTTGATTGCAGCTCGTTCACTTCTCCTTTTGATTAGTGTTAGGATGTGAACCCAGTCGGGAGACTTTTTTTATGAGTTTAGCAGTAAAAGCAGGAGGCCGGTGTCTGCATTTGAAAAGGGCATTTCTTTTGCAACAGCATGCCTGCTCCTCCTGTTTCCCTCAAAGCATGCTGTCTAAGGCAGGCTGTTTTCCAAAGCAGAGGTCATGTGGAAACCATGCATATGTTGTGATGTTCGTACTGCGTCTGTCATGAGATTTACTGACACCCCTCACCCCCTCCCTGCTCCCACCCCTCTGTCCTTCTCTCTTTTTCTAGAGAGTCTTCAAGGACGAGTGCAAGTTCAAGGAGACTTTGCTGCCCAACAACTACAACGCCTATGAGTCTTTTGTTTACAAGGGCTTCTACATCGCCCTCAGCAAGCATGGCCGTGTAAAGAGAGGCAACAAGGCCACCACCGCCATGACTGTCACACATTTCCTCCCACGACTATGAGACAAACTGGCAATAACTTAACAATTTGCACATGTGGATGTTCCTCCAGGTAATATAGAAATGCATAGTAATGATATACACACCCATGGACTGCAAAAGAAAAGACAAATATTTATTCTGATATATAGATATATATATATAGATATATATATATATATGTATATTTGGATAGTTATCTTTGTATATGTATGCCATACTGTGCTGCTTATTGTTTTTATGGACAGGGGAAAGTTGAAGACTTTGCCTGTCCCACTTTACCTTGGTGCTTGCTGCAACTAAACTAAATGTCACTTCCTTTTGTTTTTTGTTGAGATGGAGGATGAGCTGTATTCTGTGCTTTTGGAGAGTGAAATGAATACTTTTTGTTACCTCAAAGAACCACTTTACTCGATTAAGGGATGCATGGAGTTCTGCTCAAATATCTGCTAAGTTTGTTATTTATTTTTTCCGCAAACCTTTAAGCGCTTGATTATCGATAGCTGGCAGTGGTTAAATTCACTACCTTTGCTGCACGATTTAAAGGTGCCTTGGTGTTCCCACTTGTGGCCCCCTTAAAGTTGCATGTAAGAGACACCCGCTGGAGTCAGAAATAGGGCTGACACACCGAACAGGGCCTCAGAAGGGGGAGGGGGAGGGGGTTGACTATCTCTGGTTTATTTTATTTTCTGTAATTAGATCGATTAAGTAATAAACAATCTGTGGTTGAGACCAGAGAGCCGTCAGCCATGTAGACTGGCACAAGGCCACGAGCTTGACTTTGTGGGATTGCCGAAATATAAACAGGGTGGAATATGTATTTATCCCAGCATGGAGAAAATTTTTATTTGAGCAGATAGAGCGCACAGTAGAAATGTTACAGCACATAGTCTTGGACAGGGCTCCCACAGTAAACTGGGATGCGGTTTTTATTTATTTATTTTCATTTTTTTTCTGAATGGCAAAGATATAGCTGCTATTGAAAATGATGTCTACTGTCCATGAAACCAATGAAAAAAAACTTTGTAAATAGTTGGCAAATGTAAAAGAAGAAGAATTCAGGAGCTTTTTTTTCTTTCTTCTTTTTTTAAAAACAAAAAAAACCATACAATGCTGCTTTGTTACAGTTGCCTGGATGAGGCGTTAAGAGTTCAGGCTGCACAGTCGACCATCGATGATGGTGCCTCAATGTTCTCTTTGCTTCCACATTTGTTTTTTTTTCTCACATCAGTGAGTTTGGTAGAGGATGTGCATGCCCTGGGGCAATTCCCCTGCTTGAATCTGCTTTCTGCAGCAGCAGCACTGCAGTGGCAGTGAGGTGTTGGAGGTAAATGTTTTGAAATGCAATTCTAGATGACTTTAAGGACTAAAGCGCGGTTCAGCTCGAGGACTGGATCCACATTCTTAGATTTCTTAACTCTGCATCTGTATTTCTGTTGATTTTGATCTTAGTTTGCTATAGCTGAATGGCTGAGCTAGTCAAAAACTGATTATTTAATAAGAAAAGTTTATTAGAGGTGTATTAAGCTTTGCAGACCCGCTGTTAGTGTGCACAAATATCTTGTTATATATTCCAAAGATGTTTCTCTTGCCTCATTCTGAGAATTCCTGAGAGTCTTCCCAAGTACATTCACCCCTGTACTTTCTGCAGCTGTTTACTTTAAAAAAACAAAAAAACAAACAAAACAGAACTGACGAACGCTTGATCATCTGCCTCTGTCTGTGCCTGTGACAGAGGAAACAGGACTATTTAAATCCAGGAAAGACGTATGTGACAGAGCTGGCCTGCTGTCTTTGTTGTTCTTCAAACCTGCTGCAGGAATGCAGATCTGCCAGGATGACAGGCAGCTTTCCACATACCTGAGCTCTATCCCACCCTCCCACCTCTGCCTGTCCCTCACCCCACAGCTTACTTGCTATAGCAAGAGACCTTGGGATTCCAGCTGTAACCCAGGAGCTTCCTCCTCTCCTTTCAGCCTTTTTTAGTTCAAGGTCAGAGTTACGGACCCCGACCCCAATGACCAGGGTGGTCTTCTATATGGGTCGGACTGTCTTAAGCCCTCAAAAACATATTTCTAATAGTTCCTTTTACCTGCAGTATTTTCTGAAACAGCACTACATCCTATGAAACTAGAGCACCACCTCTTTAAAATACAGCCCTGCAACTTGCTGTCAACTCCCCTTTCTAAATAGTCATGTAGGGATATTTCTGTGGAGGGGACATCTGCAGAGTTAATGCAGTATGTGGGGAGCAGAGTCACGCAAAGCCTCACCTCACCTCTCCTGCTGCACTCCAGTCCTTTAGGACAGCTCCCCAGCCATCCTCAGGGCGTGCCCTCTGCTGCTGTTGCTGCTGCTGCTGCTGAGCTCCATCTGCACCCCAAGATTTGAACACGCCACGCTGCTCATTTAATCATAACAGTGTTCTTCCCCAATCTTAAATGGCTTGTTTCTGCTCTGAGGGCATTTTTTGCAAATGCCAAGGCTATATACAGCAAAGCAAATGTAGCTCAAAATGTCAGCAAAACAAACAAAGGGGAAAAAAAGGCTCATTGTTGTCATTGATGAGGCTGCGTGTCATATCACTGATCTCCTCGGGAGTAAACCGTTGTGAATCTGTATTTTCAGCTGAGCAAGACATGAAAGCAAAGAGCACTTCTCTCAGCCAGCACCCTAATCAAGATGTCCAAAGTCTCTGGCAGCCCCTTATCAAGGACATCTTGATTAGAAACAAGTGTAAGGAAGCAACTTTTCAAACAATATCGGTCATGAAAAACAATCTCTAAAAGAGGGAAAGTTTGTGTCTAAAGCAAAACACTCACCTATCAGCTTTGACCAAAAAAAGAAAGAAAGAAATGTATCCAGATTTATCTGTTTTCTTTTCTTCCATTTTCTTATCATAGGTCAAATTTAATTAAGTCAAGGTGAGGAATTTCTTTTAAAAAAAATAATGATTAACATACTTTAGCATGCCTGAGCTCTGAATCTGATTAAGGGTGTGTGCTTTTTCTCTGTTTTTTTTGTTTTGTTTTTAAATCCTTCTCTATTCCTCTCCTCTGTTCTCATATACCTCACCTTCTGCCTTAGTTTTGGTTTGCTGATGACTGTAAATGAAAAGAAACAAACTTCAGTTATTTGTTTCTGAAAACAGACAATGCTAAGTAAGGATATTAAAGTTTTTTCCTTTTATTTTTGTACGTATGTGCTGTGCACAGCAGTCTACTGTATTCCTGAGATACCAATAAAAGTTTGTTTTGGTTTTTTTAAAACTGCTTGAAAAGGTGTGATTCTTTGTGTAGCACTGGTTAAACTCTTTATCTCTTTAAACTCTTTTACCTGACAAACTGGAGGTGAATCTGACTAAGAAAATCAACTGTCACTGCTCACTTTTCACAAGGTAGAGCAAACTCTCCCTAATCCTCCTTTGTTACTCTAAGTTGAACCATAAAAAATCATAGTGAATTCAGCAAAACAAAACTTGAAAGTGAAGTGAACAGAAGTGAAATATATATATATATATAGCATGCCTGTTGGTTGTGAGGGAAACAATATTTTCGCATAGACCTTTTTCCTCAGTATTCTGATTTAATCAGAATTCAGACGTTATTGTTGCCAGAATTAGTTGTAAAAATTTCTTCCAGAATTCTTACTTTTCTATAATAATCACAAAAATTTCATTAAAAATACTACTATAAAAATGCGCTAATCCTCTTCCCTGCAAGTGAGCAGTATTTTCTAGATGACTTCCACACCTTTTTGCAGTCTAAAGAGTCGCCCCCTGCTGGCCATTGGAAACAATGCACAATTGAGGCAATTCAACTATAATACACTTTTCAACCCCAGACAAACATCTGCCTTAGAGTGTAGTAATTCATACAGCAGGTCCAAGTGTAGGAGTCAGGCCTCCTCTGAAGGCCACATGTTAAATCTAAAGGCTTGTTGGCTGTACAGAATGAATAAGCTTACTTTCCACCACTGGTATTTAACATTTCTGTTAATTTTTTTTTTAACTATTTGGCTGCACTTAATGGTCCTGATTTTCACAAAACTGAAGCGTGAGTTTACTTTAGAGTGATGTTCTGGGGAAACAATTCTGTCACAGTCTTGCTATCAGACTTTCGTTTCTCTGCTCTATATAAGGAAGTGTCTCCCTCTGCTGGTCAAACACAGGGACTGTTGAGCTCTGCAGGTGCGCAAAGGCAAACTGAACCAGCACACAAGTCTAGTCCACCGTGGTTAACCGGTTCTGTTAAATATATATAATAAGCTATTTAATTTAAAATGTACGTCTTAATTATAATCAGTTAAATTATACTATGACCCGTGTCTGGTTTGATTAAAAATAAAATGTAAGTTCCGGGGTTTTTTTTCCTTTTAATTTACCCTGTACATCGTTTTACACCAAACTAAAGCAGGAATTATTTGGTAACAGGTCTAATTTAAGGTGGATGAGTCAAGACTAACCAAAAATAAGAGTTCTGTTGTTTGACCAGCAGCATCGGTGTAAACAGACAGAGGTGGAAGTGGCCCTTCCGCTGCAGCAAACCCGCACATCTGCTTTGGGGGCGAGTTTCGGTTTTTTGTTTTTTTTCCTTTTTTTTACCCAAAGGATGTGAGCAGGAGTGGCGCTCGGGGGGCTTTAAATAGGAACTGTCTCCAAACTTTGCGACAACAGAGCATCTGAAAACTTCCAGGAGCTCGAAGTTTGAACCAGAATGGAGGTCAACAGGCGAATGGGGATGAGAGACACCGTGCTGGCGCTCTTTCTCGCTGTCTTGCAGGGATTTCCTCTCGGGGATACGGTCCCGAACCCATCACCTCTGGTTGGATCCACCTGGGGGAACCCAAGGAGATACGTCCACCTGCAGACATCCACAGACCTCAATAACTTCTACTTGGAGATCAGATTAGATGGGAGTGTGCGCAAAACTACGTCCAGGAGCACCTATAGTAAGATAACTCTAATATTTATGCTGTAGTATAATGAAAGTCTGTATTCTCGTATGATTATTATTCCTTTCTCCTCCTGCAGGTGTGATTCTACTGAAATCTGAAGCAAGAGATCGTATCGCCATCCTCGGCGTCAAAAGCAGCCGTTACCTGTGCATGGACCTGGAGGGCAACCCGTTCAGCTCTGTAAGCAAATAATTAATTTGAATTCACTCAGTGTTTATTTGTGATTTAATCGACCCCACGCATTTCGTCGGAACCTTGTGCTACTTAGTTTTTACGCACAGTGTGTCTAAAATAAATATTCATTCATCGATAAAGGTCACTGTCAATAAACTCAGACCTCAAACCTTCAGTTACTTTTATTACATTTATGGTTTTTATGACGTTTTTCTGCACAAAATAATGCAAACAATAGTCCACATTTGTTTTTCACCGTTTCTTTGACTAAACAGCGAGTTATTTGTATTTCTCTGAGCTATGAAGTAATTAATGTGAGAGGTTTTTGTGTGTGTGTGGTTTGTTTTTCGTGTATTTTATATTTAATAATCCCGCAAAACACTTTTGTTTTCCATGCGATCCGATTTATTTCTAAACGGGGATTTTTATTTATTTATTTATTTATTTATTTATTTATTTATTTATTTATTTATTTATTTATTTTTAATTTAAACAGTTTTTTAAAAACAAAAAAATATTTATTTCATGGCATGCATCAAAGAAAGATTTGGTTGGTTATTTCCATTTGTTTCATTTTGCCCCTCTCACCTCTCTCTTTTCCAGCCTGTCTGCCTTCGGGATGACTGTCTGTTCAACCACAAGCTCCTGGAGAACAACCGGGACGTGTACTACTCCAGCCGGACCGGCATCTTGTTCAACCTGGAGGGCTCCCGACAGGTGTACTCGGCGGGTCAGAACCTGCCGCAGACCTCCCTCTTCTTGCCCAGGAAAAACACCGTACCACTGGAGCGCCTCCTGCTGCACAGGGAGAAGAGAAACCGAGGGCAGACAGAAGAGGGTTCGGACTCCCAGGCCGTGCCCGAGGAGCTGGAGGAAAGGGAGGTGGAAATTGAGACGGAAATAGAAACAGAGGTCGGGGATGACGGACGCAACGTGTCCCGGGAGAAACTCGCGGCTCCATCCAGCCAAGACCCCTGGAACGTGCACTTCTCCAACCCGGCCAGCCCCCGGAGCGCCGGGACAGTTGGCTGAGAAAGACCACGGTAGCCTTCAGTTAGTCTATGTGAGTCTATAGTTTAACATTTTAGTTTAGATCATACAAGAGAAAAAATATTAACATGAGACTTCATGGAAAAATGAAAGCAGAACAATAAGGTCGTTCCCTCTTTTTCACACTGACTTAAAAACTTTTTTAGTCACGAATCATTCAGCAATGCAGTGTGTTTATACACTGAATGTACAAACTTGACTTGCAACTCTTTTTGCACAATTTATATTGTCTTTAAATTCACCTGCGCCTGCAGCCTTCTCTTTCCTTTTAATTTAGTTTTCACGCAGTTGTAAATATAGATTTTAAGTCGAGGGACGTGTGTTTTAACCTGTATTCACTTTTAAAATAATATCTTAGGTGTCCAGATGTTCCAGCTGGCATGCTCTCACGCTGAGCATTGATCAGGATTTCTTTCGGAATATTATTTGGTTTCTCTCACAAAATCACCAGAGCCCTTCAAATTAATTACCCCCAAATCAGTGTACATGTGTGCGCAATCTTTGATTTTGTGGTTTCTTCTCAATGAGGTTTTTACAGCTGATCTGAGAAACCCACATTTCAAAAGTGACACTGATGTTTTTTCCCATGATAGAAGCTCAACTTAGCCTGCATCTAGAATACTGAAGGCACCATTTAATGGTTTAAAACAAAAAGAAAGCGATATATATATGACGAACATACTATAAAGTTTTTATTTGGTAGGTTAAGATTAAATATTTGAAAGTCCTGTGCGGTTTTTAACTTCTTAAATTGGAATTAAACAGGGAAATCCCACAACTTTTCACTGCCATCACTCATTTGTGTATCCTCCACCAGTCTTTAATACATGACTTGAAGGAATATATGTACAGGGTAAATAACCTTTACAGATGTCAACTCCTAACTCCAGTTATGTGACTTTTACAGGTGCTGGGCGCCACCAGCAAACACAAAAAACAGTCCCAAAGAGTATTTATTTATTTAAATCCATTCCTTCGTTTTATTTATTTGTGAGACAGTTCAAATGTACATAAAGGGAAACTTGGTTTGTCTTTGAATGTATGAGCTGGGGTCTTGGATGGAGTGTTGCTTGAATTTGGGACAAAATAAAGTAATAAAAGAAAATACGTTCTGTGTTTGTGAGTTGTTTTTGTGCGCTCTCTTTTTGGTAAATCTGTTAATGTTTTACTTTAAAGGTATTTTTCATACCATATGTGTTGATTAAGTTCAGTTACTTTAGATAACAGCAAACAACAGTTTAACTCTTTTATAATCTTTGAAGCAAAGCTGCAAATGTAATATGCAAGACTGATGATCTAATCAAGAAGAAATTATCCAAATATGTTAGCTTATTTATAAAACTAGCCATTTTCTTTCATGTGAAGCACTACTGACCATCGACCAGTCTTTGTTTGTACCTCACTTAAGGTAAAGCAATGTTAGATGGTGCAATGCTTATCCCACATATCTTGAGAGATTATAGATCTTCTTTTCAGGCTTCTGAAGTTAACTGAATGTGACATTTTTCATGATGCTTGTACATTTAGAGTCAACATAAGACTTTGTGAGCTCTACCAAGAAAAAAAAACTTCTCAGGGGAAAGAAAACTTAAATGTAGATGTGTTAGTGTGACCTCAAGAGGTCCAGAATTTTGGGGGGAGCTTCAAAGCACTTTAAACATGTCTTTTTCTTCCTTCACACAGACTCTAATCCAACAGTTGCTACTAAATTATGCTTGATTTTGAATGCTGAGTGGCAATGAGCTTTTAAAAACTGTAATAGCTCTCTATATGAGGTTCATACTGTAGATGTATTGGATGTAATTTATATGTTAGGATCCCTGTAGTGATTTAGGTTAGTATGATCACGTATGTTAAGAATTTCCATGTTGTATTTGGTGTGTATAATGTGACATTTGGACTTCTTTTTAAAAGCCGTAAACAGTTTTGGGGGAGTTCCATTTCACAAATACCTATTTTATATATCATTATGCTGGAATTTGTATTTTAATATATTTGTGAATAAACTGAAACTGCATGAGAGTGGTATCCATGACGCCCTGTCAGAGTTTGCAAGTTGTTGTTTTTTTTAAGGATATCTGTTACTTTGACCTACCGAGAGACTCACAACAGGATATTAAAAATAGGTGGAAGCAGCAAAACTGATCTCCCATCAGCACTTAAAGACATCCAACATGGATTCAAAAGAAATTGAAAATGCTGACTTAGCACCGTAACCGTAGCAGAGGATGTAGCACCAGTAATGCCAACAAATCCTTCAATGCAAACAACAACAGCAGCCGTTTGTGTCTGCCCTCAAATACGACAAGTTTCCCAAAAACATAACACTCCCCCTATTCATTATTCTAACATTATAAAATCCAGTGCACTAACTTTTAGCATTAGCATTAGATTGAATGATATCTCTAAACATGCTTTGTTTTCCTGCTGGAAGCAGCCATCAGTAGATGCCGTGTTCATAAATGGATGATCAGCAAAATTACTCATGTAGGGTGACTATTAACCCTACACCAGCCTGAATGTTGATAGAAGCCAAGATGGATCAATACTTTCATGCCATTCGCATCAAATTCTGATCCCACCATCTGAATGTGGCAGCAGAAATGGACTCATCAGACCAGATGACTCCAATCTTGTCTGGTCTCATTTTGGTGAACTGTGAAAATTGTAGCCTCAGTATCCTGTTCTGAACTGGAGTGTGGTCTTCTACTGCTGTAGCCCATTAAGAGATGCTCTTCTGCTCTATTCATAACACATGCCTTTGTGTTAAATTGGTTTTCATCAGTTTTTCAGTTATACACAGCTATTGGGAATAAATCAGACCATGGTTTATTGATTGAGGTCATCATGAGCTGCATCAGCCATTTATTGGAGATAAAATGATGTCAGACAACATAAAAAGATCTTCTGAATATGTAGCACCCAGAAAAAAAGACAATACATCCACAAATGTCTTGCAAGTAATTTCACAGCATTCTGTGATTTGTGCAACTTGTTTTTTCCCTCATTACTTGTGATTGTATGAAATGTTAAACACAAACTCAAAGTATCAGTGCTCTCACGAAATATTGCACCCAATAAAATGAGCAGCAGCACAACTGCCACACAGGAAATGCCACAATACATTAAATACTTCAAACTTTGGTGTAACACAATAAAAGAGGCAATTTAATGATCAGTTTTTAAACAATTTAAATATGAAAGGTCACCTTACTGGCCTACAGCTGGACAGACATGGTTTCATGATGAAACAGAACTGTACACCGAATCTGAGCGTTGATCCACAGTGAAACACAGCGACTGAGAAAACATGAATTACCCTGTGCAACGTAGCCTTCAGTTACCTGTGCTAGATTAGTGCTTATAATAGTTCCATCATCCATCAGATAGTGTGTACATATACACACACAAGCAGAGAACATCTACCTCTTTATTTTCTTTTGTGCTATTCACCATCTGCGAGGTTCTCCAGGTGGTCCTTCCTGTTGGTAAAAACACAGCGAGCAGCGGAGAGGACCGGCCCAGACTCAGACTCACTCAGAGTGAGAATGAAGCGGCTGATGCCCGTGTTCGGACAGGGTGAAAACACTTGCTGCATTTTCGCCCCTGCAGGTAGAGCGCAATTTAAGTCCTCCACAAGGTGCCAGATGGCCACACGAATGTAAGCGCCGTGGCTCACCACCAGAGTGTGGACAAGCACGCCCTGAAGGCCGTCATCAGCTGAGCAGCAGGGGGGGGTGTTGGAGGCAACGGCCGCGGTCCCCTGGGCGACATCTCCAGATGCTGAAGCTCCTGAAGAGGCAGCCGGTCCTGATGAGAGGTGCTCATCCAGCATTTGCTTGAAAAGAGCTTTGAGGAATTTTTTGAATCGAAGCTTCACCTGAAAGCAACATGACAGGGAAGCTCAGAGAGCCATTCGTTTTTCCATGTAATTTTCAGTCCTCGTACCTACTGTATATTAAAACATCAGAGCTGCTGTGAATACTAGATTTAAAAAAAAAAACAAAAAAAAACAAAAAACAAAAAAACAACCTTCAACCAAAAGGCCAAAAAAAAATTTGATCACTGCAGCATTTCCACTGGAGAGATTTGCTTTTTTCATCTTTGGTTTAAAAAGTCAGACTTTGATTTATCCAACTCAAACTGAGTTTATGCAGAAAATATAATATATTTATCTACTGATTTATCAATCAATCAATCTAGTCCAACTTTGTCTGTGGAAGTTCTTAAATTCAACTCAGTATAAAGCATGAACTCACATTTTTTTTATGGATTCATTCATTCATCCTTTCTAGTTTGCCCTCAAACATATTTATTTCTTGTTCAGCCATTCTCTATAAACCCAGCCACGCTTAAACAGAAGTCATTACAGACTTTAAATGATGCCTCCCTCATTTTCATGCTGAAGCAGAAAAGCATAAGAATAGAAAAAAGTGAGAATGAAGAAACAGAAATAAATGCATCCACCACATTCACAGGTTACTGCCCATAAAACAACAAATGTGACCTCAACCTTAAGGACAGTTATGCTGAAGACCAATTAGGTGATCATGTTCATTTCACCAAAATCTGACCAAATACTATAGTAAGAGAGCAGGACAGTTGTGGGATAAGCTCATCAGTTCTACAATTGGATGAGCTAAAAATAACTGAAGGGGATGAATAATTAAATCAAAAGTAAATAAATTAGAAAATTAAGACAAAGGTAGATAAATAGAACAGAAAAAAATAGTAACTCCGTTATCATTAACTCAATTTCTTTACTATTACCACTGATGTTGCCATTTCGGTCCTCTATAAATTTTAGGTTAATGTATGAAAATGGCCCCTGAAAAGCTCTAGACTGCTGGTCAGAGAAAATACAGGGTGGGCCTTTTATATGGATGCACCGGAATAACGTGGGAATGGTTGGCGATATTAGAGCACCAAGCACACCATTGTTTTCCTTGTGACATCACCAATAAGTTTGATGTGTCACATGGCCCTCTTCCTATTGGAAAAACAAAAGTTGTATCCAAGATGGCAGACTTCTAAATAGCCACCATGGTCACCACCCATCTTGAGGAGTTTGCCCCCTCACATATACTAATACGCCACAAACAGGACTTTAATATCACCAACCATTCCCATGTTATTACAGTGTATACATATAAATGGCCCACCCTGTACAAGCATTTCACTTATTTCATTCATTTCAATATGAATAACAACTGATTGATCAAGAAATTATTTAAACCTCCAAAAAGAGGACAACTTTGAGAGAAATTAGAGGATAAATTTGTGTGTTGATAAGTTTACCTTTAAAGTGTAGGAGAAAATTTAAGTGTCTACTATTTTAAGTTGAGTTAGGGATGTTCATTAAACTCTCTACCCTCCCATCCTGTGAGCACTTAAACTAACAAAGGGGTAAAATAACCACCCAAAAAAGTGAATTAGGGTAGTGTGTGAATTTGAGTGGAGGAAGACGCAGCAATAGAAAAACCACAGATGTTGCTTAACACTGGTCTCTTTTATACCCCAGTAAGAGTCCCAGTATAGGCTCTGACCCAACACCCACAACACTGAGGCTTATACAAAGGGAGTTAAATGGAAATTCTGAATGTAAAATGTCAAAACAGTCTTTCTACATTCTTTTCTACATTACCCTGGTCTGAAGAAGAAGCTTTATAAAAGATCAGTTTGGAAACAGAAGGGATTACTTAACCTGCAATGTCCTAAAATGACCACTGCATGGCACTGTTGTACAAGTAATGGTCTTTAGGCCAGCTGTTTGGACTAACCTGATCTAAAGTCTCTCCTCCCGGTGGTGTGTAGTCACGGCACGACTGGCCTGCAGCATTCGCCATGTTCTTCAAATACTCTTTGTGACGCCCTTCAGCGACACCAAAACCCTGTGCCAACACAAAGAGTGTTAAAGTGTGTAACACTTTAACATGTGGAAGCAGCAGAACGTAAACAGATCTTACTCGCTCTCTGAGTAGCGGCTCCAAAACCATTTCCATGCCAGAGCAATGACTGTTGTTCCTCAGAATTATCTCTGCTGTCTGAAGAAGGAAACACAATCAGTCACTCATACACTGTTAATGAAAAAGACATGAATCTCAGTATAGCCATTTCTACAGATCCTGTGTTGTATTTCTCCATAACCAGATGACATTTCATTAGTTAAACATTTGATGCTGATGGGAAGTACGTGTGGCATCACTTAGTCATGTAACTGTTCACATCAGTTATTACAGCTTTGTAGTTACCTTAACTGTGAGGAAAACCGCTGAAGTGGCAGTTGGCCAGATGATAACCTATGACAGCCTCCACATGGAGGTCACTGCTGTCTGATCAGAGTGCTGTACTGAAGCATGTTTATGTCAAGTTGAGTGGAGGAGAAAAGCATGGTAGGAAAAGGTACAAAAGCAACAAACTACAAGACTACATTCATGAGTGGATTGTCAAGAAAACATCCATTTATGGACTTCACGAGAAGTGGACTGAGGCTAGTGTCAGAGCATTGAGAGCGAGCACGCACAGATGTTTTCAGGATAGGAGCTGCAACTGTCGCAGTCCTAGTATCAAGCACTCCTGAACCAGATATGACATCAGTGGAGTCTTACTTGAGCTAAGGAGAAAGATAACTGGAACCTTTATGAACGTT
This sequence comes from Aulonocara sp. 'chitande type north' Nkhata Bay, assembly GCF_057382095.1. Taxonomy (NCBI): domain Eukaryota; kingdom Metazoa; phylum Chordata; class Actinopteri; order Cichliformes; family Cichlidae; genus Aulonocara; species Aulonocara sp. 'chitande type north' Nkhata Bay. The sequence continues at coordinate 27,973,980 of NC_141360.1, read as the reverse complement.
AAGTAAATGTATAAATTTCATTTGGAAATCAGGATCCTGGAGTCTAGAGGAAGCAGAGCAGAGGCTCAGAATCAAAGGTTTTTGAAGTCCAGTGTGAAGTTTCTGAACTTTGTGATGATTTGGGTTTACATGGCGTCTGCTTTTCTTTGTGGTGGTTGGTCCGCTGCGTTTTATCAAATCCAAAGTCAATGCAGCGTCTACCAGGAGATTTCAGAGCACTCCGTGCTTGTGTCTGCTGATAAGCATTATGGAGACAATGGTTCATTTTCACAGCAGGACTTAGAATCTGCAAAAGATCCCAGTTATTTGGAACGTGAATAGCTGCCTGTGTCAAGAAATCAATCCATTGGTGTCCCCTGAATCTTGAGCAGTGCCAGTTACAGTCTTAAGAAAGACAATACACCCTAAAAACAACCTTACTGGTCCCAAATGAATTAACATGGTAAGTAGAAGCCAGGTGCTTCTATGCTTCTCCTGTACAAAAGCACAAGTTTTGGCAGGTTGCTGGTTCAGCGTTAATCTTCCCAGGAGTGGACGTCCCAGCAAAGTCACCCCAAAATCAGACCATGCAATGCTCAGAGAAACCGCAACCCCCCCCCAAAAAAAAACCAGGAGCTACATCTCAGACTCTACGGGCCTCACTTAGCATGTTAAAGGTTAAAGTTCATGGCGGTAAATTGAAAAAAGACTGAACAAGTGAGGGGAAAAGGCGCCTCTCTATAAAAAGTTACATCGGAACAAACCAAAGATGACACCAATGTGGAGATTTTTGGCCATAATGCAACAGCACAACAAACACAGCATATCACTATGCTGTGGGACTGTTTGCTTTGCAATAATTCTAGCAGCAATATTTTAAAGTACAGTGCAAGTGGCAGGAAAGCAGGTGCTGTAGTGGAATAGTAAAATTTGCCTAATAAGGTTTGTAAGTGTGTGAACTGACCTGGATATATCTGTTTGGCAACCTTAATAAAAGCTAAGCAAAGGTGCTTCAGTGCTTCCTTTAGCCGTTACAAAAGGAAAGATGATAACTCCATCGAAAAATTCACACCATCCAAACATCTTAAAAAAAAATTCAACATACCTGTCACAGATTGATGTCAATGAACAGTTTCTATTTCATACCATAACCTGCTGATGGATTAAACTATAAACATTATGCTGCTGTAATAAAATCTGCTTCTTATCCATTTGATTCTTTGCATAAAGAATATAGGCTTATGTTTTAAAAAGTGCTATAAATAAATACTGTGAGCCATGTTAAAATGATCAAAGTGGATTAAAAGTTAATGGTAAACAGATCAGTAAAAGGAGCTAAAGTGTTGGACTATTTTTCATTGATGTCATCTCTACAGCAAGATATGTGCCACCTCTGTCACAGTCATTTTCCTCCCATGGTGCCCCAAAAAGTGCACCTGAGTGCCTCACCTGTACAGCTCGTTGCAGGTTACTGACAAACACTTTGGTAAACGCGATGTCTTTTAGGTATTGTCCTGCTGCCTCAGCCTGCTGCACACCTGTCTCTGACAGCAGCGTGTCCACACCTTGACCTGAGATCACAAATTACAGACCGTCCAAACACACAGGTGCAGTTAGATGTGAAAGGTAAACACGTGATTACATCTGTTGTTATAACGTGAATCACCTTGCAGCAGCTTTTCCCTGTTGTACTGCGTTTCCCCACTGTGTAGATACAAAACAACAAATCCGAGTTAGACGACTCATATAAACATCTCCTCAAAAAAAAACTAAAACAGAGCACAAACGTTAAAGGTGCCTAAGTCTCCTATTGCTCAAAGTCAGCCGCACAGGCACACATGTAGCCACACAGCATGCTGCAACACCTGACAGGACACGCAGGCTCTATAGGAGACACCAACATCAGCAAATCACTCATCTTCAAGTCAGGTGAAAGTATGAAACAACAATTAAGCCGCTAAATTACTACTTACTGTCGTACGAACGTTAAACTGAACGTAAACATTTTCAGCAGCCGCTCTCGCACTACTTCCTGTTTGGTTCGGCTGCAGTTGTGCGTAACGTTTGACGTCATGACGCATTGCAGTGCTGCGTAACTGTAAATAATTTTTTTAAAATCTCAGCGAGGGCATGGGTGTCCCCGTTTCCCCTCTAAAAAGCGCGACACAAATAAAATAAAATAAAATAAAATAAAATAAAATAAAATAAAATAAACCCTATCCAGTCGGAATTTTCCCCCACAGCACATAATTTAGCAAGACATTAAGGATGAGCTCTATGGAGGGCCACGAGTGACAAAATGGATTAAATATATTATTAAATAGTTAATGCGTCATTAATTAAATAAAATTTGAAATAAAAATAAACAATCTCTTAAATGTTTTAAATGAAATTAATTGATATGCAATAATTATTTGCATATTAAACAAACTAATTGTTCCCTATTTTAATAATTTTCCACATATTTAATTAATTATTTCATGATATACTTATTCAGTTTATTTTGGCCTGTGATTTTACTTTAAGCTAATCATTTTGTCAGTGCCTTTCTTTACATCAGTAAAGCATTAGCCGTGTTTTGACTAAAGATGATTTCTAGAATTTAACCACTTTAATCACAAATGCTTCAAACTAGTTTATGATGTGTGAACATGAGCCAAGGGAGCTGGAAGGTCTTGCGTACAGAATTGTCATGCAGCATCCAACACTACCTCTAACAGGCCTTTAATTGCACTGAAGGCGATACGTGAAGAAACCAAGTCAACCCCGTTGTACCCAGTGTTGAAGATGATGGGTGTAAATGAAAATCATGCATGATTCATGCACATTTTTTAATCTCTGTATCTGACAGCTGAAGTAGCATTTACATGACCTCACTGACCTTTATGGATCAACACTCTTCTTCCTCACCTAAATGCCTCCCCTGACTGAACCAAAGCAGATTTCAAGTGGTCAAGGTTCATCTACTCCATGTTTAAAACCTATGAGACTGAAGACAGACTACTACAATTCCTAAATTAGAAGGTCCTACAGTGGGAAGAACCTCTAAGTAGAGAAGGAGGGACAGCATCATTATTTTATGAAATAATGAGGGTTTCAAATGACTAACAATTTACTTTAAAGTCCAAGGCTCAAACATGTCATTAAAGCTGAGATCTGAGCCCTGTTAGAAGTGACCTTATCAATACAAAGGTGAAGAAAGGTTTCACAAATGTCAGGAGTAGGTTCAACACAGAGTGTCTGCATGGCATTAAGAACCAACTCAACCAAGTCAGTCAGATAGAGATACAGTGGCTTGCAAAAGTATTCAGCCCCCTTGAACTTTTGCAGTTATTTATGTCCTATCACCTTAAATCGTCACTCAAAGACAGGTATCTTTGACAGTGTATGTATATAGATGTATCATATATAAGAGACAAATATTGTTCTTTCATTATGTTGGCATTACAAAATTTGGCTCAATGCTTACATATGTGTAAAATGAAAATTTACGAGCTGTGATAACTGTTTCTGATAAAACGAAGAGTAGACCGATATATTAAATATTCCTTTATTGGGTGACAAAATCAGATCATGTCATAACTGCTTTAAGTCATACAGAATAGATATCAGAGCCTTAAACAGGCTGACTTCTGCTAAATGGGTCAAACTGGGCAGAAAATATACAAACACATAACATCCTTATAGAATATGATGTAACATTATAGATCAACTTACCTCAGGATATATAAAGCATATAAACAATTACAGCAATATGATGCAACAAACACAGGAGTGCTACTAATCCAAAATACTCAAAGCTTCATAGAACTGAAAAAAACATGGACATTTATTTTAGCTCCATTCTGCTGCTGATACATAGTTTATGTTTCTGAATATTAAACTTGGTACTGCCTTTCATAGTGTTTAACTTGAACTGAGTACTTTCTCCCACACTGAAAACACTGGAATGGTAAAATTATTTGAGTTTGTCCTGGTGGATCATCAGGGGTGCAAAGCCTCACAGATGATGTGCAGCAGTGGGTCTCTCAGTCTGTCCTCACTCTGGACACTTGCAGTTGTCACATATGGAAATCACATGTGTGATAAGCTGCAGGATTCAAACACAAGTGTAACTTATAAATACATGCTCATATTTTATTACACAATCAGAGAAAGAAAAAGAGAGAGAGAGTGCAGGACAGACAGTCAGGTGACAGTCTCAGGTGTATAAATGGCCTGGCCTGTATTTATATAGCGCTTTACTAGTCCCTAAGGACCCCAAAGCGCTTTACATATCCAGTCATCCACCCATTCATGCACACATTCACACACTGGTGATGGCAAGCTACATGATAAATAAGTATACACTGCTACAAAACAGCACAAGAGACAGAGGATATAGTGTTTGTGTTATTAAGAGTGCTAAACAAGAAGAGTTCCCAGATGGTACAATGGACACGTGACTCCAGTGATTAAAGCATCTTTCTTTCAGCTTAACGAGTGAACCGTCAGCTTGTTCAAAGAAACGCTAAAGTCCGTTTGGCTCGACACCACCGAACAGAGGCAGCAATATAACATTTCCAATCAGTCTTCAGGAATTCTTAATGGTGCTTGGTGCCATACCCTCAGGGACTTTAATGTTATATAAAAACACTGACAGCTCAATATCTACCTCAGTCACTCTGAGTCACCAATAGGGAAAATCTGTTTTTCACAGGAACTTGGTAACAGCAATAAGAGAATACGTAGTTTATTCCAAGAAGATATCGTCTCTCTCCCATATATAATATCTTATTGGAACCGATATGTTCCAGATATCAAGTGGAAGACAGTCTGGATGGTCCCCCATAAATATTTGATTGTAAATAAGGTGAAAGAAGTCTCATTTAAAATTCTACATAAATGTTATCCAGCCAGTCACTACATGGTAAAATTTTAAAGGGACATAAATACTAATTGTACTTTCTGTGGGGATCATCCAGAAACTGTGACACATCTTTTTTGGTACTGTTCTTTTACACAGAGATTCTGGAAGGAATTTAGCAGGTTTGTTATTGTCCACATTTTAAGGGAGTTTTCTTTACGATGGGAAAATGTTTTATTCTGTTTCTTTAAGTTCCCCAAGAAGTATGATAAATGTTTTTTTATGATAAATTTGTTAATACTTTTAGCTAAATTTTTTAACCATAAATGTAAGTTTACTAACAAAACACCATATTTCTGTCATTATTTTAAGGATGTGGAAATGTACATACAATCAATATCAGACTCCACCAACACAAAGGCTCTCAAAACAATATGTGTTGTATATGTATGTGAATTTTTGCGTGTATTCTTATAATTGTTACCTTTTTCTTTTACCCTTGGCTTTTTGTGTTCATGTTCTGTTGTTTTCTATACTGCATCTGTTCGTATGTTGTATACTCATTGTTTGTTAAATAAAGTTTAAAAAAAAAATTCAGATCAAAGGCTACAAAAACCCTTAAATAGGGCTTGTAACAGACATAAACTCAGTTTCACTGACACAAACAATTTCACAAACGCACAACGTCTTAGCATTGCTATATCTTTAGAAAGAAAATGATGTCTAGAATACAGAGACCCCAACACATAGCGTTAACTACCATTGGGATAAAATCAAGCCTCATTTGCTCCCAGAAAAAAAGTTAGATTTAAGGAAACTTACGAGATAAATTATCCTCAAGCAGAGGCAAGGGAGCAAAATAAGACGACAAAGTACATGAAAGAGGAAACGAAATTAGAAAAGGCAGCTAAACTGCAAAAAAGAAAGGAACTTCAAGCCCAGATTCTGGAGAAGGCTGATAAGTTGCAGTTTAACAGGAATGCCTGTGTTAAAAACTTTCACAAAGTTATCTATGGCGGTATGGTTTCAAATGAAAACGATAAGCTTATCGAGTTAAAAAAAGAAATGGCGCAAGCGAGAAAAGAGCAAGAGAAAAAAATTAATAACGAGGTGGAAGATAGACTTGAGGAAGCACAGAAAAGGGAGCAAGAGAAAGCCCAAAAGAAAATTCTAATAAAGAGGGCTTTCAATAAAGCTCAAAGAGACCAAATAAAAGATAATGAACAGAGAAGGCAGTTAGAAAAACAACTCAAAAGTCAGGAGCAAGAATTAAGGCAGCAGCAGGAGGAAAAATATAAACAAGACTTACAATAGCAGGCAGTAAAAATGTCACAAGCAAAAAGTAAAGTCTTGAAAGAACTGAATGAACAGCTTGAAGCGCAAAAGAAAGAAAGAAAAATGCATGAAGAAAAACTTCAAGCTGAGGAAAAACACAGACAGAATGGTGGTGTTATCAGACAGCAGGTGTTATCAGAAATTGCTATTAAAAAAACTGGCAGATATTAACAAAGAAAAGTCTGCCAAACAAAGTCTTTTAGAAGAAAAAAGACAAAAAGATTTTGATGACAAGGATGTGGAAAATGAATGAAAATAAAATTTTAATTGCACAGCGAAAGAGAAGGGAGGATGCAATTAAAAACATAGATGAAAACTTTTCTTTAGTTCAGGAAAACCAAAAAATTGCTGAACAAAAGAAACAGGCAGAGACCGAGGAGGCGTTTAAAGTTTTAAAAAACGAGAGGCTGAAAAAGGAAAGGCTTCAGCGGTATATTATGGCAGAGCTGCCAAAAATTGATAAAAAACATCATCCAGCTACAGCTATTTTAATGACAAGTCTGGGAGGGCGTGGCTTCTTCCTAGATGGAGAAGAATACACCCAATATCCATACAAAATGGAAAAACCGCTCCTCAGCTACTCGACTGCACAGACTCGTCAGATCAAATTAAAGCAAGAGCTTGACAGTCTGGACAGCAAACCGGCAGGAATGGAAAATATTTACCTTACAAAACTCCAAGGGCCGACTACAAGACAAAAGGAGTTTGTTGGTTAAATAGTCACTCAATTCAAGCCTGTACCTCCCAACAGACACCAAATACCACTTCCCAATATCACTCCACTTCCACCTATTGAAAAATCAACAACCTCTTTATAAAAATATTAACCAGCTTAAAACTACTGTCCTTCATTACATGGAATATAAATGGAGCTGGCTCCAGAGAAAAGAGGTTAAAAATATTTAACCAACTCAAAAAACTACAGGCAGATGTTGTCCTATTACAAGAGACCCACAGACCTCTTAGAGGTTCGAATGAACTTAAAACACCTGAGTTTCCTAATGTGTTCTCAGCTTGTTATAATTCTAGACAAAGGGGAGCAGCAATTTTAATACATAAAAATATTAATTTCACAGTACTCAATACAGTTATAGATCCAGAGGGCAGATTCTTAATCATTAAACTATCTATACGTGATAAAAAGCTATGTATTGCAAGTGTATATGGTCCAAATGTTGATGATCCCTCATTCTTTCACGGTTTTTTCAGTGCACTCTCTGAACACTTAGATGGCACACTTGTTCTTGGAGGTGACCTCAACCTTGGACTAAATGAAGACATGGATAGGCTCAATACAGCGGGAACTCAGCGTAATTGGCAGTCCACAAATATAATCAAACAGTATATGAGCGACTTTGGTCTTTGCGATGCATGGCGCTCCCTTCACCCCACCAGTAAGGAATATACTTTTTTCTCACATGTCCATCACTCCTACTCTCGTCTGGATTATTTTTTGGTCAGCAGCTCACTGCTGAACGACATTTCAGACACTGAGATTCACCCTATAGCTGTCAGGAATTAGAAAAAAACATCAAATCACTAGAAGAAGCCTACGCGTCCCACCAAGATCAGGAAACATTGAACAAAATACGCAAAACAAAACTAGAATTAAATGAGATAATTGATAAAAAAAACAAAATTCTTAGTACAAAGACTACGCCTACAAAATTATGAACATGGTAATAAATCCGGTCAATTTCTAGCAAACCAGCTAAAAATAAATAAAGAAAAAACAACTATATGTGCTGTTCAAGATTCATCTGGGAACACATTATATGAACCGATACAAATAAAAAACATTTTCAGGGATTTCTATAAAACGTTGTATTCACCACAAATAAACCCATCTAAAAAAGAAATTGATCAGTTTTTGGACAACATAACTCTTCCAAAATTATTGGACACTCAAGCAATGGCACTGGATTCACCACTGACACCAGGTGAACTCCAGGAAGCCCTGATAAGTATGCACAATAATAAGGCTCCAGGTCCAGATGGCTTTCCTGCAGAATTCTACAAAGAATTCTGGTCGATTCTAGCACCAGTTTTCTACAGAACGTTGTTGGAAATTAAAGAAAAGGGCAGACTTCCATCAAATATGAATTCTGCAAACATTAATCTCCTGCTAAAACCAGGCAAAGACCCTGTATATCCCTCAAGCTATCGTCCAATATCCCTTATAAATGTAGACCTTAAAATAATCTGCAAAGCTCTCTCAAAGAGACTGGAGAAAATAACCCCCCTCTTAATTCATCCTGACCAAACTGGTTTCATAAAAGGTAGGCACTCATCAACAAATACACGTAGATTACTTAATTTGATAGACTACTCATACAGTAAAAACCTAGAAACTACAATATTCTCTTTAGACGCAGAAAAAGCATTTGACAGAGTTAACTGGAAATTTCTATTTGCAACTTTACACAAATTTGGTTTTGGATCCTCTTTCATAAACTGGTTAAAAATATTATATAATTCCCCAACAGCTTGTGTTAGAACAAATGACCAGACATCCTCCAGCTTCTGTCTCTTGAGGGGCACCAGGCAGGGATGCCCACTCTCCCCTTCACTATTTGCAATTTTTATTGAACCACTAGCAGCAGCAATTAGACAGAATTCAGTAATTAAGGGCATAAAATGCAAGAATGTGGAACATAAAATCAGCCTTTATGCGGATGATGTGTTACTCTTTCTCCAAAATTCACAAACCAATATCTCTGGGGTGATTGAATTGATAAACTCTTTTGCAAGAATATCAGATTACTCAATTAACTGGTCAAAATCTACAGTCCTACCGATTAATTGCTCCTTCCATAATTCCTCTTCTACACCACTGCAATCGGGAAATATAAAATATTTAGGTATTAATGTTTCTCCCAAGCTTGCAGATCTAACTAAATTAAACCATATCCCACTTTTAAAGAAGGTAGAAGATGATCTGGCTAGATGGAAATGTCTACCCATATCACTCATGGGAAGGGTTGCCGCTATAAAAATGATGGTCTTACCAAAAATAAATTATTTATTCTCAATGATCCCAACTAAACCGCCACAAGATTGGTTCAGATCTCTAGATTCATGTATGTCCAAATTCCTTTGGAAAAATAAACCCCCACGTATAAGCTTAAAAACACTACAAAAGACCAAGGATAAAGGAGGACTAGAACTGCCTAACTTTCAGCACTACTTCTTAGCCAACAGGCTTCAGTTTATCTCAGGATGGCTAAAACACACCCTCTTAGATGAACCTTGGCTAGATGTAGAACAAGCACTCTGCAATAATCTAGAGATCTCAGACCTACCATTTATCAGCTCAAACATCCAACGACATGAATGCTTTAAAAGCATCAACATCAGCTCTTCTCTGACAGCATGGTGGGAGTTTCTAAAATTGACGGCGTCTTCATTAATCCCATGCAAACGTACACCTATCTGGAACAACCCTGACATATTACAAAACAATAATATGATAAACTTTTCAGATTGGAGTGATAAAGGAATCAAATATTTAGAACATATACTAGAAGGAACAGAATTTATTTCATTTGACGGACTAGTTACACAATATGGGATCAACAAGAAAAGATTTTTAGAATATCAACAAATTAAATCCATAGTAAAAAAAGAAATTTAAACCGGGTCAAGTTGAACTACAAACACCACCAAGTGTGGTTCAATTTCTTACTCTTAAACCCCCCAAATTACTATCCAAAATATACAGAATGCTTTCTAAAACAGATGAATCAATATCACTTCCTATTGCAAAATGGGAAGCGGATTTATCAGTTAACTTAGACCTAAACTTCTGGTCTCAGATTTGCTTAAAAACCTTTCATCTAATTAGAAATCCCAGTCTTCAATTAATTCAATACAAAATATTACATAGAGTGCACTATACAGGTCATCGGATGTTCAAGATGGGCTTTACGTCTACCAACAACTGCTCACACTGCCAAACCAATTCACCGGACAATTATATCCACGCTCTTTGGTTCTGTCCACCAGTTCAGAAGTTTTGGCGCGAGATATGTGAAGACTTATCGAAGTGTCTGAAATGTAACATTCCAACTTCCCCCTTAGTGTGTTTGTTGGGCAGCTTAGATAATGTCACTTCAGAAAAGAATATAGCCCATATGGTTTTCACTGCCCTATGCATAGCCAAGAAAACAGTCCTCATGAACTGGAAAAATAAAAATAATCTTAATTCTAACCAATATAGAAATTATCTATTAGATTACATTAGTCTTGATACAGCCTCTGCCACCACATCAGATCAATTGCTCTGGGCTCCTTTGATCAGCTCCATCACCTAGTGGGGGTGGGGGGTCATAGTTTGGTCCCGCCTTCACTGTTGTGATTGGTGTGGGGGTAGGGACAGGCTTAGGGCGTCGGGGGGTTCCCCGGAGGCATCTTCCTTGGGGGGCTCAACCCGGGGTAGCGGTCATGTCCGGTTAGGGGCTCTGTTGGCTCTCCGGTGACTGTTTCCTCGCGGCTGCGTGCAGCGGGGCTAGGGGAGGGTCTGTGCTGACGGACGTGGGTTACTGATCTGGTAGCCTGGCTGCCCCTGGGTGGGTCCGGGATGGGCGTGAGGTTCTGGGGGCGCTCCGTCTCTGGGCTGGGACCCGGACCGGGCCTCGGGGGCTTGGGTCCTGGTTGGTGTGTTGCCGGGGTTGTGGGCGGGTGGGTGCATGGGGGCCCAGCCCTGGAGCAGGGTGCCGCCGGTGCGTCGAGCCACCTGGGGGGCTCTTCAACTGGTGGGGGAGATTGTCACATCTTGCAGGAGCTTTCCTCTCCTCAGGAGCTCCCTCTGCAGGAGGGGGAGATACAGGAGAGGTGGAGGAAGATCTCAGCCTGGGTGTTTATTGTCTTATGTAGTCTGGAAGATGAGTGAATGGTGGGGTGGGTGCAGTTTTCTCTGTGGTGGGGTTGGGTGGACTGTCCCGGGCTCTGTGGGGCCGGGCGGCGCTGCTGCACTGGGCCCGGTCTGGATGGGCCTGGGCCCCCTTTCCCTGGCGGGTCGCGGAGTATGGGGGTGCCTACTGGGGTCAGCGGGGGAGCTGGCCCCAGGGAGGGGTCACTTGCCCCTCCCTTCCTTCCCTCCCCATCTCCAGCTGCCTCCCTCTTCCCGCTCCACCACAACCACCCACACATGCAGGGCCTTGGAGTAGGGGTATGTCACCAGGGTGCAGAGGAGGCTACCCCCCCCTCTGTCCCCTTCTGGCTGCCTCTGCCTCAATTTTATCCCACAACTTAGACATTCACATTACTCACACTCTCATTACACATACATATAGGATCTTGGGGGTGGGCACGATACACGGAGTCCAAAGTACCATCAGGGTGTACACCCCACCCCTGGCATCGTTGCCCACCTCTCAATTTTAAATACACGTAGACATTGAGGGCTAGCAGGAGGGACCATGCGCTTACCTGCTGCTCTCTGGCAGGTAGCTCAAAGCCCTCCTGGGTTTTAAATGCACCTTAGAACACACATGCATCAACATTACAATGAGCGGGTGGAGGGAGGTTTGGAGTCTTCTCTCACCCCCGTTCTCTGCGACCTGCTGGAGCAGGGGGGCTAGGACTAGGAGGAGGAGTTGGCCGTCCGACTGCGGTCTGGAGTGTGGAGCCTTCCTGCTGCTGCGGAGTCGGGGCGGTCTGCCTCCCCCCACCGCAGGGAAAAGGGAAACACCACCTGGGTCTGGGTGCAGTTCCCCCCTCCAGGGGCGGGGGCACCTAGACCCGGTTTGTAGAGTACGCTTGGGGAGTGTGATCGTGTGTACAACGTCTCTTTATGTCTGTCTCCACGTTGGTTGAGTGTGGAGTAAGTGCATATGAGAGCATGAGGGTGGGAATGGATGTTTGTATCTGTGTGTGCCTGTATGTCTGTGTCTATATGTCAGGTTGGGTGTCAGGCGCCACCTCTCTGGGGACATCTCAGGCCCTCCAAGGTTTGGAGGCCTATCTCCCCCTACCACCACTTCCCCTGGCAGTGGCGGACCCCCTCAGACATCGGTGCGTTGGTGGTTCTTTGTGTCCGGGGATGGGCGTCCAGGTACACACCGGCTCACTCCTTGGCGGCCGCTTATCGGGGCCTGGAGCCTGGGGCTCGCTCGGGCCACTTCGGAGGTGGGGTGCCCCCGGCCTCTCGGCCTGGGGTTCGGTCACTCAGGCGCAGCTGGCTGCCGGCGGAGCTCACGGGCGCGTCACTGCAACTCCCCCTGGCTTCTGCTCCGCGGCTGCTGAGTGAGCCCTCATCTGGGACTCTCCTCAGCTCTTTCCGGGACAGTGGCGCAGCTGCCCCTCTGTTGGTCTTCCTTGGTCTCTTGTGTTCTGGGGGCCTCTGGATGTCTGGAGTTTTGATCTCCTCCACACCTGCTTCACGCCCTGGAGGACGGGGCTGTGGCCCCCCCACACCCTCTAGCAGATTATTACATGAAGGAACCTTTTAAAAAACAAAAAACAAGCGCGTCCATGCTCACAGGTGTACACACGGGTGATCACACCCACAAACTACACCCTTTTTGGCTCCTACCTCAAAGCACACTGTGTTCTGTTGATCTTATGTGCTGCACAATAATGTTTAACATTTAGTATTTACTGTCATATTCCCATATATCATTGTGATGTTGTTTATTCTATTACTCTTGTTCTCTTCTGCTTGCTTTCTTTTTTCTTTCTCAGCAGCTTATCCAGGTGATTGATATATGCATTTTTTTTTCTCTCTGCCCGTTCTGTTGGTTTTTGTCTTTTGCCCTTCTCCCCCGTCCCTCTTCTCAGCTGTTTCTCTTTCCCTCTTTCTTTCTCCCCTTCTTTCCCCCAGTCAAGTCTGTCCCGTATTCAGTAAGTGAAAATAAAATAAACAATAAAAGGTGAATCAAATGGACCATTACGGCAAGGCTGGGATGGTCAGTTTGGTAAAGTAAATCCGTTGGGCATCTTTCTTTGCCTTTAGACAACAATTCTGATGGCAAAAGAGCCAAACGGGACAGGCCAAAAAAAAAAAAAAAAAAAAAAAAAAAAAAAACTACTGTCCTTCCACCAATTAAGAAAAGATAAACCTTTATTAGTCCCACACATAGGACATTTGTTGGGTCACGGAAGAGAAAGTGGACAGTGCAAAGTAAAAAGCAGCAGAAATTAAGAAAAAGAATGGACTAAAATAAGATAAAAAGAATAACATGCAACACAAAAAAATAATAAAATACATGCTTTGTTAGAAAAATTACATCCATCAAGTAAGTGCCTGTTGTGGAAAGAGACAACCCAACCAGCCGCGGCAAATGGCTGCCCCTCCTGAGCCTGGTTTTGCTGGAGGTTTCTCTCCGTTAAAAGAGAGTTTTTCCTCCCCACTGTCGCCTAGTGCTTGCTCAGAGGGGGTCACCTGATTGTTAGGGTTCTCTCTCTGACATCTTTACCATCAGGCCAATTGAGCTTGCAAAGAAAAGCGTCTGGACTTCTTTAAGTTGCTTGAAGACGTTTCACCTCTCATCCGAGAAGCTTCTTCAGTTCTAAGGTCAAATGGTGGAGAGTCCCAGATATAACCCTAGTGGGAGTAACCCCCCACAGAGGGACAAAAGGACCCCCTGATGATCCTCTAATCGCCTGAGCCAAGGTGTGAAACTGGGTGTGGGTCCCAATCAGCCAGAGTTTCGGGTGAGTTCATTGTGAAACCTGGCCCCACCTTATCATGCGAATTCCTGAGGTCAGATGGCCCAGGATGGGCGTTAAGGCGTCTGGGAAGGGATCTCAAAACTGGATTATAGATGGCAGAGAGTTGGTGTCGTAAACCCCCGCCTCTGTTCAAAGATGGTCGCTCACTCATCTAGGTCCACTGTGAGCGACCATCTGATTGGGACCCACACCCAGTTTCACACCATGGCTCAGGCGATTAGAGGATCATCAGGGGGTCCTTTTGTCCCTCTGTGGGGGGTTACTCCCACTAGGGTTATATCTGGGACTCTCCACCATTTGACCTTAGAACTGAAGAAGCTTCTCGGATGACAGGTGAAATGTCTTCAAGCAACTTAAAGAAGTCCAGACGCTTTTCTTTGCAAGCTCCTTTGACTACGATGACCTGGATGACTGAGAACCTTCACAGACATCAGGCCAATTCCTTTCCCCTACTCTTTCATTTGACAATTCTTAATCGGTAACCTGTCCTGTCCGGCCATCACCAGTGTGTGGATGGGTGGATGACTGGATATGTAAAGCGCTATATAAATACAGGCCATTTACCATTTACTAGAGTAATTTAAGATAACCACTGTTCGGATATCAACAGTAGTCAGTTTAATGCTATCTTAAATTTCTTAGACGTAAATGTAATTGCGACTCACTGGTACCACCATAAAGTAAGTATAGTCCATAATAGGAAATGATGTCATTCCTAAAGAGGAAGTTAGTGAATTCAGGAGAAGGCTCATGCCCCTTACACTGCTTTTGTGTGTGTGTGTGTGTGTATTGTGTTGCTTACATTGTTGAGATTTACATTGCTGTGCTTGAGAGTCACCATCTACTGGAACCAAATTCCTTGTATGTGTATGCGCATATACATGGCCAATAAACGCGATTCTGATGAGCTTGCTCATGGATCCCAAACCACGAGACTGATAGAACTTAATTTGTCATTTAGCCTATTGTTTGCTGGGCTTTTCAGACTTCTTCAGAATTGTTTGAATTATAAGGACGTCCCTCATTTTTTTTCTTTTATGTTGCAACTTAATATTTTAATTTATTCTTTGCATTTCTTTAAACTCTTATATGGTGCAAAGGTTTCAGTAATGGTCTTATAATTTCCCCATATTTTGCAGAACAGATGCCAGGTTTTTCTTTTTTTAAGTGCTCTGCGGGCTCTATGAAGGTGTTTCAAAGCTGTACTTTAGACATTGACTTCTTTTAAAATTATTTTTGGTCCTGTCTAGTGATGGCCCGTTTCGATGCGTGTGTCAAAACAAAAAACAAAAAAACAACACACTGCTTCAAAAGCACTGTGTTGAGGCTTGATCCGTTTGGCCAGAGTCACGGGTGGCTGTAAGAAAATTTGCCTATGTCGCGGGGTCCTCTCCTAAGCTTCTCCCGAACAAATCCAGGCGTAGTCAGAAAGCATTCAGTGAGGATAATTTATTCTGCCGGCCTCCCAGGTGCACAAAAAGTTATTTACAAAGAAAATAGAACTGACTTAAGTCATCACAAACAAACATCTATATACAAAACACAGTCTGCATGTTACCCTCTCGGTAACAGCTCTCTGGAGAGAAGAACACAGGTAGGCCCTGACCGCCTTCTCTTATACCCCATAGCCCCTCCCACTAGGCGTAATGGTCATCTCTTTATTATTTCTTTTATCAAACAGTCTTTCCCCCTCAGCTTATTTCCTGCTGTATTCATACAATACATATATGTATATACAGACATTTATTTCCAGGCAGCCTACAGTGTTTCACAATAACACAAAACAAACCAAAAAATAATGCAGTTCACGTGACCCTCCAAGCGCGCGCGAACCCATTATTTAAACCCCGGAACACTATGCCATCGGCTTGCATAACCCCGCATAATCGGCGATCACAGCGCGTCTCTGCGACCGGCTTTATTAAAAGGTAAGTGGGAAAATATGTTGGCCACCCTCTGCGCTGCTCACCATATACCCCTCACCCCTTTTGTTTATCTGCCCGGTCGACGAAAAGACGCGCGGCCACGGTGATTGTAGAAACTAATGGTGGTGCGTGTATGCGCCCAGATCGGCTGTCTGCGGCTCGGGACGGTGTAACTCCGTCACAGCCTAATATAGTATTACGGTATTTATAAACATAGCTGTCCAGTGATAAATTGCATAAATACATGGAGACAGGACCTCAGAGCAGAAGCATACTCAATAATGCGTTGTACAGCATTATATGTATATAATGTGTATTTTTCACTTATTGTATTTAACAACATCAAAAAGTCACAAGTAAAGAAAGACCAAACCGTTGTGCATGTTTAAACAAGGAAAGTTTATTGATCTAAATTATTTATTAAACAAATGAACAACAATTCTTTCACCCCCCCCCAACCCTTTTTCAATACAAGCCTCAGTGCTTCAGAATGCTTCATTTGGCCATCACTAGTCCTGTCCTCAAACATTGTTTGAAGCTAAATTACAGTGTATTCCATCAGTGTCACTCAAGTTTTCAAAAAAGTTCATGAGTGAACAGACATGTTCTGTCAGATCTCTACATCAAATAGAAATTACTTCTACATATTTTTAAGTTACACTGTGTTATAAATTCAACATGATGTCACAGAGTTTGTAGATGTATTAACAACGGTTTTAGTAACATACTATGGATTACATACTTTTAAAAACTGGATTTAAACAGTAATATAAAAATAAAAAATATATTTTGTTATTAATTTGATTAAAAGAAAATAAAAAGTCACTAGACTGTTGTTTCTGTAATTTGAGGTCATCACATTTTTCATTTTACAATTTTTATATGTTATAAGCACACAAGAGCAGCTGTTTTATTTCACTTGTTTAATTTTGTCCTGTGAGATGATGTACTTTTTAGATGTACTTTTTGTAGCTATCATCTCTCATTGACCACCAAAAGAGACTTCCTGTGACAGTATTCATATTTGTGAAAAGTTCTGTGTGAAACTGGTGGTTTAAATAAAATATTCAATTAATTTAGATTTTTTATTCAATGTAATATATATATATATATATATATATATATATATATATATATATATATATATATATACACATTAAAAAATATAATGGCCAATTTGAATGAGTCTAGCGCAATTTTACTCACTATATGGTTGAAAATAACATTTGTTTTTGGAGGTTATTTAAACATTTTATGATATATTGTGTGATATATTGTGTATCGTGATATAACAGAAAAATATAATATTAGATTTTTCTCATATCGCCCAGCCCTACTCTAATGTGCATGTTGTCCCATCCTGGTACTTGAGGTTAAATACGCAGCCAGGCAGACTTCACTGTGCATTTGGAAGTTTATCATGGAAAATTTTTATGATTTAAGAAACAAAACAAAAAAAGAGAAGAGGTTTTTAGAACAGGGACTTATACCTATTTATCCATCCTCCTCAGATCATCCAGTGCAGGGTCACAGGGGGCTGGGGCCTAACCTAACTGCCATGGGGCGAGAGGCAGGGTACACTCTGGAGAGGTCGCCAGTCGGTTCCAGGACAAACACAGAGACAGACAGCCATTCACACTAACGTCCAGCAACATCTGTGCACTCAAATGCATTCCAATAAAAAGCTGGAGAACTTCTCTCATTTTATGTAAATGGAAATACCATCAGCGATGTTCTAAGATGACCAAAACATCAATTAATTACATTGTACAAGAGGGTTTACTGTGTTCTGCTAGCTCAAAAGTGTTTACAGTGTATCTTGGTGTATACTTCCCAAATACAATGAGTGTCAGACTCCCAGGAAGTGTGCGTGTTGTTTTAAGATGGTTCACCTCTGTAAAATCGAGTAGACATCCACCTGCCAAAACCCCCCATTGTTAGTGTTCTCTCAGATCATCATTTCTCCATACAACCTAAAACTTGTACAACTTGTGGCCTTCACATACTGACTTACATCTTGGAAGGATCAAAAGTCCAACTCCATTCACTCTGAAATATGCCAGGAGGAACTGTCTCACCAAGGATTTAAGTTCTTCTTCTTCACCATGGATTTGATCTTGAAGAAGTCAGAACAGACTCTGTACTTCTTCCTACAAAGTTAAAACTAAAGACTACAAAAATAAAGGACTAAACTCACCTAAAAGTGCTGCTTTTATTTATTTATTTATTTTTAAAGGGTTAAAGTATTTACTTACCAAAGGCCACTTTATTACTTCATTTTTCCTCTTGACAAAATGATTGAGGCAAACATCTGGTTGTAAGTAAATAGCTGGCTTAACTTACGTGTTCATTCATAATTTAGATTCCAAGATTGTAAGAGTGCAATATCACCCGTTGATTCAGCTAAGTTGCACCAACAATAAGTCCTATAGGGAAGTTGTTGACTCAACTTGAATTTATGTGTTATCGTTACCGATCTTCAGAGATATTAAGAACACAGTGTTAATTGTTATCACAACCAGTTCCAGTTATAAATCGTTAGGTGAGGAATAATAATAATACAAAGGCAGAATTTCATCATTCATTTAAATTAATGTTTTTGCAGTGCAGATTACCACAATTCAGCGGCAAGCCTGAACTAGGACTGAACACTTCAATTTTGAGGGAAGAACTTAGCCATGAATTGTTTTTGATTATTCTTCTCTTTTCTTAGTGTGTGATTACAAGAGCTGTTTTGTGGAGTCCAAAAGCTGCCAGGAAATTCAAAATAGACATGTACACAGACTTACCTGATGGATCAATAATCTAAAAAGGATCTGTATAGTTTTAATTGAATTATGGATCATACTAGTATGTCCAGGTTTGATTCACCAACATTTATCAGATTAACAAGAACCACAGCATTTCTGGAATAAATTCAATTCTGCCATCATCTCATATAAACTATATTTGTATGCATTGCTATTCTTTTGTGCAAATAAATATAAAATATCTAAACATAACCCCACTTATTACCTCATGAAAAATTTCATAGCAAGTCTCACAACGCCTAATGGCCAGCATCCTCCGAAACATTGTGTCATCCTTCCCAAACCTGTCCGTAAAACCATTAGTTCCTCAGAGGGTTTAAAGTGGTGTTGTTTTGGTGCTTGACCTATTTTGGACAACCATGAGAGAGGTCTGTGTTTCTGTTTTTAAATAGTCCAGAGGAGGAAAAGGGAAAAAGAAAAAGGCTGTAGAAGAAGTGCAAACAACTAGTTGAAGAAATGAAGCATCTCTGTTGATAATTTCCTCCTTGTCCTTTGCAGACAAAGCCAAATGTGTAATGTATAAATATTTAATTAATCTCAAAGTTTAACAAGTTAGAATAACTATACCACTCAAATGCATATTCTTTAAATAACATCCAAACCTGGACATATTTTGCTGAATGGAAGTCTCAGAAGATGCTTGTGTAGGTAGAGCTGGTTCAGCCTTGTATCACTAGCTGACCTTCGCCGTCTAACTGTGATCCTGTGCTTTAAAACATTCAACATAATTAGTCACCATCAATTACTCTCGTGAAATATGACAATCATCAATCGCTCCATAAGTAACATGTATTTGTGCGGACATATGTACACACACATACATATTTAATTATTTTTTTCTCATTGATATTGATATATGAGCAAGCACTATCAACAAGCACTTGGTGACAGCAGGAAGGAAAAAGCTCCTTTTTAACAGGAAGAAACCTCCGGCAGAACGAGGCTCAGCAAGTGAACTGTAGCCTCCATTTCCTGTTAGCTCACAGTAGTTTTCCACTGCTGTGGCCCATCTGCTTCAAGATGTTTCAATGTTCTCAGAGATGCTCTTCTGCATACCTTGGTTGCTACAAGTGGTTATTAGACTCGCGGTTGCCTTCCTATCAGCTCAAAGCCATCACCTCTGACGTCTAGCATCAATAAAGTATTTTCAACTAGAGAAGTCAAATCACATCAAATAAATTCACTTTTATTGTCACATCACATGTGCTGGTACACTGGTCCAGCACACGTGAGTGAAATGTCAGACAGGAAGTTAAGGATCCAGCTGCAGAGAGAGCTGCTCAATCCTAGGTCCTGCAGTTCCTGTGCTTGTGCAGTTTCCAGAACTGCTACTCACTGGATATTTTCTGTTTTCTGACCAAAACCTAGTGGCTTGTGTGTGTCTGTGCGAGATTATTTTATAAAGTCTTTTTGTAACCCTTTCCTATACACATATCCACCCTGTTGCTAAAACAAAACAAAGAAAAATAATAGCGAGACCATTTTTTTAAGTACGTTTTTAAAATCATGTGTGGTGTTTCTATGTTAGAACATACAAAACCCTCTAGAATATATTATTTTGAAATTTACCTGGTGACAGGACTTAGTGTTACCTTTCTGATGAGGTAGAAGAAAACTCTGGAATATAAACAAGATACTGCCTGAGCAAACAAATTGTACTTTATTCTTTATGTGAATTACACATTTTATATTTGGCTTTGATAAAAAAAAATCTTATTTTAGGTAGCAGGATATGATGATATTCATATAACATGCAGTATTTTTTACTCCCGTTTCCATGTTTAGCTTTAATGCCACACAGAAACATTCTGCTACCTGTTGTCCATAATTTTCACCTACTTACATGTTGCTTGTGGTTTTGTCGCCCTCTGCTGACAATAAGAGTGGTATCATCACACATAATTAAGATTGTGGAAGTGGAAATAAAGACAAAAAAAGCTGGTTGATTTTTAGCCAATTTATTGAGGACAAATTGTTGAGGTACATTGTGTGGCTGAACTTGAGGGGAGGGGGGATAGTGGGAGAGCAGTTGGGAATAACAACCACACCAAACAAAGATAAAACATTCTGATGGTTTAAACTCTGAATAAA
This sequence comes from Aulonocara sp. 'chitande type north' Nkhata Bay, assembly GCF_057382095.1. NCBI lineage: Eukaryota > Metazoa > Chordata > Actinopteri > Cichliformes > Cichlidae > Aulonocara > Aulonocara sp. 'chitande type north' Nkhata Bay. Next base: position 27,953,320 of record NC_141360.1, on the reverse strand, counting down.
TGGGTACCTCAGGAAAACAAAAATATTCCAATGAACTGATCAAAACTCTTTCTGGCACGTGCATCACATACAGTATAGGCTGTTCTTAGTTTAGCACCAGATATATGAAATGGTTTTAAAGTAGGCTATAGGCACTTGTAACTGCTCAGGGACACCTGGTGGTGGATATTTGTCTTACCCAGAATGGAGGGAAAGGAGGGAAGGTAGAGGGGGTGAAAACCCCCCCATAAAAGTAAAACCCGTCCGATGAATTAAGAGTGAAAGACGTGTGTGATGTGAAGTGAGTGTGTGTGATGAGGTAATGAGATGGGTTCTCGCTCTGTCCGTCCAAATTAACCTGAGGTACACAAACATTACACAGAAGCAGCAAGAATATGATAGATTACAAAGTTACAAATCAATAGAGGAATAAAACATGCTAATCAAAAGAGATTGGCAAACACGATTACTTCCAGTCACGCACCAAACTGTTACGTTCCCTCCGGTACATGTACGATGACACACACACACACACACACGCACATATACATACACACACAAACACACACACAAAATAAGCAAAAGACTTGTTACATACACAATATTTCATAATATAGCAGCACACGTGTGAATGACAATAAGGCATCTTTGTGTAAGACTAGAAAAGAAAAGCTTCGTAGCAGCAAGAGAATGACGTATATAATCTATCTTTACTTACTTTGGAATTGTTGCTTTTAAAAATCATGAACAAAACCTTTAAAAGCATAAACATCTTTCAGCTTAAAGCATTCTTTCAGAGGGGGAGCATTTGGCTTATTTTTTGTGGATTTTTTTTGTACAAACTGAGCATGCAGGAGTACGATTTAGAAACTACATTTCTGGTCTAACGAGAAATTCAATACATGTAAAACTCGCACACATGGCAGTTTTAAAACTTCAGAAAGCGGTGTAGACACAAACAAAACACGAACAAGAATATTTAGGATACAGACTGTAACTATTTTAAAGAACTAGCGGAAAAGGGTTGGAGTTGCTTTGAAAAAAAAAATTCAAGTTCAAGAGTTAAATAAATGCACTGAAGTCTAAACATGACTTGGCTTTTCTTGGTTTATAAACAATTACACTATAACACCGATTATTATCCTATGACTACTCACCTGTAGGGGTCGAGCTTTCAAGATAAACGTGTGTTACCCCCATGGGAATCCAGCCCAGGAAAAAAAATCCTAATAACTTAAAAGAAAAACTAATAAAACCAAAAACGAAAAAAAGACCCCTAAAACCCTCTCTGAACTCTCCTCAACCACGATCCCCCCTACCGATCTTAAGGAGTGTTTTTAAAAGTGCATCGATATTGTTCCAAATCGCCCTCTCTGCAAAAAATAAGGATAAAAGAATAAAAATGGTATAACTGCTGAACACGAGAAACTGCAGTGCACCGAACCGACCCCCACCCAACCGGACATCACCAGGGATTATTATTATTCCTCCTCCTGCGTGTCACTCAAGTGTCGTGCAGCTGCATGAACATCATAAAGCTTAAAATAATCATCAATCCACACTTGTTGCATTTTAACCCACTTTCCTCATGCTCTCTTTTATTCTAAAAACCTACCAACACACCCTTCACTTACTCCAGTCCTCTCTCAAACTTGGTAAGACACTTGCCAGATCTCCTCTTTCATCATCTGCGCCCTCCACTATGTACAAGCTTCACCTATAAAAACACCACACAAACGACGGCATATCTTTGCTGAATGCAAATACACGAACATACGGTCCTGTCAGCACATCTAATGCACGCCTGAAACCATCTTCATGTCCTTCCCTATGTTGAGCAGGCCCAGCCCACTCCTAGCCAGCACGCTTCTGCATAAATAGTAAGCAGTACTACAGGTGCACAGTATGGTAGGCAGAGCAGCTAGCTGCAGTAGAGCTCCTCTGGTTGGATATCAGCTTGGTTTAAATGCCTTGTATTTATTATCAGCATTTGAATCACTACTATATGGATTTCCAGAAAAGGAAACATCCCATTAAAACTATTAATTGATAACTGCTAAGAGATATTTAAAGAGTAACATAACTAAATACTAAATATACAGTATTAAATTCACTTTGCTAGGTATTATCAAAAGGAATATGTATATTTCATAAAATTATGTTGTTTTTTTTTCAAGTATGAAAATATATTCAGGTTTCCTTTCTCGAAACCTAAGGCACTATCAAGTTTTCAAGAATTAATCCTTTCTTTTTTTTCCTTTTTTTTAACGTAGCTGTTTGATTACATGTGGCCCGTACAAAAAAGGTGAAAGTACACCCAAACCAGGTGTGAATGGGGCAACAAAAAAAAAAAAGAAAGAAAAAAAACAGAAAAAAAAAGGAAAAAGAAAAACTAGAAACTTCTAAAAGTTCATCGATTGTCACACCATCACTCAACAGGGGGTGGGGGTGTAGGTGGTGACTTGATGCAGATCTACTGGCAGCTCACAAGCCCTCACTCCTGTCAGTTCATTGGCTGGCAAACATGAGTGTTGTGCGAGTCCGGTGGCGTCGGGAGCTCATAAGTTGATGTCGCGCACGTCTGTCGGGGTGCTGGACTGGTCTTGCTGCTCCCTTGCCTTGCTGCCGGCCCGGACGCTGGTCTCCTGCCGGTACTGCTGCCCCTGCTGCAGGCTGGTGGTCAGCACACGCTCTATTTGTTCCTGGCAGGCCTTCAAACAATCCTGGAACAATTTTAAAAAGGGTCAGCAGCGGTTAAACACACCCTTCCATCAAACCTCTGCTAGCGTCTGGGTGCTTTAAAGACACATAATCCCCTCCATCCAAGATTCATTTTTGCAGGTTTGCAATGTTTAGCACTATATTGTGTGGCAACTGAAGTCAAGCCTTTGATTTAGGAAAAATCCTTTTTTGAGTTATCACTCAAAATCTGTTCAAGGATTTAAAATGTATCACTATTCATGCACATAAAGCAAAAAGAAATAAAAGTACAGAAATGTTACATTTAAGTTATTTTTATGGCTTCCACAGCAAAAGTTGACGGCATACACATGCCCTTTAACTGGCTCTCTCTGCTCTACTATAGCCGTGTTACTGTAAATACACCCCCCATTCCCCGGCAGTCTGCTCACTTAATCTGTGCACCTGTAGCAGACACTAGTGTGCAAAATGTTGGAATTTCAGCTGCATTTGACATGCGAGTTGTTTAACAGCTTTGGTCACATGCATGGCATACCAGCGGGGAATTATGTTCTGCTGCGGTAGGTGGTCCTGTCTGCATCATGACCAGAACAATGGGTGCCAGCACACTCCGATACCAGTGGCACGGAGCAGCGAGCTGCACAGCGGGCACCGGACATGTGCATGTCTGTGGTACAAGCTGAAGGACTCCCACACGAGCTCTGGGGAGTGTCAGGGAACTCTGGACTCCCTTCCTCCACCCTCCCTTGGGTTTACTTCACGGTCAATCCCATGTGGAGGTCTTAGAGGAAATGGCTTTGACCTGCTGCACCCTAACCCTCTGAGTTAGGGTGTAAAACAGAATATAGGACAGTGGGACCGGATGTTTTTGGACGGCTTTTCTTATTAAAAGGGATCCTCTCTTCGTCTCCCTCAGTCTCCGTCCCCCCTGCAGGTCTGTGCGAAAGATGTGGGAGGTCTGCCTCTCTGAGCCGGCTGCAGGACTCTTAAGGAATGAGCAGAACTTGCGGAGGGGCCAACATTCCTTTAAAATGCACGAATAATTGGAACCTGATGGGCTGCAGACGGAGTGCCTGTTGTGACGGCCGGCTGGGTCGCGGGGCCCACATCACCATGGCAGCGCAACCACAAGCTAAGAGTGCCGTTTCTAAGGCCGTTATGGATTTCTATCCTGAAATCTGTGTGACTGTTGTGCTGCAGCAAAAAACTACCTACCCAGTATAGATGCCCTCTGAGAGTACTTTTTCTCAGTAATCAATATTTAAAGAAAAGTTATACCAGTGACTATGACTAATATATCTATCTCTATATACAGTGGGGCAAAAAAGTATTTAGTCAGCCACCGATTGTGCAAGTTCCCCCACTTAAAATGATGACAGAGGTCAGTAATTTGCACCAGAGGTACACTTCAACTGTGAGAGACAGAATGTGAAAAAAAAATCCATGAATCCACATGGTAGGATTTGTAAAGAATTTATTCGTAAATCAGGGTGGAAAATAAGTATTTGGTCAATAACAAAAATACAACTCAGTACTTTGTAACATAACCTTTGTTGGCAATAACAGAGGTCAAACGTTTACTATAGGTCTTTACCAGGTTTGCACACACAGTAGCTGGTATTTTGGCCCATTCCTCCATGCAGATCTTCTCGAGAGCAGTGATGTTTTGGGGCTGTCGCCGAGCAACACGGACTTTCAACTCCCGCCACAGATTTTCTATGGGGTTGAGGTCTGGAGACTGGCTAGGCCACTCCAGGACTTTCAAATGCTTCTTACGGAGCCACTCCTTTGTTGCCCGGGCGGTGTGTTTTGGATCATTGTCATGTTGGAAGACCCAGCCTCGTTTCATCTTCAAAGTTCTCACTGATGGAAGGAGGTTTTGGCTCAAAATCTCACGATACATGGCCCCATTCATTCTGTCCTTAACACGGATCAGTCGTCCTGTCCCCTTGGCAGAAAAACAGCCCCATAGCATGATGTTTCCACCCCCATGCTTCACAGTAGGTATGGTGTTCTTGGGATGCAACTCAGTATTCTTCTTCCTCCAAACACGACGAGTTGAGTTTATACCAAAAAGTTCTACTTTGGTTTCATCTGACCACATGACATTCTCCCAATCCTCTGCTGTATCATCCATGTGCTCTCTGGCAAACTTCAGACGGGCCTGGACATGCACTGGCTTCAGCAGCGGAACACGTCTGGCACTGCGGGATTTGATTCCCTGCCGTTGTAGTGTGTTACTGATGGTGACCTTTGTTACTTTGGTCCCAGCTCTCTGCAGGTCATTCACCAGGTCCCCCCGTGTGGTTCTGGGATCTTTGCTCACCATTCTCATGATCATTTTGACCCCACGGGATGAGATCTTGCGTGGAGCCCCAGATCAAGGGAGATTATCAGTGGTCTTGTATGTCTTCCATTTTCTGATGATTGCTCCCACAGTTGATTTTTTCACACCAAGCTGCTTGCCTATTGTAGATTCACTCTTCCCAGTCTGGTGCAGGTCTACAATACTTTTCCTGGTGTCCTTCGAAAGCTCTTTGGTCTTGGCCATGGCGGAGTTTGGAGTCTGACTGTTTGCAGCTGTGGACAGGTGTCTCTCACAGTTGAAGTGTACCTCTGGTGCAAATTACTGACCTCTGTCATCATTTTAAGTGGGGGAACTTGCACAATCGGTGGCTGACTAAATACTTTTTTGCCCCACTGTACATCTTGCCCACAGATACACACAGTTGTATGTCTTTACAGTTTACAACATCTCCTAGTGCACACTGATGAACTGTAAAAATGGCATTATGATGGCACATCTACCCTGGTAGTGCACGCCATCATTTATAAGGTCATGTAAGTTTGCCCGTCTTATTTGAAGCCGTCTGGACGTTCAAGGAAAAAAGTGCAAACTAATCCAAAACTTGGTAATCTTACGATCCAAGCACTCAGTACAGGCATGATGCATGAAATTCTCCGACTTAGATTAAGCGTGGCTGTCAGCGAACAGTTGAGTCCCTTGGCAGTGTTTTTTTTTCTCTCCCCAGGGGCCTTTCATGTTGCACAAAATAAATTTTATTAGTGCTACAGATCCCATTTAACAGTAATCATGTGGCAAAAATGGAGCTGTGTTTGCCAAGGCGTGAAACCATCATCTATCCTACCATAATGTACAGTTATTAGACAGATGTCAGTCTAACTGATTGAAAAAAATATTAATTTGTAGCATTTTGCTCTTTATTTACTTGCTTTTAGACTTCTTTATTTTTTCAAATTTTATTCATGTGTAAAACCAATGATGGGCTAATAAAACACACTAGTTAGCTTAGCTTAGACTACTCCTTTTAAAAATTAAAAAACAAATCCCAGTGCTTAGGCCGAGCAGACCACTGGGCTTCTGATACTTTAATTAGCAGATTTTACAAACTACCGTATTTTTCGGACCATAAGCCACACTGTCGATGAACAGGTCGGTTTTCATACATAACGCACACCGGATTATAAGCAGAATTAAGCAAAACAAAACAGTCAGATAAATCAAACTTTACTCATCTCATTCTTCTTGCTTCCTCCACTTCCGTACCATTAATTAATTAATGTTGAATTCTCTCGCAGCTGCTCTACTCCCGTGTTGTTGCAGTATATTAATGACTAATCTCGTACTGTGGATGGATTATCTCAAAAGTTAGTGTTCATCCTCCAGCTTCACTGTGTTTATGTCATGCTAACATAGCTGTGATGCTAGCGATCACGTAGCACATCATTATATAGCAGCTAGTCCAACTTCAGTAACCCTACAAACGCCACTGCTGTTAAATTTTCTGTCTTCATTTCTGTTGGAAGTGATAGCAGAGCTGTACGTTTTAATTTTTTCAGAAATCTCCCAGTCAGAACATGCTATGTCATGCTTAGGTGGAAAATAGGGAGCTAACTTCCTGCTAATTTCTAACTCCATTAAATTTCATCAATTCTGTTTTCATTGATGCCTAAATGTCAAACTTAATTGTGAAACCTGGTAAAGCAGCAACTCTGATGATTTTATTAAAGATGAAAGAATTTAGACAGTTTTTAACTGTCAGTGATGCCGCAGTGTTAGTTTGACTTTGGGACCTGAAACAGACGGAGTTTTGGACCCAAAACTGTGGGAGCATTACGGCTACCTGACTACGGTAGCTGTAATGCTCCCACAATCCATTAAGTGGTGTGGCTTCGTAGCTTACTAAAGTCGCACTAAAACATTTGAGAGATTTTTGAGCACCGTGTACCACACAAAATCGATTCGAGGTCAGTAAGCACAACCAGATTCATACAATAGTTGTATCGGATTATAAGGCGCACTGTCAATTTTTGTGAAAATTAAAGGATTTTAAGTGCGCCTTATAGTGTGGAAAAAAAAACGTAGTTGGCGAGTGATTGAGGTTGCTAGAAGATTTCTGCAGTCAACTGCAGTTTGCTCAACCTGTCTACAAACACTTGTACTAGCCGAGGAAGTGAAAGTACGTTCGCCTTCAGAGAAAAAGTTGTGCTGGTTTAGAGGCATTCCTTGCTTCTGTCTAAGGCTTAAACACCCAAAAATTTATTTATTTATTTTTTTCTTTTAAAGTGGAACTTTTACTTTGAAGGTAAACGTTCCGCGTTCGCAGTTTCACTTTTCAGTTTCACTCCTGCTCAGAGAGTAGTCTTCCATGCAAAGATCCAGCAGCTGTTAGGAAGTTTTCACTAAAACTTAGAGTGCGCACATTTTTGGCGACTGGTCTCTGGGCCTTCTTTACTTGACCCTACACTGTCACATATCCAGAACACCAAGTTAGCATCACGTGGTTAGTGGTCAGGTGTCTGTAAAACCTCAAAACAATAAAAACTAGTTGCAGATGCATGTCACACACTTTGAGATTTGTGCAGTATTGTCTGATATTTTAAAGCTCAGCAAGTTACACTAAACACTGAAGTTAGTCTGTTGCAAGTAACTCTGTGTCTGCATCATCCTTCACTGGAAAAGATGCTTCTTGCCTTCAGTGCATACGTATTCCTCCACCAGGAGGGGCACACAGCTAAAGTAGGAGTCCTGCAAAGAAATTGCATGTGTCGTACCACAAGAATGTGGGCTCTGAGTTTTAAGAAGACATTCCCTCTGCTCTTTATAGCAGCAGTCTGGCTCCCCAGCCAGCAGCCAAATGCTTGCTCTCCCTCTCTCCATGAAAAGTAAATAGCTTCAGCCTGCCACCACTGAAGTCATCACTGTTGTTTACTAAAGAGCCTTTTATGCTGCTGTCGTGAGATGTTGCAATGATCGCTATTAACAGCGTATTGTTTCGAAGCGCTGAAAGTATTGAGTAATTCCTGCTGTCGAGTATAAATTTCCCCGCTGTGGTACTCACCACCTCCGTGTTGGTGATCTTGGCCAGCAGGTCTGTCAGGTTGTCTCGACTCAGCCTCTGGTCAGTGTGGTCCAACTGCAGGCCACAGATAGCGGCTCCCATGCTGCCAGAGGCTATCATAGAAGGAGGGTTCATAGCAAGGCGGTCATCTGGTGAGGGAAAGAGAGAGCATTAAGCCACAGTGACACATGGAAATTACATCCTCATGTGACACATAGAGCAATATTACTTAAATCCGCCCAGAGGAAGTGTCACAGATGCAAAAGAGGTGAAACGTCTGAATCATCTCCATCATACATGCTTTACAGCTGAATCTGATTTTCCCACAGTCTGGATTTCAGCAGACGAAGCTCCACAGTGGAACCTGTGTGGCGTCCTTCACAGGAACTTCAGCTGTGATTAGAAAAACAGAGTAGGAATCCTCCTACTCGCTGAGCAATGAGTTCCAGGCACGACTCCCTTCGGTCTGCATCCAAGTCTCAGAGACTTAAGTGACAACAGGCCTGGGAGGAGGCAGAAAAGGAGGCGGACATGGAGAGAACAACAAGGAAAACCAGCAAGTGCTGATTGTGAGAAGTCCTTTCCACCGCTTGGTTATTCGATTAAGTAACGGCAAGGAGCTTCAGCAATCCCACCTCATTGTCTTTTATACGTAGGGCAGTAACTTCCCAAAACAAATAATCCCTCCTTCACACCCTCTTTGTCCTGTGATTGGCTGAGATTTCTCTTATCTTTGATTTTAGAGCAGCAGTCCCCAACCCCCAGACCGGTCCGTGAGTTCTTTGGTATCGGGCCATGAGAGTTGAGGCTTGGGTGTGAAATTTATGGTTTTCAGGTTTTATCATTAACTCTGTCTTTTCCCATGTTGTAGTTGTGTCTTATTTTGAAAGAAATATTTACGCATTACCATAGCGACCAGAGAGGATTAAGGTGCAGAGGGAAGGATGTTACTCTCAATGTTGTTGGCGCATTTCAGGAGGACGCTGCTAATAAAGTTACACAATCACACAGTGAATTTGTGTTTATTATTATATTTGCAAAACACTCTAGTTTTTGTCTTGGTCGTATCATTTTATTTTGTTGTATTTATCTGGTCTGTGGCACAAAAAAGGTTGGGGACTGCTGCTTTAGAGCTCCTTTTTTTTTTACCATTTTTAAACAAAGTGTTTAAGGGACTTTTCTTTGGTACAACCAAGTAAAACACGAATGTGCCAAGATATTACTCTACATAACCGACAGCTTTTTGTCTTCTTGCGTCGTTGACTGAAACATCCTGATTTGTGGCAAAGATGGGCAATGTCATGCTAAAAAGAAACTTACTGGACTGGCGTTTGGCACCAATTTTGAACAAAATATGTGGTGCTCTTTTAAAAAGTGAAATCATGATCTAGTTATTCAAAAGGAAAAAAAAAATCCATGAAGTTTGTCAAGTTAAGTTGGATGTAGGAACTACCTTCTCTCCAAGGTCTACCATTCACTGCCTAAAAGCAGTCGTTGATAAGCAAGTCACCGGTAGATGGCGACACAACAGGCTGGTAAGAAAATAGTTCCTACCTGAAACTGCTCACAAGACTTTCAATTGCTGATTTATTTTAAGGTGGCCATTTTTTTTCCGGGGGGGGGGAGGGAGCCCCTTTCTTTAAGGCCCATAGAGAAAAGCCAATGTAAACCAGTCCCAGTGGCCTGATAGCTTTTAGCCAGCTGTGCTACACCCATCTTCTCCTCCAGGGGCCAGCTGTCCATAGGAGGAGCTCCTCCAATATAATAATAACATCTCAACTCCATATAAAACTCCAAACATTTACATTACTGCACAACCACAGCAGGCCTCTTTTTTTTTCCACTGCGGGTGCTTTGTGCTTGGATATAAGCAGCTGCTTATGAATAGCAGAAGTGACCACTGAAACACACCCATATATACTTATTTACTAGAGTAAGTTATCGGAATCAGAGGCTCCTTCAGCGAGTTTCATGCCCTGATTTTTTTTATTTATATATATATATATATATATATATATAAATAAAAATCAGGGCATGAAACTCGCTGAAGGAGCCTCTGATTCCAATAACTTACTCCAGTAAATAAGTGCTTAATAGCCAGATATGACCGCACTGACGTTTATGAGGAATTCAATCCACCAAAGTGACCTCCCTTTGTTTTATTTCCTTCATTGAATTAGCTAGAAAAGAGGAAAGGAGGTAGCAGAAGAAAAGCAGCCTTGTGAGACAGGTTTCCTGTATATTATGTGCATTAGGTGATCCTGCAGTAGTATTTCTGTCCAGGATATGAAAATATTAGAGGGATTCCAAGTTTAGGCAAAGGAATGCCTTGAAAATTCACCTAAGGAGAGGCCTGAGGGGGACATGTAAGCTTTTTCCAGAGTTTATTTTGGACACAAGGTGGCGATGGGAGGAGGAAGGAAGATCACTGGATCGCTGCCCTGACTTTTTAAACCTGGAAGTCTCTCTGTCAACAAACAATGAAAGGAGTACCGCAGAAAAATTCAGCTGCACCTGAGTCACTCAGCACAGAGTGTGTGATAGGATTGCTATCATTACCCGTGTATGTGGCTAATCTAAACACAGCACTGATAGGAGTTTTCCCAGGCACTTAGAAGAGAAATGTGCATGACCACTTTGAGTAGCTTTTAGCAGCTGTGAAGACAAAAAAAAAACTCACTACAGGCTGTGGAAAGAGTAGAAAGTGGATAAGGCAGCCAGCAGAGAAGAAAGAGGTCACAGATGACTCACGATGGGGGAATGTTTGCGTGTGTGGGAATATTCTGGTGGATGTCTGAGTAAACATTTTTTTAAAAAGCACGAAACTGAGCAGATGAAGGATTAAAAAAATAATAACAAATTTAAAAAAAACCCAAAAAAACCCAAACAAATAAAACAACAGGTACCCGCATTACCTGTGGCGCAGAGGGCGATGAACGTCTGTGTGTGCTTGCGAACCATCACCACCTTTTCTGTGGGGAGGGGCAGCCTTCGTATGATGTGCTCTACAAAATCATTGGGGATGACGGAGGCCATGTTCCACTTCAACTTCCCCAGCACAACCAGTTCCCAGTCCTAAAGCACAAGGATGAGGGTTAAAAATAAATAAATAAATAAAAAAAGAGTGTGTGTCAGGGGGTTAAATGGCATGCTGCCACGTCTGTATCGCCCGTGAAAACGATCTTAGTCTGCCTCCATTCCCAGAGGAAATAGCTCTGTAAGAAGAGCAACATTTCTTCATTTTATCTATCCTCACTGTATCTTATTATCTGCATGCCTTTCTCATTCCTTGCATCTTTTGTGTTCATATCGCCGGCATGTGACAAGCCTTGCCCTGCTTAGAGGCCCTGCCAATGAGACAGCTAGCCCCTTCCTTCCTGTCATAAGCCTCAAACACAGCTCTACAATGAGCTAGCGCTGCACAGGCAGCCGCACAGAGATCACTCTTTATACAGCAAGGCTTTGCAAGAGCAAGAAGACTGCACACACTGCATTATCTAATTTCCTGTTAATCTTAACTCATTGCATTCAAAACCAACCAATTTACTATATTTTTTAAATATTATTTAGCAGAGACATCAAATGAAGACTTCAACATCTAAAATTTACTCAGACAAACAATTAGTTATGATCAAGTTTTCAACACAATCAATAACACTTTCTCTAACCTCCCACACGAGAGAAATTTAGAGACTGAAATGTGGTTGCTGTAGCCATTTCTACCTGCCACTGTTTCTTTTTAAGAAAAACAGAAGTCCTAAAAGAGCAAAGCATGGCACTGCTGCCTTAAAATAAATTGAATTCACTTTAGTTCTTCTGAGCTGTGATTGTGTGCGTGTTCCTCCAGAAGCCATTCATTGAAAAAACGCTTACATGTGTTGCTTTTTTATTTGTTTAGGGTCCAAACTGCACCTGAGCTTTTATTTAAAGTTGCACAGGTGTGCCATTTAAAATAACTGTCAATTTGGAGAAAATAATCCAAGGGTGTGGCGAACTGTCCCTGTAAATGGAGTTATTGATATAGGCACTCTAAAGGGGAAGTACTGTTGTAACGCTTTTATGAATAGCTAAACACTAGCATCAATACACTTTCATTCAGTAACAGATTCATGTCTAAACTTTGCTCCAAGCACTTCTGAAAGAATTGTACCTGCAGACGATAAGTGGGAACATGTCGAAGGGAAGGCAGGTGAGACAGAAGTACAGCATAGTGCAGTTTTACTGAGGCACAATTAAAAAGACGAGGCAGGTGGTGACACCTATCAAATCTGAATCACTTGTTTTTCTCCCCTATAGAATCAAAATGAGCTACATAAAGGTCATTTTTTAGTTCATAACATGCTTATCTTTGGCTTTAAAAGAATTTAAAAATTTTTTCCAAAAAAGCAGTGCAGTGCCACTACATCTGGCACTGGTGGTAACATCTAAAAATCTACCATTTCCCACCCCCTTAATCTAGAAATAACTCAACATTTCAACAGAATAAGATGCCAAAAAGTGACGGCACCATGTAAAACCCACTAACTAAAAGAAATTCACAGATGATTCACGGTCGCGATCATCGCACTTTGATTTTACATTTGTGAAAACGACTCAACCTCCGTTGAATAACACTGTGTACCGTTCCGTTCTTAAATCTATCAAAATGTGTGCTGCACTGGCACCCCGGCACGTGCCAGTAGAGAGTAAGCCTCCAGTGGCACCACTGTGAAATCTAACTCCCAAAAAAAGCAAGCCAGGGGGTCTGATAATGCACATATTGGTCTGTAGGAACTTACTTTGAAGTGTTAAATCGAGCAAACAAAGTCTGAGACAAGAGAAGTTGTGTTTACATAAAGAGGTGGTCTGAAAATCATAACTAGAACAGACAAAGACTAACACTTTGGCAGTAAATGTCACAGGTGAGGCTAACACTGGATTTTCACTGGTGTCTAGGCGACTGGATAAAGAAAACTGATATGCACTTCCTAAGAAGGTGGTGTGACTTATATCAGATAAGCCTGATATGAGGCAAGCTGGGCTGAACTTAACTTAAGGTGATACCAATAAATTTCTGTGGGAACATGAGGTCCATTCTGTTAACCATGAGAAAACCTTTGCGATAACGGCGTCATTGTTTGGTTTTCTTCATTTATGGGTAGAAAAATATGAGAAAGGTTAACTGGAGTGTGTTAGAAATCACTGCAATCAACAGCAAGAAATTAAAAGGGATTAAAACTACTCATATTTCTCATGAGAGAAGTTTTCTTTAATGCCCTTTTAACGCTGAATGAACACAGCTGATTCTAATTTCTCACTTCCTCTGTGTCACACAAAAAGTAACCGTAGTACACACCGAAACCCCAACGCTCAGCGGGGACAGTCCCCCCACCCCGAAACGCTTTTCTGTCATCTAAAATGTCACCCGTCAATCCCATTTACGTGGGTTTCCTGTACATAACCAGTTTCTCTTCACCCTATTTTTAAAAAAAAGGTAAATGGCCTGTATTTATATAGCGCTTTACTAGTCCCTAAGGACCCCAAAGCGCTTTACACATATCCAGTCATCCACCCATTCACACACACATTCACACACTGGTGATGGCAAGCTACATTGTAGCCACAGCCACCCTGGGGCGCACTAACAGAGGCGAGGCTGCCGGACACTGGCGCCACCGGGTCCTCTGACCACCACCAGTAGGCAACGGGTGAAGTGTCTTGCCCAAGGACACAACGACCGAGACTGTCCAAGCCGGGGCTCGAACCGGCAACCTTCCGATTACAAGGTGAACGCCCAACTCTTGAGCCACGATTTTAGCCTCAATGTAGATAGATGATTGTGAGATGAATAGGGGATAGGTTTGCCACTGGTATGATCACTTCCGGGACATCTGTCCTGATGAAAAATACCACCCACTACCATTGTTAAACTTCTCTCTTACAGGCAAACTGCCACCAGCAGGGGTAGCACATTTACTGTAAGAGTGAGGAGCTACAATAATTTTCCAGAGGCTCCTGCTGCCTGCTCTCTGCATCCTGTGAGGATATCCAGGAATATGGAGCCTTACAACAATATGGAGCATCAAATCGGATGGATGTCATTTCCCTAAACAGCTGCAGCCGAGCAGGAGGACCCATAGGCTACGTCCACACTAATGCATTTTCACTCGAAAACGCATCGTTTTCTCTCCGTTCTGGCCTCCCGTCCACACTGAGATGTTTTCACTCATGGAAAACGCAGCGTTTTGAAAGCGCTCACGAAAACGCATACATTTGAAAACGGTGCTTTCGCGTTGCAGTGCAGACAGCAAAAACAAAGACTTTCTAAAATGATGACGCATGTTAGTCATATGATTCAGTCATGTGACCAATTAAACTAAGTTAGCGGAGGGCATTATACAGCAGTTGTTTTGTTTGCTCTCAATTTTGACAGCCCTATTAAAGATTAATCAGTCTGTACATGCTCCAGATAGCTTTTCTTCAAATTCTTTATTTCTCACGCGCTTTTGCAACTTTTACTTTTGTGTTACTCGTAGCAACAACTCCACCTCATTGTTAGTCCATTTAAAAAACTCGGTGCTTTCCCTCAACATTTTGCTGCGACGTTTCAAAGAGCCAGAAAGTAAATAAGCGGCAGACAGAAATGAGGCAGGTCAAATCTTCTTGCGCAGTACTGGAACCCAAGCGTTTTCGGCCGTTTCAATGCGGACGCACAACTCTGTGAAAACGACTGAAAACGCTAGTGTGAACGTGGAGCGGTTTCAAACGAAAACGCCGTTTTCAAATCTATCCAGGCTAGTGTGGATGTAGCCATAGAGAGCCTGGGCAGCAGTTTGGCAGATCTTACTGCAACATGTAAATTACTCTGGCACTGAAGTGGTTAAATTAAATCTGCAACTCTTTTAGTTGTTTAAGACAATTTCTTTTTTAATGGAAACTTCCAACAAGACATTTTTTAGGGCAGAAGCTAACGTTTGTTTGCTTGTAGAAGTCATAGACCAGCGGTCCCAAACTCATTTTACATCGTGGCCTGCTTTAATCTGTGAAATTCCCCCTTCTGTCAGCGTAAAGAAGTTTAATATTTAATATTTAAATATAAGAAAAATAAGTCAGCACAACTCTTTGGCCTTTAATCCTAAGAAATAAATGTGTAAAATTAGGAACATTTAGTAAAGAAAATAACTTTTCTGGCATTTAAGTGTTTATTACTTCGTTACTTTGGTGTAGTATGAATGACTATGGAAAGAAAGCTGTAAAACTTATGAAAATACATGCCGTCCTTCATTTGCTCCAAAGCCTTCTAATGGGCCGGATTGAGAGCCTCTGCTGGCCAATTCTGGTCCCCGGGCCTTATGTTTGACACCCCTGTTCTAAGCCAAATGTTTCCAGTCACAAAAAGCCACCTAGGGGAGCCTGAAATGAACATAAACTGGATTAAAAAATTAGCTCTATGATATTAATAAAAATTCAGCATCGTGATCATCTGCAAGTGAGAAACAAACTGTTTTGCTGATGATGACGATGTGATAGTATCAAAAGCTCAAGAGGAGGCTAAATAAATGGAGATAAGTGTTGGGTGGGTTATTTATCCTTAATTTCTTTTTAAAGATCTTTCTTACACAACAAATGATTAACAGAGAAATTTATCTTAAAGGGACTTTTAAACTGCCAACATGGTGCCAAAAGTTGCCTTTAAAAGCATCCCTGGGTTAACGGTTGTGTAGTAAATCGTATGATAGTAAGAAAATAATACTTGAGCTTGGAGGTTTGGTTTTTAATAGCATGAAATACTCAATATGTACTAGAAATGCAGGCTTCCTCATGATATCCATATCCTAAACTGCATAACTGCCACTAGATGGCATCCTGCGTCTCTTCAGGCCACATGGATCCAAAGAAAGGATGTGGCTGTATTGTGCTCCACTTACAAGGAAAATAGGAAACTTCCTGTGAAACCAATTCAGCCATTAGCATCATAAAATCATCGAAAAAACGTGACACGACATCTTCATGCTCCCATGAGTGAGTGAGTGAATGTTTGGATGGATGAATGGATGGGACTGTTGCTCTTACCAGCAGTTCCCGTGGTGAGAATGAATTATCTGTGTACATGCAAAGTTTCTCTGCTGATATGGGCCTGCAGTCCTTTAGCTTGGAGGCCAGAAACATGCACACAGCTCCCAGAAGCTGCAAGTAACTCTTTCTTGTGGGCATCACTGTTAAAAATCTGTCCAAATAATTAATAGCTAAAGGAAAGACGTCTTCATTGCTCTTCTCCTCTTCACACACCTGGAAAAGTTTAAACAGGAGACACATATATTAGGTAAAACTATGCCAAAACACCCAAAACAAAACAAAAACCCAACTACAATAACAAAACAGAAAAAGAAAAAAAGAGGAATATGTTTGTATATCAAACAGGTTTTGGTGGCTATTAATTCTGCTATAAATAGTACTGTTTTCGGGTTAAAGGTTAAATGACTGGTTTTCACGTCTTTTTTTTTCCTGCATGAAAGGCTGCAAAGTCAGAGCAGGGCAGAAACAAATTAGTTCAACAGCAACTCGTTCTGCAAAACCCCCACATCGCCATTCAGTCTCTCTTCCTTGTTGGGGCTTGCCTCACTCATCAAAAAATAAAAATAAAATAAAATAAACCACCCAAAAGCCTTATAAAGTGTGCAAAATATCCACATGTTTTCTTCAAATACTTTCCGACAGTTTGTGTGAAAGAACTTTACCAAAATCAACTTATTTTCTTGAGCTGAAAAAATGAAAGTGGCTTAGCATTCATGCTGCCTGCCTTGCCCCGAGCCTGAGTCACTTTTAAAAAATTAATAATAATTACTCTGAGGGGAAATTTTCGAGTTTTCGATTATGTAAATTAAGAATAAGTCCCCCCCTGTCGCCTGAACTTACTAATTATCAGAAAGCACAAACTTTGAAGCTGTTAACCAATGTAAATATGCAGCTAGGCTGTTTTCTTTGAAGCCGAATTTTCTTCGTGGTGGAATTTCCGACTCTCCCACGCCTTTGGTGAGTCATTCTTATTCAATTGTCAAACAGGTTAACATCCATGACAACTTTCCACGAGCTAAAACGAGCCAGAAATAACTTGTAAGTGTGCAAAAACAAAACAAGACAAATCAAAAAACTGAAAATTAGCTAAAGCGGTTAGGTTAGCCCCGCGAGTGCATAAAATGCCCACAAACCTCATGCATCCAGCCTGCAACCATTCGTCTCATATAAGGCTGAATATCCTTCTGGACCCGCTGAAAATACGAACACTGAGGTAAAAATCTGTCCTCGATTGTTAATAAACTCTGCAACACTCTGTCATCACAGAGGATGTTTAGGTCAGGCTGGGCTCTCACGGCTAGGTCCGACTCCAGGCAGTAAAGCTCCATGTCTCGGCCCCCGTCTTCGCCCCGTTTTTTTGTTTGCTGTTGCCTTTGTTTTAGTTACTGAATAATATGAAGGAAAAGTAAATAAATATTGTTACGGTGTTTTCGACAGCGGACAGGAGGAGGAGAAGTGCCCAGGACGAAGCATGAGGCTGAGACTGCTGGGTTTGCTCCAGTCCTGCTGCCTCACGGTTCGCTTCCTCTCGCTGCAGTCGATGGTCCGCAGCGGCACGCACTACATCCGGTACGAACTTTCAAAATAAATGTCTGGGAAGAAAGCAGAAAACAAACCGGAAACCTTATTAATAAAAACAAACAAGCAAAAACATAAAATAAAATAAATAAATAAATATAATATTACTTTAAATTTTAAGGATTATCATTGTCATCACCGGTGTGTGAATGGGTGTGTGACTGGATATGTAAAGCGCTTTGGGGTCCTTAGGGACTAGTAAAGCGCTATATAAATACAGGCCATTTACCATTTACCATTTACCATTACAGCAATACTATGTTTTTTGCTCTCAGTCCAAGAGTGAGCTTGTGAGATGGCTAGAGTCGTATCAAAGTTAATGGAGAGAGGACCATGTGTGTAATTGTGTGTATCCAGACAGCTGTACTGGGAGGCTATGCCCAAAGAGAGAGGCAGCAAATGAAAAAGGAAAGGCTAATGCATGAATTATGCTTTAGTGGAGAAATCTATGTCATCATGGAAAATTCCTTTTAACACCACGTTGTAGCTGTCCACTTAATCTCACATGACCCTCCCAAGTAATGTAACTAAACATTGGGTAAATGCAGAATGCAACAGCTTGAATGGCATCATAAAGTTAAAGGCAAGTTCTGGTTACAACCCAAGTTATGACACAGTTTTAAAGTAAAAGTCTAAATCATGTACATCAGGCTGAAAGGATGTGCAGCAGATTAGAGTGATTAAGGACAGAGATGGAAATGTATTAAAGGGAAAGAGTCTATGCTGAGAAGATGGTAGGAATACTATGAGGAGCTCATGAATGAATGAAATCAGAGAGAGAGAGAGAGAGAGAGAGAGAGACAGAGAGAGAGAGAATAGAGTGCAGAATCCAAATATCAAAAACAAACAATCCAAATATCCATAGTATTGATACCAATGGTGGTATTGGTATTGGATCGATTTTTTGTTTATATTCTCTCATTTCAGCGCTGCTATGAAAAGGATGAAGAGTGGAGAAGTGGTTGGACCTAGTGATATACCTGTGCAGGTATGGAGAAGTCCAGGAGAGAGGACAGTGGACTTTTTAACCAGATTATTTAACACAATGATGGAGACTAAAAGGATGCCTAAGGAATGGAGAACAGGTGTACTGGTACCAATTTTCAACAAACGTAATCTTCAGACCTGTAGTAACTACAGAGCAATAAGGCTGATGAGCCACACCATAAAGCTGTTGGAAAGAGAGGTGCAGACTTGACTGGTACTTGTGTAGCACTTACATGTTGATGGATGCATTGTCGACAACTTCTGTTTCAGCATCTTCCTCAAGGAAACTTTGAAATATGTATGCACACGTGTATGTGTATATACATATGTTATTTCTATTTATTTTGTTTAGTTAATTGTTATGGATGGGTTGTTTTACATTTATAGGTTTATTATTACTAGTGGAACTTTAATTGTAGCCAAGGTTAATTGTTGAATAGTAATGATGACGAAATGGGATTTCCGATAGCTTATATTGTGTTAAATAAAACAAACAAAAACAACTTTTTAAGAATTTTAAAAATTGCAAATGTCTGGACCCTTTGTTGGACCATCGATAGTCTTTGGGAGTCCATTTTAACACAGTTTACTACGCATACGTTTCATCAGCTTTATATTAAAGAAAAATAATAGAAATAAAGGTTTAAACACCTCAAAAATAATTCATAGATGGTGTGCCATAGAAAACCCAATAATTTTGCTTAATTTATAGTTGACAAAAGTGTGTCACATGAAGTTCATTATGCTGTTTATGGTAAAACTATAGAATCCAAACAACTGGGGACATTTTTTATATAGTTAAAGTACATTTTAGCTCAAAGTTTTTTCAGTTAATAAAGAACAAAATATAATTGCATAATTATGAAAAACAGATGGTGACCAAGCACATAAAAGCATTAACATTAAATGGATATGAATGTCTGCTGACAGAAATGCAATGCAGATGTTAAAAGAAATGAAAAACAATGCACAACAATAATAACAATAATCATTCACAGATTTCAGTAAATTGCTGGTGGCTATGAGTCCTATATGCTCCTCCTGTAATTATTTGTGCAAAAACTGCAGAAAGAGTAATCTAAATTTCACATAGATGTTGTTACAGGGCCTGTCAGCTGTGAATGCAATCTGGTTTAAGTTTACTAGGTGTTTAAAAAAGCAAAATAATTTACAGTTGAGGGAAAAAACTTGATATCAAGTCAGTTGAAGGCAGTATTAAAGTGGATATCAACTAGACGGCTGCTGTATATAAAAAAGGAAAGGATGCCACATTTCTAAAGTACAAATCATGGACCGTTTACATTATTAAATGCAGTTTATAGTATAAATCAGTACTTAGCACTGTCTGCTGTTAGGCCTGAAATTCTCCAACCCAGCTGTCCCAACATATTTGAGGATCGTGCAATAAGCCACTGGACTGACTGCAAATACAACAGAACCTCTTTATTAATTTTCTCAAGCTAGCAGAACAGTGAGCAAACAGAGGGAAAAGTCAGACAAGTATATACATCAATGCATAGAATAATGCAGATAAACACAATTTAGAGTAATCTGCTGCTTATTTTATCACTATCATGTTTGATTTCTTATCATTTCCTTACTGCTTTGCTCCTCATTAAACATTTTTCTTTTTTATCATTACTTTTTTGGTCATTTTTAACACAAGAAGAAGGAAGATGATCTGACAAGACAGAAAAAAACCCCTCCAAAATGTCGTATACGTCACAAAACTGCTAAGTAGTAACTGCTATGGTTGAAAGTTTCAACATAGTGTACTTTTCTCAACTACTGAAGAAAATGTCATCATCATACTCTCATAACACATACATATCCGGTTGTTCAGTGATGACGCGACGAATCCTACTTCCGGGTCTAAAGTAGTCTGCGTTTAATATGGCTTTTGTGTTGTTAACATGTTTAATGTTATGTATTTTCTTCTATTTGATCTCAAAAAGCTCCTAAAACAGTCAGTGATCCCTGTTGACCTCCTCGGCTTTTATTACCGCTAATCATTTATTTAAGCTCAGTTTTTAAAACCTTAGGATGTAACTACAGCCCAGCCCATGCAGCAGTACATGAATGACTAACCTCGTATTGTGGATGGATTATCTCAGTTGTTCTCCTAGCTGAAGTTTGGTCCTTTTACAGCATTCTGCCATGCGATTACATTTGTTCCTGACCACCGAGAACACTCACGTTAACTTTTATC
Source organism: Aulonocara sp. 'chitande type north' Nkhata Bay (assembly GCF_057382095.1). Taxonomy (NCBI): domain Eukaryota; kingdom Metazoa; phylum Chordata; class Actinopteri; order Cichliformes; family Cichlidae; genus Aulonocara; species Aulonocara sp. 'chitande type north' Nkhata Bay. The sequence continues at coordinate 27,932,449 of NC_141360.1, read as the reverse complement.
GAGTGGAAAAAAAGTTAGCTTGTTTATATTATGCTAACATAGCTGTGTCGCTAGTGGTCACGTAGCACATCATTATATACCAGCTAGCCCAACTTCAGTAACCCTACAAACGTCACTGCTGTTTAGTTTTCTGTCTTCATTTATGCTGGAAGTGATAGCAGAGCTGTACGTTTTAATTTGTTTCCAAAACCCTGCAGTCAGGACATGCTATATTGTATTTAGATAGAAGCTAGCGAGCTAACTCCCTGCTAACTTCTAACTCCGTTTAATGTCATAAATTCCGTTTTCATGGATGCCTGGATGTTAAACTCAATTGTTACACCTGGTAGAGCAGAACGCTGATCATTTTATTAAAGATGAAAGACTTTAGACAGTTTTTCAACTCTCAGTAATGCCATAGTGATCGTTTGATATATGGACCTGCAGCGGAGTTTAGACCCAGACACAGCTAGTGACGTCAGACTGAACAACCGGATAGGGCCTTGAGGGAGGGTGGGCACGTTAACGGCGTCCAGTGGACGGTCTGTGTATTCAACCCCACCTCTGCTGCCGGTGCCCACCTCTCAATTTTAAATCCATGTAGACATTGAGGGTTCTCGGGAGGGGCCGTGCTAACACCTGCTGCTCTCTGGCAGCAGCACCATGCTCTCCCGTGTTTTAAATACACCTTAGAACAACACGCAGCAACACTACACATGAGCGAGAGGAAGGAGGTTTGGGGTCTTCACACACCCCTGTTCTCTGCCGGCCATCAGGGCGGGGGGGGGGCTGGGAGGAGGTGTTGGCTGTCCGATTGGGATCTGGGATGCGGGGCCTCCCTGCTGCTGCGGAGCCTGGGGCGGTCTGCTTGCCTCCACCCCGGGGGAAAGGGTAACATCTCCTGGGTCTAGGTGTCGTTTCCCCCTCCAGGGGTGAGGGTACCTGGACCTGGGGTATAGAGTTTGTTTGGGGAGTGTGATTGTGTGTACAGTGCCCATGTATGTCTATCCCTATGTTGGGTGAGTGCTGAGTATTTGTATATGTGTGCATGAGGGTGGGAATGCATGTTTGTGTCTGTGTGTGCCTGTTTGTCTGTGTTTATATGTCAGGTCGGGTCTTACACTCCACCTCTCTGGGAACTCCCAGGCCCTCCAAGGCCTATCTCCCCTCACCACACTCCCTGCCGGTAACTGATGCCCTCAGGGGTCGGTGCGTTGGTGGTTCTTGGTGTCCGGGGCTGGGCGCTCAGGTATGTACCAGCTCACTCCCGGTGACTACTTGGCGGGGCCTGGTGCCTGTTGCTCAGTCAGGCCTCTTCCGGGGCAAAGGGGGCCCTCGGGCCTCTGGGCCTGCGGCTCGGTTCACTCTGGCACAGCTGGCTGCCGGCAGAGCCGTGGCTACTGGGTTACCCCTCATCTGGGGCTCTCCTCAGCTCTTCCCAGGAGGGTGGCACGGATGCCCCTCCGGTTGTCCTCCTTGGGCTCTCGCACTCTGGGGCCTCTGGATGTCTGGAGGCTGGATCTCCTCCATGCCTGCTTCATGCCCTGGGGACAGGGCTATGGCTCTCTACATCCTCTAGCAGACCATTACATGGGGAAACCTTTTGAATACAAGCGCGCTGATCCACACAGGTGTGCACACGGGTGTTCACTGTTCATAGACATAAACTACACCTTTATTGGCTGCTATTTCCAAGAACATTATACGCTGTCGGTCCTGCTTGCTACACAACAACATTCAATATTTACTATTTACTGCTGTTTACACTTAGCTAGATTAACGTGATGGTGTTGTGTTTAGTATGTTGCTCTGTTTGTTTTTTTTTGCTTGTTTTCTCTTCTTTTTCTCTCAACAGGTGATCCAGGAGATTTTTTTTCTCTCTTTCTCTTTTTAAGTGCCCATTCTCACTGTCCCTCTTCCCTTCTGTTTTTCTTTTCTTTCATTTTTCTTTCTCCCTTTCCTATCCCTCAGTCATGTCTGTCCCGTCTGTAACAACTGAAAATAAAATAAAATAAACAATAACAACAAAGGTTGATCAAATGGACCAATACGGCAAGGCCGTGATGATCCATTTGGCAAAGTATATCCATTGGGTATCCTTGTTGGTCTTCAGACAACAATTCTGACGGCTAAAGAACCAAATAGGACAGGCAAAAAAAAAAAAAAAGGAAATGTCATCATCAGAGGATATACAAGAGACTCTGTGGGGAAGACCATTTGCCCTCATATCATTTTGACCATGTTTCGACAGGTATAAGGCAGCACTCCGATGAGGTTGTGCACAGGCATCATGGATGCTTCATTGTTTTTATTTATGCTACTTTCTAGTCAGCTTCCAGTCTGTTTGGGGAACAAATGTGCTCCTGATGATCTTTCAGTGTAGTAGCCTCACGTACACCCTTCAATACATACTTTTGCAATGTTAAAAAAAATTGTTAAAATTGTGCTCTTCTTTATTTTCTGTCATGTATATTTACAGTTACAGTGATGGATGCTTATATTAAAAATAGTCAAGTTCTAAAATTGATGTCAGGGTATGTGCAAATAATACTTGTGATCTAAAGGTGCAGTTTTAGGAAGTTTTTTTCTCCTCTTGGCTCTGTCTGATGTCAGTCAAAGCTGATAAACCTGATGTGATTACCCTGCTCTGACTAACAGAGGCTCCTCCCACTGGCCTTTGGTTTGGTTTCTGAGGGGCCAATCAGAAGAAAGTTGGCTTAAAGGGAGATTGCAAAAATTGCTGAATTAGATGGTGGGTGAACAGAGGGGGGGGTGTACCAAGGCTCAGCAAGACAAAAAAGGGCACTCAGAGAGCCCAACTTCCCCCAAAGGATACCTCTCCCCATGGCCTTTCACGTGCTATATTGTTGCACGTGCAGCAGGGAAGCCTCGGAGACTCCAGGATGAAGTGTGCACATTTTAAAGGAAAAGATTTTTAACCTGGCCTGGTTTTGCTTTTAAAATAATCTGAGGATGTTGGAGGGAGGACTCATTTTAATTGGCATTTGTGTGGACCTGCTGGGAGGGGAAACAAACACTTGATTGGAGACTCTCTGTGCCCATGAAAAGGAAACTGGACAAGTTTTAGGGAAGTTTCAGCTTGAGAGTGGAAGCAGGATTTGATGCGGAGACCCAAGCTCGAACGACGCCAGGCCTGAAAAGGTGGGTGGGAAGCCTTTCTGGGGAAGATGCAGGGTTGATATGTTTTTGGCTGCTTGTTCTTCCAAGTGACCACCTTTCCCCTGTTTGTAACCAGGCTAACTACCCTGACCGCGGTGGCCTTGGGCCTTGGATTCCTGGCCAGCGTTGTCTTCAGCCAGTAGTTTGACTCTGAGAAAAAATGAAATCTTGTGTAAACCATTGCAGTGTGTCTGTGGTGGTTCCTTACTGGTCAATATTAGAGCTACTACTTTCTTGTACGGAGGCCATTTTGGGCCGTACGTAACAGTTTCTTTACCAAATTTTTAAAGGTCAAATTTGACCTTGACTGCTAACAATGAAGGTTAAGGCCTAATACTTAGCCAACCTAGATACTCATGTCCCCCAAGACCTGGTATGTTTTTGTGAAGTTTGAAGATGATCCATAGGAAATCGTGAATTGTAGAGTTATTACTGATTTTCACATTTGGAATGACGTTGAGCTTGTCCTTGACCAGCAACAAAATTAAATCAGTTTGAGCTTATATTGGTATCTACCATCGCACAAAATTTGAACAAGATATCTGCTAACCGCTAACAAATAGACATACAGACAAAAAACAAACCAATTATATCATGCCTCCATTTGAGGGGAGAATAAGGATCATTTCATACTGAACGTCATGCAAAGGTGCTCTAAAACAGACAAAATGGAGCTGGAAATTAGCATACAAAGACTCAATAAAATATGTCTCTTTGGATTTCCAAGATGCTGAATCCAATGCTGTTAAAAACCGATGGATGCCGAGAATGCTGGTTAGCTCACTGGGAGGAGTAGGCGATCTGAGGCCATTTGCTCCATGTCTTCCTTTAGTCTTTCTCCCCCTATCCTATCACAATGAAGGCTAAAATGTCCCAGAAATATATCTAAAAACATTTGACAAAACCAGTACACATTTTTATATGCAAACATCGCTAAAGGTTAGCACAAAGAGCAATTCCAGGTATGTTTACACCTTTAAAAATATGACTAACATAGGCTCTATATCAGATAAACATTAGATTTGAGCATGCTCTTTTTAGTGGTGCATGTGTGGTCACATTCATGATGTGAATATTTGGTAGCCAGTGGTGCCTCCAGTCAGGTTATAGCCCTTCAAAGTGAGTTGTGTGTGCAAAGGATGTGGCATGTTGATGGCTTTCCAGAACAAAGTTTTCCTCAAAGGAAGTCCTTTGGCGCAGTGGCATGCCTAAACATGAAAGTATGAGGATGGACATGCAAATCTGCAGAGAGTCCTTGTGGCATCTTCAGGATATCTAAAAGTGTTTGTTATTTTGTCCTTCTAAAACAGGATCTAATCTGTTAAACCATAGGATTATATATAGAAGAGGAAGTCATGAGATTGTCGACTTCCTTTCACTTTTTAATACTTGAAGGCCACAAAGCGGGTCTGTGTTTTCTCTGCGCAGTTCCGAATGATGACTCATTATTAAAAACATGAAATTGTCTTATTTGTGTGTTTATAACATGTGTAAAAATCATGTCCAGTGAACTTCTTTGTTCTTTACTTGTTGTTTTATTATGACTATTGTTTTGGATTTGTCCTATCCTCTTGGCAAGGTCTATAGAAATTTTTAATCTCTCCTGGATAAATAAAAGATATATTCATGTATGTAAATCTACTGCTTCGGATCATGCGTGAGTGTAATTTGCAGAAAGTGTTTCTGAGAGTAGCTGAACTGATCCGCTTCTCACAAACTTCTCCCTTTCACTGCCGCCACCAATAGCTGAATGAGATATGGAGTTTCATTGAGAAAAAAAAATGGAGCACTGTGGCGCTATTATGAGAGCAGACTGTGAAGTGAGAATGGGAACTGTCTCTGAGGGAATGTCAAAGGTTAGTGAGGTTATTTCAACTTCAAAGGAGGGGGGAGGGCAGGGGTATTTGAGAGGATTCATCTCAGAATTGAGATTTCATTGTCAGAGGGTTATCCCCTCGTCTGTGCACGGGCAGGCTGACAAATCCCCTCTTCAATGTTTTCGTCTGAAGGAGGTCTCCCTGCAAGAGGCCAAGGGAGACTGCTATACCAGACAGTCACAGCAGTGACACTTGAGGGAAACAGAGGTGTTAGACAGATAAAATGGCCTTACCCTGTTGGTGCTGTTTGTGCATGTGTCCTATGATAACACATGTCAAGTGCTATCACACGCTGCAGGCTGCACAGAGGTAACAGAGACCGCCCAAAGCCCTGGGAAAACGTGGAGGAGCGTGAAATCACCTTGATCCAAAGATTCCTGCTGCATACCAGTCCACTGAACCCACCAGAGCACAGGGGCCCGGAGATGGGCAGACTGCCACAGATCAAGAGAAAGAGACAAAGAAAAAGGGAAGAGGTGCAGGGTGAGAGTCAAGATCTTTAATCCTACAGCTTGGCTTGAAGCTTAAAATCATCTTATGCATTTCCTGTGGAAGATCAAGTAAGCCACTCCATGAGGGAGGCCTCTCTCGGATATAAACACAGGATTTACTTTTACATGCCAGTTTCGGGACCAAGCTTGATTACAGGTTGCCCATGTGCTCTGAGTCAAGCTGGCTGTTTGGGTTTACTGACAGTAGAGGAGAGGATGCTATGGCTGGAATGCTGTGGTGTGAACAGCGGTGAACACTCCTCCCAGAGCTGACTGATAGCTGGTGTATGTCAGCCAGTAAAGGAGATAAAGTGGCTTCTGTGTGTCACATGGTTGCAATGCTATATGCCTTCACATCTCCTGATTACTCGCTCCTTCTGGAAGCGTTCCCAAACATGAAATGTGGGCGACATAATTATTCAGTTGAATGTTGTTGCTCTTTCACATGCTATTCTTGTCAAACTATCGGCAGCCTCTATCAGGAGTGTCATACATCAAAGCTGCCCTATCAGTGCCACTCAACATGGAGTGGCTGACGGTGAAAAGTGTGGAAGAAGGTGCTTTCCGGGAGAACTCCAAGTCAGTCATGCCAGAGAAATAACTGTTTTGAGCTGCTATCAACAAATGCTGTGGTTTTCTTTACCCAGCATCTCTTAATTATATTTTTTTGGATTTGTAAATCCCACTTCCTTAATGCCTGAGTAACTCCTATCATCAATCCTTCAGATGTGATTGGAAACCCTGTGGTGCAATCAGCTAATTTGCACTCAACTATGCAGCAAGATTAGAAAACAAATGGAGCTCCGTCAAATCAGCGCAGGAAAAAGAGGGTGTTCCCCCCCACACTGTGTCTTAGGAATGTTTTGGCATAACTGAAAGCCATCTTTCAAACTCAAATGCCAACATTTGAGGAGACAATGGCAGAACAGATAGCAACATCCGGCCCTGGTCTGGGTCATGAACACAAGGGGGTTTCTCTTCTACAGTTTGGGCCTCGGTCATGGCTGGATGTCCCTCCTCCTCTTCCTCCTTTATGTCCATATGCAAGTCTGATGTCCAGCAGCTTGCAACCCTCATTTCTTCCAGAGCCTTCAAGAAACATTGGGCCATTCTCCATCATCATTTCAGGAAAAACAGCAGACAGAGGGGTGAGGAAGAGGGTATGGTTTGAAACAAAAGAGGTTCTATAAGGTGCTGGAGAAAAAGATTCCTACTGCAAAATGTTTATAAAGAACACTGCAGAGGGACAGTCATTGCTATCATGCTGAGTAATTAGAGTAATTATCTGAAAAATGCCTTTTTAATATCTGCTTTTTGTAGACACAGCAAGCAGTCAATGAAAAATGAGCTTCCAGGGCTTAGCACAAACCAAGTTGGATGTTAGTGCTGAGAGTGATGTCACTTCCGAGTTAAGCAATTGTCAGTTGTAAAGTGGGAAAACTATGATAGAGCCATTCATGCATCACTAGCAATGCAGAACAACACTTGTTTTTTTGCACTTAAAACCACTGCTGCAGCATGTTCATGCCTGCTCAGTGTTCTGCGCACTGACCACAAAAGTGGCAATACTGACTATAACTTATACAGTTTTACTAATGCTTATGTGCACTGCTGCCATCCTGGATAGTAGGGGTTGGTGGGCCACTTGAGTTTCCAAGTTAGAAATCTGACTTGAAGGGGCAGTTGAGGGAAACTTGGAAATTGCGACTTCCTGCCACATCAGAACTAATAAAATGAGTCTTTCAGTAACTCTAAGATTATATCAGTTTGCTGTGTCCTTTGTGTGTGTACGTGTATTTGATGTGTGTTTTAAAAAAAAACCATGAAATTATGTTATGGTCATTACTTTAGCAAAGATACCAGGAAGTTAGTTCTCAGAGCTAAGTAAAGAGTGTGCCAAATAATCTGAAATGGTAAATAATTCAGTTCAATTCAATTTCACTTATATAGCGCCAAATTACATACAGTAACCTTATGATGCTTTATATTTAATGGAGAGATCATATAATAATACAGAGGAAACACCATCAATCAAATAATGCCCTGTAAGCAAGTACAGATATGGCTGGGGTCCACTTCATCCCTGAAAACGTTCATTCTCCGGTTCCAATACCTTCTTGCTTTTTCTTTGTCCCCCAAAAAAGGTATGTACAAAACGAAGGAGAACAATGCCGGTCCGTACAAAGACAGACTTAAAGAAAAGTCAAAGAAAAGATACGAGGAAAAAATCAAACGAGTGAAAGGGTTAGACCCTTACGAGCACACAGAGTGGACAAAAGACGTTAGCGTGCTGCCCAACTTTCACCACGCTCATATTTATAATTATACGCTTCTTGGAGTGAGTGCATACACTCGTGAAGTTTAGTAACTTCAGGTCACTGCAACAAGCCCAGGTACAGTTTACCGACGGATGGGTACAGGACCTTGAAATGCACCGTGTAGAACGAAAGACCATCGTACGAACAAACGTAAGTTTACCAGTCGTAAGTTTACCAGTCTCACTTCATAAATACACATTCGTTAACAGTTTATTAATTGGACCTTTAAGCTCAACGGTAATTAATTAGTAGTGGAAATAATGCCATTTTTTGTGTTTCTTTTTATCGCTGTGTAATGTAATTTCAATTGAAAGCCTGCGTGCGCTAGTACCTCTTGCCACGAGTTCCCAGAATCCTTTGCGGTTTTACCCCTGAATGACGTCACATTTTCAGTCTCTATTGGCATGATTGAGTGAGATCTCGTACATTGTCAGCGGCCACAGTAGTCTTGGTAATAACCCAAACTGGAAGCACCAGAGCTTCAGTTTCCCTGGGAGTGCTGTGTTGTTAATCCACTTGAGGTCATTAGCCAAGTTCTGCCTTAGTTCTTCTAGCCATTCAGGTATCATTCATATCATTGAGGTCTGCATTATACCACTGTCCCAGGCTCTTTATAGGCTTCTCTAAGACTGTTGGAATTAGTTCTCCACTGATATAGAATTGCTCAGCTGTCAGTTTTCCTTTTATGATGGAAATGCTGTGAGATTTACTTGGCTTAAACTCCTTTCTTACCCATTCTTGCCCATGTTTTCCTGGAGCTTCTGTAGCAATTGTCTCATACATGGTTTTGCTGTTGTAATGATGGTCATGTCATCCATGTAGGCTCTAATGGGAGGAAGACGAGTCTCTCACCTCCCACTACCCACCGAGATGCCCGCATGACCAACTTCATTGCCATGATTAATGCCAGAGGGGAAATTGTGCAGCCCACCATAACTCCAATTCCCAGGTGCTGCCAGGCTGTGGTGGTGTTCTCAGCTGTCACACAAAACTGTAAGTCCCGAAAGTAGGTCTTGACCAGACCTGTGATGTGGTTTGGTGCGCTGAAATAGTTAAAAGCCATCCACAAGATCTTGTGCGGAACTGACCCAAAGGCGTTGGCAAGGTCTAAAAAGGCCACATGAAGGTCCCTTTGTTCTTTCTTGGCAGTTTGAATCTGCTGCCAGATGGCGCTGGCATGCCCCAGACATCCCGAGAAGCCCTGGATGCCGGCCTTCTGCACTGATGTGTCAATATAGTTGTTTTGTTGCAGGAAAGTTGATAGTCTTTGGGCCAAGACACTGAAGAAGATGTTTCGCTCTACGTTCAGCAGGCTGATCTGGCAAAACTGGCTGATGGATGAGGAGTTCTTCTCCTTAGGGATCAGAATACCTCCTGCTTTTTGCCAAGCCTTTGGAATCACTCCTTTCTGCCATGCTACCTTCATAAGTTTCCACAGGTATTTGAGGACTCTTGATGTGTTGTTATAGAGCCTATATGAGATGCCATTAGGTTCTGGGGCCGATGCTGCTCTTGCGTGCTTCACTACCTTCTCCACTTCAATCCATGTAGGTGGTCTTATGTTCATTTGGTGTTCAGGTGCCTGGATAGGCGGCATATCACTCGGAATGGTAACTGCTCCGATCCTCAGAGTTAGTTTTCCTGAGATGATCTTCCAGGTCATTTATGGGCATTTTGAGACACCCACTCTTCTCTTCAACAAAAAGGCCCCTAACAAAGCTGTATGGGTTGCTGTAGAAAAGGGTCCGTTCTTTCTTCTTACGCTGTCATCTGGTGTTCTGCTCTTCGTAGCTTAGTAAGTTGTTGCTTTATTTACTCCTGCAGGGCAGTAAGTCCCTCCCTTTCTGTCTCAAAGGCCTTCCTCCACTGTTTCCTCATTTGTCTTCTCTCTTTCACTAATCTGTCAATTTCCCGCTGTCTCCTGGACTTTAACTGGTTTAAAGGGCCTTTCTGCTGTCTCTGAGTCTTGTTCTTTACCCCAAACCGCTCAGCCCATAGCCATAGATGATGGTTCCCAGGTTCTCCAACTTCCTTTCAACTGGATCCTTCGGTTGATCTAGTATAAAAGCTGGTTCTGAGTCAATGGTTTCCCACTCTCTTTTCTCACTGGATCTGGGCCACAGAATCTGATCTTTCCTACCTTCCTTCTTCCTTTCCCTTGCTGGTAATGATTGGCTACACTCTGTGTTGGAAGACTCTGTCGGCTGTTTCTGGATGGCTCTGGGCTGGAACATGGTGTTGATTTTGGTGGCTTACATCTATACACGAATGTGTTGCTAGCTGCTGGTGGCTAAACTCCAAGCTAGGGGCTGATATTAAATGGCTGGGCCCTGAATAGAATCTAATATTGAGTGTGGCTGGCTAAGCTTTAGACTGGGAACTGCTACTGGCTGGATTTGACTGAGTTCCAATCTGGAGACTATGGAAGGGTCTGTACGACAATGAACTTCGATTGGGGTGGTGATACCCTGAGGACTGTGGGGATTCTCCTGCCTCTGGGCTTCAATCGACTGATTGAAAAATATTTAAAAAATATCAGATATTGGGCTAAAAAAAATTCAAAATTACTTTTTAAATATGTTGGGTGGAGAGGGACACTTAGCACAAATGACAAACGTTGGATTTTAAGTAGATGAAGTCACATCCCCTCCAGATGATGTCTATAAGAAATCACTTAGATATCTGGATAATATATTTGCATCTATGCTGTTTCTCTTAGTATACAAGACAAAAAAAAACCCAGAATGCATGTGGGTTCACAGCATGAGCTCACGGCATGCATCTGCAGGCGAAAAAGAGTGATATTCTTCATGTGAGCATGCAGTTAGATTTCTGTTATATAACTCTGATGTGGGGGGCCCCCTTTGTTGGGTTCCAACAGCCGTCTCTGAAGTTTGCCCAGCTTTCCTGCTCATTTGCCTCACAACACACACATGTCTCAGGGCGGTGCAGAAGACGTGGGGTGTGGAGGGGTGGGGTGGAGGACTGAGTAAGAGCCAAAAGGCAGCGGCTGCCTGTCACACTGAACAAGTGTGTGTGGTCAGAGATTAGGGAAGGAAAGACACACAAAAAATTCCAGTAGAGGAGCTCCTGTGGCAGCTGTTTGAGTGCGAAGGATGCTGGACAACTGGAGTCATCTGATTGGCTGAAGTATGTGTGCTGGTGGGTGTGTCTTGACAGCAGCCAGCTTCCTCTGTGCAATTTTAAATCAGAGAAGTAAGAATTCATCAGAGACAGGATGTCCAATAGGAAGACAGATCCCTATGCTAGATAGAGCGCCTTGCAGCTGGCCACTCAGTGACCTTGGATCAAACAAAAGTTAGTCTTTCTCCCTCTGTCCTGCTCTCAAACACTCTCTGTGCCCAAAGAAAAATGAGGCATTAATCAGCAGCAGAAGACTGAGCAGTTTCCAGTAAGTCATTTTGTGTAAGTTTATTTTAAGCCTATGGGCCTCACAGCCCCACAAATAACATGGTCCACTCACTTCCCTTCTACTCTGCAACATTTCCACTCCTGCACACTTACATTTCCCTCCTGAGAGAGAGGAGGAAATGGGGGGCCTCACAATGTGAACGAAAGCTCTTTGAAAGTGGTTCTAGCAAGGCGATATGCTTCTTATAAACAGCGTGCAGTAGGAGTGTGTAGGGGGGGAGATTCAGAGGCGGACTGCTGTGGCTGCGACTGTCTGGAAGCTGCTTGCTGTTTTCCTGTGTGTGATGCATGCTAACCCTGGACCCCGTCAAGTTCGGCAGCAGTATAAAGAGACCTCTGTGAGGCTGACTCAGCTCCAGTCTTAATTCCTTTCATTGGTCTCATTGCTTGATTAAATTCAGCAGGGAGACTGCAGAACTTCTGAGCGTCTCCTGAATCCAAACAGAAGGATGGATCAACCTGTTATCAATGGTCCCACAGATAGAGACACAGGCCATGAACTGTAGCCAGATCAAACACACTTATACACACTAATAATTGCTGTGAGTTTAATAAACCCAAGTGGGGCTGGGGAGTATTGTTTCTGTGAGGTAACTCTTCTTAAAATTGAAACCATTCTGTGGCAGTTTTGGCTCACTGCATTTGTCCACTTGCATGCACAGAAGACAAAGGAAGAGTGTGTGAAATGCAGGAAGCAAAGGCTACATAGCATGACATGGTTTCGACACAACCACTTCACTTCAACCACAAGGCAATTGTTTAGTCCATCTCAGGCCCGTGTTGAGCTTACCATCGCAGCTAGCAACACAAGCGCAGCAAACAAAAACACTTTAGGGTGATGGTGAAATCTGACATTTCCTCTTGCACATTGTGTAATTTGACATTCCAGAAAGGCCGAGAATAAAAGAAATAAGACAAACAGGGGCATACCAGGCCTATCAGCAGGAAATACCGTGATATGATTTAGCATAGTGATGGTGTGGTCAGTGGTTGATGACAATGTCATTCTCCTCCGGTCCCCTGACATCCAGCATGACTTTGATCCTGCAGTGAGTGGGAGGTCCAGTGGAGGTCCAGAGGAGCAGAGGAGCCAACCTGCCTGATGATGCACAGACCATTAGCTTGAGTCTGCATCCACCAGGGCGTTCCTGTGTCTGATAATGCCAAGTGATTTCACATACTTGGCAACTTTCCTGAAATCATTTAATCTCGAAGTGAAGTATAAGACTGTGTGAGACACAACGTGGTAATTGCCCAACCTTAAGATATGACGATGGAATCTCATCACAAGCCTCTTCCAGTGAATCACACAATCAAAGAACAGCATTTAAAGAAAAAGCTCAATAACACTCTTAAATCTGCCTGCTTAACTTGGCAAGCCCGGATCTGTTCAAAGGGGAAATCATTGGAAAGTGAGCACTTCTAAAGCTTAATAGTTAACATCTCATTTGTTTAACAAAAACAGGCGTGACCACAGGAAACCAAGAAGCAGGGTGATACAAAATGATAATAAAACCTGCACTTTGGCCTCTGTAACGGGTTAAAAGAACAAAGATATATGCCGCGCTCTAGATACTTCGGAAACAAGGAGTGCCGTCACTGCCAAGTTGACCTTGTTCCAGTAGTAAAGTTGTAAAAAACCAAGGAAAAAACAGGATTTGTTTGGCATCTTAGCAAAGTAAAACATCACTAACTATGCATCATAGTGCTTGTTAAAAACACTGCTGCAGCATGTTCATGGATACAGCCTGTCACATAGTCACAAATACAGAACAGTGGCAGCACAGATTAAGGCTATGTCCACACGTACCCGGGTATTTTTGAAAACAGAGATTTTTGCGTTTGCACCTTTCGTCCACACGTAAACGGCGTTTTCGGTCACTGAAAACTGAGATTTTTAAATACGCCTGCCAGGGTGAATATTTTCGAAAACTCAGTTTTTGCATTTACGTGTGGACGAGAAAAATGGAGAAAACGCAGCATCAAAGGTGTGCGCCTTTTTTCACGTCACACTTTGCGCCACGTTATTATTTCGGTGAAATGGATTTCTACAGTGGCGGACTTGGACAAAATACTGTTACTGTTAACTTTACTCTCTGCAGTGTTTACATGATTACATATACAACACAGTTTCTGTTCCTCCACATAGGACTCAGTTCTGTTTCTATGCGCCATCTTTGGTTACTTTTCCCACCCAGGCTTCTAGACTTCTGATTGGCCAACATTTCTACAGGTTCGGAATATATCGCCACCTGTTGCTTTGGCATGTTCCTAGCAGCGTTTTCCTTCGTTTTTGCGTTTACGTGTGGACAGGATTTTTTAAAAAAGAAAACGAAAACGGAAAATTTCCATTTTCAAAAATACCGGTGTACGTGTGGACGTAGCCTAAAAGTTTTGCAGTTTTGCTACTGTCATGTGAGGCTGTGTCCAGCAGGAGGTGGACCCAAATGCAGGACACAAAAGGTGAACTCAAGGCAGCAGCTTTATTGTTGGGAAAAATGTCCAAAACATAAGCACAAAAAACAAACAAAACTAGGAAAAACTAGGAAAAGAACATTGAGAAACTCAAGGAAACTAGAAACATGGACCACAGCGAGACTTACACACATGAGTAGGTACAACACAACACAGAGCAAGGAAAAAACACAGGGCTTAAATACAATCGGGGAAAGGGAGACAGAAGAGAAACACAGCAGGGAGAAATCAGAGCCAGCAAAACCAGACACACTGTACACAGGACAGGGACTATAAAAAATATAATAGGAAGCACACAACAGGCACAGAGACACAGACTTGACACTGAACATAGAGACCTGACTGACTGGGGAGACAGAGGGAACAAGGAGACAAGACATGACACGACAAGGAACATTAGAAAGGCAAAATAACAGAAACCAAAATCCTAGGACTAAATATATAATAAGCGGAACCAAAACCCATGAATTACAATAATTGAAAAATATAACTAAAACACACAAAAACACCGGGCTGCAGACTCAGTGACATGACAGCTACTGTTTATGTTCACTGCCGCCATCCTGGGTTTTTAACTCGAGGTTGATGGAGCTGCTTCAACTTGAGGGGGCATTCCACATGAATTTCCACTTCCGACTTCCAGAATGCACTAATTATGTCTTAATTGGGGAACTTTGACGCTAGTTGCTTTCCTTTGTTTTTTGTTATCTATTTCCTACGCAGACTCTAAAGAAGAAAGGAAAGGAACGCTTTCCTCCCCTTAATTTGTAAACTGCTTGATTGGCATTTTCTCATGTCTGTCCCCCTCATAGACATTATCCTTGGGTGCAGCTGTTTTTAAATCAGAGGGCTCAAAATCCAGTCGAACAGGCTGAGTGTTAATTTAGACATTGAAAGAGAGCAACAAAAAAAAGTACTTCCACCCGAGACAAAAGCAGTTGAAAGAAAAACCTCAAGATTAGTCTTAATCAAATAGCAATCTTACAGAACCAGACACCAGGCTTTGTTACCAAGTTCAGGGCTCCCCCCTCAGCTAAGAGGGATGGATCAGAGTGATCATGATACAACATGCTACACATGCACAAAATAATTTTGCTCTCTTGGAAACAGGACATTTGATCCAACTAAACATTCCCACAAGAACTGCCTTGTTTAGCAGTCCACCGGGCTTGTTAATAATAGTTACCGCCCAGGAGAAAATCTTTTCCTCTTTGCCTTCAGTCACTAAAGAGAAAAGTCTTCCCACCGAAATCTGGGAGGAGCTAATCCTAGTAGCTGTTCACATGTCAACCAACAACCCATGCTGGGAAAGGAGGTTCCCAGTATTGCAACAGGCTCAAGTCGCGATGGTCTGCTTGATCTCGGGCCACTACTTCCCAGGACCGAGGCCTAGTCCCCGGGGAGTGCTGCTGAAGTTCCCGCTGTATCACTCTGCATCCTCAGCACTGTCCACAGTGACCTACACACTGTATTTACCCCAGAAATATGCACAAAAGGCATCATGTGACACACCAGGGCCTGAGATACCTGTAGCTGCTTGTCTGTTGGATTGCCAAGAATTTTGGTGCAAACAGTCAAACTACTCTTGTGACCTTTTGTCTAATGCTTCCACGAGGACGACAGTTTTGCTTGTTAAAGGAATAGTCCAAAGAATTTTGGCATGTTATAAGAGGAGAAGCATTGGAGTAGCCGATTGAATGTTACTTAGGTCAGATTTTCTGAGTTCATGGTGCATGCTGACTCCCTGGATGGCTATCTAGGCCACTTAAAGGGGACCAGTCATGCTTTTCATATTTATATCTACTCCACTGGAGTAGCTTTGTGTGATTGAAAGAATAAAGTCTTTAATTCTGTTACTTTATCAGGAGCTCTGAGTGGTTTCTGTCATATTCTACACCTTCCTATTTGAACAAAATGACTGGGTGCATGTCAGAAGTTAGTTAGGGTGATCTCTGTCTATGCAGCTACTCTTAAAAAACCCCCAGAAACTGTTCTAATAGTCATCAAACCACGTCTTTATTGATATATGCTGAGGCTGAAATTGTCAAATGTCGTCCGAATGATTCAGTCTGTGCCTGCAGCAGGTGATAGCATCGAGAGGTTTTTGCCTCAAAGGGTTTACTTTCACCTCATTATTTATTTTGGCGACACTGAATCGTTTCATCGCAGCATTGTTTATATAACACAAAATGAGGAAATGCAAAACAAACAGGTCACCTATTTTTAAAAAAAATCAGTTTTGCATTGCTTATCACGTTATGAAAAGCTGAGTCGAAAAACATCTGCTGTGCAATATAGATAGATAGATAGATAGATAGATAGATAGATAGATAGATAGATAGATAGATAGATAGATAGATAGATAGATAGATAGATAGATAGATAGATAGATAGATAGATAGATAGATAGATAGTTTTTTATTTGTGTTGAGGTTCTGTTTCTCAGAATATTCTGCCACCTTGTTTTCTCAGCAGAAGTTTCCATCATATTCAACAAAATCTGCAACGCTTGTGACTTTTTGCTGACTCGTAACTTTCACTGATGAGGATGGCAGGAAGGGTGATGTTCTACTAGCTGTGATAAAAAGCCTTTCCTTCATTTGCACTGGGTAAAAGTAAAACGTTCGAAAAGTGCACGTTCTACAGAACAAGCCAAAATCTGGGACATTGTCTTGAGATGTGGGACACGAAGACACACACACATATTCCACGTATAGAGGGTGATTTGGTCACTTTAGCCCATACCGATGCGGTGCAGACACTGTTTCAAACTGAGTCAAACACATTTATCCATTTTTTTTCTCATGGGTGCTGGATCCTCTCCCAGCTGTTTCAGAGCAAGAGGCAGACAGGTTGCTATTGTGTCACGGGCCCAAAACAACGAGCCAGACAACCACTTACTTTCACATCATTTTAAAATTAACCAAACCTGTGAAACCCACACAGCCAAACCAAAACATGCAAACAGCTGACCAGGACTTTCAAATCAGGAAACTTCAGGCTGAGGTAACCACTGAAATGACACAAGAAAGCCAGAATTAACGTTGTGATAGAACGCTGAATGATTTGGAGTATTATTCATATTTCCAAGGCTGTGTTCGTACACAAGGATGTTTCTGAATGCCAACAGCTGCGTCTTCCATCAGCGTCGCTATGAAAAGTCCAATTATTCCATTCTCGTGGATGTCGACAGGGAAGCTCGTCGCTTCCCCGACAACCTAGGATGTCTTTGTTTCCCAACCTTATGTAATCACCGATAACAGGAAGCAGTGAGACGTGTTGTAGTTGGAGCGATGACCAGAGCTCAAGCCCTTGGTCAGGATTCCCACTGTGAGTGAGGAAATGAAAGCATGGGGAAGCTATCTTTATGGTTAGCCCATGAGGACATAAATACTCACAGGGAGAAGCAAGACTTTCAATTGGACTGCAGAAAAAAAAACGATGACTATGCAAAGAAGGAGTTGCACAAGATGAAATAAATAGTCTTTGTAGAGTGATCTCCAGAAGCTGGTGAGACACAAAATGCTGCACTGGATTGATTCTCGTGACCTGGTAAAGCAAAAAAAAAGTCCAAAAAAAAGAAAGAAAAAAAAGCAAACATTCATGTGGAATGTGTGAAATGTGCTGTGTGGGAGGAAGAAGCTTGAGACTTGTTTCTGTTTGCGAGACATGAAAAAAGTTGTTGGGGCTCTCAAGGTGCGGCTCTTCTCTACACCCTTTCAGTGGCTGCTGTCAGATTGTGTACTCGGATGTGAATGGGAGTGTGTATGTTTGCACTGTGTAAGGTTTCCTGCGCACGGTCTGTTGCTAATACAAATAAAGTGTGTTGGTATAATTTCCACACTTTGCATTCAGCACCATGACATGCAAAAACTCAAGCAGCAGATCAATACTGAGTGTTTAATCCAATTCAGTTCGGTTTGATTTGTACAGCACCAAATCACAATGAAAGTTGCCTCTAGGTGCTTTATATTGTAAGATAAAAATGCTACAATAATATAGAGAAAACCCGCAAAATCATTTTGCCCCCTGTTGTCTGAAGGTGCTTTATATTGTAAGGTACACCATAGAATAATAGAGAGAAAACTCCAACGATCAGATAACAATCGATGAGAAAGCATTTGGCAACAGTGAGAAGGAAAAACTCCCTTTTGAAAGGAAGAAACCTCCAACAGAACCATGGCTCAGGGAGGAGCGCCATCTAGAGACACGGCAGAATACACGGTGTGGAAAAGAGCCAGAAATCAGAGGATTAATCAGACTTTAACATATTGCCTTTGTTCTGCCCTCGCACTTAACTAGGCAGACAGACAACCATCATCCCATGTAGAAAAAACCACACCGTTGTTCCTTTCTGGTGGATTTATTTGATTGGATGCATAGCATGGCTTTGTCGAAATACATGAATGGATGAATGGTAAAACTGTAAACAAACACAAAATATCCCATGTGAGCTAATATAAGCAAACATTCTTACAATTAGAAGATGCTATGACCTGTTACTATGCAAAGCAAAGCAGAACGAAACAAGCTAACAAGCTAACGTTAGCGGTTAGCTAGCGCTAATTAGCGTTTAGGCTAATGACTAATAAAGCACATCATTGAGTCAATTTGCTTTCTCAAAATATCACAAACAACACACGGCAGTTAGTGCTAACATAAAACACAACAATACTGCCAACTTACAGACTGTGCTGGCTTAAGAGGTAGCATAGGCAGGCACAGGAGTAGCAAACTGTCCTTCTCCCGTTAGACAGGAAGTAATGAGAAGTAGCACTTCCGGTAGAATGTCAAAATAAAATGAACAGTGTGCCAGAAACGAATAAAGATCGCATGAACTTGTATAACACTACATAACATGAGTGGTGACTCTTAAGGAGCCAGAACACTCCCCGCCTGACATCGGTAAGATGTCACACTTGTACCCAAACTAAACTTGTTGCACAGCAGCTGATACAAGAAGAACAACGTCTGTGACTGGCCTAAAGTAAACTTTAGCTTTACCATCTTTCACCACCTTGACTTCTACCTTCCTGACAAGTCCGTCACTACTAGGATGAACCTTTGCAACCACCCCCATGGGCCACTGATTTCTCTTCACGAGAGGATCTTTCAGGAGGACCACATCCCCCTGCTGCAGGTTTGGTCTGGTGGAATGCCACTTGCGGCGGCATTGCAGTGTTGATAAGTATTCCTTACGCCAGCGATGCCAGAAAGAGTTGGCCAGACTCTGAACTCTTTTCCACTGTTGCCTGTAGAGGTCCTTCTCCCCGAAGTCACCTAAGGGTGTTGGAGGTGCACCAACTTTTTGCGTGAGGAGTGTGGCGGGAGTAAGGATGCACGGAACATCGGGATCACTTGACACTGGAACCAGCGGCCGTGCGTTGATGATGGCGGCCACCTCTGCCATGAAGGTGATCAGGACGTCGTGCGTGAGGGGCCTGGAACCAAGTTGAGCGAGCTGGGAGTCTAATATCTTACGTGCCACTCCTATCATCCGCTCCCAACTGCCCCCCATGTGAGAAGAGTAGGGAGGGTTGAAGACCCAACTACATCCATGATCATTTAGGAAGGATTTAACACGTGGGTCACAAGGAATCCTTTTGTCAAACCCTAGCTCCCTGGAGGCTCCTGTGAAGTTAGTTCCACAATCCGATCTCAATTGCTTTGCAGGTCCTCTGACTGAAAAGAACCTGCGGAGAGCGTTAATGAAGCTAGACGTGTCCATCCCCTCTATGATCTCAAGGTGAACTGCCCTTGTGCTCATGCAGGTGAACATCACTGCCCATCGTTTGCTGCTGGCAAGTCCGCCCCGAGTACGACGAGAGGCAACAGACCATGGCCCGAACACATCTATGCCTACGTAAGAGAATGGAGGCTCAGCACTAAGGCGTTCTGCAGGAAGATCTGACATTTTTTGAAACTGTGTTACTCCCCTTAGCTTGCGACAAACTACGCATGAGTAAATGAGGCTGCTGATCTGGCGTTTACCTCCTAAGACCCAGTAACCTGCGGATCTTAAAGCACCCTCTGTAAGATGACGCCCCTGGTGCCTGACCCTTTCATGGTAATAGCGGACTAACAGGTTAGTTACATGGTGTTTGTGCGGCATAATCAAGGGGTGTTTTTCTGCGGACTCAAGGTCAGAATGAAGAAGGCGTCCGCCAAGCCTCAGGAGGCCTGATTTGTCAAGGTAGGGAGAAAGCTTTAAGAGAGGGCTTTTCTTTGGGATGTCCTTCCTTGACTCTATTTGTTTGAGCTCCTCTGGGAAGCTTTCTTGTTGGACTGCTTTTATAACCGTCTCTCTTGCTTGCTCAAAATCTGAGGTAGTGAGTTCATGACATATATGCCATCCCTTACATTGTCCGCCTGATTGCTTTACCTTAAAGGTGCGTGCAATGTGTGCCAAACGTGCAACTGCCCTGGTAAGGGACTGCCAGCTGGAGAAAGATTCTAAGTTTGCAGTCTTTAAACAGGGGTATGATGTTTGAATGGTGGCAGTGATCAAGGGACGAACTTCAATGTCTGAGTCGGGGTTTTGAAGTTGGAATGTACCTGATGAGTTGCTCTGTAAGGGCTTTAAGGGAAACTCCGGCCCTTTCAACCATGTGCTGGACAACAGTTTTTCGGCAGGTAGAGATCTGGATCCGTGATCGGCCGGGTTGTGCACCGAGGGTACATAGCCCCACTGAGTTGGTACTGTTGCTCGTCTGATGCGTTGCACCCAGTTGTTCACGAAAACGTGAAATCTTCTTGCCTCATTGTAGATATAGCCAAGAACGACTTTGCTGTCGGAGAAGAAGCGCATGTTACTAATCTGAATGTCCATTTCATCTCTGATTAGTTCCCCAACTTCCACCGCTAACACCGATGCACACAGCTCGAGCCTGGGAATGGTAAGATCGGGCTTGGGGGCAAGTTTGGCTTTCCCGAATATGAACGCAAACTCTGTCTCACCATTTTTGTTCGTTAACTTCAGGTAAGCCACGGCTGCAATAGCCTGGGTTGATGCATCACAGAAGACACAGATTTCTCTGTGCTTCGCACCAAGAAAGGAGAAGGGGCAGTATGGCCTTGGGATACGGATTTGCTCGAGTTGTTTGAGAGCATTCTTCCATTCTGACCACTCCTTAAAGATGCCCTCTGGAAGAGTCTCATCCCACCCACAAGTCTCTTTTGTCAGCTCCCGCAACAGTGCCCTCCCCTTGATGCTCACTGGCACTGCAAACCCCAGCGGGTCAAAAAGGCTGTTGATAGTGGACAGAACACCTCTTTTCGTGTAAGGCTTTTCGGCTTGAGAGACTCTGAATGTGAAGGTGTCGCCTTCAATGTCCCAACATACTCCTAAGCTTCTCTGCATTGGAGGAAACTCTGTGTTGAAATCTATGTCCTTGAGCCCGCTTGCCAAGTCTACAGTAGAGAATGCTTTCATGACATTTGGGCTGTTTGAAGCTATTTTGTGGAGCCTCAGGTTGGACGCAGCGAGCAGCTCCTGTGTGTCTTTGAGGAGCTTAATTGCCTCTGACTCAGTAGGGAGGGATTTGAGTCCATCGTCGACATAGAAATGTCTTTGAACAAACTGTTTGGCCTCAGAATAGTGCTGTGTGTCGAACAGGTGTGCTGCCTTTCTCAGACCGAAAATTGCCACCGCTGGAGAGGGGCTGTTGCCGAACACGTGCACTTTCATTCTGTACTCGACAACTGGCTCTCTTGGGTCATTGTTGCGGTACCAAAGGAACCGGAGGAAGTTCCTGTGGTCTTCTCGCACCTGAAAGCAGTGGAACATTTGTTGTATGTCCGCTGTGACAGCCACCGTTTCTTCTCTGAAACGGATGAGCACCCCAATCAGACTGTTATTCATATTTGGACCTTTGAGCAGCACATCATTTAAGGACACTCCCTGAAACTTAGCACTTGAGTCAAATACCACCCTGATGTTCCCGGGCTTCTGCGGGTGATAAACGCCAAAGAAGGGCAGATACCAGCATTCTTCTCCTTCTTCGAGAGCTGGTGCTGGTTCGGCGTGATCCCTGTCAAATAACCCCTGCATAAAATCCATAAAATGTCTCTCCATCTCAGGGCGTTTATTTAATGTGCGGCACAACGACTCTAAGCGGCTGAGTGCTTGGTTTCTGTTGTTTGGGAGGTGGGTTCTCGGTGTACGGAAAGGAAGTGGAGCTGTCCAGCTATTTGCATCGTCTTGGTAAAAGTCTCTTTCCATAATTTCTAGAAAGGCTTGGTCCTCAAAGGAAGGGGCTAGCTCCTCGTCCTTTTCACTTTGCTGGAATATGTGTTTCCCTATTTGACATGAACTGTGAGTGTTCCAGGATTTGTTGTGTGACTGCTCTTTGACATGAAAGCTGTTTTGACAGGGTGTTAGGAGACTTGGATGCCCGTTCTCTAGAACACTCGTTCTGTATGTGCCTATGATGGCTGGCTTATGGGCTCCTCCTAGGCATACATCACCTACAATAACCCACCCAAGTGCAAGTCTCTGGGCAAATGGAGCATTGACTGGTCCATTCACTCGTTCATACACTTTGTGCACTTGTATTATGTCTCGGCCTAACAGCAACATAATGTCAGCCTCAGGGTCTAGGGGCTGCATATGATCTGCTAGGTGTTTGAGGTGTTGATGGGCTAGGGCAATCTCTTGCGTTGGTATTTCATTCTTGTTGTCTGGGAGTGAGTCACACTCGAGCAAAGAAGGCAGAGGAGAGCTGAACTGGCCATCAACAGACTGTATAAAGAGGTTCTCAGCTAAGCGGCCATTTGTAGTGGAAACCCCTGTACATGTCTTAAGTGTGTATGGCGCTAGGTTGCTCATTGGGATGCCAAAGGTGTCGAAAAGATTTGACTTCGCTAATGACCTATTGCTCTGGTCATCTATGATAGCGTAAACCTTGACCTTTTTGTCTGGATGCCCCTTTGGATAAATGTAGGCTTGACATATTTTGGAGCAGGAACGCCCCCCACCTAAGTCCCCACAAACTTGAGTGCATGCTGAGCTAGTCTCCAAGTCTAGGCTACTCTCCCCGCCATGCTCCTCCCTGTCCTGGTCTGGGGCAATGTTTTGAGCTTTTGTGTTTTGTGTCCATGGAGCTGGACCTGCATGCAGCGCTGCAACGTGTTTGTTGCTGTTGCACTCTAGGCAAGTAATCTCTTCCTTACAGTCTTTAGCTTGGTGAGCTGAGGAATTGCAGCACCTAAAACAGATGTTGTGTTCCCTGAGGTATGCCTTACGCTCATCTAGTGTCTTTTCCCTGAAACCTCTACACTTCTTTAACGGGTGCGGTTTCTTGTGGATGGGACACAGTTTGTTTGTGAACTCACTCGTGCTGCCTAAGTTTGGTTTGTGAGTTTTGTTTACCTCTGTTTTGTGGACGGCAACAGGTGGTCTTGACTTGGCAAATCTTGTATAGTGGTTGTCGTGAGTTGTTGGATAGGATGTGGGACCTGATACAGTAGACTTAAAACTGGGGTCGTTTCTCATTTTCGCTTCATCTTGTATGAAGCGACAGAAGAATGAGAATGGAGGGAAATATACATCATGTCTCTGCTTGTATTTAGTCCCCTCTGACATCCACCTGTCTTGAAGATTTGTTGGCAACTTATCAACTATCGGGGCAATGCCACGTGATGTGTCCAAATACACTAGCCCAGGTAAAGAGCCGTCTGATTTGGCTGCATCAATTTCAGAAAGTAGGTCGCCAAGTTCTCTGAGATTCTGGGGGTCTTTGTTTGACACTCTAGGAAAGCGTTCAAGTCTGTCAAGGAGCGACTTCTCAATAGCCTCTGGGGTGCCATAACATTCTTGTAGCCGTGTCCAAACTCGACGTAGGCCCTCTGCTGGATTGTTGAGATGGACAGAGCGTATACGTTTGGCATGCTTAGACGACTCTTCTCCAAGCCACCGGGTGAGCAAATCTAACTGTTCGCTAGGCTTTAAGCTTAACCCTTCAATAGCGTTACAGAAAGAAGCTCTCCATGCCCAGTAGTCCTCTGCTCTGTCCGTAAACTTTGTCAGACCGTCTGCCACCAATTCTCTTTTTGCCAGAAACTTAGCGAGATTAGCAAAGTCACTGTTCCCGTTGTTGATTTGCGTTGGCTGGAAAGGTGGAGTGTAAGGGGAAAAGCTCATAGGTTGCGGTGTGGTACTTACATACCTTTGGCCACATTTTTCTTGGGTATCAGCAGCTGGTGTCAGATGGCTGCCAATCTCATATTTGATGTCCTGTTGATTTACCTGTGGGACATATTGAGGTGAAGTGGCTGGATCGGGGATTGGACTGATGTCACATTGTTTTATCGGCGTAAAGTGTTTGGGGTCCGGCAAGTCTTCTCTGCGATGCTCTGGTGAAGAATATCCAAGATAACTCTGTAGTCTGTATGACTGGGTTGAAGCTGGAAGCTCCTCTGCTATTGCTGCTTCAAATACATTGGCTTCAGCGAGCGCAGCTTCTGCTTCCTTTTCTTCTTTTAGTGCTTCTAATGTAGCACTTAACTCTGCTTGCCTCATTTTCACCTCAATCTCCCGTCGTGTAAACTCTGCTCTGGCGCGTGCTGCTTCGGCCTTTGCCCGTGCTTCGACTGCTGCTTTGGCGAGTGAGCTGCGGGATCTGGATGTAGATCCAGAGCAGGTGGACCGTACCTCCAGCTGCTCCTCCTCTGCTGACAGCATAGTGGCGTCTGGGTCAGATGTCTGGAAGACTGCCTCCTGAAGTAGCCGTTTCGCCAGTCTTTTTACTGTTCTGCCCTCGCACTTAACTAGGCAGACAGACAACCATCATCCCATGTAGAAAAAACCACACCGTTGTTCCTTTCTGGTGGATTTATTTGATTGGATGCATAGCATGGCTTTGTCGAAATACATGAATGGATGAATGGTAAAACTGTAAACAAACACAAAATATCCCATGTGAGCTAATATAAGCAAACATTCTTACAATTAGAAGATGCTATGACCTGTTACTATGCAAAGCAAAGCAGAACGAAACAAGCTAACAAGCTAACGTTAGCGGTTAGCTAGCGCTAATTAGCGTTTAGGCTAATGACTAATAAAGCACATCATTGAGTCAATTTGCTTTCTCAAAATATCACAAACAACACACGGCAGTTAGTGCTAACATAAAACACAACAATACTGCCAACTTACAGACTGTGCTGGCTTAAGAGGTAGCATAGGCAGGCACAGGAGTAGCAAACTGTCCTTCTCCCGTTAGACAGGAAGTAATGAGAAGTAGCACTTCCGGTAGAATGTCAAAATAAAATGAACAGTGTGCCAGAAACGAATAAAGATCGCATGAACTTGTATAACACTACATAACATGAGTGGTGACTCTTAAGGAGCCAGAACAGCCTTGTTTATGTAAAAACAAAACAAAAAAACTTTTTTCTTTTTATTGTGCAGTCAAATGTTAAATTTGGCATCTTAACGTCTCAATAAATAAAGTAGTCACAAACAAACCTGGCTTTGAGTATGTCCAGTAATGATGGGACACATTTTAAATGCAAATATCTTGGATTATAGTAATTATATTGAGTACAAAATATATTTATTACCTAACTAAAATGCAAGAATCCTTCATATTATCTAAGATTTCTAAGATCTGGAAAACAGGAAGAGAACATTCACGCGCTTGCGCTGTCTTTTAATCCAAACAAAGCCCAGCTTAGAGTATCAGGTGGAGTGGCACTACAAGACGTTCAAGGTCAACCTGGGGATCTTTTCATCTGGCATTTCCTTTCTCACAGAAGTTTGTAGGATCCCCTTTTGGGACAGTGCCTGACGCTTTCTGAAATGCTGTCGGAATTCCCTTTGTACTGCCACGAAGTGAGGTTTGCTTCCACTGAGTCAATGACATCATGAGGATCAGCCATCTGGAAAAAAAAAACCTCAGATACCTGGTAAATTTTCTTGGACCATATAAATTTCAAGCACAGACGCATGACCATGCTCTCATAAATGAACACTAAAACATTCTTTAGAATTTCTACACTGTGGCCAAACAACATAAATGTTTTACATAATGCAGCATTACTTAAGCTCAGCAAAAAAAAAGTCACAAAGTTATGGTTTTGCAACTTTGCCACCGAGACTCTTTCTCAACCGCTTTGTCTCTTCCATTCAGCATGCATTTTTGATATAAACACACCTCAGGGAGCTGATTCGAAGTCGGCTAGAGAGGCTCAACGTTGCTGTTAGAAAAAATTAGGCGTGCATCCTCAGGGCAAACAGACATGACATGAAAGTGTACTAACTGGGCTGTGACTGCAAATATTGCTGTTTAACAGAAAGGAACAACAAAGGTATTAATGCCCAACAACAGCTTGGTCTACTTCCTTCAAAGAGCAGCCTTTCACGGATGGGGAACATGATATGGACTGCACTGTGCAGTCAGACGACAGCCTACAAGACATTTGATATTTCAGTGCACATGTCCTGTCTGGACTAATCGCACTGACGAGACACAAGGAAATGTCCAATTCTTAAAAAAAAGAAAAGAAGAAGAAGTGCAGAAGACACAAGTCACCCTCGCCCAAGCTGTGAAATGTGCTTCTTTCTCTTTTTGCAGATAAGCAACATAAACATATAACACTCAGCTGGTTAAGAGGAGCACGCACAAGAAGGAGAAAACGATAACACATTCCCTCATGCTAGAATCATTTCCTCCCTCAGGCACAGTTTATGCCTGGACAGCTAGCTCACCAGCTGAGAGGCAGTGAGGATGTCCTGGGAAATGCGCATCAGTAGCAGCAGAAAATGAAAAATAAGCTACACGGGGACTTTTTCCGCTTAAGTTTCAGCTCTGACCAGATTCTTGTGGAATTTAAGTGGAGCCGAGACTCCATTCAAAATGAACTCTCTGTCCTCAGATGACTTATTGCAGGAAGTGAAAAAGCTCATTCATGATTACAGTAAAATGTTTCACACCCAGAACTGCAGCATGAATGTTTTACCAGACACTTCTCTCAGTTTATGCTTACTGACATTACACTTGTTTGAGGGTTTTTCAAGCAAATTCAGCGTTCTTTTCTCTTTCTGTGTCCCTCGGTTTTTTCTTGAAGTAGCTTATTTATTCATTCACTGACATAGATGTACGCGAGGAGGTCAGCAGTCCTCTATCTTTCAGGGCCACTGCAGTGCATTGTTTTAATTAACATCTGGCTGCTGATTTTCCCGCAGGAGGAGAATGGGGCTATAGGCGGGGTGACATAAAGAAAGAGAGGGCGTGGACATAACAGCTTTTTGCTAATATGCTCACCACAACAACTACAGTGGAGCGAAAATGCACCAGTGTTTCCTTCAAAGCCTGCTCTGCTGCCCCTTGTGGGTGAAGAATAATAAAACACCGCTTTAAACATTACAAAGGCAGAGCTTTAAACTTTAAACCCAGCTTTGGAAATGATTACTGATCGATCTTTAATCACCTTTAAGGCCAGTGTGTTTCTGCAGAAACCTACTGAAGCAAAAAAAATTGGGGAAAAAAGCATTTATTTTTTACAACACCTACACTGTGTTATTGCCATGCACCTCTTCACAGCTCAGTGCAGGACCTGACAGAGCACTGAGAATGAAAGCACTCAGACTCATTCCAAGCAGAGCAGCTTGTCTCACACTTTTTGCTCAGTCAGTCGTTTTACCCACAGACGCTGAGTTGCATCTCGGCCCTGACAGGAACTCTGTTGATGTTCTCACCACCTACAACTGCACTGTGACCTTCCTTTCACAACTGACATCCATTTATCTGCCACTGATGTGGGGAAACAACAATAGTCAACAGACAGGCGGGCGGGCACGTGCCAACACGCTGAGCACTGCACCCTCTTTTAAACACACCAGGAGCGCATGTTTTCCCACACTTGGCTTAAGACAGCCAACATGTTCTCACAACTTTTTCTGTTAGATGATAACATAGAGGTTTATGTAATCCTCTGTAATCAAATGATCAGCGCACCTTTGTTTTTCGTACAACCGCCTCTGTGGCAGGAAACATGGTGGCACAACTGACCGGCCGCCATAAAAGATAAGGACTGTGCTTTATTACAACAGACGTATCCAACAACTCAGGTCGGGCCACATGCTGCGTGTGGGAGCGCCCTCGGGGCCGAAGCAGGTCTCATTCACAGACTCACTGCAACCAATTACACTTTGCCCATGTTGCCACATCAAACAGCTGCCTAAAAAACTTAATAGGGTTATTTGTTTTTGTGTGTTATTCTCCTGCTGATGGGATTCGCATCTGAACCTGCACAGGTTTAAGCTCATTTCCAGATGTTACTGACATGTGCTGGGAATTTTAGGATAAAGCCTTGTGGAGCTTTACATCATCCGTCGTCAGGAATGCATCCGCATTGCAGAGCATGTGAATTTCTTCAGTACTGAGAAAGCATGCGCTGATTTTAATATTACAAATAGTCACTGGCTGCAGCTCCTCTACAGCCCAGAGAGGTGTAGCTGCTCAGTTTTCACTGTAATGGAACATTGTGTGGGCTGAGAGCTTGCTGAAGCTGGCTCTCGAAAGAGCGTCCACATGAAAATGCTTTTGCGATGTCATATCGCAGCAAATGTCAGTGATCCAGACGAGCAGCAGCGGATTATGCAGCAGATCAAACGGGCTGGGCCTGCGGCGCATTATATCAGATTTCATTTTGAGTTGAGGCCCTTCATTCATTTCTGACATTTACAGTTGGACCAGCACACCCCTTCTGCGAGGCCTCTTGGCTTCGAGTCTGCACTGAGGCCCCACCAGCCACTCTGGAAAAACCCAGAGCATCTGACTCGCATTGCCTAGCTCCACTTGTGTGTTCTGTTTGGCCCGTACCGCTGGAGGAGGAGAGAGAGCCAATTACCAGCCGCTGCTGAGACCAATATGATGTCATCTTCCCGCTCCGCCATAACAGGCTGCAGATGAGAGGGGCTGAGCCTCTTTGCAGCCTTATTCACTTAACAAAAAGAAAAAGGGGATATGATATTGAATACCCATGAACATTAACATTTTTCTCCAACTGAACCCACTCAAGAGCACACAGAACTAAAGATGGCAGAGATAATAGTTCACTGTTTATCTCATGAGCCAGCACCTTGTTTGAGCAGGACTGATAACAGGCTATGAGAAAGCAGTGTGTTTTAAAGCTTGTGTGTTTCACAGTTGTAAAGCAGAAGTGAAATTTGAAAGACAAAATCATATCAGCAGGCACGGCCCATGGAAACAAATTGCCTGTGCGATACGGTGTGTTCTTTCGATTTCTGCGACACCCCCCTGATTCCTTGAAAACTGGATCCTCATGCCTCAAAGGAAGAAAGAGATCAACAATATAGCTACAGGAAGAAAACAAAACAAAACAAAAAACACCCAGATACAGTATGCTACAGACACATGCACTCATTCACACTCCCAACACACGCTCGCAAAACTCTAGAGACCACTTAAGCGCTATCCCAGGAGGCCTCACATTTCCTAGGAAGTCTTAAAGCCACATCAGAGAATGTGTAGGGGCCTGTGGCCTGCAACAGATCTCCTTTCATTTCCCCACATACTCCATCTCCAACGCGCCACAACCACATGCTACATATAGGCCCTGGAGATGATAAAGTGCCTGAGCTGATAGCAGACCGCAGCTCGGAGCATAAACAAATGGCAGCTTTAATTGTTTAGGTGTGCTCAGCCGCGATTTAATCTCCATGTGAAAAACTGGCTCGACAGAAGCCTTTGAGGCAAAAAGGTTTATCAGAAACTGCCAGCATGTATTTGTGTGTCGTGAAAGGCATTGTTTACAGGTAACGCAAGACGCAAGTTATGTGTGAAATGTGGAAACTACAGATAAACCATTCCAGCTGCTATTTTCATGTAAATTAAGCAGGAAATCTTCTGGCTTAACAGCATATCTTTGGCTGCTTAATCGGATCCACAAGATTTCGTGATATTTGTCACTATCTATACAGGCTTTATCACACAGAGACGAAAAGAGCTCTGTTAATTTGACTGCAGTGAGTCTGAATCATTCTGGTCTTCAACCATGCATAATGTCACATGAACACAATCACATTTTATCTTCTTTTTAACCTAAATTTGATCAAATGCAGAATTTTTCCTGTCTTCCTGCGTACAGCAAATAGTGTCAGAGAAAATTAGAAAGGCTTAAGTAGGAAAGAATATTTTATCTATGCACACGTCCCCATGGAACTTGATTTCACCTTCATTTAGATATGTGAACAGTTTTCTGCTGATCCTTGCCCTCCAATAGGAGTGTGTTTATGAGGGGTGGAGTGAGGTGGGCCACCTATCCCCTGAAGTACGATTGGCCGATCCTTTTGGGTCTGGCTCAGGAAGTAGAGCGCATCATCTACTAATCAGCTGGGGAAAGTGGGGACTTCAATCCTTGGCTTCTCTGCAGGGATTGAACCTCTGCATGCCAAAGTATTCTTGGGCAAGATGCTGAACCCCCGGCAGTTCCCCTCAGAGTGTGAACGTTAGATAGAGAGCACTTAGATATAGATAAAAGTGCTTATAAAGCACAGGTAGAGTATAAAAGCTTTAACAATCAGTCCATTTACCCAGCCAGTGGTTTTTTGATTAGAGCGCTATTAACCTAGCATGCTCAACAACATTGGATGAGGGCATGGATAGGACCAGTAGAAATGTAACTTAGTACATTTATGTGAGCATTAAACTACAGGTTAAATGTACTTTGATGCTCTTTCCTGCTTCTACTCCGTCATATTTCGGATGGAAATATTGATCCATTTATTTTAAAGCTTTCATTACTTATTATTTGCCAGATAAACTGCATTATTATAGATCAAATTACCAGGAATCAGTAAGTAATTAAAATCACCGGGAGCTGAAATAACATAGGTCATATGATCCTGGAAATATTTACAAGGATATACAACTAATCTACGTTTCTTTTTTCTTTTTCCTTTTACCACTTTGCAAAACAATTATCAAACACAAAATCAGCTTTAGATTCTCCTCCTTGCTCGACTTTTCACTCAACCTTATTTTATCTCTGATTATTAAATATTCTGATCTCTCAAACAGACCCTTGTCTGTCTGCTTACTTTTTATTTTTTGGGGTTTTTCGTTTACAAAATTTTCAATTCTGTGGTGGAAAATGTCATTTGGTGAATACATCACAAATACACTGCTGAATCAAATTATGTGCACAGAGAAAAAGAAAATCACAATAAAAACAGAACCAGGTCAAAAGAAAAGACTTTTGTACAACCAACAAAATACAATTTATTAAGATTTTATTTCTCATTAAATTAAAAAAAACATATAATAAAAAATAGAAGAAGTTGAGGCAATACACTTACGATACACTTACGATATACTTAAAGTAACACAGTGGCAGGGACCAAATTATTATTATGCCTGCTGACCTTACACGCATGTTTTAGCAAATGAGGCACAGCAGTGCTTTGAGCTAACATCAGCCTGCAAACATGCCTGCGTTGCACAGGTATGATGTTTACTGTGTTTCCCACCTTAGTTTATCTGATTAGAGTGCCTTTCAAAAAAGTAGCTCCCTCATTAGTTTTGCATGTATTTGCATACCCCATAGGGAGAGGAAATAGTGTGAAATTATTACAGTTTATCTTCTGGGCACCATAAATAGCTGTAGACATTATCATGGCAGACCATCAGATAGCTATCGAGATATTTCAGCAACTATCTGACAGAGACACGCTAGCATCCCTGAAGCGAAGCCTTGAGCCGAGCTTGGAAATAATTACTTATTCGTTCTGTCAAAACATGAAAGGCATTCAGGTGTCATTAATTACAGGTAATTTAAATTATACTCAGCCTACTGCCTTTCCACATAGCAGGTGAAGTGAATTTGTGGTTGGAGAGCGAAAAAGCTTTGACAGAACATTTCTCTCTAAATCATGACAAGCCGCAGTTCAGATATGGCTCCGGTGCAGGTGGGTGAAGCAAAACCAGGCAGTTGATTTCTACATAAGGCGTTAAAGGAATTAACTTCATACCTTTACAAAAACACACACACACACACACAAAAAAAAAAAAAACTTACTGTGGGTCTAATAATCTGAAAATTTCTTGTTATTAAAATTAGAAGCAGAAATGCTGATCAATTTCTATTTCAGTTACACAAAATCATTTTTTCCTCATTATTCATATTTCTTTTATAGCTTTCATCTTGGTTTATTAGATAAAAAACCCACAATGTAAACAAAAACAAACAAACAAAAACATACTGAGGAACCAGTTAAAAATTATTAGATAAGTGAGTTTAATAGGGGCCAGACTTGCTGTTTCCGCTGTTTTTAGTCTTTGTGCTAAGATAAGCTAACTGCTGCTAGCCGTAGCTTCCTATTTAAAAGGCAGATAAGAGTGTCAGTCTTCGTTTTCAGCTTGACAGCAAGTAGTCCAAAGTAAGGAGCACGGCAGACTACAGGTCCCTTTACACTGTTAAATAAAGCAAGAACTTACAGATCAGATTATGGCAAAGATGAAAATAAATGCGTGCTTTCCTCTTTTTTTTAAATTCATCAGTATTTCTTTGAGAATTAAAATATATACATGTTAGCATTTCCAGAGGTTTTTTCAAAATTTCAAGAAAACTTTTAAGCCATTTATTATTATCTACATCTAAATATGATCTCAATTACTTCATTGTCAACTTAACATGATCGACTGTCAAAGCATCGGTCAATCTGCTCCCTAACATAAGTTTCTTGTAGCCAGTTAGTTTAGAAGGACCTTAAAAATTGCCCTAGAACAAAAGTTCCAGGTTTTTTATTCTTTTCTGAACCATTCATCAATAATTGTTTTAACTGCTTATTCAGTGTGGCGCTTACACCCTGGTCAAGTTGCCAGCTTATCACAGGACTCAATTGATCAACTTCCACTGGAGGGAAGAACGGGCACTTTTTGGCAGTTGGCTCTCAAGCAATAACTCTCCCCTCAGAGGAAAACCGAACTCCCAGTGTGTCCTAGCTGCCCTACGTCGGAGTCCCCTTCTCAGGTGCGCAGTTCACACCTTCCTCAAACCCTCCAACCCTCAGGGCCTGCATAGCGGGGTGCTAACTGGTTTGTCTACTCAGTATTAGCATATGCTAACTCTTCTCTCAATCACAAATATGTTTATTTTATTTTTCTCTAATCCACTAAAGCAACGGTCCCCTTTTTCGTGCCATGGACCGGTTTAATGTCAGACAATATTTTCACAGACCAGCCATTAAGGTGTCGCAGATAAATACAACAAAATAAAATGATACAACCAAGACAAAAACTGTGGTATTTTGTAAATATAATAATAAAAGTGAATTCACTGTGTAATTGTGTAACTTTATTAGCAGCGACCTCCTGAAATGCACCAACAACACTGAGAGTAACATCCTCCTCTCTGCCCCTTAATTCTCTCTGGTTGCTATGGTAAAGTGTAAATATTTCTTTCAAAATAAGACACACAACTACAAAACAAATATGAAGTACATGATAATATATAATTCACCATGAAGCTAAATCAATGAGAGCCCTGTCCTTGTTTCTCTGCAACGAGACGGTCCCACCTGGGCGTAATGGGGGACAATGACACCCAAAGTGTGTTGCTTATGCTCAGTCTGCTCCGCAATCTTGTTTCGGTAGCTGTAACTGCAGAAAACCCCGCTTAACACAGATATGATGTCGGAAATGGCAACAGGGTTTTTAATGCTGTTGTGGCAATCTCGGAGTATTCTGCCAAGACTTTTATCCAGAATACCGGCAAAGTTGATGTCTCGAACATACTTTTAAGGCCGCCATCATTTGTGATCTCAAACAGTTGATCTTCTTCTTGCACAGACATGCTGGATTCCCCCAGTTTATTGACAAATGGGTCGCAGATCAATTCCTTGTCAGCTCGTGCGTCTTTTGTGATTACGAAGTAGCACTCAAACTCTTTTAAATGCAAAGACAGGTGATTGTGCACTAGCTGGGAGAATGACCCCTCAGGCTGAGTCTCTTCCAAACATCCCACCAATGTTTGAAGCATGTCAAATATGCCTCTGTTACACGTTGTCTCCATAAATCCAGTTTGGCTTTAAATGCAGCTACCTTATCTGCCAACTTGAAGACAGTTGTCATTTTCCCCTGAAGGGACAGATTGAGTTCATTTAGTAGGCTGACTACGTCGCATAAGAAATCTAATTTTGCGACCCACCCTTTGTCACTGAAATGTGCTACGAGCGGTAACTGCTTTTCTGAATTCATAATTTCATAATTCAAAAACTCTGGCCAGCGATCTCCCTCGAGATAACCACCTTGCTTCTGTGTGTTTAATGTGGTTAATAACTCTAACAACACAACTGTGTCTCAATGTGCTCTGCTATTTCCTCAATGCGACGAGTGATGGTGCTAGCCGACAGAGGCACCTATGCTATTGTTTTAACCGCCGCCTCTCCGAAAAATTCACAGCAAATATCTTTAGTGGCGGGAAGGATCAATTCTTCACCAATAGTGAATGACTTTTTATCCTAAGCAATACGGTTAACCACCAAGTATGATGCTCTCAGTGCACTTGCATTTGTTGGAGGCCCTCAGTAATTGCTCTTGTCCCTCTTGTTCCCGCTTTTTTCTTTCAAAATACTCCAAAGGCTTGCTTTTTAATGTCGGGTGCTTAGTCTCCAAGTAACGAAGCAGTTTTGAAGGCTTCATTGCCTCATTGGAGAGCCGGTTATTGCAGAGTGGGCTTAGTGGGTGGGAATCACCTGTTGAGACAAATCCATATTTCAAGTAGATCTTTTGGTATTGTCTGTTAAATGCAGCTTTCTTTTTCTTAGTGGTTTTCGTATGCTCTTCTTCTGTCTCCTCACTGGGCATTTTTCCATTTGCAAAGAAACCATCAAAAGATGTCTTTTTTTTACTCATTTTGCTAGCTCGCGGGTTTAATATTAGGGTTAATGTATCTTAACATGCGTCAAGAGTGAGGCATAAATGGAAGTAATGGAGAGAATTCAGTCATTTTCAAAATAAAACACTGTTCAGAGTCAGATAATAAATAAAATGGAACTAATGTAAGTTATTAATTTTTTTCTGTGCGGCCTGGTACCAAAAAAAGAGAATTTATTCTTAACACACGGGAAAAGACCCAGGAAAACCGAGTTAACGATTAAAAACCCTGAAAACTATAAATATCACACCGGGCCACCCCCAGGTCACCGGGGGTCGGGACCACCGCACTAAAGGATAACACAAAGAATTTCTTTAACACATAAACTTTGTCTTGCTAGAAAGTCTAACAAGCGACTTTCAAGTTGAGCCAGCTTCGGGACTACTTTCATTTTTGTAGCAAGAAATACTTGTCAGCTTCTCAAAAAGTCAGATCCTGCTGCATTTTAATAAAGGCAAATACAACTAATGAGGTGTATTAGCAACCGTCAAATTTTCTCCCATGCAGGCACTCCACCAAAGCCCTTCTCATCACACCAGCTAAATGGACGACTGAACTGTCATGTGTAAGCATGAGAAACAGGGATATACTGCACTTATCCTGCGTCCGATCATCCTCTTTCCTGACTTCTGACTCCTCCATGTAAGAAGACCTCTGCATTGTCAATGTGTCTTTGGGCCTGTGTCATAGAGACTGTGTGAGCTATGCCCCGCTTTGCATTCCTCTGCCATCCAACCTCTGTCCAGCCTGGACTTTCCCACAGAACCCTAAACCCTGTGAATGAGAGTAGGCCTTTGTTTCAGGCATTTTTCATCCTGATCCCAGCAACTTCCCCATGGTGGAATGCATCAGGAATGCCAGCGCCAGCTACCTGGCATTAGAGAGTCTTTGTGCGGAAATAGGAGAGGCTGAAGGAGAGAGCAGGTCAAAGAGGTTTGACAATGGATAGCTCACTTCTCAAGGTGCCCAGCCCGTATAGCAGAGTGAGCGAGCAGCAGGACCCGGATCAAATCCCTTAAACATGGAAAAGGGGAAAAGAGTGTCGCTGTCTGCATCGATTCCACTGCAGGTTTTTCAACAGCTCGACAAATTATTAACTGAAACGCTGGTGGAGCAACGAATAAACAAACACAGCTGAAATGTATCTGTGTGTGTGCAGCAGTTAACAGGTTGTTGTGACCTTATCACTCGCTGAGAGCTGGATCGGTAAAGCAGCGGTTAGCCTCAAGGTGCAATTCCAGTCATTCCTGTAGACTGAGACAGATGAGGGAGGATTTTAAGTTGAAGGATGCCATGAGAAGATGAAGGTTTATTATGATACTATCACATGTTTAGATGAGTTTTTTTTTTTTCAAGTCAACGAGTCAAAACAGGAATTTGTTTTTTTACTTTTGGCTTTCATATTCAATTCTTTTGTAAAGCACCTCAAAACAAAAACACAACTTTCATTTTGATGATCAAAGCTGGCTTTGAGGAGGGGCGCTCACACGCAGACAGTTACCGGGACTCATCAGTAAAGCCATTTCAACTGTAACATGAGCAGTCTGACTTCTGAGACAACGGCTGATCATCCCTGGATCCTGAGTCTGATGATAAGGAGACAAGATAAGGCGCTAACTGAAGGGTAACGACAGACTTATGAAGGGTGGGCCATCAGGTCATGTATCCCCTATATGTCGAGCCCGCAATTATCAAGGGGCCTCGGGGTCACCTTCTGTTAGGGCCAGCTCCTCTCAGCTGGAAGTCCACTTCTTAATATAAATGACCTGAGAAATAACTGAGAATGAATAGCCGCTAAATATTGGTGTCACTTACCATTTTGAGTCAGATGAAAGCGGATCAACCCCAGCGCCAGCTCTGCTCCAAGCCAAACCTTGAACCGCACTTTTCTTTGCTGCTCCCTTGTAGCACTTTGACTGTCCAACAACCCTTTTTCCTAGAAAACCTAGCAGATGTTCATTTTATTACAATATTCGATTGCCAAGAATCTTGGGGAGGACAACTGAACACGGGAAGAGAGAGGCAAACGCTGTCTGGACCGGACTCCCCCTCCCCTTCTTCCTCCTGAGAGGAAATTTTATGGACTCACCAGGAAAGATAAGACCTCTTCCTTGACATGACCGCTCATGCAGCAGAACTCACTGAAGCGCATTCACAAATCTTCAACACGTTTAGAGTTCACGTCAACCTTTTGGTCATTTTATATACAGACTTTTCTTTTTATGAATGCAAACTAATTTTCAGTTCAGTCTTTTGCTGCTTTATCTCATTAATACTTTTTTTGTATGACCGAAAAAATCTAAGTCATGCAGCAGACATTTGTCTTCAGTTCTTGTTTGCTATTTACAAAAGCAGACTTCACCATGGTCACCAGGGCCTGCAAGTTGAACACGACAGAGAGAGAGAGAGAGAGAAAAAAAAGAGTATCATTTCCTATTTGAAACCTCATTACATAACCATAGAATGGCTGTGCGAGCCCGCTCGTCAGTCCCAAAGCATCAAAAGATTTGCTGCTAGATAGGTTACACAGGAGCATGACGAGGCTTGTTAAAGGGTCTCGGGGTTGACATTATGGAGGAAATGTCTTTGCTAACAAATACATCTCAAAGGGGCGTATTCCTGCAATTTAAACCAACCGCTATTCACAATCTGTTGTGGACCAAAAAAAGAAGAAGTGCAAAGAGATGGTGCATGAATTGGTTCCTTTTTTAAGGCTGTAAAAATATAACCAGATGGTGAAACATGTAAATTCTGAATGAAAACAGCTCCAGCACAGCTGCGAAAACAAGCCTCAGTAAATAATGCAGTCACAAATTTGGTGAGAGGTGAACCTGTTGCATCCATTTACTCTTACAAGTTAAAATGTCAGGGTAAATGGGTAATCAGCATTCAAATTGTGTGATTACTAGAAAACACAGTTAAAAAAAAAAAAAAACATCTAAGGGTGTGTGACTTACAGGTTAAAACTAGTCTGTGAGATGGCCATGGCTCAACTGAAACTAACTTGACTAATGCATTTTTTGTATTTATTTTAAGCTGACCATACTCATTGTAATAAACTAAAATATAACTACAAAAAGGCTCACTAGGTCTCAGTCACGTGGCCTAGTGGCAACCTTTAATCAGGAGGAAAAAATGTGTATTCTCGACTGGAGCAGCTGGCTGAAAGATTCACAAAGAGGGTGTCGAGCCAAATAAGCTCCCTGTGATTGCTTCAGTCAAAATCAGACTGCCACAGTAACTGTTAATTGGCATGTAAGACTCCAACTGAGTGCTTGCCATCTACTGACTGAGCAACAATGAAATGGAGAGGATTCCCCTTCAAAGTAAGAGCTGCCACCAACATATCAAAAAGGTCTCAGACAAAATATTATGCTTCAAACTCACCCTTGGTGACTCTAAGCACAAAAACTAAGATAACGTAAAAGGAAGTTAACTAACTAGCCTACTAGAACCTATGTGGGAAAAAAAATCATTTCCCACTAAACTTAACTGGTTGTGCCACTCTTGGCATCAACAATTACAAAGAAGTGTTTATGTTAACTGTCAAGTTATCAAGTCAACTAGGCTACTTTTTTTTATTGTAGAATGATTTAATTCAGTCGTATTGGAGGGTTTTCTAGTGTGAATGGCTTGTTTAAGGTCATGCAAAAGCATTTCAATCAGATTTAAGTCAGGACTTTGACTAGGCCACTCCAAAACCTTCATTTTTGGGTTAAGAGGTGGTGGACTAGCTGGTGTGTTTTGGATCATCGTCCTTCTGCATAACCCAAGTGAACTTGTGCTTCTGGGCACAAATGGATGGACTTTCAGATTTAAGGATTTTCTGGTTTTCTTCATGGTTCCATCAATCAAGTCACCCAGGTCCTGAACAGAGATGGACAGTAATGTGTTACAAGTAACGCGTTACTGTAATCTGATTACTGTTTTCAAGTAACAAGTAAGAGATTACTATTGCAAAAAAAGTAATTAGATTACTGTTACTTTTCCATAAGCACGCTGCGTTAGTGCGTTACTAAACCGTGATTTTGTTTGCAAGAGTGTCTCATGACAATGACGTAAGCACGTGCAACCTTTGTTTTAACAGACGTGTGCATAATTAAATGATGTTGCATATAATTTATGCCTTGATGCAATGTGCATAAAGTTAAAAGGTTAAAACTAATAAAACAAGTTTTTTAAAAGAGACTTTTTCATTTGATTACATTTTATATGATGGATTATGCAGAAAAAGTAGAATTGGGCTTAAGATCTATTGCTTTATTACCTATTCAGGTTGTGTAACATGAATTACTTTTTCTGAGAAGTAATCAGTAATTAGTTACTGATTACTTTTTTCAAGCAACTTGACCAACGTTGGTCCTGAAGGAGCAAAGCAGCTCCAGCCCACCACACAACCACCATGTGTGACTGTGTGACTGTTGGGGTCAAGGGTGGGTGGGGGAATACTTTTTCAGATAGCGCTAAGAGTTGGTTTTTACAGAAACGGTGGAACAAGACCTCCTTGTTGTATTCACATCAAACAATTTTGGGTTCCCAAATTGAACATTTAAGATCTACCACCCCCAACCAGTTGCAGCAGATTGTCATCCCTTCCTGAGGCTGCCTGTGCTGTAGGCTTCTTCCTGTTAAAAGGAAGTTTTTCCTTCCCACTGTCTCCAAGTGATTGATAAAAGAGTGTTATTTGATTGTTGGGGTTTTAAATGTATTATTTTGTGGGGTTTACCTTACAACATAAAGCATCTTGAGGTGACTGTTCTTGTCATTTGGAAGTATATAATAAAAGGGAAACAGAAAAATAAAAGTGTGTGTGTGTGTGTGTGTGTGTGTGTGTGTGTGTGTGTGTGTGTGTGTGTGTGTGTGTTGGGGGTGGGGGTACGAGCAATCAAATATTATGTCCACTTTTGTGCCACCCCAGTTTAGAATGCTTAGTGCTAGTATGTTTCTGTTCACTGGTTAATGATATGTATATATATGTCAGGGATATGATCGAGTCATTAGTAGGGGGTGCAATAAATAATCAGGCAGGGTCTAAATCAGCCATCTAGCATGAAAAACCAATAATGACATATCAAAATAATTGTGTATTTAAGTATTTTAAGAGTTGCTGATTCTAAATGACCCCACAGACTGATAATCTGGCAACACAACAAACTAAAGCTGAAGCTATGGGATTGCCAGGTTTGCAGTTCACTAAATGAGACGAAACTTTTGTGCAATTCAGTTTCGGTTTTGATCAAAATATTGGACAGACAGACATAGATGTGTTGGTAACGTGGCTAAAAAGGCAAGTAAAAAAAGGAATTGCAGCTTTTGTGTCTATTAGAGTTTGCCCACAGTTCAGCTTAACTGCTTCCTCGCCGATCTCTCTGACCTTTCTTGGCAGAAAAGCATGAGCGACGTTCTTTGATAAGTGACGTGAAGTGGCGATCGAACAAAAGAAAGGCTGTGAGATTTGTTTGCGCGCTTGCTTTAAAAAGCATATATGAACACATATCAAAGCAGTCACATGCATTTATCTAAGCCTGTGAAATCTTCCACACACACACAAAAAAGGGAAAATTTAAGAGTGCTTCTCAAATAGCCAAATTCCACACATCACAGTAGTGTGCTCACCTAGTAACTGGTAAACACACATCAACAATGACTTAAAAGCATTAATGAACTTCGATATATTCTCCAAAAGAAACACTGAACACCCCAGAGGAGTATCGTGCCTTCTGCTCTGGCCTACGTGCCTAATGGCACTGGGTAACAAG
Source organism: Aulonocara sp. 'chitande type north' Nkhata Bay (assembly GCF_057382095.1). Lineage (NCBI taxonomy): Eukaryota > Metazoa > Chordata > Actinopteri > Cichliformes > Cichlidae > Aulonocara > Aulonocara sp. 'chitande type north' Nkhata Bay. Next base: position 27,892,037 of record NC_141360.1, on the reverse strand, counting down.
CACCGTCATTCCTTCAGAAACTATATGCCAGCATGAGATGGCCTTGGCTGCCTGGGTAACACCTGACCAAAATAAATGGCTAAAAACTTAATTGCAGAGATTATGATCGGCCATAAAAGTATGAGTAAATGCATGCAGGGATCTAAGCTCAAGCAAACAATAAAGCCAAAGACCTCACGCATTTCTGCTTGAAAAAAAAAGAAAAGAAAAGAAAGACGTCCGGTCGTTCAGACTTTACAGCCCAAAGGTGCCCTGGATGCGTCATGCTGTTGCACTCTTTAGCACCTGTGATGTGGTCAAAGTCAATGTGGGGGCGGACAGGTGCTCATCCAACATGCGCTTTGCACATGGTCTTACAACATGAATAATTAATCAAAACCCTAAACACAAAAGGGAAGAAGCCGTTCTCTGGAAATGGAGAAACAAAACGGATGTACATACCAAATGTGACTTTTACTCAACACACTATTATAAGGCTGTGGTACGGTTGCAGTAAATTAACACAATGTTGAGGTTTTCCAGTTTAGAAAGAAATGTGCTGTCTTTTTTCTTCTTCTTCGTCTTCTTGTAAGTTACTGGCAGCTTAGGTTTGCCAATCTGAATGGCAACAAATGAAATGTCATTCTGATTTTATAGATTAAACTGCCAATTTAATATGCTAATAGTTAATAATAGCACATAATAGTTAAATAGGTTCTGCAGGAGGAGCTACAGAACTGAGATCTTCATCATACGACTGCATTTTATATTTATCACAAGATTATAAATCCATTTTGTTTATGGGGTCAGCAGTCACAGCAGAGAAGCCCAATCCACAAGACGTCAAACCCCTACCCCAGGCCTGGCTCCAGGGTGGGACCCTAGCAACCACATCCTGGACAGGGTAAACTGGTCCCTTGAGCTTCTGCTCTAGGGCACACAAATCCCCCCCAACATGATAAAGTGATGATTCATGACTACTTGAGGGACATGGATACAACAAAGACAAACCCCATTTCAATCTGATCAGCAAACAGACGCCTTATTTACACATCTGGAAGCATTTCTTGCCAGCGGCTAATACTCTTTGAGTTTATCACTCGGTGCATTTATAGCTCAATAAATTACTGATCTGAGTTCTTCTTCCGACACTGGCATTGTGCAACAGATTAACACAAACCCTGCACGGTGATGCTTGTAAATATAAGTAGCTGATGTTTTCAGCTCATTTTAATCATCTGCGGCGGCAGGATTTCTAAAGGTGATTTTGCACTTTAGTCAGAGGAAGAGTCATACGGATCTCACAAATGCAGCAATAAACGGCTGACCATATCTGTGACACTGACTCAACTCAAGACCTGTCCCCGGGGTGTGTGCTGCAAGTAGGAGAACGTATACCCTGTATGCAGAAACCATCGAGATGACTAAGCATGAAGCCTGCTGCCTCTGGCACCGTGTAGACATGTTCCATTCTGTCAGAGCTCTGCAGCACATAGGCACTGTTTCACACGGTCAACCCCCCCCCCAACCACCTCTTGGCCAACACAATGGGAATTTTAGTGGCTCAGTTATACCAAGCACTGGCTGCAACTGCAGTGTTTTTGGTCCTCTCAGGTAATTCACATACACACACGCACACACATATGTATGTATGTATGTATGTATGTATGTATGGTTTGGAGCATTAAATACATAACATAATGGGAGGTTTAATACCCAAGCATAGTTTTAATAGTGGTTAAATAGACAGAATACATAAAATAAAAGATGATTGTGTCACCCAAATGAGAAAAAAATGCATCGAGTGTTCTTCAAGAATGACTCATAAACAGCTATATCAGGAAAATGCACACCAGATCTCAATGCAGGTATTTCCCCAAACAGCAAATATCTCAGCTAAGCAGTCACTTCAGACCAACCCCCCAGTACCAGTGAGTGTGTTCACAGTGTGTGTGGTCTGAGATGGAAAACCCTTTCCTGTATAAAGTCTTCAACGCCACCTACTGGTTAAGAGAAATTCATTTGCTGGTTGAGCTCAGTGAGATCAGGAAAAAATATAGACTATAAAACCTTTCACATTGTGGAAAAAGGTCAGAAATTCCCATGAAATACTTCCATAAAATCAATGCATTCCATATTTTATTGCACCATGTCCCCTGATTTCTTTGCACCCATCCACTCAGCCAGAAAGTTCAGGCCGTGGCCTCCATTCTTCTGAATCTCTTCTGTACATTAACATGTACGCCGTTCTACTGCAACAAAAGAAGAAGAAAGAAAACAATGAAGCATTCTTATATAGCAAACGGCAACATAAATAAGGAAGGAAGAAAAGGAAACCATGATGGCATTTTCAATTCACATGACAGGAAAAGTGAAACTAAAACTTCCAGGTGTTTTCCAGAAACCAGCTTGTTGTTCAAAGACAAGACAACATAACGGACATGACGGATTTCCTCTGTTTAGGGGTTCAAAAGTTTGAGAGTGTTCGTGGCGAAAAACACAATCACAATCAAGACCACGGAGCAGAGAATAAGACTTTGTCTAAAAATCTAAAGCTCCTTCTGCAAGGAGAAAGATGAAAGCTCCATTATGTCAGCAGGAGTCAAGCAAATGGGGCTTTAAATGTTATTATTAAAATCTCTGATTTAACTCTGAAAAGAAGTGGAAGCCAGTTAAAGTGTGATAAAATGGGAGTCACATGTTTGGTTACTCCTTGCTCTAGGCATGGCTGTTGTTTTACAGGGAGTTTTTGAAGGTGAGAGCCCGAATGCAGAGAATTCTCTGAACAGATCTCCTTCATATTTCTCTGAACTATTTTAACTGTAGGAAACATGAATGGTGAAGTCACTAAGCACCTCATAGTTGCATTCTTTCTAACAGTCAGCAGGGGCGACTCTTCTGGATGCAGAAGAGCAGGGTTGTCGGTGTCATTTTACAGCCCACATTGATCTTAAGTGTGTCGGAGAAGTGAACCTGCCCTTACTGTCAGTGTAAAAAAGTTTAATTAGCCAGTTAATCCCTGAAATATCTCAATATAAGAAAAAGAGGTGCAATTCCAACAGTATTTCCTCAATTTTTCTATGTGATAAAGACATGAAATAAATCTGTCAGTACTATCAGTTCTGGTAGCTCATTGCTCACACTGTCCTGTAATTATGAAACAGAAAGTTTGCGTTAATTCACCGAGGATACTTTTTCATTTAGTTCTTTTTCAGTAGGAAAAATTGTAAAATTTGTGAAAATACAGTTAAAATTCTGAAATGTACATCCTCCTTCACATTTTCTAAAACTGTCCAGTGGGAGTCTTTGCCAGGCCGATTCTGGCCCTCGGGCCTTATTTTTGAGAAAAATGATGGCGCTATGATGATGTGTGACCTTCCAGTAGAGGTCCCAACTAAACAGGGAATATCAGGGAGAGGGATAAGCACATATCCCGATTCATCTGGACCAAAAAGTGTAAAGTATTTAACGACGCAGCTGCCAGTTTGACATATGAGGCTAGGTGAACTAGGCCTAAACGATACAGCTTAACAGGTATAATGCCATTTTGGAGTAACACAACAAACTAAGAACTAAATAATTTCAAAACTGTGTCCTTTGAACTGGACAGAAAGGACATTTATGGGCAGATTTGTCATTTTTTCTTAAAAGAGATAAAAGAAAAAAATGATGATGCACAACTATTAAAGATCGCCATGGCTGCAGGTAAACAAACAAACAAAGAAAGCTTAATGGTAGCTTCAGAAGATGTCTTTTCATAAATATAGCAAATTCAATGTGATCAACAGAAAAAGTGACTTTTGCTCTTCAACTGCAGGGGATGGAAGGACATATAAACTAGAGGAAATGGGACGGTTATAAATAGATGGACTGCTGCAGGTTCTTCCTGCAAACTAAATGTAGGTGCTCTGATAATAATAGATGAATATCCTTGGAAAAAGTGGAAGACTAAAAACTAAAGGTTGTTTTTTGGGGGGGGGTTTGTATAGTGTTAATTCTGCGGCACGCACTGTCTGGTTAGCTCTGTCACCTCACAGGAAACAGGTCTTGGTTTGAATCCACCGGCTGAAGAATTAAACCTTTCTGTGTGGACACTGCTTGTGCAGAGAGGAGGAACCTTCAGAAACATTTTTTTAAAAACCATCACATCCTCCTGGCTCTCAGCTGTACAACCTCTTGCCCTTTAGTAGGCGCTACAGATCCCTCAAATCAAAGAAAGGCCGACTCTGAAGCAACTACCGCCTTATCTTCCACTGCTGCAATAATTTCCCTTCTGTGTAATATAAGCCAACTCAGCGAGCAGTGTCTTACATTTTTGGTCACTGAACTCGTTCCTTCTTTTTTTATTTACTGTGCAAATGACTATTTGTTTTTTGTTTTTTTCTCTTTGCATCTGTAAGTGCAGCCATGTAATTTATTTACACACAAAAACATACGATAAAAGACTTCTAATTCTAAAACTAGACATCACGTCCGATCCACACCTCAGTGACGCATTTTTCCCAAAAACTAAGACCACGACTAGCGAAATGCTGAAAATAATGCGTTGAAATGTCTGACCTCATCGTGGCTACATCCTTCAGCCTGTGGTCTCTCCACACTTTCCTCTTTAAGAACAACACACTGACATTTTGACACAGTCGTGAGTTAGATGAGACTTTTGATATCACTCTCACGTCTGTGCCAGTTGAAAGAAGCTACTGGGATGTTTGTTCAGCCTTCGCCATCGTCATCTTGGCATTTTGAGGGTGGATCTGACTGAAAAACTGAGAAACCACACAGTCATATGGCAACAGCCTGTTAAAATAAAGCAGGCCTTTACTGTGACTCTAATGCGGATCATAACTTAACCAACAGCCTGTTTTATTCAGTAAAGTAGAAAGTAGCACTAATGTCTCCAGGAAAGCGTTTCTGAAGTCTTTTTGCAACCAGGTGAGTCAAAATAAAACAGATTTAAGGTGCTTCGGTGTCATTCGATCATTTATGTACAGTCTATTATTTATGTACCAAGTAGCTGGTGACAGGATGGCAAAAAATCTAATGTTTTCAAAGTCTTACTACCTCCTTGCTCCAGATATTCAGACCAGAATCAGACTGACTAGGTTAAAATGTGTCCTCATTAAGCTTTGATGAGCCATTTCCAGCTGCTGTAGACAGCTTCATGTTTATGAGTGTAAAATGTGTGAGAGGACTTCATGACCCCAGTCAGAAACTGGGCATTTTACCTGTGTCGTCCTCCATATGTTCTCTGCACTTCTTCCCAGGAGGTCTGTGGATTTGAATGAGAATCAGACAGAAAATTCATCAGAAATTGGCAATTCAATAAAAAGCACAGAGGGTGAAAAAGTTACATCCCTCTCTCCCTTTGATATCTGCAGATACTTTCACATCAAACTGTATACTGCGATTATTTGTAATTATTTTTTAGATCCGATGTACCTGCTGTACGTGGCTATCATCTGCATAGTACCAGCACTTGTTCTCCCTGTGGCGGACGTAAGCAGTATAGTGCCCAAACATTGCATAACCAGAGTGCACGACCACTGCGTACAAGGTGTACCTGCACTCATTCTGGAAGAAAAACAAATAAATAATCAGAGTATTCACAAGCAAAAGATGCAATATTCACGTAAAAAAGAATTCAGACGTACCTGTGCAAAGTTTTTGGAGAACACATCTTGGAGACTCTGGGAGAAATCAAAGGTTTCTGGGAAAGGAACCCTGCAGTCAAGTTTGTGTGTGGAACCGCGGCTGTTCCGAAATCGCTTCAGGTTCATGCACAAGATACGAGGCAGTGAGAGGAGTTTGACACCCTGAACAAAACAAATGAGTGAATGTGAGTTCATGATTATGCTGGCAAATATGTTTCACCCACCCACTCTCGTCCACTCATCCCACTCAGCCCTTTAAATATGTTTTTCTTTCCTCAAAGATATTTTTATTAGATTGAAGCAATGAAGAAAAATAGATACACACAGATTTGTTATACAACAAGCAATTAGATTTCACAATGATTGTTTGAGCTGACACGATAGAATACAGATTAATGACACATTCACATATCTTGTAATTGATTTCATCAGAGCCTTTTCAATGTGTTGGAGGGCGATTTAAACCCGAGTCTCACCTGTCTGGATGGGTTCTTAGTTCCACAGTGTGCACAAAAGCAGGAGTTTATGCCCTTGAGCTCCTGATGCTCAAAGAAAGAGTTCATGCAGCCCTCCTGAAAATATGACAAACGTAACAAAATAAATAGTGAGTAAAATAAACAGTGACAATGCAATACAGCTAAGGTTTGTAACCTAACAAGTCATATGTCATTCATTTGATCTTTTATGAGTGGTTCTGTGCTGGACTATTTGCTGGTGACTCTGATTTTTGTAATCCTAATAAACTTGTGCATTTTCTCCCTCTTTACACTTGTGTTGTGTGGATTTATAAAATCTCCCCCTCCATGTAATACTTCCCAGTCGAAAATGCTGTATTTTATTACACCCATATGATTGGATCAGGATTGGCTAAAATCTTTGGCTTCAATAAACTGTAAAAATTTGAGATTTTAAGATACGGCCTCCAATAAAAGGGAAAAAATAACAAACAGAGATAGTGTGTTTCCCAACAGTTTTAGTATTCTTAAACAAAAGAAGAAGAAGACCCACAAGAGAGTTGTCGTCCTCCTTTACATAAAGCGGCAGGCTGAGCATGTAGCTGGTTTCAGTTTGGATGGAGTTGCACTTTAAACACTGCAGGTGTGTCTCCACTGAAATCTTGTACAGATCCTGAATTTCCCCAGCCTTTCAGAGAGGGCAAATGCAAACAAACACTGTTGCAGATAACACATGCAGAAATGAATAATATTAGAGTAGTTTGATCGCAGTCCAACCAGAACTCTGTTGTCCATCTGCTGGTGAATGAAGTTGAGAATCGAGAGGAACACCTCATCTGCATCATGCTGCACATTAACTGTAAAGCATCATTAGAAGGTGTGAAATAAGACACATCGGCAGGAGGTATTTTCTCTGCAAAAGCATGGCTCTTACGTCGAAAGTGGTTTTGGTCCAGACAGTGGAGGAAGTCACGATGTGGAGCGAGCTGAGGGAGGTCACCCCGCATGGCCTCAAGAACTCTCTTTAGATGCAGCGCGACATTACGAGCATCTCCTCTCGCACCAGCTACATCCCACCTTTTAAAATTCATAAAAGCTTGTTAATATTGTAAACAGCCTTAGGATTTCCACAGTAAGTGGCACTACAACATCACTGAGTCAAGATGAAAGCAGCTGTAGTAATTCGTGTGATTACCTTTCTAGCAGTTCTGCTATTTCCCAGGTAGCAGAGAAAGTCTGCAGCAAGCTGTTCACACAGCATGATAGACAATAGTTGGAGAGGCCTCTCATCCCTGTAAGAGTAACAAGGGTTAAATAACAGCCTGTGACACCGTGAATCAACCCACCAGAGCACCAGCGGGTGTGTGCATGTGTGAAAATAAATAAAAATGGAAAAGCACAGTCAGCTGTGGAGAACCCCGCATTTTTGATATATATTCTATTAAAATAGCAAATCATGGTTTTAGAGATCACAGAGCATGAGGCTTGTTCGGTTTATTAGTTTTAGGCCCCGTGTTGAGCAGATGTGGAGCAAGTTGACTTCACTTCACACAGACTCACGGTCAGTATTTTGGTTTCTGTGTCACTGAAATATGCCTGACCTGAAGGTCAAATGCAACAACAGACAAAAGAGCATTTATGAATCAGTCATAAATTTATGAGGCTTAAAGAGTTCTTTTGAGGTGCAGAAATCCTTTAAAGGTTTGTTAAACAGCATTACCACCTCCTTAACAACCCAGTATGATAAATATGAGTAAATATGAACATGAATATGATCAGTTATATGACTATTAGCATAGTTTAAACAGATCAGCCAGTAAATGATTAGATTATACAGTCACCAGACACTTTATTAGGTACACCTTTTCAACTGCATGTTAATTCATATATCTGATCAGCCAATTACATGTCGGCAGCTCAGAGCATTTAGACATGTAGACGTGGTCGAGTCGACCTGCTGAAGTTGAAACAGAGTTACAGAGTGGGAAACAAAGGTGATTTTAGTGACTTTTAACATGGCATGGTTGTTAGTCTGAGTGTTTCAGAAACTGCTGATATACTGGGATTTTCCCACACGGCCATCCCTAGAGTTTACACTGTAAAGTTTGATGTCAGAGGTCATAAGAGAACGACCAGACTGCTTCAAGCCGATTAGAAGAGTAGAAACAGCAACTCAAATATTCACTAAAATTAGGTAACCAAAATGAAACTGAGGCTATACTTCACACGCTTCACCAAAATTGGACAATACATAACTGGAAAAACGTTTTCTAGTCAGATGAGTCTTGATTTCTGCTGCGTGAAAGCATGGCTTTTCCTGCCTGCCCTGTATCAACAGTTCAGGCTGCTGGTGGAGAGGGAGTAATGTGGGGGGTATTGTCTTTGGCCCTATAGCACCAGCTGAGCATCATTTAAATCCACAGCCTACCTGAGTGTTGTTGCTGACCATGTCCATCTCTTAATGACAACCGTGAACCCATCTTCTGATACCTGCCTCGGGCAGGTTAACGCACCATGTCGCAAAGCTCAAATCATCTCAAACTGGTTTCTTGAACGTGACGATGAGTTCACTGTAGCCTACTCAAATGGCCTCCACGGTCACCAGTTCTTAATCCAGTAGAGCACCTTTGGGATGTGGTGGAACAGAGATCCCCATTATGGATGCAAAGCCAACAGATTTGGAGCAAATGTGCGATGCTGTCATGTGAGGAAAGATTCCAGCGCCACCAAGGTGTACCTAACAAAGTGGCTGTGAGCGCATTTTTGGCACACTGTGCACTACATTACTCATGATTGTTCATGACCGAAAAAGCACTACAGCTTTAGAAAGTTAACTGACTAAAATAATTTTTCCTATCTGTGAATAAAACTTGACTTCAAAATTGTTCCGTTTTTATTTACTGTGAAATTAATAACGAGTGCGTCTACGAATCGTTGAGGAGCTTTAATCGTATTTAACAAGCATCTCGTGCATTTCGCTGAAGTAGGACCTTTAAACTAGTATTTATAGTTCTCAAGCAAACAGGAAATAATATAAAAACATCACCATCGGGTTGAGAATGATCCACTTACTATATAAGTGATTCTCCAGAGTAAGTCTAGAAAAGAAATGGCAGATCCCAGTAGACATCAGTGCAGCCTTCTGCTCTTCTTCAGGGTCTCAGGACGGTCACTAAACCAACAGAGGGTCGAGCGTTTGTTGTACTTCACCCCACTGTAAACATCAGCGCCACAGAAACAGTTCCCAGCAGCAGTTTCATTTTACAGCTTTCTCTTCGCTTTGCTGGAAACGAAACTCACAAACTGTCATGCGCAAACCGGCTGGAACTATGACGTCGACATGTTACGGCGATCACGTCGGCGCTTATTAGCTACACAGAATTGGTGACACACGCGTCCAGATTATCTCCACAGTCACAGGCAGTACTCTGTACTCGAATACTTAAGTATTCCCACTGTGTGCAACTTTATAATAATACTTCTCACCTGTACCCAGGGGCGTGTCCAAAGAGGGGGGCAATGAGTGACCCCAGCCCCACTTTAAAAATGTGATTAAACTAATGTGACTTCCACTTTTTTTTTTTAAAAAAAAGGCCCCTAATTTTTTTTTACATGCATGCAGAACTTTATGAATTACAGATAATATATTCTAAATTTCCTGCAGCACCACTTTTTCTAAACTTCAGGGACATGTACGTTTACCTGAACACTTTTATTTACTCTTTCACTTTTTTCGCTACTTGTAAGCTTTCAGAAAACAACTTAAACATTTAAATCAGTTTTAGATTTAAAACTGCTTAACAGTGCTGCATAAGATTACATTTAATAGATCTTCACATAAATTCTTCACTTCACTTCTTCACTTCCTGCCACCATCGACTCACTTCAGTTTGCTTACCGGACTAATCGTTCCACAGACGATGCCATATCTCACCTGCTCCACACATCCCTGAGTCACCTGGACACTGGCAGAGGGAATTATGTTAGGATGCTGTTCGTGGACTACAGTTCAGCATTCAACACAATAATTCCCTCTAAGCTTTTCACCAAGTTGACGGATCTAGAACTCAGCTCATCACTGTGTCAGTGGATCCTCAAGTTCCTCACAGACAGACCCCAATCAGTGAGGGTGGGAAAACAAGTCTCCCCCTCCATCTCACTCAGCACTGGAGCGCCTCAGGGCTGTGTTTTAAGCCCCCTGCTGTACTCACTGTACACTTATGACTGTGTAGCCACATCAGACACCACCTCCATTGTCAAGTTTGCTGACGACACTGCTGTTGTGGGCCTGATCTCCGACAACATCGAGACGGCCTACCTGGAGGAGATTAGGAACCTGGAGACCTGGTGCCAGGAGAATAACCTCCTAAACATCAGCAAGACTAAGGAGCTGATCGTGGACTTCACTACAAAGCAGGCGAGGAATTACAAACCCCTCATCATCAGTGGCACGCCAGTGGAGAGAGTGGACAGTTTCCGATACCTGGGTGTCCACATCACTCAGGACCTGTCATGGTCCTGTCACATCAACACCCTGGTTAAGAAAGCCCGTCAGCGTCTCTTCTTCCTCTACACCAAGCGGTGCAAGTCCAAAGCTAGGAAGATTATGATGGACCTCTCCCATCCCAACAATGGACTCTTCTCACTGTTGAGGTCTGGGAAGCGCTTCCGCTCCCCCTTAAGGCCAAAACAGAGAGAATGAGGAGGAGCTTCTTCCCCCAGGCTATTCGGGCCCTGAACCAGGTGTAGGACTGGACTCTCACACACATCACATCACCACACATTTCCTATAATCCTATAATTTATAATCTTTATAATCTCTTCTGCTATTTGCACATTCTTTACTGTAAATTCCTAAGTTAATTTGTAAATTTTGTAGTAACCTGTAAATTGTAAATATTGTAAAACTTTTTTTCTGTCATTTAATGGTCGGGCATTGTACAGCTACAAGCATTTCACCCCCATGTCATACTGTGTATGGTTGTGTGTGTGTGTGTGTGTGACAAATAAAATTTGAATTTGATTTGATTTGATTTGAATTTGAAATTAAATTCAAATTTTCACAACAGGAATATAGGATTATAAAAAAGTTTGTTTTTCCCTGTTTAAATTTTTACTGATGATACTTTTGGAAAGGCTTGACAGCATGTTAAGTAATCGGTTACTTAACTACCCATCCATTTAAAAAAAATTAATAAAAAAACAAGGTGAATGGATTCTGCCCTATTACACACACTGTCACATCCACATATAATTCAAAATTATAATTCAAAATTGATTAACCTATAAAAATTTAAGGTTCATTTATGAGAATGATCAATAAAATAATACATAAGAACAGTCACAGGGACACTTATATGCACAACAAATATCTTCACTTTGACATTGAAAGTACATTTTCTTGAGATCCAATCCTGTGAAAAACTAATTACAATCTGACAGCTTCCATTTGAATTAAAAGGGTAACATGTTGATAATGCACTTGATTAATTGATCATGACCACTTCTATAAAAGCTGAGGTTTGCTGGAATGGAGCATTCCGGTGTCTTAACACAGCGGCAAGGAGGGAAAACGTCATCTCTGTCCACCTTTCACACCCATTAACGTTGTTGTCAAATGTCGTAATTGTGGAGGAACGAGTTAAAAAAGTAACTGCGGCTTCCCATCGATCTGAGAAAGGTTACAGGGTCATTTCCAAACAATCTGAAGTCCATCATTTTGCAGTGAGAACAATTATTCACAACTGGAAAACATTCAAAGCAGTCGCCAGTCTTCTCAGGAGTAAACGTCCCAGCAAATTCCACACCCAGTGCATGATCTTGGACGTGCAAACAACTACATCCCAGACTCTACCGACCTCAGTTAGCATGTCAAATGCAACACTTCTAGAAATGTCCTTTGGAGAGACGAGACCAAAGTGGCAATGTTTGGCTGTAATGCAGAGCACCACGTTTGTTGAAAACCAGATACAGCATATCAGGACAAACACCTCGTGTCATGCACAGTGGCAGAGGGGTCATGGTTTAGGCTTGTTTTGCAGCCACAGGACCTCAGCACATTGCAGTACACAAAACTTAAACCGGCTATTATAACTATTGTTATAATCATTAACAAATTTCATATTCCTACAGTGATACACTGACTGCAACTGTTTTCTTACCCCTATTCATCATTCTAGGTACTCTGAACCAGAACAGTGAGTCACTTCCTAGACTTAAAAAAGGAATGGAAAAAAAACACATCAGACTCTTGATGACTCATGTGTTGCTTTGAGATGGACAAACAAAGGATGTATTAGTGAGGAGCTGGGCAGAATTCATGGGAAGCTGTGTCATGTGAGCTGAAGAGTCTGCAGCTTAAAAAAAATGCAAGTTTTCCTGGAAAGAGTACTTTAAATGTTTTATAGATCTGACGTGAATATCATCCATGTTGTCTTACAAACAGTCCTTAGAGAATTCATTTAAAATGATAGACCAAGCATATTCAGTCCTCTACAGTCCTTTGCTCTGAGTGACTGCCTGATAATACGGTGCAAACATGGCGTTCCACATCTGTTTGAGCAGCTGCAGAAGTTTAGAAATCCACATGAACGCAGACGGGAGAGCTGCAGGTAAAAAAAGCACAACAGAAACGCATTTATAGTCACTTTTATTTTAACTTCTAAAAGATGATGATGTACCAGCAGAACTAAGGTTTCACCCAACCTGGATCCATCCGAAAAAAGAGCATGTAGAGGAGGATGGCAGTCAGAAAGATTCTCCGGAAAGGGAATGAGCCGGAGCCAATCATCAGGAGTTTTCGGTATAAAAACCTGATCACAGCCTCAAGTTTATGGACTAAAGTACCTGCAGAACAAAAGCAAAATCACAAACAGTTAACAGTTTCAGTCTTTTTTAGGCCGCTTGGTGTAATGCATCTCATAAGGGTTGAGGCTGAAGTGTCAGACCTTGGGATGAGACAGGATGTTCGGTGACGTCAGAGCTTCCACTCATCCTGGGATTTAGAGGAGGGTCTTGATTTTGTCGCTCTTTTTCTTCTATGATATCCAGCGCTGTCTGTCTGTGTTCTTCTGTGAAGGCGCTGCTAAAAACCTCGCCTGTGACCAGCTCCCGAGCCTCGTCTGCCTCTCCCAGCGGCACAAGGACATGCAGCAGGTACAGCTCTGCCACTGTCCCGAAGCTAGTTGCCCTGCTGTTGGATGGGTAGTGTAACCAGGCTCTGGTCACCTCCTGCATTACAGCAGGCTCACCCACCTTGGAGTAAAGAAGTATACTGCCAAAATGAGACACAAAATCACATTAGTTAGTATTTTACTGAAGTTTTTAAAGAAATAAAATCCTAAATAGTTAATGCAATACTTTTCTAAACCCCTTATGTTAAAGCTTAAAGTCTACACATGAGTCAAATCTTGTTCATCTGACTTAAAATCCACTGTGGTGGTCAAGTATATCTTTCAATTCTTTGTAAAACACAGACAAACACATCACACCTTTTAGCAGAAATAAGTTATTTTGGGTGTCCTGCATTCTTGTCCTTCAATCTTTAATTCTGAGAATGATGGCACCACACATATCACCATCAGTCCCAGAAGTCAGAGGTTTAAGTAGGAAACATGGCGTTCCTAAGTATTGGCACAGTATCTGGGAAGCTTGGCTCCAAATTTATGGATATGAAGGCGTGATAAATGTCTGTTTCGTTACTAGAACAAGGCACTTTTATGTAGGATTTTTTTGAGTTTATCACCCATTTCCAGTCGTTGTCCAAATATTTCAAAAAGCCAACCGTTTTTCATTGGACCTACCCACTGACATAATAGATTTGGGATTATAGTCTCCAATTTTGCCTGCTGAAGAGCTTTGGAGGGCATACACTTTGGACTTCACAGACTTTATAGTTTTTCCTACAGATAAAGACCTCTTCCATAGCCATTCAGACCTCATCAAAGCAATTGAGTAATAAATAAAAGTTCATTTTTTTTCTTACACTTTGTACAATAGTGTGGGCTTTTACAAATGTGACCTCATTGGGTAAAAAAATATGGCTCATCAAGTCAAAACTTCTAGTTTTCTATTTATGGGACAGTCTGGGCAATGAGCTAGCAGAACTCGCTCTGTCATTTTACACATTTATTCATTTAAGCCTAAATAATTGTGATGACAGATGTCTTTTATTTACTACAACAACATTTCTTTATCACAAAAGGCTGAAGTCATTAATATAAGGTTTGATTATAATAGCACTCAGAATGAAGCAGAAAAACACAGCTCCTATAAGTGATTTCAAACAGCTATTCTTTTGAAATTCAGCATCTGAGAGACTTTATACTGTTTGAGTGAAACTGTGACTATGTACCCTCTTAATCTAAATTGAGATCAGTCAGTAAAAAACAGTGAATTGTTCATGTCTTTTAAAAGTTTTATTTTTAAACGTCGTTATTAGTAAGTTTGTCATATTTGAATATTTCTGTTATTTGTAATTACATTTTATTTTCATTTTTAATTCATGATTAATTATATAATTAATGACGGATCAAATGTGCTGATTGAAAAAACATGTCTTGGAGAATTTGCATATTTGAACTGTAATACGATTTGTATTTTATACTTTATTTCATATTGCGTCCACCTGCCCAAAGGCTGGGGATCAATAGATCAGTGTGTAATAATAATAATAATAACAATAAAACTCTTTCCTCACCACATCTGCATGATCTTCGCTGGTATTTTCTCCTGCTCATACTGTTGCAGAACCCAGCAGAGGACATCACGCCACTGATTGAGCTCAGCCAGAGCCTGAATCCCTAAGATGCAGAAACCAGCCTTGAGCTCTGCACATCTGCAGGAACAGATGTTTCTGTTATAACACAAAAATCCAAGCTTCCAGTTAAACATGTGCGTGAAGCTTCAGGACCCTCACCTGCTGTCCTCGGGCTCCAGGCCGGCGAGACTCTCCAGACCACTGAGACATGTGTCAAAAGCTGCTTGGAAGTCTCTGTGCACCATCATTTGTTCTGCAGCCGACTCCAGAGTGTTGAACATCTGGGTCACAGCAGCAGAGAGCGGAGGGCTGGCGGCCTGGAAGCTGTTCATGACTCCCGGATGAACTTAAAACAAACCCAACAAACACTCAAAGGGTTTAAAGCACTTTAGCTTGCAGCTAAGCACGAAATTCTCCACAACGGTTTGTTTACCTTCCGTTTAGCTTCCTGGTATTAGCCCACTGTCCAATCAGACGCCACAGTCTTCAGAATGTCCGAGGCAGCCAATCATATTGCAGCTCTTTCCAAAGCACGTGATACATTTTTTCCCAAGCTTCTAAACACGTGTGCGGAGTAGAAGAGTGTGTTGTTCACACAGTATAAGCGTCAAAAAGCTCATCTGCTGCTTCTGTGAAAAGTAAGTCACACTTGTATGTTATATAGTGGATTAATGATCACACCTGTATGAGTTTAATGAGGGAAAGAGGCTATTTTTATGTGTTTTTAAGACTGGTGCCTCACTAGGAGTTGGGTAGCTAACTTGTTAGGCTTATTGTGACGGCCAGTATCGTGTAACTAAACGGAATTAACAGCATTTTACCATTTCTTGTTGGAGGGGGGTGGGTGATGATGATGATGATGATAGTGCTGTAAATGTTCAACAGACCAAACGTTAAAGTTTATCACCGAAGCTGCTCATTCCCGTTTTATTGAGATTTAACAGCTCGGTGGATTCGCTAATCCTAACTTGCCTATAAAATCTTTAGGTTTACGTTATTAATCATGGAAGGAAAATTGTAGTACTGCACTTGTCGGCCACTTTGTAAGATACATCTGTTTACGATTCAGCCAATCACGCGGCAGCAACTTGGTGGATTTAGTGAAATGTGAAAGAAAGGTGATGTAGGCGAGTTTGAATACGGCATAGTTGTTGGTCTGAGTGTTTAAGAAGATGCTGATCTGCTGGGATTTATAATATTTTTAATATTAGTGTTGGGTACTAGAGACCAGCTCAATGTTTATAGAGTTGTAGAAGAAGACAGTCTGAATGCGTAATCAGTTTTATTTAGACTTCTCTCCCCCAGGTTTACTTAACTTTATTAGTTAGTTTGTAAAGATGTTGCAGTTTATTTTCATTCTGTTTTTTTTTTTTTTGTTAGTAGTATTACTTAAAAAATACGTTATAAATGGATTTTTTTATTCTACCTACCTACACAAATGCATGTCATATTTAAATAATATACATCGTCTTGAGGTTCTTAAAAGTAAATCATAAATTAATTAAAATCCAAACATCCTCCTGAATCCCGGGCTTCAGCTCAGGCAGTGTGGAAGAAATTGGCAGTCATTGGCGAGACATGTCGCCTCAGACCATCCATTTGTCTTCTCTTGTTTTCACTGTTGTGTGGTGTAAGGATACATGTGAAAGTCCTAAAAATTCGTGAACCCAAGTTTGCTTGACTGGTGATTTGTTAATGTCTTCGCAGCATCTTTAAAAATGGCAAAAAGCCTTCGGAGTAAATTTAAGCGAAAGATGCGGGCAGAGAAGAGGAAGAAGAACGCTCCAAAGGAGCTGAATCGTCTGAAACAAGCTCTGACCCTCGATAAGAAAGGAGAAGTCGCCATGACCGACATGCAGGAGATCGCCACAGTGGTGCCAGCTGAGAAGATAAAGAAGCAGGCCGACGTTAACATGGAGGAGGCAGAGCCTGATGGTAAGACAGTGAGCACCACAGTCAGCAGCCTTTATAGTTTGTTTGGTTTTTTTTTAATTACGAGGCGATGTCACACCTTTTTCTGTGTCACGTGTATCGTATCATGTGTGCGTGTCTGTGTGTCTGTGTTTCAGATGGCAAGATGGACATGGACAGCAAGCGCAACAAGAAAACTCTTCTGGATGAACATGGACAGTATCCGGCGTGGATGAGCCAGCGGCAGGCCAAGAAAATGAGGGGCAAACGATTGGGAAAGAAAGGTGGCAAGGGAAAGAAGAAGAAGAATGTTGCCTGGTAAACCACTAAACGGGAAGACCGTAATTCTAGCTTAAAGACTCTGGAAGCTGAAACACAGCATCCTTTCGTGATAATTGTTGTGTTTCTTAATTAAATTTCATTGTGTCTGGTGGATTTGAAGATTTCCGGGCTTTGCCACAGAGCCTGAGATCGTACAGAAGTTCACTGCAGAAACTGGTTTGTTCTCATGGAACAGCAAAACCCTCTCTGACTTGAGATCAGAGGACGGAAAACGTGTGTGTAGTGTGTCTGCAGAAATGTGAGTGGTGCACGTGTATTCTCTGCCGCAAGTTAAGTCTCTAAACTCCCATTAAAAAATCTGTCCTATGATTTATTCTGTTCACTTGTTCTTTTCATTTTCTTGACATCGTGCAACTCTTGCCCACCTCCAGTGGCCCCTGAAGGTGTGTCAAAAAAACAGAATTATTAGTATTTTAATATGATTTATAATTTCAATTGTTGTTTGTCATAACTTTAATTCATTACGCACATTCTTTACAATTCCAGTACTGTGCAAAAGTGCATGGTGGATGCAGATGTGATGGTGCCTCTTTTATCGTGTACTTGTCCGGTTTCCTCTTTTTATGGACACACTGCATGCACAACATGCCGAGATATGCCGACAATCACCTCGTTGGTACAAAACTCCTATTTCAAGCCCTTCACCCTGTGTTATCTTTGCCGTTTTTCATACATTCAACTAAAGAAATGACAATAAATGATGTTTTTGGTGACAGACTAGTAAACACAACTTAAAATTAGTTCATTGCTAAGTTGTCTGTTATGTGTATACACATAAATCTTGAGTTGTGTGTGTGGGGGGGGGGGGGGGTTACACTTGAATGATTCATAGGTCAGTGTTAAGTGTTTCAACAATCAAACAAACATTCCTCTAAATTGGTCGGGTACAATGACTGGGCTAAAACTGAGTTTAAAAAAAAGCAGCCAAAGTCCAAAACTATGAAGCAGGTCAAGAGCACTTTAAAAAATTACAAGAAGGTCTGGCTCGTACAATATATTGAAAAGAAAAACTTTAACATTTCTTAAAATGTGCATCATAGGCTATGTCTATCATCTGGTGATTTGTTTTTGCTACATCTGTGTAGCAGTGGATGCTATGGAGGTATATCATAAAAGGCCAGACCTGTGTCTCCCCAGTTATAGGTCTTAAATTAAAAAAAATAAAATAAAGTGAACCAGGATCTTTCACCTGTCAGGTAATTGCCTGAACCGCTGCACAATAAAGTGACCTGTTTAATGCCGGTCCTTAGCCATAGTTAACGTGATACTGGCCTAATGTTTTTGTGAGGGTTTTCTACTTTTACCATTTCTGTTAGACTGCCAAATGTTATCAATGTTGGCTTCTTATAATTTAATTTTGTAAACACGGGTAGAATAATGAAACAGATGTTCTCCAGCCATTATGGTTTGTGGCTGTGCATAGAGAAGATGACTTGGCCTGCATAGCTTTGAAGCTACTGTTTCACAGTAAAATACATATTAAGTATTTTCTTTCCCACACTAGATAACTCTTCCCTTTTTTGTAATACTAACACAAACATGGTGTTATACCAATGAACATGCATTGTTTAAGTGCGCAAGAAATTGCGCCTGCTGCAGAGTCGTTACATGTTTAAGGATTAATCATCACCTCGCTCATCACTGTGTCCAAACACCAAGATGGCGATGGCTAAAATGATCAGCTGGTGCTCCACATAAGTGTTTTCAGGTCACTGTAACCGCATCAGAGGAAAGACAAAGCACAGGTTACCAGGAAGCTTTTATTAGAATAGCAGAGCCATTTCTGGTCATAACTGTGATTACATTGGTAAAATAAAAATCCAGTGAAAGAAATGAAGAATAAGGTCCTATACCATCAGTTCCTTGCAGAGGTGTACACGTTTGCTCCTGATCAGGTTTGGCCTGATGCTTTTTCAGTCGGCACATTCAAAGCGAAATATTACACAAATCAACTGATTTTAAAAATTTGCTCTGATTTGATTGTTAAATACAAATTCCTCCTCCTGTTCAACAATATTGAAGTTTGTTTAAGTGAAGCTTGTGCAAAAATAGACTTTGGGAGCGTGTTGCTCACTCGATCAGCTGAACGTAAGCGGCCGGGAACAGACCGGTACGTCCGTGACACTGTCCCTTCCACCAGCCCTCGTCAATCATCTCTATGTTGTAGATTATGTCGTCTGGATTGAAGGAGATCTCGTCATCGGCCTCTGCGTGAAAAAAGAAAAGCAAAGGATTTATGCTCACATTAAAAGGAAAAATAAATACAAAAGCACTTGTGTCACAGCGCCAAAGGAACACCTGTGCTCACGATCCCCTTTCAGTATGTAAACAAGGCAAACCAAAGTAGCCCAGATCAGCTATTCCACAATGAAACAGAACATCTGAAACAGAAAATGGAGAGTCTTACCTCCAATATAGTCATAAATCGCTATTGCCTTCTGGCCACATGTCAGGTCTTCATAGTCGTTCTCGTCAGCTGGGGGATAAAATATGCGAGATTAATGATCAGTAGCCACGAAAGGGGTCCTGATTAACTCACGGCTTTGCTTAGAGGCAGACCTTCACGCTGAGGAGGAGGAGGAGGGGGATGACCGATGTCTTCATACTCTCCATCATCATCATCCACATCTATTGACCTTTCAGGCAGAGGAGGGGCGCCCGGTTCCTCAAAATCGTCCAAGCGTGGTGGCAAGGCCGGGGGCTCCTCGTATTCTGGTTCCTCCTGAAAAGTGAAGTTAGATGATTTGTAGTTAAGCATCACAGGTGAGGATCATTAGAAAGGAACCCGTTTCAGAGACTTAGGTTAGTTGCTGAGTTTTGGAGATACCAGCTGTGAAGATGTCTCTCTTCTTACAGCCAATGCCAGTTTCCAACAATGGCTACTACTACTGCAGCCACTTAGTTTTAATATTACTCTTATTAATCTTTCTGGGTCGCAAAATAAACTTTTAACATATTTTCAGGCGAGAATGTAGCTGTGTAAACTTCAAATATCTGAGCCGGCGAGAACAACAAACTCCCGGCATATCGTTTTCAAACCCCCGCGGCCTTTTGCTACTCAGGTTAAACATGATATATAAGTCACTTAGATAACTTAAACATTGTGTGGCCTTTTTCAGTGATTTATTTGTTCGTGAGTAAATGGGTTTGGCTGAGATTAAAGTTATTAGATTAGATTAGATTAAATAAAACTTTATTAATCCCTCGGGAGGGTTCCTCCGGGGTTTTCACACAGCTGAATAAATGTCAAACAGAAAAGTGATTAAACAGAAATGTGAGATGGTAGAGAATTTACGCCAGCGTCTGGTTATATTTTAGACAGCGAGGAGCAGACGGCAGAGTTTCACTGCACCGAGAGAGCTCGTGACGTAATTCTGAAGGCTAGACCTTCACCATCGCTCATTTCCGGTTGCCCGGCACCTGAGGACCACGAAGCCCGGGTCCTCAGGTGGATGCAGCCTCTGAATTTGGACACCCCTGCTGTTATAATAACGGTGACATTTAACTTATTTTATCCGATAAATAAACATAGTAAAATTCAAGTTTTTTGCATATATAGGTATATGTATACCTATATATACAAAAACATATAAATATATATAAATATGTGCATGCTGGAGGAAAGATGGGTGAATATGAGTCCCATGTTTTAAACACGAGTTGTTATTTGGTACATCTGATTTTTCATATGTGTTTCTCACCACCGGCTCCGGCTCCAGCTCTGGCTCTGGCTCTGGCTCTGGCTCTGGCTCCAGCTCCAGCTCCGGCTCCGGCTCCGGCTCCGGCTCCAGCTCCGGCTCCGGCTCTTTCTGAATCTCTGGAGTGCGACGGTGGATTTCTGGTGTTGGCATATCGTCCTCTGGATCAACATGATGACCTGGTGGTACTTGAGATTCCTCCTCTCTTCTTCTTTCTTCCTCCTAAAAGAAAGAACATCAATCACGTGAGCTGAAAACAGCTCACCTTGTAGCTCTTTACATTTTTGCAGCGCAGCGTACCTGCTGCTGTCTGCGTTTGGCCTCCTCTCGCTCTCGGCTCTCTCTGGCTTGCCTCCTCGCTCTCTCTTCTTCTGCTTTCTTCCTGTTCTCCTCATCAGAAGCCTTGGCCATATTCTCAAAGCGTGCTTTCAGTTTCCCTGCACCTGCACTCGCTGCATAATAAAATCCAAAGTGAATATGAATGCAGTGCATCATGGAAACCATTGAACAGTTGTGGATTTAATTGCTTGCCAGACAGATGGCAGAGTGTGAGTGATTATGTTGGAGAAACAAATGAACTTACAAGCCTCTACTGGCTGTGTCTTTTTATATGCAGAGGTCGGGGAGTCCATGTCTGTGAAGCCTGCTGCACTCTAGAGGTTAATAATAGAAAGAAAGAATTATTTTTCAGAAGTTTGAATTGTCACTACAGATATCATGTTTCAATAATGACGGTTACAGCTGCAAGAATACTCAAGCAGGCGATTAACTGACTGGCAGGAAATAAATCAAAATTAAAAATTAAAAGCTGGAGGTTTGACAATCTGCTGCTTGTCTGTTCCTGTCAGGTCAGGATGATGTACAGGCTATGAAACAGCCTTATTTCAGCTGATGATGTGGGCACATCTGGGCCAATCTGTTACTGGGGACCTCTGATACTCGGGCTAAACCACAAAATAAGTGGAGCTAAAAATGTGATCAAAGTCCCAAGAAGCAAGATGTTTGATGGTTTTTTGTTTTTTTTAATGCTTTTGCTTAAGATTAAAAATCTTTTTTTGCAGAAGTTCCTTGGCTAAGAATCAACAGTGGTTACACAGCAACAACATATACAAAAAAATTATACAATAAAGCATCGGTAACTGTCAGTGTCGCCTCAGGCCAGATGGGGGTGTAGTAAGGTTCAGGCCCACTCACTTAAATCTTTTAACAAGTTGTGCCAAAGGTTCTACAGTGACTTTGAACATGACAAGACATCAGTTCAGTTGCGTCTAAGTACAAGTTATTTAGATATGTCACCACTTTGCAAAGGTCTGGAAGAAGACCCAAACAGTCACCATCTCAATATGAAACAGGCTGGGCTGTAAAGACAAGGGCGGATCTACAGGGGGGCAAAGGGGGCAACTGGCCCAACTACATATAAGGTATTTTTACATACTTCACTGAAGAGGTATGTGCCACCCTAGACCTCTTGCCCTTCCTTTGCCCCCCATGTAAAATTTTCTAGATCCACCACTGTGTGAATACAATAACATCCTTTACCTTTTTGACAGTAAGTCAAATCAGTGAGTAAGATGGGAACAGACCAGCATTGGTCTCATAAATAAGAATGTTTATTCTGGTTATACAGAACAAGCAGACTATTCAGGCTAAGAATAAGATGTACAGTGGTGGAGAATGGCTTTAAGGTTTTAGGTAGGTATTAAAACATTTTTAAGTTCATTTTATGAAAATGAAAACAGAAATAATCGATGTTAATTCCAACATTTAGCATGTGTGCCTCACTTTTTCCAAAGTATTAATTATTCCCCAGATGTTATGGCTACTTTCCATTTTATTCCAGATTAAACAATGAATCCAAAGACAATAATACAGAATTTCATCCTTGATGCTGACCTTATCCATGCGGTCTGCCTGTACGCCATACCGGCCACCGAAACCTGCTGAATAATCTGAACACAGAAGCACTTCATCAGTGTGATGAATACAGGAAGTCTGTTCCTGTAAATAACACATCCGTGGCTCTCTCCTCTAACCTTTTTGTGACTGATGTTTCTCCGTCTCAGCTTTGTAATCGTACCCCAACGCAGCTTTGTCGACTTTCTCCTTCTCAACACCAAATTTTCCTCCAAATCCCTTTGAGTAATCTGCACAGAATAAAGCAATCAAGTGTCATGAAAAAAACGGTGGCCGAACCTGCAAAAGCTGCAATTTTAACTCACCTTTCTGCGACTGATGCTTCTCTGTTTCTCCTTTATAGTCATACCCCACGGCAGCTTTGTCTACCTTCTCCTTCTCCACCCCGTATTTCCCTCCAAATCCCTTAGCGTAGTCTGGTGAACATAAATTTCAAATGCATAAAAAAGCAAATATAAAGCACATAATATAAAAAGAGACAGTTGCTACAACCTGAACTCACCTTTCTGAGACTGATGCTTCTCAGTCTGACTCTTGTAGTCGTACCCCAAAGCCGCCTTGTCCACTTTGTCTTTCTCGACACCGTACTTTCCTCCAAATCCCTTTGAGTAATCTAAAGCAGTGAGTTATAAGAATGTAAGATTTAGACAAACTTCTGATAGGAGAATAGTGAATGACAGATGCAGGACAGTGGACGTACCTTTCTGAGATCCATGCTGTTGCACTTCTCCTTTGTATTCAAAGCCGACGGCAGACTGCACAAAGATTGAAATCATAATAAAGATTAAGCATCGTATGTGTGGAACTTTTCTTACTGAAGAAACATCAGCTGTGGAACAGGCTCCCAGTGTGGATTAAGGAGACAGACACTCTCTCTACTTTTAAGATTGGGGTTCAAACTTTTCTTTTTGACAAAGCTAATAAATAGAGCTGGATCAGGTGACACTGAAGCCTCACCCACAGATGCTGTAAAGCTGGGGTGCTACAGGACTTCCCATGATGAACTGAGCTCTTCTTTTCCACTACCGATGCATTTATATGTCACTACTCCATGTCCTCTCCTCTCCTTCCCCTCACACCCCAACAACAGATGGCTGCCCCTCACTGAACCTGCCTCTGCTGGAGCTCTCTTCCCATAAAAACTGAGTCTCATTTCTCTATTTGTCATAAAAACAGGCTATCATTGATCCCTTTCCCTTTCCTTTAAAGTCAGCTTCTGATTGGCTAACTTTGACCATGTTTAAAAGGAGTATCCACCAGTATATGTAGGTATAATAGAAACAATGGAAAGTATAATAGATCCCAGTTTTAACTGTACCGTTCACAGCAGATGGCCGCCCCTCCATGAGCCAGTCTCTACTGGAGGTTTGTTCCAATTAAAAGGGAGTTCTTCCTTCCCACTGTCACCAAAGCACGTGCTCACAGTGGGTCATATGAATGTAGTGATTTTCTTTTTTTTCTTTGTATTATTGTAATGTCTTTACCTTATAATTAAAGCCCTTTAGGGCAACTGTTGGCGCTATATAAATAAAATTGAATTGAATGAATCCTGTTGTTTGATGGCATAGAGCAGCAGACAGAAACACAGCAGAGACGGAGACCTCATCATGTCATTTAAATCACATCTGAGTTACAGAATATCAAAGAAAAGATGTTAATGTGGGTGCAGTGTGCTCCCTTTTACTTATTGTTGCCTATTGTGAAAGAGTCTGCTTGTCTTCTCACCTTGTCCACGCGGTCCTTCTGAACACCATATTTCCCTCCGAACCCTTTCGCTGCATCTTTCTGGGAAGAGTGCTTCTCCACCTCTGCTACATAGTCGCTACCCAGAGCCACCTGGACAGCAGAGACACATCCGTTCAAACAAAAAGGACACCGTTTAAAGAAATGGTGGGCACAGAGTCGAGGGTAAAGAGGAGTCGCAGTAAATGATAGAAGCATATCACCATAATTCCGATTTCAATGAGAAAAACGTGTTAACCTTGTCCATTCGATCCGTCTCCACTCCAAACTTCCCTCCATATCCGTACGATGCTTTGGGAATGTTCTCCTTCTGCTTCACTTTCTCATGCTCCTCAGTGACCTTGTTTCTGAGCTCTGCAACACTGCAGGGGCCAAAACACATGAATAGTGAAACAGACGGAGTTCATGCTATTGCGAACTCAATCACTAACACTCATACACTCATCATGGTAATTTTAAACTGTTAGTATAGTAGTTGTTCCTCTGCTGCTTACTCTTAATCTGTTCCAATATTAAAATCTCTTACGAGTCACAAATTCAAGGTCACAAATGCTCAGAAGCTCTGAGTACACGGATACTGCTAATGGGCGGGTTTTCCCAATAGGGTGGGTCATGTGTCTGTCTAACTAACCACAACACTCTCTTAGAAGATTAATTAAGTTTTCTGCTTGATGAGGATCCACAGCAACTTTGAAGGTTACCAAATATTCATTAATGAGTGAATTATTGACCCTGAATAAGCCACAATTGATACAAAATCTGTCCCACCCGGTCAGCAGAGGTTTAAATATCACTGTCAAAGAGTTGTCAACATCACCATCATCATACATTATCCATATTAGGAAAGACTCGCGGCCTGACAGCTTACGCTGTGCTCTCACTTCCTCTTCCTGTTGCTGCACAGCACCCACTGTGTCCTGAACTCATCTACGTGCACTATAAAAATAATATTTCCAGGAACAGGCTGCACGTCTTTTCACCTGATGTGTTCTTTACGTCCTGAGCCCTCGATGGTTTTGGCCCCCCACCTCTGCTCCTGCTCTGACACGTCATTCTAAAAAACACACACACACATAAACACAAAATCAGAAATGATTGACGCAGAGGTGTCTACCCAACCCTCCCTACAGTGACGCTCACTCCAGGAAGTACACAGTACCTCAAAGTCAGGGTCCGTCTCCCAGTCATCCCCCTCTCCAGCCACCTTCATGCTCACATTGTGGCCCACCACTGACTTCCACATCTGGGGGTGGGAGATTAAAACACAGTGAGCCACAAAGGACAGATGCAATAAAGATCAACGACCCCTTCGTGCATTAAAATGATTATTCTCTGTTTAGGTGATCACTAAAAATAAACTAACGCACAACCACAAGCTCTGACCAAACTCTGCTCAAGTCTCAAAAAGGAAGTTATTCTGAACGTGATGGTTCATTTCCCCAAAAAGAACATACACTTTTCTTATAAAACATGTAACTAAAACACTGAAAAAGCTGCATTATAATATATTATTTAAGAACATTATGCACTGCATATGTTAAAATCATCTTTAATAAGGTGGAAATGAGAGATTTTATGTCGTGAGGGAAGCAGATAATCTAATAAAAATGAAGTCTTTTTCAGTAGCTGGCTACAATTTATCTTTAATTATATTTTTATGCCACTTTTATTGCCATAAATGGTAATTCTAGGCTAGTAATGACAGTCTCAGTAATGCTGGGCTTGTTATTTTTAATATTGGACACACAGTTCAGGTAAACACTGAGTTAAAAGCAGAAAATAGGTTATTCCCGTATTATTTAATCACTTTTATGTCATTCAAATGCTTCGCATCTGAAAACATGAGGCTGTTAAGTCACATTTGTCGCTACTAACGTTTCACTGTGCAGCACTTTAAACTGCGACTGCTTACATCTACTTCCTTAATTTAACGGAAATATTAACAGAGGAAAGTTAGACGCTGGCTTGTTAGTAGCTTCACTTTGAATACAAATATAAGATCTTTACCTTTCAGTTGTTGCGCAGTTTGCCCGTGTTTAGATGAATAATGTGCAACAGTAAGCGGTCCTGCGGGGTCTTTGCACGAGTCGCCGCACTCTAACGGGCGAGGAGTGAACGCGGATCTAGCACACGTGAGCGCGCTTTGGTGAAAATACCTGCACAAGTGTCGCCCCTGTCTGCCCTGGGGATTTAAGAGTTCATACCTGACAGCAGCGTGGCCGTTTTCTTTTATTTTTCATATATAAGCGTTTAAATTAATTGTAGGGATTTAAAAATATATATAGATAGTGAAGTGCTGCATTCAAGTACCGTCCGAAATCAAAGAAAGTCCACCAGACATGCGCTCTTAAACAGTTTCAGGTCATAAAAATCTCCTCTTATGTTTTCCAAGCTAAAGCAGTTTAAGACCGATTTAAGTAGACTGATTACAGACCAGCTGCTGTGGTGCAGTTGCAACATTTGGGGGCTTACACAACTTAAAACAGCTGGGAAAAATGATAATGAGCACTCACTTTTGGAGTCTGTCTATGCCTCAATAATAAAAATGGGGTTGGTTAAAAGCGTTTGCAGTTTCTGCTTGTCAAAACCAATCTCAGAGGGCCACTGGTGCGAAATGGGAGGGTAGGTCCTAAAGTATTCGGGAAAAATAATCAATCCCGTTACCAAAAAGCAAGCAATGCATCCTGGTGCACCTCCCTATATAACGTCAGCAAACGAAAACGCTCCTACATAGTAAAAGTAATAAAACCAGTTTTAAAGTGAGTCAAACACCTAAAATAAACTAAATCTACAAAAACAATGTCAAGAAACAAAAGCTGTGACCTTATTTGCAAGATTTCTAAGTGTCATTGTGCAGATGTGAGCGTGAACGGCGCATTAAGACTGGGCTGTATTCTCGTGTAATACCACCGAGAACCACAAGATGGTGCAGTGAGTCAGTGTAACAGGAGGTATGCCACCATCATTCAAGCTCATCTTAGCTCACAGGTGTCGAATTACAGGCCTCAATGGTCGCTGTCCTGCTTGTTTTCCAACTAACCTGCCCTTGTAGCTTCTTATTGGCAAAGCACACCTGATCCAGGTAATCGGCAGCAGGTAGAGCAGGGATATCTCAAAAACAAACAGGATGCTGGCCCTTGAGGACTGGGGTTCAACATGTTTACACATTGTCACAAAGCTCAAATCATCTCACACTTTGTTTTTGAACACTGACAGGGAATTCCGGCTACTCAAATGGTCTCCAGTCACCAGATCTCGAAACAAGAGAAACTTTGGGATGTCTATAATGGATGTACAGCGGACAATTCTGCAGAAACTGTGTCAGTCATGTTTATGTGGACCAAAATCTTTGAGAAATGTTTTCAGCACTTTGTTTAATCTGTGAAATTAATAATTAGGTCAGCTCTGAAGACAAAACAGTTTCCAAACTGGTACCAACAAGGTGTGCCTAATAAAGTGTCCACATTTTACCTTATATATTGTCTAATTGAAGTTTGAGCATTTTTCATATTTAAATGGATAATTGTATTACTTTTAGCGTTTTACTTACTTTTAAAATATTAAAGTCTTCATTATATTCACCTGTTTAAAGAATGTTTTATTTCATGATTTAATTTCTAACTTCTTTAGCTCATTTTTCCATTTAATTGGTCATTTTGACACATATATTCACCTTACAATTCAACTTTAATAAAACATGCATTATTTAAAGCTCCAATATTCAGATGTCTGAAAATGTCCAAAAAAAGAAGCACTGTGAAATATTGGGTCTTTATTCTGTTAGATCCACAAAAGCATCTGTAGACCTACAAGAGAAGCAGATTTTGCTTAAAATTACTGATTAAATAAACTATGTGCATCATTTCTAAGTACCAGAAACAGGTTATTGTTTATTTTGTCTTTTAGTCCCTGACTTATTACAAGAAAAAAAAATGCTAGAGGCAAAAAACTTTCACCCAGACGTCACTTACATTTAAAAATATCTTTATTAAAAGCTGTGATTGTTGTGTCAGCAGTAACAGTGAGTGTATACAGATCCTCCTCCCATAAAGAAAAGCAGTTTTAGTGTTTTATAGATTATGTGGGCATTTCAAAAAGTTACAGTGTGCCACCATTTCTCTCAGCTGGCCTGGACCTGAGCTTCATTTGATCTCTCAGAAGAAGAAGAAGATGATAATGGTCGAGTAAACAGGCTTTCCAATATAATAACCAAATTATTTAGAATCATTTTATGAATGTAAAAGTAAAGAAAGTGATTTAAAACTAACAAAGCCCAAATAAAGGGTAAACCAGGGTAAATTAAAAACCGCCCACTGTCTAACAGGAAAATGGATCCATTCTTGAAGAGACCTGATTCTAAACCACCAACACTTTAATGACACTTTATTATCCTACACAGCCCTTTCAACAGTTATTTACAAATGCAGGTGTGTGTTTAAGGTGTGAAGCAATGTAAAGAGTTTCACCAACACAATGATTAAACAGAGGGTGAGGAGGGTGAGGAGGGTGAGGGTTCCGATATAAGTTATGCTACATCCGGTTAAGTCCATAATATAATGGGACGGATATCATTAGAAATCACAGCAGTCTTCCTCACTGTGGTAACATTGCACCTGAAGGCAACTTCATCTTCATCTGCCATCAAAAGTACAGAGCAAACTGTGAACAATCTAAATCTGCAGCAGAAGCATGGAGTGGGAATCATACTGGACATGTAAGAGGAAAACCCCACACGACGCATGTTCATATGTACAAATATTAATATAATGTCCCATTTAGGAAAAAAGGAAAGAAAGGACAGCATAATACAGGAATGTGTAAGTAACTCAAATTGCACTGCGCTCCATTTTTGTGCATGAAACGAACAGATAAGGAAGAGACTGGACTAGAAGAGCACGCCCTGAACCTCAAGCCATCGTAAAAGAAGAGCCGGCATTTGGAGAAAGAGGCTTAACGCTTTCTGGTGGAGTTAGCTCCACAAAATCCCTGCGTTTACGCTGCAGGCAGTTAGCAATTAACAGGTTACATGTGGTTCATCTGATCAATAAAAACATCTGGTTCTTGGTCACAGCTTTCTTTCTCTCTGGTTGGCTATTAACAGCTCAGAGCTTACAAAACAGAGAGCTGTTATTACACTGTGGGGTTTTTACTACTTACATACAGAGATTTAGATATATATGAGGGGTTTTAATCAGCTGATAGGAAAGTTCCACAACCATTTCACCTTTTCTATAAGTTAGCCTTATTTTAGACTGCATACAGATGCTATAAATGATCAGACAGACATGCCCCTCAATAATGCTTTCGATAATGCTCAGATAAGTGCCCAGATGTGTTTCAACATAGCTTTCGTCTAGAAGGACTTTGGCATCAGTCACTAACTCTGGGATTAGATTTGAGTCATTTCAGAGCCTCTACACTCTTCCAGAAAGCTAAAAAGCACACTTTCCAAAATGTTAAACTTAAAGTGACCCTTTCAGGTTATACTCACAGACTGCATTCTCTTTTACACAAAGCTTATCCACATGTAAAGGCACAAGACGAACACGGTCTCCTAAAACAACTCTGGATCTACTCTTCCCCTAAAACTCTTTATGTGCTGTGGTCCCTTTATTTCTCCTCTGCTTCGGTGCTCAAAAGACACCATTCACACTCAATGTACTAGGACCAAATAGTTATAATCGAAGGTATCCGCTCCCTTTATGAATCTAAATGCTTTGGCTAAAAGGTAAACTTCTGTAAAGTGCAACGTTTGTTTGTTTGTGCCCTTCTTTAATTCATTAATTCCTGTAACAATATAAATCATAGCGATGGTTTGGGTCACATTACAGTTTCTCCCCACGTCTTATCTGTCAGGTTTATTATAAAGGGAGCTGGTTTCAGAGGTATCCACCCAGACACAGCAGCAGCAGGACGTGCACAGTGAGCAGGTAGAGGCTGAGCAGCAGAGGCGTGCGCTGACGGGAGCAGAAGGCCACTCGGAGCATCCGCATCAAACCGGGACCGCCTCTCCGGGTCTGCGAGAGCAGAGGAGAGAGACAAGGTGAAGGGAAACATTGAGCTCGTAAGTCTTTATTATTACGGTTATTAGGGTGACAGATGAGGTGCGGGACAACATTAGCGGCGCCTTACTCGAGTGACAGCTCCTTCCGGCGGCTCGATAAAAACGGCAGTCTCCGAGGAATCCCCGTCCAGTGCAGAGTGCCATTTAGCCTGGCCGTGGCTAATAATAATAAAAACAGAAGTTAGCTGTCATCGCTGTCGATGGAGCAAATTTATCGCAGCTAAAAAAGGAGAGATTCAGATGCAAACGTGCCTTGTTTGCTGATTGCTTGCTGATTCTTAATAACGGCGTCACACAATTAAAAACATGTAACTGAGGCAACATGGAGTATAACCACCTGGACTGACCTAAGCGAATAAGTAAGACTCTCCTGATCCTTCCCTTGATATCAACACTGGGTTGACTCCAAAATTAAATCACTTCATCCCTGATAATGACCTCGACCAGTTAACCTTCTTCTAATAAGCCTATTTAGACACCCTCTTTAGCATCTATGTGCCCCCACATATTTACAAGCTGGCTGGTAAGTTTACCCGTCCTTGCCTGCGATTACACCAAACCAAAACAGGAAACTTAAAGACAAGAGTTGCTAAGAGACACCAGTAAGCACCGCAGAGCTGCAGGGAACTGGTCCATCCTCATATCATCTAGTATAAATATAACATAATGTTCTTATAGCACCTTCAACTTCCAGTATGAGATTATCTCCTACTGAAGTTCCTACCGTTTGATTCGGTCTTGCGTGGCCATCAGCTGTTCCTCGACAGCCATCCTCTGCTGCGTCTCTTCATCCAGTCTGATTTTAAAAAATCAGAAATTAAAAATCAGTGTTCATGCTTCCCAGCCTGCCATATTCACACGTTTCTAAAGGTTTGGATCTCACAGTACCTCCGCTGTAGCTCTTTGACCTCAGCCATGTAGGTGTGGCTCTCGATTAGGCTGCTGCGCTCCTGAGGGGCGCCGGGAGCGCTAGAGAGCACCTCTGCGCCCTGCAGAAGACAACGAATCTACATTTATTCCCCTTGGCATTTGGCTCCAGTGTGACATCCTGATAGATGACTTCATTTTATTGTCAGTTTCTATTTAATTTGTTGTTTCTTTTTTCCTTTTGGTGCTACACACTTTTAATGTACAGCACTTTGGTCAGCTCTGTTGTTTGAAATGTGTTATACAAATAAACCTGACCTTGACTTTTACATGAAGTCTAACATCTCTATTCTGTGGTTTGGCGTTTCCACAGTTTATATTCATGACGTCACATATTTGTCTGACATGTCGATTGTTTTATCCTCCTTTCTGACTTTAATGAGGACCATCATTTACAAAAGAAGCGCACTGTTGTCTTAAAATTTGATACTGGGGCCATAAACCTGTCAGCAAGAGTTAAGAAAAAAAAAAAACACAGGCAAGATAATTAAGTGAGCAATAACGTGATTTTCTCACATGCCCGATTCAGACTTCTATGGGCAATCTTTGCAGAGGTGAGAGTGTTACCTTTGTAAGTGGCAGATATTGTTGCCGTCACATGTTTGTGCATTTTGTGTTAATTCCTTTGCGGTCGTGTTTTTTTATACGCTTATTTGTTTTATATTTGTAGTGGTCAGTTTTTTTACAAATCCAAACATATATTTGCCTTTTATAATATTATTATTAAAAATATTTTATATCTACACAAGCTGACTTTCTGTAACCTGTGGAGTCGCCTCCCGCTGATCATTAGAAAGAAAGCAGGTAATTTGAAACTGGCTTCACTTTTCAGACACAGAAATTACAGCCAGCTTTTACGTACAGTCTGTGTTTATAGTAAAGAAGCATGGAGGGAAATTAACTTATAAATCGTTTTTTAAATAACTAAAGTGCCACACGAATGATTCAAGAAGACAACTTCTGGGAATTTGTGGCAAAGATAAAACAGCCTGAGCTGAAACACTAATAACAAGGCCTCATGAGCAGATCTAGGTGTAAATTTAAAAGGCAACAAGTCAAACACTTTATATTTTAACAATCCCACGGGAATCTATAGCTTTCCCTTTTGAGTCAAAAGCAAATGTCTAGGCGCTTACCTCTCTCTGATAGTGCTCCTGCTGGAGTTTGGGTTTATGCACCCGGGTCTCTTCCAGCATGGCGGTGAGCTGCTTCAGTTGTTGGTCCCTCTCTGACAGCGTGGCGAGAGTCTGCTGCTTCAGCTGCTCCGCTTGAGCCATCAAATCACTGCGTTCAAGCCTGAAAAAGTCAATCAAAATCAATTGGTGCCTTTCTGGGGAGCACTTTATAATAACCATTGTTAATAAATGGGAAACTGGCAGCTAATTCAACTTTAGTTTGAACTTTAATTAAACAGTGAAATGATAGCAGTGGTTACTGATTGGTTAATAATTGTATTATTGTAAAGCTACAAATGATGTTTACAAAACCTGCTTTAAAGAGCATATAAGCACAGAGGCATAAACTATATACACTACAGTTGAATTAAGTCTCCTTTTCTTTAAAATCAACAAAAATCTGAATAAATGCTATTCCGGCTTTGTCGTGTCACCTGAGTGTTTCTATTTCCTGCTTGCCCATTTCCACCATGTTCTCCAGCTGCGTTATGACACCCAGCATGTCTTCGCTCTTCTGCTTCTCCTCAAGCAGCTCCTGGCTGACTTTAATCAGCTCTCCTGCTCCCAGCCGAGCCAGCTCTGACTTCTGCTTCTTCAGCTCAGACTCCTGGGCTTTAAGCTGCTCCAGCTGCACATAAAGAAAAGAAAATCTATGAAAAATATGTTGAAATTCTGTAAAATGTCACCAGAATATAAACTCAAGCATGCCCTATTAATATCTGTCATACTTGGGGTTACTCACCAGCCTCTCCCTGTCATTCTGCAGGGCCTGTAGTGCGTTCTTCAGTCCCCACACTTCTCCAGTGGAGCCTGCAGAGCCGCTGTGTGCTGTGTGGCCCCCTGCCTTGCTCATCTCCTCCAGTTTGTGGCTCAGTTCTTGGACCTTGTTCACTGCCTCGTCCCTGCTGTCCTGGAGGGAAGCCATGGCTTTAGAGAACGACTGATTCTCCTGTCTCAGCTTCTCTGTCACCTCTTTCTCCTCCAGCAGCTTCTGTTCAACAGCCAGCAGGTCTCGGGCCAGCTCCGCCACCCTCTCCTGAGCGCTCTCTGACTCTGTCCGCATCACCCCTCCCTCCCATCGCAGCTCTGCTAGCTCTTTGCTCTTGCTCTCGTGCTCTTTCCTCTCTCTATGTAAAGTCTCTTCCAAAGCCGCCCCCTGCTCTCTTGCTGCCTGCAGCTGCTCCCTAAGCTTCTCAACTTCTGCACCAGGTGCATCCATCACCTGTGATGCAGGCCTCCTCTCAGCTGCCTGACTAAGAGTCTCGCTCTCGACCTTGTGCACCACTTCGGTCTCTTTGACTGTGCTGAGGCTCTTTAACTGACTTTCCAACTCCTCTCGTTCCTTTTCTAAAGATACAATATGCTGCCTCTGGGCTGCCAAAAGCTGTTTGTGTTGGGAGTCCTTCATGCTTAAAACCTGTTTAAGTTCATCTCGATATCCATAAAGCTGAGCAGACAGCTGGGCCCTTTCAGCATACAAGTCGTCTCTCTGGACCAGCAGAGAGCGCAGCTCCTCCTTAAGGCTGTTATTCTCTCCTGCCGCCTCTTGGATTAAACCATCCTTCTCCATCATCACCTGGAACAAAATAAAGATATTATAATGCATGCTAAAACAAGCTCTGTACATCTTAGAGTCTGTACTGTTTTTACACATTACCTGTAAGTGTTTCTCTTCCAGCTGCTTGTACATGTTGAGGACTCTGTCTCTGTCGTCCTGCAGGGAGCCCATTGCCTTTGTGAAAGAGTCCAGCCTGGCTTTTCTGTTGTTGCTCTCTTCCTCAGCTTTTCGCAGCTTTTCCTCCAGATCACGCACTTCTCCTCTTCTCTGCTCGAGCTCCTCCTCAGCTTCTCGTGCCCTGCTGTCGGCCTCTTTCCTTGCCTCGTCTGCAGCCTTAGAAATAGATGACACACGTTAGGAATCTCCAACATTTCTCTCTGAATTTTTCAGTAAATTAAAGTCCATGCATACCTGAGCAACAGCCTGCTCCTGCTCTCCAAGCATTTCCACTTCTCTCCTTTCCTTCTCATTTAACTCAGCCTGTAAGGTCTCTGTCAGCGCTTTGGAGGATCGCAGGTCCGTCTCCAACTGCTCCACATTCAGACAAAGTCGTCTCTCCTCTGCTTCCCTCTCCTGTAGCTCCAACCTGGCCTGTTCGACATCGCCCTGGAGCCTACCCACGGCCTCCTCCAGAGCCTGATGTCTCTGATGAAGACTCTCCATTTCATTTTTCAAGGTGTGAGCTTCACTTTGTGCAGACTCCAATTCAGCTGCGGTTTGCTGAAGCTTCTTCTTCTCCTCCTCCAGAGCAGTTTGGGTCTCTGTGATTTTCTTCCCCTTTTCTTCCAATCTTAGCTGCCAATCCTTGTCTGCTTTCTCTAACCTGAAAAGGACCAACAAACTGGATTATAGGCTAAAATGTAAAAACTCAGTAAAACAGACAAATTCAAAGGGAACATTCTTACCTTTTAACTGTGACTTGCAGTTCCTCTTTCAGTGCTGTTTCTTTCTGAAGCTGTTCCGCGAGGCCTTTGGCACGTGTTTCAGCCTCTCGAACTTCAGCCTCCTTAGCCTGCAGGGCACCATTAAAGCGACTCTCCCACTGCCGGGCCTCGTCCACAACTCGGTCCCGGTCATCTTGCAGGGAGGACATGCAGCGTGAGAAGGCAGCTAACCTGGCCAGAGACTCATCCAGACGAGCCTGCGTCTCCTGGGCTCTTCTCTCAAGGTCTTCTGCTATCTCTCTGGCCTCCAGAGTAGCTTCCTCCTCCTTCTCCCTTTCTCTATAAGCCTCCTCCAGTCTCAGCTCCATCTCCTTCAGCTCAGCCCCCAGCCTGAATCTCACAGAGTCCAGGGTTTCCTCTGCTTCAGCTTTTAGAGCAGCCTCTCTCTGCTGGATGCTCTGTTCAATGGTCTTTTTGGCAGCTAATGCCTCGCTCGCCTGTTTCTGGGCCTCATCTAGTTGGGATTTATTACTAGCAACCTCTGCTTCAGTTCTTTTCAGGTTCTCTAGAGTTTTGGAGGCCTCCAGCTGGGACTTTTCCAGTTTGTTGCAGAGCTCACTGTGACCTATCTGCAGCGCCTTTGCTTCTCTTCCCAATTCGCTGATCCTCTCCTGGTACTGGATGCAGTCTTTCTGCAGTTGACGGACTTCCAGCTGTTTCTCCCTCAGCAGTTCTTCCAGCTGTCGTGCTCTGCTCTGGCTGCCTTCTTTGACCCTCTGAGCAGACCTCAGCTGTTGCTCCAGCTCCCTCTGCTTACCAGACTCTGCTTCGGCCTCAGCTCTTTCCCGCTGGGCCTGCCTCATGTCCTCTTCCAGCCTGGCAGCTCGGTCTTTCTCGCTCCGAGCCTCAGCTTCGAGTTCGGCTCTTTCCCTCTCTAACCTTTCGAGCTCCCGCTGCAGCTCGGTGAGGTGCTCCCGGTTCTCAGCTGCCTCCTGCTGGTAGCCAGCGATGCTTCCATTGAGCTGAGCCAGCTGGTTCATCAGACGCTCCTCCAGATTATCTTTTTCGGCTTCAAGACTTCTGAGGAGTTCTTTGAACTGGGTTTCCCTCTTTGAAGCCTCTTCAATCAGACTCTTTTCTCTTTCTTTGCTCTCTTCAAGGCACTTCTCTAAGGAGACTGAGAGGCTCTCCTTCTCCTTACTCTCCTGGAGATGTCGCTCGAGAGAGGCCAGTTCAGCTTTGAGCTCAGCTTCTCGCTCCTGCCATTGTTCCCGCTCAGTGGTGAAAGCAGCCTCGACCTCCCTCATTTTATTTTCCAGTAGCATCTGAGCTTTTTCACTCATTTCTGCTTTTTCATTTTCTTCGGCAGGTTGCGAATGGGTTTCTTTTGCAGTTGCTGCCACTATTTGGTCATCTTGAATTTCTTCTGGCGTTACTGGTTTTTCTTTGTCCTCATTCTGAATCTCAGCAGGCTCATTTGTCATCGTACTTGCATCTGATTTCTGGGCAGTGACAACCTCTTCCTTTTCTCTCATTTGGGCAAGTTCTTCCCTCAGACCTTCAATCCGCTGCCCTAAAGAGTCTCTTTCTGCCACTGTAGCATGTAGCTCAGCTTTCAAAGCTCTCAGCTCCTCTTGAAGCTGCTCAAGTTCATCCCCAGGAGCTCTGTCTTCTTGTTTTATTGACGGCTTTTCTTGGATCTCTCTGAGCCGCTCGTTCTCTTCCTCCAACTCTAAAATTTTCTGCTGCTTTGTTTTGGCAAACTTTCTCATTTTATCCTTCACTGCACTGACCTCCTTCTGCGCTTCCTCCACTTGTCTTTCAGCTTCCTGCCTTGCCGTCTCACGAGTCCTGACTTTTGCCGCCAGCTCCTGTCTCTCCTGCCTCGCAGCTTCCAGGACTCGTCTCACTCTCTCCGCCTCATCGCTCACATTTTCATAAGATTTGAGAAGTGTCTCGTACTCATCCTTCATGGTCTGAACCTTTTCCTCCCATCCTCTGCATGTTCTGGCCGCTTCTTCTTTTGCCAGCTCCACTTCTCTCTTGCAGGCATCTTTCTCATTGAGTACACCTTCCATTGCCAGCTTGAGGCTCTCGCACGAGGATCCTAAACTTTGGTTCTCCAATAATGTCCGGTCAACCTCTTCAATCAGTCGAACTCTTTCAGCTCTCAGCTTCTCCAGCTCATCTTCAGCAGATTCAATTTTCTGCTGTAGCTCAGCTATAACCTTCTCGGTCGAAGCGAGCTGCTCCTTCTGGGTTTTGTTCTCTTTAAGAGCCTCTTTGCGAGAGATCAGAGCAGCCTGAAGCTTTCGTTGAAGCTGCTGGATCTTCTCCTCGCTGTCTTTGTCCTCTTCTTGCTTCTGTGGAACCTCAACCTCTAACTTGTGTGACTTTTCCTTTTCGGCCTTCAGCTCATCCTGTAATGAAGCTATCAGCTGATCCTTCTGGGCCACTGTATCTTGCATAGAATTTATAAGTATGTTCTGCTCACTCAGCTGCTGACTGAGCTCCATTATCTCGACATTCTTGTTGTCGAGAAACTGCTTGAAGCTGTCGACTTCATCCTGAAGAGCTGCAACTGAAGACGAGGACTCTGCGGCTGCTGCTTTGGCTGCAGCGTCCATTTCTGCTTTTAGGGCTTCAGCGTGAGACTCAGCTTGGCGATACTTCTCTCTGAGGTCATCAACTTCTGCAGAAAGTGCATCAATCTGCCTTTCCTTTTCTCTGAGTGCTTGCAGCTCTTTGCCCACTTCCAATAACTCAGTCTCCTTCTGCAACAGGCTGGCCTG
This sequence comes from Aulonocara sp. 'chitande type north' Nkhata Bay, assembly GCF_057382095.1. Lineage (NCBI taxonomy): Eukaryota > Metazoa > Chordata > Actinopteri > Cichliformes > Cichlidae > Aulonocara > Aulonocara sp. 'chitande type north' Nkhata Bay. The sequence goes on along the minus strand of NC_141360.1, from coordinate 27,854,186 downwards.
GGTTTCCTGCAGCTGCTTCTCGAGTTCCTCACCTGCTGTCCGTAGAATCTGGATCTCCTCTCTGAGAGTTTTCAGAGAATCCTCCATTTGTTCAGAGAGGACCTCAGACGTAGGCTGACATGGATCGCTGGACTGCGGTTGTGATGAATCAGTCTCAGGTGAAGCAAAATCAACCCAGTCCTCCTGGACCCAAACATTTCCTGAAGGCTTTTCCATGTTTTCCACCCTGTGTTTTGGTTCTTGAGGAGTCGGATCTTCTCTTTCAGCGCTCACCTTTCCTTCTAGTTCTCTCAGTTTAGTGAGAAGAACTTCCTGTTCACTGCTCTGGACCTCAAAACGCTCCATAAGGCCACTGTATTCCTCTTTCTGCTGCTTGAGCTGTTCGCGATGGTGCCGGTCTTTTTCCTTTGCCTTACGGATAGTTTCTTTGCGAGACTCTTGCACCTCTTGAAGCTTCTTCTGCAGCGTTTCACACTCTGCTTCGAGATACGTCACCTGAGATTGTAATGCGGTTGTTTCAGGAGAAATCTCAGCTTCTTCACTTAGCTTTCTATTCAAAGCCAGAGTCTCAGCGAGAACTTGGTCCTGCTTTGTTATTTTTTGCTCAAGACTCTCAACTGCCTCCTCTTTGGATCTTAAAGCTTGCTCGAGCTCCACAAGTTTTACCTCCATCTCCTCAATCTTGTGTCCTTCTGACTTTTCAGGAATTTCTCCCGTTGCTGCCTCATCCCTCTCGCTCCATTTCTTCGCTTCTGCCTCAAAGTCAGCAACCTTCTTCATGAGCTCTTTTCTCTGCACAAGTGCTGCCTGCAGCTTCTTCTTTGTGTTTGTCAGCTGCTTTTCCATGACTTCTTTCTCCTGCCGTAAGCAAGCAACTTCATCATCTACAAGGACAGCTGAGTCTTCAGTGGTCTCTTGCTGTTTCTCCTCCTCTTTAACCTTCTGAAGTTCTTCCATCTTCTCCTTCAGTTTGTTCATCTCGCTGTCAATCTGGAACTTCTCTTCTTCTGCTTGAAGGAGTCTAGCAGACATGCTGTCATTGAGCTCCAGCATCTCCTGCTCTTTCTGATTGAGACGAAGCTGTAGCTCGCTAATCTCAGAGTCCTTCTTTGACAAAGACTCAGTGTTGAGATCTGATGTCTGGGAGTATTCCAACATGCTGCTTTCCATGTCTTGAAGCCTCCTCTCCAGCTCAGAGGCGAGGAGTTCTCTTTCCTCTAGCTGAGTGCTGAGCATCCTAACCTGACCCTCCTGCTCAGAGAGAGCATGTTGGGCCGTTTCCAGAGCTGTCTGCAAAGCCTGAAGTCGGTCTTCCTTGGTTTTATTCTCAGTGTTTAAAATGTCTATCTGTTCTTCAAGAAGCTGAAATTCAACGCTCTGCTTCTTCGCTACAGAGCTGCTTTCCTGGGAATGTTTATCTAGCTCCTCTCTGGCTGAACCGAGCTCCTCTGCTAAACTCGCAGCCTTGGACTCAGCCTCTTCTTTAGCAGCACTTAGGGATTCTGTTTCCTCTTCCAGACTCTTTATTTTCTCCTGTGACTCTGCAGCTGTCTCTCTGAGCCTCTGCAGCTCAGCCAAAAGTTCACTGTACCTCTTTTGGAGCTCCTCAGCTAAGGCTTGAGCGAAGACCTGGCCAGAGTGAGCACTGGCTTCATGGGACAAGGAGGAAGAACTCTGCTGACTTACATGAACCTGAACTGTCTCTCTGATGACGACAGATGAGGACTCGACTTGAACCGTGGTGGTTTCTTGCTCCATGCCTGTCGCCACCCACGACTGACCAAAGTCCTGGACGATGGAGGGCCATTCTTGACCTCCATCTTGATTCACAGCTTCCAGGAGTGTCCAGCTGCTGTGAGCCACCTCTGAATCACTACTGGCGACCATTTCATCGGATGAGGTGCCTTTGGATTCCTCTGGGGAATCTGACTGGTTTCCTATTAGCTCTGGACTGCTCTGATTCTCAGCAGAAATGGAGAGAACAGAGGTGTCCTCAGCAACTAAAGTGCTCTCTTCTTCTTGGGTGTCTGCCATGAAGTCAGAAAGGGCTGCAGAGCTATCGAGGGGAGCCGTAACAGCATCCTCAACCTGATCTGGGGTCTGATCACAGTTTTCATTTGGTGAAAGCTCACTTAAGCTTTGCTTATTAGCAAGTATGAGGGATTCTCGCAAAACAACCAGCTCGTTGTCTTTTTCCAGCAGCTGCTGTTCCAGGGCCAGTATGTGTGCTGTGAGATAAAATTAAATAGGAAACGAATGATAAGAATGATCTAAAATAAGCAGTACCAAATCAAAAACAAATGCAAGTGCAGTCTAAAAACAAACACCCAAAGAGGGTGTGTGCTGCTGCAATACGATATTGTTCAAAGTTCACATAGATAATTTGGCATTCAGAAAACGAATATATAACCTGACAAATAAAGCCAAAGAACATTTTTATGATCTTAGCTTGTCTGGTCCAGGAGTGTGAAACATACAGTTGGCGGCAAAGGAACAGAAAGTTCACTGGATGTCTGTGCAAAGTGTTTAACTTACAGAAAATGGATCAAGTTGTTAAAAATGGATCGAGTTCTGAGAACGGTTGTCAGGAATTTTAAATTTAGTTAAACCTGAGGTCTGAATTATTGTCGGTTTTACAGCTTCCTTATTGCTCTGTCACACCAAAGTAGGGTGGACAAGCAGAAGATCAGCACTGACGCCTTTCTTTGATTTACAACAGCAGGTTTTATTTGTCACAATGGCAGACTGAATGTGAAAAACACACACTGCTGAAATTATAAACACTTACCAAATATGAGTAGATTAAAATAAAACGATTTTTTAATAAAATTTTTCTTATGAACTTTTCAAAGACTTTGTAATGTAAATATTAAGGATTTTACAGTGCACTTCTTTACATTTAAAGAAAAGCAGGTGGTTTATGCTCAGCCTTCCTGAGATCAAAATGTGTTGGATGTCACCGTGATTGAAGAAAAACTGTACGTATATAATCAGCATACAAAAATAAATAATAATAATAATAATGATAAAGATCATTTGTGTCTAAAAGCAATGAGTATACAGAATAATAAAATGCTGTGATGTATTTCTATAGTTCTACTGTAGTTTTATAGATGTATATTTATGAATGTGGGATGATATTTTTATTATTAATTTATTCTATCTGTAAGTGGGACTCTTGCAGTGAAACATGACTCACAGAATAAAAGTAGAGACACCTTCACTCTAAAGAAAATCCACTCTGATTTCACCTTCATTATATTTTTTTAATAAATTAGGAAAAATTAATTTAGTCAAACGATTTTAAAAGCAACAGAATTCAACCTTATCTAATGGTTTAAATTAGGACCTGAATGTCATTCTCATTCCTAAATGGACTGCCCTCATAAAGACAAACAAATATGGAAGCCTTCTGTTAAACTCTGGAATCTCAAAGAAATATTTTATACAGATTTTAACTTCCTGTTCGATTCTGTCTCCAAATAATGAGTGCATTTATTTTAGGAATCATACCGTACCTTTTTCAGCTTCAGATGAATGGTGTGTTGGTTCAGCCGCTTCTTGTCTCTCCGACATCTAAAAGAACAACAACAAAAAAAGCGACAAGTTTAAAGACATCCTGCAAACTACAACGGTGCAAAAAAAGGACTTCAACAAAGAAACCACAATGACATTTCACATTACACAAAAAGCAGAAAGCTAGTGGATAAGGATTTTGACATTCACCCAGTCCACAGGTAAATGTCATTTTTTGTGTTTACACTACTCTTACCAGTGTTGTGACTTTAAACTAAGTTTGAAAGGATGCAGGAGAAGACTTCTTGTTGTGCTTTGAACTTGATGATCATATGTTTTTCTAATCTTTTCAAAATAAAAGTGAAAGGTGCTTAAACAAAGCTAAAACCATTCAACAATATAACTAAATAGAAATCAGACCAATAAAGTATATAAAGCATATAAAACATTAAAATATTAGTAAAAACTGATACAGAAACCCTCCAAGGCTGCTCGTCTAGTTTAAATCTCTATCAGCAGCAGGCTGTATGTTGGTCGGGTCAGTCGGTCTGACCATCAGATCAGCCCAGGAGGGATTAGACGATATTCCTAACACAGACATGAAGTATTGTCTGTCTGCTGTCCTGTCTGAGTCTGACAGAGATCACCTGTCCAGACTGAAGCTGTGACCTGGACTGGGAGTAGCTGATAAAACCAGTTTGACCGTCCCGATCTCAAAACAAAGGTTGACTTTGTTGACGGATGGCAAAACGTACAAATGACACGTCTACATCTGCAGAAGTACTTATACTCAGCTACCAGTCTCACACTTTTTCTAATAATAAACACAGAGATGCCATAAAAGAACCGCAGGACAAAGACACTAAGAAACTCAGGCCGAAGCTCCGTAGAGATGATAAAGCTTTCATGTCATCACAGAGCTTATTTGGGACTGCTTTGTGATGTGTATCTCTAGTGAACCAGGCTGCTTATATCCTGTGTTAAACAAACAGGTAAGTATTTGCAAGATTTAAGCCCTCTATTTTAGGACACCATTTATACCACCCAGTCTTTCTGAGTAGTAGCTGTAAGTTTTGCCCTTTGAAAATGAAAAACACCCTTGTGTCCCTCCCTCCTGGGTGTGCGCCATTTTGCTGGCTGTGGGTCACAACCAATTTATTTGCATACTGAGATCGGTTTGCAATGCATTCAGAAAGGACACGTCGAGCACTGTAGCATCTCTGGAGTAACAGGTAACTGCAATTGCTTACCCATACAGCCTAACCAAGCTAGCTAGCATTAGCTGGTAGTTTAGCACTCCACTATTATGGTCACTCCTAGCTCCAAAAAAACTCCCAACATGGGAAAGGACAAAATACTAACCAAGTCCACGCACAGATGAGTGACACTGTGACTACATTGTTCTTTTAAATACAGCCTATAGCTATTACTACTACTACTGAGTTCCATTTTCAGTTAAGCACCACTTCACAAAAACACTCATCTAAATGACATTTATGCTGTCAGGCAGGTGCAGGTGGGAAATTAATTTTCCCTCATGAAAAGCTGGGACTGGTGTGGAGAGCCTCAAGATAATAAAGATGAAATTAATAATGAGAAGTATTGTTGCGTTCACCTTACTGGTGTAAGATAAGATAAGATAAGACAACTCTTTATTGTCATTGCACAGTCATACCTAGTACAATAGTACAACAAAATTGGTAACTGTCCCACGTCGGCACTACGCACAACTAAAAACAACACAACAACTTAAACTTTTTTAAGAAAGGTATGAGCAAAGGAATGACTTCATAAATAAAATAAGTGTAGCGGTCAACCCCCTGTAATATTATAGAGAATCCCAATGATCAATTATGATGCCATATGAACAAGAACTAGGCAACAGTGGGAATAACAAACAAAGGTTTAAGTGAGCCAGGGTCAAGCAGGGCCACAACTGTCAGACTTCAGCAGGTTTAAAAGTTGCTTCTGTACTTTTGTACTCACCGTTACAATTTGCTGCTCCAGCTGCTGTATCTTAGTGTTGGTCTCCTCCTGTTCTGTAGTTTTTCTTTCAAGTTGTTCTGAAAATAAGATGTTTGTATTAGTAAAAAGATTCATTCACAGAATCCCACAAACAGACGTCAAGATAAGCACTCATACCCTGCAGAGTTTCCATGCTGTGAGTGAGGTGGGCACATTGTTCCTCACTTGCACTGCATTTGTCTTTCAGTCTCGTCATTTGTGCTTCGATGGAGTGCACGGTGCCCAGGAGATGAGACCGGTCAACGGGGACAGGGATCTCCTCGGTCACATTTTCTTCAGCCAGAGAATGTAGAAGCTTCCAGATTTCAGTGAAGAGCTCGCCCTTCTTCTGCATATCTTCCTGCTCTTCCCTGAGGGAAGCAAGTTCTTTCTCCAATTTTTCCACTTCAGATTTCTCCCTCTCCGAGGCGTCCTGCCTGGCGTGGACAGCTGCAGACTCTGCCTCTGTCACTGACGAAAGCTCCCCTTCAAGCCGAGCGATTTCCACCCTGTCTCTCTCACTTGTTTGTGTGGCTACAAGCTCAGCTTCTTTCATCACAGTTAGCTCTGCCTGCAATCTGGCGACTTCCATCTTCTCCTTCTCCAGCGCCTCCTGACTCGCACGCTCTGCTTCTCTCACGGAGGCCAGCTCGCTCTCCTGCTTCACCACCTCCATTCTCTCTCTTTCCAGGGCCTCCAGGCTGGCTCGAAGACCCGCGAGTTCTGCATCAGCCCTGCTCGCCTGTTCGGCCCACTGCTGCTTCTCCTCCTCCCTCAGCTTGGCGGCCTCCGCCAGCTCCTGCTCCATCTGCCGGAACTGACCAGTCAGGATCTGAGGAGAACAAAAAAGACTGTATGAGTGGGTGTTTTTTATCTAGCTCAGAGAAACAACGTATAATAATAACAACTTGTCATCAAAATGTAGGGCGTGTCTTTGTTTGATCATCTTTTTATCATGCGCAAATAACTGCTATAATGTAGAACAGCGTCAAAACCAACAAGCTTTAAGCAGGCAAACAATCATATCAGCTATCTAATCAAACAGGATCTGTACCTGTTTCTGCTGATCAGCACTGCTCACTTCCTGCTGCAGCATTTCCAGCTCTCCTGCACGAGACATCAGGGCCTCTTCGAGCTCCTCACAGCGCTGCTGAGCTGCATGCAGGGCCTGAGGAAAACACCATAAAAACAGGCAGCGTGTAACGCACCGTCAATGTATATGTGAAGGGTGGAAACTATGGTGCACTTTCACTGCTTCACAAACTGAAACTGTTTGTGTGTTTATGACCCTAAGGTTGATTGTAGTTCATTGACACTTTTAGGAGCAAAGGTCCCCCCTTTTCCCCTGATAAACCATTTAATGATGCATCATTCTTATGCCACATGGATGATTTTGGGCTACAAAAATTAAATTAGACCTCAGAAACAGTAGCAGCTATGTCAGATTTCACATAAGCCACTATTTGTATTGCAATTTGTATGGAACAAATACAATATTTCAGGGTTTCTGTACCGTTTTAAACACTTAATACAAAGTTAAACAACAGTACATCTAGTACAGGTGGAATCAGTCAGCTAGTAATGAAGAAACCACAGCCTAATTTGTTACTTATGCTAGAGAAATAAACTGACAATCTTTTACCTTCTGAAGCTTGCCCTCATCCTGAGACTGCATTGTTGCCTTCAGCAGCTCCTCTTCATGTTTCTGAATCTGTTCCTGGAAACGCACGTCCTTCTCACAGACCACCGCCTGCAGTTTCTGCAGCTGAAAGTAAAGGAACCCATTCAGAGATAGCACTAGTAGTAATTTTAAAGGTCTACATCCACAGATATTCTGCATCACCTGTTCAGCATGGGCAGCCTCCTTCTCTTGTAGCAGCTGCTCAGAAGCCAGAAGTCGCTCTTCAAGCTCCCGGCTCCTGGCTTCCTCCTCGCTCAGCTTCTTCTTCAGCTCCTGGAGCTCCTCTTCGACTGCAGCGCCGGCTCCAGTGAAAGAGCTGTCTGGACTCTGCTGCAGACAGAACAGATGCTCAAGTCAGATCAAATCAAAGGACATGAGCTTTACTGCTGGTGTGTGGTTAACCACCTGCGTGTCCTTGTCTACACAAACAACAAATCAATTAATGTCCTTTTTTTTTTGCATTAGACCCAATGGTGTTAGCTGCCTTCGCTTCACAACTTTTAACTGCACTAAAACTCACTGTTGTGCCTTCTTGTCCTTTTAGCTCAGTTATCTGTTTTGTGAGTGACGCCATCTTGGCTTTGGCCTGCAGCTTGAGTTTGGTGAAACGGGCCTCAGCTTCCTCTCTCTCGTTCTGTAACGTGAAGCAAAATAACACTCAAAATATGACAGTCAAAGTATGAAGGATCACCCACAAGCACAAACACACAAAGGTTTACTTACCTTAAGCTGAGCATCTTTGTTGGTCAGCTCAGTGTCCTTTTGGAGGAGCTGGGTATCTTTGTCTCGGATGAGCTCCTTCAGTTGGACCACCAGTTGTTCCAGGTGGGCCAGCCTCTCCATGGCCTCCTCAGGTACCTCTGACCCCATTGGAGCCTGACCGTCATCAGAAGGGAGCTGAGGCACTAGCGTGCCCTGTAAAAGGAGTAATTAAAGCTCTGATTCTTCAACATAAGGTTTACACCTTTAAATACCAGGGACACTGCTGGCTCAAAATCTCTTCATTATTGGCTGTTAAAATTTATCTGATGCTCTCTCACCTGCTGTTCTCCATCTTGGCCCTCCTCTCCAGAGAGCTCCTGGAGGACTGTGGCCAGACGGCTTAACATAAAGATGGCACTGTGAAAGTAAAAAAATAAATAAAGAAAAAGAAAGAAAAAGAAATCATGGGTTTCAGTCTAGATGAACCTCTAATGCATAAATTATGTCCCGTACTGATATGTGACAAATTTTATATGCAGCAGATATAAAAACTGTACACACCCCTGTCAAAATGCCAGGTTTTTATGATGTTAAAAATATGAGACTACCATAAAAAAATGAAATGTAGAATAAACTGGTTGCATATCTGTGCACACCCTCACACTAATATTTTGTTAAAGCATTCAGTCTTCTTTTGTCCACACTTCCCTTCAATTTAAGAGCCTGTTTAACCACAACCCAAAAGGTACACTTGGTGCAAAACCAGCACTTTGTATCACCAACAGAATGCCATACCCATGGTGAAGCATGGTGGAGGCAGTATCATACTTTGGGTTGCTTTTCTGCAGCTGGAACTGGGGCTTTAGTCAGTGTGGAGGGAATTATGAACAGTTCAAAATACCAGTCACTTTTGCCCTAAAACCTTCAGGTGTCTGCTAGAATTCTGAAGATAAAGGGATTTTAACTTTCAACACAACCATGGAGACAATTATACATCCATGTCAACTAAAGAATGAGCTCATCACAAGAAAATAGAAGTTTTCAAATGGTCCAGCTAGATCCCAGACCTAAATCCAAAGGAAAATCTGTGGGGTGACCTCAAGAGGGCTGTCCACAAGAGATGCCCTCACAATCTGACACCTTTGGAGCGCTTTTGTAAAGAAGAGTGAGGAAGTGCTATAACAGATTTGTTTGTTTTTCATTTGAATTGTACAGGTGATCACATTAAAGGTTGGAAAAATAATTTATTCCTGTAAAATTTATGTATCCCATCAAATGTGGTGGAAATTATAACACTTTCTGTGAAGGCATGAATACAAACATATTGATTTTCCTTTGTGTGCACAGGCAGGCAGTGGAAAGAGGCGTGTTTGAGAGTAAAGGTCAAAACTTGGAGGTAGCAGGTTATGAATTATCCCGTCACACAAAGGCACTGCTGTCATTAATTGTATAAAATGTTCTGAGGTTTGGCTGAGAGTTCTTCAGCCAAAACGAGCAGGAAATTTTAAAAATATTGAGATGAGATGGCCTTTATTAGTCCCAGAGAAGGAAAATTCACATTGTTGCAGAAGCAAAGTAGACAAATTTGTTTAATCATCTGCAGCTCTGACAGCAGGTCAAATGTCTTTCTTAAGCTTTACAAAAGCAATTAAAGTGCCACTAACTGCAAACAGGTTGTTTTGTCAGATTTATCAAACTTTTTCAAAGATGTATGCCAAAAAACAAACAAACAAAAAAAGCCAAAAATCTCTTCAGTTTTTAGCTTAACACCACTTAGTATCATAGCAAAACGGGTAACTTTTTTTTTAAATATATATATAGCTCCTACACAAATCTTGTTGTCAACCAATATAAGCAAACATATTAGATACAACAAATCAAAGTGTATGCTTTCATGACAATATGGTGGTGCCGTAGTGTTTTTATATGCTGTGCCAGTCAGTAATTTGTTTTGTTTTTTATAGAAGCAAAATGCTGGGAATTTTCAAGTTTTTCCCACTTGGCTTTGTAGATCCCCTCACGCCCATTCCGATAGTTTTAGCAATTTCCCTCCAGGAAGTTGCTGAGATTGGTCAGTCGTTATCTTTATACTATTATCTCAATTATTATTCCTAGGCGATGTTTGTTATTCTCCCACTGCGGAAATGCTTAGGAGGGTACTTAGGAGGGTACTGAACAGACCAATCACAGCAGATGCGGGCTACGACGACGGGTCGTTTCGTTTTAGTTCTAGGGAGGTGTGCGCTGTATAAGTTGGTCTGCCCCCCCATTGAGGTCCAAAGAAGAAAAACAAAAACTAGGTTAAGTCGTCGTTTAGGTCGTTGGATTTCGCAGAAGTTTGCGGTTGCGACGTATTTTTCTGTGTATATTTCCCCCCGAAGCATAAATTCCTACTAAGTTCTCCGAGCTGGAGCGGACAGAGCCGAATCTCTCCGAACCTACTGGACTCTCCACTGCGGCTGCGTCACTCTTTTTGAGAACAGCAAAGATTATAAGCTAGCTAACGCGAAAATGGACGGGAACACTTTCCGAGCGGCTGGATGCTGATGTTTTCAGAAACCAGCAAATACATCTGAAGATGAGGAGACGGCGCCGTGAACAGGATGCTCTGTGAAAACATCCGTTTATTGCGGCCGTAGTTTCCACGATACGGTAACAAGTTAGCTGGAGCTCTCGGCTAGCCGACGCTGATAACAGGTAAATAAGGACAGCGTCTTTTAAAGCGGCTTCGCAGAGTTTCGCTCTTCTGTGCATGACAGCTCTGTTATGTAGCCCAGTCAGGGGTGGGCTTTTAAAAGAAAACACTTTTGACTCACCTGTACGAGTGCTTTCCAGGTAAATGTGTCTGGTTTTTATTTGATATATTTCCTCGGATGGATTTCAGAGCAGAGCCACATCACCAAACATTCCCGGAAACAAAACTTCCTCTGCTCTGATTGGACGACCGGGAGCTACGTGTGTAAGGGACTGTGTGCAAATTTACAAGCGCCTACTGCTCGTCGGGGAGTATCTACATAAACATATACACTAAGAAAACGAAGACTGGTATTTAAAAAAATCATATCTGTTTGTAGAGCAATACAGAGCAAATTATAATAATGGTAAGGCATGATCAAAGAGTCCACCTGCTCATCAACCATTGCAAGCAGTTGGGGAGGAGCCTTCTGCTGCTGGCACACTACACCACAGTGTTTGTGGCATTTGCTGGACGCTCAGTGCAGTGGATGGTGGATGCAGTGAAGTGGACAAGCCTGTTTGCACACTACACGGTGGCAGTTTTTGACTCCATCTACAGACACTTGCACTGGAAGAAGAGGAAAAGCATCCATGGTGTGGCCAGAGAGATCTGCCCGGACTCTGATGTGCGACCACAGTGATTTATTCATCTGTTATAACTGTGTCCAACCATGTTACATGGGCAGTAGACCTAGAGAGGACACTGTAAATGAATATGAAGCTGAACAAAGAGTGAAGATAATGCCTTACTGACGCTTTTTTACCTTTTTAAGCTTTTAAAATGTAGTTTATTTTGTAACATACGTCTGTTGATGTATGTGTGGATAAATATCCATGTTTCGGAGAAGCTCTTCCAAACTATTGGAAGCTCAATATCCAGGCCAGTCATCCGTTATACCTTCTGTCGCAGGGTAATGAAAGCTAATGCAAATCTGCAGGAAGAACACTTTTTTTTTAGTTTAACCTTTCTTGTAATGATGCTTTAAAATGATCCCCAAATGAATTTATATATATATATATATATATATATATATAATTTATTTATTTTTTATTTAAAAGAAGTTTAAACACTAACATGTAGAGTATATATCTGTTATGTCTTTTTATGACCTTTACAAGAATATGCTGTTAAAATTAAAATGCACTCATAGCTGCAGAACACAACATATGTATGCTTTTGAGTTTGACTGCAAAATCATTGTAACAAAGCACTGATGTTTAATTTCATATGAAAGCACTTAGACACGAATGTCATTTTATTTTCTGTGTTTTGATATAATAATACACTAACTTTAACTGTAACGCCTTGTTGGCATTAATCTGTGGTATCCAAATAAACTTCTCTAATGAGATCATTTGTAGTAACCTTCTAATTCTGGTTCATTTTTTTAAAAAATCCACAGAAAAGCTGATGCTGTTGAAGCTTTTTTTTTTTCTTGATTAAAAATGGCTTAAAGGATAAACAGAGTATTTATAACCTGCGATATATAAAGATATTTGTTTCACAGGATAATTATTAAACAGCATGCCAAACAGGGTCTGTTAAAGAAACTTGCTTTGGCCTTTTTATTGATGAAACAAGTAGCTACATATTACATACATACTTAGATATTATCTAACAAAAAAAAAACCTAAGTTGAAATGCAGAAACAGTGCGTGAAAAAGTGAGTACACCCCCGCTTTAGCAGCAGTAACATGAAGTAATCGTCTTCTCTGTAACTTTATCAGTCTCACACATCGTTGTGGAAGAATATTTTTTTCTGGATTTTGTTAATGCATACCTGAACGCTCCTATTTAACAAACTGCCTAAACTTCTTTTACGAGTGTGGAAAAACCACACTAATAATCACCAATAGAATGCTGATTGATGTTTTTAGCAAAAGTTGCAGGTACCAGAAATTTGATTTGCAATTGTTTTGACTTTGTGGGTTTGATGAGACCGGCCCCCGGTCATTTTAAACATTTAAATTCGTCAACATTAACTTATATCATAGGTCTAAATAGAACGTACACAGAAGAACTATGAGAATGTTTTGAAGCTTGCTTAGTCTTCACCCAAAGCATTAAATCTGCATCGCTCATACCCGAGTCCACATGCTGAGGCAGATGTATCCCATCGCTTAGAGGCAGGCACTGCACGTGAGGGATGAAAGCTGCATTTGTGTCTGTCAGCACATCTCAGGGTAATTGTGGAACAGCCAGGCTGCCCTTCAAGCTGGATGATTAAGATGATCATCTGCATGTTTCTCAGGATTACAGCGAGTGATTAGACACAAGGAGAGGACCAAGAGGCGTGGATCACCTCAACCCCCCCTCTACACACACACGCTTGAGCTACAAAAGGGGCCATCCTGCCACTGCTCTCACTCTAAAAGTCCCAGTGTTGTGTGACTGTGAAGAGGGACGGTCTTTGCCTACTTCACAGTAGACCACTTGGGCTGTGAGGTCTGAGTCCAGTTTGTAACAGAGTCCAGCTACCTTATCTGAGTTTTGGAAAAATAAAAAATGGGCAATTCAAACGGCTGCACCGTGGACGACCTGCAGGCTGTGGAGATGCACCTGTGGTACAAGAAGTTCATGACTGAGTGCCCCTCAGGGCAGCTCACCCTGCACGAGTTCAAGCAGTTCTTCGGGCTGAGAGGTTTGGACCCAGAGGCCAACGCCTACATTGAGCAGATGTTTCGCACGTTTGACATGAACAAGGTGAGATGAGTCTGGATTTCACCACACATTTAAACACAATCAAAGATGACAGGATGCCTCAAGAATAAAATAGCGATATAACGATTAGAAGCTAATGTAGAAGAATACATCTATGATTCTCTGAAAATGAAACATGAGCAAATAATTTTCTTTAGTTCTCAACACGTGTGTCTAAACAGTGTGTATCTCCATGGGGGATTTATTATAATGTGTCATATGTACATGTTAAATAAAAATATAAGCTTATGTTACCTGCATATTTCCTTTGAACCCAAATTATTACTGTTTCTCTTTTATCTTGTTATTATTTGTGAAAAAAACATTAACTTTTAATTAAAATTAGACACAATTAGAAAAAGTTAATTCTTTAGGCTGGTTTTTGTTGATTTACATATTTGAATCAGAATCAGAATCAGAATCAGAAACTTTATTGTCATTGTCATGAGAACAACGAAATTAAGAATGGTCCCTGATCATTGCATCATCCCTAGCAATATCAAAATATAAATAAAACAATAAAATTCAATAAATAAAATAGATAGAATACTTAAAATACTAATAAGATATAACAGTAAAACATTCACATACATTCCCACACACATGCTTCAGACCGTGCATAGATTAACACAAGAGTGGCGTGATGGACATTTTTTTGTAGTATTCAGATGTGTTATTGCAGTTGGATAACAGCTGTGTTTGAGTCTATTAGTCCTTGCTCTGATTGCCCTGTACCGTCTGCCTGAGGGCAACAGTTCGAACAGGGAGTGGCCAGGATGTGAGGTGTCTTTTATGATGTTTTGGGCCTTTTTAAAACAGTGGGCGTTGTGTAGAACTTCCAGTGTGGGGAGAGGGCAGCCAGTGATCTTTTGGGCGGTGTTAATGATCCCTTGGAGTGCTTTCCTCTGAGCCCCTGTGCAGCTAGTGTACCAGATGCATATGCAGTAAGTTAGAACACTCTCAATGGTGGCTCTGTAGAAGGACACCAGCAGTCTCTGTGTGATGTTATTCCTCCTGAGAATTCTCAGGAAGTACAGTCTCTGTTGGGCCTTTTTCAGCAGCTCGGAGGTGTTCACACTCCAGGAAAGGTTCTCCTCTATATTGACTCCCAGGAAGCGGAAGCTTGCCACCCTTTCTACACAGTCCCCATTTATGAATAGTGGTTGGATCTCTGCCTTTTTCCTTCTGAAATCTATTATGAGTTCTTTGGTTTTTGAAGTGTTGAGGAGGAGGTTATTGGCCTTACACCATGACGTCAGCTGCTCCACCTCGTCTCTGTACGTAGACTTGTCTCCCTTGGAAATGAGCCCCACCACTGTGGTGTCATCTGCAAATTTCACAAAGATGTTGCTGTGGTGGCGAGGAGTGCAGTCGTGTGTGTAGAGAGAGTAGAGCAGTGGACTGAGCACACAGCCCTGGGGTGAGCCAGTGCTGAGACTCAGGGCTGAGGATGTGTGATGGCCAACTCTGACTCTCTGTCTACGGCCCGAGAGGAAGCTATTGATCCACATGCAGGTGCTGTATGGAAGCCCCAGGTCTTGTAGCTTGGCCACCAGTTTGTGTGGAAGGATGGTGTTAAAAGCTGAGCAGTAATCCACGAAGAGCATCCGCACATAGCTACCATGCTCTTCCAGGTGAGTTAATGCAGCATGGAGTGCTGTGGCTACAGCGTCTTCCGTGGATCGGTTTGCTCTGTAGGCAAACTGGTGTGGATCCAGGCTGCGGGGCAGGGCTGCTGTGATGTGTCTGCGGACCAGCTTCTCAAAGCATTTCATTACCACTAATTGATGTTTGGAAGTTCTGATGAATTATTATTTTTTAACTACAGGAGTCATAACATAGTGTATTCACAATAATGAAAAAGGCAGAAAAAGCATAGGATAGTCTTTCTGTAGAAGCTGGAACAAAATATTACCAGTAATTCATCGATTTTTTATTTTTAATGTTAAAAAGGTAAAATAAGACTGAATGCATTAAATATTTTATTTAAAAAAATAGCTGCTTACCACATTTATCTGAACGTTGACTACGCAAAAAGGTATTTCTTTCATAATATGAGAAATTGTAGGAAAATTATCTGTTTTTTACAGATAAGTGTTTGGGATTCCTCATATCTGCGGGTTGAAAATATTATTTTGATATTTCCTGACGGTTACTTTCTGTTAATTGAGATGGTCTGTTCCTTGCTTCTGAAATCTTTAATGTTACATTTAAAATAAACAAATGAGAGAAAAAACTTCTTAAAACATGTCTAGATTAAAAATACTTGTATCATTCAAGGACACGAGTTCTCTAAAATTAACCTCCCTTACAACAAGCTTGAATATATGAATAAACTGCGCATCAGACAGGCTGGTCCAGAGGCTGATGTGGCAACTATAAAGACACAAATATAGTCCAAACATCTGCAGAGAGACTGAAAACTTTATACTGAAAGACACAGCTTACTAAAAAGGTGCAACGTGCACAAATCGATGCAAGCAAAGATAAAAATACCTCTAAGACATTCAAAGAAAACACCAATACATGCAAAACAACCACAAAGACGCCATTAAACTACAGAGACACACAAAAAACAGAAGCAAAATCAACAGAAACAGAAACAAAACAGATGATGTCATACCTGGATTTGTGGTTTCAGTGTAGGGTGCATAATCTACCTGTCCTACCCAGTGTGAATGTGAGGCACCAACATATCTAGGAAATTCCTGCCTGTTTGGAAAACCCATGTGGGGAAAAAAAAACAATTTAACAGAAAGACTTTAAATACCAAAATATATTAGACTTGCAAACGCATGTTCTAAGTATAGGGAGAGTGTGTCCCCTGTATCCCCTTTGATCCCCAGTTTAATTGAGAGCATCTTTGAGGTAGCAGTGGGGTCATGGCAGGATGTCTGTCTGAGGAGCTGCATGCTATATTTAGCCCCCCACCCTGCTCAGCTTACAAAAAATGCCACGGTAATCTCTGAATGATTTAGACAGTGAGATTATCTGTGAATGCATGCTTTGATGCTGAGATTGTTTAGACGCAGACAGGAGATAATCCTCCGTCCTGGCGTGCTTCACTTCCCCTTGGATTGTTTTTGGAGCTGGGGATCTATTTCAGCTGAGGGATGATGCATTTGTTTAGTGATTATAATGAATATAAAACATGGATGGTCGTGGTTGACACTTTGATTCTGCAGGACGGCTACATAGACTTCATGGAGTACGTGGCCGCTCTGAGTCTGGTGATGCGGGGAAAGATGGAGCACAAGCTGCGCTGGTATTTCAAACTGTATGATGTGGATGGGAACGGCTGCATTGACCGCCACGAGCTTCTGAACATCATCAAGGTACAGTCATTCCATCGTGCACCAGCCACACTGCATGTCTGAATATTTGTTTTAGCCTCTAATCTGGCAAACATACTGATTTTCCTCATCTTCTCCCAGGCCATCCGTGCAATCAATGGAAATGAAAATCAGGAAACATCTGCGGAGGAGTTCACTAACCGAGTGTTTGACAGGATTGATATAAATGGAGATGGTGAGTGTGCGCTGGCACAGTACGGAGAAAAGGGTTTAGGACAAAATAGATCATGGGTGGACAGAGATTAGACATTCACTCTCAAAACAAAACATAAGAGACTAAACCTGATGATTTTTTTTTTACTGGTTTAAAGTAGCTTTCTAATATCTATCAATACACATTTATAATGAATAAAAACAGGAAGTATAATGTTGCTCAGTTAGATGTATACAAAGTACTGAAACAGTAGACGTATACTACTTATAGTAGTTCTTATCACATAGAGTATACTTAGGAATATAAATGATATCTACATGGTTCATCATGTACTGAAATGAACCATAGCCAAAGACCACCGCAACATGTGTTTTAACCTATATTTGTTTACAATTTGAGAAAGTACTAACAGTTCAGTTTTACTCTGTTATTATTATTATTATTATATTATTACTACTACAGGTGAAACTACTGTCATACTTAAAGGTACTTTTATAGCAAATCTGAGCTAAAAGGCCACCATTAGAAATTAAAATATGCTCTTAAAGGTACAGTCGGTCATTTTTTGAGGTTATTTAATAGGAAATCTCAATGTTTGAAACACTCCACCTTAAAACTTGTCGCTTTTAGCTTTCTCTCTTCATGCCAGCTTTCCTCTGATTCACTGCCTTCCACAAACTTGCGCTCAGACCGTATGAGAAATATCTACAGTAGCCCTGACAAGTCAAACACACTGCAGCTTAACACGAAAACACAAGCAGATAGAAAAATCCTGCAAAAGACAAAAAAAATATACAATAAAATAAAATAAAAGCTAATAAAACACAATGCAAGTGATGTGATGAATAGCTACAGTAAACTCGTAGCAAACATATGAACGATGTGATTAAAAACACAGTTACCTGCATCTCATTTTCCTTCACAACACAGATGGATTCTGTGCTTTCTTTAATCGTCTCATTGCAATCGCATGCTTTGGTTTCTGCTGTCACTTCTGCAACTGTTGTTGCAGGTTCAGTGTGTTTGACCTCTCAGGGCCACCATAAATATCTGCTCCCTTTGACAACAGAGTAGAAAAATTGCCTTAAACTGAGCATTTAGAGCGGTCCGAAGTCTGAACTTAGTGGTACATACACTGACCCCATATTTAATATGAGCATCCACCAATAGATAGGTCCATTTTAACTGTTGGGTTTTATATATTTAAAGACCCATTTAGGAACAAGGTTGCAAACTATCTTAAGTTATAAATACTGTAATAAGTGGTTCTACTTCATGCTGTAAGCTTGCCTCTGTATGATTAATAGCTATGTAGAAAATTTTTGCAAGTTTAGAAGTTAAATGAGGATTTATAATTGCAAAATAGGTTATAGAATACGAGTGAAATGAGTCCAGAAACCTTCGTAAGCTTATGTGTCTGTCTAGCTGGGTGTGGGTGTTTTAGTGTATGAATGTGTTCTCCATAACTGTGAGATTAAAGGGATGCAAACAAACAAAATAATGACATAAATAAAATGAAAATATTCACCAAATCAAAATTTAAACTTGGAAGTGTTAAACGTGTTTTTGGAATCTCAAACGTTTCTAAAAACACGTTTATCGCCTTTGTAGTTGCAAGCTACCAATGATAATAATTTAAAAGAAAATAGCTGGAGGAAAGTTAGTGACATTTACTGACATTTTCCATTGTTTACTTAATATCACGGCACCAGTAATATTAAAATATCATATCAATATATCAAACTGTCTGTTATGAAAGTGACTTTGTTGCAGGGAGAAATGACAAATTAGCCGAAAACCCACTCAAATCTGACCAAAAACAACATGTGTCTCTTCCAACAGGGGAGCTTTCCCTGGAGGAGTTTGTGGCAGGCGCTCGCAGCGATGAAGACTTCATGGAGGTGATGATGAAGAGTCTGGATCTCGCCCACGTCGTGGCCATGATCCACAACCGGAGGCGAAGCGTTTAGGATCCGTCCCTTCCGATTACCTCATCCTCATTCACGATTTGACCTGAGTGTCTCAGTCACTCGGGTCATTTTATAGACTGAGATTTCTATTAAGATTGAATCCGCTTTAATATGATTCCAGTGTGTCTTGGAGACTGACACATATCTTATGTTTGATCTCTAAAGGAGTGACACATATGCACTTTAAATGGGATGACTCAGTCAGCCTTTGCAGACTGCTCATTGTCCTTGTTTAATGATGGCGATCGCTCCCAAGGCCACCTCGGCATGAGGGATGATCTCTCAGACGGTCCACTTACCCTCAGACACCCTGAGGCATAAAGGAGGGAGATAGTGGAGTAGCAGAGTGGCAATTACATACACTCGACTGGGCTTTCCAAATCTTTTTTTCTTTATATATTTCTGAGTTCCTCTGCACCAAATTACTCAAATCTCTATTTACCCGCTCTTGCCTGGGGGGGTTTACAGGAGGGAGCTATGACACTGCAGTGTGCTCAACATCCATGCTAATTTGATTAAGTCAGTGGCTGTAAAACAGGAGCAGGTGGGAGATGTGGCAGTGAAAAAACAGTTATCAAATGTTTACCTTTTATATACATTTGTAACTTTATTATTATTATTTTTTAATCTTTTGAAAACAAAAGTTTAAGTTGGAGCGAAACGCAGGCTTGTGGTTTTGCAGCTTTTCTCTCTGTGTGTGGGAGTTTCTTTGGCTGAATGGTTTGCTTTTTTTATTCAGCATTGATGCAGATTAGTTTTGTTATGTTTGTTGGCTATGCTCATCTTGTGCCTTCTGTTGGAAGACTACAGAATGTGTTTGAGTTCAGCTTTTGCTTATTTGTACACTAAAAATAAACAATAAAAAAAACAACACACACACTTTGTCTACTTTTCATGTTTTGAAGATTTACCAGGAACAAATTATCCCAGAAATAATCTTACTAATTTAACAGGTAGAAATTGCAGTTACAGTCAAACTGGGTGTTGGACGTAGTTTTACACCAACAACCATGTTCAAAGCCACTTAAACCACATTTCTTCCCCAGTTTGAGCTTCAGCAGGTCACCTGGCTGATTAGATATTAGCGTTAACAAGCAGATGAACAGGTGTACCTAATAAAGTTGGTGAGTGAATATTTATAACTATGTGATATTCTTACAGCTTAGCAGTTTGTGGGTATGATAATATCAGCCTGGAGACATAGTACTGCATATCTGCTTTTGTTCTTTATCTTCTCACTGATCTATTTAGAGAGTCCTCCAACTACTTTAAAGACTCGCATATTTTTAGTATTTTTCTGATCTTTGCTCTTTCAACCTCAAATTACTGTAAATCCTGGAGCAGAATTTAGGGGATGTTTTTAGACATCATCTTTCATAAACACTTATAAATTGTATTAACAATATGCCCTGACCTTAGTACGCTCATACAACAGATTAAAAACACATTACTGACATAAAATCCCGCCTTTGAGCAAGGACGATGACTCACCTGCATGGTGCCAGGATCACTTTGCATCAGTGCTTCTACAGCTGCACACCAGTTTTGTTTTTCCTTTTTCTTATTTAAATCGTAACAAACAGAGTATGTACTAATTTCTTTGTTATACTAAAGCCTAAACTAGATGTTTGCAATATGCTAAAAAATTAAATAAATCTCTAGTATATTTGTTATGAACACACTGAAAATGTAACCACAAAAATAAACCAAAATAAAGTTTCAAGTTACAAAGATTTATTTTCTACAAATACAAACATTTAAACGAGGAGCTCATTTATCAACCACAAGGGGGCAGCGAAATAATTGGATTAATTTCCTCCTGGAGCTTCTTGTGTTTCCAAATACTTGTCCTTAGGTGAGTTCTTGCAGAAACAAATGTGCCTTTGTCTGACTGTCACTGCGTGTCATCTCTCTGTTAATGCACTGGAGGCTCACAGAAAGTCGTACAAATACTTGACAATATCAAAGTTCACCGTCCTGGAAGATAAATCACACAAAGCAGATTTTCAGTGAAAAAAAAAAAAAAAAAAAGGAAAACTGTAAAAAGTCAGTTCACTTGAATAATTCAGTCAGTCTCATTCATGTGCATTAAAAGGATGAGCGTGCATGCACACACACGCACAGACCTGGATATGGCGCAGATGAAGTCCAGAGAAACGGCACATTTGTACTTCGGGGCGTCGAGCTGGTCGTCATGACTGACCTGAGCCAGCAGCTGCAGGGTCACCAGCGAAGAAATCTAAACGGGGACAGAGGAAAACCAAAATGAGTCTCTGCTCCACTTCTTAAAACGCAGCTTCTCCACTTTGAAGCAGAGCCATTAAATGATGGTAGCCAGTCACACAGATATGGGGCGAGCCTAATTGCCTAAAAACATTTCATGCTTGGGTCCATAGATAGGTCTGTGTTTAGCTGCCTTTGACCATATGGCTAGGAAACTGTTTAAACTTAAAAAAAAAATAAAAAATCAGGCTTGATTTAACATGAAACACTGCACTGTTACACACAGGAAACAAAAAAATCCTTTACCATCCTTTTGTTATAACAGTGTACATTCCTGTTCAGTGGCTTATCAGGCAAATTGGAAAAAAGTGTGAAATTATTTTCTATATTGGGTCGTACCCTGAGGCCAACTCAGGGTACGAAACTACACTTCAGGACTAAATGAGGGGAAACAGACTATTGCAGAGCTCTGACATAACAAGGTGGTGGTGTTTAAACAAGTTAAGGAGAGAAATATTATCAGATCTCTTAGGAGATGGATTCTTTTTGGATAAGTTATCTTAGTGCACACACAGTTCAGTGGAAATGAAAACACGAACTCTTTAATTCAAATTCAAATTATTTGTTCCATACCACATTATAGAATCATTTAAACACAACAGATGAACAACAACACATGACAAAATAGCGCCATTATTTGTTTAATAAAAATTAAGCCAGGAATAGGAATTAAGAGGATGAGCAGCAGCCAGCTGCTAATCAGATGTGCTCAGTAAATGTGGGCACCTCCATAAAAGCAGAAGTTTTGGTAGCCTTCAGGTCTCAAGCATTCAAATGTGTCAGCACAGTGCCAAGGAGGAAAAATGTCAACTATGTCCCGCTTGCGTACCTACTGACGTTGTTGTCAAATGTCATCTTTATGGGGAACGAGCTAAAAAAGCAACAGTGGCTGCCCATCAATCTGGGAAGGGTTTTAATACCATTCCCAAAAAGTCCAAAATCCATCATTAAGAAATATTATCCACAACTGTTAAAGATTCAAGACAGCTGCCAATCCTCTCAGGGGTCTGAATTTTTAGTGAAAGTTGGCACAAACAGCAACTCTCGACTGCTTTAAACCAGACTGACCTGTGAGAAGATGCTCGCTGTCGGGGCGACTCTGCTGTCCACCACACTGTAAAAGATGGCAAGCAAGCGGTCCAGAGGGAAGGGCTTTGGACCCAGAAGGTGATTACTTGTCTAGAAGACAGACAGATCAATATAAACATTGTGTTACATGTTTCCAAATGAAATCAACGAAGATGTAAGAGTTATGTCAGAATAATCACCTTTTCATTTTTCTTCAGGAAGTTTGTTTTTCTTATTTTACCATGGTGCTGTTGAGCAGAAACAGAAGATGTGATTCATTTGATTCATTCACAAAACCATGACTTAGGGGAGAAGGTTAAGAAAACAAAAAATCCCCCCCCAAAAAGCTTAATAAATGTATTTTTCTCCCAAAGATGAGCATATTTGGGATATTCATTCTCACTAACACAGCCAAGAATAAAGAAAAAAAGAACTTTTGACTCACTGCAAACTTTGTACTTATGCTGACCTCATTATAAGAATTTTTTGCATTACAGTGTATACATGGCTGAACATAAAAAAAGTATTATTATTATATTCCTTTACCTTTAAAAAGAAGCGTTTATCTGTGCGTGCAGGGTTGTAGGAAGCCAGATAGGCAGCAATCAACAGGAACTTGGAGTAATAAGGCAATTCAACATGAGTGTGAGCTGATAAACCTTTCAGAAGACAAAATAAATGCAATAAGTCCACGTCGTCATATTCTTTCCTGCACTAAAATTCTGTTTTCTTGCATAGAAGAAAAGAATTTAAGCGTAAGTGACCAGTGTTTCAGTTTGACATCTGCTCTGTAATCGAAATCAGTGCAAATACCTCGCAAGGCTCCGGCCTCCTTCTCCTCCATTTGCTGCATTTGCTCCCACTGCAGACTAAGCAGAGGACAGAGAATACACATGGATGATGAGGCTAAAAAAAAAAACCCCATTAATAGTCTAAAAAGCAGCGCATAGCAAAATAATGCAAAAAGTTCAGACCTGGACACCTCTCGAAGGTAAACCGTCTGCATGGCTTTTTTCAAATGTGGCTCAATGTGTTTCCACAGCTTGTGGGTGTCAGTCTCTTTCACTAAACACACAGCATAATTACAAACACCATCAGAAAGTGGTGGAAAAACAGCAGGAAAACCTCAAAAACATTTGTAGAAACAAAGCAATTAAAGCAGCACAGATCAATATTTTAACCAGCTGAGAATGAACACTCGGCTCAGCTATTTCACAGATTTCCTTCAAGCTTTTTGGGTATTTTTTTATGTGCTGACAGTCTCCAAACTCTACTCTCATAACACTCATTTCCAATCACAGCGGGCGCCCAGAGAGAAGCCGAAGCATCAAACGGACAAACATCCACATACTGTTTTCACAATAGACCCAAAAAGAGACAAGATAGGATTTCTAAATGTCAAATTCATTTTAGTGTCTGGAATATGAGGAGCCTCTGAAGCTACAGTATATCAGAAATGTGGAGCTACCCCACAGGGTTTGAAAGCAGGGACTGTGATTTACCCGCGTGGGCTTCTTGTTTTTGTCTTCGAAGCTTGTTGAAGACAACATGAAGTAGCTTGAAAATTACCATCATTGAATCAAAGAAAATAAACACAAAGACAGTTATGGCACAAAGGGAAGCCTTCACAACATCGCTCATAACATACACTCAGGAAATATACACCCAGTGGCCTCTTTACTGGGTACAACTGTACAAGTGAAGGCAGCCCAAAGCAATACAAAAGTTTTGCTCTATTATTTTTATTTTTAAGGCAACATTGTTAGATCTGAGTGTTTACATCATCTGAATACATGTTTTTGGTTGGTTAGAGGCAGAATTCCAGGTCTGCAAAGTCATAGTTTCACATTATACTGGGAAGTAATTTGTATTATAAAATTTTAACAATTTTATTTCCAAAGATAAAGACACACTTGAGTTAAAATAGGACAGTAAACTATTTTTGACTATAAAGAATCAGTGGTTACCAGGTGATCACATTGAACTTTTCACATTTGGCGACCAATCGGAAATAGTTGCAGTGACCAAGTGGTTGCAGCATGCAGCAAGTCAGGCTCTGGTTGACCACTTTTAGATTGCAAGGTGATCTGGACTGGACTGGCTGTGATCACTCTCAGACATATTGGCAAAGGGTTGTAAAAAAAACTGCCTTCTAATTTAATATGTAGACAGACTGCCAACACACTGCAATTTGACTCTATCTACTCCGATGAGCGCAACTTGCCTGTGATGCGTCTCTTAGAAATAGGAGGCTAATCTCAATAGAAAACAACTTAGGTGCCAACTGATTGTATTCAGGTTATATTCCTATATTAAAGCAAGATTGTCCAGCACCTTTGTCATTCTGCAGTTAAATCACCATCCTGCAGCAGCTGTATGAGGTTTTGGCTGGACTCTGAGTGTAACTAGTTTGAATTTCTGTAGAATGAGAGTTTCTGTCTCCACAGACGGAAAAAGCTTTGCAACAGATTTGAGATCTGGGCCAATTTATCACAGTTAATCACAGATTAAATGCAATTTCCAGCTTGACCTCATTCAGTCTCAAACTGATAGCAGTCTGACTCTGTCTTATTGCTGTTTTATCTCCATCTTGAGGCCCCAAAGTCTCTCTCAAGATGGCATTTGACTGCAAGTTGTCACAAAAGCAATGATTAGTAGCATTAGGTCTGTTTCTGGCCACTGTAAATGACACATCTATATCTAAAAGCTAATGATCCGCAGTGTCTGCTGGATGTGTAAGTATTCTGCAATTACAGTTTCCATGATAACTTTATACAGGTAGTGTGCGTTTTAGTGTGTTCTTTTCAGATGAATGAAAAGACCTCCTCACAATTACCTTTCCCTTCTGCCAAAGGCTCACAGAACTTTGAAAAGTTCAGGGCAGCCTAGTAGAAAAGAACAGAAGAAAATGAGAAAACAGGTGGAAGAATTAAAAATAATCAATGCAACAACTTGTTAATGTGTGTTTCTGACCAGGTGTCGCAGCTCTCTGAGGTCTCGACAGACAGAGTAGAAGACTCCCAGCAGGATGTTGATGTACGCAGAGTAAAACCCAGCTGAATATGAAGAATGCACGTTCTGGGACAAAATCTGTTGCAGCTCACCTACAAACGGTTTAAGGAACAAGAAATAAAGCTTCTCCAAAAACCAGCCAAGTCTCACAATATAAAGTAAAATGATTCATTCACACGCCAAGTGCTGAATTTATACAGTGGTTCTTAAGAACGCAACATTTTTCCCCAGAGTCGCTGCCTGGAGTGTGAGAACAGTATCACAGGTACAAATGTCACAGCTCACGTTGCATATGCTGACCGTGCGTCATCAATACGCAGCGTGTTGTGAGTTGCTCGTGACACTGGCTGCCGTAGCATGTGTGAGGAGGATTATATACTTTTACTGTAGTCAGGGAAATGCAGCAGAAGCGGCTCAAAGCAGCCTGTGTTTGGTCTGAACTTGTCCCAGGCGATTTCACTGAGCAAGATGACGGTAACGTTGTCCCCAACCTGAAGAACAGATGTATGTAGTTAGGATCAGGGAGCTCAGAGAGATGAAGACTCTGAGAACTTCACAGTTACAGACCTCTTTCCTCAGTTGATTCATGTGTTTTATATATTTAGATGTTTAGCTTTGTTTGCTTGATTAAGTTCTTACTGGACATGTTGACTAAACAAAACAAATGAACGCATTTTTGATTATGCAGAAACAATAAACACTCACAGGTTTCAGCTTTTCAAATGTGAACATTTTGTAGGTTTTTTTCTTACGTGTGATGTGAAACTGAATATAGTTCTGTTTTTCCTTAAAGAGAACAATATTTTATAAGCATATAATAAAAGACCTTCTGAATTTGAGTCTCTAAATATATGGGAAAATTTAAAAGAAATAATTCACTTTAAAGCTAAAGCAGCCACAACACAGGAAGAAGTACTGCACCTACGAATGGCATACACAACAGTTCAGATCCTCTACTCTGAAAACATCAATTCATTTTCTGCTGTTTATCCAGTTGTGAGTCTTAGGAGCAACAGTCTAAGCATAGATACCAGACCTCCCACTACCTCCAGCTCTTCTAAAGGTACATCTGAACTTTCTGAAAGTCTGCCAAGGATGTCCTGAGTGTACGCGAGGGTCTTCTCCAGTAGGCCATGTCATATACACCTCACCTAGGAGACGTCCTAGGCATATGCCTCCTCCTATATCATAATTAAATACTGTAAATAAGGAATCCCATCTCCATCAGGGTGCGACAGAGGTAGGACTACAGAGGATATGTTAGAAAGACAGCACAGTGGTAGTGTGGTTAGGGCTGTCCCTTCAAGCATCTTCAAGCCTCACTATGACTGCTTGGGTTTCCTCATTGTATGCAAGATTTATCCTGCAGTTCATTTTATTTGTTTACTTAGATTCCCTTTAAGGCCTAAGATTTATTATTAAAGTCAATTTGTAAGCATGCAGGTGCATATCATACCATTCACGGTAATACCGGTATAATGTTGGGCAATGATAAGAAAATGAAATATCGCGATAGAATATGGGTAAAACGCGCATGCACAGTGCCTTTGTTTTCATACGCACATGGCGGAAAAAGCATGGCGGCGGCGACGGAGAATGAAATGAATGAAGAATGAAAGCGGACCGTTGAATGAAACGGATGAACCAGAATTGTTTTTAAAAAAATTCTGCAACTTCAGTGGTGTGGAACTGGTTTGGCTTTCGTCCGTCAGATACACAACAAAACACTACTTTTGGTAGAGCATGCTAGTGGACCGTCGTTATTACCGTGTTTTTTGTTAAATACGGCTCACTTAAAATCAATCCTTTGATTTTTCTGAAAATCGACAGTGCCCTTTATAATCCCGTGTGCCTTATGTATGAATTCTGGTTGTGTTTACTGACCTTGAAACAATTTCATGTGGTACATGGCGCTCAAAAATCTGTCAAATGTTTCAGTACGACTTTGCTAAGCTATGAACCCGCAGCGCTTGATGGATTGTCGGAGCATTACGGCTATCGTAGGCAGGAGCCTCGTGGAGTGATGCGTACTGTGCTTCAACATAATATTACTGTATTGTGTGTGTTTAACCTCTTTTTAAGTTTTGTGGATATTATACATGGTTATGCTGAGGATGGGTCGGCCAGTTTCCACTGGAAATGCCTTTTGGGTAAACTGACAACAAGGAATTTGCATTTGCACTGTTAAATTTTTATATAACTTTAATGCACATTAAAAACAGCTGCTTGTTTAAGTGAAAATACATTGATTTTTTTTTTTTTTTGCACTAATAAAGTTGTGGAGTTGTAAAGTATTTTGTCTAGTATCAATTATATCGTCAGTTATATCATTATCGCAAATTTTCAAATGTATATCGTGATAAATATTTTTGGTCATATCGCCCTGCTCTTATACCTACAAACACCACCTGCAGTTAAGCATACTTAATTTAAACACACACAGTGGCTTTGATACTGCAGATGCCTATAAACAAGAGATGACAACATAATTTGCTATTAATTCTAAAAGTCTGCTGCATCATTGAAACATGCATATATATAATGTGCAGAGATAAAAGGGATCTGTGAACATCAATAAAATATGTCCACTGTGACCACCACTGTTACCTAATGCAAGAAATAGCCTTAATCGCTATAACTTCTATGTGTTTAGACACAAGACCATTAATCTAGAGTTGAAGCACTTCTTGAATGTTTATCGGGGTTTGGCATGGTAGTGGTTTTTGGTCTGGGTACTTCAGCTTCCTTCTCTTTTTCTTTTAGCCCTGTGATGGGCTGCTAACCTTCTCAAGTTATAACCTGCCTGTTTTGAAAAACGAGATGGGCTCCAGCCACTCTGTCACCCTGAACTGGTTAAGCAGTTCAGAAAAAGGATGCATGGACGATAGACAGAAACTGGAAAACTGCACCAGTCACCTTTTTTTCTTGTGTAGGAAATATAGGAAAAGTTAAGCCAGATTATTTTCTGCATGTCAGTAACACACACACATTTTACGTCTTTCCTGTTAATGTTTTATTACATTTTTTCCCGAAGTTTAGAGATGAAACAACTCCTCATCATCCTCCCGTCCTCCACGTAAGTGTAAATCTGCATCCTAATTATCACTTCAAAATCCAGTGTGGCAGCACTGAAGCAGCAAGCCATTAAAAAGACAGGTTCCTCTTAACGCTCACAATCCGCCGTTAAGCACTTAGCTTTCATTGGGATGAAACACAAATAATCACATAAGTCTTTTTACTTTTGGTGTTTTTAATTAAAATGCTGTGAGTGGTTGCCATCCTTCCTTCCTTAATAGCATTAAAAAGCACCACACACTCAGCTCAAGGTCATCCGTTACAAATGAGGCTCCTCCAGTCCCCTCTTCATCATCCGCACAGAGCAACAACAATAAAGCAACTCACTTTATAGATAACACAAAGAGCATGCAGCACTTTCTCACCAGCTCCTGAAGACGCAGGAGAGCAGAGAGGAGACTGGCATCAGTATCTCTCAGAAGCTCGGCTTTCTCCATTACCTACAAATTACACAGTTAATGTTAATTTGATCTCATTTTATCGCATTTATAATACAGGCAGTGAACGGATGTTTTATCAGAGAGCATTACTGATTAAACCCACTCCTGTTCTGACTGAAAATTACACTTGTTTTCTCCAGGCTGATGCATCTGCAGCTTTGTTTAGCATCTATTTGCACTTGTTATCACTACTAATCATATCATCACACAAACATTCAGGTGACACATGCGAGGAATAAATAATCTGACATGCCATGGGATTAGGGATAATCTCGTATGCCAAGTGAGGAGTGGTTGTGTGTAAAGTGCACGGCACTCACAATGTATCGCGTCTGTTTGGCAGGAGACTGGGAGCACTGCTGTCTGTAGACACGGACAAAGTCAGACAGGGAGGGACTGCGGGGGAGAAGAGAGGCGGCATCGCAGCCAAAGAAGGACAGCAGCACTTGTTCAAACAGCAACGCAATAGAAACACACTCGACGCAGCTCACTGTGGCGTGAGGAAGCTGCAGAGAGAAGGAAAAGGAAGCATGAAAGAGAATCAGTCTGATGTCTGTGGAGATGATACACATCTTCACACTGTGTTGACTTAATCTTCTGACTGCACTGGACCCTAAATATGTACAAATTACATAATTTTGTGTTACCTATTGAAAGCAAGGACAAGTTATATAAACAGTGGGTTCATTAGAGAGATAACTTTGAATATCTTGAGGTCCAACTCAAGAGGTCACTCCTTGTTTTCCCCAGGACTTTATAGCCAAATGACTAGGGATGGGTATTGTTTAGGTTTTATCCGATACCGGTGCCAAACCGGTACTTTTGAAACGGTGCCGGTGCTTAAACGGTGCTTAAACCGGTGCTTAAAGAATGGAGAACACAAAATTAGTCCAAAAACCTCTCATGTTCAGCTGTTTTTTTGTAAAAAGATAACAATGTTAGCCTTTTCTGCAGCTATAGGGGATTTATGGCATCACTCTTGGCTGGAAGCAGTGCTTAATCAATGGAAAAAAGACAAACTTTGTCCAAAAACCTCTCATGTTCAGCTGTTTCCCTCTTTTTCTTTGGTCATTTTAGCCTTTTTGGCCAGGGTGAAGGGAGCATCTGCCATCAAACAAGAAGACAGCCGTATGTAGCTATGATGATGTTTGCTAGTTCACCTTACATGCATTAATTTAATAACGTGGTTAGCCTACTCAACAAATTACACACGAACAACATGAAGCTACTCATGCAGAGAAGAACGGCTGCTGCTGCCATCATCATCTGTCATCATTTCTGCTACACTGGCAGGGCTAGGGGCCAGGACTCTCCTCTTCGTGTTTTTGGGGGATGTTGCTAACTCCGGGTCCGATAACAGGCAACCCACCCGCAGTAGATGTGCTCGGTGTGAGGTCTCACAGCAAGCTATCAAATACGGCGCATTTCTCGGCTTTTAAAAAAAACGCTATGCATCGCCAGGTATTTCATCGGATTTGAGGTGTTACCTCCTTTGACAGTATCACAGTATCAGCTTAAAGCACTTGTTGCAGGCTGCTGAGTTTGCATATTTTGCTGTGAAGTACAGCCAGACTTTTGACCGCTTTGCCTTGGTCATTTTTAATCTGTAGCTCTGCTCTAAAAGAACGTACGTACCTGGCCCCGCCTACTATCTTCGGAAACGTAAAATGATTGGCTAGAATCTAAAGTGTATCACAGCTCAGGGAAAAAAAAGCACCAAAATAAAGCACCGAAATGTGCGCTGCTTTTCGGTCTGGTTACTACCGTTTATGTCAGAACCGGTGCCATGATGGCACCGGATACCGGTACCCATCCCTACATATGGATTCATCTATAATAAACAAAATCATAATCAGGGATTAATCTGCATTAAAGGCTGCAGCCCTAGTTGGCAATTAAATTTTCACATTGTGAGAAACCACCCGATGGGAGTAAAACATTATTCAGAAACTGCAGGAACCAAAAAGATCAAGAACAAGTGATTTAAGAAACAATAGTCCTAAGAAGGCTATAAATTCTCCGTATTTGAATTTTTTTTTTTTTTTTAAAAAAAGAAGAAGACTTCCATGTTGTCAAGTCACATTTTTGTGGCTATGCGAGATATGATCATTAATGGAGTATCATTAAACTGTAAAACAAAGCATGCTATGAGTTTTACATTTGCCAGACATCTCTTTGAAGGTGGTGAGGGTTTCTTGGAAGTCCAGGTCTGATCCAGAGTAACATACGCTTTACCCCACATTTATTTTGCTGCGATATGGACACCCTCAGTGGCACAGGATAGCATGCTGGCATGCACCACAGTTCAGGTTGTCTCCTTTAAATGTTTAACATCAGGCTCTGCACAAAATTACAGTAGAACTCACTGCAGATGAAACGGGTCTCTCTTGTAAATGAGACGCTGAGTCTCAATGGGACTATCTAGATATTTGGATATTAAAAATATTTGGATATTTAAAAAAAAAATAGCTGCTTTCTAAGAAAGAGACTTCTTTGGTAGCCATTACCCATCTATACTGAGTGCATTGGCATAAAGTATGTGTGCAAAGAGAGAAAAACATCTGAAGGTCTTTGATCTTTAAATTTAATTTATACAAGAATGCTAGCAGTAAAATTGTTGCTTTTCTTTAATGTTTTTTCCCAGTGATTTTAAGGGAAAAATGCACCTTACACACACTCAAACTATGCAAAGATTTGTGTTCTTGTGTGATTTTGTACTTTCAGTAAAACTAAGTATTTTCAAGGACTCTTTAAGTGATTGAATAAAGAAAAAGTTCATAATAACACAAGTGTCAACTTTTTATTAAAGTTATAAAGGCTTAAAGGAGTCCATAAGTCAAATTTTTCTAACTCAAGTAACTGCCAGTGCAATAATATTTAGCTGTCCATCCTTTATCGCACTTTTACCTGCCATGTATGAGGGGAATTAAGAGTGAAGTTAGTTTTTATTTTATGGTTTTAAATACAGGGCCCTGTAGCATGAACACATAAGAACATTATTCAGAACGTTCACTAAATAGCAGATATCTCCCTCACCTCCAGCTCCTTCATCAAAACGTGCATCACGTGGCTTTTCCCTGAGGCTCGATGACCGTAAATGAGGATTGAAGGGTAGCTGTACTGGTGCGGCTGGAAGAACAAAATTCAGCATCTTTACACTCAGTAGAACTGTCTCACTCGATCAAGACCACTATCCACTTAAACCTTCTATCAGCTTTCATCAGCACATCGCAAAGTAATAACAGCCAAGCTCTGATATGATTAAACCCAGTGTTAATGTCAGTAATCAGCCATAGTGCTAACAGCTCATAGACTCAGCTTACTTAACGAATCTATTTAAAACCCTGAGTGAGATCAAATGACAAGTAATTAATTTTTATAACAAGGATAAAATAAATTGCATATCTATTAATGATTTTAATCCAAGACAGACATCAATTACTGGTACTAAACTGTCCAAAGCTTCAGATCTACATTTTATAATCTAAGATAAACATTTTGAACAATGAATTTTAAAGGGAAATCTCATCAGATGATCCAAATATGTCGACATATTTACTAAATTACACTGGATAACACAAATAATGCAAAACTTAACCCTAGAAATAAGAAAATGACATTGAGCTACTGAGATATTGAGATTTAAGGTTTAGGAAAATGACTTTTATTTTTCCTATACTTTTTTTTATAAAAACAAAAAATATAATAGTAATAATAATAATAATACAAGAAAATTGTAAAAGAGTGAAAATGGTCTTTAATGCATCATATATCAGTAATAAAACTTTTTAAATCAAACACATAAAACACTGAGTTTTTAGGACGTTAAAAACTGAATTAGCATGTGTCTCTGCGTCTTTTAATGTGGCATACTTTAAAACATTAAACGGAGATGAGTGGAGACTTCTTACCTGCCCCATCAGCGACAGCAACATTTCAGCCTGGACCTCTCTGCAGGGCAACTTCTCTGCTACCCCCTTCAACCTCTCCTCATCGTATCCCGGGTGCTGCAACAGCGCCGTCATGCTACCACCACACCGTTTATGTAGGTGAGCTCAGCAGAGTTCTGCTAAAAACAACTGACTGACGTTAGCTTCAGCTCGTCCAACTCCAACCAGACGACGAATGAACTCCGTTGTTCAGACAAAAAAAATGAGTCAAAGGAGTAATATCATCAAAAATTATGTGCTGTAAAAACCATAGGGTGCTGAGGAAACATTCATGCCGGTAAATAAAATGTCTTTAAGACTTAAAATGCGAAGAAGTCTTCAGTTAAAGTCCGAAACACCTTAAACTCAGTCAAGACCACTTGCTGGAGTTTCGCGCGCGCCTTCAGATTGCGTCACATGCTGTCATTCGGTAGCAGCGAATCACAAGTGAGACACGAATTCTGGGTAATGTAGTTTTGGGAGTGAAACAAGCACATTAGAAATTCACTGCGGATTCAAGATAACTATTTGCGATATTTCCCAATAAACGTGGATCAAAGCAAGTCTTACATACTGCAACATATTTAATTGTGCTTTCACACACTTATAAACATACATTCTAGTAATCTATGGGTAACATCTGATGTAATCTGGTACATTGCAGTGTACTGGTAGTACACTAACATAACCAAAAACAGAAGAAGGTATAGTCATCATAATATTAAAAGTATATATTATTTCAATTTGATGCTTTTTTTAAAATGTTATTTCTTTCTCTCTAGCTAATCACTCACTCAGATACATAATCTTCAGCTACATTCTTATCCACTCATCCATCCATATGGAATACAAAAAAAATCATTTTATATATCAATGTAATGCTTAATGTAATATCCATCCATTCGCTTCCGCTTATCCTTTTCAGGGTCGCGGGGGGCGCTGGAGCCTATCCCAGCTGTCATAGGGCGAAAGGCAGGGTACACCCTGGACAGGTCGCCAGTCTGTCACAGGGCTAACACATAGGGACAGACAACCATTCACACTCACATTCACTCGCACATTTACACCTAGTGGCAATTTGGATTATCCAATTAACCTATCCCCACAAGTTGCATGTCTTTGGACGGTTGGAGGAAGCCGGAGTACCCGGAGGGAACCCACGCAAACACGGGGAGAACATGCAAACTCCACACAGAAAGACCCCGGCCTGATGTTGGAATTGAACTCAGGACCTTCTTGCTGTGCGGCAACAGTGCTAACCACCGTGCTGCCTGCTTAATGTAATATTATAATATAATATTTTTAATATTTTTAGCAAAATAATGATGAAAAAGACGTAATATCCTGCACGTTTCGTTCTTGATGTGAGATTATCATTATTATTTTTCTTGTTATTTATTTATTTTTGCCAGTTGCAAGAAATACATATAATAAATCGTTGTTGTAGCCTACTGATCTAGTCTTTGTGCTCAAAAAGCTTAATATCACAGACCAGAAAATGGGCTACAGTTTAAAGAATGTACCAGTCTAGGTAAAACATTAGAGAAAAGACCCTGCATCTTGGCATTTGATTATCAATATTTGAATAGCAGATGCGTTTATATCCACTAATTTCCATACAATTATTGTCGCAGTGATCAGGCGTAAAATCGCTTCGCTCTAGAAGAAAAAAAAATCAGTGTCTGTTTAAGATTTCGCGGGTGACTGTACGTCAGAGTGGGATTAAGGGATGTGGGTTGGCCCTGTAATATCCGAGGCTATCCTCCAACTCTAATTCAATAGGAGCTCAGCTGCGCTGTCGGTCTGTCGGCGTCGAGAACGGGCTGACCATTTCAGGGAGAGCCGTGCACACAGCTGAGACGGTTTATCGGAACAGCGGACAAGATTCAGGCAGAGACATTTTAACATAACCTACACATGAAGGCAAATATGGAAGAAATCCCCTAAATTTTGGATTCCCAGAGCTCGTCTTTTTTTCTCCCTGGAGCGCATGTCTTGATTCTGCCGACTAATGAGTGAAAAGCAAAAAGAAATCAAACACCGACCTTGCCACGGATGAGAGCGTAGTGATGCTGTGATAACTGTGACTGAACAGACAGTAGGGAAAAAAAATCCGCGAGCAGCGACAGGGAGAAGTTGTGCGGGATATTGTGGTCAGATGAGGCAGATGTTAGTTTGCTGAGGAGGTTGATAGATCCCGAGGACCGCGCAGACCACCCTCACATTATGGTCCCCGGGGCCCCCAGCACGACCACCACCATGCTCCCCGCATCCGAGGCTGCCAAGATCTACCAGACCAACTACGTGCGCAACTCCCGTGCCATCGGCGTCCTATGGGCCATCTTCACCATCCTCTTCGCCATCGTCAACGTGGTGTGCTTCATCCAGCCGTACTGGATCGGGGATGGCGTGGATACGCCGCAGGCGGGCTACTTCGGTCTGTTCCACTACTGCATTGGAAACGGGCTGTCCCGGGACTTGACCTGTCAGGGCAGCTTCACCGAGTTCAGCAGCATCCCCTCCGGTGCGTTCAAAGCTGCCTCCTTCTTCATCGGCATGTCCATGGCGCTGGTGCTCACCTGCATCACCTGCTTCGCGCTCTTCTTCTTCTGTAGCACCGGCACCGTGTACAAGATCTGCGGCTGGATGCAGCTGGCTGCAGGTAAGAGGCATGACTACAGGTGGAAGTTTGGAAAGATGGCTTGTAGGGGAGCTCTGGGGGTGAGTGAGAAGAGTCCAGTGAGCAAAATGTTATAACCTAAAACTGTTTAAAGGCACAGATATTACCCTCATCTCCCAGTCAGGGTGTGGACTTGTATAGCTTTTGGCACAAAACATCTGTATATTGTTTTAAGGCACCAACAAATTCAGAGGTTGGAGTGCTTTTTCACTTCAAAAACAACAGCAAAAACATGTAGTTTACATCAAATTACATATGTAAATTAGTTGACCCTGAACTGTAAAACAGAAAAAAAAATGATCACAATGTGCAACAGGTTAAGCCACTGAGCCCAAATTGAGTAGATTTTGTCTGATGAGACCTTTTGTCAGAGACTCTCTCTGGTTAATAAAGCCCTTGTAAAACATTATATAACTGTCTGTGGTGTAGGTGGGCTGGCAACAGCCTTGGAGTGACCAAATCTTCAGCTCCAAACATTGTACTAAACCCTCAAGAATGAAATAATGAAGGCATGCTAATATTTTCATTTTGCTTTCAGAGAACTCATTCCCCCTGAACCTGAAGCTGTGAATGAACTCTCTTCATACACAGACAGCGATTTTAAGTACAAAAATACAGATGGAAGATTTTAATACAAGCTTATATCTTCTTAGTTTCTTCCACTTCAATTCAATATATCGTTGATTTTATAACTTCTCAGTGTTTCCTGTGGTGTGCTTAAACATAAACTGGAAAACGCAAATTCTTCTTTTGCTCATTTAATGACACAGGGAAGGTTTTATCTTCAATCCCAGCCAGGACGTTAAATAATAAGAAAACAAAAACTCACACAAAGAAATGTAATGATGTATAGTACTGAGTGAGCTGTTTCCTCCCGCCTTTAATTATTTTTTAGTTCTTCTCCTTTTTGCAGAGAGTTCCATCCAAAACAAACTATTTCTGTACATACAGGAGCAGAGAGTTTAATAGTGAAATCGTTTCTTATTTTACCCCTTTCATTTATCACAGATGTGTTTTCTGTACATTTTATTGTTTTTCTGTTTTCTGTTTATTTGGATCCCTTTTAGATTTATATCTCCCAAGAGTCCTTATTAAATTCACAATAGAATACAAGCAGGATACAGCTGTGGCTCAGAGGGTATGTTGATGACTCAATCCCTGACTCTTCCAGCCCGCATGTAGACGTATCCTTGGGCAAGATACTGAACCCTGATACATCCGTGTCTATGAATGTTAGAAAGCGCTTAGAGTGAAGGATGAGACATGTAGCAGAGTGTAGTAGAGAGTAGAAAGACACTCTATAAGTACCACTCCATTTACCATCCTACATACAAACACCACCTCCTACACCCGGTGCAAAAATACTGCACACATACCAAGTGTTTTAAAATAAAGTATTTTTCATATACATGTGAATGAGAAACATTTACTCCAGTGAAGCATGTACCCCGTGGCCATTTTTCCCTCCCATGCCAACTTTAGGCCAAGAGACAATAAAGCAAGAATCAAGCGTTATTACTATAGTTATCTTATGATTTGTTCACAGCTTGCTGACACTGATTTGTGATAACAGTAAGAGATTTTATTTATATGACACCTTTTAAAACACATTTACAAATTTACATTGTTGGGATAGGCCTGGCAGAACCCTGGCTGGGTATCTCAGGCTGTATCCTTCCATATAAGGTGTCAGAAGATCTGAGATACACTTAGTTTGTGAGCCCACAGTGGGCTTTAAAACCCATCAATCAAATCTTAAAATCAATCATCAAATGAAAAGGTAACTACTGAAGAGAAGCTAAAACATGACTGATGTGCTCTCTGGCTGCTGCATTTTGGACAAGCTGTAGTTTTGTGTAGATGTCTTTGTGTATAAGGACTTAATAACGGTCTACAAGAGAAAACAGAGCATGACTGGACAACTGAACTGATATTCATATTCCAATTGAGGTGGCTGTCAAGATATGACACCCTGGTTTTTACAGTGTTGGCCCAAAGAGCCCAGATGTGCTGTAATACTTCTGTTAGCAGCATTGTGGCCAATTAATGAAGCGCTTACTGAAAGTCCATTTTAGTTTAGACAATTTTAAATGTGTGGGCTTATCAAAGGGCAGCATGTCTTTGGACTGCAGCTTCCTCCCTCAGTCCAAATGCATACTTCTAAGGTTAATTGGTGATTCTATTGTTTTCTGTGTGATGGGCCTGTGACTGGTGACCTGTCTAGCTACCCCATGGCGCTTAGCTAAATAAGCAGCTAAGGAAATAGATGGTCTATTCCTACCTTGTTCATTTTCTGAAAGCATTTAAGATGATTTACTGAGTTCTTCTTAAGAAGAACGTTTCTCTGACATTGTACTAGGGAGTTGGCAGATTAAACACTGGCTAATGTCCAATCTGACTGCTTCTGGACATTTGCATTCTTATGCGAACCTCAGCTAGGATGTCTGGAAAAGTTCAGGGCTGCAGTGTATTTTTGAAATGAACATTCACCAAGGACAGCATCGAAAGAAACAGCAGAGGTATAAGAGCTGTGTAAACTGAGCTTCGAGAGTGGTAGTCTGTAGGCGCTATACACTGAGCCTTACAGGCTCGTGTCTACAGCTGTGTGCTGTCACCTTTGAGCGGTGCTAAAAGTATGTCGAACCACTGGTAATGTGGGCTACTGCTGTTCATGTTTGCTGGTCTACTATGTTAACCTCTGCTGTGGAAAAGACAGCAGTCCTCTACAGAGAACTTCTTCATTAAAAGCAATTAAAGCTTTCCACTGCATGCATGCTTTCTATCTACATTTTCCTCTTTGTGATAAACCTTCCTGTCACCAACTTTTCAACTGGTCTATGTGAACCTGGAATCTTTGAGATTAGGTTCATGCTTTTGGGTTTTTGGAGAAATGCAAATAAAGTGCATCTCCTTAGGCTCTGTTGGTTGAAGGTTTCTTGAATATTGTCATGTCCGATATGACTGCTTCTGGACATTTGCATTCTTATGCGAACCTCAGCTAGGATGTCTGGAAAAGTTCAGGGCTGCAGTGTATTTTTGAAATGAACATTCACCAAGGACAGCATCGAAAGAAACAGCAGAGGTATAAGAGCTGTGTAAACTGAGCTTCGAGAGTGGTAGTCTGTAGGCGCTATTGCTTGAGATTTGTCCACCATAATGGATGCTACACAACTGCCGAACGTCAGGGAGAAATGTGCATACCCTGACTGGTTGGGTTTCTGGGGGCTGCTCGTTGCCAGAAACAGAGTGCTGCACCACAAACCTCCTTGTGATTGATTTGGTCACTAGCAGATTGCCTGTTGTATGCATGGAGGACGCTGACTTGCTAAATACTAACCGAGGGGCTGTAAGATTTGGAAAAGTGTGACTCAAACCTCAAACAGAGAACTCTTTTGTTTTCTGTCACACTTTGCAGACAACTTCCATTAGTCCATGAAAACTACCAACAACTGCACCAATATGCTAGCGATCAAAGCAATCGAAAGGAGGTTTTGAACAACCACTCGCACGATACACATTTCTTTCTAGTGAAAAATCCAGTTTCCAGATGGTTGTGGACCAGTTTTCTAGACCTGTGTGTCACTGATGCCCCATTCACATGACCCTGGATTATCATACTTCCAAAATGGGGAATAAGTTAGCAGTTTCATGGCTGCAGTACCTCAAAAGCTAACAAGCTAAGTAAATGGGTAATAACACAGGACCATAAATCCTGTTCTAGACCACAGTTCACCAGGTACTGTGATTTTACCTGATCTTTTAACCAAGTTTACTAGATCCGTGTCACACAGTGTGGCTTGCAATAATTTTAGTGCTGATTATTGCTGAAGTCTCACATTAGTTGATCTTATTTCATATTCATCTAAGGATTGTCACAGACCCAGAAAGCAGACTTAGAAAGGAGTTTATGCCTTTCAAGTGTTTATTTATAAGTTGGTGAAAAAGTAAAGAGAGACAGCGTTAATAATACCTCAGTTTGGGTGACTATAGCTCAGAAGGTAGAGCAGGTCCTCTGTTAATTGGAAGGTTGGTGGTTCCATTCTCTTATGCTCCAGTCTACATTCCAAACATCCTTGGCCAAGATAACAGATGATTCACTAGGGCATGTGACTGGTAACTGAAAACAGAAGAGGGACCAGGGTTAACAGGTGAATAGGAACACTAATCACCGGTAACAGGGTTGTCACAAGCTCCATTTGGCAATCTGACCAGGAACTGAGGCAACCTTAAATACCCACACATGATGACTGAATCTAGGACAGGTGTGGAAAGGACAACCAGATAGGAGACTCTGCCCACACCTAATGCCAACCCCACCTCTTCACCTGTGACTAAATAGCAGAATTAAAACACAAGCACAGATCCTCAATCTGGTGCACCACAACACTCACCGTTAATCAGTCACATCATGAGTCAACCTCTGACAGTTTAGGCGAGTGTAGCCTCGAGCAGATGAGAAACATCTGCAGGGGTCCACTGAACCTGCTTGTCTTTTTGGGTTCATTTTCAAGCTTGTAGCCTTTGTCCTCAGCTGACAGTTTTTAATTTATCCAATTTGGATACAACATTTTCACCACATATAGAACAAGTTCTCCAATAAACCTGTAAACCGGCTTTGATGTGCAGGATAGAAGGAGCTCCCTTTTAAAGTCTTTTGATATTTGTTTTCCTCAGCTTGTGATTTTTGTGTAAAAATGCAAACATAAATCTATCTAAATAAGTCCGATGGACGTATGGAAGCTCATTTGTATTCTCATAAAGATTGGTTTAAGGTCAACAGTCCCAACTGGGAACAAAAAAGAAGAATATAGCCGATATCTTCCATTTGTCTTTCACTTGACCTTGACTCAACATTGACTAGAGAGAGGTGGAAGAAAGAAGCAGCTACATGACTCACTGAGCTTTAATTTGATCCAGAAATAAGAGATTTGATTTCATTTCTTGAGAAAATGAACGGCGCTGCACAAATTTACACCCCCGCAGCGAAACATATGATAAGTAATGACTGATAAAGACAGCGATTCTGCGCCGAGTCTCTGGCTCAGAAACGTTTGTGTATATAAATAATCTGCCATCATCGCATCATGCACCTTTATAAATGCTTGCAGCAAAACACTGCTTGTTCTCAAATGGGAATTAAATGTCATAACCAATAACAATCACATTAAACTGCACTCCTGCTTTCTGCCTACAGAATATGCCCACACATTTGGGGTTCAAGTCTGCTGGCCACCCGGCCAAACAATAAATACCTAATCATTTATAAGTAGCAGAGGTTAGCAGAACCACTGGCCAGCTGTTGGCCTACTCCCAGCACAATGTTCCCTTTTCATCTAAAAATCCCCGAAGCTCTAGCAGCTGTGAGTTGGATTATCTCGGAGACAAAGCACAATGATGAGCTCAATCACGAGCCATTCCTAATGAGGAGCAGTTGGTATCTTTGTGGTGTTTTACTCACAGATCAAAGCTGCTTCTTATTCCTCTGAGCCATGTCGGCCTTCCTCGGGTTTCCCACCAAGTCAGGAGAACAGAGAGTTTTTGCGCTCGCTAATGATTATTTTCATGGCTAATGACTGATCGTAAAATGTCAGAAAAGAGTTTGGCAATCTTCTAAGCTCACCAAGTCAGTTACATTGTTGTCGCACCGTAAGGCAAATAGTAGGGACGCGCTAATGTCCTGGGGAGCCATTTCCAGAGAACAAACTACTATACACTGAGCTGACAACATGCTGACAGTTTCTTAAACTTTCCGTGTTTTTTTGTTACATATGTAAAATAGTAGTCTGTAAAATGCTAAATTTAATGTAATCTTATAACCACTGATTATTTTACTAAATAAACCTGTAATTTTATATATGTCAATTGCATTTTAATCAGAATTATTGCTTCATATTTTCTGAGGGTGAAGAATCTTTTTATTTTTGAGTTCTCTGAAAAATCACCATTCCTGGAAGATCTCTCAGGTAGCAGGAGAGTTTGGAGTCTTTGTCTTTCACTGATAAGATTCAGTAAGAAATGTAGATTTCTTCTTCGTCTGTTTTTTAAAATAAGAATTTATTGATCTGTAAACATTAATAAATAATAATCCTAACATGTCTTAATGACAGAACATCACGGCTTGTTGTATAGCAGGCAGGAGTTTGAACCCACACACGGGAC
Organism: Aulonocara sp. 'chitande type north' Nkhata Bay; assembly: GCF_057382095.1. Classification (NCBI taxonomy): domain Eukaryota; kingdom Metazoa; phylum Chordata; class Actinopteri; order Cichliformes; family Cichlidae; genus Aulonocara; species Aulonocara sp. 'chitande type north' Nkhata Bay. The sequence continues at coordinate 27,812,723 of NC_141360.1, read as the reverse complement.
TTGGAAACAAGAGATATAAAACTCAAAAATGACTTTATTGCTGATAAATAACAAAGAACAACAAGCCTGTTACAAATAATCTGAAACTATAACACTTTTGGAGAAACACACAAAGGACACAGCCATGAGAGAGGACACAACAAAGCAGAGAACAAAAGCAGAGAGTTTAAATACACAAGAGGAGATGAGGTCAGAGTGGAGACGCCTGGAGAAAACAGCTGAACAGAATCTAACTTATGACAAAGAAGCAAAACTGAACATAATGCACGAGACGAGGGGATATCAACATAAAACAGGAAGTAACACAAGAACAGAAACACAGACTTGACACAAAGGCAGAAAGGAAAACCTTCAAATAGGGTAAACTTTATTAATGTAGCGGGTCTTTATTAATGTCCTGCTGACCAAAGCACTTGAAGCACACACACTCATACAATCCTTTGATTACTGAACTCCAGAACAATGCTTTTTTCCTGTTGTACACACCCACACCGCTGGTTTTCCAGTAGACATGTCCATGCTTGTGATTGGTCAGAAGCTTCAAACTCATGCCCCTTCCTGTGAAAGTGCTTGTAGCTAAACTGATAAACCCTGGATTGACTTACCAAGCTCTTAGTGTGATTCCTGATGCTCATTAAATGAAGCTAAATAATGGAAAGATATCCTGGTTATGATGAATTTGGTCCAAAAAATATACTGAGTCCTAGAAAATAAAATAAAACAGGAAACCACACAAAAAGAAGTCAGAGTGAATGATCCAACAACAGTAAAGACAAGACTTTATGTATACAAATACATACATACACAAAACATACATATATATACAGAAGGCAGAAATAAAGCACAGGAGGAGACAAGTAAGGTGAGGCAGGCACAACTGCAAAGAATCAGCAAAAACAATGAAGAAATCAGAATGTAGGCAACGTCATTAAATAGAAATAACGAGCAAGAGGCAGCTAGCATGTAGACAGAATGTAATAACGATATGAAAAAAAAGAGAAACTCAAGACAAAATGAAACCAAAACTCAGCAAATCCTATACAAGGACCTTAAACGATGATCGCTGATACTCATCTGATCTGAAGACCTCCATTACGACATCTGAATGGAGTGAATCAACACTTCTCTCACCTTTCCTCCTCAATGTCATTTTCAAGTCCCAACAAGTCCATATGTGGGACCAGCCACTAAAAGCTCTCTTGGCAGCTTGGATACACAATCTCGAGGAGCTTCCTCTGTCTGATCCCATCAGGATGTAAAAAAAATACATATATTCCCTGTCAGATGCCATTTCAGGTGGTCTGAGGCTGCTGTGATAGGCTGTCAAAGACAGCACATACTGCTCAGAGGCTTCTTTCCAATAATGGGATCTCTTGAATGTTTGATGAGTATTGGCTTCTGGTGCATCAAGATTTCTGAAAGATATGCCAGGAATAATGATGATCTCTTTAATGATGAGATATCCTTTTTTTGATATGAAACAGAACACAGCTTTGATGGTCATCTTTTGCATTTCTTTGTACAGTAGTTAATTGGGTCCTCCATTTTCTCTCTTCTGCGACTAGATTAAAAAAAAAAATCACAGTTTAAAGGTCAAAGAGGAGACTGTTTTGATGATGGAGATTTACTTTCTAAGTGGTGTAATTTTGGCTTATGGGGTGTGACAGGCTGTTTATAATAAAAACACATTAATAACTTCTTATGTTTCCTACATTATTTATTCCCATCTTTGTGCTGAGAAAATAAAAACTTTTCACAATGAAAAATAACTCTTTTTAAAAAGCTTTTCAACACAATATATTTGAGTATTTAGCCCAAATTTAGTACAAAATCAATGCTGTACAGCTGATAAATACCAGTAATCTGCCAGTTTATTTATAGTCTTTTACGCTATATGAGCTCTTCTCACGTCTTTGGATTTAAAAAAAAAAACCAGCAGGGTCTCTTTACTGGACACTTTATGGAGTCATATATTTGATTTACTTAAATTTATGACTGCAGACTAAATTTGTTGGTAGACACACTTCATGGCCATCGCTGAGGGTAGGAATGTAGACACCAGAGATGGGCGTAATCTGATTACTTTTTTCAAGTAACGAGTAAAGTAAGGGATTACTATAGAGATTGACAGACCATGTGACTTTCGCGCATTGCATGCCGGTAACTCGTGGCAAAACAATCCAAGTACCTGCATCAAATGCAAGCATTTGCAGCACCGCAAAACATTCATTCTTCGGTTCCAATAAATTCTTGCTTTTTCTTTGCCCCCCAAAAAGGTATGTACAAAACGAAGGAGAACAATGCTGGTCCGTACAAAGACAGACTTAATGAAAAGTCAAAGAAAAGATACGAGGAAAAAAATCAAACCAGTGAAAGGGTTAGATCCTTACGAGCACACAGAGGGACAAAATACATTAGTGTGCTGCCCAACTTTCACCACGCTCATATTTATAATTATACGCTTCTTGGAGTGAGTGCATACACTCGTGAAGTTTAGTAACTTCAGGTCACTGCAACAAGCCCAGGTACAGTTTACCGACGGATGGGTGCAGGACCTTGAAATGCACCGTGTAGAACGAAAGACCATCGTACATATCATAAGTTTACCAGTCTCACAAATCGTCTTCATAAACACACATTCGTTAACCGTTTATTAATAGGACCTTTGAGCTCAATGGTAATTAATTAGTAGTAGAAATAAATTCTGGTACCCATCACAGAAATGTAGCAGTGACAATAATATTGTATGCTGTAATCGCACTGGACAATTAGTGATACAAAACAACTGTTTTATGTTTTTGTCAATGTACCATGGTAATAACAGAAGCGAAACACAATATTGTGTCAGGACAATTCACTATTTATGCACAACAAATAAAGGAGCATAGCGCGACAATTTCTGTTCAGCGCCAGACTTGCTTGTAACCTATATCACCAATTATGTTAAGAAAAATGACGCATTAACTACAACAGCAGACTGACCTTTGTAGAAATGCTTCGAGCAGACTAACCTGTGAGCTGGAGTGTTCTGGGACGTCTTTGAATGGCTGCAATCCAGTCGCCTCTTTGTTACTTCGGAAACATGGCTCTCTTTACCCGTCGGCTTTCCGTGGCTGTCATGCGACCGGCTATTGCAGTTAATAATACAACAGCTTCTTGCCATTTTTTGTGTTTCTTTTTATCGCTGATCACTGATTTCAATTGCGCTAGTACCTCTTGCCACGAGTTCCCAGAATTCTTTGCGGTTTTACCCCTGAGTGACGTCACATTTTCAATCTCTATTGCAAAAACGGTAATTAGATTACCGTTTCTTTCCCGTAGGAACGCTGCGTTACTGCGTTACTAAAACCGTGATTTTTTGCGAGAATGTCTCACGACAGTGACGTAAGCGAGTGCGCCGTTAGTGACAACAGCTGTGTGCAGATCAACAATGGATCACATATCGATTGTGGCAGAGAGTATGAGCGTGCAGTGTTCAAAGCGTGGAAGTACTGACCTTACTTTGAGTTTGAGTCCATAAAAAGTGACAAAAACATTAGCGTCCATCGTGCGTGGGAAGAAAACTTCTTTTTACAGCGAAAAAAACCCCTAAACTTCCAAGCAAGCACGAGTGCCGTAATGGGAAACTCACAGAGAAACTCGGGATTCTTTAACTGACCGCGGCACACCTGCACCAGGGTAAACCTCCGCCTACCCTGTTCCTGCTTTACAGGTGAAAATAGAGCAACAGGACCGCTGAGTCTTTGACTTTATTTATTTTCTGCTGTGTTTTACTTGCATCTATTTGAAAGAGTGAGTGTAAACACAAAAAATATTTTATTTTATGTGATGGAATGTGTAAAAAAAAAGGTTTAAATGTTAAACTAATTTATTCAAGTCAGAGAATGTTGCATATAATTAAATTTTTGCTTGATGCATAAAGTTAAAAGATTAAAACTGATAAAACAAGTTAAAAAAAGAGACTTTTCTATTTGATTACATTTTGTATGATGGATTATGCAGAAAAAGTAGAATTGGGCTGAAAGATCTATCGCTTTATCACCTATTCAGGTTGTAAATCGTGTTTTTAAAAAGTAACTAAGTAATTAATTACTTTTGAAAATAAGTAATCAGTAAAGTAATGGGATTAGTTTTTTGGGGAAGTAATCAGTAATTAGTTACTGATTACTTTTTTCAAGTAACTTGACCAACACTGGTAGACACACTAAGCTCTCTCTTTACCACAACAAACCAGTACAGCATCACTACAACTGCAGACCTCCTCATGCTGAAGGGAATTTTATTCATGAGTGATCCTATATACTATACTGCTCTTAGCAAATTATCTTGGGTGAGCCTCAGCCTCACCCAGAAAAGGTTACCTGGGCTCCACCTTACAGACAGGCCTGGGGGAAGGGCTTGTTGGCAAGTGGTTGTGTCCTGGTGTAAGCCTTTGGAGCCTTGTTCAGCCCAAAATAGCCACACAGGTTCACTCTCCTGTGGCTTCTCCATCTCCAGGAGGAGCCAAAGGGGTCTGAGGGTTTGTGGATCAGAGCGATGGTGATGATGACAAAATATATAAAAATTATCATTAATTATCAGAGCAGAAAGTGTCTCTGATGCCATTTAAACCTGACATCATGTAAACAAAATCCTCTGGACGTCACATACAGTGACAGGCTCTCTGAGTATTGTACTGGATGCCTGCGTGATCCCAACACATCATTAAGAGACTTGTTTTCTCTGGTAATTTGTCGCCCATCTGCTGTTTTTTTGCTCACTTCATACTTTGTGTTTCAGAGGAATTAAAGAGATTGTAAACTGCCACTTTAGTTGCCATTAATAAATCCATTAGTTACAACTTATAAACTTTTAAACGCATGCCTTATTATAAACTGGCACCGATGATGCAAGCAGGCTGAGGTGAGCATGCTCAGTGCGGAGCAGCAGGCACACAGCTCTTGACAAGACGATGCACATCGATGCTCAATAACCTGGATGGGCTCCAGAGCTCTGATGGCCATCTGGATCCCACACAAATGCGCATACATGAACACTGCCTTTGGCATGAGCAGCTGCTTGCTTTTCTGTGACTATAAGTCCATAAAAATCCATAGAATCAGAGGTGGGTTACTCAAAGTGCTGCTGAAGCATTTCCAACCCAGCATCCATTTCCTGGTTGCCTGACCAGCAGCTCCCTGTGCAGTAAGTGGCTCTCCTCATGGTGCTCTCTGCGTACTAAGTGGTCCTCTAGAGAGTGGAGCTGGCATTCAGAGGTAGCAATAAAAGGTCCATTTGGTAGCTGAAGGTTTATTGATCCAAATGTTGCTTTCCAGAACAACAGGAAGCAGCGCTGTAACAGGACACAGCTGCCACTACACGCATGGCCTTTTTGATGGCTCTTCAGCTACGTGTTAGCGTGAGTGACATAGAGACTCAGTGTGAGTCGTGCACGCTCTAGTTGCCTTGTGTTTCATGCATGATAACAGTTTGATACAGCTCCTGACTGACTGATATTATTATGTGAATGCTCGCTGTGCTGCGTGGCATTCAAATTTACACCTCCTCAGAAAGATGTCAAGTGGAACTGGGCCGTACAGCTTATCACCGTCACATTGTGTTTAGGAAAGGAGAGGCAAAGATAGGCGGTTAGACAGCCTCACCACGACGGCGGAGGAGGAGGAGGCCAGATAATGAGAAAAGATCCAGGAAATGTCTGGAAGATGAAATCTATCGATTAAAATGCCACTTGTGTGCTTCCTGTCCATGTGTTATAATAATCCAATTAGAGTCATTGTACCTCATTGTTTATTTTCTAATCTAAACCTTTAATTCTCATATGCCTTCTTGAGCAGCAGTCTAAGCAGAGGTGCCCAGACCTCCACCAATCAGCTGAGAGATGTGATCTGTCCAACATGTTCTGGATCAGCCCCAGTTCAAGGTCCTTGCGAGATTTGATACAAGTTCCTTAGCCCCGTAAAGCCAAGTGTATCATATTTGATGCATGAGTTTTTGTGATTTTTTTAAACTTCTAAAAAAACAAAATAAATTACACAATACGTTTTTAAGCAATAAATTAAAGAACAAGCCTGATGTAGCAAATGTGATACAAACTCATGCATGAAAATTGATATTGACTTACCTTTTCTTTTTTTCGTCAGAAGGTTCAATAAACACTCCATTAAATAGCAATAATAATAACAATAAGGACAATAATAATAAATAAACACTCCATTTTCAAATCTTGAATTTTCTGTAATAAATTGGTTTTTAACAAATATTACATTAAGTTTAAAAAAATCTCTACAGAGATGTTTTTGTTTACATGCATAAAGTGTAACAACTCCCTTGAAATGAATCAGATATTGTAGTTAAAAATAATTTACCACACTTCTCTCATAAAATGTTCATGTTAACTTCACATTTTGCCTCTAAAATATTAACAGGAAATCACGCAAACGTAACTTTTGCATGTGATATGTCGGTACATACAACTGCCTCAGTAACTGTTCTCCTTTCAGTAGCAAAGTGCTAAATTAAAATATGTGTTATCAATAAATTGTGCACTTGTATGCACAAACACATCTGTGTATTGTGGTCAGTTGGTGAAAAAGCATCAGAAAAGTAACGATGAAATCCAAATATGCAAAAATGCAATGTCCATTTCTGACATGATTGAGTATTGCACATGAGCTGTGTATTTCTTTGTTTGTAGGTCCAAAGATGAGCATAAAATGGTTGGTTTTGCATATTGTAGATGTTCAAATTTCCATTTTTCACTGAACACTTCAAGGATTTACTCGTCTTGTGTCCTGTGTGTGAATCCTTTGTGCCACATTTCCATATTTCCATATTAATTTATGGAAAATGTTATTCTGTTGTTTGCCTTACAACTGGGACGAAAGTACATTTATATTTGCTGCAAAAATTGCACAACCCACATACAACCCAAGGCGATGTGCACATTTTTAGAAACTTCTACATTTGATTTGTCTTTTTCTTTTTTAATTATTCCGGGGGTTTTTTCTTTTTTGTTTTTTGCACACTATCCGTTTCAGCACAGATTTATACGCCTACACTGCTTTTCAAAGTGCATGTTGTTGGGGCATTTAAAAAAGACCAGACTGTTGAAACGGGAAGGCAGTGGAGGAAAAATCTTCAGGACAATCTTCAGATGTGAAAATGGTCAAAGATAGCTACTTGTGGCTAATTTTAGCACCAAAAAAAGTGCCACCAGATGGATCACTCTAATTTTATTGTTCTGTTTATTTATTCTCTGGAGAAGGTATAACCCCTTAATTTAATCTGTGCATGTATGCATGTGCACTCCAAAATAAACCCAAGTGCTAATGACACTAATGACTGCTCAATCTTTATCCTGTCATCCATATAATGAATTACTGGAAGAGTCTGAGAGGCTTTAAAGTGATGTAACATGACCACATGTGAAAACGCGCGCACACACACAGAGGGAAGAGTCCATTAGCAGAAAGGAGTGAGTGAGGCTTTCACCTGAAGGTGTTTAGATGAAACCCTCTGCTCTGCCGTCTTCTCCTCTACCCCCTCTAAAGTGCTCAGCTGCTCCTCCCCGCCCGCCTGCCCTAGAGGTGCTGCCTGGAACGGAAAACATTTCAATTTTAAGCTCAGAGAGGTCACAGCGGTTGGACGGTTGGCGGCTAGAGTACAAAAAAAAAATGTCAAAGAAGCATAAAGTGAAAGAGAAACAGTGCCGCAGTGTGTATCAACCGAATTAAAAGGCTGCCAAGTCAGCTGGAAGAGATTTTGGATTCCCACTACAGACCCGTTTCGAGTCTGTGGATTAAGAAAGTGGATTGCCTCCTTCAGCTGATGAGGATTTTAAAGAGACAGTAATCAACCTGTAAAATCTGTGTTTACAGCTTCACACACGTGTTACCTTAACAGACATAAAATAGTCCTACTTTGAAAACTGAGATACAAACACAGAGGACAGCGATGGCTCAGTTTAAACGTTTCAGCTTGTGGAGCGCATTTTATACAGTGGCTTCAACTCAAGGTTAAAACAGCAAGCATTTCTAATAATACACTAAAGTGCTGTTTTACTTTGAATTTGAATGAAAAAATGTTGTGCTCACTTGCGTCCCGAGCTCCTCTGTAATCTCAGATGGTTAAGTGTTTTTGGTTGCATGAGCAGAGAAGGCTGTGTCCCCGACGCTTTTACGGGTGCAACGGTGCGAGAGCAGTGATGGGGTAGTGAAGGAGCGAATGAGGTTTTAGCATCTCTACATTATACTGTGGTTTGGGGCAAAGTCATTTAAAGCTTTGTAAGTCTTTACAATCAATTGTAACATGAAGTCAATGTTAGTCCTGGAAAAAACAAAACTTTTATATAGTTTATGATTGAAGCACATACATCTGCATTCAGCGCATCTGTTTAACAGCTATTCAGCACGCTTAGAAACAACTTTGAAAAGTTCATAATTTATATCAACTATTAATCACACTATTATTTAACAATTTTTATATGTCAAGTAATAATTTCTGAGACTTTTTATCCAAAAGCTTATTTCTGTCACTGAAAAAAAACAAACTTTTTGGCATGTATAAGTCAAAGTTTTAGGTTATTATCTAAAATTCTTAACTTGTGCTAACTCAAACTTGTGGAAAAATAACTCGAAATTGAGAATGTAACTTGAAAATATAAGTAATTAGGTTGAAATTTTGAGATATTAACCCTGAATTTTGCTTTCTGGGTGGCTAAAAAAAAATCATCACTAATGTAAACGGTCTCCTGTCATTTTAACTGTAAACTGTTCAAATTGTAACACGAACAGTTATAGTGACACTGTTTTTGTAATTCTGTCTCTGTACACCATCACAGTGGGTTTTAAATAAGGCAGTTAATATGTGAATGAAGTGCAGGCTTTCAGCTTTATTTCAGGGGGGTTAACAAAAGTATTGGATTAACTGTTCAGGAATTACAGGCATTTAAAGTAACCCATTTTCAGAGATTAAATTTAATTGGACTAACTAACAAACTACCTAACTTTAATACTTTTAATACTTGGATGAAAAATCTTTGCCAAATATAGCCTACAGACATCATCAGAAAATATGTTTTCTTTCTTGAGATGCTCTGCGAGGCCTTTACTGCCTTTACTTCAGTTGCTGCTTGTTTGTTGGTGTCTCTGCATTCAGTTTTGTATTTAATGTAAAGGATGCTCTGTTGGGTTTAGATGATTTGACATTGAAGAATATCCAGTTTCTTTACTTTAAGAAACCCCTGGAGTGCTTGACAGATGATGTAGTGTGCTTCTGGTACAAGTTCATCAAACAAATACCTTCAAAGTAAAAGTTGTGCCTTCGGAAACATGTCTGCAGCTCTGCGGCACAGCTTTTACTTTGAAGGCGAACCTCTACTTTCAACAATTTTCAGTTTCACTACAGCTCAGAGACAAACTGGACAGTGTTTGTAGATAAGTCCATCACTTCCATTCAAACTACAACACTAGCAATACATAAGTGACCAAAGGAATCACAGAAAAACGTGTTTTTCATGATGACCGATGGTTGCCAGATGGTTTCAGACCAGTCTCTAAGTTTGTATGACTAAGGCTTTATCCACTCTAGCCTAAATTGATGAGATAATTAATAATAAAATAAACCAATAAAATCTTGCTAGTTGGGTTGAAGCAACTGAAAACAACCAAATAAAGCCAAAAGTTTTTTTTTTAATAACTGAGAAATTTAAGCGATATATATATCTTCATGAAACCAAAAGCCACAATTTTTAAAAAAAAAGAAGATTGAAGTGTTAACGGCTCCCGCCCTGATGATCAGCGTTGCTCTTAATAGAGCTGTCAGCCGGTGAGTAAATCTAAACACAGCGATGTAAAGGTGTCACAGAGGGTGAGCTGTTTTACGAGGTGTGTGGTTTGGGGGAGTGGTGAGATTGAGCTTTGTGCCCAAGACGATGAAATCACAGTCAGCAGCTCACAAACCCAACAGTTTCATGGCTGACAGCGCGACCAGTACTGCCTTTACACTAGCAAATATTAAACTGTCTCTCACAGTTAACTGGATCTTAGCTATATCAGACCCTGAGCTTTAGAAAATAATGCTCCAATTATAAATGGTTACAGATTTTTTATAAATATAAAGTCTTACATTCAAGAAAGAACCACCTGGTGTTACTATTACCAAAACAAATGATGTTTTATTTCTGCTCTCTTCATGTTTGAGTAAGAAAGGGTCAAATTCAGTATGGCTGAATATCATCAGAGGGCATATGTGCTGCTCATCCTTGCACCTCCAATTTGTTGTGACCACAAGGTCCCTGCACGCACTAGAGGGCACTGATCTCTGTAAACCTAACTGCATATTTATATGTAGAGTGCACAAGGTTTTCTGTTTGCTGTGTGCTTGGGACATAGGGAACTTTAAACTCAGATTTATTTTATTTTATAGAATAGAATAGAATAGAATAGAATAGAATTCAACTTTATTGTCATTGCACATGTCACAGGTACAGGGCAACGAAATGCAGTTTGCATCCATCCAGAAGTGCTTTAGCCATGATATAGATATATTACAATATATATTAGCAATAATATAGATATGCAGCAGAAGTCAATTCGTTTTAGCTTAATCAGTCAGTTTAAGCGATCTCCAAACTTCTGAACATCATATACAGAATAAAGAGTATCTAAACAAAAAGAACTGGACAAAAGAAGGCTTTCACAAACTTTTATCTTTACATAAACCTTTAAAAAGCTAAAATACTACGGTACATCTAGTGAGCTGAGATATTTCACAGAGAAAATGAAACTTTGAACTGCTGCTGGTGCCAAAGTAAAGCTCGAGGATCATCAGTGTCTTTCTAAATTTCATGGAAATCCGTCCACCCACCACCAACCGACACTGGCTATCAAGCAAATAAAGACAATGAGATAAAGTCAGAAAATGTCATGACTCTGACATCATGAAGGTCAAAGCATTTCCCATTCATTGCATCTTGTTGATAAACAACTTGTCATTTGATGACGTTTTCAAAAATGAGTCGGCGTGTGATGGACAGATGGGGTCGCAGCAGCGTCTGGAGCCGGTTCGAGGTAAAGCGAGACTGGTGTGTCTGATTGGGGAATCATGAGGTATTTAGAGCCTTAAGTGTGACTGACAGTTTTGATTGCAGAGTAGTTAGGATGTGGAATGAGCAGAGAGATGGAGATTATGTGAGACGGGGAAAGGCAGGAGAAACGGTCGGGGGCTGCCAGCCAAATGAAAATGACATCCAAAGACCCCCTTCTTCAAAAGGCTCTGGGACTGCAATTATGCTCCGCAAAATGGATACTCATTTGCTCAGGTTAAATTTGCAAAGAAATCAGCAGCGATGATGGCGTGTTTACTGACAAACATAATATAATGGCCTGAGGCCAACTGATTCGAGCATGAAAACACTGCCTAATGTTGTTTGACTGAGTGGTGGGGATAGAGTATGGTTTCATTTCTGTTTGTTTATATCTCAAAGATGTTTCTACAGATTTTGATGACCGTACCAACAGATAGTGTTCTTAGTGCACAGCCTGATCTGTGCACATACAGTTTGAAAATAAGATTTACACATTAAAGTTCGGTACGTATCATGTGGACTTGATCAAGATGAGCTGCGGAAGTTCAAACCAAGCATCAGAATGAGGAAGAACGGTGATTTAAGTAAGTTTGAAGGTGGTATTGTTGTTGGTGTTAGTCAGGCTGGTCTAAGTGTTTTAGAAACTGGCCATCTGCTGGGATTTTCTCAGACAAATATCTCTAGGTTTTACAGAGAATGGTGTGAAAGAGAGAAAATCCAAGTCGGAGGAGAAAGGCCAGACTGCTTTGAGCTGGCAGGAAGGCAACAGTAACACAAATATCCAAGTTATGCAAGAATTTCTGAACCCACAACACCTCAAACCTTGAAGCAGATGGACTACAGCAGTTAAGATCAGCAAGAACAGGAAACTGGGGTTACGAGTTGTATGTGCTCACAGAGTAATTTGGACAACAGAGCACCAGAAAAAAGTTGCCTGGTCTGATGAGTCTCAATATCTGTTGCAGATTTCAGGTGGTAGGGTCATAAACGAATGGGAAGTTGTCATCATAGGTGTGCAGCAGACAAATCTGAGGGGATGAGGTGCAGGCTTTCAGATTTGGTTAATGTTAGATGGAATGACCCTGTTGTGTCCAATCAAGCCAACAATTTGGTGTGAATACAGCATAAAGTGTTACTGTGATCCTTATCGTTTGTATCAAACTTCATACTTCTGTTCATGAAATGAGGAAGTATTGGACTTTTATATCTGTGATGGCTGTTTTTGTCTCTCTTTCCTCCAAAACATTTCAGTGTTACAAAAGTTTGCAGCCAAACAGGTGGGTGAAGAAGAAGTTATTTAGCCACATGATATATCCTTTTTCAACAATTGGCTGCCAAATTTCAAACTCTTGAACAAATTGTGAAAATGATGACAGCATGCACTTTTCCACTCAGTGATAAATGTAATTGACCAGAACTCAGCCACTGTGCGTTGGATTCTCTTTAAATTTTGCAAAATTCCCCCTTGTACAGAGATTTAATAGTCCCAGTCAGTTATTAGGTATTGTGCATATATAATGTGTGTCTTTGCTTTAGGGATGACAAGCATCAGAGACACCACAGGCTTCATTTTCTCATCATTAAACCAACTAGAAAGCAGCTGATTTATGCTCATGTTGCACACAACTGCTGCGGGCTTCTCTTAAGCATCGCTGCTTTTAAAAACTGTCAAATGTCTAATTACACCCACAATTTGTTTGCATGAGGCAGCACCATCCCTAATGAGCAACGAGCATCTCTCAGATGTAGGCTACAGCCTTGATTTCTCCTGTGTTTGTCAGAAGTAGGTTTTATTTTCATTCCATTTTCTGCCTGCTTCTCTTAAGTTTTTCCCGAGGCCAGAGAAAGCAGATTTTGGAAGTCTGTTGGCATTTACCGGCGCTGCGTTGCCCTTTAAATTGGTGCGATGGTGATGATTGGAGAGTGTCCAGTTGCCAGACATGGAGAGAAGGTGGCAGCAGAGCTGATGGGGAGATAACGAGGTCTTCCCTGGAGTCTCTGCAGGATATGGATGTGCTGAAGGTATATAGGCCTTAATAAGACTCCTAATCAGGTGCTTGTTATGGAGCAGCAGGAGCGCTATCAGCAGGGGGGGTATGGAAGGAAATGAGAGCGCTAAATGGCATTAGGAGAGGAAACCAAGTGATTGGCAGCTCTGAGTCTGACATTGACAGCATATATATGAAATGCAAGAGAGTGCAAGTGTGTTGCATGCAGTAGTCATCAAAATTGTTATTTTCCGCCCTGCTAAAGAAAATGTTCCCAGTCTACTGTTGTATTATCCTATTGTATTATGTATTCCTGAAGGACAGTCACTAGGAGGGATCAGTGACAAATCCCCCAGAAGGGGAAAGTGATAATCTCGAGGAGCATAAGCTCATCCCAGAGGAGGAGAAAATACCCTGCCTCTCTGTTTTTCCTGGCCGCCTTTTAAGTCTTGTGGGAAGCTTCGGAATAACTTTAATAAACTATTTCTTCTACAGAAATGTGAATATCAATGTGCTCTGCATTTCAAAGGCCATCATAATACTGGATCTATCTACAGTGGGGCAAAAAAGTATTTAGTCAGCCACCGATTGTGCAAGTTCCCCCACCTAAAATGATGACAGAGGTCAGTAATTTGCACCAGAGGTACACTTCAACTGTGAGAGACAGAATGTGAAAAAAAAATCCATGAATTCACATGGTAGGATTTGTAAGGAATTTATTCGTAAATCAGGGTGGTATTAAGTATTTGGTCAATAACAAAAATACAACTCAATACTTTGTAACATAACCTTTGTTGGCAATAACAGAGGTCAAACGTTTACTATAGGTCTTTACCAGGTTTGCACACACAGTAGCTGGTATTTTGGCCCATTCCTCCATGCAGATCTTCTCGAGAGCAGTGATGTTTTGGGGCTGTCGCCGAGCAACACGGACTTTCAACTCCCGCCACAGATTTTCTATGGGGTTGAGGTCTGCCCCACTGTATGTTCATTAAGAAAAGAGATTTAAAAAATATATAATTTATGGGATTCATTAACTCATTATATTTGATTAAGTGGATACTTTTAAATGTGCTTTCCAAAAATCCTTCCATCCCAGCAATTTGAAAGTTTTGGACTAACTCCATTTAATCAATTACATCTGGACTCAGTCCTTATTGATTCCTCTTTGTAAGTAATTGAAAAGTCCTTTCCAGTCAGACCAGTTTGCAGAGTTTGAACAGGAAATTCTTCTTAACTTAGAGCTGCCAAAATACCATAATGAAATGGAGGAAAAAAGAATTAAATGTTGTGAACAGCCGCAGCTCTGCATGTCTTCTTTCTAATGCTCATTTCCAGCTCCATATGTTTTCTTTTACCAGAGCAGCTTTGCTTGATTCACAGAGTAAAATAATCCCTGTTTATCTTGTATTTGAGTGAGGTGAAAACCCTCAGTTCATACAAGCTGTTTTAGCCACCTAAACCCTGTTTGTAACACACCTTTTTTCTTATTGGCTGTTATTTGCAAACGATGGGATTGAACAGCTGCTGGGTGGGGCTTCTGCACTCACAGACCTAAGATACGATATTATGAGCATCCACTGCTGTAACAGTTTATATGTGAGATAACAACATTAAAAAAAACATTTTTACATGTCAGAATGTCTCCAACAATGTCTTCCTGGAGAAATTATGTAGTGTGAGACTCCTGTGGAAATCAGCAAAAAGTTCAGCATCTCTGTTGGTACAAACTGCCATGTCAAGCACAACACTGAAGTTTTCTACGCCTCATTAAGGCGTTACCGTCTCCCCAGGAGTAACGTAATTAGCGTAACCAGGATGGAGGAGGGATGGAACAGAAATGCTGACCCGCCCCTGCAGCCTTGGTGCATCCCATCCTGTCATCTCCTTGCGAGTTAAAGACCTACATACCGTGTCACCGACTTAATCTTTGGTCTGTCGCAACCTTTTCACCCTCAAGCGACTCATCATAGCCTCAGACGACCAGAGACTTCTGCCTGAGCTTTTTCCGTGGTGCTAAAAACACGACTGAGCTTTGAGGCCCGCCTCGCTGTGATGGGATGTGACAGGCTGAATGCAAGGAACGAGACCCCAAACCAACAGTACGTCAAATTGACTGTCGAATGACTTTGTTGCTTCTTGATCCCTCTGGCCTTTCAGTTTGAGTTCACAGCTGAAATATTTTGGACTTCTTGGCCAATTCTAATGACCTTGCACATTAAACGATGCTGCTGCTGTTGTTGTTGTTGTTGTTGTTGTTGCCATCGTGTCAGGCAGTGGTCACGCAAGCATAAATTATGAATGCAAACATAACTACTTGATTTTGGATAAATCATTGCAGCTGTAAACATGAATGAAAGCCTCCCAGTGAGATGAGCTTTTCTTGTTGTGCAGCTTTTATTTATTTATTTAAAGACATTCAGTCACGCATATGTCTCATAACGTAAATATCCTCTATGAATCTGCAGATGGCAGCTTTGCCTGTCTAAATTCACCGTCATTCAAGAATGCAAATAAATCTGTAACATTTTTCGAATAGGGTTACGTTAGGTTTAAAGTATTGGTACTGGTATTGACAATAGTGGCCCTGTATTTACTTGGCATCAGAGCCAAAGCTTGCAGTATTGCACATCTCTACTGCAAAGTGCAGCAAAAAAAACCCCAAAAAAACAAAACTCCTGGTGCTGCCCGTCTCCTCCTTCCTCCTCCTCCTCCTCCTCCTCCTCCTCCTCTTCAGTCTGTTTGTATTTACACTCGGTCCAAAGTGAGCTCCTCTTTCTCTGGCTTCATAATTACATGATGAAGCCAAAGCGAGTGGAATTCCTCTTAATTAGGACCTGAGGGCAAAGGGAGAGAAGGCTACTTTACACAATTAGTCTCAGCCTCCCGAGGTCTACAACAAGGTAACTCCTTTTTTGATTTTTATAGTTTCTTGAGATGCATTATATGGAACAGGACATCACATTTGTGCAAGCGTGTTTATTTATGTTTCGAGAAGGGAAATTCAGAGTGTATCATGTTGAGTATTTAAGCAGAAAACAGAGACAAGGCAGGCCTGGTGTAAGACCAAGCCCTTTCAATTTGATTTTACATTAGATCCATAATAAATCCACAAGATTTACTCTCTCTGCTGGCATATCTGGGATTTATTAGCTGGTCAAATCAGCAGCAATCCCTCTCTCCCATTTTATTTACTCTCGTCTTACTTTTCTATTTCAAACTTTTTAAGTGTTCTCAATTTCACAGAAACGTCACCAATAAAAGATGTGTTTAATAGTATCAAAAAGCGTGTTAGTGCCAAGATGCTAAACAGTTTTTTTTTGTCTGCAAAGAGGCTCATCAGGTAATCCAGTTAATCCATCAAACGAGATGGTTGTGCACGAGTGTGCTCCATAAATACGCGTTTCTTTCAAGTTATTCATGCTGAATGCATTCGAAATCGTCAGCCTGTCCGTGGGCTGTTCCCTCCTATTTCCATGTTTCCATGTTGGCAGGAAAAATTGTTTGCAAAAGTCTAGTTTCAAAATTTGAAAGCTGATATGCATGATATGTCCAATATGGAAGCTTTCAGTCTGCCACCATCTGAAGACAGAAAATCCAAAGAAAAACGTTTGAAAACTGAATGAATGCGGAGTGTAACATATATATATATATATATATATATATATATATATATATATATATATATATATATATATATATATATATATATATATATATATATATATATATATATATAAGTACTGGGTCCCCTGGGTGTATTTCCAATGCATGTTTTTCCGCTCTTGTCCTTTTCCACTTTTGAAAAATCACAGCAAACCATTTAGATGCATTTATTATACCAGGGATCTTTTATTTTGAAAAGTGAGCGCAGAAATGTCTCGTGTACTTTGCAAAGTTACACTTTATTTTAAAAAAGAACACACACGCTTGAGACGATGACATTTCAACACTGAATCTAAATGAAATCTGAGACAGTGCTTTCAGTCACATTGCATGTGCAGCAGCAAGTGTCAGAAGCGGTCACCCTTTTCAAAATAAAACACCCACTTCCTGCTTTCAGTTTAATTTGAAGGATGGAATCATTTTCATACCCATGAATGCATTCAATGTCCTTACGGAGGCATATTCACCCTAGATGTGTCCATTCCCATCACAGAACCATCGCTTTCCCACACAAGTGGGCACAAGTGGATCTAAACCATCAAAAATGATGCTCACAGCAGAACAGAGACTCCTACATATCCCTGTAGGGGACAATGTATCTTTCCCTACACTTAAAGCTGGAGGCTGTTTCCTCTTTTTGTAAACAAATGAATGATCTGTTAGTCTCCGTAGCTGCTGTTGTCTCCTTTAGAGTGCGTTTTAACTGTTGTCAACACGTCCCGTCCTCTGCCGTTGGCTTTCACATGTCTGTGAGCCCTGAGGATTGGCCATCTTTATAGATTTCCCAACGGGAGGTTATCTTGTTGATCACCAGGCTTGGGATGGAGAAGACAGCCGCCTGATTTATTTTCCTCCTCCTGAGTGAGGCAGCAGGACAAGGACATCGTGACCCGTCTGAAGCTCGGATAAGCCCGCGTGCCCATGCGTGTGCGTTTCACTGATGCTCGTTTCAGTGGGTGACAGTTTGAGCTAATGAGTGATGCTGGTGCCGGTGCTCAGGAGACGGATGCACGGGCTCAGCTCTTCCTCATATTTCAAACTCTCTGAGAGGCCTGTTTTGACACCTGGCTGTCATTGTTTGAGACTGAATGATGCTCGGATCCTCCTTAATTTATAGGAAAGGCACCCGGGTGAGGGCTACATCACACAGACCACATTTAAATGGCTGTCAGCTCTATTTTCATATTACAGGTGGTGGTCACTTGAGAAAGCTACTTTCCAAATTTAGCAGAACACACCAGGATCTAAAACCTGCTCAGTTTTCTTCTCACATTTAAACTGCAGGTCTTAATCTCCACTTGAAAATGCACACCACTTATCTTTCAGTGGGCAATCAGGGACACTTTTCATTCTTTTATTTTTCTTTTTTTTAAGCATTTTTGCCTGAACTGGACAGAAAACGAAGACAGAAAAATATATAAACACCGCAGCGTAATATGAAAATTACACTTGGACTGGGTTGGTCCATCCTTTATATAAAGTCTGTGGTCTTGTCAGTCCTTACATTTGTCCTTTGTCTTTCCATGCCCCCCTGTCGAGTCCACCTCTTCTCCCCATGTCAAACTAATCCTTGTGCCCTGTTTCTTTGTGGTATATGTTGTTTTATGCGTCTGTATTATGCTTACTTCCCCCGCCTCGTTATATCTACAGTTTTCAGCCGTGCGTCCCACCTGTTGTCTCTCCTCCAGTTATCCTGTGAGTGCCGATATTGTCATCCGTCATCCGTCGTAGTTATGTAGTATGTTAGTTCTCCGTTTCCTTGGTGACATCTTGATCCAGCACTGCTAGGATTTTGGGCTTTTGTGTGTTTTTTTTGTTTTGTTTGAGTTCAGCATTAAAACTGCTTTTCTGAGTCAATCCCTCTTTACCACCACACTTTAGCCACAGATGGCAGACGCAAGAACCACACAGAAGAGGTAGACAGTGAAGGAAAGATGGGACACTTGTAGGGAAAAGTGATCTGACAACATGAAAACATGAACTAAATGCTGCCATTTAGGAGGAGCATTTATAAATGTCCCTAAATTATAAGTTTTACATAAATAAACCAAGTCACTCCCTTCTTCTTCCTCTGCTTCCTCAGTAGCAGAAAAAGGTGTTGTCTGTGTTAGCTCTTTAGTTTTAGAGTGGAATTTATCAATGAGATGTGGTGCATGGAGGGTATACTGAATATTTTAGTATAACAGGACTTTTGTTCGATCAGCCACTTTTTTTTAAGGATATTACTTGGACACACCCCACCTGCCTTTCTCCAGCAGAGCTGTTGCACTTCACCTGGCTTTTTCCTCACATTCTCAGCCCAAAGTTCAGAGTTCAAGCACCATATTCAGTTTTTTTTATACGCGTAGCCCCACTTCTTCTCCAAAGAGCCAAAACAAAAAATCTACATTTACACAGACAGCTTTGTCAGCAGAACTTTTCGTTTCCACAATCACATCCTCTTTACAATCAATACCTCAAAACAGAATGAGGAAGGTGTTTAACGACTGCAGCCTTTAAGCATTACAGACATAACATCCAGAATATATTTCTCTCTTAGACTGATTGCGGGCTCTGCGGAGGATTCAAGTGCTCCACTGGGTTGACTGAAGGGAAGCATGACGGCTAGAATAGAATGGAATATCTACATCATGCTTTACTCACATTTACCTGCTGAAACTGTCTCTTATATATAAAGACCAAATGCAGCAAACTGCTCAAACCCATTCGAGAATGGGTTCCCTGCCGGTTCCCCTCTAAGGTACGCTCTTAATTGCACTGATCATCTGTCAACAATTATAACAGCTTTATTGAGCTGTGAATGAGGAGGTGCACCATGCTGCGTGGAAAACAGGACTAACAATGTTAAGGCTGGAAAATATGTTGGTGGGGGGGCACTGAATCAAAGCAGGCTTAGTGAAAACTGGGGGCAGAAGTAGAATACAAATGAGGTTTAAGCTTGAGAGGACATCAAAAGGCTCCAGAGCTCGAGTAGCGACGCAGAGAAGGTTGTTATTTGATAAACTTGGCGGTGGGAGTTAAGAAGTGTGTGTGTGTGTGTGTGTGTGTGTGTGTGTGTGTGTGTGTGTGTGTGTGTGTGTGTGTGTGTGTGTGGATGGGTATGTTTGCGTCCCAGTGGACTCACTTATGAGTACACAGGGGAAACAGTAGAGGAACAGTACCTTTTGAGGTGTGAGTCAAGTGTTTTCTTGTGTGTGTATGTGTGCGTGTGTGTGTGTTGCAGGTTAACAGGTGCGTTTGTTTACAGTCATCATTTTGCAGAAGGTCACAGATCAGGAAGCGCGGGCTGAGTTTGTGTGCGGAAAGAAAGAAAGAGAAAGAAAGAAAGAAAGAAAGAGGAGCGGAGGGTACGTGTGTTGTTTTAGTGATGCTCATAGCCACCTTAGCCAACCATTAATGCTCTTCCTCACTGCGAGCTTGCCGGTTCCCATGGAAACGCCTCTCCGTGCTGCTGCTGCTGGCAGCATCCTATCACTCCCAGAGGCCTCTCAGAGAGATGACCGAGACGAGCTGCTTGGGATCGGTGGGGGCCTTGAGGAGCTGCGGGCAGAGAGTTTCTCCATAACTCACCTCCCATCATCCACGTACTCGCGAGCTGATTCTGTTTGTATATAAAAGGAAGCTGCTGGTATCAAACCAGATTTGAAGCTATGAATTATCTGGTTGATAAAGTGGAGTGTTCATCAGCAAAAGAGTCAGATGTCGTCCTCGGGAATTTTAGATACCAAAGACAGTGAGAATTTGGACTCACCTGTCTGCAAACAAGAAGCAAAGTGCCAAAAACTGCAGTTCCTCAAATGGCCACTTGAGACTGGCTCCAAAAGTGATGTTTAAAGCCTTCACAGGTTTAAAGATGAAATAAACACATTCATGGCACTTCTCCAGAAGTTGATTCTGTTCATCTGGACGTAGCATTTTGTGGGAGAAACGTTTCGTCACTCATCCAAGTGACTTCTTCAGTCTCAGCTGACTGCAGGTTTCCCCAATCTTATAAACAGTACATTGCATAATGAAGGAACAATGGGCTGGTTTCAGCCCATTGTTCTGACCATTGATCAACAACCACTGACCAAAACCCACTGATCAATGGTCATGAGTGCCATTCACAGACAGTTGGGGAATGGCTGCAATCACAGCATTGTAAGATGGTGAAAGATGTACCCTTAGGCCCCCTCCTCGATTCAGAGATGGTCTTTCCCTTTTCACGTAAATGGCCTCATTGACTCTGCTCTCAAACCAGCGTTCCTCCCTGTCCAGGTTGTGTACATCCTCATGCTTGAAAGAGTGTCCACTGGCCTGTAGGTGTAAATAGACTGCAGAGTCCTGGCCTGACGAGGTGGCTCTTCTGCATTGTGCCATCCACTTCGCCAGAGGTTGTTTGGTTTCCCCGATGTATAAATCCTGGCAATCCTCCTGGCACTTAGCAGCATACACTATGTTACTCTGTTTGTGTCGGGGGACCCGATCCTTGGGGTGGACCAGTTTTTGGCGCAGCATGTTTTGGGGTTTAAAAGCCACAGAGACCCGGTGTTTAGAAAAAATGCGTCTCAACTGCTCTGATACTCCTGACACATATGGGATCACTACAGGTTTTCGCTTAGGCAGTGGTTGTCCTTCTCTCCTGGATCGGCTGGAGCTTTCTTATAGCGCCTTCCCAGCTTTGAGAAGTCCAGCTGGGATAACCACATTTACTCAGGGCCTTCTTCATGTGCTGTTCTTCTGCTTCCCTGGCTGCTGTGTCTGTGGGGATGGCACTTTTTTTTTGGCATTTTTATAAAGGTATTGTCAGTCATTCTTAAAGATTCTTTAGTAGAAATTGTGAGATTTCCTTCCAGGCCACTGTATATATGTATGTATATACAGTGGCCTGGAAGGACATCAGAAAGAGAATCTGAACTTACAAAACAAATTTTAATCCTCTTTTCTTCTCCAACACAGAGGACACATCCTTAAATTTTCTCAGCAACCCCTACAATCCATCCATCTATTTTGTGCTACTTACCTGGATTCGGGTCATGGGAGCAGCGATCTAAGCCATCAAAGAGACGTAAACCAGCATGTCCTGGGTCTGCTCCGGGGGTTTCTCTTGGTAGCACATGTTCAAAACACCTCACCTAAAAGGTGCCCAGGCATTTAAGTAAGATGCCTCAACTGCTCTGTATTTGTGATCTCATTCTTTCGTACAGCACACAGAGCTCGTGATGTAAACTGACTGGCATTAACTAAATAAAGATATATATTTTTTGAGATTGGTTGCTCAACATTGACTTGTACTGACTGACACATTGTTGGGGAAGCGCAATTTAGGAGCTCCAACACGGCGAAATCGCACTTCTTTGTTTGTGCCAGGTGGATTTTCCCTCAGTCAGTCATTTTTCTGGATTTTTTTTCCTGCACCACATCATCAGTCATTAGTGATGCAGAAAGAGGCAGAATGAGAGGGGGGGGGGGCTTGAAAGAAAGAAAAAGGAGGAGAACATGTACTCCCTGCCGTCACCGCACATCAGAGACACATTAGAAGTTACTGAAATGGAGAGGAGCAATCCCCCTCGGTCCGACTTCAAAGGCAGGCGGTTTTGGAGAGAAAATAAGGACAACCGTTAAAGATTCAGTAGAACTGCCAAAATCATCTGCCACTTCAAGAATACTGTCACAACATCTGATGAAGCAAAGAGCAGGGAGACGCCGCAGCGATTGATCAAACATGTAACATACGTTGGCTTATTAGGAGTGAAACATTCGTTGGATTGAAAGTAATCTGACCATCCAGCTGAGAAAATAAAATGTTTTCATTCCTCTGCTCTCATCTCACATGCCTGCTGATGCTGAGCTCCAAAAACACTAACGCTGTAGCAGGATTTCAGCTTTACTGACAGCAAACAAGGCTTAACACATGTTTCTCGTCTGTCTGGGATACAGCACGGGCCTTGTTCTGCAGATTTACACCTTAGGTTCAGCAGTGGGAGCTGTTAATTAATAGGAACACCTGCTCTAAATCACCGAATCCTGCACACACACACACGCTGCTGATTAGGAAGCAGGGTCCTGCGTTACTCGAAGGGAAAAATCTGCTCTGGATTATGGTCAAGCGTGTCGCTGCGTTGCTCATATGATCGCGCCGATTACTCCAGAGGGCTGGGACATATGGCGTGGGTTTCAATCATGAGAAGAGAAGCAGAGGGGGGAGAAAACAAGAAAACAAGAGTCGACTTTTGTGTCGCATTCACACCACAGTGCTGAGGTGTTGATGCAATCCTGACACTCATCCATACAAATCCACGTATCAGTTGGAGCAGCCACGGCAGGCAGCCCGTCTCCATGGCGATGCAGCATCTCACTCATCGGAGTGCCGACTGGATCCTCGGCGCGGGGAAGCGACCTCTCGCTCCCAAACATGTTCAGCGCTCCAAAAAGAAATCAGAAGAAGCTTTGATTGCACTCATTTTTAAAACTCTGAAGAGAAGACTGTTCCAAGAAAAAACGACTTCAAACAGGAGGCGCCACAAAATGTGAGGCGGCATCAGTGTTTGGATGCAACTTCAGAAACTGTCTCTTGTGTGCTGTAAGGCAGCAGGGGGGCTCAAGCATTAGAGCGAGTATCTGAAGGAGGAAAACAATATCTGCACCCAGGAGGATTATCATAATAACTTCTATGTAGATTATGACTAAAAGAAAAAGAAGCAACTTTGTTTCTGCAGCGCAGCCCCAACAGCATGGTTACTTGAAATAATCCTCACATACTTGGGAAAAATCTGACTTTGTTTTCATCACCCTTAGAGGCTTCAAGCCATTTACAAAACATTAGACTGCATTATTTACCACAGTGGCGTGGTAGCTGTGAAAGGGCATGCCAGGTTGAGCAGCAGCAGAGGGATGCTCTGCATGTACTGAGACTGGAGAAAGAGATGGGGTTTTTTCTAAATTTGGCTTTTTCCAAAACTGTAAACCAAACTGCAACCAATAAATAAATAAATAAAATGTTCTTCTGCTGGCAACGTAAGGATGGATCCAGTGAGTCAGCTTCCATAGGTGCCTGAGTTTGCAGCATTAAAAAGCTACCAACAGTTAATGATTTTATAACTCATCCCTCTGGTTGATGGCTTCATAGCGTAGTGTTTAACAAGTGACATATCCCTGGTCTAATCCTGGGAGGAGGCTGGAAAGAGAACTAAAGATAAACTTTCCTGCATGTCTGTGCTACTAGAGCCTTGCCAACCAAGCTCGGTAGTGTTATGTCTGTGAAGGTTCTCAGTCATCCAGGTCATCGTAGTCAAAGGAGCTTGCAAAGAAAAGCATCTGGACTTCTTTAAGTTACTTGAAGATGTTTCACCTCTCATCCGAGAAGCTTCTTCAGTTCTAAGGTCAAATGGTGGAGAGTCCCAGATTTACTCGGTAGTGTTAGTTTATACCTTAACTTATCACTCACTCTACCCTCCAATCCAAATATGGTATCTTCAGACCCCAAAAGAACTGCAAAACACTAACATTGAATACATGGAATCTTCATCTCCTTCTTTCGGCTGCTCTCTTCCCTCGCCACAACAGATTATCTTCCTCCATCTCATCCGGTACCCAGCGTCCTCCTCTGTCACACCAACCCTCTGCATGTTCTCGTTCACTACTCTCCAAAATTTGATTTAGTTTTAGTCATAGTTTAGGCTTTTAAATCTTCACTTCCTAACTTGTCCTGACTTTCTTCACAACTTAACTGGTTCCGTTTGGATCTCATCTCTCCAGAATATTTTCATCACATTTTTATTTGTTGATTAAATTTACATTTCTTGGCAATTTTAGTCCCTGTTCATTAGTTTTTATTTAGTTATGATCAAATAAAGGTTGAGGATGAAAATTATTGGTCAGTGAAATGAAAACTACACAACACCCATGAATCTGCACTGGTATTTGTCTTTTCCTCCTGGCTGACAGCTCCATCCACACTCCAGCCTTTCCTTCTCTCTCGCTGCCTCCTAACATGCCTTCCCCCTCTCCTATTCCTGTGCACTTGGCCAACAGTAGCACAGTTTCCACCGGCACCCTGTTGACCAGCAGCACGGAAAGTTGTCGCTGGTAACCTGCACATGAATCATGTGGGAATCTCATCCTTGTTTGATTTGGTTTTTGCACTGGATGCCCTTCCTGACGCAACCCTCCCCATTAATCAGGGCTCGGGACAGGAAATAGGGTCCGACATCACAACAGCTGGATCCATTTTTTATACCATCTAAGCCATAAATACAAAAGCAAACACACAAAGATTGGATTAAACTGTGTTTTCCCAGTTAAAACAAAGTAGAGGGATTTCCAAGGTTAAAAGGTATTTCCCTTTTAATGCTGGGAGTATGAAACATGTGTGGCACCACCAGACAAAAGTATGCATAATAAACAGAAAAAGAAATAGAAACTCCTACATCTCCTCTGGGGTTGGTTTTCAGGGTTTAGAAAATCTATTTTTATTTTATTGGGACAACTTAGGGGGAGACAGGTACAGAGGTTTGGTGAGCTAACAGGATTCCCAGTCTTGAATGTCCAAACATAAGTACAAGCATATAAGCACCTAAACAAGAATATGCCAGAGTGAAATATGTAAGTCTGCTTTAGTGTTTTTCACTGTGCAGGAGCAGGCTCTGGCAAAACAAAAGCATTGTTTGCTCTTCTATTTTTATTTCCACATCCTCTGCATGGATCATAAATTGACGGGGAAGTTTCACCTGCAACATGCTGTTTTGGCTTTGCTGTCTCTCAGCATGATATCTTGTACTACATAACCACCAAGTAAGTGTTTAATAAGCTTTTACAGGACTCATAAAAGATATGTTTGAAGGTTTTCAAAGGCAAGTAATGTTAATCAGTTTAATTAACTATCTCAAGCTGCAAAAGCAGTTTTAACCCCACACAATTGTCCAGCTTTTTTGTCCTCTCTTTCAGTCGGTCAATTAGCCTTAAATGAATGATGAACATAATTTTCTGATTAGCCTGCTCTCATTGACAAACCTCCCTCGACTCAGAGATGATTAGACTGTAAAGTTGATCAATGGTATTGGATAGTCCTCTCAGGAGACCGTCCCCCAAACTGACCTCTTTTTATCCCGGGGTAAAATTTTTTTTGCTTTTACATAAATTGAATGAAGGCAGTCTAATGGCTGAGGTGGTCCTACTGCAAGTAAAATAAAGAGCAGATTATTTCTTTTCTTTTTTTTCCTGACTTGAAGTGAAGTCTCTCTTTGAAATGTGGTTTCGCTGTTTCTGTGCCATTCTCTGATGGAGCAGCTCTGCCTGTCTGGTGCTGCATTTCTAAGCAGCTGCTTTCCTTCCCTTCATGTCAGAAATAAGGTGCATTGGGATTCCAGTCTTGTAACCCTTGTTTCTGTTGTATCCCATTGGTCTTTACTTCGCCAAGCCTGAAAATGACACGAGTATCCAGCTTTCATTTTCTGTCCTCCTAACTAATGATCACATCTTCTTTCCTCATTGTTTTTTGTTTTTGTCATCCTGCGCTGCTGGTGTTAACCTTCTCTCTTCTGCAAACACCACACAGACACAAATGTTATTTTAAGCCTGAGCTGTGAACATCAACCACTTCCCTGCTGCTGTCACTCCTCCTCACTTCTGTCTCTTTATTTTTGCTTTTTCTTCCCCACCTTTACTTCCCTCGCTCCTACCGCTTTATCGCGCAGCGACAACAACAACAGCAGCATGGTGTTTAGCTGTTGTTGGAGGTGGTGAGCAAGCCAAAAAAAAGTGTGGATGGGTGGGAGGGTTATACGCTGGCGTGCATACACAGATGCTCAAAGTGACCTCGGTCAGGATCTGAATCAGAGAAATCTTCAGGCTGTGTAGTGCAGAACAGAGGAGCGGGAAACAGCTGTCAGCCCTGGTTGAGATTTCAGCACCACAGGGAGGGGACAGCTCCCTGTGAGGCCTGCACTGGTTAAAGTTCTCATAAGATTAAAGTGAGATATATTTGGTTATTTGATATTTCTGCATTTGTTGTGTTTCCAGCAGATGATCCTGAATGGTTTGGAGAGTTTTCATCTTTCAGTGTCATGTGCGCTTGCAAAGACAGGGAGCCTTGCTGCTGATATAAACAAAACTTCTTTTTAATGATCAGTAAAAAGCACTTACTCAGAAAGCACTCGGCACTATCACCTCAACATCAATAAGATTTCTGGCCTTCTGGGGCCAGACGGACTGCATGGGTTTCCTCTGCTTGTCCCCCTCAGTCCATAGATTAACTGGGAGTTCTAAATTGATTGTAAGGGTTAGACCTGCCCAGGGTGCACCTAAAGTTTCAGATGAGGAGGTTGCCATCCACACAATTAATCCCTGTGAGACAAATGCTCAGCTTCAGACAGTTGTTTCTAGTCTTGCATCTCTATAAAAACCTAGAGAACTTTTACTTTTATTCTTTTTTATTTATATATATTTTTTATTTATAAATTGTGTTATTTTATTTATTATTCTGTATTTATTATTTTGTACTTGATCATTTTCAGAGGAATATGTCTTTTATGTTAAGGTACTTAATGCTGATCCATGAATCATTAAAGCATGAAAAAGGCGCCTAACTGGAGGGATGAACCCGGGCTGTGTCTGCACATAACAGACATTGGCAAAGAACCAATTTTAAATTGTATCTTTAGGCACTTTTTTACCAGCTGTCTGTCAAAAAAAACCACATGGGTTGTTTTTTTTTTTTCCATTTCTTTAGTTGGGTCTATGAAAATTCCAACAATAACACAGTTTGACAGGCATAAAATAGTATTTCAGCAAATCTCAGCATGATGTCCTTAAAGAAACTGAAGAAACTGGACAAGTGGAAGATAAAAGAGAAAGTGGTAGGCCAAAAAACTATCAGCAGCAGGTGAACAGTATATGAAAGTCCTTAAGAACAGCCGGGACCTCAACATAAAAAAATAGGTTTTAAAGTGTGTTTTATTCAAGCAGTGTGTGAACAACAAAAGTGAGCCAACATCCAAAGGAGGAAAATACTTTAAGAAGAAATTACAACGAGGTTGTGTTGTAGAATGAAGGTGGTTACAACAAATATTCACTTACACAAACTGTTTTTGCTTTGTATGTTGTATTCCCAGAACATTCACACATGTCAGTGGTTCAAAAAAATCCTGTTTCCAATTTTCTCACTAAATTCTAAAGAAATAAGAGGCCATTAAAACGAAACTCTTTTCACTGACTTATCAATATTTGAATAAATTTAAACCTACTTTAGACTCCTCATAGTTCATCTGAAGCGCAGCTTAAATGCTTCTCTCGAAATCAATCGGAAAACTTCAAACACTACGTGAGCAATAAATAATGTCCACAGTAAAGTCTGCAGAGGTTTCCTTATAACCGTCCAAGCCAACTTAAAATCAGTGTTAAGTAACTTCAGTTTCAACTAATACATAGAAGATGCCCACGCTACTAGACTTGCATGGAAGCAGACCAAAGAGACTTAAACGGAAGCCTGAAGGAATATAGGTATAAATAATAATATAAATAGAAACGTTGGCGTTATGACATTGGCTGTAGCGAAAGAAAATTTATTATAAATTTATGTTGACCTGATGTCCCTCTATGTCGAACTACAGTATTTATAACCCTCGTCTTGTCCCACACCTCGAGACAGGCTCCCATGATTCTTTCACTGACTCTGCAGGATGTGTGCTCAACTATAGTCTGTCTTTTACCCAGTCCATGTGAGGAAAGCATTTTATTCTTATCAAATCTAATGCAGATTTTTGGTGAATATGATGGAAACTAGCACAGAGAAAATGTGGGTTTTTTTGACTGGTAAATACTTTATTTTTACCGAGCCCCGCAATGAACATTGAAAAAATAAATAAAGATGAACTTTTGCGAGATCTCGCAAAAGTTCATCTTTATTTTTTTTTCTCCAATGTCCCTTGCGGGGCTCTGTAATTTTTTGTCTCATTGGATACTTTTTTCCCCCTTTTAATTTCACAAAAGGAGTAAGAGAGTATAAGTGTATCAGGCCAAAAGAAAATTGCTAGTGAAATAAGAGACTATCAGAGCAAGCTTTACTCTTTTTGTATTTATAAAAAAAAAAAAAAAAAGAGAGTTGGAAAAGTCACATTCAACATTTATTTGTGTTTAATGTGCTAAATGCAAAACCAGAAACCTGCTTCTCATTCCATTTTTATTTTTACGTTGGACATGAACTGCTAGCATATCCCATTTTGTCCCGCATTCAGTATTTTAGGATCCCTGTTTAAGTTATGTGAGCATTAAGATGACAGCAGTTACACTTCTGGCTCCATGCATATCTTTTAGTGATGCAGATCAAGTGCTGAACAAAGTGTGTAGTAATGCCAATGCTCATAAAATGATGATCATATAGATTTTATGGGCTGAGCATGCAGGCACTCTGTTGCATTCGCATCACTGCATTTTGTTGTTAGCTTTGCAGTATTTGCAGTATCGCCTGTTACAGGTGTGAGTTTGCAATTCAAGTGCTGCTTTAGCTGACATTTACCTCTTTTCACATGAAATCATATTTTCCACTCTACTGTAGCACACAATGTGTGACGCTGTAAGACATGAAGCCTGGAAGTGCAGCGACTTCTAAGCAGCTCATTAATCTGCTGTGCCAGCAGTCGATAGTGCACACCAGCCATGTGAAGCAGTGAACGTAATACAAGAGGTGTTAATGAGGATGGGGGCATGCAGCAGGATTCATGTCGCAAATCATGCCTTATCTCTCAGCTCTCTTTCTCACACACACACGCACTTTCTCGCCCCTCTGCAGGGCAGAAGGATTCAGGGCAATAGGGTGGAGAGAGGTAGGAGGAGGTGGAGGAGGTATTCTAGTCCCCTTTCATTTATCTGCCAGTTTCTGCCCCAATTAACTCCCATTAATATCACTTGCCATGCTCCACCTTGAAGCTGATGCACATGCATACCTTACGAGCGCACACTCACCTGAATATGTGCACAGAAGTCAGATGAAGCTGGGCCTGTGAAATGCATCACAATGAGTGGCTTCACATGTGTGTGAGTGTGTATATGTGTATCAGTGTGTGTATCAGTGTGTGTGTGTGTGTAACATCATGTGGTGATTGGACTGAGGTCTAGATTACAGCACCTCCTCCTCTGATTGTCCTGGTGTCGCTGCCAACAGCTGTCAGCTGGAAAGCCTTCAAGGAGAGAGGAAGTGCAATGAGGACGTGTGTGTGCGTGTGTGTGGAGAGTTACAGAGACTTCAAGGTCGTATGTAATCACTGAAGAGATGTTTGAGAAACTTTTCAGTGGCAAATTTATTTTTTCTACATAACCTCTGACCTCAGTGAGAAGAGATGATTTCCCGCTGAGTGTCAGTATGTGGAAAAGAATCTAACAACATTAGATATCATATAGTGAGTTGAACTACATACCATCCTGTCTCATTATCAGCTTCCCTCAGCGCAGCCAGAGGTGTGTAGAGTCAGGAGTAGTATGATGAGCGAGCGCCCGTGGGAGACGAGAAATCTGTAGTCCTTTTTGATCTCTCTGCGGCTCACAGCTCCCGAGCCTGCACAAGTGTGACAGTAGCGACGCACACACCTGAATGAAAAGTTAGGTGCGCACATGTGAAACCTGCCAGGTTGGCTTAATGCAATATTTTAAGCCAGGGAAGTCAAGTCACAGTTATTTAAAGTGGAACTACTCTGCTTTTCCTTATTTTCTGTCACATGCATATACTGTCATTGTAAATCCAACTGAAGCTTCAAATAATAATGTAAAAGTACTCCTTGTCAAGCTTCAGGGTTTGTTTGTTTTTTACTTTTGGCTCTGTGTGATGTCAGAAAGAGTGGACATCCCTAATGCTATCTCAAGCCTAAAGCCTGCTGTTCAAACCTTGTGTTTGCAGATACAGTGTCAGAAGAAAGCTGGATTTAAGGGGGAGGAGCCATAGGAGCTTTTTTGACACTGAGAATCAAATCCAGAGATGGAAATGACCATAGTAGGTCCGCTTTAAAATCTGCTGGCATTTTCCTTTAGAAAGTTTATATCCTCACATGAACACATTAGATATTATATTTTATATAGCTTCATTTTACAACTACAGTTTCCTATGGGTGATTTATACTGCAAGGTAAAGATCCTCTGGCACTGGAGTGAAAACCTCAGCAATCAGATTGTTCTTTATGAGCTGCATTTGTGGATGGTGGGGAGAAAGAACCTCCTCCAACAGGAAAAGACCTGATAGCCCCTCCCTGACATTGATTAAACAATCAATGTCAGGGAGGGGCTATAATATACGGCAGCTGGTTGGGAGGTGAGAGAAAAGGACAAAACAAACTATGGGAAGAAATAGGATGTGACAAAGTGGGTGAGAAGACCATTTGTCTACATTCTTAGTTAACATTCTTGTTTTGATTTAACCATATTTCACATGTAATCTGCAATAGGCAAACATCTACTATCCCGGGTTTGTTTATGTTCTGCACTTTTACAGATTATATAATATAACATCTTGGTTTAAATCAATTCATACAAGTTTGTTAAGTTAACATGTTATTTATTTCAACTGTTAATTTGTATTGTTTTGAACTTACCTTTACCTACCTGTCTTCCAGAAGCAAAAGGAGGAAATGTAGTTCTACTTCCTGCTTTATACCTTCTGGGTTCATCTGAGGTCACAGGAAGGGACCAAGGGCAGGAGGGGAAGAATTCTTATAATTTAATAAAGTTGATTTTAAAGGGTTTATAAAGAAATAGATTTAATGTTGTGATATGTATTGATTACACCAGAGTTTATGTTGCCAGTCAAGAGGAGTAGTAGAGGATGAATATAATCATGTTCATCTCACCTACCTACTGAATGGAATAGTCCAGGGGAGAAAGTGTTTGATTAAGGGGACTATTTAAGCAGACGAACTCAGGTGTTTCAGAAGAAGGGTTCAGGTCAGTGTAGCTGTGTGCAGTTTGACCTTAATTTCCGTTGATTTAAGTTCAGTTATGTTTATTTGAATTGAGTTAATTATAGAGTTGAGTTTCTTATTTGTTTCTTTGTAAATATTGTTGGGCCACAGAATGGTGAATAAATCACTTGCTACACTGGACAGCATCAGTCTCCTGCACTTCTTTGACCGCTTAAGTCGAGTCCTACCACATAGGGGCATATATTACAACAGCGGTCCCCAACCGTTTTTGCGCCACGGACCGGTTTATGCCCGACAATATTTTCGCGGACCGGCCTTTAAGGTGTCGCCGATAAATACAACAAAATAAAACTAGTACCGGTACCGAAAAAAAGAAGATTTATTCATAACACACGTGAAAAGACCCAGGAAAACCGAGTTAACGATAAAAACGATAACAAAATAACGCTGAAAACCGATAAAAACCCTGAAAACCATACATTTCACACCTGAGCCTCAACCTTCGCGGCCCGGTACCAAACGACTCACAGACCGGTACCGGTCCGAGGCCCGGGGGTTGGGGACCGCTGTATTACAACACTAGTGAAAAGAGGAGGGTAGAGAAGAAATGCAGAATCACCTGATCCAGCTATAACTATATGCTATATCAAAAATGAAAGTTTAAAGCCTAACCTTAAAAGTAGAGAGGGTGTCTCCTCCCGAATCCAAACTGGGAGCTGGTTCCAGAGGAGAGGAGCCTGAAAGCTGAAGGTTCTCCCTACTATTATACTTTGACAAACTCCTGAGAACCACAAGTAAGACCGCAGCCTGGGGGCAACTGAATGAGCCCCTGCAGCAGCTGGTGGAGTAACTTATCCATTTTGTCCAGTTGTTTGGTTGGATTTTTTTTTGTTGTTGTTGTTTTTTATAAATGTAACAGTAAGGACCGCCAGCACAAATTAGCAGGAATATAGTGCTGGAAAGCAGGAAAGTAAAGGAGGTGAGGATAAACACATGTCTGAGGGTGGCTTTGTGGGGGCACCACTTCCTGCTTTCATGCTGTCTGATCTGCCATTTTTAGGTAAGATTATAAGTAATTTAATATAAGATCAGTCTTTCCAGATATTCTCATGTCGTAACATTGTATCTAATATAAAACTACAGGTATTTTTCATGATTATGTTTCATAATGCTACAGTTATAAAGTCAGTGCTTTGATCATTTAATTAAACCTGTGATCATATATATACGTTATCATCAGAAATATTTCACAGGGATTTTTAAAAAAATCATTTCTTCAGGTGAAATAAAGTGTTTAAAAAAGTTTCTCTTCTTTGAGTCATAAATACTTTATATCTGAAATTTGAGACCAAAAAATGATTTGTTTATGTTAAGAGAAAGAAAATCTACAAGAGAGAAGAAGACGAAAAGAGAGGAAGAAGGTTGACTAAGGACAATTCTCCATTTAAGTATATTATTTATCGTGCACGGCTGCTTAAGATGTTCTAGAGCACCATTTGAATATTACAAAAGGTTATTTATAGAGAGATCATCGGGTATCATCTGGTCTCTAGATACTACTCTGAAGAAGTGAGTCTCTAACCCTGATAAGATGACTCATTTTTTTCTTTTAGCAGTGTTGTTGCCATGTTATCTGCCCATTATTTGATGTGCCAGGCTTCACAGGGTTAATTCCACTTTGCTTCAGTGGATTTCTGCATTGCTAGCACAGTAAAACATGAAATTACCATTGCAATATGTATGAAAAAGCAAAATTAATCCGTCTGTGAATTCAATCTCTTTCATTCTGTCTTGACCAAACAGGCGTACAGTCTCCAGAGTGACCAGAGAGGAATGAGAGTAATCGAGCTCATCTCCTCTCCGTGGTGGAGAGTTGCTCTCAGGAGTCCAATGTGAAATTTAGCTCATTACTCCTCATCCCCTGCAGCAAGTGCTGCCATTCTGAATGAGGCCTTCAGTTAAGAACCTTGTTTGGAACATTTCTGAACTGCTTGATTTGTTTTATTATTATTTATTTAATTTTTTCGTAAGTCGACCTCAAACATCAGGAGACTTTAAAACCTGGATCCCTCAGCTGCTTTCTGCCAATATAAATGTCACAGTCAGCTTTTAGTCTGCGCCGTTTCAGAACATCACTCATTTGAAGACTCAAACTGAGCTGACACGAGTCCTCGGTGGAGGATTTCATAATATTTTTCATTATTCATGACAGCGATTGTGTGCAGGCAGCTACTTTCTCCTCTGCGGCTGAGATGAGGGGGCTTTATCAAACAGGAGATGAAGAGGCTGACCCTGTTGTTGCTGCATGTTTTTACTGTTTTAGCTGCATGCCATCTGTAGGATTGTTGTAGCTGCGTGGCATGAAGATGAACGATTGCTCGCAGCCTTCTTTTTTAGACAGTTTTGGGGATAAAAGGAAAAAAAAACAATGTTTGTCTGAGCGTTTCCAGCTTTGGAGATAACAGCAGAAGACAGAAGTTACACATTATCTGAAGCTCAGATTCAGAACATGTTTGAAAGCAGGAAAAAACAGTATTTACTATTAAAGATGGCATCTAACAGGAAAGCAGTGCGATCAGTTAGTGAGGTAAAGAGGGACATACATTCTAATTCTTTAGTACCCTCGTGCAAAGACTGAACCGTGTGTATTTGGCTTTAGTTCAGATATATGTTGACTTTTGTGGCATCAAACCTCTGTCTACCAGAGGCTGGAGCCTGGAACAACACTGCATATCTCCAGGCTTTCAGATGAGAGTCAGGAAGACAAACCCGGTGTCTCTTTGATCTCCTGTATTTGGCTCTGTGGGAGATTTAAGGCTTGCCGTTGAGATGCCGTGCGCTTCATCTTATTCTATTAATATTACAGCAGAAAGCCTACAGGAGCAGGTTGTTTACACAGGAGACTGTTCACTGTACCAAATCCTCTGATATAAATAAGAAGAAGTAATCACTAATGTAGTGGTGAGGACATGGTGAAACGTTTGAGTTTCAGCAACTATTTCCTAAAATGCTGTTTGTAGAAAGCTCTTTTTGAGTTGAGAGGTGATTTTGGACATTTTGTTTAGGTCTCTTCAGCGATCATGTTCTTGGTTTGATTTTTGTATTCAAGTTGTTTTTCACTTGAAAAAACAAAAGTGCTGTCACAGTCCTGTGTTCTTGTGTTTTCTTTGCTGAAGAACAATGAGTACAGATCCTATTAAAATTAAATAAATCCTATTTTATTTTGATTCCTCTGCTGGAGAGAGATCCTAAACTGCAACTTGTTTAGGATTACTGTGACCAGTACTGAAGCAAAGTGAAGTAAAATGAACTTTAAACATACTTTGATTAATTAATATAGCTCATAGTCTTGATTTAGAGAGCTTATATGAATGCATGCCAACACTTTGACAAGAAGCAGATTTTATTTTATTTGAAATCTATTTATTAAGACAAAAAAGCCAAACCAAGCAAGTACAACAGAAAAAAAAAAATCACTGATAAAGTAACCATTACTTTGGTTTTACTTTCAAAAAACAAAAAACAAGAAACCCTAATTCACATGCACATAATCCTCATGCATAAATAAAAGCTAATAAAGTAATTTTATGAGTAATTTGAAAAACAAACAAACAAACAAGTCAATAAATAAAGGATTGAGCAAAATGGGAGGATAGGGAAGGAGATCACTGTAAATTTGTATGTACAATTCAGCGTATTTTCCGCTAAATGAAATAATAAAGGAAGCACTTAACTACTTGTCTTTAGTATTTGGAGAATTAGTATTGACTATCCAACCATGCCTCCCCATGCAGATATCTTGTTGTATCATGGTGATTGCTTTTCCTCTGCCTTCCTTTCTCTGTGAATTACTGCCCCGCCTCAAATATCGCCTGTGTTTGTGCCTAATGTTCTGCTTTATCATTTGTCTCTTTGCACAACCTTTTCCCCAACTTCACTTTAAGACGAATGAATGATGAGCTAATGTCTTTTTAGACGGAGCTTTTGCCATGGACTAGGGACTAGGATGTGAGGGGAGGAATCAAGGTTGCGCAAGAGGCAGAAGAGAGGAATCAAAGCAATAAAATGGTAATAAAGTGAGACATCCTTGCCTCTGAGCCTTCAGTTAAATGGTCAGATATACTGGCAGGAAATGTGTAGAAGTACTCTCTGCAGGGTGGCAGATTTCTGTCAGCATATAACTGTGGAGGGGTACTGCATTACTCAAATGTCTGGAAACCTGCAAGAGACAGATTACGGATGAATGGCAAAACTGTTGCATCAAGATATTTTGACTTGCAGCCCCTAGCAGGGCTTAATCATCCAACATTATGTATCCTACAGCTTCCTCTCTTTTAAACTTCAGCTGTCAGCTGTTCAACTGCCTTTTGCGTAACATTTTGGTGATGATCAGAATTTAAAGCCAACATGTCTCTGTTTAAAATGAGTCCAAGATGTAAACCTGCAAAAGATCCCATTCAGCCCAGCAAAGGTAAAAACACCTCGGTAAAGGACACACCTGTGTATCCTCGATTAAGGCCAGCCTCCACTGTCCTCCAGAGGTATTGAGACAACCTTCAATGTGACACATTGAGATTGATGTTTGGGTTAAAGGGAGAAGGACATAGAAAAGCTGCAGGTGTTTCTCCTGTTTCTGTTTTGGAATTTGCTGGTTTTGTTACCCTCCTTTTGACTTTTGTGTATTATTTTGCTTTTTTGGCTAACAAATTAAAGCTTTTTTTGTTCCCTCATTTTGTTTGTTCTTGCATCCTCTTTCCTGGATCATGACAAACACTGCTGGAAAAAGAAAAAAAGGAAACACCAAGCAGCAGCTTTGAGCATGTCAAAATAAAGAAATACTTAAAATATCTCCTTTTCACCCTCAGTAGAAAAAACATGAAATGTTTTCTTGTGAATTTCACTCTTTACACATTCGAATCTTTGTCTTTCTGTCTTTGTTTGGATGACGTGCTGAACTCTGTGTCGACACGATCACAAGCCGAGTGGGGAATATATTAATGAATGCGATCGGACGCCAAATGAGTGGAAGCTCATTAGGAAAAAATACCTAATGAATGCTTTATAACCACCCTGCAGAAAAAGACAGAACTCTGAGGTTCCTGTGTTTGTGCTGCGTCTAATACAGATAATATAAAGAAATGAATTGCCAACAAACACAACGCTGCTTTAATTCCCTGACACTGAGGAAATTGATCTCCAAACTCAGGAAGGCAGCGGGGGAAGTCAATACCCTCATTGCCTCCTGGGAATTGTAGGCATTACAAATGGATTAGAGTGCTTTTACATCAATACTGGTTATCATTACGGTAGCCTGTTGCTGTTGTGAGAAGGAAGGCTGGTTGTGTAGTTCATCTCTGAATAACAAAGACTACACATGTCACTACTGTACCATCAACTTCTCATGTTCACTGCTTAGAGATGATGAAGGGAAAGGAGCAGGATTGAGAGGCATGAGTCTCTGACATTTCAAGAGATCATCCATCTTTTTAAGCTACTGCAAGCTCACATTAGTGTCCTAACTTGGTGCATACACTCACACAGGTTTAGGCATCTGTGTTTGTGAGGACAGTGAATGGCATAATGCTTTCACATTAGAAACAATATCCCTTACAAGACCCTGATGCTAGGATGAGAAAAGCATGCGGAAGCCATGTGCTGTCTTTTGTTTTGAAGCGTCATCTTGTTTTTTCTTCCTCTTTTTATTTGTTGGATCACTTCTTAATTCTTCCTGCAGTTCAGCTGAGATAACGACAAAATCTGCAATCTGCACACCGTGACAAAAAGAAAGCAATTAAGGAAGCAGTCTGTTAAAATCACAGGAAAACATGTGGAACTGCTGGATGAGAAACGAAAATCTGAATCCATTTTTCCTGTGCAAAAGTCTTGAGTCACCCATTATTTCTTTGTATTTTGTTTCCAAATATCCCAAAGAGCTATTGGCTGGGAAATTGGCATATATGCCTTTAAAAAACTGAGGAAACTGGATAAGTGGAGAACAAAAGAAGAAGTGACATGCTTAAAAAACTGTCTACAGCAGATGAACATTATCGGAAAGTCGTGTCCTTGAGAAACAGGAAAAAATCCAGACACAGGCATCTGTCCTTTCAGCCAATCATCTACTGATCCCTGAAGCCTCAGCAGAAATGGTCTCAGTGAAAGGATCGCTGTCAAAAACCCAATATTAAGTAAGGGAAGAGAAATCAAAATGAAATCATTCAGTACCATCTGGAAAGCATCTGAAACAACAGCTTCATTTTTCAGCATGACAATGATCCCAAACACACTGCCAGTGCAGTAAAAGCACACCTGGATAGGAAAACACACAGTGGAACGCATCAGTCATGGACTGGCCTCCCCAGAGCCCGGACCTCAAAACAGTGTGGAGTCATCTTGACAGGATAAGAAAGAAAATTATAAACAAAATGTGTTTAGAATTTTACATTAAGGTTAACTGTGTGGTTTAAAGTAGCTTGTTATGTGCACTGGGTCACCTTTACAGTGACCCAGTGCATAAGTTTATTAATTAGAAAGTATTTTGCAGTGTTCTTTTAAATGTAAATTTAATGGATCTTACTGTGCAAGCACAGCTGCACATAAGTGACTCTGTGAATGTATTTTTATGTTGTTGTTGTTTGTTTTTCTGTTAATGAAATGCCAAAGTGAGCAACCAGTTAACCTTACAAGCCTGTGTTTGGACTGTGGGAGGAGAAGCCATGCAGTTACTGGGAGAACATGCAAAGTAAACACAGACAGGCCCCAGATGACCAGAATGGTTTTTTTTAATCCAGAGCCTTCTTTTGTAAAACAATCAAATGCTTTGTTGCTAGTCCTTAACTCATTTTAATTTCTGTAGCATTTATTTCCCCCTTTGGACTCCTATAACTAAACATCATAAATCGTAAATATATCTGCTCCTTCATATCATCCCCTGGGCATAGTTTCCTCTTTTTGATTTAGTTTGAAATGTTTCAATAAATATACACTGACAGGACTGTATCATCTCTGTCAGCCTGTCCCAATTCTTCACTGAAGCTTCATGATAAAATAAAATATTTATACCAAAGACCATCCACCCATCTTTTTTAACCTCTTATCTGATATAGGGAGCTTATCCCAGCAGTCATATGGCGATAGGCAGGACACACTCTGGACTAGTTACCACAGAGAGACACACAATCACACACTCTCACATCAGCACCAATTTACAGGCACCAATTAACCTAACGTGCATGTTCCTGGACTTCATTAGTAAATCCCTGCAGGCACAAGGAGAACAAACCCGCTTCAACATGTTTTTGTGTGTTACGTTATACACATTTCCCTAAAGAGAGGGCTTCAGCATAAATTTGAAATAAAGTAATGTGGATTTGGGGTGTGCAGTGGATGTAGTTCATATCAAGAAGGTTCTGGGTGGCTGCCTGTGCCTGCATGGGCTCTCTCCAGCTTCCTCCCCCAGTGCAGAGACATGGATGTTAGGATAATTGGCGATTCTAAATTGGCAGTAGGTGTGGATTTGAGTGACAGCAGTTATCTGTGTCTTCCTATTATCCCTGTGATGGATAGATAGATTTAAACATAGCTTGCCTCTTGCCAAATGTCAGTTGGGATAGACTTCAGCCCCCCCACAATGCTTGTTGGCTAGGCTGTTAGGAAAATTGATAGGTGGACTAAGGGGAATTCAATCAATATATTATTAAAGTCATTTAAATATATGGATACATTGGTAGAAAATATAGGAATGGATGACAAAAGTGCAAAATTGCAGACCACAATTTCAATTAATCCTTTCTTTTAAAGTTCCGTTGTTAAAACTGGCTCACACTTAAAATTTTAGTGACGATCAGGGATAAAGCCATAGATACGTCTGCCTAAGGCTGCTAAATTATAGATAAAAATCAGTGGATTGCCCCTTTATCTTTAGCCCAGCAGTGTGCTAAATGCAGCCCAGCAAAGGTCAGATTCAACCCAAATGACAGCTTTTTTTAAAAAGTTTTCTTTAATGATGAAAAACCCTACGACTCCCAGCCTAACTGCACAGGAATTAAAATTCATCATTCATCATAAAAAAATCTACTCGTGAAGGTTTTGTGCCTTTCCGAAAAGGCCAAACTGTCTCTCCATGAGACACAAATGAGCATAAGCATGCACACACAAACCCTCCCAGATCCTCTGACTTAGCTTTTGGCAGCAGTGTCACAATTACTACAGACCTCACAGCCTCACCGTTGACTTCGCTGCCTCAACCGACTGTGAGAGCGAGTGTGAGAGTGAGTGCGAGCGTGCGATTGTGAAAACAACTCCAAGTGTTGTTAGATGACTCTACTCTGTAACAGCTCGCTGTGTCAACGTCAGCCGTGCAAGCAGACGGCTAACGAAGGCAGCCCGAGTCGCCACATGGTGCCGTGTGACATGTGCTGGCATCTTCGTGCCTCCTTCACCAACTTTGTTTGGTGACTCTGCACTCCAGAGGATGTGTCTCCTTTTAAGAGGGAATAAATATTCATTGTGAATTCTTCTTCAGCTCAACAAACAGGAAGAAGAACAACATAAAAAGTAAACAAATGTAAATGTCATTGGCTTAAAAATTCTCATCTGTCAACCTGATGAGAGCTGATGGTTCTTGGAATGAAGCCTTTTTCAACAGCACATTGCTGTGGGCTATAAATATATATATATAATAATCATTCTTCGGTCACCCAGTCCTATCATTTGCTCACGAAGGCATCACTGTCATGCAGAAATGCACCATGAGGACTCGTATATGCCAAATTCTTGTAGGCAGTCCACTTTAATCCAAAATAAATGTGAGTTATCCTTTTTTAAATGCTGAGAACACCCATAAGACATATTTGAGAAGAATTGCATAGCAAAATGCTTTCACATTAAACACTTTGTTAAAAAAAAATAGCTGCTGGACTTAACTGTGTGTGACAC
The DNA here is from genome assembly GCF_057382095.1 of Aulonocara sp. 'chitande type north' Nkhata Bay. NCBI lineage: Eukaryota > Metazoa > Chordata > Actinopteri > Cichliformes > Cichlidae > Aulonocara > Aulonocara sp. 'chitande type north' Nkhata Bay. Next base: position 27,772,167 of record NC_141360.1, on the reverse strand, counting down.
AGAGACTTTAAGCTAAACTACAGGCTAGTGAGGTCATAGACAAAGTTGAAGTTGAATGTCCACCATAAACTGGCAGCCCACACTGGCTGAGGAGAGGATGCGATACCAGAATGCAGCCACATTTCTGTCCTTGATGACTGCATTAAGATTGGATAAAGAATTTGATGGCAGACAATTACCTGTCCTTAAATATAGAAGAAAAACAGAACTTTCTGGAATTCATTCTTACTCTGCCTGAGCAAATCATCCCTGGATCGCTTACAGATGAGACTGCTCACCAGGTCATCTAAAACCTCCCATGTGACACCAATTCTGTCCTGTTGACACCAGCTCCTCATTAGGTTTAAGGTTTTTCACTCTCAGAGCTCTTCATGGTCAGATGCTTCCCTAAATTAGTAAATGCCTACATCCATACCTAACTACGGGGTGTATGAAGTGAGCTGATCGATGCTTCTTAGAGGTACTTCAGTCCAGGTTAACAACAAAAGAAGATCGTGTTTTTGAGATGCGGCCTCCAAGTTGTGGGATTTGTTTCCAGTTGTATTGTTGTATCTTATTTTATCCTGTAAGGCACTTTGTGACTGCCTCTTCCTTTCTGTGCAAAGTAGCTTTGTCGGCTATTTAGGTTACCTTTGAAAAAAAAAATGTCACAGTTAAGTACACCAGCCTGTAGATCCACCTTTAGCATCAATAACTGGAAGTGATTGTTTCTGTGTGACTTTATCAGTCTCTCACATTGTTAAAGAGGAATTTTGTTCCAATATGTTTTTTGGCTGTTTATTTTCTTCCTTAACAAAGGTGGTGGAGTTTAGCGAGTTTTTTCTCAAAGCAGACTTGATTGGAAATCATGGAATGCACAATAAGTGAATGTGTGTGCTCTGTGTTTTACATTAATTGTAGTCAGTGACATTCATAATTTGACCAATTATAAATCAAAGTGTGACATCCTGGTTGAATTTCCCAGCTTAAAGGTCAGTTTATGCAGCTTATTTACTATACCTAAAGGTTAAAATGTGCATAAAGCCCTACATCACCTCCTCAGACCACAGTGTACACTGAATAACATGTATTACTACACAGCAATGTGTAACACTGACATCTAATATCACTTGTCTGTCACTGTGTCCTCCTGCTCCAGGTACGTGTCTGATTCTGGGCTGCATGATCTACCCAGATGGCTGGGACAGCGACGAGGTGAAAAGGATGTGTGGCGAACAGACGGATAAGTACACACTAGGCGCCTGCTCGGTGCGCTGGGCCTACATCCTGGCCATCATGGGCATCCTGGATGCTCTCATCCTCTCCTTTCTGGCCTTCGTCTTAGGAAACCGCCAGGACAGTCTGATGTCTGAGGAGCTGCTAGGAGACAGTAAGAAGACACCTGCACACGCTTCCTCTTTGGGGCAGTTTTTATGGTGTTTTATGGTAATATTTCAAGAAATTACGTTATCTGCACCTCACCAGGTGTGATCAATTAGCAATTAAGCCTAGGCAACACCTGAAGTGTCTGAAAAGACGATAAGGGGTGCAGAGAGGTTTAACAATATAAATTATATATATACCTATGGTATGGTAGAATTTTTAAGACTGATATCGATGTGTATACCGATACCAAAACCAACATTCCAGTATGTCAGCCGATTACATTTTCTTTCAGACAAACAAAAACACAATCAAATTTCTCTAATATTTGCTATGTGTAGTTATTTATTCAAATAAATGATTCAAACAGGGAAGCTGCAGAGTGCCCTCTGGTGGATAAACTATGCAACATCAACACTCATAACGTGGTTAAAGGGTGTATCTCCTGTCTCTTTATTTTTTACATTTTCATATAAATGCAGAGGCCAATAAATTGACAAATCGGTAATATTGGCTGATAATATGAGCCTGCTGGTAATTCGGTTCAGATGAATCAGTCAATCACATCAAAACACTTGTTGTTAGGCACACTTATACAACCTGCTCAAAAATAAGCTGGAAAAGTTTTCCTGTGATTGAACATCTAAGCCCTGCAGAAAGTCATTACCCGTTGTTCGTCAGATTTGTGTCGTCATTGCAAATGCAATTTCTAAGAATAAATAAATAAATATCTTTATTACTTTCCAAACCCATTTTATAGTAATTGAGGCAGTTGGGTATACAGCAAACAAATAACGGCTGCAGTGCAATTATACCTGAAATGAGATCCGGGCTGTTTTCAAAGAAAAACAAAAGAGGTGCTACTGAACTTATTAAAAAATCAATTTGACTGCTGGACTAAGAGAATAAGCAGCAGGTCCCACCAAGATTTTATTCCACTTCTGGCCTGGGGGATGTTTCATAAGTATTCAAAGTCTCAGGTGAAGTCAAAGCATTTTGTTTGTTTTGTCAAGCCTGGAGACATTAAACCTATGACTTCAGTCCTCACTACTTTTGCTGTGTTTTTCTGCTTAACTGGCCTTTCTTCTCACATCAAAGACATCATGTTTCCCCACATCCCAGCAGCAGCTTTAAATAAAGAAAATGCCTTTTATTTGCTTGCATGATTTCACATGCACGAGCTCTTAATTTGCATACATTAGACGGGACGTTATACACCACCTGCTCGGCTGGTTTTGTTTGCTCCTGTTACCAGTGAGATTTTTCTTTCTTTGACTGGGCTCAATGACAACTACGCTCGAACCCAAAGAGGATGATTTAAAACCGCGAGGAGGCTGGAAGGAGGCAGGAATGCAGATGAAGGAGGACAGAGATGAAAAGCAATCGGAGATGGGCAGAAAGAAAAAGACGGGCAACTGAATGGAAGAATGGGGATGCTGGACAGAGTCATGAATTACTAATGGCTGTTTACACAGCTTGCTGCCAGCCTGTCTAAATGAATCACAGCCACCCTATCAGCCGGGACACAGTTGCCTGTTAGCTCATATAAGCAAAGTGACTGAGAGGAAGAAGCCATTATCAACCTAGAGACCGGAGAGTGAGGACAAGACAGAGGGAGAGGGATAATGAGGCGAGGAGGACAATGAGAGAGGGAGAGAGGCAAATGTAGATGAAATATGATCCCCAAAGTGAAAATGGGGGATTCATCAAACAGCAGATGAAGTGTAAATGGGATGATTTTCTTATCCTGTCACTCAGGAGGATAGATTGTGACACCTGTCCAAGTTTGAAACCTGAGGAAATCAGAGGAGGGGGAGGTGGGCTAATTGTATGATGTTTGATTCTGTAGGGGCAGGAATGTTATGCAATACTGCCGCCTGCTGGTTATGACAACTTCTTCATACTTTCCACTCACATCCCTTTCTTCTTCCACCCCCACAGAGAGCGGTAATAATGCCATATAACGTCTGCTGATGCCATTGCAGCAACACACACACAGGTAAGTGTGTCATTGTAGAGCACAAGAACAATCTCTAAACATTCAAATAAAAATAATAATGTCTTTCCTCATTACAAAAACATTTTATCCCATCCTTTTTTCTCCTTCTTAGGCCCACTAAAACCTAAAAGCCTAATTTACTGATTGAGGTGAAATAAAGGTTTTCGTGGCAATTAAAGTGAGACTATGAATTTTAAAGCATTCTGCCTCTCTTACAAATCAATACCTGAATTCCTGAGTAATAAAATTAGTCAATAAACTTGGGGTTTTTTGAGCCTGTACTGGCTAATGTTAGAAAGCTGTCTAGAAACAGCAGATGTGTTGCTGTATTACTCAGTTAATTTACTGACTTCATTTTCTGGCTGTGGTCCCTCTCGCCTCATGAGTCAGTTCGCCTGTTGACTGTGCCTTTAAACTTTAAAGACACCTCAATCTCCTTGATCGGCCGCTTTAAAGTTTAAAGCGGCTGAAAGTTTAAAGCAGTTGATTGAAGTGCAAACAGTGGCCGCAGCTCATGAAAGGTAGCAGTCTTACTTTTTAAGCTACAACCACCACCACCACCGTCGCCACAAGCAATAAGAAATGATAATCTATTAATAATAAAGCAATAATATATTTTTGACAGTCTGTCACGTTATGTTCAAACTCTCGCATTACCCCCCTCTGCAACCCCTACTTACCTTACAGTAATAGTGTGAGAGCGTTTGGTGTTTTTGGTGTTTAACTGCTGATTGTCTAAGGTGTGGATAACGGCATGCCTGATGCTGGCTTCTCATATGTAGTAATTTGAAATATAGTACACTGAAAAAAGAGAGGTGAGTTTTATGTTTTTGTTTTAAATCCATTGCTCAGTATCTAATTTTAATCTCTTAGAACACCCAAACAGATTATCTGAGTAGTTTTCGGTTCTGGTTTATTGGTTTTAGTCAGTGATGGGATTGGTAATTTTGCTTAACGAGCACAAATGAACTCACTTGTACAACTCAGAACTGATTCAGCGTGCTGTATTCCCAGGCCAGTGGTGTCAGAGCACTAAAAGAACAGTGTACAAGACTCTGTCATCGGCTCTTGCTGAAGCCTTGTACATCCATGAGAGCACCATCTCTGAGCTGACTGTTCTTGGTGGAAATGTGATTGGATAGAGGTGCTGAGATGAGGCACTTCAAACTGTACTTCTGCCATTCTTGTGGCAAAACCTTACCCATGACTGTGCCCACACCCACAGCGCCAGATCATGGAAGGTCTTTCTGGATCAGGAGCATGCCCAGACACTTGCCTGACCTGTATTTAGCCCCGATATGTCTCCTGCTGGGGCAGCACAGTGAGACAGTTAGCTTTGTTTCCTCACATAGAGAAAGTCCTTGGTTTGAATCTACTGGTCAATTGGGGCCATACCCATGGGTACTCTAGCTTCCTTACAGAGTTCAAAGATAGGCATTGGTTAGGTTAAGAGTGCCCCAGCTTGCACTCTTAATTGAATAAGATGATGGGGCGTATACCTCTCATATATCCATTCAGAAATGTGCAGTATTGTGAGCAACCCGTCACTTCTTTAGGTTCTACAGCAACTTATTGAACAATGTGCATGCATGGAAACTGAGTATATAAGGCAAAAGTGGAGTTTGTACAACTCTAATGAGCTTGAAAGTCAATATTTGGTGTTACTGCCTTTTTTCTTCAACGCAGCCTGAAGCCATGCTTTCTTGTAATTTCTTTAAGTAGCTCTCGAAGCTTTATGAAGGACACTCAAAGCTCTTGTTGGAATGTTGGCTGCCCTTTCTTCTGTTTTCTGTCCAGATAATCCCACACTGCTTCAGCAATGTAGGTCTGGGTTCTGGGGAGGCCAATAAGTGTTTCATTGTGTGTGTTTTTCTATCCTGGTATGCATATGGAGCTTGGAAAGAAAACAACTGGACTTCTTCAAGTTTAGTGAACACCTTTCACCTCTCATCCAAGAAGCTTCTTCAGTTCTGAGCTTCTTCAGTTCTGAACTGAAGAAGCTTCTTCATTCTTTATAAGTCAATGCTGAGTGTTTCAACCAACAACAAAAAAAGACTTTCCACTGAAAATGGTCAGGTACAATCACTGGACTGAAAACTTTGAAAGACCTTCAGAAAGCTTGGAGAACTATTGCTCAGAACCACTTTTTAAAAAATGACAACAATTTTGAGGCAACTCAAGACTTTGTACAGAACTGTATATTATAGTGTTTATCTATAAAAATCTTAAAAAATCAACTTTTTTTTCGACTCATAAAATAACATTTCTAAAAATGCTGGTGTCTGTCTCCATTTTATGTTGCAGCATATGAGCCAAATATTAACATTAAATCCAGGACACCAGAGTTTGCCAACCTCAGGCATGCTGTTATCCACCCCTTGTCAGGTGCAGACAATCAGCAATTAAACTCAGGCAACGCTCTCAGACTGCAGGCGAGCACAGGCGCTTTTTATCATACCACTATACGGCCACACTAACTGTGAGTTAAGCCACATTTAGTAATCTAAGTCAATAGAGAAACGATGAGAAATGGTGCGTGTTTTAACAATGTCACGTCAGCTTCTATTTAAACCAAAATGTGAAGCATGCATAAAATCTGTAAAATAGAGATGAAAGAAAACAGTTGAAAATAATCAGTCTGTCTGTTCTTTCGTATAAGAATAAGTCTTGTAATAAGTTTATGAAGCTCTCTAAACCTTAGTATGTAACATGGGGCATTTACCTGAGCATCTTTATGTGTGCATACAGTCTAAACTGCATATTATGCATTTATATAAAGATAAAAATAACATACAGATTACAGTTTGTTGCAATTTCTGAGGTATTTTTTGCCCCCCCCCCCAAAAAAAATTTTGATCTAAGTATGAAGGGTCTAAATAAATACTGCAAAATGAGTCCTTAAAATATTCAAAGGCCAAAAAGAATCAAATTTTTACAATTCAAATCTTATGTTAGGAAAAGATTTTGACTTCCATCCATCCATCCATCTTCATCCGCTTTATCTGGGGCCGGGTCACGGGGGCAGCAGCCTAAGCAGAGAAGCCCAGACCTCCCTCTCCCCAGCCACCTCCTCCTTCAGCTTATCCAGGGGAACACCAAGGAGTTCCCAGGCCAGCCAAGAGATATAATCTCTCCAGCGTGTCCTGGGTCTGCCCCGGGGCCTCCTCCCAGTGGGACATGCCCGGAACACCTCACCCAGGAGGCGCCCAGGAGGCATCCTTGTCAGATGCCTGAACCACCTCAGCTGTCTCCTTTCGATGTGGAGGAGCAGCGGCTCTACTCTGAGCCCCTCCCGGATGACCGAACTTCTCACCCTATCTCTAAGGGAGAGGCCAGCCACCCTTCGGAGGAAGCCCATTTCCCCCGCTTGTATCCGCGATCTCGTTCTTTCGGTCACTACCCACAGCTCGTGGCCATAGGTGTGGGTAGGGACGTAGATCGACCGGTAAATTCAGAGCTTCACTTTTACACTCAGCTCCCTCTTCACCACGACGGACCGGTGCAGCGTCTGCATTACTGCAGCCGCAGCACCAATCCGTCTGTCGATCTCCAGCTCCCTTCTCCCATCACTCGCGAACAAGACCCCGAGATACTTGAACTCCTCCACTTGGGGCAGGAACTCATCCCTGACCCGGAGTGGGCACTCCACCCTTTTCCAGCTGAGAACCATGGCCTCAGATTTGGAGGTGCTGATCCTCATTCCCGCTGCTTCACACTCGGCTGCGAACCATTACAGTGTGAGCTGGAGGCCATCACCCGAAGTCAACAGAACATCATCCGTGAAAAGCAGAGATGAGATTCTGAGGCCACCGAAGTGAAAGCCCCCCACCACTTGGCTGCACCTAGAAATCCTGTCCATAAAAATTATGAACAGAATCAGTGACAAAGGGCAGCCCTGGCGGAGCCCATCACCCACCGGGAATGAGTCCGACTTATTGCCGGCAATGCAAACCAAGCTCTTGCAACGGTTGTATAGGGATCAAATGGCCCATAGCAATGGGCCAGACACCCCATACTCCCGCAACACCTCCCACAGGACACCCCGAGGGACACGGTCGAATGCCTTCTCCAAGTCCACAAAACACATGTAGACTGGTTGGGCAAACTCCCATGCACCCTCAAGTATCCTTGAAAGGATAAAGAGCTGGTCCAGTGTTCCGCGACCAGGACGAAAACCGCATTGTTCCTCCTGTATCCGAGGTTCGACTAGCGGACGAACTCTCCTTTCCAGCACCCTGGCATAGACTTTCCCAGGGAGGCTGAGGAGTGTGATCCCCCTGTAGTTGGAACACACCCTCCGGTCCCCCTTCTTAAAGATGGGGACCACCACCCCGGTCTGCCAGTCCACAGGTACTGCCCCTGATCTCCACGCAACATTGCAGAGGCGAGTCAACCAGAACAGCCCTACAACGTCCAGAGACTTCAGGAACTCGGGGCGGACCTCATCCACACCAGGAGCTCTACCACCAAGGAGTTGTTTAACTGCCTCAGTGACCTCGCCTCCGGAAATTGTCGGGTCATTCCCCTCATCCCCAGACTCTGCTTCCTCCTCGAAAGACGTGTCAGTGGGATTAAGGAGGTTCTCGAAGTATTCCTTCCACCGCTTGACAATTTTCTCAGTCGAAGTCAGCAGCGCTCCACCAGCACTATACACAGTGCAGGTAGAGCACCGCTTTCCCCTCCTGAGACGCCTGACGGTTTGCCAGAATCTCTTCGAGGCAGTCCGAAAGTCTTTTTCCATGGCCTCTCCGAACTCCTCCCACACCCGAGTTTTTGCTTCAGCCATTGCCCGAGCTGCATTCCACTTGGCCTGTCGATACCTGTTGGCTGCCTCCGGAGTCCCACAGTCTAACCAAGCCCGATAGGACTCCTTCTTCAGCCTGGTGGCTCCCTTCACCTCTGGTGTCCACCATTTGGTTCGGGTTTTACCACCACGGCAGGCACCAACCACCTTGCGGCCGCAGCTCAATGCAGCAGCTTCGGCAATGGAGACGCTGAACATGGTCCAATCGGACTCAATGTCCCCAGTCTCCCTCAGAATGCTGTTGAAGCTCTGCCGGAGGTGTGCGTTGAAGATCTCACAGACTGGGGCCTCTGCTAGACGTTCCCAGCACACCCTCACTACACGTTTAGGTGCACCAGGTCTGTCCAGCGTCCTCCCCCGCCACCTGATCCAACTCACCACCAGGTGGTGATCAGTTGACAGCTCAGCCCCTCTCTTTACCCGAGTGTCCAGAACATATGGTCACAGGTCTGGTGATACGATTACAAAATCGATTATCGACCTGCGGCCTAGAGCGTCCTGGTGCCACGTGCACTTATGGGCACTCTTATGTTCGAACAAGGTGTTCGTTATGGCCAAACTGTGATTAGCACAGAAGTCCAATAACAAAACACCGCTTGGGTTCAGATCAGGGAGGCCGTTCCTCCCAATCACGCCCCTCCAGGTCTCGCTGTCGTTACCCACGTGAGCATTGAAGTCTCCCAGCAGGACAACAGAGTCTCCAGGTGGAGCACCTTCCAGCACCCCACCTAGGGACTCTAAGAAGGCTGGGTACTCTGAACTGCCACTCGGCGCATAAGTGCAGATGACAGTCAGGACCCGCTCCCCCACCCTAAGGCGCAGGGAACAAACCCTCTCATCCACCGGGAAAAACTCCAACGTACCGGCAGCAAGCCAAGGGGATATTAGAATACCCACCCCAGCCCGCCGCCTCTCACCAGGGGCAACTCCAGACTGAGACAGAGTCCAGCCCCTCTCCAGGAGACTGGTTCCAGAGCCCAAGCCATGCGTAAAGGTGAGCCCGACTATGATTAGCCGGTACCTCTCAACCTCACTCACTAACTCAGGCTCCTTCCCCACCAGAGAGGTGACATTCCATGTCCCGATTGCCAGTCTTGGCAGCCAGGGATCAGTCCGCCAAGGCCTCCGCTCCTGGCCGTCGCCCAGCACACAATGCACCCAACCCCTATGGCGCCTCCTGCGGGTGGTGGGCCTGCGGGAAGATGGGCCCATGTCCCCTCTTCGGGCTGTGCCCGGCCGGGCCCCATGGACTATGGCCTGGCTCCAGGGCGGGGCCCCGGTAACCCTATCCCAGGCAGGGTAAACTGTTCCCTCGATGTTTTCTTCATAAGGGTCTTCTGAATCGCTCTTTGTCTGGTCCCTCACCCAGAACCAATTTGCCATGGAAGACCCTACCAGGGGTCAAAAGCCCCCAGACAACATAGCCCCTGGGATCCCTGGGACACACAAACCCCTCCACCACGATAAGGTAGCGATTCACGGAGAGGACTTATTCTGTAATTTGTAGCTGACCCATTATAAGCTCACTCACAGGGGGAAGATATGGTCTCATAATCTGATGAATATATGAACTATTGATAAGATTTAATGTATTTTACATACATAATTTAAAAAAAACTATTTTGTACATCAGTTTAAAGCAGATTTTCCTAAAATGAGATGTATAGACTCACATGAACCCTGTTCTCCAACCTCCGTTTCACATAACTGTTGCTCCATTCTCTCCTCTTGTGTTTATCTTCTCTGTCATGATATGACAGAGCGTTCTCACTCCCGAGGCGTAACATGTCGACGTTTTGTCACGTCCCGCGGCGTTCCTGAGGAACGCGAAAGGAGACCTTCGGCGTTCTTATGGTACGCGGTGGGTTATGGCTGGAATCCAGTGCAATGACGCTCCCGCGGTAATAGACGTTCCAGCCCTGTATTCCAGCCCTAAACCTAACCTTATCCCTAGCCCTAACCATAACCTTATTCCAGACCGTAACCAGGACTTTAATGATGTTAAATAGCGTGTTTCTAAGCGATTTGAAGAAAAAGAGCGAACATGTGTAGGTTCAGTCCAGACGGTTCTCATATTTCCTCTTTTTCCGAGGTCGTCATTTAGGAACGTGGTGGGTAGCCGAAAACGTAATATGGTGACGATTTGTCACCTAGCGTAAAATGTTACGCTTTGGGAGTGAGAACGGGTTGGATATGAACACCAGAGCTGAGAGGCCACAATAACATTAAGCATTCACTTTACTTGCATTATGTTTTTTACTGCCACCATTTTGGCAGTTTTTGCAACCATACTTCACAAGCGAGAGGTGGATCTAACTGAGAAGCGGAAGGACACAGCACGTTCACTGGGTAGAAATTTGGTAAAGCACACCCTGATGCAAAATGGATATTAAGGGCTTGGACACCACAAACTCACAGTCTACACACATACATGTAAAGCAGAGCCCAGAATAATGTTATAACATGAGAATTGGCTGAATTCACCCAAATCTTCCCACATGGTTCTTAAGTGGAAACCAACCAGTACGAAATAAACAAAAAAAATTAGTAATCACAACCCCTCCTGTCATTTACCCTCCAGCTTTCTTACCCACTGCTTCTGATGAGAAAGAGCCAAGTTTAATTGTTGTGTTTACAAGCAGTTGCCAATTATTTTTCTTGCATTATCACCTCATGTGCTTAAATTATTTTTTATAATAAATAGATGATGTGCGCACAAGACCTACTCTTGGATTTAAAGACAAAGATTTTATTCAATTTTATTTATATATCTCAAAACCATAGCAACAGTCACCACAAGGCATTTAATATTGGAAGCTAAAGATCATCATGGTTCCAAATTATGTTAATGTCAGCTGATTCTACATTATTTTTCTCAGTGTCTGCAGGTCTTACCACCTAGATGTAAAGTCACTTCAGGATCCAGCTTTCCTCTCCTAGTCAACCTTGGAGCTTGGATGCAGAACTGATGAGTGGAGAATCAACATCAAAGAAGAAGAAGGACAGGAGGAAGTCTGGAAGAAGCCACACAACCTCATTATGGAGACTAGGAGACCTTTTGTCCTCCCTGGAAGCTCTTTCTGTAAAATAGTCCTCAGTTGCATCTCAAACTGCTAATTTTTGCAGGATAAATACTTTAAAAGACTTTGCCTGTCTTGGTAGGTTCATCATCACACCTGAGCTGTTCTGGAGGCGAGGATTGCAGGAGTGCAGAGGTTCAGCTGAAAAATAAAATTAAACAAAGTGTGAAAGACATGGCACATCAGCTCCAGGACACAGTTTGGACAAATACCACAGAGTGGCATCCGCTCAAATCGAATTAAATCAGAACGCATTAACAAGACTTTGACCGACACAAATAAGGTCTTAACAGACTTGAGGTCAAGGCTGTCAGATCTTCTTTCTTATCACGTCAACAAACTTCCTGCAAAGGACTCCAGCTTCGACACAGTTTGACCTTTTAATTTAAACACGAGCATTGTCTGCAGAGATGTGAGGGACTGGAGAGAATGACAGGCTGGATAAGCGAGCAGGAAGAACACAGCTGTTTTCTTATAATTAAATGTTTGATGTGATAGAATCAAATGGTAGTAATTAGAAGTTTTTACTGGTGAGGACTGTGCAAAAACAGAGTAAAATATAAGAGTACTAAAAGGGCGAAAACATTGGTTATATAAAGTCTATAATCTGTGTATAGCTGTATGTTGATTGTGTCCCTGTGCTTTGTCTTAACTTTAAATTGTACATTTTGAAATGTCATTTTATTGTACCATTAACAGTATGTGCCATAGAGTATCTTGTAATCTGGCAGTATTGTGAGGAACTAAAAAGGGAGTAAGTGCTGGACTCGAACTGTGGATAGGTTTTGTATTGTTGTATCTTTCTTATTTTTGTTTCCTGTCATCCTTCGCTGTCTCACAACAAGAAAAGAACGAAAGGAAGAAATGAGTCTAACTTACAATAAATGTGTTAATGGAAAGAGCAAAAGAACTTAACAGGTTATGTGTTTTTGTTTTGGTGCTGAGGTTAGTTGCCTTCAGGTTGGTAGGCTACCGGTTTGGCCTACTCAGAAGGCCGAATTACTTATACCCGTCTGAAAAACGTAACTTACACATATCTGTTTTTCTACACCCATTGGGTTTAACAAATAACTTACAGTTTTGGTCAGAAGTTTACGTACAGTCATCTTGGGCATGAATGTCCAAAAAAAAAGAAAGAACTGGATCCCCAAGTTTAACATAGTTTTGGATTTTCTCTAAAACATAAACAGGCACAGACCTGGCTTTTAAGCCTAGTGCACACATTTTCAACTGGGTTGGTCGTAGCTTTGGTCATTCAGGAAGCTTAAACAGCTGGAGGATCATCATTTCAAGTCCAGAAAAATATGCAAACTGTCACCCTCAGATGAACTGGTTAGGATGCTCAGGAAGCAACAAGGCTCAAGACTGCAATGAACTGGAAACTGCTGGAACACTAGCATCAGTGTGCACAGTGAAGGAGGTTCTATATCCTTATGGACTGAAAGCATCCTGACCAAGAAGGAAGCCCCTGCTCCAAAATCAGAAACTTCAACCTTGACTGAAATTTGCAGATGTTCACACGGGCAAGCCAAATGCTGTCTGGAGAACGGTTTCATGGCCAGATAAGAAATTAAAGATGTATGATGCACAATCTTTCCAGTGTCACAAAAGAGCAGTTCAAGTAAATCATTAAAAACCCCAAATTACCATGACATTCATGCCCATGATGGTATTTGCAATTGTCTGATCACAACTGCATAAGTGATTCATAAGGGACTTTTAGAGATGCTGTTTGCTGGAAACTTGCCCTTACTCTGTGCCAGGCTTGCTAACAAGTGCTACACCTGTTTCTGTGACCCCCTGACATTATGTGACCTGAGGTAAGTATTTACTTACTGTTCTTGACACCTGTTGACCAAGCACTAGCACTTATTCTGTATATAAAAAAAACTATAATCTGACCATGACCTACATTGTAGCCTGCTAAATATGTCTTTAGAGAAATCATCTTCCATGAACATACTTACCAGCTATCAAATACTTACAGATTGGAAAACATGGTACTCATAACAAAAATGGCTTCATAAGACATCACATACTCTATTCTGTTTTCCCTCTCTCTCCTTGAATAAAAATATAGGTTTTGCACTTGAGCAAGATGCACTTCTTTTCCACTGCATGTGTGCCTTTACGGGCCTTTTTTCCAGATCACTGAGTGAAGTAAAAAGCCATAATAAAGCACTCCTAAAGAAAGTACTCCCCCTATAATAGGTTTTCTCACAATCTTTAGCGAGTAAACACAGTTAATAAGTGGAGATTAATCAGTTTTACATTACACCTGTAGATGCATACCATCCTCAGCTCGTATGTCTCACTTCTCCTAGAATTTTTTTCAATTGTTAGTTCAGGTAATTAAATATTGAATTGCTACTATGTTCATACAGTAAAATCAAGAAGCACTTCATAATACAGCCGATGACCTGTAGTGTGATTTACCCACATTTCAGTACCTGAAAACAATCTGAAGACCTTAAAGGAAATAAGAAACAAATTATATTTAAGTATTTTTAAGTGATTGTTATTTTCAGATTATTTCTGCGTAGAAGTAGATGTGAGCTGGTTTAAGTTGGTTTTTGGAGGGGAAAAACACTGATAGTGTAGAAGTCTTTAAAAACTCACAAAAACTGTATGTATCAAATATGGTGCACTAGGCAGTAAGGGGTTAAGCCTCTTCACACTGACCTATGAATTATTCAGGCAAAATAAAGCCATCTAGTGCCAAAACTGTGGATTCTGTCATGGAACAAAAGACAGCCAACATCCAAAGAAAAGCTTGGAATGACCTTCAAGAAGCCTGGCACACAGTTCCTGAAGACTACTTAAAATACAAGAAAGCTTGGCTAAGATAGTTCAGCCTGTGTTGAAGAACAAAGATTGTCATAGCAAACATTGACTTTCAAGCTTCTTAGAATTGTATAAACTGTTTGGAGTTGGGGGTCTTTTTTTTACCTTGTGTGCTACATTTTTCCATTTTCGTTTGCAAGTGTTTCAGTAAATCACTAGTAAAATATTTATATAGATAAAACAAAATGAGGGGTTGCTTAAGATGTTTTTTCACTGTACTATAATAACCTATAATAACCACTGTGACAATACATCAAGTATAGTTTTTGCCTCTTTTCTTTTATAATATTAATATTTTAAAAATACTCTTGCTTGTAAAACACTAACAGTATAATTAGCATTTGCTTATCAAAAATAAATAGATAAATTGGAAATGTTGGGAAATAACACTACATTGTCAACTATCATAGCTAATAGAAATACAGTAAGTAATATAAATACTTAATTTAATACTAATACTGCATGGTGGTATAAATTTGGTAACATCACGATCAAAATAAAAAAATACTTATTTTAAAAATACATTGAGCTGCTATGCTGCTGGCATATTATGGCTTCTGCACCTTTCTGAACAGAAACGAGAATTCCTGTTACGTCACTGTTACCACAGCAAGCTGAAGGAGTCCTGATTGTTTGCCTTGCCACCCAAGGACACCCATCAACATTCTTGATCCAAAAGGTCCACATACCACTTTTAAAATAATAATAATGACAATAACAGAAAGGATTAAATATCTGGGTTGCTATACAGATGCAACCCTGCAGCACATTATGAAAGATATATTTTTTAAAATAAAAAACTTCACATTTTCTTAGAACACGTGATGGATTGCCAGAATCTCTTCAAGCCAGTCCAAAAGTCTTTTTCCGTGGCCTGTAAGAACTCCCCGCACACCTGAGTTTTTGCTTCAGCCACTACCCGAGCTGCGTTCCAGTTAGCCTTTTGGTAGTTATCAGCTGCCTCTTTAGTCCCACAGGCTAACCAAGCCCGCTTGGACAGTCTTGCTCAGGCACCAACCACCTTGCAGCCACAGCTCAGTGCAGCACCTTCATGGAGGTGAAGGGGTCCCTGAACATGGTCCGTTCTGACTCAATGTCCCCAGTCTTCCTCTGAATGTACTTGAAGTTCTGCCCAAGGTGAGGGTTGAAGATCTCTGCCAGGCGTTCCTCCGCCACCTGATCCAACTCATCACCACTTGACAGATCATTTGACAGCTCAACACCTTTCTTCAACCAAGGGTCCAGAACGTATGGCCACAGATCTGATGATATGCTTCCAAAATTGATGCCCTGTGGTCTAGGGTATCCTAGTGCCACTTGCACTTATCTACAGCCTTATGTTCGAACATGCCTGTTATGGACAAACTTTGGTTTGCACAGACACCCAGTACAGAACACCGCTTGTGTTCAGATCTGGCAACATGAAGTCTAAGTTTGATTACAGTTTGTTCATCCATGTTCCTACTTGCACCTATGGTCACACGCTCTGAGCAGTCTAATTGAAAGAATGAGGTTAATATAGGTGGATATAAGCAGTGGAAATGAGCTAGGGTGGCTAGGCTCAGCCTTACAAATAGAATAGGAGGGACTTAGGCTACGTTTTTTGTCTGCTTGTTCACACTACAAATAAAATGCGACAGCAAACGCTCTCTAGTGTGAACGCTCAAAGCGGTCCGCATGCGCAAAAGAAGACGTCACACACAACGCACTCCGTTTATACCCAGAGCAAACAATATTGTTTGGCTGATGGCCCTTAATATAAAGACTTCCGACTTTACGTTTCCCAATTTTTGCTTTAAGTTATTTTGTTATTTACATAATAATGTAAATAACCTAATAATTATCCTTAATTGCTGTTTTAGAGGAGCGGTACTTCAAATGATAGTTGCAGATTTCTGTCAGAATCTGCAGATTATACAGTACAAATAAAATGTGCACGTTTCCCCAACGTTGTCTTCCCAACAGATTCACTAACATCTACACAGGATGACCAGGAAGCGTTCGCGATGTCTTATCGGGCGCTTCTCCGGAGCTGATAACTGGCGTCTGTCTTGTGTCAGTGACGTAAAAGACGGATTTAATGCGACATGACCATTCACACAGCAGTCGCTTTCTAAAACATCGGATATGTATCGGATTCAGTACCACATACGAAAGTGACCCAGATCGGATGTGAAAATATCGGATTTGTGCCGTTCACACTGTCATACCATGATCGGATATGGGTCGAGAAGTTGTTCTTTTCTGCTTAGGCTGATTTCCACATGACCCAAGCCCAGATAAGTGGGAGAAAATGGATGGATAACTGTTGAAAGATCTTAAACTTTCACAAAGTTGTAGAAAATAACAGAACTGCTTTTATATCCTTTTTTGTGATGAGTAATGACTTGTAGGTCTAAATGTGCAGCAAACGGAGAACTCACATGTGAGTCCTGGTTGTTACCCTCACTTCCAAAACACTGAAGGGCAGAGGCAGCATCATAATCATTAAGGGGGGGGGGGGGGGGGGGGGATATAATTTTTGGCATGCACACCAGCTACTTGATTAAAATCAAGACATGTGCACGGCCATCTGCTCACATGAATCCTAACAGCCTTCAGGGGGCTGTACACCTCTTAGAGGGAAGATTAGTCTCTTTGTTAGAGGAAGTTATGAGTCATTATTGGCTATTTTGTTTCAACCACAGACTAAAGCCTAATCACTATAGTGCCTCATGAGGCCGTAATGCTCGTTATACACTCAAGGCAAAATTGGATGGATGTATGAATATAGACGGTGTTGCTATTATTGGAACCACTACAAGGGCAGGATGACTTCAGAGTAAAGCCACACTGTGCCCTAAATCAGAAGGGTCCATCCTCTATACGGTGACCTTTTCATGACATCTCAGCTTCATGTGATCTCACTTGGCTCAGTTTCTTTTATTCTTAACTTTACTTTGAGCTGAATAAACATTTACTCTCTGGAGGACAAAGCCATCCCCACCCGCTAACATTAGGTGTGTAAATAAATCCTCGTTAGACCTTCCTCAAGGGAGTGCCTTTCCTTATTTTTGGTCATATATATATGTTGCTGGAGGCTTTAGGCTGCTATAAATGTTCAGTATCAGACATTTTTTCCACTCTTTGACAAATGTCATTATTGCCAGTAAGGTCATCTACTCCTGTCCCACACTTTTTATTTGCAAGTGGCAGCCAATCAAAAAGAAAGTTAGCTTACAGGGAGAGGAGGGGTGATGCAACAACACCCACTACAAGAAAAATAAGGATTAATTTGAAGTGCAAATGATGCACAGCTACTCTATAAAGGCTCTTCCACACCGATGTGTGGTATTTCATGCATTACACATATTTTGGACTCTACTTTAGACCTATTCTTAATGCAGCTGTACACAGACTGTGTTATTTTGCAGGATGAATTTGAAGCCAATTGGACCACTGCATTTGGCAACAAGTGCACTCTTAGATGAAAATGTGCATCAGTACTGAATATACAATGATCTGGAAATGGTAAAATTCCATCATTTAAACTCAGACACACAGCTAGACGCTGCTCTGGATCAGCTGGAGTTTGTGATTCCAGGTCTCACAACATGAGCTCAGACTACCTCACTGACATGCTGAAATATGTATGAAAGCGGTCGCAATTCAGCTTCAACTACTGGATCAAATCATAAAATTCTCCCTGCTGCTGCCTTCTCCTGAGATGAAGGATAAACCCCAAATCTCAGTGTCTTAAGTTTTTTTTTCTTGCTTAGAAACATCAGGACCAGCTAATAATGGCTTGATGTTGACTTGCCTGCCCCCACTGCATTTATATACTTATTATACAAGTTTGGATCTTTGTCTCACTGCTCCGTGTATAACAACCTTAAAGTTGAGGGTTTTAAACCTAAACACCATATGAACTGTTAAGCACGATGGTTGTTGACAGTGGTACTGGTACAGTTGACAACGCTGCCAACGCAGATGCACCTGGGGTATGAATTTGAAAAGAATTACATTGCCACGTTTGAATGATCTCAGTCACAAGATTTTCAGAAAACCTGACTTTTGACCTTGAGGTCAAGGTCACCAGGAATCAAACTCATCTGAGTTTTGTTGGCTGCATCTATTGCATGATTTTGAAAAATCCTACTTCCCTATATTCTATAAGTCCACTTTAAGCACTAAATAACATCTTCAAATTTGCCTTTTGTCTAACTAGCAGTTAAATACCTACAGATATCAATTTTACAATAATATGAATTAAGAAAAAAAAAAAAGGTATTTTTTCTATTAATTCTGTTCCACCTCTGATTTTCACTTCTAACATTGTTCCTTTTTCTATGCTGCAGAAAAAGGATGTACTCTCAACATATCTACACAATTAAACAACTTGCCAAAGATTATTAATTAAATTTAATTTACAAGGAAACTCATTTTGGGAAAATAATGGCACACAGTTAACCCCTATCAATTTTTATTCCTATAATTATAGTCCAACTTTAAAGATTTCCTACTGCGTTCTAATGTTCCAGTGTTTGGATATTGATTATAAATATGCTGTAGGTGGGCAGTATTATTACCTCTCAGCCTCAGTTTTCTGCTGTCCTTGGATGATTTCAATCTGAGCGGATATTTGTCAAAGCAGCCGGCAGCAAAGACGACGGCACAAATGTTCCCCGGCAGACAAATGTCACGACAAGTGGTGTAAAACTGTCATTACAGTGATTTATTATAATGAACCATGAAAATAGCCAACCAGTGCAGTGTCTGTGAGTCTCTCCCCTCCACACAAACGTACACTCACACACACAAATGATTTAAAAAAAAAAAAAAAAAAAAAAAAAAAGACCAAGTTGAATAGTTGAGGATGGGAGGGTGGAGGGGGTTAGAATAAAATAAAAATAATGCTACAGTCACAGAAACATTCAGCTTTGCCAAGAAGAGTGTTTGTATTTACAACAATATTTAAAAAAACAAAAAAAATAAACAGTATGGGAGCAAATTGTACAAGCATAGAAAAAAAAAAAAAAAAAAAAAAAGCGAATATGTACAACCTGTTCTTGGTGAAAGCTGGAGTAACCACCTATACATTAAATTACATTTTCTACAAATAACCATTGATATTCAAAAATAAACCGCTAACATCCTACCTGTGGGCCAGACCACCCAGCCTACCTCAGAAGACACTCGTTTTTACATGAAACCTCACGCACGCTTTGCTTATCTAAGCAGCCACACACACTGAAACACACTCACACACACAAACGAGTTCGGCCTCCTGTGGCAGTGAGGCAGGTTCCCCCGAAACTGGTCTTTTTTTTTTTTTTCTTCTTCTGAATCTGCAGCGGTGAACAGATATTTGTTGTCAGACAGAGGAATAAAAAAAATATTTGTCTTTTTTTCTTCTTCTCTATACAAAAAGAGCTTTCTCTGCGCTATAATGAACCACTAGATTAAAACAAATAAATGGTGTATAGAGATGACAACAGATGAGTGAGAGGAGGAAGTAAAATGTTTAACTGACAAAGGGGAAAGGAAGAGGAAGGATATAGGCTGGAATGTCCATTGATAAACAAAGTGCCTTACAACGGGAGTCCAAACAAGACACAGAACAAAGATCCTTCCTCTCCATCACAGGAAGGATATTATAAAAACAAACATGGAGGCCAGAGAGAAAAGGGCTATGAGCACCGGGGAGAATCGTCTATCTTTATTTTTATAGTCTGTCTTGAAGATTTATTTCACTGTCCTTTTTTGTTAAAATTTTATGTCTTTTTTGTTTTTCTTAAAAAGTACCCTTTTATCCCACAATCAGCTGTTTTTCCACTGGCCATGTGTACAGGTACATAGAAAACGTATCTACAGCGTATGGTACATGCCCCCTCACGATGAGTTCTCAGGGGCTGCCAGACACCGGCAGCAAGAAGGGGCGGGTCAGTGCCACCCTGTGCTCAGGTACCCCGAGCTGTGGAAGGGGGTCGAGGATGCAGGAGCTCCACGAGTCCCAGAAGGCATCTGGGAGGCAGCGGCCTGAGACTGGCCTTGTTGAGTCTGTTGGGGAGGAGGTGGGGGAGGTGGAGGCAGTCCGGTCTGCTGAAGGGGTGGGGGGTAGGAGGATGGGGGTACTGAAGAGTTCGCTGCAGCACCAGGGTGCATCAGTGCCGGCTGAAACCCCCCTAAGTTCTGATAGTGGTGGGGCTGCATTGGGGTGTTGGTAGAGGGGGCTGGAGGAGGCGGAGGAGGTGGTGGCGGAGGGGTAAGTGACAACAGGGTGCCTCCTGAAGGAGGCGGCTGCTGCTGTTGGGAGGTCTGACCCTGTGGGGGAGGAGGTGGAGGAGGTGCAGTTGTCATCATGAGCTGATGTTGCTGGATAGGAGGTGGCTGCAGGTTGACGTGTAGCAGGGTGGGGCCAGGCATCGGGTGTGGAGGCGGAGGAGGTGGCGGCGGAGGAGCAGCTGAACTCTGATAGTGCACGCTGTGGGGAAGAGTCTGTATCAGGGACTGAGAGCCTGGAGGATAGGGCGGCGTGACAGAGGGTTTAAACCCAGGGAAAGGTCCGGCAGGTGAGGGGCTCTGGCTTGGAAAATAGGCTGTGGAAACAGGCGGTGCTGGCGGTGGTGGTGGCGGTGGCGGTGGAGTGTTCTGTGTATTATACTGCGGAAAAGCACTGGGCCCAGTCTGAGTCTGGGGCTGTGGTTGGTTCTGAGTTTGGGCAGAGAACAGCGCCCTCTGGCTGCGATAGGGCGAACCCTGAACCTGAGGCTTTGGAGAGTGGAGGAGGGACGATCCAGGGTAGTGGACTGGTGAGGAGGGTAACGGGGTGGGGTGAAGCTTTGTCGGTGTTAGCGGGGCCGATTTGGGTCCTGTCGGCTTGCTTGTCGGCTGGCTGGTCAGATTTGGCGTCCGAGGTTGACCATCGCCATCTTCCTCCTTCGATGGCCGACCAGAAGGTTGGACAAGAGGGCCAGGAGAACAGGGCTGCAGAGGAGACGGACAAAAGTAAGCAGAGATGAGTCAAATTAATCAATTTAATCAATGAAACTTTAACAGAAAACATGACTAAAATTAATTAAATTTAATAAAATAAAAAATAAAAATAAACTGGCAATAAAACTGGTGATGATAGCCTGACGTCAACTCACTGTGTGGGTCGGGGTCTTCTGGACACTCGGAGATGCACACTCCCTCATCGAAGGCGTATCTCCACCTTCTGTCTCACCATCTAAAAAAAAAAAAAAAAAAAAAAAAAAATACAAAACAGATCATCATTTAAAAAAAGAAAAAAAACATGAAAAATATAAACAGCTCTGATGGAGACAGATCTGGTTGTATGACCATTCATGGATGGTTTAAAATGCTTGCAACACATTGATAGTAAAAAGCATTTCAATACAAATACATTTAATCACAAGCCACTCAAAACACACTTAAACATTCAACAAAGAATGGCACAGTTCTTTAGTTAAATCTAGATTGTTTAATTCAGGTTATGAGAAAACAAATTACTTTATTATTCCAGGATTTCCTGCACACCAGCTGCCTTCATATTGCAAAAAAATAAAATCCCAACTAATTTTACTCTTACAAAGAAACAAAGCATTCACCACCACTTCACTCACAAACAAACTAAAAAAATAAATAAATAAATAAAAAATAGGGAAATGGGGTAACTACAGTCTTCATGTACTACAGCAGCGCACCCCTCAAACTGCTACAGGTATTTTGGGTGCTGGTTCCTTGAAAAATGTCAGTAAACATGATCAACTACTATTACAAAAGGCTTAAGGGCACTTCTGTACATGCACGAGGAGTTTCTGCCCATGGTAGGCTGTAACATATAGGGTTTGCTTCTCCATCCTCACACCGTACGATTTCCGTTTTCTTACCTGTGTCTTTGTCTTTGCTGAGCAGCAGAGCTCGGTGGTAGCTGCGCTCTCGGGCCTGCTCTACAGAAGTCGACGATGTCCTGAAGTGAAACATCAATAAGAAGACTTTATGTACTAAGGTTTGCTACCATGAATGCAGAGCTTTTTTTTTTTTCTGTTTACACATTTCTCTGTAGTTATCATTTCAACACATTAAAGCACACACCACTGTCCTTCTCCTCCCTCCTTCTCTCCGGTGGACTCTGCCTCCTCGTTTGTCTGTGGCTCTCTTAAAGCTGCGGTGGTGGTGTTGGAGAGAGCCGTGGAAGCAGGAGGTAGAGGAGGCTCGCTGGTGGTCTCTAGAGAGACAGAGAAGGCGTCCACAGCTAGAGGCGGCACAGTGGAAACGGGAGAGCTGCACTCGGTCTTGGAGCCGCTGCGACGGGCTTCGCGTTGACGCTTACGGTATTCTAGCAGGGAAACCTGGGAAGAAGCAGAACCACAAAAACCATTAAGTCAAACCAGTAGAGGGCAGCATTTGAAGAATAATAATTCAACCTTTGGAAGCATCAATACTTCTGGAGTCCCGCTGCCAACCTCATTTGTTTGCAATGTATTGGTACTCTCTCTGCAGATTATATAAGTAACTAGTTATTTTTTCAGACTGTTGACTAATTAACAGTTTGTTTAAACTGTCTGGGGGCAAAATGCATTTACAATCTCATTAAGGGCCATTTAGTGTTTTCAGATAGCTTCTTTTTCATCTCTATAGGTCAGTAATCTCACCTTTTTCTTCTGTGGGGGGTTCTGTGCAGAGCCTCCTCCGTCACCAGCGCTGTCCCCATTCAGCGAGCGTGAGAAGCCAAGAGAACTTCCCTCCTCAGAGCTGGGGTGAAAGAGCTGCCCTTGGCCTTCGCTAAACGAGGGCTGGGAGCCAACCAGTGACCCCGTTCCTGCTGAGGGTCCTGCTGCAGCCTCAGGCCTGAAGGGGGCTGCCAGAGGCTCCAGAGTGTGGGAGGGGGTGAGGTCCCTTAAGTTTGAATTGACTGGAGAGAAGTTCAGGCCAGCTGGTGCAGTCGGGCCCCTCTCTGGGCTTTTTATCCAGCCAGAATAAGAGGAAGCACATGCTTCTGTAGACAAGGGAGCCTCACTGGTGCTTTCTACACCCCCACTATCAGGCCTGTCCTCTCCACAGTCCACCGACTCAGCAGGTGGAGGCTGTGGACTCTCTGGAACTGACACCTTGGCTTCTGACGGGAGTCCATCTGAACTAGGAACCTTGATGCAGGGAGAGGACGCCAACGAAGGAGGACGATCGGCCTGGGTGAGAAGCAAGGGATGAAAACACAACATGAACACTGATGAGGCATAACACTAAGAACATGTCTGCTTAACAGACTTAAATTGACATTATGTTTTGGATTACTGGTTTATGTTTGGATGTAGCTGGACATTTTTATTATAGAAAAACTATTACAGCAATACTACCACATTTTCAGATAGTATAATACTGGAACTGAGGGAGACTGATGGTTAAAGTCATTTCCAAATTAAATATATTAGAGGTATGATCTTACCTCCTGCACACAGGGTTTTCGGTTGACCTCTGGTGAGTTCTCCCCTGAAGATTCATTCTGTGCAACCACAAACACACTTAGCCACTTTTTCTTCCTCATGTAAACAAACATGTAACGTTTACAGGCTTATGCATAAACACAGCTTTACCTCCTGAGGGGCATTAAGCGTTGGCGTTGGGGTGCTGGGCAAGGGCTCCATGCTTGGCTCCTCTGTTCGGGGACGTGGAGGGGTGGTCATTAAGGCTGGTGTCAGCAGCGTCTCCAACTGTTCTGTCCGGGTGGGCGTGGCACAAGGGGAACCGTAGGGCGTTGAGCTCTCAGACATACAAGCGTCCAAAGGACTCAACCTTCGCTTTTTCAAAGGAGTGGGCAACTCTGCAAGATGTCAAAATGAGCATGGCATCTATGATTTAAAGTTGGCTTGATTATTTACTGTTATTAAGACTGGTTTCCTTTACCATCATTGAATAAATGCACAGTTTTCTTTGTTAGGTTTGTAGTTTAAGTGGCATTAGATTGATCTGTTCGAACCCAGACTTACCTGGTAGCGAGCAGATGCCATTATAGGGTAGGGGGCTGTCTGAGTCTCCGTTAATGGAGGGGCTGAGGGGGCCTTCACCGGGCATGAGAAGACTTGGCCGTCTGCCTGGGCTGGTGGAGCCTTCCTCCTCTAGAGCTTGCTTCAACCATCGCTGTAAAAACAGAGCCATTATAACAAAGAGAAAGAGTGCACAGGAGACATTCACAACAGTTTCAAACATCTAGTGGCAGGTATATCTACTTAATATTGTAATAAAAATATAGAAACTAACCTAAATGGTCATGGTATTAATCAAGTTACCTAGATGGTGTGTAAAAGGAGAGAAGTTTCTAATTTCAAGCTTAAAAAAAACCAAAAAAAAAAAAAAAAAAAAAAAAAAAAAAAAAAAACCCAAAAACCTCTCCTTATTCATTTAGATAGGGGCAAAATAAGTACCTATAGGTTTTAACAAGATAGCTGCTGAATGATAAATTCTGCTTCTAGACGCACTTTAGTAAAGGAGAATATAAATTCAGCAACTTATTAAAGGAAGCTTCTAAATAAAGCAGCTAAACAGTGACAGTCCTGTCCCTCGATAATATTCTGGGCGACTTCAAATGAGTTCATCCCACTGGAAACTTTTTGATGCATTCACGGAGACGGAGTTAACAAAGAATGGAAGAAATTCAAAGGCTGTGGCATTTTGGGAAAACTTAGTTATTTCCTATGTAAACAAAGATCTACTTTCCAAATCTAGCTGTTTAAGTTTTTCCCATGAGCATCAAAGAAAGGCAGGATTGCTTTTAAAAGCAGAAGTCTGTACCTTCTTGCAGGAACCAGTGGTTGGTGGCATTTCGGGTAGTTCTCGGGAACGCCGTCTCCCGGTGGGGACCCCGGGAGATGTGGGGCTGCGGTTTGCCAAGAACGGGGACAAAAAGCGGACATAGTGTTTGGGCGTGCTGTAGACCTGCTGGGAGCAGGCCAGGCCTGGCAGGGCGTTGAGCTGCGTGGCCAGCACTTCAGGGTCACTGCTTATTCTCAGTGGCCTTTCTGGGACTGGTTCTGGTGTTCGTACAGCACCACGGTCCTGCTGTTTCTCGCCTACCCACTCATTCACAAAGTGCTGTGGAAAAGAGTTTGAGAAGATGTAAAAATTCTAAAGGGTTCCTGAACATTTTTTAAAAAGCCAGAAATATGTTTCATATGCAGAATTAGACATGTGCCTGTACCTTTTTTGTTCTGAAAGTCTTGCTCCCTGTTCGGTTTCTGTCAGGTGCAGGTGAGCTGCTGTGCGGAGGACTGGTGTCGGGTGCTTGTGTGGAGATGGCCTCCGGCTCTGGCACAGTGGGTGTTTCTCCTTCAGGGGCTTCATTGGTCACAGGCTCCACAGACTCAGTTGGAGAGCTGGGAGGCAGGTCAGAACAAGTGCTGATAGTGCGAGCTCGTCGCCGCTGTTGCCCAATGTGAGTACGATTTCTTGAGAAACTTTTCCTGTTCCTCGTGCCTTTAACTTTGGCTGGCTTTAGACCTGGCTCCTCTTTTACTTCCAGAAGTGGCTATAAAAAACACATTTGAGAGTTCAATAACATCACATTTGAATACATAAATCTCTTAAAAATCTGACAATAGCTTGCTCCAAACAAAAACACAAATTTTTTATAGTACAGCTCAGAAGAAGCATTTGTGCCAACATCAATTAAAATATAAATAAAAGTAAAGTTTTTTGTTTTGTTTTTTTTGTTTATCTGTGCTCTGACCTGGATAACAGCTGGCGAATCTGCCGTCTCTGGTGTGGCTGGAGGCTCCTCCTTAATGTCACTGCGGCCCCCAACCTCGGACTTTATGCTGCCGATTCTCTCCAGCGCCTGCTCCCGTCGTTTCTCTCTCTTCTCCATTCGGGCAAAGGCTTGCAGGATGGCCTCCATCTTCCTCTCCTCTCGTGTCTGCAGAGGGTTAGATGTGGGGCATGGAGGAGGGGCGAGGGAGAGGAAGAGAGTGCGCATAGATTAGTTCATGGAGTACTACTCCCCAGAGGTAGCGGTGCAACTGGTTAATGTGTGCTACGCAGCGAAAAGCATTTCTATCTGAGTGCAGAGTGCCATATGCAGAGCCAAGTAGAAAAAAAAAAATGTCCCTTCATTTTCACAATAAGAGCAACCAAAAGAGGAGATTGGAGTGAGAGAAAAATGTAGGAGAACAAGGTGTTTTAATTTAGCTTGTACGCAAATAAATTTCCCCAGGTCCTTATAAAGAAACCATAGCTACCTCCACCTAAAACAAAGCACTCCATCATTACTCAAAGCACACTTTTGGAAAGGAAAAAAAAAAAAAAAATTTTTTGCCTGCATAGGCTAAAGTTTGCTGTAAAGACAGGACTGTTAGTACGCTTTTAACTCAGTCAATCACCACTACGAGGTTGGTAGATGGGTGGGGTTGGCCATGTATGGGTCAAGTTTACCTCCTTGATTTTCAGTCCCCTCCAGCACGAAGCCGCCCCGACAGGTAGATGGGACTGCTCCGCTGGGTTGGCCTGAATGTTTAATAAAGAAACAGCCCAGTTTAGAAGAGACATGTCCCACCTAAACAAGGCTTCACTAAAAATGGACATGACTGGACTAAAGGATCTCTAATCATCTGGTGAAATTTTTCCAGCGCTAAGGTTACCTAGTAATATGCAATAACACTATGCAGGATATTTACAACTATAGAGCATCTTCAGGAATGCACTAATAATGCCAGGATGTAATTGCCCTTTTCACAGCAGTGAGAAAAACATTGGTGCCACTCCAAACCCATAGTCTAAGACCCCAAGGTCATGCAATTCCACTTGTGGCTTCTTTGGAGCTTTGGCTTCCAAAGACAAGGCGTCGACAAGTATTCAAAAATTTAGGAACAATCTCTTATAGCAGGACTCCTGCTGTAAACCAAAATCTTCACAGAATTTCCTAAGAACTAAGTTTTACAAAAACAACAACAACAAAAAAACACTACAATAAAAAGGCACAGGTCTTTTAATTCCTTCTACCAAAAGCTGGGCATTCACTACAATCACTGACCAGCAGCTTATTACACCCATCTCACAAAGAGAGAGTCACAGCACATCATTTGACATATTCTTAAAATCTTGATCTTTAAAGTGAGATTTAAGGTCCTGCTTGTCTGGTTGTGAATTACTGGACTTCAATCACATGTGTTTGCTTTTTGTAGGGCTGCATGCAAACAGTGGCACCAATGGCAATGATGCTGTATGTAGGCAGAATATTGATCGGTTGAAGTTTGGCTCGAGTAGTAAAGGAAACAATAGCGGAGTTCCCCACAATGAGGAAGAACAAACCGCAGTGGTAGTAAAGGGTTATTTTTAAATGTCCAGTTTCTTTGTATATTCCGACTTCTATCACAGAGGCTAAGCTAAAGGAGCCCTAACAAAAATATAAAGAAAGGGGGAGCCCATGTTAGCAATGATTTGACATTTTGACTCTTCCCACAGGCAACAGAACACCAAGGGTGAAGTGTTAGTATACATAAAATATCTAAAGAGCTGGGGTAGTAGGAAGACAACATAAACCCAGGATGCCCTTTCCACCAATAGAACTTTCAGTAAGAGCTTAAGCAGGCAAGATATTTCTCTCCCATGCAGCATCTCCACCACACAGATTTAAAAATGACCACGCACACCTACTACGCTTGTGACCGTCAGTGTGCAAATGTATGCTTCTTTGCTCGAGCAGGGTGCCCTCTTCTGCCATGTTGCATAGAAGGCAGCTTATTGGATCTCCCGTAGTCAATAAGGCCCCGGCAACAGGGCTCTACCCTCTGCAGTCACTCCCTCCATCTATCCATCCATCCATCTCTCTGGCCAATTATAAGAACTGTACCTTAGCCAAAGATGAGTCAGCGATTTACACCTTGGGTCTACCATGTGAAACGGAGCTGACTGCAGGGTAATTTCCTGTGTGTGTGTGTGTGTGTGTGTGTGTGTGTGTGTGTGTGTGTGTGTGTGTGTGTGTGTGTGTGTGTGTGTGTGTTTGATCCCATCTCTCGGGGACATACGACCATTTGGCAGAGAGAGTGGTTGAACCCGTAACAGGCCATTTCAATCTCATGGCTACAATGAAGGTGAGAAGAGAGCTCTACTCAAACTGTAATACACACTGGGGGATAGTTTCAGTGTGCATAAAGACACAATACACTGGCAAGGTTGTCAACAGGCATGCGGCACTGCAGGCCTGTTCATGTTCTCACATGGTGAAGGGGCAAAAAAGAAAAAACAGGCAACAAATGAGAAAATAAGCGTAATGACAGACAAGCACAAAGCCTCAGCGCTGTGAGAAAAGGGGAAAAGTCAAAGCTGAAGGAGGGAAAGCACAGTGGGTTTGAACAAAACAGCAACAGAGGCACCGATAATAGTGGGAGCACTAGCAGTAGATGAATGGTGAAGGAGGAGGCTGGTTTTATGGAGGAGAGGTAGAAGACAGCTGCTCCTATCCAAGCCCTTAGCAGACAAATAGTTAAGTCCACACCCAGAGCAACAGGGGACAGTTTTTATTTTTGCTCTTTCTGCTGGGTGGTAGCACGGCAGCGGGGGAGGGGGGTAAGCTGTAGCCCCTAGCTTGGCACACTTACCATCTTCCTCCTCCTCTCTGCAATCTGCTCCTCTGACTCCATCTCTACTTCATTGCTAACGGAGGTTTTGTCTTCTAGATCCTCAAATAACTCAGGATCCTGTAAGAGGAGGGGAGAGCGGGGTATGGCGCTTTATCATGGCTGATCATTCAGTCTGGCTACAGACTAGAAGGAGACAGGTAAGAGTGGAGGAGAGGTGAGGTGAGGGAGAGGCTGAGGAAGAACTTTTTAAAGATACGCTTAGATAGGTGGTTGGTCTGTGCACATTACACAACTGCTAAGTGGCCTTCTTGAAAGTTATGACTTTATTAGCACCCCCTTATTAAATTATTGGTGTAGCAGCTTGAATATTGTCATGTCCATTGGGTATCATCATGATATTAAAACCTCCTATGTCTTACTGGGACAGGTCTACTCATGTTTCTGCATTTCTGAAAGCCTGAGGCAGTCCTTTCTAATTCAAATGGAACTGGTTTCTAAACCAAATATTCAAGTCACAAATAAGATTTCCCTGAATCATGAACTCTAAAATAATTTCCACAACCGATAACAAATGAGACTTTTGTTACCGTCGGCGCCTCTGCTTGTGTTACTACTGCACATCTCTGCCAGACCAGTGGAACAAAAGTGCAGTAAGATATGGTCTGTATAAGGAAAAAAAATTAGCTGGGAGGGGACAAAAGTGGATGCATAACAGGGATGATGGGAGAGGAAAAAAAACTAAAAAAGGGAGGGAACTAAACAGGATGTACAATAACAAAGAGTGACTAACAATGGAAAACACATGCACAGACCAAAATAAACCACATGCATGGACTATAAGGGTGAGTGCATTTTAACAGAATAAATCTAAATTAAGAAGTGTTAAAAAGGGTGACTGACACCAGGCATGTTTTGCGCACCGTACATTAAAAAGTAATCTTGCCTGGTTGTTTGAGATGGAGAGGCGGAGAGGAGAGAGTTTTCTCTGCTTGCTGTCGCCTATGTTCTTGCCCTTCCCCTCGCCGTCCAAACCCACGTTCTGGTTCTGGGCCTGGTCGTCCCGTGCCAACTCCTTGTCCTTCCGATTCCCTCTGCGTCTGCCTCCAGAACCCAGGTTCTCTGTGGGCTCTAGGTTGTGCTTGAGCACCGGGCACTCCTGGTTCCCCTTCACACAGGCACAGTCCACCTTGTATTTACTACAAAAACAAACAAATAACCCAAAGCAAACAAACAAAAACAGGAGAAATTTAGTGAAACGATCTTGTCTTGCTAGCAAGCAATTGCCAGTTTTACTCCTTAACACTTACCAGCTGCCATAGTCAAAATCAAAACCGATTGTGATCTCTGTGCCCTTGGATATCGGCCGCAATGAGTAGATGTATAAATGTAACATGCCGTCCTCAATGACATGACGCACCTGAGGGACGTTCAGAAGAGTATTGGTAAAAAATAGCGCTTGCAACTATGGATAAGAGTTTTGGTTAATTAAGTGAAAAGAAGCAAATTATTAAGCACTTTTGAATGTTACATACTTCAGCATTGGGAGTACAAGAGCGGCGAATGAAACGTGCTTCGTTTCCAAAGCTGCGAGCGTCTACACACATCTCCAGTCCATCAAATTTTGAATAAAATAACACAAAAGGGTATGGCCTGAGGAGAAAAGCAAGGTCAAAGGATGAGTGGGATCAATGCACACAAAACACCTCAATTTAACATCTTAAATCATCTGCCATTACATTAAGAGTTAATTTATTTGACCTGCACTAAAAACGAAGTTGCACTCAATTTAGATTGAGACAAATCCAAGAGGGAAAACCCTTTTGACTCGTGACAAGCTTCCTAACCTCTTGAAGAAGTATCCGTTGGCCTCAAACTGCTGTCGAAGCATGAACTTGCCCCTGTACTCAATGATGAGGGAGTCTGGGGCCAAGTCTCGCACCGCCTTGAGGATCTTCTTGTTCTTCTGAACTTGACTCTGGGAGACACAAACCGCCTGACATAAACAAACATCTTGAATTACATGTGAACCCCAAGAGGGAAAGCTAGTGCTGCAGACTGCTAGAGACAAACAATGTGTTTGGGTGTTATCATATTTGTGTTATCAGTGGAGATTCACTCAGTGTGTATATTTGTACCTCTACAGGGGGTTTGAAAGAGGCTGGGTGCGTGTTGTATGCCAGACTCTTGCCGTCGCCTTGTTCTTTAACACGCAACAGGACCTGAACATCCTCAGTGTACTGATTACTGCTGGCCTCCTCGTAACGCTCCATCCACGTTTTGATCTTGTTCTCCCACAGAGACGGGTGCTCTGTTGGCTCCTGTTCGGGAGCTGCACCCTGAGAAAAACAGTACAAATGTGACTCACAGCTCAGATTTAACAGGAGCATTCTGGATTCTGGAAATGGTGGACGTGAGAGTGTTCTGTAAGTTTACCTTTACTCTAGAGGATTTTCTGGACCCCTCTCGAAAGGCCTTTAAGGTAATTAAATAAATTAAAAGTGTGAGGTTAATCGGCATTCCAAACAGGTGTTTGTAAAATATTAATTTTGTAAGTGAATGAGTAAACGTTGACCTTTTTAGCTCGAGCAGAGGACGCTGGAGGCTCTTTTTCACCACTCTTTTTGCGCTTTTTATCAGATTGCTTATTGCCAAGGCGTCCAGTGGTGAGGGTGATGGTGGTAGGCGTGTGCTGGAAGGTGGAGTAGAGCTCTAGCGGAACCTCATCTCCACTCTCTGTAGCACTGGTGTCCCCGTCTGAATGAGCAAGCGAGTTATTAGGAGTCAGGCAGGGAACAAAGAAAGTGACACACACAAAGATATAAAAAGCTACACCTGCTTCGGGCAAAACAAAAGCTAATCGTGTCATACTAATGGAAGACAAGGCTTGCTACATCACAAACTAAATTGCAGTTTTCTGCTTGACCTGCAGGTGTCAGTACATCCTGGTCTCAGGCAGAATTATATCTGGCTGTCCTGCAGGGGGAGGAGGCTGCACCCTGACACAGCTTACAACCTGCTTTACTCTGTAATGAGCTGGCCATTTACTGCAGCAAGGAAGCCAGTAAAAGCAGAACTGAAACATCTATCTGTGGGTTCTTGCTTCTAACGCCTCATAGTTCAGCTCTCAAAATAATCTAGTTTCTCTAGGTTTTCTTTTTGTGAATTACTGCAACTGCATTGAGATTTTTGTCAACAGAAATTTTTAAAAAAAAGTACAAGGGTAATGGGAAATGTTGGGAGCTTTATAAATGTGTTCCCTTACCAGATAAAGACTCTCTTTTACGGGTCTGCAGCAGGACGGCCCTCTCTCTATCGAGGTGTCGAGGTTGGCAGCGTTCACACAGGTAGGTCTCAGGAATGTTCTGTCTGTCAATGCCCATGCAGTCTATGTGCTGCCAGGCACTAAAGGGAAACGTTAAGGAGTTTTAATAAACCTTCAAGTCACATTTTCGTTCCCATTAACCACATGAAGTTACAGAAAACTGATCTAGTGAACATAAGGAACAAAAACAGGCAGCTAGATGAAAGAGGCCTGAGTCAATACTAGTCAAAGCTTGTGACTACTTGTGTCTCACCTGCACTTGTCACAACAGATCATGTAGCCATCGTCATGGGTGAAGCCACAGATGCAACGGGTGATGTCAGCCCCGTAGCTGCCATCCTCTGAGGTGCTGAGTGTGGTGCCCCTGGACGCTTCGTCCTGGCCCCCTGGAACAAACAGCCCCCCCTCTCCTTGTCGGATCAACATGGAGGGGGGTGGGGAGGCTGGCGGTGTAGGTGGGGGCCGCGCCCCATAGTTGTGGTCCTGAGAGAACAATTGAAAATGTACCTTTCATGTGATATAGGTAAACGTTGCTTATCAAAATAGTTTAGTTTACAAAACAACGTTGCCACAATGGGCATGCACTATCACTGGCAACAGAAAATTACCTCTACAACCAACACACTACTTAGCAAATTAAATGTTTAGTCTTTTTTAGGCCAAGATGTGTTAGCAACAGGTTTAGTAAGGTCCAAAGCAAAGGTTTTACAGCCCTGACTTAGTTGTTTCAGTTTCCATTTTATAGCATCTATAGATCATTTAATGACCAAACAATGAACAAAGTTCTATGTACTATTTTAAATATCCTAAAAAGATTAAGAATGTCAATTAACCAACAGCAAATCAGTTTCACTCAATGACTGAAAAAGACAGAGGTTTATGTGTTATAATTGCATTTTCCCCCTAATATCCAAACAGCCTGCCATGTCCTCCTTCCTCTGATGCCTTATGACAAGGAAGCAGTCAATATTGGTCTGTTTTCTGGGTTTCTTAAATCCTCGGGACAAGCATGTTGTGCTGCCTTTAAACCCAAACACTGCTGCATCAGTGATCTAACATGACCACCTTTCTTTAGTCTGTTTTTATCTTGGCAGCTGCTGCCATTATTTGTGTTCGTTTGACTGACAATGATTTTTTTTTTTTTAAAGAAGCGTTTACACTCATTAATGCTTGTGTTGTATAAGAAACAGCATGAAAGCATGTACTGAAAGCAATATTTTCCTTGTTCACTGTAATTCTCCTGCTCAAGGTTTGCAGGTTATCTGTATAAGTTTGAGGAAGGTGAGGAAAGAGGTGTGTGTGTGTGTGTGTGTGTGTGCTTACAGCATAAGGCAGGCCTATGTAACTGTGGGAATGGTGCGAACTGCTACTGTAAATCTGGTGTGGGTAGCTCGACTTTTCCACCACCACAGGGCTGGCCTCCACCGACTCTGGTCTTTAAGACAGAAACACAAACAAAAATTTGGTTAAGAGCTGAAAAGCAAAGTAATTCAAGGACAGTTTCCTTACAACAGTCTTAAGGATGTGTCTGCATCTGGGTAGCTACTGGTGGTGACACAGAGGTTACAGCTGCCAGAGGAAGGCCACTAAACTGTACCACCACAGTGTGTGCTATAATGTCACCTTATCCGGGCTCGTCAGGCCTGAGAGCCCCACATAACTGACGTTTTAATCCCTGAACCCACATCTGTAAGTCAGACAATCATCAGAAAACACATGCTATCCGTCACTCACACAAAACACACACTTGCACAAGTTCGTTCCTACCAAACCAGTCGATCCACTTTTCTAACACGTTCAGTGGTGAAGAGAGAGCCTGTTTGACCGTTTAGGACCAACCCACCCTTATTATGACATGATTAATCTGTTCTTCAGTTGCTCTGTGGAAGAGGGAAGTGGAACTGGCAAAACGGATGACATGAGACAAGACGGTCCAGTATGAAAGAGGGGAAAAGAAAAGAAAAAAAAGAGAGGGAAGAAGAAGAGGAAGAGAGAAATACCAGTGCAACATACTGGATAAACAAGATGCATTTGAGATACGGACTGTTTAAGCTATGGTGCCGCAGCTATTTGTTTCAGCTCGATATCCACATGAGTGAATGGCTCAGTCATGTGAAATCACATTTGATTCAACTCTTCCCAGAGCAAGGTGTAGAAAACTGCTCAAAGGTCATAAAGACAAAGTTTTTTACTCTGCTCTCTCCAAGCTACAAAAATATCTAGGCAAAATACAATAAAGATGCTCAATAAGCATAAAGAACTGCCTCATATGGAGCTATTTTAGCAGCAAAGACAATGAGCACCCTGACCAGGCCATGTGAGACTCTGACTCTATAACCACGTTATTTTGAAGCTCGCACTCAGGTTAAAAAGCACACTAGAAAGAGCCAAGGCAATTAGGAGATACAGTGAATAATTATATAGCTTGAACAAGTACTTAAAAACACCCCTTAAAGTTCCCTTTAAACAGCGAGTCCCCAAGGCAAGCTGGTGATACGGTACCTGTGGGAGCCCTTCTCAGCCCTATTGCTCCTTTTGCATGCCGAAAGAGCACTGTGCAGCACTTCCTGTGTGTACTGCCACTCAACTATTCACTGTCAAAGTGAAAACGTAAAGTGCATGCTTCAAGTACAGAGGCGGGCCCAGTGTAAGAGGGGTGTGTATGCGTACACAACAGATTAACTGCCACAGATTAGGTTTGCAGAAAGACAGAACATATATACCTGGGTGCAGTTGGTTCACAAACTTTCTTCCATCAATGATTAACCAGATCAAAGTCTACACTTTATAATAAAGAGATGTGGGTGTGTATCACTCAGAGGAAAGAAGGATTTTTTTTTTTTTTTTCAACAGGTTGAAGAGAGACACAGGTGTTACAAATTAGTCTGGGAGGGGAAAAAAATATCAAGATAATGACAAACGAGGCAAACAAGTGAGCGAGCCTGTTCTGTGGGAAGGAAGGAAGCATGTTTGTGTGTGTGTTTGTTTCTGTATGCGCATAATTGGTGGGTTTGTATTATTCATACATTTACTCTTGAACAAAACTGAAAGTAAGTAGGGAATACCTTTTGGACTTTTCAGTTTTTATTTCTTAAAAATGGGTTATGCCATGAAAATTAGAACTGTTAATTTCATCCAGGACAGAGGGTTTGAAAACCTTCTTCCTGACCAAAACCATCCCCCACGGCATGTCGTACAGGTTGAAGAGAGACCGGTAATAGATAAATTACCTGTCAAAATAAGTAATAGATAAGGTAACAGAAAAAGTGTGTTCAATTGAGTACCAGAAAAGTACCTGGTTTTTCAATTTTCCATTATACGTTCTTCTCTGTAACTGATTTGCCATTTATCTTAAGTCACCTCAGATTTTTCCATTCAGGTGTTTAACTGGATAAGTTATTAGATATATGAATCTAATTCTGTAAACTAAAAGAAACGAAAAGCTTTTTAAAAAAAAAAACAAAAAAACCAATAAGCTTTTATGTAGCCTGCAAACAAAAACAAGTTTGACGCCGCTGAATTACAGGCACTGTGTGCATATATGTAGTGGGAGGACTGCAGATATACAGTCCAATAATCCGTGACTGCCTGCCTGCGCACAAGAACAGATGAAAGAGGGTGGAATGAGGAGAGAATTTTTGTAACAAAGTTTAACTTAAAGGTGGCAGTTAGCCATTTTCTAGTTTTGCCTAAAAGAACGCCACAAGTGTAAAATAAATAAAAGCATGGAGAGACAATATCATTTAGAAGATGAACATCTGGTGCGAGACTGTAAAGAGGCAGAGTGGACAAGCAGAGTGAACATGAGAGAGCGCAACAGCAGGGAGAGGAAAGAGAGCAGCCCCCGAAACGCCACCGGCAACGCCTTCACTCCTAAAGAGCTCCTGCTTGCTACCATGGCAACACTACGTATTCTGTCAGCAGCGTGTATGCGTGCGCTGGGCTCTGTGTGTGTCAGCGTGGACACACACACACAAATGCATGCACACACTGCATTGGCCAACAGCTGGTGACACTGCTGCAGATTTGAGGGAGGACGTGGAAAAGACGTGACGCCGTTTCTCGGGCGAGTAGCAGAGGCTGAATATAAAATAAGGAACGTAGCCAAAGTCCTTCCAGAAGTCTTGCCGCTTGGCAGCCATCTTGAAACGCATCTGGGCACTTATTTGGGTGGTCATTTCAAGGCATGATTTAGAGCAATTCTGATTTTGGTTACACCAATTATCTCACAGATTAAATTTAGGAATTTGTGCGGTAAAGATTTAAGAATCCTTGGCAAAAATAATGCTACTGCTCACTTGATTTGATATAAATTATGACCTGAGGTAGGTTAAAATAAATCAAAAGGGTTTAAATTCTTTAATAGCCATTAGGGGGCGATTCCTGTGGGTGCATAAAGACTTCTAGTTGCAGTAAGCACTCTGTGCCCTCAGTAAACACTTTCCTAACCAGTTTATGGGCTCAGTTGCAAGTTTCAGGTCATACTGAAGTGAATAGGAAAGGATGATTATCCAGACGACACTTTTTGGCTAATTAACTGTCGGTCACAAGTCATTAGGCCAATAAGAGTGTGGTTTCGTAGTTGGAGCCACCCCTCTCATCACGTCTGGCAAAAATACTCAGCTCGAGGTTTCAGAAACAGCACAGTGCCTGCATCCATCTTTTATGTCAAACATGTTCCTGACATCTCTACAGAGCAGTGTGAGCCCAACTATGCTGTGCCTCTGGTCCAGACAGGACCTGCACAGCAGCAGGTGGAAGCCCCTTTCAAGCTTGTTATCAGCCTTTGAATAAATCTGCAGCAGGCAGTCGGACACAGAGCACTGACGGACAAAGAACAAGGGAGAGAGTGAAGGCGAGGGGCTTACTCGTAGCCCCGGTGACAGCAGCACTCAGGGGGTGGGGGGTAGCTGGCTGGTGTTGGGGGAGAGACACCATATCTATGCAAGGACCACCTGTCACTCAGGGCAGTGTCCATGGCAACAGGCCCTGCGCAGTGCAGAGAGGAAAGAGGAAGGGAGGGGAGTGAGGGGTAAAAACCATGGCAACACATGCTGTCTGGGTAACAGCTCTGATGAAGGCGACAGTGGTAGCAGCAGGGAGGGGAGGGCTCTCCCTTGTTTTTAAAGAGACAGGATCCCCTGCATAAGCAGATGACGTGTGTTATTCTTTAGTCATACGCAAACCTCTTGCTTCATTTATTTGACCACAAAACGCCGCGGCAGTGTCCTTGACAAGACTATAAGGAAACCGAGAGGAGGGGCGATAGGAAGCTTGTTGCCATGGCTCCATGCACCATTTCTGCTTCACTGACTGAATGCAGTGCACACATGTGCAAACGTCAAGCTTACAGCATTAGACAAGGATCAGGGAAAAGGAGGAGGAAAAAAAAAAAAAATCATACGTGGTGCCTCTGTATACTTCACACAGTCAGCTTTATAAACAGACTGCACACATACAGTGCAGATTCACATGGTAGATGTAGTTAACTGCTCAACAATGTGAACATCTACAGGAATCAATGACAACACTGAACAGTCCATTAGAGCGCACACTAGAGGGGCCCTGCTTCCTGCAAATTCCTGTCCCATTAACAGTAGCTTTGTAAATATACGAGAAGAGATCTGTCTGGAAAAAAGAATTTTTTTTTTTTTATTTTTTTATTTTTTTTTTAAAACAGCAGCTTCAGTTATTACAGAGGGCATGTTGGGGCCCCTGAAAAGGAGAAGGCGACAGACGTGCTCAAATAAAACTATATACGACACAGAGGAGGGGTGTAAGATGAAAGAAAGGAGAGCAAAACTGAGAATGACATTTTGGTGATACAACACAACGAAAGATGGTACACAACAGTGAATAAGAGGAAGTGAGGGGGCATAAAAATGTGCACAGTAGAGGCCTGGTGTTACTCACTCTGAGCCAGCAGCCATGTCCAGGTATGAGGTGTCTGCAGTGTCCACCCCTACTGGGATGACTATGCTCATGACGTTCTCTGCTGATCAGTTCTTGTCCTACTGAGTCCAGAGAAAGGGAGTCCAAAACACTGAGGCATGCCAGCCACAGCACTCATTGCAGACATCTAAGTGCATCCACAAGGCCTGAATATAGAAGGGGGACAAAAAAAAGGAAGGAAAAAAAAAGAAAAAAAAAAGAGACAATTTATTAGTAAAGTGAAAGTGAGTTTAAACACAGGAAAACTGCATGATCTACCAAACCTGAAATCACAATTCATAGTGAAAATGGGGTATTTCCAACACATGTAAATGTATGATTCACACTTTCAGATGAGCAACGTTTTTCACAGGGAAGTGTTTGCCAGGAATTTCCCCCCTGACAGGGTTACCGAGCTCAGGTTAGTGGCTGATGAAAAGCGAGAGAGGAATGTTTCTGTAAGGTGAAGCCTGAGCCGCCACCAACTGCTGCTGCTGAGTGAACTGCGCTAAAGCGACCTCTGCACACTCTCCGCCATGCATGCAAGAAAGGGCTGCACTGCAAGAAAGCTCCCACAAAGGGGAGCAAGAGAACACATAGCAGTCGACCGCCATGAAAGGAGGGAGAAAAATGCAACATAAAGGCCATTCCCCCCACCCCCTTTTGACTGAATAGAAGTGCTCCGTTTTAAATAAATCTAAAAACTGTAGTGTACTGTATTTGCATGTCCACACACCTACACAGTAGAAAAGTTTAGGTTATAATCTTTTAACGGACATTGAAAAAGCTCCCCAAGTTGAGAATCAATAATTTAACTGTTAGGTGTCAGGCAGGTGTATGTAGTGCAGGAGACTGGCTGGACTAAGAATTTTTCTGGAAATAGCATACATGGGAATATTAAAATGCATTTGTATGGAACTTGAATCCAGACGGGAGCATATGTGTCAGTGTGGCTGCCCCTGATACAGAGCTCTGTTGATAAGCGGGATTAGTGGGAGGGACAGATGCTGAGACAAAATAGGCTGGAGGTCACACCTTCAGCCTGCTTATGCACTCTGGGGCCCAAACAAAGGCTCGGATCATGGCTAAGGTTTTCGTTTGGGGGAAGGTTTACAGAACATGTCATGTATTCACACATTTAGCAAGCAAAAACACACTCTCTCAAGAAAACCTGTCTCTGCATGCCTGTGTGGGTTTGTGAGGTAAGATCATTAAATCCTTCTGGAGCACTGCAGGTCTGCACATATACAGGACGACTTTCCAGGAAAGCTTTTATTTCCCAAAAGCCCCCGCCCCTCTCCCCCCTCAAACAACACAGCATATATCAAGGAAACCCTCAAATTTTTCACACTGAGGCACATGTACACCAGGAGCTTTTTAAAGTAGACTCCACAGCCGTGATGATGGTAGTAATTTCAGGTACCAATTCACCCAAAGGCACTGTTTAAGCCAGGAGGACTGGTGAGAGCCTCACAGACATGACAGCTGTCAGTTCCAGGCCTAATTAATAGAAGGAAGAAGACCCCTGTGAGTGTGCGTGTCGGCCAAGTCTGGGATCACCTTCTAAATCCTCTCCCGATTCTTTGTGGGTTAAACAGGACAACTGTATCACAGGCAGGGGCATTTCATGATAGACGCTGACGTAACCAAAACACTTTCTTTCAACAAGAATAGGGCAGTTTGCCAAAAAACACAGAAATGACAGATCCCCCCCCCCCCTCCCCGTATTATCAGAGAGGCCCAGTATGTTTTAGCATAGGTAAAATAGCTTCCCTCTAAAGCAAGTCATTTGTTCTCTCTTCCACCATGTTTGCCTCCACTTGGTGCAATGAATCTTGCTGTCACTACTAAGGAATGCAGACATTTAGCCCCCTTCCACTCATATAAACAGATAATCTCTCACTTTGTCCTTTCAAAAATACCTCTACAAGGAGGCTTTAAGAGTAGCATGCACACATGTGTGCACTGTGCTGCAGCCAGACACACTAAAGACTGACAAAGAACAGCGGGACAAAAAAACAAACAAACAAGTACAGTACAGCAGTACAGCAACATTCCTCAGTAAATCGGCGTTTCACTGTGACTGCCTCTGCCTGCTCCTCCTACTTCCTTTAGAAGGGCCGTCCATCACCCTGGAGAAATGCAGCCAAAGAGAGAGAAAAGACACCCCCCCCCCCCACCCCTTCCTGAGCCCAGTCACCCCGCCCAAGCGGATTTCTCTCCCTCCTCTGTGCACTTCCTAAATAAACCTGAGACAGTAACGCAGAGCTGAGGGAAAGGGGAGTGTCGCAGACACAGCTCCCAATTACACGAGTGCCAGGAGAGACCATTTAAAGCCACCTTTGGCTAAATCCTCTGCTGTTATGGAAACACATGGAGAGTGGGGAGGGAAAAGCGAGGAACGTGCACAGGGGAGGGCGAGCAGACAAACGTGAAAAAGAAATATGGCAAAAAGTGGGTAATAGTAGAAGAAACCGCAGCGTGGAAGTGGTTTACATTTTCTTGGTGTCTCAGTTCTCCAAATGTGCTCACTGAATAGATTTGCTCATCCCGCTGAGAGCTTTTTAAAAAAAAAAAAAAAGAAAAAAAAAGAATGAACGAACGAACGAAAAAAGAAAAATAAAATTACCAAAGGCTTAGAGGGCGTGGGGTGGGGGAGGTGTACTTGGGGTATGTCTGACAGTGATGCTGCACAGCCCCGACCTGGGTGGACTCTGGGTGGCGGAGTGGAGCACAGAGCGTAAACCCAGTCTCTCCTTTCTCCTCCTTCCCTCCCTCAGCGAGGGGACACAGTCACGTCATTGTGTGTGTGTGTGTGTGTGTGTGTTGGGGGGGGGGGGGGGGGGGGGGGGATATGATTGCTACCCTTTTAAGACAGAGCTGCACTGAAGTCGGCAAGGGAAAACCCATACCATCACCATCGTATTCAAATGATACTACCACAGAGAGCAGCTTTTCTCTCTCCTCAGTTTATCACCACTGCTCTATGTGCAACAGCATCGTTATTCTCATTTTCGCAGCAGATCATGTTTTTCCTGAAGTGGGAGGAGCAAGAGGAAAATGAGGGATTCCAACTAAATCCCAGGGCCCTCTCTGCCAAGCAGATGTGACTTCACACCATCCTCATAGCTGGCTGCAATGACTCAGCTCGGAAAACGGATAAAACAAACTCCCTACAAATACACTCATGTAACAGGAAGCATGACCCAAATGGATTCTCCCCCCCGTACCCACCGGGAGACACACGAGATCTGCCTTTTTCTTCATAAATCAGTGTGCGCATGGCTGCCAGCAACACTCCCTTTGCACTCGAGCGCTGAAGGTGAAGTCATACATCAATACAGCAGGGGATATGGATGTGAGCGTTCACACAAGCACTTTTTGCTGCAACAATAGGAAATGTATTGGTACGCATGAAAACCAAAGGCTCATTAGACTGTTAGGAACAGTCCGTTTAAATGTCAGGCAATGAAGAGAAGGTATTTATGCAGCTGTTTTCAGGTACCCTAAATGAGAACTAGTAAATAACTGACTAAAAGGGGAGAGCAGTGTAGCAGCAAGCGGCGTGTAAGTTCAGACAGCGAGCTTGAGCCCGTATGGCAGCAAAGCTGGGACAGCCCTCCTGTAGTCTGAGTAATGTCCTGTACAGGAGATCCCTGGGGGCACAATCTCTCCATCTCCCTCTCACTGCTGCTTCCAGAGTCAGAGTAATGTATGGCTATGTATGGTCAATGACAAGTCTCTTTAAACATCTGAAAAGTAAAACTGATGTACTAGTAGGTTTATGAAATCGACCATTCTCATATCTGCTCATAAAGTAGAAAATAATTTTTCTACTTTTCAAGGGTGAAAAAAGTCAGCATTTGGAAGCCAGAAGGGTTGGTGGTGACGGTGTTTAAAACTTTCAGTGCTCACATTGAAAACCAAAGTTACACATTACCATCATTACAAAAACCTCTGCTAGATTTAAACACTAAAAATTAGTCATCTGAGCAAAAATACACTAGTTCAATATACTTCCTGTAAAAATACATTAGTTTGAAAGTCACGCTAAATGACAACAGGAAAAAAAAAAGAAAAAATTGTGTTCATGAAGACAAACAAATAGGTTGTGCTTTCATGATTATTTTCTATTAATTTACACCGGGTTTCTTTAACAGTGCGAGGGCCAATAGGATTCATTTTGTCCCTTGGACTTGGGAGAGCTATCATGATTAGAGACTGAAATGCAAGCACATATGCAGCTGCTTCCTAATTACAGCATTTGGAGAATGCACTTCATAGCTAACTAAAATGTGAGCTGTGTGTGTGTGCAGAGAAAATGGGGAGCGGCTACTCAACATCTACAGGGCAAAAGAACAGCAAGAGCCACTCAGGACCCATTATAACAGTGTTTGATGATCAATTTCACGCTTGGACCGCAGTGTTGTTACATCACCAACGTCGATGACACGGCCCCTCTTTATTCCACAACCCATGAATGCTAT
This sequence comes from Aulonocara sp. 'chitande type north' Nkhata Bay, assembly GCF_057382095.1. Lineage (NCBI taxonomy): Eukaryota > Metazoa > Chordata > Actinopteri > Cichliformes > Cichlidae > Aulonocara > Aulonocara sp. 'chitande type north' Nkhata Bay. The sequence goes on along the minus strand of NC_141360.1, from coordinate 27,729,783 downwards.
TGTAACCCAGGCATAGCAACAGGAGAAGGTTGGGGAGGTGTAGTGGGGCTGTGGCCTCAGTAGCTCTAGCCCTAAAGCCACCTGTCAGGGAGGCAGCTTGCTAGTTTAAAGAGGGATCTGTTATGCCTGAGCTAGCGGCACAAAAACAGGTCACCTGAGCTCTGGCTTCTCCTCCCAGCTGGGATACCATGTGACTCTGCTGGGCTCCTGAGCCAGGCAGCTTTGTCTCTGGTGTTTGGGCACTACACATGTGAGATCTCTGGAGACCAGGCAGCATCTACACAGCTTAGCTCCACATGGCGAACAGACAGTTACTACACAGAGGTGCTACTGTTTCAGAGAATTAATGTCTGGAGATAAAAGAAGGGCACAAAAACAACAGGGGCTCTTCTTTCTGGCTTGTCAATACATCAATATACCAACAGACATCCTGCACACTTGTCTGGTTTCTTTATTGTCTCCATCTCTCTCTCTCTCTCTATTGCATAGTATGCTGAGAAAAATTAAACTGGTTTCCACTTAGTGTGTGGCTTTTTGATGGCACAAGTCTGCCTTGGGGGGGTCAGGGTGAGAGGAAAGGTGCGTCACCTGAGACTGCCATGTCTCCAAGCTGCCCGGCCAGAGCACTCTGTCCCTATGGCAGAGGGAGAGTGGCACCTCACCTCACCATCTCTGTTAACACAGTAAACAAACACACACTTTCCTGCACAAGGCCACCAGGCACACACAGAGCCAATCGGGAATTTAACACTGGCTGGTCTGATATTCTGTGGACAGAGGGGAACACCACAAAAAAAGAAAAAAAAAAAGACGAGGATGAGTGTTTGAATAGAGGCCTCTGCTCCTTTACAAGAACGAGCAAGGCAGCTTGGGATTTTGTGTATTAAGTAGCAAAGACTAATTAGCCATGATAGTGCCTTCTAATTCATCTAGTAGTAAAAACACCTCCACCGAGAAGATCTTTTAACACTTAATCTTATTTTGAGACAAACTGGGTTCATTACAGCATCAGATAGTGTACTCCCAGAGGTTTGGAGGGGTTGGGTCATGCATTATTCCTCCTGGCCTTACACTTAAGTCTGTATTAAGGTTTAAAACAATAAAAAGTGCACACACAGGCAAAATACAACATGGCCGTTTTGATCCAACCCGCAAGACCCTAAAAGGAAAACAATGCACAGCCGAAAAATCCAATAAGAGGCAACGTTATTCTGAGGAATGACAACTGTGGGTATGTACTGCTACTGAACTCATTTCATCACTGACCTATGCAGTGGGGTATAACAGAAAATTGGCGTAGGCTCATTTAAAGGCTGAGTTAGGTGGGTTTTTTATGTTGTCATGTAAATACTTTCACTATAACCTTTAACTATGTTTTGATTCATACTTTAGTATATGAATGGTCCTTTATTTGTTCAATTTAAGTCACTGTCGCCCTGGTTTAAAGTGGGTTGATAGTTTATTAAGAAAGACCTGATGCTTTCTCTGACATGGAAGATGTTCTACTTTACACATCGTAACAAAATGATCAGGGTAAAAGACAAACAAAGCTTCTTGGCAAGAGTCTCGAAGAGGCATTTGAGCTGAACAAAGTGCCAGAGTTTTTCCCACAGGGTAAAGTAGAGGAAAGGACAGCTGTGCCATGAGCTCAAAAAAGTATCCCGGAAACTGGCTTTGACTCGTTTCCCTCCACATTTTAATTTTGAAATCGCCAGAAAACTAATGCGCAAAATTATGTTGTCTGACATGAAAAAAAAACAAAGCATACACAAAACATATTAGTATTACAGTTAATTTAAAACATAAATTAAAACACGGGAGAGTACTGAGGCAGTCTGCAAGACTGCTATGTGACACGATCCAGGCAATGTTTTTCTTACTACCAAATACTTGGCATTAAATGTTGTGCAACTGTATGGTATTGTATTATGTGAGAAAACATAAATATCACTCCCACACTGAGACATACCCAGCATTTTACAGCATCTAATAAAACTGATTTCATCTGAACATAAAGTGCAAAAGCACAGCTATCTCTTGTGACTCTCATCTTGCACTTACCAGAGGAGAATCACTAAGACTATTAGAAGAAGAAAAAAACAAAACATGTAGGGCTTAATTTACTCATGCTCAATGACAGGAAAATACAAAGCAACATTCTCTGAGGCTTAACTACATGCAGAACAATTTCCCCTAAACAGTTTGAGCTGGGAAAATTCACGCATATGTATTTAAATTTACAATTCTATCCATCACAGTTAACATATTCAGACCCTTAGAATACTGGGTGCACTTCTGTTACACTAAAGCGAATGAAGAGGAAATGAAACCCACTATGGTGATGGAGAAACTGCATAATATTGTTTAGGGTTCTCAGGTGAGATGCGGCAAAAAGAGCAAGTCTTCTATCTAATGTCCTTTGATGTCGTTGCGTTTTTGCACCGTTTTGAAACTTGAAAAGTACACCAACATGCTCCTTCTATGTCAAACAAAAGTGTCGGGTTTTCTGTGGTAACATCAATAGTGCCCCAGCATTAAAACTCAAGAAAATCGCCCAAGAAGTGACGCACGTTACAGGGGTGCTATGTAATTCGTTTTGGGAACAGGAAACAGCACCAGCAATTATTACCACAGCAAGGCAAAAGGCGCAATGATGCCGATGTATGATCCGGATTCTTTCACGCTATTATAAGCCCAACTCAAATACAAAATAAATAAACAGCATGTGTTGTGTAGTTGCTCCTCAGTGAGTACGTCGGCGCTGCAGTCAGTCCCCGTCGATAGGGGTGTGGAGGGTACAACGTTGCTATTATGTTACCACAACACCCTGGCGCTGTCGCCATTTTCATAGCGCTTTTTCTCTGGACGGCGAGACAACCGTGTAGCCAAGGGAGCCTCGCCATGGGAAGAAACCCCCCCAAGAATGCATTCAATCGCCTTTCACACACTCTACCTTGAGTATCACTCTGTCGGTACAGTTTTTGTGTTGTTACAAGTAGGGGTTTGTGTGAATTCGTCGAAAGCGAGGCCAGCGAGCTAATCGGCTAGCACTGGCCTCTAAAAGTGTAATGTTAGAAGGCTACAAGGCCTTTTTTAATTTGAATGTTAGCAGAAAATATGGGGAATCTCTTCAAATCTGTGCCGTGAATAGAGGCCAAAAATAGCCTCGGAATGTAACTACGACAAACAGCGTATAGTTAGCACAGCGAACTAGCCGACACGAATTAATACGCTGCTTGTCAGACAGGAAAGAGCGACAACATCCGCGTTAAGACACAAAAACACCACCACCAAAGCTGATTGCGCATTCACACGGTTATACCAGGTGAGGGGAAAGCGACAAATTTCCTTCATTTGTTTAATTCTGCGTAGCTTGAATCGCTAGTACAGCTGGAGTAGATGGGGCGAGATGCCCAAAAGGAACATCCCCTCCCCCACGCTTTGCAGCATTTGAACCCAATACACCCTGAATCTAAATTAAGTGATCATCGCGAAATGCACTTTTAAGTCAGAGTGTAACAAAAGAAGAGTCGCCAGTTTCTCTCCGTTTGACACCGGACGTGCTCTCAACTTCTTTATAAAGCCTGCGAGATTACTGCGTAAGAACAACTTCATAAAAATCGGTGTAGCTGCATGTAAAATGCTTTATTTTCTTTCGGGGCTTTTTTCAACGCATGAACGGAAATAATGTTTCCGTTCTATGGCTAAAGAGAGATGAGAGATGACGCTACTGCGACGGATTCAAGCTTTTAAAAAAACACTCATGAAATAATATCGTTTTCAGTGAGCTATCGCATCTGCTGATAGACAGTACGTGCAGTAGTTTGGCTGATTATGAATAAAGCGGTTGTATTCGAAGAGTATTATTTACACACACAAAAAGGCACGAAAGTGTGCGCAATATGGCCTGCAGTGTCACTGTGTCAAACTAGACAAGAGACTCCCTATCTGGCTCCAATTATCCCGAGTCAACGTGCAAAAAACGGCTGTAAAACCGTTGCTTTTAAAGATTTTAAAGGCAGCTCACGGTTGGCAGCCTTGAATGTTGTTGACTGGACGAAGGGCTGTGAGGTACACTTGTCTCAATGTTTCTGGTGTTAAGGCATATTTTTATTTTTTAAAAACAAGGTGATCACTTGTAAATAATATTTACCTGATAACTTTGTATGACGTCTCGTGTATTGCCTCACTATCAGCGAATAGTCAATGTCAGGCTAATTTGAGCTAGTAGCATGCGCTAGCTAGCAAGTACTGTTGGGTTGCGAATTTGATACTCACACAGCCACTTGCGTCATTTACTTATCAGGTTTTTGAAAAGAAATTATGAATATGGTAAATATGAACGAAAACCACTTGCCACTTTACGACCTAATGGTGTCGAGCAGTCCGCTTTGGAAGCTAAACTCAGCTGGTTACTGGCTTACGGTTAGCCAGCATCAGCATGATGTGCCTGGCCAGCTAACTAAAAGCCAACAATACCCTCTTTCCAAGTCGGATTTAACTAATACTTAATGCAGTTTACTCACCGTTTTATGTCCACTCTGGTGGATCCGAGTAGCGAATAAGGGGACCTGGGTAAGACCCCCGTCGCTTTCCACACAGTTTCCACAACCAAAACAATACTTCTGTACACACACACACTGCGGATCTCTGGCCAAGGTTTAAAATGTTTGTATTTAAACGTGTCCTCTAAAGACTCCTCTTCTGAGAGGGGGGTTCCCTTGCCTCTTGTTTAAACTCGGGGACCCCAAATGTAGCTAGAAAATCAATTCGAAACTGCTAAAACTACCCTAGTCAACGGAGACTTTTAGAAATTAGATCCCCTCAAAACCAGTCTCTTTTCCCTTTGCAAAAATGGCGGCCCTACCAGGACTGCCTTGACTCCGCCTCTTCTCCGTTCCTCACTCCCTCTCCATCGCTAAACCCGAGCTCCGCCTCCACACACTGCGGGGCTTACAGTCCCCATTTCACAGGGGCGCCGTGACCGTGCTCGGCGCGCGTCCACCTCGACAATTCCTCAAGAGGGCTGCCGTTTGTGTCGGTAACGCTACGGAGTAAATTTATCTTGCGCGATTTAGACGATGCCCGTAAAATTAAAACGGACAGTATGTCTGGAATCATTTTAAAATGTAAATTAAATGTACAGATTCTGAAAGATAGCGCGTGAACCTTTTTTCTTTTCTTTTTTAAACAGCTTGTTTATAACGCCAGTGCTATCTCCAAGATCATGTTTTGAAAGTGAAGTCAGCTGTGGGAATGCTGTTATCTGGAGGTTTTGTTTAAACTAATTGCTCTTTCCCCCTCCGGTTTCCTCCTCTTCCTCTCAGGATAAGAAGAAGCGATAGGCTGCAGTCTCTTAATGGGGATTTTACCTCAACACGACCCCACATAGGAAGTTTACATCAAGTGCAAATGCTACAGTAGCTATAACCTAGTAATTTGCTTTTTATTTGCTCTTATATTTGTTTATAATACACGAAAAGTAACACTTGAGCAGTCTGAGTAGATCAATCCACAATTTTATTATTAATTTACAAAAAACTATAAACTATAAATAAAAAAGCAACAGCTGAGCAGTCCCGTCTGAGTAGGTCAATCCACGTTTTTATTATCACGAGCAAAACAACATACATATAAATAGCCTGCATTTGCAAAATCCTTTATTTTACCCACTGGCACTGGCTGCAAAGAAGCACCCAAATCCGCTACCCCAACTCAGTAGGAGGCAACTAAGCTGTTATGTAACCCCTTACACAAGACATTTTCTATATTAAACTGATATTAGGAATAAATACCCTGTGAAACATAGCGCACTGAGATTTTAATCATGGATAACTAACACCTGGCGAGCAGGAGAACACTTTGAGGGCCTTATAGTAAATAAACTTGGAAGAAATCAGTAAGTAAATACAGACTTAACGGCTTGGAGGACACATCAACTCACTTCAGTCCCATTTACAGACTTGCAAAAATCTGAGTTGCTCTTCATTTTCATTTAGTATTTAGTAGTGGATATCCGTTTTATGGCCGGTAATTATTATCAAGGAGTCTCTGCAGTTAACGGCCCGTTTATTATTGGGTGTAAGCTGTAAAAGTCATCAGTCCACTTGGAGATTCTAGCAGTGTCCCCACAAATTTTATTATGATTGTGGTGAATCTGTTACGGCCCCCTGTCCAGAAACATGTCTGTAGAAATCCCTTTGACATCATATGTTCACAGAGGATGTTCTCATCGTTTCCATTTATCCACCCTCCCCCACCCTAAAACCGCATCCATTCGCGCATGCGCCCTCTCGCAGGACCGCTGCAACGGCTGGTGCACGGGCAGACAGGGTTCGTTTGATAAAAACTCGGGGGGAGGACGGAGGCAGAAAATTCTAGCAATCGTCACCCGCTTCAAACGGAAATGTTCGTAAACGGCTAGAGTGGAGGTTACAGCGATAAATCTGCCCCTGTCTGTTTTCTTTTTAATTTTTTTCTTGGAGCGGATGCCATTTATGCCGTAGTGCCCACCAGCATCGTGTTGTCGGTCCGAAGACGATCCAATCTCTCCTATGTTAGGACGGTGGCGCACAGTTGGTGGGGGATTAGCAGTGGTCCATAAGCAACTGATGAAAATGGTCATTTTTGAGAAATGGTTGGTTTCTGATGACATCATGCAGTTAGTATTTGTGGGCGGGCTCTGAGCTGCGAGGGGAGAGGGGCGCAACCGGAGAGCAGCTACTATCAGGCGCCATTAGGTAACAATGTCAAATTAAGTTTTAAGTGTGTGTGGTGTAAAGAAACACCCAAATTAACACTTAAAAGCGATGACATTTCTGTGTACATTGCGTGGAAAAGGACTACCAACAACAAGCGATAAACGGCAGCTTCCTTCCCTGAAATGAAGTCTGTTATCGTTGTCGTTTGAGAACAAGATGGCGTCGATGACTTTTTTTTTTCTGTTTGGGCTCAGTTCGAGCACTTCTGGGCGGCGGCGCCGTGCGCGTTCTCGCCAGTGTGATATTATTTCCTGTTTTCGTATCCTGCAAAGTTCAAGTTATGGTTTAATTTACAGGTCAGCAAACCAAGGGGTGCACATATACATTGTTTGTGACTAATGGACAAAAAGTTGACTTTTTTTCTCGCCACGGAAATATAACGTGTGAACCTCAGTTTGAAGTCAGTCCATCATTGTCAGTGCTAGTGATGTTTAGTTACACAAGCACTTCATTTGCCTCTGTTTGCACGCCAACAAACACTTCAACTTTAACAAAAGTGGATACGTTTAATTTGTAACATAAAAACATTCAGCGACACCACCCGGACTACATCTGTTTAGCTTTTGACCCCATCTAGTGGCACAGCCAGGGGACTTCATCTAGCTTTCTATAAAGTGGAAATTGGGTTTTTGGGTATAGTCTTATGTATTTCAGTTTTAATGTAGAACAGTAGTTTGACACAATGATAATATGAGTAGCCTACCTTTTGCATCACTGTCATGTATTAGTTACATTTTTTTTAGCTAAGTCATATATTTACATAAAGACAAAGGTAAATAATATAAATAAATTCCATTGTCTAAGACTGCAAAATCATATTGTGAAAAAAATCCTCATTGCTTCACTTCACATCAGAGCCTGTGGGATATTATCCCTACAAGTTGGATTTTAAAAAAGGAAGTACTTATAATTTAATCCCTGATCCACAATATAATAAGAAGCATCTGGATTTCGAAAAGATGAAACCTCATCTATTCAAAGGCATTTTCTGTAAGCCTGTGACCATATCAGATTAACCAAAAAAAGAAAAGAAAGAATAACAACAGCGTTATTGTTGCAATGTTCAGAGAAACTGACAAAAGAGTTGTGGTGAGGCCAATGATTACATTAGTCTTTGTTGAGTGTTTATTGCATCTTTTTTTTTGGTTAATTAACTTGAAATGGAAGTTCACGGAGGTGGAGAGTGAATCTTTAACCCTGATTATACAACAGTGTACAAGCATGGCAGATGGATGGCCTTCCCTGAGCCTGGTTCTAACAGGTTTTTCTTCTTGGTAAAAAGGAGGGTTTTTTTCCTACTGTCGCCAAGTGCTTGCACATATTCATCATTGGATTGCTGGGGCTTTTTTTTTTATATTGTAGGGTCTCTACCCAACATTATAAAGCATTTTGAGGTGACTGTTGTTGTGAATTTGTACTAAAGTAACTAAAAGTAATTGAATATCAAACTGAAAGATAATGATTGGTATGTGATTATCGTATCATTACTCATTTACTCGAGTTAGCTGCAGTGTGCCGAGGTGGCTCAAACCATATAAAGTGAGACCAGTTCTTTGTTTTTTGTTTCTCATTATCTGACAATAAACAAAACAAAAAAACTTATGTTTCTTATGTGTTATTGTGATATAAATCTGAGAAAATTTCAGAATAATTCTTGCACTTTTTAGTGTTATGATTTTCTCCTAAATGTATCATTTCAGCCTCATAAATTATATGGGTCATTGATTTATTTAACTATTAAATTAAATCTAAAATGGCCCTAATAGACCAGTGTACTCATGACCTAAATTAAATGGGGTTTATTCAGTACCAGGCATTATTTTCTAATTGGGTGCTAACAATGGAATTAGTGTCACTGCTGTTAGGCAAATACAATCTAGAGAGTAAACTGGGCTAAATACAATATCAGTTTTTCTTATTATTAATCATGTCCAAACCATCTCAGTCTTGTGATCCTCAGCTTCCCTCTGAAGTACTCATTTCTAATCCTCCCAACAAAATGTTCACGTTTTCAGCTCTGCCACCTCCAGCTCCACCTCCTGTCTTTTTGTTAGTACCACTGTTCCCAAACCATACACCATATCAGGCTACTATCTTGTAAACGTTCCCTTTATACTGTTGCTGCTATCCTTTTGTCACAAATCACCACTGACACTTGCCTGCACTCTCTTCACCCTGCCTGTGCCCTCTTTTTCACCTCTCTTGTGCACAGGTATTTAAATTCGTCCACCTTCACTACGTCTAGTGCCTCTTCACTGTCATTCAAACGCTAAAAAATACATTGTAATTAGATTAAAATGTAAAGCTTTACATACTACTACAACGCAAATAAAATCTGAGGATGTCACAGCCCAGCAGGGTAAAATTTCATTTTGCCTTGTCAACAAAAGGGGGCGCTCTGAAATATAACACCCCTAACTTTCTGTCCAATCAGACCTGGCGTTGTTTGGAGGTTGCTTGTTGACAAGAGGAGAAGGTGACTTCTCAGCCAGCGGAGTAGCACCTAATCTAGATCTTTACAGAGTCTAAGAAAGGCTGGATTTTTGAGACAAAAGCAGCCATGTCTTCATTTGGGAGGGCATTGGGAGTCCTTCGGACCGGAGCGCGACTGCTACGACGCGAACCCGCGAGAATAACAAGCAGAAAGTAAGCCTTTAGCACGCTAGCTACTCTGTTAGCTTCAGCGGTTAGTAGCTAGCACGTCGATATATTCAAACAAGCGAAGTCTGAAACACGGCAAAGTAGTTAGGTTGCTTTCTGCATTATTTAACTTGAGTTAATGTGTGCCTTTTTTTTTTTAAACACTATCTGTTTGTCAGGGCGAGTGGCGGACCGCACATTGAGCCACAGTACAGACAATACCCGCAGCTGACGAAGAAGCAGAAGTTTGAGTCGGAGCTTATCAGTGGTGTCATGTGGTTCTGGATCCTTTGGCACTGCTGGCATGACCCTGATGCGGTTCTGGTGAGTAGATACAGTGTAAACAGTAATGTGAAAATGAAGGATGGCTGTAGTCCAGAATAACACTGCAAAACCAGGTCAAATCAGGCAGAATCACAGTACTGTTAAAAAGCAATTGTTACTCCTAGCAAAAAGCTTTAAAGTAACACAAGAACAGCTGAGAAACAAACTGATGGAAAGGGTTATAAAGCCATTTATAGAAAAGAAACGCATCTTGATCATCCCCAAGGTTTTTTTGGGGAAAAAATTTATTTGAACTGAAGCGCGAAAAGCTAAAGTTTGAGAAATTTTGAGCCTTGTTATGTGTGGCATAAAACTGACCTCTACCAGAAAATCCTGAAGGAGAATGCCCTGTCATCATTTCATGCCCTGAAGCCCAAGAATACTTGGGTTATGCAGCAAGATAATTATCCAAGACACACCTGCAGGTCCACCTCTGAAGGGCTTTCACAGTGATTTAAAAAGCTCAAGGGTGCCGCAATCATTAGGTTTAGATGGGCATTACTGGATGAAGTTTTTCTCTCGCTTAAGGAATGAAATAATTTTAAAACTACAACTTGTATGTACTCTGGTTATTTTTGTGTAATAAAATTTTATTTAAACGGAAACATCTTAGTTTGGCAAATATGCAAAAAATTAGAAATAGGAAGGGGGCAAATACATTTTCACAACACTGTATGCCTACCTATTCATGCAGTAATTAAATTAGCCCACTGGTTCTTGAACTTCTTATCAGTCACTAACAATAAAAAGCAATCAAAGTTGAATTTTAGTTAAGACAGTTACAACAGTAGCATTCAAACATTCAAAACTCAAAATTCATTCATCCTAGTTTGACGTCACTTTTTTCACCTCAATCAAACTGCCCCATCCAGTGTTTCCTTAGACACCACAGTCTAGTGTGCATAGAGGTGATGCAGATACAGGTTTTTGTTATCACATTAATGATAACCTGCTTCAGAGTAGGTTACGTTAGAGAGAAGACATAAACAGGAGTGAAAACACCACCTACTGACAAATTAATTCTGGAAAATGGCATCACCAACGTTTGAAGATCTTATGGACTTAAGAACCCACGGCTAGAGCTCAAAGTTCATTTCAGTCTAGTTATCTATGTAGACCAACAGTTCTGAACAGCAGCTGCCTCAAGGCGCATCAGGAGTGTCTGAAGGCTTTCTTTCTCTGAGCACAAGGAAGAAATTTGTGCATATTCAAGGTATGAAACTTGATCCGTTTAAACCTTGTAGTACTCGCAGATCTCCTGACCATGAGGGTGCGAATATAGGTGCACCAGTACATCGACAGCTTTGCTTTGATGCTCGGCTCACTCCACTGTGAAGGTCTGGTGCAGCACGTAGATTACTGCTGATGCTGCACCCTCCCATCACTTATGAGTAAGATCCCAAGATACTTGAATCCCTCACAGCTTGGAGCAACTACCCTCCCTCAACCGAGAGGGAGCAGCCCAACCCTCAGTTTCCCAGGAGAGAGCCATAGCCACACTCGGAGGTGCTGACTCTCATCAGGGGCTCACTATCATGTAAAGTCATGTGATCTGGGTAATGAGAAAATCACTAGTATGAGCGGCTGAAATGAATTTCCCCATAGGCTGTTTTTATGCTCACCGCAGGAAGATTTTATAGTTAAATAAACCTAAACTAAATATAAAAACCATTCTAGTGAACCCTTTTACCCCTAACCCATCACTGCAGACAGGTTTTTGCAACATTTATGAACGGTTTGCGCTATGGTTTCTGAAAGCAGTGGTTCTGTGCTTTTCAGTGATATTGGGGTCATTACAGTAATCCCAAGCATCGTGCCACAAGATGAAGGTTTAGAGAGAGTTTGATGGAGTTATGCAGAAAACTGGCATTTTGTCAATATTTTAGTGGCAGTATTGTCTGAGTGGCAACACCTATCATTCAAGAGAACGCTGAATGTGTGACGTTGGAGTGGTGGTGTTTGAAGTGAACCATGAGGAGGGTATACTGGTCCTTTTAGGATGGCAGGCGTCAGCCTTATAGATACTTTAAGATGCTCAAAGTTTTATTATTTGAAGAACACTGAATATTTCCTTTGATAAACAGCCTACAGATCAGTTTCCTAATCTGTGTTCTGTTAATTGCAATACTTGTAGTGTGAAAGGCAGGAGATTGGCACCAAACAAAAAAAAAAAAAAAAAAAAGGAGAAGCACCTTCATGACACCGAAAACTCAGACATTAAGCTCAACGTAGCTCTTTAAGCTATTAATCTCGCTTTGTAGTCCATCCCCGTAGGGAGATGATGTAATGGTGTGGAGGAGGCACGCTAAACTTTAACTCCAGTTACTCTTTCCATCCCACTTCTAACCAGTGAAAGTCCAGGAGAATCCAGTTGAGGAGAGTTTGGATGAGGTAGTACAGGAGCATGAAAGTACAGCTGATAATCTGCAGTAGTTATGTGGTAGAATTATGTCGAACCACAGCTGTGTCAGTATGGCATTCCTAATAAAGAGTTTGCTGTGCACAGACTTGCCAGGAACAGGATTTTATTGATATAAATTGATTGAGTTAATTGATTAAGATTCATCCCTCCTCTGCAGGGTCACTTCCCTTGGCCGGATGCTTCTGAATGGACAGATGAGGAGCTTGGTATCCCTCCAGATGACGAGGAATGAGGTGATTTATCCAGTTTCCAGGCAAATGCCCAACAGGACAGCAGAGTTAACTTTCACAACATGCTGTCCAAATGTAAAGTAGATGACCAGCTCACGGTGTAAAAGTCACAACAGATGACTGGAATCTGCTATAATAGTTTCAGCCCTTTAAACTAAAAGTAGAGGTTTTGGCAAGTTGTGTTTTTGTTTGTTTGTTTTTAAACAAGCCTTTCTGAAATATAATGTCCTTCTACTTTATTTGAAATCTATGAAGTAAAAAGTACGTTTTAGTTGATCCACGGGCTTCTCCAGATTCACCAAAAGATTGAAAAGAGATCACTTTTAGCTTTATTGGTCCGCTAACCTCGCTTTGCACACATTCAGCTCCCTGCATGGCTTCAGTTCAGTGCCTAAGGTGAGAGGGCATTTCCTTTTTCTTTTCTTTTTGTCTTTTTTTTTTTGAGGATTTGCAGACTTGTCTGAAAGGTTGACTCTTCAAATCGAAGGATTCTGTTTTTGTCATGTAACATCTGCCTACACATGCAGGCACTTAGCACTTTGAGGATGTTTGAAAGGTGGTGGCATCTCTTATCTGATATAGTTAAACATTTATGTATTTAGCTGTAAAGTTTTAACTAAGTCTGTAAAAGTGAGAGTGGTGCACAGTAATTTTTTTCATGATAAGAGAAGCAGTCAGATTTGTGAAGCGCTCTGGGTAACTTGGGGATATTTTCCACACTTCTTTCTGGAAATGCTTTTTAGGTGAGCGCTGCATGGGTGGAGCAGCCAGACTTCTCCCGGAAGTTGAGGGCTACAGTGCAGCTGTGAAAACCTCCAGTTTCACATGATTACTTAAATGCTGTAACCTCAGAAGCAGCTGTACTTCAGTCTGAACCCTGCAGAGGGCAGTGTTGTAAAGGTTTACCTTAAACCTTTTGCACACCTGGTTCAACTGAGGTTACACTCACAAAGTTAGTTACAAGGACAGGTGTATACGGTGTATTTTTGTGTCTTTTGATTGTCAAGCACTATATAAACTTAAATATTAACCTTTAAGTGACACGTTTGGCCACTTAAAAGAATTATCCCAGGTGCACCAGGCCAATGTAGTGTAATACATGTAATTAATCTTACAGGTTATCATGGTCAGTGTGAGGGGTGCTGATGGTAGTAACGGTAGTGACATGGTGCCTGCAGGCATCGTCAGCACATTATGTTCAAGCAGGGCAACTTCATGAAGGGCGTAAGCTGTTTATAGACAAAATGGTTTTATTCATGTAAACCATTATTCTACTTATAATGTAGTAATAATATTGTTTATTTGAAAAGGTACCGCTTCACTTTGGTGTACCTAATAAAGTGCCCGTTTCTTCTTTGCAGGTCACCACAGAGGATTTGGTTTGCCGGGCGAGTCTTTGGGCTGTTCTGAAAGTCATTGTTGTACATAGACTTAATAAACTTATCTTTAAATTAAAACAGGAAGACCAGCATGTCATTTTATTACTTTTATTTATTTACACGCAATTTCTGAAATGCATTAACAGTGTCACAGTTAGCCAGTGTTTGTATATTTCAAATCATAAGCCATTTAAATCTGGAAAAAACCATTGCAAGAACCAACACATATTTAAAAAAAAAAAAAAAAAAAGCTGAGAGCTGCATTTCAAGGAGAGTGAGGGGGACAAATACTACAGCTTATTACAAACCCTGCCTGCGGGCCAGTTCGTGTTTTTATTCTGTGAGTTAACATGCAAAGACTTCAAAGATTAAAGTGTAGTGTAAAAGAAAAAGGAGGGGTACAAAGGAAACACTGCTTTTTTTTTTTTTTAAATGTTAATTCTGTGTTTTGGATCTCATCACTCACCTGAGGAAGGCTCACACTGTTCAGAGGGCGCTCTTAAAGCTACATGGGTGCAGAGTCAACTTAAACTAGGGTGTCTTTCCACTTAAACAATGAGCTGAACACGTGTTTGGAGGCAGTGAGTGGGAGTAACACCAAATGGGTAAAAGTAGCCTAAAGATACAATGACTGTTAAATCTGACCTGTTGCTTTTTTTTTTTTGAGCTATAAAAACTGAAAAACACTGAAATAAGAAGTTATGAGTGTCTGCATCCATGATGTGTGGCTGGTGGTTAATCGAAGGTTATGTCCATGGCATCATTCCCTGAGAGTGAAGAACTGCACACACACACCTCACATTAAAGAAAAGAAAAAGCCTCAATCATCCACATGTCAGTTCCTCAATCGCTGACCTTTTAATACATCATCTACTTTGGATCAACCACAGTGGCTCAGAATACCTGTTGTTTTGTTTTTTTTGCTAAACGGTGTGGCACTAAGTAGAGAAAGCTCAGGAGTAGATATGGAAGTTTCTTAACCTAGACTATCCGCACATAGCCCATAAACAAACCAAAAAAACCTCTACAGGAACAAAGAGGACGAGGATCGACACAGGCTCTACTCAGCTGGGAAGGGAAAGATGGGTAGCTACTCAACAGATGATCACATGAACTCTAAAAACATCCACATTTACAAAAAATTTTTAAAAGGTTAAAAAAAAAAAAAAAACTCCCTACGAAGGGGGGGGAGAAACACCCTCAGGCTCACTGAGGTTTTTAGGGTGAAAATATAATAAAATCATTACCTCTGTTCAATTAATAAATAATTCAGAATCCATAAAAACAATAAAAAAAAAATCACATAAAACACGAAATAAATTAAGCCAGTCGTTTCAGAGGTGACGACTTGTAATTCCTATGGGAAAACAAATTCACAGAGAGGCAGCATTTTGAGTGACTCCACCCCCACCTCCAACACTAGGTGCAGTTTTACACCTGTTAAAATTCTGCGAGCAGAAGAAACGCACCAAAGTGCTGCCTCTCGCCCTTACCTCTCTCCTTAAAAAAAAAAAAAAAAAAGTTATTGCTGGTGTGATTGAGATAAAGAGGAAGGGTGGGACACAAGCATGAGAGAGTGGAGAGACGTACAAACAAATAAGCACCATTTTGAAATTTCAGTTTCACCACCTCCTCTTTTAGCACCGCGTTTCACCTCCACCCATCCAGGTAAACAGACCCTTCGTCCTGTTCAGTTTGTCACGAATAAAAAAAAAAAAATTTAAAAAAAAAAATATATATATAATAAAAATTAGGCCAGGGGAGAGGTGGAGGGGTGATCAGCAGAAGGGGGAAATACTAGCAAATGTGACACAGGTGATCTTGGCATCAGAAGCAGTGGACGTCTTGCCGCCTCACCCTCTCCTCCCGCCCCCACCAACATCTCTTTTTTTGTCCGTCCAAAATGCCCACAGGAGCTTCAAGTCCACCGTTCCCTGCAGCAACATGCTCCTTTCATGTTTTTGTCTTTAGTGTGCTTGTGGTAAAGTCGTGCGCTTGCTCGTTTCCAATCCGATACCCTGTCTCCTAAGCATGCACAGTGAGCGTGTTTTACGTATCAAAGATTTGTTTCATCTCCAGGCAGTGTCCATGTGATTTCATTTCTTTTTTGTTTCATCCACCCTCCCCCCGATATATTTTAACTGTCTGGTAAAAAATACACAAAACTATCTTCTTCTCTCCCCCTGCTCCTGACTCCTCGCCCTTCTTTCAATGTCTGGGAGGGTTACACGAAGACGCGGTTGTGTCTGCTGAGCTTCAGGATCTTCCCCAGTCTCTGCTTGGCTGTGGCCATGCCTTTTTTGGGCCGTTTGCCTAAAAAAGAGAAAAATGAAAATATTAGCGGGATTTATATAGTAACATCAAATAGTGAGTAACATTTCAACTAACTATCTTCTCACAAATCTGACAAATAATCCATCAAGTGGCCTAATCATGATGATAACCATAAGTGGCCCTTAAAACGGGCCCCTGACACCAAAGAAAGCACCTACTTTATATTACAATAATTAAAGAAACTAATACAAATTAAACTAAACATTGTCAAACAGCAAAAATGAAATAAAACATGATAATGGGGCAGGGATAGCTCAGTAGGTAGCGTGGTGGCCCCATGATCGGAAGGTTGAGGGTTCAAATCCACTGAACGGCTACCCTGAGGTACCCCTGAGCAAGGTACCGTCCCTATACACGGCTGCCCACTGCTTCACTGAGTGAATGGGTTAAATGTAGAGAGTATTGATCCCCATGGGGAAATTAAAGTATACATTAATCGAAATAAAATATACTAACACTTCTTGCACGACAGTTAAGTCCTGGTTAAAATTTGTCCTGATCTTTGATCAGCTTTATTTTGGAAAGGTTTTTTTCTGTACTTTCTATTTAATTTTAAACAGTTTTTAAACACTGAATACCACCTCTCCCACTGTCAGAGAGCTAATTCCCACATCCTGCACATTACGTATTGAACCATGCTTTATCTTCTGTGCCAGTTAGTGTGGACTGAAACAGCTTCTCCATTTTTCTGCATATTAACAAGCAGAAATGATAAAAGTCACATTTCAAACCTTTTGTGGCCTGATTGCTGATTGGTGGAGGGTTCGGGGCATGCCTCTTGGAGGGGTGCAGAGGTGGAGACATTGAGGGGTCACAGTATTGGTAGTCCATCTCTGGGCTGGGGAGCCCTTGATTGTCCCAGGCTTCGCTGCTGCTGTTTCCCTGGCTGTCTATCGGGCTCTTGTCCCCCTGCAGTCGGCGCTGGTGCTGCGCCTGTTCCAGCGGGCTGGGCCACCAGGACTCCTGGAGCGAGTCTGCCGTCTCCGACTTGGAGGAGCACAGCAGACCAGCCATAGACAGCATCCCCTGAATGGCCTCTGCTGTGCTGGGTGAGGTAGGACATTCTCTGTAGGAGGAAGACGAGACTCATTTTTAAAAAAGGTGCCCCGATGGCGCCGTGTTCACGGGGGCCTTTCAAGGATTTTGTTTTATTTATTTATTTGGTTAAACGGCCCACGGATAATCAGAATATTTGAAGAAGCATAATAGTACTGGTCACAGGCCTGCCTTGATCTGTTTCCTCACCGTTTGAGTGGTTTGTGTTTGTGCCTGAGTTTCTCGCCAGACTGGTCCAGCTTTATGTGCCCTGAGCCTGTCTGCTGCTCATCCTCGTCCTCTTCATCCTGGGAGCTCTCCGAGTCTTCGTCAGAAGATGATGACGACGATGACTCTTTATGCTACATTGGACAGAGAAATTTCAAAAACATGCCTCAGAAGACAGCGTAAAAAATGATTACCCAAAGTACACTCTGTTCAGAAACACTGAGCTCTTAAACCGGCTGTGTTTGTATAAATCCTGCACATCGTTTACCTCTGTGGGAAAGTCGCTGTCTGACTCGACATCTGACACACTGGAGTGTCCTGAGACTTCTTCCCCGAGTTCAGTCTTCATCCTCTCCAGATCTCCTGAGACACAAAGGAACACATCGTCAGCTAAATGCTTGCATGGCTACAATCGTCTGTTGGTTTAATATTCACTGAAGACTTACTGAGGAGTGCGGATTTCTCAGCTGTGCTGTGCTGTTCCTGACTGTCATACATCCTCTCAAACTTCACGTCCATGCAACCCTTGGGTGGGCCAACAGACAGTCCCTCATCTTCGGACTTTACAGGGCTGCTGCTTCCCGGTCGTCTCAAATCTCTGCACACACAAATATAAAGTTCATGTTAACATGCAGAGCAGGTGACTAATTT
The DNA here is from genome assembly GCF_057382095.1 of Aulonocara sp. 'chitande type north' Nkhata Bay. Classification (NCBI taxonomy): domain Eukaryota; kingdom Metazoa; phylum Chordata; class Actinopteri; order Cichliformes; family Cichlidae; genus Aulonocara; species Aulonocara sp. 'chitande type north' Nkhata Bay. The sequence goes on along the minus strand of NC_141360.1, from coordinate 27,711,779 downwards.
ATATTGTAATAAACAAGAAGAGGAAAATAAATTGGACTCCTCATCTCCTGACGGCTGCCTCACAGCTCAGAAGAACAGGCTTTGTAGATTAACAAATTCATAGTTTCTGTTGCTGACTAGTAAACCTTTCTAAATTCATTTTTACTTCATGTTATTTTTTTATTCACCAAAGTGGTTTTATGTTGGTTTCTGGAGTTTGTCACCAAAACAAAAGTACTAGTTTGACTGGCTCTGCACACTGATTCACTTTGCTCCCCCACCTGATGATTCTTCCGTTGACCAGCATTAGCCGTATGTGGTTGTCTTCCATAGACTCTGCAGCAGCAGCTGCAGATGCAGTTGACACTTTGTTAAACTTTGCGTGAACCTTGGCACCAAACGCAGGATCCTGGATACAGAATATTAAAAGTATTGTATCAGTCATCAACAACACACACAGAAGCATTTACAAAAAGCTTTAATCGGTGCAAAGCTGCATTTAAGTGAAGACTCCAACTACAATAATAAGTACATAGTGCACCTTTTGGCCTAACTAACGGCATTTTGGTTTCTTCCTTTAATGTAGATTAAACACACATTCTGAATGTTTGCTCCTTGAAGCTCACCTCCTCCAGTGGCCCGACCTCCAGCCTCTTCAGCACATCCCTGGTGTGCTGCTCTAAGATGTCCAGGTTAGTGGGTAGCTTGGGCGCATGGCGCTCCTGCTCCCTCAGTTGCCTGGCGGCCCTTCGAGCTCGCCGTGCCTGGCACAGCCTCTCCACCGTAGCTCGAGTGGACAGGCAGCCGTTTGATCCCGAAGGTACTCCACTTCCCTGAGATTTCACTAGCTTGCTACCACCCACTGGTTCCTCCTAGAAAATAAATGTAAAATAAATCATGCAGTGAAGGTTGTTACAATGTGCAAAAAATAAAAACAAAACCTACAGAATCAAATGATCATTTTTTTTAATTTAATAAGATGTACAGATAAAGCACATGTAAAACTGTAAAGGGTCAAGAAATGGTGCAAATTAATGATGTAAACACTGAGATTACAGCTTGTATATGTCTAAAATGTGGGTCACTTTTATTAATCACTGACAATACCAAAAGAGCGTCAGCTTTTCTCCCAGCTGACACCACCATTTGCATGAAGTCTAAAAAGCTCCTCACCTCTAGGTAGCGGATTTCCTTGGTCAGTTCTTTAATGAGATGGTTCGGCCTGATATTGTCTGGTACCTCGCTGGTGGGTTCGTTCACCTGCAAAGCCGCAACAGTTTACATTCAAAACAGAGGAGTGAGCAGAGAATCTGCCGCCTGCTGCTGACAGATAAGACTAAACGTGGATGCCTCCGGTGACTCCTGTGTCACAAGAACCATGTGGACTGCAGACATGTGAGGTGTAATCAGGCAGAATTTCTCACCTCTCTTTTCAACCAAGTCTTCAGTGCACTGATTAAAGCCTTGACTCCATCCACTAGGTAGGTCGGTGGAGGACAGTTGTCCTCTCGAAGCTCTGACAAAATCAAAGAAGGGAAAACTGTCACGAGTTTTAAGCGAGAAAGCTTCAAACCTTTTAAAACAGTAATGGATTTCCAAAAAGGTAGCATTAAAAGTGGTGTTCAGCAATGGAAATTTCCTGTGGATATTTTGTGTTTTTAAGTTTTGAGGGATCAAAAATAGTGGGGGAAAAAAACAAAACACGTCACACTTTGACCCTCCACTATGTATTAAAGGACTTGCAACCCTGAAATTTACTGTCATATGCAGGTAAAATTTTGCATGACTTCATTAAATATACTAATTCTGAGGGGTCAGGTGGGAGGAACTCATTGATTTTTCATGGAAAGACCCATAAATAAATCTTACTGACACCATTATTTTCTTGCCAAATGTTTTGAATTTTTATGTCAAAATGTTATGTTGCGACAGCTCTTATACACATCTCTGTGGCTTGTGGTTTTGAGTTTTAGACTCTCACCTTTTAGCATTTCCAGGAGGTTCTTTGCCACATACCAACAAATGGCCTCAAAATAGGGAAACTTAAAGAGGTCTGGGGTTTTCAGACGACGCTCCATCTCATAACACCTACAACGCGAACCAAACGTTAAGTGCTAAAGTCTCTAGAAAACACACAAAAATCAAGATGCCACACCAGTGGCAGGCGAGTGGTTTACCTGAGCTGCATGCCAATATTGAGGTTGTGAAGGAAGTTCCCTCCGAATGCCATGCAATCCTGAGAGGTGAGAACAGCGTGGATCCAGCCTGCAGAGGGCAGCAGAGCACAGACGTTTACTCAGCTTATCTACTCTCTGGCTTAGAATGATAACATTCTTAGGGTGGGGCAGAGAAATTACACATGAATACCTGAGGAAATAGGGATTTATACTTCGCTTAATCATATTTTCTCAACATGCAGAAAACAAAATTCGTGACAACAAGACTGCAAGAAACTTTTTTATCCTGCTGAGGCACAGTCACACCCAGCAGCAGGAGATAATGCTGTCAATAACGGCTTCCACCCCAGATAAACAGTGCTCCTAATACAACACAAAGTAGGAGAAAACAGATTCTTTTTGGGGGGGGGGACTGACAGAGGCTGACAGACAGGCCTGATAATACGCTTGACTGACCTACTGTGCTTCCTGACCCCAGCTTAATTCCCACCTCTCCACAGCCTTTCTGCCAAAAGCTCTCTTTCACAATGCTGCTTGAGCTTTCTGAGAAAGCATGGCTGGAAGACTGATTGAGGACATCCAGCAGTTGACGGGCTGAACTGAGCTTTGTCTCTCCGTGTGCCGTAGGGGGGCAAGGGTGAAGGAGCTCTATGGGCTTAAAAAGTCCATTGAGAGACTGATGGACAAATAATGGTATGACTGGATCCATTAGCTTCACTTCAGCGAATCAAAGCATGCTTTGGTGTCATGCTCAGTTAGTGACATGACATCAAAACATCTTTCTACCTTCTTAATGCAACATCAGCAGCGCCACCACAAGGCTGCATAGTCACGTGTAGTAAAACGCCTCAGTGCTACTTTCATCATATGACATAGGAGCTCTGTCTCTCTTCATTTTCCCCTGTAATTATGATCATTAAGAACTGTTTGGGTTGTTGCTCAGGAAGAATTTCCCTCTCTGTTATTTTCCTTTGGCAATAATAGAGGACCTTAAAGGAGCCTGTATTTTCCTGGCAGCATCCATGGGAATCATGATTATTTTTCACTTTTAAATGCACATGGGGAAAAAAACAAAACAAAAAACAGGCAGGTCAGCAAAGCTGGCGCAAAACTGTCAGGCAGTCACCAGAAACAATGATTTAACATCAGCGACACAAACAGCTGCACGTCTGAGAGTGTGGAATTTATTGTGCTTGGAAACCACACACCATTATCCAAGACTTTAAAAGTACTTTGATGACTAGTGTGTTTAGTTTGGTTCAACTAAAATGTGTGTGTGTGTGTGTTTGTCTGGTCAGTGATGTTTGTTTAGGCTGGTGTGAAAGCTCTCAATCACATCCTGGTGTACCGACCAAAGATCCCTTTCAAAAAGGTGTGTCAGGATAGCGGACGTGACTGAGCACGAAAGGCTGAGCTGATTTTAAACCCACGTGTAATATTACAAATAAGCTATGAATACATTTGTCCAAATCATTTGAGCTCTGCACTCGTGCTGACCTGCATGTTTTACCAGTCAGTCAACTGTGCTTGCATCCTTTTTTTCATAAATACATTATCTTTAAAGAGTGGATGTTATAGTGCTGTAACATGCCCTATAATAACAATAACATTGCTCATCTCATCATAAAACATATCATAGCTGACTTTTTGAGCTAATCGTGACAATTAGTAAAGTACAGATGATAAGCTGCCAGTTATCCAAATTTGATTTCTTCATACGTCCAATACCTAGAGGTCTACATAACTGCCATGCTCACGGATCATAGCCTGAACATAAACCATCATTTATCACAATCGTCACTTCTATCAAACAGTTCTTGAACATCCAGAAGATGGCGAGGTTACAACTTTCCAACTGTTTGCCAACCAACAACCAACTGTTGTACTTTCAGAAAGTACAACCCCTGTCAGGTGGGACTTTTTGTGGGGTAAAATAATCTCCCTGGAGCTTAATGTGCTACATAGTTCCTGTGATAGAAATACAGAGTTTCTCAGGAGGTTCCCAGTTCAAACTGACCTTAAGAAAGTTTTGAAAGTACACTTAAAGTCCTTTACTTATCAAATGTGACATTAAAACACCTCACTGACCTGTAGGGATGAGCAGCGTGGTTCCTTGGGGTACAATACACTTGTAACACTTATCCACTTTGTCCCCAAAGAACACTTCGCTCTGATTGGGCGAGGAGCTCCATGCCTCATATAGTGCAAGATTGGTGAGGGTGGGCTTGATCAAGTAGAAGACTTTCTCACCCTGAAAATCAAAAGAAAAAGGTATTTAAGGTAACGAGAGGTTAAACTTGTGAATGTGACGGCACTGCTCTACTAAACACCCGCCCCTCATTCAATCACAAATTAAAGTTAGCTGTAGTTTTCAGAAGCGAGGGGGTGAGACCATCATGATGAGTGCTGCTGGCTGTTTTATGAATTAACTGGATGTGAGAAGCAAGGTGACCCTTCAGAGAGTGCTAGTCTGACCTAAAAACCTCAGTATTTAAAGAAACACTGAATCCCTGAGCTTGATGAACATCAGGGTGGCATGTTCCTCTCTTTAAAGGAGAAAAAAAAAAAAAGCTCTTTAAATCCACACACTCACCCAGAGAACATGATACCAGACAGAGGTGCCTCCAAAGTCTATGTGGAAATCTGTGTAGCTGTCTTTGACCCCCATAAGGCAGTACTTCTGGACAAAGGGTTTAGGGAAGAAGGAGTCGTCTGGCCAGTAGTTCTCAACCCAGGACAACGTCTGAGCCACGTCAGGAACCTCCACCAGCTTTGCCATCCTGCGGGTGATCAGAATCATGCAGCACACTGAGCTTAGGAAAGTTTTAAAAACATATCTGTAGGTCCCTGATTTAATCTCAACCACATCCAATACTGTAGAGAGACTCGACTCTACCCTCAACAGAATAACAAGTCACTGAGGTGAGACTGTAAACGTCCAGCACAATCAGATCTGATGGTAGCTGGTCTTTAACCTGCTAGGTGCCTATAGTGCAAAGTCCATACGATGTCAGACTGCACCAGTGTTAGAACAAAGCAGAATAATATTCTCGGCATTCATCGTTATCAAGCTGTCATCATATAAGGAGCCTCCAGCATGCTACATGCTCCCTCACCTTCACAGTACTCCCAGTAGTGCAAATGCCTGTTTTGTTGTGTGCTACACTTAAAGAGAAACTGAGCAAAATATCCCAACCTGATTCTCACAAATCTGTCTAAAGTGCACGTGTGAAAACAGCTTTGGCTACATCAGAAGGACTTTAAATCGAATGTTGTTCCATTTCTTTCTATTAACTCAGGCAACTATTAAATCAGCTGGAAGCTTCCATTCAACTTTACATTGATATAGATGGCCTTGGTAAAAAATACATCTGGAAGTTTTGTCAAACCTAGTTTGCTGACTCTTGAAGATACTTATTCCTTTTTCGCTTTTAAATCACAGTGACGGACCTGCAGCATGGCTTACTTCGTGTCAGAGAACTCCAGGCTGATGAGGTTGAGGACTTTGGGTCGATGGGGATTGGTGAAATACTTGATAAACTCGCTGAGCTTCATCTTGCTGTCCGCCTGCCGTGCCACATCTATCACGTCGATGACTTTGTTACCACCTAGATGGGAATGAAGTGCCTTTTAGTTTGTGCAATATCAGATTAGATGTTCTGCAGTCACAGACTCCTGAATGAAAATCTTCAAACTTTTTAAATGACTGCAGAGTAGGTGATGGGGTTCAGAGGGGTCAGCAGCCTGCTGGCATCCTCATGTGCTTTTAGAGATCAACCCCTGAGGAAAACTGGCATTAATATGGCAGCATGGGGAGGGGTTGTAGGGGATGCAAGCGAGACAATCTGTCAATCTGTCCAGACCACCAGTCCCAGAGGAAGGGGAGTGGGTGGAGGTGAGAGGGCTGCTACGTTTAATAGCTGTGTGTGCGTGGGAGATCTCAAGCATATAAGGAAATATGTCTGTAGATGTGAGAAAAAGTGTGCAAAAGCTGTGTGTGCATGTGTGTGTTTACTCATGGGATAGAAAACAGATGCTAAAAAGGAAAAGAGAAAAAAGTCAAAGAGAGAGCAAACAGCAAACAGCTCACAGTTGGGAGGCTACAAATCACACGCAGTGACACGCAAGGCCGGAAGTAAGACTGGGGTGCAGTGTGTAGCAAGACAGCTGGTGGTTGTATTTTCCCCACTCCCCTCCCACACACCTTTTTTATTACCCCTGTGCATACTTGTGTGTGCACACACACACACACACACACACACACACACACACACACACACACACACACACACACACACACACACACACACACACACACACACACACACACACACTCCTCTAAAGGCCCAGCTGGCCAGCGTCTGATGACAGAGAACAGGTGGAGTGAAAAGCAGTCAGTCACACAGTGCGAGACAAAGCTGCCTGGAAACCCTGCAACGCCGAGCTCGAGCACTGGGTTCACAAACCCAATTCAATGTTTTTATTTAGTTTTTTTTTTTTTTATTAATGTCAACAAACTAAAGCACCGCTGAGCCAGCTCGAGAGACACTCAATCTAACCGACATCCCACCATAAAGACAATGATATATGACGACACCCAGTTATGTTAAAGAGCCAATTAACTGAGATAATTGTTGCAAATATGTCTTTGTCATCAGACAGGAACCAGAAACTTGTTACTCACTGCATTAATTTTAATGTAAAACAATTATTTCCTCATGAATCAAACGTTTTGGGAGCAAAATGCTGTAAAAATAATTAACTCAACACTGAAATCAAAAGATGAATCCTACTTTATTTTTGACCGTTTTGTAGGAATGAACATGATTGTAACTATGAACATGCACGGCAGGGTTTGTTATATTAAATACTGGGATGAGGGACTGGAATAGCTCCTTCTATAATAGGTTTTTGTGAATCGGGCTTTAAAAAAAATATATACTTTTAATAAAGTGCTGGTAATAAGCCATTGCCTGTCAACAGCAACCTTTACTCTTCCTCAAAGCACCAGTTGGGTGCTTTAACAGGTGACCTCAAAGTTGAGCTGAGTTTAATTTGGTATCCACCCATTTTGTGCTAAGTGTCATAAGGAAAACTCATATTAATATTAGTTTAAGCCAGTCAATGTGATCTGATTAGTCAATAACAAGCATCAAGACAACTTTGATGGTGCAATACAAACTTGGTTTTCCCTTTCTGGTTTCTTTGTCAGGTTTTGCATAGTTTCATGTAAAACCTCAAACCATTTCTAAAAAGCTTTGCCCTGGAAGGAGTTTTTCAAAATCTCCAATGTCTGTGACCTAAAATGCTTTTCATGTGTGAATGAAAGACCAAAACGCATTCAAAAACCAACTTCTCCAAGACACCTTTCTAATGTGGACAGGGTCTCAGTGTAGTTAGCTTCTCAAGTGGCTTTGCTCATTTGTGTTTAGTTTTATTAGCTTCAATATTAGTTCAGTTCCTATGACAGCTGGGACATGCTCCAGCTCCTGCTACAGCCCTGAAATGGGTAAGTGGAAAAAAATTGAAGAATCGATAGTTTCAGGTTTGGCGTTTTTATTATTATAAATGAGAGGTTATTTGTCAGGGTCTCTGTACACAAATAACAATGTTCATCAGGCAGACTGTGCTAACAAATTCCATCAAACAGAGACAAAAACTAAAGACATTTTCTCATTTTTTTTAAATTTCAGTCAGTTTCATTTTTTTCTAAAGTTAGCCAAAATATTTTTTCACACCCAGTTTGAGCCTTTATTTTAGTTTTAATTAACTGTAATGCCCTTGCCAACATCGGCTGTCATCCTTCAGTTGAAAGTTTACATGCCAGTTTACTCTGAAACAGCTGGCATTAAACCTAATTTTCTACATCAAAGTACTCAAGCGGTCTAGAGGCTGGTCTCTGCAGCTGTCATCTGCATTCTTCCCCTCACAGAAAGAGAGAGGGTTGCTAACGGTGGGTCGCATTGTAACATCTTAGGCTGCGTCTACACAGGAAGTGATTTACAGAGAAACGGAAACCAGAGAAAGTTAAAAACATTCGACAACTACAGCCAAAAACAGGAAAAACACAGAGCGGGCCAACGCCAAGACAAACTTCACTCAACTTCAGAGCAAGCATTTGATACCAGTGATTGGCACATAACAAGTTAATAAATGCATAACAAGGTAACCTAGGCAACCAGAGCCTGTGTCCAGAGATGAGTGAATACTTGTTGGTAATTAAATAAATTAAGAATAATTAGGTTTACTGACTGAACCCTTACTCCTTCCTAGCAAGGGCACCTCGCCCTGGTTTCCATTCATTACAGTGGGGCAAAAAAGTATTTAGTCAGCCACCGATTGTGCAAGTTCCCCCACCTAAAATGATGACAGAGGTCAGTAATTTGCACCAGAGGTACACTTCAACTGTGAGAGACAGAATGTGAAGAGAAAATCCATGAATCCACATGGTAGGATTTGTAAAGAATTTATTCGTAAATCAGGGTGGAAAATAAGTATTTGGTCAATAACAAAAATACAACTCAATACTTTGTAACATAACCTTTGTTGGCAATAACAGAGGTCAAACATTTACTATAGGTCTTTACCAGGTTTGCACACACAGTAGCTGGTATTTTGGCCCATTCCTCCATGCAGATCTTCTCGAGAGCAGTGATGTTTTGGGGCTGTCGCCGAGCAACACGGACTTTCAACTCCCGCCACAGATTTTCTATGGGGTTGAGGTCTGGAGACTGGCTAGGCCACTCCAGGACTTTCAAATGCTTCTTACGGAGCCACTCCTTTGTTGCCCGGGCGGTGTGTTTTGGATCATTGTCATGTTGGAAGACCCAGCCTCGTTTCATCTTCAAAGTTCTCACTGATGGAAGGAGGTTTTGGCTCAAAATCTCACGATACATGGCCCCATTCATTCTGTCCTTAACACGGATCAGTCGTCCTGTCCCCTTGGCAGAAAAACAGCCCCATAGCATGATGTTTCCACCCCCATGCTTCACAGTAGGTATGGTGTTCTTGGGATGCAACTCAGTATTCTTCTTCCTCCAAACACGACGAGTTGAGTTTATACCAAAAAGTTCTACTTTGGTTTCATCTGACCACATGACATTCTCCCAATCCTCTGCTGTATCATCCATGTGCTCTCTGGCAAACTTCAGACGGGCCTGGACATGCACTGGCTTCAGCAGCGGAACACGTCTGGCACTGCGGGATTTGATTCCCTGCCGTTGTAGTGTGTTACTGATGGTGACCTTTGTTACTTTGGTCCCAGCTCTCTGCAGGTCATTCACCAGGTCCCCCCGTGTGGTTCTGGGATCTTTGCTCACCGTTCTCATGATCATTTTGACCCCACGGGATGAGATCTTGCGTGGAGCCCCAGATCGAGGGAGATTATCAGTGGTCTTGTATGTCTTCCATTTTCTGATGATTGCTCCCACAGTTGATTTTTTCACACCAAGCTGCTTGCCTATTGTAGATTCACTCTTCCCAGTCTGGTGCAGTTGTACAATACTTTTCCTGGTGTCCTTCGAAAGCTCTTTGGTCTTGGCGGAGTTTGGAGTCTGACTGTTTGAGGCTGTGGACAGGTGTCTTATACAGATGATGAGTTCAAACAGGTGCCATTCATACAGGTAACGAGTGGGGGACAGAAAAGCTTCTTACAGAAGACGTTACAGGTCTGTGAGAGCCAGAGATTTTCCTTGTTTGAGGTGACCAAATACTTATTTTCCACCCTGATTTATGAATAAATTCTTTACAAATCCTACCATGTGAATTCATGGATTTTTTTTTCACATTCTGTCTCTCACAGTTGAAGTGTACCTCTGGTGCAAATTACTGACCTCTGTCATCATTTTAAGTGGGGGAACTTGCACAATCGGTGGCTGACTAAATACTTTTTTGCCCCACTGTATATATACACACAATATATAGTTCGGATTGAAAACAATAAATAGGTCAATTTAAAGACTTTCCATCATGTGTAGAACTTTTTGACCAATCTTTGACCACACACCGAGCTGGCAGCAGAAATGCTCGACAGCATCGGCGTTTACTCCAGTTGTCCCATTGTCTTCAAACTGGAAGAACTGTAATCCCACACTCAGACCCCAGTCACAACACCTGTGCCTTGGCTTAATGCTCAATAGGGCATGGGAGAGAGAGATAACGTGAGAAAGGGAGTCTGTAATCTGAACTTAATTATAAAAACACTGGTGGGCTTGGTAATGGGCTTGTAATAGGAGCTGGGAAGTAGCAGGCTGTTTCGGTAAGGAAGTGCAGTGGTCATGGAGAGGGCAGTGAAAGCTTAGCCGTCGCTCATTTAGAACGCATTCAGCCATCGTCTGATGCCTGATAAGTGGGTTAAAACCCATGAACCTGGAAACTGGTTCATATTGACACACACAGATGGCGCCTGCTCAGCAATGGCCACTTAGCTGGCTGGTGTAGCGTTATTTCATTAGCTTTTAAGCAGCTTCCAATGATGATGTGTAGTCCAATCACAGAAGTCACATCCTTCCCAGACAATAAACACTAATGTTTTGTTGTAAATTACATACATACATGTGACAACAAAGCCAAGTTTTCTTACCCACATACTGCTCCACATCTTTGACAGAAAAAGTAGAGGGGGGTAGTTTCAGACCCAGACCCTCCATTTCGGTGACTGCTATGGGGTAGTTGAAGCCTTGCCTCTCCAAGTACCTGGTAGTCACCAGCTCACCCTTCATCCGTATCAGAATCTCCTCGGCACTGAAAACCAGATTGTAATAAGTTAATTCAAGCTGCCAGTGTTCTCAAAATAAAACCATAATGGTTTTAGCCATGCAGAGAGTTGCTTTGTTTACTTTACTACCCAAACCACAACACAATATAGGTGAAAATATTGTGTTTGTGGTGGTGGTAGCATTTTGACCCAAAAAGAGCCTACAGACATGCAAGCTGCTCTGTGAGGTGGTGATTAGGCACACTGAGAGGATTACCCAGGTCACTACATATCACCCATTTAATCCTAACGACAACCTTGGTTTTTCACCTGAGATAAAGTCAGGTGAGCCACTGACTTTTCATAAAGATTTCTACAAAAATGTGATCACAATCAAGAAAACTCTGGACCCAGTAATGTGTTTTTCTTTCTTAAAGCCACACTGTTTTGTGTGACTAAAAATATTCCAAAGCTACACATTTTTTCCAGAATCAGTGGTCGTGAAAATGTAAATAATCCACACACTGGAACTATTTTCTTTTATAGAAACAGAATCAATCAAACTCCCACTAGATATCTGTAAACGTGAGAACACAGAACAAAACAGTTTGCCTGGCTTAAAACCAAAAGAAGCAAGCGTGTACATATTTATGTCTTCTCCTAAATCCACTTTAACCTGTATGAGCATTAAGTTAAGAATTTCGAGTTTTTTCAGCAAATTAGAAAAACAATCCAGTTGGTCAGAAGGATTAAGTATGAGAAAAAACATTTCCAAAATGAAAGAGAGAACTGGAAAAACACAAACAAATTCTCATACATTTGCAGTTTTTCTCTTTTCCTTTGTAACTTTCTAATGCAAAGCCTTACTTAAGCCTTTAACTGCATAGACAACTTTACAGGAGCCCAATTTTGAGCCTTCAAAAGTAGACATGATTCACAAATCAGAAAATCGCACTTTTAGTTTACCTGAATAAAATATTCCACTAGGCAAGGCCTTTAGAGTTTTAAAAGTGTGGCTCTTTGGGGAGGGGGGGGGGTGTTGATATCTACCTGGGGAATGTCCTGTTTTGGAGCTCCTTGATAAACACTGAGGTGCCAGCCTGCACCGGCTTCGATCCATCGTCTGGCTCTGTGTAGTCATGCCTGTGCCAGTTGTTGCGCTTTTTCACTGCAGAAAACAAAAAAAAGTAGGTTTGAGTTTCACTGGGCTGTCTCGTCCTAATGTAATAATGCCCTCTTGAAGCACCTTCACACAACAACATTGTAAATTATGCAGATCACAATCACTTGTCACAAGCACATTAATTCACTACTCAGCCCCTGTGCCCAGGGGTGGATATCGAGGGGTTTGTCCAATCAAAGTGGAGGGTTTACAGCACCATTCAATTAGCTTCTTAATGTCTGCCCTCAGGGTTGTCAAAGGTTAACCTATTCCCCTCCCCCCCTTAACCCAAAAAAAAAAAAAATCTGACTCGACTAACACTGCAGAGAGCGGCCTTCCCCCCGGGACTGTCCAGCATATAGAGACATGGGTGAGACAAGGTAGAGAATCAGAGTATGGTGCTGTTTTCACACATGCACCTCAAAGAATTAGGTCATACTTTCCGCTGTTGTGCTTTCTCACATGTAGCACACATCAGGAAATAGTTTGCTTCAGATATACTGGCTAATGGAAACACTTTACTGTTTAGGCTTCAGAGCTGCCAAGATAACAGATGCAAGAGGGTGCCAGGGCTCTAGAGTGCGACCAAATTGGTCGCAAATGCGACCAGATTTTTCAGTGGTGCGACTAAAAAAAAATCTTAGGTCACACCGGTGCGACCAACTGTTCGAGTAAAAAAATAAAAAATAAAAAAAAAAGTCTCTGCAACTCGGAAAGTCTCCGTGTGGTCAACAACAACATATCATGCCCATATCGTGGTCTAAACCAAGCAGAGACAGTCAGGGGCGGTACCTCTCTGATTGGTCATGTACGTTTGAAAGTGCAAGTGGATAGAGAGGGGTGAGCTTGAATAAAGCGATATCAATTCATTAAATCCTGAATCGACTTTTAAATATGAATATGAATTCCCTCTTTGCTGTTTTGCTTCCACCGCGATTTAAAAAAATAAATAAATAAATAAAATCACACTTTATGCACAGCTCTCTCTCTCTCTCTCTCTCTGTGTGCACTTCAAGAACAGTTTCCCCATCTCAGATCTCTGTTTTCTGCATTATTCATTCGCTTCTTACCCACCAATATACCGTTATTTACAGCACTCTTTCTTTCTTTTCTTTTCTTTACTTAAATGACCTCAGACAAGAAAGCCTATTTTCTGCTGTTCAATACTGAAAATATTTAAACTTTTTAAAATTATACAATATTGCAGAATATTTTTAAGGTTATCTGCTATAAAAAGCCAGGCCAGGAAAATCTCCTTCATGTTTTTCTGTGTTTTTTTCTCAGTTTGACACAAAGGCATCTGCTGTGATGCTCACAATTCTGATGAAGTCTCATAAGTGTCAGTACTGATAAATGATGAGAATTATAATATTTCTGACAGTCTGAGGCAAAAGTGAATCGAAATCAAATGGATTATAGAAATCAGTGATGATGCCCAGCCCTAGTGAGTAGCCTAGGCCTGACAGAAGTGGATGTAGCTGTGGGTAATAAGAAAGGATGAAAAGAACTATTTATAACTTTTTGGTTAAGTTAAGGCCTGATCCATCTGAAATTCATAGCCAGTGCTCTGACACGGAGCCATCAACCTCTGAACTTTGAAAAAGCACAGTGTATCCAGAAAACACATTATATGCTGCAATAAATGCACTGCCCAAGTGTCCCCTCTCCCCACTGCCTTTCAGCGGCAGGCAACAGCAAACAGGTCGTCAGAGAAGGCCAAGATGATGATTAAGTTTAACATTGTCTACAATATTGCCAAAGAGTGCCAAAGCACTTTAAGCACAAGATTGGTAGTTAATCATTTACAAATCAATATTGTCTGTATAGACAGCAAAACCCCCCACCACTACCACCACCAAAAAAAAAAAAAATGCACATGTAAAACAGCGGTGTTAAGCTATGCGGTTGAAAAATTTGGGTGCTCCCAACTTTTGTGCTGGTGGTTTCTTAGGCGCACCAGTGCAACCGTTGCAAAAAGTTAGTCTAGAGCCCTAGCGTGCACAAAACAACTATTCATAAGTAGTAAATGCACACTAATATTTACTGAGATATTTGCTGCAATCTGACATTAAATGGACTATGCACTATGAAACTGCCAGGTTGCATGCACCAAGGTGTCTAGAAAAGTTCAGGACTGCAGTGTGTGTGAGTGTGTGCGTGAGAGAGAAAAAATGGCTTCAGGAAGCAGCAAAGACTCACTCAGGGAGGGTCCGTGTACGACATCACAGTTGGGACAGTGGTAAACATCAATATCCACAGCATGGTGCTCTTCTACCTGTACACAGCTGGAAAGAAATGAGATACAGAGTTAGGGCAAGTCCCCTACAGAGGTTTATACCGTTTTTAAATTGCCAGGAAAAGAAAACACGCCATCACAAGATTTTGCCCAAACATATACAAAGCATTTACTATAATAATGTATGTATGTAATAATAAACCCTACCAGCTGAAGGCATTCATTGCATTTACAATATATATGGTCTTTCCTTATACTTTAAAGTTCCTTCAGATAACTTATCCTGTAAATGGTGGCATATAAACCACTTTCAATCTAACTGAAATGAGTGGAACAGGTCTACTGCTTTACAAGCCCGTTCAGAAATGAAACGAGGACACCACAATCTTTATCTGACCTGGACAAGCTAAAGCAGATGAAACGCTCCCAAACTCCTGTCAAATGCTGTGTGTGTTTCAAGCAGAGATGCCAGGGGTCACAGGTCAAAGATAAAAAGAAAGAGGAAAAAGCAGCGCACACTTAGGTCAGGAGACCAAAGATAGCAGTTTTATTTTTTTCCCCTCCAACAAATGTTCTATCATTTCACAGTTATGGCTTCATTATTATTATTATTTTTTTTTAAAAAACAAGCTGAATGATCTGGCCTCTTCTCATCATATAATTTGCAGTGCATTTATCAAGAGGAGCTGCAGTACAGCGGTGTCACTCATGCTGCTACTACCCCTGAGTATCCTGCAACAGCCAAGCCACAGGAACCAACTCACATGCATTCCTGGGTTGCATACCGGAGCAGCATGGGTTGAACAGCAACTTTGTTCGGATTGTGGACAATGTGTATAGTGTGATAAGCCAAAAAGTACAAACTAAAACTGAACTATCCTAATTCACATGACCATCCATCCATTTTCTACCACTTATTCAGGTCTGGCTCACAGAGCCAGCAGCCTAAACAGAGATACCCAGACCTCCCTCAACCCAGCTACCTCCTTCAACTCTTCAGATGGTCAAAAGAGGCAGTCCCATCCATCCGAGGGACAGAATCTCTCCTGCATGTCTTCAGTCTGCCCTGTGATCTCCTTTCAGCTGAACATGCTTGAAACACCTTGTTCCTTAAAGTCCCAGGATCCTTATTGGACGCTCAAACCGACTCAGCTGGTTCCCTTTTTATATTTAGGAGCAATGGCTCTACTGAAGTCATCACCTTTCTAATGAAGACCCCGAATGCTCTAAAGAGGAATAGGCGACGGTTGGACTGCAGATCAACCAGTAAATCAACTGCTCACATTCGCTTTCAGCTCTGCACACATCTGACAATCCTCCCGTGTCCTCCTTTCCTCACTTGTTGAGAAGTCCCTAACATAATTCAAACTCCTTCACTTGGGGCAACAACATATTACCAACCAAGCATGTAGACTCCACCCTTTTCTGACTGAGAATCGTGGCCTTAGAAGTAGAGCCCTGGCAGTTTAGCTTTGAGCTCCAAATCAGCCAAGTGTGAGCTGGTGATCAATGAAGCAAGCAGGACTGTGTCATCCACGGAAAAGCAAACACTTAAACTTCAGGCCACTGAAGCCTGCACCATCCAAACTAAGATTGTCTGCAATTTGTCGACTAGATGACTAATCACTACTGTCACTAGTGTGCACCTGACCTCTTCACTGATACCCAGTGCTGATAAATCTGCCCATTAGCCACTAGATGGAAGTTAGCACAAATCTATAACATTTCAGATTCAAACCCCCCCAAATGATGCAATTAGAAACTAACAAATAACTTAGACTCAATGCCCCCACAGTTTTCTGTGAACATTGAAAAAAGTAACCAAAGTAAATTTCAGTTTAGTTTTAAATTTAGCTTCCTTCTACATTTTGCCCATAGTGTCACAGTTTGAGAACCACATTAGTGTTTTACTTCTTCTGACTGCACGTGGCATCAATTTGTGGAGATTCTCTTCCCCTGAGATCAGTACTCCAAAAACAAATGAAGAAATCTTGTTGCTTTTTTTTTGTTTGTTTTTTTGAGAGAACCAGACAGACGCCAGCTTCATTACTGGCCTACAAAATCCCTTCCTGCAGCACAGCAAAAAGAGGTTTATAAACAGGTTTGTTGCTGATATAACCTTTGCTTTTAAAGGTGAAAGCCTGCAGGGGGGATAGAGCTGACCGAAGCCTGCTATCAGCTTTGATCTACAAGGAACTGCAGGAAAACTGTAAAGGAAATAAAGCAGAGGGCCATTAACTCATCAGGAAATGGTGAGCTTGTGTGAATGCCTGCCACCCCCCACATCACCCTGGTGCACAAACAGGATATCAACCATACCACACAAAATCTGAACTGTTGTTGGTTGGGTATAAGGGCAAACAAATGCATTAGTACAGTAACTAATTAAATATCCATTTAGCTGTAAAGAACTCACATTTATCTCTTTTGAAAGTTACTTTTCCACTCTCCTACAACATCCATAAAAGACAAAAAAAAAAAAGCTGAGAGAAGCACTCCTGCTCCTGCACGTGAGCAAATGGATAACTAGCAGTAACAGTGTACAGTGTTTGGCTGGCGACTAAGCCTAGCTCATGTATCAGGAATCTTTGTTCAAACATGTGGCCGTTCGCTGGGGGAAAGCATGAGTCACAGCTCTCTGCCGCTGGGTTCGCTGAGACGTGTGAATACAGCGTGTGCTCTGGGCTGACGTGACCTTCTTGCTACTTTCCTTTATATAACACCGCAGTGGGAAATAAGGGCACTGTGCCACATACGCCACCCTGACTCAGCGCGCGTGTTACCTGTAATGATTACCACTTTAACCCGAGCTTGTGAGTCTATGTGGACTTGAGACAGCAAATGTAAAAATGGGAGAGGAAAGAAAAGAAAGGGGCCAAGTATTTCCTGCTGCCTTACTCGGGCTTGATGACTCACCACAAAGCGGGGTGAGTGTGCAAACAGCTCTTGAACCGACATGAACCTCATCTGCTCAGTCATACATCATCTCAACTCATAAGATAGTGTTATCATGCATTGTAAGACAACAAAAAGGTCAGAGAGAGTACAACCAGGGTGAGCAACACAGATACCCCACAAAACCTTGCTTTATTCCCTGATAGAGCTGCCCTCTGACAGCACTGCAGCAGATTACCGAGCTAAACATCCCTTCCTGAATGAGCGGAGATGTGTGTACTTGGCTAAACCCTCGCCATCAACAGCCCCTCTCCTCCACTTCCTCTCATCAAAGGCCTCCTTCCTGTGTAACTGAGAGGGTTTATTCATTAGTCCACGCACTGTGAGGGGGTTCATTGTCCTCAGTGATCAGTGCAGAAACACAAAGGCTGGAGGCTGGCATCGCCATTATTTTAAGCTCCAAATAACCGCTCCGCATGGGGTGTCGACACACCTACATTAGGGAACTGGCAGATCTCTAATGGATGGGTGGTGGAGATGGAGAGGATATGAGGGCAGTTAAACACACCTGGCTGTCTTTATGTGCCCCAGAGGAGCACCTGACTCGTCCGAGTGCGCTCAGGCAAGGCTTACATAAACAGAGCCGGACTTGGACAGCAGTAAGAGCCACTGAGGTCTGACAGATGGATAAGGCTCTGTCATTCTGCCCTCAGGGGTTAAATCATTTTAGCCAGCTAGGCATAAAAGCAACATATCACCCGTGCATTGTTTACAGTTTGAAGGACACAGCAGGGCTTTCTGTAGTCAGCTGGTAAACAACAAAAAGAGGATCACTTTGTTGTTTATAGGGTGTCAGGGAGCCCCTGGGAGTTTTAAACAACTTAATTGTTTTCAGTGCAGGTTGAGCTGCCCTGAGGCCCGCAAGCACTGGGACTCTGTTTTCACATGTCTTCAACATGGCTGAGCCCCATTTAAAACCTAACGAGTCATCAGTCTTACGAGTGTTTGCTGCTGAAAGACGCAACACAACAAACACAGACTGAACTCGCTGTGCAGATTCACAGTTCATAACATACAAATTATTGATCTATTATTTTGGTACATCAGCTATCAGTTTGATATTGTAATTTAAAGTGGTTTTCTAAACTTCCTTTAATTTGAACTGTGTGGTATATTCTTTACTGTTATAATTCAAACTGACTAGTAATCAATACATGATGCTTTTGACCCTTAATCGACTTTGATTGAGCCAAATGTAATGTTATTTCCACCCCAATGAGAGTCAGCTGAATATAAACAAGAGCTATGAGGCTGTCTTTACTTCAGCCAATCAACTTATCAGACATCTAAACAGATGATCTGAAACATCACAGACAGCAGTAGTTTAAAAAAAAAAAAAAAAAGGGGGGGGGCACTTCCACTTAGCCTAAACACCAAAAAGGCTCTCCACAGAGGTGATCTATCTCTCTTTAGTGTGCTCACACTCTGTGCGACATTGACAGATCGCGCATTGAACTTGGCTCGCCGTAGCTCCCATCAGTCATTCGCTCCATCTCATTGAGCACCACTGGTCTATCATCGCCCCCACTGTCCACACGCACATTAGACAATGGGCAGACCGGAGGGCCTGACACCTACACTGTGATCTGATGTGACCTACCGGGGATTTACATCCATAACACTGATGTAAATTTGCATCTAAGAAACGCATGAAGCAGAGGCAGAGGCATTTACAGAGGCAGGTCTTGCAATCAGGTGAGGCTCAAAATGATGAATGGCCCTCAGACTTACACCTGAAATCTAAACCAAAGGGTATAATAGTGGGTTATACTGCTTCAGGGCACTGTTACCCCTGCAGATAGTCAGGACAAAAACCTGAAGGGGCAGCAAAGTAAACCAAAGAGGTCAGAAGATTAGTAACAGAGACCCTCAGAACATTTCTTCTGCAAACAATCATTTTGTATTTTTTTCAAATGCTTTTTTCTCATTCAGGTGTAAGTCTACCGCTGTAGGCAATGTATAACTTTTAGATTAAAGTATTTATCAAATATCTAATAGGCACCAAAAAATATTCTGTTGGCCCATGAGGTTAAAGTACCATTTTTAGAAGCAGTTACAATAAAAGACAAAATTTCTCTTTTAGCACATAAAAGAGAAGATGTACACAATGTGGTCATTTTTAACTTTACACAATCTACCTTATTATTTAAGCACTAATTCCACTTAATTCTGGAAATAGTACTTTCCAGTACTCTGAAAGTAGTATTATGACTTTAATCATGAGAATCATGTTCTTTGATTTCTCCAGTGCCTTCAACACTATTCTTCCCTCGGTTCTAAAGGACAAGCTGGTGAACTCTGGAGTGGACCATCACCTCACTACCTGGATCCTGGACTACCTCACCGACCGACCACAGTATGTGAGGACTCAGGGCTGTGTGTCGGACAGGGTCGTCTGCAGTACGGGGGCCCCACAGGGAACGGTTCTGGCTCCGTTCCTCTTCACCATCTACACTGCAGACTTCTCCCACAATTCCACCCAGTGCTTCCTGCAGAAGTTCTCTGATGACTCTGCAATAGTCGGCCTCATCACTGATGGGGACGACAAGGAGTACAGAGGTCTGACCCAAGACTTTGTGGACTGGTGCCAGCTGAACTACCTCCAGATCAACGCCAGTAAAACCAAGGAACTGGTGGTAGACTTCCGCAGGCACAAGCATTCTCCACTGCAACCACTGAACATCCAAGGTATGGACATTGAGGCTGTGGACAGCTACAGGTACCTTGGTGTTCATCTGAACAATAGACTGGACTGGACTCATAACTCAGACGCCCTCTACAGGAAAGGGCAGAGCAGGCTGTACCTGCTGCGGAGACTCAGGTCGTTTGGAGTGGAGGGCCCACTCCTGAAGAAATTCTATGACTCTGTTGTGGCTTCTGCTATCTTTTATGGCGTGGTCTGCTGGGGCGGCAGCATCTCTGCTGGGGACAGGAAGAGACTGAACAGGGTGATCCGAAGGGCCAGCTCTGTTCTAGGATGCCCTCTGGACCCAGTGGAGGTGGTGAGTGACAGGAGAACGGCGGCTAAGCTGTCATCCCTGATGGACAACATCTCCCACCCCATGCAGCAGACTGTGACAGCACTGAGCAGCTCCTTCAGTGGGAGACTGCGGCACCCACGGTGTGGGACGGAGAGATTTCGCAGGTCTTTCCTCCCCACTGCTGTCAGACTCCATAATAAAGACTTTAACTGATCAAGCACACACATCCATACATATGCAATAATACTAAGTGCAATAATCCTTTCTGTCATCGTTGTATTTTTACTCAGTTGTATATAGTATTTGTATTCTATTTTTATCTTATTGTATATTTATTTTATTTTATTCTACTGTATATAGTATTTTATTTTATTCTATTCTGTACAGTTGTGTACTGTATTTATTCTTATTGTATTCTAATTTTTGCCTCATAACTCTTGCACTGTCCACTTCCTGCTGTGACAAAACAAATTTCCCACGTGTGGGACTAATAAAGGTTATCTTATCTTATCTTATCTTAAAGTAAAAAATAATAATTATTCAACTTTATTCTTGAAGTAGTACTTCTATCTTGTTCTCATAACAGTACTTGACTTTATTCTGGAAATAGTATTCAACTTTTTCCACGAAGTAGTAATTTTATTTTCATCTTGAAGCTACTTCGAGTAGTATTTCAACTTTATTCTCATCATTGCATCTGACTTTATTCACAAAATAGTATTCTACTTTAGCCTCAAAGAGGTATTTCCACTTTAGCATCAAAGCAGTAGTTGTTCCCAACTGGAAAAAGTATTTCTGTCTTCCTCTCAAAGCAATATGTTGACTATTTTCCTGAAGTAGTAGAGGGCTATGCTGTAGTTAATGTAGATTTAATGCAGTATTACAAATTTTGAATTATTAAAGAAATACTATAAACTAATAAAACTGAAGTGAATAAGAAACACAATGTGGAAACTAACTGAACCACAACTGAATAAAAACAAAAATGAATATGACTGCATTAAACTGTAATAAAGAGATTACTGAAAACATGGGGGGAGTTTATCAGGACTTTTTTTCAGCTTTCCTGTAACCTCACTCTTTACAAATCTGATGCTGATAAACCGTGACACTGATTCAGACAGCCTTACCACATTAAAGTACAGCTTGTTTTGTTTACTGAAACACAGGTGATAGAAAACAGGACACTCTCCAGCAACCAAGACAAAAGTCTCCCACACAAACACCAACAAGAACTAGCAAAATGAGCTCCTCCGCTTTCCCCTCCAATGGCGTGCCATCACCCACAGCCAGAGAATATCCCTTTCCTTCTGGCCTGCCTCGTGGGAAAGAGGCTGGAAATGTGGCCGTTTTTGGAGCTTTGCTGTGAGTATGTGCGTGTGTGGTGTGTATCTGCTTATTAGTCATCAATGGGGGAAGCTCCAACATTTGTTCCTTTTCTTGCTGGCAGATGACACACAGCTAGTCTGTTTTGGCGCTGACACACCACAAATCCTGGCTGCTGAGTTTTTTGGCAGCACACTTGGTGGTTACGCAATGGCTTCCGTCATTTCAACATGAGCAACCCCCCACCTTAAAAACCAAAAAAACAAAACAAAACCCAGATTATTGTATTCCTAAGCAGTCACTGTGGAAATGCACCCACACAGGCTGACTTGAAGAGTTGCCTAGGTCAGCCCATGGACTTAGAGCCACATTAAAAAAACAAGAGAAAACTGCAAAAGAAAGAAAGTCGGATGCTGAGAAAATCTCATGCTCAAGCAGTGCGTCACAATATTAGGTGTGGACTGAAATTTGTACATTTTAGGCAATGTACATTACACAACATTAAGATTCCCATCAAGATTTCAACAGCTTCCACCTACATCTACGCATGAATCACAAAAACATCTGCTACCTGCAATCACAATAGAAAAGAAAAAAACAAACCCCAAAACAAAACAAATACAACACACACACACAAAACCCAGACACGTGCCTGCTTGGTACCTTTAAATAATTCCCCTGCTTGCCACTAGGGGTCCGAGGCCATGTGCCTCCTCTTTCTAAATAGGGGGGTGGGGGATTTAAATTTCGCCAACTGTCAATCAAAAGCCAAACCATAACAATCTCCTCGTTTCCCCCACTTACTTTCTACCAATATCAAACCAGCATTTAAAACAAAGCTCATGTGTATTAAATAATAGATATAAACTACCAGCTTGCTATATAATTAACGTACAGGTTGTGCCCAAACAAGTTGAAGTTGTTTATTAGATCTTCTTGTATCATTAAGTTTAAAATACAACTCAGACGCCGCCCGAGGCTGCCGTTACCTTTAATAACCTGCCAGCTCTGGCACACTTTGTACACTAGGGCTGGTTTAACTGGATTTAAATCGACTGAATCACAGCGACATCAAAATTAAAGTTATCCTTTAAATAACTCTACGGAAAGGTAGTCACGTACGCTTTTGATCACCCGTGTTGACTGAAACAGCTCGGTATACCATCAGCTATAAGATCTACTTTCTATTGGGCTCTATTTAAGTAAATGCCGCTGATTATTATAATAACTACAAAGAGCTGGATCATGTCGTTTTGTTTAAACTTATCTGCGGCACGATGGAGTTCATTAATGTTGTTTTTAGGGGCGCGAACCCCCACTTTCGCCCGTAAAGTCGTGTCAATAGACGGTTTAAAACCCCCGTCGCCCACCGCTAACGGTTAGCACGCTAAGTTAGCCAAGACCGCTCAGAGAACCGTCGCCTTTTCTTAAAAAACAAACCGTGTTTCTCGCCTCCATGTAACTACACCTCTTTAGGATGTCGCAGACTACATACCTGCCGTGAAACCAGTCTTTACAGATGTCGCACTCGATCATAAACCGGCTCACATCGTAGGGCTGCCGGCAGACACAGTACAGCGGGGCCGCCGCCATCTTCCTACTGTCCCCAAACAACGCAGGAATGAAGCGGGCGGGGATTTAACCCAACATCCGGAAATACCCGAGGGGGGAGCCGAGCACGCACGAAATCCGCCATTCTGAGGCAATCCCACCTCTGACGTCAGTTTCCAGATTATGCATTTCCATCTGGTTGTGTGGGCACACCAACAATAGACGCAAACTTTTTTCCAACAAAGGAATGACATAAAGGGCTTGGTTTTAGGCGTTATGCTACAATCGGATAAAAGCGAAAAATCAGCCTGTAATTTAAATTATTCTGATGAAATAATCTCCATAATCTGCTATATGTATTATTTTACCATATTAAGATGTTTCTTTAGTCGTATTACATTTTAATATGGATATATTCATTGTGTTTATTGAGCTTCACCTTCCCGATTTTATTTAAATATTAAATATTTCAGATCAAACAAACTCTAATTTTAGATAAAGTTTTTTATATGATCATTTTAAGGGAAACATCTACCTGGCGCTGTGTGAAAAAGTAATCTCCGCCTAAACCTAATAAGTAGCTGTGCCACAGAACATTTTCCCAAAAGTCTCAGGGATTGTCAAGATGTTGTTGTTTTTTTTTGGCAAATGTGAGACGAGCCTTTGTGTTCTTTTTGTTCAGCAGTAGTTTTCTCCTTGGAACTCTCCCATGGATGCCATTTTTGCCCAGTCTCTTTCTTATTGTTGAATCATGAACTCTGTCCATAACTGAATCAAGTGAGGTCTGCATTTCTTTAAATGGTGTTCTGGGTTCTATTCGGACCTCCTGGATGAGCCATTGATACACTCTTTGAGTCATTTTGGCATCCTAGTGACTCCAGGGGAAGCTTCACCACTGTTCCAAGTTTTCTCCATTTGTGCATAATGGCTCTCACTGTGTTTCGCTAGGGTCCCAAAGCCTTAGAAATGGCTTTGTATCCCTTTCCATGACTATGTTTCCCAGTTGTTATTGAATTTATTTAGATCGCAGCAATGGTGTGTTGCGTTTTGACATCTTTTAGCCTACTTCCCTTCATCAGATAGGTTTTATTTACATGATTTCTTGATTCAACAGGCCTGGCAGTAATTAGGCCTGGGTGTGGCTCAGTCAATTACTTTTTGGGACAGGTAGGTTTGGATAGCTTTAAGACAATCTTCAGTTGTATAAATCACAACAGCCCTCTTACAGAATACAATACCCCCTATATGAAACAAAGCATATAACTTCCTGCACAGTTGGCATGGAGCTTATTGTACATTAATGCTATTCTCTTCTATTCAGAACCATGTAAAAGAAGTTATCTTCACTTGATGGTCTGACCCTTAAAGCTTCACAGAGCATGCTTATATCTTAATTGATGCACAGCCACTTATAAGGCATTTAAATGTAGGGGGAGTTATTTTGTGCAATACTGGGTGTTGCATCTTTAAATAATGCAATTAAAATGTCCACAATACATGGATAAAAAGTGTTTTCTGATTGCAAATAGCATTAAATACCTATATCAATGCATATGCGCTATCAACACTGACTTAACTGTAAATCCACAACACAGCTGATGAGCTGCAAAGGCAAGAAAATGTAAGTGTGTCACACGGTCTTTATCTTTCCTGCACTGTCTTCACTGTGAAGATCTCTTCAGAAGGCGTTTTCCAGCCTGGTGGCAGACGGCTCAGAGGCATCTTAAATAAAAAATCAAAACACAACATCCAGCCCTGGTATGTCTCCATGGAGCGTGTCTGACATGCCCTACGTGCTTTGTGGTGAATAGCAATGGGACCACCGACCCACAGCTTGATCTGTGAGCTGACAGCACCCATCCCCCCACACGCCCATCTGTGCTACTCTGCATAGTCAAGCAGCCTTGGTGCATGCAGAGGCTCCAGAGTGCTCACAGCACAGAAGACACATGTGAGGTTATCTGCTAATCTCTGCCCATTTTTTTTCTTCTTTGTGCATTTTTAAGCATGCACCAAGGTGTAAACATCCCCTTTGTCTTCAGGATGATAATCACAGCCTTGTTTGTAGTAGATCACTATCAGTGCTTCCTATTATAGGTTTTCTCTCTCGTCAGCCCCGGTGTGAGCAGCTTCATGTCTGGTGTGCAGATCCACCGCATGCACGTAAACACTATTCCTGGAAGTTAATAAACACTTGTGAGTGTAGGCTGGTGCTGATGGATGGACATGAACAGCTCTTCTGCAGAATAAGGTGTAATCAGTGTACTCAGCTTTTTGAAACAGACGAAAATGTTGACTTTGAGTTTCATTGCAATCACTATGAGCACCACATAAACATCTATTAAATGTGTAAATAGGAAAAGAACGTGACAGTCTGAAGGCATTATAAGGAAACATGGTAATGGAGGTATAGGTTACCATTATTATAGATTTTATAACATGCATATTAAAGAACAGGATTATCAGGACAAGCGAATAAATACTACATGAAGTCAGATGAACAGACATGAAGATAATAAATGCAATAAAGATTTGAAAAAGTCTGAAAAACAAATCTAGACAAATCTCTGTGAAAGGGACACCATTGAAAAGCAATACTGGGTGCCCATGACCTTTGGTTCCTCAGGAAGCAATGCTTTAAAAAAGGGTGTGTTTTTGTCATGAAAATCCCTGCATGTTCCCGGGAACACTTTCTAAACTCATCATCTGTGAACATCAGTTCATTATGCCACATATGCCAGTTAAAGTTTTATCATGTCAAGAAGAAGCTAAAATGTGACATATTTTTAATGGAAGATCTTGCATTTTTTTTTAGAAAGACAATGCTAAGCCGCATACTGCCTCTATTACAATAGCGAGACTTCGTAGTAGAAGAGTCCGAGTAATAAACGGCCCTGCCAGGAGTCCAGACATGTCACCAGCTGAAAACATCATGAAACGAAGAATGCAATGCAAAAAAAAGAATCTTATATGAGACAAAAATGGGAAAACATTCCAACATGTGCGTATTTAGACATGCAAAAATCCTCAAATAAGCATAGTCTATGTACCAAAAGCTTCAGTATGCTGGCTAGTTATCCTGATAATTTTAATTTAATTAGCTAGTGATGTGTTCAATGTGCATATGTATGTAAATATACACATTTCTGTCATTTTTTTCTTGGTTTTTACACACCCAACAATTTTCACTGTAGTTCTATCAATCTAGTTTTACTTAGCTTTAGGCTTAGTGTTTTTATTTATTAAAATAATTTAATATAACTGTAAAAAAAAATACACACGTACACATATTGAATATTTATTAAAGCCTGGAGTATTTCATTTATGTGATTTTACTGTATGCTGAATTATGGTGTTACAGCTTCACCTCCTGATTGAAGAGCGCAAGTGCGCTTACTGTGCGTGGGCGTGAATGGGCAGCGCGCGCACGCTGCAAACGTCACGACGAGACGAAACGAGGCAGAAGCCAGCGCGCCCCGCCCCCCTGTGTGTTAGCATCATGGATGAAGGTGTAGAAAAATCTGCCAGGTATGATTTAAACAGTAGGCAGCTGCTGGAAACGGGTGTCCAGGGACTCTGCGTCAAGATTTAACGTCTAACTAGATGACCAAAAAAGGTAAGATCTAAAAAAAATAATCGGCACGGTGTTGTTACGCTAGTGATGGACGTCTGGTTTCAAATGATCGTTAAATGTGATGCTTTCGCCTAATAAAACATCTATTATCGATACTTTCCCGGGACATTTCTGCATACAAACAGCGTCAATTCATATTTTTACTACTCTGCCGTTTCTCTTCGATGATGTAATGCGACAAAAGATATAATAATATATGTGATGTGAGTGAGATATTTTCACATTAGCAGCCATTAACGTCGGCATCAGTGATATATTCACAGTATTTCATTAAACAGAATTCGCTCAAAAGGATTATTATGGACAAATAACTAAAGTAATCATTAATGTAATGGTATAAATGACGTTTTATTGTTATTATTATCATTGCTGTTGTAGAAAAAGTGAGCCTGGTTTAAACAAATTATGCAAAAAACAAATAAACACATTAATAATAAGAATAAATAAAAATAATAAAAGAAATGTATTATTATTTATTGATTTTTTATAATAATAATATATTATTATTATTAGCGATTATTACTTAAAAATACTTCTGGTTCTGTTTAAATAAATATTTGATTTTGTAGTGAGATAATTTTGATAATCACCATGTTTTTTTACAACAATTGTTTTTAATAACAATTCTATGGAACTTTGTTTCTGCCACAATTCTTTTTAGGTGTCCAGAAAACTTCAGGTTATTGCTTCAAAACTTATGCTTGTTGTCTTGACATTTTGACTTACTCACAAGTAACTTAAGTTTCAAATAAATTTGACGTTATTATTTTATCCAGTGTTTAGCATTTGGTCCAAGAGTTTCTTTCCAAAAGGTTCATTAATATTTCATTATTTTTATTATAACTGTAATCTTTTTTTTTTACCTGATCTGTTCCTTCAGCCTTTTTGCATTCAGTCCACTTGTTCGATATATTTCGATTATATTGATTTAACATGTTTGCATTAAACAGGTGTACTGTGTTAATCTGAGGCTTGTTTTAATTGTGGTGGAGGAGGTGGAGAACTGCTGTGAACCTGAAGATGAGGCGTCTGTCAAGAAAGAAAGCGCTGAGCCTGGTGAAGGAGCTGGACGCCTTCCCCAAAGTGTCAGAGAGCTACGTGGAGACATCGGCGTCAGGAGGAACAGGTGAGATGTCCCTGCGAGGACAAGACAGCAGGAGCAGCAAAAGGGAGGAGTAACACTCTCTGCTCATCTGTCTCCTCCACAGTGTCACTTTTAGCGTTTAGTGCCATGGCACTTCTGGCTGTCTTAGAGTTCTTTGTTTATCGAGAGACTTGGATGAAGTATGAATATTCGGTCGACAAGGATTTTTCCAGGTGAGATGTTATTACTAGGTTATTAAATGTTAATTAATTGTGACTTCAGTCTGTTTTTCTTTTTTACAGTATGATGTCACGGTAATCTTTTTATCCTGATTTCAGTAAATTGAGAATAAACATTGACATAACAGTCGCCATGAAATGCCAGCGTGAGTATCTCACCTTGTTTGCCGTTGTCAATGTGGAGAAGTTGCTACCTGAAGCGCTTACATCACATTAGCGCACATATTTCATCTCTGATTGTAGATGTGGGAGCAGATATTCTGGACCTGGCTGAAACCATGATCACATCTAATGGCCTGCAGTATGAACCTGTGAGTCAAGCATGTGTCTGAAAAACCTTAAGGTCATTTCTGAGGTGTCGCTTCTGTAAAGCAAACGCTCCTGTTTGTGTCTTTGAGCAGGTTATTTTTGAGCTGACCCCGCAACAAAGACTGTGGCAAAGGTAAGGTTTTGTGCAGTTGCGCAGTAAGTTTGAAAAAATACAAAATTCTGGTAATGCCTAAAATTTGGTTATCAAGTTATAAGAGATTTCTTGTTGTTTGAAAGCTTTTAAACTTGTTTAGCTAGTTCTGCAGTCTGTTTGTTTTCCAGGACGCTGCTTCTCATACAGAACAGGCTGAGAGAGGAGCACGCTCTGCAGGAAGTCCTTTACAAAACTCTCCTGAAAGGAGCTCCTACTGCTCTGCCACCACGGTCAGTCTCCTATGGGAAATAGTTTTTAATAATCACGTCTCCATTCATTTTACAAAAAGGCAAACACATAAGTGCCCACTGGATTTAGAGTGATGGATTTAGAGTCTGTTATAATAAAATGATGTGCTCAAACATTATGTGCGTAGGGAGGATGCCTCCATGGAGCCCCTCAATGCCTGCAGGATACATGGACACGTTTACGTCAACAAGGTAGCAGGAAACCTGCACATCACTGTTGGAAAGTAAGAACCTCTGTAGCGTAATAAGCATGAGACAAACATTTCTGATGCTGGAGACTAATAGTGATTCTTGATCTTTTTAAGGCCCATTCACCATCCTCAGGGCCATGCACACATTGCAGCTTTTGTGAGCCACGAGAGTAAGTTAAAATCTGGTTTTCTAATAACACTTCTAATTACACACTTTTATAATCTACAAGCAGACCAGGGAACATTATCTGTCACCATAATCGGTGCTCCCCTCAGCTCTCCCTTTTTCTGCATTCAGCAATAAATACTGAGGAAGGCCGTGGCATTTAAACAATGTTTAGACGGTACTAAGGGACTCAAAGCGTGCCAAGAAAATATCCCATTACATTACCAACAGCAGCCTGATTTGATAAAAGGCAGTGTGGATCCATGCTTTCATGTTGTTTGTGCCAAACTGTGAGCTGAATATTGCAGCAGAAATTGAAATTCCAGGTCTGGTGAGCCTGTGTGAGTCGTAGCCTTAGTTTCCAGTTGACAGGAAGTGGCACCTGATGTGGTCTTTTGCTGCTGTAGCCCATCTGCTTTATGATTTAACATGTTGCACATTCAGAGATCCTCTTCTGCAGTTTTTGGTTGTAACGTGGGGTTATTTGTGCTCTAGTCATTTCCTTCTGAGAACTGGCTCAAACTACTTATTTTCTAGTTTTGGGAACATTCTTGAGATGGTTGTGTGGGAAAACCCGAGTCGATCGGCAGGTTCTGGAATACTCAGATCAACTTAAATCACATTTCTTCCATATTCTGATTTGAACATCAGCAGGTCATCTTGAGCGTGTCTACATGCTCTCATGTGATTGGCTGTTTAGATATTTGCATTTACAAACAGTTGAACAGCTGTACCTCAAAAAGTGGCTGTGAGTGTATTAAGCATTGTTCTTACACATTTAATAGGGAATAATTTAACAAAAACCCCTGAAAACATTAAAGATGTCAAATATGTGAGCCAGATTTAATGGCATTGGAGATAAAAAGTGTTTTTCTGTTACTAAAAGAGACCAAAGTTGGCCAGATGAGAGCCTTAGGAAATCGAGCTTATAAGGTCCTGCTACTAGTTAGAATGATTGTCCACAGCCTTGATTGAATCTGAGGGTTCTCTCATCTTTGCATTACAGCGTACAATTTCTCCCATCGAATCGACCATTTATCTTTTGGGGAGGAGTTACCAGGCGTCATCAATCCTCTGGACGGCACAGAGAAAATCACATATAACAGTAAGTTACATGATTTCAGAGGATAAAACATGCAGGAAACATTTGAAAAGGATTTTCCATTGAATGAATGAGTGCATTTTTTTTTTTCATAAAACCCTCAATTATTGTTTCCTGTGTGCTTGCATCCCAGATAACCAGATGTTTCAGTACTTCATTACAGTGGTGCCCACGAAACTGAACACATACAAGATATCCGCAGACACACACCAGTTCTCTGTGACTGAGCGAGTGAGTAGCTGCTAAGCGCAGAGCTTTAAACACAGCCCAATGTTGTGACAGCAAGTAGACTAACCACCACAATGTCTGCTGCCAAGGAACGGGTGATAAACCACGCCGCGGGCAGTCACGGTGTTTCCGGCATCTTCGTCAAGTACGACACCAGCTCTCTGATGGTGACGGTCAGCGAGCAGCATATGCCGCTCTGGCAATTCCTGGTGCGACTGTGTGGTATAATCGGGGGCATATTCTCCACCACAGGCGAGTGGGCTTGGACATTTAGAGCAAAACAATTAAATATGGTTCTAGCTTTGAATTCATGCAGTTATTTTATTCTTTTTTTTTTTTTTTTACTGTGCTCTTCTCACTTTTAAGGGATGCTTCACGGGCTCGTTGGCTTCTGTTTTGATGTCATCTGCTGCCGCTTCAAACTGGGACTCTACAGGCCCGGAGAGGTGCTAAACCAGGACGCACAGCTGCACCAGATGAATAATCTGAACCACCACCATACTCCTCTGCTGGCTGACAATCCCCCTCGGTAGTAGACGCCGATTCCTCGGCCTGCACGGGTGACCCGACAAATAATGATCACAGTTGCTGCTTTCTCATCAGAAACTTGAGTTCGGATTTTCAGATATTTGTTTATTTATTAGAGTTTATAAAGGTTTTTCCATTGCCAGCATTACCGTACTGTATATCACAATGTTTTTCTTCCAAATGACCAAAAACATAAAAAAAATAGTAGAGTTAGCACTAACTATTGCACTGTAGGAGAATGTGTACCCTGTGACTCTGGTCACATTTGATAACGGTGATGCTGACAGTTATGTTAAAGTTTAAATTCCCAGGAGGTCATTAGCACCGCTGGTTTGTTTCACAGCATTAAAGTGTAAAAAAAAGAAAAGAAAAAAAGAAGCCCAAAACAAATAAAAGTTGATTCCTAAATGAAATAACATGCAGATGGTTTTTAAACAGGTAAACCATGAAATGATGGCAGTCAGGTTCAAGAAGGATGACTGAGCAAGTGTCATGTTGCCTATTAAGCAATCCTCTATAAGGAAGACTTATTTATTTTATTTGACTTATTTCAATAAGTCAAGAATGTCTTTAGCAGGTCTACCACATGACATGAGTCTTTATTTAACAAAAATTGAGCCAATGTGTCACTAAATAGGCCCTTACTGCTTCCAGGAGCTGCTAATCAAACCTGCTTGATTAACTGATCATCAGCCAGCTGGCTTGGTCAGAACTGAAGTGGTTCCAGGAAAAATATATCTTTCGATTTTCATTTTCTCCTCTGTAACCATGAACGAGTGAGCTGGAAGGCGAGCATGAAAGACTGCAGCACATGTGCACCTTTACTCTTCGAGTTTATTTCAGTTTTGCCAAGCAGACTTGAAAGTGTTGTCAGAGCAGGGAATACAGGCAGTCGGACGTTTTGCAAATGACACCAGAAGAAACATGAAGTCATTGATTAAGTGATGCCGTTTGTTACATACAGTAACAGTAGCTCCAGTCTGGGGTTTATGGCACCAACAGTGCTCTGCGTTTGAAAAAAAAGAAAAAAGAAAAAAAGAAAGAAGACAAGACAGACACACAGAAGAGCAAAACTCCATACTGACAACATCATTAATATAGCCCTGTAGCTCTTTGAGAACAATCTGATGCAACTGCTTCATCGTGCAGGCCTTGTACGACGTTTCGGGTCTGAAATTAAGAGGACGGTTATCATGATTTCACCAGACATGGGCTTTGCATAAACATTTAGTTTTGTCCCTTTTTCTCCCATAAAGACTCATCACTGTTAAGTATTTTTAATTCTGTCAAGAGTAATGCCTTGCAACATATACCATACTGTACACAGCTGTCTCATTCTTTCAGTAAAAATCATACCAGCCGGTCACACTTTTGGTACACTCTGTGGGAAGCTCTGAAGACACTCAACCAAAATAAATCAACAGTCAAATAAAAGTTTTTGGTAATCTATAAGAATAATATGCAAGCATCTATTTACAGATATTCCAAATATGCAGAAAGGATGTAATGCCAGTAGAGTTTTAACGTGTTCCCAGCCCTTTACTTGGGACTTTTTAAATATAAATCTGGACTCATATCTCATGGCTCTGTCTTGGTCCAGTTATCTAGTTTTTACTCAATTTAGGAAGAATAATTTGAAACTGGGTCATGAACTTTCACATATATATGCAGATGCAGCTCAACTCTGATTGCTCAGTGCCCTGCCCCTTTAAGACGATGAAGCTGAAGTACTCTGGCATTGGGGATACAATGCCAGCTTAGATTGTAATTTAACCAGTACTTTTAAATTAATTATT
This sequence comes from Aulonocara sp. 'chitande type north' Nkhata Bay, assembly GCF_057382095.1. Taxonomy (NCBI): domain Eukaryota; kingdom Metazoa; phylum Chordata; class Actinopteri; order Cichliformes; family Cichlidae; genus Aulonocara; species Aulonocara sp. 'chitande type north' Nkhata Bay. Next base: position 27,679,038 of record NC_141360.1, on the reverse strand, counting down.
CTGCAGAAGCCTCATATTCACACTGTATGTGATTTAAAAGTACCTCACGAGTCTTTAGATATCTTAGTCTGCGTCCAGAAATCAGAAGAGAAAAGAGCCTTAATCTGCACAGGTGTGGGCCTTTTTTTCTTTTTTTAAACTGCAAGCTGTTGGACATCCCAGCAACTACTTCTTTCCATTTTCTTTGGATCTACTGAAGTTGTAGTGTGTGTGTCTCTTATGCACTAACATAATGTTAAAATCACAGTGGTAAAAATCTTTTTTTAAACAATTTTCCAGCAGTGTTTGAAAAACCAGGGCTCGAGATATAACAACTGTATTTATAGGAACCTCAAAATCGGACATTGTCTTCTGAACAATTTGACCCATTTCCCCAAAATTGTTTGGTTTGGTAAATAAAAGTGCACTCTGTTGTGCAGCAGGCAATAATTTCATCCAGACAGTTTAGATTTTTAGTGGTACCTAATGGGTACTGCCAACTCAAATTTCACTCATGTTTACCACTGTGACAAGGCTGGTGAGGTCTCCTCAGGATTTCAAGTGACCTGACTTTCTATGCAATTAAACTGCCCTCTCCAACCCCACGCTGTAAGGCGTGGCATTCCTCAGGGCTCAGTACAAGGCCCACTTATTTTCTTTCATCTTCCATTGGATCATTTTAAATATGCATTATTAAATGGATCAGTTTGTCGTAGCAGTCCATTTCTCCATTCTGTGAGGTGAGGCATCTCTTATGGCTTTGTATTTAGGGTTTTAGGAAGAATTACTTGAAATTGGGGCATGACTTTTCACTCATATGCAGATGACACTTTACTCTGATCACTAAATCATAATTAATATCTCAGGAGCACTGAAAACATCTCTGGATAAGTTGAATGGGTACCACTGCTCAAATATAACTCATGTTTACCACTCTGACTTGATACTACACCAAACTGCCCTCTCCAACTTCACTTTATAAGGCGAGACATCCCTCAGGGCTCAGTAATAGACCCACTTTTTTCCCTTTTTAACCTCCACTGTGTTGTGCACTTGCAACAAGGGCATGAATTCAGGCTCCTTTGCTGCAAGTAGCTGCAATGGTCTTCAACTTTCATCTTCTATACTATGAGGCATTGAACCATTTTAACTGAATCACTCGCTCCTGCTTTGCCTGTGAAATATCTTTCCCTAACGTGCTAACCTTTTGGGGAGTTGTCTTCTTACAGTTTGCTTAGAAACTGTTGGGAAACAATGTGCAGTATATACTGGGCTATACAAATAAAGTTCACTCTGATTTACTCTTATTTATAAATTCTACACAGCCAAGGTCTACCACATATAGTCGGACTAGCCTTTGGCGCAGGTATAAAGATGTAAAAGTAGTAAACTTAGTTTCAGTACAAACTGCTGTACAAACAGGCAAAAAAGTGGATGAGCATTCAAACAAGACGCACGGACATCAACATCTGTGGTCATAAATAAGTGACAACTGTAACAATAGGAAAGGTGGCATCTGTATTTGTAGCCATAGGTGACTCATGTAGTTTGAGTTTAGCTTTAATACTATTCTTAATATACTTCAGATCGGTATTAAGATGGAAAACCACCGGTGAGTTTTTTTTGGGGATGTTAAAAAGGCAGTAGATGCACTCATTGCAAAGACATACAGATATCGGAATCACCCGTGTATTGAAGACAAGAACTGGAGATCCCCACAGTAAAAAAACAAAACCGAAAAAAACAAACAAACATGAACTACAATGATCTCATAGAAATTTTCCTCCAACGATGCAGTGCCAGTATTATTCAAGTATGAAAAAAAGTACTTACAAGGCAAGGCGATGTATTGAGATTTAAGAGGGTGGAAAAGAAAATGGAAATCACACGAAAGGCTTATTGTTGCATATATAATTGGCCACTTTGAGACGAAAACAGTAGGTACAAAATGAATGACAACACTTCTTTTTGGACGGGGTTGGAGATTGAAGAGTGCACAAACCGATGACAGATATCCAAACTGAATGCTTAATTCATGGCTAGTAGACCTCATTTTTCCCTTCTTCTTCACATAACTGCCACCCCCACGTGTGCAGAGCCCCGCTTGTCCACATTAAGAAGGATTTAGAGTGTCCACAGTGGATGTTTTCCTCCTGCTGACAGCTAAAGGCGAGGGCTGCTGACTCTGGCTTGAGGCGGTGAGGAAGACTCAAATGGTTAAGGTGCTGGATGCACGGAAGTAGGAGAGGAACTTGAAACAGAGGCTGACCACAAAGTACCAGATGTTTCTGGCCATCTGGGAGCGGGCGATAAACACCCTCCAGATGAAAACGATCAGCAGGGTGTTGAAGGTGTAGCGAATGTTTCTCAGTCTGGAAGAAGACAAGAGGGAAGCAGATTAAAGACTTAACATACAAGTTCTTAAAAAGCTTAAAGATGTAAATGAGATGATAAACAAGGAAGCTTGTGCATAGGTTTTCCTAATTAATTATCACAGTGAAATTCTTCCAAAAATAGAATGATAACTGGTGGGGAAACACATACTTGAATCCTGTACTTTTGAAGGCTTGTTGACTTACTTTCTCAGGTGCTGCCTGGCAGCAGGAATGTCAGACATGTCTTCGTTCAGGACATACTTCTTGGTGCCGATGCAGTAGTTCTCAATGTACTCGGGCCAGTTCAGCTGGCGCACATCAAAGTTAAATGTCTGCAAATAAGATGGCAGAAGTTGAAAATACTGAAAATAGAAACTGAAAATAAAAAAGCTGCTATTTTTGTGACTAAAAGTGCATGTTCACAAGTGTTTTCTGTCTTGAGCTCTGTTGCAGTTGTGCATGATGTGCTCAGCTCATTTACTTATTTACAAGTAGAAATACCATTATGTACTGAGAAGGTCATGGATTCATTTTTGGAGTCAGTGTTATCTATAAAATTTAGGCTCCATGTGCGGCTGCAAAAAGGAGAATTTTTATGGAAGCTTCTTTCTGCAACTAGGTTTTTTTTTTATTTTTTAAATCAATCCATAAAGTCAAAGTTTTGGGTTATTATCTCAAAATGTTTAGGTAATGAGAAGTTCAATTTGTGAGATAATAACTTGAAATTTCAATTAAGCCCCGACTGTTTTTCCCCCTCAGTGGCATAAAAAGGCTTCCATAGAGGTGTTTCACAAACTAAACTTTATTTATACAGTATGCTTCTTTCAAGGTGGTGCTGCTATAAAACTAATAAAGTAAAACATTAATATTAATCCAAGCATAATTAAAAACAAGCATGCAAGTTAAAAACCCATTAAGACAACTTCCCCATCCTCCACAAAAGTAATAAAGTAAAATAAAATTATGAAGACCAAAAAGTTTAAACCAATAAAATAACTAGATGGTGAGGTAAGTTCTGAATAATAATAATAATAATAATAATAATAATAATAATAATAATAATAATAATATTATTATTATTATTATTATTATTATTATTATTATTATTATTATTATTATTATTATTATTATTATTATTATTCAACACCTGCATCTTTATGTGACCCTAAAAGGTGTATTATTGGTCCAAAATTTGCACCACGTACATGGTTAACCCTACCTTCCTGTCCTCAGGGGTTAGCTGGCCCATCAGCATGCTCATGTTCTCAGAGTTCCACTCCCAGTCCTGGCTGCTGAAATACTCCAGCAGGCTGATGGCCTTGTGCAGGCGATTGAAGATGCGCATCATCCTACAAAGACGGAGGAGGTGCAGATTACAACAGGCACAAATTGATTTCTCTTTAGGCTAAAAGTGGGATTAGAAGGAAGCTGGTCTTACTGCGGCTTCTGCCCGGAGAGGCGCAGGAAGAGGTCGTAGATGAAAGCGGGGAACTTGTGGCTGACCAGGATCCAGTACTGGTTTATCAGGTAGTTGGAGGTGATGTTGGCGTTGGGTCTTCGGAAAGCCTGCTCCAAGGGGTTTCTCTTAAAGGAGGACATCACATGGTGCTCTGCAAATCGAGATAATTGAGGAGGATTAGTCTCAGTGCCGTATTCACCTCTGAGCAGGAAACAAAAACAGCAGGAAACTGGTTACATTAATGAACGTTTATGCACCACCAGGAAGTGACCAGAGTTTCTTTAAAAAAAAAAAAAAAATTATTAATATAATGGTGACAGAAACCCAAGGCCCCTTGATTTGTGGCGGCGATCTGAATATTCGCCTGCGGCCGGATTTAGATAGCTCTAATAGAAGAATGCCGGAATCAAGTACTTTGTATAAAAGAGTCTCTGCGCTTTTTGAAGAGGTAGGACGTAAGACGTATGGAGAAATCGTTTCCCTACATGGAGAGATTATTCTCATTACTCAGCTCCACATTCCCTTTACATGACGTTTGGAAAAGATAGGGATAAAATCCAATCATGTGAGATGGGTACAATAGACATAAGTGACCATGAACCACTGTATCTGACAATTGATTTAAACGTATACCCCAAAACATCAACTTGAAACTTGAACTCATCTTTGCTTAAAGATGTAACATTTAAGAAAGAAGTAATGAAAGAACTCAAAGATTACCTTGAAATAAATGATAACGGAGAAGTGTCACCTCCAATACTATGGGATGCATTAAAAGCTAAGAGGGGAGATCATAGCATTCGCCTCTTTTCAGAAAAAAGCAGACACAGGACGATATACGCAGAACTCTTCACGTAATAAATCAGATACAAACATCTAAAAGTAAAGCCATGCTTATGAATATCGATGCGGAAAAAGCTTTTGACTCTGTAAATTGGGACTTTCTTTACAAAGTCTTGACCAAATTTGGCTTACATAATAGAATTATTGATACGGTGAAGGCATTATATACTAACCCTACTGCAAGAACTTTTATTCGCATTATACTTAGAACCTCTGGCACAATCAATCAGACAAAACAAAGACATCAAGGGAATAAACATTAAAGAACAGGAACATAAGCTTGCTTGCTATGCAGATGACATATTAATATACCTAGAACAGCCCACAAGCTCCCTACCTGAACTGATGAATCTATGCCAAAAATTTGGGAAACTTTCTGGGTATAAAATTAATATGACCAAAACTCAAATACTTAACTATAACTATAGCCCCCCAGCTCACTTGGTTGCTCAATAGAGTTGTCATACCTAAAGACTTAACTAAATTATTTGAGGAGAATTTTGGTTCCCTGCAAAAGAGAATAGTAGATGATATCAAACGATGGGACATGATTCCCTTTCTAACTTTATACTCACGAATTGAATCAAAATGAATATTCTGCCGAGATTACTATATTTATTCCAAACACTACTGGTACAAATTGATCAAAGCCAATTTAACAAACGGGACAAAATTATATGGAGAAGAAAGAGACCAAGGGTTTGTTTTAAAACTTTACAATTACAAAAAAAGACAGGAGGATGGGGCTGCAGTCACTAAAAAAAAAAAAAAAAAAAAAAAATATTTTCGGGCTGCTCAGTTTAAGACTGTGATTAACTGGTGTGATATAAGCTATAAAGCACATTGGAAAAATATTGAGGAGAGCATGTTTTCTTTTCCAATACAAGCTGTCCTGATGGACTTAAACATTCAAAAATATATAGACAAGGTCTACAACCCTTGGGTGAAATGTAAACTTAATGTATGGAGAAATGTTGTGAGGGAATTTAAATTGGAACAGGACTTGGCTTTATTTAAATGTATGCGTATGACTCTGATTTTGTCCCAAATAAATTGGACTCACGTTTTAAAAGTTGGTCTGCTAAAGGATTACCTACATTCGATAGTCTGATTAAAGATGGGAACTTAATAAGTTTTGATACATTGAAACAAAAATACAATCTGGAAAAGCAGGATTTTTATTGATACTTGCAAATAAGACATTATATAAAGACAACAATCAGAGTGGCGTCGAACACTAATGTAGATTTGATAGCTATGCTTAAAAAGGCATATATTGGCAACGTCAATAAAAAACACTTTTCCTTTTTGTATACATTTCTTACAAATAAGCTTTCTCACTCAACTGAATATGTGAAGATATTATGGGAGAAGGAGGACTCAAATATGGGAACGTGGAATCCACTTCCTCACGAAGATGGAGAGAATTTGGATGGAAAACTATGATAAGGTTCTTATCACCCCTTGCCAAAAGACTCATTATGACAGGAATCCCCCTGTATGTTGGAGAAAATGTGGACACCAACGAGCACACCACGCTCACATAATGTGGGACTGCCCTTTGATCAGGACTTACTGGAAAGACACTCACGAAACACTACAAGAAATTTTCAACTGTACATTCCCTTTTGGAAGGAAAACAATTTTTTTTGGATGTACGCCACAGGAATGGTTTAAAAAAAAAGATAAAATGTTTACTAAGTGCCTTGCTAGTTGCAAGTAAAAAATGTATAACAAAGAAATGGCTATTACAAGATGTACCAACTTTATCATTGTGGTGGAAAATAACACTAGAGATTTATAGGATGGAGGAGTTAACAGCATATGTGAATAACAGTAAGTTGGTTTTTGTCGTGCTGGGATAAGTGGGTCCAATACACTAATATACATAAGCGAATTTAATTCTCAAATTTTAAAATCAATAATCTGGCAACTGGTCGCTCCCGATTGTTCAGTGTTTCTCTTTTGTTTGGTATTTTGCAAATTGTGTTAATCAATGCCTGTAACCAGCATCGTAAACTGTAAAACTCAGACAACAAAACAAAAAAGACAGCAGGAAACTTTTGGACTGTGTATTTTAATTCAGTTTCAGGTCAGACTGAGGTTTAAGTAGGAGAGGGTTTATTTCCAGTTTACAGTTGCATGCACTTCTCCAGCATCCTTTACTTTAATGAGCCTTCTCATTAAAGAATTGCCAGGAAAAGGGTTCTTAACTCTATTCATTCATCCCTCCCATTTTAATAATTAATTTGTACATTTGTTTCATGAATTATTAGTTTACTTTCTGACTGCTTTTACACTTTGTTTTTAATTTTTGGCAGTCTTGGTCCTCCATATTCGAGCTCTATGGTTCAAATGGAAGCGTGCTTTTCAGAGGTAAACAAAGAAAATAAAAGGTCCTTTGAGGACAGGGTTTTAATACAAGGATCAAGACTTCCAGAAACTCAGCTGGCCTTAATCATGGCATGACCCTGTTTCCTCTGGAGGATATCAGGCAGAAAGTGACCATTCAATGATTTCCCCACTGGGCAGCGTGGGTGGCTCCTCCTCTTCCTCCTCTCAGCATCCAGTGGCGGCCAGCGGCAGGAAGCAGCCATGTGACCACAGACATTACATCACATGGCATGCAAATGAGGCCTTGTAAGGTTTGTTTCCATGACAACAATAATGTAGTGGTTCCAGGGACCGAGATGACCAGATCCGAGGTGACAGCCAGCTGTGGCCTGGCTCCCTGCAGCCTGGTTGGAAGCACCGTGGCAAACACTGAGCTGCTCTCAGAAACCTGGGACACTTGTGATATAAATATTTAAAAAAACAAACAAAACTGAGCTGCACTAGAGTACTTCTTTTCTTAATGTCATATTTATCTAAAAAAAAAAAAAAAAAAAAAAATCTGTTTTCTCTGAGGGGATGTCCAGTGTTACTGGGGCTCTTCTGATCCTCTTGTTTTAAATTGGCTTCATTTCTAGCTCTCTTCTGGCCCAGTGAGAGTGCAGAGTCCACACTTCCTCTTTCATAACGCGATGAGTCGCAGTGATCAGACCTAATCCCGCCACGAGCCATCTGGTCACGATTTCCTTGGTGAAGAGAGCGTGCTTGTTAATCTGAGGGTCACTCGACATCCTGCCGGCCGGATATCCACACCCAGAGGGCAACGATGTGAGTTTTTTACTCTTCACATGGAATCCAAGCAGATAGATAATCTTTTTCCTAAATTCTGTGAATTCATTTTGAGACATAGACTTTTAAAATAATCGTTAACAAAAATCAACTAGAAAGTATAAAATAAAACACTTTAATCCGCCTTCAGACACTAAATGTGTTTACTTTTCAAACATATTGCAAACAAGCTTTAAGATTAGCCTGCATCATTCACTCGCCACCAAATCCATCAAAAACTTAATTTTCTGCTTCTTGCCAGCAGGTGGCAGACTCCCTCCTCTTGAAGCCTCCACCACAAACATCACAACTACATCACAGACACATTATGTCACAACACCCGAGTATTGATTTATGACGAGGAAAGCGAACACAGACGACAGTGTTGCGGGATGCCGGCAGGCAGACAAAAACAGCTCTATAAATATCCGCCTGCAGTGACAGGTTTGTGTTACCGCACAGCAAAGAGGGTACCTACCGATCTCTCCCCAGTGAAAAGGGTTGATGCCGCCGGTCGTGCAGTTGTACACCAGGGCCGTTTTAGGTCTGCAAAGTGTGGAAGATGAAGGTCATAATGATGTCTGTAGAAGGCATTTGGTGTATAATTCCAGCTTATCTGTTTGTGTGGTGAAACTGTGCTGATATAAAAGGCTGATCTTATATTTAAAACTGTTATTCACCAGTGTTTTTAACCCTTACAGTGCACATAAAATAAGTACATAAGCCTGGTATTGCACAACATTCCAAATGCCTGTACATTACAAAATTTGAGAGGTTAAGTGTTTTCATCAGCCTCTCTTAGCAGTCTGAAATGGGTGTGGATGCTGCATATTTTCTCTGCACTCTGTTTCCCGTATGGAAAATCTGACCCTCTGAGTTTTGGTAAGACTGCAGCGAAGCAATGAGTCAGACACTCCCTGGGAAAAACATCTGGCACGGCGTGGAAATGACTCACTTGAGTTTACTAGTGTCTTCTTGTTAGTGCCAAAATAAATTTGGTAAGAATCAACAGAAAAATCTTTCAAAATCTGGCATTTAACTGATTTTCCCAGACCATTCTGGATTTTTTGTGACAAGTTCTCAGTGCAATTGTTCTCTTCACATCAGGGCCAGGTTTAGATTTACACTTACAGCTTCTTTTATCACCTCAGGCTGTTATAAAAGTACTGAAGTATTACCGTTACTCTGACGCTCACTAACAAGACACACAGGAAGACCGCGACAACAGGTTTGTGTTGGGCTGCTGGTGGAAATAGCTGCACAAAGAATGTATGCAACTCTATTTTTAGAGTCACTGTTAAAGCATCTATCCAGGTGCTTGTGCCTGAACTATATTTGGTGTTCATAGAGTATTACCCCCACTCATAACAGATGTCTTCTGTCCATGTCACAGTTTACCGAGGCCAAGTAAAACAGAGTAACCTGGGAGATTTACTCTATATACAGACGTACGACATATTCGGACATAAAACTATGCAGAATATCTAGAAAAGGGACAAGAGATTGGGTTTCTGAAGCTTTCTAGCTTCTGCTTTGACTGGCCAAACTTGCCTGAGCAGGCAAGCAGCTATTGTCATATGATCATAACTTTAAGTTTATTTGCTTGTTTTGCCTTTTGTATTGAGCCCAAACATCTGCAGGTTACAGCAGAAATCCCCACAAGTTGGCCGTTGTCCCTATACCTAAAGTGCGCTTGGAAACTACAAGTTTTTAATGGAAAGCCCTCAACGTATGCATTATGGCAAATGGAGGACATTTTAAGTTTAGGGACTGAGTTTTGGGGTTTGTTTACTCACCTGTGTACAGCAGTGTACCAGCCAGCAGCCAGAGTGAGGCTGATGACCACATCCACAGGGATCAGATCTGCCACCGCATCGTTGTTGGCCCTCATGGTGCGCAGGATACCCTTTCCCGCCTTATCACAGGATGACATCATCTTAAAACTCCAAATCTTGCCACTGCAACCAAGAGCTTTGAGATTCAAGGGTAACATGTCTTACTTACAGCTATAAAGACGCCGCTTGGCCCGTTGAAGTTGTCGATCCAACCCTGAGGCATGAAACGGAGAAGAAAAGAAAAACAGCAATGAGACTGAATCAACATTAATTGATTAATTCCAACAGCAGCACACGTGTGGTTGTGTTTCTGTGCGCTAAAGCAGCTGTTCGGGGTTATGTTACTTCCTGCGGTGGGAGAACAGAGAAGCGGGGATTGTCGGCTTCAATTAGAAACCATTAAAAATGGATGAAATCACTGGTAATAGACTGCAACAGTCTCTAATGTGCGGGGCTGTGGATTCATTATGTGGGCAGAGCTAAGCCTTATCCTCGCTCTAATAATATGTTCTGGTGCAGATAAGGTGCACAGAAGAAGAGCAGGCCACTGGGGCCAGGGGTGTTTTTAGCGTGGCGATCGGCTGTCGGCTTCACGCCAAGCTGAAGACGGAGATGCAGCTTTTATTTTGCACAGCGTGTTGGGTTAAATGGGACATTTCTAAAAGCACAGACTCCCAGAATGACAGGCGCATACTGGGGTTATAAATGTACACAACACATCGACACAAACACGCTCTGCCCATCCCCCACCCGCCTCACAGCGCCTGCTGGCACGGGCTGCCAAGGCGATTGCAGGGCCAAGCGTGAGTAAGGTCTTTTGAAGAGTTGCTGCCAGGCCGAGTTTAAAACTGCAGGCAGAGCCAGAAGCTACCAACAGTCCCACTGCACAAACACAAGACCTACATTTCCTGGCTCCACATAAACAAGGACTTTCCTGTGTTGGTCTGGTATTTGTTTTCTTTTCATGCTGCATCATCTCTTCAGAGCTAGTCCTTCAGATGAACTCATGTTTTTTAAATTGGGAAGAATCTGAATAGGCTGTTAGATTTCTGCTGAACATCTCTTTGAATAATCGATACATTTATGTCATCACGAGTCTAAGGCTTTTTCTGCAGTCATCAGCCTTGAGTGATATATTTATAGCTTTAACGAGGAGTCGCTCAGCAAAAAATATATATATAAAAAATAAAATGAAATGAAAGAATAAGTAAATATCTTATAAAAAATGAATAATTATTGGCAAGTTTAAAGTTTAACTCTTTCCATGCAAAATCACATAATTTCAATTAAATATTTACTGAGAAGCAATCTCGCTCACGCTGATTAGTCTGGTGCAAGTTTTCATATAAAGAAATCCACCAGAGACTGACAGCAATAATGCACTCTTCAGCTTTCATGTTTGGGTCCTTAGCGAAGCGGCCTTCAGTCCACAGCCTCCGATTTACCCTTCTGTCCTTGACGTCCGCCCAAAATCTCCCATCCCAGCAGCTGTTTAGCTTGATGAAAGGTGACTCGGGTGGAAAACGCCGGTCTTTAGCACTGACATTAGCCAATTTGCTTTAATCCAGGGCCACTTAAGATAAAAGCCACAGGAGAGCAGCACTGACCCGGGCAGGATTAGGTTGATCAATATCTTATTTCAATTTGTGTCAGGAGGACACATAATGAGGGGAGGGATTCTAGAAAAACTAGTCCGCGTCATTCATGGGTGTCCAACATGCACCTACAAAGAAACAACCAAGTCAAAAAAGGGGGCACGTTCTGAGCAGAAAATGAGCCAGCGATGAAATAGGAAAGCAAACGACTTGCACTCTGTGAGGATCCAAGCACCACAGTTCTTAATTTGTTGCTTTGTTTTATTTCAATTTTTTTTATGTGATTAAAATGTAGGTGTTCACAACCCAATGACTGACATCAGTCGCTGCATCCATCGTTTTTGTACACGTCTTTACAAAAACTATGTCCTATGTCTTTGACATATAGGCTCGTGAAATTCTTTCACAAAGACGTGAGCCATAGTGGGCGTGTCAGTTCTCTCTCAGCAAGATTAAAACTAGAAAAGGTCATGGAACTTTGTCAATACTTAAAAAAAGAACATATATAAGTGTAATTATGCAAAAGTAGCTAATTTCTAAAGAGAGCAAAGTATTCAGTGAACTCACAGGAAAGGGCTCTTGCCAACTGGCTCCCACTATGGAGGGTCTGATGATGCCAATGTTGAGCTTGTCTTGCTCCTGCTGCACCACGTACTCAGCCAGGGCTTTGGTGTAGGTGTACGTGTTGGGCCTGTCGCCGATGAGCCGTGGCGTTATGTCCCGCACGATGCCATCGTCCATCCACCTGAAGCCAGAGACATAAAGCTTCAGCACTAAGCACCCATTTACAACATAACTGAGCACTTATTTTGGTGCAGTCTGAGATTTATTATGATAAAAACAATTTTTAAAAACATAGGTAGCAGGTTTGTTTTGCAGAAGAACATTAGAAGGTACAGGTTTATGAAAAAGCAATTTACAGTCCCCAGGTCATGTACGCTTACTACATTTAGACCAGCATTTTAACTCTTTACCCTGTGAATGCTGTAAAGGTCGTCATGTTGTCTTTATGGGAAAAGGAGTTAAGGCGACTTCACCTATAAGCACTGCCAAATAAATGCATGAAATAAAATGCAACGGAAACACTCCATTAGGCAATGTTCTCAAAGTTAAACCAAACCTCTGGTCCTTACACTTGAGCTGATGACAAATCTATGTAGGACGTGGCACTTAAGCTGCTTTAGTCACCCTGCAAGCCGCTATCAACCCATCTCAACCCTAGCACTTCCTTTTCATGCCGTTTCAGACATTAGTGTAATATCTGCTGTCTTTTATCATTAGTTATGCATCTCTGCCTCCCCCCCTCCCCCACAGTGTCTCTTTTGTCCCGTCTTCCTCCCCTCATGCCCAACCAGTCACGGCAGATGGCCACCCCTCCGTGAGCCTGGTTCTGCTGGAAGTTTCTTCCTGTTAAAGGGGAGTTTTTTATTCCCACTTTTGCCACATGCTTGCTCATAAGGGGTCACCTGATTGTTGGGGTTTTCTCTGTATCAAATAAAACACCTTGAGGTAACTGTAGTTGTCCTTTGTTGCTATATGAATCAAATTGAAATTACTGTGACCTTTGATATGTAGGGAGAGTCTTTGTTACTGCTCTTCAAATGCACGTGGAGGTGTTAGTCCTGGACTACATTATGAATATGAACAGTTTAAAAGCAAAGAAAACCTCCTTTCACACGGAAAGGTGTGCATGTTGCCCAACTTTTGCAATAACTTCCATGGCGCAATCTGACAATAAAGCGCTTTTTTTGACAGCCAGTTGGCCAAATGTGTGCACAGGTGTGAAAACAGGCACATAATCATGAAATTCGTGTCTCCACATTCCTGCTTTTATCCCAGTCCAGGTTCACTGCTGAATGTAAGTGAATGGATGAGATCTGTGTTGGTATCGTGCCCAGGGTGGTTTAGGCCCAGCTGGATGTGTTGTGAATGACTGCATTGTTTGTTCGTTCCTCGTAATTACTGGGCTTGATTCTGACACACTCGCCAAGTGATGCAATAGTTTATCCACTCACTATTTATTGATCTTTTGAGCGAACCTTGTTACAATCCCTTGTTTGGGAGGCCCTGTCGCGGTCTCTCCCTTGGTTGCAGCTGTTGCACAAATATGCAACTTCTCTTTTTCTTTGGGATTAATTTCCACATCACATGAATTAACCCCAAGTGGAAGTATTTCTGTGACATGGGTGAACAAAAACATCATCCACTCACTCAAGGGAGTCTATGAGTTTCTTGGGCTCGACGGGCGGCGGGTAGATGACCTCATCAATGTGCTTGCGATTGCAGTTTGCATAGGCGGTGGAGATGTGAATGAAGGCCTCGAGGTGATGCATCTGCTGGGCCAGGCTGAGGAGCTGCTGTGTGGCGATCACGTTGAGCTGCAGGGCGTGTCTGCAGGAGAGGAGAGAGAGATTCATACGGTGTTAAAAAGACTGCACGTCTCTGGGAGTGTGTGTATGTAGATGTGGGAGGAAAGGTCGTGCAAATGAGTCTGTGTGGGAGGGAAAAGTTTGTGTGTGCGTGCTCAGGTTCAGTGTGTGCAGGGAAAGTCGTTGTGTGTGTGTGTTCGTGTTTGCTAGACTACTACTATCTTTGTATTTGCATGTATAAGCGTTTGTTTGCTGACGACTGAGTGTACCATTCAAATATGAATTTGCAAAGGAGCAGGAATTTGCAAAAAAATTCAAGCCGGAGCAGAGTGACACGGCGGGATAGAGAGGCATGAAATCAAACAGAGAGGGAGAGAGAACAAGACTAAATGAGAAGGAGGGGAAAAACATGTATTAGCCTCATCATTTTCGCTCTTTTCATCTTGTAGTACCAGTCATAAAGCCAAGACTGAGCATTACAGCATCTACTGCGGCTCTGAATCGATGCCGAGAACGGTCCTGAACAATGCACGCTAGGGCTGTTCGATATAACGATATATATCGGATGACAATATAAAAACTTCTATCCTTTCATTTTATGCTATCGTTTGTTTCGTGGTGTCGCAAAATAAACTGTTTACGGCAATATTTTTTTCATCGTTTTGATGGTCACTGTAGTGGCTATATTAATTTCTTAAAGTTCTCTCTTTCTCTTATATTTAATATAACCACACTATGGACAGACAAGCGCCTGTTTTTATGCGTTGTGGTTAGCAACAACGACGGTAACACCATCGCCTGTCCGCTTGTTTATGTTCCACATAAACCTTTCACAATAAAGCTCAAGATCCTGTTGAGACTTTTCAAAGTAAACTGAATTACGTGAAAGTGCAGATTAGGATGAGAAGTAAAAAAGAGCCATCAGGTGCTAAAAAATAAACCTTAGACTCAAACTTTAGAACAGGCTTTTCCCCGCAGCACGCTGTGTAATAGAAAACGGCGGCCGTTACAACTTATGTCTAAAAATATAGTTTCATGCATCTGTTAAAACATTGGACTCCAGCTACATGACTCGCAGCTGGAAACGCTTCCCGCAAGACGAGCTGCCCGAGATTCACAGAACTTACAGAAAATGTTACATTTTTGTGATTTATATCGTTATCGGACGACAGAATTCTTATATCGGGATATGAGATTTTGGTCATATCGCACAGCCCTAATGCACGCCGCTTTACACCTGCAAAATCTGGCAAAGTGATAACTTGTTGCTCCTTCTTTTGTTGACTTTCTCTTCTTAAACACAGAGACTATAACCTTATAAATGACGCAGCAGCATTTCACCTCAACAGTCCAAAAGCAGAAACATTTTTTAAAAAAGTGTTTCTCTGAAGACAGAAAAATCCCGAGGACCACAAAATGAGAACAAATGCAGATAGAGTAATGAAGTTATTAATTGCATGATAGTTTAAGAGATTAAATCCCCCCTCCCAATTTAAACCATTGATAAAGTAGAAAATAAACATAAGTAGGGCCTAGCTGGCCATTTATTTATACAAGTCTAATAGATACTGGTCTTATAATGATGAGACAAGTGTTGTAATTAGCAATCCTCTGACTCTATACTGTCTAAAGCTGTTACAGCCTCCTCTTTCTGCTCTCCCTGCAGGGTTCCCTCCAGTAGGAGGCAGTGAGGCTTGTTAGGAGAATACTGGCTCACCTGTGTAGGCCTCCACATAAGCAGCCAGCCACTCATAACACCATGGCACATCTCATTCATCACCACTCTTACCCTGACTTCTCACGCCTCATGTTTATCGCTGCCATCATCTTCATTCTGCCAATGAAATCTATAATTGGCGTCCTCACCTGTCTTGCGTCACCTCTATAAAAAGACTCCATCTCTGGTGAAAGGAAGCACGTGTATCCGACTCAAACTTATGCAAGAATAATCAAGGTGCTGGCCTTTATCGTTTTAAAAATGTTTTCTTAAAGAGATGACAACAACAAAATCCTAACTGCCAGAAGAAGAAGAAACAAAAACAACTCAACCCACATGTGATTGATAATCCTCCTGTAGGCCACCCACACAACACATTTCACTTTATAAACCTCAGCCCTCAGCTGTGGATGTGCGTCAGCTCTGCAGCAGAACTACAACAACATACAGAGTCCATTTTGCCTAGAGCAAAGACGAGAAACGCTGTGGTCAGTTTCAACAGACACTGCATGATTCTCCGGCTCAGCGTGGGTGTCGATCACGAGGTCGCGGGAGAACCGAGAGGCAAAAAGCTGTGGGCGAACGGTCCAGTGGCACAAATCAGGTGCGGTCAGGCTGTTGGCAGCGGCAGGACGATGAAGACTGCGGTGGCGATCACCCGGTGAGCTTTTGAGTGCTGTGGGGGCGTGTCATCGCCCCTCCATCTTCTGGGACCATATGCAGGGCGTCACGCCAGCGGGACTACAGAGGGAAGATGGAGGCACCACTGCGCCCCTTCCTGCTCCTGACTCATCACCCATCTGTCTTTGCAGTTATGACTCAGATGCAACAACTACAGACCAGTATAGGCACTCATCAGAAACTACCAGCTATTGAGATCTGCTGACTGTGGAGGCCCTTTGAGTACAGCGTTCAAGACACTGAAGACGGTCCAATGTGGTCATAAAGCGATGGACATGGTCAGCGACAATACTCAGGCAGGCTGTGGTGTTTGAAGAGTGAATAACTGGTGCTATGGGTCCAAAGTGCCGAATGATTCATGCTCTCATGTTGTTTACAACAAATTCTTATCCTAACACCTGAATGTTGCTGCTCAGACGCTTCTTCTATTGTCCCAGTTTTCGTGGGCCAGTGTGAATTGTAGACCCAGTTTCCTGTCCTTAGCTGACAGGAGTGGCACACTGTATGGTCTTCTGCTGCTGTAGCAGCAGGGTTCAATGCGTTTTGTGTTCCGAGATGCTATTCTGCATATTTGGTGGTTATTCGAGTTACTATTTCCTTCCTATCCGCTTGAAGCAGTCTGACCAGTCTCCTCTGTCATCAACAAAGCTTTCACAAAGCTCACTGGATGTTATCTGTTTCAGACAGTTGTCTGTAAGGGTCACGGTCCTTTAGAGAAAAGCTCGAGTTAGCAAACAAAAGAAACTCCCAGCTGCTGATTTTTACTCATATGAAGCCACCGAGGTTATAAGACTTCAAAGTAATAATCTTAGAATAAAATCACTTTAAGGGTTTTTGTAGAATTTGTTTATCGGATAATTTTCCTAAATTTCAAGAGTCGTTTAATATCTGCTTAATGCTTAGACTGCCCCAAGTATTATCATTACTACTGTACATTTTATCAGTACTTCTCTGAAGCACAGAACTGTGTATTGATAAAGTGACAGATCGATGAATCAATATTAAATCACTAGCAGCTCTAATATTAACACTCAGTGCTGCTTTCTTCTTTAAAAAGGCCACTTCACCCCAAAAATCAAACATATATTTTCCTCTTATGGCTTTCTTGCAAGTTCATTTAAAACTACAATGTCAGGAAGCAAGCTAGCAGCTACCTGACATTGTAGTTCAGCCGAGGGGAGGATACCAGGAATGTTTACATCCTGTCACAGCTCATTACGAAGAAGAACCTCTACCCAAGGGTAGAGGGGCACTTGTTTCTGCAGTTCCTGGTAACCAGGTCATGATTTCTAGAAATTTTAACCCACTGCGCAGAACATTATAGGGTGAAAATCTCTCTTTACTCACAGATTACCTTAGTTTGATCAATCCTATGATAAATAGAAATAAGTTTCAAGTTAAAACCAGCTTTCAATAAATAGCAATGATCCTTTAAGTGTGGATAAAGACTTGCACAGGATGAAGACCAGCTGAGGTGTCGGGCTGAAAAGCCCTGGACTGACTCTCGAGCCTTAAGCAGACTCTTCTGATTTATGGCCTCTGCACTGCTTACAAGGCTGCCGGTCACCAGACAAGAATAATGACTCTGAGATGACAAAAAGGGGAGGCGTGAGTAAAAAACCCAGTGAAGTCATATGAAGAAATAAAAGAAGAGAGAAGATAAAGGCCACTGAGAGAGAAAGATACAGAGACAGAGAGAGACTAAAGCACTAAGAGATCGATATGAATCGGTGTGCAGCTCAGTGCAGTGCAGCAGTCCTAACTGAGCTGTCACTCAAACTGGCCCGCCTCTGAACACCCATCTTCAGGGAGCTTTTAAAGAGCAGCACTACACCACGTCAGACAAATGATCTACCTCCACTCATCCATGCACACGGAGGCTGCAAACACACTGAAGGGGCGGCCTCACTCGCTTATCTTGGGAGGAATTTCCCTGCTTAAAAGAAGCTAAAACTGAAGATCTAATCTATGAATACCGGGATCATCACGTGGGGTCAACATGTGTGTAATCAGACTTACAAAATCCCAAAAATGCAGTGCAACTGAAAGTGTCCAGACACAAGCTATAAGCAGGAATGCCAATCATTCTTCTCTTTCCGGTTTCTCGGCTCATCCGTTTCACTCTGCAGATAATTTTTTACATGAAGGATCCAGTGCAGTCCAGGCTGGGCATTTGTACAGCAAGACAAAGAAAGCTGCACACCATGTTTGTATATTTTTACACAAGCTTGCAGGCTCAGGCCCAGTCTATACAAATGGCTTCCCTGCCGCCTCCCAGCTATGACCAACTGACCTCAGACCAGACCTCACCGGCCTAGGCTGCCGGGGGCTTCCCATAATGGACTATTTCTTCTTCACTCCCTCTGTGTTTATACAGGACTCTGGATTTAATCATTAGATATTAATAATCTCTGGCTCTCAGACACAGTGAGTCTTTTGTCCGGTCTTCCTCCCATCACCCTATAACCAGTCACGACAGATGGCCGCTCCTTCCTGAGCCTGATTCTTTCAGATGTTTCTTCCTGTTAAAAGGGAGTTTTTCCTTCCGACTTTTGCCAAGTGCTTGCTCATACTGGGTCGTCTCATTGTTGGGGTTTTCTCTGTATTATTGTCGGGTCTTTTGGTGAACAGGATTCGAACATTATAGGACGGATCGTTGTTGCTTATGACAGGAAGTTACAGGTATGACTAGTCGGAGAACATCAACACATTATCTAAAGGAGCACAACATAACGAGGTCATCACAGTGCTCACATCAGAATTCAACAACTCTACATTCAGCAAAGCTCCTCATAGACCAGTAACGAGCGAGACGTCCTCACTGGGACGTTGGAGCCTCTGAAGACTGACCGGCTATCTTAATACCGACTCAACACTGACTGAATCGCATCCTACCAACACTCCGAACATGCCACGACTCCCTGAGTAAAATAGGAACCATCTATTTTCTTATAGGTGATTTTACAAACTCGTAGAAACGGTTGATTTCGCCACACCCTCATCCTGCTCCACTTCCTCTTTGCGTCATGTCAATGAAACATTACCGTCATGCTCATTGAATTGCACATCCTCTGGAGTGCACCCTCTCAACAGCAAGTTCCTGCTACAAGCAACATTTACTCAGCAATAAAGACACCTTGCATAAAGTGGAACAGGATTGTAATGAGGTGTAATAATGAAACAAAGCAGCAGGAGTCTGTGTGTTCATTGTGTTGGAAAAAAAATAAATAAATAAAAAAATGGATGAAATGCACGTGGTCCTCACTTGAGCGGCTCATCGAAGCGGATGGTGGCGGCGCAGTGGAAGACGATGTTGATGCAGGTGGTGAGCTTCTCCACATCCTCTGGGCTGATGGCCAGGCCCGGCTGCGTCAGCTCGCTGCTGATTGGGATGATCTTCTGGTGGAAATCGGGGTTTTCCTCCCTCACACGGTCGAAAAGCTGCCAGACAAAACAGAAATCACTAAAGGAAAGACTTTTATGTCTTAGCTAATTCATCAGCAGCGTTCAAATAATCGAACATTTAAATGCCATATACATTTTTCTTAAACTTGAAGAAGGCTGTGCTTTCTCGTAAGATGTGGACATTGGCATTGCATTGATGCTGTGTACGAAGTGAGCTGTATAAACAAACTTTGCTTATAGCTGTCAGGGAGAGAAGAACTATTACAGTCGACTCAAACACTAAAACACCATGGCAAGGAACGCAAATGTACTTTGCATAATCGCTTCAGGTGAGGAGATTGTTCTGATGCAAATGACCTGTACATTTTCATTTCACCAAAGCAGCGATAGTCAACGTGGACGAGATAAGACCGGTCAGACTGGACTGTTTAGAATCGCAACTTAACTCAAAATGTGGAAACGGCACATAGAAAGGAAAGCAAACAGACTGAAAAGTAAACTCACCTCATGAGTAGTAATGTTGTATTAGAGTGCATCTGTTTTAACAGGGTGGACCTAGTAACTCTCATTTTGCTGCTCTACCTTATTGAAAGCTACTAAAACAAAAGGAAAGATGCGTCCAATTGAGTTTCAAAGCAGCATTAATTCCAATTATAATCATGACAGTTAATCGATAAATGAGCTCTGTGAATTGACTATGAAGTCTTAATTAAAGGTGCCTTTTTTCACTAATGAATGGCTTCAACTAAAAGAAGATGGGACTAGGTGTTAAGCCAGGTAGGCTACAGATGTGAGAGCAGAGAGAGAGAGAAAAAAAAAAAAAAAAGTAGCGTGCCTGCCATCGACCAATGAGATTTATCCATCTGTGCCATGAGTCACACTGTGGAGTGTTTCTTGATAAATGTCTCAAAGTAAACACGGGTCAGTGAGTCAGCTTGCAAAAGTAATCTCCTCTCTAAAGAAAGGAATTCACTCCCCGTTTTATACAAAAACACTATCAGGGCTGTAAACCTCTGACCTGTATCTGACAGGGCCATTTGTGCCGCTGTTCGCCGCGCTCTGCTGTACATTCATGCTGAAACGCAAACCCTACTCGTGTTATTCCACCTGTTTACGCTGCCGATCGCCGACTTCGTGCCGGAGAAAATATTCCAACATGGAGGCGGGGATTATGTGAAGTCTCGTCTAGATTTACCGGCTCGTGTATCACACGCCGTTCGCTGCCCGACACCCTGCAGAGAGCTGAGCATGTCAAGCCAATGTTTGAGTCAGGAGATGCTTCCCAAAGGCAGCGGAGTCAGATGTCATGCATTTATCTGTGCAGCTCCTACCAGGAAATTTGGCTTTGCCTTGCTGCACAGAGCAGCTGTGTTCAAAAGGCCTTTCACAGACAGATATTAAAGGATGAGAAGGAGAAAAGAAGGGGAGTGAGAGGGGAAGTGAAGGAATTGGCATCAAAACGCGTGCGCTCTGTTATGGAAGTGCCGCCCTGTGTGTGTCAGCTGTCCTAAAAGCAGAGATCTCTCGCTTAGAGGACAGAAGTTGACTTAAACAGCTCTTTACAGTCATGCTCTGTATCCTCATCAATCCCTTGCTTTTTAATGGCACCCTACTCGCTCCCAATACTGTACACCATACTGCCCATATTAGGAACGAGCCCGCATGTACAGTATGCACTGTCATAACATCTGAGAGAAAGGGGTGGGGTTGGGGGGGTGTAAGGGATTTTCTCCATGCTCATGTAGAGCCGTTATTATTATGTAATGAAAAGTAACAGCGTTATCTCCCTCTGCTCGAGGCCAACAGCTGGTAGTAACGGAGTCTGCAGGGAGCAGGAGCAGAGGAAAAGATTCTGTGTGCAGCTTTCTCCAAAAAATATCAGCACTGCAAAAACTGTCCTTTCTGTGCTGCATGATTCAAGGAGCCGCCTTTTTTGGTTTTTCCTTGAACACAAATATAACAAAAACTGAACTTTCCCCAAGTGCTTATGCTCTGCTCTACTCGCATGTGATGAGGCTCAAGGGTAGCTGTCATCAGCTAAAAGAGCTCCGGCGGTAGGACAACGTATTCACAGCTCTGACACTTAAAGAAAGAAGTGTTAAAACTCCAACAAGTGTTTTCACAAATGCCGCCCAAGCACACGCAAAATTTACAGTGCAACTGTGGCTTAATGAGATTTGCAACATTTCTTCAGGCTAAAACCACGTTAGCAACCCAGCAACTGAAAAAGGGTGAGTAATTTCCTCCATCCTCTGACCACAAACGGTGCAGAGCATGACGAACATAACAGTATGTAAGCTGATATTCTTGATATAACACAGACAGTGCAGAAAGACTAAACTGATGAGGTTACTGCTTGCCAACTTTAAACAATATATAACAAGCTATATAATGATAGTAAAGCTGCCATTTCTCCACATCAGAAGTAGCCATCTGGGCATCTCACTAGGATGCCTCATTGGACACCTCCTAGGTGAGGGCTTTAAGGAATGTAGGGACCCTGGGGGAAGTTCCAGGATATACAGGAGAGATTATTAATACTGCTAGCTTGGGAACGCCTCATTCTCCAGAAGAGTGGACATATTGAATGTTGAATGTGGAACTGCCAGGAAGGAGGAAAAGAGGAAGACAACAGAGAAGATTCATGGGTGTAGTGAAAAATGACATGAGTGTCACAGAGAGGACACTGGGGATAAGATGAGATGGAGGCAGATGATCTACTGAAGAAGAAGGCAAGTATTTCCTGGTTAACAGTTATCGCAGATATCGGCGCATCTCCAATATTTATACTTAAAATACTACTGTTCTTTGAAAACTAAGTTTATTTTAAAAGAAAGTGAGTGCAGCTTTTATGTGTAACAGTCCTCATCCTTCCCATAGTTTATGATTTGCAGTAGAGCTTCCTGTGATGTTCTGGATGATCTCTTAAGAGACAAGTGCCACTTTGTTGCGACAGCCCCGTCCTGACTTCACCCTACCAGCACACGTAATAAAATAAAAATAGGGAAATACAGCATTTACTCAACAGCATACGTTTATCAACTTACTGGCAAAGTCCGCCTGCAAAACATAGCTCAGATTTTCTTTGGCAAAACGAGAAACGAGCTGCCAGGAACAAAGAAAGCCTCCTCTACATTTGAACTCGTAGTAGGTGAGCAGGTACACAAGCAGCTCTGAGCAAGAAGCTTCTTCTTTCTCTCCCAGCTGCTCACTTCTCTCTTATCTGGTTGTGTGAAACTGTACTCTCTGCTACACACAGAAATGCAGTCTCCATGCACTACACAATCAGTATGCACATTTAAAAAGGATTAAATGAATAAATATTACATTTTGTCGTGCACTCTGACTACAGCTCACCAAATCATGGCACGTGCAGATCACTGAAGCACTTGTAACCCAAAGTTAAACTACAGAAAAAGCCAGAACGGAGAAAGAGCATCAGGGTCAAAAGGGTGAAAGAGGGCGTACAATGTGAGCTTCAGAGAGCTCTTTGTTACAGGCGCAGGCAGAGAATGGCATTGTGGGATTGAGGCCCTGCTTTGTAAAAAGCTCTCTGGGCGATAAGTGGCCTGTGCCAGCCTTCCACTGCACGTATTTACCACTGCACCCTTCTCCAACTCACGGGTGTTAGTGAGCAAACCGCCTTGTACAGGAAGACAATAGCCCACCAGTTTGGAGGATGCTGTGAGGGTGGGGGTGGGTGTTGGAGGGTGAAACATCACCACAGCCAAGTGTTTCAGTGCTGCATCCTGAAACAAAGTCATGGCCTTGAACAAGCAGCAGTTTCAGAAGTATAAAGTAACTCCTTTGGTTTAACGCACAGGTCTGAATGTGGTCATCACCTGTACTTCCAGTGCAATCGAGTGTCATTTTGTAGACCCAAAGGGCAATAAATCCTCCATCAAGAGTGCTTCAAGCAGCCACTGTGTGGACTTTCACAGAAACCCAACACTAATGGCACTTTCCTTTCAGCCCACCAAACCGAGATGCCATTTGAACAGCCTCACTTCTCGCTAACTGCCCTTTAACTCCACTCTTCTTGCGTGTTTTTTTTTTTTTTTTTTTTTTACTGGACCCTTCACACAGACCATTTCCTCGATTCTCCAGGACCAAAAAAGTTCAAAGAGAGCTGCACAAAATGAGCAAAAAGACGACACACAAAAGCTGTGAGATCATTGGCGATGTCTCAGACTGTTATGCTGCCAAAATGTCAGGTAACAATGGGACACAGCACAAAGCAGAGCTAATGATAGGTATGCTTTGCACGCTTCAGGTCCAACGTGACCTCCTGAGAGGCTGGTGGCCCTGGCAGCAAACCAGAAGAGTCATAATGCTTTTAAACAAAGTCCCACATTTCTTTCTTCCTCTTTGTCTTTCTTATATCAGACCTAGGAGTAATTTCTGTAATTTTTCTAAAGCCGGCACCTCAGTTTTGTTTACATGCAGCTCTTCTGCACTTTGAATGAGTGAGAGTACATATAAAAACATCCTGTTTGGTCACCTAGGTGACAATACATCCTGTCACCGCCTGTTGTCTTTGTTCCCCAACACGTTTTCCAGCACGGCTTCCACAACAAATGCATGCAATACCCTGAATGTTTTCAATGCTTCCGTCAGACACAGGGTTGCATAACCTTGCTGGCTTCATCAGTCTTTTCAGCCCTGCAGCATGCAACAGTCCCCCTATGGATGCATCCTGCTGCTGTCTGATACAAAATAAAAGTTTCATAAGATAATTTTCTTTTTAAAATTAAATTGACTTTTTTTTTCTCTTCAGTTGGATCTCGTCAGAAGTCTATTTGTAAAGTAAAACTTCATTTCTGATCCTCACAAAAGTGCAAAATAACGGGCGGCTGGCTTAGCCTCAACTTTATATCGGCAAGAAAGTTTGAAATGCACTGCACAGCTGGTTCTATGGACAACGAATGGGAAGCATAGAGCAGATATTTTGATATTAGCTTGACTGCTTTGAAACCTGCACATGTAGGTTACTCAGAGGTCATCAGATTAATGGAAAAGAATGTGTGTGTTTGAAAGGAGATAAAGACAGGGGTACACAGCTACTGCCTAATGCCTCTCCATCTTTAATCAGTAAACAAATTCAGTTTCTTGACCTCGAGCCAAGACTCACATTCATGGAACCCTTCTCTTTTAATCTGTTCATTTGTAGCACCTTTCCCCGCCGACTACCTGAGACGACCATACCGGGTAGTTTATATTAGCCGGGGAAGCTCTACCACAACGTGTTAGAAAGAAGCAATTAATGTATCTGTACCTCCAGTGCCGACCTCCATTTCCTGGCATGCACTGACTAAATTAGTCAAATAATAGGATACTCGCACAAACCAAATCTCCTCCTGGGCTGTCAACAAAAGGTTCTAGATAGGGTGAAGGATGCTGAATAACCATCATTATATTTCCAGATACCAGTGAGGTTCCCTCTCTCCCGTCTGCCTCAGTGACAACACCCGCGGTAAGGATGAAGCGCTGAGCCTGGGGAGAAATCAGAAATGCAAGGACTCTCATGGGAAGCTGTGAAGGAGGACAGATGTGTCTAACCCTCCTGAAGCTCTCAGCAAATTAAGGAAAAAAAATGGGTTCATTTCCAATCGTCTCCCGTGATATAAAACATACATTTTACAATCCTGTGTCACAACACATTTCAGCACACTCCTCCTCACAGTTAAAAACAAAACAAAACAGAAAACCCCCCCCAAAACAATACCTGCCGTTTCAGAAATACCGCCTTAATAACGATTAGCTTTTTCTGGGTACCTGGCACCAAGATACCAAAAAATAGTTGATGAAAATAGGTGGAACAAGGTAAATGCAGGAGGGAGAGTTCTGGTTTACCTGGCAGCAAATGCCGCCTTTACAAGGCTTTATATTTCACGACTTGCTTAAGAGAGACAATACCCATTCTCTCTATTCAGCCATCTCATCCAACTGATCACGATTTGTGGGGAACAGCTCACTAAAGCAAAGTAATGAAAATGGAGGGTTTTCTCATGCCTGTGCTTACGTCGTACACTCAACTGAAGCGATCAATACGAGGGCAGTAATCAAGTCTGCGGTGACAGCAAATGCAGAGTTTCTGGGCTTGGCGTTCGGGAGGCCGCTGGCTTCCAGTCTTTAAGACAATGACCTCCTGCTGAGCGAAGGGGAATTTTATTACCCTCCAAGAGCAAAAGGAGAGACATAAGCAAGATTGTGTGCGCTGCTTGCTTTTCTGCCCATATTAAATGCTGCAGATAATTAGCTGTGCTCTCTTACCATTTATAAATGCCAAGTTCACTTGATAATTAATTCCAGCACTCCCCTCCTCAGCGTTAACTCTTTGTGCTTGCCACAGGAAAGCCCATCATTGTTTGAGTACCGGATTTACAGCAGTCTGGTGCCACCAATCTACAAGGCCTCTCTGGACCTTTTATAGTTTTGCTCAGGCAGTAAAAGGTCAGAGTGACATTAGCTCAAAACAAATCTCATTGCATTCGCAGCCATTTGCACTCTGCTTTTATGCAGAAAGAATGTGATCATTAACCACATGAGATGCACTGGATTAGACAAATGATGTCTGATTTGAGTCAATAGTCATAGTAATGATTTATTAGGTGCACCTGCTCAGCGACTCATTAATGCAAATATCTAATCAACCAATCATATGGCAGAAACTCAGTGCATTTAGGCATGCAGACACGGTCAAGTCGACCTGCTGAAGCATCAGAATGGGAAACAAAGGAGAACAGATAACCACAGTGGTAAATAACCCAAGCACCACTCCCGTCAGCTTGCTTTACCCACTACCTGGGGACCACTGGGCATCACCATCATGCCAAAGCTCAAATCCTGAACATTACCATTAGTTCACGGCTCTCAAATGGCCTCGACAGCCAGCAGATCTCAATCCTGTAGATCACCTTTGGGATGTGATGGTGCAATGGGAGACCACAAATCGAACACAAATCTTCTGCAGCTGTGTGATGCTATCATGTCAACATGGACCAGAATCTGAGGAAGACTTCCAGCACCTTGTTGAATCTGTGACATGACTATGAAAAGGCAGTTCTGAAAGAAAAGTGGGCCGAATCTCTTACAAACAATAAAGTGACGTTAAATATTTCGTTTGAAGACATTCTTTTTGAAGAATGTGGATCGCCAACAACTGTGTATATTATTTCCGTCTACTATTAAAATATCATCTTTAAGGCAACACGTCAGAAACTAGGTTCTTTCACACTGATCTGAGGGTGTTTCCGAGGACAAAACCGCCTCTCTGTGACCCTCTCTGCCCCTTTAATGACAGGAAACAGGATTGCATTCATCTCGACCCGACCAAATCTGAAACCATGTGTTTTCGTTCTTTAGTTAAGCCCCATTTGTTGACTTCACTTGCCTCCAGCTGTTCATACAATATTAAAAAGCCTTGATTCATGATTTGATTCTTTAAATACTTCAGGGTTATTTTTCTTTCAAGGATGAGATACAGAACATAAAACGCATTCTCAGACTAGGGCTGTTCGATATAACGATATATATCGGATCACGATATAAAAACGTCTATCGTTTCATTTTACGCTATTGTTTGTTTCGTGGTGTCGCAAAATAAACTGTTCACGGCAATATTTTTTCATCATTTTGATGGTCACTGTAGTGGCTATATTAATTTCTTAAAGTTCTCTCTTTCTCTTATATTTATTATAAACACACTATGGACGGACAAGCGCCTGTTTTTATGCGTTGTCCTTAGCAACAATAACGATAAAACCATCGCGTGTCCGATTGTTTATTTTCCACATAAACCTTTCAGAATAAAGCTCAAGATCCTGTTGAGACTTTTCAAAATAAACCAAATCACGTGAAAGAGTATGCAGAGTATTTACGGATGAGAAGTAAAAAAAGAGCCGGCAGGTGCTAAAAAATAAACCTTAGACTCAAACGTTAGAACAGGCTTTTCCCCGCAGCACGCCGTGTAATAAATACTCAAAGAAAACAGCGGCCGTTACAACTTATGTATAAAAATGTATCGTTTCATGCATCTGTTAAAACATTCGACTCCAGGTACACGACGCCCAGCTGGAAACACTTCATGCAAGTCGAGCTGCCCGAGATTCACAGAATTTTCAGAAAATTTAAAGTTTTTGTGATTTATATCGTTATCGGACGATAGATGTCTTAAATCGGGATATGAGATTTTGGTCACATCGCACAGCCTTATCTCAGACAGACATAAAAGTTGGCTAACAGACACAGATACCAGCTGTATAACAGCCTAATAAAATACCTGAATTTCATTCATCAAAACTGAAGCACAAACTTACTGGACATTAACATTTTAACTAATTAATTCTAGTAAAAATACTCCAAAAGACATCAACACTACAAATAGAGACTTGAGGTACGGTTCAGGGACTAATGGTGCAGCCGGTGTTGGGACACCTGAGAGAATACACCCACTAACTTTAAGCCTTAAGCCAACAATCTGTTGAGGTAGGAACAGGAAACTGAAGACGTCTGGAAGCAGCCACATGTGGCACCTCCAGGGACTGCAGTTCTCAACACTTTCAGCCTCACAGAAACATGGCGTTTCAGGTAGTCAGGTAGTCTCCCTCCACATACATCTGTGGAACACTGAGCAGGGCTGAAACAAGCTCCGGAAGAACACCCCCTCTTCCCAAACGGCTTCACCAGCAACCTTTATTATGCTGGTCTGTTTCATAAACTTGACTTAATTTGTGGACTAACTACATGCAATCCTTTTCATTCTCTCTCGAGGGAGGAGTGTTAGAGCTTTAGGTCACCTCATTCTGTTTGCCTAATTCATGCTATTGCACGACAAACAACCACAGAGGAACAAATGGCATGCTGAAGGCCAGACTAGCTGCCATATCATGTGCTCTAAATAGTCATCTCTTTGCAGGAGTCAGAGCAGCAAATGCCAAGTCACTGCACGCACCTTCATCCTTAGATTGCTGTTTAAACATACACACCTCAACACACCTTAAACACACTGCAATGCACACTGGCACACATTAAGTGAAGGATTTAGCTAATAAGCACTAAATCAGGAATTAACATTGGGAAACAGGATAAGAACAGGCTGACGTTTCCCCGGGGAGCGATAGATAGATGCTTCAGATGCTGGCAGCTGGCACGAATTTCATGCCCAGCTCCACAAGTGAAGCCCAGGGTTGCCCGTCAGGGACAGCAGCAATCAATGAAACTTGAATATTTATACTGCTGGAAAGATCACCTGGCTGTGGATGCAAACAAGAGGAAATCAATAAAACAGTGCAGTTATATTAGATCAAAGTGTAATAATGGGTAAACGACTGAAAACCACAGAGAAGGGAGAGGACCCCATCCATAGTCACGGCTGTTTTCACATTGACATTTAATTTGTAAAAAACGAAATAGTGTCACACTTTTGTTACTTGTGTTTCACAGAGCTCAGTACTTTGGCATCACAGACAATGATAATCTTTATGCTGGTATCTATAATGGATCATATCCGTAAGCACGTGTTAATACTCGAATACTTTTTTCGCTCCACGCATACTCGGGTGTGACCATTTCCATGACGTATCTTAAGCGGAGGTATTTCAGGCATCTTATCATACATCAAGCAGTGATGCACTACATTCATACTAATAACTCTCTTTATGTTCAAGTCTGGGCAGCTTCACAATGACGCAAGTCAGCCTGCCGTAATTGCAACGTCTCTAAACATTCCAACTCCTTCCTGAAGTGCCTCCAGATGAACCTAATGCAGGCAGAACGTTTATGATCATTTAGAGCCATCTGTGCTCCAGCTGCCACACTGATCAGTGAACAGCCTCTCCAGCATGACTACAGAGCCCCCCCCCCCCCCCCCCCCGGTTACAGGATCCTGCCTTGTCGGCTAAATTCCAGAAGACCCCAGTTCCTACCGCAAGCATTCCACTTTCCACCTCTTCAGCTGACAGCCCAGCACATCCTTCACAGTTACAGAGCTGGTTCTGCAGTGTGCTGTAAAGCCTCAAACACTATGACTAGGCTTCAACAGCCTGCTAGTGGGTGGGAAAAGCATGCCACAGAGCAGGAGAGAGGCTTTTTTGTACCCAAAGGCCTACTTATCAAGTGCCTGACATGCCATTCGGCACCCGGTACCGCAGAAAGAGCTGCAGTCATCCAAATGTTTTCAGTGAATCAAAGAAGCCTCAGCGCAGACAGAAACAGAGAGAGACAGAGCTTAAATGTCAGAGTCAGAGCAGCGGAGAAGCACAGAAACAATGAGATTCCTATCGGTTTGTCCTTTTCCTGCTCGGGGCAGCTCATCTGATTGCATCCTTTGAAAAACACAATGGGACAGATCTCTTGGCCGTTACCTAGCAACAGGTGGTAAGAAAAGATACTGGCCTGGTTTGAAGGAGGAGAAGAGAGGTTACTTGAGAGACGAAGCGGTTCGCCTTCATGAATTATCCCAAATCTGAACAGAATAATACTGACCCGAGGACTTGCATGAATACCAATTAGTAGTTGAAGCTTGGTCATGGAAACTTAATGACATCACTTCTGAATGCAGACTGAGCATGAGCGAGCCTGCGGTTGGCAGAGCATCAAGCAGTGACCTGATAGCAGACACTAATAGACGGATGCCAAAACCAATGAAAAACCTGATGGCAGGGGAAATACTGCAAACACAAGTGGGAGATGTGTTAAAAATAATAAAAAAATCTGATTGTACACAAACAATTTACAACATTATATTTCCTTTTATTGATTTTTTATTTTTTTTTAATTTCCCTGCATGGTGCTGCTGTGTGACACAGATCTGCTAGTGCGGCTTTGTGGGGTTTCCCAGTGACTCCTCCAGGACTTGTTCTTCATACAAGGCTTCACTAATCCAGCTTAATGAATCCTCATTAGGCTGAAATTGTCTTGGAAACTTCCATTCAGCTAATTTGGCAGCAGTAAAGAATCAAACTGGCACATTATGATGACTGACAGATTTCATTAAAGAAAAAAAACATGTATACAAAAGGTGGACGACTGGACAGCTTCCCAAAACACAGATGTGGGGAGAAAAAAAAAAGCCAAAGTCTAAATTAGATAAATTTCCTTAAAGATGGCTTCTGTCATTTATGTAGTTGTTATAAATGTTCAAATTCCTTTTTCCCTTGGTAATTTTGAATTAAAATGGCTAACTGATGCCATAAAAAGGCAGGCAATGATTGATAACCATAATTGGTAACTGACTGAATCAGACTGCTCCCAACTGCTGAAGCGACTTCTTCTGCAGTAAACTGGAGTAAATGACCTTTAGGGGTCTGAGCAAACCCACAGTAACTAACCAGAAGCAGTGTATATATGTCAGATGAAGTGTGATTTGTTTGTGAAGCCTCGAGCTGAATGTTTCTGCTGTTGCCATCTTGCCAACAAGAGAGGCATGGATCTGCGACTGCAAAACAATTAACAGCGCACATCCTAATAATCCTGCCCAAAGAAACTTGAAATAAGCAAAATGTACAAAATGGGTTTCATTTTTTCTTTAATATGACCCGAAGAGAGCCAGGACCACGGGTCATTTTCCGACAGACTTCAGTAAGGCCACAGATACTGCCCCCGATGGGCTCTAAGAACAATGGCCTTACTTTTCAAACCCAGAAGCTGTCTGATGCCATCTCAAACGATTTTACTTTCACAGAGGCCAAATGTAGAACGCTTGAGTTAGTTTAATGTAGTGGCTTCAAAACAATAGCTAAGACACGTGCAACCCTAAAAATGGACTTTTTGTATGCATTTTGAAGAACTATGTGAAAGATCTGATGGACTCTGTCAGTCAGTGCTTAGCGCTCCTACAGTTTCCCCATTGTTTGCGTTGAGTACCCTGGCTTTTATTACACAAACACAGTGTTATTTACTTTGTTTTATTTGATTTATTTAGTGCATAATCATTGTTCATTTAGTAACTTGTATGTATAATGTATAAATTAAAAGTGCTCTTTAATCCAAAACCCTTAGACTTCTTACAGGTTCAGGCTTTCTAGACTTGCAGCATTAAACCAAGTTAACATAACCCTAAGTATACAAATTATGCAGCTCTGTTGCTGAAGCGTCGACAAATAAACCGTTTGATCGTCAACGATTACTTTTCTCCCCTGAAAGCCACAGCAGAGGAGGGCCGTGCATGTGAAACTCCTCTCCTTGTCGCCCACTCTCGCCATTTCTGCTGAGCCTAAATTACAGGGTGTTATAACTGGCACTTTTACAGCGCTGTTGTGTCAGAGTAAACTAATTACATGGTGAGAGGCAGTCTCTGAAGCGGAGGCATCGCAGTCACCTTGACAAGAGGAGGGAGAAATAAAACCAAAAAAACTAATACACCCCCCCCCCCAAAAAAAAAGTGTTGTGCTACGTTAAGGTACGCATTCTCCAACTGCTGCTCCACTGCCATCACAGCAGCTGTGAGAATAATGAATGCAGCAGCAAGGTTCAATGAGAGCAGTAAAAATAGATGCTATCACAGGAAGGAGGAGTGATACAGAGGAGGTTTTCTTAGGTGTACTGACAGTTTGAGGCTGATGGTACACAGAGAGCAGAGGCCGGAGCACGCATCGCCTGCGAGCGAGCACATCGACGCACAGCCAGCGTCAATCCTTTGGTCCTCATTAAGTCGAAAACAGTTTGGAGGTTTTTGTTGAGTCATGCTTTGCTGCTGATACAGCTGACGCCACATATTCGGAGCTCATCCTCACCTCTCTCCTCCTTTCTTCCCTCTGCTGTTGTCTCCTTCACCCATTTCCTCTCAACCCGCAGCTTTTCTCTCTGATCTTTTTGTCCTTAGGACATCCTTTGCCCCAAAGCCTCCCGACTTTATTAAACATCCAGTGCACTCATATTCTCCTACTTCTCAAAGCACACCAGATACACAGGGGTGAATAATGAAGTGGACCCCCGGATGAACTCAAATCACTCCGGTCGGATTTTGGAGCCAAGTTGGACAGCATCGATATAAGACTGACTGGGATGGCGAGCGCAGTGACTGCACTGGAGGGTAAAGTCTCGGAGGTAAAGCAAGACATATTGAACCAGGGGGCTCATATCGAAGAGGCCGAAGCCCGCATTGCCGAAGTTGAAAGCACACTTGAGAAAACAGAAACGTCACTGAACTCGGCTATCAAACGAATCGCACTTCTTGAAGCCAAAACAGATGATTTGGAAAACCGCGGACGACGAAAGAACCTGCGCGTCTTCGGCATAAAAGAGGGAGCAGAGGGGCAACAATCACTCTTCCACTTTATTAACATCCTGCTACCTAAGTGGCTGGGGCTAGCGCCCGACAAGTCATTCACACTGGAACGAGTGCATCGCACGCTTGCCTCCGGGAAACCAAACCAGAGCAGAGCGGTGCTTGTTCATTTCTTAAAATTCCAAGAGAAGGAACTGGTATATCGGGAAGCAAGAAAACAACAAATTACACATGATGGGGCCAAGATCACATTTGCACAGGACCTGTCTGCGGAGACGGTTCGGATCCGACGGTGATTTCACCCGGTTGTCAAACTGTGTATTGATATCAATGCCTTCCGTGGATTCCAGCACAACCCGTGCAGACTCGGGATCCTGTACGGTGGAAAGATCCACCTCTTAACACCTCAAGAAGCCGAAAAATTCTACAAGAATCTGCCGAAGGAAACAGCAGAAGATGCTCAACACCAGTGAGTCGGTTAAACAACAGGTTAACCATTAAGACACTCCATAAGACTGCCTCTGCTTCAACATAACTGACCAGTAATTGAGTCACTGATAAGAGACCGATAAAATTTTGAGCTCGAATTTATGTGGGACAGACACTATCTCTACTTTCAAGATTAGGCTTAAAACTTTCCTTTTTGCTAAAGCATATAGTTAGGGCTGGACCAGATGACCCTGAATCCTCCCTTAGTTATGCTGCAATAGACATAGGCTGCCGGGGGATTCCCATGATGCATTGAGTTTTTCCTTTCCAGTCACCTTTCTCGCTCACTATGTATTAACAGACCTCTCTGCATTGAATCATATCTGTTATTAACCTCTGTCTCTCTTCCACAGCATGTCTTTTATCCTGTCTTCCTTCTCTCACCCCAACTGGTCGCAGCAGATGGCCGCCCCTCCCTGAGCCTGGTTCTGCCGGAGGTTTCTTCCTGTTAAAAGGGAGTTTTTCCTTCCCACTGTTGCCAAAGTGCTTGCTCATAGGGGGTCATATGATTGTTGGGTTTTTCTCTGTATCTATGAAGCGCCTTGAGGCGACTTATGTTGTGATTTGGTGCTATATAAATAAAATTGAATTGAATTGAACTTATGTTAACATAACTGAGCGTTTTTAAGCGCATATTCGTTCTAAGTTTGATCGCAATCGTTTTTGGGTTGTATATTAACAGCTGAACCTCAACTAAGTCTTTTTTTGTTTTGTCCTACCAAGGGTAAACTTTACTTTATTACTGGGGAAAAAATCTGTATCATATGGTTAGTATACACTGTCTGATTTATGGGGTTTTGGAGAGGTCGCGTTGACTAGTTACTCCTCAGTGACGTGGATTCACGCCCTCCAAATAATTTGTTCAAGGGAGGGGGGAGACATTTCCAACAAGGAAATGAAAATGTTCAATCAGAAATTGTTTACAAGTTCTTTATCTGGTATGTGTGAGTGTGTGAATGTATGTGCAAACCTGCTTCTTCAATTTTTCCTTTACTTTGTTTATTTAAGTAAACAGTCTGACAATATTTTATGGAGAGGACAACTAAAGAAAACATTTTGAACGTTAACATTACGACCTGGAACGTTAGGGGGATACGGAAGTTAGCTAAACTGAAACAAGTATTAAACCGACTAAAACATTTTAACTCTAGAATTATTTTCCTACAAGAATCTCATCTTACTGCATCAGAGATACATTTATTAACCAAAAGATGGCAGGGTCAGGTCTCTTCTTTTACTAGACATGCCAGAAGAGTCATTACTCTTATACATAAGTCAATCCCATTTCAAACTACGAGGGTGATTACAGATCCAAACGGGAGATATGTAATTGTGCAGGGCCGTATCTCCATGTTAGAAATAAACCTGATAAATATCTATGGCCCCAACGAGGATAACCCATCCTTCTATGAAAATCTATTTCTCACAATATCAACCTTGGAGGGCCTTTATATCATAGGAGGGGACTTTAATTGCGCCCTGGACCCTAACCTGGATAGGTCGTCTCAAGCTGACACTACTCATACCCAGACTAGAAAAATACTTTTTAACTATATGAAAGATTTGAGAATAAATGAGGTCTGGAGAACAAGGAATCCAAATAACAGGGAATTTTCATGTTATTCTAGTTCGTATCAAAGTCATTCGCAGATAGACTACTTTCTTATCTCTACAGAGTTACTACCTTGTGTTGAGAACTGTTGGTATAACAGTATTGTGATTAGTGATCACGCAGCAGTATGTCTATCAGTTAGATTGGGTGAAGTTGATCAAGGTGTAAAGCGATGGAGGATGCAAACATTTTTGTTAAAGTACCCATCATTTGTCAAATTTATAGAAACTTGCATTGATCAATATTTTCAAATAAATAAAGATGAAACCACAGCTAGTATTAGGTGGGAAGCATTTAAAGCTTACATAAGAGGGAAAATTATAAGCTACAGTAGCAACAGGAGTAAGCAATATAACCAAGAATTAAAATCGTTAGAAAGACAAACTAAATCTAATGAAACAGAATTTTACCAGAGCAATGATCCCACTAAACTAAACAATTTGACTATTCTAAGAGCCAGGTATGATAAATTAACAGCAGAGAAAGTGGCAAAAAGTTTAATGTGGACCAAACAATTCTTTTATGACCAAGGAGAGAAGGCAGGAAAATTATTGGCCTGGAGGATAAAAAAAAGATGCAAGCGGAAAAGGCCATCACCCACATAAAGTCCAAATCGGGTATTATAACAACAGACCCTTTAGAAATAAACGAAAATTTCAGAGAGTTTTATCAATCTTTATACCAATCTGAATATACAGGAAACAGAGAAACACGATGCATTTCTTGATCAGTTAAAATTTCAAACCCTCTCAGAAGAGGATAAAACAGCCCTTGATAGTCCTTTAACAATAAAAGACCTGTCAGAAGCCATAGACGACCTGAATAGCGGTAAAACGCCTGGCCCTGATGGACGTCCAATGGAATTCTATAAAACATTTAAAAATAAATTAATGCAGCCACTTCTTAACATGTATGAGGAGTCATATAAGTCCGGAATACTCCCAGACTCACTGAGATTAGCTACAATAACCCTTTTATTGAAGCCAAATAAGCCTCCGACTGAATGCTCCTCTTATAGGGGAATTAGTCTTATGGGATGTGATTGTGTGTAAAGCACTCTCTAGGAGACTAGATAAATATGTGCCTAATTTGATAACAGACAATCAACAAGGTTTTGTTAAAACGAGACAAGGCTATCATAATATAAGACGTGTCCTCAATGTACTTTATGAGAAAAACAATAGGGAGGACACTGCGCTGCTATCACTAGATGCGTGCAAAGCCTTCGATAGAACAGAATGGAATTATCTCTTACAAGTGCTCCCCAGATATGGACTAGGTGAAACATTCCTGAAATGGATCAGATTATTGTATACACATCCAACAGCACAAGTTTTAACTAATAATAACGTATCAAAACCTTTAATTTACAGCGATCAACCAGGCAGGGCTGCCCTCTGTCACCAATTCTCTTTGTGTTAGCAATAGAACCTCTGGCCATAGCTGTGAGAGCAAACGCAGGAATATCAGGGATAAGAATTGGAGGAAGAGAAAATGCATTTCATATTTGAGTAAACAACTCATGTGCTGTTCCTTTAGAGCAAGACAATATCTTTCCTTATGTAGGAAAGACCCTGAATATTGTATTTATCCCCAAACTCTATTGGAGAGAAATTACACTATACCAAATGGCATCCCATCCTTGTTATCCTGGAAGAGAGCATGATCATAAGAATAAAAATGTTTTTTTAAACCAGAGGATAAACAAGACTCCAACCTATCTCAGTAATACCAAACCTCCAGATCCTCTTATAGATTAACTACCGTATTTCCCGGACAACAAAGCGCACCTGAATATTAGCCGCAAAAGCTAAAATCAGGGGAAAATCCTGTTTTGTACATACATTAGCTGCACCTGACTAAAAGCCGCAGGTGTTTCAATGTTGACTTATCATATGTAAGAGAATATGCACAAAGGGAATTGTCAGGAAAGAGATGGCTGTTTGGAGGCACACCCCTTTTATTAATATTTTGAAAAACAAGTTATGGGTACATATTTGCACATGTAGTACATAACAGTAACCTACAGCACACCAGAAAAATAGATTCGGACTACCTTTTAGGCTCAGGTGCAGTGACACGGAGAAGAAAAGTCAGTCATTCACCACCATCTTTCTCTTCTTCCTGCGCTCTAAAACCACCAAAGTCCTCTTCTCCAATGTCGGAAACGAACAGG
Organism: Aulonocara sp. 'chitande type north' Nkhata Bay; assembly: GCF_057382095.1. Lineage (NCBI taxonomy): Eukaryota > Metazoa > Chordata > Actinopteri > Cichliformes > Cichlidae > Aulonocara > Aulonocara sp. 'chitande type north' Nkhata Bay. The sequence goes on along the minus strand of NC_141360.1, from coordinate 27,642,116 downwards.
CTCAGGATGGCTTCGTCATCCACTCTCCGCTTCTCTCCTTCGTTGTCACTTTCAAAACCAAAGAAATCCTCGTTGTCAGTGTCAGAGTCGAACACCCTCAGAAGGGCCGTGGCGGTGTCCTCCTCTCCATCATGCAGCAGTCCAGCCCTTCAAAAGCCGTTGGTGATCGTGGATGTTTTCGCACTTTTCCACGCTGTCAGAATCCACCGGTGGAGTTGAGCATAACTTGCTTTTCGCAAGTTTATCGCCGCTCGTCATCCACGCCTCCCGCTGAATGCGTAGCGCTACTTTGAAGTTTGTTTTTCGCGCTACTTCGTACGGCACTACGTTGCCTGGCGGACGGACATGTGACTAACATACCACTCTTGAACCTCGATCCTTCCGCCAGGCAACGTAGTGCCGTACAACAGCGGAACAAACAAAACAAATCGTCTTACGATATCACAAAAATCATGGAAAATCCATAGAAAAGCCGCACCTGACTAAAAGCCGCAGGGTTCAAAGCTTGTGCAAAAAGTAGCGGCTTATAGCCCGACAATTACAGTAGTCTCTCGTTTCCCCTTTAAGCCGTCTGTACTTCCAATTAAATAACGTCCATTTCATTAGCGTTTTGGTATTTTTGATCGGACCCCATATATTCTCTCGGTGCCTCTTCTGAAGCTCACAGATGAACTACTGGACTCTGGAGACCAGGGGCTGGATTTCTCATGTCGTTAAGCTTATTTCGCCATGGCAACACAAGCTGGTGTTATAATTCAAAGGCAAATTTCTATCGCTCTGCAAACATGCTTACAGCTGGCAATATGAATAAGCGATGTCAAATGTGCATATTCACTAAATGCCACATGGTTTAATTAATGGCTTCACAGAAGAACTTTTTAAAAGTGACTGCTGCCTTTCCTCATCAATTTCATTCATTTTAAAGCCTTAAAGCCTTCAAAGAAATGCATGGGTTCAAAAAAAATATATGTCCAGTGTATTGAAATATCAGCAATACAAGGTGTTTCTGCTCATAACAGATCAGTGGATCATAAGGTTTTTCTCTATAATCTTTACCTTAAACTGCCCGGAGACAACTACGGCTTAAAATTGGTGCTTAATAAAAACATTTGAATTTAATGGGTTTTTCCCCCCCCCCCTATCTTTAGTCACAGGAAGAACAAGAAGTCCCACAACAGATGGTTTGGCCGCCGATAGGGTCCTAATCTCTACATCATGGATTCAATTTGAGATGATATGAAGAGACAGACGACATTAAGAGAGAATAAATCCACTGAAGAAATGTGCCAGGTTCTCCAAGAGCAACAGAGTTGCCAAACATCTCCACAAAAAACAAAACAGTGTGCGCATGCATTTTCATTCGTACTTTATTAAAATAAATACATAAATAAAATTGATTTAGCCTTTTGTTTAGTTCTCATCCTACACCTTTTAAGCATGTTATTTACTGAACTTGTCAAACATACATACAGTGAACCGTGGCAAAGCTTTCCAAAGTTCTACTATACTATGTGTGGTAAAAGATCAGATCATATGTGCCCATTCGGTCAGAACATTATGCACTTGTAGCTCGTACCTTGCACTTCATCATGTCGCTGACCCTCTGCTGCATGGACTGCCCAGCTTTGGGTCTGACCAGGATGTAAAGGGCTTTGACCTCAGGGCAGGACCTCAGCAGCTTCTCCACCAGCACTTTTCCCATGAAGCCCGTGGCTCCCGTGATCAGCACATTCTTGCCAGCGTAGTATTCCACTACGGACGCCATGCTGCTACCCGTTGCGCCACCGCAGATGTCTGTCAGTCTGGTTTGTGCGTCTGTTGCTTGCTCTCCTAACCCGTCGAGGTCCCGGCCTTCACACAAGTCCTGCAGAGCGAGCGGGAGGATAAGAATGAGGATAGGCAACCTCAAACTTTAAATACTGTATCAGTGTCTCTAAAGCTGGTGTCAGTTTAAGCAATGAAGCATGCAGCAAGAAGCTAAATATGAACTGTGAATCGCACTAATGCAACAAGTGCACAGTTTCGCATGAATGTCCAGGCTTTGACAGATTTAGTCTCATGTATCTGGAAATGAAAACAAGCATTTCAATAAATTGAAAAATATGCATCAGTGGTGGCACGTCTCTGTTTTGACCTTCAGAGAAGAAGCATGTAACTAGTCTGCAAACTTTATGAATATTTATACCATGAGGGGGAGGGAGGGTGATGCTCGGGGCAGTGTGACATCAGCTGCATGTGTGAGCGTGGGTACGAGTGTGTCAGGTCCACCAGCAAGGGTTCAGCAAGATTTTAAGCAGCAACTGATCACCGCTAACCACAATAACCTTTATCATTTATTCATGAATGCAAAAAGCAACAAATCAGAAATTATTTTTAACTGTACAAAATATAGTAAACAATATAATTTGGTCATAGATTGACTCTTTGAATACCACTGACATGAAAAAGCAGCTTAATATTTGATTAACAGATGAGCCATTTTAGAAGCAAACTAGTTTAAAAAAAACAAACATCAAAGTTTAAATTATTCTACTAAGGTTCAACTCACTCAAATTCAGTTTGATAGAAAAAAAAAAAAAAAAGAAAATATCAGTTTGGACTCTGTATCGGTCTTGAAGGGACTATCAGTGAACAGAGGCTATGATGCAGTCTAGAGATCTATTCCCAGGTGATTCAACCTCCACTTATACCTTGACTCATGTGCTTAATGACTCCCATGACACGGGAGAGTTGGTCAGTGACTCTCAGGACCATCTACAAGGTGACAACCCTATTAGAGGTTAAATATCTGAGTCTCCTTCAACAGTTGGAACTGAAGCAGCCTTTTGGATGACAGGAAAAGCATCTTCAAGAACCTAAAACAAATTCCAGCTGCCTTCTGCTGAAGCACTTCAGACTAAATATTCAAACTGTCTGCTAAAAATTCCCAAAACTCCTTTTATCCATGCATCCAAATCAAAACCAAACTTAGTTTAGAAACAAAGTAGGGAAGAATGCTTTCATGTTACTCTACTGCTCTGCTGTGTTCAGATTTGGATATATAATACGTAACTGAGGACATGCAAATATATCGCATAATATAAATAGCTTTTTATGATTATAAACCAATTACAGTGAGGATTGCTAGAATCAAAATTAGACTATTATTCCCAGCTGCAGTTACTGTATTTATATGTCACCGCTTTGATCTCGGAAAACCAAACCTAAAACAGGGAAGGCGTTAGTGACAATCAGTGTCTGAATATAAACACAGGCTTCCACATACATCACAGTTAAGTCAAAATGTTGAATGTTGTCATTGTGTTTCTTAAATTTGTAAAGTCTTGGTTCAAACTATAGGATCAAAGGCATTTCTTTGTCCCCCCTCCCCAGCCTCTCATGCACTTGAAGTGAGCAAGTGCATGAGAAATTACATTACGCCAGGACCTTGGAGGCTGAAAAGACTCACATATATTAAATGTACAAGACTGCTGGTATATTGAAGTGAATGGTATGATTTCAGTAATGACAAAGTGAGCTGCAACCTTCAATCCCAGCAAACAAGTTTGGTTTAAAGCTATAATAAAAAAAATTAAATAAAATAAAAAATTAAATGCTAAGGCTTATCTTTAACCATCTGACATTATGCGTATTCCACATGCAATAAATCACATAACTGGGTTTTATGGCAGTTTTTAGTTTTAGTGGACACCTGTGTTGTAACACTAACACTGACTCTGTTGGACTTTGCCCTTATTTCCTGTAGACAATAGACGACTATAACTGAATGCAACCTGAGAAGTCACATGGCCGCAGATAAGCTGCGTTTGTGACTCAGTGAGGGAGGTTGTGCCATGAGTCCATCTGATCAAAGCACTGTGTTGATGTGTGGGCTAAAAGCTCACCAGCACACTGCCAGCATTTGTGTGCAACCACGCCAACTAAGCATTGATAAATCACACGGCTCTTAAAGACTAGATGACAGCTACCTGTCTCTGGTTGGTGTCACCCCCCCATCCCCACCACACACCAACCAGTCACACAGGGAGGGTGGCAGCGCGCCCAGTCTCATCCAACTTTTTGGCAGCAGCCAATAAAAATGCAGGACTTGACTTGTAAAATTTTCACTTGGCAACAATAGGCACAACATTTAGCCAAGACTGATGCTTGATCAGCACCTTCAGTGATACAGCAGAGCTGTGATTGTACACAAGATGAAGCTACGCTCCTTCTCTTTGCTTCGTTCATCCTCTCTCCTGTGCTGCAGATTCCCAGCATGTCTGCCCAAAGACAAAAACCAAATCCTCCTGAGCCAAACGTGGCCCAGATAACAAAAACAATCTTGTATTTACTTGCTTTCCCTCCATTCTGCCGTCTGTGCATGCAATTTTAAAAATCAGATTCCCTTTCCACACAAACACGAGGAAAAAAGATGGGTGTGTGCATTCAGTTTGGGTTTCTACATGTCTGCACTTGAAAAACAAAAAATGTGTTCCAGAAACTAAACGCCGGGGCTCCTACTGACATCTATGTTTAATCCCAATTTTGTCCCATTATTTTAATTCGATATTCCCCCATCTTCAACTTTCAGACAAGGCAGTATCTCCAGATCTACCACTCTGTACACACAGATGACAACAAGAAGAGGTCACAGTCAAGGTCCTCTGCTGAGGCCCCAGACATTTCAGCCTTGTTCTTCACATAGATTCCCTGTGGACAAGAGGACAAGAGCACATGGGCTGAAAGTCACTACAGATTAACGCCTGACAATGGAAATGTTCCTGCAGCTGGAAGAGTGTTGGAACGGCCATGCATGAATCAAATTCATGAGACTGAATGCTTGTGAAACACACAAGGTTACACAACTCCACCTCCTGCTTCTCTCAATGCCTGTCAGTTAAGCTGAAGGTGTCCACCCTCTACAAGCCAACATGGAAAGTGGGGCGAAACTGTCCATTATTCTCCTTACAGGCCTTTAGTTCAGAATTATGCATTTACAGGATGACTACAAGAAGTATAGAATACATACATCCCAAGTATTTGCTGAAAGTTTATAAATTGAATTTTGGTTCATTGAGATAACTAGTAGCAATTAAAGACACTTGATTTTAAAATGACACACACACACACACACACACACACACACACACACACACACACACACACACACACACAGTAAACTATATCTAAAGGAGTTTAGGCACCGCCTCACGTTAACAAGAACTCATATGGTGAGATCATGAAGTTCAGGGACAGCTCATTTTGAAAGAAAAAAAAAAAACATTTACAATTTAAATTTTGCATCTATCGCCTTCAAGATGATCTCTTTGTGTACCTCAGGACCCCCTTCCAGCATCCCTACTAAGTTTTGTTTACTTTGGGGTGATCGTGGCTCAAGAGTTGGGAGTTCGCCTTGTAATCGGAAGGTTGCCGGTTCGAGCCCCGGCTTGGACAGTCTCGGTCGTTGTGTCCTTGGGCAAGACACTTAACCCGTTGCCTACTGGTGGTGGTCAGAGGGCCCGGTGGCGCCAGTGTCCGGCAGCCTCGCCTCTGTCAGTGCGCCCCAGGGCAGCTGTGGCTACAGTGTAGCTTGCCATCGCCAGTGTGTGAATGTGTGTGTGAATGGGTGGATGACTGGATATGTAAAGCGCTTTGGGGTCCTTAGGGACTAGTAAAAGCGCTATATAAATACAGGCCATTTGTAGGAGCACCATTCTGACCAATTGCATGTGTCCATCTAGGATTTCATCATGGACCACAAACCTTCATGTCGATCACTGGTGATTACGACTCCATCCAATTTGTCCCACCACCAGCCCTGTTTGCTCACCTTTCAAGGTGAAGGGTCACATTTCTGACACACTGGAAGAGGTTGGAGGTTTGCCCAAGTCAACCTCCATAGAATCTCATGTTAAAATCTCAGATTTTGCAGCGTTAAAAAGCATGTTCAAAGACTGGTGCAAAATCATGTTGCACCAACCAAAATGCAGCCAAACCCAATGACTGAGATCACGGTGGCTACAACTTTTATACCGTCTCCAGGTTTGACATGCAGTCAGTATGAGACTTCAATACAACAGATGTCCAAGGAGCTGACCTTCAAGTGCATAACCTCAAAATTTAAAACATGAAATAAATAAGCACAGTCTGAACTTTTTAATCACCTAAATTTCTGGGTAACACTAGAGATTCAGGATCTCAACATGGATGAAGGGTCTATAGATAGTTCTTTTTCCTCAGGCACCCAGCATATTCTCTTGGTTTATTTTTGTCATACTGAATTAAACTTTACTTTTAAATCCCTCAGCCTGTCCTTGTCAATCACACAGATTATGAAGGACAAGCAGATATGAGGTCTGTCAGCAGTGACCTTGTTGTGTTGTCATTGGTGAATAAGACTGCATCTTCTTTTAGAGTCTATATTATGACTTGAAAGGAGAAGTGCTGGGCAGCAAGGACAAGGCCTGAAAGCTTAAGGGACAAGCTTCTCAGGTTATGATGCCATCTTGACAAAGTACCACATCACATCCAAAGTCACTCGGGGGTCACTTTAAAAACAGAGCTGGGTGACGCTCAAGGCATACAGCTCAGCAGCAGAGGTTTACTGTTGTCTGCAGCTAATGCTGCTGCACTCCGGCCTTATTTCATGTCTCCTTTTCTTCACACTGAGGGCATTTTTTGTATTATTCCTCAAAAGCCACTCTCCACAGGAAATCCACGCTGTTTGTCTGAGGAAGCTTGTTTTAAGCCACAGCTCTGCAGTCCTTCTGCCTCCGGCCTTTCCCCACACAACCCTTCCATTACTGGGTCAGCTAAATGCAGCTGGAGACGCAGGCAAAAATCGAGCTGCACAGCTGCACACTGGCTAAAGCCATTATAGCCGGACAAAAGCTGGCAGCGGGAGGAGGGGAGTGAGTGTGGGAAAAATAGAAAGAGCAAAATGATGCAAAATACAGCCAATAATTAAAGCAGCATTAGTCAGTGCCAAGCAGCACAAAGGAACAGTCAGGCCCTTTCACTATCGCACAGTGATGGCAGTGACAAAAAGAAACCTGAAAAGCTCTGTTAAGTATACAACCACTACTGGCTGCAGTTTCACAGTGCTGTGCCAACATGGGACTCCAGGAGATGCACCTTTATCCGCCATCCAAAAGAACCACAAAAGTCAATACATCCTGCATTTAGAGACAGAGGAATCACCATCAAAGGCTTGAATCAACAGAAGCAATAGTGGTCATCCCAGCTCCTAACCCACAAGTCCACATTTCTAAATTTGGTTTTGTTAGGCTCACCGTGCTGTTTAAGGCAGTTTCTGGTTCTTGTCTCAATGACAATCGGAAGAGAGGAAATGAGTCTCTTTTCCCTGTCCCAGAGAGACTAGATGAGGGTGGGGTAATGACCTGACCACAAGATTAAATAAAATACATTAGCTGCTAAAAGTAACACTTGAGAAAAGCATGTTAATAGTGACTACTGGGCAAGCCCTTTAGTCTTTTAGTTACTGCTATTATGCCTGCAATTTACAGTGATAAGTGAAGTAAGCTAAATTTACAAGCCTCAGATAAAAATCTCACTAATATTACAAGCTTATAATCATACTTTATGCATGCTATTGGAAAAACATATGTAGCAGAAAAATGTAGAATGAGGAGAGATCTATTGTAATAGTCAAGCTAAAGTACTAAGTGGACTTGAATAGGTTTGAGCTTAAAAGTTAACTAAAGCTAATGGATTAGCATTACTCACTTGTAAAATATATAGCTCATAGTTTTAAGTTATGATCCAATAGTATAGATAAACAGAACTGTCAGCAACTAGTTAAAATTATAATAAAAACTGTATAAAACATGAGTAACAGTTAAATTGTTAGGCATAAACACAGCTAATAGCCCAGCCCAGCCTCACATCTACTTCACAGCTGATCAGGTGAGAAATCAACTCAAGAGGACGAAGGCAAGGAAGGCAGCAGGTCCGGATGGAATCTGCTCCAGACTGCTCAGGGACTGTGCAGACCAGCTCTGTCAGGTGGCCCTGTACATCTTCAACCTGAGCCTGAGCCTGGAGAGGGTTCCTGAACTGTGGAAGACTTCCTGTGTGGTTCCGGTGCCAAAAATCGCACACCCCAGGGAGCCCAACCACTTCAGGCCTGTTGCCTTGACTTCTCATCTGATGAAGACCATGGAAAGGCTCATCCTGCACCACCTTCAGCCACTGGTGGGCTCAGTGTTGGACCCCCTGCAGTTCGCCTACCGTTCTGGAATTGGGGTGGATGACGCTGTCATCTACCTGTTACACTGATCCCTCTCTCACCTAGAGCAGGCGGGGAGCACTGTGAGGATCATGTTTTTTGACTTCTCCAGTGCTTTCAACACCATCCAACCCGCACTACTGAGAGGGAAGCTGGAGGGAGCTGGAGTAGGCAAACAGCTGACTGCATGGACCATCGACTACCTTACCAACAGACCACAGTATGTGAGGCTCCATGACTGTGTGTCCGAGGTGGTAATCTGCAGCACGGGGGCACCGCAGGGCACGGTTCTCTCACCTTTCCTGTTCAGCCTTTACACTTCAGACTTCTGTTATAATTCGGCCGATTGCCATATACAGAAGTTCTCAGATGATACAGCCATCATTGGATGCGTATCAGACGGGAATGATCAGGAATACAGGGGGGTCATCAGTGACTTTGTTGGCTGGTCTGAGACCAACGTACTCCAAATCAACGCCGGCAAGACAAAGGAGATGATCATAGACTTCAGGAGGAATTCACCCCCTACAACACCGGTGAACATCCAAGGGAGAGACATTGAGATAGTGGACTCTTATAAGTACCTGGGTGTTCACCTCAACAAGAAACTGGACTGGACAACAAATACAGACGTCCTGTATAAGAAGGGCCAGAGTCGACTCCACCTGCTGAGGAGACTGAGGTCCTTCGGAGTCTGCAGGACTCTGTTAAGGACATTCTATGACACTGTGGTGGCATCTGCCCTTTTCTATGCAGTGGCCTGCTGGGGGAGTGGATGCACGGACAGGGACAGGAGCAGGATTGACAAACTGGTGCGGAGGTCTAGCTCCGTGCTGGGATGTCCCCTGGAGTCTGTGGAGGTGGTTGGTGAGGGGAGGATGCTAGTAAAGCTGACATCCATCATGAACAACCCACGTCACCCACTGCATGAGTATGTGAGTGGTCTGAGCAGCTCCTTTAGTCAGAGACTGAAACACCCTCGCTGCAGGAAGGAGCGCTCTCGCAGATCATTCATCCCAACAGCAGTTAGACTCTATAACTCCTCAATCACGATGTCATAAGTCACTGGACACTGTGAACATCCACGGTCACCACTTCATGCATAATGGACCTTCCATGACCTTCCAAGCTATATAGTTTATGTCTTCCATATTTCAAACCATATCCATAATCACATACTGTGTATGCTACCATTGTATATAGTGTATTATCTTACTTTTTTTCATTGATTGTACTTAATTGTATTTTTGTATTTCCTTCATATATCTGTACCTGAGCTGAGGTGACGCAAAAATTTCCCCGTTGTGGGATCAATAAAGTCTTATCTTATCTTATCTTAATAGTTAGCCAAGCCAAGCATATGCTATAGCAAGGAGCTAAGAGTGAGGCTATTAAATACAAATACAGGCTATTAGCGCCTTGCTAATAGCATTACCATTAACTCCTTTATACAACATTAGCTAAGACTGACATAGCTGTAACTGTGAAATTGTTTGTTACATTGCATAATATAGACATTGATGGATCTCGTTAAAAGAAGAGGAAACTACACACTAATAAAACATCACCCAAATAATGTTTTTGTTCTTTTCGTAATAAAATGTGGTTCTGATGTTTTCTTGAGATACTACATAAGATAAATAAAAGTGTAAATAACCATCAATATTTCATTGTTACAGTATTTTGTCTGGCTGCTTAACTTACATATGGCTAATCGAGTGTCAAGTTCTTCAAGACAGAGCTACTAGCATTAGCCATTTGAGCATGACTACAGCATAAAGGACATGGTGCCTACATGATGAATACGAGTGTGCTCCAGCAATGGCTTAATGTATGTTACATCAGATAAACCCACTATAAATGTGACAAGTTATACACTACAGTATTAAAGACTTTTTCAGCATACTGCAGCTCAACTCCCCCGCTCTGGTGTATGAGGCAGTAACTTTGTCCCTTACACAAACCCACATAATTGCGCAGCACTTTTTAAAAGGGCCCTTATCCAAGACTGCATTATCGCATAAAAACGGCAGGTCTTCTCTCTCCCACTCCATTTTTTTTTCTAAGGCAGCTAAATGCTAATCTAATTAGAATTAATTATATTGGCCGTGGGCTTCAAGGATTTAAGCAGGACCTCTTTAATTCAACCTTTTCACTAAACTATGAGCAAGTGTCAACACAAAGGTCAGCGCTCTCTGTTAGATATCTGGCCGTGGGAGCGCTGGTGTGTGAGCTAATGTTTCTGTGTGCACGTGTATACGCTTGCGTCAGTGCGTTGTCGACATTGTATGCGATGGCAGAGGGATTCTGTAATTACACCAGCTGTCTCTGAGTGACAGAGCCTCCGTGAGCTGTGGTGTCCGTTTACGCCTGGCTTAGACCCAGGCTGCCAATCGCACCCGCAGTGCAGCTCTCAGGCCAAGAGGTCAGGAACTTGTATTGTGTGTTCAACATGGTATGAAACCCGTGCACGACTTTCAAGTAATAAACACTGTCCTCCAATTATTGGCTGGAATCAGCAGAGTTTGATGACAACTTTTCATTTTCTGTAATTTGTGTATGATTTCAACTCTTACCGACTCTTGGGAACAAACTGCCCTCCAGCTTTTCTTGAGGACAGTTGCAGTGGTGTGTGTGAAGCATATGCAAGTTATACCTGTGTACCAAACCAAATTTAACTAATTAAAAATAATAATAAATAATTCTGTAAGACTAAACCTGGCATCAGAAAATAGTTACACTAAGAAATAAATCAAAGCAATGCATTGGAAGAAAGAAAAATGACCTACACAACTTGTATCCTTAAATATATAGTTAAAACAAAATTTGCAACACAGTGAGTTTACATCAGATGGCTCAGTCATCCACACCTTTTTAAACAGCTTCCCTCAAGGCTGAAAAAGATATGCATGCTGCCATAAGCTTAACATGTCACATGTTCATTTGAATTCAACTTTCCATATGGTAAACAGTTACAGTGGAGGAAAAAAAAAGTGTCATTGTATGTTTATTCTGAAATAGCATCGCTGGATTAAAGTGGAAAAGGTGACAAGGAAAAACTACTGGAGTTTCATGGAAGCCACAATTACTCTGATTCCTAGAAACTCAGCTTTCATGCACTGAGAGGAAACCGATCACCTGTCCCATTGTTTGAGGGCCATGGGGAGAACAGGCCTCTCCCTGAACCATCAACACCAACTCACTCACTATAATACCAAAACTGCAATGTTATACTTTGAAATTAAAATTAGAATAATTGTTTATCATGCTGATTTTTCCCTTAATGCAAATACAGGGATGTAAATGGATTCATGGACTGCACAGAGCCATAAATCACTGATTCCCAACCAGGGATCAGTCTTCAATCCGTCAACCAGACCAGCTGAAAACTGGGTTATTATCAAAACAGGGAAGACAAAACAGTGCCTTTGTACCCCTTTGTCTTGATGTCTTGAATGCAAGTTCAAGACATTTTTATTCACCTTCCTGGTCCTCCAACTCTAATCAGTTGTCACTCCTCTTTTGTTGAATTTAAATTCAGACTTTGCATCAAGAATTTGATTCAGTTCCTCCATTGTGTCATCATGCATTTTAGCGGTAGGGCAAAAAGCACGATCCATCACTTGAGTGTACAAAAATTTCAATTTACTTCTCACTACATCATGTTCATTATGTAATGAGTGATTTAGGACACAGCCATATATTTCTTTGATTTCACTGAGCAAGCTGCTGGCAGTACGAGTATCCAGTTCTTTCAGCTAATGTAAAAAACACCCATGCAAACTCAGGCTGCAGAGAGCCTGCCAGTGTTTTATGATCTATTTGAGGGAGCCATTAGCAAAATGGCTGACCAAAGTCTCACTTTCCATAGCCAGTCAAGCTTAAATACAGTATCTAGACATGTTGTGATGATGGGTGAGGCGGTCTCAAAAACCTAATTGCATAAACAGACCAGTAGCACAGGCCATAGCCGCTCTGTTGCTTATCCCGCAGGCTTGTTATTTCTAATGTGGAAAGAGGCTTGCAGGATTTAAAGCTGCCATCAGTTATCCATGCAAAAGGTTGGTGGCTCAGTCAGAGATTGGTCCAACCCAAATGCTTTCACCAAGTTCTTTTAGATTTTTGCCAAATTTGGTCTACTGCCTGACAACACGCCTCCTACTGTAGATAGCAGTAGTGAAAAGGTTTAATACGCCAACAAAAGCCCTTGTTGCAAAATGTTTTCTTCACATCAAACAAGACCAAACAGTCCAGGAAAGTTAATGCTATACATCCACTCAATACGCGACGTCCAGATGAACAAAATCAACTTTCTGGGATTTCCTAACCTGGATGATCGAGCATGCATCAAGACATGACCAAGCCACGAGAACAATTACCCCATGGTGGATATTATTAGCCTCAAACTGAAGCTTTAATGGTGTCATGTAGTCAACAATGGCTAATGATTGGTTCGTTCTTTTAACCAATGACACAAAGCTCCCTTGCATGGAAACAGGTATCTGTGACCAAGTGATTTAATGAGCTATCCAGAGCAAAGATGGATTACAGTGAACACAGAGTAATGTAGTCCTTAACACACTACAGCATCACCTTCTGTCAATGCCAGCTAGGTTTGTAATTAATGACAGAAGAGCTCTCTAAGTACCTCATCCATTTATGCATCCTTCTAAAAACCTCCACCCACCCATCCATCGTTCCTATATGCAGATTAAAGCAGATGGTTGTGAACATGAGAGGTATGAAAACCCACAGATTATTTCATCTGCTGCTGGACAGATTAGGTTACATCTCTCCACTATACAGTTATAATCTTTATCTTTGGCGATTGATTTCAGAGAGGGTGTTCCTTGTGTCACAATCACTCTGATCATTCCGGCACGGTTGTAATAATATCTGAAAGGTGTGACAAATTTGATAATAGGGCACATACACACAAACACATGTAGTGTTTGGTGTCAACTTCTGTGAATGGAAAGCAAATATCTTTGGGCCAGGAGAACATTTTGTTACTGCTGCCACTGGAGTGTGTGTTGATTTCAGGGAAAGAAAGCATGCAATCGGCTTTGGCCGTCTGTTGGCAGAAAGATTAGAAGAAAGGCTGCTCTCTTACTGGGACTGGAGCATGAACGTGGTCTCTGAGGGCCCACTTAGAGCTCTACCTTCCTGCCAGAATAACACATGTTCCAAAAATGAAGGGGTAACTGTGGCGCACTTCAGACAGATTCTCTTCAGCTAAAAATGGGTTGGCCTTAAGATTAAATGTGCTTTATAATTCAATTTGGTCTGGAGGTAACATTCATAAAAATTCATGTTATTTACTTGTGTATCTCAAAAAACATCCTTGATTCCTAATACATCACTGATATTTTGACATGTCAATATAGCAACACAACGTCTAATGTGTTTATTCATAAACCAAACCAGACGACGATATGAGAGAAGCACATTTTTGCCAATTTAGCTCAAAATGGAACAAGATGAGCGCTCTAGTAATGTTTGAGGTTGCTTTCACCCTTATACTGCACATCTGTTTCTCTTTGGGTGAATCAACAGTAGTCGCTCATCATGCTCTTATTAAATTTGGCCTAATATCTGGTTTTCCAACAGTTTTATATCTTGATTAAGTTTATCCCCCATGCTCATCGCTGACACCGTCCAGTTTTGATGGGAAAAAGTTGAGATGAGAACGTAAAAAGTGCATTTTCAGTGATATTCTGACACTCATCAGCGCATTATCCAAAATGTCGGCATAAGCCTCTGCTCTGAGAGTGCCAAGAAAATTCTGGAAAACCTGCATAAATACTTCCCATGCTGCTGATTCTGTTGGCTTCAGTTTCCTTTTTAATTCCTCTTCAAGCATCAGTTCACAGATTATAAAACCAACAAAAACACCTCAACTAGGTTTTAGCATCACTTTTTACTTAAGTGCTGAAAAACATTGCCGGATAAAATGACACCACACCATGAAGCTGATACAAAATTATTACGTCACAACCTCAAATCTCGATTCCACTGGATCAGACATTCTCGTATAAACAGAAAACAGCTAACAGGGCTGATTTAGGGCCATAATTGTGCCAACTTTTACTGCCTCCAGTACATGTAATAGAAGGCAGCGTTTGAACCCTCGTTAAATCCTTACTTAAACAAGTCAGCGTTCCAACAGATCCATCAAGCTTTGACTTTTAAATCACATGTTGTGACCGCGTGCCTCAGGCTTTATCTGGAGATGGGTCTTTGCAAAACCCAAAAACAAAATTGTAAGAAATACATTAATATTTCATCTCTTACTAAGCAGATGTTACAACTCCAATTCATCTGGAACACCCCCTCAAGTCAGACAAGTGGGTGGCAGTGTATGTAAACATTAGTAAAACTTGCAACCTATACTACTGTTGTGTGACTACCTAAATGAGTCTTTTAAATAGATTTCAGAGGCGTTTTTAAGCTAAAAACAAAAAGAGCAAAAAAAACCCAAACAAACAGAAAGCTTGCTTAGAGATGCATTAATTGATTCTTACCAAGTTGGAGCCAAACAAGTCCTGGTTGTCCCTGGTTTTCAAATTTTACTATCGGAACGGACTCGATTCAGTAGTGCTCTCACTCCCAGCTCTGACATAAGACTTCCAAGGTAAATTGATCATCTACGCCATCCGTCCTTTTCTTTGCATTGAGTTGGAAGTTTCCCGGTCGATGTCAGTCTTGTTTATCCTCCTTCTCATACTGTATGTTCCGAATACAGTCGGGAATTCTCACAAATAATAGGCTAAAATTTCTGGATTTACTTCAGCTCTACCACCATTTTTAATAGAAACTCCTTTTTAACTGAGAGCTGTGGCTGATGTAGCCACAGTAATCAAGGCGTATCTTAGCTTGCTGGATGAATGACAAACTACTGGATTAACAAAGCTGTTCAACTAGTCATTTCTTGATATAATGGTTTTAATGTGCTGGTAAATACATTTTCAAAAATAATTTGCTAAAAGGCTTTGTTAAACACTGAGCTGTTTTCAATGTGTGTTGTTACAACGCTTAACTTCACAGCTCAGGGAGTGGCAGCCTTCGTCATCAGCTCTGCTGTAGATGGAAGATGCATGACAACAACTTTGACTAATCACTGGGTGAGTGAGATCTGTTCGATATTTAAAACTAAGGCAGTGCTGAGATAGTCGCTTTGGCGGCTAGCCATGTGTCCTTGTATAAAGGGCTGGGCATTTATCCAAAACATCCCAGATGCAGACAGCTGGGTTGGGCCACCCTGCCACAAATGGCCCTAATGGGGTCCCAGACAAACATCAGTCCAAATGAGCCCCAAAGGCTTATTCCATTTACTCCCATAAAAAGACAAAATCCAGGAGTTGTACTTTATGACTTAGGGTAGTAAGTTTAAGACACTCAAGCAACCAAACAAACTGAATGCCTCAGCATGAGCAGTCTGTCAGTCCAGTCAATCAGCCAGCTGTTACATCATTCAGTGGAAAATCTTGCTAGACTTGGGAGGTGAATGAGGATGTACTTGTTTGACAGGCAATACAAACCAAGACAATGTAAGAGTTTAAGATTAAAATGAGGAAACCATTTGGGGTATAGCATTGTTGAAGTTCTATTTAACAAGTAAGCACAACAGCAACTTTAAACACTAGAAGTTCATAAAAAAAGTCTAATTTTACCATCTTCGTAGGGCACGTGGAAGACACATTTAGGCTCGGAAGATTATCATGCAACAAACTGGATGAATGGATCAATGCAATTTAGGCATTTCTTAAATACTGCAGATTTATATAATAAATTCATTTTCTCTAGATTTGCAATAGAAACAGATTAAACCTCTTTTATTAGCACTAACTGCTAAATGAATCAAGGCTAACAGCTTCAAGAAGCCCCCATCAAACAAACAGTTCAAAGCAAAAACTAAACTAAACTAAAAAAAACTGTTTAGAATGATATAAAACCAGAGCTACGGGTCTGATTGGAAGATAACATCAATAGACACCCAATGCTTTTCAAACCATGTGCACAACAATGAACAAAGGAGTCTACAAATCCTATCATAGATATTACCGTCTGATTAAAAAAACAAAACAAAAAAAACAACCCCACTTAAAATGTTTAAAATTTCAACAATGACTGAAAACATTACATTATATTTTCAGTATAACTCACATACTGTCGGAGCCCTTCAAAATAAAACTGAGTTTAAATCCAGAAAATATGATTATAACACACATCTCATGGCTTGATGCTGTGGAGGCAACGCATAAAGAAAAAGACCAAGTACCTCCCTTCTTATGAAGTTAAGCAACTCTTCAAAACCCTCACCGTGTTGGTTCGGAGGTTAGAAGCGCTTTATTCAGCCTGTTTCAAAGGAAACCCTGACACATTAAAGGAAGTAAAGACACAGTTCCCTTTGATATCCAACCTTTTTTACATCAAGTTTCTTTAAAACCTGGAGTGTGGGAATATATTGCATGTGGTGATTGTTGTAAGCCTTTGTGTTTGCTGAATTGTGTTTTGAACACACACCCACTAAGATAATGTCCAACCTATTATGCAACACAGGCCAAAGACTCAAATTATGTTCAGACATTGTGCGGTGGTTTGGGTGTTTGTCTTTTCTCAGGAAGTCTTATCAGATCATGACTGACTTTGTTTTTTGGGTTGTTGTTTTTTTTAAATTCTTGCTCAATTACTCAAACGATGAATCGCTTCTTAAACAGTCACAGGTCATACATTAAAGTTAGTTAGGACATGCAGGAAACCCAAATTACATCCCTGAGGCTACAACATGCTTGTAGCCATGTGTGAAGCGGCATTCAGTGAAACTGTGAAACCCCCGCTTCACTCGTAGTATCGTGTTTCTGGAAAAGCTGTCACGCTCGCAACAATGGTTTAATGCAACTGAGAAAGTAACACTGCAACACAAACTTGAACTTTGAGCAAGTAAAGCCTCGAGTCTGAAAGAGGCGAGCCATCACCAAACATGTTCAAATAGGCCAACTGATAAAACAAGATTAAAGTGAAGACTAATCTGGTCTCGCCTACATTTATTTACACTATTTAATTGGCATCAATACACTGTAAAGAACTGCCTAATAACTACAACCAAACCAGAAGTGCTACCTAGAATCATTTTCTGGCACGTTCTACAGTTGTTTGTAATACACAACACACATCTATCTGTCCATCTACACACAAGAAATCCTGATGTGAAATCTTCTTCCATGCTCCGCTGTGACTTTGTTATGACTCTGAAGCGAGTACGAATGGGAGCTCCTGGTTTAAATCTCCCGAATTTAATTCAGACGTAACCTCAGAGTGGTCTTATGCTCCGAAATACTCCCCTGTGCTGTGGTTGGTCATTGACAACATTAATCAACACAGACAGAAAAAGCCTCTAAATCCTCCAGTGGGTATCACCCTCCAGTGACAAGCGGTCATCAGAGCACCCATGTCCCTGTGGGGATCAATGTCACACTGTCGCTTCGATATTCCCCTCTGGTTATTAACAGCATGGAGGCTCACAGGAACCACAGATGGAGAGAGAGTAGCAAGGTGACATATGCTAATTTACAACATCTGCTCAAACCTTCAATTTAAAAAGAAAAAAAAAGGGGGGGGGGGGGGGGGGAGTGGTGGTATTGCATGTTTAAACCTTTACTAGTAAAATCTGATTTTTCAACCTGATATGGTCTGAAAAATACACTGATAGAAAACACTTGAAGATGTATGGAAATCTTAATATTTTCAAGATTTTTTCCCCATTTACACAATAAAAGAAACTACTGTCATACAGGAAGTTCACCTAAAATAAAATACAGAGAATTAGTAACATAAGGATTCCACCCTTTTGGTCCTACATCTCTTTTTCAGTGCGAGGCTAATCTGAGGACCAGTGTTGGGTGTAACGCGTTACTGTAATTAAATGACATTTATCCTCACCATCCACAGCCTTAAAGCACCAAACACTGATTCAGACGTGTTCAGGTATTCCTATGACAAAGGGCAAACCAGGGACATGTCTTCTTCATTAAGCCTGTCACAGGGGTGTGCTACTTTTAGACTATTTAGTCTTTTGGCATCTTTAAAAGGAACTTTTCGGTGTTTGTTGCCAGGGATTCAGATGTTTTGATGACATTATGCAAAAAAGTAATGCGCCTGCAAAACAAAGTAATTCTCCAAAACGGTACTTTGGTTAATAAACATGAACTTGCTTTGGAGACCATGACAAGCTGCGGAAAGGCGGTTACACTCCTAACCAGGGCTGCAACGATTCGTCGATGTCATCAACACATTGTTGACGCGTCATATTCTAAAACCACGCAAATGTGTTTATGTAAGGAAGCTAGGGGGCACAATTGCCTCTATCATCTGCCAAGACTGCAGTCAATACTAATGAAGAAGAACAGAGCGAACAGCACAACAGCTAGTTTGTTTTTTCCCCCTCACATTAATCTTAAGGTTTATTTTGAATGGTAAACCTCTTCAACCTAACATTAGGTAGTTAATCTATGGGTTGGACCATATATATCAGTTTAATTGGTTTTGAACATGACACCATCTGAGACATGATATACAACCAATATACAAGCACAGGAAGCAGAGATAAGAGTTACTGAAATAATCACTGACTAATCAAAGAAAAATTGGCTGATTAGTTGAATACATAAATATTCATTTGTTGCTGCCCTACTCCTAACCTGACACACAGTACTAGGAAGCCCAGTGTGACTTGGCCCTCATTTCCCCATCATGCAGATACAAATGACCCCAACAGAGCACTTTGCTCCTGGGCTGCAGGATTACTTTTGGTTTCTTGAGTTTCTGAAAGTAGAATGGGAGGCAGAGCCTTCAGCTTTCATGCCCTTCTCCTGTGGGCAGGATGGGACTATGGGACTGAACTGTCCGATAGTTTGTGTTTTACTCTCGTCTTGGAGCTCTTCTGTTTCTCTAACTGGTAGCAGTACATGGCCGGCCCTCCCTGATGCCGTTTGCCCTATATACACACACACTAATGCCTACAATACTGCATTGATGTATTTTATTGTGAACTGAACTTTGACTCAATTAAACACAAAATCGTTTTTCTTCATTCATTCGCAGGCTGCGCAGTACGTTGCCGAGGGCTGCTGCTGGCCTGTGAGATACAGTTTGAGATGGGTGGATTTTGGCTTCTTTTAGTGTTCCTTTGCAGCATTTATCATTTAATAGCCAAAAGCATTTTAGCTCCTCACCAGTTCTTGCACTGGCTTAGCTGGTATGACTGCATGATTCTGAACCCTACTGTGATGAAAAGGCGGCACAAGTAATCAAAGGAGTGCAATCTGTAGTTTTCCACATATTCAAATCATCACAAAGATGAAGCCTCTTATGTGTTTATGAAGCTGCTGCTGTTGTTGTTGTTGCCATGAAATGAAGATGTCAGATGGGTCAGAGGATATGAATGAATGCAGATAGACAGAGATAAACGGCACACCCACCAACAGGATGAGCTTTTATTTCCTGTTAGCCTTTTTAAACACTCATTTCAGGGCAGTCCCTTTTGTTCTAATTAGAATGAACTGCCACAAAGTGACAATTCTTTTTTAAAATGTATTATTTAATGCCACCAGCAAATGCTAAATTCCCTGTTTACCCCAAGGAGTCTCACAGTCTAGGTGATAGATTGGCACAAAATGTTTCACTGTGTGGACATTTATGGCTCCGCGACCAATTAACTGACCTCTCTGAGGCTGTGTTCCCCTTTTCAGAAGACCTCTAAAGAAAGCGCAGTGAAATTGAGTTGATGCAGCTCTGTTTCCCTGAAAATTAATCATAAGAACTTTCATGCATAACCAGGCAGTTGTCATTCCTGAGAACAAATTAACCTACACACTTTAACTGGTACACTTCACAATATCCAGAGGTGAATGCATGATATGTTGCAGGTTACAATGGTTAAGCAGGATCAAATGTTCAATATGGCTCTCTCTCACCAGGCTGACTGACGACACTAACAATATAAAGAGATTTAGGGCCGTGCGGGACCCGCTTATCTGCCAAAGAGGAAGCGCAATCCCCTCACCTCAGACCACAACTTTATATCAAAGCCCTCTTAAAACTGCAGAGAAAGCAAAAGAATCATCTTCCAGCATGCAAGTAGGCTTAGTGTGCCATATACTACTACTCTGTGGTATGCACATGCACGGAGGAGGTGTTTTGGAAAGAGCAGAAGCACATCTCCGGAGCATTTAAAGATTTATTAGATACCTGAGAAAGGAGGGCAGAAAAGAAGTGCAAGTGTAAAGCAGCTGTTGAGAAAGAAGTTTGCAAGAACACATGAAGCAATCCGGAAGCTACGTGAGGGACTTTCTTTTTTTGTGTTACAAAATGCATCAAGATCATTTTAAAGTATGTGCTGAAAGAAAACATACATGTTATTTCAAACTGGACTGCAAATGCAGGAAGGCAGCGGGCCTTACCTTTCTGCAGTCATAAACACTGTCTAAACGCACACACACTCCTGGACACTGTGTGCACACTCAGCTAACGCTTATCTGAGAGCCAAATATAGGCCATCCCTTGAAGATAATTAGAACTCATTTTGTGATCCCAATTTAGAAATCAGTGCAAGAAGCTTCTCATGTCGTCCTTTACGCCAGAAAGTTATGATAAGATACGAAATAAAACACGCTCCCATGAGGAGATGCAAGACTCAGAGAGGGGACAGCCCCCCTCAACCCAAAAATGAATGATTTTAACTGGTTTTCTCATAATGCATGAAATCAGTATTATAATCTGCTTTGCATATGATCGACGAGGACAAACAGGAGGGTGTTTATATCAGATATATCTGATTTTTATCTGCCATCTTCAACTTTTTGTTTGACCAGTCATGGAAAGACTTGGTATTGTGTGGGGAGTGGATACTGAACAGCGAGGGAGAGGCAAGTGAGTCACATAAAAATAAGTATTAAAAGAAAGAGCTAGGCAGATGTCATGATTTAGTACCGTTTTAGCTGTTTATGTGCCTTTCTCTGACTCACACACAGTAAGCAGCCTGATGGACAGATAAAGCTCCTTTAACAAGCGCACGATGGGGAATTTATGGTTCAGAGGTGTTAGCACACGGGAAGCCTGTGGGCAGCTACTGACCATCTGCATACCTGCAGAGAGCGTCTGTTTTCAGATGGTGGCAGAGTCAAATATACGTGGTACAACTGGTCTGTGTGTGAGGTTGTAACATCTAAAGAAATAAGGGAAAGTTTAAAGCAAGTCAACTACCTTTGCTGTCAAACTACCACTGAAATTAATCAAAACTAAAGTAAAACAAGCAAATCCACTGTTCTAGAAACCTGCTGAAACTAAACTATATTCACAACAAAAGCTGAAAACCAACTTTAAAAGAGTAAATGGAAAACGTAAAATCATAATGACTACAGCTAAAGATGGCCCACCTCTTCATTAGATTTTTCATGAAGTGCTCAAAGTGCAAAAACAGATGCACTGGAGAAATTCAGCAGCGATGTGTTTCACTGGAAATCCTGATACAGTTACCAAGACAACAAACAAACAAACAAACAAACAAAAAAAACTGGTTGTGAGCACTTTCAGGTGGGAACTATTTTCTTCCACCAACCAGCAGAAACTTGCATCTGGCTGACTTAACAGCTGAACTAATGTTTACCTTGGTCAGACTGAGCCTCTAGTCAATAGCTATAGGGTGACATATTTACTGGGTGTAGTTTATTAAAAAAGAAAATTGTTCCTACTTGAAACTGCAACAACAAGCTTTGCTGTTTTTTCTGACGAACTTGGTGATGAGTTCTGGAAAGGGACGCTGTTAGAGAGGTTTTCAAATACCACACACTGAGTGCCATTTAGTGTAATAATAGTTAAGAGAAGGCTGATATCAATAAAGGTTTGGGGACTTTAATATAATTATACTTTTTGTTTATTGCAGGGTGAACTGTCCCTTTAACTCTCTATGGCGATGACAGTTAAATTCACAAACTTCATGTACTCCAGCCTGAAAGCAGAAAAATCACATCTGTAAGGGAATCTGTACTCAGTTTATTTAGTTTCACGGGGCTCTGATGTGCGCTCAAGTGGCTCCAGAAAAATCGGAAAGTGATAATAATAATAAAAGAAAGCAAGGCCCTGAACACAAGCTGGTCACCACCGACTGACGCATGGTGGAGAGTGATCCCAGTCAGACCCCTGAGCAGACAGGAGGGGACTGAAGTGGGTCGTTTCCACATGGCACACCACACAAACACGTGACCGTCACCGGGTCTCTTACCTGTACCCAAAGCTAACACACACACACACACACACACACACACACACACACACACACACACACACACACACACACACACACACACACACACACACACACACACACACACAGTTAGAAAGCAATTTAACGGAATTTACATCATCTCAAATCAAGCAAACGCTCTCCACTTCAACTGCGTCAAGACACCGAGCTCCACAAGCACTTACTTCCGGTGTAAGATTTCAAAGTAAAAATAAGTAACAGGGAAAAAAAAATGGTAGGGTACCAACATTATTTGTTTTTAATCAATCAATGAATCCCAAGATTATTATAGTAAACTGAAAATAACCTAAAATTATTAAATTAACATTAAGCACACTTCTGCAAACTAAAATAAAATTTTAAAAATTGAGTTTTAGTCCAAATAATATAATAATTTAAAAGCCAAAACCCAAATAACTAAAGTTAAATAAGCAAACAAAGAAAGGGACTGAAAGGCATGCCAAGGTGATGATCAAACACTCCAGAACTATAAATGTTTTTATTTAACAGGGATCTTAACATCTGACAAGCTGGAAACAGAGACTATTGGATATTTTTTGCCTGAAAGTCAAATTTCAGAGTTCAGGATTCATTACTTGGCATCAAGAAGCCAAGTAACCACAAATTAATTAGATAGACAGATAGTACTGTGAGGTACTACAAAAAAGCTAAAGGAAAATAAAAATTAGACCATTAATGCACAAAAAGTAGAGCAAATAAATCATATGCACACTATAAATCTAAGAAACTCAGGCACCAATTTCCTTTCTGCTGTACACATAGCTATATATTTGGGGATTTGAAGCTAATAACAGTATATATATATATATTTTTTAAAAAGTCTTTATATATATATTTTATTTATTTATTTATTTTAAATGAGCAGTGTAACTCAAGAGTCGATCTAAACTATTTATGCCAGTGTGAAGCGACTCAAAGTGTACAAAGCCAAACTTCAAACCATCACTTTTCAGTTTCTAATCAACTGGTGTGGTCTGACTATAAATTTTAACCTTAATATGCAGATTTAGGCAGAAGTGTTTACCTGTAACAGATGGTATATTTGCGCCAAATCTGATCATCTTCAGTACAATGTCATAAAATGTGCAGAAAGCAACAAATAAACAATTAAAATGAAATTATTTAACAGGATCCTACATGTGGTTAGCTATAAAGCCATAGTTTTTTTTTTTAAATTGTTTTAATATGAAACCCAGCATTCCCACTTCCTGTCTAATTGGCACTATCGGCTGCCGGCTTTCCGCAGATGCTCCACGCCGACTGCGGCTCCCTCTGCCCCGCTACCCACACCCTGACGTTCGGAGGCGGCTACAGCTTCGTGCTAACAGTGTGCTCTCTCTTTCCGTACACAACCCCCACCTCTACACTCAAACACATCACGGTCAAAAAGCGAAAACACAGCGAAATGTAGCAGCTGGCTGTTCACACGGACCCTCTGAGCGTTTTCTGCCCCGGCGTGCTGATGCTCAGTCCCGACCCCACATCCGACAAAACGGGTATAAGATGCTCGGCCAGCGGCGTGCCACGACACACCACCGCGTCCCTAAATCATTATCAACCACTCACCGTGAAAAGGCGGTCGCTTATGCGTGAAAGGAAGAAGAAAATCGCTCCCTACCGTAGACATCGGTCGGTGCTGGTGGATGCTTCCTCTTGAAGCTGTCAAAGAGGCTGTGCGGCGCAGCAGCTGCCGTCTCTTTGCCTCCTCCCACCGGCCGCCCCTGGCTCTGGCTCGTCAGGATACCTCCAGGGTAAGAAAAGCCCGGTTCTATAAAGTCGACAGACTGCCTGCTTGTCTATCTGCAGACTAGAGCAGAGAGACAGACCGCTACACCAATATGAGCCTCTGAGTGAGCAGGGCGTGTCACACAGCCCGTGACCCTCCCCGGTCCTGCTGCGTGCTGAGCCGCTGAGCCAGCGCCACACCAAATTTCATTAAAAAAAAACTGGGGAGTTAACGTAGCATGCTTGGTATGCACAAGTCATCTGTAGCTGAAAAAAGAAAGTGAGAGCTGTGTAGTGAGTTATCAGATTAAAAACTTTGATACATGACTGACACAAAAATAAAGTAGGATATTAGTAATTGTGAACGATTTGACGGATTTCATGGCTAGATTAGTACTATGGGAAATGGGGAATGTAGCTTGCAAAACACAAGAAAATGTAATAGCAAGAATATATACTAAAAAGACAAACCAGTTAATACTTATAATAAATATAGATGGCTCCAACTACGCAGAAGTGTAACGTTTTGTGCATACAAAATCCTCCTGAGAACCGACCTATGCATTTTTGTCCTCTGTAATGGACATTTGTTTTTGGTCTATGTCTTTTGATTTATTTGAGCCACCTTACTAAGTCCTGATGTAGTAAATACAGGACTTTTCATTGATATCTCATGTGTTTGGGTGGCCTCTTTCAGTGCCAAAGAGGAAGGAAATCACAAAATAAGTTCAATGTAAAGATTCCTTTCTCTAGGTTCCCAGGAGGATATGTGTCTTCTCCGTGCACTGAGGTGAATCATTATGTCCCCCTAAGACCCAGCAATTACATTACATCTGACATTTTTAGCCATCACAAATAAGAATGTTTTCAATTTAATTCACAACCAATCCCACACATAAAAGCTAAGAGTTTGATTTCCTGTTTTATCCTGTCAATTAATGGAACTCATGATATGTATGTATATGCTTAAAAGTGCATTAAGCTATACACATCCTGTTTTTATCAATTCAATTTCAACCTTACTGAAATCGTGTTGAAATTGTGGTTTTTTGCATGAAACATGAAAATAGGACAACCCTGCCCACAACCACCAAATGGGTGATCATAGATCCTCTGATTACATCAAACAGAAAACAGGAAATATAATTATTTATTTATTTTTTTGTTCTTCTGGGTCTCAGCAGCCTATATGTTTATATTAACTGCAGTAGGTAGAAAATATTTTCCTACCTGATACCTGACATTTTATCACTTATGTTGAGCTCAGGTTGTTCAGCACTCTTCTCTCAGTGACTCCAAAGACAACTGAATTATATTAAAAGATCTAAGCTTCCTTGTGTGTTTTTGGTACACACTGGATTGTGCGTCATATCTCTTATCAGGGTTTTAAAGCAGACAAGGAAATTATGGCATGTGAGCAGAGTGTCCACATCCCAGCAGACTAAATGTGGGACAAAGATACAGGACAGTAATGCTGAGAGGCATTAATCATGTGAAGGACATATTTTATTTGAACATGACCTTCCCAACTCCCGTCAAGTTTAGTTTGATGTCATTGTCTTCCTACTCTGCGCTTTTTATCCAAATAACCTTTGAAACAGATTATTTCAGTTGTTGCTTTGTCTAGACATCATTGCGAGGATTCACCCATCGACTAGTAAATCGCTACAAAATCAAAATGTGGAAAAAAAAAACTTTATTAACTACAGTTGTCAGCAGAAGTTCACATATACAAATCATGGGGATGAATGTGATGGCGAATTTGGATCTTTGATAATTTCTTTGAACTATTATTTCTATTGTGTGTCCAGCATACACCTTTAATAACTTTAAAAAACAAGAACTGGGTGCACAAGTTTGAATTTATTTTTTGTTCCCTCTTGTTCACATAGGGTCAAAGGTATACATGCAGATTCAAATGCATACATACAATCACTTAAATCTTTTAATAAGTGGTGTTGAAGGTTCTATAATGTATTGACTCTGACTTTCTACAATGAGAAAGTCCAAGCAACTCAGTAAAGATCTAAGACAAGGAACTGTAGATTTACAGAAGCTGGGAAGGTCTGTTGGAGCTATTTCTAAAATACTGCAGATTCCAAGATCATAAGTTCAAACATTTGCATGTCAGTACAAGTTATTTGGATGCGTCACTACTTTGCCAAGGTCTGAAAGAAGACCAAGCTATTACCCTGAGATGAGAGAAAGTTGGTTACGATGTAGGGAACAATGCAAGAACTAGCAAAGATCAAGCATGCCATGAGCTGGAAACTGCTGGGACACCAGCGTCACTGTCCACAGAGAATGATGTCAACACATAAAGGAGGATAACATGAAACTTCTGGAATGACCTTCTCAAATACCCAACCTCAGTCCTAAATTTTAATCCGGAAATTTATGGACTATGCTTAAAAGTTTCAGGTGAGTGCCAGAAAACCAACTAACTGACTAAATGAACTCCAGTTATTTTGCCAAGAAGAGCGTTCAAATATCCAGCCAGAACTATCCCAGAACCTCGTTGATGGCAACCAAAAGCATCTGTTTGAGGTGTAACTTGGTAATGGAGATTTCATCAAATAAAAACTCCAAACTTACCATCATATTCACGCCCACTGTGAGTGTATGTGATCTTCTGACCAAAAAGCAATTTTGAGCCTTTAAAAAAACCCTCATAACAAACCCACTAATCACTCAATACTGAAATACCTCTCACAGCAAGATACTTAAAGCTCCAGCTGATACTGTCATTTCCTATCCTACATCTTTGCGTAAATGCAGGATGATGTGACTCGTGTTATGACACTGAATAGGTCTGGCTCATGAGAATGTATGGTATGCACGAACATGTGTACGCTTGTGAGTGGAAACCTCCATTCAGTGGAAGCCTTGTCCCTAATGTGTCCCCTCACGATGTGAAGTCAAATCCACTTAAAACCACTGTGTCAGGATTCATAAAGAGAATGGCTGCAAACTGGGCTTTGACCCACAAACCTCAAAGTGGCTCTCACACGCTGGCAGGATATGTGGCGGCTGAGCTGGCTGTAACAGGACAGTCTCTCCTTTTTGATAACAGGGATACAAAACACGACAGCCTTCTTCTGCCCCAGCCCTTTTCTATAGATTATCCCGGTTATGCAACATATCGTTTAGATCTCAGCAGTCAATTTTTGCTGATGTTCAATATATAAAGCTGTGGTTTAAACACATTTCACAGATGGTGCTGGTGGATTGCATGAAATAACGCACACACAGAACTTTCCAGCTTTTTTTCCGTTTCTAAAATGACTTCATTATTTTTCCTGCAACTCTCTGAAAATCTGTCCACTTAAGGGAGGGAAGGAATAGACCTTTTCTGTTTTGGAAGGCTTCACAGCTTCTCTCACATAGAGCTCTGTGAATACTGTGAAATGAGGAATAACCTGCTTTTAGGTACCAAAACAATTACTGACACACCTCCCAGCTAAGTATCAATTATGACGCTCAGGGCTATAGTGAAACAATCTGAGAGCCACACCCTGAAACCCTGACTTCTAATGAGGGACAAAGTCATTTTACTGGCAGTATATTTAATACTGATGAGAAGCTACAGAAAGATTGGAGAACACCGGAGACATCCATCAAATACTACTGCTGCAGATATCTGACTCATGCCTGCTGGCAACTGCATTAGTGTGTGTTTTAAAGATACCATTAAGGCATCATGTGGAGATCCAAGTCTGTGAGGCATAGTGTTACTAGTGTATGTGTGTGTGTGTGTGTGCACGCGTGCATTTTAAATGAACAATTTCAACTCATGAAATTATCTTCTTATACAATTTAGGTGTTCTACTGTGATTTGAGCCTAACCATGTATAAATGGATGGGATTTCCTTTAAAAGGCACTTTTCTTTTCTTACTAACCGATCAAAGCACTATAAAACACATTTGCTCATGCAATCATAGGTAAATGCATTTGGATGGTGCTCTAGTCTATGCACTGTAAACACTTTACCTGACATCTGTGGTAAGTTTAGCATCACAGATTATCTCAGTGACTAAACAGAGGACGAACGTGCACGCACCCAAGACTCGGAAGGCTTTTGAATAGAGGACCTTCTTGCTCTATTATTTTCTGTTATACATGCATTGTTGTAAAGGTGGAAGCTCACATTAAACAGAGCCAAAATTTCAAATAACGAGGTCTGCGCATGGAGACATAATCCTATTGAATCAAAAGCTCCAGCTTCAGATGGCTTTCTCTACTCTTGGCTCTGTATGATGTCAGAGAGAGAGGATAGCCCTTATATGGTAATCTGAAGCGCAAAGCTCTGAAGCTCCACCTACTTGCTGTTCAGACCTTTTGTTTGTGTGTGGTAGCCAATTAGAAGAGAGCTGGCTTATAACAGCATGTCCCACCTTGGAAGCTGAAAAATGTTCATACCCCACATCCCATGTTTGTTTGTTTTTTTACTATTAACAAAAAAACAAAACAAAAATCACTGAATTTCATTGAAGGCCCAGCATCAGTAAAGTCTTGCTTGTTTATTTACCCTTACAACAGTCATTAATTCACTCTGAAGCAGCTCTTCTTAGACAGGATGAACTGTAGGGCAGCAGTTTTTCTGAACTGTAAATCATTGAAAAATAGTCTTAGAAAATAATAATATGGAGTTGGAATGAATGCTTAATAGGTCCACTTTAAGTACTGTTTGAAAAGCATTTAAAAGGAAGTCTTTCATCTCTGTCCTCCTTAGATGGAGCTGAGCAGGCTGTTAAGGTCTGTGCTAAGCTTGTTGTTTTCCCGGCAGAGACACGACTACGGCTCTGGATTGATTTGCTCCTGCGGTGAATACACACACCAGCCAGCAGCCTCCAGCTGGCAGCAGGAAGACCCGACCAACGTTGTCTCCGCAGGAGAGCTCATTGTCCCGCCCCTGCGGTGCATCATCTCACACTCTTCCTGCCTGCAAGATGCAAACATCTATATATGCATTGGAGACACCCTATTAACCAAAGTATGACTTTTTTGTGACATCATTATACCTTGGACACCAAAGTGCAAAGCTATGAGAGTGAAATATTGTGCATGTGCATGTTTTAAGACCAAAATATCACCTGGATGATGTGTAGTGCTTTTAGGAAACCATAAAATGCTGTCCTGAGCCAAGAATGTGGTACATGATGTGACAGACAGTCGTTTATGAAACTATAATATCCCACTGGGTGATGAAATCCTCTAAACATTTTATAAGAGGAGATGTCTGACTAATAACTTTATGTAAGTTATTACAATTATGAAACCAAGCAGCATTTAAAATGAAAGCTTGGCCTACACTGACCTCTAGTGAACACATGACAAGTGTGCACACGGAGAACAGAAGGAGCAGATTCTATTTCATTTTTTCTCCAGCATATGAAAGGAAATCCCTAATAAAAAAAAACAAAAATATTAGCATGAACAGTTAAAACCATTAACACCAGACTATTTCCTTCGGTAGTTTTGTTGTTAGATTACAATCTGGTTACCAGACGCCTCCATGTGGCCAAACTGAGACACTTCATAGGCAAGAGTTGAGCAGAGGCAGACTGCAGAATATAGAGCAAATCAATGCAAAACGGTTTGCTTAAATAATTTATGAATGATACACAAACAATGAATACATGGTTTATAGCAGACTGTAAACTTACAATTTTAATGTGTATCAGATAGAGCTGTGAAGGTAGTAACTGCTGTTTTATATTTACAGTTTGAGTTAGAACTCGATGTAATAAATCACTTAGTCAGCTGATTTAGACCAGGGCAGACTCAAATAGTTTACTTTAAATTCACTAACTGCAGCTTTTTCACTGAAAATGTAGCTTCTTCTTTTTTTTAAAGAACATTTCCACATGCGAACTTGTGTTCTGGTAAACTGATGGGCTCAGCACTGTGTATTCAGGTGATCATTAACAACATCTATTCAACCAGTCACATGGGAGTAAATCAGTTCATTTAGTCCTGCAGACGTGGTGAAAGATGACCTGCTAAAGTTCAGCTCACATAACCACTCATTACAGCAAAGGTACATTGAGCCTCGAAGCAGATTGGATACCACAGCAGAAGATCACACCAGGTGAACAAGAAATCAAGCTACAATTGGCAAGATTGGAAAAATCTTTCCTGATCCAAGTTTGAATTTCAGATGATACATTTGGATGAAGGATGAGAATTTTGGGTAAACAACACAAAAACAGGGAAAACATCTTGGCTTGTATCAGCTGTTCAGGCTGGCAGTACTGACGTAATGGTGCAGAGCATGGTTTCTTGAACATGACGTGATGAGTTCATTGTACTCAAATTGCCTGTATAGTTACCAGATGTGAATCTGGTAGGGCACCTTTGGGATGTGGTGAAACAGAAGATTCAACTGTGTGATGCTTTCATGTCAACATGGACCAAAATCTCTGAGGAACCTTTCCAGCACCTTGTTGAATCCATGCCATTAAGAATTAAGGCAAAGCGGAATCTCTTATACTCTTCATATCTACTTTATCCTTTGTTTAGTGGTTTGGTTTATGCATTATTTAACTGCTTGACTCCCCTCTCCTTTTTGGGCAATTTTTAAAAATATTTTACATATAAAACTTATTTGTTGATTAATCAAATCTTGCATTTGGAAACCTCTGCGGCCATAACAGAGCAAACAAAAACAGCATCCATACATCCACAAGGACTCACACAGCGGCACATCCTAAGAAATTTCCCATCTTGTGTCAAGAGTTTAGTTTATTTTGACAGCGTTTCAGAATATCATACAGGTAAACAAGATTTTTGCAAAAGTTAATATATTCATAGTGTTGCATTTCATAAAAATAGTTGCTCCACTTACAGTCTTTGTGACCATCAATAGTACACCGAGTCATATTTATAGAGATATTTGTTCAGGGTCTACACACTGCTATTACACTACACAGTGATACCGAGCCGCTCAGGTTGTCGGGGTTTATATTGTGGTGCGAAAGCGTGTCTTTGTTGTTCTCAAACACACACTTTAACACACCCCTAGGTTTTTTTTTTCTTTTTAAAATTTCCCTAGAAAACTACTTACAGTTTGACTCGATGGAGACAGCTCAGATGTGGAAAGCAGTGATTTGTGCAAAGGCAGAGCAAAAAAAGACACACGTTTCCCTGCTTCTGCTCAAATCTGAAGTCACAAAATAAAGGAGTAGTCCAACTAAATGGGTGTGATGTGACGGTGTGTAACTGAGGCATTTTACAAGTGACTGAAAAAGCTCAATTGTTTGCTTCCGGCTGGTGATTCCTCCATTCCTCCCATTTCAAACCCTCTGTGTTGGATTGTGTTTTTAAGTCAGTCTGCTTACGGATTACAACGGCAAACATAATGACTTGTGTCCCTCTGCTCACTCAAACACTATCAGTATGTCCCTCAGCAGAAGAAGGAAAGGAGGTTTTTTGTTTTTTTCTTAGGCTCTTTGATTCTCATTCAGAGAAAAATACTCAAAATTAACAGTTTGCTAGATTCCTCCCATTCAACAGCCATTCAGTGACTCAAAGAATGCACTGCAGCCCTGTCAAGCTTTGGATTCATGCAGAGTGTGGTGTGCTTACTGTTTGGCACGTTTAAGGGTGGGTGATATCTCGGTGCAGTTATTTAGCCTCAAAACTAAAAACAATAGCAAAAGGAATTAATGCTTTATCTGTAATCCTTTGCAGGGTGACTTACAGTGTTGGGGAACAGAGAACTACATGTAACTAAATTAGTATTTTTAACATTATTTTATTATTATAGCTTGTTGGCAGTTGAACATTTGTTTTGATGCAGTGATTCATGTAATCCAATTACATGAGGGTTTTTCACTACAGAAACTACAAATAAATGTTCCATAAATGCAATGAAATAGTCCCACCCATTTTTCTGTCAGTCTGTGGGTTGATCACAGGGATTTTGGTTATTTTGTAGGGCTTTTCGGTTTCATTTAGCATTACCGAGTTTTTAATTCAAAGGTCTTTTCTGAATATTTTGATGGAGGTATCTTGAGATTTTATTAATTTATTAACTCAAGATTAGGATTAACGTTAGTCCTACTTTAGTTATAACTTAAAATGAAAAATAAAACTGAACTGTTGATTGTTATAAACAGCGACGGCTTTGGCTGCGCACTAGGCTCACATTTAAGACCCACACTGAACACCTCTCCAGACTATAAAAGTGTGGATGACACTTTTATGCATGCACAATTTAAAATGGGAATTTATTGCAGTCTGGAAATAAACCAAGATGTTTTTATTGTCAAAAGGAAAGAGGGGACTTTTTTAGCTTTTTTTTTTTTTACTGTAATCTACTGAATACCAGCTACCGTTGCTTATTTTTAGACTCCAGTACATTTTTTTCTGGCCACTTTATGAGTGTGCAGCTATCTGAACATAACACTGACATACTGGTATTATGACTTTAATGCTGTTGTGGCTAACAGGCTAGCAAACAGCTTTTTACACACGCATATGCATATTTGACCTCAGTGCAGTAGCTTTTTCTTTTGAAACATTTTAGTAATATTAATACTGTGTAAAAAAAAAAAAAAAGAACTGACTTTTATCAAATTTTATTCTTTTCTTACTCATCATTGCACCTTATATGAAAACCGAGACAGTCAGCAAACATAAAGGAGCAGCTTTGCACGCTGCAAAGGTTACTAGGTTACCTCTTCTGTCTTTTTACAGGTTTGTTTTGTAAAATTACTAATTCAATCAAGTTTCCCCAACGCTCTTTATTAGTATCAGCGTAACTTTTGTACTTTTGTGTAGTTTATGTTCCAGCAACCTCAGGCAATGCTATCTGAGACAGATGAGACATTTTGTCCAACTTCACCTGACAGTCTTCATCCTAAAAATCTTTCCCTCCTGTGACATTAAATGTCAAGCTGCTTTCAAGTACCTCTGCCTGTAATCAAGAACGCGCCGTTTGAAGTCTTAGCGTCACCGTTTTATCAAACATTGTGCAAGAATAGAAAGCTTGACAGGAACTGTGGCAGTTACCAAAGGCGGCAGGGCTTAGCTAGTTACGAGCTTGATGTATAGAAATACAAGCGTTGCCTTCAAAGTCAGTCAGATT
Source organism: Aulonocara sp. 'chitande type north' Nkhata Bay (assembly GCF_057382095.1). Classification (NCBI taxonomy): domain Eukaryota; kingdom Metazoa; phylum Chordata; class Actinopteri; order Cichliformes; family Cichlidae; genus Aulonocara; species Aulonocara sp. 'chitande type north' Nkhata Bay. The sequence continues at coordinate 27,608,749 of NC_141360.1, read as the reverse complement.
CTTGGGCAGGAATGCTTAAAAAAAAACAAAAAAAACCAGGAACCCTCAAAAGAGCTTTGGCATGGATATATATGTCTCAATATCACACAGTGTAGACAGAATCTCTTAAAAGAAATTTAATTCAGCAGCTGACAAAGTGTCACGTTCACATGAGCATTCAGTCCTTCCTTCGAGATGCAGATTGTTATGCAAGCGAGCTTCTGAGAAGGTGAGATTGATTCTCTACTGAATTAATATCAGATTTTATTAATTTGGTTTGGTTTAGGGTGCAAAGCTCTGTCTGCCATGTGGCGACGTTTGATTACACAATCTCATATAAGCAATTCTTCATGGAAATTACTGGTGTCAGACCTCATTAAGAAATCAGTAATGAAAAGCATCATGACCCGAGATGAACCACAAATAAAAAGGGACCGTGGATACCTCCGCTAATGGACTCATTTTCATACATAAGCTTGTGAAATAAATTATATATTTCACCGTGTCACACTAAAGAAATGCAGTTTATATTTATATCTGTAGAGTGGGTGTTGTATAGCAGCCTCTGTTGAACCCTCTGCAGTATTTTCACGGTTGAACCTTTTGTCCTCAGTCTAAGGCACTCTGCCCCTTCGTTGGTATCACGCAAGCTCCTTCTCTCAGTGTCCGACAGGACACCGCTGTCGCAGATTGCTTTGATCGTTAAGCACAGAAGAAAGGAAAATAGATTGAAGAGACACTCCCACTGAAGCCCGAGTGATTCAAACAGGCCGTGCAGTCGATCGCAGCAGGCTTGCTGAGACCCAGACCTGTGATCGCAGGGCGGAACAGGAGTGTGCAGGAGCAAGGAGCTACCTAAAGATCCGGGGCACGTCGTGCTGCTTCGCTCATTTATTTGTAGACTAGAATTTCTATATGTTCACTTAAAGATGATCTTATTTACAAAATGTTCCCACATATTCATATTCGTTATAATATATCTATGTCTATAACCATCTGATAGATTATTCAAGACAGGTTCAGGCCCAATACAGTCTCTGTTAAGGCAAAGTTTCTACTGATGAGTCGATTTTATTTCTGCGGTCGCTCTTTGATCCATTCACTCTCCTCAAAAACATCCGTTAAACATTCCTTTTCATAAAATAGACTCCACTGTGTAGATATATATAAAAAAAATCCATCCGACATTTACTTCCTGCTATGTTGTTTATATTTGCATGTTTGCACCCCCCCCCCCCTCAGTTCAGCAAAATAGAGGTCTTTAAAATTCATTTACTCCACAAATGATTCCCACCACGCTACACAAAGACTCTATTTGCTCTTCTTTTGTGTGTGTGTGTGTTAACTTGGATGATTTTCCAGTTCTTAAGGTGGTAGGTGTAAAATATGTTTCTCCAAAATAATTTAAAATACAGTTCCATAAATAAAACTTTAAAAACACGTGGTCCAGATCACCCTGCCCCCCTCCTCTTGGTTTTGACTGTATGGGAGAACAGGTCGATGAGGGGATGCAGGAGCACAGGAGGGAGTGAGAATGGTACTTTCATCCAGATGGGGTGGTTTAGTTCAGATGAGTGTGGCCACTGCTTTCTGCTGAAGCTGCGGGGTTATCTGCTCAGAGTGGACGTGCCTGTGCGCAGGGTGCTGGGCAGCTTGTCTGATCCAGGGATCTTCCAAGGTCCAGGAGAGACTGTGGCCTTCCTCCCCGCTGCGATGCTGCTGCTGCTGGTGCTCTTGTTGGGTAGGCTAGGCCAGCTCTCTCCCTGGCCCCTTTCTAGTTCCCTGGGCCTTGGCTTGCTCTGCTCCAGCTCCCCCTGCTTTGCTCCACTCCAGCGCTCTACATCTTCCCTGCTGTTCCCGTTAATGTGTGGGAGCTTAGAGCTGCTAGGAGAGTGAGTGGACTCTCTATTGTCCCTAGTATTTCTCTCCTTGGACCTTCCTCTGTTGCTTCTGGAAGGTTTAGGCTCTCCGCTCTGCCCGTCCTTGCCCCCTTCCCCATCAGGAGTTGGCTGCATCCTGAGGCCCTTGTGGGTGGACCTGCCACCCTCCTTCTTAGCTCGGCTGCTCCCGCTGGTCGCAGCCGCTCTCCTCGCGTGGCCGATTGGGTCTGGGTTTAGCAGCTCAGCTTTCTGGGGGCTCTTCGAATGCTCCGTCCTGCTGTCTCGTGCCACCGGGTCTCGATGGACATCCTGAGGTGGCAGATGAGGAAGGTCGGGGGCTGGGGCTAGATGAGATGAAGGCGATGACATGGAAAGGCTTTCGATGGGAGGGGCTATTTCCGACAGGCTTGGGGAGGCTGAAGGGCGACCATCCCATGGGGCGGCATTGTCTGGAATGCATATGGATGCAGTCAATAACAACATAACAACACCACTCACCCAAAAACATTAAAAAAAATAAACTCTAATCATTACAGCAATCATGCCTATTCTACAAGCTGGAAGCACTGAGGTAAATATCAGAACAGGACGATAACCTACTTTCAGACGTGTCACAGGGCAACTCTACTTTTAGACAACATCCATCTGCCTCCCATAACTCTCTTAAAGGCCTTGGCCAACCGAAAATGTTGGCGGAAAATCGAAAACAGGTTTAATGAAATGGATGATGTGTCCAATAGGGTGGTGCTTTAGTGAGAATGAAAACCATAGGGGCAGAGTGCCTCTCTCTTTTTCTCTAAAGCTGGAGGAACTCGGTATCGGTGTAGCTTCCGCATTGAATCTGCGGTGCATTCCTCCACAACTCTCCACTCTCACAGACTGTTAGCTTCTGTTTCCGCACCGATGAGCCTCAGTCCCTGGGCCATCAGTCATTTTCAGTGGTCTAGGCAGGGGGCAGAGGCTAGGCTTGCTACACCGGCGCCATGAGGCCCAATTATAAGAAGCTCTGGAGCATTTTGAATGCAGGACGAGCAGGAGGTCATTTCTGAGCAAACTGGAGCTTCACAGTGTCGGATCACTTAATCTCCCTAAATTTCAGCGGAGTCACTTTAGCACATTACAAAATAAATACCTAGATCTGTGCTTATCAAAATCATCTGAAAAGCTTATTTTTAACCGTTTAGCAAGAGCAGAATCAGATAGAGGTCAGATACTGCCAAAGATCACTTCTCTGACTCACAAAAACTATAATTCATTAATGAATGTATTTAAAAACACTTTCAGTGACAGTACTCACACTTCCACACATTTTTCATGTTTACAAAAGATTTTGGGGTGAAATAAATAGGGGAGGAATGCAATGGGGAAATACCAAATACATACAAAAATACCAACTTAAAAAAACATGACAGAGCCTGCAATGTATTTTACAGACTTCTACTGTAGACAGTTTTTTAAGCGTGCCATTTATTCTTTTGTCCTGGACTTGTCCAGTTTCCTCAAATCTTTTAAGAATATGCTGCACACCACGCAGAAATATGCCAAGTTTGAACCTTGTAATACAGTTTTATGCCTGTCAAATTGTGGTATTTTGGCTTTTTGTTTTGGTAGATTTAGCTGAAGAAATTGCAACAAATCATGTTTTTCTGACAGGCCGGTAGTAACAAAAGTTACAATTTAAAACTGGATCTTCACAAAGTCTGTTCTGTGTAGACACAATACTGATTCATCCCTTGAGTTAGATGCCTTTTAATGCTAGAATGAGTCAAACAAAAAAAACATTCCCCTGAAAGGACGGGAATGAAAATGAATGAAAAAAGACCTTTAGAAAGCGGAGAACTACTGCTCAAGACCACTTTAAACATCTGGGTCCTTGGAAGCAAAATATAATGCTGAGGTCTACAGTTTAGTGCCGAGCAGTTAGTGTGAGGGTTTACAGCAGTTACACAGGACGTATTACTCAGCATACAAAAACTGTATCTGAACTGATTTCTGTTTCTGACAAAAAGCTTTTAAGAGAAAATTACTACGCAAAACAGAAGAAAAGTTTTGAACAGAAACATGCTGATACTAAGTGCTATTTTTACATAGTTTGCTTTCATGTTTCTTTACTAAAAGTAGCAAATAACTTTGACCACCTAAGTAGCAAGCTTAAGTGTAAGTTTTGATAAATTTGATAAACGCATACCCTTAGAAAGGGCGCACTCAATATCTCAACGCCACGCAGATGAACACAAAATAACATTTGTGCTCATACTCACAGCTACATCACACAGTTTATACTCTTGATTTTTGGTGCTTTATTTTGCATAAACCCTTAAAAATCTCACAGCAACCCGAAACAAAAATAGCTCGCTCCTTTGAACATTAGTATGCTAATGCTTTAAATAGGCAAATTAATCACAGCGCGTGATTTGAATAACCTTCCAGTATGCAAATGAATTGCTTGTAAACTAGGAATGATTAAATGCTGAATCAAACCCACGCAGATTAGGCCATGTGGGTTAAAAAATATCGCTTCTAGGCTGCAGGGGAACTCGGATAACAGTAGCTATCTAAAGATAGGGTGCTGTGTTGTCTGGCTGACCACACCGGGACTCCTTGTGTGCATGTTTCAAGATTGTAGCTCAAGGCAAGTATTAAAAAAAGCTCTCCACACAGAGAGATTAAAACCTGGGCTGGAAGGGGACTAACAGAGAAGGGCAGACATGGGGGAGCGACAGGCCAGTTGTTGATGAATAAGCCTCACAGAGAGGGGGGTTAACAGATAAGTGAGCATCATGCTGACGCAGAAGCCACAGGAGTGAGTGACGCATTGGAGTTTTACTGCCCGCAGTGTCATACAAATAAATGTCCCCTTCCAGGCTCAATTCATGCTGCGCTGAAACTTTACTGGGTAAATAATCTGCTGTAATATTTCACGTTCATTTCCCCTGGCTGGCTCAGGATGCACGCTTATATAGCTTTATTTTTGAGCCCATAGGTAGCTGTTGGTGGCTGATTTATCTTTCAGTCAGGAACAGAGTTATGTTCACTAATTTTAGAACCTCCTGCAGCTCGGTGTGATTTTTGTTGATTACTCCTGGAGCAAAAAAACAGAACAGAAAAGAAAAATCTTCAAGAGTTTGGGGCTTTTCAAAGTTATAAAACAAGTTTTGATGTGAAAACAACGCACAATACCAAAGCACAGAAAGCCAGGGTTAAGTGAAGAGAAAGAAACATTCGTATGGTCACAAACCGTGTCTTTAGAGTGGCCCGTTAGGAAGAAATAGGGGGAGCCATGCGTGTCACTTTTCATGCACATGGAGAGACTGGAAGATACCATTCCTATAGAAGGGGAAGTAACAACCTAGACCAATCAATTAGTGATAGATCACTGAAATGGACAGAAGATAAACTAGTGTTAGTTAAGACAGAAGAGACAATTAGTTTACAGCAACAGTGAAATACAGAACTAAGAGATTAAATACAAAAGGATGACGGCTACAGAGGCAGAAGATACAATATGAATAAAAATGCATGTCAGATTAATATTACTAAGAGTCGATGTGATACTAGATTAACAGTGAAAAAAATACTACGTGTTAAGAAAGAAATGATCTGAGAGACAAATAATTTAAAGTCTAGAACCTTACCGTACTCTGGGACCTGCCCTGTACCCCTCTTTAGGAGGAGACGAACCCGCCTGCCCCCAGACTTGATGAGCTCGATAGCCCTAGCATGGGTCATGTCCCGAGTGCTCTCTCCATTGATCTCAATGATCTGGTCCCCAACCTGCATGTCAGGAGGTTTGCAAAGAAAACAAAGAAAGAAGCTAAGAAGTCTGTTTGTACTTTCCTTGCAAGGTCAAATCAATAAGACATTTTAGTTATAACAATATGCTTACAGCTTTTGGTCACATGCTAAATCTAAACCAAAGCTAAGCAAAATCTTTCTGGATTGTAGACTGGGGTTTATTTGCTTTAGACTAAACGTATGGATGGTTTTTAAATAGTGCTTTTAGGCATTTTTGCCTTTATTTGATTAGTGACAATTTAGGGATACATCAGTGATGTGTCATGTGTGTAACTGTAAGCCACCAAAAAGCAAGTCTGATATATAGCCCTATTTTCCTACTTTTGTGGTTGCTTGGTCTCTTGTTATTAAATTGTTTGCATCATCTTTGCTGTGCAACAGACCAGAACATTCATACACAGCATTTATCTTCCATCCTTGCTTTCAGATCATGCCCTTTTTTGTCATTTAATTTTTCTTCATGACATACACTCGGAAATGACTCTTCAACATCAATAAACATGAAGCAGCAGAAATTACATAGAACATTAAATTAGTTACAGTCATCAAACAATGTAGTGGTAGGCTTGAAGACATAGGCCTCACAAAGGTAACAACTACACCTATAATATAATTGAATAAATCAAACGCAGTCTAGTAACTGTCAACCTGCTTCTGTTTGAAAGAAAGAAGAAGTATTTTTTCAGCCATGAACTTAGGGCAGCTTTGTTCTGTGATCGATAAATACTTTGTTGGCTGTATTCAGAACAGCCAAATACAGCAACCACTGGAACAAGTCTGAAGCTGTGTGCATCGATTAGACGGAGTATCAATAAAGCTCAATGACCACTGAAGGGAAAACCAAACTGCCCTCAATCAATCCAAAACAAAGCAGTAAGAATGGAGCAGATAAATCTAAATGATTAGATGACCCTTGCTATTTGTATGAAATGTTTCCTTGTGAGTTTATAAGGATCAATACAGATTTACAATCACTGGCCCCTTTATTAGTTACGCCTTAATAGTACTGGATTGGATTTCTGAACTTTTGCCTTCAGAGCTGTTTTAAGGTATTGGAAACATTCTCCACAGATTTTGATCCTTATTAAGACTTTCCCGTTCCACTACATCCAAAGGTGCTATAGTCGCTTGAGATCTGGTGCCTGGGGAGGCCATTTGAGTACAGTTTCATATTCAAGCAACCAGTTTGAGATGATTTGAGCTTTGTGACATGGTGTGTCATCTGGTTACTGCTGGGGACACTGTGGTTATTACACCAGCAGCAGCAGCAGCAGCAGGAGCTAGAACCAAGACTTGTTTTGATCATGTCTATATAACTACATGCATTGGGCTGCTGCTATCTGATTGGTTGTTTAGATATCTGTGTTAATGAGGTGTTAATGAGCAGTTGAAGAGGAATACATAATACACTGGTTGTTAAGTGTATAAAATAATCATAACAGCAGCAGCTCAGCTAAAACCTAAAGTTAATATTCCCAGGCCTATCCCTTCTTTATGTGACCACTCCTTGGTGTATGTGAGGATGGCTCAAATATGAAACACTTCAAAGCCCTTCATGTGAGGGCCCTGAGGTTCACTAATGGGAGAAATCATGAGGAACAGGACAAAACATGCTGAGCCAATTACACTAACAAATGGAGAAGTCTCCCAGTAATGGTAGGAGGGTAATTTTAAAGTTAGGAGTGGACTAGAGTCAAGAGAGGGGGAGTCATTACGTGTCATTACAGTGGTCTGAAGAGGTGGAAGCCAAGACTGTTCTCATTAAACCTCAGCCCCTAACAGCAGCAGAGAGTGATCTCCATTTTCATCTTTAATAAAGAGGGAAAGAAAGCTGAATGGACAGCACGTGAGCTCAAAAAGCAGGAGATGGGAGCGAAGCTCGGAGAAGTAATTAAATGTGCTGAATGATTATCGGTAAAAATCAATCACTTCATACAATTTTCTTAACAGCATCTACAGTGACATTTAACCTAAAAAAAACAAACCTGTTAGAAATTGTAAGCGCTCCTTGTTGCTGATTATTTTGTTCGCAAGAGGGTTTTTTTTCCTCCTTTTTAAGAGCCTGTTGAGTAGAAACTACTTGGCTCAAACTCAAAATGTCAGAGTGACTGCAGGGAGTCACAGAGCATGTGGGCTTTTTGGTTTCCACACCTGAGTATGTTAAAGCGCTACTCAAATCCACAGTGACAGCCATGCTTTTTAACTACTGTCTCGCATTTGCTTAAGTTAAATGCAGATTGATTCCTCGCCGCATGCAGCGGTGTGGATACGTGGATTGCTGGAGGAGGGATCACACGGCTTACACTGTTTGATCAATCAACGGTGACAAATATGAAGCGCATACATGCGTCTACTTAAGTAAAATCCTGGGGCATTGGCTTTATTTACTTATTTTACATGTCATTAGGACACAAAATAAAACTTTACAGTTCAAAATTAACCCGAGAGGGTGACCGCATAGGTGCCCTCTCGGGTTTGTAAAACTTCTGTTTTGTACATTTTATATTTTGCTTTATTTGGTAACAACTGAAACTAACCAGTTTATTATGTACACCTGTTCAACTGCGTTTTAACCGAAATATCGAATCAGCCAATCACATGGCACCGACTCAGTGTACTGAGGTATGCAGACACGATCAAGGCAACCTGCTTGAATGGTCATCAAAATGGGCAAGAAAGGGGATTTAAATGACTTTGAACATGGCATTGTTTTTGTTTTGAGTATTTGATAAACACATTTAATTGTGCAAAGCGTGGCTCCAGTTAGAGTCAAAAAAATCAATCAAACCAGGGTTTGCTGTAGGGCGCGCCTACCTTCTCACTGACACAGTTATTCATGTGAACTTGTCCTTTTTTTTTGTTTGTCAGATCCACACATCACTCGTCCACATCTACTTCAAAATGCTCAACTTGAGGCTTCAACAAAGCACTCTAAACTAATGTGTTAGTTACTTCCATGTTTAATGAGAACTGAATGCAGCTCTTTCCAACTTAAAATGTAACTTACTGTAGTAGACTGCTACATCAGTTAATTGGTACAACATGAAACCTGTCATAGGAGTTTTTTTATGTCCAGAAACTTTACTGGTAATCAGTTTGACTTTTTCTTTCTCACTTTCTTTGTTTAATACTAAATACTTAAAAAGAAACTATCACTACTTCACAGCAGTTTGTTTACTGATTTTAAGTAGAGCTCCACAAGTATTCCTGCTTCCTTTTCCACGTCCGTCTGGAGCCACTGGACTACAACGATTACAACACAGAAAAGGAAAAGTAATATCTCCCTCAGGGGCATTTTACACCATTATCTTTGACAGGTTCATTACAGATAAGCACTGTAGTGCATACTGAGGCTAACAGCCGCAGATGTAAGAATCGGAGGACATGCAAGAAAAAGAAAACAGGACTGAGGGAAACGCCAAAGACAGAAAAGCTGCTGGGGAAGTGGAAGGGTTTTATTTTCATTTCCACTGGATTTATTGTTATTACATATATATATGTAATTCAGAAAATGTGTGTGCTGCTTTGTTTTTTTAGCTAAAAGGATAACTGTGTAGCTGTGGAGACCATCAAACACATGACATCATGATGGCCCCATTAAATGATTAAATCTGTCTTTAAACTGCTGAATATCACCTGATGCTAAACAAAAGGAAGAAGTTAAGTTTTGGGAATTTGGGAGGAGACAAACTTGCGATCAGCATCAGAAGGACAAACCATCTCATACATAAGTTATTTTGACAGATTATTTCTTAGCTGGCACAAAAAAAAGTTGCAGTTGCAGCGTTGATAACATCAGACAATTACAGACAACACCGTGTAATGCAGCAAAGATTGAAAGCAGCTTAACTTTTAACGATGGGGTAATCGCTTTCTTAAAGGAAATGATGTCATCAAACCCTACCCTCATCCTCCCGTTGCGAATGGCCGGCCCGTCCTCTGCGAGTCGTAGGACAAAGAGGTCCATTTTGTACTCCCGCCCTCCACGGATGCTAAAACCGAAGCCCTTCACGCTCTTCTCCAGCTCCACTGTGAAGAAGTCGAAGTCCTGTGTAAGCTGAGACAAGCAGAGATCACGCATGATCAGATGCAGTCGTACTCGAGCACAAAACAGACTATGACTGCAGAAAATTGTCTCCAATAATAGTTTTTTTGAAGGAGAACGGAGCAAAAGCAATGGGGGAGGTGCTAATAAGACCAAAACTTTAGCTTCAATACATGAGGTTTTGAGAAATAACACGGCATTTACTTTGACAGACAAAACCAGCTTTAAATAGAAAAACAAAGGGTTTATACAAAAACTCAAAATATCTAGAAACAAGCTTAGAATATAATAGAAAAACAATCTCTCTGGAAATATATTTTACTACATTATTGTACAAGAGACTGTGCAATGAAAAATATGTTTGAGGTAATTCAGTGCCACGTAACAGCTTTTTCACTATGTGAGCCCTAAAACATTATTTTAGACCCTGAATTTGTAACTTTAAAATGTTCCTCTCAGCATGTCCCTGATCACCAACCAAATTTAGAAGTATTTATACATTTATTGGCCACTGGCAGCTGAGCTGTGAACACAAGGTTGATATACAGCTCAAATTTTAAGTTTACTTGTTAGGAAGTAGTTTCTTATTTACACATCCAAAATATCATTGGTGAAATATTGGCAATTTTTTGTCATATTTATGGCCACCATACAACTTTAAGTCCATTTATCGCTCTCCTTTAACCTGCTCAGTAAGGAGAAGGAAGGTTTCTTTACACCTGCAATAATTTATAAGTGGTGGTACAGCTCTGTGCTGGGAGCCCGTTTCCCTTCTATGGAGGAGTTTGTATTAGTGCAAACAGCAGCAGGAAGACAGTCCATACATAACGGAGCACAGAGAACAGATATGCAGCATGAAAAGTAGGAGCTGTGTTGTAAGTGTGCCGCAAAATGACTTGGCATCTGTAGGCAGGCCTAAGATTTGGTCAGTTGGATGTGTACAGGGGTACCAGCTGAGCCATTAGCTCCTGTAAGCTGGCACTGAGCTCAGCTGTCATCAGCTGATCATGCAGGATTGCAGGCTGAGCTCAACTTTGTGACCTGCCTGAACGAACGCTGTGCTCAATTTTAGGTTTTCACCAACTCATGTCTGGCTCTTAATTGGATTTGTGCACAGATAGCAGAGATAAAATTGAAAGAAAAAGAGTTAACAGATACTAAAAAGGCTCCGTAGAGCTGTAGGGGACTGATATGATATGATTATGTCCTAGATTTCAAATATCAATGTTCATATTGACAATCCTGTATGATTTGACCTTCAGAAAAGAGTCTGTTGAAGGATGAGTCACTCTCATCCTCAAGGCAAAGTCCTTCCTTACTTGAACTGGTGGCATTCGGTACTCTGGGATGGCAAATTGTCTAGCATCTGTGGCTAGCTGTCGATAGTCCAGCAGAGGCGGGTGTCTGTAATCCAACGTGGGCGGCTGCCGGTAGTCTGCCACGGGAGGGTGCCGGTAGTCCACCGGCGGCTGTCGGTAGTCTGTGAATGGTGGCTGTCGGATGTCTGGTTTAACATCTTGCCTCGCCTTCACCTCAGACCTGTAACTAACAGACCAATGAGAATGAAGGAGGAACTTCCAGGGAGGATTCCTACAGCTGTCATCACCACCTTTGGACATGGAAGATTACTCGTGTTATCTTTCAGCGTGCTTAGCAAACAAAAGAAACCCCATCTCTAACAAATTGCTGGGTCATCCGGCGCTGACAGAAATGGCTTGTTTTTAGTTTTGAAATGACAACCATTAAACACAACTTAAGTGAGGAAATTAAACATCACATAAAATGTTTATAATAAAAACAAACTCTCTCTCACGCTGATGAGTGCAAAGATATCTGAATACTGTGTAAAGCAGAGGGAACGGAAATGAGGCTGTAAATTTTGGGACCCCTGTAGTTCTTGGTAAAATATTCAACAGATCTCGATAAAGAAGCAATTTATGTAAATAATTTAGCACTCCATAAGAGTTAAGTGATGTTATACAACAAAATAGTGAGCGAGCGTGAGAGATGAACAAAGAGAAGGGACAATAAGAGAGACAAAGATGAAGCTGGAAAAAGAAACTGAAAAGGGGAGAAGAGAGAGGCTCGAGCGCAAGGTGAAGAGAAAGAGAAAGGAGATATCTGACTCGCTCAGGGTACCTTTATTCCCAGAGGAACGGTGTTTCACCCCAGTGGCAGATAAAGAGCTAGTCTATAAAAAATGCTTCACTGCGTCATAAAAAAAAAAAATCAAGGCAGCTGCTTGTAAACCGACTCTTACCTGCTCTCGTGGGTGTAGGTCTGAGGTGTCGGGGCAGGAAGCTGAGTCACAGGGCTCTGGTGGGGCATGGGGTTGGGCTGGCTGGCAGAGGGGCTCGGTTCTGTCACTGCTTGGTTAGACAGGGAGGCTGCAGTGTTTAGCTGGGCCTTAGGGCTGTGCTGGTGAGCCATGGGGCTCTGCTTCTCCGAGCTGGGGGCTGATGGAGGATTGCTCACCTCTGAAAAACAGAATGTGATGTAAGAAAATCAAACCATAAGGTATCAGCTAAGGCTGTCTTGTCACTATAACTTGATTGTCTTGGCCACTTGAGGGCAGCACAGCAAACCTATTGTCCTCTGATAAAGTTGATCTGCTGGAGTAACGGCGCTATTTATTTCTTTTCAACTGCTAAATCTGAGCGGAAAAGGAGATTCCTGTTTAGGTTTTCACCACATGCCTAAGGGCATATTTGAGTCTTCACTTTATTTACTATGACAGAAATGAAACAATGGCCTGAAAAAAAATCAAGCGGCCGATTAAAGCTGGGTGGTGGTGAAAGTGTTCTTGATTTGAATAATTCTTAATAAAAAATATTGATATGTAGACCTTTATTTTCTATTTTAAATAAAACACAACTACTGCCAGGGTTGGCAATTTCTATGGCTACACAATATCCTCAGCTGCTTCTTGCTGTGATTGGCCAGCAGTGGAGAAGTACAATGGGTTTAAATCTATCTAGCAACACAACTGCAGCTTTATCAAAGTCTATTGTGTAATCATTTGGTGAAAGTGTGTGTTTTTTTCCGGTTTTGATCATCAGTGAGTCTCGCTTACTCCTCATTGTAATGTGCATCCCTTATTGGGCCCACTAACAGTGGTCAAAAATCTACAGGTATTTCAAACTAATGGGAATACAAATGTCAGTGGAATATCAGTGGGAAGTGATGCAAAAAGAAAATCCTTTCTCGGCAGCCTTGGTTGCTGTGATTCAAGTTTATTGTGAGTAGTTAAAAGTCTCTTGTTGAATTGAAATCTTTCTCAAAAGCAACAAATGAAAAGAATCACTTGGTAAATGGGAGAAGGGAACACATTTCTCAGTGACACAGCCGGAGTGTGTTCTGTATTAGTGTTATTGTTAGAGACGTGCACTTCTGTTCCAAGCATCTGCATGCAGAGGTGTCATAAAAACAGAGTATGACTGGCTTGTGAATGTGACACAAGGCTTTGCAGCTTTCATTTAACAAAGCTAATTCAATATCTGTCATGAATCACCGTCAGCAGGTGTTTTGTGTGCGTGTGTGTCCATGTCTCACCTTCCTGTGGTATGATCCTCAGGGTGACACTAAGGCCTGCATCTTTGATCAGCTTAACGATGTCAGCGTGCGGCATGTTGACGATGGACTGGTTGTTCACCGCCAGTATCCTGTCTCCCACCTTCAGCTTCCCGCAGCGGTCTGCCGGGCTGCCCTCGATGATGCGGCCAATTTTGTGGGGCACAGCTGTTGGAGCATTCACACACGCAACAGCGGGTAAAGACGCGCTCGGCAGCAGATTGGAGGATTACGCTAGTCTGTGCTCACACACCACTCACTGCCTGACTGACTGAACGTGTCTCTGCCTCTCTCATTTTGCTATTCACCTCAGGCTTACGTAAGGCATCCAGTTTTTCTTCATGTGTGTGTGGGCGATGCACTGATGCTCAGAGCAGTGCGCCAGATATGTGTGTGACTGACGTGCTGTGGGAGGGCATGTATAATTGAGGAGCTAGAATGAGAGGCGCTTCACTTTTTACCAAGCCGTGACCTTGCCTACCCTAACCAATAAGTTTTCTTCACACTATAAAGAGACTACCTGATTATTGACAAGCATCTATGAGCTTTGTCACAATGTTTAGCACTCGAAGCAGTTGTTATGCTAAGCAGAGAATGACTGATGATGCTTAAGCACCTACTTGACTCTTTAATAATCACTGGACTCACTGTTAGTTGTGGCCGCCTCAGGCCGGTTGAGCGAGCTGATGATGACGAAACCGAAGCCCTCGCTCTCCTTTCGGCTGATTATGACATCGCTTGGTTGTGTGTTCGAGATCCCGTCTGAAGTAGCACCGGTGTTGCCCATGCCAGCGTTGGGAGCCTGGGGTGTGCTGGTGCTGTTGCCATACGTGAAGTCACTACGTGGGGAGCTGTGCTGCGTGGAGACAGAACCTGGGCTGCGGCCGTTTTCTGGACAAGACTCGCCTGTAGGGCGACGCAGAGAGGAATCAGAACAGAGGTATGTAGCTGAGTTTGAGAACCCTTCCCAAATGTGCAGATTAATGTCAAAGGCATAAAATTGTATGTTTGCACCAACAAGGTGAATCTTAAAGAGCTGTTAGCCCTAAACCTGACATATCTCAGCTTGGTGTGAAGTGAATTCTTAAAGGTTGAGTGAACTGCACAATTGGAGGACAAAAGAAAAAAAAACTATCTAAAGCAGATGAAAAGGATCTGCAAGTCACCTCCTGAACAAAGAAGAAAAACCTGTTAGGAAATCTTTGTCAAAATTGATGAAATTACGAACAACGAAAAGTATTGTCAGCTTTAAACCATCTGGAAAGCATCTAATTGGCAACGACTTAATTTTTCAGTATAATACTGATCCCAAACACACTGCCAATGCAGTAATAGTATACCTGGATAGAAAAAAAACACAGGTGAAACTATCAGTCATGCACAGACCTCTACGGAGACCTAAGAGGACGCAGTGTCGGATCATCTTGACAGAGAACAGAACAAAGTAAAGACAACATCCAAAGAAGAGCTTTGGATGTCCTTCAAGAAGCCTGGAGAACTATTCCTGAAGTCTACTTAAAGGAATTCCAAGAAGGCTTACAGGAGGTGCTGAAGAATAAAGGTGGTCATATCTTTATTTCAAACATGACTTTCAAAGCTCATTATAATTATAAAAATGTAAATGCTTATTTAAGATATTTTAAGACATCGGAGACCTTAAGGAGCCTAATGGGAGAGGAAAGGACTTACAAACCCTATTAACACTTACAATGTATACATTAATGATCCAGATGAAGGCCACAAGCTAAAACATATCAAAAATACATCATTGCTTCATAATACAAAAGTGCACAATGAGCATTTTCCTGTTGCAGCCAGCTGAGATGGAGTTTTTTTCAGGACCCTCTCTACAACGGCAACCCTGCTGTGTCGCAGCATTCAAATAAGGCAGCTTTTTTCGTGTGTGGATTTTTTATTTTTTTTTGATGATGTAACCCTCTAGCCCTCACATTGCTATTTTAAGTAAACCATCAGAAAAGTGTAGCAGTTAGCAGCTTACAATTTAGACTTCTGAAACACAGTAAGAACAAAAATAATTTTTTTCTTCAGTAATTTGATCCTTAACAATTTGCTGCATTTAATAAGATCGTGAAATCCTTTATTTGCAGGTGACTCCAGGTGTCAAATTATTGTGGTGCGCTGAATAATACAATATTAAGTTCTTAAATGAATTAAAGTACCTTTAAACTCTTGTTACCTTCTATCAGTGCAGTTCATGCTCGCTACTACTGCTCTTGAGAACGGCATCTCATCCCAAAAATGATGTTACAAACAGCTGGTGCACCTTACAGGTTTTGTAACCAGGTGTGCGCATAGCAACAAGGCTGGAGGCATGAGCGATCTCTACATATATTTCCATGAGATGCTGTTGGAGGATCATAGAAATTCCCAGGTGGATTCCAGGGAGCTCCTGGAACAGTTTAATTCTTTGTTTCCTGCTTCTTTAATTCTTCTACTCACAATCCAGTGATAAAGCAGTGTTGTGACACTTTGAAGTAGTGTCACTGTTACATTTTTCCATGTACAATACAGAAATGTCCATCTCTATATTGCTTTTGCACTATACTAGAGTAGCTTTGCTTGATTCACAGGATCCCCCAACTTTAATATGATCATCCACAGTTTTGAAATGTTCAAGTGACATAAAATAAGTGAAAGCATAAAAGTCCCCTTCAAAGAAGCTAAAGATTCCTAACTAGAAAAAAATATCAGCAGGATACAGAGTTACTTTCATAGAATCCAAAGATCATTTTGCATGTGGAAAATCTACACAGTTTTGCCAGCAAAGTGTTTTTCATCTTCCCCCCTAAGCTGCAACTAGACCTCATCCCTGTGAAGAATCAAGAAGCGAACATAGGACAGCAATTCAAAACACATCATTAAAACGCTGCCTTATGTCAATCTGACCACAGCTAAAGTAGCTTCTAGCACCTCTAGCATACACTGACAAAAGTGTGCATATGCACTCTGGCGCACTGACTGATCGAACCCAGTGTTGTTTTCATAGTTCACTAGTAAGTGGGGCTGCGCTCTTCTGTAGTTAAACAGTTCAGGATTTAAACTGTAAATGTGAGGCTATGACAAGCTTTGTTATCATTAAAAGGTTTGAGCCCACATTTAGTATTTCTTTACCCAATGAGTGCACAAATTATTATCACATGAGGAGGAAAATAGGAAAACACAAGAGGCCAGGCATGAGTCAGACTGTAGCCTTTGGTGGAGAAGAAATTGACAGACAGGGCGGACTAGAGTGGGAAGAATTTGATTGGTGAGAGGAACATGTGCATGTGTGTGGTGGAGGGCGTAATAATGAGAACAGGACAGGCTGTAGTTCAGAGGAAGAAGCGCCAGCTCAGTCTCCACGGTAAAGAAACTCAAGTAAGGAAAGGGAGCGAGAAATGTGTGTGCGTGAGAGCGAAGGTGTGCTAATGTGTTTTTCAGAGAGGCTTCAGCATAATTACTCAGAGATTAGTGGTTCGGTTTTCTGACTAATTAAACCTGAATCATTACAGGACATGAATGAGACCAGGAGAGGTAATAGAGGAGGACGAGAACAGACAGAGGAGAGGCACGCTGCACACTTTTATAATCCAGAGCAGTACATTTATGCTGTGTTAAACAGTGGATTAAAACAATCTATAAAGAAGGAATCCCAGATTGATGACTCTGCTGTTTCCTCACCTGCCGCCTGAACCCTCCTCCTGATAACCAGATTCACCTGGCCGGTACGTGCTGCCCCGTGCATCAGGTCAATGACATATCTGTGTGGCTTCCCCACCACTGGGATTCCATCAACAAACAGCAGCTCATCGCCGGGCCGCAGGCGCCCATCTAGATCCGCTGGACTCTTCTCGATGATCGCCCCGATGAGAATCTGTTTTTAAACGCAGGCTGTCAGAAAGATTTCGGACTCATAAGCCCCGAGACTCCGGAGTGTAGACTGTGTGGGTCACATGCAAGTGGGTGTTAAGTGGTTGTTATACTGACACATTAATAACTCAGTTACATGGCTAAAATATTGTTGTGTTACAGTAAAAAACAGCAATAAACACCAAAGCAGCCACAGCCAGCACTCTCTCAGGGGGCAAAGGTCAGGTTAGGTGTTCACAGTGTGTGTAGTGGGTTAAGAGAGGAGAAAATGACAGGGTTCCACGCCCACTGCCATACGAGCCTTCTCACGCGTCTCCGGACTCACAGGCTGCCCCGCCTCATCCCCGCCCAGCACCCGGAAACCGAACCCGGACTTCTGTCGGCGCAGGTGGACCTCGATGTCCTGGTACTCTCCTCCTGAGGCAAAACAAGAGGAAAATAATTAAAGTCCTGGCCTGACAGTGTGCGGAGCTCCAGCGTAGCTGTAAGGAGTATGTGTTTACCTGAAGAGTCCAGAGGGAAAACAGTCCTTGGCTGCCCAGGATCTAGATTAAAAGATGAAGACAAAGGACAGGATGTCCCTGTAAACAATGCAAAATGCACAAAAAAATGCTCATACACATCCAAAGAGTACACCAGTAAACACAGACGCTCCCATAAAGGCTAGAAACAAGGCAGAAAGGCCCTGCCTCAGCATTATGTCACTGCAGAATTTCAGCATCATCCATAAAAGTCGGGAAGTGCTTACAGCGTGTAATATACCCATCCCTTATTTACAGCGTGAGGTGGGGTGCAAGCACTGATCTGCAATCAGGAGCTTTGCACGACGCCATGATGTGCAAAAGTAGTGAAATGAACTCAACCACAGACAAGTGGCTGTGAATGAAAAATTGATTCCAGTTGTAAGTGTTTTAATCATAGTGAGCGCTCTGCTGCGACTCCACAGGAATGATGAGAAAAAGAATCAGGACTACAGGTGAGCAGAGCGAGGCAGCTATTACCACAAATATACAGTTCTGTTTATAGAGAAGTGGTGGATTTCAAATCAAATCAAATCAAATCACTTTTATTGTCACATCACATGTGCAGGCACACTGGCACAGCACATGCGAGTGAAATTCTTGTGTGCGAGCCCCACAAGCAACTTCAGTATGTCTATATTTTTTCTTTATATTTTAAGAACAATCAAAATTACAAAGTCAATTTCTACACTCAAAAACATCAAATTCAGGAAATAGGTTCAAGTATATCTGTATTTTTGGGGGTAGTTTATAATATTAGCTCACTGTTAGCTTGAATTAATTAATGGAGTAAACCCGAAAAAGTCGAACAGCTTGGCTGACTAGATAGCATGAACAAATAAACAATGCTGTTAACAAAACTTTACATCGAAATGCACTTACTGGCCACTTTATAAGGAGTACACCTGTTCCTCTGGACTTGAATAACTTTGCAAATATCTAATCAGCCAATCACATGGCAGCCACTCAATACATGTTGGCATGTAGACGTGGAGAATCTACAACATGTGAACCTTTAAGCAGATGGGTTACAGCAGCAGAAGACCGTACCTGGTGCCACTTGTAGCTTCAGACGCTGAGGCTACATTTCACACGGGCTCACCAAAACTTGACAATAGAAGATTGGAAAAATGCTGCCTGGTCTGATCAGTCCCGATTTCTGCTGCAGCATTCAGACGTTGGGGTCAAAACTTAGCGTAAAACTCAGACTGCTGCTGCTGGTGGTGTAATGATGTGGAGGATAATTTCTTTGTACCTTTTCAGTCCCTTTGTACCCACTGACCATTAGTGAAACCCGGCAGCCTACCTGAGTACTGCTGCTGACCATGTTCATCCCTTTATGACCATAATGTACCCATCTCCTGATTTCTGCTTCCAGGCATGCCTCCAAGTTCAAATCATCTCAAATTGGTTTCTTGAGCAATTGGACCCCACAGTCACCAGATCTATTTCTCCAACAATCTACAATCATGCAACTTCAGGATATAGTGTAACAGAAGATTCTCATCATGGATGTGCAGCCAACAATATAATGGAAAAAAATAAAGAAAAGGTCGAAACTGTACACACAAAACTCGAAAGTGGTGAAATTGGTCACCAGCTATTAAACTGAGCAGTAGTGACGTATGGCTAAAATAACACGCTAACAGGTAAGGACATCTGGATCAGATAACTATCTACAATTGAAAATTATGCCAAAAGTGTTTAGATGCAGTTTAAAATAAGCTCAGTTTAACAGATTTAAAGATCAAGAATGTTGTGAACAGGTTTTTAGAGTCCGTCTGACAGGGCTGCAGTAGTAGATGTCAGATGAAAAAAGGTTGGGAGCACTGGTCTAAACAATCTTCGAACAATCTTCTTCAAAGATACAAACACACGCACACAAAATCTCGAGTGGTTTCAAGCAATGCAGCCTGCTTGGGATTTATTCACTCAGGATCTCACATGTCCGTCTTTGAAGTGTCTTTGACTTTAATGCGTATGAAACTGTCAAATTATATTTAAGAAAACACAACAAAACAGGAACACCTGCTTTTCCCTGTCACACTGAATAACCCACAAAACCTACTGTGACCATTTTTAATACAGGCTCATAAAGCTGAGAATGTATGCTAAAGAGTTTGAAATACCTGATCCTATACCTCAGTCTGTTTATGTAATCGCTGACATTAATTTATTAAGGGTCAGAGAAGACTGAACTTAACCACAGCTGACGGAGTCTGGGCTGGCCTGAGGTTGTGATGCTAAATAAAAGGTCACACCCAGCTTTACCTACACCAGTGAGGCGGTCAAATGGAGCACTGCTAAAATCTGTCTGTGTGTTTTTCCTACTGAGCATTACCAGGCACAACCCCTGACCTTTACTGAGAGGAAGGCAGCAGTGATCACGGCATCCGCCACAGAAGAGGAGGAAGCGACAGTGAGCGAAACAGGAAGATTTGATGAGAAGACTTTCTGACAGCCGTGTCCTCTTGAATAGCAGGTACCTCATATACAGCAGCCTTAACAATAAAAACTTTACTGTAACTTTACTATAGCAATATCCTCCAATAAACCAGAGGAAAGATACTGTCAAGCCATGAATCCATGAGACCTGTTATCAGTTATATGCAAGGCAGATGTTAACCTCTAAAGAGAATCAGTGAAGAAACTGGCTTACACACCACTGTGAGAGTGGAAAAGCCAACTCAACATAATCCGTATTTCACTATGTTTCCCAGAAACACATTTTACTTTCAAGTAGGAAAGAATGTGAAATGATGATGTGAAATAATGTGAAAGAAACACAATAATATTTAGTGTAAATGTCTCGTTACAGAATTTAAGAAAACTAATTCTAGTACCTGTGTGCTATGATAATATAGATCTGTGATGTTACTAAAATCCTTATTCTGCAAATACAAATGTGCATAAAAAGCATGTCCTACTTTCTACTGATTAAAATGCTCAATTGAGCAAAAGAATGATGTATGCACAATCGCAATAATATGTAGAATTTTATAATTTTACAAGTCACAGGATGGAAATATAACTGTGCAGAAGCACCTGTCTGATTATTCAGGGACACTTCTCAGTTTACAATGATCAGTATTTCTAGTTATCTACACAGCTTCTGATTTTTATTTTATACTCGTGGTTATTGTGTGGAAAGTTCAGACACAGATCTTCAGCTCTGAAGAAAGAGGTCAGCAAATTTCAGAAGACTTTTTCAGATTTCTGTGGAGCAACAAAAGTGACAATGAATCAATTCTGTGATTGAGAGAAAGAGTGATCGCTCTTCACTCCTCTGCCTTCCCTCGTAGAAGCTGGCCTGCTTGATTTCTAGAGAGGAGTGTGTTTTCACAGCACTTCACCTGCAGTATCAACGCTGGTACTTACGCCTACTCTCAAAGATAGCCCTGGACTTCTCATAAAGGTCATATGGGTCTGGCTTTGCCAGGGCCAAGGCCTCGGAGGCAGACTCAGGGACCGAGGCCCTGTGAAGATGGTGTGTTGGGAAGGGGGCGCTGTGGGGGATAACAGGAGCCGACAGGCTGGTCTGAGCAGGGCTGCTCTGGCCCTGCTGGGACTCCCACTGCTCCAGCACCTGCAAAGCACAGCGGCATGAGCGGTCAGTATTTCCCTTCCTGCTCTCCCACTCCTGATGCTTGATTTCATCCTCAAAATCACAGTAAGAACCGTAAACTCCTAGGCACGGTTTCGTTTAAGGAGCTGTGACAGTTCACTAAACCCTGCCGCGCCCATTTATGGCTGCTACACCCGTCAAGCTTTGCCTGCTCGGACATATTTACAACTTAATAATGCATGTCTATTTTCAGAGAAAAGTAAGGAAAACTACTCATTTCTAACAAAAAAAATTATGCTTTCGACTCACAAAAAGGTGCCTGTCAATTTACATGTTTTTATGTAACCGTAACATCTGTCTCCTTCTCATTTTAAGATTAAAACATGTGGTGAAAGAAAAAACATACTGGAAAAGACTTGATGCTTTTAGCTTTGGCAAAAAGACAACTCAGGAAACTGATGATGATGCCCTGGGCATTAAAAAAAGCACCAAAGTGTGTCAGTTACAGACTCACTTGAACTCGCCGTTTACTGTTTTTTCCAAACTGTTTTAATGATGATGTGTATTCAGAATTATAATTTTACATCTTTGATTGAAACATCAGGAATGCAGCATTTTGCAAAGTCAGCCTTCGCCTTGTATTTTTGAGATAACTATGACAACTAAAGAAATACCCCAAATGTGACTACAATAGGCAGCCCTGCTAAAATATTTTAACATCTGGGAAAGAACAAAGCTTGACAGGCCTGCTGCACCTAATTGATGTGGTTCAATATTTCCTGTTAGGGGGCAGTGTTTCGCCAACTGTCAATTCAAGCATGTTAGTGAGGTTAGTAGTAGAAATAAGCAAAATACTGCCAGCTGTTTCTATTTGGCATTCAGATCACAGTGTTTATGGGGATGTGTGCAGGGAGGAAAGCACCTGACATATGTGATTGGCACATCTAGATGGACATTTAAAAAAAATGATAGATGATTCTAAGGGCCAGAGCAAAAGTTATTCTCTATCTGTAAGGTAGAGTGTGGTATATAATCAGAAATCGGATAACTTTCATCCAGAAAGACATCTGAAAATGTGCTGTCAAGCTTTGGAGGTGACAAAGGCAGTTTTGACATCACCAGTCAAAGTGTCAGCCTTGATGTGTCAGATAAGCGGGGCCGCCTGAGTCATGGCATGACACTAAGCAGATAGCCAAGATGACATGTTGACATGTCAAAAAAGGGTGAGCAACAGATCTGGAGGGAACAACAGGCCTTTTGAAAGCGAGACGGCGAGATTGGCTGCATAGTGCCATACTTTAATACTGAGAAATGCAGGTCATCTGGTTCCAGATGTACCGAGAATAAATATCATCTTCATGGAAGCTCTGGTCAGGAATGAAAAGCAGCTCCGCTCTTTGCAGTTTTAAGTCGCGTCTGCTATTGATGTGAAGCACGTCTGCATAGGGCAGGCTGCTGAGACTGGGGACCTTGTTAAGGCGGGGAGTAGACTTCTGCATCCTGATCTCTCTTTCACTCTGTCTCTTCTTATTTGAGATTAAGACACTGAAGCAAGCACACTATGGCGATGATCTACTTGATCACATGAATAGAGCGCACTGCAGGCTGACAGCATTGCTGAATGAAAAACACCTGTATGTGTTGCCACATTAAGCACTGTTCTCCGTTACCTACAGTATCGGCTGAGTTTGATTGGCAAATCTTAATAAGCTCATTTGCAAATAAAACTCTTGGGAGTTGTGGGGTGAGTGTTTGCAGGACTATAGATCAATATGGCAATTAGGAGATTTCCTGTCTTCCCTTATTAGCCAAAGTCCTCCATATTTCATTCTCTGCTGCAGAAGTATTCCTTTAACAAATTACACCTAATTATACAAGTACTGAAGTCTAGTGTCGGGGGCTTTAGCAGCTAAAAGAGAGGGGCAGGCGCAGGTGGGGCATCCAAAAAGGTGAACAAACAAGACAAGAAAGAGGTTGTGTATGCTGACTGCTGCACTACAAAAGCTCAGAGTTTAGGATTACAATTATTCTGAGAGAGATGAAAGACGATGATTGTGTTGAGATGGAAGGAGAAACGATGAATAATGAGGGGATTTCAGCAGACAAAGCATCTTAAAAGCTGCACAACTGAGGTTTCCTCTGATGTTAGTTGGGAACTGGAATGGGGACAACATTAGCTGGGGTCAGGGACTGGTCAGAGCAGTGCTGGGAAGAGGCCAAGGCATGAAAGGAATATGAGGGTGACACAGATAAAGCAAAATGAATCTGATCTGAGAGGGTGTTTGGTGGACAGAGTTGTTAGAGGCCTGTAGGGACAGCAAATGACAGTGTAGTAGTGTATTTATAACAGCAGTGGAGGCAGGACTCGAAGCTAAAGGCAAGTTTGCAGAGATGCCACATGACGGGTTTTTGCTCTACTGGGTGGAAAAAAAAAAGAGAAAGAAGGTGAAAGATAAATGACCGTGGAAGAAAAGCAGGGTATAGATGTGCAGAAAAGCTTTTGAAAAATTTTGCCAAATGGACAAATGTTATGAAATGAAGATTAAAAAGGGGATGAAACATATCTGGCTCATGCCAAAGCATTGAACACAGATGGATAGCAGCACTAGAGCTGTAGCATAATAGTCCTAATGCCCTGAGTGTAAATTACCCTGATGGCACCCAGCCAGGCTATGAATCACGCCTGACTTGGAGGACAAGTCTAGTGATGTTATGAGTGGGCTACTTGGACTTTCTGCCATCTCATAACGATAAAGAAGGGCTGAATATCAAAAGCGGGACACGGACATATAGTGAGTCACCAGTGGGGGTTAGTACGACGGACAAAAGAGCAGACAAGTCACTGCTAAATTTAGAGTTTTTCCAGTTAGCACATACGTATGCACACTGCAGCCACTGGTGGTAATCTACAGAATAAAAAAGCAGAAATGTGGATAGTCTGGATTTCTGAGGATGTTGCATGTTACCTGCTTAGGGGTCTTCCAGGGTGAATAGTGACCTGTAATGTTGAGAGAACAAAAAAACAACTTATGTTTTAGACGGAAAAAGATGAGATGTGAGGCTTATTTTTACCCAATGAAGCCAGGGTTTCCAGGGTATATCTTAGAGGATAATAAAATGAAGAAAACATCTGAATTAAATTTAAACCAAATGAAGACAATAATGGGACATGACAGCAGTGTTTGTAAGTGGTAGAAAGGACGAAGAAAAGGACGTCTAAAACATGATGAAAGCACAAAGCAAGCGATGGCAAATACATTTCTATGAGGCAGAAACCAACTGTGAATGTAAAGTGAGATTAAAATAAGACCTGAGAAAATTCACTGCTGCACATACAGAGTATTTGCTACTGATAAAACGTGATTTTTATTCTGATTTGGAGATATCAGGTAATAATGTTTGCCTTCTGTTAAATAGAAAGCGAGGCCAAACTTTATACTGATGCATTTTAAACCTGCGTTATTATATTTATAGCCACTTGGGGCAGCGGAAACAAGCTGTAAACACAACACTGACAAATTATTACATTATTACACAAGTATTCCTAAAGGAAATTCAAATCTCCTCAGCTGCTAAATGCTTATCTATGAGCAGGTGCGATTATTAGAGAAATCAGCTGCATGTTTGCTGAACATTTTAGGCCATAAATCCAAATCAGCTGCATGAATAAAAAACATTAAAATGTAGTATTACAAATCCTGATCCTCACAAATACAGACACTCTGGTTTTACTAATGTGACAAACTGTTCTATATTATCATGTACTGCACACCAAATGCCACTAGAGGGCAGTCTACTGGTGACACAGGCTCCAGAGCTCAGTCAGCTGTGACAGGTAAAAAATATAAAAATGACTCACTGATAAATGTGCACCAGCCAACACACTTGAACATGTGCACACTTAGCCTCAAGAGAAAAAGTCATGGATACAGATGTAATCCTACAAACTGAGTCTTCAGTGAGCTCGCTGACTTTCAGTGTTTCAATGTCTGTCACATGGACAGCTGTCAGCAAGTCATCCAACAATAATCAAGATAAAGGTGGGGGTCTTAGTGGAGATTCAATTCCTATGTGATTAAATAAAATCTTTAATTCAGATTAAGCTCAGATTGAGCATCAGAATGGGGAAGAAAGGTGATCTGAGTGACTTCCAATATGGATTAGCTATTGGTGCCAGACAATGTGATTTATTTTCCCACATGTGCATCTGCAGGGTTTACAGAAAATCCTCCAAAAAAAAAAAAAAAAAAAAAAAAGAGCAAATATCCACTGAGCGCCAGTTCTGAGTGAAAATGGCCTTCAGTGGTCAGAGGAGAATGAGCAGACTGCTTTGAGCTGTCAAATAAACACTCATTGCAACCAAGGTATGCAGAAGAGGATCTTTGAACGCAAATCTTAAAGCAGAGACGCTACAGCAGCAGAAGACCACAGCTAAGAACAGGAAACTTAGGATCCAATTCACACGGGCCCACTACAAACAACACAAAAACATGCATCCATCCTGCCTTGTGTTAACCATTCAAGCTGCTGCTAGTGGTGTAATGGTATAGGGGATATTTTCTTGGTACCCTTTGGGCACATCACAGCCTATCCCAGTACTGTTTCTGACCATGTCCCTCCCTTTATGACCGCAGTGTACCAGTCTTCTGATGGATGCTTCCAACAGGTTAAAATGCCGTGTCACAAAGCTGAAATCCTCTCAAACTGTTTCTTGAGCTGTACTCAAATGGTCTCCACAGTAACCGGATCTAACTCCTATAGAGTGTGGATGTGCATCTGACAAATCTGCAGCAGCTGTGCAATGCTGTCATGTCAGTATGAAGCAAAAATGTTTTCAGCATTTTGATGAATCGATGCCACTTCTGGCAGTTCTGAAGGGAAAAGTTGGCCCAACCCAATACTAGCAAGGTGTAGCCAATGAAGTAACTGGTGATTGTGGGCTACTGGTAGGGCTGCACGATTTTGCATAAAATGAGAATCATGATTTTTTTGCTTAGAATTGAGATCACGATTCTCTCACGATTTTCTTTTCCAGTATAAATATTTATTGCGCTTATTAACTGCACATCAACTTCGTAACAGTTGAGACTGAACATAAAAACAATAAATAAACATAAAAACAACAAATGTCTCGTTTTGTTGTTGCCGCACTGCGTGTATAGAGCAGGTAGTGCAACAATAGAAAAATAGTTGCGGGACGGCACTGTGTAGCGTTTGTCTAGGGTGTTGATCATTTTCCTAAATCCCTCGTTTTGCACAGTGTTGATGGGAGCCATATCTTTGGTCAGGTGATAAGTAATAGCCTCCGTAATTTCTTTGTGCCTGCGGGAGATCGACGGGTATAGGGAAGCGCTGTATAAGGTTCCCGTTATTGATGTTTGGGTGGTTGACCGGGACGGATTTTCTCCTGTCACTTTCTCATCATCCCTGACGTGCTCTCCGTTGTTTTGTCCCTGCTAATTTTAGCATCACACGGCACAGCTTCTGTATCACGTGGTATAAGGCTCCGCCCTTGTCATTTGTTGAGCAGGAAGAGTGAGCGCTTGTTTTCATGCAGATTACGTCCCGGATCAAAATGCGGTACAATCGTCGTCTTTTTTTTTTTTCTTTTTTTTTTTAAATCGTTGTCATTTGGAAATGAGATCGCACATAAGTATGAATTGAGATCGCGATTTTCTAACGATTAATCGTGCAGCCCTAGCTACTGGGCTACTGTGTAACCAAACATTTAAACGGTGGTGTACATTAAATAATATGAATTGTTTTCAACTTAATAAATTAACAATTCTAAATTTTCTAAAGGCAACTAGTTGCTAATTTGTCTAACTACATAACCACCCAGCTACAATGATTTACCATAAAAGCCATCACATGTCCTATCCCCAGGTGATGTTTCACACCAGGAAGGTATGAAAAAAATTAACCTAGGTCTAAATCTGTTCATCTAAAGGTAACTAGGGGATCCAGAGGTAGTATAAAAGAACTGAACACTCAACATGAATCCATTGTTTCAGTTTTCACTTGAAATGAGGAAAGGCTGACCTCACTCAATACCTCTGATCAATCTTCAGCAAACATTTCATTAAAGCATTCAATATCAGCACTCAGCAGGACGGCAACTACACTAGGCAAAGAGACGTTTGTGAATATATCACTGATCTGTCAGTGCCTACAGCAATAAAACTCTGACTTTCACTTAAGTTCAGGGTGACCATAAAGTGGTTTTAGTTTGCAATGCAGTGCAGCAAGTTAAGAACATACTTTCTCCTTTCACTTCCCAATTCATCTTGCTTTGACCTTTAAAATGTTATTCCACACATTTCAGCTGCTTACAACGTTGTCCAAGCACAAGAACCAGAATTCTGAGTTGAGCGATGAAAGAAAATCATCAGTAAAAAAGTACAAGACATGCAGCAAGCATCAAACACTTGTATATATGCATTCATATACATGCAGACACAGAGTAATGAAGCACTTTTCTTTAGTGCAATTCACAGGAGCATATTAAGAAAAGGTGCATTGTCCATCTTCTTTATTCACTTTTTCTTTCTCTTGTCTTTCAAGTGCTGCCACAGTCTTCCCTCTGGGAAGCTTCAAGCACATGCAAATTGAGGGATCAAATTAAAGGGTGACTGCTCGAATTATGCGCCAGCCTTCCCAGTCTTGGCCTGGCCAGACTCCAATCGCACTGTAAAAACATTCGTCTCACTGAGCCACTAGTGGAATGGTGACAACATGGAAATTAACAAAGGCTACAAAGAGAACTCCAGCAATGTTTTTCAGAGCACTGGGTCTTCTCTGTCAAAACAAGCCAAATAACATTTTTAGAAACAAACCAGTTACAGGAGCTTATCTAAAACTCAATAAAAATTTCACTTTCAATGCACATGGGAGCATTTTTATCAGCGCAAAAAAAGAACGACTTTTGAAGTGTTATAACTTGAGGGGCAGAGAAGGATTTTTGCTTTTATTCCCAAAGAAGGTGAATCAATGAACAGCTTTCCAGAATACCTAGATTTGAGTCTTTGTGGAGGGTACAGTGAGCAAAAGAGGCAACAACAGAGCAGAACCTCCACATGGGTAAAAGAACCTGAGATAAGCCAGACCGACAGAAAGAGGGTGAACTACCTGGCATCACTGACGGAGGTGATCCACGGGTTAAAGACACTGTTAGCTCAGGCATACCAGACATTTATGCAGACGTAGGTGTCAAAGTGCCCCATGGCTAGAAGTTGAGAAGGGGTGAGCGGCTGAGAGAGAACACCAAGAGAGAGAGGGAGGGCAAAAGGAGCTGTCCGTGGTGCTGAAAGCTCTTAGCCCAAATGCTAATCAGATCTGTCAGCTCAGCTACAGAGAGCTACATGAACCCTGCAGCGTCCAACTTGCACTTAAGTTCTGAGCTAACTGGTGTCCTGTCCTACTGTATGCGTCAGCCTTTTCCAATATAAGTATAACAACAGCAATACACATCAGTAAAAGTGCACAGGTAATGACTGCGTCTGACTCCACTCCATCCATGGCACAGCTTCAGGTAATAGTGAAGGGCATTTGGTTGAAGTTGTGCCTCATTTTCAATTCCTGGTTTCTGGGCAAAACTCTAATTAAAGAGTTTGGAACTGGAAATGTTTCCAGAGATGCTGGAGCTGGCAGGGACTTCACAGAAAGCACTGGTTCTCAAAAGCGCCAAATTAAATCTTACATGTTGGCTCATTAAAACCTGCTGCTGTCAAAATTAGCTTCCAATGGGGAAAAAATGGGTGAATGTCATTAAAAAAAAAAACAGCAAAAAATATCAGCGGTTGTGTTACTGTTTGTTCAGAACATAGACTGTATTTAAAGTTCTGTATTGAGAGTTCTTAAGTGCCTAAAACCTGCATTATATGTAGTGACCATTAGGGGGCTCCTTGGGTTACCAAAAGTAGTCTAATTAAATAAAAAAAACTGACAGAAAACAACCCTATTTCTTCCTTGATTTCAGCTTGAGTAAATGTTTAATTTTTATGAATGTGATGGGTCTTCGGTTTCTCAGTTCATTCAGCCGTAGCCATGCAAGCCTAGAGACCAGCTATCTGGCAACCACTGATTGCAATGCACATTCCCCAACTGGTTGCTGAGTTGTTGCTGGATGTTGTTATGAAATTTGTTCCTAAAACGTGAATGAATCAGGCCTTGAGACTGGTCAGTGATCCCCTGGCAACTGCTGGTCGCTAGGGAAAAATGTGTATTCTTCAACTGATTGGTGAATGGTTTTTAAAGGTTTTGGGCAGTCGCTATTAACACTAACTATGGGTGACTGATGAAATCTGCTGGTACCCAGTAAAAGGGCAAGGGTTTTTTTGGTGAAGCACTGTCTTTCCAACTGATTTTACCCAGCCAACAACTTCCAGCTACCCCTTGCCAAACGGTCCTGAATTGCACATATTTCCCTAGTGACCTAGAGCTTGCCAAGAGGCTGCCAACTGGTCTCTTGGCCAGTGTGATTGAAGCCTTACTTCTGGGGAGAGGTCTCAAAATAGAAGAATTGCTGTAGGATATCCACAGATGTGTAAGGAGACAAAACAGGGTGGTTGCCAATAAAATCACCTCTTACAGCTCATTAAACTGTGACCGGTGTGAGACTCGCAGCACCACCTGTGAGATTTGAGTTGCAGGTCTTCCCTGACCCAACATGCTCAAAAAGACGAGCTGTAAATATTAGCCAAGCTATTATCCATCGTAATAAAACTGTCATAATGCTGCTGAAATGATGATCTACCTCTTAACATATAGCAATTTGGCTCGCTTCTTTAGCCCACTGGAGGCTGGCCACACTTTCTAATTGAGCTGGCTGTTTTTTGTGCCCCACAGCAGAGTAACAGAAAGTGAGAGAGAGAGAGATGAGAGGAACTGACTGATATCTGTCACCAAACAACTGTCATGCTTCAGTCTCTGACACGTTCTCCAAATATTTGCCAGTTCAGGGCCAGGCACACAGCTCATCCCTTTAACTGAAATGGCAATCTGATGCGGAGGACTGAACGAGCACCACAAGCTTAAGTTTAAATAGTGTGTATATGTGTGCATATGTTTGGATTTGATTTTTTAATGGCCACTCTTTAATCCTGCAGACAGATCTACCACCTTGTGACAAAAAACACACACATATGCACAAAAACACACACACACACACACACACACACTTAAAGTCAACTGGAAGTGAGATTGACAGCTTTTATGCTTTCATAACACCCACATATTTCACAAACTCCCACAACCACAATCCGACAATACTGTTATGGCTTTTTTTATGATGGTGTTACTATGACAACACACTTCTAATGTCCAGCATCAAAGATCAAGAATGGCTAGTGAGGCGAGGAAGGTTCAATTACAGGTTCCCCTCACACACTTAGACAGTGCATCCTGTTTGTGTCAGTTCCACAGCTGTATGTACAAACTAGAAAGAAGTAAAGTAACTCACTGAAGTAGAAACAAGAAGAAGCACAGGAAAAATGCGACTTCACAGGAAAAATTAAAAACAAAGAGAGTTAGTATGATCAACTCTTTGTTCAGCAAGCCTTGCCTTGCTCAGCTTGGTGTTGTCATGGACACAGAACCGAACATTTACTACTGTAATGCAAAGTGCACATGACTTCTCAGCTTTGGAAAGTCATTGTCGCACAGAGAAATAGAGTAGTTTTACTCACAGAGAAGGTGGCAATTCCTGCAATCTTGACAATGTGTATTTAAATGACGAGGGTCAGAAATGATAAGATCTGCTGTCAGTACAGTTTAAATAGTAAATGGTGAGTGGACTGGTGCTTAAATTTACAAACGGACCACTTTTTAAAATACATGTTCATCCATTCATGGTAAGAATTAATACAATTTTTTATTCACGCTATCAGATGCACACTTACACTCCGATCGCTGCATCTTGGGATATTTAGGATGCAATTTCTTGTATTTTGCCCTTTAACTTGGGCTCCACCTGATTAGCTAGATTCCTAGTGCAAGATAGTAAATACCTTTGTATCCATCCTGCTACTATTGTCTTCAAGTTTAAAGTTGGTCATACACAATGAACTATAGTAGACCCCTTTTGTTTCATTGAAACAGCTCTGATCCGTGGGACATGGACCTCTGCGGTCTCCTATATTTCTAAGATGATACTTAGATACTACCTCTGGGCTGTGGGGTAGACCCTCTGTGATTCAAGCTTGTTCCTGCTGTTTTCCCAGGTGCACCAACAGTTTGGGATCTGTGGAGGCCTGCGCTCCTAAAGCGCGATCCATGATCAGTTTTTGCAGCATGGCAGGCTGTTTAACTTTTGTTTGTTTAAGTTTTGTCATAAAAGCAACTGATCATAACAAAGTATTTTCTTTTAAAGTTCAGTTAAATCTGTTGTTTTAGTGGTTTTTCTTCTTTTTTTAACTCAAGCTTTATTTCCATGACTCCCAAAGAACTCGTTGTTGAAATCCCGACAATAGAAGCACGCTGCCTGTTGACCAAATGAGGACATTTATGATCAAACCTTCCAGTCAATTAAGCCTCATCACCTTGAAAAAGCCAACACTCATAATATAGTTATGATATTTATCCATCCCTTAAATTTCAGTTTGACTCCTGAGCCATTTTTGCCCAACAAATGGCCACTCTGTCGCTCATCACCAGTAATTATTGTGCCTGTGTGTATGGGTGGCACGTGTATGTGTGTCAATGCCAGACAGGCTCATTAGTGGCGATCTAGACCATTAACAGTCTGTGTCCTCGTTGCAACACCAGCAGAGATGCAGGGCTGTAATTAGCTGCCGAGACTATCATCTCTTTCACATGTACGCTCGACCATTTAGCTTCCACTAACATGCCACATTCTCCCTCACTGCTGCCCGCCCACGCACTCGCACAAACGCCGAGCCACATGGTTTGATTCACACAGTTTGTGCGTACACCTACACAACAGCCAGGCACACACTTTCCTCATCTTATCCGCACAGATCCCCAGGAAAATTTTGCACGCAAGCCCCCGCACACTTACATAAACTCCCCTTGCTAGTAGTACCATGAGTAAACTGTACATTATGCCTGGTTTGACATTTCGCCTCATGTGACCACCAGCTGCTTTAGAAACCGTGCAGACCTCAGGTGAAGGTCTGCTCTCTAGAAAAGGAAAAGAAGAAAAGAACAAGGGTTTGATTCAGTGAGCCTCCTCTAGCCTCCCAGGGAATCAGTGTGTAACTAGACAGTGATTCATTGGCTGTGTGTGTTCAAGATGGAATAGTTGGAAACAAAAGAGAGAAAGAGAAGGGGAGGAAAGAGCAAGAGAGCGATGAGTTCGGCTCTCTGCCAGTAAGCCACAGTCTGTCTGCCATGTTCACACTTGCAGCTCTGTCCCCACCGGTTCCAAAGCTGAGGCGGTGCCCGCCAGGGATCAATATCCATTCCTATCGGCACAGGGAGGGAGCCAGGGGGTATTGTGCATGAAGGGCGAAATGCTGAGATTATATCAAGTAGAAAATGCGATGGGAGCCTTATTGCCATCAAACTTAGACCACTGAACTCTATATTGTGCTTTGAATCCCTTTCCTGTCTGTGGGAGGAGTAGAGTCACTGACCTCGGTTGCCTCTTAAACAAATCAAGCGCTCCTATTTGGCTTTTAATGGGATGGAGTGATTACCCAGTGACTGCACGAGCGTGTTTGAATAAATTCTGCTTTAATATCACGCATATTCAACCGTGTACCTAGAAATGATTTTGTTTTGCACACAACTGCAATGAGGCTGATTTTTTTTTAAAACACAAGACCAACATGAAACAATTGATTCAATAGAAGTGGATAGAATCGGTTTTCTGCTGTAGCTTTGATGTGAAGCTGGCAGGCTCCTTCATGATATGAGGATACATTTTTATAAAGGGCCAAAACATTTGCACACTCTACCATCATTTCTAGTGCTATCGTTGTCTCGTTTAAATAACTGAAGGGCTAATGTTAGCCTCTCACTGTAAAATTAAAGAGATCTTTTTTATGGTGAACAAATGTAGCCTAATGCGTTTCAGATGGTTGACTGTGTGTGCACCTTTTGGCATTTATCTTTTTTTTTTTTTTTTACCTCCCACGTGTAGGATTTTTAAAATTTTTTTATCAACTCACAGTTGGCTTTCAGCAAATCTAGAAAGATGGGTAAACATTAACATCATTAGAAATTATTTGATCTCTTATCAAAATTCACCAGAGACCCCAGTCTTCCTCTCTCTGTGTTGCTGTGTGTGAATTCAAGCACTGGATGAACAGATTATTTTTTTGTGCTTGGGTGGAGACAATTTCAGCTCGTATTCGTGCAGCTTATCCAGCTTGTTCTTCTCCAAGTGAATGTGCAATTAAATTTTGCCCCGTTTTTAAAAAAAATATTTATTTATTTTAAGGCCACAGCAGTCAAAGCAATTGTTCCCTGCCCTGAAACAAAGTGGTAGTTCCATCAGCAATACACATCAGTAAAAGTGCACAGGTAATGACTGCGTCTGACTCCACTCCATCCATGGCACAGCTTCAGGTAATAGTGAAGGGCATTTGGTTGAAGTTGTGCCTCATTTTCAATTCCTGGTTTCTGGGCAAAACTCTAATTAAGGAGTTTGGAACTGGAAATGTTTCCAGAGATGCTGGAGCTGGCAGGGACTTCACAGAAAGCACTGGTTCTCAAAAGCGCCAAATTAAATCTTACATGTTGGCTCATTAAAACCTGCTGCTGTCAAAATTAGCTTCCAATGGGGAAAAAATGGGTGAATGTCATTAAAAAAAAACAGCAAAAAATGCGGATGCGACACTACGCCCTGATGTATTGCAGTTTACTGGCGCTAACATAACACAACCAGATTTCAGATTTTTTTTGTGATGCTGTTTTTTGTAGATTTTTTGGATTACAAACCCCTTCCCCCCCAAAAACCCAAAACATTATCTTCCCATGATAATACCTCATGTCATCCCTCTATTCCCCCCCCTGTTTGCTGGCTCCCTGCTCACTAGCAGAGACATGGGCAGCCTAATAAAGAAATAAATGGGAATAAATCTATTCAGTGGCCGCTGCTGACCTTTGCGCGTGAGTCTCAGTGGTGTCTGTGGCACCCAGGCGGTTGGCATTATGATTGGTATGCGACATTACACTACACAAAGAGGCAAAACACGGAACTACAAATTGGTTGCACACAAAAAGAAACAGCAGTGTCAGTTTTCCAAACGAGTTGGCTCAGATTCCAGCTCGCTCTGCAAATGAGAGCGTGCTAAAGTTCATGCATCATCACTTAGAGGATGCCAAGATAAATCAAGGACAGGTAAACGCAAAGAGAGGAGTCATTTAACAACATTTAACAATAAGGTTCCAGAGACAGATCCTATCTGCTTGGTTGATGAAGAGCCACTGTTGCCGTTTCTAGATTTAATTAAACTCTCTAACGTTTTAATCTTCAACGTCGGTGCTTCGGCTGAGTCATCGCTGACAGATGCACCGCCGCCACAATTCAATAAGAAGGCAATCTCAGTTTGTAGGCAGATCACAGGAAGCTTACACACAACTTATGCTCTGTCATTTGAGTCATATGTATATTTCCCAAAGACAAGACAGCAACTCTCTCATAGACATTGCCATTAAAAGACAGCAATATAAAGGTTTCTGGCCTTCTAGAAGAATACGGACGTTTGTACACACTTAACACTCAATGTCCTCCATCAGTCCGCACACACACTCAGCTACACGTAGATTCGGCAAATAACAGCCCTGTGTGTGACTCATGACAAAGTGCAGTGCATAATTATGATTGTCAGAGAGTGTGAGAGGGCCTCCCATTCTGAAAAACACAGAGTTGAAAGCACTTCAGAGCCATTTACCAGTGTTTCAAGGACAAACTGTGCCAGTTTTGACATGCTTTGATTTGCGGGCTTTTATTTGGATCTTGTAGAAAAGGTAAAATTCACTATACATGTGAAAATGAAAAAAAGAAAAGAAAAAGAAAATCAGAAAGTGGGCTTGAAAATAACACAGAAAAAGCTTACGCTTTCAGACGCAATCAGACTATACTAGGGGACCCCTAGTATAGCTGGAGTGGAATCTGCTGTCAATGAGGAGCAAGGAACAGCGAACAGTAAAGCGGACTTAGCAGGACATCTGAGAGCAGCTGAAGATCAGTAAGTCATTGCTGTGCACTGAGGGACTGTAGCACAGATTTCTGCTGTCACTGGACTAAACCGCACATGCAAACACACCAGCAAAAGACGACAGAAATGAACAAGCAGACAGGAAGAAGGACAGAGATTCAAGCTCTTCTCCAAAACCAGCAACACTACCTTTAACACCTTCTCACCTGTTCCACCTCTCTGAACCAAGAGGCAGGTCTCAGCTCCCACAGGGCACTCCTTGAGCAGCTCCACCACCTGTGTGTGACCGAATCCCTGCACGGGCTGCTTGTTAATCTCCACAATTAAGTCGCCCTCGCACAGGCCCGGGCAGCCCTGAGGCTCCAGGACTTGTTTAACACGCTGACCTGTGACGCTGTCTGCAATCGTGAAGCCAAACCCATCCACGCCCTTCACCATGGTCAGGGTTAGTAGCTCTCCCTGGGTCGCGCCCGATGATGCCATAGAGACGCTGTCTGGTGGCGTAGTACCCGTGGTGGGAGGAAGCGAGCCATCTAAGTGGGTGTCCGCTGGGTGACCAGTGAGCAGCTGCTGCTGGGCGCTGACCGGGTCCTGACTGGGGTCTGTAACAAAGCGTGCCGTGCGGGTGAGATAATCTAGGTAGTTATCGTAGCCCGTCCTGCCGTTCATCATAATGGGCCGCTGCTCCATGATGCCCAGTGGGGAGATGATGGTGGTGGTGTTGTTGTTGGTGTTGGCAGCTTCCTCTGGCTCATACGGCAAAGGATAACCGCGACATAATACGAGAGTCACGCTTTGGCCAATAGGTACAGACTGGAAGAGTTTCACCACATCAGCATGGGTGGTACCCAGGACGCACACATCGTTGATGTAGACAATAACATCACCTGCAGAGAAAAAGCATGGACAAAAATATAGTGGTTAGGCATAATGGAGCTGGAACATTAGAAATAATGGGCACAGATGTGGGTGGCTAAAGGCGATTAATCTCAAGAATTGTAATAAACAGAAGCCACGTTCAGGCTCTTTTTAATTTTATATTGTACTTTAATGGCACATCAAATTACAATTAAAACAAAATGAACTGAACCAAATTGCCATAAATCTAATTGGGCAAAGTTAAAGAGTGGCTTCAAAGTATTAAGTGCTTTTCTTAAAAAAAAAGAAAGAAAAAGAAATCACAAAGAAAAAATATTAAATATTAAAATTCAAATTTAAAAATACAGCTCTTCATCATAACCTTGGTCAATGGAATTTCAGTTAAAACCACTTCATTTAAAAGAAGATTTATTCAGTCTGCAGAAATTTGACAGCAGTGTTCTGGGTCCTAGTTGTCTCACTGCAGAGCAATAAAAGACCCCCAGCACAGAGCAGGCGTCAGTGACATCAAACGTGATGTACTGATTATGACATAACAGAAACAGCAGGAAAAAGCAGGTGTTGGGGTGGAGGTAGTTTGCAGGGGTACCAGCAACTGTATATGGGCTAATGGCTCAGTCACACCAGAGTAAAGAAAGGATGCAATCTCTTTTCAAATAGGATAAATTGGTGGCTGCCTGCTGATTGCACTGGATTTTTTTCACATTTGGCAAGCAGTTGTGGCAAACAGCTGAGCAACTGCCTTCAGTTGCAATGTGATGGCAATTGAAGGCAACCTATTTCCATACAATTGCGCTCCAACTCAGGCTGACAGCAACCACTCTCAGAAAGACTGGCAAAAGTTTGCAAATAACAAGTGTCTAATTTATAAATGCAGATCAATCCGAGTGTAGACTACATCAATGAGCCCAGTTCATCTGTGTCTCTTTGGTAGAGGGCACTCGACTGGCTGCCAACTGTTTGCATTCTGGTAATATTTCTGTAAAAGCATTGTTGCTAAGCGCCTGTGTCATTTCGCAGGTAATTCGCAGTCCTGCAACAACTACCCTTGGCGAAGTAACTTTTGTTTCAAATCAGGCTTTGTGCGGACTTTGAATGCAATCAGTTAATGTCATTTTCTGGTTAACCTCTGTAGATGTAGATGGCAACAGATTTGTGATATTTGCCCATCTATCACAGTTACTCACTGCATTATTGCAAACAAATTGCATGTAATTGCCAATTTGAACCCATTCAATCACAAACCGATAACAGAGAGACTCGTATCTTATTTTCATTTTTATCACCACCTCCATGCACCAAAGTTGCCCTGAGGATGTCAGCTGAGTGTGAGTGGTTGTAGAACTGGTGCCCATCTTTAAAGCAACCAAAGGCAACAAGACTGCAAGTTCATTGCATACGATCATAATAACTTTCATCACGCCACAGTCTCCAATCACTGCTTCCTCTCATTCAATGGCAGCATAAGCAGTTTAAAATAGATTTATCAATATCATGTGCAGAAGAGTATCAGCAGACCCATCAGCTGATGGACCCTGGCTGGTACTGAATTCAGCTGATTGTAGCCAATGTACAGGGACTATAGACTGTCCTAACAATGCTAACAATCTGTCACACTTCTACAAAGGCAGTGGTGATTTAAGAGAACAGAAACAGCTTACCATAGTGGAGAAAATCACTATAAGCAGGAAAAATGACAGCTATAATAGTGAAATATTGTGGGATAATAATATACATATGGGAAAAGCAATCATCACGGAAGGGCTTGAGCCTATCCCAGCTGTAAAAAAGAGAAAGGAAGGCTACACCCTGGATGGACAGGTAACCAGACAATTTACTCCTAGAGCCAGTTTAGCATTACCTGATATCCTTTACTGTGAGAGGAAGTTTAGAATCAAGCAGGCACACTCTACACAGACCCCACCACGGTGTCACTCCAGAAATCATTATGTAGAATATCAAATATGCGGAAGAGCAGCTGGCCTGGATTTAATATCAAGACTTCATCTCTCTACAGCTATTCACATTCTCAGCTGTACGCTACATCTGCGCTGTCTCTCCTCAGATGGCTTGCAGCTATAAACCATTTCTACAGATAAACATTACCACCGATAATGTCTCAGCTGCCTTTTAAGTATAAAATAGTGCATATGACAAGTGGCTAAAATGTTTGTCTTTTATGGTCTCAAGTGGTTTTATTTGCTTGCTGCAGTGTACTGCACTGTAGATAAAAACCAAGCCAACAATTAAATGTTCCCACACAAAAGCTCTTAACATCCAGGCTTATCTTTTTCTCAACCAGATTACTAAATATAGTGTTTTCTGCTCCACTGTGGAGGAACCATGCAGCTTTTTCAAAACTCTGGGCAAGTGGGACTAAGAAGCACAATCCACATTAAAGTCTGACAAACAGCATTACCTGGGTTGATAATGAAAACAATTACATTCTAATTGCAGGCATAATTGTCACGCTCTTTGGAGAGAGGGCAGGGTGACACTGTCAGTGTGCATTGTAAAGAGAAGGCGTTAAAAAAACAGCGATCTTTTGTGATTAATAAGCAAAGCATGTGCTTTAGTGATTGGCTCTCACCTTGCTAACCACCCTGCCCAATTCTCATAAAACGTGAACAGCACTAATAGATGGTTCAATTACACTTTTATTTATTTATTTATTTTTACAAAAACAAGGGAATTTTTTTATTGATTTTCTGGATTGGCTGTGGAACTGCAACCGAGCAGCTAACCCCTCTGAGTGACAGCACACGTGGAAGTTAAAATATCACCGAAACGCTGTCTATCTTTGTAAACGGTGTCTCAAAAGCTTTTCGAGTTTAAACGCTCTGCTGGTATTGACAGAGCCAGCTCACACCTCTGGGCAATGTGACGTGAGGGACTTTTTAATTAATCTGGGTAAACGTAGCCAACAT
Organism: Aulonocara sp. 'chitande type north' Nkhata Bay; assembly: GCF_057382095.1. NCBI lineage: Eukaryota > Metazoa > Chordata > Actinopteri > Cichliformes > Cichlidae > Aulonocara > Aulonocara sp. 'chitande type north' Nkhata Bay. The sequence continues at coordinate 27,569,592 of NC_141360.1, read as the reverse complement.
TTGCCTTGAGCATCAGTGTCAGAATCAATAGTTGAGCACACTGGCAGAAAACAAATGATGGTGCTGTGACCTCATGGCGCCCTCAAACCGCACATGTATCTCATTCTTTATAACCAGAGATGAAACGCAGATAAACCATCAACAGACACAGGCGGGTAGGAACTGTGATATAATCACATGTTTTACCAGGAATCTTTATTCCTAAAAGATGGATTTCAACTTCACACATGTGTGCCAAATTCTACCGCCTTCCCTATCTCCATATAGAAGTGACATTAATTTTGTTTATTACAAATTGCATAAGAGCGACTCATCAACTCCTCCAATAGTTCCCCTGTTACTCTGAATCTGTGTCCCCAAACCTTTTTGGCTCATTATACTTTAAAATGATGAAAAACACTCAATGATTCTCAAAAACGGAGAGTGCACACTCTCATATACTCAGAAAAACAGTTACGCAAAGCACAGGTGAGCACTAATCATAGGTCGATACGGCTGGCATGATAACAAAGCAAAAATAGCTCTACAAATAATTTTTAACTGCTTTATTTGATCTACTCATCAACTACTTGTGGCTTCACGGAGTAGCGGTTAGCATAGTTTGACACTGAGTGGGGAAACAGACACAGCCTGTGTACTCCTACTGCCCATCCCAGGCCCGGATAATTAGGAGGGATGTATCAGAAGGGCATGTGGGGTAAAATCTATGCCAAATCAAATATGTATATCCATCCACTGTGGTGACCCCTTGGGAAATAACGGAAAAACCAAAAGTACCGCATGTATTTTTCCTACTACTGAAGCAAAAGCCCATGCTACACCTTGATTGGCCTGTTTGTGTTTTTATAAGGTGATAAAGTGTTGCACGTGCATAAGTAAAAAAAGAAAAAAAAAAGAAAAAAAAGGTCATTTTAGCTCATAGCTAGGTGGTTGCTAGGCAACATGATAATGTTACCATACATTCTGTACAAATAAGCTTTTGTGAATATAAATCAAATGTTACTGTTGAGAAATTAAAACCTCAGTTTGCATCCATAAGGTGTTGTCGGTACATAAATGAATAATTTTTAAAAAATTGTCATTTTAGCTCATTGCTTGGTGGTTGCCAGGTAACATGATTACATTATAATATCTGATATAGATAAGAGCCTTTAGCGGCTTAAGATATGTGCCATGTTTTGCACACACACAGACAAACAGAAAACTGGTATATTGTTGGTATAAAGATATAAATTATGTTTATGTACTGTTTATGAGACAAAAAAAGCCAAGATGCAAAGCTTCAGTTTTAAAATAAGCTAACAAAAACAAAAACAGCTAGCTACTGTATTGAAATAAGTACAACTTTGCAAAAGGAAATGTGAAATGAGAAGCAGTTGCACTGTGTAAATCCGTCTGAAACCAATGAACCTTTGAAACCAAATATTCTGTCACAACTTAACCTCCGTGTATTTAATTTGAATTATTATTCGGTAAATGTTATTACTGAATAGCTATATCCCAGAAGAGGAATGTCCATTCAGTAAAAATGAAAGACAAGAACATTTATTTACTTAACATTTTTAGGGAGCAAAACTCATTTTTGTTCTTTTTTGCTATTTAATTAAACACATCAAGAGCCTACTGTCATTTTACTAAAAGAGCAATTTTCCATCATCATGAGCAGAACAAATTAAATCCATGGGAAAAGTGTCAAAATATCAGCAGATAAAACAAATTATTCACGGGGATCCAAAGAAAATGATGTATTTTTGCCATTTCGGTGAAACAAGGACAAATAAACAAACATGGCCACGAGCACGAGAGTGGAAAAAATTGAATCATCAAGAATGAGAGCTCAGACAGCAGCCCACACTAATTAAAACTGCCCTCGTTCTCTCGGTCCATTACAAAAGCTCCTGCAGGTCCCTTAAACAGTCCACATCACATTGACCTTATCTGTACACACCACGCTCAGTGGGACCAAGGCCCACGCTCCCACCTGCTTCATCTTCATTGTCCCATCCTTGCACATTCGTTATGACATATTCATCTCCATCTAATGGTGTGCTCAAGAGTCTGTCAACATAACGAGAGTTCTCTGTGGCCCTGCTGAGAAGATGAGGCCACGATAACAGAGCAGTTAAGACTCTCAGCAGGGTGGGCCGTGGTACCGACTGTGGTCGTCTGAGTGTCTGTGTGCGTCAGGCTAAATGTTAAAAACAAACAAAAAAAAGATGAAACAAATAAAAAGAAATCAAACATCTTATGGAGGTAGTGTACTTTCCCTTTTTTCTTACTTTTCGTGCAAGAATGCATTGAAATTAATTGTAAACAGATATAACACAAAATCAGGATGAAACTGCAAGAGAGAAATATTATTTCTTGACATGAGAAAAGCCTAACTGTAAGCTTAAAGTTATAATTTTTGTACTGTGTAAGGTGACACGTGATTCTAAGCGCACTATGGCCATTTTGACTGAATGCCTTTAATGATAATAAAGGTACAAATGGTTAACTGCTCATTAATTCACATATCTAATCAACCAATCACAATGCAACAACTCAAGAACAGGGCATTTAGTCATGCAAACATGGTCAAGATGACCCACTGAAATTCAAACAAGCTTAGAAATTGCTGATCAGCTGGGATCCACTTGTTACAACCAAGGTAAGCAAAAGAGCATCCCTGAACATATAACAGGTCATAAACAGGCAGATGGGATACATCAGCAGAAGACCACATCAGGTGCCTCTCCTATCAGCTGAAAACAGGGAAGCGAGGCTATTATTCCTAAGGACTCACCAAAATTATACAAATGAACAAAAAGGTTTCAGGTTGATGAGCCCAATTTCCCAATTTCCTCCACAGTCTCAATCCAATAGAGCACCTTTGGGAAGTGGTGGAACAGGATATTCTCATCTCGATGTGCAGCTGAAAAATCTGCAGCAATTGTATGACACTATCCTGTCAACACGATCCAAAATCTCTTGATGAATGCCACAAAGAACTAATGCAGCTCTGAAGGCAAAAAGGGTGGTCCAACCTGGTACTAGCAAGGTGTATCTAATGATCTATCACTGTATGGGCAGGATTTTGGCCAACAGGTTGCTAAACCTTTTGAAACTTGCTTTAGTAGTTAGTTAAGATTTTTTTTCCATTGCCGTCTTTGACTCGTGTTTTTCATAAACCTTTTTTTTCTTAAATAAAAAACATCTAAGCAAATATGGCAGCCTTATCCAAATAGGCCACACACTGTAAAACAAGGGTTGACTGTCCTCCACCTACAGACCCATTTCATTTCACGTTAAACACTTTCTGCCTCCTACATTCAAACCAAGCCTCTTAGCTTTTTTTTACATTAAAAAACAATTATTGCTAAAAAGAATTATTTTCTCTACACATCAAGCAATTTAATGGAAAAAATGATCTAGAGTACATTTGGTCTTATAGGTAATATATATAGATATATAAATATAATATATGTAACTATCATACATATGTTTTTGAAGCTGCACAATCACACAGTAGATAGAGATAGCCAGGAGGTGTCATAGGGAAAAACCGGCAGGAATCAGTTATCTGAAATTGGGAATTTCACACCTCTGCCGGCCTGGGCTTCCTCCGTGTAAGCTCTGAGTTAGCAAGCTAGCACTGTTCCTGAAGAAGTAGGACACAAAGTCTGTGGAGGCAAAGTTGGGGGAACGGGTGGGGGAGTACAGAAGGATATGAGCTGACGAGAGGAAGTGGTGAAGAAAAGATGTGTGATACAGTAGTAGAGAAGTGGGAAGGATATTTTAGTTATTTTGGGGGAAAGAATACATAAAAAAGAAATGGGAATTGTAAAACAAAGCAGGAGGATTGGACGAGAAGACACAAAACCCAAATGCTTTATATGTAGAACTATCAGGACAAGCTTTATTAGTCACCAAGGGATCTATTCTGGGCTGCTGCACCAACACATTTGTAAAAAAAAAAAAAAAAAAAAAAAAAAAAAAAAAAAAGAAAGAAAGAAAGAAAACAGAACAATTATGAGCTAGTGTTCTGCAGAAATCTGTTAAAACATTGGTGTTTTGGAGAGGAGCATTACTACAGAGGAAACACCTTGACCAGCTTGCTTTATGTGTGATAAATCACCACTATAAGCTCTGCATTTGCTGCAGAGTATAGAGACAGACACATCACTGCATACTGAGAGCATGACAAGCTGGCTACTTCTAGTCCCTTGACCTTTCAGTACAGATGGTTTGCCTGTGTGTGTGTGTGCGCGTGTGTGTAAGTGTGCTGCAGTGCGACCCCCCCTGTGGCCACAGCCCAACGTTGTGGGGCTTATAAAGTCCCTTTCATGATTAATGAAAGAACAAAACTGCAGTTGGTGCACGGGCATGTGCATATGTCCACACAGAGAGCTAAGACAATGCAAGCCTGGCAAGCTGCACCAGACAAGAATATATGCAAATGGATAATACTTTTAAGTGTGTTTGAGTGTGGACCCAGTGCCATTTACTCTTGAAGAGGAAGCTCCACATATTTCTGCGTGAAGAAGTGGAGGAAGACGTACTTGGATGGTTTCGAGTAAAAGTACCCAAGTTATTCTGGAAAAAAGTAAATAATACAAAATACAACAAACCCCCCCCCCCAAACACTTGGCTTGGATCCAGAAAACAGAATTACAACACAATTATTAAACCTCAGTTTCTTTTTAAAATACAATAGCTTTAGACTTGAATGAATAACATAAACACTGAAGGACAAACAAAGGATGTCTGAAAAGATTTGGGGACCCTATTTGGAAGTCTGTAGGGGATGTGGATCTAATGGAAAGTCAACTGGATTAGTGGTTTGTTGTGAACCATGCAGTTTTCTATTTATTTATTTTGTAACTTAAAGGAGAGGGCTTGTGTGAACTTGAACACTGCCATTGCTCCACTTGTCCTCTGTCTTCAGGTGAACACTTTTTTGAGGATGTGGATTTTCATGTGCTGAACGGGAGGAGCAGGTTGTTTTATTTTTGCATTTGATTAGTTCTAGAAGTAAAACTGCCCTTTCTTAAAAGGTACGCACGTTTGTGTTTTTTGTTTTGTTTTTTTTGTTGAGTAACTGGGTCCATCCCTTCTCTTCCACTTGTCCTTATCAGGGTCCTTGTGAGTGGGGCTCTAGCCTATCCCAGCTACCACAGGGCGAGTAGTGGTGTCCACCAGACAGTAACCATTTGCACTCACATTCACAGCTAAGGGAAATTTATAATCACAAATTAGCCAAACCCCACTAACTGCATCTCTTTGGGAGGAAGCCAGAGTACCTGGAGAGAACTCACGCAAACATGGGCAGAACATGCAAACTCCACACAGAAAGCCTCGGCCAGATGGTGAAGTCTAACTCAGGGGGAGCAATGCTAACCACTGCGCTGCCCGAGTAACCGGGTCATAATATTATATTTAATGACATGCATACAGTGGGGCAAAAAAGTATTTAGTCAGCCACCGATTGTGCAAGTTCCCCCACTTAAAATGATGACAGAGGTCAGTAATTTGCACCAGAGGTACACTTCAACTGTGAGAGACAGAATGTGAAAAAAAAAATCCATGAATTCACATGGTAGGATTTGTAAAGAATTTATTCATAAATTAGGGTGGAAAATAAGTATTTGGTCACCTCAAACAAGGAAAATCTCTGGCTCTCACAGACCTGTAACGTCTTCTGTAAGAAGCTTTTCTGTCCCCCACTCGTTACCTGTATGAATGGCACCTGTTTGAACTCATCATCCATATAAAAGACACCTGTCCACAGCCTCAAACAGTCAGAGACTCCAAACTCCGCCATGGCCAAGACCAAAGAGCTTTCGAAGGACACCAGGAAAAGTATTGTAGACCTGCACCAGACTGGGAAGAGTGAATCTACAATAGGCAAGCAGCTTGGTGTGAAAAAATCAACTGTGGGAGCAATCATCAGAAAATGGAAGACATACAAGACCACTGATAATCTCCCTCGATCTGGGGCTCCACGCAAGATCTCATCCCGTGGGGTCAAAATGATCATGAGAACGGTGAGCAAAGATCCCAGAACCACATGGGGGGACCTGGTGAATGACCTACAGAGAGCTGGGACCAAAGTAACAAAGGTCACCATCAGTAACACACTACAACGGCAGGGAATCAAATCCCGCAGTGCCAGACGTGTTCCGCTGCTGAAGCCAGTGCATGTCCAGGCCCGTCTGAAGTTTGCCAGAGAGCACATGGATGATACAGCAGAGGATTGGGAGAATGTCATGTGGTCAGATGAAACCAAAGTAGAACTTTTTGGTATAAACTCAACTCGTCGTGTTTGGAGGAAGAAGAATACTGAGTTGCATCCCAAGAACACCATACCTACTGTGAAGCATGGGGGTGGAAACATCATGCTATGGGGCTGTTTTTCTGCCGAGGGGACAGGACGACTGATCCGTGTTAAGGACAGAATGAATGGGGCCATGTATCGTGAGATTTTGAGCCAAAACCTCCTTCCATCAGTGAGAACTTTGAAGATGAAACGAGGCTGGGTCTTCCAACATGACAATGATCCAAAACACACCGCCCGGGCAACAAAGGAGTGGCTCCGTAAGAAGCATTTGAAAGTCCTGGAGTGGCCTAGCCAGTCTCCAGACCTCAACCCCATAGAAAATCTGTGGCGGGAGTTGAAAGTCCGTGTTGCTCGGCGACAGCCCCAAAACATCACTGCTCTCGAGAAGATCTGCATGGAGGAATGGGCCAAAATACCAGCTACTGTGTGTGCAAACCTGGTAAAGACCTATAGTAAACGTTTGACCTCTGTTATTGCCAACAAAGGTTATGTTACAAAGTATTGAGTTGTATTTTTATTATTGACCAAATACTTATTTTCCACCCTGATTTACGAATAAATTCTTTACAAATCCTACCATGTGGATTCATGGATTTTTTTTTTTCACATTCTGTCTCTCACAGTTGAAGTGTACCTCTGGTGCAAATTACTGACCTCTGTCATCATTTTAGGTGGGGGAACTTGCACAATCGGTGGCTGACTAAATACTTTTTTGCCCCACTGTACATATCTCTATCTATAAAACTCAAACCAAAACAGTGTAAATGGATATAAAGCATCAGGTGTGAATGTGAGTTTGAATGGTTGTATGTCCCTCTCTGCTAGCCCTGCATTAGCCTGGTGACCTATCTGTGGCATACCCTGCCTCTCGCCCTGTGACAGCTGGGATGGGCTTCAGCGTGTCTTGTGACCCTGAATCAAATAAGTGGAAGAATATGAAAGGACGGCACTGACATGCAAGAAGCAAAAACTGCAGCCGACTGGGGTAGAGCTCCTTTTACTGGCAGTATAATTCTGTATCATTCATAATGTCAGGTTTTTGAAGCTGGCATGCAATTAGCTGCGTTCCCTTTGAAATATCATTACAAGCACAAAGTTCTATACAACAAAAAAACTCAAGGGGAGCTCAGGTAAGTACTGCTGTGAAATAGATACTATACTGTGTGCTGCTTTAATGAGCTTTTATTTGACTTTGTTTAGGCTGCACTCTGAAAGAAAGGCTGACCTCATTTCTTTCACTGCATGCTGATATATAGAATAGATACTGCAAGCAGAAAGGCCACATATAATTGCTCTTCTCTGCAACAATCTGTGAGCGCGATCGTGTGCAAATGCATGCCAGCCATGAGAAATGCCATTATTTTAAATTTGCAAGGATAACTTATCTACGTGACCTTCAGCTTCTAGTTTATTGAGCAGAGATCATTGTTTGGTGTCTGTGTGTGAATACGGCTATAGATTACGTACTTAACACTGCCTCAAGAGAGCTCCTGGTTAGCTACAGGTAAAGAAAAGTGATTCAGTGAAAATAGCCTCTCTCTCAGTTTGTGTGTCAGTCACGCCTGAAGCTTACCTGTAGCCATCTTTGCATCTGCTGCGGCGGGCCCATCGGGGATAACGCTTTTGACCTGGAGGAATTCATCGGGCTCATCCCCTCCAATGATAGTGAAGCCAAAACCCATGTTGCTCTTTTGGAGTGATGTGGACAAGAAACTGCCTTTCAGCTGGGTGGGGTCCCGCGTGAACAGCGGCTTCTCTACAAAAGGATAAAAACAAGAAAATTAAATAAAATGTCTTTCCCTATAAGTTTTATTGCAATCACTAAAAGGCCCTAAAAGCTGGTGCAGGGGCTGCGCTCACAGGGTGGGGGGCAAGGGCAAAGCTTATTCAATAAGATACGGGTGTAGCCACAGGAAAACTGGAAGGGTATGACCACAGTAGCAAAACAGCACACTCGGACAAAGGCGGTATTGAAAGATGCAGGTGTGGGTCAAACGTTTTGCCTCCCGTGCAGGGCACCAATGCAATCCAAGTCCCTCTTGGCACACCTAAAATACACTAAACTGACACTCTGTCCTCGCCTCCCATGCTGGGACACAGTGGGCAGAAGAGGTGCAGACAGCCACAGTGGTGCAGTTTCTTCAGTTCCATCCCAAATTTGCAAAGAAAGCAGCAAAATTCAGCAAATGCCATGCTGCCAATCAGGGATCAGTTCCAGGAGAAGATGCTCAGGGAGGTTAGGGAAGAACTGGGAGATTTCTGAAGGAGGAAGAGCTGGGAAATTTTCTGATGGAGGAGCGCCTGGAGTCGGAATGAGAGGATCTCTGCCAACAAGCTTAGTCACACTTAACCAAGTCCCTCATCTTTTTGACTCGGAAAAGAGACATGGCTAGCGTGCAACTTTGCATCCTTTGTAAGCAGTCACTGGTCCAGACTAAGCGATGCCCCCCTGTACCTGCTCTTCCCAGGTGATAGGGCAGGTGACAGGGCATGGTCACTGCACAAAAACTACCTCAAGGGAACAAGCTTGCCTGCCAGTTACCATGCTTACAGTGCGTCAAACAAGCGAAGAGTCAGCCTCCTGTGCATCTTTCTTGGCCTACTTACTGACAAAGTGCCACAGGGAGTAGGGGCTACAGACTGGCTGCTCTAGCACTACAGCGCAGGCGGATGTGTGAAGAGGCCGCTGTTTCTGCCTGTGATTGGGGCACATATTCATCCGCCGAGTCAGAACACGCCGGAGCGGGGAGACATCGGCAGAGGAGGATTTGGTATACGAAGCAGTCCTGCAGCCCAGAGCTGGCGAGCGGGAGAGGTCGCTGAGGCTATGGCAGCGCTCGGGCACCGGGCCGACCTGGACGTGGGGGGATCTGGGGAGGGTGGCACAGGGGCTGGCATCCTCCACTGGTGTCAAAGTTTGAAGGGAAAAGAAGGAGTAGAAGGAAGGAGGAGGCAGAAGTGGGTAGAGAGGAGGAAAAAGAGCCTCACTGGACTGAACAAAAGAAACAGGCTCTTCACTCAGAGTCGCGACTAACAACATTACTACAGAAACAAACCTCCACTTCTCGGATCCAGACAGTTTTTTCTAGCAGTACACATCCTACTGTAACAAACTGATAGAGAGCAGAATCAGGTAACCAGTCATTAAACAAAACAGTGAATCACCCTGAAACCCACATGTTCTCTTTGGAAGACGTCTGTTTATATGGCAATAAGTATTATTAGTCTGACCAAAATGCATTCCACCCACTGTTTTAATGAGGCATAGGTGTGAACTGACTGATATATCCTACCGTCAATCACTATAAAAATAATCTTTATGAGTAAAGCCTTTGGGGAAAAAAATTAACATTATTTTTTGGTAACATGCATGTTTTTTCTTACTTTTTCTTTCAAACAGCTTTTTACTCGTACATGCAGCTTTCCTGATTATATGACCTTGTGTGTATCTCTAAGGCCATGGCTATATAAAATTGCATCAGTGCGTAAATAGTTTGCTACATCTATTCAAATAATTTTATGTTGTTTGAAAGTGTTAGTGATTGCAGCACTGTTGGACATAATATTCAAGGATGAGGGGCTTAACACCTTGTTACGTTGCCACCCTGCTTCATTTTCAAGCCTAGAAATTCATATCTGGGAAATTAACATCTTTGTTTTCTGATACAGGATGTGATACATAAGATCAGTCTTAAGGTCAGTGTATACTAAAACATAATCTGCTTTATTATTATCTGTATTTATCTATTTGGGAGGATAATTCACAAATTAAACTCCACATTGTTTTTAACAAGACTTAAATATATCCATCGAGACTATAAACTCATCAAAAAAATTCTTTACCGAGTTCATAAATTAAATTAAAAGTATGGTCAATTCCTTATAGACTTTTTAAAATTAGACTGGTTATGCAACCAGAAGGAGTCGCCCCTTTTCAGATCCTGGGTTTTATGTATTTTGTGTCCAGCACACATGAATTTTCACTTACTGACAGGTGTTTTAAGCCTGTCATTGTCAGTTATATTTACATTTACACAAAGATTGTTCTGATTAGATAAATTACTGTTTATATATTAGCTTTATATATTGCCTGAAAAGTCTGCTCCAGTCTCCAAGGGGTGCTCTAAGAGGGGATCTGGCTTTCACAGAGCTCTGATCTGAACATGGTGGACTTAGTCTGGGATTGCATTAACAGAATCAACTTAAAAACTCAACCCCAAAACTTTGTTGTTAAAGATGCTTTGAACAACACCTGCAAAGGACTCCAAAAATTAACACGCAAGTGGACCTAGAAGAATTAGGGCTCAAATACTGAATTTATTTTATTTCATGTTGTTTATCATTAGTTTGACAATTAGAATGAATCACATTCATTAAAGCACCTTCCCAGCATTTGCATGTGTAATTGAAGGTATTAAGAGAATTTTCCTGCATCTGCTTTTATCATTAAAGCTCTTGAGAGGCTTTCTGAAGCACAATAATAAACACAGAATGGAGTTTTTTAACAGATATCTTTATAAATGTTCCTTAATTATAGTGCAATATTAATCTCTTAATACACAAGTAATTAATAAATGGATATATATACCCTACTAATAATTTCCCATAAAGCCAAAGGCCGTTCTTACCTCTGTAGATGGTGGGAAGGGGCAGCGAGGACAGGCCCTGGCTTTGCATCTGCTGCTGCTGGAGTCTCCTTTTAGCTTCCAGGACTGGGTTCTCAAACTGGGTCCTTCTATTTATATGACTGAGATGATAACACCAGAAAAAAAAAGAGAGGAGATTTTAGATCTCACACTACACCAGCACACCTATCTCAGCCCCTTCTTGGAAAAGATCAGATCTAACAAACGTAGCACTACAGCTGCCATAACTATGATGATTAATTGAATGGCCAGTTCCCAGATTATGTAACAGCCGCAGAACAGTTCTGCTGAGTAAAAAAGAACAAACGATTGATTTCTTCCGTAATTCAACTCGTCTTGTAACCAGAATTATGTGAATCAGTGACTGGGAGTAACCCTGCACATGGAACAGCGATTTCCTTTAATGTCCTACGTTGATCTTAATTTAGTATGTACAGGGGGGAGATAGTCACTGACTACAAATGCTGTAATTTGCCAGTGTGAAATAATTAGTCATCATTAGATACTTCTCTCCATATTTAAGACTACACACACACACACACACACACACACACACTCTCTCCTCTCCTTATCTTTTAATGAACACCCCAGTATCACAGTCCTAATTACAAAACAGCTTAACTTTATTTTTATATAGTTATATAATTTCAAGGTCTTGCAGCTTCTTTAATGATATTTACATGATGACAAAGGGAGACACAAAGAGCATCTCGAGAGGGATGCGCAGTATATAAGGCAGAGTGTATTCAAGTGTCACTCTGCAGGTTTTTTAAAGCAAACTCAAGCCAAATGAATTCCCCCTGCCAGTCTAAAAATAGAGCAGCATCACAGTGCCCCAGAGTGGAAAGCATCCAGCCACAAAAAATAAGAAAAAAAAGGCACCCCTGAAACAGAGAGGGGACGTGCAGTTCAATACAGAGGACAGGCCACTGCAGCAGTTCCTCTGTAGCATTCAGATGCACGATCAGGGCTACAGATAAGCACATAAACTTGCAAACAAACAGTGAGCCGTCAGCAAGCAGACATTAAGAGTAACTCTTTTCTGGCTACATCGCCAGTTTGCTCCTAATAAATATGATTAATGCGACACCAGCGGGTGATGCTGAAAATCAAAAGCAAGTCATTATGTATTAAAGATGTACTGAACTTACTCGACATAGTAGCTGCCGTAAATGGGGTCATCGATTTTCTCCCAGCCGTACGGAAGCTCTGTTAAAAAAACAACAACAACAAAAAGAACAGAAGCGATAATGAAGGACTTGTTCATTCAGTGAACTTGCATCAGCATGTTGATGTTGCATGAAAAAATGTCCGTGGCAGATTAAGTTTACAGTGCCATTTTACTGTTTGGTAATCGTCAGTGATTTGATGGTACATTAGCATGATAACTGGAAGGATTATTTCTCATCTATATGTTGGAAATTTCATCTTTTATAAAAAAAATAACTTATGGCAATAAGACACAAGATTAAAATCTAGCTATGTTTCCTTTGCAACTTGTCACATTGACGTGCAAATGCAAACTTCTTTCAGAAAAAAGTTGTAAAACTGCACCAAACGCTGTTAGATCTAGTGGCTGAATTGAAATCGGTAAAATATTTATGTCCTGCATCTTCACCAGGCTGTAAATATACTTTAAAAATATGGGAACATTTTCCATAAATTAACAGAATAAAACTAGAATGAGCACAAACTGTCAGGGTATTATATCTCAACATGTTAGTGAAGTTTTACTCTCATTTCACCTCCAAATGTCACGAGCTAGGGACTGGCTTAAGTTCCCAATAATAAACAGTACATCACAGATATTGTAAATGTCATATCAAACAATACAACACTTGTGATAAGCATCTAAATGACATATTAATTAAAGAGCAAACTCTTGGTGTAAGCAATGCAGCCAGCACAGAACTAATAAAAAACTGCAGTTCCATGAGTGGCCACTTGAGGCTGGCACAACAATTGATTCAAACCCTGTGACTGACATTTATATGACACGTGCATATGGAAGCACAAGTATTCCCAGATGAGACGGAACTCATGGAGGAAGATTTCTGCAGCAGTCTGGAGAAGATTACAAATGGACAAAAGCGCCATAACGGCGAGCTTAAATGATTGTGGCTGCTTGACGATGTCATCATCAGCGTGCGAAGCGACCAATGCAGGGAGGATAAATGTGCCATAAAGGTGTAACTTTCCCAAGGGCTCAGAAGGTAGGGGAGGCCCGGTTGACATAAATATCCAACGAGCATCTCTGGATTACATGGCAGGCATACTTGCTGCGTTCATACTGTAATATATATGTGTGATATATGTAGAAGCTGCTCCATTAGAAATGATTGTTGAATCATGAATTCTATAAACAGATTAGCTCGTCAGTCTGAGGACCTGTTGTTAATGGGCTTCTCTGTTTTCTTCCATGCTTGCAGACATTACAGTTGTCTTTCTGTTAATGTAGCCTGGTAAGCTTGACTAAATGTGTCCATTCCCCAACCTCTAACTGCAGTTGCTGTCCATGGTGCTAATCAAACGTGGGGATGATGCTATTGATATTATTGATTGCTGCTGTATGATAGGGCAGCACAGTGGTGCGGTGGTTAGCACTGTTGCCTCGCAGCAGTCTCTCTGTATGGAGTTTGCATGTTCCCCCCAGGTCAGCAGGACTTTGCTCTACTACTCTGGTGGTACTTCCGCTTCCCCTCAGAGTCCAAAGATATGCATGGGGTTAAGCTAATGGACGATTTTAAACCGCCCGTAGGTGTGAATTTGAGTGTGAATGGTTGCTTTTTTCCTATGTGTTAGCCTGTGGCCCGTCCAGTATGAAAGCAGGCAAGGGCCCAAGAAATACCTGCCTCAGTGCCTATAACAGAGCCTGTATGCCTGTGTAAAAGACAGAAACGTGTTTAAGTCAGGTATAATGAAATACCTTTGGTCTCCATAGATAATATTCCTGTATTTCCCTTCCTGTTATTATTATGGTGTACTGGAGCTTTGTGGTAATATGTGTTAATTTACAGCCCAGTTTAAGTGAAGGAGATTCCAGCATTTTATTAGTCCGTTACTTAATCTAATTAGCAGATATGTATGTCTGTGTGATGAAACTTCGCAGTCTACAGATGAACCTGGATAGCCAAGCTTGCTTGATAATTAAGAACTCCATCATCTCAGGGTGGCAAATGGCTCCATCAAGACCATTAAGATAAAGTCAAAGCATCAAAATGTAAGTTCACAAACCAGGTGGCGTAAGTCACTGTAGCGTTGTTCATATTTTATATACAGTCTATACATAAAACACAGACTATGAGTTAACAGCACATAAAATATATGCAAATATATTTAATGATATGTATTCTGGGATGATATTTGCAGGAAGCTAATTTCAACTGAACCTAAAATGTATCTCCATTTCTAAAAAAAACAAAACCCAAATCACCTGAACTCTCAAACTGCCACAGAGGCCAAAACAACAGATGTGAGTCATGCCCACCAAACCCTCCACAGAACAACATTGGATGGATTTACCACAGAAAAACCTAATTAAATGAGAACATTATGAGTTAACGAGCAAAATTAAATTGAAACGCTACGATTTGGAGGACCTCGTTGCGCTGACAAACGAAAACCTTCATCTAACACTTCTAAATGAAAAGTATAATGTGTATAACTTTTTATAACGAGAGGAAATCCATGCAATACATGTTTGGGAATATCACTCAAAGCAACAAATGTAACCTCGCAGGAAAGAACAATCTGAAAATCCCCTTTGTGATTAATCTTCTAGAATTGATAAATGATCCATAAATGTCAAAACAAGATTTTGGCAATGCCTAAAAAAGCAGTTGTAACAGCTGGCATTGACTACCTGGTCAGACTGAGAGCTTTACTTTTTTACACAAAGTGGTGTATAACTTTTGAACAGAGTGAGTGCACCTTGGCCTCTTTCTATACGTGAGATGTGCTGCAGAACACGCTGCAGTGATCAAAGGAGATCTTCCTTCCAGCTCTGACAGTTATCGGTCATACCGGACAGGACTTTGAAAGTTTTGCCCCATCTCCTCTTTTCTATACCCACAGCTCACTGGCAGAACACATCTCTTAAAAAAATGCCTAGAAGGAGTTCCCCCCTTTGCTTTCCAGGATATGAGCAATTAGCATTTAAAACATATTCCCACATGTAGACTGCAGAATTTTAGCATAATATTGTAATCATTGAATACCAGCTTGGGTACTCACTGTTAGAGGCTCGTACTGAAATAGAATCTAAGCTGAATCTAGCGTGGAGCTCGGGGACAGTGTGTTCCGGTCCTGCTCGGCTTAGATTCAGATCAGCTTTGATTAGTGACAATGCAAAGTTAATCAGGATGAGAGCAGAGATAACAGCAGAGAAAATGCTTCCTAATCAGAAAGGGAGGCAACCAGAGGGAGAACTAAAGCACCTCAGGCTCTCCTGGACTTTGCAGCTTGTTGTAGGCACGACTGCAGCTTGTGACAAAGACACATAAACAGGGATTCACCAAAGATATGATACAATCTATGGTCACTCTGTTCAGTGTGTTAAATATCACCCCTTGACCTAGTTAGCAGACTCGATTGAGTGCATACTGCTCCTCTGTAGCAGACAGCACTATTGCACCAATGCTAAGGAGTGTACGTGCCATATGCCTCTCTGTACCCATGCCCCCATCTCCTCCAAACAAATGATTAAAGTTTCATAAGATGCACTATTTTTTCCTGCACGCGCACACGGTTGTGAGTGATACAGCAGTGCTGTGAGCAGGTTGACAGCCCATGGGAATTCCTTCTGTGAACAGCAACATTTCATAGAGTTAATGTTTTTGTTTTTTTAACTAGACCTTTGCTAAGTTCTACACACCTGTATACAAAGTACATACAAATTATATTACTTACTTTACACTCATGTTCAGAGGTATAACCCCTTTAGTTATTTTCCACACACACACACACACACACACACACACACACACACACACACACACACACACACACACACACACAGGAGATCAAAGGACTCAGTCATGCATCCCAGCACTCTTCTAATGAAAAGCTTTTCTATTAAAACGTCCACAGAATATTTACAGAAACAAAAACAGTCCCTGGCTTCAATAACAAGAAGAAGACAAATTGATTCTCTGTTAAGGATAGTTTGATTTTATTAAAACTTGGCTCTTATTATTATTCTTTTGACTCATTTCTGACAACAGTTCTCAAACACTAAAATCTGGCTCAACATAGCACTAAAGTCTGAGGGTAAAAATACACAAGTAGTAAAATAATGGAGTCACTGGAAACGAGATAGCTACAAAGCACAGAAAATATAAATAGAAAGTAAATATCTCCTAAAGAAATATTTTACCCAAACTATGAAAGTGACAAATCAGATGTTTAAACAGTTTAAGCCTGAACTACAAAATAATTGCCAGAAAATGCAATTTTTTTTATTGAACCTTCTGAGAAACTTAAAAAAAAAAGAAATATTATTTTACATACATTTGTATATTTTTGCTACATTTGCTACATTAATTTATTAATTTACATGAATTATTTTTTTCAGGAAAGAAAAATCCCAGTAATGACGTAAAGGTCTCAAAAAACCTCACAATAACATAAAAAAATGAGAAACACTTAGCAATAAAGGGTTAAGAAAAAATTAGCACTATTTGAATCTGATGCCGATGTTTACTGCTGTTGAGAAAAACCACTAAAAGCAAATTTCATGACTTGTTGGAATTCACTGACCTCCAGAGAGCGACCCATTCTTTCACAAACGTTTGTAGAAGCAGTCTGCATGACTAGCTGCTTGATTTTATACACCTGTGGAAGTGATTCACCTGAATTCAATGATTTGGACGGCTGAGTGAATACTTTTGGCACTATAGTGTATCACTCAGCACTGATGGTGCCTTTCTAGATGTGCAAGCTGCTAGACGTCGGGGCGGAGGCTTTTTAACTGAGCGCAGATAACGAGCTAAATGGTCCTTTTCCTCTTTATTGCTGTCCATGTTTTCCAGAAAGAATTTTAAATTTTGATTTGTCTGACCATGGAGCAGTTTTCCACTTTGCCTCCATCCCCTCTAAATGAGCTTTGGCTCAGAGAAGATGGTGACGTTTTTGGATCATGCTCTCATATGGCTTCTTCTTTGCATGGCAGAGATTTAACCTGCATTTGTGGATGGCATGGTTAACTGTCTTCACAGACAGTGATTTCTGGAAGTAGTCCTGAGCCCATGTAGCAATAAAATCATGCAGAATAATGCAGTGCCACTGAGGGACAGATGAAAACAGGCATCCAACATTGATTTTCTGTCTTGCCCTTGGACACAGATTTCTCTAGAGTCTTGAATCTCGAGTCTTTTGATGAAATTATGTACTGTATATTATGAGATATTCAAACTCTTCACAATTTTCTCTTGAGGAACATTTTTCTGAATTTGTAGATACAGCTTTTTGCTGATCGGTGAACCTCTGCCTCTAAGATCCTCCTTTTGTACCCAGTCATGTTGCCAATTATTGTAATCAGCTGCAAAAGATTTCTTTAGCTTTTTCTTTTTAGTGCCAAGTAACCAACTAGTGAGGCATTCAAAATAACCAAATTTATTATTAAACTTCTACATTTTCTCAGTTTAAAAATGTGACATGTTTTCTGTGTTTTATTGTGAATAAAATATTGAGAGTTGCAAATCAATGTGTTCAGTTTTTATTTTAGATTTTGCACAACTTCCCGACTTTTTTTTGGAATTGGGGTTGTAGATTGTCTAAACTAACTGTTGATAACAAATGTTTATATCTCTCTGATTCCCTGATTACTCATGTTTCTTGCTGATAAGACTTCCTTGCAGCAAAATCATTTTACTCCCAAATCAATTCAAGGGAACGGATTCATGCGTTTCCAATGATAGTTATTTACCTCCTCTCTTAGCGAATAAACTTTATGAAACAGGGGAAGTCAGTTTGCAGACTTAAACACTTTTCTTTATTGTTTTAATGTCTTTGCTAGCTGCTACTTGTGATTACTGGCTATAATTCAGCATTACTTACATAGTCTTTGTTTAATGTGTTCATGTGGTATTATGGCCTCAGTGCCTTACATGCTTTACACAAATGCGCCCACACTGCAGTGCTGTTTTTGTTACTGTGCAGCATGATGATAAATGCTGAACTTAGGAGGATTGTCTCTTTGCTCGCTTTCTTTTGTCTGGCTCCACTGAGTGTAGTCTATAACCTCTTTGTCAGCAGCCTGCAATGAAGCACTCACTCCTAGGGACAAGTTGGGCGAATGTGTGTGTGTGTGTTTATATTGTGTATGCAATATAAAACCAATGCTTCTTATCAGTGGAAGGAAATGTCAAGCCAGTGTAGAATTTTCAGGTAGGAGCTCTTATTATGAAGCCCTGAAGCGAGGGGAAAAATGTTTACGACTGCTAGTCATGCCACCACATTCATCCTGCAGTCACAGGTGGAGCGCCTCTTACTACCAGCAGGAGGTATCCTGGCATCTTCCCATATTTTCTGCCACTATTATGCTCCATAATCTCTCTTTCTCTTTCCTCTTTCTCTCGCTTTCGTCCTTCCAAAAGTATCCTTTTATCTTACATTACCTTACCACATGCAGTCTCGCCAAAACTTTTTGAAGTCAGGTTTCACGCTCACAAGTGTATTTTTTATTCTACTTTTTCCAATTTGGTCTTACAAAGAAGGTGGCGAACCACACAGCCCTCAAACACCGCAGGGATTCACCAGGACCTTGTTTCTTGCCCCCCCCCCATTCTCCCCCCCATTCTTTCATTTTTCCACCTTTTGAAAAGCAAACAAGGTGAACTGAATCATTTTCAGTGCCCTGAGCCTTTTGTAGTCACCAAAAATTAAAGTTCTGTCTTACCGGATAGTGCACTGCACAGGGCTTCATCTATCATGTCACCTTTGAATGCAGCCCACTCGAGGGCTCAGGCTCAGGCTCGATCACTGAACCTACTGGGAGAAACTTCTCTCAGCTGATTAATGTACGTTTCTACTGATCAACACTGGCACAAAGTCCACTAACTGACAGAAGGTATGAAAAACACATTTGAGAACACAAAATCAGCTCAATAATTCAATGAAATACACAATATATAAAGATCTAACAAGAAATAAATGGACCGTTGTTGTCGCAAAAGCTTAGACTTACCTACTGCAGAATGCATTCTTTGTAAGTAGCAGCCCAGCATCAATTCTCTAAACTTCAAATTTAAGCTGAAAAGTGTATGAAAGGCCACGGACGACAAAGAAGCTGTTTCAATACTACAATACCGGCTTAATTATTTCAGCTTCTTTTTGAATTGCCACCTGGTCTGTATTCAGAGGCACATTCCCTGCAGCTCTGTGAAAGCTTTTAATACTTTTATTTTTATCCATCACAATAAGACAACTAGATCATCCAAGACACTTTTTACATAAGGGAGGCATCTGATTAAGGCTAAGTTTATTCTTAAACATAACAGTGAACTAGGGCTGGGCCATATTATACCGTTCACGGTAATACCGGTATAATGTTAGGCAACGATAGGAAAATGAAATATCGCGATAGAATGGGAGTAAAACGCGCATGCGCAGTGCCTTTGTTTTCATACGCACATGGCCGATTGTTGAGTGAAACAAATGAACCAGAATTGGTTTGTAAAAATGGTGCAACTTCAGTGATGTGGAACTGGTTTGGCGTTTGTCCGTCAGATACACGACAAAGCACATTTTTTTGCAGAACATGCAAGCGGCCGTCGTTATTGTCGTATTTGTCGGACTAAGATGCTCTTAAATCTGGGCGTAATCTGGGTCCTAAACTCCGTAAACCTTCAGGTCAAACGAACACTGCAGCATCACTGAGAGTTTAAAAACTGTCTAAATTCTTTCATCTTTAATAAAACGATCAGCATTGCTGCTTTACCAGGTGTAACTATGAAGTTTAACTTCCAGGCATCCATGAAAACAAAATTTATTACATTTAACGGAGTTAGAAGTTAGCAGGAAGCTAGCGGAAGTTAGCTCGCTAGTTTCGCTAGTTACCCAAGCATGATATAGCATGTTCTGACTGAGAGATTTCTGAATAAATTCAAACGTACAGCTCTGCTATCACTTCCAACATAAATGAAGACGGGAAACTAAACAGCAGTGACGTTTGTAGGGTTACTGAAGTTGGGCTAGCTGCTATATAATGATGTGCTACGTGATCGCTAGCGACACAGCTATGTTAGCATGACATAAACAGTGAAGCTGGAGGACGAACACTAACACTTTTCCACTTATAAAAGTTAACGTGCCTGATAGTTAGAGACAAATGCAATCGCATGGCAGGATGCTGTAAACGGACCAAACTTCAGTCAGGAGAACAACTGAGATAATCCATAACAACTGAGATAATCCATCCACAATACGAGGTTAGTCATTAATATACTGCAACAACATGGGAATAGAGCAGCTGCCAGAGAATTCAACATTAATGAATCAATGGTACAGAAGTGGAGGAAGCAAGAAGAATGAGTTTAATAAAGTTTGATTTATCTGACTGCCTTGTTTCGCTTAATGTGCCTTATAATCCCGTGCACCTTATGGTCCGAAAAATACGTACTGCACACTGCAGTTTAATGTTGCAAAGCACCTCTTTTTAACTTCAGTGGATATTATACATGGTTATGCTCAGGATATGTCAGCCCATTTCTACTGGAAATGCCTTTTGGTTAAACTTTCAGCAAGGAATTTGTATTCGCACTGTTAAATTTTTATATAGCTTTAATGTACATAAAAACCAGCTTCTTGTTTAAGTGAAAATAAAAGGAAGGTTGTCTTTTTGCACTAGTAATGTTGTGGAGTTGTATTTTGTCTTGCATCAATTATATCGTCAGTTATATCGTTATCGCAAATTTTCAAATATATATCGTGATAAATATTTTTGGCCATATCGCCCTGCTCTACAGTGAACCCATATATATATATAGTCAGACCAAGAAGAAGTCTGAAACAAGTGGTAATAGATCCTTAAATTACAGGCAGAAGTCACAAATGTGCAAACGTGTGAAGAGACAATTAACTTTATGTCCAGTGACTGAAGTGACTTCTAATATTAGGTTTAACTGCACAACTGAGCCTGAAACCCATCACCAACTGTCAGCTAAAAAAGAAACAGGTAACTGTATTAGGTATGAGGTTCAACTGCTTAATGCTTAATGAAAACATCTAAAAAGCCAATCACACGCTGTTTTAAAGACAGACACACATAAAATACTTATTTAAATCAATCAGATAATTTTCTCAGGGAGGTCAGGGATGAGTCCCTGCCCCAAGTGGAGGAGTTTAAGTATCTTGGGGTTTGTTCACAAGTGACGGGAGAAGGGAACGTGAGACTGACAGACGGTGCTGTGGCCGCAGAAGCTCTCAATTTACTGGTCGATCTACGTGCCTACAGTAGTGACTGAAAGAACGAGATCGCGGATGAAAGCGGCAGAAATGAGCTTCCTCCGAAGGGTGGCTGGCCTCTCCCTTAGAGATAGGGTGAGAAGTTCAGCCATCCGTGAGGGGCTCAGAGTAGAGCCGCTGCTCCTCCACATCGAAAGGAGCCAGTTGAGGTGGTTCGGACATCTTACAAGGATGCCCCCTGGGTGAGGTGTTCCGGGCATGTCACACCTGGAGGAGGCCCTGGGGCAGACCCAGGACACGCTGGAGAGATTAAATCTCTCGGCTGGCCTGGGAATGCCTTGGTCCCCCGCCCGGACAAGCTGCAGGAGGTGGCCGGGGAGAGGGAGGTCTGCCCTCCCCGCAACCTGGCCCCAGATAAGCGGTAGAGGGATGATGGATAGAAATAATTTTCTCCTTAAAGCATTTTATAGATACAAAGAAACGACTTATCTGCATATTGCTTTATTTTAAGATAAAATAACTTTTTTTTTTAAAGATAAAGAGGCCTTGTACATTTTCACATCCTAACTGTAGCTGTAAAAAAAATACTTTCTTTTTTCAACACTTTTTATTGTATCTTTCATTCAATACTAAAGCCAACGTTCAAGGCTTTTTGTCAACTGTGTTTGCAGTGGAGCTCAACAAACAACCTCACATTAATAAAGGTGTCAGTCAATAAATTGGCCTCTTAGCAGGACACAGAAAATTTGGTTGCCGAGCTACAGAGTAAAAGCAAAGTACTCATCAGCCAGCTGTTTGCACAGCTATTCTCTTCCAATATTTAAAACCTCAATAAATAATCAGCATCTTGTTTTTTTTTTAATGCATTTTTAACAGTGAGGCTAACCTGGTTGATAAAAGCATTTCCTGTGACTATTTCACAATAAAAGCAAAAAGCAACTTGTAAAGCATATAAAGAAGTGTAAAAAAAGAAAAATATGATAACTTATTGAACCTTTTTAAGCCTTTACCTGGCATCTGTCTACTGCAACTTGACTTGACTTGGCTTGCAACAAAAACTCTGCCTGTCTGGTAAAAATCCCACTGTAGACATCAGCTACTGCAGAAAGAAGAACCACATTGTGCACACATTTAAAGCCAGCATGTCTCGGCAGATGAAATAAGGTATTAGCACTATTTGTTTTTGTCGCAGGGACAGAACTTGCTGCCCACTTGCTCAGTTGAACATTAATATACTAGACTACCTGTGAATTCAACACCCACTTTGTTCAAAATGATAAACCCCATGCAGCAGACTGTGACAGCACTGAGCAGCTCCTTCAGTGGGAGACTGCGGCACCCACGGTGTGGGACGGAGAGATTTCGCAGGTCTTTCCTCCCCACTGCTGTCAGACTCCACAACAAAGACTTTAACTGAACAAACACACACATCCACACATGTGCAATAACACTAAGTGCAATAATCTTTTCTGGCATCGTTGTATTTTTACTCAGTTGTATATAGCATTCGTATTCTATTTTTATCTTATTGTATATTTTTATTCTATTTTATTCTACTGTATATAGTATATTATTTTATTCTATTCTGTACAGCTGTGTACTGTATTTATTCTTATTGTATTCTAATTTTTGCGTCATAACTTTTGCACTGTCCACTTCCTGCTGTGACAAAACAAATTTCCCACGTGTGGGACTAATAAAGGTTATCTTATCTTATCTTATAAATAGTGGTGTTTGCAGAAAAACGGAGCCATTTATTTTAAGATTATCCACGGCCCACTGTGAAGCTCAGCAGAAATTTGCAGTACTAAAAGCCTGAATGGAAAAATCAGGAACATTTAACACTCAAACATTAGTATGTAATGAACCGTGTCTATGTAAATGTATATATCTAAGCGAAGGTCTTCCTGCTCTCTTCAAGTCTTTTTCTTCATAACGCCGCCATCATTATTTCTCTCAGGAACCACCAAACAACAAAGAGCTAAACCTACTTGGTTGTGACTGAAACTGAATATTTTCAGAAGACCTGAAAGTGATGATGAACTCAGTCTCAATATTTTCTCAGTCAGTCTAACCTATAATTCATGAACTCGGCTGCCTCTCCAATCAGCACTTAAAAAAATACTCTACAGTTTTGTGCTGATAATGACTATCCTGTCTGTCATAATCAAAACCGCAATCAAAGGGGGCCTGTGCGCTTTGAGAGCTGCTCACCGGCCCCGTCGGATGATTTCTGAGACTTTCTGGGCTTGTTGATGGTCAAACAAGACGTAGCAGAAAAAGCCTCACCTGCAAGACAAGCGCAGTTTACCATTTTCTGTCACACTAGAGCAGAAGAACAGAAGGCATTTTAAAAAAAGGAGGCTGGAAAAGTGGGGGTTGCTAACTTATTCTTCCTTGATCAGGAAGTGTAGGAATATCACATCAAGGAATATAACAATGAGTCGACAAAGAGAGGGAAGATAAAAACTGTTAATATGGTGGTAAACTGAAAAAGGCGAAAATTGTTATTCCATCTGCAGTAATCTACATTTGGTGACATGCTCTCCCCTTCTGTTTGGAAGGGAAGAAACCAGACCCTCCAGTACGGAAAACAACAAGCATCGATGATAGTAGATATGAAAAATATTAACAAAGACAGGGACGTGCTGTCTGTCAGAGGGGCACACAGAAGCAGAAAAATCGAAATCCTAGTTATTATGTGGAAGCACGCTTTCTTCAGGTGAAGTAATAAAAAGGCTTTTTTTTGTCTGTCCTTGAACAGAGGGGTACACTTTCCTTTGGACACAAAATCATGGGCAAAGGACTAAGGTGGAGGTGGGTTACAAAGCGGCTTGCGGAGGCACAGCCTGTACGGGAAGGTATCAGCTGGGTCATCCCATGATGCGGTCGAGATCAGATTTTATAACCCAATGTACTGTAATTGTGGGCTAATGCTAGGTTCAATAAGTTAAAAATGTATTTAAACAATGTAAGTTTAAATGATTTTAGCAAAAACTGTCATGCAAATGTTTTATAGGGAAAGAAAATAACTGTGCGTTCTACAGGACTTTATTTCTTTAACAAAAAAATCTAACTGAAATGCGTCAGTGTCTGTGCTTTGGAAGTTAGATCTGTGGTTTTCAAATGTTAAATGCTTAAGAAACACCAAAGGGTAAGCTAAAATTTTAATGCAACAAACATGTTGGCAGTACTTCTTATCAGTATACTAAAAGACAAAATCATTTTAGATACCCCATTTGCAGCTTTTTAACTTTGCATGACTTTTTCTTAAATTTTGCAATAAGCTCCACTACAAGAGAAATCACCTGCATCAACTCATCAGACACACTGACACGGTCCAGAAAAAGCTCCTGCTTCCTGTGCTCCTGACAGAAAGGATGCTTGGTTTCTAAATGTGTCCTCAGCTTGCTTGGCACCATGTTAGCATTAGCTAACTCCTCTTGACATGATGCACTTGGGCTGAGGGGCTGTTGACATCCTAGCTCCAGCTGAGACCATAAGACCGATCTACTGACAAATCGCCCCCTCCTTTTTTCTTTAGTCGGTGCGTCACACTGGTGGATAGTTGTGCTTTGCTCCACACAAGTAAGCGATCTGCTGCTCCCATCACAAATTTTATGAATCTTCTTGCTATCAGTCATGAACTTCAAGTCCAGCAACTACACTGCCTTTCATGGAGTGTTTAAATTTTGGCGGCTCTTTACTATCAGTGCAGCAAACTTGTAGTTCAGCATGTGCATATGTTTCTGTGACTACATGGCCAACAAGCTATGGCTCCCCGGGGACAACTGCACAAGCTGAGTCATTCTAACAGCTGTCAGTTAATCATATGGCTGAATCTGCTTACAGTGATTTAAAACCACACAGGCTGTGACAGGGTTTGATACACAGTGATGTGCTCATGATTTACTGCTGTATTTGTCACATGCGGGTCCAACAGATATATACCACACATATTTTTTTCCTACTGGGCAAAGATTGTTTACTCAGTCTTTCAGAAGATGATTAATAAACCAATACATCTGCGCCGTGACAGGAAAAGTCAAAGCAACAGCCGTGGCTTTGACAACAAATCAGTTAATTGTGTCACTTGCTGGCAGCAGTGTTTTCCTCTGTTGTATATTTCTCCATTTCAATGAGCTGCCATTTTTTCCACAGCTTGTTTTCCTTTTAAATGCACCTGCGTGGCGTGGAAACCCTCCTTTCCTTTGCTCTACTTCAGTGTCTCACTGGTCTCTAACTCAAAGCAAGCAGACAACAGTTAAGCAGTAGAATAAAAGTGAGGAAAAAAAGCAGAATTCACAAGCTTGTACCTTATCAGGGCATTCCAGTGACAGGAGGAGATGTACTGAAGTGTGACCTGGCACTTATCCCCTCCTCTGTTGTCTCCAAAGTTCGGGTTTATTTGGATAAACTCTTTGGGAAAAACACTTACAGCTGCATGCAGCTGCAAACAGACAAGCGCACGCTTTCTCCTTTTTATTTTTTGTTTCTAGCGTTACCCTCCGAAGCACTCTTTTTTCATCCTGCTGGGGTCAGAGAAAAATTTGTGAAATCCTTTTGTTAGGTGTTAAACAAGGTAATTATGTAGAGTATAGTGTTTCGTTATAGCCTCCAGGATGCTGTGAATAACATAAAATAATGTATTAGGGTAGACTTTGTTCACATACCTCTGTAAACAAGTTTGTATAAACTAACTGATATAAAAATGCTTAATTTTAGATCAAATGATCCACTCAGACATTTATTAGGCACACCTTGCTACTGTAGCCGTTACACTTTCATGTTTATGAAACCAGGTTGAGATGATCTGAGCTTTGTGACATGAATGCAGCCATCAGACGATGGGTACCCGGCAGTCACAGAGGGATGCACTTGGTCAGCAATACTCAGGTAGGCTGTGGCATTAAAATGATACTCAGGTGGTACTAAGGGGCTCAAAGTGTACCAAAAGAAATATCCAGAACATCATTACGCCCGAATCATTGATATAAGGCAGGATGGATCCATGTTTTTATGCTGATTATAAAAAAATTCTGATCCTGCCTACCAAATGCTACAGCACAAATCAAGACCCCCTGGTGAGCAAGTGCAAATTGTAGTCTCAGTTTCCTGCTCTTAGTTGAAAGGAGTGCCATCCGGTGTGGTTGTTTGCTGCTGTAGCCCATCTGCTTCAAGACCGGATGTGCTGTACACTTCTACATACGTTTATTGTCATGAGACATAATTTGAGTTACCGTAGCCTTCCTATCAGCTTGAAGGATTCTCCTCTGATCTCTGGCACACAACAAGGCATTTTCACCCAGAGAACTGCTGCACTGGATATTTTCTCTTTGTCAGACTTAGAGATATCTAAAAATATCTGAGAATGCCTCAGCAGATGAGCAGTTTCTGAAATACTCAGACCAACTATTCTTACTCATTCTGATGGCTGGTCTGACCTTCGCAGGTCTTGACCATTTCTTCATGACTAAATGCAACAAGTTGCTGCTGTGTGATTGGCTGTATGGATATTTGCCCAGATAAGCATCTGACTGGTTCCTAATCTGACACTGATATCTAAGTACAGAAGAACATAACAAACACAGACCTGAATCAGCAGAATTATGTACTGTTCTTTTTTTAAAAGTCACAGACAAAGCACTTTAAAGTGAGCTTACTTGACATCTAAATCACGGGTGTCACTCTTATTTTGCCTCATAGACCACAGAAAATGTGCCACCACTGCATAATAACCCATACAAATTATATCCTTCTTTTAACATAATAAAGTGCAAGTACACTCGGAAAGCTTTAAACTTTAATGAACCATCCATTTCCGATACAGATGATGAACAGCCAAAGATGTGTTAAGAAAAATAAGCGCAACTGTGAGTCTACTGTCATTACAAAGAAATGCTACTTTTGTAAATCAAAGAAACCCATTGGCGTGGTATGGTAGGCCATGGGTAATGAAAAAAACCATTAATAACTTTGCAGCACAGTGCTTTCCACCATAAATCATAGTGGAAAGTCCAAAAACAATGCCGGTCTTCCCTGTAGTTTTCACACTTTGCAAAGACATCCACCTCGATCTCAAGTATTAAAATCGGCTCTGAATATTTGAATTAAAAAGGAAAATGGAGTTTAAAAAGTCTATAAATTAATCTTTCTCTCAGCTCTTTACCCTCTTTTTGGCTCTCAGACCCAAACCCAACAGTTCCTTTTGAAGAAGTAAATCTTTTATAGAACGCACACAAATATAGCTCCACTTTTAAAAAAGGCTCAGTATTTTCCTATCATAGCCGGACAGTGTAGTTTGCAGCAAACATTACTCAAACAAAAGTAAATAATGCATTGGATCGTTGCTGTGGAGTAGTACACATTTAATGCACTACTGACTATTCTGGGCAGCAGAATTATGTGGGTCATATTCTGCTACTTCCTGAACTTCAATACCCGTGTGGAGGGATATAACGGTGTGACCTTTTGATTGTTAGTATCCTTTAATAACTTTGGGCACCAGGGAAGCTCTGTGGCACAGTCTTAGGTTCATTTTGCTTTTTGTCTCATTTTTTCAAAAGAAAATAAATAATAATGCTTAAAGGTATCCTTAAAATCATCATAAATCAACATAAATTACCTTAATGCAGTATTGTATATATCATCTAGGTTTATTTATGCTAATTTAAAAAAAGTGCAGTGCTGGTATTTACACTGTTATTCACACAATGACATTTAATTCAGAAGCTGCATGTCACACAAACACCTGCCACACAGTCTTCCTTGCATCCAATCTCCAGGCCTCAGGCATGCTCTGCTGGGGATGTTCTCAAAATACACCCATCAATCATGCTGTCGACATCTACGCCTGCCATCCCCAACCCCTCCGACTCCGCTCCCGACTGCTGCAGAAAGGCTCAAGGTGAAGGAGGGCGCTGCGTTTCGCCATCTATAATAACTCACCTGTAGAAGTGCACACACACTCACTGCAGGGTGAGTGTGTCTTCACATTCACAAACAACACCCTGCACCCCACAAAAATCACAAAATCGATCTACAAAGTCCCGCTGAGCTGGCTAAATTGACATCACAGCGAAAGGAGAGATGGCATTTCCCAGGCTGGAGTAGCGCTGTCCCATCTGGACAGAAGTGATGAAGTATCGGAGGGACACACAAATACATGCACTGGATGCCGTTTTTTTTTTTTTTTTTTTTTTTTTAAATTGCAGATGTGAGAAAAGCAAAGAAAAACGAGTAAAACGCTGGTCCTGCTAGTTCCCCTGGAGAGAGCACAAGAAGGAAGTGTGAGCCCAAAGCTAGCCTGTGAGACACGATAATAACTTTGTGTGTTTGGCCGTGAAGCTCCTCACATGACCAGAATGTAATTACTTGTCTGCGTTTGCTGCCCTCTGTATGCACGAGCCCCGTCTTTTGGGATTCACAGAGGCAAAAGACAAGAGGCGCTGTAATACGATTAAGCACGATCAGAGTAATAATCCCTCCCTGCAATTTATGCGTCTATTCATACACTACGTTATACTGTATGTAGTATAACTTCCCCTGATATATAGCATATCTTCTCCAGATAGGACAAACTGACAGCTAATTAAACATGAAGAAACAGTGAGAACAAACTGCTTTTAGTTTACTTATCGGGGGAATTCTCTTTCTCTTTACCTGTGAAGGCAAATAAAAGGGAGAAAACCAGCTGAATAAGTAAAGAGGTGAGACAAGAGTATGGCCCATTCAGTTTATTTTTTTCCAGGCCAACAAATATTTGGCAGGATAGAAAAAAAAAACACAACCAGGCAATTTTAAGTGAGAGAGTGGGAATAAAAGCAAAGAGGGAGGTTCTGTAAAAAGCCTGTTTTTAAAACCAAAACAAAAAAGAAGAGGCACGAGGACACGAGGGAGAGAGGATGATATAGAGGATATAGAGGTAGAGAGTGGAGGTGAGAAAAAATATAGGCAGAAAGAGTGAGGGAGAAATATAGAGCGAGTTATGTAACTACAAGGCGCCTGTGATGTCAGCTGCTCTGTCTTCACTGAAGCTGACGCTCCTTTGAACATGCAGGAATGAGCACCCTAACCTGAGCACACATTTCTGCGCATATTTTGACAGAATCTGGTTGTATGCGTTGCAACTGACTTTAAACATGAGAGGGAACAAGTTGTCTTCACCAGAGGTGAAAACATTTACTCACATATGGCTGTTAGGTACAGCGCTGAGGTTCTAAACAGTCAGTTGGGGTTTTTTAAATCTCTATTTCACCTCATTTTAGGAGGAAAACTGTAGATTTTAACAGCATAACATCTGTCTGACAGCTGCAGTTACCAGCTGCTTTTAAGATGAAAGGCTTTACGTCCAAAACACTTAAAATATCATGCATTATACTAAGATTAAACACGTCACTAGTACTTAAAGCAAATTGTGAATTGTGTATTTCAGTATGTATGACCTATGCAGGCAGCTTTCGTATTCCTTAGTCTTGTGTTGACGTAAGAGATTCGGCTCGTCTGTGAGCAAAGAAAATTCTCCCTCCACAGAATGAAACCTACCTCAGAGCCGTGTAACATAGGCATGGTCACAGTGGCTTTGTCGATCACTTAATCACTTTATTTTATATACATTTATTTAAAAAAAATTTCATATTCACACTTTTCCAAGTACACAAGTCCCTCTGACTAAGGTTGGTGATTATCTCACAGGATTAGGAGATAACAAGCTCGATCATCTGGCTCCTTATTTCTTGCCTTGTTAGCCTTTTGTTTAATCGCAACTGCTAGATAACAGTTGACTTAGAGAAATGATACGACCAGATACGAAAATAATTTGCAACAAAGCAAAGCTTTCCTCCTTAAGTGTACTCTGGTGACAGTACAATTCTCCTATCAAATTTGTAATAAAGAACCTTAAGTATTGCGGTTTAAGTCCAGTGCATAAGCACTTCTTCCATGTGTGCTCTTCACTTTCACTCCTCTCCTCTACACTCAAAGTCTGACTTAATACTGTACTCCTCTTCCTCCTTCTCTCTCCCTGTTGTCTCGTCACACCTCAGAGACTCCACCCCGCGATCCTGTTAGTGCTTATCAGAGCATGGCTCGGGTTCAAACATGGACACGCACACGCCCACACCTTTCCCCCAATCAATACCGAATTTACAGAGGCAGCTTTTCTCTCCTAACTGAGCTCAGCTCTCAGGGGTGGCTGGTGTCACCAGGCTGTGGAAGTTTGGCTGAACTACATACATCTCGTATGGCTGCTGACACAGAAACACACTTTGAGTTACTAAAACCTACAAAGCAGAGCAAAGTGCACACCACCGTATTATCTTCCCTGGCGGATCTTTAAGTCTTGGATCGTCAAAAGAAATATATCTGAAAGCTAAATAAATACAGAGGTCAACAGCTTAATTATGGAATTAACAAATCCCCGAACACAAAGTCAAATGAACCAAAAGCTGTGTGAGGCTGAGATGTTGATGCAGTGAGATGGCTAAAAAGATCCCAGAATTAAATAAGATTCTTTAAGTCGAGGTTTAACCCACATAACAACGTGTGCTTGCAGTTAACACCGTAACAAAATCAGAAATCTCTTTCAGGAAATTCAATATTCCAAACTATAAGGAAATTTGCCCATTTTGACCCACTGAGGTGCAGCATTCAGCTATAACTTATTACTGAGCTCAACAATTCTCCTGTGTTTTCCACTTGAGAATTGAGCAGTCACAAAGTTCAATGACTACAGCTATAAAAAACAAAAACTGTAACTAATTTAAATTTGGCTGTTGCATCCCTCAAGATTGTATCCCTGATGAGCCACACTGTTTTCCCAGGACTCCATTAAATGTGAATTTCAATATGGGAAAGAGGAAGAAGTTGCAAAGACTTAGCTTTGGGGAGGAAGGTGATGGTGAGAAAAAAACCTACTTATATTCAATATCATGTGTACTGGCGATGATGACACAGAAACCACAATTTATGCTTCGTTGACCGTCCTTAAACTTCAAGAAGTTAAAATAAACTGAGACCCGTTTCTCATGACCAGAGATCCTAAACATTAAAGCTGCGTTATTTCAACACAGAAGCCGTTTGATCTCTAAACCTTTAAGGCGCATAGTGAACCTGCAGATAAGTGCTGAAGGTGCACAAGGAGAAAACCTTGAAGGAGATAACAGCTATATTTCCAACAGGTGCGTTTTTTACCTTTTTTTTTTTTTACAGGTGCAGTCACTGAACTTTTTCATTCGGCTGATCCCGACCTGAAGCCACTGTTATCAACTGCTATACAGTTGACTCTCTTGCCTGACTTTGATTCGTACCGCTGGGACTAACTAAGTGGATGAGACGCCCCGAGAAGATCAGCAGCGATCCTTGCAAATATCAGCACATCTCCTCATGTGGTGTGTCCTTGGTGGATAAATAGGATTGGAAGTCTTGGAGATGAAAGCACAATCACATTTGGACTAATTCCTCACAGGCGCCTTTGTCTTTGTTTCTGTGTCATTTCATCATCTTGGAGATCATTCTCCCTTTAATGTCTGAAGATTTAGAGAGAAAGGGGAGTTTCAGTGACTACATGGGGGTTCTTTTGAATAAGAGGCAATTTTTTGGAAGGTTAAAACAGGCTATGAGTCCCCATGTTTAATGCTACCAAACCGCAAATACAAATATTTCTATTTTCACTTAAAACATGCTGGAATCCTTCATCATCTTATGTACTTTATGTAGGATGTAGATTTTATTTAACTTCATGGTACACACCAGGGAATATTTAATGTGTAGTTGATTGAAAAACAATAACCATGCAGCTCTGCGAGGCTGTAGTTATGCAGTTATGAAAATGAAAACATGTTGAGCAGGAAGTAGTTGTAGACAAAACAGTGCAAGCTGGTATGAATATCATTCGTTTTCTAGTTTTTTAAGGAATCTGACTGGTGTTAGGTCAAGAGCTGTGAAAATTAGATTTCGGATCAGGTGTTTGTGCGAGATGAAAGGTCAGAGTCACTGGAATTCATTTGTAGGTGGAGAGGAGGCAGTAGTGTCTGTATTGAATTTCTAGGGCTGTGCAGGAATATTGCACCATTTGAGTATTTGTTCAGCTAATTTTGAAATGATGGACTTGTGTAGAATCTCGGCTTGGGCGACCTTAAGGTATATTTTATTCCAGGTAACTTAATTATGCAACGTAAGTATAGTCAAAAACACAGCAGGAGAGGAAGAAGAGGATCACAGAATCTCTGGAAACACTCAAAACTACAGAATTCATTTAATTGTTGTCGAGGCGTTTCAGATATCAGTTACCTTGTGCTGGCAGATGAGCACCAAAGCTGTTATGATTTCAAACTCCATATAATAGCTGAGATGTTTTATACTGAGGTGGTTGTTCAGCTTTATTTCACAAAAGCTTGTTGTCTCATCTGCCTATGGCTCAGTGACAACAGAAAAAAAGTAAAAGAAGGATGGCAGCCTCCTTGAAACTAGGAAAACATCAGTGGTAGCCTACTGATTTTCTTTTCGCATTCAGCTTCTGATTGCAAGTAGCTATAGTGACCAACTGGTCCAAAGATGATGGCACATGTCACCTTCTGTCTCTAAACTTCTGTCTCTAAGACCAACTGCAATCACTCTGAATTTACAAATGCAGAAAAACTGCCAATAACTCTTTGCAACAAGGGACTCAACTGCCTGCCAACTTGTTGCATTCTGGTTATATTTCCATTAAAAGGTAAGCTGGCTGAGTGTCTGTGTCACTTGCTATCCTGCAGGAACTGTGTCATTATTTGTAGAGGAATTTCTGAACTTCTGTTTCAAATCTACATTTCTGGCTGGAGTAACTGGTTAATGTGAATTTCTGTGAATGTAGATGGTGACAGATTTGTCATTTCTGCTGATTTAATCACAGCTACAGACCGATAGCAGACTGACTCCATGTTATTGCTGTTTCGACACACCAAAGTCAGTTTAAAGACGGCAGCTGACTGCGAGTGGTCGCAAAGCTGGTCTCTGTTTTCAAAGCAACGAGCTAAAAGGGAACGAGATCACAAGTTCATTGCGCACTTTGGCAATAATTTGTGCCAAGTCTGTAATTACCGTTTTCCGTATTGTGACTGTAGCCTCATGAAAGTTTATTAGTACACTTCCAATTATCATTTGCCACATTTCCAAAACTAAACAATACACCAACATATGTAACTGTCTGTCATACAACTGGCAACACAGGGCAGGTTAAATTTGACCTGGGGCGAGGTGTCATTTGCTCACATGACTTGCCGTCTGAACACTCATTCAGTGTCCAATGTATTTATGTGCTTCCAGGAATATGCATCCTGAAAAAACCTTGCTGCCCTCCCACCATAAACAAGCATGCACTGAAAAGAGAAACAAGTAAGCAAGGTAGTCACTTCTCTTCTCTGTCTCTGTCCATCCTATTATTCATATTCAACTCATATTCAACTGCACTGCTCCCGCAGCGCCTATAACTCAGTTGATAAACCCCCTCTTGGTCACGCACAAAAAGAAAGGGGAAGCAGGAAGGCTGGATGTGAGAAAAAAAGAGAAAGATACAACTCACTTGTGTATTTGTATTTGTCTATAAAAATGCATTGACATTCATCTCCTTTCTTTTTGTTGTGTGTTTATCGAGTGTGTGGGTGGATAAAGGACACTTCAGATCTCGCTCGGTTGAGAATAAAGAAGTCTTTGTAACCTCCAGTCTCTTTGGTCCTGGGTTTTAAGCACACATATCACGGGGCTTCCTATCAACTGCAGCGCGGGCTGCCACACACATTAGCGCTGCCTCTACATAACTCCTAAAACATACAAATCCTGTACCAGCGTACACAATTTAGCAAATGTCCTTCCACCGACTTGCAGGAAATCATGCCACTATGCAGCTCATCAGAGCAACAGGCAAGATTTTAATCTCTTGAAATTAATGCCGTGAGCAACTTACATTCCAGTGTGTAGTTAGCATCAGTGAATGTAAGAGGCAGAAAAGCATAAAAGAGGAAAAACGAATAGACGATGGAGCTGCTGTACTCACCATCCTCTTTGCATTCCTCGGGCGGCTTTGCTTTCTTGGCTAGCCTCGGGTCCAGCCACGATGTTGTCTTAGTGTTGTGGCTGTGAAGAAAAGACAGAGAGAGCGTGAGAGGCAGTGTGATAGATGGCGAGAGAGAGGAGACTTGGCACAAAGAGAGAGAAGGAGGTTGGTGGATTCTTAATTCAGCCAGAGAATCATTTCAGAGAGGAAAGATGAGACTCCCTTGAGTGCCTGCGTCTAAAAAAGGTGACAAGAGAGACGAAAAATGCTTTAGGTTAACAAAATGGCAATCAATACTTTTAATTTGCTCACTGTCTCTCATTAGCGGGCGGGGGAGGAGGAGAGGAGAAGGGATAGGAATGGATAGAGGGGTGACTGGGGGAGTGATGGAGAGGAACAGCTGTGGGCTTGGCAGATTCAGCCAGAGCCCCAGGCAGAGAGCTGGATCTAGATCAGATATGATGATGTGCCAGGGAAGCGCAATGCATCTACGCGGCTTGTCTGAAGCTCTGGACCCACAATGGCCTCCCTTCATGATGACAGAACAATAGTAGGAAGGGAAAAGTCAGGGGAGGTGTTGAAAATGCCTACAGTAAAAAGATAAAGGAAGCGAGAAGATAAAGGAAGAGGATGCAGCGAGGAGACCTTCTTATATCTTTTTTCTCTTTAATACTTTTAACTTTTGTGTTTTCCCGCAGGATATTTTCTTTGCAGCTAGGTGTCAAACACATATAGATTTACAGAGAGGAACAGTCTTGAAAACATGCAAAATGCAAAATATAGAGATAATAAAGTTAAGTTAAGTGATGGTCTGTTGATGACAAAGAAGACAAAGGGAAAAACACAAAAGTAATCACCGAGCAAAAAGTAGTCTGGCATGTTTCTCTCACCTGATTCACTGAAGTGCAATGAATCAGCTTCTTTTAGGGCGTTTTCACACCGACACACTTTGTTCACTCTCGTCTGAATCAGCTGGTGACTTTGTGAACTAGTAGTTTTTCTCTGTGGCTTGGTTGCTTTTCACAAAAATAAAACTCCAAACAGACTCCAAGAAAACCTAATTGTGCCACAACAAACCACGTGAGAACTCTCAGACCACACAGCAACAAAATAAAATACAAGAAGTAGTCGCTTTTGTCTGGCCTGGTGGATAACACAACTAAGTGAGTCCCTGACTAATTTTTCAGCCAGGGGCTAGAGTTGGTTTACTCTTACAGTTTACAGCATGCAGCTGGTACCCAGGTCAGATTATGAGTAGATCATGTTAACATAAAGGAAACATTCTCGTTTAGAAACGGACCTGAGACAAACTGCTGAACTGCTCCTCTTGATGCACTTGAGTGCAAGTCTGGTCAAATCAGCACAAATGAACCAGAGTTGGATTTAAATGGACTAAACAGCGCAGATGTGAAAACACCTTTAGTCTCTGTTAACACCTCCATAGAGCTTATCGCTGTTAGGAATGTGGGGCTAGGACCCAAATGCAGAGTCAGGAAGCAGGCAAGATAAACAGAAAAAAAAAAACCAACTCCTGTTTATTGGCATAGAGTCCGTAAGGTACCATACATACAGGAGTAACACCAGGAAACACACCAACAGGGTTAATGGACACTGAGGCAAAAGAGAGAGGGAAACTGTGGCTATTTATACACATAAAAACACTGAGGGCTAATCAGGAAATAAGACACAGCTGGGAGGAAAGAAGACACGGGTTCACAGATTCAGCACTATCACAGGGGAGGTAGTAAAACTAAAAGTAAGTCACAAAAGACAACTAACTGCCAAAGTGCAACACGGAGTAAGCGACAGCAACCAGGGAATCAGACGCAAGACTGAGCTTGGCACATGGGAAAGATACAGGAGGATAGACAAAAGGAAACACATGAGAATACTAGAAACGGTAATGAAATACAACTAGAAAGGAAGATTCAAAATACTAGGACTAAATGAGAACTGAAAACTTCCCAAGATGCAAAAAACTAAACAAAATCCAGAAACAAAGCCCACAGACCACAAAAACAGCACACAGCTCGATGCTAAGACTGTAAATCTGATAGCCAAGTGCATAATTTACAGGATATTAAACTGAAATAATAAGCTAAAAAATAAGAACATCCTCTATACAGCTGCCGAATTGTTGTTGGTTCTCGGTGTCTTTTCAAATTAGTCATTTACTCAATATTAAGAGGTTTTTGAAAAAGAGGTTTTTGATCTCAACGGGACATTCCTGGTTAAATAAAGGTTAAATAAAAAAATAAAACACAAGGTTAGGGTTAGGCTAACTTGTATAGCTGTTAAAGTATATAATTTTATTTGAAAGGGAAAATCTTCTGCTTTTATATGGATAAAATACATCCTAACCCCAAAAGAGTGCCAACAACCTGCTGGATGATGATGTTTATCCAGAATACTAATTGCTGGAATATTAGAATAATTAAAATAAATATATATAAAAAAACTACGTAGAACAACCAGATAGTTGTTATAGCCCTGCAACATTGTGTTTGCGCTGTGACTAGCTCAATTAACTGAGTTAACATGTTGACATTTGCTGATTAGTATTAAATGCTGCACAGAACAAGGCGTTTCTGTCATACAAATCAGTTATTTTAAATACAAATAACTGAAATTGAATAACTGAAAATAAATAAAATAAATAAATACATTTCATTAAAATATATATTTTCTTGATCAATCAATTAATTGTTTAATTAGTTATAGGCAAAACATGTCAGAGCAGAGATCTTTATATATTTACAAGGTTGAAACTGCATCTTTGCCAGAAATCACAGCTGTTTCATTGTAGATTTTTTCTCAAAGTGTATTGAGGTATTTTAGTCTGGACCAAAGTAACAGACTGATTGAATGGTGCATTGCTGTCCTTTGAGCTATGAACAGAAGCCTGAGTAGAAAAAAATGGACAGATAAAAGAGGAACAAGAAGCTTCATGCCAAATACAGAAGAGCATGAAGTGAACTTCAGTGCAAGTTAAAGTCTTTGGCTTAAATGTTGAATCTTTTTCATCAGAGCTTTTTATTCTCTTTTCTTTCCTCTACTTTAGCCTTTCAGTCATTTCTTCTCCATTACTACCTATAGTATATAAAACGTACTACCTCCTTACTCATTTTCTTGTCCTCCCTGTCACCCTCTCTTTTTTCCGCCTTTGCTATTTTTAATCACTTTTTTTCCCTTCCCTCTTCCTCCGTCTATTCCTCTTCTCAGACACCTCACTTCAAGAGCAGTAGGTAAACGAATTGATCTTATTTGGAGGCCAATCAAAGACAAGCATCCTCCTGGCATCACTTATGCGTAGAAAAAAAAACCCTTGATGCTATAAATGCGGTAGGCTAAGTGAATTAGTTGTGTAATGTGCTTGATGGATGTGGGAGCATGAGGTTTCTCTGTTTGGGGTAGGAGACATATGGCGAGTTGTCTGCAGAGGATAGGAATTAAAAGTTTGCATCTGTGGCAAATAGACATGAAGAGACAACATGTGCCTGGCTGGCTGACAACCCTGTCTCATTTCTTACTTTGGTGCTGCTGCGGAGCTTCTAGCAGTTAAAAGAGTGCGCTCAAGCAGGCTGGGATTCAGCTGATTCTACGGAGAGATTTCTCCTAATCACTGAAATGATCAACTGGTGCAGAAAAGCTCCCAAACTTTTTCGCAATTGCAAAACCCCCTCTCTGCTATATCTACATTTGTTAATGTTTTACAAGAACTCAAATGCACACGCAATTCCCACCACACCACTGCAAAAACACACAGCAACTCAATTATTCTTATGTAATAAAAATTCACCCCATGGTTTTACTGCAGCTGTAAAATACTAACAACTCCAATGAATTAAACTTTAGAGCGTTTATAAGAGTTCTACGTAGCAAGGTATTTCTGGGGAGCTTTAAATCTTTAAAACCACCATGTATCACATATAGTCTGTGTGTGTGTGCTGAGCACAGAGGCAATTAAACAGTGCTGAAAACATAAAGTGACCACATCTTTAGCAATCTTCTTAGGATGTAAGGCAAATGACATGATCTCTGAGTATGGCGCTCAGATTCAGAGCTGTCCCTCTGACGTACTCATTTCTAATCCCGTCCATCCCGGTCACTCCCATTGAAAATCTTAACAAGCTGCCTCCAGCTCAGCTTCCCGTCTTTATGTCAGTGCTACTGTTTCCAAACCATACATCATCTAACGCTCGTCTCTATCCACTACACCCTGCCTGCGCTCTCTTCCTCACCTCGGTTTGGCACTGCCCGTTCCTTCGGACGGTTGACCCCAAGTATTTAAACCCCTTCAACTTTCACTACCTGTGGTCCTTGCAACTTCACCTTTCCACCTGCCTTCCTCTTCTCCCCAGAGCATACCTCCCACTTCACCAGACTCTCTCCCACCTGGTCCCTACTCTCACTACAGATCACAATGTTGTTTCTGAGCATTATAGTCCATGCCTGACTTCACCTGTCAACCTGTCCAATCAGTTCAATCGATTATCAATTTGTTCATTTTTCTACTTTTGTTTTTAAGAAATGTGTAAGCTGCTTATTATTACAGAGCAATGCCTTTAATGAAATTCTTGTATAATCCCAGCACCAATGTTTAAAGAAACAGTTTGTCTCATAGTTGATACCGATAATTTTTCGTGCCATGATATTTTTTAACATGCAGCCAACACAAACAGATGATTGGCAAGCAGATATTTTTATTGGTGAAGTAATATCAGCTGACATCAATGGTCAGCTGATATATTTGAGCAGCGGTCCCCAATCACCGGGCCACGGACCGGTCTGTGAGTCGTTTGGTACGGGGCCGCGATTGTTGAGGCAGGTGTGAAATTTATGGTTTTATCGATTTTTATAGTTTTTAAAAAAAAATCGTTTTTATCGTTAACTTGGTTTCCCTGGGTCTTTTCCTGTGTGTTATGAATAAATCTTCTTTTTTTGGTACCAGTACTGGTTTTATTTTATTGTATTTATCCGCGACACCTTAAAGGCCGGTCCATGAAAATATTGACGGACATATACTGCGGCACAAAAAAGGTTGAGGACTGCTATATTAAAGGATTTATAATTATTGTGACGTGAGTTTGTACAGATATCCATTCTGTCCACAGCTGCACACAACAAATGGCTGACGGTAAAAGAAAATATTCCAATAACTACGGGAATGCAAAACAACGTTCAAATTCCAATTTTAAAAGTTTTTTTGTTTACATGTATCATCAAAACAGGCTTGATATAATTTTTTTTTTTAACATAATACTTTAAAAATGGCAAAAACAAAAGTGAAGGAAAGGAAAGTTCTAGAAAATTATATTTTGCTCATTTTTCAGAGACCTTACTTTAAAAGAAGAACGTTTTTTTAGCTAAAGTTTTTTTGTCACTTTACACCCCGCTGAGGTCTTTAAAAATCACTTATAAACATCATCAATTTCAAGAATATCTGAGAAAAGTCTGAATGCATATATCATTCAAACACTTACTCTATGAAGTAGACTTCTCCTTTCTCAGTGTATGCCATCTCCCAGTTGTCTGGCAGCGGCCCTAGCTCATCGTTCTCATCTGGTTTGGGCACTGCCATCTTCGGGATCTGTCCATCATCTTTGGGTACCTCGCTCGGGGCCTCTGCTGGGTTGATCTGCGGGACGACGTCCCCTGAAGCATCTGTGCTCTTGTCCTCATGTTCACTTGATTCTGAGGTGACAACAGGACAAGATGAGTCAGGCATGACATTATCATCGGAGAGGAACGGGGGAGGGCGAGGAGAGTGAAAGACAAGGGAGCTGAAGTGTGGAAAATGTGAAGGGACTGATTGAGAGAAGGGGCTAGGGGTGGAGGCAGAAAAAAGAGGAAAGAGTGATTAGAAAAAGGTGAGAGGAAGTGGTGACATTGGGGAAAGACAGGAGGGAACAGAGGGAGTGATTGAGGTTAACAAGACAGAAAGATGAATAAATCAGAGGAGACAATAGAGATTGAGAAAGTAGCAGGCGGTGATGCCCTACTTTGAGTTGTGGCAGTGTGTGAAAGTGTTAGCGAGAGAAAAATGGGAAGACAGAGAAAGAGATGGCAAGTGTGAGCTCATCCCAGAGGAGGTTTGGTGGAGGGAAGTGAAGAGGGGACAAATGAAAGTAGCGGATTGAGAGATAATCTATGGGAGGGAAAGCGCGAGGTAGTGATCTGCTTAGATCACAGAGCCTGCTGTGCTCTATTGATTCCCCTTCTGCTCTCCTGGTCAGCCCACACTCGGTCCCTTTCAGAGACAAAACTCCTCCTGAGCCGAGAGAAGCTGCCCACTTTAACAAACAACATGCCTCAGCATGACGTTTTTGAGCATCTCACTATTGCTGAAGATATTTCCACTCTTGATTTATAAAAACTTTTCAACACTTCATGTACAAATTTGAACCGATGGCATTCTGGTCATAAAAGTGGTGCTCTGCTTCAGTTTGGGGTCTCCAAAGATGACAAAAACCTTTTTAAGAAACCCCCACTACCACTAGATTGAGATTACTGTTAATAAGCAGGTAAAAACATAAATCATGTCAGCTTCATTAAAAGTTGACTACCATACAGTAGGTCTTGTGTCAAAGTCTTAGCTTTTACATGCTGGGTTTTAATGAGATCACAATGTCAGAGATTTATATTATTTTATCATCCACAGCAATGATGTCCGGCAGGCTCCAGACAAAATGAAAGTAAAGTCAAAGTGTAAAATAACATGCAAAAAAACACACAATCTACTTTTTAAACTTTTTTTTGCTTCTGATTTCCTTTCATCAATTCAGGTATTTTATGTCTCTGATCCAGTAAAACAAATATGATAGTTAAAGGAAAATCATCACTTCACCCTTAGAACATTTAATCTGAGTATTTTCTGTTTGTTTTTCTTCCGCAAATCATGAATCTTACCTTGTTTGACCTCGTTGCCAAAAGGAAACCAATATTGCATCCTTTAACCAAACTTCCCTTCTCAAAATATCACCTTAACAGCTCCATAGTATATAGCCGTAATTACATCCAAAAATACAGCTGCAGCACAATATAAAAGTAAGTGCAGGGATCAGCTGAAATCAGCACTCAGACTCCTTGAGCTTCTGTGCTGCTCTGACTGATGCTGTGCAGTGAAAGTCTTTTCCTGAGGCCATGAAACCATCTTAGAAAGTCACAGGACCGAAGCGTGGCTCTGGATTTGGAATCACAAAATTCGAACTCATAATGGTGTTTTTATGATCGCCTATTCATGTGATCACGGGTTTCAGTGCGTGACGGAGCAACTCCATGTATCTGTGTTTGTGTGTTTACTTGTTATAACAAGTGAACACACTAGAAGATATACTTAGATACGTCTTTTTAGTCTAGTCTTTCAGTGCAGAGAATGGCACCTTTCTCTATCAGTTTATGGATAACGACAAGCTCTAGAGGTTTGGCCTTGTTACACAGAATGTTAAAACCCCTTTTCTGCCAATTTTCTGTATTTACAAAGAGGATAACAGCACTTTCTACAGGGCTGATTCACAAATGAGAGAAAGCACTTAATAAAATGCCCTTGTTGATTTTTAAACAGCCTACAGGCTTTTGTTGAATTGGGGAGCAAAATATGTGTTTGCCCCTTGGCTATCTGTTCTGAGACACTGTTTATTAAAAATGGTACCTAATGAATGATATCAAATTCTAGAGAGCAGCAGCACTAATGCTTTAATCATAAACTGTTTGTGCCGCAGAGGTAATCACTGCGAGAGCGAATTGCCGTTCACTGTTTATATATCACGTCATTAAACTACATATAAAGATATTTGTGTAACCAATTAAAAGTGATAATCTGCCGTAAAATCATTTTCAAAGAAATGCATGTAAAAACAATCTGTTCCTGCATCTGTTGCTAGGCAACCGCCCTTAAAGAGACTGTCGCTGTAACATGCAGATCAGACTGAGCCCAAGCGTGACCTCAGACCCTGCTGTCATGATGAAGCCTTCGGCAGAAGTGACCTTTGCCTCTGTGCGTCTGTGGAGGTTGCTGTCGGGACTGACCTGGGGTGACAGCAACACCGTTGCCATTGACAATGGGTCTCTCCTCCTCCTCCTCCTCGGGGGGCTCGATGCTGGCTTTTTCCATGTTGCTGACTGACTTGTTGCGTTTCCTCTTGCCCTCTGAGCTGGGTCTGGCGCCCGGGAGCAGCTGGTCCGTTACATTTAGCAGCAGAGCGCTGGGCTCAGCCGGAGGCTTTGGGGTGCCGTAAAAGTTATCTGGAAAACAAAGTTTAGCTATAGACGTACAGTAGAGTGCAAAGGAACTTTAGATTCTCATACATCACATAATATCACCAAGTTGTCAAATTCCCTGTGAAAATGAGAGCAGGATGAAGGGATCTAAAAGATGGATATCACTGACAAGCTCTGCAAATTTTAGATCAAAGCAACATTTAGCTAAAGCGCAGCCTCACTCTGATGGTATATGTCCACAGCTTCTGTGATTTCCACACTTCCCAATCACTGACTACGACAGCAGCTGGGAAATGCGTTCTGTTGCCAAAGTGTTGCAGTTTCACTGAATGGATTTGATTTGGCTTCTCCCCATTTGAATCAAGTTTACATTTAGCCAATTTTATGCAAATCAGAGCTCCCCAAACCTTTTAAACTAACCACACACACACACTCTAAAATATAGACCCATTGAACAGTTTCAGGGTTCATTGCTTACCTTGGTGTTTAAAGGAACACGTTTAGTTAAAGGTTTGCTAATATATAAGAAAGCAACTAGAAGAGCTGTTATTTTGGCCCATTTTATCCTCTCCCTCTCTACTGGGAAGAACCTCAGTACTTCAGAAGGAAACATGTTGGACCCCCCCCTTTTTAAGTGTCTTAAAAGTAAATATATCTGCTTCTGTTAATCCCAGGAGATGACATGACATTAAAAAAAATAAAATCTGCATTTCCATAAAATTTTAATAAAGGAAAAGCAGCACTGAAAAATAATTCCTGTGTACATAATGTAGATGCAAAGAGGCAGCAGAACGGGCACGGAATAAAGAAAGTAAGGATGAGAGAAGCGAGAGCGGGTTAGGATGTTAGCCTTGTAATGTCAGATGAGTTCTGCACTTGAGATGTTGTTCCAGCTAATTCACCATCATCTGCACAAAGACGTGCACACTTGCAAAGTAATCTTGACCTGCACACATCTAATTGCGAGCTAATCGCAACCATTTAAAGAACAGCATATTTATTATTGCGAAGTTCTTCCATTACCTCCTCTGCATATAAATCACTTACTAGCCCAGTGCCTGGATTTCCGTGGAATATAACTATGGGTTTCTGCATGACTTGGACTGAATAATAACCATCTCTCTCTCGCTCTCTTAGTTTCGGTCTCTGCTCAGAACCAACTCCCCACCTCTGGGAACTGCAGGTTTTCATTTGGCTGTGATGCAACAGCTCCTTCCACAGTCGTCTAAGTTGATTTTACATTTTACATTTTACTGTCATTCAGTTTAAGTACTGGCAGCAGT
The DNA here is from genome assembly GCF_057382095.1 of Aulonocara sp. 'chitande type north' Nkhata Bay. Classification (NCBI taxonomy): domain Eukaryota; kingdom Metazoa; phylum Chordata; class Actinopteri; order Cichliformes; family Cichlidae; genus Aulonocara; species Aulonocara sp. 'chitande type north' Nkhata Bay. The sequence goes on along the minus strand of NC_141360.1, from coordinate 27,525,690 downwards.
CCAGTACTGTTGACAGTCTCCATCAGTCAATGTGAAAACCTCATAACCTCATGTTTATGGATTTATATATTTTTTATTTTAATGAGTGCTGTTGAGATTTAATGTGATAAATCATTTTCTTCCAAAAAGCTGGAAAATGCTATAAAAGGCTCACACAAAGGGTAACTGGAAGAGCCAATACCTCAAAACCTAAGGGAAAAAAAAAGTGTGCTGGCATTTTTAGATGTGAAGTGACCAATAAAACCACAAAGTTACAGTCTTTCCTTAAGCCATTGCAAGTCTCAAGCTTCTAAAAGCATTTTCATGCAGAGTGAAAAAACTGCAAGTTTTATGTGACTGACCGGACTTTTTCTTTTCGAGTTTTTCGCACAACAAACAGATGAGAGAGAGTGAGACATTGGATTATATTCATCCAAAGTCTGAGAGATTCTTCTGTCACTTAAAAAATCAGACACTACTTTCCTTGGAGGCTTCCTTTTAAATCGGTGACCTCATCCACTCAAGTGTGCCTGCTAGAGCACATGAAGGCTCTGCTTATGCGCAATTAACTAGGCTCAAGCATCTGAGACAAATTTTTACACATATATCAAGGGAAACATGAAGAAGCACCTATTGAAACATCATGTTCACATTGTGAAAAACCTAAAGGCTGCAATAAGAAATAGAAGCGAGCAGCTCTAAAGAGATTACGGAGACTGGTGGGATTAGAACCTCTGAACCAAAGACACGATTCCCGGACCCTTAATGAGCTGAAGCTGAGGAAAAAGTATACGCCGCGTGTGAACTTAAATAACTCGAAGCATCACAGAAACCTGGACTTTGAAGTTTGAGTAAGTGGTGGAAATGCTGTCACATCTAAAAGCCACGGTGATTTAAGTCTACAGTGTTACTGAAAGTAACTTCTTTTCTTAAAAAAAACAGAAGGAAATCACCTCAATTAACAAAAAAGATCAAAAATGAAACAAAAGGAAGGAGGAGCTGAGATTTCTTTGTCACAACACAATCATGAAATAAAAGCAGAGATGGTATAAATAGATGGACGCAGCGATCGGAGTGGGTAGTGTCCAGTTATGAAGCTTCACACTGAAGGTTTTCCCTTATGTAAACCTGTCATGCAAGGGGTGGATCTGACACAGAACTCATTGGCAATAATCCTCCTTTCTGACTCTAATAATAACCATAATTTACAAAATGAACTTCATATTTTATTGAATATGAGTTGGAACTAGAGATTTAGCCAACAAAGTCCTCAGAACACAAAGCACAGCAAGGCAGCTGAGAGTAATTTTCCTATAGACTTCTATACAACTGGACAGCTTTTTGCAACCAGGGGATCCAGCCCCCTGGTGGTCATTAAAAATAATGCAGCCTTTAGGTACTGAAGGCCATGTCTATCTTGTATCCATACTGTTAAGGATTTTTTTCTTAGCAAAAAAAAGAGAAAAGAAAAAACGACGGATAAGAGTTTATTCGGAGACCTCATCTCCGCCACAGCATCTCTGTTCCTTCAGCAGACTACACCAAACTCATATCCAGATAAGTGAGGATCTCTCCTGCACCGCTGAACAAAATCATCTGCTAGTACTCCTCCCGCCCATCATCATTTACAAATAACATTTTGCTATTTCATTGCCTTTTAGTTATTGTCATTGTTTTGGTAAAACTTGTTCAGGCGCACTCCAATGCATTTGTTTTTGCAATTTTTAAAGCTTAAGCTACACTTTTCATGTACCCACCGGATTCTGCAGAGGTAACGCCCCTCCCCGGGGCATCCTCGATGGGGAAGAGTGGTAAATGTAAACATCTCTTTCCATAACAGCCAACCCTAAAGCTATTTCAAATTACAGTCACGAGTTATTCTAATTTTGTCCATTTCATATCGCTCTGTGCAACAATATATGTAGAAATGTTGCAGCTGGTTTTGGTTGGAACTCACTACCTAGTAGTTAATGTTGGCTCTAACTGGCATTCACATGGTGTAACAGATGGCTTTATCTATCTGACGAGCTTCATCATTACAGCAAATATAACCTAAGGTGTACGGTTATTGTAATATTTAGAGCTCACAATCAAAACATGAAAAAACAAAAAGATTATTTTATTACGCTGGAATAATGAAAATGAATGGCAATGGCATATTTTTACGCTATCATTAAATTACCACCCAGACTCCTGTTTTATAAGTTGAAGAACACCAGGGATGTAATTAAAATAACCACTGTGAAAAAGTAAGTGGAAATTAACTGAGGAAGAAAAACTGGAGTTTCTTTCACTTTGTGACTCAGCTGATTAAAGATATTTGTTAAAAAATAGAGCAAAACAGTAAGATGTTTGGACTTTGGATGTTTGGATGTTTGCTTTTCTCTGGGAAATGTTTTCTAGGAATTGAACCTGAGAAATTCCTATTTTTTTTCCTACTAACAAGTCAAACCTCTCTCCTTTTTTTTTACCAGGCAGCTCTTTCCTTTAAAATTCATGCCTTCCTTCTTTCTTCCACATCTAATTGGCCATTAAATTATTAAAATGTATAAAAGGCTGTATGATGGCCGAGCGACCGCGCAAGAAGGAACTCTGTCTCCCTCTCCCCATGGAAGGCAGCTCCCATCGCCAAAAGGATCTAACATTGCTTCTGGCAACCGACCATTAAATTGGCCATCTGCAGTTTCCTTTTTTTTTTTTTTTGCTCCATCCTGCAGGGGCGGCAGGCTGACAGAGACTGGAGTCAGGTGGGAGAGAAGAAAGTCGGCTGCTATGTGTTATCTATATAATGGTAGGGGTCTCCTGAGAGTTGGAGGTGGACAGGCAAACTAGGCGCTGGACTTTTTGAGTGGTTTAAAATCTAAGCCTCAGGCCTGTCTGACCACAGGAAAGAGATGGAAGAGAGTATCTGTTTGTCTGGATTAGGAGCCTGAAGAGCCACTGCAGCTCAGGCTCAAGTGAGCCAAGAAAAAGCCAGCATGAACGTACTGTGTGTGTGTGTGTGTGTGTGTGTGTGTGTGTGTGTGTGTGTGTGTGTGTGTGTGTGTGTGTGTGTGTGTGTGTGTGTGTGTGTGTGTGTTTCATTGAGAATTTACTTTAGATTGGTTTTAGTGTCCTTCATGTCAGATTTCACTCTCATCTCCATAGAGCCAAAAGATGGATAAATGGAAGCAGACTTGTGTGGGGGAAGTGTGGACGTGAGGTGATGAGCCCCATTCATTCAAGCTGCTGAAAACTACCCATAGTGCCACACTGAAGCATACATTCCTTAAAAAAATATAGAAATATCACAAAGAAGAATGGCCGCAATCATACGCGTTATTAAGCGTGTCTTAAATAAATCCTTACCTTCATATGTTCCACTCTCTAGCAGGGCTCCACTTTTCTCCAGTTCCATAAACCGGTCAATGGTCACAAAATTATAATCCACCCCCGGGACCTCTCCTTCCTTGGGCTGCCTGGTTGTGCCTGCAGAAGATAAGCAAGAAGAGCTATAATGTGAATAACTACTGAATGAGAGGGGGACTTTGATTAAGGGTGAGTCTTTTTCAGTGTTTTCGAGACGATCAGAACAAGCTGACCCAGGCCCAGCTCTATTCATTAAATTCCCTATCTTTACATTCCTTTTTTTGTCCCATCCTTTGTACAGCTGAGACTGAATATTTAACAGAGAGGAGAAGTGGCAAGGTATGATTTCAGGAGCTAAGTGATGCAATTTGGACACCAAGAGGAGAAATCAAATCAATTTGCATGGAGTTGACAGCATGTCGAGGACTCCCTGACAGGAGCAGCGGTCCTGCCAGCTGACAGGAACACGGGTGCGGTGAAAATATTTTACCCTGTGATAGCAGCATTTTAAGTCAAGTCACGACCATCATTTCTCCTCCAGTTACTAAAACAAAGTGTGTCAAAGTGTTTACAATGTTAAAATGAGGTACAAATGACTTCCTAAATACGTTCTCATAGCTGTGTGCTAATTAGACTAGTTAAAACTGATCCCAGCTGTGATAACACGCAGCACTCTACCCCTGAGGTGCTGAATGGGTTTTCACATCTGAGGGAGCGTTACTCACACTAAAGCAGAGCCTGTAAACCACACTTGTTAAAGCCTGACTATAAAGTATCCAACTGTGTGTTTTAAAGTTAACAGCGGAGCGTTGTGCCACCGATTGCCCCTTGTACGCAGCATGGGGTGATTTGACTTTATGTGAGGCCAGATGACATCGCTCCTGCATTACAAGTTTCAAACAACGCCTGTAAAAGTTTGTGTGTTGTGTAGATGTGGGCCAAGAAAAGCCAAAAGTACGCAGGTTTCAGTTTCCATAAACACAGATTACTGCACTTTTAACTGTATAAACAGAGCTACATCAGTTAAAGAGCTGATCTTAAAACTACCAAGTGGGAAAAATGGGTATGCTTAAGAGCCCAAGAGGATGAAATTGTTAGTTTTTCTTGGTTCACTTCATGAATAAGAAGAAAGGGGATAGAATCAGCAAGCCTACTTCATCTTACTGCCCCTAAAGGGTTTACATTAAAGGCTGAAAAACTCCTTGAGGTTCTCGAGGCTGCAAGTCGGCCAACATCAAGATCGGGCAGTTTAGAGACATTTGCATGGTTTGTGTTTTATACTTGAACTTTTCAGCAACAACAATCAGAAAATCTTGCCCTCTTTGGCAACGCGCGTGGAGGTGAGAGAGCAAGAAGAGGGTTTGATCTTCTCTCAAGCCGTCTGATCACTTCAATCACTTCTCATATGTACAAACAAGAGTGAGGCTGAATGCTTTGAAGGAGAGAGTATTCAAAAAAGTGCATACGCTATTCGCATTTGAAATGCTGCCACTTGGATCAGGTATAAACAACTTTGCCATCAGACGTGACTGAGCCTCACATGGGGTGTATGAACTCACTGAGGTCTGCTTCTTTCATGTGTCAGCGTTTAGACAGTGTGATCAACATCATCAGCCCGAGCTTAAACTTCTTAAGATTTTAAAGTTTGGAACTGAAAAAATCTGAATCCAATTAAGATTTTTTAAACCCCCTAATCTTCAGGGCACCCAAGGGTTAAAAGGGGTCACCGCTTTAAATAGTGAAGTTTGGACAAAAGCAAACAGGTAAACAAAAAGCTCATGTTCAGAGTGTTTGAAACACTTTTGTCTGCTCTTGGTTCTTAATAAATTCAGAGAATCAATATCCCTAATATGGTCCTGTCAAAGGAAAGGCTTTGCTGTGCACTGGTCCTATGCAGAGCCTACCCACAGCTTTGCAGACCATTATCCACATGTAGCCATTTACTGTCATCACTGCCAAAATATATGAAACCACCGATCTGCTGCTGGTCCTTCAGCTTCTACCTGAGACTGAAGTTACAGTATTTTGTCGTCACAGTTTTCATCGACGACTGTTTGTTTTCCAGGCGATGTCTAAATAAAAATGTATGCATGAGGACAAAAAGTATGATGAAATGTGTTGACACTTCCGTCAACAAATAAAAAGTTAAACAAACTGTTCTGGAGAGATGAGAGAAAGGCGGAACGAGTTTGGAAGTGATCCAATGAGAAGTAATCTTCTGGTGCTGTAAGGTTAGACGGGCACATTTTCTCTGCCACCAGGAAGCAGTACAGTACAACAACTAGCTCCTATGCTTCCTGATGCTCATGAAAACGTGACAAAATGTCAGCGCTTGGGAGGAAGAGAAGATTTGACATATAGACACATTTTGTCTTTGTTGTCAAGGAAACTGAGATGCTTTGTTAAATGTATGGAGCAACTTGATGGTAAAAAATGACAAAGCAACTTTAGATTTAGTCTGTCATAATCTTATGATATTTAGTTGACTCAAACTAGACGAAAATAACTTAGGTGCCTAAATTAGGACTAAAACTAAATCAAAATTTGTTGTCAAAGTCAACACTTCTGTCTACTGTCTGTGTCAGTCACTCTGTTCCCTGTTCAAGCCCACATTACAACTAGTCAGCGTTCAACCTACGTATAGCATCATCCCTGGTAGGCTACATGCTGTCGGGTTTTGGAGGACTGCACACAACCACATCTTCGTAGTTTGCTTACCTACAAACGTCACTTTGTGTAGCCAAAGGGACATGAATGCACCACGGTGAATCAGGCACAGAGATCTGGCTTTGGATAAGTGCACAGATGCCCCATCCAACGAGTGTTAAATGCTGCATTTAGGGTGTAAGTTTAGCTCACTCTGTTGAGCAGCCTCATGTTGTTATTGTAGGCAAAGGCACGGGTTCAAATTTATGGTGTGTGTTAGCCCTGCTCTTTTGCCCAGCTTTTTTATCTTACCTTATCACATTAAGGCCCAAAAATATATTAAAAGAAAGATGGAATTTAAAATCTTCCTTAAATCTAGATAACTGCAAACCCTTCTGAAACCTAACGTGCACTTCCCTAGCCTACATCGTCTGTGAGTGTCCTGTTTCATAGCTTTGTTTCCTCCGATTGATTTCTGGCTGTTTGTTCTGCCACTGCTTTTTTAATTGGCTCAAAATGAAATGAACTCTCCAGAAGAAAACGTTAGTGTTTTGACAGTGAAACGGTGGAGCAAAGTAGGCACACCACACACAAGTATAAATGCTCTTCATAGAGTCAATGATGAAGTTTGAATAAGCTTAATCTTTTGTTGATGCGTTATAGCCAGTAAGATGCAAGCTAGCTTAACAGGGGAAGAAAAGGAGCTAAAATGTTTTAATGCTGATAAACTGAAGGGGAGCTGCAAGGTCTAGTATGAGATAAATCTGAACCATTTTGAACTATGGATCATGCAGAGCTATGGTAATAGAGTCCAAAAATAAAATATGCAATTGAAAATATATACGCTTGAATCATTTTTTGTGTGTGTTTCTTGTCATTCCCAGTCTCTATGTTGATAGATTATCTGTCTTTTCAATATTTTGCTCTGAAATAAAGGCAAAAACTATCCCAGAATTTTTTACTTAATTTAAATTTTTTTGCTGTGAACAACAAAACAAATCTTCTTTACTTCAAACCAGCTGCATGCCGTTAACCTTCGTGTCAAACCTTTTCATTTCTTCTTGTTAACAGGTTGATTATTGGTGCTTAAATGGAGAGAGCAAACCCCGAAAAGAATCAATGATCAGCTGGTGTCCTGGGGACTGCAGCGCCCGACTTTGTTCGCATAAGATTCACTCAGAGGAACCCTTTCATTTCTCGAGCACATGATACTGACATGACTATTTCATGAACTAAAGTGGCACCCTGTATGCACTTTTTCAGATGCTCAAATAGAAATTTACTGTCAAAACTAAAACACCAAGCTGGAACCTGCTGAGAGAGTAAGTGATGTGAGCTGATAAGAGCAAATGAGCAGCAGGGAACACCGTGGTCTACGCAAAAAAGTATTTTTGTGTTTCTGTTTGTGCTGCACCTCCAGAGGAGAAGAGCTTCTTGATTGTGTCTGTCTGCATGGGGGCTTGTGTACTCGTCAGATTAGCCTCCCTCCCAGGCAGAGCTCCTGACTGAGCAGCAGACACACATACACACGAAATTTCAAAGAGGACCTTTGATGTTGGGGGGCTATATTTAGCCGAATCTTCTGGTAGGACTTCTCTAGGGTGACAATTTCTAAAAGGAAGCACCCACAATGCCTCTCGATTTTCAGTCCTTTGTATGTGGGTCATGATCCTTTAGTGCTGATCTGTGAAAATAGAAACACCCCGCTCAAGTGCGCAGTATTTCTTTAGGAAGGTAAGTCATGATTATGTATAAAAGCCTCGGACACTTATCAAGATTTACTACTTTGTTCATAATTTAGTTAGTTTACCAGAGTCTGGGGTTAAAAAAAATCCCCTTAGGTGTGTTTCAGGAGTGTGTGAAGCTCTCCTTAAAAATAGGCATGCATACAAAACTTGAGCACAAACATGTTTCATTGATGTTTGAAGTGGGAAAAACTGAATACTACCCTAGCAGCAAAAATATTCTACCAGTTTAGAAAAAGAAAGAAAGTAAGACTTCCCTCTTAGCATTTGATTAGCATTTCAAAAATGAACAGGAGGTGCAATTTGACCAAAAGAATTGTAGCAGTTTCAGTTTGTGTGTGTGTGTGTATTTTTAAATCACAGTCATCCTCTTTTGCTACGGTCTTCTTTATTTTGGAATAAAAACTGAAGATAGAGAGAAAGAGAAATAGACCTTAGCAGATAACCAGAAGTGATTTTCACACCTTCCAACTTACACTTTGGACTCTGATTGGTTTTCCCACTTGGTCCAGGTGTGATTTAGGGCAGGTGCGAACCCAGTAAATTCACGTGGGTGCAGACAAAAACAACTGCACCGAGACTCTTGAGTTGAAATGTCTAGAACTCAAGTGCTGTGTTTATCCTCCCTTCAGATGGTCTGCTAGGGCTTTACTGCAGACATCTTCAGTTTTGGGTTGCTTTTGCTGAATGTTTTGGGTCATTATCCGTTTGCACAGTGATGCACCAACTGACCACTTATGCAGCATTTGGCTGTGTCTGAGCACAGAGTATAGCCTTGAATACTTCAGGATTCATTCAACTACTTGGTGCGACTGCTGATAGAAGTATCAGCAGTCGCACCATTAATAAGTAGTAATAAGCACTTGTGACCCAGTTCCATTGGCAGCCATACATAACATTTCCTCCACCGTGTTTCACAGATGATGTGTGTGTACTTCAGTTCGTGAGCTGTTTCTCTCCTTCTCCGGTTGATCTTGGATTCATCTGTCAAAATAAAATCCTGGTAAAGATCTTTCAGATGTTTCTTGGTAAAGTCTAATCTGACCTTCCTGTTCTTGAGTGTAACCTGTGGTTTACACCTTGTTGTAAACCTTCTGTATTTCCATTGATGAAGGCATCTCTTTAGACTTTGACAATGATACGCCCACCTACTCAACAGTGTTCCTGGTCTTTCAGGCCTTTTAGTGTTGCTGAGTTGACCAGCACATCCCTTCTTTTTGAGAATAATGTATCAGATTGTTGATTTTGCCCTAAATCCTAAAGTTTTTTGGTTTCTCTCTACAGCCACACGTCTTTGGACCTCACACTGAGAGTTTCCCTGAGCATCTACATTTCAGTTCAACTTCAGATCTTCTCTCTGATTACTTGCTCATAAAATAAAAAAGCAGCAGACCTCACCCAGACAGGAAACTCCTTGTCGGTCAATTGTCCAGTTACTTCTGAGACTCTAAAAAAAGAGGGCACTAGTGTAGTTCAATGTCTGCAATCAATCACTAATAGTTGTTAATTCAACCTACAAGCTATTATTTTTCTGAAAGCAATTGTGCAAGCCTGACAAGCTTCAAATTGAAACTAAATCATCCGGCCTGACAATGCATGACACAGTTTGGTGGTACTGTGAAAAAATAAAATACATCTCTAAAGAACATTTAGTTTCTACACATGAGGCATCCACAGCAGACGTGTTGCGCTCTTAAACAGACGTATAAATCCACCTTTACATCTTTAGAGTCTAGGACAGTCTTCAAAGGCAGGGGAAGAGATAGACAATGCCATTGAGTACTTTAGCAAATAGCAGCTCATTTCCTTGTTGTTAGCATTTGAAAATAAATTATTGTTTTCTCCCAGGAGATGCAAAACAAGAAACATAGAATGGCAGAAAGTTAACAATGAGAACATCGCACTGAGCTGTTTGTATGCTGAGTGAGAGTGAGAAGTGAGTACAGGTGTAAAAACAGAGGAGCGGATGAGAGAGCAGCTTAAGTTGTAGCGTGGGCTGCGGCCCTCGTAGCCTACAGCCATCCTGCTGCTCTCAAGTAAGTTCTCGAGCCAGATACAACTCCACAGTCACGGGCCACGAGTCCAGCCCTCACTTGTGCAGCCAAGCACCATTATCGGATGCCCCTGTCAAAGCTAACACCTGTAGTGGTTTCACACTGGGACTAGTGCTCCTACAGAATACATTAACATAGCTCTGAGCCCATCTGTATGTTAATCAAATACACCAGATGAAATGCATGACCTCTGTGTTCTGCCTCACAGTTGCACATTGAGAATAAAATCACTGTAACCTGCGCACAATTTGAACTTAACTGTAGGCAATACAAAAAAGTGCAACAGGGACCCAGACAGTCTCTGGAAAGCAGAAACATTGGCCTCTATTTAAAACAACAGATTCATATCCAGAGTATGTCCTGAAGCATGACAGAGAGATGTTGTACTGTGTATTTATGATAGGGAATCAAAGCATGTGCACGGGCCCTGAGGAAAAGATTATACCATAAGAATTCAAACAAATCATTTCCATACAGTTACACAGTGCGGTCTAAAAGCAAAGAAAAATATGGAAAGTAAAGCAAATGTTTATCTTTGATGTTTTTGCTTTAAACTGAGCGTAATGTCCTCTTACAGAATATTGGGGTAAAAAAAAATTAAGGCTCATTTTTGCAATTTCAAGGTGATGTACTTTTTCAAAATCTGCCCAAGGGCTTTAATAGGATCAGCTTAATCTTTGGTCAGTAAACCTAAAGAGTTTGATGCTAAAGTGGGGATTTAAAATTTCTGTCATTGGCTGACACTTTGTCCAGTTTGTCATAAACGTTATTTATGATTCATCATGTTTGATAAAGGTCCGCCCCTGTATGCCAATTTTCAATAACAGTCACAGCACCACCTAGTGACAACAGGAAATGACCAGAGCCATCTGCTCAGCCTCTTTAGGTTATATTATTTTGAAAACTGTGACTTTTCATCAAATGTTGCGACCCTGGCAGCATGGCCCATTTTGATATTTTGCCATGAAGCACGAAATTGCTGTAACTCAAAAACGTATTGTCCAACCTGCTCCAAACTGGCCCCAATCTGAATACAGATGACCATTAGAGCGTTACCTAGAAATGCCAGATTTATATTTAAACTGCTTCTCCTCCTCAAAAGTGGTGATCCAAAATCTTATAAAATCATGAACCTCGGCAAACTCATCAGGCATAAAGAACTGTTTGGATTTTATGGGTTGTGCATATGTGTGTGGTAAAATGGGTGCATAACGCCCATAATGATCTGCTAGATTATGATCTTTTAATTAATTTATTTAGAGATCAAAAATTTGCTTTTGTACAGATATTTTGTTATGTGTCTGTTTGCCATGCCCAACAAAACTAACGTTTTCTTACATTTATATATTTTTCAATTGCTATTGTGGATGTGCAGGTCTTTTACAATTGCACTGGAGACCAGTACATTCAATTAAATCTATCATCTCTTCAAGTAGATCCTGATTCATAGCCACTGTGGATTTACGGTGGAACAAGCAAAGTGAAAACAGTTCACAAAGTTCCTCCATTTGTCATTAAGTGGCCAAGCCCTTTGGGGTGCAGGCTCTGATCATTTAAAACAACCCTGGATAGTGGCGTTAATATCTATAGCACTAATTGGCTATTCGTTAGTTCTCCTGCGGTGCTCACTGGACCGTTCTTCAATTAAAAAACATCTGTTTCCTTCACAGTGTTGGAAAAATCAGTCGGCTTGGTGAAGTAGCCAGGCAAGGTCGAAGGAAAATATCTTACTAAACATACCTTGGCTCTTATTGGCTGCAAATGATTTTTTGGATTGTTTACTATGAGAAAACATGTTACATATTCCTGACAACAAAAAGAAATGAATTTTAGCAATAAAGTTAGGGTGAAACAAGTTGTGTTTATTTTATTTGCTTTCTGTGCAGCCCACTGTTTTAACTTTTCTTCTGATAATTGATAATGGCAGTTGTTAACATTCTTAAATGAATATAACAACAATAGCCCCACATGTATTTTATTGTTATTGCAACAGCTTTGGATGGACATAACATAACAGCTTGTTTGTATTATTACTTTAATGTGCCCATCTCATTCTCTCTGGTTTAAATAAATAAAACATGTACAATAAAATACAGGCGCTAGCCACAGAGTGAGTGCTCGTCTTGAATCATCTTAGTGTCGTATATATGATGCTGTGTGTGAGTGTGAGAGTAGGTAGTCTAGGTAACAGCCATAGTGAATTGACAGATTGCAGGAAAGGAAAAAATAGTGTCCACATGTCTACTACTCTTTGCTAAAGTCTCTCCTCTCTTTCCATTTTCCCTCTTATATGTTTCATATTCTAATCACACAAATCTCCTATGGGCAGAGTAATAGCATTTTCATTTAGCTACGGAGTTGCAACCTCCCCTGCATAATCTCACCGCATCAAAGCATAAAAGTCATTGTGCAATTTACCTCCATGAATTCATTTTTAAATCTTAAAGAAACTGAAAAGAAGAAAATGCCTCTACAAGTTTAACACTACAGTACCACATTCATCATGTTTATTCAAATTAAAGAAAAAGTAGTTGTGTTAAGATGTTGAGGTCAAAGACAGGATTAGACACCTTACAACCTCAAAAAAGACCAGTTTAGTGCTTAAGGCCGACCCTGAACTCCTCCGCCCCAAAACCCTTTGTTTTGACTGTCTAAAACAGTGTCAGCATGGCCTATTGTAACCATCCAAATCTAACCATTAGCCAATTAGGAAGTGATGGGCAGCTGTAATGCCCTTGCATTAGAGGGATGGATTAGTTTCCCATTCAGCAGCTGCCTGTGGGCAAATGGACTGATGGAGGACAGTGAAATGCTGTACCACGCCACTGAAAGCTGCTTTCACTGCACTTTGCCTTCAAAGACAGCAAGAGTAGCAATGTGCTTATTCACTGTTTCCAGCGATGATAAAGAGCAGGGTCTTAATAAACTGTGATTACGTATCATTTAGGTGGCAATAATGTGTGCTGAACTGGGAGTGTGAAGGATGCTGCTGTTTTCACGACCAAAGTTAATTCTGCTCCTTTAAAATCTAATCATATTGAATGCTTTGGTTCATAGATACAAAACCTCACTCTTGGTTCCTGACCAAAGATACGTAATATTTTTGTCCTATAGCCCTCTTAATGAAATTTTAGGTTCATTCGAGTTCAGTCAAGCTCGGTGAGAATGACTGCGTGTTGCTCTCCTGCTTATTGACAGCCAGTAATGTGGGATAGATTGGAGAAAGCCAAGCACTGAACCACACTCCCCTGCCTGTTGGCCCTCTGCCGCCCTCCCCTGAATTCCATTAATAGCTCTGCCCTCCAGGAGGTGCTAGGTGGACCGCCTGTAATGCAGCCAGAGATATTAATGACTGCTTCCTTCCTGATAAAGAGAGGGCTGATAAAGAGATAAAGAGGTGGGAAAAGCAGGGATTAACAGGGAAAATAATTATGCAGAGCAGAATTTTCTATGTTAAAGGTAGTACTACAAGACATTCACAAGCATTCCTTAAATAAATTATAAATTTTAATGGACATTAAAGAGATAAACCAGCAGGAGAGATATTGCAGGAGATCTGCTCACTTCTTTTTTATTTGTATTTTGTCTGACTAAACAGTCACTTGGGTTTTCTCCTATGCAAAGCACTTTGCATGATATTTACTCAGCATCAGTTTCTTGCTGTTTGTCAGCTCACAGTAGCCAGTGCTTGCTGCATAACAAATGCACAAATAACACTCTGCTACACCAAAAAGACTCTCAGTGGACATTTTCCCAACAGCTCACATATCCAAAAGGGCACTTTCCTCTGAATCCTATTGTAGGAAAATAAAAGTCATATATAAATACTTCAAATACTATTCTACTGGTGCAAAGATGCAAGTAATTATATATTCACAGAGACTCAGTTGCTCCAAGCTCATGCCTGAAGAACAATGAGAGCTGCTTGAAATCTAATTTATTCAATCACATGTCAGTTTAAAGTTGGAGCAGAGCCCCGAAAATCCTACCAAACTACTGAAGTTGGAACAGGTTGTAGCATCTGATACTGCAATAACCTGTCAAAATGTGACAAGATTTCCCCGTAGATGGGATGAACACGTATTAATGCAGTTAACTGATGTGACACATAAGCTGAGCAGAGTTTTTCACTTTTTATGGCATAACACGTTGAGCGGTTCTGACATCTGAAAGAGTTTAATAACTTGCACTCAATAAAAATGGAGCTTCTAAACATTAGTAAGTCAAACTGTGAGTTAAAAATGTTTTTATTGCAATTTAAAAGTCCTGCAATCTGAATAGCTGAGAGGTTCTTTGTATTTTTGTCTTGAATTATTTACGTTCAAGTCAGAGTGTCACCAATATATATGAGCCAACATATTGGTCAGTATACTGTCATGTGAAAAGGACTCACATGACAGAAAAGGCCGCATTCGTCCTAGGTGTAGAATTTAGGATCAGACCATGCAATACTTGCTTTGCTAAACTGCAAAAAATCTGAGAGCAACATCTCAGACTCTACAAGCCTCAGTTAGCATTGTAAATGTTAAAGTTCATGACAGAACAATTAGAAAAAGACTGAATAAGTATGGTCTGTTTGGAGGAGTTGCCCTGAGAAAGCTTCTTCTCTCTAAAAAGAGCATGGCAGCAGGGCATATGATTTGCAAAGCTGCATATGAACTCCTCTGAATACCAAAGTATTCTAAAGTCAAATGTGAGGCCATGTGTCCGACAGCCAAAGCTTGGTTGAAACTGGGTCCTGAAGCACGACAAATCTACTGGCTGAAAAAGAAAAAGAAAAGAAGGTGTGGTAATGGTCCAGTCAAAGTCAAAACCTCAACCTGATTGAAATGCTGTGACGGAACCTTAAGAGAGCTGCGCATCAATAAATGCCTGCAAACTTCAATGAACTGAAGCAACTTTGTAAAGTATAGTGGGCCAAAAGTCTTCCACAACTGATAAAAACAAACAGAAAATGATTACAACAAGCTATTTCTGCTAAAAGGGGTTCTACAAGCTGTTAAATCAATGAAATGGTGCGGCTGCTGTCCTTAAACTCTAATTTTCACGTGACTGTATAAAAGCATTGGTTTATATATTGTCCAATACGCACCTATATTATATTTTGACTGTCTGCAGTACATGCAGCAGCTACTATAATTTAGTCAACAATTTTACGATTAAAATTAAGTGTGCATGCAATTGGATTCAACTCTATTTGGAGCTGAAATGATTAATAAATGAGCATAAAATTCATCTCCATAATGTCAAACACTAACTTCTCTAATGATCTAACTTTTTCCAACGATCTGCTATTTTTAATTGTCTTATAAGCTAGTAAATTAGACTTGTTTGAGTTCTGGGCTGCAGCTTGAATCAAACTGAGTGTCATGGAGTTGTACTGTGTAATACTCATCACATTAGTCCACATCCACACCCACTCAGTGTAGATGTTTCTTCATGCAGAGCTGTCACACAAACAACTGATAAATTACTAGTGACAGATCATCCAGTCATTTAAAAGACCTCTTGGTGTTGATTAAGTGCTGTGACAAACTCATTTAAGGCAAGACATGACTGTGAATCCCCAAAACTGGCAGCAACAAGTACCAATGCTGACATTCAGGGTGTAACTCATATGGAAGTTTTTTGTAAGTCTATCCTACAAATGTAATACAGTATGCAGAAAAGATAAATATACAGAGTATAAAAACAACCTACCCCTACACAGGGATGTCATCATGAAGTCTTTTATCATTGAGAGATGAGCATGCTCTTCTATTCTCGCTCCTGTTTCTCTTGTGAGAAGATGTGAATGGATTCTTTAACTGTATCTCAAGCTTCCTCTAAGCCTTCGTGTTTCTCCATAGGCTAAGAGAGATCTCCTTTGGTCTTGCTCAGCATCTCAACTTCCACAGGGATCAAAGCCATCACGTTTGCGGCAGGCGCGAAGTTGAAATGAAAAAGAATAAAAGCAACAAAAAACACTCCTATAATTAATCAGAGCTGCGGAGGAGACCCCTGACAGACAGCAGCTGAGCGAGCGTTCGTGTCAGCGAACTTTAATCTAGAGAGATGCCCCCCAAAAATATCACGGAAAACGCAAGAAGGCCGTTTCATTTTCTCTGCAGCTATTTCAATATCTCTCAGAATCCGGCGAGGACGGGTGCATCACATTCACACACACAGTGGACGAGGAGGAGGTATAAAGAGAGGGGGGAAAAGAACATGAAGGAAAAAAGAGGGCAGAGATATAGAGATTAAGGGAACGCTGATGTCATTCATTTGGGTGGGTGTTTTTCAGAGTGTGCATAGGCAGTGATCAGGGACGTGAAAGTGCTGTTTTGTCAGGCTAATCCTTCAGTAAGGGCCACTCTGGCTCGAGCACATTACCATCCAATGACACAATCCTGTTCGTCAGGATGGCCCACACCATTTTGATCAGTTTATAAAGCCTGTCATGACTGCTTAGCCATAAGACTTAGACATGAATTTCTATCAGAACAACAGCTCAAAAACTTTTCAATCAATGCTCCTATTTTAACCCTGCTTGCTGTTCAACACCATCTCCCCTCACAGTTCTCTACTGTCAACAGCTGCAATGACAGGCGAGCCAACTCGAGGGTTTCCAGTAACCTCTTTGGATAAGGTGAGGGATTTGAGCCAGTGGCTCTATGGGCCACAGAGGCTGGAATAATCATCACACTCCACATGGCGGTAATCATCTCATACGGAGACCTCCTGACCCCTTAATACTGGAGGCTAAGCTGTTTCACCCTGCCGTCACCTCTGCCCCTTTCCCACTATTGGATCTACAGCGGCTCAGCATGTGAGAGCAAGATGTGGAGAAGCCTAAGCATTTCAGTTAAAGCTATAGGAGCTCACGATTACAAGGGCAGGAAGTTAAAACCACGGTTGCGTTTTCCCGTGACGCATCAAGACGTTTCTAAATTGCTTAATCCTTTTGAGCCGGAGGTTTTTGTTTTACTATCAGGCTGATTCCCACAATGTGCGGTGTTAATCATTTGGATATTATCTTAAATTTTAGCTGATTTGTGTGCGCCATTTTCCTGGATGTAGCTCCTGGATGGATCCTATACTCAAAGTTGAATAAACACATGTATAAAGTGAAAGCATTAAAAACCTTACACCTGGCGCTTGAGTCTGATCTCAGTCTGAACTCGTCACATGCTTATAATTTTCAGAACCTGTGGAATCACATTTTAACATACTGGATGGCCTTAGCATAATTCTTTATTGTCATGGCAGGCATAATGTAATCCAAACTTTGATATTTCCCCAAAAACCCAGAGAAATCCAAAGAAAAGACAGAAAAAGCTTCCACCTACGACACAAACCACAGCCTGTTTGCTGACAGCACTATGATTTACACCACTGCCAGCACTCTTGCATTCTTATGAAGACTTATGTTGTCCAACACATCGCAACACTCCTGCAAACTTGTGAAAATCTGTGTCGGCATCACTGTTGGCTGTGACAAAACAGTGGTATTTGTTGCCCTAGGAATGATAACAGGCTGGTTTGTGTCCATGTTGTGAAGCTCACTAAGTATGTGCAATACTGGCTCTCCCTCTGGTAGACCATGAGGATTAATGGCAAGCCACTGTTATGCTGTCACAAAAATAAAACTTTTCTATGTGCTTGGAAGTTTCTTCAAATATGAAACCTTCATGAACCTTCACGAACTTCATAAAACATTGAAAATTGAACTAGCTAGCAGATTAATAATAAACAAATTCCTCTAGTTGCTTCAGCTTGTAGAAAAACATTCAATTTTGCTATTTTATAGAACTGTAGTGAAGAAGAAAACATTTATAAGAGCTGGAATTGAGTGGACACATTAGTCTGTGCCGAGTACAGCAGTATGTGTGTGATGTTTTTGTACTGTCATTTATGCTGAGTTATAGGTACAAATTACAGTTAAATTAAATGTTAAAAGTGACTCAAGCTTATGATACATAATTCTACCCAGCAGCAAAAGTGAGTGAAAACACCCAAATTCTGATAATTTTTCCCCTGCATTGCAATTACTCTGTGACAGTGAAGAGCACCTCACACTGTGAAAAATATTTTCTGCAGAAACCTTCCAGGGCTGGAATTATTGTTTGTGTGATCTGTGCTAACACACTGAAGATTTTTCGAAAAGAAGCTCTAATAACAGCACTTGTGATAAATTACAAGCGCCATCATGGGGAATAATGCTGACCTTCTCAAAAACAAGCACTGACATTTCTGTCAGTGGTGCATTTAAGTCGTCAGGTGTGTTTTTTATTTATGCCTCAACTAGAGCTGGGCGATAGAACGATAACGATATGTATCGCGATATAACTTTTACTCGATAGAGAAATTAAGCTATCGCGATAGACTTCGCCGCTCTTGTCCTCTTAAAATAAAAAAAAATAAAAAAAAAAGGTCAGCCAATCCAAACTAAGTAGCGCAGAGCCGAACCAATCACAGCCGCAGCGTCACGTCGCGTGACTTGTTACGTACAGCACAAGTGCCAAGCCGCACGTGTGTTTGTTTGGGAAGCAGGCAGTGGGTAATAATAATAATAATAATCAGAATCAGAATCAGAATGGGTTTATTGCCAGATGTTGAGGTTTACAACATTAGGAAATTGCTGCGGTGCTTCAGTGCAGACAATAAGAATTAAAGTGCTATGTAGAAAGAAAGATATGTGCATGAGATATATACATGAGATATATACATGAGAATAAGAATTATGAGTGCTATGTAGAAAGATATATACATGAGTGCAGGTGGTGATCAGTGCCAAACATGAAATGATGCAGTGACACAGTGTAGGGTCATGTGTTAGTGGCGGGGACAGTCATGTGGTTATTGTTCATGTGTCCAACAGCAGAGGGGAAGAAACTGTTCTTGTGGCGAGAGGTTCTGGTGCGAATGGACCGGAGCCTCCTGCCTGAGGGGAGCAGGTCAAACAGACTGTGTCCAGGGTGAGAAGGGTCAGCTGAGATCCAGGCTGCACGCCCCAGTGTCCTGGAGGTGTACAGGTCCTGCAGAGATGGGAGTCTGCAGCCAATCACCTTCTCAGCAGAGCGCACAACACGCTGCAGTCTCTGTTTGTCCCTGATAGTGGCTCCAGCGTACCACACGGTGATGGAGGAGGTGAGGATGGACTCGATGATTGCAGTGTAGAATTGCATCATCGTCCGTGTTGGCAGGTTGAATTTCTTCAGCTGCCTCAGGAAGTACATCCTCTGCTGGGCTTTCTTAATGACGGAGGTGATGGTGGGCTCCCACTTCAGGTCCTGGGTGATGGTGGTACCCAGGAAGCGGAATGAGTCCACAGAGGTGATGGGGGTGTCAGTCAGGATGATGGGGGGGAGTGGGGCTGTGTGCTTCCTGAAGTCCACAATAATCTCCACTGTCTTCTGGGCATTCAGCACCAGGTTGTTGTGGCTGCACCAAGACACCAGACGTTCAACCTCCCTCCTGTAGGCAGACTCGTCCCCGTCCGAGATGAGCCCAATGACGGTGGTGTCATCTGCGAACTTGATTAGCTTGACAGACTGGTGGGTGGAGGTGCAGCAGTTGGTGTACAGGGAGAAGAGCAGAGGAGAAAGAACACAGCCCTGAGGGGAGCCGGTGCTGATGGTCCGGGAGTCCGAGACATTCTTTCCCAGCCTCACATGCTGCTTCCTGTCCGTCAGGAAGTCAGTGATCCACCGGCAGATGGGATCAGGCACATTCATCTGGGAAAGCTTGCCTCGGAGATGGTCTGGAAGGATGGTGTTGAAGGCAGAGCTGAAGTCCACAAACAGGATCCTGGCGTAGGTTCCTGGGGAGTCCAGATGCTGCAGGATGAAGTGTAGGGCCATGTTGATGGCGTCGTCTACAGACCTGTTGGCTCTATATGCAAACTGCAGGGGGTCCAGGAGGGGGGCCGTGAGGGTCTTGAGATGGGAGAGAACTAGGCGCTCAAAAGACTTCATGACCACAGATGTCAGAGCCACGGGTCTGTAGTCATTTAGTCCAGTGATCCTAGGTTTCTTGGGGACAGGGATTATGGTAGAGGACTTGAAGCAGGCAGGCACATGACATGCCTGCAGTGAGGAGTTGAAGATGCCAGAAAACACTAATAATAATAATAATAATAATAATAATAATGGATTGGATTTATATAGCGCTTTTCAAGGCACCCAAAGCGCTTTACAATGCCACTATTCATTCACTCTCACATTCATACACTGGTGGAGGCAAGCTACGGTTGTAGCCACAGCTGCCCTGGGTAATGGAGCCAGCGCGTAATGGAGTAAATGAGTGTGCCGACTAGAAAAATCTACCGAGCGTGACCGAAGAGAAAACAGATGACGGTTCCAATGCCGGAGAGATTGTCGAACGGAAGAGCCATAGAAGTTCCGTAGTGTGAAGGTATTTCGGCTATTTCAAGTCTGACAAAAAACAGAGTAGCGTGCACTGTAAATTGTGCCGAAAGCAAGTCTGGAAATACAATAAACTGGTGCATGCGTCACACTGTGCGCCACGTTATTGTTTCGGTGAAATGAATTTCTGCAATACTGTTAATTCTACTCTGCAGTGTTTAAATGCTTACATATACACACAGTTACTGTCCGTCCACACATACGACTCGGTTCTGCTTCTGTGCCCCAGCTTTGTTTACTTTTTCCCACCGAGGCTTCTAGACTTCTGATTGGCCAACATTTCTGCACGGTTAGGAATCTAGCGCCACCTGCTGCTTTGGCATGTTCATAGCAGCGTTTTCCTTCATTTCTGCCTTTATGTGTGGACGGGATTATTTTTTAAAACGAAAACGGAAAATCTCCGTTTTCAAAAACACCCGTGTACGTGTGGACGTAGCCTCAGTCTCTGACTGGAAGCGCTAATTCGTCATTCGGCTTTTGTCAGACTAAAGTAACTGTTAAAACTGTTTGAAAAGCTCAGCTATACAACAAGGAGAGATTGAGAATTTCCTTTTAGTTCTCAGTTTATTTGATATTGACAAAAGTTAGTTTTGTCTGTTCTTCTGTAAAACAAACTAAGATTTATTTTTAGAATTAATATTTTGTTTCTAAGTGGAATTGACAATTTAGTCTGTTTTTGTTTGTTCTGTTTTGAAACTTAAACGCTTTAGCGGCTGCCTTTTGTGTAGTTTGCAATATTTGCCTTTATTTATCTGAAAAAGTCTCATGTTCCTTAAGTACATCTACCCTGTTGAACTTATTATGGGAAATAAATATTTAAATAAAAACAAGCTGCTGATTATTTCACATTTTACTTGTGAGCAACGGCACATTTAAATCTTACAAATATAGTTATTTGGCTTATATCGTGATAGATATCGTTATCGCCTGAAATGAAAAAAACATATCGTGATATGAAAAAATCTCATATCGCCCAGCTCTAGCCTCAACTAAAATCTACTCCGAAGTTGTTCACAAAATTGTTAAAACATCCGAGCTAATACAAATCCATGAATAATGAATAGTGGTTTTTTAAAAAGTGACAGAAAATTATTCATGAATTCTATCTTCCTTCCTGTTACTGGCTCAAGGCAAAAAAATAAAAACAGTTTTAAAAAAATGTGTTGGCAGAAGCTTCTAGAATAATGCGCTATACTTGGTATAAATAATGGTTTGTGGAAGATGTTTCTATAAATAATAATGAAGGTTGTGTTTAGATAATCTTGATCCTCTGAAGGTGGACTGAAGGATAAAGAGAAGCTGTTGGCGCCAGTAAACATATCAGAGGTTTGTCAGGACAGCAACTCGGAAAAAGCCCATGAAAACTTTACATTCCTGCACTTCAGTTTTTCAAATGCATTTGACAGGGTAGCTGTTTCCCTCCCACTCCTGTTTCAGACTTTTATTGATGTGATGGTTTTCAAGCACTTGGTTAATATTAAACTCCTTGTGGGATATTTGCTACAAAAACATTTTATAACAGCACTTAAATGTTGGCTTGAACTCTAATAAGGCACCAATCTTCTGACTTTACTCATATCTAACAAATAAATCGCCTTATTTATTATCTATTTATAGGAATAAACTAAAATATGTCAGACAATTTGATTAAAGAAGACCTTTTAGCTCAAATCTAACATAAAGAAATTTTGGCTCACAGGCGGTAAAAAAGGTGGCTTTCGGGCCTGCATAGTGAAGTTAAACCTGCATCCTTTTTAATGGCCACCAGGGGAATACACCTGTGGTTGGAGCTGTTGGTGTTGGTTGGTTTGAAATCAATATTGATTTCAAACCAACCAACTATTGAGCCCCCACTGCTCAATAGTGGGGGCTCCCGGACAAGCCCCCACTACTGAGCCATCGGACTTGACCTCTGTAAACACTTCACTGATGAGTTTCTGATTTTGGGTCATGATGAATAAAACAATGCATTTTTAAAATTTTAGTCAATTGAAATGTTAGGCCTAGTGTCATATTCACATCCTTACTGGTTGGACACAGCTGGTAATCATGGAAATCTGCAAGAACCCTAACCCATCGCATGGAGATTTTTGCTGCTATACATTCTTGTAGACTGATTTCACCTAGCGACAACCAGTCGCAATCCTTGTGTAGGCCCGTGTGACCTTAGAAGGCCTTAGAAAGGAGGATTATCCAAGATGCCAGTGAGCATGCAACCTCACAGTCAGATTCAGCCTTCTGTTAGCAAGGTGAAAGCAAAAATAATATATCATATCCTAGTCTGAATCACCACCAAAAGTAACTATTTTCTTTTGGCTTTGCATTGTCCAGCATCTTTTGTGCTAATCCTTTGAAAAGCACTGCTACAAACCCAGTTGCAGTCAAACATACTGTGACCTTCTTTGCAATAACAGCGTAGATTCTCTTACTTAAAATCACATCAAACAACAGAGTACTTTTTGTGTTCTGTCCTCTCAGTGAATTCATGAGCACCCCCTCTTCCATTCACTTATTTTTACTTACTTTTCTGGTCTCTCTTACACTGTCACTGTATTTCATTCCCTCTTTGACACAAGTGTCCATTAACACAGGATCCAATTACTTGGACTGCTCCGAAGACCCTCCCACCCGCCATCCATCTGCAAATACTCAGCCAATGTACAACTCTCCATGCGTCAGATCAAATTCCACCTCCACAAATAATCCCTCACTAGAATGCTGCTGCCAGCGTCACACAAACTTTAATTGGATCCTTTTAATAGTCCTCACTATGGCCACTTTCAGCCATGTAATTAGGTTTCTCATCCTATAGAGTTTAATGGTTGTGGGATGGGTGAGAGAGGGAGAGTGGATGAGGGAAAGAACGGAAGAGACAGAGAAAGAGAGGAAAAAAGGCCAGACTCTTCGTTTTACACTAGACTTAATCCAATTTCACCCACAGAGAAATCATCTCATGCCATATATACTTTTTCAATGGGGTTTTTATGGGCCACCATAAAAACAAAAGACTAGTGTTGAATATCCAGCCTCATTGATTTTTTTGGCTGTGAGCAAAGTGGCCTTCCTTTGCTCTCTTTTTGGCTCGCACCTTTCCAAACTGGCTTCCCTGGCTAATGCAACGCTCCCAAAACGGCATCACCAAAACTCCCCGAACGGGATGCAAATGATGGGATTTCTGCAATGATTAATTCCTTCCACTTGTGAGGCGATTAGAGGGAGTCAATCAAATGAATAATATATGTATAAGTGCTCTATCAAAAGGCAGTGGCACAGTCTCAGGGATGGATGGATGAATGGATGATGGGAGAACATAAGCAGCTTAATAACAATAAATACAAAGAGGCACTCCCCCAGGGACAGAAAAGGAACTGACAAAAGTAGAGAAAGTAAGAAGAAAAAAGAGATGGTGCTATATAAGCCACTGTGGCTATACAATAGATGGATGGGTCATCCACCTGTCCAGGTGAAAAAGGACTTTCAATAACTCTAGGTGACTGTTTTGACAGTTCATACCTCAGAGGCAAAAAAGTGCATTTGTTTACACCCAAAAGTCGATTCCAAGCTGTTTTTATCATGAAGACTGATCATCTTGCCCTTAAAAATATTCCCTGCTTAAAAAAAGCAGTGCAGTCCACTCAGACCACAGGGCAACACTTCTCCAAAGGAAGTCTGATCGTGCTCTCCGTCATTAGTACGTATCATCAATGTTCAGCTCATACTGGAGAGTTGGTGGTTCGCTTGTGGAATCTTCCCCTCCAAAATAAAATATCTTTTGAAATTTGGTAAGGGCTAAAATTTACTTTGAAGGTGAATGTTTTCTTTTTCAAACTTTGGGCATCTCGTCATAATTTTTCAACCTCTCAGCTAGTAGTTAGTGACTTTTCTATATGAGTTGGCATTTTTCTGAGTGCCTCATGCACCGATTGTGGCAATCAAAGGGTACCAGAAGCCTGTGTGGCTGTGGCCTTAGTAAAATGCCATCATCATGAAGTGTGTTATGGATGATGTGTGTGTGAATGGGTGAAAAGGGCTTGTAGTAAAAAGCTATGTATTCTATTTTTGTCCAAGTCACCTTTGTTGCCATTATACTTATTTACTGTATATAGTTGCAGGATGAATGATATGTACTACATAGTCCAGCATAGTGCACATGCAATCAATACAACACTGACTGCTCACATAAAAGCTGCATGTATCATTACTAACAACAGTTATATGGTTGCCACTTTTAACCACACCAATCAAACTGCATTCTTCTTTTCACCAGTTTACAAAAGAATCAGAGTCGGCCCCACTTCAGACTAAAGCACAAGTGACCAAGAGAAGAATCTGCACTTCAGTTGCTCAATTAAAACAATGACAGTTAAAGCTGAATAAAAACAGGCTTTAAAATGGTCTTTAAATTATACACAATTGGCCGAGTAAGCTGGTTTGTTCAAGGTAATTTGACGCTAATCTCATCAATATAGTGGTTAATTCAGCATCCTGGGTATTTTTAAACTCTCAGATGACAATCCTTTGAATCACTGAGCTGCCTGATGACATGAGCACCTGCAGGTTGTAACCACAGATCATTTCCCCCTTAGAGGTAAATGTGGCATGATGCAATATAAGCTGAAACACTGGGATGATCAGATGATTAAACACTATTAAGAAAAATAAATATCTAGAAGCTATTTCAATAAGATTTTTTTCAGTTAAATATCATTTTTATTCCAGTTGTAATGCCTTTCTCTTTCTTATATGAGTGTAAAGTGAAAATCTTTTGGCTTTCAACTGTAGATTGGACATAACGAGAGATGCGACGATGAAATGCTGAAAGAGGGTTGGGCATTTTCTTAACCAATAATCAAGAAGATCAAATGAAAGTAATTGTAAACAGAAAATATGAAGCAGAAAAACTTCAAAGCAGCATTTGGCTATAACTGAAGGAATGGGATGCCTGTGTCATGACTCAGGCAAAACATGCATCTCTCTAGAAGTAAGACTAGAAATTTTAATCACCTGTCTACTTCACCTAATAAATTGTTGGGGGAACAACAAATTTGGAAGAACACAAGAAAGATGAGAAGGCCCGAATAAAGAAAAAATGACATCATTACACCCTTTCTTGAACAACACAAAACATTTATATTCAACCCTCTGCCACAACATTGAAATGCATTATAGGTTTATAATGTATACTATAAAACATGCAGCAGTGTAAAATAACCAGCAGGACCATCTGGCTGAGGCTTAATTAAATACACTTAATCACATTGGAACATATGCAACGCACTCACATGCCACAGCAGTTTAGCAGGGAGGGAAAGACAAAAATAAAATCCATTTTGATTAAGACTAAAGGACAATTTCTGAGTGGCTCAGAAAATCATTACAGCTACAATAGCGGAATATAACGAAACAATGGCGCTCAAAGTGATTCATTCATCACTCCTGGTATGTTAACCTTTCTCCCTCTTCCACCTGCTGAAAACCTCACAAATTAATCTGCCTCCTTATGTTGGAGTTAATGACAGCTGAATGGAGAGCAGGCTGCACGCATGTCGAGCCTGTGAAACACCGGCTGTTGAATAGAATGGAGAACAATGAATGTACGGTATGCGCATATTCATAAATGTTTATAGTTAAAACTGTGGAATGTGGTGTCAAGGTTAAAATGTAAAGTAATTATGAAAATGTAATCATGATTTAGAAATGAATGTACTTCAACGTGAAGCATGTGTCATGCATGCAGCAAGTAGCTTTGGAGGTCTCTTTGCCAGGCAACCATGAAAATGGACTTTTGATAAAGTGGCAACATACACCCAAACCTTTTCCTCCTGCCTTCCTCTGTCTTCCCTTGTCTCTGTCTTCATATTTAGTTAATCTTAATATTTCAGTGTTTACTAGTTGCCTTTTATAGTTACAGTTTCATTTTAAGGATAGCTTCTTGTCGGTGTGTTTTTGCTCAGTTTCTTTCATTGCGATCTGCCTCACCCTTATTGGTTTCATTTGTGTGCAAATGTTCCAACCTGTGATTCATTAATGCCCCACGCCAGTCTGTGACCACTTAACAACCAGTGGCTGCTAAGAATGTGTTTTGCCTGATCAGCTGGCAAATGGTTGATGAAGATTACTGGCAGTTGCCACGTGAAATTAATCACAAAAAGGTGTACATTACAGCGTCAAACAACTACTTGTGGTTGTGTTGATTGCTAGCAGATTGCCAGAGTCATCTACAGATTTATGCAAGACGCTGACCTCTCCACGAGCACTCACCTTAACTACTTTCTAAATGGCAATGCTACTGTGCCAACACGTTTCAAAATGCACAACCTCTGCATTCTCCAAGTTTTATTGCTGGACTAGTAGTTAGCAAGTTTTTGCAGACATATTCTCCTGTTTTAGCCACACTACAGGGGACCACATCAATCTATTAGCAACCAAAGCAAGCAGGATGCTGCACCAAAAACCTCCTTGCTGCGAGCAGATTTGCTGCAGCCTTTAGTTTTTATGGAAGATGCCAACTTCCATAAAAACTAAAGACTGTAAGTACATGCTTGGGAAGCGGTAGTAAACCTCTGAGTCAAGTAAAGTTTCAGTAGTGCTTGGTGGTTCATTATCAGTTGTTTTCAGAGATCTCATTGTACTACTACCAAACTTCTGCCAACCACCATGGCAAGCTGCTAGACACCAAAGCACTCACAACATTGTTTTTGATGCAGAACTCTCTTTCTGACCAGTGTCACCCACCAACTGCCAGAAACCTCCAGCAACCACTATCAACCAGTCATGAAATAGAATTTTTTCCAACCAACTAGTGTTTGCCAAAGGGTCGCCAACTGCTCTTTAGACCTGTGTGACTGTGGTCTTCCTATAGTATGTGTGTATTTCTTAGATCGCTTGTTTGGACCCTTTAGACCTTGTTCATCCAATAACTGCTTTCTTTTTGCTGCTTCTTTGGCCTGCATCTTGCTTTTGAGTCTGAACTTTCTGACCCTAACCATGTAGTTTTGCTGCTATTAAGTATAAAAGAAAAATCTGGTATCTTGTGTGAGTGGCAAAATGATTCATGCCACTCAATTATGCGCTCCTGAATCCTAATGTTGACTTGGTCTCCATTAAGAAGTGGAAACTCTTCACTTTATGGACACTAACACAGATGAGATTGATCTGAAGAAGGATTATAGTCATATAAACAGATAAGATAATAAGGTGAGGGAAGCTCTTGAATCTTGTATCCAGAGACACTAATAAACTGGAAAATTATCCCATAAAACTGTGATAGTGAAGGAGAAGAAGAAGAAAAGTATGCATAATTATCCCTTATCTGCTTGCTTTTTCTGAGATTTAGGGATAGCATGCTGCTGGGCCTAAAGTTTCTTAGCTACTAGCAATCCTATATCCTGTTGTTGACTGCACGAGCAAGGGTCTTTTTAAGGGTTACGTTTTTAACAAAACACATTTTAGTTAAATGTTGGTTCGCATGTTAGCATGTTAGTTGTTTAAATTCAAAGTTCATGTGCATGAAAACATGGCCCATGTGTTTGTGTGTGTCTTCAGATAACTACGCACTGTGCAGCTTACTGTTCACCTATCTAGCCTGTCCCTGCATGGAGTCAATGGAAGGCCCTTATCACTGACTCTCAGAGCCCCCTCATCCCTTAACTAAAACCGCCTGCAGAGGCAAAAATAAATAAAATATGGGGGAAATGAATAAAGAGAAACCCTCTCAGAAAGTGATATTTTTTCCCTAGAGATGTGGCATGCATTTGTGTTTGTTTATGAGAGTGTCTGCCTAGACCTTAATGTCCTGGGTGGGTAGAAATGAAAGAGGGTTATAGAGAAACAGAAAGGCTGAAGAGAGGGAGGCAGTGGGAGTGAAATAATAAGTCTTGGTTTTTGATATAGAATGAAGTTATTACCAGCTGGTGATAGAAGGTACTTGGAAGCCAAGGAGGAGTTGGAACTTGAAAAGGCACAGAATAAAAGAGCCAAGTTCATATGATAGAAATGAGGGGAAGAAAATTGTGATAAATGTCTGTCATGAAATGAAAATCCACAGACCGTCTCCATGTAAGAATGGGCTTTGAACATTGTGAAGGGATGAAACTGCAGTTTGCTCATGTGTGAGCATCAGAGAGAAAGAGGGGTCAGCCAGGCATTTTCTATATTTCCAATAATCCCATGGGCTAGGTGGAACAGAGCTGAGAATCATGGGACGTGTTCTTCACAAGTCCCTAAAGACCAGGCGGCTCATTTCCCCCTCAGAGCTGGTTCGGATTATAGAAAAGGAAAAAGTAGAGAAGATTTCGTGGGCATAAAACATCCCTTAGTTTTGATGACTGGTCTCCGGGCTTAAAAAATAGTAATAGAGTTTCAAGAGTATTAAAAAAAAAAGGAACGAACAGGAATCAAACATTTTCTTGTTCATTACATTCAGTGAAGGTGAAGCTGTAACACTGAGTTGAAGATTGAGTGAGTGATCATTTAAGCCACAGCAAAAGGGACTTTCTGTGCTGCACAGGTTAGGAGCTCCAATTTCTCTGATCACAAAATCCAAGCTAGCTTATTTCTTTCTGGCCTTGACCAATTGCAGAGTTTATAGAAACAACTACCCTCATTCTGACCAGCGGTAGTTAACAATATGACAAATTACTCCAAGAAAACAGGAAAAATCACGCAGTAAAATACTGTTTCCCATTGAAACACTATGTATTCTGGGCATATTAGCAAATCCCCCCAAAAGGAAAGATGTCCAGATCCCATACCAATGCTATATATATTATCCTTTAGACAGCCTGCAACTACTTTATCTCCTGGCTGCAACTTTGTATTTAAGCTACTTTAACTGCTGTTCTAGTCAGCTGATAAGCTGCTCTGGAGACATCAGTAGGCACCTACTTTGGGACCATTTGTCACTTTTTTCTGACTTTTACTGACAGAAAAAAAATAATTAAGAAACCCATTGATTGTCTTGTTGTATCACAACAGACCATAAAATCTCTATAAAAAGATGCTGGGATGTGTTAAAATGAACTAAAATGCTCTTCTCCCAGACAGTTCTTCAGTGATGGATGCAGGGAAGTGATGGAGAGGTGCAGGCAGGCCGTGAAAATATATCCTGCACCCCTGGCCCGATTACCCAGGGAATATAAACCAGGTTGGTGGGAGTCTGACAGCACATCATGATGGGAGGTTGTCTACTTGAGTGACAGATGGGAATAGCCCTAAAAAACTGATGGATAGGTGAGAAAAATAGCTGAACAGTCATCCCTAGAGACCATGCAGGCTGAAAAGCACAGGGAAACTAGTTAAATACAACAGTTCAGTTCAGTTCAAATGAAATGTATGCTTAAACCTCCTTCTGACATATAGTGCCGGACAGCTTTATTAATGATGTTCCGGTAAGATATAACTTGATAAGTGTTAGATCTGTTAACTGCAAATCTCCTTGTTCATCTAATAAGAAAAGGCCTTGAATCACAAATGATGTCAGTAATGGATGCACTTAATTAAAGTCTATTAATTCAGAGATTAATAAAAAACCTTTAATTAATGAAGCTAATAACAAGTGCAGCTTAATGAGAACAGTAAGGCAACAGAAGAACATAACTGGGGAATCTGGTTGCAGTCCATCATAATATGTGTCCATTGTTTTTACTTGTAGGTCACAAATTAAAGACTCTTGATCAATTGAAATTAGTGCAGCAGAAACAACAGTGGCAGTATTTTGTGGTTCG
The DNA here is from genome assembly GCF_057382095.1 of Aulonocara sp. 'chitande type north' Nkhata Bay. Lineage (NCBI taxonomy): Eukaryota > Metazoa > Chordata > Actinopteri > Cichliformes > Cichlidae > Aulonocara > Aulonocara sp. 'chitande type north' Nkhata Bay. The sequence goes on along the minus strand of NC_141360.1, from coordinate 27,495,787 downwards.
TGTTGCTGCTCCACTGCTTGTTTGTGATGTAGGTAATGGGTTTCCAATTCTGGACTTGACCTGAGTAGGAATAGTTGGCATCATCTTTATCATCTTGGTGGCCCGACACTACTCTGACTTTGTTGGTAATGTCTCAGCCACACTAGAGTAAATAGAATGGAACCCCCTCCCAAGATTGTCATCGTAGGAACAATTGATGGTTGCCCCATGCGACGTTTTTTGTATTCAACAACCAACTGCAAGTAGTTGTAGCAATCAACTGGTTGGTTAAGCATGCAGCATCCTCAACCTCTTTTGAATGCAAGTTGACTGCATAGGTTGCCTGGTGAGAAGAAACCCTGCAAACACAGAGTGTGAACTTTCAACACTTTTCCGTGACCTTTCTTCAAAAAGGTCTAACATCTAAAAATGTATGTACTGTACAGTAAATGGTCTGTATTTGTATAGCGCTTTATTAGTCCCTAAGGACCCCATAGTGCTTTACACGTTCAGTCATTCACACACTGGTGATGGCAAGCTACATTGTAGCCACAGCCGCCCTGGGGCGCACTGACAGAGGCGAGGCTGCCGGACACTGGCGCCACCGGGCCCTCTGACCACCACCAGTAGGCAACGGGTGAAGTGTCTTGCCCAAGGACACAACGACCGAGACTGTCCAAGCCGGGGCTCGAACCGGCAACCTTCCGATTACAAGGCGAACTCCCAACTTCAAACCTTTTGTTTGCATGGGGCAACCAATCAGCAGAGAGATAGCTTGAAGGGTGGGCTGCCCCAAGCTAGACAGGTACTTTAGGTTGCTCCTTTTTTCAGCACTTGGAGGACAGTAGATTGTGACAACCTGAGGCTGGGTTTGTGTCTCCTCCCAGAATTGAACTGGGAATATGTAACCCCAAAGTATTAACCATTACAACATGCCCCACAAAGTCCAACAAAACTGGAATTATTTTGAAGTGTAAATCTAATATTACTGGAGCTAGAAATGAGTTTAATAATAATCATAATGAATCCCTTTGAAAATATATAAATTATCTATATCATTCAATTCATTTCTTGTTGGTTTTTTTGGTGCTCATATAAATGAACAAAACTGAACAACATAAAGAAAATGAACAAACTATATAGAAGGACACGACATGCGTGATGAGCACTCAGATTAATGAAAACGTGCATGAGGCCTATTTTGTGCTCACCCTGTTAGCATTTTGTGCCCTTGATGTTCTAAATCTTGGCCTTAATGTTGTTTTTTTTCTATGTCTCTCTTTTTATTTCCCCATGAGTGCCTCCCAGTCTCTTTGGTGCACTGATCTTTTTCCAACACAAAAAATACGACAAAAGGGCAAAATAACAGTGGAGACTAATTAGGACAAATTCTGGGATACACAAAGGCAGATGAAAGAGATTTAGGAAACAAGTGAGAGCTCGGGAAACGCTGAGGTGGGTATTAAATCTGAGCCAATCGAATTCATATAAATTGTCACTGCTCTGTCACTGCAATCAAGTGCACAGTGAATCTGAAATGTTGGCTTCAGGTTATTGCAAATTCAAACCAAACACAGAACACGAAGAACAACTGCAAAATGTAAAATAGCAGCAATATCGGTGGAGCCAAATAATGTAATATATTTTAGTGCAGCAGGTTTGCAGAATGTAGGCAAGGGTTAGGAATGGTTTTCAATCAATATGTGTTTTTTCCCCCAATTAATTTATAATTTAGTTTATAAAATCACAAAAGCATGTCTAACAAGCTGTTTTAATTCATTTCACCCACAATCTAAGGCTCAGAATTACTCTGTATCATTAACACTGTATGCACATATACCAGCTACTTTAATAGATACACCTTAATAGTACCAGGCTGGTGTTGGTGCTGCAAACATTCCTTAGAAATTTCGGTCCATCCTGACATGATCGTGCGCTTCCATGATACACCATTCCTTCCCAAAGATGCTCTGTTGAATTGATATCTGGTGATTGTGAAGGCCATTTGAGTACAGCTAACTCTTTATAATGCATTCATAAAGAGAAAGACATGGTCTGGACAAAGTACTAGACAGCAGGATATATGGTTGTTGGTCTGAAATATTCAGACCAACAATTTTGATGCTCAGTTTGAACAGGTTATGTACATGCCTAAATGTATTGAGTTGCTGCCATGTGATTGGCTGATTAGATAACTGTATTACCGAACAGGTGGTGAGTGTAAGCGTTTATATAGGCTACCATATAAATGTATACAGACTGAACTATTTATATCAACAGTATGAGCATATTGTGTCTAGTACTCCCGCAGTTTTATTTTTGGGCCATTAGAAACTTAATCTGTCATGAAATCACTTGGTTCTGTCAGTGTTCAATGAGCCTGTCCTGCGGTCACATGGCCTGGCTTCTTACCAGCTAGACTGCTGCAGAGCATTGAGAAATATCGAATTCTTCCAAGTGTTCAAGTTACATGTTCGTTTTCATCTTCATTTTTGTTGTTGTTTATTTATTAAAACCGCTGGAACCTCTGGTCTCAAAACACCTCCCTACAACTTTTATTGTTAAGAGGTAAAAAAACGATGGATCACACACTGGGAAGTGTCGGGCATTTAATCACGCTACTAAGACACAATTCTTCAGAAGTTTCTTCAAACTATTTAAATCCAGAGGTCCAGAAATGTATCAGTCTGTTTAATTTATAAACTTTTATACTGCATCTCACTGACCTTGCAAATCCATTATCAGCTGCTCATTCCTCCTAAAGTATTAAGGCTTGAAATTTAAAAGAGGAATATACTGAATAGAATTTTTTTATTATTGAATGATCCTTTGGTCTGTAAAATGTAGGCAAATACTGAAAAAAGCCCATCACTTCCAAGAGCCTGATTTTGGAACTGCGAGGAGAGGTTTTTCTCCAAGGCAGCAGTCCAAATGGTACTTAACTTACACAATCACATTTGAGCATCTGGAATAAACAAAACCTTGGGATTTATTCTTGATCGTAACCTGGGAAACAATTGATTAAAACTGTCTCTGACTCAGTTTTTGAACATCTTCCGTGAAGAATCAGCTACTGCATAATTAGAGTTGAGTATGTGGGTCATTATTGTGTTTGCCTAAGTAAACTGAAAAACCATCAAGCTTATCTCAGCTAGATGCATATTCACCCCCCCCCCAACACCCCCTTCTCATTATTTTCCATTAATCTGCTCCAGACTTTGTATGAGACATTCTGTGTCAGGGAGAGGCTACTCAGAAACAACCTTGGAGACAGAGAGAGGGGGGAGAAGGAGGCAACAAGGAGGAGAACTGGTTTATTACCACTTCGCCTCTTTTTGATCTCTAATGGAACAGGAGATGTTTATGAATTTGGCGAGGAAGAGGGGGGCAAGTGAACAAGACATACATAGACATAGAAACCCCATCTGTTTCAAAAGTATCCCACATTTAAATCCAACCTAGTTTCATTAGTTAAAGCTTTCCTACCACAATGATCAAGTGCACTCCCTAACCCAACCGAATGATGCAGGCACCGCTGTGCTTTCACTATACCATGATGTCTGCACCTCGGAGAGCATCTGTCACAATTTTACATGCAGTGTCAGTGTGGGTTTGCTTCTCCGTGATTATTTCATATGCGTGTGTGTGGAAACAAATGTAAAGCGCGTCTGCTTTCATGTCCAAGCATGATAGAAGCACTCTGACGTGCTGCGCAGCTTTTTCGAGAAAAGTGAAACAAGTCTTCCCATCCTTCTGCTCCTGCTGTCGAGTGTGCCAGCATAGATGTTTGGATGCCTTTAGCTTTGGAAGAAAATGCTTAAACGTATGTTTGAGTTTTTGTGTACTTTTATGGGAGTGTTAATGAGATTTTTAGGGGGGAAAAAACAGCATGCAGAGTATCCATTTGGGAACATCTTGGCAGGCATCTCAGCCGCATGATCACTGAGCCACAGTTGCAACTTAGAAATGTAATTGTTTAAATTTGGCAGTGCTGCACGTTATGTGCTCTTTTTGTCTTTTTATTTTAGCGATAATATATTTGATTGGGAGACAACAATGTTGATTATTGAGTATTAATTATGAACAAAATGGATGGAATACATTGTTCGATTTTTTTTTAATGCTGTTTCATCTAAGAGGTTTAGATGATTGGATAGGACATAAACTGAAAGTGTGAACCACAGAGCTGACGTATTGGAATATGAAATGTTCACTTTTTGGATATTTTACAGACTAAAAAATGAAGAAATTTATTGGCAAATCAGGGCTAAATGTCTACCTTTACTTACTTTACAAACTTTAAAAACTTAATTTAGTGTTTACTGTGGAAAACTTTAAGTAAAGCTGAGGCCTATGGAGATGTTATCTCATTACAGATATTAAGCAGGGAGAGAAATGCAGACGTTGACCTTCACTGGCTTTAAGAAAAAGTTAAAAGGAAACCAAAGTACTTGAAAGGGCAACATTAAGGTTTGCACTGAACGCAACAACAATCTATAACTCACAAATATCACCTTTGTGGTTATTGTAATCACCTCACTAATAAAAATACAATAATATTCTGTTCTTTGTAAAGATTGCTGAACACTGTAATGCCTTCAGAAAAAACACTATGCACGGATCTAAAAATAGAATATAGTATTTTTTATATATAAGAACATAATATTTTATAATATTAAACTCAGAGCTTTACACTGCAGAATAACAGATTTCAAGTAAATGTAGCAGCCAGCAGTTTACTGTAACTTATTAGGGACGTTTGTTCATTTATCATGTGACATTTGTTACGGTAATCACTGATGTCGCTGATTATTGATACAGTAAATAATGTTTAGCCAAAGCCCAAAAACAAACCTTGATATTACGCTGTCATCATGTCGTGCTAATCCATCTCTCTAACAGCCCCTGTGCCACTAAGTCCTTCATTTACTGGAGCAGCCACTGTCCGCTATGCTCCTGTCTCATTAAAGACATTGAAATATGGTGGCATTTCACATGCCGCCGTCACATTAAAAAAAAATCCTCCACAGGTCGAGGGGGAGTGTACGAGTGAAGGTCAACTATGTCCATTTTCCACCCACACATGCATATACTCACTAATGTGGCAAAGACTTTAGAAACACTGTTATAAGAAGTCCAAAGTTCACCTATTTAATCTTGGTTTGAAACTCACCAAAGATTTTCCAATGATCGTAATTTGATCACTCACACTCAAAACACTAGCCTTAAGAAAGTCAGCAGTTGGAACTAACAATCACTTTAATAAATCAGTGAATCTGCCCAATGCAATTATCTTAATAGTACTTTCAAACCTGGAGCTATCTGGTTTACCATCACATAGGAATGTTAGATTGGATCTGTAAAGTTTCAGGGAAAATTAAAGCAATTCTGAGAATAAGAATCAGTTTTTTCTTCCCCTACAATATCGAGACTAAACTTCAACAGTAGTACTGCACGTGATTTGGTGAGCTGATGATCACACCGGCTTGCCAAGGAATGTATGTCGAGTATTTTACGTGTGAAAGAGAAGATGGGAACTATGTTCTTCCCTTGCAGCATACCACCCTGCTGTGCTATATTAAATAGGAATCAAAGAGAAAAGTGGGCTTGAGCTTTGACGGTTGACAAAGCCATTGTTCATTATCTGCCTCTCTTTGATGAGTATCTGCTTTCAAAGAAGAGAGCAAATTATGCAATAGCACTCTAGAAGCCAAGGGGCCAGCATGGCATTTTCCAGAGTGCCTCTTTTCTGAGAAGAAGTAGCGCACAGGTGAAGTCAGCATCAAGTGCAGGTGAATTTTTCCAAAGTCACTGGGCTGAGTGACCTCTGATCACGGCATCTGCACAGCTGCTATAGCATTAGGCGGAGAGCAAGGAGGGAGACAGGTAAAGTGCTTTGGCTATTTTGTGATCCGTCACAAACGACGGTACACTTTAAATGTCTTGATGGACCATCTTTGATGCTCCACTGAGTAGCGATTACAGAGCACTGTGTCCATTCAGCCCACATGGGTCAAACTATAGGGGGACAAAGAGAGATCTGTGGCAGTAGAACAGAGAGACAGAGAGAAATGCACCCTGGAGGCAAATAGACCCATATTAGCTAATTAGCTTCCGTCGGTGGGCTACAGGGGACAATGACATGTGAAGTTATTTTCTAAGGTGTGTTTTTTAACCTTATTATAGCCCGCTAGGTTGAAATTCAAAGTGCTCATTACCTCTGTGGGGGCTAAAAGTCTGAAATCTGACAGATGGATCGCCATTATCTGTTATTTGGCTTTGTCTGTCATTGAGGGGCAATTTTAGACAGTCACAGGTGTACGATAAACCCCAACCTGCTCCTGCTATGAATAAATATATAGAACATTATGCTGTTAATAGGGGTGCAACTTTTGTGTTCACTATAAGCCAAATACCATTGAATTACTTTTTAAAGCCAGCTCTAAATAAAAGCAGCAGTGCATTTGTTAAATTCTGGCCTGAAAACGCACAAATATGTGCACAGACACATACAGTGCGAAATAAGTATTGATGACTCATTCAATCAATTTTCAACGTAACACTGATTTTATTCATAAACCAGAAAGATATGGACAAGAAAAAAAAAAGATTATATCAAACTTAATTTTTGTTCATTCTTAACCTTCTAAGATATTCCAGTATCAAGGCTCATCATTAAAGGAAAGGAAAGAAAATAATCCCACTTGCTTATGAAGCTCTATAAATTGCTATTTTGACCTTGTGAACATTTTGGCAGCTAAATTAAACTCTCATCACATACGATGCATAAGACTTACACGGGTGTCAGGTGACTGAATTTAGCAGAAGTTAAGTAACAAATGTTTATGAGATCAGAGATGCCCAGTGGTCTCCTGAGAGGAGTTGATAAATAGATCTATCTATAAATAGATAAATAGGTTTTGAAAGAAAAGGGGAAGATATTATAAGTCACTTTGTTTGTCACTGTCATTTCATAATCATCTGGTTTAGTGTCTTGACTCATACTTTACTTTTAACCATTGAGATTCTTGGTTAAACATGCATGAAAAATGAATTTATTTAACTTGAACTGCTATTTATATTGTCTGTGTATATTTAATATAATGTAGCTGCTCTTAAAAAAAATCTAACTGCTACTTGGGATTGGCAATTTGTGCAACAATAGGGTGGCTGTGGCTCTAGAGGAATATATGCTTGGGCACAATATTGAAGTGCAATAAATCAGAGTGTGAGTGTGTGAATAGACACCATTTAAATCACACAGGTCAGGAAACCCTGGAAACCACCAGTTGCTAGGGTAAAATGAGGATTCTTCTACTGGTTGGCTAGATGCCGATAACAGTCATTCAAACTGTGGTCATCAAGCCATGGATGACCTCGGCCAACTACTTGCCGAGGAGTAGCAAAGCTTGAAAAAGTGTGATACAAAAAAGGAAACTGAAAATTTCAAAGTAAAACTTGGATGCAGCAATAAAGAACAAAACCCCACTAGGGTTTATATACCTGGTTTTAGAACTGAAGAAACTACTCAGATGACAGGTGAAACGTCTTCAAGAAGTCCAGTTGCTTTCTTTCAAAGCTCCTTAGACTAACATGACCTGGATGGCTGTTCAATCAAAACTCTCCCTTTCTGCTTTGCGTTGCAGTTTTCAGTTTTACTGCTCAGGGGTGAGCAACTGACTAGTTTTTGCAACAAGTCAGTGTGTTTCATGCAAATGTGTGACTGCAGAAAACTGCGACCAAAGGAATCACCAGAAGGTGACTGAAGATGCAACACCGTATGTCTCTTTGAAACAAATTCAGCAACTGCCAGCAACAACTTACCAGCTGGTTGGGGAATATACAGTTTACCAACTGATCTCTAGGGGCCTGTATAAATGAAGCCATATTTAATAAGTGGACTATTGTAGTGGCTTGATCAATACAATATTAGATCTGCTATATTGGTTAAAAAACAAGAATACATTTATTTTGAAAATCAACCACAATAACAGGAGCAGTTTTATCCCAAAGCAGCAAAAACTCACTCCAAAATCAGTCTCGATGTGGCACCGAATCTAATTTTAAAAATCAGATTACATATGTGAAACACAACACTTCATTTTGAACATCTATATTTGATCTGCAAACCTGACAAATACGGTTTCATCCACAGTTTATGACACAACACTACAGAGTGATAATATTAAACTTTCCATATATTTATTCATAACTGTCACTACACATATCTGTGGTAAAATATTCCAATATCAAGGCTCTTTTGGAAGATTACAATGGAGCTTTTGACTGCATTAAAGGAAGCTGCACAAATCCCAGCTTCTTTGCACTTCTACAATACCTGATAATATGGTGACCTTGAAACCCACACTGACAGGTAAATTGAATTCACACCACATACAATGGATAAGGCTTCCTCAAGAGTCACCATGTGACCAAATTTAGCTGTGAAGTCACTGAAAAAACAAAAAAAACAGGGCTGTGGAGATGAATCCGTTTTATTTCTAGCCTTATCTTCACAGCACATCGCATTATTCATGTCTTCATCTCTTTTTCATCATGTGCCATTCACAACGGCGCGTGATGAAAATGTCTCACCAAATAAAGATAACACTGGCTTCTCCTTGTGGGAAATTGCAAACGTCCAGGGTGTAAATATGCACAAATATAGTAGAAATATATTACCAGAGACAAATGATATGCCACATTAAGTTAAAAGCACAATTTGTGGAGATATTGGAAATCTAGTCATAATATATTCTGTATATAGTTCACTGTGCCACCACTCCCAGGCTTGCGGTGTGAATTAAATATAACTGTCATTGTGTTTCAAAGGCAGGATATTGTGTGGAAGGCTGTGAAAAAAATGTGATTATAATATAATTTGTGACATGAAGCTCAGTTTCGCTACGAAAAAAACAAAACACCCTGAAGGTTTATTTCTGCCGTGAAAAAGTGTCAGACTACAGAAGTGTTGCTTTCTCCAGGACAGAGACAGAGAGGTAGCGCCTTGTTGTAACTACTGCTTTATAATGCTGTAAATACGCTGCTATCTGGACAGCTGATGCTGAGAAGGAGCAAAAGATTACGTCCTAGATTTTGCTAAGCATGAATTATGCTGGAAGTAAGACATCAACAAAGCGCTCCCCAGCCTGGTTTAAACCTGCCTGCTTCTTCTTTGTTTGTCCCTTTTTCCCTTTCCTCTTTGTGTGTGTGTATGTGTGTGTGTGTGTGTGTGTGTGTGTGTGTGTGTATGTGTGTGTGTGTGTGTGTGTGTGTGTGTGTGTGTGTGTGTGTGTGTGTGTGTGTGCGTGTGTGTGTGTGAATGAGCTCAGGAAAAGTTAATGAAAGCGTGAAAAGCAAGATTGACTGATGCTTGCAAGTCAGCGATAGAAGTAAAACATCTCTAGAGTGCGGCGGCGAGTCCTTCTGGGGATGCAAATGAAGGAGGAGAGGACCCTTTAAGTATGCACATGCGCACACACACACACACACACACACACACACACACACACACACACACACACACACACACACACACACACACACACACACACACTGTCAACAAGAGAGGCTAGAGTAATAGACCATGAAGCAGAGCTGGAGAACAAGTGAGGCTTTGATGTGGAGTGATGGACAGGGCCAAGGCAAGACTACACTGGCATATTAGCAACAACTTTGAAAAGACAGGAAAAGGAAAGAAAACAGGAGGAAGAGACTGAGATGAGGAAAATAAATATCGACGAGGGAATTACAAAAAAGAGAGAAGGTCTTGGAGATAGATGCATAGCAGATGAGAAACACCAAAGATATGAGGATGACAGGGGAAAACACTGGTTGCAATAAGTATTTTCAGTTTTACTTGTGCTCTTTTTCAAGCAGTCGGCAGTTGAAGATTTCTGAATTCGAACACGGGACGTGAGTAGAAAGGAAAAGGAATCGAGTTGTGAACACGGTGTTAAAAAAAAGAGGAAGGAAAGAGAAACAGAAGACACCAGCTTCGAGAAAACAAACATATTTGTGAAAAGAATGCGGCTGCTGAGAAACTATTAGCTTTACATCTCAATCACATGGTTGCAAACATAGCACTCATACATAAACCATAGCCTGAGCCCTCAAATACATATTTCATGGGTCACATCTGCGCTTAAGTCAAGAACTACATAATTTGCCTACTTGGATCTCATGATTCACAGTCGGAAAAAACAGACAGTCATATTGAATTAATGAGAAAACCCAATGTAAGTGACTAAGCGGCAGGGGTTAAAAGGGGCTGAACGTTTCCTGCTGGGGCTTGTCGACACAGTGTTCACACTGGCCGCCGAGAGCGCTGGATCCTCATCTGCTTTGACAGCGCTCATATAGAAGCCATTACACAAACATTTCCTATGGGGATGAGCCGTAGATCAATCTGAGCTTCCCACAATCTCTGCAGGAGATATGTCAGGGAGAAGAGGATGAAAAACGCATAGAGGGAAAGTTGAGAGAGGACAGCATCAACTGCAACTTTTGATGTAGACGAAACAAAAGAGTATGAAAATTTGAAGGGCGGCACACTGTTCACACTCATAATGGCATAGTTACCGTGTAATAAAGAAAAGATTCCTTCCTTTCAGGACTTTTAGTGATGATCACCTCGCCGCAAAGAATGAAATGGTTTTTAAACAGTGAAGTAAATTAAAAGACAGGAATGGTTTTTAATATCCAGTCTCATTTTGGATCTAACATACCCAGATTTATCAAGCTCTGCAGCTACAGAATCCTCAATCTTTTATTCAGGCCCTGCATTAGTTAGTCTCTTTGGCATCTATCTCTGACACTGCGAAGACTGTTGTTACATATATAAACGAGTGATAACTCTGCTAGAAAACATGGCAGGCTGATTGAAATCCTTAAACCAATCAAATAACTGCAAAATGTCACATCTGTGGAAACAGTGGTGGAGAACCTTTCTCACTTTGAACGCAGCTAAAGTACGAATCCATCATATATAGATAAAAAGCTAATAAACTGACAACGGTACAGACTCTTAATATTCTGTATCCCAGACCTTTGCTTGCAGGTGACATTAAGAGCAGTAGCAATAGCAGTTATTTAGCTGACAGATAAAAATAGTTTTTATTTTTTCTTATTCTGCAGCAGCAGCAGGAGCAGCAGCACAGCCCACCTGCTGAGTAAACTGAGTCAGGATGGGGTTAATGAAAATATAGCTATAAGTCCTACAATCCTTCAGGGTGATAGCATATCCTAGTTCTTAGATCAAAATTAAAGCATGTTTCTAATACTCACTAAAGCCTTGTCTGGTTCAGAATGGACGACTGGGAGTGACTACACACAGAGGCACCACCGCTCTATGTGCAGCATGGCCTGATTTAGATTTCTGCTGGGAAGCTTTGTGGAGCCTACGACACAACATTACCAGCATTTATGCTTGTGCACGGTGAATTATGTGTTAATTACTTTGTGGTTATATCCTGGTGTGGTATATGTGGAGCCAGCCGATAGGAGCAAATAAAATGGTGGGATGTTTTTTTCCCCACACTTTGCTGTGGTCAGTTTTTGTGGATTTGTCCCTCGAGTTTTTCCACTTCTTTGTACATCCCCTCACGTCCACTCCGATAGTTTTGCCAATCTCTTTCCACTATGATTATTTTTCGTTGTATTTAACGGTCAACTGTAAGTGGTGTTACTGCACAGGAGAAGTGTTTTAAAACCTGACCTCGTAGTGTTGAGTGGCACCAATCAACTGTAGAGTTTCAAACTTCCTCTGGCATTAACATCAGCAGTAAAACTGTGTGCTGGGAGCTTCATGGCAGTACGTTTTTTTTCATATAGTGTATTTTAAGATCCTAGTATGTAGGTAAAACATCCACAGGCAGACATCTACACTTCTTAATGATCAGACTGTTCAGAAAAGGATTATCCCTAAACTTCCATATATCCTTGCACATGCTAGTCGCATTCCCGATAGGGCATTTAGCCCATTGCACACCTACCCTTACATTTTGAAGCTACCTCATTGCACGGCAAATTGATTTTGGTAGTATTTCTTACTCCATTTAACCAGCACCAAGCTAATTAATTTCCTTTTGTGAAGCTTTAGCTGCTGGAGCAAGTGATTACATAAATAGCTAATAGAGCTGTTCATAGTGATGCGGCTCTTGTCAATTTCACCTATAAATTCTAAATAATGTGAATCATCGAGGTACGGGTTGTCCTCTGTACCATCTTACAAGCTGAGTTACACACGTTCACTGTCATTAACAAAAGACTGGATGCCTTCCACGAGCACAAAGCTACCTGCCAAGAAGTACGAGAGAGACAGAATGAGTGCAAGTGGGGGATTTTTATTGTTGCTGTTTTGTAGCAATGAGGAGAACAGGGAAATACTGAGACAAAGGAAGTACGAAACTACTTGAATAATAGTAGTTTTACAAAGTAACACAGTAAAGTATCTTGGTGAAGAATAAGAGCTGCTTTGCGGAGTAACCAAGCAGTGGCCAATATTCAAAGACACACTGTTATACAACTCTTTTGTAAAACTTTTGCCCAAATGGACCGTAAGCTTAATAGTGACTGATTTGATAAGGTAAAATTATCAGCCTTATGCACCTGCAGATATAACTTGATAATGATTATTAAAATCTCTGCACTACTGAGTTTTCTGCTGTGCTAAACCAAATGATTTTAAATATCCAACCAAACATTTCTGGACACACGCTCTTTTTATAAAAAATTAAAAGTATCTGTATTATTTTGATAATGTGCAAAAGTATATAAATATAATAGAAGTGTTGAGGATTAAATGATAGAAATAGTAATTCGAAATTGGCTTGGCAAGGAAATAGAGTTCCACTGGTGCCATAAACTAGCTAACTGCTATGTCTGTTTATTTAAAGCAATGTGGACACAGTAATAGGGATATCCTCAGGGTCCAAGCCAGCATAAACTCTGTAGAAGGCTTGCATTTCCTTATGCTGACCATCCATCAAGTTGAAGTCCAGCCAAATTTACTGTGAAAAACTCAAGAGAACGATTGGCAGACTTACAATACAGCTCTTGAGAACAGCGCAGGGGGTAAGGTGGAGGATCAGAAGGTGAGAAAGCAAAAAATGATTTAATAATCTCCCTACCCCAGGAAAAAAAGGTAGAAAAAAAGTGGCAGAGAGCAACTTGTGAGAGTGCTGCAAAGCTGAATAGAGCCTGACAGGTCTAAATGAATGTTAGCCTTGGCCAGGTCTCAGAGCTGAAGGTCTACATCTCATCACCTGAATAATTCACCTGCTGGGATACTGATTCACCCCTTGGCCTCAGTATGATATAACCTGTCACGGACCCGGTTCCAGGGACTCGGGGTTCGTGAACAGTGTGGACCTTTATTGTTATTAGTGTATTGGATGTATGTTTGCTGCACTGTGTTCTTGTGTTCAATGCTGGTGTGTGTATGTGTGTGAGGCTGGAGGATGAAGGACAGCCACCTGCAGGCCTGATGGGTGTGGCCCTGCCAGCTGCTGGTCACGCCTAGCTTACCACACACCTGCTTCTGATCAGGATCGTCGGGGGAGCTACTTAACAGAGCGATGGAGCTTCCTCCGGCGCAGGATCGTTGAGTTAGACTCCATGTCAGTGTTTCTAGTGTTGTTAAAGTGTATGCCTGCCGGAGTTGGTGCCATAACGGCTGTGTCTGTGTTTTTCCCCAGGAGGACAGTGGAACACAGGACTGCAAGACACACGGGGTGTGTGAAGGCACAGGGGCAGAGAGCACGGGATACCAGCACTTGGGAGAAGACACGTCACGGGAGTCGAAGGAGCACTTTTGGAGATTTAATGTGTGGTGTACATTTACCTCACTGTAAATAAACCCACTGTTCATTCCATCAAGTCTGCGTTTTGGGTCCTTTCTCCTACATCCCCCACGGTCTGCCCTCCAGACCGTGACATAACCTGACTCTGTCACTAGGTCGCTGCCACTGAAACAGTCTCATCATAATCGCTAGGAGTGAAGTTGTTGGTCAGAAAAGTAAAAGACCCCAGGAGAAGAAATATGACTATCCCATTACAAAGCCCAGACAGGACCGATATCCCGTGTTATGGATGGTTTCACCCCCGAGGCAGTAAATCTTTCTGCCAGGCTTGGTCCAAGCTGAAAGAACAACAAATTATTATGAAGAAAAGTCCTTATTAAATGTAATATTTTTGACAACTAAGTGGTCAGTTTAGCTCTTTCCGTTCATTGTTAGATGACATGATAAATATCACTACATACATTATGTAATTATTTATATGGTATATAAGCTTGATTGACAACAGTCTGCTCAAAGGACTTAGGTAAATGTTGAGCTATTATTAAAATCCTACATTAGCCAGTCCCTCTCCACCTGATGTGTAATACAGTGTAGTGAAAGACTGGAAATGATCAATAGCACACGGTTATCTACGGGCGGCTCTAAAATAGTGGATTGCAGTGTGACAGTTTAGTCCAGATTCAGTGCTATACTGACACTAATCTGGGAACCCATGCTTACAATCTACAACAAAAATCAAACAAAAAGACATTTATCTTTGTGTTATTGCTATGTTTTAGAACAGGTTAACATTTGTCCAAATCTATTTAAAAGCAATAATCAGACGCAAGTGCTAAAATGGATATTAGATGGTTTCTTTACAGAGGTTTGTTCAGGTGTAGTGGGGAAAAATGACTTTTCTCAAAATAACTTCCCATCTGGTTTGAAGATATCATTGCTGCTTTCCAAGCTACAGTCAGTGTTACATATCAGCTTTGAAGACCAGACTGACTAATGGCCTGTACCAGTGCAAACCTCTTTTCTGGTGCTAAAGAAAAGTGAATGTGAATGCAAAAAAAGCATTTTTACTTGTGTGACAGTTGTTGCCATTAACATTAATCTATTTGGTGAGAATTAATGCTTAATTTGCATAGGTGGATCCCTCAACGCAGTGGCTTTCCCAGGAGTCCTTATTTCTTAGGTAGTACCTGTAAGATAATCCAGAATGAATGGACACCTATGGAGATGTATCTGTAAATTGCTATATTTACACGGTGAACAAACGTGACAAAGTTTGTTGTTTTTAATAGAAGAAATCGAGACACAGATCCATCTCCTCTGCTTTGACACGACCACACTCTCCTGCTATAGTACAGCCACTAAGAGAAATTGTCCTCCTGCAATCACTCATCTAGAAAGGGATCTTTGACAAATGATGGTATAATGATATTCATTGGATTTGAACAGGGTCTCCAGATAGTCACTGGTAAAGTTAAAGTAACGGGGGTATTATTCGTTTTGAAACTGTTTGGTCATAGTACAAGGAATTTAAAATCTGTGATGACAAGATAAAATTTTGTGAGGAGTCAGTGACCAAAGATATATATTGCAGTAAAACTACATGCCTTTAGAACTTGAAGTCAGGGGTTCTGTATCCAGTGAGGGTCCCTAGGCTAGACCTTCACATGCTAACCAAGCCTAGCTCGGATATGAGTGGGAGAGATAAAACTGAAGCCATACTGGTTCAGACGTCACCTTCCTAGCCAAACCGACTGGCCAGGAAGTGACATCACTGGAGTCATGACACTAACTCCTTCACAAGAATCAATCCCAGCATCTTTGAAATCCACCAGTAAAACAAAAACATACACAAAAACCAACAACATGGTCCAGCAACTACATGCAAATGTTCCTTGTGTTGTGTTTGTGTCACATACAAATGATGTCATGAGAGTTTCGGGCCATGTTTCTATAACAACCCCACCCACTTTGAGATGATACTCAACTGCATTAGAAAACGACTAAAACCTTGAGTCCAGCATACTGTATGTCTCTCAGCTGGCTTAAGAACACCTAAGTGTCCTACCAGAAGACCTGGAGGAGGTAACTGGGGCGAGGGTGATGCAGGCAATTCTGCTTGGACTGCTGACTCTGAGCACATCTTAAATTTTATCATTACAATGAACTAAAATGGAAAAGTGTTAATTATACGGTGAAATGAAAGCGGTTAATAGAGCCATGATATCAAGAAGCAAATCAGCAGAAGATTAAAGTGTATTAATGAAAACAAAAAGAAGGAAATACTCCATCTTAGACTCGGGCGATGATCCAGGTGGGATAAAAGGCTTGAATGGTCTGCAGACGATTTTCAGATTTCGATGAGCTGTAGCAATCTTAAGTTTGCGAATGGCTGGACTAGACCAAGACTGTTTGCTTAGTCAGCGCTGGCTCGATCAGCACAGAATATTAAACACTTCTGTGGCACCATTTACATTCATGAGACGGACAGAATACCAGAAACAATATAATGAACCACAACAGTGGACCTCACTTCAGCCTCAGACCGAGCATTAAGGTTTAAAACATAATGGGCAACTCAGATAGAAAGGATATATTATGTTTGCTGAAAAAACAACCCCCACGGGGTATAGACATGTATCCTGTTAAATAACAGAAGAAACAATCAGCTGTAGCTGATCAAACAGTCTTTCATAAACAAACTTTTTTTTAATGTAGTCTCTGGTGACAGCTTCCTTCTCCATTAGCCCTTCACTTTTCTTTCCTTCAGAAGTTAAAATGGATGAAAGCCAAAAGTGCTTGTTAAACTAATACCACAATTACTCTTCGGCAGACAGTTCCTTTCTGCACAAGCAGTCGTTAAAAGCAACACGAGCTGGAACTGTTAGCTCGCGTGTTGCAGTTCACTTCCTCCCGACAGTGCTGATCAAACAAGCCATGTTTTCCTAAGAGTTACGTGACGGTCTGATAAACATGCTGCCTTATACTGTACACCATCAGGGCTTTAGATAAAAGAGATCTTAAATCTCTACACAAAGAGAAGACAGAATGACAGGCAAGGCCACACTGCTTTTGATTAAAGGGCAAGTTCACATGATTAGACAAGGCAGTGCCCACTTTTATCACACATATATTCAAGTAGAAGCAAAAAGATGACATGACACTGCCTATGCATTAGGGCTGAACGATATATCGCATTTGCGATAATATCGCGACATGATCAAGTGCAATTTTCTAACCGCAAAGGCTGCGATTATACTCTGGGCATGTCCAAATTCATGGGCTGCATCCTCCTGAGGCCGCATTTGTAGACCGATTACGTCACAGCGACGCGCCGAAGGCTGTCCAAATTACTACCATATCCCAGAATTCATAGCGCGGCCCAGCCAAACTCCAGTTTCCAACAATGGCGGCCGCTACTAAGTTTTAAAATTACTCATACTAATCTTTCTGGGTCACAAAATAAACTTTTAACATATTTTCAGGCGAGAAAGTAGTTGTGTAAACATCAAATATCTGCTCGGTTTATCAAGATATCCCATATTTGCAAAAGTGCTTCGACGTTTTCAGAGGCGTCCTCTACCCACCAGCTCGACAGCTAGCCGGGAGCTCGAGGGTTACTGATGCGGCCGAGAACGGCACAACTCCCGGCACATCATTTTCAGATCACCGCGGAGTTTCGCTGCTCGGGTTAAACGTAATATATAAGTCACTTAGACAACCTAAAAATGTTATTGTTGGGCTTTTTTCAGTGTTTTGTTTGTTCGTGAGTAAATCGGTTTGGCTGAGATTAAAGTTATTAGATTAGATAAAATAAAACTTTATTAATCCCCCGGGTGGGTTCCTCCTTGGTTTTCACACAGCTGACTAAACGTCAAACAGAAAACTTATTAAACAGAAGTATGAGACAGTCGAGAATTTACACCAGTGTCTGGTTATATTTTAGATAGCAAGAAGCAGACGGCCGAGTTTATTAAACTCCACCGAGACAGCGGTGACGCTAATCAGAACTAGACCGTCCAATTTCACGCCTTTAAACTTTAAAGGCGTGTTTGTGTGTGTGTTTATACAATTGCTATTATGTTTGCACTTTATGTGTAATGTTACTGACTGCAGAGATCAGTAAGATGTGTGTATTTTTTATTTATTAGTTTTATTTATTTAATATTATTTTTTAATTGAATGACTGTCTAGTAGTTCACAGATGTCGAAAAACTGAGTGTGGTAAAGCCACTGATTTTGTTTATGTATATTTCTGCAATCTGCACATTGTACTGACTTTCATTTTAATGTTTACACCAGGGTTCCTTGTCAGCACTTTATGCTCAGATGTTTGTAAGCTAAAAATAAACTATTGTGTATGTTCAAATATACTGTTGTGATTGAAGAAGTTAAATAAAAATGTCAGTCATCAATTCATGCATCACCTCATGTCATCATAACAGAGGTCTGTCTTCCAGGAAAGAACAGTTTAAAATTAATGTAATATAGTATTGGCCATACTATATGATGTATTGCTTGTCTTTGTTTAATAATACAGAAGACAAAGACCTTAAAAAATAATCGCATATCGCATCGCAATCGCAATATTGGGGCAAAAAATCGCAATTAGATTATTTTCCATAATCGTTCAGCCCTACTATGCATGATAATAAAGCAAAATTAGGAAACTAAAAAAAACAAAAGTGTCACACCTTTTATAAAGAATTAAAAGGAAGAAAATAACTGAGGCAGTGGTGGAGATGAACACTCTTTTCAGTGCTCAGACTGACAGCCAAGTTTCTGCTGTCCTGAAAGATAAAAATCTGGCAACCAATTACAGCATACAAGAGGTGAATCTAAAATGGTTTGACTTAAAAGGAACATAATGGCACGCAGGCAAACAATA
The DNA here is from genome assembly GCF_057382095.1 of Aulonocara sp. 'chitande type north' Nkhata Bay. Taxonomy (NCBI): domain Eukaryota; kingdom Metazoa; phylum Chordata; class Actinopteri; order Cichliformes; family Cichlidae; genus Aulonocara; species Aulonocara sp. 'chitande type north' Nkhata Bay. The sequence continues at coordinate 27,477,121 of NC_141360.1, read as the reverse complement.
TACAACAGAAGAAGGCTACAGAGCATTAGGGAAGGACTCAGAAACAGATGAGTGCATTATTAGTGAGTCCTCAGTATGAGCTAGTCTAGGAAAGTAGAAACTGCTGACAAGAATTTCTAAATCAGTCATTCTGCCAGTTTTATATAGATTCAAAAGTCAACATATTTTTTATTATCATTTTTCAGCAGAGGAATGCATGCCAAAATCTAAATGTAGTCATTTCTGCTACTCATAAAAAACAACAAAACAAACACATTTTATATGCTTCAGGAAAAAAGGGTTCAGAGATGTTCTGGGTGATTAGCATCACCCTCGGTAGAGCCTTTGTGCTCCTGGCGATCTCGTAAAATTCCTGAAGTGCATTTTTTATATTTGCATCTGGAGAAATGTAACAGCAGTGGCAGATGCACTGATAAAATCATATAATAAAACAGATGTGTTAACATTACTAAAGTCCACATTAGGTAACCACTGTCCTTCTAAAGTGACTGCATTTAAGCACCAAACACTGACGATACGAACAAAGAGTCTCCTACTCCCACTGGAGTCTTGTATGATGGATTGTGATGGAGTTCGGTGTCCAAAAAAGATGCGGGGACAATATTCTTAGGTTTCCAAGCTGACCTAGCTTTACTTTAATCAATGTCCTCATAAATGATTTATTTAAAAAATGCCACGAGTCATTTAGACAGTCAGTCATTCAGCTTAAAAATGAGAAACCAAACACTGTTATATATATATGACAAGAAAAGCATCATAACCTCTCATACAATAAGCTCCAAAAATCTATTTCAATTTTAATCAGGATCAGTGTCCTGTTAAGAGTATTTATGAGAGGAGAACTTAGCCCAACATATCAAGGCTATCTTCCTCCTGAAACCTCGCCACCTCTTTCATGTTTTTATGACATGATCCCACTCTTCTTGTGTTTCAGTGATCAGCTCACACACAAACTGTACTGAGCCTGGGCTGCAGTAAAGAGCGTGAGTCAGAGAACATTAGAGTGCAGCGGATTCAGTCTTGAGGAGACACAGCTGAGACCAATGCCAGTGCCGCATTCAGCAGAGGCGAGACTCGACATGGATTTCTCACAGAAGCACAAACTACTTGACATTTGACTTTTCTTCCTGCTGCCCCTGACGTGGGCAGAAAAGGAAAGCTAAGGGGAGTGTGTCAATTTTGTAGTGGCAGAGAGGAATGGGAGGCTGTCGCACAGGATGGAAAACCTCGGCTAAATGCTCTCATCCTGAGCGCAATCAGAGCGTAGCACAGGAGGTGGATGCTCAGGTAGCGTGTTGATGAAGGTTTCCTGTCATCATCGCTTGTGAAAGACTAATTTTATGGTAAATGGTCTGTATTTATATAGCGCTTTACTAGTCCCTAAGGACCCCAAAGCGCTTTACATATCCAGTCATCCACCCATTCACACACAGGTGATGGCAAGCTACATTGTAGCCACAGCCACCCTGGGGCGCACTGACAGAGGCGAGGCTGCCGACACTGGCGCCACCACCAGTAGGCAACGGGTGAAGTGTCTTGCCCAAGGACACAATGACCGAGACTGTCCGAGCCAGGGCTCGAACCGGCAACCTTCCGATTACAAGGCGAACTCCCAACTCTTGAGCCACGATCGCCCCTCAGGCGTCCGTATCAACAAACATTAAGGCAGAGCAAAAGCATGTTGTTTGGATGTTTTAATGGAAGGCTGATTGTCATAATAACCGTAATAACCTTCCTCTCGCTTTTCCGTGCTCAGTCTCATTCCTTTACTCACTTTTTCATCTCTCTTCCTATTTTCTGGCGGTTTTCAATCCTCACTTCTGCCCTCTCCCTCTCCCTGCAGACAGAAATGCTTCTGGGGTCTACATCGATTGTAAGAACTTCACAAACCCTTTCATCACAAAAGCCCTGATTCAACAAAACCAGCTGCACTGCATCAAATGTGAGAAAACCAGCAGGTAAACAGCACAACAGTCATTAGACAGGTAATTAGAAACCAAGTAGAAAAGGCCTAGACAGGTGAAAATCATGAACAATGTGCTTCCAATGAGAGACATAAGATTGCAAACTGATGTTTTAAAACCATAATGTTCTTTCTTAAGTTATTTTTCTGAAGTAGATACAAGTCTCTGGTCTGAATTCTGACCTTTAAAATCGACAATTTAAAGGCCGCGTTCAGCAGGGATGAGGTGACTGAGAAATTCAGGGCTAAAACCGATGCTGGGCTGATAGCTGATGTCAATACTGATGTCTTTTCTGTCTTCGTCCCTCTTCTGTGCAAGGCAAACAAAGAAATCTCTATTTTCAATATGCAGCTAATCTAAAGTCTTTCCGTGCTTCATTACCCCAAATTCCTAAAAATTAATGGGATACAACAGGTGCAAAAATCATCCGCCGCCATTGCTCATTGTCTATTCGCCATCAACACGCTAAGTATCGTCAATACGTTCACTCTGTGTTAAAAGCATTTTCGGGTTATATCAATAACAGGCCTAATTATCATGGTACTGGTTGTGGACTCAGGAGCTTGACTGGTTGTGTTCTTGTTTATTATGAAAAATTCTTTGTTTGGCTTGCTGTTGTTCTACTTCTCATTATTGTACATGGTGATGGAGTAAAGGTCTATTGTTTCGGTCTCTGTTCGGTGTCTGTTGTATCTGCCCATTGAATTTAGCCATCAGCATTAAAGGCTCGTTTTTTTGTTCTAAACTTTGCCTTCTGTGTTCTGCACCGTGGTTCCTCTTCACCCCCACAATCCACACAACCACCAGATTATGATACTAAAACATATTGCTGCGTCTATAAATAAAGGAGAGGCTGAAATGGAGGTGGGTTGCAAAGCAGCTTGCAGATGCAGCAGGAACTGTCAGCGGACTAAAGCAGCCTTAAAATCACATGATATAAGATTTGCTAATGGGACATTAACTGATGTGGGCTGGCACTGATTTCAGGTGGTTTCCTCCTTTTTTTTTGTTTTAAAATAACCTTTATTTCTAACAATAGAACAACAACAGAACAAGACATTGGAGCAGAACATGGATACGCAACACATACAGGCACAAGCCAAAATTGGTTTAAGCAGTAGGACAGAAAGATCAGGGGATCTGATGGGATTGGGATTCAGCTCCGCATAGTGCTCGATTACAGTTCAAAGAGGAACCCTACATATATGATGACCTCCCTTTCTCCACATCTGTTATTGGAAAAACACTAACTGATGCACAAAGTTATGAAAAAGGTTTAAAAGTGAGTTTTGTTTCCCAATAATTAATCGTATTTCAGGAGTCATGCCTTCTCTAAAACATGAAACACCTAAGTTGACCTTTTTGTTTAACCGTCACGTACATTGTTCTGTCTTTTTGACCCTGACAGTTACAGCAGTAATTGTGTGTTGCTTGACAAATGATTCAGTCAGTCTTTGCAGGTAATGCACTGGTAATATGACTTTAACTTCTGTGTGGTCTACCTGTTGCTGTGTCTATTGTCAAAGGCTATTTTTAGGTCAAAAGTTGATTTGATATAACACCTTGTGACAGGTCTAGCCTCCAGGGAGTCAAATCTTGAGTAAGTCAAGTCCAATTCTAGTCCAAATTTAACCTTTGGTGAATGTCAATCCTACCTCCTGCTTCTTTCCTCTGTGCACTGTGTGGCAAAGACATAAAATGTACCAAAAATTCTTTAAAAAGCTTCACAGGAGAAAGTGACAGAGTCTACAGAGACTCGTTTCTTTTGGAGAAAAATGTCTTCATCTAGTAGCCCGAGAGAAAATTTGTGCCCAGCTTTTTCTTCTGTGCAGCCGATTGATCCGAGACTGTCTGCTGGTGTTAATCAGCCACCTTTATCTGGGCCAATCAGTAGGCCAAGCTCGTTTATAGTATGGAACGTCTAGACATCGTTTCACACACTGTTCCTAGTTCCCTGGGCTCTCGCAATAAATAATGCAAGTCCACTATCCTCTACTTTTGGGCCACTCTTTCCTTTCATAGAGCACGCGTTCCCACTGAAAGCAGCATTGGTTGGGTACATTGATGCTGGCTGTGTATTTGCATTTATGACACACTATGTTGAGGCAAAGGTTTGGACACAAAAAGCTTTCTGTGCTTTCATACCTATCCCAGATTATTACACTGTACCTGGGATGATCACCGATGCATGACAGCAATATTGTGGTAATATTGTGTGATGGATAAGAGTCCAAAGTGCCTGCAATGTTTTCTGTATATCATGACCAACATCCCCAAGCTGCCTCTGTAGATGGCAGAGTTCACATTTATCCGTCTACTGCAGGTAAAGGAGCCATAAAGAACATTTAAGGAGGAGCATTTAACTGTGGATCCCCCTGTAACCAGCATTGAAAATGTTTATATTTCTGGCCATCTTCACTTCTGTAAAAGCATCTGCCATTTCCTTCATCCTCATCTTCAATGGGCGTTCAGCCTTTTTCTTTCCCTCTGATGCCAGTTAACCTGTCTCTTATCTCACTTTATTTGCCACCAGGCTTTTCCCTTGTTGCTTTTCCAGCTCCATTCAACTCTCTCACATTGGTCCCTTAACTTTTCCAAAGAAACACACAAGTATACATTTGGACACATACCTCAGCAGTAGAGTCATTCGCTGTTCAGGAGTGGTGAGTAGACTGATAAGTATTAGTGAGAGAACGCACAAGCCAATGATGTCACATCGAGACAAAGCATTTTGTCTACACAGACACATTTTTGAGATGACGTGATGTAAACACACTGTAATAATGAAATTACATACTCATTTAGACATACTGTGTACATTATTGTATATTCCCTTAAGAATCTAGGCTAACACAAACAACAGTACAAATCTACAGTATTTAGCCAGCACAGACATACACACATGGGAAATCTTGGATTCTCATTTAAAATCCAACACACTGTATAAGCTCAAATGGTAATCATCCAAACAATTTTTCATTTTGTCTAAAATATGCATGTTTCTACGGTATGGTAACACACACACACACACACACACACGCACACAGATAGTGTTCATTCAACAGTAGACTGTTACAAACACAGTCTATCGCAGATCCTTCATGCCGACAGCAGGTGACTGTACAATGCATACATGATAGTTACCTGCTAAAATACGCGTGTATATATTATCACTCCCACTGCAGTTTATGTAAATATGCAAAATTACCTGAATGTATTTAGAGAATATAGCAAGGATTTGTAAATAATAGTAATTATTTCAGGGTTTTTTTGTTTTTTTAACCTGTCCACTTTTTTTCCAGTCAATTTTTTCAGGAGCTCTAATCAGAGGTTGGCACAATCAACAATCAACCACAATCAAACTGAGATGTATTTATCTTTCACAAGTGTGTCGCTTAAGTATTTTTTTGTTTGTTTTTTTGGCTAGACTTCTTTGCACTGGACTTTAAGGGACAGTTATTCCCTTTATACCCTCTCATTGCTCTGCAAAGGTTGCAGTTGGCAGGGTGGTCAAGTGATTGCAAAGAACGAGGGAAAGCAAGCGAGAGAAAGAGATGGTGAGTGGGCAAGGTCCAACTTCAGGCACTACCGGAGCGTGAGCCAGCAGCTCCAATTGATAGTGCCCGGGACCACCATGGTCTTCCACCACACTAAAGTCCGCTACAGGGATTTCCGAAGGGAACAATGCCCTTCACCTCAAAAGGGAGTCTGTGGCAGAGGTGACTTGAAATTCTGTGTCGTTTTCCATTTTCCTGTAGCCTGAGGATGGCTGAACAACTGCCACTCCTCTGCTCATCCTCTCTAGGTCTTGCATACTTTTTAGCATAAGCGGTCATACTTTAAGCTCAAAAAGTTAAAGCCAGGTCCCGCATTAATCTACTTTTTTTCTAGTGTTTCCAGCCACTCTTTAGGGAAATATCTAATTCTTTACCTGCTAAATGCTCCACTAAAACTTGTTTACTGTTAGCCACTGGGCTGCCAATGTACGAGGCTTTTCAATGAAAAGAGCAGTAAAGTCTGGGGCCGTAAAACCAAAACAATTAGCCGAAAGATGCGAAAATGTTATTTACAGCGGCGAGGAACTGCAGATAATGGGTGATAATTCATCACACTTAGCTACCACTTTGATGAGTGCTGCTTTATATGTTTTTATGCTCCCTTCTTAGGTTTTCCAAATCATATCAGAGATTTAAATTAGACCACTGATTGCCAATTTTCCCTTCTGAGATGCTGAGATCGGTTACTATATGTCAACACCTCTGCAGAAATTACCATATCACTATACATCTACTGTCACCTGTACATATAATCCCATTAGAAATGATATTGTTTGTCATCAAAGAGATTAGAAGAAGGCCGCAATGCGATTCCATATTTATCCATGTTTTAAGCTGAATGAGCGATAGTAAACTACTCTATTCAGTGTGCTCATTTAATTTTCACACTTCGCAGCACCAATAGCTGGAGAAGAAGCACTTAAATGCCGCTGTTTATGGTAGATATGTCGTCTCCTTTCTGGATTGCTTCACACTGATACGAATTCTCAATTTTTTGCTCGCTTACCCCACCCATTCACTGACAGCTACTTTGCATTACGTAGCATTATCTGCTTGTGGATTCTCATGAATACGCAAGTATTGTTCTCATCAAAGAATCAAACACACAAACAAATACCCCCAAGAACAGAAATAGATCCACTAAGGAGCTACAAAGACAAACAAACTGCACTCCTCTGTTTTGTCCGAGCGCAGCTGTAGTGCTCCTATACATCTCAAGCAGCAGCTTATTGGCTCTGAGCCTCAGCAGGGAATCGAGACACATTTGTGTCTCTGCTCTGTTCTTCATCCCTTAATACAGACTGTATTGGTTTACGCACTACAGCTGACCTTGTGGGAGCCAACCTGGTCCTCAAACAAATGAGTCACTGCCCGAGTTTCAGTTGGGAGCTGCTATTAAATAGATCTGTTTACCAGATGCAGAGGGTCGGAGAGTCTGCTTATGTGTGTCTGTCTTTGTAGGACTGGAACACATGTTCATGTTGCACTTTGTTCTGAGTTTCCCTGATTACTGATGTTCCTCTCATTTCAGTGTGACTGTGGAAGATGGTTAGGTCAAGTCAGAATGAAAGCAGATGAAGAGGAGGCAGGAGAAAAAGATTTCAGCATAATGCTACTGTATTTATAGTCCTTGCAGTGGTGTCCCTTTACGTCGCCGTTCCAACCTTGGGAGTCACTGAAGCTCAACCTACCACCACCATAATTACCTGCTCCCACCAATGCTGCGTTTCTCTTTCCTCAAGTGGCTCTCTACCATAAGACAGCCATAAAATAAACTGCAGCAATGGTTCAACTCAAAAAGTCATTTAGCTCCTATGTGGCCCCATAAAAGGACCCAAAATGTAAAGAGAGTTCATGCGCAAGAAGAACACTTTTTTATTGCCATCTTCTAAAAAACAAAGCTCTATATGAATTTGTGTTATCGATTCATAAAGTTGTTAAAAGGAATCCTGCCTATGAAGGCATACAAAGCTTATTATACTACAACTGAATCATGAAAAAATAATAATAATTAAAATGACATCAGTTGCTGGACCTTAACAAGCCAGGCATTAAACAAAACGCACATCAAGGCGATCGCACAACAAAACCTTGGCGTCTATGTGCTCCTTGCCAATCAAGAGGGCGTGTGTTTGTTATACAGCCTGCTGAGCTGATTAAACAGTCAGACCGTCAGGTACCTTTGTGGTCAGGGTTGTAGTTTGCTTTTAGAGGAAGCAACTGCCTTAGAGGATGGTTTGCCTAGTAAGAGATCCTCCAAAATGTCCTGTATTTCATGTAATTTTCACTCACCATCTGAGGGGGTTCAGACCTGTGTAAGAAAATTGTAGGCACAGCATTTGGTTTTCAAATGTTGTACAAGCCATAAAAAAAGACTCACACACAAAGGCAAGGTAAAATCTAAAATCCAAATGTTGAATCCACAAAGCAGGCAATGGCCATACATGAGGAAGCAGTCAGAAAGGCTAAAAAACCCAACGGAGGAGCAATAAAATTAAAAAGTCTACGAAATAATGAAGGTAAAAAACAAGGAACACAGCAGACAAAACATTAAGACTCAAGAAAACAAAAAGTGTGAGAATCTGTCTAGAAGATTGAGAATAACTAACAAGAAGTAACAGACTAAACACAGGTAACACTGATGAAGGTGGGGCAAACATATGAACATTGTTTAGATCAATAAAGTATCCACCTGTCTATAAAACGGGAAATTACCCAAGAAGCCCCGCATCACGACAATAACCAGCAGCATTTCTGAGCGCTTTCAGTCGACTAGATACTTCAAAGGGAAGTGCGAGGGAGGTGTGGGTCTTTGTTCACAAGCTTGTTTCTGTTCTTCTTGTTATCAACAGCCGCGCTGTGAAAACTAATATAACTTTCCTTGTATTCATTCAACTGGAAAAGGGTGGCATTTTCTTCTATACTGCTACAATAATGGCCAGCTTGAAAAAGCAACTTTGTAATGTTAACTCTGGAGTGCAACCACTTCTGATCACTGCCTTAGAGTGAAATGAAATGAACTGTTTCCATATGATTTCGGTATATTAAGGTATTTGGCATTTAGACCAATAACAAACAGGTATGCCACACAAATGAGGGTGGAGCAAACACCGTCAAACACCATAGGAGAACAGGTCTGTATCAGGTTTTAATCAGTCCCGTTCCAGATACAGAACAACAGCACGATTTGGTAAGAATCAGGTTTGTGCCCACCAGGCTTATCACAAATTTATCACTAAAACAAATGCTTGCTGCTGCTGCTGGAAATGAGGTTGATGAGAGTACAGAACAATAGGGCCTAACAAGCTTAGTACAAGCAAGAGGAACAGCAGTGTTGGTTGTTGTTCGTCATAAAATAGCTGCATTTCATTAGCCTTTGATTAAGTGTACCTGGTAATACAGGTGTTTATTACCGAGTTTCAACAAAGGATTCATAGCGTCAGTGGGACCTTAAACATGCCAGGCAGGGCTTGAATGATTAGTGAGTTAATCACATAGGCCAGCCAAAACTTTGGGTGCTGTTGTGATGTGCTGTTTTCATTATTTTCTGACATTTGAAAGAAATGTCAGAGAAAAACAACAGAGACATTATTGATGAAGGAAAACAATCCGCTCTACTGCCTGGTGAACTAGAGATTCATTTTCTTTAGACTCCTCCGAGTGAAATAGGTTCATTTGCAAAATACTAATCAAATCTGTACACAATCATCACTAGACTCTAAAATATCCCTCTTTGTGAAATATAGACCTCAACTGAAAAAAACAACAACAAAAATGGGGTGTATTATTTCCATTATTTATTTATTACATGCAGACAATCATTTGAGTCTTTGGCAGGTGGAAGATGAGCTCTTACGATTGACTATTAAGGGAAATATTTTGTATTCTGTTCATGATTTTCATTACTGACATTACTGACTCCTCATCCTCAGTTCTGATGTCATCACTCTGGTCCAGTTATCTTTTTGTTCTGATTAGTTTTCTGTTCTTTAAAAACTATTTTCTGTTATGAAACTCTGCCTTTCAAACCAGCAACACTGGTCCTCCCCTTCAGCTGTCCAACTCATCCTGGATGTTCAATCATTCCTGTGTCTTCCTACCATCTGCACTCCCACCGTCTAAATTCTCGGGGTTCTTTCCTATTTCCTATCTTTTTTTTCATCGCTTACATCAGCTCTCTACTATGTTGCCCCGTCGCACTAATTTGATGTGAATTTTTACCATTCACCAAACAAACTTTCTTCTACCTGTTCCTTTCTATAGGACAAAAACAATTTGTACCAATAGTTTTGACGGCTCATTCTCTCGACTTTTTAAAGTTATTTTTATGAGTTAGCTATGCAACAATTCTCAAATTCTGGGAAATCATATCTCAAGAATTAAGCCGCACAAAATAAATTCAACAGGCTTCTTTTTTACAAAGAGCTGGTGCAATCAGCTCCATGAGAGCAAACAAAAACAGGATTTCCTCTGATTGCTGGATGTGGAAGACAGAAAAATCTGCAATAATAACTGGACAGCTCATATTTGCTCTCCCGTGTTTAATGTTTCCAATCTGTTTTGTTTTGTAGGACACATAAGCCAGAGCTAATATAAACAGTTTAAACAAGGGTTCTTTTTCGGATAAATATTGGAGTAGGCAGTGCGAGCAGGAGAGCTGTGGATGGTGTTTGACAGACACATGACTGTTGGCAGAGCTGCTGTGGCTTGGCAGGAGAACAGGCGACATATCACCAGTCTGTATCAGGGTATGATGCTCTCACTGGCACAGATATACATTAGAAATTCAGGACAGGTTTGACCAACATGTCTGCATAACCTACATAAACTCAGACAGACACCGAACAGACAGGTCGGACGCCACTAGAGGTCTCTCTGCATGAACGAAGCGCTGCACTGTGGAGAGCTCATTTCTCTCAAGCAGACCCCAGGGAGTAGGAGAGGATAGGAGTGGATAGAGGAGATGTGAGGACAGGGCCACTCTCTGCTGTCCTTGTTTCGCTGTCAGAGAGCTTCACTTCCAAACGTGAGCGGAGCCTCTAATGTTACCAAGACCAAGACTTCTTTAAAGGTTTCTGTGAGGTGCCGCAAAGTCAAACAGCTCTGTGAAGCGCAGCTGGAGGGGGTTTACTGATTATTTCAGCCTCGTTTCCTGTTCAAAGCAGACCTTTCCACCACAAAAAAGAGTGGGTTCCTTTCCAGAAAAATATGTCCGCTGAATGCAAATGTCAAAATATTAGAAAGCGGATTCATGATGCAATATCGATCGCCCTGAAAAAAACCCAGCATGCTCAACAGAGGTGATAGAAATAAAAAGAAGCAGAGAAAATGAAAATTTTATTGATTCTATAAGAATCTCTGTCTCAATTTAGCAGCGTCCAGGTTGAGTATTTAAAAAACAAAAAACAAAGACATATTTAACCATGCTGTTAGAAAAAAATCCAGAATTACTTTCTGTGCAAAGACCCCTGATTAAAAGAAAAAAAGGAGAGAAGTTGGTGTAATCTCGGACTCATGACCATGATACAGTGAAACATCTGTGTCAATAATTATGTCAAACAGTGAAGTGCCTCGTTTCATCTGCATTGTATTACATAATGGCAGAGCCAGGCGCTTATGCAATCACGTCTACTGTGGAGCTAGCCTGCTTTTTAATTGGAGACTGAATTATAGACTGTCCTAACCATAACCACGCTTGACTCTGCAAAGGAAAGAAGAGCAGGGCTGAATAATTTTCCATCAGATGGGGGAAATTTTAATGCAGGAATTATAGTGAATTTCTAAAATGTTGCCAGTAGGGAAACACTAGGCTGGGATTCAGAGGAAAAGCACCACATACAGTAATAGATGTTGTGAAAAGCTGCTGTTTCAATCTCAGAAGTGATCTCGAAATTCCAAACTTTCTTCCTCACCATGCTTGATGAGTTATTTAGTGAAGATCTGGTAAAAAAGGGGAAAAAAAGCTTGTTTTCTCCGAACAGATGTGCTCCACGCTACTTTGATGTTATCAGTCGAAAGGCTGACGAAAGCACTGGACATCAAGATATCAATTTGTTTTCCGGGATCTTCCACAACAAGAAAGCAGAGCTGCTGAATGCTGATGGTGAGGAGGGACTAAATCAATCATTACTTAGGGCCTGATGCTGCGTTTGTTGCACTGAATTTATACTTTTCTGTGGCTGCTTCTGTTCTTTTGATTCTAAATCCTGCTGCAATTATTTCCCACAAAATAAATTATTTTGTGTGTACATCCAATATTTAAAATAGAAATGTAACGCAAAGTTTGCTTCTCTATTAATAATCAGATCACTCACCAGTATGACTTTGATGAGCTGAAAACTCACCAGCTGTCTTTTATTTACACAGCTGACAAGTTACGGCCTAGCTACCTGTACAAATCATCTTAATCCGCAAATATAAAACATGCAAGAATCCGCCTCGGTATCAAAACAACCTGGCTGTGCTGCCGAAAAGGCTCTGAATGTTTGCACTGCACACTTTGGGCGCATTGGTGGTGACTCAGTGGTGACTCTGAGGTAGTTCCAGTGCATCCATCAGATCCTTGCAGATGCTCGGTTTAGGATTTGCAGAGTTTGAGAACCGGCTCTTGGGTTCGTGTTATGTGGAACGATGCATTCCCCCAATGCAGGAGATCAAGCAGTGCTATTTCTAATACAGCGTGTGGCTCTTTCACATATCAGTTTACATCTAAAAAATTAGGAATTCTTCAGTCAGTTTTCAGTGTTACAACATAAATTTTTCTATCGTTAAGGTATTTGCTACAGCACACGGCTGTAGTGCGGTGCAGTTGTTATTCTGTTAATCATTACACGTAGAATAAAAAAACTATTACTTGTAAGGGTTTCTACACCTGTCACATCCACCTGTCTGCATCCATTTTTACTCTGTGTTTGAAGATGTGCCAAAATGTGTGTGTAACGTCTGAATGTGCCGCAAGCTCTTCAAGTGTTTAAATAATGAGAGAGAGAGAAAGAGAGTGAACGGCTCTCAGGGAGAGACAAACAGTGAAAGTATGTAAGTGTGTGTGTGTGTGTGTGTGTGTGTGGGTGAGAGAGCAAGTGTATGTCTGTGTGGTGGTTAATGATGAAGATATGCTGTTCTTCATAGCTCCTCTGAGTTGTTTCAACCTGCTGCTGTTTCTTTGATGATCCCCAAACACACACACACACGCGTGCGAGCAAATATATACAACACACGCATCCCCACCGTCTACCCAACCTCCTTCACGTCATCGGCGAGACCTTCTCTGAGCAGTAATCCTTACGGACCCTTCAGAGTCATCATCAGTCATCTAGGCATCTACATCTCTATGGCAATGACCTAAATTCTTCCAAGTGTGAGCAAATGTATGCATGTGTGTTTGTTTTATCTTTATCGATGTTAATGCTGTGAATGTCTAACATGTAAAAAGCAAGCACGTGAAGCCACACAACTAAAACAGGAATAATATACTGCAGGCTGCTTGCCAGTGACTTTCAAATGACATGAGTTTCTGGCAGATCTGGAGGCTATATTGGCAGGATAATAGAAAGAAAGACTGCAATGTGGTGAGATTAAAGCCTAAAAATAAATTGTCTTCATGATTAAAAGAAATCAACCTTGACTGTTGGAAGGGGATGGGGAAGAATGTTTAAAAGCCATGACAGTACTGTAAAATAAATTCAATTTCAAACTGTTTCACAAATGTGTCTTGTAATGACACATCTCGCGATGATTATTTTATTTAGCGAGCCAGAACCAAAGATTTGTCAGACAAGTAACTAAAAGGTCACCAAGTTGGCGACCTTTAGCCATGTTTTTCAGCTAAGCTTGTTTTAGAGTGTGCACTCCAGAAGCTGTCATCACAAACAGAGAGTGCAAGCTGGCCAAAAAAATCAAGTTTCACCCAATTTAAATAAAGAAGAAACTCACAAAAAACTTTGGATTTTGATAAATTTATAAATGATTTATGGACTGTAAAACCTGCAGTCAAAAGTCTGGAGTTGCATTCACTGAATCCACTGTGCAATGATTTTGTTTATTTTTCTACAAGTCTCATGATTTAAAGGCTCAACTACCAGAGTTTCAGCCAAAAATGTTGTTAAGCCTGGTGGCTGTGACAGGACGGGAGAATGAGTGGTGGAGGTGGAATATTGCACATGATTAATGTTACTATTATGCTAATTGTGTGGCACAAATGGAAAAGGTGCACAGGTAGCCTAAAGGTTGTAAATACTTTAGCCTATAAAAACATAGCTGCCTAGACTAGGTAACAACAGAGTTCTTGCCCCTCTGTTGCCCCGCCCCCCGTAAATCTTTCTATATCCGCCACTAACCACGAAAAGCACCCTGACTTTTTTTTTTTTTGCAGTTTGATTTTTGTCAATGAGTTATCACCTCTTGCCTCTGCCTTGAACCTTGTAAATAAGTCAAGACTGAGCTACCGCAGCAGCTGTGTCTGTCACCATCTGTAGTTTTTCCTGTGGACATCTTCTTCCTCATCATGTTTGAATAGCCTAAAACATTTATAGATGTTCCTGGAAGAACTGCAGTCTTGGTACCAATGCTGTGAATGATACTTACAAGTACAGCGGCATTTACAAGATTTTGGTGTCAAACTGTATTTTAAGCATCTGGTCAAATCCTACATTGATGAGACGATAATTAATTGTGGAAATATCTAGTTTTTGCATAAAGCAATGTATTGTTCTTCCATTACGGCATAAATAAGATGATTTCTTAACTCAAGTACAACCCTAGTAGTTCATTCGGTTTTAGATAAACTAACTGATATCAGTTTATTACAGAGGGAAGCATGTGGATTTTTAAATTCAATGTTATACTTTTATAACTAATGGATTTCCTGTGAATGAGTATAACTAATAAGCAGAGTGATAAAAATCTGAATTCACATTGCATAAATCTACTAATAACACAATCTTTCTCTGGTGTGAGAAAGAATTTGAATCTCTGACATAAAACCTTTTGTATTGTTGCTATAATTTGAGTGTTTTTTTCCCCATCTTGATGATACGAGGTGTCTTTGAAGAGTCTGAAAATAGCCTCAGAACACCCGTTAGTGACCTTCTAGTTTTCATAAAAACAGAAGCTAAGCTCTAGTTTGAATATTAATAGATGAAGGGCACAAATTGGGGCTATTCTACTTTCAGCTTTGCTTGTGAATGGAAGCATATGTCATTGTTAGCATTTGAACTAGATATTACTGCTCTTGTTTCTCCAGAGAGAAAACAGCAACAGTCCATTACTGTGAGCAGCACAGGTTCGTACTCTGTATGTATTGTGTGTACGCTCTTGTTTAGTTAACAATGCAGCTGCTGCTTTGAACCTGTGATCCCATTAAACAAAGACAAGAAACAACAGCATCTCTGACACCATAGCTAGATTATCCGTGCATGTTATTAATATTGATTGCAGCAACGCCTTTAAATATTATGCACATTTTAAGTGTGTCTTGGAGGGATATTTACAATTTCAATATGCATTCTTCAGCAGTGAAATACCACTTGCTGTCTAATTAGTTTTCCTCAGAAACATTTACAAAGGGCTCTGAAAGGTTGCGGGAAGCTTGATCTAAAAGCTCTCTGACACCAAGCAGACTGAGGACAATTTCACACTGTGCTCGGCTTTTATCAGTCTCAATAGAGAAAGGCGTGTGTAGGATAAATATTGTGTTCGAAGCCCACGCAGAGGTCAAAACTGTTCTGGAGTTCTGAGGTTAAAAAAACTGGGATAAAGAAACTACCAGTTACTCCTGTTTCAGTAACATTCATGTTTAGTTGATCAGTACAGGATGAACTAAAAGTAGCGATTTCAAAATTAAAAGCATCACAATTAAAAAGAAAATGTTAAAAATGAAGAAAACACCCCACCTAAAAGCAATAAATGTAGTGCATCTCTAAATATTGAGACTCAAAACGTGAACTAGTTCTTCCAAAATTAGCTCTTTTCTGAAGAGCTTATTTCTTTTGAAGTTTTTTTCCCCTACATATGGCAGCAGTCTTCCAATTTATTTTTGAGTGAAGAGCATCTGGTTTTTGATTGAAGCAACATCTCTGCTTTGGCACCTGAGACCCAACAGCAGAGTGTGCAATTACCTCTAAGGCTGGGGAAACATTATATGACATTAAGGCTGATTATATCCAAGATGAGACAGACCCGTTGGAGCTTTGTGAGCAGACACAGAGAATCATAGGAGTTGTGTGAAAGTTAAGGTCTTCAACTCTTGCTCTTACTCTTCAAGCCAACCAATACAGTTACTTGTGATTTAGTGGTACAAGAACAAAAACTGATCTTTTCCAACCTATGCAAATTGTAAGCTCAATCTCTTGTTCTTAGTTTAAAGGAGCGACACCTATTGTGGTCTTCTGCTGCTGAAGTACGTCTGATCATCTGCATACCTTGGTTTTAATGACTGGTTATTTGAGTTATGTCCCAAAAATGCTTCAGTGGGAAATCGATGTCATAACTTATGACATAATTGGAAACCCTTCTTATCCCAACCATGCAACTTTCCATGCTGTTCGGTCACTGTGGGCTGCGTCGACTCGCCATGGAGTTACATTTCTCGGGAGGTGCTGCCAGGTTATGTGGAAGATTACGGCGTAGAGTTAAGAGGGGTTTTCTATTACATCCTAAGTTAGGATGTGGCTTTTCAGTTGATACATAATTCAGGCATTACAGTTGCCTTACTATCTACATTGAATCAGTCTGGCCATTCTCCTCTGGCCTCTGGCATGAACAAGGCATTTTTACCCAGACACTAACTTGGTAACCATGTCAGAAGCATCTTCTAAATAATACATAATATAATAATCTGTTATAGGAAAGGTTGTCTGAAAAAGACTGACAGCGGGGAAGCTGCAAAGAAAACCAGATGAAAGCCACAAGCTGAAACCTGCATTAAAAAATAAAGTGTGTGTGTGTGTGTATATATATATGTATATATATGTATATATATATGTATATATGTATGTATGTACCCATATAGAGGTGTAAGCTCTTTAAGGGTGCGTTCATTACAAAGATACGTTCTTAAACAAAGGTCTGTTTTGTCACAGTATTTTCTGTAATTAAATTTCTACAGTTGAGTAATATGTATGTGTATATGTATGATATGTAAAAACACAACTATCTACAATAAATTGTTGAAAGGACAAAGTTCCTTTGAGGTGTCAATACTTTCTTTTTATACTAAACTCTCAAGAGAACATAAATGTTTGCATTACAGCGGTCCCTCGTTTATAAAAATATATAAAAAAAATATAATAAAAATTATAAAAATATCCCACGATTGATGAAATCAGCCAACTTTATATTTTACTATTATTATAGATGTTTCAAGGCTGTAACAAGCATGCAAAATTGAGCAATAAAAATCTGTGAAACAGTGAGGCAGCGAAAGGTTGATTTGATTTGCATTCAAATATCTCAGTCAATACAGAATAAAGATTACCACAAAGCAAGAAAGCACAAGACAAGGCTAATCAAAAGGTATTGGCTGAAGCATATGCTTATTACGTCAACCCTTTGGTGAAGCGAGGGACCACTGTAAATCCGTCATGCAGCTGTTTTTTCCCAGTTATTTAATCATGTAATTTAGGTACTGTGAGCTGGAAGTTGTGGACGGGTGATTGTGTAAATTGCCTTGAAGCAGGTATCTTATCAAAGTAAAATATGGTGATTTTATTTCCTGTCTGATGGAACTACATAATCTGTGATCGGTTTTTCAGTGGTCAATCGTCTTCCTTTTCTCTTCCAAAATCAATTACTGCTAACGCTAGCAATGTAGCCCTAGCCTTTTCCATCCTGCATTCACTCTTCTAGCTTCTAGGCTACGTTCACACTGCAGGTCTTAATGCTCAATTCCGATTTTTTTGATCAAATCCGATTTTTTTGTGTGCTCATTTACACCACAAATAAAATGTGACAGCAAACATGCTCTAGTGTGAACCCTAAAAGCGGCCCACATGCGCAAAAATTTTGCTTTAAGTTATAGTTATTTTGTTATTTTCATATGGCCTAAGAATGATCCTTATTGCTGTTTTAGAGAGGAGCGGTGCTTCAAAGGATAGTTGCAGATTGCTGTCAGAATCTGCAGATTATACAGTACAAATAAAATGTTCACGTTTCTCCAACGTTGTCTTCCCAACAGTTTCACTGACATCTGCACTGGATGGCCAGGAAGCATTCACGATGTCTTCTCGGGCGCTTCTCTGGCGCTGATAATTGGCGTCTGTCTTGTTTCAGTGACGTAAAAGGCGGATTTAATGCAACATGACCATTCAAACAGCAGTCGCTTTCTAAAACATCAGATATGTACTGGATTCAGTACCACATACGAAAGTGACCTGGGTCGGATTTGAAAATATCGGATTTGTGTTGTTCACACTGTCATACCATGATCGGATATGGGTCG
Organism: Aulonocara sp. 'chitande type north' Nkhata Bay; assembly: GCF_057382095.1. Lineage (NCBI taxonomy): Eukaryota > Metazoa > Chordata > Actinopteri > Cichliformes > Cichlidae > Aulonocara > Aulonocara sp. 'chitande type north' Nkhata Bay. The sequence continues at coordinate 27,459,164 of NC_141360.1, read as the reverse complement.
CATAGGGTCCAAAAAGTCGGATTTGATGCGCTTTCGCCTGCAGTGTGAATGTAGCCTTTGTCTCTTGTGCTGTAGTCAGTTGGATTCCAACTACACCGACTGGGACTGCGTCTGGCAATGGTTGTTTTTGTTCTGCTCTGGAGAACTGCTGCAAGTTGAAAGGCCACTCTAGCCAGAACCAGCAGCATGTGGAGAACCTGTTCATTTATGAACAAGGACTACTGTTGCCAGCTGCAGTCTAAGACAGTGACATTGGACTTAATCATAAAGATGACACTCGAGCAGCAAACAGAATCACATCTTGCAGGAGCTTTCTTCTCTTCAGGAACTCTCTGCAGGAGGGGGAGATACAGGAGAGGTGGAGGAAGATCTCAGCCTGGGCGTTTACCGTCTTATGTAGTCTGGAAGATGTGTGGTTGGTGGGGTGGGTGCAGTTTTCTCTGTGGTGGGGTTGGGTGGACTGTCCAGGGCTCTGTGGAGCCGGGGGGCGCTACTGCACTGGGCCCCGGTCTGATGGGCCTGGGCCCCCCTTCCCTGGCGGGTCGCGGAGGGTGGGAGTGCCTACTGGGGTCAGCGGGGGAGCTGGCCCCAGGGAGGGGTTACCTGCCCCTCCCTTCCTTCCCTCCCCATCTCCAGCTGCCTCCCTCTTCCCGCTCCTCCACAACCACCCACACATGCAGGGCCTTGGAGTGGGGGTATGTCACCAGGGTGCAGAGGAGGCTACCCCCCCCCCCCCCCCCCCCGTCCCCTTCTGGCTGCCTCTGCCTCAATTTTATCCCACAACTTAGACACTCACATTATTCACACTCTCATTACACATACATATAGGATCTTGGGGGTGGGCACAATCACGGAGTCCAAATCACCATCAGGGTGTACACCCCACCCCTGACGTCGTTGCCCACCTCTCAATTTTAAATACACTTAGTCATTGAGGGTTAGCAGGAGGGACTATGCGCTTACCTGCTGCTCCTTGGCAGGTAGCTCCATGCCCTCCTGGGTTTTAATTGCACCTTAGAACACATATGCATCAACACTACAATGAGCGGGTGGAGGGAGGTTTGGAGTCTTCTCCCACCCCCATTCTCTGCGGCCTGCTGGAGCGGGAGGGCTAGTAGGAGGAGTTGGCCGTCCGACTGCGGTCTGGGGTGTGGGGCCTCCCTGCTGCTGCGGAGTCGGGGTGGTCTGCCTCTCCCCACCGCAGGGAAAAGGGTAACACCACCTGGGTCTGGGTGCAATTCCCCCCTCCAGGGGCAAGGGTACCTAGACCCGGTTTGTAGAGTACGCTTGGGGAGTGTGAATGTGTGTACAGCGTCTCTTTATGTCTGTCTCCACGTTGGTTGAGTGTGGAGTGAGTGCATATGAGAGCATGAGGGTGGGAATGGATGTTTGTATCTGTGTGTGCCTGTATGTCTGTGTCTATATGTCAGGTTGGGTATCAGACGCCACCTCTCTGGGGACACCTCAGGCCCTCCAAGGTTTGGAGGCCTATCTCCACCCACCACCACTTCCCCTGCCGGTGGCGGACTCCCTCAGGTGTCGGTGTGTTGGTGGTTCTTTGTGTCTGGGGGTGGGCGTCCGGGTACACACCGGCTCACTCCTTGGCGGCCGCTTGTCGGGGCCTGGGGCCTGGGGCTCGCTCGGGCCCCTTTGGAGGTGGGGTGCCCCCGGCCTCTCGGCCTAGGGCTCGGTCACTCAGGCGCAGCTGGGGGCCGGCGGAGCTCACGGGCGCGTCACTGCAACTCCCCCTGACTTCTGCTCCGCGGCTGCTGGGCGAGCCCTCATCTGGGACTCTCCTCAGCTCTTACTGGGACAGTGGCGCGGCTGCCCCTCTGTTGGTCTTCCATGGTCTCTTGTGTTCTGGGGGCCTCTGGATGTCTGGAGTTTTGATCTCCTCCATACCCGCTTCACACCCTGGAGGACGGGGCTGTGGCCCCCCCACACTCCCTAGCAGATCATTACATGGAGAAACCTTTGGAATGCAAGCATGCTGATCCACACAGGTATGCACACATGGGTATTCACAGACGCGGACTAAAGCTTTCTTGGCTGCTGCCTCAAAGCACACTGTGCGCTGTCTATCTTGCGTGCTGCACAATATCGTTTATTATTTAGTAAATACTGATATCTATGACTAGCTAGTTTATTGTGATGGTGCTTTGTTTTCTCTATTATTATGTTGCTCTTTGTCGTTTGCTGTCTCCTCTGTTTGTTTTTTTTGTTTGTTTGTTTTTTTTTCTCCATACAGGTGACCCAGGAGTTCTTTTTTTTCTCTCTCTCTTCCCCCCCCTTCTCACCGTCTCTTCTCCCCTTTGGTTTTCTTTCTTTCTCTCCCCCTCTCTCTCTCATTCATTCCCCCTGTCCTATTTATTAAAAAAAAAAAAAAAAAAAAAAAAATGACAAAGGATGAACTGAAGCTCTGCCATCACGTAATGTCGCATACTGCTGTTTCTGATGTCATTTAGAAAAAAAAAAAAAAAAAAAAAAAAAAAAAAAAAAAAGAATCTGACTCTGTGGGGAAAACAAAGTTTGGCTCCTATAGCTGTTTGGCCATTATTATTAATCACTACAAATGTACTTTATGCAGCCAAGAGTTTTAAATTGATTAAAGCAATTCTTTACACCAGAAAAGCTATTTGTCTTTGAAGACATTCCAGGAGTTAGATGTTAATGTATATAATCTAACACAAATAAATGGTGCTTTACAAGAACATTATCTTTATTATAAATAAACACACAGAAACATGTTTGTTTTTTTAAGAAGGGATAGGGAGCATTTTTTGTAAAGGCAGAGGAAGTATTTGCATATTATATATTAAGCAGTAATATTTAGAACACACACCCACACACATATCAGTACAAGATTATTGTATTGATGTGCGTGTCCCAAATCTGACTTCTTATCAGCTGTGTGCGTCGCTTCACCACCCTAGAATGAAAATAAATGAAAAAGTCAAACAGCGCAGGTGCAATCTTGTGTGTGTTCTGTTCTCGTTCTTCAGAATCGAACATAATAGCCCTCTGCCACCTGTGCTTGTTGCAAATCATCACTTTTACACCATGTCTCCAAATAATAAGTGACCGATGTCTGGTGCTGAAAGTAGCTAAACAGGATCCTTTGCTCCATGCATGAGTTTATCGATCGCGCGTCCTTGAGAAAACACTTTAATTTTGCGCCAGGTGGTGCAGGCATGTAATGTGCTCTTTAATAATCTTTAGGGTGATGCTGATTACACAGGGAGAATGAGTTTATAGTCTGGCAAACCTCCGCAGACCAGCGCTGACATCACGTCTGTCTCCATGGCAATGTGGAAGAAACGTAGGCTGTTGGTATCTGGAAGCAACGCGAGTGAGGAGAGGAAGGGAGGCAGAGATAGAGGGAGACAGACAGAGAAAGAGAGTGTCGGAAATCCTCTAGGAGAGGCGTGAAGGAACATAGTGTCAGGAAGCTACCCGCTCTGAATACTAATATAGGAGGCTATAGATGGACAGGCGAGCACGTGCACACCCAAACTCACACACACACCAGTCAGTGACACGGTCTCTCTCAGTTTTGTCAACAGTCAGACAGTATCAAGTGAAAAATGGCCTTTGAGCACAAATGTCACCAAAGCCAACGGTGATATTAAAGACTATTGGACTAAAGCTTCGGGCTGCTCTCTCCACAGAGAGCCGACAGCCAGCGAAGAAAGACAAAAGAAAATGGAAAAACAGATAAATATGAAAACCTGTTCTCACATCTGATAAAGTATTTCTTTCTGTCAGTTTCACATCTTGAAATAAAAAGACCTCTGAAAGGCTGTGACTATTTTGTTAGAGCCACGTAACTCTTCAAAGCCTTTTAAGTGTCCTAAATTTCACCACCCACTAGGTTAAAATCAATCATTAAGAAAATGTTTTCACATTGGAAAGTACGTTTTTGTGCCAGTGTAGCCGTAGCCTTTGCAGAGCCGTGTTTTGCCTTTCATAAATGCAGCAAGAAAATCTTGTCAATTCATCTTTGTGGAAAAGTTCAAGCTCAATCAATATAAGAGCCTCTTGTTTGAGTCTAGTCTAATAGTTTTGGAAACAATAACCCCGGCCCTGAGAAGTCCTCGTGATTCATGCTCTGTACTGCATGCAGGTTGGAGGTGAGTACATAAAGGACAGGAAATGCTGCAGATAGGCAGAAGTGTCCTGGAAAGCAGCAGCTGCTCTTATCTGCTTCCAGCATGCAGACACTTCAGAGTAAGGAACACGGGGTGATATGATTCTGATGTGATGCTATATTTTTAGTAACTGACAATATATTAATATCTCTACGAGACAGATTTGTGTTATTGACGCAGCACAACCTTTATGTATGCTAAAAATATCAAAATCAAATGCATAACAATATAAATCTGACACTCATATTGGTTTCTTTCTCTTTTATTAATGTCAGCGACACCAGCCTTCTAAGTTTTATTAAATAATATTCACAATATTGATCCAGCGCTGAAATACAGGCTGTCTGACTCTGACATGTAGGAGGAAGTCCACAACATGTAACCTAGGGATGCACTGATCCAACACTTAGTCTTCGTTATCGAGGTCAGTCCATGTTGGCCATTTAAATTCATCTTGTCCAATTGTTACAACATCTGACATCAACAGCGTTGCACAAGTTGCAAGAAGGGCTAACAAATCCCTCTTGTGGTATTTTATATTAGCTCCATGGAGAAGTGTGCTTATTGGAGAAGTTTGCAGCTCGTTTTTCATGATGAATAGCTGATGAACTGTGAAATTTTGCTAATGTTAGCTTTAATTCACCTGTCTCTCTGCTCTTCTCCAGACACATGGACCATGTACAAAAAATTGGGCACAGTAAACCATAAAACAGTTGCAGAAGACTTCGGCACGACCAAACTTTTGCAGCCGAAATTGTTCCTTTGAAACAAGCCAAGGACCAGGTCTGCAAGCGCTTGTAGTCAGCTGCGATCTTCAAACCAATCAACAAAATGGAGATAAAAAGCCAACAGACACAGTCTGCCATCGGTCTACTTTGGTTAGTGAATTAATGGAGTTCAATGGCGTTGTTTTTTGGGTTCAAAAAATGCACTGCAGATTAGTTAAACTGATTAAGCTACACCGACTCAGTGATCGCAGTCAGCCCACATCAGACTGTAATAGTTTGTAGAGAGGTTGTCTCACACCAGGCAATCTCTGCAATTGCCTCTCAATCAAAACAGGATTTTCCCCTGCTGGCCATTAGATTCAGTAGCATTGCAGTTCTAATTTGAGGTCATTGCTGTTCTGATTTAGGGTTTTTGAAAACTTTCCATTTCCTGAAATTTATATAATGCCTTTGGTTTGAATAATTAGGAGACAATATGTATAGCAAGAAAGAGAGGGAAAGTATGTTTAGCGCTGTAGTTATGTCAGCAATTAAGTAACAGTCACCTTTCTGAATTTATACAAAATAAGTGACAATTTGCAAAACTGCTTTGCTGAATTGGTATTCTCCTCCTATAGTGTAGCACCTATACCTCAGTACCTTGACAGGCAGACCTGCCATAGCTGGCAGGTTGTCAAGCCTTGGAGTTCTTTAAAAGATCGAGTGTAGGGCTGTTGTTAGAGAGACCTTCCTTTTTTTTTCCGAAAACCAAAGACTCAACTCAAAACTGGCAAAAATTAATTAAACAGTACACTTTCAAAGGCAATCTGTTAGGTCAGAGCTTATAGTAACCAAAACATAATGTGATGTGCTATTTTCTCCTGTGTAGAAGCTGGTAGAGTTTAGCAGTTCTCTGCTGCCTAAATCTTGACTCCGTCATGCTTGTCCAAGTATGCAAGCTCAGTGTCCAAACAGGTTTACATTAGACTCAAATCACAGTCTGACACTTTGGCAGGTGTAGTAACACTCACTGACTGATCAGGGCTTAGTAACTGTTCAATTATGCATAAGCTCATAAAACAACAACAAAAGGTCATTTGTTGCAGAGTAGGCTGAATTAAAATGTTGTTTTACTTCATGAAAGTAAGAAAAAGACATCAGTGGATCTCTATGTAGGTATTCAATTCTGATTAATCAACTGCAGGAAAACCACAATAATTACAGAGGGGACGTACAGAAGTGCTGAGATTCTTCTGCTGACTTTCCCTCTGGGCTTGTGCTGGGTCTTTCTAGGATGCTAAATGGATTTGGACTTGTTTTAGCAGCTGTTAATAAAATACAAACTTATGACGGATCGTTAGCCCAAGTAGAATTATGTTTGGACCTTGGATTCAACAGATACGTGAACACAACAACAGGCGTGACGCAGTCTGTGCAGCAAATAAAACAAATTAATAACCAAGAAATCTATTCAGCCTTTGTAGGAGTCGTGAGGAATCCCGAATAATTTTGTCTTCTCGTGTGTTTCTCAACAGCTTTGACCTATTTGTTTGGTAAAGTCACCCCTCTAAATATAGACATTGGTGGGATTGAGAAAGACAGGGGGGCGAGAAGAGGAGGAGGCAGAATTATCAAAGTACTTTATGGTTGAGCTCAGTGTGAATTAAATCTGTTTTCTCCCCGCAAAAAGAGAGGTGGGGAATAAGGAGACAAGGAGAACACGACAAAGGAATAAAGGCGCACAGCTTAATTAGCAAAGACACAGATCAAGCCGGGGAAGCAAAGCAAACAGAAAACGGTGGTCTGCGTGGTGTCACGTACTGTTTGACTGCAGCAAATTCCCCTTGCTTCTCTACTTTTTTTTCTTTTTAAACATGTGGTCTTTCTTCTTTTTTTGCCTGAAAATACCATCAGGCTGCTAACAAAATCAGAGGCACAGAACATTATGTTTCCATTTCTGATAGACAGCATTGAATCCAGCAGATGGAGGCTGTATTGTACCTGTTTACCACACCAAACACTTCTGTTCAGTGCTTGGTTCATCAAAGTGTCCTCTGCAGGCTTGTTCACTTCGGGAAGCACTGAGCTATTGATTCTGCTGCTTTGTTAGCCTTTCTGTATAAAATAACACCTTCTTCTCTATAGAGTTGTTTGCACTTTAGGCAGCTTTATGCTTTTTTTTTTTCTCTGTGTGGGTGCACACATGGTATATGCATTTATCTAGATCACTGTTGAAGCAAGCTTGTGCAGATGTCTGCTTTTAGACTTCTTGTAAGACGTGCCTCTTCTATCAATGTTGCTTCCTTCCAGACACAATGCTTGTCCACCTAATCCAGTCCCAGTGCTCTAATTGGCTAACTGCAGCCATTTTCTCTGCTCTGGGGAGCGTGGAGATTAGGGGGAGTGTGTACTCGTTGCTGCCCGGCGCCTAAATGAGTCATGCTGTGGGTACAATGTCTCTCCGAGGGATAGATGGAGCACGCCCACACATACACACAGAGTAAGGACTCGCCACAAGATTACTGAGCTAGGCTCGCCAACACTCAAAACACACGTATAGATTATGATGTGTTATGTCTTTAACACAGAACCAGTAATAATTTATAATACTGATTCCTGCCGAGGTTTTCCCTGCTCTCATGTAAATATCAATAATGAATGTTGCCTGGGGTTAAACACTCGAGTTATGTTGTTCACAATACTCACAGTTCATGAATGCTACATGAAACACTACTATTGCACAGCTCTGTTGTCGGCTCAAGATGCGGCATTAAAGACCAACGAACACACCACTGCTCCAGCTTCATCTGCAATGTTTAAAACCAGTTATTTTAGCTTACGTTTCATTTATCAGAAGACACTGATTAATTAAAAAACTAAAGAAAGTACTGTAGTTACAATTAGTGAAGCACAGATGTGATGTACCAGTGCCTATGCCAGTGTTATTGAACAAATTGGATACTGGCCAGATGTCTTTGATCCACATGGAAAACTGTCTCATGGTGCAAAAACCTGAAACTAATATTCATCTATGCTCCTTAGCAGGTGGTAAAGTAATGACAGTAGCTCAATTCAAGCACCACACAATTCATCAGAAACAATTTTGACAATCAATTCATGTTAATCAACTTATTCATTGAGGGAAAGCGTCAAACACTAGCTGGTTTCAGCCTTTCAACTGTTATGATTCAATGCTTTCTTTGCTTTCTTACTGGTACTCAGACTCAAAGTTTTCTGAATTGAATTTTCTTTGACAGGTACCCTCAACCTAAAGATTGCTGCAGGCTAAGCACACGCCTTCGTACTGGCAGCACTCTCCAGAAGGACAACACAACTCACAAAGCATGATAAAGAGCTGACTTGGTCTCCAGATTCCCTTTGTTTATGATCCAGTCAAGCAAGTCTAATTCACAAAGGCCATACCCCACAGCCAACAGGACCCAAAGGATCATGATGCCACACATCAGATTACAGATGGACACGGGACAGGTGCAATAGCCATGTCCATAAGAAAGTGGATCAAAATGCTAATAATCAAATCAATTACAACTAAATGCCTCCAATCTTCTTTTCACCAATGCATGCACAGTTTTCTGCCGTAACAGTCATTAAAAACCTTTTTAGACCTCTTTGCAATTTAAACACGCAACATTGTAAAATCAATAAAGGAATTAATAAAGAAACAGACCTATGATCTTATTAATGTCCATCTTTACATGCGTTTGTTAGTTATTAAGTCACTTTGTAATGACAAACCCTTCCTTATTTAAACTGAGGAATAAATTATTCCATATGTATATTATCCTCACTAATGATCCAAATCAGCTCAGCAAATACTAAAAAGGGAGAGAAACAGCGGCTCTATTGAACAGGTTCTCTGTGTCCATCAATACTGTGAGTTTACTTTTAAGGGGAAAAGTGGAATAAATGCACACCTGGTTATCATGCCAAAGTCTCAAAATGAAAAAGCTGTTCAGTTGTTACAAATTCAGAATTTTCAATGCTGATACTACGCGCATTTGTTGAGGGATAGGTGCACATACTGTATACAGCTTTGTTCACAAACACAACAGCATTCAGACCGAGATACCATTCAAATGTAATCTACTTAGTCTTTATGCTGCTTTTATCATTCATAAATATTGGAGTAGGCGGTGCTTTAGATGTTAGCTAAGAGTCACATGATTGTTGGGGCAGGTGCTGTGGCTTTGCAGGAGAACAGGGTTTATATAAAGATTTGATGTTCAACAGCATATACGCTATAAATGAAGCACAGACTTAACCAAAGAGTTCTCCAAAGCTCCCATAACTGCACCCAGACAGGGAAGACGCCACTAGAGGTCTCTCAGAGTGAGCGAGGCAAAGCACCATCGAGAGTTCATTTCTCTCAAGCAGACCCCGGGGAGAGGGAGTGGATAGAGGAGATGTGAGGACAGGGCCACTTTCTGCTGTCCTTGTTTCCCTGACAGAGAGCTTTGCTTCCAAACGTGAGCTGAGCATCTAATGCCCATCAGACCAAAAGACTTCCTTGAAGATTTCTGAAGCACTCGGAGGTGTCGCTAAGTCAAACGGCTCAATGAAGACAGCCATAAGGTTGCCAGTGATCGTTTAAGCTTTTTTCGAATTCAGAGGAAAAGACTTCATGGGTGCACAATCGCTGAAAATGTTTATTTCATTCACAACGGATCTCTTCTCAATTAGGAAAGCCTGTATTGTTGAGTAGTGGTGGAACTGTGAGAGAAATTGAATTTATCCGCTCTACTTTGAGGAGGAAAGGTTCTATTTGCATGTGTAAGTACTATCTACCAGGAGAGGTACTAGCTATAATCCCATTAATCAGCATAATTGGCTCATAATTGGCTCTCATCACGTCCCTACAGATGCCATCAGTCAAGCCTCAACATTACTGCCAGACATCTCAAGCACTGGCTCACTCTCCCTGCAGAGATGATACAGGTTTGGTCTTTGCTGTTACACTGGAGAAGCAGTGTGCGCAGACAACAAATAATGATCTTCAAGCCTCACTAAAAGTCACTCTTTTATCCAGTAAACAGCCATGTGTAAAAAAATACGCCGAGACTTGCTGCATAAAAAGCAAAAGCAGACATCTACCTTCAAATCCCCAAAAAATGAGATGCGGACTGGCAGCAGTGACAGAAATCAATCACTTTGCAGTACGAGCAGAGCCGATCACCTGTGCACATGTTCAGGTACATGTGAGCAGGTGGGTGTGTGACAAAAGACTAATGAAACCAGACGTGTGCATCTCACTCCTGTGACAGATGTGTGATGGCTCGGGGAAAAGGGCTTTCTGTTTCTGAGAACTAACGCAGCTGCTGAGGCAGAAATGCTGGCCACTTAAGAAAAGACACAGGATTTACAGTTTCACAACAAAACATCAGAATGCAGTTGTTTTGGAATTATAAAAAAAAAAGATTTTAAATCTGTTTTCAACATTTGTGGAATTGGAAAAGTTATAAATAACTAAAGCAACTACGTTTCATATCTGGAGTTAGGCTTTTTTTGTTCAGGAAAGACAAACCACAGTATTTTTTATGTTTGATGTTCCTGAAGTCTTTAAAGTCAAGTAAACTTAAAAAGGAAACCAACTACTGTGGCAAAAGCAATTAAACAAACCTAACTTTGTAAAGGTTGGTGAAATTCTAATTAAAAGTAAGCAGCACTTTTTGTGCGCTCCACACACATTTTTTTTTAAATTCAATCAAGCTGTTACATCTCTAAAACAATAAGCAATATTAACCCAATTCTGGCAAAAAAAAAAACCCCACTGGCTGAAATAAAATTTAAAGTTATTCAGTACGATTAAGTTAGATCTTTAAAAAAATAAATGCACAAATCTCTGTTTGTTAACTTGTAATCAGTTGAGAAACCATGAAGGTTCTTATCTATATCAGATATTATAACATTATCACGTTGCCTAGCAACCACTTACCAATGGGTTAAAATGTAACATTTATGCACCTTTGATGGCTTATAAAGGGCACTGTATCATTTTGATTTCAACATTGATAACATCTCATTTACATGCACAAAATATTCATCATGCTTGACATATTATCATTAAATTGTCTACGAACCACCATTCATTAAAATGATCTATTTGTTGAACCTAAAAAACTTAGTGAGAATCTACTTCACAGCAAGTTCTGTGGATCTAAATTAAAGTTATTAGTTAACAGTTATTAGTTATCTGTAATTTACATCCACAAAACTTTCATTTTGCATCTAATCTGACATCATCATGTTGTCTAGCAACGACCTACCAGTGGGTTAAAAATGAACATCTGTAGCGTTTATGCTTAGAAAACTATCATATAATTTTTATTTTATGTCAGCAACATCTGATTTGGAACCACAAAACATTATGCATATTTTATGATGTCATCACGATGCCTAGCAACCTCCTAACAACAGCCTAAAATCACTGGCATGTGCTAGTGAACTTAACATAAGGGGGCCAGGACATGAGCTCTACTAATTTGACAAGGCTTTGTTTTTTCACTTAAAATTGAACCAACTCAGAAAATGTGATTACAAAAAACCCTGTTTACTATTTTATGTTGGACAACAGGGACAGTAGCTAACATTCAAACAACTGGTGATTAGCTATATGTTTATGTGTGTGCACTTTAGGGTTGCAGCAAGTGTCACTGGCATACATTTTAAGATAGCTTGTTGGCCTGGTAAATATGTCAGAAGAGCAACATTATGGTGTTATTTGGCATTTGTCCTTTAGGAGATGATTTTTTTCTCAGTGGAGTTCTCAAGGAGTTCTCTGTGGGAGATCAGAGGGTGATATAGTCGTCCAGTTATCTTACACTTAAACAATATTAACATCTATTCTCAGGAGATATTTTGGGATGTGTATGTGTTAGTAGCAATTCCCACAGCCCATATACTGCATGGCTGGAGAGACGCTGCTTTAAGTAAGATTTAATAACCCAGAACATCGACACGGGAGAAAAATCGCTAACAAATATAGCGACATAGCGATAACATTTTTAATGCTAAACCCTAACCCTGTTCCTGTCCACAAAAATATACACTGAACAGAAAACTTGGTTTAATTAAAATGCCAAGTTAAGCTGAATACATAAGTAGCTTAATACACGAAAGGTCAATTAAATATGTATCTGACAATACAGAAGACAAAGCTGTTTGCCAGGCAAAGTGCTGAAACTGCTGGCCCTGTACTCCAACCTCTTGGGTGTGGATGCGTCTAATGCACATTTTTGTGATTGTCTGTGAGTAAATGCATTGTATGTTTGTCTGGGGAGGCGCACTGCTCGTGTCAAACAAAAGAAAACGCACTTGCTCTTTGTTGATCAGTGTAGCAATCTAACCTTGAGCAACCAAAGCATCTTGCTGCGCACTGAAGCGCACTGCAAAACAAAGCAAACACAACTGAGAAACAGACAGAGGTGGAGTAAGTAACGGAGGGAAGGAGAAGTGAGCCAAAAAAAAGGCCATGCATATTTTTGTTTTTCCTTCAGTGAACTGATCGGCAGAAAAGAAACTAAAAGCCTGTGGTGACAGAGCGCAGTTTATCTGAACAACCAGGTAAAAAGATTCTCTGGAGTGAGAAGGAATCAAGTAAGCGCTGCCTTGCATTTTGCCGAATTGGATGAGAATATGAAAATTCAACAGCTGACTGTTTCTTCTCTTTAATATTGTACAATAAAACGATTCTGAGGCATGGCAGGATTCCAGTGAAACAGTGTGAGGGAGAGAAAAAAAACCAAGATAAACAAAAGAGAGATAATTTGTCTTACCCTGTAAGATAAATTGATCCCCCAGCTTTTGATGCTCATTTAGTATTCCGTGTTCAACTCACTAGTAGCACACTGAGCTCTTGATCGGATTTGCTGGCGTACTGGGGATAACTGGTTAAGAAGTATTTTCCAAGAATCAGTTTTGCACAATAAATTTGATGAACTTTTATTAGTATGAAAATACAATTTCTGACAGAAATGAAACACTATTTAAACTGAAATTAACCCCACATCTTTACTGAGGAGTACAAAGGAAGCTGTAAGCTTTTGAGAAATAGTGATTTTATTTATATTGCAATATTTATGTCAGTATTCATTGATGTGAAAAAAAAAATTGTAATCAGATTATTTACCATATCATTGAGCTCCATATACTAATACTGTGTATATGTTTTTCAAAATGAAGCAGCTTTTACTTTGAAGGCCAATAGTGTTTGATTCTGGTTTGGCACTAGTTAGCAAATATTCACAATCTGGTTCTATAAACCAAAGCAAGATCAAGGAGGTGTTTGGTGCAGTATCCTATTCCATCCAGTGACAGCAAGCAACCACTCCCCAGTCAGTCGGGGAATCCACATGACAGAAGGTTGCCAGGGGGCGTCATTGACCAGTCCCGGTGGCCTTACCTCCATCAAGGCTGATAATCCCCTCGACATGAAGCACAAACTAAATCCTTGGATCAGAAAAATATCAGAATGTGAAATCGATTCTTGAAAACATATCACATCATATCTCGGTTTGCATATGTGATGGCAAAGAATCCAGTCAAAAATTCCTGAATCCAGATCTGATGCCAGGCCAAGTCCCACTTCTAGTAAAATGTTCACGCAAATACATGCAGAACTTTTTCCTGCTAAAAGGCATGAAAACAAACAGAGGCAAACCGAAACAATCACATAACCATCCTGGCGGAGATAATTAGCAGACATTGGAAAACTCCTCCAGGGAATCAGTTGCCTTGACAAGAATGAGATGCTAGACAAAAATGGATCCTCAGACAGGGAAGTTTTAAATTTTTATGTGTTGACTAGTACTCTCTATTGTCCCGGCCTTGTTTGGAAGCGGAGAGCAGGTTGAAGAAATGGTTATGATTGTAAATACTCTGTTGGAGGACAACCTTCATACATCTTGACAATTTGTGTATTCATGTTTTTTCTCCTTGATATCAAGAAGCAACAAATATTATTGTTTGACAGCTGTGGTATGTTCCTAGCTGACTTCAGATCAGCCTCAGAAATGTTATGGCAACACTTAGAACAAGGTAAGACTAAAAACATGACATAAAGCTCTATCAATATCCCCAAGTGTCTCAAACAGATTCAACTAAAATCCCCAACACCTTATTTCTATTAACAGCTCTGTCTTAAAGACAACTTAAAACATCTGAATACAAATCCCGCCTGACACTTTCCCTCTGAAATGGATCAGAAGTGATAATATTAAGCCCATCTGTTCAGATAAGGACATCTACAAAATCCCTCGAGTTATGTGTCACTCTAATAAATAAATGAAAACGGGACTCAAACAAACAAACATACTGTAAAAAGGGCTGAACGCTAATCCTACCCTTGGAGACTGCACTGTGCCAAAAAAAAAGTCAAAAGGATTCCCTTTCGCTGGTAGCATTGTGATTGGTCAATCTGCTTTACCTGAATTAGCTCTTCAACCTGTGGGAGAGCTACTGCATGCTGTAATCTCGTTTGAAGATAAGATGAAACTTTAATCACCCCCGTAGGGGAAGTGGGCCATTGCAGCAGCAAAAAAATGGGATGTACTAGATAATAAGACAAATAAAAAGGCCCGAGATAACATAAGAAAAAAAATAATCAAAGGGAATGAAAATGTTTATTATCTCTTTTATTATCTGACTGTATGTTATTGACCCAAATTTGGGACCAGCGTGCCGTTTTTTCTGTGTCGGGATGTGTTTGTACACACCGAGCGGGTTGCTTGACCGAGACGTTTGCTGCATTGCACCATGCACTTTGGAACAAAATGAAACCTGCAAATGTTCACAGTCTGTGGCTTTCTCATAAAACGTCATGAAAGTTCTACCTGCGTCAGCTGTGACCTGAGCTTCGACATCAATAGGCTGCAGCATGTTTCAATCTGTCCAATTGAATGCCTGCTGTAATGCTGCTATTGGGGATGATTTGAGTGCATACACTTTCCGGCGTAATATCATTACCATCCAAATTGAATACTTGTAGTGTCAAGCTTATATGCGTGGATCGTACCAAATAATGATACAGACAATCTGACATTCTGATAGCTTTCCCTCATTCAGCAGGTCACTATATGAGATAGCGTAGCAGCCTCTGCACATTCAATTCCCCATCCCACTGAGGTGGCAAAGATGGAATATTTCATTAGGATCTGGGCTAAACAGAATCACCACTCTGATATATCTGTGGGAGCAGGCAGGCTAAGCAGACTAAGCATTTGTCTTGCTATTACCTAAAGCCACAGAGAGCAGGGGAAATTATTACTTGACTATCACATACATGATGGTCAAAATCCTGCTGATGCTATCTGTAGCAACACTCTGGAGATCATCAGCCTGGGTGACTGTGCACCTTACTGTCAACTGCAGTGTCACACTTACTTTGCACACTTCATGGAAAAGCACATGGGGTGGCGGATGAAGAAAACATTAACTTCAAAAAAGAAGAGAAATAGCTGGTGGACAGAAGGGTTGGGTTTTTTTAACACTTGGGATACCCGATACCGGAGAATGATCCCTAATCTTAGCCTCAAACACTGAAACTTGCAAACACCAAAAAATATGCACAGAATTTTCCTTCGAATAAAAAAACACTATGATCTCTTTTTGTCTGCCTTAGCTTTACCATCCAAAAAAGAGCCAATTACTTACACAGCCCCTGTAATTAACATGAGGGAAAGGAAAGCCTAATGCTGCTACAACTGGAGAATTATGACAGAGAAGCTGTCTCTAATGAGACAGGCCTTGGGGATTTTCTTCTCTCTTCTCTGGCCTTACTGACTCCTCAGGTCTCTACAATGAGTGGTGGCACAATACCATAGCTGTCACTTTGAAGCCTATGATTTTTATTTTTTTTAAAAAAAGCAGAAAAACAGGTGGGAGGCAGTAACGCAAATATATAATTTTATGAAGTTAGTTTACATGGAAGCGACTATTTAGAAAGAATGGTTCAGAAAAAAAGGACAAAATGTTTCCACAACAAACTGGTCCATGAATGTCAAACGCTCAACATTTTAATCAGCCAAATTCAATCAGCCAAAACACAGACAGACACACATACTTGAGGACTAATTCCTCTTACACGTGATGAGAGTCCGTTAGTGACTAGTGTCAGTTATTAATTGGTAATAGCAGTGGTAAATGTCAATAAAAATAATACGAATGAATAAGAATATTTTCCTTTTGCTTATCCAATTCAGCGTCATGGGGAGGCTGGAGCTCATGCCAAGTGTCACAAGGTGACAGGCAGGGCCACACCCTATGCACCAATGTTTGAACATTCAGTATCGGCCTTATTGAAATATATCAGCAACATCGTTTTTGAGCCAGATAATTTTAGATAAAACATTTGTAATAAAGACATCTTTCCTTAAGCTATATGTGAAAAAAAAAATAAACAGTAGATAAGCATCAAAAAGATGTAGTACTGATTGCTAAGTTGCTCTTTCAAACGCCGAATTACTCATCAATGCTTCCTTCGTTCAACATTGAAACAGAGCTGTATATTCACAGAAGTATATCTACTGTACATACTGATGGAAAACAAAGACTTTCTAATCAAGTTATACTTCCCCTAATTAGTACCCTCATAATGACTAAGATAATATGATCAAGATCCTTATATAGCTCTGTAATCAGACTACTACTGTCCCTTTTCATAATAAAATTACCAGAGCAAATATAAATATGGAATAAATATTATTCAGCCTTATGCGTGTGCAGCTCTTTCCAGAAGGGAAGGGTTTGTCTTATGGTTGGTCAAAGAAATGCCCTTTTGGCCACAAAGGCGCTGGCCACGAATATTAAGACTGTGGGTCGGTGTGTCCCCATGCTGCTCTCTAGACCGAATCAGTCTGCAGGCAGCGACCTGAAACACCAGTCAGAGAGGTGGAAGAAAGTTGACAGACATCTCAAACATCACACATGGTCAGTTATTGCTCTTTTGAGTTTTTAAAAGAATGAAGATTTTATGTTAAAGTCTAGAAAGTAGAATATTTTGTAGGCCTGTCTCAGGACCCATCATTTAAGTGACAGCTAAAACTAACCCCAGAACAACTGTCCAATCATAGCTTAGCAACTGTAACCTCTGGTGAGCACAGTCAGTTAAATTTGAGTTCTAGTCAGAATCTCTGACAAAGTATTATTTTATAAACGGCAAAACCCTGGAAACAAATGATACAGGTACCAAGTCCCTGAGCTGCCTGAATAAGTCAGCCAACAACCACAATTTACACCAGAGAAGAAACACAAAACATCAAAATCTGAAGACCTTTGCGGTTTATTTGCTGTTAATATGTACAAATTAAACCAAGAGCGCCGCGTTTTAACCCAACCCCAGTTTCTCTGCCTGTTCACTCTGTTTCTCTGGTACAAAATCTGGCACCGTAATAGAAACGTTTACGAGCTCCAGTCACAACATTTGAACAAATTCGATACTCCAAATTTGGTTAGAGTAACACTTATTAGCAGCTCTGTAATTTATTTGCACGTTACCTCGGGTATGCCAGTCAAACAAACTGGCAGCTCACAGCAATAGTAAGGGTGATAATCAGATGTCTGATGAGTGGAGGGTGTGGTGCCTCTGGAGAAGCATCCTCTAGACTATTTGAAGACAGCCACCTAATTAACAAGTAATGGATAAAATGCTATGGGTCAAACTGTGTTTAAATGCTTGAGCTGCCACAATGCCCACGGCAGCTCAACTGCAGCCAAAGTTTCAAAAAGTACTACTCTCATACATATCTGGAATTTGTAGTTCGTAGCATAAAGCCTCTTCTTATATGCCATTTTAAAACAATCTACTTTTATATATATTGTATGGAGCCATTAAGCTCATAGCCAAGACAACCTTCCTGTTTAAATCAAGCTAGAAATGTTAACAAGTCAGTTGGAAAAGCAGTTTTTAACTAATGGCGGTATCCTAATATGCTAATTCATGTTAGTTTAATTAGTTAGCCACTGATAAAATCTGATAATGACAGTTTTCATTTTAACCAGAAAAAACATGGCTCGCTCATTTTTATGCTGGGAATTAAGGACCCATTGTTCTAGTGATAATAACAGTAATCAGAAGGGTGCAGGGACGTCGTCGTCTCTCCTTGTTATCAACCTGCAGGATTTTCTCATTTATCTCTCAGGTGTAGCACGCACACTGTAGTCTAGGTTTGGCACAAAAATGGTATCGGAAACACACTTTAAAAAAAACCTCTCTGCAATTCACATGTTTATGCATATCAACACTAGGGCTGCCACGATTAGTCGACTAGTCACGATTACGTCGACTATCAAAATCGTCGACGACTGATTTAATAGTCGACGCGTCATTTGAAGCTTTGTAAGATCCCAAAAGCAGGAATAAGTAGCAGGATTTAAGAGTGTAATAACGGACTGAAACAGAAGATGGCAGCACTGCATGTACAAGGATGCCAGCTGCCGTTAAACCCCGAAGAAGAAGAAACTGTGTCCCAGAATTCATAGCGCGGCCCAGCGCAGTTGTCAACAATGGCGGCAGCTAGTTAGTTTTAATATTACTCTTATTATTCTTTCTGGGTCACAAAATAAACGTTTAACATATTTTCAGGCGAGAATGTAACTGTGTAAACCTCAAATATCTGCTCAGTTTATCAAGACACCACATATTTTCAAAAGCGCTCCGACGTTTTCGGAGGCGTCTGTTACCCACTAGCTCGATAGCTAGCCGGGGGCCATGAGAGCACCGGACTCCCGGCAGATCGTTTTCAAACCCACCGCCCTACTCAGGTTAAACATATACAAGTCACTTAGATAACTTAAAAATGTTATTGTTTGGCTTTTTTCAGTATTTTATTTGTTCCTGAGTAAATCGGCTGAGTTTATTAAACTCCACCGAAACAATCTGCACATTTAATTAGAATTCAATTAACTATCATCTTGTCTTTATTTTTAGTTAGCACAGACCTTAAACACTTAAAGCTGTAAGCTAATGATAGTTATATAAGAGCAGATGCTGCTGGTGCAATAAGCTGTACTTTTACGTTCAATGGATGATGATCTGATTAGTCGACTAATCGCAAAAATAATCGGTGACTAGTCGACTATCAAAATAATCGTTTGTGGCAGCCCTAATCAACACCCAAAAACTGTGCACACAATTCTGCTGGTTTTCTAACTTTACTTATCACAGGTACCAGAAGTTACGTTCTACTTCTGATCAATACCATTTTCTCACATATGTTGCATCATTGTTTTTATAAAGGAACAGAAAACTCCTTTGTCACAATAGGGTTGGATTCAAAACGATAGCCCGAGTTTTGCAGTTGGCGATAAGGCCAGCTCAATGGTGAACAACAGTTTGAGCTGTGCACCTGTCTGCGCTGTCCTGCCAAAACAGATACAAAGCATTTAGTAGAAAAAGTGCTAGGGGAAGGGCTTGGAAAAATATAGATGGGAGGTTTGGTTGTGAGCATGTGGTGGTGAGATGAAAAACACAGCACTGTAAGAAATAAATAAATAAAAGGCTTTCTACACTTGCTGGTTCAACGAGTTCTTTCCACATGTGGATAATAAGGATGGAGGTAATAACTGCAGTCAGTCGACAGGAGAGTCGGGAAAAGTGCCCCAGATATGTGCTGATAAGAGTTCAGTCCCAAGGCACATTTACTGTGATGGTGCATAGTATTGTTCTTTTTAAATATCCAATGATGGTGTGAAATTTTGAAGCTAATGTGGAGAAGATGAAGTAAATCTTTGCAGTGAAACTACTTAATAATACCAACTTTAATCTATTACTGTCTGCCTATTCTCTGATTCACAGAACAAACTGCCACCTAACAATATATGCCCTGTGTTTGATTGACTGAGCTAAATTTGCCATGTTGCGCTAAGGGCTCTGTGTTGACAGCACTCTGTGAATAAGACATACTTAGACTACTCCTTGTGGACACAATTATGCGAGTTGAGGTTTTACTCTCTTACCCAACAGTTTCTATTATCTCCAGTGTCCAACTTAAAGAAGCAGTCATTTTCAATCATAATCCAGGAGCTTCCAGCAGGCTGTCATGGGAGCGATGTGCTGCAGTGGAAATATGCCCCATTAAGATTGTGCCGCCGTTCTGTTAATGCTTTCGCTCCCATTTAAAATAATTCATGCTTTGGAATAAGAAAAATGTGTAAATACTTTTTTGTGAAACCTCCTGAGAAGGATCAAGGTCTTCGTCATTCCCCCAAAGACACCAGATCATTATACCAAAGACAACCGAGGAAGCTCTCATTACAGCATCATGGTGAGGTGACCGCAGGCGGCACACCTGATGGATCTGTCTATCTGACACCGTTTCTTCACTTCCAAGGGTAGGAGACAGCAGGCGCTTGATGATGAGGCGTGGTGATGTTGAGGAGGTTTATGTGATGAAGGCCAATTAGAGAGCAAATCTCACACCTTTTCCCCTTTGCGTCTAAAAGCCGCATCTGCCAGCGAGCAGAGAGTGCCGCGTCACGCTTGCCACCCGGCACATTCACATCTGTGTCCTGCCCTGTCAGTCAACCCCCTCCCACACTCCCTCACCCTCAGATGAAAACGCGCACACCTCTCTAACATATGGATTATACACTCAATTTTACACCTTGAAATCCTATTTCCAGCAAGCGGTGTACTTGGTGCTGACCCCGAGTTGCCAGGTTTTTCTGACCTACAGTCTTGGCTTGGAGAAAGTGGGATGAAGTAGAGGGGAGTGGGACAGGAAGGGCACAGGGAGGAAGGGAAAAGAAAGGGGGCTGAGGTTTTAAGAAGAGTTGAGCCTCTGACGCAGATGGGGAGTGGAAACGGTTGCCATGGAAACCCGGCCCTGCCTCCAGTGAGTCAATGAGTAAGTGAGGAGAGGGAGAGCGGAGTAAATGGATGGATGAAAGAAAGTGAGCTTTTGACTAGAGGTATTTGATCTGCTTAACCTTCTTCACAAAGACTGACAAAATAATATGCAAGCAGGCAAACAAGCTCACGAGCAGCACGTTTTCCTGTTTTTCATGACCAGGATAAAAAAATAAATAAAATTAAATTTATAAAACACACAAACTGCTCTTCATTCATCTCCACACCAGGCCTCATCTCAGAGCTCCAGAGTAAGCAAGGCCACTCTGAGCTCCTCATTCAGGCTCACACTTCTACGGTTTATTGGGTTTCTCACAGAGATGCTAAATATTGAATGGCGGGGCACTGGGGAGCTGTTAGACTGTTCTTATTATCCTGATTATTGCCGTCATCTATCAGAAATCAGGCTATTAACCAGAAACACAGACATGTGACATGCTGCAAAAAAGAAAGCAGGGCCAATCACAGATACCTGTGTGATCTTACAAGTTACATACTGGACTTGCAAATCTTCTTTGCAATGAAATGCACACACGCACAGCAAAAAATCCAAATCAAATCAAAACAAAACAAAACAAAACAACAACAGGACTCAGGGAGAAAAGAATGAGGGGACGAAGTAAAGATAAAGACGGAGCAGCAGAGCAGCAGGAAAGGAAAGGAAAGCCGGAGAGAAAGTCATATTTCCTGCTATGCTGCAAGACTTCAGAATGATCCAACTGACAACTGTGGATAGGCAGATGGACGTCGAGTATGTCTCTCTCTCTCATTAGTAAACACCATCCATATTGTGCACGGCTGCCCCGGCCATTAACGCAAAGTCAGTGTCCCTGTAGGCGTCAAACTCCCCATTAACTCACAGTATCAATCTCTACTTCCTGCTATTTAAGCATATGTTGTTTGCACATGCATGTAAAGGCCAAAGAAAACAAACACATTCACACATTAATGCAAAGACTCATAAGAGGCAACTTGTGGGCATTAAAAACACATGCGGGAGTATCCAATCACACCGGTCATAAACTTTACGTCTCCATTAGCGGATGTTCGCTGAAACGCTCTTTCTTCAAGAGGCCCACCTCTGCTATCAAATTGCTTGTCGCATTCTTTGCAAGGTAGCCAAGCTGTTAGCAGTGAAGGCAGGGTTCCCAAAAGGATCACAGTGTGGGGTTCTATAATTGGGCAATAGCTTCTGTAACAAGGAAAAAATTCTCCAGCAGCTGGTATATTAACATAGATTTCGTGCTTACAGGTATACACATGTCCCTTAGTTTGAATTGTGGATAATGCTGCAAATGCTATTTAATGGCAGCTATTGTATTTACGAGATAAGAGCTATCACTTAATGTCATTCCCATTTACAACAAACTTTTGGTGTTGCAGCTCAGCGGTAGCGTCTTGCGTTGGTCTCTGGTGACGTCTGCTCAGTGTTTCAAACATTAATATAAAATAAAACAATGTTCTAAATATGTTGCTTTTATATTCCAAAGAGTTACATTGGAAAGCAGATTACAATACAATTCATCTTGACATAATGTCATAGTTACTAAAATACATTACATTAATTTGTTCTGTAACAATACAGCACACTAAGTCTGTGGTTGGGTTATTTTACGATCATAGAGCAATGTTGTCACAATGTCACCATTTGCCGCTTACGACATTCTTACCTAACAGGTAATGTGTTTAAATTGTGATGATTTAAACTGTTTAATACAATTTAACACTTCTGTGAGTGCTAGAGGCCATCACTGCTTTGAACTGTGCGATAGTCACCGCAACAAACTGTACAAAAGAAGTCCGACCATACGGACGGAGGAAATTACCTACCCGTTGCACTTCATGATTATACATTTTTTTTCCTCATAAAGTCTTTTTTAATACAACGTGATGTTTATTTTGCCTATTTATGTTCAAAGTGGTGGGAAATAATACATATAATGAAGAATGGTATGCCTTCTGGCATGGCTACCAGGCCAAGGATAAGTCTCCATTATGTGAGAGTGCAGTATCTTTTGCAGTCAGATCAACCTTGTCATGTCCAGGTTTAAAAATATGGTAAGGCAGATATGCTCAGCTTCCATCCATCCATCCATCCATCAATACAATGTCTAGGACACAGGAAACACCTCACTTAAGAGACACCAAAGAGGCATCCTATATGTATGTGTTTAAGTCCCAGCGTGACATTAGGTATCGCGCAGGCATTAAAACCAGAGGAATACAAGTATATCAATCCCTGCCCACCAGTTCTCACTTAAGACAGCGAATGACTGGAACACCTCAAACCATATGAACCCCAGTGGCTCATCCTGTGGCAGGTGGGCCCATAGGAGGTTTCAAAACAGATCATGGTCTATTCCATTATAAGGACCAAATTTTCTATTTCTATAATTAATTCAGTAATAGCCTACTATTAAACACTAATAGTCTGCTCCACTGGCTCCTGACTCTGGGCTGGGACCCTACAAAGTCTAGTAATTTAAAACAAAAAAAGGGAGAGTGGAAGATTATTAACATTAATGGAAACAGAACAGATAAATTAAATTATATTACTCAGACTCTATTTTGATCTTTGCCTTTTTTTCTTGTGGATTATTGGATCATTTCTGGCATTTTAAGCTTTTGTATAGACGGCTTAAACCAACATTTTGTTACAAATAGACACTCTAGATCTTGTTCTAAGAGGACATGTTACTTACATTTCTAAGAAGTTGAAAGGAAGTGACAAACTGAGCATCTCCTCCCTTTTCTACCTCCAGATGGCCTCCTGATCATCAGCTCTATTATTCAGAGACCATCAATGACACCACGTAACTAAGTGCTTTATTGCGTCCACTGAGATAAAAAGGAGTGCTTGAAGTGTTCTTGTATGAAGAAAGTAAAGTAAAAGAGAAAAATCAGCCAGGCAAGGAAAAACAACAAGAGACGAACAAATATAATAAGTACATGAAAGACTGAGTGGCTTCTGGGAAATGAGTCATATTATCCTGATGACCTTGATATTTTTAACACATTTTTGTTCCCCTGTAACTGAGGCACTGTGCATATTTATATTTGATTTGGTATTCGATGGGGAAACAAGAGTAACATTTGTATTTTTTTAATCTTTCAGTTGACCTTCAAGTTATTTACTCTAAATATCTAAACACTTGTAAATTAGTTCAAATATTTATAGCATCTTTCAAATAACTTTCTGCTCAGCTGTGACGTTATTAAATGAAAGCACAGTCAGGAGTCACTCTGTTGTTTAAAAATATATATTTACTCCATTGTCGTGTTCTTTCAATTCACTCTTACCTAAATAATTCATCCAATACAGCACACTTAGGTCTCATGACTAGTCTGCACACACCTTGTTTCACTCCGCTTTCTATCCCTCCCATCAAATCTATATGGATTACCAGAAGATAGGCCTGATTTCACATGGGCTCAGGCTATTAACGCTCTGACCTTGGATTTCAACCAGGCAATTTGTCTAAGAGCTGGCACAGTCTTAGCTGCCCTCGCCGACTCCATCCAAGCCTCACGATTGGTGTGAATGGCAGTAAGTCTCCTACTGTCTGCCCGTCAGCCTCCATCCCCACGAAAAATGTCCTTTCTTTACCACTCAAGGGTTACGTGTAAATTGTGATGATGAACTACTTCACATCATGCCTTTTCTCTCTCACCTCTCAACCTCCTTTAGATTCATCACACATCTCAGGAGTCTTCAGTGCAACTCTTTTTTTATCAGTTTGAGAGAGGGGGCTTTACTTCATGAATCTCCCAGTGGTTTGTCCACAATTAGCTCATTTAAGTCAAATGCTCAATTTAAACCTGGCATATTATCAGTATCCTAAAAGAAAGGTTTGCACAGTGTGTAAATATGAATAAAAACACAAACCAATGATTTGCTTGTCTTTTAATCTCATTGTTTACTAGAAATAGTACAAGCACAAAGAGAAAAACAAACTTTTGGCTGCTCTGTTATTGCATAGGAGTTGCCAAAATGAACGGATCTGCTTGTTTGATTTAGGATCCTCTCATTTTTCTGGGCTTGGGATCGGCACTGGGAGTACACTAGCTTGTGACGTGCCGAGGCTGGGTTTGTATTAACCCACCGCTAAGCAACTAAACGGTGCCAGTATAAAAACATAAAAGAGAAATTTTGTCTTTAGAAAAATAAGCTCATTAATGCCTGATTCATCTCTTCACTTTAAACTTTCTGCTGTTTGGAATCTGAAATAACTTGTTTGAAGGGGAAATGTCTTCCCATTCTTTACCATGGATAAGATTTCAGATGCTTAGTCGCAAAGGGACACTTGTTGTTGTTGTTGTTTTCCAATAAAATAATCTTGCATCGCTTAACTTTAAAATGTTGTCTGAATGGCAGCACATGTTGCTCTAAAACTTGTAGATATCACTGAGTATTAATGGTGCCTTCATAGATGTGCAAGTTACAACCTACTGTACTACTAAAGCCACTCTGGACTTGGAGGACTGGAGGACAACGTTCAATCATCAGACCACATGACAGTTTTCCAGTTGTCCTCTCTCTGGCCAGAGAAGGTGGCATAGTGTTTCTGGGTCTAGTTTATATTATACAGTATATGTTTTTTTTTTCCTTGGTAGAGACTTAGGATACATTTGAGACAAACTGAGTTTTCAGAACTGTTTCTTCAGCCCATGCAGTGATTTTCTAACGCAGTACCACCTGAGAGGCTTTCAGTATTGGTTTTCAGCCTTATCTTCTGCCTACAGATTTCTTTGGCTTCACGAATTGATTAATGATATGACTGTATGAGACAATATCACTAAAGTCTTTGCAACTATGTTATTAGCTAGGTTATTCTTAGCTAATCCATTTCACACAGCATCCCAATTTTTTTTGAAAACAGATGCGTACACAGGACATTTGAGACTGTTGGAAGGATTTTTCTCATAAGAAAATAAAGTACAAATGAATCTGGTTGAAATACACTCCAGTTGAAGACCAACTCCAGATGTGTCTTGTCCACGTTGATTGCTTCGCAGTCATAGTGCATTGTTTCTTCTCAATAACATATGTTTTCCATATTTAAAAAAAGAACACATCTATGCATCCAGATATAAAAAGCCTAGTTCAGTCATGACTAAGCCCTCTTCCTGTCAGCAGCACTAAAGCCCATTGTTAAACCTTCATTAATGCACCAGTTAACCTCTCTTTGCCATTTCACTATGTGGTTATGTGTATACAGCCCGTGTCCCTATCATCAAGCTTCATCCCCTTTCCCCCGTTCCTTTTCGGATTTCTTTCCCTCTATTTGTTCCTCCATTTGTTCTCAGCCTTTACTGTTCACCTCTTCTCTATCTTCACTGCCTCACTGGCAGTTGCTCTATGAGTGGTTATCAGAGAAAATGATGCTTGTATTGTAATATAAATAGGTCTCTTTTTGTTTCTCCTGCTGCATTCTGTGCAGTCAGGGAGACATAAAAGTGGTTCCAGTGATATTTGCCTGCACCTAGGCTTGAAGAATGCACCTCCATTAGGGGATTCAGGGGGGAGTTAGCCACTAGACAGCTGGGTCTAAATGCACAGCTAGGCTAACAAACAGTGTGCACAGATAAGAGTTTACAGACAAACACCCTTTAATATCACAGTCCTTTAATGGACGGCTGAACATCCAGGAAACAAAAAGCAAACAGGAATCAGAATAATACTTACTAAATATTGTGTTTTCTTAGCCCTAGCACATATAACATTGTGCGATAACCTGATAAAAGAAAATGTCTTCCAGCATACAATATTTAAGACTTAGATAAGCATTCAGTTTAAAAAGCTATCCTGAACCAAGAACACCAAGTATCAATAGCTTAAAGCCCTCCAAATCTTATCTTTGATTGTCTACAGAGCACTTGGTTGCAGCTCTGTGTTCTTGTGAGGCAGTTAATGCAGCTAATTAGAGACAGAGCTGCAGTAAACATTTGATTTTAAAGAGTCGAACTTCCAGACAAGGCTGATTCCAGCTAAACTAACACTCCAGCGGCTCAATCGATCACCGCACAGATAGATATTTGGGGGATTTGGGGCTGAAAGCAAAGGGACATGGCAAACAGGGAAAGAAAATATCACATCACGTACTCACATCAGAAAGAAAATTCAGTATATTCAGCACATACCGCGCTTGAAAAATACTCAGAGGGGAAACAGTTCACGCGAAGCAAGAAGCTGGATCGACCTGTCGGGATGCCCCTGTTGGCCCCCTGTTCCTCCCACCCTCTCTGCATGTGTATGAGTTCTGCTGCATTCAAGCACTAGACAATGTACGCAGCGGACTATACACAACAACCTATTAGTTTGTTACATTTTCTGCAGCTCCAGAAACCAACCACCTGCAAGAGTACTGCCTGCCCTCAGGCTTGCTCTCTGTCAGCGGGGTATGTATAAAATTGCCTGAAAATGTGGTAATATGTTGAACTTGACCTCAGCTTTAGATCTATACAGTCCATTGCTCTTGAGCTTTTGAAAAAAAACACAACAGACTGCACAGCTGCCAAAGATGAATCATTAACACAAAGTGAGAGAAGACAAACCTGTTGTTATTATATAATTGGATGTTGTGGCTTTCAGTGAGTTTTATACAAAAAAGTTTAGGGTTTAGGGTTAGGGATAACTCTCAAGGCTTCTGCAGCAGTACATTTTTCCACATTAGAATACAGTTAGAATACATTAGAATATAAAATTGCAAAAAAAGAAAAAAAATCATAGCCTATATCTTTTTTTTAAAGTTGCAGGAAATGTAGACAGCCAAATTCATTTTTGCAACTGAAAATATCACAACAGTGCACATAAATGGCTCCACTCACTCCACTTGAAGGGTAAACATTGCTGCTGTCTCTAGTTGGCAACAGAACTGTTAGCAAGCTAAACAAAGTATTCAATCCATATGTATACACACACACACACACGCACAGGTATTTTGGTAAAGTGTGCTCTGGTCTTTCATCCACATGTGAATGGTGTTTCGGGCCACTAAAATCAAAGCTTTTGAAAAAAGACTTCAGTGTTTCGATGAGGAAAAGGAATTTTTGTCTTGCAATGTCAAAGGTGTGCACCTTTATCTCCTTTTTTTAATGTTAAATTGTGCACATTGCTATCATCTCCAGCCTTCCGATTGGCTAACAATTCATACAGTTAGGGTTATATCACCACATGTTGCTCTTGACAGTGCTCTTAGTGTCTCTATGTGAAAATCTCCATCTTAAAAAAAAATACCTGCATTTGTATGTGTGGATGTAGTCTCATATTTTGTTAATCTACAACAACTGACAAATAACCTGGCATACACCTCTGAAGGAGAGCAACGTGTAAACATGGTTTGATGAGGTGCGTGGACAATCAAAAGAAAAAGAAAAAAGGAATTAGGAAAAGAATGCCGCTGGTGCTAGCGGTGCTAATTTCAGCAACACTTGGAAACCAACCTGACATCATAAGTTTGCAATATTATGCACACATTATGCAATATGTCACAATTTTCAACAAAATTTACAATGTGATTTGATCACTGAACAATGTGATTATTGGCTTTAAATTGCTCTTAAATACGTCATCCTGGGCTCAAATTTCGAATATTTTGATATTGTAAGACTAGTCTGCTTGTCATCTCATTTTTTCTCTCTTTAATTAATTTACAGGCATGCTTAACCTTGATGTCATCAGTGACATCACTGTGGTCTGAAACCTCGTCACAAAAAGTGGGTATTTAAACACCATGTAGAGGGCAATGAAAGATGCTATTGAACAGTGTGGGACACTGGAGATCCACATGCAGACATTAGGCCTACTTACAGCTCTGTTACACAGCTGAACTGACAAGGTGGATCTATGGTTGATCTGAGGCAGCCAAAGTCATCCTATGTCAGGCAAGGTCCAATGTGGCCAAAAGAGAACTGCAGATGTGAGCCAAACACTCATTTCTGTCTTGTTTGTTGGCAACTTACCACATTCAAACTGTCACAGAGCGAACCTGGAGCTTTTACTGCCCCCTTTGAAATTGCACACTTGGCTTTATTGATGATCTACCCTTGGCAAAGCACTGAATGTAAGTGTCTCACTCAAGGAGGTGAGTGAAGGGAACAAGGATGGACAAAGGGAGGTCAGGTGAGCACAAGGTAACTCACAGGGGACGGTGCGGAGGTAGAGGTTGTCCCGGATGATCTGCTGCAGCTCGTGGTCCACTGAGCCTTTCTGGAAACGCAGGTTGAGGTAGTGGCGCAGGTCCTTGTCTATCACGCCCCCTGGAGGAACACAAAGGTCAATAATCAATAATCAAAAGCACCAAATTCAAATAAATGCAACTGCTCTAAGACTGATACCAAAATTTGTTCCAGTCAATTTATAGAAGGAAAGAGCCTAATCAGCCTTTGATCAGAAATGGGGACAGCTGGATGTGTTTGTGAATTATCCAGGCAAGGAAAATTGCTTGCCTCACACGTTTTTTTTTCTTTTCGTGCAAACCTCAACAACAAGCAGAGGAAGATCCAAACACTGCAGCATCAAATGACCCAGAATCTCCCAAGACCACAGTAAACAATTTAAATTCGCTGAAAATCCTACAATCCAAACACTAATGAACACACTCGGCACTCACAGATCCAGCATTTGTCAAGCGCGGCCACGGATTGGCGGAGGTATTAATTGGAGCTGTGGCCAAACACGTGTGGAGATATGTCTACACATAAATCAGCCACCAACTCCCCGAGGGGCTGTTTTTACTCCCTCTTATTTGCCCTCACCTGGGTTACCTCCCCCTTCTTTTCTCTGTGTCTCTCTAGCAATCCCAGCTCTGTAAATGGACTTCAGTTTAAAACCAGTGAATCCTGCTGGCTCAGCAGGACTGAGGGGGTTAAAAAGTGATCAAGGGACCACAGACAAATGGAGGTAAGGGATAAGCGGGAAGGAAGGCAAAAGCAATCCCGTGGCAGGGGTGGGGGGGTAGAAAGTAGCAAACTAAAACAAGCTTTACCTCCACCTCCTCCTTCTGCAACAAATACTCCATCTATCTACTCTGCCACACACTCGTATAATCACATTTGAAATGGAGGCAAGACAGGACGGCTAAGTGGAGGAGGGGGAATGGTCGGCTGATGTTACTTAAGGGATTCCTCACGGTGTCGCTTTAGCCAACATACTTGTCATGTTTGTTACTCCTCTGCATGAACCGAGTGGATTTGACTAACCTTCAACATCCAGTTTGAAGCGGCAACTTGGCACAGTGCCACATACCACTTAGCTGCCCCCTTCTTTACCCCCGTGTGCTCCCGAGGCAACGACATCCACGCATGATATGTTGGAGAGCATGCATATCACCAGTGCACACATGTAGAGACGGGGGTATCCACACAATCGACTGTAAACGAGCTCAGAGGGAAGGTGGGTGAAATAGCAGCAAATATAATGAGTGGCACATTAATTCAAGAATAACCTAGTTTGGAAGTTTTCTGTCATACTGGGGATCAATTATTCAGCACATTCTGGTTCTTCACTTCTGTGTTCTTGAACTACACACACACACACACACACACACACACAAATACAGCAAGATGCATAAATCCCAAACTATTTCACGCAGCGTTGCATTATAATCATGCAAACCTGAAATACAGAGACCGGCTCCATCTGAGTCTCTGTCAAAGGTGTAGAGCAGTACAACCAGCCAATTTACATTTGCATAAGAAAAGAAGGCAAGCCGGTGAATCTGCATACTGAAAAGGTGACACACACACACACACACACACACACACACACACACAAAAGCACAAAAATTAAAACAGTGAATGGCACCTCTTCCACAGGCAGCGGTTGTGCATCCACTACACAGAGAGAGTCACAGTCCTCTTTCCACAGGTTTTGTGATGCAAATAATCTCCACTGGAGGTAATCTTGCGCTGTATCTCTCCCGATGGAATCCCCCCCCTCAAACAGTACTGTCCTGTCCCTCAGGTCCTCAACTCTGTCTCTGTTTGCCCAGTCCAGCAACTGCCAGTCAGCCCGCGAGCTGAATCACCTCTCTCTGCACTCCACAGAGGAGAGATGACACGGGCGAGCGCAGCAGAATGAGTGGTTGAGAAACACTGAAGCAAAGAGAGAGAGTGTGTGTGTGAGAGACGGTGGCAAAGCGGAGGGGAAGGGAAGTGTGTGATGCTGCGAGTGAGGGAGAGCGACTGTTGAAGCACAGCTTTGGCTGTGGGGACCGATCGCAATGAAATCCCTGGTTTTCCCTTCAGATTCGCAGGTCCTGCAACGCCCCCCATCTGCTGTACAGTGCACTACATGGGTTTTTATATGCCTATTAGTGAATAAAAGCAAATCTCTGCCACATCGTCTTCCTTGGCTTATAGCATCCAGATGGCTTGGAAATGACCATCTTCCACCATCAGAAACCATGTGGCGAAACTAAATAATATGCTTCAGCCAAACGCAGTGCTGTCTCACTCCCACAGAACAGTATTCCTACTAATTAATTTGCTGTTTGTTTACTCTGTGTTTAGAAACCCATAGCAATTTTTTCATTTCTGGTCACGTCATACGTGCCATCTTGGCAATGACATTTATTCTCTGTTTCAAATTGAATCTTTGTAAAGCTTTACAGCACACTGATGTTGATACTGATATAAAATCCCATATATGTAATGTTCCATTTTCTAAAACTTCCCACAATGTAAAAAAGGGTTTGGTTTTTTTAATGGTTTATCAGCAATAAGAAATGCATCTTTTTGCTCTTTGTGTTTCTTGAAGCAGAGCTGGATGTCTAGTTATGAACCAGAGACTAAACAGCAGTTTTCAATGAAAGAAGACGACGCATGAGTTCAGGAGCATGACCAGGAGTGAGCTTGTTTTTTTTCACATTTTTTCACATTTCACATTTCACTTTTCCACATTCACAAGGACGTGTACTGTGAATTCATCTTTCAGGATCAGACTGTCAGGGCAGAGTTCTACTGCAATTTCCTGAAGCGTTGGAGGTTAGACACTGGTCCCAAATCAACTAAACGGTTGTGCGTGCCATCGTGCCATTACCTTGCCGCGCGCAGGGCAATAAAAAATGTAGGAGCTTTTTGGAGCTTGCCAGATTTGACTCCCTGTGACTTCATCCTCTTCACCAAACTGAAATTCAAGTTGAAGGGTCACTGTTGTGATAGAGCGGAGATCAAACACTTGCAAGTGATCTGAATGGGACTTCCAGGCTAAAAATAGCAGCAATACTGGAACAAGAATACTACCTTGAAGGGAAAACAACCCAGGTAAAGGTTTTTGAGATATTTAACTTCTATTTGAGAGCGTAGACAGCAAAGCAGGGAGAAAATTACATAAAATACAGCAGCACGTAAACTAGGTGTGAGTTTTGATTTACACGGGAAGATGTGTACTAGTTTATATTCATACAGTTTAGCTATTGTCCCTAAACGAATCAGTCTCATTCCATTACTCGTGAAGTGGAATGGTTTTTATTATACACTATATTACCAAGTATTCAATTACTCATCCAAATCATTGACTTCAGGTGTTCCAATCCCATGCATGGCCACAGGTGTATGAAATCAAGCACCTACTGTAGGCATGCAGACTCCTTCTACAACCATTTGTGAAAGAATGGGTCGCTCTTAGGAGCTCAGTGAATTCCAGCGTTGTGGCATGATAGGATGCCACCTGCGCAACAACTCTAGTCGTGACATTGCCTCACTAGTAAATATTACACAGTCAAGTGTTAGTGGTAGCTAAGTGGAAGCGACAGGGGAACAAAAGGCACTCAGCTAGGAAATGGTAGGCCACTTTTTCAGTAGTTGCAAGTTGCCCACTAGTGCACAAAGCAAGGTCCATAAAGACATGGATGAGCAGGTTTGGTGTAGAAGAACATGACTGGCCTGTACAGAGTCCTGACCCTTAACCCAATAGAACACCTTTGGGGTGAATTACAGTGGAAACTGATCTCACAAATCTACTTCTGGAAGTATGGCCAAAAATTTCCATAAACAACAAGAATCAGTTAGAGCAACCACCACCACAGTCTCTACTCAATACATCCCAATATGTGGCCACAGATCCAAAAATAGATTGTGTGAGTATGTGGGCAGGCAAGAGTGCATAAGGGTGCAAATCAAGCAGCAACTCTATAGTCAATGAGGTGTATAAGGATGAAGGAGGTCTTTTAATGTGATGCAAAGTTGTTGTTTTTTTCCTGTTAAGGTGGTTCCTGACAGAGATGCCCTCATAACATCACAAAGCTGCCAATGGGGAAAGGTGAATGACAGAGCGAGCGTAAAAACAAGAGGGCTGGAGGAAGTACAAAAAAATGACTGCAAATTGACAGTACCCGAGGAAAATCCACTCGCTGATGCATTATCAGCTTAACATGAATCAAGCATTCACGTCTATTAGGCCGTTATTGCTTCCACTTTCACCTTGAGCAAATGGCTCCATGCACGCAAGACATGAAAAAGCATCTTAGCACGATGCAAAATGAAAAGACTCCTCCGTGCAGTTGAGGGAGCACTTCTGGTGTGTTTAGAGCCAAAATCAGATTTTTTTTATTACTGTTTCTAAAACAGATGGATGAAGGAAAATTGTTGTTGCTCTGCAGAAGAAGACAATTCCCTGTTTAAGCTCAGCAGGTGTCATGTAAATCCCCTGGGAGGCTGGGAGAGAGAGAAAGAGCAAACAGCCTGTGGAGAGTCAAAAAACAAGAGAGCAGCTGGTTCCTCCAGGGGATCAAGGTGTTATAAGAGTTAACTGCCTCATACCTAGGCACAAACCAGTCAAGCTCACAGAGGAGTTCTGGCTACCACTGCAAGATATTAAGGTGGAGGAAAAACTCTCAAGGACAGCAGTCTACTCTAAAAAGATGTCAGTTTTTAAATGCATGGCATATGGCATATGCCCTTTCAGTTCATTTGCCTTCAACAATTTAAACTAGGCTTGCAATGAATTATTCATGGTTGGTTGCACTTGGCTTGCAGTTGGAAATAAGTTGTTGACAAATTCTTAATAATAGATTTCCTTACTCAGCTAAAACATAAACATAAGAGACGTTTGAACCACGTCTTCAGCGAAGCTACTCCTGCATCAGAGCAAAGCAGCACTTGTTTTTAAGATCAGTTTTACCCCAAGAAAGAAAAGCTCTTTTTTCTTCTAATCTAGGCTGAGTTGGAAAACTTCTTTGCTGATAAAATGGGACGTCCATTTTTAGAGACAGCCTCAAGTGGCCACTTAAGGAACTACAGTTTCCGGGACTTTCACACCAGCCTCGTATTTCAGCTCCAGAGATGGCCATTTCCTAATATTTGCATTTGTGATTGAAAAGATGTTGTCACCTCTAAAACAACCCCTTGGTCAGAAACGTCTGAGTGACTAAAGCTTGTAAAAATAAAGACAAACCACCTCACATGGTCATCTTGATGGACTAAATACACAACCGGCATATAAGGATCAATATATTGTCTATTGGCAGAGCCTATTGTCATTTCAAGACTTTTTTGCCCTTTTTGATCATTTAAGAATTTAACAAAATCTTCCACAATTGCCCAAAGACCTTTTGCACTGTCAAGAACAGCGCAGCATGGAAGATTTCATGCTGACAGTCAGTCAGCTTGGAGTGCTGTCATCACAGCTTCAATGACACTATTTATCACACGCGCTCCAAGGGCATCCGTGAGCAGGCGCATATGTAGCATCATCACTCAGTGTGCACGCATGTGTTTGTGTGCGACTTGAAGTCAGAAAGAGCACCAGCAGACAGCTGTTTGGATAATCAGACTAATTAAATGATCAGGATGGGCTTAAAACCTTGCCAGTTTCACCAGACACACACTGCGCTCTGTTGATTAGTCTTCAATAGGAAAGCACGATGCCAACTCTGTGGTGAATCGCTAGAATCCATAAACGCCAACTGGCTTTCAGATGGAGCTACATGCAAATACACACAAAAATATTATTTAAATAGTTCTGGGACAACATTTTTTGCTCCTACCACCTACATAGGTTTACATGAAATGAGAGAAAAAACTGACAACCCTCATTAATCTTTATGCCTCAATTTATATGATTTAGGGTAAAAGGAACAAAGCACTGTTTTTACAATTCGTAGCTTCTTAACCATCAGTCAAACAGCTGCTGTTATTTACAACTAATTTAATACAGAATTGGAACAAACAGTTGTCCCATGAAACAGTTGTATTCATCTTTCAAAAGATAACATAATGAACGATGTTCGAGAGTCAAGGAAATGAATGAAAGCAAGTATACGTCTGGAATATGAGCCTTCATGTTTCCTTTGTTAGAGCCGAATGAGTGGCTCCATTCAAACAGGTTTCTACTTAAGATGATTTAATGAACGCCATTCATCTAATATGAGGTGGTCTGATTCGATGACTATACAGACATACTCTACACAGGCTTTTTTGTACAGGTGGCTGAAAGGCCTTTGGAGTCTGCTATCTTTTCAATATTAAAATAAATGAATGATATACGTTATCGTAATGAAGAAAATGATATAATGATATATTATATCATCTGGAAGGCTTTGGGTGGATTTAAGTCTGGGACTGTTAAAAATAGCCCTTGGAAATTGAAACTCAAGTGAGGGTTTTCAGAATTCATATTTTCACTGTTTTGGTGATACCAGGCTGCCGTACATAATGTTTTGCTCTAGGAAAAAAAATCCTCTCAACACCCATTAAATGAACAAAGGTTGAAGCTGTGCGATGTTATTATAGAGTCACTAATTTTCATAAAGAGAAATTGTGCTGGATGATTAGATTTTAACTAACTCTTTATTTTATAGCCTATCGCTGATGCCTCGTTTTTTCTAAACCAACAGGGATATGGAACCGTTATCGGAAGGAACATGATAGCAGCATCACACATGGTAACACTTAAAGATAAGTGATATTTTACGGGAGGACAAATAGTCTGCCAAGACTGAAAACCCTTATAAGATCAGTACTTTGAAAACCAATCATCAGAAATGGGAAACAAAAGTATTCCCACAGCAATTTTCTTATAAAGCATTCTGCTGAAGTCGGGTCACAAATTTGAAGTAATTGTTAAACATCTTTGGCCCAAAGAGATGTAGAGTCAGACTTTTAAGAACCTTTTTAAAGCCAAAATATATATTAAAAACAAAATACAAAATCACTGGAGGAGAGCAGATTCAATTCAGCCTTTTTTATTGGACGCCCACAGAGGTGCAGGTTCAACAAAAACAAAGAGGAAAGCAAGAAGCACCGAAAGAGAGTAGAACTTAAGCATATGCAGGTCAGAGGCTGAAAGTGACCAATGCCCCTTATATTGAGAAAAGAACTGCTGGCGCTTCCTTCTTTTCCTGTATGGCTGTCACGGTACTGGGTCGTGTGACCCAGTGTTTGAGTTTTTATGTATCTTTTGTATTCATTTGTGTTCTAGTTTAGCTCATCCAGTTAATTTCTAGGCTGCAGTTTAGTCCTTTGTTTCTAAGTTGTTTCTGTCATCTCCCCCTGTACTGTCTACCTGTCATGTTTCATGTCCGTGTGGTCCTTGTTGTCAAGTTCGTGTCATGTCTATGTCTCCATGTTTCCTGTTTTATTTTGAAAGAGTCTGGTGTTCTTTGTTCATTGTATTTAGTTTCACTGCCCCTGTCCTGTCATTAGGTTCATCTGTGTCAGCTGTTCTTCCTCATGTGTTTCTACTTCCCCTGATCATCCCTGTGGGTATTTAGTCTCTGTGTTTCATTCAGTCTGTGTACCTTCCCACTGGTCAAGAATATGCCATTTGGTTTATGTTGTTTTTCCCGCGCATCCACGCGATGAGGTTCCCTGCAGGTCATGTTCATGTCCGTTTCGTAACGCCATTTGGTTCACAGTTTCCATGCATCTGCACAGCATTCTGTTCACAGTGATCATAGTTATTCCTTTCAGTCATGTTAGGGTTTTTCCAGTTTAGGTTTCTGGTTAGTTGCGGTCTCTGTCCCTGTTATGTTTTGTCTACTCCCGTCTGTATCAGCCCAAATGAAGGCTCGCTTTCAGTTTAAGTTCACTCCCATCTCCTCACCTGTGTTCGCACCTGGGTCCACCACACACACCTCCGCACGGTCTGTCTCCACAGACCGTGACAGTGGCTCTTTAAATCTTGGTTGTTTCAAACTTTAGGCACCAATTATTTTCCAATTTGAGTCCAAATCTTAAAACAGTTACATACTCATCATTACCAGGTTACCAGATTACATTCCTGTTTATGGTTAATGTCAGCATATATGGTCAGAAGCAATGGCCTGTTATGACAGATTTACAGTGTGGTATATGTGCTGACATTTCTATGATGTAGACAGCTTGTACTGTCAAAATTAACCATACATCTTATCAATTAAGGGGTGAAAGAGGTGTAAAACTGTCATAGTCAACCATTAATACAAATTATGAGGTCATAAAATAGGATTTATACATAGACAAAGTATTTAGTATAAAGTATAGATGGAGT
The DNA here is from genome assembly GCF_057382095.1 of Aulonocara sp. 'chitande type north' Nkhata Bay. Classification (NCBI taxonomy): domain Eukaryota; kingdom Metazoa; phylum Chordata; class Actinopteri; order Cichliformes; family Cichlidae; genus Aulonocara; species Aulonocara sp. 'chitande type north' Nkhata Bay. The sequence goes on along the minus strand of NC_141360.1, from coordinate 27,421,976 downwards.
ATGATAACAAATGAATAAAAAGTAGAGGGCACTCAGCCCTAATTTTTTAAAATTAATTTTTATACATATTGAATATATGAAACAAACCCTTAATATATATATATTTCAGTGTGTGTGTGTGTGTGTGTGTGTGTGTGTGTGTGTGTGTGTATGTATATATATATATATATATATATATATACACATACACACATATATATCAATCATAATTATATGACCGTCGAGTATATGTTTTGTACAGATGTCATGAAAACCAAAACTCATGTTCTGAAAATACAGGACAAGACCCTGAAATATGGCTCCAAAGTTTCACCAAGTCCCACAGGTGATTACACAGCATGCCTTCCTTCCATTGCTTTATGCTGACCAACTTCAGCTCATCCACTGCCACGGAAATTCATTCACCCCACCAGCTGCTGACTTATATGTGAGCATTTGTGTGCGTTCCTGATGCTCAGCATCTGTCTCTTGGCAAGGAAAGCCTGGAGCCAGAAGCATAAAATTCTGGATAGATTCAGCACATTAACAGAAATGTGCATACATATTCTTGTTGTCCAGTTTATATCGCTGTGGATACATGTTTATTTTTTTAAATAAATATCCAAAACTGCTCAATTTTATCGACAGGAATCCTTTCCATTCAGTATCTTCACCCTTTAAAGGATGCAGAAAATTCCTTAATGTCATTGCAGTACATGAATGAAATCGAAAGTAAAGAAAAACGCAATTTGAAAGTGTAAGAGTTTTTTTGCTGCCATCAATACTAAAATCACAAATAGAACAAAAACTGCTGAAAGGAAGAAAATGTGCCAACACCCCTGTCATTGTAAAACAACACGACCAGAGGTTAAATAAATAAATAAATACACATGGAATAAAATAACTGTCAGACTACAACCATCATCCCACATGATCACACACTGCCTCTGCTATTTGTAGCATAATCAGTTAATTAAGTCACTCTTGTTTTAAATCAGTGATCTGATAGAAATCCTTCCTATAGCTAAATCTAAAGAGGAGAACTGGGAAAGGGTCTCTAGCAGTGGACATATATGCATGTGGATATCAGATGAACAGGTAAAAACTATTAAATAACATAACTTTTCCCCCCTCTAATCTTCTTTTATGTTTTTACATCACATCATGAGCAAACTTCCCTTCTCATAATACAAAACCACCTAGGGCTGTGCGATATATAAGAATTCTATCGTCCGATAATGATATAAATCACAAATCTGTAAGTTCTGTGAATCTCAGGCAGCTCGACTTGCGGGAAGTGTTTCCAGCTGTGCGTCATGTAGCTGGAGTCGAGTGTTTTAACCGATGCATGAAACGATACATTTTTGGACATAGGTTGTAACAGCCGCCGTTTTCTTTGAGTATTTATTACACGGCGTGCTGCGGGGAGAAGCCTGTTCTAACATTTGAGTCTAAGGTTTATTTTTTAGCACCTGCCGGCTCTTTTTTAATTCTCATCCGTAAATAATCTGCTCTTTCACGTGATTCAGTTTATTTTGAAAAGTCTCAACAGGATCTTGAGCTTTATTGTGAAAGGTTTATGTGGAAAATAAACAAGCGGACGCGATGCTGTTACCGTCGTTGTTGCTAACCACAACGCATAAAAACAGGCGCTTGTCTGTCCATAGTGTGGTTATATTAAATATAAGAGAAAGAGAGAACTTTAAGAAATTAATATAGCCACTACAGTGACCATCAAAACAATGAAAAAATATTGCCATAAACAGTTTATTTTGCGACACCACGAAACAAAGGATAGCGTAAAATGAAACAGACGTTTTTATATCTTCATCCGATATATATCGTTATATCGAACAGCCCTAAAACTATCTATTTGGGATTAATTTGGGTTTAAATCAGATTAAAGCAACAAGCAAAGGTGCCTCTTTGAAACTCTTGGGTTGCTTTTACAGTGTTCTTCAGGTCAGTATTCATTTATACTTTTTGATCAATATTGATTTAATATATATGTCAGTATACTTCAGAATCAATCCTGCTACTTCTATCAGCAGTAATATCAATAAACACTAGTGGCCTGATTTCACAGACAGATATATACACCATGCTTCTACCAAACTTGACAGATAATTTGGTGTGCTTCAGATCACGGGCTGTTTCCCTCCTTCTCCACACTTTTTATCTTCCCATCCTTCTGGAAGAAGTTAATCTTGGTTTCATTTGTCCAAATAATTTTATTTACCAGAGCCTTTTAGATGTTTACATTTTTTTTTATAAACTCTAATCTTGTCTTTCAGTTCTGGAGTGTAACCAGTGGTTTGCACCTTATTGCAGAGCGTCTGTATTTCCATTCATGAAGTAATCTTTTGATTACAGACTTTGACAATGATGACAGTTTTATGCCACTTCTTAAATCTTTGCTGTCTCTCTGATTAATTTAGGTCTGTCAGCCTGATGATAGCCTCCTTCACTTGCATCAACACCCAGTTGGACCATGGAAGCCCAAACCTAATTCTGGCTTTTATGCAGACTTGTGCAAACAAACATTTTTGAACCTGCCATACACTGAAACACATCAGACAGCTACTTATATTCATGAATGTGATTTTTGTGGTATGGCAGAGGTGAACTAAACGTTTGGCTGAGCTTCATTTAAACCTGATTTTGTGTAAAAAGGATGTGATTACACAAAGTGTTCTACTGAGCAAATTATCTGCATGCATGAATTTTATTTGATACAAACCAGGTGTGATTTTAATGTGTTGATCAGCTGCAGCATGTATGAGTAGCGTCACGGCTGAATTGGCATGCAATGCGTGTTTGTGCTGTTTACGGTTAGGCCTAAAAGGTCAGTCCCAAAGGGTTTGTGATAAATAAATACTCTATAAACACTCTAGAAATGCTAGATAAATATTGCATTTACACTGATTGGAGCTGTAAATAAATACTAGTACGGAGAACCTTAAAGGTGTTTTCATTAATCATTTTTAACAGTTCTAGAAATTATAGTAAATCAATACACACTGAGCTTTATTGTGAAGCTCAGTGTGTATTGAGCTCAGGGGGTTGGGAAGCGTATCTGTAACCGGAAGGTCGCCGGTTCGATCCCTGGGCTCTCTGTCCTGGTCGTTGTGTCCTTGGGCAAGACACTTTACCCTACCGCCTACTGGTGTTGGCCAGAGGGGCCGATGGCGCGAAATGGCAGCCTCGCTTCTGTCAGTCTGCCCCAGGGCAGCTGTGGCTACAACCGTAGCTTGCCTCCACCAGTGTATGAATGCGAGAGTGAATGAATAGTGGCATTGTAAAGCGCTTTGGGTGCCTTGAAAAGCGCTATATAAATCCAATCCATTATCAGAGATCAGTAAACACAATTTAAGATGCTATATCTCTCAATCCCACTCTTTAAAAAGAAGAGATATTTGGCAGATTAAACTGACCACATATCAATAATGCCTCTACAGGCTGCTAGATCGAGCTAAATTTGGCAGCCCACATTAACTTGACAGCCAGATTTACCCAGATTTACCACTCGCTGCTGCAAAGCACTTAAGCACTTTGTTCTGCTTCCTAGGTTTGTTTCACACCTTAAAGAGAAACTATGCCTGAAAACAACAAGCACATATCGAATGACTTTTAGGATATGGGAGCCAAACTTTACAGATATACAGCCTATCCCCATATCCTACACTTCTAGCTTACAATTTCTCAATTTGTTGTTTTTCCCTTTCACACTATTGTTGACTGAGGGCTTCCCAGAGACTAGTCCAGCCTCCCCCAGCATCTCTACTGTTACAAATAACTTTATCTTCAAGTGTTGTCTCTGGAAATCAAAACTATGAAACAGAAGAAAAGCATTCAAGTAAACCCTGTTTATTTACAAATGTTTAATGTTGATTTTCCAGTAAGTTTTAGTGGATAGGCATGAATGATCTCTTAGCCTCTTGTTTAAATTCCTGGATCTGATTCTTATCACTTAGAACTACATCAGGCCAACCTTGTAACTGCTTTAAAGTCTCCAGGAGTCTAAAAATGACTCGTGTGTGGCCAGCTTAAGATGCATTAAACAGAATAAAAACTTCAAAAGCAGTCACCAGCTGAACACAGCTCTATAATGACTTTCACATGTCACTTTTCTCTCCTTCCTTTTAGTCCTTCTCTGCTATTCTCCTGCCCTCTTCACCTTCTCCTCTTTCAGGCGATTCCTCTGTCTCCCTCCCCCTTTTCTCTCTTCTCCACTTTCTCCCAGGTTTCTATATTTGTAGAAGAAACATAATAATCCTCAAATGGTGTTGTTTATTTATTCATGAGTAAGGTCACTAGTTTCAAGAAGCAACTAAAAGTCGCCGTTTGCCTCATTAAATTGTTGAAAGTTTGTTTAAAAGGACTGAGAGAAATGTCCTGCTGTCACACATGATGAATGCTCGACGCTAAAAGGTTGCTCATTTCGACACACGGCACATTAGCCTGGAACGTGGGTAAGAGGAGATAAAGGCCATTTAAAAAGCCTATTTAAAAACAGCAAAATGTCACACTAAAATACAATTATTGCACTGGGGCAAAATGAATCTGTGTGAGAATTTGGCACCAAGTTTGGCGAACTTTTATGTGATTTTTGCCAGCGACCAGTTACACTTCAGTGATAACCTTCATTAAAAGCAAGAGAAGATATTAGATTTGGTTATCCATCCATCTCTTTATTTAAAGATTTACTGTGAGTTTAATTAATTATTTATTTTTTCCTCCTCTGTATATTCTGACTTACAAAGATGATGTACAATTTTCAGACAATAGCTGTAAATTTCTCAAAAAACTTTCTTCAGTTTATCAGCCATTATTAGCTATTTACCTAAATATAGGTACTGGCATTTATATCAGCTGACAAACAGTCAAGCTGCCCTTAAATGATATTTAGAACTGGGTGAAGTGACCTCAACTTAGTCAACTGACTGAATAGTTTATAAAGAGTAAACATGCTAAAGCCAGAGTGCTTTCAGCTCAGTAAAGATGATGTGTTTTTGGTCAAGTGTGGCATCACAAAAGTATTTATTTGACATAGGTTTTGTCATCTACAACACGCTAGCTCCACAGATTAGAGTAATAGCTTCTAATATTTGTGTTAATTAGGAAAATGTAGCTGCAAAATAGAAGCCTTTCACTGATCTTGTGGAGCTTCGAGGTTCTGATTAGTGCTGCGAAGATGAGATGAAGAAATAAAGCAGTTAGACAATTCTCCCCTTAGTGAGAGTAGCAAAGGCCTAAAAGGGAAGGGAGCAAGAAAGATCAATATTTGTTTCTTATCCGGACTTTCATTATAAAGCAGGACCCACATCGACTAATCAGTGGCGTGGTCCTCTCATAATAGACCCGTTCAAGTCTACTGAGCTATGAAAAAAAAAATCAATGAAGAGAGCTAAAGAAGGGCTTAAGAAAATAGATTCATTGTGTGTGTGGGGGGGGTTGCAATTTACAATGCAGTTACTTTATATTACATTTAGTAAATCTAAATATAGTATAATAAAAAGGTTGTGTCAAGCAAAATGACATCAGTGCTGATGTAGAAGAAACAGAAGACAGGAAATGATCACAAATCATAAGTTTGCCAAATTTATTTATTAGAAGAGAAAACCAAGGTATTCACAGGTCTCCAGTGGGAAGAGTGTGACCAATTACACTGTACCACGATTAAGTGGACACAGCTTTCCTTTGCATTGGGGGAGATTATGGATAAAATGTGAGTACACTCCCCTTTTATCGCCAAATGAAATGGTTTCAATAATCAGGCTTAAGTTTCACATTGTTTATATCCTGTCTGATCATGTGACTCGCCAGCTCTCTGAAAACAAGGCCTAAATTGTAACGAGGTAGAGGACAAGTCTCATACACGAGCCCGTCGTACATTAGCATCTCACTGCAACTGAAGTATCTGATTGTCCCGAGTGCTGGCTTAGTCAGCAAGACTCCAACTTAAACTGCATAAAACCAGCTTTTTGGTATTGATGGGTCACTAGGTAATAGCTAGGTAAAGCTATAATGGTTACCACTGGGTTTTACTCCAACACGCTGTCACTGATACAGCACAGTTCTCATTACACCTTGCTGGGGCCAGTTTAATTGAACTAACACAATCAGAGCCCAGAAGCGCTTCGGTCTACAGAGCTCGGCAGTGCAGGTAATAGAAGCTGATGGAAGAAAGATTAAAAATATTGCTGCTGAATCACGCTTTGCATATCTCACGTTCCCTTCTATGTTTATTTGTGCTGGCAGAGTTGAATTATGGGGAATTATAAGGGAGCCATGTAAGCTGCTCATGTAGCTTTCTGAGAGCAAACAGAGCTGAGACGATATTGTATGTAAATGTTCCTTTAGCAAGTGTAATGGGGTAAAGTGGTCTATGTGCAAAGTGAGCTGCTGAATATTCCATTCAATTATGTTTTAATGAACTGTGACAATGTGAGGCTCAGAGGGGAAATGCCGGTGAAGCATTTGCTGGGCATTAAATAGGAGAAACTGCAGGAGGGCTGTGCAAAGATGCAGAAATGTTGGCTGTTTGACTTCGTACACACAGCCACAAACACCCTGCTTTCACAAGAGCTAAAATGTAATCCATCAAGCCTCCGCCGCTTTTCCCTCTCCTCTCTCGCTCTTGTACACACTCGCATAGGTTTGAAGTGATTTAGTAGGTCTTTCTCACTAACACAAACATGCGCATGCATGTTCACATCTGAGATTTATCGAAAGCTAGCCCAGTCTGACCTACACACTTACTGTAGCTCCAACACTCGCCTCCTCGTCACAACCTGCGCTGTCAGGATAGCCGCCACACACAGCCAATCATGGCACACTTCAAAGCCCTTTTCGCCCAATTGCATTTGGCAGTTCGGCTCCAGATCACAGCGTACTGAGCAAAGAGGAGAACGGTTTCGGAGTTAACGTCCCCCAGCAGAATGCCTTTTATGGATAAACCAATACATTGTAAAGAAAAGGAGATGCACCAGGGAGTTCACAGACATACTATACAAGCAGCACATACACAAGCAACCAACACAAGTCGGCACCATCTGGATGAGACCATTTAGTGTGCAGTGGAGACTACAAGCTGAAGTAAGAGTAGATCATTTGAGGTAATCAAACTCCAAGAGTGGCCCCCTGTCAGGTCAGATCTCGATAGGTTTTCAACAAGAATCCTCCACAGCTCTTCGCTGTTGCACTGGGACCACTCAGCAAGCGGTATTTTGGATTTTGGTGTGCAGAGGAAGTTTTTGGAGGGAAATGTGTTTCGAAGTCTGAATCCCTACAGTGTCTTATTAAGTACTGAGTATCTGGGACGTGGTCCTGAAGAAAAGGTCATCTGCATACTTTGAAGATGCAACATGCATATTAACTGCTTTACATTTGCATACGAATGAAGCTATGTTGGATTTTGGTCGCAACTTGGCTCGAGATTTGTTGTGGACACAGTTTCTAGTAAGATTCGTGAATATTAAAACCTGCTGCACCACTCATTTATACTTGCACTCATATAAACACTGGATCCAATGAGCGTGTCAAGGCTCTATTTTGGGTCCCGCCCTCTTCGCACTCTATTTGCTGCCATTGGGCTCCATCTTCTCGCGGTACAGCATTTCATTTCATTGCTTTGCGGATGATCTACAGATTTATCTACCTTTAAAATCAGGATCAGATCAACCGCAGCTCTTATTACGCTGCCTTGACGACGTTAAACAGTGGTTATCATTAAATTTTTTACAGCTAAATGAAAACAAAACTGAGGTTGTCATTTTTGGCAATTTCAATCATATCGACAGCACGTTGGGTACCCTCTCCTCGTATTGTAAAACACATGTAAAAAACCTCGGAGTTTACATTGATGGTTCTTTTAAATTGAATAAGCAGGTGAGTGCAGTAGTTCAGTCCTGTTTTTTTCAGCTAAGACAGCTAGCCAGGATAAAGCCATACCTTCCGGCTGACGTCTTCGAGCGTATCATCCACCTTTTTCTTACTTGCAGACTGGACTACTGCAATTCATTGTATTATGGCCTAGATCATGCCACCATCCATCGCCTTCAGATGGTTCAAAATGCTGCTGCTCGCCTGCTAACCGGTACTAAACGGAGAGAGCATATAACCCCAATTTTAGCCTCTTTACACTGGCTCCCTGTCCCCTACAGGATCCAATTTAAACTTTTACTTTTTGTTTTTAAGTCACTCAACGCCCGAGCCCCCCCCTACTTGTCTGAGCTCCTCTCTGCCTATGCTCCAGGAAAACCCACGAGATCTAGTTCAAAACTATTGTTGTCCATTCCACGGACTAACCTCAAATCTCGTGGTGATAGATCCTTCTCTGTGGCAGGTCCCAGACTTTGGAATAGTCTCCCCTTTAATATTAGATCTGCTCAAACTCTTGAGCAATTTAAATCTTTACTAAAGACACACTTTTACGCTCTGGCTTTTAACACATTATGACCCAAGCATTTTGGATTTATCTGAATTAGTTAGTATTGTTTCAATTCTTCTATTCTATTGTTTCTATTGTTATTATTGTACTGAATTAGTTAGTATTTTTTCAATTCTTCTATTCTATTGTTTCTATTGTTATTATTGTATTACACTGTAGTTTTTAATTTTATTGTTATTGTTAAGCACTTTGTGCAGCATCGGCTGTTGGAAATGTGCTATATAAATAAACCTGACCTTGACCTTGACCTTGACCTAATGTGGAAAAGTGCACAACCGTTCAGGTCTTGAAATTTTGCTTCCACGCTGCCAGCCTTTCTTAGCTTTCTAATGTGGTTCTGAGCAACAGTTATCCAGGCGTTCTGAAGGTGATTTACATGTTTTTCTTTGGACATTAGCTGATTTTTCATTCAGTCTTTGTACCTGACCAATTTCAGTAGAATGTTCTTCTGTTTGCTAAGCCACTCAACACTTAATTGAATTAATTTAGCAACAAACCAATTTAAATTGCATGTTTTTTTTACTACCACCCTGTTGCAAAACACATCATTTATTCCCATTTGTTTGGTTGAAACTATAAAATGCCAAAGAAAACAGTTTGACAGACAAAATAGTATTTTTGTTTATATTAGGTGATACAGAGCTGATAGCTCTTTAGCTCTGCAGAATGTCATTCAAAGGTTTAAGGAATCTAGACAAATGGAGGACAAAAGAAAAAGTGTTAAGCATAAAAAAACGTCTACAGGAGATTAAAAGTATCTGAAAAAAACAGGAAAATAAAATCTCAAGAGCTGACATAGGACCTGAGAAATGCACCTGGCCCTTCAGTTAACCAATCTACTGTAAACAATGTTTTCAATTATTCCTAAAGTAGACCTGAAACCTTCTGATTTCCATCTCAGCTTACAATCATAAACCTTAAAGCAAACCATGTGACCAGGATTAGTGGTCCCCTCAGAGGGACTCAGCTTAGATTCAAACCTTTGTCGTTGTATTGTGCTAGCTTTCATATGCATGATGTACCATGAGCAAATCTACTACTGCTACTGGTTCATCCAGGTCAGCCCTCTCAACTCCGCCACAACAGTGCAACCGGTCAACCATCTCAAATTCCCCCATGTCACCCCCCCAGAAACATCCCCGTAACAGGCTGCCCACGGCTATCTGCACTGTACCGGTTCTTGCACGCATAAAAGGCTGCTAAAGAGCTCCAGCTCACAACTCAAACACACGGTTCAGTTATTCCTCTTAGTTTTGTCTGTTGCTCTCACAAGCTGAACATTACAAACTTTTTTCTTCAAAGTTTCTTCACACAAACAATCACATCCCTTTATGCCTTTTCGTAGAACTTCTCTAAGCTATTGCTCTTTAACCAGTCTCTCTAAATTGTGGCATTTCAATGCTTCCTCCACCTGACATTTATAATAATTTCATTAGAGCCTTTTGGCATTTTTGTCAACTGCCCTTTACTTTTGGGAATGGCACTGGAGCTTGCAAATCTCTATGTGTGTGGTTTTTCATAGTCAAATCTGCTATTTTTAGTTTTATCTATAACTTCCTTCTCACATTTGTTTTCTTTCTAAATGTACCGTGCTCTGATCATACTGTTTTCCAGTCAAACAATTGAAAATTAAGCCAGACGCATTAGATCTTATTTTGTAAGCTTTATAGGTTCCTGCAAATCTGTGATGAATTCAAGTGATAAACAGGACTGACCAACCGCTTGATTGGTTAAGGCTTTTTAAATTCTAAGTGCAACCTATTACCTGTAAAGCCCTCCAATGGAGTGTTGCAGACTAAAGAAAATCAACATTTAAACAGGCCAGTGCATGGCCTGCTTTCCCAATAATGACTGTGCAAAGCAGCACATTGATTTTTTCTGCATGAGAGGTTAATTACAAACTCGACAGCGGTCAATGGCATGCATTCAGCGGCATATACAGACCTTTATATCTGTGTGTGTTAGCATGAGTGAGTTTTATATATTTACTAGGTATGTGTGTTTTTAAAGGGATGTCAAATGCTGTCATTTTTCTGTAAAGCAAATTTACCTTGCCTTTAGGTATAAATAAAGTTACCTTACCTTACCTTACCTATAGCAATAGGAAAATGAAAAAAAGAATTCATTACATAAACCTGAGGTCAATTTCAGTTTCAGTGACGTGTTCAGTGAAATTGACCTCAGCTTGAAGGGCTTCAGCAGAGCAATGGATGAGAAAAGAAATTCTGCTTTACAACTACTGATATGTGCTGCCATTTACTGTCTAGAGCTACCTTAAGTGCTTATGTTTGTTCTAGCAGTGTGGGTACAAAGCACTACACATAAAGGTTTTCATAACTTCAAGAGAACAAAAAGAGCCTCTCTATAGAGCTGCTTCAAAGCTCCTTGATGTGAGCCTGGAATATTTCCCATGTTCTCAAACTCACATGGTATAATACAAACTGGGAGGGGGGCAGCCCAACATGGGAGTCCTGGTGAAAGCTAAATAAATGCTTTCAGCATAACGTGGAGAAGTTAATAAAAGGACTGTCAAGTAGATGATGAGCAGATAACATGCTAGATATGTTAAGAGTAGAAAGGAAAGTAGAAAGCAAAAACTGATGAGACTAAATGTAGATTTTGGGTAAAGTAAACATTCAGAAGCTCTTTCTGTGGAGCGAGTTTTTCCTCAAATATAACCACCACCAAGTATGAATGCTGTTTCCTGTGATTATTGTAGTGATTAGAGCAATCATCTTACTGAATATGTGGGCTTTGTGTTTAACGCCTCTGATCAATCTCCAGCTTGATGAAGCTTGTGAACTGGAAGTCTAATAATTTCCTCTCATACTAGTGGAAGAGTCTTTACTTCAGTAGGTAATATTCTACAGGAAGCTTTTTTGACAATAAAATGATTTAATTGTCATCACTTGTACTGAAGAAAATCATGAAATATTTGGTAGCTCCAAGCTGCTGTATTTGAGGATTTTCGGCTTCTCCGTGTATTTAAAGTGAATGTGTTTTGGATTTGCACTGTTGTTCAGATAAAACGGGCACTTATAAGCTGAGCAGAGCTTTAAGAAACTGTGAGGGCGCATTCGAAATGAATGGGGTCAGGAAACTTGCAATGAGCCATGAAACTAATCATATTTTAGATCTATTTTATGTCAATATAATGACATCTGATCATGTTGGCTTTATATAGGAATATTATCTTAAAAGTGTGCATGTGTCTATCCTTCATCTGGAGCTTCTCTGCTCTCTAAAACATGACTGTTTTGGAGACTGCCTTTAGGAAAAAACTGTGAGGCACTCACTTTAGTCTCTGTTTCTTAGCCCACTGTGTGCAGACAAATGTCACTGACCCTTAAAGTCACATAGTACACAGTATCATGCAAGTACTGTGGGCATGTCTGCATAAAGCCACGGGAAACAATGTCATAGCTGATGTTCATGTCTGAGCAACTAAATGCTGTCACTTTAACAGATGCGTGAAACCAACAACGCTACATAGTCCATGTCTGAGAAGAGCTCAAGAATGTTTACTTATATTTTGCAGTGCAAATGATTCTTTCGTTTTCTTCTAGGTGCCACTAAGGGAAACGCCACCTGTCATGTCCCATCACTGTTGCATGCTGGTTGACGTAGTTCAAATAGCTGAAGGCTGCAGAGGACTCAAACCTCCTCAGACAGCTCCATCAACTGGTTTACCCGCATTTCCATCTGAGCAAATGACTGTTTTTACTCCTCTTGCAGTCTCAGTCAGGGACACAAATTCACGCAGTCTTGCAGAGCCCACCCATGCAGGCTGTGGCTGCAGCCCAAGTCCCAGTCGCCCCGAGGGCCAAGTGGGAACACGCCACAATGGCATGAGATTGAGATTCCGGCTCAAAGCCCTCTACGAGCGTGCCTTCTTGCTCAACAGTTTATCAGCATCAACGTCAAACCGCTCAGACTACTTTGACTGTCTGAAGTGTGCTGCCAGGAATTGACCTCTGACCTCACTGAATTAGCCTCTTCTTGAGGCTATGTTTACAGATGGGGTGGGGCGTCAGTTGCAGTTACAAATTAAATGAAGCCTTAGCTACAAATTGAGTTTATTCATTGCGAACAAATACCTTCAGCCCTGAAATCTCTTCTTTCCTGAATCTTATTACACAGCAGCTCTTTTCTCGTCCTCCTGTTGCTCCCATCCTGTCTCGCCCCACCCCTACCTGTCATAACCAAAGTGGTGTCAGCAGAGAACTCTGGAGAGGGAGAGGTTCATCAGCAAATGGCTCCCTAAAACCCAATCTCATTTATATGTAGATGAAATAAATATTGATGTGCTGCCACCGTCCTGTCGTGTTTTGCCTAATTGATGCCAGCCTTCTTGTATCACTAGTGCTAGGTATGTCTATTGGCAAGAGGCTTGCTTGGTGATCTGACTTGTCACAGACAAAACAAAGCCAGAGCAAGTGCTTAAAGTGAGCAGACAGACAGACAGCGCTACGCAGTCCCCGGAAACAAAGCAAACAAATGAAGTGAAGTGACACACAGATGAGAGAGAGAGAGAATGAGAGAGACTGGCTGAGATGATTCATGGATGGGTGGGTGTGTGGAGAATACTGATAATCAAAGCTGAGCCATCCTGTATGGATAAAGCATTGCACAAATAATAGAATGCATTCAGGGCTGCGACTACTTTTAACATTAGAATTATTTTGTTGGTTGCGCCAGAAAAAAAAGAGCGGTTTTGCTCGGTAGACGGCAACGTCTGTCTGACATCTCAACAATTCATTAATGGACTGCAAATGAAATTTGGAACAAACATTTATATCTCCTGGATGATGAATCAATCAAGAGGTCCAATCTTTGACTTGCAACCAACCACCTCCAAGCTAACAGCATCTTCATCAGCCTGATACTTTGTTTTACTGCTAATAAAATTGAATACATACTTTTTGGTCACTTGCTTCTCATTGATCCATTCACACTCATTTTGATGACAATCAAGAGTTCTTCACTTAAATTAAGTAAGGTATATTTTTGGTGTTACTGGACATGAAACACTCTTTTTTTATCTGGAAAGGTTGGGTTTGAATACTGGCATGCACCAAACAGTTGTTTTTTTCAGCACACCTGAAGAATACCCATGTGCATGTGCTCATCTCTTGAAAGAGGATTTAGCACATTAGGAAAAGTGAAAACTTACAAACGGCCACCAGCGCTGGCTCAAAAACCTCATGGGACGAAAAACATTATAAAAAAGCTTCAACTTCACATGAAGAAAACCAAATAAAACAACATATTAATTTAAAATAAGTTAAATTAATTACCTTTAATCAGTGTCAGAGGTCTTTTTGGAAATAAGGAGAGGACAAATACCTACTTTACAACAAAATCAAGAGTCAACTAAAAGATTTGCCTCCTATACCAAATATATAGCAGTCTCAAGACACCCCTCATTCCTTTACATTCTGCTTCCACTTTAAGTGATCTTGAGGAACAGCTCTCCAGGTTTTCTGAAAGTCTTTTCTTTGGACATAGGCTTTTCCACTCATATTCAGGTCCAGTCCTTGTACCTGGTCATTTTTAAAACAACTTAACACTGACCTGTGAACCACTAAAGCATACAAAATACCCAGTGTTTGGTCTACAAATAACAGACAATTAGAGCAAAGAACCGATTTTAAATTGTATCTTTAGGCACTTTATTATAAACAGCCTGCCAAATAATTTGTTCCTATTTCTTTAACGAAAGCTACAAAAAATACTAAAGACAGCGCAGTGTGACACACATAAAATTGCATTTTTGGTAACAGCTATCTGTAAAACATGGTGAAGCCTCTGTTTGGTTAGGGATGCATTTGAGCCCGTGGTGCTGGGGATCTTGTCAAAATTGATGGAATTATTTAGGCAGAAAAGTACCGTCAGTCTTTGATCCACAGTGCAATGCCATCTGGAAAGTGTCTTACTGGCAGTGGCTCCATTTTTAACCAAACACACTGCCAATGCAGTAAAAGCATAGTGCCTCAACAGAAAAACACAGTGAAACACTACCGTGGATTGGCCAACGAGGGGAGAACAAAGGCAGCCAACATCCAAAGAAGAGCTTACAATGTCCTTGAAGAAGCCTGGAGAACTATTCCTGTTCAACTGTGTTGAAGTATAAAGATAATCATACCAAATGCTGACTTGTTAAGCTTGTTAGAATTTTAAATTCTATTTTTTGCCTTATGTACTAAATTTCCATGTATGTTTGCACATTTTAGTAAATCATTGTACCTATTTCTGATGTTCTATATAAAGAAAATATGAAGAAATAAAGGATGGCTCAAGATTTTTGAGCAGCATTGTGTATATATATATATTTTTAAAAAAATGCTCAGAGCCAGAATTTAGATTTCAAAACAGACCCACAAAAGATAATGAATGAAATGATTATGTGGCTAAGAAGTGGCTTCATCCACCTCTTTCACATAGCCTGTGGCTGAACTTTAAGCCTCATTGCTTATTCCAAAATATTACAATGCAAAATGATGATCACAATGAAGATTAACTTTCAAATTTGCCATTACTATTTTATTATTATTATTTCAGGAGATCATTTTGATTACCACCCTTCATTAAACTCAATTACCTAATTAGCTAATATACCAATGGACTGTGTCTGCTGTGCTTAAATGAGGCTTGCTATTAGGCTTGTGATAAAATCACTACACACCTGCAGGTGATTGTCATTAGCTCACAGACCTGAAGAAACATTGTCAAGCACACGCTAGTTTAAAAAAAGGTAATTATTGTGACTCTAGCTGGCTGCTGTCCAGGTGAAAATGGAGTTAGTACATTTCAAGTGGAGGGGGGAAATATATGCTTTCATTTAGACACGCATTAAGAGGTTTTACATGGAGTCAAGTGGCACAGAGGCCGGCTATAGAAAACAACAGCAAAATAGAGAGAGAGCTTCTTTTGTATTGGGATCAGTCCTCTGAGCTGTCACAATATTGTTGCGTCAGTGCCACACACTCTGCCGCTGTAAAAGTCTTTTCAGCATGAGCAAAAAATGTCTTCTGACATGTGAAAATTCTCAAGAGCTGCTATTTGTGAAAGTCGCTGGCATAATGAGGATGAGCCAGGCAGGCTGAATGCCATTTATTTTTAATAGGCTGTGTGGAGCCTACCGCACGACTGTTTATCTATAAACCGGTCCAGAATGAGACATTTGTTACAATAATTATTAGCCTGCCAGAAAATCAACAGGGAACAAATTTAATAATTACCCTGCAGAGGTGTCTTGTGGACAGTCGAGTTTTTCATTAAGTTTTAATAAGCAAAAAAAAAAAAACAGAGATACCTGAAAAGTGTCTTCAATGCATTTCATTATGCAAACACTTGCAAATTCCTTTTTATTGAATACTTGAACTCATCTTCTTCCTTGACTTCTTCTGTCTACATATTTTGGTCAGTAAAAGTCAACATGATAAACTAGATACAGTATAAACTCGCAATGCTTTACTTACATAGCTGTGTCATGTGACCATAGAGCCGCGCACCTGTTTATTAAAATGGTAGTTATTTTTGCACATTATTCTATGTAAAACAACATTGAGCAACCTAAATATGAGAACAAAAAATGAGTGACACTTGGATCATCACCCATACTGATGAGATCAAGCTTGGCGGTTGCATCACCTCTAAAATGTCGATATCCGTAGATAGCATGCATCTACAGCGGTAGAAGTGCTGTTATGTTGAGAACTGTCCAGTGCTGTGCTCTCCGGCAGAGACTTGTGCAGAGGGAGAGAGCCTGCAGCCCCAGTCCTATTTTCAGCTTCAGTAGGCAGAAGAGAGCAGAGAGCCAGGCCAACTCAGGGCAGACAGGATCAAACCCCAGACCTGTTTAACCCTACACGATCCACTTCACACAAACACATAAACACACAAACACACAAGCACGTGACTCGGCTTTTTTACAGTGCCGCCAATGAAACGTATTACACTGATCAACGTTACACAGCACAAATAATATAACAATAGTCATGAAGCACATCTAGATATTTCTTAACAGAACAATACAGAGGCTATACGTTACCCATTGATAACAAATTGTGAGAATTTGTTTTTAAAAAAATTGTTTCCGTTTTAAAAATACTACTGAAGGAAAACAAGAGTTTAAGGACATCGTGATTGAACACCTCCCCTGTATTTGAGCAATGGCCAGCCACAGTGCAGCACCTGGGGACCAACTCCAGATGTAACCCAATGTCTTGGTCAAGGGCACACTGACAGCAGAAAGGACTTACTATGTTTTTAATGTTGGGAGAAACCAGAACTGAAATTAAAAACCACCCTACCACATGTTACTACAAATAATATATTTAATAAATGTGCTCACTATATGACTTAAAAAAAATATGTAAAAGAGAGGAACCTTTCGGTGACTAACACCGTGGTCACATTACGTGGGATGAATGGGTTTAATAGGAAAGCTTTACCTGAGCCGAGTCAAGATAGTAAAAAATTGCAGGTTTGCTGTTTACGATGACGGCATCACATGTGTCTGAATTTTAATTGTTACAATTTAACAAGAGAATTAGTGATAAAGCTGAAACTGGTGGTTTTAATGCTATTTAGAGGCTTGACAGCAGTGAAGACTTTGTTGTAGTAAACAAACAAAAGTGACACTCCCAAAAAATATTTATGCCTGAAATGTTTACTTTAAGTAATTTGATTACATGTAAATTTTTCATGTATTTTGTTGCACAAGCACAATGTAAAACATTCAATTTAATGGAATCTAGTGTGAAGGTTTACATGATTGGTATACATTCAGTTTATAACAGCATTTTTTTTGCTTAATGATTAATTATTTGAGTAAATAAATCTTTAATTTTGTACATTTTAGTTGCTTTTACTACAAATTATTGATTTATGTTACTGAAAAAAATCATTACATAAAGAAATAATTATCTTTTGAGTGCATGTTAGACTCTGGAGTAATGCTAAAATTGCTTATTTTCTTCTAGAATAATCTGCTTATTTTTAACGACCTATTATGTAGAAGGCCATGTTGCCATGAACCTCTGAAACTACTATTTCACAAGGCTCAGCTATTTTTGCAAAGTAAAAATAATAAGAAGTGGCCAAACAAGCACACGCAATGGCAATTAATTAAAAAAAATGCTTCTATTTATTATGTTGCACTGACTTTTAGATCGTATAAAAATGTTTTTAATGTGTCATCTGTGTACTACATCATTAATTAGCCATCTGTTGTTAACCATGAACCCACGGACTCTCAGGGCAGCCTTACAAATGGATATTTGGCTCGTGATTGATTGTCAAGTGAAATGTCATCTCATTTCACCTCATCAGAAGGAACGAATCACATTACATTAGTCTAAATGCCATTGACACATGCTTGCAATGGCACCACAGTGGGAATACAAGCACCTCTCTGGGAGACATGTTGTCAACAAGCGAAACTAAAGAGAGCGGGGAAACACTGCTGGCCATTTACAGAGCTGGAAATAACACTTCACTGGCTTGATAGTGTTTAAGGTTAACAAAGCCCTGGCATAAACAATAGGCAGCAAAAGGTTAACATAGCAGTCAAAAAAATGCAACAACACACACATAATACTTTAGACAGACAAATGAAAGAGAGTATAAAAAGAAAAAAATGTAAAACGGTAATTTATCTCCAAAAAAGTTACAAATTGAAAAATACCCTTTTGGATTTTCTTGATCGCTGATAATTTCGTGATTCATGGTGTAATGGTCCCACTGCTCACCTGTCAAGCCAAGCCAACCGCAACCCCCACAGGCTTGGAGAATCAATACAAGGATTACTGTAACTGATCTTGTGGCTAACAGTGTCCCAACACCTTTCAACCTCCTTTTTTTCTGGGAGACTGTTTTGTTTAAAAAATAATGAGAAATTAAAAATGTCTTAACTAGTAGACCTCATTAATGTGTGAATCAGTTGCTAATAGACAACAAAAATATCCCTGTCAGCATCCACTGCAAAAATATCACAATCAAATCCCCAAAGAAGACATTAAGCTACCTATTCTTTGAAAATGAAAATATTATCATTTATTCATATGGGCTTTATTAAGATAATACATTTAAATACATTGAAATACTCATTTAAGCTTCTAGATAACATTTGGTCACTGGACATACAGTACTGTGCAAATGTTTCAGGCAGGTGAGAAAAAAACGCTGTAAACAAAGAATGCTTTCAAAAATGTTAATCATTTATTTTCATCAATCAACAAAATGCAGTGAATGAACAAAAGAGAAATCGACATCAAATAAGTATTTGGTGTGACCACCCTTTGCCTTCTTCTAGGTACACTTGCACACAGTTTTTGAAGGAATTCGGCTGGTAGGTTGTTCCAAACCTCTTGGAGAACTAACCACAGATCTTCTGTGGATGTAGGCTTCCTCACATCCTTCTGTCTCTTCATGTAATCCCGGACACACTCGATGATGCTGAGATCAGGGCTCTGTGGGGGCCATACCATCACTTCTAGTACTTCTTCTTCTTCTTTACGCTGAAGATAGTTCTGAATGGCTGTCTGTTTGGGGTCGTTGTCCTGCTGCAGAATACATTTGGGACCAATAAACAATCATTTATATTTCTGAAAGCAGTCTTTGTTTGCAGCATTTTTTCACACCTGCTTAAAACTTTTGCACAGTACTGTACATTCAATGTCAACTTGACTGGACCCTTTGTGCCTTCAGTACTGCACTAACTCTTTCTGGTAAAGATTCAACAATGTGCTGAAAACAGTCATCTGCGATTCTGGTCTATGTTTATATGATAGGATCAGACAGTTGCTGCGCATTCATGATGCAAAGCTCCTGTTCCACCACACCCATAGGTGCTTTATTGGACTGAGATCAGGTGACTGTGAAGGCCATTTGAGTACAGTGAACAGTGATTTCAGGTTTGTGACATACTGGAGTATCCGGCGGGAAGCAATGGCTTTTAAATGATGCTTAATTGGCACTAAGGGCACCAAAGTGCGGTAAGAAAATACACCACCAGGCTGAACCATTCTTATAAGGCAGAATGACCCATGCTTCTATGTTGTCTATGCCAAACTACCACTCTATTGTCCAAACATTTTCTTCTGCAAACCTCTCCTGACTAATTTTGGTGAGTGATGGTGGACTCAGTTTGGCAGGACTGTCGTCTGCTTCTGCTGCTATAGCCCATCTGGTTCAAGGTTCAATGTGCAGATCTACATAACTTGTTGTTGGTTGAAATCAACGAATAATTTTTGCTACTAACTAGATGTTGTTTTGTTCCAGTCTCTGCAGGAAACCCCAGTTCATCAAGGTACGCTCATACTCTCAGCATCATTTATATCACCTTTCTTCCCCATGTTCGGTTTAAACTTTAGCAGGTCGTCCTGTGAATATCTACGTGGCAACATGCAGTGAGTTGCTGCCATGTGATTGTCTAATTAGATGTTTGTGATAACAGCAAATTTTCACCTGCATTTCATCAAGTTTAAATAGATTTAATTTCTATTTTATGTTTTACTTTTAAATTGGTGCAGTCAGCAGTGCAACAGTCACACCTGGCACTTACTGTGAGTACATGCTGAACTTAGTTCTACACAAGAATTTATTCATGTAGTGTAACCATTTTAACTTAGTTATTACCCGTTTCCACCTTGTGTAGTTCTTGTCAGATTAAATCTGAAATAATGAGCAGTTGATCCTGGCTTCAATTTTATGACCAACGTGGGTATCAATTATCCATTACTGTGTATATATACAGCAGTTAATACTACAGAAGTACACTAAGGTAAAAACAGACATTAAAGCATTCTGATAGGTAAGCTAATGCTACCAAAGTTAGCTATATTGAAAGCTAACTGATGAAAGCTTGTTACAGCTAAGCAACTAGCTGAAAAGACTGTGGTTATATTTAGTGGTTAGTGATTTGGAAGTGCAGGAATAAGTGCTGTTTCATACTTCAGAGAGAACGGTGTAAATATTGCCATCTTTTTGTAAGTCCTTTTATTTTTCAGATCGTTTTATTTATTCACATATACAGCTTTATACGTTTGACTCGCATGATCGCTAACTTGTGCTTTTTCCTTTGCTTGAACCCACATGTGGAAACTTGTTCTGTGCTGTTAAAAAGCTTTTGCTCCCTGTTAGAGCTGAATTACAGCTGCTTCACACTCTCAAACTCAGAAAAGGTCAGAATATAATAAAGGCTTTTTGTAAAAGTACATTTGAAATGCCCTCTTTCACCACACATTCACCTTTTATGTGATTCTTTTTTCTAGTTCAAACCCATTCCACTCAATTGTTTCAAATATTAAAAAGCCTGTGAAATTCTTTTTTTTTCTTAAACGCAACACACTTTTGATTTGGTGAAGAAGAAGATTTGTCTTCTTTTATTTTGCCTGGCCAGCTTCACAGCAGACGTTAAAGTAGAACGGCATCCTAGAGTCAGTTTTGTAGCTTCAATGTCATTTTCAAGGACAAGTCAGCAGGGTGCAGATGTTGTAGGGTCATTAGTTGGTGTCATGATAATTTATGTAACCTCTTCTTATCCAGAGGACCCATTTACTTGTTGTAAAACGCCATTGTATGTTTGAGTCAGACCTACTTTCCCCCCCCCCCACTGGGATTGATTAAGCCTGTCACCACTACTTCCTTTTATAGTGGCCAATCAGATCTGAACACAAATTGTAAGCACACAAGATTAAACATTTATGTAACTGAGACTCTGTTTAAGCACTCTGGCTCTGATTTTTATTCCGGCCACCGACTTAGCAGAGGCAAAGCAAATATTCTGCCTCATGTTTCACGTCCCATTTCTTGGTCTTTTTAGGTGAATGCTATTTTTGCATGCAGGTGTACGCTTGTGTGAAGGGGGGCTGTGTAAGTATGAGACACGGAATGTGTGCGTGCATGCTTTTTGTGTGTTCAAAGTCTACATCATGTCTGTGTCTTCCTTTCCGGGGAGGGGTGAAGGGGCCTCGATCTGGCTACAGCTCGATACTGCCATCTATGGGAACTGACAAGCTCATATGGAGAGCTGGAGATCCGGCCTGGAGATAAAACAAACTACAAGGTACTGCGAGTTCTGTTCCAAGTCAAGTCAACTGAAGTCAAGTGGCTTTATTGTCATTTCAACCATGTGCAGTGGTACAGTACCCAGTGGAGCGAGACAACGCTCCTCCAAGACCATGACATATAATAGACAATCAACACGGGACTACATAAAGTGCAGGTCTGCAAAAAAACGAAACAAAGACACAAGAGTTCAAAGGAAAATTGCAACAATGACAGTGTATTGTGCAAAAGACTGAGCATTGTGCAAAAAGTAACTTGATATATGAAGGTGTGCGTGTCTGTGTGTATGAGATTGCTGTTAACACTAAACAGTTTTAATACTAAAGAGTTTATCAAATCACTCGTGGAAAAAAAGTAACATTTCTGTCCCAGAAAGGTGGGTGAAAGAACAGTTTTTAAGGACACACTGCATGCGGTAATGAGATATGCCAGGTTTTCAGCTAATAGCTCTTTGGGAATCACCTTGTTGGTTAAAAAATACATTTTTTATGCCTGTCAAACTGTGTAATCTTTGGGATCTTTTGTACACTCAGCTAAACCAATGGGAACATTTGTTTCTGTGACAGGCTGCTAGTAACAAAGTGCCCAAGAATACAATAAAAAATTGTTTCAATGCCAGTTTGTCTGTTATTTGTAGATGCAGCATTGATTCATCCCTCAAGTTAAGCACTTTTTTTACGCTTGCATCATAGGTCAGTGTTTAAAAAAAGAAAATTTCTCTGAAAATGATCAGGTACAAGGATTGGGCTGAAAATGAATGAAAAAGCAGCCAATGTCCAAAGAAAAACATTAAGATACCATCAGAAAGCCTGTAGAAGTATTACTCAAGGCCATTTTTTAAATCACAAAAAAGTCTGCCTATTTGAAAGCAACATATAAAGAAATGAGGAGTGGATCAAAACTTTTGCACAGCACTGTAAAAAATAATATTCCGCTACAACAAGAAACAATATTTCCCTGGATTTGTAAGTTAACCACTAAAATGAATAATTGTAGCACAGTGGCCAAAGAAATCTAAGCTCTTCACATGGCAGTTTGGGATTGCAGCCATAGATTCATGATAATCCTTTTAGAGTCAGGTCCAGCAAGACCCCTCATGATCTGAAATACAGTTTTTAGACCTGAATTTCACAGAAAGGAATAATCAGCGCTTCAAAGGCAAACATGAAAGTCCAAACGTACAAAGTCATGAGGGTTTCTGGCAGGAGGCTTTTAAGAAAGATAGAGGGGAAAGAAAAACCCACTAAAAGTCTCTCAGACTTCTCAACTACCTGGAAAAAATAAAAACTTATTTGAATCCATAAGCAAGCAAATCATAGCTGTGACTTGATTTTAGATGACTAAATTTGTGCGAGCATGTTGTTGAAGATGCCATTTTATTTAGCCGCTCTGTGCCCATTTCTCATTACTTGCAGATTTCCTCTGGAGTCCTTTATAATAAGACCATTGCTTAGGACGGTAATCACAATCTGTCAAATACTGAAGCGACGTCTCGCACTTTATAAACACAGCAACTGTCAGTCAGCGCTGCAAAAATATTTGACGACAACAGCTACCCTGAAACGACGAATCTGTACACCCCAACAAAAAGATATACCCGTCAGGATGACCTGCTAAGCCATGGGTAGTCTTAATTATTTATTGAGCCAAACATAGCAGACATGATAATACAGAGCTTCTCTATATCCTGGAAAAGACTTTGATGTTGTTTTCTTAGCCAAACCAAAAACAGGAGATTTTTTTCATACTGATCTTTGAAAAGTCAATCTCTAATAGTTCTAACAAAAGTAAGATCTGATTTCTCCACTCCAGTAGTATAATCACTCACCACGCTTCTCTTCTCAGCTATATCAGCTATTCTCAGGCATATAAGAGAAAAAGCAGTATATGGAACGGAACTAACTCCCAACTTGTAGTTCCTTGGAACACATCTCGGGTGTCTTCCTTTCAAATTCAAAGTCGGCATAATGATTCGAGTGTGAGACCCCTACCCTGGAAACAGACAGACACCTTTAAAATATTTGCAAGCTATACCTCTTCAGCCTGGAGTCTCCATTTCCTTTTGTGTCAAACCAGTCAGCTACTTTTACCTGAAGCGAATGCTTTCTGATGCATGTGCGACATCTGTATACTAATTACTCATAAACGCACGCTGCCTGGCTCTCCCAGGCTCGCTTTTCAGCAGTGACGGCACAATTAGTTCACAAATGAGGAGCTTATATTCGTAGCCTTGCAACATTGAGATTATTCGTCTCCCAGAGGGAGCAGAGAAAAGCTGAGAGATTTGAGCACTCACCTTCTCCACCAGATAACCTCTGCACTCCACGAACACGAAGGAAATCCTACTGTTATGGTTGTCACATTTTACATTAGCATGCACAGACTCATGACAGGTTAACACACCTGGAAGAAAACACACCTGAACAAACACCAGAAAATACGCAGTGGGATTTCATGATTCAGAAAGAGTTTAGAGTGTGTGGCACTGAGTTTGAGCAAGCATGTGTACACTACACACACAACATGATGCACATCTCATACAAACAAAATGGAATAATAGATGAAATGTGGTTACATATACAAACACGAGATCTAGTAGTGTTTATGATTTTTTTCTGGGTCTTGGTGTTTCTTTGTCCTGGACAAACAATATTCTGATGATTATTTATTGATTGATTGTTTATTAGTTGTTTTTTTTCTAACATCAGTGGTAAAAATTGATTATAATAAAAATGAAAATCATGACTATTTTTATCTTTAATATTATAATGCCCATTATTTAACATGGTGATTCATTAGCATAGACATCAAGCAAAGACTATGACTAAAATTAAACCAAAATTAGCTGTCAAAATGAACTCTCTCTTTTATTCATACATATTGAACTAAACAGCAACTGAGTCTTAGCTTTTAGTAAATGGTAAAAGCATTCTGCTGTAATTAAAAGAGATGTGTTTGACTTATAAGAAAAAAAAAGTGAATGCACAAAATGCAATTATCTTACCCCAACAGTTATTCATAATTCAAAATAGGGGAATCATGTGGCCTGTTATCACTGCACAGTTTAAAATCTGGCATCTGTGTTGATATGCATTTTCTTAAGAGCTAAAGGGCATCCTGCACACCTGAGAAGATCACATTAATAGAAAACTATGTATACTGGTTTAATAGCAGCATATACAGTCATACATGTTTCAGGAAAATAATGCAAAACAACAGTATGTGTGTAATATAAAAATCCAGGTGCTGGACAGTTTTTAATACATATAAAAATAAATAAGGTTTGATATGTTTTCTTTGTATTTACATTTATTATGGGGTTTAACATGCTGTTTTTAAAAGACAGAGAAATCAGCACAGAATCCTAATTGTAGCTTTCATCATCAGATAAGAGTTTGATTCATGAGAAGTGTCTGAAAGCGGAAACTGGAGCGACTGTTTTCGAGGTTCTGGTAATAAATTCCAAATATAAAGCAAATGAGTCATATGCCTTTCATGGAGGTACATTTATTTCTGAGCTGTTGTATCAGGGTGTCGACCCGTTTGGCTTTGTTGTAGTAGCAGTACTTTTTCTAAATTCCTAGGTCACCTTCAGCAGGTCCCTGTAGGCTCAAAAGTCTCCACCTGAGAGAATTTTCAGCAGAGTGGATCACGCCTTTCGATTTGACGGAGTTGTAGCTGTGCTATGGTTGTGTTGCTAAAGTAGGAGTGTCTATATTCAAGATAAATGACACTTCAAATTCAGTTTGACAGCACTTCATATGAAACTCTCATTAAGTGCAAAATAAGCTCGTTCAACAGTGAGTGAGGAAATGCATTCTTCTCCTAAAAACAAATCAGATTCATTTCCGCTAACACAGATGCTGGAGGCAACTGGAGTTCTCAGATCCAAAAGAAGAAGTAAATAAATAAAAAACAACCATAACAACGTATTCACCTGACTAATGGAACACATTGATACGCCTGCCTCGGCCTTCAGACAGACAATTTTCCAGATTCTAACAGCATTACCACAATAATGAACTCTATTTGTCATTTAGATTTGCTGAGACCACAGAGGTCAGATATTCTGGTGTGGAAATAATTACGTATTAGTCTGCATAGTGGCCTATACATGGTTATATACCACACCGGAGAAACGGGGCGAGCCAGCGCCAGCAAAGACTAGATTCAAATATGTTACTTCACTATATCAGTCAAATATTCAAATATGTTGTAACACAGAGACCTTAGGTACAATTGTTGTCACAGCTTTTGAAATTTCTACTTGTCAGACACTCAAGCCGCCTCTAAATCTTACCTTGATCTTTGTAGTGACTGATAATGAATTTTAATCAGGTGATTTAATTAGTGTTCATTTCCAGCATCAAGGTGATGCAATGTCTAAGATATGAAAGGGTATTTAAACATTTAATTTGTTTCTTTTATTTCTTAATTTGTTTATTCACTGATCTAGGTAACTATATTACTTTCACCTTAAGGACCTATGACTTTAAGGTGGAAGAGGATGTGTCACAGCTAGTTTAAACAAATATGTATCATAAGGGTGTAAAATTGTGTTTTTCTCTCAAGAAAATCTGGTAATCATGATTCAGCATTTAGAATATAAATAAAATGTATCTGTTGGATATAATATAAAAAAAGGCTTCAAAACAGGATTTTAACATACTATTTTAGATTTGTTTTTGATATAAACATAATTTAGGCACTCTTTTTAGGCTTCAGATTCTAGCCCCAGAACATTTTGCTGTTTTTCTTACTGTGAAAGGTACCTGTTTAACTTTGACTGAATGCATTCTGGCACCAGGCAATGATAAGTGTCGGGTGCACTAGTAAAATAAAAGCTTTGAGTGGCAACTACATGCACTTGTAACTATTTTTCCCAACCAAAAAAAGAAAGAAAAGAAAAGAAAAGCAAGAGAATGTTGAAATTCTTTGAAGGCGTAACATCCATGTGGGTGTAGTTGCTGACAGGAAAGAGAAACCAATGGGAGCAAAAGCTCCAATGCAGAGCAGTATTGTCCAGATATTTTGCTAGGCACCAAAAAAAAACTCTTCTAGAAAAGTAAGACAAGTTGCTGACTCTGTGTTACAATGTCAATCCATTCGCAACAGTGGGGTAAGCTAAAGGATGATAACCACTGCTGACAGCAAGAGAGAAACAAACAAATACAATAAAATAGTTTATGTAACAATTTTGGGCCTAAAACATAGCATATCCTTCTTTTTTACCATTGCCTAGTAGCACGCAATATCCTGCTACCACCAGAAAACGATGCACCATAAACTTGTTAACTAGCCATTAAACCGCAAAGCTGGAAGAAGAGCAGCTACCAACTAAGAGGCACTCGACTACTAAGGCATGTGTTGCACTGTAAGATTAGATAGAAAAGTACAAACACACAAAAAAATGCATAACCAAGGATGACTACAGCTGTCAACTTCTTGTTTAGAACTCCTTAAACAAGTATTGGTTGCCAGGGCATGATATTTAAACAATAGGTGAATGGCTGTGGGGGGACTAAAGCCTATCTCAGCTGACATAGGACAGAAGGCAGGGTACACACCGGACAGACTGCTAATCAATCATAGAGCTAACAGATAGAAAGACAACTATTCATGCTCACACTAACACACTGAGCCAATTTAGAACAACCAATTACCAAACATATGTTTTGGACTGTGGGGTGGAGCCACAGGGCCTGAAGAGAACCCACACAGGCAAAGTGACAACATGCAAACTTCACACAGAAGACCTCTGTAAGCCAATGGCTTT
This sequence comes from Aulonocara sp. 'chitande type north' Nkhata Bay, assembly GCF_057382095.1. Taxonomy (NCBI): domain Eukaryota; kingdom Metazoa; phylum Chordata; class Actinopteri; order Cichliformes; family Cichlidae; genus Aulonocara; species Aulonocara sp. 'chitande type north' Nkhata Bay. Next base: position 27,394,695 of record NC_141360.1, on the reverse strand, counting down.
GAATTCTTACTCTTAGTTGGTGGCACTAAACACCACACTACTGTGCTAGCTAAATGATTCCCAGTAAAATCACTGAATAATAATTTTGCATGAAATCTGTAACTGTAGTGCAGAGGCTTGGTGACAGAACAACGATTCTTGTGTTATACTGAAGCTGTTTGATAATACTCGACATTCTAAAGAAGCACATTTATCCAATAAACCTCACAGTAATGGACTAGTTTGGCGTGGTGCAGAGCAGGCTGTGATATCCTTGAACACTTTTAGTCCAAAGTTTAATATTGTAATTTTTAGTGCTATTCACTATTACTTTCCAAATTCCACATCAATACAATGGCAAAGGATCAGAAAGCAGGCAGCGGGCTAAATTCACAAAGAGCAGTAAACCTCAGAGCCACAGCAGCAGACGAGATTATTAAATGGCCTGTCTGTAAAGAAAATTAGTCAACGGAGCTCATAGGAGTCCGCAACACCCACCTTAGGGTTAGCCCACCTGGAAAATAAATTTTAACCTTGCAAAATATTATTTCAGATAGTAGTAGATGTAAACACAGAAGTTACATCTGTGTTTGTAAATTTAAAACCAGTCTTTTCAATAAATGGCCACATGGTTTGCATCCCACTATCAACCTGGAGCCACAGGACAAACCAGAATGCATCCGGTAACATGAAGATCCTTCTCTCCAATCAGTCTAGATCCAACCAAGATATTTTTTCCTCTGTCCTCTGTGCACTGATAAAGACTTGTACACAGAATGCATGGCACATTATTGAAGCAGCAAACTATTCTTGGTGGGTGAGTGGGCGTCTTGCCCTGTTTCTGAAGGGCTTTCATAGCGGGATGAGCATAGCACAGTGTGTCTGGTATGATGAACACACACACACACAGACACAAAGTTTAACAGAAACACACATCTACAAACAAAAGCACAGCAAACACACATACACACTGTTGCTGGTGCCCTTTCTGCACAAAGAGTCTTTAGTCCTTGGTGCACTAATTTGCTTATTAAAGGTTTATTAAACCTTCTTTAGTACTCCCAGTAAAGCCTCTATACTGGCATGGAGAGATGACAGCTTTACATACATTAACAAAAAGCAAGCAGAAAACAAGAATCCGGAGCTATGGCTGAGAGAGAAGGGAAAAACCAACATTAGCGAACGGAATGGTTCACGAGTACGTGTGAAAGAAAAATGTGCAAGCGAGGCAGAAGCACCTGCAGGGAGAGTAGGAACTTATTTCACGTATTTCAGCTGTGTTTCCACCTAACTGCCGAGTGCATTTTAGGGGCAGCTTTTGAAATGTCACAAAAATGAAATATGAATTACTCACATTTTTGACAGAAAGGTTAGAATGACTAAAAGCATTTGCTGTGCGGATAAACTGAGAGAAATGTATCCATAAGAAATTGGAATGGGTTCTGTAAGAACTGATTAGTACTGGGAAGGGAGGTGAGGTTGGGGGAGGGTATCCGGTTGTTCAGTCTGACATCACTAGCCGTGTCTGGGTCTAAACTCCGCTGCAGATCCATATATCAAACGATCACTATGGCATTACTGAGAGTTGAAAAACTGTCTAAAGTCTTTCATCTTTAATAAAATGATCTACCAGGTGTAAAAATTGAGTTTAACATCCAGGCATCCATGAAAACGGAATTTATGACATTTAACGGAGTTAGAAGTTAGCAGGAAGTTAGCTCGCTAGCTTCTATCTAAATACAATATAGCATGTCCTGACTGCGGGGTTTTGGAAACAAATTAAAACGTACAGCTCTGTTATCACTTCCAGCATAAATGAAGACAGAAAACTAAACAGCAGTGACGTTTGCAGGGTTACTGAAGTTTGGCTAGCTGGTATATAATGATGTGCTACGTGACCGCTAGCGACACAGCTATGTTAGCATAATATAAACAAGCTAACTTTTTTTCCACTCGATAAAAGTTACCGTGAGTGTTGTCGGTGGTCAGGAACAAATGTAATCGCATGGCAGGATGCTGTAAAAGGACCAAACTTCAGCCAGGAGAACAACTGAGATAATCCATCCACAATACGAGGTTAGTCATTCATATACTGCTGCATGGGCTGGGCTGTAGTTACATCCTAAGGTTTTAAAAACTGAGCTTAAATAAATGATTAGTGGTAATAAAAGCCGAGGGAGGTCAACAGGGATCACCGACTGTTTTAGGAGCTTTTTGAGATCAAATAGAAGAAAATACATAACATTAAACATGTTAACAACACAAAAGCCATATTAAACGCAGACTACTTTAGACCCGGAAGTAGGATTCGTCGCGTCATCACTGAACAACCGGATTGTTTTTGTTCCTTTGGCAGCGTTTACGATATTTAATACTGCCTGCAGATAAAAACAACAAAAATGTGATGGCTAATGCCGCAGTAATGCCCAAAACAAGCCTCTTACATGTATAAGTAGCAGCAAATGGTGGCCTCTGTTGGGTCTAGACATTTGAGAGATGACACTTTGTCTCCCCACTCCCCAGAGCCATTTCTCTACTGTTTAGCCATATTATTAAACCTTTTTTCTGGAGCAATAATAGCAAGCATTATTCTAAAAATATGGTTCCACTTTATTTGATTGAATCACATAAAAATAAAATTCCCTCTAACTTGAAACAATATTACTTCTAAAATGATATTTGGAAAAGCACACCGGGTTGTACTCACTGGATTAAAAGACAGAAGAAATCAGGAAAACATAAAATCAGGAGCAGCAGAGATACCAAGAAACCATACTGGGCAGTCTCTGTCTTCATATTTCCTCTCAGGCATTACTTCCATCTAATTTGTCTGTAATTAGATGACCAGGATTCATCCTACTGGGTGATTAATTACTCACAAAAATGATGAGAACCCCACCACCACCACCCAGGTAGTAACCATAGCAATATGAGGGGTGCAAACACTCGTCTGTAGGAGGAGAATAATTGGTGAGTGGATCTGTTCCTCCGATCATTAAGAGCTTATTTAGATACACAAACCATAATTTGATTTGAAAAACAGTGAAGAGGTTTCTAATCCTGTGATTTAAGTAGATTTCATACAAAAAAATCCAAAGAATCTTTACTGTACAATTCAACGTCTTTCATCACAGAGGCAGTGGTTATAAAAGCTTCATTCATTCATTTCCACATGCAAACTGAATTCCTCAATGAAATTTAGGCTGAAAAACCTTAGATACGAAGCATTTAGACAAAGAACTAAAATTTAATCTGTGAAAGCTGCTGGGCTCTGAACAATGTTAACAAAATGATATAAAACAAAGAAGGGGTGGAAGAAAAACTCGAAAACATAAATCACCCTTAAAACTAAAAATATGGAAATGTGTAAAACAAACTCATTAAAAGCCTCTTACTTATTAAAAAAAGAAAGGAAAAAAAACAGCAGCAGCAGACAACGCCCACGGGACAGCTTTTGTCAACAGCATGTGTTTTTCAGTCAAACGCTGCTTGTTGACACTGTCAGTCAGCTGTCTTAATCTGACCTTTTAACATTAGTACTGTGCAAAAATAGATGTTCAGGCTTTTATCCATCAAAGATGCGCCTTCTTGTTTTTGACGTCATTCTGCAGGATGACACAGTATAAGACCAGTTTCATGCAACAACTCCCTGATCTCAACATGAGTCAAAGAGTATGGCTCTATTTGAATGAGCAAGTCACCAAATGCTTCTGCTCAGCACTCAAATAAACAAATAAACCCCACATTTTCTCATTCATATAGGCTACCAGGATAGTTACTAAACTGGCCACTATGTTCATTTGGTAGGTAATGTATTTGGATTACAAAATGCAAAAATTGAGAGCTTATCAGGAAGTAGCCAATTTATAAAACTTAAAATTAAACGTACAGTGCTTAACAACAACAACAATAAAAAAATTAAATCTGTCAAAAAAAGCTTAAATGTAAAAATGATATTGTTATAATTATAATTACCTTTATAATTATAAGGCAAATAACAAACTGGATTCGTGTTTTATGCCCAGTTAAGTTGGCACACTGAATCAGGAATATGGGCAGAAATCTGTGCCATCAGAAACTGAATTTGAATAAGTTACATTTGAATTTGAATTGCTCAGACTGAATCTGAATTGTAACTTGAATAAATGCTTTTGAAAACCGAATTTGAATTAGTCTAATTTGAAATTGAATTTATGGTTTGAAAATGATCATCACTAAATTGAAATTGAATTTTATATTTTGAAAATGAATTGATTTGCTTTGAAACTGCATTTTATCCTTTAAAAATTCAGCTCTCGAATAATTTCAGTTTCACTTCTCACCATTCAGTTTCAGTTCTACAATTCAATTTCAGTTCCAAAATTCAGTTTTTTGGAACTTACATCCGGTTCCGGTTCAAGCGCAGATTAATAGAACTACGTTTTACTAGCGGACCATTCTACAGGTGAAATGTTACTTGCTGAGACAAGGGCTTTCTGCAAGCACCTGCAGCCATGTGAAAACTTCACTTAGTCATATGAAATCAGTAGGTATATCACAGCTAATCAAAGCACTTGATCAACTGATCAAAAGCAAGTGTGACCACATCTATAAAAGCAGAAGGTTTGGCAGTTTGATGGTCTGGAGCATTAAGGCGACACCTGCTATCTCTTCATGGAAGAGATACATAACAACAATCTTCCAGTAAGTGGACATCCCAGGAAATTCCCCTCAAGGTCAGACCATCTTCAAAGAAATTACAACTTCTGCTAATGATGTCTGTCAACTCACAAACTGTAAATCAGTAAAAATGTGCAACACTATACATTCACATCCACTGTAGCCAACTGAATTTGAGTATAAATGTGAACATCAAATGTCTCGGTAATATAAACCAGGCTCTGCTACAAGCCTCGTGTTACTTTTCAAACACAGTCAATTAGAGAATGTGCAAATAAAAATAGCTGGAACATCTGTTAGAGGTTAACACACATTGTAATGAACAACAATATTATACACAGTACATAACCACTAGATATACTGTATATGAGTGACACCTTGTCCCACCTCTGTAACAAACTACTTACAGAGTCATGGAGCAAAGCAAGCCGCTTATCACTTCTAACACCCACAGCTGTAGCAGGTGACGTGCCGTTATATGTACCAACATGCTGACACACAAAGCCTGAAGATTATGGAAATAAATAGATATGACTGACCATGCTGTATGCATGAGGCAGCAGCAAGGAGTGAGACATTATACATTCAGATTCAGATGCCTCAGGGGGGCTCAGGGGAGCAGTTATGGTGCAGCGCAGAACAAATATTGAAGTGTTGGTGTAGCAAGAAAACATTATGACTGAAAGCATAGTAATTTAACAGACGCATGTGTTGCTTTTTTGGGTGTGTTTATGCATATTTGTATTACTTTTGCTGTGGGGACATTTACCTCTCTATGCAGTTACAGTGTTTCTCTTTTGGGTACAAAATGCTATTCTAGATAAAGTAAATCATTACATTTCACGGTGAAGACTTGGTTGAAGGTTAGGGTAAGATTAAGATAAGGTTCAAGACAGGGGTGACTTGAGAGGGGCTGTGGGAGTTGATGGCATTACAATTGCATTTTAGGGTGAAAAACTGGGCTAAAGGTTAGGTTTAAGTCTGTGTAATTGAAGCCTATTAATTGAGGCCTTACTCACAGACCTAGAAACTCTAGTTGATGGGGATAAATGTGTATTCGCTGACTGGCTGTTGCCAGGTGAAATCAGTCACAAAGAGGTATACAGTGCGCTGCCTGAAACGTTCCTCTGGTTGCTAGCAGATTGCTGTAGTCGCCCCTAGTTTGCATGGGACTCACCAACTCCCTGTCTTTGCCTGTGTTTGCAGACAAGACGGCATCATGCAAACTACTGGTGACCACAGCAACCTATTAGACACGAAAGCAATCACACTGGTTTCACTGCAGCACCGTATACCTCTTTATGACCAATTTCTAGCAACTGCCAGCAACTTCCTGCAACCTCTTGCCAACCAGTCCTGAAATACCTACTTTTCCCTAGCAACCAGTGTTTACCACTGGTTCACTGACTGGTCTATAATACTGTGTGACTGGGGGCTAAGTAGAATTATTATATTTACTTACGCAAAGGGTCTAAATATTTGTTATAATGCACTTGTCAAGTCCCCTTTTAAATGAAATGTCATCTGTAAACACAGGGCTGCACAAGAGCTTGAAAATCCCACTATTTTCTACTGGTTTAGGTTGAATTCAGAATTAGTTTAGGGTTAGGAATGCAGGCCTTATGGTCATGGTTAAGAGAAGTCCCATGAAATTAATCTAAGTCAGCGTATTGTCTCCTAAAGGGACAGAAGAATGTCTCTGTGTGCATTTGGCTATGTTTGCATGCAACACAACAGATGACAACACTTTAGCCGGGGTGGAAATAAAATAGATTCTGGGCAGCTCAGTGCAAAATTTGAATACAGATAGTTTGTAAAGGCACATTTATACAATATTTCTTATCTGCGAATGAATGATTTATATCCAACATGAAGATATGAAAACATGGTTCTTATGAAAATACATTCCATTTGTATTGAAAACCTGATGTGTGGAGAATATCAAGTAGGTGAGTGCAAATAGTGCAAAACCAGACTATCAGTGCATTTAGTTTCTGAGAAAAGCTGATTGCTTTATAGCACATAAAAAGATTTCTTCAGTGCTCAAACAGGTAAATGTGCCCTTTTATGCTTTTACAAGAGATGGAGGAATGAGTGGATTGTATGTGTTCTAAAAGATATATACCAAGAAGATGTTTTTCTTACAGAGAGGTTATTATCTATAATCCTATCACTGTTCATGTGAAGGCCTTTGAACTTTTGAGAGCAGAGGCTAGCGTCCAGTAATGTCAAGAGGAGGTCGAGCTGAGGTTGTGGCTCCCAGGTCTTCCATGTGATTATTCAGACATAGCACGAGTGGGTGAGGGTGAGCTTGCATATTCAACATGCTTTATATAAGTGTGTGTATGTGTCTAACAACCATCTGTTTAAGCAGCATGAAGAAAAAATAAAAACAACCTACAACTACCAGTGGATTAAAACCATTTGGCATGCAGTAACATGGGCCAAAAGCAGCTGAGTAATAGTCCCAGCTGCATGGTGAGTCAGAATGTGAATGGTTCAGTATAAAAAAAAAAAATAGATACTTGGCATATAATTTGATTTAATCTCACTTCTCTTGTATATATGCTCCCTAGAAAAAAGTCAGTGATGCATATCATGTCAAGAAGTACTTATGCAGTCTTACAAATGGACCTTGGGCATCTGTATCCATCACTACTTTTTAAAACATTGCGCTGACCTTTAAAAGAAGCTGCCTTGAATTATCAAGAAAATTTTTCTTCAATAGGCTAAATTTTGAGCACTTTGGCAACAGAAGTTACCGGACAATAAGATAAGCATGTCTGTGTGGTCATCTTTCAAAAGAAAAGGAAAAAGAGTAGAAAAGAAAGAGAAAAAATGGCAAGATAGGTGCCCTGGCCATGTTTCAGAGGGAATCAAGGGAAATATTTGCAACTGTGCTTGTGTGAGTGTGTGTGCACAAAATAGTTCATACAAAAAGAGTTTTTAGAAGTTTGACCTTCCTTCAACCCGGCAAAACTGTAGCCACAGCAAAGGTTAGAAAAATACAATATTCATAGAAAGATAACAGCCTGCAAACATTTGACATTATTCATAAAACCTTCTTCTCTGCAAGCTTCTGAGAAGCACTACCTCCATTTTCACTTTCTTCTGAGCCACGGCCTTCTTGCCTGTTTCTCTCTGTGTGTCAGAGAAAACTTGGAATGCACTACTTTCTCCAAATGGGATTTGCTGAGAGCAGCACCTCCACTTGATTGAATCCCAACCCAAATTTTTTTGTTCCAAAGGACACAACTGTGCCACAAATGGAAAGAGGCCGGCAGCCCGAGTGTGTGGCCTTACTGGCCGGCTCCCAGGTGTGAATGTGAAATGGGGTTTGATGAAAAAAGGGAGCAAGCTCATTTGACATTCCTTGGATAAACAGAGGTAAAACAAGTCGCCAGCCATGCTTTGAGCTGTGTGTGACTCACAAAAGATCTTTGTTTGAGAGGATAATGTTTGGGTATAATGTTTATTATCCTTGTTTAGCATGTTAGCCTGACACCATGCTATAATAAGCACTAAACACAACGCAAAGGTTAGGTTGACTGAAAGTAATTTGGCAGGTATAATCACAAGCTGTAGAAAAATACTGATGTGGCCATTTTTCCTGTTTTCTGCAAACTAAGCGCTTTATAGCTCAGTCTAGGAAATCAAATACACTGGATCCTAAGACAATAGCACCTTGTCAGTCACAAGGCCGACACAATTCAAAGTATTCCCTATTATAATCATACTTTATAATCTCATAGGTTAAGAGAAAACATTTCTCATACAGTCAGACTTTGTCTTATCACCAGAAACGTCACCCCCACTGGCCATTAGAAAAGAATGCAGGTTTAATGTACTTTCACACCAAACCACAAATGTCTGTGCAAATTTAAATAGCCATCCTTCCAGTAGTTTTTAAGATATTTGCATGTGGGTCTAAGTAGTTTTTAGAAGCAGATGCTATCTGTCCTGCTAATCTGAAACGTTTTAATAGACAGTGTTGATTTTAGATTTTAACACAATTATTTGCTTCTCTTAAAGACTGAAGCTACATAGACTTGTATGTGTAATATTGGGCCAAGGCACCAGAAGTACAATACTACCTCAGATAACCTGAAAACATTGTTGTTTCTTGTTTGTTTGTTTTTTAACTCTAAGACAATCTTAAAGTATTTATGTTAATTTTGTCATTTTTTTGCTCTGTTGTCTTGAAAATGGTATTGAGAATTTTCTGAGGCTTCTTTATCAATATTTAAATGCTAATATTGTGACAACAATCATGCAGACATCAAGAGCCTCACTGGATCAAAAACACCTCCATTATTTATCATAAACTACTTGAAACTGAAATATTGACTGAAGATTTGCACCTTATATATGATATGATTTAAGAAAGTGTCTAATGCACAAAGTAATTCTGCTGTCACCATTTCCATTACATTATTTACTTGCACGCTTTTCTGCACAGGAGGAACAGCTGGTACCATTATCTATAAACTCTAATGAATCACATGTAATTTTTACATAAGCGCATGAGGTCAAAACATTTCTTTTGGCAGCTTTTGTCTGCATTTTGTTCCATTGGATACCGAGCTCCAAAACAGGCTGAACCATCGTAATAATCATAATTTTGAAAATGTCAGGTTGCTTTTTCATGCACTGCCTGTACAGCCCCTCCACAGGAATGACGTCTAACAACCTAAAGACATTGTGACAGACTGACCTCATCCCACAGTGAAGTATAGTCATTTTCGACGGGAACAGTTTATCCTGTTCTGAGATTAAAATATCCAACCAAAAGGCCACGATACTTTGTGTCATTAAATAAGTTAATGAGCAGAAAAATGAAGCAATAACCTGATGGACGCAGTATGCCAAGGCCAAAGTATTCAACAGGCTCAGCATGTTCAACTATTATCAACAACCAGCAACAAAATTTCATAAAGAGAAAGTGAAATCAAGTTAAGTAAGTTAAGTACTGAGCAACTCTGAAGGGAAATAAAGAGAATTTTCTACAGCGCCTACACACTATTTACCTTTCTGCATAGGTTTATTCCCCTTATTTACTACAGGCAGTAAGACAAAGTGCTTTGTCTCTATTCTCCCAGATTTAAATTGGAGAGAGAGCATCCCCTGCTGCAAAGAGATTTTAATTGCTTTAAGCCAATAAAAAAAACCAAGGCGGCGAATGAATGGCTTATGTGCTGCTTCCCAGGCAAAACGGCAAAGGCAAACCATCCTGCTCACACAGATTTCCTCACAGCTAAATCTCAGAGACTGTCTCATTGTTTCGATCCTGAGTGAGAACAGCAGATAGGGAGGTCATAGCAAAGAGAGCGAGAGCCGAGATAAGTTGAATGAGCAGATTTTCATTTTGACATAGCTGCTCCCAAGGCGCAAATTGCTCAGTCTGAATCAATGAAGTCATTCTTAAACATTGCAGAGCTTCGAGACTCTGGGAACAAAGTCCCCGAATTTAACAGAAATATACAAATAAGCCATCAAAAGCAGGGTGACAGCAAATACGGAGACTGATCTGTTGTTTCCGGCACTTTTATGAGTTTACACCCTCTTGTAGTCTGTTGTCAGACTGTGGTGATTAATCTGCCCATCTGGGGAGGACTAGAGACAGAATGGATCATTCTTGGGTCTCAGGGCTTTCTGCCACTTTGTTACCCTGGTGAGGCCATCTGGGCCAGAGGAGAGCTAATCAGTCATAAGCAAGCCGCAAGCCTTATCCCATGTGGCCACCTGATCACCCACAAGCATCCAGACTTGAATCAGAATTATTTTTGTCAGCATGTGAGAGAAATGCAAGTTTGTTGTTTTGGCAGATACAAGTAGTTATGAACACTGTGCAAGAAATGCTCCTGTTGCTGCTGCAAAAAGAATCGAGAGTCTGCCAAGAGTAAACAAAACGACAAAGACACTATATATGATGTGGCGCCATTATGAAATGCATGATCTAATTTGTCTTACAAGGTCAATAACTACTACAGCACTACAATGTTAAAAGATGTCTTATCATCATCATCATTATTATTAGTCTTGTTATGACGATATTCCTCTTAATTATTTGGTCCTGATATCTGACATAAATAGTTAAATGTGCTCAGTGTGTATAGCTGTTGCTGTAATTTTCTGGGTCGAGCTATTACTATAAAAGACCAGGCTTTGTTTAAAAAACGTACTTGATGTGCAATCTGTTAAGCCTCTTTAAATCTTAACATTCTGTTTAAAAATGACTCATCATTAACTCCTGGCTCAGAGAAATGATTGTAGATTCATTAATGAAGGACTTAAAGACGGGGAGATGTAAGTATAAACGCTGCCTTAGAAGCAGGAAGAAGGATTTTGCTTATTTCTAAGAATAGGAGGTCTGTTCAAACATATTACAGACCAATTGTCATTTAACCTCGAGATATCTTTGCTGCGGGCACTTTTGGCACTGCTCCTGTCATGTAAATTCTCCTCAGACCTCCTCTTTGGAAAGACAACTGAAACAATATACTGCCCTAGTGCTTTTTATCTACCGCTTAGATGAGGCTGCACATCTGTCATAAGCCCTTACTTTCTATTGTTTTTGTTCCAGCTGCATTCTTTACATTCCCGAGGTTGTGCCTCCTGTTGACTCCAGAGAGGAGGGAGGAGGGGATAAGACACTCCTGCGGGCTCATTCTGTTTAACTCGCATCAAGACTCCTTGTAAGGTGTCATTTAGTGAGTTTAGCAAGTCTTTGTACAGTGGCATCTGGTGGTTACAGTTTTCTGTTATTACAAAGATGATTTAGAAATGGATGTGGTCACTTGATCACATTTACCAAAAAACTAAACTTGGCAGGATACTCTTACTTTAAAGTCTTTGATCTTGTGATTTTTTGAGAGGGCAAATTTTAAAAAAAGAAATGTCAGTTTCATATCAGTCAATATTCAGCAAACGGAGCTGGCACAGGAGTCGCTACATGACTTAAGTGTGCGACTGGTGTAGTGCACCACAGATGACTACTAATCAGTAAGACACCAAGAGCCTAGAGGCAAAACCGTTGTAATGATGCCAGCATCCATTAGGTGAACTGCAATTAGCACCCTGCTGCTGGAGTTTGCGCACTGAGTGAACTTGCCCAAAACAACGGCGAGGAATAAAAAAGACTGCCATATCATGCTGCAGTGCTGCATGCACTGTGTCTGTAGCATCACAACTTAGAGACCAGGGTAAATACTATATGCATGTATTAGTATGACAAAAGAATGACTTAAGAGTTACAAAGGTGCCAATATCAGAAACCTGCTGCACAGCTTACTGTGCAAATCTTTTGCTCGGCATCTAAGTTTGCGGTAGATAATTTGCTGTTGGCTGAAATGAAAACATTCTGAAACAATAAATAAGCTACATTAACAAGTAAGCAAGTAAACTGGCACATCAGCGAATCAGCCTTTCCATTCCAATATAATGTTGCAAGAATAACATCTCTACAAAAAAGCTGAAGCAGTGATGCTCCATCACAATTGGTCTCTGTATTTGTTCCACAGTGAACTTAAATATAACTCACGCACTGACTCACTTACCGCTAATATGTTTATTAAGTCACAATGTTTCAGACTGATTTTTTTCCACGTAAACAGAGAATATCCTTATATTCAAGTATGCAGACACACATCCATACTGTTTACTTTCAATCATCCAATCAGAACTTAATGGCTTACAAGCTTACAAGTTTTTCTATCTTCTACGAAAACATTCGCACAGGTCAAAAATGGAACAATGGTTAAATTGATCTATCCAGCAAGTACGCTACACAAGATTTGTGTATTTCCCACCCAAACAAGTATATAAGCTGCTAAAGAATGAAAAGAAAATATCACAACAAGTAAATAACATGTTCATGAAATGACTTCGAAGACGCATCATTTAAACTCCCCGTACTACCTTCAGAAAACTTCTTCTCTTTATTAAAATTACATTTTTGGTTATTTTATGATCGAACATTTAAATCAAAGAGAAATTATGACATTACATTCATCACTTAAAAATGTCTGTAAAGTAAAGTCTTGACCTGTATCCCATTTTCAAGTGGGCTCTAACTACATAATCTCTATCCTCTCAATGAATCACACTCATATGTCTGGTTATTCTATGTTTTAAGTCTCTGAAAGTTTTACCTACATACATGAAGCCGCATGGTCAGCACATCATACATAACCTGGGTAAATGCACAGGATTTTCACTCCCAATTTAAATGTTTTTCCCCATGTGTGGAGTTGCTGTATAGTTTTCTGCCCGATGATTGTGTTGTCTATCCACATTACAGCTCACATTTTAACCAGAGTATTCTGGGATTAGCCCCAATCATTTACACTCTTAGAAAGATGGCTTGGTACTTGTCAGTATCTGTTTTATTTGGAATTAAGCCTCCTAACACATTAATTACCTGGAAAATTCATCGCACTAAACACCAACCAAAACATCAGTAAATATTGTAAATAAATAATGTTTGACTTGATGGGAGTTAGGTGTTGGAATATTAGTTTTGCATTCCACAAGCACCACAAATTCTTAAGGTTTTGTGGCCAATTATGTTATATAAAGGGTTTTTATTTTACAGTGACAACCTGGCAACAGAGATATGTGGCAAATACTACAGCCAAACAGCAAGCTTCTCTAGATATTTTCAAGGTAGTGCTGAGGATGATAAATGACTGGGAGCAGTAGTGAACATCAGCTGACCATAAACAGTTTAGTACGGTTCTTGAATAAAGACTTTTAGGTGGCCATCTCTCTACCCTGTGGATGTAGTGGGAGGAGGCTCTGATAAGTTACAGAATGACATGAAATTCCCATCTTTCCTAACAGCATTAAGGCAAACATCTCAGCATGCTGTGGGCCAAGCTGCTATGATAATTTGCTGAACCACAGTAAACATGGCTTTCTGCAACAAGTAGAAATGCCTCCAGGCTGCACAGTGGCTGCACCGGAATGTCTTGGACAGTTTTTTTAGGCGAATGTGTGTATCAGTTTGACCTCATTAGTACCACGGGCCAAGGCTGTACAGTCCATGAGCCAAGTCTTTACACCCCCCACTAGTTTATACACACTAGACGATAGCTTGTTTGTTGGAATGAATCCGGGCTGCTGCGAAACGAGAACAAGTGTTTTTGTTTATTTGCACAGGGATTAACTTACACCGTTGGCATGTTGATAAGGGCACCAACGTTGTAACATGAAAGGTCTTGGATATTAGCAGAGAATGAGAAAGCAAACACACCACACACACACACACACACGTGCATGTAAATGCAGACGCTATTCGTTATTCACTAGCATACTAATAAAAAATGAATTTGCTCGGGCAAAGCATGCAGTGCAAAACACAAAGTGCAAATTATTCCAGAGACAAGATTTCTATCCTTTTTTCCCCTTCTAGTGTAAATTCTCAAAATCAAATCTTCCATGCACCACTCTTTTTCATGCAAAACTGTGCACATACCATACCTCCCCTCACCCACCAGCATGGATCTGTAAAGGCGCACAGGTGCACAAAACTCGACACAAGACTGTAATGCTTGATGACAAGAGGCCAAGACACACAATCACTCATGAAAGGCGGAGAGAAGAGAGCGTTTTGAAATGTCTCAATGCCTTCCTGTGCAGGCAGTTAATGTACAACTTAAATAAAGTGGGCACATTCAGCGTGGAGACGTCAGCTGGATAGAGGTCAGTGTAACGGAGAAGGCCAAATTGGTTCTGACATTGTAGAGAAAGTGGGCATCAAGATACAGTAGGCAAGGAACGCTGAATTATTTGCTATACATCATATATATGGATTCGATACAGCAGATTTCATGTGCATGGGCATGAAGCAGTCAAGACAGACCCTCTTTGAAATTGGCAGAGAATAATTAGTTATGCTGATTCATCTGCATCCAAATGTTAATGGTTGTAAAGGACCTGGAACTACATCAAAGACCTCCACTACAGTATTGTGAGTTAACAGTAAAGTGATGCTGAGCTCCAAGCGATTGCATTGGAGAATTATTTTCAATGCAGTCACCATCAACTGGTATTCTAGTACATGTCCTCCCAGCTACTTTGGAGGTTCCAGCTGCAGATTTAAGGCCACTGCACAGCAAATGAGAGCTAAATTTAATTCTTGGACCCAATTAAGTTGATAGCATTTAAGCAGAATAATAACCCTACTCTGCTACTAACTGCAACTAAACAAGATCCATAATTAATGTTGTACCAAACAGCTTTAACATTTTACCCATTTCTGTTCTGTGTGATTGTGAGTGATTTAGTATGTGACCTGTGAAAATACTGATTACATGACAACATGCCTCACTCAGGTTTACAAGCAGAGCTGCACTGGACAGAAAGTGTGTGCATTTCAGTGACACTTCCACACCTCTTAATGGAGTTGTTAGTTTATGAAGATCCTGAATCTTTTAGTTCACCTGGGGATTAAAACTTGACAAAAATGTACAAGTGCAAAAGCAGGGGAAGCAAGTGGTATAACTGAATAATTTTAGATCATAACACAGCTGTTTTTCAGTCTATTTAGTGCATTCTGTAATTCTAAACGGTGTCGGGAACAGCATCTTTTCAGGGGCGGCAAAGCTGGCAAGACATTCTTCCAGTTGGGACACATTCAGCACCAAGGCCCTTCCTGTAGCATTCCGTCACAGATACAGAAAAACACCATACAACTCCTCTCTGCATGGGGTCTGGGTGTCGCAACGACACCTACATTGCAAAGTGGCACAGGAAGAGAGGCGGGGAAGCAAAGTGAGAGAGCGTAGGAAAGCATGAGAAAGTGTAGTTGTAGAAAAATGAGCGGGGAGGTGGAAAGGAAGCTTTGCAATGCAGTGCTCGTTTGGCTCACCTAATTAAAATAACAATGGGTGCTTTCATGTTAGTATAATAGAGACCCATCGCTCATCATAATGGTTAGGAGCTCGGCCTGGCCAGAGGCACATGAATACAGTCAGGCACAAGAATCAGGGCAGGCTCGTATCCCTTTGGAATTACCTGTATGTTTTGTCTTTATTAAACAGACTGAGCAATCATTCATATGACAGCCTCAAAAAGTAAGTGAACATTTTGTTTAATGACTTTTCAAAAACTATTTAAAGTCCAATTAAGAAGATGACATTTAAAGAGTGAGTCGTAGAGGTTCCTCTCCCTAAAGGCAAACATAGTCTGGATTCTGACAAAGTCTGTCACTTTCAACAAAAAGACTGGTTTGTTTCATGTGTCCTAAAAAGTGCTGCAGAGATGCACAAAGGCTGTAAATCCTACTAAAAAAAAAAAAAAGGAAAATCTGTTGCTAGTGCTCTTCCTAGAAGTACATGTCCTGCAAGGATCACACCAAAAGCACAACATGCAATACTGAAACAGGTAAAAAGGGACCCAAGGGTAACAGCAGAACACCTACTGAAATCTACAACCTGCTAAAATCTTTATGTGTCCCTTAGGGCAAAAAAACCTCAGTAAGTCTGATGTTAATTAGAGATGGACCAATCCGATATTACGTCTCGGTATCAGTCCGATACTGACCTAAATTACTGGATCGGATATCGGAGAGAAATAAAAAATGTAATCGGATTTATATCGGTATCGGCAGATATCCAAATTTATGATATCGGTATCGGACATAAAAAATTGGTATCGTGCCATCTCTAGTGTTAATGCTGTTAGGGAGACAAAAAAAGAAAACACACACATTGCAACACATCTTAAGTTTGCAAAAGACCTGTTCACAGAACATGGTAATGACTTCTCTTAATGAAGTTTTAAGAACAAATGTATCTTTTAAATGCTTTTGTTACCCCTTCCAGTGCTGTGTGTCTCTATAATATTTGCAATGATGCCAATACAGAGAACGAATTGAACACCAGTGACAGATTTAAAAGGTTGTATTCTTTACTCAGAGGAGAAAGAGATTTTTTAATGTTTTAGGCACCAACTTAAGTGGTTCCCCACCTTTGTAAAATAAATGAAAAACATCTCAAGATGATCTACTTATTAGAAAAATAACAGATGATAAGACCGGGATATATAAAATTTAAAAAAAAATTGCACTCATCTCATTACGTGTTAGTGAGTCATTAGACTACACTCTCATTTACAATCTCACTAGTTTCTCTTTTCTCTCCTCTCAGCTTGTCTCACTCTGAGTGCACCTCCTGACACACAGTGTGTGAGGCTGAGAAGCGACAGGTGAAATGTAATTATACTGAGGTGAGCTGTGTTACTGTAAGTTCATTAAATGCTTCCCAAGAAGTGTTAACCTGACTGTTCTTAATTTAAGATACGAGTTAAATCAACACCATTGTTTTTTTGTTTGCTTTTGTCAGTAAGCAAAATGCCTTTTATAACAAAGTAATACTTCTAATCTCAGCATATCCATGGGAACACTCAAATACCATGGGAGAGTGAATATGTATGAAATCCAAACTGTATGAAGAAATTTTACAGGAGAATTGCACAGCACAGTGGCTCTAAACATACAAGTAAATGCACACTTATAGCGATAGGGAAGAAAAGATGAAAATCTTGTATTAAACCTTAAATTGATTGATAGGCTTGACCTAAAGACAGCTCAATCACAACATCCCATAAATAACACAGAACAGTTTCATAGTAGGAGTTCCTCCTCACCACTGTGCTAGCGGCACCTCACGGAGGTTGAGTTGGTGCTAAAGCGACTTCTACCAGGTGCAAAAGTCCAAGAGATTACTCGCTTTTTGCAGTATGTCACTGTGAGTGGTTACTCTTTGAATTCAATAAGGACATAAAAAGAACCGCTATCTGGGCGTGTCTGTAACTGTAACTTCACTGTTAGGTGAAGATTCCTAAATAATTTGGAAATCATCAGTTCAGAAATTCAGTTCTTTCCAAAGTGTATTTAAAACTTTGTATTGGAGTTGTAGTGGTCCTGTGGACTGAAGGAGCAGCTAATAGAAAAACTCTTCGGGTCCACTGAACTGAAGCCAGAGGCAACTGGACAATTTAACGAGCTTAGAGAAGCCAGCATCTCAGCATTAAATATTATCATAGCAGTCAGACTTTTTCATCCGGTTGTTCAGTCTGGCGTCACTAGCCTTGTCTGGGCCTAAACTCCGCTGCAGGTCCATATATCAAACGATCACTATGGCATTACTGAGAGTTGAAAAACTGTCTAAAGTCTTTCATCTTTAATAAAATGATCAGCGTTCTGCTCTACCAGGTGTAACAATTGAGTTTAACATCCAGGCATCCATGAAAACGGAATTTATGACATTTAACGGAGTTAGAAGTTAGCAGGGAGTTAGCTCGCTAGCTTCTATCTAAATACAATATAGCATGTCCTGACTGCGGGGTTTTGGAAACAAATTAAAACGTACAGCTCTGCTATCACTTCCAACATAAATGAAGACCGAAAACTAAACAGCAGTGACGTTTGTAGGGTTACTGAAGTTTGGCTGGTTGGTATATAATGATGTGCTACGTGACCACTAGCGACACAGCTATGTTAGCATAATATAAACAAGCTAACTTTTTTTCCACTCGATAAAAGTTAGCATGAGTGTTCTCGGTGGTCAGGAACAAATGCAATCGCATGGCTGGATGCTGTAAAAGGACCAAACTTCAGCCAGGAGAACAACTGAGATAATCCATCCACAATACGAGGTTAGTCATTCATATACTGGTGCATGGGCTGGGCTGTAGTTACATCCTAAGGTTTTAAAAACTGAGCTTAAATAAATGATTAGCGGTAATAAAAGCCGAGGGAGGTCAACAGTGATCACTGACTGTTTTAGGAGCTTTTTGAGATCAAATAGAAGAAAATACATAACATTAAACATGTTAACAACACAAAAGCCATATTAAACGCAGACTACTTTAGACCCGGAAGTAGGAATCGTCGCGTCATCACTGAACAACCGGATAGTGAGGTATAAAACAGTTTGAACTGGACTCTTTTTTTTATTGTCAGGTTTTTTTTTCATTAATATTTTCTTTATATATTTATTGATAGTTCATTTAGAAACAAAGACTCAAATGTACTTGCTTGTACATAGTACTGGGTGCTGATGTAGTTGCACGCAATCCAGCACACAAGGCTAGCTAAAGCCCAATCAATATATCGGCAATGTTTAAATGAACTATTAGCCAATTAGGGTATGGGCACTTATCAGCCAATAAATTCAATTTAAAGAAAGTAAAAAGAGAAACACCCTTCAAGTGTTGATGCTGCATAGTTTGTCCACCAGAGGGCACTTGTGGCAACAAAATAAGTTGTTTTGAGTTTTGTTTTTTTGTTTTTTTACACTGCACTGTTATCTTTATAAGGATTTATAAATGCTAACAAATTATTTGTGTGTCTAAAAGAAAAATTAATAATGGCTCATGAATCAGATTTTTTAAATCACCAAATATCAGGCTAGCATACCAATAGTTAATAACATGAGCTAGGTGATGTTAATAATGTTACCTGACTACTGCCATAACAGTAAAATTACATCTAAGTACGTGTGTTTTAGCATAGCACTTTTTGTTCATTTTTAAAAAATAAAATTTTATGTTAATTTGGCATTAATTATTATTTTGTGGCATCAAATTTGGTGTTAGAATGCATTACACCAACTATTATCGTCATCCCAAGAAAACAAACACTGCAAATGAAGTATGGAAATAACGGCATGGGACCTTGAGGCAGTAAAAAAGTCACAACTGCAAGAACTAAACTTGCTGGTCAAAATTAACAAAAAGGTCAACAGAGTCAGGAAAAATTATTATCTGAATATATAATAAAAAAGCTTCGTCATTTCAGTCAATTTTTAAATGTGTCCATTATTTTGTTTTAGATAATCACAGCAGGCTCTAATCACATACTAACACTTGGTTTAGATATTTTGCCATTTCACTTTTATCCACTGGATACTCCTCCAACATCGCATTTATCATGCAGAGCATGTAGATGTGGTTAATGTCACACCATAATCATTCTCTAAAGTCAATAAAATATTTATGGTGTCTAGTCCTAATGAAACAGAAGATAAAAACAAAAGTCAGGGAAAAAAAAGTTTAAAACTCTTCTGGGTGAAAGTTGCTGTGACTCATTTAACCGTCCTTCAGCTTCATGAGATTGTCATCGGAATAAAATGTGTTTTCTCTTCTGCTTTTATACACAAACATAATAATGGAAAGAAGAAGAAAAGAATGGCAGAACAAGGTGAGGGAGTTTGAAAACTAGATATTAATCAGTGCAGAGGATAAACAGCAGGGCAGCAGTAACAGGAGTGAAGAACTAGGGTGTTTTTGCTAATTGTTAGAGGAGGTTGGGCAGCACTTCTAAACAGTATGTTGCGTTGGTACAGGAGGCACAGAGGTCACACACTCCCCTGACCTCAGTCTAATTACTGCATACCCTTTGGTGGAAACAATTCTGTAGAGAGTTTCGAAGACATGAGGACATTGTGATGCCAGACGGCTGCCTAGCCCCCTTTGTACCTCCCTGTGGTTCAAAAAGCAGCACAGCATGGCTCTGCTGCCCAGGGGCAAAGAGAACTAGTGAAAGCAAGTTTTGACTGCACATCTCTGTGCTCTACATTCTCCACTAACTGGAAATGTACTTGCTTAACATGTAGGAACAAGAAAGTCCAACTGAAATTTTGGCCAAACAGATATCTTCCACTTTTTGTTTAGTATTATAAACACCAAGCTCCAAATGTCTGACTCAGAGGTGCCAAAAGGATATAACAGCTAAGAGCCCTGGGTTATTTAGAACGCTGTAGCACTATATGGCCAATAACCAATACAGTTGGATCATTCCAAATAAAATCTAATGAATTTGACTTCTAATAATCAGCTGATATTTTTTTGTACAATAACTTCAGTATATTTAATAAAGCATTACCAAATGCTGCCTTTATACTTTTAATATAGTTCAAGTTACAGGCTCTTCCCTCCACCAACAACCCCTAGGAGGAAAAAAAAAAAGACACAGAATAGTACTGAAATACAAATTTAACTTTTCAGTACTAGAATAGCAAAGGACAGGTCAAAGACAACGGTTATGACTTGATAAATACACCATGAACGCAAGGTGTTAACTTACCGGGCACCATTGTGAGCTAACATTAGCCAACGATGGCAAAGGCAACCCTAAATCCGCTCAATGAAACACCAACCAACACTGGACACCCTTAGTTTGACATAGCTCCCAGTTCAGTGTAAGCTAAGAAAATAGCTTCACCTCCTTGATTTGTAAAGCCCTGCATTCATACAGCGTTCTGGAAAATGAGGGCTTTTGTTACATGCTCAAGACAATGAAACCCAGGTATGTATTTTTGCAGGGACACAGAACTTTATTGTATTAATTTGGGCAACTGTGGAGTCATGTGAGACTATGATAGCTCATTATTTAACAGAGGACTGGCGACTGCTTAGCGTGCGTCTGTGTGTTACTATTAGCCTGCGTCGGCTCACGTGCTGCGCATGTGTGAAACAGACCAGCTTATAATCAGACATACACGATCAGCTGGTGAAAGCTAAGAACCCTGGAAATGGGCAATCTCTGGTCTTCGGCCAATCAATCTTTGCATCACTATCAAAAACAGTGAAATTCTAATGATATAAAATGATTAAATGAGTATTGTTACGAACTTGTATGTCCGTGTGTTTGTTTGTGCAGGTGCTGTGTTTTTGTCTATGTTAATTTAGCTGTGCCAGGGCCCTGTTCCGATTGGTGCATGGACTTACTGCCCCGGCGTGATTGGATCCAGTTGGAGGACCCGCCCAATAAAAGGAGGCTGGAGTGCTACAGCGGGAGAGGTCCTCGCATTTCTCCTCATCACCCAGCAGTAGTCCGGTGGTAGCCGCTGGCTGCAGTATACGTGCGAAAATTGTGGAAGTGGAGTGGGTAGGGGTGAGCTGCCGTTTATTTTGATCACCCGTTTTCTCCTGTTTTTGAGTTGGTTAAGGAGGTCAGACTCTGTCTTTATTTTGACTTTATTTTGGTGAGGTCAGGGGTGCGGGATTTGTGTAGGTTTGTTTTGTTTATTGTTTTGGCCTTGGCTCACCCTGAAGTGTTGACACTCCCGTTTTGGTTCTCTTTATTCACCTTGTAAATAAATCACTTCACATCTAACGGATTTGTTGCGTGTGACTGCTTGGGTCTTGGGGGGGGAAGCGAGTGCCTCGCTCATGTTATGGCCTGGCCCTAGACGTGTAATCACCTAATTATAGTAAATTTATTTTTTGACTACTAAACTGGGTGTTCACTAACTTGGAAATTCTAGGATATCTGCACACCCACACTTACACTTGAATGTAATAATACTTAAGTGGCTGGTTTAGTCAAATAAAGCTTGTTTAATGGAAGACGCCCTTTCTAACCCACGCTGCTTATTTAGCTTGACAAGCAGGAAGACAGAGAGGCATGCAATTAACTATCCTGCAGCTACTCAGGCACAGATCATTACAATCAAGCGTGAGTCACTGACAACGCATTTTTTAACATAATTTCTTGTGTGTGTGTTACTATTAGCCTGCACCTTGTTTTTCTTGTATTATGAAAAACTACCACGGCCAATGAACGATCTAATCTAAGTGCCATCCAAGTGCAGAGGAACTGGGCACAGCTGAAGATTTGTCAGTGCGCCCCAGGGTGGCTGTGGCTACACTGTAGCTTGCCATCACCAGTGTGTGAATGTGTGTGTGAATGGGTGGATGACTGTGTATAGTGTAAAGCGCTTTGGGGTCCTTAGGACCAAGTAAAGCGCTATACCATTTACCATTTAGAAAAAAGGGCCTGACTGTTGTACAACTGTGACACATTTAAAGATTAGTCATCCAGCTGCTTGCCAAATAATAAAAGATGTTCTCTCTGAGGCTGAGCCAAGGCCAAACACTATATTCCTTGCATAGTACAAAACAATCTGATGTAATTAAAAATATCTCTGTTTAAAATGATATGCAGTATCTGGGATTGATGCCACTCGTGACACACAAAATCACTTTATTGCAAGAATGAAAAATGGAAGACGCCACTGATGAAAATAACTCCTCGCTTCCTTTAAATGTGTCCTGTGAAAATACAATAACAGACTGTGGTGACAATTTAATCTCATTGCAGTTTTTTTTTTTGTAGTGAAGCAAAAAGACAACAGCAGAGTTTTAATGTTTTTTCAGCACACTGAACCATGCACCATCTCTCAAACAGACGGCAGTATTACTAATTCCTTTGGAGTTTTTCTTTTGCTCTGTTTTTAATACAATAATGTAAAAGTCAATTAAGTAGAAATTAGTACTTCAAATCACGTGCAAATAAAGAAATAAAAGCAAAAAAAACCCCCAAGCTGCTCAAGGATTTTGTGTTAAACGAAGCAAAATTGGTGGTCAAAGCTGTGTTTGTCATCAGATGTGCTGAGAAGAAAACAAGTGCAGAGTGTCTTCTCCTCTTGCTGTCTGTCAACACTCCTTCCTTCCCTCTTTTTTGTGCTTTTTCTGCATCAATTGAGCATCAGGTGTTTGTGTCTCTCTCATTGCCTCCTTGTCTTTCAGGCAGACCCGTGGAAGGCATGAATAATGTCTACGAGCACGGGGACAGCACGGCCTCTTCATCTCCTGTAACTATTTTAACATGCTTCTCTCCCTCAGCTCCCAGTGGATGAGATGAGTGTATGAATGCAAAGGATGGGGACAGAGAAAAAGGGTGATAGAATAGTGACAGTGAGAGACCATGCTGCATATGTAAAAACATCCCAGGAGTGTTGATGTGAGCTGGCTTAAAGCAGCTGGAGGTGACCTCGCTTCAGGCAAAACTAACATCATGGGTTGGGCAGAGAAATGTTGCTAAAGGGAAGCTAAAGGCTAGTATGAGAGTTGACAGGAATCCCAAAAAGTCAAAACTACATTCCGACAACACTGGTCTCAAGCTTATGAACCACTGGTGTGAAAGAGGAGAGTAAGACAGATGTGGTCAGCACACAGATTTGTTGCAACACAGAGACAGTTATTGAATGGACATGCTAATAATGTGTCTCCTTGTAGAATCTATACAGCTGGGCATTAAATCAATGTCTTGTTTACAGTCTTATTGCAGACTCCTTGTGTTGTCAGAAACTGCTGCTGTGTCAGTTCTGAACTGCAATTCTTCTGCACACACCACAGATAGATCAATATATCAGGTAGACACTTTTGTTTTCTTAATTGTATATGTGCTAAATGCCATCATTGGTCGAACAATACAGTCTACTTTGCTAGATTACACATGTAGACTGGCAATTGAAAAAAAGAATACGTATGTATATATATAGGGCTGTTCGATATAACAATATATATCAGTTGACGATATAAACTACAGACACTACAGACAGACAAGGGCTTGTTTTTATGCGTTGTCGTTATTTCCACATAAACCTTTCACAATAAAGCTCAAGATCCTGTTGAGACTTTTCAAAATAAACTGAATCACGTGAAAGATCTAGAGTATTTACGGATGAGAAGTAAAAAAGAGCCGGCAGGTGCTAAAAAATAAACCTTAGACTCAAACAGAACAGGCTTTTCCCCGCAGCACGCCGTGTAATAAATACTGACAAAGAAAACGGCGGCCGTTACAACCTATGTCTAAAAATGTATAGTTTCATGCATCAGTTAAAACACTCGACTCCAGGTACGCGACGCCCAGCTGGAAACACTTCCCGCAAGACAAGCTGCCTGAGATTCACAGAATTTACAGAAAATGTTACATTTTTGTGATTTATATCGTTATCGGACAATAGAATTCTTAATATTGGGATATGAGATCACGGTTCAGTTCGATACTTTGGTGTCACGGTTCGATATTTTTTCGATACAAAAAAATGTTCATGCCTTTTTAATTTGTCATTTATTAAAATTATAAATATATATTTTAACTCAAAAGTACAGTTTTTAAATTTAATGTTGCTGAAACAACAAAATAAAAAAATAAATCTATCTGATTGAGGAATCACTCATCTTTGGAAAAGAGAGTTTATTACAGAGAAATGGCTCTTTCCAAAATAAAAGCTATACTATACGCTTCTTCTGGGCTATATTCTCAGCAGCATATTAAACATATCAGGTCCCCATGAGGAGAATCATGTGCTAACGGCTGTCTAAATGACTCGGGTAAAGTTTGTAGCATGTGTGCTTGTTGTTTTTGTCTGCTTCCACTTGTATGAAGAAAGCTCCACTGTCTTCATCTCAGCTCGAGCTAAACTGAACAGTGAATGAGTTTAGACTTTCAGGAGGAAGACCTCAGTTAGCATGTTAAATGTCAAAGTTCATGACAGTAGAAACATACTTAAAGCATGGCTTGTTTTAGAAGGGTTGCTAGGACAACAGACATGGCAGCACAGCTTAGGTTTGAAAAAGAATAGGAGCAGAACACAAGACTTACAGATAAATGTCCTTTGGACAGATAAGACTAAAGTTGCAATGTCTGGCCATAATGCACAGGGCCACTTTTGGATAGCTTTGGATAGCTTATTTTGCAGCCACTAACCTGGACACTTTGGAGTCATTCAGTCAACCATGAACTCCTCTGCAAACCAAAGTATTCTAGAGTCAGATGTGAGGCTCTATCTGACAGCTAAAGCTTGGCCAAAAGCACACAAAAGAAAATCTACAACAGAAAAGAACCAAGGTGCTGCAATGAGCCAGTCAAGTCTAGAACTGAACTTGACTGAAATACTATGGCAGGAAAATTAAATTAATGCCTCAATAAACTGAAGCAAGAACGGACTAAAATTCTTCCATAATGATTTGGAAGACTGAGAAAAGCCACAAGAGAAAAAATATCCGTTAAAAATGATTCTGCAAGCTAAAGAATCATAGTGTATACTTTTCACAGGACTGCATAGTCATCTTTTGCAGAAGAACACACAGACAGACAGACATCGGGGAGACTGTGGCTCAGGAGGTAGAGCAGCGTGTCTACTAATCAGAACACTGGTGGTTTTCAATTTCTGATTGCATGCCAAAGTATTCTTGGAGCTATTGTATATGTATATGTATCATGAACATCTGTTTGGTAGTAAGTCAGGGTGACAGAACCTGACAAAATGTTTTGCCGAGAAAAAGGAAGTAGTTCTGCTACTTATCCTCAAAAAAAGAAAAAATCTATTGTGCCCAAACCAAAAGGGAAAGGAACGACCCCAGATGGATACAAATGCAACCATCCTCTCTCTCACACACACTTGTGGTAAATAAAAAGAGCATTTGATCCTCGCCAAGAGATTGGCAGTGAAGGACAGAACGACCACCGAGGCACTCAGAAAGGCTTTAATCGCTCCATATCGATTGTTCCCTTTTTTGGTGAATCAGCAACAACTGGTAAGGGCTGAGGAGTTTGCTTAATATTCCCTTCTCTCAGAGAGCAGGTCAGCCAATTTCACCCTCCCCAGTGTCTACGCTTCAAAATATCCTATTTAGATCTCATTTATATTCATACCACTGGCTGTTTGAGGATGTCGAATGTGAGCTTTTCCCTACATGAAATATGAAAACTTACAATATCTCCCTCTGCAAAATCTTATGGTATCCAGGGGGGCATCTATCAAATTTTGCAGGTTACACAACAGCAACTTTGTGATTCATCACGGCTTCACAACCAAAATCTGATGTTTTCTTTTGGTTCATCATCTGCCTAGAGGGCTGCTGGGTCTGCACTATTCCACTTTCAGAATTTGAGTGGCTTTTGATAAAGAAAGTGCCCAAAGGAGGCTGAAAATAAGCTCTGTGCAGAAAAAAAGTGTAAATATGACAGCTGTGATTTGTTGCAAAGATGAGGAGAATCGCCACATCTTTTGGACAAAAGAAGTGTCACTGAGATTTGACAATAAGACAGGTAGATATTTTATGATCAGTGAGCATTCCTGCCAAACAAACAACACGTCTAGTATCTCTCAAAGCAAATCTGTGTACATATACAGTATGAAATAAATAAACCATTCACTCTCTGGAGCTGAAAATACTGTACTTTTACACTTACTGTCAAAAAACCCCCCAAAAAACATCCACTACACAATACAGGCTCTCTAGGAAACAGATGAGAGTTGCAGTTCCTCTGTCTACAGTTCATTAAAATTCACAGACTTGCTGCAAAAACAGTCTTGCTAATTGCTGGATTACCAAAATCATTCATCAATTATTAAGCTGCACAAGCTCCCTCTCCCACCAGATGAGCACAGGTAAACCGATATCCTCCTGCTCAGACTTCACCTGTGTCTGGCACATAAATAAAAATCCTACTTAGACAGCATGTAGGTGTGTTAATATGCAAGACTTTTAGCCCATCTTTATTTAGAAAACCAGGACTAATAAACTCACCAATTCTAAAGTAATTCTTGACCTAAGTCTTGCCACTTGGTATCCATCTGAGTAATGCCTCCAGGCAGTTATTTGGACTGTTATTATGAAGCCACTAAATAAATGTATGAGGAAACAGCCAATGGTAACGGAGCCATAAACACAGTAAGTCAGAGACCATCCTGAACCAGTCACCCCTAAAGGGAATCTGGGTGCTCTTTTATTCTGCAGCTATGGGCCCACTTTACTCCTTAGAGGGACAAAAGTGCAGATTTGCAAGTTAGTCAATTAACTTGTAAGCTTTTTTTGCATTTTTGTGATACTTTGAGGATTCATCTAAAGCCATTAGTTTTTACAGAGTCCAATACTTTGGCTTTTTACCAAATACCTGCAAAACCAATTACATTCCCATCATCCTCACCTGCACTGTCCATTGACAAAATCATATTATTCAGTGTGTTAAACTGCACTGTCACTGTGACCTCTTAAATAGTTTCCTGCACTCTCACACGAGTTAAAGGGAAAATAAGAATTTTACTTTCACAGAGACAGCTTCACGCATTCTTCTATAAATCAAGTTAACTGTAATTCAATAACACAAAGACACAAACGCACACAAAAACACCAGTGTACTCTGGTATCCAAATTTAAATAATGCACAGCACCACATATGAACACTATACACACACAAGTGTTTACAGCCTACTCATTGCTCAGTCCTTGGAATTCTTCAGCTTGCCACAACAGATGGTTGATGTTGACAAGGAGGGAAAGACAGTCATGTGTGTGTGCGCATGCGTGTTTGTGAGAGTTTGTGAGTATGTTATCCTTATCGTTACCTGTCCCTAGAGGTGAGCCTGGCAGTCAGTGTAACAGAGGCAACAACAACAACAGCATCTCTCCACCAAGCTTCTGTCAAGCATGATTGGACAGGATGTGGTAAGTGGTGCTAAGGCTCCAGGGAGACACACATATATAGACACACACATAGACACAAACACATAAACACACACAGTGGAGGATAGCAGGTCTTTATGCGTGCATGTGATGTGTCTGTTTGTGTATCACACTGTCTGTGTTGAACTTGCTGGTGCTACTTTGCACTCTCAGTGGGGTCTCTGACAACAAGACAGATGAGTCTGACTGCACTGACAATCATTACCACCCTCCCAACAACAGTGTGTGTCTCTGACTCAACACAACTTCTCAGGGATTGCCCAGCCCCATCTTTCAAAAGCCCAACAGACCTGCCACCAGTCCAAAGTCATCATCACTCACATCACTCATTCCATTGGCTGGGCATGCACCATTGACTTGATAGTGTCATAACATACCACTTTTCCCTTGAGCTATTGAATAGCCTGCATGGTGCCATGTTATAGACTGTTCTTTGGTATGGATTTCCATGCTTGAGATACAAGTCTGCAAAACATTTTTATCTTAACCTACAGTTTCTGCTGAGACCTGCTCTTTTTGTATGAATCTGCTTAGCTGTCAGCTATGCAGCATGCACAGCTATATGTATAGTTGAAGACAGTGACTCAACTATTGCAGGAGCAGTCCTAATAATGGAAGTCAATATGCAACCAAAGACTTGTAAATAAAATTGGAAGGTTCAGAAAAAAAAATGACATGCCAAGATTTTAATGAACGAGCGTATCTTTTAATTTATGAATCTCTATTAAATTAGCCTCTCTGGCTTCACGCTGTCAGTCAGAAACAAATCATCTTTGCTGATGCAGAGTAAAAAGCAGATTGCAACAATTCAGAAACTGAGGCTGAATCCACGTTTCGTGTCCTGCTAGACACGAACCAAACTGCCGCCACAGCTGTTACTCCATTTCAACCATTATTACACTGCAAATAGAGGCAAGACTGGGTGTTGAGCAGAAGAGACACCGTGAAAGCGCAGGACCTCAGTGCATGAACAGAAACACAGACACATTAGGAGGATTATGTGACAGTAATGTCCAAGAAATGGAGGGATTGCTTCATCTCTATAGCTAAAGACCTCCGTCAGACAAATGTTGATGCTCGAGGAAAGTGTGACTTATTACACTTTTTGTGTTTCTGTAGACAAATTTTTTCAACGTAAGTTAAAATAGTTTGGATAAAGGGCATGATATGCTAAATAGCAAAGCAATCATGTTCGTTATGCTAATTAGCCATACGCAGCTGTGGTGTTAACATGTGACCCAAACATAGTAGCCTTGTAAACGCAGTTGAAAAAAATATCCTGGTAAAAAAAAGAAATCAAAAGCTAACAAATAATGCACTTTATTTTTGTACAAATAAAGTCTATTTATTCAAAACTACAGTGCCTGAAAAATATGCAGTCACAGAGTGAGCAGTTAAGCTGCTGCTGCTCTGCTAGCATAATGCCACCCCTCCTGTGTAGATAAAAATCCCAGACTTTACTACCAAAGATTCAAAAAAAATCCTCAGGCAGACAACCAGGGAAACCAGTTTTGGTTTGGTTAAAATGTCAACACTAAAGCCTTGAAAAATTTTTAGGGTAATCCCAGGGAGGTTCCCGCATTAGGAAAACTCTACCCCCCACCCCCTCCAAGCCAAATCTGAGAAAAATATGTTTTTTCCTTTCAAGCGCTTGAAGCATGAAGGGTTTGTCATTTAAAGAAATTTGTCACATTAGCATAACCCTTTCTACTCTCTCTACCCTCTTTGCCCCAGTATTTCCCAAGCTGCTAGCTTTCTTTAACTTCCAAATTGCCCTAGCAACAGGTTAAAGGGTGACTTTTAGGGCACATACAGGC
Organism: Aulonocara sp. 'chitande type north' Nkhata Bay; assembly: GCF_057382095.1. NCBI lineage: Eukaryota > Metazoa > Chordata > Actinopteri > Cichliformes > Cichlidae > Aulonocara > Aulonocara sp. 'chitande type north' Nkhata Bay. The sequence continues at coordinate 27,364,975 of NC_141360.1, read as the reverse complement.
CCAACACTACTCTTATACTACAGTAAATACTTGGTGTTGCAGTTTTTGTTTTTTATTTGATCTGTAACATTCATACATAATTCCCAAAAAGTTAATCAATGGCGGCAGTAATGAGACAAAGTTTGAGGCTCAACTTGAGCAACAAGATGAGAATGCTTGTTGTTTTTCTAACGTCTAAAATTAACTCTGAATTATAGAAGTTCACATTTAAAATCAGAGACTCGTCAAAGCCAGTTGTGGCCAATCCTGTGGGAACTCAGGTCTGCTACAACTTTGGCAAAAGCGTATTGAAAGTGACATGTAATAAAAGTGCTGGGCTGACAGACTGACCAGCACTGCTGTCTCTATAGAACCATGGCTGCTGCCATTTCTGACTTGCTAAAGCTCCCCAAGCTCAGGTTGCTGTAATGACTTTCTCTGCCACCAGCTAACACAAAGTGGACAACCAGCTAGCAGACTTGATTGGCTTCAGCTTACCTAAAAACGCTCCTACCTGCACCCCCAACACCACTAAGCGAAGCTCAATCAGCATACGGTTCTCAGTCACGCTGGAGTACAGCCACAGTAAGTGTGTTCTCACTGTAGAGGCAGTGAAAGATACAGTGACAGACTCCATAGCTGGCTGCATTAATCCTTGGTAAAAGCTGAAATAGGAAACTGAACTGGGACATTTGAGTGTGCAGGAAGGATAGAGTAAAAGCAGCAGTAGATGTGATATAAAGATAATTTACCTTGATGCTTCAGCAGGAGCATTTATGATTTTATTTTCATGCAGATTTCCCACTCATGACAGCTCTTTTTGCTCATGGATGTGACTGCTTAGAAACCATTCTGCATGCTTAGCGTATACCTGACTCCTCGCTAAGAAGCAAATAGCAAAAGACGTACTGAAATAGGTTAACATGATTGTGACAGAAACTACAGCGTGGGGGGTGAGAAGCCCGACAATGTGTTAATTTCTGCTTATCAGAACACTCGCCTAGAGTTGCATCAACAGCATCTGCCACTTTGTGTTAATTCTGCGAATTTAAAGTATTAACATCCTGCCCCCTGTTCTCACACAGAGCTTTGCATAGGCGAATCCCTCATCACCACAGCTAGCTGTTTCAGCATACATCAGTGCTATGTTTTCCTCTTACTCAATGTGTACACAAATCACCAATCTTAATAGGGATCAGGAGAAGTGTTAAAAGAGAAACAACAAGCTGATAAGCTGCAAGCAAAAATTCCAACATGTATTGCACATTTCAAAAATCAAATTCCAGTTGCTCAAGGCATCGCAAGTCTCCCAACCCTGTTATTAACTCCTGACAGTTATTAACTCATTAGTCTTCCTGATATCAAGATGCATCTTCCGGGGACAGACATGGGTGTTCATTCAGTGACTTAGCTGTACTGTAAACAGCCAGCATACTCGTTCCTTTTCTTCTGTAAACTTCATGGTGAACAATTGAATGCAACATAATGAATGTCTGAACCCAGGAGAGAGACTCTGAAAATGTGCATCATTATTCTTTACTAGCATCTAATCCACAGGGGCCACAACAGCCACATGATGTAGTCTTAATGCCACTCTTACATTATCCATAATGTTCTGCTCTAAGCACAATTCATCATTTCTCTGGGAATGTAACTTTTCTCTAATATTCTTCTTTGTGTTTTGCGGACGTCCTAATTATGTCCTACAGGGCACACCTGATTGCTGATGGCAAACTAATCTAATCCTCACCTCAGAGACTAATAAAAGCCCTGCTATAGTGTGTGTGTGTGTGTGTGTGTGTGTGTGTGTGTGTGTGTGTGTGTGTGTGAGAGAGAGAGAGAGAGAGAGAGAGAGAGAGAAAAAAAAAAGATAATACCCAAGGATTTCAGTTGACATGAAAAATTAAAGACGCATACATTATGTAGGAAATTAAGTACTTAAACTCATAAACAGTACTCATGTTCGCCAAAAGAATCAAGATCCACGTTTTTAATTACAGAGAAGAACACGGTAAACGCTAACAATCCAGACAAGACATCCCAAGAGAAAGAGAGAACACCTTTAGAGTTGTGGCATTAGTGAAGCAGCAGAACACTGCAAAAGAGAACTTGATGTATTATTCAGAAAGGCCATGGAAATCTTTTGGAGATCAACCATGCATGTAAGCCAGTCATTGACCCTGTTCCGTGACTGGAGGCAGAAAGAAGCTAAACAAAGCACAGCTTATTACTGTTTTATTGGAATGTAGCGGCCTCATTGTAAAACAATCAGGTGGCTACATTGCATTAAAGTACTTTAATTACTGGCAGTATGTCTACTTCAACTTGCTCTTCGTTTTAAAGCAAACAATAAAAGTTACATTTAAGGGTGTAAAAGCAAATCAATTAATGGCAGTGCAAAGTGTTTACCTGCTGTAATGCCTTAGTTGTAATACTATGTTACTTATTTCCAATAATTCAAAGATAGTGTGAGAAGGTGTGGAACGATTTTAACAACAACTTTAACAACAAAATTAAAAATCATTACAAAGGTATTTTGTTTCTCTGGCACCAAATGGGAAATAATTACATAACAAAAGAGAATTCAACACGAAAACAAAAAAAAATTTCATTATCAGTATTGGATGTCAGCCAAAGAGGCTTGTTTTTAGTTGAGCTTAAGGACAGGTACACAATTTCAAAATTGTTTTTCAAGACCACAGAGTCTTGACTAGTCACAGTAGTGTTATCAGTTCAAAATAGTCAGTGTAACAGATGCCACTGTGCTGTCAATGTTTGGAGCTGTTTAAAAAAAAAACTAGGTAGTGCTAGGTTATTCGCTAACGCTAGATTGCTTGGTTTGTCAGTTGCATCCATAAACTGTACTGATTCATCATACTGACAGAGTTCATCTAATTAGCTACAGGATCGTGCAAAATTATTGAGCCACCTCTCATTTTTTATATTTAGCTAGGAGAATTGTAAAAAGGCGCACTGATTAATTGAAACTAGGGCTGCCACAAACGATTATTTTGATAGTCGACTAGTCACCGATTATTTTTGCGATTAGTCGACTAATCAGATCATCATCCATTGGACGTACAGCGTACAGCTTATTGCACCAGCAGCATCTGCTCTTATATAACTATCATTAGCTTACAGCTTTAAGTGTTTAAGATCTGTGCTAACTAAAAATAAAGACAAGATGATAGTTTATTAAACTTCACCGAAACAATCTGCAAATTTCATTAAAATTTAATAAACTCCTTGCTATCTAAAATATAACAGGACACCGGAATAAATTCTCGAGCATCTCACACTTCTGATAATCAGCTGTCTGCTTGACGTTTATTCAGCCGTGTAAAAACTATAACTTTAATCTCAGCCAAACCGATTCACTCAGGAACAAATAAAATACTGGAAAAAGCCAAACAATAACATTTTTAAGTTATCTAAGTGACTTATATATCATGTTTAACCTGAGTAGCGAAAGACAGCGGTGTGTTTGAAAATGATCTGCCAGGAGTCCGGTGCTCTCACAGCGCTAGTGAGCCTAGCCCCCGGCTAGCTATCGAGCTAGTGGGTAACAGACGTCTCCGAAAACGTCGGAGCGCTTTTGAAAATATGTGGTGTCCTGATAAACTGAGCAGATATTTGAAGTTTACACAGCTACATTCTCGCCTGAAAATATGTTAAACGTTTATTTTGTGACCCAGAAAGAATAATAAGAGTAACATTAAAACTAACTAGCTGCCGCCATTGTTGGAAACTGAGCTGGGCTGCGCTATGAATTCTGGGACACAGCTTCTTCTTCTTCGGGGTTTAACGGCAGCTGGCATCCTTGTACATGCAGTGCTGCCATCTTCTGTTTCAGTCCGTTATTACACTCTTAAATCCTACTACTCATTCCTGCGTCTTTTATGATCTTACAAAGCTTCAAACGACGCGTCGACTATTAAATCAGTCGTCGACGATTTTGATAGTCGACGTAATCGTGACTAGTCGACTAATCGTGGCAGCCCTAATTGAAACATGTGCAAACATACAGTAAATGCAGTATATAAGGCAATATTGCTTGCCTAAGAGGTCAGGCTTTCTTTTAATTTCTTCAAGTAGTCTTCAGTAATAGTTCTCCAGGCCCTTTGAAAGACATTCAAAGCTCATCTTTGGATGATGGCTGCCTTTAGATGATCCCATACTGCTAAAGTAATGTTGAGGTCAGAGCTTGGGAGGCCAGTCCATGATTGATAGGGGTTCATTGTATGTTTCTCTAGTGTTTGGAATTATTGTCATGCTGATAAATGAAGCTGTTGCCAGTCAGATGCCTTCTAGATGTTATTGCATGGCGGATCAAAATCTGACGGTATTTTTCTGCATTTATAATTCCTTAAATTTTGATAAGAGCACCAACAACACTGACCGAAATGCAGCCCCAAAGCGTAACAGAGCTTTACAGAAGCCTGTAAGCACAAACTGTTGTACCTCTCTCCTGATCTCCTCTGTACATGCTGAAGATGATTTGAACCACAAATTTCATAATTTGGATTCATCACTCCATAATACCTGTTGCCACTGATTTTCAGTGCAGATCTTGAATAATTTGGCATATCTCAGCCCCTTTTCCCCAGTTTCCTCTCCCCTAATAATGGTTTCTTGACAGTCAGTCTTCTATTGAGACCGTATCTGATGAGGCTTCAGCAAACCACAGATGGATCAAATAAAAGGTGAGATGTATGCAGGATTTAATGGCTTAAACAAAAAAAAGAGTGGCTGTCATATACAAACACTGGACTAAAAAATTCAGTGAAAGACCAGCTGATGTCCAAAGAGATATCTTGAAAGATCATCAATAAAATCTGGGGACTGTTCCCACAACAGTTTCTTTCTGGCATCTTAGTTTAACACTTTTCCACAGGAGTTCAACTAACAGACTAATAACACATTGGATTGTCCCTTGCCAAAACCAAACCACAACTTTGACGCAACGTCCAAAAACCTGGATGGTCCATAACATTTTAGACATAATGCTCCAAAATGCACCAACGGCACACAGTAAAGAGGTCCAACTTAACACCTGTCATTTAACTACAGTATCTAAGTGGAAGAGCTATAATACAAGCCCCACTCATGGGTCTAACATGAGTCTGATCCACTTTTGGAGCTAGCTTTATGCGGCACCTAGAGGGACTGCAATTTTTTAGCACTTCCGCTCTGGCTTCACTTTTCAGCTTCTGAGATTGCCCCTTGTTCAAAACCTCAAATACCAAGAGTTTCTCTCTGTGAGCAAAGGTTTTGTTTACAGCTGGGTTTGAGCAAAACCTTCAGCTACCCTCAAGTACACTGCGAAAACAAACAACGCTCAGAATTTCAAAGCTTATTCTACCCACCCATTATTATGGGATGTTGCTCATCCTTGAATCATATTTGGGTTTATAAATGCAAATTTCTTTGTTAAAAAAAACAACAACTAATAAATAAATAAAAACACACAATAATGAATGAGAACCCAATAAGTAATCTGTCAAGCATTTCTGAATGCGAGGTGCACACTACATTAAGAACAAGGACATCAGAGAAAAAGCTCTGTTTACAGTGTAAACCTGGCAGGTGTGCCTAGAAGCAGATCATCCCCTGCTCTATGCTATATGTAAGAAAGGAACACTTCAGGCAATGTCTCACGCTTATTCTACTCATAACCGGGATGGATCTTGTGTTAACTTTTTGATCAACTGATACATTATTTAATCTAATGGAAACCCCTTCAAATTTCCCAGAGTCCAGCTTTAAAATTTGCCCAAGTCAGTGAAAATCCAGAGGCATTCGGGACGCTCTGCAGCGCGTCTAAATTAGTTGTCTCTCTGTTGGCTCTGCGATAGACTGGCAACCTATCCAGGAATGGATGGAATAAAGAATTTGTAAACAGACACATTTACACATCTTTAACACTTTTATCTGAGGATAAGATCTACACACTGAAGCACTAAAGCCTGAAAGTTCAGGTGAAAATCTCAAAACACTAAATGGGTAAGTAGTGCCTTTTCATGTACTGTTGTCATAGAAACATTGTTACCATGAGGCGCCACAGACTAAGACAAATCTTCTCAAAGTTAAATGCGTTTAGCGGCTTAAAAAGAGGGAGAGAGAAAGAGGCAGAGAAGAAATGTTTCTGTAATACTTAATATAAAGGCCACAATCTCAGATCACACACAAAAGCTAGTCCTGATTTGCCACATTTATCTAAATAAAAAGAAGAGGGTTGCATTTATGATTACAGGTCTTATATAATAAACTCTAGACCCTCGAGGAAAGCTGGCTCTGAGATTAATAAACGTACGCTACAGTGGAGCTTGAATGTTCATAATGCCTTTAGATTTTTTTTTATATTTCTGCATAAAACATTATCAGCTGTAATGAATGGAAATGACACATGTGAGGGTCAAGAAGATTTTGGTCACTCTTGCCTGTCACCTTTTGAGAATTTTCCTGCACTCCTTACACAATCTATTCCATTTTGGGACATTGCTGGTTTTCCTTACATGAACTGCTTGCTTCAGTTTCTATTCGATTAAAGTCCGAATTTGGTCGTTCCAAAACATTCTTTTTTACTATTCTTTGGCAGCACAACCTGTGTACTGAGGGTAGCTGTCTTCCTGCATGACTCACTTTGTCTTGAGATTCATTTCATGGATTGGTGTCCTGACATTTTGTCTTAGTATGGTATTTAGTGGTGTCTTCCAAATTGATGGTTCCATCAATGGCAGGGGGGTTCGAAACAGGTCTTAAACCATGACATTACCACCAACGCGGGATGCAGTTCAGATGTCTTCACCTGTCACAGAATGAAGAGTTATTGTACAGCTTTACAGAGAACAGTAGGAATGATTTCCTTAAGCATTCTTTATGGCAGCGAGGTTGAATCAGTCTGAGGGAGAAGGAGCTCCCGTTGCCTCACAAGTGTGGAGTGGGTGTCATGGGTTGTTCATGATGGAGAGCAGTTTGTTCAGCGACCTGCTGTCCCTAACTGACTCAAACGCCTCCAAATTTAACCAATGATGCTTCCAGCCTGGTGGATTAGTTAGTTGATTGAAAGTAGTGTGAAGCAGGGCACTTTGGAAGTGTTCACACTTCTAGAGTAGTAAGTGCGCAGATATAAGCTCACAGTATTTACCTTGTCCTTTATTCCATTTCTAAACTTCTTAAGTTTTTTTTTTTCAAGCTGCTCGACCTCCTCTGATGTGCATGCCAACAAAGTAGGTTTTGAAAATGACAAGAGTGCATAAATTTAACTAAGTTATTTTCTCGGTTATAATTAGAGTACCATCTGGAAACTATGTACTGACATTTTTGTTTTTGTTTATGCGATACCACTTGTCATATTTGCTCAATCCAGCATGAAAGTTGAATGTAAATAGCATTTTCTTCATTTTTGTGACCTGGTAAAAAGTATTACACTTTTTTTTTTTGCATTATTGTGAAATATAAAATATATACATATCACTGCTTTAACTTTTTTTCTGTATTTTAGACATCTTTGACAAATCAGTTCAGATTGATCTTGTAAGAAAAGCCAGTGAAGCTTTTATCCTTAATAGCTTTTATCTTTAATGTTCTTTTTTTTTTTTTTTTTTTTTTTTTTCTTAAATGACACCAGAAACAGCAGTATGCGACATTACGTGATGGCAGAGCTTCAGTTCATCCTTTGTCTTTTTTTTTTTTTTTTTTTTTAATAAATAGGACAGGGGGAATGAATGAGAGAAAGAGGGGGAGAGAAAGAAAGAAAACCAAAGGGGAGAAGAGACGGTGAGAAGGGGGGGGAAGAGAGAGAAAAAAAAAAAAAAAAAAAAAAGAACTCCTGGGTCACCTGTATGGAGAAGAAAAAAAAAAAAACAAACAAAAAAAACAAACAGAGGAGACAGCAAACAACAAAGAGCAACATAATAATAGAGAAAACAAAGCACCATCACAATAAACTAGCTAGTCATAGATATCAATATTTACTAAATAATAAACGATATTGTGCAGCACGCAAGATAGACAGCGCACAGTGTGCTTTGAGGTAGCAGCCAAGAAAGCTTTAGTCCACGTCTGTGAATACCCATGTGTGCATACCATATCTTTAATGTTCAAACATGACCTCAGATTTCAAAGTGTGAAAAAAAATGCTGGAAGTTGGCCGACAGACCAGAATGCTAAAGTTTTACAACAACAAAAAAAGAAGAAGAAAGAAGAAGGAAAAATCCCAGCACTTAGACCCAGTGGGGATGTCAGGCTTGGTTGAAACCCTGAGGTTCTTGTCCCATGCTTTCAGTTCCTTTCTGCAAAAGTTCTATTTTAGCCTGAAAAACATTGTTTGAACAGCCTTATGGGTTGTCCATGTGACCTTTTCTTAAACTGCAGCCAGGACTCCTTCATGACCTTCTAGAGTACTCCTCACCTCCCTTTTGGACTTTTCTTTATTGGTTAGACATTCCTGGAGAGGACATTATTATTCTTCTATTTTCTTAGTTTGGACATAATGTCAAACTTATGCACAAGTTCAATAAAGAAGTTCTGTATTTGCTCATTCCTTGCCACTTTTTCAGGCCGTCCAACACAATTTGGTCCTCATCACTCTGAGAGCCAATCAGAACCTCCTCAGTACGCCTTAAATCTCAGTGCTCTTCTAATATTCTGCCTTTCAGACTTTCATTCATGCAAGCCAGAACCTTTCCCTCTCCATCTCATCCTGGCCAAGGAGAGATCTTCATCCAAGTCTCCACCCGCTTCATCTCCATCACCACCAGTGTCTAGATTCTGACTGAACACACCTCACTCCAAGCTCATTCTAAAATTTACAGTTAGATCTTGATGTATAGATACGTTTGTAATACTGAATCATTTCCTCAATGACTGAACGACCAGCTGACCTCTTTTCTGTCTCTCATCTGTTTAATACTACTTTAATTAATATCTATGCACAAATACAGACATTTCTAGAGTTCACCAACTTTCAAGCAGCACGTGATAAACAAACAACTAACCATAAAGATAAAAAAAAAAACTTTCATTACACAGTCATATTACCATATAACATCAGAACAAGTGGACTGAACTGTGCTCTCTGACTCGCTCTGCTCAATAAAGAATCTACTGAGACAGATTATAGGAGTTTATGTGCATCTGCTTGAAAGTGAAAATATTTATTATTGAGCACACAGCTGCAAGGGCACTGCAAAAGCCTGTTTTTCCCTCCAAAATATTTACTTAATGTACATATCAATCATAATAAAAAGAGCTCAACACTGTAAACAACCGATCGCGCAAACACGAGCACAGCTATGGGGAAATATCAATCACTTGGAAAATTGCTGGAGGATATAAATATTTCATGAAAAAAAAGTTAACATTTTAATTTGGTATAGGCTTGGCTGCCTTTTGAATAAATCCCTGGGGTGACGATGAACACACACACACACACACACACACACACTGATACACTTATGCAAGCACACAAGCTAGGACTTTGATCCAAAGCTTCTTACAGGGTTTCGCTGATTTTTCACCCCAAAATGAGACCCCACAGATCCCGGTCCCGGCGTACAACACAAGACACGGAGAGTCATTAGCTGTTGAGATCAAAACCACAGACAGCCAGAGGAGCGTGTCCGTGACATAAGAGCTGCACATCCGGAGGACAAAGCTGACAAGAATGAGATGAGTCTGAACCAGGGACAAGTTAGGAAATTCTTTTTGACTTGTGCTCTTTTTAAAATGTGTGTTCTGGCTACTCCATATACTGCAAAACCAAACATTTCTTCAACAAACTATATAGCCTCTGGACCACATAATCACAGCCTCATGTGTATCCAGCGCAGCTACTACACTCACTTAAGCAATCCACAGCACTTCCCACGTAAAAAAAAAGAAGCCCTCTGTAGTAATCCTGTGCAGGGGGGCTTTTGCTGTTTCATTGCACCGAATACCAAGCTAACGGTGACCTTATCATACTTTATGATATTTTTCATTTTCTGTGACACAACTATAATGTTGAAATAGGGACTCTGGGATTTGCTCTAATATTTATAAAATTTCCCTTCCAAATCCAATTTAGTCCACTCAGTGAAGCACAAATTGGATAATAAATATTGCATACTTAAATGTGTGCTCTAAAGAAAAAAAAAAAGAGAAAAATTATATGTAATTCAAAGGTTAAACTGAAAATATAGTGCAATTTTCTTTTATTTAAGAATCTGGCAAGAATAGCAGAGGTTCCATTTGGGCAAATGGCACATGCATTAAATGCAAAAATGACCAGTTCTCTTCATTTATGATCATCCCCGCAACTCCATGTAGGCGTCCATAAATGGCCAGCAAAATTACCCCAAAAATGACACAATCCTAACAGCTTGCTATTACAGACAAACTGACTAAAACTTATCAAAGTCAGTCCTGATTAATTTTCTGCCAATTAAATAATTGCTTATTTTTCTTCCTCTTTTTTGTTTTTAAATCAGGACATAAAATGTCTCAGTAATTTAGATTTCTAAATATAAGAAAGATCATGTATGACTGTAATATTCTGCTGAAATAAATGTGTGTGCAAGGCTCAATCCAATTTAATCTGATCCAGCATCTCACATAATCCACTGTTTATATCTGTGGTATCATGCCAAATATATTGGATTAATACTTTGTTACACTACTGCAAGTACAGCACGCCTAAAGTAATCCATATCTGTAAGCTAGTAGCTGGGTTCAAGGCTGAAGGAGTTGGCGCAATACTTGTAAATGACTTCTTATGAATTATGAATAACACTGGAATGTGTTTTCTGACTGCCACAACTGTAACACACCCCCTAACTCGGACGAGTGCCAAACACATCAGGAGCACACCACGACCAACACAAAAACACGCCACAAACACCTCTTAGATAATCGTTTCTATACGCCTAATAAGTGTAGCAACAAAATAACGGCATCATTATAATATATATGTGGCAAGTATGTGATTTATTTGCATGGTTTACTGTAAGTATGGAGCCTTGGGGGTAAGCGCATCAGTTTTGGGAAACAATAGGTGCTGTCAAAAGAGAAAAGCGCGTTGAGGGGGGGAAAGCTAACGGTTTTCAAAAAAGAACCGAAAGAAAAACTGCGACATGCGAGAAAGTTGCGCCGAAAGCTTACAAACCTCACCTTGTTTGACACACTTGAGTCGGAGGGGGTCTTTGCTGTGCTTGACCACAGCATGGACGTCCCTGGTGGTGAGTCCAGCCACAGGGGTATCATTGACTTCCAGCAGGAGTTCATCCTGGAAGAGTTTGCCGCTATGGCAGACCGCTCCGCCCGGGAGAAGCTCGCCGATAACCGGGAACTGTCCATTCTCTGCGCCGCCCTTCAACTCCAGCCCCAGTTCCCCCTCCTCATTCCTGCAAAGGACACTCTCGTGGACTTTGTTTGTCCAGTGGTTCTTCTTCTTCTTCAGGGTCTTGGACATGGCTCGAAGAAAGGGAAAATCACATGAGTGCGGCTGTGGAAGAAGTTTTGTCGCTCTCGGAAGTGCCTCAGTGTCACGGCAGCACTGTAAAGTGATCGGTTTCAGTGGTAAACGCCAGCTGTATCCATGTCCTCGCACACACTCACGCGCACAGCAGCTGGATCATCAGCCTGCCTTTGCAATAACTGAGAGCTGCCGAACTTGTGCCGCCTTCAGGGGATATTTTAAAAATCGGAACTCACACGATCGCAGTTTATGCAAACACCATCGCGAACAAGAAAAACGCAGTTTAGGAGAATTTACACTATGTGAATAAGTGATTGTAAGAAACACTACACTTAAAATTTGATAAAAAAACAAACAAACAAACAAACATCTGTGTAGATAATGATTAGGTGATAATGATTAGCTCCTGGAGAAATATAGGTGGTTTTGTGTGGTGATGTAAGAAGTTATATTACTAATTAAAAAGTTTGGCATTCTTGTTTTCTATTGTAGGACCTTAACTAGTAAAATGTAGAAAACAAGACTCAAACCAATTGCAATCTGACTGCATCTACCAGCAGAAATGCAATAATATGCAGTGAGATATAGTACTTGTTCTTAATGATAAAACTAGATTATACTTTTTTATTATTTCACTTTAAAAACTTTGCTGACATGTGCAATAGAAACACGTCATCTTATTAAATAAATCAATGAGGCAAATCAGTATTTATCGTTGTAAAACCTTTACTTGCATTCCACACATTCCAAAAAGGAAGTTCATCTTGAGCGCCAAGAATAAAGCGCTTAAAACTTCTCAACTTCGAAATGCACAACATTACCAGTGTCATTTGAAAGCGACATCCAGCTTTGACCAACCCAACTGACCCGGAAGTGAAAGCTGAAGAAGGAGGAGAGAGACAAGGGTTTTCCCAAAATCCAGCTTTCCACGAAAAGAAAAAAGAAAAAGGAAAGAGGGGGAGGCAGAGCAGCGGTATTTCCACTGGCATGGCAGCAAAGAAGCGCTAATAACAGGGGGTTTCAAACCACAAATATGTCTCTTCTGTTTGACACTTGTTTACAGACACTTCTAATACTACAGTTTTAAAATAAATGCGAAGTATCTGCCACAGTGTAGCCGGTGAGACCATAACTATAACTTTAAAGATGTGATCATCTGAGTCTACTCAAATTTCTTTTTTCCTCCCCCAGCATCATTGCGATTCCTTTCTCCTTAAACATGACTCTGCTTCAATTAAAGTCTCCTTCTGGTTTGACAAGAAGCTTTGAGGGTGACTTCAGTGTGTTACTTGAATTGAAGCCCCAAACACATTTTTTTAACATTATTTTCAGGTGAAGTTGAAGGCAAGATTGTATTTACTTGAACAGCCTCGAGGTCTTGTGTGACGTTTATATTACGGAGCATTTTCAAAGGCTGCAAGTATTTATCAGCTGAGAATTCCTCCTCTATATTGATACTCAGATTTCAGAATCATTTGTTCCCTCTAACGGCATTTATGATCCGCTCGCTTAGTTGGTTTGTTGTAGGCCTAATAGTGCTGTCATGCACCAGAAAAAAATGGCTCTTAAGTGAAAATCCCCTTGTGTTTATCTCCGACTAGAGGAAAGGGACATAAAGCAAATGGAGAATTGGCTGACTATAATCCGTCTTCAAACAAGTGTGTGTTGTGGGTCTCTCCGTCACAGCACTGACATCCTCCAGTCTGCTTGGTGATGAAGCCTTTTCTCACGTAGTTACTGATCCCATTCTCAGTAATGATAGTTTGCCGCTTTGCTGCCACAACTGTATAGATATGCAAAGATAATTGCTATTCTACAATGCAGAGTTATCAGTCATTCTTAATCCTTTTCAAAGCCTTAAAAATAGCATTTTTCCCCACAAGGAAGCATTCCAGTAATGACGTGAGATAAGTGCCCTGTTTTAAACCCAAAACGGCTTCCTCTTGTGTCATGATGTCATTTATTCTACCCAGTTCAAGGAAAGGTTGTTTTTAAGACTTTTTTTTAATTCATTCATTCAATTAACTGTTCAATAATGTTTTCTCCATATTGCCACTACTTGTAAAATACCAGTAAAAGCTGATGGAGATATTGATACTGACAGCAAAGGACTCGATCATTAAAATGTTGTGTAAGCAATTTTAATTGTTGTAAAAAAAATTAATAAAAAAAAAGAAGAATACCCTGGTAGCTGTAAGTGGATACTGAGTCATGGCAGCCTTACAGTGCATGGTCTCCGCTGCATCAATCTGGTAGTCTGGGGAAAGAAGATGAGCCAAATCTGGCAATAACTACAATAACTGTATGGGAGTGTTAAACACAAAAACAGGGGTTTTTGGAGGAGGTTTCATTGCACCATGAGCAGGCAGATTAACTCGTGTCCTGTGCAAGAATGGGACTTTCATGGAACAAACAAAAATAGATGGAGCACTCAAAGTAGTGCAAAGCTGCACAAAGAGCAATTCATGAAGGTCATAGGAGTCAAACTGAAATGAGGAGTGCTGTGTGGAAGTTTTTTAGATTTCTCTCATTTCTTTACAATTTGCTTGCAATGAGCCATACTTGAGTTCTCTGGGCTTTCTGAAGATCTTTTAAAGTTTTCCTTTGGACACTGTCTGATTTTTCACTCATTTATAGTCCAGTCTTTGTGATCTTCTCACTTTGTACTGGTGGATCAAAGTCTTTCTAGAAAGCACATGTTTGGCAACAACCTTTTTTTCAGCATGACCTCAAAAACATGGCCAGCGCAGTAAAAGCATACCTGGATAGAAAAACACATAATGGACCGCTATCAGTCACGGACTGGACTCTCTAGTGCCTGGACCTAATCGTTACTGAAGCAGTGTGGGATCATCTTGACAGAGAACGGAAGAAAAACACAAAGGCATCCAACCTCAAAAGAAAGATCTTTGAATGTCCTTCAAGAAATCCAGAGAGCTATTCCTGAAGACTACTTAATCTCATTGTTAAGTTTGCAGATGACACTACAGTGCTCGGACTTATATCCAACAATGATGAGACAAACTATAGGACAGAGGTGCAACAACTAGAGTCATGGTGCCACGACAATAACTTGGTCTTAAACACCAAAAAGACCAAGGAGATCATTGTAGATTTCCGGAAGAGGGGTCATAACAACCATCTGCCTCTCTTCATTGGCAGTGAGGCGGTGGAGAGGGTGAGCAGTTTTAAATTCTTGGGGGTAACTGTGACCGAGGACCTGTCCTGGGGCAACCATATCACCTCAGTTGTACGGAAGGCCCAACAGCGCCTCTACTACCTGAGGAGACTGCGGAGCGCACACATTCCCAGATCTCTGATGTTGAACTTCTACAACTGTGCCATCAGCAGCGTTCTGACGTATGGATTTCTAGTGTGGTTCCCCAGCTGCACCAAGGCCGATCAGCAAGCACTCCAGCGGGTGGTGAAAGAAGCTGGCAGAATTATTGGAACAAGTCTGCCAGAGATCAGTAATATCTTCCCCACTCGCTGTCTGAGGAGGGTGCACAGTATCCTGCGGGACCAACATCACCCTGCGTGCCACCTTTTCCATCTGCTGCCCTCAGGGAGAAGGTACAGGTCTATACAGGCCAGAACATCCAGACTGGCCAACAGCCTGTATCCACAGGCTGTGAGGCTCCTGAACTCTCTGCCCCCCTCTCACGGACAATAACCATATCCAACTTCTTAATAGCAATGAACTGGTCTGCATTGGTGCATCATATCTTTATTCTCTTCCCCCTCCTGCCCCCCCCCCCCTCTTTCTTAAATAGATAACTATCATATCTGATATCATATCTCACAGTACAATAATATTGAATGGGTTGCATTGTTGTATTTTGTCATGTTTCTCAGGTCTTTGTCTGAATTTCTACAAACATTATTGCTAAGGATTGTCTTATTGCATTGGAGTCACACTGGGTTAAATATGTACACTTGGGTTTTAAGGGGTATTTATTATTTTCTTCTTTTTTGGGGGTTGTATGGAAGCCCCAAACGCAATTTCATTGTTCTTGACAATGACAATAAATAAATAAATAAATACTAAATACTAAAATACTAAAGAAATTAAAGAAAGCTTTCCTAAGAGAGTTCAGGCTGTGTTGAAGATTAAAGCTGGGCATACTAAATATTCACTTTCAAGCTCATTACAATCATACAGACTCTGTTCTTGTATTTCCATGTTTGTTTGCACATCCTCCAATAAATCTCAGCACCTATTTTCTTTTTTATGAGTGATGGTGCAAGACACTTGCATAGTGGCTGTCCAGAAGTTCTTTGTTATAACTCGTGCAATGAATGTGCTTTTATGTAAAATATGAGATGCATAAGTCCCGTATAACTAAGAAGATTAATACTACTCTTATCTTTATGTCAAAGCTAAGCCAACTTTGGAATCACTATCCTGGAAGCAGTCGGAGACAAATGTAGTAATTCCCTGTAAAAAAACACTTTTCTTTTTGGTGTAAACGAACTACAGATAACATTATAATTTCTGAGCTAGGGTTGTTTGCATGGATTATGTTACCCATGGACACTCATCATAGCTGTACCTCCACACACAAGAAGGCACATGCAGCAAGCACAAGGCCTTGAAGCACGTGTTATTCTGCAAACTCAACTTACCTTCAGCAAGGATGCAGAAACACATACTTTATCGTCTAAATATGTAAAAATATGTACATTTAAACTTTTCCAGGTTCAAAGTCCAAGAACAAAAACACGCTGAGCAAAATTGTTGAGCAAAATAAGGAAATGCACATCTGAAGATATAGTTCCACAATGGACATCAAATCAACATTGTTTTGCAATTAATTTTTGCTCAAAACAATCTTTGCTGTCCTTGAGTCATGATGACAGTAAAGCAGCAGACAATGCTCTGTTGTCTCCTCAGCGGGATTTGGAGAAGTGCCTCTGCATTCCAGAGGTGGGAGCACTGCTGAGTGAAAATTTAAAAAAGAAGAAGAAAGAATCCAAACAAAAGAGAAAGGGAGTATTTTAACAAGGGTAGGAATTCTGGAGGCAGTGTTTGAACAAGGAGAGGAATGCTCTGCGCGTGGCAGAATAAGTGCCAGGGAGGTGAAGAGAACAACAGCCCAGGAAATGAAAGGACTGGAAAAACAGTGTGGGATTAAAATGTGTTAGATGTGCTGGGTGGGCTCCCGCCTGCCACACTGAGCCTTTAAAAGTGGATTGAGGAAAATGGGTTTTTACAACAAATAATGTATATGTTTGGAGAAGAGCATTTTCAAAATTCCTGTTTATGTGATCGTTTTCCTGGAAGCACAAGGCACAGTACACAAACAGACACTTCCTGCCTTTTCTACAGATTCAGATTGCAGGAAATCATTCTGTTCAGCCATCAGTCACATCTACACGACCAGATGGGAGTTCATTGGCTCAGCCAGTGATGCTGCCCCTGGGATTGTTACACTGCTCTGCTACATGATGTAATGGTTATGACAGGCCTTATTGCAAGATAATTAAAGCTGGTCAGGAATAAAGTGAAACTGCCTGACGATGGCTTCCACCGCCAATGAAAGAGGAAGTTAATATCCACTCTGTGCGAGCGAACGCTGCCGTTCCAGCTCCAGCTGAGTCATTCTTGGTGATTTGGCAGGTTGTTTTACAATGTCACGCTCCGTACAGGAATGAGTGAATGACTGTGTGTGGCCACTTTGTCTTATTCAAGCCCGGTCAATCCCAGGCATCTGACCTGTTTACTTTGCTGCCATCTGTTCTACCTCGCAGCACAGAAAAGATTCAGTCTGTCACTCTCCGTCTCCTGTTGCTTGACCTCAACTGAAAAAGAAGTGCCAAGAGATGTTCAGCTGAATCTCATACACTGCCGATGTCATGGGGAAACGCTGTGAATGCCGAGAAAATGTGGAGGCAAAACAGGACATTGCAAATTTCCCAGATCAGGTATGTTATGATATATTGTTTAAAAACAAAACAAAAAAATGCTAAATTAATGTATTGAAGTCAACGTATTTAAAAGTAACTCCTGTGTGCTAAAAGCTGCAGCTTCCGACCATTTTCCACGCTTGGTTCCCGATGGGTTTTTTTCTCCTCAAGAGGATATCAGCAAGCAATGGGTTATCTGCGGAAGCTGTTATATTCTGGTCTCATTCACGACACACTCCAGAATATCTATTTCCTACCCAACGGGGTAGTAAGTTTTATTAACAAGTCATGCGACTCAGATTGGTCCTGTGCCATGTACAACAGCAACATACAGTCTAACAATCCTTACTTGTGGGTCACTCTAAAACGTCCGTGCAGCAACACAATCCATTGTGGAACAAACCATCTTGCAAACAATAATTCACATTATTACATCTCTTCTCTTTTTTTTGTTTTTGGAAAACCCTGCTCCAAGTGGAATGGCGGTCAAAAGGCTGAACTCTGACACTGTCCCCTAGCTTAAAAGAGTCCATGTCTCGTGCCGATCGGTCATAGCACAATTTTTGGCGCTTCTGTTTCATCTCCAACTCCCGCAGGGCTGGAATGACTTTTGGCCTTAGCAGGCTCGTCCTGGTTGGCAAAAATGTCTGTGTCCTCCTGCTGAGCAGCCTCTGAGCTGGGCTGGTCACCATGCCTTGCGATGGTGTGTTGCGATGGTCCAGAATCGCAAGACACGGGTCCTGCCCTGCCATTTTTGCCTTTAGCAGCAGCCTCTTTGCTGTCTTCACTGCTGATTCTGCCTTCCCATTACTCTGAGGGTAACCTGGTGAAGATGTTTTGTGCTGGAAATCCCACAGTCGACTAAATCTCAGAAACTCACCGGACGTATACTGTGGTCCATTATCTGAAACAACAATGTCCAGGAGGCCCTGTCTGGCAAAGTGAGCCTTCAACTTTCTAATCACTGTGATGGACTTAGTGTCCGGGAGATAGTCAATTTCCCAGAAGTTTGAATAGTAGTCCACTGTGATAAGGTAGTCCTTGTTGTCAAACTTAAACAGGTCTGAGCCCACCTTAGCCCATGGTCTAGTCGGGATCTCATGTGGGACCAAGGTCTCTTTCTGCTGTCTGTAGTCAACTGACCTACAGATGTCACACTTAGTCACATAAGTCTTAATTTGTTCATTCATGCCTGGCCAATACACACACTCTCTGGTTCTCCTTAGACAACCTTCTACACCTAGGTGTGCCGAGTGTAGTCTAGCTATGATCTCCTGTCTCATGGTAGTCGGGACAACAACACGTTCACCTCTAAACACAAGTCCATCCTGACTACTCAGTTCATCCTGGAATGAGAAGAATGGTCTGATGTCACCGTCAGTGTCTCTTGTCAGTCGGCCAACCTCTGTGAATTGTATCTATGAGGATCTGTAGTGCTTTGTCCTCTTGTGTAGCAGTCCTTATGCTGTTTAGTCTGTCAGGTGAGATGGGTGCATGAGTGACCATGTTAATGCTCTCTATCTCCTCCTCTATGGAGCCCTGTGGTGAGCACTCTGGAAGATATGCCCTACTCAACGTGTCTGCTAATAACATGTCTTTGCCTGGCACATACACCACATCTATGTCATATTTCTGAATGCGCATAAGCATCCTTTGCAACAGTTTGGGTGCGCTCAACAGCGGTTTTCTTACTATGGTCTCTAAGGGTTTGTGATCACTGTGTACCACCACTTTGCGACCATATGTGTACTGATGAAACTTCTCCATACTGAAAACTACAGCCAAAAGCTCCTTTTCGATCTGGGCATAACCTTGCTCTGTACGTGTAAATGCTCTACTCGCAAAAGCCACAGGCTTACCCGTCTGCATGAGTGCTGCACCTAACCCTTTGTCAGAAGCGTCACATTGTACTGTCAGCTCTTCCTCTGGGCAGTAGTATTTCAGGACAGGAGCCTCTGCTATAGTCTTTTTCAGTCTCTGGAATGCGTCTTCATGTCGAGTCGTCCAGTTCCACTCACTGTCTTTGTGTGTCAGTTGTCTCAGTATGTCGCAGTGGTCAGACAGATGTGGGCAAAACTTTGCTAAGTAGTTCACCATACCTAACAGTCTCTGTACTGCCTTCACGTCTGTAGGTCTGGGCATTTGTTCTATAGCCCTAACCTTCTCTGGGTCTATTTTCAGACCGTTGCATGTCAGCTGATGTCCAATGTACGTAGTCTCCTTCTGTTTAAATTTAAACTCGTCTGCGTTTAACTTAATGTTTTTCTGCCTGCAACGAGTCAAAAACTGTCTCAGCTTCTCGTCATGGTCACATACTGCTCCAGCATCTGTGTCCCCCTGACCCGTGATCAGCACATCATCTGCAATGATGTAGATCCCTGCCAGTCCATCCAAAGCTTGTGTGAGCTTCCTCTGGAACACTTCCGGAGCTGGACTTATCCCCATTGGCATCCTCAGCCATCTGTAGCGTCCAAATGGAGTCGAAAATGTTGTCAGGTAGCTCGACTCCTCCTCCAGTTTCACGTGCCAGAACCCACTCTTCACGACGCAGACAGAGAACACTTTAGCCTTTGACAGCTCCGTTGTAGGGCTTTGTTTAAGGGTTTTGGATCTATGCACACCCTTAAGTCCCCACTCTGCTTTTGGACCACAACCATCCCACTGATCCAGGCTGTGCTGCATTCTACTGGTGTAATGATCCCTCTGCGCTGAAGATCTTGAAGCTCCTTTTTTAACGGCTTTATCATTGCAATAGGGACACGCCGTTTTGGTAACTGCACAGGTTTCACATTTTCATCCACCTCGAGCCTTAACTCTCTTTCCAAACAGCCATCTCCTGTGAAAACATCGGCATACTCTGTTTTAATCTGATTCATGTTCCACTCATTGGCTGTTGGGTGCTCTGAAGTAACGATGCTGTCCAGTTTCAAGATGTTTTCATAGTGCACTTTTATGAGTTTCATCGCTTTGCTGGCTCTCTTGCCCAGCAGTGGTACTTTACAGTCTTTGTCACTTGAAACTCCAACAGATACAGTTTCTGATTTCTCGGGTTACGTAGCTTAACTTTGCATTTTCCCAACGGCTTTATCTTACTTTTGTTGTACATCATCAACACTGTCTGTGTGTCCTCCAACTGTGTGTTCGGGCTTAGCATGTGGATTGGCATTACATTACAACTGGCACCACAGTCAATCTGAAAATTTACAATCTCTTTGCCCATCAGCATGCCTGCAAAGAGTTGAGTGCCTCTCACTTTGTCAGTGTTCTTTGTATTTGAATCATGTGTGTCTGCCTCTGTAACACAGAGAACATCCTCATACTCATCACTCTCACATGCTGTCACGTTGTGTACATTCCTCCTTGTCTTCTGCTCTGAATGTACCATGCATTTAACTGCAAAGTGGTTTTCTCTGCCACACTTTTTGCATTTCTTCCTGTATGCTGGACATTTTTCTTTTTTTTTTCCATGAGTTCTGCCACAAAACTTAAAGTCCACTGCGTCGCCGATCCGTTTCTGGCACGCAGCTCCACGCACAGCATGCACCTCCTCCACTGCAGCTCCCGAAATGGTTTTGCTGTTTTCCGGCGACAGCTCCGCAGCGCTGTATGCATGCATCCAGTGTCATGTTTTTCTCACGCAGCAGTCTCTCCCTCAAACTCGGGTTGTTAAGTCCACATACAATCCTGTCACGAATCAGTGAGTCCCTTATTACGCCAAAGTTGCACGTTTTTGTCAGCAGCTTTAACTCCGTCACATAGCTGTCGATTGTCTCACTGGTGCCTTGGTTTCTCGTGAAGAACCGATAACGCTCTACAGTTTCATTAACTACAGGATTGCAATGATTGTCAAACTTCTCAATAATGTCCTTAACTGTCCACCGATCTCTCGCTGTGTCGCCCATTAGCGTGTCTAGCAGCTCCCTGCCGCTCTCCCCAACGAGATAACTGAACAGGCTTACTTTTTTCTGTTCGCCATCTGAGTCCATGGTCAGCTCCAAATAGAGCATAAACTCGTCCCTCCAGGTCTTCCATGTCCGTGATAGGTTACTGGAGTCCAATACCAGCGTCGGCGGCGCTTTAAGGCCCTCCATGCCTCGCGGTGGTGCTAACTCGATTAGCCGCTAGTTGCTCACCGCTCCGACAGGCGTCTCCCGGGGGTCCACTCCAGCCGTGCAGCTTACTCCGCTGTCCGCTCCGCTGCCATCATGTTATATTCTGGTCTCATTCACAACAGACTCCAGAATATCTATTTCCTACCCAACGGGGTAGTAAGTTTTATTAACAAGTCATGCGACTCAGATTGGTCCTGTGCCATGTACAACAGCAACATACATGTCATGTCCAAATTCATGGGCTGCATCCTCCTGAGGCTGCATTTGTAGACCGATTACGTCACAGCGACGCGCCGAAGGCTGTCCAAATTCGTAGACTCCTCTGAATGCAGCCGACAAATGCGTCCTCCTTTTCCCCGAATTTGAAGGATGGGTCGGGTGAGTCCTTCGTGGCCTACCATATCCCAGAATTCATAGCACGGCCCAGCCAAACTCCAGTTTCCAACAATGGCGGCTGCTACTAAGTTTTAAAATTACTCATACTAATCTTTCTGGGTCACAAAATAAACTTTTAACATATTTTCAGGCGAGAAAGTAGCTGTGTAAACATCAAATATCTGCTTGGTTTATCAAGATATCGCATATTTGCAAAAGTGCTTCGACGTTTTCGGAGACGTCTGCTACCCACCAGCTCGATAGCTAGCCGGGAGCTCGAGGGTTACTGATGCGGCCGAGAATGGCACAACTCCCGGCACATCATTTTCAGATCACCGTGGACTTTCGCTGCTCGGGTTAAACGTAATATATAAGTCACTTAGACAACCTAAAAATGTTATTGTTGGGCTTTTTTCAGTGTTTTGTTTGTTCGTGAGTAAATCGGTTTGGCTGAGATTAAAGTTATTAGAATAGATTAGATAAAATAAAACTTTATTAATCCCCCGGGTGGGTTCCTCCTTGGTTTTTACACAGCTGACTAAACGTCAAACAGAAAACTGATTAAACAGAAGTATGAGACAGTCGAGAATTTACGCCAGTGTCCTGTTATATTTTAGATAGCAAGGAGCAGACGGCTGAGTTTATTAAACTCCACCGAGACTGCGGTGACGCTAATCTGAAGGCTAGACCGTCCAATTTCACGGCCGTTTACTTCCGGCCTACCCGACCTTCTGAGGACCCGGCCCACGTAGACCGCGAAGGCCGGGTCCTCAGGAGGATGCAGCCCATGAATTTGGACACGACCACAGCCTAACAATCCATTGTGGAACAAACCATCTTGCAAACAATAATTCACATTATTACAGAAGCCAGGTGAGGGGCAGCCAGTCAGAAAAGAATTGGGCTTTTAGGAAGGAGGGCGCTTAAAAAGATAGTTTGTTTCAAACAAAAGTACTGAAAAACTGCAAGTGAGTATAATACAAGTTGTTAAAGCTAGCTTGTTCTCATTCAACTTCATTCTTTTATATTTTACATTCTAATGCTTCATAATAAATTATGATAATAGCACAAAATAAAATAATAATAATAAAATTTGCAGACGTCATTCTTTCTCCATAATGTTACGTACTATAAGTAAGTAATGTTGAACTTTTACCGGTAATTGAGAACGTTTGCATCATTGTGATTTTAGAGAAATATAGAAACTGGTTCCTCTAAATTAAAGCAACAATTGCACTCTCACGCCTTCACTGGAATTAAATCACAGGTGTTCTAGAAATTGGTTGTGGTCTCAAACTGAAGAAAACCTGCACACCCCAGCCACATTCTTTGATTAGGAACAAAGGATTTTAACATGAACGATAGATGCACAGTGACTTTTTTGTGTATTTTCGCAGCATGCTGAGCCCCGTCTCAGTACAAAGTGAAAAAGCCACTGTTAAATCATGATACAGGGCAAGGGCCTCTCCCGTGCACCTCCATTGCAGGGCCCCCAGCTGCTTTCTGTTGCTGATGAACAGGGCTTCTACCATCACCGCATTTGATTTGATTGTCCTTTGCATAATTTTTATGGTATTTTACCTTCACTAGTGACCGGTGTTTTGATGGTCTGGTCTCTGCCCTGCGGTCTGACTGTTAATTTATGGCCTCTCTTGGCTTTCACACAGGGCGATTTAGGCGGCATTCTGGCACAGTTGAGTTCTCACGAGACCGCTACTTCACAAATCCAGCTCTCTGAAACAACATCCAGCATCTCCACCTCTGCTTTTCCTCCCTCATTCCTCCTCCCCTATCAGCTCAGACAGATAAGTACCTCACTGAGGGCTTTAAACTGCCTCTAGGGCTGCAAAGAGTCCCATTGCTCAGCCCCGTAGACACTAGACTCTCCTACCCTCTCACAGGGGAAAAGTTGCATTTATGCTATCACAGTCAGTCATCTGCCTTCACAAGGTGCATCGTTCATCAGAGAGGGAAGCCGTGTCACTGTTGCCATGCAATCAACAGCGTGACAGCTTTATAGACTTTCACAAGCCTCCTCTCATATCCCATCACAAAGCATATCTGACAAACCAGCAGAGACAGGTCATCAAACTAGACGACAGCAGCCTATTAGGGATGAGGTGTAATACTTTCTCAAATAGAACTGGTCAGCTCTTTATCCACATTTGTACTAATGCACCTTTGTATTCCCACGAAATTGCGGATTTGTTAAGTAATGACAGATTTGTCTGCATATCATGTCTAGGATTGGTGGATGAGTGGGAGAGTGAACATTTTGTTAGCTATAGCTAATAGCTATGGGTGAGCTATTTTAATAGCATGGCTGTCATTCCTAAAGGACTGCTACATTTAATTTTAAGGATTTTTAAAGCTTTAAAGATATACGCCCATATGTAGAAGAAAGGCAACCAGAGGGTTCAAATTGGGAACCCACTTTATTTTACAAGTTGGGCTGATCAAATAGTGCTTTAATATAGACCCGGGGAATTTTTTTAAATAATCCCATACTTTCCTATCACCTACAACATAGAAGCATTCTGGTTAAAAACACAACACCATCTCAAAATATTTCCTGAAGCAGAATCATCATATCTTTGAAGTATATCCCATGCAGCTTCTGGTTGGATTTACTTAAGCAGTTTCCTCGTCTCCACCTTGTCCAGTCCCTACATACATTTATACATAAGGTTCCTTATCACAGTCTAACATGTAGGCACATTCATGCTGTTAGACATATGACTAGCATTATAAAACCTGGCACACAATGCCACCGTTATGGCAGTAGGGTAAGTGACTGAATATTGTACTTTGTCTGTGACATGATGCTGCAAAAAGGAAGCCTTGATCAGCCAGACTTTTACAAAAGTTGAACACATGAGAAAAAACTAAAGACAACTTTGCAATGAGGTCCAGAGGCCCAATTGTGTCAGTGTGAAAGTATACTTGCATGGAAAAATGTTATATCCATATATCAAACCATAACTATGGCATTACTGAGAGTTGAAAAACTGTCTAAAGTCTTTCATCTTTAATAAAATGATCAGCCTTCTGCTCTACCAGGTGTAACAATTGAGTTTAACATCCAGGCATCCATGAAAACAGAATTTATGACATTTAACGGAGTTAGAAGTTAGCAGGGAGTTAGCTCGCTAGCTTCTATCTAAATACAATATAGCATGTCCTGACTGCGGGGTTTTGGAAACAAATTAAAACGTACAGCTCTGCTATCA
This sequence comes from Aulonocara sp. 'chitande type north' Nkhata Bay, assembly GCF_057382095.1. NCBI lineage: Eukaryota > Metazoa > Chordata > Actinopteri > Cichliformes > Cichlidae > Aulonocara > Aulonocara sp. 'chitande type north' Nkhata Bay. Next base: position 27,339,914 of record NC_141360.1, on the reverse strand, counting down.
CTTCCAACATAAATGAAGACAGAAAACTAAACAGCAGTGACGTTTGTAGGGTTACTGAAGTTTGGCAAGCTGTAGCTAATGATGTGCTACGTGACCACTAGCAACACAGCTATGTTAGCATAATATAAACAAGCTAACTTTTTTTCCACTCGATAAAAGTTAGCATGAGTGTTCTCGGTGGTCAGGAACGAATGTAATCGCATGGCAGGATGCTGTAAAGGGACCAAACTTCAGCCAGGAGAACAACTGAGATAATTCATCCACAATACGAGGTTAGTCATTCATATACTGCTGCATGGGCGGGGCTGTAGTTACATCCTAAGGTTTTAAAAACTGAGCTTAAATAAATGATTAGCGGTAATAAAAGCCGAGGGAGGTTAACAGTGATCACTGACTGTTTTAGGAGCTTTTTGAGATTAAATAGAAGAAAATACAAAACATTAAACATGTTAACAACACAAAAGCCATATTAAACACAGGCTACTTTAGGCCCGGAAGTAGGATTCGTCACGTCATCACTTAACGACCGGATGTGCTGACCGGAAATATTGTTAGGTACACCTGTTTGTCAATGCAAACACTAATCAGCCAATCACATTTCAGCAATTCAGTACAGTAGACATCTAGACATGATTGAATTCAAACGAACATGGCGTGAACGTGAGTTGTTGATGTGAGATGGGTTCGTCTGTGTATTTCAGAAACTGCTGATCCACAAAGTTTTCCCCACATAACTATTTACAATGAACGGTTAAGAGGGAAAAAAAAGGTGATTGGCATTTCTCAGGGTGAAAATGTCTTTTTTGGTGCCAGAAGAGAATTGGCAGACTTCTTTGAGTTAATAGAAAGCCAACAGTAAATCAAATAACCACTGATTACAACCAAGGTATGCAGAAGAGCATCTTCTACATACCTTGTGAAGAAGGGCCTGTATACAGTAGGTTCTGCCCTGGCACTTTGACTTTGTCCCAAATTCCAGTGGTTCTGAACTGTCTGTAGGTGTCAACGTGAGTGCAGATAAGTACCTCTCTGTGTGAGCTCTATAATGGACTGACAACATATTCCCACCTCCCACGACTGGTATTTGGACAAGAAGGTGGATGGGTGGAATAATAATCTCATCGTGACAGAAACGATCTCGACAAATCACGGAAATATATAAATTTTTTTTTTACTTCTCTAAATACCATGTTTTCTACAACAGACACACTGTTGTAGATTAGTGTATAATCCCAAATTAAAGTTAACATGCCCTTACAGTCGCTCTGTCAAAGGGAACATTCAGAGTTTGAGCAGCAGGCTGAAAGGTTACACATTGCCTGCAACCAGTGACACCAACACCACCAAATGCCACAACGAAGTTTATCCTAATGTTTTGAAAATTCAACAGAGCAGTGTTATAGAGGTTAGCTGGGGCTTTCACTATCAGTGTAATTAATATTCAGAGCTTGCAGCTATACGAGCTAGTGCCCCTTAGCCTTCCCCAGTCCCTTGTTTGTCCAGCATGAAGGAGTTTGTGTTGCAAGACAGATATCTTAGCTTCCAGCTAACGGACTCACTGAGGCTGTCTCTGCCGCTGAATGATTGCGCGACCCCGGCGAGCTTTTCCCAAAGGCCTTTTCGGTATTCTGTTCACACAGCCTTTTTTCAAAGACCCTCATTGATCAGCTGCTCCTTAAGATCCTTTTTTCTCGTTTAGTGAGGAGTAACTGTTACATCACTGTCACAGAAAATGAATAAATGATCATGTGATTTATGAGGAAACGTCTGGATCGCGGTTTCTCATCTTACAAATGTGAATGTTCTTATTTGTTGCGTTTGAAATCTAGAATAATAGTATTAAAAAAATCAGTACAGGGGATGATTTGTTTGGATATAAATTCATGTAACTTCTTTATTTTGAATTTACATAAATTGGGATGAGCTAAAAGTTTCTGGTGTTTGTGCATTTCCCACAGTTTAAAACCAAAGCATTAAAAACTTTTGATCATATAAAATTAGTTATCATAGTAATAGGTAACATTCTTGTTTATGACAAGATCAGCATTAAAAACATGCATTTTTAGGGCTTTGGCACGTCCACTGACAGGCGGGCGCAGCTTTGTCTGCTAAGCATCATTTCAGCTAAATGGAGTAACTGGACTGTGTTTGTGGTGTTGGTGCTTTTTGAGGAAATTTTAATGTACTTATCTGATCAATAATAAAGGGATTGCTGTGTGGTTAACTGTCCTAACAGATAGTTCTCAGCCACTTTACATACCTTCCATCAGTGGATTGCATTCAAGCAGTGGGACTGGACTGGTTTGCTTAAGACTTCGTAGATCTACTAAGATGCTGAATGATTTACCAGGGAAGAAATTTGCTCCTCTGTTGATGTTTGAATCTGGCTATTGATTATACGGTTGAACACGAAGGGAAAAATTCTGAAAGAAAAGGAAGTGAAAAATCTACCGCTTTTATACATTATTCAGATTATGCAGCAGTATTTCATGTATATAAATGAGTGATTTTCAGTCGAATGAGGCATCGTTATGAAATATAACAATCCCTGTCACTTCATGAACTCACCTGAAGGTTACGTTCCCTTCATAAATGAGCCTTTCCACCTCTGATATCATCAAAGGCCCTCTCATCCCCTTTTGACTAACTACCATGACCTACAAAACTCCCAACCACGTCTTCTCCAAACCTTCCACATTAATCAAATGCCTTATTTTTATTCATCACTCTTCTCCCATTTTCTCCCCGAAGCCCTTTTGACAAGGTAGCACCTCCATCACTGCATTCCACTGTGTGTGCACATCCTCTGTCATGCAGATGCAGCCCACAGCTTAATTATTCATCCCCAATCTATCCTTTAACAGGAGCCTACACTACAAGTCACTCAACCTCAGTCAATAAATATTCTCTTTGCTAAGATTAGAAGATTTTTGCATGACCTAGATATTAAATCAAGTTATTGTTCCAGCTCTGTCATGCTACATTTTCCTCTGACAGTTAAGGGAAAGGAAAGAGAGAGAGAGAGAGAGAAAGGTAGAGCGGGTCTGAGGCAGACGGATGCCATTTTAAATGAATGCTTCAGTTCAACAGTGACCCCTGCTGTAGGGTGCAGACTGCCTTTTCCTCCCTTCAGGCCAAATTGCTTTGAGGACACTTCAGTTCAGGGGGCCAGCCTTTAGTTCGGCATCTCCTCCATGCCAAAATCCCCCACACATTTTTAAGCATATCATCCTGTGTGCGACCTTCCTTATCCAACTATTCAAACATAATTGTACAGACTCAAAAGTTATAAAAGCAAAACAATACTGCAGGATTAAATGGGATGCCGTGATCTTTTTATACGTCTAAACCCTCATTGAGTGCTGCACAAACTGTTTCATGCATTTACACCTTTCTCCCAGGGTGCCTTTTCATGAGTTTGATGAATCACTGTACAAACAGCGTTGCTTTTCTGACGACTATAAAGAAACCTTTAATCACCGCTTTTCAAACAGGCTCTTTAAAAATGACCAATTTAATTTGATTGAATGCATTTAAGCAATGAATATTATGTAATTTCTACATATTTTAAAACATACCTTAACTGATCTGTGACAACCTTGTGCCTTTTCAGGACTGATTATTTCAATGCTTTCTCCTTTCAGGTAATCCTTGGCCTCCTACCTCTGGACAAACACTTCTCCTGATCAGGACCATATATAAGCTGCTTTCCACCAAAGGTGGCTGTCTTTCCCACTGGATGGATGGGGTTTGTCAGGCATCCAGCTTAGATTTCAATTTTTTTCCTTCTTTTAAGTTACATGTATTTTTGGTCACCTGTTCTGCTTGGCTTATCTTTCTTGGGTTACAATTACTTAAATTTGAACTTAGATTAAATGCCTGCTGTGTCAGTCTCCTTTCTTTGTTAGGTCTTGAATAACCTGGGAATAACACTGCAGACACACACACACACACACACACACACACACACACACACACACACACACACACACACACACCATCCTCAGAGAATGTCTGGAATGAGTTTGCCCCAAAACACACGTATCCATGACACCTAATCCTGCACTAATCGTCAACTTAACCACTTATATATACACAAGACCTGCAGACTGTTGCTTTGCTGGTTTAAAGAAGCATTAAATCAAGCTAAAACAATTCTGGATGATGAGCTTTTGTGGGTTTGCTCTGAGTTCATACATCAGTATGAGCTCCATTCACAGTAAAGTGCATATACTGTAACATAGAAAGAGAAGTGAGTCCCTAGCGCACAAGGATTTTTATTCGTTATATTTATATTTAGGAAAGTGTGGTGGGGTGGTGGTTAGCACTGCAGCAACAAGGTTCAAATCCTCTCTCTGTGGAGTTTGCACATGTTCTCTCCGGGTGCTTTGTCTTTCTCCCACAGTCCTAAAACATGCATGGGTTAGATTAACTGGTGATTCTAAATTGGCTGTAGGTGTGAATACAACAGTGAGTGGCAGTTTCTCTGCATTAGCCCTGGTGATTTGTCCAGGGCGTGCCCTCCCTCTCACCTTATGACAGCTGGCATAGGCTCCAGCTACAACCTGACCCTGAACTGGAGAATCAGAAGAAAAATTTAGATTTCCTCTAACTTTACTTTTTTACAACACAGTTTCTCGCAGATTTAATCAACAACTATTTTGTGAATTTTAAATATTCATTTTTTAATACCTTATTTTTTTGAATGCTGTCAGTATGATTATTTTTAGATGTCAGGAATGCAGTTTCCCCCAAAACTCACTCATACGGGACATCTAATCCTGCCCTAATCCTCACCTTGACCGCTCCTCTGAGCGACAGGTGTAATCTTTCTTTACAAGACTGGAAGACTTGAGTTTGGAAGATCGAGCGTGGGGTATTTGAGGGCATACAAACCATGCCAGGGGGACCATGTCTGACCAAGTCACAGCAGTCCCCACAGCTGCAGCCTTGTCAGTGCAGTCAGCATGCTTTATGCTCCCCAGTTGCAGGGAAGAGTAATCACTTTCTGCAGGAGCGGTGGAGATTTAGCTGTCTGCTTACCTTCAGCCTGAACCGTCACTCACTCAGGATAGAGCACCTGCCTGGAGGCTGCCACGGAAAGCATACATCATCCACCTATCATATCCTCATCCTGCTGCTAACTGCTATTACGCTTTATGAATCAGCGTGTCAAAGGGAAATATTCATGAAAGGCAATTAAAATAACTAAGAGATCCATCAACCGAAAAACACAGGAGCTGACAAGATTACCATCTTGATGAATATTTATCAAAAGAAATGGCAAGATCAAAGGGGTTTCTACTGCTAAAGCACATGCAGACCTCTCAAAGAGCTGAGGAAAAAGCAAAAAGATGCACCATGGTGTTTGCTCACAGATGAATTTGTTAAATGATAAGGATGTTGGTTTAAACAGACACCGGGGACTTGTGGGTAGATGTGGCTGCAGGTGGAGGAGCAGCTGAAGAAGCAGGACGATTTGACTTATTTCTGCAGGCGCCGATATATTTAGGAATAAGGCACTGAAGCCAAAGAAGATTTTCTAAAGGCTATGTCAGACAGATAAGACAGAGTTCAAAGTACTTAGTCCCAGAACTCCATATAAGAACAACTTAAAGTGCACAAAAGGACCAAAGAACCTAAAAAGCAAATATTCAAAGAAATCTTTTTTTCAGTTTAAATATTTTGCCTTTAGAAATACAAAGACACAATAAAATGAAACTGAAACTTTATGCATTGCTACTTCCTGCAATCGTGTAAGAGAAACACTCATGAATGTGGATGTGTTTCTGAAAATCTAGAATTCAGGTCGCCACTACTTGGTGCATCTCTCTCCGACAACACTGGGATCCAACAAGGATTATTTGATGCCCGAGATCGAGAATATTTTGGTCTGGATGCAATTGAACTCTCTCAAAAACAGTTGAATGGAGTTTCATAAATTGCCATGACAATTGCTTTTTCGAAAGTTCAGCGACCATCGCGCAATACGTCACTATCCGCATGTGAAACAATGACAGCGCATTAAATGAGTTTAGGATCCTGCACAGACATGAAATGGTGTGAGACAGATGTCAGACTTTTACAAGGTCCATTAAAAGTATCATTAAATTTGCATATGACCCAGGACTGAAGGTTGTTAAAGCTTAGCAGATAATTTGAACATTTGATAGAGTTGAACTATACTGTTTCCATTCAAGGCTAAACTCTACCATCAGCATTCAGACAGGATGAGTTATAGCCTTTTCTGGCCTGAGCCTTGAGTGTTAACTGAATTAAGATTCAGTTTGGAGCAGAGGACATAGGACTAGAGAACCTTTTCCTGTAAGGTAGCAAGGAAGAAAAACAAAATGTGGGCACTGGGGAACTGTTAGCGGCAAACAACTCAAGACTTTCCAGCAGGTTTGAGATGATTTTTCTGTGTAACCAGTAGGCAGGAAACAGCCTCAAAGATCAGAGGTGAAGCTGTGGAAGTGATACTTTGAGTGAGGAAGATAGCAGAAAGTTAGTTGAAGTGAGGACATGGCAGGAAAGGTTCCTACAAAGATCCTCATTACTCCAGTGCTATCACCCTCCTAAAATGTGCTTCTGTGCCGACTGTTATCTAGTCAAGCTGATATGTGAGTGAGGGGAAGAGCAGATAGCCTCCTGTGCTTTCCATCTGGCTATCGTCTTACACTTTATGTTTACCAATGAGCTTGTTGAGGAGATGGCGCCATCCAGGTCGACAGACGGGTGATGTGCAGTGCAAGCCTGTCAGTTTGTGTCTCTCTTCTCCAGTTTCACCTCCATGAATTGAGGAGGAAAATTGGGGCGGTGTTACAGCCACTGACTGCACTATTTGTACCTGACCAGCTTTTTAATGTGACTTGACTTCAAGAGTGGCCTTGGCACAACTTCTGCATTTTTATGCTATCCAGTGTAGATCTAATGTTCCCATATCTCAATCAAAGAAAGGTGAAACTTGGCAACTTTAGTTCAGATATATATATATATATATATATATAAAGTCTCCCAGTGGAGAACACAGGGGTGCGCTTGTAAGGCAAATAAATGAGAATGTTAATAAAACTTACCTAAGATAAAATGAAATGCCTCTAAGGGAAGCAGGCAGGTTCCTGTAGAGCGAGCCAACATCAGTTCAAACAAGAGATAATCTGCCAGAGGAAAAAACAAACAGATGAGTGGAAAATAGGAAAACAATTGAGGGTAAAACACAGGAACACCAGGGGACAAATAGGGAGTTAGGCAGGAGCACAGGATGGTGAACAAACGAAAGGACACGGTCACAAACTCTCACACAAACAGCTTGATTGGGTGACAGGATGCAGGCGGAAACAGTTAGGCCAGAGCAGGCAATCACAGGCGCAGGAAAACAAGGAAAGGAAACACTATCGAGGACACACTCTGTATCTCTAAGTACTTTACCTTGAAGATAGCAGTAGATGTAGCAATACTATCTATTTTACTATCTCTGGTAAAGCTAGACTACCAGCAATAGTTATTTTCCTTTTCAAACTGACTGGAAGAGCTTTTAAGGGCCCTTGTAGCAAAGAACCCAGCAAGAATGATCAATTCTCACCCAACTTCTTCTCTTTTTCAGGCATCACATTTGATTGTACAGGTTAGCCTGTAATGTGTCTCATTTTTGTCAGGAAAATAGTGAGAAGTATTTTTGCAAGTACGAGAACATGCTCAATGCCAAGAAAGACTATTATTCCCAGTTTCTGATTTCTCAGTTTTTTGTACATTTGTCGTACTTACGTGTTTCAGATTGTCAAACACATTAGAAAATATAATCTGAGTAAATAATGAAATGTCATTAACTAAAAGATTTGAAAAAGTGGTGCATCATGTCACAATCCAAAGGAACTCAAGAAAACCTGAAAAACAAAGTCATTGACAGCTATCAGTCTGGACAGGGTTGCACGGCCATTTCTAAGGGTTTGAGACTCCAGAGGACCGTGGTGAGAGCCGTTATCCGCAAATAGAGAAGATTTTGGAACATTAGTGAACCATCCGAGGAGTCAGCTTACGAAAATTACTCCAAGAGCACATCACGTACTCGAGAGAGTTACAAGCAGAAAACCACTGCTGACCAAAAAAACCCCACAGGCTACTCTTATGTTTGAGGTGGCTTTAGTGGAGGTCATTGAAAGGCTGGTGGTTCAGTCTTTGGCTACTCTAGTCTCCAGTCTGCATGGCTTAGTATCTTTGTGTAAGATACTGAAGCCCAAGTTGCTCTTTGATGCATTCATCAGAAATGAAAGTGTGTAAATGTTAGATAGAAAGCTCTTGAATGGGGTGAAAGAGGCATTCTGACGAGTTCCAAGACCTGTGGTAAAATATTCTGTGGACTGATGAGGCCAAAGGTGAACTTTTTGGAAGTTTGAGTCACAGCTTTTTATAGAAAGAACAACGGACCAGTCGCTAAGCATGGTGGTGGTAGTATGATGGTCTGGGACTGCTTTGCTGCATCAGGACCTGGAAGACTTAAAATAATTGATGGAACTATGAATTCTGCTCTCTACAAGAGAATCCTGAATGTAACACTTGCACAGTAATTATGACCAAACAAGTTCAGAGCTTAAACATTTAAGCACTGGCTTTAAAAGAATATTTTAATGTATTCTTTTTAATTAAATTAACATGTGCAAAATAAGTGCTCAGGCTTCCTCTGCAGGAGATCCAGTTAAACTAGAAACAGTTTAACGTGGAGAATGAAATCCCCCTTTCATGTAGCACCATTTGGCCAGCTGTGCCACTTTAACCTCAATATTTAATATGAAATTATCTCAAATTTCCAACAGTGAAAACAGCTCTCAGTATATTCAGCAGAAATGGATTCCTACGTATCAGGCATAGAAAACAGTTTGCTTTGGTAGTGGACCTTTTCTGCTTTCCTGTGGACCGCCTCTTTTAACCCACATCTGCAAATCTCTGTAGAGGATCTGAGGCACTCACTGTTCCATTTATCGAGATCAGCAGCAGACTTTCAGAGTTTAAGAGTCAATAAATAGGGGAAAATTACTCAGCTTTGTAATGTACCACAGGTTGTAACTTGTGAATGATGCAGCGAATGACGATCAGGTCAGAATTAATCTTTTTACACAGGAGTGGGGCTGCTCTCCTCTAATGCCCCATCACTTTCATAGCAAAGCTTTCTAACTGTGAGATTTCACAGACGGCAGCCTTGGTGCATAGCTGCAGTTCAACAAGTATGAAACTGCAGTCCGTGGGGAATTCAGATGTCAGTGTTTGACACTCAGTGGGAACGTTTTGGGGATTTTTGTTGTGAGTTTGTAAAATATGACGCTCTGAATCCGATTCATGTCTCTTTTAATTAGCTACGGTGATGCACAATGGCTTAATGGCAACTGGAAAGACACAGATCCTCACTCCCTCAGGTAGTTTTAGTGTCTGACTGGACTTTTGTTTATGCTGTGGACTATTTTGCAGCATTATAAATCAGAGAGAGGGAGGATTTTTGATTTTCATCTCCACCAAAGATAAAGGTGGGGTACCAGAAGAGATGGAAACACCTCATATACTTTTTTTTTCAGCTGTTACACTTCCTCAGTTAGGAAAATGGCTTTTTGAAGTATTGCCCCTCATACTAAAAAAAAATGACGGAAAAGGTAATGACAAGGATTGGTGATCAAGTGTCGGCATCTGATAAGTGAGGACTGAGAAATTGTTAAGGTACCTCATCCAGGCTGGACTCATCCAGGCTGGAGAAACTGATCAGGAGGGCTAGCTCTGTGGTCGGCATGAAGCTGGACACTCTGGTGACAGTGGCAGAGAAAAGGACATTAAAGAAACTGATGGACATTATGAACAATGCTGGGCATCCTCTGCACACGGCCATAAACAATCAGAAGAGTCTGTTCAGTGACAGGTTGCTTCTCCCAAAGACAAGAACTAACAGACTTAAAAACTCCTTTGTCCCACACGCCATCAAACTGTTTAACTCCTCTCTGGAGGGGAGAGGGAGGGGAGACAGGAAACAGGAGGACAAAGGAGGGGGGAACAACTAAGCTGCAGTGCCTCTTCACCTCACTGTACAATACCTTGTGCAATACTTTTTGTAAATAGTCAACAGTGCAATAGACTCAATACTTGAAATGTGCAATTCACTTGTATTTTTATTTTTTATTCCTATTTATTCTATTTATCCCCTTTGTATATTTTATTTATATTTGTCTCTGTATTTATATATGTGTGTGTGTGTGTATATATATATATAACAGTTCTGTAACTGTAACTTCGGTCGTTGCTGTGCTTTTTTTGGAAGTCGAATTTCCCAGAGGAACCCACCCGAGGGATTAATAAAGTTCTATCTTATCTTATCTTATCAATGTTTTTGGCACCTTTAAGCTCATTGTTTTGGTTTCTGGCCTGCTACATTACTGGTTTAATGGACTGGCACGCCATTCATCAGTGTCATTTTTAGCCACAGCAGGCAGCTCGCAGATTTAGTGAATAGGTGGCAAAGAGGAGCAGAGAGCAACTTAAAGGTCAGGCATGCTTCTCAGATGTTTCCACAGAGCAAAACTAAACAAAACAAAGGGTGAATATTGCAATTACATGCATCAGATGGCCAGAAACTCAAGAGAACACTTTGTTAAATGGATCATATCACCTGCAGCAGCAATTTGATTGTTGGGGCAATTGTTTGTACATAGGATAAAGCTACCTCATATGGGGAAATACAGATATATTAACAACTATGAATGTGGGAAATGAGGCACAGCTCTGGGAATTGGGGGTCTTGATGAATCGTATTGTTGTGGCTTGTAATTAATGGGAATGCTGTTCTGCTGGATGAGCGGAGGCAGCTGCGTACTTGTTTGCCATGTCACATTGAAATCCAATTATGTGTCAGTGTGGCATTTGCAACTTGTTTCTAATGACTCAAAATGGCAAATTAATTCATGTTTAAGGGATTTGGACATACAAATTATACTGTGTTTACTTGGCAAACCTGCAGTCTTTGTCCCATCCCTCTAAAACTAGAGTCTTTGGATGTAGGGATAATACCAAAAATATAGATTAGGAATCGATTTGAAGTCCTTTCCTAGCACCTAAAAAGCAAATATTTATATTGTTAATTGAATATCAGCGATTTACAGCAAGAACGTTGAAACAGATGACTAGCGTAATTTCATATTCATGTTCAAAACACCTGAGCTGGCCTGACAGCCAGCAGCTAATATCCTCGACTCCACTGGGTGCCACAGCACTGATTAAGCTCTGATCCAGCTCATAACCACCCAGTCTAATTCCAGGAGCACAGATACGACACCTTAGGGGGTCTTTGTGTTTTATCTCAAAATGAGGTCCAACCATTTAGTGACACAAAACAGAATTGTTCTGGAAAATAAGGAAAAGAAGAATGTAGACTAAATGGTGAGCATCCAGAGAACAACGGTGGTTGTTATCAGAGGGAGGCAGGGCACTGGGAACAAAAACAGATGTTGTGTTTTCTACTTAGATTAATTCTTTGCAAACACATGTAGAATTTCTTTATATTGATCCAGACATTGCTTTGTTGAAATTTGCATAAAGCTTTGTTTTATACTTTCCTCCCTCCTATTTGCAGTGAGTCAGTCTCCATAAAAGAAAACAGATTGTATTGCAGTCTCAGTTATGAGGGAAATATTCTCTCCTAATGCCATGCTGACAGATTTGCTTTCCCCAGCAGTGATGGTCTCTCATTGCTCCATCACTAATTCTATCAGACGTCACACACTTTTGCAGGCACTAACCCCCCCCCTGCTAAAACCGCCTCCGAAAAGACATGAAAAGCCTCATAGTCTGACAGCTGAACTGCAACTGATGCCTGTCAGCGTGATGGGCAGTCAAAGCGAAGCGGGGAAATGCACAGAAACAAGCAGTGATGTCAGTGCCCACTGAGCATCACGCATGACAGCTGCAGCAGTGTATCCAATGTGATGAACGCGCTCCTCATCACGCCATGAAAGGTGAGCATCTGTTTGGATGTCAGAGTCATGCATCTCACAGCAAAGTTCCTACAGAAGTTAGATAGCTAAGCATAACCAAGTAAGACTTGGGAAGATAAATGGAACAAAGAGCACAATGTAAACACTTGAAGTTGAAGTGATCAACATATTCTGTTGTCATAGTTTACACTGAGCAGTCAAGTGCAGTGGCAGTGAAAATGTTTGAAAGGTTTAATGAGCAAAAATCTCAAAATAAGAAAACAAGTTAACTCAGTAAGACCTAGATGAGTGTCTTAGAGCAGGCTCTTTGCAGGTCTGGCAGGAACCAAACACAGATAAGGGATTTCAGATTCTCTATTTAATTCAATTGAGTTTGATTTATATAGCGCCAAATCACAACAACAGTTGCCTCAAGATGCTTCATATTGAAAGGTAAAGATCCTACAATAGTACAGAGAAAACTCCAACATTTAGATGAAACCCTAATGAGCAAACACTTGGCAACCGTGGGAAGGAAAAACGCCCAGCTCAGGGAGGGGCAGTCATCTACCACAAAAGTATGTGAGTGAAGGGAGGAACATGGGGCAAAAGATTAATAATGACTAATGATTAAATGCAAAGTGATAACCACTCAGCGCGTCATGGAAAGCTCCCAGCAGCCTAGGCCTATTGGAGCATAACTAGGGGAGGATTCAGCAACTTGGGGTTAGTATCGTTCCAAAGGTTATTTAGCATGCAGACTGGAATTAAACCACCAACCTTCCCATTAGGAGGTGCCCTGTGCTATCTCCCGAGCTACAGCCACCCTGAAAGTTGACAGAAAGTTAATTTTCCTCATCCGACTATTTTTTCAAAAACTAGCTTCCCGATAAACAGAATAAACTTTCTGGCATGATTAAATATCTAAGATATTTGATGTTACATTTTCTTTTGTTTACAATAAATAGCATCTTTAAGCAAATCAATATATTATGTTTATATTGATACCAAGCAGAGTAGCTGTTGTGGCCTGTATTTTATCATCTGAAAACCTGATGATTCTGATCATCTGTTTTTCCTTCTAGTTTTTTTTTTATTTTTATTTTTTTTTTATTTTAAAGGTGGATATTAAAGACGTGAGAAAAAATGAGAAGACATGATGTAGGATTGTGGCAAAAACCCTCACAGGCATAACTAAAATGCAGGCTACAAACAGAGTGATTTTGCCATTAAAAGACTGGAGAGAGGTTGTGCACACGGAATGGGAATTCCAGGGACAGTGGACAAGAGGGGGGTAATGGAGGATAAAGCTTCCGTAGTAGGGAGTGAAGGAAAAGCGTGTCAGTCTGAGGTAGGCTGCTGATTGGGAGGTTGTTTGCTTGCTGGCAATGAGAGGAACAGGCGGCTAATGAGTGCGAGACACAGGAGGCTTCTCTTGTTAGGTTAGTAACAAGACACACTGGAGCAGAATCCTTAGAAACAAATCTTTAGTTGGCCTTGAAGTGTTAGGACCACTGCAGCTGAAACAACAATCTGATGAAAAATGGATGAAGAGCTGCTTTAGATGGGAGGCAGGTGTGCAGCATGAGGTGACAGCACCCACTCAGACAGACGGCAAAAAACAAACAACAAAACAAACAGACTGAAAACACATGAAGGAAAATGTCAGCAGAGTATTTCATAGTATTTAGTTTAAAGATAACCTTAAGCATAACCCTTATAGCTCAGCCACAACAGAGTGAAAATAGGATGGTAACCTCCTTCTGACAAGGAATAACTGGTGGTTTCAACCAACCAGCAACCAACTGCTCAGAGGTTGATCATGCAAAACCCTCAACCTTTGGACAACCACTTTTGATCAATAGTTGAATGCACAGGTAATCTGATGGATGGCAACATGTCTCTTTGCAACAGTTCTCTGTATGTTGACAGCAACAGATTTGCAACAGATGGCAAAAAACCTGAGGTTTTTGCTCATTTACCAGAGTTAATTGCAGTATGATAAACAGACCTCATGAAATTGCCAGATTTAACCCATTCAATCACAGGCTGATTCCATCTTTTTACTGTTTTATCGTGGCCTTGATGCACCACAGTCACTTTGAGGATGGTGACCGACTGCAAGTGGACACAAACCTGGTTCTAATCTTTGAAGCAACAAAACCCCCCCCAAAAAACAACAAGTTTGCAAGTTAAAAACTTTGGTTGTGCAGCCACTCTTTTCTGTAATGTGACTGTAGCATTAATACCTATCATGTTTATGGATTTTCTCTGATACTACTAGACTAGCTTTGCACGATAAACAGTAAAGCTACCTATTTTAGCTTCTCTCACTTTAAAATCTCACCTTTTTTTGTTTGGCTGCTATTTGCTTGGCTTCTGTGAACAGAAATCAGTGCTTGTAAGTGCAAGCTACACCACATGCTGTATAAGGAAATCAGTGTCTAGCTGATGTCAGCTAACACAATAGTAGAAAAAAGTTGGAAAATCATTATTTGGAACAGTCTGGAGCCTCAGCTTTAAGACCAGCTCCTTATTTTTAAACTCTGACAGTTTAAATATAAGACAAAAAAAAAAAAAAAAAAAAAGCAGGAAAGTATTTTAGGCCTCTTTTAAACATGATACCATCAGAACATCATAATGGTTGAACAGTTATTTCAAAGAAAGATGTCTAGTGGAGTGGGTGATATTTAAAGTCGTTAGCTTCATAGCATAAGTGCCTAAGTCATTTTTTGGTCAAATTGAGATTTTTGCCTAACTTTACTCCCCTACCACTGCTGCATCATCCTGTCCGTCTGCCTATGTCATTGGCCAATCACAACACTCATAAGAGTCAAAAAACATACTTGCCTAAGTCATTCATTTGACTTAGGCAGTTTTACCATTGGACTTAGGCAGTTTTGCTACAATCAATTTGACTTAGGCAGTTTTGATGTATGCAAAATGGCTGATAAGAAGAAGAGGTTGACCGCAAGTGAAGCCCTTGCTCTTCTTTTTGATTCATTTACATCTGGTAAAAGTTCATATTTTTTTAGTTTTTTGGTCACTAAATGTATTTTCATTCAATCAAAGAGGTTATGACCATGTTAAAAGATTACTTTTTTGTTGCAAACAAAGTATGATGGCTAGCTAACATTAGCGTTAGTAGTGTAGCATTAGCATAGTAATGTAGTACAAGCTAGCAGCTAGCTAACAGCAGCATGCTACCAGAGTAAATCTTTGGCAATTTCAAAGGCAATTTGAGCATTTTCAGCAAGTTTGCAAATTATATTATGTTTCAAACATTTGCTTTTTATTAGGAGGAGAGTCTAAGGACGGGGGACGCCCTGGGTTCATTGTTAATTGTTAAATTGGACTTTATATTGACTGTGTTCAAATGACTGATACTGGTTGAACTCTATTGCCAGTAATATTCATGTAGCCCTTTGAGGCGACTGTTGTTGTGATTTTGGGCTATACAAAAATAAATTGATTTGATTTGATATTAATAGTACAAATTGATTTTTTTTTTTTTTTTACATAGCAGACATTTTGACTACACAAGTAGATTTAGATGTCATCTTGATTTACCATTTTAAGATACTCCAACAGCATTTTATTTTCTGTTGTATCATCAGGAAAGGAAGTTGATGTGAACTTAGAGGAGTTGGTGGATATAGATGAGGGAGAAGGAGGAAATTATGTTGATATGGGGCAACAGACTGATAAGCAGCCAGAGGAAGGAGAGGAAGATGAAGGAGAGGAAAAGAAAGGGGAAGGAGAGGAAGATGAAGGAGAAGAAAAGGAAGGGGAAGGAGAGGAAAAGGAAGGAGAAGGAGAGGAAGATGAAGGAGAGGAAAAGAAAGGGGAAGGAGAGGAAGATGAAGGAGAGGAAAAGAAAGGGGAAGGAGACGAAGATGAAGGAGAAGAAAAGGAAGGGGAAGGAGAGGAAAAGGAAGGAGAAGGAGAGGAAGATGAAGGAGAGGAAAAGAAAGGGGAAGGAGACGAAGATGAAGGGGAGGAAGAGGAAGGAGGGGAGGTGGAAGCAGAGGAAGAGGAAGCCAGTCCAACCCCCAGCACTTCTGCTGTTCGTCACAAGCGTCCACTGCCCCATACGTGGAAGAAAAATGTCATCAAAGAAAAGCGTCTGAAGGGAGAGAATTACAAGAATACAATGGGACAGGAGAGACCACCAAAGGCCATGGGCCCACCATGCACATCACAGCACTGCTTCAAGTCAACGAAAAGAAGTTGTGAGCTACTGACTGAAGTTGAGAGAAGAGGAATCTTCAACAATTTCTGGTCCATGCCTTCCTGGGAGACACGCAAGGTGTATATCCAGACTGTTGTTGAAAATGTGCCCATAAAACAGAAGAAAGGTGGTGTTGATTCAAGGAGAACAACATCTCTGCTATACCACCTGCAACTCTCAGATAGATGCAAAATACCTGTGTGCAAAAATCTTTTCTGTTCCACACTTGGTATTGCCCTGAGAACCATTGGATCATGGTTAACTGCAGGCATGAAACCCAACACTCATACCCAGCCCAACCCCAAGATCAACAAGACTGGTCCTCATATGCCAATATCAGATGGAGACCAGGCCTTCCTGAAAGAGTGGCTCTCTGGAATACCTACAGTCCCATCCCATTACTGCCGCCAGGTTCCCTCTTATCAGAACAAGAAGTTCCTGGAGCCAGGAACAGTTTTGAGAGAGCTTCACAAGGAATACCAGAATGCTGCCAATGAGAATGGAAAGCGTGCTGTGAGTGAGACATACTTTCGGAAGGTTTTTGGAGAGCAGGATTACTCTGTGTTCATTCCAAAAAAAGACCAATGTGACATCTGTGTAAGCGCCAAGGTAGGAAATACAGATGAGGATGCTCTTGCTACACACTTGAGATTGAAGAGTCAGGCTCAAGCTGAAAAGGCTGCAGACAAAAATGAATCCAGTGACACACTTTCAGTGTGGACAATGGACCTTCAACGCGTTCTTCTTTGCCCCCAGACAAAAGCAAGTACAATGTACTACAAAACTAAATTACAGATGCACAACTTTACCTGCTTCAACATGAACAACAGAGATGGGTACTGTTATGCTTGGGAAGAACATGAAGGCTCCCTCAGCAGTGAGGTTTTTGCACATCTGCAGTCCAACCACTTTGAGTCTGTCCTACAGGCCAACAGAAACATTGAGAAAGTCATTGTCTGGAGTGATGGCTGCGGGTATCAGAACCGGTGTGCTACCATCAGCAACGCCTACCTTTACCTGGCCATGAAGCATGGTGTCAGCATTGAGCAGAAATTTCTAGTTGCAGGCCACACACAGATGGAGTGTGACTCCATGCACAGTCTAATTGAACGGCGCATTGTGCAAGACGTTTACACTCCACGAGATTACGTTGTCATCTTTGAGGCTGCACGCATTAATCCATCCCCATACAGGGTGACTCAACTATACCACAATGACTTCATGAAGTTATCTGGCACCTATGTCACCAATATTCGACCCGGCAAAAAAGTTGGGGACCCCACAGTCCATGACCTCCGGGCTTTGCAGTACTTGACTGATGGACGGATCAGGTACAAGCTGGATTTTGAATCTGACTGGGAAGACCTGCCTCGGCGCATCAGCATACCCGACAACAAGCCATTCAAGTGGATCCCACTCTTTCCTGCTCAGTTGCCCATCACCCTGAGGAAATACAGTGACTTACAGTCAATGAAAAATGTACTACCAAGAGTGGCCCACAAGTACTATGATGATCTTCCTCATCAGTAGTATACATAGCCTACCAAATAGTACACACACACACACGCACGCACACACACACACACACACACACACACACACACACACACACACACACACACACACACACACGCACACACACACACCCGCACACGAAGAGAAAGAGAGAGAAGAGAGAGACAAACACACACAGACAGATACAAACACACATAGACACACGCACACCTCTTTTATGAGCCTACAGGCCTCCTCTGCAAATTAATGGGTGGGTGAGGTGAAGTGAGTAAGTCTCCTTACTCTAGCTGCCATTTTGTGATTAAAATTGAAAAGTTACAGTGTGTTATGGTTACATTATAGTATGTCATGTTCATTTTATAGTTTGAAGAAAAACTGCCTAAGTCATAGGCATAATCTGCCTAAGTCACTTTTATTAGACAAAAGAAATGATGTTGGGTTTTGTTCTTTTTCCATACTTTTCCTCACATATGCTTAAATGTTCTGTGAAAATATCAATTAAAAATATGCATGTGATATTTAGAAAATTAGTTTTTTCTTGTTTTCCGAAAACACAAAAAAATGACTTAGGCAATTATGCTATCAAGCTAGTAAAAATCATTATTAAGACTATTTATTCTTCTGAACATACACACATACATTACACTACATTACCGCCGTAGAGAAAGCTACAGTGTCCACTGAAGAAGAATTCATTTTACAAATGTATAATTACACCTAACTGGGCCCTCAACATAATTGTGTAGCTACAAATAAGTACAGAAAGTAATTTAGTGCCAAGTTCTCCCCCATGGCACTCAATGCAGGAGGCAGATGAGAGGGATTTTTGAAGGGATTATGAGCATTAGCACCCCACTACCTCCTGCCTTGGTGGGTGTTATTAGTTGGCTGAATATTTTATTACGAAAATGTCTTTGTCTGAATATCTGCTGTGCAAAACCCTTCTATCAAAAGCAGTCAGAATTACTTCATTTTTGACTTACAGAGAATAAGAAAGGCTGATGCTAAAAACCACAAGTTGCAACTTGTGGTTTTTAGCATCAGCCTTTCTTATTCTCTGTAAGTATTGTATTGTATTGCAATACATCAAACTGAAAATAGACTAAGCAAAGAAGAACATGTATATTTAAATATGTACACGATTGTGTCCTTTTATGATCTTTTCAATAATAATGGAAACACACATCCACTGTGTCTATTTCACGGTTTGACTCTCCAAAGCGTGAAATAGACATGCGTTCAAAAGCTGCTTTAAGCTACAATAACAGCAGAGGGAGATTTTAATTTCAAGCCAACTTGAAAATAATCACGGTAAAATGTTTAAACAGACATTATTAACACATTTACATGTATATACATATTAACCGCTTAGCTTAATCGTTTCTGACAATGAATGTACTTCATACGTTTTTATTCACTACTGACTTCTTACCTGTATGTTTTAGTGTGATATTGGGTTGGGTAAAACTGCACTTCTCTCAGTGAAGAGAAAAAGCCGTCAGGACATGGAAAAATGCATAAACAACATGAGGATGATGATTTTTGGACCAGGGGCTTCTTTCTTGGTCTGTATCCTCTCAGTCTATGATGCTACACTTGCTAAACTGTGAACAGTGACACTGATGTTCTAGCAGTTTCCAGTTCTTTGCTTGCTTAAACCTTGGTGGTTCCTAGATTGTTTATGAACATCCTAACTCTTATAAAAGGATGACAGTTTGGGTCTTCTTCCAGACCTTGCAAAGTGGTGACGTATCTGAATAACTTTTAGACAATTGTTTAAACAGATGATCTTGGAATCCAGAATTCTTTAGAAATAGTACAAGAAACTTTTCCAACTTTTTTAAACCTGCAACTCTTTGATCTTCACTGAGATTCCTGGACTTTCCCATTGTGCAACAATCATTAAGAGATTTAAATGAGCGTATGTACGTTTAGGCCTTTTTGAATTCTTGTGAATGGTCACAATAGCCGAAGGCCAGTACCAGAACTGGACTCCAATGCAGAAACTGGACTTAACCGTACTGGGCACAGAGCGACATGGAACGTAACTATGGTGTGGCGCCGTGGTTGTGGGCTGAGAGAGGGTAATGGGAATTGGAGGAGCGACTGGAGCGTAACAGGTACGTCTAAAGGTTGTACTGAGGAGAGAGGAGAACGGTGTTAGAACGGTGGAGTAGAGAGGAGCACTTGAAGGAGGTGAGTATATCTGGATGTTTAGCTTTCTTGTAGCTGGAGTGAAACAGGCTTTGAGGGAGAGGCAGTGAGTGTCTGGGTGAGTTAAATGGTGCGACATGGCTAACCTGAGTTCCGCAGGATCTGACAGTGTGTGATGGCTGGAGGGCAGGCAGGTGAGGCTCAGAGCGATTTCCAGAATGAGATTATTATTCAAGACAAGAAGCTGAAGCCAAAGCTTTGTCGTAGGAGTCCAGGAGAGCTAAGGCACAGGAAAACAAGATAAGTAACGCACTTAGTAGCAAGAACATGGAGCATAGTCTGTGGTCCCCACGTGCTTCAAAAGATCCACCATCATCCCTGTGCCCAAGAACAGCAAACCCTCATCCCTGAACGATTACTGGCCAGTTGCACTGACCTCGGTAGTAATGAAGGTGTTTGAGAGGCTGCTGAAGAACATCATCTCCTCCTCCATCCCAGACACTACAGATCCGCTGCAGTTCGCCTACAGATCCAACAGATCCACAGAGGATGCCATCGCCCACGTCCTACACACCACTCTCAGCCATGTGGACAAACAGGGTAACTATGTGCGAATGCTGTTTGTTGATTACAGTTCAGCGTTTAACACCATAGTGCCCTGCAGACTGTTCACAAAGCTGAGGGATCTGGGACTTAACAGCCGTCTGTGTGCATGGGTGTTGGACTTCCTCACTGGCAGAACTCAGGTGGTGAGGGTGGGCAGGTGCTTCTCCAACAGCATCACCATCAACACAGGAGCACCTCAGGGATGTGTCCTCTCGCCACTGCTCTACTCCCTCTACACTTCAGACTGTGTGGCCACCCATGGCTCCAATACCATTGTGAAGTTTGCTGACGACACAGTGGTGTTGGGTGTCATCTCCAACAACGATGAGGCGGCCTACATGGATGAAGTGAAGAATCTGGCATCATGGTGCCAGGACAACCACCTCCAGCTGAATGTCAGCAAGACCAAGGAGCTGGTGGTGGACTTCAGAAGGGGTCAGCACAGAGACTACAAGCCCATTATCATCAATGGAGCTCCAGTGGAGAGGGTGCAGTCCTTCAAGTATCTTGGTGTCCACATCTCCTCAGACCTGACATGGGCTGCCCACATTCAGGTCCAGACCAAAAAGGCTAGGCAGCGCCTGTATCACCTACGACAACTGAGGAAGTTCAGGGTCTCTCCAAAGATCCTCAGGATTTTCTATAGAGGTGCTGTGGAGAGCATCCTCACACAGAACATGACATCGTGGTTTGGGAACAGCTGTGTGAAGGACCAAAAAGCTCTCCAGAGAGTGATCCGTACAGCAGAACGCTGCTGCAGGATTGCTCTCCCCCCGCTTTAGGACACCTACACCAGGAGATGCCGGACTAGAGCAGCGCAGATACTGAAGGACCCGTCCCATCCAGGCAACAAACTGTTCCAACTTCTGCAATCTGGTAGAAGGTTCCGCATCATCCGGGCAAGGACAGGAAGACTCAAGAGGAGCTTCTATCCCCAAGCCATCCGTGCCCTAAAC
This sequence comes from Aulonocara sp. 'chitande type north' Nkhata Bay, assembly GCF_057382095.1. Lineage (NCBI taxonomy): Eukaryota > Metazoa > Chordata > Actinopteri > Cichliformes > Cichlidae > Aulonocara > Aulonocara sp. 'chitande type north' Nkhata Bay. Next base: position 27,318,510 of record NC_141360.1, on the reverse strand, counting down.
ACACACACCCGCCCTCTCACATCATCTATAATTGACTGAGTCAGGACTCTTCCAGACACTAAACCAAGGCACAATGTACATTTCAATTCCTTTAATTTTAAATATGTTTATATTGTCTATCCTGTAAAATAGTCAGATGTCCATTCATATTAATGTACAGAATTCACCTGCTTGCTGCTACTACTGCACATTCACCCAGTGTATATATATATATATATATATATATATATATATATAATGTTCTTCCTCTACACCCCCCCCAATTTTTGCACATGTCGAGGAGCGTGTCAGGCTACATTTCACTGTGTGTTATACTTGTATAACTATGCATGTGACAAATAAAGAACCTTGAACCTTGAACCATAGGAGCTGATTCCCAACTTGAAGTAGCTGAGGAACTGGCGGTAAAGGAGAGTCAACAGCTGTGTGCCAATCAGGGGCTGCATCCTTCGGAGGCACCGGCCCACGTAGACCATGAAGGTCGGGTCTTCTGAATAATGCAGCCCCTGAATTGGACAGCAAACGTGGAGTTTAAATCGCTCAGCCTGATTGCTCCAGGTGCACAGAGCTCCTGGAGAGGTTGCAATCCTGCCCAGGGGCCGAGACCAGAGAAACTTGGGGGACCTGGTTGAAATTTCCAGCTCCTCACCCGGATCATGACAGAACCTGTCTGGAACTGAGAAAATCCAAAATAAATTCAAACTTATGCACCCAGTTATTCATTTAGAACGTATTTAAAGATGCATACTCAGGCCGTATTATTTACCCAGGGAATTCTCTCACGTCATCTTGGTGGCTGTTTATGTTCCCCCCTCTGCTAACCCCACAGCTGCATGTGACACTATCCACTCTGCCATAGCTCGGCTACAGACTCAGCACCCGAGTGCCTTTATTGTGATCTCGGGTGACTTCAACCATGTATCACTGGACAATACACTACCAACATTCAAACAATATGTGGACTGTCCCACCAGGGGAGAGAAAACTTTAGACTTACTGTATGCTAACGTCAAGGATGCATACAGCTCCTCCTCCCTCCCCCCACTTGGTAGGTCAGATCATAACCTGATTCACCTCACCCCCCGCTATGTGCCAATTGTGAGGAGGGAACCTGTGACCACCAGGACTGTTAGGAGGTGGTCAGAGGAGGCAATAGCGGAACTACAGGGCTGTTTCGAGGTGACCGACTGGGAAACACTCTGTGAGCCTCACGCCGAGGACATCAATGGGCTTACTGAGTGTATCACAGGCTACATAACTTTCTGCACCGACTCCATTGTTCCAGCTCAGACTGTTCATTGTTACCCAAATAACAAGCCGTGGGTGACTAAGGACATCAAAGCCCTCCTCAACAACAAGAAGAGGGCTTTCAGAGGGGGCAACAAAGAGGAGGTGAGGAAGGTCCAGGTGTTACTAAAGGACAAGATCAGAGAGGCTAAGGACAATTACAGGAGGAAGCTGGAGTGGAAACTCCAGCAGAACAGCATGAGAGAGGTGTGGAGGGGCATGAAGACCATCACTGGATTCAGGCCAACCAACAGCAGGGGAGCTGAGGGAGGTGAGAATAGAGCCGACGAGTTGAATCTGTTTTTCAATAGATTCGACACCACAGTGTCTGCTCCCACCCCCACAACCTCACCTGCAGTCAGCCTGGAATCCAGAGCCACACCACTGTGCCAGCCTCTCTCTTCACATGTTGCCTCCTGTGAGATTCCTGACACCCCTCCCCCACCCATCACCTTCACTCAATACCAGGTTGAGATGCAAATGAGGAGACTTCACTCAGGCAAGTCTGCTGGACCAGACGGAGTGAGTCCCCTTGTCCTCAAGGCCTGTGCCCCCCAGCTGTGTGGAGTCTTTCATAAACTGTTTATGCTGAGTCTGAGTCTGCAGAGGGTCCCGGTGATGTGGAAGACATCATGCCTCGTCCCTGTACCAAAGACGCCTCGTCCCAGTGGCCCCCAGGATTACAGGCCCGTGGCATTGACCTCCCACATCATGAAGACCCTGGAAAGGCTCATCCTGGACCAGCTGCGACCCATAGTAAGACCACATCTGGATCCCCTTCAGTTCGCTTATCAGCCTCGTCTCGGAACAGAGGACGCCATCATCTACCTGCTCAATCGTGTCTACACCCATCTGGACCAGCCGGCGAGCACTGTGAGGGTCATGTTTTTTGACTTTTCCAGTGCTTTCAACACCATCAGGCCGACCCTCCTGGGTGATAAGTTAGCAGCGATGCAGGTGGATGCTTCTCTGGTGTCCTGGATTGTTGATTACCTGACAGGAAGACCACAATATGTACGTCTCCCACAGTGTGTGTCTGACAAGGTGATTAGCAACACAGGGGCACCACAGGGGACTGTCCTCTCCCCCTTCCTCTTCACCCTCTACACCACAGACTTCAGCCACTGCACAGAGACCTGCCATCTTCAGAAGTTTTCTGATGACTCTGCGGTGGTTGGATGCATCAGCAGGGATGATGAGACAGAGTACCGGGCTGTGGTCGACTCCTTTGTCACGTGGTGTGAGCAGAATCATCTGCAGCTCAACGTGGCAAAGACCAAGGAACTGATCGTGGACTTCAGGAAGACCAGGAAACACTTGACCCCTGTTTCAATCCAGGGGGTCAGTGTTGACATTGTGGAGGACTATAAATACCTTGGAGTACACATTGACAATAAACTGGACTGGGCTAAAAACACCACAGCACTTTACAGGAAGGGCCAGAGTCGTCTCTATTTTTTGAGGCGACTGAGGTCCTTCAACATCTGCCAGAAAATGCTGAGGATTTTCTATGAGTCTGTGGTGGCCAGTGCGATCCTCTATGCTGTTGCATGCTGGGGGAGCAGGCTGAGGGTCGCAGATGCCAACAGACTTAATAAACTGATCCGTAAGGCCAGCAATGTTGTGGGGATGGAGCTGGACTCCCTCAAGGTGGTGTCGGAGAGGCGGATGCTGTCCAAGATAAAGACAATGTTGGATAACACCTCCCACCCACTCCATGACATGTTGGTCAGTCACAGGAGCACGTTCAGTGAGAGACTGAGATTACCGAAAAGCACCACTGAACGACACAGGAAATCATTCCTGCCTGTGGCCATCTCCCTGTACAACGCATCCACTTAACACACTGTTTGCTGCTACAGCTACACATGTTTCTTTTCCAAATATTTATTTATAAGTGACTTATGTATGTATGTATGTATATATATGTATATATTGTACTATTCTTAGTTAGCGTATTGTCTGTCTTGTCTTAATGTTGGTTTAAAATGGAGCACTGTAACAAAAAATAATTTCCCCCAGGGATCAATAAAGTATTCTGATTCTGATTCTGATACTGTACAATCATTCCACCCCGGAAAAAGTAAAGTTCAAAGAAATTGTTAAAACCCCCAAATTACCATCACATTCATGCATGTATTCTTTCTGTTGGTCTGCTTTCCCCTCTGATTTCTCCCTGAGGATGAACCCTAGCTTCTAAAATCTGTTTTATTGATCTAATTAATTTGAGTGCTGGTCCTGTCATTGACAGATGGAACTCTGAGTGATATAAAATATTACAACACACAATACACATCTCTCCACAGAATATCTAACTGAGATTGATGACGACAACTAGTTTTTATTTCTTAGTTTGTTGGAGTGTAATTCACATCCACTGCGTCACTGCAGCAGAGGAGCTCCTTGAGCAAACATGAATAATTGAACTGGGTCTGGACAAACACGACTCCTGATTAAAAACACACTGTGACAACATTAAGAGCTTTACAAACACAAATCAGCAGAAAATGCATAGGCAGGAAACCGTGGAGTCCGACAATCTCACCCTAGGGGACAAGTTTCCTGCCTGACCTGGTGATGATTTAAAATAGAATAAAATTTAAATGAAGGAATTGTGGCTGTAGCTAATAGAGGTGAGCTCCCTCGCCGTTTGTCGGCAGTGCTAAGGAACAGAGTCTGGCTCTCTGTGGGAATGGCTTTTACTTTTACTTCAAACTGCAGGAATACCAATGAGACATTCATAACTAGGACCGCCGCCAAAACAAGCTCTCAAAGCCTCCTTTCTAGATGGGCTCTGATGTCCCTGCTTAGTGCAGTAATAAGAAGTTGAAATTAAGTATTGGGGCTGAGAGAGAGAGTCTGCAGCGGAGGACTGCCTCTTCGCATTTCTCACTCTGACTGTAGATGGGGGTTAAGTGGGTATATTACTGTAGGCAAAGATCAAAGAGATGATTATGATGTACTGTGAAGTTGCACTTGAGACTAAAAGCGCTTCTTGGCAATGTGTCATTATTGTAAACAGGCATTACTTCTGAGCATGGATTGAAGTTTGATCAGGATCTTTCAAGGCTCCAATAATTGACAGCTAAATCACATCAGTGCCTCACTTTCTTTTTTTCTGCATTTGTGAAGGTGATGCAAAAGTGACTCCATTTAAGCTATTTCATACCTTTCTGTATTGTTTACATATCTTAATCAAAATTCTGAATTGATCTGATGAAAAAGGTTTGCCTGTCCACAAATATACATTCACTGGACACACCTTAACAGCAGTGGATTGGACCCCTGTTTTGTATTGAGAACTGCATTAATTTTTCATATTGATATGACAGTTTCACACTGTTGCTGAAGATTTATGATACAAACTACATCTCAAAGGTGCTCTATTGGATTGAGATCTGGTGACTATGGAGTCTGTTTGGGTACAGTGACATAGCGTGTTATCCTGCTGGTGCAGCAATCAGAAAATGGGTACACCTTGATCATAATGGGATGGACATGGTAAGTGAATACTCAGGCATAACAATGCTCAAGTAGGCTGTGGTGTTTAAATAATGCTCAGTTGCTGCAAAAGGGATCAACTGTGCCAAGAAAATATTCTCCACACCATTACACCACCAGCAGCAGTCTGAATCATTAATACGAGGCATGATACTCGATGTCCAGTTATCACACAGAAATCATCTCATCAGACCAAGCAAAGTTTTCCAGTCTTGTATTTGTTTTTTCTAATCTTGGTGAGCTCATGCCAGTGTCATTTTGACTCAGTTTCCTGTTCTTGGGTGACTGGAGTGCCACCCAGTGTGGTCTGTAGCCCATCTGCTTTGGGGTTCAATTTATTGTACATCCAGAGATGCTCTTCTTCAGTAGATCAGCAATTTCTGAACTACTCACATCAGCCTGCCTGGCACAAAATAACATGCCACGTTGAAATGTGTCATACCTAAGTGCACGTCTCATACCTAAATGCACGAAACTGCTGCCACGGTTGGTCAGATATTTGCATTAATAAGCAATCGAATAGGTGTACCTAATAAACAGGTACCTTAATTAGAATGCACCTTGGTAACAAAGCTAGCTAGTCGGTCCAAGCATTAGTAGATAACTCCCTGTCCCATGCTGAAAACAAAACAAAACAAAACAAAACAAAAAAACAAGTTGCTGAAGCCAAAATGCCAACCTTGCATCTTCAAACAATAAACTAAATGCGACTGTAACAAATCTCTGGATCAACTAGTACAAAGACTTTTTAAATGTGACATACTGAATGTCCTGTCCTATTTTTTAAATGTTATAATCATTAAGCCATTCAATAAATACTTGACTCCATGTATCTTTGTCACGAGCCAGTTTTTGAGTTTACTTGATAGATGTTGGTGACATTTCCCATAACCTGTTATATACTCTATGGTATTTAACCTCCTAAGACCCGAACTCTTCCACGGCATGCATTTTTAATTTCTCTTTGATATTTGGGCATATTGGGACCCGATGAACGTAAATACAAAGAATTTTTTTTACCTGATTTTTGTTTCTAAGAAAAATAAGAGCCACATATGAGGATATTTGTTTAAAATTTCGATAGAACAGCAGCAGTATAATGTCCCCGTAAGTGGATATCAGGCCCTTGTAGAGCAAAATTGAGTATTTTGGTCTAAATAACCCAAAATGTGATGTCCACATATGTGGACGCCAGGTCCTAGGAGGTTAAAGAACCAGTGTAAAACATTTCAATTCAGATTCAGAGTTGCAAAGGTACTGCATCCTATTACCCCGTATAGGGCAGGGTCTTGACAGTACAAAGACCCAATGAGGTCGAACGTGCTTCAGTGCACTTGTTCCTGATTGCGTACCCTACCGTTTCCCCATTTCCTCATGCACATTATTTGCCTCGCCTGTCGCTAATACCTTTTTGGAAGCAGTGAAATGCACTTTACTGCTTTCTCTAGTCAAGCATCAGGAACTAGGTGTTTTCCAGGCCAGTGAGTGTGTGTGTGTCACTCTGGCCGCAAAGAGCAAGAGAAATAAAAGCTTTGAGAGTGTGCGAGCATCAATTCATTATCAAGGAAATGTTGAAGGGCTTTGCCCTTTCACCTGCTTCTCACTTGAATGGAGCCATATTGCTTTGTCCAGAATGTGTGCTGCTCGAACTTCCTTTTATTCCTTGCTTGATTGACCCCTTTGCACGCTCTCTGTCTCCCTCCTACAGTGCTTGTTTTCTCTTGCTTCTTCATATTCTTCTTTCATGCTCTTTTCTTCTCCCGGCGATGTGCTTATCAGTGTGATAAGATATAAGATAGGACATGAATGGAATATTTTAGAACTTAAGTGCTGTAAACAGTAACAGTACTTTTTAGAGGTGCAGCTGGGAGAAGCTAATGTGTGGCCACTGGCCACTTTAGGCTGGCTCTAAAAGTAAGTCAACACCATAGACCACCATATTAAACTGTCCAGCAAAATACTTTGTTCAACCAGAAGTGAATTTCTGCACAAGTCACCCTTTTATTTTGTATTAAGATGTGTAGACAGTGTTTGATGTGTGCCGACTCTCAGTGACTGGGTGCTGTTTGGTCTTGTTTAACTGTTGGTTGTATCAAAAGGAGTCAGATGGTCATTTTCTTTGGAAATACATTATTTTAAGCCTGTTTACTCCTGGAAGAAGAAGCATCCCATCTATTATTTTTTCCCCTGGCGCTGTGTATGTGACAGCCTATTACAGCAGCTCACATTATTTAATTTTTAAAGAGTTCATGTGTTGATAACTGTGATTTAAGGACTTTTTGGTTGGACACTGATGTTAATCTGAGCAATAAGAAGAAATGTGGAGGGATTGCACTGATTGTGACCGAATAGAGGTGTAAAACTGATAATGCTACTGTGAAGGAACATTTCTGTGGCCTGGATATTGAAATGCTAGCTGTTTTCATGCTTTCATTTTACTCATCAAGGAAAATCAGTCTGAATTGACACGCTGTTTGGATTCCTCCATCAGCTGACGCAGAGGTGATCCAAATGACTGGTTAATGGATGTGGATAATTTATGCATCCAGACTGTCCTCTGTATGTCATGGTGTGAGGAATATGGAGCCAAATGCAAGATGGGTTAATATAAAATATACACACATTGAGGGCTAAGGGGCAATGAGTCACATCTGGAGAAATATACACATCTAAAAATTTACCATGAAAGAACACAGGGAAGGCAAGAAAAACTGAAACAAAAAATGCAAAAATTTAAATTGAAAACATGAGCAAAAATCAGATAGCTGAACTAAAATGAAAACCGCCTGAGAATATAAACATAAAGAAACCACATAGGAAATATCTGCTGAAGGTAAAAGAATGCAAAACTCAAAATACAAAAAACAAGAATCCAAAGTAGATAAAAAAAATTAAACTGACTCCAGTTTCAGAGCACTTGCAGAAACTATTTCTCTGTGTTTCAGCTCTGTTTGCCTCAAGGACAAATACAGATCTTTACACCTCATATTTAAAACCTGCATTAATTTTACATTTGAGCTACTTAATGTATCATTCATATATATATATATATTACACCTTAAAGATGAGGTGTAAGATAATCTGTAAAGGGCTGAATGTTATGCAAAGTTTTAAAAAATGAGATAAAGTGCTGAGCTTTAAGGTATATATAACAGTGATCACTGGTTCCTTTGAAACATACTGTATGTTTATTTCAAGCCAAATGATCCAGGATCGCTGAATTGGAGACCTGGCTTCACACCCTTGAAAAACCAAAAGCTAGGCAGATTGTTCCAAAAAGCCAAGGAAACAGGATGGCCGGGTACGGTGAGGAGGAAGCATAGTCTTAAACAGAAGCTCCTGTACATCACTAGCCTGTTCATGTGTCAACCCATTTTCCCCTTTTCGGGGACACACCCACCGGGAATCAAACTCTGTTAATTGGCGATTCTGTTCTGAGACATGTGAAGCAAGAGACACCAGCAACCATAACCAATTATCTTCCAGTAGCCGGAGCAGGTGACACTAAGGGAAATTTAAAACTGCTGGCTAAGGTTAAACATAAATTCAGTAAAACTATAAGTCATGTCGGCAGTAATGAACCAGGTGTGACATGTTTAGCCGCATGTTTTCCTTAAATTGCTGTCTGAGTGGTGTCCAAAAAAATGACGTGGACTTTATGGATAATTGGGTAACTTTCAGGAGGGAACCTGGTCTTGTTAGGAGAGACGACATCCATCCAAGTTTGGATGACGCAGCTCTCATTTCTAGAAATCTGGCCAAATTTATTAGACCCCCCAAAATGTGACTATCCAGAGTCGGGACCAGGAAGCAGAGTTGTAGCCTTCAGCTTCTCTCCTCCTGTTATTCTCTCAAAAGCCCATCCCCTTAGGTGGGGGCAGGATGATTATGTTAGTTTAAATGGATCAACACTCCTGAGTTATTGTCAGAAGCGAGGGTGTATCAGCAATCTTCCACTCCAGCTTGTTAATCAATCAAAGACATTTGAAAGCCTGACACTTGTCCACCCTAGCCTAGCTGGGAAAACTCAAAAAACTGTTTTATTTGTTATCTATTGTCTACTTGGACCTCGCTTGTCTGATTTTTTGTAATAACATTTAAATTTACAATAATTGATTTCATAGAAGTGGGAAATAGATTCGATCACAGAAAATGTGTTTCTGAAAGTGCTGTAACTAAGTTTAAGAATATAATTCATCCACTGATATCGTCCTCAATGCCTTGTGCCAGCACAGTGCAGAGCAGCTACCTGATGGTGACTATGATGTAAATATTTTTACTTCTTCACTGCTTACAACTCTGGATACTGTAGCGCCTCTGAAAAAGAAAGCCTCAAATCAGAAGTACTTGACTCCCTAGTATAATTCTAACATTTTCACTTTAAAGCAGATAACTCTTTAGATCCCATTCCTACAAAAACTTTCTATAAAGATGTCCTGCCATTAATTAATGCTTTACTCTTAAATGTAATCAACCTATCTCTAATAATCGGCTATTTATTGCAAGCCTTCAAGCTGGCAGTAGTTAAACCTTTACTTAAATAGCCATCTCTAGAGCCAGCTGCCTTGGTTAATTATATATCTCTTTCCTTTCCTATCAAAAATGCTTGAAAGAGTACTTGTCAAACAGCTAACAGATCGCCTCATACATTAGGTGCTGCGTCCTCATGCTGCATAATCTGCAGACTACCTTGATGTGATCATCCACAGTGATCACATCTGTCAAATGGGAGGCTGCGGTCCTTGAGACCCTGAGGCAGGCGGGGCTCACGGCCAACCTGAAGAAGTGTGCAGTTGGACGGAGGGAGATACAGTATTTTGAGTACCACTTGGGGGGCAGTCAGGTGCGTTCACAGGCGGAGAAGATGGCAGCCATTGGATCCCGCCCTGACGAGCCCGTCGACTGATCTCACCTGAAAATCGTGCCCCAGATCTGGTCCAGTGGATGGAACGGTGGCCAGGTGGCATTTGTACAGGTAAAAAAAGCTCCCTATAGGGAGTCGGTGTTACACACACCTAACTTTTCACTCCCTTTCATTCTGCAGACCTGACACCTCAAAGAGAGGGCTGCCGCTTTGTCCCAGCAGGTAAGAGGGGGGGGGTCAACCGCCCAAGAGTGTACATCAGCCAGAAGCTGACCGCACGAGAAACGTGGTACAGCACCATGGAGAAGGAGTGTCACTACGCTATTATCTCGTGGGATGCTCGTTCACCTGCTCAGACCACAGGGGGGTAGGTTCGGCAGGACGCGACTCCAGCCTCAGTCGGGCAGTGGGGATGTGTGGCAGGGGTGTTGCACTGGGCTCAAGGGGCTGTGCCAGGAAGGCTAATGGAGATGATTGTGTTAATGAGGTCTCTGTGAATCATTCAAACATAAAAACGGCACCTAACACAAGACATGAACAACTGTTTTCTACACATAACAGAAAACTTTACTGGGAGCTTGTCACAAAACAGCCATTTCTTTTCTTGAATTTATGAAAAATGATAAAAATTAAAAAGTTCAAGAGGAAAAATACAATTTTTACACCAGATTGATTGGTAATTTATTTCAACATGTGAACAATATACAAGTACATTTAGAAAAGAAATAAGAGAGAAAAAAATACTATACAAATTACATACAAAAAAACATTCTGATTAATTTACATGTTGAAAGGGAGTGGGAAGAAGTATACACTTATTTAATCCCACCCCTGTCCCATAAATTATCAGTGAATATTTAGTCAGCTTCCTTACTGATATAATTTGTAATAAAAATAGTGAACAGATTTCTGATATACTATATACTATAATATCACATCATGAATTTTTTGTTTGTTTGTTTTTAAATAGAGACATTCACTTAATTTAAATATTTTCCTTTTCTTTATAGATCGAGAAGATCATATTTTTATAACTCTTTTTGAACAGTTTTATGTTTGGACATTGCTTTAATTCCATATTCAGTTTGTTCCATAGTTTCACTCCATGAACAGAAACACAAAAGCCTTTTCTTGTAGTACGTACCTTCATTGTTTTGAAGTTACAAAAACCCCTTAAATTATAACTTCCTTCTTTCAAAAAAAACATACTCTGAATATTACCTGGCAGTTCTTTATTTTTTGCTTTGAATAGAATTTGTGCTGTTTGGAATTTCACTATATCGTCAATTTTCAATATTTCAGACTGCAAAAATAGTGAGTTTGTATGTTCACTATAACCTGCATTGTGGATGATTCGAATTGCTTTCTTTTGAAGAGTAAAAAGTGAATGTAATGTGGTTTTATAGTTATTGCCCCAGACCTCTGCACAATAGCTTAAGTATGGTGAAACCAGTGAACAGTAGAGAATATGAAGTGATGTTCTGTCGAATACCTGTTTTGCCTTGTTTAGTACTGCAATGCTTCGTGATACTTTGGAATGAATATATCTTACGTGAGCTCTCCAGTTAAGTTTTTCATCTATTATTACCCCCAGAAATTTATTTTCACTGACTCTTTCAATATCAACACCATTTATTTGAATCTTTGCATTTGTATTTAAACTACTATTTCCAAATAACATCAGTTTAGATTTATTCAAATTTAATGATAATTTGTTTTTATCAAGCCAGAACTTAACTTTACTTATTTCATTAGTCATATCCTCCAATAAATTCTGCAGATCATCACCAGAGCAAAAAATGTTTGTATCGTCAGCAAAGAGAACCATTTTTAATACTTTGGACACTTTACAGATGTCGTTAATGTACAAGTTGAAGAATTTTGGACCCAAAACTGACCCTTGGGGTACACCACAAGCAATGTCCATACATAAGGAGCAACCACCATTTATTTTCACAAACTGCTTTCTGTCACTTAAATAACTCCGGACCCAATCTAAAACTACCCCTCTGACACCATAACGTTCCAGTTTTCTTATAAATATATCATGATCTATAGTGTCAAATGCCTTTGTCAAGTCTATGAATAACCCAGCCACATATTGCTTTTTGTCTATGGAATTTGTGATGTATTCTATTGAATCTAATAGTGCCGATGATGTTGATCTGCTTGATCTGAATCCGTACTGACTCTCAGTGAGTAGTTTATGTTTATCTATAAATTTTTCCAGTCTGTTTTTAAACAGTTTTTCAAGAACTTTTGAGAATTGGGGTAGTAAAGAGACAGGCCTGTAGTTTGTGAAATGGTGTTTGTTTCCAGATTTGTATAGAGGTATAACTTTTGCTATTTTCATTCTGTCTGGAAATCGACCAGTTTGAAATGATAAATTACAGATGTATGTAAATGGTTTTATAATAGCCTCAATGACTCTTTTAACCACTATCATATCAATATCATTACAATCCAAAGATTTGTGATTTTTACATTTTTTGACAATTTCAAGAACTTCATTTTCATCAACGGCTGTGAGAAACATAGAATATGGATTTCTGTCAATCAGTGTATCGGGTTTTTCCTGTGCTTTCCCAGGATGAGTGATTGTTCTTGCTAAATTTGGTCCAGCAAGGTGATTCCCAAAGAGCTATTAGCTGAAAACCTGCCATATCTTGGCAAAGGTGGAATGTTTCAACTAAATTATCAGGAAAAGTGTGGGCTATGGGAAAAAGAAATTTTGCAGTAAATCATGGTGATCTCTTGGATCACTGGAATTATCCTCTTGATCTCTCTTGTCCTTCTTTTGTTCCAGACATTTTGAAAACAAGTTTTAACAAAGTCCTGGAGAAGTGCCCAATGCTGGAGGACCTCCTGCTTTACCCCTGGCTCAGATAAACTCATCTCTGACATACACACACACACACACACACACACACACACACACACACACACACACACACACACACACACATATAATTCACATTTTACCATACAAATGTGATACAGTAACCAACTTTCTTTCTGTTTGACAGAAAAAAAAAATGGAGGTTAGTGGATTATAAATTTTCCTCACAATTCTGCTTGCATCAAACTATCCAATTCTAAAAATGTTGACACTGTGTGAATTATTTTGTAGAGCATTTCAGTCCTGTGTTTGATTGAAAAACACTAGAGATGGCACGATACCACTTTTTTTATGTCCGATACGATATCATAAATTTGGATATCTGCCGATACCGATATGAATCCAATATAGTGTGTTTTTAATCAATACAACAGTTTTTTTAATATCTTGCTGCATTTTGTTTAAGTTCAAACTCAAGTTAAAAACAAAACAAAACACTAAAGCTATTCTGTTATACCTGTATGCAAAAAATACACTGCACCCAAAATATTTCATAGTTCAGCAATACTGATCAATCTAATAAACTTAAACCTACTCCATCCTCCCTATTCTGGTATTTTAAAGAGTAAACAACTATTAGGGCTCGAAAACTCCCAGCAAAAAAAAAAAAGGAAAAAAAAGGGAACCACCCTCCACCTCATGATGCTTAATTGACGTAATCAACTTTAATTTGATGCAGTTTGAAACAAAATGCACAGAAATAAATTATTTTCCAAGAATAATTAAATAGATTCAACATCTTTCTTCAACAGAACTGCAGACTGCACAGATCGTACCTTCCCAAAGGAAAAAGTACTATAGCTTACTAGGGTATATTAGACTTAATAGTTACTATATACAGTGATGGACTTCTATACATTTTACATAAGATTAAAACTTTGGGTGTATTATTCGGATAATTATTTATTAAAAGCTTGAAAGGGTGCCTCAGATCTGATCCAGTGGATGGAGCGGTGCCAGGTGATGTTTGTGCAGGTAAAAAAAGCTCTCTATAGGGAGCCGCTATTACACAGACCTAACTTTTCCCTCCCTTTGATTCTGCAGAAGGATGACTCAAAGAGAGTGTTGCTGTTTTGTCCTAGCAGGTAAGAGCGGTCGAGCGCCTGAGAGTACATCAGCCACAAGCTGACCGACTGAGAAACGCGGTACAGTACCATGGAGAAGGCGTGTCTGGCGATCCCACGGGTGGTTGATTCACTACGCTATTACATCATGGGTTGCTCATTCACCCTCTGCTCAGACCACAGGGAGATCGGTTCGTCCGGATGTGACAGCAGCCTCAGTCAGGCTGTGGAAATGTGTGGAAGGGTGTTGCACTGGGTTCAAGGGGCTATGCCAGGAAGGCTAATGGGGCAGGTGGAGATGATTGTGTTAACGAGGTCTCCTTCCTTTTAGTGACGCTGGGGACTTGGGATGAGTGTGGAGTACGCTGCAAAGCTGACTGCCAGGAAAAACCACAAAGGAACATTTCTGTGCTCTAAATAAAAGGTCAAGGTCAAGTTTATTTATATTTCATTTCCAAACATGCGGGTTGTGACAGTTTGATAGAATAATGTCAAATAAGTTTTTTTCTTTTGGCATCTTTTACATTTTTTTTGATATTGACGCCAACAGTCCTTTAGCATATGGAGTGACACTTGTAGTTTTAACTTTTTCCACTTTTCCGCTGAGCTCGACGGCACTCACATCTGCCAGCTCAGGTTGTGTCGTTCTGGCTGCATAAAAACTCAGGGATTTTACAGTTCTGGTTAAAAACTGCTGAAAACTGCTCAGCAGCAGCGCGAGGTTTAACTGAGGTACAAGTAAGAGTATTTGGGGTACCACTTGGGAGGGGGGCAGGTGCGTCCAAGAGCGAAGAAGACGGCCGCCATTGCATCCTACTCATGTCCCAAGACCAAAAAGGAGGTGAGGCAGTTCCTGAGGCTGCCTGGGTACTATTGCCAATTCACAGAGAAAATCCGGAGGAACTAGCTCAAAAAAGCTAGGTGGAGATCTTAATGTCTGAGGTACCAGCTTGGGTAAACGTGTGAAGGTTACTGTAATCCACGCCACATCCACGGGTCTGAGGCCACTTAGGGAAGTAGAGTTTTGGGACCAGCGGATCAAATGTCGTAGGAGCTCTAGGGACAACAGGCAGGATCCATCAAGGGGTGTACTCTGCTGGTCCTGTAGTTCCACGAGAAGCAAGAAGATAAGCCCTGACTCTGACGGGTGTACCAGCTTGCCTTCCCTGTTTCCTTGGGCGGTTCTTCCATGGTGAGGTGTGAGGGTGGTGGCACAGGTAGGCTGGAACAGGCGACTCAGAAAGTAAGAAGTCCAGACGCTTTTCTTTCCAAGTTCCTTAGTCCTAGGACATCTGTGGACATTATAAAAAGGAAAAGAGGTAGCATCAGCCAAGACAAGACAGGCAAAGTTGACTGACACGATGCCGTCCATCTTACTCCATGTAAGTTTCATTTCAAAACTTCTTCAGAGAACTGAAGAAGCTTCTCGAATGAGAGGTGAAACGCTCTTTATGAAACTTAAAGAAGTCCAGACGCTTTTCTTTCCAAGTTCCTTAGACTACAATGATCTGGATGACTGAGAACCTTCACAGATGGTTTGACTACAGTTCTTTCCTTCATTCATCATATCTGATTTCAAAACACCAAGATGGGAATAGTTTATTTGAAGAATTTCAGTCATGTTTTAGAGCTCATCACAGCCTAGAAACGGCTTTTGTCAAGGTTAAAAATGATCATCTTATGGCCTCTGACAGTGGAAACATCTCTGTACTTGTCCTGCTAGACCTCAGTCCAACATTTGTTCCTGCTGATCATAACATTTTATTACAGCGATTAGAGGATGCACGTTCCTCAGGGTTCAGTGCTAGGACTCAATTGTGTTTACATATATATATACACATGCTTGCCTTAGGCAGTATCATTAGAAGGCATAGCATACATTTTCACTGCTATGCAGATGACACCCAACTTCATTTACGGTATTCATGAAGCCAGATAACACACACCAATTAGTTACACTGCAGGAATGTCTTAAAGACATAAAGACCTGGATGGCCTTTCTGCTTCTAAATTCAGATAAAACTGAGGTTATTGTACTCGGCCCTGAAAATCGCAGAAATGGGGTTTCTAGCCAGATGCTTACTCTGGATGGCATTACCCTGAAAAACTATTTTATGCACTTATTACTTCTAGGGTGGACGAAGGCAATAAGTTATGATCAAGATATCCTAAAAACTTTCTGAAAAGCCTTCAGGTGATCCAAAGTGCTGTAGAGTACTGACAGGTACTAGAAAGAGAGAGCATATTTCTTCTATACTGACTTCTCTTCATTGGCTCCCTGTTAAATCCAGAATCAAATTTGAAAATCCTGCTCCTCACATACAATATCTTGAACAATCAGTCTCCATTTTATCCGCATAACACCGTATCACCCTATTAGAGCACTTGGCTCTCAGACTGTGGGCTTACTTGTGGTTCCTAGAGTATTTAAAAATAGTAGAATATGAGGTGAATTCGGGAGACAGACACCCTGTTTACTTTTAAGGTTAGGCTTAAAACTTTCTGTTTTGTTAAAGCATATAGTTAGGGTTAGATCAGGTGACCCTGAATCCTCCCTTAGTAATACTGCAATACTTCTAGGCTGTTGGGGCATTCCCATGATGCACTTAGTGCTTCGTCTTCAGTCACTTTTATCACTCACTATTGTATGTGTTTATACACCGCTCTGCATCCATTTGTTATTATTAATCTCTGTCTCTCTTCCACAGCATGTCTTTGCCCTGCTTTCCTGCAATCACCCCCGACTGATGGCGGCAGACAGCAGCCCCCCTGCGCCCCATTCTTGAGATTTTCCTTCCCACCGTCACCAAAGTGCTTGCTCATGGGGGGGTCATTTAATTGTTGGGGTTTTCTCTGTTCTATTTGCATTTTTGTAGGGTCTTTACCTTAGAATATGACCCACCTTAACCTCCTAAGACCCGAACTCTTCCACGGCATGCATTTTTAATTTCTCTTTGATATTTGGGCATATTGGGGCCCGATGAACATTATATTTGTTTTTAAGAAAAATAAGAGCCACGTATGAGGATATTCGTTTAAAAATGTGATAGAACAGTAGCAGTATAATGTCCTCGTAAGTGGGTATCAGGCCCTTGTAGAGCAAAATTGAGTATTTTGGTCTAAATAACCCAAAATGTGATGTCCACATATGTGGATGCCAGGTTCAAGGAGGTTAAGGCAACTGTTGTTGTGATTTGGTGCTATATAAATAAAATTATTTGTTAGGTTACATTATTGGAAAATCATTTTACATTGAGAGTTTGCAGAAGTTGGCTGAGGATGCAGAAAGGGACTGTCTGCCATCCTAGCTTGTACTATGAATTCATTTTGTTCTTTTTCTAATACATGACATTAGCAGGTTGCCTGGTTGTGGTGGCAAAAAACTGAGGAAAGCCCAATCAGCTGACTAACGTCTCTTGCAATGAGCTGGGGGACCACAGAAAAAAAGTGCTACTGATATATGCACTTACATAGAGTATCACTAAATTATTTATAGGAATTTGTAAATGTGAGTCTTCCTTGTATTCTATTTTATTTGGTGTTAATATATTTAGACATACCTACATTTAGAATAGCTTAGTACTTGCCCGCTGTGTACGTATGGGAACACTTGTGTTTAAGACATGACATATTTTTGATCTTATATTTGATCAGCATTAACACACAACAGTGTGAATGAATATACAGTATATTGCATGCATCCACCCGTTTTTACCTGTGGAATTTCTGGTAGCTCCTCATGTCTGTAGCTTCAGTTAATCCACTGCTGTAAAAGGCTTGGCAAGAAATCCAGCACTGCATTTGGAAATCATAAGGATTCTGCAAACCCCATCACTGGCCTGCAAGAGGTCAACCACACTGCTGATTCTACATGGACATGTCAGGAGACGCCTGCTCACAGCCCGGGTGCCACCGCTAGTTTCCACTTCAGTCTTCTGCAGAATGCCAAAACAAATGAGCAACAACTTTCCAATATTTTCTGAGTGCCATCTCGCTCTTTTCGAAAATATAGAGAGTGATGCAGCTACATGAGCGTAGCGTGCATAAAAGATGAGTCATGAAATAATGTGAAACTGCATATGAATGATTGCTCCCGTTTTTCTGCTCCTTTCCCTCAATACTGAGGAGATAAAATAACAAAAAAAAGAAGGTCACATCTTCCCAACACTTCACAATTGAATAGGTTGTCCAGAGGGTTCACAAAAGATCAAGGTTTTGTTTGTAATATGCACAGAGAGAAGGGGCAAAACCTTGGTTCAGCGTTTCTGATTAAGTTTGATCTTCAGAGGGAACTCTAAGTGAAAGTACAGAGAAGGGTGAAGTGGAGATGCAATATGGCTATCACAAAAGAACAGCAGAATGACTGGGTTTGTGTACACACATGCACAAACATGCACGCGACTGTCCTCTGTCTGTGTGCACGCAGAGCATTATGATTCTCCCTGAAGCATAAGGAGAGGAGACGATGACAGATTTCTTTCCCCTTGACTGTCAGTGTTTCCGGTCTCTGTGTGGGCCGATAACGCGGGAGCTTGCTAATTAATTACCTATTGATGCATTTATCGTCTACCTCAAGTGTTCATAACAGTCAAACAGCTGTGGCCTCTAGGATGTGGCGTTCTGATGCCCTGCAGATACTCGGTTAGGTTGCAATGTAGAAACCATGAAGTCAGCTTCTTCCCGAAAACACAAACCTGCAATAAAATAGAAATAGCTCAGAATAAAAAAGCAAAAAATAGCACATGATTCATAGTTTTTGAAGAAACTACGGAAAGAAAGGAAGCTTTACACTATACAAGTACTTGTGTGGATGTTAAGAAGTGGCTTTACATCAGCACCTCACTGGTATTTGAAGCTCAATAATTTTATATGAGCAGCCTGGATGACTGATGTTGAACGTTAAGAGAGCTGCTAACAGAAAATCATCAATCAGTGCTAGAGTTGCTGTCAGTTTTATTTAACACTGAATCATCTCTCAGCTCACTGTTTTAATTTTATGAAAACTGTTTTGGTTAACTCTCACTTTTGTCAACCTTGGTTTCAATGACTAAACCAAGGAGACGACTACACACCAGTACAAGTGAAACATGGACGAAGTGACTCAGCTAGAAACACAACTCCAAATAAGTCTTGAGCTACCCTTCACTTCTTTATACAAGGAGCCAGATTCAAGTAGTCTTGAACATCAGTTCTTTCTAAAGGCCTTTCAAACTTTTCATTCGGACACTGGCTGTTATTTTAGTCATTTGCAGACCCCCCCCCCCCCCCACCCCCACCACCACCAAACTCAAGGTATGGACCAGTGTTCTGTCTACACATAACAAAGAACCAAACTATATGTTTAAGCACTTTGATACTAGCAGCCTATCTTAAAAACACATTTCCCATTTCACGAGTTGACTCAATGAAAAATATAAAGTTCTGACACAGTTTGAGAGACATAACATGGTATTTTTGCTCCAGCAAAGCAAATCTCAAAGAGCTATTTGCCAAAAACTTGGCATATCTTGGCTTAGTGTGCTTTGTGACCATTTTTATTTTTTTTAGGAAACTGGACAAGTGGAAAGAATAAAGAATAAGTGTCAGGCCTAAAAAAAATTCTGAAGCAGGTGAACGGTATCTGAAAGGTAGGTCCTTAAAAACAGAAAAAAAAAATCGATCAAAGACCTGAGACATGACCAGAGAGATCCATCTTAAGTTGATCCATCTACTGTTCACTGAAGCTTTATCAGAACTGGTCTCAGTGGAAGGGTGGCTGTCAAAAAGCCATTCTTAAGGAAAGGAAACAAAGAAAAAAGGCTGAAGAATGCTAAATTTAACAAGAAAGTAAAAAGCCACCAGACTTTTGGTCCTATTGAAGTCTATGGGACTATGACCCCCAGACTTAGGTCCATATCAAATAAATGAGTAAGACCATTTTCTGAATGTCTTCATCCAAGCTTCAGAATACAGGATTATGCAGGTTATGATCATTTTGGAGGTGAATATGGAGAACATATAATACCAAACACCAAAATAATTGAATTTCTTTAAGAGGAAGAATGACCGTACAAGCTGTTGCCACAGTAGACGTTTGTCAAAGCAGGAAAAGCACGTGTTAACAATGGCTTCGTTCCAGTTGGCTCCGTGGCATTGCTTATTGGGACACATAATGGAACTGTGCCATCATTACTCTGATTGATTGTGCCTTTGATTTACCAGCCCTGGCAAGCTAAGATGCTTTGAAAAAGGTCCATTACTGTTCACTTGGATGCTGCAACTGAAGTTGAATATTCTGAGAATATAAAAAAACAACAACAAAAACCTAAATCTGTGCCTAACAGGGAAAGCTTTAATTAAGACAAATATGATAAATGCACTAAGAAAAGCTTTTGAATTTTAGACACTAATGGTCTTGGAGATAAAGATCAAAGCTAAAAGCCGAGCATTTGGGAGAAAGTTGTTTGATAAAAGTTGTTTGGTAGCGTTTGGTGTCTCCACGTGAGCTTCCATCTTAACAGCACTTCTGCCTCCACATTATAATTAACTTGACAAAACTAGACCATTAGGGAGAGGACTGGCAGCCTCTGTGGGCTGCTACACTACATTTCAGCTTTCATACCACTGTGCTGGCTTTCATGGGAAATGTGCTTTCTTTAACTACACAGTTTCTGCTTCATTGTCTTTCCACAAAAAAAAAGCAAAACAATTTGGGAATATGAGAATTTAACTGGGAAAAACCTAAACCACAGTCACAGAGGTTCTACTACAGGCTTGCGATCATGTAAAACTCAAAATCTTCACTATATTTTAAATAATCGTCACCTTGTTGGAAGTGCCAAAGTTAATAAAACTGGCAAGAAATTGAAGTTAGAGAACTGGAATTCTTAATTAACTGGAGATATGAGAACATCTTAGAAAGCAGTTTAACGGTGAGATTAAGCACGAATGGGCTTCTTTAAATATGCATGAGATAATGTTTTGAAGTTTAAAATGATTCTCAAAGGGCAAAGTGGAAGATTCCCTCCATCTACTAAAGTCACTTCAGGATCTAAGTTCTCTCTGTAAGTTTCGGGCCTCTGGCTGTAAGTTGAAGGACAGACCTGAAGATCACTTCAAATTAAATTTTTGTCATTATCATAGAGTTTGTCATAAAAGGCTGTAATGGGAGAATTATTGCTCCGGGCTAGTCTTGTTTTCCCCGGTCTTGTGACACTGTTTGATGTTCCATGGTGATTGGGATTGCACCCCCACACCTTTCACTTCCCACCTACTGCTCATCTCTTTGTTAAATCGGAGTCATTTTACACATAGCGATGACTGAGTTGACATAAGTCCTTGTATTCCTGCCAGACGCTCCAGGCACAATTTTCTTCTTTCATTAACTTGAATAAATATTGCTGCCAATGCAGTCAAATTTAAATAAAAGCTCACTTTGTCGTGTATTGGGAAATCTGTTTTCAGACTGATTTGGGATTTAGCTCGCAGAAGAGAGGACATTAGAAGTGTGACTCACTCTGGAAGATGGAAAACTCCGGTGAGGTCATAATGATCAGGTTATACACTGACATGCAACGCAGCTGGGTCGACATCAGAGCAGTAGTCGTTTTGTGTTTGTTTTGCAGACATAGTTTTACATGTGGAGCTGTTAAAACCACTTCAATCCACTCTTTCTGACATCATACAAAGCAAAGAGCAGACTAACTATCTGGAATCAAGCTTATAGAACAGTGTGTCGCTTAATGTGCACTGACAGTATTAAATAAAAAATCCATCCATCCTATCAGATATACCTTGATACTAGTTGATTGGATCCCTCTTTTGCCTTCAGAACAGCCTTACTTCTTCATGGTATTGAAGAAAGTGTTGAAACATTCCTTAGAGCTTTTAGTCCATGTTGACATGAAATCATCACACAGTTGCTGCTGATTTGTCAGCTGCACATCTGTGATGCAAATCCACCACATCCCAAGGGTGCAGTGTTGGATTGAGATGTGGTGACTGTGGAGGCCATTTATGTATGGTGAAATCATTATCGGGTTCAAGAAACGTGGACCGTTGGTCATAAATAGATGGATATGGTCAGTAATACTCCGGTAGTTTGTTGGTACCAAAACCCCACAGATGGTTGTGTGGCAAGATTCCAATAGATCAGCAGCTGAAATGAAATACTCAGACCAGCCCGTCTGGCACCAGCAACCATATCACATCCAAACTCCCTTAAATCACCTTTCTTCCTCATTTTGTTACTAACTTTGATGACAAGCACGACTAACTTATTGATTCCTTCTTCTATATTGTTCACTTAAAAAAAAGAAAGAAGAATCTTTGTCCTGGCATGGAGCCGATTGCTGATTACCCATCAGTCTTGCTGATGGTGACCATAGTTCACAGTGAACTCATTCTTCCTCTGGAAAATCACAGAAGCTGTTCTTCTAATAGCTTCTGTGACAGGCTGGTGCTGGTGTTGGGTGCATAAGGTAAAGAAATACGCTTCAGGTTTAGTGCAATCCCTAGATGATCCCTAGTCTCTTTCTTTTTACTTATCTAATAAAAACACTCTCAGTTTTGGAATTGCTTTAGATTAGTTGGATGAGGTGTGATGAAACAGATTTGTGACACTGAAGAGTAAAAACCATCTGATTTACATTCAATCACATAAGGAACCACTGGGCATGTGGTTCCACTGTAACCTGCAATTTTACCTATTCAATTTTGTGCAAACACCAAACATCGGCTGCTGCATAAAACACATCAAATCAATATTCTGAGAATCGTAACTTGTGAAAAGAGTTGTGTCTCTGGCCACCAACCAAATAAACATGAATTTGTCCACCAGCACCAGGGCCTCAATTCTCACTGGAAACAAACTGCCTTGTGGTGGATCCCACTGTGCAGAGGTACACAGCTCATGGTAAACTCAGTTTTCTTCATCCACACCAGTACATTCATCACTCACTGCCTGCCCTGCTCGCCAGATTTGGCTCCCTGATATTTTGTCCTCATTTCCAATATCAAATTGTATTTGACCCAGAGAGCAGTGCAGGTGCAGTAGTCCCAGTGGTCAGTCCCAGCAGGATTTCCAGCAAGCAATCAAAATAGCAGGAACACCGGAAGTGTTTCAGAATCCCACAACGGGAAGGCCGTAGAGGATCCATCTACCATCCTTTATGTTTTTGCTGTTTATCAGTGAACTCACTGAATCTTTTACCCGTTGCATGTTTGCAAAAAGCAAAAGATTAAAATAACACGGAATTATCCCTTTTTGTTCATGGATTAAAGAGTGCATTGTGAATTACTTATAAGCAGGGCTCGCAATTGATATTGGAGATGAACAAGATGAAATTTAAGCATAACTGAATGAAAAAAAAAATCATGCATCATGTCTGTGTGATCAGATTTGAACACGACAAATTCTGATGCAAATTGAAGCAACTCAACATTTAAGGGTTGTCAAGCAGCCCAACTATCTACAAACACACAACTTCTCACCAAGTTAACAAGTGTTTTAATAAACTGTTGCCACTGAGTACCAACAATAGCCACAAGAAGTGGTTTTGCAGCCTGGATTGGATATTAAATAGTGATAAGTAACTTTGAACTGTTACAGAACATCACCTGTCACCTGCTTCTTTAACTTTTCTGTGCTCCTGCCCAGGATACCATTTCTCAGAGTTTAAAAAGACCTCAGCAGTCTTCAGTGGGACACTTATTGAGATAATTTTAGATGACACTACCTGCAGGCAAAGGTGATTATTCATTGCCAATCATTCAGTCTTGGCACTCAAACTGGCATCCACCACATTAGTTGGCAGGGATGGGGCATTGAGGCACTGCGGTGTCTAAATTGCTTCCACAGGGCAATCCATACTGCTTACACAAGTTAGTCCTGCTTATCACGAAGTCATTACAGCCTGGGGTGGATTATAAAAATCAAGCACTGCCCAAGCAACAAAGTGTGTGTGGAGTATAAGAATCAGTGGTCTCACTGCGCAGCGGTGTGAATTTGACAGGGCAGCGCCGACTTCTGTGTGTGTGTCTAGATGTCTGTGTGGGAGATAGAGGGCGAGTTTGTGAGTGAGCTCCTCCAATGAGGAGAATGCGTGTTCCTCTCACGCGCCGCTGAAGCATGAAAAACATAGTCGACAAGCAGGCTGGCAGCCAAATCAACACACGCTGTTGGCCAGACAAAGACTTTAAACTCCCTTTTTTCCCTTGAGGTGACCTCAGAGGGATGGAGAAAAAATTAATTCATCAGCTTTTTGTCTTTGGTTGTGACATTACCAACGACAATATGATGATACTCACGCAATGCCATGCTCGTGTTGGGATCCTGCCAAAGCAATATGTTACATGTCTGATGTTTCATCCTGATGATGACATCAACACTTTAATCGACAGACTGCTTTACCGTGATTGTAGATGGCATAAATCATGATGCACAGGGTCAAAAAGCTCAAATATACAGTGCTGTGAAAAAGCAATTACCACCTTCCTAATTTATTAGGTTGTTGCTTAAATTCTAATATTAACAAAGATAACCCTTGTAGTAGTAACCCCAGATGTTAAATGACTCTTCCATTTCTTAAGGGAAAACAGCTTTTCAAACCTACCTGACCCTGTGTGGAAAAAGTAATTTATTGGAAAGCTGATTTCTGTTTCAATAGACACATCCAGGTTTGACTACTGCCAGACCTGCTGAATAATGAAATCACAAAATAGAACCTGTCTGACAAAGTGAAGTAGGCTAAAAGAAGCAACTTATCATGCTGCAATCTAAAGAAACTCAACAGCAGATGTTAACAGAGTCATGGAAAGCATTATAAAGCCGTTTCTGAGACTTTAGGACTCCAGCGAAGTGAGAGCCATTATCCACAAATGGAGAAAGCTTGGGACAGTGGTGAACCTTCCCAGGAGTGGCCAGAGAACCTAAATTACTCCAAGAGGACCTGGTCTGTGATGGTCTGGAGCTGCTTTGGCGCTTCAGCACAACTTGCTGTAATTGATGGAGCCATGAATTCTGCTCTCCACCTGAAAAATGATAAAGCAAGAAAAATGAAGTCTGGACTTAGATCCCACTGAGATGCTTTGACAAGACCTTAAAGAAGCGTTCAATGCTCGAAAAACCCTCCATTGTTGCTGAATTAAAACTATTCTGCACAGAAGAGTGAAAAATATGTAAATAAAAAAAAAAAAAAAAAGAAAAGAAAGAAGGAGGAACGGAGTAAATACTTTTTAACAGCACTGTGAAAAACCGCTGTATAAGATAATGTTTTGGTCAAAGAGCCATCATCAGCACAATTTCCAACTCATTTTATTTTTGAGAAAAGGAACGACCCTTCATAAGTGGTCACATAAACGAACACTATACTTTGCACGCGTACTGCAGTATTTGTCATGTGTAGGCTGTGTGCAGGTATGGAGGTCCCACAGGGCAGACTCCGGAGACAAAACTCAAAAACAGGTTTATTACTGAACAGAAAAACCATACAAAACCTAATGTTACGTCCCTCTGCAGCCTCTAATCTGCTCAGTGTGTTCAGCTGGTGCTAATTGGCCACACCTAATCAGGTGTGGATAAAAGCATACCTGAGGCAAGCTTCCCAGGGAGCTCACTAGTCTTTGCCTTGGTATCACCAGCCATTTTAGCCAACCTGATAGTCCATTTTAAGATAAAACCTCTTTTCACCTACACTCTGGTATTTGTCTCCTTTTTTATGTTGCGGCTTTTGAGCCGGGTCGTAACACTAAACTGGGCAAAATCTAACAAAACACACACACACACACACACACACACACACACACACACACAGGGAGATGCAGGAAGAGCTACACAGCATGATGGAGATCGCAACATAGACAAACAAAAACACAGGGCTTAAATACACAGAGGGAGCAATCAGGGAATGGGAAACAGGAGGGAAACAGCTGGGGCAAATCAGGGCTGACGAGACAAAGGAAGCAAAACATGATACAGTAAACTGAGACATGATGATGATGAGAGATGATGAGATAGCCTTTGTCAGTTGCAGTTGCCCACAACCGAGATGACAGACCTCGCCGACCGTACATACAATACACAAACATCACATTGGGGAGACAGGTCAGGCTAGGTAGCAAGGGGAAAAAACAACAACATCGAAATGTGTAACACAAAGGATAATACAGGAATGCAACACAATATCAACACAATAAAACACAGACAAGCAACATGGGAGAGTATTCCAGTGTGTACAGCTGATCTGGGACCGCTGCAATCTTCGATTGCGCCTCCAGCTGATCCGGTGTCCACATCGGATGGGAGGTAAGCATGTGAGGAGGCGTTGGATCCGGGGTAGGGAGGGTGATAGTGAGGGCGTATCAGTGTACGTGCTTCGTGCGTGTGCGCGTGTGTGTGTGTGTGTATCCTGTGTTCAGCTGAGAGAAAGTGTCACCACGCCCGGTTGAGCGTCAGTCAACAGTCTCCAGTGGACCCAGTTGGCCTTGAAGGAGGGACAAAGACCAATTTTTACAGTTGGTCTAATGTCCATCACTGGTCACCAGGACATGGACTTCAAAGTAAAACAGGAAACAAAAGGCGGAGGCGGCCAGGAAAACAGTTCCAAAAAAAATTTAAAAAAATTCAGGGTGCCGGCCCGGAGGATGACTGCACAACAGTCCAAAACATTTCAGCTCAGGAGGCCGACAGTGTGAAAAGCAACCGCGGCGCTGCAGGCGAAGGAGGTCCGGAGGCCGGCCGCGGGGCAGGACCAGTCGAGGGCGTGGAAGCCGCAGGTGGTGGATGACCGGACTCACCAGAGCCGTCAGCAGCAATCAGGGAACGGGAAACAGGAGGGAAACACAGCTGGGGCAAATCAAGGCTGACGAGACAAAGGAAGCAAAACCTGATACAATAACCTGAGACATGGACTTCAAAGTAAAACAGGAAACAAAAGGCACAGAGACGCGGACTTAACAAGGGGATAAAGCAGACAGGGGAGACAGAGCAACTAAAGAACACAGACAGAAACCAGAGAGCAGAACATTAACAAAGAAACCAAAAGACTAGAAACAAATAATGGCAAAATCAAAAATCAAAACTCCGGGTCAACGACCCAGGCACCCTAACAGTATCGATCGATAGATAGATAGATATCCTCTTCTTTTTTTGGAAAGAATCCCATAACAGTAGATAAAACAGTGGGATGGGGTGTAGGTGCAGTAAGGAGGTGCCTGGCTGACAGTCAGTTTAGTGCAATTTGCTGTTACTGGCCAGGACATATAAAATTGTGCTTCAAGGAAATGCATATCTACTTATTATTCTTCAAGCTGCAAACAATATTGGCAGTGCACTGTTCCAATCAGTCTTCTAATCTCTTGCATTGTATTGTACAAATTAAAAAAAATCTCCAGTAAAACCATGGGGTAGCTTATTATACAGTGCAAGCCACCTGCCACTGAGAATGACTCATAACACATTTAATATCTTCAGTACTTTAAAAAAAATACAGGTAACAAGTTGCTTATGGTGTTCGTATTTGGCACAACAGCTGTAACTTATTCAAAGCTACCAATTAGTTGTGACACAAACAGGATCTGTCAAGGCCACATCAGACAGCCAGGTTTTGCAGTGAAATCACTCGTTACACGATGGTTCTCTTGATTGTTCGTTACTGAAGTTACATCACAGGTGTGATGTGATCAGGTCAAAACTATATTACTTGCCAACAATAGTCGTTTTTAGGTTCCCACCCCTTTAAATTCAAAGTCAGTATTTGCAGGAGTGATTATGGTCTCATTACTGTGCCCTCACTAAATATTACAAGAGGAGAGTCATTTCCTCTGAAATAAACACTACTATCTCCTTTTCTGGGCTATTTAAAGGGCCGGTTCATTTAAACTACCCAGGGTGACTACAAGCTGGATGCTGACAGGCTTGTAGTGACAAGAAAGTCAGAGATAAATAGGAAACTATTTTAAAACACTGCAGATACGCAACGGTATGGCAAAGAATTCATGATAACACAAAGAATCAGAGCACTTCCCACATGAGAATAAAATTATGTCACTAACATAAAAATGTCTACTTGCAGGACTACTTGAGTTCTTCTTTGCTTTCGATTGTGATAAAGCCTTATAAATGTGTCGTTTTCTCTGCTTGTAAAGCAGTTTGCGACTCGTGTTTTGAAAGGTGTGATAAAGATAAAGTCACATTTGCTGTGTGTGAAAGTTTGGGCATGGGCAACAGCAACACTAACGTCTAATATATTAGAAGCAACACCTTTTTTTCTTTTTAACCAGATAAATAAATAAATAATAATAAAACTCCAACGCCTCAATAAGAGGACATTTAAGGTGACTGTTAGCACGGCAGAAAAATACCTCTGAGTGTTGGGTGCAGTGAAGTGGTCATGCTGCCATCTGCTGGTGGGAAAGGCCAGTTAAAAAGTTGACATGTATTCTAATCTGCTGATGAGGAATAAAAATACAGGATACACGTACATGAACTCAAGTTAAAGACATGTGGTTTTACCCTCAGCGATGTGATGACTGCAGGAGTGAATCCACTAATCTAATGTCAGAAAATATGGGTAGGTGGACCACATCTGAGTAACTCTGTGATAACTCCCTTTGAGATGCCTTTGAGCCTCTCAGTGGAAAAAGACTCATTGTTATGAGTCAACTTTTGCTGTATCAACAGAAGTGCAAGTACACACACTACAGTGTACACTGAATTTGTCAGTCACACAGCAGGGATGGTTTGAAGCTGAGTGACTGTCCTATCGATTCAAAAGCTTCTCTTCACCTCTGCCAGTCATCCGTGCCTTAGTTTCTGCTATTGATCCCTGTCCTCGCACAGAAGCGGCGGCAATGATCGACCTAACAGGCAATGTATTGAAGATAAATTTCACAGCCATATCTCCCTGAGCAGTCTACAGCTGAATCCACTTTTACTCCTCTAATAACACAGGATCATTTAATTCATATTCTCTCAGATGTGGCTAGCACATTAAAATGAGTAATAACCGCCCCCTTACCGTCGCCAACACCACTCCTTTTCCCAGCAGCTGCCTGTGGGCATTCTCGTGATGAGACTTCCAGTGACTTTCTGGCCTATCAGTTTGGAATGATGTGCAACGGCAGGCACGACCCCCTGTGTGGGCAAACAACAGGGTATTGTTTTGAGGCACGATCACATCAGTGGGGAGTTTAGGGTGGAATGGAGCAAACACACCCCATGCCACACACCGATGGCTCGTGCTTCACACCGACAGGAAGGGAGACGGACTGCAGGAAGTTGAGGACAAACCCTATTTTACACTTTCATTTATTCAATCAGTCGCTTCACTGTCTCTCACACAAATCCATTTCCCTTCTCAGAGGAGTAAGACACAGTAGGGGACACCCTGCTGCATACTGAGATGAGAGGCACGGGTGACATATTGATTTCTGAACGCCGACTTACCGATCTGCCATAATCGGATAACACTGCTTTTCATTGCATCACACTGTAGGGCAGGAGTGAAACTGCTTGTTTTAGACACAGGGAATCCTCCATTAAACTTTATCCAAACAGTCAGCTCAGTGGGGGTCGCCTAACAAACAGGAGCCGAATGGTGGAACATCACAAACAATGTAGTGGTTGCAGGAGACATCTGTTCATTTTCTCTGCCTCTCTCTGCTGAAAAACACGGAGAAGCCTGACTGGCCCGGGTATGTGTTTTTTTTCTTTGTTGCAATGATTAAATTATGTTTGTGAAGCAGGTGGGGTGGGCTTGACGCAAAGATGCATCGTCTGATGGATGCCAACCACACGTGGCCTTGGTTGATGAGCTGTTTCCACAGCAACATGGAGCCTTTATCGTCATCAGACAGAGAGCCGGGTTACGCCGGAGCAGGAGTTCTTTAAATAGCCATCAGCAGTTCACAACAACACATGATTAGGCCGACGTCTGAAAACTCTCAAACCGCCAGTGTTTTCACCTCTACGATAACAATAGCGCTTATTTATAGAACAATTTTCAAAAATAGCAGAAGAGAAACAGCAAAGTAAATGGTTAAAAAATGTGAAATGAAGGTGAAAAAGGTAAAAAAAACAAAACAAACTGAACAACAGAAGAGATGCTGTGTGAAGCGGCACACTGCTGTCCTAATTCATTTTAAACACATGTGCTACAGATCATGAAGGCAGTCAGACTCTAGGAAAAGAATAATACATCTCATGTTGATCTACTGCACACGTGGAGCTTATGCGTCCAGGAGACATATGGATTTAAAAAGCAGTCTAATAAGAACAGTTATTGCCATGTGAAAACGTTTTCGTTCACTTTGAGATTTTCTAGAACTAGATGAAAATAGTTCATACAATTCATACAAGACAACAGTGTCTCAGGGTCACACGTGGCTTCTTTTTATGCATCGTAGAGCTTTAACTTGTATTTGTGGATGGCATGGTTTACTGTGTTCATGACCGCTTGCAGTGATTTCTATGATGCAATCATGTTTTTTTTTTTTAGTGCAGTGCAGCCTGAGGGCCTGAACACTACATGCACCTAATATTGATTGTCAGCCTTGTCTCTTGCTCATAGAGATTTCTTCACATTATACTGTTGAAAGTCTTCCCAATTTAAAGTTGAGGAACTCTATTTGGATTTTTTTCCTACAGTTTGTAGATGCAGTTTTTTTTTTTTTTTTGCAGATTGATGGATCTCTGCTCAAGCATAGGTTTATGCCAATTGTTGCATTCTCTTATTCACATTTTACACAATGGAATTTCTGGATGACCTCGGGAAAATTAGTTTGCAATCATCTTATGAACAGTTAGTCAGACTGTTTACAAATCAAGGAAATTCAAGAACAGTCAACCAATGAAAATCTCTTGAGGAATGAGATGTGTAAGAGCCTAGGAACAATTCTTAGCAATTAACGCCCATGAGCCAGTGATCGGGTAAACACTAAACAATGGTATTCTTGGCACAATTGCAAGGCGACATTCACTTCATTTTCAAAAGAGAACTCCCCCGTCTGTCAGCAATTTGCTAAAGATCATTTGGAGAAGCCAGAAGCTGTTGGAACAATAGTTTGTGGACAGATGAGACCAAAATAGAACTTTTGCTTCGGGTAGAATGAGAGATTTGGAAAAATGCTTTATTTTAGCATCAGATTCTTATTTCAGGTGTGAAACATGGTGGTGGTAGTATCGTGGATCGGGTCTGTTTTACAGCATCTGGGACAACATGACCTGCCCATCACTGATAGGGCAACAGATTTGTAAATTATACCAGAACATTTTAAATCAGAGGAACAGAGTAATGCAACCTCTTGCTATAAATTCCCAAACAACATAAAACATCCAGACAACATTTAAGTGACGACGGGATGACATCACAGAAATTTCACAGTTTTCAACCAGCACTGAATGAACGCTCAGCCAGCTGTTACTCAATTTCCAAATGTTTGCTGGGTATTCTGGCAGATTCCTTTCATTTTCACACAAAGAAGCACTCTCTTTCCTCAACATACTTCTCCCAAGAGGGTTGCTAATATAAATAAAGGTTATGTAACTGTGTGTGCTGATGTCTCTTTGTAATCAGGTGGAGAAAGTTTTTCTTTTGCCCTAAACCTGACCAATCTAGCTGCTGGTTGTGTAAAAGTGGAGTAAACACAGCTGGTGCCCATTTCAAAGCCGCTGAAAGCGGGAGGGGTTTATTAAAAGAGTGTCTCCTAGTGAGTAGTCCCTTGCTCTTAAAGAGCTTGTTGATGTCCTCAAGCCTTTTATCTTTAAAAGGTTTGTGTCTCGTACAAGATGCAAATGTGATCCATGTAGCAGCCTTCGTCGCTCTTTATTATCCCAGAATTTTTACCTTTTAGTTTTTGATTTACTGTAAAAATGTGTTTCGATGGTTTTTGCTGACATGTCTTACTTTGAATCCTAAATTAGTCAAACAATCAAATAGACACTACGTAGCTAGTGTCTATTCAGTGAAAATATAAAGTTGCACACCATTAACTTCATTTATTTTGGTATTTATGTGGCCATAATTGGCAATTTAGTAATGGATTATTGCCCCAGGAATAGTTTTGAATTACTGAATAAACACTCATTGTACAAATTTGAAATCTGAGCTCAAATGGATACAAACTGAGGTAGCTCTGTTTTGGGGGAAACTGCGAGGGTCTCAACACTACATGCCTTTTGTTAGGGAAAAACAAATATTGCCATGATGAAGATAAGCTTGCCATGTGACACGGAAAAGTGATAACAAAATAAAGAACAACTCCGTTTTAAGCATATACAATGAAATGTAACTAAATCGACTAAATTTTCACTTTGGACTGTCTTTGAATTTGTTATAGAAATGTCTAATAAAATGTTGTTGTCCAGAACATTACATTTTTAGAACAGTACAGACATTAGCCTGTATTAAAATACTGTCATGTACATCATATATTATTTTCTGCATCAGACAGATGTGGCAACACGCACTGCTTAGTCATAGATGTAATTATCAGTGAGTTGTAGGTGGAGACTGACTCATGTGGGAAGCTTCAGTCAG
This sequence comes from Aulonocara sp. 'chitande type north' Nkhata Bay, assembly GCF_057382095.1. Lineage (NCBI taxonomy): Eukaryota > Metazoa > Chordata > Actinopteri > Cichliformes > Cichlidae > Aulonocara > Aulonocara sp. 'chitande type north' Nkhata Bay. The sequence goes on along the minus strand of NC_141360.1, from coordinate 27,286,380 downwards.
AGCAGTGTCAGCACAGAGATGTGGCAACATCAGCTGCGTCTTCAAGCAAGTGGAAATGTAGGAAGTGACAACGGTCTAATCCAATAGGAGCCAAACGCCTCTGTAATACGAGCGCAGTCATGATATTACAGCTCAGGAAATTCGCTTTAACTCTAAACCACGCTGTGACCTATTAGTTTACACACAGTTGCAGTGGTGTTGAAAAATCTCTAGAGGGTGCTATGAGTAAAGATGCTCAGGAGGTTGGTGCTCAGTGTAGGAAAGGTTTGTCATTAAAAAAATGTAACGCAGATTTTTAATAAAATGCCTTTGAATCAATCACGTTGCAGTTGAATTTAATGAAAAAGGGCAGGATCTACGTCAGAACAATGTAGAAAAAGATTATTTGTATGAAGAGAAAGACATTTTATGTTTTTCCAAGTTGTAGAATGAAAGTATTGTATAAAGGAGAAAAACTGCACTGGAAAAGCTAAGAAAAAAAATTCCAGGATCTGATTGGATGACTGGTTAAATTGGATAATATTACAGCAGGACCACAAAAAGCCATTAAGTAGATGCATCCACTCTGACTCTTTACTGCTGATAGTCGGCTCCTTCTCCTCCCTTTCTCCCCATTAGATCACAGCCTGCTTCACCTTAACCACCCTGACCGCAATTTCCGGATACAAACACGAGGGTGGGGTGTTGGGCGTGTGGACGTGCGGGTGTACAAACAGAAAATGATAAATAATTAAAGCCAGCTTTATAGCATGGAACATGCGGAAGGAGACATGGCTTAAAAAGAACACAGATGGAGAGTGGCTGATAATTACGTCTCAGATTGATTATGTGCTTTGTCTCTGTGAAAGTTTCTCTTTGGAATTAGGCATCGGATTCCTCTGAAAGTGCCTCTAAATGATCATTTACAGGATTAAATATAGATGAGTTCTGCTTCAAACGTAGTAAACCCCACTCCCTGCTCCATTAACAACTACCTGTCTTTACATCAGCTGATGAATACAGATGAAAACATACATTTGGCCGAAAGCAGCCCATTAGCATATTAACCATATGTAGAGGCATTTGTGCTTTTGAGAGGATGAAACTGAAAAAACCTCTTCCGTTCCACTATAGAAGGCCATACTAATGAATGCAACTTTGTTTTATTTGACAAAAGCAGCCAAAAATAATAAGTGCATGGCATGATCTTACCAATAAGGTGGGATTTACTCACAGGAGGAGCTCCTTCCCACATGCAGTCTAAGTTAGCAGGGGAGGAGGTCCAATTAGCAGAAACCAGATTGCCCGGCAGTATGACAAGAGTACATGAACTTTTTTATTACCTAGAAATGAATCATAAATCTAGGAAATCTGAATATTGCTACCCCTTGTCCTTGTCATCATCTATTTGACAAAAATAATTAACTAGACAATCACGCGACAGAATCACGCCAGCTGCAACACCAGTGAGTTCTCGATCATGGAAAGTAGATGCCAGCTAAAAGTAACTCATGCGAGTTCATTAAAAAGTCTACGAAGAGGAAGACGGGCTGTAGGAAAACTTCATCAGACTGCACTTGCTATATTTCCCGCCACATGACTACATGGTTTCTCTAACACGGTGCCTGTGTAGAGTCAGTTCTGGCCTGGTGCCTTTTGAGAATCAGCCTACATTTCAACAGATTTAGAAGCTTAATGTTACAATGAGAAAGCTGACTGAGTCGTGGCCGACAGGCTTGTGATGCTTCAACCACCAAAGGTGTAATTGCCTTCAAGGCACATTTTCCCATGACAAACACACTCGAAAACACTGACAGGCAAACTCAAAAGGTGAAAACATTACCAGTCATGCTACTGCAGCTTGCAGTAAAGTAAGTGCAAGAACATCACCGTGCCAGTGTTTGTATTTACACTGCTTGAAACATTATCACTGAGCCTGATAAGTCCTCAGCATTAAAGCTGTAACAAGTTATTTTAGGACTGGCAATGTGATACTGGAATTTGAGTCTGGAAACTTTCTGTGTAATGCTATTGTCATTTCTTATTTATTTATTAATTTTGTTGGAAGACGTCGTCCACAGTTTTGGCTGAAAAGCTCATGTGATTGGCACTGGGGCTGTAATGTTCCTCAGCAGTGGGCATGCAGGAATGTTAAGAGGGAGGAAACGCACTGTTTAATCCCAAACATCCTCATCCATAGATGCAGGGCTGCTTACTGGACTATTGTTCAGGCCACTGAGACTGAAAACAAAGTAGCACTGCTCTGAAACTCAACAAGCTTTCAGAAAAGTATGATCACAGCCATTTTCTAAGCAGTCCTCAATCTTTTTGACCCATGACATATACACAGCTTCAGGTTTAAATGTGTTAAAACTGCATCCTTTCTAATGGCCACCAGGAAAACAGCCCCCTGGACCTTCTTATGCTAAATACTCTCCTGGTGAGTTTATGAGCCCAATCGCTCCCACCCGCTGTCAGGAAATGCACCGTGACCAATTTAAGACGACGTAGCAGCAGACTGCAGCATCGTGAAGTCTCTGTTTCAACTTGTGCCGAAAGTGTAGATTTCAAATTGTGTTGAAAGACCAAGTAAATTAATACTGCTTTAATGCTTTTTCTTCAATATTGCTGTCATGTTCAGTGCCGTATTTCTCCAGTTAGACAACAGTAGTTGTGATACATCCTGAATAGAGTACAAAAACACCTGAGACATTTCCTCTACGTTAATGTAAATAGTTGTATATAACTATTGTTGTTTTGCAAAGTTTCAACGTACCTTTTTGGATTTTACAGTTTATATTTGCATTTCAGCCTTTGGAAATTATTTTTTAAAACATGTTTGAGGTTTCACATTAAAAAACTAAACTAATACAAACTTTCCTACTCCGACTGGATGGTTTTTGTCATGATTTGCACTGGCAGACTGCGTGGAGGGAGAAAGAGGACCCAAAATGCAGACACTTGGAACGAAACTATAACTTAACAAAAGGTGAACTGTTTATTTGTGGCTGGGAAAAGGTACAAAACAAAAGGAAGATGCACACTGAGGTGAAACCAACTAGAACTAAACTAGGAAAAACTAAATGCTAAACACAATAGACAATGAACAAAACCTCGAATGTGATAAACCCTGAACATGGAAAAACCTGGAAACATGACGAGAACTCACCAGAGAACCTCACAACGGAATGAGGTTTTAACTGTAATCACAGGAGGTGATGAGGGGAAGTGGAAACAGCTGATTAGAATGAACATAATGATGCCACAGGGGAAGTGAAACTAAACACAATGAACATGGGACACCAGGCCTCTTCAAAATAAAACAGGAAACATCATGAGACGCAGACATGACAACACGAGCTTGACAACGTAAGACACGCAGACGTGAAACACATGAAGGTCAAGGGAGACTTAAACACAGGGGTGAAGACGCAAGAGGAATCTAATAAACAACGAACTATAACAGAGCAACATAGGCAAGAATAGAAATGAACTCAGATAAGACCTCCAAGTAAATAATTTGCCCACTCCAGCTCCTAGACCAAATACAAACAGTGGGGAAGAGGGTTAGCTCAACCCACCACAGCTCCCAAGCTAGCAAGGAGTATATATTCATGCTAGCATTTATGGCGCCTAAAACACATTTATGATACACACATACTACACACTTATCACATCTTACAAAAACAGGCTTAATAATGACAATAACTGAACTAACATCGCAATCATAAACATCAGGGTGGCTAAATATGAATTATGTGTGTTTTTAAGGTGTTGGAAAGAAATGACACCCACCGCTCCCACAGGGGAATTGTAGAAAAAGGGGAGAGGCAAAAGGGGTACACTGTATTTATAGTATTGCACCAAAGAAGAAGAAGAAAAGAATGAGGAGGGGCTCTAACTGATAATGAACACAACTACAGGCTTGGAGGTCCTAAAAGTCAGGTATAAAAGGAGAAGTTTGGGGGTTTAGAACACATTTTGTGTAATTATAACAATGTGATTTATGACTCTGCTACACTGGGGCTGCACAGCGTGGTTAGCTCGTTTAGCTTGTTAATGCGTTAGCGCCATCCAGCGTTAACGTCATTTTAACGAGATTAACGCTGACAGCACAAAGATATATTAAAACTCAAAACGCTGGGTCAAATGAGCCAGGATCGACAGTTTTTGTGTGATTTTGTGAAATATAAATGTAAAATCAAAATTAGGCAAGAATTTGATACTCTTGACCTTGGATGATTAAAGTCATGAAGCTAATTTTGTAAATGTAACATGTTGAATCCCATAAAGGCGAGCATGTAGTGACAGAGGGGCGGGGAAGTCCCCTTTTAACTGAAAGAAACCTCTAGGATATATATGCTAAGAGAGAGTGGCCATCTGCCACAGTAATTTGTGGTGAGGGGAAAGAGAAGAGAGGAAAAGAAGAAGAAGACAAAACCAACAAACATGACATAGCACAAACTACTGGATAGAGAAAATACAAAGTTAGTGACAGACACTCTACAGCAGCATAACTAAGAGATATCAAAGAAAGTGTAAAGCATAATCTTAAAAGCTGTGAAGGTTTCCGCCTACCAAGAAAAAAAAGAGAGCTGGTTTCATATAAAAGAAAAAATCAACTTTTGAAAACTCTGGAAACAAAAAGTAACCCTGCACTCTAAGCATCAACAGGGTACTATCAGATCTTTAAGGTTTGGTGGCGTCTGATCATTCACGATTTTATGTGTTTGGAGAAGCATTTTAAATTCAGCTCTTGATCTTACAGGAAGTCAGTGAATGACACCAAGGAGTATGGGAGAAACATGATCTATTTCTACTCTCTGTTAGTACTCTGGTGCACCATTTTGGAAGCTTTTCAGCTTTTTACTTATTCACAAGGCGGCGCCACAGCAGATATCTCTCGACGCTCTTTCTGTGTCTCCTCCCAGGGTTGAACTGTAGACCTTTGGCTTGTTGGGCAAATATGTAAACCACTGCATTATGGAGTCACTCTTACAGGACACGCCAAGCACAGGTAAATGGGAAGGCACTTCTAAAGACTAGTTTCACGTGTAGCTTTCTTGGTTTGGTACCAGCTGGCTCACGTTCATATGCGGGCTTTAGAGACTTTGCGGAACATGGGGCATTTACTGGACCAGTTTACTAACTTTATGGTGGATCTCCTCCTTTAGTACTGTTATAAAAAGCCCTTTAGGTAAATACAAAGCAAAGCTATTTTTGCTTGGCACTACAGCCACCTCTATACAGCAGATTTGCATGGTGATATTTAGTTATGTTGATAGAAAACAAATGTTAGATGAAGAGGATTTGCTTACTTAGGCTAGGACATCACTGTCTGAGCTGCAAAGGTTTCATCACGTTTACATGGCCGCTTCTTTTCTACTTCAGAGTTTTATATGTTTATATGTTTTATAAACATATAAAACTCTGAAGTAGTTTTATATGTAAAACTACTTCATATCTGAAGTAGTTTTATCAGTCAAATCTGATGGTTTTATATGGTTTACAAGTCTGCTCTGAAGTTGAGCTGGATGTACCAATCATATTCTTGTTCAAGACTGAGTGATCCATTATTGAAATTAATGATGGGTGCATACAGAAACCAGGGATGGGAGAGTTGGAGGTAATTAAAAGTAACCACATGGCTGCAGAAAAGGGAATATATGAGAACAATAAAGAGGTTATTACATTAAATGAGTGAACAATGGTATCCATAAGACCTGTAAGCTAGTTTTAGCCCATAAAGCTCACAGCGCTTTCTGGTCTACCTACCACACCGATAAAGCCCTGAGATAACAGGCCCATTTCTGACAAAAAGTTTCTCTTAAAGGCCACGTATGACTGTCGTCACTCTGAGGGCTCTGAAATTGCCACTTGACAGTGACACAATGTTCCAGTTGAAACCCCCCCTTCCCCCGGTCCCCCTCGTTGCCCGAGACCCTCCCACCCCCGTCGCCAGCCACGTAGAAACATCAGGAGCTATTTATAACATCTTCACCCCCTCATATGAAGGAATATCTCTCTGTTTTTCTCCTCTCTCCTCTCTCGCTTCCTCGCTCACTGTTGCCATGGCGCTGTGAATCAATGACATCACAAGTGTGTGCATGCTTGCGCGTGTGTTTGTGTGCGGAGATGAAAGCTGGAATCTGCAAACTGAATGAACACAGCTAGCGAATATCAGGTGACGAGCAGAAGCACAGACAGCAGGCATCCAGCTGGAGCATGCACACACACACACACACACACACACACACACACACACACCAAACTCATACGGCCCTTCACCCACCCACTCGCCAACCCACACACGCACAACCAACCAATCTGTCACGCACCCTGTGACACACAGTCAAACAAATGGACAAGAAAAACTAATTGGGTTAATGATGATAACTGCTCATGCTTTTCAAAATGCCTGCACTGTTATGTTAGCTATATGCAACTTCAAATAGAAGTCAGACCGGGCTGCACATTTATATCAAAGACCTGAATTTAGACTATCTCAGATTAATGACATCGAATATAATCATTCACTCATTGTTTTATTGAACTTATAGGAAACGGCAAAACATAAAAAAATGAATTTTGGATTTACTTACATTTTACATCTAAGCTTGTGCGTGAATTTGGATGTTTGGGAAGGGCAAAAATCATTGCAGCAAACAGAATGTGGCACCGTTACTGTTCTAACTGTATTAGTCTGCTTTCTTAATAAAGTTTTACCAGCTTGTAACAGGATATGCATTTTGCTGTAAAGTTGGGCATTTTACTACGTTGTTAACTTAATTACTTCGAAGCCAGCCTCTGCTGATCCCGAATTCCAGTTTATGTGATTACCTGTTTAAATTATTCCATTGTAATTGTTTTTTGGATTTATGTATGCTTATGCATGTTTTTAAATAGTGCATAGCATCATGATCATTTTATTAGGGACGACTACTCAATTGCTTGTTAAGTCAAATATCTAATCAGGTAAAATCAGCACAAATAAACAAACAAACAAACAAAAACATTTGCTTTTACGCATGTAGACATGCCTGAGATTAAACTGAGCATCAGGAATGAAGGTGACTTAATGTTGCCTGATCTGATGAGTCCTGAAGTCAGAATTTAGTGTAAACAACATAAAATCATGGATTCACCCTGCCTTGTATTAACTGGCCAGACTGGTGGTGGTAGTGTAATGTTGAGGGGGTTGATTTCTTGGCACACTTTTGGCATTACCGTAGTTTGCCCTGCTTGTAGCAGGTTAACTCTCTATGTCACAAAGCTCAAGCGCTTTCTACCTGGTTTCTTGAAAATGACAGTGAGTTCACTGTGCTGAAATGCCCTCCACAGTTACCAGAACTCAACATAGTAGAGCACCTTTGGGATGTTGGAACAGCAGATTTGTATCATAGATATGCAGGTGATGAATCTGTAGGATCATTGTGATGATGTTTACAGCACCTTGTTGAATGAAGATTTAAGGCCGGTTTAAATGTGATAGGGTGGGGGCGGTTAACTGAGTACAAGGTGCACCCAGTAAAGTGTCCAGTTAGTATATGTGTTATTGTATTTGAAATACTCTCATGTCTGGGATGTGATAATACAGTGGGTAAAATAAGTATTGAACATGTAAATATATTTCTAAACGGGCAGTTTAATTAAATTCTCACTAAATGTAGGTAACGATCCACCCAAACCACATATGCAAAGGCCATAGATGTCCATAAATGATGGTTTGTATAATAAAGAGAAATGGCATAGGAAAAAAAATATTGAATACGGTTACTGATATACCAAATACATCTAACACAATACAAAAGCCTTTGTTGGTGATGAAAGCTTTAAGGTGCCTCGTGTATGGAGAAACTTGCTCTGGTGTGATTTTGGCCCATTCTTCAAGTCTTAAAGGTTCAGTGGGCCCCTTCTATGAACTCTGAGTTTTAGATCTTTTCATACATTTTTGTTGGATTCAGATCAGGTGATTGCCTGGGCCATTCTAGCAGATTTCTTTTCTTTCTCAGAAACCAACTGAGAGTTTCCTTGACTGTTTGTTTGAAATCATTGTCTTGCTTAAACATCCGCCCTCACTTCATCTTCATGATCCTGGTAAACGTCAGCTGATTTTTATCAAGAATGTATTGGTACATTTTTCCATTCGTACTTCCTTCAATTATGTGAATTATGCTGAAAAACAGCCCAACACCATGATGTTCACACCTCCAAACTTAACTTTTGGTATGGTGTGATATGCAGTGCCTTTTGACCTCCAAACGTAGTGTGCATTATGGCATCCAAAGAGTTTAGTTTTGATCTAATTTGACCAAACTATATCCTCCCTATTTCACGGGCTTGTCTAAATGTTGTTCAGCAAACTTTAAACATGCTTGAACGTGGTTTTTCTTTAGCAATGGAGTCAAGCATTGCATGGTTGAGTGCACTACTTACTGTTTTTTTTTGTTTTTTTTTAATGGCATCTCATTTCATTGTTATGCAGACAACTCACAGATTTACCTGCCACTGAAATGTTAATCTGAGTTCTCTGAAGGTTTTACTAGATTGTTTGGAGGATGTTAAGGCATGGATGGCCTTAAACATTCTTTAATTTAGATGAACAGATCTTGCAGGGAGCCCTTGCTTGTGGCTGGTTAACAGGAAAATTATTTTCTTTCCACTTCCAGATTAGTGCCCCAACACTGCTAACTAGACTCTTTAGTAGTTTAGAAATTCTTCTGTAAAAAATGCCATCAGTATTTTTTGCAACAATAAAGCTGTGATGGTCTTGAGAGTGAGTACTGGATTTACCTATCATGAGATATTTCACATGTGACACCTTGGTAATGAGACACCTTTTTATAGGCTATCAGTTGGGACTGAACCAGGTTTCAGCCAGTGTGCTGACTTTCTTTCTTCAAGTGTTCAATACTTTTTCCCCGTGTCATTTTCTCTTTAGCACACATAACTTTATTAATAGACATCTATGGTTTGATTTCTTTGCATGTGAGGATTGGATGGGTTGCAAAAGTATTCGGCCCCCTTGAACTTTTCCACATTTTGTCACATTACAGCCACAAACATGAATCAATTTTATTGGAATTCCACGTGAAAGACCAACACAAAGTGGTGTACACGTGAGAAGTGGAACGAAAATCATACATGATTCCAAACATTTTTTACAAATAAATAACTGAAAAGTGGGGTGTGCGTAATTATTTAGCCCCCTGAGTCAATACTTTGTAGAACTACCTTTTGTTGCAATTACAGCTGCCAGTCTTTTAGGGTCTGTCTCTACCAGCTTTGCACATCTAGAGACTGAAATCCTTGCCCATTCTTCTTTGCAAAACAGCTCCAGCTCAGTCAGATTAGATGGACGGTGTTTGTGAACAGCAGTTGTCAGATCTTACCACAGATTCGCGATTGGATTTAGACACCAGACAGGTCAGGGATAAAGTTATTGAGAAATTTAAAGCAGGCTTAGGCTACAAAAAGATTTCCCAAGCCTTGAACATCACACGGAGCACTGTTCAAGCAATCATTCAGAAATGGAAGGAGTATGGCACAACTGTAAACCTACCAAGACAAGGCCGTCCACCTAAACTCACAGGCTCAACAAGGAGAGCGCTGATCAGAAATGCAGCCAAGAGGCCCATGGTGACTCTGGACGAGCTGCAGAGATCTACAGCTCAGGTGGGGGAATCTGTCCATAAGACAACTATTAGTCGTGCACTGCACAAAGTTGGCCTTTATGGAAGAGCGGCAAGAAGAAAGCCATTGTTAATAGAAAATCATAAGAAGTCCCGTTTGCAGTTTGCCACAAGCCATGTGGGGGACACGGCAAACATGTGGAAGAAGGTGCTCTGGTCAGATGAGACCAAAATGGAACTTTTTGGCCAAAATGCAAAATGCTATGTGTGGCAGAAAACCAACACTGCACATCACTCTGAACACACCATCCCCACTGTCAAATATGGTGGTGGCAGCATCATGCTCTGGGGGTGCTTCTCTTCAACAGGGACAAGGAAGCTGGTCAGAGTTGATGGGAAGATGGATGGAGCCAAATACAGGGCAGTCTTGGAAGAAAACCTCTTGGAGTCTGCAAAAGACTTGAGACTGGGGCGGAGGTTCACCTTCCAGCAGGACAACGACCCTAAACATAAAGCCAGGGCAACAATGGAATGGTTTAAAACAAAACATATCCATGTGTTAGAATGGCCCAGTCAAAGTCCAGATCTAAATCCAATCGAGAATCTGTGGCAAGATCTGAAAACTGCTGTTCACAAACGCTGCCCATCTGACTGAGCTGGAGCTGTTTTGCAAAGAAGAATGGGCAAGAATTTCAGTCTCTAGATGTGCAAAGCTGGTAGAGACATACCCTAAAAGACTGGCAGCTGTAATTGCAGCAAAAGGTGGTTCTACAAAGTATTGACTCAGGGGGCTGAATAATTACGCACACCCCACTTGGAGAAGTGGAACCAAAATCATGTATGATTTTGGTTCCACTTCTCACGTGTACACCACTTTGTACTGGTCTTTCACGTGGAATTCCAATAAAATTGATTCATGTTTGTGGCTGTAATGTGACAAAATGTGGAAAAGTTCAAGGGGGCCGAATACTTTTGCAAGCCACTGTATTTACTTTGAAAACTGGTGACATGTTCAATGTTTATTTTACCCACTGTATCGAGAAGAACTCCAGAGGATGTGGAAGGTGAAGGTAACACTGGTCCCAGTTGTAATGTATCTTGTTTTTGTTTTTTCAACTATCCAAGCTTGCGTAGGAAAATATGTTAATTTTAGTGAACTCACCTTATAAATCCCCAACCAGCCCACTGTAAACGGGTGGGCCTATTCTCTGCTACTGAGAGGTCACTTAAGAGCACAAGGCTAAAGCAGCAGAAAATAGAAATCGCTTGAAAGATAAAAGAGTTATGCGATAAAAGACTCGACCACAAACAAGCGAGACATCTGCTGTATTGTGGAAACTCCAGTGTGTAAAAGAATGTGTCCAGACTGAGACTGAGTGTGTGTCCAGTTTGGCATTACACACTGTCCATGACATGGCTGCAGAGCAGATAAGCTTGTCTTATCTTTGTTGCCAACTCCTACCCCCAGACAAAGTGACCGGGAGGAGAGCAGACAGCAGTGGAACAACTCTGAAATAATGCCTCTATTGTTCAGTCTATTTACACCCCCCTCCTCTCCCTCACACACACTTCAAACATTCCCCACCCTCTGTTTATTGCTGCGAAAAAAAACTCAACAGTGTTGCTTTCTTTTTGCTTCATCATGGCTGCCCCCTTGTTCACTCTGGCTTCTTCACCGTCTCATCTTTGAAAGGTGCTATAAATACAGCATATGCACCCGCACCCACGTAAACACACTCTAACTCCTCCAACTGGCAGCACCCATGGGAGCCACCCTACCACAAACACAAAGCCTAGCCTCACACTGTTTTGTCTCATTTATCTCTCTCAGACTTGTTCCACCTTTCTGCCAACTTCCAATAGAAGTTTAAACATCGGGATGCCACACTGCAGCTAAAGAGCGAGACAGCACGCACGCAAATCAGCAGTGTTTATCAGTGTGCAAACAAACCACACATGCAAAATATTTGGGGCACCCAGATCTCTTAAAATGCATATTTGAAAAGGGAATCCCTTACTTCAAGAGAAGCAAAGGGATGTTTGAAGCACTGCACTGTTTTTTAAAAACTCTTGCGAAGCCAGACTGTTCAACTTGCACATCTTACATATACTGGATTCATTACTGTAGCACTGACACACCTCATTGCTCAGTTCATTAGGTTTTACTGTAGGTCTGCTGCTACAGCCTTATGGCCATTAGCATGTTGTTTGTAACAGTGATAGGTTCTTAGTTCATTTTATTTTGTTTTATTAAAGATGCATTTTTTTAGCCTTCATTGCAAAATGACAATAGAGTGAAAACAGGACAAAAGATTATGGGATGACAAAGTGGGGCAGGATTTGAACCTGGTCCTTTGCATTAAACATATGGGTCACTTGCTCTATCCAGTAAGCTAAGCTAGCTTAAGACACATTCATGTGACGAACATAAAACTATGACATAATCAAAACTACAATAAACTTAATGCTAATACCAATACCTATTTTGAGTACTATTTAGAAACACTTGGGGCTAACTAAAAGCATATAACCTGTAGGACATAGTTTTTAAACATGGCCTACCAGCCTAGAATCATTTATCTTTAATCTTTAGCAGCTGATGAGTCAGTTCTGTTGCATAAGTGCCCTGCCCTTAGATATTTTCTCTCATGGAGAGATTAAGAAAGACCACTGTGGTCCCTTATAAAACCCCAGCACACACGGTTCACCTCCCTTTGCCATGCTGAGGATCGTTGAATATGATCCGAGCCCTGCAGCAACATCGGAAAAGACAAAGATGGACGTTCCATAAATGCTGGCAACTTTGGACATCCATGTGGCCTATTTCCTCCTGCCTGAGTCACCAGGCTGTGGCCCCATCTGCCTCATGCCACTCCAAAAGAGTGCAATTGACAGCAGCAATTCATGAAACCCATTGCTAGCGATAGAGACAGAGGCAGCATGTACAAGTCAAGGCGACTGGACAACAAACAAACAAAAAAAAAACACAGTAGCTATTGGACATAACTCAAGTTATGTTAAGTCTGCTGCCGTTAAGTTTTCTGCTTAGAGGCCCTCTGGCTTCTTCTTTAGTTGATAATTCTTCAAAAGGAGATGAGTGGTGTATATTATGGGATTAGGAGATCAGGGTGCCTGGTTACTACCTCCTTCTATATCAGCAAACCTTCCTAACCTGAAAGCCAAGGGGTCACATTTAACAGAACATTAAGGCAATTTTGTAAATTACAGTCATCTTAAATTATACTTAGAAACAAGCATTATCCAGGGTATGGTCATTGACTAACTACTGAAGTCCTTAGCTAGTGAACGGTTTCACAGTCAAATCTACCATAGCCACTGTGGTTTGCTGACTATAAATTTAAAGCCTCAAGTTTTGGTCAGTGCCATCTTTGTCTTTTAAATGTCTTGACAAAGAGCTGGATCTGACTGGGAAACCAAGATCACTTCCTGCTAACACAGTAGAGACTTGTCAGTCATGTAATTCAGCCATTCAGATCATAAATACATAAGTAGCCATACTTATGTTTGTATTCAGAAGAGTCATTCCAAAGAACTTTGACGGTTTAAGGCCTCACATTTTAGACCTAGAAGCTACCTTCATGTTTAATACACAGTCTATGCTTCACAGCCTGCCATGGTGGCTAAAAAAAAAAGCCATAATGTAAATTAGATACAAATTAGGCAAGAGAAAATTGCATACAGCCACGAATGTGTCGAGACAGTCCTACAGCTGCTTTACACTCCAGTCAACACCAAAGTCAATAGGCAAATGAGATCAAAGTGACCATGTATATAATAGCAAATACACGCCAACCTGTTTCACGTAGTAACATCTGGGCATGATCAATTTTTATTCAAAGAAGCCTTACCTTTAGATTCTACTGCAGTAGCGCAGCATTCAATGCCAAAGAGCAAAACAAATGTGCTAGACGGAGGCTGTTTGTATCAGGCATTATAAGGAAAGCACAGAATATATATGTGCACATAGTTTGTGTCCCGAGCTTACCATTCATAAAAATTCCAACTGCCAGTCAGACTACAGAAATAGTGAAGTACCAAGAATGAATGCCTGAGCAAATACTGAGAAAATCATCTAAGCAAGGAGTTGCTGCAATTTAGATACATTATGAATAAAAGCACTTTTACATATAAGGTTTATCTGGTCAGAAAACACAAAAAAATCATTTTAGGTTTTTGTCCTTGAGTGTGATGTCTAAGGTTGGGGTCAGAAGATTGCATACAGTGATCGTGGGCATGACTGTTTTGGTATTTATTTTTTGAAACAATTTCTTTGAACTCTTTATCTTCTAGTAAGTGGTGCTGGTGGTTCTACAGTGTTATATAACTTCACAAGACAAAGGCCTATAATTTTCTCATAAATGATCATAATGGACTACAACTGGTGGATTCTCTTTTTCAGTATAAACAGGGTTTGTATGACAACTGATCAATACAATCAAGAAAGTTCAAGAAACGTCAGGTTCTTCCCACATGGTGGAAGGTCTCTTAAAGCAATCTTTTTTGCGCCACGGACCAGTTTATGCCCAACAATATTTTCACGGACCGGCCTTTAAGGTGTCGCGGAAAAATACAACAAAATAAAACTAGTACCGGTACCGAAAAAAAGAAGATTTATTCATAACACACGTGAAAAGACCCAGGAAAACAGAGTTAAAGATAAAAACGATAACAAAATAACGCTGAAAACCGATAAGAACCCTGAAAACCATACATTTCACACCTGAGCCTCAACTCTCGCGGCCCGGTACCAAACGACTCATGGACCGGTACTGGTCCGAGGCCCGGGGGTTGGGGACCACTGTCTTAAAGCCATTTCTAAACAGCAAGTTCCAAGATGATCATTTCCAACAACTGCACAATAATACGAGTTATTTGGCTACAGACCACTTTTATTCCAGACCACTTTGCCAAGGTCTGAAATAAAACCCAAATGGTTCCCCTAAGATTAGAAGAAATTAGGATGTTCAGGAGTAACCCAGGAACCACCAAGGTTCAAACCTGCAATTCATTCCTGGAACACCAGGAATACATCACTGTCCACAATAAAGTTTTCGATCTTTATGGACTGAGTTTGCTGACTAAGGAAAAAAGTCCCTGTTCCAAAACAGACACCCTAAAGCTTCAATGAAATTTGCCGCTGCACATATGGGTCAAGCCAAATGCCTTCAGGAGTAAACCTGAGGCTTTCAAACCCAAGTACCACCTGTCAAGCATGGTGGTGGTAGTATCATCCCAAACACAGATCCCAAACTCTTTTTGGAATGGGAAGCATCTGAAATGACCTTCCTGAAGACCCAACAACCCTACTGAAAGAAAGCTCTGTGGCAAGAAACAAATCAATTTAAATTAACTCCACCAATTCTGCCAAGAGTGGTCAACATCCGGCCAAGTGTGTGGTTGAGTTGCAAATTGCTAAGGGACTAAATTTGAGCCTATATGTATACATTTGATTGTTTTTTTACAGTAATTAAAGATGTATGCTGTTTGATCATGTAAAAAGCCCCAACTTACCATGACGTTCGTGCCCATGAATGTATGTAACCTTTGGTAGACTAGAAAAAAAGATGTTTTTAAATCATTTTAGTAACCCTGTAAACTTTAGTCATCAGGGAAAAAAAAAAAAAAGAAAAGCCCCCAGATGTCAAAGAAAGTCATTATATACGATACAGCAGCCACATTGTTTGTAAATGGTTTTTATTAGCAAAATAAGGGAGATGAGTCTACAAAGATTCTCCTTCCACGGAGAACATACATACACTGACAGTTGTGGCAGTTTCTTTATATGAACAGATCCAGGATGACATTTTACATCACTCTCTTGCCAAAGTATTGCTGATCTATGATAACAGACCAGGCTTCCTTGACCATCACAGTTTCCAGGATCCTCAAGCAGTGTCTCTACTCTCAAAAATCATCATTAGCCAGGATCCAAGAACAGCGCCTGAATTTTAAAACATTTCAGACCTCATCCTCACCTTCATAATCTATTCTGAGATTTAGTTTCTCTTCTCAACACCAAATTCTCCATAGCCCCCCCCCCCCCCCCAAAAAAATACATTAAAATATACAGTAAAATGTGCCTACTCTGGTCTTAGTACTTAAAACACTTAAGCATATTATAAGCTCAGTGCCTCAGCTAACCATTTTTTGAATGTTTGGGAAGAATGGATATTTTACAGATAGTTTAAAAACCAGGACCCCATATTTGTGGGGTAAATGTAACAATATAGATCGCAGTATTGTACTGTGTGATTGGCTGACGAGGCCTTCCATTGTCAGGGTGGGTGGGAATTAGGGGACCGTGGAGGCTACATGTTGGTCACAATGGAGACCCATGTACCTTATAAACTAGAGGTAAATCCTCCTGAAAGCTCAGTGGTGTGCACACAGAAGATAGCAGAGACACTAACATATGAAAACAGTTTACCTCTTAATGACTAGAACAATTCAGCAGGCAAAAGAACAAGCATTTGTACTACGACCGCAGTAAAAGGCATGCGAAGGCACAAGTACCAACAAACTGGACTCAAAGGTTGCACCCCTTTTCTTCCCTTTTGGTTGCGGGGAAGGGAGAAAAGAAGCATTTCCATCAACAGTGAAGTTTCATTTTCCAGAGACAGTGGCAGAAGGAACAGCAAAAAAAAAAAAAAGATCTTTCTCAAAAACAGAAAAACAAAAAAGATGAAAAGAATTTTGCAGTGACGCCTTTACAATGATACAAACATCCTACACAAATGTAACGCTAGTTCCAAAGGTTCCAAGACGAAAAACATAAATAAAGCTGTTAAAAGTGGCATATAGTACAGCACTGGTCCGTGACTGATTTTCCCCATTCTTCTCATCTTCCCCACTAAAGATGCACAATAAGCTGGCTCCACTGCCTGAGGACACAAGGGGAGAAATAAAGAAACATGAAAGACGAGTAGATGGAGGAGGGGTGGTGGTTTAAGGAGAGGCTTTGCAGACCTCGACCTTGCCGCTATCGTTTCACATGCATCTAAATTAAGCAGAAAATGAATTCAAGCCTTTGAAAAGAAGACGGCACAAATTTGCACACATCATTGATTAAATGATGGATTATTTTCCTTCTTTATGCTCTGAATACTTATATTCTGGAAACAAAAATACACACACACACACACACACACACACACACAAAAGTAAGTTTTTAATCATCATGGAAAGATGTAGATATTCAAATAAGGCTCCAGTGGTTTACTCAACTCCCACTCCATCCTGGTGAGCACATAAGCAGTTGTATTCCTTATATGTGCCCTCATCCATGACACACGTGTGCGCCACATGTGAGGGCTTACTTACCAATAATAATAATAAAAAAAGGTTGTCATCTTCAGAAGAGTCCACAGTCTTTCAGGTTGTTCTTGATAATGACGTCAGTAACAGCGTCAAAGACAAACTGCACGTTCTTGGTATCTGTGGCGCAGGTGAAGTGGGTGTAAATCTCCTTGGTGTCCTTCCTCTTGTTCAGGTCCTCAAACTGACACTGGATGTAGGCAGCTGCTTCCTCGTACGTGTTGGAGCCTGAGAAAGACGAGGAGGTGGAAGTGAAGTAGCCCGGGAAGTTACCATGTAAGGAAGGGACAGGGAAAGCGTAATTTTTGTACGGCGCTAGGAAATGAATAGCATGGCTGGGCTTTATCCTGCTAAGTGTGCTTCCTTTGTATGAAAAAAAGAAGAAGAAATAAATGGCTAAATTGTTATGCCAAATGCTGGTATGGCCCTACATCATGATCAGGACATCCCTAATGGCTATAATGCTTTGATAATCCACTAATTAGGATGCATTTGAATTATTGTGTATAAAAAGCAGAGATTGAAAAGAAAATTCGGCAGGTTTATGTAGACGAACATGCTGGGTTGAAGCAATAATTTGAGAAGGTTACTGGTGGTGGCCAACAAGTAGTCTGGCACATAGATGCTACACAAAAACAACATTTGGGTTAAGACTGATTACTGAGATTCAAAGATCGAGTGGTGGGCAGATTATCTCTTAGCTATAACTTTGTATTTAGCAGGAAAGTAAACAGTTTTAAAATCTGCCGTAAGACTTTGTTTTATAACAACACCAACTGAGGGTATCCTGAGCACAATGTGAATCGATGAAAAAGGCTTTTTACTGCCAGACTCACCAGCGTATTCTGGGTAGCAGATGGTAAGAGGGCTCTTCTTGATTTTCTCTTCAAACAGGTCCTTCTTATTGAGGAAGAGGATAATGGAGGTGTCTGTGAACCACTTGTTGTTGCAGATGCTGTCAAACAGCTTCATGCTCTCGTGCATTCGGTTCTGAGGAGAAAAAGGAAAGTGACGATGGGTCTTTGTGCTTCGCTCAGTGATCCACGAAGATGTCACGAGTGGAACCGATCCTTCGCTTCTACTTCTATGACCATTGTGATTATAATACGCAAAGACAAAGTTCCTGCTGTGTGTGAACATAGAGTGCCTGCTATTATGTCATGTTCCATGAGTCACACAGCTGAACCACTCACCATCTCTTCATCCTCAGCCAGCACCAAGTCATAATCACTGAGAGCCACGCAGAAGATGATGGCCGTCACACCCTCAAAGCAGTGGATCCACTTCTTCCTCTCAGACCGCTGACCTCCTACATCAAACATTCTGGGTTGAAGACAGGAGTGGGATCGTGTGAGCATGTTCCTCAGCATGACAGCTTACATTAGAGATAGTGCTTGTGAAATCCAGAGGTTTACAAAAAAAAAAATGACTACTATGGCGAGTAGTGATAAAAGTACAGAAAACAAATGACTTTGTGGTTATAAATGAAAGATGAACTTTAAAAACATTACTACAGAAAACACTGAGGCATACAACAAGTATAAACACAAAGAGAGATTGAGAATAACCAAGCCAGGCAACTCGTACTAGTTTCCTTTTCATGCAATATTACAGTGAATTACACATTCAACTTGCTAACTAAGCTAGCTTCATGAGACTAGTGTTATTTAACTCCACAGACATACCCTTATGGTAACATCTGGCTGACAAAAAACAAAAATAAAAAAACAAAAAGACAGCTAAAGCCAAAATGCCAAGCTTGAGCCAGATGTGATGGTGGCTACTTCCATCTTTCATATACAGGCTATCAGAAAAGCACTTTTCTGGTTTTACTTGAGAGGGCAATGTAGGTACTTCAATTCGTGAACAGGACTATGATTTTCAATTAAGGCTCATCACAGATATCACTTTATATCTACAGTTTTTTCCACATTTTTAAGAAAATCAATCTGAGCATACATTACGTGAGACACCCTTGTGCACCGATGTACAAAAACACACAGCTGTAGTGCAATAAGAAATACCAAGGGAACCATTCAAGGCCTCATTTAGCTTCTGTAATAGCTCCTACTGGTGTATAAAACTGCACAAGTCCCATCTGGAAATACTTTAGTTTTAAAGATGGAACAGGAGGCGGGCTTTTGAAAGGAAATTAAACCATACTTGGTGTTCAGATTAAATTGGAAGCAAATTCAACCAGATGAGTACCTAAACTAAATAAATACTTTGTTCTTGAGAAAACCTGTAAACTCCCACATTACATAAAGCAATATCTACTTTGGCTTTTGTAAGTGAAGTGTGCTTTTATGGAGCTAATTACAGCGATGTGACGCTGAATTGGCTAAAAACATTCCTGGTATCATGACATCACCAAACCTCCTGCGCTCACTTCCTGTCTGTGTACATTAAAAGAGGGTGACAACTGAGTCATCGCTGATGTGCGCAACACCTTCGCAGACTGTGTCACAACTTACAGCTGTGAATGCATAAAGGGAATTTCTTTTGGAGTGAATGAGTCAGTAACAGGAAGGAAAACTAATTAAGACATCTTGTAAAACACTCTGAGCCAGTTGTTACAACAAAATTCTCACTTGAAGTGCAGGTCCTTAAATGTGAAGTGCGTCTCAACAATGCCCGTGGTTTTCACTCGGGTCCTCAGGACATCCTGCTGAGTTGGGATGTAGGTGGCCTGGGATATCCTGTCCAAATCGTTCAAGTAGCTGAGAGAAGGACATAAAGAAAAGGACATGAGGAGGGGAGGGTTGGAGAAAATGGATCAAGGTCACCTGTCTCTGCTCCCAGTGCAGGGAGGTGAAAACCAGGTTAGATTCTATATTCTGGTCGTAAAACTAGTCATTTTATGTACACATTTCAATACAGCCCTGTTTTACACATTTGAATTCAGTTTTTCAGTAGAGACAAAACAACAACAACAAAAAAAGAGGAAGCTAGTGACAGTATAGAGCATTTGCCATTGTGTCTAAATTTAACAGTGGTTTTGTGGTTAGAGCTGTTGCCTCACAGCAAACAGGACCTTGGTTTTAATCTAAGTCCTGCTCTTTTTCAGTGGGGAGTGTACATTGTTTTCGCTGGTTGCGGGGTTCCCTTCTATGTGCTTTGATCCCTCCTACAGTCCTAACAACTTGCAGCTGAATTGGAAACTCCCTACGTGTGAGTGCGATTGTCTCTGTGCATTAGCCCTGTAATAAACCAGCCATCTGTCCAGGGTGCTGTCCCACATTTTGTCAAATAAAGTACCTGCTGGGATAGACTCTCATTACCTTGTATGGGAATAGCTGTGTACTGAAAATAGAAGGGTGGAATTCTATTTATTCTTTATCACTTCGAGTAGGTTTTTGCTTTCTCGACAAAATTCTTGGACATCAGTGCAAACAAAAACAACATTCTCTGCCGACTGTAGTGCTGCAACACATGTATGAAGATAGAACATTTTGCAAACAGAGTAGAAATATTTTTAATCTTTTAAAATATGCAATACCGTTAAGTATATTAGACAAACTAAACACACTTTGGATGCATTACGTTTTAAGTTGATACCTCAAGGTTACTGGTGATAATTTAAAAGGAAGGAGGGGGGATTAGTAACCTGTAGTTGTTAGCAGAAGCAAAGTAATCTCAATTTCATGCAGACAAGCCTGCTGTTTGTCCTGCAGGATATTATGTGGAGTGAAAAAAAAATAATTCAGAAAAGCCCCTGGACAGCAGGATAAGCGGAACTAATTAGAAAATGGACAACTGCTGCAATATAACTGCTGATGTTTGCTCTATAGAAGCAAAACAAGGTAGATGGCTTTCCAACCCTGAAAAATAATAAAAGGAAAAAAAAAAAGCTGCCTTGTGATAGAATTTGTTGAAGTGCCAGGGGCAATATATGCTAGGTTCCAACTAGTAAAGACATGTTCAGCTACAGAAATTTCTTTTTTTTTTTTTACTGAGTTTTTAAAATCTTTAAGCATGTGCTAAATGTTCCTGTGCTGAAGGAGAAGGTCAAAGATTAAATAGTCTTTGCAGCCATCGCTCTTCAGGCACGGTAGAGGAAAGTAAATATTGACAGATTAAAAGTCCAGACACATCAGCCATACAAGTAGCTCTCTGAGTATGGTTGAAGGTTGGGGCAGCGTGTGTCTGGCTTCTGTGTTTACAGTGGAAACGCGCTCATTTTGGGCTCCTGGTCATCTGACGTGAAAGACTTTGTCATCGCCCGTCTTTTCTGCCGATGACTCACGGCTGTGGTGAACCCGGCGATTATTAACGTGGTTGCTTATGTGTTGGACTGCGTGACTCACTATGCTGCCGAGTCGTTGAGCTGATATTCGCGGGAGCGGCTGAAGCAGGCTTGAACACCTCCGTCCTTCCAGAGTCGCTTGATGACACCGGCCAGCTCAGCTGTCATGAAGCCTTCCTCTGCTGAGCCCGCCAGCACAAACAGTTGCCGTGCATCATCCTGAGAGAGGAGTCGGGGTGGTGTCAATATCATAAATCAGCCATCTCAGTCATTACACCACCATTGTGATTCACATGAGCTATCAAGCTAAAACACCAGTCACATTTTAAATACATCGCAGGGAAAGCTACAAATTAAAAGACCCAAATAAATGACCCTACTATTTTTATAATGTTATGTTGAAGGGCGTGTAAGCAGACTATTGTTCCTATTGACAGTGATCACTTAATGTAACTACCTGCTTGTTTCCCCAACACCACAAATTTACTTTGGGTTTCTACTCTAAACAGACCAAATTACAATCTTCTCTCTACTCACAGCTCTTGCTGGGTCACCGAAGTCGATCTTGAGGCGCCCCATGGCTCTGATGATGGCGATTATGGACTGGATAGTGTTGCTGTAGACCACAGCCTTGTACTGCTTGCATTCCTCTTCTGAGTAGCCTGCCTCATGGATGATCCTGTAGAGAAGGGGGGGGGGGGGGGGGGGGGGTACTGGTTAGCAGTGGGCCTAACCAATTCTTCCTGCTGAATGATGTACAATTTTTTTTAATCATTTTTAGAAATCCTTCTTCCTCTTTAGCTCAAATTTAGTATCGCTTAAAAAAAAAAATCCCCATCTGCACAAATACTGCCTGGCCACAGTGGCCCTGAACTCTTTGCTCCTCATTTCTGGCTGCAGGAATTATTATCCAGGGAAAAGAAGCTTTTATTCACCCTCTTATAGTTGCACTCAGTGTTGGTTACTAGACAAAAGCATCAGCTGAATTCATGCTACGTAAAAATAATATCTTGAAGTTCTTTCAGTTTATTTCGCACAAAAATTCTGAATAGAGCTTTGGTTTTGCTGCTCAGAAGGAAAGGCTTTATGCCATACTTCTGGCAGTCTGCAAAGCCACCTAAAAGCCCCAAACCAACAATGCGTCAGTCAGTCTTTCGGCAAATTCCATCTTCCTTACACCATCGCTGGCTTTCAGCCCTGAGTCCATCTTTTGCTCCTGAAGATGGGAGCTCTTTTAATGTTGGTTAACTTAAAGTGCCCATTTTCACTGAAACACGTCACCCACTGGAATCAGGTGGCTCCAGTGTTTTGGTCTGTTTTTGAAGTGCTTAAAAACATGATAGTGCAGATGTAAGCCACAAGCAGAAAGATTAATCTGCCTTTTATTTTCTTAAATATCATTTTATTATTATCATCATTTTGTCTATAAAATAATAGAAAATCGTTAAAAATGATAATCGTCATTTCCTAAAGCATTTTTTTGGTTTTGCAGATTAACCCACCAAACCCTCACAAATTGGAGCTGAACCTCGAACAAAACCCAGAGAAGAATGGTGGTTGCTGAACCATGAAAAATACAAACCAATGGTATTACAGCATTGACGTCTAAGCACAGAAAAGGTTCATAACATCCTTAACTGCGTGATGGTGGTCACATCTACTCATTATAGTTTAGATATTATATTCTGACTGTATCGTTAGCATGATCTTTGTTAAAGAGTGCAGGTCGGGGGAGACAGAGACGCCGATCACATTGGGACTGACTGAAACTGACGCTGGCTTCAAAATAACTGCCTGGTTGCATTACAAAGAATGCTTCAGTGGCAAGACTTGCTCCTAGAAGGCTTTAATTTAACTAATCAAATGACTAAAGAGCCTTCAGCCAGTTATTTGAACTGTTCCAGCTTTACTTATCAGATGATGTAATTATTCATTTTGTCTTTTAACTGAATTTCTTTAGACCAGCTACAAACACACAATTCAGCTCTATTAACACTACACTAAACATAATGTAAACACTTTCCTTAAATCACTGTTTAAATCTGTCTGGGGACTGAATGATGATCTCTTGCTTGTCAATAACAAATAAAGTAATATTACAGTAGGACAGGTGCTGTAAAAAAACAAAAACAAAAAAAAAAAACCCCCAAAAAAACTGTACAAATATATTGTGCTTCTGAGATGTGGATGGCTGGTGATTGACGATGCAGCCATAAACATTTATCAAAAATGTATTTCATATGCAGGACATTCGCACGCACGCACGCACGCACGCACTGATGTATGCTGCTGTGTTGTTTCCATGACCATTATGCATGACACCTGTTTGTACTGCAACTTGCAGGGCGTATTACCACCCATAGAGACTATGATGGGTGTTTGACACTGTTTAGCTGAGGAAAATGAATACTCTTCCAGTGTGTAATCTAGTGTGGTGTCAGTTGTGCATCTCATCAGAGAAGCCAGTGGAAGAAGAAAAAATAGAAGCGAGAATGGAGTTCATTTTGCTCGTTCAGTACAGGAGAGAAATGTACTCACTTCATCTGCTTGACAATTGTGCTTTTCCCTGATTCGCCAGCACCTGGAAAAGACAAAACATAAATAAATAAATACAAAAGTGGACTTTACTTGAATATATCTGAAACCAACCCTTATATTAACCAGCCCACGAAAGTCTATGCCTTTACACGAGGATTCAGTGCGACCAAACAGCATGACGGGAAACCGTGAAAACGCAATCTGATACACGATCACGTCAACCAAAGGACAACTCCTAAACAACACTGTGATTGTATGAGTGCGCTTTGAGGTCTGTGCATGACTTTAGCGTTTAGGTTAAAGATTCTCTCTCAGC
The DNA here is from genome assembly GCF_057382095.1 of Aulonocara sp. 'chitande type north' Nkhata Bay. NCBI lineage: Eukaryota > Metazoa > Chordata > Actinopteri > Cichliformes > Cichlidae > Aulonocara > Aulonocara sp. 'chitande type north' Nkhata Bay. Next base: position 27,262,334 of record NC_141360.1, on the reverse strand, counting down.
TCCGGGCAGTTACAGCCTCTAATACCCTGATTCTTAAATCCCCAAAAATGGGACTGAATCTGTTGCTCTGTAAGCTGAATGCTCGCCTGGGATTTCTATCAGCATTTTGTTCACTTGGTATGAAGGCCGTGGGCGCATAACTAATGATAAGGAATTATTGACAGCAGCAGTGAGGTGCCTTTTCAGGATGGCAAGACACTAGGCGCTGACCACTAATCAGATTGACGTCAGTTTCCTTGATTGATGAGACAATACTAGTGGTGGAGTAGCGGGTGCTCATGAAGAGAATGCAACCGTCGGCATGGCTTTTGTGGATCTCGAAAACCTCACAGTGTCATGATGACTCCTCTCGTTATTTCTGAGCCACAGTCACCTGAAGAGACCATGTGGCTCTGTGTGGGTCACATGTGGGTTTTGACTGCAAGTCCACTACCTATAACACATCCTTCTGCTCCCTTTCCTCTACCACACCAGTCCAGTGGGTGCGCCCTTTTACTGATATTTCTCTTTCACCGATAAAAGCCCATATGCGATATCTTTACAAACCACATTCATTAGACTTGCGTGCTCTAATGGGTATTACCATAAACTACATCAGAACTGCTAATGCACAATCAATGTCCTCATATTACATATATATAGTGAAGCAATTGGCCACTTCTTGTTGACGTAACACTCCTCTGCCAGTAGGGAAGGTGTTCCTAACCACTAAAGCGTGGCCATTCCCCCAAGTAAACACCCACAGCTCCTCTCTGTCAGCCCTAGAAACAGAATAAGAGGAAGTGGAATCATATCATGAAATCTACCACTATCTTTTACCTCGTGATGGAGTCAGCAGGGACAACATGGTGTGCTCTTGCATAATAAATCACCCACTTAATCTAGTTCCACTTTCTTTGTGATTGCAAAAACAAAACGACGAAGAAGAAGAAGCAGAAGAAGAAGAAAAAAGGGACATATTGCATTTTTTAGTGCCACTTCTTGTCCAGCCTGCCTTATGCAGTAAGACAGCATTATTTATAAAAACAAAATAAATACGTGTGTGTGTGTATATGTGTATGTATATATATATATATATATATACACACACACACACACACACACACACTTACTGCAGTATACACAGCTTGTGACTGCATTCCTGCGAACTTTCCTTCAGTAACAGCTGCATGCTGGCAGAGCACTGGCACTTCACCTTCAGTATAATTGGACGAAATTCACCTGAGGACACATTATTTTAATTACGTGTCACCACTCGGGTGCTGGAGCGCCCCTGAGGGGGTTGACGGTGCAGTGGCAGCTCCCCGTGCTCCGAGGCCAAAACACTCGGCTGTGTGAAGCCCTGCAGGACTTGCGCACAGACGGTGCAACCGCTGTTGCCTGAGCATGGCTTGCTGGTGAGCTGGCACAGTTGCACCCCTCGGCCTGCCCAAGACCCATTTTGACAATGTCGCTGGGAGTACTTTCCTACAGAAAGGTTGCACTAAGCATGAAATAGTTCAGAGCTGAGAAGAATCAGTTAATTAAAATCAGCAATTACTGATCATTCGGGATTAAGAATGACCATATTTCGGTACCCTTTTAGAGGGATTCCTTCATATTCAAGACGACAAATTATCAGTGACTCTTGAGCGAACTGTTGCTTAAATTCAGTGCAAATCACGAGAAGAACTTTATTATTACACCAAAGAAAGTTTAAAAAAGACATCTATGAAACATAAGCCACGTGTTTATACAAGTGAATTGACCCTGGTGTCTCAACAGCGACATAATCAGGGTGTGGCTTTCGTCAAAGTCTCACTATTTGAGGAACATAGAGAGAAAGTCAAACCGACTCGCTCTCTCCTTCACTCACACACACAGACCTTTAAGGGTTACTTTAGAACCACGGGCCTGACCTATCGCTCTTCATGCAGAGTCATGTTACACGCCCACAGCTTTGATACACCCACCCTAAAACAGCTAGAGTCAGAACCACTGGAGCAGCTGGTTTCTGTTTCTAGTGGTTCAAACTATTTTAGGAAAATTCGAGCAAACCCTTGCAGTGAAAATTGTGGTTTTCTTCCCCCCCTCTCTACTTCTTCCACTGAGAACAGAGCCGTTTCTATCTACTGACCGCAAACACATCTTCCCTCCTGGACCCTAGTTGGTCCTTTCCTCAAGTAGGGAGATGGGGAGGATATTTTAGAAGAATGTGATTAAAACGGCTGCCGTGGCCGGGCTGTCTCATTTATAGATTAACCATATGTTGCTGATAAATGTTGTGGAGAATGAGTAATGCGATACATGCAAACCAAAATTGCAGTTAGTAAAAATTCTCTTCATTCGTGCTGGCTTTGGGCTCGGATCGATGGCATGAAGATAAATTTGTGTGGGTCATGGGGTTTAAGCAGTTCAGGGGCTCAAGGAGAGCTTATGAAGTTTGGCACAATGTGCTAAACACATTAGTGATGCCACATTAGCAGCAGGAGCCCAACACCACGGAACCCTTCCCTCTTTTAGTTTTCCACTCTTATTCAGCTGCACGCATGCTTCTTCCTCTTTTACATTCTCCCAGTCTCCTATAGTCATTTTCTCTTTATGATTTAATGTTCCTCTCACTCACTATCCAATTCCTCTTTTCCGCCCCCCTCCCCTCCTTCTCCCCCTTTCGGGGATTTAAGTATGAGTCACTTGTGAAGGATTCCAGGAGCCTCGGAGAGGTGCTACCCGCCGCGGGAAACGACCACGCTAAATCACAGAGATCGATCTGCCAAAAAAGAAAAATCGACAACTAAAAGATTGCTTACCACACGCACGCTGGCACAGACTGACCCATTCGATGTCTAATGTGCTTACAGCAATAAAAGAGTTATTTAACTACTTTGTCATCTCTGTTTACTGTGAGATGGGGGCCATCTTCAAGCCATCTTGCAAAACTGGTTTTATAATTAGTAAAAGAACAAAAATACGGGGGGAAAAAATGAAAGAGAGACCGATGACATGAGTCAGAAAAAGCCCGAGGTGTATTAATAAAATCTTCCCACAGTTGCGCGACAGCTATAGAACGAGTAATTAGGCTGAGGAGATTGTAATCTATTTTAGCATGTAGATATGAATAGTAGGATAATTGGGTCCTGGAGATGATGGAAATAAAATGAGAGCCATATTAAGACTAGAGCTAAATGAAAAATATGTTTCGCAGAAAAGACCACATTTCCTCACTCTGCGAGAGACACCTGAGCCTGCCAGCTGGTTTGGACTTGACGCCCTACAAAGATTCAAATCATTTTTTTCATGCAAATTGAGTTTTGCTTTTTTACGTCAAGGCAATTATTCTTTGCTGCTGACAGGGAGAGACCATGAGCCTGTAATTAACATTTAGGACAGCGCTTGAAAACCAGGTGGTCATCACACCAAATTGTGGCCAAACTGTGGCCACCTGTTGTATACAAATATCTCGACACCGGGTTGAGGTCACCACCACAAGCTGCACAAAAGATTTAATGTTCTTTGAGTGCATCCAGAGGTATACAACAGCATCCCTGAATACACTGTTGACAGGGTGCGTTTAGAGAAAAGTATACTCATGAGTGGCTTGCAAATCACCAGCCTCAAGTCTACTCAGTGACTGTTTTTCTGCAAAGTAAACAATTCAAAAGCCCGACTCGGGTCCCCGTGCTTCACCGCACCGCAGCTTTTTTCATTTTTAATGCTCTCGTCATTAGCACTGTTCTCGTCTTACAGGTCCTCTTTTTCTTTTCTCCTGGCATCTCAAACTCTGTGTGTGTGTGTGTGTCACTTCAGGCAGGAACCTGAAGAGGCCGAGCGGGTTACCTGGCTACCACACTGAATGGATCAAACACAGATGACAGGCGATGGAGCCAAAGCAGCCACGAGTGGCGCCACGCGACCTATTCTATCAGAAACTGAGAAGTGCAAAAGTAGTGCCACATGTTTTTGTGTATGATACATGTTTAAAAAAATTAAAAAAAAAACTAAACTAAAACTAATATTCTTCCCTACAGCGACATAGCAGAAACTTGACCTTACTTGCTTGCTTTTACTCAGCAAGCCCCATCTGGCCTCCAAACACCGAAGGAATGCAACTGATCTGTAATGGGAAAATATGCACCTACTTGTACAAACAAAACCATACCCTAGTAAAAGCCAATTGTGTCCCATCAAGTTTTACACACACACACACACAGTTATCTTCATTCAAAAATTAAAAGTAATGGTAGAAAATCTGCTTCTGAATTGTGTGTGCCTTCTGTTAGGTATTTGCCTGCTACTGGCATTTCCCTCAGACTTTGTGTCCTGCTAACCCACATACCACATGTGTGCATGTCAACACTTCCCAAAGTGAGCCACCTAAAAAGGGTTGATGGAAAAGTTTTTCACCTGTGGTCTTTGTTTACAAGCAAAACAGTGCTTCCCCACATCTCAGCAACACTTTTAATCTACACACACGTCTAGCTACTAAATGGAAACCGTTCACATAATGGTACACGCAGGGTTGTCAGATGGAGCTAGGAAATGACAAAACACATGAAATAAACGCAACAAATCATAATTATGAAGTGTAATAGTTATCAGTGGGTGTGCTGTGCCATTTAAATTACATCTCTGAGGTCAGTGGCAATTTAACACAGCAACAGCATATACTAGGTGGATTCGGGTACACAAATGAAGATCAATCAAAAATGATCACTGCAAAGAAGTGGCATGAGGCCACTATATCTACATCAGCATCTAACTTCATACAACTTCGGTTGTAAGTTGATCGGTTACAGCTTTGTTTAAATGAGTTCTGCTAATGTTTATGTGGCTTCTCCTAACTGAATCAGCCTTTATTCTGGCCTCTTGATTACTGTAATTTTCTGCATTTGTTGCACAAGCTGTGTGCCTATTGCTTGCAACACGCCTGCTTACGTCTTCAGATGAGAACAAGGAAACAGTGTTATAAAATAGGAAACAATAGGAATTTAACCTATAACGTCCTGAAACGAATTAAGTAAAAAAAAAAAAAAAAAAAAAAAAAAAAAAACAGTTTTCAGTCACTGACTCAGGCCTGGGCCCCTAATGAGCCAAAGGCCTATTTTCACTGCACTGAACCGGACCAGACGAGAGGAAATGTGCCATTGTTGAAAGGATTTAGTCAAATTCTCCACGGAGACGGGCTGAAAGAATTAACGCCAACAGCTGGCAAAACAAAGAAAGAAAAATCTGCCATGCATGTGTAACCAAACTACAAAACTAACCCCTTAAAAAGCCAAATAAACGCAAAATGACATATCACTGGTATTTCGGCCACACTGGTGTCGTTTTTCCTTTTAAAAGGACAGGTTGTGTTACAAGTGAGAAGATTGGACGCTTAACTGTAGCTAGCAAGGAGGAGGGGTGTAAGCTAGCGATGCGGAAACTCAGCAACACTTCACAACTAATGTAATCTAACACAACCCCAACACTGACCATTAACCAGGGTGGTTAACGTGGGTTTCACAGCAGGGTGTGTTCCCAACCGTATCCTTTGAACTAGCAGTTCTGCGGGCGAACACACAGCGAAGTTCGTTCACCGCCCCCCTCCACCCCAATCTTCCTTACCGAGCAGCAGAAGCTTGACCTCCCTGGCTGCCTTCTCCCCGTCGTCCCGCAGATTTCTGTCGATCATTTTACTGCGCTCCACCGCAGCCTTGTCCTCGGTACTCAGTGTGCATCCCATCCTCGACTGTGTCCTTTAGACCCAGCTGGTGTCAAAGAATGTCTAAAATATCATATATACCCACATTAATTGGTTAATGCTGCCTTCACCCCGTACACACGCCCTTTTTTTAAATGACTGGCAATCGAGCTCTTCAGGGGGAAAGGGAAAGCGATTCGACTTTTCTTAAAAAAAACCAAACAGCAACAACTCAGTTTTTCTTCACCCGACTGAAATGTCCTCAGGTTGAAATCCGAGGGAAAGCTATTTCGACAGCGAAACAATTCCTTGCTGATGTCTCTCCCACCCGTTCGCCTCCATTCGTTGCAGCGCTTAGTACTGTGTGTGCAGTTGCGGGTGGTGCGCGCTGTACTGTGTTCCGAAAGCAGCAACGGAATCAACACTTCCGGCTTAATTTTCCACAATAAAAGAAACACCTTTAAACTGCATACAAAATCCCTTAAAATAAGCTTTGTGGTATACTTTTACATATTCCGTGCATCGAAAATCAATCATTATATATTTTTACAAGATTTTCTTTCTTTTAATCATTTCATTATTATTTTCTTTTAGCAAGAATAAATGTCAAGCGATTCGTATGAAACTTTTATTTTGAAGGCAATCACCGTCAACTGGAAATGTGATCAATTGAAAAGCATTCCCATAGCACACCCATAGCTTACAACTGCTTGCCCAAATAATTTTATTTTTTTTCTAACTTAAAACTATTATTTTGATTAACAGTATACAACATTTTTATTTCACCATATGTGAAAAATATAATTTTTTTTAAATAACCATGACATGTTTACAGTACTATGCAGTGTTTCACTTTAGTTCAATATTTCACCACATCTGCTTAGACTTATTGCAACTGGTTAGGCTACATAACAAGCATGTATTGCTCCCATGGGAACTACACCTCTTACCATAGCAGTCCCATCCCCCACCCATTCACAGCCGGTTCACAACCATTGTTTGTGGCTTAAATAATTTAGCCTGGCAGACAAAGTCTGAGCATTCAAAGTAAGCAATGCACTTTTGTGCACACATTCCTGCGGAGCAAACGTCATTTCGTTGCCTTTCTGTACAACTTTTATTTACAAATGTGACTTTTTACGAGTACATGCAAATATACAACACTGACCTTTCTATTTTAGTCCTGTTTAATGTGGAGATTGGTTATGCAGCTCATCTCCTGCATACAGTTTGCTAGTAGATTTTAGGTTGTACACCCTAAGCAGTACTACCACTAGTACTACTAAAAGCTGATATAATTTTATACAAGAAAACAAAGTTATATGGATGTAATGAAAGAGGACAGAAGACTGGTGTGACAGAGGGGGTGCTGGGGATAGGGTGAGATGGAGGCAGATGATCCACTTTTGTGACCCCTAAAGGGAGAATTTGAAAGAAAAAGACTTAAAAAAAAAGTAACCTATAAAATACTGTATGGCTGTGGTGCATTCATATTCTTCGAAAACATGATGACTAGACATAGTGAAGATATATACCTCAGTTTTTAAAAAAGAAGAAGTTATAAAATACTTTCCCGGGTTTTACTTGCAGCCATAAGCACTGTATCTATTTTTTTTCTCTTCGTTTAACAAATCCTGTAACTTTCTGTGCTTAAAATAGCTGAAAATGTTCCAAAACTACTTGAAATTATCATCAAAATATGAAGAAAGTACAACTTTGAACACATTTACTGTAAAGCATTACCAGTTTGTACCACGGGATGGTGCAACAAGTCAATGTAATGTGTGTCTAACCAGCCAAATGAAAAAAAAGCATTGTTAATTAACACCGGTGTACCCCACCTCATGTCACCTTATGAGACTAGGGAACCCGTCCCAACAGACACACCCAGTCCTGAACTGCCCTGACGAAGATGATGGATAAATGGATGGACTTTTAAAATGTTTGACTGTTCCAGATTAAAAAAACAAACAAACAAACAAACAAATTTGCTTGTAGGTGTAAGGTGACCAAACATAAGTCAAGGAGCTAGAACAGAATTAATATTTAACATATTTAACAGCAGTACCATAGTGCTAGAAAAGTTACATTCTGTTTTGAAAGTCGCTTCTGTTTAATTGAAGAAGGTGACAGAAAAACATCCTAGACTCTTCAGAGAGATGAAGTAAGCCAATCTTACGGAATATATTTAATGCCCTTCTTTTTAAACATTGCTTACTGTTTTGTTGTGCTGCTCTTCACAAGACTCAAACCCCCGTGGGAGCACTACATGGCTTTTAAATCAATAAAGCCCTTATAAAGGTGTACATTTTTAAGAAATACAGACCAATTTTGTGTGCATCCAAACAGTTTGCTAGTAAGTTTTTTCTTCCCCTAGTTTTAGACATTTTATGATTAAAATTACATGTTTCAAATTAGAAATAACTAAAGACATTAAAGTAAAGAAAAGAAAAAGCCTGTAGGTGTAGTGTGTGCCCATGCAAAGTGAAATCCTGGAGTCACACTTGCAATAAACAATGAAGTCAGTCAGGTGAGATTCATCCTGTTTGACAACTGTATTTGTTTAAGCAGACAGAGACTGGCCTTTGGCAAAGATATGTAATGGAATTATTGTGTAAGCAGGCCCACTGTGCTGAACGTGCGGCGAGTAACGAGGCAAAGGTGGTGCTGCCCTCTAGTGGCAATAACACGTAACTTCAGAGTGCATGTGGTGGAAATCCTGAGTGGATATTTTTTTACACAGCACCAAGCTGCACGAATTCAGAACGTTTAAAAGAGGCACTCCAATAGATTTACACCTAAGGAGTAATTTGCTTGTCAGATTGGGTAAAATACCCCCTTTAGAAAGCAGTACTTTAATGACTATTGTTACACTGGAAGAGCTTTCTGTAATCGGACAAAATTACACCTCATCATGTCAGGGTGATGTCATAGGGGCTGTTATGGTTTCGGCTTGAAGCGTCACCTTCATAGCAGAAAGCATTTTTAGAATCTGTGTGCTTCCCAGGGAGGGTCTAAAGGCAGTTGCATTATGGGAAGTGTAGTATTCAGTGATTCTGAATAAGGCCTATAAGGAATGAATTTCAAAACAAATCCACGCTAATTTTCTTTCTCACCGCTTATAATATTGAAATGGCACACCAGGCATGCAGTCTTTTTTAGCACGTAGTCCTGTATAGCCAGAAAGACCCATCTATTAATCTATTAACTAAAACAAGTGTGAACGATTTTAGTGCTGTTCACCATGCCAGACTATGTAATTAAAGAAACACAAAAGATAACAACAACCTTTAAATGATTTTTCCATCCTTGCATGATTGTAATCAATATTATATTGCTGCTGAGCAAGCTCCAAACAAATAATGACAATAAAAAATTATTTCAACATAGACTCATGATAAGCATGGGGGGAAATATCTTTGCGAGATAACGTGCAATTCATTTCCAGCCACACAGACACAAATACAGATAAGGCATTATAAATGCACTGTGATAATGGGAATATTCTTAATGATTTATGTGTTTCTTCTTTTTGAGCTTGTGTGGTCTTCCCCAGGACTGTAAATGAGTAGAAGTAGTAAAACAGGCTAGAGATGACTAGATACTGACTAGATATACATATGGATAAAATAAGATCAGAATAAGAAAGGACTGCTATTATATACTCTTATACATCTTTGTCAGTGGTTTTATTATAAAATTTGCAATAAGAATAAACTAAAATCTAACAAAATCATGTACAATAACAACCTGCTCACGTTATACTCGCACCCCATGTCCTGTTTCAACCTTTCTCCTCAGCCAAACTGTTATCACCTTGCCAGAAAGTGCTTACTCATACCAGGTTAAAACTCCTATCAGCTGAACCATAATCCTGTCTTGTCATTATATAACTTAATTTATCTGGCACCTGCAAGATATGTGTGTGCCTTTACCTGGCCTTTGCTGTTCTGTCAACTCCTCTGATAGTACCGCCTGCCTGTGCTGCTGCTGCTGTTCCTGATACACGGGCAAGCTGCACATACTAGCACACACCACAAACACAGAGACAGAAGGAGAACAAGCAGCCAGGCAGCCAGACGGACGTACGGTTGGAAGGAAGGCAACACACACCACCATGGGCTGCTTTAGCATTAAGTGCGGGCTTTTAGCCGGATCTGTGTTTGGGGCGGTGATAGCCATCCTGGGAGGCATCCTTATCCCAGTGGGGGACATGATCATTGAGAGGACAGTCAAGAAGGTATGGTGCTCATGTTTCACCCTTGGAATCAGGATAGGGAGTGATAGAGAGTGTGAGTGTGTGTATGTGTGTGTGTGTGTATGTGGAGATCAAGGTGAATCAGGTGAAATGAGAGGGAAGAGGCGTATGTTGTGGAAAGCTGCTCCAAGCACTAAACAAGAAGCCGTGCAGAAAGCCAGGCGTGCCGTCTTGTTTTCGTCTGTCAAAAGCATGTGTGATTTCTTTTTAGACATTGTAGAGACGGTCTAAATCTGAACGATCTTTTAAAATAACAGAGCATCCTCCTTTTTCATGTATCAGGGGAGCTGCTGGCCTGCTGGCAGTCTTGAGGCATGTTAAAAATAGATTGTGTGTGTGTGTGTCTGTGGGGTTTTAGGAAGCTGTCATTGAGCCTGGAACGACAGCTTATGACAACTGGGCAGCTTCAGAGATCGCAATTTACAGGCAGTTCTGGTTCTTTGACGTGAAAAACCCACAGCAGGTCGTGCAGGAAGGTGCATTTCCAGAGGTACAGGAAAAAGGACCGTACACATATAAGTAAGTTGGATTTGTTTTCCTCCTGCATATCATTTTAATTTCAAAGTCATTCGGTATAGTGATATTGTTTTAGTCCTTTATCACATTTATCTCATGGCACACCACATGCATTCATGACCCTCTCCTCATTAAGGACAAGATATCTTCCCAAAGCGAACGTCACATTCAACCCCAATAATACTGCCTCCTTCGTGCTGCCCTTGGGTGCCATCTTCGAACCATCCATGTCAGTGGGACCAGAGGAAGACACAGTCACCTCACTCAACCTGGCAGTGGCCGTAAGTGTCAGGGGCTGTGCATAGTGATTCCCAACTTGTGTCAGCTCTGCTTTTAACAGTTTCTGTACCCTCTTTTTTTCTTTTCTAATGCCAGTACGAGCACATGCCAAGGCAAGCTGTGCTGGCTTGCTTTTCAAACATTAATTTTAGATTCCAAACCTTTTTTGTCTTATGACCCTCCGTATCATTTTGTTTATAACGAAAGAAGGGTTACACTCTACCTTCCAGGATGGTTCATTTAAATCACAAATGAAAGCAAGGATAAAAGAAAGGGCTCATCAATGTATTGCAGAAATTGTGTATTTTCTGTTTCTATTTCATGAACTAATTAATTAATTTATTTAATTTTTTTTTTGTGATACCACTGAGGAACCTGGGGCCTATTCAAGGAAGCGGATTTATTGCAAACTCTGAGCTTGTTAACGTTGACATAATGGAAATCCTGAGCTTTCTATTCCAGAGTGAGATCTTAAACTCTGGTCTGCTGTGAACATAATAAGTTAGATGTTAGGTGGTTACTTGTTATATTTAGACAGGGTTTTGTTACCACAGTGACTTTATGGACAGCACATCAGCTATACACTAGACTGAAACATTTACTGTACATTACTCTAATAATCCCTGCAATATACTAATAACTTTAAAATAATAAAACGGGACACACTGTAGTTTAAAGGGAGTTATTGAGTCTAGGCTACACATGGTCTGTTAGCATTTTAAGTTGAAAATGTTAACACATATAGTCAATAAGTAATGCTGAGCAACATTTTAAAATGTACGACAGATGTATGAAAAATGAAATTAGTAGTTAAGAAAGGCTTCAGTTACATAGATTGTCAGCGACCGCCTCTGGAAACCTTGAATCGCTGGGGAAAAATGTATATTTCCTGACTGGTGGTTCTTTGTGTCATTCTGAGTAGTTTGGGAATGTTTGCAGCCAAGTCAGTGTCTTCCATGAAAATTACAGGTGACCACTGCACCCATTCACCTTCACTTTTCCTAGGACCAAACCAGTTTCTGGGTGATTTTTGGTCCAGTACCGTATAGATATTTGGGATCAATTTCATGTGTACGACTCTCACCAACCTCTAGAAATCACCTGTACTCATTTTAGTACCTTATCCCAGGTACTATGATCAAATTGAAAACTCTGAAAACTGTGGCGAGTGATCCGAGTAGGTACTAATGGAAAAGGGGATCTAGAGAACAGCTGTTACTACGGGATCACTGATCGATCTGTAGGCCTGTTTGACGAGATCTTTAGTTTCACAGCAAATGCCAGCAACCGCTAGCAACCATCTGCCAACCAGTCAGGGAATACACATTTTTCCCTCACAATGGGTGGTTTCATATGGCCTATTCATTACATTTAAAACTGGAAGGTAAAATTTGACAGGATTTAAGCCTTTAATCTCTTAGGGGAAATTTAAGTTGGGTTAGAAATGACTGAGTTGATGATGCTGAAAGTTACAATTCCTCTTTTCCCCCTGCTGTACAGATCCACATTTACTTTCTTCAGTCCACAGGACAAAAATAGAGACTGTTCAGACTGTGCTGAAATTAACTAACTAGCTATTCTGGAACCCAAAAAGCTGAGTTTCCTAAATCAGAGTTAATCAACTCAGAGTTAAGGGTTAGACTGAGAGTTCATTAAACACACCTGCTGGAACAGGGTGCTGACCTCCAGGTCTGTCTGGAACAAGTGCACAAATTGGTAACTGAATATTGAGGGCAGCATGGTGGTGTAGTGGTTAGCATGGTGGTTGTTGTCTCTCTGTTAGCCCCGTGATAGGTTGGCAACCTCTCTAAGGTGTTCCTTGCCTCTTGGATAAATGGAAGAGAATGGATGAAAAATAGAATATTACTTGCTAGATGAATGGGGCTTTGATTAGCAAAAGAAGTTGACCTGAATTTGAAATGCATTTAGCTGCACTAAAATAGCAAATCTACACTAATCTTAATTTTAACATTATACATATATAACCCAATATACTTGGGTTGGTTAGTAAGATGTTTACCAGCAGATAGTATATGGTATAGCCAAAAAAGCTAATATGGGAAGCTAATATCTCTGACAGCTCCAACAACTTACTCTGACAACTTTAACGCTTTAAATGAATAGGCGGCTTAACTGCCACGTTGCCCTGGAAGTTTGCAAAATATACAACATGTTTGCATATTCACTCACACTCTAAGAAAAGGTTTTGAAATGCTTAGAATAGCTTTAGTGGTACTTCCTTTTATAGAGGCGTAAAAAAAAAGTTCTCAAGAATTCTCTTTTATGAAAAATTATAGACACCTCAGTGTTATCTAGTATCACCTTTATCATCACTATCTTTAACTAATTGTTCTCTGTATGACTTTATCAGTCTGTCACGCTGTGTTGGGAGATTTTTGATCCACTTTACTTTATAATGCTGCTTAAGCTCATCTTAATTTATTGTCTAAACTCAGTTTGATATTCACCTTTATACTTACACACACACACACACACACACACACACACACACACACACACACACACACACACACACACACACACACACACACACGCACACATCTCTTACTGTGTTTGAGGGTGGAACATACAGACAAGTGGCAAGTCAATGGCAATTTTTCTTTATGAGCAGTTTATGAGTGTTCTCTCAAAACTTTGATAAAGCTTTAACAATGAGTGTGAGTTTGCTTGTAGTGCTTGCAAGTAATTAAGAAGAATCACTCTCATAAAAGAGGATTATTTTCTGCCTTATATCCTGAGACAACAGCTGCTCTTGTTTGCACATTTAATATATGTACATAATACATATGGAACCATATTGCTTTTTTTTGTGTGATACCTTCATTGATGATAGCATTTTCCAAATGTAAGGGTTTGTGTTTTGGATTTTCTTTCAGGGGGCCTATTCATTGCTTCCTCCAGCATCACATATCTTGCTAGACATGGTCATAAATAGCACAAATTCTTCCCTATTCCAACACCGTACAGTTAAGGAGCTGTTGTGGGGTTACCATGACCCAATATTGAAAGACACCATCGGCCTATTTTCACCTGTAAGTAAACACTTGTACCAAATGCCAAATGCAGCATAAAAATCAATTATTTAACAAATTTGAATGAAATATGTTTTCCACAGTATAATGGTACCACTGATGGCCCCTACAATGTCTTCACTGGAAAGGATGACATTTCAAAAGTGTCTGTAATTGACAGATGGCGAGGAGAGACGTGAGTACAATTATGACTAAAAATACCGCATTTGAAGTCTGTAACTTTGATCAAAATTCATTTAATGGATAATTAGATGTTACATTTTAACTACAACCATTTATTTATTTTTGTTGTTAAATCCAATTGTCAATTGTCAGTGTTTCTGACAAATTCAATCTTGTCCCACAGGAAATTAAGCTTTTGGAATGATACATATTGTGACATGATCAACGGGACAGGTACGTAGGATAAAGTAACATGTGTTCATGTACATGTAACGTATTTCTACAGCTCCTGATGCAGATGAATTACCCTTATGAACAGATTTTTCCCTGATTCTTTTCCTTAGATGGTTCTTCCTTTGCTCCGTTTGTGGATAAGGATGTACCCCTCTATTTCTTCTCATCAGACATCTGCAGGTGATAAATAATTTCATTTGTAGGTAAAATTTAATTTGATCGTGCCTGATATCAAGATCTCTTGGTATTTCCTGGAAAGGCAAGTGTTGGAGCTTTACTGTAACCTTTGGACTTTATCCTATCAGTAACCACTAGGGGTCAGAACTTTGTTATATACTCCTGTGTGAATAAAGTTGCTATGTGGAGCCAAAGATGAACCTGAATTGACTTCTTATCTGTTTGTCTTCAGGTCTGTGTCAGCTAGCTATGAGAAAACTATGAATCTTAAAGGTATTGAGGTCTACCGCTACAGCCTCCTACCATCCACTCTAGCCTCTCCTGTGGACAACCCAGACAATAAATGTTTCTGCAGAAATTATGAAACCACCAAAAACTGCACCTTGGCTGGAGCACTGGACATAAGTTCCTGTTCAGACGGTCAGTCAGCATACAGCATATCATGATTCAATTGGAAATTCATGCATCCTAAAGTTATAAGGATTTATCAGTCTGCCCAGCAGCTTTTAATTCTCTGTTTGTCATCTTAACAGGTAGACCAATCTTCATCTCTTTGCCCCACTTCCTTCAAGGCAGTGAATATCTACGGGAGGTTGTGTTGGGCCTACACCCAGATGAAGAGCACCATAAAACTTTCCTGGATGTGGAACCTGTATGAACCAATGCTATTTTATTTGATGTTTTTTTACATTTTAGGAACAACAGGAGTTTGTAGATGCTAACTTTTATTTATTGTATATTTCCACTAGATTACTGGTTTTACCCTTAATTTTGCCAAGAGAATTCAAGTCAATATGATGTATGGACCAGCAAAAGACATTACGTAAGTTATCGTTCACCTTTTTAAAGGAATTAAGAGGTGAAAATTTGCTGTTTGTGTAGATTCAACAAATATTCCGTGGAAGGATGCAGACAGACAGAACACAATTATGCCCTTCCAAAGCAATTTGTAACTCTTACATGACTTTTTTCAGTATGAAGGTGCCTTTTTGCAATCTTGTATGCCAGTTAAAGAATTATGAAAAATGTCCAAAAGGCTACAGTGTGGTGGCTTGAGTTACCAACAGTGTAAAGAACCCAGGACTAAGCAGTCTAACTAAACAAAAAAAAAATAAAAATAGAGCTACTGAATCAGGAGAAAATGACTTGGGCTAAGGAAAAATGGGATAACTGTGGGATCCTGGCAAGTGTTAGGCTATTATTTAAGTTAAGCTCAAGCATTTGGATAGCTTGTCTTGCACTGGAATGTGAATAATTTAGAAAACTATCGGCTATTGTCTTTACACGTGCCGTAGCTAACAACATCAGTTTGCTAATACATAGCATTAACCATCTTGGAGTTAATTTGACTTATGGTGTTACAAAAATAGCAAAATTAAATGTTTTTAGACAGTTAGAGGCATTTTACTACTGTTTCAACCAAGCGATAATTGAATATAGTTATTTAGGTGCTTTTTATCTGTCTCAATGCATCTCTTGCCATAAGCTAACTATGGCTAATGGTAGCTTTAGAGAAATTACATGAAAGAGCTATTTATATTCTTATATTTATATAAGAAAGTGACTAAGCAAATTTCCTAATCTTTAAAACTAGCTGAAGAAATACATTTTAAGAGCAGTGAATATGAATTAATTAACTCTTTGTCCTGCAGGGTGCTTAACAAAGTGAAAGATCACACGTTATTACCTCTTGCTTGGATGAATGAGGTACGTAAAAGTAAAAAATTATGTGCGAAGCCTGTTTGTTCACTTTTTTTTTTAATAAGTCGTTTTTTCATATTCTGTGTCCTTTGTGTAACCAGACGGCAACGCTGGATGATAAAACTGCTGACATGTTTAAGAGGGAACTTCTCTCCCGCATTGATATGTTGGAGATAGTACAGCAAGTCTTGCTGATTGCAGGTGTGATCATCTTTTGTGTGTGTTTAATTGCCTTCTTCTGTGTGAGGAGGAAAAGCAAAGCAAACCTTGGATGAATGAATCATTCATTTTACTGTTTGTTGTATGAGCACAGTGCATTGAAGCTGCTACATCAAACGTTTTGATATAGACTCGCACTTTTTTGGAAATTTTTGCGTTATTTTGAATTATTATACCTCCTGTGATAACTGGGAGGGATACTGTGATTTTGTAAAGCTGTAAAGAACTCATTTGCCAAGTATAATTTTAATTGCAAACACTGTAATATTAACTGTATCAGGGATTTCTAGAGGGAGAGCACATGGAAACTACTCTTAACTGTCAGGTAATGCATCAGACCTCTGAGAAGAGAGACATGGAATAGTTTGCCATCATATGAAAGAAATGTACATGAATTTAAATATTATGTGAATGTATGCTTTGCTGAACTAGTGTATTTAAAATAAATAAATACTGGAAAAGAGAGACTGTTATCCAATACCCTATTCCTGCATTGTTCTTTATAATTACCAGGATATGAAAGCAGATCTGCCGTATATCCCTTTTGGTCAGGATACAGCTTGCATGGCCCCCATGGCTAAAACAAATCTCTGCATCACTTGCTTTACCTTGAGTGGCCTATAAATCAGACAGAGTGATAAAATAAAGCTGGTGGGATCACTATACTCTGGTTGTGAATGGAACTTGTGATTGCTTGGTAGGAAAACAGTATTTCTGCCACTCTTTAGTAGTTTTAAATGACCCTCTGCAGGGTCCTATGGGTGTCTTTGAGTCTGCTGTTCCACACGAATCTTGCTTGTCACTTATACTGTAAAGCGTTTTATTGAGATTAAAAAAAGGCAAGTCTCTTTGCACTTATATTTGAGATTTGGTGTACAAGGCCTGTTTGAAAGTCTGAATCCTCTTAAGTTTCCATGTCCAGGTATGATCTAAATATTTGGCAACTTTTAATGTTGTCTGTTTGTGAAGTACAGTGCTGTTAGTGCTTTTGCTACGCTTACATCACTCTTGGATCTACTCTTATATCCACTTGCATGAGTGTTTCATGTGATTTCACCGTGAACTTTAAATTGAAAGTGAAACTTAACGTCTGTGTCAGGCTGTCCAAATCTTTGAAATAAGCATCAGTGAATACTGGAAGATCAAGATGGCGCCGAGTATGGCAGCCTCGTCGCGAGCTCCTCCAAGCAACGGCTTTCTTCTGTGTTTAATTTTACTTTTCCTTTATTTTTTCACGAGCAGCACTTGTCTCCTTGTGTACGACCGACAAACCTTACTGGACATAAAAGACGGTCTTTCTTATAACTTTCCGGAGTTCAAGTTTTGCAACACGGACGCTCCGTTTGCAGACCCCCCATTCATCTCACCTGAGACGCCTTTGTTCTCTGGCCCTGGAGGCCGCAAACGCCGACGCAGAGGGAGAAGATCTGGCGTTCTGGTTCGACTGAGACGGCGCACTTACAGACCACCGTTACCCAGTTTATTACTGGCTAATATGCAGTCTCTGGAGAACAAGCTGTGCGAGCTTCGGGCACGGATCTCATTCCAGCGAGAGATGCGGGACTGCTGCGTGATCTGCCTCACAGAAACCTGGCTATCGGACAAAGTACCGGACTCCGCAATACAACTGCCGGGGTTCTCTGTGCACCGCGCGGACAGGTCACAGGATCTTACTGGGAAAAGCAGAGGCGGTGGTGTGTGTTTCATGATCAACAACAGCTGGTGTGATTATGCGAACGTGCACCCGGTCAAATCCTTCTGGTCACCGGACCTGGAGTACCTGATGATTAAGTGCCGGCCATTCTGGCTACCGAGGGAATTTACAGCAGTGATTATTACGGCTGTTTACATTCCCCCACAAGCCGACACTGACCGTGCACTCAGGGAACTGTACAGCGCGATCAGCAGCGAGGAAACCGCACACCCAGAGGCAGCGTTTATCACAGCCGGAGACTTTAATAAGGGAAACCTGAAGAAAGTCTCACCAAAACTCCATCAACACATCCTTTTCAACACACGTGGAAACCGGCAACTCGACCACTGTTACACCTCTTTCCGGGATGCGTACAAAGCCCTCCCCCGCACCCCATTCGGCCAATCAGATCACTGCTCCATCCTGCTCCTGCCCGCCTACAGGCAGAAGCTGAAACAGGAAGCTCCAACCCGGAGGGCGGTGCACTGTTGGACGGACCAATCGGAGTCTGCGCTGCGGGACTGTTTTGATCACGCGGACTGGGAAATGTTTCACGTGGCCGCCAGAGACATTGATGAATACACAGACTCAGTCTGTGGATTTATCAGGAAATGCGTGGAAGATGTCGTCCCATCCAGAACAGTCAAATCCTTCCCAAATCAAAAACCCTGGATTAACGGAGATGTTCGCGCGGCACGGAACACCGCCTTTGCCTCCGCGAACACATCGGACTACAAACACGCACATTACCAACTCCGGAAGACGATCAAAGCAGCCAAACGTGAGTACAGGGACAGGGTGGAACAACAGTTTGACAACCCTCGGAGTATGTGGCAGGGACTAAACACGATCACAGACTTTAGAGGGAAAACCAGCACACCGCAGACCACGGCCTCTCTGTGTGAGGATCTAAACATATTCTACGCTAGATTCGACACAGCGAACACCATGAGACCGGACAGTGTGCGCACCGCGGATGACGTCAGTGCGCACACTGTGTCTGAGGAGGATGTGCGGAGGTGCTTCAGGAAGGTGAACGCACGCAAAGCTACTGGTCCGGACGGGATTCCCGGCCGCGTCCTCAGGTCATGCGCGGCTCAGCTGGCTGGAGTGTTCACGCACATCTTCAACCTTTCCCTCTCTCTGTCTGTAGTCCCAGCCTGCTTCAAAATGGCCACCATCGTCCCTGTACCCAAATCCTCCACCATCTCCTCATTGAACGACTGGCGACCTGTAGCCCTGACCCCCATCGTAAGCAAATGCTTCGAGAAGCTGGTCAGGGACTTCATCTGCTCTGCACTACCCGACTCACTGGACCCTCTACAGTTTGCATACCGCCACAACAGGTCCACTGATGATGCCATAGCCCTGACACTACACACTGCCCTGTCACACCTGGAGAAGAGAGACACGTATGTGAGAATGCTGTTTGTAGATTACAGCTCAGCATTCAATACCATCGTTCCCTCGAAGCTGGACAGGAAACTGCAGGATCTAGGACTGAGCAGCTCCCTCTGCAGCTGGATCCTTAGCTTCCTGTCTGACAGACGCCAGGTGGTCAGACTGGGCAGCATCACCTCATCCCCCATCACACTGAACACTGGTGCTCCACAGGGGTGTGTACTGAGCCCTCTCCTGTACTCACTCTACACCTACGACTGCACAGCCACTAACAGCTCCAACATCATTGTGAAGTTTGCGGACGACACTACAGTGGTGGGTCTTATCACCAACGGTGATGAGACGGCTTACAGGGAGGAGGTCAGCGCCCTGACCCACTGGTGTCAAGACAACCATCTCACCCTCAACGTCGCAAAGACAAAGGAGTTGATAGTGGACTTCCGGAGGTGCAGAGAAGTACACACCCCCATCACCATCAACGGCGCTGCTGTGGAGAGAGTGAGCAGCTTCCGGTTCCTTGGTGTACATCTGGCTGAGGATCTTACGTGGTCAGTACACACAAACAAAACAGTGAAGAAGGCGCAGCAGCGCCTCTTCTTTCTCAGGAGACTGAAAAGATTCGGCATGAGCCCCCGCATCCTCAGGACCTTCTATCGCTGTGCCATTGAGAGCATCCTCACTGGATGCATCACCACCTGGTATGGCAACAGCACCGCCTACAACTGCAAAGCTCTCCAGCGAGTAGTGCGGTGCTCTGAACGGATAATTGGAGGTGAGCTTCCCTCCCTCCAAGACATCTACAGGAAGCGGTGCCTGAGGAAAGCGGGGAGGATCATCAAGGACTCCAGTCACCCCAGCCATAAACTGTTCAGACTGCTTCCATCAGGAAGGAGGTTCTGCAGCATCCGGTCCCGTACCAGCAGACTGAGAGACAGCTTTTTCCATCAGGCCATCAGACTGCTGAACACGTCATAGACACCTCAGCTTCACTACTGGAACTTCAACATTATGCACTCCACACTGTATATAAATGCCACTTGTTTTGCACATATTCAACTCTGTATATTTTATATATTTTATTATTATTATTATTATTATTATTATTTTATTTTATTTTTTTACTATTTAATTTGTAAAAATGTGTACACACACACACACACACACACACACACACACACACGTAGGAAAATATTTAGTATACACATCCAGAAATGCATACACTATTATATATTGTACATATATTTATTAGTTTCAGGTTGGCCATTCTTGTATTTTGCTCGTTTGTGTTGTTGTGTTTGCACATCTCTGTTGCTTGTGGGGCTCGCACACAAGAATTTCACTCGCATGTGCTGTGCCAGTGTGCCTGCACATGTGATGTGACAATAAAAAGTGATTTGATTTTGGTGATGATATTTGGTATCCAGCTACTACCCAGAGACTAAATTGCAGTTTTCAGTGGAGTCCACAGGGTTACACACCAGAGGCTCAACAAAAATTTAATTTCAATCTCCCTACTAAATCCTCAGGCGAGCAATTTTGTCCACTCAGACAAAGCCTTCAAACTGGTACAGGAGTGGAAACTTTTGAAAAAGAAAGCATGGAGTCCTACTTGAAAGTTTTCTTGCTAATCCATGACTGTTGGCATTTTATTGTGTTTTTCTATCCAGGTATACTATTGCATAGTGAATCAAAATGTGATGGCACTTTAATGCATTCATAATTCCATTAATTTTCACAAGACCTCCAGTACCACAAGCTGAAATCCAGACCCCCAAACAATGACAGAGCCTCCACCATGTTTAATGGATGGCTGCTCACACTCATTGTTGTACCTTTTTCTGTACATACTGATACACTTTGAACCAAAAATGTAAAATTCAGACCCGTTGCCAACTTTTGTACAGTACTGTAGTATTAAAAATGTACAGGACCATTAGAAGTTTGTCTTGTGCTGTGGTTGTACAGTAAACACTAAGATTTGTTGGTAAAACTGGGAGTGATCTGAACAAATTTATTCAGGCTACCATGACATTAATAAATAGAAATACATATTTTTCATAGGACTAAAATTACACTGTTGACATGATGCTGGAGAGATCTGTACGAGAGAACGCTAGAAAGTCTTTTTCTCAAAATCAAAATAATACTGTATGCCTCTACAATTTGCAGACAGTCGCAGTTAGTTGGCGAAATATGTTGAAATTATATACACATTTAAAACACAATACCTGGCACGACATTAAATTAAAAGAATGAAACATCCAAACAAACAGAGAAACAACAACAAAAAGCTCTGTACACAAGCAACAAATAATCGCTATCTACATTAACTATGCTTAGGAGGAAAAAATTGGCTTTTCACATATGTTGAAGGCTCTAAATCACAGACTACCTCACTGACAATTACTACTTCTGAATTAAAAGTATGTCCAAGTTGCTGGAGATAGCTCAGAAAATGTGGATCCAATAACGGATACTGTCGTGTTTCAGCAGCTGCGTAGTTTTACACTAATTAAAATGTGCGTATCTGCTAGCTTGGTTGCTAAAATCTAACCGAGGCAAGGATTTAAGACACCTTCTATGAACATGCGTCTGTGTTGGAAATGAGAGAATTATGATACAATATGCAGATTAAACATGAGGCACATATTCATACAGCACATGTACATCTGAGTAGTAGGAATAAATATAGACGACATGTATGCAACAAAAATTGCCATTTGGGTAGCATCAGCACTGGACGTAAAGCTTGGCCTTTGAACTAATAGAGTTTTAACTTTCGTCCCTTCAACACCACACTTTTTATTGCCGTGGGCTCTTAGCATGACCATTGTTTTTGTAAACAGTATGCTAACTACATATATTCTCAAAGTCCTGTAGAGTGTCCCATAATTTAATCGTTTGGTTAGTTAAAAAATAAAATATTCAAAAAGGAGTAGCATCTAATAAACATGCATCTGCCTATTGCTTGTCCCTTTTCAAACAGCTCCATTTAACACGAGCTTTTTAAATGACTTTCCTCTTCTTTCAAGAAGCACAAATTGACTGTGAGCTGTTGTCCAACTAGTTCAAATTCTACTCCCGCTTTAAAATATAGCGGCGACCTGACATGTATTATGGTTAGCAATGTCAGCAGAGACAACAGATTCTTAGTGGCAGTCATAATAGGGCTGCTTTGATTTGTGTTGTGACTGTGAAAAGAAAAGAATGGCTCATGTCACAGCCTTCTGGTCACAGTACCTCATGCAAAAAAAAGGACATATTGCTATATAACATTTCCCCATGCTTCTCCCTCTAATGTCTATCAACTACGGAGCTCTGAGGTTGAGATGAAAGTTGGAATATGGGGATCTGTAACTGTTTTGTGGGGACTATAGGAAGTTGTGCATGTCTGTTTTTGCAGCTGCAAGCTCCTTCTGTCAGTCCTCTGGGTGATTGCGTCTATTGCGGCTCTTCCTCCGGTCCAGCAATGGTTTCAGTTTGGCCAAATCCCCTCTGAGAGGTCCGGGTGGCTCCGATGGCTGCTGCTGCTGCCTCTGTTGGAGGTTCTTGAGCTCCTTTCTCTCTTTGCAGTATTGTTGCACTGCCAGGTTCTCTGCGGGACTGAAGGCTGCCAAAAGGACCTTGGGGTGCAAAGAGCTGGTCCATGCCCAAGGCGACTGCTGCTTGTCTGTCAGCATGCTCACCATGGCTTCACTCAGCACATGCAAACGGATTTTGGCGACAGTGCGTTTAAAGCCATTCTCGGAGGTCAGGCAGTAGTAAAGACCCTGGTCGGACAGCTGCACAGAGCGGATGAGGAGGCCGTGCTCGGTGGAGAGGACGCGGTCACTCAGCTTAACCTGCAAAAATATGCAACAAAAATCCTGGCTAAAAAAATGCAGATTTAAGGGATCACTTAATGATTAATAAGATAAGATTCTTTATTGTCGTTATTCAAGAATGTACAGCAAAATTATGGTGCACCGCCAGGATAAGGACTCTTTGCAATCAGCTAATGAACACCTATGAGAAGACTAACATTTTTAACATTAATAAAGGGACTATTGCTTGTAAGACCGTTGTTTATTCCTCTAGTATGGTTATTTTTTACTTTAATTTGTCACTCAATAACGTAGGGCACAGATTTATTGCATGACTGGAGACATTATAGGAGAGAGACTCTTAAGAAATCCTGATAAGAAGCCTGTCAGAAAATTGTGCAATGGCAAGGATGACCGTTGTATGACTTGTCACACCCTCAAAAGTCAAATTAGGAAACATGTTTATTCATTTATGCATGTGCTTTTATCCACTGGCTAAATAAATGCCTGTAATAAATATCTTGGTGCTATCAAGAGGGATGGCGAGTGGCGAGACTTGACTAGGACATTCAAGTCTCAGTTATTCATGATTACTGATTAGAAGATCGGAAGACAGCAAACTGTGAATGTATATTTTTTTTCTAAAAAAAATTGAAGTACCCCAAATTTTATATGTGTTTACTGCTCAAAATTATAGTCAATAATGACTAAAAGTACGCCTGAAATGTTAATTTAAACCTAAGAGCTGTGGGAAGTTTAAGTGTTGGTTTGGCCACCTGAAAGTTAAAGTTAAAGACTTAAACTTCATTGCAAATGCTTTGGTCACCAGGATATTGATGTCATTGCCTGTACTTTATATAGAATGCTTCTTACTTGTCTGTAAACCCCTGCCAACTACTTGCTAAGCAGTAACAAAACTGTGAAGAGTGTGACTTAAAGTGGAAACAAAGACTATTTGTCTTCATAGCAAAAGCTGCTACATTTAAAAAGGTGTTGTTACAGCAGTAAGGAACAACCTTTAATTTGAAGGCGGAAATTCTCTGATTCAGATGTGGTTCGCACTGTTAGAAGTTTAACTATAACTCAGAGGTTAGTTAGCAAGTGTTTGCAGACAAGGCCTTCCATGCAAACTACAAGCCACTGTGGCAATCTGTGCGATCAATGCACTAATAAGGGAGTTTTGGGGGCAGTGCTCTCCTTGCAATCGATTTCACCAAGTGACAGGCAGCAACCTACACCAACCACTTGCCAACCAGTTAGGGAACACACATTTTTCCCTAGGGACTAGAGGTTGCCAGGGAGTCACTGCAATGACAGGTATTTTAGATATATGTGCTTGAAGCGCTTGAAGCTTCATGAGACTCGTCCTTATAGCTTACCACTGCATACAGCATACTACTTCCAAATCAGTCTGGCCTCAATTTGGAAAAGGCTCCAGTGATTACACATCATAAAACTGAAGTGATTTATTTTAAGATCCCCCCCCCCCCTCCCCCATGCAACCCTGCTCGACAGAGGTGAGAGCTAAATGCATAAAAGATGTGTTTTCATCATGCCCAGCTTTGTTTAAACTTTCGCTGCCTTTTAAAATGCTCCCTCTATTTAAGTGCCGTCAAACATTTGCAAAATGTTTCCCCACTGAGCATTGAGTGTGTCGAGCCATTAGTAAAGGCCCATATCATGTTTGATCTGTATCAACACTTATTACGATACTCCCCTGCCAATAAGCATTAAGAGTGTCATTCCTCAGGCAGTGCACATCCTGATAACTCATATGAGCTCACTGGATTGTTACGACATGTTTAATCTTTGCTGTAATATTTAACCAAACACTGGAGCAACCCCCTACGGGCTGACAACAGGACATCTAATCAAATCGCTTGCATCGTGAAGGGTTTATCTTGTTAAATTCTGCAGCTAAAGTGGGCCGTAACATTGACCTCTTGGAGGTCAATGTTAATGGAATTATGAATGCATTAAAGTGCTTTAAATGTCAAACAGACCTCTTTTCTTCTGTCATTGTCTCGCTGAATCAGCCAGCGAATAGACGCCTGAGGAGACTTGGGAAGACACTCCAGAAAAGTGGTGTTGTTTTTTACGCCGTACTGTGTCATCTCCACTGCGTTCCTGTAGGCTAACAGACACAAAGACACACACGCAGACACAGGCAGACACATGCACAGGGTCAAGAAAGGCAATTCATACGTCATTTGCTGACAGACACAAAGAGCACAGATGGACTCAAATCTGTCTCAAGCCTCAACAGTGAGAGCGAGATGTTGACTCAAAGCTTAGTCTGACACCTGCGGCACAACCGAACCCCACCCCAGACTTCATTTTCCACTAACAATATACACTTTGACGTATCAAACCAATTCACTTATTAACTGTGTCATTTTTCTCCTATCTAAACGGTTCATCACTCAGTCGGGTGTATGACAGGGTTGCGACTAATTAGCGGTAATGGCCATATGGCTGGTTCCCCACGCTCGTGTTAATTTAGTAAAGTAAACTGTTCATGGAAATTGAACACTCTGGGGAGCCGATTCTCTCCTCTCATTAAACCGCACCTGCTAGTGGACTGGATATATATTCATGAAGAATGAAGTCTGGAGTACGAACTCAAAAATAGGCCTAAATGCTAGCAGAACACACACAGAAATATGTGCAGGCACAGGCTGTGTGTAAACCTCAAATGAACTTACATTAGGGAAGAAAACTTACAAATCCAGTTTATCAAAACAGCATTAGCATTCATGAAGAGTCATGTTTCTGGCCACCTATACAAATATTAGTCTAATAACTAAACCTCTTTTAGCTCTGTTTTGAATCTTTCACATTAATCAGGATGCCTTGAGCCATTGTTACCTTTAAAAGGATATTTCCGGAGCTTTAATTACCTTTTAAATTGAATCCTCTACACTGAGTGAGTGGATTTCCATGCATAATATCCTGCCTTCTGCTTCTCCTGAAAGAAGGAGGGAAAAAAACTTGGTCGATGGCTTACAAAATAAAATACACAATCATAACAACCGTCCGTCTGTCATATTGAAATGGTGGAAGAAGCAGTCGCTGCCAAAACAATATGAGGAAAATCTGACCATGTTCTTCCACTCGGTGTAGAACACTCATATATAACAGCTTGAGGAAAAAAGCAAGTAAACAGCTGACACATTTCAGAGACATTCTCTGCAGAAAAACAGAGACGCGCCTTTTGTTCTACGACCAAACTAAATTTGGCCTGCGTCTGACTGAACTGTCAGGAGACAGGCAGCTGGTCCTTAAAGGAACCAGAGAGACACCGGAGCAGAGGCGAGGTGTCGCTCATACCTCCTCGTCTGTGTTATGTCTAGGCGCCGGAAGGGAAACTACAAAAGTGGAATCTGGCTTACACAGAAGTGTGCACTGAAGGATTGCAGTCATGTGATCTTTTGGCCTTCACAAGTTTTGAGCAAAACGTTCTATTCCAGTTTAACGTATAGCACATCAGTTGCTTCCCATGCTTTGGAAAGTCGATTGGTTTGATATTTGCTGTAACTTCACTGGCTACTGTAAACCTCACTGTAATAATCCTGCAAATTGCAAAATGTTAAGTATAATCAAAGTGAACAAAAATAGTGTTTAATATTGAAAAATGTAAAAGTCGCTAATGTTTATTTAAGACTCGTGAAAGTTTTGCCTCCATGAATGGGTTTCCTGTCAACACCTATCAGTGCTTATTACCACTGAATAATTTGTTTGGGGGCTTGCAGAATGTTTTTTCATGCAATACAAGAAAGCAATCCTCACTGGGTACAATTAAATTTAATACTAGCAGGAAACTGTAGCTATAAACCCTCAAACTGGAAACGTTTGTCTACCTTTTGCCAGTGGGGTAGAAGCGGGAGCAGCTCAGTCCATCCCAGGCACAGTAGGGGTCTCTGGCGAGGCAGCAGTCAGCGCAAGCTGAGCCGTAAGCCTGACAACGGTGCAGGGAGACCTGCGAGACCCCGAACTCCGAGCTGGCGTACAGCTGTTGCTGCAAAATAAACAGTTCAAATGTCAGCAGCCCTGTTTGTCTTAATAAGTGGCCGGCTGACAGGAAAATGAGGCAGGGCGCAAGAAAAAAAAAAAACGGCTTATTATTTCCGTGCCTTTGGGAGGCTTATCACGCACAGGAGATTACTGTTGAATGCATTACGTAGTGGCCTTGGACAGTGAATGTTTTTAAACAATATAAGTGCACTTAAGATAAGCAGATGCATACATAACATATTCAGAATGCTTACTTTTTTAGAGGATATTCTTAAGTTTGTAACAGGAGCCTTATTCTGAAAAACAGCAAAGACAAAAACAAAGTTCAGAGTTTGTGTGTTGATGAAATAAACGTAGAACTTTCTGGAAAATATACATTTTAATTCACAACACTTAGATGAGAAAACAAATACCAGACTTTATGGTAATTATATAGCAAAGAATGGGCGCTCTCAGAGTTCTTGTTTCATGAAATACAGTCCAAAATAAATCAGGCCCTATGAAGCTATTGCCTATAGAGTGTTCTACAGGAATAGTTCTCCAGGCGTCTTGAAGGAACCTCAAAGCTCTTCGTTGGATGTTGGCTGCTTTTGTTTCTATTCTGTGTTATGATGATCCCACACTGCTTCAATAATGCTGAAGGAAGTCAGGGATTTGGGGAGGCCAGTCCATGACTGATAGTTTTCTATTGTATGTTTTTCTATCCAGGTATCCTTTTGCTGTAATGGCAGTATGTTTGTGATTGTGTTCATGCTGGAAGATAAAGCTGTTGCCATCTGCTTCCCAGATGGTATTATTAATGCATACTCTCTGCATTTATATTTCCATCAATTATGATAAGATAAGAAGCCAACAATCAGTCATGAAAGAGCCTCCACCCTCATTTGCCAATGGCAGTAGACTAACTGTTGTACCTCTTGCCTGACGTCTTCCCTACATATTTATGATGGGGTGAACCAAAAAAAACGAAAATTGGGATTCATCCCTTCATAAGACCTAATAACCTGATATTTACTTTACAGATGTTGATATTTATGATATTAACTTTATAGACTTCAAGACACCTCTTGATCTTGAAAAAGAGCTTGCAAAGCAAACATAATCACAAGGACTGCAATGCTGGTGCAAAAAAGCACAAATCAGTCTAGAACAGGGGTAGGCAACTCCAGGCCTCGAGTGCCGGGGTCCTGCAGGTTTTAGATATCACCCTGGGTCAACACACCTGAATCAAATGATTAGTTCATTAGCAGGCCTCTGGAGAATTTCAAGTTATGTTGAGGAGGTGTTGAGGTAATTTAGCCATCTGAATCAGCTGTGTTGGATCAAGGACACATCTAAAAACCTGCAGGACACTGGCACTCGAGGCCCGGAGTTGCCTACCCCTGGTCTAGAATAACTCTGGACAGATGTCTTTAGTAGCCTGAGAAATAAATTATGTCTTCTAAAGAGACAAATCTCTTTAGATTGAAGTCTATGTGTGGCACCATTTGGTAGAAAGATCAAAGGAGACTTTTTCTTCTGATCACAGGTCTATCACCTAAGATAAAGCAACATATGCAAAGGTTCACTTGAGGGTGACTTCCAGACTTGGAGTATGCTAGCATGTTTCTCATCACTCTACACTGCTCTGCACTACAGAACATCCATCTCGCAAATGCCACCCTGCCTTTTGTCTGTCTGCCCTTGGTCTTTGTGTAGTGGCCAAACACATCCTCCTCCCAGTCCCTGCCTTTGATTTAAGGGGAGAAAGGGGATTAAAGTGAAAGAGAAAAAAAAAGAGAGAAGGAAGAAATACAGAGCAGACCTTAAACACTTCCAGCTCCTCCAGGATCAGATCGTCATGCAGGGAATGGTTGCTGGGTAGCACAATCACCTTCTGTATTGTACCTTTGTCTGAAGGGCAAAAAAGCACACGTCTCATGAGTTCCAACCACACACATGCATTTAACTACCGTGTGAAACAGATACGGCTACGCAGCAATGAACCTCTAGAGTTGTGAGGCATCAGTAAAAGCAGAACACGACTGCTGGTGGAAAAAACCCCACCAGCTCCACCAGCAGTCTGTTTGTCTTTGCCCATGTTTGCTTTTGAATTAGGCATGATAGCCATGACCAGTTTCCAAAAACAAAATCAGCTGTGACAGGAGTGGGAATGGAAGCTCTTAAGGCAGGTCAAGGACCACAAAAAGGGCAAAATGCAGCTCTATCCTCATCAGTATGGCTCTTTTGGCCTGGGAATTTGAGCAGCAGAGCAGGGAGGAGGAGGAGGAGGAGGGGGGTACAGTAACAGCTCCTGGAAATGCCTGATAAGACCGTCTCCCCCATCCTTGAGACAAAGCGCCATTTCAGGAGCAGATATGGGTACGCGGCACTGGCTACTCTTCAAAAATCAAGGCAGGAGGAACAGAAAGGAGAGGCTGCTCGATAAACACCGGCAGCTGGGCGAGAGACTCCCAGAGCAGTTTGCTGAATGCCAATGTTCACACGTGGACAATTACAAGCATGAATGCACACGCACTTCTGCTAACAAACACACATTTTTCTATTATCTAAATCTGGTGTTTTTAAGCACAGAAACACACTGGCATATATTCGACAAATATTCACTACACAGCAAGCTGTTGCACAATATTGCATGTCAACTAAATCAGAACTGTAGAACCTTTTTGGAACTGCATCACTTCGAATGCTTAAGTTATACTTCTGCAGCAAAACTATGTAGAGCCTATGCAGCTAATGTAAGTGACTGATATTGTTACCAAACTTTATGTTTCACATATTAGTGTTAGATTATGGTATAGGCTGCAGTGTAGGGTTTCAGAAGGTTTTGCACTTATGATGCACCGACAGCATAGATGTAACGATTTAATGGGTCTGGCATTTTTCACTTTTTTTACTTTGTCAGTGAGGTTTGGATCATTGGAATATTTGTGATACATGACAGGTTTCTGGAGACTGGGTGTCATCTTGTCAGCCAGTATTTTGGTATATCTGCTTATGGCATTCATGTTGTTGTCTGTAAATATCAGCCCACCACTTCCTCAGCCTTTTGTACTCACGCAGCGCCATAAAACGATAGCACCACCATGATAATACTGTTATCACGTGGGTCAATGGGTTGAAAATGAGAAAAGTGTTGATCATACATTTAGGCTGATGAGAAAATAATCACATGTTACTCTGCTTTATCTCAATGATCACATGCAACTTTTAGCATTACATTTTTTTCTGTCAGGCCTTTTTTTTATAGCATAATTTGTTCATAAAATTATTTCTGCAAGTGCAAGCCATTCTAGCATTTTCAATGACTTGACATTTAAGTGATGTTTTACAATGGTGTCCCTCATTTAACCTTATACTCAGGAGGTAGCGACTTTCTAAAAAAGTGGCAATCCATTATAGATCCTCCTTCCTTATGTAATGGAAAAAAATCTACTTTTAATGGACTTTATCTTTTGCTCTGATCTATCTGTGCACTGATTTATACTGCATGCAGCGCCATGTTGACCTGTTTGAGCTGAGTGGCAACAACACAAGTACTCCAGCTTATCTGTGTATCTGATAACCAGCTGTGTCATTGAGTTTCCAAGCAATAACCTGTTCAGAAAGAAAAAGTCACTATCAGCCTCTGTGTACTGCATGTCATTGTAAATGAATTTATAGTAGCACTTAAAGTTCATCTTCCTAGAACAGGAATATGGTGGTGCCACAGTCTTCGGAAAAGACGATGGCTATATTTGAATGTGCTGATGCCACGATGTAGGTCTTATATGGAATCCAGTTTGTATTTATTTTATACACAGCGTCTTTGCACCGCAAACATTGATCTCACTTCAATTAAATATATTTAAATGAGCTAGTAAAATTAAAATATTGAGATGCTGGTAGTCTGGCTGGTTCGTTTTTATATTTTTTTGTGTGAAGAAACAAAGAAAAATGCATCCCACTGCTCTTTAAGAGGCAAAACACCCATCCTGTAATACCTGGACTATTATGCCTCTACTACCAGGGCTTTGTTGACCTCACTTGGACCTCGTGCATCTTCTCATCAGGTGGAAAAAGCCAGAGAGGGGCTTAACTTCTTAAGGAAGTTAAAGCACACTCACCTCCCTCATCACCTGCTGAGCTGACCCTCTACTGGTCAGCAGTAGAGAACCTTCTGACCTGCTGTTGCACAGCAGGAAACAGGAAAGATCTGAAACAAGTGGTGAGGGCAGCAGAGTGTATTATCGTCTAATATAAATAAGACCTTCCTTTGGTTGTGTTTACAACAGCTGACTGTAAAAGAAAGCTAGTTGTATTATAATGGACCACACCCACCCCAGACATCAGCCTCTGAGGAAAAGATTAAGCTCAATCAGGTCCAAAACTAACAGATAAAAAAAAAAACCAGTTTCTCCCCATTGGCAGTAACCAGTAAGCCCCTCTTCGCTCCCTAAAGCTCTGTTGACCTTTAGCTCTGTTATCTTTATAGTATAGTCTCTTTTTGTCTTTTGCTGTCAAAACAGCTGAAGAGCTACGAAATATTTGTTCTTTGTTGCACGAACAATGACAATAAAGGACTATTCTATCGTATTTCAACACAAAATTACATCTATCGGAAATATTCTGCATGAGACACCTGCCTAAGGTATTTTTTAAATACCAGAACTAATACCAGAAAGCTGAGGCCTGTAGAATGCAGTCATATTGTTTTTGTCACATGTGTACAAAAACCATATTTAAAGTGTTTCTGTATCTGAACTGCAGAACGCGTACCTGTGCCAAGGAAGAGCACCTGGTAGTTGCCGTCAGCGGCCATGACCTGGTCCACAGCCACTGCCGTGTATTTATAATCAGCATTCGTACGAACCACCAGGGGTCTCCTCCCCACCGGATAGATGGCGTTAAACATTACAGGATGGTTGCGGACAAAGGTCACCACATCATCTGGGAACTCCTTTGTTGTCTGAATGTCAGGTGTGAAGGCTCCACCAGGACACTGCAGAAACATAGGGCGGGTTTGAACAGTGCAAAAACAAAATCTCATTCATTCATTTCCACAAGTTCTTTTTCTTTTTATCAATTAATGAAAATTTAAATAAACAGAAAATAGTATTGCAAGTCCTGCTGCAGAGAAAATACCTTACTTATTGTTTAATGGCTTTAAATTGTTTGGAAATGTTATTTAGAATATAAAACAATATGATCATACGCTCATATGTTAGTAATTATCGGTTATCTTATCATATCATGAAAAAGCAATAAAAAATGACTGTCTGGCCTAAATGTAACTTACAGTTCCAGGCCTTGGGTAGGGGATGCGCCCCTGGAATGCAATCCACTGAAAGTTGGGCCCTTCTCTATGAGCGAAGGGCCCGTTGAAGACTGTGAGAATGTCCGCCATGTTGTACACGCACACTGCTGAGCCTTTAAACACGGAGCTGAAACGACATGCACAACCTGGGTGAGACACTGCAACAGGAACCAGTATTCACCATCTCAAGACCCTCCCAGATGAAATATTCTGAGGTTGTTTATTAAGGTCTCCTTTTCTGAGTTGAGCCTGGGTGAACTTGCTGTCACGCTCCGCTGACAACAGCTCACCTATTTCCTCCTCGATGGTCTGATGTGGTTTGGCTCAGCCATTTAAAACCACACTGCTTAACACATAAAAGAGGCTTTGTTGAAAAGGCGAACAGAAGCGTATTGTGCAAAGTGGAGAGAGGGAGGAAGAAAGCAGGAATAACACAGAGCTCAGAGACCTCGAGGACCTCAGTGTTTAGTTTGGCTGTTTTTTTTTTGAGCCAGGAGACACTACTGCAGGCTCTACAATCCTGAGGTAACAAGTGGATCGAGGGTTGTGAGAGTGTCACACTTGGTTAAACAAACAGACCCAATTAAAGATCTGACCAGAAGTATCGAGTGATCACTTTTTCAAACTTCCAAATTTGCCTTGTTGCCCTGCTGGCTGTGCTTTCTGCTGGAGGAGAGCAGTTTCAGTAATCAGTTTGTTGAGAACATTTTTTTCAGTTACCACAGAAGCTCATGGATTTTTTCCTTGATCCTCTTTCTTTGTGTTTTTTAGTATTTTCTTTCCTATTATGTCATCCATGTCTTTTCCTCTCTTTCACTTACTGAGGTCCCCTGGGCCATGTATGTGTTCACTGTTTTGGTTTCTATAATTTATTTTCACAGTTTTTGCCTTCATTGACTTTTGTTGGTCAACTTTCTTCCTTCCTGCAGTGTATTTGATTTCTTTTTGTTCTTTTTTTAGTTCTTTTTGGGCCCATTTTAACAACTTAAACACAAACCTAATGATCTTTCACTACTGAACTCCTTGTACATATCTGAAACTGTCTTTAACTTTGTATAATTAAATGAATTTTAATGCTTTTTTAATCCATCCATCCATCCGTCCGTCCATCCATCCTCTTCTGCTCATCTATTTTAAGGTCACAGAGGTGCTGACAGTGTAAAACATACATATAACCTCCACATTGGACAAATGAACTCAAGATCTTCTTGCTGTGAGGCAATAGTGCACCACTGTGCTACCCTGAATGCTGAAATGTTAGACATATATACCATACTGTGGCTATGAAATGAAATGAAAAAAATTATTTCCAGGATTTCAAAAATTAAATAAGTATCTAAAGATTTTTATGTTGTTATTTCTTAAATTTCTGATATTATAAAAATACTCTGTGATATCAGGCTATTGTCTTCCAATATTTTTCTCAGATTTTTTTTATAATGTGTGTTTATCTAGTTGCTAAAAACCATGGCTGGGTTTCAGCTATTTAAAAAATGCAGTAACTAAATTCTTTGTGCACTCAACAATCCTACAGAGTATGCTTATGGAAGACATCCAACAACATCATGTCATATGAATTCTAACATTCACATGTGCTATAAATGTATCCCTCGCACTTGGTCTGCAACATGGCACAATGCTGCAGAGGATCTTGAGGAAAGAAAATCAAGGAATACCATATGGCCAAACCACCAGGACACTGTAATTGATAGTTCATCATCTGAATAAGCTGTTCTGCCACGTGACACATGATATTTATATGTAAGTGGCCCTTTGACAAGCACATCCCCATCTGCTGATATCCCCTGAATGATTACCATACCTCCGAGGCCTACAGGAATGTTACAGTTGGCTTCATCGGCCTTACCTTGTGGAAGTGAACACGCCAAACACCAACAGGCCCTTGGGCAGATCCGTTTCCAGCAAAAACACACTTTCTATAAGGGAAAACACACAAAGAGAAAAGCACACACCTTCCAGTTTAATACCTTCAGCAAATTCCCCAAATCTCATTTCACATCATCCTACAGATAAAAAGGCCAAAGAGAGATGAATGCCTGATAAATGTACATGTTGACAGATGGAGTCTGGGTCTCAAATGCTACGTGCTGATGTTTGAAATTTGAGGCTAAGGCGAAGAAAGTCCTGGATGTGCTTATAGTTGAATACCAGGTAACCAAAAGCAACAGAACAATTGTTTTGAAACTGGACAAACGGCTGAAATTCTTATCCAGACCAAACATGGGACGTTCCCGGGATTGTTTATGGAGAAAGCAATCTTTTTGAAACCTTGGAACATAAATAGCAAGCTTTTGGAAATTAGCAATCTCTTTGGTTCTCGGCATTATATTTTTCAAACAGTAAAATTTGTTTAAACTTGGTCCGCAGACCATGAAGACCCCGAGCATGGAAATGATGTGTCAAAAGTAATACATTGATAACAACAGGGTGCATTGCTGCAAGTATGTTCTTCTGTTTAACTCACCAAGTTCATCAAAATGGGTTTCCGTGCCATCCTCCTCCACAACTGAACAAACCATCCTGGCTTTAAGAAAGGTGGTCCATTTATTGACCAGGCTGCGCTGTCCGCCAATATCATTCTGCCGACAAAAGCCGCACATAGCAACGCAAAAACACAAAAGAAACTGTGCTGGTTTATTTTGGCGAAAGCAAAAGGGACTTACCGGACACACTCTGGCCACCATGGTGTGGATATTCTTAGTATTTCCACTGTTATCTGTTAGCCTCTCGCGGAAGAAAAAATACAATTTGGAGTCATTGGGGTCTGTTCCATCTGGTATGAGGTGGGCGTCGATGAAAATGGGCTCTGAGTGAAACAGTGAAAAAGGTAAGAGGCCTTCTAGATCTTATTTGTGTGAATTCATACTTTACATAGAAGCTCTGACATGTGCTCACCACTAAGCCACTTAGAGTTGTGCTGATCTGTCCGCACTGCATTTCTCTTGGTTAGGCTCCTGAAGATGGCAGCATCTGTCCCCATGAAGTCAATGTACATGCCTGAGAACAGCTCCTGATCTAGAAGAATGCACACAAGCCCAATCAACAACATTCCCACACAACAATCCTGAAAACATTACCACAATACACATAGAGCCTTGCATGACTTTGGTACATTCAGATGCTTTAGTAATATATTTATACCATTATTATTTTTTGAGAATGAACTCAAACCCAAACGCCTATAGCACTAACGGCACTTACACTCTGCGTGTGTCCTGCTGTTAATAAGCATGTTCCTCACAGCTGCTTCATGCTTTTTAGCATTCCTTTTCTCTCACTTAATCGTCTATCAGTTTCGGACCATATGTTTTGGAGGATGTGGGGCAAGTTAGGGGAGGATTAAGGGTATGTGGCCCGTATCCAAGCCAGCTAGCTAAGGGGTGAGTGTTGACAGTACTCAGACAGCGACACAGGGTCCAAAACATGAGGATTTGGAAATGAAACACAGCTTTTTATTGAGCCCAGACACTGCCTCAGATCTTTAGGGGCTCCGCGTGCTGCATCACTGCTTTCACAGCACTGCCTTTGACCCTGGCTTTGGATTATTCTGCACCCTTCCCTCTGGCTCCCTCCCGGTGATCTCTGACATCGCTCACTGGCTGGCAAAGCTGCTGCTGACATGGCAATACTCAGGTGTCAGAAAGCAGAGCTGAGGGTGGAGTGTTTCGCCTTTAGACATGTCAACAGCAACCAAACACCCCTTGGCCAATCAGAGATCAAAGGAAGGAGAAGTGGAGAAAGGGATGGGTTTAGCCTGACTTGACTGAAGTATTAACCTGGGGATTTCTTGTGTATTAAAATTAAACTACAATTTTAATTCACTTCACTTTTCTAGTGAGAAGGTGTAGGCTACAATGTTTGTTTGAATTCGTAGACCCATTTTTCATAAAAGGAAAATGTTATTTTATTTTTATTGCATTTCATATTGTGCAAACTGCATTCTGGATATAAACAACCACATTATATCAGCTCTTTGAAAGCACCTGCACAGAGAGCATCCTCATACAGGCGCATCACGTCTTTAACAGGTAACAATCTGTTTTTGCCTGTTCATGTTTCTAAAGTAGAATCACTGTGGTGTTCATTTTAAAGTCTCTTTGGGCTGGTTTTCATCTTGCTTTTGATGGCCGCTTTGTTTTATAGGAAAAAACTAAAGAAACTGCGTGTCCTCTTTAGGGCAGTCATTTGTTTTGGTGTGTTTGAGTGTAGCCCAATTGGTTAACTGGTAATTATGTATAATACATTTTGGGTCATTTTATGAAATAACAAAAAAGTAATGTAACAAGTAGTGTAACAATTAATTCCTCCAGCCGAATTACTTTGAAAGAAAAATGATGAGTAATGTGAAATACTCTACTTTATTTGAGTAACGTCCCCAACACTGCCCATGGCAAACTGACGTTTGAGGTCAGAAGACACGCTGCTAACTTTAGCAGTGTGCAAGTGACATGGCACATAGCCATGTATATAGAAACTTTAAAGAAAGGTTGGGTATGCACACCAACCTTATAAACAGTACATTTGCATAATGACTGAAACTAGCACCACTGAAGGAACAATGGGCTGGGAGGTCAGTTTCTTCATCATAATTATGCAAATTCTCATGACCATTGATCAACAACTACTGATCAAAATATTTCCCCCACTTAAAACGCTACGTCCAGATGAACAGAATCAACGTTTGGAGACAAATTAGCTAATCTTGATTAGCTTTTGGAGACTAATTATCTATTGTTGATATTATTTGTTCAATACTTGCTAGCCTCTATGAGCTAGCCTCCAGTTTGAAAAAGTGACGCCAGTTTCAAAGTACCTTCCATCGTATAACTTCTATTTGTTCATTTGTTCAAGGCTCATTTGATAATTTGCCTAAGTAAAATGTTTATCAAGGACTCTTGAACTTCATTTACAGCCAAATAAATAACAATGCAGATTATAACTTAGGGTGTAAACCATAGTCATACGGCTGCATACGAAATGAGCCTGTCTTTGGTCGTCACGTCACAACAAAGGTATAGAAAAAGATTTCCCAGGCAAAAGGTCAGAGTGGCCATCTTTTAAATCTAGTGGCTTATGCATACTCTTGTTTTTGCTTCAAAAAGTTCACTCCAAAACAAAAGAAATGTAATTTTGTGGTGAAAAATAATGTTGTTTTCAGGGGTTTTATAAAAACACAAGAAAATAGTAGATAGCGATTGAGGCACCTACTGAGCATGACAGAGACTGTATTCACTTGTGGATTGAAGGAGCACCTCCCTTTTCCTGACTCTGTCCTGGAGTCAATGTGAAATACTTGTTCCTGCCACAGAGAAAAAGAGGAAGTCAGACATTTTGGAGACAGTTTTATATGATACGTTCTTCTGTCTTGTGCTCTCTACCGCTATAAAACTGAATATTTGAGTGCAACAGTGTATTTTGCGTCCCACAGAGTAGCCCTGCTCAGAGCCTCCTTTAAGGAGACACAGAGGCTGTCCTGCCCTGGTCTACCTTAACTGCTCCATGTGGGATAGTAAAAGAACATTCCGTTTGGGAGGAGAAGAGGAGGAATTTCCCTGCTTATTTGTTGGACAGCCAACTCCTCTTCTCAGGCGGAAATGCTGCCAAGTTTCAACAGCCTCCTTGCGGCAGACTGGACAGTCCAAGCACCGCAGCAACCTAGGTAAATTATAGCACTTCCTGTCCCATCTTATTTAGATCATGCCCATGGCGATGGTGCAGCTTCCTTGAATGGGGATGACGTCAGCTAAGCACTGTTATTCCAGGAAAATATGCCTGTTCGCCAAGAGGTTCTGGAAGTGGATAGACTCCATCTGGCAGGTCCTGTCATTAACCTCTACACTGCAAAAAATAGCCATCTTATTAATTTTAAAGCCCCTCTCATCTGAAAAAATGTCTTATTTATTTGTAATTCATTTGGCTCATTGACCTTTGTTAAGCAGCGTTGTTCCAAAAATTTGCACAAAGATGAAGGGATAAACGTGCAGTTCATCATCCACAGATTATTTGATATTAAGTTCAGATTGTTTTTTTCCTTTTATTAGAAGGAGATCTATAAAGTAATTTTTTTTTCAACAAATAAAAAATGTTTATACCTCAAAATATGCTATGTGCACTCGTGAAAAAGCAGACTTACGACACCATATAAAGATTTAAAGACTAAATAAAAGATTATTTCCCCGACTAAGACTGACATTTATCGCAGTATGTAATTCACTGTGTTTTAGGAGTACTTGAAAAACTAAGGCCGAAAAACACTAACACGTGCAAAAAAATCTCGTTAGATCCATTCAACAGGCTGCAGCACGTTCACAACCTAGAGCAAAGGTCCATGATGAGAGCTCACTGTCAGCTTCCCACTACAACAGCTTGTTACACTTAACAGATCACTTTCTTTGAGACACTGACATGTTTGAGTTCAGAAGTTGCAAACATAGCAGTCTGCCTGTCAAACAAAAACCCCAAATGACAAAAGGCCCCGCGGTGAGGAAGGAGCCTGGTTTGCAGCTCTCTCGCTCTGCTTATTAGTGTTTGGCAGCAGCTGACGGTCTGTGGCTGAACGCTGCTCGCTCGGTGAGCACTTTTCTCCTGGAGGGCTTCCCCGCTCTTACTTTCAGGGCTGTGTGGCTGGAGATTAGAGCTCAGAATACAGCCATCCATCCTTGACACTAGACCTCAATTTTCTCTCTCTCAGCCTTA
Organism: Aulonocara sp. 'chitande type north' Nkhata Bay; assembly: GCF_057382095.1. Taxonomy (NCBI): domain Eukaryota; kingdom Metazoa; phylum Chordata; class Actinopteri; order Cichliformes; family Cichlidae; genus Aulonocara; species Aulonocara sp. 'chitande type north' Nkhata Bay. The sequence continues at coordinate 27,223,149 of NC_141360.1, read as the reverse complement.
GCATCTCTGCTCTCATGTGGCATCAAATTGACTACATGAAAACTGTGCTCAAAAAAAGTTACGAGATGTATGTTTTTTTTTAACCATATGTTGACACGTCCAACTCCTAGGAGATCTGCGAAAACAATGTTGTGGTATGATTATAGCCATTTTTTCTCATGCACCAATTGACATCAGCTTAATGTATTTTCCGCACTTAGCGATTCTGAATTTTGCTGTTCTCATTCCAACAGTCAGTAATACAAGGAAAATTCAATTTTCATGTTATTATAGCAATCAATCAAAAACATGTCATGTTGGGTTCAAACCTCTAAATAATTGTACATAATTTGATTTGTTGCAAAAAAGGGGTAAACAGACCTCTTGAGGCATTTTTTATGATTACTGTCACACAGTGAATAAGATTCGCTTATTTTCTCTGTGTGCTAGTCACACTAATTTCACTCATCACGCATTGTATTAACAGTCGACTAAAGTTTTCAGGAGCTAAATAAATTACATCATTTTAATTATATTTGCTCAACATAGTTGACACAAGCTTGTTTTGGAAATAACAGAGAAACCAAAACTTCCATAAACTTTACAAAGTGTCCTTAGCCTCACTTGTGCACCATTACAACCCAGTCATTTACAATATATTTACAGATGTACGAGAGTGCTAGACTTTATTTTATTTTTCCACTCTTGAGATCATGTCTGTGTATAATCACTCTGCACAATGAGAATTTTAATCTGTAACAGCTGTTACAGTGCCAGTTGCAATGATCACCTACTCGGTGCTCCCCCAAAACATTTATTCCTTCATGAGTTTGCTTTTCTAATGAAGTGCTTCCTTCATTTATACCCACCTCTGGTCTGCGGCCCCTGTTGACATACACACAGACGGGACTATACGCTCCACTGCCACACATGAACAGATGAGTCCTGTTATAAGGCTGCACCACCCGGATGAAGTTCCCACAGCCGTGCTAGAAAATAAGGATAAACAATGAGAGGCACATGCTAATGTAAGTGATGTAGATTTAAGAGAACAAACGAGACACTTTTTCTCTAAAAAATTCAATTTTGAATTCATAAGCTCTTGCTTAATTTAATGAAATCAGGGATTTAGCATCTGTATCCTTTGCTGATCCAGTAAGAAGGGGCTTTCTGGTATTAAATGTAAGCTAATGTGAACTAACTGACTTTATGACTCTACTTAGAGAGACCTCAAATAAACTAAACTAAATGAAACAACTGAACTGACTCTTTAGACCAGTGGTGTCAAACATGTGGCCTGAGGGCCAAAATTAGCCTGGCAAAGACTTTAATTCTGCCTACTGCCTTTACAATGTGTCCACAGTGAAATAAAGAACAAACAGAAAAATATTTAACAAAAATGTTGTTTTATAATTACAGGGCAGTCTGCGAAATGAGCTATCAAAACTTTTTCTGTAACTTCAAAACATTTTTCTTCCAATTTAAGCCCAAAGAGCCATGCTGACTAATTTATTTCATTAAATAGAGCATTATTTCTTTATCATGTACAAAAACTGAGATGTGCTGTTGAAATCACACTTTTCCTTATATTAAGAAATCACAGTGATTTTAATGTGGAGATAAACTTGAGATCAAAGTGTGCTGTATGTGGCCCCTGATGTAAAATAAGTTTGACATTCATGCTTTAGACTGTTCTTTACTTAATTTTAATATTAATTATATCAATAAACAGAGGAAAGGTATGTAGACTAAAGAGATTTTAATACGGTACTATCTTTAATCAAAGGCAGCCTCAAGTGGCCGTGACAGGAACTGCAGTTTTTAGGTCCTACAGCACTGGCTCAGGATTGGTTGTGCCATAACAAAAGTTGAATGTTTTAACTGATTTTCATTTATAGCCATGGTGCACTTAGTCCCACAGGTATTCATATTTGAAGTTATATTTAATCTTTACAGTTATTACAGCAATAACAAAGATAATCACTGCTGCCTTTTTTTTTAATCCCACAGATTGCACCAGACCAGCCGCTGAGGAGAGACCTAATTCGTGTTATATAGCCAAGGAGACACACAAATAAAGAACCTATTTGTCGCTCTGGAAGTATCTCTTTCCCATATGCGGGAGTAATTCAAACTTATCTCACTGTTGTTGTGACGGTTATAAAATCACATGCTGCACAATAAAAGGATCCCGGAGCTCACAGGTCTGGTATTAAGGGCAGTGGAAAAAACGTGTCAGCGGTATATGTGACATATCTAGGTAAGACTGACTACTACTCTCACTTCATCTCTTCATCTCTGCTTCCACTTTCCAAACCCCACAGCTGTAGGTGTGCTGGACTTTGTGGCTAATTAAGCCCGAGTTTGCAGAAAATGAGTGGAGAAGTGAGGAGAAAGAAGTGGGGAGAAGAACACATGTCCAGGGAGCTGTCAGGAACTTGGCCAAGGCTGCTGGAATGACAGCTGCTGCGACGCATGGTCACTGCACAAGGCTCCACTGAGAGCGATCAATGCAAAGTAACAAAACGTTTTTACTGACACGCACCCACATCTATCATGTTTCGCACTGTTTTTTTTGTTGTTGTTTTTTTTTTAAATCTAACTCTCTGTCTGTCTCATCAAATCCTTCTGAGGCCTTTCAAACTCAAATATATATGAGCTATCATGTTTGATTTTATGTTTCCTGACATAAATACAGCCTTCTTTTAAAGTTGATACATTTGACAAAGCAGCAAACAGACTTAATATCCCCCATGATGTTACATGCGTGACCACAGATCGTACTGCAGAAGGGAAACCTTATATTTATAACAATAACATATGTACAAGGGCTCTGATAAAAGAAGAAAAAAAGCTTGTGAGAGGGGAGACTGTGTACGAGAGAAAAAAAAAACTGCAGTGTGGTGTAAGAAGAAAAGAAAGGGAGAGATGTTAAAGGAGTTGGAAAAAGTGACCAAGGAAAAATGGTAAGATGGAAACAGAAAGTAAAATCTTTAAAGGAAAACTCGCAGGGATTCAATAAGAAAAGGCATGACAGAAGGGAGAAGAGGCCATCAAGTGGCTCCACACAGAGATGGCTCACCCAAATATTTGTGGTAGCCTGTCTGCAGCAGGCTTGCTATGAGTCAGAGCAGCACAAATCACACCATGACTGGAAACAGCTTTTTTTTTCCTGTATCTGCAACAGCATGTTGAATAAAACCCTGGCTCTGTTAGCCCAGGGCCTGTCAGATGATGCAGAGATGGTGGAGAATGTGTGAAACCATGGAGGACTGGCAGCAGATTGACTCTTTTTTAGTTACATTAAAAATTAGGCCTTTCTTTTGTGTAAAAAGTTAGTTTTTCTCTTTCCATTTGCATGTCCTCAGCCCTGCTGTATATATAGACAACTGTGCGTGCACTTGTTTCAGAACAACCCAATTAGAGGAAAACAGATGCGGAGGAGGAATAAATTGACTCTCGCTGTATGTCTTCATTAAACCTTGTTGTAGCTAACAAGTGCTTCTCAGAACCAGGGTGGCTTATGAAATATCTGCGTCAGTAAGCTTTGAGTCTGTTTTTTTTTATTTTTTATTTTTACACTGATCCGTGGCATTTCAATCGCCTCCACACCTCGATCTTGCACTGACTAACTGTGACGATGCCACAAGGACTCCAGGCCAGGCGGTGACCCTGCAGACATCTGCTGCTTGATAGAAATACAGTTGGATCTGACGCAAACTCACAGATGCGAGAGGGAAATCCCAGGAGGCAACTTCCGCTGCAGACCCACTTGGAGGAGCGGATCTTGGAACAGCTGACTAAACCTTTAGTCAAGATTAGGGGTGTCAAACTCCTTTTAGGTTGTGGGCCGCATACAGCTCAGTCTGGTCTTAAGTAGCCTGTGCCAGCAAAACTATTGCTCAGTAACCTATAAAATTCTTCATGTTCTTTTAGTGTGAAGGAGTTTAACAACACGTCTTAAGAAAAAGAAGAGTAATTTGTCCCAGTTTTAATGACACTGTAGTAAATCAAAGAAACCCTGTCATGTTGACTCTTTGGGCCCAACTTTGTTAAATAGGATAGCTCATTATCTGTATTTTGTCCTGTAATTATCATAACTCAGACAAAGAAAATACGTAGAAGTGCTGCAAAGGAAACCAAGGAAATTGTACAGCAGGTAGTGAAAAAACTAAACAAGAAAAAAACCCTTTTTTTTTTCAAAGCGGTAATAGGACAACAGGGGGTTTGGTCTAGATTGATTCTTGTCCACCAAATATAATAATAAGGAGCTTTTTTTTTTTGCCTTAATTCTTGTCAAAGGGAAACAACTTTCTTCTTTCTTTATTTGTGCATTTACATTCAATTTGACAAATAAAGAAATAAAGCTTTCAATGAAAAATATAAGCAAAAGTATGTTTTTCTAATCATACTTTAACTGTTCTTATTGTGGGACACTGACAGATTTAATGCTGAATGATCCAAAAATGTTTAAAAATGACCGTTATGGGATTATGATAAACAAAACTAAATATTACATTTATTGTTTAGCTAGATAGTGATATAACTGAATTTGAGCTAAAGGGTGCTAAAGAAGCTAAATAACTTCTAAATAAGCTACCTTTTTTAGTTAGCATTGGGGATTTAGTTATGAATTATTAGCGGTGTGGCTACCTTGTACTAACTAGCTGTCTGCTAGCAATGTTAGGCTTCTTGTAGGTCACTAATTTCACTTCTTAAATGTTTTTGTAGTGTTGGTTCTTAATATGGCAAATAATATGGTGTGCTGTAACGTTAATTTCATTTACATACTGTCGGACTGATTAACAGATCAGTGATGTGTGTGACCCATCTTTGATCTACAGGGAGTGCAGAATTATTAGGCAAATGAGTATTTTGTCCACATCATCCTCTTCATGCATGTTGTCTTACTCCAAGCTGTATAGGCTCGAAAGCCTACTACCAATTAAGCATATTAGGTGATGTGCATCTCTGTAATGAGAAGGGGTGTGGTCTAATGACATCAACACCCTATATCAGGTGTGCATAATTATTAGGCAACGTCCTTTCCTTTGGCAAAATGGGTCAAAAGAAGGACTTGACAGGCTCAGAAAAGTCAAAAATAGTGAGATATCTTGCAGAGGGATGCAGCAGTCTCAAAATTGCAAAGCTTCTGAAGCGTGATCATCGAACAATCAAGCGGTTCATTCAAAATAGTCAACAGGGTCGCAAGAAGCGTGTGGAAAAACCAAGGCGCAAAATAACTGCCCATGAACTGAGAAAAGTCAAGCATGCAGCTGCCAAGATACCACTTGCCACCAGTTTGGCCATATTTCAGAGCTGCAACATCACTGGAGTGCCCAAAAGCACAAGGTGTGCAATACTCAGAGACATGGCCAAGGTAAGAAAGGCTGAAAGACGACCACCACTGAACAAGACACACAAGCTGAAACGTCAAGACTGGGCCAAGAAATATCTCAAGACTGGTTTTTCTAAGGTTTTATGGACTGATGAAATGAGAGTGAGTCTTGATGGGCCAGATGGATGGGCCCGTGGCTGGATTGGTAAAGGGCAGAGAGCTCCAGTCCGACTCAGACGCCAGCAAGGTGGAGGTGGATTACTGGTTTGGGCTGGTATCATCAAAGATGAGCTTGTGGGGCCTTTTCGGGTTGAGGATGGAGTCAAGCTCAACTCCCAGTCCTACTGCCAGTTTCTGGAAGACACCTTCTTCAAGCAGTGGTACAGGAAGAAGTCTGCATCCTTCAAGAAAAACATGATTTTCATGCAGGACAATGCTCCATCACACGCATCCAAGTACTCCACAGCGTGGCTGGCAAGAAAGGGTATAAAAGAAGAAAAACTAATGACATGGCCACCTTGTTCACCTGATCTGAACCCCATTGAGAACCTGTGGTCCATCATCAAATGTGAGATTTACAAGGAGGGAAAACAGTACACCTCTCTGAACAGTGTCTGGGAGGCTGTGGTTGCTGCTGCACGCAATGTTGATGGTGAACAGATCAAAACACTGACAGAATCCATGGATGGCAGGCTTTTGAGTGTCCTTGCAAAGAAAGGTGGCTATATTGGTCGCTGATTTGTTTTGTTTTTGTTTTTGAATGTCAGAAACGTATATTTGTGAATGTGGAGATGTTATATTGGTTTCACTGGTAAAAATAAATAATTGAAATGGGTATTTATTTGTTTTTTGTTAAGTTGCCTAATAATTATGCACAGTAATAGTCACCTGCACACACAGATATCCCCCTAAAATAGCTAAAACTAAAAACAAACTAAAAACTACTTCCAAAAACATTCAGCTTTGATATTAATGGGCTTTTTGGGTTCATTGAGAACACGGTTGTTGTTCAATAATTAAATTATTCCTCAAAAATACAACTTGCCTAATAATTCTGCACTCCCTGTATAGCTACATCTTGCTAACCAAACTTAATGTTGCTAACTGCTAAATTAACGCTTCGTATTGTTGTTAAAATTTGGTCACTGCTGGTGCCAAAAACCCCAACACGGTGATACGCACAACACTAAACTCAAAGCTTCAAAACACAGGGTGATGTTATGGTGACCAAAACTATCTTTTATATAGAGTCTTTGTATTTAGCTGAATGCTAAAAACATGTAAATGAACAACATGCAATCTATGCTGTAATGTGTTATTACAGTAGTGGGAGTCTAAAATAAATCAAGAAATCAAAGAGTTTTAATCTCCTTACTGTAGGGTCCTTGCCTGCCATTTGGCATTCTTCTATTTTGGTTGTTGAAGCAGGCCAAAACAGCTGATGGTTAGAAAAAAAAAGGCACATCAGTTAAATTAGCGACTAACAGATTGAAAGAGGCGTAACATCAATATGCTCATGAGGTTTCATTATATCCTAAGTACATGGGCAAAAAAACACTGTGCAAAATGAGTACAATGAATGCTCGGACATTTTTAGTTTCCACACAAGTCTCGGTGTCAGTGATTACAGCTAGCTATCATCTGTGGAAATGTGTGTTTTCAAACCCGGGAGAGGTGCTTAAAGGTCGCTCTCAATGAATATATCAAGCAATTTACTTGACAAAAATGGATGCGGTGCAGCACTCTCTGGGGGAACCTAAATGCTTTCCCATCTGTTTATGCACTTCATGCCTGTCAATTACACAGAAGATGATTCCTTCGCTGCATGCGGAATTAGTTATAAGTGAGCATGAGCGTTTTTATGGCTATTTTGAAAAACCCTTAAAGTGTACGGAGGATGGCAAATGCATGGTAATTTGCACACACATTACAATAATATCCTCAGCAGTGGTGTCGTGTTGTCTCTTACACAGTGTTTTTACATAACATTCATGTTTTCTTCTTTGTGCCTGTGAGAAAAAAAAATAGCGCACCATGATACCAACGCTGCAATGGCATAAAGCGTTTCTGTTTAACTGCAACAATAAGCATCTGCTGACCTTAAGTGTGCCATGGGTGATGTTGTTGATGTCCATGGAGAGAACATGGTCCTTGCAGCCCACATACATCCTGTCCTGGTCCTCATCCATCTGCAGCAGCCTGTAGTCCATGGCTTTGTCTGATATACTATAATGTTCAAATGACTCAGAGGCCTGCAGGTCTAAAAGGCACACAGAGAAAGCTGACTAAGTATAACATACAAATAAGCTTGTTTAAACACTGTCATAGGAGAAGCTTTTCCCAATTCTACTAAATTAAACACAGAGAGAGACAGATACATACAAGCCCACACTGATCTCTTGTGTCCACACCGGCGCCTCAAGGATCCAAAAAGAAAACTTTTTAACATTTGGAATCAGTTTCTTAAACACACCTTATAAAAGATAACCACAGCTGCTGCAAAATATTTGCTTCAAATGCACTTCTAAGTAGCACAGAAGGTTGCTAGAAGCATCAAACTGCTTAACATTAACATTCATAATCTCTCTTCTTTGTATTAGAAACATGTGCAGTAGGGGCAATTCTTGATATAGAGAGGGCTGCAGTAAAGTCCATGCAAGGTAACGCCTAGATAAGATCACATGCCAGATGTTTACAGTGGAGACCCAAACAGACTTGAGGCCGAAGAAGCAAAACCCGACGTCTGAAATCACTCAGATCTTTGGATTTAGAAGTCTCAAATGCTGTTTTGTGACTATATCAACTGATTTAACTTAGAGGGGGAGAGGTTCATATTCATTGAAAGGGTATGTGGGAGCAGTGTGCGGTTTTGTACAGCTGCAAAGGGGGAGCTGGGGAAAGGAGTGTTTAAGGAGCAGGGCCAGTATGAGCTGAGTTGTTGTGCTGTGCTAATCTATCCAGTCGAATGCTGGCTGCTAGGACTTGGGCTGCCACACATACCAACCATGCTGAGGGAACACCAGGCCTGTGCATTACTAAGGATTAGTCATTTGTTAATTTTATGAACTGTATGTGCTCTAAAAGTGTTGAGCAATGTCAAACGTCCGTGTGGTTGGGTGTAAATAAAGACGTTACTTCAGCAGTCCTGCCTGAGGTTGAAGCTAAGCTCAGGGATACCACAGTTGTCGTGCTTTGGGTTTTGAGTTTTTGGCTTCTTTTTTATGTATTTTTGGTTTGATTAGGATTCTGCATTGTTGGAATTTAGCTTTCTATCCACAGTTATTTCTTTTACATCTCTTCCTGATGCTTCATACAAGTTCCTTCTAGTGTTGTTATTCCATGTCCTCGGTTCTTAGCTTCTGTTCCTGAGATCCTTATTTCCTGCTAGATCCAGATTTCCTGCTCTGCAGATGCTTTGAACTTTTTGTACTCTTGCAAGTTAACCCTTATGATGTTAACAGCATTAAAGCTGTTTTCAGAGTTTATTCCTTTTTCCCTGAGCCCTGCTTTCACACGCTGCCTTCCCCACAGACAGCCTTTGACATCTGGAGTAGCAGCTCCTTTTAAAGGTCACTACAATGATTTCACTTTACATAATATCAGAATAAAAAAAACAAAACCCTTAACTTCCTCAACCACAGACGACATATACAAAGTAGACAGAGCCACCATAATGCCACCTGTTGGTTTATGTCAGGGGTAGGCAACTGCAGGCCTCGAGTGCCGGTGTCCTGCAGGTTTTAGATGTCCTTGAACACAGCTGATTTAAATGGCTAAATTACCTCCTCAACATGTCTTGAAGTTCTCCAGAGGCCTAGTAATAAACTTATCATTTGATTCAGGTGTGTTGACCCAGGGTGAGATCTAAAACCTGCAGGACAGCGGCACTTGAGGCCTGGAGTTGCCTACCCCTGAGGTTTATGTACACTGATTCTGAAACCCATAGTTTAGCAATTTGGCACATTGGGTTTTGAAACCAATAATAATAACCAAGCACTGGATCTGATTGACAAATCCAGGATATGGCAAGCTTAAATATTAGGGATTTGTGAATCACCAGTCAAAATAAGGCTTTCTCTAATTGGCTGGATGCTGTATTAAACAACTTGAATAAATAATAGAATGAATGAATGAATGAAGTCATCATGAAAGTGTTTATTGAGGTCATAAATCCCATGAGGAGTAGAATCATCATTGTACAAGAGGAATGTTTTTGCAATTAAATGAATTGCCTCCTGTTGGACATTTCCATATTGGCTCCTATTTTTTGTATGCAGTCTTTGGTTGGTTTCGCTGTAAATCTACTGTTTACAAGTTCAATCCCAGTTTGCTGGATCATCAACTGTCACTTAAAATGGAGAAGGCCATTAGTACTACAGAGAACCAGGGTAGCTCTATGTCTATCTTTTATGTACACTCTGTGGTCACAACTTGGCACTTTCACTCCTCTAAAACAGTTTTAGATTTTATGGCTCATAAAATGGTGCAAACTTGAAATCACTTTCCCCCCCCCTAGTCTGAACATCGAGGACTGGAGAACAAATGACCACTGAAATGAATCTCACTATAATGTATCAGTAAAGATCTATGATTTTTCACTTAACTTTAATCAACACAGTTAAAGGAAAGCTGTGAGCACAGTGCACATGTTCAAGGCAGATGCCGCATGCGGGTATGTTTAAATGCATAGAGTATGGAAAAGTCTTCCTACAGACTCTTTTCTACTCATTAAAAGTGAACATTGTTCAGATGCGCACAAAGTAAACCTTCTCAGACAGTTATTTTCAGCCTATTTGCTCCAGAGATAAAGAATTCTCAACCATACCATCAAAGGCCTTCACTGTCGAAGCCAAACTCATGCATATTTATCACTTTTTCAATCTTCACTGAGAGCAGGGGGTATGGGGGTGGGAGTGCGGGTCACTGTAGATCTACACCCTCCATTTCCTTCCTTCTATTGACCCTTTCTGAGCTCTCTTTGCATTCCCTCCTCTAATCAACAAACAGGTTGTCTATACTTTGCTCCATTGCCTTCGGCTAAAGTCACATTTTCATTATTGTGTGACATATGCTTTTGAGGCTGGAGCCTTTCATCTCAAAGGAGAGTGGCTGTTCTGTGGCACCCCTCGCTCTCATCCCAGGCTGTTGTTTGGTGCGTTGGCCACGTAAAAAAGCCTGGAGTATTTAACTTTAAATAAAGACGAGTTAACCACTTCAGTCACAGGCGAGTTTCCCACGACTCTTCGCTCTCTACTCCAACTATGTTTAGGTAAATTGCCTTACATGGTTAATGTCTTGAAGTGGGAGAGCTGGGTATTTTTAAACATTGTATCATCCGAGTGAGAGCATCGTCTGGTGCCTAATGAAGAACAGGCACATGAACACGACAGTGTTTTTACCTGACTTATGAGAAACCAAATTAGGAGGGAAGGTGTCCTGTCAAGAAGATTTGTGTTTAATGAAAGAAAAACTTTTAGGATCACGCTTCAAAGCAACCATAAGGATAGCATCGTAGATAGCATCACAGAGTGAGCTCTGTGCGGAGGTAATATTCTTCTAATGCTGAAAAGGCTAATGATGTTACACGCTCTGCTCTGGCACAGTGCAAGCCACCAAGGGTGAAAGACTAATTAACAGCTAATTAAAAACAGGCAGGGTTCCAGATTATTTAAAAACAAAAACAAAACAACAACATTATATTAATCTCCTGAAATAGTTTCTTGGATGATATTCTAGAAAGACCTAAATATTCTTCAAGATCTTAGTTTTGTGGAGCATAAAAGTGGCAGCTGTATTTAAAACATGCAGCTCTTCACAATGGAGGGACTAAGTAGGGGTTTAGGTTTTACAGTCATACATTATAGCCTATCCAGGCAAGAATAATCTCAGTGGTTGAGTTAAACCTCAGTGGGTGGAAACTAAAGGATCAGTTATGTTAGTTGTGGCCTTTAAAAAGAGAAGAGGTGGCGAGGAGAAGAAGAAAGACAAGTATATGAAGTTTGGACAATCCAGGGTTATTATATTTAAACTAGCCATAACTAACAAAGACAAGATTTAACTGCTATAGAAGCTGATTTATTCAGGACAAAAGGTAATTTTCTTATGTGTGGCATGTCTGGTATGCTAACAAATGTGTTAGACTACCAATTTACCAATTTAGACTCCCCAATAAACCTAACCATGTCTTTGGACCGTGGGAGCTAGCCGGACTACATGGAAGCACAGAGAGAACATGGCAGCAAACACACACACAGAATCCACAACCCACCAGGAGGTTCAAACCCACAACCTCCATGGTATAAAAACAAGAATCCTAACTACTGCACCACCATGCCACCATTTATATCAGCATTCACATTTTTTGCTTAAGTAAGCTAATGTTAGCCAACATGTACAAATATGGTCTTATTTAACAAAACCACCAATAACAAACTAGTCTATGCTTACTAGGATTTTGGGAACATTTAACTGTATCCCACACTTTTTCTTTAAAAAAAATCAGAAGTTAAAAATTTCTAATACTGCTGAACAGTCGGAGTTTACATTGAAAGATTTAATAGTGTATTTTTTTTTATAAAGTCTGGAGAATATCTTTAACTTAACAATTTGAAATGTTACAAATCTTGATACAATTGACATCAAAACAAAGATTATTCGTAAAATAAAGGCAAATCTAGTTCTCATATTTTCCAGTTGATTTTTTGAGTGCCTTCCCCATCTAATCGAAAATTATTTATTAATGTCTCCTGTGAAAACCAGGTTTGACCAATTTTTGACACTGCTTCAGTCTCACTGACACTAATAAGATGAAGAACTCCTGTTCTTTCTGACAGAACCTTTCCAGAACATTCCACAAAGAGAACGAATTGTTCGGACGGGCAGGGTCTCGGTAAAACAACTGTTTAATATTATGGTGAACTTTGTAGTGTTTTGTCAGTGGGGGGAAACGGGAGACTTTCATGTTCCCTCGTGAAGGTGGAAGACCAGTTAAGCCTGGTGCTGAGACGGGACGCAGCAGGGGTGTGTCACATGGATCCGGCCTATTCAGCTAGAGACAAACTGAAACCCTCTGGAGCCTGCATACCTTTGGATCCAGTATCTTCTCTGTGCTCTGCTTTCAATCTCATATAAACACACGAGTCACGCCTGCAGTGCTGCAGCGTTGTGGACCAGCATTTAAAGTTCAAATTGCCAGATGGTGCACCTGCTCTGTCAGGGAGAGAGGGCTGCTCTGAACAGTCAAGGATTTCCAGAGTCATTTAGTACATTCATTGGGACCCAGTGTTTACAGAATTAGCACCAGCTCATAACCTGTGTACGAGGCATCCGTAGACCTCCCAAGGACCCCTTCAGTCCACTGAGGCATTATATCAAGTTCTTTTTTTTTTTTTGACAACACGACTCTTCTTGTTTTAATCAAAACAGAAAACAGAAGTTGGAGGACAACTGCATTGTTTTCTATGTCCAAGATGACGAAATCCCCTGGATCACATGTGGTTCTTTTGTTGTGGTTTTATGGGCGTTCTTAGTTGTTGAGATCACACAAATGCTGAGAGGCAAGAGTGTCAAGACTGGTTGTTTACACAGTTACTGAAGCATGACCGAGACACTTGTTGGAGGTTCAAGGTTTACATTTTCTAACGGGTTTATGCACGAAAGACAGAATACATTGGAAGGATTGGGGAGCTGCATTTTTAAATATTTCTTGAAAAGGGCTAAGGGCGTGAACCACGCTTTTAATGATAAGAAATTAAAAAAAGCTGAATTAATGGGGATGATGAAATGGCTTTATCTTTTTTTTTGTTCTTGTTTTTTTTCTTTTCCTCTTAATCTGCAATGATGACACCAGCAAACAAAGACAGAGGAACTGGGTCTGGAAATACTGACAGCTGGTGGGTTTTCTATTATGTATGTAGGCAGGTGGGTTATGCACTTCCCCATGGATGTAACACCAGCCCCCTGTGTCCTGGCTATGACTTTGAGCTTTGACTCATAGTGCCCTATGGCCTAGATGGAAGACCAATTTTAATAGAATTCATCCTGATCGGTCGGATGGACAGTGGGGTTAGCGGAAAAGGAAAACTAGTGCCGGGAAAGCTGAGACTATCTCTGTGACATCTCTTTTTTTCATGAAGTGGCCTAGCAGAAGAAGACCCAACAAAAGGCTTTTGTTCAGTTGAGAAACCCCAGTAGTCCTCCAATATTAAACAACAGATTACTTCCTGGTCATCATATAAGCAGAAAATACTCTTCATGTATTGATAGATGAGGTTTAATGCATTACAATTAAAAGAAAAAAAACCTACATTAACTTAATTTTACTGCTTAACTTTATCTGTTTAAAAGAGAATTTGATTTTGCATCACCTTTAGAGAGTTAGTGGACTAAAACAAAGGTCTCCATTTTATTTTGAAACTCCATAAAGAATATGGCTCATATTTTTGGAGGTTCAAAAAAAAAAAAGGAGAACTTTGTTTCTTGCCAGAAGACTCCCCCACCCCTTTTCTTTGAAGGATATCTGAAACAACTACAAGCTGTGATCAGTGTGGCAGTTAATTCAGCCTCTTCTAAGCTGTGATTGTTCATGGGCACAGGGTCCAGTGCAATAACCCAGATAGGTATCCCACAGGGTAACGAAATGAACATCCCTTTTTCTGTGACTGGTGAAAAAGTAGAAGAAATAGAAAGAAAGTGTGTGTAAAATGAAGTGACCTGCCATTGTGTTCCTGTTGGTTGTATAGCAGCAATCAAAACCCAGAAGAGGAAGTTGTGCTGCACAATTCATTTTTTTTCTTCTGTTGTCATTACATATCCAGGAGAGGAAATGTAACAGCCACCATGAATCTTCTCTCAGGTTTTAAATCCACAAGACTTTCCGATACAATTGCCCCCCAAAAGTGCGTGAGATATCAGATATGTGAGTTTTAAAGCAGTGACTCCAGAAGAAAACAATGCTTCCATGGTTCTGGTTGCGGATAATAATACAAGAAGTGGTCTGTTGTAATGTGGCATCATAAAAATTAGAACTTCACAGTGGCTGGAAAATATGTGAGATGTTTATGAGAGAGGCATTTGTAATGTTGGACCGCCTGGTTTCAGATTTTAGGAGCTGGTGCCAACTCACTCAGCTGGTGTCGCTTCATGCAGCCTTAGGGATCTTCATCCAGTTTGATAGGAAATAGAAACAGCGTGGTGTCACGATTCATTTTAAAAGGAAGGCTGTAACTTGTTTGAGTCATCAGATAAGGGAGTTACGTCGTAAAAATCCATCGGCAGGTACTTTTATGTCCACACGACAAGGTGGTAAAATCAGCATGGGAGAACAATATCGGATTATTCTGTCAGGATGTTAGCTTAGTCTTTGTAGATCAGCTTTAATCAAACTGACTAGGTGTTTAGAGAGTTGAATTTTTTGATTAATGCTAATGTCTGAACATGAGCCAAAACATCCATCCACCTAATTAAACACACTTCAAGGTTGAACGGGTTGAACGGTGGGCCAATTACAAACCAACCTTAGCTTCTCTTATGCAAATCAGCCCTCATCAATTGGCTTTTTACCTGAAAGGCCAGTATGAATATATTAACTCCATGCTAATGAGGCTTGCTTTCCATTTAGTTAAAGCAGAACCCGTTCTGTGGTTGTCAGGGGTAGCTGGTGGGAGGACCCCAATCACTCATCTTGATAAATATTGAAGCAGGGGCTTATACCGCCCCCTTTTCATTCATCTCTCCTCACAAGAAGAAGGAGTGGGTTTCATCATAGAGGCCTGACTTCAAACCTGGTGCCAAATGCCATTGCTCTTAGTCGGAACAATGCAAAGAGCTCTTGGGCTCACTTCTGGATGGCTGCACTCACCTAACACTGTGCTGACCAACTCACACATACTGGGTCTGCAAAAGACTTTATCCCGGCAACTGCCAAGCCTGTTTAGAAATAAAAAATGGCTGGTGCTGGAACATTCAGCCATCCATTTTCCTTGGGGATTTACCCGCTGATATACAGTAATGGCTGGTGGCATATACATATGGCAGAAGGGAAGTTAAAGTGTCGATCTAGTACAAGAAGACCACCCAGGACATCGTGTGCTGGCTGACAGAGTCGTCCGATTGTCTGTGTAACTGACATACTCCAAATTCCCAGGAAAGCTGCACTCAGCATGTGAACAGCACTCTCAGCCTTACTGTACTGCAACTGCTGGTCATGGACAAAAGCCCTATTGGAATTATATCTGCTGTGTGTCATTAATTTCCTGATTGTTGTCTGTCATCAGTTATCTACATCCAGACATTTTTAATGTGAATCACATGGCTGAACAGAGTGCGTGAGTTGAAATATATGCCTTCTCTCACGCTGGCGTCCAAAAGCAGACACCATATCTAAACATGACATGCGAGATCGCAGCGTATTTTTCTCCCTTGGCTTTCTGCGTGTGTTTGTGTAGAGTGATGTCAACTGCTGGTGCGTGGTTGACCTGTTAAGGTGACAGCTAGTATTTCGAAGAGACGAAACTTGAGCTGATAAACTGTCCATCATCCGCCCTGCAAGCCAGCTAGCTTGCAATCCCAGTGCCTCAATTAGCATTTATGCAGCGTCCTCAGATGTCACCAACAGTCGATCCTTCACACAGAATCAACTCATGCAGTCGCCATGACTTTTAGCCTGTGACCTCTCACCTGCCCACATCAGGAGTCCCTAGTTACTTCTAGTGGACAGTAAATCTCTGAGCTTTTACTGTCAGGAAGGATCTTGTAGAGAGTCTCAGAGGGAGGGGAGGCCTGCAGGAGATATGGGTCAGAGGATTTTTAGAGCTGTTGTTTTTACAAGGCATATAGGAAAACCATCTTCAGCCACATTCAAGATTGAAATTATATTATACACCAGGGCATAAAAAGTCATCTGGTCCTTAGCAAGTTCTAAAATAATTTAAATACAACCAAGGAAGAAGAAGATCCGCAGAAGCAATTGCTTATGCCTGTCCAGGTAGAAAAGTTTACTAGTCCATCTCTAAGCAGTTTGCAGCCAATCATTCTTCACAAGTAGAAAACATTCAAAATGGTTTACAGTCTTCCGAGAAGAGGAAGTCCCACTGAGGTCATCCTAACCTGAGTTTGTATAATGCTCAGAGAAACTGCAAGAAACCCAAGAGCTACATCTCAGACTCAACAGTTAGTATGTTAAAAGTTAACGTTCATGAAAGTACAATTAGAAGATGACTGAACAATGATGATCTTTTTGGAACGGTTGCCAAGTGAAAGCATCTTCTGTCTAAAAATAACATAGCAGCACATCTTAGGTTTGCAAAGCTGTATCTGAACAAACCACAAGATTTCTGGAACAACGTACTTTAACAGATGAGTCCAAAAAGGAGATATTTGGCAAGAATAGACAGAATCACATAAGGCAAAAAGTAAACACAGGATCAGCAGCAAACATCTCAGACCAGCCATCAAGTACGGTGGTGAAGGAGTAATTATGTGGGCTTGTTAGAATACCAAAGTATTCTAGAGCCAAATGTGAGGTGATAAGTCCAACAGCTAAAACTGAGTCAAAACCAGGTCATGCAACAGGAGAATGAACCTAAGCACAACAGCAAATTCACTAGCTGGGCCCACGTCCTCATTTTAGGTTTGACAGCGTTTTAGTAGGTAAAAGTGAATGCTTTGACATGAATTGAGGTGCGGTTTGGGGAAGGCCTCGAAGGGGACTGGCGATGGCTCCCGGGCGATGGCTCCCGGGCGATGGCTCCAGCCGGAAGGACCGTGTTTGGAGGCGTGGTCCTGCTCCTGAAATTCTGGTACATAATCTCCAATATACAACAGAATGGCCAAAAAAGAAAATCGTGTAGCAATGGCCCAGTGAGTCCAGAACTCAGTCTGATTGAAATGCTGTGGCAGGATGTTAAGAAAGATGTGCATAAACAAATGCTCGCAAACCCTGCTTCTGTATGTTGGCTTAATTTTTGTGAAATATATAATGACATGCTGCAATATGTCCTGTGCTGTTGCTCATTTAAATTTGTGTGCATTTAAATAATTTTAGAACCGGATGAGTACTAAATGATTTGTTTTGATGCATAAACACTTATCAGAAGAAATCATTGAGGGAATGAAGCAACTGGGTTGGTTCTGTTGTGCTGACTTAAAAAAATGACTGTTTAGGGGTTTCCAGTAAAGTAAAAATAATGCAGCTTAAACCTTATTTCAGCATATAAATGAAGCCATTGTCCAATTCAATAAGGCGAGCTTACACTATACTACATACCAGAACAAGTGATGGAAGCAAACAAGCATAATCATTTCATAAAATCGGATTACTGCTTTGTGTTAATGCCAATCTTTGACTAAAGAATTTTTCATAGACCTTGGCTCTCCCTAAAGAGACTCTGTCTTTGTTCGTATTGATGGCCATTGATTACCTTTCAACATGTTCCAGAGGGGCAATAATAAAACATTCAACAGGGTGTGCAAGGTCAGACTTGGAAACGGCTAAAAACAGGCGGAGGAAGGCAGAGAAAGGCCAGCTGACAGAGGAGCTGTCAAACATCTCACGGGCTGTCAGCCTCAAGCTGGAGCTCACCACATTCCCGAATACCCCTGAAGAAAATGTCACTCAGGCAATTTCATAGAGATCTAATGACACGCGTGTGGGTTTGTGTGAGAATGCATACATACACCCTTAAGAAATATGCCACACATATGCTGGTATTCATATATGCACCACTGACCTATAGCTATTTGTACCGTACCTCTCTGTGTTCTGACAGACTCATGCTTTGGCCTGTCATGAATTCCTCGCAACAACAGAGCATCACTGATTTTTCTTCATTATGTTTACTCCTCAAAAAATGAAGACGCTAACGTGCAGGTGAAATGTGAAGCAGAGGCAGGAAAGCGGAGGCATGTTGGCGCGATGTCGCAGTCAAATACATCCTGTTCTGCTTCTGGCTACTTGTCAGCGTTGCCCTTTGACCCTTTGATCTTTTGTTGACCCCAAGAGAAAATGCACGCCATTATTCAGTCCGTGTCTGGTGTCTGTGCTGCTGAATGATCATGATGCTCACTTAACAGGTAAAAATCTTATAAAAGGTTTATCAAGAGTGGTTAAATCTCAGGCGAAAAAAGTTCATATTTAAAACATCACATGAGAGGTTAATGTACAGTAATATCATCTGGGTCAAGCAAGAAAAAGCCTTGGTTTTGAGGTATAGCTAAAAGGCTTGGAGACTGTGTCTCATAGCTGCATGCGGTTCAGAAAGCTGGAAAAGCACATAGCTTTAACAATGACTCATTGAAAAGTTTGCTACTTAAATGCAATCAAGTCAAAGAATGCACAATCAGGCACTTAACATTAGCACACACTCACTCACTCTGTTAGGTTTACTGACATGCACACGCTCACTCACACCATGTAAACATCCTCAACAGACAGCATGAACAGCACTATATCTGTATGAACAAATGGGGGGTGAGGGGATGCAGAAATGACTCATGAAAGGGAGCGTATCCGCACGTCGACGCCTGCTTCCTGATCTCTGTGCCTGGTTCTGGTTCAGGCCGTGGCACGTGTGGCTCATACCAGTGCGATTTAACTGCAGACATCATTTTAATCAATCTGCCCTTGGTCTCAGCCAGGCTCTCAAACATGTGTGCACCAAAATCTACATTTAACACAAAAGCATACGGCCCATTCACTTTCAAATAAACATTGCTTCATGGCTTGACATTCCAAACGTATAGACTTGTAAGTTAATACTGTATTGAATATGGAAGTTTTCCAGAACAGCGGGAGACTGTTGATGAGGGTAAATGATCCCGATCGTAAACACAGACCGCTGCCCCATCTGCCTACCAGGGAGATAAATGAGCCGGAAAGACATTTGGCACCAGTTAGGCCAACCTCTGATACAGTAGCAGAACAAGTAAGCGGCACATTACTGAATAGTAGCTTATTTTAAATAACACATCTTACAGTTTCAAAGTTTATACAGCATAATAATGTCTCCCACAAGTATGCAGAAACCTATTTACAGTGCACCACCCAATATTTAAACCACGTTTTGAATCACAGGAGTATTTTAGTGTAGTAGTAGTATTTTGTGAGATACCCACAGCAAACCTATGTTGATTTGGTTTGGCTCAACCACGCAGCAGCCTCAGGGGTTGAAAAATTGAAGCGGACAAAAACAGTTGCTCTTGCGGCCACTTGAGGCTGACTCCAAAAGTGTGTCGTTCCCAGTAGACATCCATGCTAACGAGCCCAGATTTACAGCAGAAATTAACATGTTTTAGGCTGGTACAGAACATCTCTGTAGCTTTATAGGCAATTTCCTCCATAAAACCATGTCTGGTGTCTGTGCTGCTGAATGATCACGATGCTCACTTAATGTATGGGGCATTAAAAATGTATTAAAGCTTAAAGATATGGCTAAAGTTTGATCTTGCTCAGCATTCAGTTTTAGTAAATGAATGGATTTTAATTATAGGGTGGGAGTACCTCAGGAGGTAGATCACTGGCTTCGTGCCTAATATCCTTGGACAAGGTACTAACTCCAATTCCAAATTGCTCTTTAATGAATGTATCTGAATGTTAGACAGAAAGCACTTAAGCATAAAAAAGTGCTTGATTGAAAAAAGGTTGAGAATAGGTTGTTTGAGCGCTCTGGTAGAGTAGAAAAGCACTTTATATAAACTACGCAGTTTTCACTTCTCACTGTCCAGGGTTAATGTGGTGAAGGTGCATATTTAACTTTGTGGCTTGTTGAAAGGGCACTTTTACCTCCCAGTATCAAGCATTACTGCAGCTGCGGCCTCAGGGCACCGAGGCTTGGCTTCTTGAAAAGGTCTTAGAACTTAATGTCATGGATTGGAAACGAAAATCAATTTTAACTTTGTTCCGATGAGACCAAATCTATAGTAACAACACTGCAGACATTGATCTGAAAGTTGGAGGATTTCTTTGTCTGAGAGCAATTAAGTTTCTCCTCGAAATCTGTAGTCTCTCAGCATTTCAGCCTGATTCTGAAACAGCACATGCATCAAACATAGCATAAAGCAGGCCAAAATAAATGTTGAGAGAACAATAGATACTTAAAGCAACTGAAGGGGAGTATAGCAATTATCTTTTATCACACTTGGTATCCCTAAATAGTTTTGCTATAAGCAAAGGAGGCCTCTGTTTATTATCCACGGCACGGAATAGAAAAGCACCACTTGAGAGTTTATTATTTGGGTTAGCTGCATTTTTCACTGTTTATTATGCGTTTTTAATTGCGGTCTGGCTGCATTCGCTTGAAGAGTGCAAGAGCAAAAGGAGAGCGGGAGAGAGGAATGTTGGAGACAGCAACTTCTCTGCAGGACGTGAGGCTACACCGGGAGTCCCACAAACCTGCCTTACCCCCGGATTGGATTTCAGCAGTGACACGAGGAGGAAAAGGGAAAGGGATATTCAAGTGTTGTGAAATGATCTATGTGCAGTTTAGCCACTGGTTTATTTTTTTTGTTTAGTTTGCTCCAGCTCACAGTAATTAACTGGTCCTCACATCTGGGAGCAGAAGAATCCAGACTGAATGACTGACCTTTTAAACACCCAGCAGGTGCCAAAACACCTGTGCTGTCCTCCCCGCTGGGACACCAGTCTCCTATACATCTTCCATGACTCTTCATTTATCTTTCTGGCTGCTTTGGACTGAGCACATACTGCCTGACTTGTTCCTCCCCCGTGTTTTTGTAAAAAATGAGCCTCCACCTTGCTCTCTGTAAGACCCTCCTTGCATCTGGTGTTCAGCCATGCCAAACTTTCTTCCAGCAACCAAGAGTTCAAAATGCTTTCTGAGTCAAAAACACAGCTGTTTACTTTTGACTTGGTGTTACTGTTACTTGACTTACTCTTACTGACACTCTGAGATGACTGCTTTTGACCAAAACCTTCCATGTTGTTATTCTTTGGATCAAAATCCTATTTTTAATGTATTACTGGCAAACACCTTGGTCCTCTGCACTCCCAGTGAACCTATATTAAGTGCATTGTCTCAGACAGGGCTGCTCTTTGTAAAGTCAGTGTCACAACTGCTCAAGCACTTGAGTACTTGAGAATGTCCCCCAATTCCAGGCATATTTGTAAAGAGCAGCGATACACAGAGACTAAAGGTAAAAGTAGGACACTGGACACTTTTTAGCACAGCTTTTTCACATATTGTTGGGAGACTGCGACTGATCTACTCTGGTTCATTTACGCTAACATAAATGACACACAGGGCATACTTGTGCCAGTGTAAGCAGGAAACAGATGGTTGCTTGCTAATAGAAAATACTACAGAGCAAGGATGGCAAAAGCAAAAAGAGTTTTTTTGCTTGGAACTAGGTAACACAAGGATATAAGGCAGTTATAGCAGGGGAAAACATAGCTTGGAAGCTGTTACAGACAAAATATGGCAGCATATTAGAGGAGCACCCACAGAAAAATGGTAAAAAAAAATGCTATGTGAGCCCAGCTTTAATGACCCTTCAGGACTCGATTAGGCCATGAACACAGGTGTCCAATTGCATCACATGTGAATATTATACAGATAAGCACTCATCAAAGATCAAGTCCTGAGCTGGTTTAGGAATTAATGTGCTTCAGATAGCGTGCTTGAAACTCTCCATTTATGGTCCTCCCTGTAGTGAAAAACTCTTTCACTAAGCAAAACAAATCTAATCTAATCCACACGTAGAAAGAGACTCAATCATTCAAGGCAGACTGATTTTCAGCATGGCCACCTAAGACCTTTTTAGGTGGCTGTTTGGAAACAATAACGAGAAAAGAGTTGAATAAATAATGTGACCAAAGATACGAACGATAGCGATGTCAGCTTTTTTGCTGTCATTAGTTTGGGCTTTTTTTTTCTTAAAGATGGCAGTCACATTTAACAACTCAGAGGTTGCAGAGCAGAGACAGTCTGGATCTGGACCACAGACTGGTTCATTTATTTGGAATGAAGCAATAAGCAAAAGGAAAAAAACATGAAACCATAAAAGGGAAAGAAATAGAGAAGAAGAAATGAGAATGAAAGAGGAGGAAATTGAACTTTGAAGAGTGTGTTTCTGGGCCAAAACTGGGAAAAATCTAGAAAAAGGGAACAAAATAAAACTACACCTGCTTTAGACTTACACTGCGAGGCTGCAGTCACTATCTGAGTGCAGAAACCTTGCTGATGGACAGCCTCAGCTGCTCTGTGCTGCCTAATCCACATCGAGAGGTACTGAAAGGTGATCAAACGTATCCTTCGGCTCCTGCACACTATCCCTCTATTGCAAAAAGGTTACGGCACCACTAGCTCAGGGGTATGAGTGATCCACTATCCCTTCCATGGATACACGCAAACATGCAGACAGACACATGCACAAAAATCAAACCTCCCCATCCAACCAAAAGAGAATTCAAGAATCCCCAAAATAATCTGTGTCCAGAGAAATAAATGAATAAAACAGGAGAATCAAAACCAGAGGCAGCAACAATGCCCACATGCCCACAGCACAGAGTGGTATGATTAAAGTTTAACTAGGAACAGATACAGGGTAGCTCTGACAGGCGGTGCCACCTCCTCCCTTTGGTAGACACACAGGAAGACAATGGATAGACAAGGACTGTCCACAGATGGAAATTTAAGGCCTGGGGCATATTGGATTATATAGAAGAAAAGGTTTCAAACTCTGATCCATCAAACAAGAATAAACAACTAAATAAATCTTCTAGCATAGTTGCTAAAGATCCCAGGTGAGTCCTATTCCACTCTGTTATAATGTACAGACTTAGCATCAGTTTAGCTTCATTACACCAGAAGATAATCATTACAATTAAGTTGATGAGTATTTTTTTCTTACCTTCAAAGGAAAGGAAGACTCTTGGCAGAGGCTGCGGGAGGCTGGAGACCCCGGTGCAGAGGAAAGAGAGAGCCAGGAAGGAAAACGCCATGGCTGACACCAGAGGTGGCCTGGCCAACCCCTCCGGCCTGCCCATAACTGCACCACTCAGGAACCAAAGCCAGTCACCACTGCTGCTGGAGAGAGGTTTTGGAGAGAAAATAGTGAATTCTGAGAACACGTTTCCTCATACTTCTTCAGGTTAACGACATTCATGTGCCACCACAGGTATTGTAACAAAAATGGCTTATGTACCACAAAAATACCTAAGATATGTCTCAAATGATGTCCTGGTTCAATATAGAGTTAGCATTTTCTTCACATACTATTTTAAGTAGGATTTACCAGGTCAATCATAGTGCATATTCACATATAATCATTAGGAATAAAACACTTTTCATTGTGGTAACTGGGGGGAGGCTTCTGAAGAACATTGCAATTAACCTTTGATGTAGCAAGTTAAAGGTTAGCAAGTTATCCACAAGGTCATATGCAATAAAGATTTACAAAACTATGTGCACTTTCGGCAAACTTTGTGGAAGTGGAAACCACCATGCAAGGACCAGGAAAATTCTTAATAGCTATCCATAGAAAATGTAAATCATTTGGCTTTTTTGCAACACATGGAAAAATTGTTGCTAGAAGGTTACTAGAAAGTTAGTACTACTTAAGAAATTGACTGAAACCACTGGTGGACATGTTCATCAATACAGTAGCTGTGGATGACTGTTGCTCCAGTGGTAAAGCTAGTTGGTCAGTGGCTTGATCACTGATTCCTCCAGTCGGTGTGCTGAAGTATTCTTGGACAAGATACTGAACCTTAAGTTGCCCCTGATGCATTAATTGGAGTACAAGTGTGTTTGTGAATGTTAGAAAGCACTTATGAATGTGTTGCATGATTATTTGTATGATTTTGGTGAATGGGAGTTTAGCAATGTTACCAAAATGTTGCTGGAGGTTTACAAGAGATTACAAATCTAATAGTCTTGTTTTAGCTCTGGTTTGGCATTCATTAATTCCTGACAGAGACATTTGGCTCATTAACCAGCAAACATACAAGTAGCTGAGGCCTTGAAATGATTTATAGCTTTATCTATCTGAGATTCGGTATGCATTATGGGTTTATGCACAACAGAGAGTTAGTTGATGGCTTATTTCAAGCAGTAAATTTCAAAATGGAACTGATTTGATGTATAGGTTACATAGCAGTGCAGCATCAAACTTTGTGACAACCAGTGAAGCCATTAAATTGAATGTAGTCAATTTAATGGCTCTTAATCTTCAGCTTAATGCAGCCCAATTACAGTGACTATATATGACATATGAAGACTGGTTAATTGGTACCACCCAGTGGGATCAAGATTTGAAATGTGATTTTTTTTTAAAATGATGACAACACCCTACAGCATACAGCACACTGCTAGTTTCAACAGCTAATGCATCAGTTTCACTGATCTAGAAATGCTGAGTTACAGAGAGAAGCACTGAACAAACAACACTGAGTAAAGAAAGAGATAAAAAACAACAACATGTCAGTTAAATCCCATCATTGCTTTATCCTCGCAAATGTACGGCTCTTAAATATGGATGAGTGAAATCTGCACAAAAGAGCTGCTGGAGAAACTCTCGCCACAGCCTCTTCTCATTCCTTTTCCATAACGGGACAAGAGCAGCTCAATTATTGATAGAGGCAGGTACTGTACTGCCTGTGAGGCGCTAACTCCTGCAATGAAACACTCCGCTGCTGGAGAACGGCCGGGCTGTTTTTAACCACTCATTTGGCCGCTCCACCACCTGTGCTGTGCAAAACCACATCGCACTAGACATAAAACAAAAATGACCCTTTCACATGCAAAAACAAAATAAAAATTTCACAGACTAAATCTCTGATGTCATGCCTTATGGATGTGCAATAAAAAATTGATGGCCAAGAGATAAGAAAGCTGCAAGTTCGCTATGAAAATTTCAGTTTGGGGGTGTGGTGTACAAATAGGTTAAAATATGCGTGTGAGGTGGAGTGCAGCATGACTGATATACAGCTTAAGTGGAATTCTGGTGTTCAGGTGCATAAGGATAACATATGGAGGACTGCTGGGGGATGAGATGTCTTTGGCTGCACTTGAGAGAAATAAACCAGCACGGGGCATTACCAGACGGCCCCAGCTGCTGTAACTGCAGCCCTTCTCCTGCTGCATCATCCACACAGCCTCACACATGCACGCACACCCTCCCCTTCAAGCTCAGGCATTCACACAACTTGCCCTGCTCTGGCTTCCGTCCCCAAAAGATCTGGTCCCTGAAAAAACTGGTCAGTTTGTACATAAAGTCCGATGTGCTGCAATTCTGGAATATTGCACAGTGAGATTTCCACCTTCGTCATAATACAATTACAGCAGTTTTTGCAAATCCTCCAAGTCTTAGAATATCGAGTATAAAATGAAACAGTTAAGTTTGTGCTAAAAGCAGAACATTGGTAAAATTACTTAAGTCTAAAGACTCAAGACTTTGCAGCATGCTGTCTTTTTCATTTATAGCTTCTAGACTTCATCAGGTCAAATATCAAACTTGAATATTTTTCACAGCGTTCCAGCTTTAGGTAAGTTTTCCTTTAGGTATGACTTGAATGTTTATAAGTATACAGATGGTGCAAAAATGGTGCAAAAACATTTTGTACCAAACCTTGTCCATGTGCCATCTTTCATAAAAAAAGCATACTACAGTTGATATTTTAGAAAGCAAGATCCTTGAAAATAAAATTTAGAGACAACCCTAATTTTTTAAGTGAGAACTACATTTCCCCATATTTTTAGGTGGACTGACCTTTTGAGCTGCCAAGCTTCCACACCTACCACTCCCTGCTCCCTTCAGAGAGTTGGTGATCTCCCCACGGAGAGGCTCTGGTATAGAAATGTTGGTCTCACAGCTGCTAAACTCATCCTCAAGGGAGTCTCATGTGCATACTGTGATATCCCCAAGCGGTTGTGTTCCGACACTTTGCTATGCCACACTAAATACATGAATGAGCTCACTCTCCCTCACACTCAAGGAGCACTGTAACGCTCCCCTCGACGAAAGGGTTTCACAGTAAAGGATGTTTTCCTATTTGTTGCCATGAACAAAAATAATAAATTCTGCAATTAATTTCTCTGAGCTCTTCGGACGAGAAATTCCAGGGCGTCAGTGTGCCAGGAAATCTCTGTAACACCAATTAAATGTCTTCTCACAAAGCAGGTCAGTGAAGTGAGCGAATAGTTACATTTCCAGTGAGGTGTAACGATTATTGTGTTTATTGTGCTCATTGCTTGGCTGGCAGCCTAATGAATTTTCCATTTTGCCATTTTGGAGGCTCAAAAACTAATATTGATGAAAGTGGAAAACTGCATGGATTATCGCTCCCATCTGCTCCTATTAATGCTTTAAACACATGAACCCAAATCAGCTGTGAGACGAGTGGGGACGAGTCCTCCCGGTTGGAATCAATTTGGCATTTTGATCAATACAGGAAAAATTAAAATCACAATGATAAAGAAGTTTTGTCCTAGCAGGACGGTGTGCGTTCATACCACACCCTGTCATTCGGTTGTCAGCAGCTCTATTACAGCCACACATTCCCCTGCACACATGACCAGCAGGCACAGCTAAAAGTGTATATTTCAACTCTTAAACTTCACACAAGCACATTGACTAAGATTAATCTTCTGATTTCAAACCCTGTGACTGACCACAACTTTTTTTTAAAGCTCTAAATAAAGAATCTATATAGTTATAGACAGATGCTGGTGGAGACTTAAACCAAAGATTTAAGCCTTTTTAGATGAACGAGGAACTAAAAAATGTTCATAAAGTCATGTTTTCCATTTTACTGGCTGCAGCGTAATAACCAGCCACAGTGTATTTAAAAGGAATTGTTCACCAAGCACATGAGTGGAAAATAAAGCATGACACAGAAGTCTGATGTAATACCACACATGATCTCAGAGAAGCACCAAGTCATAGAGTTTACTTGCAGCTTTTTTTTAAACTAATTCTCACTGGTGGGACTCTGCACCTGTTAGCCTGCTGCCTACCACCTCCTCTCTGCATCCACTGCGAGATCCACTCCACTGCATAAAAAGTACAGTGTGGTACAGGCAGTACAGGCAGGTAAACCTTCTACCTTTAGAAAAAGGAACACATCAGACCTTTGCCAGTGACTCACCTCTCAGGAGCTTCCTCCGATGCTGGTCCAAGTTTCGGAAGGCAGGATCGTATTTCTCGCCTGTTTCTAGTATCCTGTAATAACACCAAAGAAGAAAAATGCTGCTATTCCATCTAAGTGCTCAGAGAGCAGACTTGACTGAGAGAGCACAGGAGAGAGGAGAGGAGAGGAGAGAGGGAGGAGAACGAAAAGACAGAGAGAGCGGGTGTCCTATTACACACTCTTCACTGAAGTCCCCCCTCCTCCTCCTCCTCTTCCTCCTCCCCACCCCTCCTTTCCACGATCGTCCTCCCTCTCTCCGTTAACTAGACAGCAAACAGATCACATGCGCAGCTTAAAACATCAGAGAGGCAGAGGACGTTTACCTCACCACAGTAAGAGGGTGAAGCCCGAAAAGGTCAGGCACACTCACATCACAAACAGATTGCATTGCTTTTAATCTGTGGGTGATCCACTAGTTAGATTGCCTCCAGTGATACCAACGAAATCAGATGTTTTCTGCTCCTTTCCACTTTTATGGGCCTTTTTTGTTTTCCACTGGGAAACAAACTATTTTAATTACTGGGTACTTGAAACTTTGCAAATCAAATAATCGTCAGATAAGAAGCATTTTCTCTCTGAAGATGGTTCAAATATGAACTACAGTCATGCTCACCACTATGCATGACATCACTAAAGTCAGGTGATGTCTGTGTAGTCAGCTGTTATGTTAAATATGACCCACATTGCCCAATAAGTATAGCAATAGTATTGATGGTCTCTTTTAGCACTTGCCTGAAAGTGATGGGAACATATTGAGTTTGCAGATCATGAACAGAATTATGACCATGAACAAAAGAAACTGTGGGATTTTTAGAAAGATCTCAACATCAATAAAGATTTCACTTTGTTTTTTACTAAATTTAAGGGGTTTTCATCTAATCTGGACATCAGGGGAACACCTATAAGCCAATATAAGTGCCATGCTTCAGAAGAGCATTGCCACCCTCTGAGCAAACTGACTATCTTGGATGAAAAAGAAAGAATATTACTTTGTTTTTTTCCATCAAAGTCTTTGAAAAGACAAAGAGCAGTATAAAAGTGATATTTTTCTCTTACCCTTGTTATTTATCCGGTACACAAATATGATTCACAACAGGCATGAAAACAGAACCACTCTAAAGTGTGCAGATGACTCTTGTTATTGTTAGTCCAGCTCCAGGATAATGAGACCAGCCAGGGCCTGTCATTGATTACTGTGTTAAATATCACGATCTTCAGTTAAACATATATGACAAGAGATATGATCACTGATTCTTAGAAAATATACTCATACACAAGATTAAATCATTAATGGAAAGATGTTAGGGGAATGTTCTCACATTTAGAAATCTCTTAACTCCAAACTGAACTGAACAAACGGTGCAGCTGTGCATAAAAAAAGGCACCAATGTCTGTTGAGTTTGAGGAAACTTTCCAAAATCCACATTGATAATTTTATTTCGAGTCTGTTTTATTCTCTTCCTTGGTTCCATGGTTTGGATACATATCTGTAAAGAACAAAAGCAGATTAAATCAACTTGTTAAATGGTTAAAAGAGGCCACAGCTGAGCCCAGCGTCCCCGAGCACCAGACAGTCACAGCAGTAGGCTGGCTCTATTATATTTGATCACTCGCACTTTTCACACTGAGCTCCAGTTTCCAGCCTTTCAGTCCCAAAGTTCAGAACAACAAGGTTTAAAAACAGCTTTGTTCCAGATTCTCCATTATTATTTATTAATTTTTATTCCTCACTATGTTGCGTATGCTTGTCTGTTGTCTGTGTTTGTGTTGAAAAAGTGCACGTCAGGATGGATGACTCATTTTACTGCAGACCAGATGTACCAGCGGGTGCAAATAA
This sequence comes from Aulonocara sp. 'chitande type north' Nkhata Bay, assembly GCF_057382095.1. Classification (NCBI taxonomy): domain Eukaryota; kingdom Metazoa; phylum Chordata; class Actinopteri; order Cichliformes; family Cichlidae; genus Aulonocara; species Aulonocara sp. 'chitande type north' Nkhata Bay. The sequence continues at coordinate 27,193,851 of NC_141360.1, read as the reverse complement.
AGTAACCTGAACCTGAACTTGAATGTGTAGCGATTCTGATAAATTGAAAAAAATCACTGTTAACACACAGTTACTTTAAATGAGCTCAGTGAGGAAAGCTTGGCCAGCATGGGAAGCTTATAAAGCTATATTGTGTAAGTAAACCCTGCCAAACCTGCTTCAACGTAATTATTTATTCCAGTACAGATTTTGCAGCTTCAACTCAAGGCGTCAGGAAGACTTGGCCCTAAACCCGAGCGCTACAGTATGTAACATCAGGTACCACTCACAGCAAGCCTTTGATTTAACCTTGTTTCCACACTAAGCTGCAGAGAGATACCATGCAGTTTCGATTTTTGTAAAATTCATGTGAAAAGGTGTTTTTTTTTCTTCCCCCTTAGCTGGGTGTCACATGTCACTTCAGTGCAGGTATATGAGGCAGGATGTTAAGGATTTTCCACTTTAGCACAGGGGTTTCATGGAAATATTTGAGCAGATTGCTAAAAATCAGAGCACAGGAAAGAGAAAATAAAAGGTGGTGTGTGAGCCAGTTCTCTGATGAATACATCTGATGGTAAGAAAAAGTAAAACAGGGGGAGGAAAGAGAGGATCACTGGTGGCTCAGACAGGAGGAAATAATTACCCCTCTCCTTGACAATGGAGCCAGATTTACGCCTCTCCAATTAAAGTGTCAGGATGGCCCGCTAGAGGGGTGCAGGTTTTTCATTGGTGCATGAAGACTATATTGCAAGGTCCTCATAGGTGGAGGAGGAGAAGAATAGAAAGAGGTGGGTGAGAGCAAAATTGAGATGAGGCGTATCTTTTACGGTCCCCGTGACAGAGCCGCAGCAGTAAATTAACTTGATGAGAGTGGAGAGCCAAAGTGGGGGTGACAAATGGCAGACAGGTGTGCTGTCTGACATGACATATGATTATAGAGGACTTTGTCATACAGTAAGTGATTGTAAAAGAGATGAATTTGGTCCAATGTTTTTATCTTTTATTCCCAAATATTATGATAAGTGTCTTGAGTCTGGCCACTTAGCGTCCAGTCAGAGTCTCTGTTACACAGACTGTATCTGACAAGCGCTGTGCTGTGTTTCTGTGCGTGAAATGGTCTTCTCACTTAATCTCTCGGCCATGCACACATGTGCCTTTGAAAAAAACCTGCCCCTAGTTAACGGTGCAGATGTTATGCATTTGTCATGCTGATGTTAAAAGCACAGACCAAGGTTAGGGGAGGACCTCCTATGGCGTTCGCCTTATCACATGCACATTTAAACACTTGCCAACTCACATGGTCGGCACTAACACATTAATATACTGTCAGCACCAGTGTTATGTTTGATTCTTTTAGCTTCTTCTTCTCTTTTTCCTTTTACAGTTTTGTATTCGATGACTTTAAAAAACACAGTTAACTGAACACAGTAAAGCCCGCATATATTGAGCTATTTGTTTTTTTATGTTACTATCAAATGTTTCAGATCTTCAGTAGATTTTAATATCAAACAAAGATAATCGACGTAAAAAGTAAAAATTCAGTTTTTAAATGATGATTTAATTCATTAAGGGGAAAAAAGCTATCCAAACCTATCTAGCCAAAATAAAGTATTTAGTATTCAATCATGTATTAACTGTGATTAATCAAATGTGTTGGAAAGCTGAATTTAGTTTGACTAGCCTGATTACTCCTACTACTACTCCAAGAGCCTATTGATGACTCATCCAGGAGGGGAAAAAAGAAACTAGAACAACATCTAAAGGACTGCAGGCCTCGCTTGTCTCATTTAAGGTCAGGGCTCATGATTCAGCAATAAGAAAGAGAGATCACAAAGACTTGTCTCGTATTTGACACAAAAACATCCTGATGATCCCAGAGACTACTGGGAAAATATTCAGTGGAAGGACGATTGCACGAGCAGCCATAGTTGATGGAAGCATGAATTCTGCTCTCTACCATAAGATCCTGAAGGAGATTGTTTGGACATGGATTCGCCTCCTGAAGGTCAAGCAGAGTTGGGTTATGGAGCAGGACAATTATCCAAAACGGACCAGCAAGTCCACCTACGAATGACTTAAAACACGAAGCTAAGCAAAGGTTTTTGACTGGCCTACACAAGGTCTCAGATTGAGATGCTTTAGCAGGCCCGTTATTCTCCAATGTAAAACTATTCTGCAAAAACAAGTGGACCGAAATACTTCCAAAGCGATGTAAAAGGCTGAAAAAACAAAAACAAAAAACCAGTGCATATTTTTTGTGCCTTAACTTCTAAATTCTTAGGTTAATTTTAAGTTAATAATTACAGTTGGAATCACATTACATTTTATTGTTTGTATTTGCTTATGATTTCCTCCTGGATTGTTCTTTTATTCTGTTTCTGGGAAGCTGATTTAGAGAAGTTCATTACTAATCTAAAGTAAAAATAAAAAATAAACACAAATTACACAAATTACAACTAACATAAAGTTCTAAGTGTGAACATGGCAGATTTCCCTGCTTGATAAAATTACCTTTAAGACATATCTGGGACATCTAAAGACCTACTTTTTCACAAACTTTATGAATATTCTAATTATTTCTATTTCAAAGCTGCTGGGCACAAGAACTCTTCACACAAAAAGTCCTTTCTTAGTGCTGACAGTATCTCAGTGTCTATTCTGACATTTTGTCCAACATTCTTCAAATGCTGTCTGAGAACTTGTAATGAAAGTTCCTATTAAACTTGCATTAGCACAGCAATACCGTGCACTGCTTTTGAACCTCCAACTGATCAGTTGGCCGTGCCACATGCATTTTTTTCTGCATAAGTCAAACCAGATTATTTTTCTCCATCAGGGCAGCTGCTCTGAGTTTACATATGTTCCTTCCATCTGTGGGGCTGTGGCATACTTCTGTGAAAGTGAGGAAAAACAAAAGGCAGAGATGTGAATAATGGCACACTAATTAGCTTGCTAAGCACCAAAGGGCAGATCTGATAAATGCTAAACAGGACTATGCAGAGTCCTTCACGTTCAACAGCTCACTTTGAGAGATTAATCGAGAAGTTTAGTCACCCCTGCAAAAAGAGATGAGGAATTCTGCCAGAGTCACGCTCTGTGTCAAAACATCTGGAGAGAAATCTCTCAGTGCCTCTTTCTCAGCATCTGAAGTCATCAACTGGAATACACGTATTACAGTACAGTGGTGTAAAGGGAGTCTCGAGTATGACTTTCTCTGTGAGAGGGTAATTTTAACAGAAAGATGTCCGCTGTGCATGAGCTCACATTGCAAATTAAACATAATATCCAGCACAGACTGACACAGAAAAGATGAAAACGGCGAGGACAGACAGAAACACTGGTGATGAGCTAAAGAAAGGAAACAATTAGTGAGCTCATTAAAGTGGCTCATTTGTCCACTGACTAATTATTATTTGTTCCGTCTGACCTTGAATCTGCCTGGATGCTCTCATTCAGTTTTTCCACTAAATTTTTTTCCAGTGTTATAATGTGCTCACAGTATAAAGTCACAATTTCTCAAAGAAAAACAGAGATCACTGTAAAATCTATGAATTAAAATAAGTGCATTAATTTACCTGCTATATATGCCATCCTAAACCATTGCTGACTTGGAAAAAATATGCTAATTACTGTCCACTCACAAAGAACAAATTGTCCTAACTTAGCTATCTTAAGTAAACAGTACTGACCGCGTATTAGATTTTACAGTGATGCCCACAATGCTCTGTTCAATGAAATGGTAAGGGTGTGAGAAACCCACATATTTGATCAGGGTCTAACTTATCTTACTGGAGATATCACTTGTTACTTTCCACAATACCTTGTTGGGATTTGTGAATGATAGGACCTGGCTAAAAAGTCTTGGGACATCCCTCATTTCGTCATAACTTTTTTGGAAAATGACAGATGTTTGTAACAATTTATTGAAACTTCTAAACATGTAAAGATAGTATATAAAGTCAGAGAACCTACACCGAGTGAGTTAGAAAGAAAAGCGACTGGACTTCTTTAAGTTTCTTGAAGATGTTTCACCTCTCATCTGAGAAGCTTAAGGTAAGCAGCCTAAACTCTCTTAGCCAAACTTTCTTACAGTTTCTTCAACTAGTCTTCAGAAATAAATCTGGAGGCCTACTTTTGCTCTGTTTGTTGTCAAGATGACCCCACACTGCTTTGCTTTTTTGTGTTTTGAACTCTGGGTAGACCGACCCATGATTGGTGGTTTTCCATGGTGTTATTACTATCCAGGCATGCTTTTATTGCATTGTTATGCTCAAAAATAAAGCCACTGGCAATCAGACACTGCAGCCCTAAACCATGAAAGCTTCCACCTTGTTTTACAGATGGCCACAGACACTGCTCTACTTCTCTCCTGACTTCATCCATATATACTTACAATTACTTACCATAAATGTCACATTTGGATTAATTACTCCATTACTCCAGACCTGTTAGCATAACTCAGCCTTTTCTGCCTGTTTCCCTGCCACAGTGGCTTCTTGACCCCACCCTTTCACTGAGGCTATTTCTGATGAGGTTTCAGTGAACAGTAAATGAATGAACTTAAAGGGCCAGATGCATCTCTTAGGTCTTGTGTCAGGTCTTTGTTGGACTGTGTCTTATTTCCTATTTCGTGATACTGTTCTTCTGCTGTAGATAGTTTGCACAGGGTATTAAGCTAAGCCTCAACTGGTCATGTAGATGGGCTGGACTGAAAATCAATAACATAACCAATATTTAAAGACAAAAACTTGCTCTGAAAGCCTTGAAAAGTGTTGCTCAAGACTACTTTAAAAATGATAAGAAAGTCTATATAAAGAAATGAGTGGTGACTCAAGACTTTTGCATCATACTGAGTATTTTAAGATAACCTGCAAACAAAGCCTGGAAGATTTTAACTCTACGTTCCTTAATGTCGTCAAGATGTGTCAACAATATCAAACTATTAGTATACACTACCTTGTAATTTCCTCTGTAGCTTAAAGCCCCTCTGTCCCAGTTCTACCTGGCACACGGGTAATTTCTCATATATGTCTCTTCTCCCTTCTCTGCACATCATTTCCTGTCTCACACTTTTCCATCTTAGTGGGGGGGAGAAACACTGAATCAAATTAAAAGTTCTCTACTTGAGGCATTAACTTCCAAAGAGGAACTAATACAATCTGGCTATGATTTATCCCCACTTCCTGCTTCTTGTAGCTGCTGTACATGTGCATGTGATACACATTTCCACAGCAGCACAGAGTTCAATCCTCATGTCTTAATAGATTTTATAGTGAACAACACCCACATCTATATCACTCTAATAAACTTAATGAGCTTACATATTGAACAGCCTCTGTTACAGTGATTGTGGCTTTCAGGGGCAGCTTCGAGAAGCCTCAACTGGGATGTACGCTTACTCGTCTGTAAGCCAGTTTCAGGTTATTCTCAAGTTCTCTATCAGGACTTGGAAGTGACATCCAATAGTCATTTCTGATTTTCTGATACAGAAACAGTCTGTCACATTTGAAAATATTTTACAAAGACTGTCTTGAGTTTAGGTTTAGATTTCCCCTAAAGTGGCTTCCAAGAAGGGAAAAAAATATCTTCTCACTGTATGACTGCACATCTGTTTTCTCATGATTAGAGTCATGTCGTGCCTCTTATGCGTGGAATCATTCAAATTCAAGATGCCACTTTTTTATATGCACATCACTGAAAAAAATATTAATAACTGTTTTTTGTTTATCATTTCAAATCAGTATCTCTTGGGGTTTAGCAAGACATATTTGGTATTACTTGAAATTGGAAATCAAGCTCCTTGGATGTAAAAGATAGACCCACTGCTGTAGAGACTGATTACATCTTTGGCAGGCCCTTTTTATGTAATACATCAAGTGGACAACTCAGCCAGCAATATGTTCATTTACCAAAAAAAAAAAAAAACTGTACATATAAATGTATGTGAGAAATGCATGAGATTGCGAGACATATTGATGAATGCAAAATACGATAAGGCATCGTTAAATGAAATCTGTGTGGTATGAGGTGACATTAATTGAAACATCCAGTGCAACAGCTTTTTGTCAAGACCAGGCTGGTAATGCTGGACAACATTCAGTTTAATAACAAAACTTTTTGAGCAGAGGGGATTTTTAATAAACCGCAACAGAGTTCAGTGGTGGGAGGCCAGCATGATATGGATATCTGGCGCATATTCTGGATAAGGCTGATAGTTTGGGGATTACACTGTACCAAGAGGCTCTGTGTTTGGAATGAGTGCTTGGACTTGTGCAAGTGACAGCTGCTGGGAGGAGAGTCCTGGAAGCGGATCCTGGAATAATGGAGTTACTGGAGAGTGGCGAGGTTGTAAGAATGATAGGTTTGGGAGGGCCATTCGCCACAGAACTGGGGATGCACGAGCGGCAGCGCCAGTACAGAGGAAATGGATGGATAAATTGGATATTTGGAAGGCTGATGGTGTTGGATACCATTCAGGTGGTGGATTATTGGATGTCTAATACCCACTGAGACAGTCTCTGGAATAAAGAGCGTATCTCAAGAAAGGGGCTGAGACTAGAGCTTGTAAGGGACATACACAGTAGACTCCAGACAGAAAAAGAAGAGATGTATCCCTAATGAAAGTCAGAATGAAACTGGTGACAGTAAATATAAAATACAGCACATATAAGCAAGAAGAGACACTGACAAAAAGCTTGGGGCTGACATTTTGGGAAAGACAGAGTTTATTATGTCAGAACAATTATTCACACATCCTGGATACATGAAATAAAAGTGCTTGTTTAGTGGAATGTCCTACATCCTTCAATGGCAACACATTTACCCAGATATGCATTTAAATTTGGCCTTACTTGTGAAGCATTAACTCCTTTCTGGCGGCGGATGTTGAAACTGCATAAAGAGGGTGCTGAGGATATTAAGCTAAGCCACTCTGAGGCAGCACAGATGCTCTGGGTGTGGGTCAAATGTGATAAATAAGAGAGACAGCATTCAAATTGATGTAAGTGGTCTTTCGGGCAGGTTTAGCAATGTTTAACAATTTGTTTTTGTTAAATGTCTGAAAGTAGGTTTGATTTGAAGAATCTCAGCAAAAATAGACTGTGAAAAGATCTGTAGATAGTCATAATGAAATCAAGTCTTCATCATTACATACACCTTTGACCTTTTCACTTCCAATGGCTATATATTCAATTTTATCAATGCATGTAATCCTGAAACCCAGGATGGGCTATAATTACATCACATCAACACACTGAAAATTAGGTGAAGGCCATTTTTTTCTGGTTCACATTCTCTTTCTCTGTCTCTCCAGAGACGTTGACACCGTGTATCAGTTGGAAGAACAGAGAAAAAGTAGGTAAAGGCTTTGGAGTGATAGCGAACAATTATAATCATCAATGAATATTAAACCCTACCTAGCTGCTCCTGTTATATATCTTGCAGTTATGCTGGAACTTCTACTTACCTTTTAACAAAGAGTCCAAGTCAATGCTTTTAATTGTGTTTTGAAAATTTGGAAACTGATTCTGCAGCTTCCTCCTGCATATTAACTCTCATTCTTTATGTCTGCTTGTCTTTAAAGAGACACTAACAGGCTCAGTTGGTGCTAGTTTTTAACCCAGTGTAACAAGTGCTCCATCATTCAAAGTTAAGGAAATAGGCAACATATTGCACATGTACAGGTAATCTGACATTGTAATCGAAATAGATGAATTCCTCTTTTGCTCTTTTCCTTTATAGTGAAAGGTTGCTATTTGCAGTTTGAACACACATTCATTCAAATCGAGGCCATTAGCTTAATAAGTTATTGTAATGATGAACGCGTCAGTGAGACAAAGACAAACTTTAAAATTGAGCACGGGAAGATGGAACAAAACCTAATCACAGAGTCCATGTTGGTCTGTCAGCTCCTGCTCATTAACTTGCCAAAGCAGTTCCCATCTCATTACCGAGTCGTCTGCTACATTTTATTGGATTTCTTCACTCATTTCCCTGAACTGTCACTGTGTCAGACTTCCTCGTTTTACACAATGTAAAATTATATCAGACTTGCACCCTACAAGTGCAAATTCTCTGGAAGAACAACTTAATGATGACTACATTTTTTAAACCTATATGTAAAATAAATTATGAAAAGATATATAAATGTAAGATTGGCTAAGTACATGGCTGGCTACAGTAGCTTTTCCTGTTTGTTGATTTTGCAATACCTCATGCTAGGAACATGTTGGTTTAACCTACATTTAAACTTTCAAATCAGCAGCGTATTCCTGATTTGGCCAGTGGTATGAACTTTGACGAGACCCTGCAGTGATTACTTTGAATAGTAAACACCCTCAGTCACTGATAGAAATGAGATAAAACACACCATCTGGAAGGAAGAAAGTATTCTGACGGTGAAAGTAAAGCCTGTTGCAACAAGCACAGTCCACCCCAGAACCATTCATCATAATTCAGGACAAGTGACAGCACATAGGAGGGCGACAGAGATAAAAATCTTGAGGTATCTGCTATCTTTTTTCATCTGAATTCCTTCTGTTCGGCTGTCACTGTGGATCACTGGCGTGACCTCAGATCCCTCTGTACCACATCCACAGGAATTTCAATCAGGTAAAGAGGATATTTTTCTTCTTGATCATTTCAGAGCAACAACGTCACTCAATAGTTGTCGCTCCATTCAGTGTGGGTCAGGATCATTTATACTCTGTGGGCCTTCTCAGCTTTAAGCTCAGTGTCAGTTTTCAGCAGTCATGATTGTCCAGTCGAGCCCTAATTAATAGTTGGGGTCAGCTGTCTATCACTGACCTGGTGTCAATCACATATTGACTGACTGATTAGTGAAAAAGGAGAAGCTGCTTATGTTCTGCTTTTGCTGCAAGTCTGTCATGAATTAGCATGCAGGTCTCTATCTTAGTTCTCTGAAAAAGATTGTAGCAGTTGGATGAGAGGGTGGAACTGAAGGGTTATCAGTTAACTAGCTGACTAGTTTATGATCATAATTGAGTGCATAATTGGTTTGGCTGGAGAAAAACAGGATTGAACTGCGGATCAAAGTTTGGTCAACAAACGGTTGGAAGTCAAAGGGAAATGTTTCACTGTTAGGTTTCCAGATTAACAATCATCAAATGTGGACATTAAAACCAAAGAGATTATACTTTGAATGCAATTTTGTTTAATCTAGAACATGTGCATTGTTAAAATCCAAGATATCAAGGAGTGCTATACCAGTAGCAGTGAAGGCAGGAATCAATGTAGCTTTGAGTCCTAGCCTCAAGCAGGATAAAGGAGATGGATAAAGAGGTCTATTAAGCTTACTTTTTTATTACAAGCTCAGGTTTGTTTTTTCATTTTCAAAATCCAATTTTTTAGCCACAACTCGCGCTGACTCAATAGACGCTGCTTCAGCGACTGTTTTAGCCTCACAGTATTCAAAAGTTTGCAGCTTCAATATCCAATATGGTCATTTTTTAAATCTGATATTTTATTACATATTAACTTTCTCCTTAGTAACAAATGTATTCTGTTCTGCGACCATCACTGAGATTATGGAAATGTAGAGAAAGCCATTTAAAAAATAACATGTACAAAGTGTTTAACTAAATGGGGGCTAGTGACATTCATCTTGGATAATGTAAACAGCTGAAGTTCCTTTAAAGACCCTTGATGATCCTTTAAAACATCAGCGGACGGCTAAAGGGGGCATTTCAATACAAGCATGACACTGTTTGAAGTGTAAAGATAGATGGAGCATTAAAAAAATATAGCAGTATCTTAAGCTATCTAACTATCTATATTTTTTAGGTTCAAAATCGAGTACCCTTTACCCCAATATGAATAAATCTCAAGGTTTTGCACAAAAAAAACCCCTATCAACATCAACTGTGATCATTTTATATACATCAGCAGACGGGATGATAGGATTCATGGAAGCCGCAGCCCCCACACTCTACCTGCATTATGAACAGATGTGCCAGAAGCCAGAGCTCCTGATTCAGCAACCCGTGACGAATGGCTGAATTTCACCAAAGGCCAAGGGTCAAGACATATCCTTTACCCGACCCTGGCATTAGAGACAGATGCATGATGTCAGTTCCCATGTGTTGGGACCGGTAAGGTGACTGCAAACCCTTTGACACACCAAAGACTTCCCCATGGAGCTGCAATCTCGTCAGTTCCCCTGTGAACCGTGAACCTTCAAAATGCCAGATACCAACCTCAAATTATCTGTCCCCAAAGGACCTATAGACTTTCTTCTATTCACCCTCACCCTGCATTACCAAGACCAGTCAGCCCCCAGACACCCACCAAAGCCATTCACCTGTGGAACGAAGCACATAATACAAGAAGAGGTTCAAGTTATATCTCAATCTGTGATTTTGTAGGTCGTCGTTCTCTGTATGTCCTGGCCTTGTAACTCTTGGTTCAGAGCAGCTCCTTTTTTATTATTTATTGAACACAAGGCACGCCCTTTAGTGGACACACTTCCCATAAAATACTGCTGCACTCTTGCCCTTCCGCCAAATTCTCTTCAGGATACATTTTCATTCTTTAGCAGTAAAATGGAAGGAATTATTCAATAAGTAGTTACATTATGGGTTGCAGTTAAAGAGATAAAAACCTTTTTGTATTGAGCAGATGTTATGTTATTATCTCTATGATTACCACGATATATTTCACTGGAAGCCTTTGGAGGCTCAAGTGCCCTGGATATTGTTTTTTTTTCCAGTAAAAATGTGGCTTATTTTACTTCCATACAAGATATTGTTTTGCTTTCTGTGCAATATATTTTTTAATGCCTTTATTTTACAACCATATTATAATTCTCAATAAAACAATGTACTCAGTATAGATACCAAATACTGCACACACCTGCTGTAAATCCATGTAATAAATAAATCCATGTGAAACCAAGGTCCATTTATCAGATTAGAGTGCCTGCACGACAGGACCTGGGCGGATATACTGGCCCCGTGTCACCCACCACATATAAATTGGGCCTTGTGTAAACTTCCTGCTGTTTTATATGCTTCCTGAGGTCAGGGGTGAACTGACGAGCATGACTAATTTCAAAATAAATCAGCATCTGAAAGCATTCTGTCACCGGCACAGTAGAATTGAATTAGCTTTCATTCATTGTAAAGGTTCTCAATTAGCCCAGTTGTTACTCATCTTGACGGATGTTGTTTTTAACCATGAGTCTGCATGCACACGCTGCACAGAGTGTATTGGCTAACACAAGTACAAAACTGAACTTATCATGTTGTAGCGTATAGCACTTTATTCTAGCACTATATGTTAGTTTCTTCTTATAAAGAACTATATTTGGAGTTTTTTGAACCAATAAATTGCACAAAAAGCCAGATATAGTAAAAAAAAATACAAATTAAAAGTAATTTATGTAAACTGATATTTAAGTTATTTTTAAACAACATGTCAGCAGGTTCGACAAGACATTTTCATCTAAAAACAAATTTAATTTTCTGGCAATTAGTTCATGGTTCAGGCTTTAGGGGTTTAAGCTTGTTTTCGGCTTCCAAGTGGAAAAAACCTTAACTTGCTATTGCTCACAGCCACTCAGGCATTTATAGTCTCAGAAGCATGAGTCCCTCTTATTTTGGTATCCTCCAGAATGCCGTTCTCATCCCTTCCCATTATGACATCTGTACTCTCATCAGTCACTTTGTTAGATAGTACTGGTTTGGACTTCCTTTTGCTTTCAGAACTGCCTTAATTCTTTGTGGCACAGATTTAACAAGGAGCTGGAAATACTCCTTCCAGATTTTGGTCCATGTTGACACGATAGTATTACACAGTTACTGCACATCCAAGGTGTACATCTCTTGTTCCACCACGTCTGTGAAGGTTCTCAGTCATCCAGGTCATCGTAGTCAAAGGAGCTTGCAAAGAAAAGCGTCTGGACATCTGTTCCACCACACCCCAAGAGTCCTCTATTAACATTAAAGTGGAGACTGTGGAGGCCATTTGAGTACAGTGAACCATTTTTCATGGTCAAACAAACCAGTTTGAAATGCTTTGGGCTTTGTGAATTGGCATATTATTATGCTAGAAGCAACTATTAGAAGATGGGTACACTGTAGTCATAAAGGCCCAGTTTCCTGTTCTTAGTTGACAGGACTGGCATCTTTTCTGCATATTTTAGTTATAGCAATTGGTTATTTACTCTTGCTTTCCTATCAGTCTCTGAAATATGCGCACTAGCCCTTGGGACACCTACAGCCACATTTAAAGCCACTTAAATCGCCTTTCTTCTGCATTCTGACTCTCAGTTTGAACTTCATCAACTCATCTCGACTATGTCTACATGTGCAAATGCATTGAGTTCCTTAAATTGGGTTGGCTACTTAAATATTTACATTAGCAAGGAGGTCATCAGGCAAACTGAATTAAGTGGCCCGTGAGTGTTTTCTATGGTTTACAGTGAAATGTCTCAATAATTAGTCAGTGGATTACAATGAAATCTTGTCCTTACTTTGAATTAATTGCAAAATCCTCACTCCACCTTACGCTAGAGCATTGTTAGATCAAAGTTTTGTTTTTAAATATGTCACTGAAGTTAGTCCAATCTCAACAAAACTAAAAGACAGACCCATTAACTACTTTGCATTTAGTACTAATGAGCAAATACCTTCAAGTATTAAGTAACTATCAGTAAGTTAAATGTATCTTTTTCACAGAGTCCTTCAGTGTAAACCAGCTGTTTGTCTTACCATCTCAAACTACCCGTGTAGGCATTCCTGAAACAACATAAAACTGTTTCTAATGAAAAGGACCAACAAAGGCAAACACATTTCACGTGCAACAAGAGTAATAAAATCTTATCTGGGAGCAGTTCTGTCCTTTGTGCTCACTTTCTGCTGATATTTGCATGTACTTGCGGTTTGGATAAAGATAGAAACAAAAGTAGAAAGTAGTAAAAAGTGCCATTCTCTAAGTTCTCATGGTGCCTGCTTCTATCACCTTTAAGAAATACACCATTCCAAATTCTACCTGTTGTTAGGAAGCATCTAAACGCATGTAGCCAAACTGTCTTTGTCTTGCTGATATCTGTCGGCTCTTTGCAAACACACACCCTTCACCTCTGCTGTTTCTAACTAATCAGGACTAAAATAAGGCTTTTATTACAGTGGATGAATAAAGTCATACAGGCAGCTGACCTGCGTTCTTAACATTGTTTACTGTTTAGTACCTGTTATTTGTTTGTGCTTTCAGTGTGGGGGCTTCTAAAGGCCACTTAAACCCTAAGTGATACATAGATTGAGGCCCAGACAGTTTAATCAATATGCCCGGGATTAGTGTTAAAACGTTATCATCTGAAGAACTGCCTTAATTAGCGCTACTGCTTTGCTTGCTGGAACTGTTCAGGGCATCTTTGGCATAAAATGAGAGAAAAAGATTGCCAAGTGTTGCTTTCCTTTGAGTCATATTGGTTTATATAAATTAATCGAATCATGTTTTTCTAAATCCCACAAATCCTTATCCATTATTCTGCCATTACAAAGCAGAGGTAATCATGCTGCACTTGAACAAGGTACTTTTACTGAAACGCAGGGAAGTGAGATGACTTCAGAATCAGTTTAGTCTATACATGGTTTATCACAGCTATGAAAATAATACACACAAGAAAATGTCATAGGCTATATATGATGATATTGGTAGAATAGTGGCTCCTGCATTACCGATGTGAGCAAGTTCAGCAACTTGGAGCCTATCACATTTTTTCGATGTAGGCATTGTCCTTGTGCTAAACAATGAACTCTAATTATGCTGCTTATAAGTGGACCTTTCATTGTTGTGGTATGTGTCGCTGCAATATGTAGTCACTTATAGGAAGGTGACGATCCAGGTTTATTTTCTGGGTCCTCATGCCCCAAACATTCCTCCAGCCAGGCTTCCACAGGACAGCATAGTCTGAGCCCCTCCTGATGAATGAGCTCCTCACCCAATCTCCAGAGTACAGACTCCACTAGGTGGAAACTCATTTGCACCGCTTGTCACCAGCATCTCATGGTTTCGGTCGCTATCCACAGCTCATGGTCAGAGGTGAGAAAAGAAGCAGTAAATTGACAGCTTCACCTTCAGCCTCAGCTCTGCCTTCACTACAGACTGTACCGATCTGCCTGTCAATCTCCTGCGACATGTTTTCCCTACTTTAAAGAATATGGCTCATAGAGCAGTTCAGGAAAATAAATCCACAGTACCAGTGTGAATTGTTCAATTTTTTTTTTACCATTATAGAGATTATAGCATGAAGGTAATGCAGTATTTTAGTACAACCATTAGAAATGAAATTTTCCACTTTCCTTATCTAGTCTGAGTAATCCTGGCTAAGTTTGAAATGCATGGAGAGAAGATTATATTGTGCTGGGAGGATATGGCTATGACTTCATTTTATACGGCAGGCAGCTGCTGTGTCCAAGGACAAGCCTGCTTAGTTAAAGAGAAGGGACCGCAGCAAACAATTATGAACATATGTGAGCAGGAAGCAAAAATTAAGTTAGCTTTTGAAACAAAGGCAAGCAAGACTATCATTTGCCAGTCATTAAATTTTAGTACAGATTTTTGTTGTTTGGCTTGCCAAAGTTAGCATGTTCATTAATCTAATGTTCTCAGTCTAGCAGCCCCTCCACCTACATGTCATTTTGTCTGCTATACAATTCAACTAAAATAAGGCCTGTCACTCTCCATTTTCTTGATTACCTCTGCAGTGTGACCTCTTACAGATTTACACTTAACCTGGGATGACATCAGGTCCAAATCAATAATCAAACAGTACACGTCTAAAACAAAAAGAGCATTTTTGCTTAACCAGTGCCCATGTTTTAAGTAAATGAGCTGCAGGACAGCAGCGAGAAGCCAAGATGTTTAATTAGTTCGACCCTGCAAGTGCCACGGGACCATCTCCACCCCGAGCAGATGAATAGTCTTAATTGGCTGAGTGAAAGATCAGGAATACTCAAAGGTAATTCCATTCAAGGCTTTGATTGATTAGGTCAGAATTAACCTGTACACCCAGTTTCCCAGGGGAGTGTGTGGCGGAGATCTTTGTCTCAATTGCAGATTGGTTTAGGC
Organism: Aulonocara sp. 'chitande type north' Nkhata Bay; assembly: GCF_057382095.1. NCBI lineage: Eukaryota > Metazoa > Chordata > Actinopteri > Cichliformes > Cichlidae > Aulonocara > Aulonocara sp. 'chitande type north' Nkhata Bay. Next base: position 27,178,782 of record NC_141360.1, on the reverse strand, counting down.
ATCCATCTGGTACACGTGAAGCCATCCCCATAAAGAGACCAGTTACTTTCTAGAATTACCACGCTTAAGATTTCATGCATGCATGTCAGCAAAATCTCATAGCCAGCAATAAAAGTTTGTTTTATTTTTTTGACAAAGGTGGCGGGTGATAAAGAAGAAAAGAGATGTAAAAACCCATCTTTTTGGGTGTGTTTCAGCTTGAAAAGCACTATGCTGAGATAGTTATTAAACCTCTCTTGCTTTAACTCTTTACCATTTGAACGCCTGCTGGGAATAACCCTTAAAGCTCTTTTCTGAACTGTGTGGTTTCTGTTATATTTCAGGGCTGATGTAGGACAAAATGGGGTCACCAGAAGTCAGTCAGGGTGGTCTCTGCCTATTCAACAACGCTTGGAAAAACCCAGAAACTATTCTAAAGGTTGTCAAACTGCACCTATATTGATATATACTGAGGTGTCAAATGTCGTCTTTATGGGGGAAATAGTAAAATTGTTTGTTGTTTACCCTTTGAGGTATTATCACAAAGATCACAGTTGCTTGCAGCCTAATTTTTAAGAAACATGATGTTTATAAGTGGCAAAATCCAGGAGAAAAACTGTCGTGCCTAAAAATTGTTGTACTTGTTGGCTTTAACCATATTAGTGTGGGCTGCATTTTAAAAACAGCATCTGTAAAAGTTGTAGTTTGAAAAGTAAGTGACCATAATTTCAATCATATTTGCTCTCAAGGAAGATAATTACCCATAAACATAACTGTGGCAGAAACTATAGTCTCCAGCAGCCTCACAGCTTATACTCACATTTGCCAAGCACACAAAAACCAACAGAGCAAATCTGAGATATGCACTTTTGACGTGCATGTTAGTGGCAGCGGTCTGTAGCTGCAGACAGCAGGACAGGAAGCTTATATTATGTGCAAATTTGAGCCTGACACCAACAGTAATAATAATACATTTTATTTGAAAGCGCCTTTTAAGGACACTGTACAAGGTAGAATAATAAAAGCAACATAAAAGCAAACAGTTTACACAATCATAAAAGCATAAGACATAAAACAGATTTAAAATAGCAGAGTGGAGAGGTTATGTGGGATAAGCTATTTTGAACAAGTTAGTTTTGAGTTGGGACTTAAAGAGAGAGAAGGAAGAGATATTTCTTAAATCAGGAGGTAGGGAATTCCAGAGTCGAGGAACAGAGCAGCTGAAAGCCCTGCTCCCCATGGTGGCCAGACGGTGGGAGGGAACAGAGAGAGAAAGGGAAGAAGAGGATCTAAGACACTGAGATGGGGCGGTGATCCGAACCAGATCAGAGAGATATGGAGGAGAGAGATGATGAATAGCCTTAAATGTGTACGAGAGTATTTTGAAATTGATACGATATTTGACCGGGAGCCAATGAAGCTGCTGCAAGGCAGGAGTGATGTGGTGGGTAGAAGGGGTCCTGGTGATGATACGGGCAGCAGAATTCTGGACACGTTGGAGCTTGTGGATGGATTTTTGAGTAAGACCAAAATAATTGAATTACAATAATCAATCCGAGAAGTAACAAGGCTGTGGACAAGAATGGCAGTGACATGTGGGGTGAGAAAAGGACGGAGATGATTAATGTTGCGCAATTGAAAATATGCAAACCGAGTAACATTATTAATATGTGAATTGAAAGATAAAGTACTGTCGAGGATGACACTCAAGCTTTTCACAGAGGAAGAAACGAAGACCGGCGAGTTATTGATAGTAACAGAGAAACTGTTGGTTCTGGATAATGTTGATTTAGTGCCTACCAAGAGAAGCTCCGATTTATTACTATTGAGTTTGAAAAAAATTAGAAGAGAACCATGAATTTAGTTCGGCTAAACAAAGGGTGAGGGAGGATGGGGGAAGAGCAGAATCAGGTTTAGTGGACAGATAAAGTTGGGTGTCATCAGCATAACAGTGAAACTGAATATTGTATTTATGAAAAATGTGTCAGAGCGGTAGAAGGTGGATAATGAAAAGAAGGGGCCCCAGGTTGCTGTGTGTTTAGTCGAAGGATTTCCATCTCTAATTTTGTTGACTCAAGTGCCTTGAGTTGGGATTTAACTATTGTAGTTTATTGTCTCTAGGACTGAAAAAAGAAACCACTATAGAAGTGCTAAAAACTGCATTTCCTCGAGTGGCCACTTGAGATTGACAACAAAAACTAAACATACAGGTTTATGTTCAGAGAAAGATTTTCAATCAAACATGGTTCCGTGCAGTCCCACACAATCCTAGCACTTTGCACAAGGCAGATTAACTATCCTTGAGGGCTGGTTGACAAGTTGGCCAGAACAGGGAATGGAGGTACAGCAGAGTTGACCAGGAATGGGAGAAGCATTGAAGAATCGTTCAAGACTAAAAAAAACAGAGCACAGGCAGTAGCAGCAGCGGGCGGTTTTCATTGTTTTCACTCAGTTTTACTTCAGCTGTTTGTATGTTATAAATTCCCTCCTCTCTGCTGTGGTTGGTCCATCAGCCCACAGGCCAGTTGTACCACATATTTCTGACACTGCCTCCATCTGAAAACAAACATTCTCTGCAGGTAAGTCGGCCAGTCTGTGACTCCCCGTGTACTGCCTGTGCGCTACCCCTGCTCAAGTTACCCTCTGCTGGCTCGCTGTTAAAATGCCCACCTTAATTACACTAAAAAGCAGGTTTTTAGTGCTGTTAGCCAAAACTAAACATGGTTTTTCTTGCTACTTTTAATTTCCCAATTTATAAGAAATGTGAAAACTGACCAAACAAGCATACTAGTGCTAACCAATAACTTAGTAGCCCACTCAATTGTCCATGTTTGTTCACTTTTGGCACCCACAGTGTCACGGTCCCCGTGTCTCTCTGGTTGGCCCACGCTGGCTACAGGTTTTGTTGTTGTTAGTTTTGGTTTTTTGTCTCTCCTCCTCCTCTCTGCCTGGGTGGAGCTCATTACGGGCTGTCACTCTTGGCCCACGCACCCGTGTGATGGTGTCCACCTGCGGCTGATCTGGCTGATTTCCCCAGCTGCTATTTAAGGCAGTGGCACAGAGCAGCTCACCGCTGGAACGTCGAACCACCTGAGTTCGTGCTCGCGGCATATTCAAAGAAGAATCGCTTACACGTGTTTTATGTTGTGGAACTAACCTTTGACCTTCTGTCTGTAGATTCTGGACCGAATCACCGGACCTGTCCAAGTGGGGGCAGTGTGTGGAGTGTTGGAGCGAGTGCGGATGAAGAGGAGTGCGTGTGTGCGGAGGAGCGGTGGCGGTGACTGAGTGGAAGAGGAAGCGTGTGTGTGGATTCCCCTCCCCCCTTCTCTCCCTGGAGCCCTGGACCCCCTCCCAACTCACTGTACATATATTTTGCACTAAGGTGATCCCTATTGTAAATAAATCCCCTTTTTGTTTCCTTGAAAGAACTGTCTGCGCGTGGGTCCGTTCAGTAGCCATGACACACAGATGCTAATATGAAACTTTAAAATGCAGAGTCCACAGACTAGCCGATAATGTCATCGTGGCTACATCCATCCTTTAAGTACAGTCTATAGATTTTGATCAACATAAGTAAATCATATTAGAGTGAAATTGAAAACAAGTGAAGAAAATTAAGCTGGAAAACTGAAACATACGAAAGGAGAAGGGAAGATTTAGTGTGCCAGAGTATTAAAGTTTAAATGCTGCCTTAATACAAAAAGTCAATCATGTGCACACATAAATGTGGAAGCAGAGCAGTCGTCCTTGATGATGACAGCAATGATGATGATGATGACAACCCAGCTATGGGTGGGCCACAAGCCAGTGTACTCCTCGTGCTGGTCCCAAGCCTGGAAAAAAAGGGAGTGTTGCGTCACAAAGGGCACCAGGGGTAAAATGTTTGCCAGATGAAATCAATAATCAAGATGTTGAAGATGGAACTGCCAGGCAGGAGAAAAACAGGAACACCACAGAAGAGGTTGGAGAGGAGGAGGACATGCTGAGGGTTGGTGTGACAGAAGAGCAATGATATAGAGGCAGATGATCCACGGTGGTGATCCTTTAAACAGTGGCCAAAGGAAGATGATGATGCAATTTATTTGTATATCCCTACATTTTCCTGTATATTCCCAATGTTTAGTGGATGGGTTTGCATTACTTCTATAATGGTTACAATATTAATCTTACAATTTAAATGTCCTCATTCGTGTACACAGAGGAAACAAGATAACAGTATGTAACACTGTGCGCTCTTCCTGTAAATTTGCCAAGTTGCAGGAGATAAAACAGTGAAGACGTATTGACAGAGCACGACAGTAACCAACATTACAGCAGCCGCAGCATTATTGACTTAGTACAAAGTGTATATTTAATTAACTCAAATGGATTGCAGTGTTATTTACAGGCACGCTGTCCTCAAACCAAGAACTGCATAATTATTATAATAGCAGGAGTTATATTGGCAGATTATCTCATGTAGTTCTTCATATAAGAGGCATTGCTCCCGGCATACTAAGACGTCATGGACTATATGACAAAGAATCTAAATGAAATCATTGATTATGAGGTCAATAATGAAAACAAACCATAACATGTGCATTGGCTGTGTAGTCCGCTAACACAGTTTAATCCTTATGCTTTTTAAATTTTTTATTATAAAATACAGATGAAAAGCTTATGTTTGTAGTTCATATATACTGGAGTCAGCACACTTCTTTATGCTTTCCTGGCACAGATACCAGACAAGGATTTCCTGAGTGAAAACTGCTAAATTTGTTGCAGGGGCAGACGACTGGAGTGATTTTCTTGCATACTGAAACAAGTAACACATTCTTTGTGCATAAAACATCAATCATAGCTTTTCTGAAAGAGAAGATCCCGCATGTCCAAGTTAAAAGTTCAGAATATCTGATTTTACAAAAGAATTTGAATGAAGTCAGATTATGGGGAGAAGGAAAACGCAATGAGGATACCGTCCCACGTGTCAGAGGGAATGTCTGTGCAGTGAGTGGAGCTTTGTTGTCCAAACTGAAAGCATCTGTTGAGCCACTTTGCGACTAAACACACATCTGTTTCTTTAAATTGAATTGCTATAAAAATTCAACTGAGGTCAGTGAATCATTGTTTTATATCTTTTTTTTAAAATCATTTGTTCCTCCTAAAGATGTTTCCTTTCTGAAGAGGAAAACAATGCCTCTTCTAAAAGTTTGCATGGTGTGGGGGTTCAAAGCAACGGCCTTTCTTCTGAGGTCAGCTTGAGGACAAAAACATTTACCAGCACAGTTTATTATGCCACGAGAGTGTACACAGATGATATACAAATCAGATGTGAAGAGAAATGAGAGTGTAAGCAAATTGTTAACTTTGGTATATGACTCCCACGGGGGCTGTACACCTCTTCACAGTCAGTTTGACACCAAACACATAATGGGGCAGGCAGGCGGCTGCTGATGAGCTGTCCAGGGCGTACACACACACACACACACACACACACACACAAAGTGTTTGTTCTGTAAGAAACAAACCCTTCTATCCTGCTCTCTGACATGTGCTTCCTCAAAGTGTTTATGCTGAAGCAGAAAGTCCAGGAAAAGCAAACTAGGATGGGTGGCATTAAAACAATCAGACCAAATGACTGATCAACTCAATTAATCATTAATTCTCCTTTAAACAGGAAAATGTGAGTCAAACTTTATTGAACTGAATTAATTTATAGTCACGGTTCCTGGACACCTGCTGTGGCCATATTATTTACCACTATGCGCTGAGTTCAACGGAAGGGAGGCTGAGTATAAACAAAAATAAATTTTGGAAAATCTGAAAGAAAACACATTTAACTGTGTTTACTTGACAGATTGCACCCGTGAGTCCACCGTTTAAGCCTTGCCTGGCTACTACAGGCTCCAGGGCCGTGCCACGTGTCTAACTTTGTGCTACAGTTAGTTCAAAAAAATCAACAAAGTTTTAAAACTTGCAGATCTTATCAATTAAGAGGAATTTGGGGGCAGGCCTACAGTTCTGCACGTTAGAGTGCTATAAAACCTTTAATGACACTCTGTGTTGAAAGCATGCCTGCTCATGCGGCTGTAGAGCACAAATGTACAGGATTTCATTACAACGAATCAGAGGAAAGTGATGTAAATTAGAGGACTTTTGCTGGGTGGCTGGGGTCAAAGAGCGCTTTAAGCCCCACTTATTTTAGGTCTCACCCTCTGTTTCCTTTGCAATCACATTTCATTAGTGGGGTCATATTTTTGAGAATCCATAGAATATAATCAGCAAGTTCGCAATGAAGGGCAGTTGTAATATGTTTCACCTGAAACACATTACATCAAAAATACGTTCTTCTATTATTATTTTTCTCCTGTTAAAAGAGCCCCTTAATCCTATGATGTTGAGACAAGGAGCTGTGTGGAGGACATGAAATGGAAAAAGCCATTTGTCATGACCAACATTTCCAGCCGGGTGACGATTTAAAATGTGAATTTACTGCTGTCTTGGAGCTCGGCCAAGTGGTTTTGACCGCTAGAAGAAAAGAGAGGACTATTTCACATTTGTGGTGAATTCTACTAGCTACTGTTTTGGGCTTTAGCAGGTTTTTCTGGGTTCTTTGGTGGAGTGAAACTGACTCTGAACACAGCTTGACATATTATCCCATTACACATGTATCATATATGATGTAACACTGGTGTTAATCTGAATTACTTCTGTTGGATGAAAGTGCTGAAAGTGTTTTTGGTTTAAAATCTAAAGGCTAGGTTAAATTGCAAACAGCTTTATACAGATAAGAGTAAGGTGACTGGGCCTCCTTTATAGCTCATCATACTTATACTTATCGTTAAATGTAACTGTTAATGCGAAAATCCTCCAAATCACAAATATTTCAGGAGAGTCTAAGACCTCATCCACATACAGCAGCAGTCTTAGTGTCTCATGAGCCATCAGAAGAGTCCCTTTGAGACTGCTCCACCTGTGACGGGGCTGCACCGTGCTGAATCAAATTAGTGACTTGGGGAGCCATGTTGAAACACAGCATACCACAACTCCCGTGTGAATCTCAGACCTCTTCATTACAGCGGCTGATAAGCGAGCATTAGCCTCTATCTCTAGGCCCGCCAACTTTCTCCCATTTCCTTATCAAAGATTCCGCGATGCCCAAGAAAATATTTGGTGGGAAAGCTGAAATGTATCCCACAACTAAAAAGGCTTTGCAAGCTCTTAGTGGCAGATCCTCATGATTGGAAGGACATGATAAGATAAAACGCTGTGGACCAGAATACTGAAACAGCATTTTGTTTTTAAAAGGTTTCAATTCTACATCCAAATGTATCAGGACAGCGATTATCCACGCAGCATTGTTTCTTTGTTACGCTCTCCCAGCTGTTGTGATGATTTTGTGGAAAACTGTGCTCATTACTGTAAGCTGGAGCAAGCAGGAGGTTTTGAGCAGGCTGCCTGCTCTCACCCATGCAGTGTAATTGGCTCTCCTACTCAGTGAGGTATCTCTTAATAAAGCAGCCTACCTCTGTCTATCCATCTATCTATCCCTGGCGCCATCTTTCCGCTATGCTCAGCAACATTAGCCGCATGAGAATAACAGGGTTGCAAGAATGCCCCAAACCTATTTCCAGATTCGTGGTTTCAGTTGACAAGCTGCTATAATACTAAATCCTTAGAAGCTGCACTATCATAGCCTTAAACTTGGACTCGAGGCAATGCAGGGTGGAGCTGATCTAACTACTATTAGCCATAAAAAAGGGACGATGACACTGGCATGACAGGGGCTCATGGGCAGATGCTGATGACCTCAGAGCCCACAAATCACCACCCGTCATGCAGTCTTACATCTGGATGCTCACACTGTGTTTTTTACTCCCACTTGGGATGACAATTTGTTGCACAACAAATAAAATCTGTTTGCTTTAAAAAAATGTCTTCGTGAACATAACATGTCAAAGATTGTTTGGACTGTTTTTCAAAGAAGAACAAATGGTATTAATTTATGTAGATTTAGAAAATCCTGAATCGCTGTTTTATTTATTTATTTATTTATTTATTTATTTATTTTCATTTCAGGTATTGAGTTGTTTAAGTTGATGGAGAAAGCACGGTGGGTATACATGTGACACATTGTAAAGTCCCATCTCGCTCTGTTTGCGGACTTGAAGCATGAAAATATGCCTGACAGCTGCGGGGAAACATATGCAGCTGATAAGCTTGAGTTAAAACAACTGGGTATTCATCTGGAGGTGATCAGAGGATAGTTCTACCAGGAAAGACACATTCCAGTTATGATGAGATTCAGCTCTAATTAAGCGAACTCCAACAAAAACACGTCCTCCAAAGAAAAATAAATCTAATTAGAAATGCCATGCTGTCGTTTTCTGTCTCCCGCCCTTTGTGTCAACATAAAAAGATGTATTGTAATGCATACGAGAACTCTTCGAGAAGCCTTACAGCATGCATAACAAAACACTGACTGTAGAGTAAGAGGAAGTGAGAGTACAAGATATGCTGCTGCTTTCATTATATAGTTCAGTTCTCCCTTTTTACTCATTACTCCTCATTATATCTGCTGCACAAGTCAACAACAAAAGGAAACATCGTGACAGATACCACGAGCCAAGATCTGGGGGAACAGATTGGAAATGCTGCCACCTAGTGAGCATCTTGAGGCAATAATAATTTAAAAAATCCAAAAAGATTTTATACCATCTATCCATCCATCCAGTTATATTCTGCTTTATTTTAGGAAAGACTGTAGTTGAAATGTTGACATACTCACTGGATTCACTGGATTTCATTATGCTATTTCTGAAAATGTATCGGCAATAGGAAACAATTTTAAATTCCTTTAGAACACATCTATGCTACAACCCTTTCATCAGTTTTGGCTTGAACAAACTATACTAAACAGCATCCTATGTCCTGTAGACATGAAACAGCTTCTGTTAAAACATGAGAAATGATACACCAGATATTTGTATATTAAGCTGTGATTGTATAGAAATATCCTAAATGATCCTATATGAAGACATGATACGGGCGTTATGGACACTTTAGAGACATGCAGTATCAGATGAGGAGAGCAGTTCTGTCAGCAGCCACTTGGTGATGCTCTCTCAACATGCAGAGGGCTCCACTTGACATTTAGGGATAATACTCTAAATGAATAAAATATTGCAGACTCATTTTTCATGAAGCAGACTGATAAGTCAATAATCCACGCAAAAGCCTGATTTTTCTTATTAAATCTGCACCACAATCACAGAGAAAGGGGAAGGAAATGAAGCCTAGCAGAGCACTTTGTGAGATCATTTTAAAACTTTATGACAATTAAGGATTAGATTGCACAAATGGAACGTCATGTCCCCGATATTTTGTATATTGAATGTGATAACAGAGCAAAATTTAATTAGAGGCTCGGCAAATATTCCACAATCTCACAATTCCTCTCTAAGTCAGTCTGGAAAGTCACTGGCAACATGGAATCTGCTTGAAAATTATAACATCTGCATTAAACAACGTAAACTGACAAAGCGAGTTCAAAAAACAAGCCGTGTCAAATGCAAGACTCATCGGTCACTATTATAGTTAGAGTGGTGCCGAGGGTGAAGGCTGATCCGTCGCCTTGGAAGGAAATTCCTTGCTGCAGTCTTCCTGACTTCCTCATTAATCAGCCCCCTCTAGTCAGTGCCAATGAATGCTGACATGCTGAGAAAGACACTGAAAATGCTGCGATTAACGTATACATTTACAGAAGCTGCAACTGAAGATGCGATCTGGGTGACAGGGAGTGACGAACATTTCCACGGTTACATAAAAGTATGAATTGAGCAAAAATACTGTAAGGTGTAAGCAAATGTAAAACTAATCAACTCTGGAGGGAAAACAACACAAACCAGATATCTGCTTTCTATCCCCTTCTTGATGAGTGAACTGCACAAAAGCTTAAGTACCTATTTCCCATAATGAATGGGGAAATGGGTAGCTCTGAAGCACATATCCATCAGATATTTTACAGACTGCAGAAATGCAATCAAGCGTATTGATGTACACAGACTCTTAAGTATAAATCCGTGGGTTTTATTCAAAGGGCTTTTAGTGGCAAATCAAATGAGCTGAGCAATCTTTTCCAGACAGAGCAAAGCATCTTACGCCTTCTAAAGTTATCTGATGGCATCAAACATGTACACAGGCATGGCAGGGGGCTTGAGGTGACTTCCCATGGAGTTGTCAAACTAATGTACCACTTTGATTTAGTATTTTTTTTTGAAAGTAGGTCAAAGATCAGTATAATCAGAAAAATCAGAAGGAAAAACTTTGAGGTAATTGCGCGTATGTGTGTACTTATGTGATGTATTTTCATTAAACTAAGTTTGAGAAGTTTATTTGAGCACACCGGGACGCACTTGATTAATGAGGCCATCCTCTGGCTTGTATGCATATGCGGGGCTCAAAAGCATTGTTGATTTAATTTGATTTCTTCACGATGTACAAATAAGTGGGCTCAGAAATAATGCATTAGTGAGCGTAAAACAAACACACACTCGGGAGCTGAGACGTAACACAACTGATGCAGTAACAAAACAGAACTAGTTCATTAAGAAACGTGATAGTAATTCATTATTTAGCTCAAAAACAGATTTAATAGTAGTTAATGGTTTACCTTTATTAGTATGCTTGGCTTTTTTGGTTTAAACCTTATATTTTGGATATTAGACTGATGGTTTGTTACAATGTCATTGTATTATGATATTAAATTAATCATGTGTAGGTGGAATCTAGTTAGCCTAAATAGCCTATATTGTGAGAATATTTGTGACTCAAACTGCTGCAGATTATGATTAATTACTCTGTAAATCACTCTAAAATAGTTTGGGGGAATTCTAGACTCAGGGGGTGGGTCAATGCATAGTAATTTTGGACATTGAAACATGTCTAAAATACCTGGTGTGACTGTAGGGATAGACTATACACTGATTTTGCTGCAAAATGATAACAAACCGTCTTTGATGATCATTACATTTCGAGTTGATAGCTAAAAGAAAAGGGACTTCAGCCATGACCACTTCGCTTTGCTGAAGGTTGAGTCTCATTTGATGCCGTGGATTTACATGATCAGAAACAAAATCCAGGAAAGTGAGAGCAGCCGATCTCTGCAAGCCCATATCATCTGACAGCTCAGCTATGAGCTGATGTACTGGGACCTTGAGGTCTGCTTGATCTAAACTTGTGCTTAAATAAGTTTATAGAAAAGTAAGATACACTGATCTTTTGAGAATTAAAATTTTATTATTTACCTCACATAGGGTAACAAAACAAAACAGAAGCACATGATATAACTTTTCAGGAGTTTGTGGTTTGAGCTCTTAATTGGAATTATCCCAGTCAGATAAGACTGGAAGTCAAGTTTGAAAGCGCTGATAAAAGTGAGTTTGGACCCTGAGTTTAGTTACATTTTTTGGTTAAAAATTTAATTGCTTATATAATTTTATATACATTTTTTGATATTTGTATTTGTATATACAAATAGTTTCATATAAAAAGCAATATAATAATCTAATTTGTTTTTAAACTTTGCAGGACACTGGAAATGGCATGGATAAACGGCATCTCCACTACTGAAAAAAATATGGACAACTTCTTTCCTCAAAAGGGTTTGAGATCCTTTTGAAGAGCTTGGAACAGCTGGATTAGGGTGTCGGTCCATATCTCTTTCTGGTGCTTGTTGGTGATACGAGCCAGGGTCTGAGTGGTGTACACTAACGTCAGCACTGTCCTCTCAAAGTCCTGCCAGCTCAGAGGTTGGCGCCGCTGGGTGAGCTCGGCCGTCAGACGCCTGATGTCGGAGAGCCTTTTAGGCAGTACTTCCTCACAGATGACTTCCAGCTTTTCCACACTTCTCAGGGAGGCCAACTCCTCATCTGGAATCAGCAGGGTGTGTCCATCACCTTGTATCTGCATTCCACCCAGCAGAATCTGGGAGATAGATAGGCATCCACTAAATTCACATTCACATATATAAGCAGCTAACTGAAAAATGGAGTTGCTAGCAAGGTCACGTCCTGTTAACGGCTATTTCAATCTGTTCCAAAGAGCCTAATCATCTAAATATTGTGAAATGAGCCTAAGATGGCATAAGAAAGTAAAATATCTTTTTCATCAATGTCACCAAAATATCTCACATTCCTGCTAATGATTAGGAGCACAGCAGCAGTACACAGTGTTTTGTTCTAATCAGCAGGGTGAGGCCACAAATGTGTTATTTTTAGAAGTCTTGTGCACATTCTAAGAATACTGGTTTCCATTAAAGAAACACTAGCTCATGAACTATTTCGGGGCCGCAAGAACTTAACTGACCTCAAAAAGCAGCTTGATGTCCTCCACCGAGTGCTGGAATGTGGGGTTGATCAGTGAATATGTTCCCCGTTTTATCCTGTATGCAGATGGGTACAGCACTAGAACACACAAGAAGAAAAAATTGGATTATAGAATCTCCCTTTTCAAAAATTAAGGCAGGACATTATTTATTGTGACATTTATGCGGGAGGGCCAGAGGTTGAGTAAACACATATTCATTACTGTTCAAATATTATGTATGTGGTTGAGACTTGGGCTCCAGCTGTGAAGAGATCAACTGGTCTTTGACCTGAGCCACAGTTGCTACAAACACCAGCGGCCTGGTGCCCCCAGAGGTGCGATATCTGCTTATTGACTCGTGGAAGGGCAGGTGTAACTGACCTCATTTGGTCAGGCTTCAAAGTGTCAGCCCATATGTGTAGCAGACGGGGGATCTCATAATGTGAGGTGTCCTGATACGGCTGGAATGAAACCCCTCACTTTCAGCTAGAAACAGTTGCTGCTGCCGCCTCATTTCTGTGATAAAATTGAGCAAAATCCATATTTTCCTGGAAGTGATAACAAGAGGCTAAACCTCACATCTAGAGGTGGACAGCAGCTAACATTACTCACATACTTTCCTAAGTATCTGATGTACTAACAATTAAGCACGGGGCTATTTTGGAATATTTTGTTTTTACCCTAATTCAGAGGTTTTTAAAATTCTTTTTAAATACACATTGTACAGTGTGATGAAACTTCAGAGTTCATAATTCTGGACCACCAGAGTGAGCTGCTCTATAGAGATGTGAAATTGGAAAGAAAAATCCAGCAGAAGCCTAGCACAGGATCTAGAGGAGATTCATCAGGTCCTTCAGTTGATCTGTCTGCCGATCACTGAAGCCTGATCAGAAATGGTCTCAGTGGAAGAGTGGCTCTCAAGAAGGAAGGGGAACAGAGAGAAAGGGCTGGGGTAAGTTAAATTACACAAGAACTGATATGGTTAATCCCATTTTACAACTTTTGTTACAAATCGAGTCAATTAGTTCACTGGTCTAAAATGAAAAATAACATTATGGTCTAAATTGTCTAAATAACATAGCTGTGTCTAAGAAATGATTTGTGAACTTCCTTAATCTAGCAACACATTTGCATTATAATAAAGAAAGATTAAGAGTCACAGCAGGGTCTGTTTGTAATAATATAACTTTGAATACTGCCCAGACTTTGAAAACTTTTTTGTGTATCTCTGTTATCTCTCCAAGAACCATTTTTGTTAATGTAGCATCAGGAGAAGAAACTGAAAATCAAATTTGATTTGCACAGAAGGAGGTCCATCCATCCATCCATCCATCTTCATCCGCTTTATCCGAGGCCGGGTCGCGGGGGCAGCAGCCTAAGCAAAGGAAGGAGGTTTCACAGTATAATGAATTAAGGTAAAACTTCCTCTAGGGTTCTACAGCTGTTCAGCTCTCTTTTTCCATTGCTACCCATATTCTGTTGCCGTCCAGTACTCCATTCAGCGTGTAAGCCAACACACGGAGATCTTAATGAGGTATACAGTATATAAACACTGGCATTCATGTGAATTTGGATGTCATCCTTCCTCTCTGCTACAGTGGCATCTATGGATTCCTGCTTCACCAATTCTGCAGTAATGATCAGCTTGACTGCCTGCAGCATCGCTGGCCAGATACATTTAGCTTTATAGCAATTGTCAGGCCAGCCAAAGCCACACAAATTGGCAGAGCTCCCTATGTACCTGCTTCCTGCTTGGGCGACTGCCAGTCTCAGCTCTGGCCTCCCTTTCGCAGCACAGCCACTGCTCTCAATGTAAAGAAATGTGTAGCTCCACATTTCCATGTTGGGGTTCCAAAAATCTGGCACATCTGTGTAATCTTTAGCATGTTACCTCAGTCCTTCCACCTGCCCCACCGTCAGGGGCCATAGCCAGACGTTGTGAAATCTCAAATAAACATTGTCTAACTCCACCTTTTCCTATAATATGAATTTGGGTTTCAAGGATCAAAACATATGTACTTATTGTAAATTCCAAATGCAGATGAAATGCTGTTCACGACCCTCATCATAATGTCAGAAATCAATAAAAGTTCAAACACTTCTAATGGAGAAGTTTGAACTTGTTGAAGAGTGACTCTGAAGCAATATAATATGCAACATGCACAGTTGTTCCAACCCCCAAACACCAAAGACAAGTAGAGAGAAGATTTCCCCAGATCAAGTACTAACATCCAACTCTAAGTGGATGACAACTTGTAGGTGAAAATGTATACTCCTCATTGAGTATGCAGCTCCCAAATGCATCAGGTATTGTGGAGGAGCGATGCCTGTGCAGACATATTAGTTACCGAATAGATACGGTAGCTTCAGCGGGCCATTGCTAAAGTAAACAATACAACACCCGAGGGTGCTCATTAGAACAAGGGTTATATCGTTAAAGGATCGAGGCGATGCGGGGAAATGACAGCTTGGAGGCCAGCCCAGCGCTGATTTACATCTAAAATTAATAATCTGTAATTTACATAAAAAGGCTCTGCTACTACTACAATAGTCCTTTGGCATGTAGGAAAGTGTGTGTTTTATGTTTATAGCAGCTCCAATAGCACTTTGGAATAAAAATATTATAGCTTGTTATAGTTGGAGCTGCATTAGTGTATATGTGCACAGGCAATAACAGTAATTCTAGTCATTCCATTAAATTGTTCGATTTCTCCCAGCACAATATTGTGTAATCATGTGAATCATGTGAATCATGCTTAAAGATTACAATGAAAATGAACTAGCTTATAAGTTTGAGACACTGTGACTGACAATATGGCCAATAACAAAGAAAAAGGGCACATATACGTAGAAAGGAGCTAATGAAGGAGCACAGGTGGTTGTGAAGGTCAGGTAGAGATAACAGATGTGAGAAATTGAGGCCACTGCAGGATAGATATTCAAGATATTGTTCATTCTGTTACAAGCAATAAATAAATTATTGTCATTTAGCGCCTGCCCTCACTGCAGGACAGCTGCAGGACAGTCATCTTTGCATTGTGGATTTTAGCTTTGAGGAACTGCATGAACAAAAATATGTCACTGTGGAATTTCACATTCCCCAATGGATGACCAAATAGAGTGCATAATAAAGTAAATGGGAAAGAAATATTTCGACACAGCTGGTGAAGGGCAGACAACAACAGATGATTAATGGTGCAGAAAATGTACTGAACTTTGCAGTGACAACATATAAAATCCAGGAATTTATCATAGTGAAGGAGAAATAATGATATTTAGTCATTTTTGATTACCAACCGCTATGCAAAATATTTGATTATGCCGCGTTAATGTGCAATATTTATGAATGTGAAAGTGACATCTCAGCTTTAATCACTACGATTTTATCACATGTAAGTGAGGAGGCTGGTGAAGGTAGGCTGTCCATATATGTTAGAGCTGGATTTTCCATGAAGTTGTTTTTGGTGGGTGGGGGGTCGGGAGGTAGGGGTCGGCTAACGTGCAGGCGAACAAACCATCACGAGGTGATTCATTCTTATGAGCAAATTTTTCTTTTTTCTCATTTTCAGCTTGAATGTTTAATATACTGCTGATGTCCTTTATCACAACATATCAGCTTTCCCTGCTGCTTGTTCTAAGCCCATTCACCCGTCATGCTCCCCTCCCTCCTTCAGCGCTCCAAACAATCAATGTTTGGATGGGCAGGCTTCCCCCGAGTGTCATTATGTAGAGGCAGGGAACTTGTAATCTCCCGCTAACTGCTTGCAAGGAGATGAGGGAACAACAAAGATCCATTAATTAGCTGGGCTAAATGGTACTCCTGGCTAGAAGGATGTCTTGACGAAGACAGAAAGAGAGAGAAGGAAAAACAATCAAAAACAGAAAAAAAAAACCCCAAATGAATGTCTGGATCCCTCCAGCGTACGATAAAAGAGGGTGAAAAGGACACAGGATACAATGAAATCTTCCCTGCAATGGACCATCTTCTACATTTCACTATATCTTCAAATAATAGAAAATTGTAAAATCCCAATCCATGACAGTATTGTAATGAGAGAGAGATTTAAATTCTACCATTTATGATGTAAACACAGATCATCATAAATACTCCGAATAACTGTGAGGCCAGCAGTAGTAAAGCCCAGCTGCAATAAAGTCATGCAGTGGTGCCAGGGAAGCTGATATATACTGGGGACAGTAGTGACAACTGGAGATATGGGAGAAAGGTTGCAGTTTCTCCTGGTTCCCCATCACCCACACTCCACCTCATGGAGGTGTGAGCTTAGCCTTTAATAACCCACACAAGCCTGGGCACATTCCCAACTCATCACTTGGTTAGTTTCTTCTGTGATTAGTTGGTGTCACGTTTACATACAGTGCCCTTTAACATTGTTTTTCAAAATATGCTAATGTTGTGAAGAGGCCTATAAAACCTATTGCAAGAAGAGATTATTCAAGGTCACATGATCCAGCTGTAACTAAGCTTCATCAGATTGGAAAGTTTTAGGCCTAATCTTAAAAGTAGAGAGGGTATCTATTCTCAGTACCAGTGTTCAATAGCTCTATTGTCGTATTCCAACTAAAGAGATGGGTTTGCAACCAGCAACTGCTAAACTACTAAAGTTGAAGTCATGTCATGAACCGCTATGTGTCTAAAGGTTTTGTAGATCTGATGAAGCAAAACAGGAAAACAGGTCTAAATAATAACAGCTTCAATGCTTCTTATTTCAGCGAATCAGAAAGTCCAAAGTCAAGTCCAAAAATCCTTTAGTCAACGAAGCATTTAGCTGGGGAATCCAACACAAAGAACACAAAGCTAAGGAAACACACAACTATATGCAACAAAAGACAAAGGAATACTGAGACAACATATATACAAAAGGTAATGCAGGAAGAGGAGACGGGTGAGGACCAAAACCAAGCTGAAGCCAATCAGGGAATCAGTGAGGACAGGGACAGGAACAAAAGCTACACTCAACATGAATAAAAACAGAACCCTTTAAAGTAAAGACAGACAACAAGATGGAGTGAACATGAAGACAAAGGTGACAAAGACAAACAGAGATGAGACAGAAGGAGGAACAGAAAAAGGGGAACTAATTAAAAACAACCCTAAAGTTACTGTTTTAACAGCAACTGAAGGAACAAATAACAAGGCTAGAAAGACAAAACTTGTAAACACAAAGGAATTAATGAGTAAAAAAATTAAACACTAACAATAACAGAAACCTAATCCAAAGATCACATAACTTCAAAACTACAAAGAATTCTGAACTTGAAAATTCAAAACCCTGGGTCCAAAACCGGGTGACCACTTGTTTAACCATTCACAGAATGATCGCAGATCAGTTGCTCACTACTTCCTAAAACTTGTTGGCTTGTTGGTGGTTTAGTAATTGGTTGAAGACCAAACCAGACCTGAAGGCCAGACAGAGATTGTAGAGTTTGCATGGAAAGTCCCTGACACTCACCAACGCTGGCCGAGCAGTACTGAAACTGTGAAAAGTGAGACAGAAGCAGGAAACATTTACTTTCAAGTTAAAAGCTGTGCCTAGTGTTTGCAGACAATCCGATGTCTTTACTGCAAATTCTGCTAATCACCAAAGAAATCACAAAGAGATTTTTGGTGCAGGACTCTCTTCGCTGTTGATTTCACCTACAGACACAAACCTAAAGACAGTACTTGCCAACCAGTTTGGGAATACTTTTCAGTTATGTATGACAATGTTAGACTGTCATACTGGTGTCATACTGCAAACTGACCAATGACTGATTGTCATGAGTGCTATTCACAGAGCGCTGAATGGCTACAACCACATCGTTGTAAGATGATGAATGATGAAATATATACTCTTAGGCTCTCTCTTTGATTCAGCGATGGCTGCCCAAATCAGCGCTCCTCACTGTCCTGAATGTGTACATCCTCATCACTGAAAGAGCGGCTGCTGGCCTGTACATGTAAACAGAGCAGTCCTGGACCGATTCTATGCTGTGCTATCCACTCCAGTGTGAACTGAGCTGCTTGCAGTGAGATTGTAAATAGAGAACTGCTGTTTCCCTCAACTCCAGGAACATTTCTGAACATTAGCTTCACTTTCTTTCTGCTCTTGTTTTCAGCAGCAGTGGGCAGTTGTTGACAACACAGACAATTAATGCATGTTCAGAAACTTTTTATTGACAGTGTCACTTTGGATTTTTGATTTATTGCTGAAGGGGGAAAAAAAGTCTTACAAACTTTTAATAAAACAATGATTAAAAAAATGATTTCCTGGATTTTGGTGATATGGTATAACAATGTAAACAATTCTGAACTTTCTTTGTTTTTGCTGGCTTCAGCATCATGTGACTTGTCTACAGATTTCAAGGCCTGCGAGTGATGAGAAAGGAATTTCCTCAGTGAGTAGATCCAGTAACAACAGGCCAGTCATTTTTCGCTGGAAAACGATCTGCTGATGTCCTGCAAACTGCAATGTTCCTGCTAACTGAAGAGGATAAACACATTCTTTCACAGCTGGAACCACAGACTCGTACCAGGACTCAGCCATCACAATTTGACTCTGTCTCTGTCTTCTAGTAATATTTTAAATGATCCCACAAATGAAAACAGAATAGTTTTTGATGCAAATATACTCAATGGTGATAAAATTGCCATTTATCTCATAATAGAGAGACACTAATCAGACTCTTAATAATTGCGCATTTAAGACCTAATTACCAGAGCTTGTGTGCCAACATACCTTTCCTGTGGTGCTGACTGGCAGCACAGTAGCTGCACAGGTAAACAACAGTGAGTAAAGTCCACCACTGTGCCATGCTGATGCTCACAACCAAGATCCACTCGTACAAATCAGTACACACTCCCTTCTTTCTGAGTTCTGTCTCTCAGTCATAAATGAACATCTCAACGATGGATGAGAACCCTCCTTTCCACTTCATAGGCTTTGTGCATAGGATCATCTTTCACTGTGTTCAATTTTCTTTTGTCCCCCCCCCCCTTCCTCATCTACTTTCATTTCTTTCTTTTTTTTTCGTGTGTGTGTTCTCTTCTCAAGCCAGGGTGTCTGGGCTCTCATCTGGAATTCATCAGAATTTTGGGAAAGCCTGCCCTCTTGGCTGGACTTTTCTTACAGCTACTGGATGGCTGCTTTACTGGCTGAGTGGTTCAGCCACTGAGACTCTTCAGTTGACCAGGCAACTGAGCAAATGGTTGAGTGGCTGACGAAATTGCTAACTGAACATAATCACATCCACTGAGCCACAATCAAGCCAGTTATGAGAGCGATGGACTACTCAGGATAATAACTAATTTGACCACACTAATCCCATCACACTGTAGTCAGAGGTCAGACATGGGACAACAGCTTTTTTTTTTTCATTTATTCACAACATTTGAAGAAAGAAGCAGCCTGAAGTCCAAATAGGTTGTAAATAAGCCAACAGTTCTAAGAAATAGTTCTTTTAACCCCCCCCCCCCCCCAAATCTTCTGGATAGCAGACAGTGACAGATGCTATTTGGCTGTACACTATGATGGAGGTTAGTGCAGTTTATCTTCCACAAGTGACATCAAACCAATATTTGAGATTATTTTAGCTTCATAAGAAAATGACCCAGGTGGGTGCTTAGAATAGAATAATTCTGGTGTTTGCCTTTTATTTCCTTTAAGTATGTCTGGGTCACCTGAGGGTTCCTTAAGCCCCTTGCTTACTGCCCTACTACTTTATAGCCTGTGTACTTGTGATCCCAAATCTCAGCATTCGATTACTGCAATCTATAATAAATGCTAGTGATTCTATTTACTCACTAAAAATAGAAACTGTCCCCCTTAAGTAGATTAACATTTTTGTTGTTGCTGTATGCTTAAATTCTTGGTTATTTTATTACATTTTTCAAATTCATCTTTCAAGAAACAAAGCCCTGCCTTAAAAGAAGTGTTTAGATGCAGGTAGGGACCCCAGTTCTGCCGCAGGTGTATTCCTGCTAAAAGGGAGTTTTTCCTTCCCACTGTCGCCAGGTCCTTGAACAAAGAGGGTCTTTTGATTGTTGGGGGTTTCTCTCTATCGTTGTAGAGTCTTTAACTCACAATATAAAGCGCCTTGAGATGACTGTTGTTGTGATTTGCTACTATGTTAAAAAATGGATTTGAAAAAGTTGAAAGTACATCAAGAAAACCCGACTGGAGACAAACAACTAGTCAACATCAACAACGCTGTGAGGACCGCTCAGAGCATCTTGATTAAAGGCTGTCAAGACTCTCTCCCCAAGTCTATATTCTCTCCTCCACAGTGCCTTCTGCTCTTTGTTGTCACAGAATATGTGCAATAAACACGCAGTACGCCTTCTTGTGCCAAGGCATATAATAGCCTGTGTAGGTGCTTTTGGATTCCAGATAGTATGCTTTCTTGGCTGATTCTCTAAGGCTGTGTCTGCTAAAATAAAGGAGATAATATTCCAGTGATGGTCTTGCGTAAAAGCAGTTAAAAAGACAGACACTTGTGGCCCTGCAGTAGATTAGAGAGCAATAATTAATTATTCAAATAGAGTCTAACGATATCAAACTTAAATGCTTATTTTAACAAAAACAAAGGTGATAAGAGCTAGTTTCTTATCGACACTATGCCATTTGAATAAACAATGAAGTCTACTTTCTGCATGAAGTTAACATCCACTTTTTGAATGGAAAGCCACTGAAGTTTCACCATTTGACAGAAGCATCAGTAGTTTATGTCAACAAATGCATTTAGATATGATCGCACAAGACAAATAGTTCTCTCATTTCATTTGAGTAGTAAATGAAAAGTCAGTGAGACGTTTGGGAAAACTTTCAACTGATTTTAACAGTGTGAAAAATGACACAATCAGTGAAGGATTCATGCATTTCATTTTAGTGTGCCCAAAAAAATCTGATGGGAAATAAAGTGAAGAAGGTGCATGGAAGGATTATACAGCATGCAGCATAACAAAAATATTTTTTTTTAAAAACAGCTCATCCTGCTTGATTAGGAGACATAAAGCATAGAAATGGTAATTTAGTGATATTAAGAAATTTGATTCATTTACACAGCTCTGAATTTATGTGCTTTTGCTTTACTGCCACCATATGTTTGCATCTTTGCTAGTAGCAGATGGGCGCCCAAGGTATAATGCCCTCAGCTTTCTTTAACCTACTCAACACAAAACACAGTTGCAAGGATGAGAACTCTGGAAGAGTGCCTCTGTGGGCAAGCTGTAAGTCTCGTTCGCATGCGATTCACATGAGTAACACGTAAGGCGCAGGCAGATGGCGTTCTGAAGGGCAAAACAAAAGCCCAAAACATAATTCTCTGCTGCTTATGTCCTTTGTGTTTGCCTGCAGGTGCACAGATTTAACTACTGTAAGACAAGAAAAATGGTAATGACCCCTGAGTGCGTGAGGTTGTACAAACACAGTCCGATCATGTGCAGTGTGAAAGAGAACCAGTTCTCTTGTCTCTGTAACCATGAGGGGGCAGTGTTACGACACAGATCCTGAGTGATCCACAATTTCCCAACTTATCCAAGATCCTGCAGTGATTGCTGCTGCTCCCCAACTCTTTTGACGATGGTGCATGAATTCCAAAATAATTGAATTCTATTCAGATAAGGTCTGGCAACGTGAATGCAGCCACTTAAGAGAGATCAAAGAGGTTGTTTGGGTTCAAACCAGGTGGGGACCCTCGAGACATCCTTTAGTTTAATTGCTTCTATGCTGCAAATCAGTGGAATGCCTCAAATATGCAAATTTACACGAGGCCACTGCACATCTGAACTTGCACGAGGCTTGCTTAACAGTCGAATTGCTATCACGCGAAAAGTCTGCAGCTGCAGTTTTATGTTATAATGCAATGAGTCAGGATAATAAATAAACACCCGATCTGATTGTGCAAATAAAGAAAATGCTGAGATTCGGACCGCTGGGGCTTGGTACCATTGCCCAGCTAAGAGTCTGTGACTCATTGGGAGTGGAAGAATAGCGAAAACTTGTCATTTTATGATGTAGGTAGTTATTGGTTTGACATATTGCTGCAAGTAAAGCCTGGAGACCACAGCAAGCGACTGCTTATACACGTTTAAACACATTACCTGGGGAAAATGCTTCCAGAGCATATACAGTACTGTTAATATACATGCATATAATGTTGTTCAGTTCAATGTTTCTTTTTAGTTTTAATCCTCAACCAAATATCTGCTGAGACACCTTCCTTTTTAATTATTTCACTGTAAATGACAATTGGTTCTTGCTTTGTGCTCAAGGTTGCAAAGAGGTAAAAATAAAATAAAAATCACAAGGACCATATTAAAATAAAATAAGAAATGAAAGTAAATATCAGAGACAAGGTTGCAGAGAAAAGTGCATCATGAGGATAAATACAACTTAGGAGTCCAGGCTTTAGAGAAAGAGTGAGAAAAGTTTGAGAACAGTTAGAAATGAACTCTTAGAGTTTAAAACCAAGATCTATTGATTGACCATAGTTAGTGGCAGCATGGCAGCCGTCACAACAAGTGAGGCCAGTGTGAGAATGGGCTGTCTAGAGAATCTCTACCTACCTGGCAGGAGGCACATCACACTTCAAAACAACTCAACAAAATACTGCGAGCATGTGAGTGCTCAACCACAATGCCTAATCATCATACCTCAAGCAGAATAATTACCTCGACTGTCCATCACACCTCTGCAAACAATTTCATCAGGGCTCGTCAGCACAGAAGCACAGTCACAGCACTGAGTCTTTAAATGGAGCTAGCATGTCTTGGACAGCTTGGAACGTCACGATCAGCCCTCGTGGGTGCCGGGTGTCTCCAAATCCTAAAAAGTAGGTACTTGTCTGCCTGATATATCCTACACACTAGAGAGGAGACAGCTACAGCAGCATGTTAGCCTAAACAGGCCACCTGTCACATTACTTTGGCATGCAGTATTTATTACCAAACAATATCCCAATTAGCCATGACAGGAAACAAAGCTTTGTAACACTTGAGAAATTAATAGAACGTGTTTGCAAAAATCATGTTGCTAATTTTCTCCTATGTTCTCCTGTTTGACCAATTAATTTATAATAGCCTGATTCATAGTCAGCTGTGCAGCCATTATTACAATGCACGAGTGTAAAACAGCAAAACAACATAAATAACTGTCTTCGCAGTTTAAAACCACAGACACACTCATTAACATGATGTATAGCATAGATTTTAAATTCTTTTCTTTCTTTTTTTTTTTTTCCAATAAAAGCTACCACTTTCAGACAGTGGTGTTGGGGAACTATGAACACAGAAAAGTAGCATCAGATTTTTATCCACCATGCAATACCATCTGGAAAGCATCTGATTGGCAACAACTTCAATTTTCAGCTTGACAATTATCCCAAACACATTGCCAATGCAGTAAAAACGTACCTGGACAGAAAAGCACACAGTGGCTCACTACCAGTCTTGGGTTACCAAGAGCCCGGACTTCAACACTACTGAAACATGTGGGAACGTCTGGACAGAGAACGTAACAACATCCAAAGAAAAGGTTTGGATGTCCTTCGAGAAGCCTGGATAACTATTTCTGAAAACTACTCAAAGACATTAGTAGAAAGCTTGATTAAAAGAGTTCAGGCTGTGCTGAAGAATGAAGGTGGCTTTAGAAGGGACACACATCCAGAAGTTGCAGTAGTTGCTGCAGAGAGGGATATTTTATTTCAAGCCAACAGGAAAATAATTACGGAAATAGTTTAAAGAGACATTACGAACACATAGAAATGCATATTAGCTACGCAGCATAATTTTTCCCAGCACTGAATGCCACTGGAATGTACTTCATGCACTTCATACCTTTCTTTGGTCACTAGCAACTTGGCTTTAAACATATTATCTCCCCCTGCTGGTACTGCAATTTGCCGCAACTTGTGCATGCACGTCCATTTCACGGTAAAGTGGGAAATGGACATGGTGGACTGGCGTGTCTATTGTATGCTTTGCCGTGATATCGGGGTGTCCATGTATGTTTGCGTGTGCCAAATAAATTGATTCATCTTTAAACAAAATATATTTAATCAAATGAGGCGTACTCAGAACTTTTGCACAATACTCTCAAAAAGCTAACATAAAGCCAGATCAGTGTCAGATTATAGTCATTTAGGCAAATGTGTTTCATCTTTTATGTTCCGCATTAGCAGCATGATACCAAAACCTGCTGAAATGTGACTGAATAAATTGATACTGCAAATTGGCTAAAATTAAATCAAACAGCTTTTGGTACCTAAAAGGTGTTTTGTGCATTCACATGTAGATTATCTTCATAGAGTTAATTCAGTCTATGCTTTGGAACTGCACCAAAATGGGCAACGCTATTAATGCCTCTGGGCTCCCCATGAGCCCAGAAGGCCACAATCACTGTCTTTGTTATAATTTATATAATTGCACAATTTCTTCAAAATGTGGACCCCTGAAATTGCAGATAAAAACTTTTGTATTTTACTAAATCAGCCCCAGTCTTTAGTTTTAATACCTTTAATATTTTAGATGGTGTCATGCTGACATGGTGAATATTCTTTTAAAAAATACATTTCATCAAATTATCACTGACTAACTGATATGCACTCAAAGTAGGGCAGGGAAATAATCCACTGAAGGGAAAATTAACGGGCTCCCAGAAAAAAAAAAAAAAAAAACACCTGGGGAAGATGTGTGCGGCTGCTCAACAGGGGCCCTCAGCTCATTTTACCCAAGGCCCTTTGGCCGATTATGTTTCTAATGAAAAATCATGTCTATGCATAAAATAATGTTATACGCTGAAAAAAACCCTCTTCTTGTGTACTTTCTGGAATGCAAGAGGAAAAGAACAAAATGTTCACAGAACAGAAATCAAACATTTAGTTTGACTAAGCATGTTTGTAGTTCTTAAAAAATAAAAGATCCATGTTCATATGACAACAGAATTAAAGCTGGGCTATCTTTAATTTATCATATAAATTTAATATCCATTAGATTTCTAAATGTAATGTTTTAGGTTTTGCAACCAAAGGGCTAAGTTAAATTTATCTTAAATTATGAAGTTAATTAGCAAACTAGGCAACACTAATTGCTTGTTTTCGCCTTCAGAATAATAGTATGGAAATCTGACTGTGGTGTAAGGACTTTTCTGTCATGTGAAAGTAAAGCAAAGCTAATAATTCATTAATCTCAGGATCAGGAAAAGTTTACAGGATTTAAAGGAAAGCCAACCATCTCCCCGTGCCCCACAGCCGCCCAACTGGTTGCTTGTATCTCGAATAACTATGGATGTGTACACTTCATTTCCTGTAATCATGCGCCGCTCATGCTTGCTTGTGCGTTAGCGGATTTCAGCATGTTAATGAAAGGTACTCATTGAGTCATGGTGAAAGACAAACGCATGGGCAGAGCAACATCACTCACCATGATCATGACCGATGCATGAATTGGTCTCACGATTTCCAGTTACAGTTATTAACTGGTCATGAGTAATGAGGAAGCAGTTTTCTGGGCCTCATCATAAGTGCCTCAGTATTAACACACTCGAGAGAGGGGAGTCACGATGTGAGCCACAAGCATAGAAACACACTGACTCAAGCTTACATAAAACAAGGTAATGAGAACGCTCCGGCATATTTATTTATTTAGTTATGTTTTTAGGAAGTACTTGTGTGGATACTTACGAGGAAATTCAATTAAAATAGTTTTCAAAAAATAATTCAAATTGATGTTTGTATTTCTAAGTTTTACTTGATTGTAAATACAATTTTAATCTTTACCTTTAAAGGGCTTATAAATCAACCTTATCTAATGTTATCATAGAAATAGGATAACCGAATAAGTTTTATGTAGTAAAGCCCATTTGGCAAAATGAAAATGTGCTCACAGCAAAAGTATGGCCAACATTTGATTTTGGAGGAATCTTTACTTATATTTACTTGGGTTTAGGGATCAAGACAGATCTCGGGCTGCCTTTCTTCCGACTAATGCTAACTTGTTCTTGTTCCGCCTAACAGGGAAATTTGCAAGCTTTCAAATACAAGCTCTATTCTGTGGTTGATGGATAAAGTCAATTAATTAATCTAACTTCTGCAGCTGAAGCTTGTTGCCAACTATACAGCAGATTGCATTCATTGAAGCCCGGTATTCTCTTTGTTACGATTTGAGTTGATGAGCTACAAATGCTCCAGATTAATAACATTTTGACAGTGAGAAAAGCTGAAACGATCTCTGTCTGGAAACAGGATACTGTTTTTAGAAAGTTTTTAGGACTCTATTGAGTGCTGTAGAAAAGTTAGTGCAGCCAATTATTCAGTAACATGTAGAACCACCGTTAGACAAAATTGTGGTCTTTTAATTTCCTACCACAGCATTTCAATCTGGACTTTGACTGGGCCATTGCAACACCTTGATCCTTTTCACCTATTCTGATGTAGATTTAATGGTTTGTTCCGATGCAACTCTGCAGATCTACGCCATGATGGCATGCTCTTCTAGAGAGAAGTGGTTCTCTCATGGCAGTCCTTCCAATAAACCCAGTTTCTAATGAACTTCAACATTTAACAAGCTTAACTGTTTAACTAGTAGAGTCATTCACTTTTTTGCAGTCTCTCTCTATCCAGATGTTCCCAGATGTTATGGTGAATTTGGTCCGATGTCCACTCCTGTGGCATTACGTTAACACATACTCTACCTAAATGATCCTGACCGGCAAACTGCCAATACTTCTGTTTTGATGGTTACACCTGCTGATGATCAGTTGATCAAGTGTATCTGGTTAGCAGATCCTTACCATTTTAATTCTCGTGGAAGCAATAAGGATGTAGTTGATATAGGGGCTGCACAGTATCTCGAGAAAACTTCATCATAGGAAACAGTGTAAAGTAGTTCTAATAGAATTAAACTCAGTTAAATACTGTCCCCCACTTATATGTATGTAAAAGATGCGTCAGTAAATGTTTAACGTTTTGTAGGATTGGCTTATGTATCTAAAGTAAAGCTTCTATTATGTCAGTTAAAGAAATTTCAACCTGAACAAACAGTACTCCAGAAGGTGTATGATCGTGTATTGTGAAGACAGAGATGAGGGAAAAGGCTAGGGGGAAATATAAGAAAGAACTTGAGGTCCTGGTGAGCTCTGATATTACTCTGAGTACAAGCTAATGAGCTGTTCAGACAAACAGAGACTGCAGAAGGAGTCTAGTGGTCAATTTCATGAAAAACACACAGTCAAAATTCCCCCTGAACACACTACTACATCTTTGTTTTTTCTGTGGGTGATTATTACAAGGTAGAAGTAGTCTCATTGCTTTCCTGCCAGTAGAACACATAATAACAGTATTATCTTCCGATATAAAACAGAGCTTTTCCTGCAATTATGGCAAACCTAGTTCAAAAGTATTATACTTTTCTTCTTGTTCTTTCTAGGGTGTGTGCATCTGCATGAAATAAAACATTACATTTGAGTCTTTTTCAGCATGCCAGACAGGCTCTGCATCAGTCTGTATTAGACACCTGTGTCTCTTGTGGCAGCTTCCTTGACCTCAGCGGATGAAAATGTTTCTCCACCTGTACAGAACAAAACTGGACTCCTGTGAGACATCATGTGTAAGAATGAAAGATGGGAAGTGGTAGACACAGACTGAACCCAGCAAATGAGGTCTAGGGGGCTGTGTAGTGTGTGTATTAATATTTTGAGTGTGAGGTGGGAGGTCAGTATAGGGAGGTGGGATGAGGTGTTCATTCTTTTCTCCGATATGGAAAGCTGTGTAACACATCAAAGCATGTGCAGCCCAGATTCCAGATGGCCGATAGCAGTCTGTGGCCTTCTGATGATCATGCATTGCTCCATTGGGAACTGTTAGGGGGGCTGGCTTCGGCTACTTGTACCTGGAAGACGCTAAATAGGTCTGATGAGGAAGGAAAAGATGTATCGTCATAGACTGAACGTCATAGAAAACATGAACTTATGGCACGACAGCTATTTTATTTAATGAGAAGATTTGTAAAGGACGGGAGATTCTGAACCTGGAGGTCACAAAAAATGCTTTTAAATGAAATTAAATAAAAGCACAGGCTCAGATGAGTGAAAGACAAGAAGTGACTCAGACTAATTGAAAAACCTCTCTAAATAAGAAAGGTAAAAAAAAAAAACATTTTGTAAAGTGAGGAAAAAATAATAATAAAAGATGAGTAGGGAAGAGCAACCAGGAAACACATAGTACAAAGACTGACTGAAAAACAAAAAGGCTTTTCGAATGGCTACAAATCCACTCAGAACTATTGGTAGAAGCTGAAAAAGCTTTAAAAGAAGGTCAACAGAGAGTAAAATAATTAAAGTTCAAAACATGCCAAAAGCCTATATGGCCTTTGGCAAAAAGTACTTGGTTTATGGTTTGACTCAGACTTCCTGCTGGGATTCCAGAAATTCAAAAGAAAGAGTCTTTGCACACATGAATTCTTAAATACTTGTATTTGATCAAGGAAAAAACAGCATGCGCAGCAACAGTGTGAGGTACTGCTTGTCATGGTCCTGGGCCATTTGGGCCCAGTATTCTTAGTTCCTTGTATTTTTGTATTTCGTTCCTTATTTAGGCCATGTTTTCTGAGTTGCCCTGTTGTGTTGTTCCCTAAGTGTTTTCCCTTCATGGCTTTTACCCCCTGTGTGCCCCTCTATGTATTTATGAGCCCTCGTCTCCCTTTGTGGTTGTTTCATGTTTCCCCAGCCCGTTATGTCTGTGTTTTCCCCGTGCTCTCTCTCCTCCTGTCTGAACCTCTGTGCCTGTACATGTCATGTTCAGTTCACCCCGCCCTGTCTCGTTATGATTATCAGTGTCACCTGTGTTCCCCGTGTGTGCCCACTTTCCTCGTTTACCCTCTGTGTATTTCTGTCTGAGTCTCCCTCTGGTCGGCGTCGCGTTCTCCCTCATGCCGTGTGTGGTTCTCCCCGTGTCTTCCGGTATATGTTACTTTAGCTTTTCCCAGTTTTAGTTTATTTTGTATTGCTTCCCGTGGCCAGCAATAAAGCTGTGTTTTTTGAGTTTATCCCCGTGTCTGTGAATCTGCATCTTGGGTCCTTCCCCTGCCTGCCACACAACGTATCATGACACTGCTCAAGGTATTTTATACTTTTAAAGTTCAGCTTTCCAAAATGTCTCATAGGCTTCGTATCAAGGAAAATTCTTTAGTAAGTTTTTACTTTAAAATGTGTTTATAGTGCTATATTGTCATTTACATGACAGGACAGACAGTAACTAAAAACATAAAGAAAAAAGTAAAACCACTTTGCAGTACAAGGAAAAAAAATCAGTATTTAGAAAGCAGTATTAGATTATTCTGTTATTATATGTTACCTTATATATGTAATCAAAGTAGTTGAATTAGAATACTGCTGTAGATCACATTATACCCTTTAATATAGAGTGAGCTGTATGTAGTTCTCATTATACTTTTGAGTTAACAGAACATATTCACATATTAGTTCATTAGATAAATGTGCATCACTCTGTATCCTTGATCTGCTAGGAATGTGTTACACTGTTTTCTTGACATGCTTAATTGTTGAATCATGAAGAGAGGGTTGTAAGCAGGAGACTCTGTGTCTAAAGACAGGGGAGATAGATAGACCACATTCCACACCCCCACCTTACAGAAAGCAGAGAAACAACTGCCGAGGTCATAACTTAGGCGCTGTAACAGAGAAAAAATGTGATGTTTTGGCTTTTACGACTAGCTGGGGGCCACTAGAGACTATAAAAAGCTGAGCAACCCGTCACCATTTTGAGACATGTGCCTGACCCTCTGGTAGCATCTCTCCCGTCCGGACGTTGTAATGCTCTTACTGTTGAATTGTATGGAAATAAATGATTGTTGATTGAGCATTTATACACAGAGTATTGTCCTTCCTTCAGCCCAAAGATTCAAAGAATTGGGAGAATTCAACAGCAGAGAGGAACATGATTCGTAAGTGTTTAGGTTATTTAACCTTTCCTTTGCTAAGAACAGGAAACTGATGCGTTTACCAAAATTGGACGTCACAAAGCTCAAATCCTCTCAAGCTGCCTTGTTGACATGACAGTGAGTTCACTGTACTCAAAAAGCCTCCACAGTCACCAGATGTCAATCCAGCAGAGCATCTTTGGGATGCGGTGGAATGAGAGATTGTCATCAGGGACGTGCAGCCAACAAATCTGCAGCAACTGTGTGATTCTAACATGTCAATGCCGACCAAAATCTCAGAGGAATTTTTTCAAGCAAAAATGAAAATAATAAAAATCAGTGGCTAACTTCCTTTGAGAAAAAATGTATTATAATATCAGACCTCCTCATCCTTTTTCTTTCTGACTTATCCATTAGTATAAACTTGCCTGCAAGCACACTGCATCAGAGGAGAGGCAGAGAGGCTGTGCTGCTGGGATCACAACACTGTGCGTGTGTCAGATTGCTTTGAACACAAAAGATTCAGCGGTGGTCTGAGCTCATAATTCATTCCCACATTTTGTGAGTAATTAAAGATCCATTGTTGTAAAAAAAGGACACCGTCCTGTTGAAGGCATTCTTGCGTCGCTGAGGGAGGTTTTAGTGTTTTTTCTGAGTAATTCTGTGCTTTTTATGTTCGAATAATGCTGACTATTCTGACTATTCCCTCTGAAACCTATGGTTTCAGCCTCAGATGGAATCACAAAATCCTTATACTTAAAGATGAAGTTGGGTCCATTTGACACAGAAGTTAAAGATGGGTTTAAAAGTGAGCTTGGAGAAATCTTATGTATATGTCGTAGTTCCACACCCCATATGCATGCATATACATAGCTAAAACCTATTTTAAGGAAGAGCAATCAACAACAATCACAAGTTTTATCTATTAAGTGCCACTTTTTCAAGTGACCTGGATAATATTTTTGATAGAGAACATGTTTTTTTAAGGAAATCTGAAAAAATGGTATTGTGACAACCTATGAATGCAAAGTCTGATAAACTAAAAAACACATCTTTCCAATGTGTTTCCTCTCTCAGCTTGTGACTGGATTTTCTCTTTGTCATTTCAGCCTCTGACAATGCTCATGCTTTGACTTTCTGAAGGCTATCTGATTTCAAAACAACATCTGGAGGGAGCTCAGCTTGAACCTGCTTTTCTTTCTTCATTGTGCGCGCATCTTTGTGACTGTCAAGCAGACACAAAGCCAACCAAATCCAAATCTCTTCCTTGTTAAAATCTCACACTTCCTTTTCCCTCCAATCCTCTCAAAGCTGTCTACCACGGCGCAAAGTGCCTTGTTAGATCTGATCTGTTGCTGCTTATCCTGCAATATCCCCAGCTTACTAAATCTGGATTATACAATTAAACTCCACAGTTTTGCATTTCAAAGCTTAAGCCCTTCATCAAAGCATAAACAACATACAGAATTATGAAAATGAACAACAGCTTAAAAAAAATTGAAGCCCGCCTGCACTGGATGTACACGTACAGAGGAGGAGCATGTATCCTCATCAGAAATACAAGAAGCTGGCTATTAGTTTACAATTTTGTGCTCATGAGCTGTTTCTCTTTTCTCTTTGGTTTCTCTTTTCAGGTTATTTACTGTGAATGCGATCCTTTCCCCTTGTCTGCCGGCTCATTCATTCGTCTCATTAGCAGTACCACTGTAAAGTCAGCTCTCAAAGCTTCCTCCATCAAGGCTTTTCCGCTGGAGCAGACTTGCTCTGGTTGCCTTCCTCATTCCCTCACATCCTCAGGAGCAGTCAGTGACAGTAAATAGCCGGGGATCTGCCTCGCTCTGCTATAAAAAGAAATTACACTGTTATGTCCAAAGTTAGGTCTTGGTCTTGATTCCCTTTGAGGTGAATTTGTTTTGCTTGTTAAGGAAGAATTGGGACCACCCAGTGGAGCAGTAAAATGTCCAGATGTCATGATCTAACGGTTATATCTGTAGTCACAGATTTTGCCAACAAATCAGTGCCTTAGAGAGCCATTGTGATTGCTCTGGGCACAAAAGTAAATGCACTAAGACAAATGTAACTTGTTCCATTTTCACAGAACATGCCTGTGGAAAACAGGAAGCATTGAGTTTGTGTTATGTATGTTAAGGCTGTCAGTGCGCTTCAAATAAAGGGATCAATAAACTCTCTGAAATTTTCCAATAGGTGATTGGTTACTGGAGGTTGTTGGCAGTTTCTGTGAAATTAATTGCCCGCGCCAGAATCATGCAGGGCTTGAAACCAGACATGTACCCCCCAGGTCGCTAAGGAAGTTTGTGACCAGATGCAAAAGCCTGTTGTCAGTCTGTAGCATGAAATTGGCTCTTAGGGATGGGACCCAGTTCTCTACAAGAACCGATTCCTAGTAGTCTAATTCCTTGGAATCATTAGTCTGCTTACCTATCGATCACGCTTATCGGTTCTTGTACTTGGGCTATAACGAGCTGACTTCAGTTGTTGGAGGAGGAAAAAGTAGTGGAATTTACAGCCTGGATATCGACATTGCTTTCATTTTTATTACACAAAAGGACAAGAGTGTAATGTTAATGTTCAAACTGCATCCAGGACAGAAACAACTGCATTATGTTGCTAACACAAATTTGGCTCATTGCAAGCACTCAGGTAAACAGCATGCTAATACTAAGCTAGCCAAAAAGTGAAGCGAATTCACTGAGTGAATGCCGATCTCAGCCCAGCACTGGGGTCAATGAGCAGTCATTGGTGAGCTGCGGTGAAGCCAGCCTACCACTGAACTTCATCAGGTAAGAAATGGATGAGCAGTCAGGCTGCAGTCTTTGTTTCTACCTGCACATGTTTCTACAGCAGAATCACCATGGCAATTGCTTTGTAGTTTCGTTGTGCTGGTTCTCATCACTTCTTTGCGCTCTTGGCTTTGTGTTCATAACTAAATACTAAGAAAAAAATCACATGTGTGTTCTCATTAGGGATTTGTGTGTGGATTGTAGTAGACTGTTAAATAGTAACTATGAGACGATGTGTTGCAGGTCATTTTACAGAGTAAGATGAAAGTAATGTTATGAGTAATTAATTATTTTCTCCTTGGAGTAATTAAGTAACACACTTACTTTTAATAAAACTGTTCTATGCAATATGTGTAATTCATTACTTTTTTGAGTAGTGACCTAACAAAGAGAGGAAATCCAACATGCACAAATTAATTTACACAAATGTAATATCTTTGATATGCTTCTTAGTGATAGTGGTAACTCAGCTGCCAGAGTGGCTATGACTCAGGAGGTAGAAGGGATCGTCTGCTTACCAGCAGTTCCTTCGTTCTGCATGCTGCATCCTTGGGAAGATGCTCAACTCAAAGTTGCCCCCAGTGAATCCATCATAGAGTATGTGGATGAATGTTAGACAAGGCTCTTGGGGATCAAATAGGAGCACTGTATAAATATGTGTGTGAATGAGGCTTGTAGTAATCGTCACTATATTTAAATGGTAAGTGTTTCTACGCAGGTCGGTGTCCTCCTTTTAAACTGTAGGAAACCGTGGGAATCAGCTTGAAAGCTGCTTTCATTAGTGTGGGAACCTCCAGCAAACACATGCCAGTTAGTTGGAGAATACATATTTTTTTCCCTAGCAATGGGGTTTTGTAGGGTCTCTGACTGGTTTCTAGGTCTGTGTGATGGGCTAGTAAATTTTTTTTCAGCTGCTTTTGTTTCTCTCCAGGTGTGACCCATGAATAATTTTGAGAAAACACTGTCCAAAAATCGAAAGCAATTCCAAAGTAAATGACTTCTGCAATGGCCAATTTCCCATTGATTAGAGGTCTAAAAGATGTCATTAACATCTAGATGACATTTCTCTGTTTAAAAAAAAAACAGCAGCCCACATTTAAATCCCCACTTTTTTAATATGACCTACCCTTCAGAGCTAATCAATTGTTGCACAGAAACAGAGGGTTATGTTAGTTATGTTGGATTGCTGGGAGATGGTCACATACTGTGATAGTGCAGGGATATGTATAGTATTGCTTACTATGCAAATAATAATGATGGAAGCTAATTTACATTTATATAAATAGCCAAAACCTACCTTTCTTTCTTTCTTTCTTTCTTTCTTTCTTTCTTTCTAATTCTACATGGTTTTGGCTTCACTGGGGGGTGGGGGGTGCCAGTAAAAGTGACTTAATTAAGCCTTTCTCTCAACATGGGGCTGACAGGCACATAAACTATGTTAATTAGTAAGGCTTACAAAAGCTGGTAGGCATTTTTAAAACTTTGGACAATGCAAAGTAAGCTGTCCCTACTGTGATGCACTTCTGTTTAATAAAAAACTGTGCTAACGGCTTCTTATCTAAGAAATTAAACTATATTGATGTGCCTCCATTATCCCAACCAATTTTTATATACAAGCCACATCATTAAACCACTGACAAGTGAAGTGAAGCGCATCAATAGTCTCGTTATATTCCAATGTTAGCTGGAAAACTTTAGGTACTGGCATTCATATATTCATATAGTTAGGGCTGGACCAGGTGACCCTGAATCCTCCCTTAGTTATGCTGCAATAGACGTAGGCTGCCGGGGATTCCCATGATGCATTGAGTTTTTCCTTTCCAGTCACCTTTCTCACTCACTATGTGTTAATTGACCTCTCTGCATTGACAGAGACAGAGATTAGTAACAGATATGAATCTGTTACTAACCTCTGTCTCTCTTCCACAGCATGTCTTTATCCTGTTTTCCTTCTCCCACCCCAACTGGTTGCAGCAGATGGCCCCGCCCCTCCCTGAGCCTGGTTCTGCTGGAGGTTTCTTCCTGTTAAAAGGGAGTTTTTCCTTCCCACTGTCGCCAAAGTGCTTACTCATAGGGGGTCATATGATTGTTGGGTTTTTCTCTGTATCTATTATTATGCGATCTACTGTACAATATAAAGCGACTTGAGGCGACTTTTGTTGTGATTTGGCGCTATATAAATAAAATTGAATTGAATTGAATTAATTTGGATACTACTTTGACATGTACCACCGACATCTGACATTCTCCCGCATACACTTGCTGCAGAAGTGAACCTATTCTCACAAATTTCTGTAACAACATTGGGTCGCAGCTGTTGTGGCAACATGAGGATCTACCCTTTATTAGCTAGATGGCTTTTAGGTTGTGGCTGTTTGGTGTGTGCCTACTGCCTCTAATTATAGTCTTCCACATTTCTGCAGTCATTATACCTGCATGTTTTTTCTATTCTGCCATATAGTGGACATTGCCTTCATAAAGAAAAACTTGTTAATCAGACTATATGACAACTCTGCATCTTCATTCCCCACCTCTTTATGAAATTACTTCCTAGATTTGCTTCTTCTGAAAATGATCTGCATTGGTTTTTAATGATACTTATGAAACATAAGCTGACTTTTCTTCAAGCACTTTGTTTCCTTACTATACGGGGGCAGGTGAAGGAAATAACAACAAGACAAAGACACTGGACACCGAGGAACTGTACACCGATTTTTTTTCCACTTAAAATCCTCAAACTATTGAAACCATGCATTTTTTGTGAGGATAATCTTTGGGATTCATTGTAATCTTTCTGTGCTTGCATTCTAACCCAGAAAGTGAAAAGGCACTGTCCTAAATGTGTCTCTGCTCCCCAGCATCTCTCCCTGCTCTCTATCTGTCCATCTTGCCTACTCATAACTTATTCCATTATGTTTCTCGGTTTCCTCCTCGCCCCAGCCCCCTGAGCGTTTCCCTGCCCTCTTTCCTTTCTTTGTCTTTTCTTTCATTTTCTGTTGATTTCCATCCCTCTAATCCTTCTTCTTGGTGTTAGGATGCAGGGTTTCTCAATTGCAGCTTCAAGGACAGTTTTCACGTCTAATCACAGACAATGCCTCACAGATATGACGATTGTGGGGATGACCCAGCCAGTTGTTTCTGATTATTTGTCCTCTACTGTCACGCCTCTTGCTCGGCCCTCCAGGTTGTGTTCTGGTGACCCATGGCAATGACCGTTCTCTCCCCAACAAACAGGCTCAGATACTGCACCACAGTCTAACATACTCATACAGTAAACTCATCTACATGTGTGTGATCTTGCCATAGGCAAGGGATTTGCAAGCTTGTGTGGCATTTCCTATAAATTTATGCATGCTTTTGTGAATCAAGAGAATGAGGCCACCAATGGGGTTGTATAGATTTTATTTTCTCTGCTGATACTCCCCAGTGCTCAGGGGAACCCTGACCCTGGCAGTTTGCTGGCAAGCCGAGGCTCCCATTGATCACTTCTCACACAGTAAACAAACAAAGTCCCATCATCCCTTGCAGTGTCTCTGAGCAGAACAGACTCCAGGGCACAGACTGGCAACATTGGGCCTATAATCCTGCATTACCCGGCTGAGGTTTACTTTGTGCCGATAAAACTTTACTACCGTATCGTATATAAAATAAATCAAATGAAGAAAATTTATTAGATCCAAAGGTGTTATCAGCACAGACTACAGCACACACAGTATCAGAATCCCAAAAGAATTATTTTGCAATAGATGAGAAAAGATATTGGATTAGAAATAGAGTAGCTTATTTATTTATATATTAATAAAAACTCTGTTATGATCAATGATGCTGGTAATTTTAAATGATGTGTCTGGAGATGTGAATTTGTTTTTCCCTACGGGTTTAATGCTCTTCTCCAAAGAAACCCATGGGGTCAATGATTGCATTTCATGCCTTGAACTTCTCACACTGTTAACATACCCATTTAATCATACCTGAAAGTATTTTATAGGCAAAGGCAAAAATAAGAAAAAAACTTCAATCCTTGGGATTCAAAAGACCAAAGTAGAAATCATATGATAATGACATTCAAACAATTTCTTTGTGATGTGATACTGGGCAGGTGACCTGCAATGCAGAATTGCTAAAACTGCAGTTCCTTAAATGGCCACCAGACCATATGCATTAGTTCAGGGGTGGCCAACTCCAGGCCTCGAGAGCCGGTGTCCTGCAGGTTTTAGATATCACCCTGGGTCAACACACCTGAATCAAATGATTAGTTCATTACCAGGCCTCTGGAGAACTTCAAGAAATGTTTAGGAGGTAATTTAGCCATTTAAATCAGCTGTGCTGGATCAAGGACACATCTAAAACCTGCAGGACCCCAGCTCTCGAGGCCTGGAGTTGGTCACCCCTACATTAGTTAATGCCCATCTTTACTCAAAAATACATATTTTCAAAACCTAGTAAAACTCTGGTATTTACATTTAATATGGATTAACATTACACATTTAATAGGGACATGGCTGCATACATTTAGACTGTTTGTTACTCTTTGAACATCTTAAATTTAATAACTGAAAAATAACATTGCTTGCTCTGTGATTAATTATAACCATTATTAACTATAACCAGCTTCTTGTGCCCATGAAGTCCACCCATAGAGTCTTTGGATGCACTTTGATAACCAAGCTTGCTAGCTTTTGACCTCTTCTCCAGGTGCACACCTGCCTTCTCTCTGTTTCTCCTCTCCTGCTCAATCTGTCTTTCCCTATCCTGTGTCCTCCACATCTCGCTACAGATTTCATCCTGGTCCATCAGGACTAAACTGAGAGCTGAGCTGAGCTAATTGAAGAATTGGAATTGTGGAGTTTTGGAGAAACTCAACTGATCAATGAGTTGAATCAGCGCGTGAGTATAATAAAGAGACTTTGGAGAAGCTCACCCTGCGAAAGGACTTCATATAGGACTTTATTATGAACCCTTGAAACTTTGTACAACCTACCTGAGTTAATTCCAGAAAAGTTTAAGTTAGAATTCCAAGCAATATTCTTGCCTATTGTGTTCGCAAAATTTTTAATGAAATGTGTTTTTTCCAGTGCGTCTGTCTTTTGAAAATCCTAACATAACAGGAACATTTTCAGTGGCCCAGTCAGTCACCTGATCTCAACCCAACTGACAAAGCTTTTCAGGTATTAAATACAACACTAAATGCAGAAAAACCCACAAACTTGCAGCAACTAATGGCTGCTGCAGTAAAGGCAGCAGAACATAAAAAAAAAAACATTTGGTCCTATTTATGGGTGCTAGAATTGAGATTTCCCTCCAAGTACTCAAAACATTCCTTATATTTAAAGTTATATTTGTCTAATTACTTTGGGGCCTTTGGGAATGGGGGACTGTGTATAAAAATGGATGTAATTCCTAAACAGCTGATGTAATTTGTTTTTTTAACCCTCATAATGTCCTCCCGATTTGCATACAATGTGAGCCATCAGGGGTCAAAAGTGTCCCCACTTCATTTGACTGTTTTTTAAAGTATAAAGTATAAATTGTCAATCAATTCAGTGTTACACCTTAGTTTTACTTAAGACCAACACATTAACACAAAATTTACTCAACATTTTACATTTTAGGGCCACCAGACCTTCTTTACAAAAAATAAACCCTGTTTTTTTAGCGAAAACAAATTGAGAAAATTAAATATTTAATTGTTTAGATAATTTTGACTATCTGAATAACTAGAGAGTGCTGTATGTTGAACTTTAGTGAGAATTTTTTTTTTCAAGCGTTTATAAATTTTTAATGGCAGCAAATAATCACACTGGTGGTCCTCAGGGGTCAAAAGTGTCCCCACTTCATTTGACTGTTTTTTAAAGTAAAAAGTATAAATTGTCAATCAATTCAGTGTTACACCTTAGTTTTACTTAAGACCAACACATTAACACAAAATTTACTCAACATTTTACATTTTAGGGCCACCAGACCTTCTTTACAAAAAATACACCCTGTTTTTTAGCGAAAACAAATTGAGAAAATTAAATATTTAATTGTTTAGATAATTTTGACTATCTGAATAACTAGAGAGTGCTGTATGTTGAACTTTAGTGAGAATTCTTTTTTTGAACCATTTAAATTTTTTTAATGGCAGCAAATAATCACACTGGTGGTCCTCAGGGGTCAAAAATGTCCCCACTTCATTTGACTGTTTTTTAAAGTAAAAAGTATAAATTGTCAATCAATTCAGTGTTACACCTTAGTTTTACTTAAGACCAACACATTAACACAAAATTTACTCAACATTTTACATTTTAGGGCCACCAGACCTTCTTTACAAAAAATAAACCCTGTTTTTTAGCGAAAACAAATTGAGAAAATTAAATATTTAATTGTTTAGATAATTTTGACTATCTGAATAACTAGAGAGTGCTGTATGTTGAACTTTAGTGAGAATTTTTTTTTTGAACCATTTAAATTTTTTTAATGGCAGCAAATAATCACACTGGTGGTCCTCAGGGGTCAAAAATGTCCCCACTTCATTTGACTGTTTTTTAAAGTAAAAAGTATAAATTGTCAATCAATTCAGTGTTACACCTTAGTTTTACTTAAGACCAACACATTAACACAAAATTTACTCAACATTTTACATTTTAGGGCCACCAGACCTTCTTTACAAAAAATAAACCCTGTTTTTTAGCGAAAACAAATTGAGAAAATTAAATATTTAATTGTTTAGATAATTTTGACTATCTGAATAACTAGAGAGTGCTGTATGTTGAACTTTAGTGAGAATTTTTTTTTTGAACCATTTAAATTTTTTTAATGGCAGCAAATAATCACACTTGTGGTCCTCAGGGGTCAAAAATGTCCCCACTTCATTTGACTGTTTTTTAAAGTAAAAAGTATAAATTGTCAATCAATTCAGTGTTACACCTTAGTTTTACTTAAGACCAACACATTAACACAAAATTTACTCAACATTTTACATTTTAGGGCCACCAGACCTTCTTTACAAAAAATAAACCCTGTTTTTTAGCGAAAACAAATTGAGAAAATTAAATATTTAATTGTTTAGATAATTTTGACTATCTGAATAACTAGAGAGTGCTGTATGTTGAACTTTAGTGAGAATTTTTTTTTTGAACCATTTAAATTTTTTTAATGGCAGCAAATAATCACACTTGTGGTCCTCAGGGGTCAAAAATGTCCCCACTTCATTTGACTGTTTTTTTTAAAGTAAAAAGTATAAATTGTCAATCAATTCAGTGTTACACCTTAGTTTTACTTAAGACCAACACATTAAAACAAAATTTACCCAACATTTTACATTTTAGGGCCACCAGACCTTGTTTACAAAAAATAAACCCTGTTTTTTAGCGAAAATAAAACAAGAAAATTAAATATTTAATTAAATTAAATATTTAAAAAAAATTTTTTTTTTTTAAATTCTCACTAAAGTTCAACATACAGAGTGCTGTATGTTGAACTTTAGTGAGAATTCTTTTTTTGAACCATCTATAAATTTTAAATGGCAGCACATAATCACACCTGTGGTCCTCAGGGCTCAAAAATGACCCCGTTTGCTTTGAAGCAACAAGTATAAAATATCATCCATCTCTGTGTTTCAAGGTTTTATTCAACTTTATTCCAACTCATTGCCTGACAGTTTTCTATATTTTGGCATGGTAGGAGGGCATGAGTCTGAGTGAAGGCAAACTTTCATGAGGACAAAGGCGTGTCCATATTTGACCCAAGTGCAGGAGGAAGCTCAGGTTTATTCCTCTGCACTGGTCCCATCATGGACAGCATTCTTTCTGCAGTTGCAGGCCAAGGGGCATATACAGTAAACAAGCTGTTACAGGTGATTGTTTTCTTTTGGAAACCTGCAATGTTAGGGACAACTCGTGTCCTGACTGCAGGACAGACGGTTTGCCATCGCACACGAGCATGTTCCATGTACAGCTGGACCTGCATCACATGCTGCCCATGTTTTTGTCTCAAAGTTCCCTGGTTTACTTGGATGTTCTGTTGGAGGGGACAGAGTCCTCTGAAGGGGACTTGGTGCTCATACAGTCACATCAGTACCAGGATCTTACATCACAGCAGGAGGAACACCCACTTGTGTTTCAAGTCAAGTCAACACCAACACACATCATACACCTCAAATGGGAGCACGTTTGTGTCATGAACGACGATCATCTATTGTGTCTTTATCAAGAAATTATGTCCTTTTTGTGCTTCTATGATTAATCTTGTGTCAGCATGAAAACTTCTCTACCAGACTCAGGATGTCATAAACTGGCCATAGCGACTCTACTGGATGCACGGCAGTAAGAATCAACACACCCACATATGCCTACAGCTGCATTCGGTCCATTTTTCTTCCTCTCTTGTTGTCCCTCCTTGTTCATCATTGAGTTGGCTGTAGAGCAGGTCATCTGCTAATTGGATGGTTGTTGGTTCAATCTCTGTGTGCTCTAGTCTGGAGTTCTTACCAAGGTGTCCTTGGGCAAGTTACTGAACCCCAACTTGGTCTCTGATGCATCCATTGGCATGTGAACGTTAAAAAGCAGAATACAAGCAGAATACACTGTG
Source organism: Aulonocara sp. 'chitande type north' Nkhata Bay (assembly GCF_057382095.1). NCBI lineage: Eukaryota > Metazoa > Chordata > Actinopteri > Cichliformes > Cichlidae > Aulonocara > Aulonocara sp. 'chitande type north' Nkhata Bay. The sequence goes on along the minus strand of NC_141360.1, from coordinate 27,137,151 downwards.
TATAATGCTTTCAGTACTCGAGTAGAAAAGCCACTGAAGGAGTATGGGACCTGGCACATGTGCTTGGACTGTGGTAGATCATCTTTCTCTGAGGCACATGAGAGAGTCATGCATCGTCTGTCACTGGGAAGGTTAGAAGACCAGATCAGTGTTTCCTCACGTTACTGCAAATATTCCTCTGTCTCAGCTGATTCCTCTTTCCTGCTTGATTCTTTGTCTTCATCATAATTGAAATGGATGATGTGTAGTCCTCTGACACATCTTCTATTTCAGTTTCACATTCTGAAAATTCAAGAAACTTCAAGAAGCCCAGTCACTTTCTCTCCAAGCTCCTCAGACTACCATGTCCTGGATGCCTGAGAACCTACTTGAACATAGTTCAGATTCTTCATCACTTTTCTTCACTTCATAGCCTTCTTCCACTTCTGCAGGTGGCTGATGTGCTTTTTCAGAGAAAGGGTAGCATGTGCTCTAAATATTGACAATATTTTCTATATCTTCTAACCCTGGATCTTCCTGAACATTGATTCTCCCTCCTCATTATACTAGAGGACAATATGTGCTTTGTCCTACTGGTCATTGCTTTGCACAACATGGTAAAAAAAAGTATGCTCATCAAAGTATGCAAATCTCCAGTGCAATGGAGGCTTTTGAGGATACTTTCTGTGTATGTATTATTGTAGAGTCTACCTTACAATACGAAACACTTTGATGCGGCTGTTGTTGTGATTTGGCGCTGTATAAATAAAATTTCATTGAATATAGAGCACCTGCCTCCTCATTGTGCTGCCTGTTGTGGTTGTTATGACCAGTGCTTGACCCCACACATCAGTGATCCAAGATCAAAGATGTTTGAAAACAGTATGGTGTGAAAATACGGCTCTTTGCAACACTTTGTACTTTGGGGTCATTTTTGTCCACGAGGGCCAACAACGTTATAAAATTCAATAAAAACCACATAAATAAATCAAATTACTTGAAACTTATTACAATCATTCATAGTATAGTAATGAATAACTTCTGTTATTTTCAGCCCATTTGATGAATAACAAATACATTTTTGATAGCAAAAGATTTCTTTAGAGGACAAAAATGACCCGTGGACCACATTAAAGCTCTTTGTTTAAAGATGAAAATCTGCCCTTCAATCATGTATTGATTGTTTGCTTTAAAATCGACTATTGTGGTGTATGGAGGCAAGAGTACAAAAACTGTCTTTGTCTAACAAATTATGGGTCTAACTGTATGCTGACATTACAGCGTCTCCTTTGGGTACCCATTGCTCAAGAACCTTCATACCTACAGGTAGGAAAATTACATCCCGGAAGACACCATGTGACGCTATGCGACAGCTTGAATTGTTTTTCCTTTGAATGCCAACACATAAATATTAAGTTGTCTTGAGCACAAAAGCAAAAACTTCCACCTGTGATGATGAAGTAGCATTAAGGTGAAACTGTCTGGATGATTGGAGGCAAACTAGACATAAACAAAACACCATATAATTAAAGGTAACTATATGGTAATTAAGCCGTATACTATCAGCTTTCTTGACAACATGATGCAAACCTTTTATGTTATGAAACAAAACAACAGAGAATATACATTCTCTTTGTGTTGCTCTATTTCTGGCATAGAGGAAACTATAGTTTCTTTATTTTCCACAGTTTCCTGATTGCAAATGAGGTGACAGTGTTCTTTGTATCCTCAATTGCTCCTCGGGTTGCTTTTTTCCTCATCTCACAGTGATGTCTCCCTGCGATCAAGACGGATCAGCCTTGCAGAGAGAGGGAGAGAGAGAGAAAAGAGAGAGACCAGCCGCTGTACCATTCACACATTATTTGCACTCACTACTCTTGCACTTGACAACATAATTACCAAAGCTCAGGCCCTGTGCAATTAAAAGCCAGTGGCTGCTGACAAACGGGGGTTTGAGTTAAGGGAACATGGCAAAGATGAGTCAAGATCTCAGCAAAGGTGTTCGAAGATAGCAACTGTCCCAGTGTTTTGACAATGCTGACAGTAATAGAGGAAGGATCATGAATAACAAGGAAAAGTTTTACCATCTTAGCAACAGATGTTAGTTGCCAGACTATTTAGATTCCATTCATTAAAAGTCCTTCCAACCATAAACTTTGTTTATGAATGTGCTGAGAGAAGAGGCTGGCTGAAGGAAGTGAGGAACAGTTTGGGGGGCTTTAAATAGCAGCTTCTAATGGTTTGGCTTTTTTTGCACTATTCAGTTTAATATGACCTACAAACATTGACTTTTCAAATTACCAGATGGTCAAGGCTCACAGAATTAAACTAATGAATTATTCAGGCACCTCTCATTAATTTTAGGTCAAACATTTTAAGATTTTTCACTTACATGCTGGCCTCGGGCACTGATGTTGTGAATTGAGCATTGCCTGGAAACTGCACTACACAGCTCCATTTGTAATTACTGCAACTTGAGGTCAGGTCATTGTCAAGAACTGTGACGCTTCAACATGAGCTGTTTCTGTTTTTTCCCTCATTCAGGAAGATGAACTGGTGACCTGTCAAAAACCCAGTGTCAACTTGGACAGACCACAACTCCACCACATGAAGATGAATGGCATTTGATCATGAATTTTGAAATGCTAATAACTAGTATTTCAATGGGCAAAATCAAACACTATATCAATAAACCCATGTCATACATGCAGTCAGTGGACACTTCATTAGATACACCTTGCTTTTAGAGTTGCATTCAATTTCTCAATGCCCTGTTTTTCCTGAAGGTCCAGAATGTGCCAGGAAAATAAAAAAGGTTTTGTGTTGTTTACACCAAAGTCTGTCCCTACCATTGGAATTTCACAGGACTCATGAGTCCACGCAATGATTTTTCAGTCTTCTACTGTGTAATTGTGATAATTGCGTTGAGCCTGTGCTCATCTATTCAGACCATTCTCTCTAAAACTAATAGATCGCTGTGAAATACTATGACCAGCTCATCTTAGCAATAACCATTTCACTTTTAGTCACTTAAATAACCTCCCCCCAATTTTGATGCTCCCCACTTCAAAATCTTCAAATAGCATGATTAGGCTTGTCTGCATGTCTAAATGCATTGTGTTGCTGCCATGTGATTGGCTGGTTAGAGCTCTGGGACGATCGTGGCTATGGGGCAATCGTGGCTATGGGGCGATCGTGGCTCAAGAGTTGGCAGTTCATCTTGTAATCGGAAGGTTGCCGGTTCGAGCCCCGGCTCCGACAGTCTCGGTCGTTGTGTCCTTGGGGAAGACACTTCACCCGTTGCCTACTGGTGGTGGTCAGAGGGCCCGGTGGCGCCAGTGTCCGGCAGCCTCGCCTCTGTCAGTGCGCCCCAGGGTAGCAATGTAGCTTGCCATCACCAGTGTGCGAATGTGGTTGTGAATGGCTGGATGACTGGATGTACTGTAAAGCGCTTTCGGGTCCTTAAGTACTAAGTAAAGCGCTATACAAATACAGGCCATTTATCATTTACTCTGTATTAATGAGCAGTTGAGCAGGTATATCCAACAAAGTGGGTGGCGAGCTTAAATATATGTATCCTGGGACTGTGTTGACTGTAAATCCAGCTTTATTTCCAAGCAAGTACAAAGAATTATCAATCAACTCTGCAGTCTCCATGAACTACGTACCACCCTTCAGTTCACTGTTTATGGTCAACTTCACTTTTTTGGTTTTCCTTATTTATTTATTTCATTTATTTATTCTTTTTGTAATTTGTACTTATTGTAGCAACCAGCCCAGCATGAAACGGCATTAGAGGATGAAAATGAGGACAGGATACCATTTGGCTAAAGCTTAAGTTGGAAATTGGTGGTCCCCAAACAAAGCTAAAAAAAGTGTATAATTTTTTTCTGTTTGTAGGCCAATTCTGCTCCATTTTGTACAAATTGTCTATTTACTAACCTCTGTCTTTGTAATGGGACATACCTCGATGATCAAATGCAGACACTAAGAGCATCTAAGCACTCAGGCTACTGAGAAAGTATATCTATCTATATACTATCTTATGCGAGTCCTTAATAAAACAAGCGCAGGGCAGTTAAATTCATTCTGCAGGTCAGATGACTTTGTTACCAGCAGATAGAAAAGTCCCTTGGCTTGGGGGCTATTTAGATAAAGAAACACAAGCACTCACATAGGTTTGTCTGTGAGCCTGAGTGCACGAATGCAAGGCCAGGGGAAAATGACTGTCACCTGTGATGTGTGTTAAGTCTGACTAATTATGTCCCTGTATCTATTTTTATGGTAATATGTGCAACCCTTCTGTGCACTGAACATAAATCACAAATATAGTTTTTGTTTTTTAATGAAGAAAAATTACCAACTTGTGGCTGCACAGCTTGTTAGACAAACAAAATGACTCAAAGTTCCCGGTGGGCAACGTGGCTCCAACCTTTCCAAATGAGCTCTCCATCACATGTAATCAATAATTGTCAGCCCTTGCTCTGCTCTGAGTACTGCTGCTTTCAACTATTCCAAACTTTGCATTTTTTCCCTGCCTTGCCCACTGAGTCCGCAGTTAAACATTAATCAGGTGATTTGGGCCAGCAGGGCCAGTCTTTACAAATTATTTAACTGTAAACCCTTAAACAATATTTTAGAACTGAAGAGAAAATATAAGAGAGATGAAATAATGGCAGCTTTTATTAACTAAACGTTTGTGAGCAGTGAGCTCTATAATTAAGCTGACCCAATGTAAGTTTATATATCTGATACTCTGCCAGAAGTTTTGTGCTATTTTGTACTATTTGTTTACTTTAGTACAGAATCACTTCTGCAGTGTCAAAATATTCCAAACAATCAGCCCTGAAATAATATAAATTACAGTATTTCACCCCTTGAGAACTGGCTCATGATGCAGAAAGAAGAAATGTAGAATTTTCATTAGTGAGTTTGTTTATTGGAATCTTTTGGACAGATATGATATTTGTTTAATTATAAAAAGGGCGAGAATTACAGCTCGGGTTGGAAAACAGCTCATCAAATGAAAAGGTAGCCAGGCATTAAAAACGAGATGTTTTGCAATATCTGGCATGCTGGTGCTTTATTGTATTTGTATCAACAGAGGAAGTTTCTTAGCGGAGTCTTGGTGTCACGTCGGGAATGGCCGATGTGTTTGAGGAGCGTGGACCCGAATGCAGACACACGAGGGACAGGACTAAAGCTGATCAAAAAGCGAGCTGTTTATTTTGGCCAATAACTACCACAAAAAGAAAAGCAAAGGCACACAAAGGTGCAAAACTAAACAATAACCTAAACTGGGAAAAAACTAACGCAGGACATGGAAAAGTTCTAATGATCACCATAAACCTAAACACGAGAAAACCAAGACTAGAGAAATATGACAGCCATAAAACAAGAGGTGAGAATAACAGACAACCTGACACCAGACAGAGGTACACAGGTCTAAAATACACAGAAAGGTAATGAGGGAAGTGGAAACACCTGGGGAAACACACCTGACACAAATGAACATGACACCACAGGGGAAGCAAAAGGAAACTCACTGAACATGGAAACAAGACTTTCAAAATAAAACGGAAAAATGAAGGGACATGAACTGGGGCACGCAAGCTTGACACAAGAGACAGAAAGAGGGAGCGAGAGAGGGACACAGGAGAGAAAGGGGGAACCACATAGATGTGGAGAAAACACACGACAAACAGAAAAGACTCATAAACAAGAGACAGGTGAAACATAAACTATACTAAAACTCAACTAAATCCTAACTAATAATAACAACACAAGAACTTAACATATTTCCAATATAACATAAGATTTAAAAAATACAAAATAAACTCAAAATGCTGGCTCACAGACCCAGCCCCTGACATTTGGCCTTCTATTCTTGAACTACACCTTTTTTCTGAAGCTGTCACGACTTTTCAAACTTGCAAGAAAAAAGAGAAAGAAGACATATTTGTTTTCTCCATACCTATTTCAGAATCTTGTAAACAAGAGCACAGATGATGTGCTCAGCTTAAAAGCTCACTCCCTAAGCAAAACTCTCAGCTGATATTTTCACACATTGCCTGTATGTTAGATGCAGTTTTTAATCAGTGGGTGACTTTGGATTTTTTTTTTTTTTTTTAAAGCATTAACAACAAAGCAACACTGACGATCTCACCACTTCAGTCTGAGGTTATTATAATTTAAATGGAAAGTTTAGCAGTGTTTACTCCAGAGGCAGTGATAAACAACAACAAATGACCTGCTCTCTGGAGTTAATAGAAATTGTCTTAGAGGTGAATGTGGTCAGCCCAGTAGTATGCAAAGTATTAACTGAAAATGATGAAATGTCACATAGAAACAACATTTACATCCTGAGATAAAAAGGCACGTTGCCAGTGTTATAACTGCCCCCTACTTGTTTACATCTATCTCACTTCACAGCTATTTCTGTTATTTTGTTTTTGCCAAAAGCATAAGCCAATTCCATATTTTAACTAGTTTTTTTCTTTACAGTAAAGTTTTGCTAAACAAATTTCCTGATCATACTCATACTTTAACAGGTATTGATACCTGGAAGCTACCTAGTAGTAGCAGCACGATTTGCAGGTTACTCCTGTGGAGGGCTAATAGGAACATGGAGCATGGAGCTTGCTCAAGGAGCCACAACCCTCCCATTCAGATGATCCTTTTGCATTTTGACAATCAAGAAATATTACAGTACACTCAACATGAGTGCAAGTAGTCATATGCTGTCAGGCTCACTCTCCACTTTTTGCTGCAGCGTTAAGTGGCAGTATTAGTTGGGCCACTTAGTCAATTGATGATTTATTATTTCCCTGCTCACCTTAGCTGTGTGCTTACCTTTGCCCTTCTTTGTCGCAGAATCCGCCATAGGTGTGCCAACCTGGCTCACTTCTGGAAGATCTTGCCTGTCCCACTCTCAGCCACTGAAGAATACCTACCCAAGTTCATACATAGACATCCTGAGAATCAACGGCTGAGATATTACTCTTAATATACATTATATATCCTCCCATACAGGATCCATCTTATCTTAAAATAATCAGGTCCCATCTTATCTTAATGACCTCATAGTACCATGTCTGTTGAAGGTTTCTTCCTGTTTAAAGGAAGTATTTCCTCCTCACTGTCACCAAATGCTTGGCCATAGGGAGTCATGTGATTGTTGGGGTTTTCTCTTTATTATTGCAACATAAAGTGCCTTGAGGGGACAGTTGCTGAGATTTTGTGCTATATAAATCAAATCAAATTGACTTGTTATCATTTTTAAAAGTCTGCTTCTTGTGGTGCTGAATTGTAATGTAAATCATCTGCGGTCCTGTTTTAAAAGCATACTTGAAGTCCCTTCCTTGAATAATAATCTCTGTATTTTCTCAAACTGGTGCAGTTGTTAAACTGAAAGCATTCCTTATAAAAGACTAAACTCTTTCCAGTATGTCCTGCAGTTGTCTTGTGCACAAACCAAGTCAATGCACATTTAGGAATTTGAGTTGAGTGCTCTATTTGTAGTCAGACTGATTCTAGTTAATAAAAAAATAGCATTTTGTGATTGTTATTAACCAAAGAAAGATGGGAGTATAATTGAAATCTGATTAAGACTTTTCAGACTTCTCATCTGTGGAAATGTTGTGCTCTAAGCCTGTGCTGCAGAACTGTTAAAAATAGGTATTCAAAAGACTACCAGAACAATATTTGCGTCATTAGTTGAGCTGTCCCAGCTTGTAAATATATTTGTGATATGTTCTGGTAGTAGCTTGCTAATGAAATATTTGAATAGGTCAACAAACTTTAAGGCATAACATAAACCATAGGCAAAATAACTCTGACAGGTCCAGATGCAGATATAATGAGAGCAAGGACAGGCAGTACAAGTAAACTATTTCAACCTGTGCGTCATCCTCACCCCCACTCCTACTCCTACCTCCTCCCCACCATTAAAACCTTCTAGAAAAGGCAGATATTTTGAATAAATGGAGTGTAAATAGTTGAGATTTACAGCAAAAAACAAACAAACATATAACTAGAAAAATTTGCATTTCCTGCGAAAATGCAGTGTGGATGCTTTAAAGCTGAAGCTGCATGCAAAAAGTAACTGAAAAAGCTGAAAAGTTGCAGAAATTGTAAAAACTTTTCAGAAGCAAAAGAACTTTGCGAAAATGTAATAACTTAGCAGAACTGCAATATCTTAGAGGAAACATAATACTTGGCAGAAATACAATAGCATAGCAGAACTTAGCAGAAATATTGTAACTTACCAGAATCAGAATCAGAATCAGAATCAGAATGGGGTTTATTGCCAGATGTTGAGGTTTACAACATTAGGAAATTGCTGCGGTGCCTCAGTGCAAACATAGTGTCATAAATAGCACTTAAATAGACATGAAAAAAAATAAAAGTAAGAATAAGAATTAAAAGTGCTATGTAGAAAGATATGTGCATGAGATATACATGAGATATATACATGAGAATAAGAATTATGAGTGCTACGTAGAAAGATATATACATGAGTGCAGGTGGTGATCAGTGCCAAACATGAAATGATGCAGTGACACAGCGTAGGGTCATGTGTTAGTGGCGGGGACAGTCATATGGTTATTGTTCATGTGTCCAACAGCAGAGGGGAAGAAACTGTTCTTATGGCGAGAGGTTCTGGTGCGAATGGACCGGAGCCTCCTGCCTGAGGGGAGCAGGTCAAACAGACTGTGTCCAGGGTGAGAAGGGTCAGCTGAGATCCGAGCTGCACGCCGCAGTGTCCTGGAGGTGTACAGGTCCTGCAGAGATGGGAGTCTGCAGCCAATCACCTTCTCAGCAGAGCGCACAACACGCTGCAGTCTCTGTTTGTCCCTGATAGTGGCTCCAGCGTACCACACGGTGATGGAGGAGGTGAGGATGGACTCGATGATTGCAGTGTAGAACTGCATCATGATACCATCATGATAACTTCTCAAAAATACAAGAATTTAGGAGAAATAGTATAACATAACAGAAAGAATATATTTAGCCAAAAATACTTAAACATTACAGAAACACTATGATTTAGAAAAATAGTACAACATAGCAGAAATACTGTGATTTACCAGAGACACTGTGATGAACTATGAATATTGTAATTTTAAATTAATACTATGCTTTAGCACAAATACTATCATTTGACAGAAATATTATAACATAGCAGAAATACAATTATATAGCAGAAATGCTGTATTTAGAAAGAAAACTATAATATAGTAAAAATAGTATGATTTGGCAGAAATACTATATTTAGCACATATACTGTAACATGACAGAAATTCCTCCAATTAGTAGTAATACTTTAACATAACACAAATGTTATGATTTGGCACAAAAATCATGATTTGTCAAAAATACTATGATTTAGCAGAAATACTATGATTGAGCAGAAGTACTAAGATGTAGTAAAAGTACTTTGATTTAACAGAAATACAATTATGGAGGAGTAATACTTTAAAATGGGAGAAATATTGATACACACACACACACATACACAGAGCCTAAAGGGAAGAGTATTTGTGCCATGGAGTGTTAACAAGAATGTGAGGTCCATATTAGAAAAGCTGGTAAAATCATAAAGGTTTGCAAAATTGTAATAAATGATGAATATGAATAACTGGTCTGTGACAGTGTATTAATTTGTAGGGAAAAAACATGTTGACCAAGGTGGAATCGAACACACGATCTTTGGCTTGCAGACCCGTGTCATTACCAACTACGCCACTGGGAAAGAGAGCGGGCACCTTGAAAAACAGGGTGATGAGCATTCAGAATTAGATCGCGGTAAGAGGCGAAAAACGCCGTTTTTTGGAGTTACAAAACGTTGTGTAACTCAAAAACTACGGACTTTGGTGTACTTTGACTGCAATTTTCATTGCTCCTTGTACAACCGTCGCTGAGATATGACGAGAGAGGAAACGGAAGACCTCAGATATGATTGGCTGGCTGGGAAGCCGTGCAGGCCCTGATCTGTATATTTGAATGTCTGAGTGCTCACAGAGGATTGGCTGCCTGGGGACCTGGAAGAAATGTATAGAAATAGTATGATTAAGCATAAATACTACATTTAGCAGAAATACTATATTAAGCACAAATCCTATAAAAAGCAGAAATACTATATTAAGCATAAATCCTATAAAAAGCAGAAATACTGTACTATGATTTGGTAGAAAAACTATAATTAATCAGAAATACTATATTTGGCAGAAATACTATGTTTTGGCAGAAATACTATATTTACCTCAAATCCTATAAAATAGCAGAAATAGTATGATTTAGCAGAAATACTGTATTTAGCACAAGTACCAAAAAGTAGCAGAAATACTATGATTTAGCAGAAATACTATGATTGAGCAGAAGTACTAAGATGTAGTAAAAGTACTTTGATTTAACAGAAATACAATTATGGAGGAGTAATACTTTAAAATGGGAGAAATATTGATACACACACACACATACACAGAGCCTAAAGGTAAGAGTATTTGTGCCATGGAGTGTTTTTGAAACTTAACTACTTCCTCATATTTTCACATGGAGCAACCATTCAAAACTTTAAAATGGTCTCAAATTATTGGGCTATTCAGGTATAAATCAGCTTTTTCAAATCTTTTACCGTTTTACTTTTATGCCTCTTAAAGTTTTCAGTTGCAAAATTGTGATTTTTCACAAAATACATGTGTCGTTATGGTTGCTATGCTCTTGGCTTCCAGTGTGCCACTGAAGGTTTTGCAGTCTTCTCTTCATGTCTGAACAACTTCTTGCTACTTGCTCAATTTTCGCTCAACTTCCACAAATTATACATCAAAACGTAGGTATTTTTGCTGGCTTTCAGGAAATGTCACCATCATTGTTGTGGGACTTATAGAATTTTTGCAAATCTCCTCAGACCAACACAAAGTCGGAAAACTCTCCATAGAAAGTCAATGGAGAGTTTGTTCAAAATCACCGCTTGATTTCTGTAATGAGAGGCATATTCGAATCATCATATCTCCTTAACGAAGCAAAGTTAAGACATGAGGCTTGTCCCCGAATATCTTCAGACACTCCTGACGCTCACAATTCAAGAATTTCTTTCTCACCTATTACCGTTCTGAAATGAGTTGGACTTGTTTGAGGGTAGGAAATTCGTCCTTCGCTCAGATTTCTTCAGATTTCAAACTCTGGAAATGAACCACTTTTTTCTCTCGTCATAACTTTTTGTTGGATTTCCACAGAGACCTGAAAATTTCCATGACTGTTCACCAAAGCCTGCTGTCTCTTACGGTGAAAGATGCTCCAAATAGATTTAGAGTTACAAAGCGTTGTTTGAGGGCAGGTCAAGGCTGTTTTTGCTTCGCTTTACTCAGTTATGGTGCATTACAAGTCAAATATCTTTAATAATTCATATTTTAATGATAAATTGTTAACACTTTAAGATTCCCCCATCTCTTCTGAACAAAACGGTGTAAGAATGACCGTTCTAGCCCCTACGGTTAGGAAATTATGGTCATTTGTTTGAGGGGAGTCGTCACTATGAGAAATAGACTGCAAAAATCCTGTGCCTCTCTGTGCTGCGTGCACCTGTTTTGGTGGGAAAAAGTACACAGCCTCTGTGGATTCAAATTCAGCAGCTCCCAGGCTGCTTGACTGAAAACATGCTTCTCTCTCCCTGTGTGTGTGTGTGTGTGTGTGTGTGTGTGTGTGTGTGTGTGTGTGTGTGTGTGTGTGTGTGTGTGTGTGTGTGTGTGCATGAGAGAGAGAGAGAGAGACCCACTTTAGTGCAGCATCTCATTGTTGGAAAAAAATACAATATATTCAGACTGGTTGACTGGCATAGACCCTCCGTGTGTCTCTCTCTGTGCATTTGTGTATACATATTTGATTTTGTGTGTATCTGTTGGCTGTTCCTTCTTGTTTTTTAAATGTATTTTTATTTCTTTATTTTTTTTTCACAGGTGAACAACAATTAGTTTTGTGGGAACTTAACCATGTTCCGTTTTTTTTTCAGCTTGTCATCTTACTTTTCCAGTATTTTCACTTAAGTTATTACTATTCTGCTCAATCATAGTATTTGTTCTAAATCATTGTTATTATGCTATATTGTAGTATTTCTGCTAAATCATACTATTTCTACTATATTATATTTTTCTTTCTAAATATAGCATTTCTGCTATATAATTGTATTTCTGCTATCCTATAATATTTGTGCTAAACCAGAGTATTTGTGCTAAAACATAGTATTGATTTAAAATTACAATATTCATAGTTCATCACAGTGTCTCTGGTAAATCACAGTATTTCTGCTATGTTGTACTATTTTTCTAAATCATAGTGTTTCTGTAATGCTTAAGTATTTTTGGCTAAATATATTCTTTCTGTTATGTTATACTATTTCTCCTAAATTCTTGTATTTTTGAGAAGTTATCATGTTTCTGGTAAAATACAATATTTCTGCTAAGTTCTGCTATGATATTGTATTTCTACCAAGTATTATGTTTCCTCTAAGATATTGCAGTTCTGCTAAGTTATTCCATTTTAGCAAAGTTCCTTTGCTTCTGCAAAGTTTTTACAATTTCTGCAACTTTTCAGCTTTTTAAGCTAGTTTTTGCATGCAGCTTCAGCTTTAAAGCATCCACACTGCATTTTCACAGGAAATGCAAATTTTTCTAGTTTTATTTGTATTTTTGCAGAAATATATGCCAACTGCATCATATAGTTTTTCACAAATAGCAATACTGAGATTTCCACAGCTTAATTTGGTTCAGCTGTCCGTTCTGCTTTAGCCATGTTTAGCCATGCCAATAACAGGGCTATAGAACTGACCCCAAGGCAGTTCAGACTTTTTACCTTTTAGTCTACAGTATGTAACTGGGCATGTGGAATGCTTCAAGTAGGAAATGGTATTAGGTATTTTTCATTTAATCAGGTCTTTAATTCCTTTTCAGGAATAAAACCAACTTAAAACAAACAGCCAAGGTACACTTGAGAGGACATGCGCTACTGCTGTTATTATTGTCATGTTTTGGTAATGTTGGGGTAGTAAATTGTGGAAGTTTCCCAGCACACGAAATCTCATAGCTAATCACTTTCTACAACTAGTGCAATTTACCATAATTTTCAGTCCTCGTAGCGGATGCTATCTCTCCATTTAGTCATCTTAAATTCTATTTTTAGCCGACACAACCTCCTCCTCTTCCTCCTGCTGCTCTCTTCTCCTTACTTCCTTATGTTATCTCATCTGAAAGCACAGAGCAGTGATCAACACCAGGAGATTGAAGCCAGTCCCCATTTCCGTCAACAAAAAAAAAAGCACTGCCTTCTGAAGCGAGGATAGAGGAGTGAAATTTATCTTTGTGCCACCCACTCCTCAAATACAAACTTCAACATTGGAACTTTCTGCCTTTATAGCACCATAGCCATTTTTTCCGAGTTATGCCGAGGTTTTAGCGTAATTTGTTTTTACATGAAATAGCAGCTGTTGAGAAGTAATGGTGGAGCTTAATGGACCAGTTGTAGTGATAAATGTGACACATGTAAGGCAAATGTCTGGGCAGAGAGACCTACACCGTGGCTATAAGCCCTAATTAGCGCTCCATTAGTTTTACAACTAGGATAGAAGGCTGATCATGTGTTAAATTCAACAGCCTGCTTACCATAATTACACCTGATGATGTGTCATGGCCTCAGCAGTCAGAAATCTGGGCAATACTGACGTCTTCCCATCAGTGCACACATTTTGCATTGAAGTGGAGCGCAAAGCTTCCTAATAATCCATTTTAATACAACATTAATGTAAGATTTATGTATAAAATGAGTCAATACTTTTTATTAAAAAAATGCCAAATGGGCCACAAGTACACAATAGTATTAGGCATGTAAGTCTTACACAAACCTTAAGCATTTACTATATGGTTTTTCTACTTCTTTTCCATATGGGAGGACAATTCTGGGCATCCAAAAGCGATAACAAATGTGAGAACAAAACAAAATCCTGCCAGAAACCTATGCCTGCTGTTCAGTTCTGTCTACTACTTGTAAAGATAATAGCCAGATGGCAGGACCATGAGGAATTAATGTGAAGTTATTTCAGAAACTAATAATCTCAAAAGAGAAGGGTGGTTGGGAAAACAGTGTCTCATCCCTTCTGTCTGTGCCACTCAGAGTAAAGTCGTTGCACCAAAGTGAATAAAAGTTAACAGAACACCAAGAGGAAACCATGTTGAGGATGGAGAGAGAAGCACAGTGAGAAAGTCCCTTTGAAGTGTCCTTTTAAGAAAAATAAATGTCATACCCAATTACTTTCTGTGGAGCATCTTCAAATAGCAATACAGGAAATGTAAATGAAGATGTTTCTGTCACCAGTGCTCAGAAGTTCGCTCTGTTTAAAAGTTCCTCAAATCTCTCATCAGCCTGAAAGAAAGGCTTTTGATCATCAAACCCGAAGACTCTGATTAGATGAAAATGGCAAACTGACTCATAATTTTGACTTGTTGCGTCTTATTTTATTATCCTGGTATGATGCTTCAGAGGGCCTGTTAAACACAGTTTGTTGTAATGTCAAACAAGTTACAGACTTCACTGGCAACATTTTCTACATCATCATTCTGAACTGGTGTTATCCTGTATGATAGCAGTTTTGCTCTATTCAAAATTTGGTTAATTAACTCTAAGATTTACAAAAGTGATAAATTTACAATTTATCACATCAACACACCAGTAAAGATATAAGAGTTAATCACAGCTGCACAAACGGAATGAAATTGTGATTGACATTTGTATAATTTGTCATCAGCACCAAATTTTATAGTGTATCGATTTTACTTTCTGACTTATCTAGCTCTGAGCTGATGAGCTTAGGCCAAAGAAAGGAGCCTTTCATCTGTTAAGTTCACTACTTCTCCTGCAGAATTTCTCAGAATTTAATCAAACTTACACGAAATGATCACACGATTGGTCTTTACCCAAACTGTGCTAAACGTCAAGGTCAGATTTTTAATGTTACGTCCATTTTCAAAGAATCACTACTCCTAAGAGTATTGATGTGGATCTCAATGTTCATAAAATGAATTTAATGTAGGCCAGCTCTGCCATCTAAATGCTGTCATTGGGTTTATTCATTGCATAATAATGTCATACTGTAGGTGAGAGCTGGCCAAGTTCTAGGGCCATGGCTTTGTTTACAAGATTCTGTTTGTTGATAAATTTTGCATGTACAAAACTGAAGAAATGATTGTGATCTTATTGGTCATGATCATGGAGGAACTGGTTTTCTTTTTTGACTCCCACGTTATGAAGATCAAACATCAGAAACAGAGTCAATGCTTTGATACATTTATATATTTTCATACTTCCTCTGACCATACTGACATGTAGTAATACTCCTGAACCCAAACTCTTTCCATTGACAGTGAACAACATTCATTTCTCCTGCATATGACTGTGTGTGAGCCTCTTTGACTTCTCATTGGATTTTAACTTTCATTAGTTTGTGCAATTCAGCCAAAGAATGACAGCAAAACTTATCACTTTCTTTCTGTACTTCACACATTACAATAACCTGTGAATTGTGATGGATTACTAGCCAGATGAACTACTACGTCATTGACATTCTGGTTTGTTGTAACAGTAGTTCAGTTTCTTCTTTTTTTTTTTTTGCAACACTAACAAAAAAGAGAAATCTTCCAACTAATTTGTTTCTAATTATCTCATATACCTTGCCTGTGTAATCGATCCCTTAATTGATTAACTTAGGGACATGGATATTCTAGGTACTTTCAATGAGGAGAAGAGGAACAAGAAAACTAGAACACTTCCTTATGCTGTCTTATAGAGAACACTCTATGGCATTTATTACAACACAACACATAACAGTCTCATCAGCAACTTCAATAATATGCAGAATGTTAACAACACTTATGAGACAAAAACCCAATATAATCCCCCCCTTCAATCAGTCAGTTCAGTTTCCATATTAGTCCATTTATGTCTCTTGTCACAGTTCTACCTCCACCAACCACTCTGGTTTGGTGAGGAAAGGGGAAAAAAGTAAAATATGGTGTTGAAGTAAAAAAAGAATAATAATAAAATAAATTCAGAGCTCTGAGAAAAACTTTGTCAATCTACCCGGGTAGAGTGTGTGTGTGTGTGTGTGTGTGGATAAGCCCAGTGCTTATCTGCAAAGATGAGTAAGATCCTCGTTCGCCGTCCTTCTGGGTGGAGCGATACGTCTCTGGAAAAAACCCCACTGGATTCGCCTTCCAATCGCCGATCGAGTATCCAGCAACTGTCTCTTGCACTATGTCTCAACACAGTAAAAAAACAACTGGAAAAAAAAAGGATGCGTGGTAAGCAAATCCTAATAGTCTATAACTATAAAAACCTTAACACTTAGAAGAAAAGGTTTTTATTCTCTTCGGTACTCCATGCGCTCTGTGTGTTCTTCTTCTAGCTTGCTGGCTATCTGCTCCGCTGCAGCTCTTCTTCTTGCTGCATAACGCAGCGCAGGAAAACTATAGCGCCATCACTGCCCCCTGTTGGATAGAATTAGTACTGCATACATTAAACATTAAATCACTGCCTTGAACAGCGGTGGATAACCTTGAGAGGGTTACATTCTCCCCCCCTTAAACCGCATGCATCCTTGCATGTGAAACTTTACACTGTTTCAGCAGTCCCGGGCATTAGTTGATCTACGCGGGGTACACTGTCGAGGGTAAAAGCTTGGGTGAAAGCTTGATCTAACCCAGAGAAAATGGAGTGCATGACTGTCACCAAAGGATTTCCCAACGTTGGATAAGTTAGCTTCTTTGGAGCTGATCTCTCCCTTGATGACCTCCTTAGTCCCACACCCTCTTTAAGATTAGGGACATCTTTAGAGAGATTTGGTTCTCCTTTTCTTTCTTCCTCCACAACTTTCATTTTGTTGCTCACTTCTGTAATCAACGTACGACTATCACCCAAACTGCGTGAGAGATCTTTAGATTGGCTGTCTTCAGCTGAACTGATCTCATGCAGCGGTGACCCCTGAACCTGGTCCTTCTCATCGTCTCCGTTCTGGGTTGTCACTGGCTGGAATTCATGAGCATCTGGATTTAGAGTAGAGAGCTCTGGACTCAACTCAGATTCAACTGTGTGAAGCTGATCTATCTGTCCCAAGAGGTCTTCTGTAGCTGACTTTTCGTGGACTTTTATTCCAGCCAGTCTGTCTGTGATTGCAATCTGGTCGGCTTCTTGGGGCCCATCTTGCAATGCATTAGGCTCGTTACAGGGTAGAGAATGAAGAGAGTAATACTCAACTTCATCTTCAGTGCTCTCCTCATTGCTGGTTTCTGAAGAATCAGTCTCAAATGTGTCAACTGGTGGTGAGTTTGTAGGTCTAGACCGTGACACTGTTACTTTGGGTGCTGTCTCTTCAACAGTGGGTGGGAGAAACCCACAAGGTAAGAGCAGATCTCTGTGTAGCACTCTTTCAGGCCCATCTGTTCCTTCAGGTACCACCACAAAAACAGGCGAGTCCTGAATCTGTCTGATCACAGTGAACACGGTTCGGCTCCACCGATCAGCGATTTTGTGCTTTCCCCTGATGGCAACATTCCTTAAAAGGATTCTATCTCCCTTGGCAAGGGTGGATTCCCGCACTTTACTATCAAACCTCTGTTTGTTCCGGAAAGCACTCTTTTGACTGTGCTCAATGGCTAACTGGTAGCTTTCTGAGAGACTCTCTCTCAACTTTTTGATATATTCAGAGTGAGAGAGGCTGCTGGATCTTTCAGGGCATAGGCCAAATGCTATGTCGATTGGGAGCCTCGGTTGTCTGCCAAACATCAACTGGTAGGGAGTGAAACCTGTGGTATCATTCCTTGTGCAGTTGTACGCATGTACTAAAGGCTGCACAAAATCTCTCCACCGAACTTTATCTTCTTCCTCCAGCGTCCCTAGCATTTGAAGAAGGGTTCTATTGAACCGTTCGACAGGATTGCCGCGGGGATGGTAGGGCGTGGTCCTCGTCTTTTTTATCCCAAGCAGCGAGCAAAGATCTTTGATCAAGGCAGACTCAAAATCACGACCCTGGTCGCTGTGCAACCTCTCAGGAAATCCATAATGGATTAAAAAATTGCTCCACAAGGCCTTTGCCACAGTCTTTGCTTTTTGATCAGGAGTCGGAACTGCAACTGCATATTTAGTGAAATGGTCTGTTATGACCAAGACGTTTTTAGTCCCTCTCTCATCTGGTTCCAATGTAAGGTAGTCCATACAGACCAACTGCAAGGGACGATTAGTTTTTATGTTTACCAAAGGAGCACTCCTTTCAACTTGTGCCTTTCTTCTGAGACACCTTTCACATGTCCTGACCTTGTCATTTACATCGATGGTCATGCGGGGCCAATAGAACCGAGCTCGGACTAAGTCCAGAGTCCTATCAACACCCAGATGGCCCACAGCATTGTGGAGCTGGTCAAGGGCAACTTCTCTGTAACTTTGCGGAAGAACGAGCTGATACATGGGTTCCCCTTGAATGATGCGTTTTCGGTATAAGACCTCATCCATTACAACTAACTGATCCATTATTCTTGTCATTAACTGAACTTCTCTGTCTTCGTGCCGTCTTGCCTTGTAGGAGAGACGTTTTCCGGCAAGTACAAGACTCATTACTCTGCTGACGACTGGATCTGATTTCTGCTCACGTGCCCAATCGGGAAGAGACATTTGCGGCAGGGGGCATGACCCAGCTACATCAGTTTGACAGAAATCTGCTGGTATTGCAGAGGTTCCAATAGCCAAACATTCTACTCGTGCAGGCGATGGCACCGCTGCCTCCTCCTCGAGAGTTGAAGAATACTGATGTCTCTCGCATACTGCCTTTACTGCCTCAGTTGGAAAATCGGGCCCTTTGTTGCGGTGTAAGAGCTGTGCAATAAAGCTTTCAATGCGATTTTCCTCATCAGTAGGACTCTGATCAGAGGCATCACAGTCATGTGGATGCGGACGTCTGGAAAGCCCGTCAGCATCTTGGTTGTTCTTCCCAGCTCTATACTGGATGTCAAAATCAAAACTGGAAAGAGCTGCCAACCAACGATGACCTACTGCGTCCAACTTCGCAGAGGTTAAGACATATGTGAGTGGGTTATTGTCTGTCACCACTGTAAATTTTGCTCCATAGAGATAGTCAAAAAACTTCTCGGTGATGGCCCACTTCAGAGACAAGAACTCAAGCTTGTATGCAGGGTACCTTTGTTCAGACCTGGAGAGGCCCCTACTGGCATAGGCAATGACCCTTAACTTGCTCTCCTGTTCTTGATATAAGGCTGCACCGAGTCCATGGGTGCTTGCATCAGTATGCACAATATAATGTTTCTTAGGATCGGCAAACCCAAGAACAGGGGCTGTTGTGAGCTTGTGAATCAATGTCTTAAAAGCATCTTCACAGGCTGGGGTCCAATTGCCATTAAATGGCTTTTTGAGATCCACACTTGTAGAAACCTTATGGGTTCGGCCAGACAGACTGGATTTTCTCTTTGGTGGGAGGTAACCAGCTGTTAAGTCATTAAGAGGTCTTGCGATCTTGGAATAGTCTTTTATAAACCTCCTATAATATCCGGCGAACCCAAGGAAAGACTTGAGTTCCTTGATGTTAGCTGGTCTTGGCCAGGTAGTGAGGGCAGCTATTTTTGCTGGATCTGTTTTGACCCCTTCTGAGGATACAACATGGCCGAGATATTGGACAGATGTCCTGAAGAACTGGCATTTCTCTGGCGACAACTTTAAACCAAATTCTTTCATCCTGTGGAGGACCTTCAGCAGTCGTTCCTCATGCTCCTCAAGTGTCGCAGAGAAAACAATGACATCATCAAGAAAAACCAAGACTTCACTCAAATTCATGCTACCCATACACTTTTCCATGAATCTCTGAAAGGTACTGGGAGCATTTGTCACTCCTTGGGGCATTCTGTTAAACTCCCAGAATCCCATGGGTGTCACGAAAGCAGTCTTACATTTGTCTTCTTCCTCGACTTCCACTTGATAATAGCCGGATTTCAGATCCAGGATGGAGAACCACTTGGACCCAGTCAAAGCCGAGAAAGATTCCTCAATGTTGGGCAAAGCGTAGGCGTCTTTGATGGTCTTACTGTTCAGTTTGCGATAATCTACGCATAATCTGATGTTGCCATTTCTTTTCTTGACCACAACAATGGGAGAGGCATAGGGGCTCTCTGACTCACGTATGATGTTCGCATCTTGAAGCTCTTTTAAATGTAGTCTGACTGCCTCGTAGTCGGAAGGATGGATGGGTCTGGGTCTTTGTTTAAATGGAGATGGGTCTGAGAGTCGAATTCTGTGCTTAATCTGAGTAGTGTGGCCATAGTCGAGATCATGAAGAGCAAAAACTTCAGGAACTGAGTTTAATTTCTTTGTTATTCTCTCTTTCCACTCCTCAGACAAGCTTGAGTCAGCAAAGTCAAAGGTGAGTGTTCCTGTGTCAGACACAGATACAGAGTTGCATGCAACTGTAGCTGGAACCGACGGATATTGGTCACCTGACAGAGTTTTGACAGTTCTTTCAGTCAAGGATGACACAGCTTTTGGAAGGATGAGTTCTGCAATAACCTGGCCAGCAGGTATTTTAATATCATGTGCTGTGTCATTTTTAACTAGAACCGGGACCTTAAATGATGAACATAAAGGCCGTGTCATTACAAAACTGCAAAACAAGAGCCCACCAGGTAAGGTTGACTCTAGAGGCTCAACCATCAGGGTTGTGTCAGATGTTGTTGTGACCTTCCTTGCATATCCATTCAAGGCCATTTTTTTCCCTGCAGGAACAGTAATGCACTTTTTGCTCTGCAGCTTCACTTTCCCCACTCTGCCATTGTCTTGACGGGTTTTGAACCTGTGATAGAGATGCTTCACCAGTGGAGAGTGATGGATGTTTTTTTCCTGTAAGACATGATTTGGCTGAGCTTTTCCTAAGCCAACTGTTTCATACAAAATATCCAGGGTATTAGTCCCTATCAGCAAGGGCACTTCCATGTTTGTCCTGTGATCAGGAACTACAAGAATAAGCGTGTCAACTTCAGCTGATTTCCCCATGACACTTTCAGGGAAATGGATGGTTGTGGATATGTATCCCAGATAAGGCACTTCCTGACCACCAGCACCTTCAATGTCCAGCAGATCCTGGATGGGAAAGATTTTCTGTCTGGAAAGGTTCCTGTCATAAAACGACTTTGATACTGTGGTTACTTGGGAACCTGAATCAAGTAGACTGTTACACTGACTCCCTTCAATGGAGACTGCTGCAGTACAGTACAGGCTGAGGGTCGCAGATGCCAACAGACTTAATAAACTGATCCGTAAGGCCAGCAATGTTGTGGGGATGGAGCTGGACTCCCTCAAGGTGGTGTCGGAGAGGCGGATGCTGTCCAAGATAAAGACAATGTTGGATAACACCTCCCACCCACTCCATGACATGTTGGTCAGTCACAGGAGCTCGTTCAGTGAGAGACTGAGATTACCGAAAAGCACCACTGAACGACACAGGAAATCATTCCTGCCTGTGGCCATCTCCCTGTACAACGCATCCACTTAACACACTGTTTGCTGCTACAACTACACATGTTTCTTTTCCAACTATTTATTTATAAGTGACTTATGTATGTATGTATGTATATATATGTATATATTGTACTATTCTTAGTTAGCGTATTGTCTGTCTTGTCTTAATGTTGGTTTAAAATGGAGCACTGTAACAAAAAATAATTTCCCCCAGGGATCAATAAAGTATTCTGATTCTGATTCTGATACACTTTGGGCCAATAAGCCTTTTTGGAAGACAGTCACAGAGTAATTGGGCTTGGGAATGGCTTTCACATGTGACTTTTTCTTTGTCCTGAAATCTTATGGGACATCCTGGCTCATTCTTGGGTGCAGTCAGTCCCTCCACTGCGACCCGGTCCAGTTTAAATGACCATATTTGGCTTCCCACTCTCTTTGCCTCTCCCTCAACTCCTTGTATTTCTGATCAACCAAGATCTTATTTGGAGGACCTTCACACTCTCTGGCTATATGTCCATCATTACCGCACTTGAAACAGAACCAAGGTTTTGGTCTGGGTTTAGGTGCCATTTGTTGGGCTTGTACTGCAACTGGAGTTATACTAGCGGAGGCATTTAGGGTGGGATTTCTCTTCTCAGCATGTTTTTGTTTCCTTTGCTCTTTCTTTTTGTTAAGTTGCATTTTTAACTCAGTTACCTGCCTCCTCAAATCCTCTGTTTCAGTGATGTATGTCTGAAGTACACTGGTATTCTCATCATGCATGGAAGACATGTCTGGGACCAGCTGCATGTGTACGGATGATTTAGCTTTTGCACCCCCTAAATGACGGTTCATTCGATCAAATTTTGCAGCCCTTCTATCTTCTTCAGTCCGTAACTGTAGAAGAAAATCAGAGAAATCAGGAGCTGTGTCTGAATTCAGTTCAGACTGCAATGCTAAGATGAGGGACTGATCCCAGCAGCCGCGGCGAAACTGTCTCAGCAAGTGTTTCCCAGTCTCTGAACTCCTCACACCACCCCTCTGTGCAGCTGTGGTGAGCAACACCTGCAACCGCTGAAGATACTCAGATGCCTTTTCCCCTGTGTTCTGGTGGGTATTCAGAAACCTGGCGAAAATTTCCTCCCCATCATCAACTAATCCATAAGCTGAGCCAAGAAGCTTGACATATTCACGAGGAGCTGCATGTGGGCCAAGCTGCCTCACCAAGTCAGAAGCTGGGGAGAGTAAGCTCTCAAGAATCTTACGGCGTTGTACATCAAGTGGGAGATTATCTTGAATCATGAGTTCCACATGAAGTGACCACGTCTCAAAATCTACTTCATTTTGGGGTTTAGGAACTCTTCCTGAAAATGGGCGAAGACCTTTAGAGCCCTGACTTGGAGTGGGAGGGGCATCGCTTTTGATGACATGCTCCACAATTATCTTTTGGACTTCAGGAGGGTTGTACACATCACTGTCTAATGTTAGTTGAGAGACAGGGTGAGTTGGCTTGGAGACCGTTCTCTGTCCTTTTACTTTAGAAGCGGTTTCGGCTACAACCTCTTCAATCTCTTTATTCTTTGCAGTCTGTCTACGTAGCAGGGGTGTCCAACTATTATCAGAATCTGGTTCATTTTCTGAGCCCGAACTGTCACTTTGTTGGCGTGGGCAAAGTGTGGGTGACATTGTCTTTGAAGACTGAGCAGTTTTACAGGCACCATCTACACGCCACATAATGTCTGGGTTCGAAACGCTGGGAAGGTACAGAGGGAGGGTGGAAGCCAACTTTATGACAGTTTCTTCAGATTCAAACTCCACCAGGGCTTTAACGCCAGTACTTTGCCCTGTCTGTCTTACTCTAAGAACTTTGTCAACACAGCCAAATTGCATACAAAATTCAGTAATTTGATCATCAGTAATTTTTGCTGTAATTCCTTCAATGTATACACACTTCTTCATATCAGTACCATATTCCTGTTCTGCATACATTGTGAAAAACGGTAACACTTAATAATCAACAGCTGTGAAATTTTAAACAAAGACTTACAAAAATCAGCTAAATGGAAGTGTTTTCAAACTAATTTTCCATCTACTCCTCCTGGCTGGCTCGCCAACTTTTGTAATCGATCCCTTAATTGATTAACTTAGGGACATGGATATTCTAGGTACTTTCAATGAGGAGAAGAGGAACAAGAAAACTAGAACACTTCCTTATGCTGTCTTATAGAGAACACTCTATGGCATTTATTACAACACAACACATAACAGTCTCATCAGCAACTTCAATAATATGCAGAATGTTAACAACACTTATGAGACAAAAACCCAATATAATCCCCCCCTTCAATCAGTCAGTTCAGTTTCCATATTAGTCCATTTATGTCTCTTGTCACAGTTCTACCTCCACCAACCACTCTGGTTTGGTGAGGAAAGGGGAAAAAAGTAAAATATGGTGTTGAAGTAAAAAAAGAATAATAATAAAATAAATTCAGAGCTCTGAGAAAAACTTTGTCAATCTACCCGGGTAGAGTGTGTGTGTGTGTGTGTGTGTGTGTGTGGATAAGCCCAGTGCTTATCTGCAAAGATGAGTAAGATCCTCGTTCGCCGTCCTTCTGGGTGGAGCGATACGTCTCTGGAAAAAACCCCACTGGATTCGCCTTCCAATCGCCGATCGAGTATCCAGCAACTGTCTCTTGCACTATGTCTCAACACAGTAAAAAAACAACTGGAAAAAAAAAGGATGCGTGGTAAGCAAATCCTAATAGTCTATAACTATAAAAACCTTAACACTTAGAAGAAAAGGTTTTTATTCTCTTCGGTACTCCATGCGCTCTGTGTGTTCTTCTTCTAGCTTGCTGGCTATCTGGTCCGCTGCAGCTCTTCTTCTTGCTGCATAACGCAGCGCAGGAAAACTATAGCGCCATCACTGCCCCCTGTTGGATAGAATTAGTACTGCATGCATTAAACATTAAATCACTGCCTTGAACAGCAGTGGATAACCTTGAGAGGGTTACACCTGGTTGCTCTGATCTACATTAATGTCAGTCCTCAGCTAGAAAGATGGCAGAGATGCGACAGTCTTTACATTGCCTATGTAGTTTAACCGATTCGCACTACAACCTGGTTTGTCTCTTACCTGTAGTTATTTTTATTTAATTTAATAACTTACAGTACTCTCTGTATATAGTAACCATTGTCCTCAATGTAAATATGTAAGAAAAATTGTGTATGTTTCTGTTCTGTGTCCTGTGTACTGTTTGTTTGTATATGTGTCTTTTTGGCTGCTGTTACAACCAAATTTCCCCTTGTGGGACAATTAAAGGATTATTCTATTCTATTCTATTCTATTCTATTCTATCTAGTCACATTATTAGGAATTTGTGGGTGAAAAGGACAAGTCTAAGAGGTCTACTTTAAATATGAAGAAGCACCTGCAAGCTAAGCACACTGGTGGCCCACTGAGGAGGTTAATGAGGCTGGCTAAAGCTGTCACCCTGAGGGAAATGAACATATTGATGGTTACGTGATGCAGGAGATGATACCAATATTAACCAGCTATGCAATTTGCTAGAAGTTTATACATTCAGAAGTACTGTAGATGTACAGCAGGCGAACCCCCCTTGGGGCAACAAAGCATGCACAGTTATTTTTTTAATTTGCTTTTGCTAATGCAGAGGAAGTCTAAAATTTTACTTCAGTAGGTAATGAGAAAATGTAACATATTACTTTTTAATGGTCTTAATCCGGTAATGTAACCGGCAAGTTTTAAACACCCGTGCATTATTAGACATATTTGTCACCCAATTAGAATATTAGGCATAAAACAATTCAAAATACATTAAAGAAAACCTTTGATTTCTATTGATCCTACAGAAGTTCATGGTGCATATGACATCAAGTTTCAGCAACTTAGAGACAGGAAAATAGATTATTCGCTCCTGTGAAATTTTTTTCAGTCTCTTTTTAAAATAGCATTTCTTTATGCTATTCTGAGTTTGTCCAAAAAACCTTTTGCTTAACATACTTTTTTGCTTGATTGCCTTTTTGCAACAAAGTAGTTTCCGTTTCTGAAACAGTTTTGCTTCAGCGTGCCTCTTCGGGTTCATTTAAGGAATATTTGTAGTGAGGAGAACAAACAAATTCACAGAAATCCATGTCTAATTTGCATATCATCCATTAAAAAGTGATTAGCGGTTTAGTAACGCACCAGCCCTGCACTAATAACACTCCTAAGCCTCAGTGATGATAACAACAGCAAAATTATGTGATTAAAAAAGGAATTTCTTTTAAAAAATTTAAACACCCATCCAATGGCCCAAACCAACACATTTGCTCCTTTATAATCACGTAAAACCCGAGGCTTTATAAGAAGCAGACATGCAACACTTCTGACTTTAATTGCTAAGCACAAGATTCCTAACCTGCAGACCTTTTTCCATTAGTCATTGATACAGAAAGGTGATATTTTATGTCAAGTTTCTCAATTTTTCTCCTTTTTTCTTCATCTATTAGCTGCATTAAAGTTAGTACTGAGCTAAGATGCAGGACTGATATTCATAAAGTGTACGGTAAGAGACTGGGGTAAAGGAAAAGGTTAATAGAGTGCACGTAATCTATTCATCTCTAAAGATTGCAGTTGAATTACCCCCCCAAGTGGGGAGGAAAAGCTCAACTCTCAGCGCCGAACAAAAGGGAAAACTGGTGCACAGGTATTTCCAATGCTGTCACATTGTGCACAGTGACCGCTGGAGCAAGTAAATACTTTACTTCCTCCTTTTTAATTTCTGCACCCCAAGCCAATCGGGTGGGTTTGACATTGTAATTCCGGTCCACCATTTGGTTGTCTGCTACAACACCCGTGACATGTCTGCATAGCGGTTCCCTCTAATTCCACCAGCAAGTAAAAGAAAAAGGAGACAGATACAAACAAGCATAATCAATCCCCCTGAGAACCTTTTGGTGATGGGTTAAACAAGTGCCCCAGCTGCCAGCAGCCATTAGCAACTGTGGCTAGTGCCAGCTCTGACAGAGCATGGGGATGTTTTGGACTCAGAGATAATTTGAAAAAAGCCCTATAATTGGCTGCAAACTGTCTGACAGCTTTGAGTGGACGTCCTTTGGGCCTCTGTATCGATGAATCTTCCTGATATGAGCCTGAAACCTCACTATCTTCCTCTGGAATAGGTGGTATATTTTGGAAATCTAATGGCCTTTGCTAAAACTTGCTTAATCGACAAGTTCTCTAAACTTAGAGAAAGGCTGTCTGGTAAAGGTGATCTGAGAGTACTGAGGGGAAAGATGGAGTGCAGTGGTGGCGATGCGCCTTTTAAGGTCTGGTTCCACTTTCTCAACAAATACAACTGCAGGAAATGATTAATAACTAGCCCCTGTGAAAATCCCTCTCTCTGACTTCACAATGGCTCACTGTTAGCTCAGTGATTCCCAAGATCCTGCAGCTTCCTTTCTTCAAACTAGCAGGTCACTCTGACATTAATGCAGCATTCAGCTGCTGGACAATGCCCATTATGTTATGGAATGCTAATTAGGTAATAGAAAGCTGTTCAAACACCAAATAAAATATCCAATAAACATAACGTAAAAGGGGTTCAGTTAAAAGGACTAGATGTTACAGTCCCTGCCCACATAGCAAGCAGGTCTGGCCCGGATCTGGTATCAAACCGGCACTGCTGGCTGACTTCTGGCATGATAAGACGTATGTCATCCAGATATGGGCCAGGCCTGGCAATTACGCCACTGTTTATGTGATGGCATGCCATATCTGGGATGGTTTGGTCCTGATTATGCTTGTTTGCTATGTGGGCTCAGGCCCATAGAAAACAGGTCTCGGCGGGATCTGGCATCAAGCTGGCACTTCTGACTGACTGGTGTCATGGCAGAGTGTATGTCAATCAGATGTGGGCCAGGTCTGGCAATGATGCACTATTTATGTTCCTATTTTTCTCTTTTAGTTATAAGACCCAAATGCCATGTTGCAATACTATACTGCTATGGTAGCCAACGTTTCAAATGCAGCTTTGACAGGTTTGTGAGTTTACACTTTATCCAAAACCTAGTGAGAGTTTACTCATCTTTGCCAGCGCCTGGCTGTAGCTCAGGAGGTAGAGTAGGTCACCTACTGATTGGAAGGTTAGTGGTTCGATTCCTGGCTCCTTCAGTCTGCATGTTGTAAGTGTGAATGTGTAAGAAAGTAGTTAGGAAGCACTCGGTTAAGAGAAAGTATGTGGTTGGGTGAATGTGGCATGTTGTATAGAGCACTTTGAGTAATCTGGGAGAGTTGAAAAATGTTATATAAGAATCAGTCCATTCACTGTCTGAACAGAGTTTTGTCATGTTACTTTTGCACTATTATACACATGTTGTTATTACATGGCTTAATTAAGGTACACATTAGGCTGACATCTGGGGTCAGCGCTGAAACTGTTCTGGGCCAGCACAGGGCCAGCAGTGTGTTTGCAACTGGCCCGTGGTTGCACACAACTTACTCATGGGCCACATACCACAGAGAATGACGGCCCTTTGGCGGCCTAGACCAGGTTTGCCAGAGGTAGACCACACATGGGCCAGCAAAGGGCCACCAGTGTGTCTGCAACTTGCCTTGTGCTGGCCCGTGTGTGGGCCACCTTTAGCAAACCAGATCTGGGCCCCAAAGGACCGTCATTCTTTGCGGTATGTGGGCCATGTGTAAGCACATTGTGTGGGCCAGATCTGGACCATACCAACTTTGCTATGTGGGTGATAATGCATTGCTTTAGATGGAGAGACTCTTGAGGAATGGCTGTTATGAGGAAAGGCAGCCCAGAAACTTTGCCAGCAGCACACATCATTTTGTGCGCTTTAACTTTCGGTCTTTTACCCAGGCTAATCTGCCATTTTCCTTCCTTGGTTAGGTTTAGGGATTAGAGATTGATCTAGATTATCATTTTAAATTTGGGACACATCATCAGTAGTGGACCTTGGATTCATCAGGTGTTTCGGCTATTATCACTAGACACCCTCATCCAAGGAGGCCCTGCCAGGGTTGATCAGGCCCTGGAGTGTGTCACTGGTTCATGTTAAATTGTTATTTCTCTTCTTCTTTCTTCTGTTTAGTTTCCTAAAGTTTATTTTCCTATATATTCACTGCAACTGAGAAATACTTACCTCTTTAGCATTTATGGGGCCTAACTTCTTCAAAGGGATAGAAAAAGTGATAGAGAGAAGTAAGACAAAAGGGACAAGACAGGAGAGAGCAGAGAGGAGAGCCGGAAGGGGGCGCCTGATCTGGCTTCCCACACCTCCCCGCCGGATTGGGCTGTACGCTCTACCTCCCCACTGCCTCCCAGAAAAGGGAAGGGTAGTATAGTTCATACAAATGGGGATGGTGGTGCACACTAAAAATCTCCTTTTGGACTTTAATGGTGCTGCATTGGAAAAATGACCAATGTCAAAAAATGTGTGTTGATCTGCACACTTTTTCACCTCATGGCATCAAGCATATGCCTGTCAGACTGTTCGTTTAGAAAAGTTAAAAAGTTAGCCTGAAGCACAATTTCTCTTAAAGATGCAGCAGATTTGATTTTCCTCCAAATGCATTCCTTTCCCTGAAATGATAGTGACGTGTACAGTTTTATATGTTTTGCAAAGGAAGAAGTACAAATGAAAAAGGCTTAGAAGCATTTTCACTCTACAACAAACACAAATATGCCACACAAGGGAGTCTTCATTGCTGTAGCACAATGAGCAACTGGAGATCTGAGCAGTTATGATCAAAATACTAGACTGTTTTGGGGTTGTTGGGTTTTTTTTTTCTTCGTAATTTCATCTTGCATTTCACAGGTTTTCTATCGTGGTGATTTAATGTGTTGCAGGTAGCATTAACTCAAAAGCGTGAGGACAACAAGTCTACACTTTTCCAAAGATCACATGGAATAGAACTATGCCTCATGCCTTTGTGGTTTTTTTGTATGTGAAGATATGGGAATTGATAGTCTAAGCTTAGACGGTTTGGTCCTTTGACACACACACACACACACACACACACACACACACACACACACACACACACGCACACACACAAAATAGCTTCAGTTTTACTATAAGCAGCAGCCTCTGTTACTGGCCCCAGTGGGGCCACATGACAGAGATCTTCCCAAGATTGAGCTTGACATAAACACGCTCTTCCTGCAAACGTCTAATTTAGTCAGCTATCGTGCACCCTGTGCCAACTAGTGTAGTGGTTTCCACTTTCACCTCACAGAAAAAAAAGGCTCCCAGGACTCTGCTGTGTGGAGCTTGCATGTTACGTTCACAACCAGCTCCCTGCCTCTCACCTCATATTTATAAGCCTGTCATTGCTCCAATAAAAATAAAGATTCTGATTTTGTATTAATGATTCAATACCTTTTGCTTGTTTATCAAGGTTAAGATTGAATTATTTTCATATTTTTGTCATCAGTCATTTTTAGATTAATAATCCCCACGCTGTGGAGAAAAAAAGCCCAAGATCCAATCTGAGTTTTCTAACACTTTTCTCCCACCGCCTGTGCTTTCCTCATTCTTCCCACCACTGTCGGTGTAACTTCATTTTCCTCACTCTCTTTTCTTCTTTTAGTCTCTCTCACATGTTTTAATCACTATCTGTTACAAAGACACACTCTTGCTTACAGTTTAATACTATTTTCAACTTTTTGGTACTAAGGCCTATCAGAAGTCAAACCAGGTCACCAAGGAAACGCCAAAATACCTGTAAATAATTTAATAATCTTTATATTGTGAAAGTTCATGTCCAAACATTTTTAAGGTTTATAAAACTTTTACGCTATAATTACATTACCATAGTTAAGTAGGTTTAAAAGCAGCAGAATACATTAGATTTAATATTATTTATAAGACACTATGTTGCCAAAAATATACTCTCTTCTGCCTTCATACACATATGACCTTGAGTGATGTCCCATTCTTAATCCATAGTGTTAAATAAAAAGAGCTTCAGCTCTTCTGAAGGATTTCCACAAGGTTTAAGAGTGCTTTCATGGTGGATTTGACCATTATGCCTGAAGTGCATTTGTAATGTCAGACACTGATGTTGGATGAGAAGGCCTGGCTCACATTCTCCGCTCTAATTTATCTCAAAGCTGTTCTATCGGGTTGAGGTCAGGACCCTGTGCAGGTCAGTATAGTTCTTCCACACCAAACCCACTCATCCATGTCTTTATGGACCTTGTGTTGCGCACTAGTGTGCAGTCATGTTGGAGCAGAAAGAAGCCATCCCCAAACTGTTCCCACAAAGTTGGGAGCATGAAATTGTCCAAAAACTCTTATGGTATAATGAAACATTAAGAGTTTTTCTTTCACTGGAACTAAGGTGCCAACCCCAACTCCTCAAAAACAACCGCAAACCATAATCCCTCCCCCACCAAAGTTACACTTGGCATAGTGGAGTCAGACAAAAGTATCATTCTCCTGGCAAACCCAGACTCATCCATCAGATTGCCAGACAGAGGCGAGTGATTTATCTCTGCAGAGAGCATGTCTCCACTGCTCCAGAATCCAGTGGCGGCGTGTTTTACATCATTCATTCAACAGTTTGCATTGCATTTGGTAATATAGCAGCTGCTCACCCATGGAAACCCATCTCATGAAGCTTTCTACGCACTGTTCTCAAGTTAATCTGAAGGCCACATAAAATTAGGAGATTTGGAGCAACTGACTCTTCAGAAAGTTGTCAATCTCTGTGCACTATGCACCTCAGCATCCACAGATGAGTTGCTGTCCTTCCAATTTGCTTCCACTTTCTTATAAAACAGCTAATACTTGACTGTGGAATATTTGGTATCAAGGAAATCTTACGACTGGACTTGATGCACAGGTGGCATCCTATCATGGTACCATGCTGGCATTCACTGAGGTCTTGAGAGCGACCTGTTCTTTGCATGCCTAGGTGATTGAAATTAAGACACAGTGTCATGGTGGTATTTTAAATTCCTATTCTATCGCTCTCAAACACACTGGCTTCCTCAAAACACTTTTCTTACCAAACAGTTGATGCAACATACAGCAAAGGATAATGCTACTTGATGTCTGCTGTGCTTTGCTCACCTTACTTTTGAAAGGAACTTCTTAAACACTGACTCAGTGTCCTCAGTTTACTTCTCCCTCCTCTCATTCCTTTTCTGTTTTGATATCCTGAGTTTGCTTTCTTGGGAAAAGGCAAAGACAAGCGCAATCACCTATATAGAATAAATTAGCTGTGTTTTTACAGGCGAGCCAGAGTGCAGAGTGGACTAAACCATTTAACGTTATTTTTAAGAAGTGAAAGTGGCATTAGAATCAAGGTTCAGCCACCAGCTGATTTATTTAGGCAATTTAATTGTGACACTAATGACTTAATTAGATTTAATGAACAAAAAACTGAAAGCAAAAACAAACTTTTCATTACAAACTTGCAAGTACCCCTCCCACCACTGGGGTCTTGGACAGTCAGTTTTTTCCCCACTATTATGCCCCTGGTAGTATTTCTTGAAGTGAAATCACTGACCTGGACGGTGATCAGATACAGAGAATGAGTGTGCCACAAGAAGACAAGAGAACCAACTGCAAAGACAAAGTTCACCATACTTTAATTGATCCGGCCAGTATAAAAGGAAGTGAAACATTGGAACACTTTATTAACATAATAACTATAATTAACTAACTTAATTAACTAACTAACTAATTAACTATGAGCCACAGTGGGCGACCGTGGCTCAGGAGGTTGGGAAGCGTATCTGTAACCGGAAGATGGTCGGTTCGATCCCTGGGCTCTCTGTCCTGGTCGTTGTGTCCTTGGGCAAGACACTTTACCCTACCGCCTACTGGTGTTGGCCAGAGGGGCCGATGGCGCGATATGACAGCCTCGCTTCTGTCAGTCTGCCCCAGGGCAGCTGTGGCTACAACTGTAGCTTGCCTCCACCAGTGTGTGAATGCGCTTTGGGTGCCTTGAAAAGCGCTATATAAATCCAATCCATTATTATTATGATTATAATAATTAACAAAAACCTCTGTTTACAACTGAATTACCTGATCATGAAGTGATGTCTGAGACTGCCATTAAGATCCACTGCTAAGGTTTAAAACTTGAGAAATTTGGATAATTCTCCGTGGTGTTGTCTGTGTATTCATTAGAAAGAAAGAAAGAAATGAAATCC
Organism: Aulonocara sp. 'chitande type north' Nkhata Bay; assembly: GCF_057382095.1. Classification (NCBI taxonomy): domain Eukaryota; kingdom Metazoa; phylum Chordata; class Actinopteri; order Cichliformes; family Cichlidae; genus Aulonocara; species Aulonocara sp. 'chitande type north' Nkhata Bay. The sequence goes on along the minus strand of NC_141360.1, from coordinate 27,104,452 downwards.
AGACCAGGCTTTTGTTATGTTTGTCAGAGTGTCCCATTACAAGAGTCTGCAATTGAGCTACTTTATTAAGAAGTGTATCAGTGTCTGAAGGACATTAATGTGCTTACTGAGCTGCTCTTAATGAGGCAGCACTCTGCCATGGAGGCCACAATGGTCCTTGATGATTAAGCTCCAGAAAGTTCTTTCTGTCATATTGTTGCATATCCTGAGTGTTGTCTCGCGCGCTCTCTCTCTCTGTCTCTGTGTTGCACGAGTATTTTCTTTGTTCCTTAGCAATTTCTTTGTGTGCTTTTTGCATTGTGAGGACCACAAACATCAGACACGCCTATTAAAATAGAAGGAATATGTGTGGATTCCTAATAATTAAACACAGTGGATAACAGGGAGTAGAGAGCCTTGGGAATTCTGTTTCTCTATTCCTTAGTTGCTCCTTAGTAAGACAGGGGAGAAGACGAAGACTTACTGTCATCTATTGGTGAGAAGAGACGTGATCATAATAGATGAGAGCATGGCAGATGCAAACATTAGTCAAACCAGACAACACAAGTGAAGACATAAGCCCTGTCGTTATAGACTTGGTCTCAGCCTCAAGTGCTACCTGTACTATTAGTCACTCAGTTCCCTCTAACACTGTGCCAAGGACAGACACCAGTGCCCTGAGAAAATAAATGAATCAATAGGAAAAACAAAGAAGATCTTTCAAAGATTTCTCAGTACCACAGGCTACAGTTACTAGCACTCCACTGGAGTGTCCTTACTCATTGTGACTAAGAAGAATGGCTGATAGTCCGAAGTCCTTCTTAAGTCTTTGTGACAGAGTATGGTACAGCAAGTTGCCCAGGAAAGTTCACAGCCGTTGTAAATTACTCGGAATGGCCACTTTTTGAAGTTTCATTTATTGATTTCTGGGCATTAGAAAGTAGAAAACTTTAAAACAAGCCAACAGAAGCAGAGCCAGCTCACCAAATGTCTGGTGTTTGGTGCTTGGCAGGCTTGGCGTGAGCTTTTCTGTCTAAAACCCTGCAGATGAGAACAGTGAAACAGAAGTGTGCATTTAAATCTGTCATCAAAACCAACACAGCCAAACAGCTATAGCTGAATACAATTTGCACAGCCGCTCAGTGACCTCCAAGAGGTTTCTGTGGTGGCAAGTTACATTTTTTGCTTCAAAGGCAAAGACTTTAATTCATTAGGTGAGGTAGCTGATCAGCAGCAGAGTTGAGGTTTTTATGAGTGTGCTCTAGAGGATCTGTTTTGGGACTGGAAAAAACCCAACCTGGACCCTCATGTATAAAAGTGTTCTCCCATTCATGCTAGAACTATGTTTTAAGATCAAGGTCAATGATGGGCTTAATATAACAGCTGTCATGAAGAGGTTTAAGCACTCAACTCCAGAGACCGGGTAAAAAGTAAAAAAGGCAGACTTTACTTATGATAAAAACAGTTTGACACACAGCTGATCAGTCGAACAGAGCAACGAAACAGAGTCAAGAGGCAGAGTCAAAACTTATGACAAGAGGAGGAAAAAAGAGTCAGGTGCACAGGATTTATGAGAGGAAAAGAAGGTTTAAATGCTCAACACATGGTATGCTGATGATCTGACAAAGAAAGAGGGAAAATGGCGACTAAATTTACACACAGGACAATATGAAACAGGTGCAACACATTTGAGCAGGGCAAGCAATCACACTGGCAAGAACCACCTGAAGGCCTTGAAACGATAAAGTACATTTAAAAAGTTAAACAGGAAACAACAGAGGTGAGAGATAATCATAGCTTGAGAGCTAGGTGGAAACTTATGCTTACATTTCCATTCATCGATCCATGTTCTGCAGGCCAGCCCAGAGATATAATCTCTCTAGTGTCCTAGATTTACCCCTGGGCCTTCTCCCAGTTGGATAAGAAAACCTCACCCAAGAGGCACCCAGGAGGCATCCTAGCCAGATACCTGAACCACCTCAAATGGCCCCTTTCGATATGGTGGAGCAGCTCACCACAGCATCCCTCTCAAATGACTTAAGTCTTCACCCTCTCTCTAAGGGAAAGGCCAGCCACCCTTCAGACAAAGCTCATTTCTGCTCTGTGTGTCCGTGACCTTGTTCTTTCGGTCACTAACCAAAACTCATGACCATTGTTTTGGAGAGAACTTACAGCAGCTTTTGGAAATTGTCACACAAGAAATGATTAAACTGAAAACATGGTTTGATAGAAATAAGCTATCATTAAATTTGGAAAAAACTACATTTATGTTATTCGGAAATTGTAAAAAAGATGCAGGAGCAAAATTATTAGTAAACAATGTTGAAATAGAGCAAGTTTCGGATACAAAATTTCTGGGTGTGATAATAGATAACAAAATCTGCTGGAAACCTCACATAAAGCATATACAAGCCAAACTGTCAAGAAGCATCTCCGTACTAAGTAAAGTTAAATATTTTTTGCCTTCCAAATCACTCCGGGTACTTTATTGTTCACTTATATTGCCATATTTGGAATACTGTGTGGAAATTTGGGGAAACACATATAAAACTGCACTTCAACCAATATGTAAAATTCAAAAAAAAGCAATCAGGATGATTAATAAAGCAGGATTTAGAGACCATACTAACATCATGTTTTTGAAATTAAAAATACTGAAGTTTATGGATCTTATAAAATATAAAACTGCAAAAATTATGTACAAGGCCAGATACAATATGTTACCAGGAAATATACAGAGGATGTTCTATGACAGAGAAGGAGACTATGAATTGAGGGGGAAATTGAATCTAAGGATTCTTAAAGCACGGTCAAAGGTTAAAACCTTTTGTGTCACTATTTATGGGGTAAAACTGTGGAATAGTTTTACTATAGATCTACAGCAATGCTCAGGAATTAGTAAGTTCATGAAAATACTTCGAAAACTGATTTTGGAAGAATATGATACCGATAAAGATGATCAGCCATTGTATGTATAAAAATATCAAATTATATCCAAATTATATCAATCACGGTAGCCAAGTTTATATAGGTTCTCCTCGTGTATCGTGTGGAGTATGTGATGATGGGAATTAGGTGAATTATGTGGGATCAATAAGATGTTGAGCAGGGGTAGGAATTAATAAGTATGTTCATACTTCTTCCTACTCCTTTTCAGACCAAACATTGTTACATTATGTCAGACAATTTTGTTTTATTTCATTATACATTTTTTGTTTATCTGAACACATACGTGTGTGTGTGTATATCTACATATATATTCGTATCTGTAAATGAAAATATATGTAGTGTGTATATATTGTTTTTTGTTTTATATGTCTGAAACAAATAAAGATACAATACAATACAACAATTGTTGAGGGTATTGGATATGTATAAACAAGAAAAATTGACAGATACGCTTTTATGCTCAGCTCTCTCTTCTTCACGAAGGCCAGTACAGCGTCTACCTTACTGTGGACCCTGTGGGCCTTCTCTTTAAACTTACATTTATTTCATAAAATACTGAGCATAAAAAAACACATGCCATAGCGTATTATATCAGCTAGTTTACCCTCCAAAGCGGACATAATTTATGATATGAAAGTCTTGCTGTATGAAGGAATACCTGAATTATGATAAGACATGACAGGAAGATAAACTCATTAGTACAGTATTCACAAGGATATAAATCAAGTGAACCAAAGTGTCGGCTTCTGTGTATCAGTGTCTGCTGATCATTAGAAAGAATGCAGGTTTAAGGCACATCCACATTGATCCTTTCAGACCAGAGGCTGCTTTTGTCTTCTATATACAGTTTATGCACCAGACAAAGAAAACCCATTGATTCATGCTCTTCATGACTAATTTTCACCCCGCCATTAACCTGTCACAACAGCAACCAATATTTGGAGCAGGTGGCACTTTGCTTCATCTTCAGCTATCCAATTGTGGTGTCAGGAGTAAAAGTAACCCACTTTGGCTTTATTTTTTTGTATTTTACGTGACAGAAATGTGACTCAGAGCAGTCTTTCATAGCCTATAGCCTCTGCACTTCAAGGTTCGATTGTCTGAGTCTTCTCTCTGCAAATGCTTTTTTATTTTTTCTCAGACTATTGCTATAAATCGTATGCCCTGCTCATTCTAAAATGCAGTTTAACAGCAATTCAGCATTGTGGTCCTGTCTCCAGGCTCCATGGAAGTGAAATACTATCTTGACAAGTAACTTTTAGATAGATAAGGTTTCATACTCCTCTGTGACAATCACAGAGGAATTGGACCCAAATGCAGGACATACAGAGAGGCAGAGGAAGTTCCAAAAAAATCTAAATCTCCAATCTACTGTACAACAAGCAGGAATCATACATGAACAGTAAAGATTATCAGTCATCAACCGAAGCAAGCAAAGTCAGCAAGGGGCTTTCATAAACAGGCTGAACCCATATGGCAGAAAGTCAAACAGAAACAGAGATGTCAAGATAAAACAGGAAGTGACTAAACAGAAACATCATGAGAGTAACATATGTAAGGAAACAATTGCCTTAAATTAATGGGTGAGCCTACCTTGTTAGACCTTGCAATCAGGAATAATGTTTATTTAAGACATTACCTGATCTTTGATTATGTAGTTAAGATACACAACCTATACAAGCAACCTTTAAATCTGCTTATATTTGACTTATGTGCGGATGAATTACTCCACATTGTTATTGTGTGGCATTTTAACACATGGACTGCAGCCAGAAATGTTTCTTGGCACTACCCAACCGAGTCTGACGCTATCAAATTAGACTTGATGGGACTTGAACTGATCCTGAACCTGCCAGCTCCTTGATCCAAAACCCATGCAATGACAGATTGTGCTGATTTGACCTGATGTAGGAAGTGCATGTAACATTTCATTACAAGCAAGTGGAAGTGAAAGTGTGCTCTGCATCTTGCATGCCCTACTACATGGTATTCCCAGCAACGATAACATGACTGAAGCTGATGATGTCCTTCTCTTCGTGCAGGATCTGTAAAAGGTCAACTGGTCGTGACCTGGTTAACATGACATTGTCCGGAGTTCATGTATGAAAATGGCATTAGGGCAGTTTGAGCAGAATTGAAGGTGAGCCAGTATGATTGAGCTCCGATAAGTGGTGAAGGGGAGAGTGGGGATAGAGGCGGGGATCAATTTGCATATTCATGATTCACACATACTAATGAAGTGTAAAGTTACATTTAAGCCATTTTAAAGCCTGAAGGGAAATGTAAAAACTCCAATGTAATCTGATGAAGAGATGAGTTTGAGATGAGTTTTAAAGCTTTTAATGAATACTAGGCAAGGGACTTCCACACTAAACCATCTTATTTATTGAAATATGAACCCTGCAAAAGATTTTCCTGTACTTATTATATTTGTTACAGGATCTTAATGCTTCAGAGGTTTATTGCATCAATGTTTACCTGGATCTGTGGAGAGAGTCAGCTGGATTTGCAAACAGAGGTAAGCTAAATACAGAAGAGTATCAGTTATCAAGTATTAATGTTTATTTTACCGTTTAAAGCGATCTGTTTTATACTCTTGTGTCCTAGGTTCTTGACTCCTTATCTCTACCTTGTACAAGCTGTCTGACTAAAACAATATCACTCCTTTTTACATTCACTGGCCACTTTATTGCAGATTCATTTGGCTGGATATGTAGTGAAACTGTAAATATATTGTTCCACTACATCTCAAAAGTGTTCACTGGATTTAGATATGGTGACTGTGTAGGTCATTTGATTACAGTGAATTCATTATGTTCAAGAAACCAGTCTGAGATCATTTGAGCTTTGTGACAAGGTGCAACATTCTGTTGGAAGCAGACATCAGAAGATGGGTACACAGTGGTCACAAAGGGATGGACATGGTCAGCAACAATACTCACGTAGGCATGTAAGAGCTACTCAGTTGGCTCAAATTGGCCAAAAACATAAATGTCCCACACACTTACACCAGCATCAAGAGTTAAGTCGACAAACATAATAATGACTCTCCTATTATTTCCAATTAAAACTTTCCTACAAGCATTGTGGTTACATTGATTTTGCTGCAAATGGCTGTTCAGCTAAAAAAAATATGCAACAAGGCATCTTGTGGGGTTTGGATCCAGCTCATTGCTCACTGGAGTACAAACAAAGAAGGGCTGATAATTAAACAGTCTGTAACAAAATTATGGTTATACAAATGTATATGAGAGCACTACAGATTGCTTTAAACGTCTATTGCAGTTTTCTGTGGAGAAGCCCACTTTTTCATTTGACATCTGACAAATGAAAATTCAAAATGCAGAAGTTGACTTCAGATAAATTTTAATGAAGACAAAATTCTCCTCCACGCATCAGTTCCTCTACTCCTCAGTTTCACTTCATACAGATGCAAGAACAAAATGCACACAGTAAATTTGCATGACACTATCCACAGCTCCTTTAAGTTCCTCTAAATATAAAAATAGCTGGCACTTACAGTTTCGTAAGTTTACTGCCAGCTTGTGGCCACTTAAAGTTTGGAGAATATGCAGCACTTCAGTAGGCTCTAAAGGCTTGTTGGGTGACTTATCCTAAACTACATATGGGGGATTAGTTTTCTATTACTTGGTCAGCTTAAGATGGTTTTTCCTGTTGCTGAGTGGGTTTTCCATCAGGTGCTCCAGTTTCCTCCAGCAGCCCCAAGACTGGCATGTTAGTTAATTGGTGGTTCTAAATTGGTCGTAGGTGTGGATGTGAGTGTGAATTATTGTCTCAGTTTGTTAGGCCTGTGGGTGACTGGTGACCTGTATCCTTGCCTCTGAGCTCCACTGCCCTAGTTGGAGAAGATGTTATTAAAAAGAAAAAGTGTAAATGAGAAGAATAAATGGTGAGAAAAACATATGAATGTGTCTGTGTTGCATTAATTTTAAATAGAATCTCCTCTAAACTTTTTACTCACACACCTTCTAGAAACAAGTCTTTCGCCTCAGCAGTCATTTCGGTAGTGCCGTTTTGGGGGAGGTTTTAGTTTTTGTAGACCCTATCTAAATGAATTAGGGGGAGAGCCAAAACTTCAATTTCAGTGGTCACTGGGACATAACAATTAAACGTCTAGAAGAAATGACAGCTTTTGGGGCCTAAAAATGAAGCCAATGCATTAGTGCCAAAAAAAAATTGCACTTAATCTAATGGCCACTTGAATCAGGTTCGAAACATAAATCAGTCCCCATAGACTCCGAAATGACCAACTTTAGAGCATTTTGAGTGGACGGCTTGTACAGCTTGATGCAAAAATGGTTTTAGCATCTATATAAAAGTTCCCTCTTTAACAACAGGGTTTCTTTCTTCTTCTTTTTTTTTTTTTTTTTTTTTTTTCTAAATGACATCAGAAACAGCAGTATGCGACATTACGTGATGGCAGAGCTTCAGTTCATCCTTTGTCTTTTTTTTTTTTTAATAAATAGGACAGGGGGAATGAATGAGAGAAAGAGGGGGAGAGAAAGAAAGAAAACCAAAGGGGAGAAGAGACGGTGAGAAGGGGGGGGAAGAGAGAGAAAAAAAAAAAGAACTCCTGGGTCCCCTGTATGGAGAAAAAAAAAAACAAACAAAAAAAACAAACAGAGGAGACAGCAAACAACAAAGAGCAACATAATAATAGAGAAAACAAAGCACCATCACAATAAACTAGCTAGTCATAGATATCAATATTTACTAAATAATAAACGATATTGTGCAGCACGCAAGATAGACAGCGCACAGTGTGCTTTGAGGTAGCAGCCAAGAAAGCTTTAGTCCGCGTCTGTGAATACCCATGTGTGCATACCTGTGTGGATCAGCATGCTTGCATTCCAAAGGTTTCTCCATGTAATGATCTGCTAGGGAGTGTGGGGGGGCCACAGCCCCGTCCTCCAGGGTGTGAAGCGGGTATGGAGGAGATCAAAACTCCAGACATCCAGAGGCCCCCAGAACACAAGAGACCATGGAAGACCAACAGAGGGGCAGCCGCGCCACTGTTCCAGTAAGAGCTGAGGAGAGTCCCAGATGAGGGCTCGCCCAGCAGCCGCGGAGCAGAAGTCAGGGGGAGTTGCAGTGACGCGCCCGTGAGCTCCGCCGGCCCCCAGCTGTGCCTGAGTGACCGAGCCCCAGGCCGAGAGGCCGGGGGCACCCCACCTCCAAAGGGGCCCGAGCGAGCCCCAGGCCCCAGGCCCCGACAAGCGGCCGCCAAAGAGTGAGCCGGTGTGTACCCGGATGCCCACCCCCAGACACAAAGAACCACCAACACACCGACACCTGAGGGAGTCCGCCACCGGCAGGGGAAGTGGTGGTGGGTGGAGATAGGCCTCCAAACCTTGGAGGGCCCGAGATGTCCCCAGAGAGGTGGCGTCTGATACCCAACCTGACATATAGACACAGACATACAGGCACACACAGACACAAACATCCATTCCCACCCTCATGCTCTCATATGCACTCACTCCACACTCAACCAACGTGGAGACAGACATAAAGAGACGCTGTACACACGATCACACTCCCCAAGCGTACTCTACAAACCGGGTCTAGGTACCCTTGCCCCTGGAGGGGGGAATTGCACCCAGACCCAGGTGGTGTTACCCTTTTCCCTGCGGTGGGGAGAGGCAGACCACCCCGACTCCGCAGCAGCAGGGAGGCCCCACACCCCAGACCGCAGTCGGACGGCCAACTCCTCCTACTAGCCCTCCCGCTCCAGCAGGCCGCAGAGAATGGGGGTGGGAGAAGACTCCAAACCTCCCTCCACCCGCTCATTGTAGTGTTGATGCATATGTGTTCTAAGGTGCAATTAAAACCCAGGAGGGCATGGAGCTACCTGCCAAGGAGCAGCAGGTAAGCGCATAGTCCCTCCTGCTAGCCCTCAATGACTAAGTGTATTTAAAATTGAGAGGTGGGCAACGACGTCAGGGGTGAGGTATACACCCTGATGGTAATTAGAGCATTTTGAGTGGACGGCTTGTACAGCTTGATGCAAAAATGGTTTTAGCATCTATATAAAAGTTCCCTCTTTAACAACAGGGTTTCTTTCTTCTAAAAACACATCCATTTGAATATTAGTGAGGGCGCGGAAATTAAGGGGTATGACTGCTTTGACTGTCAACTGTCAAGACAAGGGGAGACGTAGCCCATCCTAAGACTCATCTGCTAATTTGCGTCACTGACCTTTCTGCCTTGTTTCTACTAGAGCTTTCTGAACACGTCTCTAACTTGTGCTTCAGTTTTGGTGAGTGAGATCATCTGAAATAATTGGAATAATCTGCTACATTTTATTTGTGTGCCATAAAGATTCAGCAGCAGTGAAATTTATGAATACAGTTTGCTAACCAACTTTGCTAACCCTATTAGCTCTGATTAGCATTCCACCTTCTCATCCAAATGTGGTCATTTCTAGCTTTGAAAACTAACAGAGCAGCAGGCAGAATGCAGCATTAAGACTTTAAAACCAACTAGTAAACATGGGGCTATATTCATCAGCTTAGGATCTACATATGCTAGTTAAATGTTTTTAAAAAAGTGATTTACTTCGCCCAAAATTAAGTTGAAAGAATATCCCTGCAGGTCTTCCTTCTACTGCACATACTTATTCATACAGTATTTCCAGAAAAATGTACACCTTGGAAATATTAGAAAGATACACCTGCTAACAAATGGCTGAAAGTCTGTGTATGTATCACATTTGTTTATACTTTCTCACCTTTCCAACTGAACTGATTGTATTAACTATGATGAACTTGTTCTCAAGCAAAGTTTTACCTTTTTTTTTTTAGCTAAATATATACAAACTAATGTTAAAATCAATCTTTGGTGTATTTCCTGTTTTGTGCTTTTCTTTGTTAGTTTTTTTTTTTTACTCGAGAATCCACCATTACTAATAAACTTAGCTAAGAAATTACTATTAATTCAAGGCAAACAAGTAAGTGACTTCAATCAGGAGTTTGTTTCAACAAAACAACAAGTTGCTGACAAGAACAAATTGGAGCTACAGGGAATAGACAGTGAACCATGAATTGAAATACTGCCTTTTTATCTTTAGGCTGCTGGAGACGACATGCTTTACAATATAATTTAGTTTGCAACCAGGGGGTAAAGCCACTTCTCAGTGCAAAAACCTTATGAAGCCTAAATGTCCATTAAAAACTGCACCTAAAGCTAGATTAGTCTTCTCGAAAACAACATACACAGGATCACCCCAATTCAGTTGTTTAATCAAAATACACATTTGGTGAGTGAGCATCAGTTTATTGCATCCTTTTGATCTGATAGCTGATTTCATGGTTGGCTTGCCTTCAGGCCATGTGACTGCTGAAAAAGTACAAAGAACTTATAGATTTGCTGAAAATCAGTTAAAAGCTAAGATAATGCATGAGGCATGGAGTCAATAATAGATTATAAAAGAGAGAGAGAGAGGTACCCAAAAGGCAATCAGAGTCTGTATTAATTATGCTAATGATTTGGATTTGCCACTTCATTAACCACCATTTTGAGCTGGTTGATCACAAGGGTAGCTCTGCATAAATTCTCTGTGTGTGGAAAAAACAAACACATGACAGTCAGAGAGACTGTGTGTGTCATTGTGTGTACTTGTTCACGCGCATACGTGGGCACACATGCTAATTATCGTAATTACTGTAAAGACGCTCGGATTTCAATTAGGTTCTATCCCTGAATGTACGTGACTGATACAGTATAAATTTCCCCTGACTGGCAATCCGTCATTATCACAAATGTTTTTAATTATTTCTTACGTGTTGCTTTCTATTTAAATGCAAACACTGGTTGCATAATTATTCATGGAAAAAAATCCCACTATTGGTTACGTTAAAAAGAGAGAATTCAGTTGAACCCATGTATGACTTCCAAATGCCTTTTTCTTATACGTCTGAGGCAACCTAGGTCAAGCAGTGAGTTCGTGATTTTTCTGACTTTTGGAAAACTTGTGTGAATTTTAAGTTACATTTGTGGAATAAAGAAATACAAAAAATGAAATGAGGGTGACAGATTAACACATTACAGGAGCACTGTGCCACATACAGAGTGACAAGGCCAAACTAATAACCCTAAACAGGATTAGTGTTGCTTTGAAAGCCCGTGGATTGTCCGGGGATCTTGTACAGCGTGTAGCGAACAATTCAAAAATCAAATGAAAACGTATTGCCGTTTATTCATTTGACATTTATTGCAAGCCTGAATCGCATGCTTTCTTTTGCAGCCCTCAATATTATTTGCTGGCGCGACAAAGACAAAGGGAAAAATTGGCTCTTTTAAATTACAAGAATGTAACTGTCAGCCCTGAGCCAAGAGCAGACCTCAGTTTTTCCTGGTCGTTCACTTTGAAAGTGATTTAAATGAGCAGAAATAAGATGTTACGGGTTGGAGGGTGGAAGCATGGAGATGAGGCTGTCAAAATGTGGCCAAGTCATTTTATCTTGACGTTTGCCCACACGGCAAACGTCGCAGGCGTGAGCATGCAAACATGGAAAGTGGCCTACAGAGGCATGTGCCTTTCCTGTTATATAAAGCACTGCAGCTTTCAGCAACATCTCTCAGTCTCCACCTTCCCTCCAGGTGTGCTCATTTGACAGGACCTGATCTCTTGTAGCTCTTCAGTTCAGGATACAACTCAGTTACATACTCACTTGCTCTGTCCCCGAGGTTTTTCCTGCAGGTCCATCATTACTAACCTTTGTCGTGTAAACAAGCAGTGTTTAACCTTGCATAACTTTTCAATTCTGCTTGAGCTCAAGTGTTTCACATTAATATAGACGGAAATGTGTAGTAAATAACTCACAAGACATCTAGAAATGTCCACTTTTTATGAGTGATGGTTTTCTTCAAAATTTTTGTCAGTTTAAAGTTTATTCTACAAGTAATCTTTAAAAAAAAAATCAATCAAGTGCTGTGAAAAGTAGTTACTATATATACTTTTTTTTTTTTAAATGTGAGTGAGAGATTGTCATACAGAGCCGATGATGTTTAATTTGAATATACCCCGGGGAGTTTTTGATACCAGTAGCATAATGGAGCTGTTTTTATATGAGGATCCTGCTGGCTGAATGACTGAATGTAAACAGTTTGAATTTCATTTACATGTAAACTCAGACAATACCTTAGATGGAATTTAACCCACGACGTGCACTTTGGTTGCTGTTAATAATGAGGAGTTAGGAAAGTAGCTTATAGATAGGCATATGAACACCAGTGCCACGTCACACGAAGGCTGAACTTAATTTATATGTAGGAACAACAGCTTAGTACTTTCTTGGAGTAGTTTTATGTCAACTTTGGGTAAGGATTGTGATCCAAAAACCTTTGTTTTACAGACAGTGGTAGATGCTGAATAATGTAGCAGTACTCAATCACAATTAAGGGTAATTTCACTGACATTTGTGTACAATGGTTTGGCCTTTGGTATGATGAAACATTAATTTAATTTGTGATACGGCTGTCACACTAAATGATGAAACTGACCGTGACAATAGTTGGTATGATTGCTATAATTTGATGGTGGATGACCGGATGAGTGCATTTTCTGTATCAGAACTGCCTGTCCTGTTATTATAAAGAGTTTATTTGAATCCAGACATTCAGACAAATCTAGTGGGAGTCAAAATCAGTCCATGATTCATAATGGAATTGCTCGAGGCGATAGATTGGTATGGCAACAAAGATTAGAGTGTGCAGTTTTATATATTTGTGACAGAGTTGCTTAAGTTCACAAATACTGATTAGATTGCCCAAGGCTACAAGAAAAACCAAAGGTAAAATTTGTCAAACAGCATGATATTCCTTGTACTAGAAAATTACCGCAGTTATTCATATAATCCCATTATACTAAATAACAGTGGAATGACAGTTTTTGTTTATGTAAAATAAATAGACTGGAAAAAGGAAAATTAAAGTATGGCAAGACCCCTTTTCTCACCTAATAAACCTATACGAGGCTTGCCATCCATCAATCCATCTCCTGCCAGGGCCAGGCTGCAGGGGCAGCAATCTAAGCAGAAAAACCCAGACCTCCCTCTCCCCAGCCACCTCCTCCAGGGGAACAACACGGTATTCTCAGGCCAGCAAAAAGATCTCTTGAGCATGGGTCTGCCCTGGGGCCTCCTCCAAATAAGACATACTAGGAACACTGCCCAGGAGGCATTCTAAACTGGAACCAACTCAGATGGCTCTTTTCCATATGGAGGAGTATTGGCTCTAGTGAGTCCCTCACCAACTTGTGTAGATCAACAGGTAAATAAATAGCTTTGCTTTTATGCTCACTTTTCACCACAACAACCATGGCCTCAAACTTGGAGGTGCTAATTCTCATTCCTGCCCTTTGACACTAGTCTACGAACCACTCCAGTGCAAGCTGGGGGCCACCACCTGATGAAGCCAACAGAACCACATCAGCAAAACAACAAGATCTTGAGAACACCAAAGTGAAAACTGTTGACCAACCCATAAAAAATATGTACAGGACTGCTGACAAAGGACAGCCCTGGTGAAGTTCAACACCCACCAGGAAGTCTGACCTATATATATACATACATATATATATATATACATACATATATATATATATATATACATACATACATACATATATATATATACACATATATATATACATATATATATATACATACATATACATATATATACATACATATATATACATACATATATATATATATATACATACATATACATATATATGAGGCTAGACCTTAGGACCCTTACTGGATACAGACGCCCCAGGCAGGAATCGAACTTGCGATCCTCTGTCCCAAAGGCGTGTAGTCTAACCACTACGCTATCCAGCTGCTGATCCAACTGTCTGTCACACATGAAGCCCTACCTCGACAGCAAGGGCCGCGAGCTGCCGTCAGCTTTCGACTTTGTCGAATTCACTCGCTCGCTCTTTGTCAACTGATCCTTTCCCCTCATGTGTGACAGACAGTTATATATATATATACTAGAGATGGCACGATACCACTTTACCATATACCACAAGGTCCGCGTCAGGTGTTGAGGAACCAGGGCACCCTGACGAAAAGTGGGCTACTGGAACAAGAAGGCATCGATGGGGAAGAGACGAAAACAGGGCGTTGTTGGAATGCTACTACGCAAGTAACCCCGGCGGAAGGGGCTACATGAATAGGATGAATAGGATGAGGGACCTATGGATTCTTCGATACCCAACATCCACAATGACGGCGAAACAACTAGTAGCTCAGTGTTCCAACATTCGAAAAGGCTGGGGTCTATCACACCAGGCAAGACCCCAGGTGCAGGCTGTGTAAAGATGCCCCAGAGACAATCCAGCACATAACAGCAGGGTGCAAGATGCTAGCAGGCAAGGCATACATGGAACGCCATAACCAAGTGGCCGGCATAGTGTACAGGAACATCTGTGCCGAATACAACCTGGAAGTCCCGAGGTCAAAATGGGAGATGCCCCCAAGGGTGGTGGAGAATGACCGAGCTAAGATCCTGTGGGACTTCCAGATACAGACGGACAAAATGGTGGTGGCTAACCAACCGGACATAGTGGTGGTAGACAAACAGAAGAAGACGGCTGTAGTGATCGATGTAGCGGTTCCGAATGACAGCAATATCAGGAAGAAGGAACACGAGAAGCTGGAGAAATACCAAGGGCTCAGAGAAGAGCTCGAGAGGATGTGGAGGGTGAAGGTAACGGTGGTCCCCGTGGTAATCGGAGCACTAGGTGCGGTGACTCCCAAGCTAGGCCAGTGGCTCCAGCAGATCCCGGGAACAACATCGGAAATCTCTGTCCAGAAGAGCGCAGTCCTGGGAACAGCTAAGATACTGCGCAGGACCCTCAAGCTCCCAGGCCTCTGGTAGAGGACCCGAGCTTGAAGGATAAACCGCCCGCAGGGGCGTGCTGGGTGTGTATATATATATATATATATATATATATATATATATATATTTTGCTGGCAACGCATACTAACCTTTCAGTCTGGGGTACAGGGATCAAAAGGCTCATAGCAACAGGCCAGAAACCCCATACTCCTATGACATATCCCACAGATACCGTGAGGGATGCTGTTGAATGCCTTCTCTAAGTTCAACTAATAGGCAGATGCCCCTACTGTAGATCTTTCCAGGCAGGCTGAGTAGTGTGATCCCCCTATAATCAGCATACACCCTCCAAACTTCCTTTTTAACCTCCTAGGACCTGGCGTCCACATATGTGGACATCACATTTTGGGTTAGACTAAAATACTCAATTTTGCTCTACATGGGCCTGATATCCATTTATGAGGACATTATGCTGCTACTGTTCTATCAAAATTTTAAACAAATATCCTCATATGTGGATCTTATTTTTCTTAGAAACAAAAATAAGGTTAAAAAAAATCTGGTAATTCTTTGTTTTTACATTCATCAGGCCCTAATATTCCCAAATATCAAAGAGAAATTAAAAATGCATGTCGTGGAAGAGTTCGGGTCTTAGGAGGTTAATGATGGGAACCACCACCCCAGTCTGCAACTCCAGAAGCACCGTCCCCAGATCAGAATACTTTATTAATCCCTGAGGAAATTATCTAATTATTGTTTAATTATGTTATGTATTTATCTCCATGCAGTGTTGCAGAGGTGTGTCAACCGAGACACTTGGACAACATCCTAGACCTTAAGGAAATATGAGCCAATCTCACCCACTCCAGTGGCCCACCAGCAAGGTGGCTAACTATCTCAGTAACCTCGCTGCTAGTGATGGGCGAGCCATCCCCCTTACTTTGTTTCCTCTATAAAAGGAGTGTCAGCAGATCCCTGGGAGTATTTCTTTCACCACCTGTCTATATCCTCATTCGAAGTCAACAACACCACACATGCATTATACACCATGTGAGTAGAACACTGCCAAAAGTTTTGAGTTGGTGACCTCTGTGCACTATACACTTCAGCATTCACTGATCCCACTGTTATTTTACATGGCCAACCACTTCTTAGCTGACTTGCTGTCATTCCCAGTCACTTCCAGTTTGTCAAAATACCACTAACAGTTTACTGCAGAATACTTAGTAGTGAGAAAATTTCATGACTGGAGTTGTTGCAGCTGTAGCATACTATCATGGTACCACACTGGCATTCAGGATATGAGAGCGATCGACTCTTTCACAAAGGTGCTTGATTTTATACACCTGTGACCATGGAAGTGATTGGAATACCTGAATTCAATGATTTGGGTGAGTGAATAAATAATTTCACAATATAGTGTAGCTGCCTAAGATGATGAGCACTCTAACATTAGCTATTAAGGAGAGGCACACTAGTTTCAAATTTTTAGCTCATTTTCCAATTATCCCACTTTGTTTACAGATCTTCATTCATTCTATTAACCAATTATCACAAGTTAGAGAAATGAGTGCAACTAGAGTTCATCCTGTTTACTGTGCTTGTACTCTATTACAGCCATTACTTGTGTAGCGCTGACTCTACTGCCACAAGGATTTTAACACATGCAGCAGGTAATATTTAAGGTAAGGTAGTTTTACCAGGACAATCAATGACTGTTTGATTACTTGGCATTATACTGTGAAAGCTCTTTGTGCTGATTGCGCAAATCAGTAAATTACGTTAAGTTTCTGCAAGTCCCAAGATAATGCATTTAATGTAATACTAACTTTCAAATCCTAAAAACACCAATATAGAACCGTATCACTTTGATGTTTGCTGAGGTGTTGATGGCTGCATCACACATATAAATGTGGTTTTGGTATCAACAAGTCTGTGAAGAGCATCCCTCTTGGTAAAACATTCTGCTGAAGTCAACACCTCAACAAGATTTTGTTACAAGCAGCACTGTGGTGTCAGCAAATCCCATCTTGAGTGAATTCAGCATAAAAATCACAGTAATGCCCTCATCTAATCCAACTTAAAGGTCACCACAGTGCACAACAGAAATGTGACAAATTTAAGGGAATGCGTTTTGCCACAGAAAATGTGCTTCTGCTTTAGATAATAAAGAAAGCATTCTCACAGCTGACCCATCATTAATCTTAAACATCTTTTTGACAGTCCTTCGCCCTTTCCCTCTCTAGTTTACAAGGAAAATGGATACTGATGACAGATGTGTTTTTTTATATTTTTATTTGTTTTTACAGACTTTTGTCACAACAAAGTCAGCAAGAGCATTCTTTTTTTTGTCTATTGCATTGTTGTAATTTGTTTGAAAGCAACCAAGAGGACAGTGACCATTTCATAGCATAAAAGCAGAGGCAGTTTTGACATGCAGCAAAACAGGCAGGGCTTTGAACTGAAAAAACGAACAAGGCAAGGGGAATAAAAAAAAAAAAAAAAAACCTAAAAAAAAAAAAAAACCCTACCAACAACTTTCAAATCTGACTCCCATTAACCCATCACTTACAACCCCTAGAGCCCATTAGTTACAAAATACTCAGAGAAGCTGCAAGAAAAGAAAAAAAAAAAAAAAAAAGGGAAAGGGAAAGGGAGTTTTTGCTCTGAACTCTCACCCAGGGGCGGCAAAATGAAGAAAGTTCTAAAATATCTAATCCTATTATGTGCTGTTAACATTGCTTCAAAAGGGATTGAGTAACACGTTTGAAAATTGCAATATTCAAGTCATTCTAGTTAGCCAGCATGGTGATTGGTCAAAGAATAGAGAATACCTTAATGATGTAAAATTTGTGGAAAAAACACCATTTGATATGTAAGTGATACATCACCAAGTAGAAAAGAAAAATCTGACCTCTGCAGCTCCCTCAGCCAACATCTCTAAAATATTAAGCTTAGATTTGAGGGACAATTTGATCTATCTATAAAAAAAATTAAAGTACAGGAAGAGGCCACACATAATGAAATGTTAACATAATTAAACTTAATCTTTTTAGTCTTATCAAGTATAGTGCAGTGCAAGTAATGTTCATGAGAAACCCTGGCCATAAAATACTTAAACTGTGAAGTTGTAAAAATATTAACACACTACTGATCCATTACAATTTAATTTCAGTATTTTTTTACAACACAACTGCAAAAAAAAAAAAGAAAAAAAAAGAAAAAGATGTGCATTTACTCGTATATGAAAGCTTTGTGTTTGTGTTATAGAGTCTGTTACTAATCTGAGCAGTGTTAAGATCCAGGTTCAAGAGCACTCCCCAAGTGTTTGGTCCCTAAGGGAGACATAACTGACAAGTCCTTCTGTTAAATGGCTAAAAACAGAGGACTAAGGGGAAAAAAAAATCCTATCCCAAAAACCTGGGGAAAAGAGAAATTACAATGTAAGGAAGACCACCAGACAGACAAAATGAACCTCCAACAAACAGACAAAAGCATTGTTGAGACAGAGGTTGATCAGGGTCAAAGGGGCAAGTCCATCTTCTCTCAGGAGATCACTGCATCCATTTGAGTGCCCGTTCATACAGCTGCCCAGCCACCTCCCACACTGTGGTGTCTTACTTGAGCAGAGCTTTTATGGGCTCAGTAGCAGCAGCTTCAAGGGCAGTCATGCCGTCTGGTGATTTTTGGTCTTTGTCAGCTCCCTGTGGAGGAGAGGGGACACAATGTTTACTTGGTGCCTCAAACTTTAGTGACATCTGCTCAAACGTGACAGTCAAATAGTGCATTGATAACGCCGCCGTGAGCAATGTCCAAAGCTTGCGTGGCTACTTAAGAGCCGTACAGAACTAGTCAGACCCAAACTCCTTCATACACACTTCTTATTCGTTTTACCCACATCTGAAGAACTGGGAAGATTAAGGAAACCAAAACAAGGGATTAAAATCGAAGCATAGTTTTTGGACCCAAATTGCACCAGCTGTGATTTAGTTTTCAGAGCTGAACTGTGTACTCAAAAACAAAACTGTTGGCCAAGCACTGAGCCTTGAGTAGATGCATTTGGAAGCCAAGCTAAAGCGAAATCAGAAGAGGTTTGTTCCAGAAATGGGAAAAGCTCAGTCTGGGGGGGGTGCATACACATCCCTAATGAACAAAATCATTAACATCAGGAATCAGTTGATAAGATTCAACTGGAAAGAGGCCATGTTAGTTATAAAGTATCTCACAGGTTCAATTGTTCTGGTGTACAAATGCATCTTTCACTTTTTGAGAAAGATGAGTGAAAAACTCATAGACAAAAGTTACGGTAGTTGCCAAAGGAAGAGAGACAAGACTTACTTTAGACTAGCCCCTTACTCATTTGAGCTGTGATAATATGTGTATGCTGACTCTGACACTGTGGCTGTGTAGTTATTGTTATACTTTTCTTTAAGCTGCAGGGAGTCCACCCGGAAGAGGCATGTATATTTGGTTCAATTATAGTGCAGAACCAGCACAAACTGGCAGGCATGCCGACGTCCAAACAAAGCCTTGCATTCATGGTCCGATTATGAATTTTACATCAGCCAAACCCTTGCATACTCAGGGACACAGGAAAGGTATGTAGGACAATCATGAACACAACAAGGACAAGACTTTCCCTTGGTTGACTGCTTTAGGGACGCAGAAAGGCTGTGGCATAAAAGATCTTTACAGAAAAGTGAGGGTGGTCGTGAGGGTGGTCATTCAGACATAAAGCTGCCACATTCAGAGGCTATCAGATCAATGGAAAGGAGTCCATGACTAAGAGGGGCTGAAGTCACACACACTGAGACACAAATCCATTCAAGCTTTGAGGGATAACAGAATCAATGTGAAGGAGATGGGAGAAGAAATAGCCATTTAGATTAGTATGGACAAAAAAACACAGACACACACACACACAAAAACAAAGAGAGAGAGAAAGAAACAGGCCACATGTTTTAATGCATTTGTAGTGACAACAGATTTAATGGCAAAGTAGGAGTGGAAGGCCTTGCAGTGGAAACGCGTCCCTTTGTTTAGCTTGCCAAGTTTAGCCTCTTAGCAAAAGAGCTTACAGAACCAAGGCAGAGAGAGGCTATTGTTGCGTAGAGAAGCAGGGCATCAAAAACAATGTGCCCCAGTTCGAGTACCCGGTAGCAGGAGGATGGTTATCTGGGAGCAAATTCCATGCCACAAGAGCAACAGAGCATAAAGCGAGGAGAGGGATTTACCAGGGTTGAGTTGGTAACCTGTCACATCTACAGCTCTAATTGGTAAGGAAATGGAAGACAAAATGAGAGATAGCACCCCCCCTATCAGAACATACTTCACATTTCTTGGCATAATGCTCCTGTCAACACTCTAGTTAAACATGTTAGAGCTCTGTTATGCAACACTTGCGGTATGAAGACTAGTGAGACCTGTTCTCTCACTTTTTCAATGTGAATTTTATACATTTTATCTGATTATTCTGATGGTATCAAACATGCCTGTTAGAGATACTAAGTTAAATTTATGAAATTGTCTTTTTTTTAAGCATTCTTGCAAAGGATTACATAATAAAATTCACATCACTCCCATGTCTGTTAAAAATGATGATGGTTGACAGCTAATGTGTCTTAGCTGGGACATAAAACATGGATGCAAGGAGAAACAGTGGAACAGCTCTTTTCAAGGGGAATAAAATCTGACAACCAGCTTCTATAAAGCTCACTAATTAACAAAATGATAACTGATTTGGTTGTCTGTGCAGAAATTTTTTTTTAAGTGGGGCCAGTCTTCATTGTATAATGAAGAATTGATCTCACACAAAAGCTGTACATTATCAACTATAAAATAAACAATGACAAACGTTTTTTTTTTTAAGTGAAGTTGTGTGAAATTGAGTCTTTAATCAAATCCTGCAGTGTTAAAAACCCCCAAAACAAAACAAAAACAAAACGATGGCTTTGGTAGGCAGATCTTTCAATTTCTAAATAAATAAATAAATAAAAATACTTCCCTCCCCTACCTTACCTGCAAATAAACAAAGGGTTTCTTCAGTGTAATTCATCTTGTCAGAGACAGGGCAGCTTGCCAGGCAAAAAACAAATTTTTTTTCCCTGATAATAATGTTTTAATCTTTTTTCATTTATCTCAGTTTCAAAGTCTACTCCTTCTAACAAGTTAAACAATTTTTGTTCTTCTGTCACTTAACTTTCCCTGAAAATGCAGATTCATGCATACCAGGTACCTGATAACCAATTACCATAATCTCTTACTCTGATGTAGGGCTGCCACAAACGATTATTTTGATAGTCGACTAGTCACCGATTATTTATGCGATTAGTCGACTAATCAGATCATCATCCACTGGACGTAAAACTACAGCTTATTGCACCAGCAGCATCTGCTCTTATATAACTATCATTAGCTTACAGCTTTAAGCTTTTAAGGTGCTAACTAAAAATAAAGACAAGATGATAGTTTATTCAATTTTAATGAAATTTGCAGATTGTTTCGGTAAAGTTTAATAAACTCCTTGCTATCTAAAATATAACAGGACACCGGAGTATATTCTCCAGCATCTCACACTTCTGATAATCAGCTGTCTGCTTGACGTTTATTCAGCTGTGTAAAAACTATAACTTTAATCTCAGCAAATAAACAAATAAAATACTAAAAAAAAAGCCAAACAATAACATTTTTAATTTATCTAAGTGACTCATATATATTTAACCTGAGTCGCGAAAGACGGCGGTGGGTTTGAAAACAATTTGCCGGGAGTCCGGTGTTCTCACGGCGCTAGTGACCTAGCCCCCGGCTAGCTATCGAGCTAGTGGGTAACAGACGTCTCTGAAAACGTCGGAGCGCTTTTGAAAATATGTGGTGTCCTGATAAACTGAGCAGATATTTGAGGTTTACACAGCTACATTCTTGCCTGAAAATATGTTAAACGTTTATTTTGTGACCCAGAAAGAATAATAAGAGTAATATTAAAACTAACTAGCTACCGCCATTGTTGGAAACTAAGCTGGGCCGCGCTATGAATTCTGGGACACAGCTGCTTCTTCTTCTTCGGGGTTTAACGGCAGCTGGCATCCTTGTACATGCTGTGCTGCCATCTTCTGTTTCAGTCCGTTATTACACTCTTAAATCCTGCTATTATTCCTGCGTCTTTTGCGATCTTACAAAGCTTCAAACGACACGTCGACTATTAAATCAGTCGTCGACGATTTTGATAGTCGACGTAATCGTGACTAGTCGACAAATCGTGGCAGCCCTACTCTGATGTGCTACTGGGTAGAGCGATATGGCCCAAACTTCATATTTCGATATTGTTTAGCTGGATGGCGATATACGATATATACCTTGATATTTTTTAAACCAATAAAGTAAGAACAAAAAGGGAGTTCTTAGTCAAAGCCATGTGTCGCAGATGTCACACAGGCACTTTTATTAACATACAGTGTAGATGTACATTTAAAAAAAAAACAAAAAAAACTCAGAAATAAATTATCAGCATCTTGATGCTGGCTGCAGGTGAAGCGATGGGGAGGGGGGAGTTGTTTTCAGTGAAGGAGAGAGGCGGGACAGAGTAACGTTGCGTAGAGACAAATGTGGACCAAAGAGAGGCAAACCAGCGGCTCCACAAGTGTAATTATAACGCAACATAGACTATATCGACATAAACGATATTGTCACATCTTATCTCTCGTATAAAAATCTATCAATCTTTTTAAAAAACAAGATATATTGCCCAGTCTTACTATTGGGAAAAGAGGAGAGGAATGGAGATGATTCTCTTTATCCCTTCCCTTTTCTCCAGCTCTGGAGAGGACATTAGTCGTCGGTTCAGTCCAAACTTAATCAACCCTACAGACTAGAGCTGGGCGATATGACCCAAAATTCATATCTCGATATTTTTTAGCTGGATGGCGATATGATATATATCTCGATGTTTTGTTTTTTTAAAGCCATAAGGTAAGAACAAAAAGAGAGTTTAGTCAAAGCTGTGTCCCAGATGTCAATCAGGCACTTTTATTAACATACAGCATAGATGTACATGAAGAAATTACTCAAAAATAAATTATCAGCATTTATTAAATAATAATGCTCCATAAATAAAAGAACACAATGTTGTTTTTGTGCATAACAAAAAGCTCACAATTGTGCAGTCAAAATGTAAACTAAAAGACGCTGAGCATAATAACAAAGACAGACAGATTTCACAGCTGCTCTGTTCCCAACTTCTACTGCATGACTGACAGCCTGGAGTTTGAAATCCTCTTTGTAACCGTGTCTCTTAACAGGTGCCATTTATGATCCTTATACACACACACACACACACACACACACACACACACACACACACACACAATATACGGTAATATTACGTTGAAGCACAGTACGTATTACTCCGCGAGGCTCCATTACGGTAGCCGTAATGCTAACTTGTGGTAACTCGTTAACAGAGATTTGCAGTGTTCATCTTGTCGTTGCCTGCAGGTGAAGCTATGGGGGAGGGGGGAGTTGTGCTCAGTGAAGGAGAGGCGAGGCCCAGTAACGCAGCGTAGAGACAAAAATGGACGAAAGAGAGGCAAACTTGCGGCTCCACAAATATAATTATAACGTAACATAGACTATATCGATATAAACGATGTTGTCACATCTTATATCTCGTATGAAAATATATCGATATTTTTTTTAAAAACTCGATATATCGCCCAGCCCTACTACAGACCTCATCAAAATTGCAAAAAAAAGCATTACATGTTGACTTTAGTAATAATCACTGCCTTCATGGCGACAAATAAGCCTTCTATATAGGGCTGTTCGATATAACGATATATATCGGATGATGATATAAAAACGTCTATCGTTTCATTTTACGCTATTGTTTCGTGGTGTCGCAAAATAAACTCTTTGTGGCAATCTTTTTTCATTGTTCTGATGGTCACTGTAGTGGCTATATTAATTTCTTAAAGTTCTCTATTTCTCTTATATTTTATATAACCACACTACGGACGGACAAGCACCTGTTTTTATGCGTTGTATTTAGCAATAACGACGGTAAAACCATCGCGTGTCCGCTTGTTTATGTAGCACATAAACCTTTCACAATAAAGCTCAAGATCCTGTTGAGACTTCTCAAAATAAACGGAATCACGTGAAAGAGAAGATTATTTACGGATGAGAATTAAAAAAGGAGCTACCAGGTGCTAAAAAATAAACCTTAGACTCAAACGTTAGAACAGGCTTTTCCCCGCAGCACGCCGTGTAATAAATACTCAAAGAAAACGGCGGCCTTTACAACTTATATCTAAAAATTAGGGGTGCAACGATACACAAAATTCACGGTTCGGTTCGATACTTTGGTGTCACGGTTCGATATTTTTTCGATACAAAAAAAATGTTCATGCCTTTTTAATTTGTCATTTATTAAAATTATAAATATATATTTTAACTCAAAAGCACAGTTTTTAAATTTAATGTTGATGAAACAACAAAGTAATAAAAAAAAAAAATCTGATGGAGAAATCACTCATCTTTGGAAAAAGAGTTTATTACAGAGAAATGGCTCTTTCCAAAATAAAAGCTATACTATACGTTTCTTCTGGGCTATATTCTCAGCAGCATATTAAACATATCAGGTCCCCATGAGGAGAATCATGTGCTAACAGCTGTCTAAATGACTCGGGTAAAGTTTGTAGCATGCCTGCTTGTTGTTTTTGTCTGCTTCCACTTGTCTTTGCACGAGGATGATGTCAGCGTAAATGTGCAGTCATATTCGTTGTGTTTAGAGCTGGACCGATCCGATATTACGTATCGGTATCGGTCCGATACTGACCTAAATTACTGGATCGGATATCGGAGAAAAATAAAAAATGTAATCCGATCCATTAAATATCACGAAAGCACCTCACAAAACTTGCAACACCCCGTAACTCACCTCAGAACGTTAGCACGTTGGAGCAGTATGCGTCACGTGATAGAGCGGCTGTGGCATGCGGGACCTGTCGGTGGTCTGGATAGCATGTGGAGCTTCGCTAGCAACCCGGCATTTCATCTCCGATAAAGTTATCCCGAGAGAAGTAAAGCAAGTGTGTAAGTCCATCTCTGAATGTTTGTAAAGCATTCCTGCGTTAAGCTTAACAAACGACTGCCTCTTCTTGCTGCTACTTCAATCATGAAACTGCTTAACGATCAGCTGATCGGCTTTTCTGTCGCGAGTCCGTGACTCTAGTTTGCTTTTGGCCCACTTTGCACCAGAAAGAGGAAACCAGCGGCTGAACAACAGCAGCACGTTTAAGCTTGATCAGCTATTGTTAGAATGTATTTAATATTACTTTCTACTCGAGGATCTTTTTCTACGTAGCTGACGCTGGTAACTGTGCAGGGGCGGATCTAGCAAAGTTTAGCCAGGGGGGCCGATAGGGCATTAACAGGGAAAAGGGGGCACAAAGACATACTTTTCTTTCTTATTCTCATTTAAAATGTCTAGCTTTTAATAAATAATTATCTGACACCCAAAGTTTTAATTTGATGTAAAATGAATAGAAGTCAATTACTGTATATAGTAACTATTAAGTCTAATATATATACTCTAGTAAGCTATAGTACTTTTTCCTTTGGGAAGGTACCATCTGTGCAGTCTGCAATTTTGTTGAAGAAAGATGTTGAATCTATTTAATATTTCTTGAAAAATAATTGATTTCTGTGCATTTTTTTTTTTCACACTGCATCAAATTAAGGTTGATTACGTCGATTAAGCATCATGAGGTGGAGCGTGAGGGGTGGTTCCCTATTTTTTATTTATTTATTTTTATTGTTGCTGGGAGTTGGAACTCTATTAGTTAGGTTGCTTAATATATATGCTAAGTACTCTTTAAAATACCAGAATAGGGAGGATGGTGTAGGTTTAAGTTTATTAGATTGATCAGTATTGCTGAACTATGAAATATTTTTTTTTGCATACAGGTATAACAGAATAGCTTTAGTGTAGTTGTTGTTTTAAACTTGAGTATGAACTTATACAAAATGCAGCAAGATATTTAAAAAACAGTTTTGTTGATTAAAAACCACTATATCGGATTCATATCGGTATCGGCAGATATCCAAATTTATGATATCGGTATCGGACATAAAAAAAGTGGTATCGTGCCATCTCTAGTTGTGTTCCCACTAGTGCTGTCAGCGTTAATCTGGAATGACGTTAACGCCACAACACGGCAAATCTTCGTTAACGAGCTACCGCGGATTGCCCCGTGCGTGGGGCTGGACGGCGTCAACGTGTTAACGAGCTAACTGCGCTAACGCAGTAGTTCCCACCCATGTAATTGAGCATTGCGTGGCACATCTGACATACTGTTTTACTTTTGTCCATGACGCGGTTACCTTCAGGGTCATACCTCACATGAAAACCAAAATAGTTCCAAAGGCCACATCTGAATGAGGGTGGGGGAGGTTCAATTTGCCATGTTGCAAGGAGAGCTTAACTTCTGTCTCGCTAGCTTGTGCCGCACTCAGTGGATCTGTGATCGATTACTCCGCCTAGGCTGCACTGTCGAGCGCAGATCCACTGAGCTCTCAACACAGACAGCATCGTCAGAAGGAAAATTGATAAAATAAATTAAAAATTTTGTATTGTTCGATACATATGCGTACCGAACCGAAAGCACTGTATCGAACGGTTCAATATTGATACGAGTATCGTTGCACCCCTACTAAAAATGTATAGTTTCATGCATCAGTTAAAACACTCGACTCCAGCTACATGACACGCAGCCGGAAACACTTCCCGCAAGACGAGTTGCCCGAGATTCACAGAATTTACAGAAAATGTTAAATTTTTGTGATTTATATCGTTATCGGGACGATAGAATTCTTATATCGGGATATGAGATTTTGGTCATATCGCACAGCCCTACTTCTATATGATAAACACAACTGCATAATTTGTACCACTATATTTTAGGTTCTACCATTCTCATAATCATTACCTTCTCGTCACCAAACATACTGTCAAAAAGTGTATACTGGAGCCATGCCAGAGATAATGCTTCAAATCCGTATTTATGGTCGAGTTCCAGTAATAGTGCTGGCACAGTCTTCCTTTTTTTGCCTTTCAGGATACACCACGCTACCCCAACGGCCAAGCAGCTCACTGGCACGCTCCTGACACCACTTAGAGTAATGAGCTTTACTCAACTTGAATAATGACCCCACATGATCACCTCACTGTCCAAACACTAGCCAGTCAAAGACGTTGATGGCCAATTGAGACACAGACTAATGAACAAGAATAGACTCCCAGCGTGTCTCCAGTCAAAATAAGATACATCATCACCCTGGATTATACAGCTACACAAAGCAGCAGTGGGTCAGTAATATAATGCCACCAACATGCCAAAATGTCCATTAAGTTTTCATTATGACTGTTGTGAATGGAATGCATAAGTCTTCAAATATTGAGCCAAAGCCTCACTCAAAACCTATTTGAAGCACAAGATTTTCAGACTATTGACCTGCTGTCCGCAATCAAACATTACTGAGCAGTTAAAAGGGCAAATTTTTAACACCCAGCGATAAAGATAAGATCAATACATGTATTACAACAGGATGTGCCAGAAAGGCTCTGGGTGAGATACGGTGGGGGGTGGGAAATAAAATCTAGAGGTGGGGGAAAAAAATCGATACTGTGTAGTATCGTGATATTTTGTTCGCTAATAATGTATCGATACAGGGACAGCAGAAATCGATATTTTGTTACAAAAAAGGTTTTTGTGCTCTGACTTCAGAGCATGTTGATCCTTTTTCTGAGCAAGAATCCTGACATTCCTTCACTGTCCAAATGTGTTTAACTTTTTTTTGGCAGCAATAAACATGACAGTTTACTTATTTTAATTTAAGACATGTTTTATTTTAATTAAGTTTAAAACTTTTTTATTTAATGTAAAATTATATTTTGTTTTAATTTACTTTCAAATTCTTCAGTTGCTGAAGGGGCTGCATAGTTTTCATAAATTGCATAGTTCAGAATAGCTATAATTGTACCAGATGGTTGCATTCAGTTAAGTTGGACTAGACTGTAATACAAACTGTTCAGTTTGTCAACAATAAAACTGACTGAAATGAGAGAAAGACTGAGTGTGAGACTTTGATATTAGATAAAATGAATATTGATAAAGTTTACCTTTATGTACAGAATCTGAATATCGCAAAATATTTTAAAAAATTGCAATAATATCGTATCGTGTGTTAAGTATTGTGATAATATCGTATCGTGGGATGTTTGGTGATTCCCACCTCTAATAAAATCCTTTTATAAGTTTATGGTAATCTCAAAATATGAAGCAATAAAGACCGCAAGTGTGCACTTTTACCCCCCTCAAAAAACAAAAACACTTCAGTGACAAGTGAAAGATGTTTTATACTAGAGTGTGTATATATATTATCTATATAGTTAGGATAAATGTTCCATCCATTCTTTGCATAAAGGGCAGAGAGAAAAAAGGAGGAAATCTTTAGGGATGTAAAAGACACAAAAACAACAGGTACTGACTTCAAACAGTACTGTACTTCTTCCTAGACAATAGCAAGTTCCCATTAAAAGAAAAATGTGTGTGTATGCCCTTTTATTGCTGACCTAAAATTTACTGGCTGGTCTTTGCAGGCTGTAGTCAGCACTCTTGGCCAGGATCTTACAGCTGGGTCACCTTTGGGGTAATAATGGCCTTTCATAATTCATTAACAACAACAACACGGCACACAGTTGGGGGCAGGGGTCAGCTTCCATGATGCACAAGGGAACCACGCCATTTTTAATCTGCCAACACAAGAATGTCTGACAGTCCAACAGTCACAATTCAGTATTCTCAGTGGGCTCCTTTTATCCAGTGTAATGTGGCAGCTGTGCACAGCTACAGGTGCTGCCAGACAGAGTGGATTTACACTAGCACTATCATTGGTGTAGCTCTGAAATATCTATTAATCTCATGTTGGGATACATGGGAAGTTTTCAAAGCTTTCATATGGATATACTGAGACCTGCTCCCTGTGGCAACTATTAGCATCTAGTGTTAATTATTGATGGTACTTAGTTGGAATTATTATAAAATCAAGAACTGTGATGAATTAGGACCACCTGTCTTGTCCGATATGATACTAGCTTTTTGAAAGTCTACCAGTAGCTGGATAATTCATGAGACTTCAGTTTAAATTTACAATTGTGATCTACAATGACTATGAAAACAAGACAATCAATGTAAAATTATTCATATTTCCTCGTCATAGTCCTTGTCATAACAAAACTCATTTTACTTGTGTAATAAATCACTCACACACTTTTTCTTAAGTTGCTGTGCTTTCATCCCTCTCTAAAACAAAACTTACCCAAAGGTCTTTGATTTACAAAGATGAGGCACTACATGATACAGCTGCCTATTTTAAATGCAGAAGAGCTTCTGACTCTCAGAAGGATGTTCTGTGACTGGCAGCAGAAGAAATTAAGGAAAATAAATGCCAATAATGAAGTCTTTTTTTTAAAGAGACAAAATGAGCTTTTAAAACCCAAATTTCTCATTGTAATGTGAAAGTGAAATGTGGCTGTGTGATATTAACACTCTTAGGGACATTAAATGCATCATCTAGTGACAGCTCAGATCTTAACTTGAAGTACACCGCTTAGTTTCAGCAAAGAAATCATTCTATAACGTGTCATCTTTCAATGCTTAAATAATAGCTCATTGGATATAAATATGGTCTATGGTAGGAATAAAAAGCTCTGAGTCAAATGTATACTTAAGTCAGAAACATGCAATGTCAAATGCGTGCTGACATGCTAGCAACTTTTATAGCAAATGACTTGCTGTATATAGTTTCTTTTTCCTGTCCGTTATTTCCTTCAGTTTATCTTAGTGCTGATTGCCAGCTGACAACAGTTTTCCGCTCTTGGCTGACTAGTTACAAGATTCTGGTGCCTTTGTTGATAGGCAGGACAGAGTTTGCAGCTGCGCTGCCAAAAATGCAGGACTAATACAGCTGATTAACTGAAATCAGTTGGTGGAGCATACCACAACCATGCCTCTCTAACCAAACACTGTTGTTTCCCCATATACAGATTATGGTTTCCTCTTTTAAAATGCCTTCTTCAAAGTCCCATTCAACCTGTGAACCTATTAAAAAGTCTGTCTGGCTGCTGGCAATGAGATTGTAAAGACTGCAAAAAGTGACTTCCCCATTCTGTAGTGTGACCCCTCCCCACTTCCCATTACTTGATGCTACTGTGAAACAACTGTGTAGAGGAGCTTTCATTTACCCTGCCTCATTAAGCCTGGCTGGAAACAGACAGCTGCTCACTCACCCTCAGGCCCCTGATTCTCACTCTCTCTGAATTCTTCCCATATACACATAACAGTCTGGAGCAGCCTTTGAATGATGCTTTTTCATGACATGATGCAGTCTTCCACAATGCAAACTCCACTCAATCAGTGGTGGTGTACTTTTGTCAATTTTTATAGTTTGGCTTGAAATTTGGAAAATGACACATTTGTTTGAAGCACATTTACAAAGCTAAGCTGTCCGACTGAAACATCCATGTTCTTTGCATCATTGTTCAAATAAGCTTTTTTTTTCCCCACTTAAATTTAATAATAAACATGTACCGAGATAGAGGACCCAGTCAACTATATACCTGCCTGCTTCTTTAAAACATCATGAGTGTTATAAGGTGGAGGGTAGGGCTGGGCGATATGGCCTAAAGTTCATATCACGATATAATTTGAAGCATGTGCGGTAACGATATATATCGCGATATTCTTTTCTTCTGTATAACGTATTTTCCACACTATAAAGCACACTTAAAATCCTTTAATTTTCTCAAAAATCGAGAGTGTGCCTTATGTATTGTGGAGATACAGAAATTATTTTATTGCTGCCATATAATCTGCATCATTATAATTGCATTAATAACATTCTTTACAGCATTATTTCATCTAATAATATTTCTCACAGTATTGATACTGCATTACAGTTGTTTATTGAAGATGTCCATTTGAGGATCCTTCCATTATGTTAACTTTTATTACAAGTACGGTTAAAAGTATTTTATACACATTGCATATCTGTGCTTATTTTGAGTTGATGTTCAGTTCATTAAGGGTCTTAAGCTTCACTGGCATGACTGTCCAGGTGATACATGCTGAGGGAAACTAGAACATAGAAGGATAACTGCAATGCATGCTTACAGTACATATAATACATATAATCTAGGAATGTGTCCGGCCTGAGGCCTCAACTCATTTGGTGTCTTACTATATTTTATTCTACTTGGTAACAGACGACCAGAGTCAATAATTAGCCTCAGAGACCCCGAGGGCTTGAAGTTTATTACCTTGTATGGAAGGTGTTATAGAAAAGAGAAGTTCTATGTCTGATTATAGCTATTAAAGATGTACGATTAACTGTGACTAATGTCTGGAACCTATTTTAATCTGTCATTGACGCTATGGGGGGGCGTGTACCCCACTGCTTTATAAGTATCCACAACATGTATTTTGGTTAGAAGACATATGTTGATGTTTTCTCCGGGCTGTTAATAAACTCATCGTTTGATTGCACTTTTCTGGGGCCTCCGTGGTTTGTGACACTGCTCTACATTGATTGATTTCACGACAGTATGAATTCTGGTTGTGCTTACTGACCTCGAACCGATTTTGGCGTGCAGAAATCTGTTAAAAAATATATTAGTACAACTTTGGTAAGCCGCACTGCTTGATGGATTGTCAGAGCATTACGGCTGCCGTAGTGAGGAGCTTTGCGGAGTAATCTGGGTCCAAAACTCCCCCTTCAGGTCCCAAAGTCAAACGAACACTAAGAGTTAAAAACTGTCTAAATTCCTTAATCTTTAATAAAATCATCAGCGTTGCTGCTTTAGCAGGTGTAACAATTAAGTTTAACATCCATTTAATTTATTAAATTTAACGGAGTTAAAAGTTAGAAAGGAAGTTAGCTCCCTAGTTTCCACCTAAACATGACATACCATGTTCTGACTGAGAGATTTTTGAAACTAAATAAAACGTACAGCTCTGCTACCACTTCCAAAATAAATGAAGACAGAAAACTAAACAGCAGTGGCGTTTGTAGGGTTACTGAAGTTGGACTACCTGGTATATAATGTTGTGCTACGTGATTGCTAGCGACACAGCTATGTTAGCATAACATTAGCACAGTGAAGCTGAAGGATGAACACCAACTTTTTTTCCACTCATTAAAAGTTAACGTGAGGGATTCTGGTGGTCAGGGACAAATGCAATCGTATAGCAGGATGCTATACATGGGGCAAACGTCAGTCAGGAGAACAACTAAGACTATTCATCCACAATATGAGGTGAGTTATTAATATACTGCAACAACATGGGAATAGAAAAGCTACGAGAGAATTCAACATTAATGAATCAATGTTACGGAAGTGAAGGAAGCGCAGTTTTTGGCTTTCCCCATATTTCAAAAGTGCCTCATCTCTTTGCTATGACTGTCGCCTGGCATAATTTGCAGGTGATAATGGTTTTAGCCGCTGCGATGCTTTAAACCAAAACAGGCGCAGCTTGATGACATCATCAACATGCGCCATCGCGATAGAGAGGTATAGTCAAAATCTCTATCGTTGGCCAAATTTATATCGTTTCTATCGTATATCGTTTCTATCGCCCACCCCTAGTGGAGGGGTACACAGAAAAAGATATGTGTGTGTTAAAATGAATGTGTGACATTCATCCTCCACAGGGCCATCAATTCAACTGCAGTCGGGCTCATTTGGTCAGTAGTGAAACAGTAGCTACAGCTGTCCTGATGGGTAGAAGATGTGTCATTATGCCAGGAGTGCATACACTTTTGAGTCTAACATTCAGGTAAGACATGCAAGAAGAAACACTGACTTTGTAAAAGAAAGCTCACCACTTACAAATGAGTCTGTCTAACTGTGAAGGAACTGCAGAAATGTGTATTCTAAGGCCAGATGACGCTGGATAGATTGGACATTTATTATAGTATTCCTGTTATTATGTTGTAGTGTTACAGCCAATGCCAGCTGTGCCTGACTCTGTTCTGTGCCTCTCCTCACAGCTGTGACTAGATCTGCACATAGCAGCATGTATTTTTTTGGACCCAAGTAGCATTTAAGGTACTTCCAGAGCTAAACACCTTAGGGAGGCTAATGTGGAGGGATGGAGCAGAGACTTAGATGAAGCCAACGGCAGTGCTCCTATGAATGAAAGAAACAAACAACAAAAAAGCAAGTGCACAGCAGCGACAGTCTGCGATGCTCTATGAACATTCCAGCACAGCCTCCATAGAAATGTGTTAAAGGGCTTTTTGTCCAATGAGTTACCTCATCAGCACTCATGGCTCACATGGAACCACTGATACATCAGCATGCACTAGTGGGTGAAAGACACCAGTGCACTCCTTTGTGCAGATGCTTACATACGCATACATGAACGCAATCAGGGCACCAACCTTTTCTAACAGGAGCTTGACACATGAGAGATGACCCTCAAAACAGGCAGTCATCAGTGGAGTAAACCCATGTTTGTCTGGAGCCTGTGGAAGAAGAGGATGAGAGAGGAATGAGTGAGAAGAAGAAGACTTTTGGTCTTTGGAGGGAAAGCAAAGATTGTATATTGTTACACTTTTAAACTCTTGTTTTAAAAAGAAAAAAAAAGTCTTTTGATTTGCAGATACCAATTTTCAGAGGGTGAGATGCACCGTGCTGATGTGAGTCTTCCTGTGCAATGAAGATTTAGAGACTTCCTACTCCTGATCATTAGAGTTAAAGCATCCATGTCTCATTGTAAATTACTAACACATGATGCTTTCAAGGTAAAAAGCAATTTAAAAGACTTTTGTTGAATCAGGCCACTACCACACCTTCTGAAACTACAAGCCTCAAGGGGCCATCAAGGTTAAATGTGAGAAGGGGTTTTCTAGCATAGAAAATTTGGGGCTTTCAAAGAGGTTTTAGCCTCACACGAAAGGAAGATTACCTGAACTACTACTGAACTTTTTTTAAGAGGGGCTTAATTTACTAAGCATAACAGGAAATGCATAGACCTCTGTTAAGTAAGGCAACACAGACTCACTGCCCTAACTGCAAGCGGATCAATTGTGGTTATGTGCGTCTCATGAGAAGCCCACTATGACCCATAAAAAAACCCCTGCTGAGGCCTGGCCAACTCACTGGTAAAAAACAGCCAATGAACAGTGGGTAGAAATGTATATGATAAACTCTGTTTTATTAAAGCCAGGTTGCTTTTGTTTACACAAATAATGGTTTGTTTCTAACCAGACATTAGACAGTCAAAGGAAGGAGACACAGGCTCTGTTATTTTTGTGGTCACTGTAGTGCTGAGCAGTAGGCAAATTAATGCAAAAAGAATGAAGCTGAGATAGTTGTAACTCTTACATTGATATCTGCCCCCTTAGAAATGAGGAACTCCACCACATCTGTCTGACCGAAGTCTGCAGCATAATGCAGCGGCTTCCTCCCACCATCGAGGGTCCGGTTCACATGCTCAGCCTAGAGAAGGGAAAAAGTACACATTAACAGGGATGAGATCGCCTAACTTGGCATTGCCACAAGCCAGTATGGTGTCTCTTAGTTTAAAAAAACAAGACAAAAACAAAAAAGAAAACACAAATCAAAGCCCTTCAAAAGAAGGTAACATCTATTAAATCATTTTTTGCTGCTTGGACCCATAATAAAACACAAATTGGTCCCAGCGAGGGCTGTCAGTCCTGACTTTTTCCCCAGAAGTATATGAATAATTACTTGCCTGTATAAGGACGAATGGAAGTGAAGCAAGAAAAGCATTCATCAGCTCAGAAAAATGGGTATACTATCAAGAATATAGAAGTATAGGAAGCCCTAGAAGATGCATTAATATCTTGTAACACAAGACCTTCATATTATAAACACCTAAGCTGGGGATGAAGGCTCAGGTGTTGGTTCTCCTGGGGCAACTAAGATCAACATTAATGAGATAGCAATAAAATGGACAGACTAGGCAAACAGCATTGAGAAATACTGTGCATTATTGATATCAAAACTGTATGAGATTACATATGACCTCAAGTTTTTACATTATTATTAATATTATAGTCATCTCCTGACTCTAATTCCTACATTAAATTTGCTACAATATTTACCATGAAAGCATAAAATGAAGACTCAACCTGCTACGGATCTCCAAATATGAATTTTTTGAAGCAGACACATTGAATTAATATGGCAGTAATGTCACATATATATTTAGTTTCATGAAATAACTGTTGTGAAAGGACTCAATATAATCTTGTACATAAAATAAATCCAGTTTTATGTAGACCTAAAACCTTAAGGTTACACTTTGGAAAAAAAACAAAACACCACATTTCTTTTTACTCTGCCATTTCTTGGGGTCAGATGAACATGGTCAGTTGCACACAAATTCTGTTCTATTACCACTAGATATTTCTGAAACAGAATCCACACCGCAGCACTGCCTTATCAAAAACATCCTTGTAGGTCAAATTCAACATACTGAACACAATGTTTGACCTTACCTCTCATCTTGCTAAGTCCTGTAGCTGATTGATATCAAACCTCAAACTTCTCTAAAAATGTTTAAATGTTACTTTCAGTGGTTGATAAAATTAAACGTGCTCCATTTATACTATAGAAAAAGGTTAGTTATTTTTATCTACATGTTTCGTCAATGACACAATTACAGCTGAACACAAGAAACCTCACTTCTCAGAAGTCACCAACTGTAATCATGAGCTCGTGTCAATCATTTGTAGTGGTGGTTTATATCAACAGTTCTTAAAGTGCGGTCTTCGCCTCCTGCAGTTAACACACGCACACAAAACTTCACACAGTCCCTCCTACACTGGCAGCTCAAGTAATTGATCTGCACAACACTGAACAACAATTTGTCAGGAATTTGAAGAGGTCACTAAAGCTGCCCTTTCAGGAACACTGAAGGTTATTCGGTATGGCTACTAATAAAATAATAATAATGGTAATGTGGGAACTAGGCAGCAAAAATTATCAGTCCGAGAAGCTTTTTCAGTTCTAAGGTCAAATGGCGGACAAATCTGGGATTCGCCGCCATTTGACCTTAGAACTGAAGAAGCTTCTCGGATGAGAGGTGAAACGTCTTCAAGCAACTTAAAGAAGTCCAGACGCTTTTCTTTGCAAGCTCCTTTGATTAATACATATTATTAACAGGACAGTTATTTGTGTCTAAAAACTTGTGCTTTTCTTGACGTCACAGACTCAAGGTGAAAAAAAAAGGGAAAAAAAAAAAAAGAAATCTATCAGTGACTACATAGAAACAGTGGCAAGCACTTTATGGTGCCAAGTTGAACAAGTATAGCGTTACCTCAGACAACCTAAAAAATAAATTAATTTTTTCTTCTTTTGCTGTATGTAAGAGAATCTTAAAATATGTCACATACTTGGAGACGGTATGTATAGTTTTGACCCTGTGTGGAAAATTGTATGCTGTAAAATTATTCCACCCTAGAAAAAGAACAGTTGAAATAAATAGTTAAAAGTACCAAATTACCATGACGATCACGATGAGTGTATGTAAACAGTCATTTATACAAACACGTGATTAATAGTTGATGACACAAATAGAACAAGACACTAAGAAAAAAGAAAACACTTCTGTCTTCCCAAAAGTCACCAACATCCTGAGCATTATCAGTCTTTAAGAGTTTGATCAAAAACTATATGTAGTTTATGTATATATATGTATATGACAATGACAATAAATAAATACTACTACTACTAGTTTCACGTATTGTAAAACTTACATTGGAAACTAGCATTTTACAATTTAAACACATTAGTGAGCTCTACTTTATGAGGAAGCAAATATAGATTCAGTTAGTCATTTGTGGGAAACAACTGAGTGTAAATCATGTGGCAGTAAAACTATCCAGCTACTACCCAACTACAAAATCCGAATGCAGGCGTGTTTCCTAAGGTAGCTGTTTTACAGAAACATCTCTGCGTGGTAAGCATAGGCAGAAACCTTCTCATCAGGCTGCTCCAAAAAGAGCATGCTGGCATTAACGAACGCTGCAGTTGCTGTTAGCCGAGCCTCCATCTCCATCTCCTAGACTACAGCTGAGACCACCGCCCTGTCTGCTCGATTAGCCGCTAGCATATAGCTAGACATTTGCCTCAGCTCTCTTAACAACACGCTTATAGAAGACTGTAATATGCGTTTTCTAGTAACGTACATACTGTGCTTAAAACACCCAGTTACAGTAACATTGTTACTGGTGTCAAGAGCCGTTACCCGTGTTACGTACCAACAGATACCATAGTTGGTTAGCTAACCAACAAGTTGCTCTCAGCGGAAAGTGATAATGGATTAACTTTAAACACGTCTCGTTACCCGTAAGACGAATTAAAGCCAGTTTAAAGGTGCACACATTACCGTTAATGTTACAGACCCAGAATGTCCCAACAGCTTTTCAATTCTGGATTACTAACTTAACATTGCCCAACTCCAGCTAACGCTAGCTCGCTAGCAGCTCTACGAACTAGCGTTGATTACCTTAGCTATGCTGACTGTAGTCAAAAAAAGCACAACAGTGGGCAAGTCAAATAACAGCTAAATTACCGTTTGCAGTGTGGCTTTGACCTCATCCAGGTCCCCGGTCTTCAGTGTCCAAATCAGATCTTTATCGCACATCTTTTTGTTGTCGGTTCGGTGTTGCACCTTCCTTGTTGTACTGCCGGGGGTTTGACAACTTATCTGCTAGTGTGTTAAAAGTTAGCTAGCTGAGGCTAGAAAACTACTACTCTCGTCGAGGCTAATACAGTTTCAGCTAAATAAAAATACTCAGAATAATAATTTTTGTTCGATATGGCGACTCAATGACGAGTGACGGGGAAAAATGGTTCACGAAAAGTTCTAAACGGCAAAGTAGCAAACAGGTATCCGCCTTTCTGCAATCCAGAAATATTTCCGATGCCGTTACCCGGAAGAGAATATTTATGGAGAAGTTTATGCTGTTCTGTGACGATAAGGAGTTACTTAATGCAACGCATATGACTCGTCAGGATTTTTGAATATCCTAATTTGTAACAATTATTTACAGTTCCTGAATAAACATATACAGAAAAGTATAATTAAATAAGCTTCTATGTTACCATGTAAAGTAAAACGGAAATTCGTTCCTTATCTGGTTCTGCATTTAAGTTTTTTCGCACTTTGTCTTCACATCTGAGTATACACCGTTTCACTGTTTTTCAGAAATGTTTAACTGAAAAAATTTAATAATAGAAATAATAAACAGACAAAAACATTCAACTCCACTACAGTTAACGATGTAAGAAAACAAACCCATATGCCTAGTTACAAAATCCAAATGCAAACTATATTACATTCTTTTTACATTGTCATGTTAAGCCATAGCGCCACAGTAACCAAGGGAAGTCAAAATTATAGTTTCACATGTCTTTAAATAGCTATGACCAAACACCATATTCGTTTTTCTCCAAATTGCTGTGAACTGACATGGCCTTCAACATAAGTTTAATTTTTATTCAGAGCACAGCCTGGGTTTGAGCTACATTATTTCCACTTTAAAGCAGTCCTTTTTTTTATCTTCACATGTAAGTGGTTTATTATTAGAACACAAAAAACACCTGAAGATATGTAAAAAAGAAAGACGTCACATATACTTAATAGCCACTTTATTAGGTATACTTGTTCACCTGCTTACTAGCACAAATATTTAATCTGCTAATTATATGGCAGAAGCTCAGCGCATTTAGACCTACAGACTTGTTCAAGATGACCTGCTGAAGTTCAAATCAAGCATTAGAATAGGGAAGAAAGGTGGTTGGAGTGACTTTGATCATGGCATGATTTTTAATGCCATGACTGTTGTGAGTATTTGAGAAATTGCTAAGCATGTGTAGGACTTACAGAGAATATATCTAGTGGATGGCAGTTCTCTGGGCAAAAATGGCTTGTTGATGCCAGTGATCACAAGAAAATGGCCCTACTGATATAAAAGCAACCGTAACTCACATCTGTTACTTGTTAAAACCAAAGTATACAGAAGAGCAGACAACTACACTGGCCGTCAGCTAACAGGAACAGGAAACTGAGGCTGCAGTTGACAGGGGTTCAGCAGAACTGAACAATAAAAGATTGTAAAATCGTTGTCAGGTCAGCTTGGCATAAATAATAGGAACGCACTGGCCCATCCTGGCTTAAATAAATAATTAAAGTATATAATTCACTGTAATTAAATGGCCCCACAGTCACCACATCTATCTCCAATAGAGCACCGTTGGGATGTGGTGGAATGGGATGTGCAGCAGCCAAATCTGCAGCAACCGTGTGATGCTATCATGCCAATATGGATCAAAATCCCTGAGGAATGTTTCCTATTACGTGAGCATGGCTGTGCATGATTACTTTTTAAGGCAGTGGTGAAAACAAACGCAGCATGTGTTGCATATTTATCCGTATTCTGACCTATGCCATTTAAGGATAGCTCCATCAGCTCCTGATGAATAGGGTCAGCTGCAGAAAGCAACACTCCAAAGGGGTAGAAAGATCAATCATTACATAACCTTAATCTATAAAGGCTCAAGGTCAGAGCAATAAGTTCAAAGCCTACAACTGCCTCTTTGCCTATTAAGCCACTAGAGACACCTACATCTGCTTTCATTCTTCCAGTGAAACCAACTAAGTGTATAATCTCCAATGTACCATCTTTGTGAAATATAGGTGAGGACAAAAGTCTTGTCACACATTCATTTGATGAAATCACTTCCCTGGAACTAGTCTAGACGAAGAAGATAACAGTAAAAGATACAATTCTAAGAAAATGCTATAGTGAATTAAAACACCGCTGGTTAAATTTAAGTGCTCTGCCTTCCTCTTTCCTTTATCACTGTACCTCGCATAGTATCCATCATCTCTCCAATATGTACATCTATATATTACAGACCTTGTAGCTGAAACACAATTATTAAAACCGTTTTAAGTGACAATAAGAATCAGATTTTTCCAGTCTATGCAACCGATTTTAGACCCTAATAATTGATAAGGACAGAGATGAGTATTGCCCAGATTTCCCCATGCTAATGTGACACACAGAACTTGACTAAAATTAATCCCAGAATGGGCTACAAATTCATGTGAAGTCTAAATTAATTATAGTCAGTTGCAAGTATTCACGGTTATAATGATGACATCTGCATACTAATGGTGCTGAAGAATGTACTGCTTAAGCATTTCATCACATATCCTCAATTCATATGACCCACAGCTGGATAGAAAATTAATAAAATCCTCCAGGTTTTCGATTAATCATTATTTGTAATAAAGATCTAAATTACACTTTTACCATACTTAAAGAGAACATAAAAACATACTTTAGCTGTGTCAAAAGGGAGGCCCAAATTTGTGAGAGTGCTGCACATTTCTTTAATGTACAAGCACCAGAGTGGAATTTTCCACCCGACAGACATGTTAAAGTAATTCTATCCATAGGCATGACAGTATGGCACCTCCATTTTTCAGTCTATTAGCAGCCCAGGCTGCAGAAATACATTATGCAACTGTGTCCATTAAACTGTCCAGACATTCTCCCTCCTCTCTAGCTTTTCAAAACATTCATGGGGCTAATACTCAGTCAACGGTGCACATATACCTCCCCATAACTACAAGAACACTCAGCCATTACAGTCAGTTTGAATAATAATTAATTCACATAACCTCTGCAGTAAGTCAATTAGACATTCCTTCATGGATCAAATGCTGCCATTTTATGAAGACTATTTTCCTCACCGAGAGATTATAATTGATGCTTTAAAGTTAAAATTGTACATTTTGGGTCTCTAATTGTGCACGAACACTTTGTTGAACGCTATCTAGCAAAGAATAGACAAGAACTTCCACAAGTACATTTTTAATTTAAATAATAACACTTTAGCCTATCAAGCTTGGAAAAAAATGTGTTCTACTTAACTTCAGACTGACACTCTAGATTAGCATCTCAAATTTAAATCCCCTCACCATGTGAATGTAAATCAGCTACCTCAATCCCATTTTCCATTTATGTTTCTCCTAAGATAAAACCATAAAAAAGGTTTAACCACACTGCCAGACAGTATGTTGCATAAAACCAGTTTCCAGCTGTTCACTGGTGCACATTAAATGCCTTAAATTTAAATGTAAGATGCAGGAAAAACATTACTGCTCATGCTTATTTTAAAATATGGGAAAAAATGTAAATGAATACACGTTCTATGATTGTTACCTTTATTTCAAATAGTTTAGGAATATTGTTTCCAAATTCAAAAACAGGCAATGCTTAACTTATCTCTGGATAGTCTCTGTCTATTCCAGTCTGTCTTTGTCTGCTTTAAGTGCACTGGCCCTAAAGATGAGTCTTTCACATCAGGTTATAAATATAGAGTTTCAATTTAAAAAAGGGTGTGTGTGTGTGTGTGTGTGTGTGGGCGGGGGGGGGGGGGGGGGGGGGGGTAAATTTGTAAAATGGTGGACTATTTTTATCTGTGGATTAATACAAATCTGGTGGAGTCTTAATTACACCAGATGGGCCAGAGTATGTGGCATTGACTCAACTGAAGCTCATATACTGATGAAGGAATATTTCACTCAATTGTCTGTTCTAGATATTCAGCCTCATCTAAGTCCCCTGAAGTTTAATTTCAATACAAAATGATAAATATCTTAATAGAAGTTTAGTGTAGACCATATTAATGTAGGTCTCAAATTAATGCATGTCATTCCCCGCATAAATGCTTAACGAAGCCTGGACTGTGATATTATAAAGTGCAGTCCCCATAAAAGTCAAAACCTGATTTAAATTTAGTACCTACTTATAACTAGTCTTTTTGTTACCCCCCTCCCAATTTTCTCGGGTACTGTTTCACCTTCTCTATGTCTTTACCTACGTAACTATCTCTCTGTGTCTAACTCTGCTTAAATCTTTCCAGCAATGGGTGTGACTTCCCCAGATCCACTGGCACACCTTCTATAATCATATGCAGTATGTAACCGTGGGCATGTCATTCCACTCCTTGTTGCATTGTTAAGTTAAACAGTGATGTAGTTTAACTTGCAAACTTGCCTTGCCCGTCCTCTTTCAGCACAGAGTCCTTTCTAGTGCGTCTGCCTTCCAAACATACTGGCTTGACCCACTCTTGCCCTGTAGAGAAATTCTCACCCAAGCCTATGCCAATAGAAATAAAATACCCCTTACCTGAACCCACGCCTATGGGAGAACAGAGGAAATCAATGAGAACTTAACCTGTGAAATCAGAATCTATTTACCTGAATCTGAAAGAATTTTCTCACCAGTCCTTGGACTCAGTGGTACGAGACTTGATCTTGTGAAGAAAAGAGACTGGTACTTCGTCCCTGATTTCCAGCAAAAACTAACAAGTTATCTTTCTGAAACAGTCCGTTAAATCGACTTTTTCCAGTGTATCCAACAACTGAGCAGCTGTGTTGCACAAACCTCGATACTTCACTAGTACTGTACTGCGTCCATTGAGTCTGAACTTTTAACCTTGAATTTCATTTTGGTATAAAGAGGATAAGTCATTTTCAAAGGGCTGTGAGCAGACACGTGATGGCAAAAGCCACAATTTAGGCTGTTTGCGCCAAATGTTCTCCCAGGATGTTACAGTAGAATATGCATTGAAAGTTTCACTTTAGAAGACAAATTCACGGTGCACAAACCCATGAATGTCAAAAACAACCATGATCCTGCTCGCATTCCTGGTCGGATGACCTTCGGGTTCGGACACCGTTAGCTCTTCCACTAATAATTGCTCTCTCTGGGTCATAGCCTGAGACCCAACTCTCATCACGACTGATTTCTCTTGACATGACAGTCAGGTCAATTTGACACAGAAGTTGATGGCTGCTCTTTTCACAAGTTTGAAGTCCATATTGAAATCACAAAAACAAACATGATAATGGTCAGAAGGGAGAGAGGTGCTTCAAGGCAGCAATCTAGAAGTAGCAGCCATATTGGAAGGGGTACATTTATTTTACTTATCCCCTTCATGTCATGATGGACTGGAGCCTAGGCTATACACTGGACAGGTCACCAATCTGTTGCTAGTTTAGAACCACCAGTTAACCTAACCACATGCGTGTCTCTGGACAGTGGGAGGAAGGTGCATTACCCAGGGAGAATCCACACAGACACACGGAGAAGAATGCTAACCCCACACAGAAAGACACACTTGGTTAGTCAATGGCTGGTAGATTGTTGCTTTGTAGAGATAGTGGTAGCTATCACACCAAACTGCCATCTAGAACTTTGTCATCATACCTCATATACCAAGGTCTGAGAACCTTCAAAACTGACTATTTTTGGAGTTTCATTCCCCACAGTGATATCCAATAAAGGCAGCACCTTCCTCTACAGGACAGAAAATTGGGGACGAACAGTCTCACTGAATATTTTTGGAACACTGGTTCCTACATACATAAGTAACATTTTATTCATAAAGCAACTTTGAAGATAAATATCACAAAATGTTTCAATAAAATTGCTGCAAAATGAAAAACAATATATAGACACACACACACACACACACACACACACACACACACACACACACACACACAATACAAACTAACAGCTGGAGAGTTTGAGAATCCAGCTTCGAGACCATCCTTATCACGCTGATCACTGTAGTGAAGGGTAATCCATACTTGCTAAATTGCTTTAATCCATCTATCTTAGTTGTTCATGGCCTTGTCTTTGCCATAGCCAAATCTAATGTGATTAGTGAGGCCTGCTGTCACTGTCACAGGCACCCAAGGTATCTACTAAAGTCTCAGCACAATCCTGGGGACACACTGAAAATCACCCAAATGTCAGGTGTGTTTTCAAAGACAGCATTTGCTAAAGCAACCTGCTTGTCCAACATTGTCAGGACTTGGGAGGGCATATAGTCTT
This sequence comes from Aulonocara sp. 'chitande type north' Nkhata Bay, assembly GCF_057382095.1. Lineage (NCBI taxonomy): Eukaryota > Metazoa > Chordata > Actinopteri > Cichliformes > Cichlidae > Aulonocara > Aulonocara sp. 'chitande type north' Nkhata Bay. The sequence goes on along the minus strand of NC_141360.1, from coordinate 27,060,646 downwards.
CAACAATCACATTTCAAAATTTAAAGAATAACTTTTATTTATTAAGGAAGATAAGGGCACTATATGTACAAGCAGCTGAAGACCAGAAAACAAAGCAACAAGCTGCAAGAGCTTCTCCGCAGAACTCCTGAATCCAGACGATTTATGACAATGTGTAAAACCCATAGACTGTATGTAAAAAAAGGATTTAGTCACTCTGATGTCACATACTAATTTATGACCCCGAGTTTTAAAGACTAAGCTTAACTTTTCAGCTAGCACCATTTTGGGTGGTTTGAAGCCAAAAGTGACAGTATCAGATGGAGAGTTATCTAGCTAGGGCTAGCAAGCTTAGTTAGCAACATACATCCATAGATGCAGTTACCTCATTGTTAATCACTTTCAAGTGGTTTATAGATGACTGTAAAAGTTAGCATGCTTCACTCATAACTTTAAGTCTTTGCTTTTACGTTGGTTATTTTCACATGGAGGTCTGTGGGGATAGACTTTCTTTAGGAGACAGGCTGAAGTGACCACTCTTTTGGCCATATTAGCCTTAATATTTCAGCCCTAGAAAATTTTGCTTGGTGACACTGACCACAATACATTATTCAGTCTGCCATTCATATAGATAAACTTACATTGCAGCCATAAAACATGACAAAAGTACTAAGATGTACACTTAGCTCAGAGAGCTTGGAGATAGTGGCAAATAAAAAAGTTCTCTGGCAGCCCCAGAAACCCCAGAACTGAAGACTTTTTTTATGCAGAGTGAAAGTGAACACAGTTACACTGAGTAGCTCTTTTTAAAGGACTTTTCTGATTTATCACGAAGACGTTATGTCAATCTTTATATACACAGATACTGTTTGTAAGTGGAATCAATTAATTGTTAGCTTTTTCTCTTTTAATAGCATTGAAAATATAGAAAATTTCCAAACGTATTCTTGAATACTGTCTGTAATGATTAGCCATGAATTTAAATTAAATGAATACACTACACTCTACACTGTAATTTCTCCCACTTGAAATATTCTTTTCTTTTTAATTTTGTTCTTCCTTTTAAGCAAAAAGAGATAACTACTTGGAGAAATATGCAGAATTTGAAAAGAAACACAGTCATACAAGTTTATGTACCTTTAGAATGCAGCAGTACTATCAGTACTATCAGTAGCCTCAAAATTATCAGAATAGATGGAGGGTTTTGTGTTGTGTTTTGTGTTGGTGTGTATGTTTATCTATCAATGAAAAATTACATCCACATATACATATCTACTTTAAGCTTGCAGTTATTTGCCTTTTGGACACTGGGGGGCAGTGCAACAAGGTGTGAGTTGAGAGACCTCTTAGAAACCATGAAATAACTTTTTCACTCTGTGCAAAAGTCTTGAGCTGCCCATCATTTCTTTATATTTTACTTCCAAGAAGCCAGAGTTTCCTTGTGACTTTCTCTGGTAATGTTCGTAAGATATAGCAACGTCTTCACTGTAATGTCTGACAGAGGACCTGTGAGATGCATGTGATCCTTCAGTTCATCCATCTATGATTTGCTCGTCGGTTCATTACAAATCGTCTCATTGAAATATTGGCTGTCAAGAAGCCTTTCTTAAGGTAGGGTAACAGGGAAAAGGGTGGAGGGATGCCACATTACATAAGAACTGTAAAAAATCAGTGGTAACAGGTCTTAAGAAGTGATGAATCCAAATTTTACGTTTTGATTTAAATTGCCGTATGTGCAGATGAAATCAGAAGAGAGGTACAGTGAATATCCACAGCCATCTATCCACATAGTGGAAGCTCTGCCATGTTTGAAGTCTGGGTTTCAGCCAGTGATTTGGGGGATCTTGTAAAAACTAATGGACCTATGAATGTTGAAAGGTACCCATCATGTCTTAAAGACCATACAACACCATACCGTAGTATATTATGTTAACAGAGCACTTCACTCTCAGATTGCAGGCTTACTTGTGGTTCATAGAAGAAGTGGGTTGCACGAAAGAGAATCTGAAAATGGAGAATGACGGAGAGCACAGATTTAAACCAAAGTGGAGGCTGATTGGCTCAAGAAAGGCAAGCAAGAAGATGATTGGACTAGAGAAATGATGTCAGTGTTGAGATTGACAATGTGGGAAAGCGATAGTCAGCTGAACTCAGGAAAGCAGGCAGATGAGTGATGACAGATCTTCCTTCTTGAACTTAGGCATCAGCTTCATATCATCATCCTCATTCACTTGTAAAATATGGCTGGCTCCTTCTTGTTTTTCTGGAGGATTCTTCTTTTTCAAAGGGAGTTTTTCCTTCCCACTATCACAAAGTGCTTGCTCCTGGTGGGCCACTTGATTGCTAGGGTTTTCTCCAGAATACTGAAGGGTCTTTACCTTAAAGTATAAAGTGCATTGAGGTGGTTTTTGTTGTGATTTGGCACTATAGAAATAAACCTGAATTGAATAAGCTTGTAAGATCTGAGAAATTCCCTTGCAAGTTGAATGCTCCTCACAAATGTAGTATATATTATAGTAATATAATAATAATGATGGCTTTAGGTATACATAACTAAAAACTAAAAAATGTTTCTCAATGTTTAAATATATTATAAAATATAATATTCATCTGAAAACTCAGTGTGATAGGTCAGTTAGGACAACAGTTTTGTATTTGTGTGTTAGTTTGATTGAACAAGCTTGGGATGGTGTCAAATTTCACACATGGATTTCAATCACCAGCTAATGATAACGTTTAAAGTTCGTTGGTGCTGCAAATGTATTTAGGTTCATTTGATCTTTTTTGTTTTTGTTGAAAAAGTCAACCTGCTGCTGTTAGAAACAATGTTAATAAGAGTGCTAAAAGGCAGCCAAAGCAGTTAAATTGTGAGCCAGAAAAAATTCTCCTTGGTTAATCTACAGATTACTCATCGCGCCAAACAGATACTAAAACAACTGATAGCTGAAATAAATAGCACTGGAAGCTGCTGCAGTACGGTCATCTGTGTAACCTTGGGTACTGATTGCTTACCAAGCAAACCCACATGGCAATCTCACTGGACCAAGTTTGTCCCTCAACCATGACTTTGAACCCAATCAAATTACAAAAACTGTTCAGGAAAGGCTTGAGAAAGAAAGACCAAAGTCATCCTGCTTTCCAAGCTAACCATATCCTAATCATATCAAGCCATATCAAGCCAAATGGGCTTTTGGGCTACACCTAAATGATCTGTTGCTGACTTCCTGATGTAGAAATCCCCCCACAGGTCTTTCCCCTGCCTACACAGATTAGAGATGTTGAGGCAGCGCTAGTGGACCTGTACATGATTAGGCAGAAACTTCATATTTCAGCTGGTGGGTATACTATTTTTATATGTTTTATTACAGCTTTCGGGTATTTTTTTTATTATCAGTTATATTACATATGAATATATAAAAAAATAATGATCCAGTAGCTTATACAACTCTCTCAACTTCAGGATACTTTTTGTTTCATTTTGTGAATCTGAAGTTATAATATGTGTGTCTCATCACAGATTTAATGTAAAAACACCATCACCAAGTTAGAGATGAAAGCAATTTCCCTAACTCCCTGTAACGTGCCACCCTAGACTGATTTAGACCTCAAACAACCCTCTCAATCACAGCTGCCCTGTTGATCTCAGATATTGCACATGGAGCAAATCGGGTTTGTAAACTGGGAATGTATTGTGACAGAAAGGGCGAGCATCATCTGGTTTTTCAGCTTCACAATTTGAAAACTTTTGATAAAGGGAGTTCAGTCAAAACTCTTTCGGATGAATTTGTGAAGCAGAAAAAAGCAGTTTGGAAGACTAATAAAAACTGGTAACTGCGGGAGAGCGTGTTGTGTTTTAGCGGCAGAGGAAACATTAGTAGTACATAATTTTCCATCTGATGGACCCATGAGCTATTGAGTGTAATCTCAAGAGAAATTAAATCTCTGTCAAAGTCTGCAATGCAGAGATAAAGTAATATTACTGTATGAGCAATGGGTAGTCGTGCTAGATAGCATAACAGCTCTAGGTTGTAGTTTTCAACAGGCAACCTGTGGAAACATTTGACTGTTAAAGTTAATATTAAAAAGCAACATTTTCACTTCAGCTGTCAGTGGTTTTCTAAAAAGTCTATCTTAGAACTGTGATTGAATGATCTTAAACAGGACCTGAAGCTTTTAAGATCCTGATGCCCTCGGGGTCAAATGGTGACCACTAGTAGCTAATTCTCTAAATATCCTGTTTGGTCTGATCTATCTGAGGCTGACTCGTCATTGTTACAGGGAGCGGTCAGTGTGTCCTCTGTGGGCAGACATGTGCTGCTTCTTCTGACACCATGCACTGCCTCCCCCTAGGGGTCAGGCCATAGATACAGCCTTCCTTAATGGGAGTGTGGGCATGAGGAAATAGGGAAGGCATAGAACAGGACCTGTCTGCAAGCACAGGCACACTGATGTGTACCACATTCCTGCCAACCTATCAGCCACTGTGAGAGTGGGCTTTCAGGCACTGAGGTGTGAAGAAAATATATTCCAAGACTTGTTCATTTCACAGAGTCTGTGATGAATTTGCTACCAGGAGACTAGGATCATCACTATAATTCTTGGATGCTTACAGCTCCTAATAAATTGAGCAGAAACACCCGTGGCTGTCAATTGTTCACCCATTTCACCCTCTATCATCTGGCCTCCACTTCCATAAGGCAGTGCTATCACATCATCTATCACTATGAGGTTTTGTCCACTACCGGCTACCCCTGATCACCCCTGACTAGCTCTGACTGGGCCAGTGCTTTATATGGTAGATGTGAGTCTTGATAGGATTTGACAACTTTATTAGGCACAAATCAGGCGGCCGCACTTTCATTCTCTGGTGGACATGTGAGCGATGTGCGCCCCAAGCTGTGGTTCTCATCATGGGTGGAATTCTCTTTTTCACTTTTTCCTCTATCTCTTTTTATTCAAAGCCCCTGGGTCCTTCTCACACTTTATCATTCCCTCCCCTCAGCGCTCTACTACAGGAGCTTTAGGGGACATATTGTTGCTTGGATTGTTGGTCCTGTCATTAATGAATAGTATCAAGCTCACGACAAAAACAACCACAGTTGTCACTTTGGACCATTGTTAATGCCAAGTCACATTAAGTCACATGACATAGCTGATCAGCCTGTCCACACCGTGCAGTACACAGGACACTAACTGTAGCGGTTCACCGTAAAATACTTTTGGCCATCACGAAACAGGAATATACGAGAAGGCAATGAAATACATTTGGCTTTAGAGATAATAAATTAATCCAAGGATAAATAATAACTCCACTCTGGTTTTCTCGGGTGCAATGATTTATTTCAGCGCAACAGAGGAAGAAGAAAAACCCATTTGTCAGTATGTCTCAGTGAGGGGTTAAACAGAGGGAATCCTGAAGAGATTAACACAGGCATGTTCCCGAAGCTCTTCACTCAAGAGCAAAATGAAAATCACCCAATTTCTTTGAGAAAAGTTTGGGCAAATTGAGAAGCATTATGGAGAGAGTGGAGCCGAAAAAGGATTTCATGCATTAACATTTCCTTCTCACTTCAGCAGCATTCATTCTGGCTTTGTTAACAGTCCCCCACCCCAAAGGGAGATCAGAAAAGAAAGACAGAAGGCACGGACAATTTCCATAAGTCACTTCTTTTCTTTGCATATATTCAAATGAATGTATAAGGTCTGAAAAGAGGCAAAGTCGCTTCTACAGCTACAGAAGTGGGATCTTCTATTTTTAGGATTTGATCGTTGATCTCTAAAAACAGAAAAAAACAAGCAAACAAACAAACAAAACAAAAAGGCATAAATTGTATCCAAGGCTCAAGTGATTCTTGTAAGAGAGATTTATCACACGCCTTTAGGATATGCGCTCCACTTGAGGACAAAGCGCATCTCCACCACACTGATCGGCACAGCAGATGAACTTTGTATTGCACGAAACAACGAGTTTCACGTCAGTTAAGGCATCAATCCCTTTGTGGCTGCAAACACAACAGTATATGACGGCAAAAAGAAATAGCAACTCAGTTTTTGCAGTGCGCGACTGATGTAGCAGCAAAATGAAATAGTAGCAATTTCAGGATATGAAGCTGCCCTGTTTGGAAACAGTAAAGCCTTGCCAGACAAAATCTGTGATATATCTGTGATGTTATGATTGTTTTTGGAAATATATGGAAATGATGCAGAAAATGGGATTTTCTAAAAGTGCAGTTACATTTTGCCTTTTCATTCTTGTGCTTTTTTTTTTTCAAAGCGACAGCTCTACCTTGAAAATAAGGAGGAGAAAAGGATGGATGTGTGATTTCTGGTTCAGGCAGACAGATTATGATTGATAATACTACCTAAATTTCACATTTTTGATCATTTACTCTAATATGAGAAGGAAAATGAGAATGCGTGTTGACCTTCTTTTCGTATTCCAGCTCAGCTGTTATTTTTCAAGGTGATGCACATTGAGTCCACTTTGGCTGATTATTCACAGGCATGCTGAAGACACAATGACATTGACAATGAAAATGATCAGTAGATAAGGATCATTACTTTCACAATAAGAGTCAGTGTCATTAAAAACATGAAATGCCTTTCGCAACATCCTATTGCATCTCTACCTAGGAAATTATACACATCGAGTAGTACACAGTGCTTCCGTTAACAGTTTTGGTGTGGATCGCCTGATGATCCTTGCTATCTGTTGTTGTATTTGTTGGGGAAGTTACCTGAGCACTTAATTGTGTAAATTATAATGCATTGGGTTACAAGAAAACACAAGGATGTAAGACAGGAAAGACAGGATGTAACAAAGGTGCCACACCAACAGCAGACCAGAGATTAATTGTGCAGGGATTAAAGGCCCTGCAGCAGAAACAGTGGTGGCTACATGGAAGAGCCCACGCTCTAAATTAAATTAACAGGAGATGGGCTCATTAGCAGTCAGCTGAATACTCAGCAAGAATCTCTGTACTATAGGCAACACAGGAAAGGCAGTCAGATGGTAATATCTGTTTTTCCAACTGTGACATTTTTAAGAAAAGGTATATTGTCAGAAGTTGCTTTAAATGCTTTAATTAAATTTGAAACTCTTACAATTAAGAGAGAAAAAAAATGTTCAATTTGTAACCATCAGCTTGAATTTGAAAAGCCGCCGTGTATGAGCGCAGCAAGCTGTGCCTTGAGCTCATGCAGGGATTTTTTCTAAAATCCTGTGTCTGATTTCTGTTACCCAGTAAATCAGTAGGGTTAGTCTCAGCAGGAAGTTGCGCTAAAGAAGTAACCATGATACAAAATCATCGGACAAAAAGTGTAAGAAATCATTTTGGTTTGGGATCTGAAATCCTGGCAGCTTCAATAGGCATCAGTTATAGAGAAATGAAATGTGATCCTGCAGTATAAGAGTTTGCTGTCTCATAGTAACAAGTGACAGTACAGATTTAATACATCTCAGTCCACCTCAGTTCCAATGAATGAGAAACGTTATACCTACTGTATAGACACAGTGTAATGCTTTAGTGCTTACATGGATGCTGTTTTTAGTCATATTTACATTCTGAATGCTGTGATACTGTAACGCTGGGCTGATAATATATCACAATGATATATCACAATAATTGAATGATTTTTCCCTCTTCAGATGGAGCATCTGAAGAGGGAAAAATCATTGTACCTCAGCTGCTGGGATGTAATTGGCCTACATTATGTTCTCTATTACCGTGGGAATACACTGGATGCATGCCTCCAATGTTGCATCTCTGATGTAGTTTTGTTCCTTTCTGCTTTGAATCACTCTGAATTTCAGAAGCACAGCATACAGTGTGCATGGTCTTTTATTTTGAAAATCAGCAACCACCAGCAGTGTTTCTGTGACTTCCTGTCCTCTTTATATTCTTTATGCAGCTTAATGTCAAAAATAGAGTTAACAGGCATTGTTTGTGACAAACAGTTGCCGAATCTGAAGGAATCGGGTTATGCGTCCATAGGATCCATCACTTCTGTGCGTCTCACTCACTTTCTGTGTAAGTTTGTGTTTAAAGTTGCCTCAAGCCTGGTACACCGCTGAAGACTAGGTAGGTGAAGCTTTATTGTTTTTAGGAGTTGTTCGTGTGAATCAGCGGCACCAAACTTGGCAGGGGATTAATAATTAATAATAATGGATTGGATTTATATAGCGCTTTTTCAAGGCACCCAAAGCGCTTTACAATGCCATTATTCATTCACTCTCACATTCACACACTGGTAGAGGCAAGCTACGGTTGTAGCCACAGCTGCCCTGGGGCAGACTGACAGAAGCGAGGCTGTCATATCGCGCCATCGGCCCCTCTGGCCAACACCAGTAGGCGGTAGGGTAAAGTGTCTTGTCCAAGGACACAACGACCAGGACAGAGAGCCCAGGGATCGAACCGACCATCTTCCGGTTACAGATACGCTTCCCAACCCCCTGAGCCACGGTCGCCCACTGTGGCTCATAGTTAATTAGTTAGTTAGTTAATTAAGTTAGTTAATTATAGTTATTATGTTAATAAAGTGTTCCAATGTTTCACTTCCTTTTATACTGGCCGGATCAATTAAAGTATGGTGAACTTTGTCTTTGCAGTTGGTTCTCTTGTCTTCTTGTGGCACACTCACTTCAAATGTAGCACTGAAAAGTGGCAGTGTGACCGAATGTTGTATTCAGCATGTTCACGCTTCGTGCTCAATGGTGCCATCAGAGAACACCTCATTGCATCTTGCTTTAGCCCACTAATGAATTAGAGAGAACACCATCCTTTCATCACCTGAGCCTCATCAGGTTCCTGTCCAAAACTCATCACCCCTTGCCAGGTTTCTCTTTTTCCTCTTAATCACCACTCTCACCCTTCAGTTTCCTGCTAAAGCAATCTTGCAGTCGGATACTGAAACAAGAAAAAGAAGATTGCAAGCCATTCACAGAGTGATTTTTGATCCCAGAGAAAGACTCGTGATTTTGCAGAGGCTGTTCTAATTGTTTATTCCAACAAAATGATAATTAATCTGCCTCGCTGGATGTACCTGCTTCTGCATGTACAGGTGAGCCGGCGTCAGGCTCTCAGTTTGCACATGTGGCATTGCTTTTGTTCCAGGCCTCGACTGTGTGCTTCATTTACATAACTGTAATTACCTGTGTGGGCAGAAGACCGGCTGCTGCCCCAGGTATGAAGGCTGTTTTCTTCCCATCTTCCTTGTTCAACTGTGAATCACTTAAATTGCCCAGTCTAAACACCGTGCAAAATCTGGGTGAGTTACAGCTTTAGAAATCCTGCTTTCCTTAATGACAGGTTTTGCTAAATGCTGCCTGAACTGGGTCTTGAGGAGAGGAAAATGAGCGTGTAAAAGAAGAAAATCAGAGGCGTTTTTATTCCTGCTGACCAAACACTTTTTCCTCTGACTTTCCTCTGATGCATTTCTCCAGGGTTTTTTTTCTCGCCTGCTCTGTGGGTTTCCACTGAGCATCCTTATTATATGTAAGTATCCAGCTTATCTCATGCCAGGACAAACCCAGATTCAGCTGTAGTGCCTAAAAATTGTTCACAAAAATGTATTTGCATGGCACCATTCACACTGTAAAAAGAATTAAAAATATTACAAAGGCTTCATCTGAGGATGAGAAAAAATACAGAAGAATTAAGACCTCAAAGAAGGTCTTTACAAACACCTTTCTAAAGTATTGTTTTAGTGTCACCTAAGACAACAACACAAAAATATACTGTGCATTGAGATCAGTGGTGATTTGTCCAGACTCCATATTGTTCATTCAAGCTCTGTAACACAGATGAGCCAACCAGGCTTAGCTTTTCACATTTATGTCTTTTCTTTTCACGATTGAGTGCATATGGAAGAGATTGGTTTAATTATTTTCACGTGAGATGTGCTGATTAGAAAAATCACTTGCTGAGCATGGCAGTAACCATGCAGGATACTTTGTCAGCCAAAAACTACCAGCTCTTCAAAACTGACAACTCTTTCATTTAATCCAACATTAACTGTGTGAAAAAAGAAAAAAAAATATTACTATTCAGCCGCAGATTCATCAAAGCTCAAAGGGAAAATCGGATGAGACGAGAGTTAACCTCAGGAATGCAAATCGGGAACTTTTGCCTTGAATTAATCTGTTAGATTATAGAGTGTGCCCATCATGCAGCAGAGCACTGAAAATGGAGATAAACACTGTCATTTTTTCCTCCAGAATATGCCCACCTACTCTGAAAATGAGACTTGATTCATTGGCAGGGGGGAAATCTCAAATATTTACCATGCTCTGTGGTGTAACTGATACCTGGAGATGGAAGATGATGAGGTGAGAGACAGAGACTAATGGACAGATAAATATGCAGGTACAAGTTTCTCTTGAGGCTCGTGGAAATCTTATCTGAGGAAGTGAGCTGCTATCAGACGTCTGAAATCAGCAGACAGGCTGTTTACATAACAGCCTTGGAACCCTCAAACATTTCCTAGGAGGTGCATCTTCATGCTTTAATTTATTCACCTCACCAACCCTGTCACCATGCGCGCTGAAGTAGTTGCAGAGGGCATTACCTTCACAGCAGCTGAAAACCAATTAGACTTAAAATATATACTGAGTGTGATGAAAGCAAAGCTCAAGTCTTTGTTTGTTTTTTTACTTTGTGTTCAAAGGCCTATGATGGAGTTGTGTTTGTTTGTGTCTCCATAGCTATAAAGTGTACTCTATGGCACCTCTGCTTGGAGGATGTCATGTTGAGTATTGCTTTGCCTTCTAAATTTAGCCAAGCGAGAACACCAAGTATCTCCACTCTGCGCGTACAGTACATATGCAGCTTTTCTGTGGGGATAGCGCTCTACTCTCAAGCAATCAATATTGAATGCACCTACAGGGACTAACCAAGCAAATGTCTGCAGGCTAGACGCAGTCCCTTCCTACCCATTTTCTATATATAAAACTGGCCTGGCATATAATGAAAAACATTACCTGCCACTAGTGCACATAACTCTACCAGCAGCCTGACGGAGGAGTTATGGAACAGGGGCCAAAGAATGATCCAATTACACAAATAGTATTTTTGCACCGAAGCATCATTTATCACAGCAGTCTAAAGAGATAAATCATTGCTGTGCTTTCGTTTACAATGAAATCCCCAGAAATCATTCGGTAATAGGAGATAAAGAGACCATCTCAGTATAACTGAGCTGCCCTCGCTTTCCGTCCACGAGTCAGCCATATGTGCAGGTATAGAGTCTGTATATTAGCAGACCTGTGTCTCATTCTTCAGAAAAAGAGTGGGCTTTGTGCTCAGTCACTCTCTGGAGAGTATCTGTCTCTCCTGTGGCAAAGCCTTGTTCCACAAACAAATGCATATGACAGATGTCAACAAGTTACACTCTAAGAAATGACACTCTGATGTTGGTAGCATTATGTAAATGCTTCATGTTAAAACTAATGCCACCAATTGATTTTTAACTTTAAACACAAGTATGTTGTTTTGAATTTAATTAATAACATAATATTTCAATACAACAAAATGCAGTAAATTAAATCCAATGTAAAAAGTTCATTTAAAATGAAGAGCACTTTAATTTAAAGAGGATTGTCCTAATAGGCTCTCCGTACTTCTGAGTTTGCACATGTGCAGTGTGGAAGTTTGATCATCCGCCATTTTCAACTGAGACTTGCATATGCTTAGCATCCTGGATAGAATCCATCGCCATCTGAGGATTATTTGGTAAGTTCAACAATTTAAGGATGACAAATTTGATTAATGTATACTAACTGATACACATCTGACACTTTCGGGAATACTTTTGCATTTTTTTTAAACAAATGATGCCTGGCAAATTTTTTAACACTCTAGCTTGTATACCTCTCTCACATGTTAGAAGTATGAAAACATTTAACAAATATTGTTGAACCCGCTTCGGTGTAATTTTCCAAAATCTTTTGCGATTCTTGTTAAGATGAGACTTGCCTACTAAGACCGACAGTTTTAAAATTACTCCCAACATCTACCGCACCTGCTCCCTGACATCAGTAATGACCACTGGGAGCGCCAGCGATCCTGTAGTTTGAAGAATGAAATGAATGTGTAGTGTATTTTAGAAATGTGCATCAATTAAGTTGCTACATTGTTTGAAAGAATTCGACTCCATGTTGATTTCTGGTTTAGTGTCAGAAATCTTCACTGAAGAAGCTTCACTTTTCTTTCCAAGCTCCTTAGACTACAATGACCTGGATGACTGTGAACCTTCACAGACTTATTGTTATCCACAAAATGTCATGATAGGATTTTAAGTCCATATTGCCCAGTTCTAATCTTCTATTTAATTTTAATATTTTTAGGGGCACAATTATTAAATATATTGTTGAACAATCTAGAATTGATTAAAGCAAAAATGAAAGCTTTCACGTAATGTCAAAATTGAAAAGCTTCGATTTTTGGGTTCATATATTTGTTAATCTGACACAGAGGAGTCAGTGCCTTACCAATCATGAACCTCACTGCACATCACTGATGTGAGTTATGAAACATTGCTTAATCACATATCTGCTATGTGTTAATATTTTTGACTTTGTTTTGTAAAGAGGTTGAAAGGAACCAAAATAGGAAACTTCTCTCATATTGAGTTCTTATCTCCACCAGAATCCCAGCGTTGATGTTTGACAGGAATGCATTCTGAAAGCTGTCTGTGTCTACTTAAATGAAAAGCCAGATGACCTGTTCAAGGAATTCTTGGTAAGTTAAAAAAGGAAAACGATCAGTTATTTTCCTTTTTTAAATTTGGGATTGGAAATGGAAGGTGGACTTACTTGTCCATATGTATATGTACGCAATTAACTTATCTTTTTTTAATTTTTATTTAAAGGATGTGGATCTTGGTGCAAGCAGAGAAACAGAGCAGCTGACTTTGGGAGTCTATGTTGTCAGACATGAGAGCAAACTCTGCAGATACACCTGAGGACATTGGTGTCATCATAGAAGGATGCACTGTGCTGCAAGCTCTTAGTGATGTGGCAAAGGGTTGTGCCCTCCTGCTTGGACTAATCTATAGTCTAAATCTGAGCTACCCAAAGCACCTGAAATACACATTTGAATTTCTTCAGAAGGTGCTGATGGAGTTGGATGGGAACAACCTATCCATGAAGGTGCAGGTTCTGAAAAACAAACTGCTTGAGTGAAACAGCCTGCAGTGAACTATAGAGGACACTGAACTTTAAGGTTCTCGAACCCTTCTCCTTGCACTTCATAAACTGTTCAGTTTGAATTGCCACAAGAACTTCTGCAAGGCCTTTCACTTTTCTGCGTTCTTTGTTCTTGAACCTTTACCAACATCCAACTACACTGAAAAAGACTGCTCCTAACTTTGGACTTCAGTTTAAGTTTTGAAGCAAAGGTTATTTTTCTAAATATGGACAAAAATGGCACAAAAGTAATTTCTACCTGCTGTTTGCAGGGCTGTATTGTGGGCTTTTCATTGTAGCCCAATCAAGTTTAAATTAAGTCATGTTAATGTTAAAAATGTTGGAATCACAACACTTTCCAGTTTTAATCATTTCAGTTTAACATGACATTCTGTATCTTGTCTTCCTGCACCTAAAATGCACTTGAATATATGTAAAGATTGTTTGGGGAAAAAGATCTAGAAGCATTTGAATTGCTCAAAGTGTGCTTCAACAAGTTTTACACAAAGTGTTATTAAAGTTAGGTTAACTGAATAAACTTGTGTTCGATTTATTTAATTTACAAACTTAAATAGACTAAGTTGCAATTCTGTTAAAGTGATTTAATCCTATAGTTTCAGTAGAGCGTGTTTTGGGTGAGTAGATTTATCAGATTTACTTAAAATTTGTTGTTCAAATTAAATATATCATACATTTTATATTTCACTAACCCAGTTGTGTGGAACCGGTTGACATAACTGGGTGGAGTAAATACAACATGTTATTTCTCAAAGTAAGTACAGCTTGTTTTGGTTGAGTAGGTTTTATTTAGTCTTCTCAATTTAAATCAACAAGGTTAGTTATATCAACATTATGATATTCAGCTAATACAACATGATTCTTTTGATTTGCATTTAATTATCCAAATCTTATCAGATGTACTTAAAATTTCTTGTTCAAATTAAATGTATCATACATTTTATATTTCACTAACCCAGTTGTGTGGAACTGGTTGACATAACTGGGTGGAGTAAATACAACATTTTATTTCTTAGAGTGTACCAGCCAGTCCTGCCACGAGCCTGCTTTCACCTTGACATCCTGCTTATATGCAGTCACCGCAGAGCAGAGATCGTCCATGGCCATTATCTGCTGAAATAAGTGGTGGAAATTTGAAAAAAGAACTTTTTCTCCCAGTTTTTGCCAGTACAACAACGTGTTCTTTGAAATAATGTGTTCAGACTTGTCGGAGCTGTCTAAGCCAACACCTGCAGTGGTTTATTCATATGCCTTTAATTAAGTAAATATGAAAACTTTCACATATACACAGAAAGTTTTATTGTTTTAGAGACTAATAAGAGTCAAACACTTTTATTGGGGAACTTCATGAAAAAAATATTAGACACTTGTATAATTTATGCACAGTCTATTAATCATAACAGAAAACAAAGTAGGGAAAATTCATGATCTTTCTTTCCTGGGGCGGTCGTCATGTTAGCCAGGTTTGTTGTAGCGCTTGATGGTTTTTGCAACTGCACTTTGGGACTCATTCAAAGTTTTAGCAATTTTCCAGACTTGCTGACCTTTAGTTCTTGGACTGTCATTTCTCTTTTCTTAGGTTCTTAGGATTGGTTCTTACCACAATATGAATTCTTACAGTTGTCAAATAGGGCTGTCAGCTGTGTACCAACCTGACTTCTGCACAACACAACTGATGTCTTTACTTACCTGGATGATTGAGCATGCATCAAGATGAAACACAACTGATGGTCCAAATCCTATTAAGAAGGCAAGGAATTCCATAAAAGAGCCCTGACAAGGCACACCTGTGAAGTGAAAAGCATTTCAGGTGACTAAACAAGTTGCACAAGTTCATTGAGATAATGCCAAGGGTTTGCAGCGCTGGAGGATGCAATATCAATAAAACATTAACATGTAGAGTAAATGAATGCTATTTATATAGTGATTTAGATGACGTTATAGAAACATTAGGTAGGTTAACTCGTAACAGCTCAATAACATGATTAAGTATAATAAGAGCATATCTGAGAGACAGAGTTTCTCAGAAGTGAAAATGGACAGAAGTTCAATCTGCAAAAATCTGAGTCAACCATTTCAGAATGCTCCTCGACATAAAGTTGTGAACACTTGGAATATCTAATCATTCATATTACATAATCTAATTGAAAAGCAAAACAAAGTAAGAAAAAAGACTAAACTGTGGGAATCTGGAGAATTCTATGTGTGCAAGGGACAAGGCCAAAAATCAATATTGGATGCCTGTGATCTTCAGGCCCTCAGACAGCTCTGCATTACAAACAGACACGATTCTTTCATGGAAATCACTACACAGGCTCAAGAAATCGTTCAGAAATCACTGTCTGTGTACACAGTTCACTGAACTATTTGAAAATGCAGGTTAAAGTATGCGTATGCAAAGAAGAACACATGAAATCTCTAGGCCAATGCTCATTTAAAGTGAAAACTGTCATCAGATGAGCTGAAATTTGAAATTCTTTTTGAGAAAAAAAAAAAAGTGCTGCGTCCTCCATACTAAAGGAGATATGGTCCATCTGGCTTGGTATCAGTGCTCTGTTCAAAAAGCCTGAATCTTAGATAGTATGATGCTGCATGAGTGTTCAGCAATTTGACAGCTTGCACATCTGGAAAGGCAACATAATGCTGAAAGGTATATGCAGGTTTTAGAACAACATACGCTCCCATTCTGAAAGCATGTTTTTCAGGAAAGACCTTGAATATTTGAGCATGATAAAACTAAACTTGAATACAGCAGCTATTAAAACAGCATGGTTTCATATTTAGAGTTTGGGTGCTGAACTGAAAATGCTGGCTTTACACATGAACTATAATTTATTTATGTTTTTAGTTGGTTAATTAAAAATATTAATTTAATGAATACATAATGTATGAATTATATATTGTATTTTGAACTATGCCAGAGCTAGTAAGTGATAATGCATGCATGAGCATAACTGTTTATTATTGAGGAAGTCCTCACTCCTGTGCTAGTACACATTGTATAATTATTGTAATTGTAGGAACTATAATTATGATGATTGTAGTAACACATGTGACAGACACTGTTTCTACTTTTAAGATTAGACTTAAAACCTTTCTTTATGTTAAAGCGTATAGTTAGGGCTGGATCAGGTGACCCTGAATCCTCCTTTGGTTACGATGCAATAAGTGTATGGATTCCCATGATGCACTGAGTATTTCTTCTTCAGTCACTTTTCTCACTCACTGTGTGTTTTCACACATCTCTCTGTATTTAATTATTAGTTATTATTAATCTCTGGCTCTGTCTTTTGTTCCATTTTCCTCCCCTCACCTTAACCGATCACGGCAGATGGCCGCCCCTCCCTGAGCCTGGTTCTGCTGGAGATTTCTACCTGTTAGAAGGGACTTCATATTATTTTGCTTCCTACTTTTTTATAAAGAATTATCTAGAAACAGTGGGCAATTACCAAACTGCAATATAAAATCTGAGTGCAAGTTCCCAAAGGAGGCAGTAAAGACATCCATATTACCCGCTGTAATGGATGTGGATATGCCTAATAGCCACATTGCAGCTATGTTCATTGTGCTAATGCACTGGAGGCTAATCGAGAGACCTTTGACCACCAAATGCATAAGTAATAAAGCTGTCTCAGTGTGCTAATCAATACAAACTGAATACATTGGAAAGAAAAATCCTCTATTTTTATTCTGGGATATTCTGGGAACGGAGCCAACTTTAATAAATCTGTTCTTTAAAGGGTTGGAAAGAACATCTCAGTGGATACATGCCGTTATGGAAAGGTGTTCTGTCTTCCTCCGTGATCACGTTTCAGTCAAAACCACATCTCTCATTTATCTCTTTAGGGCAGCAGTGCCTTCACTGGATCAGCATATCTTTGCCTTTGCAAGTGCTGCTCTCTCAGCATGTAGCAAGCACCCATCACTGAGTTATGATCATGCCTCTATAATGAGCAGAGACCCAAACCCTGTTGAACACACATCGTTCCCATGGCAGGGAGGAGGAAGAGGAGGAAGCACGCGGGGGAGGGGGGTTAAATATTCCACAGCGTGGTCTGATCTTGCCCAGCTTCAGAGAGTAATGAAGCAGCTCCACAGATCGGTTGTATACGTCCCTATCTCTCTGCCTAATGAATGAATGAGCCGCACCCAGGTGAAAAATGAGCTGGCTCAGTGCAGCTCCTTAAGGGGAAAAAGTGAGATTCCTTTTCCTAGCAAAACACCACATATTCCCAGCCTCTACTGCTCGCCTCCCCCTGTTCCAAACTTGGATTTCAGTGGGAATGATTGATTAAACTGAAAACAGCCCGCGCCCCAACTCCAATCCTCTCCTCTGCTGCATCCCTAACTAATTTGGTTTGTGCTGTTGCAGCGAGCTGTGTTTACAGCTTTGCCATTTCACCTACAAAGACATTTATGCAACTGGTGCAACAACAGCAGATCGAGTATTCACAGGTGAGGTTAATCACATAAGGGCACTGTCATAGGTCAATTCTTAACAGTCAGGAGACTCAGTATGTGTAAAGAAACAAAACAAAAACAACCTATTTCCTTAATCGTACAACTGCAGCAGAAAGAGTGCTTTCCAACTAAAACTTTGTCCAAAGCCTTTGGGGCTACTTGCAGTTTAGCTGATCAAAATAATGCTAATATGCCCGAAAAAGTAAACAGTCGAGTTCAGCATTAATACAGCTACAGCCACAAAAGTCAGTGCAGTGCTTAAGTCCCTTTAGGCTCAGACAATGCCCTGAGGCAGACCTCAAGGCAATGGCGAGCCCTCTTGGTGTCCTATTAAGGTTGCAGTCCAGCTGGTGTGTTGCATGTGAGATAACCTGGCACATCTCTTCATGCAAAACACTGTCTAGGGTCACTTGCTCTTGAAAGCAGTCAACCTAAAAATGGTCTTTAACTCTCATATCAGCGCTGCCATCTGGAACTCAAGTTGACTCCTCTCCCTGGAAGCCCATCACTTAAAAAAAAAAATCCTTTACAAGGTCTACGTTTTATTGTCAGGTGACTCGGTATGTTGAAGCTGAAGAGACCACAGTGTCAGGAAAACAATAGCTAAAAACTGAAAATCCGAGACTGGTCACCCATAACCACAATGAGTATGTTTTAAAACAAAGATATATGCAAATTAAATGTAAATCAGATGCATCAGCTTTTAAAAAAGAGGATATGGCTTTGGATTATTCAAAGTGACTGCTTTGAAAGTCCAGGGCTGCACAATTTACTTTATATTGAGATACCTTGGACAAACTTTTTAATAAGATGTATTTACTGGATAGAAATTTGCATTATATTGACATTTTCAGTTATCGTCATGCTGTAAATACACTGGAAATATAGTTTGTGCCTAAACAACTGAATATGTTTTATTACAGCTAGGTAAAATCGGAACTGTTCAAGCCACGATATTATAACTGCATTGTAGCCATATGTAATCCCTGAGCTTCAACACTCACAATAAAAATAATCATATATGGAGACGTCGCATTCTCACTATAATAATTATTTTATTAGAATAAGTAAAACAAGGTCCGTCATTCTTTCAGTCTGCATGCTGCTATTTTTGTGGCTCCAACCTGTTTATTTTTCTTTTGATCGTCCTTCTCTCTGTGTTTGCACATGTTCATTTGTTCTGAAGACATCTGGCGCTGAAGCAGCCCACAGATGAGCATTAAACGCAAACATTGATGGCCGGTGTGGACAATGGTCTCTGAAAATAACAAAGTTAAGAGCATTCACAAAAGAGTGAAAAACGTGGGGTTTGAAAAGACTGTAGGTAACAAAAATGGAATGGAAGAAAAACAGGTGTATTCATAAAATTATCAGACTAAAATTATCAGACCCCTTTGAGTCTTGCTATAATGCAGCCTATAATGCTATAGAATTATTTAAATTAATTACTTTATTTTATTTTAAAACCCATAATGACATCATAAAACACAATAATTGTTTTGAAATCTTTACAATTCTATTAATAATGAAAAATAAATATTCAGACTCTGTATTTAGTCGTAACACCCCTGAGTCTGATTACTATCTCAAGTCTTCTTGGGTATGGGATGATAGGATTTTCACTTTTCACCAGAAAGTCCGAGTCCCTCTCAGGTTGGATAGTATATCTGTGAAAAGACACTTTTTAGTCTCCCTAAAAGTTGATTAGATTTTGAGTGGGCCAGTCGAAGACATTCATGGGGCAGCTCCTTAACAAGCCCAGCTGCTGTCTTCACTATCTGCTCAGGGTTGTTATTCTGTTCGAGGCAAGTCTGATGTCAAGTTCAACTTTTCCTCAACCCTGACCACCCTGACTATCCCTGAAAAACCTTTGGTATGGCATTGGGTAGTTTCTTCATGTCACAACACTTACAGTTCTTTGCTTAATAAAACCAGAGAAAACTCTTTCTTCATGCATCTGATCAGTGAAGTGTCCCAGTGGTTACTGTTTTTCTGGACGCTTCTCCGAGAAAATCTGACCCTCACCCAGAGTGATATAGACACAAAGACATTTTACTGATCTCACAAGAGAAGTCGTTGAATCTTAGAACATAACAAACCTGAGCAGATAGTCAAGGCAGGGAAATTGGTGATCAGATGGTTCTTGGTCACTCTCTCACTATGGCAGTTCATCCTTGGACTGGTCAGTTTGTTTATGTGGCAAGATCAGATAACGGTCCTGGTTCTTCCAAACTTCTCCGTGCTCATCAAAGCCCAGTACCAGATTTTTTTTTTAAATCTATGGCCATCTCCAGGTTTGTACCGCTCAGCTTTAAATACAGTACCGTTGGTTTTTTACAACAACATCATTGTTAGCTTTGTGGTCTTAGATAAACAGGTGTGCTCCTTTTCACATATGTCCAATTAAAAAATAGATGGACTTCAGTGAAGGAGGAGAGACATCTCAAAGGTGATCAAAATAAAGTACTCTAATGGATTAAAAATTTGACAACAAAGAGTCTCTATGTGACATTTGACTTATGTGTAATTTGACTCTTTTAGATAACTTTATTGTCACCATAAGTACAGACAGATTTCTGTGAACTTTAAAAATTATATATTTGGTCAGATACAAATCCAGGCCTTTAGGCAGTTCTGCAGAATACATTTAGAAGGAGGGGTTGTTCATTTATTCTCATTTAATTGTATTGGATGTGCACCATTAGCTGAGTTTTGTATAGTAGGTGCTACTACAGTAAATGAGAGGAATAGGTATCATAATGTAACTACACAGACAATTCACTCTGTGTTGAAAATGAATTGTAAACCTTCAGTGGGCCAATAGAAGTTCACTGAACTATAACTATGGCTTTTATAACAAGCATCTGTCTCTCTCTGTCTCTCTGGTTTCGGGTGGTAGATGATAGGATGTTTCTGTAAATGAGTTTGGGGAGCAAGTGCAGGTCACAAGTGAGGAAGATAAGGCTTTGCACAGATGAGGTCATTTTTCATCAGAATGATAGCAAACCTCTGGTCGGAATGCGCCAAATGAATGGTGCCTGACAAATGAATGGTGCCTGATGTAGGCTCATTTTCACCACATGCACCATATTTGCAAGTGAACATTTACACATTTGTTAGATTCACGCATACTTACATTTAACATTTTAAAGTATTTATTTTATAGTATGGATGGAATTGGACATACTAAGTGTGTTCCTCTAAATATACTATGCCATGCCACCCACTGGGTCTGTTAAATGCCTTTGAATAGACTGTCCAAATGACTGAAAGATATTGGAATAGGAATTTTTTTGGTGACTCTCATTCAAGGTACTTTAGAAAAAAAAATCATCAGTCTTTTTTTCCTCCAGTACTTACAGTGAAGGAAAAATGAGCATGTTTGTCCTTTCAGAGTTTTCATGTGAAAAATCCCGACTTGATTTTACTGTTAGAAAAGAGCCGTTTCAGTACAGAATCACTAGAAAAATTCCAAAGGTGCTTTTCTTGATTTATATGTTTGACTATAAGTAAATCCAATTTATCACCATAAAACTTAAAATAAAACTTATATTACATATATTACACTTTGCTCCAGTGATCTGATGACAGTTTCATCTGCAGGATACTGTGCAGGTCGAGGGATTACCCTTCTACCCCCCCTGCTAACACTGTGATGCATACAGCTGGGTTCAGACATTTGTTATTCATCTGGTGCCAATTTGTTTCTGCGCGATTCAGTGAATTTCATGTATTCGACGCGTGAAGACTCCTTTACCCTTGGCTAAGCACTCTCTTGCTGGAACACCCTGCCATCAATTTTTTAACAGGTTAGCACAGAGAGACAGATAACCATTCACCAGCACACCAACAGCCACTTTAGAATCACCAATTAACCACACAAGTGTGTCTTTGGAGAGGTTCAAACATTTTTGCTGCGAGGTCACCAGTACACTGCTGTGGTGCCTAGCTATTTGTTCTGTTGACTAAATCATATAACTAATCTAACTAAAAGTTTATAAGGTTAGTTAATGTTATACCATCTTCTAGTTTACTCTGGATTGGATTGCAATTTATATATGGCTTTACTCTTCACTCTTATGTAGCACTCCAAGCACTTTTTACTCTGAATTAAACTGAATTCACAGACACATTTTTAACTCGCAAACTCAGATGCTTGCATTGGAGGATAGATAGGGATCAATATTTTGCTCAAGGACACTTGAACATATGGATGCAACAGCTGGAATCAAACCACTGACCTTGTGAATAGTAGGCTCTAAGTCCTGAGTCATCATAAACAACAAGAGTTTGGGTAACCAGTGAGTGTAAGGGGTCCATGCAGGAGATGTGAATGAAACAAATAGCGACACTTGCACTACTGCTGTAACTACTACTGCTACAAAAAAATATCCCTCTGCGTAATTTCACACTTGTAAAATGCCTTCTACATGTCCAAACATGCAGGATTTGACATTAAAATCAGTGAGAAAGGCGAGTGTTGTTTACATTAATGGAAGCAAGTTCATGCTACAAATTCAGCACTTTTTTTTCGCAGTCATTAACATTAAAAAAAAAAAAAAGGAAAATAAGGTTGAACTTTAGTGAAATAAAGGTCAGCATGACAGCATCAGCATTCATTGTATAATTTTTGCTCAAATAAAACAAACAAAAAACACAGTTTCAGTCAACATGTTTTTCCTCTGCTCCTGCTGGAAGTGCCTCTGCGCCCCACCACACAAGGGCCAATCCCACAGTTTGTGAACCACTGATGGGTTTTGTTTTTTAATAGCAAAGACTACAAAGTCTAACTATTCAGACTTGCCTATCAAATGTAAGAAAATATATATTTAAATCATCAAAAAAAAACCAAAACAAAACAAAAAAATTAATTAAAATTAATTAATTAAATTAATAAATGATAAAGAAGCCCTGAAGTAGTAGGAGAAAGTTATTATCCTGCCTTGAGCTTACAAAACTTTATACGCTGGCTCAAGACACCCTTGCAGGAAGGACACAGATGTTCAATATCCAAGTATCCAATCATAACCTCCAGCTTTACTCTATGGCTGATGCATTTATATGACAGCCGTATTCTTCATTGTATGCATAATATAGGGATACATAAGGGTCTTGGACTCCAGCCTTATTTTAGAGGATGTAGTACTGACATGCTTATCTATGCCCTGGCAGCCCTTCTCAGGAACACAATCACACTCCAATACACCCCGAATTACTTTGAACAAAACAAATGGCATTTACCATTTCAGGAGATAAGCAAAGGGGGCATGTGTGAAATAGACAAACAAACAAAAGGGAGAGTTGGAGGCAGCAGCAGAGTTAATCTTGGTCTGAGGCCGGATTAACGGCCATGCTTGCATTTTCCTTGAGAATAATCGAAGAGGTCCTGGTCTTATGAATAACTCTATCCAAAAAAGAGGCACTTCTGGCTATGAAAGCTGGGGAGAGTCAATGAAGAGAGAAATAACTGAGGGACAAAAAAAGTCCAGCTTTAACTGGTTGAGTCCACATTTTCATTTCATGGCCTGTGGGGGCTGCTGAGAACTTCTAATATATACTCGGGACAGAATGAACAGGTTGATGTCTTATTGGGAGTTGCGCTTGCATCGCAAACAGCCTTCTTTCTTTCATCGACTTGAATGCGCACATCTATTTCTACTACAGTTTTATTGAACTGCTGCCAGGGACACATTTTTGTGAACAAGTAGTCTTTAAAATAACTGAACTTGGTAAAGATTTAGCTGCCTGTCAATACTTTCTCACTGCTGCTTGCTTTTCTGACATTGCCTCCAAGATTGTGAGAAGCCGTCATGCCCGAGGTCTTTCAGACAACACTGCAGAACCACAAAATGGCAGCATCCAATCAGTGCCTGCCTAGGCAGCCCGATTTCTCAGTAAAACCGCAGGAGGCACGCTGATTAAGACCAGTGCAGTGACAGGAGAGGAGTGCCAGACCTTTTATTTATTCTGAATTATATAAAAAAAGAAAAACCCTTAAATGCAAGGTAAGGATGTCTGCTTGAGAATATGTGTGGATGTCAGAGGAAAGCAGAGGAGTAATCTTTCTGAGATTTGTTATTTTTTGCTATTCTTGCTGGTCTTTTTCAATGGAGCGGGCTAGTGTTGAGTCATAAAGTCCAAAAGTATGAAGATGCCATAATGGATCAGCATGGCTACTGAAATGTTATACTAATGGATGGCTTTTACCTGACCTGTAAATCATTAGTAAATGATGTATATTTCATTAATAAATCATTTTGTTACAGCTTACTAACCTTTTACAAATGGATCCCCTACAAAATATGGCATCACTACATTTCTTACAAATTCCACTTGTAGTGGGTGCAAAATCTTTAAGCTGTCTCAATCAAGATGGTTATATATAATGCAAAGGATATTTGTTATGCATTAGTGTCCACTGATTATTACAGCCAAAGTGCACACTGATAGTATTGCTCCCACTAGACTATACATTACTGTGCAAAATTCCCGAGCAACTCATTTCTTGATAATTTGCTGTGAAAATAGAAGGTGCAGTGATTTATTGAAACATATGCAAATACACATGGATATACAGTATACAAGGCAGAAACTGTTTTTATGCATATAATTCTCACAAGCTTGGAAGTTAGTTTTTGTTATCACCATTTTTATTCATCAACACAGCCTGAGCTCTATTAGGCAAACTTACTTGTAATTCCTTTCATTAGTCTTTAGGAATAGTTCTCCGGGCTTTGTGGAGGACATTCAAAGCTCTTCTTTGGCTCTGGGCGAAGTTAGCCCATGACTGATAGCGTTCCACTGTGTGCTTTTCTATCCAGGTATGCTATTACTGCACTGACAGTGTGTTTGGGATCATTGTCATTTTGAAAAATGAGTCAGTTACCAATTACATCCTTTCCAGATGGTATTTCATGGTGGATTAAAATATGACAGTCCATACTGATGAACCAAATATTTAAAATTTGTGTTTAATGCATTAAATCTGTTACCATTGTTTTTTAGTTTTTGCGAGATTTGGCACACCTTAACCTTTTTTTCCCATTTCCTTTCTTTAAAAAAAAGGGCTTCTTGAAAGACACACATCCATTGAAAGCATTTGTAATGAGGCTTTGGTGAGCAATATTTGGATGAACCGAAGTGCCACATTCATCTCTTGGGTGCTGCATCACCCCAAATGCAGACACACTAAGAGACAGAGTTCATTAACAAAAGGCAAGCCATTTATTTGGCAGGTTAAAGTCCTAAAACACAAAATCATAACAAAAGAAGAAAAGCTCCCAAAATATAGAGGAACACAATTCAGATAGCTCAGGGAAAGAGACAGGCAGGGAAACATGATATGGGCACACAGGCAAACTGAGAAAACTTAGACACACACAAACAAAATAATTAGGGAAGGTAACTGGGCGACACTAGCACAGGTGCAGACAGTCAATACAACGAGGCAGGAAAGGAAGTAGGACTAAACACAATACACGAGAGACAAATGATTACCAAAGTAAAACAGGAAGTCATGCTATCACTGATTTAGTGAATCTTTATAGATGTCACGATCTGGACACAAGCAGAACTCCAAGTCAAAATACATACACTCGTGCATTTATTTACAGTGAATAATAAAAGTTTACAAAATTATCTGAATAGTGGTGGTGGTCGCAGACTTCACAATGGCTCTGCACAGTTTCTCGACTCTCTCTCAATCCAAAGAAAGAAAGCTCACCACTCCAGGGTGTGCAGGGTAACATTCTCTTTCACAGGTAAGTGGAAGCATTAACTCAAGGTTTAGAGTAAGGTTGCTCTAACTGTTGCAAGGCAACGATCCAGCAAAAAGACTATCTGGCTCCTTGTAAACAAACTATAAATAATGATGGGTAACTCGAGACTTTTGCACGTTTTTTATGTCAACACTTGAAACTGAAAATTCCTTTTTTAAAATATCAGATTTATAAATAGCCATCTTTGCTCATGTCAGTTAATGTTTTATGGTGATTGCTTGGATATTTAGCCTAGCCGTATTTTTTTCTTGTCATTGTTATACAGTGCTAGTCTATCAGGACAGAAATTGCACAAGTTATTCATTTACCTCTTTGATATGAGCAAATGGAAACAAAATGACAGCAATCATATGCATATATATTTATATATGATATCACCAATCACACCAGTATTTAATCTGTTTCTTTTCTTTCTTTGGTTTTCCCCTTTCCCCCTTTGTTTTCTTTATCTTTCCTGCACATTCCTGCCTTGCTTGCTGTACTTCCTTTGGCTCTGTTAAATTGTCTACTTGTTCACTCGCTCACTCATCCATTATATACAGGGAGTGCAGAATTATTAGGCAAATGAGTATTTTGTCCACATCATCCTCTTCATGCATGTTGTCTTACTCCAAGCTGTATAGGCTCGAAAGCCTACACCAATTAAGCATATTGGGTGATGTGCATCTCTGTAATGAGAAGGGGTGTGGTCTAATGACATCAACACCCTATATCAGGTGTGCATAATTATTAGGCAACGTCCTTTCCTTTGGCAAAATGGGTCAAAAGAAGGACTTGACAGGCTCAGAAAAGTCAAAAATAGTGAGATATCTTGCAGAGGGATGCAGCAGTCTCAAAATTGCAAAGCTTCTGAAGCGTGATCATCGAACAATCAAGCGTTTCATTCAAAATAGTCAACAGGGTCGCAAGAAGCGTGCGGAAAAACCAAGGCGCAAAATAACTGCCCATGAACTGAGAAAAGTCAAGCGTGCAGCTGCCAAGATGCCACTTGCCACCAGTTTGGCCATATTTCAGAGCTGCAACATCACTGGAGTGCCCAAAAGCACAAGGTGTGCAATACTCAGAGACATGGCCAAGGTAAGAAAGGCTGAAAGACGACCACCACTGAACAAGACACACAAGCTGAAACGTCAAGACTGGGCCAAGAAATATCTCAAGACTGGTTTTTCTAAGGTTTTATGGACTGATGAAATGAGAGTGAGTCTTGATGGGCCAGATGGATGGGCCCGTGGCTGGATTGGTAAAGGGCAGAGAGCTCCAGTCCGACTCAGACGCCAGCAAGGTGGAGGTGGAGTACTGGTTTGGGCTGGTATCATCAAAGATGAGCTTGTGGGGCCTTTTCGGGTTGAGGATGGAGTCAAGCTCAACTCCCAGTCCTACTGCCAGTTTCTGGAAGACACCTTCTTCAAGCAGTGGTACAGGAAGAAGTCTGCATCCTTCAAGAAAAACATGATTTTCATGCAGGACAATGCTCCATCACACGCGTCCAAGTACTCCACAGCGTGGCTGGCAAGAAAGGGTATAAAAGAAGAAAAACTAATGACATGGCCACCTTGTTCACCTGATCTGAACCCCATTGAGAACCTGTGGTCCATCATCAAATGTGATATTTACAAGGAGGGAAAACAGTACACCTCTCTGAACAGTGTCTGGGAGGCTGTGGTTGCTGCTGCACGCAATGTTGATGGTGAACAGATCAAAACACTGACAGAATCCATGGATGGCAGGCTTTTGAGTGTCCTTGCAAAGAAAGGTGGCTATATTGGTCGCTGATTTGTTTTTGTTTTGTTTTTGAATGTCAGAAATGTATATTTGTGAATGTGGAGATGTTATATTGGTTTCACTGGTAAAAATAAATAATTGAAATGGGTATATATTTGTTTTTTGTTAAGTTGCCTAATAATTCTGCACAGTAATAGTCACCTGCACACACAGATATCCCCCTAAAATAGCTAAAACTAAAAACTACTTCCAAAAACATTCAGCTTTGATATTAATGAGTTTTTTGGGTTCATTGAGAACATGGTTGTTGTTCAATAATTAAATTATTCCTCAAAAATACAACTTGCCTAATAATTCTGCACTCCCTGTAGATGAAAGCTATGGTTGAAAAGTAAGAGACTATAAATTGACCTAATCTAATCAGCTCTAATCAGCCATTTGAATGATGCGCTTGTGTGTCATGTGTTTCACTTTTTCCCCACCTTCCATCTATTTTGATTAGTTTGGTCTGAGTCTTGTTATGCTTTTTTCATGGTACAGCAGTCGTCTCTACACAGAGCCTACGGGGGTTTTCCACCTACACAAACATGCTTGTGTGCAGTCCTCCTAACACCCAACAAACACAGCCCGATGTGGTTGACGATGGGCACAGGTCAAACGCTGATTGGCTGAAAGGTGGGGCAGGCCAGGCAAGGCACAGCAGCATGCACCACAAATGTGTGAGGTACAAAAATACTTTAAAAATGAAAAAATACAGCATGAGAAGCACAGATGTTGGCTGTGGTAGTGGTGGTGTTTTTCCTGATGTTAGAACTTTGCTCCTCTCTGCAGCTGGTTGATGGACCGACAACAGCACAAGTGAGAGTAGCCTGCAGACAGATTGTCTGTGGCACTGCCCCCTGGTGACAGTGAACAGTTACAACATGTAGAAACAGTCTGCAAAGATGTCCGTAGGCTGCGAGTTGAACCACTACAAAACTTTGTTGAAGCACTCCAGCTTTCAGCAGTGTGTGCTAGTGTGGAAATAACATGTAGTCCAGCGTTGTACCTGGCTGGTTTCTCATGTTTCTTTGGATTTATCTTATCTCTGTCAGTTTGGATTATCTTGCTTGAACTTTTGTTGGACTTTTCATGCTTCTTCCCTGCAGTACCTGCAGTTTATTCTTAGTTTTCTTTGTTTTCACTACCTGCTTGTCTGGCTCCTGTCTCCATTTCAGCCTGTTTTTAACAGAACTGTAAAACAACAACATCCCACAATCCCGTGTCATTTATTCAAACTGACCCGTGGGGCTTTGTTACAAACACTTGCAGTAGAATATATTCTTTTCCGCCTTATACCCTCCAATGCAACAAATGCAGGAGAAATGAATCAAGCGATGAACCATACACTCATCTCCTATTCCTTTCAAGATGATGGAAAACAGTTTTGTGTCTTTCTTTGCTGCTGTCATAAATCAAAACACGTGCCGTGGCAGGCAGCTGTCAGCCAAGTCCAGTGTAGTAATTAACACACTCATTCATGTTTCCTTACACGTCATCCCTCTTGCGTAGACACGTTTGGTTTCTTACTGGATCCGAGCCTAATTACAATTACTAAAACAGCACTAAACGCAGCAAACATTTGAAATGATGTTTCAGCACAGCTCAGATTTGCCACACAGCCACATTATTTAGCTGTGCATGATTAATGGTGATTTAAATAAATAAACACATCCTAATTGTTTTGCAGTTACATTCCTTTCTCTGTGTTTCTGAAACAGGTTTGTAATACAAGATAATAACCCAAATGAAAAAATGCCACAAATTAAAAAGCGGCTCCAACTGTGCTTTTGTTAAGAAGGAGAAAAAAAGCTTTTTGATAAAAGCATGGGACAGCAACGTGGAGGTGAGCAGTGCTGACATCTGAACAATAGCGTGCTTGCTAACGACTGTGATTCAACTAATGCTGTTCAATGCATAATGAGCCACCCAGCACCAGAGATGCTGGCCCTTGTATTCTGCATTTTTATTGATGATGGTAATCTATTTATTTATTTTGGGAAAGAAACTGACCTGCAATGACATTGCTAGTGGGAGTAGTGCATTTTTTCTCTGTCCCATGCTGTCATTCTTTTTTTTTTTTTCATTTTTTAAAAGAAGCTTTGATACTTATAAAATATGAAGCCAATATCAGGCCTCCCTGTCTGCACAGCTGGATGCCTACAGCAGGGAACGCAGCCTGACGCAGGCCAACCTGCCATGCAATAATCGTCACTAATGCCACTAATTATGAATATTGTCGGCTAATGAGTAGATGAAATAAGAGAATTACAGTTCATCGCTAATGAGTTCATCTAATTAGGCCATTAATTAACTCCAGAAGAGGTACATTATGGGAGGGGAACTTTGCTGCGTTTGCAGTGAAATGATGAAAGCCAAAAAAAGGGTTAGACAGAAGAGTCGCACATAAGATGAAAGCACATAAACACATCTTCTGGTCTTCACCCTGTCCGCATTAAATCTTCCAATCAAGGCGTTAGGCTCTTTGTCAGAGGATCACGCCTTAACTGTCTCTACCTTAACTTTCAAGGCATGTGCGAAATACAAGTGGTTTTTAGATTTAGCTGCATGTAAATGTGCGCACAGGCTGATAACGCTGCCTTTCACAGAACCCTTCAAGATTAGTGATACTCCATTGAAATTCTAAACAAACAGTTTTCAAATTCAGTTTTAAGATTGTATGTTAAACTACAAAGCATCAAGTTTTACATTTAAATATTTAAATCTATAATATTTCCACTTTGCACCATAATGTTCACCAGTTAGCCTGGAGAAAGGCTCAAATATAAAAATGAATGAAATTACTACTTTGGCACATATTCAGCTCAATTATAAAGCTATGAAACAATTCAACTGAGTCAGTCGGACTTGGACAATAACCCAAAGTAGCTAAATTCAAATTGATATTATTTCTCTGCTGCTATATTGTGCCCTAAAGACCTCACATAATAATCCTTTGGCCTCTCAGACAGTTCTAGTACAAGGCCAGATAACTGTCGAGAGACTGTGGATTGCCTAAAGGATCAACACCATTCCCCACTTTGTACACCATTACACTTCCTTTAATTGAATTGCAGAAAGTGCGGTTAATTAAGAGATAAATGTTAGGAACACACGAGCAATGAGGGAACAAAAAGACCCCTGATGGTGGACAGCAGAGCCACTGACCTTCTCTGGAGGAATTTCTTTCTTCCTCAAAAACTATGCTGATGCCGCTGCTGTTCACACCACATCCAGCGCCTTTAATTTTTTAGTCAAAAGCAGAACCTGGGGAGTGTTTGGCACATCTGAGGAACAAGGAGAAATTCATCACATTCTCACATCAAAGACACACAGCGGAGACTCATAAGAAGGCTGCCCCCTCCCCCGCAACATTTCTCATGTCAGGACTGTGGCTACATTTTAATGGACTGGAGTTTACCCCAGCTTTTAAGACAGGAAAGTTTTTCATGTAACTAAATGACAAGTGCATTTCACTCATCTGCATGTATTCTGATACAAAATGACCAGCTTTAATGTAAAAACAGCACCTTAGTGAAACATAATATCTGCAGGACATCTTTAACATAGATCATATATGATTTGATGTGAGAGGATACTGAAACACCCAGTGCATACGAGCATGGGAAGAATGCACTGATGGAAGGGCTCTTGTGGGCTTTGAAGTCAGGTCTTTACTGCTGTCAGGCAAAAGTGGAAACCTCACAACCAATGTATTAAAATAAGGATTAACTGGGAACTGTCTACTGAGCGGCAGTGAAACACTACCATTCCAGAAGCTGCTGGATTCAGGTGATATTCAACTTAATCTAATCCAGCCAGCTCAGTAAACTGGCTAGTATTATGTGATAAGAAGGGCATCTCAATGCCAACTCTATTTTTATTGTGTGCAATATATCTATAGTTAGAGCAATTTGTATTTATTACAGCTATTTTGTAACTTTGTAATACAGTGTATAATTAAATTTAGTTCAGTTAGTTACTCTGAAACTTCTTTCTCATTTTTCCATTTTATGCCGCTAAAAGTGTGTGCTGGAAACACTACACATAATTACACCAAAGCTGATGTTTGGTGCAATGTCTGATTGGTAATTATTTCTGATAATAAGCCTCACTCTGATTGCTGTGTTCATTTCTGAATTCCATGAATTCCTGATTGAATCTGAGAAAATATAAATCATCTTTGACTTTGGCATCTTCAGCTCACGCTAACAAGTTTTCTCATCAGATGCTAGTTGAATTTGTCTTTCTGATTCATATCCCTACTGAGTGCACTGCTTCAGAACTCCTTCATCACCAGTGGTAAGACCCCATCTATTAATCCTCCAGGGGTAATCCTCCTTGATTTATTAATTCATAGGGATTTACCCCTTATAAATTATTCCTGTGGTGGGATCAACATGGAGACTCTTTCCTTATATATTTTAATAGGCATCAGATTCTGTGCTTCACACTCTCTGCCTCCTCTGATCAAACTCTGCCTCACCTGGCAGAGTACATCTACACTTTGTTGTTGATATGGACTAAATAGCGTTCAAAGTTTCTTTAGCTTCCTCTGATTACAATGATGCATTTGGGTGCCAGGTGAAATAGAGTGGGTGGTGTGTGAGTGCAGGATGTCGCAGAATAAGATGCGTGTCAAAGAGGAAAGTGGGTGGCTGGGAGCTTTCTGGCTGGACACACTTGGTGTGCCAATGAGCCCTGGTGTCTGCCATCATAATGAACCATCAAGAGAGGGGCTCCAAAGCCCTTAGACAGATTTGAGGGACGGAGAAAGTAACACGGGGTGGGAACAACACAGTGGTTTGTGAACATGAGGCGAAGATGACCGGTGCAGCTGCAGTCTGCCACCAGAAAGGAATAAAGCAACCAGGAAAGATTACATGAATTCACTGTCACCCATGTAGCGTCGATGGCTCAGTGTGGGAGGACAAGAGAGATGTCATTATGCTGTAACTAACTGCAATACTGCTGAAATCACGAGTTCTTTTCTGTATATGTGCAAAAAATCTGCCGATCATATTCTGGTTTATGAACTTCCATTTGTGTACATGTCAGAAAATAGTCAAATAAGTTGTCGCTTGCAATCTCCCACAGCCCATGATGACATCTTTATATAGACAATCCATAGTCCAAACGCAGCTACCCACAATAAACAAAAGTTGGTAAGGAGAAAAAAAAGCGACTTTAAAGGCTGTAACTACAATATTTGATGCTTTAACCTAAATAACAAGTGACATTTTTTAACCCAATAAATGTTTATTAATGATTTCTCAAACATATTTTTAATACGTATATGCTTGCAAAAAAGAATTTGTCCTAGTAATGTTGGCTGTTTGTTTCTACTGTCTGAAACAACCTACCCTATTTAGAAGTATTTCCACTTTCATTATTCAACTTTTGTTTTGACTCGCTGTTTAGTTAGTACTTCTTTGGGGTTTGGGTCAAAAGTATAACCTTTTAATAAGTATTTACCCCCACTCTACCCCCATGTACTTTTGTATTCAGACATCCTCTACTGCTCAAAGGTGTAGCTTCAGGTGGTGCAGCCAGGATAGTGTCCCATTTTATCTGCAAATATGTAGTTGATCATTTAACACTCAACTGAATAAAAATAAAAATGGGCCTTTCTCAAAGGTTTTGATGACGATGAGCTTGCTGGGAAGTCTGTCACTTGTACATCCTGCCTTGTTCTCGATCATTTTTTGGCTGTTCGATGTCAACGATGCAACAAATTGCTTTTCCTCAAGTGTCTTATTGAGTATTTTGTCAGCACAGTGGCATTAAAGTCAGTTTAGAAAGCCAAGGCAAAACAGTGGTGCTTACAAGAGAAAGAGAGAGCAGGATGTATATACCATCAGGGCTTTGGATTTGAGCAGTATTTGAGCAATGGTGATATATATGCACTTATTCTGTAATTTGGAAATAATTGTTGAATGAGGAATTCTATAATAAGTGTCTTTGTTTGGTACAATGACCCTTTTCCAGGTAGTCTGTGAGGATCTGTGATGATTGATCCTCTTTTGCTGCATGCCTACAAACATTACAGTTGGATACAGTTGTCATCCATTTGGATCTGAAGGTTGGATCTGTTTCGGGCTTGTGGTAGCCTAGTTGCGGAAGATGATATATATATATAAAAACACCCAGCTCGCCCCTGCGGGCTGTTTATACTTCAAGCTCAGGTCCTCTACCAGAGGCCTGGGAGCTTGAGGGTCCTGCGCAGTATCTTAGCTGTTCCCAGGACTGCGCTCTTCTGGACAGAGATCTCCGATGTTGTTCCCGGGATCTGCTGGAGCCACTCGCCTAGCTTAGGAGTCACCGCACCTAGTGCTCCGATTACCACGGGGACCACCGTTACCTTCACCTTCCACATCCTCTCGAGCTCTTCTCTGAGCCCTTGGTATTTCTCCAGCTTCTCGAGTTCCTTCTTTCTGATGTTGCTGTCATTCAGAACCGCTACATCAATTGAGTGTGAGAGGAATTGACCTGAAAGATATATATATATTGTCAAATAATATATAAATAACATGACACATCATTTCACACGGCATTTCTTTAAATTCTTCTGTCATTATGATCCAACCATACAATATGCTTAAAATGGTTAGACATGTATTGCAAAATGTGAGTCAGTGTGATGTTTACGCACACTTGTTTAAGCTTTGTATCAGACAACGATTGTTGCATTTAAGGTTAGGCACAGAAACAATTTTTTTTAGGCCAAACCAACTAGAAAAACACCTTTTGGATTAGACTCCCGTCAATACTACCTTAAGAGGTACACTGACATTCTTTTTAAAAAGAGAAAAGAAAAATGAACGTTTTCTGACATTAGATAATAACTCTGATGGCAGATTTTCTTTTCATAAAAGTGTCAACAAGAGAACTGAAGTTTTTATGTCACTGTCTAAATGATGGGACTTCCCATTTTTCAGTATTCCTGCCTACTCTTTTCTCTAATGATAACTAATGGGAGTTGTCCTTCATCCAACTGTAATTTCAGACATGACAAATGTGCAAATGTGCCTTCTTGCAAACTTGCCCCCGCCTTTTCTCACAGCGGACAGTTTGACAGCGACTGATGCTCAGCGACTTGGCTGCGACTCAGTGCCTTTGAGTGACACCTGTATCATTCGGTGGAAAATTCAGTTTAAAATAAGGTCTGGTTTACATGTATAATTAATTAGGCCCATTTCTCAGTCGAGGCATGGCAGGTAATTATTAATGGCAACTGCTAGTCTGGACAGTAGGTGCCTAAAGAGGAGTGACTTTCCACATTATCTCCAAATGGTATGAAAACAAATTGGTGGTTTTCACAGAGAAAGGGGTCTAGGGAGATAATGAGGAGTATTTTCTGAAAAAAAAAAAAGGTTAGACTTTTATGATGTATAAAAGCTTTTTAAAAGCTCTTTTGAGAAATCATTCTTGACCACAACTTCTCACATGGCTGGGTTTTGTAGATTAGACCTTCAAATGGGGCTTTTGGCATGGGTTTTCCTCTTGAGCCAAGGCGTCTGAGTGTACTAAAAGACATGTGATGGGGCCTGCCTAATTAGAGAAAGAACATCCTATTCATGTTGACACTGAGCAGGACTGTGGGGGCCTCACCCTAGTGTGATCAGGGTAATTCTTCTGTGCACTTTGACACTTTCCCTCTAAAGTGCATAAGATGAAGACTGGATGTCTTGCCAAACTTCCAAAGTGTTAGGGTGCATTAAAGCTATGTTCAGAACGCATCTTTCTGACTATGAAAAATCTCATGGACAGCACATCAACAAGATTAGTGTAATAAAACATTATTTTGCCAAGTATAATTCAGTCAGAATGCAGAGTGGATTTTGCATTGTTATGAGGGAATTGTTAGCCTTAGTGGTTCAGTTTTATCTTTGGACATAGGATGTTTTTGGGTAAAAAATGGCTGATATAAATGTTGGATATCAGGCAAAGTTATAGTGGATGTCAACCAATATTATGAAGGTTAAGCACCGTCTATACATTACAAAAGCAGCTTATGCATATTACCGTTGCTTTCAGTGAGCAGATAAATGGTAAAGAAGACTCAAGGACTCACAGGGCTTTGCAGTTGAATAAAGTGCATTAGCATCTACTGAAATAATTTCCTCTCATGCAGTCCAGTCCAGATAACAATAGTTATAAATCTAACTATAAAATCATGAAAATCAAAAATGTGATTTAAATTTGACACCTTTCAAGGATGTCTTCTTGGGCGTGGTGTCTGGTATTTTTTAGATTGCTTTGTGCTGAGACCGTTCAGTTCATTTGCTCCTGGTCTGCTCCTGACCTCCTGAAGTTGTCAAAACTTCTATAGAAAGATAGAAACCTGGTTGGAAGTGTTACAGAGATTCTTGGGAAGATTATCCAGGAATGGGAAATCAGGTGTTTTCTGTTTTGTTGTTATTCTTTGTTTCGTATTATAGGCAGACTTGTACAACTTTATCATCACATTTTGTGTAGAAAGAAAATTACTGCATTTCTGACAGCAGTAAAAGATGAATAATGATTTTCAGGTAGGCTGATAAAGTAGAGCTGTGGCTGCTCAGTGTTGGTTCTTATATGGAGATTAGTGAGATTGTCAGAAATGCAAAACATCCGGGAACTGTGTTATTTGTGAGTGTGTGTCCATTCTTTGTTTAGCCTATGACCTGATCACAACAGTAAAACTGCAACACACAGTGCACCTCTAAAATGCGATTTCTTTTGACAGGAAGTCAAACATATTTGAATAGAATTCCCTTAACCTTTGAAATAGACAAAATAGACATTTGAGGGCAAATGTGCCGTTACTGTTGCAAGACTTGTGGTGTCAGAAGCAACCGAAGAAACGGTGGAGAAACTTATTTCAGGTTGCAGAAATTTACCTGGTAAGGTGTGATTAATCTTGGTTGGGGTTGTTTGAATCCAGTTCATCTTTTCTTAAAGCTAACCAAGTAGTTTCGTTGCTTGACGGTGACTAAAGAGCAATGGAAAAGAAGCATCAGAAATGAAGGTGTACTGCACTTCTGGTTAGAAGTCATCTACTTATACTTTACTATCTGCCACTATTTAGTCACGGTAGGTGAATTTGAAAAGCAAGAATATAATTGGATCAAATTAGACCTGAGAATTGTACGTGTAAATTAAATAGTTAACTCCTTCAATCCCCAAAGCGTGAGTTGAAGTTAAACTTTCTCTGGCTTCAGAACTCAACTCAGAAACACTTTTTAGATCGCTCCACTTTTTTTTAAAAAAAGAGCAAAGGTCAAAACAAATTTAATGGGATATAACTTAGTTTCTTTAGAGATTCCAACACTCAAGTAAAGCTATACTAGAGGTAAGAGCAATACTCTGTATGAGTTTCTTCCTCCTTCATTTTGAGATATAAATTCATTTCTGTGAAAACAAGGTTTGTTCAAGGTTACTGTGGCTTCTTTCATGAATAACAGACAAGTTATTAAATGGCTGCTGTGCCTGTGCCACAGAAAAACAGCCTACTCATAAAGGGATCGTTTGAAGTTACATTGTGATGCTCTCTCATTGTTATTTAATGAACTTGGTTCATTTTTCCTCCAGCAAAATCCATTAAAATCAATCATTTTTACCCCCTTTTCTCGTCTTGGTTTTTTCTTTTTTTCACCTCCTGCAATCACACTTTAGCGCAGGAGATGAGAGAAAAATCTCAGAGGCTGAGAAAAAGTAAATCAACTAATCTTACCATTGCCTTCATTCAGATCCAATTCATTACTTGAGAATATTGAGTAGAGTGAGCAGCAAGTCAGCCAATCCGCTCAACACCTACTAATAAACACAGGCGCGTATGTAAGCGGAGGAAATATTGAAAGATCACAGCTGCCCCTTACCTTTGTTGTGGATGGCAAATGCCATTTGGATAAATGCTTGACACACGTTGGTGTTTTAACCCAAATTACCCCTATGCCTCAGATCTCTCAATTGCCTAATTAACAGGGGGGATAGTCTAAAGCCTTTCAAGTTCTGCACTTTAAACAAAGCCGGTGAGCAATATAGTGAGTCTGTTCTTCATTTGTGCACCTGGAGGGAAGAATGGAAGTAATATAAGGAGCGGTATTGCCATCACTGTGAAGCAGACTTTCGGGAGGGACATGGCCTGTGAATTAGATCTTCCTGCTGTTGCTCATTTTTTGTCAGTGCTTGAGGATATTTGTGGCCCAATCTCCATTAAGGGTGCATAAAAGAAATTCACAAGAGAAATCAGCAAAATGTGACAATGTCTTGATTTGTCTTTTGACTGTCTTGTAGAAGTAAGTTAATGATACTGAAATGAGGTATTATTAAGGTAAATATGTGTAGGTGTAAGTAGTAAATGGATAGTAAGACAGAAATAGTATGAAGTACATAGATTGTCCTTTTAACCTTAACTTTCATCTTTTCCAACCACTAACTTTATCCATCCATCCATCCATTCGCTTCTACTTATCCTTTTCAGGGTCGCTGGAGCCTATCCCAGCTGTCATAGGGCGAGAGGCAGGGTGCACCCTGGACAGGTCGCCAGTCGGTCTCTAACACACAGAGATAAACAACCATTCACGCTCACATTCACTCCCGCATTCATACCTATGGGCAATTTAGATTAATCAAATAACCTACCCCCACTAACTGCATGCCTTTGGACGGTGGGAAAAGGCTGGAGTACCCGGAGGGAACCCTTGCAAACATGGGGAGAACATGCAAACTCCACACAGAAAGACCCCGGCCTGATGGTGGAATTGAACTCAGGACCTCCGAAAACCACATTGTTCCTCATGTATCCGAGGTTCGCTAAGAACGGACTCTCCTTTCCAACACCATGTCATAGACTTTCCCAGGGAGGCTCAGGAGTGTGATCCCCCAATAGTTGAAACACACCCTCTGGTCCCCAGGGGCTCTGCCACCAAGAAGTTGTTTAACTGCCTAGTGACCTAGTAAAATGCTGTATTATGTAGTTTAGTACAGTTTAGTGTACAGTAAACTGTATTAAACTACATTACTGTGGTGAAATTTAAGGTGATCCAAAGTGGCTGTGTTGTACATGGTTATTGTAGCGTTACATCAAGAGTATCAGACATCAGTTTATATTCAAACTAATGGTGCTAATTAGATTCAGTAACCAAATTATATATTTTTACTAGGTTTGCGATGAGCCATACATCCTATGAAACATCTGTTCATATATTGTTGAATTCAGCTGGCTAAATTCACAAAGAGCTGAAGATATTGGAGGACAGCTCAGCTGAAAAGTCAACATCAGTCATGACTAAAACGTCACTTTCACTACTATATGAGCTACCTGACTGACTGTGACAGCTCTGTCTCTGTGTCGAGTGTCTGGGTCTGTCTGACCCTTCACCTCTTGTAGTTTCTTTTGCTGCTTGTTCCAGGACAAAGCTCTTCTTTTCTTTCATGTCTTTACATAAGTTGGTGGTGTTCCCACGTCACGGTTTGCAGTGTTTTCATTTACAGCAGTAAAGTACCTCTACACCTTGCTCTGCTGTTTCACTCGCTGCAGCCTGTATGGTTCTTCTCGTTGTCTCTAAGTCACGTGATCGTGAACACAGCAGAGCAGCTAGGGGGGAGCGGAGCAAAGTGTGTCTGCACGAGAGGCGTTTAGCATTGATCAGATACCAGCATTAGATCAATACTATCTATATGTGGATAGATCCGCTCTACCCTACCAGAGAACAAGGAATGTCAATGTAATTCAACAAAAGCCAAAATAACCACTGGCAAAGTAATTTAAACTTTAAGTGGCATGACTGAAGTGACTACCAATGGGGCAAGAGGATGAAGAGCCAGTCGTTTTATATGTGGACCAGGCTTTAGACTCATTATTTTAACCATTCCAGTTTAAAATCATGACTTTTCAGTGGCAAATACATCACGCCACAACATCATTAACATCAGTTCCTAACTGATAAGTTAGGAGCCTCTTCCTTTGGACAGAGTAATGCATCTTTTTTTAATTATCTATTTTTATTACAAATTATATCAGTAAGGAAGCTGACTAAATATTCACTGATAATTTATGGGACAGGGGTGGGATTAAATAAGTGTATACTTCTTCCCACTCCCTTTCAACATGTAAATTAATCAGAATGTTTTTTTGTATGTAATTTGTATAGTATATTTTTTTTTCTCTCATTTCTCTCATTTCTTTTCTAAATGTACTTGTATATTGTTGAAATAAATTATCAATCAATCAATTATATTTTTGGACAGTTTCAGTGTGTTCTCCATTTGATTGCACTTTTCTATTGTAGTTGCTGTACTTGAAAATAAGTCAGTTAGGTATAATTCAAGCCTCATGCTAAAACCTCGAACAGATATTGCCACTGCAAAGTTTCTATTCCTCCAAATGATAGCCCTGAGGCTCAGGTAGGTATCTTTAGATGTCAGTTAGCTTGGTGGTTACTGCTTTTTCTCACTTTGCTGTGGATGCTCATGCTGTGCACCCCAGTGGCTAGCACCATCACCTCATAGCAAAACTCTACTGTTTGTTTGGTTTTCAGTAGCTCTGTTGGATCTGGAAACTGTTAAAATAAGAGCATAGCTTGTAGCTTACTTCTTTTTACGTCTTTATATGTCATTATATTTACTAAAAAAATACAAATTTGGTATTTTTTATTCCCAACATTATTACACGGGATATATTTTGGTCCAAAACTAAAACTACAGAAATTCTTACTAGAGTACAAGAACCTGTGGTCAGATTTTAAGCTGTGGATTTTACCAGTTTGCACATGAATGCATGCTGAAAAGCCTTCAGAAGAATCTTTCATACTGACACTTAAATCACCTGATACCTTGTTATTGTCCAGGAGAATGGAAATGAAAGGTGTAAAATGTAAGTGAACAAAGAGAGTTGAGAAAATAAAAGAAAAAATCCCTCTGGGTGTAGAAGATACATTTACAGATGTCTTTGATGTCTCCGAATATTATAACTCTTCACTTATTCATATTCTTCATCTTTGTTTGCCAACCACACTTGATTATTTTTTAAACCACTACTACAGTTACTCACTACACCAGGTCTTTTAATGACTCTGTTTTATCTCACAAGGTACAGTGAAACTTTAACTAAAAGAAAGACAGATGCTGAAAAAGCATTAAAGCAACACAACCAGAGCCAGCCAACCACTGAATGCAACAATGTGAAAAGTGATAGAAATCAATACTGCATTTCAACTTATCCCCCCTCAAGGATGTTGGAAAGAAAGGATAACTAAGCAGCAGCAGGGGGCTTAACATGGGAAAAGCAACCAGATAATTGAAGGGAAAAGAGCTGAAACAGACTCCGTGTGCATGTCCTACCAAGGAGAGATTGAGGTGACGGAGAAAAATACCTCTCTAGTTGTTTTCAAATAATTATAGGAACACTTGAGATGTACCTTAAAAAAAACAGAAAAACAGAAAAAGCGAGCAACCGCAAATGAAACACATTACATGGATCATCTTGATGAAACTGGACAAATGTATAATTTAATATTACAGGTGTGGGATGGCCACAGAGGGAACTGTAGTATACTATTCATTCATTTCAGTGAAGCACATATGTGTTCATCTCAGACCAAACAAGACATATTATTAACCAACACCAGTACTCTTACATAATTAAAAGTAATTGGCTGAAAGTCACGTGTTAACAGATTGGTCTGTTGCTGATTATTCATGTGCCTAACAACTGATTACATGGAGAATTTGCTTCCCTAAAATCTCTGAAAAATGAGAGTAAAACTGTTGAAGCAAGGTGAATTTTCACTAATGGCTTCACTTTGCTTGTAATTACTCAAAGACCTTTGTTTTTGGTTCCAAATAACTTGGTTTGACAGTCAATTTAAAGTTAAACTTTGGTTAAACTCTGTATAAAGAAAACAATAAAACTGATAAACTGATAAAAGGTAAAAACTGATAGGAGGGGGGAAAAAGTTTTTGAGAAGAAGAGGAAATTTTTGTCCAACAGATGTTTTTTGAGATAAAAAGAAAGAAATATCCAAGTGGCTGGAGTTTTAGAAGATAAATAATTGTTTTTGCACACTTCAGGAAATTACGTCCCTAAAGTCTGAAAATGTAGTCCCTGAACAATCATATGTTGGTGCACAGGAATCGCCCCCGATGCATACAGAGTGATCATTATTTTTTTACATATAGCAGGTCTGGTGAGACCTAACCAGACAGAGTGACATGACTATGCAGTGACAAAATGTCATACAAAGAGTTGCAATGAAACACCACCTCTCTATATCCCCTCTCCCCCACATACAAGGCAAATAAATCCATAAGCACCGTGTTGGAGCTCGCTGCCATTTTCTGCTGTCACTATCATTTTATTCCCCCGTTAATATTCCCTGCCTCACTCTCTGTCTCTCTTTCCCGCAGGCCTTGCTCGCCACATTTGCTCCACAAGCATAATATCCACCTGCTTTTGTCACACTGCCAAACATTTCATCTCCAGCATGGGGCAGGCAGGTATGGGCCGTAATTGAAATTCTAAACAGTAAACTGTGTGTAAACATACACTACAAGAGCACATGTGTATCTCTAAATATAGATATATAAATACATTTGGCAAGTTCCTGATGGATCCATTCTAACGCCATGATACAGGCACTCTCCTGTTGACAAATGTATGCGTTGCTGCTGTGGACCATAGTGGTGACATGATTAACACTGAGCAGAAAGAGAGTAGAGGATGATACTGCTAAAGGATATGTCAGGATGTTTATTATTGAAAAGGGACTGCAAGTATTCTGGTGGTGTTGCTTTGGAGGACTAGTTGAAAATGACAGGAGCTTTTGTAATCAAAGGTCATAAAACTCTCTTTGGAGTGGGTGAAGACAGAAACGGATTTAAATTAATATTAGTTGTTCCTCAAGATTGAAAACTAAGGGGGACGGAGCCTTTTGGTCTCTGTCACCAAAATGACTCTGTGGACTACTTTTTAAATTTTCTTTATAAAGGCTATACTCTAGATTATTTTATTTTGATAATTCCTAGTCCTTGTTCTACAATGCTTTGTGACTTTATGTCTGAGAAAAGTGTTTAAAAATTATACTCGCAATCACCTGCTAGCAAAAAATAAAATAAAATACATCATATGACCTGGGCGTGGTTGCTGTTAAAAGCATGGCTTCCCTTTTATTTTAAAGTATAATTTACTCAAATTCATCTAAGTCATAAATCAGGCCATGTAAAATTAAACTAAGACAAAGCACAAGAAGTTTTAATTCATCATAGGAATTATAAATGGATTGACAGGTTACAGCTTGCCAAGGAGAAGTCAAGCTGAAATAAAAGAAAAGAAAATGACAGAAGTGACAGCTACAGTAACAAGGCTACAGTAACAAGGCAAGGCATGGACCAAAACTTTAACATTATCAAACTGAAAGGGTAAATCACATTTCAAAATGTGATGGATAGTTAAAAAGTATGGTGTGTAAAATCTCACCACTAGATGTCAGAAGATGTTTTCCTACCCACTCGGTTTAAGCGCTACCTATGTGGCTGTGGCTACCGTTCATCCGTAGTGAGTGCAGGCTGTCCACTCTTTACCTCAACTGGTGTCTGTTTCTATTTAGGAGAAATAGATAGGAGTCTGATTTGAGTTGATGAGTTAGGAAAGCTCACTTCTAGCTGATGACAGCAATACTGTGGTGAGTCATTTGAGAATATGCTGAACTTTTCCATCCACAAGTGTTGCTGTGTTTGCCTCTGCTATCTGCTGTTAGCTAGCATTAATGAAACTTTCTTTTAACTGGATCTTTTAACTGGAACTGGACCTGGTCACTTAGCGAATAAATGTTCATATGATGCACGAATGCATATCAAATTATTTATCAGGAGGAAAGTGGGATTTTTTAGGAGACTTGAGCCTAATATTAGCTGATATAATGTTAGCTGGCATAATGGTTTTGTTTAGCGGCTTGTTGTCAGCTGTCCAGAAACAGAACGGTTGCATGTCTCATTTGGGAATAATGAACACGTTTATGCTAGCGCTGTCAGCGGTAATCTTGTTAAAATGACATTAACTCCATAACCGCATTAACGCGAAGAATCTCTGTTAGCGAGTGGGGCTGCACGGTGTCAACACGTTAGCAAAGTTAGCTCGTTAATGCACAGGGCGATCGCGCTAACTTGCTAACGGAGATTTGCGGCGTTAATGTGGTTATGCCTTTAACGTCATTTTAACGAGATTAACGCTGACAGCACTAGTTTATGCATGTTTTTTTATGTTAGAGCCTAGATTTCAGTTCAGAAGGTTAACCTCGAGGTGAGGATGAAGAGAATCAGGTGGCAATGAGAGAGGAGAGAGTGAGGAGAATGTGAAAGATTTAATGAGATAGAGACCATGAAACCAATGCCCACTCATATGTTTTTAATTGATTAATTCTAAGTTTATGAGAACATCAACTTTTTGGAAGATGTAATTACAAACTAATCAGTGTATTTATATGCAGTACAATATTCTTTTTCTTTTATTAACCTTAAAAATTACTTACTGCACTTTTCAAAAAAGGAAAAAAATTATAATTTAGGGATAACAGGGCAAAAAAATGGACAATAAAATAAATAGACCTAATTGTAGACTTAGCTGGTATTAAGAAATATTTTTGTCCATAGAACAAATGAAACATACTGCATTTACAAAGTGTTACTTCTAATGTGCTGCAATTGCTTGTGTGATTACTCTCTTTATAGAAGGCTGTGACAGATCAAATCCATCACTGCTCCACTGCTTTTTTCTGTTTGTCAAGCATCCCACTGCTCTGATCACTCTCATTTCTGGCATCATAGCATTAATGTGTTTGGTTGGAGTCGTGACTTCATTCCTAATGAGATCGACCACAAACCTAATCCCTGCATGGTCTAGTCTGTAGCACTTGATTGACTCACTTTAATATAGTGTTTCAAGAATATTTCTCTCAGCTCTTTGTCTTTCCGCCATTTCTTCTCTGCTTAAGAAGCCTCATAAGCCTCTTAAAAATCCTCCTCTTCACTCCTAACAGTTTTGCTTCTCGCCTTAGGAGCTATGTTAAAGCAGACATATTGTGGTCATTTCTGTCTTTGTATTATTACCCTTGGACTACTTCAGTAGCTTTGCAAGACTGAAAATATCTCATACTGGACCATGTCCACCCTCTCAGTTCATCAAATGTACAAAACAAGCCATTTTAGCTTCTCTCCCTTTAGGCTATTCACCATTTAAACCATCTTTCTTCTGATTTGCTCCCTTGTGCAAACAGATGGTTTGAACAGCAGATGGGTGGGTGGGACTGCTGTTATCATCTCATGTACAGCCAGATCTGTCAGTGATATGAGCAGACCAGGGATATCCCCTTTTATTTGAAAAAATAAAAAACAAAAGCAAAAACAGCTGTAAACTGAACACTGAGAGCAAGGGTTTAGTTAATACACTGACCTTATTAATGAAACAATGTTACATTTTAACAAATCATATATCCTTCCATTGTCCGTGGGAGATAAATGCTTTGAGTGCTTGGTAATATAGAATACCTGTCCATTTGCCATTTATGACAAATAAGGAAATTGATAATTATATGCCCATTTTAAGGTGAACTATTTTTTTTATCCTTTCCAGTGTTTAGTCTTAACTACTCTTCCAATTTAGTGAACAGCCTACCTATCTAATCGATAACCAACAGCAGTATTTATTCCTATTATTGAATGGGGCATATTACTTGCTAATATGCCTCAATCTTAGATGAGGTAACGCCTTTAAGTTTAAGCTCTTC
Organism: Aulonocara sp. 'chitande type north' Nkhata Bay; assembly: GCF_057382095.1. Taxonomy (NCBI): domain Eukaryota; kingdom Metazoa; phylum Chordata; class Actinopteri; order Cichliformes; family Cichlidae; genus Aulonocara; species Aulonocara sp. 'chitande type north' Nkhata Bay. The sequence continues at coordinate 27,015,701 of NC_141360.1, read as the reverse complement.
TCATATATCCAGCGAACTTGTGAGAGTGTAAAAAGCGTGACTTGGCTCTTAAAAGCATCAGGATCTGACCTTGATTCCATTAATGCACTAATCTGACTGATGAAATACCCCCCCCCCTCCTCGTTATTGCCTCTTAATCCTTATCACCTCATGTGCACCTGATTGTTTCACAACAGCTGGTTGCATTTTGTCATTGAAGAGAGGGCAAAGAGATAAAAAACAGATGAAGAGAAGTACACTCTGAACTTTCTTTCCCACAGGCCGGTCTCACGTGCACAAGCTTTACCATAATAGGACTCAGTATAGATGATGGGTGCACTTGTTGCTAATTCAAGACTTGAGGTGTCTGAAGCTCTTAGCCTGGTTGGTATGGAGAGCAGCTATCGTGGGACAAAAATTGCTGTGTTATCTCACTTGTGTGTGCTCTTGTGCTTGTACACGTGTGAATGTGCGCACAAAGTAGAACATGACAACCAAGGAGGAAGCGCAGAAACACATGTCATGGGATGCCCCCCCCCCCCATACTGTTACAACTGATGTTATTTGCTGATTGTAGAAATGAATGAAGAGGAAGTTTGTAGCTGTTGCTAAAGTATGCAATTAAAAAATGATGTAAATATTTTTTTAGGCCAGCCACTTCTTCTTTTATGCTCCAATTGTCCAGTTTCCTCAAATTTTTTAAAGGTACCCTGCGCACCAATCTGAAATATAACAAGTTTTTAGCTAATGGCGCTTTCTATTTTATGCCTGTCAAACTGTGGTATGTTTGGCATTTTTTATAGATTTACCTAAAGAAGTGGGAACAAATTACCTGATTTTCAACAGGCTGTTAGTAACAAGTGCCTAAAGATACAAATTTGTTCTTTGCTAAATTGTCCGTTATGTGGAGACACAACACTGTTTCACCCCTTGAGTTAAGTGCCGTTTTAATGCTTGAATGATTCATAGGTCAGTGTTAAGTGGATGAACAAATAAAAAGAAAAAAACAAAGCATTTCTGTAAAAATCGACTAAGAGGAACTGGACTGAAATTAAGTGAAATGTGCAAAGAAAAGCCTTAAGAAACCTAACAAAATGAGGCATCTCAAGAATGTTCTACAATGCTGCATACTGTATATTGTGTGCACAACTCGAGTAGTCTGTGAAATTAATAACGCTGATCCCAGGCTATAACAGTATTTACAGTAAGGTTAAAGGTCAGAATAGAAAACCGCTTACAGGCAAGGCTGTTTGTCAGTTTCGCTCTCATGCCTGGATGAAAATGGCCCAGCTAAATAGAAGGTCACGACTTCAAAACAATAACTATTACCATTCAGAAACTGCATGGACCTACAAGAGCAAGGTCAAATTGGACTGCATTAGCAAGCGCAAGCCATGATATCATACAGTGCTTTCTTTGACTTGCGGTAAGTGAAAATACAGAAACAGCAAGTGGAAAGGTGTAAATTATGAGAAGACCCTCTGGCCTGAGCAGCCATGGCCTAGAGCAAAGCAGTCATTACTGTAACAGGAATAATGCTGAGGAGAGAATTTGAAATTCTGCACAGGACTCAAGGATCGCTAACACATTATGCTGCCCTTCTAATTAGTTTTTTTTTTACAAAACATGTTTCCACTACCTTTACAATCCTTCCTCCTCATCACCATATTTTATGCAGGACTACGTTTCCTTTTTTTTCTCTTAACTTTGTACCATAAGCCAGCGCCTATCATCAGTTGACCAGTGAATACAACTTAGATTGAATCCAAGCTTTCGTCTTTTGAAGTGAGTGTTCTCAATTTCCATTTTCTATTCTTGCTGTCTTATCCAATGCTGATGCCATCTCTGCAGCTCTCTTGACGCACTATTCTATTCAGGATTTATCGGGCCAGGCTGAATAAACTCAACTATGAAGTGGCTCGCATCATATGCTCGCAGTGGCTGTGCACAACAAGACAAAAGAGCCCAAAGAGTAAAGGCAGGCAATATGATTTAACATCTCGTTTTATCATTGGTTCCATCAACAACGCAGTGTTTACAGTGGGAATAAAAGAAAGGGCAAACACACATTGGGAATAGAAATAAATACTGTGTATTATATGTTGATATCACTCAGCGTCTTTCTCTGTCTTCTCCTTGGAGATCACTTGAGTGCGGTTATTGATCAATAGCCAGTCTCACAGCTTGGTCAGAGCCATTAAGATGTGTAGGTGTAAACACAGGAAAAGAAAAAAAGGTGATCCCCGCTCACTCCTGTTGCACCAATCAGTTCCAGGCACAGCAAATGATCCTCTGCAATACTGTGCATCAATACAGCATCAAAGCATCTGCGGATAGATTCAGCAACACACAACAACAAACAAATAAATACGCCTACAGTTTGTCTGTGTATGGATCCACAGAGCATTGCACAGAGGCTGCTTTTAAGTTCCAACCAATAAATTATATCAAACAGTGCAACATGAGAAAACAAATAAACAAACAAAAAACATTTGCATAGTTGACCTCTGTGACAGAAATGTCGTTTTTGAGACATTTAATTGCCCGACTTCATTCCCTCTGCTCTATCAGATCACTAATTAAGCAATAGACGCTCTGATTGAAAGTCAAGAGAGCAGCAATGGCTGAGAAACGAGATATAACAGTACCTCTGGGACTCCCATAGTCACACTCTGACATCTATAGTCAGGCCTAATAGACCTGCTCCTCTATTTATGCACCAAGTGTAGTTTATACTAAGCTCATCACCTTCCTCAGTGCAAATAGCAAGTATATAGCTAGACAAGCCATGCATGTGTCAATTAATATGTATTTGGGTGGGTTTAATGGCTTAAACTTGTAATAAAGTGTATAGAAAATGGTATGTTTATTGATCAGATGGTTGTTTGGATAAAGAGAAGGTAAACAGATGTCTCTGCTAATGTTTCTGATTGGTACCTCAACTGAAAGGCTGCAGGGTTTGTGGCTTTTTTTCCTGCGTGGTGCCAGGTTGCTTATTTAACATGTATAGACTGTTAACAGACCTTTCTGCCTGCAGAAGCTTAATATATCTGGAACTTGTTAAAAACACAAATTTAAGGTTTTTCTATTACTTGCCATGTGTTTTGTGAAGCACTGCAAGGCTAATGGTATGTGCTATTGAAAGCATTACAGTTCTATTCCTTAATTTGACCAAAAGGTTTCACATCGTGACTGGATATTTAACTTTAAGAAGTGGTCACTGTGCCTTATTTGTTACAGTTGATTCAAGTTCTTGCTTGTATAGTGGTCTCTTGAAGCTCGACAAGGGTTTGTGCCTCCTTCCAAGACAAATCCTTTTTATTAGTAATTAGCAATGCAAATAATGTTTATTTCTGTTCTTTTAATATGTTCACCATATTGTGTTTCGACTATTTTACTCCATTCAGGACTCCAGTCCTTTAATATGACTGACCAAAACTGGGCCCAAACTCAAGTAAATACTGGCTTTATAGCAGGCAGAAAACACACAAACATTTCCAGTGGGATGCCTGTTCCTACCCTTTAGGTAGTGAATTGATTGCAAACTCGTTAGCTGTAATCCAATTGTACATCACAATTCTCACAGGAGTCTTTGTACTACCTAATGCAAAAATGTACCTTTTGCATTGGAGGTAGTAATTGCAGAGACAAAGGCTGAATGACAATGAAGGTAAGATACAAATGAAATCAGAATCAGAATCAGAAAGGGTTTATTGCCAAATGTTGAGCAGGTTTACAACATTAGGAAATTGCTGCGGTGCTTCAGTGCAAACATAGTGTCATAAATAGCACTTAAATAGACATGAAAAAATAAAAGTAGGGATAAGAATTAAAAGTGCTACGTAGAAAGATATGTGCATGAGCTATACATGAGATATATACATGAGAATAAGAATTAAGAGTGCTACGTAGAAAGATATATACATGAGTGCAGGTGGTGATCAGTGCCAAACATGGAATGATGCAGTGAACACAGCGTAGGGTCATGTGTTAGTAGCGGGAACAGTCATATGGTTATTGTTCATGTGTCCAACAGCAGAGGGGAAGAAACTGTTCTTATGGCGAGAGGTTCTGGTGCGAATGGACCGGAGCCTCCTGCCTGAGGGGAGCAGGTCAAACAGACTGTGTCCAGGGTGAGAAGGGTCAGCTGAGATCCGAGCTGCACGCCCCAGTGTCCTGGAGGTGTACAGGTCCTGCAAAGATGGGAGTCTGCAGCCAATCACCTTCTCAGCAGAGCGCACAACACGCTGCAGTCTCTGTTTGTCCCTGATAGTGGCTCCAGCGTACCACACGGTGATGGAGGAGGTGAGGATGGACTCGATGATTGCGGTGTAGAACTGCATCATCGTCCGTGTTGGCAGGTTGAATTTCTTCAGCTGCCTCAGGAAGTACATCCTCTGCTGGGCTTTCTTAATGACGGCGGTGATGGTGGGCTCCCACTTCAGGTCCTGGGTGATGGTGGTACCCAGGAAGCGGAATGAGTCCACAGAGGTGATGGGGGTGTCAGTCAGGATGATGGGGGGGAGTGGGGCTGTGTGCTTCCTGAAGTCCACAATAATCTCCACTGTCTTCTGGGCATTCAGCACCAGGTTGTTGTGGCTGCACCAGGACACCAGACGTTCAACCTCCCTCCTGTAGGCAGACTCATCCCCGTCCGAGATGAGTCCAATAACGGTGGTGTCATCTGCAAACTTGATTAGCTTGACAGACTGGTGGGTGGAGGTGCAGCAGTTGGTGTACAGGGAGAAGAGCAGAGGCACAGCCCTGAGGGGAGCCGGTGCTGATGGTCCGGGAGTCCGAGACATTCTTTCCCAGCCTCACATGCTGCTTCCTGTCCGTCAGGAAGTCAGTGATCCACCGGCAGATGGGATCAGGCACATTCATCTGGGAAAGCTTGTCTCGGAGATGGTCTGGAAGGATGGTGTTGAAGGCAGAGCTGAAGTCCACAAACAGGATCCTGGCGTAGGTTCCTGGGGAGTCCAGATGCTGCAGGATGAAGTGTAGGGCCATGTTGATGGCGTCGTCTACAGACCTGTTGGCTCTATATGCAAACTGCAGGGGGTCCAGGAGGGGGGCCGTGAGGGTCCTGAGATGGGAGAGAACTAGGCGCTCAAAAGACTTCATGACCACAGATGTCAGAGCCACGGGTCTGTAGTCATTTAGTCCAGTGATCCTAGGTTTCTTGGGGACAGGGATTATGGTGGAGGACTTGAAGCAGGCAGGCACATGACATGCCTGCAGTGAGGAGTTGAAAATGCCAGAAAACACTGGGGCCAGCTCGTTTGCACAGTGTCTGAGGGTGGCAGGAGACACGCCGTCTGGGCCGGGAGCTTTCTGAGCATTCAGGTTCTTAAACTGCTTCCTCACATCTGCTTCATGAATATGAAGAGTTGTGGTGGGAGGAGGTGGTGTGAAATCCTCTTTTGTGTGGGGTGAGGAGGGGGGTGTTGTAGGTGAACAGTTTGAAGGTGGTGATGGCTCTATGGAGGGGGGAGAGGTGGGGGAATTAGTGTCCAAAGTGCCTCTATTGTTGGGGCCGTTGGAGGTGTGAAGGCTGCCTGATGGCTCGTCAAAACGGCAGTAAAAGTCGTTAAGGGTGTTGGCTAAGAGCAAGTCATCAGTGGAGTGGGGGGTTTTAGGCTTGTAGTTTGTAATATTCCTAAAACCTTTCCACACAGAGGCCGAGTAATTCTCTGAGATCTGCTGCTGCATCTTCTCAGAGTGCTGATGTTTAGCAACATCCACTTCTTTAGTGAACCTGTACTTGGCCTCTCTGTAGCAGTCCCTGTCTCCGCTTCTGAACGCCTTTCTCTTTTCCAGCCACAGCTTTTTGAGTTTAGGAGTAAACCAGGGTTTGTCATTGTTATAACTCACCCTGGTGCGTGATGGCACAATGCTGTCCTCACAGAAGTGGATATAGGAGGTGACAGTGTCCGTAAACTCGTCCAAGCTGTTAGAAGCAGCCTTCAATGTGTCCCAGTCTGTGGTCTCCAAACACGTGCGAAGCTCCTCCACAGCCTCGTTGCTCCACAGTTTTTTAGTCCTCACGACAGGTTTGGAGAGCTTCAGCCTCCGTCTGTACGCGGGGATTAGGTGGATCATGACGTGGTCAGAAAGTCCGAGTGAAGCGCGGGGCACCGCGCGATAGGCCCCGCTGATCGTGCTGTAACAGTGGTCTAATGTCCTCTCCTCTCTGGTCGGGCATTTAATATACTGCTTATATTTTGGAAGCTCATGGCTCAGATTGGCTTTGTTAAAGTCCCCAAGAGCAATGATGAGAGAGTCCGGGAATGTCCGCTCCGTGTGGAGAATCTGCTCCGCGAGTGCGCACTGAGCTGCCTGCGCATCTGCGTCTGGCGGGATGTAAACAGCGGCCAGGATGAATGAAGCAAACTCCCGCGGAGAATAAAACGGTTTGCAGTGGATAAAAAGATATTTCAGAGAGGAAGAGCAGTGCTGAGCAATCGCTGTCACATCTGTGCACCAGCCACTATTGATGTAGAAGCAGAGACCTCCACCTTTGGACTTACCGGAGAGAGCGGCTTGCCGGTCCGCGCGCAGCAGATGGAAGCCCTCCAGCTTGAGCGCACAGTCTGGGATGTTCTCACTGAGCCACGAATCCGTAAAACATAAGACACAGGAGGAGGCAAAGTCTCTGTTCATGCTTCTCATCAGGGCCAGTTCGTCAATCTTATTGCCGAGTGAGCGTACATTGGAAAGGAAGATCCCAGGAAGAGCAGTTCGCAGTCCGCGTCTCCTCAAACGCACGAGTGCGCCGGCTCGCTTCCCTCTCTTTCGGCGTCTCGCTTTCCTGGTCAGAGTCAGCAGTAAATCTGCCGCAGATGCGACAAATATTGGAAATAAATCCACAGGCGTTGTAGTCCTGTAGTTAAGGAGCTCTTCTCTGGTGTACGAGTATCCAGAGGAGTGCCCAGACACAGAAGAAATGCACAAAAACAAAACAAAAGTAACGCACTGAAGCACCAGGGCGACCATACGCGGCGCCATCTTGGTTGTAGCATAAACAAGAGAATATAAAGAAATATAAAGAAGCATGTGTTTATTTACAGATCAGCGCTAATAGTTGGTTTGCCTTAAAGGGTGTTTAACCATAGCCTTTTACACCAAACAGCATCTTTGAGAAAGTTATTACTATTTTCATTATCTCAAGAATAATGGACATTTTTTGGTCAATTGTCACTCAGAATTAACAAGAGAGTTCATAAGTCATTGTCAAGTAAGTTATAATTGTCTTAATTCCTTTACTGTACATGTTAAGATTGTGCTTGCTTCCATAGTTACCTATACCCATCAGAAGCCCATTATGCTGCAGGTAAAACACAGCAGGTATGTTGAACCGCAGTGCAGTAGTGCAATGCAGTAGTGGTAGAATCTGTATGAAATCCCCAGGTAATGCTTCAGGAGTTGTCACATGCATCAGCATGAGGATTCGCAAAATTGAGTGTATTAGAAATGTAGTTGTAGATGTTTTAATATTTCAGTTGCTTTGTAACTGAGATGCATTAAAGAAGATTACATTGTATGCCTTGTCTGATTCATTAGCAATTGACTCTAAGTACAGTAGCTCTTTTGGCCGTCACTGAACAGCTTCAGGGCAGTGTCCTTGAGACAGTGACTTAGTTGTTGTATGCACCCATATGTAGAGGGACCTAGTGTTTTTCCCTCTCAACACTTTGAGGCATGTTGGCAATAGCTAAATGCCTTGAAAGCAAATACTGACACCTCCCAGTAGTAGTGCTGTGGCTTGCAGATGCCCCAGGAGAGGAACTAGCTCGAACAAAAAGACTGAGGGGATGTTGTAAAAGAGGAAGGCATGATAGGAGATGTTTGTCAAGTCATTTCCTCAGACGCAATTCTGAGTTGTGGCTTGGATGTTAAAGCAACCAGATTGAAATGCTGTAAGCCATTTTTTTTATATTTCACATCTTAACCAGTCCAGTTTATTAGGCACAGTTTTTGACTGAGTCTAGTGGCAAAATCTGACACTAGAATCCATGGAGATGTGTGCATGGATTTTGTAAGTACATCTCTGGTTTTGAAACCACTTCCACCAGTTTTTTCTGGCACATTCTCCATTAACTACTAAGAATATCTCCTGCTGTATATACCTGTGCCTACGTGCCGAGGTGGACAGGTGGCTGGTTATAAGCTCTGCTTTTCACCACCACAGTGAAAGAGCGCTACCTTTCTGATTAGGCAGATGTCAGATACTTGGCAGAACTGTCACCAAGATTCCCCTACAGTGGTGATCTTAACTATTTTTTCTCCATGTAGCTGCACTGACACTTTTGCTATGTCACAGAAAACCACACAGTTTTGGGTAATGGCACTCCAAGTCACTTCACTTGAAAGCAGAAATGTTGGTTCCATATTAAATTTAATGACTTAAATCTGCACATGTGAAGGATAAACCAAAAATGACTTGTCCAGATTCTGCATGCCCATCTTATACAACAATCAGCTATAAAATTTAAAACTTCTCCCTTGAGTCACTGAATTCTGGTGTCTGGTGTCATGGAACGGCTTCTCTTGTGAAGGTTTGTTCCACTGCTTTCTTCTCATGCTCAGTCAGAGTCCGGGGAATTTTGAACGCAGGCCTTTGTATTGTTCCTGAGCAGTTTTTTTGCAGTATGGTGGGGTGAATACTGTCTTGATGAGGAAGGCTGCTGCTGTGGAGTAGTGCTATTTCCATGGCGTGGTGTGCTTCATCTGCAGCAATGTTTGGGTGTGTGGTACATTCACATGAATGTTAGCACCCAAGGTTTCCTCTCTATTTCTCTCACAGTGACTACCTACACATTGTTCTGAGTTTTAGTTGATTTTTCCTTAGACCTTTTCCTTACCTGCTGCCCTCCTGTATTTCACCCCAACTTTATTGCAACTTGGGATGCAGAAATAAGGGCAGCATGATGGCACATTGGTTAGCACTGTTGCCTCACAGCAAGCAGATCCTGAGTTTGAGTCTGCCATCTGGCCACGGCCTTTCTGTGTGGAGTTTGAATGTTTGCGTGGGTTCTCTCCAAGTGCTCTTGCTTTCTTCCACAGTATAAAAACATGCAGTTGGTGGGGTTTATTGGTGATTCTAAAATGTCTGTGAGTGTGAATGAAATGCTACGTGAGAGTAAGGACTTTAAGTTATAGAATTTAGTCAGTTTTCAAGAAAGTTTCGGCAAGAAACTGTGTAGATACTTCTTCGCAAGAAGTCCTTTTAAAATCATCACATGCTGTCCATGTACTTGGACAGCATGTATCTGTCCAGAAACACTTCTGCCATTGGGCTACTCCCAAGGGCTACCAAAGCTCCCAGCACTGCAGAGAATATGTCTTGTCTCTTTGGCCTACACTGCTAAATGCCTATTGTAGGTGCTTGAATTAAAAAAAAAAAAAACGATTGTGAGCATTGGTTACATTACCATATATTATAATATACCTGGTGAGTACTGATTAAAGCTTGGCAGATCACATGCGGCTTGTGAGTGGTGCAGTGAGTAACACTGCCTTACAGAATGTCTCCAGACAGGCTACTACTCTGTGCCAGAGATAAAAGTGATCTTCCTGTTCCCGACTCTGTTCCAGATACTTTTCCCCTCCTGTCTGTTTTCACTTGGCTGGTTCCACTTTTAATAGGTCATCTAATGATGAAGGCAGACTTGTGGCCGACACACCAATCACAAATGAGGAGCAGGGCTCAGACTTACCCACATTCTAGCTCTCCTGCTGAGCTCACTGCAGGGAGTTTATCGACTCGTCCTAACAATCCTTATAATGCTTTATTCAGACCCACTTTACTTTTGAATAGGTGCTTTGTCACTCACATTTCTTTTTTTTTTTTTTGCCTCCCTCCTGGAGGGAGAGATTGTGTATTAAATCATTAACGGTTGTCCTAACAATGCAAATTCCCTGTGAGTGCTGATCTGTCAGTGCAAACTCTTGGCTTCACACAAAGAGTGAAACCGAGTATGATAAGGGGGCTCATGAATAAGTGAACCTGACATTTCATGCTTTGAAAAGTCATACCATCTCCATTGTGATGAATATTTTCATTTGCGACTCCATTATTTTCAAAAGGAGTTGTGTTCCTGCTGACTCTTTCTGCCTGACACTTAACCTACTCTTAGCCCACGATGTTTTGCATCACAGGTACATTATATAAATGAATTTAACCCCTTCTGACAATTTGGAAATAATAGCTTGGGATTTGGCTGGTAAGAGCAAACTAATATGAATGAGTGCAATAGATGAAATGAGTGCAATAAATGAAAAATTTCCCCAAAGCTAAAAATAAAATAAAATCTGCCTTCCATGAAATTGTATGAATGTTCTCCAGAACACAGTTGAGTCATATATCCAAAAGTGCAGTTCTTTTAACTGGACTGGTGATCTTTGTGTTACAAATCATGAAGTGATATCATCATGCTACACTGACTCCTCAACACTGAGGAGGAGAAATGCTAATTGTTAGTACTGTGTTCCCCCTTAATTTGAAAAAGAGGGGTTCCGCAGGCAGCTTCCTCTTGCCATATGCTCAGCCAGCTCAGCTCCGTCTTGCAGGAGCCACCTCAGCCTTGCAAGTGTGCAGAGGAAGTTGACATAATAGCCCTAAGTCACAAATGACACAAAAACCCAAAAAATACAGAAACTCTGCCACAACTGCTTCCAGCTATATGGCGGTTTGTGTTTGTGCGCTGCTTTCTTAATGTCTCAAAACATAACATCTGTTCAGCACTATTTTAAGAAGCATAATGCCAGTGAGCAGTGTTTGGAGATGGAGCCACAGGCACAAAGCAAGAGCTTCTTTTTGCATGCTCATAAAAGAGGCATACACTAAAGCCAATTGTGTCAAGATTTATCAGCAGGGCTTTAAAAATCATTTATTCGATGAAGATGGACATATATGTCAAGTCTTTGGTGATTGTGGTACAGGTAGGAGTAAAGGACTGAAGAATAAGCCTGACATCTGGTTGACATCTAAATGATGTGCTCATTGCAACGATTGGTGGTGATTTGGGTGTCGCATCACTTGGACACTTAAATGACAGAATAAATGAAAGTTCATTCATGTAGTGAATGAAAGCCAACGGGAAAGAAAAGATTTCAGTGATGAACAGTGTAAAAAAATCTGGTTCCAATGCTGCTCAGCTGAAGGAGTTAAAAACAATATTTGATTGAATGCATTCACAAGATCACCATCAAACATCAAACATCCACATACCAAATCCCAGTTTGTACAACTTGTTCTAAAAAATGTTGCCTTTATTGTTTAAGTGGCAATAAGCCCTGCTATCTGTGAGGCTAAATCCACCGACTAAACAAAGCTCTTTGAATATGCCATTTAAAAAAAATAGTATACAGCTACTTTAACAGGCTGCATAAGATTCTCCATTTTATTAACAAATAAAAGTGGATCAGGGCCAGCGGTAATAACGGCTGGAGAAACAATGCAGGACTTTTAACAGATGAATTTCACCCAAGGCAGAAATGTTGCTCCCTTCAGAAATAAAGCACAAGAATTTTTATAGTTTGTTTCATAAGGGGGCTTTATGACATTACAAGTTACAAATAATGCGTTACTGTAATCTGATTACTTTTTTCAAGTAACGAGTAAAGTAAGGGATTACTATTGCAAAAAAAGGAAATTTTTTTGCAAGAGTATCTCATCACAATGACGTGAGCGAGTGCGACGTTCGTGGCAACAGCTGTGCAGATCAACAACGGATAATATATCGAGTGGGGGAGAGAGTATGAGCGTGCAGCGTTTAAAGCGTGGAAGTACTGACCTTACTTTGAGTTTGATTCCATAAAAAGTGACAAAAACATTAGCTTCCAATCTTCACTGCGTGGGAAGAAAACTTCTTTTTACAGCGAAAAACCCTAAACTTCCGAGCAAGCACCAAGTGGGAAAGTGAAATTCATAGAGAAACTGCCGTATCCTTCCACTGACCTCTGCGGCACACCTGCACCATGCAGGGCAAACCTCCGCCTGCCCCACTCCTGCTATACAGGTGAAAATAGAGCAACAGGACCGCTGAGTCTTTAATTTTATTTATTTTCTGCTGTGTTTTACGTGCATCTATTTGAAAGACTGAGAGTAAACACAAAAAAATATTTTATTTTATGTGCTGGAATGTGCAGAAAATAGGTTTAAATGTTAAACAACTTTCTTCCGGTAACAGATTACTTTTTGGGGGAAGTAATCAGTAATTAGTTACTGATTACAACACTGGTGGTGTACCAAGGCAAAATTGCAAAAACATAATGGACCTAACATGGACCAGCTCTATAAATTATATTCAGGTGTTGAAGAAGCACTGTTAGAAAAAAAAAAGGTTTAGGAGGGTTTTTTCTGTTTTTTTTTCAGCAGCCAAAATCTTTGAAGTTCTTCAATGACCAAGCCATGGGTCACAGTGAACTGAATCTAAAGTCGTAATGCTTTCATTTCAACATTTCAGTACCAGTGAAACTATACCGTATCTGCTTGATGCTAGTAGAAAGAAAAAAGTGGTCTTTTAAATTATGAACCAGTCTACTCTTCACAAAAAAATGTAAGAGTGTGTGCGGAAAACACGGTTCAAAGGCCTTCTGTTCAAGTGTGAGTTAGGAACAACCTGAGGCAGCTGCCTGGGGGAACACAGGGTGGGGTTGGGACATGATAGCTCTGAAAGTCGAGTATGTAGGGAAGGCAGCTGGTTGAAGCAATGAAGTGCAGTGAGGTGACTTAAAAAAAAAGAAAAAGATAACATTAAATCATTTTGAGTGACCAGTACATTTACTCAGTGATTATTTGTCTCTTCCATGAAAATCATTGGAGTCAGGAGTGTGACCTGCCCTTAAAACATTTTCATAACCATGTTTGAGGGTCAACCACTGAAGAAAAGGGGGAAAAAAAGATAAAATGAGAGGCTTTTTACTGCCAGCAGCAAGTAATGATTTCCTATCCTGTCTGGACACAATCTTGTACCATTGCCCTGGAAGGCTGTACTTCACCTTTTTAAGACAACATGGAATATCCCATTGGCATTAACCTTAAGAAACGATCAGTGAAAACAGGTTAATGTGGTTAAAGACAGAACTTCCAAAGATGGACTACCAGTGATAAATGAGGAGAAAATGAAGATTTAAACCCCCGTGGATTAATGAAAGGTGATCACTTTCTAAGGTTTGAAATTTATGTATGACTTTGGCAAGAAAACCGGGGGACAGAAGGATATGTTGTCACTGCAACGGACACCAGGTGTAGGGAAATTATTGTCAAATTAATTTCAGAGCCAATTCTAAAGTATTATTAAACTGCCTACCTTGATCATTCATCCTTGAGTAATAAACTGTGATAAACCTCTTTTTGATGGCCGTGTAAGAAAGACTTTCTGTATACAGATAAGTCTCAACATGGAAGTTAAGATTATGCCCAACAAGACATCTACTAACTGCTACATGGACAAATACAGACACCGAGACATGAAAAGAAACAAAATATGTCAAGTTTTCCCCTAAAGGACTCAGACACAGTTTTTAATTAACGACACTCCAATGAAAGGCAACAAAAAGTGATCACAGGTAAGTAAGTGATTCCCAGGTAAGTCTCCAGTTAAAAGCTTAGGAGGCAGTTTTTTCAGGTTGGAAGAAGAGGGAGATACATTATACTTCAAGTAAGTAGCTAAATGGAATGAACATTTCTCTCTGTCCTCAGATTGTTGGGTTCTGAGGAACTTACTTGGAAATCATGCAGGACCTCCAGCTATCTTACAAGTGTACGTTTATCTTACAATCATTGGCCCGGTAATTTAAATTTTAGCGTGTGCAGCAGGGTGATCACCGATCTTAAGAAATAAAAGTGGATCAAGGCCAGCGGTAATAACGGCTGGAGAAACAATGCAGGACTTTTAACAGATGAATTTCGCCCAAGGCAGAAATGTTGCTCCCTTCAGAAATAAAGCACAAGAATTTTTATAGTTTGTTTCATAAGGGGGCATTATGACAATGGTTATTGTGTGCCCATGGGTGAATGTGCACTTCTCTTGATTTTTTTTTTCTAGCTTAGCTTTAGTCAGGGCAGATGCAGGAGAAGAGAACTTAGAAAGAGAAAGAAACCTCCGAGGCTCAAATGAACAGGTTTTGTGCAGAGGCCAGGTGGCAGATTGCTGGAGTTTGGAGATGAAAGCAGCAGAAGACTACTGATCTACTCTACAAGACAAGTATAAAACCCCCCTCTTCTATTTTCTCCCTTTCTGTGTTTCTCTCCTCCATGCCCACGAGCAAGTGATACATCAGGGTCAGGCGTGGTTGAGTGTAGGGAGGATCAGAGTGGCTGGCGCCTACTTATTTGGGCTCAAGACATATGAAAAGGTCAGAGGAAAAAAATGATTGGAAAATATGGAGGGAATTTTGTCAAAAAACTACACAATGCAACAAAAGCTGCTTAGTATTTTCGCCTCATCAGTTTCTGAATGAGAAAAATGTCAGGCTGCACAACAATGATGAAAAAGTCACATTAAAATTAAGTTTGTTGGTTCCGTAGAAAGAACTCGCCGACAAGCTCTATGCAGAGCATCATGATGCTTTCATCGACTTTCAGGATCCAAATGAATGAAGGGTGCTTAACTTTTAGGCATCCATAGTCTGTCAAAGGAAAACATAAGGTGTTGTTCATGTATTTGCATTGCTGATGAGCTCTCTGGCATCTGAGTTTGCAGGTGGTTCATTTTTTGTTTATGAGAGTGCATAAACAAAAAAAACGCATGCTGTAAATTCCCACCCAGGATGCAGATGTTGCATTGTTTCCACACTTCTCTCTCTGTAGTACAAAAAGAGGGGTTTGCAGACAGGATATCACTGTTGTTGTAATATCCACAATAATTTGTAGGACAACATATTCGTCCGTCACATAACAAGTCAGGAATCTTTACTACACTTAAGTAAGTCCTTGATTATTAGAGTAAACACTGCAGTTAGTTTTTAACCTTCCCATCAAATGACAGGTTGATTGTCGTACCTTCAGAGCACTGATTATAATAAACGCATATTTCTTATGTTATTAGCATATGACAAAAAATTTATTGTTGTGGATTCCATCATGGAAACTAAACAAGCTTTTAGGACCATGCACAAAAGTATTGGGCCACACCAGGTAATATTTGAAGTCAGTGGTTTTCCCACTCATTGTCACAGGATTATCAAACTAAACACCTAGCCATTCAGTCTCCTTTAAGAGCTCACTGAATTCACATATGGTATCTTAATAGGATGGTACAGTACCATTACAACAAGTCAGTCACTATAAAGTTCATCCCTCCTCAGTCAACTGTAAATGGTATGTAGATTAGTGACTACCTGCCTGCAAAATATTTGTCTGCCTATGTCTGGGTGTTTAGCCCAGTAAGACCTTAATCCATTTGCTCTCTGAGCAGTAGTGAAGTTGTGAAAAATTAATCATAAGACAAAAATTTAGACTGTTCACCTTTAAAGTAAAAGTTGTGCCTTACCTCAGCAACCAACACATTCAAAAGGATTTTTACTTTGATGATGATTAAAACACTAATTATTTTTGCTTGTTTTGTTTTTTGTAGTAGGCAAATCTAATAATTATTATCTTATAATTACATCTCGTAATTTTAATCATTCTTTCTCTCTTTTCATTAACGTGAACATCAGTAGAAGCACTAGTTTTTGAACACCGCCCTGGATAATACAAAATCGTGTACCTGGATAAATATCACCAGACGTCACTGTGGGAATAATATATCCCATCTGTTTTTAGAAGTCATTGTAAGAACTGATGAAATTCATGATCTATCCTCACTGACTCACTAGCCCTCAGGGTCGGCTGGGAGGGCCTGTCCTTTCAGGGTTGCGTCATGCGGCAGTTGTGTATGCACCGACTCTCCGAGGAGCAACCATAAGACAAAAGAAGAAAGGGTGAAAAAGATTTAGTGGGTGAGATTAAAATCTCAAAGGGATGGTGAGAAAGCCAACCCTGTGCTGTTCAATTTAAACAAGCTTGGTAGGGGACTTTATTATTTATATTCTTATTTACAATGGCTTTGACATTTTTATCTCCATTCCCAGCAGCAAGTGGCAGTCAGAGCATTGCTTCTGCCCTTGGACGAAGAGTCGTCCGAAATAAAACTTTTTCTTTCCAAAATCACAACAATTTTTCCATCAGCTTTTTCGATTCCAAGACAAAGCTGTATTCTGCTGTGCTCACTTTTCATTGAGAGCAGAAGAGCTTATTACACAGTTGAATGACTAATACTTCATATTGTCATAGGACAACAAGCATCAAAGATGAGGATCACCATAGTCCTCTATTGTGTGCCTCAGCTATTGTCATCAGTCACTAATTAGTAAATAAGAGCTGTTGACATGGTGCTGCACAGTACTAATGAACACAAGAGGTTTTAAGCCACAGGGGACTCAGTCACTGTAATGTGGAGGTGGGTGGTGAGATCAAAATGGCTGTGCATGTTCCTGTGTGCTTAAAATAAGAAAATACTTATTTGTGCCTACTGAAATAGCACTCTCCTCTGATTGGATGATATGACAATGAACAATGTAATGCAAGTGTGTTAGTGCTCTAATGCATGGATGAGCTCAAGACAGAAAGCGCGAGAAAGGAATCACCAGATAAGCACTCTCCCAGAGCTTTATGAGATGGTGGCAATGTGAGTATAAAGGAACTGTGATTGAGACAATAACTCGTAAACTGCAGCTGCTGGCACCTGTGCTAGGAAAAAATGCTTCTTAGGCAAGGGCGGTGAATGGTGTTGGGGATGGGGGAGGAGTGAGGAAGAGGAGGGAGGGGAGATAGGGAATCTGTCAGGTATAGAAGTGAAACAAAACAGTAGCACAAAATGAGGAACAGGGCTGCCTGGGAGTTGACAGAAAGACATCAGTCCTTGGTGACAAGGACAGAAACCCTTATCAATGGGCTGCACTCTGCAGACAGGAGGGTGGGGACGAGCTGTGCCCCAAAGACTTTGTTTTCCACCGATGAAAATCCACTAAAGACTCTGCCATGCCTTAACTGTATAGATTTATTCTCGATTTGTAGTTTGTCCAAACACTCACCTTACAGTGATACCGTGACATGTTGTACTCGGGCTGCTGTTTCTCTTTTCCAGTCACCTAAAAAGTGGATTGAATGTGTGATATATATACATACATACATACATAAGAACATTTAGTATGTAACGTTTAACCCAGCACATAGAAGGACTCATAAACAAGCATATGACGTGACACTTAAGACACTTAAGAATTTCTATAAACTCCAGTAAAAAAATATTCCCGATCGATCAATCGTTAGATAGATAGATAGATTGATCTTGGGTTTTGATTGTTGGTATAATCAACTATTCGAAGCTCTAACCATTGATGTATTTTGCTTGTAATGATACCTTGTAGCAGACCTTATGGAATAATACACTGAACCAATGGTAAGAATAAAACTAAAAGAAATATTTTCTATGTCATACACCAATAATGTCCTTTTACACAGTCATGCAATTGATAAGACTGAATTACAGTCACATCCAATATGTGACAAAAAGCAAATAAATAAAATAATATAAAATAAATGACAAATTTCCTTTATTATTTGCAGATATAACAATTTATTAAAAATGAATTAAATTCTTATTTTAATGTTTACAGACTTGCTCAGAACATCCTAACCATCTGTCATGTGTATATTGTGTTAGTTTCCTGGACTCAAAAGCAGATGTGGAGAGCACAAATTATAGACAATAGAACAATGCATTAAATAAAGTTTAAAAATCTAAACTGAAGCTGCATGAGGGGAAACCACACAAGCAGGCTAACCATCAGTATAATGCAACACAGAACTGAGGGGACACAAAGGCTATAAACACACACAAGGTAATTGGGGAAATGGGAAACACTTGGGGAACACAGCTCCAACTGATCAAGGATGACCAGGTCACTGGTAACTGATGAATTATTCTACATGTATACAAAAACAAAATCTTTTTTTTTAAAACTTGATTAAATAGAGATAGAATATCCAGATCTTCTCCATCAAAGCCAGAATGGGAGCAGAAATACAGCAAACCCAGCGATAGAGATCTATACTGCCTGTCATCAGTATTCTGGAAAGGTCCTTGGCCACTAAACTGAAGACTAGTCAGCAAGTGTCTGTAATCTGCTGTGGAAGCTGAGTGCTATGAAGGAAACATCTCAAGCGTTCAGCTGGCGACGGCTGTCTGCTCCTTTTGCTAAAGTCAATCTCCCGCTTGACTCTCTTCTGCTGCACTGATGGATATGTGTGCGTGCGTGTGTGTGTGTGTGTGTGTATATCAAGGGAATGTAAGTGCACACCTACACATAGATGGATGGAAATACACACACAGAAAATTCAGTGAATCATCAGCAGGGCTTTTGCCCACAAGTTTGCCGGTGTGAAGGGGGGCAGGTGGAAGTGGGGGGCGCGAGGGTTTGAGTTGCTCGAGCTGACAAATGTCTCCTCTCGCTCTAAAACTCTAAGACCAGGCGATTGTTCAATCTGAGGACAGCACTACAGGGCCAGTACAAGGCACAGAAACACAAAGTGAGAGTAAGTGTGAAAGAGACAGGACCAAAGAGAAAAAAGGCCTGTTGACAGATTTGGTGAGATTTTTCTGTTACAGGATAAAAGATCATCTTAGCTTTTATGTTCACTTTTGTCGAGTGGTGAGAAGATAGTGAATGGCTAGAACTTTGACTCATGGTAATTAGCCTTCATTTTATTTTGCTATGCCTAAATTTGCTTTACTTTTTTATTTTTGGCCACATATCTTAAACTAAGGTCAACTGGGTGAAGTGCTGTAATTTATTCAAAGCTGCTGGTGTCAGACAGATGACCAAAAGCTTTTTCTTGGCCTACTTGTTGTGAAGCACAAGGCCCAGGTGGTGGCTTAGGTCTCACTCCTAACTTTTTAGATATGGATGTTTGCTCAGGATCCCCAGCCACAGATGCACTCTGCCTTTCTTTACTCTGAAGACACCAACCTGCTCTACCTCCTGCACGCATACAAACCCAGTTACTTTGTTACAACCCACCTACTCTACAAATGTGTGTGCGGTATTATGGTTTGTGTGTCTCCCACACAGTTTCCTAAAGTAGCCCATGAATCAGTATAAAAGTAATAATAAACTGCTCACCACATGCATACTGTATGATGGGTTTGAAAGTTTAATTACCCTGCTTTATTTATGGAGCATTGGTTGAAAAAAAAGTGACAGACAATAACAGTGTCAGCTGCCATTCACTGTTATTCATTTTGCAGTGATGCAAAAAAAGACACAGCATGCCCGAAATGAGGAATTTACGATGTGTTACAGAACTTGTCAAAGATGCAGACAAAGAGGTGAATATGAAGGGAAAACCATACATCCAGGAACAGAATGTACAGACCATGACAGCGAGGTATGGAGTGAATTCAGACTGATCTGTGTGTGGGAAAGGCTGGCTGACAGAGTGTGTCGGAGAAACACTGGGGAGACTAGCAAGACAGCTGGATGGAGAGGAGGCTACTGTCTCAGATTCACAGCACACTGCCGAGCAGCTGGCCACCTATCTCTATCTCTCTCATGCACACGCACACAAAGTGGCACAGAAACGACCTGAATAAAGACACGAGCATGGCTGGACAAGCTTGAGGACGAACAAATCTAAAATTATAGGTTAGAGAGTGGAGAACTGCATGTGATGTGCCTCACAGTGAACACAGATTGGTACTGAAATACACTGTCACCCTTTAGCCCTCGTAAGTCAGAGCTGTGCAGGTGAAACGAAACAGCTGAAAAGATGGAGAAGGCAGAAAGGACAGAATGAGGGGCGGGGAAAATAAAATAAATTGAGTCAGTCTTCCCGAGAAACCGATTCCAACATGAAAGTGGTGCACTGCCACACCGCACTACGTTGAGTATAAATTGAAGAGGACGTGCATACCAATACTCTACACGAAAACTGCTTGCCCTGAAGGTGTGTGCACGGGGCCTCTGCAGATCTGACAAAACTCTCCACCCACAAATGAAATCAGCAAATTGTATTCTTTCACCTGTCATGCTGACATCAAAGGCAATTTCCTCTGTTTACGCTGTCTGAAACAATCACTTTTATTTTCAGCAACAAGGTAATCTGAGGGTGTCACCTGCTTTGTCTTCACCCTGCTACCGTATGCAGCATTTTCAATCATTGGTATTGTAATAAATAGCTTAGCTGGATTGTTCTATTCTCATAGGATTTTGAGAAAGGTGGTTTATTTCATGTTTTGGTGACAGCACATTATTGGATAAACCTAAAGTGCTTACAGGCAAGTAAGCACTTTTTTTTGCACTTAGTTGATGAATGTTTCAGACTTTTAATCACTTTTCTACACAGAGATGGGTCTATAATGGCATATTTACCAAAATACAACAATTAATCAGACTCAGAAAACCCTAAAGTGGGTTAATGTTTAAATGTTAGGAATACATAATGCTGACTTTAATAAATAACTGAATGATCACATGGCATTCAAGAAAAACAAACACACACTTGGCACTCTGTAACTTCATTAATACTTTTCAGTAGAGGTAGGCGGAGCGATGGAAATATTAATAGTATTGGATTGATACTATTGATATGATTGAAAAAATCTGGGGGGGAATAAAATAAATAAGGAAAATATACCTCAAACATGCATTATGAAAAGTGTCTGAACCATTTTGTGTTGACTGTAATGTCTATTTTATCTATAACTTATAGCACAGTTCCTTTAGTCCTTCAGAGTCAGGAACATTTAAAATCCAGATCTTTAAAAATACATGAAAAGCTGAAAGGTGCGTTGTTGTTGTGTTAACTAATTACTGTGGAAAGAAAAGGAAAAGTCTTTAAAATGCGTTCAGTTTGGCAAATCATGACACACTGCTCTCCCCTACATAAGCTGCCTTTATAAGTTAAAAGTATCAGTGCTGGTATTGGTATCTGCAATATTTACTTGATAACGGATCAACGCTGATGGGCCAGGATCTGACAGTAAATAATGTTTTGTGTTCTTCTTCTGGATCTCCTGCAAGTCATTTATAACACAGATTTCACATTTATATGATGGAATCATTTGCGGTGATGCAGCCCTCCTCTGCATAAATCCTACACTCTTCCTGATTAGATTTATCCAGAGATGACACACACATTTGTCTACACAAAGTTCCCAGCTATTTCTAAAAGTGTTCATCCTTATATCAAAAACATATTAATTCTCTGCTGATTTCAAATTGATTTGAATTGCTGTTTCCACAGAGAAACACATGAGTAAAAACAGTGCTTATATTTTGGGGTAAAGCGGTTTTGAGCAGGTGGGGGAACCCTAACATTAGGCGTAGTGCAGCACGGGTATAAGAATTATTTGGAAATAAGTCACAAGAATTTTTATTGTAAGGAGGCTGTGGGATGTTATTATTTTCTTATTACTGAGCAAGTATGTCCATGCTGTCATTGAAACAACAGGCCGCAAGGTATAAAAAATTAACTCATTCCACAGTGTTACCCATTAATCTGGATTGGATTTAATTGCTCATTAACTGCAGGTGCTGGAATGCCATTCGGATTGTTCCGGCTTACTTTAACCTCCGCTTTCACTGTATTACTTTAGTTAGTAGATTACTCGCTCCATTAATGGATCTGCTTCCTTTTGCCCTGCAAACTCTGCTCTTGCTATAATACGTGTAATGTGTCATTATTAAAATGAACAGGATAATTATAAATTAATACATGATTGGTAGATCACCGACAGAACTTTACACTTCCAACAGCACGTTTTTAATATTCTACACAGTCATTTCCTCCACTTAGTAAATTTGGTCCTGATAGTGTTAACAGGTTCACAATGTCAGCTTATACATTAGGTAAGATATTGTACTATTCTTAGTTAGTGTATTGTCTGTCTTGTCTTAATGTTGGTTTAAAATGGAGCACTGTAACAAAAAATAATTTCCCCCAGGGATCAATAAAGTATTCTGATTCTGATTCTGATTCTGAAGATGCAGGAGAATGTTAAAGCTTAGGTTTACACAAAAACATGTAAAAATAAAAAAGCAGCAAAGTTACCCCCAAATTTTTGAAGCACTCCAAAAGCTAAAGGCTGATCAAACTTAGGACCACTATTGCTTCATTCACCTTAACACTACGCTTCCTCATACAGTCACATTATTTACCTAAGAAGCCGCAGAGAACTAGGTCTTGTAATATAAAGCAAGTTCAGCATATTGAGGGTATTTTTCCCATTATCTGGATTCACTTACCCTAACGCTGGCTCACTATCAGCTTGCTAAGTTCATCC
This sequence comes from Aulonocara sp. 'chitande type north' Nkhata Bay, assembly GCF_057382095.1. Lineage (NCBI taxonomy): Eukaryota > Metazoa > Chordata > Actinopteri > Cichliformes > Cichlidae > Aulonocara > Aulonocara sp. 'chitande type north' Nkhata Bay. Next base: position 26,993,385 of record NC_141360.1, on the reverse strand, counting down.
AGGGTCTCCCCTGTGCATTCACATGAAAAGAGTGGCGCTGACAGCGCCTGACCAATCACAAACATGGATAAACGTGCTTGCAGCAGAGCAGCTGATTTTACAAAGATAAATAAAACTATACTATGGGAATAATATGAACAGATAATATGAACAGCTGCTGCAGACAAAGCAGCAGCGTGTGAGAGGAAATGCTCTGTACAGTCGTTTATTATAAGTAAAACTGCTGCATGAGTGTCTGCACTTTAAGGGCTTTGGTCGGTAAGCTTGGAAAAAGCCAACTTTAATAATAAAGTTCATACATTTTCACCTATATTTGAAGGCAGGAAGGAAAGCTTGAAAAAAAGGCGGACTCTGTGATTTAATAATTGTCAGTGCCACAGTTCTGTCATTAAGACGATCAATGTTTAGTTTGTGTCCTTTCAGCTGCAACCCCAGTGATGTTTAAGAGTTCAAGAGCATAAGAACGTCCAAATTCTAAAATAAAATCTGCAAGTACAAATTGGTGCCTTGTTTTAGCATCAAATATATTCATGCTTATGAAACAATAAAATTATTGTAGGATGTTTTGCAACCAACAAGAACCAACAAGAAAAAAAAATCAATAAAGCTGGATCTAAAAATTGATCATTCTTAAACACAGAAGTCTGAGGGATCTTCTAGGAATGATGATTGGTCAATTGGTAATGATTTCAAACTATTTAATCCATAATCTACTCTGGAGCAGATTAGATTTGCAGCCTGAGTTACCATGGCAATGTACCATGTAAGAAGCAAACCACCGTTGTAACCGCAAAAATCCAGGTTTAATCCTGAAGGAACCTGGCTCTTGCTGTAGTACAGGCCTTTGTTCTTTTCTTAATCCTTCTGACTGGCATTATATCAAACCGTGATCATGTGACAGTCCATCAGTGTTTTTTGCTCCAGATGTGTTATAGTTACTGCAATACACTGTTTATACTAACTAAACACAAAAAGGCTTCAACCTTTCAATGGGCAGAAACACATATTCATAAAGAAGCTTTTATTGTGATCTCATAGAAAACTTGGAATAGATGATCAGACAGACACTGTCTGGCGCACTGACATTAGAAAGACAAAAGAATAAATTGCAAGGACATAACACAATATAGTAATATATAAATATAATAGTAGATCCCATGATACTTAAAGGAACAAAGGGGTCACTATTGTTAGAAACCCTTCAAACATAAATTGAAGAAGTAACTTTTGAATGTGCAGCTCTGCCCAGCTTGCTACTCCATGAGGACCATGTTTCTCACACAATGAAACAAACATAAAAAAAAAAAACACACTTTATGAAAATTACATAATCTCACAGAGTTTTTTGCTGGCTCCTTTGATATCTAGCTGCTCAGACAAAGGCACTTTCCTCTTATCCTATGTATCTAATTACCAATGGCTTGTCCCCGAGGAAGCGACTGTGAGGCGGTCTCGCCATTGTCATTAAACCTTTAGCTCTTATGCAAAATAGTACTGGACTCAAATGACCCAGTAGGGTCACAGGTCAGCCGCTGATACCAGCCCACAACACACCCACACACACGTTCATGTGCACACAGAAACGCACATGCTCACAATACACAAACTTTCAAAACAGCATCTGCTTGACCACAAGGTGAGTCAGGTGTGTTCATGCGCTGTGCCCTGCAGACTCAATATGCTGCCTGGTTGTGAGCAGACCTCCAATGGCTGTGCTCTGGTTGGTGTGTGATTTCAAACTAGCATAAAACACAGCAGCCCACTTACTGTATATGACCCCCACTGGAGGTAAATAAATGAAAGTTGGAAGGCAGCTTTGTCTCTTGTTACATGCGCATGCATTCTATTTGAATGGTTTAGTTTAGCATAAAGTAGGAAACATTTGGCTTTTGTTTTTTCAACACCATGATCTGCAGTAATGGTACCTACGGTGGATTTAAAACGTGTTTTTTTTTTTTTTTAATGACTGCCCCATAAGACAAAAGGCACAACAAGAATATCCATGATATCGGATCAGGGTACCGATCCTTTCTTAGTATCACTACTTACCAAATCTTTTTTTACAGCCCGGAATTTGTATCAGCATTACTCAGTGGAGCTGTACATGAAAATGCAAATGTCTGACTCAGTGAGTTTGAACAGTTAAACAGTCTTTATCCTGCCAGCTCCCCGGTACAAAGTCTGTATGATGTCCGATTAGGGCAAGAATAGCACAGGCAATTTTTGCAGCAAGGGAAGTGGATGTTATGTATCCTCTTTCCTGCAATCTCTACCTAAGCAGCACACTAGGCAAAAAAGAGAAAACATTTAAATGCATTAACAACGTACTTTGATAAAATCAAGTTTGTTTCTAGATTATACCTGTATGCAACAAAATGCAGTTGTGCTAATTAGCAAGATAATGGTCTCTTAGTAGTATTTAGTGTATTTACAATAAGTGTACTAATTAGCATTAATCCTTCAGTTCATTTTTAGTGTTGTCAAAGCATACTACCCCAAAATATCCACAAGAGTTTTTATCATGCATTAGATAGGTTTGCCTTACCAAAAAGGATATTTTCCAGTAGTGAGTATCTTCTGACATGATACCAGCTTTCACCATAATTGCCAGATGCAGATATGTCAGAACTGTTTTCAGTTTTAGTTCACTTCAGTTATTCAAACTGGATTCTTTTGTACTTCACCTGAACTTGTACCGGTTGATGTAATCTCGTCATAGACTTACATAAACCACTTTGCTACACTTTACGGTTTTTAATATCACAGGTGTTTTGATGCTTCCTCATAAAATTTAGCCAGAAAACCTGAGATGCCACATATAATACTTTGTAACAGGCAAAATTTCCCCAAAAGGTTTTGACAGAAGACTTGTTAAAAAGAAAATTAATTTTCATTATTAATAAATAAGTATTTAATATTTGAACCGGTGACTTTGGGATTAGACATTGAGCTTCAGTGTGTATGCAAAACAATTTGTAAAGAATGATTTCAAAACAAAATCCTGTGAACATCTTAGCCTCTAAAAGTCCAAAACTCACAGGTGTGTGAGCAATATTGGATAGATAAGCGATGTGTGAACACTAGCTGAACACTCCACCAGAAACGTAATTCAAGTATAAATCTCTGGTTTATATGGCGCATTAAAAAAGAAGGTTGCACTTTGAGATTCGGAGGCAAGTATCTGATTCTGTGAAGCTGAGATTGAGCTGGAGGGCTGCGGCATGGCGAGGCTTCGCTGTGAATCTGGATATTGAAAAGAGACTGAAATGAGGAGGGTGGGGGAGAGAGGTTGGACAGACAGAGGAAGAGGAGGTATGAAACAAAGACATGCTGACAGCACTGCTGAGAGGAGACTGAGGCAAAGAATATATGGACGAGGGAGGTGGAGTGCTCAGAAACACTGGAGGGTAATATTCCAGGAGTATCGTTGCCATACGGCCAGTATATACTGAGCAGAAGCCAGTACCTTCTTTAACGCGGGCAGACGTGTCTGTGTGTGTGCATGTGTGAGGCAGCAGAGCCTGAGGCTGTACCCGCTGAGAACAGTCAGACTGGGAATCAGACGGCTTGTTGGAGACAGTTCAGCACAGACTGGGAGAGATATACTCATATATAAACCTCAATACATGAACACTCAATACATAACATGCTAGCAATTTTCTCACACTAAACAACCATAACATGAGACCGGATTTTGATTCATTGTACCTTATTGTTTGCTTCAAGTGCTAATGGCTAAAAATACCATTTAATACGTGTCATCTTGCATGGAAAGGGAGAGCGATAAGGAGAGAGCTGGAAAAGGAGGAGCAGATGGTGTTGTCGCATGCAGGACGGAGCGTGCATCTGAGTGTATGTGACCAAAAATTCCTGAGGAGGGTCACTTGAGCTCTGAATGCATTATTAAAAACGTGTCGCATTAACACCTGTCACATGGCTACAGCTAGAGAGTGGGTGGTCTCTGTGTAATGGATAATTAGAGGACACTTAAATACTAAGAAGAGACACAATGGGTCTGAGGAAGTAACAGTGTTTGAAGTGAAGTGTTTGTGTCTAAATTATCATCCAGAGAGCTTTAATTGAGAGTTTGGGTGTCCTGAATAAAGTGGAGGGTGGTTTATTTTAGGGTTCTCCTCAGCATGTTTGTGTGTACTCACAGATGATATGTGTGTTCTAAAACCATGACATATACAACGCTTCCAAAGTGGCGATTCAGTGAAGACTGAATTATTTTGGTACGAGTGGTGAACATTGTATCAATCAAATCGTGTTTTTTCCACACTAGCACCCTGAATAATCAACTTTTTCACTTTCTAAATGGTCATTAACATCACATAGAGTGACATACTGTTGAGTACTTCATCAAATTGAACATTATGGATTTATCTCTGGCAAACTTTGGGGTTATCCAACTTTACAAAATAGGAGGGCATATAAAATTCATTTAATAAAGCACATCTATCATATTTGGCCTGCTCTTCTAAAATACCCTAATCAATTATACATGGGTGCTGCTTGCAAGCTGAGTGTGAGTCTTTTCAGCCCGGATTCAGCAGCTGGGTTTGTCTGTGTGGTTTTTTTTTTTCTTTCTGTTGGTTTGACAGGAAGGCTGATAGTGTGCGACTAAATAACGCTCTGCATCATCAAGTTTACCAGTTTGTCTTTTATTTGTCTTTTGATTGCTTCAGCAACTAGACCAGGCCTCGGTTTGTGCTAAATGCTGGCCATTTCTACAAGATAACAGAAGTTTGACAATTCTTATTAAATCTTATCACCCTTCATTTTTCTTTCATCAAGAATTAAAACAACATCTGAAAAAAATCCATCCACTTTTCCACTATACAATTCAAAACTGTAGTGGCAGAGTGAAACGTTATTTTCCCTCCCGATTTAACTTTTTAACTGTCGTACACCATAATGTTTGTGTGAAATGTTGGATCTCAGTTGATTTAATAGTCAGGAATTTTTGCAGTATTCTCCATGCTTTTCCCTTCATCCTTTTGCAATGACTGTGGCAAATCCACCACATATTTGTCACTACCTCTCTACTGCCATAAACCAAGCAGCTGCTGGTATCATTGAAGGAGCCAGGCCATCTTGTTGTGTCTCTAAAGCACCATATGGATCAGTATAGGAGCTCCTTTAACACAGAATCTGGGATATGTTTGTCCAAACTTTAATTTAATAGACAAAACTTCACAGGCTTGCTGGCTGGACAAAGATTTTATGAAGCTGTCCCTAAAGAGAAATATAATAGTCATAAAACGAGATAAATGTTAACGCTAATAAAAGTCAAAGTAGCCCTTTCTTTATTCGCTGATTATACTGCAAGAAATTTTCTTCTGAGAAGAGAGTAAAATATATCAGATTCGGTCTGTTGTTGTAAAAATGTTTTTTTTTAAAAGAAGTTTATTGCAGCACAAAGTTTGTGAGCTAGACAATGCAAACTGGACAGAGATAACAGGAAGAAGAGTAAAAGTTGCTGCTGCGAAAATAATGACATGTCCCTAGTTTCCAGTTCTTGTTATTCCAATTTACTTCTGACGCTTCACTTAAGATGATACTGGCTACTGTTATTAGTTTAACACCTTGAGTGGAACACAGTGGCTTGCTATAGTGAGGAAACTCTTCAGAAACTTGCTCAGAGAGCGCAGTAATTAAAATAAGCAAAAAACAAACTCAAAAAGCTGCATTTGCCATTATGTCCAAAAATATGTGGGCAGGTAAACGGTGTGTGGTGCTCAGTGCTAATTTCTGCTTTTCATGGTCTCCATATCTATTAATACCAGCTGGCCAGTCTGATATTGTTTCGTGAGTCTGTGATTGTGAGTCTCCCTCTCTGTTTGTGTGTAAATGGTAAATTTGAAATGAACCAATTCTTATAAAGCCCTTTTCTACTCTATTCCGGCACAAGCACACAAGCACTGTTTTCCTACATCTAGCTAACATCCATACATATTCAGCATCTTGTCCAAGGATGCAACCACCAGCAGATCAGTGAATGACTTGCTCTACCTCCTGACCTGCAGCCACCCCAAGTATCTTGGAAAAATATGGATGCATAGCAGGAAATAACTGTTACTAATAACATGATAGTAACAGAACTATGCAAGATAAGAGTTCAAGTATTGCTGGGTTTAAACATATGAGTATGGAACAGTTCCCCAGCATTTGTCCCACTTCTGCCTGAATTATCTTTAATTTTCTATGTGTTATTGTGTGTTAATCCTCATGTAAGTAGTTTTGACAGGTATTTAAACATATTGAATAGTATACCTTGTACTGTTTTCACATGTGGCCCTGGAGAAGGGGTCACATGCTACAAATGTTGTTTTTAATACTTTAGCAGAGGTGTATATGTGTGCTTATGGATACAGTTTGTCAACACAATAGCACAAGTGTGGAGGATGTTGGTATAAAACTTTGATGTTCAGAGTGTTGTTCTTCTTTTAGGGGTCACCACAGCACACAGCTGTCCTCATGTCACTCGTGCCTAGCATTCTTCTTCAGTCTTCTGTCACACCAACCCTCTGCATGTCCTTCAAAACTACATTCATGAATCTTCTCTGAGTTCTTCCTCTTGTCCTTTTGCCTGGCAGCTCCATATTCAACACTTTTAGTCCAATATATCCACTATCCCTCCTCTGCACATGTCCAAGACATCTCAGCTTTGCCTCTCTAACTTTCGCCAAACTCTCAACCTGAGCTCTCCCTCTGATGTACTCATTTCTAATTCTGTCCCTCCTGGTCACTCCCAATTAAAGCCTCAGCATTTTCAACTCTGTCTCTTGCAGTTCGGCCTCCTGTCTTTTTGTCAGTGCCACCGAAACATACATCACAGCAGGTCTCACTATCATCTTGGAAAATTTCCCTTTTTCACTCTTGGTGCTATATTTTTCTCACAAATTTCCTCTAACATTAATCTCCACTCACTCCACCCTGCCTGCACTCTTTTCTTTGCTTCTCACTGTTCGTTGCTTTAGATAGTTGACCTCGGGTTTTTAAACGCCGTTGTGTGACGTCAGTAGTGACTGTTAATTGAATATTTAACTGATGAACACTGAGTACATAGGGGTGAGAACATCAATATGTTGATGGACATACTTGCTTTTGTCAAAAATGGTCTTTAGTCAGCTATTACATTTATTTACTTCATATAGTCAGCGTAACAGAGTCAGCATATTTAAGATATTTCTCAAGTGGCACACTAATAGTTTCAGGCTCAAAACTTCAACTAATCATTATCTCTTTTGGCTGACGGTAGGCAGCACAAACAACCGGAACCAATCACCCAGCTGAATGTACTAATAAGCCAAGCGTGTCATGGTATATTCATTTTCTGACATCAGATTATGGCTCCGTGTGCAAAAAATAATTCACACAATCTTTTTCTACTGCCCAAACTCCAGTTTTGAGAGCATAGGGTATGCGGTTGTTTTCTGTAATGTCACTGTTAATGGATCCCAGTGGGCTCACTCATATCCCGAAAGCTGACAAAGAATTCTTCTAAACAATGATTCGTGGTGGGTGGCTTGTCATTTTTAGTGTTGCGGGGCATGAATTAATGAGTAAAACCCTGAAAAGTCTACAAATGACCAATCACCCAATGTGAAACCTATTTGCATTTGGAAAGATAAATGGTGTGGAGCCAGCAGAGGCCTATTAATTGTGTCAGTTTGGTCAAAATCTGAACTTTCTCAAAATCAGGAAGTTGATAATTAAAATGGTCAGTATATGAACCTTTATTCCACTTGAGACTAAAACAACACTTCAGAAAGTAAGACTTTATCTTTGTATTGTTTTTGCTCATATACTTTATTAACCTCCTAAGACCTGAACTCTTTCATGGCATGTATTTTTAATTTCTCTTTGCTATTTGGGCTGATTGAGACCTGATGAATATAAAAAACAGAATTACCAGATTTTTTTTTTTTTTACCTGGTTTGTGTTTCTGAGAAAAATGAGATCCACATATGAGGACATTCATTTTAAATTTCGATAGAACAGTAGCAGTGTAATGTCCTCGTAAGTGGATATCAGGCCCTTGTAGAGCAAAATTTTGTATTTTGGTCTAAATAACCCAAAATGTGATGTCCACATATGTGGATGCCAGGTCGTAGGAGGTTAAACACGGTTGGGAATCTTTCAAAATATTGTCCCCAAATGCTGACCACCCATCTTTAGTGTCAAATGATTGATAATCTGGGGCTTTTAATGATTTCTGTGAACTGTTTTTTTCCAGGGTGGAATGATTGTACAGCATACATCTTTAATGACTTAAAAAAAAAAAAAAAAACTAAACAAGAATTGGGTATTTAAGTCTGAATGTATTTTGGATTTTCTCTAATCCACATGAGCGTCAAAAGTATGCACACAGGCTCAAGTATATGTATGTCCACTCAAAACCTTTAATTAATATAAGTAGAGCTGAAGGTTCTATCATATTTTTTAACTTGACAAGGCCAAGCCTATTAACATCATCTCAGTGATCATGATTGACTATAAGTGGTAGATTCGGTTGAGGAGGATTGATTTGACAGGAGGTATTTGTTTAGAACCACTATAATAAAATCTTTAATATAATAGCATAAAATAATACAAAAAGAAAGCTCTGTTTGGAAGCAGTCTCATTTTGCAAATCCAGCAAATTCTGAAACCAGTCTTGCGTGACAGCACTCAATTAAGTATTTAAAAATTCCATCTATTAATACCATCATCTCCATGACAACACTGTCTGTGACAGCTACATCGCTCGACAATGTATACCAACTTTATTCCACGTTTTAAAGCGGTAAGTGCCAGCTAAGAGGGCAGCATTTTCTAGTTTCCCAGCAAGGATGAGATCAGGTCTTTTTTTTCCTTTTTCAAAATTCTCTCCTCTCTGTCCCTGAACCCTGGGGGGTAAAGGAGAAAACGATGCAATTGCCCTCAGCCATGAATGATTCAAGAGCTCACACTGCCTTCTGAGTTTGCAGTGCTTGCAAACATCCTGGGGCAGAAATGGAGGACTCACTAAAGCCAATCTTTTTCTGTCATTTAAATATTTGAAAAAAGCTGCTACCTTTAAATATTTGCTACATTTTGACGAGTTCTTAGACATAATGTTTGAAATACTTTGCTCACTACTGTCTGAAAATACACCCTTGATGCATTTATAATATTTCTCCTTCATCACCTTGATTGGGGTCGTTACTGCTTGCATACGCAGCTCTAAATTATGAGAAGTACCTTGCTTCTTTATGATAGTCTAAACTCCCACAGCACCCATGCATGGAGATTTATCTGCTAATCTCACTGCGTTAAGCTTGAATTTGAAAGCTATGGTATGAATAGACACCAATCAGGAGCTGCAGAGACATCTCAGCACAGCACCTCTCTCAAATCATTCCGATTTCAGAGCTTCAGAGCATATGAGTATTTAGACAGTGGCTGATCATCAGAATGGATACTGAGATTTCTGCAGCTAGCCTGAGCTGATGAAGAACCATAGGTGTAACCTGGTGGACAAGTGCTGCTCTTTTTACACATCTGACCCCTTTGTTACCAAAGTACAAGTTTACAAATTGTACATTACAGCTAATGATGCAATGCCTGCATCAATATCTTAGAGTGGTATTGCTCATCTAATATCTTAAGTAAAAAGTGATTTTACTACCAGCTTGTAGACTATAGTGTTTATGTGCACACTGTAAAATTGAAAAGTTTATTGGACCCATGTTATACCAACACGTTCTCACTCCCGAGGCTTAATATTTTATGCTAGGTGACAAATTGTCAACATTGTGTTAATTGGGAGGTTAAAAGTTAAGGATTGTTATGAGCATAGGAATCCGGTCAGAAGAGCACAGCCATCAAGCTAGCTTAACATAACAAAAGGAAAGACATACACGGACTGCTACACTCTGAAAGAGAAAACAAGGTCAGACTATAAGCCATCAACTTAAAAATGAATGAGCTACTAAATAAATTTTAAATTAAATCAACTCACTTTAGCTGCCTCTCTATGTGGGAGTGGAAAGAGTGTAAGGGAGTGCAGTCCTTAATAATGTGTCCCAGGTTGTTTAAGTTAAGGAACAAACAAACTCATTAGCCAATCAATAATGAGAAAAGGAAATGAGGAAAGGAAGTAAGGTAAAGGAGGTGAGGTGTGCATTAATGAGTAATGAAGTGTAGGTCACTGCAGATCTGTATTATGTGAGGAATATACTGACCAAAAAAGCTATCTCAGCCCAAGTGCCAGCTATAAAAGCAAAAATCTACAGTTCCCCAAATGTACACTTAAAACATGGCAATCCTCATCGATCTCAATGTTACAATGTCCAGATTTACAGCTAAGATAAACATCCATTTGTTTTTTTATTAATCCTTTACTTGTTGTGTGGTCATTTTTTAGCAATCAGTTTTGTTAAAAGTGACCAAGACAATAAGGAGTCGTGCTCATATTTCTCATTGTTTGACCTTTGGGAAATCATCATATTATTTAACGTCACGGAAAATTAGAGATGCAGCTTGCTAACCAAGAAAATATGAGAATTTCTTTGTATCTCATCACTGAGTTTGAACAAATGAGACGAGTTGGAGCTACACCTCGGGGTTGTATAAATGCTGGTCATCCTCTGTTTGCATTTCTGTTTTACTAAAGTGTACTGAAGTTTCGCCCTTCCTGCTCCAAATGGGTTGGATTGTTCCTAATTTCAGTGATAGTTGCTGACAAAGCTTTAAAAGCAGCAATACAGGGTGCCTGCAGAACAGCAAGCCTCGGTTTGCATCAAAGAATCAGAGAGTTTAAGGCTGGATAAAAAGATAAGCACAAGACAGCTCTGTAGATAAAAAGAGGAAAGAAGGGAACGTTTAAAGGTTTAGTAGAGCTTTACTTCTCCAGGTGCGTGCATGCGTGCGCAAGAGTTCTACACTAGGGAGTCCGAGAGAGATTCTCTAACTTCTTTCCTAAATATTTACAGCTTTGAGATCTATGGGGCACAGATGCCAGTTCGTATTTGTCATTGCACCTTATCAATTGTAGATCCAGCTTACAAAGCTAAGCAAATATGCCTCATAGCAGAAACCTCAGGGAGAAATTTCCTTCTTTTTTCTTTGGTGTCATCCTTATTTTTGAAATTGCTTACAGCTGACTGGAAGACAGCTGGTGCAGCCGGTTTCTGATGTGACTTTTGTTGAACAGCAGGCAGGTATAACTTCACCCTCTGAATTGGAAAGCCTCCTAAAACCACCTCCCAAACACCTGCCAGACATTCCAAGCAGTGACATTGTTGAAAAAGTTAGAGGACCCACGTTTTTTTAGTGCTGCTCCACTTTTTTTTAAAGCATCATCTAAAAATAGGTTGGCAGTACTGTGTCTGTTTCATGTGTCTTTTAAACTCTTGATTGAATTCAAACTAAAATATAGATTAGCCATCAATGCTCTCCTGTAGTTTTTACAAAGACGTGCATCTGCTGGTATTCCTGCTCCATCACTATGTTTTATCTGTGGAAAGCCAACTTACAGTCTTAGTCTGTCTTGTTTTTGACTTAGTCACTACCTACATTTTCTATCAGGTTTATGCTTGTAACCCCTGCTGAGAAACTAATGGATGAAACGCTGTCTCTTTCTGGCCAAGCTGATGGGCTGTCTTGAATGGAGCTGCAGGGCAGAGTAAGGCAGCAGGTTGGTGAAATAAAGATAATGGTCATTATCTCCTTACCACTTGCCACAGTTGTCAGATGTCCGATGACCCACCCTGACAGCTGCATTCAGCTTCACCTCCCATGCTGCACCCAGCTGAGAGGAGAATGAACAGAGCTTTTTATAGTCTTATTGCGTCATTGAGCAACATCAATCAGCAAGGTTTTGGGGGGGACTGCAGCTTTAGCTTTTGCAACAGACCATTCAAAATCCATCCACACAAGGTTGTTCCTACATATCTGCATACCCTGCACTCTAAGATGCCTGATGACAGTGTAAAGCCTAGGAAGGGAACTAAGGAGAACCCCTCTGGCCTGCTGCAAGGAATAAACGGGTGAGTGTGGGGGATGCGCTCTTTAAAACGGAAAATGAATCATTCAAATGGGAGGAGCTTAATTTAAGTGTTTCAAAGCTAAATCTTCTTTTGTTCTTCGGAGGGACTCAATCGAAACTGTTAAATGCCGTTGCTAGGAGACACCAGTCATGGTCCACAGATAGTATATGCAGGCAAATTAAGTGATGTTGGCATTGACTTCATACCAGTATCACCAGTCTTGTGAAGGAGCAAAAGAAGAAGAAAAAAAAGATTTGACAGATGGAGAGCAAGCATGTGGAACAAGGCCACAGATATAAGCATAAATGCAAAATAATAAAAAATAATGAGGAGAACAAGCAGATTAAAATACCTCAGTGGCTGTTTAATGTTACTTCACATACAGTAAATGGTACTTTGCCTGTGGAATTTGAACTACAGCAACCCAGACAAGGATTGGCTCTTTGATGCACCACCTCCCAATAAATCCTTCATACACAGCAATCAAATAAGCATGAATAATTCAGTGTTGCCAAACAACTCACACATAGTCATTTAATGAGTTTCGCGCCTATCTCATTGCTCCGATATACGTGGGTGAAGATAACTTCCCGTCTATGAGAAAACTTGGCCAGTTTGTCTTTGAACATAAATGCATCACTCATCTGAGTCAGGACGCCTTGATTGTTGGGTTGTTAGATTAATGGATTTTTCGGGGTTTTTAATGAAAAACAAAGACAGATTAATGGATTAGTAGAATCTGTAAACTGTAAACATTTGCGACAATTAGTTTGTTAAAGAGCATCTACGGCATCTGTGTGAAGATCGCCTGCCAGCAAGAATACAGTTTTCTGTGCTCTCTGCAGAACTCATATCATTTGTCATACAGTGACTAGTTCAGACTAGAAAATAAAAGAAAAACACTTATCTTTGGTGCACTATATATCATAGCCCAAACAAAAACATGACAAGATTTTCTGCAGTGATTTAGCTGTAGAAAAACTAAGGCTAGACACTTTTTGAACCTCAGAGGAGAAACTCAGACTAATATTTTTCAATATTATTTTTCAATAATACTTTACAGAGACAGCATGAATTATTGCATTCGTAAAAGAGAATCAAATCATACTTTATATTGATAGTACTGGCATCAACATACAACTGATATGTGAATATATGAATAAAATAAATGAATCCAAGTGCAATCACAAATAAGTGAACAGAAAATAGTTCAGGAGACCAAGTATGAAGTTTAGGTGAAAGGAGATGAAAACTGGGGGTTGCTGCTATACATTTGTAGAGTCTTGTAGCTGACAAAAGTAAGAGAAATGTGAGCCGGTGAGTTATTCAGGGCGATGTAAAAGTCTTGAGTCACTCCTCATTGACAAATGGGTTCTTAAAGCATGTACAAATGTACGTGGAAATACAGTGTGTAAGAAACAAACAAACTTTACATATTTGTTATGAGCTCCTTCTTAAACACAGCCTGAAGTCTTTTGGGGAAGAGTTCCTTATAATTTCTTTGAGTAGTCTTCAGGAATAGTTCTCCAGGTGTCTTGAAGGGCATTTCAAAGCACTTCTATGGATGTTGACTGTCTCGTGTTCCCACACTGCTTCATTAATGATGAGATCCAAATTCTGAGAAGGCCAATTCATGACTGAATGCTTTTACTGCATGTGTGTTTGGGATTGCCGTAATGCTGAAAAATGAGGCTGTTGCCAGTCAGGCCCTTTTTGGATGGTGGATCAAAATCTGACGGTACTTTTCTGCCTTCATAGTTTCATCAGTTTTGATAAGATCTGAAACACCACTGGATGGACTGCAGCTCTTTAGCTTGGAACAATTTTCTAATGCTTGAATGATTCTGAAAATGGTCAGGTATAAGGATTGGACTGAAATTAGATGGGAAAAATAAATCAGCCAATGTTCAAAGAAAAAAACTTTGCAAATGCAATCAGAAAGCCTGAAGAACTACTCTTCTAGCCAATAAAATAAAAACACACAAAAATCTGTCTCCTTGGAAGCAAAACCTTAGGAAACAAGGGGCGGCCAAAGACCATACCATATATAGGCCTTTTACTTATGGTTACAGTGTTTTCATAACATCAGAAGCATTTACAGAGTTCATAAATCGTTTCCCATGTATCACACACACACACACACACACACACACACACACACACACACACACACACACACAGAGTGTATTACCTTACTATTATGAAGTCCACCTGCCATGGTTTCAGCTGTGTCATACTGACTGGGGTCACAAAGGATACACTTGTGCATCCTCAATCATAGCTGCTCTGGCAAACATCATCTCTCCTTATTTTTTCTACCTGATGCAGTTTAGGAATGAAGGCATTCTCCAGGATGGTGTACTAAGACTGATTTCTGAGCAGTAGGACACAGGAGGCAAGAAGGCACAAAATAAAACAAAACAAATCAAAAGCCCAGGGAAGGTGGGTAATAATCAAAATGCTTAATAGCAACAAACAAGTGGCACTAGCTGTTAGCAGAGACTACGATATTGCTTAATGGGGGTAGCAGAGCTTACTAGTTGGAGATTTCTTGATTACAGATGGTGAAGCTCTGTTTGACTCTGACACACCCGTCTTCACTCGTGCAAAAAAGCAGACACTCTAGCCACAGCGAGAGACATGCAGAGGAGCGTAGCATCAGGTCAGCCGGAAGATGATGTTGACGAGGAGCCAATGGCCAGTGGCAGTTTTTCTCTGCTGCTAAGTGCATGTAAAATCCCTGGTAGCAAATATTGTTTTTGACTTCGAAAACATAGCTTACTCCGGGGATGGGCGTCCAGGTACACACCGGCTCACTCCTTGGCGGCCGCTTATCGGGGCCTGGAGCCTGGGGCTCGCTCGGGCCACTTCGGAGGTGGGGTGCCCCCGGCCTCTCGGCCTGGGGCTCGGTCACTCAGGCGCAGCTGGCTGCCGGCGGAGCTCACGGGCGCGTCACTGCAACTCCCCCTGGCTTCTGCTCCGCGGCTGCTGAGTGAGCCCTCATCTGGGACTCTCCTCAGCTCTTTCTGGGACAGTGGCGCAGCTGCCCCTCTGTTGGTCTTCCTTGGTCTCTTGTGTTCTGGGGGCCTCTGGATGTCTGGAGTTTTGATCTCCTCCACACCTGCTTCACGCCCTGGAGGACGGGGCTGTGGCCCCCCCACACCCTCTAGCAGATTATTACATGAAGGAACCTTTTAAAAAACAAAAAACAAGCGCGTCCATGCTCACAGGTGTACACACGGGTGATCACACCCACAAACTACACCCTTTTTGGCTCCTACCTCAAAGCACACTGTGTTCTGTTGATCTTATGTGCTGCACAATAATGTTTAACATTTAGTATTTACTGTCATATTCCCATATATCATTGTGATGCTGTTTATTCTATTACTCTTGTTCTCTTCTGCTTGCTTTCTTTTTTCTTTCTCAGCAGGTGATCCAGGTGATTGATATATGCATTTTTTTTTCTCTGCCCGTTCTGTTGGTTTTTGTTTTTTGCCCTTCTCCCCCGTCCCTCTTCTCAGCTGTTTCTCTTTCCCTCTTTCTTTCTCCCCTTCTTTCCCCCAGTCAAGTCTGTCCCGTATTCAGTAAGTGAAAATAAAATAAACAATAAAAGGTGAATCAAATGGACCATTACGGCAAGGCTGGGATGGTCAGTTTGGTAAAGTAAATCCGTTGGGCATCTTTCTTTGCCTTTAGACAACAATTCTGATGGCAAAAGAGCCAAACGGGACAGGCCAAAAAAAAAAAAAAAAAAAGAAAAAGAAAAAGAAAACATAGCTTACTGGTAACAGCCCAGTGAACTGAGAAGAGCAGTTAAGTGGGCTAATATTTCAAACTGAGCAGGCCCTTGCCATACCACAGGTCGGGAATATGGATCCAATATTATTCTCACATAAGCTCATATGAATGCATCCCCCTTGGGATGCCTCACGATGTAAGCTCTACACATGTTACCCACAGTTTTAGTGAGTGTTTATAGCATCTCTTTCTAAATTAGCAGGCATTAATATGAAGCTTAATAATTTTAATAAGGAGGATCTGTAGTCACGCTTCTGCTTTCCAGGTGTTTGGTGGCTAATTTAAGCTTTACATCACTTCCACTTTCCCACGCTGTTAACCTTATTGTGACATCACTGTTCTAGTCCAATCATCTTTCTGCCCCTTTTTTCAGGCCAATCAACCTCTACTTTGCATACTTTAAATCTCACTGCTCATCTGTTACTCTACCTTGCAGATGCCTTCATGCAAACCACCTCCTCTGCATCTCCGCCTCTTCCTTTTTACTTAGGCTCCATTTAAGCCTCCATCTTCATCTCAATCACCAGCGTCTAAACTCCAGGGGGTCGTGCCCTAATCCCCATCACCACTGAGATTCAGTTCTGCTGTGATGGGGCGTGGGAATCGAATTGCCAAATACCTTAACTGAATTCTGTATATCAATAACTTGATATACTTTAATTCCTTCTGAGCTTTCCATATTGAAATGAAGCTGGTCCTCCCTTTGCAGCTATAAAAGCTTCTACTCTTCTGTAAGGATTGCTAGTACACACCTACGCTGAGGTAGAAAACATCCTTCAACAAGCGGTCCCACAATGTTGGGAGCATAGACTCATACAAAATTTCTTGGTAAGCTGAAACATTAATATTTCCCTTCACTGGAACTAAGGGGCCTGGACCAAACTTGTAAAAGCAACCCCACAGCATTATCCCTTGTCCTCCAAACTTTACGGCTAGCGCAGTCCGGCAATGAATGTTCTCCTGGCATTTGTGAAACCTCTCTTGCAGACTGCCTGTTAGAGGAGCATGATCTGTCACACCTTTCCACTGCTCCAGAGTCCAGTGGAGGTTGGCCTTACACTATTTTATCTGACCTTTGGCATTGTACTTGGTAATGGAAAGCTTGCATGTAGCTGTCTGGTCGTGGAAATCCCAGTGTACAACTTTTGCGCTAATATTAATGGCAGAGGATGTTTGGAGCTCTGCAATTCCTGAGTCAGTAGAGCATTTCTGAATTATACACATTACATGCTTCAGCACACAGCGACCCAACTCTGTAAGTTTATGTGGTTTGCTGTTTTATAATGGATTTGCAGTGGTCCCCAGATGCCTCCACTTACAGCTGATCATAGAATATGGTTGCAACGGTGACATCCAAGTATAAAGTCATTCTTGAATTCAGTTAGATCAAACAGTTCTTTCACAAATGTTGTACAAGCAGACTGTAGAAGGGTAGGGGTATAAATACACAACAAAAAACTGCCTTAATTTGCTCCCCTTAAACGTAAAATGTGTATTTTTTCCCTACTAACTCACAACACATCAATAATTTAAAAAAAGACCAAAGAAACCCCAACTCGAGCCAGGTAAAATGGTACTAGCACAATTACATTATACGTCAAATTAACAGCAGTTAGCAAGCATGCCCCTCCCCCCAAAAAAAGTTTGACAAGAACAGCAGGTATCTGAATGTGGCTGCTAATTAAACGGAAGTGTCACGGATGCCAGTGTTCCTTCACTGTCAGCTACCTGCCAAACGCTGTTCTGTCTCACAGCCTTCCTATGATACACCCGGAACAAATGTGACACAACTCGTAGACACTTCAGTGCACAAAAGAGGAGAGGAATGTATTTCAGCGGAGCTTATGGAGGATAAACATCATTATTTATTAACAGCCTAACATAATTAGTATAGCATTAAACTGTACTAATAAATTACACTTGAGTAAAAGCACCATAATTGCAGATATTAGAGATGCAAAGTAAGTGAGTAAATACCACTTGTGTAAGAAGTTGATGATATAAGATGATGGGATTTTGAATTCCCTTTTAAAATAATGTCCAAACTTGAAGTATGTTTGGGTAAGTATAAGTTTATGGTTTACAGCGTCATAAAATAGCTTTGTATTCGTCATAAAACATAATATAATCCTCTTGTATTCGTGTGTGCTGGTGATGGAATCAGGAATTGATGACTTGTTAACAGCTATACTGTCAACAAAAGGAACCATCACCATATGTGATACCAAAGTGTTCTCATCCCAGGGCTGTTCTGTGAGATGCTGTTGGCATTTCCTAATTTCTTACAAGGTGTCCTTTTGTTATTTGAGCCTTTTTACACTGTAAGCCTGAGGTAATGGTACTAGAGGTCCATAGGTGTGGCAGGAGAACATGGGTTGCTTTTTGCTCTAATCTTTGATTTGCTTGGTTTATACTTGGCAGTTGAATTTGTTTTTAATTCCTTTAAGACTAAAAACTATACTTGGTTAAGTTAAATGAATAGATAGATGATGAAAGATGAAGTGAAAAATTACCTCACCCAGTGTATTTAAATAAGATGCAAACAGGGCATTATAAGTTCAGAATAATTTATAATAGTGTCTTACCAGTACTATGGTACTGGCAGAATACTTGGTGTTGCATTAGCATAATGAACTAACTAGATACAATTACAGTGGGGCAAAAAAGTATTTAGTCAGCCACCGATTGTGCAAGTTCCCCCACCTAAAATGATGACAGAGGTCAGTAATTTGCACCAGAGGTACACTTCAACTGTGAGAGACAGAATGTGAAAAAAAAATCCATGAATCCACATGGTAGGATTTGTAAAGAATTTATTCGTAAATTAGGGTGGAAAATAAGTATTTGGTCAATAACAAAAATACAACTCAATACTTTGTAACATAACCTTTGTTGGGAATAACAGAGGTCAAACGTTTACTATAGGTCTTTACCAGGTTTGCACACACAGTAGCTGGTATTTTGGCCCATTCTTCCATGCAGATCTTCTCGAGAGCAGTGATGTTTTGGGGCTGTCGCCGAGCAACACGGACCGTAGTACCATTCCTGACTACGGTAGCCGTAATGCTCCGACAATCCATCAAGCGGTGCAGCTTCATAACTTACCAAAGTCTTACTAAAACATTTTTTGACAGATTCGAGGTCACTAAGCACAACCAGAATTCATACACAAGGTACTGTTGATTTTTGTGAAATTTAAAGGATTTTAAGTGTGCCTTATAGTCCGAAAATACTATACTATGGGTACTTATTGTTACATTTATGGGACGGTGCATGTCAGAATAAACCATAAGCTGGGCCTACCTCATGTTGTTTATTTTACAAAGTACTCCAAATTAACCTTTCTCAGGATCGCCTAACTGGGCATAGACATCAAAGGACAGCTTATGAGTAATTTAGAGATGCGAGCAGATTTTACAAATAGGCAGTATTGGATGTCCAGAGAATGAGAAATCTCAGTGTCCAAATAACACTCAACATAAGTGTGTGTGAAAAGACTTTAATTAACAAAAAAGTAAATGGACCGGCATTTACACACTGGCCATGTTGTTAAGCCAATGTTTCATTCACTTGCATTTATAAATTCATCTTAAACTTTCAGTGAAGAGACACAAATCCTTTTAGAGTTACGTCACAACGGACATCCAGAGTAAAAATTTGCCGAATCAAATAGGTCGAGCTACCTGCTGGCAACCCCTTGTAAATAAAGGAGCAGCCCAAAGTAGCATTATCCAGTAAACACCAGTTGTCTGGTTGAAAATGTCTGTGTTTAGAAAAGAACATCCACAAAGCAAGAGAAGGAAACAGTAACTCAAATAATTGTTTGCTACAACCGAGAAGGGCATCATTTAATTCAAACCTTAAAGCAGATTGTCAGTGAAGACCACACTGTTTTTAGGCTCACCAGAACAGACAACAGAACACTGCAAAACTATTGCTTGGTCTGGTGAGTCTCAGTTTCTCTTGTTATATTGTGATGGTGTGCTCAGTATTCCAGTGTAAACAACGTAAATGCATTGATCCATACTGCATTGTGTTAAGAGTTCAAGCATAGTACCGTACCAAGTAAATGTGATTTAATGACAAAACCCATGTCACCCATTTGATGAAGTATGACGACTTCAACAAAGTTGAAACGTCCATACAGTTCACTGTACTCAAATGGTCTTCACAGTCACCATATCTCAATCCAGTAGAATACCTTTGGGATGTGGTGGAATGGGAGACTGACAAATCAGCAGCAATTGCTTGACACTATTATGTCAATATGGACAAAAATTAACCCATTCAGCTATACACACTCAGACACTGATGAATGAACAGACGGCAATTTGAATGCTTCAACATGTGGGGCCCCGAGAAAGCCCACAGGTACAGCAAACAGAGCCAAAGCCCAAGAAAGACACCAGCCAGTAGACTCCGGCTCAGAGAAGAGCTCGAGAGGATGTGGAGGGTGAAGGTAACGGTGGTCCCCGTGGTAATCGGAGCACTAGGTGCGGTGACTCCCAAGCTAGGCGAGTGGCTCCAGCAGATCCCAGGAATAACATTGGAGATCTCTGTCCAGAAGAGCGCAGTCCTGGGAAGAGCTAAGATACTGCGCAGTACCCTCAAGCTCCCAGGCCTCTGGTAGAGGACCCGAGCTTGAAGGATAAACCGCCCGCAGGGGCGTGCTGGGTGCTGGGTGTTATATATATATATATATATATATATATATATATATATATATATATATGTGTCCCCCATACGTCTATAAATTATTGTAAATAATGAAATTCATTTTTCAGTTGCATCTCTTCCTTTTTTTTCAGAATTTCAGGAAATTAGCAGCTGTTAGCAAACTCACTCTGTGGGCTTTGAAAATCTACAATTTGGCCTCCGTTTGCTGAGACATCTACCATTAGAAAAAGTGACCAATGGGTCACTTTGGGTACTATTTTAAATAGTCTGGGCAGTCCGATTAGATATAAACCTATTCGTCATGGCCTTACAAAGTCATATTCAGGTTGTCCCCATTTAGTGACACAATTTCAAAGCTAACCCTGAGGGGCAACCTGTAACCTGCTGTTCTTGGCAGATTAAAACAAGCTTCATCAGCCAGTCAATCATTTATCCCACCAAGTAACTTATTTGATTAACCAGTAATTGCTCAGGTTGAATGAAGTGAGATTTAATATCGTAGCAGGGCTTTATTTAGCATTTAATTAGCATTGGTGCATCAGAACACTGTACCACCTGCCTGATGATCTGTCATTTAAGATTGGCCCTGCTGATTTATGTGTCACATGCTGTCCCCAGTGAAATCCTAAAGTCCCCTCCTCACTCCCCCTTAACACACACACACACACACTCACACAAACACACACACACTTTCTCTATCTTATTAGTTTTTATTAGGCTCTCTTATCTTGTTGATGTAAAATAAAGCCATAAAAACAGTTTAGAAATCCTCATAGTTTCAGCAATGTCATTGATAAATACCACAGTAAATACAGAAGAAATCCTGGAGAAAAGAATTCCACATGAAAGAAGGCCTATAAAGAGAGGTTGTAACCTTTTCAAAAATTTCATTGTTGTTTTTGAGTATACATCAAAACTCAAATTCATAAACGTCTTGACAAAAAATGTTAAAATCCCTGAACTCATCGCTGTGAAATCATGGCTCTGATTCCTAAAAAATGTTCTTCATCTGAGATGAAGACCATCATTAGAATGATGAGGGCTTTGAGTCTTAAGGACAAGCCCGTGTATAGATAAACATAAACTACTCACTCAGAGTCAGTACGGATTCAGATCAAGCAGATCAACATCATTGGCACTATTAGATTCAATAGAATACATCACAAATTCCATAGACAAGTGTCCAAAGTATTACAAATGGTTCTCTTTGCTGACGATACCAACATTTTTTGCTCTGGTGATGATCTGCTGAATTTATTGGAGGATATGACTAATGAAATAAGTAAAGTGAAGTTCTAGCTTGATAAAAACAAATTATCATTAAATTTGAATAAATCTAAACTTATGTTATTTGGAAATAGTAGTTTAAATACAAATGCAAAGTTTCAAATAAATGGTGTTGATATTGAAAGAGTCAGTGAAAATAAATTTCTGGGGGTAATAATAGATGAAAAACTTAACTGGAGAGCTCACGTAAGATATATTCATTCCAAAGTATCAAGTAGCATTGCAGTACTAAACAAGGCAAAACAGGTATTCGACAGAACATCACCTCATATTCTATACTGTTCACTGGTTTCACCATACTTAAGCTATTGTGCAGAGGTCTGGGGCAATAACTATAAAACCACATTACATTCACTTTTTACTCTTCAAAAAAAAAGCAGTTCAAATCATCCACAATGCAGGTTATAGTGGACATACAAACTCACTATTTTTGCAGTCTGAAATATTGAAAATTGACGATCTAGTGAAATTCCAAACAGCACAAATTCTATTCAAAGCAAAAAATAAAGAACTGCCAGGTAATATTCAGAGTATGTTTTTTTTTTAAATAAGGAAGTTATAATTTAAGGGGTTTTTGTAACTTCAAAACAGGGAAGAAAAGGCTTTTGTGTTTCTGTTCATAGAGTGAAACTATGGAACAGTCTGAATATGGAATTAAAGCAATGTCCGAACCTAAAACTGTTCAAAAAGAGTTATAAAAATATGATCTTCTCGAACTATAAAGAAAGGGAAAATATTGAAATTAAGTGAACGTCTCTATTTAAAAAAATAAAATAAAATTCATGATGTGATATTATAGTCGTATTATAATCTGTTCACTATTTTTATTACAAATTATATCAGTAAGGAAGCTGACTAAATATTAACTGATAATTTATGGCAAAGGGGTGGGATTAAATAAGTGTTCACTTCTTCCCACTCCCTTTCAACATGTAAATTAATCAGAACGGTTTTTTGTATGTATTTTGTATAGTATTTTTCTCTCTCTCTTATTTTCTTTTCTAAATGTACCTGTATATTGTTCACATGTTGAAATAAATTACCAATCAAATTACCAATCAAAACCAGGTATAGAGCACTTCCTCCACTGGAGTGCAAAGTTCACCCAGTGTGCTGCCAGCATCTAAGGCTGATCAATCTGCTTTAAGAAGCACCAAGTTTGCATCGAAAAGAAAGCGATCCAAAGTTGAGGTTGAACTTCATGGCAAAAGAAGCTTCTCCCCATCAAAGAAGCAACGCCGTATCTATGAAGAGAGAGCACTATTAAAAAGATGCTATAGTCACACTGCAATCAGCAGTAAATGTGTATCAGAGATCTGTCGCCCAGAAAACAGAGGAAAAACAAATAGAGATGACAGAGAATTAGCAGTGTCCACAAGCACATCAAGAGGTGCCTCTTCCACTGTCAAGTTAAGACCTCACAATTGTGGCAGAAAATCCAAAACCACACAGAGAAAAACAAAAGAAAGAGCAGAGGGTAATTGAAAGAGTACCTAAGATATGGATCATTGATTCAGGTTGCATAAAGCAAGGAGAATGAGCAATGCGCCAGATGTTTGAAGAAAAGTTTGAGGTTGATGCTAATGTTCACTGGTTTGGAAAAGGCGGGATGCGCCAGATTGGGTGCCTCCTCATTTTTATGCAGAAATTTCCACAGAAATTATGCACAAAGATTAGACACATCCTATCATGATGTATACATGCATGAAAATCTGTCATTACCCATATGGAAAAGAAATAGGAAAAACTTATAAAAGACTTGCATCAGCTTGCTTCATATAGTGAATCATATAAGGCTTATATATGATTTACTCATGAAAGTGGCCACTTTCTCATTACTTTCATATATTGTTTTAGCAAGCATCCAAAACATACAAGTTCCATTTATATAATTTTTCAAGGGATCTTATATCTGTTTTCACTCTTGTATGCTTTTCATACAAGATGGAAATAAACCTTATAAGATATATCAGTGTTGGGAAGGTTACTTTTAAAATGTATTCCATTACAGATTACAGAATACATGCCCCAAAATGTATTCTGTAACGTATTCCGTTACGTTACTCAATGACAGTAACGTATTCTGAATACTTTGGATTACTTAATATATTATCATGCTTTTTACAACAACGTGAATGTACTATTGCTGTGTGATTTATTACTATTACTGAAGGTCCGCGACTCCGAACTGTAGTAAAGGGACCTCTGACTAATACGGCGGGGTCCCTGTCGGCTCGTAGCCGAAAACTAGCTTTACTTTGTTGTGTGGGTCAATTTTTCTTGCGAGAGACAGAGAGAGGCGTTGAAAGACTGCTCCAACGGAACTTATTGTTTTCGGAGGAAAACACGAACACGGTGTACAGTCGAGTCTTAATAGCTTGGCTGAAGTGGTTATTATTATATTTACATGCTTCCAGCTCCCGTTTTTCCTCGATGACAACTCCTACCTTTCCACTCCCCTTTTTCTCTCTCCCTCCTCGCGCTCACAGACACATAACGTGTATGGCAGTCCATTCTCTCTGCAACACGGACTACACTGCCCATGATGCTACATTCTTTAGAGCTATGCTTGTAGCATTCTGCCTGTTAGCTTAGCACAACAACAACAACAACAACAACGAAAAGGCGCTCTCTCACCTAGGAAACACACAGTCACAGAGAGAGAGAGAGAGAGCGTCGCCCTGTAACCATGGCAACCGTAGCGCTGCCGCCTGGAACAACAGAACGTAGCTGTCAAACAAAACCCAAACAGTCCTGACCCGCGACAAAATGAAACAGGAAAGTACCGCAGTGTAATCCATTTATTTCAACAAAGTAACTGTATTCTGAATACCACCTTTTTAAACGGTAACTGTAACGGAATACAGTTACTCATATTTTGTATTTTAAATACGTAACGGCGGTACATGTATTCCGTTACACCCCAACACTGGATATATATACATCTTTTCCATATGGGTAGTTTAACCAACCAGTGAGTTTCCCCTTGAATTATTCAAAATATACTCATTCGATGTTAAAACCTCTCAATCATAGGTGTCTAAAAGATCAGAGCTGATTCCAGTACACGTGTATGACATGAAAGTGAGTTGATCACATTGTGACCAGTTCTGGACAAAATAAAATAAAATTAGGTTTAAAGTGTAAATTAAACACTAAATGTAAAAAAAGGCTAATTTACACCATGGAGCCCTGCTGTAAAAAATATACACAGATGTAACACTGTCTGTGTAGCTGAATTTAAGTAATAAGTGCTTAACGTCACAGCTTTTTTCATGTCACTTCTGACACACCTTGCCAGATTTACTATCATATTTAATATCATATTTAATATCAGACAGTTTCAAAGATCCCTTGAAATAACAACACAGGCAAACGAGAGCTGTTCCACCCATTGCTTTAGAGATATTGAGGAGTGGGTATTTTTGTATTGCAGATATGAGCTTACAGATCCAGCAATTTTCAAACCTGAGACACTCCATAAGAAATACAAAAAGTGTAGCATATATCTACTTAACTCCTCATTCAGATAAACTTTACTGGGGTGGGGGTTAGAGAGCGTTCTGGGAGCGGCAAACAGAAAGCTGTTTGCCGCTCACCTGCTGTACTGAAGCAACAGTACAGCAGGTGATAAGAGGAAGGACGAAAGATGCTTTATCAGTGTTTTTGAAAGGGAAGTACATACTGTGTTTGGAGATGAACATATAGATACATTTCTAATTGGTCCACCAAAGACACCAGGGTTGTCTGCGGGTAGTGCAGATCTACTCAGTGGGAGCGACACTGAAATGACGGATGCCTAGGCTGGCAGAGATGATAAAAAGCACACAGAAAGATGTAGGTGAGAAAGAGATAGGCAGACTCAGGAGAGGGAAGGCAATGAATGACGCTGCTGGAATCTAAGAGAAGTCAAGGTGCGAATATCAGTAGGAACACATGAAACAGTGAGTAATAACCAAGTTCTGAACACTGCTTTGATTGCAGTGTTTTTTGTACATATTAATTAAAACTTATATAAGAGCTTTTTCACATCAACTTAGTAGTAGAAAAAGCCTGACAATTCAATTCACTTCATTTTTATTTATATAGCACCAAATCACAAAAACAGTCGCCTCAAGGCGCTAAAGCTCGTACAAATGAAAAAGACAAATAATTACTGGCAAAAGTAAAAGCAAGGGCACAGCACAAGCTAAAAAGTAGCACATCATCTCCTTCAAATAATGCACATATGGACCCCTTTGATAAATGCAAAACAAACAGCATCTTCTTTTCAAGGTACATCTAAAGCAGTGAAGCAGTAAGGGGTCTTTTAAAATTAAAATCAGCATTTCACTGAGGCAAATCAAGTTTTCAAAGATTTTTTTTAAATCTTTGTCTCCTGCTTGTTAAAAAAAAGTTTAGGATGTATGTGTGTTTTGTAGAAGTTTTTACTCCTATATTACAACACACTTTAGAAAACTAAGGGTGTGTTGTAATACAATGAAAAAAAGATAAGATGATATTGCAATATTTAGTTGGAAATGTTTCCTGATTCACTAAGTTTCAGGTGTAGGAGGAAAACTATGCCAGTCATTGCCACCTACATTGAAAACGATGGGTAAAAGTCAATTGCTGTTTGAGAGCAAGAAACTCCTCTGTACATGATCTGACGAAGATGATGACGTTATGGCCATGTCCAGTAGAAGTCAAGTTAGTAACTTTTATAAGCCATAAAATATTTATCAAATTATTGCACCCAAAAAGCAAAACAGTCCAGGAAGGAGAGTCCAGGTAAATTCATAGACCTCAAGACAGCTTAGTCGTGATTGTCAACTAATATTCTTTGAATGTTCAAATGTTTGGGGTAAATTTGCTACATAATCAGATCTGGGGTAGATTTTCTTTTAACTCTAACTCAAGAAATTATTTTGATGGCTTCTTAAACATCTCACTGCTGCTGCTCTCTGGCAGCAGCACCATGCTCTCCCGTGTTTTAAATGCACCTTAGAACAACACACAGCAACACTACACATGAGTGAGAGGAGGGAGGTTTGGGGTCTTCACACACCCCTGTTCTCTGCTGGCCATCAGGGCGGGGGGGCTGGGAGGAGGTGTTGGCCGTCCGATTGGGATCTGGGATGTGGGGCCTCCCTGCTGCTGCGGAGCCTGGGGCGGTCTGCTTGCCTCCACTCCGGGGGAAAGGGTAACATCTCCTGGGTCTAGGTGCCATTTCCCCCTCCAGGGGTGAGGGTACCTGGACCTGGGGTATAGAGTTTTTTTGGGGAGTGTGATTCTGTGTACAGTGTCCATGTATGTCTATCCCTACGTTGGGTGAGTGCTGAGTATTTGTATATGTGTGCATGAGGGTGGGAATGCATGTTTGTGTCTGTGTGTGCCTGTTTGTCTGTGTTTATATGTCAGGTCGGGTCTTACACTCCACCTCTCTGGGAACTCCCAGGCCCTCCAAAGGCCTATCTCCCCTCACCACACTCCCTGCCGGTAACTGATGCCCTCAGGGGTCGGTGCGTTGGTGGTTCTTGGTGTCCGGGATACAGAATACAGAATACATGCCCCAAAATGTATTCTGTAACGTATTCCGTTACGTTACTCAATGACAGTAACGTATTCTGAATACTTTGGATTACTTAATATATTATCATGCTTTTTACAACAACGTGAATGTACTATTGCTGTGTGATTTATTACTATTACTGAAGGTCCGCGACTCCGAACTGTAGTAAAGGCACCTCTGACTAATACGGCGGGGTCCCTGTCGGCTCGTAGCCGAAAACTAGCTTTACTTTGTTGTGTGGGTCAATTTTTCTTGCGAGAGACAGAGAGAGGCGTTGAAAGACTGCTCCAACGGACTTACTGTTTTCGGAGGAAAACACGAACACGGTGTACAGTCGAGTCTTAATAGCTTGGCTGAAGTGGTTATTATTATATTTACATGCTTCCAGCTCCCGTTTTTCCTCGATGACAACTCCTACCTTTCCACTCCCCTTTTTCTCTCTCCCTCCTCGCGCTCACAGACACATAACGTGTATGGCAGTCCATTCTCTCTGCAACACGGACTACACTGCCCATGATGCTACATTCTTTAGAGCTATGCTTGTAGCATTCTGCCTGTTAGCTTAGCACAACAACAACAACAACAACAACAACAACGAAAAGGCGCTCTCTCACCTAGGAAACACACAGTCGCAGAGAGAGAGAGAGAGAGAGAGCGTCGCCCTGTAACCATGGCAACCGTAGCGCTGCCGCCTGGAACAACAGAACGTAGCTGTCAAACAAAACCCAAACAGTCCTGACCCGCGACAAAATGAAACAGGAAAGTACCGCAGTGTAATCCATTTATTTCAACAAAGTAACTGTATTCTGAATACCACCTTTTTAAACGGTAACTGTAACGGAATACAGTTACTCATATTTTGTATTTTAAATACGTAACGGCGGTACATGTATTCCGTTACACCCCAACACTGGATATATATACATCTTTTCCATATGGGTAGTTTAACCAACCAGTGAGTTTCCCCTTGAATTATTCAAAATATACTCATTCGATGTTAAAACCTCTCAATCATAGGTGTCTAAAAGATCAGAGCTGATTCCAGTACACGTGTATGACATGAAAGTGAGTTGATCACATTGTGACCAGTTCTGGACAAAATAAAATAAAATTAGGTTTAAAGTGTAAATTAAACACTAAATGTAAAAAAAGGCTAATTTACACCATGGAGCCCTGCTGTAAAAAATATACACAGATGTAACACTGTCTGTGTAGCTGAATTTAAGTAATAAGTGCTTAACGTCACAGCTTTTTTCATGTCACTTCTGACACACCTTGCCAGCTTTACTATCATATTTAATATCATATTTAATATCAGACAGTTTCAAAGATCCCTTGAAATAACAACACAGGCAAACGAGAGCTGTTCCACCCATTGCTTTAGAGATATTGAGGAGTGGGTATTTTTGTATTGCAGATATGAGCTTACAGATCCAGCAATTTTCAAACCTGAGACACTCCATAAGAAATACAAAAAGTGTAGCATATATCTACTTAACTCCTCATTCAGATAAACTTTACTGGGGTGGGGGTTAGAGAGCGTTCTGGGAGCGGCAAACAGCTTTCTCATTCCTTGTATCAGAAGGATGACACTGAAGCAGCAGTACAGCAGGTGATAAGAGGAAGGACGAAAGGTGCTTTATCAGTGTTTTTGAAAGGGAAGTACATACTGTGTTTGGAGATGAACATATAGATACATTTCTAATTGGTCCACCAAAGACACCAGGGTTGTCTGCGGGTAGTGCAGATCTACTCAGTGGGAGCGACACTGAAATGACGGATGCCTAGGCTGGCAGAGATGATAAAAAGCACACAGAAAGATGTAGGCAGACTCAGGAGAGGGAAGGCAATGAATGACGCTGCTGGAATCTAAGAGAAGTCAAGGTGCGAATATCAGTAGGAACACATGTAACAGTGAGTAATAACCAGGTTCTCAACACTGCTTTGATTGCAGTGTTTTTTGTACATAATTAAAACTTATATAAGAGCTTTTTCACATCAACTTAGTAGTAGAAAAAGCCTGACAATTCAATTCACTTCATTTTTATTTATATAGCACCAAATCACAAAAACAGTCGCCTCAAGGCGCTAAAGCTCGTACAAATAAAAAAGACAAATAATTACTGGCAAAAGTAAAAGCAAGGGCACAGCACAAGCTAAAAAGTAGCACATCATCTCCTTCAAATAATGCACATATGGACCCCTTTGATAAATGCAAAACAAACAGCATCTTCTTTTCAAGGTACATCTAAAGCAGTGAAGCAGTAAGGGGTCTTTTAAAATTAAAATCAGCATTTCACTGAGGCAAATCAAGTTTTCAAAGATTTTTTTTAAATCTTTGTCTCCTGCTTGTTAAAAAAAAGTTTAGGATGTATGTGTGTTTTGTAGAAGTTTTTACTCCTATATTACAACACACTTTTGAAAACTAAGGGTGTGTTGTAATACAATGAAAAAAAGATAAGATGATATTGCAATATTTAGTTGGAAATGTTTCCTGATTCACTAAGTTTCAGGTGTAGGAGGAAAACTATGCCAGTCATTGCCACCTACATTGAAAACGATGGGTAAAAGTCAATTGCTGTTTGAGAGCAAGAAACTCCTCTGTACATGATCTGACGAAGATGATGACGTTATGGCCATGTCCAGTAGAAGTCAAGTTAGTAACTTTTATAAGCCATAAAATATTTATCAAATTATTGCACCCAAAAAGCAAAACAGTCCAGGAAGGAGAGTCCAGGTAAATTCATAGACCTCAAGACAGCTTAGTCGTGATTGTCAACTAATATTCTTTGAATGTTCAAATGTTTGGGGTAAATTTGCTACATAATCAGATCTGGGGTAGATTTTCTTTTAACTCTAACTCAAGAAATTATTTTGATGGCTTCTTAAACATCTCACTGCTGCTGCTCTCTGGCAGCAGCACCATGCTCTCCCGTGTTTTAAATGCACCTTAGAACAACACACAGCAACACTACACATGAGTGAGAGGAGGGAGGTTTGGGGTCTTCACACACCCCTGTTCTCTGCTGGCCATCAGGGCGGGGGGGCTGGGAGGAGGTGTTGGCCGTCCGATTGGGATCTGGGATGCGGGGCCTCCCTGCTGCTGCGGAGCCTGGGGCGGTCTGCTTGCCTCCACTCCGGGGGAAAGGGTAACATCTCCTGGGTCTAGGTGCCGTTTCCCCCTCCAGGGGTGAGGGTACCTGGACCTGGGGTATAGAGTTTTTTTGGGGAGTGTGATTCTGTGTACAGTGTCCATGTATGTCTATCCCTACGTTGGGTGAGTGCTGAGTATTTGTATATGTGTGCATGAGGGTGGGAATGCATGTTTGTGTCTGTGTGTGCCTGTTTGTCTGTGTTTATATGTCAGGTCGGGTCTTACACTCCACCTCTCTGGGAACTCCCAGGCCCTCCAAAGGCCTATCTCCCCTCACCACACTCCCTGCCGGTAACTGATGCCCTCAGGGGTCGGTGCGTTGGTGGTTCTTGGTGTCCGGGGCTGGGCGCTCAGGTATGTACCAGCTCACTCCCGGTGACTACTTGGCGGGGCCTGGTGCCTGTTGCTCGGTCAGGCCTCTTCCAGGGCAAAGGGGGCCCTCCGGCCTCTGGGCCTGCGGCTCGGTTCACTCTGGCACAGCTGGCTACTGGCAGAGCCGGCGGGCACGCCACTGCAGCCCCCTCTGGCTTCTGTTCCGTGGCTACTGGGTGACCCCTCATCTGGGGCTCTCCTCAGCTCTTCCCAGGAGGGTGGCACGGATGCCCCTCCGGTGGTCCTCCTTGGGCTCTCGCACTCTGGGGCTTCTGGATGTCTGGAGGCTGGATCTCCTCCATGCCTGCTTCATGCCCTGGGGACAGGGCTATGGCTCTCTACATCCTCAAGCAGACCATTACATGGGGAAACCTTTTGAATACAAGCGCGCTGATCCACACAGGTGTGCACACGGGTGTTCACTGTTCATAGACATAAACTACACCTTTATTGGCTGCTATTTCCAATCACATTATGCGCTGTCGGTCCTGCTTGCTACACAACAACATTCAATATTTAGTATTTACTGCTGTTTACACTTAGCTAGATTAACGTGATGGTGTTGTGTTTAGTATGTTGCTCTGTTTTTTTTGCTTGTTTTCTTTTCTTTTTCTCTCAACAGGTGATCCAGGAGTTTTTTTTTCTCTTTCTCTTTTTAAGTGCCCATTCTCACTGTCCCTCTTCCCTTCATCTTTCTTTCTCCCTTTCCTATCCCTCAGTCATGTCTGTCCCGTCTGTAACAACTGAAAATAAAATAAAATAAACAATAACAACAAAGGTTGATCAAATGGACCAATACGGCAAGGCCGTGATGATCCATTTGGCAAAGTAAATCCATTGGGTCTCCTTGTTGGTCTTCAGACAACAATTCTGACGGCTAAAGAACCAAATGGGACAGGCAAAAAAACCCATCTCACTCCCACCTTCATACAGACATGCATGTGTAATTGTCATTTTACGCCTTGCAAGTCAGTTCTGATATTCAAACAACACTTTCTTGTGCTTTTTATAGATGTGGTAATAGAGAAATTACAGGAAATTAGGAAGCAAAAAGGGAAACATTTAGGCTACATCCACACATACACGGGTATTTTTGAAAACAGAGATTTTTTTTTTTTTTTTTAAATTCCCATCCACACGTAAACGCAAAAACGAAGGAAAATGCTGCTAGGAACATGCCAAAGCAACAGGTGGCGATATATTCCTAACCGTGTAGAAATGTTGGCCAATCAGAAGTCTAGAAGCCTGCACTGAAAAAAAGGGACTGGCCATCTCTTGGATTTATGTAAGCATCTTGCATGTATTTAACACAATTGCCTCATGTTTTAAAGATAAATGTAACTATATAGTGTAAAAACTACATGATATGCAGAAAGGGTGTATTAAATTGTTTATATCATGTTCAGGTGAAGTAAGTCAATAAGATAGCAACGTTAAATCTCGTGAAACCACGCGTGATTTCATCTCGCGGGCTTTGGATCGTGGTTTAAAAAATGCATCCATCTCAGTCAAGTCGAGCAGCCAACTCTACGTTTTTTGGTATGTCTTGATTTTTTGAATTAATATTTACCATATTTCAGCCAAATGTAGTTAAACGTCTAAAGTGCCGCCATGTAACATGCTAAAAAAGAGCCGTTAGCTTATTTGCTGTTTTATCTGTTATCAAAGAATTGGCGCTTTTTCATTTGAATTTGTCTTTGGCACAAGAGCCGTAATATCACATTAAACCTAATTACGAGGCACTCATAACATAATTTGGTTTTCTGTGTGAATAGATTTGTCAACTGACTCTTCAGTTACATTGTGTATTTACTGCACCGTGGTGTTAGTGAGATTTTGGACATTGAACAGCTTTAGCTAATATCATCAGCGGTATTATGCTAGCTTACATCCCTACCCCTCCTGCCCTCACCTGCTGTCCTTTTGTTTTTGTTGATGCACATTGAGAGACCACATCTATTCTGCATTTCACCAGGAGTCAGCTGATGGATTGTGGGTTCAAGGTGTTATGGTAAGAAAGTATATTCTATTTTCGCTTAAGGTTTCTGTAACTTAATTATAATAGGTTTTTTATAATTATTAGGTGCATGCATACTCAAATAGACCACCCTATTAATACAACTGAGAAATCCAAAATCTGCCATAGGTTTGACTTATACCTGTATGTATTGTCAGAAAGGTGATTACTGGACTCACATTAATGCACACTTGAACTAAAATGAGGTTGTAACTTGTGGGTTCTTGGGTTGCAAATCAGAAATAAACATCTTTGGATTTTTTTAATCCCATAAGATCTGGAAACACAGTTTTTATTCAACAAAACATTACTGATTATTAACCAAGCACAGTGCCTGCTGTTATTTCAAAATAATTTTATGTCATTTCAGATGAAATGCAGCATTCCAGTGCATCCCAACCATGCCTTTACAGGTTTCTGACGGAGCTGAGTTTCTCTCTGACAGTCTGCTGAAAGTGTTTGCAAAGTGATCGGGGGAACAGGGCACAAAGCTAAAGGATGTAGCTGCCATGATGACAGTAAGAACTTTAAAATTCTTTAACTACAAAGTGTATATGTATTGCATTAGGTCAGTAAAAGATTTTTATGCTGCATCCATTGAAACAGTCAACTATTACCTGTGAGTACTGATTCCACCGAAAGGATGCCATAATTTTCGTCATGCATTTACTGGCCCACTGAGAAAAATTGATCTTTTTAAAAAAATAAATGTTCTGGAAACTATATATCCATAAAGTTGATGTCAAACAGGAACTTTTGATATTGCTTTGTAGATGCTGGTGTTGCATGTTGACTGGTTTAAGTTTTGGTCTGGGATCATTTTCTTCTGTGCTACTGAAAAGTTCACAAATCTCTGTTTTCTTTGTTATAATACTTTAGGATGACATTAATGCTCAAAGGGAGTCTCATCAAAGTGCTCCGCATCTGTGTGAAAGACAATTGCAACATCTTGGTGCAGGAGTTCATGGTGAGTGTTTTATGAGTAGATTGTGGCTTTGCAACATTTTAAAATGCATTTAGTTATCCACTTGATCCTCATTGGACCAGTTAGGACCAGTAGTCCTCTTTAATAATTTGAAGTTCACATGAGGCCTGGTAGTGAACTCAGCCGCCGGCCCTTGAGGCCCCACCCCTGTATTAGGGGTCACATCAGTGTGAAAAAACTTTAAATTTGTCATTCTAGTGAACAAAGGAAAATCCCACCAATATTTACATTAGCTTTTGTTTGAAAAAAAAAAAAAGACCAACAGCTAACCAAATTGTGGGGCTGAAAGTCTAAATTCTAACATCTTCTGAGTGACAAAACCTGGATTTCTGATGGGCCGGTGTCTTTCTAAGAAAAACTAATGTAAAGCATTTGAAATTATGTTTTTCACCCTCTCTTAGAAACTCTGTTAGACCATGAATGGCAGCATGGCAGGCCACTCTTTGGCTATAGCTATTTACTATGTTGCTTGCATTGGTTTAAATTACTCTAACATTAGAACTGGTAGATTCAAAAGAGATGAGTTTAAAAAGGAATCTTAAAGAAATGTTTTGTGTTTAACCAGGACTTGACTGAGGCCACTGCACAGATTGAGAAAACCACAATGAACATCTGTCTCCAGAGGATGCACCAGGCAATGACTTTTCTGACGTTGGCATCATCATCGAGGGTATAGTAGTTCTTCAAGATCTGGATAACGTGACCTTTGCAGTAGCCATGCTGTTTGGACCTTTTTTATTCCTTCAATATGAGTTACCCATCACAACTCTGCTACACTTTTGAGGTGATTCAAAGGGTGGTAATTGAGTTGGAAGCAACTCAGCTCTCAAGAAAAGCTCACAACTAAGACAAAACTGCTCCTGCAACGAAGCTCACTGTTATGCATGTGAGGTGACCAGCTCTAGGTGAGAAGACATTTAAATCTCACACTTGTTCTGCTGCATTTTTGAAGCTCAATTCCAGGAACAGATCGCAGGGTTCATTTTTATATACACTGCAACTGCCATGAGGACGAGCCGTTTTTTTGTTGTTGTTGTTGTTTGTTTTTCCTTTTGCTCTGTACAAGTTCTCTGTCTGTTTGGCAGCATTTTTAAATTTCTCTTTGTATTTTTTCTTTCTTTTACTAGTGAAGAGATGTAGCATGAACAGTTATGCAGTCTAAATATCCCATATGGGCCGTGTGAAATGGTATTTTCAGTTTCATTCAGTTGAAGTAAGGAACGTTGAATATTTCTAAGCTTGCTGTTTTGAACCAAGATGTCACAGTATGATCAGTGCCGTAATTTTTGACAGTCACTCACCGTATCAATGTTATTTTTGCATCTCTTGAATAAAGGTTTTGACCTGCAAGTGCTAATTTCTTTAGTTATTGGGGTAAAATGGGTAATGTTAATAGGAAGGTGTTTGCCAATTCAGTAACCTAATTTAATGTTAATGGAAACTAACATTACCTCAAATTGTTTAGTTATAATTGTTGTTTAACTGAATCTTGACGTCAGAGGCCTTAAATAGAATGTTTTGTATTGTTCTTTCCCAACATTTTTCAAAAGAAAGAGTCTAATTTCTTTGCTGTGATTGATTCCAGAGAACACGGAAGAACTGACATTATTTAACTGTTGGTTTATATAG
The DNA here is from genome assembly GCF_057382095.1 of Aulonocara sp. 'chitande type north' Nkhata Bay. Lineage (NCBI taxonomy): Eukaryota > Metazoa > Chordata > Actinopteri > Cichliformes > Cichlidae > Aulonocara > Aulonocara sp. 'chitande type north' Nkhata Bay. Next base: position 26,957,895 of record NC_141360.1, on the reverse strand, counting down.
ATTCAGTAGTGGAGTAATGTCAGTTTAATTCTTTACCTACTGTCAATGCAGTGAAATTAGACATTTTGTTTTGAAAGGTTACTGGTGGATGCCAGCAACCATCTTGGAAGAGAACAATATAATCTGTTATAAGGCCTCCATTTGAAAATTGTGTATTTGATACTAGAATATAATAGCAAAATGTAATTTGAAGATAACATGTAGTATTTAAGTGACCAAGTAGTATTGGGTAAAAGTTATTGAATGGTGTTGGGATAAAGTGAGAAAATTGTGAAGGATTAAAATATTTCAAGAGCTCAAATTACTTCATCAAAACATGTTTAAGTCACATTTTATCAACACAAATTGCACAGGTTTATTGAACATGAATAAATTGTGTTAATTTAACTCAATTGTTTAAGTTGCTGCCAAAGCAAAACATCTGTGTGCAACAAATGTCCACCATTGAATTAAGTAAATCCAACAACATATTTTTTTCAGTGTGGGTGGGAAAGAGTAAACAAAGATGGCGCATAGAAGCAGAACTGAGTCCTATGTGTGGAGGGACAGAAACTGTGTGTCTATATGTAAGCATGTAAACACAGCAGAGAGTAAAATGAACAGTAACAGAATTCTGTCTAAGTCCGCCATTGCAGAAATCCATTTCACCGAAACAATAACGTCCACACGTAAATGCAAAAACGGAGTTTGCGAAAATCTCCACTCTGGCAGGGGTTCTTAAAAATCTGTTTTTAGTGACCGAAAACGACTTTTACGTGTGAACAAAAGGTGCAAACGCATAGAAAAATATGCGTTTTCAAAAATACCCAGGTACGTGTGGACGTAGCCTTAAAGTTTTGATTTCAGCCAAGGGCAGGCCAGCACTGACATTATGAGAATTTTAACTCCCCAATATATGATTTACCAAATAAAAAATAAGCCATTTTACAGGACATAAACAGGAAGCAATCTGTGAGTATTTTTGTAACAGAAATGGGATCACGAGCAGCTGCACACTAGTGAGAGAGGTTGATCTAACCTTGTGTCCCGTAATAAGACAAAAACAAGAAAGCAACCACGCTTTCAGACTAAATCCTCCCAGCATTTTTTGAACAATACGGGAGCAGACGAAAAACTGTGAATGCATACTCAGAGAATTGGATTGCATTCCCAAAATCCCTTTGAGCCTCTTCGCTTGCCCATACACACAGTTTTAAAAGAAAACAGAATAAAGCCCAGGGCATTACAGAGAAATACTTCTGTATTGACAGCAAGTGGAGATAAAAGAGGCAAGCGAGAGGAAAAAAAACAAAAAGTAAAAAAAACAAGGTATTCTGCCTGTCATTTCACTTAACTGTTCAACTCAGAAGCCACTGATCTCAGGGACACATGGTGCTCTGGCCAAAGTGTCAATACTGAGTATGCTTATAGTTCATAGACACTGTGGTTCAGAAGTAGCAAGAGTCGCTTTAGCTGACATTGAGCAACAGATGTGTATGGGAGTTTTAAAGACTCCAATGCACCTTTTGTTTTTCAATGAAATTCACAGAAGACAACCTTTGCTGAAATACTGATGTGGAGAAATTTAAGCATTAGCAAGTGGTCCAAAAACAATCAGTCTACTGTCAGCTTTGCCCAATTTGTGCCCAATGAATAGCCTTATGTTCATGCACCTCTCGGCGGTCGTTGTTTTAGCTGTGCACAGTTTATAGTTATAAAGCAGTCAGCTCGACTGGGTGCAGGATTACAGGATCCTTTAGCGTATACTCCCTAGGAAAAAGTAGAGGGTGGGGAAAATTAAAATGTAAGAGACTGTGGATAAAACAGCATATTCAATCAAAGACCCCAAATATTCTAATTCAAAGAGGGAACAGATGGGCTACAAAATAAACCCAATCCAGCGTATCGCCAAATGTTTTTGCATCCCCTTTATAATTTACACTGTGATAAAGAGATAAAAACAGCTCAGTGAGGAAACCAGACTATTATATATGGTGTAAGACAGGTGTGGCACTGAGTGTGACTTGAGAGCCGGCTTACTCCCTTTAAATTCCATCCAATGGGCCTCCTCACCACTGCCCTCTCAATATTAAGTCATGACTGGGGCTTTTATTTATTGTCTATTACTTTCAAATGAGACGAATGGAACCGCAATCAGTGTTGGGAGCTCGAGACAGTTCCATCATACCAGAAGTGTTTTCCCTTTCTTTGCCTTTGCCATGATTTCCCTTAGTGCCAGGTATGCCTCGTGCTTGCGTTGCGTTCATTTGTCACATCTGAGCAGCAGTGTCATCTTTCAAAACTCTCCTTCATTTCCATTGGCTTTATCACTTTACATGACATTATTTGTCATCCCTATCTGGTGCAGACAGACATAAATCCATCGTCATATATCTGTAGTGTGTAAACAAGTCCTCCTGTTTACAACTTTGATTCTACAACGGGGTGTTATCATCCTGGACAAATGAAGCTCTGAGTAGGTTCAAACAGGAAGACACTCCCTTTAGCTGCATCTAGATAACCATTTCAGTTAATGACCGCTGTGCTTTATATGTTTGACACTATTGATCGCATGTTTGTTATAGCAGATTTATTGCTGTTTAACATGTTGTACACTCCATTACCGTCTTAAAGGCCATTTGCTAGAAGGCAGACCAGCTCTCTAACCTGCTTGTGGTCCTGCTACTTTTTCTACTCCCTGTCATTTTCTGTCTCTGGCGTTTTGTCTGAATTTTAAGTTATAAATATTTCCTTTAAGTTTATTGGTTTACATAAACAATCAAGTAATTAAATTATGCCCTATTAAGATCCTGCTTTATTAGCTCTCATGAATATTTTATTGCCGTTTTCCATTAATGAGCACTAGAGAGATCGAAGTAATTTGAAACAGCTGGTTGAGAGAAAAGTTAAGGTGTTTAACACTCACGAGGGTCCCCGGCATCCTGTGTGATTGTTTCTGCGGTAATAACTCAATTAAATTAGAGTGAGGCTGGTGGTCTATTTCCAGGGAGCACAGCTCTTACAACAGGAACAAACTTTGCATATTCTTTGATTATGTCAAAGACACCTAGATTAAAAAACATAACTATAGCAGCAAATCTGAAGCAGCCATTAGCTCGAGTTATTTTGTCAATAAAACAAATGTAGGATATAGTTTGCACAGAAATTAAGTTGTCATTCATATTTCAGTAAAGGTTTATAACATGATCTCAGACCCCTCCTTTACAATGAAATGTGTCCATTATCACTGATTCCACTCAGGTGCATGCAAAACAAAACAGGCGCTGCATTTGCTGCCTCAAAGCTTTTTATTAGTGTTTGCAAATCTATCTGAAGTCTACTGCTGCTAGTGCCATCTCTGTATCCTGGCTGCACTGGAAGCCTGAAAAAATTGTGGCTCCTGCATGTGGAAGCTAAATGAGCAGATTGGCCAGGCGGGTTCCAGACTGCAATGCAACAGGAAACGTTTAAAGAGCATGCAAAGATCAGACCTTATGACCTAAATAAAGAGAATGTGATTGCAGTTATTAAAAATTAGTAGTTCATCCAACATGAGACTTTTAAAGAGAGCTAAGAAAAGATCCTTGTCCTTGCAGTGGCTTCCAGCTGAATCCAAGGGCATCAAAATCAAAAGAATCTGCTAAAACTCACCTTCTATTCCACAGCTCAACTATTATATAATGTATTAAAGTATGCTCAATCCATGTCCACTTAACCCACACGGTTTTCACAGTATTTAATTTTTCCTGCAAAACTGAGCCTTCTTCTTCAAGCCTTTTGTAAGTAACGCAGCACAGCCTGAGTAACAGTCAGTAAGTCCAATTCAATAAGCAAAAGCACATTAAAAATGTGCATTCATTTAAACAAATACAATCCAAATAAATGCAACCTTTTGAATACTCGATTGCACAAGCACATTACAAACAAAGACAATGGTTACTCCTCATCGAAGCCCTCAAGACATTCCCTTCTCAAATGATGTATCAAATAAGTTTCTTTATGCCCATCTTTTTATCACCTTCCTTCCCTCAGTGGTGTAACTGCTTCCATAAACATAAAACACAGCTTACATACCTCATGGTGTGTGACATTAGAACGTCTAGCTGCTTTAATGTGCTATTCAGACTTTTAAATTCTCTGGAAAAACAAACCCACGGGGATATTTGTAGCAGACATACCACAAATTATGTGTGATTCTAGCTTTCACTTCGATTTTGTACTTACTTTATGTGTGGGTGAAAAAACTGATTACTCTTAATCATTGCACTGCAGTGCCTATGCATTTCCTATTCCCCCTAGAGACTAATCACGCATGATTAGCTGATGGTTTCTGGTACTGGCTTCTGAATGAATACCTTTCTAAATTTAACTCCAAAAGCGCAATCTGAAATGCCACTGTACCCTGTGCTTGCATCATTATGGGGCTTTCTTTTATTATGAGTCGACACTTTGGAAAAACAACAAGGACAATTACTGGAAGTTTTCAGTTCCCACAGCAGTGCAATCTGAGCTAGACACAGTTAAAGGCTAATCAGTGAAAGTGCTTTTTAAGAGGTCCCTTGAAAATCCTAACAGAGAGGGTGAATAGTTTGGGGGAATGGTGGAAGTTCTACAATTTGAGCAGATATGGAGAATGCCCTGTTCTCGTAACATTTAGTCCTGTCACAAGACGGAAAGAAATCCGCCCAGGACATCTCAAGCTTTGACTGTGCAAAGGACACTGTGACCCTTCTTGAGGTTTTATGAGATATGGTCACATTTTATGGCCTGCAACTATCTGTAATATAATTATTTGAAGGTCATTTTGATTTAAAAGCTCAAAGAAAAAAAACAGTTACATTATAAGAACAGTTAATTCCTCTTGGAAAACAGACTGGGTACTATTTCCGTAAAGAGAAATTGACCCGAATATGAGCTTTTATACATATTATTTCTTAAATGACAGCATTGTACCTACTGCATGTATTCCTGCTCCAGTGTTGGTCCTACTCAAGCGGTACCTGTATAATTTGATCACTTGTAACGCGGTCTGGCGAGGAAGGAGCGGCTAGCAGGTCCAGCATGCATGTGGTGTGGTGGTTAGCCGGACAACTCGGAGGCCAGTCAGTTAAATAGAACAACAGACTTTTATTTGGGGTTAAACGAACAAGACCATACGAGCCAGGTCTCCACGGTTCTACCCTATTCATACATACATGTGCCGGGGTTAGGTAGTCGCCAGCGCCAGCCCGTTACAATGGTAAGGTCTCTCTAAACAGATGCACGGAGAGCAGCATGCTCGGTTGTATTGGCTGCTGCTGCACTCACCCTAGGAGACTCTCCAACTGCTACAATAATAGGATGACACCCACTAGCGGTGCTATACCATAATAAGGGTTCTTACATACTGAGCTCACAAGCCCTATTGAGTGGACACAGCAAAGTAAGTAACCCTGACGGAAAACCTCAGATCAAATAGGCTGCTTCCAGTTCTTGTTGCTTCATAATTTGCCAACCAAGTGATCAAGAGAAGTGATCCAAAACTTTAACACATTTTTAGATCTTTCAAAGCAAAATTCAATATCTAGTCTATGTATATGGCTGTCTTTTATGGGCTGTCCTTACAGTCCTTGCATCCCCACATGGCCACTTCACAGTGACATCACTCTTTTTAATTGAGTTCCAACATTCTGGTTGTTTGTATTGATGTACAGAGAATACAAAAAGGGACATCTGCAGTGGGCTATTAAAGATTGCCCTTTGGTTTAACTCAATGCCATTTAACCATAAATCCATGAATACAGTTACTCTCTCTGTCTCCACATCTCCCACTTTCATACACACATGTTCCCAAAGTGCTAAGTGCACATTTGGGAGCAACACATTCATGACACAAGAGAAAGAAATGCACAGTTTTACAGAGATATACTATTCTATAGAAAACCCTTCAAGGCAATGCTTTTAGTTCCCTTCTTTTGGACACTGCTCTTATAAATATTAGTTAAATGATGCCTACTTTTTTGACACCGCAGCAATATATACAGTTTACAAAAGTACATTTATACAGGAAAGTACATAGCGACCAGAAGCGGTGGTTAAACTTTGGTTGACAGCACACATTAATCATTTGCGGCTGGGCACTTGAGGTGAAATTGAAAGTACAAAGATACAGAAAGAATATCTGTGAGTATGGGATAATGAGACACAACGCTCCTCTGCAAAGACATGTAAAAACCCCACAACCCATCATTTTATTTTTTTTCTGTGAATGTATCAAATCTTTTTCTCTCTCCTTGTGGTTTATATCTTTTGTCTCTTTGTGGTCATTTTGCTTCTCGTGATGGTCATTATTCATCACTTTGTGGTTCCGTTGTGTCTTCTCATACTCATGCTTTCTGTCTGTAGTCATTTTGGATTTTTTTATGGTGATTTTTTTATTACATGTCTTCCCGTGAGCCCTGTGCCTGGCAGGCATATATAGAAATGGGTATGAGTACTAATAAAGCCCTTGTGGCCATTATTTGTTTAGACAATCAATATGCCAATGGAAACACATTTGTTATTATTGTACTATTTTTTATGAAGTAAGAATGTGTTAAAAACATGAATGCTTGCCACAGTAACATTTGAATTTACAATTCTTTACTGAAGCTTTACAGAAATCATTTTTAATGTATAACATGATATCGCAAATATCTGTAGCTCTCTGCCATATGTTGCATGTGTATTCCTTTAGAGGAGACATGGCGTCTGTAATTGTAATAGGTTCGCTGCTGCTCTGTTTTCATTATTCTTAAATAACACAATATATATATATATTTGCAACCAAAGAACAAAAAGGACATCCATTTGATCATGTAAAACTTTGAACTTTAATCACTGCCTCGGCTATATGCCTGTGGCTGACTGTGACTGCTTTTGATAACAGCTGTCACATCAGAACAGTGGGCATGAGTGGATTCCCATCAGGCCTTAGTAGATCCTTGCTGCTGAACAGGAACAACAATCAGTGTCCACGACTTTATTAAAAGAAGACAGACCAAACCCGTGCTTACATTTACTCACTATGTTGTGCAGTTTTCAAAGGAAAACCACTGAAGATAGGAAAAGGAAAAACACTAAAGTAATGTACACAAACTAAGCATGAGGCAAACTACTCTTACAACATTTAATGTAAAAAGTGATATTATTTAGTCTTATATGTGCTGAGGCGGCATTTCACTGTAGACCTCAGAAAAACTGGTAGATGGAAATATGAATTCTAAACACTGACTGGGATCAATGAGAATAAATGTGAGTTAAAGTGCTTAAATTATTCTCTCCTTTAAGGATCGGTCATTCGTGCTTGATATGGACATGCGTTTCCCCTCATTTATCTATTTATTTATATTAAGAACATTATAGCATATACATTAGGTGAATGTGCAGTAGTAGCAGCAAGCAGGTGAATTCTGTACATTAATAGGAATAGACAATCTGACTATTTTACAGAATAGACAATATAAACATGTTTAAAATTAAAGGAATTTGAAATGTACATTGTGCCTGGGTTTTGAGTGTCTGGAAGAGAGTCCTGTCTCAGTCAATTATAGATGATGTGAGAGGGCGGGTGTGTGTGTGTGTGTTTAGGGTCCGGATGGCTTGGGGATAGAAGCTCCTCTTGAGTCTCTCTGTCCTTGCCCGGATGATGCGGAACAGTTTGTTGCCAGGATGGGACGGGTCCTTCAGTATCTGCGCTGCTCTAGTCCGGCATCTCCTGGTGTAGGTGTCCTGAAGCAGGGGGAGAGCAATCCAGCAGCAGCGTTCTGCTGTACGGATCACTCTCTGGAGAGCTTTTTGGTCCTTAACACAGCTGTTCCCAAACCACGATGTGATATTATGCCCTGTTATGCCCTGTTCACAGTGTTTCCTTGTAGATTTATGGTATCACTGCTGTTTTCAGTCTCGTTGTCACAAGTGCATAAAATCAAGCACCTTACTATGCAGTCTGCCTTTACAAACATTTGTGATTAAATGAGTCATCTATAGTAATGCCACCATTATGAAAATCGTGAAATGATGTTCATGAAATGTCTTTCCTCCTAGATATTCCACAAGCAACTTTAATGGTGTTATTGCAAAATAGAATTCAGAAACTACAGCATGTAAGCCACAAACTGTCAGACCACATGATGTTACGACATGATGAATGCCACAATAATTAGTGTATATACCAAAGTCACTAACGCTCTGCTGGCTACCTACAGAGTTCAGGACCTTCCAGAATGAACATCAGCAAAAAAAAAAACGTATACGTGAAACTTCATGGCATTTGTTTTCATGTCCAGGCAGCTCCTGTATGTGTAAGTGACCCTGTTTCATGTCCATATTCAAAGCAAGAACTTGTTGGTTAGTTGGGATAGGAAGAATATGAATGAATCCTCTGCCTAAGTAGACAGCTATCTTTGCCCATTATGTCTCAGCAAGGAGCTAATCACGAGCAAGCTGGTCTGCCACATCAGTTATGGCGGGGTATCTGCAGATTCCATTTAGCATTCGCACCAAGAGTACATCAGACTTTCAAGTCAGTTGCTCAAGTGACAGAATACAATGGCGTAACAGTGCATTTCATCACAATGCTTGGATAAGTAGTATACATGGACATATAGCGATTGCAGATTTAATATTCAATGCAGAAACTTTTTTCAGTATTTCCAGGAGTCAATTTATGAAAAAAAAGACACATGAGATGAAACTGTTAAATGTTTTTAACTGTCCGCTCAGCTCATCCAATGATGTCTTATTTCCTTATTCACAAATAGGAAAACTACCACAGGTCAGAATAATACATTTTTACTACAGCTACAACCATTACTACTTGATAAAAACGATTAAATACATATATGCAACTGAATTACAAATTCTAATAGCTCATTTACCAGCTGCTGTAACAGTGGACTTTAATTCAGACAATCAGTCCCCGATTTTAAGAGGCTTACTGGAATTCTCAATATGAACTGAAATGAATATGAACGTAAGGAGGCCTTCATTAGGCGGAGAAAAAAAAACTATCAGGAATGTAAGAGATTGTTGGCGACTCATATAAAGAAGAAATGCACTGGCTAGCTCAGCAATATCAAAGGTGTAGGAAAGCAGTTTTTTTTTTAAATGGTTGATAAAAATAAATAAATAGATTTAAAAAAAAAAAAGCACAACACAGAAAATCTTCACAATGCAAAAGGATCATGACCAATGAAGTCACTGAATGCAAAAGATTTTCATCCAATTATTAAAAACGATCCATAGGTTTAAAGAAAGTTTCCCCAATTGCTTTCGAACCTCTCAGAATGGAGGACTTTATATAAAAATGGCTGTAGTCCCTAAAACTTTTATTAAATCCCTTAAATCAAAACTGAAAATCTGCACTTCAATCACATTTTGATCGATTGATTTTAAATCCACTGTAATGGTGCACAGAGGCAAAATTACCAAAGAAAGCATGATTTTTCAAAAGGTTATGGACCTAGCTGTATATATCACATAATAATGCTGTATCTTTAATTTTCCTGACAGTCTAAATACCATTCACGACAAGAATTATATATTTCTTTAAAACACATTTGGAAGGTTGCCCCATTTTTGCATAAGAAAGAGTAATCTGTGGAACGGATGCATTAGAAGTCTGAAAAGTGAGAATCAAAGGAATTTTAATCAGCAGAAAACATGCTGCTGTTTAGCTTTTATGCAACCCAGCAGAGCTATTGATGTAAAAACTAAATCTTCCTTATAATTACACCCTGCGTTCTTATCGCCACAAACTACAAGGGGAATAAGGAAAGCAAAGAACAAGGGAAAAACAGGAACAGATGTGCAAGGCTCAATTCTCTTTTCATTCAGCTAGGAGTAGTAGCATTATATTCAGCTCTGTCTCAAACAGCCTGGGACTGATCAATCAGAAGTACTGACAGTTACTGGCTGTGCCACTTGTTAAGCTGGGAAAACTGTAATACTAAGCTGTACCAGTGTCTCTTACTAGACCGTAATTATCCTTACATTCATCCATTTTCTTCAGCTTTTCCGGGCCAGGTCACGGGGGCAGTAACTTAAGCAAAGAAGGCCAGACCTCCCTCTCCACAGCCACCTCCTCTAGCTTGTTCGGGGCAACACGGGGGTGTTCCCAGACCAACCGGGAGAGATAATCTCTCCAGCGTGTCCTGGGTCTGCCCCGGGCCCTCCTCCTGGTGGAACAGGGCCCACCCAGGTAGTGCCCAAGAGGAATCCTTGTCCAATGCACGAAACACCTCAGCTGGCTCCTTTCAATGTTGAGGTGTAGCAGCTTTACTCTGAGCCCTTCCTAGTTGGCCAAGCTCCTCCCTCTATCTCTAGGGGAGGGGTCAGCCACCCTGGAGTATCTCAGGGACTGTAGTCATATATATATATATATATATATATATATATATATATATATATAAAAAAAAATTTTAAACTTACTAGAAGTTTGAGTGTGTCCTGTAAATCATGCAAACTCCACAAGCATAAATGTCAGTCTACATTAGAGGTGAGCAACCAAGTGAAAAACTGTACTCGGTTAGAATCATGTCAGAAAAAGTTAATGTGAAGAGTTACTGGATGAGGCAGGCCTCACAACAGTCCGCTATCCTTGATAAAGTGCTGTGATGGGGCAGAGAAAGGTTGGAAGTGGGACATGAGCAGAGATGGGGTAACAGTAAAATTAAATCACATTAATAAGTAACTATTGTGAATCAAATTTACCTGGTCAGAGTCATGTCTACCTTACTTTTTACTAACCATTGATCAAGTACTCTCCGTAGCCTACGATCTACACAGTGACCTCCATTTTTACAGAATCTAGAAGTTTTAAAGTATCATACAATATATGTGTAAATATAATCTTAGATGTAATCCACAATAGTTCAATGTCTAAAAGCTATACTGTGATATACTGACTTCACATCACCTCATGTACAACTGGAGCTCCCTGCTCTCTGCTTTGTGGTCGATTACCTGTTAGCACTTGTTCAATAACAAATGGCAACAATGGGAAAGTAAAATAATCATGCTAAATCTCCCCCTGTAGCACTGAACAGAAGCATGGCTGCATTATGATAATACGGTGTGAACAGACCTGCAATCAGCACACTAATCCTATGATTGTACAGAAATGCCATGAAATAATAATGGTTTCATTGTGATATTCTTCAAATATCTGCTCTACTAAGAGTTGAATATATGTAGCAGTAAACTAAAAAGCTACTTACATGTCACAGAGCAAAAGGAGCTCATTACTGTCAAACTCTGCTCTTCGCTTAATAAAAACTCCTCTCTGGCTTCCTAACTTCCTCTCCTCCGTCGTGTCACTTTTTCTTTGAGCTTCTCTGCAAATTATTATGTTGATTGCAAGAACATTTTGGCCACAAGTGCTTGAAGTTAAACAATGTGGCTTCCTAAACTTTTTTTTCTCATTTTCATCACAAATCTGTCTTGCATTCCCATGGATCCCCCAAAGATGATTAAAAGCAAACCCTCCATCATGCTGGGCTGTGTTCAATGCATCTTTTGTGGCGGACCACCAGGGGACTCCACTCACACCCAGCGAGAAGGGAAGTGAGAGGGGTAATGTTTCTGGGTCGTAGGAGGTGTTTGCCACCTTTTGAGTTCAGTTGTGTGAAGCCGAGATTAAAGTTGGAGTAAAACGCGATGAGCTCTCGCGTCGTCCTTACGTACCTCCACACTTTAACCCAAAGTGACCTAAAGAGGTTTCAGGGTTAGCTTGCTAGGGGTTCTTTTAATTAAGATTTGCAGCTTTGTTTGGTTGAACACTAGGCCAGACCAGTTAAAATGACAAGTTTGCCTCATCTGATGAAATTTCTATTATCTGCTAAATCTTTGGCTGAATGCTTTTTATAAACCAAAAACACTGCTTGGGAATGTCACAGCCCCAGTTTTATTCTATCACCAGCAATGTGATGGCCTCACGTTTATGTTGTAAATCCAATATGTGCACTATTTCTTTATGACACTGTTGAAAAGTCAGTGTTGTTTACTTAAAGTGTGGAAAGTCCTTAAAGGTTAAATCGAATGTTGTTTCTTTTAGATTATTAAAACTCAGCCTGTGTAGGAGCTCAGTTTCACAAACTGCTTTGATGGCAGTATGTATGTTTCAGCGAGACTACAATGCATTTTTAATTGCTGTGTAGGTTTCTGCTTTGGGAAGCAAGGTGTGTCTAAGTATAGAGGCGTGTGATTGCAGGTGGGACCGCAGCACTGCCAAAAGGCTCTGCAGAGCAACTAATATCCTCTGTGGATCTCAAAAATTTTCCTTTCTAACTTGTTAAATGAGACCTGAGAGGTATGATGAGTGGGTGTGCAGAAGAAAGCGAGAGTTCCACTCTGAAATTATTAGATAAGAGAATTAGCTCCACAAAGTGACTGCTGCTCTTTAGTTGTGATGGTTTGGAAGGAAAACGAACTAAATAAAGGCACAAAAAATGTAAGCGTGAAGTATAAAAATGGTATTTGGAAACCTTTTGCTGGAAATCAGTATTTATTAACAAAATATGGAATGAGATGAGCTTTCACACCTCACCACCTTCTCTCACATACCCACTGGTTGGACAAAATGTGTTAGATTATCATACAATAGAATTTATCTAACCAAATTTAATGTAAATTGTGATTCTGATCATAATATGTGTCTCTTTTAGGACTTAGGTACAGCTAAGATGATTGAAAAGCAAATGAAAGGCAGATTTTAAATATTCCTACGCTATACATTGAACATCACAAGTGTTTCTCTTTTAAGATGATTAATTTGAGAAGCATGCTACGGAGATGATATTAACACTCAGGTGGAAACAGTCCAGGTTAAATGGACTGAAGTTATTTAAGAGGCTTCCTGAGCTGAATACCAATAAAAGACAGTATTACCCACAACGTGTGAGGATGAAAAAAAAACCCACTCGGCTCAATGAACCAGCTGGAGTGTAAAGTAAGGTGGCAGAGGATCTGTGAATTGATGTGCTGTTTTATAAACCACATAAACTCAATAAATCAGTGACTGTGAATTCTTTCTAACAGTTTTAAACTAAGAGGTAACAGCTGCATATTTCACAATTCTTATTTTCTCAAACAAAAGAGAGGCTATTTTCAAACCTGTCAGTTAAGTTGGCATTTGGTCAACTGTTGAGAAGCTGAGTGGTTTATTTGAAATTGGATGATCTACAGTAAACAAACTTGGACACACAGCATACGCACACCTAGAGGGACACAGCATGCAAACAGACCCAGCATGCAAACAGACGCAATAATGACCCAGTTGCCCTTTTTTGACACCGTTACAAAAATATTGAGGTGATAGTAGGACAGGTCACAAATGCAAGTTGGTTGAAAACTATTTCAAAGTGCTGAGAAACAAAGAAAACCCAGAGACTATGATGCTTAGTCTCATAAAGTTTCCAGCCAGGAATGTTTATTTATTTCTAACATTAACTCTGACAGGAGATCGTCCTCAGATATGAACTGGGACTTTCTCTTTGTCACTCGTTGTTTTTCAAGTGACTTTGAGACTGGCATGGTTGTTGGTGCCAAATAGCATTTTAGCAACTGCTGATCTCCTGGGATTTTCCCACACAATCATTTCTATGTTTCGCAGTGAACGGTTCAAAAAACAGAAAATGTCCATTGAGCGGGCGAAAATGCCTTGTCGGTGGCAGAGGTCAGAAAAGAATGGTAAGAGTGCTTCAAGCTAGTAACTCAAACAACCACATATGACACCCAAGGTGTGCATAAAAACATCTCTGAATGCACATCACGTCGACCCATGAAGCTGATGGGCTACAGCAGGAGAAGATCCCTTTGTGTGCTACTGCTTCAGCTAAGAACAGCAAAAGAAAAGGCTCATGTAAAAGAAAAAGTGAAAAACATGTGTGGTCTGAACGTTTCTGCTCCCTCCTTTGAATGGGAATGTCAGAATTTGATGCAAATGACATGAAAGGATGGATCCATCCTGACTTATAATAACAGATCAGACTGTTGGTGGTGGTGCAATGATGTAGGGGATTTTTTTGGGACTTTATACCAACAGAGCTTCATTTAAGTACCACAGCCACAAAGTATTGTTGCTGACCATGTCCTTCTCTTTTTGACCACTGTATACAAATCTTCCACTGGCTGCTTTTAGCAGCATAACGCACCCACGTCACAAAACTCCGATCATCTCAAGCTGATTTCTTCAACAGAACCACAATGTTTTGACCATACTGTGTAGACAACTGTTGTTTGGCACAGGCCACTGGAAATGACGTGCTTGGCACAGCAGTGCCATTGTCTCATCCACTCTGAATGACCTATTATTCAGATAAAAATCAATATTTTCAAATTGTATATAGATCACAACAATTAATACTAATAGCAAAATAAAACATTATACTGTAAAAATTGTAAAAAATGTGTTTATATTAGAGCTATATCTTATTTTTGTAACTTTGCAATATATTGTATTATTTAATTTAGTTCAACCTGTTGCTGTTATTATTATTATCGTCTTGGAGCAACTGTAACCACATCATTTTATTAGGAAATAATAAAGTATTCTGATTCTGATCCCAACGTTCTGTAAAATTATAACGAGTTCCTCCCTTATCAAAGCATTTTAGCATCTTTCTTTTATCTTTCTTTTTTAATTGGTTTGATTTCACAACTTTGGTTGATTAAAGTAATTGGTTCTGTTTCCATCCAGCCCAGCAATAAATGTCAGACAGAAAAAAGTTAGCAACAATTTAGTGAACCATTTAGCAGCTAAAGATTCAGATTTTTTCCTCTGGAGTTGATTGGACAAGAGTTCAAGGACAGTTAATGCTGGACTCACATTCAACCAGTGCATTACGGAATACAAAATGATGGAATGCACCTAGCAAACAGTGCACACCTTTCAAACAATAATGCAACAGTAGAAAACAAGCATTCAAGGTATTATCGACTGGCTCAGAGAAGCACCCAAGCTTGTCCAGTCTTTTGTGGCACCAACCGAACTGTGAACCCGATCAATCTGTGTTATCTGCCTCAGGTATTGGCTCGCTTGATTCTTTTCTGTGAGCAGTTTGCAGTGCAGCCTCAAAGTCGGCGTGTCTCGTTATCTCCCTCGTTGGTCCCAGAACAATCAAAACTCTTGTATAACTTTACAGCCATTTTAAACAGTGATATATGGGAGGCTTCTATTTCCAGCTTTAAGAGACACTACACATCCTCATTAAGAGCCGTTCCTGTTTTTATGACAGAAGAATAGCTACTGTTTCCTGGTATTTAACTGCACTGTGTACTTCAATAGAAACCACACTGATTATAGGCTAGCATAAAGTGAAGAAGAGGGAGAACAGAAAACAAAGAAGAAGAAACAAAAGGGAGATATAAAAAGGCAGGAAAACAAAAGAAAAGGAAAACACTGATAATGGAAAGCAGAAAGTGAGTGTGGAATCATAAGTCCTGGAAATGTACCAAGAGACAACAGGCACTACCAATTAACTTGCTACACGAGTTAGGATTTTCTCTTGAGCTCTCGCATTGGCTTCAACCTTTTGACCGCTCATCTATAACTTAGAAACCATTAAGTGTCTCAAAAAAGTATGCCTCTCATTATAATTGCTTTAAATATTCATAACGTCTTCACAATCAACAGTAACCTTCGCGGAACAGTGAGGCAGATGTGCAGCTGGTGTCAACTAGATACAACTCAGCAACCCGAGTTCCAGAAAGCGGTTTAGTAATATGACAAATGAGCTTGAAAGGTGCCTTTTAAAATATACATGCATGGCAGCAGTTTCTTACAGTATAATATAATGGATTATTGATACTATTATTTTTTTTATAGACTGTACATTAAAGAGGAATGTCAAGTGGAGGTGTCGAAATATTTTAAGCCTGCATTCTTTTTAGAGACCAGCAGGGGGTGACTCCCCTTACTAGAAAAATAAGTCACATTATTGAAGCTTAAGGGAAAACAATGCAACCACTTCCTTGATCTAGGACCTGGGCAAAGATTTGGGTTCATGCTTTAACTCAAATGGGCTCATGGAGAGAAAATTTGAAAGTGCTGATAGTTTATGCCTCCAAATGTATAAGAGTGCATTACGTTTCTTAGTTTTGTTCTGATATTCTCTGTTTCCATCTTAACTGTGATAAGCTAATTGGCTAGCGGTTGTGATGGCTTGTGGGTTGGGCCAGTAGACGCTAGCCTATTGTGCAGCTTTCATTCTTGGTCACCAGCCTGCTGCAGCAGCACTTTTTAGATGTTTGATTTATCCTTTTCATTTATTTAATGTTTAATCTTTTACTTACAATAAACAGCTGCGTAACTCATGATATCTAGTTTAAAATCGAACATCTAAGTCCTTTTTTACACTGCCACACTAAACCTTTCTAGATTATACCCGGAAGAGGTGAATGTGATAACCAACATACCCAACACAGTCTGGTCTTGAATCTGACAACTCCCTCAGTGCAACTGTGCCCATGTAAGAATTGTGCAAATAAAAGTACAGTGAATTCACAGTGCCCTTCCTCCTGCACGATCTATTGTGGTAGCACCTATTGCCAGTACTGAGAAGACATCACATGAAAACCGTAACTGTAAGAGCATGCAACATACAAGAATGGGCAACTATGGGCATAATCCTGATCTGATTCTTTTAATGTTATCCATAATTCATGTGAAAAATAGTTAAAGGTTGGATTGACTGATGTGCCAAACGGCTCATGTGATGAGGCACACGCTCTTAACGGACAACTCCCACTAGGGCTTAAATATCTGGGACTCTCCAGCGTTTGCTCTTAGAACTGAAGAAGCTTCATGATGAGCTGAAACTTAAAGAAATCTAGTTGCTTTTCTTTCCAAGCTCCTTAGATTGCTATTGCCTGATAGGTGTAAAGTTTCTTTAAAATGCTACAGCTTGTTTTGATCTCCTGACGATCTTATACGGCCATTTTTTTTTTGTGTTTATCAGTATGACATCTTGTTCAGTGAGCATTATGTACTACAACCTGGATGAGATCCTTCACAGACAAAGACATAATTACAGCAATAATGCCTTTAAGGAAGAGTAAAAATTAATTACTTTTCTCTGCATCTTTTATGCATAACAGCTTGCCTCAGTGACATCTCTTTTTTAGCTGATTAACTCCCTTTAGAGCTTTGCAAAAGCACCAGGTATGTTTTCCATCTGCAGTGTCTAATTTATTGATGTGCATTGCCAAAGTGTGGTGACTCACAGCGGATCTACTGTGGATCCCGGATTAGGTCTTGAACAACCAGCACCAGGCTGTAATATAACCTCATATAACTCCTGTATTCGTATTGTTAGGGGGTGCCTCCCTCGTTTATGCAGAGATTGATGTGCACTGTCAGAGGTTTGTGAGACGATGACTTTCCGAGGACAAAACTTTACTATTCTTTTTTATTTCACAGAAAACCCACCAGGACTGTAGAATTGCACCGCTCTATTCAAATGCACATTTTTTTTGTCTGATAAAAAGTACCACAGCGTCACATTTAAATTGTAATAAATATTTATTATTGAGGACATGGTTTAGTCCTGCTGACTTAAGTGGAATAAAGATAATGTCCCAGTTCCACAGAGGCTTAAAAATTAGATGACATTTTAAAGTGATGAATATATTTATTAAAATCATGTCTAAACTCTAAAACCAAAAAACTAAATGTCTACAATCCTAGTGGGAAATGGCTGGAGCCTTATGGGTTTTTTTTTTTTTTTGATATTTTGTACATTTTATATTAACACATGAATTAAACATATTCACATCATTACTTCTTCAGAGTTACAGCACTTCTAGCAGCTTGCAGTCATTGACAGAGCCATCCGACTGTTACATCCATCCTGGCTGCCAAAAATACAAGTTGATTTATTTATTTATTAATTTTTCTCCACAACCACAGTTGGTGCTTGGGCTGTTTGCCAGTCAGCACTCCACACTGCTGCCTCCTTTTTTCCTTTCCCAGGAACTTCTGTTAAGCTGTGAAAGCACCTAGATGGACTCCAACAGTCTACTTTTCCGCAACTCAGAGAGCTTGGAATAACTAAAAAAATATTTTAACTTTTTTCTCACACCCAAGGCTAACTGCTTCACTTGCATAACAAATATGTTCCATCCTCTGTGGCCTAATGAGAAATCGGAAGTCATCCACGTGAGTGAAACTCTCTGTGGGGTGAATTTAAATTTGTCTCACTTTTTATTAATAGAAAAGTACTACTCTTTTCAAGGAAATATACATTGTGTCAAGCTTGTAGTGTGGTGATTTATCTCACTGTAAGCAGTCAGTATTTGCTGTTGTAAAAGAATCCTGTTTCAGTTACTGAATCTTTGCAATTTTGTGTTTTCCTTAATATTTTGTAAACAATTAGTAATCCAGGAAAGAAACCAAGGTTAGCTATTAAACCTCCTGACAGCAATGCCCCAGTTACATAGAACTCTTCTGACCTACCTATAAATATACAACACAGAGCTTGACCATCTTCCAGATTCCTAATTAATTGTGCTGCATAATTTCCCTTTAGATTTGGTCACAATAGTTAATGATCCCACTCAAGTATACAACGTAATTACTGTTAAATAAAAGGCATCGTCATCTGTCATTTTTCCTCTGGTGGTTTCTTCTTAGTCTCATCACAGCAAGTGCTCGAAAATCAGTGCCAGGCTCCAGTACTTCTCAGCAGCCATTTTTCAGTCACACTGCCACAGACCATATTGCTAAACTTCATTTTGGTCATAAAAACAGAGCGACGTTTCAAGAAGCACACAGTGAGGACAGGGATCCAGTGCTGGGGCTACCACAGTAAAAACTACTGTTTCCGCTGACAATATTAGACGTCAATGTTCTGTTAAATATACTGTGGTAGTGATGTGTGGTTTTCTGGCTCAGCTGTGGGAGGGAGCGGTGGATCAGAGCGATTTAGGAAACTGTGCCAGCTGAGGACAGAGGCACACATGGCATGCTCCTGCTAATCAACCTCTCTCCTTATACAGTAGGTGTGAGACGGAGGAGACACACACACACACACACACACACACTTGGAGCTCGGCAGACAGCTGTGATGATCTCTGAAAACTGTTAAAGCAAGGCAGCAGTGTGAAGCCAGCATTATTAATATGTGTGTGGAATAAGTCGATAAAGAACTGTGAGCACAACCTAGCTGAACTGTTGCGAAAGTCATTGTTGACTTTTTGGTCTATAACGTGTGTGTCCAATCCCAAAAAAAAAAAGTGTTCAACAGTAACCGAACAAAGAAAGCACATTTTGAAACTCAGCTCTTAAAACTGTGTTTTGTTCGCTGTTGTCGCTGGGTAAGAGTGAAAAAAAAAAGTGATTTATCTCTGATAATATTTAATGTTATGATCAGTCAGTCATAACGTTAAAATCAGCCAGTGACGTAATGATTACAACTCCCTCTCCAAAAAGCTGTGACACAGTAAAATGCAGATAAAAACCAAACGTGATTCACAGTGAACAACACATCGTGAAGCTTTAACCGGAAGCAAAACCAAGACTGTACAATGCAATCCTATCTGATTTCAGAATCCCCTTTTCTATTTGGAGCAACCACGTCCGAGACCTCAACGAATCCTATAGCTAAAATTTGTTCAGATTACTTTTTATTATTAAACTCTAAAGAAAGTCTTTTGAATCTTTGTAGCATCAAGAACAAGAAAATTATCAAGCAGGTATGCACGGATAAGCACAGCTGTGATTAATGGCAAGCATTCTGCATGGCTGCGCTTGTGCATGACTCATATTTAATTTACATAAGACCACACTCCAAATAAAGTATAGATGGTAACCCATTTCCATGTAGAATCCTTTGGTGGCATACGTGTTGCTGAAACTTCTGAAAACAAGGCCCCGATGAACAAAGCAGAGCTAAATAAAACAGCTGTATGTGGCACAGTTTTGTGCTGGACTATCAAAATAAATGAATCATAAATAATAAATCCCTGATAGCTGGGCTGAAGAATGTTTAAAGACCTTAAGGAGACTGAACCACTACAAAAAAAAAAAACAAAAAAAAAACCCAGGTTTTATTGCAAGTGCTCTTTTTATCCAGGCGATCGTTTTACCGCTGTGTATACAAATTAGTTCATTTAGCCCCCAGATGACATTCTGGTTAATCCTCCTGTAAGACAAGCACAGTAACTCTTTGCTTTATTTTTAGCAACCTCTGAAACCACATTCTTTATCTGATCTTTTTCAGGGTGATTTGGGTACTAAGCGCAAGCATTGGGGAGGTTTCAGGATCAAAGATATCAAAGTCTTAAATTTTATAGAGCAACCAGCTACTACAACGACCTCCCTTGATTCTTATGCGGCAGTGTTAATGTAACACCTCTCAAGCTGGATTCTGACTACACTGTACACTCACATGTTAATCTGTCAACTGCACATCCATGATGCAAATCTCTTGTTTCACCACATCCCAAATGCGCTCTGCTGGATTAACAATCTGGTGACTTTAGTACAGAGAACTCATTGCCATGCATAAGAAACCCGTTTGAGATCATTTGACCTTTGTGATATCGTCGTGCTGGAGGCAGCCTTCACACCTGACAACTGAGTAAAGACTATTGCAAAAGTTGAGGCAAGATAAAACAAAGGCATGGATAGCTCTCTCCAACTCTCTGAAACAGAAGAGTGGCTTCACCTTTGCAATAAAAATGACCTGAGATAGATGGGGACAAAACAGAGCCAAATGTTTACTTGGCTAACAGTTACACCAGTGCAAATATCACATGTGGAATCAGACCTGATGTGTTAATCTGTGCCAGATGCTCTCTCCAAACACAAGGAATCGTGGACGTACCATACCACAGGGTTTGCAGTGAGTATCTAAAAACAATGCCGACTAAGTACATCCTTTCTCTTCTGAGTTTCTCCTCCATTCACCAGCAATAATTTCCAATTTCCTTTGTACTGTCTTGCTCCACTTGACATAATCAATTTCAATTTCTTATTATTTAGAGACAAAGGGAGCCACGCTTGACTGAGAATGTTTGATCTAGCACCAGTTTACTCCACAGTCCTTCATAATTTGCACCACTAAAGTAGACCACCTTCTCATCCTCCTCCACCCTCCCTCAGTCTCCTCTTCTCCTTCATATTTGATTACAAGAATGAGACGAACCGTGCCAAGTAAAATCTCCTTTTTTGCAAACACAGCCATACACACACCAGACATTTGACAATATTCTCTCCCAGACCAATTTCCAGCTTGTTGTTGTCCACACAATATAAAAGTACAGTGAAGATGCATTTGCATTTTTATGACTTGCATTATCTGTCTGTCATTTTCCATGAAATCACTCTGAATTTGGCATTGTAACTTAATGATACAACAGAAGCAAACACAAACATTTGTGCTCAGCTGCTCAGACAAAAATACAACTTATTTATTTCCCCTCACAAAATCTGAAAAGTTTCTATAAGATTTAGCCTCGGTTCTAATTTCAGTCCAATGAGGATCAAGCTGCTTGCACACATTTTTCTTCAATACAAACTCTATGCATAAAGTTTTGGAGGAATTTTCCAATCCAGTGGCTTCACAGCATTGTCACACAGTGTTTATTTTTTGCTCTAATCATCTTTAAATGATAATTAGACAAGGCTCTTTTCACCACTGCACGCACAGCTTGTAGTGGGCTCTGATTTTTCTTCAGTACTTTTCAGTTTTCTCGTTGTGAAACAGCAACACTTTATCCGAGCAGAAGACAATTTAAAAGTTAAAGACTTGGAGGGCGGGGGGGCTTGGAAGAACAAAGGACAAAGCTCAAAGAAGAACCACACTAAGATTTAACTTTTAAATTGCATCTGTCTGCTCACAAAGACAGTTTTCATTACTAGAACAACACTTGCCAGAATCAGACAGATTCAAAACATAATCTGAGTGTTTGTCTCTCAGCTCAGAGTAGCAAAAGGCCAAATTGCCTCTTATGTTACATTTTTTTTATATCAAAGCAACTGTCTCAGTGAGTCATTGCAGCACAAAGCTTTTGCTGTTGGTGAGGTATTTAGAGACTACAACAGCCTCTGTGCACAGAAAAGCAGTCCTCTCACATTCACTTGATTGCAGTCACAGGTGGAAGCACCTTTAAAAAGGACAGACCTGAAGTACAGCCAAAACAACAGTCTGTTTGGCTAAGACAATTGTTGTTTTTGCTTCTCCCTTTTTATTGCAATGGCAAGATGAAGGTTGGAGAAAGTCCAAGTGAAGGATGACTGACCACATCCATTCATATGGTGCCTTCTTTTGAGCTTAAAGGTTACAAATCAAAGTACCGTAAACTTTGAGGATCATTGCCCATAATTTCATCTCATTTTTATTCTCTTTAAAAAATGCTTACCACTACAGTGCAAGTCATTTATCTTTGCAAGAATAGATACAGTAGTAGGTCACTTTATCCTTTTGGCAAGCAATAGTTTTAGTGCCGTTTCACACCACAGACCATTAGAGCAGTTTGTCTGTGCCTTTGAAAAACAATGCACTAATCACTGGTAATTTCACTGACCAATAATGTTTTAATCAAACATCAAATAAAAGCTAACGGTGAAGCTAATAAAATTATGATGAAATGTACTGACACTTTTGTCAATGAACAAAAAACACGAAGAAAGTCATCCGGACAGTGGAGATCCAATCGGGACTGAGTTGTGTAGAAAGGCGGGAAGGTTTGGAAGTTATCCAATCAGAAGTAATCTCCTGATACAGTAAGATTACATGCACATATAGTAGAAGTATGAACATTTCACATTTGAAGTCGAGGAAAATAACATGCTTGTAAACCACATGATAAAAACTTTAGTCTACTAAATCGACTTTAGATTTAGGCTACTAAAGCACCAGTGTACTGCAGGTTTTAGATATCACCCAGCGTCAACACACCTGAATCAAATGATTAGTTCATTAGTAGGCCTCTGGAGAACTTCAAGACATGTTGAGGAGCTAATTCAGCTGTGTTGGATCAAGGACACATCTAAAGCCTGAAAGAGACCGGTCTGGAGTTGGACACCCCTGATTTAGACTATGACTAAGGCTAAATCAATATTTGCTGTCAAAATTATGACTGGTAACAATAGTTTTGTTGTTTGTAGCCACCCAAATCAACTGAATAGGTCAATATTGAGGTATCAGTTACGATAAAAGATCAATCAAGGTTAAGATTAGAAATAAGAGGAGTGGTAAGCTAACAAAATGCCCCAAACCTTTTCATCTGTGAGGAACAAAAATCAAAAGTCCTCCTGCCAGCCATTGTCACTTAAACTTACATTTTGAATCTAAGGTGACTGAGCTAGCAACCAGCTGCTGAATTCACAGCTGAGTAGGAAAAAATTCTCATTAGAGCCAACCCGTAGAACACACCTTAAAATCAAAATACTGTATTTTCCGCACTATAAGGCGCACTTAAAATCCTTTAAATTTCTCAAAAATGGACAGTGCACTTTATAATCTGATGCGCCTTATGTATGAATTCTGGTTGTGCTTACTGACTTCAAACCGATTTTTTGCGGTATACAGCGCTCAAAAATCTGTCAAAAAATGTTTTAGTACGTCTTCGGTAAGCTACGAAGCTGCACCGCTTGATGGATTGTCGGAACATTACGTCTTCTGTAATCTGGGTAATCTGAAAACTCCGTCCGCTTCAGGTCCCAAAGTCAAACGAACACTGCGGCATCACTGAGAGTTAACAACTGTCTAAATTATTTCAGCTTTAATAAAATGATCAGCATTGCTGCTTTACCAGGTGTAACAATCAAGTTTAACATCCAGGCATCCTTGAAAACAGAATTTATTAAATTTAAAGGAGGTAGAAGTTAGCAGGAAGTTAGCTCGCTAGTTTCCACCTAAACATGACATAGCATGTTCTGACTGAGAGATTTCTGAAAAAATTAAAACGTACAGCTCTGCTGTCACTTCCAACATAAATGAAGACAGAAAACTAAACAGCAGTGACTTTTGTAGGGTTACTGAAGTTGGACTAGATGGTATGATGTGCTATGTGATCGCTAGCATCACAGCTATGTTAGCATAACATAAACACAGTGAAGCTGGAGGAAGAATACTAACTTTTCTTTCCATTTGATGAAAGTTAACGTGAGGTTTTCCGATGGTTAGGGACAAATGCAATTGCATGTCAGGATGCTGTAAACGGACCAAACTTCAGCCAGGAGAACAACTGACATCATCCACAATACGAGGTTAGGCATTAATATACTGCAGGAACATGGGAATAGAGCAGCTGCGAGAGAATTCAACATTAATGAATCAATGGTATGGAAGTGGAGGAAGCTAGAAGAATGAGTTGAATAAAACTTGACTTATCTGACTGTTTTGTTTCGCTTAATGCGTCTAAAAATACAGTACAACAAATTCCACCTACAGGGTAGATAGGTTTGGTGGTGATATAGTGGAAAATAGTACATGTCTTTTTTATTTTTATTATTTTTTTAAAATTACATTTGAGTTTTTATTTTTATTTTTTTAGTTAAAATGTGGTTAGAATCACACATTACACTGAAAAAGACCATAGACTTTAAATTAAGTTAAATTATTTTCACAATCTACATGGTAGAAATGGTTGATCTAACAGCGTTGTCTCACCTAAAGGAAAATGAGTGATGGCAACAGCAAAGGATTTACATATACTTGTTCACAAGCTATGTAAATATCGATTACCATGATCAACCACCTGCAAAGGCCTTTTTGAAAGGGCGGACAGGTCAGTAGGTTAAAGTTGCATATAGAAAACACACGGAGAGACTAAAAATAAATGAGCAAACATCACAAGTCGCATTCAATTTATCACTGATCAGACGAGCACCGGGACGACACTTCTTTTTCTTCTCAACACACATAAACAGACTGGAAAATGAAGGCGTGACACAAAGTGCTAATCCTGCTGGTCTGCACAGTTTCAACACAGCTTTATTGCACATCTGCACTCTGGTGCACCATTCATCCCCCTCCAATTATCCCACTTATCTAAATAACAAATGTTTCAGGCAAATGCACATTGGCCATTCTAAAGCTTTACCACAATTAGAGATTGTGGGGTTTATTCTTGAGTGTCACCATTAATGACATATTCATGTATGCTGCACCCCTAGCAGAGGTTTTGATGCTTTGTCCACCACTCCACTAATGCCATCACTTCACTTAATTACCCTCAATTAAGACACTATAGAAGAATTGCAAAGAATTGCTAATGAACTAATTTGGAGACGTGGAAACATTCAAAAGCAGTTCCTGGATTGAGGGCAATTAACCCCAGGCATTTTAGATAAGCCACTTCACTCCCTTAGCCCTTCTCTTTATACAAAAAGAAAATGTGAGCTTAAAGTGAAAGTCCACCCCCAAAAATGAGACAGTTTAATCAATATTTTGAGATAAATATCTGCTGACCATGAATAGGTACCTGAACTTGAATGCTTGTGCTTCTATGTGTTGCTAAGGGGACTGAGATATCATCTGGAAAAGATCCCATTTACTCATAAAACTCTACTTTATTCTTTCCACCCCATCTGCACTCCTCCACTGATTTTGTCTTGCGTTTAATACAAGTGACATGACTCAGTGTGAGCTGAATATGAGCCATCAGAAGAGTGGTGCTCATGACGACAATACTGAACACAGAAGTAATTAAAGCTGAAATATAAGTAAAATAAAGATGTCGTTTTGAGACTGAGACTTAAAAAGACATTTGACAGGGGGCGATACCACGTTCAGTCATTTACTGTTTAGGTCAATTCACTATTGCTAAAGAAAACTATGAGTTGATTTGATGCAACTGCTTTGGATGAAAATAATTTCTTTTACTAGCAATTATTTCTACATCAGCTGACTTAATGGGTGCTTTTCCATACTGTTTGCTTAGATTTAGGAAACAGAAGGCAGCAAAAATGACAGGTTTGGGAAAAGGTTTTGGTTTGGTTTAAAAAGTCCATGTTCACACCATGACACTACAGCAAAATGGCACCCAGTGCAGTTAAAAAACATGCCAAGGAGTCCTGCACAAGCATCGGAAGTGGGCCGTTTTCACCATTGCCATGACCCAGGGCCATGTCCAAGCAATATCTTGCACGCACTTCTTTGATGTCAACAGCTTTGACAAAATTAACAATAATAACAATAATAATAATACATTTTTACATATCTGACTTAATACTGTATGTCTGTTTAAATATGTATGCATATAGATATCCCAGCATATACTTTCAAGCTGTATGATTTGATATACATGCAGAGGAACTTTGTAAATGAGTGCTGGTTAGTTCTATAAAGACCTTGGACAACGGAGAAAGTGGTTCATCTTTTTACATAATCCAGTACAGATGGTCCTTATTTGCTTTAACATGTTTATGCTCAAATTGGGCAGCAAGTTACATTGTGTACTGCCAATCATCACACAGCTTTGGGCTGTTGTTTGGGGCTTAATGCACAGTGCCCACATAAAGTGTTCACACAGGGATGAATCAAATTTGAGAACTATTTTTAAAGAATGCTGGCATTCCTACTTAGTGTTATATATACAAAGTTTAGCGTATGGGAAGAAAAACTAATAGAGAGAAATACGATTTGCTTTTTGAAAATAAAGCCCAATGACATGCAAACTTAAGATAGTTTTGTTTTTTCTATAATGATAGAAAATTAATTAGCAAGCACATTAAATTGTTGTGACAGTTGTTTGGCCTGCTCCTTAAATTACAGGTGAATCCCATTCCCCATCCCATCTATCGAATCATGTGTATTGTATTTCTTCTACTCCCTCCTTTCTCCCTCGCTTCTGTCTTTTGTTCTGCTGGTCCTGGGAGGACTGTGGGAACAGCTTGTCACTGACTTGTTAAACCCGATCAAGACAAAATAGTCCTACTACATACAGCACATTTGCCTGCAATGACAACTCATCCCAACAGAATTGTTAACTGTTGAAAAGTTTCCAACACCAACCTCTGCTTCCCCTTTTGTTTTTTGTTTTTTTAAAGAAGTGATCACAGGATCAGCCTTACTTCATCCACTCAAATTCTCTGCAGCTTGGAGCGTTACAAAATACTTTCTATAGAGAACTATGGTGAGAGACTTGGTTTAAGACACCAAGGGGATTATTTCATCCTTCTGTTTAGCCGAGTGGTACTTCAGGTTTTTCAACAGCAAGTTAAAGTCTCTTGACAGCTGCTCACATTGATGGACAGCCTGCTGATCAATAAGCATTCTCAAGCACACTCAGTGGCTGACTGTAGTATTTAACTACCCTTCAAGTGGTTAAACACGAATAATGGTGACGTTCATGCATTTTTTAGGCATATTGATTTCAGAATACTCACATTAACGTCCTATTTCCAATAAGAAAGCCACCTAATATAAATCAGTGGAAGCGTTTCAAGTGTTGGATCCAGATTTATTGCCTTTACATTAGTGGCTATGTATTACAGCACCATGTAACTTCAGTAGATAAATATATACATATAAGAAACTACATTTTTTTTTCAACTTTTCTTTGCTGTCTTATTTTATTCTTCAATTTAAAAAATCTCGTTTAAGAATATTAAAAGTATTGTTTACATAAATTGTGGTAAGCATACACGAGCGGAAAAATAGTATTAGTATTTTTTTTATACTTTGCAAACACACGTTGCCTATCACAAGTGCAAATTTGTTATTCAGATTTGGCCTCATAAACCCAAATAAATGCATGACATCCCCAAAACAGAACAACAAAATGTGATTTGTTCTATCAGTTGCTGGGTTTGAAATGACAGCATTTGGTTTTCTTAATGAGATTGTATTATTTTCAAATGAAAACAATGTGCCTTAATGTCTGAGAGCCGGAAAAACAATTATACAGCTGCTTCCAATGCGCAAGGAAGAGGCATGCCAGCCAGCATCTCTCAATACAGATTAAGCATGTAAGATAGTTTAAGAAACTCATGTTTTTAAATGTATCCATCGTGCTTTTCATCATCCTTCTAATGTCTTCCAGAATAGGTTATGCTAAGCATTGTGAAATCCTTCATGGCTTTGCTTTTCTTGGCCGTGTGATTTGACTATATGGGTCCAGATGTTCAGTGGCGTCAGTCAAAATCAGTACATTGGAAATCTTTGTCGAGCAGGTGTACAAAGCTTTGGATCAGAGGTGATGAGAGACAGAGCCGAGACGAAGACAAGATTTCTATATTTCAGTAAAGTTAAAGCACACCACGGCCACACAGCTGCCATAAAAGTACATTACCGCTGAATTTTATATATGCACTTTGATGTGTTTGCTATTTTCCGGATAGTGCATTAGATGACTCTTTGTTCATCGTGTTTCTGTTAATTGGGCAATAGCGAGTCCATTAAAACTGCGATTCTCTATAACTAATTGCAGTGCACTCGAGCCACCCTTTGAGGCTCTCCTGTTCATCAGCATAACACAGGTGTGAATGCAACACGTGACGCATCTGTGGCCATTTAGGTGACTGCTCGCGGCACTAACACACACACATGAGTAATGAGCAGCGTATGTGCATATACTGTGAGTCGTGCATGTCAGAAGCAATGCGAATAGGAATAATTAACGCATGTAGTGGATGTTTTTGTTGTCACCCTACTTGTTTTTGGCACATGCAATCAGATGGGATTTAAGGATTTATCACGTTCCTGGAGCATTTACATGAGTCACTGATGTATTATTCTCTCATAGCCGTGCAAAACCATGTCTGATAGCTGTCACTAGATGACAACAGCCTCTCTTCCGTCTCTTACTTAGTTTTTTCATTTCTCTGCAGAGCCTTCCCACTTTATATGAAACCTCTCTGCATTTTAGCATTTTTTTTTTCAGTTGCTACATGAGCCACATTGTTAAATAATCCAAATATAGTATGTTTCCCAAACCTAAACTAGTACCACTTGATACATTTTAATTGGCAGGTAGGGTTCAGGGTGGCATCATTCACTCGTGTGTAGTCTCTTTGTCTCTGAATCAGAAAACACTAAAAAATCTTCATGGTGATTCGATCAAATTCAGCATAGAGGAAGAAGAAAGAGTTACCTGTGTTACCTGCATGTTGGATGATCTTGGGAAGGGTGCTGGTTGGTTTAGGTCTATGAAACTGACTTCAGCTTTACGGGCAGATGACCTGTTAATAGGCAAACACATAAACACAGAACCAGAGTGACTTTAAAAACTACTTCCCCAGTAGATGTCAGTAAAACATTCTCATCCTCTGTGTGTTTTTCCAAAAATCTTGGCTGTGTGGCAGATTTTTTTTTTTTTTTGAGAAATACTGAATAACATCAAATCACTCCAAGACTTTAATAGCAGCAGTCCAGTTCAGAAAATGTAATGTTGTAATAAATCAGGCAGAAATTCAGCTTTCAAACAAGTGCTAAGCGGTTAAATCTGATAAGCGCCAGTCAGTTATGATAAAAGGAGTCATTCCGCTGTGAGAGCCGTCTTCAGAGAGAGAAGGGGGGAAACTAAGTCCTTACAATGTATACAACTTGACACAAAGCAGGTCCTGTTGGCCACGTGTTTAGATAATCAACAGGTTTCCTGCAAAGACACGTATGCATAGACAGAAATACATGATGCAGGTCTGAGAGCTATTCAGTTCTTCTTTTGTTTGAATTTAGATTTCTTTTCAAAAAGTACTTGAATAATTAAAGATTGTTTCTTAATTAAAAGTACACTAAAATCCACGTCGATGAAAATATTGAATTTTGCAGACGCAAGGTGAGCAAGCTTTGCTTTTTTAATTTATCATCGTTTATATTCGCTCTCCTTGGTGCTGAATCTAAAAGTCTACGCGAAGCTCTCACTAAGGCTTTTTTTTTTTAAATGGGAAGAACTATATATAAGAGAAAAGCCACGAGCAAAATTCTGTTTTTTCAATCAAAATGACAGTGATTAATACACCCCAGCCAATTAAAATATAATCTGAAGAAAAAAATCCAATGTCGTTAAAAATATACTAACGGGCTAAATGAGCTGATTTGCCGCGGAAAATCTGTGGCAAGCGTGTGTGATTCTCCTGGCATGGGGTTTAATTAGTGTACCGACGAACAGCACTCTTTCAAGCTGCGGGTGATTTCTGTTTTAAATCACGTGTTGCTGCACTAAACTCAGGCTGGTTTCCCTGAATCTGAAAGGCAAATAACGACTGTCGTTACCGTCAAAGAGAAGCCAGCCTACTTCTTACGGCTCTCTCTCCCTTTCTCTCGCCGTCTTGCTCACGCACCCCCACCCCCTCTCCACTTTCTCCTGTGCAGCGCGTTTTGTCTCCAAAGCCCGTCTTCAGAAGCATGTCCTCAGACATGCAACAGCGATGCGATGAAGCGGACCAAAAAGAAGCCACCGGCGTGACAACATAAAAGCAGGTAAGCTGCTGACTGAATATTGGCCCATTTATGATCAATAGTCTGTGATTTCTGAGAGGAACCAAAGGATTCGATATTTTATCTGAAGCTGTCAGACAAGAAGCGCTTGTTCTTTCAGTAAAAGGGGTTTATTAAGCTGTCTTGCTCAAGGACAGTCCGAAAGGAGGAACTAGTTGTGGTCAGGAGTTGAACCTTGGACTTTCTTTCTTTCTTTCTTTCTTTCTTTCTTTTAGTATGGGACTATATCTATATCCGCCAGGTTGCTCACACAGCCACATCAACACCTGCATATACATTCAATATGTGGAAACTCGATTGTCACGGTGCTACTCCGAGTGGGGTTTATTCTGATTTCAAACATTTCAGCGCTGTTTTGGTTTCATGGAGTGGCAAAAGTACATAACTCCTGTTTCACGTAATTCAGCTCAGAGAAAACATCCCGATCCTCGGTGACTATTGAAAAATATTTTTACACCTTATATTCGAACTAGAAAGAGCCCGTCTAATATCTACTGCTTTGGAAGCTATGCGCAATGAACACAAAGACATTTCAACAGCTCCCTGTGCCAACATCGGTGTCTTTGCGCATCTTAGATGGAGCAAGGGGAACTTTGTGGTTCTGATATACTTTTTTTGACAACCCCAGAAGCGGAAACAATTTCAGAGTCATGGACCGCTATACCTTATTAATTTTGTCAGTATTAAACGATCACGCGACCATTGCGCGCATTTTTTTTTGATCAAGTATTCAAGACGTTAAAGCCTCATTTCACCGGACATTACTAATTCCAGCAATCTGTTTGTGGATCGTTTCTAAAAGGAAGAGCCAATTGACTTACTGGAACCATAACGTGTGCTTAAATGACTCCAGTGTGACTTGGATAAAAGCGCTCCGCATCGTTTCTTTCAAGTCTGGATAAAATTGCTGGTCTAATTTCTGCAGTAGGACACAAATAATTCCCAATGGTGAGAAAACTCGCCTTTTGACAATTCCAACGTGCTGAAAGCTTATGTATACAGATCTGTGAAAGTCTATAATTGTCCAAAAGCGGTTTTCTCTCGTCTCATTAATTCGATAAAACCATTCTTGATTTCAGCAAGCTTTTTCGCCACATGTTCACATTCCCCGTGTTTTCAACAGCCATCGCAATAAAAAAAAAATCATATTTTTTTTCATATTTGCACTGAGATCTACCGCCACCTTTTACAATGAGATTAAGAGACGATTTGGCGTCGAAGCCGCACCAGAGGTGCGTAAAAGCGCAACGCAACAGAACAGATTTGAGACTGCGTGTTTCTGTCGGATTTTATAACCACGGGTCTTATAGTTGAGATGTTTTACTTCTAGATTGGATCTTCCAGTCATGTTTAACGACAGATAGAGAGGCTTTTGCCACTAAATCGAACGGGGGGCTCAAAGGTAAACCTGTTTCTGTTTCAAGTATTTAGATTTTTTTTTATTTGTTTATATCAAACAGCGTTTGGCTACAAAATCTATTGTTTTTTCTAATCTGCACGACAGCAAAATTAACCGCAGTCACAGTCGTGTGACTGGAAAGGAGACCAAAAAACCCCAACAAAAACTAACAAACAACAACAACAAAATGCACTCTACTCCTACTGTATCGTTCGGCTAGATTAATCATCGCAGTTGGACGAGCCCTGTGGTTCGCTGTGATGATTGGAGATTAGGTTGTAGTTTAGGGTCATTTAACTTCACTGAAAAGTTACAGCCAGAGAAGAGGGAGAAGAGGTTTTCTTGGAATTGGGGCAGGTGTGTGTGTGTGTGTGGGGGGGGGGGGTTCCCTCAGTTGTTACAGTGGGGAGAAAATCAGGTTTCGCCAAGACTGGCGGCTAATTCTGACTAAGAGAAGAGGAAACATATGGTCTCTCTGTGTTCCTCTTACCTTGATTTTAAGGACTTTATAATAAGGCTAAGTACATTTTGCTTGTGCGTATTCGTTTCTTTTTTTCTTAAATATTTAGTCTGATGCAGTTCACCAACATCTGTGCTGATATCTGATATTTTCAGCATTGTGTTGTACAGTTAACTGCTGTGGCTTGACCTTGATTACGTTTTGATTCCTGACTGTAACTGGCTTTGTTTAAAGAGCTGACGAGTAAACAACAAAGACGTGGTGTTGCCTTAGTACCTCCCATCCACGCGGAACGTTAACACGATGCTGGTTTTGTTCTTGTAAAATCATTATTAATTAATGTGACATTTGATTTAGTTTCTTGCCAGAAAAAAAGGATTTCCATTTGGTGTGGAATCCGTTTCGCGCCGTTTTCATCTTTGGAATTGCACTACAGGGGAACTAGCCCAGTTTTCAGTGTGACGAATAGTGTTCATTTGGCAAAACTCTTAAAACATGATGAAGTCAAAAGGAAACCAATATCAAAAACGTCAACAGGTTTGTGCTTGAGACAAAAACATGATTTTTTTTTCCTGAAAATGTTTAATATTGCTGTATGTGAATGTGCAGATAAAGTTGTTGTCTACTTATTATGTTTTTATGGGGAAAAAGCAACTAAAGGCAAAAAATAAATTCCATTAGGTGTAGAAAAATCACTCAACAGATTCACAGGACCTCTAAAAACACAAATGCAAAAGATAATAATCACTGAAAATCAAATCCAAACCTGGATCAGTCATATTTATTACATAATAGCATTATAAAAGGTGATATTTGTGTACACTTGGTAAAGTGTAGCTTAACTGTTGTAGCTGTATAAAGTGCGACTGTTTCACTGTGCTACCCACGTCTTTTTCACAACTCCAACCACTTTTTAAGTTCCCAAGGCTTTTATTGTGTCCCTTTGTTCCTTCCGTTCTGTAGCAATGAAAATTTTTCTCTAAGCAAGTATTCGTTGTAACTTTCAGCAACTAGTTGCTGTCCATTTCCACTTAAGACCATGTCTGATACCATGATGCTGATAGGTGAGATTTACATGAACTGTGAGTTATTCATTTTTGATCTATTAGATTTTTTTAAAGTTATTTATAATTTCATGAAGCTTGCTGAGGTCTACTAAGATCAGATGTGTAGCTTGCCTTAATTTAAACCCTTTTCTTTAACCCTACTGCTATTCCATGAAATATGCAGATGACAGAGTGTCAGCATCTGGTGTCCATGAGCTTGACTGATGTAGTAAATGATGACATGCATTGATTTACATATCACCCTGCAGTTCTGCATGAATATTGGTGTCTTTGTTGTTGATGCAGATGAGAGTAAAGTGACAAATATTTAATAGATTAAGTGTATTTCTGGGATTTAAGAATCATCACCTTTTGCTTTGCTTTTGTGTTTAAAAGTGATCTTTATTCCTGATGTGTACAAAACATGCTAATGAAAGCTCTCATTCTTGTTTGATGTCTTTCACGTTGAAATCATGACGATTTTAACCAAAACCGTGCTTCATAACAGTGAGACATGCATGCACGTACACTCAAATGAAATGGAATGAATCAGTCTTTCTCGGTCACATTCACACGAAGGACGGAGAGCGAAGCGATTGAAGGAGGAGGCTCATGTCAACGCTGCTACCTTCAGTGAAGGCACATTGCACACATATTGCTAAATCTGTGCTTTTGGCAGTGTTGGAAACAGTGTTACAGACAAGGTTGCTTTTGTAAATAGTTAAATTTAGCCAGTGGGGTGCCTCTTTGCATGGACATAAGCTTCTCAGTTGTAGAGAGGCTGCACAGTGCACATTAGTGAATCTGTGTATCTGGCACACACAGAAAGGAATGTCTAATTATCACGCTTTCAGCCGCAGTAGGGTCCTCTATTTGCACTGAGCTCCTGCTCTAATCGCTGTCTTTTTGTTGTCATTACACACTTATTTATTTAATTTTTTATGCAGTTAGAATGTTATTTTTGCTCCATGTGGATGAGCCGGAAAGTCCGTGTGGCATCGGCTTGGTGTTGAAGGAAGCAATTGAGCAGAAGCAAAAGAATGGGCTCAACTGATCTGTGGAATTTTTCTGAAAGAGATGAAAAGAGATGAAGGGGTTTTACATAACAGTGAGCATGTTGTATACAAGTACAGATATATATGCAGGGATATGAGGTTATGCGAATGAAAAGAGTGACGGATGAGGATGTCATTGACTCATACATATATAAACGTCGTTTCACAAGCCTAAATATGCATATATCCTCAGTCAGAGCGTGCAGATTTTCATACGTTGAAGCTGATTCGGCCAGTGGAACAAATGACCAATGTACCATTTAGTTGGACTGCTTCTCAGATGATGAGCGACTGCAGAGCTTTGCAATATGAAGTGGCTCTA
Source organism: Aulonocara sp. 'chitande type north' Nkhata Bay (assembly GCF_057382095.1). Taxonomy (NCBI): domain Eukaryota; kingdom Metazoa; phylum Chordata; class Actinopteri; order Cichliformes; family Cichlidae; genus Aulonocara; species Aulonocara sp. 'chitande type north' Nkhata Bay. The sequence goes on along the minus strand of NC_141360.1, from coordinate 26,923,227 downwards.
AACCACTGCACGAAGTGGCATTGATTGGACAGCATGAGAGGAGGGAGATTCCTCCTTAAGGTCATTATCAAGCAGACAGAGAGAGTTAGACGAAACAAACCAGTGTAATTGCATTTGTAACAAAAGACTTGGAATCAATGGACTAAGCACTACGTACAGCAGTTGGTCAGCGTATTTCATCAACATTCAAATGGATCCAGTCTCACTGTAATTGCTTATAAAATCTATGCTACGAAATTAGTTCAGCAGTTCTCTATGATGTAGTCTGTTCTCTTATGTCGCGATTCAGAATGTGTCTGACAAACCAGAAACTTTTTAACACTTTATAACATTTAATGAATTTTGACAGATAATTATTTATACATAATATTGCTACACACATACACATTGACATTTGATGATGTAATAACAGGGACTATTAAGCTTCATGCTCTTCCAGACATCTACATGTACAGTCTAAGTGCACAAAAAACTAAGTACACCCTTACTGCATCGATAGAAATCAAGACGGGAATTAGCAACCAGGTGTAAGAAAAGTGTAAGACTTCAATTCAATTCAATTCAATTTTATTTATATAGCGCCAAATCACAACAAAAGTCGCCTCAAGGCGCTTCATAGATACAGAGAAAAACCCAACAATCATATGACCCCCTATGAGCAAGCACTTTGGCGACAGTGGGAAGGAAAAACTCCCTTTTAACAGGAAGAAACCTCCGGCAGAACCAGGCTCAGGGAGGGGCGGCCATCTGCTGTGACCGGTTGGGGTGAGAGAAGGAAGACAGGATAAAAGACAAAAGACTTCTTGGACAAACTTCTTTCGACAGATGAGACAAAAGTGGAGATATTTATCCATAACAGACAGTGCATCAGCACAAACACCTCATACTGCCGGACATGGTGGTGGAGGGGTAATGGTTTTGGCTTGCTTTTTAGCCACAGGACCTGGAAAACTTGCAGCCAATGAGTCAACGATGATCACCTCCGTATATTAAATTACTCTAAGTATTCTAGAGTTGAATGTGAGGCTTTCTGTCCCACATCTAAAGACTGGCTGAAAATGGGTCATGCAACAGGATCATGATCTCAAGCATACCAGAAAATCTATAAAAGAAAGACTGTAAAAGAAAAGAATCAAGGTGCTGTGATGGCTCATTCAAAATCCAGCCTTTTTTGAAATACTGTGGTGGGACCTAAAGAGAGCTGTGCAAGAATGAATGCCTGCAAGCATCAATGAACTGAAAGAACACTGTAAAGATTGGGACAATTCCAGAGAGACTGCTAAAAGAAAACAAAGGCATTGCTGCTAAAGGTTTTTCTACAATATACTGAATCATTGGGTTTAGTAAGTTTTTCGTAGGACTGCATAGAGTTCTTTTTACATTACTATTGCAATGCTGTCTGGTTTGGTTTATCTAGTTCCTCAGGAAGTTGCAGCTCAAGGCCTGATCAAGATCAAACAGCAATGTCTACAACCTGATTTCTCAAAAGAGCTGGATTATACTTTAGGGTTGTATTTCAAAGGCGTTGCATGGTTTTTCTTTTAGTCTAAAATTGATTTGAAGTTTCTTATTGGCTTGACATGTCAGATATACTTTTTAGATTTTTAAATAATACATCTCACAGATCCTCTGTAGCTGGCATCCAACTTACCAGCTCAATGCCTAGTCTCTGGGAATTTTGTTTTTATGGCCATTTCTTAAGAATACTTAGGACAGATCATTTTAGCTTGGCCTTTAATTTAGCTGACTCATCATTATGTTCTTTTTTTCCCTTTTTGAACTTCAGGTTCTATTTTCTTTTTTTAATAAAGAACTTTTTTCCTTCTAAATTTTATTATATCCACTTTTGTTTTACCATTTTCAAACCCGAAGCCACAGAGCTAAGCTGTGAAAGGTTGAATTGCTTCCTGGACTGGAAAACTTCAAGCACCTCATGGTTTTGTTAACGAGTGGAGAAACTCCCTGACAAATCGGTGCAGGACGCCACAGCACATATCTGTCGTAAGAAAGGGCTTAAGACTCTCAGCTAACGTGGGAAGACCTCGGTATCCCTCTTAGAAGTGCTTTAGCTGGTGGCTGGTAAGAGGAAAGCATGGACATATCTGTCTAGAATACCTCACCCACTATGAGCCCAACCCTTGTTTTGTAAAGCACATGTTCGTGGACATGGCATGTGAAAACAATTTAGTTCATTCATTAATTTTCATTTATAAAGCGTTATTTTACTCTTCTATTGTTGGACATTTTTTTTAACTCTTTCGACTGAAGTTTGTGTACACAACTTTTTTTTAAATGAAAATAGCTGCCTGTTTTTACTCTTGGGTAGCAAAACCAAAAAAAATGAAAGATGTTCAATTTCACGATAGATTTCAGTAGAGTTCAGTTCTAATATAATTTTCTTTTAGCTTATTTTGTTATGTATTTTACTATGTTATAACTGATACCATGACACATTAACTGGAGCCATATGGAAATAATAAATCACTCTCCTGATGAAATATACTAATATATACAACAAAAAAACTCTTCAGGTGGTATGCTGCCCTCACGACACGTGACCCTGTGAGGTTAGACAGCTAGCGAACAAACAGAAGAGGTCTTCTACACAAGGCTTGACTTTCTTGTTTTTATGTAACTAGAACATGAGAAAAAATGAAAATGAATCGCTGGTTAACACACATCTTAATAACAACTTGCCGATTAGCCTAGCTTAACATGTACATTACATCAGCATACAGTTCGCTCCATGTAACACATATAACGACTGTCTCTACACATGTCAATACTCACAAAGACGAACGTTTTCCGAGGTGCGAACGTGTAGAGCACTCTTAGCGTGAACATGAACTAGTCCCTATTTAATAACTGCCGGAGCACTTTTTCCCGACATCATAAACGAAAGGGTACATCAAAGATAGGTTAGTGAACAGGACGCTCCCTCGCTCCATTTCCGCACATAGGATACAAAGATCTCTTATGGAAATGATGTCTCACTCTGAGCTTATTTATCACTCTGCTTATGTGGCTCAATCAGCACACACACCAACCGCTGACTTTTGACTCAAGGGCATAACACTCCCCGCTTGATATACACACATTATATCACAATAAACATCAATACAACATATTCAAACATCATCTAGCATTGAAGAATATTCATTCAGTCTCTGCAAGCAAAACAACAATCTCTGAAACTGGTCTGAGAAACATTTTAACAGTCCCATCTTTTACAGTCCGCACTTCCACTTTTCGGACCTTCTTGTCGCTGCTGGGGAATGTTTTCACTACTAGTCCCATGGGCCATTCGTTCCTGCTGGCTTGGGGGTCCTTTAGCAGGACCACATCTCCTATTTTGACATTAGGTCTAGTCTCTGTCCATTTTGCACGACCTTGTAAGGTGGATAAATACTCTCCCTTCCACCTTTTCCAAAAAGTGTCAGCGAGGAGTTGAACATGTTTCCATTGTTTCCCAAACAGCTGCCCTGATGAGAAGTTCCCAAGTGGGGCGGACACAGCACTCATCTTCTGCGTTAGTAGCACTGCTGGAGTGAGTACTGCAGGACTGTCAGGGTCGGTGGATATGGGAACAAGAGGCCTTGCATTAATAATTGCCATCACCTCGGCCATGAAGGTGCACAACACTTCATGAGTAAGACGTGTTTGTTCAGTTCGTAACAACATTGCATCCAGAATGCGCCTGGCAACGCCTATAAGGCGCTCCCACGAGCCTCCCATATGAGACGCATGAGGGGGATTGAAAGTCCAAACACACCCTCTCTCTTGCAGGTACTTTCCTACTGCTTTGTTTCCTGAGTTTAGGTCTAATTCCTTACAAGCGCCCACAAAATTCGTGCCTCTGTCCGAGCGCAGAAACTTGGCCGGGCCCCGAATAGAGAAGAGCCTTCTTAATGCATTGATAAAACTATCAGCAGACATAGTCTCTATCAGTTCGATATGCACAGCCCTAGTTGACATGCATGTGAATAACACAGCCCAACGTTTGTTCTGGGAACAACCACCTCTTGTACGACGCGTCACAATAGTCCATGGCCCAAATACATCTAGGCCTACAGTGGTAAAGGGTGGTTCAGGGGTGACTCGGTCTGCAGGCAAGTCTGCCATTTTCTGGATCTGCATTTTGCCTCGCAACTTGCGACATGTGACACACCGATGAATGACAGATGACACAAGCCGCTTCCCTCCAATTATCCAGTACCCAGCACCACGGATAGCTCCTTCAGTTATGTGTCTTCCTTGATGAGCCACTCGTTCATGATAGTGAGTTACAATTAGCATGGCGATGTGGCTGGTAGATGGGATAATCAGAGGGTGCTTTTCATTCTCTGTGAGATCGGCAGCGGAAAGACGTCCACCGACTCGTAAGAGACTGTCTTTGTCCACTACAGGATTGAGCTTTTTGAGTGCATCAAATATGCCACTGACCTTCCTTCCTTCTTTAATGTTTTCAAGCGTCCCTTTGTAAGCTTCTTGTTGGACGGCTCCAATAATGACTGCTTGGGCTCGGGTGAGTTCTTGGACGCTCGGTGTCTCACTGAAACCTTTCCATCCCCTTCGCCCACTTGTCTTTTGTGTAAAGGATGTAACTACATGAATGAGTCTGGCTATGACTCTGCAAAGAGTGATCCAGTTTGAGTACTTTTTGAAACGGTCAGAACCCAACTGTGGCTCTGCTACAGTAGTTTTCATTACTTTTATTTCCGGATGTATCTCTCTGTCTTTTTCAGGTTCGATGAGCGTGAAAGGACCAGTGTGTGGTTCTGTGTGTGGGTCAGAGTACAGAAAGGGTGGACCTGAGAACCAGGTACTGTTCTGCAGGTCTGCTGCTGGAATGAACCGAGTGGCCTGGTCAGCTGGATTTAACTCACTTGGTACATAATGCCATTGACTCGGATGGGTGGATGCTCTAATGCGCGTAACCCTGTTGGCAACATACATGTAGAATCGTCTGGAGGTGTTGTGTATGTACCCCAACACAATCCTACTGTCTGTGTAAAAAGTCACATTGTCTACTTTAATGTCTAACTCGTCTCTGATGAGCTCAAACATTTCCACCGCGAGCACAGCAGCACATAGTTCCAGGCGTGGTACAGTGTGTGCGGGGCGGGGTGCGAGTTTAGACTTCCCCATCACAAACCCAGTATGACACTGTCCTTCACTGTCAACTGTACGCAGATAGACTACTGCACCTATAGCGACAGTGGAGGCGTCACAGAAAATGCAAAGTTCTTTCACTTTCGTTGTGCTTAACGTACCTGGGCTGTAGCACCTTGGTATTTGGAGGTTCTCAAGGGCTTGCAAAGAGTCTTTCCATAAGTCCCACCTCTCCTGTTTCTCAGGGGGTAAGAGTGTGTCCCAGTCTTTTCCATCAGATGACAGTTCCCTGAGTAATGCTTTGCCCTGCATTATTATGGGAGCAGCAAATCCCAACGGGTCATAGAGGCTATTAACTGTCGACAATACTCCCCTCCGTGTGAATGGTTTGCTCTCATTTGACACCTGGTAAGTGAAGCTGTCAGATTGTAGGTTCCAACAGAGTCCCAAGCTTCTCTGAACTGGAAGAGGGTCTACTCCTAGGTCTAAATCTTTCAGGTCCTTTGCACGATCCTCAACAGGGAAAGCTTCCATGACTTGACTGCAGTTTGATGCCACCTTGTGGAGGCGCAAGTTAGACTCTGCCAACATGTTTTGCGTTCTTGTGAGCAGGTTGATTGCTTCCTCTGGCGTGGCGACTGATGTGAGACCATCGTCAACATAAAACTGACGCTCAACAAACTGTCTTGCCTCAGATCCGTGTTCTCGTTCTCCCTGCTGTGCTGCCTGTCTCATGCAGTAGATGGCAACAGCGGGTGACGGGCTGTTTCCAAACACGTGGACCTTCATTCTAAACTCAACTATGCTCTTTGTAATGTCATTGTCCTCATACCACAGATAACGCAGATAATCTCTGTGGTCTTCGCGCACAACGAAGCAGTAAAACATTTGCTGCACATCGGCTGTCAGGGCTATGGGCTCTTTGCGGAAGCGCAACAGCACTCCCAATAGGGAGTTGTTCAAATCAGGTCCGCCAAGAAGCACTTGATTGAGCGAAATTCCATCACATTCTGCACTTGAATCAAACACGACTCGTATTTGTTGTGGCTTCTGTGGGTGGTATACCCCAAACGTGGGCAGATACCAATGTTCTTTATTTAGTGGCAGAGGAGGGGCAGGCTCGGCTTGGTCGTTATCCAACATTTTCTGCATGAATTGGATGTAGTGATCTTTCATTTCTGGTCTCTTTTCCAAAGTCTTTCGGAGAGAGCAGAGGCGTTTTAGGGCTTGTTCTCTGTTGTCAGGGAGCCTCCTTCTCTGTGAGCGAAAGGGTAAAGGTGCAACCCAGCTGTTCTCTTGGTTTTGATAAACTTCACTGTCCATTATTGTCAGGAATGCTCTGTCGTCGATAGACATGGCTTGTTTGTTATCACCCTCAGATCTAACAAACACAGAGTGTCCCAAATCGTCTGTGATGCAGGTTGCATTCATAGTGACCCCATAATTCTCTTTAACGTGAATTGTGTTTGGGCAAGGCTCAAAATAGGATGCACGTCCATTATCTAAGGTGTGTGTTTTATAGACATTGACCTCTGACTGACTGTGCACTTTTCCTAGACACACCTCCCCCACAATAACCCAACCCAGGTCTAGCCTTTGGGCGTATGGTGCATCATTGGGTCCGTTGATTTGCTCACGTACCTTATGGACCCTGATGACGTCCCTTCCCAGGAGTAAAAGGATTGGGGCGTGGTGGTCGACAGGTGGGATGTTATCTGTCACTGGAAGAAGATGTGGGTGATGCTGGGCAATCTCTGGAGAGGGTATTTCAGATCTATTGTCCGGCACAGAGTCACATTCAATTAAAGGGGGTAGCTGGATGTTGACTTCTCCATCCAAAGACTCGAGGAAGAAGTTTACAGCTCTCCTACCTGAGGTTTGTTCTCTGCCAGAGCAAGTCTTTAAGGTGTATGGAGTGGGTTTGGCATTGATTTTGAAAAGGCTGAAAAACTCTGACTTAACCAGTGACCTGTTGGACTGATCATCTATTACTGCATACATTTTTATAGCTCTCTCTTTTTGGCCTGCGGGATACACTTTGACCAGACTGATCTTAGAACATGAACGTGGGCTATCACCTTGGCCACATACCTCTGTGCACTTTGACTCGACTGAAGGTGCACTCTCGATTTGCTCTTCATTGTCGTTGTTTCCTGGTGTAGTACTCTTAGGGGCAGGAGTAGGACCAGGATGCATTGCAGATAAGTGTTTAAGGCTGTCACATTCAATACACTTCACCGTTGCTTTACAGTTTTTCGCAATGTGTTGGACAGACCCACAGCATCTGTAACATATGTGGTGCTCTTTGAGATAGGCTTGTCTTTCTTCAATAGGTTTGTCTCTAAAGAGCTTACACTTTTTGAGTGGATGTGGTTTTTTGTGGATTGGGCACTGGCGATCCGGTTCCTCCATTTTCTTTGGACTGAGATTATTCTGGTCCGACTCTGCCGTAATGTCCATTTTGTGTGCTGACACAGTAGGTTTGCGACTATAAGACCTCAGTTTTTCTGTTGGGGGAGAAGGGACATGGGTGTTGGCCTTGGACATAGCAAAGCTTGGGTCATTCCTCATTTTCGCTTGCCGCTGGACAAATTGTGTGAAAACTGAGAAAGGAGGAAATGACACACTATGAGTCTCCTTGTACTGTGTTCCTACAGTTGTCCACTTTTCCTGTAGGTTGAAGGGAAGTTTTTCCACTATTTGCCTGACTCCTCTAGCTGTGTCCAGGTAAGCAAGTCCTGGGAGCGCGCCATCTTGTTTAGCACACTGAAGCTCCAATAAGATGTCACTAAGTTCCTGCAGCTTAACATTGTCTTTGTTTGTGAGTTTGGGAAAGTCCTCTACCTTTTTTAAGAGTGCGTCCTCAATAGCCTCAGGTGAGCCGTAGCACTCTTCAAGGCGTTGCCAGACCATCTTCGCACCTGCAGCAGGATTGAGGGTGTGTACAGCACGAATGCGCTTAGCCTGTTCGGATGATGTTGGACCCAACCATTTTGTTAGCAAGTCTAATTCCTCTCTTGGAGACAAATTTAGGTCTTTGGTTGCGCTGATGAATGAGGTTTTCCATGCCCAATAGTTTTCAGGTTTGTCATCAAATTGCAAAAGACCTGTGCTAACTAGTTCTTTGCGAATTAGGTATTTTGCAAACTGTTGCATTTCACTTGATTCAGGTACACAGTTGTTAAGGTTGGGGGTGTGCTTTGTGGAGTTGGACCAGTACGTGTCGACTACACCAGTGTTCACTGTTTGCTCCTGTTTCCTTTCTCTATTTACAGGTGGTGTTTTCGTCTGAGTGTTGGTTATAAAAGGATTAGTTATTTGTGTACTGTCTTGTGCATCTACTTCATTGCAATTTCCTTTAGGAGGCTGTGCTGAGTCGTGCTGAGTGTCTGGGTAGAGTAACTCACATTGTTGTTGAACATATTCGTTAGTGCGGTGCACTGTACTGATGGGCTCAGCTTCCTCACAAAGTTCTCCGTAGAGCTCCCCGCTCTGAATCTCTGCTTCTTCATAGGCTGAGGCCTCTGCTTCAGCTGCGGCTATTGCTTTTTGGCACTGGAGGACATGTAGATGAGCATCCAGTTCAGCTCTCTGTTTCATTGCATTAGCTTCCTTTTCAGCGAAGGCCAGTTGAGCTCGTGCTGCTTGAGCTTTGGCGTAGGCCCTTGCAGCTGCAGAAGCTGTTGATGAGGATGTCCGTTGAGAACGCCTTGTCGAGGTTCTGGATTGCTGCGACTTGGTGTCGAATGGTTGAGACCGTTGCTGCGTTGTAGCTGGTTGAGTGGCAACGTCTGGTTGCTGTTCACCACCGGCTGCTTCGTCTAGCTCTTCAGCAGCGTAGTCTTTTAGGTAATTTCTTCCTGAGCGTAGACTCATGTTGCTTAAAGTAGCTCTGTATGTTTGAACCCGCTGAGTAGGCGTCTTTTCCTTCGTCTTTTTACTATGCTGCCCTCACGACACGTGACCCTGTGAGGTTAGACAGCTAGCGAACAAACAGAAGAGGTCTTCTACACAAGGCTTGACTTTCTTGTTTTTATGTAACTAGAACATGAGAAAAAATGAAAATGAATCGCTGGTTAACACACATCTTAATAACAACTTGCCGATTAGCCTAGCTTAACATGTACATTACATCAGCATACAGTTCGCTCCATGTAACACATATAACGACTGTCTCTACACATGTCAATACTCACAAAGACGAACGTTTTCCGAGGTGCGAACGTGTAGAGCACTCTTAGCGTGAACATGAACTAGTCCCTATTTAATAACTGCCGGAGCACTTTTTCCCGACATCATAAACGAAAGGGTACATCAAAGATAGGTTAGTGAACAGGACGCTCCCTCGCTCCATTTCCGCACATAGGATACAAAGATCTCTTATGGAAATGATGTCTCACTCTGAGCTTATTTATCACTCTGCTTATGTGGCTCAATCAGCACACACACCAACCGCTGACTTTTGACTCAAGGGCATAACAGGTGGACTTTTGACCAAAACAGGTCACCATTGGTAGTACTGAATTTTGGGCAGAAAATAGAAATAAGATACGGCCACACTTTAGAGGACTAAATAGTAAAGTACACTTTTCAAACATTGTAAAATGTCCTTACTCTTTTTTCAAAAATTAACATTATCAACATCTTATCTTAAATCAAACTGGATGCAAAATGTCCCGGTGGTGCATCTTCATAACGTTAGCCCTTTTACCCTAGCAGCATTGGTCTGTGTTGCATTCCTGAATAACAGAACCTGAACAGCAGTTGAAATGCGACAGCAGCAGTCGTAAGTACTACCCTCTAAACCTCTGGAGATTCCTTTGAATGTGGTGCACTTCCAAAAGCCTCAGGTGTTCTCCAGTCTTGCCACTCACCCAGCAATAATGCAAGGCAGCCATTCTTTGCTCTTAATTACTCTGAGCCTCAGTACCAGATAATTCCAACCAGCTTTATTATCTGGCTCAGCCATTGTCATTTCCTCCATAAAACATTCAGATTTGGTATTCCTGTCTGCTCACATCTGACCTTGGCAGGGAGGCGTTATTGTAATTGCCCACAGGCCAAATTCCTCTATGACTGGAGATTGTAAGACACATTAGACTAAAAAGGTGGAATCTAGCTTTCCCTCTGACCTATAGCATATGCTTTTACACACAATTAGGGCCTATTCACAGAATGGCATTACCAAGAGAGCTCTGTGATGTGGACAAAAACAAAGAAAGAAGGTAGGAGTGAATTTAGATTGCTTTCTTTTTTTTTCTTTTTGCAGTGCAACTTTAGCAGCAGGGGGAACAGCTTCAGCTGGTGTCACAAGTTCTTGTAAATGGCGCCAACATGACAGGGCGCCTTAATATCTCACTGTGCTGCTGCAGATGTTTTTGAAGTAGCCCTGCGTGACTTTTTCTTCTTGTTGGCAAGGAGCACTAACAAGCAATTAGCCAACAGGAGGAGTGCTTGGTATTTCGTGGGACGAAAGCTGAGCTTACAGTCTAAGAAAGCTCTTTGTTTTGCCTTTGAAGGTTTGGTCATAGGAAGGAAAATTCGCAGCAGACATAAATGCAGGTTAAAATCATTTAGGGACATGAGGCAGAGGAGCGATGCTCCTAGTGTTTGAAAGATGTAAAATGACCAAACAGAAGATACAGATGCACATAACCTTCATTATACCATTGGGAGTTTTGTAGATTTATACAGCAGGTTATATAACAGTATGTGTGATCCATTAGAAGTAGCTGAGCATTAATTCATGCTAAGTGCGAGTCAATGAGCTGCTGGCGGTTGATTTCTATTTGAATAGGCAATAAAAGTCAAACTGTCTTCCTGGAGGAATTGCTGTCCTAATTACTGGCCTGCCTGAAGCTGATAAACAGGAATGATCATCAGTTGGAGACGCCATGTACTCAACGTCAATAATGAATCACAGTCATTTCTTCCCTGCCATTCTCTTGTTCTTACTACAGACAGATTATGCCATCTGTTAGCTTCTTGACCACTTTGGTGCAAGTTGAATGGTTAGTGGATAGACTGCCATGAAATTGGATAGGTATTCATGTCTAGGTAACCGTTAGAAGACATAATGATGTTTAGCATCGCTGTTTGTCATGATGTTGTGATAGTTTTTGATAAAATTTGCTAATTGGTTTATTATAATGGAAAACAACACAGCAGTTGTTATACCTGTGAACACTGATGTTGTAAGCATGTCTAGCTAGCATTAGCATTCACGACTATAAGCTTCATTTCAGTTTGCAATTCTAAAATATGATCATATATTTTCTTATTGGAGTTTTGAGAATGTTTTGTAACAACACTGCGACTAAAAATTTAGCTAGAAAACTCAAAATGTGGCTTTTGCTACAAATTTGCTTTTTTAGAATCAAATTCAATTTTTTTAAGGTAGGTATTTAAACTCAGAATGGCTCTTTATTATAATTAAAACAACAAACCTAAAATACTTTAATGGGGTACTTTGAATTGCAATCAGTAATGACACAAAAAGCAATGAGCAGTCTTCTCTTTGAATATTCCTTATTGCATTTTGGATCTACAAACTATCAATAAACTGGGCTTTTTTTAGGAATGTAACTAACAGGTCTGTTCATTTTAAATCCCTAACAAAAATAGAAACTACATCCAGCATACATACACGCATAGATCTTATTTCACAATTAAATATAACTGTCTACAATGAAAAAAAATTTACTTCGAAAGCCAGACATATTGCATTCAGAGCTTTGAAAATCACTAATTTTAGAAAGCATTAGTTGAAATAGCTTAAAGGATTTGAAGTGTTACAATTCAGTGTCTATAGAAAAAGAAATAGATTTCGTTTCCAGACAGTTTACAAATTGTCAGAAAGAGTATGAAACAATTACATTCTGTCTTCAAATTCCCTGTGAGAAAAAGACCATGTGTGAAATCAAAGCTGAATTAGAGCTGCCTCTGAGACAGATGACTTCACACGAGACGCAATACTGTGTACACACACAGCAGATGAACATGGCCGTGGCCCTGGATACTGTGGATCAAATCAAAAGGTAAACATTCTTCTCTCCACACTGGAAAAGAGGCTAGCGTAGTGGCTGGCACAGCAAGAAGGGAGCATCGTTTAACCAGGTCAATATTATTAAGTCCAGTCATAAAAGTAGTCTGTTAATGTTATTGCATCCGGTGTCACCTCTTGTTTTATTCCTGTGATTTGGCAAGTGAAGACTTGTTTATTGCCTGAGGTGTAACCTGGTTCTTCCTGTGTTTCTTTTAATGCCCGGAGGCTTTGCAAACTGTAGTTCCCCTTTATGTGGTCAGTCGGTTCAATTTATTGACTCTGTCAACACTGTCTTTTTAAACGAAAACGTGAGATGAAGCCCAGATAATGGTAGTAAATACCACAGAGTTTGATGACATTTGGCAGATGTTGACTTTTTTTCCTCTCAGAAAAGATTTCTGTTTTTGAGGTGCCTCCAGGGAAACTGGAGTATGGACACTTTCACTTTTATTCCAATATACACAAACACGGAAATTAGGGGCATGTGATATTTCCACAGGATAAACATGCTTGGTTTATTTAAAAGACAAAGCACAGGCTAAGATTATATGTACATTTATGAAGTGCAGTGTGACTGTCATCCGAGACCTGGATGGTTCACTTCCCCTCAGGCTTGGCTATAAGAAGTCAGTGGACGTTGTACTTTATCCAAAGCTTTGTACAGATTCGTGGTTTAGTTTGACATTCTCAAAGAGGATCCCTGAAGGTCTGTGTAACTTGTTCCAGGTGAACGATTTGACATTTGGAAGAAATGCCAGCGAGGAGGAAAGTGGGCACTTCTTGTGTTTTCCAAGCTTGTGCGTGCTTGTGTGTTGTGGAATTTTGGGGGGTTTCTTGTTTGCATTCATCAGTGGATGTATGGTGAAGTTCAGCACATTTTCCAACCAATTTTTAACCTCTCTGGCATATTATTCAGTGGGCTCACTATGTCAGAGTGAGAAGCCCATCTGAAATGCTGTTATTTGACTTGACAGGAACAGGACTGCTGACAGAGTCCAGAGACTACGCTGTGTCAGAGGAACACAAACAGACTGTAGGATAGATTCACTGTGTGAGGCACCCGTCGCCCCTATGTTCACACTCTCTGATGGCCCTTTTTGACAGCCCTCTCAAAAACAAACCAGTCATAGCAGAAAAAAAGAAATGCCTCATCATAAAACAACTTAGGGTCACACGAAATGGATTTCCCAAGTTGTTATCTTTCGTTGCCATCCACGCTAATTGTTTGGCTAGCATTGTTAATAATATTATACTATGCAAATTCCTACCTTTTTCTAAAAAGCAGTCATAGTTTTGACCTCTAGCGCTTTTTTTTTCTTAATTGGCTGCAGTGAAGTAGGTCATGTCAATAAACTTGCCACTCACCAATGGGTGTGGTTTGTTACATAACCGCAGTGAAGTGCAAAATTGAGCCACTGGATGTCTCTAAAAGCATGTTTTTTGGATGACTCATCCTGCATTAGTGGTTCATCCTTTAATTTGTCCAATCATCTGTGAGTCATCATTCATCACTAACATTATTAGCTTGGCCATATTAGGTAGTTGGGAAATGTTTGGGCTTGAAGATGTTATTGGAAATGCAGGTCAGTTAGGGTCCTTTACCTCCACAAATTTCTGTGGCTCTCCAAAGACCTCGTGCCAATTAAGTCTTTGTTTCTTTTTTCGTATTCAAATTCACGTATTTTGCAAAAGTTAAAGATGGTGTTAATGCATTCACTGTGTTAATCACACTGCACAGCTGAACAAATTGAAGGAGAGCATTGCTATGCAGGTACATCTCCGCAGCTGTCTCTACTTTGTCTGTCGATCAGGAGAGAAATACAAGAGACAAGGTCATCCCACTTCTCTACAATTTTACACAGTTTCCTTGTCCGATCAATACTCTCCAACATGGCTAAAAAAGAGAGGTCTCATTCCCCAGTCACCTAATAATTGAAAGCAGTTAGCATAGAAGATGGGACACGAGTAACAGCGGCGTCTGCTTCTTGTTTTTTCATTGAATAAAATCAAGCTTTGTAGTAAAAGCTCAAACTCAATGCTTGGAATGTTTTAGGTAAAAACCTTTTCCACTTCAGTTTGGGACATATTAACTTTTTTATTTTTATAAACAAGGGCAAAATACACAGAGTATCCAAATCCAATAAAGCATGCATTAATAGAAAAGTTTTAATGCAGGAACTTTCATGTTTTTCATTATCTTAGAGAATTTCTTTCAAGTAATTCAGTTGTAAAACCAACTTGTATCAGTAAAAGTTGATTGTTTTTAATAAGCTGAAAAATATGGGTTTTAAGTTTTTATTTGACTGGGAATGACGAAAGAAATGTCCCGGGTCTCTTTATCTCTGTACCTGTTAAACGTTTTCTTTTCTGTTCTTTCACATTTCTCATTTGATGTTCAGATTTTATTTGATCAAAAATGTTCCCAGTTTCCAGATCACTCTTAAAACTGCGAGCCTCAATACTCAGAAGTACTTTAAACTCCCTCAGGTGTCGGTGTGTTGGTGGTTCTTTGTGTCTGGGGGTGGGCGTCCGGGTACACACCGGCTCACTCCTTGGCGGCCGCTTGTCGGGGCCTGGGGCCTGGGGCTCGCTCGGGCCCCCTTTGGAGGTGGGGTGCCCCCGGCCTCTCGGCCTGGGGCTCGGTCACTCAGGCACAGCTGGGGGCCGGCGGAGCTCACGGGCGCGTCACTGCAACTCCCCCTGACTTCTGCTCCGCGGCTGCTGGGCGAGCCCTCATCTGGGACTCTCCTCAGCTCTTACTGGAACAGTGGCGCGGCTGCCCCTCTGTTGGTCTTCCATGGTCTCTTGTGTTCTGGGGGCCTCTGGATGTCTGGAGTTTTGATCTCCTCCATACCCGCTTCACACCCTGGAGGACGGGGCTGTGGCCCCCCCACACTCCCTAGCAGATCATTACATGGAGAAACCTTTGGAATGCAAGCATGCTGATCCACACAGGTATGCACACATGGGTATTCACAGACGCGGACTAAAGCTTTCTTGGCTGCTGCCTCAAAGCACACTGTGCGCTGTCTATCTTGCGTGCTGCACAATATCGTTTATTATTTAGTAAATATTGATATCTATGGCTAGCTAGTTTATTGTGATGGTGCTTTGTTTTCTCTATTATTATGTTGCTCTTTGTTGTTTGCTGTCTCCTCTGTTTGTTTTTTTGTTTGTTTTTTTTTTTTTTTCTCCATACAGGTGACCCAGGAGTTCTTTTTTTTTTCTCTCTCTCTCTTCCCCCCCCTTCTCACCGTCTCTTCTCCCCTTTGGTTTTCTTTCTTTCTCTCCCCCTCTTTCTCTCATTCATTCCCCCTGTCCTATTTATTAAAAAAAAAAAAAAAAAAAAAAAAAAAAAAAAATGACAAAGGATGAACTGAAGCTCTGCCATCACGTAATGTCGCATACTGCTGTTTCTGATGTCATTTAGGAAAAAAAAAAAAGAAGTACTTTAAACTTTTTTTCCATATGTCTTTTTTTATGCAAGGCAGCTTTTCAGTCTTTTTTTATTTTGTGGGCCGACACATGTCTCCGGTGATTAGTGCTGACTGTCTGACTTTGCATTGGGGGACTGAGGACTTGTTGCGGTCTTCTAAAAACCTAATGAGATTAGTGGTTTATTGGTGGGGGAAGTACAGGAAAGGTCATCCACTTTGCTAAAAGCACAGATGGCCATAGCATTGATTTGAGGAAAGCACCATTCTCCAGGTGCCTAATTAGAATTATTAACATATAGTCAGTTTTAAATTAGATCTAGGTAATATTGAATCAGGTACAGTATGAATAAAAGGTCAAATAAGTGAGTTACAATAAAGGCCTAAGTGTCTTGATTCTTATCAACATAACAGAAAACATAGGTTGCTTTGGTGATATTTAACATAGCAAGCACATTGACGTCAAGAATGGGAGAACTACTGAGGATTCTTGTGATGGGTCATCCCCTCTGCTTTCATGCTTCCTGTAATGTCCCATTGTTGGCACTTGCATTCAAAGCTGGATATGCACGTTTATGCTTTGATTATTATCATCTACATAATAGATAACTGATCTGACCTTGACATTCTTTCTCAGCACAGCACCTCAGCAGTACTGTTTTATGTTTTCAAACAAACCTCCTTATTGGGAAATACATTTATTTTGGTAGATAAGTGAACACCAAACCTTGTATCAGAGCGATTCTATCTTTAAATTACACTTTTGTGAGAATGTGAGTGCGTGTTCTGCATAATTATGCCCTTAAACAACTTCTGTTCAGAAGTGCAAATGTTGATACTGAGTCTGACTCAATCTTCTTGTCCTTGAAACCACTTAACTTTGTATATTCTAATTCTCAACAGCAAATACGCACTTTGCACGTGATAAAAACTGCTCACCTGACAAACATTGAAAGTGCTCAGCTTCCAAGGACAGTCCTGTTGTGGTCATACAGGGGTAATTTCAAATGTTTTTAGCCTCTCAGTTGGGGGCCTCTACTCACTGGAGAGCTGTGCCATTATATGAGTTAAATTAGGATAATAATTCCTACTCCCCAAAAGATTCATTATGGCAGCCATTCCTGGAATTATACCAGAAGGAACTAAATCCCTCGGAGTTAATTTCAAACTGTGGTGTCACTTTTCACAGTGATGCAACAGAGGAGTGCAGCTCGTCCAATTACCTGTTGGCTGGTGATTTATTTGGTCACTTCTTTTCTCCTTCCATCCTCATGCTAGCATCCTTCACTCACACTCCGTCATTCCCCTCTCCCTACTTTATAATTCTGCTTATCCTATATCCCGGCTTCTCTCGTCTTTCCATCTCCCCTCTGCTCTCCGTGTTTGGCCTCTATATCTCCAGAGCAGTAATGGTGCGGTTCACCATGCCGGGACTCAATAATGAAGCTGTTGCCCCAGAAAAGCCATGTTAATGTTGACTCTGGGATCAGATTCTGCTCCAAGACACACAGCGGTGACAAATGAATGTGCCATATTGAGCCAACCAAGCTCAGTAAACAGCACATATAGATTTGGGGCTTTGACTGAGAACTGGGAGATGAGATATTTTGCCAAGAGATTATGGATATGAGAAAACAGAAATTCAAATTTATCACCAGGGGATATTTGAATGAGCTGTTAACATAACTTTAACTTGCAGTAAATAGCTGAAAACTTGTAGCTTTTTGGGGCATGTCCAACTGGAGTAGTACATTGTGTTAATAAATGGGAAAGTGGAACTGCAGCTCCCTTAAGTATTGGCTCATCCATCTGGTTGTCAGCAGCATTGACGAGCTGTCTGACTGCTCTGGCTTTGCTACTGTGACCTCCCTTGACCCCCTCGATCCGGTCTGACAGGCAGCGATGCGCTCTGTTAGTAGAAAGGTGTGTGCATCTGTCTGTCTTCTTCTGTGCTTAGCTGCATTTACATCTGAGGATTGGTGTGCCAGTGACCCCGGCTGATGTACATAGGCAGGCACAAGGAGTTTCCTATGTTTGCCATTCCCATGTTTCTCCGGTCAGACTCTGTCTGGAGCCTGCAGAGCAGCCATGCATGCCTTTCCTCCATCACCAACAATACTCTGTCTGTTATGCCCACCCATGTTCCTGTAGCCTGATGTATAATCCATTTAAGTACCTTCAAACTATATTAGGCCCATTTCAAAGGTTTGTCCCCAGGGACATCCTAATGTAAAGCCCCACTGTGATGCTTTTAAGTAAAACTAAACCGGGTTTGGCTGCAAGTTACAATACTATTTAGCCAAGCATAATATGTATTGCTGTTAAAGTCAGATTTTTGGATTTTATCCTGTCTACGGTGTATTTTTAAACCAGGGGTTTCTCAAACATCACTGAAATGAATGTTCAATTTGGTTGTAGAACTCGACAAGCAACAAGCAGAGTGACCTTAAGGTGGTTTAAGCAAGTGTGGTGAAGAAATGATAAATTTTGAATGTAAACTTTCTAATTTAGTGGCACATTAGCAGAGCAGCTTCAGTGTTTTGTGTCTACATGAGCACAGTAATGTGATGTTGAGTCAGAGCCCAGCACACAATCACTGCAGATTCACTTAAAACAGAGGTAAAAGGACTTTAGTTATAATAGAAAAGAAAAGAAAAAACGCTACACTGCCTGTGTAAAAATCTGAATTGATCAGTTTTGTCAGACTAACTCAGGGGTGACGGGAAAAAAATGCAGCTGCAACACTTGTTAGATAAATACAGCTTTGCAAGTAAGGAAAACAAATTGCCATTGCTGAGAAAACTGTTATTTCACAACAGCAGTTTCTAAGCGCACTCTACATGCAGCTTGCAAATGTACCCAAATGACAAAGAAAAAAAGATCCTCTCTCACAAATAAATTAAAAAAAATGTGTCATTTATTTGTGTGACTGTGTGTGTGTGGGTGTATTAAGTCACACTTGGTGTGGGTAAGCACTTCTCCCAACTACTGATTGCTTGAATGTCAGGAATTTAGGGGTGAGAAATTTGGTGGTTGCTGTGCTACACACAATCCCATGTAAATTCTCACTCTGTGGGAAACACTGCAGTGGAAATTGCGCACAATGATAAAAAGAAATGCTCTCACCTCATACGGCTTTGTAAAAGCAGGCACGCTTCCATTAGATTATTTAGCAATGGCTGCAGTGATTTATTTGAGTTCTGCTCCTCGGGGCTCACCTTTGGCATCTTGTGTTTAATACCCTGAACGTGAGCTGTTTAGGGCACATAAACTGTACTGACCTGCATTACATGCTCCCATTGTAAACTGATGGACTTTTTGCATGCAAATCACCCACATTTGGCAGCACATGTAAATTAAAAGCCTGTTTTAAACAGTGGAGTAAAATTTAGAATCCAATCATGAAAAAAAATGGCAGTTTTGTAGTTTGCTGGTGACTATATGTACATTTCCTATTGTTTTATAAACTCAGACTGTATTTTTAATGTGTTTAATAAGCACTAGTATAGTACATTTAAATGCAAGTAGAACATTTAGTGATGTGCAGTCAGAGCAAATCAGAGCATTTCTAAATTGGCAATTTAAACACCCTGGAATCTAATAGTTTATAGGTATGGGGATAATTAGCTTATTTTTGGTCCTCATTTTCTGGTTTACCAGACCCAGTGTCTGCCCACAAAATGACACTGGGTCTGGTAAACCAGAAAATGATAATAACAACACCAAGTATCCATCTTGGAAAAGGAGGAGTTGGGGGTGGGCGTCCGGGTACACACCGGCTCACTCCTTGGCGGCCGCTTGTCGGGGCCTGGGGCTCGCTCGGGCCCCTTTGGAGGTGGGGTGCCCCCGGTCTCTCGGCCTGGGGCTCGGTCACTCAGGCACAGCTGGGGGCCGGCGGAGCTCACGGGCGCGTCACTGCAACTCCCCCTGACTTCTGCTCCGCGGCTGCTGGGCGAGCCCTCATCTGGGACTCTCCTCAGCTCTTACTGGAACAGTGGCGCGGCTGCCCCTCTGTTGGTCTTCCATGGTCTCTTGTGTTCTGGGGGCCTCTGGATGTCTGGAGTTTTGATCTCCTCCATACCTGCTTCACACCCTGGAGGACGGGGCTGTGGCCCCCCCACACTCCCTAGCAGATCATTACATGGAGAAACCTTTGGAATACAAGCATGCTGATCCACACAGGTATGCACACATGGGTATTCACAGACGCGGACTAAAGCTTTCTTGGCTGCTGCCTCAAAACACACTGTGCGCTGTCTATCTTGCGTGCTGCACAATATCGTTTATTATTTAGTAAATATTGATATCTATGACTAGCTAGTTTATTGTGATGGTGCTTTGTTTTCTCTATTATTATGTTGCTCTTTGTTGTTTGCTGTCTCCTCTGTTTGTTTTTTTTGTTTGTTTGTTTTTTTTCTCCATACAGGTGACCCAGGAGTTCTTTTTTTTTTTCTCTCTCTTCCCCCCCCTTCTCACCGTCTCTTCTCCCCTTTGGTTTTCTTTCTTTCTCTCCCCCTCTTTCTCTCATTCATTCCCCCTGTCCTATTTATTTAAAAAAAAAAAAAAAAAAAAGACAAAGGATGAACTGAAGCTCTGCCATCACGTAATGTCGCATACTGCTGTTTCTGATGTCATTTAGAAAAAAAAAAAAAAAAAAAAAAAAGGAAAAGGAGGAGTTACTTTCAGTTAGTTTTTTTGTTTGTAGCAGTTGCAGGGCAATGGAACTTGAAACCCAGATATGAGACGCTGCTCGTTCTGCAGCACCCACAGCTAGGAAAGCTGCATCCGTCATGCAAAGATCATCCCCACCCTGTCTCTTTGAAGTAATGGCTTGGATCTGTGGAGGCAACATGGTTTCATCCAAACAATTTTTCCCTACAGAGAAACACAAGTATGAAAAGGTTGTGCTGCCACCGAGCTACTTATTGAAAAATGCATCAAACTCACTGTGCATGAAGGATGTGAAATGCTACGAGACCAGGTGTAACACGGCTAACTCGATCAATTTTCAATCAGGCCATGCTCCTCAGTCATTCATAATTCTTTTTAGCATGTAAGTGACTTTTGAATCTTTCCACACTGGGGGTGTGCTTAACTCATACACCCTTTACAAAGAATGTCAACAAGTGCAGCGGTAGTTAATTAAAGGAGGCAATGTGTCATGCGTATAACGCTGATTTTCCCTGTGAAAAATAAAGTTAATTCATTTTGAATTTAATCTCCAATATGTGTTCAAATCAGGGTGTCAGTTCCACTGATATTTGACCGACTCAATTACATTTCTAAAAAACTCCAGAGATTTATGGTGTCCTTTAACCTGATCATATGAATAATTTATTACTTTCAAGCAAAACCCAAGGAACTCTTATTAGTACAAAACTCTCATGTAGATCTGTGTTTAGTCTTCAGTTTTTAAGAAAAAAGCTGATTTTTAAGGTGAAAGCTGTCAGTTTGTTTAGTATGGAGAACATGACAGAGAATTTATCATGGCTTCTTATTTGAAAGGTTTTCTGTCTCTCAACATGGCAGCTGATTAAGTTTTCTCTTTCTGGGCTGTCATTGGCACTTTGCCCATTCTGGGGCCAAAAAACACCTGTCCAGGCTGTCACTTACTAAAGTTATGACATCATAAGGCCCCTCCATTGTTTTGAAGTGAAGGCACATCAGTTTTATGGGCTCCGGTGCCCAGCGGATGATTTGTGAGTGCTATTATCCCCTGAAATCGCTCTGGAAAATGGTTCCAGTGTGAAGATAGGAATTGGTGACAGACGGAGTGGGGGTGGGCGGAGGGGCTTGCTTAGTAGTATAGAAGTAGTCAAGTGGTTGTGTTTGTATCCAGTAAAAGCAAGATCTTGTTCCCTTTTTTTAATAGAGAAAAACTCTACCAACACATTATTTGGGTTAAAAATAGCCTTCTTAAAAAAATAAATGTCATCCAGTAATTAGTAACAAACGATTGGCTGAGAAGTTGAGGAGGAAATGGAAGAAGAGAGACAGGGTGAGTAAGCAAAAGGGGAGGGGGGTGAGTGACCAATAACCTAGTTACAAAATCAGCATGCAAGCATTTCATCTTTTTCTTCACATAGAAGCGGTGCAAACAGGTTTGCCCGCCATCCAGCTGACAGGGGAAGTTTTCATTTCCAAGCTTGACTAATTCATTATAAAGCCATCTGAGTGCCAGAACTCTCTGTTGTTATAACTTGAATCTTAGAAATATAAACTGCTGAGTATTTAAAATATTAATTTCAAACTCCCCCACCTTGGAGGTATGCAAAATGTATCTCTTGAGAAATTCACTTCACTGACCATTTACAACGAGCGGTTCAATTTGTCTGAAGCTTCCTCCGTCCTAGCAACAAAATAAGGAGATCGCTGATAAGAAATGCTCATTAATCAGGTCTGTGCAGCAATTGAAGCTGTGCGCCATCTATTTCCCTTTCAAGAGTTTGCTCTTCTTTTCAAAACTCAAAGTCGTGCGAGAACAAAAAAAAAAAAACGCGAATCTGTTTGGAGGAAAGCATCGCCACAAGCTTTCATAGAACCAGCTGCCTGCACACAATACGTGGTCAAATGTTAAGGTTATCAGCGGAGTCCAGAAGTGAAGGAGCCCCTTCACCACTCTGCTTTCCACACCTGCACTGAGGATTTCAGTTCACTGGCAAAGCCCTCTATGACAGCGCAAAGCCATTCTGCTGGATGGAGATAAAACGTAATACTAAAGAAAGTTAAATAATCAATTCCAAAGAAATCCCTGAGTATTAATCTAGAGCAGACCGCAGGATGGTACCTCCCGGGGGATTGCAAGATGATTTGCAGAGGGATTTAGGAGATGATTCACAGCCTATGAAAAAGTTATATACTAATATTTTCTAAAATACAAACATTTTATCAAGTTTTGATTCATTCTTAAATTTGCACGATGATATGTTCAATTTCTCTCTGCAAAAAGAGGAATTGTTCTTCTCTACAGTGACCCTATTGTCACACTGAGGCACATACTTAAGGCAATATTATCAAAACGTGTAGACTACATTCAAGATAATGTAAAGCTGAACTGTCTGTCATTTTGTCTTTCAGTAAGTTGGATGTGTCACACCTTTCCATTCACTATTTTCTGCACAGCTTAACATTGCACTCACAGATGTGCTCAATTTAGTATAGTTCTTCTGACCAGAGGATTATACTGGGTTCACTGGATGGGAAATAAAATTGCACATCATTACACCACTAACGATGTGCAATTCATTTGCAGATATACACTTAATATAGTGAAAAATTCTAGTTCTGTTATTCTCTTATCTGTTGTTGGCTGAAACTTTAGCGCATTAAATGCATTGACACAGTTTGCACCTTATAGTAAAGTTGCATGTGGGGCACAGATTTGCATGAATCAGTGGGATCAACTACATCTGCCAGAAGTTATATGTTAGTTACACTGTACACTAATGAGCATTGTGCAGTAATAATAATAATATGATTTTATGCTACATTTAACGAACCACCAATCTCACTAGGAAGTATTTTGGTCTTCCAAGATTCTTTTTCAACTTCATCTACTTTATCTTTAAATTTGAACTCATTTCTGTATTTTTTTGTTTTTGCACTCTGAGGTCCTTCCCTCTCCTCTCTTGCCCTAATGCTGTGGGTGTACATGTACCTACATGTAGAAATAATTTAGGAGCACTTTATGGCTCACAATGAATTACTGTGATCTTGCGTTTCACAGGTTACCACTTGAGTAAGATGTCACATGCCTTTTGTCCATGTCCTTCATTCCACGCCGTTCCCCATGAAAGCGGCTCCATGGGGAATAGTGAATTGTGACATTATCACCAAGTGCTGGTAAGGATGGTTAGGGAGGAGTATAGCACAAATGCTGATACCTAGTAATAAGCAGCCTGGAGCCAGCCTCAAGTGACCCTCAAGAAGAGCATTTGTTTTAAACCACATGCGGGGTGGTTGTTATTCAGTTGATGTTACAGTCCCATTCAATCAAACCGAGTGAAGAATCATATTTTTAGTATGCAAGTATGCATGGCATAAATGCTGGCGGAGAACTACATCAATACTACTTCAGAGTGTGAGAGGTAGGTTATTGGCATTCCCATGTGTTTCTGTTTAGCTTTCACTATAGCCTCGGTTTTGCTCTGTGAGAGATAGTGACCCTTGATGATTCACTGTGTATTAGCAAAAGTTCTATCAGCTGTCATTGAATGCTGATTTGGAAAAGCACGAAAAAAATATCTGCAACACCTAATATAAATGTATGATAAGGGATTTAAAGGCTTGACTTGAAAAGCTGCTGATACCACATGAAGGTAATACTTCTTTAAAATTGTTACTCGTAATCCACCAAAAGGATTATGGTCTTGAAGAGTAGTATAAATGTATCTTTCAGCTTTCTTAAACCAGCAAAAGGATGAAAAAGGACGTCAAATATTTTAAAAAAGCAATGGAATATTTAATCCACATGCACAAGCCATTAACATAATTTCGCAAGATAGCAAATAATTTCTGTCTGCTATATCTGCTTAAACTCGGATTTTTAAAAAAATATTCCCAGATTCTGGACTTCTTTAAAGGGAATATATAATCTAAATGACCCTGCACACGAACATGCACGCCTTTGATCCTGCATCATGTGCTGCAGTCAAATATCTCAGGTGTAGGGATACACGATTAAAACCCCAGTGACACTGTATACAGGGTTTATTCAGTTACCTTGCAGATTATTTTTAAATAAAAGCAAAGTGAAGTTTCGTCTTATCTCTTTGGATGTGATCTCCACCTCCTGTTTATTCAAATCTTATTCTCTCTGTAGTTGGATAACTCTTGCTCCGGTCCCTATGAAAGCTCACCCTGAACTTTTAAGTCCAAATCTTTTTCATCCTTTTGTAAAATTCTGAGCCTGACCAAGGAAGTGGATTCAACTGAAAAGAAGATGAATAAAGGCACAGTTTTCAATTGCAAGGATTTGTAAAAGCTGATAGAATGGATTTCTGTTTATTGCAAACCTTTAGGATTTTTTTTAAATCAAAGGAGCAAAGACTAATTTAGATTTAGATCATTTATGTTGAGTAAATGAAGTTGAATAAACCTAAATATTTAATGTTTCTGTTTTTTAACTGTCATCTTAAATCTCTGTACAATAGTGTTTAAACCATAGGCGGTGTTCACAAACTAATCTCAGGCAGACTTTTCCATCTGCAGATTTTGATCTAATCTTTCCCTTTTGCTCGCAGCCTCAGAGCTAAAACGAGCAAATTGTTGTTATTTGCTACACTTGCTCTTTCTTTTCACTCAGTGAAAACCTAACACAGTGAAAAGTACTTTTTTTGTTTTTGTTTTTTGTTTTTTTTAACTCAGACAAGAAGGATAGCACTTGGAAGGAAAGAGAAATCCAACCTCTTATTGGGAGGTTATTGGCAGCAACATCAAAGACTCGTCTCTGTCTGGTCTTTTTAAAATCAGCAGCAGTTCCAAGTGCAGGTAGCTCTTAAACTCCTTAATAGAATATCAGTACCTGCACATGCAGTCGATCATCATTACAATATGAAAAACACTACAATTTGTGCTAAGAATGCATAGAAATGTGATTATTTCTACCAGTTGTCTGAGGTATTTTTTCACCCTTCAGTTAATGTCAGTTTTAAAGTGCCGTGAAAATGTAGTGACATGCTTTTGTCTTGACTTTGAATCACCGTGACAGTTAGATGGAGTTTCTGAGTGGACTCAAAGTGACAAGTTTGTCCAATGATGTGGCGCTCAATGTTTTGATGTCTCAAAATGTGATGGTACCAGTTCAGCCTTTAAGCACAAACCTCAATTCCTATCGGGTTCCAGTGAAGAGTAGTGCAAACACCAAGTGATGGAGACGACACAGTCAGAGATCTAGAGAACCAGAATTTCTTAAGGTTAAACAACACTGGGCAACATGACCAAAGAGATAGCATCAGCAAGAGCTGCAGGTATTACCTTGTAAAGTAGCTAGGAAAGCAAAAAAATATGGATCTAAACTCCAAGAAAAAAGACAAGCTGGAATACCCGATTTGCAACAGTAGAAACCTGTGAAGGCTCCTTGCTTATTTAAGAATTACGACAAAATTTGTACTGTGCAGGACTATACAGTTAACAATTAAACATCAAAACATATGTTTTAACCTCTACAATTTCATTGTATTTTCTGTTACTTATTTGCTACCATATACACAAGTGTCACTACGTCTGCAAAACAGACTGGTGGTTGCACTGGCCCACACATTTAGCTTGTGTAATCATGAGGCAGAGGCATGAAGTGGAAGAGAAAATGGAAATTCAGGTAAAGATGTTATCTTTGCTAGGACAGTTTCTCCTAGACGCACTCAAGCTTGTTTTGACAACAGTTAGGTTTTGAATATGTTCTGATACCTCTGAAATATCGCTCCCATGGAAAAAAAATGGCTTCTTGTCTCACACTGATCCTATTCTGAGCTCTTAAAATGTTCCAGATTGTTTCTCCCACACCTTCATGAAAGAATTATTTTTTTCCCCTTAAATGTTCTTCCTGTACTTGTGTCAGTGTGCTAAAGTTTATATCATAATTTGTTGAATAGTTTTTATTACTTGGATGTCAGACTAGTTGGGGATGATGCAGAAAGCAGAAGTGAAAGCTGCACATGTATATATATTTTGTGGGTTAAAGGATGCGGTGCCTATTAAGACACCAGCATAGTCATGTATTTATATTTATGTATTTATTCTTTTTATTTTATTTTTGATAGAAACTTTGTTACATCGTAGGAAACACTTCACAATACAGCAATTGACTTGTAATAAACTCCATATTTTACAGTATATCAAACATTTTTGGTCATTTTTTCATGGCTTTACTGGCTTCAGCTAGACAAAAGTGGTTAAATCCCAAGCTCTTCTTGTTCACGTTTCCTTAGGCAAGACACAAGTTACCCAGCAGTGCTCTGTTTCCATAGATTCCATATAAAAATGGAAAAATCCTTGAAGCCCAAAAGTAGTGCTTTAAATCTGAAAAAGGACCTGCACATGTATTGAAGTCTATTGGGGGGCAGTAAAAACATGTCCTGATCAGTTTGTGATTGTTAGTTTCAAGTCTCATTGACCACAACATGACTGTTTGTAAAGTGTGGTCCCCACTGAAGACAAAAAAGAAGGATAAAGCAGTGTGTGCTTTACACCTGCCCTGTTGTGTGACTAAGAAGTCACAACGAGTATAAAAGTCAGTTTCTTAGTCAGATCCACCTCTCACTCTTCACACTGGTCTGAAAACACCAAGATGGTAACAATGAAAAACACTTAGTCCGTCATAAACTGATGGGTGATAACAAGATAGAGTGTCACGACGAGTGTGATCATGCGTCTTGAACGCATCACAATTTTTAATAATTCGTTTCTACAACAGTCCCTCATACTTTCAAACCAAATTTAACCTGAGCACATCCTTAATAAAATCCTCTTCATTTCGCTTGCTTCTCCAGTTCTTGAGTTAATTTAATCTTATATCCATTTTAGTTATTACTTCATATTTGAGCTGAGACAAAACATATCTTTAATACGTCTCTATAGACAAAGAACACATTATCGTCATGAGCAGTAGCACAATATTAAGTAAAGTTGCAGTTCTTGACTAAATGCTTGATTAAATTAACTACAGATCACATATATAACTGGGTGATTGGCACACATTACGCCAAAGCAAGACAGGCACTGATTCCAAAATCCCACGTGCAAGTAATGGAAATGAAAAAGAAAAAAAAAAGATCCTTCAGTGGTTTATCTAATTAGTGCCGTTAGCTCCGAGTTGCACTGTCGAGACATATTATAGAGGGAGAGCACACGGCAAGGCAAACGGCAGTGCAAACAGCTAAGCAAACCCCACGGTCTAATACCGTATCCTTCTGCCCCGAGGTTAAACAGATCCACTAATCTTTCTCCTTGTTTGGTCTGGGCTTTGCACTCATCCAGGCAGCACCCACAGCAATTGACGGCAGCACAGTCAATGCTCCACTGTCTTTCAAGCTGAATGATTTGGCTCAACATGTAGGTGCAAAAACATCCACCTACTGATAATATGATTGATGTCTGCATTAGTCAGGATACAGTAAGATCCTTGTTACTCCAATTTCTTAATCAACCAGAGGAAAACATTCACCAGATGGGCATGCCTATCGATCTATAATGTATGCTGGAAGCATATGACTCTCTATTCTAAAGATGAAAAAGCACTGGGAGACTGATGCATTGGCGTGTAAACAAGCTGACAGGCAGCTTTTCAGACAGTTACATAATAAAGACTTTTTATCCAGACACATCGCCCCCCCAACTGGGATGTTAGCTGAGAGCAGATAATGAAGAGCCAGAGTAGATGTCCACTGAGATCTATGACCGCGCTTAGACTTATAGAAGCTGCCGCTCATTCCTCTCTAACATAATGCTGATGTTGCAGGAAAGCAAGAGCCCACACTTGAAGGAGGACCCTGGCAGTTTCAGTCAAGGGACACCAAGTACTAGGAAACTGCATTATAGACCTTCCCTTCTGAGTATTTAAAAATGGAAACACTGGGAGGCTTGTTTTATTGCTTATGCTTTCGATGAGATCTCTCCAAAGCACTTCCGACAGTTCGTAGCAGTGTGAACATGTTTTTGTTAGAAAATGCCCTCTTAAGGTGAGTCTTGTGGAGATGCAGATGTCACTGGACATAAAACAGCAATTTCAGGATGGGGTATTCTGAGGTGATGCTGTGATAAGTGAAAATGTGATAAGAAGGGTTTAATCTCTGTGGATATAAAATGTAGCTTGGTATCCACCTGTCCTCATTTCATTTAATGTGCATGCATTTCCTTCTATGTGCATTTCTCTATGTCGGCACATTCTATTATTTTTTGTGACCTGTAGTGAGCTATATTCTTACTAATGCACAACCAGGTCTGTGGTCAACCCTAATCATGGTCAGATCTCTTCCTTGTGATGGTTGCTGTGTTAAAAGATAGAAAACTGTCTAAGTCACAGCCATAATAAGATGTGGCTGAGGTCTGACTGCTGAGAAAAAAAAGGTGCTTGAATGCTTCCTTTCTTATCTCCCTTAGCAGAGAGTACACAGGACTATCCATAAGAAAAGGAAAGGTGATAATGCCACCTCACAATCCAGAGCAGTGCAACATCTGACGGTTCACAAAAACAAACGATCAACTCAACCTGTCAAAGGATGCAGATCTTCATGTAAATTACTGATGTGTTTCCATCTCCTGGTATAACTTGCTAAGATGCTTATACAACTGAGCTTTTAATAATATCTTTACTTTACAGGTTAACTGTGAGCTTTAAGCTTTTTATGAAGTTGTTACTTTTGTCAGACAGCTCTAGAAGTTTTCTATATCTGTATAAAGACTGCTATATCAAAATGATCAAAGTAAAGTTGAGATTATTTTGCGTGTCTACTCTGCATTAGTTAGGTCCTCATTTTAAGCCTTCCTTTATTGCCAGCCTTTAGGATTATCATTAATTAGTTTGACTTCAGTCACAGATACTAAAAGTCTTAATGAATGCAAAAGTTTAATTACATCATCTCTTCACCGAGAAGACACAATATGAGTGGCAAGAATGAAAGCAAACACTCTTATTTCGCCATTACATTTGGTAACTTCCCTTTTTTTTGTCTATTTTAACATGTGGCAAAGCATCTAAGATGTGCTTTTTGTAGTCCATCTTCAAAACATGGTTTGTACTACATTTCAAATCCCCATCAACATCTGCCATTATATAATTAAATCCTTAAAATCTTTTCTTGACCTCATGAAGTTTTATACTGAGGTAAAAAAAAAAAAAAAAAAAAAAAAAAAAATGTCATCCATACATCTATCCATCCAATTCAGGGTCATGGGGGCTGGAGTCCAAGCTGACATGAGGTGAGATGCATTCAAATTCACACCTAAGGCCAACTGAGAATCATTAGTTGTACCCTGAGAGAACATGTAGCCTGAGAGAACACAGAAAAGGCCAACAGGTTGAGACCCAGACCCACCTTGCTGTTGAGGTAACAGTAATTACCACTATACTATCAGCTGCCGAGGAAACCACAACCCACAAACACAAAGAACTTTGAAGTGACTCTACTATACTACTCTCTTAGTCTCAGTGTCGTATTTTTTTATTTTATTCATCACATGTTTCTTATTATTACAATTTTTTGCTTTTCGTGATGCTTAGAAAACCGCATGTACAGAATATTCAGTCGGCATATCCTGAGTGCCATGCCTGTCTTTTACCATGTCAGGACCCAACCTAGCAGTGACCATGGATACCACAGTTTGCCCTGCACCACTGCAACAGTCCATCACTGTAATCTATATGGTAATACTGCAAACAGTTTAGCCTGCACCTACTGTATTAATTGAATAAAATAAAATAATAAAATAAAATAATTAAAAACAGCTTCTCTATATGAAATAATGAAATAATGAGAATCACTGCAATTAAAAAAATAATAGCATGAAAAAAACCTAACAATACTACATTCAAGTTTCCAAGTTTGCAAAGAAAGCTACATTTGTTATTTCTTAATTGTCTGACTAATTTCTAAATTAGGTCGCTGACTGATCTGTACAAAAAAATCAGTGCTTGTACCTAAAGGTGTTTAATTTTCAAATGGTTT
This sequence comes from Aulonocara sp. 'chitande type north' Nkhata Bay, assembly GCF_057382095.1. NCBI lineage: Eukaryota > Metazoa > Chordata > Actinopteri > Cichliformes > Cichlidae > Aulonocara > Aulonocara sp. 'chitande type north' Nkhata Bay. Next base: position 26,892,973 of record NC_141360.1, on the reverse strand, counting down.
GATTTATTAAACCAGCAATACAACACTCAAGATATTCAGTTCAGTGCCTCATAAAACAAAGAAAAGACAAAGCTCAACTGGGATTAGAGGAATTAGGCACATTGTGTTTCAAAATTACTTTATTAATATAATTATTAAAATAATTACTTAGAAAGAAAGAAACAAAATAGACTGGGTAACATCTAATTCACATTCAGAGATGGAAAGGAAATGTTTCTTTGGGTTTTTTTTTCCAGGAGTTTGTGTTCTTGAGCATTTCTTAAGAACATAAACTCCTGGGATAGATATATATATATATATATATATATATATATATATATATATATATATATATATATATATATATATATATATAAAATTTTTTTTAGATATTTTCTTTTAGGTTTTAAAGGTTAAAGTGCAACAGATTAATGCTGTTATGTTTGGATCCCCAAGAGGTTTGTCAGTCTCAAAGAAAACGGCATCTGCTGCCTGTCACATGCTATTCTACTGACAACTGCTGGCAGCAACACACAAAGAAAGCTAGTGTAAATAATGAACGATGTGCTTCAGTAAGTTAATGCTGTGGATATAAAATGCTGCATGAAGAAAAATGGCAAAACTGAGGCAAGCTTCTGTAAGTAGCACTTGGTAGTTGCAGACCCATCTCACTACTGCCAAGGCACTGACACCAAATGAACATCTAATGCATATCTGGCAATAAAATCCTTTCACAATTCCCAAAGGATCCGCTGCAGGTGTCACAGTTGCAGGAAATGACACCCTTGCACAGTCCTGTACAGACTGTAATTGGCCAGGTACTTATGCAATGGGTGGTTTTGATGTGATTGACTGGTGCATTTCAAGAATAGACACCACCATCTGAAATCTTTTGTTGCGTAATCAGATGTAAATGTGATTAGTAGACAGCCTTGCCTTCTTGCCTTACATAAAGACTAAAATTAGATCATCCACACAATGACACAAATAAAATTACGTTTGAAGCTTCCAACCATAAAATGTAGAGTTTGCGATATTCGTGCAGCTACCCGAACATACTCGCTAACCAGACAACAACATTTTTTCCTACATCTTTGCAGGGCTTAGACAAGTGTCAGGATGTTACAGTCCACCCAGTGTAGAAGCAAGTCAGGAAGTGTGCTCTTCACCAAATGTTTAGTTCTCCTCAGTGATGACAGTCTGCTAGACAGGTTGGTCACTCTATTAAATCAGAGTTCCTCCTCCCCAGAGGCTGAAGTAGTTCTTGGGAGATTAAGGTGATAGAGTGTGGGTAAAGACAGCTGCCTGGGTCATATGCCAGGGGAGAACCTAGACTGCATTTTTATAACCTTGATGGCCCTTTTTACTGACATATACACTAAGCCCACAACTTGCAGCAGAAAAGAACTTAGGTCATGCCAGACTATCGTGAGCCAGTCTCAGCTATGCATGTTCAGCCTTACAGAGCATTTATTCAGAATTCTCAGATTTGTTGATGAAGGATTAAAATGGCCGCTGGCCAGGAAGATTGCAATCCCCGTCCAAAGCTGCCTATTAGATATTTAAAACCCTTATCATCTGACAATTTTGTGAATAATTTCCATCATGTTATAATGCAGCAGAATTGCTAGGAGCCTTCAAATCATTTTCCTACATGATTAGAGAACACTGAAGCGCACTTAAGTTTATGCAATGTCTGATCAGACTAAAGGCTTTTCCTATTAGCATAATAAATGAATTAGAGCACCAGAGACAAGAATCGCTAGGCAGTTTTTCACCACAGGGAAATAATTTGGCCAATGTATTGTCTAACTGTTTGAGACAACAGTGGTGTGTCACCCAGCCTCAGCATGTTTCACCCTCCAGCGTTCCCGAAATCTTTCCATCCAACGAAAAGCCCTGCTGGTGCCCGGATTCTGCTGAACGTGGGGGTCCTATGATTTCTCTGCCATCTTCTGTTTTGTGATTAGTCAAAACATGACTGACACGGCGCGGACAGTAATGCGTCTCTGCGGCGACGTTCCATAAACACAAGTTGTTATCATGACGCTACATCTTTTCAGCAACACAGACTTAGTGTATTAAACACTGTGGCCTCAGGGCTCAGGGTTTATCCTATTATCACCTGCTCGTGTCTTCCCCTCCCCTTGTGTCTTAAACTAAGGTTATTGCTCATCCACAGTTCAAAAGAAGGTATTTTCTTTATCTATTTTTTACATGCTTGCCCTTCATATACTAAAGACACAAGCAGCAGCTGTTATTTCCATGAAGTGTACAAGTCTTTGTTAGAGAGATTTTGAAACTGCCTGGGTTCCTGTGAAGAGTTCTGTGTAAAATTTACACACATGACATGTGCCTGTTAGTGTCCATATGGGTGAGAGTGCTTCAGCACTCTGAGATAATGGTCTCAGAGGGCTGTGGCTGAGGGTGCGAACATATAATTAACTCAGGCCACAGTCATTTACATCAGAAGCAGTCAGAACCATCGTCATTTTCTTTGGTTCTCATGCTGGATGTATACATTATGGATAATGAGGATTATAGGTCTCCTGGGACTGAGTACTGTATAATTTACAAAGTGGTCTATGACACTTTTCTGCCCTTGAAACAGCACCACTGTCTTAGGACAGAGACTCGAAGAAGTGCTGGGTTGTGAGCTAAAGCTTGTTTAAGTCCTAGCAGAAACTTTAGTTTGATTTTTGGATTCATAGTTACAATTAACCAGCTGTACATTACGCCATCACCAGCCTCCACTCCAAAACAATGACAAAATGAAGACAAAGAAATGCCTGCATCAGTCCCATCCCCAAATGTGTGTGCATGTGTTCAGATGAGAGGTAGTGTCCTGCCAAGAAGAGTGCTTGATTGCAGAGACGGGACCTTCTCATTAGAATGGCTATTTTAGAAAATACGGGTGCAGCAATATGATGATTGTGCTCCTGAAAGCATTAAGTCCACTGAAATCGCTGCATTTTTTAGGCACGACTTATCTCCAAGATTCCTTGTGAACATTCACAGGAAAAAATGCACTGCAACACTATATTCGCCCATAATAAAGACCATATCAGAATAGTTGTTGATTTCTGTAGTTCACTTCTTCCTTTGTTAATATTTTTTAACATTTGCTTATTTTTTTTATTTATTTGTGCTATTAAAATGATAAAATGGTCTTTACAATTATAAACAGGGAGTGACAGTAATTTATTGAAAATAGAGGTTTAATATGATTTAAAAAGAAATGTCAGAAATGGAACTGAGGATGGATTTAGGAATTTATGTGAAGATACTGTACATGCACTTTCACTTTATTTAGGTTTTGTGTTCTATAATAGCTTGAGTTGGGAGGCCTTCTATTGCTCATTCTGTGTCATCTTTCTTTTTGTGCAGTGGCCATGGCTATTAACCATCAAGCTGGAGCCTGATCAACCAAGCTTCTCTGGTGCTACACTAAATGGACACTCAGAATATGTCAACCGAGCACGAGAAAGCCCAACGGACTGCTTAACACTTGCTGTAAGTACGGATGCGCTCTGACTCTGCAGTGATAGAAAGTTCACTTATTAGTCAGACCAAGTCAAACCCCACGAGAGATTAACTCATCCTAAGTTCTGCTTTTCAAAACGAATCATTTCCAAATTATGACCTATTGTAGTGAAATCTCTCCCGCTCTCTAAACTCATGCCTGTTTTTTTTAATAACCTACATTTTTGTGCGCTGAATTTCTGAGCTAGCTTAATGCACAGACTACCCTTGAAGCATTATTAAAGTGTATATGTGACATTTTTCCTTACTTTCCAAGAGTACTACCAGAGTTACATATGAGCACTTGAGCTAAAGAGGAGAGCTCACCCTGTCTGTGTACAGACCCTCAAAATTCAGAGAATCACAGGTAAGTTTTCAATAATGGTTCCACGTACTAAACTGACACTGTTTTTGGTAGTATTTATGAATTTAAAAGCAGTCCAGTTGAGCTAAAGTTTTTTTTGTTTGTTTTTTAAGATACTAGCTCTATATTCTACCATTTATATATATCTGTAATCTAATTAAGGTTTAAACCTGATCAGTTCACTTTTTTGGTTTTATGACATTTGACTTTACTGGTTTTGTTTAGTTTCGTGCTCTTATCAGCTTCATTTCCAGCAGCAAATGATATTTTTTTAGAAATAACATGATAAATCACACATTAACACTGAACAGCTGACAGAAATGTTTAGCAATGGTTAATATAAAGTTCCCTCGAGAGTTTGAAAGAACACTGCTGATTTGTTCATTGTTTGCTCTGTAAACATCTGTTTACTTATAACAACATAAGGCATTACTATGTCTTTTTTGTGTTGTTCCCTTGCCTTTTCAGATAAGTGACTGTTACTTAACGCAGATTCACATGAAGAGCTTTGACACCTCTGGTCGTGTTAAGACTGCTGCTTCATCGCTTCAGCCAGTTTATTTGTTTTACAGCTGCTAAACCGCAAACTTTCAGCTTTGTTGACTTCTCGCAATGCAGTTCACACCTGCTTTTCCTGTGATCAGAGGCCGTAGCTATGGCTTCATCAGTGACACTCATTTAATGCCCTGTGTTTGAAGACCTTTTATAATTGTGTAGCGTGTTTTCCCTGTCAGTCTCCCTTAATAAAATATTTGCATATGTGACTAGACAAGAACATGTTTCCGAGGCTGTGCGTCATGTTCAGAAGTTTCAAAAGCCATCAGATCAGATGTCAGTCTGCCGTGCCAGATGAGCTCTTCAGACAAAAAGGACACCATGTATAGCTATGTGCAAGTACTTGATATCAACAAGCTCACTTCTCATTCGAGGGCCGCGTGCGGACATTATCAGCAGATGTGGCATCGGCACGCACTCACACATACTCACGCCACTGTTTGATGCCGTTCCCCTAACAACACTGTCAAGAGCTCTCCCTCTACATCATAGTGATGCTGTCCAGAAACATATCTCAAATGGAGTTGCGGCTCTTTGAACTGTGATTTTGCGTTGATGTGTGCGTGCACTTGTCTGAGTGACTGCATATCTGTGTCTCTCATTTCCATGAGAGTTTGTCTCTTTGTGCAGGAGCACTTGTAGTTAAGTGTCTGTACAGTCATCCATTTCATTTTTTTGTGTGTATATTTGTTTGCAACAGACACCCAAAGGACTGTCAGGTCAGTTGAGTGTCAAGTGAGCCAAATCCTTGGCACAGATTAACAGAGAAGGGTAGTGCCAGCCTGTGAGGGCAAGAGTAGTGGGAGCAGTCATAGCAATTAGGAACCAGCAGCCAGCCCTGCACTTACCCTGCCCGGCTCAGGATAACAGAAGCGACACACTCACACAGACACATAGGCATGCATGGGGATGTGCTCACTACATGCCCACTTATAAGTTGGTAGCTAATACATATGCAACACTGCGCCAAACACCATCCATTAGGTGCAACGGGGGCTTGAGAGCGCTGCTAGAAGTGTCAAATGAGAGAGTGGAGGTCTGTGTCTCATAATCCCCGAGGCAATTAATACAATCGTTTCCAGGGCCAAGCACCTATGTGCACACATCTAACCGCTCTATGGGCTTGTTGAATTTTTTAGGTAGACTAATTTACAGATACGTTGGCCAGAGGCTAGCTTTTATTGATTGGACCCATCTGGAAGCCGACGGCAAGCCATACATTGAGAATTCTCTACAGTGATGTATGAGGCTGTGGGGACAACACATTCACACTGTAAAGCACTGCTGGAAAACTGTGTTTAAAGATAAAAAGCATCCTCTCCACATACTTATGCTGTAGCAGTGATTGAGCTGTGATGCAGTGTTTGATTAGCTAAATTGAGTTGAAGTTAAATAGCAGTTTAATTGTTTAATTATGACAGGCTGTGAAATCGTTTTCCGCTGAGACTTATACCATGTAAAAATCCACACAACACAAACATGACGTTTGTAGACACAACCGTCACAGAGAATTCAATTTTTCATTTATTTTTTTGGTTTCCATCGCATTGCCGGTCCTGCAGAGCGTGGCGTCATTTTCAGTGTATTGTAAAGCATTTAATATTACCTCGCTTTTTGTTGTTGCTCCTGCAGATGTTTTAGCCCCCCAGTCAAATATTGATTGAAATGCTCGGCCAAGTACGAGGCGAGGGGAGGGCTGATATTCAGAGGCGTTCAGTTGGTGGGGAAGCATTATTGATTGCACTTAAAGTGACAAGATGGAGGAGGCCCACTTTGACACATTATCCCTATTGCTGCCAACAGACAAAGTGCGGGCCAGAGGAGCAGTGCCGATTGATTTGTGTGATCATGAATCAGTTGTCCAACCTATGCTGCTTAAAAAGAAGTCAACAATTTTTCATGACAACATTGTAACGTAAAGACTGGCACCCTATTTGATTTAAGAAGGCAAGCAAATACCGGCGTAATGGATGATCTTCATGCACATTCTGACAAGGCGAAAAGTCCTCACACCTCTGGCAATAATACCTAGTGTGTAAAGCTGGTTTGAGAAGGCAGGTATTGTGGGCAGCTGGTTCAGGCATCTATGGGATTTTGTTGTGCATAATTCACTGGTGAGGCATGAAGCTGATATAGCCTCTCCCAGTCTTATGATCATCCATCAGGTAAAATTGCTTTCTTCTAACATTAGGCTGTCAACGAGAAATAACAAATGTAGCCATGCAGAGCAACACATGATTACAGGGTAATAATGCCCCGAGGTCAGAGAAATGTGACCTCATTCAGAGTAGTTTGTTGAAGGAAGCAAGAGAAATACTAGTCAAATTAGATGAAAAGTCACCAGGGAATGGCTCATCTTGCTTTGAGGTAACTGCTGTCAGGAGGCCCACTAGCTTTTTTAAAATTACTGTAACAGCTTGTTTCATATAATTTAAAACATCCATTTTTGACTATGTGCTTAAAGAAAGTAGTCGAGCAAATATGAGCTTTGACCACCGCTCCAAAACATCTCTTGCCAGTAGCAGAGGGCTATTTTGAGCCACATCTTTGCTCTGATTGCTATTGTGTAAATCCATCACTATAATCTTCCAGGAAATTGCACAGGCATTTCCAGAGGTCTAATCGAGATATGGGTTCGCTGTCAGATTGAGTAGGAGTAAGAATAAAGAGGAAAATTAAGGAGAGTCAAGACAGATGGAATGAAGGCGTATATATTCAAGTTGCACATTTTTAAAAGTAAAATATAAAGAGATGCTTGGGAGGGTTGTGATGGGTTTGCGGAGAAGGGGAAATTAATAGGTAAAGAAGATATAGCAATTTAAAGGAGGGAAAAAGGGGGGAAAAATGTTTGACACGCTTCAGTGATCGCAGATTCTTCCATCCCAATGTGCCTCTTCCTCTGTGTCGCCTGCAGGTCTCTGGTTTCCATGTACTGCATAACCAATTACCCATGACAATAAGATAAGGATAGCCAGCTGCAAATGATTAACATGCACTAAACAAACACCTCCTGGATTTATAAGACAAAATTTGGATGCATGTAAAAAAACAAAACAAAAACATGCAAATATAAGAGCCACAATGAACTGCAGGACAAGCATAATGCACGTAATTTTTCTGTACTCACAACACAGTGTAATGACAGGAGGCTCTGCAAAAGCAAACACCATGGCTTTACATCACAGCAAGCACGGTCATGTGTGAGCTTAAACTGTGAGGTCTAAATGGTGTTCTTCTTTGCAGAGAAGAGCTTAAAGGGCATTTTAATGAACTAAGCATATTGCAGTGGCATTCGATGTCACAGCAAAGTGAAGAATATGCTGTGTTCCCTACAAAGAAATTCAATGACATGGAAGTAATGGAAGCGAATCTGTGCACTGATAATATTGTTAACTTGAAACCAAAGTGAGATTTTCCTTGCGCTGGTTTCCAATCAAGTACAACTGTGGTGCAATTCACAGACTTTGCATAAAAAAGTCCTTCACCCTGAAGAACTAGAGTTCAGTTCATGTCCTCTATTACCATAGAAAAACTGAAACAAGTGGCTGAGAGGCACGTTCCTACTTGATAAGTTAGATGTGACAGCAGGCTCTGCTCCGCCCCGGGTAGTTTAGTGTGCGCTTGTGAACAAATACCGCAATGATGTGCAAATGTATTCTTATAACAACTTTACGCTGTTTAAAATTCCACCTTTGATTCATTTTATTTGTTACCTACAGTTTTTTCTCTCATCTGCTAATCAAAACGCAGGGGGGCTTTGGGGAATTTATGTGCATATATACATCTTTAATATTACCAGTATGAATTTCTGTGACATGGTAATATATTTTAATCATCTTAGGATTTTAGTGATTCAAATGAGCAGGTTTTCCAGCTGGGTGGGATTAGCAAATGTGCAGGGTGCTTAAACTGTGTGCAGGATTGTACCATTGTCTGTGCAAGTGCTAGTATACTTTATTTTGTGTGTAAATACTTGTGTGAATAAGCATCTGACCCTGTGTGGTTCATTTCCCCTGCTGGTTTTAATTAGGTTGTAAATGTCAACATATAAACTATTCTCTTCCGCCATGTGAAGCACGTGTGCAGTGCTCGCGGTTTGCTTTGCTGGACGAAGGGCTGCTGTTCATCTTTTGTCACACGTTAACTTGAGCAATTAGAGAATGTGAATGACTCGAAGCTAAGGCCAAGAATAGCTACCTGAGGCGTCTCTCGCTTCCTGACCTCCATTCCTCTCAACGTGCATTACAACAGAAGCGGGGGATACGTGTCCTGGCAACCACCAATTATTAAAGCCACATGTCATTCACATGAGGGTTATTACTTGATCGAGTCCCTGAGAATAATGAGATACAGAAATCAGTAACTATAGCAGCAGAAAAAGAAAAATGATAAGATTCCAATAAGAGTTCCAAGAATTCAGACTATTTTTAAGCAGATTTAATTGAGCTCTTGTAAATGAACCACATCTATGAATAGCTACATTATTGACAATGTGGTCTTGGCCACCTGGGAATTTGATCCCAAGCCCAGTGTGTGGCTTAATGAGCCACGGTGAAAAAGAATAGCTTCAAACGTACCTTTACACATATGAAGGAAATTACATCACAGGTAAAACGCTTGCAGTTAAAATTGTTTTTTTCAGACACTAAAAACTTTTACAATGTAATTAACTTTTAAAGTGACCTTTGGGAATTTCTTGCACAAAGTGTTATTTTTTTATTATTTTTATAACGTTTAATTTAATTTGGTAGTCACTGATTAAAGAGGAATGGCTTATTGCAGCAAAGGTTAGATATCAGCTTGCAATAGACTTATGCAGCTTACTGCAACATCTGCATGCGTGTACATTTTTACACTTTGGAGAGAAAAGGCGTGAAATGGACCGGCATGTCTACACAGTTTGCTGTGATATTGTCATGTTAAATGCTGGCAGTGGTGTCAGCCAATTGCATAGGCTGTAGAGCCTACATGGATTCAACACAGAAGTCTAAGCTAATCTTAAATTACGACACTAAATCATGGAAACAGAACTGTGTCTAATCCATGCTGCCAGTATATGGATTTTGTACGTTTGCGGGATCCCACAGTGGTGAAAGACGGTGTGCTTTATTATTTAAGCTCAGTCAACACTTCCTGAATTTCAAGCTGATATCTCACAGTTAGAGTTATTATAAATTTTTGAAAGTGACATTTTTTTAATAAAAAGGAATTGGCTCATAAAATGGGACAGACTGAAATTTCCCCATCAAGTTAAGATCAAAATTTATTTATATAGCACATATTAAAAACAACAGTGTTGACCATAGTGCTTCACAGTCAATAAAAACATGAGACAGTTAAAACAAACAATAGAAGAGGACAACAAACAATAGGTAACAACGCAACAAGCTAAAACAGCCAACTAGACAGAATCAAAAGCCAAAGTAAAAAAATAAGTTTTAAGACGTAATTTAAAAGACTGGATAGACTCGGCAGTGCGAATATGAACGGGGAGGTTATTCCAGAGTCTGGGTGCCACGGATGCAAAGGCCCGGTCGCCTCTCGACTTCATTCGAGTCCTAGGTTGTGCTAGGAGCCTATGGTTGGATGATCTAAGTGCCCTGTTGGGATTGTATGAATGGAGTAAATCAGAAAGATAACTGGGCGCTAAATTATTCAAAATATTAAAAGTGAACAAAAGAATTTTAAAATCTATACGATATTTAACAGGGAGCCAATGTAATTTGGCTAAAATTGGAGTTATGTGTTCATGAATTCTCGTACCTGTTAAAAGACGCGCAGCTGCATTTTGAATTAACTGGAGCCGGCAAAGAGAGGAGTGTTGGAGGCCCGAGTAGAGGGAGTTACAGTAGTCCAATCTGGATGTAATAAATGCGTGGATAAGCCTTTCAAGATCTTTTAAAGGAAGGAACGGCTTTGCTTTGGAAATCTGACGCAACTGGTAAAAGCTGTTTTTTACCACAGTGGACACCTGTTTCTCGAGTTTAAAAGAGCCATCCAGGAACACTCCGAGGTTTCTTACAGTGGACGAAAGATGGCTAGCGAGAGGGCCTAGGGCATCAGCTAACTGGTCTAGCGGAGTGTGACTACCAAAGACTATGATTTCGGTCTTATTCTCGTTCAATGTAAGAAAATTATGTGATAACCAAATTTTAACTTCATGCAAACAGTTGAACAGAGGTTGCAAAGAAGCAGTCACATCGGATTTCAAAAGGTAAATAAATCTGGATATCATCGGCATAACAGTGAAAGGAGATGTTATGTTTTCTAAAAATTAATCCCAACGGCAACATGTACAAAGAGAAAAGAGCAGGACCGAGCACGGACCCTTGAGGCACACCACAATAAATAGGGGCAGAAGCCGAGGAGTGTTGCCCCATAGCAACAGAGAATGACCTCTCTGAGAGATAGGATTTAAACCAAGATAAAACCGTACCTTTGAGACCAACAACATGTTCCAATCTTGATAGAAGAATGTTGTGATTAACCGTGTCAAAAGCAGCAGACAAGTCAAGTAAAACTAAGACCACAGAATATCCAGAATCTACAGTTAAAAGAAGATCATTAAAAACTCTAAGTAAGGCTGTCTCTGTGCTGTGGCGAGGTTTAAAACCAGACTGAAACTTTTCATTAATACCATTTGCATCTAAAAAGGCCTGAAGTTGTTTTAGAACTACCTTTTCCAATATTTTGGAAATAAAAGGGAGTTTAGAGATCGGCCTGTAGTTAGTGAGAGCATTAGGGTCAAGATTTTTCTTTTTCATAATAGGTTGCACAACAGCATGCTTAAAGACAGACGGTACACAACCTGATGACAATGATGCATTCAGCAGAGATAAGATACAAGGACCAATAACATGTAAAGCTTCCTTAAAGAAACGAGAAGGAAGAATATCATGCGGGGAACCAGAGATTTTGAGATGATCAATTATATCTTTTAAAGCAGAATAAGACACTGGCTCAAACTGTTGAAAGACAGTCAAGCATTCAGAAGCTGGAACTGGGTCTAAAACTGATGATGGGTGAGATGGATGAGAAGCCCTTAGAGCTGAGATTTTATCAGAGAAATACTTTAAGAATTTATCACAAAGAGCAGGGGAGGCATCCCTATAAGAAATAAGCCTCAGTTTTAGGATAGCTGTTCCAGTGATTTCTGATGAGATGCTGAAATTAGATTATTAGAAATAATGACTTGACCGCCATTTTCATGTCTTATCTTAAATATTACAGTATCATCTATGTGCTCAGTAACTAAAGTGTCGGGGGGCAAAGTCACAGAGAGGAATTTAAGGCCGTGTTATAAAGTTTCAGGTTTCCAGGTGTTGCTGTTCTTGCTTCACAAATTCTTCACAGAAGAAAAAGGGGGAAAAAAAGAAATAAGATGTATGGTTGCCAAAGCTTTACTGCTTGAAATTATATATGTATTATTCATCAGTGATCATAAATCAATTCATGGGGCTTGTTTTGGGAGTATGAATAATGCATTCTATATAGATTTTGTCTTAGTATGCTGAAGATCACATCAGGAGAGATATCAGTATGGACATGAGAATGGCTGATTAGTCGAAGTTATTCCAATCTGGGACACAATCGAAATCTAGGAGCAAGAGGTTAATCGCATAGAAAAGAATTGTATTCTTTGGAATGATCACGGGTTGTATAAGGCAAGTGATGAAAACTATCTGTGCTCTATGCCCCCTGGGTTATGCAAATGGACCTCCTCTTTCAGTAGTAAATTGATGTGTAATGTTGGTCTACTGGACTCAATATGCCGAAAATACAAACTACCTGTGAGTGTATGTCTTTTTGTCACAGCTTCTTCACTGATTTAAGGCCAGTCAATTAGGCACGTAAAATAAATGTGACTATTAAACTGTTTTTTAAAACCTTGGCTTACATTTAGCAATAATTTCTACACGCTGACCATGCATTAAAATTAACATGTTTGAGTCCATCCATCGATGTCTGGGTGTCCTTGACAGGTCACCAGTCTCTCTGAAGGCCAATTATACATCCATGACCAGATATGAATCCCACTACTACAGTCCTTCCTACTTAACTGACTAAATGATGATATGAAATACCATACCATATAGAAGTACTGGAACACTAAGTGGTATTATCTCAAAACTTTGCATATCCCCCATTGACTTTGAATGTAACTGAATGCTATTTTTATTTTATTTTGTTTTCAAATGTGCTTAGCTGTACAGTACATACCTACCGGTCATTTTCATTTCTAAAATGTCCTGGTAATAACTGACACACACCTCAGAAAAAGCTGTGTGAACTTTCAAATATTCACAGAAAAGCAGTCGTGCCGTTGCCAGATAGCAGACAGGGAAAGACATTAGCATTGTGTCAGTCTATGCAGTGTTCTTCTAGTACTTTAATGACAAAAGAAATTATGTTTATACAGCATCTTTCTGCAGGGGGGTCAAGAGCTATCATAAAAGGCGGGTTATAATCTGAACATTAGCAGTGGGAACACATTAGGAGCTGCTTTCTCAGACCATTATCATCCATCATGGCCATTATTAAAACAGATGATCTCATAAAAGACAAAGATGTACCTCTCAGTGCACGTATATTACACTGTATGCTGTATGTATCTTAAAGAATCATACACTATTTTATTTTAAGCCATTTCGAATATGCTCCAAATCAGTGACAGGAATGTTCTGAGGCAGCGGAATTTGCATACATGTTACAGCCACTCAGTGTGAGGGCAACATAAAAAATGCAATTTTCTGCATGAATTCTCACTCTTCAAGATGTCAGCTGTGCAAAGGAGAGGGTGCATAGCACCTGTAATTGCATTGCTGCTGACATTTCTCATGATTTCAACTCCCAGTGCAAAAGGTTTAAATTTGTTATTGAAAAGGGTCAAACTTCAGTTAAAGAAATACTTCACAATGAACTTTTTCAGTCATCCCTAACGGCCAATAAAACGCCCTTTCACTGTTATAAAATAGAAAAAAATTGCCTCCAAAAGAGCCTGAAAGACAGTGACATTTTATGACTGTGTTAAATGTAAACAAGGGAGGAAAAAAATTAAAAAGGCATTAGGACTGTTGCCTCACAACAACCTTCTGGTTAACTGAGGCATTAAGTATGTGTGGTATTTGTGGCTTTGTCCCACACTCAAAACAGATAACAGTTCGGTAAAGATCATCTAAAGTGACCATAGGTATGGATCGTCTATCTGACTGTGTTAGCCTTGTGATGGAGGGGTGGCTGTAGCTCAGGAGGTAGAGCAGGTCAGCTGCTGATTGGAAGGTTGGTGGTGTGATCCCTGGTTCCAGTTTGCATGCCAAATATCCTTGGGCAACCCCGACTTGCTCTCCGATGCATCCATCGGATTATGAGTGATAGTTAGAAAGCACTCACCGTATAGATAATAGTGCTTGTGTGAATGGGGTGAATGCGGCGTGTTGTATAGAGCGCTTCGAGTACTCCAGGAGAGTAGAAAAGCGCTATATAAGAACCAGTCCATTTACCATGGACTGGTCACCCATCTAGGATATCCAGATGAGATAGACTGCAGGCCCCATGACCTTACTGTTAAGAAGATGGATGGATGAACGTCAAAAAAGCCATAAAACCTTCTTTTAAACACATCTACATTCACTGTAAGACCTCTGGTACCACCAAATGGCAGTCTGTCACAGTAAAAGAGTGTAAAAATGGGAAAACAGAACTTGATAGAAGAATGTGCATACAAGAACTTTGCACAGTGTATTTCAATTATAAGCTATGATAACATGTGAATCATCCAGTGCTACCGTGGTACTACTGACAGATGAAATCCCGTGAACTCATTTCATGTAAAATAAGTTTTAAAAAAGTAAATCTCTTATGTAAAATCCATACACATCTCCTCTTTATAAAATGTTCTGCTCCAATAACAAAATAATAAAAGGGAAGAATGGAGTTCAACCAAGAGCAGCCACAAAACATCCGTTATATTTGATGGCAGAGAGAAAATGAAGGGAATTGTTCCAGGGTCACATCTGGCTCCCTTCTATTTTGTATCCAGATATTCATCCATCTGAAAAATTTAAGTCCTCTAAAGGGTTTTATGATCGACTGCAGGGGTTACTCTCCGAGGTTGAATTAAGGTCTTACATCACTGACAGATTTTTCTTAAAATCTTGCTCTACATATCAGACCTTTGGCTGTCCACGTTAGATCGATGCTTTGACATGAATATAGACTGGAGAGATTGAGCAGCCAGTGTCCAAAATGCTCAATGTATGGCAGCCTTGGCTCCTGTGATAGTTTCGATTCAGTACATCAGTAACACTCAGTAATTTCTAAAACAGAATGAATGAGTGGTCAGTAGGGAGTCTAGCAAGAGTGAAAACGAACTCAGCCACAAGAAGCTCTCTCCCCTTGATCTGCAGCATTGTCTGTGATGAGATTATTCTTGACACAGACACACAGTAAATGTAACTTTCTATCCTCCTCATCTTTGCTCTTTTCAACAGGGCGAGTTCTAAGAGCACTTCAGCGATACATTTAGCACAATAAAACTGTAATGACGATGCTGAAGTACAAGACTTTTAATGTGTTGCTTTTTTGATTTTCATTGCACGGTCGCTGCAATTTTCATATGCCCTTTTAACATGACAGGGCCCTCTAGCAGTCTGATGTTGGCACCCAGCACCGCCTGGATTTAAATCTGCAGCCAGAGAACCCAAGCAGGACAATGACCAGATTTGGGCAGGAAGAAAGGGTGCATGTCTCAGTCCTGAATGTGATGTGTCAGGATTTGATTAATGTCCAACATCATTGCACATTTCTACTCGGGCAGACTGATAAACTGAGATAAATTGCTGATGGATGGCCACCTTCCTCAAAGATAAGGCTCATTTCTTTCCCTGGGATATAGGAAATGCAGAAAGTATAGGTTCCTATTTTGACATTAAAGACCTTTTTTGTATCACACTGGTGATCTTATTACCCATTGGTCACTGCAGCAGGATGGCCTTTACTCAGTGTACACTTTCAATAAATACTTGATGGCTGGTCGGGTTGGCGTGTTGCTGTTTTGAGAAACAGAATTAGAATTTTTTGGGACATGAGCCAAATGGTGAGTTTTAAAATATTAAAGCACAATAGATAGGTCAGCTAAGTGCCAGCCTAGTTTGCATAAATGCCTCAAACGTGCCACGAGGGCACATAAATGAGTAATTAGTTTGTTTGTGTCATTTAAAACATTCATTTAACATTTAGCTGTTGGAATTCATTCTTCTTCTTTATAACATTGTCAGAGTATAGCCTCCCCTCCCACAAATTTAGCAGCGAGGCAAGGATGTGAATGTGTATCACGGCTCAGTTTGATGACCCAAGATGGAAATCTTTCTCAGGACTGAAAGCTTAGACATATGTCATCTAAATCAGGCATCAACGGCATCATACTCATAACATAATCAGTACTTTAGATGGATGATGATTAGGACAGCCCGATTATATCGACATGTGATCAGTGACATGTGCACAGGGTTCATGTAGTTGAGGGATGCAGAAACATAAATTGTTTATGGTGACACAGTAATTTCTAGACTTTCCAATCACATGGCCCCTGGGAAAAATGTCGCAATAGAAGAATTATCAACTTCTGCTATTAAGCAACAGAAACAACAATAATACCATATTATAGGTGTCACTTTCATGTGCCCAGTCTCAAATCATAGTCACTGCAAATTTCTCTCAAGATAACATAATGTCATTTTCATTAACTTTAAAGGCATGCCCCTTAAGAAGATTTAGCATGTTTTCCAGGTGTCTGGGGTGAAACTGAAAATGAAATTTTAACAGGCTGGATGTTTGGGGTGAAGGGAGAAAGATAGAACAAAAGATTTAAATTTATTTAATGGTTCTCAGACAAATTGTAGAATTAAAAAAATGATAAAGAGACACCATCTTTAGTATTAAGAGCTTTAAAAATATTATACATTTCTTAAGTGGACACAACTAATTGTAAATGAAAGTATAAGATAGGATAGAGCATCTGTTTAGTCTGTCTAAAGAACAGTCTTCATTAGGAAGATTTGCTATCAAATTAAGTAACACTCCTGTTGTAAAGCCCAGTATGTATATTTTTACCTGGGTGGGAGGGTATGGCTCACTGGAGTTCACCTTTGCTAATCTCTGTTGTACACCTTCCTCGGCTCTTCACTGTAAATTATGAGCTACATTCACCACAGTTGATTTGGCGACTCTGCTAATCGCATTAGGTAATCCCACTACTGCGTGGCAGCAACAGGACATTGTTCAAAAACTTTTTCTAAGATGCTTAGGCTGGCAGTGAGCCAGATATTATCCAACCATTCTAGTATGCAGCTTTTCTGCTACTAAATGTCAGTTCACCTTGATCTGGTATGAGGGCGTTGTCAGCAAGATTCACAACGTGAAGCCATTTTCTGACAATTTTTCAAAAATATTTTTTCCTTTATTTATTATTAGTAATATATATTATTAATAAGATTCTAAATGGTATAAAAACAAGTGATGGGGACTAATTATGAAGGGAATAACTCGAGAACAACTACTTATGCACAATGGCAAATCTGGTGTCATGACTTCTATAAACACTCTTGCTGACAGGCCAAGAGTTCAGCATATTTTTATCCTCCTTTTCTAGCAGTGGTTTCGACACTGTATGTTTGTCTGTATCAACTGCATTTCCTCAGTTTTAGTGTTTTCTTTTTTCTCCCTTCAGGACAAATTTGTAGTATCAGAACTCAGAAACTAGTACTGTGTTCTTCCATTTTATTTTTACCAACTAGGTTTCAGGCTTCAAGTATAACATGATATAACGTAATTTATAAATCTTCTAAATAAACCCCAAGGTGTTGTCAAACCACCTGAGACACCGGGTGTGCCACGGTGCCTCCTATCAGTTAGAAATAACAGAAAAACCTTAACTGACTCCTTTCGATGTAGAGGTGTAGCAGCTCTGTTCGGAGCTTCCCCCAAATGACTGAGGACTTGTATCCACAATCTCTTTCTTTCTGTCATGAAGTTTGAGAATATAGGGGAGTGTGGGAAATGGACAACTTTTCTTTTGCATTTAATGGTCTCTTTGCCACAACAGACCAGTTCAGCGTTTTTAGTACTGCAGAAGCTCTGCCAATACCCTGGGATATTTCTAGGGCCCAGGAGCAGACACTTCACCCGTTTCAACCTGCGGTGGAGGTCTTTGCTCGATGAAAATAACAGGACTACATCATATGCAAAAGGAAGAGTGTTGTTATCCGGAGAAAATTGAACCCAGAAGACTTGGCCACTTTTTTTCTGCCATTTTCCATCCATAAAATTTCTGAACAGAGTCAGTGACAAAGGGAAGCTCTGTCCAACACTTATGAGTCTAAGCTGTTGTTGGCTGTGCTCTCACTATGGTTGTACAGTGACTGAGAGACTCAGTTAACTGTTTCAAAAGGTCAGCATAGTTGCTGCGGAGCTGTACAGTGAATGCAGGCTTTTCATCACGTATACCTCGGACTCCTTAAACAGTCTTCTGATAAGCCAGAGGAGCATACAGGGAGTGCAGAATTATTAGGCAAGTTGTATTTTTGAGGAATAATTTTATTATTGAACAACAACCATGTTCTCAATGAACCCAAAAAACTCATTAATATCAAAGCTGAATGTTTTTGGAAGTAGTTTTTAGTTTGTTTTTAGTTTTAGCTATTTTAGGGGGATATCTGTGTGTGCAGGTGACTATTACTGTGCATAATTATTAGGCAACTTAACAAAAAACAAATATATACCCATTTCAATTATTTATTTTTACCAGTGAAACCAATATAACATCTCCACATTCACAAATATACATTTCTGACATTCAAAAACAAAACCAAAACAAATCAGCGACCAATATAGCCACCTTTCTTTGCAAGGACACTCAAAAGCCTGCCATCCATGGATTCTGTCAGTGTTTTGATCTGTTCACCATCAACATTGCGTGCAGCAGCAACCACAGCCTCCCAGACACTGTTCAGAGAGGTGTACTGTTTTCCCTCCTTGTAAATCTCACATTTGATGATGGACCACAGGTTCTCAATGGGGTTCAGATCAGGTGAACAAGGTGGCCATGTCATTAGTTTTTCTTCTTTTATACCCTTTCTTGCCAGCCACGCTGTGGAGTACTTGGACGCGTGTGATGGAGCATTGTCCTGCATGAAAATCATGTTTTTCTTGAAGGATGCAGACTTCTTCCTGTACCACTGCTTGAAGAAGGTGTCTTCCAGAAACTGGCAGTAGGACTGGGAGTTGAGCTTGACTCCATCCTCAACCCGAAAAGGCCCCACAAGCTCATCTTTGATGATACCAGCCCAAACCAGTACTCCACCTCCACCTTGCTGGCGTCTGAGTCGGACTGGAGCTCTGCCCTTTACCAATCCAGCCACGGGCCCATCCATCTGGCCCATCAAGACTCACTCTCATTTCATCAGTCCATAAAACCTTAGAAAAACCAGTCTTGAGATATTTCTTGGCCCAGTCTTGACGTTTCAGCTTGTGTGTCTTGTTCAGTGGTGGTCGTCTTTCAGCCTTTCTTACCTTGGCCATGTCTCTGAGTATTGCACACCTTGTGCTTTTGGGCACTCCAGTGATGTTGCAGCTCTGAAATATGGCCAAACTGGTGGCAAGTGGCATCTTGGCAGCTGCACGCTTGACTTTTCTCAGTTCATGGGCAGTTATTTTGCACCTTGGTTTTTCCACACGCTTCTTGCGACCCTGTTGACTATTTTGAATGAAACGCTTGATTGTTCGATGATCACGCTTCAGAAGCTTTGCAATTTTGAGACTGCTGCATCCCTCTGCAAGATATCTCACTATTTTTGACTTTTCTGAGCCTGTCAAGTCCTTCTTTTGACCCATTTTGCCAAAGGAAAGGACGTTGCCTAATAATTATGCACACCTGATATAGGGTGTTGATGTCATTAGACCACACCCCTTCTCATTACAGAGATGCACATCACCTAATATGCTTAATTGGTAGTAGACTTTCGAGCCTATACAGCTTGGAGTAAGACAACATGCATGAAGAGGATGATGTGGACAAAATACTCATTTGCCTAATAATTCTGCACTCCCTGTATTGAGCCAGAAAATAGGAATAAATGACTGCTGCACCAAATGTCACTGGACGTCCTTCCTTTCTGTGGTCATTATATAATTCCTCGTCTTTCTGCAGAAGTTGTATAATTTTATAGTTTACACAGTCTTGGGCAACTATTAAAAAGCAATTTCCCTGAAGGATTAATATGCTTGTTCTGATTCTGATTTTGATACTATAGCTGTCTATGTGGTGAATAATTCAAATGACAGACTGATGGGTGACTTTAATCATTCTTTGGCTGTCAAATGAGTATCAGAGGCCACAGACAGAATCATAACACCATAACCACCACATAATTACAAATTATAGTCCTGAATGGAACTGTAAAATTGCCTTCTGTCTGTGACAAAATGGTGCCAAAGGGAGTGAAATGTTATTAGAAGTAATATATCATTTTACATGTTTTTTTCCTTCTTTTTTTTTGACCTAGCAGTTGAGATGGAACATTCAGTAAAGGACTTAACACTGTTATATTTTAATTATGTGTATATATATATATATATATATATTTAGAATACTTTATGACCTGTTTATTTTTAGTTATCCTCACACTTTTCTGGTCAGTTTCCCTTCTCTGTGATTGTCTCTCCCATCTTTATTCTTGTTTCCCTTTTTCCTATTCATATGTATTTATTTGTTATCTGTTGGGTCATGCACTGCCCCATTGTTTTTCACTTTTCATTTGACCCCCAGCTATCTGCTGTACCTTTTTGTGGTTATGGTTCTATAAGTTCAACTAAAGAAGGACAGGTTTTACCTCACCTCCAAAATCTGAATCCTAATCTGAAAAAAAAAAAAAAAAAAAAAAAAAAAAAAAAAAAATCTACCCCTCGTGTATTTATATTTTGCTTCCAAAGAGTCAGACTTTCTTTTACTTTTTACTAGTCCTGACTTTTTGATGATCTTTGGACATTGGCTGCTTTTTCACTGATTTTCAGAAGATGTATTATTTTTTTAATTAAGCCACTTTACTCTGTGTTTACTATGATTCAAACACAAATAAGACACTAAATTCAAGATATGGACCAGTTTGACAGGAATAGTTTAAACAAACCTCATTTGAGCAGTTTGGACATATCAGTGAAGAACCTAGGGTAATCGGGGATTTCAGCTTTTTGATCTTCAGCCACCCTGACCTGGGTGACCCACATAGGTTTGATCAGGCCCTGACTTCTGTCTAAGCCTCAGCTGTTTCCTCCAGGTCCACCTGTAGTTGCCAATCGTGAGCTGGAGTTAGTGAGTCTATAGAGTTCTTCAGCTAGTTTGGAGGCTTTGAACCTGTCTGGATGATGACGTGAGCTATTGAATGCGCAACAGTGTATTCCCCCTCTACCGGGGCTTTGGGGTAGCAGCTCAAAATATGTTCCAAAGACCTGGTAGCCTGAAACGGATATGAAAGTTGAAAGAGCTTGGGAGAAGATTTGTATATGGACTGGATCAAAAATTAGACTGTTGCCTTTTCCCAATTCCACATCATTGTCTAGGTAATCTTCCAATGTCCCTTACATTCTCCTTTAGAAGCCAAGCAACTGTTTGGGAAATAAAATCCAGCAAAGACCTAACACAGGACCTAAGAGATGTATCTAGTCCTTCAGTTGATCTGTCTACTGTTCACTGAAGGCTCATCAGAAATGGTCCCAAAGGAAGGATGGCAGTCGAGCCAGAAAAATCAATGGCAACAGTTCACGAGGGATACAATTTTGTGTTCAAATCCTTGTCAATATGTGCTGAAGAGATCAGGAGTGTCTACAACATCTGTAAAATTCAGTTTTTTGTCTTTTAAGTGTATTTCCTTTTGTTTTTGCACAATTCAGTATATTGCTGCCACTATTTTCCATTTTCCTAGCAAAATGTAAAGAAACAAGTGGCGGTTTGAGAGTTGCACAGTGTTGTACAAAAGTGATTATCTAGTTAATATCCATTCAAGTCTATTGGAAAGAAATCCCACATGGCTCAAAGTATTAACTGTCTCAACAATTTAACTTTCCTAAAACTTTATTTCAGACAGTCAGCAGATATTGTTAATACCATACAGGCAAACCAATTAGTTTCAATGCTTAGCAGTTAAATATGCACTTCTGAACTGTTGGCAGTTACATCACTGAAATCTGTAGTAAGGAAAACTGCTTTGAGGAGCGCTCTGCTTAGAGTGTGCAGTGACCCATTACTGAAGTCTGGCCTCTCTGCCTGCTCAATACAGCCTCCCAGTCTTTCATGCACAATGCTTTTGCTTATATTACTGAAGGGGTCATTGATAATGTTCTTGACCGTTTCTGCGAGCTGCCTAGTGCCCACAGACCATGTGGTTGTTCATTTCAATACTCATACTAACACACAGAAGAGGGATTTGATGTGCATAATGGACCATCTACACATACTCTGGCTCATATCAAGATGGTTCTTGTTCTCTAAGAACATCTCTCCATATACACAAGAGGATGACAACCTCCAGCCTTCGATGCAGCTGCTAATCTCAGACCATAAATCAAAATTGGCAAAGCCACTCCTTCGCAGCCTCTGCTCCATAAAGGCAGCATAGCCGAGTGTAGCATATTGATGCCAGCCCCTGGAGTCTAGCTGCAGTGATCCAGCTGGACTGATGCCTGGCAGTGCCTCTGCTTGCTTCCTGCCATAGCAGCCACACAGTGCTTTGCAGTGGTTTATCAAACCCAGTGTGTCATGAAAGCATGACAGCGTGAGGCCTGAAGATTAAAACCACTCAGCGCTTCGTCATTTGAAAATGAAACACACAACACCCTATAAAAATAGATTTGACAAAAGTCACAAGTCTGGGTCACAGCCAGATGGAATTATCATTTCCCTTCCATTTGTATTTGTAGGGGAAAAAACTGGACCCTAATCCAAATTTTTTGAGTTTGGCCCCATTTGTGAACTTCCTATTTCAACAATGATACTCGAATCCTGAATGTAGTACATTCAGACAGTTATCCCCATGCACTTAAGTGAACCGTTTCAACAGAACATTACTTTTCTAAACCAGAAAGAAGCAGCAGAAGTGAAGTTATTATGCAACTAACCAGCAATTTGTTCAGCGAACACTACCCTTTTAGCTTCTGTGTGGTGGCAAACTCCTACAAGTCCTGCTAGCTCATATGGGAGTAAACAGATCAATATGTTCACCTGAGAGATGGATGCTCACCTCCTCTAAGCAGAGGTTATCAGGCAAATTCTACAAATCCCTTCTTTCAGCAGCAGCCTAATGACACTAATGGGCGGCAATGCTCTCAGAGACCCTTTATTACACTGGTTAAGCCAACAACCTCAAATATAATGTCCTAATCTGATTAGGAGATGGACACAGCTGAGCAGAAGAGAGAGACTAGACAGCAAGAGGGAGCAGACTAATCGAGATGGGTTTTTATTGTTCATGAATATAAAAAGGCGAAATTACACAGAACTGGATGTCTGCTAATTTTTATATATGTGCTAAAATATAATCTGTATAGTCATGCAAAGTGTTCCTGAAAAGTCTGCCCTTTTGAAGTGCTATGTTGACACTAACTAACCAAATGCCCAGATGCTTGGACATCTTATAGAGCTTAATTGAGCATGCAGAACTACTAAAGCGGCTGAAACCTCGCTTTAGCTTGAAATTTGAAAGCAAGCAACAACATAGAATCTCATCTTTGTGTTTTAAATTATATGCTAACCTCCTAGGACCTGGCGTCCCCATACGTGGACATCACATTTTGGGCTATTTAGACCAAAATACTTAATTTTGCTCCACAAGGGCCTGATATCCACTTATGAGGACATTATACTGCTACTGTTCTATCGCAATTTTAAACAAATATCCTCATATGTGGCTCTAACTTTTCTTAAAAACAAAAAAAATCAGTTTAAAAAAAAATAAATCTGGTAATTCTTTGTTTTTACATTCATCGGGTCCCAATCAGCCCAAATATCAAAGAGAAATTAAAAATGCATGCCACGGAAGAGTTTGGGTCTTAAGTTATTCCCATCCATTATCCATTTGGCCACAAAAAAGTATTATTTTATGTGAAAATCTGTTCCCAGGCTGGATGTTTTGCTCTGACTTGCTAGTTAGGTTTGAAATAAAATGTTTCAGAAAAAGATTCAGCTTTGGGTAATATATGCCCCTTTACAACATCATCCCTGTGCGCTGAAAAAAAACTGATGCATCTTCACGCTTAACAAAAATAGACATTATGTCTTCAGAGTCTTTCAAATGAGAAAATAATGCACCTTAAGCTGAATTGATCATGTGATCCAGGCCGACCAAAATCAATCACTTCCTTCGAGATGGAACCTGCAGTGATGGATACCACCCCACGGCTCGTTGCAAGACAAGAGTGCCACTTTGGGAGAGCATGTGTGTATGTGTAGACCTCACTTCATTTAGCACCGCACCACAGGGGAGCCAGGGGAAATCACACAGAGACGAGAGAGAATAAACAAACAAATCAAAAGCATTAAACCAAGCAAACACAACATAGGAGGCTTTTTTAAGGACTGTTAAACCGCCATTATCCAAATCAAAATTCAATGACTTCTTTGATACTCCTATCACCATAGGGAGGTATGCAAAGCACAGGTTTCAGACCAGAGTAACCGTACCTAAAAATACCAGCCCTAATCTTCATTCTTTTCTCCTTCAACCTCTGAACATATTTATAGTGAAAGAAGAAAATGTGTTGCTGTCTTTTGTTACCCAAAATAGAATTCGATTTATTCTCCAGGTGCTGTTGACATTTTTACTATCAAATGGGAATTAAAGGAGCACAAATGTTTACACTTAAAGCTTTCTTCGGTGTGCAAATACATGCCTCATTCCCTGCAAATGTTACACACCCACCATCGTACATCTGCAGGCATTCTGTCGTTAGGTACAGGCTACCTACAGAGCTTGGAGGAGGTTCAAATCCATAAGTTCAGATCTATAATAGTGACTCGCTTAATTACAGATTTGCAAAGAGAGATCACGTTGCCAAGCCTACATGTATGCCAATATAAAAATATACAGGGATATATATATTGCTGTTTACTTTAGTGTTAGGCTGTCTGAATGTCAAGAACTTGGGTTATGGAAAGCCAGTAGTTAAATCCAAAAATACTGCCTTTTAAATAAGGTCGATACTGACTTTATTTCTGTATATAATAATTGGAGCTCTCTATCTACAGTTTAACTTTGGTTTGTTTCTCTAACACGTTCATAGCCAATGTGGATGCTGTTTAAGGCTTCAAATGACCGAAGTTAGCTCTTAAACGTTTCAGTGCGTCTGCCATTCCTTCAACATTAACATTATTTCATGGCAATCTAAGGACATGGCTTGGAAAAAAAGCCGACTGGACTTACCTAGATGACCGAGAACCTACACAGAAATTATGTAGAAGTCGTTAGTGTTCAATCCAGTTTGCAAATATTTTTGCACTTTTGCCATATATTGGTCTGTTAAGATACACCATTTTTCAAGCCCGACACAGGCTCTAAAAAACCATTTAGGGCTTCGTTGCATCAGTCATGACCAATTTTTAAATCTGATGCTCACAAGTCCCATAACTTTGTGGAGGTGGAATACCATATTGCTTAAGTACTCCTTTGAAGTTTAATTTTAGGCTGCATGAGCGGAATAGCCAATTGAGTTAATTAACAGACAGCATGAATATAAAATGACTGGCTACTACAGAGGGTATCTGTCATGTTTTTGGCCTACATTGTCTCTTATAAAAAGCAAACCAAACGCTGACCAAACAGATACTATTTTTATCTAAACATTCTGTCTAATAATATACAAACAGAATATCAAGAAATTGAGTTTAGAGTTTGATCTGATAATGGGCTATGCCAATACTTCAAGTAATGGACTGTAAAGTTTTGTGACTCATCAAAAGGTCAGAGAGTTTGTAGATTGCTTCCATATATAGTGGTTCATAGCTAAAAATTGCTTCTGCCACTAAAAATGACCTTTTTAGGTTTATAAATGCACAATTTAGCAAGCTGTCCCTCTAAATTTTTGCAAATGTCTTCAGCTTTTAGCTGTGTTTAAGTGACTGGTAAATATTTTATTAAGTGTGCTGGATTCCAAACTGCAGACAGAACAGTATTAGTCCAATAAGTGTATACGTATTTTGTTTCAATATTGTGAATGCAGTGTTGCATTACTCACAATCTGTATGTTCATTAAAAAATAAATAAATAAAAAATCATCACCAAACCTTACCTAATGTACTTTAACATGCCTAAAAACATAATGTATGTTTGTGGATTTATACTGGGCATCTTTTTAAAAAATAAGCTCATGATTGATCAGGTGCGTTTCTGATGTCTGGAGCTTTTTATCTTTAAATTGGATCACCTCATGACTGAGTGCTTGCAGCTGTGAAGTGGTGGGTGGGGGTCAGAGTTGGTATGTTTTGCACACTGAAGAAGCCTCAAGGCTTAGCTGAGTAACATGTGGAACACTTTTTGGGAGAGCAGTTTTTGTAGCCTCTCTTTTGGTTAGTGGGCTATGATGTAAAAATAGATTTGTTTTGTTTTAAGAGTCAAGTAGTAAATCTCCATAGGAACCCACAGTGTTTTTACCTTTTCTTATGTGTCTTCCAATCTTCTCTTTTTTCCCCCTTTTGCTAATAGGGTTGATAGAAGCCCAGACATTTGATATTAGTATTTGACCTGTTAACTACCATTAGTGTCTTTGTTAAAAAGATGACATCAAGAATAACAGATGCAGATTTTTCGTCCTGCGTCAGATTGGCTACCTGTCAGAGGCGTACCCTGCCAGTATTCAGCCCATCACCATCAATGCATCCTTAATTTATGTTTTAATTCATTTTCAGTGCCCTCCAGCAAATTCACTTTGAAAATTACTTTTTCACCTGTAACAGTAAAGAAAATGTGCTTGAATGCTCAATGAACCATCTACTTAAAATGTTTAGCATTTTAGATTTGCATTAATTCAGGTCAGCAGTAGGTCTCTTTCATGCCTTTGTAACTGTAAAAACTGCTGTTTTCTGAGAACGTGTACATATGTATATATACAAAGGATGACCTTTTCTGCTTGCTGACTGCAATGGTGCCATGCAGTGAACATAGTTATAGTTGACTGAAGAAACTCATCACCTGGAACTAAAAACTGAGTTCAACCTGTTTTCTGGAATAGACCTCAGGGCTTGTGCATTGTGAGCTTCAACTGAAAATATGAGTGCAGAGGAGATACAATATTTTTGGCTGACATTTCAATTGAATAGATGGAAAATAGCTATAGAAATACTGAAGGTTAGTCTAAAAATACGCCAGAAAAGAACCCAAAGCTTTTTAGATGGTGTACAGGAAAGATGTTATAAAAAGCAAGGTCATGCCTAAAGCTAGTCAGTCTTCATGAAAACCTGTGTGTGAGAAATTTCCAGTTTATCCAAAGGGTTTCAAAGAAAGTGAGGAATTACTAAAATCATCAAAATCCTTTGATGAGATAGCTAATAGGGTAAGATATAGACCAAACTAAATGCCATGCATCCATAGTGCATGCACTATGTGGACCACAATCCTTGCCACTGAGCAAAGTGACATCAGAGTGAAGTCTTTCATATGTCATTTTTGCATGTCAAATTATGGTCCATTGAAGGGGTTGTTTTGTAGAGCAAACTAAACCTAAACTGGGGACACTATGATTAAACTGTGATTACTATTAAAACAGATATGAGCATGATTCAGACCAGGAACGTGCAAATGGCTATGAAAATCAAAAACATGAACACGACCTGGGCAGAATCATACGTGGAACTTGACGAGACAAGAAGGAAAGAACACAGATGATCTGACAAAGTCTGAATGAAACACACAGACTAAATACACACAGGAGGTGATCAGTGGAAGTGGAAACACATGAGGAAACAGCTGACAAAAAAGAACATAACGACGTCACAGGAGAAGAGAAACTAAACACAATAAAGAAAGAAACACAAGACTTTCAAAATAAAACAGGAAACATGGAGAGACGTAGACATGACAACACAGGCTTGACAACATACATAACAACTAGCACAGAAGGCCTGGGTGAAACAGACTAAACTTAAATTCATGGCCAATTAATAATAATCCAAAACTCCACATTATCTTCAAAATATAACAAAAGAGATCAAAATCAATTGAAAGCGCTGGGTCACAGACCCAGCCCCTGACACATTCATTAATCATGGGAATTGCCTGCACCTGTTATGGACGACCACGTGACGTCCATCAAAATTACCCATTCCAAAGTTCAACTGTTGAACTTCATATCTATGTCCAGGTTGGATCATCCAGTTGGACATACAAATTGTGGACCTAGATTTGTCCCAGTCCAGCCCCGGACACGACACGCAGTGAATTAATCTGAGAGGGTGCACATCCCAAATTAGCTTGCATAGACACATTAGTTGTACCGCTTCTTAATGATGGTATCTTAGCTAACAACCCCAACTACCAGATACAACTTGTAATTGGCTAAAAATCACTACTGGTGAGAGGGACGTTGCTAGCTGTCAGTTTTTTCAGGTGATGTTGAAATCCCCATATTCCGACACTTCAAATGCTTCAGGAGCTCTCTCCGCTCAGTACAGCAACTGTTAATATAGAGCGTTATTAAATTTATTACTAATGCAATTATATGGCACATTGACTTCTGAGGAAATTTTAGATGGCACTCGTCATCAAAAAGGTTGCCTACCCCTGGTTTAAAAGAACGAGTTCCACTAAAACGGGAGATGCATGTGTATTTATTTTGCTCATCAAGGAGGAAATGGCTCACTAATGTAAACAAGTGCAGGAAAAAGGATTCCTCTCAGTTATGGTTATGTAGAAAACCGCACATGTTCCTTTTCATAATGGACCTTTTTTTTTTTTTTTTTTTTCCTGAAGCTCCTTCTGCTCTGCTCTCACCTTTTCAGTCTGGCTGATGCCATGATTGCAGCAAAGAAAGAACACAGCTGAGGCAGATTTGAATCTTTTCTCCAACGACAAGGATATTCTTGCCCTTTCACTCTGGTCAATTATCCTTTTTTATGTAACTGGTAGTCATCTGAATCAAATTACAACAAAGGGGATCAAAATGAGTCTCTTCCCTGCAAATTACAGAGCATGACAAAATTTGAGCAGAAATGTGGGATGAACTCGCTGGAATTAATCAGAATTTATCATTGTCACTGTCACACTTGCGTAGGCACTCTAACACTCAGAAGCTGAGCTCAGTCTCTGTCAGAAGTTTGAAAAGGGCCCCTTTGGATATTTGAGGACAGATTTAAACCATTAGACTGGGAATCGGAAAAGCTGTATCCCATTTGTAAAAAGAATCACTTAGAACAAAAACACTTTAGCATTTATTATTAATGCAGACGTTTCTGTATCTTATATCAAATATCCACCAAACGTCCTTTCAGCCCAATGCCTTATATTTAATGATGTTTTCCATTGTGGCTACAAAAAGGCCAAAAAAATATATCATATGTATTTCACAATATCTATAAGGCCCTCTGATAATTTGACATCAATTTAATCAGGATTAAAAGATAAAGCAGTGTATGCAGTGACCGTGATTAGTGAGTGGCATGGATGAGCTGAATGTCCTTGTTCATCCATTATAAAATCTCATTTAGTGTCTCTGCGTGTGGTCAGTGTCTAGTTAAATGCTTCATATACAATAATGATTAGGGTAGCTTAGGATGAGCTGTGTCTTGCATAGAAAGTGGGTAAGAGCAGGCGGCAGCAGCAGGGGGAGGAAGACAAAAAGCTACAGTCAATATAAACAGTTTGCAGCAGGCCTCACAGTCTGCACAGGAAGCTACAGAAACGCACTTTGTCAGTTGTTTCCAGCCTAATGTTTTCAGACTAAATCACTATGTGTGTAGTCTCCTATAATTACTGTTGCTCTGTGGTAGCTTTACAGTGCTACATGTCAGTAGGACTTTTGAAGTTCATTAAACCAAAGGCACCTACGCACTGTGAAATTGAGCACAAGCTCAATTGTGACATGGATCTAATAAGCCTTGTTGAGACATGATGTCTGGTGCATGTAGTACACTTAATAATACTTACTAAATCATGGGCTACAGTGCACACCTGCAGTTCCTCCTTGTGCACATTGTGAGACAGTCATCTTAATATTTTGACTTTTCACTTGATTTGACTTTGCAAGATAAGTCCAACATTTTGGAGCCACATTCGTCTTGCAGGATATGACAAGCTAATTCATGGCCAGAATAGAAAAAAGACAAGACAGATTAGTTGAGGATGCTAAACAAACGTCTGTGAAGGTTCTCGGCCATCCAGATCATGCCAGTCTCAAGAGCTTAAAGAAGCCCAGTCGCCTTATTTCAAGTTATTTGCAGGCGTTTCATTGCTCATCCATGAGACTTTTCTATTTCTAAACCAAAAGGTGAAGACTCCCAGGCATTTAAAACCTACTGGAGCTTTTCTTGTAGGAGGTAACCCACTATTACTCATGTGGGTCATTACATGAGCCAAGTTGTGAAAAAAGGCGTGGGTAATTACCGCCTAGAGTTTTGGATAAACCCACTGCGAGGCTTTGTCTCACCTTTATAGGTCGCCCTATCATGTGACCTATAAAGGTCATCTGATGCAATTTATGAATGGGGGAGGCGGTGCCTGGGAAGGGATCTCAAGAGTGCATTGTATGGGACTGACAACAGGTGTTTCTAGCTGTTAGGATGCTAATCATAAGTTTAATTGCAAAAATGAAGACAACAATGATAAACATGAGGGGTAAGAAGAAAGTAAGGTCAGTGGTGGCTGCAACGCAAATGACAACATGAACCAGCATCTGGAGGGGTGTACACAGAATGGTTAAACGATGCTTATTTCAGCGCTGTGTGACGGTCTTAACATATGTACCCTCATTAGCTTTCTTGTTGTCCCTGCCAACAAACTTACAGGTAGAAACTCTGCATGAAAAAAAGAAAGTGGGGGGTCCATAACAGAGAGTAGCAATGTGGTCATCAATTAATTAATT
The DNA here is from genome assembly GCF_057382095.1 of Aulonocara sp. 'chitande type north' Nkhata Bay. Lineage (NCBI taxonomy): Eukaryota > Metazoa > Chordata > Actinopteri > Cichliformes > Cichlidae > Aulonocara > Aulonocara sp. 'chitande type north' Nkhata Bay. The sequence continues at coordinate 26,862,438 of NC_141360.1, read as the reverse complement.
TTTTTACAGCAAAAATTGTGCTAATTCTTTGGATCTGAGGTTTTGCGGTCTGTGAAGATCAACTGTGTTGCTTGCATAGCTCTCTCTTAATGTTTCCTGTTTTTATATGACAGAGTTTGTCCCGATAGAGTTAAAAACCAATCTGTATGTATTGTAAGGCAAGCACCGATGATCGATTTTGCATAGGTATAGCTCATCTTGTTACCTGTTGGCTGATTACAGCAATGTTTATTTCCCTGGTTGTTGGCAAATAATCCCCTCTAATATATCCTCTCTAGCTTCATTAACTTGCTCATTTCCAATTAAGATAAGGGAAATTACACTGAGAGAACAAAACAATACAAACAAAGAGCCACTGAAAAGCATTGTCCTTGGTCTTGTGGTTTAGTTATCAGTGTGTAAAACTTAAAATATACCAGTTATGTGTGTATGTATGACTTTTTGAAGCATCAAGATTAATTCAGTGTATATTGTATCTCCTTCACAGTGGAGCAGATGTACCATACCTTTACTGATATTACCAAACAAAAGCATTTAGTATTAATTACTAATTTGTTTGGCTGTGATTCCCTAAATTTCTTAGTTTGAGTGAAAAAAAAGTAAGTGAAGAATGTCTGCTGGTTTTTAATGTGTTGCTATAAGAGCAATGGTCCAAACTGAGTGCCAAGTAAAGTAAACAGAGCAGTAATGCTAAATCTGGCCCAGGGTCTAAATGGACTGTTTTTAGAGACCATTTAGCTTTTATCTCGGTATGTTTCTCCACTGTAGATGATGTCATTTTAGCTATGGACTGAATAATGTCTAAACACTGTGTTCAAGTTTGACAGTCCGTAAAAAAAATGAGGTGCTAAGTCAATAAGTTGATCAACACAAGTGTTAAAGTGGGTTAACAGCCGGTCTTTGCTAACTTAAATTGAAAAGCTGCAGACTGACTGTGGCTCTAATAGCTCTTGTTGAGTGCATAGAACTTCTGCATACCAATGAAATGATTCTCGGTACTGCTACATTTTGCTAAAAGTTTGGTTGTATGTATTAACAGTTTGTGTATTATGTCTAGTAATGTTCTATAATCTTGTTTGGAGCAGAACTGCCACAAAATTAATCAGTGAGGGCTGAAAGGCACTGAAATACTCAGTGACACATTATCTTGGCCTCTTTGGGTGACTGTGGGCACACCACTTGGGGTGTATGTGTGTATGTGCGCTTGTAATTCAGGTATTACAAATGTTATGGGGACAAAAATCTGTTTACACAATCATTTTATAGGAACGTGTCTTCCTAAACACATGTAAATTGTTAGATTTTATGTTAAAAGCATGTTTTACAGTTGTGTTAAGGGTTATTAATGGGCACATGTCTAATGTAATGTCAATTTGCTTGAAATGAGGTATAAATTGTGCTTAACTAGTACAAACTCTTAGATGTAAAAGCTAGTGTCAAACTATAGTGGGCTGTCCACAATTTACAAATCAAGATGATGCCCAGAAACGTCCTAATATCTTCATCCTTTGAATTCATTATAGCTTTAAATTTTTATATGGTGGGTTCTGTTCTATTCAGCAGCAGTTCACCATATCTCGGGTATCTTTCTGTTATCTGGTTTCACTTACACTGACCATCAGGATAAATGGTCATAAGAAGCTGGTTATCAACTCACTACGTTAACCTTCAGTGTGCATTTCCATGGATAGGATGTTGCTGGCAACATCTAACCAATCTAAAAGGAGCATTTTGTGGGTCATATGCCTCTTCTTCGACAGAAAATGCTCCCTGTGAGTGCCAGCTACTCCACAGACTTTGTCAAATGCTGATTAAAATTCTTTAGTGAACATAAAAATGAAACAGTAAGATGCAAATGTAAAAAGGAGAAGAGGAGCGTGCTGCAGCAAGTCATTAAGTGCCTGAGTAGTAAAATAAACATTTTAATTCCAGTTAATTCTTTTATCACTGAGTGTGCGCTCACTGCTGCTGCTTATTTCTAAGGTTATGGCTGCACAAACTTTAAACTGGATACATTTAAACATGTAATGTTACTGTCCTACAGTCTAATAAAGAACGTGTGGGGATCGCTTTCGTTTTTCAGCATATCGATGCAAAATGAATTTGATTGAGCAGGTATTATTGGTGTGTGCATTGTGTCCTTTTAGCTGCGATAACCAGCAGTGTGAAAGAGACTCAGCAGCAGATTAGATTCAAGTATTTTAGTTTATTTTTCCTTAAATCACCAAATTAATATATCGGTATTCCCATGACAATGTGACACAGTTTGCGCTTTAGTGATGTTGGTAAGGTACGGCTGCACATATAACGCATTCCTCTACCATAGAATCGATATCACACCGAAAACATGCTGTAAATAAGAGATTCCATGAAAATGCGCTGCTTTGAGACGATTTAAACTGAAATTCCCAGCAGTTGTATTTTTAGCCTCTCACCTGCATTTTAGGGTTTGAGAGCAAATATTAAATATGGGATTTAAACAAAGCCTTGAAGCCTTTACACACCAGATGCATTCAATCTGTCTGAATATTTTGTGCATTCAAAATATTTTTTAGACTAACCCATTTTTCCATGCAGCCGTTCAGAATCAGAATCAGAATCAGAATACTTTATTGATCCCTGGGGGAAATTATTTTTTGTTACAGTACTCCATTTTAAACCAACATTAAGACAAGACAGACAATACACTAACTAAGAATAGTACAATATATACATATATATACATACATACATACATAAGTCACTCATAAATAAATAGTTGGAAAAGAAACATGTGTAGTTGTAGCAGCAAACAGTGTGTTAAGTGGATGCGTTGTACAGGGAGATGGCCACAGGCAGGAATGATTTCCTGTGTCGTTCAGTGGTGCTTTTCGGTAATCTCAGTCTCTCACTGAACGAGCTCCTGTGACTGACCAACATGTCATGGAGTGGGTGGGAGGTGTTATCCAACATTGTCTTTATCTTGGACAGCATCCGCCTCTCCGACACCACCTTGAGGGAGTCCAGCTCCATCCCCACAACATTGCTGGCCTTACGGATCAGTTTATTAAGTCTGTTGGCATCTGCGACCCTCAGCCTGCTCCCCCAGCATGCAACAGCATAGAGGATCGCACTGGCCACAACAGACTCATAGAAAATCCTCAGCATTTTCTGGCAGATGTTGAAGGACCTCAGTCGCCTCAAAAAATAGAGACGACTCTGGCCCTTCCTGTAAAGTGCTGTGGTGTTTTTAGCCCAGTCCAGTTTATTGTCAATGTGTACTCCAAGGTATTTATAGTCCTCCACAATGTCAACACTGACCCCCTGGATTGAAACAGGGGTCAAGTGTTTCCTGGTCTTCCTGAAGTCCACGATCAGTTCCTTGGTCTTTGCCACGTTGAGCTGCAGATGATTCTGCTCACACCACGTGACAAAGGAGTCGACCACAGCCCGATACTCTGTCTCATCATCCCTGCTGATGCATCCAACCACCGCAGAGTCATCAGAAAACTTCTGAAGATGGCAGGTCTCTGTGCAGTGGCTGAAGTCTGTGGTGTAGAGGGTGAAGAGGAAGGGGGAGAGGACAGTCCCCTGTGGTGCCCCTGTGTTGCTGATCACCTTGTCAGACACACACTGTGGGAGACGTACATATTGTGGTCTTCCTGTCAGGTAATCAACAATCCAGGACACCAGAGAAGCATCCACCTGCATCGCTGCTAACTTATCACCCAGGAGGGTCGGCCTGATGGTGTTGAAAGCACTGGAAAAGTCAAAAAACATGACCCTCACAGTGCTCGCCGGCTGGTCCAGATGGGTGTAGACACGATTGAGCAGGTAGATGATGGCGTCCTCTGTTCCGAGACGAGGCTGATAAGCGAACTGAAGGGGATCCAGGTGTGGTCTTACTATGGGTCGCAGCTGGTCCAGGATGAGGCTTTCCAGGGTCTTCATGATGTGGGAGGTCAATGCCACGGGCCTGTAATCCTGGGGGCCACTGGGACGTGGCGTCTTTGGTACAGGGACGAGGCATGATGTCTTCCACATCACCGGGACCCTCTGCAGACTCAGACTCAGCATAAACAGTTTATGAAAGACTCCACACAGCTGGGGGGCACAGGTCTTGAGGACAAGGGGACTCACTCCGTCTGGTCCAGCAGACTTGCTGAGTGAAGTCTCCTCATTTGCATCTCAACCTGGTATTGAGTGAAGGTGATGGGTGGGGGAGGGGTGTCAGGAATCTCACAGGAGGCAACATGTGAAGAGAGAGGCTGGCACAGTGGTGTGGCTCTGGATTCCAGGCTGACTACAGGTGAGGTTGTGGGGGTAGGAGCAGACACTGTGGTGTCGAATCTATTGAAAAACAGATTCAACTCATTGGCTCTATTCTCACCTCCCTCAGTTCCCCTGCTGTTGGTTGGCCTGAATCCAGTGATGGTCTTCATGCCCCTCCACACCTCTCTCATGCTGTTCTGCTGGAGTTTCCACTCCAGCTTCCTCCTGTAATTGTCCTTAGCCTCTCTGATCTTGTCCTTTAGTAACACCTGGATCTTCCTCACCTCCTCTTTGTTGCCCCCTCTGAAAGCCCACACCAACCAGGTAAATTTTTGGATCCAAATAAAAAGGTTTGACCAGTCAGACCAGTGCATTTTCCAACAAGTGCGCTCGTAGCTCAAAACGTGCACCAGTACTGAATATACAAATAGTAAAATAATACTATTTTCCTCAGACACACAGCTAGATGCAACTTCATGTCAACTGGCTCTCTGAACTTATTTCCCTGCTTACTTAGATGTGGTCCCAACTCTGCCAACTGAGCTCAAACTGCCCCACTGACATCCTGAAATATGTATGAAAGTGGTCGTGATGCCGCTGGATCAAACCACAGAATTCTCCCTGCTGCTGCTGCTTTCTCGTGAGAACGTCCTCCTCTTCCTTTCTTTGTTTAGAAACATCAGGATCAGCTCATCCTGGCTTGATGTGAACTTCATTTTTTACACAGTGTTTTGTTTAAAGAGAAATCCTCTGCAAAAACACATTTGATGAGTATTTATGTTAAATGGAAGTTCAGATCCAGAACATTGGTAATCTCCTCTTGTTTTATTGCGACACAAGCAACAAGTTCTGTTGACTAATGAAATTTGTAAATAATAACTACAGGATCATTCACCAAGCCCAGAAACTCATTGTTGTCAGATAAAAGAGTAGAATAACCCTTTGTCATTGTACATGTACAACAAAATTATGTAAAACATTTTTGTCAAAGAGGAATTTGAATCCATGCCTCCAGGGCAGACTGCAACCTGCACACAGCTCCTTAGACCACTTGGCCACCCTGACTAACATCTTGTGTTGACCTAACTTAAGATTAAAAAGACTCAAATGCAGACATAGCATGCAGACTGATTAATGGGATTGGGAGCCGTTTATTAAGGCTGATTCTGAGTTCAAACCAGACACACAACAAAAGAGCTCAGGGGGATCCACACACTTACCAGACACTGTGACAAAGACAGAGTGGAAGACGAGACTATTTATATACAAAGCACTAATTAGGGGAACAGGACAAAGGTGAGGGCAGAGTATTAAAATTACCACAGGTGAAGATAATCAGGGAGGAGAAGGCAATCACAAAGGAGGGAAAAGGCAGGAAGTAAAATTAGAAGTAGATACAACAGAAACTAACAGTCAAACAGGAAATGAAGGAATGAAAACAGGAACACAGAGGGAGGCATAAACGGGAACAAGGGGAAGACTACTACTGGCACTACAACTACTATCACTACGGCTACTGCTAATAATAAGAAGAATATACATGAACCAAAAACTAAGACCTCTCACTCGAATGCAGTAAACACAGGAACCAAAGACTTCATTTTACAAAGGGTCAGTCTCACTATAAAATAATAAAGGCCTCGAGCAAGTATCCAAACCTCCATGAGCATGAAACAGTAACTGGGACTCTAAACACCATAAATAAATGCTCAGGATTATATAATGGAAACAAAACAGGAGTCGAGCACTCAAAGCAACAGTAGAATAACAACAGTAGAATAACAAAAGCAATTAAATGTCTGGAACAAATGATATCTCCAAAACAACTCAAACCCTGAAAAAACAGTTGCCCACAGAAGCTAAATGATGTGTGCTCAGACCACCGAGTCACTAATTTGTGTAAATTAGATTGAGTAAAGTGATTCATGATCTGGACATGTTGAAAGCACAGACATCAGTACACATGACATTATTAATGTTAATCCATTAATAAAATATTTTTACCTTGAAAAATATTTACTTTTTTGCAGTTCAGAGTATTTTTCTTAATAAAATCAAATTATGATTCAGGGTTAAGACACTGCATGATATTTAACATACTAATGTCAACAACTTAGCCATCCTTGGTGTCAGATCTGCTAATGACTGCTTAGTTGAAAGAATCTGATTGGCTTGAGGCACAGTGTTTTGATGAAATGTTGGGTTAGGTGCGCTGTTGTTGCTACAGCAAATCTGAAACGCCAATTAATCACATTTAAATGGTGGAGAGAGTGGGGTTTTTTAAGCACAAAAGTCCAGTAGCGTGCTTTCTCCAAAATATAAAACTGTCAATCAGAGCAGAAGGGAATGATATACTAAAAGCAAGGGGAGGACAGACTAAGGAGGACTAAGTACATGGCTGATTCTTGCTTTCTTTACTTTTTTCTCTTTTACACAGTGTTTTCACAACAGTGGTATTGTTTGGGTGTGCATCTTGTGTTTTGTCCATTATTTTTAGGCCATTGCGGTATTAGATGTGACATGTTCTTTGAGCATTACACAGTTTGGCAATTTATGTTATTTCTTTTGAAATATTGAGAGCATCGCTTGTCAGTTGGTTCAATCCAGTGCCAAGACCTACTTGAAAGACAGATGCCTGAAATAAATCAAATGTAACTCAGGAGCATCTTGTCTTTCAGAATCCTTCATGCATTCCCTCTTTGCAAAATCTAAATGCCTCTGACAGCATGCCAGCAGCTCTCCCTGTGATGCCTTCTTTTCAGAACATTAAACTCTGATATTTATTTTTCTTTTGATACTCCATAAAGATTATTTCACTATGCAGCTACTAGGAATTCCTATTCCGAGCATTGCAAGGCAATGTAAGTAAACAAGCCACTCTCACTTCCAAGTTCCAGCTTCCTTTTGTCAGGACTTGTACAGCTGCTGCAGTGCAAAGCACACCCTGAAGTATAATTTCATATTGTGCAGAAATTTCAGTAGAAATCGCCTAACATCTGAAACTGATGCTTTGAGACAAGAGACAAAAGTATTCTGGAGCTTTACTCCGCACACCAGACAATAAAGGGGCACGCTTTAAAACAGCATAACAAGAAGGGGGTTTCCCAAACAAATGTCAATATGAGACCAGTTGGAAATGAGAAATGTTGGAAGGGAATCAATAGTGAAGCAAAAGTATTTAACTGACTTTTATAATAGTTGACAGCTGTGAAATATAGTGAAGATAAAGGCTGGATGCTTTTATGCAATAGCAGAAATTTTATTCATAATATCCAAAACATTTCAGATCCACTTTGGAGAGGTCATTGAGGTAAAATGTAAAAAAAAAAAAAAAAAGAAAGAAAGAAAGAAGGAAAGAAAAAAAGATGAAAAAATGCTTTTAGGTATCGCTTTACTCCACTACTAATCTCTTTTGATCAGCAGTTATATTAGAAGGAGTGACGTGGTAATCTAATCGAGAGGGTCACATAAGTGGATTCTGTCAAAATCGTCTGCCTGTAACAACATGGTTTGACAGCCCGTCAGGTTTGAACACTTTGAGTTTTGGTCATGACGCATCTGTTATTCAGATCAAGGTTGACTTCCTTGGATTAGCGTCTGTCAGCTTTATTTTCAGCGACACCAAGAGGCTTCAGAGCACAGATTACTGCCAAGATGCTGATGGCCACTTGTGACTGGCTCTGGCATATTGCGTTCCTGTCTTATCTGACATAGCCGAAGCTGCTTCTTTACAAGCGCGAGACAGATCTTTCTGCAAGTGAACAATCACAGAGAGCCTTCATACATCAGTAGTTTTTGGACCACAAGTCCCATAACACTCCACTGAAACAGTTTGTTGTAGTCTCTTGAGTTTTCATTTGGGTGCAGCATTTTAAAAAATAGATTAAAGTATAACAGTACTTTACTCCCATTAAAGCTTCACAGTGCTGTAGTGTAAATCATCTTCTGGCTTAGGGCAAAAAAACATAACAGGTACTGTAAATAGAACAACCTATACCTATATGGGCGGACATGTCTCAGCCTCCACCACTCTCAGCACTGGAGCCCCCCAGGGGTGTGTTCTGAGCCCCCTGCTGTACTCTTTGTACACATATGACTGTGTGGCCACTACCAGCTCCACCACCATCATCAAGTTTGCTGACGACACCGTCGTGGTGGGCCTGATCTCTGATAACAACGAGACGGCCTACCTGAAGGAGATTAGGAATCTGGAGAACTGGTGCCAGAGGAACAACCTCCTTCTAAACGTCAGTAAGACAAAGGAGCTGATAGTGGACTTCAGCACTAAGCAGGAGAGGAACTACCAGACCCCCGTCATCAACGAGTGCCCAGTGGAGAGAGTGGACAGCTTCAAATACCTCGGAGTTCACATCACGCAGGACCTGTCATGGTCCTGTCACATCAACACCGTGGTGAAAAAGGCCCGACAGCGTCTCTACCACCTCAGACGCTTGAGAGACTTCCAACTGCCCTCCAAGGTGCTCAGGAACTTTTACTCGTGCACCATAGAGAGCATCCTGGCGGGAAACATCTTAACCTGGTTCGGGAACAGCACCATGCAGGACAGACGAGCTCTACAGAGGGTTGTGCGGTCAGCTGAGCGCACCATCCGCTCCGAGCTCCCTGACCTGCACTCAATCTACAGCAGGCGGTGCCGGACCAAGGCCAGGAAGATCGTGAAGGACCTCAGCCATCCCAACAACAGACTGTTCTCTCTGTTGAGGTCAGGAAAGCGATTCCGCTCCCTGAAGACCAACACAGAGAGACTGAGGAGGAGCTTCTTCCCGCAGGCGATACGGTCTCTCAATCACACCACCACACAGTACTGACCCACACATACAGTTCTTACACACACACTGGACTTTCTGGACTTTGGTTTTGCACAACACTGGTCACTATATTCTTCATTTCCAGTTAATACTTGTACAGCTGCTGTTATTGTGTATATATTTATTTATATTTAGATTTCTTCATACATTCTTATATAGTTCTATATTGTGTATTGTGTATTTTGTTGTACAGTTATTTTATTTTCAACTTTAATTTATATATTTTATCTTATTCTTCCCAGTTAAATTTACCCTTCATTCTAATTTGTGTTGTACAGTTATTTCATTTTTAACCTTAATTTATATTTTATTCCTTCCTAGTTAAATTTACCCTTTTTAATTTTTCATATTTATTTCCTATCTTATTCATAGCCTTTCCTTTTTTGTTCTCTTTAGGTCACGAGCAGTTGTCCAAGCATTTCACTACATATCGTACTGTGTATGACTGTGTACGTGACAAATAAAATTTGAATTTGAATTTGAATTTGACAAGGGCAGCATAACTCTGCGTTTTATCATTAAACTCTGAATAACAGGAGAAAGACAGAGTAGGGGGATGGGAAGCATAATACAGAAACAATGAAGTGGAACAAATCCAACAGGCACAAGCTTTATCTCGTTCCCTTCGCCTTCCCCGCCTTTTTTCCATTTTTGCTATCTTTCTTTATCTTAATGAGCACCACAGCTTTCTATCGAGGGATGGTGCCAGTGTGATACATCACAGGCAGGACACATACAGGGGAATGAGGACAGGACAGTAGCAGGGTGAGAGTGATGCTGGCAGAGCGATTAAGAGTGCTTAAACAGGCATGCTGATTCAGAGTGTGAGCAAAAGAGCACCATCATGCTCAGAGAAATGGCAGCGGTCCTCATTCACTCCTTGATAGAAAAAATAAATAAATAAAGAGGACTGAGAACACTCAGTGTGTGTCTGTGTGTGTGTGTGTGTGTGTGTGTGTGTGTGTGTAGCTATTTAGCCATGACTAAGTCAATTCCAAGACTGAATGCTCTGAGTGTAGGTAAAGGTGGTCACACAAAGACTAAATTAACACCTATGTGTTCACTTCAAAGACAAAAAGCATTAAACTTACACACTCACAAATACAGTTACAGAAATATATGGCAGATATTCTTGTCCATGAGCATCTGACCTGTAAAAACTGAGACCAGTGGAGTGAAAGTAACGGATTGCTGCATCGGTGTAATTTGAACAGACATACAAATCATAAATACATTTTGCATATACTGGCTTTAAATGGATGTGTAATATATTTTGTACAGTGCTTAACGCATTTACTAGATCGCACCTACTCTAAGGTTTATGCCCCAGCTGCGTTAAATGAAACAATCACTACAGCCACTGAGGAGGTTATGGTTTTCTGAGCGTTTGTGTGCATGCATGCATTTATGCATGGGTGTGTTGCATTTGGTTTTTAAACACGATATCTTCAAAAGCTTTGAATGAATTCTGGTACTATTAGCAATTTATTAAAACCTGGCTTACATCCACCATGGTTTTCAAGGTCAACTTAATGATTTATTGGTTGAAAATCGACAACACGTTGTACACGTGTACCGTCAATGTTCCCTCTAATTTTTCATGTGTCTGAGCGAACACACAAACTCCCTGAGCGATCCCTTGGACCACTGTGAGCAACATTAGACGTGTGCACTGTGGTCACGCCGGCATTGAATCCATCCAAGTTACACGGTTTATTAAAATAATCAAATTACAGCATTTACGTTTATGTTAGACTACTTTTAATTAACTGCTTTAGCCCACTTACAGTGAAAATTTAAAAAAAAAATGTTCGTGACCTGTGTAGTATGTTAACACAATTAGAAGTAAAAATAACTAGAACTCCAATTTTGAAAACACAACTTACTTTTTTTTTCTTTTTTTTATATAAAGCTCTGACTTGTATCATGAGTCTGAGTCTGTGGTCTGGGAGAGAGTCCTGTAACTCTGCAAAATACAGTATATAATGACCAATGCTGGGCAATTAATTATATAGTTACTTCTTCAAAAAAGTAACTGAGTTATGCAAACAACAAAGTTTTTTGCAGCTGTTTACCTAAAAATGCAGCCAAGGCGTTTTTTTAAACAAACATTTCAAACTATTTACAGAACAATCAGCTGTTCTAGGTCAAATTTGATGCCACACAAATCATTTGTGCCACTCCAAAAAATGATTTCTGTCGACTATGAGATGAAGGAGAACAACAGCCTGACAGGCCTGACAACAGGAGATGTATCACTGCTGTAACACCTGTAACATTCAGCAGTCGCCTCATTGTTCTGACACACACAACAAAACTATTGACTACACTACACACTAACTACACAAGATTTGCGCTAAACGTGGCAAATCTCTCACATCTCAAAACACCGCCGTCACTCCTAAAACTTCCCCCTTCCTAAACAACTAAATGCCATGTTACCATATCATTTTTTGATTGGTCGACATGGTACATTTTTCCACCAATAGGAAAGGGTGGGGTTTTTTTTTGTTTTGTGTTTCCTCACAGAGAGTGCTTTCGAGTTTTCCTTATAAAACGCAGTTTTTACCGTTTCTTCCCACAGTAAATATAAACAACAATAGTATTCAGGAAGAAAACCAAACATTGCATATATTTTTATCACAACTCTGGTTTTACGTGGCCTATCAACACAATTTAAAAACTGGTATAAAGTTCACACTTTTTCGGTTAATTGTTCCGTCTGTCCTGCTCACATCTCCAATGGTTGTACATGTTGCCATTAACGTGGCTTTGCTAGCTAAAACACTGGTGTCGGCACATAAGGATGCTGTCATAGCTGCGTATATACGAATGTGAATCGCATTATTGGCTGGACTATGGGATAAGGTGGCATCGTTCTAATCCCATACAGGAGCAGCCAGTCACTCACTGACTAACACTGCAAAACAGAATTGTTAAAGTTTTCATTTTCATTTCAATTCAGGTTCGATTGTTTTTTCTGTGCGCAACGCAGATTTTCTGTGCACAGAGACCTGCCAGCAGTGTGCAATTGCGCACGCGCGCAGCTTAGTGGGAACATTGTGTACCGTGTATTGTCAACATATCGGTGAAAGGATTTAAAATATCACATCAACTTTTACCTTTAACCTCCTATTATTTTATTATGGCACATGTGCAATATAGTAACAGATTATAAATGTTTAAATACATAACAATTTCAATACATGTACAAGTTTCCTGAATAAGCATATTTTTTTACTATGTGATTTTTTTACTGATGTGCGTATATTAAGTATATTAAAATGGGTTTCAAAAGGGCAAATAACAAAATATAAAAAATACAGCACCAATCCCCTAAACATACAATAGTGCCCAGAGAGTGAGCTGCCTTGCTGGGTTTGCCGTCTCTGACTGCTTCTTGTTTTTCTGTTCTTCTTTTGGTTTCTGTAACGGTGTGCACAAGGAGTATGCACAAGCTCTTTAATTGAAATGATATTTCCAAGGCGAAAACATAATTACTGTTGTTATTCATGAATTTTCTAATTTAGTGTTTTACAAAAAAGCTGAAAAAAATTAAAAAACACATTATTATTGGTTGATTAAGATGACAAATTAAAATGAATGACTGTTATACTTGATTGATGTTTAACTTCTCAGAGAAGTCCAATTTATTTTGACAGAATTTTAAGTTTTTGTGTTTTCTGGTCTAAAAACATTTTAAGAACAGTAGTTATCATGGCATCATCCATTGTTTTCTGAAGTCCTAATTTGAAGCCTCGCAGTGTCGGCTGCAGAAAAAGAAAAACAGATATGACAGTGAGGATCAGAGTGACTTGTTAAACTGTATGTTCATTACACACTTGTCAATCATAAATTGTTAGACAACAAGTGTGTGTTTTCATACCAGAGATAATTCTCCATTTTGAAACACAGTATGATCAAAATTTACAAAAAAGGCTTATTTTTTTTATTCATCATGAACTTAAATGACTGACTGAGCCCACAAACCTAGCAGCAAAGTGTTTACAGAGGTAAAGTCAGAGAGCTGTTTTGCCATAGGATCACACACCTCCATAGGACTGCAACCCGTTCAGAGTTTTTTGTGCAGCCAACCAACTATGGTGGCTGCACAATGCTGAATGCTGATTCGCTTCTTCAGTGGCTTCATTTTTCTGACTCAGGCACGTTAACGTTTTCTATTTAACAGGGGAAAACTGTAAAATCATCTTCTCTAATACTACAGCCTGAGTCTATTTAATATCACACAGCTTCTCTTGAATTTGTTCTCAGTAGCTCAATAAAACCTTATGTGCTTGACACCCTTTGAGAAACGGTCAAACCTTTTGAGAGTGACACTTGGAAACTGACATTAACAGGTTCCTGTTCTTCCAGCTCAGCTTACTTCAGTCAAAGAGTTAGCTATAATTGCTCATTGGCCTAAATTAAAATGTCAGGTCTAAAGTCAGTCTACGCTGACCCCCATGGAACAATCAGAAGTACTCACCATACAAAGTCTGAGAGCTTAGTTGCGTAACGCGGTCTCATTATTCAGAGGCAACATTGCAGCAAGTTAATAGGAGGTGACCTTTCCATTTGTTTACAGCAGACACTGTCTTATATTTTATTTTTATTCTTCATAGTCGTGCAAGTTCAAGCTCTTCAGTAGATAAAAATTGAATTATGTCTGCAACACCTACCCTTAAAATTACAATAATAGGAAATGTGGCACTATTTGCTTTTTCAATGCTGGCACCCATGAGCAGGATTTAATTGAACAATGCCTGTGAAAAGAAGGCCCGGTGCTTCACCTGCGTGAGATGATTATTGCATCCATGTCCGTGCTCTATGTGAACTCGGTAATGAGCCAGAAATTACCAGGAGACAGTAGCAGGTTGGTTCATTATCATGCATTCTATGAAGAATCAGTGACGGGGGTTGGGGGGTCCCAGAGGCGATCTAAGAATGGAAACAGGCTTTTCTATGTTGCTTCTGTCATCCTTATGGGGAAAACCAAACTCTGAAGATGTTCTTGGCTAATAGCGACAATGAGAAAAGAAACAGCATTGCCACATATAAAATACATGACAGTGCTCCTACCTAAGCAAAGCTTAGCAGTGGCCTTTTCCTTAGGATCACATCTGAATCTGAGTCATAGCTTCAGCTGCAGCAGGTCTGCATGAGAGGAGCCGTGGTAAAAGGAATGTGCGTGTATTGTGCAAGAACATTCATTGATGTGCTATTTTTGCCCACATGAGGCACAGATTAGATAATGAAAAGTGGGCATATTCTGTATGGGAGAAGCATACAGCTCAATACACTTTTTCAAATTCAAAGGATTTCTGCATGCACAGTGTGGAAAGAATAATGTCTATTGTGATCATTGTACATTATTCTTTACATTATTGCATTATTACTTCCATGGCTTTAGCCTCACACAGCTGTTGTGGGCTGCCAGTGTTGTGAAGCATCTCACCAGAGAAATGGCTCGCCTGCCAGATGTTGGTTAATATGTTTGTCTGTTGATTATAGCTTGTTTGAGAGCTGCTGCAAATGTCCTTGGTGCCGGGTAAAAAAATGTTTGTCATGTATTAGCTAACACCTGGGACAATTTCCAAAAGGAAAAAGCAAAAGAGGTAATGTCTTACAAGCCCCGTTTTTTTTTTGTTGTTGTTGTTGTTGTTTTTTGTTTTTCTGCCTGCCCTGGATTTTTTAGGAAAGATAATGATGATGGTATTTTTAGGTGGGGATAAGAGAGGATATTTGCGCTGACATTGGAAACACATCTGATGTTACTTACACTAAAATAAGTCCCTAAAATTCCCCACTGAGAATCCGACTAATGAAATTGTACTAGGTGGGGTAGAAGCTCACAGCTCTACTCTTGAGAAGCAATTATGATTAGAAATATGGAAATCTGCTAATTAAAACCAAATCAGCAGAGTATACATGGTGCGGGGTTTTTCAGTCGAGGGTGAATTATTTGTATGAAATAAAATGTTTAATGTGAAGCGAGAGGCAAGATAGCGAGCGTTTGAGTAGGTAGCGTGACGGTGTTTATCAAGTCGTAGCTGTTGCAGGGTTTCTTTTGTATGACAGGAGGAAAATTGACTCGCCCCCCTTACTTTCCTAGCTTGCTTGAGGACATTGTTCGTTCATTACTGGCTGAGCTCCAGTGTTTTTGAATCCCAGAAGGCTTGTGATATTTACCAGACAGGACGGCTTTGAAACTGTCATGTGCAGCGAGAACTGTAAAAGCTCTTTCCATTGACCTGTATTTGTTCAAAATAAGTTCACTTGGTTCTTCGAGGCTGGTTTAATATACACGCAGGAGAAGCCTAAAACATGCTTCAAAATGTGTTGATTTTCTTATTTTGGCTTTAACGCGTCAGGTTAATTCCGAACACAACAGCAGAGGTCAAACGTCATTTTTCACAGATGGCGTCGAGGCTGCTATAGCAAAGTAGCTGGAATATCTATGGACAGATCTCTTGAGCATTCACCGAAGAGGCAGGGGGGGCAGGGTAGCAGAATAAAGGACACCTTAAAATGACATTCCCGCAGTGCTGAAGATAATTTGCACTGAATCAGTATGAACATAATTTATATGAAGTGCACATCAAAAGGTCACAGTAAAATAATTGTGAGCCTTTCGCTGTCAAGCCTCGGGACAATTCATCAGGACACATCAAACAGGAGTGCTGCAGCCACTTGATTTAAACTTGGACGACCGTAAAACAGAAGACAGGGAGGAGTGTGACCAATGTCTGTATTCTTGCTCTCCTAATATGTGCATTGAAAGACAAGTAAATTCTCCTGTGTACATTCTGAACTCGTTCCCAGCACTTTGTGCACAGTGACACATGGCCACCTACAGGTTCCACGGGGAATTTGTGAGTAGTTGACTGTTTGCAGATTATTACAGCTTGTTTTTCCACCTGCTTGGATGTCATTTCCTGCTTGTTAACCCTCCATTAGTACCCCTTGCTTCGTGTCCACTTAACACAAGCACTGCTAGAGAGGTCTGGGTTTGAGAGGCTGTGTCACACCTGCAAAAGAGAGGTTGTCCCAGTAATTACATCCTCTCATGCAGAATGCTATTGTCTAACTTTTAATAAGAAGCCACTACCATTTTTTTGTAAAGATTTAATACTCCCATTAGTGAATCATAATCTTATCACGTTAAAGAGGCTACATGCTGCTATGACCCTGGAAGTTGTGATGTTTAGCTTCAATAGGATCTTATGATCTGTTGTGAAGATCAAGATGGCGAGGGATTCTAAGATCCCCCCTTTTATCTTTTATTGTAGAGATTAACCTTATCCAGAATAGGGAAACTGGGAAATACCCTAATGCATTTTCACATATCACATGCTCTGAAAACAATATCATTAGTGTAGAGTTCGTCAGAGCTGCCCAAGATGGGAGGTACCAGTCAAGTATTGAGGTAATCATAAGACACTTACATAAGTCCTCTATAACACAGGACTTAGTGCATGTGCTATTGTCACCGCAGGGGGTGAGTTCTGGATCTCATTGATGCTTTTTGCGATTGTAATTGATAGATGTAAACACTATCTTTACACAAAAAAAAAAACAAGAATCTGACATTTACAACATATTACAGTAACTGGCCAGGTTTACATAGCTGAAAATGCAATCTGGGATAGCTTCTTTCCCAGAGCTATCACCGTAGTAAATAAGCACAAAAACAATTGAACCTATTCCATACCGTCACTGTCATTATATTAATGCTGCTATCCTGTATATATTGTACATACTATTGTTTGAGTACTTACGATTGTTTTTTTTTTACTTTTTATATTTTACATTTATATTTATTATTGAAACTTGCACCAAGGGAGTGGCACTCCAATTTCGTTGTACTCTGTACAATGACAATAAAGGCTATTCTATTCTATTCTATTCTATTCTATTCTAAATGCCTTATTCAAGTTACGTTTTGGTCTTAATGCACTGCACAACTCTATCATTTAAATTTTATACAGCTGAGTACAGCTTGCATGTCTGCCAAATGGGACCATATAAAAATAAGCACCAAGTTGAAGCCTCAGTCACACAGGAAGTGTCTAGCACAGGGGTGGGCAAACTTTTTGATTCGTGGGCCACATTGAGTTCTAACATTTGACAAAGGGGCCGGAACCGGAGCAGATAGATGGCATGCTTTGAAAACATCACCTCATTGGGGGAAAAATACACATCTTGGGATATGGAGAAAACATGTGCTTTAATTTCCAATGAAAATGAAGAAAAGCATTACAATAAAATCTCTGACTTCGAAATGAGTCTTTAAAGACTGAAAATCAAATAAATGAACATTTTATTTTAAAGCACTGAAAGTTCTGTTATCCTTCAGGATATCACATCACTCTCCTCCTGACTCTTTTTTTTTTTTTCCCCCAAAAACGGTAGGAGATGCAGATGTACTTGTCCTGTTCCTTTTATTCAATTTGTTTACCCGGTGCCAAAAGTCAACAACGACCAGTGCAAGAACAAAACAGTTGCAGCAAGTCAGTCTGTGAAGCGTTATATTTGATCTGCGCTCACTGTTCATTTTAACAACGTGCGTATCACGGAGACACACACATTTTAATGGGAGCAGTGTTGTTGGTCTCCTTTTTTAGCCAGCGCATCAAAGTCTGGAGTTAGTTTTGTTGTGGCGATTCTCAGGATGGATCTGAGGTGTAGGTCTGTTAACTTGGATCTGTGGCTGGCTTTGTTGATGTTCATGACGCTGAATGTAAAGCCAACATCATCTGCGCTTTTCGCCTTAGATTTGGAAACGCGGCATCATTGAGTGAAGCATAGAAGTCATTTAGTTTCAGAGAGCTGAACTTCTCTTTTAAGGCAGGGTCGATGAGTTCGAGCTGAAGCTCCTCTGGAGCTGTTTCGGGGTCTTGTAACAGAGGAAAGGCCAGTGACTTGTCAATTTTATCGAAATCCAAAAACCGACGGCAGAATTCTCCGTGCAGTGCATCCAGTGACTCACTGTATTTCTTTACTTTTGCTCCGGCCTCTTTCAGCATGGCTAGTGTAGGAAAATGAGTGAATGACTTGTTCAAAATCTGCCTGGAGAATAAAGCCAGCTTGGATTTGAAGGCTTTCACGTTTGTGTGCATGTCATGCACAAACTGCTCCTTCCCCTGCAGTTTCACGTTGAGCTCATTCAAGTGTGAAAATACGTCCGTAGCAAACGCAAAGTCACACATCCAGCTCTTGTTGCTCAGCTCAGGAAATTCCTCAGTCTTCCCCTGCTGCTCCAAAAACCACGCCAATCTCCTCTTTGAGCTCCCACATTCGTTGAAACACTTTGCCCAAACTCAACCAGCGGACACGGGAGTGATAAAGCAGGTCCTGGTGATCCGCATCAGTTTCCTCCAGGAATGCAATGAACTGACGGTGCTGAAGTCCCCCTGCGCGTATGAAGTTGACAAGTTTCACCACAGGATTCACAACATGATTCAGCTGTAACACCGATTTACATAGAGATTCCTGGTGGAGGATGCAGTGGAGGAAAATGACATCCTGGTCAGGGTTTTCATCTTTGACTTTATTCTGGATTCTCCTCAGCAGGCCAACGTTTTTTCCCGTTAAATTCGGAGATCCATCTGTGGTGACGTTAACAAGCTTATTCCAGGGAAGCTTCATATTTTCGATGGCTGCAGACACCCGTTCAAACAAGTCCTCTCCCCGTGTTTGTCCTTTCAGAGACTCCATTGTCAAAAACTCCTCCGTTATTTCAAAGGTTTTGTTGATTCCTCGGATAAAAATAAGGAGCTGAGCAGTGTCTTTGACACTGTTGCTTTCATCCAGTGCTAAAGAATAAAAAGTGAATGACTTTTTGTTTAATATGCTGGTGATATCTTCATCTATTAGTTTGGCAAGTCACTGTCCACCGTGATAAACTGATTTTCTCAAATTTGTCTTTGGTCTCCGGGCACAAAATACCTCCTGTCTCTACCATACATTCTTTTAAAAACTCGCCCTCTGACAGTGGTTTGCTGGCCTTTGCTATTTTGAATGAAAGCATAAAACTGGCCTTGGTACTTGACTCTTGAATGGCAGTTTGACGGTGAAAAAAACTTTGCTGAGCCTTTAAATTAGCTGCCAACTTCTCAGCAGCAGCTTCCCGTTCTTTTGTTGAGAGCTTGCTAGCATAATTAGCGTGCTTTGTGGCAAAGTGACGGCTAATATTATACTCTTTAAAAACCGCCACAGTTTCTTGGCATATCAAGCAAACAGCAGATGATCGATATTCAGTGAAAAAATATTTAGCTGTCCACTCCTTTTTGAACACTCGACATTCTCTGTCCACTTTCATTTTCTTGGGTCCGCTCATCTTCATAGAGGGGCGGTGGGTCACAGGGTAAAGTGCAAACGTGGAGTAATAGGCCTACGCTTCACCTCAAAAAAGGCAATATATCTAGAGTGCGCCATCTAGTGAGGAAACATCAGAATTGCAGGGGAAATAAAACATTAACAAGGTTAATTTATTCATTTTTTTTCAAGTTTGGCGGGCCGGATCAAAATGTTTAACGGGCCGCATGTGGCCCCCGGGCCGTAGTTTGCCCATGCCTGGTCTAGCAGCAGTGTGACGTCCACAGAAAGTCAGTGATATTCAAGCAGAGACTGGTGAAACTGCTGGCGACATCAAATGGGCACATTCTAAGGTCAGCTTTGTTCATTTTCAGAGATTAAAGCGACGTTGAATGACAGTGCAGGACACCGCTGATTGACATTACTGGGTAGTAAACATAGTACTGTGCAAAAGTCTCGAGCCAGCACACTTTTATTTGTATTTCGCTTCCAAGGAGGCAGTAGTTTATTAAAATGGCCTTGAATAATAGTTCAAGGCTTTTTAAAGGTGTTTCAAAGGTTTTTGTTGTACTTTTTGGACTTTTTGGACTTTTTTCTATCTAAGCCACTTAACACGGATCTGTGAATCATTCAAGCAGAGAAAAGACAGCTAACTCAAGGTATCAAAGGTATAAGTCTACACATATCAAAAAGAATCATTGTTACAAAATCTTACAAACAACTGTATCTTTAAGCACTTACTTAATTACTAGTAGCCTGTTGTAAAAACACTTTTTTTAAGTTTCTTTAGTCGAATCTATGTGAAATACCAAATTTAACAAATGAAAAGGCATAAAATTCTATTTGGCATTCTCAAATCTTGGCATTGTATGTAATGACATGTAGTGTGTCCTTAAAATAATTGAGAAAACCAGACAAGTGGAGGACAAAAGCTGTCAAACATGGTGGAGCATCTGTTATAGTTTGGGGCTGCATTTCAGCCAGTGATGTTGGGGTTCTTGTCTAAATCTATGTTATTATGAATGCAGAAAAGTACCGTCACTTTTAGAGCCATCATGCAGTACCATCTGGAAAGCATCTGATTGGCAGTGGCTTCATTTTCAGCATGACAATGATCCCAAACACACTGCCAACGGCAGTAAAAGCACACCTGGATAGAAAAACACACAATCACACAGTGGAACACCATCAATCATGAACTGGCCTTCCCGCAACCCAGACCTTAACTTTATTGAAGGAGTGTGGGATCATGTTGACAGAGAGCAGAATGAAAGGCAACCAACAGCAACAGAGAGCTTTGGAATATCATTCAAGAGGAAATAAAAAAAATTGCAAAAACAATTAAGAGTTGAAGAACTCTATTTATGCCTTAAATAGTATATTTCCAATGATATTTTCATGAAAGAAAGTGCTGGACTAGAGCCTGTAATGGCTACTAGCACCCAACCATCAGTGACAAAGCAATACACAATGAGCAAATCACTTCCAGAGGGGACACGGCTTAAGGCAGAGCCTGAGTCTAAGCAGATACAGGTATTGTACTGAATTTGTGTTGGTCAGAAGAAAGTTTGTCTCTCAGTTTCACGGGTGATGCCATCCATTAGCCATGGTCATGATATCTGGGTAGAGACTTCAAGAATAACACTGGAAAGGAGCCAAAGAGTACTTTCTCAAGAGTTTGCCTGCACTCACCCGTTAAGTATAACCACTGTTCTTTTGAAAATAGTGAGTTGTTTTGACAGGGTGCTTCCTGTTGAGAAATCTGCTGGGTCTCTTTCCATGACAACATCCAGGAAGATTTTGCCATGGTATTACCTATCAGGATTACCACAGAGATCCAATATCCAATAAATCACAGAAAATGGATTAGCAAAGAGCTTTGATCATTCACAGTATAAATATTTACTCTGAATCTCTACAGGCATCTGTCAAGCTCTATAACTCACAGTCTGATATCCCTGAGACAGTCGAAGGGGCCTGAGGAAATGAATGCAAATTTGTAATTACACTCCAGCTCAAGATTTGGATCGTTTGGTAGCCATCAGAACACTGGGATGCTGTGTTGTTTTGATGGTTATCAGAACAGTTTTCATTTCCTGCTGGACTTTTTTTTCCCCAAAAAAATATTTGTATGCATTTCTGTGTCTCTGTGTATCTCCCATCTTGGTCAGTATCCCTGTCTGAATCACAACTCAACTGAAGATTAGTTTACAAAAAGGCAAAAAAACAAAAATGTTTAATCCCAACTAAACCTGCTTAGCTTAACCTAAAATCTGATTCCAAAAAGATAAGAGCCCGTTTAACCTGCTCACATATTACCTATTATTAAAGCTGTATTTATAACACTTCTCTTTGTTTTTTTTTTTTTGTTTTTTTAAGGCGTCTGCTCATTTTGCCCAAAATAAAGAATCCTCAAACTTAGATGAGCAAAAAAAGCAGTGATTTTTCTTTTTGAAAACTGTCTTTTTCAGTAAACTGGTATAACCCCTGACAATAGGGCTAAATAAATCTGTACCCCCGTGGATGAGCTGGACTGTAGCAATGCGGGGTTTTTACATTCCAGTCATGCTTCTGTGCAAACAGCAACTAAACGAAGGCCTAACCTTGCACGCTCCCATGGAGAGGGCCTGCAATGAAATTGCATATAATCACAGAAAGCAGGGTGCAAGTGCCCTGGGATTTGCTTGGGATCAGTGCTCAGAGATGGGGGCTGGAAATCTGGACGCTAGGAGCAGTCAAATGCATCAGTTTAAGTTCAGCTACAATGGTGGAACATTTGGAAGCAATCTTTTATATATTTTTGGTTGAAACCATGCGGACAGAAAGCCACATTTGTTGTCTGTCTCTGGCAAAACTATTGTGTAAGTGATTAGTTATTTTCTGATTAATTTTAAATCACAAACTTTAACTTAGGGTTAAATGCACCGAGTGTTTCTGGCTTCACTTTGGGCTTTTTTTTTGTTATATCTGGCTAGCCTGGAGTCCCCCAGAAGAGACAGAGTGAGGACATAAGACGTGAAAGGGAGAGGTTGGCCCTCTCTGTTTCCCAGAGGGCATACGCAATTTTCAGCTCTAGTGAGCCAGCTCTAGGAATACCAGCATCTGAACGCAGAACAATACTGAAGCTCATTTAGTCATGTCTTCCCATGGTAGCAACTGACTTGTCACCTTTTTTTAAATAAAAACAATTTAAACAAAAATAGCAAATTTAGGATTACTGGACCCACTGACACACATTTAATTCTCTGAGTTGCAGAGCACAAATTACAACAAACAACAAACTTATTTTTTATTACATCATCTGTGACTGATTATGTTAATCCTTTAAAAAACTTTACAGAATAAGTGAAAAATATCTGAATATTCATCTGTCTGAGGTGCCACTCATGCTCTGATTGGGCTCTGTCGGATGCAGTGGTACCTGACTACTGTAGTACTGAGAGTTGCAGGTAAGCTCCATGATTGATAGCTATGCTAAGAGTGCCACTGCTGCTCTCCCCAGGTGACGACAATTGAACTGCTGCTCAGCAGGCTGCAGTGCCAGTATGTCTACCAGTCACACTACAGCAAAAACATCTTGCTTCTGTTCAGTAATGGCTTATTAATGTTCCTCAATTCTTCTTAAGGAGCTAAGATAAAGATGTTTAATGAGGTTTTCAGCTAAAAGCACAACAGTAAAGCTAAAGTAAATAAATGGGTTTCCTTGGAAGGGGTGTCTAATGGCTTCCTTTAAATAAAGTGATGCTTTTAAACCAAGTCTGGGCCCCTAAGTCTGCTTTTGGAAAACCATGGCTGCCCACATTGAGCTTAAAAAGGATTTGTGCATTTTTAGTTGACTCTAGCAGGGGCCCAGCTTTCGCCCTGTTGTGGAAGAGATTTCAGGTGGGGGACATAGCTTATGGCAGCTAGAGGTGGACAAAGAGCAGCTAGGGGAGTTAACTGTCTCAACAGTGCTATGACCATCTATACTGATCCCCTTTACTTCTCTAATCCACTTGGCTGAAGCAAGTCACAAGTGTGTCCCATTTGTATTGTTAGTGTTTTTGAATGTAAATCGGTGGACTGAACATTTTATGCGGATTAGACAAGCTTAGCTCCATGCCTAATGCAATGATTAGGGATTTCTGGCACAGCAGATAAGTGAATGTTCACTAGTTACTCACTGGGCTCAACGGTTAAAGACCTTAGACCAAAATGGCAAAGTCTTGAACAAGACAGCTTTCAAGCTGGAGAAGCGTCACAGAGAAATGATCGGATTGGTCACTAACCTTTTGTTACATTAAACTGTATTCAAGCAAAAAACTTGGATGTAAAGACTGCTTAAATGTAGACTGAAGAAAGCTGAATGAAAGGAAATTTGGAAGAGAGCTACACTACTTTATATGATAGAGGATTGTAGGTGTGTGTTCTTAAACAAATGAGTGAGACAGATTTTCCAGTTTGTCTACACTTTTCAGATTTGGCATTTATCCCCGAAGAACAAACAATTTGATTTTCTGTCTTGTGTAATTAAATTCAAGGTGTTGTATGGACAGGGGTATGTGTTGGTGATTTATCTAGCAGTTTTCAGTCAAATATGCTTTGATTTATATTTACTGCAATGTCAAGAAACGTATTGGGTAACATTAAGGTTGGTTTTTAAATCACAGCAAAAGAGTACCACTAATACCTGAACCTTCAGTTCAGAGGCTGAACAAAGTTTGAGTACGTTAAGGTGTTTGCGTAAAAACACTAAACAGGTCACCAAGTGCCATAAAACCTGCAAAAAAGCAACTGAAATGACTCAAAGAATTTTGACGCACCTTAAGACACATCACTCATAATTTCAAAAGACTCTAGCACAGTATGCGCAGAACTGAGCAGTGCTTTTAAAATCAAAGCAAGGTCTACAACACCGATGAGTGTTTAAGATTAAAAGGGAGAACTAGTGGGTGACTTGGGAATCCAAAGAAGTTTATAGTGCTGTATGAAAAGAATTTTTAAATGCAAGTTGGAAAATGTCTTTGAAGTTAAAATGCTAGCTCAAATTGTCAATAATTCCTTTTAAAGTTTTCATTGAACTCTTGGTAACATGATGTGTGTAGTGTATAATCACACAGTTCCTTGCTCTTTTTAAGAATGTATGCAGCAACCCTGCCTTGGTTTAAAGGAATAGTAATTTTAAATAAAACATCATTAGCTAATATATGGGTTTAGAAACACATGAAGAAGACATGAAAGGACAATAATTCAAGCCCCAAACCAGTCATTAGGTTTTACGGTATTAGTTTGAAAGTGTATCCATCAAGTGTTAACACCTAGTAAGCTTTAATCACTGGGGATTAATAAATAAATACATTTTTATATGTACATGGTTTTAAAAAATAGCAAAGAAAACATTACAGGTATATTGTTGCATGTTTAACCAAATTCAGTCCAGTTGGGACCACAACAGTGGCATAAAAATGGCTATCAATCATCTGCAGCAATTAAGATTTAGAGGTATGGCTTTGTCCTGAGGCCTCCCCTCCCCCTGACATACACATACACAAAGATCTCAAAGATAAAATGGAACAAGTATCAGTGACAACAGACATGACATTAAGTGAGAAATTGTATTGTAAGGGGGTTGCAAAGCAGCTTGCAGAAGCAGCAGCAAAGATGAGCTAAACTCTATGTGGGCTCAGCATGTTCTATTTTACCACTAGGATGTTCAAAGATGTGTTGAGATATGCACTGAAGCTAGCAGGCACTGAGATCAGGGGGTTTCAGAGTGAGTTTGACTCTTGACTGAAGTAAAATTATGTTGTACTAGACATTGGTTTAAAAGGAATAATTTATGAAAGTTATTTATCCTTTGTTTATATGTGCATTAAAAAGGATTTGCTTATTAAACAAACAGTCCTATATGTGAACATTTCTATTACCATGACCATGTCGTCATCCATCTGTCCATCCAGCCATCTTCTTCTTTCCGCTAATTGACTAAAGACATGGTGGAGCTGGAGCGTGTTTTGAGCTATCACAGGGGGGAGAGGCAGGGTGCGTCCTGGACAGGTCGCCAGTCTGGCACAGGGTGATCTGTCATCATGATATCCTCATTTCATATCCTACCTCGATTTATTTTTACATATCTTATTATTCAGCAGTCACTGATGTGCATTAGGTTTTTGCCTCTCAGGGACCTTTTGGGGTTTTTTTTCTCTATAATGAGGCAGGTGTCTAATGGGTAGATGTTATTCATGCAGTGATTATGAAAAATATAAGTGCCTGATACCTGTGCTTCCAATTATCAAGCTAATTAGTGTGTGGCCAAAATTGCCACTGTTATCTGATGAATTGCTTTTAGGAGGGCTAAAAGCTAGTTTGAAACAGAAAGGGTCATATTGCCCATACTGATGGTTTAGAGAAACATATTTTCACATTTTTGTAATGAATCTCGATTATCATCTGCTCTACTTGTACCATTACAGGTTGGAAGATGGCATCGCATCTTTTGTAGCATTCTGAAAGTATATTGTGTGCTGATAAGTGCTGCTGTCATTTGCTGTTTTAATTTTAATTTAGTGCCAATCAGCACATATTAATGTATTTTGGATTAGATACCTTGACTATATGTGAGAAAATACTTGGCTTGCTAAGTTAAGTTAAAAATAAGTTACTGTGGGTTTCTCAGCTTTCACAGTTGAAAAGAAAAAAATAAAGTGCATACAATGTATATGCATCTAAAATAGTCTTTAGCTAGCTAACTAAAATGCTGAAGCTATCACCGTCATCCTTTGCACCTTATTACAAATCTTCTCTCTTTTGTTCTCTTGTAGGTTCCATCTGAGTAGGAGGTGGCAACAAAAGACCAAATGCCATGGATGCATTCAATTTCACATATTGGAATGCCTCTGAAGGCAATGACACAGAAGTTGTGGAAGAGAGCGAAAGCGCCTACAAGACTGTGGAGGTGGTGTTCATCGTGTTGGTGGCTGGTTCCCTCAGTTTGGTTACAGTTATTGGAAATATCCTAGTCATGCTTTCCATCAAAGTTAATAGGAACTTACAAACTGTCAACAACTACTTTTTATTCAGCCTTGCATGTGCTGATCTCATTATTGGACTGTGCTCGATGAACTTGTACACAGTCTACATAGTGATTGGCTACTGGCCCCTGGGGCCAGTGGTGTGTGACTTGTGGTTAGCATTGGACTATGTTGTCAGCAATGCATCTGTCATGAATCTTCTCATCATAAGCTTTGATAGATACTTCTGTGTCACCAAGCCCCTCACCTACCCTGTCAAAAGGACCACCAAAATGGCAGGAATGATGATTGCGGCTGCCTGGGTCCTGTCTTTCATCCTATGGGCGCCTGCTATTCTCTTCTGGCAGTTCATTGTGGGTGGGCGGACAGTGCCTGAGAAGGAGTGCTATATCCAGTTCTTTTCCAATGCTGCCGTTACTTTTGGCACAGCCATTGCCGCCTTTTACCTACCTGTCATCATCATGATTCAGCTCTACTGGCAGATCTCAAGAGCAAGCAAGAGCCGTGTGAAGAAGGACAACCGGAAGCCATCCGGAGCAATCCCTGAATCTATCTCACCAGGCCAGAGGAGAAACAACACTCCAAAATCTAACAACAACAATGTACCAGGGGAAGATGCGGGGCATTCGCAAAGCCAGAATGCTGCTGATGGGGCAAACCAGCATGACGGAAAACTCCAGAATGGCAAAGGGCCGTCCTCAACCACTGCTGAGGGAGAAACTGAAGGTGATGATGCAGCAAGGGAGAACTGTACTCCTGGAGAGGAAAAGGAAAGCTCCAATGACTCAACATCTGGCAGTGTGGCTGCTTCCAATCAGAAGGATGAGGAACCAGCACCATCCACAGCCAACTCCAGTCTTGAGACAAACCAGCCAATCACACGTCAGCGAGCCAAAGCAGGGGGCTCCAAGCTGACATGCATTAAGATCAAGACTAAATCGCCCAAAGGTGACTGCTACACACCATCTAATGCCACTGTTGAGATTGTCCCAACCTCAGAGCGGCAGAACCATGTGGCTCGGAAGATTGTGAAGATGACTAAGCAACCTCCAAACAAGAAGAAGAAAGCAGCACCGTCACGGGAGAAAAAAGTTACCCGCACCATAATGGCCATCCTGGTAGCGTTTGTTGCCACTTGGACTCCTTACAACGTGATGGTGCTTATTAACACGTTTTGCTCTAGCTGTATCCCCAACACAGTATGGACTATTGGTTACTGGCTATGCTATATCAACAGCACCATTAATCCGGCCTGCTACGCCCTGTGCAATGTCACATTTAAAAAGACATTCAAACATCTTCTTCTCTGCCAATATAAGAATATTAGGTCAGCCAGATAAACACAGATCGCTTGGCAGGAACCACAGATGGATGAGTCGTGTGTCTATGATTGTGTGTTTGTGTGTGTCATCCATGAACATGTGTATCTGTGCCTATGAAAGAGGTTTGTAAGCATCATAAAGACTGCAAGAGTACCTTTGCCATCATTCAGCCATTAGTTTTCCAAATTCTCTCAATAACCGGTTGTAGCACTTTACACAAATTCAACTGAAGCCAGTTGCATTGAGATATGTTTGCAGAAACAGTGTAGATAAGAAAGGTTAAAAAAGGGTTACTGAATGCCTAAAAAAGAAAAGGGGGTGTAAAGCAGGGAAAAGGAAGTGAGACTGATCCAATGAAAAATGAACAAAGGTAAAGAGCAGAGGAATATCTCTGCTGTAAGAAAACACAAGAAATCTTCAAAATGGGAAAATAGGGCTGACTGAATTTACAAACATCAGAAGTTTGAAGTTCAGAAAAGATACCTGTAGATAACTGTAAATATCACTATGTAATTATGTGTGTGAGTGCAGAAGTAGGTGCGTGCTGGCTCTGCATTTGTGTGCACACGTGTGGCCCTCTGCCTGCCTTCTTTCTGTGATCATCATCATGACACCTCCAATCACTCACAAAATTTGTACATTAAAAAAAAAAGCAATTAAAATCCACTGAAGCAGCTGATAAAGATTGAAAATACTCAACAGCAAAACTTAATTTGAACCAGTCAGATAAATCCATTATTCTGCTAATTGAGGATGGATCCCCATTGAGGATGTAAATATGCTCGTTCACATCAGTGATGGATGGGAAGACTATTAGCGCTCATGTTTGTTGAGATGAAAATGGGACCAGGAGACAGTTGCTGTAGCTTAGTGTAGCACAAATAATGGAAACAAGGGGGAAATGGCTGATTAACGTGCTCTGTCATTTAATCTGCACATGTAAATGCAAACAGCAACGAGGAGGAGGATCTTAGAGTAGAGCGCTTGCTTCTTCAAATTGAAAGAAATCACTTGAGCTGGTTGGGAATGCCCTGCAGACCCCCAGAAAGGTTCAAGGTAATCACCAAGGCGAGCAAGATCTGCACAATTTTGAGTTGACTGCCACTCGGTCCTGGATCCAGATAAGAGGTAGAAAATGGATCGGACTGGATGTAAAGAACAACATGATGTTTTCTGAGGGTCTATGTATGATACTACCTTTTTTTGTTGTTGTTGTTTGTTTGTTTTTATCTCGGGGCAGTGCTTTTTGTCTTGCTGTCAGTGTGAGGAAGTCACTGCACACAGCCAAAGAGTAGTCTCAAAGAGTAGTCTGTCATATACCATTAGAAGGGATAACTAAATGGCTGTAGCTGAAAGGCAAACAAACAGACCCAACTGCAGTAGCTATAAAAAATAAATTTAAAATGTGGCATAGCTTGCTCAGTCGCTCTTTTGTCGCTCATGACAGCTATGAAGAAATGTGTTTTTGCTGTCAAGATATTCACCGCTGAAATGAAACTTCCTTCTCAGTGAGTGAAACAGGTGGTTGGAGCTCAGAGCTGTTTTTTCTTACCGTCTGTGGGAAGGCACTTTGAGTGGGAGACGTCATCTGATCATGCTGATTAGTGGATTGATGTCACAGCGTGCTCTGTACTGTACTGATGATGATTGCGATTGCGAAGACCTAGGTGTGTGTGTGGGGTACGCTTGTGTGTGGCTGTATACATGCGGAGTTTGTCTGTGCACTCCATGAGTGGAGTTTACTTCAGATCACAAGTCATAGACTTGTGATTTTTCTGTTTTAAAAAAAAGGGCTATTTACACCTTTTGTGTTTTGTGACTTTTTTTATTTTACTACTGTTCAATTATTATAAACACACACACTCATATACACACACACACGTACACTTGTGTTAATGAAATGAAAAATGGAGAAAAATATATTTTTCCAGCACAACATGTTCTGTGTGCTCATACATGTCATCCATCACTTAAGCCTCGAGATCCTCGTTTATACTAATGTGCGCTCACCAGTTGATCTGATTAATACGCAGGAGAAATTGCCACGAGGATGTTGCCACATTGGCTGGTAGGTGGGCTTTTTTTTGCAAAGAATTACGCCTGCACCAAATAGCTACTCAAGGCTGTCTCCTTAAAGAGAAATCTGGGACAGATCCTATAATGAAAACTCACCATGAGGCTGATCAGATTATGGGACGATGTGGAACACCTACATTTGAGATTAAAGATTGCCCATTATACGCTCAGCTTGCTACAAGCCCATGCCCCACTTAGTGCTCCACTCAACCCTGATCCTGTTATAGTCTCTTACTCTTTTAAGGCCATGAATGTAATGTACATATAAATGTATATTTATATAGTCATTTTCATATATTATTTCATTGTATCTTTCATTTTTCTCAATGTATCACCTTATTTCCAGCTACTACACCACTGATGTATGCTCTGTTCATTTCAAATCAGTCCATATATATATTGAGACTTCGAGCAGCAGTATGTATTCTGCCACGATCGGGTGGGGATAGGGGGAAGAGATTAAACAAGAAGGTCAAAGCACAAAATTACAGTGCAGAGGAGAGTAGTGAAAGTTTGGAGTTACAGTCTTTTATGGATATTTTTATTCAAATGACTTTCAGAGACATTAGAAGGTTAGAAATAATGATATTTAGTTCAAATTAAAATTTGCCTTTCATCAAAGAATCATCAATTTTCACATTCTCGCAGCCATTTGACAATCTAGTGGCCAATTTGCCTAGATAATCTGGAAATATGTTACACCCCATGTTCCTTGAAGCAACCCTCATAAGTTAGATTGACTTGATGGCACTGTTTAGGTGTCATACAGTCAAAACTGTTCCCGCAGCTGCTCAGCAGGTCTGGGATCCAGTGGTTTTGCTGGACTCTGCATCGTAGACAGAACACCCGCTGACTGCCTCTATTCGCAATGAAGTGATTGCCTGCCTTGCCCAGAAAAGCCTCACATTTCTTTCAGCATCCATGAAAGATGGCATCAAGGGCTCCCACAGCATCTTTCCACTTGTTCTGCATCTTCTAAATCTTCTTTTTCACCAAGACACCTGAACTATAATGCTCTGATATAGGTCATTGTGTCTTAGTGGTGCGTTCATATGTATTTATCTTTTAATATTGGCACAAAATGTTTTGTCATTCTTTTAAAGTTCTCAGTAGAAATGCAAAGTAGTGTAAAACAGAAAAAAAATAAACCACCTCAGAATTTTGCTTTTGAGGTTTGAGCAACAGAAGGGAAAAAAACCCAACTGTTCCATATTTATCTAAACACCTCCAGCAGGAACTCAGACGTCCATCAGAGCAGCCATCCTTTTCGATGATAAGTGGAGCCATGTCTGTCTGACATCTGTCACACATCTTAGAAGTGAGTAAAGACCCTTCCAGAATAACTAATCTTTGCTAAGCTGTCATTTGAGTGATACCAGCAGGAGACTAAGTGGCTCACAGCTCAAGTGGTGGTCTAGGGGTCTCAGCTTGAGCAGCTGTGTAGGTGTTTGATGGAAGGCGATGGCAGTTTATCACCTCCCGGAGCGGGAAAAGGGCAAAATGCATCCAACAAAATAAACGTGTGTACTTTGAACATTAGGGCCATTAAGCCATTTCACTCATCCTGGTCTTGTTGCCACGTTGTCAAACACTTGAGAACTAAAAGACGTTCTTGTATTAGGGCTTGACTGGAAATGGTCAAAGTGGGTGGGGGTTAGGTGAGGAATGTACCCTTATGACAGAGAGAAAGTGCAACACATAGTGACAGTGAAAGAGTACAGCTGTCGTCCATATAACGGAGAAAGCAAGCTGATGGCTCCAAGGTGTTCGTTGTACATGTGAAACAGCAGATAATCGTGGTTACGAGAGTGAGACATAGAAAGGGCGGAGACAGTAGGGTCTGTTCAGTGACAAAATCCAAAGCTAGAGGATCACACCGCAGGTGGACCATGTTTGGAGAAGTCCCAGCCATTCTCAGCAGGTCAGCCAAAGGTTTTCCTGCAAGAATTTTAGTGTCCCGGTCCCAAACCTGCCACTGTATGTAAACAGAGTGACACGGCACCGTTTACTGTCGCTCCTATGCTTTTATTTCATCTCATTCTCATGCCGTGCAAACGCAATTCATAGTTTCTCACTGTTTTCAAGCATTTTAGCATTTTATCAGTGATTTCAAATGCATTTATACATACCTTGATGTCCATGACCAAAATAAACATAGTCTCTCTCTATATTGTAATAGTCATCATATCGTGTTGTGCCGTCAGAGCTAGCTGGGCTCCTGTCCATACGGCTTATGTCAAAGGGCTACATTCCTTTTTTAAGGAGTACATGTGACACGCAACGTTTATCAGAGACAACTTTAAATTTGAGGTTTCTCTGGCTTCACTCTTGGGGCCGTTGCTGAGAATAATCTCAACAGTCTTGTGCAACCAAGCAGATACGAAGACGCAGCAGCTTGTGCATGCTGTGAGATTTTATTCAGAGACTGAAAGTTTATATCGCCGGATTGTACAGAGCAATTTGAAGTGCCTTATCCAGAATGACATAAACAAATTGCTCTTTTATCCTAAAATCCCTGTTGCTTCTTCAGAGTGTCTGGCCTGAAAGTTGTGGATCGTGCTGCTGTGTGATGCACGTTAAAGAGCGTGTTTGTCAGCCTTCCTGATTTTATTTATTTATTGATATTATTTTGCCAGCTCTGGGCTACCATCACTATAAGTTTTAGGTTAACAGGAGTCCCCTGTTTCGACTGAACGAGCTAAAGAATTGAAATGATGTAGAAATGTCCACAGCTAAATCAGTTTGCAGGCACAGTGGGCTTTTTTTAGTGGACTGCCAATCCTTTATGTATGTATTCTAAATTGTCTTCAAAGGCATTGTACTTTTACATGCAAAACCTATGTGTGTGTCTTTACGTTGAGATCAGGGGTCATCATTCATTCGTGTGTGTCTGTGTGTGTGTGCATGCACCTTGCTGTGTGGTGGTTTATTTTTTTTCTAACTGGCATCCTCAGCATGAACTCGTCAGACTGGATAAAATATCATAACGCACATCAGGACAGATTCAGGCAGAGTGATTACCTATTTCTTTGTCATCACTTCTTTCTCTTTCAACAGCAAAAAGCTTCCAAAGACTCACTGAGACACAGAATTCCATGGAAGAGACATGATATACATACATTTTCTATCACATTTTGTAAATCTGAACCTTTTATCATTGTACAAAGTACAAATGTAGTATTACAAATTAGAATTTGACCAGTGTACAGCCAGGGTTTTTGGTTTTTTGGGGTTAAAAAATGATTAATAAAAAATCTATAAAGATGTGAATATTATAAACTGTGTTTCTAAGATTATATAACTGCAAAGGTAGAAGGTATAAATATGTGCATTTCTGGAGTGCGTCATTTGAAGAAATGGATTCTTGCCTTGGGAACTGAGTGACTGAATCCAAACTTTTACACAATGGAAAAACGTTCCAGGGGATTTGAAGAATGACTTGTGCAGCCAGAAAGAGGAAAAAAAAAAAAAAAGAGCAATCCCCAAGAAGGGAAACCGAGGATGGGGACAAAAGCTAAAACTAGTTTCAGTGTGGCCGAAAGCTCCGAGGCAAGGGTTTCATTTTGATTTCACCTGTAAATTTATAAGGCTTCACACTTACCTTGAGAAAAAGGTGGTTCACCTGCTCTCTTGCTAGACACACTTTACAACTTTTTGCAATTTTAACATCACGGGAAAAATGTGTTCTGTAAAAAAAAAAAAAAAAACTAATGTGCTGAGGGTTTGAGTTCTATGACCTGGTCTGAACTTCATGGGTCAGAAAACGTGTATTTAAAATGGAAACCAACTTTAAAAAAAAGCAATCAGTAGCCTGCTGCAAGTGTTAAATGTACATTCAGGTGTTAATTTTTCATTTGCTTGTATATGTAGGTGCTCACTGTGTACTCACTCACTGTGGCTTGTGGCTTCTCTTGTAATAGGAAAAATAAATTTATTGTTTGCATTGTATATATCTATATGATATTACATTATATGTAATTCAGATGCAGTATATTTGAAATGTACATACACGATTAATAGCTATTCTCTGAATGTTTCCCCTCGACAATCCCTCGTTTATTCTCCCTCCCCTCCCCCCACTATGAAACTCCCTGTACAGTAACAATGGTAATATTTTTTGCTTTGATGCATTCTTGATCGATTATCTGTTCTGGACAATGAATCTGAGTGTTCTTATCACTGGCTACCTATGACACTGTAAGATGAACTGCATTAAGTGGTTACATTGTGCCATATCCTCTCGGAATGAAATTCGAATAAAAATATACGAAACGTGTTTGAAATTTGGAGGTTTTTGATTAACGGGAAGCACAGGATGAAACACAAACACTGTTGGCGTGTTTTCTAACTTTGAATTTTATTTTATGCATTTTTAACTTTTGGAAATGTACCAGGAAACAGAGAGGATGTTAACTCGAAGGGCTACCACAGTGGGGACTCGTTTTTGTTTGTTTTTTTCGTTCTTTTTTTACAACCGAGAGATGGAGAGTTACAACCAGTGAGTATAATAAAGTGAGTACAACAGGGCAGCAGGAGAAAAAAAAAACTATCTTATGTTTATTCGGTGCTATTTGACAGGAAGAAAAAGAATTATAATTAAAGTGAGCCACAAATTGCAAATTCATGACTTTTTTTTTTTTGCTCAAATTAATTGAGTAAACATTTTCATAGCTTCAGTTTTAACAAACCGACTTATTAAGTCTGGGCATGGATCAAAGAGTTTTCCAAATTAGGGTTATGCTATGTGAAACTGTAAGACAAATCCTAAGCAATTTGCCCTTGAGAAAATAATTCTAGACATAACATCATTAAGTGGGAATGCGACTAATTAAATCTGATTATTTATCTCTATTGTATTACATCCTCTATTGCAACATACAAGTCTTTCTCCTCAGGTGCTAGAAAGAAGAAAAAAGTAAAACGTGGTCACTAAGAGTCATCTTCTGACTGATTTTTGTCAAAGCTATACGGGCTCCTACAGTCAACCTACAGGACACGTAAAGAGGAACCATGTTGAAATAGGGCCGTCTGTTCCGCTGTCTTCTTCCTTCTTCACTGGCTCAAACAAGCTCATCAGCCATTTGGGTGCGCTCTCGCTTCTTGCCTTCCTTCTTTTGCTTCTTTGCATCTGCAAGGATAAAAAGGTTAAAATTTGATAGTTTCTCTAAAAGTTTTTGTGAAAAGTTAAGATAACCTGTGCTCGGTAACAAAATGTATTAACTGTATGAGTTTTAATCTTTTTTTCGCCAGAGTTCACATTTTGTGCTGTGACGATTGTAGTTCTGTGCTCTCTTGGGGATTGATTTGGCAGCCTGGGTTGTACCCCATGAAAAACCACCTTATCAACTTGCCACAACAGTGGCTTGGTACCTGGCTGCCATGACAGGAGCCACAGTGCATGGCTCTCCTTTCTGCTTTATGGCCTCTCCACTCTGGTAAACAGAAATAGAGCACAACCCTCAGAGGTTTGGACAGCTAGCTTCTGCCTAGCTGTGTGTTGGTCATTCAGCTGTGCTGTTTATTTTTGTTTGTATCTGCGTGGCTCCATGTATGTCTATCTCTTAGCCAAATTGTTGGTGTCTTATCATTTTACAACTTTGATGTTTCGCATTTTAGCGCGCAGATGTTATATGTCTAAAAGTACCACATCTAACATCTGTGCAAATGGTTGTTTGGCAGGAAAATGGCTCATTTCATTAGAACATATTCTGCCAAGTCATACTGGGAACATTACAGGTGGAAATAAAACAAATCATGACTGAAATTCACTGGACAATAAATACAGCCATTTTTTTTAATCATGTGCATATAGAGACAGGAAAACAATTCATGGCTCTCAACTGACTTTGCTCTATATGAAGACTGCTTTTGCAAAAAAATAGAAAAAAGGGAAGAAAATGCCTAAAAGCTACAGTGTGGTGTGGTGCACTACCACAAGGGTAAAGAACCCAGAACTAAGTTTTGCAAGCTGCTGAACCGAAAAACTGAGCCTTAAGGAGACAAAGTGGATACAGGCAATAAAACAAGAGACCTCAGAAGGACAAATGACAATTCTGTGGAATCCCAATATTCGCTCTGTTTTGCAGCAAGCATTCTGTCAGTGAGAAGTAAAATGTATAAATGCCAATTTAGGACTACTATATTTACTTCAGGCTAAGCCAAAGCATTTTGAAAGTGTGCAGCAGCAGTGAGCTCCAGAGTTTTTCCTGGCTCAGAACAGGGCTTTGGGTGGTGACTATGTATGTTAGCAAAACCGGCCTGTGCAAATTCATCTATTTCCTTAGCCATTTATCCAATCCAGGGTCACGGGAGAGCTGGAGCCAATCCCAACAGCTATAGGGCAAGTACTCATCAAATGTAATGTCTTCACTATGAGTATTACATAATACTATATTGTGTCCAAAGACATGCAGTTAGGTTAATAGGTGATTCTAAACGTGTGTGGTTATCTGTCTCTCTGTGTAAACCCTGCGACAGACTGGCGACCTGTCCAGGGTGTACCCTCCCTCTCACCCTATGATCGCTGGGATAGGCTCTGCGACCCTTATAAGGATAAGCAGAAGAGAATGGATGGATGCATCTTAACAAATCACAGCTCTTAAAGAGCAACATATGTCTAGTTAGCAATTTGGAAGCAAATGTTACTTATGTGGAGAATTCAGAGAGCTATGAATATTGTGCTTGGAAGCGTCTCAGCAAACTGACTTAGCACAATAACAGGGCCTTAAAGCCTTATTTAAAAAAAAGATTCAGTCTTTAATTGTGCGCATATCAAAGCTTGTTTTAGAATACAGACAGTGCAGTGGCATCTGCACTCCCTCTCAGCAAGAAAGTGGTTTTTGAAAATGCTACAACCTAACCATGAGTCTGTCAAGGTAGCCGCACTGCCGTGACTCATCTGGACACTTCAAAGGAACAAAGCCATGCTTAATATTGTTAGTAACACCTGTGCTTTCCCCACGATGACAAGTTAAAATGGCTGGTGTGAAAAATGCACATGGATAATGTTGAATAAAAATAATACATTTTGCTCCTTCTGCACTTTTCATCATCCTCTACATGTTTGAAGTTCTTAGGTGTTTGGCATGTCTAATCTCTGACTATAAATCGTGTTTCAAAGTAAGATTTGTCCAGCTTAGGACACGTTGAACGGTGATGTCAGCCATCTGCATCCAAAGCACATGCTCTAAACAAAAGAAGTGACTTGGCAAAGTAGAAAGTGATGGTGTGTGATGAAAATGACTGTCATTATAAGATGTCTGGAAATCCAGCAGGGACAGTAACATACAGAAAAGCTACATTGTGATTCTGTATGCATTCACTTTGTGCACTTTTGTTTGGAGAGATTGCCTTAAGAAATTATCTTAGCCTAATAACGTGCTGGCAAGCAGTTCTAAACGCCTTTCAGCCTTTTAACATTCTCAACGTGCACTACCAGGAAAAAGCCGAAAATCTCTTCTTGTCATCTCAGTTGCAAACTTCCACTGGCATAAGAATCTTGACATGCAAAGCGCTCTCGCCCCTGCAAATACAGAAATTACTCTTCCATGCCATTTGTTTACTTGTTTTTTTATTTGTTTCCTCTCTC
The DNA here is from genome assembly GCF_057382095.1 of Aulonocara sp. 'chitande type north' Nkhata Bay. Lineage (NCBI taxonomy): Eukaryota > Metazoa > Chordata > Actinopteri > Cichliformes > Cichlidae > Aulonocara > Aulonocara sp. 'chitande type north' Nkhata Bay. The sequence continues at coordinate 26,825,045 of NC_141360.1, read as the reverse complement.
TTCATCTCCCTGCTGTTTTGTGTCAGCATATTTTGCTCCCTGGAGAGAGAGAGAGATGGAAGAAAAGGATTTATTGTCATGCTGTTCTCTCAGCTCCATATATGAGATGTGGACTCTCATGCCAGGTTGGAGTACTTTCTGCTGCATTTGCACATTGCATGACTCTGCTCCTTTTTGCCTCTGACACAGACTCATAATCAGACCCTTGCTGCCTTCTCCAGCTCGAATCTGCCCTGAGCCAAAACACAGTGGCTACATATTTGCACAAATTTCAGGCTTTTTGCATTCACTTAATAAAAATGCACATATTAAAGTAAAACTTGCATATTAAGTTAATGATATAGGATAACTGTAAACTATTTATCTACTTTATACTTCTGCTTCACAGGAAGAAAATGATACTGCTCCACATTATTGAATCACAAAGTAAAAATTAGCTCCGCCTCAATGAAATGCAATGTTACTATTTGACATCCACCTTTTCACCCTCATTTGATCAAACTTTCTGTGTTATTTTCTAATTAAAACATTATTCCAACAGTAGCTAAGGACACAGTATTATCAAGTTTTTTGTTTTATAATTTATTCTAATTGTTTTGCTTCTCAGACTTTCATTGAGGTGGAGCTGCTTAGACAGCTAAAGCAAGAGAGCTGGAGTATGACACTGATGCACATGCCATCGGTGTCATAAAAAAGAATAAAAAGGCATTTTATTACTTATTACAACTTTATCAATTATAAAGTTTGACCACTCTCAACCTCAGTTTTCGCAGCTATGCCTCTTCGCCTTTGGGAGGCAGTAATCCTGAGTGCAGTAACACAACCATATGTGGCTGTGAATGCATGTCTTTGACTTAAAAATGAGGACACCACCTGTCTGTTCAAGACGAATGGCAGAAGCAAATTCACTCCAAGAAGATCCAGAGATGCCAGATTTCTCCTAACAAAGCCTTTTGTTTTACCTGAAATCAACTTTGGCATGCAAAGACTCCCTCACGCACTGCTCTGTGTGTTGTGCTGAAAGAGAAGGTGGGGACCTTGAGATTTCTACAGGTATTCATAATGTTTCTGTCAGTCTTTGTTCTCTCTTTCGCTCCAGAGGGTCCGTGTTTCACCTGGACTAGACAGCAAAGACACGCAACTCTGGATCTCAGATTGCTCCCAAGGTGCCTCTTACCATTGTCTCCTTCAAAATCTGCAAATGACAGATGCTGCCGCCACAGCAGCAACCCTGCTGCCCTCAGGGAAAACCCGGCTGCATCTCCTAAACCTAAAGTGGCTGGTCAGGATTACATATTTGGCTGGGCAGACATGTTCTCCCAGCTGGGGGTTAGATGGTCGCTTCTTTCTCTCACTTTGTCTCTCTAAGGCAAACATTTCTGTGTTGGTTTGTTTTTCAGGGTCTTTTTTCCCCTGTTCATAAGCCCTCTGATTCTGCTGCTGTGGACTGTATCTCTGCCATCCCCTGACTCACAGAGTAGAGCATGCACAATTCCCCCTACCATGTGAACCTTATTGTGCACAGCACCCCCTCTCTGTTTCCTAGTAGCTCCCCTGTTTCCCAAGGCTTATCTTCCAACTGGCAGACATGGGATATCACACCTCGCACAGATATCGAGTCTCTCTTCCCAACTGCCTCCCTTCATGTCTGCCCCTGTCATCCTTGCTCTGCATCTCTTTTGCCCTCAGCTCTCACACCTCTTAGGTTGTCACACCGCATCCGTGCATCTGGCTTTAATTGATGTGCAGGTATGCGGTGCTGCACACATGACTGCTAAACAAATAGATTTTGACACAGTCACAGACTATATTTAAATACATGCTGCACTTTTTTACTTGCGCTGCGCCTTGAACTGATGTGCAGTGATATTGTCTACATGTTTAATGTGGATATAATCAAGCATCTCTAAACGATTGATAAGAATTTAATGAGGAAGTCATATTTGATTTTGTTTAATTATGTAAATTAATCATTTGGTTCCTTATGAAACACTCAAACTGAAAAAAACCTGCATGTCCATAGTTGCACAGATAGATGAAGGTCTGAGAAGTATAAATGAGCACACATTCAATTTCACATTAAGTAAAATATTATTTTGAACAAAATGGATTCAATTACTTTCTATACCTTCTAAACATAAATCCACATACACCTTTAAGTGTTTAAAAGTATCATATACTTGCTGCAAAGTGTGAGAGATGGTAAGTAGAGTGCATCTCTTCAAGATGTTCCTACTGTCACAATGTATTAACAATGTGCTACCAAGAGAAATGCTCAACTGATCCCTCTTTTGAAAGTCAAATAGTGTGTGGCAAAAAATCTTAAGACAAACAGTGTTGCAGACAGATGTGCAACATTTCACAGCACTGCAGCGGCAGATGTGTTGCACTGAGAGGGTCTCTCAGAAGTGCTCACATTGTCTTATCTTTGCAGAGCGGGACTTCGCCTGACTGTGGTTGTTTGATAAAGCGATGGTAAGGTTAAGTAAACTGTATGTGCAAACTTCATGTGCACGTGTGGCATCTGGGGAGTGTGATAAGGTTGCCGTTTATGGCCACTGGCAACATTTTGTACTCATTATAATCCTGTTTGGACAATGGAACATCCTTGTTTACAAAACTGACAAAAAGCACCAACTCATTTGGAATGAATCGAGTGCTTCTCATCAACAGTTTTGCCTCAATTTTTCAAGCAGGCAGGGATATATTGTAGATATTCCATGTTTCTTTCAGATTTTCTAATTACCTTGTATCTTATAGCTCCTTAAATGTTCTATAAACTGATTAATTCTCACATTCTCTGTGAAATGGAGGCCAAAAGTATTCCTCAGTTTAGTGTCTTATACATGACTGAAGAAAGCTAAAAGCTTGTACTTATAGCTGAATAATGAGTTAACCTATTCACCCTTGCTTTAACACTGTCTTTCACAGCTCCAACTTAGCACTTAAGTAGGAGGGTTTCCATCATACTGATGGCAGATTGAATATAAATTTGAATCACAGCTGGCTTTGCCTCGATTAAATCATTTGCAAGGGTTTGCTGGATTTAGTGGAGATGCAATCAGTCTGAGATGTGCCGGAGACAAGATAAATATCTCCTGAATTTACACAGTTATTATCACAACGAGGATAGAATTAGTTCATTCTCCCAAATACCTTGATACATACTTTGTACTACTCTACTGACGCCAATCCGTCCTACTTAAAATGAAGCCCAAGTAATTTTGCCTTTGATTTTGACCCATGTGTCGTGACAAACAAAAGAGGCAAATGTGCGGACGTGTCAGGATACAGCGAAGCACTTTGGCAGAAGAAACAAAGAGGTCTGAGCGGTAAGCATACCTTCAGCTACGATTAATTACAAAAACGAAGTGATCTGACATTGCCCGTAACTATTTACAGTGATCTAACAGTGAAAGTCCCGGAATGATTTTTCATATAGACCACGTGTCTGCGTGGGTCTGGCTTTTGATCTAAACCAACCTAATATCATGTGAGTTTCCTGGAAAGTAAACAGTTTTCAAACGAGCCCAAAAAAGGCCAGTGTTGTACGTAGGGTGGTTTTCAACAGATCTGTCTTACATTACAAATATTGAAGGAAGTTTATGAATGTGGCTTGTAAAAAAGGCTTTGTCCTGCTTTAATTTCACCCCAGATTTATATTTTACGATGATATTTTGATTCCTTCTGTAAATATTTTGAATTGGCGTTTTCTTTTAGGTACAACTTATATAATAGGAAGCAGACAGTTCCTATATTAGCACGCTAAATTCTAACCAATAAGCGGTGCACTTTTCTGTACACCCCTATTTCCTACACATACCAAATAAGGCTGTCAGATGAAACTAAAACAGCAAACCAGTAGATCCTATAATAGCCGGACTAATTGAGCCTCACTGGAATTTGTAGAATTTTTTTGATGTACTTGGCACCAGCCTTACACATACTTGGCAGGTGTAGGGCTGGTGGTCAAAGTGAGTGCACGTTGTGGTCTGAAGTTGTTTAAAAGAGCAGTTGTCGAGGGAAAAAAGGCCAAGAAATACAAACACAGATTCCTTCATTTATTAGTGAGATGTTCCACAGACTGAGTAAATATTCACGGGTAGGTAGCCAACAGAATTGTGACTGCTTTGAGGAAAAGAGATTACAATTTGAAATTTCCACTAAGGCTCCATTACTCAGACTATTTTGGGATCTGCATGTATTCTGTCTTACTGGGAATTTAATGGAGGGTTTACAACACGCTCGTCTCTCTGCTTTCATTAGCCACCCACAAGGTGTAGTCTTGGAACTGGAGGTGTACTTAGCCAGCGAAGGAATTTCATTTCCAGCAACTTGAAAGATGCAATATGGGCTGTACAATGTGAGTCATCAGAAGCTGCTGAGCTTAGCTGCTAATCAATAACCTTGTTTTTTAAAAAATACAAAAGGTAGGAAATACTACATTTGATGTATTTCTAATTGAAATGTTAAATATTTACCGATTACACATTAAAGTAACACCCTCCTAACTAATATGGAAAGTTTATTTAGCTAATATTATTAATTACTTTATATTAGATCATAGATAACTTCTTGGATGTAAAAGGTCACATGCATGTTTCTGACAAGCCAGTTGCTTCGAGTCGCATTCATTTTTAGAGTAGAGCACGCTCTCGGATCAGTAACGAAACCTTTCTTTTAAAACGTCCCTCTCTATATAACTAATAATAATGATATACGAGACACTAGATATGACATTATAATTAACTATCAAGGAACGATTTTTACCAAAAAGCTAATCTCTTTAAAAGTAATAGCAACAAAATGAGTAGTACAAGATATCACATTTTTGGACATGGTGATTCAGCATAACAACTTTAGCGCATCCCACCTTTTGTGACCAGCTCAACATGGGAGAGTTGCATTTTATGCAGCAAATGTTTTATTTCTGTCATCTTACCTTGCAGCTTGGTTTTAGGGGTTTTCCCACAAGGCTTGGTGGCTGTGACGGTGGCAGCGCAGGTCGCGTCCATGAGCGCTCGCTTTAGCACTCCCGTTCTGTTCTTCTTGCCCGTTGCCAGATCGCACTCCCCCCAGGCCTGGAAGTCGTACTTGCATTCACCTATCAAGTAAAAAAGACATCAGACTTTAAATCACCTGCTTTTTGTTAGTGAAGTCGCTCGAAGAAAGAATGGTATGGACGGGTTCAGAAAGGAAACCTGCACATCTTACATTTGTTTTTAAAAGGAGTTCATTGTAATCAGTGACTGTAACAAGCCTCTGAGCCTGGGGAGTGCTGAGTCATTGACTTTGAATGGGTGTTTGATGAGCAGTTGCCTACCCTCTTCCATCAAGAGAAACTGTCCACCGCTCACAAAGTGCCTTCATGAGACCATTTTCTTAACAACAAAGTAAAGTGTGTTTATGTTTTTTCCTGCTGGAGTCGGTGATGCTTCACAGTTTGAGTCTCATATTCTTGATATGATGAAACCTTCTAAAAGATGAATGTAATCAAGCAGAGCCTGGCTCCCGGATAGATGTCATTTTAGAGGAGGACAATTTTATATATTTACATATTCGTGATGTTTGGGGCGAGGTCTTGCTGGTGCTTTCATTTCATCATACATTTTAAACAACTTAAATTCAACCAAAAGAAGTGCAAGATTTCTCTAGACGGATGGCAACAGTCGCTAATGCACTGTATGTTACGGATATTGGTTTGAAAAGCATGCAGGCGTGTGTACGTTAGTGTTTGTTTATGTACTGTATGTCCATGTCCCACTTATCTCTCTCCATTAATTTTTTTTCCCCAGTCTAGCCGGGTTCCCTCGAGGATGTGACACTCATTCTTCTGCCTCCTCTCTCATCAAAGCATCAGCGCCCTTGTCACTGCTTCTGAGATCCCAAGGTGCTCATCAGAGGAGGGGAGAGGTGGGAGAAGGGGCGAGGAAAAGAGGGGCGAAGAGCGAAGAGGGGGAGTGACAGGGCCATTGTTGCAAGAATCCAACAGGGACTTCCTGAGCAACCAACTTTAAAAACCCTATGCCTCCACAGCTGTAAATTGTCTTGGAGAGAGAGCTCCCTTGCTGACTACCAGGAATTTGTCAGGCAGCTCATGTATTCTGTAAGGTGTTTCATACAGTGTAACATACAGTATTTGTGCTGGCAAAAATGATGGTTGCAAAAGTGTGAAAACACCCCCTCATGACTATTCATTAAACCAAAGTCACAAATCACTGAATATAATTTGTTAAGCAGTGAAAAAGACCTCAGTCATAACTCATTTCTACAGAGCCTAAAGAAACTGGAGTGCCATCAGATAGAAACAGCATATATGCAAAATGAAATATCTTCGTGAAACAGCCAACATTTTGCTTTTGATGTTGTTTCATACATTTCACCATCACTAAGATCATCCCCACCATCTATTCTTCATATCACATACTCTTTATTTCTGGAATGATTTCTAGTTTAAGTCCTTCTTGCTTTCAAAATCTTAAAAAATATGCACATAAATTTTATGTACCGTACCGTGTTCATGAGTCATCCTAATTTCCTTATATTTTGCTTCCAACAAGATTTTTTCCCATTTTTAAAGTGGTCTTAAGGATTTTTTTTTGGTTTTTCAAGCTATTTAATACTGATCTATAAATATTTCAAGGATAAAAAAAGTCACCTTTCTTTTTCAAAGAACCACATCATTTGCTCTCTTCTCTTTTTTTAGTTGAATGTATATAAAATGCCAAAGATAATACACAGTGTGACGGATAAAAATAAGCAATTTTGCACCAACAAGGTGATTCCTAAAAGCTATTAACTGAAAACTTGCTATAGCTCAAAAAAACATGAATGGTATGTGAAAGTCGTGTCTTTTGCTGGAAAAGAAATGCAGCAAAGACCTGACACAGGACCTGAGAGACACAGCCATTTCTGATGACTACCTGATCCATCTACTCATCAGAAATGGTCTCAGAGGAAGTGTGCCTGTCAGTCATTTAAAGGAAGGGAAAAGGCTGAGATATGCTAAATTACATAAGAATTGGACTGACTGCGACAACATGTCTTGGGGAGTGATAGATCTCAATTTTAAATGTGTGTTTCTAATCATCACGAGTATGTATGGAGGACAGGAGGTCAGGAGAGAGGTACAACAGTACAGTACAGTAAAAACATGGTGGAGGCTCTGTCATAGTTTAGGGCTCCATTTCAGACAGTGTTGTTTGCTAGAATTGATCGAATTATGAGTATAGAAAAGCATGCTTGGATAGAAAAACATACAATGGAGCACTGTCAGTCATGGATTGGTCTGCCCAGAGCTTAAATAACATTATCGAAGCAATGTAAGATCGTGCTGACAGAGAACAGAGAAAAAGGCAGCCAACATTCAAAGAAGGATGGTATAAACTAGTGTTTTTCCCTTATATACTGTATATTCTTGTATGTGCACGTCTACATTTCATCACTGCAACATTTTCCCATTTTCTGAGCAATATAGAATAGAATAGCCTTTATTGTCATTGTACAGAGTACAACGAAATTGGAGTGCCACTCCTTTGGTGCAAGTTTCAATAATAAATATAAATGTAAAATATAAAAAGTACAAAAAAAAACAATCGTAAGTACTCAAACAATAGTATGTACAATATACACTGAACAAAAATATAAACGCAACACCTTTGTTACTGCTCCCATTCCCCATGGGATGGACGTAGAGACCTAAAATTCATTCCAGATACACAATATAACCATCCCTCCCAAACAGTGGTCACAAATCAGTCCAAATGTGTGGTAGTGGGCACATCTGCTATATTGAGATAATCCATCCCACCTCACAGGTGTGCCACATCAGGATGCTGATCTGACATCATGAGTAGTGCACAGGTGTACCTCAGACTGCCCACAACAAAAGGCCACCCTGGAATGTGCAGTTTTGTCTCACAGCAAAATGCCACAGATGCCACAAGCAATGAGGGAGCGTGCAATTGGCATGCTGACAGCAGGAATGTCAACCAGATCTGTCGCCCGTGCATTGAATGTTCATTTCTCAACCATAAGCCGTCTCCACAGGCGTTTCAGAGAACATGGCAGCACATCCAACCGGCCTCACAACCGCAGACCTCGTGTAACCACACCAGCCCAGGACCTCCACATCCAGCAGGTTCACCTCCAAGATCGTCTGAGACCAGCCACCCAGACAGCTGCTGGAACAATTGGTTTGCACAACCAAACAATTTCTGCACAGACTGTCAGAAACCGTCTCAGGGACGCTCAACTGCATGCCCGTCGTCCTCATCGGGGTCTTGACCTGACTCCAGCTCGTCGCCGTAACAGACTTGTGTGGGCAAATGCTCACATTCGATGGCGTCTGGCACGTTGGAGAGGTGTGCGCTTCACAGATGAATCATGGTTCACATTGTTCAGGGCAGATGGCAGCTGAGAATGTCCCAGTTCTTGCATGGCCAGCATACTCACCGGACATGTCACCCATTGAGCATGTTCGGGATGTGCTTGACCGCGTATACGACAGCGTGTACCAGTTCCCACGAATATCCAACAACCTCGCACAGCCATTGAAGTGGAGTGGACCAACATTCCACAGGCCACAATTGACAATCTGATAGACTCCATGCGACGATGTGTTGCACTGCATGAGGCAAATGGTGGTCACACCAGATACTGACCGGTTCTGGGTCCCCAGACCCCCAATAGTGCAAAAAACTGCACATTCCAGGGTGGCCTTTTGTTGTGGGCAGTCTGAGGTACACCTGTGCACTACTCATGATGTCAGATCAGCATCCTGATGTGGCACACCTGTGAGGTGGGATGGATTATCTCAATATAGCAGATGTGCCCACTACCACACATTTGGACTGATTTGTGACCACTGTTTGGGAGGGATGGTTATATTGTGTATCTGGAATGAATTTTAGGTCTCTACGTCCATCCCATGGGGAATGGGAGCAAAAACAAAAGTGTTGCGTTTATATTTTTGTTCAGTGTATATAAAGAAACAAGTGATGTCTTGAGACTTTTGCAAAAATATTGCATGCTTGTGTTGGTTGTATGACATATGAGTATATGGGGATGGTCATATATTATATGGAGTGGGCAGAATTTGTTCTATGACTAACCATTAATCCCCTTTCCTGGCAATAAGAGATCCAGTTATTTATTAATTTTAATTACTTTCATGCATTTTCATTTCCACCTAATAAAGAAGCAATGTGCTTGTGTTTTTGTGCTATGAAAGACCTGCATACGCTAACAGTTTTATAGAAATGCACCACGGAACCAAATATTTCTACTTCCTAGTAATTCTTCTCCATTCAGCTCTCACATAGCTGCTTTCTGTGGATTCATATTGTATCAGCCACTTCAGCACTCCATATGACTTATCTCTTTCGGTTTATTATAATGAGACCCATTAGCTGCTGTGTTTGTTACCTTGGTCACCAGTCCCATAGGTACTCGTCTTTTTTGTGTCATGCTGCTGGAAACCCCAGTTTTACAATATTGTGCCCACCTCTTATATTAATATTTATTCTCCTCGCATCACTGTGTTATACTTTGGCAAGAGGCAAAGAACAGTTTGGGCTGTGTGCTGCAAACTGGAAAACCAACGTTAACCTAGTTTTCACTGGTTGGTTTTTAAGGGTCTTTTGGGTCTTAGTATTCTAATTAGATGTAAGAGTTTTGCCAGATGGGATGTCAAATCTTTTATGCTCAGGACTCTTAGAACTATACTAAAAAAAAAATCCCAGTTTTTCATGTCTCTTTTAAGACTTCATAGCTAAAGGCATATAATACAGCTCCTTATTTGAGTACGCTACCTACTAGAGCTTAGATAATAAGTGTACTAGTAACATAGTATATTAATTAATGGCAAACAGACAATTTACTTAGGTCTATATTTAGATATGCTGCAGCTAACAGCCAGGGTTGAAGTAGAGGGTCTTTTCACACCTATTCTTACAGGTTCTGTTATCCATTTTTTTCAAGTACAAAAGTATCCACACTTAAAACGACACTGCTCTCATTTTGCAGGATTTCCAGCCAGAGGGCCAATTCACACTTTTAATTTTTTTTATTTTCTAAACTAACTTTCCACAGTTTCAAACACGCAGATGTGAAACTTAACGCCACTCCTCCAAAACTTTTCTTGCAGTAATCTATGTAGCCAGTTAGCACCATTATTTCCTGCAGTGTGTTCATCATTCGTGACAGGCTCATTGCAGAGCAGCAGGCTCTTGCCTGACAGGCCTTACTGTGGGAACAAATGTCCTCCAGGCTTGTCACTGCAAGACATTTCGGCTGTAAAAGCCTCACCGTCTCAAGCCCAAAAAAGAAAATGACAATGCCGGGCAATTATTCCTATGTTTTCCATGACAATATATTATATACTGCATAGATGTTTTTGTTGTACCTCTAATTAGCTAGCTTACTCATTCCTATTCTGAAAATGGGACCATTGTTTGTGTAAATGACGGGCCACAATAAATCATCGGGAGACGTGGTGGGAGATGGATGGCATCCATGTATTTGTACAGAAGGAGGGGAGTTCTGGGTCATTTAGAAGGCATAAATTATTTAAAAACCTAAAACAGTAGGTATTCTAAATTCTACTGGGAAAAGTAGATCCTTCTTTTCCTACTTCAACAAAGCAACATGTGAACATTTATCACCTCCAAACTTCTTTTTCCAGTTGCACGGGATCTTGCAGCGCTGGGTCTTGATGGTCTGCTTGCAGTCAGTGCCGGCGCGCGTTCCCTCCCTGGTGCCAAGTCCACAGTCCCCTTCGTTGGCTACGCACACACTCCACTGCCAATCCCCACAGTCTGACTTGCGTTCCTTCTTTCCTGTAGAATCACATCCATATTATAACACAACATCAAAATAGATAGCGCTGAGCAGGAATCCCCATGAACGATCTTGTAAAGAGCTGCTCACAATACCTGACAAAAGACAACAAATGTCACTACTTTTAGGCTTAAAACAACATAATTTGGGTCCCAAGACAACACAGAAGGAATCAAATCTCGAGGCATGAATTTAGCGAGATGTGAACTTATCAGGTCATCTCTACTAAGGCTAGTAGCTACAGGTTGTATTACTTCTATCAGTATAAAACAACTGAAACTTAATGAAGTGAGAGGGCCAGAGCTCCACTGAGGGTCATCTAAAACATAGACTAAACCGATGATAGTGCTTGTTCTATTACACTGATTTTTGTACTTGCTGCCAAAAGTTAATGAGAGCTCACAGTGCACTCATACACTGCTGACCTAAACTGGTGAAGAACTGTCTGAAAAAGCAAGGCTGTTTTTAATTCTTCTTTTAAGCTGAGTTTAGTAGCAAGTATTCCAAAAAAGGGGAAAGTTTAAATTGTTAATTAAATGAAACACCCCTTGATTGTTGTTCATTGTGTATTTTAGGACAAACAAGGTGTGTTTTCCTTTTGTTTTGTTTGTAATTTCTTAAAATAAATGAATATAGAACAAATAATATAGTATTCCAATAACATGGTTCTCCATTACTCATGTCAACTCCTGAAATGGTGCGTGTTCAGCCAGACACCCGCGTGATTCTGTTATCTTGTATTCTAGAGGGTCAAAACTTGAGATTTTAACATCAGCTGTGAAGTTATTTCCCACAGTGAAATATGATTTAGGTCTTACATCAATCTTGCTCGTGATTTTTATTTATTAAATCTTCTGTTTATGAATTCCTCACTTAGCCTTCTGCAATTGCAGACCAACTTCTGTTAGATGGTAGAAACTGGAAGGATAGATGGATGGTTGGATGTTCGTCTGTTAAAGTACCCCCTTTAGGACTGTATCACATTATTTTAAGGCGGCTGTAATGAGTTTAGGTGTTTGCACTAATTTCCAATGCAAATTAACTTTTTTCCCCTGAATTTAAATTAGGTTAAATGTGTTTTCTTTACCCAAGCGGGATTACTCCACTTTTTTTTGTTCCTTATTGCAAATTATTCCTATTTGTCTCTTGTTAATTCTCATAGGAGACCAATTATTTTATCCTCAAAGTTGTATTTTAAAAATTATATTTGTATTTTTTGAAGAGTTTTGTATGACTAAATTAGTTGTTCAACAGGACAGTGAAATGTGACAGCATGCACACTGCTTAATTTAAGGTTAACTAACACTTTTCCTCTTTATCTTCTGACTTATATACTTAACAGTTTGAAGGAATCACCTTGTTTTTCTGCTTTGCCTCCTTCAGCTGCAATCACTGTAAGCACCAGGAGTGCTATTGCCACCCGTGTCCACTGCTTCTGTCCATTCATTCTGAAAGTCCCAAAAAGACAGCTGTTAGCAGGAGAATCCTACTTCTTCACGGTTTAAATGTTACAGATCAAGATCAAGCAGTTATTCTGTGTTCCTTAAAATACCTTTTCTATAAGCAACTATAGTCAGCTAATCCACTCCCTTAGTTCACACCAGACACAAAACCCCAATCCCAGCAGGTAATCTGATATCATTGCCACTCCACATCAGTTAAAGCTCAGATCATTTTATTCTTTGAATCCTATAGGCAGTTGGCATATCTGCAAGCCACTTTGCAACCATCATTTCCTCAGCTTCTCCATTCCATGCTGTCTGGCTTCATTAGCATTATGGATGTTGCCACTGATATGTGATTTTAGGTTTTTTCTACCAACCTGCCTGTGCTCTGAATACCCTTAGGTTTCCATGTATGCATGTGGGAGGGGATGTTCTAACATTTCAAAGCTCTGATTTAAAAGAAAATACACCTGAAAAGCAATCGTCATGCAGCCATCCATCACACGGATCAACAAGAACATCCTGCAAAATCTCGTTTCATGTTAGCCCCACAGTGCTGGGGTCTGAAATCAACATTTTGTTTGTCTGCACTCAAAGTAATTTGGTCTCGGTGTTGGTGGAATGTTCACTATACGGATTTCATTTATGTCAAATTTAATGTCAAAATTCTCTTTTTCTACACCCAAAAGAAAGAATCCTGAATGTTATTGAGTTTCTCACTTAATCTGTTTTTGGATTGTCAGTCAAGTTAAGTTGATCCTTCTGGTCACTTTACTGATGGATGCAAATATACTGTAAATAGCCCATAATTTATAATTATCTGACCCACACTAACTGAATGATAGAGTTCATTGTTGTACTGCCTAATTAGATATAAGATGCCCAAATTACTCAGCCAACACATGTACAACATATAGCACAACATATTTGTTCTTTTTCTTTTAATATAGATACAATCATTGTTGAAATTCACAGGTATTCTTATTTTTTGCCATCATAAAATGCAATATTCCCAGAGGCTCGAGAGACTTGAGATGCTTTGAGTCCAGGCTTACTGAGGTGCAAAACATTTGCTCAAGAAAAGATTATACCTGCAGCAAGAAAAGAGCAAGGAAGCAGAGGTGACCTCCATCATGTAGCCACTGTACAATTATTGAAACTGTTGAGAAATGTAGCCATCTGCCTCATTTTTGTCCAGTGCAGCTGACATTAGAGATTCAAAATCTAGCTGATTTATGATTTCATAAATCAAACTAAAGCCATGTTTCATATTTCCCGACCTTATTTAGTCCTCCTGCTGGTTTTGGATTGGCAGAAAGCTGTTACTGTCACTACCACTAGCCTAATGCACTAAGATGAAATTGCTGCAAAAAGCTTACTTTTTTTTTGCTCTACTGCCCTCTCCTTTTTTTCTGAGTGAGATCCTCTAGCCGACAGCACTCTCTGAGGGGGAAACAGCATGAGACTGAAGCAATTACAAAGTGTCTGACGCCAGAAACGCTCCTCTGGGCTCGAATTCTTGTAGAACAGTTCAGCCTGGCAGGGAAATAATATACATTTGTCATTTTTAATTAATCACGAGCTGGATCTGAGCCGTCCATCCTATTGTGCGTTCTCAGCTTTTCATTTCACTCACTTAAGATTCCACATAAGTTGAGTCTATGGCAGTGAGCGCCTCTGAAATGTAAAGGCATTCAAATGTTATATTTAATTATTTGCTGCTATTGAAGTAAGTTTTATCCCGGAGTTAATGTCTTCCAGCACTTCTCTGAAATTCATAATGGACTGCCAGCGCCTGTAGTTTGCCTAGCAGATTGTTTTTATACTTTACTGAGTGCTCAGCTCACAGAGAAGCCCCGTTTTGATTAAATACTTCAGACTCCGTCTCCCAGTTTTTAAGAGGTCCACAACTATTCATCTCCATAACCCAAAGTATGAAAGGGGGGAAAAAATTTGAATCCCAACTGTAAGAAGTATGTACAATGATTTCTAAAAGATTCATAGAGAAAGCCCAATGAAAGCACACTGATAAAGATCATTTTCCAAGAAAAAGGCATTGTGGCCTTTCAAAAGATAAGAAAGCCGTTCCCTGAGTTAGTCACACAAAGAATGATAGGCTTTTGGTGCAGTGCAGGCATAATAATAGGGGACATGGCAGATGACTTTGAATGAGCACTACATACAGCAAGTTAAAGTAAAAATATGTCCTGGAATTGAGCTGACTTAACCATTTCCTCTGTAGAAAGTGGATCCTGGGAGACAAGTTCTTCCTCTTCGAGAAGTTAATAATTTAAATGAAAGTCACTGTACCTGTTTTCAGAGCATGACAGCACCTATAATGGATGGATGGGTCTGAGCATTTGACTATACTTCAGTAGGCATGTGTGCTGCCAGTGTTCGACTTTGATAAGAAGCCTTCCAAAGTGCCGTCTTAAAGGACAAGCGCATATGCTTTCCATAAATGCTTTCTCTCACTTTCTTTACGCTCAGAGGCACCTACAGCTCTACACATTGACAGAAAGGTAAAGACTCGGCTCCTGCTACAACCTGAGCACAAACCAGCCTTCTTTCATGACTCACACCCCTATAGTTTGACTGAACCAATGGGGGGTTTGTAAAAAACATAATTCTCCAAGGTCCCTCAAGTCACCTCTTCCCTCCGTGTAGCCAAAAGGAAATTGGTGTATTCAGATAAATACATACAGACTCCAAATAAAGGAAGGATATAGCTACTGTGATGTAAGTCGATTGGTTTATAAAGTTCTGTTTTGAATTCTCATCTTAAGCAATTCAATTTTTTGCTAATTTTTTTAAACTGGTCAACATGAAAGGTGCATCTAACGAGAAAAATAGGACACTGCATGCTTAACTTCGTTTATTGCCCATTTTACTCCCATTTTACTAAAATGGGAACTTTTTTTTCCAAGTAAGACATGAAACTTGCAATTAGGATTACACTCATCGACTACTTTCTTAGATAAGCCTGTTCAACTGCAGGGCAAGTATTTAATCAGCCAATCACATGACAGTAGCTCAATACAATTAGGCAGGTCGACATATTCGAGACGAACCAGGTGAAGTCAAATCAAATATCAGAAGACGAAGAAAAGTGATCTAACTTGATCTGAGTATTTCAGGACTTGCTCATCCTGAAACGATCTCTAAGGTTTACAGAGAATTACCCCAAAAAGACAAAATATCCATTGTGAGGTAGTTTTCTGACTGAAAATGCCCTGTTGATACCAGGCTGCTTCCGGAAGTAATGAAGCTAACACGAAGCAAGGTATGCAGAAGAGTACCTCTGAATACAGAGCATAGCAAACTTTGAAATAGATGGGCTACAGCAGCAGAAGATGATACCGTGTGCTGCTTCTGTCAGCTAAGAACAGGAAACAGAGTTACAGTTCACACTGATTCACCAGAATTGCACAAAAAAAACTTCCCCTGGTCTCACGTGACTCCTTTCTGGCATTTTCTTTCATTTTTTGGCATGAACAACATGAAAGCCTGGATCCTTGTATGGCTGCGTCAATGGCTGTGCCATGCCGCAAGGCTCAAATCATCTCAAACCGGTGTTTGAACATGACATGTCATGTTATGTGTGAGTGTGTGTGAGTGTGTGTGACTGTGTGCGTCTGTATTTTAAACTGTAAGGTGTACCTAATAAAATGTCCATTGGGTGTAGAAGCCTATTAGAAAAATGTTGATGAAGTGAAAGTGAAGTGAGCAGGCCATGTTTTTTTTCTCTACATTCAGATGTGTTTGAAGAAGAAAAGAAAAGTCACTTCTGTTTGTCATTAGAAAAATGCAGGAAGCCTTTTTGATTGGTTTCATATTTCAGACTTTAATATTACGTCCATCTTTTATGTCTAGTCTATAAAAGATTATCATAAAATTCTTAGACATTTTAATGTTCAGCTAAAGTTGATACCTAAGTAGCCTGACACAAGAGAGCAAGAGTCATTAATCATCGCCGAACTTATTATTGCCAGATTCCAAACTAGATATTGAAGGCAGGAAATTGCTGTAAGTAAAGGTTTAGTGAAGTGGTGCTTTTCAAATAAGAGATTTTTTTTTGCCCTCAAGGTTGTCTTTGGACAATACCCCTCACTGCCCGTCTTTCCCCAGTGCAGGAACAGGAGAAGTGAATGTTTGCAAACCTCAACAAAAGGGGTTACTTTAGCTGGAACATCAGAAACATCCTGTGGTTGATCTGGCTCATGAGCCACTAAGAATGAGCCCTATCAAACCCTACCATTTGCCCCATTGATCCAAACAAATCTGTGAGTTTGCTGGTGAAAGAAAAGGAGGAGGAAAGCCAGTACCGGGCACAGATCGATGGATCTTCAGTGACTCCTCACATGCTTCAATAAATACGAACAAGATGCTCCTCCACTCCACAATAACCCCGCATTCAAAACACATCCCATCTCTTTCCCCTCTCTCGCGGACTGACGTAATCCCTGCTGAGAACATAAAGGAGAATCTATTTATACGATCGGATCCTTTGGTTGCGTTTGATATGAAGGCAGGAGGCGATGGAGTCAACAGTGAAGGAATAAAGGAGAGAGCAGTTTAATGAATCAATTATATGGCCCAAGAAAAGGGGAATTGCTCGGGTTATTAGCTGTACCGGCTGAGCAAAAAATATTTCCACCATTACCCTTCTGTGAAGAATAGATTTTGGTTTCTTTAATTAAAGCTGTTAACCTCTCACAATCCAGTTCCTAATCAGAGAACTTGTATAAATACATTTGGGGAGCATGCAATTAGGCAACAGCTCCTCTGTGTGTTTATAATGAACACAAATATTACCATAAGACATATGTATACATTTAATATCACTTAGCTGCATATGAATTATACATTTTTAAACAACTCCTGGCTCCCAGAAGTAAATCAAAGGATGCGCTTTCCAAATGGGAGACACTTTTGGCTATCTCTAATTTCATCACTCAATATTTAGACTTGCTCAAGAGGAAATCTTTTTTCATTTGTGATATAAGGAGTTTAGTCCAAATGTGCAGTAATGACAATTAGTAAAGTGGGTCACATGGGTTGGTTGTTTTTGTGAACATAAAGAGAATAATTACCCCAATCTAGAGTTCCAATCAGCATTAAAGGGAGTTCCAGTTCGTTATTGAGCCTTTGAGGCTGCTTTTAACACCAAATGAAATTCATGCAATGAATTCATGCAATGAATTTCATTTGGTGTGCAATTATTCATTTGTAATAATTACACATAGTCAATCAACACAACACAACACAAGCCATGAAAGCAAACAACAAGTTGTGATAAATACAGCAACACCCTGCACATGTCCCAACTAATCATCAGATACAGTCACTGACACTGAGCAGAGCGAAGCTGATGCGCAAACATTTAAACTCACAAATAACAAGATTAGATTTAAGTTATCTTTTATTGTAGCATTTCAAATGCAGTGAACTTTTTTTTTTTTTTTGCTTCAAGTGGTCAAAAGTCATTATCTTTTTGGAAAATATTTTAAAATCCATAAAGATCGACAATCAGATTTTGTGCAGACCTCAGGAGACTTGGGAACATTGTACTTGAGTATATATTCAAACTATTATAAAGAGCATAGAAATTAATGGAATGGTCAGAAAATCAGTTTAATGTCCCCACATTCAAGCTCACAATGTCAAAAAAATCAGTTGTACTTCGGATCGTAACAAGGGTTAAGCAACAGGTCAGACAAGAACAAGTCACAACTCTCTCTTCTATTTCATTTGCTAAATAAAAGGAGGGATGACAGCCAAAAGTGTTCCATATCATAAAGCTGACTGACGGAACAACACTGATCAGAACAGAAGAAAAAAAATGAAAAACTCACTCCTCATGTGTCCCCATGTGGAAAACTAAATGTGCAGTGAAGGAAAAAAATGGTCCTGTAAGCTTTTTGCTCCCCGATATCCTTCTAGCCTCTCTAGCTTCTCTATTTTCAGTTTTAACATTTCACATGATAGAAAAGGTAACACTAAGTCAGCACTCACAGTTTTCTACCAAGTGATTAAAAATATGTTACTCAGGTCATTTGGAGGTCTGTACAGATGAACTGAGAGAAGACAAACCTTTAAATCTTTACTGCGATGTGCATTTACCTGTATCTGTGTTCCCTAAGCACATCTGCACATCTGTGACTGCAACTTTACCTGCCGCCAGTTTTAAATCTTTCTGTTTAGTCTGAAAATGTCAGGGAACGTATTACACTGCTATAAGATGTAATGGATCACCTACTGTACAGAGAAAAGCACGTAGGGTTATCAACCAGTTCTGCAGAAGTGGTATAAAAATATTCTTCTTTAGGTTTGTGGAAAAATATAAATCAACTCTCAAAATAAAAAAAGAAAGAAAAGAAAAATAAATGAATATGTATTATAACAGGTAGAATTTTGAGCAGCACCGTCTTTGTTGATTATTGATTCACGTCATTGGTGCAAATGGAAATTTGGAACCTGACAGAGACTCAACTTTGAGCATCTTAGCAAACAGAAACTGTAGAATCACGCTTCTGTAAAAGTGCTCCAACCTCAAATCTGCCCAACATCATAGGCGCAATAATACAGGCATTTTTGCAGCAAAGTGCCAAACCCATACCAATTTTCTTCCCTCATTCTTTTCATAAATGCCTAGATTGGATCATGCTCCCCACTGCCAACAAATTAATGTTGCTGGCAGTGGGGGGCATGATACACTTCTTGATACAATGTTGCCATTGAAATGCACCTGAAGCAAGATCCTCCACAAAATTTTCTTTCTTTTTTTTAACTTTTTTGTGTGGCACGTTTGTCATGGTTGGTGTTATTGCTCTTCTTTGTGTTTCTAGTTTGCTCAGCCTTCTCTATCATCATGTTTATTATTAGCTTTCATGTCTATTTTTTCCTTTTGTACTTTAAAGGTTACTTTTTCTGTCTCTAGTATAAAATTTACTTCCTACTGTTGCACCTTTCCCAGCTTTGTGACTGTCTGCACCATCCTCTTTACAGTCGCCTGTATTTGATTGTTTCCACCTGTGCTTCCTTCCCACATCATCAATCACCCTCTCTGTTTTTGGATTTCTGTTTTGTTTTTTTGTTTACTTTGCCTTTTTATGTGACCTGTGTTTAGGTTCTCCCTCCAATACATCCTGACAGATTTGACACTAGCTATTTGTCTCATAAGATGACTGTATTTATTCATGTTTCTAAAACATAAGAAAAAATGCTAAATGAAACACATTCTCACTTGAAAAAAGAAGTATTATGAGATTGAACATAGGATTATGGTAGTCTTAACACTATAAAGTGATACAACTGATGCTGGCTAAGATCTGCAAGATAAATCTCCATATGAACCCCTTTATAATTGCCTCAGAACCAATATGGAAGTCACCATCTAGAGCAGGGGTCTCAAACTCCAGTCCTTAAAGGCCGGTGTCCTGAAACTTTTCCATGTGTCCCTGTTGCAAAACACCTGAATAAAATTAGTAGGTCATTAGCAAGAGTATAGAACTTGACTGCATGTTGAAGTAGCAGCCCCTAACCCTACTCAAGTAAAGTCAAGTAAATATAAGTGTTTGAAAAAATGTACTTCTAAAAGTAAAAATGGTAAATAAATACTTTTATTTCTAAAAGTACTTTTATTGCACCATGTTCATTCACTCATGAACTGCTGTAACATGAATCAAATCTGTAGAGTCTTGCTAATGACCTACAGTGGCTTGCAAAACTATTCGGCCCCCTTGAACAAACACCGTCCATCTAACCTGACTGAGCTGGAGCTGTTTTGCAAAGAAGAATGGGCAAGGATTTCAGTCTGTAGATGTGCAAAGCTGGTAGAGACAGACCCTAAAAGACTGGCAGCTGTAATTGCAGCAAAAGGTGGTTCCACAAAGTATTGACTCAGGGGGCTGAATAATTACGCACACCCCACTTTTCAGTTATTTATTTGTAAAAAAGGTTTGGAATCATGTATGATTTTCATCCCACTTCTCACGTATACACCACTTTGTATTGGTCTTTCACGTGGAATTCCAATAAAATCGATTCATGTTTGTGGCTGTAATGTGACAAAATGTGGAAAAGTTCAAGGGGCCGAATACTTTTGCAAGCCACTGTACTAATTGTATTCAGGTGTGTTGCAACAGGGACACATAGAAAAGTTTCAGGACACCGGCCCTTGAAGACTGGAGTTTGAGACTCCTGATCTAGAGGAACTTGAGCTTTTGACATACCCAAGAGCACATTAGACTTGTAGTCAAGACCACCTAAACCAAGCCCAAGACAATACCAAGACCAGAGGGTATCGAGACCAAGACAAGACCAAGACCAAGACAGACCGAGTCAAGACCAAGACAAAGTCGAGACGAGACCGAACCAAAAAAAGTCTTTAAAACTGAAGCCAGATGCTGCTTCGTTTAGGCATATTTATGTGTTTTTGCGATGCACTTGCACAGCCCTCCTCACTGCTGTCTACTGTCTCACTCACTTACTGAGAGGACAGACGCACGCTCCACTTGACTGTTGCGTCTCTCACACTCTCTGTTTTTCACATAATGATATTATCCTGTATCGTCACAGGTGATTGGCCACAATATGGAGGGATTGGAGCACAGCTGAGCCACTGTGTGAGAGCTGAGCAGCGAAAGGAAATTAAAATAGGAGCCAGCTCTCGCTCAATGGGAGTCGACTCTTCTGATTCACTACAAAGCACTCTCTAAGCACGGCTCTTAGAGCTGATGCTTTTGCACGTGACACATTATCTGTCATGGTCCCTGTGCCTCCCCGGCCAGCCCAGTGTGGCCACAAGTGTTTGTTGTTTTTCTCTCACTCTGTCTCTCCTACCTGTCTGCCTGGGCGGAGCTCTGATTGGGCTCCTGCCCTTGGCCCACGCACCTGCAGCTGATCTCGAGCGGATTGCAGTTCTCTGGCTCTTAAGGCTGGGGCTCTGAGTTGTTCGTCGCTGGAATATTGAGTAACTCTCGTTAGTATTGCCTGGCTTCCTTGCGATTCTACTGTTCCCGTGTTTGCCTTCGACTTACCCTCGTCTGTGTAAACAGGTTTACCTGGATCAGCCCTTTTGTGACCCCTGGACCCCGTGAGTAGGAGAGTGAGCTGAGCTGCTTGTGTGGAGACTGTTTGGACGAGGAGCAGAGCGAGTGCGAAGAAGTGTGTCTCCCCAGCCAAGTGATCCCCGGGACCCTGGTGTTTCCCCCCCCCTTCACGTGTATATAGTGCACCAGTGTGATTAATAAAGTGTCGTTGAACTGTGCTACCTCAGTCTGCGCCTGAGTCCGTTCCACTCCCGTGACATTATCGAACGTTACATTGTGTGTCATGGATACTGTTTACTCCAAATCTCCCGACCACTATGTCGATCTGACACAGCTAGACCAAGACAGCGAGAGCAAGACAAGACCGAGGGATCCGAGACCAAGACAAGACCCAAGACCAAAGTCCGTCGCGACCGAGACAAGCCCAAGACCAGGTCTCGAGACATCCAACTCTAGAGCACATCACCCATGACTGCACCTGTTCCATGTCCAGCTCGATTTCTGTATATCCCCTTGACCTCCTTTCATGTCGCCCATGCATTGCTTTGATTTGGACTACATTTTTTTTGTATCTAATTTCATTTCGTCATCAAGCCTTGAAAAAAAAATCATGTCCCATTGTTACGGTTTGCTGACACAGTTAAAACATAAATGGGGCAGGAAGTGTGGTTTTCTTAAGAACGCACATTTCCTCTATACACGTAACATTTATCAAGTAAAATTTGTTCAAATGTTTGTATTTCACCTGGAACGCTTACATGAGCAAACTTTGTGGATTTACTAACGAAAATATTCTCTCAGGACACTTGATAGGATATGAGTTGAACTTACTCTGGTAACCGTTTGGGATTTGCTTTGTTGGTTTGGAAATCTCCCTCATGAAAAAAATTCAGCTGAACTGACATCGGTTCTCCAAACAAAAAAATAATATATAAAATGTGGCAAAAACAAATGTCTCCTTGGATATTGATTTGTGTTCCAAAGTCACATCTGATATTTAGAGAGAGATGGAGGAAAAAACAAAAGAAAAGCCACTGTACTGACAGATTTCCATTGTGTGGTTCATTGTTTTTTTGTTTATCTTCAGTAGACAGACAACACAACACTGTGTCCTTGGGAAAAGTCAGGCAGAAAAATCCACTTCTGAGTGGCTTTCCCATCCCAGTAGTTGTGATTCAGGAGAGGAGTGAATGCCTCACCTAGACACAGGGCATATTGAAAGGATTTATTTAGGAGTCTCTCTGTTTGTGTGTGTTCCTTGAGCTGAGCTTTTGAGAGATTCTAGCACGGATGAAATGTAAAGTATATTGACTAGAAAACAAAGGAAGGCCTTTGAAAGGAACTGAAAGGCAGAAAGCCACGGACAGTCGAGCATATAGCTCCAATATGCAGCCACTGTCACGGCTGAGGGTCCTGTCTTTGGCTTGTAAGATCACCTCCCTCGTGTACCTTAGTGTTTACGTTTTCTGCCTCTTAGTTGTGAGTGTCTATGCCTTCCTTCCTGCCTTTTTAACAACTTCTCTACAGGTCTGCCCGTGCCTCTGTGTGGTTTGCCTTTATTCTCTTACTCCTCTGGTTTTCCTTTTGTTCTGTTGGACTTCAGTTGTGATTCACTCTACCTAGACTTTTCTGTCTTCCCTATAAGGAGCAACCTTTTTCTGCCTAAGAGTTTGAGATCCCTTCGTCTGAACAAAAACAGAACACCCACAGAGCAAAAATGTATCTACAAAATGTAGATAACTACACAGTAAATAATGTGAGTGAAAGCTTGATAAAATGCTGCTAGGTGCAGTAATCCCTCCAGGTTCGGTGTTGAAGGAAAGTGAATCGTTTTCCCGTGGGACTGTAGAATGCCTTAAATGTGGCACGGCACCGTTTCTTGCGTGTTTAGGTGCAGATGATTAAAGGAAAATGCCACTTGTGTTTTGTAAAGGTCAGACAATGGGGGAGAGGGTATGTGAAGATGGTCCTTACTACAGTATCTCTCAGAACAGCCTGAGCGAAGCCTCCAGGGAGCCATGCTCCAGAACAAAAGCAGCATGTGTGGCATCCTCTGTGTGTGTTTCAGCTTGTGTGTATTGTGTGCTGAGTCTTCAAAATGAAACTAAGTTTGAAGAGCAGTGTAAAATAGGCTTGTTTACTGATTAACAAAAACCAACAACCCCCCCCCCCCCCCAAAAAAAAATATAATAACAAGGATGGCAGGCAAAGGCTGTGTGAGAGCATTAGAGCTGAAACAGACGAAATTGAAGACTTCGGTTTATGCATGAATGCCTCCATCACGACGATCGTATTATATTATACCCCCAAACACTCATTCATTTGCTTATCCTCACTCTCATCTCCCCAATATATTATTAGCTGCATGAGAACATTATGAGCCCCATACTATCGCTGTGACAAATTCCAGTCATCCCAATTTTTAGGGTTATGAAACTGCAATATAGAAAAATTACAGTTGTATTAAAATTTATTGACAAATTAAAGTTTCTAATATTCTAACTATGTTTTTTTGTTTTGTTTTTTTTACAAAGGTTGCACAAAGAAAGCTGGCAGCTGGAGCACTGCAGCAGTCAAGCGAACTTTCAATAAAGTTTTCTTTTTTAGTGAAGTAGAGATAAGTTGGCAAAATGCTGAAAAAAAACCATGTTCTGCCTCCGAGGGTAAACATTTAAAACAAATATCAGAGAATGTTAAAATATAAGATGCTGTGCACGAACATTTGAGTGAGGACAAAGTTATTTTGGAGCAGCACTGAGACGCACTCTAAGTGAATCGGAATTTTATATATAATTTGCATAATTTACAATAAAAATATTCCATATTTATCGTACACCACTCCGCTGCAGCCATTTAATTAGGCCTTTCTCTCGAATCAGGCATTTTAGCTGCTGCAGCTCCTGATCACCCGAATGTCTTTTGATTGGTCGGCTTCCGTAAACAGATTAACATCCCCTGTAACAAGCATGGGCATGAGATTATAAAGGCACCTGAGCTGCCATTTCACTGAGCGTGGGGAACAGTGCACTACTTCGTAATACTGCATTCTGGTTCGCTTGGAGTTCACTGGGATTTTTCTCCATCTTTATGTGTTGTGTTGTGGACAGAGATCTCAGATGTCATTACCGGAATCTGCTGGAAGCACTCTCCCATTCTCACCATGGTGATGTTACCTTCAACATCTTCCCTTACTCCTCTCTCAGCCTTTGGTATTTTTCCAGCATCTAGTTTTCCTTCTACTTGATGTTGCTATCACTTGTAGTGATGTGTCGGTCGTGAACGAAATGGCTCTTAGAGCCGGGTCTTTGACGTGAACGACGCGAGCCGTTTTTTTTTTTTTTCTCTGTCTCTCGCCCTCTCTCTCACACTTTTTTTCCACTTCACTCCGCACGCGAGCCTTGTGCTTTACGACAGAACAGAGCGGGAGGGAGAGACAGAGAAAGAGAGGCAGGGACAACAACGTCACATTAAAAAGGTATAGTAATCATCCACAACTATTTTCAGTTGCGGATTCAGAAAGTTTATTCATGCAGGCCCATATAACAGAGAATATGCATCTTCTTTTTGTTTTCATATTTTAATTTATATTTAATTGTGTTGTGGTTTGTGGTATTTTGTGTTGTTTCACTTTAAATTTGTTTAAAAGGAAAAAGCTGGAAATTTAAATATTTAAAAGTTGAAATGTGAATAGTTGGTTTTTGTATTATATGATTTATTTATTACATTTTATGTGGAGTGAATAAATAAAAGTATATTTACGGTGGCCCCTAGAGACAAAGAATGTACAAACTTCAAAATACCTACGAACTCTGAAGCACATACAAACTCCAAAACACGTAAAAACTCAAAACACGTACAAAAGACAACAGAAGTGCTCCAGGATGCTAGGGGCAGTGTTGAGCTTTTGTTACCTAGTGGCTACACAAGCCAGCAAGTACCAACGACCGGATTTGGTGTGTGGTAGTAACAGGTAAACGAACATTTTTTTTAAATTATTTGAATATATATGAATGCTTGTGTATAAATACACAAACAATACACATATGCTTTCAACTGTGTAATTTAAGTGATCTAGGTAGCTCTGTTTTGGAAGTTCAGTTAACGCTAGAAATGTGTTTTGGAGTTTGTACGTGCTTTGTCTCTAGGGGCCACTGCATATATTTACATATAAACATATATAAATAGAACCACTTTTTTTTACATTAGTAATTCCTTTTGTGCATAATTTTATATTATTGTTAATAATAAATTCATTAAAGCAACAAAACAACCGTAAGAGCCAGCTCTTTTTAGTGAGCTGAGCCGAAAGATCCGGTTCTCTAAAAAGAGCCGGAAATCCCATCACTAATCACTTGGTGTAGCTACATCTGTTACCATGGATTCTTTCTCTGCTTGTCCACTGTTACTATGTCCAGTTGGTTAGCCATCACCAATTTGGACTTCCTCAGCACAGATGAACGTTAACATCACCAATGAAACATTAAGGATTAATGATTCATTCAGTTGTTTATTGTTCAATAAGTGATTTTCTAAATTACTCTTCAAAATTGTTGTTCAAAATTTGTTGTAGTAGACTGGTCAAAAGGCATAAAATGTGAAGAGTATCTAAGGGCCAACGGGTTAGCATGAGAAATTGTTGTTTCAAATGAGAAAAATGGTTTTTTTTTTAAGCTACTATGAATATGTGATGAAGGCAGTAAAAGAATAATATCACTAGATGAAAATTAAGAGCGAATGAAGTCAGATGTCTTTGGCATAGATAGCAGAGATGCACACAAGACACTGGTGCCTTGGCACACTCGGGGCAGCAATACAGGACACCAAGAGATATAAATTTTTATGACACCATTAAAGTTCACATTTTGATGTTATGGGTTGGACACCAAGACTGTAGTTTGAGTCCAGTTGGGACCTTTGTGCTAGCCATTTTTTTTTTTTTCAGATTTGTCTAGTGCTTTCTATTTTCACTTTAAGGAATGAAAAAAAGTAGTTTAATAACGACTTTCATTTTCATTGTTGTTATGTGACAGGTTGAGAGGGAGACCCTTCACTCTATTTCCATAAATCAAGTGTGTCTAGCACCAACAACAAACTTAATGCTAGATGTATCTGTGAGGCAAAAGTGGTCATATTAGATGGCCTGAGAATGAGAATGGCATCTTGAACCTTAGAAAAATCGGCTCAGTGAGTCTTTGAAATTACCTCCGTAATTACTTGCTTTTGATAAAGATTAGATTAGATTAGATAGAACTTTATTAATCCCTCGGGTGGGTTCCTCTGGGAAATTCGATTTCCAAAAAGCACAGCACCAACAGAAGTTCCAGAGTTACAGAATATTATATATATATATATATATATACACACACACACACACACACATACACACATATAAATACAGAGACAATATAAATAAAATATACGAAGGGGATAAATAGAATAAATAGGAATAAAAAATAAAAATACAAGTGAATGAATCAAAACTCTGTTTTATCCCTTTTCCATTTATGGAATATTTGTAGATTTTCTGTATATTGCATTCTAAATATAGGCCTTTTTGTTTTGTGTTGCACAAACAGAGAAAACCAAATAACTGTTATTCTCTAATGGATTCTGAAATAGTAAAATTGGAAACCTTTTTTCAGGAACATTGTTCAAATTACACAACCACAAAACTGCAGACACTTTTGAGAGTTTTTCTGAAAAGAACAGATTGCACAAGGTCATATCCAAACAGCGAAAATATTCATAAATATTACTTCTGCATCTATTCCATTTTATAAGGGTCTCATGATAAGATCTAACACATTTTGATAGTAGGCTGAAAAGAAGGCTACTTTGAGTCAGCAGGTTTTGCTCATTGTAGAACACTCTGAAATAGATGTGCCGTATTCATACATGGGGCTATTTTTACCCTGTCCTTTAATCTCCATTCCTTTCTGTGAAGCTACAGTAGAAACACCTGTGTGCCTGGCTGCAGGGGACACCTTATCACCCACTACTTGTCCTTTTGCTTTTCTCTCCATTTGGGTACCTTTTGATTGCTTGAAATAGCTAGTCTTGTTCCCTTCACATGCTGGCTGTCCTGGTGCTGGACCCTTGCAGGCTGATCCCCCTGGCAGCCACTGACGGCACAGAAACAGCTCAAAGCTGCTCCATCCCTCAAGCCCCACACAGTAACATCAGCAGTCACCGCCCGCCTCCCTCTCTCCGTTCTCAAATGCTTTCTCCTGCCTACTCTCCAAAGGCGCCAATTTAGAGGTGTCTGTCTAATTGAGTAGGCAACATTTATCTGTGTGTGTGTGTGTGTGTGTGGCTAAAGTGAGTATGTGTGTGTCTTTGTTTCTCTTAGGAACCTGCTGAAAGCACCTTGAGTCACTTGTTCATTAAAGTATGCTGGATGAGAAAGCCTTTGCAGAGAGCGTGGGTAGTTTTGTCTGGCTTTTGATAAAGCCATGCTCCCTCCCTCCCTTTCTCTTTTTTCCTATCCTCCCTGCCTCCTAAAATGACTTCTCTCTTTCTTTCTCTGCTTCTTATTCTGTGTATTTAGCAGAGAGTTATGCAAAGAATTTTTTTTTGTCCACTTGAGCAGTGCTTTGCATATCTCTGTGTATTTAATTTGTGCTTGTAAACAGACTGTTGAATTTCTTAATAGCAGTCGAAAGTCGGTGACAGCTTATTAAAGAGCCAAGAAATCACTCTTCCTGAAAGTGAGAATGGACTTCATCTGCAGCTGAATAAGGTACATAATGCTGTAGAAGATCTAGTTATCAGTCACACCTCAGCTACGAACACTACAATAAATTTGCACAATGGATGTGGAAGATTTTAATTTAAAAAGTATCTACTGCTTTGGTTAGTACATTTATTTTAACTGTTTCAGTGTATATTGTAAATATCAGGGTCTTTACACTGTGTTCATCTGTATGTAATGGGCACTGCATGAATGCCATTCAGTATATTATATATACACAATTCAGTATATTACATATACTGACTTTTGCTACAGATCCTTCCATGTACTTCAGAACTCAATGCCATTGTCATGTGGTTGTTTTTTCTCTTAGAAATCACATAAATATGCAACAACTGAGCAGTAAGCAGTTATAAACAAAAGATAAGCCATGCCTTGCCAGTAAACTGTTGATTTCTTATTTTAAGCTGTCACAAATTAGTTCATCTTGAGGTATTTAGTTATATAAATAAAAATCATGTACACTACAGGAAACAGGAGGCTGTGTTTCAAACACTAGTCAGCATTTTCATTTTCTTCCTAATATATATCCCTCCTAAGCTTTCAAGTAGTGATGGCTTCCTGATACCTCTCAAGTCACTCCCATTCACTCGCTAGTGCCAACCTACACAATAGTTACCCTTCTCATCCATTTAACCCTCTCAGGCTCAAATTAAACTTTTTGTTGTTAATGCACAACCAAGTCCTGCAGTGGTACTTCTGAGTAAAAAAAACTCATAAAATATGTATGTGGGGTAATCAGGTTGTTAGTTTTTAACTGTTGCAAATCGGCAACGCCTGCCTTGAGAGGGTTAAGCCATTGCAGGCTCTGAACGTCTGTAGTTTGATAACATTCACAAATGATAGGCTACGACTTTCAACTTACATGTTTTAAAAGAAAAGGTTCACTCACAGAGTTACTAGAGTCCAACAAACCAAAGATGTTGCACTCAGCATCTTAAGCTACCTGTCATTTTGTTACATTTTGCAAAGAAAATGATAGAATAGGTCTAACAGTTTGTTTAAAATGTAACCTAACCTAAACATAAATAAAATTACAGTATATAAGGTTAAAACAGATTTTCTTGAAAGTCAATGCCAAATTTGGTATTTATTCTTGTAATTCCTCTAAGTAGTTAGGAATAGTTCTCCAGGCTTCTTGGGGAAAATTCCAAAAGTCTTCTTTGGTTGTTAGCTGCCTTTTGTTCTAGAACCTGTGTCTTATAGATGGCTGTAGACACTCACTGTATAAAAGCTACTGATTGCCACTGATTTGTGTGATCAGTTCTTGTGCAATATTATCTGTTTCCCCTCTTTAAGAACGGCTTCTTGACAGCCACCCTGCTTCTGATGAGGCTTTGGTAACAGTAGAAAGATCATCTGAAGAAACTGTCATTATGATATTTTTCATACATTCAACTAAAGAAACATGAAAAACATTGTGTCTTTCCAACAGGCTGCTAATAACAAATTCTTAGCACTCATTCATCCTTTTTAGGTACCCCTTTCATGCTTAAGGGGCTCATAGAGCCACGTTAAATGGCTTAACAAACAAAATTTCTCTGAAAATGGTCAGGTACAAGGACTGGACTGAAAATGAGTAAAAGAGCAGCCAATGTCCAAATTGACACTTTGAAATATCTCCAGAAAGCCTGGAGAATTTTTACTTAAAACACTAGGAAAGTTTGGATTCTTGGAAGCAAAATATAAAGAAATCAAAGACGGCAAAACAGTCTGTTTACAAACAAACCCAGACCCAACTGTAAATACAGTCCCAATCAAAAGATTAAGACGACTTGAAAATGGCAAAAAAAAATCATATTTTGCATGGTTGGATCTTACCAAGGTTCCAAGTAGAGCTTAAACATGCAACAAGAAGAAATGGGAGTGAGACAAAACCCATAACCATCAGACGGCATCTGAGACTGAAGCGTTTCAAAAACAAAAAACATCTTCCAAAGCCTCGTCTCCTTGAATGCCACAGAACTGACCATGTGGACTTGGCAATACATCACCAACCATGCAGCATTGAAAGGTGGAAGAAAGATTTATTCTCTGATGAGAAAAATTTAACCTTGATGGTCCTGATGGTTTTCAACGTTACTGGCATGAAAAGCACATCCCACCTGAGATGTTTTCCACGCACCACAGTGGAGAGGGCACCATAATGGGGTGCTTTTTCCTTCAGTGGAACAATGGATCTTCAGGAGGTGCAGGGGCGTTAAATGGCCGCTGGCTATGTCCAGATGTTGCCGAGAGCAACCCTCATCTGTGTGGTAACGACTGGGTTTTTCAACAGGACAACGCTACGGTACACAGTGCTCGCAGGACAAGGGCTTTCTTCCAGGAGAATAGCATCACTTTTTTGGACTATCCTGTTCAGGTTGCTTATATATTTATTTATTTATTTATTTATTTATTTATTTATTTTTCTTCTTTCTTTTTTTGCCTGTCCCGTTTGGCCCTTTTGCCATCAGAATTGTTGTCTAAAGGCAAAGAAAGATGCCCAACGGATTTACTTTACCAAATTGACCATCCCAGCCTTGCCGTAATGGTCCATTTGATTCACCTTTTATTGTTTATTTTATTTTCACTTACTGAATACGGGACAGACTTGACTGGGGGAAAGAAGGGGAGAAAGAAAGAGGGAAAGGGAAACAGCTGAGAAGAGGGACGGGGGAGAAGGGCAAAAGACAAAAACCAACAGAATGAGCAGGAAAAAAAAAAAAATGCATATATCAATCACCTGGATCACCTGCTTATATATTTATATGCAGCATTGCACATAAGAGGTTTTAACGTTCGGAGAAGGAAGCAGAACAGAAATCTGATAATATAGTACGGCAATATGGTATTATGGTATATGGCAGAGACATGGACTTATAAATAAAGTTTTCAATGTGTGTCCTTCAGTGGTTTTTTAAGGGTTTTTTGAGTAAGCTTCAAATATTCAGTTTTCTGTTTTGAAACCCTTACATCCATATACCTCACAGATGTCAATATTTCTACGTAGTAAAGGGGGAGGATGGAGCAGGCTATCGGGAAGGGCCATTATATTCTTTTGCAACCATGGCATCATATAACTTATATAGAAACCTTGAAAGTTATCTTTGCTGCAGCAGCATGACTGGTTCAATCCATGGAAAAGGTAGCAGTTACCATCACCACTGAAAGCATGCTCTCAGACTGTTTGCATCTAATACTTAAAAACCTGCTTAAACATGGATAGAAAGAAAAACATGATCAGTGCTGCAGAGAAAGTGCACCAAAACAAAGAAAACTGCTTTCTTTTTCTTTTTTCCTGACCTTGCAAAGTGTGCTGAAATAATGGATTTATTGATGTAATCTGCAAGTGATGATGAGAAAAGTGGTGAATAGCGAAATAAACATCAGAAGGAGAGAGCAGGTTCTTTTTTATGCTTAGCTATTATGTGCTATCTAGGAACAGAATGTTTTAACCTTGGAATTGTAGTGGGGTAATAAGCAGGTCTGGCCATTTTCAACAGTTAACTACATTCAATGCATCATAATTTGTAGAACTTTATTTATTTTACTTGACAGTAAATGGCTTTTTTTGTTGTTTTTCACACTATAGTCTAAAATTGGCTCTAAAACTGACTGCTGAAATGTTCATGTAAGTCTGCACCTAAACAGAAAGCAATAACTTTGAAATCTAATTAAACTTGTCATGGTTGTTTTTTGTACATACACTAGAAAGTTCACGAATACTTTATTTTACTGCTGATACACCATGATACTAGATCAGCATTTACTTTTTTGCTATGAAGTAATCCCCATAAAAAACAAACATACAAAACTGCAATAAAAAACATATATAACTTTAATGTCTTGCCCCAAAATACTAGCTAAGTTTCACAAGCAGGTCAACCTATATGAAAGCACAGCCAATGCAAATATGACATTCTCATCATCAACAAAACACAACAAATATATTTTAAAAACCCTTTAAGAGAGTTTTTTCTCTCTTAAAGATCTGATTCACATTCACCAAGCTACACTGTCAGCTGGACTGGATAAGGCTATACATACAAGCAGTGAACGCAATCCATTTATTCTACAAGGCCTCTGTGGGTAGAACGAATCACCTCAGTGAGCTGACAGAGGTCCTAACCAACAAAGGCATAACCAGTCTGAAACCACGATGGCTGGTTTGTTGTCTGTCCACCTTGCAGAATGAAGTAAAAAGCTTTTAAACAACAGTAATGGAAAAGTCAAAAGTGAAATATCCAAACTCAGTGTATTCTAAAACAGGCTCATAAGTACTCCAATGTGCAGAAGAACTCTTTGATCACCCACACAGTGGCTAACTTTAATCCGTTTGAATTTGGTCTTTCAATACTGCAAGAAACAATCTCAGGTCTTAAAAGATTTAGAAAGTTTATCATAGCAATACCAAACTCCTTTATTTTGCATAGCCACCATAGAAACTGTTACATATAAAATCCCATTTTCTATGATAAAAAGTTTCATTTTATTCCAAAACCTCGTACAGCAACACCAAATCTATTTTATCTAATCCTACTGATCCTAACTAGCACAACCTAATGTGTTTTTTTATATTGCTATTTTATTAGTTACTTATTATAATCCCATCGTACACTTCCATCCCACTGTCTCAAAAATGGCTACAAAAAAATGCTATTTCTTGACTTTGTGTTGCCAGTTAAATTTTTTCCCCATAATTGTTAAATCTGTCCTTTCTATAAAAATAAACATAGACCCCTTCAGACCGTTGGGAATCTCACATATATAATCAGTATATTCAGAGGCATCTTTGAATGCACAGATAATCACGAATCGGAACAGATGTATCATCTCCTTTGAGAACCTCCTGTTGGCTGTGTGATGCCAAGAAGTGACGTGTTTCCCTTGTGCAGTCTGGCTCTTGAGGTAATTTGAATAATAATGACCGTAGGCTGAAAGCTTGGCACATACAGTAGGACTCCGAATTCAGCACACGGTTATGTACTATTTGCCACATGCCAAAGAAGGAGGTATTGCTCATCTCTGGATCTAACCATGATTCTAGTCTCAGATAACCTACATCTTCCACCTACACACACACCAACCTTTCCCCTCAGAGGTTTCCCACCCACTTTCCCCAAACCAGCCATCACACTGTGAGGCTGAGAGGGAGCAGGTTTACAGCCGTTGGTGGAGAGATAAAGCCCGCTGTTACCTTTATTTCTACACCGGCTGCTCCTGCACCGCATTATGGTCAAAACAACATGCTCAACGACTAAGAGTTACTGGGATTAAAACCAGACTGAGAGCCACAAATAGTAAAACAGTCAATATAGTTGAGTGCTGAAACGTCTTTTCTTGCCATACTTCTGCTGTCAAGCACGGAAGTGCTTCTGTAATTGCATTCAATTCTCATCAATGTGTGGAGAGAATTTCTTCAAATTTGGCCAAACACTTACTTTGGCTCAAGGATGAAATTATTTGATTTTTAAGGCCACAAGTCAAGATCACTGTGATCTCATTCATAAGCTATCTGAGGATCACCTTTGATGAATGGCTTCAAATTTGGAATGAATATGTCTTTGGAGTCAAGGATGAGCTGATGTAGCATTCAAAGGTAAAAGTCACCATGATTTTGCAAATATTTTTTAGCCATAATTCAAGAAGTCACATGATTATGATTAAAATTGGATGCAAACACTCAGTATGGTAACATGCCCAGACTATCTTGGTTTTATAGAGTCAGATGTGACAATATTTAAAGAAAAGCGGACTTAGATATTAGCTAACACTAGCAAGCGTGGTAAGCAAAGTTCATCTGTTGACTATATAGGTGCCTGCTAATTAGTGCTATGTAAGGCTCCAGTCACACAGGCATAGAGACCTGTCTGTGACACCCTAGCAACAACAGGCTACTGGGAAAGAATGTGTATTCCCTAACTGCTTGTTGTAGCTACAGGTAAAATCTGTGATTGCTTTGGTTGCTAGCTGATGGTTAGCTAATTGTTGCACTCGCCTACAGTTTGTATAAAAGATGCAAACTTGTCTGAAAACACTCGTCAACTATTCACTGGAGGTTTGTGAAATCCAAGAAAGTGTGACGCAAACCGGAAATGAAGAATGTTCAAAGTCAAAGTCATGCTTCCAGTCTCCAGCAACCTGACGTTGGCAGGGTGTCACAGATTGGTCTCTTGCCCTGTGTGACTTAAGTAAGGCATACGAATAAAATTATTTCATGAAACTTACCAAAAAGTCTTCTTGAACACCCAATTAATACAGTTAGTGATGCACCAAGCAATATTATCTGTCAGGTGATTATAAAAAATAACACGCACACACACACGCATAAACAAATTAAGCATAATTTTAAGATATAACTAAAAAAAAGTTTTGATGAAGCAAAAAATCGGAAAGGAAATTATAGAATTTTTGGGGGGTCTAAGACTGTAAACATGTTTATTTCTGCTGCATTTATTCATTCTTATTTCTTTATTATAGTACCAGTTCAAAACAACAACACTCATCTCAAGGTGTAATTTTATTAACTTTTTTGCGACTGTTATTGTATTATATGCACGTTGTATTATATTTTATATAGGTCCAGTATGGACAGAGAGTTATATAAACTTCAAACTGACTACCGGAGATGTGCAGCCGTCTAATTTCATATGTTCTTTTGCTGATGCTTCTCTTTCACTTAGAACTTATTCCATTTTTATCAAACAAGCCAGAAACCTAAAACCTGATTGGATTGTTTTCAAACATCCAGGAAAATTTACCTCAACAGGTGAGAGCTGTTGAGAGCATTAAATCAACGCTTTTCACAAGTTGAAGCGGATGAAGGGGGAAATCAAATTTATTTATATGAAAATGTCACAGATTATTACTTCATAGCTGCACTGCACACAGTTTTTTTTCGTTTCATTTAGTGAGTTTGACACTTAACATTGGTACAAATTTGCATATTCCCAGGAGTAAGGCTGAGTTGGGTAAATATGTTTTGGTGCCATAAAACATGACAGTGTTCACTGTTTTACCTTCTAGTAATTCAGATTACTTTGTTGCTTATGAGTTAGGATAGGTATGAAATATAAATATGCAGCCTTAATATAATAAATAAGCAATTTAATAGCATTGCAATAGAGATAATAGTATATTAGCATATGTGTCATGTTCGTTGAAAAAAACTCACAAGTTAGATATTACTGCCAATCTGTAAAATCTTCTATATTGTGATGCTACCAACTATCCTTGTAATACAACAGAGCATCAAGATCAGCTGTTAGAAAGAAAAAAATGAGTGGCAAGAGCACTGGATATGTACTGTTGTCTGCCAGCAGAACATAACATAACGCGCATTATTTGGTGGCTATGTTTATCCAAAACATATTGCAGCACAGTGCTGGCGAGATTTTGGCAAACAGGCTGATTAAACAAGTTTTTGAATCAGTTTTGTTGAGTGTGCGTCACAGGATGCAGGAGAAGGCTATCTTCTGTTGTCGCTAGCTGTGTTATTAGCTGTGGCAAAGTCCAAGACAGAATAATCTACTTTTACACTATTGATTTAATTTGGCATTTTCTATTTTATTTTCTGGATGGCATTACTTTTTGTTGTGAGTAAGTTAGGGGTGAAGATGTGAGCAAAACTGTCAAGGGATTCATTATTGCTCTCCTCTTTACTACTCTTGCATTTTTGCAGCTCTCATCTTGCCTCTGGAGGGAAACTGTGGTGACAATGGTGCAACATTAGCTTGAAAGTCATTTTAAAGTGTGCTGTCACTGAGACTTGCTCAAGATGAAGAGGTTTTGACTGTCTGACATCGACGCGAGACAATAACAGGGAAAGTGTGGGTGGATTGTGTTTATTCACTTTAGCAAAACAAATTGTGGTGGACAGCTCTGACAGCTCTTCCCACCATTTTTTGAATATGTACTGTTGCGTTTACAATCTCAGTGTCACACTTCTGCCATAGACATGGGAGAATATATACAGTCTGTGCTATATATACGAGAAGCTAGAAAAGTACCAAGGGCTCAGAGAAGAGCTCGAGAAGATATGGAGGGTGAAGTTAACAGTGGTCCCAGTGGTAATCGGAGCACTAGGTGCAGGGATTCCCAAGCTAGGTGAGTGGCTCCAGCAGATCCCGGGAACAACATCGGAGAGCTCTGTCCAGAAGAGCGGAGTCCTAGGAACAGCTAAGATAGTGTGCAGGACCCTCAAGCTACCAGGCCTCTGGTAGAGGGCCCGAGCTTGAAGGATAGACCGCCCGCAGTTGAAATGGTACTCTCATTGAGCCCACATAGTGTGAATCAGCAGCGTTTTATGTGTATTCCTTTTGCCTTCTTGAAATAGATATTAAAAGTGCAGGTGAACAACAAAGATACAATATGGTTTCTTTGTTTTCCTGAAGCCCCGATGATTCCCTTTCTGTGTGGCAATGGAAGAAAGCCTGACTGCACATTACGAAAGCCTCACAAAGGCATACTTTTGTAAATTTCCCCCCAGGCTGAGTCTCACCTCTGATCACACAGCAGCAGCGGGCCAGGAATAGTTGCAGTCCAACATCTACGAGATGTACGTCACACATCCACAACCAGCCAAACCCCCACAAGTGGTGCATAAAAAAATAGCCTATTGATTTTTAAAATAACAGTAATAGTCGGTCTCTACAGCCCTTTACGTCGCACCATTACTTCAATATCTGTCTAATTTCAGGGATGACTGCAAGCAAGTAAGTTTAGGTCTTTTAACCACTAACCTGTATGCTTTAGCAGAAGCCAATCAGTTGTTATTTTCAACCACTTTCTTCCAAAGACAATCTATCAGTGACCCTTTGACCCTCCATACAATGGAGATTTCACTGTTAATTAGCCCACATGCATGCAAACAGTCTGCCTGATCTCATCTCAAGTTTAGAATATTTGCTTGGTTAATATTCAGTAACAGGTTGCTCCCAGGAGATTTTAAGGCGCAGCGTTGAATAACGGTGTTCCTCTGCTGCTTTGGTGGGGGATTTGTTTCTCCCTGCAGTGTGTTCTTAATGTTTGTTTGTTTGTTAGTTTTAAAAATTTTTCCTTACTCAAATACCCCTTGTGGCTGGACCGAAGCTGAAAGATGGACAGTTGGAGTTGAGATAAACCTTGACTCAACTTTACTCTCCTCTCCGAGTTTATATGGGATTCAAATGTGTTGAAAAAGTAATGAACAATTGCGTTAAACTGATTTAAATGTCTAAATGCCTCACTTACTCTAATGAGTACCTCTGCAACAGAGATATGATTTCACTACAATCTAATTGCAAAATCTGTCACATTTGGTGCAACAGAAAATATATTATGTAAGATTTTATCTCATAGAGTTAGAAAAATATAATTGTTTACAATGCAGCACATCTGTAAAAAGCCCTTGCAAAATTACGCTTCCGTCTTAAAGGCTCCAGCATCAATCAGGGGTCACTTCTCTTGGCTATTAAAATTTTTAGCATATTCCCACTGTTATCTTTATCTCTTTCACGCCTCCCTTCAGATCACTAAATCTTTACAACATTTCTCTCCGAACAGCAGGTGGGCGTTTTGAATTAGGATTTTTAGAGCTAAATGATGATCGTAATTTCTGAGTTCGCCACATGATGAGAAGAACATAACTAATTTCAGATGGTTCAGCCACAGAAAATAATCATGCATATTCAATAAAGTCTATTTTCCTTCTTAATGCACAGGAGGGGGAAAAAACTGGAGATTCTGCTGTGATGGTGATACTGGTCTCTTTTGATTTAACTGTCAGTAGAGGGCTCTCATGATCTATCTATAATGGGTCTGACCTCTCTTGCAGTAACTGTATTTAATGACACCCACTATCAATGCCCTTTCATGGCAATACTGAACAGCGCTTTTGTTCTCCAGCTCACTCTGTTTCTGACTCAAACAATGGTGGGGATGGCCTTATCATTTACCTTAACTCACCATCAGACAGTATGTGCATCTTTGTTTCCTGCTGCTCGGTGTTCCATTGATTTCCTCACTGTGCTTCTGGACTAAATTATATCCACGGCTCTGTCTCTTTACTTTGACCTCCATGTGAAGGTGTTTAAAAACCTTTTTTGTGTGTGTACAGTATTTCTCATATTGAGTGGATGACCTCATCAACTACACACTGGCCTCTTCTGGGTAAAATAAGTTATTGCCTGAAGAAAAGCAAGGGAAGGGTAGAGATGCTTTTTGAGGGAGATAGGATCATTTTTTTGTAGATGGAAGATGTCAGCCGTATTAGGGGTTCATTTAAGAATATCCTCCACGTTGATGGGTAGTTTTGGAGCATGCAGCGGCGCAGAAACGAGAAAACAGATCTTCGCTGCTCTTTGTGAACCCGTGTGTCTTCTCATCTCCCCATAACACTCTTATGGCAGGCTTTGAATTACCTGCCCTCATCCCTGCCTAAATTGTTCAAATATGTTAGAAGTTGATCAAACAGAAAGGTTTGCAGCGCACAGCCGACAGAGCTTCCCCTGTGGGCTGTTGGGGATCAGACATGAAAACAGGAAAAGAACAAAGGCTTGTCGGGACAGTTAAAAGATGTCTGGACCACAGCAGCCCATCAAAATTTATTCAGTGAAACAAGCATGAAATACCCGCCATCTGCAAGAAGCTCTCAAACATGTCAAACTCCCCTCCGGTCTTTGAGAAAATGTGCTGTCAAAGCAAGGAGATTCTTACATATGAAAACTTTACCTAATCTTTGTTTTCTCACTGGCGTAAATAAATAAATACTCCCTGCAAGTCATGTTTATATCAATGAGTACATCACAAACATTTAGTTATAACAATAATCTTAAAATTATCTCTGTATTGTTTGTGTATAATGGACATAAATATCTGAAACAGGGAAAGACTATACAAACATTTTCTCACATTAACATATAGAAACCAAGATTATAAAGACTGTTTTGATTCACACCGTCTCTTTCAAACTAACCAGAAAGTTGGGGACAAGCCGGTGAAAATACTTAAGTATTTAGTTTATGTGTGTAAGACTGACAGAAGATATGTCACCCATTGGTTTTTGAAGTCTCAGCAGAAGCATTATAGCAACTACCAACTTAGGACCAAGAAATTACTGTATTTGGACGTAAGTGTGAGTTATCAAGCTGCAGCTATACAGAGATAACGATATCTGCTAATTAATCTTAAATAACAGTAACTTTTATAGTGCCAACCTATAAACATGTTTATTTCTGCTGGCATTTTAATACAAGCCTTTGGGGATGAACTCGATTTCGTGCAAGCTGAAGTGAACATTCAAGGAACTGTAGTAGTATTTTGATACGTCCATACTGACTTCATTTTTCATCCCTATATGCTGCCACTTGGCATTCAAAAACAACTCCTGATAAGGACTATCTGTTCAGCACTACCCATATGGAAAAGATATATATAAATCTTATAAAGTTTGTATCTGTCTTGTGTGAAACTTGTATGAAAAGCATATAAGTGTGAAAACAGATATAAGATCCCTTGAAAAATTATATAATGAAACTTGTATGTTTTGGATACTTACTAAAACAATGTATGAAAGTAATGCGAAAGTGGCCACTTTCATGAGTAAATCATGTAAGCCTTATATGATTTACTCATGAAAGTGGCCACTTTCATGAGTAATCACATATAAGTTTTTACTATTTCTTTTCCGTATGGGTATGCAGTACACAGAACACTTCAACAAGAAGTTACTTGACGTAAACAGTCCGTTTATCTTTTCTGAGGCTGAAAACAAAGTGAACTTTTAAAGTTCTGCCTCGTGTCACTGGTATGTTCACCGCTTATTTGGCTTTGAAAACGATCAGTATACAGTGCTTTGCATTTGGCTTGCTGCTACAGTAAGACATTTCTGTGCTAATTTATAAACTCTTTTAAGAAGGCATTTCATATTAATTTTCTTTCATCTTGTCTTGCTTTTATTGCAAGAATGAATGATGAAAGTTAAGTGTGGCAGGAGAT
This sequence comes from Aulonocara sp. 'chitande type north' Nkhata Bay, assembly GCF_057382095.1. Classification (NCBI taxonomy): domain Eukaryota; kingdom Metazoa; phylum Chordata; class Actinopteri; order Cichliformes; family Cichlidae; genus Aulonocara; species Aulonocara sp. 'chitande type north' Nkhata Bay. Next base: position 26,784,999 of record NC_141360.1, on the reverse strand, counting down.
ATAAATGTGATGGAAGAGACTACATAATTCAACAGCAGTTCTGTGCATTCAGTGTCATGTTTTTGTGGTTGCCATATTATAAAACTTGTCTGTTTCTTTCACCATGAAAAGAACCCAAAGATTTTGTAGAAACATGCAGCAAAGAAATAGAGCCGTTTTATCTTGTTCACTCCAGTTTGTAATGATAGTGTCATCCAGTTCCTATGCCGCCAGGCTCCACATGACCTGAAACGAATCACACGTAGAACCCAGTGACAGTCTTATTTCCAGCCATCGATGAAGCAGAGGTAATGTTATTTACTGAGAATGCACGATGGACACAGATTGGACATCCCTGATCTGTCAAGGACATGACTTTTGGCCAAAGCAAATCCTTCACTTTGATTGCATTGTCTTTTGGGCCATTTGGCACAAAGCGATCAAGTTGGTAATGGTGGTGGTGGTGGACGGGGGTTGCTGGCTAATGTGTAGCACTTCTTTGATCAAACATTGTTTCCCAAAGCTAAGTTTCTAGGAGAAAAAGGAAATCCATTCTTCAGAGTTTCTGAAGCCTTGTCATTAGTCTGACATAAGCAGAACAGTCTTGTTTTAAATAAAGAAATACATGAATTAAAATAAAATTACTAATCTAAATTTAAACACACACACACAGGCATGCACGGACGTATGCACACACACGCACACACACTTTAAAACATCTCTGATACCAGATGGATGAAACCCGTTTTTCAAATAGGTACTTAAAAGACCCATCACCAACCCTAATAACCATGTAAATAACGTAAACTTCTATGTGTAAATATAATAAATACAATAAATAGTAATTCAAAGCCAAATAAGTGATGAGCATAACAGTGACACATGAGGCACTACGTTCAGTAACCTGCTGTTTAGATTTTCTGTGAGCTGCATGTTGATGAACAGCTAGCCCTAGTCTTAGAACTAGGACTATTTTTGAATGTCAAGTAGCAGCATAAAGGGATGCAAAATGAAGTTAACACGGACGTATCAAAAATGACATTTCCTTGAATGGTCAGTTGTACTTGCACGCAAAGCGAGTTAGTTCCCAAAGACCATCATATTAAAATGGCAGCAGAAATAATCATGTTTACAGGTTAAATGCCACCACTTGGGATAGGCATCAAGGGGGGCACGTGCAGCATCACAGATATCCACCGCCTGAGGTACTCTGACGTTAGCTGGAGAGGATGATAGGAATTCAATACGCAGCATCCACACCGCCTAATATATTCCACAATAAAATCGGTGGGAGCTTGTTTGTGTACCACTCCATTGATGGTTCAGCCAACTGAATGTCACTAAAGTTCATCACAAAGTCTTTAACTAAACAGGTTTCTATGTGACAGAATATTCTTGAAAAGAAAAGCATTCAGTTCAGGTCATTTACTGTCTTAGTGTTGTTTACAACACTATCCAACCCAGTGTACTAATAGTCCACATATATTAAAGAAAGTTCATACATCTATAGTCATAGTAATGGCATGGACTTTATGATAATAAGGAATGAAAATGTATACAATTTCTACTCCTTTAAAAATGCTATCCATTTTCCTGCCAAAGTCATTTAGTCTTTTTGCTCACACATACAATGCAGTGTTTACTAAAGTTCAGCTCACAGATCCATCCTATTCACCATCAACCCGCTTCTGCAGTAAGCTATTTCCATCCATCAGGAATGCAATGCGCCAGATTTTCTGTGTGCCCACCAGTGTCATTGTCTACATTCATCTGCACAAAATAGTATTTGCTACAGCTTTATTTACCAAACCATAAATGCAGCAATGCTATATGTGACACAATTTACAAATAAATAAGGGAGCCCATTTTGCTGCATGGACAGATCCAATCATTCCTATTCAAAGTGAAAACACAACTCAGAGCTGCTGTGCAAATACCAGCAGCCCTTCTGTGACACAGGCTCTGTTTGGCTGTGGGATGGGTGTAGGGTTAAGAGGTGAGCAGGGGAGTCAGAGGAGTTTGCATGGTGGGAGAGAGCGGCTCTTGCCTTCAGTCACAGCCCAGAGCATTAAACATAACCTTTCAACTTGCCACCAGGCATTGCAGCAGTCAGAAAAGACATCAAGTCCTTGTGTATGAATGGAGTGTGGTGGGACTACTGCTAGGACTCTTTTTCTTTAACATCTGCTAAGTAAGCCATTGCAGTCGAGGTGGTTTGACCCTGTCTAAAACGAGTGGCCAAAACTGACATGCAGATTATTCAGTAAGAGGTTGTTGTCTCTGCAGAGCTTATACAGCGAAATAATACATAAATGACAAGTTTCTATAATAAAAATAGAAATATTTGGCAAGTAGTTAGTTTATTTATTTCAATTTTTTGAGAAACACAACATTATCAAATAAATAAATGTAGAAACGGGAAAGTTAAATGAGAATTTCATGCACCAGCAAATTTTCATCTAATTCTCTTATCTTTGTATATAAAAAAAGTCACCAAAAGTGTAATTTCATACAAAAGAACAAAACGAACGTATACTAATTCATTTTGGTTTGCAATGGCAGATTAAACATCACTGTTTTCAGAGGCATTTTAAGTAATGACTTTAAGTAATTAAGGAATGCAAATATGGAGTTCGGGGTTGAGGTGGGGGGTTCATTCACGCTGCAGACACACCCGGTTGAATTCCCGCTAGTGTGGCTGTTAGGTTGTTTGTAGCCAGTGAAGGTTCATGTCCTTGTCATGGCAGTGACTTGCTCCTCTGTTTGGTTGCCTGTAGCATCCCCAAGCCAAGCATGAGCGATAACTGCAGTGTATGGAAAATTGGCCTTTCAAATTAAGGCAGTAGTCTAATTTTCTCCATATTCTCTGATGATTATGTTTAAAGGTCACTCGGGTACATAACCGAACTTTTCAAAGTACAAATGGCAAATGCCAGAGGTTCAGAAATTGACTTGCAAAATAGGGTGCTGTAATGTAATTCTTAGGGTCAAGTTCTCGGGCTCTGCAGTACAACTCTACATGTTTCTTGATTATGCACAAGTGGCCAGCTAGGGTCCAGTGACAACTAAGCTCAATTCTGTGGATTTGTTTAACAATCTTTACTTTAAAAATCTCAATCAAGTATGAAGCTCAGTTAGTGGATATCCATTGTTCAAGGCAAATTTAAAATGCAAGTCTAATAACAAAAGAAGTTCACATTCAATATAACATGTACACATATCAGATTTACATTAAACCAAAGCTTTATAGCTTAATATATAAAAAAAATGAATTAGCATTGAATGAAAGAGCATCCATGTCGCAATTCCAACTTTGACTGTTAAACCACATCGTAACCCTCAAACTGCTTTTTTTTTAAGCAAATTGGAAAAGTTAGGTCCTCTATTTTCAAAAATGTCCTCATTTCATTGGCAATAAATGCATGCTGGTCCTCACTGAGATAGGTTTATGAGTACACACAAACACAGAGAGAAAGGGGGAGAATTAACCCTAAAGCCAGGTGCTTCTTTATAAACATCTCTGGATCTCTAACGTGCAGGTTTATTTTTATTTATAGTCTGGTTTGCTGCACTTGGCCACCATCAATCTTGCTGCCAAGCACAAGAGAAGAGGTGTTCTGAGTGAGATATACCTTATTCTCAAAAAAAAAAATTAAATCACTGTTCATGGTGACTGAACTGGTAACACTGACATACCCTGTTGTAGAAATTTTAAAAATTAATGTCACTCCTCTAAAATGTTTTTTTAAATAATTTTTTTACATTTTGTAATCGTGATAATTGCTACAGTTCTTGATAAGTGATTAATGATTAATGATTCACTGGTAAACATACAATTACCAGCAACAACTAGAATTATGTACCAAAATTATGTACATTCCCTCACACTGCCAAAACAGCTCCGATGTCAGACCTCCAAATGTGTCCAGTGATGTCTGGAACAGGGATATTTGCAGCTGATGATTTAGATTATGCTGTTGCAGAGCTGGCATTCATCTTGTTCCAGCATCCCATCGATGCTTTCAGAGTATTTGTGGACTGGTGAGAGCTTTTAATTTTTAAATCTTCACATTTACAGTTCCATTGAGGGCTACTGTTGTCTATGTTTTATATGTATGCATAAGTCGGGTTGCCTCTCCCCTCACCCCTTTTGAGTTATTTCATGAGAAAAGTTGTTAAAAGAACATTTGCTCTTTCATTTTTGTTTCTGTAAAGTGAAGAAACAGTGGTCAACTCTTAGTTAATGTATAATGATGATCCACTGCTAAATAGGGATGTTCTCCCACTCGACTTACTTAAGTTTGTTTGTTAATTGTTTTTACACTGAATAACTGGGGGGATTTCCATGAATATTTTTATACCTATTTAAATGGATTTGTGGCTGACTCAAGTTCTATATGAAATTCCAGTGTGGACACAAATGGGTTAAAAACAAAAATGCCATCTGTTGGGTAATTATATTCCCCTGCCATATGGCTCTGAATGTTTTACGTAGGTATTGTATTTGATTTTTTTGTTTGCAGGTATTTGCAGCAATTCTGTCTTCTGCAAATATCCTCTCAGTGCCCCTGTACATCAAGCACAAGAGGTTTACATGCCCCTTGAGAGTCAGGGCTCCCTTTGGGACCTGTGAAGTCTAGATACAGTACTGGGAAAGATAGGTGAAAGGAGTAGACGTCTCAAGATATCCTTTCCATAAATGCATCAGGCTGTAGAGGCCGCTAAGCTAAATTGCTCCAAGAGGTAAAGAACAGGAATTTAGACTGTGTTTTTGCTTTCTTCTTACAGGATGCAGCCTTGTACTGTACTGTCATCATCATGTACTGAACAGCATGTGAATTGTTGCTTTACTAGCCCCACTAACATCTCTAAACTCCAGTGGAGAAAGAGGGCAAGGTCACAGCCCTGGCCTAGTGTTTATGGTCAGATGGAATGTGAACTCCGGGTGAGAAGAAAGGGGGGAAGTTATAATGAGGCATCCCCCCTCTGCCGGTTGTTTGTTTGGACAGACCGGCTGTCTCACAGCACAAGCTGTGGATGGAATACTAATGGATATGACTAATGATTCTCTCGCCTCTCTCGATTTCTCCAGATTCCATCCCACTCTACTCTTTCCTCTCACTCCTCCATCTCCCATTGCCTCTTTGTGGAAAGAAACTCCTGAGAAAAGTATTCAAGATGCTTAATTCTGTTCAAATTAACAACGATGTAAGAAACTAACATAGAGCAAGTAACAACACCTCCACCCCTACTGATCCTGCTATCTAATCACTTATTGGTAGGTGGACATAAAGCCATCCTCAGTGTTTGTAACCATGGGCCTATCTAATCCCCTCCCCTTCCATCACAGGCATTTAACTTTCCAAAACATACTTTCTCTAGAATGTGGCACCCTGAGGTAAGAATACAAAGACATCCCAGAGCTGCAGAAACTCTCCACTGGGCCTGATTAAAACCTGCTGAGATTTAGCCAAGGATTAGAAACCCCCTTTGGCATGAGAAGACTATATAAACAGTTTAAAATTATTTTTATGTTAAGTATTGACAATTTTGCCCTTCAAGCAGCCAAGTAACCACTATTTGGCCTAATAAAAAAATCCACATAAAAAAGAACACATAATTTTATTGAGTCAGTTCAAGAGAATTATATATTTTACAAAACTGGCTCCCTTTCATGTGATCACAGCACTGGTAATGTGGTTAGATTTCACAATAAACAATGCAAACCATTCTAATCAGAGAAGAGTCTAACCTCTGTGCATCATTGCCATTAGCAATCCAATTAGCAGTGCGACTGGGATAGAGAAACTAAGTGGCAGACGGTGTTCCACAGTGATGCTCACAATCAATTTAACTTTCCATTCAACATCACTGGTCACATGATGTTGAACAACAAATTCCTGCATCCCTGCGCATAAGAGCAACCTGCTCCCATCCATATCAGATTTTTGTTTTCTTCATTTTATACCCTTTCATAGTTTATGGCTTGCAAGGATCAAATTCTCACTATAGGAGCGATTATAATATCGCTAATAACTCTCTTGGCAAATCTACTTCTGGCTTCAAAGCAGCTAAAAAATCATTCTAAATAAAATGAGATTCCATTGATTGAGCCTTTACATTATAGCATTTAGGTGGAACTTTGCCAACGTATTGGCTCTATGTTATTTAATAGCCCCCTTAGGGTTTTGTGAGCCATTAAGCAAGGTTCTGTACTGGAGAGAAAGTTAGTGATGCGGCTTACTTTTATTTCTGCCGTACCTATTATCAACAGAGAAAGATTTGCAGAATAACCAGATTTTAATTATTAAAAAATGACACAGTCTCCAAGGAATTACTACTAAACTGGTGCTATTATCTAGATGTTATAAATGTGCTTTTGACATTAGCTTTGTGGTAACTACAACTAAAGTATTGCTGTTTATTGTAAAATCCTGAGTTTCAAGCTTTCCCTTCGTGCTGAGAGACAAGATCATCCTTCAGTTTATTAGAGGAATACAAACACTACCCATTCCCCTGTGCTTCACACTCTAAGGCCTGTACACACAAAAACCTTGAGTGAGGGAGCACCCTCAGGAACTGTATTCCCTACATGACATTTGCTAAACATATAGTACATCTGTTCAAGGTTTCAATCTTGCACACTGCTTGAAATATTTAACCTGTTTGAGTCATTACTTAATTGCTAAAATGAAGATATAGTTTAGTTTCTTACTTTTGCATTGTTTTATGAATTACAGTTGGGTCAAAACACATGTAAGGGCACATGTATGTAAATTGTCAGGGGCCACCTTATAGTGCCTCAAGGGGCTTGTCTGAGTAAGGCAAGAAAACCCCAAAAAAGATAGAGAACCCACGTACACGCTCTGGTGTGTGTGTTTGTGTGGCGCCGAGAAGTAGCTGTCTCCCACGTCTCACGGTTTGACTGAGACAAAAAAGGAGATCCGAGAGGTCAGTCAAAAAAGAAGTTGCGACTGCAGCAAGTTTAGATGGAGTTTCGCTCCATGCGGGAAGCTTGGCTTGTGTAGCCACAACGTTTGGTGCTGCAGGCCATCGTGGAAGGAGACAGCGTGGTGATGGGGAGTTGGAGTGAGACCCAAGCTTAGCTGTGCTTTTCTGGCTAGCTGCCTCGCTGGAAGCTAACATGTCTCTTGGAGGGCTTTAGCGACTTCACTTAATGTTGCCCATTGCTGGTCTGAGTTTGAGCACATTCTTCGGACTCGACGGCGAGAACAAAGTGAGTCAGCGGTGAACGGGTTACCCTGCCATCCAGATGACATCCTGGTTGTTCATCCGCCTTCGTTCAGCTGTATGTGAAAGCGCTGCCTTCTCATAGCCCAGTATTTTTCCCGCGCACTTTCACCTAGACACAAAGGCATGGTTTCTATTTTCTTTGCTTTTTTGAACCCAAGACTTGATTCCTCACTCCAGCTCCTGTACCTCTGGTCAGCTTAACCCCGCAGTTATCTCCTTCTCACTACAGTTACACCTTCAAAGAAGAGACTGTATATGGTTTCATATTCAAAGGCCATTTTGGGGGGTCTGACTAGTAGAAACTGGGACTATTTCCTTGTGAACATTGTAAATTGTGTTATGTTTGTGATACAGTGTTAATAATTCTAGAGGGGAGAGTGAATTCATGTAATCTGGAGACCCTTGGCCTTTAAAAGAGGGTTTCATACAGTTCTATCCTCATTTTTTTAGCGCTCTGAGAAGAATTTCTTCCTTTTATTTTTATTATTTTGTTGGTGTTGTGTGTTTTGTTTGTATTTTTGGACCCTTTCAGAGGCTAATGCAAACCAGGGGTTTTAAAACAGCGGGGAAGTGGCTGTTTCATGTTTACGTTGAACCCAAGTTGCCTTGGAGTAGGGGCACTCTAACAATCTGGTTGGGCACAGAAAATCAGAGGGAAATGATGCTAGGCTATGTTATTGTCTGACAGTACAGCGCACTCCCGGTAGTCGTCGTTTCTCGAGCTTGAATTCTGGAGCTCCTTGTCTTTACCTGCAGCAGCCACACACGTAAAAACATTCTTACAGTTGTAAGTACCAGATTTGGGGTTTATTCCCTAGCAAGGTGTGAATTGGTGTGAAGGCTGTGAATTTGCATTTTCTCCCAGAGCTTTGGTTTTTCCCGCCAACCAAACATAACTAAGAGTGCTATTTGGCTTAGGACTTCACAAGATTGTGACAAAGCTGGGTTACACAATTTGTTGTCAGACAGTCAGGGAAGTGAAAAAACACCTTCCAAAGCACTTCAAATTACATTTGTATTGTGTTTTATGACAGTGCATGCCATGATTTGCTATGAGGATAAATACATGGCTCACAAGGTAAAAACAATACCAGCAATGCTAGCACAGCTGCACAAATGCATCCAATTAAGTCTTACATCACAGCTGCATGTTTACTTCCTCAGCAAGTACAGAATTTCACACCCAGCCATATGACCTTTGCCCTATTTTCCTTTAGTCATTGACTGAGGGGCCTGGGGAGAGATTGTATTTGTGCATGTGTGTAAGTGTGCGTGGGTGGCTCTGTGACTGAGTGGAACACTAATGAGCCAACTGATTATAGTGGAAAGCCTCAGGTTTTCATTAGCTCTCAGAGGATCAAATACTAGATCAAACCAACAGCATGCCAGAGAAAGAGGCTGGCCACAAAAGTTCACTGAAAAACTTCAAAATCTGTACAAATAGCAAGATGGAAAGTTTTACCTTTTTAAATCAGATGATAAAACTTGCTTGTGATCAAAAAGAAACCAAGAAATTCATAATATGCCTCTATACTATGGACAAACACAAACACTGGCTTGTGTAATTGAATTCTTCCACAAAAAGCATTCATAGCGCTTTCATTGAGCTTCCTTAGACAACAGGGACCAACCCCCCTACAAACCTAGAGGTTTTGTACACAGCTTTGATTGTCTCACCCTTCCCTATATTGAAAGAGGTGCTGGCTTGACATCTCTGTGAGAACATCAGCATTTCCACTCTTGATTATTAACCCGACAGACCAAAAAGGTGGGCTCTTTGCAGTAACTTTGTATTGCCACAACTGCAGAAAAAAAGCTATAACAACCAACAAACTCAGGAAATGTGATAGCAAGAGCTCTCTACTCAGTGTCACTTTGACCCAGCATTTTCAGTTTCTTATGTTTTTGGTATTCTTCTGTATTCTGATTTATGTCTGATTCTTTAGTTATCCTGTTTTAATTATTATAAATCTACATTTCAGTTTATTCTGGTTTAGGGTTTAGTTCTTAGGTTTTGTTCTTATGCCCTCATGTTTAGTTTAGGTTTAGTTCTGTGCTTAGTCTTCTCTGCCCGTGTGTTCCCTCTGTGTAAAGTCCATGTTTCTTAGTCTGTGTCTTTGTGAATTGTTTCCTGTTTTATTTTGAAGGGTTATGTCTTATGTCAGTGTTTCTAGCTTCGCTCCCCCTGTCTCGTTAGGTCTAATTCCTCCCAGCTGTGTTCCCCTTCTGTCTCTAATTCCTTGATGACTTCTTCAGTGTATTTTAGCCCCGTGTTGTGTCAGTGACGTGTTGTACCCTCAGATTGTGCCTGTTTGTTTCCGTTCTCAGCGTTCATTGTTCAGTTAATGTTTTGTTCATCACCAGCAATAAAGCTCTGGTTTTCAGTTACAATTCAGTCTCCACGAGTCCTGCATTTGGATCCTCACCTCTGCCTGCCCGCACACAGAGCCCCAACAGTCAGTTTATCAAATATTTAAATGTTTAAATGCACTAAATTGCAACTATCAAGGATTAAAGAATGAGTGGTCAGCAGCAAGATTGATAGTGAGCAAACCAATACTTTTGCCTGAGAACCCAAAGTACAGGATGAGGTAAAAAATTAATCTTGAGGCTAAGTTGATAATATCTCATCCCTGCTACAGGGGCAGGGAGAATTTAACAGAGTAATGGGTTGCTTTGCGTCAACTGTAGGGTCCAGTGGTTCTAGAGTGCTACCCATATAAGGCAGTGTGAATCAAATATGCCTCAGTTCTGCTGCTTTTATTTATTTTGTTGCCACTTGTAATAACCAAACCTTTGGAAATATTTAATAGTTCGTGTTTAACTTTTTAAAACACGAAGGATTTTTTAACCAGATTTATTTACTTCCAAGAGGTGGGCACCAGAATAATCATTTAAGGGTCACATGATTGCTTTTTCCAGCTCTGCTTTACTGCAGATTTTACTTCTAGCCTATTGTCTTTAGAGATTGATGGTTAGGACAGTTCCTTGACAGGCCTCTCTACTGGCATCCTTCCTTTCCTCTTTTCTTCTAGTCCCTTTCTTTCTTTTCCTCCCTTTCTCCGTAGGGCCCCTGGACCCCATCAAGTCTCATTCTGTACATCCCACATGTTAGGGGTCAGTGCATACCCCACAAAAATAAACCAGTCGCTCAATGTGAGGATCTTTGTGTATGTCCTTACCCCCCTAGCCTCTTTCTCCATCTCTCTCTCACTCATTTACTTGCGCCCTATAGACGAGAACTGGCTCCATTCACAGTGTTCCCTCCCCCCTGGAGCGAACTTCTCTGGCCCTAACAGAGTAATTCTATGCCTTATTGCTCCAGCTCCTTCACGGAAAACTTTCTCGTCAAAGCATTTGTAAGGATACTGAAAGAAATGAACTGGCTTTGTGCTTAAACACATTGACATATAGGTGACATCATGTGGTGAAGTCTGGGGGTCAAACGTTTAAAAAAGAAAAAAGGGCAGAATGTGTGAAATGTCTCTTAAAGGCCTCCAAGTGGCCATCTTGGAGAAAAAATGCCAGGACTCTTTTAGAAATGAAGCAGTTTTATGAGTTTGCCCCTGCTGGCTATCATCCAGCTTAATCCACATTGTGTTCTGACTTCCTACAGACCAAAGCAGGTTTCTCAAGCTCATCTCCACTTCATGTTTAATCTCCCCCTGCTCTTTCATTAGGACCACACCATGTGTTGATTCTGAAGAAATGAAGCGGACACCTCATTTCGAGCAAGAATGAGCCAGAGAAAGCTTTTGTCCACAGTAGGAATGCCCATAAGACAGAGAGGAACACTGTTTGGTCTGACTCGGGTTGCTATACCGGAGCTGAAGAAAGCCATGGCAACGCAAGCAGAAGGTCTTCTGGATCACTTAGTGCTGATACAATACAGCAGCTCTGGGTTTGTCATTCCAGTCAGGCCTGACCCAAATTACGACATCCTGGGAAAAAGTAGCCCACTTCAATCAGTGCCCACGCACAGGCAGACTTAATTTGGGCCAACACATATTTGGCTGATAGCAGTAATAAACAAAACATATGGATGTTTGAAGTATAATCACTGAGAAAGAGGGCCTGTTAATGATTTAACAGCAAAGTCTGTAGCCCATGGCTGTTGGATTACTGGGTCTTTCCAATTGTTTACACAGTATGTCTACAAGCCACTTTTCCATCTGCTGTTATAATTCTCAGCATTTTAAGCTTAATAGTCTTTTATATTTTCATATGTTTATTATCTCCTATCAACAGCCTCAAGACAAAATCTGCTTAAAATGGGAAGAACAACAAAGAATCAATTAGGACCATGTCTACAGAAGTTTGTTTTTTTTATTGTTTGTTTGGGGTTTTTTTTGGTTTTTTTACCAAAAGGCAAAATATCAGAAAAATGCACAATTGCAAAAGTGTTGTGCTTGGAGCAGAAACTTTTGCTGAGTTTTTTTTTTTTTTGCAACTTTACAAAAACTTTACTTATTCCAAGTTTTAAAGCCATATGAAAACAAGCTGGATGGATACTAGCAGTCCTTGAATCCATATAAATCCCATCCCAAACATACAGAGTGAGCAGAAAGACCAAAAATCATACAAATGATAACGTCAAGTTACTGCTCTGTTAATCAGTTCAACATTGTATCACCCCCCAAAAGCTACATATCAATAAGTGTAGACCCCGAAAAGGAATCCACTTACTTTGTTTTGGAGGTCTGGTAGTTGTATTTCAGAGCTTAAAGCAATAGTTTCTCCAGGCTCTTTTCATCTGCACCTCTGCCCTGCTGCCCTGCCTCTCCAATACTATTTGTCTTTGTGGGCTGAGCATTCGATAGCAGTGTAGACTTTTTTCTTTTTTTGTGTGTCTGTTACATGGGGTGAGGGGAGGGTGATGGGTTGGGTGTTGAATGCCGGGATTCCTGACTCGTGATCAGGAGCTCATTACCCCCCAAGGTCACTCCAGGGACGCTACGGCCTGGCACTTATGGAGACACCAGAGAGAAGACGTAAGATGGTGGATGAGTGTGTGGGAGAAAGAGATAGGGGGAGAGAGCAGTTAAGAGCCAAAGTGTTTGGGAGATCTATGGGGACCAGGAGAAAAAGCTGTGAGGAAAAAGAGACGGACAGATATGTATAAGCAAGAGAAATGAGACGCTGATACAAATGCCAACAGAGAGGCAGATATTCAGGAGGAGCGAGCTAACGCTACAATAAAATACGTCTGCGTGTGACTCTGTTGAGCCCACAGAGTGAGCAAGCTGAGAACAGCAGTCCCATCAAACCACACAGTTACATAAAATATCGTGTTCATCTATGGAAAAGTCAGTCATAAGCAATCAATAGAATATTGGCAAACACCAGTAGGGCTCTGGGTTTGTCTCTGAGTGCTTTATATAGGCCAGTGTTTCCAAATAAACAAAAAACTTTTGTTTCAGGTAAATAACATATTTTCTGAAACAATAGTACCTTTAATCACTTGACTGTTGTTTATGTGGAATTTTCCAGTGTGTTCATTTTATTTTATTTTACTTATGCTAGGATTGTGGTTGCCTGACTTTTAAATGATAATTGCTAAGTCTAAACTTTACACTAAACCGGATACAACTTTTAAGGTTTAACTCTGTTGACAACTAAGTATTTTTTTGAATTATTATATTTAATCAAGTTGCAGTTTGCATATAAAACATTAAAAAGTAGCAGTGCTGTGCCTGACATAGACTTGTTCACATAATATACTTCTTGTATTTGATATTCTGCGCTCACGTGGAAAAGCATGATCAGCATCCAGATAGTGTACTCATAATGAGGCTTGTGCTGATGCAGTGTTTGCATCAGATATCGGCATAATCCTGACTCAAAAAGCTGGCTCAGATAGGAGTAATTCTTTATTTTACCACATATTAGCGGGGGAAAGGCCAAAAAGAAGCTAACGTGCTAATTCAGAAAATGTACATTATTAGATGTGTTTATTTATCAGGTTAGTGAAGTTGTGTTAAGTGTAGTCTGACTAGCTCCCAGCAGGGATATTGTGGAGATTCTTAACAGATGCAACATCTGCGGGGTTTACCATCATTGTTTACTATCAACTAGAACGTTTTAACAAATTGCTTGAGCCACATTGCACCAGACCTCTATGGCCCATCCTAAGAGTGCTGGGTCATCTACAGGAGGTCTTGCCAGTGCGGCTGATTTGAGTGGGTCCAGCCACCAGGCACTCGTCAATGAGCCCCTCCTCCAAGCCTGACTCTAGGGTGGGGCCCTGGCAAACCCCATCTATGGTTACAGGCAAAATGTAGTCATCTGTATCCATCGTAGAGAACTTCTGAATCGCACTTAGTCTGGCCCATCACACAGGACCAGCTTGATTTCTGAGACCCTGCCAGGGGCAAATTATCCCTGACAGCATTGCTCTGTTATCACTGGAATACACAAAACCAACAAATATAATAAAGTGGCCATTCACAGAGGGAATTGTTCAAAAATGGGGGAGGAAAGAACTGGAAAGTTGACAGATTTGGTGCAGAAAGTGCAGTAATGCTGGACCTGTCATGGTGTTGAAAGCACTGAACGTGAAAGCGAATCCTTCTATTTAATGTCATCAGCTTTTCAAATATTTAATCATAAACTTGCAATAGTACTAGCAGTAAGTAATGGAAAAATCAAAGACAGTGGGGAGCCAGTCTTGTTGTGCAGAAGTGTATGGGAAAATGACCCTTTAGGGTCCTTTAATTTATGACCTCAGTTAACACTTTCCTGACAAGATTTTGGTCTCAATGTCTAGTGTCACATGTTATTGACTAAAACATGAAGCTCATTTTGTAAATTATGGTGCCCATTAAGGGCGTAATTAACAAGTCATTACTGTATCAGTCAGTCAAATCCACGCTTCCTTTGTCAAATCCATTTTTAAAACACCAAGATGGTGACGGTGGAAACATTCAGCTAGAGCGCAGCAACAGGACTTCACTAACCAGTAGGTGATCTTTTATATACACTCTACAGAAAAATGGGAAATGTACAATTTAAGACTACACTTAACACATTTAAATTCAATCAATAGATCAATTTTGTTTGTTTTTGTTCTAGAACACCAGAGTGAGGAGCCTAATGTTATCAGTAATATAGTGAATGAAATTTTTTAGTCAGTAATTAGTAATTGATTATGTGTTACAGGTAACTTGACTAATAGGCTAATCCATTCATTCCCAAACATAAAATTACCAATCCTATTAAGAATTTGTATTAACAGAGTTTCTTGGCACTGTCAAGAGGTAAGGGCATCAGCGTAACTTTGTGCTGAACATTGGGGGGGGGGGTCAAGATCTCTATCTAAATAAATAAATAAATAAATCTGGGTAAATTCCCAGATGATTAAACATGCAACTATTTTGCTGGTAATAACGGAAATGAGTAAAGAAAATCAACAGCCGATTTATGCAAGATAAATCATAATTTTATTTGGGGGTTATTTGGTTGGGTCTGATTATTGGGGGGCTCATAACCCCCTGGAAATTACGTCCCTGGGTAAAGGGTGTCTTGTTCACTGGTCTTTGCATATTGTCTATGCAGTAAAGAGAGCTCAAGAGAAACTTCAGTGTGAAAACAAATCTAATGAGTTCACCACTCAATCTACATTTCTACCCTTAGGTGTTTTCACAAGCGCTGGGTAGTGACCAGAAATACACCATGAATACGAGGGATGGAAGTGAGTTTCCTCCAGCGTGTGGTCGGGTTCTCCTTTGGAGACAGAGTGAGGAGCTCAGCAATTCAGGAGGGACTCAGTGTGAGGTGGCTACTCCACATCAAAAGCAGTAGTCAGTAGTCAGACAGTAGTTTGGGATCCATCCTGGGTGAGGTACTTTGGGTATTTGGAGGAGACCCTGGAGAAAACTTAGACCATGCTGGAGAGATTGCATATCTTGGGTGGCTGGGAAGGCCTTGGTGTAACCCAGGAAGAGCTGAAGGAGGGAGGTGCACAGGCAAAGGGAGATCTGGGTATCTCTGCTTTGACTGCCACATAAGAAGCAACAAATGGCTAAATGGATGGCTGAAAATAAATCATCACCTGACCAACAAATCAGCAAAGTGTACAATTTTGCAGTCTAATCTAGATAGAATAAACAGTGACTTTTAATGGTCAACTTGAATTAGGTTTAAATCTGAGAATTGCCGTTAGAGCTACAGTGTCTGACAGCTGATATGTAGTCACTTGATTTCTATCTTTTCCTCTCTTCCTCTCGTATTTCCAGTTAAATCAATTTCAGCTCTCATTTGTAGCAATATATCCTTTTGGAAGGGGTTGTGGTAAAAAGATGTGAATACAGTGAGTGTGTTTCGAAGAGCAGATGGCTGCAGATGACCCTATAGAGCAAACCCGGCACCCTGCCACAGCTGGACAAGTCTGGATTGACAGATTACAGCACACACAATCAATAAAGTCTCCCATTAGTTCTGTCCACAATGCCCTGTGTACAATACTGATGTCAGACTGCCTCTATACTCGCTAAAGTCCCCGCAAAGAGGAATGGCCTTATATATCACATTATAAGGCTTTTTTTCCAGGCTTGAGTTATTGATTGAGTACCTGGCACAGGCACTTTCTGTGCTAGATTAAAATGCCTCTTAGCTCGAAATGAAAGCATCTCTCCAGGTCATAATTATTAGATAACCCATTTTAGTGACAGGGACTGCTGTCAAGGTGCTATTCAGTCATTGGCAATGTGATTATAATGCACAATTAAAACTTTAATCGTCTTTATGCACATTCAAGAACCATTAGTTACTATGGTGAGGCTCAACATTATGAATTAAAAATAGGTGGAAAAATAACCTTAGTGACTAAAATATGCCCCAAAGCCTTTTCACCAGAGTTCTTTACATCAAGAATGAATAAAGGAGTCAGAGTTAAATATTACTTCAGTCTCTGAATAAAAATCATTAAACTCACAGTCTTTGAACATTTTCCTTTCAAAGTTGGGTTGTCATTCTGCAGCATCAATTTAATAGCTTTAAATTTAAATCAATTTCAATTTACCCTACCGTCCTTCGTCATTCTGTTAAATAGTTTGGTTTTTATAGCTTTCAAACTTTACTGCTATATTTTTAACAGCTGATTTAATTCTGACCAGTTGCCATCATTGTAAAGCCGTTTTGAATAAAAAATTTGGTAGTATGTTTCATAAATTAAACTGAAACATGACAACACATCTGTTAGATACGTAGTGCACATACCTACAAGAGCTACCTCTCCATGTTTTATTTATTTTCACAGATTTTTATCATCCTAAAATTGGCAGCTTTCACGTAAGGTCTTCAGGGAGCCTCATAGCTCTCAATTTCAAGACTATAACAGATTTTTTTTTCTGATGCAAGTCTCGCTCAAGTCAAGTCTCAAGTCTTGAAATCTGCTTTCACTTGGACCAAGCAGCTTCTTTCAGGGTGATATGAAAAGTGAAAAGGTGAGGGCTAAAATTTTCATGCCGCTCGATCGCAAGCATTTAGACTTAGAGTTTTAACACCTTTCGCCTAGCAACTGAAGGCTTGTTTCGAAAGTCTTTAGAGTGTTGCTGTGTTAAAAAAAAAATGCTGAAATTGGAAAGCAATAGGCCAGGCGCAAAAATATGGATTAGTTAGTAAGAAACTTTTAGAATCCTTGGTGCATCTGCCCAAGATAGATGTGTCCTCATCTATAGCCTAAATTTAGGTAAAAACTTGTAATGTAGGAATTGATTTTTTATTTTTATTTTTACAATAATACACAGATTAAACACTTGAGTGTACACATGGCCAAATGGCATCAAGATGCAAGTTGTGTTCCCCGATTGTATCACATAGTTTTATTATTACCGAGTATTTTACTCCACCGTTCATTTGTGCTGACAAAGAGAGAAGAAACAGAGGAATTTATTATGTCTTTTAAGACTCACATCACTCATATCACTCATTTACCATAGCTTATAAAGTCCAATGTTTGAAGCCTCAATTTCAGCATCAAGGCTCTCATCAATTTGGTTTTCCACAAATTAAGAGAGCAGGTCACTAAGCTCCAGCTAATGCTAAAAGCCTTTTAGCAAGCTATATACAAACACTTGCTATATATGAATATTTGATGAGGCAATCACATGACAGGGACTCAGTACATTTCAGAAGGTAAACGTGGTCAAGAAAACATGAAGTTCAGTATCACAGCGGTGAAGACAGTTGATTAGAAACTGCTGATCTGCTGAGATTTTTACTACACAGCTATTTCTAGGGCCTACAAAGGATGGCCCATAAAGAGAAACTATCCAGTGAGTTGTATTGCTCTTTGGGATAATAAGTTGTTGATGTTACAGATCTGAGGAGGATGGCCAGACTGCAACAGTAACCCCAAAAAAACCCAACTAATTACAACCAAGGTCTCTGAAGACACAACACATGGAGCTTTGAATGGGATGCAGCAGCAGAAGACCACATCGGATGCCACTCCTGTCAGCTGAAGTAAAGACAAGCAGACAGAAATTGGCTACACCCACATGTGTTGGCATACCAGTATCAAATTAGCCTTTTTACAAGCAATGCACCATTTAAGCAACCACATGTAACATTTAAATGAATGAGTTGCTTAAATGTGGGAGTCTATGGGGCTTCACTCACTTTTGGAGTTTGCTTCAAGTGACCATTTAAGTGACTGCTATGTTTGGTACTTTATATTTGACTCACTTTTTCAGCCACTGAGGATGCTGATAGTAATTTACCAATACAAATTGCTGCTTTCACACTTGTTTCAGGCGACATATTCATTTAAATTTAATCATTTAAATTTAATCATAATGTATCCATAAAATAAGAAAACTGCTACTTTTTTTAAGTGAATCATACGCTTAGAGGACTTACATGAAACATAAACCTTTAACTCTGGCTTTCTTTTTCTGTCAGGGTCACATGTTTAGCTTCGTGTTGCACTATTGGGGATTTCTGCATCAGCCCCAAGCCCCAGCTCTACTGATCGTCCGTAATTAGCATGACTCATACCCCCCCATTCCCCACTGATAAAGATATATAATTCCACTCCTGCCGTCTCATATTCAGCTCATTAATAATACATTTGATCCATTTGCTTTCCCTTCAGTCCACCACTTAGTGTGTGCTGCTCTTTAGTGTCACCCACAAGGAGCTTCACAAATGATATCATTTCCCTTGTTTGATTAAATGAGATCTGGCAATCAAGGAAAAAATTATGAAAAAGAAGATTGTCTTTAGAATGCTCCAAGAGTAGATTTTCTGTTTTTATTCTCTCAAAAGTATGAAGGGAACTCCACAAAAGAGTTTAGCAACATCTAAACGGTAGGGGTGCAACGATACACAAAATTCACGTTCGGTTCGGTTCGATACTTTGGTGTCACGGTTCGATGTTTTTTCGATACAAAAAAATGTTCATGCATTTTTAATTTGTCATTTATTAAAATTATAAATATATATTTTAACTCAAAAGTACAGTTTTTAAATTTAACCCTAACCCTTGTGCGTGTTTTTTATTTTGACAGCGAATGCGCACCTGCGGACCACTTATGTGCACCCCTGGTTATTTAGCTCATCATATTGCAGCCACAGAAATTCTTTTGTCCATGAAACCATAAAGCTGCACTTTCTTTTTGCCTTATAGTCTGATTTGTCATAACTTCTCCGTTTTGTGGTAAGCTTTTCTTTGGCTGTCACTTCTTCACCCTGACCTGTCTTATTTGGCTCAGCAGAACTGAAATGCTTTTACACGCGCACTCACATAAGCTCAGCGATTCTCTGCGCGATCAACCTCTCACATGTTTAAGCTGCGGGAGATTTCACTTGTCATGTTTGCATAGTAAGCTAACGATTAATAAGACGATGTCAGAGGAATTGGTGCACAAATTATCATCACTCACAGATCAGTGCTGTCGCTCTCTATACACAGTTCGCACGATTGCAAAGTGAAAGCAAAAAAACAAGCGCAAATTCAAACGCGACTTCAATATGTCACATATTGACAGTGGCTCACCGATGCCAATGACATAATTACCCAGCTACATTTCTGAAAGAATGCAAAAGCATTGACATATATTTTTCCTACAATAGCCCGACAGGCAGGGCAGAGATAGATTTTGGTAGCCCGACTGAAAAAATCGCTAGCACCGGGACGTCGGGCTAGCGATATTGCAAGCCCTGTATCTGATTGAGGAATCACTCATCTTTGGAAAAGAGAGTTTATTACAGAGAAATGGCTCTTTCCAAAATAAAAGCTATACTATCCGCTTCTTCTGGGCTATATTCTCAGCAGCATAAGGAGAATCATGTGCTAACGGCAGTCTAAATGACTCGGCTAAAGTTAGTAGCATGCTTGCTTTTTTTTGTCTGCTTCCACTTGTCTTTGCACTAGGATGATGTCGGCGTAAATGTGCAGTCATATTCGTTGTGTTCCCACTAGTGCTTTCAGGTTAATCTCGTTGAAATGACCTTAACGCCACAACACGGCAAATCTCCGTTAACGAGCTACCGCCGATCGCTCCGTGCATGGGGCTAGACGGCCAACACGTTAACGAGCTAACTGCGCTAACACACTAGTTCACACCAATGTAATTGAGCATTGCATGGCACATCCAACATACTGTTTTACTTTAGTCCATGACTCGCTTACCTTCAGGGTCATACGTCACATGAAAACCAAAATAATTCCAAACGCCAGATCTGAATGAGGTTCAATTTGCCTGTTGCAAGGAGAGCTTAACTTCTGTCTCGCTAGCTTGCCCTGCGCTCTTCCTTCTGACTATGCTGTCTGTGTTGAGCGCTCAGTGGATCTGCGCTCGACAGTGCAGCCTAGGCGGAGTAGTCGAACACAGATTCACTGAGCGCTCAACACAGACAGCATCGTCAGAAGGAAAGTTGATAAAATAAATTACAAATGTTGTATTGTTCGATACATATGCGTACCGAACCGAAAGCACTGTATCGAACGGTTCAATATCGATACGAATATCGTTGCACCCCTACTAAACGGGTTTGAGTGAAAAATGACCTTAATGTTAAACCCAACAGCTTCCTCATTATTTTTTACACTGTTTAAACTGGCTGCTGTCATTGTGAGCCAGGGATGAAGTCACTGTTAAGCTCCACTGGCTTTGTTCATTGAGTACATGTCCACCGGCAGCCCAATCAGAGATGGCAGTGACTCGGCCTTTCCGTGGCGAGAGCCTGATGAAACCAAATGAAATAAGCCTGTCAAAGTCAGCCACATGATTTCTTTCTTCTTCTTTTTTTTAAGTCACAGCTCCACCCGTTCTGCCTCTTCATCCCATCATTCCTTGACACAAACATGGCACAGATGAGAGCGACAGGAAATGGCAGAGAAGTCATTTTTCCACAGTTTTTTTTTTCTTTTTTTCAGAGCAAGTATTCAGTGTGTCTAGAAGGAAATGGAGATTCATTTTATGGATGTAAGAGATGCAGATAAAATAGCTGTGCCTGTGAACATCTTCTCAAATCACTCAAAAAATTGTTTAGGTATAATATTATCATCAGAACATATTGAGCCCTTCATGGTAATATATATCCCTTCAGGGACAGATTTGTACTTTTCTCATTTCAATCGATTTCATTCATCATATAGTAATGGTAAATGAGGAGAAAATGGAGGCCCAACATGTCTTGGCAATGTTATTCACATAATGTGCCCTGCAAGGCTTCAAGTCACATCACGCGCAGGACATATCTCACACGCACTGACGCACACTGAACATCTGCAGGCCACAACCACCATTTAAACTGAAATCCAGCCACATACCATATCCAGCTGTCCGCAGTACATCTAAACAAAACAAGTTCATTTGTATCAAACTTACTTGCATTTGTCTGAAATGTAGAGCATAGAGAAATCACCCTAAAACCTTAATACAAGCAAGGTGGATTTCATGCTTTCATGTCCTTTATACCAAATTCTGACACTACAGTCCAAACATAACAGCCTCATCAGGCCAGGCCACATTTTTTCAATCTCCTGTTGTCTAGTTTTGGTGAGCCCGTGTGAACTGTTCTCTGTTTTCAGCTGAGTGCCGCCCAGTGTGGACCTCTGCTGCAGTAGCCCATCAGGTTGGGAATGTTATACATGCAGAGATGCCGTTCTGCATACTTTTGTTGTGATGAGTGTTTTGTTTTTTCAGTTACTTCCTGCCAGCTCATTACAGTCTGCCCATTCTCTTTTGCCCTCTGATATCAACAAGGCACTTTCACCAAGAGAGCTGTCTCTCATTGGATACTCTCTCCTATTGAAATCCTGCTATCTAAACCTTAGAGATCATCAGTTTCTGAAATGCCCAGAACTGTTTGCCTGGCATCAACAACCATGCCACGTTCAAGGTCACTTAAATCACCTTTCTTCTCAATTCTGATAATCCGTTTTGAACTTCAACAGGTTGTCATCTTACATATTATAAAAAAAAATCGCTTAACCAGTGATGTTCAAGCTCTGCTAGTTATTCCAGCATGTTTAGCACCCAGTTGATAATTTTGTGCTCAAAGTAGCTGCCTGATGAGGCAGCGATTGTGAAAGCAGCATTAAAGTTGAAGATTCAAGTTGAGCAACTCTCTGGCAAAAGGTCGAGACTAGATGAGAAGCACAGAGCTGATCAGTGAAGTTTCTTGGATTTGTCACCACCAACATCTTTCTCATTTTATGCAGCGTATGGCACCCATTATTACTGTAATATTAATTCCATTTGATTTTGATCATTTTTCAGAAGCACAAACTCTTGTACAACTTTAATTGGACACAAACACAACATGAAAACTTCAGTAAAGTCAATTTCCATCGCAATCTATTCCTTCTGAAAACACAAAGGTTTATGGCTCTAATTAATTCAGCACAAGGTAATGAACAGTATTGCATTATACCCATTTAATTTCACAAGAAGCTCATGTTCATTAATACAACATAAGCTCTCAGTTGAATATTAATATTCATATGCCTGTGCCAAAGCTAATAAAAGTAAAGAGATTTTCACTTTTCCAAAGACCATCTTCAGCATTCACTGTGCTAAATGATTGGAATCTTTGAAACTTCAGGAATGATTTTTTCACATTTTTACTGTAGATAAAGGAATGTAAAAAGCAAAGGTATACCTCTTATACTTCCAGTACTGCAGCTGCATTTCTAATTCAGGCCTTAATGCAGTATTTAATCTCCATTTAAAATCCATTTGATGGTAATTAGTCATCATACACTTTTAGCATCAGCAATGTAATGGTGAAAATCTATTGATTAGCAAGATAATCAGAATTCAAATGAAATAATGCTGATTTATTAGCTTGATGCTTTTGTATGATAATGTGGTTTCCCTGCACTGGGATCCCCAAAGGATCTTAGCGGATGTGAAGTTCTCAGTTTCTCTTGAATGTCAGACTGTGGAAACTTCTACCAGTCAAACAAATGGAAATCTGATACTGTGTTCGCTTTGCTGTGCACAATGCCTTTTGAAATTTCTCTGCTGAATTTTAATGGAACTCCAGCCAGATAAATCAAACATGTTCTCTCCTGTACTCATGTATAACCATGTCAGTGAAAGCCCCCTGTCTTGGCAGTCCTGTTATAACACTGCAGAACTTAAGTTATGACTGACAATTAATCTGAAGGAGCAAAAACACTGCAGCATGGCTGGTGAAGCGTGACAGCGTTGGCAAAAACAGCTTTCGCCCGATTCGTCTCTCAGCCGACAGTCTGGCCCTGTCGCCCAGCATTTATCTGCCTCCATACGCTTCCCCCCCAAAACTCATTAATCTCTAATGACTTAATTCTGTGTTTCCAGTATGGCCTGCATATGTTCTCATTAATGGCTTTTCAATCTTATGCTATAGAGTAGAAACAAGATTATGAAATGCCTTTCTTCCAAAAAAAGGGAAAAAAATGAAAGAAAAAGGGAGGCTTAGATTAGAAATAGGAAATGTACGTGATCCTTCTTGTAGCTATTTGATGTCGAGTGCTGCAGATAATCAAGTATGAGATCTAGGGGTGATGACAGAAAATGAAAATGTATAAAAGCTTCAAGCAAGTTATAGTTCAAACGAAAATTAAGAACTTGCGAAAGACATTGAAAGACACGGGGTAAACTAAGTTTATAGAGGCCAAGTTATTCAGCGTGGTGGTTTGAGAGTAAAACATCAACGTCCTTGATGCTGAATGAAACATTTTAAGATTCATATTTGTTAAATTGAGGAGATTGGAAACCTAAAAAAAGGGATGGAACAAAAGTTTGCCTGCCTTAACAACTTTGTAAACAAGACGCTGTTCTGCAGTCTTGTTCTTAAGTATTGTTGGGATTACGGGTTCTCACACTCCCCTTTGGGTATTTGCTCTGTGGTGAAATAAACACAGTCTCCCATATTTCATGTCACTCTTTTCAATTCGACTTTAAGTTGTCAAAACAACCCAGAGCTTGACAAAGAAAGAATGTGTGCACTTGAATAGATCAATAGCTTTGAGGCCAATTAACGAGGGAATTGCAGTGGGGGGGGGGGGAGGCCTGCACAGAATGATGACGAGGTGAAGAAAAACTTAAATGACATGTCATCTGCTCGGTTCTGTAAGAGTAACTTTGTGTTATCCAAAAAACACAGAGCTCTGTACTTGAGCTCAAAGCATCGCGGTGTTCCCAGCCGTCACCTTTAACAATAGGATTAGTGCCAAGCTGGGCAGCAAAAAAAGGCAGGGGGGAAGGAAGATAAAAACTGCCTGGGATCACTGCTATCACTGATGGAGCCTCAAACCCTGAGGGAGCACTTGTCTTCCTGTTTGATTTGTTCTCTGTCATCTAGTCTGTAGCCAGTGGGCAGGGGTCTGTTTGCTTGGCACTGGCACAGGCCTTTTATCTGCTGATTGAGAGAAAGAAGTGAAGGAAATAGCTCTGCGACCAACTGCTGAACCTTCGTCGTCCTTCCCCTTAAAGGCTCACTAACCTGAAAACCTGTTCCTCAAACCTGTTTGATGATGGGAGACCTGTGCTGCACAAAGGTAACCATCCGGGTCTGTTTAATACAACATGCTCTGGCCGGCACCTCGCCTCAGAAAACTTTATGAAGATGACTTACCTGTGCAACTGAAGTGAGTTTAGATGGAAGTCAATATCCTCATAATAAAACACCTCTGTCTCACTTCTTCAGCTGATTGCCAATTGTCAGTGGTTGGAAAGACCTGCAGCGCTAATCGATGAGGAAATAAATTACCACTGGCAGTCTGGGCATAGACCTGAGGAGAGAAGGTGAGCCACAGCGCCAATTAGTGTACAACTGACCTGATCTTTCAAAGAAGGTGATACAAGACATATACAAAATATATGCTTTTGTCTCAATTTTTGACTCTCGTTTTTAAAATCTCTTCGTCTCTTGTCATCAGCGAGGTTTAGCAAGACAGTTAAAATGTTGATGATTGGCACTGAGCCCTGAGCCTATTTCTCAGGTTGTGGATACTTTGACAAGCAATCCAAGCGTGTAAAGACACATCAGTTTAGTGGGCATTGGTTCAGCTCTTTGCAGGTGTACACTGTCAGTCCAGAACGTGGAAAAGTAAAAGAGCACCCAGTGCTCCTTTGGACAAAAAGAAAGGGTTTTTTTGTAGTTTTTGTTTTGTTTTTTTTAATTAAATTAATTTACATTAATTTCATTGCAAATACTGTACTTCAGAGAAAAACATCATGCTAGAATAGGGCAAGGGTAAGTCATTCAGGGTTTTGGGGGGATTTGCTGGTGTACTTGCAATTGTTTTCCTGTTGTGTAACCCAGTTTTGGATAACCCATAGCTGTAGTTCAAATTATAGTTCATTGTTAACTCAGTGACTCCAAAGTGGCCAGGTCTTGTGGCTCTAAAACAGTCCAAGATCATGACGCCTCCATCACCATGCTTGACTGTTGCTATGAGGGATTTGTGCTGATACGCCATGTCTGCTTTTTGCAAACACAACGTATCATTACATAGCATTGTGCAACATTTCGACTTTGGTCCCGTATCTTCAAAGGACATTTTTGTTGTGGTTTCTTCAGATACAACTTAGTCATACTTGTCCAGCCTTTCTAATTGTACTGCCATGAACTTTTAACGTGCTAACCGAGGCCTGTCGAATCAGAGATGTAGCTGTTAGGTTCATTCTCTGAGCACTGGACAGTTTGACCTTGAGGTAAAATTTCCATCCCGGGAAGTCTCTGGCATTGTGTTATCACACACCTGAATGCTCACAATCGAGTGTATTTGATTAACAGCAGCTGGCTGCTCCTTACTCTATTAATTCCTCTGGGAGCAGTAAGGATATGCTTAGCACTCTATAAAGCCCTTTGAAAACAGACATGAGACTGTAAATATAAAATGATGCAGAAATTGCAACGTTTAAAATAAGGAAAAGTACAGCAATAGTGCAAGGATGTTTTAATGGTTGTGGCACTAAAGAGATTGCTGATTCTAAAAACTAGAGGGAGTAAAGAATCATCTGAGTATTTCCTTTCCTGTGGGTATTTGATCAAAAGTCAATTTATTATCCATGTTTAAGACTTGATCGTGATGCTGAGAGAAAGCTACAGCTAGCGATAAACATGATAACCAAATGAAATTACAAAGAAAGCAGAATCATTTTATTTACATAGAGCTTTAAGACTCGCCACATTTTGATCCCCATCCATTTTTAATGAAACCGCATGCAGCCCCCTCTGTTGAAACATGTTTGAGCAGAGAGCCATTTGTCATGGTTGGAAAAGGACATTCTTGCAAAGATAGAATGTAAGGATTATCCACTGCATTGCAGTCTCCCATGCTTAATGCTTGCTGATGAGTTTTCATGTATAATTGAAGTATGCAAATGCTGTTTTCTCTTTAGCAAGCGTTAAAAGTGGTGCATTACAATCCATGCTCCCAAATGGTCTCCTTCATTGTACTGGGATGAGTTTGTAACTTTTTTAACTACAAGAGCAAAATGCTTTTACTGTTCCTAAAACTTCTCTGAATTTTTTTGTTTATTTTTTGTTCCATAGATGATGCTTAACTTAATTCTGGCTTGCATCAGGTTTATGAATATTGATCACAGCATTCAAAATGAGCTTTCTGCATTCACTGCTTAGATTTTATGACTGGCACCATGAGAAAACGAATCCAAACAAAGCAGCTGCAGTGATATGTGTTTCATTTGTGTTTTATTTGGGTCAATTTTGGCCAAGCAGATGGAGCAAAGCACCAGCCGCATTGATGTCTGTGTTAGTGTCTCCTGGCATACAGATGAGAATGCGTCTGGTCCAAGAGGACTTCAGTGATTTCTTCTTAATGAGGTTGAGAATATCCACAGTCTAAGCAGTGTAGGCTAGACTGCGCTGACCTTTAACACCCCATAGCCATCATTCACAAGAGCCTGACGGATTACAAACAGCAGACCAAAGCGCCAGCCAAGGAAGGGGGTTCAATTGTCAGCATAGCAAGGAAGGCAGTTCCTAGTTAACTTATAGCCAGCCAGCATGCCTATATCAGCTGAAATCTATACATTAGTAAATCATTATCATTCTTCTGCCAATTACGGCACAAAATATACGGGTCAAATTAACAAGAATGAAGAAATAAAGACTGGTATAAGTGTATCCTGTTTTCAGTGTAGCACCATGACCAGTGCATTGTAAATAAGTAGGAGGAGACAAATAGGAAATCTAATCAAATGAGGCAGAGCAAATCAAATTGTTGGTATTTTGGTCAAAAGAGATTTAGACATTGCACTCAAACAGAATTATCTGTTTTCATGGTGCATAATCTGTTCTGTTGCAATGTTAATTAGTCTGAGGCCAATCCGGTCATCCCATTAAAAAGAGAAATTTAGAGAAGCAGGACCCAACAATAATAGAATTGTGCTTAAAATATAATATTATATTACCTTCTAGCTTTTAGATGGTTTTGATATAAGCATTCGAATTTTAGCATTGAACAGGAACATCACTGAAGCAGTCTGCACAGAAATATAAGTGTCTACTGCATCATCAACACATATGTTTTCCACATATAGACACATATTGTATACTGAATCATACTCTACCTTTGCCATGCTTCTCTGTCTGTAGGGTTGACTGAGAGACATAATATTCATTCCAGTATTTGTTTATTGTTTTTAAGTTACTTCTTGTTTTACTTAATTTTAGATATATATTGTTTTTGTGTTTCTTCTTAGTAATATAAAGACTCGCCTTTTCTGTTGCCTCCAGCTGCCTCTGTGTACTGTGTTTGGCGTCTTTGCACTTTTCAGAGTTCCATTCTGAGAGTATGAAAAGATTGTCCTTCACTCATTCAAATTCATTAAATCCCAGGATGAATGCTTCTTTATTTATGTGGTAAATATTGGATTCCAGCAGTTTATAAATCCTGTGTGTCACTGCCTCATTTAAAAAGTTTGTTTAGCCAAAGTCAGGTGGCCCTGAGAGCTTGATGCACTATTTAAAAGGAAACAGGTCAATAGGCAAAACACCAGCGAAAAAAGAAAATATTTGTGAATATTCTACTAAAGTTCTAGACAAGAACTAAAGTGTTTTGCAAATACTGTCAGGTAGTAGAGACTTTAATATAGGTGCTACTAGGGAATTTGAACAAGTGATGAGCAAAGCTGGGAGATATTTGTTGCTTTGGTGACTCATGAAGTAACTGAAGTTTATTAGGCCACAGTAATGTTGAAAAGTTTTATTTATCACCTTTAATAGACTGGCAGTGTTTCCATGGTGTATTCAGTTTTTCAGCGTATGACAGCTGGGATAGTCTCCTGCAACCCTTAGTTGGAGTACTGTTTACAAAAATGGATGGATGGACTTTTTTGTTGTTTTTTTTATATTCTGGTACATTTTATGTGTTGCTAATGTTTAACCATTGCGGGGTGACCGTGGTTCAGGGGGTTGGGAAGCTCATTTGTAACCAGAAGGTTGCCGGTTCAATCCCCCAGCTGCCTACTGGTGATGGGCCGATGGTATGATATGGCAGCCTTCTGTCAGTCAGTCAGGCAGCTGTGGCTACAACTGTGGTTTGCCTGCACCAGTGTGTGAATGTGAGAGTGAACGAATAGTCGAGTTGTAAAGCGCTTTGGGTGCCTAGAAAAGCGCTATATAAATGCAATCAGAGTTTTTGAAATGAAATTTCGCATTTACCTTTAGCATTTGGATAATTTGCATGTGTAAAATACCTAAATAAAAGTAAAATACCATTGTGATGCTCTCTTGTCACGTTGTGCAAGTCTGCATCAATATAGTTATATCAATATAATTTTGTGCGTGCGTGTGTGTGTGGGGGGGGGGTTTCCTCTGTTGCCACAGATAAAACCAGGTGGGGTGAGGCAGGTGCTCTTCGACCTTGATATCTTTGGGTTTCATTTTAATAAAAATGAGCAACAACATTTAGAAACATGTTCAAGATGAACAGCTGCCAGTGATAAATCCAAGCTAACGTAAGTTTGGGGCCATGAACTGAAGGAACTAAAGGAAAATGGATCATCAGGCTTTTAGAATATTATTTTTTAAGTTTACTTGAAAATAAATATGATGGTAATTGAGTACATCATATGTAGATATGCCCACAGCAAGATTTATAAAGATTTCAGTCAGAATCAGTCTGAAAGGATTTTTTCTATCAGCAGTAATTCATACCATGGAATGGCTCTGTTGTGGGATCTCCCAGCCCTTCCATGCACACATATCTGGAGATCCATAATCAGCAAGATGCCTTGTACAGTTGTCTATTGATGACAACAGATGTTATCATTTCAGGGTGGAAGTGGGTTGCAAATTGGCTTGCAGACACGCAGAAGCATCTTAAATTAGCACCCATAAGCCATCAGTTAGTATGAAGTCATGTTTACATTAATCTCAATGTGGTCTCTACACTTAATATTTATTCCCCTCTGGTGATACATAACCCTTTGTTTATATATGTATACTTATGGACCATTTCTGAATGTTAAATGTAACATATGATGTTGGAAAGCCACAGGCAGCTTTGAGCAATGACACCATTCTATATAACTGCGTGGTTATGGTTGCAAGTGCAGCCAAACACTTAGTAAGGCATTACCTTCACTGAGGGCATGGTGGGGTCAAGGAGGGAACACCAACACAATAATTATCCTAGCTCATTTCCCCTACAGTACACCCACTATACATCACTTTTTTATCAAAATTGATAAGGCCCAACCGAATACAGCGACCAAGACCTGGTCTCTCCATGGATCGATGGCTAGTTATAGCACTTGCTGTGGTTTAAGCACCTCTCATCACAAGCCAAGTCCAGTCCTAGCAGTATGAGTCAATACAGATGGTCGACACATTAGAGGCCACACTGAGGCTAGCACTGAGGGTTAAAGTTGAATTATTGTCTCTCTTTCAAAAAACAAACCCAAAAGAAAAAGGCTGTTGTTTAGAGACAGTCGTGTTTTTCTTCTGTGAGTGCCAGTACTAAGGAAGCTAACGTGGCTCACAACAGGATTCAACAAGATGTGACATTCAACAGATTTGGGTCATTCCAAAGTTGTTAATATTTTAAAAGAAAAAACAGAAGGACCACAACAAAGACTTCAAAAATGGCATTGTTCTGTCTCGCCCACGGTAAACCTGTGCCTTTTCTTTTTTTCCAAGTTGAGAATTAGCCGAGCTTCAGGATAGTCTCATTATGCAACTGCTATCATCAAATGCACTCAGTCAGGGCTCCACTTGAAGAGTTTGCTGCGTCTCCTCTTCTTCTTGAAAAGAACCGCAGTGATAAAAAGGTCTCTTATCAGCTTCTCTGCTCAGCCCGCCATCCTGCAGTTTTCTAGACCCCCCACCCCCCCTTCTTTCATAAGCATATTAAAACATGTCAAGACCTAAAAATCACTAGTCCTTGTTGTCTGACATTTAATTGCAGCCAATTCTCTGAGTCGTCTCAGGGCACTGTCCTCTTCTTGTTTAAAATGTCACACTAATAAGATACAAACAGTCACCATAATCCGATTTGGTGTACGTCCTTAAGCATAAGATGTAATCAATGCATTCGTGTCTGTGGTATCCCAGCAACATGGGCAAGTCTCCGAAAGTTTTCGGCTACACCACACTTAAGAGAGTAAGAGGGGACAAGCCGGTTACTGGAAGGAGTGTTTGTTAATTTCCCACCAGTACACAGGTTGTTGACATTAAAAAAAAAAAAAAAAGCTAGCACATTTATAGATGTCAATCATGTTACAGGTCACAACCTGAGAATATGTCAGTGCACCCTCCCACAGTCATGAAGGCTGGTATCTCAGCAGGTAATTGCTCGACATGTGAGTGTTATTTGTTGATTTATTTCACCTGGACATTCCACACAATATTAACTGGCCCGTGACCTCAAGCTGTATTTAAACAGCTGCCTTTGCACCTGCAAGCAGGGATTACTGTCGTTTTGACTGACTTTCACTGGCTTTTTTATGTTTTGTTTCTGCCAACTTTACGTTATACTTGGTTTGAGTCTAAATTTACAAAAGACATTTTTTAAGCTGGTTTGTCAAACACAGCAATCAGTATGCTGATATAACCCAGGCCTCAGTTAAAAGTCTTATCATAGTGTCTGTTTATCTAAATGATTCTCTGCAAAGTGTATTTATGAATAATTTCTTTTCTTGCAAAGATTTTCACTCCATTTTCTGCCACCTGTTGATTTCAGCTGAGGACAAAGGGTTGCTTGGATGAAGCAAAGGAATACAAGTTGGGATCTGAGGACAGACAAGAGGTGGGTGGTAGTGTTGCTGGTTATTCTGGTGGCAGCTGTGGCCTTTGTGGCTAGGTGGTGTTTCTGTATCAGACTGTGTTTGCCTGTGCAGTACATCCTGTAGTAAGGACCTTTGCAGTGCTGCTGACTGGCCAGATTACAGGATTAGTGCCGTCTCGGACTGTTTGACACCTTTAAGTCAGGCGAAAGCTCCAATCCTTTTTCTGGCAATGGGGATTTATATCATTCAAATCCTCCCTGTAGCTAAGATAGGAAATAAAATAATAATTTAATCTCATTGGCTGATGTCATCCTGATGTGTGGAGCCACAGGAATGTTAATTAGTGCTGAGGTCTCCAAAAGTCGTATCAGGAAAAAAATTGGCAGATATTTGAACCTGAAGAAATGCTTCTGATTTATCTACGAAGACACACAAAGCCACAAAAAAGACAACCCAAGCACCTCTCATGTGTGTTAAAGTGGGCTCTGTATTCTCCCGCTGTTTTGTCCAGATCGTGACTATCTGAGCATTTTATCAAGCGAATCATGTGCATCACACTTCAGTGGTTGTTTGCACCTTTATCTCTCCCAGTAAACACATACCAACAAACACATGTGCACACAAATGCAGTGACCACTACAATGAAGATGTTGGAGAAAATTCTTTTATTCTTGACTTGTTGCAGTTTGCTTATCAGCTCAGTGCAGGTGTCAATGATGCAAAAGCCCTTTTAAAATAAAGGGTGTCACCAAAAGACGATACTCTAGGGAAGAATCAAATTTGGCCAACTGAAGCTGCTTAGAGGAGTTATAACTACTTTGTAAAAGGAAAAAAACAGTGAATGAATATTAAAATAGTAACAGAGTGAGACAAACAAGTCACATGAGATTATCGAAAAAGAGAAATGACTTCCAGCCTTATTCGAGCCTTCCAGAAATGAAAGTCCAGATGGGAAAACAACAGGGGAAGGAAGGGAGAAAACTTTCTCCGGGTGCCAGCAAGGCTTCTCCTACAGGTACTCCAACTTCCTCCTACAGCCTAAACTCATGCTTGTCTGGTTAATTTGTGAATATAAATGATGTGTGAATAGTTTGAGGTCCTAGTGTGAAAAAGAAAAAAACATAGGTTAAAAAAATATAGAAAGAAAGAAAGAAAGAAATTATACTCATGATAACAGTAATATTATACGATATGGGCTCCATTATGAGTCCAATGATGCCTTAAGGAGAGAGTTACAAAAGAAGACTCTGGATCATTTATGGAACTGTTAAATTATTTAAAAAGATGTCCTTAAGAGGAGTCATTCGCTTCCAAATATATACATGGATCAACAGGGGTCAGTGGGATTATGTAGCCTCCCTCCTGCAATCCATATCATACATTCGGTCTGATGTAGACCCATTTGGGGTGGTATCTATCTCACAGACCAGCTCATAATGTACACTACCACGTGACAGAGGGGCTTTGGGTGCCATAATAGAAGAGCAGGCACATCCATCTCAGCGCTAAAGAGAACCAGGCCTGCCTGAAGTCGATGAAATGAAGGGAGGCCTGGGTCTAATTTATTCCTGTGGATCAAAACCACATACATGTGTACGTTTTCTCTCAGGTCCTTTAACTGTATTTTTGAAAGGCCTGATAAGGTTAGCCATGATGTCCCTGATGATCACATTTAGCATTTTGTAGGCTTTGAGAGGAATAATGTTGCTCTGTCTCGTTACCCTGAGATCCCTGGCTTCAGCCCCACAGCCGATCATGTCATGCCACAGCTGATTTGACACATCGATGGTGACAGCCGGCTATAGCCTAAGCTGAGCCAAATGACCCACATAGATGGTTACTGCGTGGTCCTCCTCGTGCTGCAACAGCCCCACGGAGCCATTAAAAGATTTCACTCGCGTGTTTACAGTTTGATCCGCTTCATCTAGTTGACATTCATTTTTACGACTACTGAAGGGACCAGAGGTACGCCATCGCTATTCTGCTTTACCTATTCGAGATGGCATGAAATGGCGAGAAGATCACTTCCCCCCCCCACCAAAAAAAAAGTGATATAAAGAAAGAAATACCTCAATTTCAACAGAAAATGATTGTAGGCAATTCTCTGACACGGACACAATTTCCTGACTCTCTCTACATCATTTACGATAGCAGGGAAGTGACAAAAAAAAGAAAGAAACTTAATAAAGATTTGGGTCATCACAGGCAGCAGATTCATCCGGCTAAAACAAAATTGTCATCATGCTTCTTTGCTGAGCTAGGGTTTAAAGGGAAGGGAGGAAGCCAGGAGGGGAAATGGGTTAGCAAAAAGATGGAGAGAGCAGCTGTGTTATGGTGTATTGCTCTGTCCCTGTCAGGCTGAGCTTATTGAATTGATGTCACTCCTTTAAATTTCAGTGGTTTCGGTGCAGGTGTGAGGGAGTGAGCGAGAGAGGGAGGGAAATAACCAAGGTTTTCCTGGGAATTTGGAGAGCCTGGCGACCTTCCAGAGATTCAGGGAGGTTTCTGAGCCCAAGGCTTTCCAGCAGGCTCTCCAATAAGATCAAATTTACCTCCAATTCAGTACACATTTGCGTGTGTGAAAATGTCAATGTGTTTATGTGTCAGCGTGGCTGCATTACACATTCAGGTGCGGGTATGTGTGTGGGTCTTCTCAGTCAACCCTTCCCTCACACACTTCCATATACACACTGAAAATTGCTAGCAGGGAAAAGACCTAAACTTTACCACGTCACACATGCTTTACAGTGTCTGTGAAGTTTCTCAACCACTACCAGGAGGGGCATTCAAAATGTGACCCCGCCCCCCCAAAGAAAAGCACCTGGTCTTTGAGAGTGCCTTGCAAGCTGTGATGAAATTGGGCATTTAATCCAATTTACATGGAGCGGTCAATTCATGTGTTAAAATAGAGACAAAATAAAAGCATCCTCAGATGAAATGAATGCGCAAAAGCGTTTTCCTTTGACGACGAAGCTCCCTCCCTCCCATTCACAATGTGAAGAGCATGGAAATGGTTCGTCAGTGCATCACATTTTAATTCGAAAAGATCAAATGGTACTGATATGGCACAAAGTATAATTCAGCTCTGGTGCCTATGTCCCTCTGCCTCTCTGTCTTCTCTCTGGTAGCATTTACAATTATGAATAAACCAGGAGATTAATTTTACAGTCTTCCCCACACTGTGCACTGACTGAGCCGACTGTAATCTTTTGCACTGCAGGAATTTCAATATTTAGAGGAATGTTATTATCTATCGGATACAACTAGGCTTATATGCAAAAAGCACAGTAGGGCGCTTGTGTAGTAAATTAAGATTTTTCAGACTTGAACATACTGACACATGACAGAGCTTAATGCAGAAAGGCAGCTTGATATAAATGCTGGCAACTGGTCTGAACGTGAAATGAATCTTAGAGGCAGCACTCTTGCTCAGAAAGACAAGTGGACAGAAATTCACAGGAGGCGCGGACTGAGGTGAAGACATCTGAGTGATCTGGTACAAAGATGTTTTCCTTTGCCTGTGTGGGTCTCCTCTGGGTGCTCAGGCTCCTTCTCATAGTCCAAAGACACACATGTTAGGTTAGCTGGTGACACTGTAGGTGTGCATGTGCTCTGTCTGTCTGTTGGGATGGCAATCTGTCCAGGGTGCACCCAGCCTCTTAGTCTATGTCAGCTGGGATGGGCTCCAACAACCCTGCAACCCTGTGCTGCATAAGCTTTATTCTTTGTTACCGAAAATCATGCATGTATCAGCTGTTTGTATGAGAGCAGCTTTGTAAATTCATGCACATGCACAAAATAAGAGGGGTCTAGAGGTATGTGAAGTCATGATGTTGATGAGCAGGAAGATGGAGTAGATAGAACTATCCCAACCAGCACACCCCTCACACACAGTCGGTGTGTGTGTGTACTGTGCTATGGCTAACATAATCCCTCAAAAAAAGGGAAACCCGGTCCATCCCAGCAGCTGGTGGGAGTTAAGAGAGTGTGACACATCAGAAGCCATGATTGACAGTGAGCAGGATTACAAAGGGGGAAAAGTGACATTCTTGCACCCTCTTTGCTCCAGATACCACAGATGGGCTGTCTAAAAAAAATTGATGACGTGTCAGATGGAATAGAGGCTATTTTGTGCATATGTGAAATTTTGGCTTGCCCTTTGCTGGTCTAAACAAGGGGTGAGAAACTCATTTTCATTCATGGTCCATAAACAACCCTTTTTTTAAGTGAAGTCAAGCATTCACATTTAGTCGGCCATGTCTTAAGGAAAATATGTACACTTTCAGCAGCAGGTCTAACTCTTTCACATCAAGCGCGTCTATGTGTCTGCTGTTGTTACAAAGAAATGCTACGCCCATAAATCAAAGAAACACGTCAGCACTGATTCTTGACTCAACACCTTACTTCTGGGAACGGCCACAGGGAATGTCACTGACTTGCATCACAGTTTCCTGGTGGAAAACAGAGTAAAAAAAAGTCCAAATGTTCTCTTTTTCTGCTAATTTAACACTGTGCAAAGCTATTTACTGGGCCACACTGCACCTTTTTTGGCACACCACCCATATGTGTGATGCCTCGGTCTGAAAATCTTCAAACATAAGGTGAATAATTTTTGTTTTGTGAGAAAGTGTTACCTTAAAACAGAATTTATATACTGTCAGAAAAACACATTGTGATGCATATGCATGGTGAAATTAGGAAAGCTAAGAGGATAACTACCAGGTATGGGATGTATTTGCAAACACGCTTGCACGGGGGTAATATAAATATGAAACCGCTATGCTTCGCTGATAATGTTTTTGAAGCACCTCTTGAGCTGTTCTCATCAATACTTCCGTTGACCTACAAAGGAGTAGTTCATCTCCCGCTTCTTGGTGTGAAGTGTCAGGTGGTGAGACAGGTCTGACTGAGGTTGTCTCTCTGGTTTGTTACCCTGCCTGTCCTCATTAGATGCTCAGGGACGGACACAGCCCCCCCCCCCCCATCCCGACCCCTTTCCCCTCAGCCCAGATGAAGTTCTCTGTGAACACTGGCTGGGTGTGGGCAATAATGAATCACTATTAGCCCGGGTCACACTGGCTGACAACCAATTTACAGAGTAGCAGAGGCCACAAAGGGTGACATCCAGGTAGATGTGAGCGTTTAACTGCTTTATCCTGAGGTAAAGCAGTTTTTCTTCTCTAAAGTAATATCCAGGTCAGATAAGACTAGAAGATTATATCTTATCTTTTGAATCTTCTAGTCTGCCTCAAGTCATTTTAATGCAATGCTATTATGAACTTTTCTGCATTGATACTGCAGCATTTGTTCAGTATTTTTAAGCAGTCAGCGCGCTATTTGATGTCATAGGTGAGTATATTCTGACATCTAGTGGTGCTTATTGGTTACAGCAATATAAATTAAAATGGTTACTGGTGAGAGGTTGCCAGATTTTACTGCCGATTATGATGTGAATATAAAGAAGTTAGCTTCCTCATAAATAAACCAGAAGCAAACATGCAAATGCATCCGAAATGCCAAAATGAAACATATCCTGTTAAACAGCATATGGCATGTAAAGAGGTATGGAGAAGCAAAATAACAGGGATATAATTTCATTTTATAATACATGGAGCCACATAAGTCCGCAGAGCACTAAAACCTTTCCCTGAACCCACAGTATAATTTAGAGAGCAGCCCATGCTAATAAAGACATAGTGTTTTGCAATGTTCTGTAATAAACTGCAACACTGTAAACGTTTTAGTGGCCAAATGAAGCTCAGTGGGCTCAGCTTCGCTTAAAACATTCCGTCATTTGGAAATGAAGAAAATAACAGAAACATCTGCTGGAAACTTATGGCTGGCACACAGACCATCTGTGTTCCCAGTCTTATTACAAAAGCATAGTGCTAAAAGAAAATTTTCACAATTTATTGTAACTTTTGCAAAGCTGATTTCATACTTAAGGTTTTTTTTGGAAAGTGACAGCTCAGTCGTGTACTCCATCAGTCGGGGGTCCCTCAGACAAACAGCAGGTTGTTGATCTAATCAGCAAAATCCCCTTCTCCATATCTGGGTCAAAATTTGAAAAAAGGACTCTCGAGTGTACAAAAAAATCAAAGCGCTGTAGCGGCTTAGTTCACACTCAAATATCTCAACAACTGTCAGGTGGATTGCCTTTAATTTTGTACAGACATTCGAGCACCCTGAGGATAAATAGGCCCTTTTCACAGCACTCAGGTTTGACATGTCACTGCAAGCCAAATGCGGATGTAATTAACACATTAACTATGGCACCGTTCCATTAAATTGGCCGGGCCCCTGGTATTGTGCACGGTGGCTCGCAGGAATGATGGTGACATTCCAAATAGAAGGGGCTATAATAAATTTTTATCAATTACACCTATGTTTACCCTGCTATGACATGTCCAAATGGCTGCTGTGAACTGGGTTCATTGCCACACAAGTAGGCTGGCAGTTGATGCTAAGGGGGGGAAAATACCTGAACAAATATGGATGTATCACCTACTGTAACAACTTGGTGATCCTTTTGACAATTGACTCAAACTTCCTTCAGTACTTAGATTCTGATCTGATACTTGGCACATATTAGCATGTTACATATTATCCATGAAATACAGGTCTACATAACATATCGACACAGTCACCATGACAGCACCCAAGGAGCGTATAAATATTCCATATACTTCTGCTTTCATACTGTAGGTGCAAACGGCAAAATGATCCTGAATCAATGACATGCTATGGACCTGTAGCCTAAAAATTTTATTTATTTATTATGTTTTTTTTTGGGATATAGATATATTTCAACATTTGGGATTTTTATACATACACACACATAAAAAAATATTCCCCTCTCACCTCTGCCGGCAGTCTGTCCTTCAGGCTCAGGTCCTCTACAATTACCAATTGACAATTACCACTGGGACCACTGTTACCTTCACCCTCGACATTTTCTTGAGCTCTTTTCTGAGCCCTTGTTATTTCTCGAGTTTCTCTTGTTCCTTATTTCTGATGTCGCTGTCATTCGGAAACGGCTACGGCCGTCTTCTTCTGTTTGTCTACCACCACTGTGGTTGGTTAGCCACCACCATTTTATCTGTCTGTATCTGGAAGTCCCACAGGATCTTAGCTCAGTCATTCTCCACCACCCTTGGGGGCGTCTCCCATTTTGACCTCAGGACTTCCAGGCCATATTCCACACAGATGTTGATGTACACTATGCCGGCTACTTGGTTACGGCATTCCATGTATGCCTTGCCTGCTAGCATCTTGCACCCTGCTGTTATGTGCTGGATTGTCTCAGGGGCATCTTTACATAGCCTGCACCTGGGACCTTGCCTGGTGTGATAGACCCCAGCCTCTATGGATCTTGTGCTTAGAGCTTGTTCATGTGCTGCCATGATTAGTGCCTCTGTGCTGTCTTTCAGTCCAGCTTTGTCCAGCCACTGGTATGATTTCTGGATGTCAGCCACCTCCTCTATCTGCCGGTGCAGGAACCTGTCCTTCCATGACGGTGCCTCCTCTTTCTTGGGTTTCTGCTGCCTGAGGAATTCACTGAGCACGCGGTCAGTTGGGGCCATCTTACTGATGTATTCATCCTGGACCGTAGTGCTGATGCTCACTAGTCCCAGGCCTCCTTCCTTCCGCTTGGCATACAGCCTCAGGGTGCTGGACTTGGGGTGAAACGTGTGTGTGTGTGTGTGTGTGTGTGTGTGTGTGTGTGTGTGTGTGTGTGTGTGTGTGTGTGTGTGTGTGTGACACTGACTCAAGATGAGTGTTTTTAAGCTTTCATGTAAGGCTCCAGCACCAAAAAAAAGTCAAGATGTCAAGTATCTCAAATTAGCACAGGTGAGACCTAACAAACCTGCCAGGACTTAGCAAAATCCAAAAGGGTGTTATGCCCGTTATAACAAATTATCACCCACAACACAGTTGTTATCAAGGTGGGGGGAAGAGGAAATTATTCATGGAGACAGAAGCTGTTTTTGTACCAGGCTGTAAATATGCTTTGAAATGTGTTTAAATTGGGCATGTCACCATGGGAGTCTGTAGAGGTTGATTCACTTTCAGATGGAGCCTCTAGTGGCCACTACAGCAACGGCAGCATTTGAAACTTTTTAGCATGTTTATAGTTTCTTAGAGTGGCACGTATGGCTATAGACACCTTATTTTGTTTCACTATCCATCAGTGTTATTTTAACCACACATTAATCTGTTCATTGGTTTTGCAAATGGCTGAAATATAAATGTAATGAATTATCAATAATAGCCTGTCATAAATATCATGTATGACATTTCTAAATTGAATATAAAGGCAAAAACACGTAAAGTCTTAGGATTGGTGCAAAACCTTTGAATTACAAAGTTAGTTCTTATCTGTCCTAGAGGCTGTGTTTCCACTAAATACCAATTTCAAGAAAAATATTAACTTAATTGTTTTCTGGCAAACATTAGTAGCCACTTGGGTTTGTTCCTACATTTCTAAAAACATTTCTATTCTACTTTAAAATGCAGACCAAAGCCAAATGCAATGACTCACTGAAGTGCTTTCTTTCCAAAGCATTCACAATAACTCAAGTGATTATAGTGCTGACCTGGTGAGGAGTCCAGACCGCTAATCACACACCAGAGTGGGGTAACAGGATCACTTCACAGCAGGCGATTGGGCTGCAACTCTCTCATGGAAACAACGAAAAGTTTCGGCTATTTTTAGTCCCTCAAATTACAGTCACAGAAGTCACGTTGTGATTGGAGATGCATTCAAGTTGTTGAAATCTCCCAATTCTTTGAATCTTTGGGCTGAAGGAGGGACAATACTCGGTGTATAAATGCTCAATCAACAATCATTTATTTCCATACAATTCAACAGTCAGAGCATTACAACGTCCGGACGGGAGAGATGCTACCAGAGGGTCAGGCACATGTCTCAAAATGGTGACGGGTTGCTCAGCTTTTTATAGTCTCTAGTGGCCCCCAGCTAGTCGTAAAAGCCAAAACATCACATTTTTTCTCTGTTACAGCGCCTAAGTTATGACCTCGGCAGTTGTTTCTCTGCTTTCTGTAAGGTGGGGGTGTGGAATGTGGTCTATCTATCTCCCCTGTCTTTAGACACAGAGTCTCCTGCTTACAACCTTCTCTTCATGATTCAACAATTAAGCATGTCAAGAAAACAGTGTAACACATTCCCAGCAGATCAAGGATACAGAGTGATGCACATTTATCTAATGAACTAATATGTGAATATGTTCTGTTAACTCAAAAGTATAATGAGAACTAAACTACATACAGCTCACACACTCTATATTAAAGGGTATAATGTGATCTACAGCAGTATTCTAATTCAACTACTTTGATTACATATATAAGGTAACATATAATAACAGAATAATCTAATAAAGTGGACTAGAAGTGGAGAGAATGGGGAAAATGAGCTAAAGGCATGCTACACATTGATGCCCTAAAGTTTTTCGGCACATTTATCAAGCAACAAGAACCCCAGTGATCAGTTTATTTGTCTCTGTGTGTTTGATTTTGTTTATTCGATTTGAAAAATTTATTCCAAATTAAGGAAAAGCTTTCAGAACTGTTATGCATTTTAATAAGAGCGTGACTAAACATTACCATCACAGTTTTCCTATTAGCA
The DNA here is from genome assembly GCF_057382095.1 of Aulonocara sp. 'chitande type north' Nkhata Bay. Lineage (NCBI taxonomy): Eukaryota > Metazoa > Chordata > Actinopteri > Cichliformes > Cichlidae > Aulonocara > Aulonocara sp. 'chitande type north' Nkhata Bay. The sequence goes on along the minus strand of NC_141360.1, from coordinate 26,744,421 downwards.
TGCAAAGAAAATCTAATGAGATTATCTTAAATTGAAAGCCAGTGTGGTACAAACTGCTTTATTTTTGTTGATAAATGAAAGGCAGGAAAGAAATGACCTCCTTGGCCGCTCACTTTATAATGAACCTTTTGTAACAAGCAGAAAATGAATCTGCAGTGAGTAAAATTCCCATTCTACTCTATAATTTGCATAGAAGCTGACATTAGCTATTACATATAAAGATCAAACTTTTAATGTAGTTTTTCATTAGTTGGCATCTTATCTGAGTTGAAACTGATGAAACCCAGTTACAGTTGTTTGATCAGATCTTACCAGCATTGCTATATGGGTCAGGTGTAGATACATGAAGACATTTTGTTTATTGCACCCTTTCATGTTAAATTTCTGAAGAGGCCACTTAAGTTAAATAAAATGCTGCAAATATTGCTGTATATGGAGAAGTGGGTAGGTTTAAATTGAAGATAAATTAAAGATCGTTTGATGTAGATTGTTTGGTTTTTGGCATACAACATTGAATAGTACCCGCCACACACACACACACACACACACGCTTATAAATTATACAATATTTACGCACAAGTTTCAACTGGAAAATTACGTGCGTAGATTAGATGATTTTATCTGATGTTATTTGGCAAGGCTTAGATGTGGGGCTGGCGGTATTACAATAGTTACGGGTCGATTTTCTGATGTTGAATATGTCAGTCATTTATTTGTACTCTGTAGCCTTGGAAAGGTTGGACATAAGTATCATTATTCATTTGAATACAGTTATTTTAAGTAGCAAAGACAGAAATATGTGCCTGTATATTTTAGGTTGAGACCAAATGTACATATGATGGAGATGCTGTTTAACTCTAAAGACATTAATTTTGTAAGGAAATTATATCTGCAGTTGTAATTAAGCAAATGCTTCAGCCAATACCTTTTGATTAGCCTTGTCTCATGCTTTCTTTCTTTATGGTAGATTTTTGTTCTGTTTTCACTGTTTTTTTTTTTCACTGTTTTCACTGAGATTTGAATTTGAATGCTAATCAATAAAATCAATAATCAATCAATCAATTAATTTGTATATATATGTATTTCTTTCTTTGGGAAAACTGAGATTGCATGTTTTGATGTTGGTGTAATTTTTGCAGCCTTAAGAGGTAAAACTGAACCTGAGGGTAGATTTATCAAAGAAATCATTTCTCATTCATTGACTTTAAGAATAATGATGAGTAAGAATGGATCGAATTAAAGGAAATAAGTAAAGGCAAAGGAAAATACAGTTCTCTGAAAAGCCAATGTGGCAAATCTTAAGTTTGAAAAGGAACACCTGGATTTTCCACAGCACTTCAAGGACCGTAATCTATGGACAGATAAATTCATTAATAATTAAACAGCCACAAAGTAACTGACAGTGACATTGAAACAGCCAAAACAACCTAATTATGCCCACAGTTAGTAATGGCAGAACAAACCTAGATAAAGAAGGGCTAACTGTTATAACTAGAGGTCCTAAATATCAACCCAGTAAAATAATTGTTTCATTTCTGTATAAAATCAGACTGTACATTAAGCAATCAATTCAGAAATACAAGTGGGGACCTTTTGTTGCAACTTGTCTGTGAAGGTTCTCAGTCATCCAGGTCATCGTAGTCAAAGGAGCTTGCAAAGAAAAGCGTCTGGACTTCTTTAAGTTGCTTGAAGACGTTTCACCTCTCATCCGAGAAGCTTCTTCAGTTCTGAAGAAGAAGTGAAACTGAAGAAGTTTCTCGGATGAGAGGTGAAACAAATTCAAGCAACTTAAAGAAGTCCAGATGCCTTTCTTTGCAAGCTCCTTTGACTTTTGTTGCAACTCTGATTTCTCTCTAAATCATATAATTTAACCCAAAAAAAAGAAACACATGGAAAACCTAACTGTAATGTTATGTCACCGTTTTTCTTGTCCCTTTATTGGTCCAGAAAACACCTCATATTCGTCTTCCTCGCCTGTAAACTGTTGATTCTGACTGAGCTGCAGTGTTAGTGAAGGGTTAAAAATGCTTGCTGTCTTTGAGACTCCGCCTCCTTTCAGTGACTCAGCATAACAGGAAGCAGGAAGTGTTCACCATTACGCATATACAGCTGTTACAAGACTGTAGCTTTGAGGTATGTTTCACTCTAACTTTTCTTCTTTTTTAAACAGAACACTATTTCATTTGCATTTAAAGGCTGTTTTTCATGCATAGATTTCACAGGATGCAGTAAACAGACAACAGAACAACTGACTAGGGTATTAAAAGGGAGTGACTTCCCCTGTGTTCTCTTAGTTTCTTGAACTCTCCCTTACTTTCAGTTTCAGGGTAAAACAGCAGCAAAGCCTCGGGATGGCAGGGAAGCTCTATCTCCCTGAGTTGGACCTCACTTGTGCCGTGTGCTGCGAAATCTTCAAAGACCCAGTGGTCCTCAAGTGCAGCCACAGTTTCTGTGCATCCTGCCTGCAGCAGTACTGGAGTCGACAGAGACGAAACCGTGACTGTCCTCTGTGCAGAACCCAGAGTGTGGATGATCCCGTTCCTAGTCTCACCCTGAAGAACCTGTGCGAGTCTTATACACATGAGAGCGAGGAACCGGAGGAGACAGCGGAAGAGCTGCCCGGTGAACCAGGGGAGTTGTGCCCTCATCATGGGGAGAGGCTCAAGCTGTATTGCCTGTCAGATAAGGTGCCTATCTGTGTTGTCTGCCATACCTCAAGAAAACACAAGCAGCACGAATGTTGTCCTGTCAGCGAGGCGATTGTGGATGTGAAGGTAAATATTTCACTTTCCTGATCAAATAAGGACTTGAGATTGAATAATGATGCCTTTTTTCTTGGGGCTCCTTTACTAAGTTTATACAGAGTTTCTGTCACAAGTCATTATGCTGAAGGATGTTACAAGCCTAAAGCGAGATGAACAAACCTTCTAATGAATTTACTTTGAATTATTTACTCAGGAGAAAATGAAGTCCACTCTCAGCTCACTGCAGGAGAAGAGGGAGGCGTTTGACAAAAGGAAGAAGAACTATGAAGACACTGTGACCTACATTCAGGTGTGGTGATAATCTGTCAAACTATGGGTTAAAATTCCTAGTAAGTCACTTTATTTAGTGGCTGTCAGTAAACTCATTTCCAAGCCATGCTTAAGCAGATTATTTTACAGGTCCAGGCTCGATTTGTGGAAAGACGAACCCATGAGGAGTTTGAAAAACTTCACGACTTCCTTCACGCTGAAGAGAATGCCAGGATGGAAGCGCTGAAGCGGGAGGAAGAGCAGAAGAGCGAAGAGATGAAGCAGAAGGTTGAAGAAATAGAAAGAAAAATGGCATCTGTGTCCGAATCCATCAGAGTTTTGGAGGAGGAGATAGCTTTGGAGGGCATCTCAGTCCTTCATGTAAGTTTGAAATGAGACTAAAGAAGGAACACTTTATATTTTTTCCCCCTTAAATGCTAAAGTGAATTTGCCTTTTAATTTTGTCTTTTAGAACAGTAAGAGGACTCTGTTAAGGTAACGAACAGTTTAATATTTGTTTTATTCTTTGCTTAACTTTCATAATGTGTTATGTAACCTGATTTTTTTGTGTTTTCTGCAGTGCTGATTGTCCTGTTGAAGATCCCGTTATGCCTCCAGGAGCACTCATAGACGTGGCCAAACATGTTGGCTCTATGATGTTTTATGTGTGGGAGAAGATGCATAAAATTGCCAAATACAGTGAGTTTAACCATAATGTGCTGCTTGATTTAAACTCTGAGCTGGAGTTTGAGTTTGTCATGAATTCCCAAGGTGGAGGAAAGGTTGAAATGTTTGACTGAACTACAGCCACAGTAACTACAGCTGACAATCTGCCATGTTTCCTTCAGCCCCAGTAACTCTGGATCCCAACACTGCTGCCCCATGGCTCATTCTGTCAGATGACCTCACCAGCGTCTGTGACAGCGATGAGAAACAGAAGCTCCCAGACAACCCGGAGAGGTTCGACCCCGACACCGGTGTGCTGGGCTCGGAGGGCTTCACCTCAGGAAGGCGTACCTGGGATGTGAATGTGGGAGATAATACTGCGTGGGTTGTCGGCGTGGCTAAAGAATCTGTCCAGAGGAAAGAGAAAGTGTCCTCGGTCCAGAAAAACGGCTACCTGTGTGTGTACTTCTACCACAAGATGTACTTTGCGGGTACCTCCCCTTTAACGCGACTAAACCTGAAAAGGAACCCGCAGAAGATCAGAGTGCAGCTGGACTGTGACAAGGGCAAGGTTTCTTTCTATGACGCGCACAACAACACCCATATCTACACCTTCAAACAGGCAATCACTGAGAAAGTCTTTCCTTACTTCTGGGTCGGTTGTCAGCAATGTCCTTTGACGGTTGAACCAATGGAAGTTGCCCTGAGTGTAATTGAAAGTGCAACTTAGTTACTCTGTGACTTTGAGAAACTCATCAAATTAAATGTCAGATTATTTGCCACTTTTCTTTCCTGGTTCAATGCAGTGTTCTTTGGTTCTTCTTAATTTAAAACTCAATGAACACACTGATCAAGGTACTTAAGATTCAGTGATTGGTAACTTGAATTAGAGCATTTTTTTTTTTTGCATTAATAATCTATGAATTATTCATTTGTTTATTATCAGCATATAAATTGTGAGGTTAAAAAATAGTACAGATTAATTACTTGTATGTAAGTTTTAAAAATGATTATGCATGTCATTGTCTACACATTCCTCTCTTATTTTGCTGTATTACTAACTACTAATGTATGGAAAACATCAAATGTGCTTTATGTGCACATACTACTCATGTTTTACAGTGCTAATTTACAAATAAAATATTTGCAAGTATTGTGGCCTCCCTTGATGATGTGTCACCAGCCAGTCCTTACTGGACATAGACCTGGAGTCGGAGAGCAGCCAGAGTTTTCTTTAGCGTCTGAGGTGAGCCTATATGTTTGGTCAGATGTGACGTCTGAGATTTTATTACCTGCTTCCTAAGGGCATGATTTTCAGATACAGTTCATCTCCTGTATATAGTTTTCAGGTCTGACACGTCTCTCGTCATCCACTTTTCAAGTTTCCATTTTTTTTCTCTTAACTACACGCTGCGCACCATGCTAACATGTGCCACGGATTTGCCTAATAGCTCTCTGGAAATCACCAATTTGATCCAAAATACTACTTTATGGCTGTCAAACTGTTTTATTTTGTGTTTTTTGTAGATTCAAATAAATAAAATGGAACACAATGTGTGTTTTTGGAACAGGCTACTGGTAACAGAGTCCCCAAAGATACAATTTAAAGTTGACCGCGATGAGTACAAAACAGTATTATTCTTTGAGTTGGGTGGCTATTTAATGCCTGAATGATTCATAGGCCAGTATTGTGTGCCTTAATAGGGTGAAGGACTGGACTGAAAATGAGTAAAATGTCCAAAGAAAAACTTTGAAAGAGTTTCAGAAAACCTGTCTTTGAATTAAAAATCACAAAGACAGAATATGCTGGGCTTCAAAATCAGCTTTTATGTAGCAGCTGTTTGTAGTTCTGTTCAAAATGCAGTGAAAGTATCCATTTTTTTAAAAAAAAATTCCTCTCATTTTTAGTGGGGTTTTTTTTCTTGGTATATGAACAGCCTTTGCACACCGTTCACTTTCACCTCCCTCTGAACTCTACAGCCTGGCGCATTGAAGCTGACCGTCTTTTGTATAAAGAAGGGTTTTAAAGCCATATACATAAAAGCTTCTTTTTTTTCCTGCAACTTTGACTCAGCAAAGTTTAGAGGCCTGAGGCGGACTCACGGTTAATGTAAGCCAAACTCGTTAAAAGTCTAATTAGCTAGTCATAGTGCCTTGCTACGGGTGTATGTAGCTAGCAGGTTGAGTCGTGTGTTGTAAAGGCTCAGTTAAGTTCTTTAGAGGTTATGTTGTGGAAAGCTGTTTTGCCTTCAGACCTGCCGGGCCTTTAAATAATTGTTTAACTGGTACTAATGAGTCCAAAGTGTGCCGAGAAAATATCTCCCACATCTTTACATCACCTCCACCTGAGGGTATTGTCTCCATCTTGCCTTGATGTTTTTTTTATGCCAAATTCTGACTGTACCATCTGAATTCACAACATAAATTCAGGACAATCTTTTATTGTACACCTTTGGTGAGCCCATGTAAATTGTAGCCTCAGTCTCTCATTTTTAGCTGGATGTGACGCTGTGTGGTCTTCTGCAAGGTTCAGTGTGTTGTGAATTCAAAGATCCTCATGTTTGTTCTTAAAAGTGTTTATTTGTTTGCCTTTCTTACATCAGAAGTTTCAGAAATTCTCAGATTGGCCTGTCTGGCAGTAAACTATGGTTGTTGCATGAATGCTACTGTGTGACTGGCTGAGTAGATATTTGTGGGGAGCAGCAGTTGAGTGGGTCTAGGTATTAAAGTGGCTGGAGAAAGGTTTTACAGAGCTGGCTTTAGTTCTGTTCAAAATTATGAAAAATAGTGCATTTATTCAATTATTTTCAAACTTAACCATCAAATCTCAAAAGTTGGGGAGTTTCGTGGCAGTAACTGCTAGTTAAAATTCCTGTTCTCTTCATTTGTAGTGTCTCTACGTCACTATAACCTTGTGTTTGTTCCAGTTTGCAAAAAATAATTGTTAAAATTGTTCTTGGTTAGGAAGTCCAACATGGCTGGAATTTCATGCACAAGGGCAACAAAGAGAAAGTTGTCTGGTAGTGCTAAAGCTGCAGAACCTGCATCCAGGTCCTCCAAAGTCACCTTTCTGAGCCCGTCTCTCCTCCTCTTTGAAATCCCTGCTGACGCCGACACCAGCCTCCCAGTGTGGAAGGCCATGAGAACCGAGCAAGCTGACATCACCTGGACCGTCAAGCCCTATGGCCTCAGCATTAATATAACACCTCCGACCTCTAAGAAAGGAAAGCATTCTGCTGCCAGCAAGAGTGAAAGCTCTTCCAGCATGGTGCAGACTGCAGGGCTGTCTTCTAGCATCCTGCAACCTCAGATCTGCATTCAGCCCACCACTCAGCAGCAATCGCAGAGCAGCTCCTGTGTGCTGCTTACCTTCCCCCAAAACACACAGTCTGTGTCACACCCCCCAAGTCCTATTCCAGTCACTTCACTTATTGTCTCCTTGCCGGTCATTATTGCCCAGGCCCAGCATACCAGTCAGCCTACTGCTCCTGCCAACAAAGGGTCCATATCCTCCACCCAAACGCCAAGTGGAACCCCTACCAAGCAAACCACCAAAACCCCATCTAAAGTGCCTGTCTCATTTCACACAAAAGGCTGCTCTACCATCCAAATCTGTGACGACTTCCTCCTTGGTTTGTGTTCTGCAGAGGAGAAGTGTAAGATGCACCACACTCCCTATCCCTTTCACTGGCAGCTGTGGTGTGTTGCCAACCGCCAGTGGGTGGACATTTCTCCTCGCTCTCAGGTCTTGCTGGAGAGGATGTACTGTGACGTCAATAAGGATGCCATTTGCCTCAAAAATGGGTGAGTAACAGGGTAGATCTTTTGCTAAAGTCTGCAAATTAAAAAAAGAAAAAGATGGGCTTTTTTGAGACAAAAATCACAGTTTGTTTGTGGATTCTTTGTGTAACTTCAGAACACTTTCTTTAGGAATGAACGCTACACTTTGAAATTTGACTCAATGAAACTGGATGACTCTTCCGTGTATGATGGAGTCAGGCGACTATCTAACACTAACAGTAAGATCAAGAACCCTCATTTTGCCAGCCAATCGAAAATCTACTGGTGGAACATCAGTTGGCAAGAGTACAACACGGTGATCTTCTTTACCTCTTTTTTCTAGTTTCTTTACTCCTTTCTGCCATTTTCAACACATCAAAAGCCTCCACCAGCTTTGTTATTTTTTAACTGGTTCATTTCTTCATAGAGCGTGTCTGCCACATTGCTAAAAAAGATGAGCGAGAAGGAGTCAGAGTGTTTCTTCAGTGTCGGCTCACAGAAGTACAAGGTGGACTTCACTACCATGATCCAGACCAACGTCGCCACAGGGTTCCAGAGAGGCGTTCGCTGCAGACCCGCCTACCGCTCTCTGGATTCTATGAAACCTTACTTGCAGTTGGTGTCCTGAGATGCGTTTTTTTTTTTTGCATTTGTTTACATCTTCTTTTAAAATCAAGAGATTCTGTTCCTTTAAAATTATTTCATGATGTTCTCCCATCCCTTTCCCATTTACTCCCCACACCCAGGACAGGAGTCCTGCCTGACTCAGCGGAACCTGACAGTAATCCTCCTGAGGCCAACTTTAGTGTAGATCCTCTGGACGAGTTCAGTTCCTGGTACCCTCCGGCGTGGTGTTGGGCTTCAGAGCAGGATTACAGTCTAGTGGATGTTCCTACAGGCACTCTGGCCTATAAACGGGTTCAAGAATTCTTCAATGAGAGCATGCCTGAGACAAAGGTGGACATCATCAGCATCCAGCAGGTCCAGAACCTATTCCACTGGGACAAGTACCAAAGGTCCAGCTAAGTTTGAGTTCAATTTTTAATCATGACTAAAACTAAGAAAAATTGGAGGGAAATTTGATGTCCTTATTAACTGTTTGGATATTCGGAAAGTCCTTTTTCTAAACGTCATTTATTGGATGAAATACATTTGTAACATGGATAAGCATTGGTTCGGCTAGTAGTAGGATCTGGGCTCGTTTCCTCCTGTTTTCATCCATTGTTTACTTTACTAGACAGTTCTATGGGTTCCTTACAGCGGATTCAAATAATTATTTTGTTGGAAGTTAAAGCGTAAAATATCACAAAATCTTGTTCTTGTTCATGGTGATATGCATGCCACACTTACACAACTCGTTCCAGGCAAAAGCTATACATGCAGAAGCAGCGTGGAAAGGCCACCGGGAGTTTAGAGCGACATCTCTTCCATGGGACCACCAAAGAGGCCTCAGAGGAGATCTGCACCAGCAACTTTGACCCTCGAGTGGCCGGGGTTAACGGAGTTTCCCACGGTCATGGCACATACTTTGCCACCGCTGCCTCCCACTCCCACATGTTCTCAGCCCAGTTCGGGCCAGATGAAGTTTGCCACATGTTCCTTGCCAAAGTCCTGGTGGGAAAGGTAACTGTGGGTAGGAGCCACTACCGCCGTCCACCTAAGCTCACCTCCAGGAAGAAGCAGCATCGTCTGTATGATGCCTGTGTTGACAACGTGAACCTTCCCACCATGTTTGTTGTTTTTGACAGCTGTCAGTGCTACCCCTACTACCTAATCAAATATAAAAACCTACCCAAAGAGATAGACATTTAATGAGGATGAGGACAGGGGCCTCAGCCGCTAATTGTTCAACAGAAATCATGTTCCAGTTGCAAGAAAACCTAAAGTGTTAACAAATCCAGTATATATTGTTATCAAATGCTCCGTTTAGTTTGATAAAATATGCCATATTCAGTTTGTTTGCAATGAAGTTCTTGACAATAGTGAAGACAGTGTTAAAATGACAACATATTCTGTATCACTTAATTTTTCAAAATGCCTTTATTTTTGTTATTTGAAGATTTTACAATAAACACTTTTTTCCTTTTTTTCTCTCAAATCTGTTCAATGAAATTCATTTCTGTAATGTTTATGAAATTAAACACTAAATGCATTCACCTCAGTATAAGAAAAGAAAAGCATGTTTGATCAACTGCTGGTATGTTTTCATACAGCCAAACGAGCTGACTGTTTGTTCCAAAGGTCAGACTGGAACGTGTTTCATCAAAGACTTCTTTAGTAAAAGTATATACAGAATATTTTTCTTCAGAACTTAATTGCACACTTCCTTGAACAGGAAACAACAGGGAAATTCTAATAATTTAGCTTATGCATGAAAAATCATGGCTCTTTGAAGGATCCAGATCAAATTGTTTTAAAAGTATCTGACACTGCTGGCCATAAAAAAAAAAAATCCCAGTTCAGTCCATCTAAGAACAAACTCTGCATTGAACAGATAACATGTTCGGGACAGTGATGAACCAAAACACCACATTAAATCCCTGCCAATGAAAATAATAACCCCCCCTTATCAAATTTGTTTAAAAAGGGAGAAAAATAAGAGTTGAAGTGATGTTTAACTTCCAAATAGTATTGTAAAATTCCATATCTTGAAATGTCATTGAATAATTTAAGACTGTAAGAACGGCTCAAATAAGATGATAATCCAACTAGCCAAGACAAAATCACAGTCACAAGATAAAAAAAAAAAATTCACAAAACCCCCACCTTTCACACAAGGATGTTAGAGTGATAACCACAATGAAAAAATATCAGAATTAGCTATTGATAAAAGGCAGATTAAAACATACGTTATATGATTTAAGATGTAAACAAGGATTAAAAAAAGTTAAACTAGTGTTGAGGCTGTGATGCCAGTTCCTTAAATAAAGTACAGCAACTGTGCGTTTCTGTTCTGGCAACATCTAAAGTTGGGCCTGCAGGTGGTGCCAGAGGAAAGGCCATCATGTTACATAGTTCAAAATGGTTTACAGTATGAATTGTAGATGACAGTTATTTTTTAAGCTAAAAAACTTAGTGGAATGAAAATATAAAAGGCAACAAAAATATGTGAAGAATAAACATTTCACATATCTTCAAACAGGTTCATAAATATCAGATCAGTTCTTTTTGCACTTGGTGTCTAATAAGAGCACCTGTCTCCAGCACAGATTATTCATTTGCATTTCCCTTTTAGTCTCTACACACGTGTACATATACACATAAACTGTACACAGGTTAGCAGACGTTTAACCAACCCTGATACGACAGACATGACATGTGGGTGGGGGGGACACGCAAAAACTGAGTTCCTGGAATTTACCGGCAGAGCACCAGCACCTATTCACAGGCCAGCTTGCTGTCGAAGCTCGACAGGCCAATGGCAAACGCCTGAAGAGCGCACATGGGATAGTTGTAGTCCAGAGTGAAGACGTCTTCAGCAACTCTACCAAACTGCATAACAATGTAGTCGGCTAGAGATAGAGGGGGGTAAAAATAAAAAAGGTCGATCAGTGTGTTTATGGTGTATGTTTTAAATATTTCAAGACATTCTGCAACATCCTATAAGCAGCCAAATTATTTAAACTACTTAAACATAACTGAGATTAAAGATACTCACGGTCATTATCGTGAACTATCTGGAAGTTTTTGACTGATGCCTGAGTCACACGGCCATGGAAATTTAGCACATAAGACTGGGTGTCATCGTTCCACACGGGTGCCTTGTTGTGCAGCTCGATCAGATTTTCAAGCGAATGGTTTTGCCACCTGCTCAGGAGACTCTCCTGCTCCTATCATACAAATACATCCGATTTCAGTCTTTAATCTTATTAGGAATGAATCAAACTACACATTAAACTCACACACCAGGACTTTTGGACTTTTGCATTCTAACAGCATTTGTGAAATGTTAGACTGCTAAAGCTAAACAGCTTTGGATTCAAATTAATCTTTTAGTCATTTTATACATGAAGCATTCGGACAACACGTTGCACATTTAAGGGCAAATTCTTTGAGTTGTTAAGCTTTGCATAATTCTGTTACTGACAGACTCACATTTTGGGGCCTTACAGGGAGCCTCTCAAAGTTCATGTTCATGCCAGGGATGATTACAGTCATTTTGCGTGGTCCTTTGAATCCCAGCACATTGGTTTCCTGCCAAAAAACACAGAGAGTGTGACAATTTTACTAAATATATTTAATGAACAGGCAACACACTAAACACACTGCTAGCCTTTTGTCATTCACTCACATAGCAGATGGCAGCCAGTTCCTGTCGTGTGTTGCTTTCTTCCAGCAGAGCCCCGGGGTTTTTACACGGATTGGTCCCGTTGTCGTACACTGTGAATTTAGTGCCCATGAGGTTGGATCTGATAGAAAACAAACCGGTCATGAAATGTTTACACCTTTTCATATTTTTCAGATGCTGGCAGCATTTTGTTTCACATTTGAGTCATGTGGATTGGCAGAAAGCAACACACTGTTTATTTTCTAAATATCAAGAAAACAGCAACTATTGGATGCTGCAGTTTATTCTAACTGTTAGCAAGCAGAAAATCTTTGGAATCACATTGAATGTTATATTGAAAAAAAGAGGCAAAAGTGAGAGGCTACAATGTAATCCCACAGGTCAACTGTCCAGACCAAAGTGAATGTCGTTGTCTTTGCCACTGATGGGCTCAGACTGTCAACATTATGAAAAGGATCCCTACAGAGATGTGTATCTCACATCAAGAAGAAGTCTCGCTCTGAAATCTCACCGGAGGTGAGGTGTTGCTGGAAGAAAAAAGTGTGAATGTGAGTGAGAGTTGGAGGAAGCCAGGCACGGAAGAGAAGAGAAGCTTCCTGTTCAGTAGTTCACGGTTTGTGATTGAATTTCTGAAATCAGGCAATGGTCTGCTACACTTTACTTTATTTTTGCCAGGCACACACTGGTGACCAGTTGAGCTACAAATGGATGGACAGATGAAATGTTTTCACTGCCTATTTTGACTGGAATCAATATTACCAATCAAATAGAAAAATGAATCACTTATAAGAGCTGCCGGATACAGAATGCAGGTAATGCTATTAATTAAAGGTATTTTGTTCACATGGTATCAGTTGACATTAAAACAATAAATATAATTAAAGGTGTGCAATCAGCAAATAATACCTTATTAATGCAGGTCTCTGTGGACACAGGGAGGGTGGATTTACCTGAGTTTACCTATAAAGCTCTCTCCCTCTCGTGACAGGTCGGTAGCATCCACTGAAATAAGGTAGTTGGATGTCTTACTCTTCTTCCTCTTTCTTCCTGCCAGCAGAAACACCTGGAACGACACAATAAAGCAGACACATGTATCTAATGAAGGCTTTTGTTTATAAATGTTACATTGTACAACAAAAATGATGATTCTTATTCACAACTTTAATGGCCCACGCATGTATCGCACCTTCTTGCAATCCTCTTTCTCCATGTGCATGTAGTAAGTGGGGTAGAGGCCGCGGTCCATACCCTTCTTGTCACGGGTGATTCGGCATTTGACTGTGACGCCACGTGGTGCTGGGCGTAAGACAAACTCCTCCAGATTCGCCACATCGGCTAGTAAGTTTTCCGCTGTGGGTGATCCTGGGGTAACCAGATCCTGGGACAAATTAATATAGTCAGCTACTTTTAAAAGAAAAAAGAAAAAAAAGAAGCATTTTAGATAATAGTGAGTATATGAACTAGTGTGCGTAGGCTTTACAGGAATGTCCTTGCCACTAGTAGCTGAGGCAGGCCTGTTGCTGTCTGTGTGAGAGGACCGAGAACGGGTCCGTTCTTCCTCCAAGTCTTCCTCGTGCTCACTGGCTTCATCAAAGTTCATGCTTTCGCAGAGACCTGGTGAGAGACGTGGGAGTGTGGTGTGAGGGAGCTTTAATTACACACGAAGGTCTTTACAAATTCTCCAGCTAAGAAACCCATTCATACAAAAACAAAAGAGGAAAATGAAACCCAGATGCTCTGCGTACATTCTCCACAACAAAAGAACCTCAGTCATTATTTCGTTCCAGGGGTTCCTTCAGTTTTGGTTCAAAACGCTCCACAGAAGATTTTACCAGTTTTTTGGGTTCATCTGCGGTCTTTGATATATGAGAAAAAATTCCCAAGAAGTGATGCAATACTTAGGAAATAGTTGAAGCAAAAAATAGAGCATTATACAGCTGAAAGCACATCCTTTCATATTTATCTGAAACATTCAGGGGGAGGGGGATTTCTTTTACATCAGCTGTTGAAACCATGACAAATGAAATGAAAGGATGAAGACTTGTGAAAGTGAATATCAAAAAGAATGTGATTATTTAGCATTGATTCTTATTTATTCAACCAAAAGGCCACTTCTCTGGCCTAAAGAGTACTTTTCCATGTCAGTTACTGGAAGGCTCATATTTATGACAATAAATGAAGCTGATGTGCAGCTACTTGTGCAGAGACAGCTCCATGCAGTCATGCAGACATAAACTGGGGCTTGCACAGTGCAGACAGTCGGGACTGTCTATCTGTCTCCTCACTGATAATTGGATTTATCAGCCAGGATGCAGCTCTTGGCTGCAGCTATATCCCACTGTAATGTGTTATCAAAGTGTAAACTCATATGAAAGCTGTGTGTTTTCACTACATTGAAGTATTATTTTTTATTAAAATCTAATTAAAATTGGACTTGTAAAAGAAATGCTTGACCAGAAATGGCAATAATGATACCAAGATTACTCTAAATTGTTATACTATACAGCTGGAGTCCTAAATACTGCAATCCAATCTACAGTTTGAAGTAAATGAAGAACTTTAGATTTTAAATCACAGCAATCAAACTGACTACTGTGAGGATATACTGCTGCAGGAAAATGTGGGTGAACAAGTGTGGTTCTGACCGACAAACCAAGGAACGCTGCTCATAGGTAGAGATCTGTCGAACACAAGTAGGCTTGCTTAAAATCGTACCCTGCTTTATCCTCATTTTTTTTGCATCTTAGCTGTTCCTTCATTCACAAAATGAACATCGTGTTATATTCAGTGAGACTTGGCGATTCAGAACATAAACCCATCAGTGATGTGTTTACAAATGCAACAGATGGAGGAGATCAAGGCCAGTTTTCCCAATCAGACTTCAGGGAGTGACCAGACGAGTTCCTCCCTGCTGCCCATTAAAAGGAATGCAGAACCTTATTAAACAAATCCAATTTCACGTTAATAATATTCCTGCTTTTAAATACATGGGGGTTTCTTCTTTTGCATACAAAAAGCATTCTGTCCTCAAATATTTGTGCCTCCTCCTGACACTGATCAGTTAGACTAACATATCCTGGGCAAGTTCCAGCGTAAGAGAAAACATTAAGCTATGCAGCACTAAACCAGATGGATAATGTGACAGTAAAAACAGCAAAACACAACCCCTATTGTGCAGTATTTACAAGTGATGCGCCCCAAATATGCTGCTAATCCTGTGAAAAAGCAGGAAGCATCATGGAATACAGAATGCAAATGTTAGCTGCCCTCTAACAGTGACTCCAGGGCTCCAATTAAAAAACCCACACAAAGTTGTGTCAGCTACTGGCTTATGAAATCAACCATCTGGAAATGTCAAAGAGGCCTAACATTTGACTGAGCAAATCCAAAAAAGACATACAGCATTTCCAGATAATTATTATCACACGGCCAAGAAGGATATTAAATTCTACAGCGAGCCAAAAGTGAAGATGTTGGATGACATCAAGGAGCTGATTAAATATGAATGTATTTCAAAATGTCTATTTCTTCCATTTCCCAAGGCACCATGGTAATATGGAAGACAGGCAGCCAAAAATACCTGCTGGAGCTCTTTGGGGCAGGCTCGTCTGCTTAACTGAGCTAACATTAACAATGAGGTCTTACATTATTGAGAAGCACAATGACACTTTCTATTGCGTCACACTCAAGCCTTTAAAAAAGGTATGAAAAGTAACCCAGCTTCTGAGTTTCTCAGCAGGATTCAAATGAAATCTTAAAAAAAACAGTCATGTCTTGAGTTTGTGGGCACAAAGTGGTAACACACGAGCTACATTATGACACCTGCAGAACTGCATGATGTTGGTACTGTTTAAACGCATGCTAACCTTCATATAATGAGAAATTTGTTTTTGCTGCAGATGAATCTGAAAAGTGCAAAAGTCACTGTGAGCTTGATTTTTATACAATTTCCTGAAATTGTACATATTCCCATCAGCTGGTTGGCAGGTGTGGGTGGTAGTAGTTCTAATGATGCCACAAACAAACACTGCAGTGTGAACAATGCCCTTATCTATTATTTAGTGAACCAGTTCTCACTGCATTACCATCAATCATACCACTCACTCCACATGCAGCAGCAGAGTGCTATCAATTTGGTAGATGTCAAAAAGTCTGACTTTGTTTAACAGCAACTTCTTACCTGCAGTGTCATAAATACACATTTTTTCCTTTATAGGTAAAAACTGTAAAGCTGAGAAACGTAAGAAAAACCCTGAGAGTAACCACAAGTAAATATCTGATGCTACTCTCTTCTAATAAAAAAATCACCAGGGGACTCAACACACACACTAACAAAGTAAATAAGTAAGCAGGCAAACAATAGTTGTTCCATTTGACTTTACTGCAGGGTTCAGAATAATGATTTAAACCCAGGATCCAGTACAAATCACCTTGCTTCTGCAGCAGTTCGTGGATATCTGTCTTGGGCTCCAGCAGCGTCTCAGTGTCTCCGTCCCTCTCAGGCTCTTCAGCAGCAGGGGACTGGGACTGAGACTGAGACTCAGGCTGGGACTGAGACTGGGACTGGCTCACTGACAGGATTTGAATTTTCATTCCTATATCAGGAGGTTCTGAGCTCAGGAAGGCTGCTGGGCCATCAATACCTACAACACAGGAGAAGGTGGAAGACATGCATGAGCTGTTAATTTTCCCTTAACTGGGTCCAACCAAGCATATCTAATGAATCTACTAAGTGAATCTATTATACACATTTCCAAATCCATATTTTTATCTTGGATTCCAGTGTAGGTTTGCGTGATTTGCACTTTAGACTACGGTAATTCTTCTTTTTCTCATACTGCAATTAGTTTGAAGTTGGTACAGAAGCAACAAAAGGCTGGAAAAGTAAGTGGCACTAAAAATAACATGTGGAGGTCAACATGTCAGTAACATGACATAGTATAAAAGAGCATCTTAGAGAAGCAGCTTGTCAGAAGTAAAAATGGGAAGAGGTACACCATGTTCTTTAAAATATAATATAAAATTGTAAAGGCCCCAAATATCTCCTCTCATAATCAGATTTAGAGAATCCAGGGAAACATCTGTGTGCAAGAAACAAGGCAGAAAATCAATACTAGATTGCCTAGAACACTAGAAAATCCTGAAAATGAAATAGGATTTATTGTGAACTGAACTAAAAAAAATAGGGGGAAAAAACCCTTGACTGAAGTGTGGTTTGGTAGTTTAACCGTGCTGCTCTATGATGTGCCTAGCCTAAATTAAAAACAGTCAAATGCTGAACATTGTATACTTCCAACTGAAGTTACTTTTATGTAAAGAGGAAACAGTGTGTGACAATGCCTAGACTATGGGGATTTGATTAACATGCCTTTATGAATGACGTAAAAAATGCTGCACATGTTTTTTCTCACCATCTATTATGACATCATTGGTGACATTGAGTTGAGATTCGACTAGTGGGGCTTGCTCTTCACCACGCCGTGCCCTGGAACGCCGGGGGCGAACCTCTGTGTTGGGCTGGACCATCAAATGTTGCTGACGTTTTTGCCGCTGCTTCTGCTCCAGCAGTGCCCTCTGTGGACCAAACAGGGGAACAGAAATGCTGTGTAACCTAATTCTAGGTACAAATATACGTGACTTTCAGGACATGCAACTGGAAAACTCACTTCATGCATAATTAGCTGGCATGTATTAAATGATGGAGGTTGGGAAGATTAAGCCAAGCTGGAAAACATCAACACAACAAGCTATAGGTAATTACATTAGTATGGATGATGAGTTACAACCTGTGTCTCTCAGTAGGTGCTGCAAATGACCAGGACAATAACAGAAAAAGAAAAGAAAAGAAAGGAGCACTGGTCGTTGCATTGCATAATGCTATTCTAATACTACAGGTTAGAAAAATTGGATTTCTACATGTGAGATTTTGTGCCATAAACAAGTATTGGACAAACAAAAGCTTTGATTTTCTAAAGGCTTATCTGGGAACCGTGGTTACCTGTACCAAAATGCACAGAAGTCCATCCAAGAACTCATTAAAGTATTTTAGTTATTTTTACTTTATCTTTGAAGAAAATATTCCAGTGGAGAGATAAAGCCATACAAGGTCAGCTTAGTGAGTCACACCATAATACAATACGCAGTCTTCAAAAGAAAGATAGCTACACACAGTCCAGACCTGTAAGGCAGCAGAACACATTTTGCTGAGCTACTAATCAGAACAGGAGGACATTTGACATGCAATAACAGATAAAGCAATTGTGCAAACCATTTCAAGGTATAGAAAGCTGTATGCACTACAAAAACTATATGTAATGCAGTACACAACTCAGTTTCAGTAAGGGTAGAAAACTGACGTTCATGTTGTATTCACCCGCCCCACTGTGACCTGACTTAATACTGATGCCAAAAGGCAGACTAAATAAAAAATAAGCCCATAATAAAACACAACAACCAAAATAAAAAATAAAAAAATAATGGGGGCTGTGAAAGCTTACAGTAATGTTCTGTAGTTTGGTGAACTGAAGAATGCCCAACGTAACAAGGGTCTGATAAAGTAATTAGCTGCTTCGAACATCATCACTGAGATGAGGTTTCTTTCGACTGATTACTCAGAACAGGTGTAACCTCTAGGTAGTGAAATTAGTCCACAATCATTTGCACTGTAGTTTCAGTAAGGATAGAAAACTGACTATGTTCATGTTGTATCCACTTGCCCTAAAACCCACTGTGGCCAGAGCAGGCGATGGATTATGCAAGCACATTAATTAGCGCACCAAATGCACAACAACAATTCCTGTTTAGTGTTCAGTCAGCTGGGAGAGACCGAGAAGCCTTGTCTCATATTTGGCAGACCAAACAGCTTTTTAGACTTCAGTCATTCTAACACTCGAGGAAATCATTTTCACTAGCCGTAATGTTTTTCTTTTTTTGTTTTTTGTTTTTAAAAAGAGAAAATTGAATCTTCTTATCCTACAGTGAACATGAAAAACATCCAAAAAGCAAACTTTAAGAAAGAATTGGTACTGGAAGCATTTGTTTTTTTACTCTTTCGCATATGAAAAATCCAAGAGCTGGACCCAGTCGTTATCATTTCAAAGAAAGAGCAGATCTGTGTTCTCCCTTTATTGCTATACATAAAAGGAGACAAATGAATAAAACATAATGCAACATTATCATAATGAACATAATTAGGTCTAGTGTAATGAATGAAAGTGGGAATGCTACCAGATTTCACATTGCACAATAATTCCTCTTCATTAAGATACTGACTACCGATTTGAGGCAAACCACAGCTTTAACTTCAAAAGTTGCTGCACATGTACTCCCAGCCTAAGATTAATCTGAGCAGTTTGTTTTGTCTTCCATTTTTTCTATTTTAAGCCAACCCATTGTAATATTCAATTCTTTTGTATAGCGTGAGTACTTGGCATTTTCAACACAGGATGTGACTTCATTCAGGTTTTCACAATCCTTCCTATGTGACCCAAAACACCGGAAAGAACCAAGCAAAGAACGTGGGTTAAAAGACACTGATTTAGATATAATGTACATTTATATTTACATGATGAAAAGAGGCCATGCAAACCCTCTACTGAAAAGAGAAGTTGAAGTACTGTTAGGGAGAGATAACTAAAAAATTTTTCTCTCACTGGCAGTACTGATTAAAAAACTTTGAGTCTACGTAAGCAACAGCCTCACACCTGCGTCTCACAAACAAGTCCTGATCTAAAAGACAAATAAACTAGAAAATGCATCAGAAAAAGAAAAAGAAGAAGTTACAAACCCGTTCCATTGATATTAAAAGTTAACAAGTTTTCTAAAGAATAAAGAAGATTCCACTTCTCTTTAAGTCAGATGACGATGTGTTCTCCCCCTAAAAGAAGCACTCCTGGTGGGCATGACTCTGTCGCCATGTCCTTATTTCCTCTTCTGGAGCTCAGTTTAAGAGTCAGTAAACTGTCAACCTGTTCCACTGCACTATGTGCTCCTCTAACACAAGCCAAATACCAAGCTTGTGTGTGTCTGTACGCGGGTGTGTGTATGTGTGTCTGTATGTACAGGCAGTCACCGTTGCTAACTGAATCAGCAATCATTAGCGCTCGAGCAGGAGAGAGATAGGGTGAGCGAGAGAGCACAGAAAGAAAGGAAAGAGAGAGCGAGAGAGAGAGAGAAAAGAGAGAGAGAGGGGGGGGGCTGGGAGGTGTACAGCTCCTTCAGTGCGCTTCACTTTCATCATATAAATACATATAAAATGTAATTATGATTTAATTTTTCAAAGCTGATCTCTTCTGTGTATGTTTGTTTGTTCTTGTGAGTTATCTAAGAGCATAGAGAGAGAGAGGGAGAGAGTGTGTTTGAACTCAGCTGAAAGCGTGCAGCACAAGTCAGCCACAATGAGACCTTGAAACACACACACACACACAAACACGCACACAGCCAGGCGCCTCACAATAAATCCACCTCTCTCTTTGAAGTCACCAATCTGAGCCCCCTACCCTTCTCCCCTGTTTTCCTTCTGCCTAATGTGAGATACTGGAGTAAGGCTTCCAGCTTAAAGCGCTGCACCACAGCTCTACAGCAAGGTTTCAGAAGATCACTCTGCATGCAGGAACATTAACTTTTAACTGTCTTACCATGTAACCCATAATGACTCCCCCCTCCACCCACCCACCACCATTGCCACACACACACAATTTGACTAACTGTCTGCTAATATAAGTCTGTGCATTGGGAGTAAATGCTTGTCGGTCTCTCATTTTAGTCATTGCATACACAAATTAAATGTCAATTGAATACTACATTTAGAAAAACAATTTGCATCTTCAAAACAATATCTAGTTGTATTATAGATGTCTATTAAAATCTCTCATTCAAACTGTGCTTTTTTTTTAAACGTGAAAACTATGCATTTAGACATAAATTTGAACATCCGTGAATCTGTGGTTTAGTGGTTCATTAGGGAAGGATAGAGGTGTCACAGTTTCATAACCCAGCATTATAACAGTAAAGCCAAAAAACAGAGGAGGTTTTCAATCCAACAACATTATTTAATAAAATGTATTTTGCTTTAACCATTCTTGCCAACCATAAGGAGCCCGTGGTGACCAGAGCAGAACACAAGCCAGGCCCCTTAATTACCCTGCAAAATCTTACCAGATGTTTAGAAAAGCACCAGAGGTTAACCCTCAAACTAAAATCTATGTGTGAGTTGAACTTCTGCATTAGACTCATTTGAGGACATGATCTTCAACAGATGCTCTTTGAAAGTGCAATTACAAAAGAGCAGAAATGCCACAAATTTTGAGAAATAGAACATCAAAAGCAGGATCTTTGAAAACCTGTGCTGTTCAGTTGTAGAAAATGTTTTGTTTCCCACCTGTTTTTCCAGCTTCTGTTGCATAAGACTGCTGCTGTCATTTTCAACACCACTGCAGAGAAAAGGAGAAGCAATATAAAGACACATTTTTTCAACAAAAATTGCATTTTCTTATCTAGCCAGTAGAGGGCATTACTACAGTTGGACTGATAGCTTTCTCTAATGAATTACAGATACTTTAGTAATTTTAGTGAAAGACAGCACATCTAAAATCTTAAGCACCCATCTTGAAAAGAGTAGCGTTGAAAACTAACTCCAAGGGAGAGGGACAAAGGGAAAAACACTGATCTTCTACTTACTGTTGAAACATGACATGACTCACTCTCTAATTATGCATGTGTCTTGTTTAGTTTTTTTTTTTTTTTTTTTTAAGAAACAGAGAGGGAAGAAGAAAAAGAAACAACACAATGCTCTAGCTGAGAGAAGCCCTTACAGTGTGGGGCCTGTGGGCATTTACCTTGGACACCTATCTGAAGGGACCAGGCAAATGTTGCTAAGCTACAGTGAAGAGAGAGCAGCAGTTGGCTTTCTCAAGTCGGAGTCAGAGACCTACGACAGCACCACTATCTCACCATCAAACACACACCCAAAACCAATAATGTGATGTAATGTGTGACTCCCATCCTCATGAACTTGAATGTTTCCTGTCGAGTAAATCTTTAAATATCTCATGCTCTGCTTGGCAGAAATGAGCCACGTAAGCTCATCAGATATCCAAAAAGCTTATCCTGACTCTCTGTTACACCTCTTTTAGTCACTCTCACATCCTTTACACATTTATGAGTTGATTGTAAATGAGGACACATGCTGCTTATGAATCTCAAGCCCAATGTTGGCTGACATCATAGTGCATGAAATCCATTTAGGAGACTTTAATACGTCTTACTACTAACACATCATATGTTCCCAAACAGCCAGCAAGAATAGTACCTTGCTACATAGTGTCAAAATTAGTCATCTTGCCCAAGTGTGTCATATTATCACGAATGAATCAAAGGGCTCCACAGCAGGTTATTATGGCAACTGAGCACAGGTTGTGGTGATAGAGAGGAGAGCTGGAGAATGGGAGATGATTTTAGTTTTTAATTTCCCAAGTCATTTCTTCAAATGAACTAACAGTGGGACCTGGGACACGTTGTTAATTAGTCATCCTAAAGAGGCTTTTACCAAAGAGCCTCAGATTTACAAATTCTCCACCTAATGTAACCGTACCCAAGGATCAAAGTATGGCATAAACAGCTCTAATTAAAATGTTTACCGTTCACTGAACTTTTCCATTAATAATGTTGTTTCCATGCTACAAGGCACTATCTGGTTAATTGCTAAAGACACTCTCTACAGCAGCTCAGTTTTCCTAATAGTTCCTTAAAACACATTTTTTTCCATTGGTACAGTGTAATACCCCTAAAGTAATTTGGCAGAATAGTGTGTGCCTAAGAGCCTAATGCACTGCTTGAACACATTAGAACATGACTGCTCTGATAAAGGCAGTAGCAAGAGATTAAAACATTTTTTGTAGCCAAGAGAGAAATCATAAGTAGTAAAGAGAGTTAATTCAGTTTTACAATAGACACCTCAAGGCACTTTATCCATTAAGGTAAAGACTGAACCTACAACCTAACAATCAGATGAACCCCTATGAGCTGGCATATCAGTGGAAAGAAAAAAATTATTTTTAAAAGGGACAGATCTCCAGCAGAACTAGAGTCAGGAAAGGGTAGCTATCTCCCCTTCTAGTGCCTGTTAGTTCTCTCGCTGTGGTGTTTTAAGAACAGCTGAAGGCTTTCACAGAGCTTTTTGAATTATATAAAATAAATGAAATTCAATTTAATTTATACAGCGCCAAATCACAACAACAGTCGCCTCAAGGTGCTTTATATTGTAAGGTAGACCCTACTATAATACATACAGAGAAAATAATCATATGACCCCCTATGAGCAAGCACTTTGGCGACAGTGGGAAGGAAAAACTCCCTTTTAACAGGAAGAAACCTCCGGCAGAACCAGGCTCAGGGAGGGGCGGGGCCATCTGCTGCAGCCGGTTGGGGTGAGAGCAGGAACCCAGGCTAAAAGACATGCTGTGGAAGAGATATAGAGATAATAACAATAATCCAACAAGTGCAGAGAGGTCCATTAACACATTGAGTGAGAAAGGTGACTGAAGAAGAAACACTCAATGCATCATGGGAACCCCCCAGCAGCCTACACCTATTGCAGCATAACTAAGGGAGGATTCAGGGTCACCTGATCCAGCCCTAACTAAGTGCTTTAGCAAAATGGAAAGTTTTAAGCCTAATCTTAGCAGCTTAAATCAGAATTCAGTTTGTGTTTTTGTTTATCTAGAAGCTGACCCATCGGAAATGGTAATTCTATGAATGAATGTGTTTGTCTGGCAAGGTGACCCCTCCAGTCAATCAGTGAGGACCTGTGGACTCTTGTTTGCTCCATGCTTATAGACATTAGCTGTCTTTATGTCTAAATCTGTTTGGGGCTTATGGTAGCCTAGTGGATGAAGGCAGTGTTTATAGCATAAGCTTAGATAAACGTGTCCATCCTTCAACTTCTGACTGTGTTGTTGACCAGGGTGATACTAATGATATCACTGATTACTGTTATATGTTATTATTTTTGCACTTACAGTCTCTGTGTATGTCTATTGGAGACGGGGAGGGAGAGAATGTTGAGAAGCTGAGTTTGCTCTAGTACAAAGCAACGGGTATCTTGGGGCCTGTCACAGAGTAGATACACCTGTGATCACAGTGGCTACTGTATTTTACTATTAGTGTCTGTCTCCCAAATCCAAACTGAGAGCTGGTTCCATAGAAGAGGGGCCTGAAAACTTAAGGCTCTGCCTCCCATTCTCGTTTTAAATTCTCTAAGAACAACAAGTACGCCTGCATATAAAGAGTTTTAATATTCTAGCCCCTAAATAACAAATATGGCAAAAAACAAACATAACAAATATACCCTTTAAATCACATTTATGATTCACTTTAAGAAATGCAAACCAAGTGAAAGACTTCCATATTTTTTAATATTTTGGGGGCATTTCCTTAGTCTATATTGGACAGGGACGGGTAAGCGTACAGATGAAAGTAGGAAGAGAGCAAAAGGGAATGACACACAGGAAAGGGTCCACACCGGAATCAAACCTAGGCCCCTCACACAAGAAGATCATTCTTTAATTGATGGCTGTCTGAAATATAACAGTTCTGCACTAAGGTTTTAAGTGCATTATTCAGTTTGTCATTTTCAGGTACTGCAACTGGAGTTAAATTTTTTGGAGTGTGTAGGTGCATACCTGGCTGTTGTGTTAGACGAGAAGCTGGCAGAACTGGAAGGTCTTTGGGAAAAAACCATACCGCCAGACGCATGGGGCATATGGAAAATAAACAAAAGAGTGAAACAAGTTTAGAGACAACACCAAATAGGAAAACCATAATGTCAATGTCATAACGATGTAGTGGCTCATCTGGCTCACGATTCATCACGATTCAGGGGTTCATATAATGTGTGAAGAACAGAAAGAAAGTAAAATGTTTCCTTGTCACTGGTTGGCTGTTTGAGAATAAATATTCACTGAGAAGCCAAGGACACTCGCAAACAGTCAAATCCAGGACGAAATCTCGCTCACACTGAAATGAATGAATTCTTTTTTAGAAACTGTAAGAAATGTACTTAAAAGTTATGCTATGAAAACAGGAAAAAGCAAAAGTGCTCATATAATGACAAATGTGACTTTGACCTTGAGGACAGTTTGGATGAAAATCCATCACTGTGTGCAACTTCGATTAAATTCTGACTGATATTGTAGGAGGAACAATGATTCTTGAATTGTGGATAGACACTTGGATGGAAGGGCATACAAGCCTATTATTTTAGGGCAGGGGTATCAAATATAAGGCCCAGGGGAGCAAATCAGCTCATCAAAGACCAATCCAGCCCTCCGGACTACTTTGGAAAATGTGAAGGAGGCACTTGATGTTAAATGCAACTGTTGTTGTGATTTGGCACTATATAAATAAAATTGAATTGAATTGAAATGAGTTTGACATCCCTGTTGTCGGGTCTATACTTTACAATTTATAGTGCCTTGAGGTGACCGTTGTTGTGACTTGGTACTATATAAATAAAACTGAATTGAAATTCAATTGAACTGAATTTGATGTTAAGTGGGCCAAACCAAAAATACTCCCTTTTGTGTCAGTAGAAAGAAATTAAGCTGTCCATCTAATCCCAATTAATAGAAGAAAAAGAAGTGCAGCTTCAAAGGTATGTCTCAGTTTTTCAATATGATAATGAGATGCTACTGCTAAAGATAATAACATCAAATAAATCTTCCAGAATGAATAAATACAGTTGTAAAATGACAGAAAAGGTTCTGCTGGCTCAAAAATACCCAAACTCTCCTGTCTCTTTATGTTCTTGGTAAATATGGACATGTGCATACACACAAACACAGTTACATGGTGCCTCATCACAGCAGTAAGCGATCGCCTCTTCATTAGTCCGTCACAGCTTTGGTGACAAGAGAAGGACGCGCCACTGTTGTCCCTTCCTTGTGTGTCAGTCCAAGGTAACCATGGAGATTCTTGCTCTGTCAACAGCACACTTCCACCAGCATTGATTAAAAACCTGCAGTGTGTTCTTGAGCCTCACTGTAATTGGAGGACTTTAGCACTCTGCTGTAAAGATTCACAGACTGACAAAGGGAGGAGCCTACCAAAGCACGTAATTGCAGCTGAGCTGTGCAAAATTTAAGTACTTATGCCTCTGATAAATTCTTTGTAGGAAATATATAAATAAGTTGCACAATGTTGATGTTTTAAATAATTGAAAGCTATTAATTTAACTGTGATAACTGTCCATAACTCTGCTGCTGGTTCAGGATATAAAAAAAAGGAAAAGCTGACCAGAAATGTTTGGTATTAAACCCACAAGAGTATTATCAGACCATGATCTGTTTTGTGTGTTGTTCATTTTAATTAAAAGCTTTCCACTCTGCCACTTTAAATGTTAATTTGAAAGTTGGATGAGTGTGACTTAATTCAGGCAATTCAGCTTTGAACTTAAGAGAGGGTACTCCATAAAATGAGGGCTGATAATGGTTTAATGCTTAATTCTAGTAAAACATACCCCAAAAATATCCACCCATCCATTCATCCACTTGCTCTTGCACCAGTTTATAATCAGGAAGAACTAAAATTGATACATGCATAGAAGCAGGTGCCTCAGACATTAGCACTATTACCTCACAGCAAGGTTGTCCTGGGTTATCGAGAGCTACGGTTTCTCTGGCCATGCAAAACATATTAGGTTCATACAACTTTTTGTTCATACATTTTACAAGATTGTCAAACTAGACTCTCTGATCGATAAAGCATAATAAACATATTAAGGTTAAATATAATTTACCCGTGTCCTTCTTGTTTTTCACTAAAAACACGACTGATTGTATTTAACATTAATATCTGAGCAACAGAAAAAGCACCTGCAGAAATGCAGCAACTAAATACTAAATCATACTAAATACTAAAATCAATGCTAATAATTAGAGCTGACTTATTTTAAGACTGATATCAATACCAATATTTGGTGACCGAAAAATCCAATATTCTAATATATATTTTTCTTTGAGACACACAAAGCAGTTCCCAAATATTTGTAAGTTTGGTTGTTTATTTATTTTTTATTTATTTAGTTTATGCTCTGAATGAGTCTTCCAGGATCAGCTGTTTCCAAAAGCATTTATTGCCAAAAGGGAAGTTGTACAGTGCCTTCTGGTGGACAAACTCTGGAACATCAACACTTATACCATGGTTCAAACGTGTTTTTTCCCTCTCTCTTCTTTACGTTTTTAATTTTCATTTATCGGACATTTTAAATGCAGATACCGACAGATCAGCAAATAGCTAATATTGAATAATATTATCAGCCCTGGTTGGGCTCTAACAATAATAATGGCTTTTTGAAAATTTCTAACTATAGTTATTTTTGCCAGCGACTATTTTGGATATCAGTGAGTGATTACCTGTCATAGAGCAAAACTTTTTCTATATATATTATGAGCATCTCTGAATACTATCAGGGAGGAATCCCCTTCAATTGGTTTTCAGGACTCGAATTTGAAATGGAATAATGATAACTCAAAGCTACAGAATCTTGGAATGATAACTAAACAAGAAGCAAAGAGCAGATGTTCAGATGTATTATGATTACAGCCTTCTCAGATCAATTTCAAAATCAAAGGAATTAAAGATTAGTAAATTCAAATTAAATCTCTAATCTCAATCACCACAGCCTCAAAACTGAGAATATGGTTTATGTAGACTCCTTAAAACAGACTAGAAACTGATGAGTATTTATAAAATAAAATGCTAAGAAACATTTAACTGGATGAATACCCCAAGCACATCCTTACTTACATGGATGTGCTTGAATTAACCTACCAAGAGCAGACACTAACACACACACACTCAAAACGGGCTGGACACACACGCAAGTTACCAACTCTGGTTACAGCACACAGTCACAGCCTGATGCTCTGAATAAGTAACGACATGGTGGCAGAAACATGAGCGAGAAGAACATTGAGTCATTCAGCGACCTGAAGAAAGATAGTAATGCTGACCTCAATCCTAACACGGGCAACTCTGTAATTCCTTATTTCTAAAAAGACTATCCTGCTAGGAGAATTAAAGCAAAAGTTTCTTTAACTGCATCTGTTTTAATGCAGGAGGCAGCTGTCTTGCTTAAAGAAAGAAACCACAAGTCTTAAAGAGCACACAAGAATGTATATTCTGAAAAAAACTCTACTACTGAGATCAAAACATACTGCATGTACGCGTGCCATTATGTGCAACTACCTGTATGACCAGCGACTGTAGGCAGGCTGAGATCCCTCGGTCTTTACAGTGTCCATGGATGCAGCTTCAGGAATGCCAGTCCAAATGTCTCTTATCTATAACAAAAATCTTCATTTACACTCGGGGTCTTACTTACTGCTCAGTTCTACCCATTTGTAAGCCTACAGAGTCCAAGATCTCTGCTAGTGTGTCACTGAGAAAGAGTAGATGTCCCACCCATGGGAGTGACAGCTACCACTGCTGAGGTACTCTGAGGTTGTGAGGCTTAGTGCTGTTACCATGACTTCACACTTGAGGCAATGCGCAAGGATCCAGCTAGGGATAGGTATGGAAGTGACAGTTTTGAATGTCAGAGTACTGCAAAAGATCAGGCAGAGACAGAACTGAAAACATATAGTCTGAAAGAGCACTAGGGTAAGTTGTTTTAGCCTGATTATATTTTAGATATAAAGTCACTCTTTAAAGGTTGCTATCACTAAGTTCCCATAATACCGTCCACTAACTACTGAGAAAGTCAGCACTTGCATTTGGCTCATTTTCTCTGACTCATAGGGGGGGGGCCACTGCACGTATAGTATGAAACCAGACTGCAATTCTGAGCTATGCAACAGTGAGACTGTGTTGAGCCTTAAATAGTCCAAATCTTGTCAAAACTAATTCCCAAACTACCTTCCTGGATCACTCTAAGATTACATTTTTCATTGTGGAACTGAGAAGCATACACAGTTTTAAGAAAGTTATCTGAATAAAATTAAACCTATAGATTACAACATCTAAAAACAGATACAGTGGGAGAACCTTTGTGTGGTTGCTAGGCGACCAGAAGCTGACATTTGTTTTTCCTGAGGCTATTTGGAAGAGAGAGACAAAATAAAAATCAGACAGAAAATGAGGCATGTATTGTGTATGTTTGTTCTTAGAGAGAGAGCAGTAAACTCGCAAATGCGTTAACTCATGATAAGCAGGGGAATCATTCACCCGTGGGAGTAATTATTGAAGTCAAAACAAATAATGGAAATAAGCTACCCTTGGGATGCCAAGTGACACAGTCCCCTTTTGACTCTTTCACAATTATGTTTTACTTTATTTAGGCAACAAACAAAAAAAAGCAAACTCATGTCCATTAGCGCTAATTCTTCATAATTAACAAAGAATGACGAATACAGATATATTTATTAATTTAGTTGACTGCTTGCAGTGCTGTACTATTCAACAACAAAAAAGTGTATAGCTTACAAAAACCAGAAATGCTACTTTAGTCTCTAAATGCATGAGAAACCGAGTGGAGCTGGGCCATTTGGAATTCACTGGACAGCCACAGTAAATCACAACTGGACCACAAGTCGTTCTTGCAGTTGCAGAGGTTAACCGCTATCCTTGTAGAGAATTTTTTTAATTGATTGATTTATAACAATGTTCAACTAAGATGGCGTACTAACTTCAATATCACCCCAACTGCTCGTGCAGAACTGCACACATTATATGATGCAGGCAGCAGGTTGGAAAGGAAATGTTTCAAAGGAATTTATGCATTCCTGGGAGCATTACTGGAAGCAGTAATATTGTAATTGTATATAGCATGTTGCGTGCTCAGTTACAGTAGAAAAGTATTATATAAGAACACGTCCATAATAATCATCAGCAAGTTTGACTATAAAAGCAGAGGTTTTAGCAGTTTGCTGGTCTGGAGCATTCAGGTGTGTGTTAACACAATATTGCAATTTTTCCAGGAGTGGATATCCTAGCAATTTCACCATATGCTCAGAGAAACTGCAAAGATCCCAAGTTCCAATATAATTAGAAAAAGACTAAACAACTCTGGGTTGTTTGGACAGATTACACAGAAGAAAGCCTCTTTTCTCTAAAATGAAGATGGCAACATGATTAAGGTTTGCAAAGTGGCATCTGAACAAACCACAAAACTTCTGGAACAATGAATAGACGAGACCGAAGCACAGATGTCTGGCCAGTGAAAGCCAAACACAAAACACCTCATACCAACTGTCATACCAACTGACAGTGATGATTTGGGCTTGTTTTGTTGCCACCTGGACACCTTGGAGTCACTGAATCAACCATGAGCTCCTCTATATTTTAGAGTGAAATCTGAGGCCATCTGCCTGATAGTTAACCTTGTCTAAAACTGAGTATTGCAACAGAACAATGGTCTTAAGCACAGCAACAAAAACTACAACAGAATCACTGACAAAGAAAAGAATCAAGGTGTTGCAATGGCCTAGTCAAAGTCCAAACCTCATCCCAAGACATTCCTCCTCAATGATTCCACATTTTCACAAGCTACTGAATGTTACTGAATCATACAAAGAAAATTTAGACACAATAGGTATAAAAGAGTCTTTGTAGGACTAACTTTAGTTTCCAACAGGAAATATTCAGAAAAAAAGTTAGCTATAATTAACTTTAGGCTGAAGATTCCATGCTAACACTTGTGGTCCTCAAATGTCATCTAAGAAAAGGGGTTTCATTTTACCTCAGGTTATACATAACACTCTACCCCACAGTGCACTGAGTGTAAACACAGGGGCTCACCTGCTATTCTCAAATGATGTGTGGAGGCCCACTGTGTGTGCTGTGGGGCTAGTTCCAGTGTTCCTGTAGGATTTTACATAGAGCACAAATTATTATTGCAATATATTTCACACACAGTTATGAATTAACTGTTAGATTACTGCATCAGTACTTTGTACTAATTTGTACTCATTTTTCCTTAAAAAAAAACTTTAGTAATTATAAAGGCTGATCAATTTCTTGTGTGAATTAACCCACAATTAAAAACAGTGCAGGTGACCCACCACTAGAGAGAGAAAAGGGAGAAAAAAGTACAGCAAAGGCTACCTGGGAAGTAAACAGACTTCATCCTGAGTAATTCATCTGATCTGCTGGGAGACTCTGGTTAATGCTAAACTAAGGAAGCCCTGGGAAATCTAATAATATATATAATAATAAATATTTCTCCTCTGAGAAATATTTGTTTTTTATGGGGTTTTTTTTGTTTGTTGTATGAAAGTAGTTGATGAATGGAAAAGCAGTAAAAGCTAATAGAGTATCCTGTTATGTATAGATGCTGCAAAAAGGCCATCAAATATACAATCTAAAGAAGAATGGTAAATGGCCTGTATTTGTATAGCGCTTTACTAGCACTTTACACATCCAGTCACCCACCCATTCACACACACATTCACACACTGGTGATGGCAAGCTACAAGAACTGATGACATGTCAGATTACACAGAGGCAGTTTTGCCTCTACGCACTGAAATTTTGGTTTGTGTGCACACTGGGATAGAACAACAGGGATAGAAAATTGTGAGATTTTATGAACAAGGAAAGTGTACATTTCATTCATTCATCACTCCTTAAGTTGCAGCACAAATAAATACCAAGAGAGTATTTCCAGAGATATTACAGGAGGCAGAAATGGTATTCAGACAATCCAACAATGAATAGAAATCTAAAGGAGAATTCAGTAACACCAAAGATAGTGGCTGATCAAGATCAACTTTAGTATCCCCGAGGGGCAATTTGCTTTGTAGCCAGCCAAGATGTGCCAAGAAAAACACAAATCACATCATAGAATTTTAAAAATGAATAGTGGTAGGAGCAAATTGGAATTTAAATCTATTTGTTCTGCAATTAGGCAAAGAATACCTCCTCCCTTAAGTCAACAGCTGACACTCTGAAAACACAGGATGTGTGCTATCACCCGAATTTTTTCTCCCTTCAATTCTGCTGCGCTGCCTCCAGGAGGGCAGATCATCTAGCTTTATACCTGCCACTTTACTACACAATTTAACAACATGCTCCAACCTCTTCTTGTTCTTCAAGCTAAGAGACCCAAACCAGCAGATTGAAGAAAAAGTTAAAACAGACTCAATAAAAGACAAATAGAACATTTTCCTAAAGACATTATCCAAATTAAAACCCCTAGGTTTCGGATACAAATACTCATGCTGGTTCCTAAAATATACAAATAAAGCTGGTTTTAAGAAATATTACAGCAACCTCACTACATAAATGACAATAAAGCACCATTATCTGAACACACACAGTAACTACACTAGGGTTTGATGTGTGCATTTTCTGTGCTAGCTCCCTAAGCAGGCAAGCTGTCGTCAAAACTTTGAAAATCTCTGCTAAGCACTAGCCTGGCACTGTTTGTGCAGTGCGACAAATAACAAAACTCCACCAGCCTTGCACTTATAACGCTACACTCATGTTATCAGCACTTGAAACATTACAATGGTGATACTGTTATGAAAACTGTCATTCTGCAAATGTGTCAGCTCTGCATGGAGACTCTGGGATTTGTAACTACTCCAAGCTGCCAAGTGACTCAGCAGTCACTGAAGAAATACGAAGGACACAGCATTCACTGCATCAAAGAATAATAATACTAATAATACTAATATATATATATATATATATACATATATATATATATATATATTTTTTTTTTTTTTTTTTTTTTTTTTTTTTAAATTGCATGGCATTTGTGAGAAGCCCTTTATCCATTTCTTTTCAACACTGATAAAGTGTGCATTCCAAGTGGTGTGCTAATCAGGAATGTGTTCAAAGTGGTTCACATTACTAAGCTGACACAGTTAGAAAGGCCCTGAGATTTCCAAAAACACAGTACTTGTTCTACATCTGGGGAAAAAACATGAACAGGATGGGAGTTATTCCAAGTCAACAGACCAAGACTAACTGATACCATGTAGAGACCATTTCTCTGTCAATACTTGTTTGCAGCAAAATAGTCAATTTAAAAACAAAACGCAGACAAAAAAGTTCTCGTTTCAATGTCACTGTAACTAATAAAAATTATCTATCACTAAGTTTAAGCCTTAGGTGACAGAACTAATCTACAAACTGATTAAATCAAATAATGTGACTGCCTCTATAACAGGAAAGGGTGGGTGAGCTACTGTGATAATTATCTCCCAACAAAAATGAAGGACGAATCTCTGCTCCAGTTCTTAAAACCGTGTAAAGCAGCTTCCATTAACACAGCGCCGTTTTACACTCTGTGTGTGTATGGGGAGGGGGGTTACATGCAGTACATTATGCCCAGGCGAATTTTGTGTGACTGGTTGTAAATCTATGTTTTGCATTCAGTAACTGGCTTACTTATCCAGATATTTATCTATTTACTCATTTGGGAGGTGAGGATAAACACACGCTGACATGAATGCTTTTTACATAAAACCAGAGACTACGAAGAGGCATGTTCAGACATGATATACAGTGGGGTTTTTTCCAGAGCACTCGAAGTGGCTGAGTACCTCTCTTTAGATACAGGATCTAAAGCATTTTATACAGCAAAACCAGTGTTGGGTAAGTTACTTTAAAATAGTAACTTAGTTACATTACTAGTTACTGCTCTCAAAAGTAACTCAGTTACTTCAAGTTACTCGTTACTTTCAAAGTAACTAGTTACTAGGGAAAGTAACTTTGGTTTTACTCAGAATTCTCTTGTTAATGTGTTTCTTCCATAACTTTGCCAGTCTTCTAGCTTGCTTACTTGCCACAAGTGCACTGTGCCACCTACCAATAGAAAGGATATGATAACGTGCATATTTCCACGAGAGAAATCCCACGCCTGGACCGTCATTGACTGCTGCCATGATTCTAGCCTACGTCACAGAGTCATGTGCGCCTTTTACATCCAACACAAAAACTGCAGTCGTGGTGCTTTCGATTGTACTCAGAACTCAGAAATTCTGCCTTCTGAATAGGAAGATGTAGGTAACACCAGACTGCAGATGAGCTGCATACAGGGCTGGACTGGGAAAGAAAATTGGCCCGGGCATTTTGACTAGAAACTGGCCCACCATTATAGGAAAAATCATAAAGCCTTTGAATGAAAACAAACACTGTTGTGACAGTGATGTACACTGTTTTGATGGTATATATGCATCAATCTATCAATCGTTTGTTGTAAGATTCAGATAATTATTTTTTAAAAGCTAGACATTTTAAATGAGAATAAGAAAGAAAAGTATTTCTTTGTGCCCCCCATTCCCTGTTAATGCCCTACATGCCCCCTTGGCCACACTTTGCTAGATCCGCACCTGCACAGTTACCAGCTGTCAGCTACCTAAAAAAGGATCCTGGGGTTATTTGTCTCTCAGAAACAGTTCATAACTTCAACTCATTCATGTCACCTAAAAGGTAAACCTGTTTCTCCATCACCTGTTCAGCTCTGATGATCCAGTAAGGACATCTCCTGGTTTCATCTTCATGTTTCCCTCTCACCAGATAACCAAACCATATCATGACCAGCAGCTTTTTTTACAGCTGTGGCTCCAGCAAACATCAGCTGATACTAGAAATTAATATTAAATAAATTCTAACAACAGCTGATCAAGCTTAAACGTGCTGCTGTTGTTTAGCGCGACATCCGCTGGCTTCCTCTTTCGGCGCAAAGTGGGCGATAAACAAACAAGAGAGCCGATCAGCTGATCATTGATCAGTTTCATGATTGAAGTAGAAACGGGAGAGGGAGGGGGGAGAATGAAAGAAGAGGCAGCTGTGCAGCAAAGACACAGAATAACTCCAGCTTTGTGCCTTTTTCATTGTAGCTGAATTACGTGACAAACTGTTCCTTTTCACCTCAATAAGAAACGCGTAATATTTTCTCTGAATACCAGACGGGACGGTTGGCAACTCTAATAACTTATGAACAAAATAAAGTTAAACATCATTAACTTCATAGCACCCACCCAGCTGTATAGAAACTCCGTCATGCTATCTAGCTAGCACGCAGTACGGAAAAAGTCAGAATAACGAAAATAAACTCCACCTAAACTTGGTTTATATCTGACCCAGAGAGACTGCAGGTCATAACTTCTTACCTGAAGTTCAGTTCACACTTGGACCGGCGGCCGCCTCGGGTCTCTTTTCCTTCTGCGTCCCTTTTCCTTCATCCACCTGCTGCCTCCACCACTTGCTAATGTTACTGAATCTGTGGAAGCTCCGCGATAGCCACCACACGAAGTAACGAGTAACGACCCTATCTAAATCCCAGTAACGAGTAACGCGTTCCTGATTTTGGCATAATAACTAGTTACCGTGCTCGTTACCACAATAATAACGTAGTTACTGTAACGCGTTACTTAATAACGCGTTAGTCCCAACACTGAGCAAAACACACTATTTGGAATCCATCTAGTCTTGCTATATCCAAATTTGAAATATCTATGGCGTTATGTATGAGGCAAATATCTAACGCAAATGCTATTTGAAATAAAGAAATGTGTTTGTGTATAACAAAAGGATTGTCTGCGGCTTTAATAAATAAATAAATAAGTGTTTATTACACTGTACGTGGGCATTTAACTAAAGACAAACGAGATGCGACAAATGATGGGTTTCCGAACTATTTTATTCATCGGAAAAGGAGGGAGTATGGCTACATTTATAAGCAAGCAAGGGTAACATTAAAACAAAACGGTTGCCCCTTTCTGCTGTGCGGTTTGTGCACAGCACAAGTCCTGAAATACAACGACCGTTATCTCGCCATTCGCCCTGTAACAGTCATCGAAACGAAAAAATAAATAAAATAAAAAGATGGGGGGGGGACTACACCGTTAACTGCTCCTTGTGCTCACACGCCAGCTGTGGAATGTTAAAGCTAGCCTGTTACTAGCTAACGCTAGTTGCCTGAGCCCAGTCTCTATCTGTATGCAGCTCTCTCTTATAAAAGTTGTGGGCGACAGCTAAGTTTTTCGCCTCAAAGAAAGCGCTAATCCCAGCGCTTACCTCCCCATTCCCCAGTTCACCAAAGGGAAAAAGTAAGGACACAACGTACAAACTGCGTTAGGTTTAATTCTCACCTTATGCTGTAGTAACTCATGTTTGTCCACGGTTGCTAAGGAAGATCCTCAGGAGGCATAGCACTTTTGTGGTTGGGAAGAACTCAGTTGCTCAGTCCTTAGTTACCGAGCACACTAAAGACAGGGGTTGCTATTGGCTTACCAGTTACTTAGGGGGAAGTTGATTGGTGGACATTCTACAGAAAGGGGGAGTGCATGCCTTGACTGTAGGAGGGGTTTGATTTTTCATTTTATATAAATAAAAACCTGTATAAATATAAGTTTATATAAATGCAAGTAATGTATACGAATGAATTAGCAATGATTTGTCACAAATCTAAAGTTTTAGAAGAAAAACACCCAGCTAAATTTCCACCTGTCCAATCTAACCCAACTGCAATTATAGCAATATAACTTTACTGCAAACTAAATGTGGGTCAAAGTATGTTTTTGTGGAACACGTTAACACTGCTGTGAGGTAGTCTGAATTAATGGTATATCTAACTACTCACAAACCTGCAAGTTACAGGTCTGGCATCTACCATGTAACATAAATGGAAACTAGTGTTTTTCAGTGGTTTCTGGGAAAGTCTTTGAACGGTTGTGTCACTGTAACTGTTAAACACTTATTTCACCTGCTGATGCTCATCTTTCGTTTCAGAAGGGATGCATCCAGGGATCAGCACAGCTTTTTTAGGGTCAACACTTTTAGTGTGACGTCTTGACTTACCAAGAGTCAATCACAATCTGGGATGTTGTCTCAATAAATGGAATGCTAGAAGGAGGGATAAAAATGCAGAGCAATCCCAGGTGTAAGGGGTCACAGGAAGCCTGAGAGATTACTCAATAATCAAGCTTTTTCTTTCCTCTTAAACATTTATTTTATGCCTATTTTTAAATTGCACAGCAGAATCATCAAAAACAATCTTAAATGGCCCTTCAGAAGACCAGTCGTTAGATCACACAGTTAACTTGAGTACTTATTTTGTGCCTCTTAATTTTTGGATATTTCAGTTAAAGTTAATATAGATTAAACATTCTTCCAGATGTCTGCTATCAAAATCCATTAGCATATGAATAACAATCCAGATATGTTGCCACAAGTGAGGATTAAATCTACTGTATATAACATAATTTATAAAAACAGTACAGTATCATTAGAATCTGTCTGTCACAAGACAGATTTTAATATCACACCCATTAAACTAATTTACTAAAGTTATATTTTAAACTCATGCATAAAAATGTTGTTCAGAGGGGGTTCATAACAGACTTTGTCAGACGTGGCATTATGATGTTTAGAACTGCAACAATTAGTCAATTAACCAATAAGCAGGAAATTAATCTGCAGCTATTATGAGAATACAGACAAATCTTACAATCTCTACATCAACTTTGAATTAAAGCATCTGCCTCAGAGAGATGGCCCCTCTGTTTTAACAACACCATCAAGTTCTTTCTTCTTCTCCATGTCACCTTCATTCCATAGTCCCTCTCTGGCGTGTCAGCCACCAAAATGTCAGGTGACTCATTACATGGAGGCGTACACGGCTGAGCCAGCAGCAAATGTCCACAGGGGGTAGACGGAGAAATGTTCCTTTCCTCCATTGCTTTCGGAGTGTCCACATCAGGAGGTGGACAGACACTGCTGACTTCAGTGGTGCTAAACTCTTCACAGGGAAGTGTTGAAGCACAGACTGCTGGAATTCTGCATCTCTCTGACACTTGCACAGATGGTCTGTCAGGTTCAGCCAAACATCTTTGGTGGGATGAAGTGTCGTCTGAGAATGTTTCAGCGCTCTTTTTTCTTACTGAGGCAAACTGTCCCTTTGGTAGGTTAGAGCACTGTGCAGCTGAAACTGTCCTTCTCTTTTCGGCAGGTTTCCTTTCCACATGAGTACTCTCTATAGCTTTCTTCTTGAAGATCCCCTTTGGTTGCTGAGTTTGGTCCTTTGACCCTGTTTTAAACAGTAATTGAGGGAATTTGCAGACACTATTTTTCCTGGACAGCTGACTGCAGCTATCCAAGATGCTTGTGGCAGACTGACACTTTCTCCTCCATCGTCTCACTGGAGGTGCAGTTGCAACTGAAATGTCAAATTGTGGCCTAACCTGAAATATTAAAGGCAAATTAAACAAAATAATCTATGTAGTCATATGTGAAAATTATTATATGAAATTCTAGCAAATGAAGATCAGGTTTATGTTCAGAAATAATTTTTAAGCAAAACATAGCCCACGCCACTTTAAAAAGTATTCATTACAGCTTACCCAGGAATTAAGAGCTGAGCTGCTCTGTGCTTCTGCCTCTGTGAAGAAATCTCTGGCATTGAGTGCTGCTCGGATTTCGGGCACATTTTGGAGTTTGGCTCCACACAAAGGCCGCTCCAAGAATTGCAGCGAAGGCTTTGCTGTCTTTGTAACTTTTCTGGGCATTAAGATAAATCATCACAGAACACCTGGTGGAATAAAAACACGATCAACTGAGACATCAAATGTCCGCAAATAACCAGATGTTGCTACCAAACCAAAACTATATTCGGTTACTACCAAACCGAATATACTCGCTCGTGGGTGCTAAGACGACATTAAACTTACCTTAATGTGCGTATTTGCATACAATAAATACTTGTATCAAAAGTTAGTTTTTAGTGTAAATTGTCTTTTCTCTGCCTGCTTTGTTTTCATCTTTTTGTTGCTTTTTGTTTGTTATTTCCCGGGTCGTCTTCCCCTTCTTCTTTTTGGTTAGGTTGGGGCTTGACAAACCACCTCATATGTGCATTACTGCCATCTACCGTAGCCATTGTATTTTCTGATTGGTTCTAGTGACGTCGCTATCCTATCTGCTATTGGTTCAAAAATTTCACGTGATCAAAGTGACGGGAGGCCGCACCCACAGCGCCAAAATTCAAAATCGCGTGTGAATCGTATTGACGTCATGTAAATAACATTAAATAAAAGACTGTTTTAGATGTTTTCGGTTATTTTAAACACGAATATGAACCATTACTGGTTGGACTCAAGCTAAACGGAATCTTCTGAAACTTCGCAGTAATATGAAGGTCAGGTTTTTTGCCGTTTGTTGGAGCAGTGTAGTGAACTAGGCACCTTGCTAACGTAGCTTAGCAACTACCTCAGCGTACGCTAGCGTTAGCTTTTATCGTCAGGTGCAAGAAAACCTAACGCTGGAAAAATTGAATTTGTTCAGGTATAACGACACAAATCAGTTGCTGACTTTAATGTAAGTTATATGCTAATGTTTCAATAATTGTCAAAATGGTTAGGGGGCCAAACGTTTCCCGAGTCCCGTAGCTATTATATAATGTTACTGTTTACTCTTGTTGTAACTGTTAATCTTCGTTGTTCATTCTCATTTGTAGTTGTGTGTGTGTGTGTGTGTGTGTGCAGAATACCCCTGAACAACTTGGCACATTTCAATGATCTGACCATGAGACGGAGCCCGAGGAGACCCCTGATTCTTAAAAGAAGAAAACTGCCTTTTCATCAAAATGCGACGGATTCACAGCCTGGAGAATCAGGCTCCAAAGAACCGTCAAAACCAGCTGCCGCTCAGAGCTTTTCTGATGGTATCCGCATCATGGACCATCCATCCAAGTCTGATACTCAGGTGGTTGTCATTCCGGAAAAAGCAAATCTTCAAAGTGTTATTGGGGCCCTCACAGCTAAAGGCAAGGAATGTGGTGCCCAGGGCCCAAACAAGTTCATTCTTCTGAATGGAGGTGGGAGTGGCAACAAGTGGGACTATGGACTTGATTCTCAGTCTGCTGCTGAAGCGGCTGCTACAAGGAGTACAGAAGGACATACAGTTAAAGCTGAAACTACAAGCAATTTCCCAGGTGACAAATTTCTAACTGAAATTAAATAATAATTTAAAGTGTTTTTTTTTTAATGTTTAGGATAATGCTTAATGTATAAGTGTGGAATTCAGTGCTTTTTTCCCTCTCTGTCTGATACTAGTGAATAAGGATGTAAACTGTGGTCCATTGGATGACAGCCTTACCAACATTCAGTGGTTGGGTAAGATGAGCACATGTGCCTTGGAGCCAAATTCTACAAAGCAGCTCAGCAGCAAGGAGAACCAAAAACTTTTACCACAGACCTTTCAGGTTCAGAGCTTTTTCTTGTCACTTACCTGCCTTGTTTTATTTTTTTGAGGGGGGGTGCATACTTTTCTGAAGGCAACATTGACCCCAGACATACTGCTACATGTTCCCTAAACACCCTTTCTTGACAAGTTGGTCACAGCTGGGATTTGCAATAACAGCAATAGTAGTCTGATTGCAGAAAATAGTTACACTGTCAGATTTATTGACTGTTGTTTGTTTGTTTTTTGTCATATAGGCACACAATACACATACCAGTGCAGAAGCTCCTCAGCAACCCATTTCAGAGAGGCCACCGTACTCCTACATGGCCATGATCCAGTTTGCTATCAATAGCAGAAAGAACAGGAGGATGACCCTCAAAGAGATTTACATGTGGATTGAGGACAACTTCCCTTACTATAGAGATGTGGCCAAACCAGGCTGGAAGGTACTTCAGAGCTGCTGAAAGTGTGATATGTTCACAGCTCTGCAGCAAGCAGCAGTTTTCAAACACTTTTTCTTTTCATTTATAATTGCAGAATTCCATCCGCCATAACCTTTCTCTGCATGACATGTTCATTCGTGAAACGTCTCCAGATGGTAAAATGTCTTTCTGGACTATCCGACCTGAAGCCAATCGATGCCTCACACTTGATCATGTGTACAAGGTGAGTGCAGCTGACTCGTTGCTTTTACATCGGTGATATCTGGGAACATTTGTGGTACTTGGCCTGAATGTTTTGTTGCAAGAATGCTTGTTAAATGCTTATTGTTTTACCTTGTGTTTATATAATGATTTTGCTTGGATCCTTGTCTTTCAATTGTTTGTTTGTTTTTATGGCTGACACCTTGAGAGTGCTTTGAGATTCCTCATATTGTTTTTCATCTTATTTTCCCCCTAATCTCACTTCACATCTCTCTCTGTAGCCGGGCTGTGATCCAGTGACTGCCACTGTTCCTGTGCCAATGCTTTTACTGGCTAATCAAGTAAGACTGATTTAGCCCCTTTCTTTTTTTTTTTTCTTTTTTTTTGTAGTTCTTCAGAAGCCATCTTTAAATCGCACTCAGGCAGCAGTAAGCCGAGAAGGGCCAGAAAAATCAGAACGTTTATGAATCTATTTGTCACCAGACCTTCAGACCCACAGAGTGTAGCTACACCTGTTTTTGTTGCAGGAGGAGACGAGAGCAGCAGGGAAGCAGAGAGGCTGAAGTCAGTCTGAAAGGCTAATGTGCTTTAAGAGCACTTGTTTCTCCTAATGTCTGGTATCCATACAATCATAAAGCTTTTATTCCTCTCATATCAGTAAAGATGTAGGGTCGGCTATGAAGGGCCAAATTTTGGACAGAACGCCAAGTTATTGTTGTTAGGTGGCAGCACAGTAAGGCTCCTAACTGATATAATTTCTGTCTCATCTTACTTTTCACAGCACCAAAAGAGGACACTTCCAGATGCAAGAAAAACACCAACTAGCTCTGGTGAGTTAAAAGAAATGTATGAGTTGTTTTATAAATTTGAGACTTGAGAAAGATCAGAGGTTGGCAAACTGCTGTTTAGTTTGGAAATGTGTAGTGCAATGTTGATGTGTTTTCTGTGTTCAGAGAGAAAGATGAAACCTCTTCTGCCTCGAACCGATTCATACTTGGTGCCCATACAGCTCCCCGTCACTCCTTCTGTCTACCTGCCATCCACTTCTACCCCTTTTCCTCCGCCCTGCTCCCAGCAGAAGGGGAACAATTCACGAGGAACAAAGAGAGTCCGCATAGCGCCGAAGGTAATGAATTTCTCATATATTTCAGCTTTTTAAAATGTGTTGTTGTTGTTGTTTTACTTCATAAGCTATGCAAGTTGCAAACTGCTTTTCAAAACAAGTATTTCTTGGAACTCCCTAGAGTTTACATTGACAACATTATGTGCATAGAGATGAGTATGAACTTCACCCATACCACTAAGATTTTAATGGGAATGGTTGCATGTCTGACAGGTGACACAAAGTGATTCCCCAGCTGTGATGATATCTCCTCAGAAGAATACGGACTTTAAGGTAGAAGTGAAGGAGGAGCTGGTATGTGTTCCAATTAAATGCGAGACCCCCAAAGCTCCTCCAAAGAGACAAGCCAGCAGCTCACGGCGCAAACAGCGCTTGGTTCTCTCTGTGAATGAAGAGCCTGTTCTCCTCTGCCACGAAAGTAATTTCTTTGACTCTGGCGTAGCCTCCGATGCTTCGACATTCCAGGACAATCCACATATTGAGCTGGATGAAGACAAGCATGGGCAGGAAAGCCCAGATAGGGAGTTCTCATTCAAAACCCCGATAAAAAGTAGAAGCCATTTGACCTCATCCACCCCCAGCAAGCCACCTTCTTATGTTGCACTTGAGTCTTGGAAAGTGACCCCGGTGGGCAAAGGAAGCCAAAATATTCTGGACTTCAGCCCTATTCGTACACCAGGTGGTCCCACAGATACTCCACAACACGACTACACCACCTTCAGCTTCAGCAGCACTCCCTTTAAAGACTTGCCTCTGTTTAACTCCCCAAGAGAGCTGCTCACATCTGCTCCCTCCAGAGTGACCGGACCAGCAGAGTCGCCCACCGAATGCCTCAAAAGTAGCTGCTCCAGAGAGCTTCTGCAGGGAGGCAGTTCCACAGCAGCCAATCGCTCAATCACAGAGGGCCTCGTCTTGGATACCATGAACGACAGCCTGAGCAAGATATTGGTGGATATTAGCTTCTCTGGTCTGGATGATGACGACCTTGGTATGGCGAACATCAGCTGGTCTGAGTTCATCCCTCAGTTGAAATAGCCAGAAAGCCGAAACACATTCTATGGCTAAGCAGTGTCACCTGTTTCTTTTTCCTTTTTTTTTTTCTTTGTGTAAACACTACATGATTAGGCCCACACCAAAGCAGCAAGACAGAAACAAATTTAGATCTGACACTATTTAAACCATCCGAACTGTCCATATTGAAGAGGATTTCTCTCAATAGAAGGCGAGGCTGTTGATGTAGGAAGAAATTTTGTAGTGCTCTAGAGTGCTCTGATTTACTTTGGTTGTCAAATATTCAGAAGCATACCTATGATTATACCAAAACAACTTCAAATAAAGCCCACTTGATGCTGCAATTTTAAACTTCTTATTGGAGACTTATTCAGACCTCCTATTTGCAGTAGTTTAGGAGCTTTTAGCTTCAAGTTTCTTTTACATCTGCTTTGCTGCTGGAGGGTTCTGGCTACCACATGAGGGGGGAAATGTAACATTGATAAATAGATTACAGGGATGCTTCAGTCTCAATTACTGTTTGATGGTTTTACCTTTGAGTTTTTCATTCATTGGATCAGTCAATGATTGCCTCGGTGTCACTTCTTTTTCTTTGAATTTCTTCACATATTTGGGCCTCTTTGTGTTTTATGGTTTTCCTTATTTGTGTTATTTGTCTGTCTTCTTGAAGAACATGCATAAGAAGAGAAATATGTAAGTGTATATGTATGTTGATTTGCACATTTTAATATATAATTTAGCTTCTACACAAATTTTAAAGTATGTGATATTTTCTGATCAGCCAGCAGGATGCTTCACTGCAGTTTGAGTCAGCGTCTTAGAGCTGACTTAGAATAATAGATTGTGATGGAGGATTGCTAGTAATAGGCCTTGACAAATAGCACTAACAGGGATAGGACTGTTTCTGTATTTAACTGTAGAACTGTCTTTATCACATGACTTCATAAATTCTCACAGTAATTGTCCTTGTGTATGCTAATATCACTCATTTCCAGGGCACCTTTAACCTACAAAAAATGCATGCAGTGACTTCATTCACACAGTCTTGGAGTTTAATATTCACTGTAGTTTTTGCAGCCCCAACTCTGGAGGATAAATACCTGTTTTTAAAGATGCCACAAAGTGTTGCATACCTATGACTTCATTAGTCCTTTGTTGATGTGAAACTTGATGGTTTAGTGAGGTTTTGCCGTGCATTGTGGTATTTCTGTTTATATTTCATTAAAGGTGTAAACTATCATAGCTTGTCTGTTCAAAAATGTTTAATTCCTTGTTAGTGACGGTACTGAATCATGCAATTTGGGTAAAATTGATTTTATTCTAAACTCACCGCATGAAAATGGTAGTTTGTAATATTTTTTTCAACAAATGACATCATTTATCCATTTTTGCCCAAATAAGCAATTTCATGTGATGTTCTTAGTTTCCAATAGGACCGTATGATGGCTTACCGCATTCCAATGGACCAAAAGAATGACACGATGTTGACACAGGTTTGATCTTGAGGTTCTCAGATAATAGTTTGTTTGTGCATGATTCTGCAGCACAAATATGTATTTGCAAGACAAACTGCAATCAAACAGCAAATGCTAAAAGCACCTTTATTCTTGTATTTTTAATAAAAAAAAAAG
The DNA here is from genome assembly GCF_057382095.1 of Aulonocara sp. 'chitande type north' Nkhata Bay. Lineage (NCBI taxonomy): Eukaryota > Metazoa > Chordata > Actinopteri > Cichliformes > Cichlidae > Aulonocara > Aulonocara sp. 'chitande type north' Nkhata Bay. Next base: position 26,700,076 of record NC_141360.1, on the reverse strand, counting down.
ATACCATACCCAAAATATTAACTCTTGAAAAAAAAAAAACCCTCACAGGACATTTTGCAGAGTTCGCAGCTGCAACGCAAACAGCAACAAACACTTTGTAGTTCTGTCCTGGAGTTTATACAGGTGCAGTCAGTGCTACTGCTACAAGTAAGCCTAACACCTTCCAGATCAATTTTTTCTGGCAAGAAGGGCTGGCAACTGAGTGAAGGAAAAACCAGCTTGTCCAGTTGCAACAGGCAAAGATTTTGTTGTCTGTCTTTTTCCTTCACCAAAACTACGATGCCAATATCCCACATCCCAAAGCAACGGAGGAATGGGCTTATTTTGACAACAACACACAGGGAACCAGCAGTCAGTGATGGGGAATAGAGGAAGCCTGAAGCAAGAAGCAAACCTGGTCTGCACAATTGAATAGTGTGGATGACCTAGACAGGATGTTGGCACCTTGAGTTGCTGAAGGAAAACTAGCTGCTGGGTGCTGGCTTTTTTCTATAGTCTCCTGGATGTCTTGAAATACAATGTCTTTGTCCCTTAGAAACCACTTCACAGGAGTTGGTGGAGTCTAAAACCTAATGATCCTGGAAAAGCTGGGACGCATGCTGGTGACCTCAGCCACTGGGGGGGGAATCAGAATAAAAGTTTGGTTTTTATGGCAAGGACTGATGCCAGTTTGAAAAATCAAATGGAAATTGTTTTAACATATATTCATTTTATAGCATTTTCTAAATGTAAACAGGAGGTGGCCACTTTTGGCCATGAACATGCTGAGTGGGAGTTTTTCTGCTTTTCTGTGCAAAAAAAAAAAAAGTATGATGACTATATAATCATTGATACTGTTAATTACTGATATACATCTAACTGCAATCATGGGGGGAAAAAGAAATCAGATTGTATGTATTATTTGGGGAAAATAGTCATTTTATTATTTTATCTTTTTGTAGATCATTACAGTTATGTGATCTAACTGGTATTGAAAGGGTTGAAATTCGGAATTTGAATGAAATTTTGGTTTTCATGACCAGAACTGATGCTAATTTAAAAAATCAAGTCGGTCAAAGTGGAAAAAATAAATATATATATATATATATATATATATATATATATATATTAATTTGATAGTATTTTATAAACCTAAACAAAAGGTGGCCATTTTGCCACGAATAAGCTGAGTGGGAGTTTTATCTGGTTTGCTTTCCATGCACAAAAATAACAATTCATAATAATCGATGTTGCTGTTAATCGATTTCATGTCCCAGACTCTACCATTAATAATACAAGAAAATCCAGTAGCATGCGAATAAATGAAATGGTGAGTTTTGAGGTTGTCTTCCAACAAGTACATTGTACAAACAAACTGTTTTCTTAAAGGTTAAAATGTAAAAGAAAAAAAGGAATGACTATTTTATATTTATGAAAAGAACTGATGTTAGTTAAAAACTTTATGCAGTAAAAATAGCAACAACCCCCCATAAAAATAATAAAAATTACACACCTAATTTATTGGTGGACACTTTTTGCAACGAACAAGCTGAAAGGATTGTGATTTTGAACAAACCCAGAAGGTTAAAAACATTAGCTAACGTCTGTTGTTCGAGAAGCTTGAAATCGTCCGGAAACATCACTAACTGAAGAAAATCAGCCGCTTAAGTGAGGAGTTCAAGATATAAAAGAAAAGAAAAAAGGTGCGGACTTGGTTTTACTTAGATGACATTTAACCCGTTTAGTGTACGATTTATTATGATCAGTATTTGAGCTAAATCGGTGAGTTTTCCGAGTTGATCTAGACTGAATTGCTGTGAACGGACTTGATGGCTAACGCCAGTAACTGACTTGATAATTTCCATCTCCCAGCTAAACGTTACCGTTACTGTTAACTCTTGTTGTAACAGTTAATCTCCGTTGTTCAGGCTCGTTTGTGTTTTTTGTGCAGAATACCTCTGAACAACTTGGCACATTTCAATGATCTGACCATGAGACGGAGCCCGACGAGACCCCGGATTCTCAAAAGAAGAAAACTGCCTTTTCATCAAAATGCGACGGATTCACAGCCTGGAGAATCAGGCTCCAAAGATCCGTCAATACCAGCTGCTGTTCAGAGCTTTCCTGGTGGTATCCGCATCATGGACCATCCATCCAAGTCTGATACTCGGTTGGTATACTTTCCCGAAACAGCAGATCTTCAAAGTGTTATTGGGGACCTCACAGCTAAAGGCAATGAGTGTGGTGCCCAGGGCCCAAACAAGTTCATTCTTCTGAGTGGGAGTGGCAACAAGTGGGACTATGGAGCTGATCCTCAGTCTGCTGCTGAAGCGGCTGCTACAAGGAGTACAGAAGGACATAAAGTCAAAGCTGAAACTACACGCAGTTTCCCAGGTGACAAACTTCTAACTGAAATTAAACCATGTACGGAAAAAAATTTCTTTTATTAATGTTTAGGATAATACTTAAAGTATAAGTGTGGAATTTAGTGCTTGTTTTTCCTCTGTCTGATACTAGGGAATAAGGATGTCAATTACAGTCCTTTAGATGACAGCCTTGGTAGGATGAGCACATGTGCCTTGGAGCCAAATTCTACAAAGCAGCTCAGCAGCAAGGAGAACCAGAACCCTTTACTACAGACTTTTGAGGTTCAGAGCTTTTTCTTGTTAACTGCTTTTTTCCCCTTGCCCTTTATGTGCCGACACAAACTTGTCTGAAGGCAACATTAACCCCAGACATGTTGCTACATGTTCCCTAAACACCCTTTCGTAACCAATTGGTCATGACTGTGATTTATAATGACAGCAATAGTAGTCTGATTACAGAAAATAGTTACACTGTCAGATTTATTGACTGTTGTTTGTTTGTTTTTTGTCATATAGGCACACAATACACATACCAGTGCAGAAGCTCCTCAGCAACCCATTTCAGAGAGGCCACCATACTCCTACATGGCCATGATCCAGTTTGCTATCAATAGCAGAAAGAACAGGAGGATGACCCTAAACGAGATTTACATGTGGATTGAGGACAACTTCCCTTACTATAGAGATGTGGCCAAACCAGGCTGGAAGGTACTTCAGAGCTGCTGAAAGTGTGATATGTTCACAGCTCTGCAGCAAGCAGCAGTTTTCAAATACTTTTTCATTTATAATTGCAGAATTCCATCCGCCATAACCTCTCTGTGCATGACATGTTCATTCGTGAAACGTCTCCAGATGGTAAAATGTCTTTCTGGACTATCCGACCTGAAGCCAATCGATGCCTCACACTTGATCATGTGTACAAGGTGAGTGCAGCTGACTCGTTGCTTTTACATCGGTGATATCTGGGAACATTTGTGGTACTTGGCCTGAATGTTTTGTTGCAAGAATGCTTGTTAAATGCTTATTGTTTTACCTTGTGTTTATATAATGATTTTGCTTGGATCCTTGTTTTTCAATTGTTTTTTTCATGGCTGACACCTTGAGAGTGTTTTGAGATTCCTCATATTGTTTTTCATCTTATTTTCCCCCTAATCTCACTTCACATCTCTCTCTGTAGCCGGGCTGTGATCCAGTGACTGCCACTGTTCCTGTGCCAATGCTTTTACTGGCTAATCAAGTAAGACTGATTTAGCCCCTTTCTTTTTCTTTTCTTTTAGTTCTTCAGGAGCCATCTTCAAGTCACAACCTCAGAAAAATCAGAACGTTCATGAATCTATTTGTCACCAGACTTTCAGACCCACAGAGTGTAGCTACACCTGTTTTTGTTGCAGGAGGAGACGAGAGCAGCAGGGAAGCAGAGAGGCTGAAGTCAGTCTGAAAGGCTAATGTGCTTTAAGAGCACTTGTTTCTCCTAATGTCTGGTATCCATACAATCATAAAGCTTTTATTCCTCTCATATCAGTAAAGATGTAGGGTCGGCTATGAAGGGCCAAATTTTGGACAGAACGCCAAGTTATTGTTGTTAGGTGGCAGCACAGTAAGGCTCCTAACTGATATAATTTCTGTCTCATCTTACTTTTCACAGCACCAAAAGAGGACACTTCCAGATGCAAGAAAAACACCAACTAGCTCTGGTGAGTTAAAAGAAATGTATGAGTTGTTTTATAAATTTGAGACTTGAGAAAGATCAGAGGTTGGCAAACTGCTGTTTAGTTTGGAAATGTGTAGTGCAATGTTGATGTGTTTTCTGTGTTCAGAGAGAAAGATGAAACCTCTTCTGCCTCGAACCGATTCATACTTGGTGCCCATACAGCTCCCCGTCACTCCTTCTGTCTACCTGCCATCCACTTCTACCCCTTTTCCTCCGCCCTGCTCCCAGCAGAAGGGGAACAATTCACGAGGAACAAAGAGAGTCCGCATAGCACCGAAGGTAATGAATTTCTCATATATTTCAGCTTTTTAAAATGTGTTGTTGTTGTTGTTTTACTTCATAAGCTATGCAAGTTGCAAACTGCTTTTCAAAACAAGTATTTCTTGGAACTCCCTAGAGTTTACATTGACAACATTATGTGCATAGAGATGAGTATGAACTTCACCCATACCACTAAGATTTTAATGGGAATGGTTGCATGTCTGACAGGTGACACAAAGTGATTCCCCAGCTGTGATGATATCTCCTCAGAAGAATACGGACTTTAAGGTAGAAGTGAAGGAGGAGCTGGTATGTGTTCCAATTAAATGCGAGACCCCCAAAGCTCCTCCAAAGAGACAAGCCAGCAGCTCACGGCGCAAACAGTGTTTGGTTCTCTCTGTGAATGAAGAGCCTGTTCTCCTCTGCCACGAAAGTAATTTCTTTGACTCTGGCGTAGCCTCCGATGCTTCAACATTCCAGGACAATCCACATATTGAGCTGGATGAAGACAAGCATGGGCAGGAAAGCCCAGATAGGGAGTTCTCATTCAAAACCCCGATAAAAAGTAGAAGCCATTTGACCTCATCCACCCCCAGCAAGCCACCTTCTTATGTTGCGTCTTTTAAAGTGACCCCGGTAGACAAAGGAAGCCAAGATATTCTACACTTGAGCCCTATTCGTACACCAGGTGGTCCCACAGATACTCAACAACACGACTACACCACCTTCAGCTTCGGCAGCACTCCCTTTAAAGACTTGCCTCTGTTTAACTCCCCAAGAGAGCTGCTCACATCTGCTCCCTCCAGAGTGACCGGACCAGCAGAGTCGCCCACCGAATGCCTCAAAAGTAGCTGCTCCAGAGAGCTTCTGCAGGGAGGCAGTTCCACAACAGCCAATCGCTCAATCACAGAGGGCCTCGTCTTGGATACCATGAACGACAGCCTGAGCGATTTATTGTTGGATGTTAGCTTCTCTGGTCTGGATGATGACGACCTTGGTATGGCGAACATCAGCTGGTCTGAGTTCATCCCTCAGTTGAAATAGCCAGAGGGCCGAAACACATTCTATGGCTAAGCAGTGTCACCTGTTTCTTTTTCCTTTTTTTTTCTTTGTGTAAACACTACATGATTAGGCCCACACCAAATTGATTTGCACATTTTAATATATAATTTAGCTTCTACACAAATTTTAAAGGATATATTTTCAAGATGCTTCACTGCAGTTTGAGTCAGCGTCTTAGAGCTGACTTAGAATAATAGATTGTGATGGAGGATTGCTAGTAATAGGCCTTGACAAATAGCACTAACAGGAACAGGACTGTTTCTTTATTTAACTGTAGGACTTTCTTTATCACATGACTTCATAAATTCTCACAGTAATTGTCCTTGTGTATGCAAGAGTGAAATGTTGTGGTTTCTAGCAGTTTTCAGACCTTGTACCTGACTAAACTCTGTGTTTCTAAGACAACAATCAATGTGTTGGTGCCTCATATAACATGAAGATTTTTTACTTATGTTTTTGGGTATAAGCAAACTTTGATCTTTTGTCTTGCTCAGATCAAATTTAATGTAGAGACAAGGCGTAATTTCTACACCCTGAAATATTCTTCAATACAGCAATGAACCTTTTTGCACATAGCGTATTTTATTTGAAAAACTGTGTAGCAAGACTGCTTATTTCTGTTTATATTTCAATAAAGGTTTAAACTATCATAGGTTGTCTGTTCAAAAATGTCATTTTAACTAACGTTTCAAAATGAACATTTTGAGTGCATCTTTGAAACTTTAAGTACTTTCTTTGTAAGGTCTCTGGTATAAACACTACATACTTGCATAATTGATGCAGTTAGTTTCTCTAAACACGTGGCTCTTTATATAAAAGTAGTACAAAATGAAACATTTGTTTAAACTGTTAAAAATGTCTTCTTAATGTTTTGTCCAGGTAGTATCCGTGTAGTCTGCAAGTAGAATGCAGGATGCCTCTTGGGTCTTCAGTAAGTCTGGACTTCCTGTTGAGCCACTTCTAGAAGGATCTGTAGCTGTTTGCTGCAGTAGTCTGGGAGAATTGAGGAAAGTCAGAATTAGTTTGTTCACTACAAGCAACTGAGTTTCTCGATTTCACTCATCCTCTTCCTTCTTAACAAAAACAAGCAGGCATATATGATCATTTGACACTACCAAAGATGCCTATGTTTAATATTAAAAATAGAGCCACTAAATTCAGTCCCATGACGAAAACTATCATGTTAATACATTCTGAAGAAGAATATTGGTACAACTTACCAAATATGCGCCTGCATCTACGGGGCAAACGAAAGCGGTAGACAGTAACATAGTAAACTGGGACACCAGTCAGTGTTAGAGCACAACCTTGTCCTGTGTTCCAGGGGTCAGAGTAAAGAGACAGACCCACAATGAAGAAGGAGACCATTGTGAAGGTGATTCCAATGACCAAGGGCACCTTCACATTACAACAAATAAAACAAGTTGGTCAGCGTAGTGTGCAGCAGTAAGATAAAGGGAGGTTTTTTTGAGTTCAGTATGCTAACCTTAAAAGGTCTTGGATGGAGAGGAAAACGATATCGATGTATGAGCATCCCCAAGGTTACCAAGGCGATGAAGAACCAGCGTGAAAAGGATGCAAAGTTGAGGAGCTGGTAAATCTCTCCAGTGATTAACATGAAAATTACCAAGGGGTACTAAAGGGACACAGGGACACAAGCAAGATAGTTATGAAGCCACTATTTTAAGAGTATCACATTATATCTCTTTGTCAGACCCTGTGCAACCCCTCATTCCTTTAGATCTGGATTAAGGCTTTGTGTTTCCCATTTTCAACCAGCCTCTTTATCCTGTGCCTGGATCCTATTGTTATTATTCATATGACATGGATAAACTTAATACAAATAAAATGTTATAATTGTTTTACTGCGTATTCTCAATTTTAATAATGCAACATAATAAATAGAATAAGTCATCTATTTATTTGTTTAGATTGCTTCAGCTGTTTTAAAAGTAGTTTACCAGGAACAACACAGCAGGTAAAGGTGTGTGTCTGCGGATGTGAATCATGGAAAAGATGGCTGGCCAGTGGCCTTCCCTGGCTCCCACAAACAGCATCCTGCAACACAGAGCTCTCATTAGAATTCAGGCACACACACAAAAAAAATGACAATACTAAACCTTTATGGTCCTCAGATTACCTAGGTGCCCCAAAGAAGCCACCGTGAAGTGCTCCAAGGCAAGATATGGCAACAAGAACGGGGATCACAGGAGCCAACCCCTGAAAAGCACGGTTGGCAAATGTCTGCAGAGGCACAAACAGCAGATCAGACCAACAGTGACATACCACATTTACTCTAGTTTTTCCTTTTTTTTAATGATACATAAAGCAAGAAATAGAACTGACCACAGCCACAGCATCTGACAGAAGCACCTCAGCGGGAGTCATCATGGTGTAGTAGGCCACATTAACAAGCACATAAAAGACTGTCACTGTCACAATGGACAAGATTATTGCCAGTGGCATGTTTCTGATAAAGCGGGATACACACAGAGAGATATAACAGCAGGAGGCAACTTGGTTTTCAAAAAAAACGACAGACTATAGCAGATGTTTCATGCTAAAATACCTATTAGGGTTTGTGACTTCTTCTGTGATAAAGTTCAAATTAAACCTAGAGGAAAAGAGAAAGCCAAGACTCAGACATAAAGCTTTGATTGTTAGTTACAGTACATACATTGTCATGTAATTTATGGTTCTTTTCACTATTACTGGGGGAAAGAGTTTTGAATACCGTGTGATACACAGTAAAATACATTGAATTTGCACTGATCCTCAAACCACTGTACACTTACCATCCACCATAGGCATAGAGGCCGCTATAGAAGGCCAGTGGCAACTTATCCAGTGTTAACAAATCAACCTCGAAACCATTCTGGAAATTTTCTGTCTTCCCTGCAAAGACAGAGAGAATAAATGAGCTGAATACCAACTCTGTCTTAGGTTTAACAATTAGGTGCTCTCACCTTTGGCCAGTGCAATGAACCCTGGGACGATGATGAGGGCCAGGGCAAACATCTTAATGAAAGTCAAGGCGACTTGAGTGCGAAAGGCCATGTTCACACTCCAGCAATTGACGGCTACGACAAACGCTGAAGTGACACAAAGACAAAGAACTGGTTAAAGATATGTGTTGTTCTACACATAAAGTGCTCCAGACACAGATGAGTTATAAAAGCACTCACTCACTCCAAGGATACTGACAAGTCTGATGAGCACTATGGGAGCAGCACAGGGTGTGAAGAATGGCTCCACCACATAATGACCAAAGGCAAGGGAGACATAAGACGCAACAGATGGCCTAGAGGTGGACAATATCTTTGTGAGTATTATGTTTGAGGCAGTTAAATTTTTTTTTAGAACCAGTAAAAACCATACCTGATGAATAAAAACTCATTCCAGAGTCGTAGGAAGGCAGGCAGAGGCCCCAAAGTCTCCAGCAGGTATGTGTAGTGACCCCCTGATTTTGTAAAAGTGGTGCCCAGTTCTGCATAACAGAGGGCTCCTAATAGGCCAGAGGCAGAGCAGAGTTTTGGAGAAATAAGAGTATGACTTTTACTTTATAATTATTAAATGGCAAAATTTTTAGAATGTCTTTTAAGTAGTTTTAAAAGCTACTTTCAGCTTCCCCTTATTTACAACAGTGAAAAAAAAGGTAAATGGCCTGTACAGGGAGTGCAGAATTATTACGCAAGTTGTATTTTTGAGGAATAATTTTATTATTGAACAACAACCATGTTCTCAATGAACCCAAAAAACTCATTAATATCAAAGCTGAATGTTTTTGGAAGTAGTTTTTAGTTTTAGCTATTTTAGGGGGATATCTGTGTGTGCAGGTGACTATTACTGTGCATAATTATTAGGCAACTTAACAAAAAACAGATATATACCCATTTCAATTATTTATTTTTACCAGTGACACCAATATAACATCTCCACATTCACAAATATACATTTCTGACATTCAAAAACAAAACAAAAACAAATCAGCGACCAATATAGCCACCTTTCTTTGCAAGGACACTCAAAAGCCTGCCATCCATGGATTCTGTCAGTGTTTTGATCTGTTCACCATCAACATTGCGTGCAGCAGCAACCACAGCCTCCCAGACACTGTTCAGAGAGGTGTACTGTTTTCCCTCCTTGTAAATCTCACATTTGATGATGGACCACAGGTTCTCAATGGGGTTCAGATCAGGTGAACAAGGAGGCCATGTCATTAGTTTTTCTTCTTTTATACCCTTTCTTGCCAGCCACGCTGTGGAGTACTTGGACGCGTGTGATGGAGCATTGTCCTGCATGGAAATCATGTTTTTCTTGAAGGATGCAGACTTCTTCCTGTACCACTGCTTGAAGAAGGTGTCTTCCAGAAACTGGCAGTAGGACTGGGAGTTGAGCTTGACTCCATCCTCAACCCGAAAAGGCCCCACAAGCTCATCTTTGATGATACCAGCCCAAACCAGTACTCCACCTCCACCTTGCTGGCGTCTGAGTCGGACTGGAGCTCTCTGCCCTTTACCAATCCAGCCACGGGCCCATCCATCTGGCCCATCAAGACTCACTCTCATTTCATCAGTCCATAAAACCTTAGAAAAACCAGTCTTGAGATATTTCTTGGCCCAGTCTTGACGTTTCAGCTTGTGTGTCTTGTTCAGTGGTGGTCGTCTTTCAGCCTTTCTTACCTTGGCCATGTCTCTGAGTATTGCACACCTTGTGCTTTTGGGCACTCCAGTGATGTTGCAGCTCTGAAATATGGCCAAACTGGTGGCAAGTGGCATCTTGGCAGCTGCACGCTTGACTTTTCTCAGTTCATGGGCAGTTATTTTGCACCTTGGTTTTTCCACACGCTTCTTGCGACCCTGTTGACTATTTTGAATGAAACGCTTGATTGTTCGATGATCACGCTTCAGAAGCTTTGCAATTTTGAGACTGCTGCATCCCTCTGCAAGATATCTCACTATTTTTGACTTTTCTGAGCCCGTCAAGTCCTTCTTTTGACCCATTTTGCCAAAGGAAAGGACGTTGCCTAATAATTATGCACACCTGATATAGGGTGTTGATGTCATTAGACCACACCCCTTCTCATTACAGAGATGCACATCACCTAATATGCTTAATTGGTGTAGGCTTTCGAGCCTATACAGCTTGGAGTAAGACAACATGCATGAAGAGGATGATGTGGACAAAATACTCATTTACCTAATAATTCTGCACTCCCTGTATTTGTATAGCACTTTACTAGTCCCTAAGGACCCCAAAGCGCTTTACACATCCAGTCATCCACCCATTCACACACACATTCACACACTGGTGATGGCAAGCTACATTGTAGCCACAGCCACCCTGGGGCGCACTGACAGAGGCGAGGCTGCCGGACACTGGCGCCACCGGGCCCTCTGACCACCACCAGTAGGCAACGGGTGAAGTGTCTTGCCCAAGGACACAACGACCGAGACTGACAGTGCTGCAGGTAGCTCCACATGTTTGATTTGGCAGGTTTTTCATGCACCACATGCCATTCTTGATGCAACCCTAAATGGATTTGTGTCTCTTTCCAGGACTGAACTGGGCTGTCCACTTGTGCAATCATGACACCAACATAAATCTAGCTTTTTACTATTGTGGGATTATAATATTATTTTATGCCATGTTAGACCCTAATTAAAGATTGTGAATTATTATGTAGTTTTAGTTTGCATTATTCTCCTGAATTAGAAGAAGGTGATAACTATTGCATTTGTTAAACTGATTTGCATTACATTAGACTGCTGATTTATTGTGAATGAATGATATTGTTTCATGATGCATTATACTGCTGAGTTATAAGAAATACTGTTCGCAGAAAGTCATCGCCTTATCTGTCTGATTAGAAGAGAACAGAACATACTGGAGAGGTTTTCTGCCCCATCTCAGCAGGAGCAGATAAACAGGGAGCCAAGGTCGTAGCTTAGGCGCTGTGTGAGAGAAAGAATGTGAATGTTTAGGCTTTTATGATTAGGTGGTCAATGGTCACTGTATTGTCCCTAACGGGAAATTGATTTGCAGTATGTCCGTACAAACAAACAAACAGACAACCAACACATCACATACACTCACCAAGATAATATAATATAAGCCTGATAAAACAACCTAGATTTTTCATCAAAAAAGTGCAATGTGCAATGGCAACAACACTTATGGTTTAGTGTTATTAACTATGATAATAGCACTAGGTACAAAAGACAGTCTATGTCTCTTTGTCTTCACTGCAGGCACTTTATAACGACGACCTGATGGAAGCAGTTGAAAATCATTAAAGAGAGGATGATCTGAACACAACAGGACAGAGCTTGCCTTCCTCAGCACCTGCCTGTTATAAAAGTCCACAAGCTGGACCTGAGACCTCCCTGAAATCTTGCCAGACACTTTAACCAGGTTGTTAAGTCTGGTCTTTTTATTCAGGGACATATTACCGTACCAAGCAATGATACAGAAGGTTAAAACAGATTCAATAAAACCTTTATAAGAAAGAGTCATCATTTCAGATGAAACATTAAAACCTCTCAACCTCCTTAAAAAGTACAGTCTTTGTTGAACCTTTTTCACTGTAGCAGCAAGATGTGACTCAAAGGACAGAGTCTTATCAAGAACAACCCCCAAATACTTATAACTGTCCACCAGTTCAATGGCTGCCCCATTTACCACTATTTACTCATAAAACACATTGTTTCTCATATTTGACACTTAAGTGCAAAGAACAATAGCAGGAAAAAGGTAGAACAAAAGCAGACATCAACTGAAATGTCATTCATCTTACCAAAGAGAGAAAGGACACCACATAGCACCCACACCAGCAGAGATAACCCCACGCTGCCACTGTTCATCAGGACTCCTTTCGGTGCAATGAAAATCCCACTGCCCACCACAGTCCCAATGATGAAGGACACGGCAGGCAGCAGTCCGATCTGCCTCCGAAGGAACACCACTTCATCATCTCTCTTATCCATCTTGTTATTTCCCCTTTTCTTTATCCTGGTCCCCTCCATTTCTCTCTGTGGCTGTAGGTCACAGGGTGAATGTGCTGGACACTGTGGCAGGAAGAAACAGCACAGGCTGTAACAACACCCCCACCCCCCAATCCTGTCTGTTTTTTCACCACTCATTGGCTCATACCCCACCCGCCCAGGCTGAGCTGGGAACAAAGCCAGCAGTCTTCCAAACTTAAGCAACAATTAACACTGTACACTGTGGATGTGCGGATGGATGTGTGTACAGCTTGGAAGAGGCCCTGTGGGTTCAGACGGAGACAGGTCAGGGTGCTGTGGAGGCAGCTGCGTAGACTGCAGGAGGGCTACTTTCAACAAAATCTACACAGACTAAAATCTGTCCTGTCAAGCTATTTTACACAGTGTACATACACGTTTTACGCAAAAACTAAAAATGATATGAGACAACAGAAAAACAAAAAAAATGACAGAGGCCACTTTATTAATATTCCTTACTTTCACTTGAGTGGCCACTGCATGGATGTCAGCTTCACTTTATCAGCAGGAGCTCTGCTTGTTAACATTCCTCTACACACAGCACACATCAAGTTCTTTCTGTCAAGATTCATGACGAGTGAATGACTGCATCTGCACTCAGAACTCCTCTCACTCAGATAATGCAAACATGGATGCATTCAAAATGCGGTCAGACTGAGAAACATTTCTAGTATATCATTTGTAAAATGTTCAGCATAATCAAAACTTTTTTTCAAATAACAATTTATGTGTAAAAGTTGTCCATGCACTAATGTATAGTTCTTTATTAGTATGTCTGAACACTGTAAGGAAATCAATTTTTACAGTATAACTATTTTTTCTTTGGTGATACTAAGACTCATGGGAATGATTTCTCCTCCACTCAATTCAATTACTTAAAAGGTTTGATTGCTATAGTCAATTATTTTGCATTTTTACATTTTTATGAGAATGTGTTATGGTTTCCAGTGACTGTGTGACCAATAACAGTGGGAAGGTGTAGTTAGAATAGGGCATGATGGTTAACACTTGAGTCTTGTCATAGTTCATAAAAGACAAGAATTCAGGTTACATAAGACATGCTATTCATTTATATTTTACAGCAATTAACCATTTATTGAGATTACAGTAGGAACACCAAAATAATAGCTGCTCAGTTTTAACCAAATAGCTCATAGGATTATACTTTGGAGCTTAAATTTTACTCAGTACAGAATAGCATTACTTTTTGCTGTAAGCAAGCTGTCAGCATCTTACTGTACACATTTCTTTGATTTTAAAGTGTCAACCCCTTAAAAAGAACAATGTTTATACAAGTTTTAATAAATGGTTATGGTAGAGACTGAATCAAATGTATATTTAGATATTTAAATAATGTTGTTAAACCTCAGCGTGCATACAGTCCGTTTGTGTTCGATTATGCCTGTTACTACTTGGTGTTTCTCCATCTTTGGCCAGCAGATGGAACTCATGTCTCTTTCTTGGTAAATGTTACCTCACAGATGAACGTGCTCTTATTTTCCTCTAGAAGATGGCAATCACATCTTACCTGGCTTTGAATTTTACAGGCTGCTAACCTTGATTCTATGATTATATCAACTGTGTCTTCTGCAGTTGAATGCGTACATAATTGTCTCCAAGGTAAAAAAAAAAATAAAACCCCCAAGACATCCCGAGCATCACAGCGTGAAATTCCCAGGGTGGGTCCAAATTTAGTCCTTCTCTCTGCAGGTAAACCCATCCCAGGAGACAAGGGCTTATCTTCCCTGCTGTTTTCCACCTGACCTGCTAAGATCCCTGCTTTGTCAACTGGAGGCCAAACAAGCTTCAACTGCTCACTCCCAACTGTTTCTCCCATAGGCTCGTCTCACATGGAGCAGAATACAAAAGGAACACATCTTAATATTTCTCAGGAGCCATTCACACAAGGGACCATCTGGCTTTTCCATTTAGTGAATCAATAGAGGTGCTTCTGTTTCTAAAACATCGGATATGTATCGGATTCAGTACCACATACGAAAGTGACCCAGATCGGATGTGAAAATATCGGATTTGTGCTGTTCACACTGTCATACCATGATCGTATATGGGTCGCATAGGGTCAAAAAAATCGGATTTGATGCGCTTTCGCCTGCAGTGTGAACGTAGCCTTAGTGTTAGGCCTAATGTAATAGGCTAGTGATTCTTTTCTGATTGCTGGCACAATTGCTCTAAAGTCATGAAGCTAGTTTGATTGCAAGTGATGGTTTTAAGATTTGTATACGATTCATTTGTTTCTCACCTCTCCTCCTGACTGCAGCTAGCCTCCGCGCAGATTAAACGTATGAACTGAAAAACCAGTCCAGGTGTTTTTGGATCTCTTTCAGGGAGAAATTCCAGGAAGGGAACATTCCAAGTGTGGTATGAAGTAGGGGAAATGTTGTTTGATATTGATGGATGTGTTGATTGCAAAAAGTTAAAGAGCACAGACATTGCTGAATATATTTATGCTGCTGCTGACTATATAGTTAAAAGTTGCAGCAGCTCTTGAAGACTCTTGTGTGTCTGATGATGATTTTAGCAGATCGCAGTGACTTTATTGCCGGGAGCCCTAGCTAAAGAGGGTTTAGCCCAGGTGTTTATTTATTAGTTTGATTTAGTTTAGGATTATACACTTTAAGTTGGACATATACATTATTTTTCCTTCTTTCTCGAGAAATTATCTTTTTGTTCTGGTTTTTCTTTAATTGGGCCAGCCAATCTGTTCTGTAAATATGGCACACTAATCCACTGTTGTAAAAAGAAAGACTGGACTGTTGATCTGTTGAACAGTTTATTTCTGCCTCCACCGCTACGCTCATGGAAGCATCATCGTTGGTACCCAGCTGAGGTTTTTGCATGCACAGAGCATGGAGACCCCAATTATAAAATGTATAATTGGGTAAACCCTGAGTGTTCCTGTCCTGGGAATTAATTAACTTTCACACAGAAATGCACAAATGCACCACCACACATATGCGTACTGTACATGAAAACATAAACATAATGCTTAAGGGATTTCAGTGATATGGAAAAAGCCAGATATAGAGGCTCCCGCACACATATATGCACACATCACGTGTTGTTATTACGGGTTTGGGTGTGAACAGTGTGAACAAGCTGTTTAACTTTGTGAAGAAAACTTGGCTGTCTGAAGCTTATTTACAGTAAATGGATTATATTCAGTACAATGACTGATGTTAATGTACTCTGCAGAGTTTGAAAAGTAATATTGCAGGAACAAGACTGAACAACCCTTTCTATGAGGTAAGAAAAGCAGAGAAAACATGTGGAGCTGACCCAAACCAAAATCAGATCAAAATACAAAACATGTTTTCTCAAAAATTTCAAGGCCAATTTCTTTTTTACTCTTGAGCATTTCATTGCATCACACCAAATTCAGCATATAGATTTATGTACTTGGAAGTGCAGATTTTGGAAGCGAGTACTAGCCCATCCCACAATATTGTTGGTGCCTTTAGGAAACTGATTTAGTTATTCACACTGACAAAACTTAATCAAAAATAGGAGTGATGGTTGTTTGCTAAAAATGGGTAATTTAAGCTAGTTGCCAGGTGGCTGCCAGGCAATGTCATGACATTATATTATATCATGCCTACTTCAACTCCTGTGGATATAATTAAAAGTTACTGTAAAAAATTAAAATAGCACACTTTTATGAGGTATCACAGGTGCACAATGCTAAAAATGGGTCATTTTAGTGTGTTGCTAGTTGGCTGCTTGGCAATGTCATGGTCTCATGATATCTGCTATAGATACAAACGCTCAGGGGCCTAAGATGTACCTGTGTGGCAAGTTGGTTGCTTGTCTCCTGACAGACACACAGACAGAGATTTTATGCATTGTAAGATAAAATATATGTTTTATATATGTTCAAAGTTCTTGATGATAATACTCAAACTTTAACTGCTCATGAAGCATTATTGTTCTTTTTTTAGGCATTACACTGTGTCTTTAGCTTTTATATGAATTAATTTGAGACCTTGTTGGCTGCAGTTTCTCATAATGAACAGGAGCAAGGACTAAAAAGCAGGACTCAGATCATCTATTGCAAAACAGCAAAGCGCCCAGGGCTCAGCAAAGGCAGGAATAACATACTAATGTAAATCAGGTCCTACTGCAGCTGGTCAGGGATTTCTGCAGGAGAGGAAAACATGGATTGATTAAGGTTCAGACGAGTATGACCAATTGCTCTTGATAGTTTGATATTAGTTAGATAGTTTCCATTCAGTTCTTACTTGGTTCTCTTTTGCAGTTGAAGGAGGGTGAGTATGCAGATGGCCAAGGGAGTCCTAAAAAAAGATGAAGCAGCAGCCTGACAGGTGTGCAAAAAAGGTTACCGGCTTGAGTGAAGCGGGTAAGTGTACCAGTGAAAGGAGCTTGTGATCCTTAGGTAAAGAGAAACAGAGGAGCTTTTTTCAGCTGTTGTTCAGCTTTCAACAGGAGAAATGCATAAAAGCAGGATTACTGACCAAACACACACAAGGAAACAGTGTTTACAACGGCAAGCCTGATGCCCACCGTGAGGCGACATAGCAAGAAATGACAGTACCAGCCAGTTCTTAAATACTGCAAGACTTAATTTCCAGGGTTACCAACATGTACGATGGCTGAAGCCCAGGAACACAAATTTTGCCAAAAAGGAGGGTGTCCAGGAAAACCTGGCCCAGTGCTCCACCTGAGAGTACAAGGACAGAAGGAAAGAAGAGGGAAAGAAAAACGAAAAAAACTCCAAACGAGAGGAGTGGGACCATAACACATTCATGTTTGTGTTTACCAGCATAATGCATGGATGTTTGTCTAAACATAAAGCCTAAAGATTGGGTAATAATCAAAGACAGTATAAAAGATGTATCTACCTTTCAGGTCTGAAAAGTGAAGCCAGTGCTTTAAAATATGCTCCTCTATTTACACACACTAGATGCAACTTTGCATGACCCCCACCCCCCCAACTAACAAATACCTTATCTAGATTGCTCCAGTTTGAAGCAAATACTACTGAAATTTGCAGGGCACACAGTCCTGGACGTTGCTTTTAGGAATCAGGTCACACCAGGCAGTCCATCTATCAGTGCTACCTCTGGCACACAGCAGACATCCACCTTTGACTTTAGAATGTGTCTCGAATAAGAATCATGTAGCATGTGTTGCATGGGACCATCACATTAGATTTAAACATTAAGCATGATGGACAGGGTTGGCAAATGTTACATTGGTAAAGTGAAATGACAGGTTACAGCAGAGTACTCAAGCAAATGGTTTGATTAAGTAGCTTACAGTGCAGTTTCAAATTACATTTCAACCCTTGAGAGGAAGGCAGAAGGTGCCCTGTGTATGTGTGCATTTGTGTTGCTCATGGTTGGATTTAGTGGCACTTGACTGCAAAATTAATGCCATGGTTCCTTTAAGTTGTACACAAACAAGAAAGGCTAGCGTTCAAAGCCTTTCTGGGGATTTTGAGGTCTCCACAGTGTTCAAAGCGTAAATAAACACCACTGACTCTGTAGCCTGGTGATACAGACCTCCACTGTCCAGAAGCCAGGCCACAAAGAACTGTTGAAAAAAATAAACAAAAGGCCACCACATCAATCTTCATCTTACATGCTCCCAAAAGGAAGTCCATCCATCCTTTTCTCAACCCTTTGTTTTGATCACCCTCTCCCTTTCTCTCCTTTTAGCAGCCTGATACACATCTTAGGTGTTTAGAGTCCTGCTCAGTCAATTATCTGGAGATCTGGTCCAGTAACAATACAAAGTGTGTGCAGTATGCTGTGTGACTAGGACAGATAGTTCAATAGTTCAATTAGTGTTTACATTTCAAACCCACCTTGAGTTATTTGATTTTACTTACACTATTTATAACTTTACGTAATACACAGAAAAGCCGCTTTAATTATGTTGCAGATCTGCATCATAAATCGCTCACAACAACAATCACCATGAAAAATGTGATTAAAGTACAATCAGTATTCATCATAAATAATGAATACAAATAACAATTCATCACTTTCATAATGTGATGGTGGGCACTGATTGTAGTTATGCGCTGTGAACCATGCACCATCAATTACAGTTTTAATTGTCTAAATGCTTGCACTGCTTTGAATCATTTCAGCACTGTATGGTATGGCGTGTATTTAAGTCGATATTGTGTGTGTTCATTTCATTTCAAGAAGAAGGGCAAGGTGACGGACAAGTTCCGGTTCTCAATTTCAGGAACCATTATTCCATCCATAACGGAACAACCAGTTAAGAGCTTGGGGAAACTCTTTGACTCCAGCCTGAAAGACTACTGCTATTCAGAAGGCAAATGAGGAGCTGGGAGTGTGGCTCATTAAGGTGGATAAGTCTGGCCTGCCTGGAAGATTTAAAGCCTGGATCTACCAGCATTCCATCCTGCCCCGAATCCTGTGGCCCTTGCTTGTCTATACAGTTCCAATAACTACTGTGGAATCCCTTGAAAGAAAGATCAGTGGCTTTCTTCGTAAGTGGCTGGGACTTCCCCGCAGTCTCACCAGCGCTGCCTTGTATGGGGCAAGCAACAGCGTGCAGCTACCCTTCAGTGGTCTCACAGAAGAGTTCAAGGTGGCTCGCACACGAGAAGCCCTACAGTACAGAGATTCTAAAGACTGCAAGGTGGCATCAGCAGGTATTGAGGTAAGGACAGGAAGAAAGTGGAAGGCTGAGAAGGCAGTTGAGGTGGCGGAGTCACGCCTAAGGCAGAAAACACTGATGGGGGTCTTAGCAACAGGGAGAGCAGGCTTGGGGTACTTCCCAAAGGCCCAGGTCAGCAGGGCACAGGGAAAGGAGAGACACCAGCTACTCCAGAAAGAGGTCCGAGCAGGTGTGGAGGAGGAGCGAGTAAGTAGAGCTGTAGGCCTCAAGCGGCAGGGAGCATGGACAAGGTGGGAGAGCACCTTGCAGCGCAAGGTCACCTGGGCAAACATCATGCAGGCAGACTTCCACCGGATCCGATTCGGCAGTATACGACACTCTGCTAAGCCCAGCAAACCTCCATCTGTGGGGAAAGAGCGAGACACCTGCCTGTCCCCTGTGCTCTGGAAGAGGGACCCTAGAACACCTCCTTAGCAGCTGCCCAAGGGCCCTGGCCGATGGTCGGTATCGTTGGCGGCACGACCAGGTGCTCAGAGTAGTTGCTGAAAAGATTGCCTCAGCAATCAGCACCAGCAAGCATCATCAGGCTCTGAGGAAGGCAATCTCTTTTATTAAGGCTGGAGAGAAAGCCCAGGTGCGCCCACATTTGACAACTGGCCTCCTCAACACAGCCTTTGATTGGCAGCTACAGGCTGACCTGGGTAAACAACTAAAGTTCCCTCAGAACATTGCAAAAACATCACTCCGGCCAGACATGATAATTATTTCTGAGGCCTCAAAACAGCTGATCATGCTGGAACTCACAGTGCCCTGGGAAGAGCGGATTGAGGAGGCCAATGAAAGGAAACGAGGAAAGTACCAGGAACTAGTGCAGGAGTGCAGGGGAGGGGGCTGGAAGACTTTCTATGAATCCATAGAAGTGGGTTGTAGGGGCTTTGCAGGACGATCACTCTGCAAAGTCCTAGGCCGGCTGGGCGTGGCTGGGGCAGCCAAGAAGAGGGCCATCCAGGCTGTGAGTGAAGCGGCAGAGAAAGCCACAAGGTGGCTGTGGATCAAGAGGGCTGATCCGTGGGTAGCTACTGGTACGCAAGTCGGGGCCTGATCACACCCGGCTGGGTCGCCTGGGCGAGGGTGTATGATGTTGTGAGACCCAAAACACCTGATGACCCTAGGATACATCACTGAAGATGCGTACCAGTGCATCCAGGAGATGTGTCTTTATAGTTCACAGTGTGTCAATGAGATTATTAGGCTGGAGAAGGAAAATCCGACAATGTTATCTCAAAAAGGAATATTTACTTAAAACCAGTACCAATAGCCCAGTCGCCATCCATGTTTCTCATACAGGCAGCAAGGGGCCTGATTTCTTCAATTAATTTCCTTTATTAACAATAGCAAACAGAAAGAAAATAATATAACTAGTAATAATCTATACCAAGTGTAAAACTTCTGGGCTGAAAGATGTGACAGCTGCCTCTAATTGTCGGCCATTTTTTGAGTTTTCTTAGGATTGATACCTTAACTAAGGAGGTTATGGTTTTGGTAGCGTTTGCATGCTTAAACATGTTGCTTGGTTAGTGATAGCTCTAAAAGGTTTGAATGAATTCAGATAAAACTTTGTAGGGGTGTAGAGTGGGGTCATGTTAACAATGAGTTCAAATTTGGTTTACATCCACCACGGTCTTCAAGGTCAACTTAACAATTTATTAGTCGAAAATTGACCTCTGGCTTCTCCTTCAAGGTCAAAGAATTGATCTGAAAGTCAAAGTGATAAAAATCCAATACACAGCTTTTTAAACCCAAGTTTCTCACTGCCATTGTTTGAATTGACAACTTACGGCTACATGGGGAATGATATATGGGGTAAATACTGCCCAGAGTGAACTACCTTGGCAGATGTTTGCACTCTCTGCATCTTTTTTTCTTTATACAGCCAGAAGAGTCGATGGCTGTAGATCATTAGAAACAATACAGGTGTAAGGCACCTCTTTTCAGACCAAGACGCTAATATACAGTCTAAATCTATATCCCATTGTCTGTTTTCACTATACATAAAAGTTTGAGCCTTCAACCTTTGCATTCACTTTAGCATTTATGCATAATTACTTTGATTTTACTTTCAGTTGTCTCATGAACTCACTTTCCTTTGGTATGTCTTTGTCATATGGACCATTCAAGCCTGTGTATACCCCATAATTTAATAGCTTGTTTAACCAGCTTCAGCACTTTGGAGGAATCTTGGCCTGCTCTTCTTTGCAATTGTACCTCAGTTCATTGAGATTTATTCATGCACAGCTCTCTTCAGGTCCCACCACAGAATTTTAATCAAGTTCGACTGGGCCATTGCAACACCTTGATTCTTTTCTTTTCACTGGGCCACATTAACAAACAGTGTGTAAATCGTGCATCTCTGTTCTCCTTGCCCTCCCCCTTTTTAACTTTTTTTTACTTGAGCCAGTCAGTGAGTATCTCAGAAGAAACACTATTATTAAAATTTATATTATTTCAGCCACAGCCTTTTTTTCTTTTTAAACTGTTCCCTCCAGTGGAAACATTTTGGAAAGCTCAGTTGGAAGGTCCAGTTTTAGTCAGATTTTTTCCCTACTTTCTTCCTTTAGTGTTGATTGCACATGTCTGTTGGTTTACAATGATTCTGATTCGTATGCATGGTGATACAGTACGAACAAAATAAATTGGTGTGCATGTTTTGTGAATCTGATGACTTTGTGTACCCACTTGTTTGCTCAGAAATCAGTGAGTAAATGCCATTGTCCTTTTGACCTAACTTCAAGGTTTTTTACTTACACAAATTTTAATTGCATTAAGAGATGGTTACAGTCAGGGTTGGGGAGTAACGGAATACATGTACCGCCGTTACGTATTTAAAATACAAAATATGAGTAACTGTATTCCGTTACAGTTACCGTTTAAAAAGGTGGTATTTAGAATACAGTTACTTTGTTGAAATAAATGGATTACACGGTGGTATTTTCCTGTTTCATATTGTGGCGGGTCAGGACTGTTTGGGTTTTGTTTGACAGCTATGTTCTGTTGTTCCAGGCGGCAGCGTTACGGTTGCCATGGTGACGCGCTCTCTCTGCGACTGTGTGTTTCCTGGGTGAGAGAGCGCTTTTTTGTTGTTGTTGTTGTTGTGCTAAGCTAATAGGCCTAAAGAATGTAGCCTTATGCAGGGCTGGACTGGGACAAAAAATCGGCCTGGGCATTTTGACTAGAGACCGGCCCACCAAAAATGTGACGTCATTCAGGGGTAAAACCGCAAAGGATTCTGGGAACTTGTGGCAAGAGGTAGTAGCGCATGCAGGCTTTCAACTGAACTCAGTTACACAGCGATAAAAAGAAACACAAAAAATGGCAAGAAGCTGTTGTATTACTAACTGCAATAGCCGGTGTTGTGCCAAAAAGTGATTGTCTGCCAAAAAGTGATTTCCGGTATTTGCCAAAAACTGATTGCTCGTATTTAAATTGCTATAAGTAACTTGTTGGGCTATAATATGTGAAACATATGTCAAATGCATCCCTCATGGATGACATAAAGTCATCTCTCTAGGTAGCTCCCCAGCTGGGTCTAGACTGGGTCTAGAGAGTATTTTAAATTCAGGGAATTTAAAATAGAAAGTAGCTCGTCCACAGAAGGACTGGTAGCTCCCCTTACGATAAGGGTTCAGATCGCGCGAACAGGTGTGAATGTGAGTGTTTAGTTAGTTTGTTTGTTTGCGTGTTTTAATCAATTTTAAATCATGCTTTTTATTTGTTTTTGTTTCTAATGTCTCTGTAAAGCACTTTGAATCACCTTGTTGTTGAATTGTGCTATACAAATAAATTTGCCTTGCCTTGCCTTGTCTTGCCTCTCCATCTCCATCTCTCTCTCCTGCTCTTTTATTTCTCTCTCTTGCTCCATCTCTCTCTGCTGCTCTTCTGTCTCCTCTGTCACAGACTTCTCCACTTTAGATGATAAATCAGCCTGGTGCAACATGTAAGGATTGGCACAATTTGTTAAGATTTTGAGGAGTTTGAGAAACTAAACTTAAGCATAAAATAAAATTTACAATCAGTAACTTCATAGCACCCGCCCAGCAGTATATAAACTCCGTCATGCTAGCTAGTACGCAGTACCAGTTATTCTAAGCGACTGTAAAAAGTCAGCACAACGAAAACAAACTACAACTAAACTTGGTTTATATCTGACACAGATAGACAGCAGGTCATAACTTCTTACCTGAAGCTTAGTTCCTCTGCCACTATGACCGGCGGCCGCCTATGGTCTCTCCCCCTCTTGCCTCCCCTTTCCCTTATCCACCTGCTGGCCTCCACCACTTGCTGATGTTGCTAAATCTGTGGAAGCTATTCCATAGCTTCCGCCAAACAATTCAGTTATTTTTACACATTTGGCAGCGTCTGCCTGAAGGGCTTGTTTCTTTTTGGCCCTAATTTTTTCTGCACCTCCTTTCCTTTTTTTGTTCTCCATTCTCTTTAGTTCGTCTATAAGATTGCTAAACAAGGGGGAGGGTACATCCGACCTCCTCGGCTGTAATTCATCCAGGCCAGAGTCGATCATGACCAATTGGCCAATCCAACACCTTTCATTATTTATACCCTTTCAAAAAAAAAATTTTTAAAAATCGATCGGCCCATAAAAACAAAAAATCGCCAGCGGCCCACCGGGCAAATGCCCGGTATGCCCGATGGCCAGTCCAGCTATGGCCTTATGGCAGTGTAGTCCGTGCTGCAGGGAGAATGGACTGCCATACCCGTTATGTGTCTGTGAGCGCGAGGAGGGAGAAAAATGTGAGTGGAAAAGTACGAGCTGTCACCGAGCAGAAACAATAATAACCACTGCAGCCAAGAAGAGTGCCTGATAGGGTTGCCAACCGTCCCTTAAAAAACGGAATCGTCCCGTATTTCGAAACAAAAGTACACGTCCCGTATTGAGCTAATAAGGGACGCACTTTGTCCCGTAATACAGTGAGAATCAAAAGTAGTCTATAACTTTTAATGGAATTAACGCTTTGTTTGAAAACATAATTCCCAGCCCCTCTCCTGCTTTGTGACCAATGAGCTGACAGCACACTTACGAGTATGACAATTCAGATTACCACTCATCTCATTGGTCGAGGAAAGGTCGCTTACGGAGAAAATACCGGAAGACAACAAATGACCACAACAAGAAGCATGGCCAACAGGGAAACAAACGCAGACACTGCGGTGCAAGTCTCGGACGACAGTAAACCTAAAGCTGGGCAGACACTGTGCAATTTTTTTCAGTCACGTTATTCAGCTCCTGCTCAAACTGCACGATTGACTCGCAGGGGTTAGACGTTCATAGGTCACGATGCAGGTCTCACACTATACCGCCCGATGCTCTGATGCGACCTGAGTGCTCACACTGTGCCTCCATAAAATGAAGGTTATAACAGAAAATCTGTCGCGCTCTCTCTCTCCGTCTTACACTCACACAGACACACACACCACCACCATCAACTTTGCTAAATTGCTAATGAAAAACATTGATCGGGCAGCTGTGACTGAGCAACAGTGTAAATCCAACTATTTTCACGGTTGTTGTGGTCGTGATAATTTTGTGATGCCACATCGAAAAGGCTCGGATGAGCTTTCCAAAGTTCTACAAGTTGTGCCTCCATCGCTTGTGTCCAGATCACACGCTGCACAGCCGTGCTGCTCCATCTTTTACACCAACGTTTACGTGTTTGCGCGCGAGCAGTGTGAGCGGCTGTGGTGAGACCCTCACGAGCGATTGATGATCGGGAGCTGGTCGTGAGGTGTTAATCACTTCTCGTTACCCCACGTATACTACACGATGCACGATGAAGGCCAAAATCGGCTCAAAATGGGCCTAAAACCGCACAGTGTGAGCCCAGCATTAGAGCAGCAATGTTTGTTCCCCTCAGAGAAAGGGAAGAATGGGAAAAGGAAAACACCTGGCTGGAAAAAGTTAATATGGGCATGTGCAGTGAATATCAGCGCTATGTGGCCAGAAGTGTGATAATATAATTTATTTTGTGTAATAAACAACTGCAAGAATAGATGATTACAACAAATAGATGACTAATACATAAAAGTAATACATAGATGAATAATGATGATGAGTTAAGATGCGTAATCATGGGAGCAAGTGGGTTTACAAACAGGAGCAGCTGATTAGCATTAGAAAAGCTGAAATAATACCTCAACTGAAGCCAATTGTACTAAATGCACTAAATGTGCACTGTTACAAGAATGTTTTTCTTTCTATTGTTTTCTATTATTTTAAGTTAAGCAGGACAGAGTTCTTTTAAAGAAAGATTTACTTATATTCTCAAAAGTTAAGCATGACAGGCTTCTGTTTAAGAAAGAGACCTGTTTTACTGTGTTAATGTTGTCATTTTGAGCTAAAAATAAATGGCTAAATGATCATTTGTTTCACATGTGTTCATATCACAAAGAATACACATCTACTTAAATCAAATTCAAGTCAAATGGTTAAAAAAATAATTTCACACACAAAAAAAGAGCTAGAAAATTCACCACACTGGGAAGGGTGAAGACAATTGGGTCGCCCGGCCCTGGCCACGAGGTGTCCCTTATTTATTTTTCAGGGAGTTGGCAACCCTAGTGCCTGACGAGCCCAGTTGTAAGTAAGCTATTAAGACTCGACTGTACACTGTGTTCGTGTTTTCCTCCGAAAACAATAAGTTCCGTTGGAGCAGCCTTTCAACGCCTCTCTCTGTCTCTATTTTTCGGCTACGAGCCCGACACGGAACCCACGTATTAGCCAGAGGTCCCTTTACTACGGTTCGGAGCCGCGGACCTTCAGTAATAGTAATAAATCACACAGCAACAGAACATTCATGCAGTTGTAAAAAGCATGATAATATATTAAGTAATCCAAAGTATTCAGAATACGTTACTCTCATTGAGTAACGTAACGGAATACATTACGAAATACATTTTGGGGCATGTATTCTGTAATCTGTAGTGGAATACATTTTAAAAGTAACCTTCCCAACACTGGTTACAGTTGATCATAAATTAACAAAGTGCATTTGATTAGCTGCACTAGGCTGCTACGCTTCTAAATCCCACGGAAGCAATAAAGGTGTAGAGTCATCAGCCTATTACACTAAAACAGGACTAACACAAAACAGACAACCATTCACATTCATAAAGATATCTATGGCCAGTTTAAACTCACCAATTGACCCAACATTTACGTTTTTGGACTGTGGGAGAAAGATAACCAGGGAGAATATGTAAACTCCATGTAGAAAGGGAACAGCCAGCTTGTGGATTCAAGCCCAGTACCTTTTCGCTATGAAGCAAAAGTGCAAATCGCTGCACCGCTGTGCTGCCTGCTTTTTTATGAACTTTAAAGGTGGCAGTCACTACTTCATGGCAATAGAATACATTGCTCATCAAAGCTCATTTGAATTCAGCAGACATTGACTCAGGGTGGGTAAAACTGTAATTACAATCCATCTCTTACAATGTGGACTGTGAGACACCATGGCTGTAAAACACTGCAATAAAAACAGTCTGGAAGTACTTTGATGAGCTATGTTTTCACAAAGGAATAGATGAAATCTGGCTATACAAACAAAACTACTTAAGCTACCTTTTAGTACAGATGCAGTATTCATTTCTGTGCATATAATTTGATCAACCTTGTGGTGCCAAAAGCGTTGATTTACAGTTAGTCTTTCCTCACTATAGATGTGATCTGTAACAGATAAGCTAATTATTATGTTGGTCAAAATAATTAAGCTGAGAGCATTACAGCTCCACAACTTCACATAGAAATATGTTTGTGTCATGTATGCCATTTGCCAGATTCCATTTAAAGAGGGAAGTCAGAAATCTCAAGCTCCCAGTCGCAGTTTTTATCTGGATCTCCCTTTCAGATTGACTTTGCAATCCAAGATGGGAGTGGCAAGTGGAAACAATAAGTAAAAATGTAGACCCGCTGTTGTGTATTAGTGTCTCCATGAAGAAGCCATACACAGAGCATCAACCAGAATCTGTCCAAACATGCACCCATGTTTTTCATTTCACTGCAGATATTGGCAAAGACAGCTCTAACTTGATCCTTAGGATCACCCGTTTTTCTGCCTGCTGCAACTTGAATGTACTAAACTTGGGGGTGACGTCGCCAACTCCAGCCTCTGACTTTGGAGATAAAAGGAATTTAAAATTTGACAAATTTAGTAAAATGAAAAGCTTTTAAACCAAAACCAGGATTGGACTATATGCTGTAAAGTGAAAGAAAATCATATTGTATACACAGTTCAAAATATGAATACATGTGAAGACTTTTAAGCAGATGTCGTAAAGGTAGCACACATCTTTAAAACAACAAATTTATTAATGCAGGTCTCTTTATTTATTTATTTATTTGTTGTTTGGATAGGCTGATAAATGCCTGCCACATAGAGCAGAACAACAATGCACCGCAAAAAAAACACGACCCAAGTAATCTGTGAACTGGCCACTGAAGGAAGGTTGAAGTCTTGTTGGGGATATAGACACATGAGGGCCCTCTTACAGCATTCATCTCGATGGCAGTAGACACAGGATATCACGGTGATTGATGACTATTGCAGGATATCTCACCCTCCCTCTCTCTGCAGTCCAACCCAGCAGAAGAAAACCGTCTCAGCTGAAGGTGTCTGCGCTGCTGGCACTCATGACTTGCTTTATATATCCAGGTAAATCACACAGGCCTGAACTGCTGTAAACAGACAGAGAGAGAGCGAGACGCATACAGAAAGAGAGGGGGAGTCGAGAGTTCTGGCGCTCATGAATGGATCTCTAACAACAGGGATGTTCTTTCACTCTGAATTACACCCAACTAACTCTGAACACTGTGTTCGGAATCTCAACAGGTTCCACACCTCCTGACGAAAGGAGATTTAATTGCTAGAAAAGAAGCAAACCATCTGCTTTCACACGATTAAGGCAAAAATGACTAAATTATGGCTGACTCCAAAAATGAATCAGTCATTATCAATCAATTAATATTAATATGTGCCAGGCCTCAGCCAAGCTAATTCAAATCACTGAATGGACCTGTACACTGTGGGTTTTGTTTTGGTATCTTTGGGAATTTTTTCAATTTAAATATCAGACAAATAACATAGCTTTCTGGGAAGGTTTTTGCATAAAATCCATAAAGAAAGACATCTTGCACTTCAGTTTTAGTGTGTGAAATTTTAGTATTTTATTAGTGTGTTACTTAGGACTACTTAGGAATTCTGCTCTATATCCCTCTGAGAACGAGCCTATTCATTTTGTCCTCTGTAATGGACATTTGTTTTTGCTCTATATTTTGTGGGTTATTTGAGCTACCCTACTACTCCTAATCAGTGTTGAGAAGGTTACTTTTAAAATGTATTCCACTACAGATTACAGAATACACAGTGTTGGGGAGTAACGGAATACATGTACCGCCGTTACGTATTTAAAATACAAAATATGAGTAACTGTATTCCGTTACAGTTACCGTTTAAAAAGGTGGTATTTAGAATACAGTTACTTTGTTGAAATAAATGGATTACACGGTGGTATTTTCCTGTTTCATATTGTGGCGGGTCAGGACTGTTTGGGTTTTGTTTGACAGCTATGTTCTGTTGTTCCAGGCGGCAGCGTTACGGTTGCCATGGTGACACACTTTCTCTGTGACTGTGTGTTTCCTGGGTGAGAGAGTGCTTTTTTGTTGTTGTTGTTGTTGTGCTAAGCTAATAGGCCTAAAGAATGTAGCCTTATGGCAGTGTAGTCTGTGCTGCAGGGAGAATGGACTGCCATACAGTGTTGCCAACTTAGCGACTTTGTCGCTATATTTAGCGAGTTTTCAGACCCCTTAGCGACTTTTTTTCTAAAAAAGGTCTCTAAAAAAAGATGTGAAAGCGCGTATTGCTTTTACTCTCAACAAGCAGCGGGTGCTGTAACGCAGTCAGTTCTTCTTTTACTCTTTTACTCTTATGCTGTTTTGTGGATCACAAGGTTTAAAACTACAACACACACACAAAGTAACTCCACCAGAGTGCCTATTTCGGGTTACTTTTGCCGGTCCAAGACCGGGTAAAGGAGCAAGGATGGAATTGTGACATTAAAAAAAAACAATAATTGCTAAAAGAAATTTAATTTGTAGTTCTAAATAAACTCTAAATGCATTTAGGACGTTTTTTACTCACTTTATGTCTCTTACACGATGTTATATTTCTCTCTCCAACAACATAGGTTACAATTAGATTAGCATGACCAATTATGCAAATTAGGCGATGACGTCATTTAGCGACTAATAGCAACTTTTAGGACAGCCAATAGCGATTTTCCTTACTGAGGAGTTGGCAACACTGCTGCCATACCCGTTATGTGTCTGTGAGCGCGAGGAGGGAGAAAAATGTGAGTGGAAAAGTACGAGCTGTCACCGAGCAGAAACAATAATAACTACTGCAGCCAAGAAGAGTGC
Organism: Aulonocara sp. 'chitande type north' Nkhata Bay; assembly: GCF_057382095.1. NCBI lineage: Eukaryota > Metazoa > Chordata > Actinopteri > Cichliformes > Cichlidae > Aulonocara > Aulonocara sp. 'chitande type north' Nkhata Bay. Next base: position 26,670,559 of record NC_141360.1, on the reverse strand, counting down.
CTGACGAGCCCAGTTGTAAGAAAGCTATTAAGACTCGACTGTACACTGTGTTCGTGTTTTCCTCCGAAAACAATAAGTTCCGTTGGAGCAGCCTTTCAACGCCTCTCTCTGTCTCTATTTTTCGGCTACGAGCCCGACACGGAACCCACGTATTAGCCAGAGGTCCCTTTACTACGGTTTGGAGCCGCGGACCTTCAGTAATAGTAATAAATCACACAGCAACAGAACATTCATGCAGTTGTAAAAAGCATGATAATATATTAAGTAATCCAAAGTATTCAGAATACGTTACTCTCATTGAGTAACGTAACGGAATACATTGCGAAATACATTTTGGGGCATGTATTCTGTAATCTGTAGTGGAATACATTTTAAAAGTAACCTTCCCAACACTGAGAATACATGTGGTTATTATTGTTTCTCCTTGGTGACAGCTCGTACTTTTCCACTCACATTTTTCTCCCTCCTCGCGCTCACAGACACATAACGGGTATGGCGGTCCATTCTCCCTGCAGCACGGACTACACTGCCATAAGGCTACATTCTTTAGGCCTATTAGCTTAGCACAACAACAACAAAAAAGTGCTCTCTCACCCAGGAAACACACAGTCGCAGAGAGTGCGTGTCACCATGGCAACCGTAACGCACCCAAACAGTCCTGACCCGCCGCAATATGAAACAGGAAAATACCGCCGTGTAATCCATTTATTTCAACAAAGTAACTGTATTCTAAATACCACCCTTTTAAACGGTAACTGTAACGGAATACAGTTACTCATATTTTGTATTTTAAATACGTAACGGCGGTGCATGTATTCCGTTACTCCCCAACACTGCTCCTGTTGTACTAAATAGAGGACATCCTGGGCTTTCGATTAATATCTCATGTGCCTGGGTGGCCTCTCCATAGGGGCAGGAAATCACAAAAAAAGTTTCAATGGGAAGACTGTTTTTTCCTCAGTTTTATTGATGCACCCTGCTAAGTAGACGTTGGATCATAACTTAGCAGTCTCCAAGAAAACAACATGGCGATGCTATAAAGATAAAGTCAGAGATTTTATATCTTTATCTTACCTAGTGGCTTGTTGCTCCACATGAATGAGCTTTTACATCAGTGGCCCACTTTTATTAACCTAGCATATATTTGGCTTTTTTGACTTGGAAAGACTGACTTTTAAAAATGTTAACTACTTTAAACACGACAAATAGCACAGTGCTGGTCTAATCTAAGGATCATAATAGTAGAGAGAGCAGCCAAACCCATATGGAAAAGAAATAGTAAAAACTTATATGTGATTACTCATGAAAGTGGCCACTTTCATGAGTAAATCATACAACAACAACAACAATCTTTATTTATAGAGCACATTTAAAAGCCTTGGGCATACCAAAGTGCTTTACATAAAACAATAAAAAATAAAACAGTTCACACATTAACATCAAATACATAAGAGTAACGGATTATGTTCACAGATAAAAGCCACCAATAAGAGTAAACTGCAGCACATAGGTTATAGCAAGGTAAGACTGTACCACCATGATAAAAGACACCAATAATGGAAAGATAGCAGAGAATTTAATACAATACAATACAATAGGTCAATAGGTCACTGCAAGCAAGCCAGCATTTAACTGGTAGAAAAGGCAAGTTTAAAAAGATATGTTTTTAGCCGTGATTTAAAAGAATGAATAGAATCAGACGCCCGGATGCCAATCGGGAGATTGTTCCACAGCTCCGGTGCAACTAGAGCAAACGATCGATCACCTCTAGATTTCAGTCGAGATCTGGGCTGAACCAACAGTAACTGTGAGGATGACCTTAAAGCCCTAGCAGGAGCATATGGGTTTAAAAGTTCCTTAAGATAGCTTGGTGCAGTGTTATTGGTAATTTTAAAAGTAAACAACAAAATTTTAAATTGAATACGATATTTGACAGGCAACCAGTGCAGATCAGCAAGGACAGGAGTAATGTGGGCAAACTTCTTGGTTTTAGTTAGAATGCGTGCTGCAGCATTCTGAACTGTCTGTAATCTATGTAAAAGGGAAGAGTGGAGACCACAATAAAGTGAATTGCAGTAATCAAGCCTTGACGTTACAAAGGCGTGGATGAGCTTTTCTAGGTCTTTATACGGGATATAGTGCCTGGTCTTAGAAATAAGGCGAAGCTGGTAAAAACTGGATCTGACAACAGCAGACACTTGTTTATCAAGTTTAAATGAGCTGTCAAATAAGACACCCAGATTCCTAACAGTGTCAGAGAAAGAACTAGTGAGAAAACCAAAGGCATCCCGAAGTTTGGCACGAAGGGCATTACTACCAAAAATCATAATTTCGGTTTTCTTATCATTAAGGATAAGAGTATTTGCCAAAAGCCATTTCTTGACCTCACACATGCATTCTCGAAAGCTATTCAAAGACAGAGCAAGATCATCGTTTAACTCAAAATAGATCTGGATATCATCCGCATAATAGTGAAAAGCAATGTGGTATTTCTCAAAGATAGCACTTAAGGGAAGCATGTACAATGAGAAAAGGGTAGGGCCTAACACAGATCCCTGGGGGACACCACAGCAAACAGGTACAGCTGAAGAAGAGGATGTGGCCGAAATCATATAAGGCTTACATGATTTACTCATGAAAGTGGCCACTTTCTCATTACTTTCATACATTGTTTTAGTAAGTATCCAAAACATACATGTTTCATTATATAATTTTTCAAGGGATCTTATATCTGTTTTCACTCTTATATGCTTTTCATACAAGTTTCACACAAGACAGATACAAATTTTATAAGATTTATATATATATTTTCCATATGGGAACGTTTGACTGCTTGGTAAAAATTGGTCTCCATTTGCAGAAAATTGGTGCAGGATTTGACCAACCAACTTCCATCACCAAAGTTTGTGTCGTGACCCTTTCTCTCGGGCTTTGTATTCCTCTCAGTTCGCACAAGCCCACATATTGCTGGACAGCTTGCGGAGAATTCCATCTGATAGGGCCGAACAGCAGGGATACAGCTGTGATGAGAGTCTGATGGGTGATTGACTGTGGCACTTTATTACCTAAAGGGGCGTGTTTCCCTCATCTGGACGTACTCAATCAATGTAAATCTGTCCTGCCAGGGAATTTATGTCCAACATGATGAAGTGCTTTGCTTTACTGTGCCGCATTAATTTGACGGGGCTATGATGCAGTCACAGAGATAATTTTCCCTCACTGCCGGGAGTGAGACAAAAGTCGTTCAAACACACTAATTTATCCAGTCTTCCAAAAGCTATTTTTAATGTTTAATTCTAATGTTACAGTGTTGATTTTCTTTCTCCCCCATAATATTTGTTGAGTTAATCTTCAGCTTGAAGTCAGTTCATCAGTCCCACCACAGTGTTGTGCCAGTGCACTCTGTTGCAGAAAAAGCTAGTTGACCAAATGCTTTAGCTGAAAACCAGTTGCTAGGAGACAGCTCCTCCCTGCCCAGTGGATGTCTGGGATGCCCATTGTAAAAGTGTGTGTATTTTTGTGTCTCCATCCAGGCATCACTCGCTTTGTGGGGACCTAAATTTGTTCAAGTCACATTATGGAGACCTGTCTTCCTTATAGGGACCAAAAGCCTGCATAACATACATGATTACATTTTGCATAGACATATTTTGAGATCAGGGTAGGGTTGAGTTCCACATCATGCAGTCTCTGGCTCTAGACTCAGAGACTAGCTGCAATGTGGCAACCATGTCAATAAAATTCAGCTATCTGTGGCAATAGATGAGTGAAATAACAGTTGGAGAATAGAGCTGTTTGGGTACATAAACTTATTTCTACTTGTAAACAAGCGATTAGGGGGAACACCAATGGGAGTGAAGAAAACTGTTGACTACTATAAAGCAAACCGCTGTTGCTAGTGACACATGCCTTTTTCACACCTTTGCTCGTGTGATGAGACATATGATTAATAGTGGGTCTGTTGGCCTTCTTAAGTGACAACCCCCTCTTGGCTTTAAATACCTGGGACTCTCCACTACGTATTTGGTTATAGAACCGAAGAAGCCTCTTGGATGGGAGGTCAATTGTGAGATTTTATACATCAGAACATAATCTTAGTAGGCCTTGAAATTAATTCGATACATCCACAGATGAACCTCAAAACATGACATATTACACTGTGTCATTATATATCAAGGTCTATCAAGCTATCTATCAAACTATAAATGTCTAGGTCAAAGTCCCTCTGTAACATCCACCCAAGCATGCTCCCTTAGAGATTTTGCAGCTTAACAGTGTCACACTGCTTTATTTGATTGTTTTTGAGACATTATTCACCTTGGAAGTTTATTCCTGACCTATTTTGGAAGCAGTTACACAAAATAACCTAACCTTTTAGATGTTTCATTCTCAGTTTAAAGCCATGAAAATGCAGTGAACTTCTGAGCTTACTGTTTAGTTAAGGCTAGGTACCTTTGTGCAGCACCTGGATCACCTAAACAAATAAAGTTGTTTGTCTATCACTTGGGTAAGTCTTTGTTTTGTTTTTTTATGAAAGTGACTGACTATCTCAGAATCTTATAACATATTATTATTGAAATACTAATAGTGTAATGAATAATTTTTAGGTGATCATACAAACATTTGATTCTCTAAATTTGTTCTGCGTTAGTGTTTGTTTGTGTGTGTGAGCTTCTGTTGCCATGCGGTGTTGTGAAGTAGCTGTTTACTAGACAAATGGCGTCTAAGTGCAGTAAAAGCTTTTATGCAGTTTGCTTGGTCTGAAGTCAACTTGCTCAAAGAGTGCATTGTAGGCGAAGATGAATGAGTGCATGTGGGACGTTGCTGTCGTCATGTATGTGACCTCTTCATGCTGTAACCTTACAAAGAATCCAGATGCTGTTTACCAACAGCATCTTTCCTCTGTGGTTTACAGGTAACTTAAAGCTATTTAATGTGTGGGATCAGAAAATGTTTTTCTTTGCTTCCTTAAAATTCATAGCTACAATTTTTTTCATGACCAACAACCTGTTAGAGTGAAACAAACAAGCAAACCAATGATCTATGATCGCGATGTGCCGTATAGACCACGTTTATTAACACTATATTCCCACTGCAGCCCCGCATCTTGATTACATTGACGGGCGACTGAAGTTGAATTATCTCTTATTTGGATGACACACTGCGGGGATTGTTTATGACATATGTTGGTGAGGTAGAGGACTCAGCTCATAAAATCCACTGAGGACCATTATTAAACACAAGCTTCGTAACAGATATTAAATCAAGGTCTCTATGGTGAAGCCCTCAGCGGCAAAACACCCAGTACACTCAGTTTTCCACCTCACATTTGGTAACACTCAGAAATACTATCAGTTAATCAGCAGTAGGACCAAATTCAGACGTTAAGTTGGCTGGCTTTGTACTCATGATATCCCCATAAGCCGTTAAACGTACATGGATCAAATATGATGACTAACCTAAGAGGGAACAATGACTTGTTACTGGATCAGCACAAGCTGCTGCCCTTGTACCTTTGGCACAAGGAATACCCTTGTAGCTTGCGTATTATAAAGACCAGTCTTAAACCTGTAGCAACAATTTAGTACTTCAATGTAACAGTACAAACATTGACATTTTAAAGAGGTCCAGAAGTGAATATTGGGGTACCCATTACTATTTTTTATTACTACCCATTCATAGAAACGAGCTCACATTTGTATAGAGCTTTCTTACTGACCACTCAAAGCTTTATCTGCCTCACATCCACAGCAAACTACAAAATTTACTGCAACATTCATAGATTACTCTAGGGGAGGAAACAGGAAGGCCTGGAGAAGGAAACCTACCAGGCACTGTGAGAATAAAGGGCTCGAGAAGATAACCTCGACTTTATTGCTGTGAGGTGACTGTAATAACCTCTGCACCATCGTGCTGCTGCTACAAAACACAAATATGAAATGAAACTTGTCAGGATTGGATTATATGATATTTATTTAAATTCAATCTCAAAATCTAGAAGTAAAATTAATATTCTGTTTTTTCTGACATTTCAGTAACTCCCTGCCTTGTGATGTAAATAACAAGGCAGGGATAAAAGGTAAAATGCAATAATAATCACTAAGATTGCTTTTTCACTGATCTCTAATTCTGAGACTAAAGAAGCCCTCTTTACAGAAACACAAACCTGATCAGAATAGTAGTGAGTCATGTTTTGGCTGGGCATATATTGTGTTATTTCCCATAAACAAAATGTGTAACATTTTAAGTGTGAATGAAGTGTAAATTTACCATATGTGAGAACATTATTGGTATTCAATCGGAGTGCTTTGGTATAGAAAGGAAGGGTGGACATATGTATAGTCACTTCTTTGTCTGATGAGTCCAGATTTCTGCTGCAACAGTCAGATGGTAGGGTCAAAATTTAGTGTAAACAACACGAAAGCATGGATCCATCCTGACTTGTATGAATGGTTCAGATTGTTTCTTGTTAGTGGTGTAATAGTGTGGAGGATATTTGTGGAGGACTTGCACATGCTGGGATCACTGGTGCTAGTACTAGTGAGCATCATTTAAACCTGGCAGCTTAGAGCATTGTTGCTGAGGATGTCTGTGCCTTTATGTCAACAGCGTTCCAATCTTCTGATGGCTGCTTCCGGCAGGATAATGCATGTCAATATTAATCAAAACATGTGATGAATGCTTCCAGTACCTTGTAGAAACTGTGCCAATTATATTTAAAGCAGTTTGGAAGACAAAATTGGGTTTCTGGTGAGTGTATGTGGTGTCACCACCAATGTTCCCTCTAATAGTGATAAGATTTCTGGCTCTTTTTAGAGAACCGGCTCTTTCGGCTCGGCTCACTAAAAAGAGCTCTTTTGGCTCCCAACTGGCTCTTTAGGTTGTTTTGTTGCTTTAATTAATTAATTATGAACAACAATATAAAATTATGCACAAAAGGAATTAGTGATGTAAAAAACATGGTTTTCTTTATGTATGTTTGTAGTTATGTGGGCCCCTAGAGACGAAACACATACAAACTCCAAAACACATTTCTAGCGTTAACTGAACTTCCAAAACAGAGCTACCTAGATCACTTAAATTACACAATCGAATGCATATGTCTATTGTTTTTGTATTAATACACAAAGACTCATATATATATATATATATATATATATATATATATATATATATATATATATATATATATATATATATATATATATATATATATATATATGTGTGTGTGTGTGTGTGTGTATATCTATATATATATCCATATATATATATATATATATATATATATATCCATATATATATATATATATATATTAGGGGTGCAACGATACACAAAATTCACGGTTCGGTTCGATACTTTGGTGTCACGGTTCGATGTTTTTTCGATACAAAAAAATGTTCATGCATTTTTAATTTGTCATTTATTAAAATTATAAATATATATTTTAACTCAAAAGTACAGTTTTTAAATTTAACCCTAACCCTTGTGCGTGTTTTTTATTTTGACAGCGAATGCGCACCTGTGGACCACTTATGTGCAGCCCTGGTTATTTAGCTCATCATATTGCAGCCACAGAAATTCTTTTGTCCATGAAACCATAAAGCTGCACTTTCTTTTTGCCTTATAGTCTGATTTGTCATAACTTCTCCGTTTTGTGGTAAGCTTTTCTCTGGCTGTCACTTCTTCACCCTGACCTGTCTTATTTGGCTCAGCAGAACTGAAATGCTTTTACACACGGACTCACATAAGCTCAGCGATTCTCTGCGCGATCAACCTCTCACATGTTTAAGCTTGCTGCGGGAGATTTCACTTGTCATGTTTGCATAGTAAGCTAACGATTAATAAGACGATGTCAGAGGAATTGGTGCACAAATTATCATCACTCACCAATCAGTACTGTCGCTCTCTATACACAGTTCGCACGATTGCAAAGTGAAAGCAAAAAAACAAGCGCAAATTCAAACGCGACTTCAATATGTCACATATTGACAGTGGCTCACCGATGCCAATGACATAATTACCCAGCTACATTTCTGAAAGAATGCAAAAGCATTGACATATATTTTTCCTACAATAGCCCGACGGGCAGGGAAGAGATAGATTTTGGTAGCCCGACTGAAAAAAATCGCTAGCTCCGGGACGTCGGGCTAGCGATATTGCAAGCCCTGTATCTGATTGAGGAATCACTCATCTTTGGAAAAGAGAGTTTATTACAGAGAAATGGCTCTTTCCAAAATAAAAGCTATACTATCCGCTTCTTCTGGGCTATATTCTCAGCAGCATAAGGAGAATCATGTGCTAACAGCTGTCTAAATGACTCGGCTAAAGTTAGTAGCATGCTTGCTTTTTTTTGTCTGCTTCCACTTGTCTTGGCACTAGGATGATGTCAGCGTAAATGTGCAGTCATATTCGTTGTGTTCCCACTAGTGCTTTCAGGTTAATCTCGTTGAAATGACCTTAACGCCACAACACGGCAAATCTCCGTTAACGAGCTACCGCCGATCGCCCCGTGCATGGGGCTAGACGGCCAACACGTTAACGAGCTAACTGCGCTAACACACTAGTTCACACCAATGTAATTGAGCATTGCATGGCACATCCAACATACTGTTTTACTTTAGTCCATGACTCGCTTACCTTCAGGGTCATACGTCACATGAAAACCAAAATAATTCCAAACGCCAGATCTGAATGAGGTTCAATTTGCCTGTTGCAAGGAGAGCTTAACTTCTGTCTTGCTAGCTTGCCCTGCGCTCTTCCTTCTGACTATGCTGTCTGTGTTGAGCGCTCAGTGGATCTGCGCTCGACAGTGCAGCCTAGGCGGAGTAGTCGAACGCAGATTCACTGAGCGCTCAACACAGACAGCATCGTCAGAAGGAAAGTTGATAAAATAAATTACAAATGTTGTATTGTTCGATACATATGCGTACCGAACCGAAAGCACTGTATCGAACAGTTCAATATCGATACAAATATCGTTGCACCCCTAATATATATATATATATATATATATATATATATATATATATATATATATATATATATATACATAATGTACCGCAGACATGAGCGAGACAGATAAATATGAAGGCATGCCGGCTCGGACGTCGCCGGACGTTGCTCGGACGTCGGACGGATCAACAAGGTCCGCGTCAGGTGTTGAGGAACCAGGGCACCCTGACGACAAGTGGGCTACTGGAACAAGAAGGCATCGGTGAGCAAGAGACGAAGACAGGACGTTGTTGGAATGCTACTACGCAAGTAACCCTGGCAGAAGGGGCTACATGAATAGAATGAGGGACCTATGGATTATTCGATACCCAACATCCACAATGACGGCGAGAGATGTGGAGGGTGAAGGTAACAGTGGTCCCCGTGGTAATCGGAGCACTAGGTGCGGTGACTCCCAAGCTAGGTGAGTGGCTCCAGCAGATCCCGGGAACAACATCGGAGATCTCTGTCCAGAAGAGCGCAGTCCTGGGAACAGCTAAGATACTGCGCAGGACCCTCAAGCTCCCAGGCCTCTGGTAGAGGACCCGAGCTTGAAGGATAAAATATATATATATATATATATATATATATATATATATATATATATATATATATATATATATATGTCATCCTAGAGCACTCTCGTTGTGTTTTGGAATTTGTACGTGCTCCAGAGTTTGTACATTTTGGAGTTTATACGTGCTTTGTCTCTAGGGGCCACTGTAAATATACTTTTATTTATTCACTCCACATAAAATGTAATAAATAAATGATAAAATACAAAAACCAACTATTTACATTTCATACATTTCAACTTACAACTACTTAAATTTTAAGCTTTTTCCTTTTAAAGAAATTTAAAGTGAAACAACACAAAACAGTGCAAACCACAACACAATTAAATATAAACTAAAATATGGAAAAGGGGGGGGGAACGCCCAGATCTTTAATTAAGGGAAGGGTTGGCATTTAGAAATATTAATATCACACTCAACTGACTGCGTTTTATCTTCCCATTGCACTGATGGGTGGACAGTTCTTAGGTGCCTGTGCATGTTGTTTGTGGAGCCGGCTCTATATGATATCCTTTTCTTGTAGACTCTACACTCTGCCTTTGTTTTGTCAATAAGATTGAAATGGTTCCAGACTTTGCTTCTTTTCTTGGTGTCATTCATTTTCTTTACTGTACCTTTCCAATGTGACGGTGTTGTCTCTTGTTGCTCCCGGCTCTTTCTTTCCCTCTCCCTCCTGCTCTTGTTGTGTGCTACTGCTGTTGCGAGTGTAACTACCGCCCCGCCCCACCCCCTCAGCTCAGCACTGAGCAAAGGGGGGAGGGGCACAAACGCAAGGCTCTGTTTGCCGTCTCTGCTCAGCGCAAACACAAGGGTGACTTGCAGCTTAAAGCGAAAAAAAAAGTGAAAGAGAGGGCAAGAGAAAGAAAGGCTCGCATCGTTCACTTCAAAGATCCGGCTCTAAGAGCCATTTCGTTCGCGACCGACCCATCTGTTAGGTATTTTAGCACTACGGTTAGCATTTACTGGATATTGTTTTATAGTGACATTATGCAGGAAAACTGTCATTCAATAAGGCCCCTTTGTTTTAGTTATTTTTCTCTTTGACCCAAGAATTGATGTGTGAGAATCACAGGCTGGTACAAGGTTGAAATACCACAGAGATCACTCCCTCAGCTACATTAGTTTCTTAATCTTTTAGACGCCTGTTGAAGGCCAAATGGTTTGTTTCAGATTTCACTAATGAAAGAACTCTTCGTTTTGTGCCTTGAAAATATGTCGCTGAGATAATCACAATTGTAGCTGAACTGATAAACTACACAAAGGATGCTTCTTCACCCATGGGCAGGAAGACGCTGCCTTATCTTGGTCTGTACTGGTTTAAACTGATAATCTGCTGTCTCATGAATTTTACCCTCTATATAAACTGTTATACTTGTGAATAAAGTTGAGTCAATTTGGGAAGACAATCTGAAGCAGTCTCTGTTTTCTTGTTCTCCCAAGCTGCTCCCGAGCTCGTACTAACACGCTGAATGGCATGCTTGAATATTGCTTGAGAATATATTTGACTGTGTTACAGACTAAGGGACATTCTCTGCTGATAGGTGAAGGTACATTCTCTGCTGATAGACGTCCACGCCTCGAAGGAAGTCGATCCACGGATTAGGCCTTGGAAACCGTTTCCTTCACCATCACTACCCTCTAAGCTGTGCACGTGCGCAATTGCGCACTGCTGGCACGGTCTCTGCGCACAGAAAATATGTGTTGCGCACAAAAAAAAATCTAACCTGAATTAAAATTAAAACCTTAACAATAATCTTTTGCAGTGTGTTAGTCAGTGAGTGACTGGCTGCTCCCGTATGGGATTAGAACGATGCCACCTTATCCCATAGTCCAGCCAATAATGCGATTTACATTCGTATATACTCAGCTAATCAATGTCGTTGACAGGCTATGACCTGTGGGCTCAAAATGTGGTCATAAATATTTTGTACTTGTAAAAAAGATTTGTATGTGTAAAAAAGATTTGTGTGTGCGTAAAAAAGATTTGTGTGTGTAAAAAAGATTTGTGTGTGTAAAAAAGATTTGTATGTGTAAAAAAGATTTGTGTGCGTAAAAAAGATTTGTATGTGTAAAAAAGATTTGTGTGTGCGTAAAAAAGATTTGTGTGTGGACTTAGAAAAAAAAACCCCTGCAAGTTACAAGTACGGATTTTGACCCTATTTTTCTTCCTTTCATCTGATTGGTCAATGTCATGTCAATCACAAATGTAACAATCCAATCAGAGAACAGATGGGTTTGGCTGTCGGAGGGGCGCTTTTTTTGAACTGCAGGTCTTTGAAGGGTGATACAGTTTGAAGCTGGAGGATCGCTATATAAATATCCGATAGCAGCTAGGTCCCCTAACTTTCAGTAGCTGTTGAAAGGAAAAGGTTGTGGTATATCAGTGGTTAGAAATACCATTATTACTTTAGGATTAGTTTAACACAAAGTCAGGGCTGACCCAGGACCATTGCTGTGAGTCACAGTGCGCAGCATAAAAGGTATGGGCTCAAAATGTGGTCATAAATATTTTGTACTTGTAAAAAAGATTTGTATGTGTAAAAAAGATTTGTGTGTGCGTAAAGAAGATTTGTATGTGTAAAAAGAATTTGTGTGTGCGTAAAAAAGATTTGTATGTGTAAAAAAGATTTGTGTGTGCGTAAAAAAGATTTGCATGTGTAAAAAAGATTTGTGTGTGCATAAAAAAGATTTGTATGTGTAAAAAAGATTTGTGTGTGGGTAAAAAAGATTTGTGTGTGCGTAAAAAAGATTTGTGTGTGTAAAAAAGATTTGTGTGTGCGTAAAAAAGATTTGTGTGTGTAAAAAGAATTTGTGTGTGCGTAAAAAAGATTTGCATGTGTAAAAAAGATTTGTGTGTGCGTAAAAAAGATTTGTGTGTGGGTAAAAAAGATTTGTGTGTGCGTAAAAAAGATTTGTGTGTGTAAAAAAGATTTGTGTGTGTAAAAAAGATTTGTGTGTGCGTAAAAAAGATTTGTGTGGACTTAGAAAAAAAAAACCTGCAAGTTACAAGTGCGAATTTTGACCCTATTTTTCTTCCTTTCATCTGATTGGTCAATGTCATGTCAATCACAAATGTAACAATCCAATCAGAGAACAGATGGGTTTGGCTATCGGAGGGGCGCTTTTTTTGAACTGCAGGTCTTTGAAGGGAATAAATGCCCTTTTACATGCCAACCCAGCATTTTCCTTCATCACCACGAAGGAAAACAGTCTGTGGTCGTCCGAGTTTGGTGATTTTTGTGTCACAGGTCTACGTGTTTAATACAGGGACTTCCACAGCCTTTTCAACAGCGCTGCGGACCGCGGGGTGGGGGCGGGCAGTGTTTTGGAAATGACAATCTTCATTACAAAGCTTTCTTCGTTATGAATTAGCATACATGTTTTTATTGAACATTTGAAGAACCAGCAAAAAAAACAGAAACTCTTGTAGAGGACATAAAGTCAGAGATAGAAAAGACAAGGAGCAGGTGCATCTAGTTCTGGATCCTTTGCTTTTAGTTAGCAGTTAGCATTAGCAGCACATCCTGCGTCCGATGTGAAAGATAAGATAAGATAAGAGATAAGATAGAATTTTATTAATCCCTCGGGTGGGTTCCTCTGGGAAATTCGGTTTCCAAAAGCACAGCACCGACAGAAGTTACAGTAACAGAATGTTATATATATATATATATATATATATATATATATATATATATATATATATATACACACACACACACACACACACACAAAGGACTTTTATGCTGCGCACTGTGACTCACAGCAATGGTCCTGGGTCAGCCCTGACTTTGTGTTAAACTAATCCTAAAGTAATAATGGTATTTCTAACCACTGATATACCACAACTTTTTCCTTTCAACAGCTACTGAAAGTTAGGGGACCTAGCTGCTATCGGATATTTATATAGAGATCCTCCAGCTTCAAACTGTATCATTTCATTTCATTTAAGTATTTATTGTCATTGTCACCCTTCAAGGACCTGCAGTTCAAAAAAGCGCCCCTCCCGACAGCCAAACCCATCTGTTCTCTGATTGGATTGTTACATTTGTGATTGACATGACATTGACCAATCAGATGAAAGGAAGAAAAATAGGGTCAAAATCTGTACTTGTAACTTGCAGGGGTTTTTTTTTCTAAGTCCACACACAAATCTTTTTTACACATACAAATCTTTTTTATGCACACACAAATCTTTTTTACACATACAAATCTTTTTTACGCACACACAAATCTTTTTTACACATACAAATCTTTTTTATGCACACACAAATCTTTTTTACACATACAAATCTTTTTTACACATACAAATCTTTTTTACACACACAAATCTTTTTTACACATACAAATCTTTTTTATGCACACACAAATCTTTTTTACACACACAAATCTTTTTTACACATACAAATCTTTTTTACACACACAAATCTTTTTTACACATACAAATCTTTTTTATGCACACACAAATCTTTTTTACACACACAAATCTTTTTTACACATACAAATCTTTTTTACGCACACACAAATTCTTTTTACACATACAAATCTTTTTTACGCACACACAAATCTTTTTTACACATACAAATCTTTTTTACACATACAAATCTTTTTTACAAGTACAAAATATTTATGACCACATTTTGAGCCCATATATGACAGCGTCCTTATGTGCAGACACCGGTGTTTTAGCTAGCAAAGCGGCGTGGCTGATGTGGAGTGAAGCCACGTTAATGACATGTGGACAGCCATTGGAGATGTGAGCAGGACAGACGGAACAATAGACGGAAAAAGTGTGGACTTTATACCAGTATACAGTGGCAGCATCGGGGCAGCATGAGTACGAGCATTTTTTTATTTTTTTTTGCCGATGCCCGTGATGCCGCCCCCCACCACGATGCCGCCCCGGGCAACCGCCCGTGTCGCCCATATCTAATACCGCTGCTGCCAGCATATATATATCAATTGTGTTGATAGGCCACGTAAAACCAGAGTTACGATAAAAATATCTGTTTGGTTTCCTTGCTCAATACTATCGTTGTTTATATTTACTGCAGGAAGAAACGGTAAAAACTGCGTTTTATAAGAAAAAAAGGCTTGAAAGCGCTCTTCGCCTGTGAGCAAAAACAAACTCCACCCCCCTCTCCCTTTCCTATTCGTCCAAAAAAGTACCATGTCGACCAATCAAAAAAATGATATGGCAACGTGGCATCAAGTTGTTAAGAAATGGGGGGAAGTTTTAGGAGTGACGGCGGTGTTTTGAGATGTGAGAGATTTGAGACGTTTAGCGCAAATCTTGTGTAGTTAGTGTGTAGTGTAGTCAATAGTTTTGTTGTGTGTGTCAGAACAATGAGGCGACTGCTGAATGTTACAGGTGTTACAGCAGTGATACATCTCCTGTTGTCAGGCCTGTCAGGCTGTTGTTCTCCTTCATCTCATAGTGGACAGAAATTATTTTTTGGAGTGGCACAAATGATTTGTGTGGCATCAAATTTGACGCAGAACAGCTGATTGTTCTGTAAATAGTTTGAAATGTTTGTTTAAAAAAATGCCTTGGCTGCATTTAAAAAAAATAGCTGCAAAAAACTTTGTTGTTTGCCAAACTGAGTTACTTTTTTGAAGAAGTAACTATATAATTAATTGCCCAGCATTGGTCATTATATACTATATTTTGCAGACAGAGAGTTACAGGACTCTCTCCCAGACCACAGACTCAGACTCATAATACAAGTCAGAGCTTTATAAAAAAAAAAGAAGAAAAAAGTAAGTTGTGTTTTCTCAAAATTGGAGTTCAAGTTATTTTTACTTCCAATTGTGTTAACATACTACACAGGTCAATGACTAGATTTTTTTTTTAATTTTCACTGTAAGTGGGCTAAAGCAGTTAATTAAAAGTAGTCTGACATAAATGTAAATGATGTAATTTGATTATTTTAATAAACCGTGTAACTTGGATGGATTCGATGCCGGCGTGACCACAGTGCACACGTCTGATGTCGCTCACAGTGGTCCAAGGGATCGCTCAGGGAGTTTGTGTGTTCGCTCAGACACATGAAAAATTAGAGGGAACATTCATCACCACCTTAGTTATACTAAGCTTTAGTCCTTATTATATTTTTTGAGAATTCTAGACCTTTTGGCATTGTTGTTGGTGTTTAAGATGGGTTTGATTATAGAAAGAGTTAAGACTGGTTTAGATTTGGGGGATATCTGCCTTTCACTACCACCAGCTATTAAAATATTGCTATGCTAAATCCAGACAGACATATTTTGGATGCCAGGTGAATTTTTCAGTGGGGCTGAATTATGGAATGTGTCTTAAATATTAATTCTGTACATTTATTCCGTCCTTGCTACTGTGATCCAGACAAGAGCTCCTTCCTAATTCCAGTTTAGTCATGTCTCCAATTCTCTCTGCCTGCCCCTGAGCCTACACAGTTTAAAGCCTTCTTTTTTACAATGACCCACTGTGCTGACTCACTCCTTCACAGAGTCTCTTTATGGCAGAATCAGTACTTTTTCCACATAGAAATGGGACTGAAAGCTGGGCTTTTACTTAATAAGTGTTGCTTATGCATGTGTGAAGGCTGTAAAAATATTCCTTGTTACTAGCTCACATTATAAATCAAGTAAGTGTGGGACTGATGTTTGGTGTTCAGCTGCAAAATAATTCAACTGTGTTTCAGTTTCTTATTCATCCCAATGAAATAATACCTTTATAAATATATAGTACTTTCTTTAAACACACACATACTCATATTCTGAAATGCAGTGTCCTTGCTGTCCATCTCAGCGCTGGTCTCACAAGTTGACAAGCTGTCACCGAACATAGTCTCAGATCAATAACACAGCTGTTCGAATTCCATCTCTGTCTGCTCTGCCTAATTTGATGGACGCTCTGCTTGTCTACCTGTCCATCTTCGGTATGTTAGACTACCAGCCTGGCAAAATAAAGCACGCATAGGCTTGCGGATAGATGGCAATACATATCTGCAATCAATACTACGTGTGATGTTTGAGATAAAATTGACAGGCTCTATTGCCTACTCATTTTCATACACAGGGGACTTTTGCCAACTCATAGCAAAACCTCAATGTCTGATGTCTATTTGTCTTATTTATCCTTACATAAATCAAAGCAGCATATGAAATAAAAGAAAGAACGACAGTAGTTCACCATTTTTTCTCACAGCAAGCATTTTCTGTGCTTTCTGTGAAACAACAGAGGCATGAAATGACTGCTATCAATGCATGCTGACAGCAGTGGGGACTGGGGATACCCAAAAATCACAAGCTTACAATATATTCGTTTTATGGGGATTCCACAAAGGATTTGCTCTATCAGAGACTTCGTTCAGATGAATACATTTTCTTCATGCATTTTGAAAATGACACAGACTGGGTTATGAATATGCTTCTGTTTAGTTTAATGCAATGATTTCATTTCAGTTACTTCAGGGAAAGAAGGTTATGACAGAACAAGAAAGACAGACGAAAGGGCAGCTGTGGAAAATATCTGACACAGAATTCTCCTAAAATTGCTCAAGGTTAAGGTGTGAACATGGCTTTATTGACACCGACATGTAATTTTCAAATGCCAGCTTTAACCAAAAAATAATAATTTAAAAAAAATCATCACAGTCTCAGACCACAACTATCTCAAGATACGACAGATAGCACCCCTCAACTCTAAATTTTACTGACTGCAGTCTTCAGTCTGGGTTGCAAACAAAAGCCTTTACATTAAGGTTATCAAGAAACTGCCGAAGGAGACTTTACAAGTAGGAGTTAAGGTATTCTGCATCTGAGAGCTGATATAATAGAATAAGTTATCCACAAAAAAAGAGATGAGAATAAACTTGGAAAAGAAAAGCGAGAGCTTTTCTTCTTGCCAGCCTCTATTGATTCTCCTCCGGGCCTTCCTGGGAGGATGGTTCCACCAGAAAGTAGTCATGAATAAATCATGGGGCAGCAAAGCATGAAAGAAAAATTGAAATGAGGACTCAAATATGTACAGGTGAACAGATAAGCGCACACAATCTGACTTCTTCTTGTCTACTGTACATATTCACAGGACTCGGATCTCCCAGAAGGCTGTGCAATTTTGCTCTTCTAGATTCACTGAAATCACCTGGTTTGATCTGTCTGAACAGCTGGCTTTACAGATTTGCTCCTAAGCTGTGGTCGTGTCATCAGAGGCAATCTCGAAAGGTATGCTGTGTATTCTTTAACAGGCTTCACTAGGGGTGTCTATGCGGTGTGGGTTATTGACATTCAGCTTGGCCACTCTGGCTGACCTTTGATTCTCTATATGTTATCCTGCTGTTAATGAGGAGAAAGTCGATTTCATCCCATCCCCAGAGCTATGTCTTTTTCCCTGAGCGAGCTGCAATCTCTGCACTGTGTTGGCTAAAAATCATGGATAACAGCCAACTATTTGGATCACTGCAAAGTCAGGGGACTCTTTAGGCCAAAGCAGGAGACTGAGAGGTTTATAATTTAACATCATATGAATGCAATGATACAATGTGGCAGTGGAGTTTGATTTGCTATGATTAAGGGAGAATATTGAGAACAATAAAATGTTTCTTCTTTCTTCTGACCCTTGAATTGACTTGACTCTGGGGCGATCGTGGCTCAAGAGTTGGCAGTTCGTCTTGTAATCCGAAGGTTGCCGGTTCGAACAGTCTCGGTTGTTGTGTCCTTGGGCAAGACACTTCACCTACCGCCTACTGGTGTTGGCCAGAGGGGCCGATGGTGCAATATGGCAGCCTCGCCTCTGTCAGCCTGCCCCAGGTCAGCTGTGGCTACAACTGTAGCTTGCCTTCACCAGTGCATGAATGTGAGAGTGAATGAATAGTGGAATTGTAAAGTGCTTTGAGGGGTCCCGAAAAGCGCTATATAAATGCAATCCATTATTACTTGTGAAGTTTTCTTTTTTGTAAAACTGCTGAATACGTTCAGTATCAACAAACAGAAGACCAATGGAAATCTTAAAGGAGTGTATTTTATAGAATGTCTCTTTTAAAGGGTTGAAAATCACACGGTTGGTTTTCGGTGACTGTGATGAGAATAGCAGTTCAGAGTCAATTTCCTTGATTGAATCAAACTTGGAATTTCATCTGTGGAGTGAGGCCAGGCTCATAGCAGAGGAACACTGGGGTTTAGACTGGGAAGTGACTGATAGCAAGGCATCCTAGGCAGTAATCTAAGCCCAGGGTATCTGTCAGATTCTTGGAACAGACAGCAAGCAGAGCTCTGGAGACCTCTGGAGAGAGAAAGACAGAGAAAAAAAAAAAAAAAGAAAAAAAAAGAAAATCACTGTTGTAAGCCAGACAGTTTCGGTCTATGAGATTTGGAGAAAAACACCAGAAAATAAACACGTAATGGTTGCTTAAAGAAAGTCAGTCTTATATTGTTTTTGATTAATATTACCCAGCATGCCACATACTTTCACTCTTGCCATAATAGATGGAAGGATTATTTTTTGAAATATATATCTAACATTTTCTGCTGGGGAAACATTCTTTAGTTTTTCTAAGTTCTTTATTTTATACTTAATTTAGGAGCTCCGAGGATCTCACCTGGACGACCAACTGCTCCAAGCTGGTCAAGAAGGCTCACCAGCGCTTCTTCTTCCTGAGGACTCTGAGGAAGAACCACCTGTCCTCAGACATCCTCTACCGCTGCACCACTGAGAGCATCCTGACCAACTGTATAACAGTCTGGTACGGGACCCAAATGCAGACACAAAGACACGTAGAACTATGTACTAGAGTGTTTATTTTGTAACAGAAACTGTTTGGACCCTAGTTAGAAAGGGCAATGGGAAAAAAGTAACTGGAACAGGGAAGGGTGGTCCTACAAAACTGGGTCACCGAATAGGTCACGGCGAGAGACAGAGGAATGAGAGGATTCTGTAACAGACAGAGAAGGAGTACGGGTAAGGAGCCAGTGACTGAGAAATGTTAGCTGGTGAGTTTATTTTCCTTACTTGCAGGTCTGGGTTTTGAAAGCTCTGAGGAGGGATGTCCATGAGAGTTTCCAAGGTGTCTGGGTGTAATGGCAGACCATAGGGCTGGCAGGCAAGTAGGCGAAACAGATGTCCAGGTGAGTCCAAACCATGAGAAACGACAACCTCTAAACACAAGGAAAACAAGGTTACACAGGGAAAAACAGGTATAGGAGGTTTTACAAGTGCCGCCTAGTTATCACCGTGGATCACATACGGTAATGCACTGGCGAGGAGTAGCAAGTCGCACTGGTTTAAGAAGCCGTCCTGCTGATTGTTTGCTGACGAGGCACAGATGAGATGCGGGAAGCTCCACCCCAAAGGGGTGGACAGGAGACCAGCAGCCACAGGTGGAAAAACCCCAGACACTCCCACAGACCATGACAATATGAATAACTGGTTTGGGAAAATTCTGCAGTATTAGTAAAAATTAAACCTGCAATATAAATCTTGTGCTTACTCATTGTGGTCAAATGTCAGTCATGGGACTAGTACCGATGGAAACTTTCTGCATGTTTGTGAGAAGCCAGCATCTTTGACAAAATGACAGTATTTTATCCTCTGACAATGAGGACTGATTTTTTTTGGTACTTCTCTTTGCTATATTTTTAAAAACCTGGCAAAACCATTATGCTGGCATGACTGGTAATCATGTTGTCTTACAATTCATACATGCTTGGTTAGCAAAAATCCTTAATCATGGAGTGAAAGCGTTTGTTACGGGTCCCAGATGTGAAGACCACAATAACAAAAAGAATACAAATCTGTAAAAATAAAGGTAGAGTCTCAGAGAAAGAATCACAGGAGCACTCGTATCTTTTCCCGAATTGTCTCTTATTTCAGAACAACAAATATAATTTACATCCAGTGCTTTCACTTGTCAGATATGCTCAATAACTGTAAAAGGTAAATAAAAGGCATTTGGCAAATATATGTATCTATGGTCATTATGTAACACACCCAAAGAAAGATTCTAGGTCTGACCAACCGTCTCAGTCGTGGGCAAAAAGATGACAGTCAATAAAATTCTAAAAGATAATTTATTGACAAAAAAATATCAAGAGATAAAAGATAAAACAGTCCAGTGTCCCATTTATGAATCGTATAAAAACACACAGTCCCAAGGCCAGAGCCAGCTATGCCACACGGCCAGTTGCACTCCACGTGTTGCCTTTAACAGGGTTAGAAGTTGTCCTTGGAGGCCCACCACCCTGCAAGCATATAGCCAGTGGTCACTCCAGCCTCTGCAACTCTGCTGCCTTTAGGCTGTGGCATATAATAGGCCCTGGCCTGCACAGAGAGACAAAATGACACCTTCAGTATAAAATTCATAGCGCAAAACCCATCCATCCCAAACATATCTGATTTCATCACATTACATACCTGCACAGCGAGACAAAATGACACAGCAGTGTTTGTAGTGTGGGCTATAAGTAGACCAGTGTATCAGTGCAATCAAGTACACCTGCCTCTAATTAGTCCAACCCCATTCCAGCCATTTGCTCACCAAAAATGTGACACACACACACACACACACACAAAACCACTCCCAACCCAGTGCAACTTCACACAATAATATGGAGCTGAATTAACACAGGCACATTAGTCTACCATGTTACAATTACATTTCTCCAGTTTACACTGTTAATTACACTATTCCTTCACTCATTTACATCAGCAGTGCAGATACCATATAATGCCTTAAACGTCTTATTGCTCTTTCTCACATATAGGGCAAACTCAAAATAGCTTATCCACAAATCTGATATAAGTGCATAAATCTTACTAGATTAGACAAAACACACCTGAATGTATTACTTTGCAATGTAATAACATACATGTACATTCATTCTTAGCTTATTCTTAACATTTCCACATCACTTGAACCATAAAGAGTATATGAGATATTTTAAACTCGAATAATCTGATGTCAGTGCCTTTACAGTTAAATTGGAGCACCACACACACATATTTGATTGTTAAATGGAGTTTACCAAGTTCAAATACATCCCGCGGGCTGGCGAATTCTCGCGGTAACTCTCGCGAGACTTGGGGCTGCGCCGCTCGGCTTTACCATCGCTGCGGTGCCGCGCTTCCATAACTTTCAACTAAACCCCACTTAAGGTTACATCGGCGGTGTCAGCATAACTCTCAGTAAACACAGAAGTAGAACGAGGCACAAAACCCTCATACACTGTATTTTTAAGTCGATACTGACCTGTAAAAATAAAGGTAGAGTCTCAGAGAAAGAATCACAGGAGCACTGGTATCTTTTCCCGAATTGCGTCTGAGAGGACAGGAAGTAGGTCCGCTCTAGGCAACCGCGGGTGAATGACTACAGTGTCAACAGTTCCGCTTATTATTTCTCACTTTTACTCTCCTCAATTGTTATGGACTACACGTAATGAATGTAAAATAATAATTGTCTTAATTGCTGGCATATATTTTTCTTAAAAATAATAAAATTTACCAAAATGTGGTAGCACATTTGTGTTCACCACATGCTCCCCAACAGCAAAAGTGGCTCCTGACACTTAACTTGAATTATAAAAAAAACTTTAAACTAACAAAGTTTTTTTTACAGAAGTCCCTGTAATATTCCTCTTGCCCAGGTGTCCTTAGACTTCAGGCATCCTTCTTCCTGAGATTTCTGTTCGATTCAATAGCAAGGAACAACATATGAAACAGGTAAGTAAGGGCTAAGGGTAAGGGGAGAGGGGTGGGGGGCTGGGAGTAGAGAAGAGGGTAGTATAGGGAAGGATATGGCGAAGGCTGGACGTTGATGGTGTTCACCGCAGGATGAGCCTGATAGGCTGGTTGACCCAAGGACGGGTAGGTGAAGAATGTGGTGGGACGTCTCTGCCTGCTGGACTGCCTAAGATGAGATGGTGGCTCTGGATGGATGTCATCCCCTGGCTCCACCCTAGGTTCCGGCTCTGGGTCAGGAACCTCTACTGGATCAGGACTGGGCTCAGTGACGTCAACTTCTTCTTGAACCTGAGGCATCTCCTGATCGTCACTTAGCTGAGGTAGGTCTGGGTCTCTTAACACGATTAGATCCTCTTCCGGAACCATGGCACTTTTTTTTCTAGGTTGGACACGTGCCCTTAAGACTTGTCCTAGTTCACTTGGACCGGAGCTCCGTTGCGCTCCACTTGGAACTGGTGTGACTGGAGAATGCCCCCCTCGAGGGTATCTGGGTACACCAAGCCAGTACAATGGCTCACCCTCTTCCGAGTCAGTTGTGTCAGGGTTCAGCTCTGGTGTCATTGGTCTTCCGGTGGACTTCTTGTTTCTCTTGTGTGGTCTTGTAGCCTGACTTTGGATAATGTCCACTGGCAAGTCGTTTACTTGTAACAACAAGTTCCTGTGCAAGGTGCGAACAGGACGGCCTCCCGCCTCTGGACTCACTTTGTAGACGGGGTTGTCGCCCACTTGCTCCCTCACAATGTAGACCATTTGCTCCCAGTAGGGTCTCAGTTTGCCAGGGCCCCCCCCCCTTTCACTCAAGTTTCATACCAGGACTCGGTCTCCTGTCTGTAGCCTTACTCCTTTGCACCTTTTGTCATAGTTTGCTTTGCCTTCGGAACTTGACTGTTGACTGTTTGCATTTGCAATGCGGTATGCTTCTGTCATCTTCCCTTTCCATCTTTCTGCATACACATGTAGTGTCTCAGTGTTGTTTTCTGTCATGAGACCAAAGAGAAGGTCCACTGGAAGACGAGGGTGTCGACCATACAAGAGGTAGTATGGAGAGTAGCCAGTCGATTCATGCTTGGTACAGTTGTAAGCATGGATAACATGGGGTAGATGTTTCTTCCAATTTTGTTTCTCCTTTTCTCCCAGTGTACGCAGCATCTGTAACAGGGTGCGATTCAGTCTTTCAGTAGCGTTGCATTGGGGATGGTAGGGGGATGTCCTTGAGTGACCAACGCCTGCGAGTTCTCTTAGGGACTTGAATAACTGATTCTCGAACTCACGACCCTGGTCGCGGTGGAGCTTGGAGGGGTAGCCGAATTTGGGAATGTAGTCGTTGAAGAGGCGGTCTGCCGTGGTCTTTGCGGCCTTATTCTTGGTAGGATACGCTTGTGCGAACCTGGTAAAATGGTCCATAACAACCAGTATATATTCAAACCCACCTTTACAAGACTAAGTTCAGGAAGTCAATGCAAACAAGCTCAAGAGGGGAGCTGGATGTCATGCTACCCATGGGTGCTCTCTCGTGTGTCGTTGGCTTCTTCTGCTTGATGCACTGACACTTCCTTGTGACGTACTCTTCAATTTCTCTCTTCATGAAAGGCCAATAGAACCGCTCTCAAGCCAGGTTCAAGACTTTCTCCACGCCGACATGGCCCATGTTGTTGTGGAGGTGTGTAAGAGCGACCTGTCTTTAGAGAGTAGGTAGGACCAGCTGCTTGCGTCCTGTAGTCTTTCTATAGAGAAGGTCATTCTCCATGTGCAGCCGACTCCACTGTCTCAACAGTCTCTTTGTGTTAGTGTCAGCCTTGTCATCTTCTGTTGGTCTTATGTCCTTCTCTACCATGTCAATGACTTTTCCGATTGCTGGATCTGCTCTCTGCGATTGTACAAGTTGGTCATGACTGATTGACTGTAGGGGTTCTTTGACGGGTAGGTTTGGTGCGGTGAGGTTAAGGGCTGCAATCCATGCTACGTCTCCTTGCTCCGCTCTTCTGCTCCCTTCCCAAACTGTACATACGGCTTCCTCTGACAGTTCCTCTGAGCACTCTCCCATGAACGTCTTAATGTCAAGTGGGCAACGTGACAGCACATCTGCATCAATGTTTACTTTTCCTGGCCGGTATTTGATGTTGAAGTGGAAATCTGCCAATTGTCCGACCCAACGGTGTCCGACTGCGTTGAGCTTTGCTGTGCTGAGGACATATGTCAAGGGATTGTTATCTGTAAAAATGGTGAAATGTGGAGCATAGTAGAGGTAATCCTTAAACTTGTCACAAACTGCCCACTTGAGGGCGAGAAACTCTAGTTTTCCGCTGTGCAAGTGGTAGTTTTGTTCAGCGGGTGTGAGCGTGCGAGACCCGTACCCAATCACCCTCATCTTGTCTTGTTGGTTCTGATATAGGACGGCAACAAGGCCCCTCTGGGATGCGTCTGTGTGCAATATAAAAGGGTGGGTGAAGTCAGGGTACGCTAACACTGGTGGCTGAGTGAGCATGTCGATCAAGCACTCGAGGATCTCTTGGTGTTCTTTATTCCACTGTATCAGGGCTCGAGAAGGCTGCTGAGTGTGTTTTGCTCTGCCTCTAGTTGGCTTTGGTGACAGTGTGATGGACGGGACTTGTTGTAGGGCTTGGAGGACTTTCTGTAGCACTTGAACATATTCGTCGAACGACTTGGAAAAACAAAGCACGTCGTCAAGGTAAGGGATACAGCACTCGTCTCGGAGGGTGTCAAGCATTTCTTCCATGCTCCGTTGGAAGGCTGCTGGGGCATTCGACAGTCCAAAGGGTATCCTCACCCATTCGTAGAGGCCCCACGGGGTCGTGAATGCCGTCAGGTACCTTGAGCCTTCTGCAATGAAATCTTGATGATAAGCTTTACCCTGATCCAGGATCGAGAACCAGCTGTAACCACCGAGTGAGTCTGTGAGATCCTGGATCCGGGGAAGTGGGTGTCTATCTGGCACAGTCTTGTTGTTTAAGAGACGGTAATCGATGCACAAACGTAAAGACCCATCCTTCTTCTTTACGCAAATGACTGGAGCAGCATACGGTGACTGTGACTTCCCTTGACAATCAGCTCTTGAATATACTCCTTCACTTCCCTGTAGAGGGGTTTAGGGATAGAAGCATAGGCCCTCTGGACTGGTGTATCATCTTTGAGCCTGATTTCCATTTGTAGTGATGGAAATCAGTGTCGAACTAAAGACTGAAATAAAAGTTCAAAGAGCTAACAACTCAAAGAGCTGAAGGAAGTTTTCACAGGACTCAGTCTTGTGAAAACTAAGTACACCTTTATTACCTCAAGGAAAGTAGCAGCTGGGTGCTGCTAATCAAATAACTAATTTGTCTTCTGCGACTGTGAGCACCCTTATAAAAACTGAAGTTTTGGCAGTTCACTGGTTTGGAGCATTCACAATGATCAATGATCTGACAGAAACAATTGTTGCTGCCCATTAATCTGCAAAGGGTCATTTGGCCATTTCACCCCAAGCCCAAGGTTAGACCCATAGTAATTGGTAATTACATAGTAATTACACTTGGTTACTCCTAGTAATTAAAAAAGGCCCAAGAGCTACATCTCAGAGTCTACAGGCTTCAGTTGTCATGTTAAATATAAAAGTTTATGACAGCCCAATTTGACGACGACTGAACAACTACGGGTTGTTTGGAATATGCCATAATGCACAGTTCCATGTTTGGTAAAAACAAACAGGGGGGCAATGATTTGGGCTTGCTTTGCTTGAATTGGGTCATGTAACAGGACAATCCCAAGCACAGCTGCAAATCTACAACAGAATAACTGAAATAGAATAAGAAGAGGAAACAACTTGCTAAACTGGTAAAGAGCGCAACTTTTTACTCTATCTGTGACATCTCTTTTATTGCATATAGTACAGTCTGTATTTTATTGATTTCTACATTTTTAGCATGTTTCTGTTGTTGTACCTTATCTTTTTTTTTCTATTTTCATTGTTTTCTAGGGCAGCTTGGTGTCACAGTCGTTAGCACTGTTGCCTCACAGCAAGAAGGTCCTGAGTTTGACTCCACCATCTGGCCGGTTCCTTTCTGTGGGGACCTTTCTAGTTTACATGTTCTCCCCCATGGGTTCTCACTGGGAATGTCAGCTTCCTCCAACAGTTCAAAGACATGCAGTTAGTGGGGACAGGTTAATTGGTGATTCTAAACTACCCATAGGTGTGAATGTGAGTGTGAACGGTTGTTTGTCTGTCTGTGTTAGCCCTGAGTCAGATTAGTGACCTGTCCAGGCTGTACCTCACCTCTCACCCTATGGTAGCTGGAATAGGCTCAAGCCCCCAAGTGACTCTGATAAAGACAGAGGATGGATGGATTGTTTTCTAATATATCTCTAATTCACTTTTCTTTTCTGACCCCTGTGCTGCTGTAACATGGATTTCCCCAGTGTGTAATTAATTAAGTCCATATCTATATCCATCTAGATGTGTTCTAAGTTACAAGGTAAGCTTTTCAAAAAGACTGAGAAGCCTTCCTTTTCCCGTGCATCATCTAATCTCTCCTGGCCTTCTGTTCCCCTGCACCTATTTCCCTCATTATGGAAAAAAAGAAAATAATGAAATCACTTCACACAGGGGCTGTGGCTCAGCAGCCAGAGCAGGTCATACACTAATTGAAATTTTGGTGGTTGAGTGTCCTTGAGAAGTGTCCTTGGGCATGATCCCGAACCTGAGAAGTGCTTCTAATCTTTCGGTTCTGATGCCCTTCTGATGTGTGTTTGATTTACAAAGTCTTGTCTCTACATGAAAGTTGACCACAAAAGGTTAAATAACATGTTTGTAATTTAACCTTTAAAAACTGCTGAAGCCTTGAATAGAAAAAAAAAACACTCTTCTAGTCACCTGGAAGTCTACAGGGCTCTGTTAATTAAACATCAATAAACAGTGACTTGGTTGTTTGCTTACTGCCACTGCTGATCACCATCTGGAGTGATATCTCTTGATTACATGTCGACAGCAGTTTTGTATGCATGCATGTACAGAGTCACAGATTGTACAGGGCTTCACTCCCATTTCATGCCTGAAGGCTCCTTCTAATTAGCCTTTCTATTTAATACAAAATTTTTCCACTCTCTAGAAGACTTAATCAGCCCGCCTGGTCTGGTTATTTATACTTCCGCTGAGAGTACTAAATAGATTGCCCAGTGTTGCTGAAGCTGTAGGAGGGATATAGTTTTAGGTCCATTGAAGGGGAACTGAAGTTGTTTGGCAGCACATTCAAGGAATGATTCCCTGGCATTATAGATGATTCCTAATTATCAAGTCACTTAATTAAGTGATTAATTCAATACCCCGTCAGTGTTTTCTTCAGTTTCAGTTTCTTTCTGTCATCTTTTCATCCAGTTAAAGTGGATGTTTTGATGTTTTGACCCACCTTTACTTTCATCAATCCCTTGGGACAGCAAGAGGCTGTTAATTTCTGCAGTTCTGACATGAAAAGCTTATGCCTAGTTGCCTTCAAACAGCAATTCTAGTACCAGGCTACACTGCATCTAGCTCTTTAACCCCAACCAATTACAACCCTCAAATGCATTCATAGCTCTATATTTGCCATGAATATACTCGTGAGATTTTTATCAGTAAAATATTTAACTCATGTACTGTCAAAGAAAGACGCCAAAGCTTCTTCCATTGCATCATTCTCAATAACCAGTCTTGCACTGGTGAGACGTACTGGTTTCCGGTCTCTCAGGACACTAAGTGTATCCTGCATTTGCTACTGCTAGCTTGAATTATTTATGTGCGATGCCTATTTGGCCTCTGAGCAGGACCCAGACACTTTGCCTATGAAAACGAGAGCGCAACATTTAGGAGGACAATATAATACAAGCCAGCAGGGTAGGGGCCACTCTGGCATTTTATACAATTTAAAAAGTCATTTTTTATCTGTGAGATAGGAAGTCAGAGTGAGTTTAAGAGCTCGAAGACAATCAGGGGGCTATATTTTGTAGTTGTATAGAAACACTGAAATATCTTTGATGAATTTTCATCTGTAAATAAAAGAAAAGAAAAAAAAATACAAGCTTCTCTTAATAGAATAACTATTTCTTCCCTCACTGCATATTCCCATGACATGGCAGACATGTGGTCCGAAATATAAGAATCGCTGCAGGTGAGAGTACGCGGCCCTCTGACATTGGCTTCATAAAACCTTAATGGAGCGCCATCAATCAGATGTTGCCTGAAGATGCTGCTGGAGGACCTTGAGGGGAGGATCATATCTACCAAGGGACCAGAAAATCTTGTTTATTCCACATATCAGGATTCATAGCATGTGGAAGATGTCAGACATAATGCAACAAGCTGGGTGTCTGTGGTGCAGATTTCAAAACGCGGAAGGGGACGGGTCTAACAAGCAGACAGAAATAATACTGAACATAATCAATATATTTAGCTTCTATTAAAAACAATGGTGCATCAAAATCACAGTTGGCATATAGTAGGTACTAGAAAGAAGATTAAGAGCCATCCTTTAATTTGATTTTATACTCGATTTCGTACTAGTTTTTCAGGCAAACAACCAGAGCTGTGCTGTGTCATACCCTTGCAACATCACTCTCTCCTCGCTCGTCTCTCCTCGCGTGATATATCAAACATACCCTCCAGTTTGGTGGTCTATTTAAGCTGCAAAATTTCCCCTCTCTCCCTGTGACATTACAGTGCCCCTGCTGCATTGCATCGCAGCCTGCTGTTTCAGCCCCTCCACCACTACAGCATCCATCCGCTTCGCGTTGTTTACCGAAATATCTTTTCTCAAATGATTGGAGCAGTTTGAAAAATATTAACATGTTTTTCTGTTATTAAAATCAGGCTCCACCAGAGGGTCACATTGGAGAAATCAGCACTTTGAGACTGAGGCACAAACCAAAGCTACTGGACGTGCAATGAACTTGACATCTTGTTGGTTGTTGTTTCGAAGACAGAGAGCAGGTCTATGACCACACTCAGCTGCCATCTTTTATAAGACTTGCATTAAAACTGCAATAAGACGGTCAGTTTGCTATGCGTGGCGGGAGCCATACCATTAGTATTTCATGGTTTGTGGAGCTAACAGATAATACATAATTTTTGAAAACTTGGGAACTGGACCAAAGAGACATGTCACAGACGAGCTGCATTCATGGGTGCAGGCTGACTCAGAATGACTGCAATGTGCTCGCTGACTGTTTACAAATTAAAACAAAAGCTGTCTGTGCAATTACACAGGGGTGTACAATATTTTGTCATGTATTATAAGTTGTTTTTTATAATTATTTCATGTTGTGCGTATTGTATTAACAAGAAATTGCACTTTCCTGAGAGAACTCTTCTTGATAGAAGCAAAAGTGGTGTGTTCAACGACAGCAGCAGACTAATAGAATTTGACTACTGTCCTAAAATGATCCACATGTGTTCATCACAAGTCTTCTTCCTAGCGGTTTATATCCCACGACGCGGGGATTTTGCATGCTTTCCTCCACTTCTTACTATCAAGGGCGTCTTCTGGTGTAACATTCACAGCCTTCATATCATCCTTGATTCGGTCCATCCAGCGCTTTTTTGGTCTTCCTTGTGTTCATCACAAGTACTTTCTTTAACTGTCATGTGGCTATATAGTCCACTCGAATGTACACTGCGATATATATTCATCTGTGACTGTCATCTGTGACTGCTACCAGAACTACTGAGGAAGATTAAATACATTTGATTTTTTTTCCTACTGTGATGCCATTATAACTATGTTATTACCTCCAAACCTTGATTGCACTGAGATCACTTTTCTAGCTGGTTCTCATTCACACTGAATATTGCATATCCCACTGCAATGGCGCCGGTGCCCAGACCTGATTCCACACATTTCCACCAAATCAAGACTAGTGCTGGTTGAAGATAGGTGGAAGTAGAATTTCTGCAGCTAAGTTGGAACCACTGATGTTCATGGCAAAGATGGGCCACCAAAAAACAAAGACTGTTGATGATGTCACACACTGGAGAAATGAGGCTCTCTTCATACATATGAATGTTGGTAAAGACCCATTAGCGCCACGTTTGAATGCAGTGGGTAACTTTCATTTTTTCAGGAAGGGTTAAAAAGTACAGAACTTAAACCAGAACATTGTCTTCTTCTGAACCCAAGCAAGAAGCGTTTTGTACCTAAACCAATCCAACAAGCAAAAGCAAAACTAAGTGAGTCCAACAAAATTAATCTGAGTTAAAATTAAACAAAACCAAAGCCCAAACAAGACACAAACCAATATTTGCTGACTGGAAAACTTGTACCTTTCATCACCGCCCTCTCTTCAACCTCCAAATGTGGACTTTGTCACTCTTTAAAAGATGACTGCCATTGAAAACAGCAGACACATTTTCAAGTACAACTTTTTGTATGTTTTCAAGTGTGTGTGTTTTTGTTTTAATGCAATTCTAAATGAACTGCTTCATATTGCTTCATTGCTTTCACCACGGGTTGGAACAAAGACTCTGGTGCGTTGAGATTTGCTCAGAGATGCGAGGTTTCGGTCGTTTGCACCTTGAGCGGGCGATGTGACAATTCACAGTGGTCTTGCACTATAGAGTTGCTCTTCCAGTGGATACAAAGAGTGGCACCTTAAAGGCTCTGCAGAGGGGCATAGCAAGGGTGCATTACACGCACATAAATGGTGTATTTTTTTCAGGCATTACCAAAATGTGTGACAGCATGTAGAGCACTGAAGCACACAGTAAAGTGCAACACTAAACTTTACACCCATGAACTGTTACAGGACTTCAAGCTTAAAGAAACATAAAGAAAAATTTGGTCTTACATGCACTAGCGTGTCTAAAAAAATGTACACACCCCATTTGCCCAGTGTTTTACTGTGACAAATTGTGGCTTTTGGAAATAAATGGAAAATATATGACTGCAACTCTTATTTCCCATTGAATTCCCAGTGTGTCCAAACAGATTGGAAGGGACATTTGCTGTGCAGGATCTGTATGTGTGACCTGAGCGTGACTCATGTGCAGCAATCAACACTGTGGTTGTCATGTTTGCGTGGATGCCATCTGTGTCTTTACACCTCCATTTCCAAAATAAAAAAATACTTATTTTGCACTCTGAAACCTTGTGTGAGCATATAAGTATGATGCTCCTGTTTTTTTCTGCGTAAATATTAGTCACAGGATGCTTAGGGAGATGGTGTAAAAGGTGGGGCTGTGTAAGACGTGACTGTTGATACACTCTTAATATGGGCAGGAAGTAAATGAGATTACATGTGCATATGAGCACCAGTGTAATTGGGGCTTGCAGGTGTAGTTCAAGATGTGTAAGGCATGAGAAAAGAGGTTGCATAGCCCTTTTCTGCAGCACTCTCACTCTACCCACCACCTCAGCTTCATTAGCAGCTGTCTGTCAGCTAGGCCCCATACACCGCTGGATGGTTGCCTGGCAACTGGGACCTTGATGGACCAATCAGGACTGGATGCAACAGGAGTTCTCTCCTTGACACATAAAAGAGAGAGACCGAGTTGTCCTCGAATTCAGTTGATTTTGCCTCAGTGTCATTCAAGGGCAGACCAGATGTGGGGCCCTACCGCGGAGTGAGTGAATCAGCTGATGTGACTTGTGTTAACTGGGCCCATTTGGGAGAATTTTCCAAAGCCAGCTAAGTCGCTAGCGTTCCCATAACCTATATGGGCAAATTTTGTCCTATAATGCAGAGAGTCAAAGCTGCAAATCCCAAAGCTGCACTTCTCACCAGATGAATGGGAGACACGCACACATGCAGCTTCCCTGTTCATCAGTGATGTGATACACAGAGGCAAAGCAAGGTGGTGGACAAACGATTGCCGCAGTATTCATCTGTATCAAATTAAAAGCAAAAGGCATTAAAATTTGATCCGTAATGCACCTGCAGATATGAGTATAATAACACCTTTAGAGAATCTGTCCCTGCACTTGGTGAATCCTTTCTAACAACAATCACCAACTGATGGCCCAGATACAGAAGTCATGCATCATCATTTCGAGGACCGATATCATGACACCTTCTTTTGTTTTTACGGCTTTGTAAGACTCTCAGTTCATTGAGTTCATTCAGTGTACTCTCCTCCCAGTCTGTACTGTCCCTTTCTGTAATGCTGTGCCTGAGCGCTGGCAGTGGATCTTTTCCAAGGGTGCTGCAAGATATATTACAATTACATATAGAGCAGACTCATGGATCTTGATTTTGTAAAGGTCTACCTGCGCTGATGTTGCTAAGAGACTGCAAGGTTTTCCGTGTACCTGCATTTATGAAAAGCTTGTGGTACACTGCTTCAGCTTCTTTCATTTTGCACAGCAGAGTAATTTAGGAAGAAAAATCATAACCATAGTTGTAAAATTTTACAGTTATAATACAAGCGATGCACTCTTGGCAAGCACTTACGAGGAAACATGACAATTTAAGGTTGCTGACAACAATGCAATGCAAAAAACTAATATTCTCTCACTCTGAAAGTGCATCAGAGGTGCCGAATATGGCTCGCACGTAGGGGTTAAAATGGATTTGGCAGGTGTAGCAGTTCAGTATGGAGAAAAGAGTTACTTTTAAATAAGTCACATACTAATTTGTATTTTATAGACTTGTTTTCTTTGTGTTGTGCTGCTGCTGCTCTGAAAATCACTGCTCTTTGTGGATTTAGACAACTAAGTTATTCTAGATATAAGCTGGTGTTAAATGAACTTAAATTTTAATTGATGCCCGACGACAAACACCACAGCCTGTGCTACACCAGTCCAACACAGTGTATTACTGTAAACCTCACCAACTAAAAACGAATACCTTAAACTAACCAGTTTAACTTAAACTAAACTGTATCAAACTGCCCAGTTTTTCATGTAACCTTTGAATACCTCAAAATTATACTTCAGTTTGTTTTCCATCCACACTATGAAGGCATCACTGGAATGAGATGGGGAAAGAAAGAATGCAGTGAAGGTGTAAACGGGCCGTTGGATATGTTGTTATTACTAACCACAGATTTCATCATCAACTGGGTAAAACACCAGACTGTAGTACATGAAAAATTAGCTCGGATTAGTGTTCGGTGTTATGTATCAGTCGCATAGGTCAGGCTCACATTCCACTGAATGTCTCTACAAGAACTTTTAATGTGCTTTGCAAAGGGCACACTGGTTAAAAGTTGTTGGTTATGGAGAGTGGCTGCGCAAACCTTTAATTTAACATGTTTAATTCATCACCTTCCTTCTTAATGTCCAAGCTATTACCAATGGCCTATGATACTACACTAAAGTGAGGGGTAATGCCAAATCACACCAACACATCAGTATTTGTATCAGCTGCTTTGATTCATAGCGGATGTGTTTCTTTAAACTGGCAGTAGACTTATTGAATGGGAGGCCGCAAAGTAAAGGTCAGCCACAATTCCAGCAGATAAGCTGATCTCAATGTCGTCCACATCAACCGATGGTCACAAACATGGCACATGATATGATTTATGCATACTTATATTAAAACTGGTTTTATTAATGTTACTAAAAGTGAATGTTTGCATTTGGTTCAATAGTTACCACTATTTTAGTCTTAGCAGGTGCAACTATATGATAAACTGCTACATTTTATCATGGGTAATATCTTGTGATGGTAAGAGCTGAGGATTATACTACTGCATGCAATGTCTTTTAGAAGATAAGGGATTTTACTTTGCCTAGAGCATGAGTGAATGAGCTCTGATTTATGTTCATGTGTGTACATGCTTGAGCATCTGCATGCATTGTACAGGTTAAATATTACACGTGTTTATTCCCATCTTTTAGATTCACATAATCCATAGTAATCAAAAGAGTAGTTTATTTTTGTATATTTCGAATGAGTTCCTTTATTTTAATGTCTCTAGTTTTTACTACTATTTTTCCATTTAATTTCATTTTAAGAGCATTCAAAGCTACAGTGAAGATTTATTTTCTTTTCATACAACTACTGCCAGCATGTTTCAGAGTGTGTCCTTTGGTGTGTTTGAGATGCGAACAGCGACTATGCAGGATCAATTCGATGTATCAACATCAAAACCCCAGAAGGATTTAAAATAAGAGTTTGAACAGAAATATGGTGGCATATAAAACTGTAATTGCTCCTGGTGAACACTACATACCGCCAAGGGCTGCTGTCATCTGAAAGCGCCACTGATATGTGCCGCAGTTCAAGACACAGCTGTCTCTCCTAACAGTGAGAGCGATCCTTCTATCCCCCTCTTCCTGCCACCGTGCTACAAAAAGTCAATTGGATTTCAAATTGTGAGGGAGCACACTCGATTAATACTTAATGGCTACTCTGGCTGCACCTGTCTTTCTTTCAGTGAGGAATGATGAGAATGGCATGCATGATCTCAAAAATGTAATGCTGGCCTTTGACAAATAGCTATGGATTGGTCTCAGATTAATTTTCAGACGCTATCATTTACATGTTAGAGAAGAATCTCATAAAAGACAGATTAAATAAAGTAGTGGTCCAAAGGTAAAATATGCTGAGGTAAAGAAATGCTATCAGCATGGACATGTTTTATATAGTTTTTTGCTGTCAGGTGCAAACAAAGGAAAAGTTCACCAATGTCATATGGCACTCAGACACACCATTTTTAGCTGTGGTCAATATGATCCTGTTTCAGGTTGTCTGTCTGTCCATCTTATTGTTATAAAGCCCATTATAGGATTTCCTGGAGAGAATTTCTCCAACTAGAGCAGGAGTAGCAGGATGAATTCTGACGTAAACAAGACAATACTCTCTGCTCAGATTCAAAATTGGCACAGCATATTGTTTAACAGTTTCTTTAGGGATATTCTTTAAAGGCCAAGTTGGTCACCTGACCTTGAAGGCTTAACCCAATAGAGCATGCTTTTCAGTTACTGAAGATAAACTGAATGGAGAAAAAGACCCATGAACAAGGAGCAGCTGAAAGCAGCTGTTAATAGAGCATCTCAAGGGAGGAAACGCAGCAGGAGGCAAAGAGGCAAAATCACAAAATTGATGTCATTTGCCAAATAATTTTAACATTTTGTAATCAAAGAGTAAATTCACTTTGATTTTTTTGTCCTTTCAAATCTTGTTATTGCAGTAAAACTTTGGATGATTGGTGGGATTTTTTCAGATCTGCTTTTAAAGGGAGGAAACAAATCAAACTAATGAGAACTCAATGAAATAATATGAAAAACAAAAAAAATACAAAGAATACTGGGAACGCTAAATAGATAATCTAACTAAGTTAGATATAAGTTTGTGGTAAACAACTGGTGGCATATATACGAAGTTTAATTGTGTGTGACACAGGGTGGGAAGCAGAACAAAGGGTAGAAGTAGAATTAAAAGAAGTGTATGACAGAGAGAGATTTGAATATAAACCTAGAAGTAACTAAACTAAAAACCAAACCTATAATAATCTGGAACAAATAGAATCCGGGATGAACAAATTATTTCTGTGCAAAAACACATAGAAATATAGTATATGAGGCAAACAGAGTTTGTACCACTCACGATCTGTAGCTTAGAAACATATTGGGGTTTACAAGAGATATGTAATTGGATGTCATCTGCATAGAAGTGATAAAAATGCCCTTAAAGTTGATCAAAATGTGCTGGAAAGGGAGCAGAAACAAGAAGTGCCCCAATACACCACAGGAAAGAGAAGAGGAGGAAGACCTGTAGAAACAGCCACAGAACAAGGTATGATTCCAACCAGTCCAAAGAAAACCAAGTTACACCCACCCAGTATCTCAGCCCATCGAGCAAAATGTGACGAGCAACAGTAATGGTAAATGATAAATGGACTGGTTCTTATATAGCGCTTTTGTACTCTTCTGAGCATTCAAAGCGCTTAAAGTATCATCCATGTGGTCCAACAGCAGCAAAACAGAATGTTCTCCTGCACCACTTGACATCAAAATGCCAGTGGACACTGGGGCGATCGTGGCTCAAGAGGTGGGTGTTCGTCTTGTAACCGGAAGGTTGCCGGTTCGAGCCCCAGCTCGGACAGTCTCGGTCATTGTGTCCTTGGGCAAGACACTTCGCCTACTGGTGATGCCGATGGCGCAATATGGCAGCCTCGCTTCTGTCAGTCTGCCCCAGGGCAGCTGTGGCTACAACTGTAGCTTGCCTTCACCAGTGTATGAATGTGAGAGTGAATGAATAGTGGTATTGTAAAGCCCTTTGAGGGGTCCTGAAAAGCGCTATATAAATGCAATCCATTATTATTAAGAAGAGCTGTTATAGTAGAATGAGCTCTACGAAAGCCATGTTCAAGTGTCAGATGCATCTCCAAGATCTTGTTCCAGGTCCAGCTGGATTTTTTCCTATTTTTTGAGGACAAGACTTTCAGATTCTGTTCATCTGCTGTTATTACACCCATCCATTGTCCTCCACTTCCCTTAGTTTCCTATTTTTTCTTTGAAGACATACCTCACACCATTTCAAGATATGCCAACATCTCAGTATATCAATGTGTGAAGTGGTATTGTTGAGAGAAGAACTTTGAAAGACCTTCAGAAAGCCTGGAGAACTACTGCTCAAGAACACTTTGAAAAATTACAAGAAAGTCTGGCTCCTTGGAAGCAAAATACAAAGAAATAAGGAGTGGCTTGAGACTTTTCCACAGTGCTGAAGATCACACACCAATGAAAAATGAGAGGCTATTTTTGCTGGTCGTGGCCCAAGGACACCTTGACATGTAGTCTGCAAAATGTGCTGCTTGAGTTATGACCATGTTTTTAGTCATAGCTCAAGAATTCACATGGTGAATGACGAATTTGAAATGAAAAAAAAAAAAGACTTTGGGTGTTAATGTTAGAGGGAGAGGCACAAATCAAGTATTCTGTTAATAAGTGGTAGGAACATACTAGTAACTGTTTAGATGAAGAAATAACAATAACAATAATAGTGTGTTAAAATGACATGGTTTGCAGAGTCAACAATATGAAAAGACTTGGATAATACAGTTTCAATAGCACAAGCAACACTTTCATCTCACACACAGCTGTAAGAACCTGTCAATCAAGCAATGCACCAGTGAGTATCATTCAGTTCAACAATAACATCCAAAATCGCAGCGATTCATCATTGTTATTAAAATAAACATATTTGTTGTTTCATTGCTGCAATTTTGTTTTACCTTTTGAATTAATAAGCAAAGTTCTAGACTTAAAACATAATGTTTAAATATAGGAATCTACCTTTTTACTTTTTGGCCCTAAACCATATCTGGGCTACTTTGATTTAGCCTTGCTAAAGCTAGCTAACTAGCATTAATGACAGGTGGGTGCTCACTTTCAAATGTATTAAAAGACACTGCAGGCAGTCAGCTGTTCACTTTTTCTGGTAACCATACTTAGCTTTAAGATTATTTTGCTAGCATAACTTTGAATCCGATTAAATATTAAAGGAAAATGTATTGCAAACCAAGCAACTAGGCAGTGCTAGCATCAGCTAATAATGCTGCAGCTTTATTTTGTCATCTAACATTAAAATAAAAAAAAGGTTACATTGGACAAAGACGAACTTGCCGCATGAAAATGGTTCATCTGCATCGATATTTATATGTATCGTGTGATTAAAACTTGCTAGGTGTTGGTTGTACTTTACTGTGGCTATATTAGTATACAGGTACTCACACACCTCACTCACATATTCAAGGGAGATCTACTTCCCACAGCATCCGATGAACTACATCACACCTACACAGGTTTGCCACGATGAGCATTTGTTTCCTCTATATTTGCATTTCATTGTATGCTTTCTTCACAGCTTGCATCAAGAAATATTAGCAAACATTTCTCAGTACATTTGGAATGTTTAAAAAAAATGGGGGCTGGGGGGAGTAATGGAGACATCTTAGTTTTCTCCACTGTAAATTACACCTTAATGGCAAACAAAGACTAAGAGAAAAAAACCCTGCAATGGTGCTGTTTCCAGACCAGCTCGGTGATTGTGTTTGTTTCTCTCTCGCTCATTTTGAGCTTTTTTATCCTGCTTTCTAGTCATCCTGTCGGTTCTTTGACATAATATTTTAGTTAACGAACATCACTTATGTTAGTAGGAACATACTTTATAAAGTAGACTATTCTTGCATGCAAAAGAAATGGGACTATTTATCTTGCATGGAAATTACTGTGATTTGCTTATCCCGACAAACCCTTTATCCTTACATAAACCTGCATTCTGCTTTAAAAAGAAGCCCACTCAGCCTGGATGTTCTTTATTCAAATGGTTTGGCGTCCAAGTTAAAGACATTTCCTCTTTTTGTCATTGGCATGAGTGTTTGGGATTAAAATAATAGCCACTCATAAAAGCTGTAAATGTGAGCATGACCATAATTTTTGCTGTCCCCCATCTGCACCTACAATGAATGTTAATAAGATGAATCACATAACCTGTAAAGGAATGGGAGCATATGTTAGTGGTGGTATAATTGTTATGGTAGGAATTGTTACGCAGCATAGAGCACAGGTTAAGTCTTATTGCTGCATGAATCATTGTCAGCTGTTGGTGTGTGAGGGAGAAGGAGCTCCGTACGGAGGCATGTTTATACAGTCATGTATAAATCTAGCACCGTGTGGTTTTTATAGTAATATGGTATAATAAAAAGTTTAAGGTGGGATTTCACCCCTTTTCTGTGGCATGGATTTAATGCCAGCTTGTACTCTAAGTCGGTCTAGTCTTCAAGAGTCTTCAAGGGTGTTGTGCTTGGCCCATATTATAAAATTAAATTCAGGATTTTTTAACACTTAGTCGTTCATATGCTCTGTAATTTTGTGGCATCGCAGTACATAAAAACAGTGCCCTTTATATGCATGACCACTATACTGGAAAAACAGATAATTAGGAATAAACTGAGTCACACAGAAATAGAGATTGGCTTGCAACCTCCTGCCAGCCTCTGGTCACTTATAGGAACCACTCAAAACCACTTGCCAGCTGGTTGGTGAGTGGTTTGCATGAGGTTGCAGGCTCTCACAAAGATGATGCACTAAAAACCTCTTGTGATTGCATTTTTTGCAAGAATGCTGCTGTGTTTGCAGAAAAGTCTGTTTTTTATGCAGTATTTCACAGGCGATCATGGCAACAGGATTGTGCACCTATTTACAACCAACTTTCCATAGCAACCAGTGGTTGCCAGGGGATCACTGACTGGTCTCCAAGACTGTGTGACTGGGGTCTAAAGGGCCCAAAGGGCTCATCTTCTGCTATTTATCATTATGTCCGAACAAGCATATTTTTGAGTAGCTGTTTAACCAATTTTTGTTCATTATGAAATAATTAGATATTCAAAGCATGCTCAGACAAACCAAATGTAGGCATAAAAAGATCTGGAATCAACAGTTAACGTGGGTAACCGTTGAATCCAGTCGGTCAGCTTTCAACCTGACAGACAGAGAAGGCCTGAGCTAAAGTGCAATGATATCGCCTTATCATGAGGCAGACATAAAGATTTACAGGATTCCAGATACCTGTAATCCCGCTCCGTTCTGTCTCTGTAATGCAGCTCACACCGCGGTCGACTGAACTAATCTCTGATATCAGAGTATCAAGCAGCAAGAGGTCAGTAAACTGGTTCATTTATAGAGACAGACAGAAAGTCACAAAGAGCCCTGGCAGCTCTGGATTTGTACAGACTGCAACTGAAATATGCTGATATGTGTTTCTTCAGACAGATAAATCATAAGATGCGATTTTAGGCCCTGAAGGGAGGCAGACTGGAGGCTGAGATGATGGATATGTGGACATGGACATGTTAACAGAAGGGGATAATGTCAGGCTTCAGAGTACACATTTGCTTTGATCCACTGAAACAACCTGGAGAGGCAGGGCGTTCCGCAAAACAATAAAATCTCCCTCGGGTTTATGAGAGCACTTTCTCAGCTGTCACATCGTATTGCTAGCTGTTTGACTTAACATTTACTTGGTAATTTTAACCACAACGCAAAGTCCCTCCATCATCCTCAGCAAATATTTGCATCAGCATTTCTCTAGCTAAAGGAGTGAGTGTGTGTGTCTTTTTAATTGGCTGTGAGGACCTCAGCAGCTTAACCTCTGAGATCATTGAGATTTTGATGTGAGATTTGCATGCAAAATCTCCGCGTGTGAAAAGAGGTCCATTTGCATGACGAAAGGGGGGAGGGGATGACTTGCTTAATGACATTCAAACATTGAGCGTGTCAAGCTATGAGGAGGAGGATCAGACTGAAGCAGCGTCATAGGTCTCTTTTCTTTTTATAGGTGCCTTTTTATAGCTTCTTCTTGATTCCCTTATCACTTTGATCATTGCTTCTTAACTGGTGCCTATTTTAGCTTCATTTCCACAGATTGTGCAGTCAAAAGAACCGCCTTACAAATCCTAGTGTTAAGCTTTGATGGTGCAAGAGTCTCTGAGTCAAACCAGTCAATATATGGGAATTCTTAGCTTCAGGGCATTCGGATATGAAAATGTTTTCATTTTCATCACCTGGCTGCATTATAGTCATTCATATGCAGAGGCCTATACTGACTTCTCAGGGGAAATTAATATGATATGACTGAGTGATTCAACACTGTAGAACACGCACATGGCAGGTCAATATAGTGGGTGGTATGCTATACGAACACTCAGCTGCATTATAAACAGGGACTGAATGATATTGTTGTCATTCTAATCATCATGGGGAACGATCAGTATTTACTATCTCGCCAAAAACCATCTGAGACTCTCACAATAAGGTTAATCGAACTCAAAGCTGAGTGATGAAAAATAAAGACTGTTCTGTTTCTGGCCATGGATTCAAAGCACACACACCACTGTGATGACAACAAGGGGACTGTGAAGCTGCAGTGTTATAAGTTGGATTTTGGTGTGCCAGATATGATTATATTTGGATATATGACCAAATATTATCATTATTTGGATTAAAAAAAAAGGTGTCTGAAGTTATTAGAAAATGCTAGCAATGCTTTTCTTTGCTCCAGAAAGCCCCAACAAGACAAACATGAATAGCAAACCTATTGATCTTTGAAGTTCACCCCTCAGTTCACAGAGTCCACTAACACACAGCTGTCTGTCACAGTGACTATGACCCGAACTTTGTAAATGTAAATAAATTTTAATTCTTAGTAAGATTTTAGGTAATCTTTAAAAAAAAAAAACCTCCATTAATCAGAATTGTTATAAATTGGGAAATAAGCGACTTTACAGCAACTTTATAGTTTGACTTCTTTTTTGGAACCAGCCTCTAGTGGCCACTCAAAGAATTGCACTTTTTTGGCACTTGTTAGCTGGCTTCATTTTACAGCCCTGATGGTTACTGCTGAGTTTTGTCATCATGGTGTACTTTTTTTCACTTGAGAAAAGAGCCAGCACTCCACCCCACCACTTAGCTCTGTGTCTGTTTTGCTAATTTGTCAGACAACAGGAAAAGAACAGGAGGGGGAAGCAAGTTGGGGCTACAACAGAGAAAAGAAGCATCTGACAGCATTCTCCCAGGTGGGATTTAGTGCCAGCTAAAGACCAAAACGAGACAGCAAACACCAAGCTAGTGCACAACGTATGTTAATTAAATATCCAAGCCAGTGACTGGCAGCCGAGAGATAAATCTTCCAGAATGGACCTTTTCCCAGAATCCAGGGACTGTAATTCCTGTGAACAGAAACATTGGTGCTTTTCAAGAGACATGATTATAGATCTAATGTAATAATCCAGGGAAACAACTGTTTTGCAACACTTTGGGGAGGGGGTGTGGGGGTGTTAGTATACCTTTTTTAAGAGGCCTGCAGCACAGTACAGCACATACAAGAAGCATACAGAATTCAGCACCATGGACAGTGGCATTAATCTTTGGGCAGTCTACAGGCAGCAATTTGTCACGGGCCCACACTGCTGCTGTGAGAGAAAGTTAGAGCCTTAGTGAAAAAGCAGTAGGAAAGAGAGTTCTCAGACAGTGTTCAGTTAAAATATTTGACATTTAAAAAATTAAAATCCCATTGCCATTTTTACAGAATTATCTGATTGTTATTATGAAAAGCATCTGAAGTTTATTTAACTTTCTAAAACAGTTTAAAAAATACCATAAAGTACATCTTTATAAATATCAAACTATTTTTAAAAAACTGTGGCTTGGGTTAAAATAGAATAAGCTTAGAATGGGACACTTTGTGGGTATCTGTGTATCTGTTTACACCAACTGCTTTGACTAAGCTTCTTTATAAGAAGACCTGGGTTTGACAATAGGTTCACAAACCAGTAAGTAAACTTTTATTACAAAATAGCGATAGCATTTTGTAATAATTAACAAAAACATAATGTAGCAGATATCATCAGAATATCTTTGTTATTGGCTCTTATCATCTGTGATATGATACATAAAACAAGACGCACTCACCAACCATTTCATTAGTAATATTTGTTCAACTGCTTCTTAATGCAAAAATCTAATCAGCCAATTGCATATCAGAAACTCAGCTTTTAGGCATGTAGACATGTTCAAGACATCCCACTGAAGTTCAAACAGAGCATCAGAATGGGGAAGAAAGATGATTAAACAACTCTGAATGTGGTTGTTGATTGGAGACCGGCCGACCTGAATGTTTCAGAAACTGCTGATCTACTGGGATTGTCCCTTCATGAAACATCTCTAGGGTTTACAGACCGTTGTCTGAAAAGCAGAGTGAGCTGCAGTTCTCTGGCTGAAAATGCCTTGTTGATGTCAGAGGTCAGGGGAAAATAGTCTGACTACTTAGAGCTGATCAGAAAGTAACAGTAACTCAACTAACCACTTGTTACAACCAAGGTATGCAGTAGAGAATCTATGATGTCGCAAAAGGTTTAATCACCAGAAATGGACACCAGGAGACCAGAAAAACATTGCTACTGCAATAGTCAGAATTTAATGTCACCAACATGCAGTATGGATCCATCCTGCGCTCTATGAAATGTTCAGGTTGTGGTGGAATGATGTATGGGATATTTTCTTGGTACACTTTGGGTCCCACAGTACCAACTGAGTCCAACCCTTCAATACTACAGTGTAAAGTGCACACTGCTGCTTCCAGTAGAGTACACCATGCTGTAAAGCTCAGATCGTTTCAAACTGATTCCACTGTACTCAGTTTTTTCACACTCTTATTTATGGAGGCTATGCCATTTGGTCCAGGTTAATTACTGGACAGGTAACCAGTCTATTGCAGGGCTAATGCAGCTAGGCAGACAACTATTTTTACTCTTTTGTGTGAGACAAGAGGATAACCACTGCACCACCCTGCCACACTTGCTAAGAATAAATGGGATCTCCTTAAATCTATTAAAATATAATGAAATATTCATCTACATTCAATCTATTAAAATATTATGAAATAATTTAAAACATTTCTGTCTTTGTTTCTTTGCTGATATTTCAAAGTATTGGCCATTTTAATCCCTGTTATTGCTTGTCCATATTTAGACTGGCTTCTATATATTCAATCACAAGAAATCCATGCCCACTGTTTTATAGCCTGCAGCACACAGCAGTGTACATAGACAAGTAGAAAATAATGGAGAAATTCAGTGCCTGTGTTTAGTTTTTATTATTCATCTTTTTTGTCAGTAAGCCTCAACAATGGGAAAGAACCTCTCAGCATTTCTGACCCCAAACAAGACATAAAGGTTTAAATTAAATACACACAAAACACACACATTTTGATTTGTTTGTGCAGCAGAGGGCTGGGTCAAATATAGACAAACCTCTATGGGTTATTTTGACCTAGCATGTTGGATTGACCAACAGACCCTATTCCAGTGGTTTGATTTTCTAAACCATTTTATGGGAATTACAGACTTTAAGACGTGTAGGAAAGAACTATAGTACAGTATAATGCGGTACCACAACCCAGGTATGTCCTAGTTTCTTTCTTTCTTTCTTTTTTATCGTAAAAGCTAATAATTGAATAGCAAAAACACTCTCCACTATGTATGAAAATATGAGCTGGAATGTACCATTTCATCCTATTTTTGTGCTTGCTCTATCAAGCCCCAATAGTTCTTAAGATGTTTTGTAGTGTTACAATAGTAATAATACAATAATAGTAACAACATCACCATAATTATAATTATTGTAAATGTGAAAATAAATATAAGGGAGTTTAAAACAGTGACTCATAGACTCATGATTGGTCAAATGTATATGGACATCCAGTCATCTTGAATACATGTGAGTGCTGAAAATCAACAGCATCTTTATTTGTGTAAAGTGCTACTGCACAAT
Organism: Aulonocara sp. 'chitande type north' Nkhata Bay; assembly: GCF_057382095.1. Taxonomy (NCBI): domain Eukaryota; kingdom Metazoa; phylum Chordata; class Actinopteri; order Cichliformes; family Cichlidae; genus Aulonocara; species Aulonocara sp. 'chitande type north' Nkhata Bay. The sequence goes on along the minus strand of NC_141360.1, from coordinate 26,626,039 downwards.
GAACACTAAGACTTACTACAACAATGAAGACCAACACTGTTTTTGCAGTGTCGTCTTTAAATATTATTTCAAAATTTACTCCACGTTTCTTTTACTTAAAAAATAATGACCCGTTACAGGTTTAAATTCACATAAAGATCACAAATATGTGAACCAAAACCTTATGTTACAGTACCATATTAAAGACAAAACTGTATTAATGTTATCTATAATAACATCTATTTAATACATATTTTATCTGTTCCACTCTTTTTTAACCATCTTTTAAAAAAAAACATTTAAATAAGTTAGATTCTTCTCAAGTCTCTCCATCGTTTAAACTCACCATTTAATTTTCTTTTAATTCATCATTATTTATTGCGTTTAAAATCACCTGTACTTAGTTGCACAGTCATATTTTTTTATATATATAACAAATCCAGTATTTATATTTCACTTTCAATCAAACCTAGTTTTTATTGTTTTTATCAAGCTGTTGTAACCCCGTGGTAACTTTTACTTAGCCCACCTTTCCCTGCATTTTTTAAGAACGTTTTTTTTTTTTTAACATATAGTGTCTTTCTACAAGCAGCTATTACAATCTCTTGAACAAAATATTACTAAAAATCTTATATGATCTGATTCTGTGAGAGAGTCCCTGATGAAAAGAAACAAGCTAGTGTAAATGTTAATGGCTTTTGTATTGGACAACAACTGTTTCCTAGGTAATTGGACAAACAGCCTTCGGGACTGAAGGCAGTGGTGGCTGACCCCAAGCATCTCCCAACTACAGCGTTTGGGAATCTGGCAACGACCATCTGTGTGGCTGGAAAAGGTGAACATCGCTTCTGGTGGCATCTGCCTGACTGAAAAAAGGAGCTCTCCCCTGCCCTTTCTAATTGGTTGGCGGAACGCTATTTTACATTTTACAGAAGTACTCTCAGTACTAACAGATATTTTATCATAGTTTACTGGCATACATTGAAGATATTTCGCTTTTTCACGTTTTATTTTAGTCAGAAATAAAATCTTACACCTATTAAATGTAGCAGGCTAAATCAAATATTTTAACACGCTGAACACTTTTATTATTGTTGTTGTTATTAGTAGTACTAGTCGTATTATTATAGGTCTGCACATAAAGAAAAGAGAATTGCACAGCTGCAACTTTAAGACTCCACACGCCTCCCCTCCGTCAGCTCCTACAATGGTCTTTTCCAGCTCCGCTTATCACAGCAGAATTTGTAACATGCCATAATTTCTTAACCGGTGCGTGTGGATCCCCGGAAATCAGATGTCATTACCCGACCCGGCTAATTTGGCGATCGCTCCTGCTCTTTTGTTTTTTGACAATGCCAGCGGCGGGGACCAGCCGCACCTTTAGGGTCGTATCCTTGGCGTCGCTGGCTCTTTGCACTGAAGAAGCCTCCTAGGATTGTCCGCTTCATGGTATAGCTTGCACAGACTGCAGTTGTCATTGATCCGCGGCCAGAGCCTCTGCTGATAGTAAAGGAACAAATTGTGAGTATGCACACTGTTGCCGCCGGTATCGCAGTGACCTACATTGCCCCATTCCTTCGGGCTCAAGGTGATTTTCTGCGGTGCCCCTTTTATCTCCACAACTCTGGACTGATGGGGATGTTGCGGGGAGTAGTGAGCGCTTGGTGTGGAAGCATACGTGGTGTATATAATGTATAGATTTCGTGTGGTTGACATTGTGAAGCTCTGCCGGAGAAATAAAAAAATCACGGCCGGCTGTCACAGTGGAGAGACATAGCAGAGAGTTGAAGGGGGGCGGGATGCAGACTGAGAGGCTGGCATGATGTAATGCACTTGAGACAATAGCCAAGGATTCTCCCCAATTATCATTTCAGAGAATGAGGCGGAGTTGTTACAGTGGTGTCAAGACGCGATCAGCGCCGCAGTCAGGCCGCCTTGGAGTGTGTGTGTGTGTGTGTGCTTAGTAACGCAAAAGGACGAGCTGTCACATGAGGAACAGCTGCCCCTCCTATAAACAACATTATCACCGGCTATTACAGAGATGCAAGGAGGAAGAAGGCATTCAACAGACTCCCCCGTCATCCATCCATCTACTCACCTGCCTCTCCATTCACACTTTTTATCCTGTAAATGGATGAATGAGTGAACAGACACACTCACTCACTCACACACACACACACACATCCAGATGCTGGCTCGCTGGTAGAAGGTTAATTGCTGTAGGCAAAGCTGTGATTTCCCTCTGATCTTGCCAATTAATATTAACATTTACAGGCGTGCACGGTGAAGAGATGTGACAATATTTGCATTAGTAGGAATTCCGACTTGTGAAGCTGTGGCACATACTTTAAAGTGTGACACAGATACATTATGCAAAGCTAAGATGCTTAATTTAATGGGTTTTTTTTTAATAAAGTGTGTGACTTTCCAGTTAGGGACCTCAAACATGCAAATACACCTTCCTGCCTAATATGGCTGGTGTGCGGGCAAAGCTTTTATTCCCCCGAGGTTTCATTGAGAAAAGTGGCAACCTGTGGAAGAAGCTTTTATGTGCATAAAATGATCGTTTAAGGTCCTCTTTTAAAGCCCAGGTTTGACTGTCACTAAACCTTCGGTAATGAGGAAGGTAAAATGTTGCGGTGAGGCAGGTGTGGTGGTTACAAACGGCACAGTTCAAATCACCTCCAACTTGAGCTTTATTGCCTTTTTGTTCACCTCGATCAGTGCTCTTATTCAATCTCCATCGATTCATGGTTTGCATGACCTTGCTGCAGGGGATTGTGGGCGATGTTAAAGGCTACACGATGTCCTTTTCATCCTTTCATGTGCATGCAGACTTATTTTCAGTTGAGCACACAACCAGTGAAAACACACACACAGAAAACCCTTCCCCCAGTCACAGAGAAATGGAGACACACACACACACACAGACATACACTTGATGCTCAGCCTCATCACCCTTTCCCGGCCTTCCTAATGGCAGAATGGCCTCCTCATCCCATCTCTGTCTCATTCACCTTTTACTACCAAAGCTTCACATGAGAGTATCAATGAGTGCTGAATACTATTTTTGTGATGTAATGTATTACAGTTGCACAAGCTATTTTTCATGTACTGAACAAAAGATTGTGGTTTGGACTAACACACTGTTTCAGGAAGCAGAAGCAGCATTTGCTGGTAGACTTTGTGACTATAATTCTTGGGATCGAGGCAGATGGGATTTCAATCGCTGAAATAAAACTTACTATAAAGCTCGAGAGCGTGTTTGGAAGTGTGTTTCTTAAGGCAGGTAGCTTGTTCTCAGACTGCTGTGGAATACATTGATGTTACCAGGATATCCTCTCAAAAATAGTGGTACAGTAAAAGTCCATTTCTATGCCTACAGATAAGCTGAGTATTAGTATTAATAGGGCTAATTGTAGGACCTCAAAATAACTATGTGTGCTTTTTTGAGGGCCAATAGATGTCTGAAGTTGGTAAGGAAAAGGTATATATTTGGACAATTTCATCTAGATTTATCAACCAATATAAGGAGACAGTCTATCTTTGTCCAAAAACAACAAGTATTGACAAAAATATTAGTTCTACTCTTAGATTTTAAGGTTTTACTATTTACTGAAAAGGATTCAAACAAGTTTCACACAGTGTCTGTCGTGTATCTTGCATCAGTGGTTAACGCTGTGGTTTAATTCCTGGGGCCTTTGTTCTCGTTGTGCCTGGTGGGTTTTCTCTCATTGCTCCAGTTTTCTGCCACAGTCCAAAGATGTGTGTTAGGTTAATTAGTGAATCTAAGTTGTCTATAATGGCAGCCACTTGTGCCATAATGCACTTAATTAATAGGTTTTGCATGATTTCAATACCTTTTAATTTTAACTTCCATTTTGGTGCTGATGTTTTCTGTCTTGACTAAACATAACTTCCCTATATATATATATATATATATATATATATATATATATATATATATATATATATATATATATATATATATATATATATATATATATATATATATATATATATATATATATAGTTTCTGTCTGTATTTTCGTGCTAAAACATCAGAAGCTGTAGAATCAAAGTTTCTGCAACCTGAAGTGTTCCCATGTAGCAGAGGACTTTTGATTCCTGCTTATTCTTTTTGGTAGTGTAGTGTTGTATGAATATTACTAAAGATGTTGTTTCTTGTACATGTAGAAAAGGTACTTTTGGTTGCTACCTTGTTTCCCGAGGGTTCTCCACAGCAAATGGATCCACAAATGGATGTTTTGGCAAAAATCTTAAACTGGATGTCCCTCCTGACAGAACACTTCCGTTTAATCCTGGCTTGGGACTGGCACTAGGAGAATGTGAGCCTGTGTCCCCTAAAGCTGGGTTTGTGGGTTCTCCTGGCTTCAAAGTGGGTATCTTTTTCATGTAAGGTGAATGTGTTACAGAGGATTTATATTTCTGTGTTATATCTAGGTTTATTTTAATCTCTGAAAGCATACGCTGCTACCTGACATGCACCTCTCTAGAAATGAAACCGTATGTCACGTATATGCAGCCTCAACTTTTGTGATTGGCCTGTTCAGTACTGTTGATTTCCTGCGACCATTTAACCACAGTTTTGGAACGGATCGGTAAGAGAATAACCAAAATAAGGAATAATAGTCATAGCCTCAATATAATTAATCACAAATGTCAGCAACCACCACAAGATAATTAACATGTGCTGCTGCACACACATGCTTGAATGCTGACAATGGTGCCACCCACTTATGTAGGCAATGTGGTAGGCTCTACAAAGACTGACCCAAGACGTCTAAATCAGCTGTTGGGCCTCAGTCACCAAATGCTAGGACCTTGTGAGCGCCGGAAATCGGAAATGGGGAATGTTCACCTTCAACGTAAAAGGTGCAACTTTTGAAATGTGTTTGTTGCAGTGGTAAGGCACAATTTGTATTCTGAAGGTGGACATTATGTCTTTTCAGCTTGCATCGCTCTTTCCACATTTTCACCATGTTTTGGTGAATAGTTTGCAAATGTTTGCAGACATGCATGTTTTTCACCCAAACTAATGGTGACCACAGCAACCTGCTAGCGACTAAAATAATGGTAAGAAGATTTTCAGTGCCTTAAACACTACACCACAGTTTCTTGCTAATGTGACATCTAAATTCTGCTTAAGCTCTTTTCAGAAACATCCTGGCAGGGAGATGCTGTATCAAATTAATGAATCACTTTCTCTCAGCCTACGAATAGATACGTATAAAAAGTAGTAATTAGCAACTGTACAATGTAACTTTAGTCTTCTTGTCAAAATTATTTAGAAACAATAAACAGATATTCCACTACAGTAGATTCCTGAGGGAAAAAAATGTGTTTTGATGACAGATATTTTTTCTGCTTTTCTACATCTGAACAGTAGCACTTAAATAATAATAATAATTTACCTACATCTTCAGATGTCCAAATAGGGAAGTAGGCACCCTGTTTATTTAAGAAGATCAACAGTAGGGAGTTAACAAAAACGGGAAAATATCTTAGTTCTGTGTTCTATAGCAGGTTATGACTGCTTCAGTGAATTGCAGGCAGGTTGGTGTTAATATTTTCATACAAGAGTATGGCTTCTTCTTTCTAACAGCCCATCACAGCACCATCACTTGCAAAACCAACTAACCATGCACATAACATTTCTTCTGAGATGCCCTTCAATCCAAGACCAAGATTTTGCAGACAGCAGTCCTGGTGCATACTTGCAATTCAACTTGTTGAAATAAGCAACCACAGAACTCACCTCTGTATGCAGTTCTGATATAGTTGATCAGGAAGGTGTTTGAGACCCAGCAGGAGTGGAACGGGGTCACCCTTTAAAATGACCACTTTGGAGCAAGAAATTATTTCAGGTTAACATCCAAGATCTTTACACTACAGCCATATTACTTTTGGTATGCCTACTGCAATTATTATAATATCCTGAGCAATCCTGTGTAATAGATTTGAATCGTTGTTTTCTTGACAGACTGTCTCTTGGTCGTCTGAAGTCTCCGTGGTACAGGGTGCCATATGAAGGAGATTTTCCAGCACTATGAGTGTACCATGCAATCTGGCCAGTTCCATTCACAAATATGCTGTGTCACTCTTTTCCCACCTGTCAGCCTGATATGAATGCCAAAATGGGAAAGAGCGGCATGCAACAGCTTTCCCATTACCCGTGGAGCTCATCAATCCAGTCTGTAGATGCACTTTGCTCATCTGCCCGCCAAGAAGTCAAGCACAAATATTACTTGAAAGTGCAATCTGTCATAAACCAACTATCCTGTCGGCTAACTGCTTGATGTGCAAGTAAAGTCCATTGTCATTAAAACAAATGGTTGTACACTCTTATTCATATTGTAAGAAAATTAGTTTTAATGAGTTTAACATGTTGCTACAAATGTTCAAAGAGCTGACCTTACATTTAGTTTTTTTAAAAAGCCCATAATGGGTTTTTGGACCTACTTTATTTTTGCTTTACTCCTTTCTAAATTACCATTTCCTTGTTCAATGCGTTAAAGCATTAGTAATTTCATTCCTAATGATAACAAGGCTTTAAACACACTATTAAATAATGTCGGTTTTATTTTAGCCTCTCCAAAATTAGCCCAACAAGCATAGAGTAGTACAGCTTATCTCTAAAGCCGCAGAGTGTCGTGTTCAGGCCGCTGTCTGTTCTGAACACGCTCACACTCCACATGTCTTTTGATGTTTCCCAGGTGGTGAATAGTGCTGAATTTGCCTCACTTGGCCATATACCGCTCTAGGAACACACTGCTGTTTTGTGTGCTGTGCCTTATCTACTCACACAATTGTTCCCATTAATGAGATTAACTGAAGACATTCAGGAAATTAGCTGCCGTTTGCTGATTTGTTTCTGCCAAAATGGAGTGATTCTACATAAGTGTCAAATTTTACATCTGTCCCATATAGATACAGTAATTCACTGCCTGCTTGATTCTTACTCAGGGGAATAATCTTGTGGCTTAACTTTGTTTTTTTTCCCCCTGCTTGTCCATTTTCATTATGGGTCTTTGTAGATGTGCCGGAGGGTGAACTGCAATAGTTTAGATTAGGAATCAGTATGTCAGAATAAATAAAACAAGGTCTAAGGTCATTCAGCAGCAATCACGCCTATTGTTGGACAAGCGGACAAGCATATAATGGGCAATTCCAAAAAAGCCATTTTTTAAATCTTTTTTACTTAAAATGGCTTTTAAGAAAAATCTTTCTGCAGTATTGTGCTTTGCATTGTTATCGTTTAGCTGTCATTGGCAGAATGCTTCAAATAAAGTGCCAGCCGATGTCCTAATGAGCCCACATTCTCTATACTTTGGAGGTGTTGCATCCAACAATTTCTGAAACAGACATCTGACAAACACATCAGACAGCGATGCCAGGTGAAGAGGTGAGAAGATGGCAGGATCTTAACTTCTCTGTCCAGCTTACTTTTCTGTGCACAACCAGCGAAGGCTTCCAAGGCAAGTCTCCCTCAAAACATCAAAAAAGATTATGGTTATGACAAAAAGTCTATTATGTGATGTAAAACTTGGTCTCAAGCTGTAGTCAAGAATTTGATGGACAAGGAGGGTACATATCCAGCTTTGTGTGGGTGTACCGTCTGCTAGGTTCAGCAACTTTGGCTGGATGTTGAACTTAGTCTCACACCTTAAATGCAGAAGTTCTTGAAACTTGCAAATAAGTTACTGTTTTTCAGCTGATATGCATTGTTAGTTGATGAGCTGTTTTTGCACTTGACTTTTCTGGCCATCTGTTTTAACAAACTGCAGCCACACCAACAGCTTCTCCGTGTAAGCCAGTTTGAGGTCGACTCTGAGTAAAGGTTCAGAAAAAAAAGTTAGACCTAGTCCAAACTGTGAAAAATGGGATGCTATCAGCACGCCCCATTTTTCACAGGTAGTCTGTTGCTTCCACTGTTGGGAATTATTGATCAGTCCTGGAAGGCTTGATCTATAGGGTTGTAGTGAGCATATCGACCAAGCAATCGAACAGCAGACACTGAGACTACAGCCCTTCTCCAGGCTGAAGAAATGATACATGGTCCTCCACCAGTGTGATGTACAACACACAGGCCCTCCTGTAGTGACACTGTTAATTATGAATGCTTTATGGATACTCACCTGCCGAAAGGAACTAAGAAGGCTTAATTTTTCCCAAGTTTTCCATGATTTTTATCGTTTTTAGCATTGCAATGTCTTGTAGATGCAAGTTTTCTAAGGAATTTCCTCCCATCTAGCGCCAGGAATGAGCTTGAATGCCAATAGGCAGAGAAGGGGCTTTGGATTTGTTGCACTGATTGAGAAGAAAACCTCACTCCTACCCCCCTGAATAATTCATTGATTGGCATATGGCGTGTAGAGAAAAGCCCAATGATCCCTGCATGTCTGTCTGTGTGTATTCTTATTTCAACTGTAGTCCACAATGAGTTCAATTGAGCGTGTTCCTGTTCCCTCCCATCAATGATTTCTGCACACTTTTACCCTCACATTTAACCATCTTTAACCAGCTGCACTAAATTTAGTCACTTAAATGTCATCTGGTTCTTACAACACTTTCACTCAATTGCTAAAAATGTCAGTTTCTCTCCAAAAGTATCATTCTGGCAGATAAAATCTTACATATTCATTATGACAAGCGTTCATGACAAGGGATAGCCAGACATGCTAAAGGAATTTGTGGGAGCTCTCCTGGTACACATTAACATAATGTGCTGTGATGTTTCATTGCAGTGGAAATGAGCATAGAAAAACTATCAGTAGCCTTTCTGTCAGGCTATAAGAATTATCTGTAGATCAAATAGCTGTTTTAATAGTGGTCAAAATGGCTTTTCAGTTGTCAGGAAATAGTACTGTCACTGCTAATGAGTGCAATCTAGACAACATGTGCATCCCAGCTGGCAATAAGAGCTCTCAGTCCGGACATTCTTCACACAGCCCACTGTGGGTGATTATCTATTCAAGGGGAGTACACTAACTCTTACCTGTCACTGCTACTGCTTCACACTAGAGAGAGAACTAATAACTTGCTGCACAAACATGCCTTCCAATAGCAGCAAATACTGAGCAGCAGAGGAGCATTTACCCACAAAAAAAAAACACATTTTGGGAAAACTTTATCCATAAGTTATTGTCAACAGAATATGCTGTACTTTTTGGTCTTTTTCTTGAGTAAAACTAGAGACTGATCTAATGGCTTTTGAATGGAATAATTATCCAGATAAGTGTCGTACTGAATGATATGGTTCAGTGTTTTTAAAGGTTGCTTTTTATGACTAAGAGCACAGGGGAAAGCAGATCAGACAGTGCATTTTCTCTCCATATCTATTGATTTTTCATAGACAGTGAAATAATTTAAGGGGCAGTCACGGTGAGATCAAAGCATAAGGTGCAGGAACAGGACAAAAGGGGATTGTATGTGCCGTGAAGCAGAAAAAACATCCTCAGCACAATTTGCTTTCTACACAGCTTAAAGCAGAAATAAAGCGCCATCAAACAACAAAATGTGCCTGTTTCTTGCTGCTTTGACGAGACAAATGTGATCAAGCCTAGGAGATTAACACCAAAAACGTAAAGTTTTAGTAAACCTGAGAGTTAGGAGCAAGGTTTGAAACATTTTGACCATGGAAGAATCACTTGGAATCAATAAAAGTAGAAATTAGAAATAGAAATTAGTATTTGAGACTCTAATAGCCAATTGTATGCTTTGTTTTTGCACTAACATGTATTGAGTCATAGTCAGATGAATTACCTTCTACTTAAAATGCACCGCCGTTTGTCCTCAGTCTGTCCGCCAGCCGGCCTGCTCTCCCAAGCGATGGGTGGCATGTGCAGTGTGTCCAGCCAAGCAGCATGCAGGCTTCGGCTCTCTGGTCTAAATGGCCGCGGATGGTGGCTGAATAGTGAACTGGTGGGAGCCTGGACGGATGCCTGGAGAAGATATGGGAGACCCCATCTTACTGCCAGAACATGCTGAGACACAGACCTGGCATTGTAACCCACCCAGAGGGGACCAAGTCTGGGCAATAGGATATTGTTTTCTCACTAAATAAACCAAGTCTAGGACCAGACAATGAGAAAGTATGGTCTAGCACTGGAGCCAGAATTATCATTAATTTATAGGTATTTTGCATGTTGCTTCCTGAGTATTGCACAGGCTAAGGACATCTTTAAAGACTATGGGACATGGTTGAAAAACAACTGGGCCAAATTAGACTGATAGTCTGTTAATTTCATCTTTATAAATGCAGCTGATACCGATATTGTCACCACATAATGTTTGACCGAAATTGTCATTGTAGTTGCTATATTTTTCTATGAACACTTGCACTTGTTGAGCTTTTGACTACTCCTACTACACACTTTTACAGTTAAGACGAGAATTTAACATGCATAAACACCAAAAACCATGTAACACCTGAAAAACATCTGCCACTGGCATGTTTTCCAGTATAGGCAAGATGGTGACCAGTAAGAGTGAGAAATGTGACGTTCTACACAATTTTGTTGAATACGATCATACCATGGGCACCTGTAGTGCACATATGTGCTAAAAATAATGGGTATAAGTACAGTAGGACAAGATTTGACATGTAGAAAATTGCTAGCGTAATACTAGCTTAAAAATATGTAGAGTTGTTGTTTAATGAGTAGCTAGCTGTTTGCTAACCTAGCAAACAGCTGGTTTTAGGGACTTTGAATGTAAGATGTTAGCCTTTCTACTGTGTAGCTGAATAAAACCCAGGTTATTATCAGAAGTACATGGCTTGTTTATAACAATAAAATATATTTATGTAAAACAGTTATATTGCTGTAAGAAGGTATAGGCCTTCCCAACCTCTTGCAGCTAACTTTATTTTTTTAAGCTGACTTCCAACCTTGATACCCTCAAGGCAAAAAATGACTCTTTCCACTCTATAGTGGTAGAAAGTCATGAGAAGTGAGCAATGAATAATATCATTCAAACTTATAATTTTCTTTCATGGTCTGTGTTGAACGGGCCTTTCTAATCTGTGTGGCACTGAGCTACAAAAATACAGTGACTTCCCATGGCTCATTTCTTTTTTTCTTACTTACCTGCAGTGATGCAAACATAACTTTAGCGTATGAACCAACCTGGACATCCGTTAGAATGATTCCTGAAGCTTTCTAAAAACCCTGAGGGGAGCTGGAATATTGCTTCACATATCCACTATAGCATAGATATGGTGTATTATGCAACTCGATCTGGGCTGGCCCATTAAACAGCACAAGCATGAAATCTAGGGCAGAACGCCCAGCATCCCAAGACGTGTCTGCAGCTTTGAAACGCCGGGGTGACGCTGAGCCAAGCTCCAACTGTGTCAGGCCCAGTCACATGCACGCAGCCATACAAACAGAAGTGTGTGGATATTTACACAGAGGCATGCGTACAAAACAGAAGACATGGACAGACATGTTTGCTTTCCTATATACCCTTCTCTATACAAATACTCATCATTCCTATGAATTAGAATTTGGTTCTCATCCATGCACAAACCCACTGTTATTATGTCTTCTTTCTTTTTCTTTTTCTTTTTTTAACTACAATTTTATTATTAGATATGTGTGGGTCCAAAAGGGAGTATGCTGCCTCTTATTTGAAGTTGTTCAGCAACTGTATTGTAATATGGGTGACAGTTTGTGTATGTATTATATGTAAAAAAAAAAACAGCTTAATTGGAAAGTTCAGAGTGTAAATTGCCTATTGTCTAATTTCTGGTTTTTCGTCTCTTCAGCAGAGCAAAGATGATGTGTGAAGTGATGCCCACGATCAGCGAGGACACAGCTCTGAGCCAACGCGGCTCTCAGAGCAGCGCCTCAGACCCGGACTCACATTTTGAACAGCTTATGGTTAATATGCTGGACGAACGGGACCGGCTGTTGGACACATTGAGGGAAACTCAGGAGAGCCTCGGTCTGGCCCAGCAGCATCTACAGGATGTCATCTATGACAGAGACTCGCTGCAGCGGCAGCTCAGCTCCGCCCTGCCACAGGTAAGCAGCTTAAATCCCTGTTTTCAAAAGGTTTTTTAATATTATTGTGGAATCTTTGTATCCTTGACTTTTTGAAATTGCTGACATGACAAGAGCAAAGGATTGACATGCAATTAAAGTAGGAAGCTGGAATAATGATGTGCTTACAAAGGATGTGTTGTGACTTCCATGACACTGGGATGTCGTCTTTGACTTATTTTATGTGTGTTTTGTCATAAATTTGCTATAAAAATATTAAAATATTGTCCATCTAAACTTTATACTTTCTAAAACTTTCTTTGGTTTTATTGTTTTAGTGTCCTCTTCACAACATAACCTAATTTCCAAACAATAGTAAAGGCTGATTGCCAATGACTTTATTATTGTAAGGCAAGTCAAATACAAAACCTTTGGTTAGTTTTATGAACAATTACTTGGGTTAAAACGGACCCTTTTACAAGAAGGCAAAAGTCTCCTTCCTGCATCTTTTTTCTTTCTTTCTTGTTTTCTTCATTGTCACAGAGAGGAGTGGATGCTAATCTAAATGTATGCCTAAGCTGTTTTTTAACCATCAAATCAATGTCTTATCTCTGACTTTGTAAACACTGTAGAGAAAAAAGTGTGAAAAGTCCAACTCTCATGATTGATAGAGGTAACATGCTGACACATGCATTTCCAGTGGATTATACAAATAAGAAGTACTTTTCAGCTGAAACTGGTTTTGGAACAAGTCTTGACGACAATACTGCCTTTCAAACATTTGTCATTTCATCAGACATTTTGCCAGAGCGTTCTCACTCCCGAGGCGTAACATGTCGACGTTTTGTCACGTCCCGCGGCGTTCCTGAAGAACGCGAAAGGAGACCTTCGGCGTTCTTATGGTACGCGGTGGGTTATGGCTGGAATCCAGTGCAATGACGCTCCCGCGGTAATAGACGTTCCAGCCCTGTATTCCAGCCCTAAACCTAACCTTATCCCTAGCCCTAACCATAACCTTATTCCAGACCGTAACCAGGACTTTAATGATGTTAAATAGCGTGTTTCTAAGCGATTTGAAGAAAAAGAGCGAACATGTGTAGGTTCAGTCCAGACGGTTCTCATATTTCCTCTTTTTCCGAGGTCGTCATTTAGGAACGTGGTGGGTAGCCGAAAACGTAATATGGTGACGATTTGTCACCTAGCGTAAAATGTTACGCTTTGGGAGTGAGAACATACGTAGTCATTCCCGACATAAATCGAACTTCACCCTCTCTTTAAATTAACCACTATTATCGTTTTTCATGTTGGGCACCTGTTGCATACAGTCTTGTGAAAAATTAAGTACACCTCATAGTTCAATAGCTTGTAGAATCACCTTTAGCAGCAATAACTTAACAATCCTCCCATAACGGCATTTTCTGTATGGCTTTCTCAGTGTTTCACATTGTTTACGGAGGGATTTTCACCCACTCTTCTGAACGGTGTTGCTTTACTTTATTAAAGTTTGTTGTCATCCATTTATGGACAGCTCTTTTGAGGTCCTGCCACAACATTTCCATTGGGTTGAGATGTGGACTTTGAGTAGTCAAACTTGTTGATGATCAGTTAATTAAGTACATTTGATTAGCAGCACCTGGCTGCTACTTACTGTCTTAATTCCTATGGTATCAATAAGGGTATACTTAGATTTTACAAGACTGTGAAAACTTGTTTTTCACATGAATGTAGAGTGTGGCTGTATTGCTTTTTATTTGCCTCACAAATTGTTAAAAAAAAAAAAAAAAAAAAAAAAAAAAAATATATATATATATATATATATATATATTTCATTATGCTTAAATGAACAAGGCACTAGTACTGTGTTGTCTTGGAGTACCATATATTTTTCCAGTTTAGTGACTCTCACCAACCACAAATACATTTGTAATTTTAAATGAACTCAACACAGAGGGAGCTTATCAATTTTAAGACAATGAATTTAGTGTATTTGTTGCTTCCTGTAACTACAAGTAGGCTCCAATTACAACACCAGTTTCTTTTACATGTAGATAATTTTGTAAGTACTTGAGAGTGTACAACAAATTGCATATTAATGGGTTCTACTGTGCTCTTTTGCTCACTGGTTACGGATATCTGCAGTGCTGAGTTTACCCAACCTAAGTGTTGTTGAGATAAATGCATGTTTGAGATCATTTAAAATTTCAGGCATAACTGAACATTCAGTGTGCATTCGCCTGTGTGGGTTATATGACAATGGCAACCTGTCTTGTTTGAAAACAAATAATCGAAACACATTTGTGAGGATCTTTGAGCAATGCATACATAGAAGCCCTTATGTAATGATTCCTGCAGTAAGTGGAGATTAGCTAAAACTGTGTCAGTAATTCTAGTCACATGCCTTTCCCACTCTGTTTCTAAGAGACTCTGAGGGTTTTTCGGTAAAGAGGACTTTGTTCACAGGAGGTGCCAGACTTTTTTCTTTTTTTTTTCTTTTTTTTTTACTTCTTGCCCCTTGGCCTTCAGAATAATTTGAATTAACCCATTTTCACCTTTTCTGATTCAGATCTCTGGACCGTGTGTCCCAAGTGGGTAAAAACCTGCTTTTTACCAGAGTCAGCCTTTGCTATATTTGATCTTGAATTCATCTCAGAATGCAGGTTTGAACTTGGGGTTATGTGGTCTTCTAGCTCATGTTTTAGCCTCAGGGCTTTTATCCACCTCAGAAGTTACACGGTGAACAAAATACACAGTTGAGAGAACCAGACAGACAAAAAAAGCAAAAGTTAGGCACTAACAAATTCTGTTCATAGATGCTTTTGGGTTGTTATTTTTTTTAGCTTCTAGGACAGCCTACACACACTAAATAGAATAACAACAAAAGGCAACAAACCTACATCTCGTCCCATATTTGAATGCATGTCTTTAGGCAGTCTTATATTTCTTCTCCATCAAACATACTCACTTTTTTTTTTCTCCAGAAAAAGCATCCAAGGTTGCCAAAGTGAAATAACATTTCAATTATCAGACAGTTTTGCTGATGTCCGCCGGCAGTAAAGTGCTACAATGATGTATGGGTTGTCACTGTGTAATGACAGAGCTGACATACTGTTCTGGTGCTCTTCCTGGCATCTGGATTAATTCAAACATCACTGGGATCTTCCTAGCAATGTCCTGGCACAAACGATTCTATTAATTATGTTGATGGTGTCTTATTGGGCTGCATGATATCAGCATTACTGCAATGGTTCACGAAGAGGTTTGTTAGACCTTGGCAATTATACAGAAGCATTTGGTGAAGGAAAGAGGTGCCCTGTTGTGCTTCTGTTTAATATGCAGCTGATAAGAGTTGTGCTTGCAGCTTCTGGCTTTTTGAGCAATAAAAATGAGATTATTTCTAAGAAGCAGCCATCACCTTTATTAAGGATGTCTTTGCTCTTGATTAGACTGAAATGATTTTACTGCATCTGACACTTCTTTTATAATGGGACTTCTTTAATAAAGATGTCATTTTGGGGGCCGGTAGTGCAGAACAATGCTCAGATAACCATGTAGTGCAATTCTTAAAAGAGGGCAATAGATAGCTTCCAGGTCTTTCTCCATTTTGTGTGTGTGATTGCTAAGGAGATGATGAATGAGAAGAGAAAAAGGTTTTTTGGTGGTGGTGGGGGGTGGGCAAAAGTGGCCTCATTTAAGCAATAGGCAGGCTGTGAATGTGTCTTTACTGATATCACTCCTCTGTTCCTGAAGCCCAGAGCGCTGGCAGGATTAGATGTTGGCCCACCACAAACTTGCTTCCTCTTGTTCTTCTTTCTCTTTGTTCCTTCTCTCTCTGTTTCTGCTGTGGCCACCTTTTTTTTTATTGTTGTGTTGCACTTTGCCTTGCATCTCCCTCTTCTCCTCTGTTTTTCAACTCTCTCTCTCCATCCGAGGTCACGGCTCCGCTGCTCGTCACGACACTTTCGACTCATCGGAGTGACATTTGCCGTCCCTGACGCTTCCAGCAACACATCCCCGCTTACATGCATAAAAATTCGGCAGTACCCCTGGCCCTTCCCTGATATGCCTCCCCACCCCTACTGCCGACTGTCCCTTGTCTGTCCATTCTAGATTTCATCAGCCTATTTTGTTGTATCACAGTGAAATAACAGAGACAACCATTATTTGTTTGTCATGCACTCAGTGCTGCGTGACATGCTTTTTCTGCAAAGAGGCCTCTGTGGTAAATGGGGAGCACTGCTGTCATGTGAAAAGCCTCATATAGGTCCACATTTTGCATTGCTCTGTGTTGAATCTGGAGCCTCTTGGAAACAGAAATATTCTACACCAATACTGAATAAACAGTTTAAAAGAAAAGTGTTCAGACAACTCAAAGCCTGTAACACCATCCACATGTGAGCCTTCTCCATCCCCCAACAGTGCCTGTATTGTGACACATGCAGGGAAACTGGCAGACAGGCAGCTTTCTCTGGAGCGCCCAGCTGTGCGTTACTGTACTGGAAGGACCCTGAGGGGCTGCAGAAGCCTTCTTCCCATGCTGTTTATTTACTTTTGCCAAACATGGTCTCATGAAGTCTGCTGTTGCTGCTGCTGCTGCTGCTAATGCTCTCCTAGCAGCTTCCAATCCTGCTAATCCTCCTCAATGGCACCAGGCTCTAGATTTCTGCAAATACAGATCTGGGTTGTAGTTATACAGATGTCTAGTCGCGGAGATATTCTGAAGACAGAAAAAAATCATGTTTAAAGCTAAGCAGTATTGTAAATAAATTTCTTTCACAGTCAAAGGTAATAAAAGAAAGAATATACTAACCTGCTGATTTTAAGATGTAGGGAAGTGAAAGAAATCACATGACGCGATGGTGTTTTAAGACATAAATATGAAGAGACATGCAATATTTTTTAATGCCAATGAAATATATGATGAGACTATATCTTAAGGATCAGTGCATTCTAATCCCGTGCCATCAAATAAAGCTATTTTGTTACAAGCCACCTGCGTCTCACCATTACACATGAAGTGTCCTTTGGCATAGGCGCCTTGACGGACCATTAGCAGTATTATTGGCCATGGAGAGATTACGGTCGTGGTTTACGGGCCTACAGAGCTCATGTTAGGAGGCTGGATGTTGTAGAAGTCACAGACTGTGGTTCATGTCATTTTTGGAAATCTGTGTTGTGTGCTTGTCTCTCTCTTTTTTTTTAAACTTTTGCACTTCACGCTCTGGTTGAATTCAGACACTGAAATGTATGTGGTTAATGTTAGAAAAGTTTCTTCAATAGTAACCCTGCATGTTTTAAAATGCTCCTCACCCCAGTGAGCTTTAATGTAATGCGAATGGGTCCTTCACCAGCCTCTTTTAGTGTTGGCAATGGGAGACCTGCCTTACTATTGCCATTGCTAAGGGATAGCTTGCAGTGAGATAAATGAAGTACTGCTAAAACAGCAGTTCCCCATTTATGCATCTTTAGGCATGAGTTTGTTTTCTAGGCTCAAAAATAGCAACTCTTAATCTAAACAGTCTCTAAACTGAGTTCATTCAGTTCACTGGTCATCAATAAAAACAATATTTGCTACATTTGATTCTCACATATTTTGGTGCCAGTGTTTTTATTGTGTAAACATTACATCTTAATTTTTGATATCAGACACTGCGGCTGTTTAAATCTCATTGTTTGGACTTTCCAAACTGATAACAGATGTTGATTCTGCTTCAGGCCAACAAAATAGTAATTAGATACCAGCTGATCTGAAATGAAAGCTAGGACTTGGCTAAATTATTGTATGGGTAGGTGTCTATTGATCGGTGGCTTGCTCATTCATAACATACTGCTTTCAGGAGAATATGTAGTGTGTTGCTTGTATCCCTTGTATAAAATAATGACTGAGCGTGAAAATATGCTTTGATTTCAGACAGTAATTTCAGGCTATTGTGTATTTATCTAAAGGTTACATACATCTCTGGTGTTTCTTCGTGTTTATTATGTTATATACTGAATTATATGATAATGTCATATTGTGTACTATATAATTATATCCATGGATGCCATAGTGTGTCACCACAAGAGCATCCCTATTAAAACTTTACCCATTTTTCCTAAATGACTGTTTGTAATCATGGATCGTACCACTCTGTGGAACTTCGTGGGGGTGAATGTTGAATAAAGAGGGAAGGCGTTGGGAGTCAGGTATTAGGGTGGGAGACGGAGAAGCTGTGTGAAAAGAGCAGTGCTGAAATGAAGTTGACTAAGCTTGAGAGTGGATGCGGGAGAACCTTTCTCTCCTTTACTTTCAAATTTTATTCCTGCTCACGACTTCCCCTACGTCTGCCCCCACCCTGTCTCTCTTGCATGTACGGGAGGCCCTTTTGGCTCCAGCAGTCAGCCAGTCAGCTGGTCTCCACCGCCAGTGCAGCACATGATTTTCCATGATTACTGTTATTGTTTGTGCCCCAGTTCATGCTGCCTGCAGGGTAGATCTGCAGATGATGCATGGCAGGAAGAGAGGAGGAGACTGCGAAGACAGGCAAGCGTGGACAACACAGGCATCTACCAGCAGTAACAGCCTTCCTTAAGTTGACCAACTTCAGAACATATTATAATACCTACATTATATACAGCATAAAAATGCATGTACAGTTATATAATGCTGCAAAATGTGGCCGTTACTTTATTGATGTCCTTAGTATTTTCTTCAGAAAAACTAAGCCCTCCTCATTTTTCTGCGCAATTTACCTCCAAAGCCTCTTCTCCCCTCTCCTCTTCTTTTCCCCTTTAAACTCCTTGGCACATGCGCGATGCACCTTACACTGTTTCTAATAGCAGAGTTCAGAGAGTTGATCAATACCCTTGAAAGGTTAGGGTGTGATTAAGTAGACAGTTCTAGCCCTCTGGATGAATCATCACTGCTCGGGCCAATGCCAAGCACTAGATTCTGGTCTAGTGGCTTGGCAGGGGAAACAGAGGAAGTAAGGTGAGGCTAGGGGTTCTGCTCAGATACACCAAGGTGACAAGACGGTGCAGAAGGATCTCCTGCAGATGTAATTATCTTTCTAATGAACACCGCAGTGTGGTGCCAGTGTGCTGTAAAGTCATGGAGCTCCAGGAACAGTAGATCAGATGAACAAGGAAACAGCAGCTGCTTGCATGTTAAGTTCCTTTTTGGTTGGCTGATTAGCTATAATTTTAAAAGTCAAAATGAACTTTTTGACTTGCCACACAGCGCTGGTTACTTACTTGCTTATACTGGCCTCACTCACCCCAGACATAATTTTCATTAAAAAGATAGATATTCTATACTATATCATACTTTTGGCAATAAATTAGACTTATATGGTTCCAAAGTCTTAGAAATGAATAGTGAAATATACTGCAGGTCATTTTTGTTTGGATTTATGAAAAAAAACAAAAAACCCTCTCAGTTAATTTTATTAATCCTTCAGCGTTCTGCTCAACCAGTTGGTAGAGCACATTTTCAGGCCATACTGTATATCTAACTGAGGCTTTCACTGAAATTGACCTACCTTATTGAGTCTTTTCTACCAATTGGTTTACATCTGTAATCCCAAAAAATCCACCAGAAAGCACTGTGAATGTAAACGGTTGGCTCTTCTTATCCCGCTCCCAACCAGGAAGTCAGAAACAAAAAACCATCCAACATATTTTGAGTGTTTTTGATGAAACTAAGGTAGGACGATATTTTTTGATGTATGATGGTGTTAGAGGACTTACTAAACAGATGTATTCACTTGACAGCAAAATTAGAATTTCATGTTTAACAAGCACTATATGGACGCCAAACAATTATATGGCTAAAAATCACATGGTCCTGTGGCATGATACTCATGATACCATCCATCTTCAACCACAGTGTGTTTGAGGTCATGGTTTCATATGAAGCCACAAGGGCTGGCACTCTCCACCAGTATAGTGGCAACAAACCACATGAGTGGGGCTTTAAATTGTTCTGCCAAGCAAGTTCATCTGGCATCATCCACGACTTGTTGCTGTATCAAGGGGGGTCTACATTCTTCAATGCTCCCCTCAGTGAAAAGGAACAGAAGTTACCTCTAGGGGCCGAAGTGGTAAAAAACACTATGCAATCCCATAAAAGAACCTCAGCTCTTCACAAGTTTCAGCTTGGTCCAGAACTTGCACACCTCAGATGCATTGGTACTGTATGACCAAACTGCACCGGTGGAGCTCCCCTGATGGCAGACAAAGACTTGATGAAGAAGGGCCATGGAGCCTGTTATTACAGGCTCTGATGAAGGTCTGTTTGCAATAAAATAGTTTGACAAGAAATGTTTCAACCTCCTACACAATGCCTGTGGGTTCATGCTTCTTTCATCGGTCAAACGGTGGAGCAAAGAGTCCAGTGCAAAGATCACCATTCCATGCCCATCACTCAGCCCTGTATATAATTAGCATATGGGAGGAATGAAACTTTCTGATATGCTATTACACTTGTATAAGACAAGTTATAAGTTACAAGTTAAGGAGATGGCATATTCCACTGTTGGGATACATCCTTGACTTGAATACCTGGTCTACAAGAGGGACTGTGCCCTACTGGACCCGAAACCGATGGCTCTCAAAAGGTTTCTGCCTGGCTGTGTCTGAACCAAGTTAACAAGCCAGCATCTAGAGTTGGACAACCATGATTCAGCTCTCCAAGACCACAGAATAAATGCTACACCCTAAGACCCCAACGACCAAAACCACAAGCAGAACAGCTTGATTTGCACTGTTTTTATTAATTTTTTTAAAAACAAAAATGGCTTTGCACAGTAACATTCAATCAGAAGTGGCCTGAATGTCAGCATTTTGTGCTGTTTCACATTTTTCACATTTGCAGATTTAAAAAAATATGTATTTTGATGTTTGATATAATACTTTCCTTTAATGAAATGAAAACCAGCAATGGTCACTGGCATGCTACTAGAAATAAACTGTATCCAATGCTCTGGATAGTTTTTGTTGTTAATTTAATTATAATTTGTCCCTTTTTTCCCCCAACTGTATTATCTGCTGTACTTGTATTTGCATTTCATACGTTTACCATTAAGTGACATCTCAACCATTTGGTAGAGAACAATATTTTAAAAACTACAGGATCTATTGAAAGATGTATTACTCACCCAAGCCAATAAGAAATGAAAACAAAAAAAATTTCCATTGCTTTTTTCTTAGTGTGGACCCTTAAAGGGTTTAAAAAAACACACGATGGTGCGTCCCTCCTTAAACTTGTCAAGAAATAAAAATGTTTGATTAGCTCTTTATCACTGTATGGTGAGGCCACATGTATATTACTGTTAGCTTTCACCACCTTAGACCAAGAGCTTTTAGGTTAAATTCTTCCAGCACCCTACAAAATAGCTCGTTCCTTGGCAGTGATAAAATCTCCAGTGATGACTGTTTGATGTAAGCTAAAGATGCACTTATTAGTGGAAAGGGGGAGAACACCACAGCAGCACTCTTTCAGGCTGCCTGCAGAATTATTAAAAGGAGTCTAGAGAAGGGACGTAATTACTCAACCATGAAAGACCCAGTTGTAGAATAAAATATTTGGTGTTGCTAAGCTGCTGCTTTTAGTTGGCGATTGTAAGGTATTCATTTTCAGTGTTTCTCCACATACCATATCAGTCCTAAAAATCTTGCATTGCACGCATCTTAAATGAATAAAAAAATTTTTGGACAAATCACATGTATCTACAGGAACTGTTCGTCAACTGGCAGATTTGTCCGTCATATGAAATCACATGATTTTATTTAGTGTTTGGGGGGGGAGTTATTTTATTTTTTTTATACATTTTAATTAGTGTTTTAAGATTGGACATTTTGGTGTCACAATTTGGAACTGAAACAGAGATCTTCACTGGTAGGGGAGGCAAAACAACCTTACAAATATACCCCTGAAGGCCGCTAAAGTGCTACTGGTAGAGGATGACAGCTATGTCAGTGTTAGCATGCTAAATGCTATGCTGGAACAGCAGTGGGAGTTTTACAAAGATCAGATTCATCAACAGCAAAGTAAAAAAATAAAGTCCAACACTTGCTGAAGAAGAAGCTGGGCCTGGACAGTGACAGCATTCAAATTGAACCGGCCCATGCAAGGAGAGAATGGACGAGCCAGACAGATTGTGATCAGATTACAAAGATTTAAAGATAGACAATTAATCCTTTTATCTGTCAGAAAGCTGAAAGGTACCAGTCTTTATATCAATGAAGATTTTTCATCCATCAGGAACAACAGAAAAGAACTGTTACCGCGGCCAGAGACAGAGGTGATATTGCCGTCCTGAAAATGTTAAATTAAATGTTAAACCGAGGTCCCAGAACGCTGAATTTAAAAATTAGACTTTCAGTGATTTTTGTCATTTCTAGCTGTTATGATTCATCAGTTTGTAAATGGCCGACTATATGCTTATTCCCGGATTTTCCGGAAATGGATGGTTATAAGTTGTATAGGAAAGACAGAAACAGATTTGGAGGGGGCGTAGCTCTGTGTATTAATGACAATATGGCATGCAAACTGCATACCCTATGACTCTGTCTTATACAGGATGCTATTATGAATATTGAGCAATGCCAATTTAAGTTTGAGGCAGTGAATGTTGAGATGGTGGAGCGATTATTAATATCACTTCCTGATGATACATCCTCAGGTTTTGATAACATAGACAGTAAACTGCTCAAAGTTGCAGCCAAGTTTGCTAAGTTTTCTTCCTATATGACATGTATTTAATCGATGTTTGGCATGCAGCTTATTTCCATTACAGTGGAAAGAATCGAAAATAATTCCAATTACTTTTTGATTGATAAAATGAAATGTTATGGATTTTCACCAGTTGCTCTGTTCTGGATGAAAAGTCATTTATCTGAAAGGAGGCAAAAAGGTTTATTATAACGGTTATTTCTCAGATGGCTGCGACGTGAACTGTGGTTTAGTCCAAGGCAGCTGCCACGGTCCACTTCTCTATTCATTTTTCATGAACAATCTGCCATTTATCTCTGGTAAATCTCTTCTTGTAATGTATGCCGATGATTCCACTATGTTTTATTCAGCTAACAAGATTTGCTGAGCATGTTTGACTGGACAAGCAAAAATAACATGATTCTAAATGTATCTAAATCTTAGTTAATTGGAAGTAGACAACGTTTGGTAAACAGTCCACTACTGAATCTTCCCATAGCTGGATCAATATAAGAACAGGTCACCCAGATCAAACTACTTGGTGGTGCCACCTTTCATGGTCTCAGCACATGGGAAAATGGGACAGGGAATAGCTAGCTGGCTAGGAAATGCTTTTTCTACATCACTTCCTCAATCCTGAAAGATGTTATTAATGCACTTGTTCAATCATCTGGTCAGCAGCTAATAAGACGGACCTTAGCAGACTTCAGTTAGTCCAGAATAGGGCAGCCAGATTAGTGTTAAGATGGATCAAATGCATAATTAAAAAACTTTTAAAAAAACATTTTTGGCTTCTAGTACAAGCCAAATTATACTATGGCTTACTTTTATTTATAAAGAAAGCAATACTGTTAAACACACCATATTCCTTCTCTGCTCAGCTGCAGTATCCAGATGAAATACAATTATTTTTAACAAACTGAATTTTAGTAATTCCTCGAGCCAAAAGCAAATTTTTGAAAAACTGCTGTATGCAATTCCTAATTTAAAAAACACATAAAAGCCTATTTACACAGTTTTTCATTATTGTAAATATCGTAAGAGGGCAAGGTTGTGACCTGTTTTTGATTCTTGTGTATTGTGCCTCAATGTTCTTGATATTTGCATGCTCATATTTTTATAACTGTAAAATATTACTGTGGATGTAAGAGCCAAATCATGTGGACATCTTTCCATCTACTTTATTAGATTATACTTGAGGGCCCCAGGAAGACTAGCAACCACTATTGTGGAGGCTAATGGGGTTCCTTATATATAAATAAATGTATAAAGCAAAAAGAAACTTTGTATTATAAATTACTACTGAAAAAGGTCAACTGTAGCTGTCATTTCACTTTTAAGTAAACATTGAAATAGTGACATTTATTGAATAATCTCTTTTCTTTAAAAAAAAAAAAATCCCCATAAACCTTTAAAAGTGAATCATTCGCACTTAGGAAAAGACGTGCGTGGGCAGACGCACTCCACAGATTCTGACGTCATCTTCTCCGGTGAGCAGAAGTGTGTGTTGAAGCTTTTTTTGTTTGTAGGTGGAATAGAAAGGAGGATCTGCGATAGAGTTTGCATCACTGTGGGGAGAACTTGGGCATGACTCAGATTCTGGAGCTAGGAATACAGAAATACTTAAATCTTACTCTACATACGCACATGCACACTCCCAGAACACACACTTGTTCTTCTTGCAGGCTCTGCCTGAATGAATTAGAGAACTGGTCCCTTGAGAGCCACTTAAGTGAGTGAAATGAGGTTATGACCAGTACTTGCTGTGCTGACCTGAAAACGTAATCCTCCCTCCAAAAGCCACTAAATGTGTTTATTTTGACTCAACCACTGAAAAATATACACTTGTCATTTGCTAATGGTAAAAGTATAAATCAGTTGGTTTCATCCTGACATATAGTTATTTAATTACTGCAGAGTAGGCTGACTGAGGAGGAATCGAACCAGTATTCATTCATCTGTCGCAGTTACCACAATTTCCTGAAGACATGTTAGAAAATAAGTGTAATAATTTGATTCTTGTGGTATTTGGCAGCTGCACTTGATTTTTCGGTGGTATAGGCTGGTGTTTCCGACCATGCAGCTGGTCCCCATTAATGGATACCTTTTTAGCTTCAAAATGTTCCACTTGACAGCCAGAAATAGATCATGATGTCACTGACTCTTGGCACTGACTGAGAATCTCGTTCAAGTACTCCTAAGAGAGCCAATCCCATGATGATGTACTTGCTTCACTGCCTCGCAGTGCCCACTTATAATGCGCTGTGACTAGCTGTGTAAACCTGATGTGTGATTAATAAGAAATTACTGTCATGGGCTGGGTCTGTGACCCAGCATTTTGAGTTCATGATATATTGTGTATTTCTTTTATTAGTATGGGGAAATGTTAGGTTCTTGTTTTGTATTATTAGTTAGAACTTGAGGCTTCATGTTTTGTCATTTATCGTTTGGGTTAAGCTCATCTAGCTCCTTTTAAAACCCCTAAGTGGTTCAGCCTTAGTTTTGTTATTGATCCCCGCATTTCCCCTTTTCCCTGGGCTTTGGTCTCACCTGCCATTTGTTTCATGTCTCATGTGTCAAGCCCATGTTGTTTGGTCTGCCTCATCATGTTTCCTGTGTTATGTTGTAAGAGTCCAGTATGTTCTTTGTTCATTGTATTTAGGTTCCCTTCCCCTGCCTTGTTATTAGGTTCATGTGTGTCAGTGGTGTTCCGATGTGTTAATGTTCCCATTGTTGTTTATTGTGTCATGTTTCTGGTTGATGCTGTCATGCTTGTGTCTTGTCATGTTTTTCAGTTTATTTTGAAAGTCCAGTTTTCATGTCATTGTGTTTGAGTTTACATTTCCTGTGCATCGTTATGTTCATCCTTGTCAGCTGTTTCCTCATGTGTCTCGACTTCCCCTGATCACCTCATGTGTGTATTTAAGTCCTCTGTTTTCTATGTTTCGTTGTCAGGTCGTCTGTTTGCATCCCCATAGTGTTTTTGTCATAGTTTATTCAGTGTTCATAGTTTGTCATAGTATTTTCACTGAGTTTCTTAGTCCTTTAGTTTTCTGAGTGTTCACAGTTTTCTTAGTTTTCATGGCTTCATGCTTTTTCATGTGCCAACATCCAAATAAAGGATCGTCTTCTGTTCACTCAGGAACTCCGCCTTTCAGTGTCTCCTTCTGGGTCCTGTAAACTAAACTTATCGGCGCACCCCGCCGTGACAATTACAGCTCTAAAAAGAAGCGTGTGTGAACATTATGAAAGAACGGCTGCTTATTTCTAATACTATTAATGTTGTTAATTTTTTTTCTAAAGCTGCTGTTTTTTTAATATTACGCGTACACCGATAAGGTGGGTCAGACCAGTGTAACACAAGCCACAGATACATCAGGACATCCCCACTGTGACTTCACTCACAGTTTTGGATTTCCTGTTTGGAAAATTTTACCCTTTTGGGCTGATATAATTCACTACATAGTAATTGCATTAAAGATACCCCAAAAAAGCACCAGCAAAAATGATAAAAATGATAGAGTATAGTTCAGTGACTTGAATTAGTAAAGGTAAAGCCTAACAGGGAGCGACCTAATTGGCACCCAGTGTTGGGAAGGTTACTTTTAAAATGTATTCCACTACAGATTACAGAATACATGCCCCAAAATGTATTTTGTAACGTATTCCGTTACGTTACTCAATGAGAGTAACGTATTCTGAATACTTTGGATTACTTAATATATTATCATGCTTTTTACAACTGCATGAACATTCTGTTGCTGTGTGATTTATTACTATTACTGAAGGTCCGCGGCTCCGAACCATAGTAAAGGGACCTCTGGCTAATACGTGGGTTCCGTGTCGGGCTCGTAGCCGAAAAATAGAGACAGAGAGAGGCGTTGAAAGGCTGCTCCAACGGAACTTATTGTTTTCGGAGGAAAACACGAACACAGTGTACAGTCGAGTCTTAATAGCTTACTTACAAGTGGGCTCGTCAGGCACTCTTCTTGGCTGCAGTAGTTATTATTGTTTCTGCTCGGTGACAGCTCGTACTTTTCCACTCACATTTTTCTCCCTCCTCGCTAGGGATGGGTACCGGTGTGGTTCTGACATAAACGGTAGTAACCAGACCGAAAAGCAGCGCACATTTCGGTGCTTTATTTCGGTGCTTTTTTTTCCTGAGCTGTGATACACTTCTAGCCAATCATTTTACGTTTCCGAGGATAGTAGGCGGGGCCAGGTACGTACGTTCTGTTAGAGCAGAGCTCCAGATTAAAAATGTCCAAGGCGAAGCGGTCAAAAGTCTGGCTGTACTTCACAGCAAAATATGCAAACTCAGCAGCCTGCAACAAGTGCTTTAAGCCGATACTGTGATACTGTCAAAGGAGGTAACACCAAGAATCCGATTAAACAGCTGGCGACGCATAGCGTTTTTTTTTAAAAGCCGAGAAATGCGCCGTATTTGATAGCTTGCTGCGAGACCTCACACTGTGCACGTCGGGTGGGTTGACAGTTATCGGACCCGGAGCAACATCCCCCAAAAACCCGAAGAATAGAGTCCTGGCCCCTAGCCCTGCCAGTGTAGCAGAAATGATGAGGATGATGATGCAGCAGCAGCCGTTCTTCTCTGCGTGAGTAGCTTAATGTTGTTCATGTGTAATTTACGTTGAGTAGGCTAAACACGTTATTACATTAATGCAGGTAAGGTGAACTAGCAAACATCATCATAGCTACATGCGGCTGTCCTCTTGTTTGATGGCAGATACTCCCTTCACCCTGGCCAAAAAGGCTAAAATGACCAAAGAAAAAGTGGGAAACAGTTAAACATGAGAGGTTTTTGGACAAAGTTTGTGTTTTTTCCATTGTTTAAGCACTGCTTCCAGCCAAGAGTGATACCATATATGCCCCATAGCTGCAGAAAAGGCTAACATTGTTATATTTTTACAAAAAACAGCTGAACATGAGAGGTTTTTGGGCAAAGTTTGTGTTCTCCATTCTTTAAGCACCGGTTCGAGCACCGTTTAAGCACCGGCACCGTTTCAAAAGTACCGATTTGGCACCGGTATCGGATAAAACCTAAACGATACCCATCCCTACTCCTCGCGCTCACAGACACATAACGGGTATGGCAGTCCATTCTCCCTGCAGCACGGACTACACTGCTATAAGGCCAGTGTTGGGAAGGTTACTTTTAAAATGTATTCCATTACAGATTACAGAATACATGCCCCAAAATGTATTCTGTAACATATTCCGTTACGTTACTCAATGAGAGTAACGTATTCTGAATACTTTGGATTACTTAATATATTATCATGCTTTTTACAACTACGTGAATATACTATTGCTGTGATTTATTACTATTACTGAAGGTCCGCGACTCCGAACCGTAGTAAAGGGACCTCTGGCTAATACACTGAACAAAAATATAAACGCAACACTTTTGTTTTTGCTCCCATTCCCCATGGGATGGACGTAGAGACCTAAAATTCATTCCAGATACACAATATAACCATCCCTCCCAAACAGTGGTCACAAATCAGTCCAAATGTGTGGTAGTGGGCACATCTGCTATATTGAGATAATCCATCCCACCTCACAGGTGTGCCACATCAGGATGCTGATCTGACATCATGAGTAGTGCACAGGTGTACCTCAGACTGCCCACAACAAAAGGCCACCCTGGAATGTGCAGTTTTTTGCGCTATTGGGGATCTGGGGACCCAGAACCGGTCAGTATCTGGTGTGACCACCATTTGCCTCATGCAGTGCAACACATCGTCGCATGGAGTCTATCAGATTGTCAATTGTGGCCTTTGGAATGTTGGTCCACTCCACTTCAATGGCTGTGAGAGGTTGTTGGATATTCGTGGGAACTGGTACACGGTGTCGTATACGCCGGTCAAGCACATCCCGAACATGCTCAATGGGTGACATGTCCGGTGAGTATGCTGGCCATGCAAGAACTGGGACATTCTCAGCTGCCATCTGCCCTGAACAATGTGAACCATGATTCATCCGTGAAGCGCACACCTCTCCAACGTGCCAGACGCCATCAAATGTGAGCATTTTCCCACACAAGTCTGTTACGGCGAAGAGCTGGAGTCAGGTCAAGACCCCGATGAGGACGACGGGCATGCAGTTGAGCGTCCCTGAGACGGTTTCTGACAGTTTGTGCAGAAATTGTTTGGTTGTGCAAACCAATTGTTCCAGCAGCTGTCTGGGTGGCTGGTCTCAGACGATCTTGGAGGTGAACCTGCTGGATGTGGAGGTCCTGGGCTGGTGTGGTTACACGAGGTCTGCGGTTGTGAGGCCGGTTGGATGTGCTGCCATATTCTCTGAAACGCCTGTGGAGACGGCTTATGGTTGAGAAATGAACATTCAACGCATGGGCGACAGATCTGGTTGACATTCCTGCTGTCAGCATGCCAATTGCACGCTCCCTCATTGCTTGTGGCATCTGTGGCATTTTGCTGTGAGACAAAACTGCACATTCCAGGGTGGCCTTTTGTTGTGGGCAGTCTGAGGTACACCTGTGCACTACTCATGATGTCAGATCAGCATCCTGATGTGGCACACCTGGGAGGTGGGATGGATTATCTCAATATAGCAGATGTGCCCACTACCACACATTTGGACTGATTTGTGACCACTGTTTGGGAGGGATGGTTATATTGTGTATCTGGAATGAATTTTAGGTCTCTACGTCCATCCCATGGGGAATGGGAGCAAAAACAAAAGTGTTGCGTTTATATTTTTGTTCAGTGTACGTAACGGCGGTACATGTATTCCGTTACTCCCCAACACTGCATAAGGCTACATTCTTTAGGCCTATTAGCTTAGCACAACAACAACAACAACAACAAAAAAACCGCTCTCTCACCCAGGAAACACACAGTTGCAGAGAGAGCGTGTCACCATGGTAACGCTGCCACCTGGAACAACAGAACATAGCTGTCAAACAAAACCCAAACAGTCCTGACCCGCCACAATATGAAACAGGAAAATACCGCCGTGTAATCCATTTATTTCAACAAAGTAACTGTATTCTAAATACCACCTTTTTAAACGGTAACTTTAACGGAATACAGTTACTCATATTTTGTATTTTCAATACGTAACGGCGGTACATGTATCCCGTTACTCCCCAACACTGTTGGCACCACCTTGTAAGTCTTAAGTACGTTTGATAAAAATCCCCCTCCCCTCATACAGTTGTCATGACCAAAACATTTTTTCTAATACAGGCTGTAAACATAGTATAAAGTTGGAGTCCACTGTATTTAACATATGAGTCTATGGGGATTGATGTTCTTGTAGCCAGCATCAGATGGTTTGGTTTGTTTGTTTTTTCTTTTTGCTGCTCTTGAATCTGCCACCTCTTGTTGTATATGATGTAATCTGTGATGTTGTTAATGATGTCATGTAATTTAAATTGAATCGCCTCAGTTTGGGGACTGTTGGTTCGATAAAACATAATAATACCTTTCAAGATGTCACCAGACCAAGATTAGCTGATTTCGAATACGCTTGAAACTGATTTGGTATAGTGTGTTTTTAAAAGAGTATAAACTGTGTATAAAGAAGCCATATTGAACCTTATATATTAACCTTCCAGTGTTTAGTAAATCCTGGTGTGCTGGATTATTGAGCGATATGACTTGTTTAATTTTAATATCTAATAGTGCCAGAGTTATGATGTTAGTAGAACAAGCTGGTTGAGTAAGCCTGCCCCATTTAGCCCCCCAGCTACCTCTGAGGCCACATATGCATTTACTTAAATAAGCTTAAACAGCAGAGTTTTTTATAGCATCGACAAATTACATATTTATGACTTTATTTCAATACGAAAACATTGTGACAATTTTCAATGTGACTTGCTCTCACTCTCTAAGGATTTGATCCACCGTGCCGCTCCATAACTGCATTGTCCCAAGCTTTCATCACCGTACTCTGTCTCCCTCCTCTCTCTGTGGCAAACATTCCCAGCGCTTCCCTGCAGAGAACCCACATCCAGCCCACTGATGTGACTCAGGTGTCCCGCTGAACCATATGCCTCCCCCTGCCAACAGCGTGCATCACAGCATCACACTTTATAATGTCACGCCTAATCACATGTCCTCTGTTAGGTAATGCATTGTGATCGCCAATTCATGTCTAGGCTGTGCTGCAGGGCATTATGGATTCAGTGAACCATAGATGCTTGACGTAATTAAGTCATGGCTTGATATTTTACAGCTTTGAGGCAGTATCACATCATTTGAAGTATCCCAGCTTTTCATTGGTGCTGCTTTATGTATTTAAACTAAATGTAGGCTAAGGTGCTTTTGAAGGTCTGCCCCATCTATAAACATGGCAGACTTTACAATATATGAACATTAAGCATTGTATAGACTGCCTGTTAATGCAGTAACTGTTCAGTTCTGGACAGTTTGCCATTATGTTTTTTTCTGGTGTGATAGCAGAAAATATCCCAGTGCACGTGAGATGAAAAAGTGATTGTCTTTAAGACATCTGTAAATTGCATTCTGGCAGCATCCTCTGCAACATCAAAGAGCTAAGGTGTCTTCCTCAAGGCATCATTTTGCGCTTATATACAGGATGTTGAATAAATCACAAAAGCAACAGTTTCCCAGCTGGCAGCTACGCGGCAGTATACAAGAACAATGGAGCCATGTGATGTATTGCATTTCAAGGAGTTTTTCTCGCCTGGAAAGTGTGTCCGGTCGTGTCTGATTTACTATGGCTGTCACTGTTGCTGTCTCCACGTATCATTTACACCTGACTGCAGCAGGTTTCCTGCCTAGTCAAAGGAAGTCTGGCGCCTGTAGGAAGTCACAGCACAGTAGAAAAGTAGATAAGGTAATCTGTAAAGTTAGAGCCAAGTTACATACCCACCATTGCTTCTTTTAAGTTTTATAGTCTCAAGTAACACAGTGATTATTGGATTGGATCATTACTGGATGGCACAGCTTGATTCAAGCTAGGTTGCCATACTGCTTATAGTGTCAGAGGAGACTGAATATTTTATGGTTATTTTTTAGAAGTGAAAATGTTTTCCTGGAGCAGATGCTTGTGGTGTTTACAGTTGGAATAGATAATATCATCGCAGCTCAGAAAAGACACCTAGAATCTGTTAAAATTAACCTTGAGGCCATTTTAATTAAATTCAGTGAATTGCATTTAAATAGTGCTTTGAGCACTGTTGCCTCACAGCAAGACTGGCCAGCTGGGGCCCTTCTGTGTGGAGGTTGCGTGTTCTCTCTTTGCTCGCGTGGGTGCTCTATGGGTACTCCAGCTTCCTCCCACAGTCTAAAAAAATGCATGATAGGTTAACTGCTATTTCTTATTCTTTTTGCTGCTCCCTTTGGGGGTTTCTACAGTGGATCATCTGCCTCCATTTCACCTTATGCCTAGTAGCCTCCTCTGTGAGACCAAACTTCTGCATAACCTCATGGTGGATATGAGTGGGAATGGTTGTTTGTCTCTGACACATAGAGACTGGCGACCTACTCAGGGTGTACTCTGCCTCTCGCACAATGACAGCTGTGATAGGCACCAGCACCCTCACAACCCTGAATTGGATCATTTGAAAAAGACAGATGAATTAATGGATATATGTGAAACAACAACAGAATTCTTAGCTTAGGAGTCCTACATACATTTTGATATGTATTAAAAAGAACATTTTTACTAGCTGTGGGGTAAAAACATTTTTGCATTAAAAATAAATAAATAACTAAAAAAACAACTGAAGTAAGATCATTTTATTTTATTGGATAGAACCTGAATTGGATCATAGGGTGTCTGGTGATTCCCACTTCTAATTTTTACTAGACTCCTTAAACGCCTGTTTGGAGATCAAACACCAGCACAAAAAAGGCTTTGTGCCCCCCCCAAAGATGTAAAGAATAAGGGGTGGCTCAAGACTTTTGCACATTACTGTATCCCTACAGCACCATTTAAGAATTTTAATACAAATGTAAAACAATAAAACAGAGGATGAAAACCGATATCTTCCTCATTGTTTGATTGTTGAAACTTCAGCACGCGATGGGCTCTACTGGATACCTGTGTTAGAGGATGGCTGGGCAGCGGTTAATAAGCATCAAGTGTTAGTTAGCCGGTCTTGTTAACAGCACTTTGTGGCCCGATTTTGCACTGTGATAATCATACCCTGGCTCCTTTCGAAGACGAGGCCAACCCTCCCACTGCTCCAGCAGCTGCCTGTTTTGTTGCCAGTACTGAGAGCAGTCATTTGGTCTCCGCCTCTTGTTGCCAGCTGCAGCCCAGCCAGCTTCTATCACAGGTATCCAATAGGGCACATCATGTACTGCAGCACAGGCATTTCCGCTCTACTCTCGTGCCACACTTAAGCTGCCAAATTCTTATAAGCACTACAGAAATAATAACCACCTAAAGTGCTTTGAAGCAAGGCATCTTAGGTTCATGCATTCTTGTACTCATACTAAGTAGTCATCTTCCTGTTTTTGTCAGATGTCTAATATTTAATTGGAAATCTTGTTTTTTAACACCCCTCTATTAAAATGAACCCAAACTCATTTAAAAACAAGCATTAGCACATTTGCAGTTTATCCACTGATTAACAGGCATTGTTCCCAACAAACTAATTAAGTCCACATTTACCCCAGGAAGTTGAAAATGTTTTTTTTTAAAAAGAAGCTGCACACTTTTTCTACTTCGCAAACTTCCTCCAGATAGCGCAAAAAAAAAAAAAAAATGCAAGAACTCAAGTAGGTGTGATCCACGTTTTAATTTGCTGTGATGAGTCATTGTTTTTGGTCTAACCAGCATCTGACTAAAGGCATCACTGCGTGCAGAACATCTTGTAGCAGTGTTAACAGGAGCTTGAACCCAAATGGAGGCACAGACGGCATTCATTGTTAAAGCACAGTATTCCTAATGCTCAGTGAGAAGCACAATTTAGCTTTAAGAACTGAAGAAACACAGGCAATTGGATATGTCAAGGAGTTATTAACACTTCCATTTAACTCAGTTTAATTTAGTGATATGTGTAGGAGAGCTACTCTTATAAACCACAACTTGAATCCAACTGTCTTATATTGTGTAAGACTCTGTCAAACATCCAAAACAGGTCTGAATCACCTGTTCCACAGTGGCTACAAAGGCTTGATAAAGCTGACATCTGGGAAGTTTGACGGACGGGCCAATGCCTTTAGCTCTTGGTTGTATTCCTTGAACCGTGCCTTGGTAGTTTTTGTGGTATAATGGGATGGATTGTACTGCTGGGGGAAAGGGCTGCTGTCAGTGGCGGTGTCTGCTTTGACTGTAACAGTGTTTAGTTGGGTGGTACAAAGCAAAGTAACATCCCAGTGAGTGTTATGTTGCAGTCTAATGAGATGATATGTTATTCACATGATGTTTAATGTTGTGGGAGGTCGGTCTAGGTTTTATTTCCCAATAAGATTTGACTCTATGAAAACTTTGTTGCCTTTCAAGCTACAGCTTTGAGAAGTCAGTGGTCACTATGTTTGTTGGTTAGCAGTGTTGTCTCTGTTATCAGCTTATGAACTTACTTGTGCATCCATCACCAAAAAAAATCATTCAAACTCCCAAAGTAATAGGTAGGGCTGGCATGATACTAGAATTTCAAACTTGATACTGATACACAGGAAAATACTGGAGACTTGATACCATTTCAGTTCAACAGCAGAAGAAATGCATGGAAAAATTGAGAGGCATATGGTTTTTCTTAAATAAAGATTAGAACAGTACTGATCTGTGTGTTTTATTGCTGGTAGACTTTTCTCTGCTTCAATCTGTGACTTGAATTAAAACATAACAGATTTCAGACACAAATAGTTGTTATCTTATTAAAGTAATACCAATTGTTATTGTTACAGACGGACAGGACTGACAACACTTGCTTCCTGGATCTAATGTTAACATTTATGTTAACAATGAAGTTAATGTGTATTGTGTTGCTAAAATTAGAGCTTATGTGACCTCATAAAATTGGTACCAGTGGTAATTTTTAGTCGAAACTATTTGGCAACCCTTCTCAGTACATTCTTCTAGTGACAGTCCTCGTCGTGGGTCTCTTGAGCTCTTGTAAATCTAAATTGTACACATACTAATTTGAAAGTTAATTCCTATGATGCATTGGAAATCCTTAGTTTTACCTTAAATCTATATAGAGAGCTCAAAATGCCCATGTTGAGGCATGGGCAGGTTTACTTGGCCCACAGCATACACTTAATTGCACCAAATAAATTCTAAGAAATTCTGCTCTGCTTATATCTTTTTTGCTTCACAGCTAGAGGAGAGGGTAGATATGTACTCAATCAAAGTCAGTTTTACCCCTCTTAGTTTGTGTGGGTGAATTTCACATTGGTGCCTCTTTTTGAAAATTCAGGAAAATTGTAATCGTATGGTGTCTCATCAACTGCCTCATCATCAAACGGCTCTCTATGGATTTGTCTGTATTACAGTGGGGAAGGAGTGTTGAGAGAGTACTGCAATGCTGCAGAAAGTTATTCACATAAAGCGCTGTTCAATGAATTACTGAGAATTATTTTTGTGTATAGTAAAGCCTTTCCATTGTTTCCAACAATCCAATCCATCGGTGAACTACTGCAGCATGCGAGGATCACAGGTCTGCATGCGTTCAGGGGATTCATGACTTCAGGGGAGAGTAAACCGTATTATATTAAACCTTTTTCTTTTGAGAGTTCATAACCCTGAAAGTATTATTAGCCCCTCTTCTCAAAACACACAGAGAATGTGGATCAGTAACAGCTCATTTTGATCCCCTAATGCCTAATGTAGCTAATTACCATCTTGATTGGCCAATCTGAAGCAATTCCTCTCAATCTCGTTCAGCGTTAGTCATGTAAAATCAGATAAATAAATGGTGCCTGATCACAGCTCTCCACAGATGGACTAGTCAGGCTTGTTGTGCGTATAATAAGTTGCCTTATCGGTACTCTCCCCATGTATGTGGGGTTTTTTCTCTTTTTTTTTTTTTGGGGGGGGGGGGGGGGGGTGTTTTGTTTTGTTTTGTTTGTTTGTTTGTATTTGTTGCAATGTTCTTTAAAATTTAAAAATCAATATAAAATAAATAAGTTGCCTTATACAGTAGGTATAGGGTGAATAATGTGTCATTTAGTTTACAAAATATCCACAATTGTGAACTGGATTCATTACTACAGTAGATAATAATAATGGATTGGATTTATATAGCGCTTTTCAAGGCACCCAAAGCGCTTTACAATACCACTATTCATTCACTCTCACATTCACACACTGGTGGAGGCAAGCTACAGTTGTAGCCACAGCTGCCCTGGGGCAGACTGACAGAAGCGAGGCTGCCATATCGCGCCATCGGCCCCTCTGGCCATCACCAGTAGGCAAGTAGGGTAAAGTGTCTTGCCCAAGGACACAACGACCAGGACAGAGAGCCCAGGGATCGAACCGGCGACCTTCCGGTTACAGATGCGATTCCCAACCCCCTGAGCCACGGTCGCCCTCCTCTGCCTTCTAGCACACTCAATTAGTGAAAAAGAGAAAGGATTATAGAATATGTAGACATCTGGTCATCACGAGAAAAAGCACATAAACATTCGAGAGTGGCAAATCTTCCATAAAACTAAACAATTTAGCTTTGCAAAACAGTGCTTTTTAGCCCAGACTGTGATCTTTTTCCTGCCTTAACCACGTATGTGTACTTTTTGCACCTACACTGTACAGTCAAACTCCTTTTTAGTGGCTCATAGGGCACATACAGTGTTTGATCTAAAGTAGACTAAACCACTGAAACCACTGAATAATATCCTATAGATGTATATCCTATAGATACATTCTGAAAACTCTACCTTTCAATGAACCATCCATTTAGTAAATCAGTGATGAACACATAGATGTGTCCTACAAAATAACTGCAAGTCCCAGGTTTTCCATATTGTAACAGTCTGCTGTCATAAACAAACACTGCTGTCATACATCAAAGAAATGCATCAGCACGAGTCCTTGGCTTAACCTTCAGTCTGGCATCGCTGGCCATGGGTAATCCTGTCTGGAAGAAATGAGGTCAGAAAAGCACTGTCTTGACTTATTTTACTACTACAAAAGGAAAAAAACAGAAAAGTCCAAAAGCCAAGCCTGAAAATGAAGATTAGTATGCATGCATGCAACAATTAAACATGTGGATGTGTACTTAGCTTGTGCTGTAGCATTAGAATGCATCTGTGTCTTCAGCTTTTTGATGATGCTGTGCTGCTGTTCAACACCATCTATCTTTGTAAAATTTAATGTTTTCTTTTCCACTAGTTTGCAGTTTAGACAGAACTGCAAATTTTCTCAACTGCAGCACATCCGAAGAAACAGTTATCTAAGAATACAATTAGCCCCTAAGATGACTAATTTTGCGATGAGCAGTTGTTATGACACATCTATGCGGCTGTGATTATATTTAGCCATCAATGTGATGGCGCTAATTGATGATTTCCTCTTGTTGTCGAATGGTTATGTGATTCATTCCCACTTAAACGAAGGACTGGTGAGAGAGAAAACAGATCTAGGCAGGACTTTGAATGGGGAAATAAAGGCTAGGAAGAGTGGAGAAGGAAAAAATTAAGCAAGAGGGGAAAGAAAAGAATGTCAGAAGGAGAAAAATGACGGCAATGACCATAAAGCCGCATGAGGGTGATATGCTGCAAATGGCACTGGGGTCAGACTTTTATTTCCCCGTGTTCAGACACGGCCTAATCCAGGCTGTAACTCACAACATAACCTCTTCCCAGTGCTCCTTCTTTGTCTCACATTCATACTTGAAAAGGCTCATTCAAATAAAGCCACCAGACTTTATCCACATACTCTCATAAATGCAGTTTTTGTAAAGTAAATTTACCCTTTTTTATATACCAAGTATTTTATTGCATGAAGGAAGGCAGCTTTGTGGCTTGTGGCAAAACACACACACACACGAAGCACTAAAAGGTATCGATATTCTTTACAGTTTCATTTCTGTACCATAAAATGAGATTTATTCGATGGAAGATTTCGGTGTTCAGTCCACAGAAGTTTCAAGTTATATGGAATAAATGTGGAGATTTAAGAAATATCTGTGGAAATATAAACCTTTGAGAAAACAATTGAAAAGAAAAATAAACTGTAAACTTGAATAAAAGAAAATAAGCCTTTTTTTTTTATACCAGAATATAAAATTAAATTGCTTGTTTTTCATTTACATTTACACTGTGGGGTTTGGAATACTGATGCATTGCAGTTCTGAATACCATTTGAATCACATCCAAAATGCAAAGATGGAGATGAACACGAACTGTCTCAGTGTACACATTTTTGTCCGACTGTCAGCGTTTTTAGTTTAGAAAGCAGTTTTGATAAGTTTTCCATGAATTGTCAGTACATGATACATGCTATTAAATATATCTTTACACAAAGCATGACAAAAATCTAGTAATTATTGGATTTTGTTCTTCTACACACATCACACAAGCCTGTCCTCCTGTGCTTGTCGGTGTGTACAGATGTAAAGTTATCAGCAGGAGAGCTGCTCGTGCATTTTTCCCTGCCATCAGCAGATTTTATTGAGGCTGTCCTCTACCGCAAAACCATCCCAAAGGTTGTATATGTGTGCTGTTTTTTTAAGCTATAGTTGCTTTTTAAAGTTGAGCAACCTTTAGCACCTCTGTGAAGGCTCTAACATGCATTTACCGTTGCTAAATTTAAACTCAGCTCTTGTGTCCTTTCGTTAAAGCTAAGCCTAATAGGCAGTTTTGGTGCCTACACATAACCATACAGCGAGTGAAGGTGGACAGCAAGTGAAAGCAGAACCTAAAAAGCAAACAAACAAACCAACAAAAAGAAACATGCACTTCATCTCATGAGTAAAAGTCTGGTGTGATTGTAGCACCATAGACTCACTTACCTCCTAAGATGAAAGTTGCTCCATCCAACTGAAAGCACTCAGTCTTTTTTTGAAACTGTTACATCAATAAAGACGCAAGGAAAAAATACTAGACTTATTTTGTTAATTCTCATTCTGATTTAAAATATTGAACTTGAAAGTGCTGTTGGTAGAAAAGAAAAAGACACAGTGACCCCAGGAAATTGCTAAAGACACGAGGCCATCGAAATCAATGCCGCCTTACGTACAAGAATTATTGTGTTGAATCCTGTTTAGTTAATGAATTGTCAGTCATTCACCAAATTGATGATCTCAGCATTTCAGCAGTTGTTTGCACTGAGCTGGTAGATATAAGCACACCCGTACTGTGCTAATGGAATCGCTGGACGTGAAGGAGGACTTCATTAAAAGGTGCCACTTGACAGTTACCAGACATCCTGCTTTTGGCATTATGTCTAACATTATGTCATTATGTTACAGGTTTTTCATCATTTCACTTCCTCTTTCTCTTTCATGGCAAAGTGACCCATAGGGCAGTGCAGTGGTAGAAATCCGGTGTAGAAGTTGTGTGAAATGTTATGTTAAGGAAAGTGGGTCTGAGTGAAGTAGCAGTAGCAGCAGCTTCTCAGGCAATGTGACGCACAGCTGCATGACTGACAGCTCCAGTTCTGCTCCTCAAAGTAGGTCGCAACCAGCTACCCCCTCTGGTGAGATGCTTGGCAGATAGACCATCATGGGGAAGGAGATGGAAGCAAATAACAGCAGACTATCAATAGTATTAGTATTTATTGACTCAAGCAACCTGAAAGCAATGCTTGTTTTTTGTAAGGTTGACTGGAACACCAGTGAAAAGCATTTGCCTGCATCACTTGCAGATTAGGTCATCATTGCTAAGCACGCAAGACCCAGCCAAATGACCCCTGCCACTGAACTGATTCCCATTATTGTCCTAGATGACAGACTTTAGATTTAATGATAGCAGGGGCTCTGCTTTTATGTTGATTTGTCATGGACCTACATTGACTTGTTTTGTCCTTTCTAGACCTCTCAAAATATCGCAATCCTCCCTAAGGCTTTAAAAGCAAGAAAGAGATATTTTGAGATAGATAATGAAAGGAGGAGGCAACAAAGAGAAAAAGATTGCAGGGAGAGAGAAAGCGGCATCAGATTTAGAATACAGCAGCAGGTTTTGCACAGAGTACACTTCACAGTAAATGTCATGCTAGGAGCATGGCTGAAATTGACAATCCAATTCTTTGGTGCAGACTGAAATAACTATATGCCCATTTAAACAGGAATTCATGCTACCTAGGGGTTAGATTGTACTGTATTTGGTGATATCCTGACTCTTGTGCTATCAAATGGAAGGAAGTCTCCTGCAGATATTCGTGGTACTCCGGAATTCTGCAGCATTTGCTCAGGTGCCACTTTTAGGTTGAACACATTGCCTCTTGATATATTGAATTGTCTGGGATTTTAATTTACTGACATTCACGAATCATGATTGAAAGATTGCCATGAAATTTGGTTCACATATTAATGTCACACAAATTATTGATCGCAATAACTTTGGCCCAAACTTGTGTCTAGATCAATCATGACTTTGTCTAGTAGCAAAGACCAAACCTTGTATCTTTCAGATTTCTACATACCTTTAGCTGTGTTTTGGTTTGTTAGCAAATGCTAGCATGCTAACACAATATTGATTATCGTGATTGAAATACGTGTGTTAGTATGCTTCACTACACACAAATTTGGCCAAGGGAGTGCTGTCATAAAACAAACTCGGCACGTTCATTTAGCAAAATGATTTTTGTAAAATTCAACCTACTTTTCAAGGACGTTTCGCTCCATATTAATATTTTAGCGTACGAAAGTACCCTGCTATTAGCACTTTTTAAATCTTATATAATGTTTCACAAAATGCTAATGATTACAGTTCTACATTTAAAAATGGATGAGGATTTGATATAGTAGAAGGAGATTCGGGGATGAATAGTTTCTATAATGGCTTAGACACAGTGAAATTGGAAATTGATCATTATTTGTGGGTACACTTCAGGCTGTTGTTGCAGGAGTCTGAGGCATAAACAAAGCGTTTCTGTTTTAAGCCTCAAGTCATTTTCAAAATAATGATTATCTTAATTTCTATGGAGGGTAATTTCACTGAAAATGGAAATGAAGTGAAAGTAGTATGATATTAGTTCTCTGCAAATGTCATTCTTTAAAATTTAATGACTCATCACTGCTCACAGCTCCAAACCTACACGTCTGGACAGTAGATAAACAGTCTGACTAGTGATGAAAAATTCTTATTATGATTCATTTGTAGGTTTCATTAAGGAGAGGGTCATTTAGGATTAAGTTTCTTGACCATCTAAACTATCTCTGTATTAAATAAAACACTGAAATAATTATTCCAATAATAACTCTACTTCTTTCGTAACATCTCACATTTAACACATCTCAAATCATTGATCTAAAAATAGTTGCATCCCACACGCAAACTCCTTTTAACTGATTTTCATCCCTCTGAACTTCATGCACCGAAATGCTAAATTTGTACATTGTCTTCAGAGTTACTGTTTTCTCACTTTTCTTCAAGGCTGGCCTGACTATTGTGATGTTTAATGGCGGTCTCTTCTCTTGTTGCATGCCAGCAATTTGTTTCTGGGCTTTTCTAAAAAGCGTACATACTGTTTTCACAGTAGTTCTTCAAAGTTTCTCAATACCTTAAAATTGACACATAAACAGTTGAGTGTAATGTTGTGATCTCAGGCTTACATGCTGTGGTGTGTT
Organism: Aulonocara sp. 'chitande type north' Nkhata Bay; assembly: GCF_057382095.1. Lineage (NCBI taxonomy): Eukaryota > Metazoa > Chordata > Actinopteri > Cichliformes > Cichlidae > Aulonocara > Aulonocara sp. 'chitande type north' Nkhata Bay. The sequence goes on along the minus strand of NC_141360.1, from coordinate 26,584,671 downwards.
TAGGCCAAGACCTGCGTAGATTGGTTTTAAGAGGCAATAGGCTCTAGTTAAATATGAAGCATCTAAATATGACATCCTGAAGTTTACGTATAGAGTAAGTAAAGTAAAATTTTAAAAGATGATTAATTTGGTTTATTTAATCTGGATAATATATACCAAGAAATAGTAGTTAGTAACTAAGTAGTAACTTATTAAAATGGACAAAACATCACAAAGCTTCAACAGAAAAATTGTCTTAATCCTGGATTTTGAAATGATTTGAAGCTAGTCAATAGAGGTTTTGGCTCTTAGAACTGTGGAGGTGAAAAAGCCAGGTTCTTGAAACCCATAACCAACTAATAGAACTAAAGTTCACTAAAGTGAACTGAAATCAAGTGAGGTGAGGCAAGGAAAAAATAGTGTAGTCTCTCATACAGCTCAGATACAAGTAGAACTCTAGCATTCTGGACCAGTGTTTGGGGGCTTCAACTAGGAGAGTACACTAGTGTCTTGGTAAATGGCCTGTATTTATATAGCGCTTTACTAGTCCCTAAGGACCCCAAAGCGCTTTACATATCCAGTCATCCACCCATTCACACACTGGTGATGGCAAGCTACATTGTAGCCACAGCTGCCCTGGGGCGCACTGACAGAGGCGAGGCTGCCGGACACTGGCGCCACCGGGCCCTCTGACCACCACCAGTAGGCAACGGGTGAAGTGTCTTGCCCAAGGACACAACGACCGAGACTGTCCAAGCCGGGGCTCGAACCAGCAACCTTCCGATTACAAGGCGAACTCCCAACTCTTGAGCCACAAAGAAGTTTGTGCACTTCAGCCATTCTGTCACTCATTAATATTTCAGTGGTAACTTACTGTTTTACTTACTTCTAAAACAGGCTGTAAAGAGAGCAAATTTAATGAAAAAAGAACAGGACCGGAAATCGGGCCTTGTGGGACTCCACAGGTCTGGTATATTATGCCGTAGTGTAAATCATAAAATTGTCAGTTAATTCATTTGTACCTTGATCACAAAATCTCCTGCTATTAAAACTCTCACAAAACATTTTGGGTATATTTCTTAAATTCTGGTTTCTTAATTTCCAAATGTTTCCCTCTGTGTTTGTTTCAGCATTCTGCTTGCTCTTAATCACCTTCTGAAACACATCTGCTCTCCCTGCATGCACAGAAAGGTTGCCTCAGAGATGAGATGAGGAGTGAGCATGAGTAGAGCAAAGACAGTCTAGGTTTCGATGGTGATTATGAACATAAGGGATATGTAGTTGAGGATAACTGATGACATGGCAGGGAAAAGGGCTCACTGGGAAACAAATGACAGACAAAAAGAAACCAAGTCAGTGTTACATATCATGAATGTAGTGTTTAAATAAGCAGTATAGATTAAATATCTTTATTTCTCAAATTTCAGTGCTGCAGGGAAAGGAATATATTCTTAGGGGTTTTTTCTACCTTAGAAAACCGACATTGATTTTACCCAGGGCTTAAATGTTACAAGCTTTGTACTAATCATCATAATGAGAAATCGTTGGCCATTGTGTCGACTCATCGAGCTACCCCAGGGAGGGGTTTGCTCCAAGAAAGTTTTTGACTTGGTTACAGATCACACAGAAAGTGAGCTGTGTACATTTTACTGGAAACGTGATGAATGCATTGACAAACAATGGTTGCAAAATAAAATAATGAACTGTCTTTTTTTAAACAATGTCTTTTTTATTAAGAGGTTTCCTTTTATACACATAAACATCAACATATATATTATACATATAAACAGAAAGAAAAGAGAAGGATTACAGATGATCTGTACATTAGGGTTAAGGATGTGTGCCGAGCTGTGTACGGCTGTTGGTTGGATTCGGTTGAGTAACTCAGTAAAGTCATTAAGGATGCATTAATCAATACTTTTATATTAGCAGTGGATTAAAACATTATTTGAAATGACTCCTCATAAACATGAACCCACAAATATTTACAACCCGTCTCAAGTGGGCAGAACTAGCAAAACTTCTCTTTCTGTCCGGGTAAAGATAAATGTTTAAATACATATTTAATGCAAGAAAAATAAGTGCCGTTTCAAAGGTATGTCTCATGTAGATTTTCCATATGCTGTAGTAAATATAACAAAAATCTGTCAACATGAATGTATAAAATTACAGAAAAAGTTATTCACATGAGTTATTCACATGAGTAATTCACACGAATTTACAAGGAGTGTCCTTTTTTGTTTGTTTTTGGGTTTTTTTCCTGTGGATGTTAAAATCAAAAATTCACAGTACATGGTAAAAGAAAAACAGTTTTAATGGTTATTGTTTATTTATGGCATAATTGTTTTGGTGTAGTATAAATGGAAGTGGGAGATGAATTTATCAGTAGGGAAAAAATTTAAAAGCTGTGAAAAAAAGAAAACAGTAAAAAGTCATAAATCAATGCCCTCTGTCACATTTCTCAAAGCTGTCCAGTGTAGGGCTGCCACGATTAGTCGACTAGTCACGATTACGTTGACTATCAAAATCGTCAACGACTAATTTAATAGTCGACGCGTCGTTTGAAGCTTTGTAAGATCACTAAAGACGCAGGAATGAGTAGTAGGATTTAAGAGTGTAATAACGGACTAAAACAGAAGATGGCAGCACTACATGAGGAAGGATGTCAGCTGCCGTTAAACCCCGAAGAAGAAGAAGAAGCTGAGTCACAGAATTCATAGCGTGGCCTTGCTCAGTTTCCAACAATGGCGGCAGCTACTTAGTTTTAATATTACTCTTATTATTCTTTCTGGGTCACAAAATAAACATTTAACATATTTTCAGGCGAGAATGTAGCTGTGTAAACCTCAAATATCTGCTCAGTTTATCAAGACACCACATACTTTCAAAAGCGCTCCAACATTTTCAGAGACGTCTGTTACCCACCGGCTCGATAGCTAGCCGGGGTTCAAGGCTCACTAGAGCCCGTGAGAACACCAGACTCCGGGCAAATCGTTTTCAAACCCACTGCCGTTTTTCGCTATCCAGGTTAAACATGATATATAAGTCACTTAGATAACTTAAAAATTATATTGTTTGGCTTTTTTTAGTGTTTTATTTGTTCCTGAGTAAATCGGTTTGGCTGAGATTAAAGTTATAGTTTTTGCACAGCTGAACAAGCATCAAGCAGACAACTGATTATCAGAAGTGTGAGATGCTCCAGAATATACTGTTATATTTTAGATAGCAAGGAGCAGATGGCTGAGTTTATTAAACTCCACCGAAACAATCTGCAAATGTCATTAAAATTTAATAAACTATCATCCTGTCTTTATTTTTACTTAGCACATACCTTAACCACTTAGCTAATGATAGTTATATAAGAGCAGATGCGTGCTGGTGCAATAAGCTGTACATTTTACGTCCAGTGGATGCATGATCTGATTAGTTGACTAATCGCAAAAATAATTGGTGACTAGTCGACTATCAAAATAATCGTTTGTGGCAGCCCTAGTCCAGTGGGTCAGATTGGCGTCTTTGCAAGGCCAATTCTGGTTGCCGAGCCTTATGTTTGACACCCCTGGTCTTCAGGTTCTGTTTCCATCAGCCATACATGGCTACATAGATCTTCAGGGAAAAATAAATAAATGCCCAATAAGCACACACACTGAAAGGTTTGATGGCATTATAAAATAGTAAGTAATTGGCTGCAGAACATAGTGAAGCATTTAGCAGCTGCAGACCTCCACGAATCGGGGGAGGCAAAAACAGAGCCAAAGGCAACATCAGTATTTCACTTTCACATTGCTTGTTTGTGGTTTGAGTCTACTTTATATGCAAATACACAGTTGTATCATTGTACTGAATCAAGCAATGGCTTTTTAATTAGGTGAATTAGGTGAGTGTTCTCACTTAAGTAATACATACAGGACAATTATTCAAGGGTTACAACTCCAACTCCTGCATTGTGTTCATGACCTCTTCTGTGCTCTAGTGTCCTTTGTCTATCTAGGTTGTCTCCTCTCGGTCTTCGACAAGCAGCCTCAGAGTAGTAATGCTTTGAGGATGTTGTATTCCTTTATCTTGCATCAGTTTTATGTAGTCAGTGGAGAAAAGTGGAGAGACTTTGGGGCATAGATGCCGAGTGGGTACCTGATGAGAGAAGAGGAGAGACCAAGACTGACCTTGACCTTCACACACTTACTCAACATAGTGCAGACCATAAGGAGGCACTGCCAACAGTTATCTTAGTGCACACACTGACAGTTATTTATATACAATGAGCCATATACCTGTTTAATCCAACATAGTCTAATTTCATGTACATCTCTTCTGTCATTGTCATTTATAGTTTCCCACTGCAATAAGCTTGCATCCTAATAGTCCTGTAATTACATTTGATACATCATTTTGTTTTATTGCTTTGTGCACTTTCATCTCTGCTGCTGTCGAATGGAAACGGGGAGGAGAAAATCATTTGTGTTGTTTAATGCTCCTTTCATGTGACTTACTAATGGAATAGCTTTATTAAAGGGGTCCTTTTATGTTTGTTTATTTATTTATTTTGATACCATCTTCTTATTAGATGGGATTATTATTGGGTCAAATGAAGTCACGTGTAAGAAATGCTTGAAAAATACATTTGGTGTGATAAAATATGTGGATACGTTCCCCTGACCTTTGCTTGTAATGTTGAGGTTGGCAGCTTCTTCCATACTTGTTTATTGCCTTTATTGCATACTTTCAGGGTTCCCCTGCTAAATCTGTGCTAATGCCACACTGCTATGAACTCTGGATAATTCCCAAAAGACAGGCTTATTGAAAACGGTCATAAAAGGCCTTTCTACCAGGGGGCGTCATGCACTTGCCAATTTGGCAGTATGACATGCACAAGCCCCACGGTCCTAAGGCACCTACTGCACATGCTTTCTTAGTCCAGCAAACTTATAAGATCATTGCAATCCACACTGTATGGATTGGAACTAAGAAACTTATGCAGGGCATCAGGTCTGATGCATGTGGACTCTACCACAGCACCTTAATAGTTGACTATTTCCCATGGCTTCATTTCCTGCATTCTTTCCATGCTGGGGCTTCAGTGCTAAGGCCATGATGGTAAAAGCTGGAGAACAGGCTCTGTTGCCACAATTCAACCTTTGTTCGAATTCAAAACATGCATGCTTTATTTTCATCATCACATTTTACTGTTTTAATAGGAGGCTATAAGTATAGATTAAAGGTCACCATTCTTTTGCTACTAGAACTACCCATGCTCTCGTGCCTGCACATCTTTGTCCCCTAGATTTTAACTTAGCACATTTATATTCATATTTATATTTATATTCTTTATATTCATTCATATATTTATATGAATTTATATTCCTTCTTTAGCCATTATCCAAGTTACCTAGTCTGTGGTGTCAGTGAGTTTAATATTCTTCTTCATTTTATTCCTCTCTTGGCTGCTCCCTTTAGGGTTACCATAACAGATCATCTGTCTCCATCCTTCTGCATGTCCTCCTTCACTTCCTCCTCTGTGGTCTTCCTCTTTTTCTGCCTGACAGCTCCATATTTAACACCCTTGGCCCATTATATTCACTCTCCCTCCCCTACATGTCCACACCGTCTCAACCTTGCCTCTCCAACTTTGTCGTCAAAACTGCTCGACCTGCGCTATCAGAGGCACCTCTGATATGATCATCTCTAATTTCCCATTGAAAATCTTAGAATCTACAACTCTGCCGCCTCCAGCTTGTCCTTCTTTTTTGGTGCCACTGTTTGCAAACCATACATCATAGCAGGTCTCGTTACCATCTCGTAAGTGTTGTAAGTCAGTGAGTTTAATACTGAAATGTTATTTTAAAAAACAAATCATTGTTTTATTATAGGATAGAATTTTCAAAATAATGTTCATTTGTTTTTGTTAAATAGCATCACGTGAGGACTGAGGCAAGGATGCACAGATTCCAGCTGACATTTAAGGGAACGTGGATCGGGGCTGAAACCCAAATAATTATACAGAGAATTTTCAGTAAATAGGTCTCATAGCGATTCTGATAACATCTCTTTTCACCAAAAGGTCATTATATGAATGTTGCGGTCATCTTTGACAACTGATGGAGGTGTTTGCTTCAGGTTTGCAGTGTCCGCACAAGTTACCATCTAGAAAACATGTTTTTTATGTTATTAAACCGAAATTTAAACAGAAAGCCTTTTTTAAAATGTAATTATAATTGAATTATTATGATTATTGTTATTTCAAATTTGGGGAAATGTTTGCAGAGCTTATATAAAAAGCGTTTCTTTCAAAACTACCTAAAGGAGATTGCACTGACCTGTAAATTACATAAGGCGTATATGACGCAGTGTTCCTCTGCTTTTACTCTTCTCTTACACTGCTTTGTCTTTATCCCTTTCACCTTACCGCTAGCACTATCTTACTCTAACATACACACATCAGGCACTCCCTCCATCGCTTTCACTTACAGACACACACGTATGCACAAAACTCTGTCATACGTAGATATTCAGTCTTTCACTCTTTTGCTTTAAAATCTCTTTTAAATTCTCACTTGTCCTTTCTGTCTTGCTGATGCACATGCATGCCCTTCTTCCATTTGTATATGTTCATGTACACAGTGATTTTTTTTTGCTGTTAATATTTACATACTTCAGCACTGTGACTGGGATGTTTAACTGGGATGCCAGTAGAGCCCACACAGGTACGCACACTCTGTATTTTTTTTCTTATGAGTCGACCTCCCTCTGTTTGATTAAGGACTAGCTGTGGGAGGTATGTGCTGACTGAACTGGTCACAATATGCCTCGAACACACACACACACACACATGCACACACACGCAGAAATGGGGGCTTGTGTTGTTATTGGATCAGTGTGTGTCTGTGGTCCAGGCACCATGGTCTCCCTGGAGCAGCCTGCCAAGAAGTGATGTCACCATCTCTGTTTAGACGCATCTCATCTCTCCCTTTAACAAGGGCAAAGCACAAAGCACTGGGATCTCTTTGTCTCTGTAACACACAGATATACTGTATACTCGCACACTGATGTAATAGGCTGATGTGTGACCTTTCTCCAGTGCATATGTGGTCACTGTAGTAATGTTGGTACATTAATGTGTATCAGTTCTGCTTCATGTCCATAATAAGACAGGCAAGTCAAAGCCATGCATTGCTCGTCTTAGCTCAATTGATCACTAGCTGTGGCCTCCAGCTAACACAAAACCACTCACGAGGGTGGAGTGGGACTGTAGAGGTCAGAAAAGTGACCTTGTATCTGAAAGGTTGCTTGTTTGGCCAGGGGGCACAGTGCAAGAAGAAAAACATCCCCAAACTGCAGCTGCCATCGTTAAAGTGCAGAAGCCAGATGTAGCCTGTGACACCAACACACTGTGACATCAGTGCTTCTTGTGCTGCTGCTGTGCTGTCATAAGAGTTTTGTTGTCTTCACACAGTCGCACCTGCTCACCTTTGCTGATATGTACTTCATAAAAGTTTGTGCTTGTTCAGCAGTTAGCCACAAAGGCAAATACAGTTTTTACACGTTTTTCTATCCTAATAAACTGAGTTTGGGACAAAGTGTACGGGTGTGTGCGATACCCAAGTAATGATTTAGCGTGTAATAAGTCTTTTTTTTCCTTTAATAAGAAATGACAGTGAGTATAAAGAAACCTAAAGTTCAGTTTTATTTAAAACCCTTTTTCCTTAATTTTTGTATTATGGACTCTCCTTTTTATTCTATTAACCTTTGTCCGTTAACTGTTCTTTAACTTTACAGTATAAATCAAGAATCATCTGACCACCCAACAATTAGTTTTTCCAGTTCTATTTTGTCCAATTTTGGTAATCCCATACAAATTCTAGGCTCGTTTTCCCTTTCTTGGCTGACAAAAGTGGCATGCGAAGTGGTTTTTCTGCTGCTGGTGTTGAGATGCTTGTCTGTATACCTAATGAGTGGTTATTTGAGTAACCATTGAATTACTTCAGCTCAAAGCAGTTTGGGCCTTCTTCACTGACCCCTAGCATCAAGAAGGCATTTTCAGCCAGACGACTGCTGCTAACTAGATAGTTTCCATTTTTTGGACCATTCGCTTAAAAAAAAAAATCCCTAGAGTTGGTTGTGTTGGGAAAAATCCAGTAGATTAGCAGTTGTTGAAATAACCTAACCAGTCCTATAAAATTCCCCTCTGCAAGTGTCTATTATATATATATATATATTTATTTATATATATATATATATATATATATATATATATAATTTTTACTGCTGTTAAATATCCATTACTAAATATGAAGCAACTAGCAAGCTAGTTCAAAACTAAAATTTGTATATTCAACTCAGTGAAGTTACAATTGACAGTTAATAGACAGTTAGTAATGTAAAAGGGCCTACTTGGTTATTTTGTGTGTTATTAATGCTCAAAATAAACTTTTACAATCACAGTTTTGTAAATTTATCAATTCACATGCATCATGCATGGTAAGCCATGACCCACTGCAGTTTGCTACAGCTGTACCGGACCTTTAAATCCTGCATCTTAAGTTCTTGCAAGCTGCGGCTCAGGTATGCGCTCCAACACTGATATTTAAATGCCAAACAGTGCAGCATATGAGAAGCAATGTATCAGTGAGAAGGCTGACATTTCTGAGAAGGAGAGAGGATAATGAGAGGACGAGAAGGTAACCCCGTGCAGCAAGGAGGCATACTGACACTGTGTTCATTTTCTGGAGATATATGTCAGCAACTGCAGTATGTGTGCATGTGAAAAAATGCGAATCCCTCCTTATTTGTGAGTGTATTGTTGTGTAAGCGTCTAAGAAGGCTTGTCTTGTGACAGAAATAGAGGTCATTAGTTACAGAAGGGATGTCTGTGTGACTGAGGAATTCTCACTCAGAGAAATCTGGCTATTTGCTGCTTTCTTTGGTAATTCTACTTCATCAAAGCAAATTACCCTGAAACTATAATCATTAGATAGTTTGTGTAATAACCTTCTTATTGTATCGCTGAATGTATTACTGTTTATTTAAAATGTAACTGATGTTACAGTGAAATTTGAAACATTTTGTTATCTTTTCAACCGTTAGTAGGGCGGGGGTTTCTTTTTCAGGAGTACCATATGCTATTAAAAGAGCACAGATTGTCTTGAAGGTATACCAGTTTAAGTTGGTCTAAGCATTCTGCAGAACTTAGCTTTATGTACTTTATTGCATTCAAATAATTTTTTAATGCAGTCATTTTTGTAACACTCGCCAAAGTGTGCCAAACCTCCAACTCTCCTGTACATGTATATACATGTTGTAGCTACAAATGTTTGCAAGTTTCAATTCAACCTTTCGATGCTGTCACAAACAACATGCCCGGTCATGATGTCATGAGAATAGGGTTTTCCCAGCTGGCCGTCGTGAGCACGTGAAGCTTAGCTGGTGCCTTGACAAACTAACACAGTAATCATTTTGCACTATCAGAGGCGACTATGAAAGATTCTCAAACAAGCACAAAATGTTCTAGATACATTGTTTGATCAGTGTGATATGCCCAAATTTAGAAAGCATGTGAACATAAATGTTGCAACGCTTCACTGAAGGTTGCATAAAAATATCAGCTGATTCTGGATTGATTTTATTTGGAATAATCCCTTTAAGCTTCTGGTTGGATGTCTTTGGGGTCATTGGCATGCGGCAGAATTCATTTGGGGCCAATCACATGCCTCCCTGATGATAAGTGTGTGATGTAAGAATCTTAAGATCTAAACTGCCTGAAACCTTTGCAAACTACTAAATTCAACACTTTCTATTGCACTTTTTTTTCCAATCAGATTTTTAGGATATTAAATATTGATGCCAAATATCAGTATAAATAGTCTGAAACCCAAATATTACTAAAAGGTATGCTTGAAAAGAGAGATGATGGCAGAAAGTGGATGTTACGATGTTGGAAGTTTTAACCACTGATATTTAAAATAGTCAAAACACTAAAAAGTCATGCGATAGAAAACATGCTAGCTGCTTCCTGCTGCAAAATCTGCAGCAAAACAATTCCTGGCATCGTTTTTAGACATTTTTAAATATATATATATATATATTTATTTAGTTGGATCCTAGTCCCATTTTAACAAATGAAAAGGTCTGGACAAATATTGTGCAGTCTCTCTACAACCGCATGCAGTTTATTTGGTTAGTGTCCTTGTTCTTTTCCCAAATTCCCAAAACTACAAGAGTAGCAGATGAGAGGAGGAGGAGGGCGGGGGTGTTGCGTGACAAAGAGCTGCTCAAAAACCACACGCCGGTGTTTTTGCCCTTAGAGGTGAATCGTGTTTGTGCTCTTCTTCCGCTGGGTGACTCTGTCCTCTCCATCCCTTTCCATTTCTCGACTCTAGTCCCCTGTGGACGGGCTGCTCTTGTCCACCGTCACATACAAGCACTTACAAGACACAAATTTACCGAAGAAGAAGAAGAAGAAGGAGAGGAGAACGAGAGGGAGGGGAGTGGCAGAGTGCAGAGCAACTGAGCAATTTGCTTGTCAAAAAATAAAATGTGGGTTAAAAAACAAAACAAAACTGAGAGTTTCTCGCTGTCAGTGGGATAAGAGGCCTGAGTTATTTTCAGAGTCCATGGCAACTTATCAGCTGATCCCCCGAACCCCCGACCCCAAAAACTGCCTGCGGTGTAACAAGATGATTCTTCAAGATTCATTCACATTCAGAGAACAGAAGGAAAAGATGAGCAGGGTACAAAAAGAGGCAGAGACCCAGATAGATGAAAAGCCTTTTTCAGGCATGAGATGTGTAACTTTGCTGGCTTTGGTATTATCCTGTTAACGTAATGGGAGTTTTGCACAGATATAGTTGACTTTCACATGGTTTTATTCCACATGGCTTTGTTCAGACATACCCGAGACAAAGACGGAGAACCCCAGCACGCACATGCAAAAGATTATACACTTCTGAGCGTGCTTTGTCAAAATCGTCTCTAGTGAAGTTCATTCACACATCTACACGCTTAGTTTTTCACTGTAACTGAGAGTATGTGTCGCACGGTGTTGCACTCCCTGATAGCTGATCTCACCCGGCTGAGAGAGACACAAATGGCTCTTTTTGAAGTTATTATTTTGATGGTCAAACACTGTCGTTTCCTTTGTGTGTATTACATTTCCTTCATTCTTGTCTTTGTGTTCTACTGTATGTGTTTAAAATCTCCTGATGTCGTTGTGAGCAGCTGCAGGGCGTGACTTATGACAACCAATATAAGTCAGAACCGATTAATGGAGCGTCCTCATTTCAGTCACCCCATTACAAGAATTCATTGTTTTTACTTGCTTTGTGCAAATGTCAACAAAGTCTTGTATTTTCCCTCATTTTGATTTTACTGGTCTAATGTCTTCTGTCCTTTCTCTCTCTTGTTTTGCTGCCTCTTCTTTGGATCACGGCCTTCTCCTTGTTTACCCTCCTGCACCACAGGTAAATAGCTTTCTACTTCCATTGATTCGGGCTCACTGCAAGGCAAATCTCTTCTGCGCTGTTGCTTTGTTCTGTAAATCTTCTTAGGTCATGGCTGGCTTGGTGCAAGCCTAGATATTCATCTGGACAAACATGTGGCGTGTTCTTATTTATGGAAAGATTATTTGGGCATATGTAGCAGAAAAGGAAAATATCAACTTACATGATTCTGATCTCAGTACGAGCCCTGCTTTAGTACTTTGTACCGAGCCTCTAGGTCTAGTTTTGAAATATTCCGTTTTTAGTGGGTAAACGCTTTTTAATGTCATCTGAATACGTTTTGGACATTTTCTATGTTAAAACAATAATTTTTAACTCATCAGCTTAATTCAGTGTCACACTTTTATTTGGGATAATTAAGACAAGTTATAGGAAAACTTTAATATATTGTTAATTGGACCCAACCCTCACACTTAAATGTACAGTAGAAGCAGCTTTGCAGTGGTGTATCAAGTTCTGTTTTAGATTAATTTTGCATTACTGTCTGCGCTTGCATGTCTGTGAAAATCAAGGCAGCTTTAAACAAGCTCATAATCCACAGCCTCACCTATTCGAGGTTACTCAGTCACTTCTTCCTCTATCCCACAGAAGCCCCATGGAGGCACTTTAATTTGGGAAATTGAGTGCACCTGGCTCGGCATCTCATTTCTGTCTTAGCTCAAAGTGGGGTGGCAATGGGGGCTTCGCCTCCTCATCCAATATCAAGTGGAGTTTTAGCCTTTTAAGATCACAGAGCTGTGTGTGACAAACTGAGCTGTGTGTCGCAGTAAAAGGCCTGCTTTTAACTGTAAAGGATGCTCGGCAGTAAATAAAACTGGGGTGCAGTGGCAGCCAATATTACAGAAAGATGAAGAGGAGCTGGCAAGTGCAGTGAAGGAAACCTGGCTGGGCCATTTGCCAGAGACTTAAGTGTTTGAGAAAAAGTCTTACGACAGGTCGTGAGATCTGCGTTATAGCACACTGCAAACATGTTGTTTTCCCACAACTTTGATTTCACTGACCAGGTTTATGAATTAAATTGTAAATGCTTAACTTGTTTTTGTGCATTTTATTGAAACTAACATAGCTGACGTTGTGTTATTGCGAGGCATTGCTGATTTGAGCCGTTTGCCATTCGGATATAGGATATTTTTACATGAATCTTCTTCACTGCTTCATTTAAACATGCCTGCATGACTGAGAGACAAAGTCATGGTATGGACATGATTTTCACATGTGGCAAAAGGGTTTATGCTGTGACTTGTGGGTTCATTAGTAGTTTCGAGTGGTTAGTTTTCGTGACGAGTATGACATAGAACTGTCAGAATTTTACCGTATTGAAGCCTATTGGATCCAGCCTGGTCAGACCTCTGGGGTCATATGACTGCTATCAGGAAAAGGAAAAGAATTAATGTCTGAAAGGGGCATTAGATACCAACAACCCAGAATATTGTACATAATATAAGCAGCTTTGTGGTATCTAGAGCTCACATGCAAAAGTGCAAATATATGGGCACTCAGCAACATTTAGAATCAGAAAAGGGTACACAAGATCATCGCTCACACCTCCTCCTGGATTATTTTGCTTATGCTGTACAATAGCTGGAGCTGTGAAATGTCACACAGCTAAAGGTTATTTTCTACTTCATTAATGCGCAGAGAAAAGCAGCAAAGCCTGAGCTCTGACTGAGCATGTTTCTGTGTTCAGCTGGCTAAGGACAGTTTTAGACTGGGATAAGGTGAGAAGAATGCTAAGTGCTGAGGTGTTTTGATTATGGTAGGCGGTAATATCTGATACTGTAATACCATAAGTAAAATTAGTGTTTCAGCAGATAAATGGGTATACAGTTAGGTCCATAAATACTTGGACCGGAAGAACTTTTTCCTTATTTTGTTTCTAATGAAACAACTCAGATGCAGTTGTTTAATAACTGAAAAAAATGTTCATTCCTAATACCTGGCTGGCAATGACAGCCTAAAGTGTTGAACTCATGGACATCAACAGATGCTGAGTTTCCTCCTTTTTTAATGCCCTGCCAGGCTTTCAGTTGCTGTTCGTTTGTGGGCCTTTCTGTCCAAAATTTAGTCTTCAACAAGTGAAATGCATGCTCAGTTTGGTTAAGATCAGGTGACTGACTTGGCCAATCAAGAATATTCCACTTCTTTTCTTTAATAAACTCCTGGGTTGCTTTGGCAATATTGTCATTGTCCATCTGTATTTTGAAGCGAGACCCAGTCAATTTGACTGCAGCTGGATTTGAGGAGACAGCAGGTCTCTGAACACCTCAGAATTTATTCAGCTCCTTCTGTCCTGTGTCACATCACCAATAAACACTAGTGTCCCAGTGCCACTGGCAGCCATGCATGGCCAAGCTATCACACTGCCACTGCTGTGTGGTATGCTTTGCATCATGAGCCGTTTTTTCTTGCCATCATTCTGGCAGAGGTTGACCTTGGTTTCATCTGTCCAAAGAATGTTTTTCCAGAACAGTGCTGACTTTTTTAGAAGTTTTTTAGTCCAATCAAGCCTTTCTATTCTTGACACTTATGAGTGGCTTTTACCTTGCAGTGAACTCTCTGTATTTAATTTCATGCAGTCTTCTCTTTATGGAAGACTTGGATATCAATACGCCTCCCTCCTGAAGAGTGTTGTTCACTTGGTTAGCTGTTGTTAGAAGGGTTTCTCTTCACCATGGAAATGATTATGCGATCATCCACCACTGTTGTCTTCCGTGGACATCCAGGTCTTTTTGCGTTGCTGAGTTAACCAGTGCTTGCTTGCTTTCTTTCTTTCTTTCTTTCTTTCTTTCTTTCTTTCTTTCTTTCTTTCTTTCTTTCTTTCTTTCTTTCTTTCTTTCTTTCTTTCTTTCTTTCTTTCTTTCTTTCTTTCTCAGGACGTACCAAACAGTACAAATTTTGCCACTCCTAACATTGTAGCAATATCTTGGATGGGATTTTTCTGTTTTTGCAGCTCAAAGATGGCTTGTTTCACCTGCATGGAGAGCTCCTTTGACTGCATATTGTCTGTTCACCCAAATACAAGCACCACACCTCAAATCCACTCCGGGCATTTTCTCACCTTAATTGATAATGGCATAACAAAGGAATTGCCCACACCTGGCCATGAAATAGCCTTTAAGTCAACTGTCCATTTACTTTTGCTCCCTTTAAAAAGAGGGTGGAACATGATAAAGAGCTGAAACTCCTAAACCAGGGGTGTCCAACTCCAGGCCTCAAGGCCCTGTCCTAAACCCTTCTTCCAATTTGAATGTGGATACCCTCAAATGAACGCTGGAGTCTACACATTATGTCCATGTCCATTATATAACTATATTTGGAATATGTGTCAGTAAATAGGTAAAAAAAAAAAAAAACTTGTGTCAGTGTCCAAATATATATGGACCAAACTGTATATGCATATATAAGTAGAACATCCAGCTGCTCCAAGCTGAGCCCAGCAAAACATCAGAGGTTTCTGTTCAGAAGAGGGCGGTTTTATGATGGGCTAAGATACTACGCAGAACAAAAACTTATCAAATGCTGAAACAACAGATGTCAAATATAAGGGCCAGTCCAATACAATCCACTGGACGGCTTTAGGATATGTGACAGAATGCATAGGTTTTGGACTTATAACTGTAAATTTTACAGCTTATCCTACCGATACAGACCTCGCCGACAGCCATTCATATTACACCAAAGTGATGAAGTGTATCTACAGTAAATTGCACAATAAAAATACGAAACTTTCTGTTAATTAATAAAAACGTTCTATTTTATAATTATAGGACAGTCTGGGCTATGAGAATTTCCTGTAATTTTAAACATTTATTTCTTATATTTTAAGCCCAAAAAGTCAAGCTGACAGATTTCTTACATTAACCACAGCAGGGCTTCTTTATCATGACAATAAACTGAAGCATACACTTCTCTTTCTTATATTGAGATATCGCAGGGATTAACTATGTAGTTAAACATCATTACACTGACAGAAAGGGGCATTGTCCAACTAAAAACTGAAAAAACTGAAAAAGACATTATCTGGATGTGAACATATGTTGCTCTAAAACCTCTATGTGGCTTTCAGCATGAATGGTGCTTTTCCAGATGTTCAAGCTGCCAGTTCCATAGGCGCTAATGCACCCCTATGCCCTCAGAGATGTAGGCTTTTTAACAACAAGGTATGCACATGTAGTGGTTTTGCACAGACTTATGTCTGTTTTTAATGCAGTGCCGCTTGAGGGTCCGAATATAACCAACATCCAGTATTGCCCTGTCCCTTGCACACAGATCTGAGATTCATCCTGATTTCCTGAATCTTCTGATGATATTTTGTACTGTAGATGTAGTGAGATATTTAAAGTCACTCATGTTCATTTTATTCCAAATCATGTTACTGGCTTGTTAAGAGTTAGCATAATTAGTTGGAAAATGTTCTTCATTTTTGTAGTAAAACCAACTTTGCCTTTTTGTGCCTCGGGTCCAACCTGCCGTCAATCTTAAAACGACCATTTTTTTCTCAAAATGCTACATTTTTCAGTATTTGCTTCTTCCTGTTAAAAGGGAGTTTTTCCTTCCCACTGTTGCTAAAGCGCTTCCTCAAAGAGGGTCACATGATTGTTGGGCTGTTGTTGTGATATTTGCTTTTTAAATTTTTTTTAATTATTATACTGATGCTAATGTCACACATTATTTGTGCACATAGAAATTAAAACTGTTTTATGTCAATTTTTGTGTTTTTATTTAAAATGTCAAAATTCAAGGCAAGCTTCGTGTTTTCAAATAACATTCAGCCATAGTCTCTATACTACATAACTACACAACCATAACCACTGCCTCACACACCCTGCCTGGTCAGACAAGACAAGACTCATTTTTGAGGAAGTGGGTGGGATGTCCATGATTGGAGGTGTCGGGCGCAGCCCTGCTGCAAGGGATTAGAAGAGCTGCTGTAATTTGCTGCTTCCTTGAGAGCTGCTCATATAGATTCTGTGGGAGGATGCTTCATTGTGTGGCTGACAACAAAGCTTTGTGATGACTAGTGTCTATCGATTGCAGAGGATATACATTACAGTAGATGTGTGCAAACAGCTCTGTTTCCTGAAGGAAAGTACCTTACTTCAGGCGCAAGCCATGATGGATGGTGCCTGTGAATGCACAAAATGTAGGTAAAAAGAAAAGACATCTTCAAAGCACTGATCTGGCTCAGAATTTAATTTGGCTGAATAATACAAATAAGAATCTGTTTGTGAGATTTAACACAGTATAATTAAAAGAAAATACCATTTGAAATTCAGAAATTACAGTAAATAAAAGATCAAATCATAACTGAAATTATATGTTTGACATTTACTGACAAGACTGGATCCAAATCTTAAAAATTATTAGCTCTACCAAATTCAAGATGTGACAGTGAAAATTTATGGCGTCTGTGTCTGCCTTAGGCAAGCTCATTTAGGAAGTCAGTCTCTTTTATATCTGCTGGATATTAACCTGAGTCAAGTCACTGCTTCTTTTGTTGTAGGACACTGCCATCTTGTGGTGTAAACAGGTAACACACGCAACAAAGGGAAAATTCAATATAAAGGAAAACTCCGCCCTATTACAGTTTTTCTCAAATGTTAAAACACAAAAGCCAATCCTGTAACCCAAATGACCAGTAGTCTAAACACATTTACTAAATGTAGCCACCATATTCCAGTACCATAAACACATGTCACATGAAGACACAATTCACAAAACACAACCCTCTGTACTCATAAATCTAAACACATTTTTCCTTGCTAAAACACATGTTGCAAAACAACTCTGCTCATATCCTCAAATGAAAGCCCATGTGATGCAAAATGCTTGCCACAGTCACCAATCTTTGAACACAGGGAACACACCTGGCGTCATTCACTACACACAATGACTCAAAATTGAAGACACTTGTTGCTAATGCTGTACCCACATGTAAAAGCAAGTTCAGAGTGCACAGTATGCTGAAGGTTCCAAACAAACACAATGGATGAAGGCAGAGTCAGGGGAAGAGGAATTTGATGCAGAGGAGGGAGATAAGATAAGATAAGATAAGATAACCTTTATTAGTCCCACACGTGGGAAATTTGTTTTGAGAAGAGCTGGCCCTGGAAGAAGAGGAGCAGGCCAATGAGGAAGAGGAGTTCAAATGAGAGGAGGAAGAGGAGCGACCAACGAGGAAGAGGAGAAGGCCAACATGGGAGAGGAGAAGGTCCAGGAGGGAGAGCAAGACAACCTCGCACCATCATTACGGACGAGATGCGAGCAACAGCTCAGCGACATGATGCCGCACAGTGATTGTGGTGTGTGTGTGGTGTGAATAACGTAAATAAAAAAACTTCACACCCTGTTCATGTTTTCAAGAGTACTGTTGTGTGCAATAGATTCTGTTTTTGCATTGAGTTGTGTTACAGTAGTGTACGTACATGCAGGATTTTCTATAGATTTATACTACTCATATGAAACTCACAAATCTAAATGCCTAATCCTCTGCAGAGATCTACGACGATCCGTTACTGTATAGTTTCTAAAATATGCATTGGCAGTTATGAAACAAAGAACCTTCTCACAAATTGAGCATTGTGTTTTCAATTGTTTTGCTGTAGTGTGTAATGCTGTGTATAGTGTTTATAGTTTTGACAGCTTCGAGCTGCTCTCTTGGTGTGGGAGTTTGAGTTTTGCAGTGGGAAGGTGTGGTTGTGTTTATGTAGCTTTAGAGAAGGGTGTTGTGTTTGGACCTGGTGGTAACGTTTGTGAAATGTGTTTTAGCATTTGAGAAAAACTGTAAAAGCGATATACTGTCTGTACTTCAATTCTGTCGTTAAAGGTGAAAAATAACTGATTGGTCATTGTGGTATCTGGTTGTATGATTTAGCAGTCAGCCTTGAGTCTTTGGTCACAGATTAATCTCCAAACCTTTTTTTTTTTTTAAATTGCCTCTTTTGAAACATTAATTTGCATTAATAAACAATGTTGTCTATGTACTGTCTACACTAGAAGCTCTAAAAAAAACCTGTCTCCAGAGAAGACAGGTGACAGCTTTTCATGAAGCAGGGATATGAACATATTTTCTTATGCTGGCTTAAAAGTGAGTTTTTACCAGTTAATGAGGCTTTTTTGTTTGTTTGTTTTTAGTTTTTGGTTTTTTGATTTTTATAGCTAACTTTTCTCCCCATCCTGATTCACATTTAGAACTTCAGCAGGTCCTGTTGAGTTGCTGCCATGTGATTGGCTGAATAGATATTTGTGTTAAAAAGAAGTTGAACAGGTGTGAACAGGTAAATATAGAAGATTTTTCGGTGACTTTGTCTTGAATGTAAAGGCCAAAGAGCTGGAATGCTTCCATACTATTCCAGGAGATGGTGCTATACAACAAGAAGTCGTTTGGTGTTTCATTCTGCTGCTCAGCTTTGCTGCACAAGCCTTACAAAATTCATTCAACGCTTAATTCACAGCACAGCCGATTACTTGTATGTCTGCTCCATTATCCTCCAGCATGTCTCAAACATTCATTAAATAAAGCTATTGATCTTGGCAAAGAGATGATGAAGCTGTGATCATTTCTGAGACAATTTCTCTTGATACTTTTACTAGCTGAATATTAATTTTCTTCTCGGTGAAGGGTGAATCAAAGCTAAACATCGCAAGTCATTTGTGTCAGCGTACTCTCCCAGACTTCAAAATGGTCTTTATGAGGTTAAACGCAACTGCCACCGCCAATAAAGACGGGAACAAACGATTTGCTGCTCTCTGCTGCTCCGCCGCTAAAGTCCATATTTGCTGAAATGAAGGCGTGATGTTTAATGAAAAGAACATGACATTTAGACGCTGCTGTTTTGACCTTGGCACCACAGATTTAACCTGCTCTTTTTAATTGGTGCTCCGATTCTTGACACTTTAACTTGTTTTCTGAACCTTCATTTGTTTGCATTTGCTCTGCCTCTGCGTGAGTGCGTTTGCACTGCCGGGAAGGCCAATTAAGTCGTGTGATCAAGTGCAGATCTCTGTTAGCTGCCGGCGACAGGCCAGAAGACATAGTGCTCTAAGTCCACATGGCAGAGGATGGACGGTCTGCTTGGGGACAGTTTGTGCTCTTTCAGAAAAACAGTGAAGACAGCTTTCATTTCTATCCATCACCTCTGCCGTGATGACTTGGCCTTTAGCGAAGTGGGCCATCTGTCCACCTTATTAATGAGCTTTTGAGGAATTTTGGTTGAAAACAAACTTTCTTAAGTTGTCTCAAGAGTTTTGTTTGCTACGCTACAGCAGTGGCACACGGTTGTTTCATAAATTAAGTCATTTTTCAGCTGTTAATTGAGCAAGATTAGAAATATTGTGGTGCACAGCGTGGATCTCTGCTCACCCTGTAGTCATAACTTTTTCTTTTCCTCTTGGCCTCATCCAGGACTCACCCGAAATATTACATATGCTCAATTTAAGCCCTTTTTTCATTATCATGAGAACTTTAACCTTATTTTCTCTCCTCCCCTTTATTGGATTACTTAATGGGCATCGCAAAGCAAAACTGCTGCAGAAACGGTAGTTTGTGTCCCAAAAGCAAGGGGTTTTTTTTTCTTCTGTTATCTGTGAGCGGCAGAAGTATGAGGCTGGGGGCGGTAATGAGAGAGTTATGAGATTGTTTCTTCCCCCTGTGCTGCTGGAGAAGACTGATGAGCCTGAACTTGCAAATAAAGTAAAAACAATCAAGGGAAAGAGTGGGTAGCAGAAAGGCACACACATATAGAGGATAAAAAGAGATGTGCTCGTATAGTCCCAGAAGATTGATTGTGTCAATATCCAGGTCATTTTTACGGTGCAATATGTCTCCTTTTAGATTCCTTTGCTCTCAGCCTTCAGCCACATGAAAGAACCTCCACTGCTGATTGAAGCTTGTCCATGTCCAACTGAAGTTTGATCAAAATGTGGCAGTAACGACGCTAGTTAAGATTTAGTTTCATATAATGGTCTTTGATAGAAGAGAGGAAAGAATCCTCTTAGATTTTCTCTCAGCGGGCCCCATTTGCACAAAGAAAACTGAATGTCAAACATCTTTAAATCACCTTCCATTCTTTCTTTCTAAATTCACTATTAATGATCGGTTAACTACGTGGACTTGATTTGCAGCTTATGTTAACCACGAGACTTGTTTCTGCAAAAAATTAAATCTTTCAATTTACAAAGTGACTTTCAGTGGGAAAAAATTACATTCACGGATGGTTTATATTTCTGCTCCCTCAAGATGAAGCAAAACTTTGATGATTGCATTGAGTGTGTATTATTATTAATTCTGTACTTTTTTTAAATGTCGTGTATCAGCCACCCACACAGACCTCAGCGGACTGACACTAGGTGTGTATGTGTGTGCTTATGCATGTGTAAGTACTCATTAAAACTTCAGCATGACTCCTGTTAACCTGTCAGCCAACCCATGCCATTATAGCTATTACCAGAACTAACACAGACATTGTGTTGGATATTGATAGCAGTATTAAAGTAAAAGAGGTTTTTTTTTTTGTTGTTTTTTTTTAAATATGCACGTCTTTAAAACCTTTATTTTACTGGTATGTTTTAATTTCCAGTGGAGGGGGTGAAGCACTGGTTCTTAGATTGTAGGAAATCTGATTAATTATGTTGTAGTCTCTAAACCTGACTGCACCACAGTCCCCAAGATCCCCAGAGACAGTACGAAATGTTAACTTATCTCCGTGCTGAGCATCATACAGGCAGAATCAAAGGGTATAATCTGGTTTTCTGATTTGTGCCAGATGCATTACAGGCTCGGAGTGCTTCTGTTTTCTCAGGTGTACTGTGAAATAAAGTGTTTCCTGTTCCTCAAGATTCAGCTCCATTTCTCAAACCACCTTGAGAAATCTGGTCTTGGTTCTTCTTTACTAGATACTTCAATACAAATATCAAATCCTAAGAGGGAAAGCCACGATGTCAAAAACTTCAGAACACATTGGCGAGACCCCTCATCTAATTAGACATGCAGGGTAGCTGGAGCCTATCCCAGATGATGTTGCGCAAAACGTAGGGTATAAACACGACAGGCTCCCAAACCATCACATGGCTAAAACAGACAACGCATGGCCTCTTTAGATTAACAAGTTAACCTGAAAGCAGGAAAGGACTTTTGGAGGAGACCAGAGCCGCCTGAGGAAACCCACAAAAGAGATGGAGGACATCTAAACGCCACATAAAAAAGGTCCCAGCCAAGCAAGGTGTTCAAAACAAAAACATAAAGTAATGTGACATCGGTGCTCTGAACTTTAATGAGTCATTACAAAAAATGAATGCAAAAATGTATACATATTTGGTGCCACTTCATTAATGGAAACTTGCAGTGTTTTACATGCATGTATACTTCATTTCTCCTTACTCCTGCTTTGCAAATGTATTTAATCTCTCCAAATTAAAGAGTTTGTGGAGTATCCCTGTTACGTACAAGTTTCCTGGGTTTTATGTGCATCATTTTCTTTTATATAGTTTACTGCAGTTTTAGGCAAATCAATAAAAGAAAAGAAAAGTGTAATTAAATATAGGATACCAAAATTTACACTGCAAGCCACAATAACAGAGTGCTTTACTCTACTTCATCCCAAACTTTATCTCCACAGTTATGGCCATTTTAGAATTAACCTAACATGTTCTTGGACTGTGGGAGGAAAATCCCACGCAAGCACAGAGAGGACACGCAAACTCCACACAGAAAGGCCCCGGGAAGCTTTGACGCAGGCCCCTGGTGTGTCCTCTTGTTTGAAATGGTTTGAATGATCACATTTAAATGCATAAAATTGACTCCTAAGCAAAACTGATCCTGGAAAAACATCAGAGTGAAGCTACAGTCAAGCTCCCTGTTATTCCCAGCAGGAGCCCTGCAAGAGTGCACTAAGCAGGCTGAATTTCCTTCTGACAAGCGATGACATAAAAACTATTTCTGAGCCTTTAAAGCATCGTGATACTCAGCAAAGAGTGGATGTTAAAATGAATGACGCAACATTTGAACCGCTAAGGCTGTTTACTGACAGAAATGCGTCTCTCTTTCAGCAAAGATCAACATTTTACTTTTTTCAAACTTTTATCAACCCACACTCACTAAAGGATGCAAAACTTATGCGTCTTTAAATACTGTATCAGGTTTTGCTTTGTGTAAAACAGAAGATGTCGGGCTGTTTGCTTCAAAGTCTCGTATAATCTGTGGTTACTAAAGCAAGTCACGCATCCAGAAAAAGCCTTATGACATTTTAATGAGACTCCAAAGCCAACTTGCAAGAATGAAATGTGGGCGAATTCACATCAGTGCTCTGTGTTTGGTGACTCAGCCATTATGTAGGATTTTTTTTTAAGTTTTATTTTTCTAATCATCCAAAAGCATCAAAGTAGCAGTTTCAACTAGAAGTTTTTTTTCATTGAGTTATAAATTCCATGGTGTTTAAACATACATTTAAAAAGTGTTAGAATATTTTATGCGATTGACCACAGAAACGTCTTAAATCAAATATGGTCAAATATGGTCATATATAGTCATGTGACAAAGAAAGAATAGAATGCATCTAAAGGATAAAGGTCACTCTTTCGAGGATGCCAACATTCACATTTTGGACAGAGAGGACAGATGGTTTGAAAGAGGAGTGAAAGAAGCCATTTACGTCCACTGTGAGCGACCATCTTTGAACAGAGGCGCTGGTTTACGACACCAACTGTCTGCCATCTATAATCCAGTTTTGAGTTCCCTCCCCAGACGCCTTAACGCCCACTCACATCCTGGGCCATCTAACCTCAGGAAATCACATGATAGGGTGGGGCCAGGTTTCACAATGAGCTCACCCGAAACCCTGGCTGATTGTGACCCACACCCGCTTTCACACCTTGGCTCATGTGATTAGGTAGAGGATCATCAGGGGGTCCTTTGTCCCTCTTTGGGGGGAAACTACCACTGGGTTTAAATCTGGGACTCTCCACCATTTGACCTTAGAACTGAAGAAGCTTCTCGGATGAGAGGTGAAACGTCTTCAAGCAACTTAAAGAAGTCCAGACGCTTTTCTTTCCAAGCTCCTTAGACAAAGAATAGAATAGAATTCAACTTTATTGTTATTGCACATGTCACAAGTACAAGGCAACAAAATGCAGTTTGCATCCATCCAGAAGTGCTTTAGCCATGATATAGATATATTACAAAATATATACTAGCAATAATATAGGTATATAGATATATTACAGAAATGGGTCTGTTATAGGTATGAGGGTACAAAAATGGGTCTATTATGGGTATGTTACAATGTACACGGTATGATGGAATGTTATGAATATGCTATAAGTATGTACAGGCTGTAGTGGGTATACAAGCTATGTACAGGCTATGAACAGGATATGAAACTATACAGAAATATGAAATATAAAGCTATACAGAAATATGCAAACAGTTGTAAACTGTTGTAGAATTATAATTATCGTATTGTACAGAATGATTGTTTATACAGAATTATACAGTAGTGCAGTTAAGATAAGTGAAATATGTGGCTACTTTCTACAGAGGCTTTATAAAGTGCTAGTGGTTGTGGTTGGGTTGACCTTCCGGTCCGAGGCAGAGCAGCTCCCGTACCCGACTGTTATACAGTTGGTCAGGATGCTCTCGATGGTGCAGCGATAGAAGTTCACCAGGATGTCTGAGGACAGGTGGTTCTTCCTCAGAGTCCTCAGGAAGAAGAGGTGCTGGTGAGCCTTCTTGACCAGCTTGGAGCAGCCGTCCCTTTAATGTAGATGGGTGGATGTGGGTCAGCAAAGCACCTCCTCACAAGATAATAAAAACATTATCTGATTCTCACCAGATTCTAAAATTAGTTAAATACAGTGTTGTGGTTTATTTACCTAAAAAAATAAGCCACAATTCAGTTTGCAGAAAACTAAGTACAACCTTACTGATTTCATATTAATTAAGAGGGTAAGATAAGATAAGATAAGATAAGATAAGATAAGATAACCTTTATTAGTCCCACACGTGGGAAATTTGTTTTGTCACAGCAGGAAGTGGACAGTGCAAAAGTTATGAGGCAAAAATTAGAATACAATAAGAATAAATACAGTACACAACTGTACAGAATAGAATAAAATAAAATACTATATACAGTAGAATAAAATAAAATAAATATACAATAAGATAAAAATAGAATACAAATACAAATACTATATACAACTGAGTAAAAATACAACGATGACAGAAAGGATTATTGCACTTAGTATTATTGCATATGTATGGATGTGTGTGCTTGATCAGTTAAAGGTCATGTGGTTAACTGAACATCAGCTGGTGTGACCACCTCTCTAACAGCAGACGTTTTGGCTGTTTTCTGGTCTAGATCATTTGGTTGTGTGTCACAAATCTTCCCAGGAGTTACGTCACAGCAAATTCACCCCAATGTCAGACCATGCAATGCTCAAAGAAACTGCAACAAATCTAAGAGCTACCATTTACAGGCCTCAGATACCATGTGAAATGTTAAAGTTCATCACAGTGTAATTTGAAAAAGGGCAAACAAGTATGGCTTGTTTGGAGGCGTTGCCAGGGGAAAGCCTCTTCTCTCTAGAGACAACATGGCAAAATTGCATCTGAACAAACCACAAGGTTTCTGGAACAATATCCTTCGGATACAAGAGACCAAAGTGGAGACATGACCATATGTAAAGAACCATATTTAGAGAAAACCAAACACAGCATTTTAGCACCAACTGCTCAGCACAGTGGTTGAGAGGGGATGATTTGGACTTGTTTTAGGACCTGGACACCTTGCAGTCATTGAGTCGACCAGAAGCTCCTGGTATTGTCAAGGTAAATGTGAGGCTATGCGTCATACAGTTAAAGCTTGTCCCAAATTAGCACATGAAACAGAGCACAACAGCAAATCTACAACAAAATGATTGAAAAAAAGAAAAGAATCAAGGTGTCGCAGTGACCCAGTGAAACTCTAGATTGCAATCTGATAGAAAAACTGTGGTGGGATTCTAGGAGAGCTCAATGAACTGAATCATCGTTGTAAAGAAGAGTGGGCAAAAATTCTTCCACAGCAGTTTGTGAGACTGATAAATTAACTGCTTTCTGTGCGACTTTAAGAGATTGACTCATGCACTTTTTTTCTTTTTTCTTTTTTTTTACACACACTGCTTCTGCACTGACCTAAAGTTGTATTTAAATCATTTTAGAATCTGATGAGGACCATGGATGGGTATTATTATGTTCTGATATGCAAAGCTTATGATTAAGAAGGTGTAGTTTCTAACGTGACTGTACTCCGCAGTGCAAATCTAATATTATGAAAGTATAACTGCTATAGTATGCTGGCTAGGATAAGATGCTGTTAGCTCGAACACCTTAAAACTTTTATCATTCATTTAGATGGATACAATAAGATACATTTACTAAGAAAAATAAGTTATTGATCTATGGATATATTTATATGTTCAGGTATAGTTATTCATATACTGCTGGTCTGCGATGAAAGTCATCCAAGCCTCATATTATAAAGGGAAAATTTTAGAGAGAGAATCCCAACAAAAAAGGAAAACGGAGGCAGAAAAGAGCATGAGATGACAACCAGGACAAGTTAATGATATAAAATAGTGCTATGTATGTAAATGCATGCAGAGTGAAAAGAGGGCAGTGGAAGAGAAACACCCATGAGAGGTCCCCCAGCAACCTGAGCCTGTAGCTGCATAAGTAGTGTATGGTTCAGGGCCACCTGATCCAACTGTGAGCTTTAGGAAAAAATAAAGTTTGAATATAATCGTATTAATAGAGCTTATGTGTGTGTCCCCAACCCGAACTGGGAGCTGGTTCCACAGCTGAAGGCTCTTCCTTCTGTTATATGTTTGGAAACTCTTGGAGCTCTAAGGTGCTCTATTATGATAATATGGGACTACGGTGCCCTTAAAATGGAACAGGGCCAGATCATTCAGGACTTTGTATGTGAGGATGTATAAGCAGAGATGAAATGTTTAATAAGCAGATCCATAATTTTCTCTTCATCTCCCTTTTTCCTTGTAAGATTCTATTTCGGCAGAGAAAATAACACGCCGTCCTCCGGATGTTGCCAGTCAGCATATGCACATGAATAGCTGCACTGAAAACAATGATCGACAGTTCACACACCCAAATCAGCGTGTTTCTTTAGAAGTGCTGAGCACAACAGCAAACTCCATTGAGGCAGTCAAACCGCATGTTTATAATGCAGTGTTAGTCTGCTCTGTATGATTGAAAACCTGCTTCTGGGCTGTCTGCTCGCTCTGAGTTTGATTACTTCCCCAACGGACTCTACAAGTGCATCTTTGAAGTCGCTCTGTCGGTATTATTTTATGCATGAGTAAATAAATACAGTAACTGTCACCAGGATTTTTGTTGGAAGAGCTAAAAATACAGTATGGGGTGTGATTTGGCCACATGAAAAACAGCTATATTTGAAAACACAAGGACTGTTTGTCTCAGGTTTACCCACGAGGTTTGTTTCTATGATTTTTACATTTTCAAGACTGAGCTTTTTTTTAATCCTGATAATATTTTTCATGTAGAGTGTTAAAGAGGGATGAGTGATCCACAGGATGTCCACGAATGAGAAACTACCCTCTTCTTCTTTTGGTATCCACTGTCAGGAATAAAGGAACTGGGGTGTGGAGGTCATTTATCCACAGGGATGAATCCTCAAATCCTTACTGGCCTTGAGAGCTCAGAATAGTTGAGCTTCATCTCCTTCAGCACTCCATGTGGTTTTTATCCTTGTCAAAATGCTTCTTTATTGGAGCTAGTGTATAGGCGGCGTTTTCAAACGACAACCCACAGACATAATCTCCTTTTCAGACCATTTTCCAAAGGGATGTGTCAAAGAATGTTTCTGCTTCCTGTACAGCTTTGGTGAAAGCAACTTAACCGGTATAAGAACCTGAAATTTCCCAAAGGGCAATGAGCAATATAGCTGGTCATATATTATATGTATGAATATGCTCCTTTTTCCTCATCTTTGACTTTGTTCCTGCTTAGAATTAAAAAGCGGTCTCTGGCTGTTGTTTGGGGGGGACAGATCCCAAAACAATTGCGTGAGTCAGAGCTTCTTTTTTTAAATTATTTACTTTTTTATTATTCTAAATAACTACAACTACAGTTGTTGTTATTGCGTTAAATAATAAATGGCCTGGTACTTAGTGCTTTTCTACTCAATGTGAGCACTCAAAGCAATTTCTTACTACAAAACTCATTCGTCTATTCACACATACATTCATACAAGTGCTTTTAAATAGACATTCACACATTCACACTCTGATGGATGCATCAGGGGCAACTCGGATTTCCCACCCATTATGCAAAACAAATAATCCAACTATTAAAGTTTGCATACATGATATCCTGAGCTTCATCGCAGCCAGTCGAGAGATTATTGGAAGAGTGAAACCACTGTGACCACTGCAGCAGAGTGCACAGAACAAGAGTCACATGTGGAAACTTCAGTTCAACTAGTGGTAAAACATCCACCGAATATCTTTAAATTCTAATCCAAAGGAAATAAAACACTAGTTGTGCTGCTGTCACCCGTTTGCTTAAACAAGCCAATTAGCTTCTTTCTCCTGCCTTCAAGCCAACTTTCTCCTGATTGGCTGTCCCTCATAAACAGAAGATTTAAACAGCATTTGGCTTCTTTGGTCAGAGCAATGTGCCTGACATGACCATATCACGGATACCCGCTTTCAATGACATCATAAAGATCATAGTGCAGAGCAAAATGTCTGAAACTATGTGTTTAGACCAATCTGAAGCCTGAGGTTTCGGCTCACAGCGATTACTTGCACTTATGCCGACCTCATCGGCGACATCATTGAAACCTTAGCCATGCTTAGTGTGATCGTCCAAGACTGTAATGGGGTATAAATATATACAGTATGAATGCAGGAAGAAAAATAAGCAAAAGCATAATGAGTGCCTTATTTGTAGTTCCAAAACCATGACAAAGCACAGACTTCCAGTATATATATAGGATACCGTATCATGAGCTGCATGGCCTCATGGCAGAGTACACACATCTATAAAGGTATATGTTTGTACATCATGAGTTTTTAATGCCATTTCATTTTGACTTATAATTCTGGTTTATCTTTAATAACGTCTGCACTCATAGTCATGGAAAGAAAAATTTGTATTGCCTAGCTTATGTTTCATAACAGTTACGGATGTAATTTAGTGAACTCCATTTTTATATACTATCATCTTATTTACATATCTTCTTGAACAGTACACACACACACACACACACACACACACACACACACACACACACACACACACACAAATATTCCCTCACACTGTATCCTTGACAATAGCTCCCTAATGTTTCAGCAGTGACAGGCTGAGGGTAATGCCCATTACAGATGTCTGCCAACACATGACAGTTGACACGATCAGTATGCCTCTGCTGCTCCGCCTCGGATCGTCATTCCAAGAAGCCTTGGAACTGCGACCTTTACTGACACCTGCAGATCTAGTGGGAGTTTTGCTCGGTAACGTTACAAAATAGGTACAGTTACTGTAGCTGCACTCCACAAATACCATAAAGCTAAATAAAAGAAAATCACATTTTGGTTATGCAAGCTGGAACAGTTACAGGACTCTGGGTCTAATTTGTAGAAGAAGAAGAAAAACCCTGTCCACTTATTATTACTAGATTTCAGTTCACAAGCAGAAAATGGGAACTAGTGCCCAGTATGGCAGCAGGGAAAGACCCAATTAGACAGTGACATGTCTGTCAGTGGAAGGCAATGGTGTTATGGGGTCTAGAGGGGCCCTTTAGCTAGAGACTGGGCTATCATACAGGAAGCTGCTTAGAAAGGAAACCATAAGCTTTATTCGCAAAGCTTCTGTGGAAACATGAAGAGTGAAAACATGTAAAATGTAGTATTTCATCACATGCCTAAAGTGGAGCCTACTCCGTATGCACTCCTATTTATCTCCTTCTGTAACCCCAGAGGAGGAGTACAGGTCTACCTTTGCTTCAGTTGACAGTTGTGCTCTATCGGGAGCACTATGGTACAGTAAGTAGTATAATACATGACAACATATCTTGGGCGCCCTAAAGCTTTTTGTCTCTAGTTAGCTTGTTAGGAGTGTGTTTTTGACACTGTGTGCTAGGCATGGTGACAACAGAGTATGCTACTTCTATCATGCTACCATCTCCCCAGTGCAACCCCCTCCCAGTCCCGCAGAGGTTTATCACGGGCTGCATATCAAATGTGCACCTCGACAAGTCATCAAAGCAGAGAACAAGTGCCTTCTAGAGCTATGCTATTTACAGCCGGTACCAGTTTGTGATTGCTTGAAATGTCAGAACTGTGTCA
Organism: Aulonocara sp. 'chitande type north' Nkhata Bay; assembly: GCF_057382095.1. Classification (NCBI taxonomy): domain Eukaryota; kingdom Metazoa; phylum Chordata; class Actinopteri; order Cichliformes; family Cichlidae; genus Aulonocara; species Aulonocara sp. 'chitande type north' Nkhata Bay. Next base: position 26,554,834 of record NC_141360.1, on the reverse strand, counting down.
TTAAATTGCATTTCAGTTGCATGCACTTGACCTTTTCGTTTTGCATTTCATAATCCATATCACAGAACTATTAATTGGGACTGTTGATTAGACAGCGCTGTTTTTGCAGGGGTCACCTTGGGCTCTGAGCTTGCAGTGGACATTTTTAGTCATCCTGACAGATTTGCTCTAGGGATAGGACTCCTGGTCAAGATTTCAAAATCAAACAGAATAATTTCACAGTTCAGTTTTATGGCAGTGAGTTTGGCACCATGCTGAGATTCATATTTAGCTTAGACGCACTTCTTGAAAAGTACTATGCAAAACTCACACACTGTTCATCTGCTGTAGATAGTATTTAGACCTTTTTACCTTTTTCCTTTGCATTCTGGTTGTCAAGTGTCCTGAAATGTTTTATGATATGCCAAATATTCAGCTAATAGCTCTTTGGGAATCACCTTGCTGGTGCAAAAATACTCTTTATTCCTTTAAAACTGAAAATGAATGAAAATGACTTTTTCAGCATTTTCAGGTCATTGTAACAAAGAGCCTAAAGATATGATTTAAAATGAGTTTTTTTGCAAAATTTTTAAAGGTCAACATTCCTCAGGTCAGGTACAAGGATCAGACTGAAATGAGTGAAAGATCAATCAAAGCTTTATTCGTCACATGCAGGTTGCCCTGCAGTGAAATGGGACCCCCCCCCCGACCTTACACATATAGCACAAACATTACATGGGGATACAGGTCGGAGATTGGTAGAGTCAGAGAAAAAAAACATTGAAATGTACACTACAATGGGAAAAGTACAAGAGGAAAAAAAAAAAGAGACCCCTACTCATGCTATGCTTCCATGGTAGGACAGCATGAGAACAGGAAACAAAAAAACTCCTCTGCACAAAAAAGCACATAAATGTCCACAGCACAACATTGTGAAGACATGACAAGCCACAGGGGTGGCAGCCAATGTCCAAAGAAAAACTTTGAACGACTTCCAGAAAGCCTGGAGGACTATTACTTCAGACTACTTACTACTATACTTTTGCATGTATGTCTATGCAGCACTAAATAATGTGATCAGCTACTGAAATAACTGCTATTAAATAGCAGTTTAAAGTCTCCATATTTGCTTCCTTTATGTATTTTATCATATTCCTTTCTGTCACCTCCTATGCACCTCATGGCAGATTTTGAGTATTTCATGCAACAAGTTCATTTGTTGTGTTCACCACAACACATCACGATACGATTAGGTGCAGTATGATTTGCATTTTTTTCTACATATAACAATTTAGTCAAAGCTGCACAAGGCCACCTCTTTTGTTAAAGCTGTCCTTTCTCCTTACAGCATCTTACACAATGAAATTGCAGTTGCCAAATCCTCATTGCCTATGCACAAATTGTCTCTCTTTTCCCCTCCTTTTTTTTGCAGCCAATTTGCAGTTTAAGTGGTTTTGTGACCAAACAAGCTTGTAGTACAATGCTCTAACAAGCTCACAGTATGTGTTGCAGACACACACACATGCAGAAGAAATTAAAATGTGTGATTTACATGCATGTCCTGAGGTTACAAGTGCCCTGCTAGTATAAATTTGTGGCCTCACACTCCCACGATTATTGCTGTGGGTCATATGGACATGTTTTGTGTTCAGCAAGACCTCTCAAAACAGCATCCTACATTCCTACCTAAATGCCCATTATCTGTGCTTGGCAGAAATACACATGCCTCTTATTTCCTAATTTATTATCACTTCTGTTATGTGATATTTCTATCAGAAGGCTGTAGCTGGCCTCACAGATTAGGCCTTTCAAACCAAAAATCAATTTGTTTGAGCTCTTTGATGACATGAGGCTGTGTGTTTTTCTTCTTAAGGGATTTAGATGGAAATGGGGATGCATGCATTAGAGAAGATATACAGGAATGCTTGAAAGCATGCAGGCACTTGACTATAAACCCACATACTCACTCAGGTGTGGATTTAATGAACAGGGTGTTTGTGTCTTTGAGGTTTCCTCTGTGGGGATCCTGTGTAAAAAAAAAATAAAAAATAAAAAAAAAATGTCGCTCTAAAAATAAGTTTTGAATCAGATTTTTTTATCTAAAACCCTATCTTGATAGATTTTTGTAAATTAACTCTAATATTAACAGAACCACCCTTTTGTCTCAAATATAATTTCCCAGGTGCAATGCTTTGGCAGCTTTGGAAATGCTGAAAGACAAAGAACAGTGCTGATCAGAGCTGGAGAAAACACAGAGAGGATTGAGAGGCTCCATCCAATCAGCACTAGGAAGCGCTAAGCCATGCCCACCACACATCTGTACAATGACGTCAGAGTCCAGTGGACTGCAGCACACTGACAGGTCTTTTTATGTGACTAATGTGCAGGAGGGCTTAGTAACCCGTGATGGCAAAGGTGCTGCATGTCCACAATCCTACTATGCAGTAGGAGTTTATAACAGCACTCTTGCACGTCAACATCTTAAATGCCTTCATTGCTGGCTAAAAATTAAGCAACTTCAACTCCTTATTCACACATCAATACAAGCACTTTTTTCTATGCTCTTTCTATGTAAGTTTTTTCTATCTAGCATTCACAGTCATTCACATTCATACTCCATTGGATGCATTGGAGAGCAATTTGGAGTTAGCATCTTTTCCAAGGATATTTGGCATGCAGACTCAAGCAGATGGGGGTTATTGATTTAATTGATTGTTATCGATACAGTAAGCCAAAAAATAAATAAATACATTTACCTGTGTCTTTACTATAATAAGAAGTCAGAAGGTATACTGACACCACACAGCTAATAATGTGTGTCTCTTTTAAAATGTCTCCATCTTGATTATATTCTAAAAGCGTCTAATCTTACGTTATGATTTCAAATGTAAAGTCAAGCTCACAGTGAATATGTGGTATTGTGCTACAGTGCTGAGGGTGAGTTTTGAGAAGCAGTTCAGGGGTGCAGACTCAGCTCAGTCTGCTAAATGAGATCTGCTGCTCCACTGCTGGAAATGCTGTTAACCTGCTATGTCAAGAGCAAATACTTTGATGTCTCCCAGAACCAAATCCCTCTGTCGGGTGTGAGGACACCAGTGAGTTCATCCCACTCAGCTTCACGGAGCTCACCGAACTGTGGAACACACCATGAACTGCTTGGGTATTTCCTGTACTGACTAAACTAGATTTGCTATCTCAATAACAGCTTAACACTATTCTTGTGGATCCAATTATGATAGTCTGAGATACAAAATGTTAACTTGAATGCTGGCATGTAGTTCCATGAAAAGAAATAAAGGAGCCCGGACAGTGAATTGAATTAAACCATTCAATAAAGTGGATTCATCTCATGAAAAGGTCACTTGATGAGAGAAAATTGAATGAAAACTGGATACATGTCACCCCTGGTTGGAAGTTTGTTAGAGCAGAAATGCGTCTCTCTTTTTTTTTTTTTCATGTGATAAAAGAATGAATGAGTCCTTTTTTCCATAGAAACATTGCATCTGCATTAGCATTTCTAAAGAAAGAGATGGTAAAAGTGTGGAATTGTTTCTGAAACAACCCGATAATTGATAGAGACCTGAGAAAAAAAGGCTAAGAGTCATTGTGTATCTGCTTAAAAATGTAAATGGCAATAATGAGGTGCACTTGTACATTTGTTTAGTTCAGACAATTTAGTGTTTAAAGTGAAATGTATCAACTGAATGCTGAACAGGGGGAAAAAACTAACGAGAACGGCACATTTAAGGCGAAGGTGAAAGACTTCTATGTCTAATCCATCATGTGAATGACACTAATAGCACAGCAGGCTTATAGGAAGACAATACAGTCAAAGAGGGTAAAATGTGTAACTAAAGGATGCCATCAATCCCAAAGTTTCCTGAATGTTTATGCATAAATATGCTTCTTTTTTTTTAAGTACAAAGAAATCTCAGTATAGAAGCCTATACTGAGGCCGTTTTGTTGGCACATTGGAGTTAAACGTCACATAAGACAAAAAAACAACCAAATTTTCCATGTTTATAGAAATTTGTTTATCTGCCTCTGAATGATACATGACCAAGGGCCGGTGTTCTGCAGGTTTTAGATGTCCTTGATCCAGCACAGCTGATTTAAATGGCTAAATTACCTCCTCAACATGTCTTGAAGTTCTCCAAAGGCCTGGAAATGAACTAATCATTTGATTCAGGTGTGTTGACCCTGGGTGAGATCTAAAACCTGCACCTCAAGGCATGGAGTTCCTCACCCCTCCTTTAGGTGAAGACTTCTGGCTCAACAGTACATAGTAAAATATCATTTTAAGAAAAGCATTAAAAGCCTAAATTAAATACATAAAGTTTACTGTAAGTAACTGATACTTTCCCAGTTGATAATTACTTTTTAGTATTTCTGATGTAAATGGGGTATCCTCTCATAAATATCCAATGGAGTAGTAGTTCAATAAAAACCTACTGTGCATGTTTATTTTGACCATTACTCTGAAATTAATCTTATTATCTAAGAAAAATAATCTAAAAATGACCAGTGCACGAAACATATTTTTGTCTGCTGGTGTCTTTGATACTAAACAACATCGTTGCAACACCCTGCAGATTGAAGTTGTCTTAAACGCTTAAGCCATTATTCACCTGAAACGGCCATCTTTCTCCCACTGAGTGAGCACAGCACGCCATCCAGACAGCATGTTTTAGACAGTGATAGCTTCTCCTGTTGTCACACAGAAAACGATTGCCTCATTTGAGTAATTTAAGCATCCTTCTGCTCCTCCAATCAATACGGAGCTACAGTACACTCCAAAAAAAGGCGTTGACAACCTAGTAAGAGTTTACTCTACTTTTTAGAAATTGCGCAAGTAAACGGTACTACCACAAAGCAAGCATTGAGGGTTTTTTTTCTAAAACAGCTTTTAAAAAAACTGTCATTTAAAAATGTATTCGCTGGAAATATTTATTTACATGTTTTTTTCTTTTAATTTATCTTTTAAATTAGTACAAGAAAACACAATAGTCTACACATTCTTGTCCCATTTTGTTTTATCCGCCTTAAAAAAGGAAAAAAGAAATGAAAATAAGTTGAAATGACTGTAACAAAAGGCCATTTTTACAGTGTACAAACAGAGCGAACGTGTGTCTCTGCTGCCAATTTAGGCACCCGGTATGTTGTTGGCTGAGCCTCGCTGTGATGCTCTGACTGATTATTGTTGAAGCCAGAGGAGGAGGGAGGCAGTAATCCGTGCACAGAGCGACCCATCTGAGCCGCCAGCAGAGCTGCTTGCGGCGGGCGTGGAGAGACTATGGAGCTGCCGGGGTTTACTCTCAGTTCAGATCGCTAAAGGATACAGACTAATATACCGCATGCGAGTGGGGACGTGCAAGAAGACCAGTGAAGAGAGCTGACTCGTTTTCACTTTAATTGTCCCGGTTGTCCTTCTCCCCGGAGCGTTACGCGTCGTACCGGAGCGCTCCACCTTCTGATGCCGGGAGCGCAGAGCCGGGTCAGGGGCTGATCCGAGTCCTCGCCTCGGATCGTTTTACAGTCTCTGTGACGCATATGAGCTTAGTTAAATATTTTTTAATTAAAGAATCAGCTGTGGATTGTTTGCCCATCAAAGGGATTATGATTTTCTCAGACATGAGTACGGGGACCAACTCCCCCAAGGTGCATCCACCGAACGGGACGAGGTTTTACACGTTCCAGGCAAGTTAACTGCTCGTCTTCAGTCCACCTTTTGCTTGTTTTGTTTACTGAAATATCAGCTGCTTGTTTTTGTCTATTTGTGTTGACAGTATTTTTTTTCCTTGTTTTGAGTGCCTTGTGGCTTTTATTATGGTAAATTGTAGACTGATTTTCTGCGGAACAGTGGATGTTGGGTGTTTCCTATCTGCGTGCAGAGCCCCTCAGAATCCCCTCGGTAAACTCAACCCTTTGTTTTCCACGACTTTGTATTGTGTGCTTACATTGCAAAGTGCTGTGTTTTGGATTTGTTTTGGATTTTGAGAGATCTTGGCCAAAATTCTCTATACTCGAATTTACCAAAGAATAATTTGGCAATAACTTGTCTAAGATCTTAAAGGAGAATAGTGCAAAACATCTTCACACTTTCTCTTGATGAATAAATCATCTGACAGTTGGATTGTGTGAAACTGCAATTCAGAGTTCATATAAATCTGTATAATGATTTTTAATGATTCATGATCCGCCCACGTTTGGTTTGAAGAGAAATAGGGACATATGTGCACAGTGCCCTACATTGATTATTGTGCCCCCCCCCCCCCCACACACACACACACACACACACACACACACACACACACACACACATACACCACCACCCCCTGCATAATTCAGCTCTGCACAGAGCCCATGCGTGCATGCAAGGAAGCAGTGTTGGTGGATATTGATCGAGTGCGTGTTACTCCTGTAACCAAGCCAGTACTTTCTGTTTTATTGTGGGTGGAAGGAAGAAGGGAAGTGAGTGAGACTGTATCCTTTTTCATATCAGTCTTTGAGCGCCTGCTGGTTGTCTTTGTAGCATAAAAGGGGAGGAAAAGGTGATGATGATTGGAAATTTTTGCAGCCAGGTGCAGTCAGCATGGTTTCGTAAGTGTGGAAAGTGGTTTGCGGGTTGCGTTTCAAGTGAGAAGAAGTGCTGAGGGGAGCTCAGTTTTGGACGACATATACATTTAGAAATACACCTGCCTCATAAGCCCATCAATCAAATCGCAATCTGGGCTGGCAAGAGACCAGACTGTCTCATCCCTTTGCTCTTGTGTTGCTTTACTCTTGTTGTGAAATTTTAGATCACTTTGTTTTTATGGTAAGCAAGCAGAGCGTCATTATCTCTGCCTCTTAAATCATTTCCTCGGATATCTTATTCATATGCCCTCTAACTACTGAGCCACTGTGACTTTACCATTTGAAGATTTTCCCCTTCTGTGTTTGTCATAACCTCAGCTTTGCCTTTTCATGTCAAATCATTAGTGAAGAAAGGCTCCCTGGAGGGCTCATACCTGTTGGAAGAAGCTCCTCTGATACTGCAAAATCAAAAGGACCATAGATTACAGATTATAGTCCCAGGAAGTCCCCGTATAAATTAATCGAAGGACACGCCACTATTGGGCTGCTCACAAGTCTTTTTCTTCCACTCTTGGGGTGATATAATGTCACTGCACTGATCCATACCAGTGCTTTCTCAGTACAGTCATTTAAACACTTAAAACATTTCCTGTCAAATTGTTTACCATCTACTAATGATATTCATTTCATCAGATTGCCCTTCCTAGTTTGCAATTATAAATCAGCTTCAGCCGCTCCATCAGGGTGATGAAGTTATTCAGTTTCTTTAGTATGCACTGCCAGGCACAAAAGCAAGCAGAGGTGGCACATTAACATAAGACATCGGGTAGAATGAAGGAGCATCTTTTCTCACCTGCAGTTTTGTGGTTAACCTTGGCTTATAGCATTCCAGTTGGCCTAGAATTCAAATGTGATGCACTAAAAACAAGATGAAAAGTCTACAGCTATGCTAATTACTTCAGGAGGTTATGTTCAGGCATGGTGGTTCTGTGCGAAACAGTCCACAAACACTGCCAGTCTGATAATTTTAACATGCCTATTTCATGAAAGTCCCCTGCAAAAAGACATTTCTTTTCAGCTTTAAAGTTAAAATTTCAAGAATACAGTACTAACAAAGTTATTTTTGTAGCAGTCTTTTGTACGGATTTGCATGTGACAGCAACGGAGCCCCGCAAGGGACATGGGAGGAAAAAAAAAAAAAACGATTAACCTTTGCAAGATCCCGAGTTACTTTTCGCAAAAGTTCATCTTCATTTTTTTTTCTCTCCCATGTCCCTTGCGGGGCTCCGTAAACAGCCATCAGTTTTGCTAAGATTTGGTTAAAAACTAATGGCAGTTTTAAAGTGGTACATTTTAAGGGATCATTGTGATCATTCAGTGCAGGGGAACAAGAATCTGCACCATCAACTTCTCGTTGATATTAGAGAAATGAAGAATTTTTTTTTTTTTTTTTGAGACGAGTTTGCATACTTTTTTTTATGTTCTGGGAACTAATTAGATTTTACAGTCCATAAAGATCATTCAGTGTTTCACAACCATAAACATGACTGGATGTGGACCTGTATGCACACCCATATGGAAAAGAAATAGTAAAAACTTATATGATTTACTCATGAAAGTGGCCACTTTCTCATTACTTTCATATATTGTTTTAGTAAGTATCCAAAACATACAAGTTTCATTATATAATTTTTCAAGGGATCTTATATCTGTTTTCACCCTTGTATGCTTTTCATACAAGTTTCACACAAGACAGATACAAACTTACTAAGATTTATATATATCTTTTCCATATGGGGATGCAGGAGGAAAAATGCTTAAGTTAGAAGTTCAAGTTAAATTTCTTATCTGTACGCTGTAACCATTCATTCATTCATTCGCTTCCGCTTATCCTTTTCAGGGTCGCGGGGGGCGCTGGAGCCTATCCCAGCTGTCATAGGGCGAGAGGCAGGGTACATCCTGGACAGGTCGCTGTAACGATTAGATAAAATATCTTGGGTTGAGTTGCATAGATCCTTTCACAATGCTGTCCACCGCTAAAAAGACTTTCTACCAGAAAGCCCTGAAATATGTGTATTCCCCCAAACCACAAAGCCATGATATGGCATTAACATAACTGGTTGCAGTGATGGTCTGGAGCATCATCATTATGTTGTAGGTATCACTCCAATACAGCTATATCAGATTGTGGATTGACCAGCAGGCTGTTATCCTTTGGTTTCAAGTGTGACTAAAATGCATGTTGAGCTTGTGGTGTAAAATAACCTCTTTTGACGTGTTACTTCTACTGTGCGACAAGGTGACACAGAGGAGTGACGCAACTACCTCTCTCTGCCTTTTGACTGTTTGCTGTGCTGGAGTGTTCATATTTATGGAAACCCTCCCATGAGGGGAAGACTTGCTGGCAGTGCTCCGAACCCTTTGGGCATTATTACTTAGTTTGCTGCAGATTTTTAGTCGTGATTCTCTTTCAAGTGGCAGAAATTCTGCAGGAAGTGCTCTTGTAGTATCATCATGTAACACTTTTAAAGAGTTGTACTACTAAGAGCTGGTTAGACAAACAATACACACAATGGTTCTTGTCCCTGGGCGGTTTCTCTGGAGAGGGGAAAGCACTTGCAGATTTTAAACCTTTGTGAAATAATCTTACAGAGTGTAAAAGTTTAAAGGGAGGGCTAATATTCTCACTTCTACTTACATATTTGTGTTTCCACACTCTACTGGGATCATTTTGCTGGATTCATGGTTAAATCTTTATTTATCTCCTACCTTGGTGCAGCCGATCAGTTCATACAAAAGCTGTTTTAGTTCATCTGTCTTTACACCATATAAGGAAATCCTTTCTTACTGACATCATAAAGATCCAAAAGTAGACAAAAATGGCAATGGCATTTTAAATCCTGAGCTTCGGGCTCACAGGGATCACTCATAGTATTTTAAACTTCTTTACATGAGGATCTACTATTGTAACAGTATACATATGGCAGATAATAAAAAAAAAAAAGAATATTAAGTCTAGATTAAACAATTATAATCTCCTAATATTTCCAATTTTGTGCAAGTGTCACTTTACAGTCATGTCAAATTTAGCTCAATCCTTCATTATTATTAGTTGATTTGTCTGTGTCCTTGTATTTAATATTTGGTTGTTGCTACTCTACAATACCCCGCCAAACAGTTTGTCAGGGCTGAGCTATCTAATAAATTATACATAATTGTTCCCCGGGATTTGTCCTTGGTTTTCAAATTAGCGTTTCGTGTGATTAGTAGCTACAGCTGGAGTGTCTTTGCTTAAAAGCCTCCCTTTCCCCCACAGTCTAGAGTGCATTGTCTTCCATATGGCCTCTGCAGCTTTACACCTCTAGCAACATTGCAGAAAGAAGCTCCTAGTGTAGGATAAACTATTATAAAATGGATAACAAGAAGGAAGTAACACTGACTTCTTAGTCTAATCAGGGCTTAAGCAAAATTGGCAGTGAAATTTTGAACAGATTGTCAGATATGTTTCACCGACCCCCTTTTTGTTTGTTTGTTTGTTTTTCTAAAATATTCGGTTGCTGTTAAAGAAGAGAGGAAGAAAATGAGCTGCTACTCACTGGTCTCCTTCAAAATAATCCTCTCTTCTGCAGCGAGCTGGCATTTGGGAGGTTTATAGCAGCATGGCCACAGGGGGAATTTGGCTAAAAAGCTTCTGTTTGGGTTTGCCTATAAGCATCTGTCGCCTGTGCTTTGTTTGTAAGCAGAGCCACAGCCTAGGCCAACCTCACTTAATTAAACTGCTAGAGCTGTGCTGCTACTGGTTTCCACTTCCGACTGTCTGACTGAGGGTTCACGTTCAGGGCTTGACAGAAAAGATGCAACGTGGCTGTATACGCTGATTAAAAAGTGCTTCTTCTCATTATGGTGCTTAACGCCAAGGAGGGATGTTTGTACTGATGTCCTGATAAAAATTCTTTTCTCTACTACTAAAGCTGAATGCAGACATGACACAGTGCCTCTTGTTCCATTTCACATCTTCAGATGCGTTAATCAGTGCTAACTAATGTGCATTCTCAAGCGAGCACTCTCTCCAGCCCAAACAGGCTCAAGGAGTACAGAAAGAGCCTCAAGATGGGATGACTCATAGCGAGACACCAGACAGCAGTTTGAGTGACAAGTAAACACTTATTCCTCGTTGCTCAGGATGCCAATGGCTCAACTTCCAGTTTATCTCCTGTGCACGCAATCTACCATAGCACAAACTGAGTGCTGCTGACATGTCCTGTAGTTGCCAGTAAAGAAGTTTGTTTGTGACCTTCATTTATAAAATAATATAAAGAAAAATGTAGTCAGTATAGTGGATAACAAAATGATCATTGCAGTTTTCTTGGCTCTCGGTTGTTCAATTAAATACATTTAATTGAACATTTACATTTTTAGACTGAAAAAAATCTTTTCATGTTTCTAACGTTTATAATTGAATAACATATTTCAGGGTAATATGGAAATGTCAAAACGTAATCTTGGGGATCCCCGTCCGTGCACCGCGATGACAGGTTAAATACAGAACCCCATCCCGTCTTATGACTGCTGCACGTTCACCAGTGCAGATGTGGAGACGCTACACGTCATATGACACCTGGACAGTCCTGCAGGTTGATCCCGAGGGAGAAGCTGAAGCTTTGAGAACTGTGCTTGCCTGATTATCCGGAACATTTCTGCAGCTGTTTCTGTCAGTTTTTGTTTTGAGCTGAATTTTCACCATGTGTGCAGATGTAGTCATACATTAATACACGCAAGACTGCGAAGAAACAGACTCCACCAATGCATGTGAACTACACAGTCTTGTCAGTCAGGCGTACAGCAGACACGCGTACACAAGTACAAATGCGCTCACACAGTAACAACACCCAGCTGTGGAAGCGAGCTTATCATCACAGCTGTCTTACCCAGCACCCTGCCACACACTCCCCCTCCCCTTTCTGTGTGCTCCACCCTCTCTGCGTCGTGTTATTCAGCGTTGATGGATTGATTAGCACAAAAATGACAAATTAACACACGGCCGACAGACTCAAATCTTGACCTTTCATTTGTTACACTGCACATAGTAACTGCTTACAAATGCCCTCAATATCCTTACCAACACACAATCACAAGCACGCTCCTCCCTTTGGTATCCCATTCCCGCCGCTGGTCTCCCAAGTGATACGTATACGTGTGCATGCGTATGTGTTTGTGTGTTGTAGGCGTTTGCCCTATTTTCTTGGTCTTTTTTTAATCAGCCCTCGTGCATTTAAAATCTGGCCCGGGCAGATGGGGAAGGGAGTTTGACCCACTTTGATGGATTCCAGACCGATTAAAAGGATGAGTATGCTTTCGAAAGCAAGAGGTCCCTGTATACCAGGGTGTGTGCTTGTGTGTGCATACAAGAGACAGGAGAAAAAGATTGTATTCATGTGCCAGTATGCAAATAAACATTCATCCTCCACCTTGTTGTTGACAGTGTAGTTATTCCGGAAATTGTAGTGTCAAGATAAAAAAAACCAAATAGCCAATTTCAGCAATCTTTCTACGGCGAACGTAGAAAGATTGTAGCGGGCAATTTTAGCCTCAGTCTTAACAGAGATGTTATAGCTGCAGGGTTATCTGACAAAAACCCTATGCATAAGATAAATATACAAGCAACGAATCAGTTCTGCGAAATGCACAAACTCTACGGGCTGCGCTGATGCAGAGGGAGGTGTGCCTCACTCCCAGTTACAGCCGAAATTCAATTAGATGTTTTGCAAAGCGCTTATTTAAATAGGGGGAAACAAATCACTAAATGCAGCATTTTCTGCCAAATCACCATGCATATAAGTTGAAGATAATATATGTGCTGTGAATTTTTGAATGTATTTGCATGTTAAGTGATCACTGAGAGCGAAACAATGTCTATTATTTTTATTCTAGTTCCACAGCACCTGTTCTTCCCAGACAGCAAGAACAGTGGAATAACAATGGGCACAAGAGCGAAATTACACAGCAGAAGTGTCCATAGATTTTTGCTAGGTACTAGGGCTTGTTCTGGAAAGTGCTGATTCCAGATGATAAAATCGCTCATTAGCAACAATGAGGTGAAGCGTGATGACCACTGAGAGGGAGAGAGATGTCATGGGCTCAGATGCTCTGAGATGGTATATATTTATATTTAAAGGAAAAAGATTATCCAAATGTGAAAATTGAGTTTTATATTTAAATACAAGTATGTATTTAAATATAAATTAAATATATTATTTAATAATAATATTTTTAGCCCAAACTAACTAGTACTGAGACTTTACTTTAGCCAATCTAACAGTTATGCAGAAAAAAACTTGCCTAAAACTTGTCTTCATAAAATATTTTCTTTCCAGTGTAGTAAATTTTTCCAGTGGCATTTAAAAATGAGTAAAACAGAGCAATGTTCGACCTAACACCTGCCATCTGATTTATGGATTTTGCTGACATGGCTGCTTGGGGGAAGCACTAAAGACTAAAATGGGTCTGGGGATTTAAGATTCCTGGGAGAAGGTCTGTGAAAAGGCCATTCTTAAGATACCCAAACTTGCTGTTGTATTCTTACATTTGTGTTATTTTTGGTCACACAAAAATCCTGTATGACAAAATTGTAATATTTTAAAAATAACCAATTATATATTTGTTCATTTGGATTATTACCGTATTTCATAAATGGTAACTGGTAAAAGAAACATGATAACATTTAAACTAGTTTCTAATTTTCTTATTTAAAAAAAAACTACCAACATATTCAAATGGTTGTTTCTTTGTCATGTGCTATATTGATTTGCATAAGATACCCAAAAAAAAGCCTCTTAAAACCTGTTAATTATCTGAGTAATGCTTTAGGAAATGATTTAATGTTTTGTTTTGTCCATGTCCTGAATTTTTTTCCTTTCAATACAAACAATTGGGGAAAGGGATTTTAAAGCAGTGATGAATGGAATGATGGGCTTAATCACTGGTTAGTCCCTTAATGGGATGTTTAGTCTGTAACAAAATGGCCTATGTATAATATTTCCAGTATCATTTATCCTTTAATGCGATGCTGTGATGTCTTTCTCTCTTTATTGCACATCATCCTTTAATCTTCTGCCGTATCGTCGGCTACACGTGTTGAACAGTAAAGCGTATTTGATGCATTACAGAGCTAGTACCTTCACAGACTTTCACACACATGCACGCAGATCCATAATAGATCCCACAGAGATTTTAAAGTGCAGTTGGGAGCACACTCAGGCCAAGCCACTCACTTCACTTCAATAGACTCTAGCATGGCAATAACCTCACTCTTCATTGACGCAATTATGGTGCAACTATTTGCCTAGCTCTGTGCAGCAGTTTGATCTCATTTATCCAGCACTGTGGACTTGAAAGGTGACATTTCCTGTGGGTTTCTTGACAGAATATAAAGCCGTGCGTTTATTTACTAGGCTTGAATCAAAGCAGGACTGATATATATACTTTTTCTATGGAGAAAAAGTATATATAAAAAAACTAGGAGAGGAACTACCAGACCCCCGTCATCAACGAGTGCCCAGTGGAGAGAGTGGACAGCTTCAAATACCTCGGAGTTCACATCACGCAGGACCTGTCATGGTCCTGTCACATCAACACCGTGGTGAAAAAGGCCCGACAGCGTCTCTACCACCTCAGACGCTTGAGAGACTTCCAACTGCCCTCCAAGGTGCTCAGGAACTTTTACTCGTGCACCATAGAGAGCATCCTGACGGGAAACATCTTAACCTGGTTCAGGAACAGCACCATGCAGGACAAACGAGCTCTACAGAGGGTTGTGCGGTCAGCTGAGCGCACCATCCGCTCCGAGCTCCCTGACCTGCACTCAATCTACAGCAGGCGGTGCTGGACCAAGGCCAGGAAGATCGTGAAGGACCTCAGCCATCCCAACAACAGACTGTTCTCTCTGTTGAGGTCAGGAAAGCGATTCCGCTCCCTGAAGACCAACACAGAGAGACTGAGGAGGAGCTTCTTCCCGCAGGCGATACGGTCTCTCAATCACACCACCACACAGTACTGACCCACACATATGGTTCTTACACACACACTGGACTTTCTGGACTTTGTTTTTGCACAACACTGGTCACTATATTCTTCATTTCCGGTTAATACTTGTACAGCTGCTGTTATTGTGTATATATTTACTTATATTTATATTTCTTCATACATTCTTATATAGTTCTATATTGTGTATTTTGTTGTACAGTTATTTTATTTTCAACTTTAATTTATATATTTTATCTTATTCTTCCCAGTTAAATTTACCCTTCATTCTAATTTGTGTTGTACAGTTATTTCATTTTTAACCTTAATTTATATTTTATTCCTTCCTAGTTAAATTTACCCTTTTTAATTTTTCATATTTATTTCCTATCTTATTCATAGCCTTTTCCTTTTTTGTTTTCTTTAGGTCACGAGCAGTTGTCCAAGCATTTCACTACATATCGTACTGTGTATGACTGTGTACGTGACAAATAAAATTTGAATTTGAATTTTGAATTTATGGGCCTCCTGCAGATTTTTAAGTGTTAAAGTGAACTTATTATATTCATTTCCATCTCCTTATTACTACTCTTGGGCTCTACTAGAGGGATTTGGATTTTAAAAGACGTTGGTTGCTAAAATAAAATATAGCCAAAGACTGTAACAGGATATATATGGCAGAAAACCTGAAAAAATAGTTTTGTCCACTTTAAAGATGGTCCCGGAGGTGGACCAAAGAAATTTTGATTCACTTTTAGTGTAATAAGACAGATAAAGTTAAAATAAATAAATAAATAAATAAGAAATGGAACTTTTAAGTATGTACTGAGTATGTGAAGGGATTAAAATATCTGAATACTTTTTAAGTGGGATTTTTTTATTTTTAAAGGAGTAAGAGAAACACCACTTCACTACATGCTCATTCAGCCATTGATGAATGTGTCATTTCCATCCAAATTGCCTGATATCCAGTAGTTTTTTTTTTTTCATCCATATTTTAATCCTCCTCTCTTCTTCCCATACGCACTTGCAGCCCCTGTTCCATAATGCACATAAAAACAGGGGCACATCCTTGGCTCGCCCTGGTAAAAGCGACGTCGTCAGCATATTTGTCAGAGCTGTCATCTAACTTGCTCCCTTATCTCCAGGCCAACTCTCCAGCTGTAAGTGGGCAATATATGAGACGTGTATTTGGAGCACTAAGCAAACTGAAGGCATGGGCAGCAATTAAGAGGTCTGTAATTACAGAAAAGGCTGCCACCTGCTTTAGGTTATCATAGTGCTGATGCTTACAGAAAATCTAAGTTTTGTAATTTGTGTGCATCAGCCATGGGCTTCTGTTGCACCCTGAACTTGTACATAATACATTTTTATTTTTAATGATAAAATAATGTTCCTCCACTTACACTGTCGAGTTTGTTTACACAGAGAAAACTGCCTGCTTGAGTAAAGCAGTAAAGTTTGAATAATTTCTTTGCCAATAGCGTTGAATAAAGTACAAGCCCTGTAGTGTTGGTTACTAGCTTTGGTCACAACTAGATTGCCACAATCACCGGTAGTTTGCATGAAAGACACCAACTTGTTTGCAAAAACTAATATCTAGGCCAGTGTTTCTCAGGTGCTGGATCTCCATAGATCAGTACTGGTCAGGTGTATTGTTGTTAGACTAAACAAATGACCCAGTGAAACATAGAAACTCAGTAACTATATTAATTATAAGACATAAAGAAATTACTGAAAACAGTGGAAACAGAGCTCATGAAGTTAAATAGATGGTTTGTATTTAATAAACTATCATTGAATGAAAGTAAAACAAAATTTATGTTATTTGGAGGTAGTAAAAGTAATATTAAAGTAAAATTGAATTTAAATAATGTTGAAATTGAAAGAGTATATTAGACAATTTTTAGGAGTAATTATTGATGATAAAGTTTGTTGGAAGCCCCACATAGAACATGTGAAACGAAAATTATCCAAGTCTATTTCTATTCTTTATAAAACAAGAGATTTTTTGAATAAGAACTGCCTTTATTTATTGTATACTTCCCTTTGTTTGCCTTATATGACCTACTGTGCAGAAATTTGGGGGAACACATACAAAACATATTTGGATTCAATATTTAAATTGCAAAAAAGAGCTATTAGAATAATAAATAAAGTTGGATATAGGGAGTCCACCAACCAGTTTTTTGTAGGATCATCTATGTTAAAATTCATGGACATTATATATTCTAAAACTTTAGAAATGATATATCGTGTGATGAAAAAGAATGTTCCAATTTGTATTTTAAGTATGTTTCAACTAAGAGATGGAAAATATGATTTAAGGGGGTCTTATAAGTTTGGTTCTCACTTTAGGCATTTCAATGTTAAGTATAGATGTGTGTCAGTGTTGGGAGTGAAATTATGGAATGGACTTAATGATGAACTGAAGATGTGTTTTTCTTTGTCATTCTTCAGGAAGATTTTAAAAATTAGTATTATACAAGGTTATAGAAATTAGGTTTGTTAAAATTTTTTTGTGTTGATTTAATTTCTTGATTTATCATTGATTTCTTTTCAAACTGTTATACAACTTATTTATCAATGCTATTTATTTTCTTGGTTAAGGATTTGATTATTTCTATGGGGGTAAGGGATAGGATAAGTATAAGCCATAAGGCTTCAGCCTATTCCTTTTTCGGTTTCTGTTTGAGTACTTTTATGTAAAATTATAATCTGTTGTTGTTGACTGAAATAAATTTCAATTCAAAAAAAATTCAAAAAAAATTATTTTATTCTTGCACTGGCTGTGGCTGTTCTATTCAGCCTTTGCAGTATCTTAGGCTCAATGATCTGTCTTTTCCCTGCATCTCTCCATCAAAATTTATCATCTGTGGAGCTGAAACTGGAATACCCATTCCACAAAGCAGTCCTCCATGCTGTTTAATTTTATTGCTCCATAATGGGAATAGTTGGGAGGTGTCAAGGGTCTTCCTGTATCCAGTCATTAACTCTACATCTCTATCTCTTTGTCTTACAGCCTCCTTTGCTTCACTGTGATTGCAACATACATTTCTGTTTCACTCAGCTACCCGTCACTGTGCAGGTTGGATTAAAGAGCAAAACAAGAGTCCATTTGGAGGCACATGACTTAGCGTTTTCAATTTACTAAGTAATTAATTCACCCCAAGCTTCTCAAAGGCCTGCTGTGTGTTAGACCTCAGAAATAGTCTGTTACTTTCTCACACACTGCGTCTTTGCAGCATTACATCTCCCCTACAGTCATTCACATGAGGCGATACAGTAGGCAGTGGCCTTTGTGAATAATGCAGTGGCAATAAAATCTCTGCTACATTCAATTACACCAGCTTTGACTGTCTTTTCCTGTTCAGTATGTGTGTAGCTTTGTTAGTGTGTGCATGCTGATAATGCCATGACCAGGCTGTAAACCCAGCAACATTAATTATGCACTGTTTTGCTTCTCTGTTACGCTGCAAGGGTTTTTGGACTGTTACAAACTGCCGTCTGGCTTTTAACTACACTGCCACAGTTTATAAAGTTATTTGAGGGGTCATATGACATCTTTATGATCTTGCTTTCTTGCTGGTCACATATCAGCTCTGACCTTTTGGCTACGTCAAACACCTTGTTTCCTAGCCAATACAATACGCATCATTGATTATGTCAACTAATCGACTAATAGATCTGGCTTGTGGGTTTTCTGGCACCAAGACTTTGGCAGCGGGTCCATTGGGTCTTGGTGGGGTTGATTGGGCATATTCCTGCACATCCTCATGTGGAGGTTGGAGATATCCAAAGGTGTTGGCCCTATTTCTTGAGTTCCTGGGCTGTTTTGCACAACCAAGCTCTACCAGCATAAGATTGGATTTTAACAAGGTGATCAGTGTCATCTACTTTCCCTGCCAGCAGTTTTAATCTTGTTTTCTTGATTTAGAACAAGTTAGAACCAATCAAAGAAAGTAGAAGTGAATTGTAACAATAAATCTATCTGATCTATTACATACAATCTTTGTTAAGTTTACAAGGTTGGAGAGTGTAATGGTTCTTCTTTCTCACATGTTCTGTTTACATATAACTGTGCAGCCATCAAGCAACATGTAAAAAGCACAGGTATTAGACTCAGAGACACTGCTTCTGTAGCTCATAGGTCTGTGTTCCCTGCTGCTACCACCACCCTCTCATCATGCAAAATCAATACAGCCGCTTGGAGGCTCACATGGGATAAACCGCATCGGTTTATCTGGCAGCAAAACTATGAACATGCCTTTTTTTCCCCAAAAGGCATGTTCACAGAGTGCTGAGTGTATGTTCCGAGGAAGCCAGCAGAGATCTTAATTGTCTGATTATCTTCACAGCTCTTCTATCTGATGTCTGGTTGTAGAGACATTGTCGCCTGCTGCTGTGTTTTTGTTTTGTTTTTTTGCTTTTCCTGGAATCCAGCTACAGCCACATTTTTGGAGTCACTTCTTTTCTAAAAAGATCATTTGTGTCAAGAGCCCTGCAGGTGAGCTGGGAGCATATTGCCATTTGGGATTTTTAATGAAAGTGTATAATGTTGCAGCTGGCAATAATTTCCCAATCGAATTTCCCAGAGGAACCCACCCGAGGGATTAATAAAGTTCTATCTTATCTTATCTTATCTTATAAGGCTGAGGACCTGCAGACAAAACATGGGGGAACTCCTGAGCGAGTTTACCAGGGGCTTAGCAATTAACACAGAAAGTTAGGGCAGATTGGATTAGCTACCTTGGTTTTGGTATGGAGGAATCAAATTATTTTGGAGGGTTTTAGAAAGTGAACTCTTCTCCGTTCCAGCATCGTTTCATATTATAATTACAAAAACATGTTGTGTTCAGTTGCTCAATCATTACAGCATGCCTTCCAGCTCTATATATGCATTTTAATGTGTATGGTCTGTCACTGTTTGGAGATTTCCACATGTTTTGAACAACCAGTTCCTGCTTCCAGCTGTAAATGATATGATAATCAGTCTGTGTTTATTGGAAGATTTTTCAATTTCCTTGAAATTGAAATACTGGCTACGTTTTGAGTTGGGTAATCATTGACAGTTTAACATCATATTTCAGTTTGGGAAATGTATATTCCTGTATCAGCACCCAACTTACGTCTCTTTAAGAGCGGTAACGATTATGAAACTAAAACAGAGTCTTGATCTTATACCTGCCTGCTTCTGGCCTACCTGTTGCGACCAGTCTTGAGCTCTAAATACCGCACTGTGCAAAAGTCTTGAGCCACCCAATCATTTCTTTATAGTTTGTTAGAAAAAATGGCGCAAAAAAGCTTGAAAGCCAATGACTGAAATAATTAAATGCAGCCCTAAACCATGATAGAGTCTCCATCATTGCTCCATAAGACCTGTTGCTGCTGATTTTCAGTAAAGTTTTTGGGCAACTTGCCAGACCTCAGTCTTTTCTTTTGGTTTTGGTTCCTTTAAAATGGCTTCTTCACACCTTTCCACTGAGGCCATTTCTGAGGAGGATGGCTCAACTGAAGAACAGAACATGCTAATCTGGTAAAAGCTGTCACAGTTTGACAATCAGGTAAAGAACAAACTAGAAATGCTTCAGAAAAATTGAGTAGCTTTTACTTATTCACAACCCACTCGTGATCAGGCATTTTCCCCCCTTTTCATCTCCCCTATATCAAATACCGGTATGAAGTGGTCTGTGGATTTGGAGATGAGCATAACCCTAACTTTAATGAACTGACAACCACAGAGACCGAGGCGTAAATGCCTCTGGTTATATCCATTCAAAAGCGTCTCTACATTCAGTGCTGATTGGATTCTCCAGGCTTCGGCTATTTTCCTCTTGCAGTTTAGTTTAAGAGTTGCTGTTAAATGTTTCACAGGCTATGGTCTCTGTCTGGAGCTTGTTTGCTCTTGCACCAAAGGTGAAGTGTGTAGTCTAGTGCCTCTTGTGTTAAAAGCTGCGACATTGCTGTATTCAAAATAAACCACGGTTCATTACTGAAGACATTTTCCATGTAAGCAAAGAGGGAGGAGAAACTCTCCAGAGGTTAAATTAAGGATCTATATTTTTAATTTGTCATAGGCTTTTCGGCTTACATTTATGATTAAACTTTGTGACCTATGAAATCATTATAGGTCAAGGAGCAGTGATTGCTTCCCCCCCAAAAAATGCCTCAGACTGATAATTGCAAATTCCAGTGAAATTAAACTATGCCTTATCTTTCTGGAGGGTACTTTAATAAATGGTGGGAGCACTTGGACCCCAGCTTCAAGAGCCTCTTCACACCGTTGCCTTCCGTCTTCGTCTCCGTACGAAAAAGCCTGATACCGACACAAAGCAAGCCACTGACTGATGCTGGCTCTGTGATCTGTGCTAATGTAAGCTGACAGGTATCCTGGCATTGCGTGGCTCTGACCAGGCCCTGTGGCCATGCAGGCCATTCCCACTTACACTGAAGGAGGGAGCACCACCTGCTACACGACGATCGCTTTAACGTGCAACAGAGGCACCGTGCACCCTTGAAAGACTTCAGCATCCACCCTTGGTTGCCGTGGAGACAGTCGCTGCTACTCAGCTCAAACTGGTGGATTGGCTTTGCCACACCCATGGGTGTCTGGAGCGAAAGAGGAGGAAAGAGTTTAGATGAACTGTGCAAAGGAGCAGCTCCCTAAAACCACCATTCAACACATTAAATATTCAGTTACTATTATATTCATCTTAACCACATATGTGTTGTAAGGTTGTCATTACGAAACATAGCTAGTGATTGCAGTGATTTGGTGACCTCTAAAATCAGTGCATCCTTAACTCAGAAATGACAGAATTTTCTACCCATTTAGTAAAAAAATGAACAATGAGCTGATATAGAAGATCTATTGAGGGAAATCAAATCCTTACTTAAGGATACAGGAGATTCTGGATTCTACCATGATACTGCAAGCAAGCATGCACAAAATAACCCAAAAAACAAACTGGTATAAGGTACTGCAGCTTTGTGAGCAGGGGTGGTGGCTGACTTGGCAGCAGTTGGACTCGCTTAGGCGGGTACAACCCCAACGCTTAGCTTTTAAACTTTGACCAAGTTTGACATAGACTTTTTGTAGAGTTGTTAACAGTGATCCGTTCCCAGGAGCAGATTTTAATTCTTCTCATGTGAAGGCTTTTTACAGCAAAGAGCTCAGTGTTACATCATCATTTGTCAGCAGGCACCCTACTATTCACCAGAGGCTCTGTATCTGTATCTTCATGCTGTGACACTGGGGTTTATTTTCACTTTTTCGATACCATTTTCAGCTTCTCTGAATGTTGCTGTCCCTCTTCGCTAAAAAAAACAAAAAGTCACCAAAACACTTAGCCCATTTGTAGTCCATTTAAGCATTTTAATGGTGCGGTAGTTTGCCATCACTGAACTGCTGTGTAGTTCACCTGTGTATGTGTGTGAGTTTTACTCCTGCTATTCCCTTCCTGATTAGATTTCACACTTTCCTGGCAACAGCGATTGCTTTATCCTTGCGTAATGCTGATTTCATGCTTGGCATTCACCTCGCCACAGATGTTGCACCCAGTTTTTTAAGCACCGGTCTTTTCAGTGTTATCTGTTATCTTTTCACTCGCTGTTTATCTTCATTAAATTGTTCACTGGCAGCAAATGGCACGTTATCAAAGAAATTTCAGAGCAAAACTGAATAGTTCCTGCAGAAAGGCAAAGCCATATTACTTTTACATATATTCTGACTCAGTTAAACCTTGTTTGCTTCTTAAAGCACCATTCTTTTTTTTTTTTTTTTTTTTTTTTGCATTTAGAACCACTTGCACACTTTCCTTCAGTTTAATTCATTTAGGGGCAGAAAAGTATTTTGTTGAATGTGAAATGCCACTTAAGTAGTATTAAGTACAATTTTAGGAGCAGTTAGACATTTTCAAGTTTGAATGGACTCTATAAAGCAAAAAACTTTTTCTTTGAAAGCATTTGGAGTTTCTAAGCTTCTACCTTCTAAAACCTTTAACCATTTCTCTGCTTGCTGTTGGCATGAATGCTGAGGAATATACCTAGAAAATCTAAGCTTAACTTTTCCTCTCTGTCCTTTAACAGCTTTGAATTCATGCCATTTACTATGCATGAATTTTATGCAAATGAGAAACCTGAAGTAGAATTTAAAATGCTGAGGTTGTCAAAAATAGAGATAAAAGCTATCACAAATTGACCGTCTCTCAGTTCCCAAGTCAATCTTGTGTCATTTCTGCTTCCATCTCACTCTGTCTGAACTCGCTGTGACCACCAGAAACATTCACGTCCAAATAGATTTCATCTGCTGAAAGGTTCAGTGACCCTTGCCCAATCACAGCAGTTCATTTCAGGCCATTTAGACCTTTTTTTTGTCATGTATGCTTGGAAAAAGTTTGCTTCTTTCCAAATAGTTGCTGGCTTTGTAGATTTCTTTCTTTCTTTCTTTCTTTACTGTTCCCTTTTGAAAATTTTCAGCTAAAAGTAAAACTTGAATAAAACTGCAAAAAATGTTACTATCATGACCCTCAAATTGGGGCTTTTACAGTAATAATAATAATAATGGATACTTTATTGATCCCCATGGGGAAATTACTTGTTTTTCCTCTGCATTTGACCCATTCACTCAGTGAAGCAGTGGGCAGCCACTAAGCAGGCGCCCGGGGAGCAGTGTGTAGGGACGGTACCTTGCTCAGGGGTACCTCAGGGTAGCCGTTAAGTGGATTCGAACCGCCGACCTTCTGATCATGGGGCGACCACTTTACCTACTGAGCTATCCCTGCCCCATTAATTAATAGCTTTAATTTTCAAAATGTGATGTCTAATTTTTAAAGCCTGCCAGTAACACTTAATGTACATATATTTACCATTATCTTGTTGCTTGTTAGGATATATGTTAGTAACATACAAGCAATTTAGCAATCCCTTATTCTACATGATCACATATTCTATACTGGGGCAATAACTTTTTCCTCAGTAACTTCCTAGTTTCTCCCCATTGATACTTTACTTGGTGTAGTTTTATAAGTTTGCAAATCCCCCAAATATTTCTTTTTCCTTAATGATACATAATGCATTTATAAGTCCATTTATTGTTATACTGTGTGGCAACCCATCAGCTATTATCTAATGATCTAGCCTCTGGGCAAGATGGCCAGTCTTGCAGGGGTCTAGTGTGTATTTCTAAGGCTAAGATCTCCTGTTCTGTGTACCAGTTATTGTTTATGAATGAATGTAGATGTATTTTTTATTCTCCACGAATGTGCCATTCACTAACATACATGCAAGGTCATGTTTGATATAATCTCATAAGAATTGCACAAGTTCATTTTAATAACGTGTTTTATTAACCCCATTAGAATGGGTACATAGCTGGATAAATGACCCTTTACAGTCTGAAGCCCTTGGCCAGTGAAAAGTCATTAAGACATTTACCAGAAAATTTAATTTTTTATTTAATTAGTTAGTTATTGAATAAGCATTTACTGGAAAACTGTGATTCTCAGGAGTGGGGACTGTAGGTTTTGTGATGAGAATTAATGTTATTAATCTGCTTCTGGCTTTTGGGTAACATACAAAGATGGATATACAGATAATATACAGACATACAGAAAGTTTTTGTATTTCTATGAGCCAGGCTGTTTTCACTGCTTTTCACTGGCTTGTTTTCCGTGGTAACTTCAATCTAAATTGAACATGTATAGAACATCATGATTTAGTGGTAATTTAGTCGTCTAAATTGCAACTGTGCAAGTAGACTTATCATCATGGAATCTAGGTTGTTTAAATTTAAGATCAATTTAATAATTGAATAAACAAAAAATATGTCAAGCATGAAAATCTGCAAAATGTTTGTCAAAAAGCCCTGACTGAAGAGTTCTCTAACATACAGGCCCACAAGCACCATCATCAATCAGCAACCAGGCTGGGGCAGAGGTCAGGAGGGGGATGGGGTCTGTTTGGTCAGGAGTCCATAGACTAGTCACAGCCAGAAAGTCAATTTGATTAATCTTGGTGGATAATTGCAGTCCCCTCTATTTACACTCAACCAGTTCAAGCCATGAATGTGCCATGATCCCATGTTACATTGTAGGCAGATCCACACATTAGTGTTGGATTTTACAGACATAAGATGATACAGACAAAAACACGTGATATGTATAGTGATGAAGGGGCTGGATGTACAGCAGATTGTTGTCTCTCTATCTCTTTATTCATTTCCTTACAGAGTCTCCAAACAGATCCACTTCCTGTCTGTTCTTCATGATGCTATCAAGCACACAGGAAATAACATGACTTTCTTTTCCGTCAGTCATTTCCCTCACTGCGATACATCAGTCAGCTATGCTTCTGTTTTGATATTTGATGCCGAATTATTTCCATGCCTGTATTGTAAGACTTGTCTATCAGCAGGTTTCACTTTTGCTTTCTGTCATGGTTGTTTTGCTCCCAGCAGTTCACTTCTATCTACCTTCATTTGATCCTGTGACTGCTCATTTGAACTGAAAATGTGATGCTTCAAAGCTAAGAGTGGTGCACTGCTGCACCCGTGAAGACCTTTTGGTGTTTGAAGTAACTTTATTGTGACACCTGTGGAGCGTATCTTCAGAGGAAATCACCTGTTCCATCCTATCTTTTGTTTCGGCTGGCTAATGACTCAGGGAGCCTAAATAAGTCATTTAAGTATTTTCTCACGTTTCCATTCAACCTTAAAGTAGTGGTTTTCTTCTGTACGTGTTGCAGTCATTGGTGTAAAGTAGAGATATGACATGAAAGCCAAAGTTCAATTGCATGCATTAGTGAACCGATCTACGGGAGCATCACTTTGCAGCATTAGTAATACACTACTGAAAATTCCCACTTGCAATTTGATGTTTGGGCGCACTTGTGATAAGCAACATAATCTCAGAAGCAGTGGGATTGAGGAAAACACCCAGGAGACTCCACACAGTTTGTGTGTGTGTGTGTGTGTGTGTGTGTGTGTGTGTGTGTGTGTGTGTGTGTGTGTGTGTGTGTTTTCTGAAAGTTGAAAAGCACGCAATAAACACTCCACTAGGAGATGAAGAAATGCAGCTAAATTGTGAGCAAGTAAAAGAGCTCATTTTGCAGGATTCAATCAAGTAGTCACGTGGATTGTCACTTGAAGTTCTGATCCCTCAAGCTGCATCCACACTGTAAATGACGCAGCAACCAGAGACCATAAAAAGCGAATGATGTTTGGCGACTTCAGGCCATTGCAAGGAAAATAACTGGTGGCTGTCAAAATTGCAAGTAAATGTGAAATTACAGGAGATCAATTGGAGCAACTGATTGACCTATGACCTAATAGTAAATACACTGCAGGGTTACCTAGGCAACTAAAGCATGGAATATCGTTAGGTGACCACCCACCAGCTTTAAACCACACTTCCATTGTGAACATAGCTTTTATGTGCCTTTGGAAATGAAAGCTAGCTGAATTCCCAAAAGTATCCGGACACCAAAGGGTGTCTCCCTCGATGGGTCGGTGATGAGATGAGAAATGCTTTATTTATTTATTTTGTTAAGGGAGTTGAAATGGTAATGAAATAATAATATCTTGCTTCTCTGCCAGACAGATGTATTGTAGAGCGTGTGAAACAGCAACACTTTTTTTTTTTTAAAGCCTCGTCATAAGAGCTATATACATTGTTCCTTTTATTAATTGTGTTTTTTGTAAGGTGACCTTGGGTTTCTGAAAGGCGCCCTCAAATAAAATGTATTATTATTATTATTATTATATGGGCTTGTTTTGTCCTAAAATCTAACTATATACTGCAAAGCAAGCTCATTAAAGCAGAATGCAAAAGAATGGTGGTGCAACACCCGTAATTAGTTCCAAAGTGTTTTCGTTATCAGTTAAATTGGTAATTTTTCTGTGCTGTTCTCCTCGAAACCTCACATGGGGTCTTGACTTTGAGGTTGGGGAAGAATCAGGTTGCATTTTCATGCCAGTCCGTAATGTCTCTACATATCTTTAGCTCCTCTCTATATGTCCGTTACCATCGCTATACTAAAACTTTGATGATGTTTTTATTACAACATGCTGATGTTTTATGAAACATGCCAACTTCAGCTTTTCCCTATTTTGTGTGACCCTTGAAGCATTACATACTAAAAGCGTGTATTTTATTATCTTTAACCCATATGACTGGAGCAAAATTGGCTGATTTTTTTTTTTTTTAAGTATCTATAAGCTTTAAAAACATGAGGTATTAAAATGCATTTGTGCAGTGTAAGATTCTGCACAAACATTATTGTGTCACGTTGTACAGTGCTTTGAAAAAATAGTCTGTTGTACAGCTCTCTCCATGCCTTTTCATACAATATATTACTCGATATGGTTTCTTGGAATTGTTTTTCAAGGTCACATTTGACCTTGGGCACTAATGATGAAGGTCAAAGTCAGATGCTTCACACTCATATCCCCACAGCTTAGTGCAGTGTTGTGAAGTTTGAAGACCATCCACAAAAATCATGGATAAAATAAATAAAGAAACAAATAATTGATTCCCACATTTTGGTGTGGCCGTAGCCTTGACCTTGACCCAATTTACAGCACAATTCAGCTTGAGCCGTTATTGATATCTACCATCACACAAAATTTGAAGATGATGCTGATGATTTTGAAAACTGTTGATGCTAGACTGTTAACAAACAGACAAATAGAAGCTCCCTCCTTTCAGAGGGAGAGCAAAACAGATGAAATATAGATTCCAATAATTTTGATGTTGCATGCACCGTGGGCTCACTGCTGGATTCAGAATCAGTACAATGCTATTTCATCTTTATCTTACCATTTACCATCAACTGTTCTCACACTAAAGAATACTGCAGTAAACATGGCTGTATCAGGCCATTTATAAATGTCAATCACACAGTGAAACGTTACACTAGTTAATGATTTAAAGACAGGAAAAAGATGCAAAGATGAAGTGAGTGTGTAAAATCTATATCTCCGCTGTTGTTGATTAATGGAAGTAGTTTAGTGAACTAGAGTGCAGTAGGCTGGGGTTTCATATTCCAGTCGATATATAATAGGATTTGGCTGGCAATGTGCATTAATTAACACATAATCCAAAGTTTAAACAAGGCCACTGGGGTTGCTTTCCACATTTAGGCCATGCAGTAACTGTAAATGCAGCTGGTAGCAATTGTAGTTGTTTGGAAGAATTGTGACCATGTGAAAGACAAAAGGGCATAGCTATACAATTAGTTTGAGAATTTACAGTATGAGTATTAAAATATGATGTGAGTAAAATTTACTGTTTATTTGACTTGGTTTCATTAAAACTATGAGCTTTACAGAGGATGTTTGGATGTTCATAATATTCTTTTCTCATTTATTAGTCAATGATTTATCAGTGCAGTGACACCAGGATGCCTTTGGGGATTCTCCTCAATTAGCATGGGGCCAATGAGAGCAAGTTGTCGATCCACGTAATGAGATCTTGCATAATGAACATAGTACAAATGCTCTGAAAGCCTCAGTAACCGCACACTTGTTGGGATCAAATGCAGTGTCATGAGGGGGAAAAAAGATGACATACTTAAAAAAGTTAAAAAGAATTGAAATAAGGTTGAATTTCAATCAGTGAATACCATTTCCATAATTCAGTGTCCATGAGTCACTGCTGCTTGCTGTGTTCGCTGTGAATAGCTTTTGCATTTGTGAACAAAGATGAAAAGAGTTTGTTGTGTGAGGCTCCTCCAGGAAATTATCTGTCGACACTTTCCAGCAGTGTGTCTTTCTGAGAAAAGTTGCTTTAGAACTTTCGTGCCCTCTGTGTTGTTTATCAGAAGTTTCATTATCTCTTTACCTTGAGTGTTGCAGGGAGGTCCAGTGAAGCTTGAATGGAATGTGTCTTTGGGAAGGAAACTATTGGAATATTGGATTTGGAAGTGCCGCTTGGTTCTGCATGGCTGAACTGTATCCTTAAGGAAGTGCTGCTGCTGACTTTTTTTTTTAAATGTATTTTTCCTTTTTTTAAATTTTTACATGGCAGACTTGGATCTTTTGAATCTTCACTTCATTCAAGGAAACAGCTCATTCCATCTAGAACTCTAATCACTGAATCTTAATCCAGAGGTGTAAGATGTATCTACCCTTTTAGATAACATAGGCTGTATATAAAAGATGAACATCCCCCAATTTTTAAAAAATGAAGACAGTGCAGAAGCAATGCTGCAATCTTTCTAATGGACACTTCTTTTATCTCCTTGCATAAAGAAATCAGATTATATAGAAGTCAAATAGAAAGCAGCCCTGCTTCTGTCTTGATTTATGCCCTCATCATCACCTTAACCATCTTGGGCCCTGTATGATGAAACAAATTCTCCATTCTCAGCACATCTTAACATTATCTGGCTAACTTTAATGCTTAGTGGTTGATTCATTAATTATTCTTTTCATGTCTGAAATATGTTATCTGTTTTTGCTGCTGCGTTTTTCCTTCTGTTTTTTTTTTTTAGGATCACAGAGTTCATATAAAAAGTTGCTAACACTTACCCAGTACCACAGCCCTGAAGTATTTATTACAATCATATAATTGGGCTTTTAGCTGAGATGCTTTATCTCAGATTCACGAGTAGGCGCTCTGTGTAGGAATTTCTTTAATTGTGGGTTCTTTTCATGGGTGCTTTAAAATCTAGTTTAATGAAAAAGCAAACTTTAAATAGGCACAAATTAAAGGGCTGTAAATTCCTATGTGTCAAATAGAATGATTTTTTTAAATAAAGCTTTCATGCAAACTTGATTTGAAGCTAGGTTGAACAACAATAACATTTCTGTGTTATTTTCGTCTTGGGGACTAAGGATGTCTGACCCCAGCTGAGGTTGCTGCTGGCAGGGATGAATTAAGTATGCAGGCTGAAATTGTGCCATATCTTATGGCTTGCTTGCTGACTGCTCACCTCGGTGACTGCAGCAGCTGATAGGAACTTCTGAGCCCCTGTGGAACAGAACATCAAGTTGATGCATTACTTAGCCACTGTGTCTCTGCAGCATTGTACGTCTTGCCACCTTTCCTGCTTCCGTACAACCCCTGGACATGATCCTAACCTTTACTTTGTCGGTATAGAAAGAAAGAAGGAGGCTGGACCGTAGCTCACATGACTTGGCAAAATACTGCACAGTTTACTTCACCTGTAACAACCTTATTTTTAATAAATCACGGGAAATTAATTGCCATTTTGGGACAATAACATGATTTCTATGAAACCCTGCATAATTTCAGAAAATGAGGCACCGTCCTTTTTCATTTTTTCCATTTGGTTTGGGAAAATTAAGAGTTTCAGTTCTCATTTACACATCAAACTTCCACCTATTACAGTGTTCCTTTTGTGGATCAAAGATCTCTAAATATAGACGATGCACTCACCAGCGGCCAGTTCCCAGGTGACTGTGAAGGGAGAAGGGTCCAACAGACTTGCCAGTTTTAGAACACAGTTATTCAGGGATAATACTGGCATAAAATATTAAAGTTGATGAGGATCTTTCTTTCCCTCCGGTCTTATTTAGTTTAAACCTGTTTTTTTTTTCTTTCTACAGCTAAAGTTTTTCTGTAACTTTTATTTTTGTGATAATGTGACAGTGTATCAAAGGTGCAAGCCCTTCCTTAACCTTTAAATTAATTATTAATGGAGCGCAGTTTTTACTACAATGTCTCTCTGTATTTAATTTTTTTTTTTCAGTGTGTATTTTTAAACATAGTCTTTCACTAATAGATAATGTGATACCATATGTGGGTGGAAAAAAGAGAAAAAACAAAACGGTTTCCAAGGAAACAAATGTAATGCACTGTGTTTTATGTCGAATGTGGATCAGTTCCATAGAAAAGAGAAAGTGTCAGAAACATTATCCTTGACCAGAAAAATGCATCCTCTGGCTGTGTAATGTATCATCCATACTGGTCTCTAAGTAATCATTAATTCTAAATATATGTAATATATCTAAACATCCTCTGGCTACTTTGCCATAGCAAGAAAGGAAGTGGCATGGTGCTTTATAAACAAGTCAGCAGCATGGCATTTACTATTGGGGTGACTCGCCAAACTCATCTGTGCAGCACTATGTAAGGCAAAACCTGGAAAGTGGTTCTTCTGGCAACAAGAAGAACAACTTATTGTAATATTTAAAAACTCTATAAATATGAATGGAAGGGAAATAGAAGTTTGTATAAGCTTGACAGATTTAGTTCAGAAAGAGGATTTCTGCAGTGCAGTTTTGGTAAACCTGTGTGAACTGTAGCCTCAGTTTCCTGATCATAGCTAAAATCAGATGCAGCCAGTGTGTTCTTCTGCTGCTGTAGCCCAAGGTTAGACATGTTGTGCATTCAGAGATGCTCTTCTGAATATCTGGGTTATTACAAGTGGTTATTTGAGTTACTGTTACCTTCTTATTAGCTTGAATTGCTCTATCCGTTATCCTCTGACCTTTTGCCATCAACAAGACACTTCACCCAGGGAGCTGCTGCTCAGTGTTCAATGTGTAGGAAAATCCCAGCAGTTTCTGAAATACTCTGACGTGACAGTCTGGTACCAAAAGCTATGACATTGTCCCTCAAATCACCTTTGTCCACATTTTCAGTTGCTCTGTTTGAACTTCAGCATGTCTACATGCCCAAATGCATTGATCTCCTGCCATGATTATATATATGAGCTATATAAGAGCAGCTGAACAGGTGTATCTAACAAAGTAGCTGGTGACTGTAGATTTTCTTTTATGAAACAGAATATTGGCTTTCTTAATGGTTGAAAAAGTGTATTTTAAAAGAGCTAAAAGAGTGCACAACCCTATATAAATTTCAAGTATGAATCAAGTATGAATGTGTACAATCATTTACTGAGTTGAAGAATGTGGCTCCAGCAATGATTGACTTTCAGTGGAGGGAAAAATCAGTTTTGTCTTCTGCACCATGCAAAAGACAAACAGTTGGAGCACAACAGACGGGAGAGGTCACATGCTTTACTATGGTAACCATGTTCAGAGTAGGATGTTCGTTTCCAAGGTGATATGTGTTGCCACATTGCACATATAGGTAGAGAAGACACTCCACCTCAAGGCGGCCTTGATTTAAAAAATAAATAAATAAAATGCTCCATCAAGTCCTGTTACTGGAAAACGAATGCGTGTCTCATCTGATTGTGATTTTTTTTTTCTCTAAAAATTCTCCTCATCAAAAATCTGCTACTCAAGTGTTTCAGATTGAGACATTCATCCTTAATCTGCAGAACATTTGTGTGATTGAAGCTCACTCAGGAAAAACAGAGGATTATTTCATTCTGTTCACTGGTCTGTTAAATACAGCAAAATATATTCTGCATAGAAACAGCATCCAGTGGAATATAGAAGATCATCCCTAGAGCATGGACATTCATGAAGTACTTTTATTTGTTTTTCATTCTTTCAATCCCTTTCTAATCCAGAGATGCTGAAGATTGCATGCGTGCAAATGGAAACACAGAATTCTTATTCCTTTAAAATGAGTCTGCCTGAAACCCTGCTTTTCTGTATTCAATGCTTATGCTGGCACATTTTCTGCTAATGAATCATTGATGGAGGCCCTCCTCACATGCTATAGGTTCAAAGTAATTTCAGATAGCCTCCTTCTCTTTAACCTTCTCACTACTGAGGTCTTGTGGATTACACAAAGGCTTGTAATATGTCGGGCATGCTTATAGCATTTTGAGATTCTAGTTTTAATTAAGGGCTTTTGTCTGGGAAACACTACACCAGTGTTAATGAAAGGGACAACCGGGGGGGGGACTAAGAGGGGATAAAAATAGCAGCTAGGATTCCCTGTCGGGTTGGAGCCAAACTCACAGCAGATCACGCCAACTGATTAGCATAGACATGCTCCTGTGCCTGTGGATGCAGATGTGCATCAGTGATGACAGTGTATACAGAAGAACATGGATTTTCCATTAAACACAAATAGAGATACAAGTAATGCAAATGACAGCCTAGTATGTTTATTTATGTTTACATAGCTGCATAGATTCAAAGGGGGGAAAAAAGACCATGGTAGGTCTGTATCTCATACATTTTGCACCAATTCTAACAGAAATTAATTTTGAGTTAAAATGGTTATAGGTGAAAGATGACTTATTGAAGGAATAGATGATTAAAACTGCAGTAGCCAACAAGTTTTTGCCATCAATGGCCAAATATCCTTCAAACATACAATAGTTCAAATGGTTTGAGTAATAAGACTCAATGAAACTCACCTGTAGTCTCGTTTTCTGATTAAATTAAGAGTTAAGAAAGTTTAGGGGTTTAGACGTGGGCTGGACTCGGGACAACAGGATGATATTCACAGGTAGGCAGACTTGGGCAGGTACTGGAGCCTAGGACAGGAAGTTTGTCCACAGGAAGCTGAGATAAGAGTTACTGAAATAATCGTTGACTAATCAAAGAAAAATTGAGTACCAAAATAATCTTTTCATCTGTGTAACCCCATCAGTAATTTCCATCCAAGATTTTCTCTTCCCATCACATGGAGTGTAACTTCTGCTATATATATGTGGTCCTAAACTGTTGGGAAAATTATAACATTAACTTTAATATGTGTTATAATATCCTAAAACACCGGAACTTGTCCCTTTTAAATTCAGAGATTTATGTTCTATAACAGTGTAACAGACCTCAGTGGCAGATTAAGAGCCCTTACAGTATGTTGTGGCTGCTTTCCAGTTGTACACTTCGTAATAGCTTCAGCTATTACGGCAGAAGTGAAATGATCTGTGCCAGCATTCTTTACAGAGGAGAATGGATGTTTATTCAGACTTATAAGAATATAAGTTTACATCCTTCAAGGTTTTTCCTTTACGGTGAGACAAATAATGCTCAAAGTCTTTCTATCCTAACGCAAAGTGAATGGAAGTGTTGTGACTTTAAAAATAACCACGAGATTTCTAATAAAAAGAAAAAAACTATACCTGTGAGACTAGCAAGAACATGCAGCATCATATCCCCTCTGACAGCAATGTTTCTGAAACAGTCTGTTTGAACTGCACTGATATTGTGTTTACCTTCTATTATTACGCATGCTACATGTAGAAAAAGACTGCGCATGCTAAAGAACAAGAAAGAAATCAAGCTTAATATATACATTTGATGTACAGGGTGGGCCATTTATATGGATACACCGTAATAACATGGGAATGGTTGGTGATATTAAAGTCCTGTTTGTGGCACATTAGTATATGTGAGGGGACAAACTCCTCAAGATGGGTGGTGATCATGGTGGCCATTTTGAAGTCGGCCATCTTGGATACAACTTTTGTTTTTCCAATAGGAAGAGGGCCATGTGACACATCAAAGTTATTAGTAATGTCACAAGAAAAACAATGGTGTGCTTGGTTTCGACGTAACTTTATTCTTTCATGAGTTATTTCAAGCTTCTCTATGTTCACAGCCATTGACATGTCGAAGAGGTTAAGATGCGAGGAGCGGATCGAAATTGTGTCGATATCTGGTGAATGCAGTAACTGGGTCATTGCAGCAGATTTCAATGCAAGACACCCTACGAGACCACCCATCTCCCATGCTACAGTTAGCAAACTGCTTGCTAAGTTTCGTGAAACTGGTTGTGTTGGATTTGCCAAAATGTGGATGCAAGAAAACTCTGTCACTAATGAAGAAACATGGCTGTCCTAGCTTCATTCAGCAAGAGCCCACAGCGTAGCACTCGCCGCATGTCACTGGAGAGTGGCATTAGTCGAACATCCCTTTCGGCGGATATTAGCTACTCACAAATGGCACCCTTACAAACTCCAGCTACTGCAGCATCTCAACGAGGATGAACCAGATCGGCGCACAGAATTTGCAGAATGAGCAAAGCAAAAATTGGAACAGGACCCTCAGTTCACGTAGATGATTTTGTTCAGTGATGAGGCAAACTTTTATGTGAGTGGTGAAGTTAACAAACAAAACCACCGCTATTGGTCTGACACTAACCCACACTGGATGGATCCCTCCAAGAAGACAAAATGCTACATGATGATGTGTTTCCCTCTTCCCTGTTTCCTGGAAAGTGGATTGGTCGTCGTGGGCCAGTTGAATGGCCCCCAAGGTCTCCCGATCTGACCCCCTTAGACTTTTATCTTTGGGGTCATCTGAAGGCAATTGTCTATGGTGTGAAGATACGAGATGTGCAGCACCTGAAACTACAGATACTGGACGCCTGTGCGGCATTTCTCCTGCGGTGTTGCTATCAGTGTGTGAAGAGTGGGAGAAGAGGGTTGCATTGACAATCCAACACAATGGGCAGCACATTGAACACATTTTTATAAGTGGTCAGAAACTTGTAAATAACTCATGAAAGAATAAAGTTATGTTGAAACCAAGCACACCATTGTTTTTCTTGTGATATTACTAATAACTTTGATGTGTCACATGGCCCTCTTCCTATTGGAAAAACAAAAGTTGTATCCAAGATGGCCGACTTCAAAATGGCCACCATGATCACCACCCATCTTGAGGAGTTTGCCCCCTCACATATACTAATGTGCCACAAACAGGACTTTAATATCACCAACCATTCCCATGTTATTACGGTGTATCCATATAAATGGCCCACCCTGTATTATGCTTTTCAACTACTGACTGTTAGCTCAGTTTGTTGTGATTAAGGTAGCAAAATTAATAGCTTTCCAACAATCAGCTCAACAACCTCCTTGGCTGTAAAATAAAACGTGGTTTTTCTGTATTAAAGCATAAAAGCATTCATTATCTTGCAAGCGGGGAATAAACTCTAAATTAAACTTCACAGAGTAAATTCTCAGAACAAGAAAATAAACAGATCGTTTAGTTTTGTTATATTAAACACTTTGAGTGATTCTGATTGACATCACCCTAGTTTATAAATAACTGAATAGTAGCAATACTGAAAATATTTTTTGTGAAAATCATAAAATATGTAAGGCTTCAGATCAAGTTAATTCAATAATGTCATGTCTATGGACACTAACCACTGTGACTTGCATCTAGCATCTGGCACCCCAACAGCACACGAGAGCGCTTGTTGCATATGTGTCAAATAAGTATTGCCTGCACACTGAGACAGAGCTGGCAGCACAGTCGCTGTCGAGTTTTGAGGGAGAGTTGGCAGCCCTCGAATGCCAGAGATTTCTGACACAAATCTGACAACACCAGTGACCCATGAGAATTCAGACACGTATCTGGCAACACTTCATCTCAGCAGGGTTCGCTCCACATGGCGCATCTTGATCTGGCATCGCTGTAGCCTCCAAGAACTGCAGGGAAGCAGACCGATGCAGAGGACTGAGCTGGCAGCCGTCTACGACTGGCCAGTTTCTGCCACCGTGTTTGTTTCGCCTTTTGGAATTTAACGCAAAGTTGTGGAGTATTTTCACAATTAGTCATGTACTACTACGTAAAGGATTTCTTCAACATTATGTTTGTTCAGAATGTCAGCTGTGCTGTGAAGATGTGACAAGTTATGAAATATGATTCCCTCTCATGTTTCACTAATAGATATTGTCCGGTAAAAAGCAATTTACATACTCTGATATATCACGATGCAGCTGGTAAGGCAAGGAAATGGCAAGGTAGAAGCAGAAGCAAAAAAGAGGATTGCTGCCAAGCAAAGCTGGGTATAATAATCTAGGTTTCTAATACTGCAAGGCCAGCTCTGCAAATGTTTCATGACAAATTTAAAGCTTCTTTCTTAATTGAGAACATACAGTGCTTATGTGTGTGTAAGGTGTGTAAATGCCCTTGCAAATGCCCTCTGTTTAAACAGACGGCTCGTTGGCTAATGATTAGAAATAAATCTATGGGCAGTAATCTAATGAGTGCTAAAGAAAACCAGATGTGTAAAGAAACAAGGTAAAGGACTCAATCGAAAAGGCAGTTCTTACAACAATGGAGCAGCAGAACAATAGGGAAGGCTTGTAGAGTTATGCAGCATAGACTCAGCTTGCTGATTCGTGGTTTGCTTTGTGCACGTGTTGTTTTGCAGTGTTATGGGAGACTGAGTCTTTAACTAAAAGCTCATACAGTAGGTGTAATGCAGGTAGATTTGTTACAAATGGCATCTAGCATCATTTGCACCCCTGAGTCTTAAGTGTCAGCATGTAGACAGACCACCCCCCCGCCCGCAACGAATTTCCAAGGCATGTTTTGCTGTCGTGCTTTTCCTCGACAGTGCACTCTGCAGCAGATCAGCCTTTCTTTACCCTTGAAGTGACCCTGTTTCGACATCAAGATGCCACCAGGGAGCCACTGTACTTGTTTGTGTCCTCTGAGAATGCTGTAGTGCTTCTTGCTCTCTTATTCTGGATATATATTGAGCTGCATATTGCATTGCCCTGCATATTGTATGTGCTATATGCCTTGAGCATCACCCCACCACACTGGCAGAGAAGTCTTTTTATGTCGTGTGTGTCTGTTTGAAGTTGTTAGGAACTGCTCATATATATGCTAAAGATCGCACAATTCTGATATGTCATGCATGTGTGAAGTACGTAAAATAAAAACGTCCCTGCACAGGTTAGCATAGAACAAGAAGCATATTTCCTAGATGAAAATGTTAAGTATGGACATCTCATGCCCTTGTTTATTGTTGCACTCTGAACTTGTGGCTCAGGGCTGAACCTCTGCAATGCTCTGTGAGTTGAACCAAAACTGAGAGCAAGTCCACTCGGTTGGCATGTCGACTGCATGACAGAGAGAGTGTGTGACTGCTGTGAAGTAATCCTCTCTTGTGCACCAATACAGCTTTGTCCGAGCCTGGCCAGTGCTGCGGCAAACAAACAATGACTCGTGGGTGTTCTTTGTCAGTGCAGAAACTGGAACGTATTTGGATGAGTTCTCATTTTTCTTTGAATATTTTTCTTTTTCTTTCCAGTTGTTGTGGATTTGTTGCCAAAATTTAGTCTCTCTGATATTCCATGCTCTGTCACCACAGGAGCATTTGTCAAACTCCCTTTTGAAATTCATATTAATGTTAAACTTGCATCCTTTTCATGTCACGGTAGAGCAGGAAGCTTGATGGGCCTTACTGTAGTACTGAAAAAGGTAGTCAGCTCATTCTTTCTTCCCTCTTTAAGATTATGCCTAAAAATAAATAAATAAATGAAAGTGTGCTGCAAAATATTTCATGCAAGTTGAATGAATAGATTTTGGGGGGTTTTTTGCAAGGAAAATGTGGACTGTTGTGTTAACCATAGTTTTTATTGAAATTAAACTTGGATCTGTTAAAAAAAACACTGTTTAATAATATAGTTAGAGGACAATGAACGCTGAGCTATGTCACATTCATGGACTGTATACAAAAGATGGACATAACCACGGCCATGATAACATTTATTGATTTCTGGATAACTGTGAATTAGTGCAAGCAAATATATTTTTGGAGCACCTCTGTTGGTCTGTCGTCACTTTTGAATTCAGTCTCAAGTGGCCACTTCAGGAACTGCAGTTGGGGCCTTTCCTTGTTTTAAAAAGATTTTGTCTTTGTAAGAAAGACTCCATGTTTCAAACCTGCATCTTGCAGATTTTCCATTGGCTCTATCGCACTTATTGCCTTTAAAGAAGGAGTTAGCTTAATTGATGTCACCTGCCTGGTCGGTGGAGTCCCATCATCAAATTGAACATTTTGGATTTTGTTTATTGAAAACAGACATCACAAATGAAAACCAAGGACAGTTATATTCTCACATTTTAGGGAGTTGTTAATTGCAGGACTTGTTATACTCACTACAACAAAATAAACAACATA
Organism: Aulonocara sp. 'chitande type north' Nkhata Bay; assembly: GCF_057382095.1. Taxonomy (NCBI): domain Eukaryota; kingdom Metazoa; phylum Chordata; class Actinopteri; order Cichliformes; family Cichlidae; genus Aulonocara; species Aulonocara sp. 'chitande type north' Nkhata Bay. The sequence continues at coordinate 26,516,495 of NC_141360.1, read as the reverse complement.
CTATATTAATAAGATACTAATATCTAGTATTAGAGACCAGGAGTTCATAAGGAAAGTTTTTATAAGGTCATAAATCCCGTTTTTGCTATTGATGTCTCTATAGTTGGACTTTCACCCCCAGGCGGCCATTAGAAAGAGGCGATTTACTTGTCAGACCTGGCTGGCCCGTCCGTCATTTATATACAGATCATAGTGCTACTGTAGTAACTAAATTACATTTTAGATGTAAAATTCATGAAGTGCCCATTTATGATTATTGCCTAGTTAATGTGATTTTATAGTCTACTTTTAAGATTTCATTTAAGCATGAGGATGTTTCATTTGTTAAATTCTAAAATACGTAAGTAATAGCTCCTTCAAATGTGACTGTAACCTAATCAATCTTAGGAAAGATTTTACAAAATTAAATGATGATTGAATATTTTCTGTTTTGGTTTGTTTTGGTTTTTTTGGCCTGGACTAATAGAACATATATAAACAATTCACCTGTGCTCACCTGTCAAGTGCAAGAGAAGGTGATGTTGTATCTTGGAGCTTGCAAGCTTTGTGTTGTGGTGTGAAAGATGCTGCTTGTAATGGGGCACTGGCACCAAAACCAGGCAAGCGGGCATAGCTAAACATCTGGCCACTGTGCCCCCAAGGAGCTCAGGAACATTAGCCTCCCAAGGACAGCCTTTGTGGTCTGTGCAGCCACTGTGTGTGTGTGTGTGGGTGTGTGGGTGTGGGTGCTTGCACACGCATGGCTTCCCTACCCTCTTATAATCAGTCCAGACAAGGCAAAGGAAAGTTGTCTCATCATCAAAACTCATTTCAAATTCAGAGCATAAAAAACTTTATTATTGCCCATTATCACGACCCCTGCTGGAACCAATGGCAGTCGTTTTATAGCTCTAACAAGAAATGTGATCATACTATTGAGACATTGCTCGGGTGCTAATACGTGCAGTCAGCACAGAGCAGCTGTTGCGCATTCATGGTTGGGGTGCTTTTTTGCTACCTTGGTCCATCCACACTTCCTTATCTCAGCACCTCTGCTATTATCATGCCTTTCTGCTTCAGTCTGTGCTAGATGTTCTCTCCCCACTGCATAGCTTGGTCTGCTCTGTAAATGCACAGAATCACCCACAAGTGTGAACTTTAAATGTCCCAAACAACTGTTTGTTCCCATACAAAGGGAAAGAATAGTTTGGATCAGTGAATGCCGTTTCCTGAATGCAAGCTGACTCTCTAGGTGGCCTCCTTCATGCTACAGACCTTTTAGAAAATGCCAGAGATTCACAGCACCAGGCCTTCAACATTAATTCATTTTGATCATCACCAGAGGCCATTTGACTTTCAGTGTGTACCTGCAGAGAGACGGAGAGAAGGGGGAAGGAGCTATTGTTTGTGTACATGTAAGAAAATGTCTTGTTTTCTCGTCTTCAGAACAAATAAAGTACTTGCCCAAGTGAAAAAGTCATTAGGTTTACATTTATGTGTTTTTACTTCTGTCTATAGTGTTTTATAATGTGTATCAGCATGACAAAACCCCTACCCTGAGTGGTTTGACCTTTAAAAGTCGGCACTGCTGCTACCCAACAGCATGGATGAGTATGGACATGAGTATGAGTATTTGGGGATTATATGAATGGGTATTTCTGCATCAATATTTGAACCAACCTTGGTCAGAGCCTGCCTCATTGAAAGCCCATGGGGCACCTTGGATATCATCACGCTGCACGTCTGTCACTCTGATTTTCATTTGAGTCCACATAATTTATGTAGGAACCCTGTGATCTGCGTCCGAGTTAAGTATCCATAAGGCGATGCAGGAGAGAGGGCTGGAGGAGAGTGATAACGCAGTCAGCACCAACACAGCTCAGATGATTGGAGAAGACAAGAGTTTTTGGGGGGGGGGGAAGAGTTGAAATTTTATATCAGTGATGACCTTAAAGCTAACAGGCCTTGTTTTGTCGCTTTTAACCATATTGCATTCTTTTTTCGCTCGTTCGAATTTGCTGAGCTAATAATTGTTTATTCATGCTGTTTGATATTTATAAGCCATTTAAGTTTAACAAGGTGTATATGACTATTTAGACACAAATACTACCGCCTACATTTTTCTTTTTTTATAGTTCACCATAACTTACATCTGACATTATAATTACCTTACCTCTTTGGTCTCCTCAGATAGCTGTAAATGTTAATGGCGAGTCTTAACTTCCATACATAAGAAATTAATCCTAGTTGAGCGCTCCACAGAAGCAGTTAAAACTTTTTCTGTCTGTCCAGCACATTAGTCATTTCATTTACACAAATTTTAAAAAAAAACAAAAAACTTTTTGTCTTTGTACAGTATCTTTGCCCTACTGTATCTTGCATTCAAGGATTTCTCGATTAGATTTTTGAGATTCTAAGTGGGTTATTTCAAGGCTTTTCAGCCTTCTATTTAGATAAAACACCCAGGCCACAAAGCAAGAGAGGCCAGGGAAATGTCACGGGGTTAAGAGAGTACAAATCAGCAATGTCAGGTCTACTGCATTTGTTGGCTACTAATCTGATCGGGATTTACGTCTTTCTGGCTAATTACAGGAGCTTCTTCAACACAGCGTTGGATTCTGTTGGAAGCATCTTCACACCGCCTTAAAGCTCCTGCAGTGTGGAATTGGTTTTTCTTTATCTAACCAATCTTGTTTATATCAGTGAAAACTAAACATCAGATGGTGCATCCTCCTTTGATACACGGACGGTGTTTTGTTGTCATGGATGTTGTCTACATGGACAGGGAATGAATCATCAGTCCTTGAAAAGCCCACCCTCTCTGCCCACTGTAATCTTTGTAAATCCCACCACTTGTTTGATGAATTTTTCAAATGTGGCATCTCGCCTACACCAAACTGGTCTGTTGCTCAGTTGGTATCTGCCGAATTAAAATTGCCTCGCTTATCTGGCAACTGGACTTTGATTTACTACACTGAAGCACATGTTCTGTGGCATTTATCTCAGTAATGTCCAGTCTCCTGTCATGTAATTGTAGTAACAATTGATTAGTCTCATTCTGAGCGTCTAGTGTTGTGGAGCATGGCTTTATCTAAGTCGATCAGTTGCCCGTTTAGTTTCGTTATCACAAACAGTTTCTGTTTTCACCTTCTTTAATGTTACCATTTGCCGTTTTTGTCTCTTTTTAAACCTTCAACCATGAATGCCCCCTGTGCACGACCAGATCGCATTTGTTAAAATAGCAACCTTCAAAAGTGGAAAGTTGGTAAGCACAGCACATTCACTGAAGAGGCAATCTAGTGCTTCAATGGCTGGATGAAGGGATGGAGGATTGTTTTGCTGTAGTTCGGATAAATTCAGTAGAGTTGGAGGTGAGAATTTTTATGTTAAATGACATAAGTATCATTGACTCATTGTTATCGGACTGTTATTTCTGCTGTAATTTACCCATTTGAGCATTTGAGCAGCCAAACACGCTCAAAGAAAAACCAACACAAAAAGTGATCAAATTCATGAGTATTCTCTCAGCCTGTGAGCATGTTTACACTGTTGTTTAAAATAAAACCAACTAAAAAGAAACCTACAGAGCCAGAGGGTTTGACATTAGCAGTAATAAATATTAGTTGCAGCTCTCCACAGACATCCTACTTTGCAGCTAAGCCAACATAGGATGACACTGGGTCACCAGCCAATGAACAGACAACATGAATGAGCCACCCTGCTGCTGTTTTGTCCCTGACAAAACAACTTTCTGGGTGTTCTTTGGTCCATGTGTAATGCAGGATAGATGCTTTGACATTTCGGGCTATGCTTGTTTGGGTGTTTCACAGCCATGTGCAGCTTTGTTGTTGCCTGGATGCCTGATGTTATTGGCTCCAAATGAGAAGACTAGCCAACATTACATGTGGAAAACAGAGAGTAGGCATTCTCGTTTGGTAATAAAATGCGCTCCCCCTCCTTGACCTTTCTAATACGTGCACAGCATCGCCATGCATTGCAGTGGCATCAATTTATCACTGTACCATACGCTAGAGCTGAATGTGTCAAGTCCAGAGCTCACACATTGGAGAAGAGATGTATCTTGGATGCTTACTTTCATAGCCTCTTCCATATGAAAGTCAAATAAACTTTCTTATTATTCAGCTCATTGCTCCTTTACCTTGACCTTGCTATCTGCAGACAGACAGAAATCCCCAGACATGTACACACTACATGCACACGCTCAAGTTTAGGTAGATCTCTTATGTGTAAGAGGAGCTTACGTCTTCTTTTGCAAAGCATCTGATTTTCATAGTATATCTGTAACAGTTATTCCTATTGATATGTCTTTTAAACTAGAAGATGGAGACTGAATATCCAGAGCCTATAAAAGTATTGTTTCTTCTCAAATACTATGAATATTCAAGTGGTACGCAGTGTGCTGCAGCACGAACAGCTAGAAATGGTAGTATACTTTCTTTTGCCCTCTCTTAGAGTTGGGCCTCAGTCACAAAGACCAATCAGCAAACCAATCAGTGACCCCCGGCAATCCCTGCTCACTTGGGGAAAAATGACTCCCCCGACTGGTTAGTGAGTTATTATCCGATGACCATACCCTTGATAATCCTTTCTGACTCTAATAATGACCATAATTTATTAAATTAGCTTTATATTTTATTTAATATGGCCTAAAACTAGCAATCGAGCTCATGAAGAAATTAAGAAAGCTTTTTCTTACTTTGAAGATTGTCATCAGTTCACCTTCTAGGCAGACTTCTCTCTTATGCCTCTTGTGACTTTTTATCAGAGAATCACATTTTATTTTCTAATTCAATTATCTAAAGATCTGAATCCAATTTATTGGCCAAGTATGTGTGTGTGTGTATATATATACAAGGAACTGGGCTCCATTTTTTTTTCTTTATTCCCAATATACAGGGTGGGCCATTAATATGGATACCGTAATAACATGGGAATGGTTGTGGCACATTAGTATATGTGAGGGGGCAAACTCCTCAAGATGGGTGGTGACCATTTAGAAGTCGGCCATCTTGGATACAACTTTTGTTTTTCCAACAGGAAGAGGGCCATGTGACACATCAAACTTATTGGTAATGTCACAAGAAAAACAATGGTGTGCTTGGTTTCAACGTAACTTTATTCTTTCATCGGTTATTTACAAGTTTCTGACCACTTATAAAATCTGTTCAATGTGCTGCCCATTGTGTTGGATTGTCAATGCAACCCTCTTCTCCCACTTCAACTGGCCCACGACGACCAATCCACTTTCCAGGAAACTGTTCATCTAGGAATGGTCGGACCTGGCACCCATAATGTGGTGGTGCATCATCTTGCTGGAAAAACTCAGGGAACGTGCCTGCTTCAGTGCATAAAGAGGGAAACACATCATCATGTAGCATTTTGTCTTCTTGGAGGGATCCATCCAGTGTGGGTTAGTGTCAGACCAATAGCGGTGGTTTTGTTTGTTAACTTCACCATTCACATAAAAGTTTGCCTCATCACTGAACAAAATCTTCTACGTGAACTGAGGGTCTTGTTCCAATTTTTGTTTTTCCCATTCTGCAAATTCTGTGCACCGATCTGGGTCATCCTCGTTGAGATGCTGCAGTAGCTGGAGTTTGTAAGGGTGCCATTTGTGAGTAGCTAATATCCGCCGAAGGGATGTTTGACTAATGCCACTCTCCAGTGACATGCGGCGAGTGCTACACTGTGGGCTCTTGCTGAATGAAGCTAGGACAGCCACTGATGTTTCTTCATTAACTGAACTAGTTTCACGAAACTTAGCAAGCAGTTTGTTAACTGTAGCATGGGAGATGGGTGGTCTCGTAGGGTGTCTTGCATTGAAATCTGTAGAGTACTTAACAGAATAGACAAAGAAGATGTTAACAAAAGGGTTTAGAAACCCCTTCGAGAGACGAGCAAACTATTATCAATTTAAACAAAAAGATCAACCATATTAACACATTCAGATTAGATGGGGAAATTGAGGTTTAAAGCAATAAAAGTAAAAGAATTATAATAAAGAATAAAAACAGCAACTGAAAAGGGATTTTAAAAAAGACAATAAAAAGTTAATAAAATGTAAAATCTGATAAACCCAGTTACATAAAGATGTTTTTAAGAGGTGATATACTGATCCTGCTGGCAGGTTATTCCACATCCGAAAGCCCTTAATGTTAAAAGCCACGGACACTTTTGGATTTAAACAAATCACCTGTTTTAGTAATGTATGATGATTTGAAATGGGCTTATTATGTATTTTCAGTATTTTCTGTTTTATTAGAGTGATAGATGAGCATGTTAAATATGGTGAGTTCAAAGTTTCTGCACTAAAGCAAATTTTTTTCTCCTCTTAGCATCATCTGACATCAGTAAAAGTGGATATTCCTAATATGGTCATTTCAAAACAGCCCCACCCTCCTTCTTCTTTTTACCGTGGGTAGCCAATCAGAAGAAAGATGAAAAGAGAGCTCTAAAAAATTATAAGATTAACTATAAGATTAATAATACTTCTTTTAAAACAAACAAAAAAAAACTGTGACTCGAGTGAAACTACTCTTGTATAGCTGAAAACTGATTGATAGCTCCTTTGTAAACATAGTATTATATGTTGAGGTGAAAAACCTCTTTCATTTAGAATCTATAGTGAGACTCATTCTTATATTTCCTTGAAGACGAGCAAATTTTCACAAATTTTAGTCATACGCGGCTCACATTCTCATGGATTCTGCAGGTTAGAGGTTTAAAGCCAGCGCTGTGATGAAAGGCTATGGGAGTGTGACAGGTCCTCGTACTGGAGTTCACAGGGATCAGAATTAGTTATTAGGCACTTGAAGGGCAGTAAATTGCCAGGCTGTATTTTCCACTTTCAGATTTATGATTTGGCCTCAAGGGGCCTTTACAGCACAGACAACCTCTGTTACCTTGCCAACAAAAGGTTATTGTAAATCACACCTTTCCTACCCTCAACACCATCACACTCTCTCTTTCTCGCACACTCATTCACTCACACACACACAACTATTTACACAAACACCTGTAGTGACCTTTCATGTGTTTTTTTTTTTTTCTTCAGTCAGACGTTTATGTTGGCTGTTCTTCACCTGAGGCGATCCTTTCCTATCTACAAGTGCATGTTTTCTTTTTTCTTCATTTTATTACTGTTTTTTTTATATATATTGTCATTAAAATTTAAATTCATAGCCGAGCGATACAAGCTCTTTGTTTACCATCCTAGCTCTTTTGTCTCCTTTACCTTTGTTTATTAAACAGTTTGTCCAAATAAAAAATAATAATAATAACAGGCAATTACACACAAAAAAATTAAAATAAAATAAAAAATAATAATAATAACAGGCAATTACACACAAAAAAAATTAAAATAAAATAAATAATAATAATAATCAGGGCATTAAAAGTGAATTTAGTTGTCGATCCATTCATTGCTGGCATGTTTCAAATTTAAAACCTATGACTATGTGTTGGTAGTCCTATAGTGCTATACTCTTTTTGCATTCATAGTGAATCATTGTACTTCATGGTGTTTGGTCTGAGCCACTGCTTGAAGCTGTGATGGCTTCAGAACACGATGTTGGAGGAATGAGCGAGCCCACAAATACTGCAATATTAATGCCTTTGAGGTTCTCAGACACAGTAGGTTCTGGAAGTACTAGACAGCGTGACAGCAGTGGCTCAGTTGTCAGTAGAGTCTGTGGGTGTCCTTGGTGTTGCACAGATTAAAGACAGCTACACTGTTGCTTAAAGAGAACTCACTGATGAAAGCATGCTGGATGCTGATGCAACAGTCACCTACCTTTAACTCACCTGTGTGTTACAATGAAGCAGACGCTGTGTTCGCTCCGCGTGGATAACCTTCTTGAATATTTAAAGCTGAGGAAATGAGATTACTGGCTGAGCTTTTATTCTTATATCGCTCTTCTGCAAGGCATGTATGGCTCCTGAGTGTCCGATCTACAATCTCTGTGACCAGTCCCTGTTCATGAGCAAGATGTAGGCCAAGAGTATAGCTGGCAGGGGCCCTCGGTGGATTGGTGTTGTTTCTGCTCAATGTTTAAATTAAGTAATACATCTACTAGATGAATTAAATAAAGTGTATTAAAGTGTATTCAGTTAACTCCCAAGGTTTTACTTATCAGAATATAATAAATTAAAAAATCAGGTTCTTACAAGGTTCTAAAAATATTTAAATCCAACGTCAATGGCATATCACACCACTTCATTATATATTTAACAAAAACTAAGCCAGCTAACCTAAGTGAACCCTATGATTCAGTCACCCTTAGAACCAACTTTAGCAGCAATACATTGTTTTCATTCTCATCTCATTATCATTTCAAATTGAAGTAAATGTTTCTCACATTGTCTTGGTGAAATTCTGGCCCACTCTTCTTCACAATGTTACTGTAATTCATTGGGGTTTGCAGGCTTTTATGCGTAACTCTCTTAAAGTCCTCCTACACAATTTCAATCAAGCTGACATCTGGGCTTTGACTGGGCTATTACAAGTTTTTTTTTCAGCTATTATGTTATAGATTTGCTGCTGTGCTTGAGATCATTGTTCAGTTGGATCACACATTTTTTTGTCAGCTTTCAGACAGATGGCCTCACATTTGAATACTTTGGTATACAGAGGGGTTCATGTTGCCCATGTCCTATTGCATCAAAACAAGCCCAAATCATCACCCCTCCACCACCATGCTTTATAGTTGGTCTGAAGTGTTCGTGCTGATGTGCTTTGTTGGATTTTCCCCAAATGTGGTGCTGTGCATTGCAACCACATCTCCACTTTGGTCTTGTCTCTCCTAAGGACATTGTTCCAAATGTCTGTTCAGATGCAACCTTGGAGACATAAGGCAGGTCCCACTTACACAAACAGTAAGTGGGAAGCAGAGATCCAACTTGTTGTCATGTTCCCAGATCAAAATATACTGCACACCAACAGGAACATTGCTCTAATTAACATTTAAACAACACTCATTAATTGTGACAGAAGGTCACAGTGACCTATTGCTTGTCAAACCTCAGAAACACAAATGCTGAAAATAACATCCACACCAATCATTGTCTAAATACAATACAATATATGTACAATATAAGAGAAATGAACATCAGGCAGCTCAGGTAAGCAGCTTGAAGTTTGCTGCTTTATATACACTAGCATGCCTTTTTCTCCTTATATCATATATCAAGGATAATATTTAACATGTTTATCCAATCTCTGTGTATTTTCATATTTGCAGGGTGTGACGGACTCTGAGCATAGACTAGAAACTGTAAATCAGTCATTTCAAATGTCAATTGTCTGACTCAACCAAATGTATGACTTGTGTTTTTGTACTTGCTGTTAGTTCTCGGAAAAATCAAGTATAAATTACTAAAAGAAACAAGCAAAAAAATAAGAAAGTAAAACTAAAAATGTCAATACAGAAATGCACTTATTTACATGAGGACTTTTTTCTTGCATTGATAGTATATGTGACCGTAATGCAGGTGCTTGCTCTGTAACCAGTAGCTGTAAACAACATGATCCTGCAATCCTAAAGAGTGGAAAGTATTTTATTTTAAAAAAGTGACTAAATTAGAGTCACGATATACCGTAGCCACAAAGTTCTCATTACACAATTTAAAAGTTTCATCCCATAAAGAGACTATCATGTCTTCTTCTTGGTGTCACACTGTAAATATACCTCTGTTATTAAATTTCTACAGCTTGGATTTTATGTTTGAGAATGCACAAATATGATAGAAATGCCTCTATTTATGCTTGTTGCTCATTATCTGGTACTTTCCCAGAGTGTTTTTCACTCACTAAATGGGAGCCACGATGCATTCACTAAAGGGGTCCCTTTGTACTGCAGTTAGAGCTTCTTTCCATGAAATTTGCCATAATTTGTTTTAATGTATGCTGCGGAAGAGCGTTTGAACTCTGTTTGACTCTTCTTCAGTCTTATTTCAAACTTTTAGGAATTTTATTTAAGATAACATTTCTCAACACCTCTTTCTGCTCAGGCATTTCTGAGGCTTGGCTACAGGCTTGGGTGAGCTCTTCTCTGTGTTTCACCTGGTGAATCAGCATGCCGTCAATCATGCCACCACTTCTCCTTCTCTCCTGAGAGTACACAATTGCCAGGTTTTGTTTTTAGCCCGGAAGCACGACTCTCCTGCAGAAGCACACCTCAGTTTCAAAAAAAAAAAAAATAGCTGTAATTTGGGCCGACAGTCGCCCACTCAGGGAGGAAGGCTTGTCCACCATTTCATTTAGAGTTCACCTTCTAGGCAGACTTCCTCACAAATATTGATACTCACACACACACACACTACCTGACATATTGCAGTGCTAGGCAGTTTGCCCAGGTAATGAGAAGTAGGAAAAGGAGAGGAGTGGTGGGGTAGCGGTCCACCAGGTCATGGGTAAAATCGTGCCTGAGAGGGGTTTGGAGCAAATATGTCAGCCTATCCAAGAGGAATTTTATATTTCCCAGCTATTTGTATGGTCAGTAAAATAAAGTAGTAACATTTCATCAAAGCTGAAACAACCTTGGAACCTTACAGTTAGTATTCAGCCCAACCTAATGTGTTTTGGAATTTCTCTAAACAATTTCTTTACTGTTTGAGCAAGTAAAGGCTTTCATTTAAAAGGACTAGGCACTGAAGTAATTTGGCAAAATAGCCAACTATCATTTCCATTCAGTTTTGATTGTGCTACAATATTAGCAAGAAGGCGAGCTACAGCTACAGCCAACTAACTGTAAATTTGAGTGCACGAATTTGGTTAGAGAGTTAGAATTATTAGCTAAGCATATACCCCTGGATAGTATTTTTCTAAGTTAGATAGCTTGCAGTTTTAAATTGCAAAATCAAATAACAACCAAATAAAAGCATTAGGAGCCATAGCTGCACTGTAACAATATTGTATACACTCCAAAAGCTGATTCTGTTCATCTGGACGTAGCGTTTTGTGGGAGAAACGTTTCGTCACTCATCTAAGTGACTTCTTCAGTCTCAGCTGACTGCAGGTTTCCCCAATCTTATAAACAGTACATTTGCATAATGACTGAAACCAGCCCAGTGAAGGAACAATGGGCTGGGAGAAATACTGTATACAATAAACTCAAGGAGGGCGCAGTGTCACCCCAGCCCTCAACCAGCTCCTCTCCACTCCTGGTAAACATTCACACATTAGTTAACAATAGCTAGAAGGTTAAAAAAAAAACTTTGTTTCTTTTTTATGCCCAAAACAAAATAAGGGTTTCTTTATGAGGTAAAAGTACTGCTCTTGACTATAGTCAAGTGGGTCCTGTCGCACCCATTTTGCCACTGGCTTTCTCCAGATCTCTAAATAACACTGGCTTTTTTATGGATAATGTTCACCATTAGCTGCCACGTGGTTAAATTCACTAACATTGATACAGACTTTGTTTTGCGTTTAGATCATGTGCCTGAAAGACCAGATGTTCAGAGAGTATTAGTCATGAAATTTGCACACATTGATTACATTGATTGAATAGGTCTTTGCCCAAATTGTGCTCGAGGTCAAGGATAGATTTCTCATTCTCAATGGATTTCGATTCTCATTAGTTCGTACAATGTATCACAAGAAAACTGTCTTTCTGTACTTCACACAAGTACTTTTGTACTTACAGTAAATTGTGGTGGTTTGTGAGATGGATGTAACTGGTGTTCAGGTTTGTCCTTATGTGGAGTTTGTGTTGGAGTCTTTTGTGCTACGTGCTGGTCATTTTTGTTGATGTTTGTGATTGGTGGACTTTTCATGTTGGCTAGTTTTGGTCACTATTGGTGCTGTAAGGTAGCTGGAGTAAAAGCACTGAGACAAGGCACTCAAGCGTAAATAGATCTGCTGAATGTTGATCTGTTGGAAGCTGTTCTCATAGAAATAAGTGTTTATCAAGGGTGTCAAACTCATTTTAGTTTATGGTGCAGCATTGAAAACCTACCAAGAGTACTACAGCATGATATTTAAAGAAAATAACTCATTTTCACACCAGTTGGACCTCCCAGCAGTCTATTTCTAGCCCCTGGGTTGCATGTTTGACACCTCCTCTGTCTATTAGAAACGACTGACAGAGTCAGGAAAGAATCCAGTTACTATTTTTCAAGTAAAGTCCCACTCCATTTGTACATTGGCACTGCAGATATTTTTAATACATGGAAAATGTGATATGGTAGAAATTCTTTTTTTTTTTTAAATCAAATCGTTTATTAGAAACATGCTCTTTTGCACAGCTGACAGCATTCAGGAACGTCAGCATTTCTCTTCCCTTATAGAGTACTCCAATGTCTCCAGGGCCCCAACAGTCTGTGTGTGTGTTTGTGTGTTTGTACTGTACATCACCCTAACCCTCTACCTCTGTGTGACTTGTAAGGTGAAAGTTCTCTTAACTGATGCGCTGAAGATGCTCTGTCACGCAAGCCCCTCAGCATGTGCATCTTATATCTCACGACTCCGCTGCGCCTCTCTGATTCTCTGCTCACTGAATCATATTTCCACCACAGTGCACCCAGCCTTCTTTTTTTTTTTCTTCTTCAGTTTTTCTGTGCTGCTAGTCCATTTTTATGTTATTTATGAGAGCAACGCCTAGAAGTAGTGTTTCCTGGGAATAAAAATTCACCAGGTTATATTTTCCTTGGGAGATAAAGCAAAATATAAATCACTGCATGGGAACAAACTTCCATTTGCTGCATTTTTGCTGTGAATAATTCATTGTGTCTCGAATGTACCATAAGGAACTCTGGTTTATGTTTCTCCTCATATCAGTGTTGTTATTGATGCTGGTGTATAGGTTACAGATGTTTTCTCTAAATATACAATATTTAAGTTTATAAAAATGCAAAAATGCTTAGCCTGATAGTTTTACGCATAACAAGACACCTGTTATGAAATGTGCTAAAATATTACCATTCCTCCTTGCTTATTTGTTTTACAGATTTTACATTATATACTCATTGCCCACTTTATAAGGTACAGCTGTTAAACTGCCAGTAAATGCAAATATCTAATCAGCTGATCACATGATAGTAACTCGGTTCATTTAGGCTTTTATACAGGATGACCTGCTGAAGTTCAAATTAGGCATCAGAATTGGGAAGAAAGTTGTGAGTAAAAATCACCTAAATCTAGGGTTTGCAGAGGAAGAAGACTTAAAAAAAACAACATATGAGGGATGAAGGAGAACGTGACAAAGAGCAGAAGCAAACTGAGGGTTTAAATACACAAAAAGAGATCAGGGCAGATTGGAGACACCTGGGGAAAAACACACAGCTGAACTCAATCTAAATAATGCGATAAACTACAGTGACCCCAATGTCACGATAAACATGATATTGGGTTCACTGTCCTTAAATGGCCTCTATTGTAACCAGATTTCATCCAATAGAACACCTTGGAGGTGCAGTCAACAAATCTTCATCGACTGTGTGATGCTATCATGTCAATAGGGAGCAAAGTCTCTGAGGAATGTTTCCAGCACCTTGTTGAATCTACGACTAGAAGAATTAAGGCAGCTCTCAAGGCAAAAGGGTTTCCAACTAAAAGTTCCTCTCATAAAAGGTGCCATCACAAGTTATCTATGTCATGTGCATCAATGCATAACCCAAATTTATTTAAGTTTTTTAATACTCAGGTTGACAATTGCCTTAAATGTGAGCGGTTCCACCAGGCATTATTTGTTAGTTTGTTAAATATATGTAATGCAAAAGAAGCTCAAACTTTTTTGCTCTTCCTCTTTTCTTTTCACTTTGACTTTTGTTGTAATGAAGAGATCATTTTACTGGATTGTACAAGCTGCACAACTGTGAAATTTGCTTCAGTAGGCCCACACAATCTGTCATGGTCCTGACAGTTTGGCCTTTGTAAAGAGATTGTCTTAGAAACATTTCCTTGCCCCTGGGGTTATGGCCTTTACTTTAACTCAGCTCTATGAGAAAGGATTGTCCTGAGACAAAGGGTTCACAGATGAGCTGTGGAGAGAGAATATTGCAGTCTGTTGCTGAGGAAGTTGAAGCTTACCAGCACTGCTGGAGCACAGGCAGGGGGCTTGTAGGTCTCACAAGCATTAAAAGCAAATTGTGCAATTTGCAGAAGGACCCTTTCTTAAGAGGAGGTGACTGTGATTAGCTACATTCCCGTGGGAGGGAGATTTATGAAGTCTGAGCTTGTTTTTTGGGCCTGACCTACTGCACAAGTTGGAACATCATTAAAATATGATTTCCCATTCTAATTTATGATCATGTGACACTGTGATTATCACTATTGGGGATCATTTTCAGCAAAATAATAAGATGACAATGGACATGTAGCATAACATTGTTTTAATGTAATATAAATGTGGCAATCTGGAATCGTCGGAATCATGATAATATTAAAAATGAGTAAAACACATCTTAAAGTCCTACAAATGGGGCGACCATGGCTCAGGGGGTTGGGAAGCGTATCTGTAACCGGAAGGTCGCAGTTCGATCCCCGGGCTCTCTGTCCTGGTCATTGTGTCCTTGGGCAAGACACTTTACTCTACCGCCTACTGGTGTTGGCCAGAGGGGCCGATGGCGCGATATGGCAGCCTCGCTTCTGTCAGTCTGCCCCAGGGCAGCTGTGGCTACAACTGTAGCTTGCCTCCACCAGTGTGTGAATGCGAGAGTGAATGAATAAAAATTCAAATTCAAATTCAAATTTTATTTGTCACGTACACAGTCATACACAGTACGATATGTAGTGAAATGCTTGGACAACTGCTCGTGACCTAAAGAAAACAAAAAAGGAAAAGGCTATGAATAAGATAGGAAATAAATATGAAAAATTAAAAAGGGTAAATTTAACTAGGAAGGAATAAAATATAAATTAAGGTTAAAAATGAAATAACTGTACAACACAAATTAGAATGAAGGGTAAATTTAACTGGGAAGAATAAGATAAAATATATAAATTAAAGTTGAAAATAAAATAACTGTACAACAAAATACACAATACACAATAATAGTGTACATTGTAAATAGTGGCATTGTAAAGCGCTTTGGGTGCCTTGGGTGCCTTGAAAAGCGCTATATAAATGCAATCCATTATAAATGTTTTTCTGTTCTGTTGGGTTGTTATACAGTAGGTCAACTCCCCATGGAGACGACTTGTTTATCATGCCACCATTTTCCCCTATCTCCTGTTTCTATGGTAACAGCTTAGCGGACCTTAACTTTATTTGCAAATACACTAGTTAACATTTTTCATTTTTTAACCTTTGACTTCTCAACTATTATGCACTTGCTACTCTTACAGATGTGTTCGTACAAGGCCTGTTATAATTCAGCTTTATTAAGCACTGGACGGTTAAATTAGATAAATATGTCATATTCTAGCAGTGCATTTTTTTCCCGTTGCAATCGCAGTTAAAAAAAAAAAAGAATAAATAAATACGATCTTTTGCCACCGACAGCATGCTGTTTTTGATTAGGCCTTAGTTACTCTTTTTAAGTTCTTGATTGCACTCAGATTCCAGCTGTTGACTGACAATTAAGTTAAGAGACGCTACAGTTAATTAACATTTTAATCTTGAATGTCAAACAATGGCTGAAAGGACTTTGAAAGGACCTTTGGAGCAAGACACTATAGTTAATTTAAATAGAAAAAAGAATGTCATAGCATTTTCTTAGACTAATGTGATTACAGTTTGTTTAATATTTTGTGGTATATTTAGAAAAATGTTATGCCTTCCAGAGCCTAAAAAAAACCTATTGTTTATATTCACATTCACATTAAGCAGGAATACAATGTTATGCCTTCCATTCTGTAAATATTGTGCATGTAATAAAAAGAGCTGCACAGTTCTATAAATTCACTGTTTGGTTTTTGGCCCAAAAAGCGAACTCCCATGACTGTGATGGATTTTCAGTTCAATTTTTACATCAAAAATCTTTGTACTTTTAATTACAGCAGTTCCACAAGGCTAATTAGCATAAGCAAAATGAGCATGTGGCTAATTAACATTTTATTAGACGCACGGGTTAGGGAAGCTGTGTGTCGATCTTCATTTATCAATCTGTATTTTCACACATGCTTTTTATAGCAACACAAAATCTGCTTTTAATTTTAATTAAATACTTAATTTCACTCTTTATTTCGATCAAAATTATTCTGACTCTCTGCAATGAACCGATCATCACTTGCAGCCAGTCGACGTGTTCAGAATGACTTGGTTTATCAAGATCGTGATAAAAGGGGATCTGTATGTTATCAGTTTGTGAATGAATGGGGTCAAATTGGCAATTACATGCAATCAATCTAGTATAATATGTTGGGAAACTGATAAATCTACACATAAAATGCACATTACCTACTTACAATAAGAATCTAAGAACTTCATTTGCAACAGAAGTTTAGAAAATCCTCCACAATTCACTAAAGGACAATGATTTAACTCCAAAATAAGACTATAACAGGAACAAAACTGCAATAGTTGGCAGCCAGTTGAGGAGAGTACGCTATTGCAAAGACACATCACAGACAAGTTGCAATCATCGGTGCAGACTGACTCAGAGTGATTGGAGCATGCTGGCAGTTGGACTGACTACTGAGTCAGACAACGATTTGTTTGGAGACAGGTTGCCTCCCACCAGGTGACATGTGCAATCACCTTTGGCCAGAGGTTTGTGGTATTGCATGTTAAACCTCTGGAGTCACTGCAGCTACTTCCTTCCGTCGCCAAATTCAATGCAATCATCGAGCAGCATCCTTGTTTATATATATATTTTTTTTAATTTGTAAACAACACCCACAAGATGACTCTGGATCTTTGTATCGTGAATTTTCTCTGTGTTACTAACAAAGCATGACACCATGTTAGTGTGAACATGGATGTAATTGTCTCAATATATCAGGTGATAAAAATAAAGCACCTTTGTGAATACTCTGGTCTTCAATATTACACCTTTCTGCTGCTTCAGGGATTTCACACAGTTTATCCCTTGAGGCGATGGACTTCAGCTCTTTCTCTACTCACCATCCCAGCTTGTTCTAAATGTAGACCTAAAATCTTTTTCTTTGATCCCAGATTGGCTTGACTCTTTGGAAGTCTGCCCTCACAATCCAAAGTGGGAGTTTTTTTAAGGATTTTCTTGGTGTATGGCTTCTTTGTGAAGAGGATTTGTGGCTCTATAAGATCTATAAGGATTTGATGCGCTGCTGTAGCTACGAGACACAATATTGCTCCACTCCCTGGAGTCTGTCTGTAACACTGAGTTATTGTCCATGACTCCTGAAGGACAGCTGGTGTACAGATTCCAAATTACAACGTGTACTCAGACAGACAGATCACTTGTACTTAACTGGTTGCTTTCAAAACTGAATTTGTATTCCTTTATTTTTCTATAGGAAGTGTATATATAACTAAAGTAAATGACCTGCAACTTATTATTACCGATGATATTTTGGTATACTCATTCAATTCTTAAGTAGCAGAAAAGCCATTTAACAAGACAAAACCACATCTGTCATATTTTTTTAAATATTTTGTTCCAATACAAATTTTTCTAATTTTTTTTTAATGATTAGCTTTCTGTAAAATCAACTAATAATTGGTGCTTCAATAAATCAGCATCCTTTCATGTGTTGCATCTCTGGAGCAGTTTAGAAAAGTAAAGTTTAGCTTAACTTCGACCTGTAGTCTTTTGCGAAGGACACCATACTTGCATCAGTTCCTTCAGTACTTCAGACGTGCACATATTTCCCCCCATATAAATGTGAAATCAAACACCGAGCGTGTCAGTTACTGCCTCACGTCAGTCTATTCTAAATTGAAACGCATGAGTCGCAGTGTCACTGTTGTCTCTGTTTGATTTCCTTCTACCTGTCTGTTCTGGCCTGCTTCAAAAAATGTTTGTTGTGGCTATGCTTAATTTAGACCAGAATGACAGGGACAAAGGTTTTGAAGCCTTCCCAAGCGACAGCCTCCCCTTCTGAAGATTGTTTATGATAGCTGTAGATCTGTAGGTATAGCTCAGAATCCCTCTGAGAGATTCTGAATCAAAAGTGTGTTTAAGAAAACAAGAGCACCAGAAGACTGTATGTGTTTTGGGTCTGGAGGAGGACTGGCAGTTTGCTCAGGCTGTAATTGTAAATGTAGTTGAGCCAGAGCAAATATCTTTTGTCAGTATCCATCTGCAGAAAACCGAGACAAAGAGCAAAGCTGATGTTCTGGCAAAGAAACAAGGCTTTGAAGAATAGTTGTGGTAATTGTTCTCACTGATTGGATTTCATTCGTCGTCCACTACATGCAGCCAGCAGCAGCTGTATCTAGAGCAGGGCGATATGGCCAAAAATATTTATCACGATATATATTTGAAAATTTGCGATAACGATATAACCGACGATATAATTGATGCGAGACAAAATACAACTCCACAACATTACTAGCGCAAAAAGACAACCTTCCATTTATTTTCACTTAAACAAGAAGCTGGTTTTTATGTACATTAAAGCTTTATAAAAATGTAACAGTGCAAATGCAAATTCCTTGCTGAAAGTTTAACCAAAAGGCATTTCCAGTAGAAATGGGCTGACATATCCTGAGCATAACCATGTATAATATCCACTGAAGTTAAAAAGAGGTGCTTTGCAACATTAAACTGCAGTGTGCAGTACGTATTTTTCGGACCATAAGGTGCACGGGATTATAAGGCACATTAAGCGAAACAAAGCAGTCAGATAAATCAAACTTTATTAAACTCATTCTTCTTGCTTCCTCCACTTCTGTACCATTGATTCATTAATGTTGAATTCTCTGGCAGCTGCTCTATTCCCTTGTTGTTGCAGTATATTAATGACTAACCTCGTATTGTGGATGGATTATCTCAGTTGTTCTCCTGACTGAAGTTTGGTCCGTTTACAGCATCCTGCCATGCGATTGCATTTGTTTCTAACCATGAAGAACCTTCACGTTAACTTTTATAAGTGGAAAAGTGTTAGTGTTCGTCCTCCAGCTTCACTGTTTATGTTATGCTAACATAGCTGTGTCGCTAGCGATCACGTAGCACATCATTATATACCAGCTAGCCCAACTTCAGTAACCCTACAAACGTCACTGCTGTTTAGTTTCCTGTCTTCATTTATGTTGGAAGTGATAGCAGAGCTGTACGTTTGATTTTTTTCAGAAATCTCTCCGTCAGAACATGCTATATCATGCTTAGGTAACTAGCGAAACTAGCGAGCTAACTTCCGCTAGCTTCCTGCTAACTTCTAACTCCGTTAAATGTAATAACTTTTGTTTTCATGGATGCCTGGAAGTTAAACTTTATAGTTACACCTGGTAAAGCAGCAATGCTGATCGTTTTATTAAAGATGAAAGAATTTAGACAGTTTTTAACTCTAAGTGATGCTGCAGTGTTGTTTGACCTGAAGCATACGGAGTTTAGGACCCAGATTACTCCCAGATTTAAGAGCATCTTAGTCCGACAAATACGACAATAACAACGGCCGCTTGCATGTTCTGCAAAAAAATGTGCTTTGTTGTGTATCTGACGGACAAACACCAAACCAGTTCCACATCACGGAAGTTGCACCATTTTTACAAACCAATTCTGGTTCATCTGTTTCACTCAACAATCGGCCATGTGCGTATGAAAACAAAGGCACTGCGCATGCGCGTTTTACTCCCATTCTATCGCGATATTTCATTTTCCTATCGTTGCCTAACATTATACCAGTATTACCGTGAACGGTATAATATGGCCCAGCCCTAGCTGTATCCCAAGTATTGTGTGATGCTTACCCGTCTCTGTCTTTTCTCTTGCTTAGGAGTTTGCAGCACTGACCAAGGAGCTGAACGCCTGCAGGGAACAGCTGCTGGAGAAAGAGGAAGAGATATCTGAGCTCAAAGCCGAGAGGAACAACACCAGGGTGAGGACAGCATCCTTATACATCTTTATTAAACTTTCCTTACTTAACTTATTTTAATATGACCATTGGAATTCAGTAGTTCTGAGCAATAGGAACAAACAAAACTGATGTTTGGACATTTTAAACCAGAAATGAAGCTGCTTCTGCATTTCATACTCAATCCTTTTTTTATGCATTCCACAAGTTGCTCTCAAGTTTTCCCAAAAAACCTGCTGGACACTGCGATAGGCAGCATCCAGAGGAAGATTAAGCTATCTGGTGGCTACGGTTTTAAGGCTGCAAAAGCACTGAAGCAACCATGCACACTGTCTATTTCCTGTGCCCAGGCACACCTCATTAGCTCTCCACATTCTGCCTGAAAATTGTTCCACTTACTTCACATGGATGGCTGCTCAACAGTAAAACTAAGTCCAAATGGTACTGATGCCCTGCAGTGTCCAGTTCAAAGAATTTGGTGTGGAGGAGGGGCAGCTAAAAAAAAACATTAGAGGATCAGCTGAAGTCCAGTATCTTCAATAAAAAACATTGCCTTTTTAAAGCACACTCTGCTGTTGATAGATAAGACTCTGCTTTCCATCCCAATGCTGATGAAGTGTGTATTTGCAGTCTTGCACTATCTTCCTCTGGTGGAGACAGAAGATTTTAGCACAGCACTGATGGAAAATTACAGAAAAGAGGGAGGTGAGGTGCAAGAAAGGAGGACAGACAAAAGTCATTTTCACTCTCGCACTTTATTATCACCTCAAATTCTCCAACAGGCAATTACTAAGCAAATTTTAATTAAGCTTGGTTTTGTCACTGGTTATAATTAAATCTTGGAAGACATGTACAGGCAGTCATTTGACGTGGGAACCTGCAACATCATGTGATGAGTATGGGATTGGTCTTATTGGCTGTGGGTTAAGCATCACAGTCTTTGATATGTGATGAAGATCTAGAGTTTTCAAACTTTTGAGGGGCCAAGACTAACTAACATTCATAACTGATTGCTTTCGTGTGTTTTAACTGATAAATTTTCAAATCACCAGCTACAACTTAGGGGATTAGTGTACTATCTGTTTTATCGCAGGCATAGTTGTGCACTTTGCTCATAGTTTTACAGAGTTACCAGAATGGAAATCAAACATAATTAAGCAACTAAACTCAAACTAACTAACTAGTATGTTAGGTCTCATTCACTAAAGCCTAGAGACCAGTTAATGACCATCTCACAACCACTAGTCGCTAGCAGAGAAAATGTGTAGACCCTTAGTGAGTGAGCGGCTGCTGGAGGTTGCTCACTCAAACTAGGTGAAATCAGTCGCCAAAAGGGTGCTGCACCGAAACCATGATTGCTTTGGTTTCAAGCAGACTGCCAACAGTTTGCATGTGAGATGCAGACTTGTCTGCAAACACTCACCGTTTTCCTCTGTTAGCTGAAAGTTGGAAACGTTTGGGGCAAATCGGAAAAAGAGAAAGTCGTGCCTTGCCACTTCAACCAAAACACTTCAAAAGCCACAACTTTTACTTTGTAGATCAAAGTTCTCTGTTGCCTGTTCGCCTCACACGTTTCACTTTTACTACTGCTTGGTGAGTAGTTTTCAGGTATTTGCAGTAGATACTGACTAATATAAGATTTTTGCAAGTAATACCGATATTTATTGATTAAAAACTCGGATATATCGGATGAAGCACAAGTTTGAAGGATATGTGTAACAACATTTCATCTTTACTTTTTAAATTTTCATTTTTTGGCAAGTTAAAAATCCAGATATCAATATATTTGCAAGTAGCTGATATCTACTCATATCAGTTAAGCTCAAGCTCTAGTTTACAGTCAATTCAGTGTCTGCGCTGCAAACTGTGTGCGATCATGGCGACCTGTTACTTATTAAAGCAATCACAAGGGGCGCGGGGTCACTTATCGCCACCACACCAATAAAAGTACTCTGAATTTATATTTTTAGGTGGGGCTTATTTGTTTTGTAAAAGGGTTCATGCTAATCATAAATTATCAGTTTTCATCAGCTTAAAATTTTCATTATGTAATAATTATGCTATTTAATTACTTTGAGCATTTGAGTTCAAATGCCACTGAAATTCTTTGTGTTATAAAACCTTTTAAACATTGTCCTTTACATCTGTTTTATATTGATAAATCCAAATTGCAGTTTTAAGCATGTAAATTCCACACATGCGCTTTTACAAAAGGATCATTTAATTCAATCTACACCATGAACAAGCTGGCTAGCATCATGGTTTGTTTGCTTGAAACTAAGAAAGCGTGACTCAGATCTGGTCTTCTGTTGCTGCTCTTACTCAGTTTGGCCTCGAACCGTAACTTGACAACGTGGTCTGGCTCAAATATTTCTCTATGCCGGCCAGTTAGCTAGCTGGCTAACAAGCCAATCTCTGCAGCAGCAGAACAGTCTGTTGTACCCCGAGTGAAGTGAGTGATTTCATGACAGATTTACGTGATGTCTCACAGTCGCATCAGAGTAGCTGTTGGCACAAAGATAATGTGAGTAATGGGCCCAATATGCCTGCTTCATTGGCATAAAAGATCCTTGTCTAGATATGCACTTTTCAATGTCATGCCACATTTTAGGATTTACAACAACTCATTTTGTGCACCACTTAGCCGTGGGTCACGGACCCCACTTTCGGCAGCTGATGTAGAGACAGAGACAGAAAAACAAGATCGGATAAATAATGAAAATATTTACTGAACGAAATTGGAAATGGGGTGCTGTTGAGTAAACACTGACTTCCTGATTGAATCAACAGTAGGCATTTTGTTGAGTGTGCAGGATTATATATGTAGACATGATGGATGTTGATGGATCTCTCAGGGACACTTGAATCAGAGAGACAAATGAAGAGACTACACTCATACAGCAGTGCTCTGCAGGGGTCTTCTTTTCACTGCAAGTTTTCATTGTTCGACTCTTACACCTCACTCCTGCAGAGATTCTGATCACTTCTGCCTGCTCCAGTGTTTTCTATTGAAAATATATCTTTAGGATCCTGCAGACATCCCCCCATAAAAAAGGAATCAAACATTTTTATGGATTTTGCTGCTTTTGGTTTGTTTTGTCAGGTGTGTTTGACATTAAAATGAGTCAGAATGCTATTGATTATTTCTGTTACTTTATTTGGAACCATATATTGAAGAATATCATATTCTAAGCTAGCACTCTTGTCTTTTTACATTTACATTTTGGGAAATTCAGTTAGATGAAAAGATCAATCCTGTTCTAAATGTTGGACTACTGGCGCTGCACAGTAGTCAGTATACTCAGTTGGCACAAAAAGGAAATTTTGAAAAGGATCTATTGACTTTGGCTAGTGGTAGCCAAATTTACTTGAAACTTTAAGATAACAAAAGTTCATAATATAAACTTTGTAATACTTCATTAAAAGTAAGAAGGCATCTACAGCACGATTATTACTTCTGTAATCTGTAATCATGCTCCAGAACTACTTTTGGCAGCCATGGCTGTAAGGTGTTCAGGCCTGCAAAGTGATCCCAAATCACCATCCACCACCGTGCTTGACATATTTGCAGATGTCTGTCTCTATTTTGGTGTCATCTGTCCAAAGGACATTGTTCCAGGACACATGTTATTTGTTCAGATGCAACTTTACAAACCTGAGCTGTGCTGCCATATTCTTTATAAAGCGATATTTTAAACACTAACAGATCCTTGTAGGGCCAATGTAGATGTAGCTCTTACAAATTTTTGCACTTCGTCTGAGCATTGCGCAGTCTGACCCCTGATTCAATTCGATTGGATGTCTGGGAAGATGGAGACATCGTGTTGCTGACATTAAGCTGCTACCTATCATCTTAATTCGTACAGAAGCAGTCGGTGTGTACTTTGTTTTTCACAGGACTGCATGTTTGTGAAAACTGTCTTTTTGACATGACTGTATATAAAAATTAAAAGTCAAACCAGAAGTGCTATTGGCACAAAGATTAAGACTACAAGGAGCCTTAAATCTGCATTCTTTTAAATAGCCAGCGGGGCATAACACAAAAACATTGGGAAATTACCTTTTGGCTTTCTTCATCTATCATGTTAGTAAAAGCTTTCTGAGGAGTTTATACTCTCAAACTCTAGTTTCAAACTTTGCTGACCACAGCGTGAGCTTAGTTTACTAAATTATGGTCCCATTTAGAATTTAAAAAAATTAAAAAACTAATAAAATTAAAAAAGAAAAAAAAATCTTGTTACTTGTTACAGTTATGCTTGAGGGCTAGCTGCCTCAGTATTGGCAATTTTAAGGAGTTTTCATGGTTACTCATGGTTATCTGTTTGCCACAATTGGTGCTATGTAGCCTATGGAAGAATCTTTTCAGATCTATGTTAATAATTTAGCCTATTTTTACTTCAGCAGAGATGTCAGTGGTATTTTGACTTAATAACAATGGTTTACACTTGGAATACACTTGCAATGGAATACACTTACACCAGCTAACTATGTTAGGTAGTCTCAGATGGAGATGTTTGGACAGTTAAAGGTATGGTGGGAATATAACCAGTAAGGTCAGAAAGAGCACACAGATCATTCTGAGCTGTAACTTTAGCCTATAACCAGATCATTATCTCGAGGCTATATTATTATTGCCCTGGACGACATCAGAGAGGGAAAGAAGTGTCACGATCTGCCTCACTAGGGGAAATGAAATGAAAGCAGACGATCCTACACTGATCTCACAGTGGAACCTGAGCAGGCTACAGTAGCAAATAACGTTTTATCTCTGCTGAATAACACACATGATTGTTTACTCCCCGTTTTTGTTGTGTAGTTGCCTTTTGTTTAGCCTGCCTCCAAGCTCCGCATTTCTTCTCTGTCTTTGTGTAGCACTCTGCTGGCTGTTGACTTGACAAGTTACCTCGCAACATAGATTACACTTTTGTGTGTTTTTGTTGAAAGGACAGCGTTGCCTTTGCAGTTATCTGCCCCCTTTTTTATATATACATTGTTCGCACAGTTACATTGATGAGGCGTTGCAAGAATACAAAGCAAACTTTTCTTACTGGAAAACATTCTCTCCAGTGATTCTGAACTTTTATACCATAATTTGGTAATAACTCACAACAGTTTATGAGAATGTAAATAGCGATTATGGCCATTTTAATTGGTAAAAAAAATTTGATGATACTAAGAATAATAATAGATGTTGGTCACATAACAAGCCACCAAACCACTTTTGTTGCAATTTTTTCTTTTTTCCCAAAGGACTCAGTCTCTGTAAGTAATCGCCTTTGTTGCATGTATATAATGTTTTTTTGATAGTCATGTTTGATTTTTGAAACATTTTTTGAGCCTGATCAAGCACACTTGAAATCATTCCTCTAGCACTTGTAGAAAAAAACCCATAAATAGAATAAGAACAAGAGCCGTGGCTTTCTGTGTTCTCAGAATGTTCATATTTTGGATTCTTCAGCAGTTCTCAGAGTTGATAATAACATTGATTTCTCCTATTTCTTCCCTTTAGTTACTGCTGGAACATCTTGAGTGCCTGGTGTCCAGACACGAGCGGTCACTTCGTATGACTGTGGTCAAGAGGCAGGCTCAGTCTCCTTCAGGGGTCTCCAGTGAAGTCGAAGTTCTTAAAGCACTCAAATCCTTGTTTGAACACCATAAAGCCCTAGATGAGAAGGTAAGGTTGACAGAATATATACATTAAATGTGTAACTGTTGGCTTTTTTCAGTTTTACCAAATTTAATGTGTTTGACTTTAATGTGTTGTTTTGATTCGGTTGTATGTCCCTTCTCTGTTGTATTATTATTAATTACTTGTGTGTTTTATATTATTATTGGAGACAAATACATGTATTTTTGTTTATTCTGGATCAGTCACATGTTATTTACATTTAAAATTCTTTTTTGGTTTTCATAAATGCACAAGTAATTAGTGGGTTTGTGAAAAGTGTAGCTGACGATTAAAAAAAATGATTTGAAAAATTAGGTTTAATGTGTTATATTTCTGCAGTGTGGTGTCATTAGTCATGTCAAAGGCAAGCTGAGTGAGTATTAGCACAGTGTGGAGGTGAAGTAACCAGTTGGCTAGCTAGCTGCAGGAGCTAACCAGGAAAAAAACCTCAGCTACACATACTACAGATCTAGAAAGAAAATAAAAGCCATCAGGAAAAAATGTTTTGCATTGTTACTTTTGAGTCACCTATACTGTATGTATTCTTTCTCCCCAAAACATTATGTTTAATTTTAAATGTTAAACATATTTGTAATAACTTATTAGTTGTGCTTTGCTGGATTCAGATTTGGCTCCACCCCCTAATTATCATATTATAGTATATTATAATGTATATGGATAGATAAAACATTTAAGACCAGATGATACTAACAGTGCTTTATTTTCCTTTTGTGTGATTTCATGCTATCATTTTCTAGTTTTAAGCCTTTACATGTCGCACTCAGTGTTTCTCCTCACATCCCGCTGATTTATGACCTTAGCCTCCTGTGTAATATCAGCACTCCCCCTGTAATCCATTCATTCCCCCCCCGAAAGCCAACATTTATAACACATGTCCAACGTCCACATTGTTTAAGGTAATATAAGCTCAGGCAAATGGGGTCCCGTGTTGGAACAATATCCCAGAGTGGACACAGAGGATCAGCCTCTTCTCATATCTGGTGCACACTCACAATGTGTTGCAAGTAATTGTTCCATCACAGCCATGATGAACCTAAAAGAGACAAAGGGAGAAGTGTAGAAGGGGAATCTCCTCTCCGCAAATGGTGCTTTTAAAGCAGTAAGAGCCGTATAATGCTACTTTGAAGCCCCAGCAAAGTGGTGTTGTAAGGCTAAGGGAGGAAAAGAGGATAGCACCTTCTGATGTGTTAACCCTTGCTTTCCTGGACTGGGATTTTAACAGCGGTGAGAGAGGAAGCTAATGATTGCGTTTTTCAGCTTGGCTCTTTTAAGATCAGTCCATCCCAGTGGAATTAAGTGCAGTGAAGGCTTATAACAGTGCCCATGACAAAGGATCTACAGACAGATTGTGATTCATGTTTTGTGATTTTCAGGTAAGAGAGAGACTACGAGTGTCACTGGAGAGGGTGTCTGCCTTGGAGGAGGAGCTCACAGCAGCCAATCAGGAGGTAATAACCACCACACTCACCAGTAACTACATTAACTGCTTGCTAATGCAGATGTCTTATAAGCAACCAAATGCTTTTAGGCATATGAAAGAAATGTGATGAAAGTGACTTTGAATGTGGCAGATGGGCCAACCTGAGTATTTCAACTGCAGATCTACAAGAATTTTCACACACAACAGTCTCAAGGGTTTACCTCTCTGGGCAGAAATGCTAGAGGAGAATGGCTAGACTAAAAAGTCGGAACCTTATGTTGAAATTTAAAGCAAAAGACCACAGGGGTTCCAATGCAGTGCTAACAAGCTGTGACTAATGGCCACGGTGTAGAATAATGAATATTGTGATATTTTTAAACACACTTTTTGTTGTTTGTGTTGTCAGATAATGCATCATCAGTGATTATGGATTAAAACTAGAATGAATGGGCTGAAATTCCTGGAACCTCAGACTATGGTTTGTTGGTTGTTTTCATACCAATGCATAGTGTCTGACTTGAGGTAGATTATTAGCTTTCTTCATCAAAGGAACACTTAGTAGCATATAGACGAATGGGACAAAGAAAAATTATAGTCTTTAATAAGGAATTAAAGACTTTGGCTATTTTATTAATCCTTTGCATAAAAGGCATCAGGAAAAGCAAGCATTTCTAATTTGGAAAACAAATACTATTGTTTCATTTAAGTCATTCCCATCAGACAAATGCATGTCTGTACTGCTTTTTAAGGATTCTGCAAACATGCTCAGTAAACATAATTTTGAACATGCAGAGTTAATGTGATGAACAAGCATTTTTATTTATTCCAATTGCAATGTTTTTTACTCAACCCATCCAATCTTTAAGCATCTAAACCTAAAAAACGACTTAATGTCAAAGTAAAAACCGAGTAAAAACTAACTTCAAAGCACAAAGTTTCCACATGGGAAACTTTGGTCTATAAAATTGTGACTTACTTAATTTTATAGCACTTAAATTCATCTGCATCTTAAAAATCACTGCTGGTGTATGAAGTCACAGACGATGACAAGCAATCTGTCCGATGCCAACAGTGAAGAGAAATATTTCACACTTTGAGATGGGAATGTGCTGAAATAACAGAAAATATATGCTGTTCATGTATTAAACATGTAGATACTATTTATATATACATGCAGTATCTCAAGACTTGTGTTGAGTTGCATATTCCGAACAAACATAACATATATACAGGAACATATACTACTTGTTTACGTGGATGCAAACCTAATACATACTGTGATGTGTCCTGAATTTTGTATCTGCTCTGAAACCCAGAAACATTTACGGTACCTCGACAGGCTTCACTCTACCTCAGCTTATCAGTGGCTGCGGCGAAGCACTGACAGTACATCGGCCACTGTTTCCTTGGTGGCCTTTCCGTCTTCACCTCCTAGTTCGGGCTAGAGTAGGATTTGCACTGCAGATGGTCCTGTTCCAGCTGAGGAAAAACCCTCAGGCTGCCACTTCACAGCCTGTCAGACATGCCAGCCTGACACTCGGGCCTGGCGTAAAAGTCACTAAAAGGAAGAGAAGAAGAAAAAGATGGGAATGAAAAGCAATAGGGGGAATGGTTGGGAGGCGTGTGGCGTGGGTGGAGGGACAGACGGAGATCTAGTGTGAGAGGAGAGAGAGGGGGTAAGGATGGAAAAAAAAAGGCATAGACAGGCAGAAGACACAAATAGACATGGCAGGTGGGATGCAGAGGCAGATCGTGTGTGGAGGTATGTGTATTAATGAGAGTGCAGGGCTCCACTTGGTCAGAGCACCTCTGAAAGAAACCGAAGGACAGAAAAAGTGAAGCTGTAATGATATGTTTTGATGGCGAGTAAAGTCGCTAGGGGTCAAAACCCAAGATTTGATAGTGTGCGATCTACCAGACAAGGAGAGAATTGTAGAAAAGATTGAAAACTTAAAAAAGTAAACCTAAAGGCCAGCGGTACCTAAATTCTTCTCTTTTTCTCTTTGACAGTTTTTCCTGAAGTCTTGTTTTTTAACTGCAGAAACTCTGACAGACATCTCAGCAGCACCTTGAAATATTTCTCACATCACACTTCCAAGCTTATAAAGACCATACAGTATTTCTGCGTGGCTGTCCCTCTCTAATGGTTAACACAACACTTGTCAGAGCTGCGGACAGATGAGTGATTAGACCTTGAGGTGATGGAGGGTGGAGGTGGTGGTGGAGAGGATGGTTAAACCGGCTTTGCCGAATAAAAATGTCCACGCTTAAGAGGCTCCAGGGAGGCAGGCGGATCCATGAGCCCGCAAACTGGTAATTGATTTGAGATGGAGGTCTATTATGAGTCCCATTTCCCTCCAGGAATTTAGACAATGTGTCCATGCTTGAAGAAATCAGCAGCCTTTAACCTCATGCAGTCACAGGTGTTTAAGTGGCCCCACACTGATTGCTGCTAGTGATTGCAGTTCTATCTGTGGAGCATTTTGGTATCTATCTGAGGATGAATTGTTGCTTACCAATTATTTGATGTTAATCAAAACAGACATATTTTTAAGACACTGTTAAATTCCCAAAGGTAGCTCAATAGCTCATTTGAATCTATTACAACCATACAAGATCAAGGCAGATAAAATAATATGTATCAAATATTATTTTATGCAGTCATACCAGATTCTTAGCAACTCAACCCTAGTTACACGTGGTGATTGACCATTTGTAACTTTCAGAGGCTTAAAATGAAATTGACTAATGAGCTATTTTATGGTCATGTGAAGTCTGTTCCTTCATTATTGTTGAAGGAACAGGGAACATTATTTGGCAAAGTATGCAAATGATGGCCCCGCCCCTCCCTGAGCCTGGTTCTGCCGGAGGTTTCTGCCTGTTAAAAGGGAGTTTTTCCTTCCCACTGTCGCCAAAGTGCTTGCTCATAGGGGGTCATTTGATTGTTGGGTTTTTCTCTGTATATATTATTGTAGGGTCTACCTTACAATATAAAGCGCCTTGAGGCGACTGTTGTTGTGATTTGGCGCTATATAAATAAAATTGAATTGAAAGAAATTGATTTGATTTCAAGTGTTGCATTTTGTGTTGTTTTTTTTTTGTCTTTTTTTTGGATAGGAGGAGCTCCTAAAGAATGTTGATGCAAGTGAAAGAGGCTAAAAAAACAAAATAACCTTAATGAGTAGTGAGTAGCCAAAATCAACAATCTGGCGCATTCTTAATAAGTGGAACTCAATTGGCTAGCTCTGCAACACCAACACCTTTATGAATGTAAAGGACAGTTTACAACAAGGTCTAAATAACAGGTTGCAACAACAAGCCAGATTAGACAACAAAATTAATTGATCAGAAGTATACCACATCATCTGTCTAATATGGTAGAGATAATGTTGTGAGGCGGGCATGTATGATAGTGGAACTACCACTAGTGTTTATAGGTGATGTGACTGCTGATAGAAGTATGGATTCTGAAGTGTACAGGGCTATACTCTCTCTGCTAATATTCGACCAGATGCTGCAAAACTGAGTAGACAGCACTTCTTAGTGCAAATGGATAATGGCCTGAAGCATACTGGAAAAGCAACCCAAGCGTTTCTTAAGGCAAAGAAATGGGATTATTTTCAATAGCCAATAGAGTCATTTGAATCAGTTTTTAACAATTTAAAGCAGCTTTAATGGTGTGGTAATATAAGATTTGATAATCGGATGTATAGAAAGGTAACATCTGACCCATGAGCCGATGTGGGCTAGCACTGAGGTCCTTACAGGCTGAGCTTGATCCAAACCAGCACTATGCTCAGTAGGAGAAATACTCTGTTCACGGTTTTTCAAATAAAAGCTGGCAGAAAAGGTTGAGAATGGCAACAGCAGTACTTTTTTTCTTGCTTTTGCAAAAAAAAGACTGACCTAATTCTTTTGGGATTTTGTAAAAGAAAGAAAACTAATACATGAAATGAAATCTCCTTTGACCTAAAACATTTGATAAACATGTTTTATGTGTGGTCATGCATTTTTCCCCAGGTGTGTGATTGATTCTATTTTAAGTGCATTGCACCAAACTTGCTTTTCCCCAAATCTCACCTTGACGTCATCAATCTTTCATACTCTAAGAGCAACCTGTGACACCCGTGGACACACACACTCACACATAGCCATTCTTATTTCACTCCTTCCCATTTTCCTCCAATTTCTACTTCATCAGACATTCCTGTCAACACAGAGCCCAGAAGTGCTAAAGGAAGATAAGGAAATTGTGATGCTGCGTTGTAAAAGAAGCTCCACTCGTCCTTGTGTCCCTCGTCACCCTTTTCATTTTGCATCTGGCAAACTTCTCTCTGTCTTCTTTCATTTCAGCGATGGAGATGCATCAGTAGCGCCCCATTCATCAATTGTGCCTTTATGTCATGGGTGGCGTTGGTGTTTGATCTCTGAGATGGAGAAATTACAGACAATCTCAAAATAATGGTACTGGAACATACGGAGGCATAATTATGCCCTCATTAAAAATAATGAACAGAAGATGCTTTGTAGACAGAGTGCAGCAGAAAAGAAGAAGCCAAGCTGCTGCTGGCAAAGTTGAGTGTGAAGGAAACCCTGTCTGTGGAAGGTGGGAGATAATCTTCTGTTCTCACTCGCAACTTTAAAGAGGTCCCGACATTAACTACGACTCGTGTCCAGGTGTCAATGAGGGCAGGTTGGGATCTGAGTTTAAACTGGATCATGTCAAAGTCACTTGATTGCATTGTTTGTTTTATCGACAGCGGTTTCATTGATTGTCCTCGGGCTCCTCTTGCTGTTCCGATCACAACAAATGTCTGTTGCGGAAAGAGAGAGAAAAGACGATTTTAAAGCATCGCAATTTGTTTTCAACGGCGACGATCACTCAGCATTTCCATTCTCAAACTGTAATTATTTATTAGAATGATTAGTAATGGTAGTTGGATTGTCATAAATGATGGTGCTGGCTGCTTGGAAATCCTGATCGAATCATCCATAAAGAGAAGGACAAAAAGGAACATGCATGATTTGAGAGTCCTACATGGTTCAGAGATTAAAGCTTTTCTGAAGCTTCCGAGTACTCATAGAGGAGAACCAGCATGATGCAGCTTTAATCACATCACGCTATCAGCATGCCTCATGTACTGTAGTAATTGTTGGGGGGGGGGGGTTTGTTAGGAGCTCCTCCTTTTTTGTTCGTGTAGAGAATAACTGTAAAACTATTTTAGTGCTAGAGTTGTCTTTCTGGTGGTTATTTACTTTTTAGGGGAGGTTTCAGAGATTGAGACCAGTGGACAGTGGTGTAACTTTGACTGCTTCTGTCTGCAAAAATAAACGGAACACACTGTACCAAGCTTATTGTTGAAATAAAAGCAGACAGTCTTTTCACATTTTGAACAAATCTCCAGGTTGGCCAAATTCATTTTGAACAGGAGCACAATAGCACACAGAAATATCATCACCAGTGCTATTTTAACATCCCTCACAGTTTGCAGACTGACTTTGTGGCTTTTCTTAGTTTTCCATTGCAGAGAGGAGCATTGAGGATCTGCCCTGTTTCAGTTTTACTTTCAGAGCCAGGACTGCGTGTGTTGGCTTGTATTTCTTACTCTGTTTTGACTTTCTTTTCTCAGGGGAATCATTAATTCATACATTTCTTAAAGCTGCACTGTGTTTACTTTAGTGCAGCTGGCCTATGTTCGACCTCAATAAAAGATTGATGCATTCGCAACACGTTATTTTCGTATTCACCTTAGTGCTAGTGTAGGATACACGGAGAAAGTCTTAGAAGAAGTTATCCATTCTGCTAGTTAATATTTAGTGGCCTACCTGGGACGAATGAATGGCTGCTCTCCATAAGCATTAGGCTCTGGAAAGAAGTACTCCAAGAAGTACTGTGAACTAGTAGGCAGCAGGTACACTGTCAACCTCTCTCTCTCTTGAAGTGAGTGATAATCATATGTTGTCAGTCAAAGCCAAACCAGAATGTTATTGTTGTCAGACACCCCTGTGACAGGGTTAAGGCTTCAGGATGGCTGATGGTGGGGAAATAAAGCACTTGGTTTGCAAAACTCAATAATCACAAGGTTTCCATGAATGTTGGTTAAAGTAATGTTCCAAAATTCCTATGCAGTGTGATATACTGTAATTTACTAGCGTTGCATAAGAGAGGGAAAATGATTAGTTAACCAAGGATTGCAATTATGTGTGGTTGTGGTTTTATCCTCATCGTGTGTGCAAACAAGAGGCTCATTCAAGAGGCTTCGCTAAAAGCTAAAAGTTCTAAAGCCACACTGAGGAAGATGCCAGCCTTAAAATTGAGTTTTGTTTTTTCGTCTCACACAAACTGTGTTGCTGTGTGCAGGCAAGTGTGTGCGGAGGGGGTTTTTTGTTGTATTTTTATTTTTTTTTACTTCTAACCCCATATTTTTGTGTCCCACAGATTGTGGCCTTACGGGAACAGAATGCTCACATCCAGAGGAAAGTGGCATCAGGTGAGGGAGGAGAGGACATTTTGGAGGGCAGTGAAGCTCAACAGAAGGTCCATGGCAAGGTGAGCTCCCTTGATTTAAATATGGGTGGAAAAAATGGTCAAAATTATGTGTGGATCTATAATAACTACACTACACTTTAATAGTCTGTACATTATGGCAATATTTGCACTTGTTGTTTTTGATTAAGATATAGTTTATTCTAAAAATGTGCATAGTATTATGTATGTATATATTAAATATACTTACTGTGGCGGTCATACAGTAACCCGGATGTTTTCCATTTCAAAATAAAAGCACTACCAATCAGTATTTTGTCTACAACCCTGCTGTGGTGGCGTTACACAAATAATTCCTGTACATTTAGTTCCCCCTGCTGTATTGGCATTTTGACTTTAAAGTATTGCAGCGACTATCACATGGTTTTGATCATACATTTATTTACCTCTGCAGGCATTCTGAAGGAGTTAGGCGAAAACTCCCGCTGTGATCTCACCCCCTGCCATTATGCAGGAGCACACATGGACATCCATAGCTGAATACAAATTTCCTTTTGATTATTATTTTAACAGCATAGGTGTAGGTGTAGATTACGCTGATGCCTTTTTATGTCAGAAGCACGCGAGCCCAAAATGATGCACCTTAAAGGCAAACGCAGATGCAGGATTTTTACTTTTTTTTTTTTTTTTTTTTTTTTTATACATGCAGACAGCAGCAGAGGATACCTGGGTAGATCAATGGAGACGTTATTACTTGGCTGGTCTGCTGGGGAACGAGGGTTTGGGGGATGGGAGGTGGTGGTGGTGGGGGATTGGGAGTAAAGAGATGAAGAGCGTGTGAGTTTGAGGGATGTGATAATGAGGAGACAGCCATCATCTGCTCTGTTTTGTGTAGATAAAATAAGAGAGTATGAACATGTGTTGTTTGGCACATTTGTTTTGTGATACGGTGAAGAAAGAACACTAACCTTGCAGTAATGGTGAGGGTCAGTTATTCAGCATGACTGTAGTCAGAGTGACTGACAGAGATGTAGAAGGAACTGTCAGGAAGGGGACAATGGCAAAACCTGCCCACCGGATTCTTTCATTCATATATATATATATATATATATATATATATATATATATATATATATATATATATATATATATATATATATATATATATATATATATATATATATATATATATATATATATATCTTGGTTTGTCACTCCATCAGTTTTTGCACCACTGAATTACAGACCACCTCTTCTGTAACTGAAGGGACAGATCTGTCTTTTAGGTTTCATGTCATAGGTTTTATCTAATTTCTTAATGACGTGACTTTCAAATGCTGCTTATCTGCTGTAGACGGTGTTTTAGCCCTGTCACTTTAAGCTAATAGCTTTTTGAGAATCACCTTGTTGGTACAAGAATATTTTGTCTGACAAACTGCATCATCTTTGGGATTTTTTGTATATTCAACTAAAGAAATAGGAACAAATGATGTGTTTTTGCAACAGGCTGCTAGTACTAACGTGCCTAGATGCAATTAAAATGTGGTTATTTGCTTATTTGTCTGTTATGTGTAGTTCATCTGTTTAGTAAGGTGCTTTTTTATGTTTAGATAATTCATTAGGCAGCGTTAAGTGGCCTAATAAACAAAAACATTCCTCTTAGTGAAAAAGCATCTTATGTTCAAAGAAGAAACTTTGAAAGACCTTAAGAAAGTTTGGAGAACTATTGCTCAAGGCCAACATTAGTTCTCAGAGCAAAATATAAAGAATTGAGGGGCATCTCAAGACTATCTGTCCATCTATCCATGCAGGCATGAATGAGAGCAGTTGTTTCATAGCCAAACTTAACCATTTTTAAAGGTCATTCAGAGTTAAAAAGCAATACACCCCTTTGAAATGTTGGGTAACTCTTATTAACATTGTCCCTTTAAACTATCCTGGTCCTAAATGGTACAAATCTGTGAAACAAGCCCATCGATGGAAACCCCAGATACAAAGAGGGACAGCTGAGCCATTTGGCAATAAAGAAGATATAAAATTCTTTTATGAGCATGGCCCACTGCTGGCATGCTCGTATTAAAATCACTGGTGTGATTTAGTGGATCCTGTTCCTTGCTCAAGTGAATCATTGATCACAGGCAGCAGACAGAGAGGCCCAATTAGGTTTGTCCTCACAGATGGATGGCCAAAGATGGGCAGCTGTGCCTCACAATACAGCAGGAAGACAGAGGAAGATGGAGAATGAAGAGATCAGTTTCCCTCAATCCTCTCATTCACCTTACTGTAACTCAATTGAGCATAAAAGCAAGATTTGTTTTTTTAAACTATGCATGTTTGTTATTTAGCACCGATAATAAGGTTGTTTTCCTCTGTTGTTC
The DNA here is from genome assembly GCF_057382095.1 of Aulonocara sp. 'chitande type north' Nkhata Bay. Lineage (NCBI taxonomy): Eukaryota > Metazoa > Chordata > Actinopteri > Cichliformes > Cichlidae > Aulonocara > Aulonocara sp. 'chitande type north' Nkhata Bay. Next base: position 26,480,648 of record NC_141360.1, on the reverse strand, counting down.
TTGCCCCTAAACTCTTTTGTAAGCTGAATCTCTGCGGTATCCTCCTCATTAATCTACCTCATGCAGAGACCAGGAGAGCTGTACGGAGTGGAAACCTTGCAAATCTAATCAGATTACTTATGCAAGTGTCAAAACAATTTCTCCAGCAGAGTCTGGTGTGATTCAGTCTTTGTGACCATCCAGAATCAAAGCAGGGGAAGAACCAAAGCCGTGAGCTCCTGAACTTGAATTTATTAGAATGCAAATGTATGTCATTCTCAAAAGCAGACATGGTATCTGAAGTGGAAGCATGGCTGATTTCTCAGGGCCCACTTGAATACACGACAGGAAGATGAGGCATGACAGGAAATCAGAAAATTGCTTTGCACCATTGTTCATTTTTACTCTCGATAGTGTGTTTATTTTCCTGCATTCAAAGCTCAAACTTCTATTTTTGATTTAGGTACTGGGGTTTTTACTAGGTTAACACTTGAAAAAAGAAAGAAAATATAATCACTTGTTATCGCGATTATTGTGGGGCAAGTGTGCATTCTGAATGGACTTACAAGACACGTTTCAGGATTCGGGATATAATTTAACATCCAAAAGATTTATTTCAACTGCAAGGAAAAAGTTCTAGTTAGAATGTTAACTTAAAAGAAAGAAAGAATTTTTTTACTTTGATTAGCCACAACATTAACAACCAATTTCCAAATCCTGTACTAACCCTCACTTGTCAGTGATCTTATTACTACTTTATTATTACCTTATTACCTATATACCACAAGCCTCACTTAATTTGTGAGTTTTAAAAGACGTCATGCAAGGGAATTCATTTTTAAAAAAGCTCTTAAATTCTTTTTAAAGTACACTAAAAGTTAGAAATCATCCCCAAGCATCCCTTGGCAAATTTTGTGCTTCATGACGCATACATATTTTTGGATAATTTTCCCTTTTCATATGTTGACCTCTTACTCCACGTCCCCCTCTTTCCCCTCCAGCGTCTGTCCAATGGCTCTCTGGAGCCGGCCCATGAGGCGAGTCAGGTGGTCGAGCTGCAGGACCTGCTGGAGAAGCAGAACTACGAGTTGGCCCAGATGAAGGAGCGCATGTCCTCCCTCTCCTCCCGGGTTTCCGAGGTGGAGCAGGAGCTCGAGACCGCCCGCAAGGACCTCATCAAGTCAGAGGAGATGAACAACAAGTACCAGAGGGACATCAAAGAGGTCACAGCACAGAAACTGAGCACAGGGGGAAGCATACACACACACACACACATATTCGCATGGGGATAACAGTTGCAAGAGAAACATCAAAGACAGCGAGCAGTGGTCTAAAAACAGCTTCTACTTGCATATGCTCTCACACTCTCCCCAGCTCTTTATTACTCCGTCTTTTTCTCACATAAAAACATGCACATTGACTTGTGAACGTACAAGGTCTTTCATAATGCCTTCATCGGGTGAAGTGAGTTAAGTGAAGAGTCCTTGAAAAAATCTCTAAATATACACTTCAGATAAACACTTCTCTAGGCCTCAAACTAACACTTAATGTTAAATAAATAACTAACCATTTGTATTTCTTGAACGGGTTCAAGACTGTTGATGCATGAAGCACAAAAAAGAGCCAGTTGTGTCCAAAACTGGCAGTTAAGATCCAAATAATAGTCCTATTTATTATATGTCTGTGCAAGGTTAATATCAGTGAAGTGGGCTGGATATGAACATAAGCTGATGCCCCTGTCGCCTGGGGATGAAATTACTATTGATTTCTAACGATGTGGGCAGAGGCAGTTATCGTGGGCTGACAAACATGGCCTTATCAGGCCAATCGTGTTTTATTACCCTGCAATGCCTTCTCTTACAGCAGCAGTTTATTTAGTGTTCTAAGAATAACTGTTATTATTTGTATGGTTTGGAAACAATGGGTGCTACTGCAAGTTTGTGTCTGAAGCAATTCTCCATGGAGGAAATTAAGTCTGAGAAATTCCATGATAATGTTGCCTCTGTTCATGACAGCAGAGCATGTTTGTATTTTATGAGGCTTTATTTGTTATTAACTTTTGTGCACATTCTAGGGATAAAAGTTTGATTTTGCAGACTTGCAGTCTGGTTTCTGTGTGCATTCCAGGAAGTGGTTGAAGAATCTCTAATTCAATTCCGTTCACTTCAGTTTTACTTACTCAGTGCCAATTAACAATAATGGTGAGCTCAAGGTTCTTTATATTGTAAAGTAAAGACCCTGCAATATCTGTATATCTGCAATATCCATCCATTCACTGTCTGCTGCTTATCCTGGCCTAAGTAGAGACACCCAGACTCCTTTACTTCTTCCAGGAAAAACTGATGACATTTCTTCACCGTATACTGGGTCTAGTCTGAGATCCAGTATACGGTGAAGAAATGTCATCGGTTTTTCCTCCTGGTAGGACATGTCTAAAAACCTTATTTAGAAGGTGCCCAGGAGACATCCTAGTCATCCCTGAACCACGTCAGCTGTCTCTCAGTGTTTCGATGTGGAAGCTTAGTGGCTCTAGGTGCTGAATGCCCAAGCACCCTGTCACTTAAGGGAGGGTCCAGACACCCTATGGAGTTTTCATCTGGTGCTGATATTAAAGTAGTGTACAAATTCCATGTGTGCAAAGCAGCAGGAGAAAATATTACACCCAAAGTTGATGTTATATTAAGTCTTTTTTTTGTGTGTCTCTATACAGGCCATGTGTCAGAAAGAAGACATGGAGGAACGGATTGTCACGCTGGAGAAACGTTACCTGAGTGCCCAAAGAGAAGCCACCTCTGTGCATGACATCAATGACAAACTGGAGAACGAGTTGGCCAATAAGGAGGCATTCCTCAGACAGGTCTGTAAAGTCCACTCCAGGGTTAGTGTGAGCCATGTAATCACATTAATCAGCTCTCTGGGATTACTATTTTCTTCCAAAAAATGGGTCCAGATGGCAGCTGCAGTGCACGATTCATTACTGTATCATCAGTCGTATTTTTCTTACTGGATTCAGAAAAGAATCAGCCAGGAAAAATGTGTAAGATGGTTCCTGTCAGTTAACATAGTCCTTTGAGCAGTTCCACAGAGGTCTGGCATTGAGAAAACCTCTTCACATCGTGGTAGATAATGTAAGAGGAAATTACTACTGGGGAAGAAATTTTATAAATGTTTACTTTGTGCAGATGCACATGGCTCACATGTGATTTCTTCATAATTGACATAATGCTGCAGAATATGGTCAAGCGATTGTACAGATTTACTCTCCTTTCAATTATTCTTTGTGATTCATTGCAGCCAATTAGATAAATTGCATGGCCATAGAAGATCTAGTGGCATTTTTATGAGTAAAGGCTTAAACACTGTCTGGGCTCTGGAAGAATAGAAAGAATTTCTGATATGAGTAGAAGTAATTAGAGTGACACCATCAGTCCCTGTTTGGATTTACTGTGTGGAAAGTTATTTAGACACTAATTTATATTTTAGTTATAATTCTCAACAATTTTCTTTAGCATAATGTTTACTTTAGACATGTACATCACAACTACAGTGACTATTTAAAACAATTGTGAAATCCCCTAGACCAGTTAATCTGGGGGTACCTTAGAGACGAGACATCACCTGGTGATCACTGGTCATGAGGGAAAATATATATTTTCCGCAACCAGATATAAGTGGTTACTGGTTGTCGCCAAGGAAATGTGGTCACAAAGACGACGTTGCTCCATGTGATTGCTTTGGTTGCAATTTCATGCCAGCAACTACCAGAAACAATTCGACAGATTGGAGAATACACATTTTTTCATAGCAGATGAAAGTTGCCGGCGTCTGCCTGATCAGTCTCTCGTCCTGCATGGGCTTTAGCCATGAGTTTCAAAGCGACTGGCAACCATTTCCACCACATTTTTCATTTGCAACTGGCGGTTGCCATTTAGTCACTAACTGATCTCTGGGCATGTGTGACTAAGCCTAACCTGAAACAAATACAATTTAAAATCTAAAACCTGAACAAATTTGAGAAGAAAATTTAACTGTTGACTAAAAGTAAAAGAGCAATAGAGAGAGACAGTCAAAACAAAGAAATAAGAAAATATATTTAGATGAAAGCAAAAAATGGCACAGTGGGTTATTAGAAAAGCTAATAGTATGAAATATGTTAAAACTGTCTGCTAAACATATAAAACATTGAAATGGTTAGCTCACAGTGTAAGTACATGAAATTGTGATATAAAATCATGACAAAAGATCAAAATAATTGAAACAGCTAAAATTCTGAAACCAGGTGGAAATTATTAGCTAAAACTTTAACTGTTGAATTTGTTAGCTAAACGTACTGGATAAACAGTTAAAAAAGCTAGCTAAAAAACAGATTTAAAAAAGTAGTTTTAACTAAAGATATAAACTGTTTGAATGGCTGAAATAAAAACTCAATACTTGGCACTAAACTAGTAAGAGTGTTTGCTAATCATAAGTATATAGTTAACAGAATGTAATCGCTAAAAGTAAATGGTAAGCTAATTTCATCCTGCCAGATGATTACATAGGGTGGGGGTTGTTAACCTTTGCTAGCCAGTCATTTTTCACTCAGGAAATGTGTATGAAGCCACAACTTAAGAAGAAACCACTTATGTATTTACAGCCATGACGTTTACAAGGGAAAGGGTCTATGCAAGGGGTATGCTTGAACTCTAAAGGTTTTTTTAAATGAACTCCTGCTACCATACATAAACAGACTTTTTTGGTAAATATATGCACAAAGTTTCACTTGCTATTGTACTGGGCTCTGGCTGCTGATGTCTGAAGATTACTTGGTATAGAGACATGAAGGGATGAGAAGAAATGGCAAGCAAAATGGCAAAAAGGATGGGTAGTAGGATACCTAGGGAGGATATAATAAACAAAAACAAACTGTCATGTTTCCCCTGTGTCATCTCAAGCACGTGGGATGGCGATATGGGTTGAGGCAGAAAATATCACTGACACACAACACAATGTATACTTGGCCTGCTAGAGTCTAATTATTGCACGCTGAGCTGCCAGGCCCGGAGCTTCGGGGACCAGAGCATCTGTCGCCGATGGCAAAGGCTGCCAAGCCAGTCCTTAAATAAGTCTTAAAACTGATCCCAAGCTAGTGAGGGAGAAAATTCTTACTGTCCAATGGGGAAGCAAGTCACTTGTTTCCAGTTTCATTTAATGCTAAGTTTGAGTTCCATCTTAATGATAGCAAGTACCAGCTGAATGCCTAATCAGGATCTGCATCAGCTGTCTATAAGTTGCCAGTGTCACTCTTGGCAGTGCAGACTCTGACTCTGCTATTCTAAAGAAGAGATGAGGCACACTGCCAGAGTGTGCCTCATCTCTGAAAGACAAACATTTGTGATTCTATTTTCTAACAGTCAATTATGCTCTGCTGACACTGAATAGGAAGAAGGAAGAGAATCACATTTATAGAGTTCATTTTCGTTATACTCTGTTAACAAGGACAGCATTGGAACACACTGAAAACTCTTTCATTCAAATAGTGTAGTGTTCTAATAATCTGCTCATACTTTAATTTGTCATTGCTAGGGTTTGTTGTTATTGCAAGAAAAACACTATTCTGGATTTCTTTTCTGGATGATGTATGGTCAAAGCATTGGAAGGTAATTTATTGAATAAATCTCCTGTGTAATCATTTATCATTCTTTCTTTCAGCATTAAGCATTCCTGCAAATTTATTGGCTTCAAGGCAATAAGTTAGAACCCAGATTTAAGCTAAGTGCAGATCCTTAGTTGGTTTAGAGTGTTTAAATTTATTTCAGTGGTTGTGTCTCAGGAAGTAGAGCAGGTCATCAGGAGGTTGGTGGTTTAATCTCTGGCTGGTCCAATTCGCATCCAAAGTATCTGTGTGCAGGATACAGAACCCCAGGTTGCTCACAGATGCATCCATTGGAATTTGAATGTGTGTGAATGTTAAATAGAAACCACTTACATGTCGATGCAGTGCTACTGTGAATGTAACATGTTGTATAGAGTGCTCAAGTAGAATAGATAAGCGCTATATAAGAACCAGTTCAGTACATTAACTTTGACTGTCGGCTAATGTGACTCTTTTCCTCACAACGTGCACATTTATATTTTTTGTTTACTTTTGGCTGCAATCCCTCCACAAAATCTGCAGGAAGCCAGATACAAAATCTCATAAGTCTCGTTGTTCAACTATCAGCTAATGTTTTTGCTGTCTGTGGTGTTTGAGTGCAGATGGAGGAGAAGAACAGACAACTACAGGAGAGGTTGGAGCTTGCAGAACAGAAACTCCAGCAGACCATGAGGAAGGCTGAGACACTCCCGGAGGTTGAGGCCGAACTAGCCCAGAGGATAGCAGCTCTCACCAAGGTAAGCGCACACGTTTGTACATATTGTACATTAACACACATGCTGTTGACGTATTCCCACAGATGCCCTCGTTTTTTTTTCTGTACATTTGTGTAAGTGTCCACGTGGTGTCATGACGTTTCAACATGTTCCTCTCCTCTTCCTCGGCCACATAGTCTGACTCCAGCTCCTCTTCCTCTCCTGATGATTATCACTTTGTAATGGAAGCTAAACTCCAAGACATGAACTCCATTCTTAGGAAGGTAGTTCCACAGGGCATCACAGCTATTGCCAACTCCAATAGAGAACAGATATCATTCATTTATCTTATTAGTGTTTTGTGGCGGGCGTGTTTACTGGGATTCTGCTCTGGCTGTTCTACCACCATGGGACAGCTGCATGGCACTTCTGGCTGGAGCTCATACTTGGCAGTGCTGGAGCAGCTCTCTTCCTCTTTCATTCTGTCCTTTGGTGGCCTTGTTCTCCATCTTTCTCCTTGTCACTGTTTGTTTCAATCAGCTGTCTTTCCAGTTACGCTTTAAAACATAGATATCCATCTTTGAGTTTGGGGTAGAAGCTTTGGCTTGTGTTGTCGCCACCATTTTTCTTTGTTGGCCCTTAGGCTGTCAAGCACACAGATCATCGTGGCCTCTCTTTTTTTTTTTTTGTCCTGTCTGTGCTGTCTGTGATCCAACTGTAGGCGGAAGAGCGTCACGGGAGCATTGAGGAGCGAATGAGGCACTTGGAATGCCAGCTGGAGGAGAAGAACCAGGAGCTGCTGAGGGTGAGTCACTGCGGAGGCGTTGTGCCAAGCAGCGTTAACCAGGCAGCCACTTCTGCATGAGCAAGACAGCTTGAAGCGACTGCAACTGATGGCACACTGTCTGATTTGTCACCAATGAAGCTTGACCAAATGGGTGTTTCACGTACTCTGCTGATATAATGGTTTGCAAAATACTCACAAATGATGCAAATGAGTAATTCTAAAAGACGTTAGTGTTTTCACGTCACACTTTAGTGTATGATAGCAAATTCAAGCGAGAATGCTGTCTGTATGAAGATGTTTAACCTCATGAGTTATTTTCAAAGTTTTTTTGTTGTTGTTTTCCTTATTTGAAAAATGCAATAGTGGGCAATCTTTCCAACAGCAGTCATATAGTACAGAGAAAACCCCAACAGTCAAATGACCCCTTTGAGAAAGCACTTGGCAACAGTGGGAAGGAGAAACTCCTTTTTAATAGGAAGAAACCTCCAGCAGAGCCAGGTTCAGGGAGGGGCAGCCGTCTGCCATGACTAGCCGGTGGTGATGGGAGGGAGAAAGGATAAAAGATACACTGTGGATGGGAGCCAGAAATTGATAATAGCTAATGATTAAATGCAGTGGTGTATAAATATATAGTGAGTGAAAAAGAAACACTCCCAGTGCATCATAGGAATCCCCCAGCAGCTTAGGCCTTTTGCAGGGAGGATCACCTGATGCAGCCCTAATGATGTTCTTTATCGAAAATAAAAGTTTTAAGCCTAATCTTAGAAGTGGAGAGGGTATCTGTCTCCCGAATTCAAATTGGAAGCTAATTCCACAGAAGAGGGCCTGAAAGCTGAAGGCTCTGCCTCCCATTCTACTTTTAAATATCCTACGAACCAGCAGCTTGAGAACAAAGTGCTCTGCTGGGTTCATAAGGTACTATGAGGTCTTTAAGATAACATGGGGCCTGATTATTTAAGACCTTGTATGTGAGGAGAAGGATTTTCTATTAAATATTTTATTTAACAGGGAGTCAAGAAAAGCCATTATGGGAGAAATAGCTGTGTATTATTCAGCATGTAAAAAATAAATATAAAAATGAGGAGGCTTAATCAGATTTCAATTTGACCAATCTCCCACTCAGTGTCCTCTTCTCATGCACTATTGCATTGCTTCCAGTACTGCTGTTAATTTTAGATTGTCACTTGGAATTCCCGTACTGATCGCGGCACTCCACTCATGTGTCAAACTAACCCAACTTTCATCCGGATACAGTAATACTCCCTGGTGAGGTCTCCAGCAATAACCCAGGGACCAAACAGCAGTTTTCAGTGGAACTGGTGCTCAGTGGCCAAGCCTGAAGCTAGTGCATAAGGTCAGAAGGCCAACAAGGAGTATACTCGTCCTTTGTGTCGACATTCACGGGTTTGTGCATTCTGGATTTGTCCTCGAGGCTGTCAATGCAGAGTTCTGCTGTAGCATCCTGAGGCATTTATCAGAGAACATGTGTGACCTTGTTCTATTGTGCGCAGAAACAAGCCAACGCCATCTTTAGTCGCCACCAGCCCCACTCACCAGATTTCACTCCCTGTGATTATTTTTTTTCTCTAAAATAAAGAAAATTATGTGGCTGTTCAGACACAGAAGCGGGGATCCAGTGCGCAAGTGGTCAGAATCAGACCTCAGAGAGAGATCTAAAGTGCAGCCACACTAGAAGCATAGTAATTTCTTTGAGGTAATCTTTACTGAAATGTGGTGCTTGGGGTTCATTTACATAATCACATAATTTATGATACACTACACTGATTTGTCGAAGTGTTGTCCTCATATAAAGTTCTGATTTTAAACTAAAAATAGAATAGCTGTAAAGGCCATGCAATTAGTTATTGTAGTTCCTGCTGAGAGGCTTTCATCACATCAGAAACAATTTAGACTGATGTCTTATTCTCAGACAAATGTGCTTGTTTTGTGTTGGTTTATCTGTATTTTTCTCCTTCAGGCTCGGCAGAGGGAAAAGATGAATGAAGAGCACAATAAGAGACTCTCAGACACAGTGGACAGACTCCTCACTGAGTCCAACGAGCGACTTCAGCTCCACCTGAAGGAGAGAATGGCAGCTCTCGAAGAGAAGGTTAAAAACGCCTGACACGTCAATGGAAACCTGTCAATATCAATTGCATCAAGGTCATTAAAAGATGTATTTTTCTCACTTCTTTACTCCCCCCCCCCCCCCCCTTTTCTTTGCAGAATATGCTAATCCAAGACTCGGAAACTTACAGAAAACAGTACGAGGAGTCAATCCAAGAAAAAGTAGGTTGTAGAGATCGAGAAATGATTACCTCCTGTTTCAAAATGTCTACATTTTACATGAGCTTAGTGTAATAATTGACTTTTGAGTACAGCAATAATGAGTTTGGTTATTGGCACTAGTTAAATTTTTTATAAACCTTCAATATTGAAAAGCTCCTGCAAGGGATAGAATAATAAGGAGGCTACTGAAAACAGTAGAAATTACAACTGTCACCTACTCAGACCTGTAAATGTAATCAGCTCCACATGCTGCAGCCATGTCACTAGTATGACTAGTGGTATAAAGGGGTAGGATAATCATTTCATTTTTTGGGCATGTAATATCACAGACAATGATGTAGAGAAATTGTTTTGTCCAGTCGCAGCTGGCAGAGGATATTGAGAAACTGAGATCGGAGCTCGACCAATTCAGATTGAGGGCAGGCTCCCTCACAGAACCCACGCTGTCACGGTAGGTCGGTTTTCTGTGTGTGTGTGTGTGTGTGTGTGTGTGAGTGTATCCGGATGTAAGACGCAGTTTGTAACGTACCTCCACATGTATATACTGCATCAGTTGCTGCTTTTGGACCACCATATTGGACAGGGGGAGAAATAGGCTTCCTCTTTTTCTTGTCTTTCACAATAAAAGCCTACAGTTGCTTTAATAGCAATCTTTGACACATTCCAGGAGCCAAATAAAATCATCTTTGGTTTTAATCACTGTTGAAAAGATTTTTTTTTCCCCTTAATAAATAACATTTTTCTTGTTTTTATTTGAGAATGATTAATTTATATCACTAATTAAATTAATTTGTGGGATTGTAAAAGTCAGACAACACATTTTAATCAATTCAATTAGAATAAACTTGCTGTTAAATTTAAATCGGAATAAAAAACTAAGCTTTATAACTCACTTTAGATGGACAAAGTTAAAAACTGGCCAGAAACATATTTTGTATGTATTTTAGGAGCTATATAAAACCATTAATCACATTCCTTGTTAATCAAATAATATCACTTGTGTTCAGTTGCATGTCGGGGCTGCAGTCCTCATTTGTGGCCAGTGACATTTGCCTCCACTGGCAACAACATCAACATTTAAGTGTCCAGTCAACTATTCATAACAATCCCTAATCACTATGTATGTCTAAATGTATTTTCCTTATCAAAATGTATAGTTTACTAGAAGAATAAAGACAAGGAATGTATGTTTCTGTTGCTGAGGGAGCTTGCCAGTCAAGTGCTTCTCAGAAATGGGCTAAAGAAAAAAAAAATTGGCTTGTTCAGTGGCAGCACGCTGATCCCTGAACATTAGTTGGTTCTGTGTCCAAACGTTAGTGGTGGATACACGACGTATTACAAGGTGAACAAATGACTCAAGAAAAACGTGGATGCTGTGAAAACATCTGCAACATAAAGAAGATGTGTTACACTAGACATGCAATAAAAGGCCACGAGAGATTCAGATTTAGTCTAATGTGTGTGTTTATAGAACAGGAAGCAAAGAGAGGCAAATAGATACTCCGTCTCCAGGAGCTTTCCTGTTATTTTATCCTTCTGTGAAAACTACTTGCTCTGTTACACTATTGTTAGAAACACTGGTATAATGGAACTTTTGGCATCTATTTTTGGATATTTTCTGGTTTCCATTTCATGCTGCTTGAAGTTCTAATCTTACAAAGCTGACGTGTTGACAGTGGCAGCCTTAATCTCTTCCAAAGACAAACAATTTGCAGCCATAGAAGCATGCATAACAAGCTCTTATCCTTCAAGAAGTACACTTTGCACCTCCTCACTGTGACTAATAGGTACGCTTGAGGTATCAAAATATAACATCTGACTGGTTTCCTGCTTGTGTAACTAATCGGTACTGCAAGTTTTCTTGCTGTGTCTTATCTACTGGCAATCTGCTTTACGACCCAAACAAAATCACTGCTAACGATTGTGTTTGAAGGATTTGCTTTAACAGGTTCAGATATTATTCATCTGTCATATGAAAAACACAAAATCTGTAACCAAGCATTTTGCGTTTAGCTTCAATAATACTCATAAAAGTTGTTTCCCAGATCCCATCTGGACACATCAGCTGAGCTTCGATTCTCTTTGGGATCTCTGGCTGAAACCCAGTCGGACCACTACCGCTCAGCAAAGGTCATACATCGACAAAGGAGAGGTCGAATAGGTCTGCGAGAAACCAAGGTGAGGAATAACATCTGGTTTGTCTGCCTTTCAATCTTACTTATATTTAAATGTTTCTATTTTAAAAACATCTAAGAGCTTCTTTAGTGGTCTGTCAATGAACAGTGTCAGCTTTAACGCAGTGAGTTAAATTTAGATACTGGAGAAGTTCCAGTTTGGCAAATCCAACAGGGACTAAAATATTTCAATATACACTCACTGGAAACTTCATTACACCTTCCCGTACTGGGTTGGGTTGCCTTTATTCTGTATCACATAGATTAAACAAGTTGCTAGAAGGACTCCTCAGAGCTTCATATAGCTGCTTCAGATTTGGTGGCTGTAGAGACTTTCTGATTGCTGTAAATTTATTGTTATGTTTGAGAAACCAGTTTGACATGATTGAGCTTTGTGACATGAAGCCTATTCCCCATACCATTACACTGATAGCAGCAGTCTGAACTGTTCACACAAGGCGGGATGAATCCATGTTCTGATGATGTTTGTAACAAATTCTGACCCTGCCATCCTAAAAGTAGCAGCAGAAATCAAGACTCATCAGACTAGAGAACATTTTTCATATCTTCTGTTGTCCAATTTTAATGAGCTCAGGTAAAGTGTAGCCTCGCTTTCTTGTTCTTGACAGGAGTGGGACTCTGTGTGGTCTTCTGCTGCTGTAGCCCATCTGCTTCTAGGCTCTATGTATTGTGCATTCAGAGATGCTTTCCGGCATACCTTGATTGGAATGAAGGGGTTACACACTACATTTACCAAATATGATGACCAGAGACAAAGACCTGGCAACAATGTACTGGGTCTGAATTGGGCCTTGAACCTTTAATATAACATTATTGACAGGCTTAACGTGAACATTTTCTGTAGGCTTTTATTTTGGAGGTTTAAAGTTTTTGGATTCTAAATACAGGTTATGGCAATTCAAGTATGAGTGCAGGACACATTATAAATATATAGGATACTGCTTTTAAATGAAACAAAAACCATTTCCATCTTTTGGTGTGTCGCCACTACTACTGCTTAGAGAAGTCATTAAGTCTTATTAGAGTTAGTAATAAGACATAATCAGGGGGGGAAAGCATAAGTGCTTCTCATAAAATTGTATTGCATGACTATGTTTTCAGTTTCCAGTAATGATCTCAAAATATTAGTTCATAACTAATAAGATATTGTTTTGTAGTCACAGTTTCACTCTGTCTCTGTATGCAGGCAAAGTCACTGGGGGAGCCTGAATGGCGCTCACAGCAGTTGGGGGTCCTGGGAGGCCACCACTTTGAGAGCGACACGGAAATGTCTGACATTGACGACGACGATAGGGAGACGTTGTTCAGCTCCATGGACCTGCTGTCTCCCAGTGGTCACTCCGATGCACAAACTCTGGCCATGATGCTTCAGGAGCAGCTGGACGCAATCAACAAGGAGATCCGGTAGCTGACACACGCCGTTGTATAAATTTAATACTGAAGACCAGATTTCCAGACGTATTGATCCGCCTCCTCGTTCTAAATCCACTTTACTGGAGACCAACTTGATATGTTTTTAAGATCATGTTTGGAAAGACTTTAAAGTTTGGAGCGATATTCTGCTTCCATAACTCCACCTTGTTTGCCCTTGGTTGCTAAAGTAATATTTCACCCAAAAACTCTGCTTTTAGAATAAAAAATTAACACACCCACATTGATTTTGGTTGCCTTGTGTTCAAGCTAGTAACCACAGAAGCAAGATAAAAAGTGCCCTAGAGAAAATGAGCCGCATAGTAATTCACTCTCTAGACAAAATGTGTGTCTGCCGAGCTCACAGGTAAACCACTAAAGGTGTCTGTAGATTACTCTTCCCGTATGTGACCCAAACACTATTCTTGTATGCACTCAGTGTTTTGGGAAATGTGAGGTGCCTCTTGCTTGATAATGCTGTAATTATCTTGTGCCAATAAGTATTCATGACCCCCAGGCACAACTTTACTTACTTCTTTATTTCAAGGGCTGTTAATGTGCCTTGTGGTCTTTGCTAATTTACATCTACATCAAAAGACACAGCGCTACATTTCTTTTAGAAAGATTTAATGCGGTCTTATTGTGTAAAGTGATCATGAATCTAAAGTGTTGAGCTTTCAGCTAATTACAAAGTTAGATACAGAGTGTGGTTAATTACCCGACTTTTAGCCTTTTAACTCTTTAGTTTGTCCATTAATTACTTTACCTGATACTGCAGGGACTTAAAGGACTGAGCGTTGCAAATCTGCTGAAATCTACCTTTAAAGAACTTGAAAGCTGAGGCTATTTTTGTAGCAGAATAGCTTCTATATTTTTTGCTTTTTAAGTTAGCTAAAAATTGCACAGCTTGATTCTTTTTTTTTTAAGTTTTACATAGAAAAATAATCACAGCATTTTCCTGATACCAGGCTAATCCAGGAAGAGAAGGAGTCAACAGAGCTGCGAGCAGAGGAGATTGAGAACCGAGTGGCCAGCGTTAGCCTCGAGGGTCTAAACCTGGCTCGAATGCACCACCACGGAGCCTCCATCACTGCCTCAGCAACTGCCTCCTCACTTGCCTCCTCTTCCCCACCCAGCGGACACTCCACACCTAAGCTTGATCCTCGAAGCCCTGCCCGGGACATGGAGCGCATGGGGGTCATGACACTGGTATGTTACATCACCACGTGCGAGACATCTTCTATCATACCATCTACAGATCCTACTACAGACCTTTGTTTACATAATGTATGTTGCATCAATAAATTGCCATCTTTTTACCTGCAAGAGCACCATGTAAACTGTAAATGTGGTCTTTGTTTAGAAGTCTGGGAATAGTAATGCAGTTAGTACAAAATACAGTTTCCCGGCATGTGAAACTTTATTATGTCACCTATTGGTTTTCTTGAAGCCAGATTAAAGTTGCAGAGCAGAGTTGCCAAGTGCTGAGAAGCATTGAGTGTAAAAGTTGCCAAAGCTCTGTTGACTCAATAACTACAGAGTTCCAAACCTCCTCTAGCATTAATATCAGCACAAAAACCGTGCAGTGGGAGCTTCATAGCATGGCTTTCATGGCCGAGCAGCTCGTGTAGGTGTAATGTGTAGGTGGACAGGTCCTTTTCTCAATGTGGTTCACATAAAATAAGAGAACTTCACTTATCAAAACTGTACCACAGACCTGTTTATCACACAGCAAGCCATATTATTTGTCAGATAACTGTATTGAAAATGCTCTAGAAGGTAGCAACGCAACAAACACATTGGAGAGCTCTCTCGACTATCATCATTCAACCCAGGTGTCTAGTGGGATCAGTGTAAATGTCTTCTTTACCCATGGGATTTCAAAGCAATAAGGCTTTGATTTTATTGATTATTCAACTGACTTGTTTACCAGTCTTTCTTTATTCCTCAGTGCTGATCTCTAAATAGGTGGTCTGGTATTGGGCAATGGCTCATGAGCTTCTAATGGTACATGATATTTCTATAAGTGAGCTAATTGTTTTATTTTTCACCAGCATGCAGGAGTTCAAGTTTTTGTTCATGCTTTAACACGTGGATATTGATAGGTTTTTTTTCTGTTTTTCCTTCACCATACAGCCCAGTGATTTGAGGAAACACAGGAGAAAGGTACACACACCAAGAGTTTGCTCAACAGATTTTAAATATGATACCATTTGACTATAACTCAGAGCTGTAATGGTTGCTGCAGTGACACCGTGACGAAATTGTTGACTTACTGGTGTCCTAGGTCACTTGTAATGCTCCGCCCCTTTGCCTTCATCCCTCAGATAGCAGCGGTGGATGAGGATGGCCGCGAGGACAAGGCCACCATTAAGTGTGAGACATCCCCCCCTCCGACGCCACGCACTGTCCGAATGACACACACACTGCCAGCCTCCTCGCACAACGATGCACGAGGGTAAGTGCCTGCTGTAAGTGAAGGCATTTCTTAAAAAGGTTCTCGATGATGTGTGTTTGTAGATGATGCTGTCATCCTATTCTTGCTTTTGATGAAAATTAGATAGTATACTGCCCAATTAGTACTTGCCAGTTCAGCTGCAATTTGTGCTATGAATAATATTTCAACACCCAAGATATTACAGTACTTCAGTACTTTCTCAATATCTGGATGATTAAAGCTAAAGCACAGCTAAAGTATCACTAAAGTAAAGCTAAAGTATCACTGTTGCAGTGATATCAGATGAGATGAAGCTTCAATAATTTGCATAAAATGCTCAAAAAGTACATTTGCTATAAGCAGCAAATATTCCCGGAATACAAGTCAGTAAACTTTCATTTCAAAAGTTAATAACAGAACGAGTTAGAGTAACACAGCAGGGCATTAAATAAAAGGTACTTGAGATGACAAATATACTTCTTAACATAAGCTTATAATGGAAAACCTTTGATTATCTCATAAAATTAAAATGTTGCAAACACTCCTTTTCTGAATACTGTCTGTATGTTTTTGTCCTCAGGATTGTGGCTTCTTTAGAGGCTGAAGCCAGTGCCCTAAGTAGTGTAGCCAGCAGCCAGGACTCCCTCCACAAGCAGCCAAAGAAGAAGGGCATTAAATCCTCCATCGGACGATTATTTGGCAAGAAGGAAAAAGGCCGACTGGCACACCTAGCACACAGACAGGTCATGGTAGATCCACAAGGCGAGTACAGCGCTGGGATATTTTAATTAATACTATTACAATTTGGTCTATTTTGTCTAAAAAAAAAAACTTTTTAAAAAGCACTCTTAGCTGCAATTTTTGCCAGCTAAGAAGAGTTTACAAACTGGACAGTACTACTTAGAATTCTACTGCTACAGCTAGTCAACGTATAACTTCATGTTAGCAGCATAAACACACTAAAAATGCATCAGCTTGGCATAGCCACAGTGTCATCACCTACTAGTTTCAATTTTGAAGGCTCTGTTTTATGGCTCAGCTACACTAGAATTAAAATACAAAGGTGGGAAAATGATTGGAGGTTGCCCAGTTGCATTTAGTTTTTTTTTGTATTCATTGAACGAATGGAAGTAGTTGTAGTGACCAAGTGGTCAAGAGATTGAGTGTGCAACACCCTCAGCAACCTGGATGACTACTTTCAGTCACAACTGGGGGCGACTGGGGACAGGTTGCCTCCCATCTTTAACCTCTGCAAACAATTGCGGACTGCAGTCACTCTCAGACAGAATGGCAAAGGTTTGCAAACAATATATTATAAATGCAGACAGACATTCACATTGCAGTCTGTCTCTTTGTAGTAGATGAATTTATTTAACTGGTTGCCAACTAAAAATACAAATACACTATTTATTTATTTATGTATTTATTTATTCATTCATAATAACAGTATCTGATTATGTTCTCCACAGCAACAATGATGGATTCAGACATGGCGGGCCAGGACATGGGGGTGAGCAAGTTGGGCACTCAGGCCGAGAAGGACCGCAGATTGAAAAAGAAGTAAGCTTTTATCCTAAGTGCCACTTCACTACAACATTTTGAGGTGGAGTTAGTATCATCATAGTCCCTTAATGCACACCCAGCAGTATCCATTTAATATAATAACACAGACATTTAGGTACCCTGTGAGAAGAAACATTTTCTTTGGAAACAATCCATCAAACTTTCTTGAGAATTCCCACTCACTGCTACATTGCAGTATATAAACCAGTCTGAACATGGTATAGAGACAATGGCTACACCCTCCTTTTCCTGGGTTTGCCTTTAACCTCTTTTCTTTCACTGTATATTCTACCATAACCGATTTAATCCTGAGAACAGGATCAATACAAAGCAGAACCTCGATCAGTATCCACGAGCACAGATCAGCCCCATTGTATTCAGACACACAGCCAAAGTCACACTATTGATCCAGGCTAAAAAGCCAATTAATTGCACAAAGGTTCTTTGTCACTTTGGAAGCTATAGATGGCTTTCCTAACCCACCACCCATAGATTACACTCAGACACATTAGGTGCCTTCTTGGGGGGGAAGAAACAAAAGGGAAACCCCTTCACACATCGGCTCTCTCAGCTGGAGTGTTTCAGAATAAATGTGCGTGTATGTTCGTGTGTGTGTGCGCATTTGCCATGCCTCAGTGCCAAATGATGAATGTCATTTGCTCGAAGTGCACATTGAGTTGTCATGACGGATAACTTTGCCTCCCATGTAGTTTGGTCAATAGAGATTACTGTTGTTCCGTATGTTGACAAATGTGTTGTTTTCCTTCCACTGCACCGACTTCTTCATAGCAGTGTCCGGGATTCAGACCACACGCCACCACCTTGCATCTTGGTGCCTCCTCCTCCTCCTCACTGCATGCCATTAAGCTGCCTGCACTATTTCCATTTCAGCATCTTGGTTGATCAGTACTGCTGTGATCTCATTGTTGGTGTGTTTTGTTTTCCTTCAAGAGGTAACAACAAGTATCTGAATGTAACTGAGCATTTGAATGTAAGGCCATGGAGGGGAGGGTCTTGCTGTGTTTCAGTGCATTTCTCATTTCTTCTGCTGCACGAGATGTGATCAGGACTGCATTGTAGAAGATGACTTTTTTGGACTGCTCTACAGATGCTCCTGTTAAAGAATGTCTTCCATTGTGAGATATGTGTCTCTGTGTGTGTGCGCAAGTGAGTGGGAGTGCAAGTGTTTGTGTTTAGAGCCGTAGGGTGAATTTGCCTATAAACTCATTAACATGTGTGTACTTTTGTCTCCCCGTCGCTCTCTTTCTCCCTCTTTCTCTCTTCTTTGACTCTCTCCTCTCTTACCCTTCCTCTCCCTCTCATCATCCTCTGACTCTAACAAAGCGGGTAAGTTGTGAGGATGTATAAATGCCCTCCTGGATATGACATTGTCTCAGCCATTTTGCCCTTTGTGTCATCTCTTCTGTGTGTCTGCTCATCCGTCCTCTCCTGAAAGAACCAGTGCCAAAGCTGACGTCTCTATCTATCCTTCATGGCTGTTAATGATGCCATTGCTTTCTTTCTTTTCTTTTTTTTCATTTACCACATGAGCACTTTTTCTTCCCCCCCTTTTTACAGTTCAATGGCAGCTGCATCCATGGCTGGACAGAGAATGTGCCGCCGCTAAACCTGGGGCCCAATTTTTATACCCAGAATGTTTTCCTCTCCTTATCTGTGTCTCTTATCTATTTGTGTGAAATAACCAGCTGCAACATCTGGTTATGAGAATGTCAGAGGTTCTTTTTGGTTGTATGATTTATCATAACTGTCTCCTTACTTCCCTTTTCCCCCAGCTATGTTCAGTGGATGTATTTCTCCATGCATTAGACTTGACCTGAACATAAAACATGAGCTATCTTCCCCATGTGCTGGATAGATAAGACAGTGAATGTATCTGGTTGTGTTTGGATGAACACATTTCCTCTGTCACCTGTAGGCCTTTGTATGCCATGTGTGGTGTGTTTAAGTGCCCTTTCACCACACCGAGGCCTTCAATGCTGAGAGTGCTACATGTATCATGTTTATTACAAAGCCCTCTCCTTCCATTTGTCAAGTTCTTTGACAACACAATCGGGGAAAGGGAGGTTGATTCAGAGTTTGATTTTTTTTTTCATTTTGTTATGAAATGTGTTCACAAAATAGAATAGGAACTGTGTTGTTGTTGTTTTTTCGTGCGTGGATGTGAGTACGAGTGTGTTCCTCAGTCCCCTGT
Source organism: Aulonocara sp. 'chitande type north' Nkhata Bay (assembly GCF_057382095.1). NCBI lineage: Eukaryota > Metazoa > Chordata > Actinopteri > Cichliformes > Cichlidae > Aulonocara > Aulonocara sp. 'chitande type north' Nkhata Bay. The sequence goes on along the minus strand of NC_141360.1, from coordinate 26,461,446 downwards.
TCATCAGGCATTTTTAGGCTGTTTATCAGTTCTGTATCTCGCTGAATGTGGGAGGACAACACAAATAGCTCTTTGCATGACAGACAAAGAGTATCTATTTGCTTCTCCTTGTCGATATGGTGCAAATTGCATTGGGCTGAATAGGTTGTTTCCAGTGCTCAAAGCTACCCTCAAAAGGAAGCATAACAAAATAGTACTTAGACCTCAGATGTTACACTTCAACACCTGCTAAAAAAAAAAAAAAACATGGAGCACAGCCGAGAAAGTGTGAAGACAAGTTTCACTTAAAAACACCCGACTGCATGATTCAAACATCCGAAACAAATGAAAATCTATCTCTGCAGAAAAAAACTACGATGAGATGGATAATCGTGTTTAGTGTGGTGCCCAGAATCACTGAGCAGATAACTGCAGCACTGTGCTTTCCAGGTGTGGGCATTGTTGTTGATGCAGTACTTCTGCCAAGGTTGAAGCAATCCTCTAAATATAGTGTGAACATATTTTATATGCAGAAAGAAATTTAGAGTTCCAGGTTGAACTATTGCAAACTTTAAGTAGCAAGTCTTAAATTACTAGAGACAGCTTGCTCTCCGTAGCTGCATCTGTTATGTAATTTAAAGGTAACATTTTATATTAGCTTACAAATAGTATACAGTCATAACTACCAAAAATCAAAAATATGCAAATGCGTAAATGCCTAAATGTCTCAGTAAATAGATGTGACTTGAGATGCATTCAAAATAATATTAAAAATAATAAAAACATTTAGATAATAAGGCATTAATTAAATCATTAAAAATAATGACAGACCGTTGCATTATTTACTCTGTTTATTTTTTTATTTCCATTCCAAATATTTTCCATCCATGTTTTTTTTCCTGACACTCACCCGGGTCTTGGTTCTGGGAGTAGCCATCGAAGCAGAGATTCCCAGATCTTCTCTTTATCCACCTCCTCAGAGGTGTTCCCAAACCACCTGAGAGACAAAATCTCTCCAGCATTTCCTGCGTCTGCCCGGGGGCTTCCTCCCACTTGGATATGGCTGAAATACCTCAGCTTCCAACATCCCAAGAACCAGTTTAAGGAACTGGGGATTGGTTTGCCAAGGCTTACACCACCTTGATTTACTCTGCACCACACACCTATGGCTTGTCCCGTAGGTGATGGATCCATGGGAGCGCTGCCTCGTGTGTATAAAGGGCTAAGACCAGGCCACGAGGAGCGTGCTGTGTTCTTCATAGCAGTCTTTTGAGGAGGGGGACCTGGCCTTGCACCTCCAGGACCAGTTTACCTTGGGAAATCCTACCAGGGTAAACGCCTCGTACGGCATAGCTGCGGATGTAACTCGAGCGCACAATAAGGTGGAACTTAATGGAGGGGGTCATCATGTCTTTTCTATTTCTGTATTATATATTCTTAGCATTTTTTTTGTCTCTATTTCACCAAGCTTTTCTTTTCTTGTGTTTGTTTTGTTTCGTTTATTTGTGCATTTCTGCTTATAGAAACTGTCAAGGGTCAACTTGGCAGCTTTTGGCTAATCAACACCAAGCTCACAAATAGAACACAAAGGTGTAAATGCATAAAGAAAACTTACAAATAAACAAACCTTTTCTTCATCTGTAACATTATTCACAAGGATTCACCACAGTGGATTTCTTTTCATATTTTATTTGGCAGATTTTTATGCCAGATGCCCTTCCTGACACAACCCTCCCCGGGATTTGTGTCTCCTCCTAGTCTCAGAACTGGCCAAAGTCTAAACCACCAAGGTTTAACAAAAAGACAAAATAAATGGAAATAATAATAAACAGGGGAATAACAAAAATATGGTTACAATTCAAATGGGATTCTCACCTGTCATAATTGTATAATTTCTGCATTATTTTTCAATTATTTATTGAGAGGAATTTAATGTCAGCCATTTATTGATTTCTTTTAATTATGTCAGCTTTAGCCCTCCGTATTGCAGACATGACAGGGATGAGCTAGCCTAAAGGACTGTGGATTCAGTGAAGTCAGTGAATTGCATTAATGCAAGGCCTGTGTGTTTCTCTGAGTGCAGATACAGCTGTGCATATCTGCGCTCCACTGTCCGTTAGCACAGAAGTCAATGATGAATTATTGCCCCTTTCAATGCTATAGGAGTACAGGCTGGACCGAGAGATAAAATGCGAATGAGTACAATCCTCTTTGTGTACTACACACACACACAGATCTGCAACAGCACAACGTTAACTGCAGGAGTTTGTGAAGAGCATGTGAGCAGGTTTTAGGATGCGAGATGTAAGAAAGTCTGGTGTTTTGTTAGACTGAACAAATGTGTGTTCAGGATGTACAAATTCATGTGTTCATACCAGGTCTCCTCTGTCCCTGCCCTCAGACACGAGCTGCTGGAGGAGGCTAGGAGAAAGGGTTTACCTTTTGCCCAGTGGGACGGTCCTACTGTTGTTGCGTGGCTGGAGGTAAATGGTCACCTATCACCTATAGGTATATTAATAATTGAAGCGCGTATGATGGATGTAGCTTTACTTTTATTGAAGTATGAAGTTATGACCCAGTTTTCAATCACTTGCATGGATATTTACCGAACAGTAGCACAGAATAGAAATTTAAGAATATGTGATGATCACTGTAGTGACTGGAATATACAGCTAAAGGACCCAAAATACAGACACTCTTCTGCCCCCTAATGTTTACTAGCATATGTACATTCACAAGCCAGTTCATGACCTCCCTAATCCTCCAGCACAATGTTCTAGTTAAAGATGGCGCCATATAGGATTAAGGCTGATATTAAAATATATTTGACTGAAAGTTTTTTGTTTGTTTTTTTAACATGATTTTTATTGCCAAATAAGTACTCAGTCTTTCAGGTTAACACTGTTGTCTCCTCACCTCTGTGTGATGAAGTTGTGGTTGGGGATGCCGGCCTGGTACGTGGCAGCATGTCGTGCCAACGTGAAGAGCGGTGCCATCATGTCGGCCCTATCTGACACCGAAATCCAGCGGGAGATCGGAATCAGTAACCCTCTGCACCGCCTCAAACTTCGCTTGGCAATCCAAGAAATGGTCTCCCTCACCAGCCCCTCGGCCCCGCCCACCTCCAGAACCGTGAGTTACACGGAAAATGTGGGAATTTTATTTCCACACATATTTGTTGAAGGAAGCGTTGCTCTAAAGGAGGGAAATTTTCTCATAATTTGTAACAACAGAATTGGCAAAAAAACAGACAAAGAAGGAACAAGGATTTGGACATGGGAAAGCAGTTAGCCTAGCTAGCCTAGGTATATCAGAAAATGATAATAAACCGCATATCTACCCGCACAAAAAACGAAACAAAAAAGGAATTAGTGATTTTTCAAGATGCTGGATAGACCTGACTTTACACGGCTGTTTCCCATCTTTATACAAAGCTAAGCTAACAACTTCCTGGTTTAATCTTGTGGTTTTAAATCCTGAGATGTGGAGCCATTCCTTCAACATACATTCTGTCTGTTTTGCACCTTTTAAATTGAGTTTTTGTGAGTTTGGTCATGTGTATTTTTAGTTTTTCATTGTGATTTTTTTTTAAATGTGTTTTTTATGATGTAGGTAAAGCACTTGAAGCTCTAGCTAGCTATAGCTAACTAGGTCACATTGGTTATAGTGCACATACATGTACTGCAACACTTCTGCAAGAAAAAAAAGGTTATTGCAATCATAATTTCTGCCTCCAAAACAGTTCTAGCAAATATTTTTGGGACATGAGCTTCCCTGCTTGCATACACCACATCTTCACGCATGGGTAACACGCTCAGTCCTTACCATCACATCCAAGTTGTCTGTGGTTTTTAATAGTTGCTTTATGATAAGTAAGTGTATATTACAGTGGGAGTTGGTGATGGCCCAGTCTGTAAAACATGGCTCCTACGTGTACTGTAATTTAGCTTGCCAGTTATTCCACACCACAGTTGCTTTCATTGCTCCCTCCTGTCATGATAATTGCATACAGACTCTGAGGACTCTGCTGTTCCTTAATGATCGCAACTGTTCACACTGCAGAGCAAATATGCTGTTATACAAAAGGTACACTTAGACTTACAGTGCAGCTCATATATCACGCAGACGTGAGAAGTTGCATTGGCTGTATAAACCCAGCCAGGAGCATTCATTAAAGTTGTTTTTAGATGCTGCTAGTATGCATGCAAGCATTATAGCTCAGAATCTCTTCTCACCTCTCCTGTTGTTTAGTAACTTTGCCGGTACTCTCCGCTGTGCTACCCCTTCACCTCACCCTCTCTTCCACCACTTAGCTCCACTTCCACACCTCATGAAATTTTCATTACAGAGCCAGAGACGAGTCCAATCAAACTCCCCCAACTGTGGCAGGCCTCACACTTAAAACCTCTGCACTTAACAGAGGGGGTTAATTGACCTTGTAAATGCAGCAGGATGTGCATGTCAAGCAGAAACTCTAGAGAGTGTAAAGACTCAGGTGGTTTCCCAGCCTCGTTGAAACCAGAAAAATGCAATGGTTTTTACCTTTTACCATTTCATCCCAACCTTTTTAAATGTTTTACCTTCAAACACCTGTCAGATGGACTCAAGAACCCCTTCACAGATCAATTTGTTGATTTTATTTATATTTTATACTATAAATCTTGGTCATATCCATTTCATAATGGATAATTACCTATAATGCGAAACCTCACGGTCAATGGCTAACGATCGCAAGTCATTAGTAAATGAGCGTGCTGCTTCACAGTCAGACCCACCCTTCCTTTTCACATTTAGTTTATACTACTTTTTTATTCTCCATGTATCCCAAGCTAACAACTTCATCCCCCTGTTCATACTTTTCGCAGTTTCTTTAGCAATTTTTTTTGCTATTAGCACACAATAGTAACTTTCACTTCTATGTTTTTTTAATTACATTTGATTTTTTTCCAGAGTAATTACTTTCTACAGTAATATGCACACATATTAAACCAGTCCAGTTTAAATAGACTGGTGCTTAGTTCAAATAGAAAAGTGAAAATTAACTTATCTGGTGAGATACGATCGTGGGGCGATCGTGGCTCAAGAGTTGGGAGTTCGCCTTGTAATCGGAAGGTTGCCGGTTCGAGCCCCGGCTTGGACAGTCTCTGTCATTGTGTCCTTGGGCAAGACACTTCACCCGTTGCCTACTGGTGGTGGTCAGAGGGCCCGGTGGCGCCAGTGTTCGGCAGCCTCGCCTCTGTCAGTGCGCCCCAGGGTGGCTGTGGCTACAATGTAGCTTGCCATCACCGGTGTGTGAATGGGTGGATGACTGGATATGTAAAGCGCTTTGAGGTCCTTAAGGACTAGTAAAGCGCTATACAGGCCATTTACCATTTAAAGCACTTTTCACTACAGGCCTTATTCACCCATTCATCTTATATGCCCTCAAATTTTCACGCTCCAATGGACGCATTGGGACGTTTTCGACCTGCTAGACGACTGCTAGACGACCTGCTCTATCTCCTGAGCCATAGTTGCCCCATCTGTCCTATAGTGACCCTTGACTGGAAATCACTGCCTTACATTTTTATTATCTAGGCAATAATATCTGATCCTGTAGCTGCTGAACAGTCATTCTTTTGCTCAACAGTGACAACTCAATGCAGCCAAACGGACAACAATGAGAGAAACCAGCTTAAAAAACAATAAATTAAAAAATAATGTAATACAGTCACACAGAGAGGTTTATTAAAGGTTAGCATTATGTTACTGTATTTTTTTAATCCATTAATAAGAACATCATTAATGGAAAAATCCCCAAACATAATCCAGGTCCATTTAACTGCCTTTCTTACTAATTTATCACGTAGAGTAGCCAAGACAATTAACATAATCATCACTACTGTTGTTAGTTGGACCTGTAGGTGTGAATGATATGGACAGACACCATTAGAGATGTGTTTTGTTTCGCTTGTTTGAGTGAACTGGCTGTCTGCTAGTGGAAGGTGAATAGATGGGTAACGTGTAATTTACATGTCTGTTGGTATTGGTTACTAATTTATTCAGTCTTAAATGTTGTGCATGCCAAATGTCCCTGTTATCTGTGTCTCTTGTGTATGTATTGTATGCATATGTCCTGTGTTATACTTTGTGTTTTTGTCCTTTGCATATGCCCTTTGACCCCTGGCGGGTTTGGGGCCAGTTCATCATCTGACTGTGATGCTATAACACTATTGGCTTACAGTGGTGCTGCTCTTCTTCTTTAACACTGCTTGCCCCTCCTACCGGACCTCTACTACCAACCCCGCTGCTGCTCTGTCTCTTGGGCTCTGCCCCTTATAGCCATCAGGCAATGTATGGGTGACCCATGAGGAGATGGAGACCCTGGCAGCCCCTTCCAAAACGGTCAGTCCTGCTGTGTCCTTTAACGGTTACCCTTTTCTTTCTGTCACTCATATTTGTCTGGTGGTATAAGTGCGATTATCAGAGGGTGGTTGTGGAAAAATATGAATGGTTTCTAATGGAGAAGACATGAAGCGCTTAAACCCTTCCCCGGTCTATGAACCTCTTCTCAACACTAATGGCCAGCTTGAAGCTTTTAGCAGCTGCTGATGCCTCAATGAAGGTTTGAGTCACCGTTCACTGTTCTTTGGCTCAGTGATGCTCCATAATGAAAGGTCACGAATCATCCATTCTCAGCTGTTTATTTCTGTGGTGTTGTTACTCACCACATACCAGATGTCAGAGTTATTTAAATCACATTTCGCAGTCAGCTTTTTCGCATACAGGGGACTTATCCTTATGAAACTGCATGCCGTAGAGTTTAATCAAAATACCAATCTTAGAAATAGAGAAACTTGTAAACGTGTGGAGAGACGTTTCATCACCTCATTCTCAGGCTGCTCCGGAGGCAAGTGTCAGTGTCAGTGTAGCAGGCAGAGTGTTCGTTATAAAATGATGGGTAAGTTTTGGGAGGTTTTTTGTTTGATTTATTTTATTACCATATTGTATCATAATTAACTGGATTCAGATTGTCCCATTATTTTAATTGAGTCTCCATTGTCATCCACTTACATGCAATTTAAGGTAAATTAAGTTAAAAAATAAATAAAAGCACCTTCCTTCAGCTATCGAAATTGCTGGAACACTACAGCAAATGCCAATTTTGACAGGGTCTACTGTTGATTGGGTATGAAAAACAAAAAACATAAGCCATAAGGTGTATAACAGCTGCTGCTGAAATTTGTGTTTCCCTTCAGGATCTCCTCATGCACTATCAGTTTGATTTGGATGCACTTTAAGGATTTGTTATTGTTCTAAAAGTGACAATTGGTCTTCATTTTCTTTCCCCTGTGTTTGAGCCAGAAGTCGGAGTCTGAAGAGGGCAGCTGGGCACAGGTGGGTGGAAATCCTGTTGTCTCTTACAGACAGAGTGAAAACGTGCAATTGGTTTGGCGAGTTATGTTAAACATCTTGTTAAATGTGTTTTCTATTAGACTCTTGCCTATGGTGACATGAACCATGAGTGGATAGGGAACGAGTGGTTGCCCAGTCTAGGACTACCTCAGTACCGCAGCTACTTCATGGAGTGCCTCGTGGATGCCCGTATGCTGGACCACCTCACCAAGAAGGACTTGAGGGTGCACCTTAAAATGGTGGACAGCTTCCACAGGTAGTAGACTTGCATCATACTTATAATATATGTACAAAATGTTTGATCTGGCTCTAGTAACTCATATTATAAAAGGCTTTTTGGGAGGTGCTAAGCTGAGAGGGCATCCGTTTCTTTTTAACTTTGTTTTCCTGAAATCAGAACAAGTTTACAGTATGGGATCATGTGTCTGAAGAAGCTCAACTATGACAGGAAGGAGCTGGAGAGACGCAGGGAGCAAAGCCAGCATGAAATGAGAGGCAAGTACATCCAAGACACGAGCAGTTTGAGAGTGCGCATCTTCGCCAAGGCTGAAAATTTCCTCCATGATTTGTCTTGAGTTCCTGCATGAAAACATAACTGTATTTCTGTGACAGTTCCTTTAAAACATAAAATGAATAACTAACAGTTGTTCTTATTTCCGCTTTGTATGAACTGTGTGTGAAATCTTACTCTATCAGAAATTTCCAGACTAACATCTAGTCTAAAAGTATTTTAAATCTGGTAAAATGTGCAAGTTCAGTTGACACTTTTTCAGGTACAAAAATGTTGTAATAAACCAAACATATGTGAAAACATTTGAAGTCCATACTTGTCTCTGCAGACGTTCTGGTGTGGAGTAATGAGCGGGTCATCCGCTGGGTGCAGAGCATAGGCCTGAGGGACTACGCCAACATCCTGCTGGAAAGCGGTGTGCATGGAGCTCTGGTTGCCCTGGATGATAACTTTGACTACAGCAGCCTGGCACTGCTCCTCCAGATCCCCACACAAAACACTCAGGTACTACTGCAGCTGCACTGTGCAGTCTAGTCAATTTTCTTTGGCAGATTTGACTGTGCACTAACAACAACATTAAGTTGGTCTAACGTTTTTCCAGCTGGAAACAGAAAATCTTTATTGCGATTGAGATATTTTTTGGAGCTCTTTTTTTGGCATAGACATTGAAAAAAAAAAAAAATTAAAGGTGTAAATTATGGGCAGAAATATCATCAGTCGCCAGCTTCAGTCCAAAAATAGAGGAATGTTGGTATCAGCCTTCAAAAGCCGGTGGAATCTAAATCAGAGCATGCAGATTTGCCAACTGTCACCCTGGCAAGTTTCCCTGTGAATTTTCACTGCTTATCTCATCTCTATACTCGGGTAAAATCCACGAATAACGTAATGTGTCAGCTGCCTCGGCTACCATGCAGCTAAGAATAGCTGGCCTTCTGAATGTGTTGTCTTTTTTTTTTTTGTTTGTTCTCCTTCCTCTTCCCCTCAGGCACGTCAGATTCTGGAGCGAGAGTACAATAATCTGCTGGCGCTGGGCACTGACAGAAGACTGGATGAGGTAAGAAGTAACTATCACCCACAAGGCATCACACCACTGTGAGGTGAAATGTGAAAACTAAGCCTTTAAAAGGATTTCTAACAGTCACATTCTATCAACTTTATTAGATAGTTAAATATAACGAATACTCTTACAAATTGTGAAGTTAGTTTGTAAAAGAAAATCCAAAATCCTACATGTCATGTTACCCTTTAAAAGTAATGAGCTCTGCCAGGATGTTTTGTTTTCACTTATGTTGAAGCATTAAGCTTATCAGTGTTATTAGGCCTCAGTTGCACAGGCCTATAGACAAGTTGGAGATCTCCTGGTAGCCTCTTGTTGCTATGGAATGATATGTTAACAAACCACTCGGCAGCCCCGACCGGTTGCTGGCTGTTGCTAGGTGAAATCAGTAGTAAAGGGGGTGCCGGACCATAAACCTTCCTGTGGTTGCTTAGCAGATTGCTGCTGTCACCCATAGTCTGTATGGAAGATGCCAACTTGCCTTTAAACAAGTCATCAACTACTTACTGAATAGAAGTACCACTGCAATCAACATGTTTAACAAAGTTGTAACTTCACTTTGAAAGGACAATAGTCCCGGAGGTTGCCAGGAGGGAAAGGAGAGCCACAAACCGGTCTTAAGGCCTGAACCAGGTGGTGAGAGCGAGAGCCGTTTGGACTCGGGATAGTAGTCAAAGACTACTCTTGAAACTTTCTTCTCTCACCTCAATTATTTAACTTTTCTGTCTAAAAACAAGCTCTCTATCATTCTGTCACTCAGTGCGATGACAAAGACTTCCGAGGCCCATCGTGGCGGAGGCAGTTCCCTCCCCGGGACATCCATGGTATCAGTATGATGCCTGGATCAGCAGAAACACTTCCTGCTGGCTTCCGTCTCACCGCAACATCCGGTCACTCCAGAAGACTGCCCCCCGAGGGTAAGTGCACTTCATTTCTCACACATGACACTGTCGCATTTCTCAAGCCTGGCTTTCAAACAAAACATAGGTTATGTCTGCCTGTTGAACAGGGAGATGAAAGCATCTCACCTGGGAGCAGGAGTTCCTGCCCCTGCTGTGTGTGAGGAGCATTCTGACTGTGTCTCTTGTTCTCTCTGACTCTGTGACGGCTGCTCTGCAGTCCTCTATGAGGCGCTGGATGACAGTCCTGACGACATGTATTTGGATTGGTTTCAAGGTCAGCCCATCTGAAGGTCCTGGGCTTGTTGGCCCTGCGTGTGTTAATATTGTTATTTGTAGTATTAGTCTACATATATTCCCTCCTCTTTACATGGTCTCTGCCAACCACTGTCCTGCTGTATCTCTCCTTTTCTTTGTGGTCTCTCACCCTCGCCTCTCTTTTCTCTTTCTATAATTAGCTCTCTTTAATATCCAACTCCAAGGGTATTGTTTTGCAGAGCTGCAAAATAGATGGCCTTTCACCCTGGTAGTTAAAAACAAACTAGGGGTCAAGTTATGGATTAGGACCCATGCTTGTTGGTTTAACCCTTGAAGTAATGAAGCAGCAAAACAAAAAGTGGCTGAGCGGTGCTATGTAAGTTGGCCTGAATCAGGAGGTTTACATAGGTGAACAGTACATCTTGAATGTTTTTCAAACTAAAACTGACAGTTTGTGCGATTCCTCAACCCTTTACTGTTAAAGAGGACTCTGGCTAAAACAGTCTTAATATTAAAGGGCAATGCTGGTTTGTGAAATTTGGGTAGTTTGGGTTTTGTTTTTTAAAATGGTAATATTGTTCTTGCTAAAGAAATTGCTGAGATTTGGGGGCATTAGACTACTCTTCTTGCACTACACAGAAAGTTGAACCTCAATAAAAAATAATGGAAGTCTGCCAATTTGATGACAAACCCTGTATTTAAGAGAGTGAGATCTGAAAGCATAAACTGGGACACAATTGAAACCTTAAACCACAGAGATTGACGTAGATGCTAAAAAAGGACAGAGCTGAACAGAAAGACCTTCCACAGTTTAGCACAGTTCAGACACTGAGCACAGGTTGGTTAAAGTAAACTCTCTACTGTAAAACTACTTATTAAACTACCTAATGAATGAGCAATTGTTTGTTTTATCTTGAAAGGTTTTGGGCTGTTAGGGGATCAGTTTAAAACCTGTGTGATCACCACACTGCTCTGAACTACCTTTTGTTGCCACATTCCCATATCTCAGCAATTAAAACAACAGTTAGTTGTCACTTTCAGCTATCCGTGACAGCCTTCATTAGGAAAATGAGTTCAACTTTTGAGTATTTTGAGCTCTTGTAAATATTAAAACTATTCGGCTATACTTATACAAATTTCTGCCCATCCATAATGGTTAAGTCAAAGAAAGTTTAGGTATTTCAGGTCCTACTAAAAATGAGTAAACTCAATCTGCTCATTAAGACTGTACTATATCCTATATGCACACTATATAACTCAAGATCACAATAAACCAGAATTATCCTTTAAAGGAAATCATTATCAATTATGCCATGCAGTAATACACGATGGGAACTCATCAAAATATACTGATTTTTGGCCAGCGTTCTCTTCTAACAAGGTGTTCCCAATAACACAGAAACAGCCTTCGTGTGTTCCTCTGTCTCTACTCACTCTGTCCCCTGATCTGTGATGTCCACAGCTCACTGATATCTAGTCGCTGGTGATGTCCACTCAAAACAGGAATTTCCTTTGAGTGATCCATGACTACTTCTATGATGGTGTCACTACAAGTAACTGCCATTGTGTGGAAAAAGGAAGACAATGCTCCTGCAATAGAGGAGACTATATAGTTTCAGGCCCACAGTGACCACTACCATGATCAAAGTTTGTTTGAATCTTCCACCTACTGAATTGGATGACCTCAAAAGAGCAACCAATCACTTTGCATTTTCATACAGTACTTTCTGTCTTGCAGTTCTTGCATGTTATGCAGCTTTGCACAATTACCTCATTGTCAGGTAGAAGTAAAGATAGAATCAGATGCTTTGGCTGGATCTCGCCCACATATGTGAAGGGATGCAGAGACAAAACAACATGGTAAAATAGACTGGAATACAACATGAACGGTACTCTGTGCACGTTTTTTTGAAGTTTCTCACGTGACTCCAAAAGTTGTCCACCACTTTGGATGTGATACAACCTTAGCTGGGTTCCTGGGAGTTACTGGGTGAAATCAGTTGCAAAGAAGTTGCTGCAGCAGAAACTTCCTAGTGATTGTTTTTGGTGGCGAGGGCTGCCTGTAGTTTTCATTGGTTTTCTGCAAACAGTCGCTAACACAGTACCACAGTAGTGGTAAAACTAAAAGAAAAAGTGCGTCACAAACCATTTTTCCTTCACAGCCGGTGCGACTTACGCCCGTGTGACTGGGCCCTTACTCACTCGATTCTACATTGTCATCAAAAGTGTGGCATGTTTAAAATGCTGGACAGGTTAACCTCATGTGGTTATTGGTCACGTATCTGCAAAACCCTAATACAAATGGGCAACAGGAATGGTTGACAGCCCCCTGGTGGCCATTAGATAAAGTGCAGGTTTAAGTCACTTCTATGTTGGTTAAATTGTGTCCTGAAATGTGAACTTTAGATTTTGATTACACAACTATAAACTTGAGTTAAACTGCAAAATGTTTGCTTTAATATTAGATTTAATAAAGCTGATAGATTAAGAAGCTTGGAAAGAAAGGGACTGAACTTCTTTAAAGACACTTCACATCTCATCCAAGAGACTTCTTCAGCTCTCAAATTAAATGTGGAGACTCTAAATACCTAGATAGACACTGATTGTATCAACATTCCTTTGTCATATTTGGATGAAATACAAACAAAAAAAGTGTTACTGTCAGTGCTCACAGCGCGTTCTAGAAACCTTGTCCTTGGTAATCGTTTGGTAGGTAGTTCTTAGGTAAAAGAAATATTTCCCCTTAGATGCAGTCCTGAAACTGCAGCCTCCTCTACTGCAGGAACATGCTACTCAGAAAATGTTTCTTTTCCCTGTTGAGAATCTCTAACCTTGTGGTTTGGGGTGGTAAGGAAGTAGAAATAATGTTTCCTTTCCCTCTGGATCCATCTTGCACAGTAGGAACCTAAATATTCAGACTTCATGATAATTCCCCCCTAACTGTCTCCCCTACAGTTGGACCATCTGCGGTGCAGCGACTGGATAGCTCCACGGTGAGAACCTACTCCTGCTGAGAGGAGGAAGAGAGGGACCTTAAACTGTACACTGTATGTAACACAACACAGAATCTCGCCCTGTTTAATGCACAGCTTTCCTCAGAAGCACTTAAAACAGATACTGGATGAAAGAGACGAGGGCCATATTTCCCCCCCAAGATAAGCATATTTGTCTGGTCGGCTTGGCGAGGCTCTGCGGTGTTTTGGCCAGGTAGCTGTGATAAGGTGATAGGAGACAGCAGGGCATGCAGGGAGCTGTGGTCCCATCCTGATGTCTCCCCTTTAATGTCTGTCCAAAAAAGATGAGTCAGTTATGGTCAAAGCTTTAAAAATCAGCTTTTCAGATAAACAAGGAGCGTCTAACACAGAAATTAGTTAACAAAGTTCATTTACATGATTATGACTGTTCACGGCTGCCGTAGAAGGCCTTATGAAACTTATCCAGACTTCACAGATTACTAAGTGAGCTTGCCCTACTCTCCTATCCAACTGCTTTCTTTGTCCTGCCAGGTGCAATGAAAAACTGTAATTTCTCTGAAGTATTTTCTTTGATTTGGGATGCCATCTCACTGTGCCGTCTTTCTGCATCTGCACCACAGAGACGTTCCCTCACAATTTAACTAGCAACCAGATGCTAAAAGCTGAAAAACAATTTTTAAGATTCCAGTTTCCCAAACAATGAGACATTAAACATAATTATGTTTTGCTTAAAAAAACAAAAAAAAAGACAAGAGAGAGTCCTTAAAAACAGTTAAAAATTGTTGAAATGAGTCGGTAATCATAAAACTTTACAAGACCTCAGCTCAATGTTTACTAACGAAACAACGTCCTAATATTTGAACTTGTGTCTTCTTGAATCACCTCTGTGACATAGGCTGTCATCAGTGCATTTACACTGATCAGCCACAACATTAACAGCAGAGAAGTAACACTGATCATCTTTTTGCAATGCGGTTGCAAACCTTTGTCTCTACACTGCTGTAAGACCAAGCAAACTGAGCAGGATGTTCCAAAACAAGCCTGATTCAATAACCCCAAGGACTCAAACATTTTACTACCAGGCACAACAGGACATCCCCAAAGGTCAACTGTCCATGACCTGACAGGTCAGAGCAGATTTGTTGTAAGATTAGGAAGGTGGTTTTATTGTTGTGGCTGTACCAGTTCAGGCATTTCAGTCATGCAATAAGGACTAAGGTTAAAGTGAAATAAGTGTGTAGGGAAAGGTAGAGCACAGCAGAGGGGGTTGAATCAATGAGGGAAAAGGTGCTGTGTTATAACTATAATAAGATCATTGTGCAGGCAGTTTCTAATGCTCTCACCAGCTTGTTATACTCCTACACAGCAAAAAAAGTAAATGATGCAAAGTTCAGAGCATTTCAGAAACTGGGGATACTGTACCAGAACGATACAGTAAGACATTTGCATACCTTTGCAGGCTTCTGCATTTCAGGAGCAGTATTTACTGAAGGTGCAAAACTTGATAAAATATTTACCTACTTACTTTTTGGGGGGATTTGTTTAGTAGCAACATTAAACCTCCTCAGTTTGAAGTTGCAAAGCAGTAAAGCATGAAAACATCCGATGGGAGTGAAGAGTTTTATAGGCGCTATACAGCAGCAGACCTGTCATTATCTGCTGCTGTGTTCAGTTATGGCTCTGCTGTGCGCTGAGCCGCACTTTAGAACAGCTTACAGCCCAAAACACTGTTGTTGAAGTTGTGTGGCTGAGCTGAAAGAACGCAATGAAGCCTGTCAATAAACTGAGTGCATAAAAAAATGTGTAGAAGAAGACTTTAACACCATCCATTAAGCAGACAGGGAAGTAATTAATCATTATGCATAACTTAGTTACCTCAGCTATGTCACATATGTAAATGGGGCTGCATAAAATAAGATCAGGCTCTATGAAACTGCCGGTACCAGATGATCAATATTTACCTCTTAAAGCTGAAAACTATGTTTCCAGGGAGCCTCGTGTTTTATTAACAAGAGCCAAATTCCCAGTCATTGGACTTTTGTGCTGGTTCTTTGTATACAGGTTATATATGTATGCCAGTTAGAACGTGGGAGGAAAAAAAACTGCATCTTGGGCACCTGACTCAGTCCACTGTGGTGAATCTAGTCTGCTCTAGCTTCATATTTCTATTTGCTGGACTTTAACTCCTATCCCCTTTAGTTTGCAAGGGGCAGCCAATGAGAACATAGTCAAACAGAATTTTTTACAGAATTTGTAGGAGGGGCTTGTCAAGGGTTTCCCCAGAGGGCGAAAGCAGGCTGCACATGAGCCTACGCTGTATTTATTGGTGATCAAATATTCTGATTTCCTGTGGGCAATCCTTGCCTTGCCATTAATTCTCATCTGTTCCCAATTGGAAAAAACCTGAAAATACCCCTGGGGCTCCTGTGCCTGAGTTGACCTCATTAGTTTTTCTAATCTGTTATCCCCATCTGAAATTGAGCATTTAGATCACTCTGAAGTATGAATTTTTGCCTCACAGGGATTACTTTCATACACTCATTTCATGAAAAATTGGCTATATTTAATATAAGAATCTACAATTTTAACAGAAAATATGGGGGATTTTAAGAGGTCCCTTTGAAAGTTCTTTTAAAGGCTGATTCATTAAAATAAGGATGCCACTAAATATATCTGAAAGCATCTTTATCCATCTTGTTTATGATACCTACAAGAAAGGTCAAAGGTTCACCTCGAAACATCGAAAAATGGGGTAAAAATAACTAAGTGCTCTCTCATTAAAATTTACTCACTGTTTCCCCTTAAGGTGCAGTTCTGAAAGGAGACTAATTAGTGGAGCTGCTGGACGGGTGAAACCTGCTGAGGAGTGAACCATTCTGACACGCACTGCCAAGAAGCCCTGCTCTCCTCTCTAACACCACCCCCACATCCACAACCCCTTTTCGTCCCCTATAATGTGGGCACCAGACGCCGGTGCTAAACTGTCCTGCAGGCTGTCCCATTTCTACCTTTTACATGTACAGTTACTTGTCAAAGCATAATGTACTGTGTATTTCTTCTACAGGAGATGTGTAGGTTATCTGTAAATTAATATAAATATGCCATTTTTAATATATACATATATATATATGCACACACATAAATATATATATATATGCACACACACAAACACATGTATAAAAAGATATTCAGTTTGTGCAAAAAAAACAAACAAAAAAAAACCCATCTCTGCCACCTCATTTAGTGGACCATAGATTACTATATGCTGCTCTTAACATATTACCCCATCCCTCTAGATCATTTTGTACATATGGTTTTATTTTTTCATTGTGCTGCTGCTGATGATGATAATGATAATTATGACGATGATGATCCTGTGCTGCACCATAAAGTGAGAGGAAGAGACTGGATGTTGTGGCAAAACACACCCTCTAGTGGTGGGGGAAAAAACAACTTCTAGTCCCCATTCTAGCAACTACGTGATCCTTTCTTATGGACTCATTTTTAAAAAAAGCATTTTGAGGGGATGTGTCGACACGCAGGAAAAACATGACAAGCACTTTCTTTAAAAAAAACAAAAAACAAATAAAAAACAAAAACGCATCAACTCAACGGACTATTTAGTAGCCAAGGACAAAATAAAAGAGACGCCGATGCTCTCTGAAGTCGCACAAAACTTCCTCTCAGAGATCAAAGGGGGGAAAAAAGAAGAGGCAGTGCGTCATACATAGAACATGTCACTTGTTGTACTGTATGTTTCGTCAGGCGATGCATTTACACAAAAAGGACAACTACACTTTTAGCCGAGCTGGCCTTCTCCCCCCCTCCTCCCTCCTTTCAGACAAACAGATGAAATAACTGAAAGACAGACTGCTTTAGCTCATAGTGTGTGTAGAGTGTATATGACCATGTTGAAGTGAGGTGACTTAATGATAAAACAAACAAACAAAAAAAAAAACCCTGTTGCTTGCTGTGACTTACATTTGGTGTAATCGTTAACGCTTTTTCTGTCAGTTTTCACAGGGTGACCTGCCGTGCTGCCCTGTTATCTGTCTTTTAGTTATTTCCGACGGACGACTCAAAATCAAGTCTTAAAAGCTTTTAATTTTTCATTTTAATTTCTTCGATTTGCACGAACAACAAATCGCTTTATTTTGTGTCCTGTCCCCCCCCTCCCCCTTTTTTTTTAATTTTAATTTTTATTTTTTTTACTACTTCTTGTACTTTGGTCGAAACAGTGGTGAGCAAACAAATTTTCATTGTCAATAAAACAAACAAAAAAAAAGAAAAATACTGTCAATGAGTCTTCATTATTTTTCATGAATAACAAAGCCATACTTTGCATTCACATTATTATGTTGTTTTCAATACATATACAAAGGGCAGAACAATTTTATGTTATAATGAATATGGCACCTGTATTCTGTAATGTAACCCTGTTTTGCATGAATTGTTTTTGATTTCCAGTTAGTTTGGGTTTTCTCATTTAATTTGTATTGTTTGAAAATGTTTAGTTTTAGGTTAGTTTCTATTAGTTTCAGTGTTAAATTTGTATGGAGGGCATATCCTCGGGGCAAGATTTAGGAAAATTTGTATGTTTTTGTTCACAATCATTTCAGCTTTTATTTTTTCAAAAGTCTAGCTTTGAATTTCAGTCAACTTTTTCACCTCTAGTTGTAGTTTTAACTATAATAACATTCATCAAAATGTTAATAATTTGATTCTGATAACACAGGGTTAGTCATTCAGTTCGATCTCACAGCCTGAAAGTGCGTTAATTGGACGGACTTTAAAAAAAAATTACATACACATATAGTAGCAGTATAGGGGGCTTGTTTACAAGCTGTTGTTTTGTGTGTGTGTCATTTACTTTTTGTTCTGTAGTAAAAAATATTTCCCCCTTTTATGGTATTGCTCCCCTTTTTGTCATGCCTTTGTGAGAAAAAGCACCACAAAATGCCAACTCGGCAGCCAAAATGTATCCAAAAATCAAAACAAGAACAAACAACACGCCGTTCCAGCTAAAGCTGTTCATTCATTTGGATTTAGCCTTTGTTAGTAACATAAAGTGACTACATTAACAAATGCTAAATGCTTCATATGACGTTTTTGTTCACTCCCTTGCATTAAACACACAGGTCTGCACTTTAGTTGCATTACTTTTGTTTCATGACTGATAGCCAGAATCATAAAAATGATTATTCAGTTATTTCTAGATCTAACTGTATGATCCATTCAAAATAGAAATATGAATCCACTTGTGTGGATCTGGACTGGTTTCCAAAGGCTAGACATCAATGTCTACCTTTTCTTAATTTAGAAAACAAGAAAAGTTTCTTATTTCACTGAGAAATTGTGCTCACATTTGCAGCACTTTGTGCGTAGCATGAGCATTTTTGCACACTTATTATTAATGGAGTGACTTTTGTGTTGCCAGAAACTGCTTAGACTGTCCTGTTGGCATCCCACTGATGAACTCCGGCTGCACCGTGTCTGGACGCTCTCTCTATTTGCTTCTCGATGTCTTTAAACACCTCTGGGTCCTCAATAGTTGGAGAGATCTGTGGAAAAAAAAAAAATCTTAACATGTGTAAAATAAGGAGGGGATGTTTTTCTCATTTTCATTCATTATTTTAATATGGCATTATTAGTTCATTAGAAGTATATAACCAGCTTTGCATTAAATATAAATTGAAGTTTTTGACCTTACATTATCTTTTGCATTTACAGTGATGGCTATAATTTCAGTTTGATCTTTTTCCTTGCAGGTACCAGAATAATAACATGATTTTCCATTGCAGATGTAACCATGATCATTCCATAAACATTGCAGTTTGTCGCTTATTCTAGAGTTGTGCTCAAGTTAATTAAAGGTTAAAAGCTACAGCCAGCGCGAGTCTGGCTGATCTATGGAGGGCAAAGGCGTTGAGCTTGGAAGGCCGCACGCGCTTACACAGCACTTATAAGATGTTATTCTTGGTGATTTTGTGCTTAGTCATGTTTTAATATGTTTTAAGTAGAAGTAGCTGATCCAGCAATATTCATTTAATATTATATACTTGATTTAGAGCAATACACACTGATGGTCTGAGTAAATGAAAGAGTCCTTGTAGCTGCCATGTTGTGTCTTAGCAGGGTACAGACGGTTCCAGGAGACGGGGGCAGTCAGCGTCTGCCCTCGGGAAGGAGACAATGTTATTCTTTGTGTTAAATAAAATTGTCAACATTGATTGTATTGCACCTGTCACTACGCATGAAGGGGCGTTCTAATACCCTGATTTCATAAAACTATGGTGATGTGTTTTTTGAGATGAGATCTGAGACCGTCTGCATACAGTGTCCATCTCCCACGTGTGTGATCATTAAATCATCGTTTGACTCAACCCGACCGGACCAGTGTTGTTATTATGGGTTTTTTCCTCTGGTGTCCATCCCCAATATTTTGAACCTTAACATTTTGGGGGCTCGTCCTGTGATATTGGGGTGGATGTGCGAGGTGTGGACGGTCTGAGGTGGTCGAGCGGACAGGCACGGACCAGGGATCTGATGTGAGTGAGTGAGCTTCCCGGGTGCATCTAAAAGGTAAGGCACTGCCTGTTGAGTTGATTCCCAAATTGTGCCAAATTGGGCTGCATTAAATTAAAAGTCTACTCACTGACGTTGCTGGTGGGTGTCTGTTTTGATTTTGATGAGAATCACCGTGTGTTATGCAGTTAAAGTTGCTTAAGAGTATTTAATGAAGTTGAAGAAATATGAACGTAATAATGTTGGGTTTGAGTCCCTGGATATTGAGTTAAAGGCTCAGGTAGTTTGGTAGGGAATTGGTCATGTTGTTGGTTAAAGTCCAAATTGGTTATAAGTGTGGTCCTGTGTGATTATAAGTGAGGGTTGGCTCCATTGACCTCTAGGTGGCACTTGCCTTAGTCAGACTCTTGTTTTAGGGTGTTGACTGTTGTTTCAAATTGTTACAAATTATTATAGGACGGCACCAGAAGTTGCTAAGAAGCGCATAGCCCGGAGGGTACGCTCCCTCCTGGCCGTGGACGCGCGGTCTTGACCTGTCGGCGAACAGGGTTAGTTCAGTTTGGCTTAACTGTGGGGTACAGGGCATCCCGGAATCAAGCTAGGAGTTAGAGTCTCCTCACCGTTTTAAACGGTGTCATGTGCTTTTTTGGATACTGTTAAATTGAGTTAGGGATTTTAGAAATTAGGTCAGAAACTGTTCCAGAAGTAACAGATACTGTTTAATTGATTACAAAAAAGTTACCTTTCTTCGGTTGGACCCGTTATGGTTAAATTTGTCGAAATTGTGTAGGTGCTCTTTAGAAATTAGGTCAGAAACTGTTCCAGAAGTAACAGATACTGTTCAATTGGTCGTAAAAAAAGTTATCTTTCTTCGGTGAGACCCGTTATATTAAATTTGTCGAAATTTGTTAGGTGCTGAATCTGTCAGGCCTGTCAGTGATTGTAAATATAAGACGTCTTTTGTAATATAAAATAATAGAATTTTGTCTGAGCTTTGTGTGACCCTGTGTGTGACGAGAGCGCACTGCAGCGCTGCGAGCTATTTTTAGACGGTGTGTGAACATGCAAATGAGCTGGTGGCAGGAAGGAGAACGGAGCTTCTTCACTTCCTGCCCAGAGTGTGTGAGCCTTATAAGCAGAAGGCTTTTTATTGCTGAAAGCTTGTAAATAAGCTGCTGGCTTTGATGTTATAACAATGTAAATAGTTTTTGATTTAAAAAGAGTGGTTTAAATAATTTTCAGACACACCTTGCAAATGTGCTTATAATGAGTTGGCACTCGGCCTTTTGAAGGTCAGAAGCTTCGTTCGGCGTGACTGTCCGGACTGATAAAGTGTAGTAAATGCCTTGAGTGCAGAGGGCTAAATGCAAACAAGCTTACACACACATAGGTTATGATTAGAATAGGTCCCTAGAAGGCTTTTGAATGTTTTAAACCAAGTCTGAATCACTAGAAGGTTATTAGTTAATTACAGTTGATTTATGTAATATAAAAAGCATTTAAGACTGAGTAACTTCAGTTTTTGAGGAGGATAAGAGAGTGTTCCTAGATCAGAGTAAGTTGCTGTAAGTCAGTTGAAAATAATTTAATTAAATCCTAAACATTTTATACTGATAGCATAACTGATTTTAAGCTATATTTTGAGCAAGTAGCAAGCATGACAAAACAAATTTCCCACGTGTGGGACTAATAAAGGTTATCTTATCTTATCTTATCTTATCTTATCTTATCTTATCTTAAGTAAAGTTCATGAAGTTTTCTGAGCTGCCATGACACAGAGAAAGTGGAGTGTTTCACCCTGAAAGGATGAAATGATGCTCTGCCTTTGTAGTCAAGTTCAAACATAGGCCGTAAATAAATATGAGCCACTAATAAGCGTGACATAATTAATAACTTCAAACAATAAAGCATATTGAGTGAGTGACCCAGATAACAAACTTTATGAGCACGCAATAAAGTGGACCTGTTAGAACCCCTTTGACATTTGTCCCTTCAACAATAAATGATTATATTGTGTCCCATGCATTAAACAGTCCCATTTAACACAGATAATTTCCTATTTATATAAAATATAAGCAAACATGGCAGCGCTGCATTCTGTCACTTGTTGTATAAAAATTACTGAAATGGAGGGTTTGCTGGGGGTCAGCTGTGAGTGTCACGTTGTCGCACATGAAGGTGATGCACCTTATGAGATGACAGTGTGGTCTGAGATTGAGGTGCATGAATTAAATACCTATGTGCAACGTTGTCTTCTCCTATTTCGAGGCTTAAAGGAGATAACTGAGAATGAAAATGATCCAAATTGGGTGCCTACAGACGCGGCTCATTTTGCTTATGCTACGATAGAACACGGTGAATTTGTCACTTTGTGAGCAAACATGATATTGCTTTGGGGCAATTTTCTGAGAAAAATTTAAGGCTGTGTGAATGAATTCGAGCTGTGTTATTGTTTTGTGCCCCGAGGTCAATATGTAGTGTGTATGATATTATAACATTTATATTACAGAGTGAAAAGTGGTCATTATAAGTGAATATTGAAAGAGGCTTGGTTAAGTCTTGACACACTGCGTTGGCTGTGTGTCTTACCAAGCAGATCACAAGGAGACAGTGACCCTTGGAGGAGTGAAAGTAATTGTGAAACTTAACAGGCAGACGCTGCGGGCTGACCCAAAGGGAGGAGCCGTATAACGTCACAAAAAGGGAGGTAAGCCTGTGTTCTAGGATAATGGCTGACGGCCCGAGCATGACACCTACTGGGCACAGAGGCTATAAGCCTCTGAAGGAGCAGCAGGAACAGTTAAAAAGAGCCATTCGTTTAGCTTCTCCTGGATCATCAAAATTAGCTGAGAAGGAATGCAAAGCAATGGAAGCTGAGCTAAGCAAGCTTATTGCTTCCCAACAGAGAGGGCTGGATGACAAAATAGCCCTAAGTCTTGTGCTCAAAATAGAAAGAGAGAGATGTGAGCAGCAACTGGAACAACTGCAAACCGAGGCAGAGAAACGTTCAATTAACTGGAGAATTAACCAACAAATCAAGAAACTACAGCAAACACATGCAAAGTGTTGCAAGTGGATGTTCTTGTGGAACGGAGCATCTTCCTGGATGGAGGAGGATGACACAGCTGAAACAGAAGATATGGAAAGCATAGTGGAGGCTTTGAAACAACTGAAAAAGCAAAATAAGAAGCTGGAAGACCAAATGAAGAACTGGATTCCAAAACCAGGAGATGCTAACAAGTATCACACAGCAGAGATTCTTCCTTGGGCCACATTAACATCTAATGCTGTAGGACGACAACATGTCATGCCTGTAATGACCCTAAGGGGAGGACAAGTTCAGGGCCCAGATGGACAGACGGCAGCGGTTGTAGGAGGAGTAGCTGATGTTGAATACACCAGGGCACCACTGGTGTTTCATAACGAAGGGCCTATGACAGTTAAATGTCAGTCCCTGAGTGGGGGAGGGAAAGTGATAACATTAGCCGCAGATGAAGGCTTGACTTCGCCTTCCTGTTCACATGAGAGAGGAGACAGGCCAGAAGCCGAAGCATCAAGAGAGAGCCTGCCAGACCATACTGGAGAAGCGGATCGGACCCCAACAAACAAGGAAATGATTTCACCGGTGGAAAGGATAGCACAACCGGCTTTCATCGAGCTTCCAACACCAGCAAGAGAAGAGCAGGCCCATACCAGCAGGTCAAAACACTCCAAAGCAATGGCCAAGTCAGACACATGGGCAGGAGAAGTATTCGGACGAATGCTTGAAGACCCGCAAGGGCTATTGGAAGTATTAAATACGCTGAAGACCGTAAAGGACAAAATGACCAAAAGCATGGCAGAAGAGGAGAGCGACAATGATTCATCTACCTCAGAGGAGGAAGATAACGACAGAGGAGGAGTCGCGTCAGAACCAAGTATAGCCAGGAATCTTAGGTCGAGACAGGTGAAAAAAGAGCAGGGACAGAGGAGGCCTATTTTTAAGAGTTTAAAAGGCAAGGGAAAATTGGGACAGTGTAAAACTGTGACCAAAGCAGAAAAAGCTGCGGGCACTCATTATAATTTGCCTTTAGTGGCTGGTGCAAAAAATGAACCAGTGTACCGCGCATACAAAGTAAGAGATTTGGAGGCATTGGTTAAACAGCTTCCAACTATAACTGGAGGAGGAGCAAGGTGGTTGCGTGAATTAGGCAGGCTAACAGAAGGAGAAGAGCTTGCGATTGGTGATTTTCGCGCCATTTCTGCGCGGTGTATGCTCGGTGGTGGGCTAGCAGATGTAGAGGCCATAGCTCGCACAACTCGCTATGCAAATGATTTGCCTTATCATGAAGTGCAATGTGCTTTGTCTGACGCAGTCCGTGAAAAGTACCCAACCCCTAACACAGGAGCCATACCTAAAATAACTTGGGACCCCCAAAACACACCTAGAGAGTTTTTAGAAAAAGCCAGAGATCAGTGGTTGTTAGAAACAGGTACCCATCCGGGTAGGGAAGGTGAGCATCGGGCGTGGTTTCGCTCAGCGGTGCTGGCAGGGCTGCCAAATCAGGTCATAGAAGATCTACAGAAAAACCCAGATTTTGCCGTAGCAGATTCGGTGCAGTGGGAAAGACACGTCTCACATCGTTTACAGCTGGAGCAGGACAGGGCGAACAAGCAGAAAAAAAGAGTTGGAGGAGGCACAAGCGTCTCTACTCAAACTACAGTTGGCGGAGGCCAGAAACAAAGCCTGCGAAAAGAAAAAAGAGGAAAAAGAAAAAACAGAAAAAATGATGATAGTTGCGACCCAGCCTGGTCCTGGGCCTGAATGGCCAGATAGTGGCCCGGGTCCCTGCACTAATGACGGATGGCCCGCCAATGCACCAAGGCAGAACCAACCCACAGGGAATTGGGGAACCGGTGGATCGTACAGAGGGCGTGGTGGCTCAGCGGGGGGAGTACAAAGAGCTCGTGACACGGGGAATCTCAGCAGTGTGCCTTGGAATGTCTGTTGGAATTGTGGAGCAGAGGGTCATTGGAGCAAATATTGCCCAGAACGTCGTCAGAACAATCAAAGAAGAGGCTACCAATCCCAGGCACGTGGAGCTCCGAGAGCAAGAGATGGCTATAGGGGAGCATATCAGGCCCCAAACCCGAGTGCAGCACCAGCCGCGCAGTATCCGGTGGCTGACTGGAGGGAGGACCAGTACTGAAGGGACCCGGAGGGACAAAACAGCATGGAAATGGCAGATCCCATGCTGTTAATGACTGTGGAAGGGACAGAATTACCCTTCTTAGCGGACACTGGCGCAACCTATTCAACCTTGAGAGCAGCACCAGACAGTGCAAAGTTGTCCTGCCACACAGCGAACGTGGTGTGTATTTCCGGGATCCCAACAACTCTGCCAGTGACTGACCCAGCTTTGACAAAGCTGGGCAAGCAGACTTTGAAACACAACTATGTGGTGTCATCGCAAGCGCCAGTAAATCTCATGGGCAGGGACCTGCTCGTGAAGTTGGGCGCCACAATCACATGTTCAGCAGATGGATTATCTGTGACTCTACCAGGGGGCCAGCATTTTCCGTGCCTGGGAACAAATTCAAAGACTCAATATCTGCTTCAAGACTGTGAAAGAGCAAAAGCCGACATCTACTGGGGGAGACTAGTGAAAGAGGATGTTCTGAGGCAATTTCAGCTGTGGAGACCCTGGATAATGAGCTTGGCAGTTTACCTCCCTCCGCGCGAACCTTACCACGTGTCTTTGTTTTATGATAAAGATAGTGACGACACCTATCGTGAATTATTTCAGTCTGATCTTGAGGGTCAGACGTGGAATGTGCAAACACATGACATCTACATCGGACCAGAAGGTGTAGCCGCGGCTGTGAAATTAACTGATGAACAACTGCCTTGGTACAATGTGGAAGAAAATTCAACCCCTCACATTACATTGGCGGTCCACCAAGGTCATGGTGCAGGTGATCTGGGTCCAATGGTCAGGCGTGCACTGGACGACACAGGGTGGCAAAGAACCCAAATTCCTAACTTATCTTATGCTCCAAATTGTAAAACCTATCGCATAACTTGTGCCTGTGATGACACAGTGATCTTGGAACATAAAGAAATTTCAAAAACACATGGTGAGGAGAGAGTAGATCATTCTGATGCAGTTGCTAGATTGTCGAATCTGCCTGACAGTCTATGGTCAAAAGGGCCCACGGATGTTGGCCTAGCTAAGTGTCCTCCTGTCTTGTTCCAGCTGAAATCAAACACACCAATCAATAGACCACAGTATAAACACAAACCTGAAGCAGAGGAAGGAATTACAGAAACAATAGAAGGCCTGTTAAGGGCCGGGGTGTTAGAGCCCTCTCACTCACTGTGGAACACACCAATTCTACCAGTGGAGAAACATGGAACAGGAAAATACCGCATGACACATGATTTGAGAGCCATTAATGAAATATTACTCTCTACCACTGCACCAGTACCAAATCCGTACACAGCTTTATCAGCTATCACATGTGGCCAAAAGTGGTTCACGTGCATTGACCTGGCAAATGCATTCTTTTGTCTTCCTCTGCATGAGTCATTCAGAGACATTTTTTCATTCACATACAGAGGCCAACAACTCGGAGACACACGGTTGCCACAAGGCTTTGCACTTTCTCCAGGCATTTTCATTAAGGTGCTTAAAGAAGCCCTGTCGTCATGTCATTTGCCTGATGATTGTACATTAATACAATATGTTGATGATCTTCTCATTGCAGCCCCGTCAGCAGCGGATTGTACAGCGGCGTCGTTCGTTGTGTTGAATAGGTTGGCGGAATGCGGCTTTGAAGTAAGTAAAGACAAGCTGCAGTTAGTTCGCCCTGAAGTGACCTTTTTGGGCCGGGTAATCGCACACAAATCAGTGGGTTTGATGAACACACACAGAGACCAAATTCTGACACACCCAAAACCGCGAACTGTGAGAGAAATGCTTTCTTTTCTTGGTTTAACAGGTTACAGCAGGCAGTTCATTCTGGATTATGCAGGTAAAACTGCCCCTTTAAGGGGCCTAATGAAGCAAGTTGGCGTTCGACACCTTAAGGCTGAGCTGCCTTGGACGCCTGAAGCTGAAGTCGCATTTATTAGGGTAAAACAGGATTTATAAAGGGCCTAAGATTTAGTCACACCCAACTATGATGAGCCATTCTAATTGGATGTTTCTGAAACAAACTCAATTGTGAATGGAGTGTTGTTTCAGAAAAAAAAGGGGGGGGGGGGGTAGAGATGTGCTCATGTATGTAAGTGTAAAACTACATCCAACAGAAGCAAAGCATCCTACATGCACACAACATGCAGCAGGGGTCGCTAGAATTATCCAAAAAAACAGCACATGTAGTGAGAGAACACCCACTAAAAATACTTACTACACATAGCATAGTGGCATACGTGAATTCACAAGCATTTTGTATGTCACCACGGGCACAACAGAGACTGAGCAAAGTCTTAGAGGCCCCAAATTTGATGACTGCGCCAAAAGAGCACAGATTGAGGAAAAGATTAGAGAGGACCTGAAGGCCGAACCCATACCGGGAGCTGAGGACTGGTTCACCGATGGATGTTGCCACCGAGACGAAGGAGGACTGAAAGCAGGGTGTGCGGTGGTTTGCAGAGTAGAAGGAGATTATCAGGTCAGAGAGTCAGGAAGGATTGAGGGAAAGCAGTCGGCCCAGAGAGCTGAAGTGATAGCCCTAGCTCGAGCTTTGAGACTAGCCAAGAACAGGAGAGTGAACATCTACACCGATTCGGCATATGCGTTTGGAGCAGCGCAAGTGGAGCTGCCTCAGTGGAAAAGAGCAGGATTCAGAACAGCAACCAATGCACCTATTTCCCACAAACATGAAATGGAGGAACTGGAAAAAGCCTTGGCTGACCCAGAGGAGGTGAGTATTATAAAATGCAAAGCTCACTCCCAAGGAACCAGCATGGTGGAAAAAGGAAACCAGAGAGCAGACGAAGCCGCGAAGGAGGCCGCAGGCTACAAAGGACGTAGAGAAAAATGATACAGGTAACTCCAGAAGAGGAGATATCTGTTGACCTGATTGAGGAAGTCAAACAGGCCCAGGAGGAGGCATCCCCAGAGGAAAAGGGGGTGTGGAAAAACAAAGGAGCCTGGCAGGATGGAAATTTGTGGAGGGGGCCAGACGGGCGCCCCGTGCTGACAGCCAAAATGGCAGAACAGAAGGTGGATGAAGCCCACGGACTCGCCCACGTGGGGATAGCCCAGATGGAGAGAAACTTGTGTCATTGGTGGCATCCTGAGCTGCAAACAGGGAGACAGTTTCCGGCACCTTGGACGGTGGGCTCGGTTGAACGGGACAAAAAGGGGAACCGGTCCCACGCAGACTACTGGAACGAGTTAAAGGCGCTTGTGTCCAGTTTCACAAAACAGGCGGCTGGTGAAGGGCCCACAGGAGAAGGAGAGGTCCCGGACGCGAAAACAGTGTGGCTGAGAGTCATCAAACGCAAGTGGAAGGAACCCCGCTGGATTGGTCCATACGAGGTATCGGCTCGGACGGCGACAGCAGTCCAACTGAAGGGGAAAGGCGACACCTGGTATCACTGGACGCAGTGGGCTTGGTGGGGAAGGATCAATCTCCACCCAACACAGGTGAAATTGAGAGGCAGAATAAACCCTCACACCTGTGCAACGGGCCGACCGGTGGTCTACCCGGAAGGTCGAAGAAAGAAGAGCAGCCTAGGAGGAGATCGCCGCGCCAACGAAAAGGAGCGGTACCACACTGAACACCTAGAACAAGAGAGAGGCTCTGATAAAGGGCTTTGAACTTTTTACTACACCATAACATTCACATACCACCATGCCATCACAACAATTAGACACTGGTGATGAAAGAAGAGTTTCAAAAGCCATCACAATGTTAAAAATTATTATGAGTTTGATGTCAATTATGTTGCTAATCATGGCTATTTGTTTTTTGATTTGTTTGTTGCAGACCGACCCGGGAAACCAGTCTGAGCACGGAGGCCATGCCAGTCCGGCGTTGTTTGATACACCAATTACATCACGCGTGATCTATAGTGATTTAAAGCTGCGGGCAAGAGTGAAGCGCGAGGTCTCTGGTAAAAAGGATGAGTGTCTCAGCACATATGGTGGTTTAGAATTAGATTATGTTATTGGCCCCACAATTTCTTTTATGTTTGATCTGTGTGATGTTGTTAATTGTAGGGACGTCGGCAGTGCCTGGAGGGGATATAATGTGTGGCTCTGTTGGGATTATTCAGTGAGTACGCACTGCGAGAGGGGAAATCGTCCATATGACAGCTGGTGCCGTAATTGGGACCAGGTAAGGGGTTACACTGGGCAAAATTGGGAACCGTTAGAACTAGGATCAGAAAACGAGCTTAAACTACAGAGGGATTTTAGCCCCTCTGGAAACGCGTTAACCTTATCATTGGGGAATTGGCATCGCAAACAATCTATGTATTTGGTTCTGGGGGTGGAAATAGCGGGGGTTGATCCAAAAGGGTTAAGAACGCAAGAACGTAGATAGGATCAATTATGTTCACTATAATGTACTGAGGCTCTCTAACCTCACCAGAGACGGCATGGAGGGGTTGGCGGAGCAGGTGGGTCCGACCTCGTTAATGGGAGTGCAGAATAGAATGGACCTTGATGTTGTTAGCGGAAAAAAGGGGGCGTTTGTTCTATATTGGCCGATCAGTGTTGTAATTTTATTCCAAACAAGACTGCTCCAAATGTGTCGGTAACCAAGGCTCTGGAGGGCCTAAAGAGCCTTTCTGAAACTATGCATGATCACTCCGGTGTTGATAGTCCGTTGGAAGGCTGGCTGACCTCAGTGTTCGGACGGTGGAAGGGGGTTATCGCTTCGGTCATGTTTTCTTTGTCTGTTGTGGTGGGTATTATGGTTATTTGTTGTTGTTGTCTCATCCCTTGTGCCAGAAGAATGTTTAAAAGGTATGTCTGTGAGGGCAGTGGACCCTGGAGTCCTTACTCCAATGTCCATGATGCCAATGATGCATGTAGAACTGAATGTGTAGGCCAAGGGGGGAAACAACTGTTTGTGACCTCTGGATTCTCCAGAGGTCAACAGAGGGAATTGTAAAATAAGGAGGGGATGTTTTTCTCATTTTCATTCATTATTTTAATATGGCATTATTAGTTCATTAGAAGTATATAACCAGCTCTGCATTAAATATAAATTGAAGTTTTTGACCTTACATTGTATTTTGAACCTTAACACATGGAAAAAAAAAAAACGTATAAGAATTTTGAAACTACCTTTTAAGTGGTTCATTTATTCTTTTTTCTTTTAATATATTTATTTTTGGAGTTTTTGCTTTTATTTTGATAAGTCAGTAGACATTTCCTTATGATGGGCACATTAATGAGTATTTTTAGCAAGTTAAAGATTCCTGCGGGTCTTTTGCTGTTACCCTTGTGTTCTTTTTTCTACCTTTTTCAGATGCACGCTCTCTTCTTGGTCTGATCTTTGCAATACACCCACTTAGTCCCCAGTTTTTTCCCCCCTTTGAAGACATTTTTGATATTATTATTTTGATATTAATGGTCTTGAAGCTGCCAGGTTTCTAGTCCAAAGCACAACTTTGATGGTGATAAATAGCACAAGTAATAGTCCAGAAATTTCACAGCGAGAGAGTGGGCGCTGTGTGTTCTTCCTCCTGCACAGTGAAGGCACAATGCATGAAAACAACAACAAACAGAATGTTTTCTGAGGAATCAATGCAGGAATCCTTGTCACACTGAAACGTTTTGTGCAGCTGAAAATTTTGTTGACAAATCCACCATATGAGGAGATATTCTCAAGTTATTCTCTCCTGGAGACTACTGAGACTGAAAACTCAAAAGAGCCACAATTTTGTTTTGAGTGAGTGTGTGGTTTACTAATGCACCATCGTCGCTCAAATTCTAAGTAGCAAAATTAGCATTACCATCTCCAGAGTTGCTGTAAAGCCTTTGCAAAAGCAAAAAAAAATTTCATTCAGAGATTTTATCCTTCAGCATCTACTTGTGTTTGATGATAATAATGCACTACATGTGTCCTTAACAGCTGAGTCTTACCTTGTAGGGCTTGCCATTGACCAGATTGGATAAAGAGGAGCGAGGAATCTTTCCAGAACGTGTCTTTGGCAACCCGCGGACAAAGAGCACTTTCTTAAAGGCAGCCACTGGACCGACGGTGTCTCTCACAAGTTTCACAATCTCATTCACGATCTCCTCTTCCGTTTTCTGCACACCTGAGACGTGTAGCGCAAAGCATAAAACGTTAATACCGCCGGGTAGTTTTATTTTATGCCCTAAATTCCTTGCAAAATTATGACACCCAGTGAGTATTCCTCACCATTCTTGAGCACACACAGAGCCAAAGGAACATGACCCTTCAGAGAGTCTTCTTGCCCTACCACAGCACAGTCTCCCACTGCAGCGTGCTGCAGCACTGACTGTTAAAAAAAAACACAAATTATAACCCTCAGAGAAACATTCGCATCCTCTTCATCAACACCTGTAACTGCTCTGATACCTCCTCCAGTGCTCCAGCAGAGAGCCTGTGGCCTGCCACGTTGATGACATCATCAGACCGGGACATGACGTAAAGGAAGCCCTCCTCATCCATAAAACCAGCATCCATGGTGTCGTAGAATCCCTTAAGTCACATTTGGATCAGATTAAAAGAGCAGCTTAAAGTCAATTCATCCAGACAGTTTAAACATCACTCATGTTTAAGGGCTACAAATACCTAAAGTTGATCTGCAATGCAACATGTCTAACACTAGAGGGACACCTCTTCCTATATTATTTCGGCTTGTCAAACTGTGGTCCACAAAGCCTCTGCAGCTGGGGTGTGGATAATACAGGAACAATTGTTTTGTTTTAATAAACAAACAACTGACTTTTTTGTTTTACTAAAATTCACTGTGGAGTTTGGGTGGGTGTTTTGCTTAAACTGTTCAAATAAATACAGGTTTTAAATCTTTTTAAGCTTTTTAAATGATTAATCCTGGAAAAGGTTCAAGAATCACTGAATTAGTCAGGGGTGCTGAAGGAGAATTCTTTATTGTCTTTATTATTCTGCTCTTTTGTGACTAATTTGACTATTTAAAAAAGGGAAATAGTCTTTTGCACTATACCGACAGTCACATATAAATTAATCCCAATGACTCGATGACCAGCGAGAATTTCTAAAGTAATTATGAAACAGCTTACTGGAAACTTTGTGAAGTAGAGTTTCTTGAACAGATCTTGATTCTGCCATAAAAACAATGCTGCCCCAGGTGGTAAAGGCAATCTTAAAGAAGAAGTACAAAATTAATTCAGATAATTGTATGAAAAAGTCAGATTCATGAAAGCTTCTATATAGCAACACAGATAAATTACCTAGATAAATTAATGATTTATTGTTTAAACTCAGAGAGTCAGTGTATCCAACGTTAAAGGGCAGTAAAGGGCTCGTCCTACAATAAAACTCAGCGTTTGTTTAAAAGGAGACAGGAAAGACCCAGTTCTTGAGCAAATGGCCCAATTTCCCAGGTTTTAAACTAAACAACCCTCTGCATGGGTTTATTCACTACAAGCAGAACATTTAAATTTATGCAACAATCCTGTAACAAACAAATTCCATTATGGTGTCTAAAGAATTTACATTTTACAGATTTTTAATAACATTTTAAACAACAGTAAGTCAGCCAATCACATAGTAGAAACTCAGAGGATTTAGGCATGCAGACATGGTCAGCACAATCTGCCGAAATTCAAAGAGAGTCTTAAAATAGTGAAGAAAAGTGGCTTTGAATGTGGCATGGTTGTTGCTGCCAACATGGCTCTGCTGCAACATTTAGATGGATGGGTGGAAATTTAGTTTAAACAACAAGCACAAAAGCGTGGATCCATCCTGTTGTGTATCAATGATTCAGGTTGACGCTGATGGTGTAATGATGTTAGGGATCTTTTCTTGGCACACTTTGAACCCTTTAGTACCATTTGAGCATTATTTAAATGTCACAGCCTACCTGAGTACTTATGCTGACTGTGTCCGTCCCATTATCGCCACAGTCTAACCATTTTCTGATGGCTGATGCAGGATAACGTGCTGCATCACAAAGCTTAAATTATCTCAAACTGATTTTGTATGCATGACAATAAGTTCAATGTACTCAAATGGCCTCCACAGTCAGTATTTGTTGGAATGGGATATATGGATGTGCAGCCAACAAATCAGCAGCAACTGTGAGATGCTATCGTACCAATATGGACTAAAATCTCTGAGGAATGTTTCCAGGACATTACTGAATCGATGCCATGAAGAATGAAGAGTTAAGGCAGTTTTTAATGCGGGGGGGGGTACAACCCAGTAACACAAGGTGTACCTAATATAGTGAGCAGTGAGAGTGCATTCCATGTCAACTCATGTGAGTTCTAAATCTAAAGGCCTGATTCTTCGAAGACGTAGTCTAAATCTGATTAATGTATTCTATTAAGCTACTTTTAAATTGTTATTGACGAAAAAAGGGGGGTTTTTTGCCTCTAATTTTGGGTTCATGTTACCAAATCATGGTGGATGCAGTCACCATGCATGATTAAAATGTGTAAGGAGGCTAAAAAGAAACCTGCAGCCACTTTGTTTATTTAATCTGTTCATGTTTTTGGTGGCTAAGAGCTGTAACACATCTCTTAGCCACATCACACATTTCACAGACTCTCCCTCCTGTCTGTAAGCTTACTCTGTAAATATTCACACAACTTTATGAAGCTGTTTGAGTTTTGGCTGGCACAGACTTTCTGGATACAACAAGCAAGTACAATAGCACAGCTGTTCCTGTCTGAGTGTAGCTCTGCCTATCATTATCTCAGGATGCACTGTAGCATGGAGTCCTTGGAAGTCCCCCTTAGCACTGAGTCAATACCAGCAATTACAAAGAACAAGGGAGTGAAGTGATAACAGATAGGTAGAAGTCTGGAAGATACGCCTGCAAAGCGAGTCATAGCTTCCTGATGAAGTCCACTTAACACAGGTAACTCTCTTTCACGAACATGCGCATGTGCACCCTGCCTTCCCAACTCCAGCAATAGAAGTGAGTGCTATTTATAGTCATATGCTTGTTTTTCAAAAGTGAATAATTACCCTTAATGACTAAAAGATTCAAAGTCCACATTTCACTTGTGTACAAAGAGCAAATATATAATATCTTTAATGTCCGTGTCCAAGAGGCCCAGAAGAAAGAAAGATGAAGCGATAACTAAGCCACTCACGTTGCTGTGAACATATGCACCTGGCTTACCTCACCACAATATTTCCCAGGCTTCTTGGCTTCACCTCCTGCATGTTATCATCGATCACTGTGACTAGAGGAAAGGGAAAAGAGTGCATTTCAAATTCAGAGGTGGTTCTATCCCCCCGCTGGCAAACTGGAAGCGCAAAAAGCTTAAACGTAAGACAGGGAATTACAATCAGAAGACACACTTTTGCCCTGATATCCCTCACGCTGTAATCGTGGGGGTAACACACTGAATACAAAGAGGTCATTTCTTACCATTGTAACCTGGAACCGGTTTGCCAGCTTGGCCTGCAGGTGGCGTGAGTGAGTTTCCCAGACCGATACAACTGGAAGTAATAGCTGAGCCAGTTTCTAACAGGATACAAAGAAACACAAGGATTCATGAAAAATTCATTAGTGAGGCACAAGGTTTTAGCCAAACCACAAGAGTTCTGGATATGTGGTGTAATGTAACTGTTTTACTGTCCTATATGAAAACCCTTTCATGGGGCACTGATCAAAAGAGTCCGTGTGGCGTTGTGTTGCCTCTGTGAGCAGCGTTAACCTACATTGAACTAAAGTATGACAGCTCCTATGGGCTCTCCCCGACTCCACCACACAACTATGCTCCATTAACGGCAAAGACTTGCCTGGCAGGCCTGTTAGCCCACCCACCGAAGGAATAACAGAATCAATCCAGCTCAGTGGGGAAGATTACATCAGAAATCACACAGCAGCAGGCAAGCCCAGCATCTGTGCAGAAACAGTCCTCCCTTTTAAGTTGGTGGTTGAACGTCAGTCTCCCGGCATAAATACGAGAACAAAGTCCGCCTTCGTGTCTTCATTCTCACTGGCAGAGAATTTGCTTAAGTTCAGCTCGTGTTTCAGTAAAAATGCACACAACAGGTAACAGACAACACAGTTATTTCTATCATTTTCATCCGTCCATGTAAATGTTTTTTATTTTTATTTTATCTCTTTATACATGCTGTTTGCACAAAGGGCAAGAATAATCTTACCTGAAGTTTAAGGAACTTATTATATTTTCTCTTTTTCCCCCCGGTCATACAGGCAGACACACACACACTTAGAGTTTTGGAAAATGTTCTACATAGTTTTTTCATACACTTCCAACTGCAAATCTGTTTGTGAGGGGCAGCCAATCAGAACAAAGTTTGCTAGTGCTATAGTCACACAAGGGAATATAGTGGCTGGAGACTGCAGCGTGACCATTTGCGATCAGGACAGTAATTTAACGACAAAATTACATTAGCACTCGGAAATCTTGCACAATACTTCCATTTGAGTCAAGTCCAATTTTTCCATGAAGCAGACTGCAGATGAGTTGCACTCATCAGTACCGACTGCACAGACTGATTGTAATGTGTTGGGAATCTGCCAGCATTTATAAATAAGATGGAGATTATTTGCAAACCCTCCCTAATCTCGAACCGCAACCTGTGCAGTCACCACGCTATTGAAAGTGATTGCCCAGGAGCTTTTGGGTGCTGCATGCTCAACATCTTGGTGACCAATCACCAGCCAACCAACAATTTTGCCTAGCCACAAGGAGGTTGGCTTTCTACATCGATTGAGCAGCTAAAAGGAAAGGACCTCAAACCGCTTCGTCTGACAGTGGATGGAGCTGCGGACAGTACCAAAGCCCAGTATTATTTAAACAGTTAATCAAGCAAAGCTACTCTAGTAGAGTCCAAGAATATATTAGGTCCCATTTAAATTTGGCATTTTAGTGCCAACCAGAGCCTGGGCTTATTGGACCACTTTACAAATAAGGGGTTGCTAAAATGCCTCATATTTCCCATGACGAATATGTAAATGGATGCACAAGCTGCTTCACAAGGTAATGAGCCTACTCTATAGGAAGTGCACGTGGTATAAATATGATGCTTGTATCATACATATTTGATGGTCGTTAACATGCAAATGAATGCAGACAGGTACTGTAAAACCAAATCGGATCATGTCTTGAGCGGGGGAGGAGGGTAGAGCTGGTGGCAGAAATGTCTCGTCTTCTGAGGGAGCAAAAGGAAAATGGCAAAATATTCAAATCTGCAGGCCCGCTATGCAAATGACAAAATCAGACACACCCCCTCATTAAAGCCAGAGGGAAAACTACATTAACAGAGGACTTCGCATGGTTTACACATAGGGCTGCTCGATTATGGCAAAAATGATAATCACGATTATTTTCACTGAAATTGAGATCTCGATTATTTGACGATATTTATTTAACCCTTTAAGACCTACTATAGAACCAAGTCCACCAGAGCTTATATTATTTTTTTACATGTTGTAGTGCCATTTGTGGGAGTATTTCAAGTTGCTAAATAACTGTTATAGCCCATATTTTAATAATATGTATGCATTAAGTCCATAGTAACTACATTAATTGCAAAAAAGTGCAATAAACTACAAAAAAATTGAAAATCGTTTTTGTTTTGTTTACATACATTTCTACTTGGAGAAATTTAAGAGGTTTATCCCTCAAAACTTTAAATACAAAAAAGTTGCAAAAAATAGTTTACAACAACAGGAAACTTATTGTGAGTGTCTTCATAGTTTTATTTTGGAGATACAGCAATTTTTATATACTGCAGGAAAAACAAAAAAAAACAATCCTATGATGCAAATTTGCAAAGAAAACAGCAGGTGCATCAAAATAAACTATTTCCAGCAGTGCAATTCGAGTTCTAAGCAGAAACTATTCAGAAAAGTCAAATATGACCAGTAGAGGCTTTTAAGGCCTACAAGTAAAAAACTACATTTCCGCGAAAATGACGTCACTTCCGGTTTCGGGCAGGAAATGGCGGACATGCGACAGTTCGCGCTGACGTCTGTTTCACTGTGCGAAGTGTTACGAACAGCTGATCGGATCGGCAAAGCCTGTTTCTGGAATATTATGTTTTTGTTCCTGCAAGTGCTTTTTATGCAATTTTTGCAAAGCTTTATGTGGAAGGAAACCGTGGCCGAGGACAAGCTGATGGCATAAGATGTAAGTACAACTCCTCCGGTTTCATATGCAAAACAAATTATTGCGCTAGCTTACACGGTTCAGGTTCTACAGGGATTTAAAAATAGTTACACAAAACGGAGCGTGCTGCTCTGACCGGCTTTAAAGGGTTAACAATGACTTTAAAAAATAATATAAAATAGTGTGCAACACCACTGAAGTTTTTTTTACCTCTTTTCAACCAGCGGCAGTCACTCTCCTCTCCAAATAACTTCTGCTTAGCTTTCCGAGCTTCCCTCGGGTCCTCTTAATCAGCGGTCTCCAACCTTTTTTGCGCCACGGATGGTTTATGCCCGACAATATTTTCATGGACTGGCCTTTAAGGTGTCGCGGATAAATGAGGGAGTGGCTAATAATCGGCTCAGTCATTTTTAATGATCGTTGAAAGCCCAGATCGTAATCGTGATTAAAATTAGATTAATTGAGCAGCCCTAGTTACACACCTGTGTGAATGAACATGAAAGACTGGGCGGGAGCGGGAACCTCTTCGCCAAAATGACTTTACATCCAGAGGTAATGGTGCCCCGTGGTGTTTTCTTGTAAACAAGCAAAATTCTGTTTACATTCAGCACATCTCATCAAAATGCACCGTGTGACTCTATGACATGTGAACAACAAGACTGAGCATGCAAAAGCTGCATTCATGTTCATGTTTACATGACACCAGTCACATAACCTTGGCTAGGGTCCTGCAGCAAGTCTTACATTACAGTCAGCTGTTCATCGTTGGAATAATGTGAATCATCTCACAAGACGTTCAGAGAGATAGAAGTAAATATGTTGGCATGCACATCCCCAAAGATCTCAATTGGTCTGCCATCACCAGCTCCCCCCTAAAGACAATACAATGCCTGCATTTCCTACGGAGACTGAGAGCCACCAATCCTTACCACTGCAGCTTTACCAGATCACTGCAAGGTCTGGGTTCGCAAGGTCAGCAGAAAAGAAAACCTTACATGTGGTTTTACAAGTGTCCACAAACCCCATCAACTCCAAACACAGGCTGTTGACCCTAATTGCTTCAGATGGAAGCTTCTGCAGCTCATCTGAATCCCTGAACCCGTTTTTTCACATCACAACGTAGCTCTAGAAGATCTTGGGGGAATGTTGAAACATGACACACTGGCATGGATCAGGACAAAAGTAGCTCTGTATCTTTCTGAGATGTGAATTTGATCTAGTATATAATAAAGTTCCCTCTGCTACTAATCGAAACAGGTGCAGGCAGACAGAGCCGCTTCCAACATCCAGCACAGCAGGTTTCAAAGGGAGGAGGCTGCAGTTGGTTGAGAGGGGGGGGATTAAGTTAGCAAATTATGATGGAGCAAAGGAGGGGGAGGGTGTCGGGGGATCTTTGGCGGAACACATAACACAACCCCTGTGGCCTCTGAACTGGTAACCTCGCTCATCAGTGACAAGTTAGCCACTCTCTGCAGGGTTCAAAACCCATCACTGACAGCGGGTAACAGCACTCACTGCCAATGATTTATTTTTTTTAAGTATTACACCTTACAGGGGGGGATTCAGGTTGACCCACCTGGTAACTGATTTTAACGTGTTAGCATTTATAAATCAGATGGCAGTTATTTAAACACCTTTCCCAACATGTCTGAGAGTGACTGCTGTCATCGTTTGGAGACAACGACGGCACAATAGAGAACAGCTACAATAGTGTGATGAGACATCACCTGTTGACCAGTCAACCCCATTTGATTTCTCTTCAGTTCTGCTGACCGTTACACCTTGCACTGCAAAATCCACACACTTTTAATCGGACTAAGAGATGAGAGTATGCACCATTTGGTGTTTCAAGATCCGTGCTGATACTCTTCTAATGCTCTAATGTTTTATGTCATTTAGTATGTTGTGAAAAACAGAAGTTAACTTTTCTGTGCAAAATAAATAAATAATTGAACAGAAACGCAGAATTATTACAAAGTTAGATGATAAAAAACAGCTGATCGCATGTAATCATAATAGATTCCAATAATATTCTTCTTTTCGCTTTGAATATTAAACCAATACCGACAATCAGCCAATATCAGAATTTCAGTCTGAACCAGGAGGATGCAGTAAGGGTCGTTTACAAGCTCTACTGGATTGCACGTCGATTAGGGCTCGACACAGCTACTGAACCATGTCAGCTTGAGTGGAGTGTTTAAACCTGGCTGTTTACAGCAGGAGCCAGAGCTCGCTGGCGGCGATCCAGGCACAGCCAGTAAATTCAACACTCAAATGAAAAGAGACATTATAATTGGACCTCAGCATTAAACAAGCCATACAGGAAATCAGAAGTGGCTGTGCCGCTTTCAGCCGTGAAATCAAAGATTTATAAAGCAAAGATTTCTCAATAATTGCTTCCATCACTAAAACACGGGTGCTTGTATTTCCACGTGAGGCAAGATGAGAAATTTTCCAACAGCTGATTCAGAGCTTTACTAAAATCTCCAAGGTTTTCTTCATCCTTCAGATCTCAGTGGTCTGCTATATGTGAAAAAACCCTTCTGAAACCTTGACCGGAGCACTTTGACTTACAAAAGCTGGATATATTTTGAGGATACTGCATGCTACTCCAGACGCTAAACTGTTTCACCTAACATTACTCACACTCATTTTTCAACCCATTAATATCTGATGCAATAGGAAAGAAAGATATACTTCCTTTCAAAGTACAAAAGCTGCAATCAAGTAAGTGTTGTGGATGTACTTACAATGTATTTTTTATGACTACCCTGATAAAATCATCTAGGTCGAATTGCTAGAGCACCAACTTCTTCACACTTTGTGCTCCTCTCTGAAGCTGGGAAGGAGGATGTGTACTCACTATTGTGAATGAAGTTGGGCCGATAGTATCTTTGCTTTGCAGTAGACACTGTATGTAATTAAAACTTTGCTTTGGTCTGCAGACAACATAAGACAAAGGTTTTAATTCCATGCTTTATCATCTATTTGACTCCAAATACACCATGATGTACAAAACGAACACCGTGTTTTATTTAATGGCTGAAACTAGCAACTGAAACTGTAAAACTCATTTCAAATGTGTTTACTGAGGTGTTACATGAGCCTTAGTGTGCCTGCACTAATATCCAGTTATGTTTTTTCTTTTTTTTCCTGTCATCCTTATTAACCTGCTCCCTGCATGCGTATAAACCCAGAGAAACATGGAGGCTCTCTCTTAAGTTTCCAAGCACGTCCACATTAGTTTCACTTTTCAGAAACAGAAGTTGCGTCTACTGTTACAGTATGTACAGTCTGCAGGGTTAAAAGCACAGGCAGATGTGTCTGTGTGACGGCAACAAGTGAAATTATAAATGTTCAAATTATAAATGTTCAAATAACCCACCACCAGTGCAAAAGGACAACTCTCTTCCTCCACCAGTGAGGAAGAGAGTGCAGACAGGGTGGAGACAAGTGTCAAGGGGGGATTTGTGACGGTGGGTGTGGAAGGATAGTAGAGAGACCTGCGACGTACAGCTTGAGACAGTGGCACTGACAAAAAGACAGGAGGTGGAGCTGAAGATGTTCAAGCTTTCATTGAGAGTTAACAGACGGGACAAGATTTGAAATGAGTATATCAGCGGGACGGCTCAGGGTGAGCGGTCCGGAGACACAGTTAGAGGAGAGGCAGGGCTGAGGTGCTTTGGACT
This sequence comes from Aulonocara sp. 'chitande type north' Nkhata Bay, assembly GCF_057382095.1. Lineage (NCBI taxonomy): Eukaryota > Metazoa > Chordata > Actinopteri > Cichliformes > Cichlidae > Aulonocara > Aulonocara sp. 'chitande type north' Nkhata Bay. The sequence goes on along the minus strand of NC_141360.1, from coordinate 26,420,888 downwards.
TGTGCAGAGAAAGGATGCTGAAGATGGAGCTGCCAGGCAGGATGGTAAGTGGAATGGTTCTTATATCGTGCTTTTCTACTCTAACTCAGCACTCAAAGCATGTTGAGCACATTTTCTTAACTACAAGGTTAATTCAGCCAATCACACACATTCTATACCTAAACACTTTGTTTAACATTCACACTTCAATGGATGCATCAGGGGAAACTCTGGGTATTATGTATGGGTAGTGTGTTGTCCAGGGATAATTCGGCATGCAGACTAGCGGTGCTGGGAAGTGAACCACCAACCTTCCTACTTCCCGAGTACCAAGAAAAGAGGAAGTTCATGGATGCAGTTAAGGACTGCATTCAGAGGGCTAGTGTGACAGAAGAGGATGCTATAGGGCAAGATGGAGGCAGATGATCTGCTATGGCGACCCCTAAAAGGAAACACACGAACAGAGACGAAGAGCAACACAGCACCAGTAGGTTTCTGTAAGTTTTGGGAGCTAAAATACTTTCTTGAGAACTTTTTTTGTGGAGAAACACAGAGTTCTTTCAAAGGTTTTCAGTCCCCAGGGAAAGTTCCTGAGGTGTGGAAACACAACACAGCAAAAGATATCCACTTACACCTCTATACCCTGTGGCTCACCCAAACAAAAATGATTAAAACATCTATCCTGCTTACCTAAAAAAATATTTTTGACAGCCTGACATTTTCACAGCATGCATCACATTCGAGGCGTTTTATTGAATACTTCAGGAGACAGCCATTACCCCAAAAACTTGACTGCACGCACGCACGCACGCACGCACCTTCAAAAGGGTCACCATTTCATCCCGTAAGGTAACATGTCCAAAATGTTCGGCTCAAGACATCTTTATTGAGCTCAAACTGACAAAATACTGGCACTGCTATTATTCTAGTCACATTGTGCGGGGGAGTTTAAATATGCTGCATTCGAAAGGTAGACAGCATGGGCTGAGGCTGAGTAAATGCTAGAAGAAGTTAAAACATCTGGGGGCTGGAGCTGAGCACACGCACACATACACATACATACTGATACTGCTGGGCTGTCTATGTGCTTGTCTGACACAGCTTGGCATCAATCTATCTCAGCTCCCACCTCAGTCTTTTCCTTTTCACTATCCCTCTGTACACAAACAAATCAATCTTCTTTCGACCTGTTGGAGATGAGCTCCGCCAGTGAGAGAGCCATTTTCAGTGTGATGAATGGGCTGAGGGAGGGGGAGGGATGCTGGAGGACACGTTGGTAGAGCGGAATGGGAGATTTGGTGGCGCCATTTCAGCTGAGAAGGTGCAATCGAAGTGCCGAGCTCATTACCAGCAGCTTGGAGAGAAACTGCTGTTCAGGAAAAACAAAGATGATCCTGCACTCCGTTTCGTCTCTGTAACTACTCGAGCGGCATATTAGTTTGCAAAAACAAAGGATATAACACCCTTCTCCGTGCTTCTACTCTGTCTTTAGGGCTTACATGGAAAACAGGCAACAAGGACTTGAGTGAAACAAAAGGATGGGTGGCAGTGTCTAGTCTGATGTTACAATATGAAACCTGAAAACCCAGGGGAGACCAAAACACTCGTAACTCAAGTGCAATCTTGTAGCATTAATGAAAATAGATGAAATGCTGATTTAATAAATCTAAAATAAAACTACATGGGAGGTGAGTATACCTCAGAGGGGGCAACTGTTGGCAGGAAAACCGCTCTAAAAAGTCTCCCTATACACCATCTGCTCAGCAGCAAATGACAGCACAGGCAAAGGTGAGTAAATATAGTGGGGCATGTGAACACACTTCTACAGGGGGGAAAAATGCAAAACAAAAAAAAACAAAAAAAAAAAAACACACTCATTTAAAATTTAAAATTTGGCCACTCTCTTTGTAATTGTTCTCACTATTTTAGATCACTTCCATAGAAAGCATAAAAAATGAAAACAGTTTCTAGATCACAAAAACTGAAAGTGTACAAGTGTCTTAAGCCTGCCTATTTTAATGACCAGCAGGGGGCGCCAGCACAGGGCTACAATGACTACTATTGGAAAATGGCGATCAGCTTCCTCACTCTCTGGACTCAGTGTTTTATGGGCTTGTCATTTCAGGTTATATTGAAAAAACTTTAAGCTACCTTTAATTACTCTTTACTGTAATTATGTTCATTATTAGTGTCAGAAAGTTACATTATCTCAGGGTATTCTCGTTGACTGGTAGCTTGTCAATGACAAGTCGACAACCAGGAAGGAGCAGCAGCAGATGGCTACTCCTCCCTCGGCCTGGTTCCACCACAGGTTTCTTCCTGTTAAAAGGGAGTTTTTCCATCCCACTGTCGCAAAGAGCTTGCTCAAAAGGAGTATTTTGATTGTTGGGTTATTGTAGGGTCTATACCTTAAATTATAAGGCATCTTGAGGCAACTGTTGTTGTGATTTGGCACTATGTAAATAAAACTGAATTGAAATTGTTCTGCTCTAGAGTCCATCCAGAAGAGGACAGACTCACTGGAGAGGCAGCTGAATATTATTACTCTGTTATTTATTCATTACAAACTACTTTTCAAAAATATATGTATTTACAGAGAAAAACCTTATGAATGCCATCAAATCTTTTGAAACTCATGTGCCAACACCACCCGGCATAATTAGAACCTCAATCTCAAGAAAACACAGCACACTGAAGGAGATCCACCATGCATTAGAAATACACAAGTTTGCTTCTTATTTATTTATTTATTAATTGGAAGATTTACAGAACTTTGCTTGGGTCTCCATCAATTTGAGGTGCAGAGTTAATAAGAAAGCAAATAGTAATCTTCAAATAAACTGTGACAACCATTATTAGTCATTATTATTCTCTTTCAATGCCCTAAAAGTTCCCAAAAGGATTATATAAATCAGGTAAAAAGCTTACATATTTGCTGATATACTGTGATGGTAAAATCAAGTTTGAGGGAAGCCAATTAACTGCACTTGTGACTTCAGATGCACCTGATGCCAATTAACCTTCTTCATTATAAATGCTAAACTTAGATACTGGCACAAGTAAACAATAAAACAGTGAAAAGTAATTAAGTAACAGTATGTTCCTTCATTTGTCAGACATTTGTGAAAGGTATGTAAGGAGATTAAATCTTACTTACAGCCCTACAGCAGCAGCTGTAACATGTAAATAAGCACTGCATGAGTCATGTGCAGTAAACAGCAATCCTGAGAGACAAAGCTCAGAGAGTGCTTTCTGTACAACAACACATATGCACAGTCGTATTTGAAGTTGTCCTGTTCCTGTGTTGTTGCTGGGGTAACTTAGTTGAGAGCTTAAAAAAAGGCGACCCAAGGTCAATGTAAAAGAGGCTGATGTGTAGGAGCATGAGAACCGAGAGAAAGAAAATAGATTGCAAGCTCCTTCGCCAGACAATGAAATACGCCCTTTTTTCCCCACATCGTTTTTCTTCATAATAAATGTTTCAGCTCTTCCTACACAAAGTCAAGAATCTATCTACCTTGTAAAAAAACGGTTGTGAAAGAGAAACACCATGAAATTTCACGAATAATGCTTTTGAGGGAGACTGCAGAGATGCACGCGCTGATACGAAATGGGTGCAGTTGTAAAAGACGTGGCAGCATTTGCTCTCAGAACGAGTGCAAAACAAGTCTTGCTACAAAGCGGTGGGATTAGTTCTGCTGTGCTGGACAGTGCAGACTTTACTGGTCAGACACACCATCACTGGCAACTGAAGAGTAAAGTACAGGCAGTTAGCATAGGCTTTGTTAGCTAAGCCTTTTGGGTTGAGCTGAAAGTTGAAATTATAGGTGAATGAAGAAAAGTTAAGAAAGGAAGCAAAATGCATGAGGAAGAGCATGCTGCAGGAGCTGCAAAAGCTTGCTGAGCTGCATACAAAAGACATGCATGAAAACCAGGATGAGAAATTGCAAACAGCATGCACACATCTCATTTACAGCTCTTCAAGGGGCAATTTCATCTCATCAGCTAAAAACACTGCCTCCCTTATCACTTCTCAGACAGCGCGGCTCGTTCGCTCAGAGCTAAGTTTATGCATACAAATGCACTACTTAACTTGCTAATGAAAGACCCCCATCTTGTGCCTTAAAAACCTCAGCAGACAACAATGCTTTGGAATGAATGCCAAGCGAATTCCCGGGTTGGAGAGCTGATGACAGCGGCTTCCGGTAAACAACGAGGTAACACAAACGTGGCACCTCAGCTCTCTGAGATGTAATTACAGGAGCCACGACATCTGCGCTACTGTCTCTGCTGCACTGTAATGAGACCAAGTGAGCGACAGTGGGAAGGGGGGGGGGGGGGGGGGGGGGGCTTGCTTGTTGTTGAATGACATGAGGTACGAAGCTAAGGCTTTCCATGCTTTTCCCAAAGGAGGGCAAGAGCAGGATGACATGATTCAGGAACAATTTACTGAAAAGAAATGTATTCTTATTTAGGATACAAGAAGACACTGAGGGACTGGCCTATCTGCAAGAGGTATGGGGAGGAATATCAACCGTGTGAGGCAAAGGGATGGCGGTTTTGCAATTCCAGTTTTCACCGGGCTGGCCAAAATGAAGCGTCACAGATGTAGCGCTCCATGGATTTTACAAGTAAAGCTAATTTTCTCAAATGTGGCATAGCAAAAGCTTTAAATAATGACCAAAATATATGTTGTGCTTTAAAGAGCAATTGGGAACTATGTAGAAAAATGGCTGTAATTCTTAAACAGTTTTAATATTTTTGTTAAATCCAGTGAATTAAGGCTGAAAGTCTGCACACATCATGAGTCTGATTTAACATTCTTGATGATGTGCAGAGGCAATGTTGAAAAACACTTCTGCAGTGCTGAAGTCAGTTTTCAGATCCCTGCCACCAATTAGCCAATCCAAAGCTGAAGTGTGGAACACTCGAGGGAAATGTGTTGAAGGAAGAACTTTGGATTGATCCATTAATAAATCCCCAAAGCTTTGAAACTGTGCGTCATGCAAATTCAAATTCAAATTTTATTTGTCACGTACACAGTCATACACAGTACGATATGTAGTGAAATGCTTGGACAACTGCTCGTGACCTAAAGAAAACAAAAAAGGAAAAGGCTATGAATAAGATAGGAAATAAATATGAAAAATTAAAAAGGGTAAATTTAACTAGGAAGGAATAAAATATAAATTAAGGTTAAAAATGAAATAACTGTACAACACAAATTAGAATGAAGGGTAAATTTAACTGGGAAAGAATAAGATAAAATATATAAATTAAAGTTGAAAATAAAATAACTGTACAACAAAATACACAATACACAATATAGAACTATATAAGAATGTATGAAGAAATCTAAATATAAATAAATATATACACAATAACAGCAGCTAGGGCTGCTCGATTATGGCAAAAATGATAATCACGATTATTTTCACTGAAATTGAGATCACGATTATTTGACGATATTTATTTAACCCTTTAAGACCTACTATAGAACCAAGTCCACCAGAGCTTATATTATTTTTTTTTTTTACATGCTGTAGTGCCATTTGTGGGAGCATTTCAAGTTGCTATACATCAATACAACTGTTATAGCCCATATTTTAATAATATGTATGCATTAAGTCCATAGTAATTACATAAATTGCAAAAAAGTGCAATAAACTACAAAAAAAATTGAAAATCGCTTTTGTTTTGTTTACATATATTTCTACTTGGAGAAGTTTAAGAGGTTTATCCCTCAAAACTTTACAATAAAGTTGCAAAAAATAGTTTCCCACCACAGGAAATTTATTTTGAGTGTCTTCATAGTTTTATTTTGGAGATACAGCAATTTTTATATACTGCAGGAAAAACAAAAAACAATCCTATGATGCAAATTTGCAAAGAAAACAGCATGTGCATCATTTCACTGTGGGAAGTGTTACGAACAGCTGATAGGAACGGCGAAGCGTGTTTCTGGAATATTATGGTTTTGTTCCTGCAAGCGCTTTTTATGCAGTTTTTGAAAAGCTATACGTCCTTGACCGTAGTGTAGCAGTGGTCCAGTGTCCTTTCACCCCTGGTGGGGCAGGTGATGTGTTGATAAAAGTTCGGCGCTGCACGTTTGAGGTTGGCGCTATTAAAGTCCCCCGTGTTGTGTCTGGTGCTGTGTGAGTGCCTCATGCAGCTCGCATAAGGCAGTGACCGTGTCCGCTTGTGGTGGAATATAAACGGCACTTACAATGGCCGATGTAAATTCCCGAGGTAGATAAAAAGGACGACACATGATGGGCATGGCCAAAGTGTAGTGGAGGGGGGAAAAAAAAAAAAAACTGTTTAAACTTCATTTTGGACCAAATTTCCAAATGTTCAGATTTTACTGATGGTTGTATACATGCATTTTTACTGTTAATAACCACTGATATTAAAGGTATTACTCTCTTCCTATCATTTAAGACAGAAGATTCAAAGTAACCACCTAAATAATTGTGGTTAATTGGTTCTTGCCATGTCTTAATTTCTCATTTCCCCGCCATATTAACTTGGGCCCATGAGTTAATAATCTCATCATCTGCTCTATTCCAGGATAAACCCCTTCAGATGCACCATCTCATTTACATGTGGTGCTCAAAACTGACTAATCTGTGGCTATGCAATAACATCTCCCACCAGGGTCGTGAGAAGAACTTGCAAGAAATTAATAAGAGCACAGATATTGGTTTAGCCTGGCTATTAAAACATATTAAAGACAAGCTTTTGCATAATTTATGGAAACTTATGAATCTATGTGAACACCCCATATGTGATTGTTAAACATCCAACTCAAAAACTTTGGACATAGCTACAGTCAAATGTCCTGCAATTTAAGAAAACACCAGCAAATAGACCATGCAAAACAAACAAACACACAAACAAAAACAAAAAAAATGGGAAAAAAATGATGTAAATAGAAAAAAAATGATGTAAATAGAAAAAAAATGTTGCAAAAAAAAAAAAAAGCCAGGTATCACCAACTCACTCAATGAATGTCAAATCTTCTACAAAGCAGTGAAGAAAACTTGTTAAAATAATTGTAGTAAAACATTCAACACCCCAAGCTATCATTCTATTATATTCTCATACCATATCAAACCTATTACAGGCTAATGCATGGGTGTCAAACAGAGCCCACTGGTCAGAACTGGCCAGTCAGGTGCAATGGCTTTGTACAAAAGTGTGAACATTTCAAAGGAGGATGAGGGGTCTTTTTTTTCCTCTTACTGTCTTCTTACTGAAAAACACATTACCGACAGCCTGCCTTACTACTAGGCAGCAGCAACATGGTTAACGGAACCGGCATGGTTCAATTCAATTAAATTTCATGGTTGTGTGTTGGTCCTTTGCAGAGCCTGCGCACAGCTTTGCAGACTGTCATCTAGGCGTTTACCGTCGCTAGCATGTAACAACCAACCAGTCTGTGGACCACTCTTGCTTTTGCTGTTGCTGCTTCCACTGCAGAGAAGACCAGAGTTATAACATAAAAAAGAGCAGAAGTGAAACTGAATGTTTAAAACAATGAAAACTGTCCACTGGGGCCACCGTCCAAGTGTCTCAGGCTGCTTTTTTCATCCCTGATGCTTGCTTTTTTTTTTTTTTTTTTTTTTAAATAAATGTCATCTCAGGCTGTTCTGCAAGTGGATCGCTCACTAAATGTGAACTATGAACTACTGATATGTTCTTAACAGTAAAAGGTTATTATTCAGAGGTTTTACTGGTCCAGCCTATGTGATATTTAACTGAGTTGTATACAGACCATAAACATAAATGAGTAATATGTGCCACAAAAAGGTTACAAACCACTCTAATAATAAAATATCCATGAAGACTCTCAGATATCCTGATTTAAATTAACACAGCAGAGTAAAATATCCCTGTTGAACCGTTAGGTAAAGATTCTTTATTAACCTTTGATCCAGCCGAGCACTCTTTCTCTTTTCCAACAGCAAGTGCTGGCATGCTAAAAGCTTATTTTATTATGCGTTTTCAATAAGGTTGCCTAAAACTGCCCTTCGCTATCTTACTGAGAAGAGGAGGATGTTTAGAGTCCACTGCTGTGCCAGCAAAGCATTCGGCAAAAGCCGTGGGGAGACATTTCTCAATTCTACAAATTTATTTGACATGACAGATACTTTGAGGAGGTCCAGTTCACTTTTGAGATAATTTCATTCTGTTTGCGAAAGCATCTGCCGTCTGTCAGACTGAGTCGAAGAAACAAAGACAAACAGAGAGAGAAAGCCAGACAGAGTCAGGACGATCTAAAAACACCACTACTGTGGGTCCATCCGTCACCACTCACTGGTGAAGCAGCCAAAACCTGCCAACTGGAAACACATATTTGTTGCCAGGCAACACCAGTGACATCAGCAACCTCCATCATCAACTCCCTCCACCCTCACCAATGGCACTTGGGTCTTAAAATAGCACTTAGATTATTATCAGGCTTCAAAATGGCAGACATTTGCTCATATGAACATAAGGAGAAGTGAGCTGGGGTTGCCAGCCGCGTCAGATGGCCTAAACTATGATATACATTAGGTGGGTGGGGGTGAGTAAGGGGTGTTCATTCATTTTCCAATATCTGTATATATGTGAAAGCAGCATAAAAACAACCAAAATAAAGGTTAGGTGTTAAAAAAAAAAAAAAAAGAGCAGCGTGGTGCCATGTCTGGTTGAAACAGGATGAGTCAGCGCATGACAGAGGGAGGCTGAAAAATAATTGAGTCCACTGCAAATGATTCAGAAAACTAATCTCATCTGCACTGTAAGTACTCCAGAGAGAAAAGTAATCACAAGGTCAAATTAGTCAAACTCGAGCTCATTAGCACAATTAGATATTCGCAGCAAAGAAGATTTAAATTTAGTGTTGCATGCAAGTCCGGAGAAAATGTCTGAGATCAAGTCCTGCTTGTAATAGTTTTTAAATCCAGAGGCCGCAGACGTGTCTTAAACATGCTACATCCAGCATTTTTAAAGCATCATCTGCTTCCAAGGAGCCAGACTTTCTTGTAAAGTGGTCTTGAGCAACAATTCTCCACGCTTACTGACGGGCTTTCAAAGCTTTTCACTGGCTGCTTTTTTACTCGTTTTCAGTCCAGTCCTTGTACCTGACCATTTCACAGGAAGATTTTTTTGTTAAGCCACTTAACACTGACCCATATAACATTTAAACATCAAAAAGGTCTGCCCAAGGCAAGTGTCTTGCCCAAGGACACATCGACCGAGACTGTCGGAGTCGGGGCTCGAACCGGCAACCTTCCGATTACAAGACGAACGCCCAACTCTTGAGCCACGATCGCACCCAACTAAAGGTATAAACCACTGTTGTGTCTACAAATAACAAACAACTTAGCAAAGAACTCATTTTAAATTGTATCTTTAGACCTTTATTGCTAGCAGCCTATCACAAAAATTGACGTTTTCAATTCTTTAGTTGAAACTATGAAAAAATGTCAAAGATAACACAGTCTGACAAGTATAAAATAGTTTTGTGCCAATAAGGTAATTCCCACAGACATATTGGTTGAAAGACTTGGCATTTCTCAACATGGTGTGTAGTGTGTCCATAAAAAACTGAGATTAGATCAGTAGATTAGGTAAGTGGAGGACAAAGAAGTTGCAGTTTTTCAAGACACTGAGAAATTTAGTTCAGCTTTTGGCACAGCCCTCCACAACAGTCACAGTTTCTAATGTGGCCACCTTGGAAAAAGTATGAACCACTTTATTACCCTGAAAAGTATTACTCTCTCCACACAGAAAGGCCCCAGGTGGCTTTGAACCCAGAACCTTCTTGCTGTGATGTAACAGCACAAACCATGAGATCAGCGTATGTACAAATGATCCTTAGAAAAAGGTCCAAATCTAAGGTTCATTGGATAAAGGTTTAAAGGAGTTTGTGCCGATGACCAAGTTGTCCCCTTACTCCAGAGACTGTCATTTTATGAGTGGAACTCACCTAAACCCCAACTGGTCGCGGCAGATGACCGCCCTGCCCTGAGGCTGGTTGTGAGGGAGGCTTCTTCCTGTTAAAAGGGAGTTTTTCCTTTCCACTGTTGCCAAAGCACTTGCTCATACGATTACTGGGGTTTTCTCGGTTTTCTTTATATTATTGTAGGCTCTATACTTTTCAATAAAAGGCGTCTTGAGGCAACTGTTGTTGTGATTTGCTGCTATATAAATAAAACTGAAAATGAATTGAAACTTTATCATAGTTAATCAACGTTTCTACTCTTAGCTTTGTGTGATGTCAGCAAGGAATGTCCTTAACCCTTTACTGGCCAAGCATCATTTAGGCCGCCTGGACATATTTGGTAATTTTGGCTGTAAAAGGGCCAAAAATCATATTATAAGTGAATTCTTTTGCCCCTTTTTTCAGAATAACCTCAGCTTTCAATATCTGGGAGTCATTTTACATTATTGTATTGTTGTGACAATGGAACAACAGTTAAAAGTGGAAAAAAATAAAAATCAGACTCTGTTTTTTCAGATTTATAACTAAGTGGAAACTGATATTCAACAGGAACAAAATGTAAAACAACATCAACTTTAAATATGAACTATACTAAATATGTACAATAAAGTTTTGGGGCCTTCTCCACGCCCATCAGTTTGCTCTGTGAGTTATCAATTCTTACATGTGATTGGACCCGTCGCAGTTCGTGCTTCCTAATGATGCACCGTAAAGTTTTGTAAAGCTCGTTTTCTCGTCTTTTAGTCACCATTTGAAATGTCTCTCTTGCCCAAATGGTCGAGGAGTTATGATAGTGCGAAGCGCACCTAAGTGGAATTGGCTTTTCTTTTTCCAGAGCAGTAGCTTGCAAGCCCACTACCTTTGTGCTACCGTAATGCACCAAATATCCCTGTAAAGCGCAGCTTCTCTTCTTTCAGTAACTGGGTGAATTTTTTCTCTTGCTCAAATGGTCGATGAGTTACAGTAGTTCGAAGCGCACATGGTCAAACGTAGGCGGGGTCGTTTAAACAATCAGAAGAAGAAGGGGGGGAAAAAAACGCAAAACTAAAACTGCAGGGCTAAGGCCCAAGGCCCAGTACAAGATTTAAAAAAAATTGAGCCATGACTGACATAAAAAAAAAAAAAAAAGAAAATTTTTAGATGTGAATCACACAAAGCCGCTGTAGTAGAGCCCATGCAGCTCATTGGGCTATGCAAAGAGCTAATTTCAGCCAGAGCACAAGTAAGTCGCTTCCATGGTCGAGGTTAGATGAATGGAGAATATTTTGAATGGTTCACAGTTCACTAATGGATTAGAATAATTAAAATGTGGAGCTGGAAATGATAAGCTTCAGGTTATTATGCAGAGAATCTTTGACCTGTAATCTCTCTGTGGTATGTCATGTTACCCCATCACTATGACACATCAATTTTTCCTCCAGGTCCCTCTGTAGAGCTTGCGAGATCTCTGCTTTCAAAACAGACTGATGCTAGCTCTTTTGTGTGACTGATTACCAATCAGCAGTGGCACATCTTTGGCTGAAAGGCAGGGAGAATCCTCCAGAGACAGATGTGAGAACGAACCGAACCCTGAGCCGTTTTTAATCTTTTCAGTGGTGTGCGGCTGCCACTGCTGATGAACCGCTGAACTGTCAAAGATACTGTCAAAGAAGAAATGAATTGGATGATGCATCTTTTAACAGGAGCTGGAAAACACACATTCTGTTTGATAAATAAAGAATGCTACAGTGATCATACAGCAGCTTTACACTGAGGAGCTTCAGAACAAGACAGCCCCCATCCTGGGAAGGGTTTCAAATGTATGTTATCAGCAAAAAGATACCATGACAAATATTTAATTTCATTTAACATTGATTAAGGCTTCTCAGTTAAAACAGACTAGAATCAAGTGCTCGTTTCTTAGCTTGCAATGACAAAAATATTGAATTTTATTTACTTTAAATCCAGGTTATGTTGCTCATAAGCCTAAATTCATCCATATTATTCTACTAAACTTTGTCTGCTATTCTCTTCTGCTACTCGTCTCATCATTGCTTGGGGTACCAGTTTTCTCCTCATCGATTACAGCTTTCAACTGCTGAATATTACACTCCATGATTAGAGGCTTGCAGCTGGGAAGATTTATGAGCAACAAGCACTGACGATTGATTTTGTTCAATTCTATCTGTTTTTCTGGTAACTACAAAAAGAGCACCATGCAAGTAGAGGGACAGATGCATCAATATTTATAGATGAAAGCCAACCCCCACCCACCTACCCACCAAAAGCAAAAACTGTCACCCATTTATTTTGAAGTTGAAAGCCAAATAAGCAAACAGATTTTGCTCTTTAGGTTTTTGACTGTAATGAGTTTCTCAAGGAGTCTGTGTCTTATTTCAGTGATTTATATTTTGGAGTAAATGAGCCTTGAAAACTAAACTGCTTTCCAATGACCAAGTTTCTTCTCTTCTGCTGAAGAAGAAGAAGGAGAGTTGTCAAGGTGCTGGCATTGCTAAAAGTTTGTTGATCGATGACCTGTGTTCATTATGACACTCCCAGATATAGGGCTGTTCGATATAACGCTATATATCGATGACGATATAAAAACGTCTATGTTTCATTTTACGCTATCCTTTGTTTCGCGGTGTCGCAAAATAAACTGTTTACGGCAATATTTGTTCATCGTTTTGATGGTCACTGTAGTGGCTATATTCAAGTTCTCTTTTTCTCTTACATTTAATATAACCACACTACAGACAGACAAGGGCTTGTTTTTATGCGTTGTCGTTAGCAACAACGACGGTAAAACCATCGCGTGTCCGCTTGTTCCACATAAACCTTTCACAATAAAGCTCAAGATCCTGTTGAGACTTTTCAAAATAAACTGAATCACGTGAAAGATGCAGAGTGTTTACGGATGAGAAGCAAAAAAGAGCCGTCAGGTGCTAAAAACTAAACCTTAGACTCAAACGTTAGAACAGGCTTTTCCCCGCAGCACGCCGTGTAATAAATACAAAGAAAACGGCGGCCGTTACAACTTATGTCTAAAAATGTATAGTTTCATGCATCAGTTAAAACACTGGACTCCAGGTACGCGACGCGCAGCTGGAAACACTTCACGCAAGTCAAGCTGCCCGAGATTCACAGAATTTACAGAAAATGTTACATTTTTGTGATTTATATCGTTATCGGACGAGAGATGTCTTAATATCGGGATATGAGATTTTGGTCATATCGCACAGCCCTACCCAGATAGTTCACTCACAAACTCATGCTGGAGGACACCATACAAACTTTTTTTTTTTTTTTAAACATCATTTGCTTCTTACTTACACTTGAGAGTTCTGTGCCAACAGAAGTAAACAGTAAGACAGATAAAATAAACCTGTTCACAAATCCATATCCATTATTACAGAATCAAACAGCTACAATGTAATCAAGGCTCATTTGAGCAAGAAAATTAAAAGGGGCCAAGTATGCTTTTTCTAATTTTCTGTCATATGACCACTGTCATGTGAAACCCTTACCAGTTTCTCATAAATTATGAGAGCAAGTAGAAACCAGGAGCTGCTGATCAAAAACGCAAGATTGACTGATCATCAGCAAATGTGACCAACTCCATAAGCAGACCTGTTGGAAGTTTGTTCGATTGGAGCATTCAGGTCTGTGTTAACACAATTCAAAATTAGAAAAAGACTTAAAAAATGTCTTTGTGTGTGATTTTTGGAACAAGGTCCTTTGGGCAGACAAGGCAAAAGTCGAGATGTCTGGCCTTAGTGCACAGCACCACAGTCGGAGGAAACCAAACACAGCATATCAGCATAGGCACATCATAGCAACACTCAAGTGCTATGCTGGAGGCATGATGATTTGGGATTGTTTTACAGCCACAGCACTTGGGCACCTTGAGTCATTGAGTCAACTATGAACTCCTCTGCATAAGACTGAATCTAATGTGAGGCCATCTGTCCCACAGCTAAAGCTTGGTAGAAACTGGGTCATGCAGCAAGACAATGTTCCCAAACAGATTAGCAAATCTGTAACAGAATGTCTGAAAAAGAAAAAAAAGGTGTTGCAATAGCCCAGTGAAAGTCCAGACCTGAACCTGACTGAAATGCTGTGGCAGGACCTTAAGAGAGATGTGCATAAATGATTACACGCCAAACTCAATGAACTAAACCAACATTAGGCCAAAGAACGATGCGGATAAAGTCATACAGAAAATTACTGTTCAGTCCTGTGAGAAATGTTTTACATGACTGTACACACTTTTGGATTATTTCAAGTTGAACAAAAAGTTCAGGCTTCAGATTGGACTCTGACAGTTTTCTCTTATCTTTCCAGTGCCATCTCTTTGGTCATCTCAGACACACATCTCTGGATGCAAGCACATTAGTTCAAACCCACTTCTGTTCAAACCTTTTGTTTGCATGAGCCAGACTATCATAAGAAAGGAAGAGGTGCCAGTACAGCTCATTTCTGGTTGGAGACCAACTCGGGGGCACAAACATACATGTACAGTGGAACCTCGACTTACGAATACCCCGTTTCACGAAAAATTCAAGTTACAAAAGGCACTGAACGTCAATATTTCTGCCCGTGTTACGGCAAAATGCCCGAGTAACGAAATCCGCTGGCTCTGATTGGCTGAGCCTACAATGCCCAGAATGCCTTCTGAATCATGTGACAACCCCTTGGCTTCCGTACTTGCCCTTCGCTCTTCCACTTGAATGACGTATTGTTGTTCTAGTTAGCAATTAGCCTATAGCCTATCGTTCAGCATCGCCTCACTCAAAACGCGCAATGGGTGCTTCGACTTACGAAAATTTTCGACTTACGAAAAACCTGGGAACGAATTAATTTCGTAAGTCAGGGTTCCACTGTATATTATATTATATTAAATTATATTATATTATATGTATATAGATTACATTATATATGTTGTATCAGGCTATGCAATACCCAAGTGTGTTAATATAATTGTTGGTTTTAATTTCTTCAGAGCAACTGCTGCTCAAATAAAAACTGAAAAGGTGTTCAGCTCAGACAGATAAAAAAAAAAAAAAAAATCAACTGCAGCCTCAAGACAAAATGACAAACTATGATGATTTAATGCATATGTATGTGATGGCAGTGTCTCTTTAACCCACACGCTTCTAGTCAAACAGTCCCTGGCACACAAAGAGAAAGAGGGTGAGACAGGGAGTGACCCACTCTACCGTGAAAAAGTGGAGAACACATTTGGATTGCAGTGCTGGCCACCAGCTGCCAGTTATTGAGTTTAGCAGGGGGTGAAGAATCCAATGGGATTTACACATCTAGACAGAAATCAAGAGGGCGCCAGAGGTTTTTCTCCAAACCCAATAAATCACCTGGCTCGGATAGCCACGGAGCGTGACAGGATTTTGTTTTGGTGCGTGCATGTGTGTGTGAGGGAGAGAAAAGGAAGTGGGATTTAAACTTGACTGATACAAACACCCTTTATGTTCAAGTGGAATGCAATGCTGTCTCTCAAGCACTAAGGCTACAGAGAGGAAGATGGAAATCAACAGCTCTGCACAACACATATTTGATAGTGGGTGTTTGTTTTGGTTCAACACTCTGCACTGCCAGTCAGAGATGGACCTATAGGTGGAAAGCAATAGGTTCTAATATACAAATAAAAGGGAAAGCAGCTACATAAGATGACAGCAGAATGCTCGTGAGCATCATGCTTGTGTTTGGCAGTGGATTACTGCTACTTCTTCGTTACCCTTCAACTCCCACACTGGCGATATGAACAATAAATGCTCATGCAAAGCTTTATGCAACAAAAATGTGAGTCTATGAGTGTTTAAACTAAGAACAGAAATACCATAGAGAAGGGATCCAGTACCGATGCAGCTCTTGTGCTAATCAATAACCGACAATATATGAAACTGTTGCCCAGTAGCGGGATCGGAAGGTCACCACCCAAGAGAGTACCCATCATTAAACCCAGTCTAGACTGAATGCAGGCTGCCTCCCCAAATCAAGCACGCTATCTGTACTGAGACAAAAAATACAGGCATATTTGAATGCTCCTCTGCCTAACAAAAGCAAAGGTGCCCCTAAAGGTTATCTTAAATTGCAGACAATCAATCACGGTGGTAAACAAAATTTACAGGGTGAGGTTTGGCAAGCAATGCACTGTTTGTATATAGAATGTTTTAAATAATGTAAATATATCTTTATGTGATGCACAAAGCTTCACTACATTATTAAACAGACATACTGTGGATTCCCAGCCAAGGCTTTCATTACTTAAATCCTAAAGTTGCTTTTGCCTTTAGGCAAGATGTTGTTCTACTCTTTATTCACCAGTTACCCATAGCCAGCACAGGCTGAATTACCTGGAAAGTTTGTTGTGAGGAGAGGTGTGTAAAGGCTCAAAATTCTTCTGGCAAGACACGACTGGTTTTTGGAAAGGAACAGCTATTCTGGGGGTGTTCAAAAGGTTTTGAAATGTGGGCATACCAAAATTCAACAATATGGACTCAAACTACAATTTGTGGAATCTATTCTGATCTTGGGCACAGTGGCAGCAGTTTAAGCAGACGTACTCAGACCTCCCAGTCAAAAGACACTGACTAACTGCACTTCTCATTCCATCACTATGGGTTAGCCCATGAACCCTTATGATCTTTTGGTCTCTTCATCATAATAGACCACTACTGAATCCATATCATTGTAATTATGGAAACAAAAAACAACAGCAAAAGGCCTGATATCTTAAACGTTTAATGTACCCCCCATTAGGAAACCCCAAGAACAAATGTGCCTTTTCCAAGTCCCAAAAACATGCTGAGTAGTTGGAGAAACTCCCATGACCTCAGTTTAATAGCTCACAATTCTATGACACAAAATGTAAAGCTCTTTACATTTCAATTCATGCTGGACAACACAATCAACCAAGCAGGCTAATCTGTTCTTAGATTGGAGTGCCCTGCATGTACCAACGCTGAAGGTCAAAGGTTTCCCCACAGTATTGATTCCATATTTAACACAGGGATGTCATCTTCTCCAACATCGATCCCCCATCCGTGCTGACAAGATATTAAAAAACAAAGCGGCATAATAATAATTGTGTTCTGTCACTGTGGCTGACGATATTTATCATAGTTCATTAGTTCAAGAGAACTAAAGAAATGAAACTATGGGTGTGATGGAGGACATGACATTAGCATGCTGCGTGGATTCAAGCCTCCCACTCAAAAAGCTAATAAGGTCTTTCTCATTGAAGAATCAATACAAAAGAAACAGTGCAGTGAGAGCTAGAACTCAAGAGTTCAATTACATATCTTACTCCCCTGAATAACAACAGTCATGGTGTGCCACAGGTTAACTGGAAGATGAAGAAAGGAAGCCTGTGCTCTCTTTCAAAAACCACAAACTCCACCCAGGAAGTTAAAGGACATATGACGCTTTTAAAAAATGATGATCAGAATTCACCTTTCTGGGGAGACCATTAATCCAAAGTACAAAGCGGCAAAGTAACTGACTATGAAAATGGAAATTTTCAGATAGACCCAGGTGAAAAGCCCTTTGCACCAGGGCTGACTAACCACAAATTCCTACATTCATGTTTAAATGAAAAATCAATACGATCAGTTAAATCTTGTTTTATGTATATGTATTATTATAAAGTGTGCACCAACAAACAGAAAGACTCAGCATTAAGCTGTCTAACTCAAAGCATGCTTCAGCTAAAAAGCAATTTGAATTTACACCCCTGAACAGATGGACACCGTCCCCCTGATTCTTTTCCTTCCTCTTTATCTCTTCATTAAATGCATAGATCAGTCCTCACATCTCAGGATCCCAGATGGGTATGGTGACCACAACACATCCCAACAAGTTAAATGTGAGACAAACAGTATTTGTAGAACAAAGTAGGATGTATTAACAAGGCTTGGAGGTAGTCAAATATACTATATTTGAGTTTAGCTTTTCTAACTTTCTCCCTCAGCAAGTAAAATAAGAAAATAAGCTGACATTTGTTCTTATAGTCCCATTTTCTCTTATAAATTCACTGTTATTTCAGCTGCTGTTATGCCTGGTAACAGTGTAACAGTTTCAGCGAAAAAGTAGCTCAGAAAAGTAAGCCTATTTGAACAATTTTTAGCCAAGTTTGACATGCATATACTGTGTCACTTCACACAATATTTTCTCATGCGTGAATAACCAATCATATTCAACAAAATCTGTAACTTTAACTTGCGATTTGTGGCTTTCACAGGACATAGCACCGAATAGGCTAACCACTGTTTGACTAGAATAAATAGACTTCCCTTCAAATGCAATGGTAAAAAACGGACTTTAAGAAAAGTACATGCCCTCCAGGGCCAGTCAAAATGTGGAACGTTGTCTTAAGATGTGGGACGGGAGGGGGGGGATATAACTGCTGTGCAGTCTCATTTAAAGAGGGATATCTGGGCACCCTACATATCATTGCAAAGTAAAATAAGTTATAAGGACACACCAGCCAAGCTTCTTGTGTCAGTGCTGCTTGGCAATGTGACCACTTGAGAAAAGAAAATCTATAGTCCCATCAGAATGACAACTATTATAGCAAGTAATGAACTCAGCCTTGGTAAATACATATGATAAAATGGGCACAACTGTCATATGTTATCTGATTCACTTTGAATATGTTAAAAATACAATAATAAATGCAACAATGACATTTTTTGACTTCTCTCTTAACCCTCCAAGCCATTTATCTGACTATCATGTCTATAAATCCCTTTGCTGTGTATGATGCCATATCACTAGAGTGATGATGGGTTCCCAGAAAAGCTTGAATTTCAAGCTTAAAGTGCTACAGTTCCCCCATCAGAGAGGGTCTAATCCCCCAAACTGTGATACTAACCGTACAAAGGATTAATCACAGAGGAAAGTGTGATAAAAATGTGCTAAATTATGTCAGCAGGCATTTTGGGGAATAGTGATTTTCTGGAGTAGCCCTTTGCTCGAGGTCAAGTTAATGTCAAGGTGCTAATAAAATATAGGAAAGCTCACATTTATAGTCATCTCAAGCAGATAAGGTTAAAGAATGGCTGATTCTTAAAGATCAAGTTAAATTACATCATCTCATGGAGTTCATGCTAATAAAGAACTTCAAGTCTTTGAAATCCTTTCCATATCAAAAGGACTTTGTCCCTAAATTTTAAGAAAAAAGTGCTTCTTAACTTTATATAATGGCATAATTAAAACTGCAGTTCACTCAGAGCATATGGTAAAAGATAAATGTTTTAACAATTTTGACATCAACCACAAAAGAAGAAAAAAACAAAAAAAACGTCTATGAAGTTAACTTTTGTATGCCAGCCTGGCCGTCCTGTGATGATACAGGCCCAAGAAATAAAAGGGTTGCTGCACAGCTCAGTGAGGGATGTTTAAGAATGAGCCAGCTATTTCAGTTTTCCGGCTTCTGTTCAACATGAAACCTTGGCCTAAAGGGAATGCATGGAACAAGATTATTTAGCAAGAAGCTTCCCCAGTTCAGTTTATATCCAGTCTGTCACGAAGATAAAAATATCCTTCCCCAATTCAAATCTCTTGCTTTCTTTTGCTTCCGTCTTTAGAAAGTAAAATTCTTCCTACCAGTTTGCCACCAGTGATCCAGAACAGGAACTCCAAAGTTCCTTTTTGCCCATTGCAGGGTCTCCACATCACATCGCTCTCCTGCCACGAATAATGACCTCAACCTGCGGGGACACAGAACACATCTGTCAATCACCTTAAGGAAGCAAGGCATATTCACTCCCTCAGAGGAACAGTCGGAATAAATCAAAATCGATGTTCAATGCCCAAACCATAGACGTCTCAAGACTTTAAAGTTGGACTACTACATGTACAGCAGTGGTGAGTGTGTTAGACATTTACACAGACTCATCATGGGCCTGAACGCTATGGTAATTTGGGGCTTTTAACGATTTCTTCAGTGTTCTTTTTCCATGGTGGAATAATTGTAATTTTTTTTAAAAAGTCCAAGTCCTAACTTGACAAAGCTGAGGCCTATTAATTTCTCATTAGTGATCATGACTGCCTACTGGTTTCTCTTTTCCAGCCTACACACAAATTCTAGCTCCCAGTTATGGAGTACGCTTCACTGATTTGGTCATTTATGTGCATTTCAATGTGTTATTAAAATTGTATGTAATTTACTCCTTTATTGCCAACGGTGCTGCAAGGGTAAAACACTGGGTTAAATCAACCGTGAGAACCCAAATTAGAAACTATTAGTGACTATCTCTCTCAGTACTCCAGAATTTGACTTCACTTTTCATAAAGGCAAGATAGGCAACCTGCTTTTGGAATGAGTGGGCAAAAAAAATCCATTATAAACTTTCAGCCTAGTGTAAATCAAAGGTTCGGAGAAAGACTCTTGTACCTCATCTGAAGCAGTTTTACAGGCTTCAGCACAGCCAAGCTCTTTGGCAAATCACACATCTTTTCAGACTAGATTCGATGAGCTGCATGTAAGGATATAGTGTAAAGGAGGTAAACACAAACAATGGATTAAGCAAAGGTCCTCTGAAGCGGTTTGACTGGCACAAAAAGTCAAAAGTCAGAAATGACTGGCTTTTAGAAAATTAAAATCCCTCATCTAGTGACAAAAATGAGAAAGGAGAGGAAAAGCTGCAGAAAGAGAGCGTACAACTTTCAAGGTATGTTCGTTTGTTTTTTTGCCTTTTATTTCGTTTAGAGCAGCTTTAAATTAAGTACGAGGCTTTTGATCCACAGCCGTTTGGTCTTCAAGAAAAGACCAAATGACGAAGTATAAATAGCAAACACCAACCCTAACTCCTAGAGTAGATATCCAAAATCAGTTGTTCAAAATACAGCATTATCAGCTTACACTGGGTATTGGTGCAGGTCATCCTCCTCTATCTGAAAGAGTCCATTATAGCTAATGTCCTCCTCGTAACAGTTAACGCAATGCTTTTGTTAAACTCCCTGAATAAAAGCTGTAACTCTAAACTTCAGTCAAACCTCATTGTGTGAGGCAAAATTACATCCATCCCAAAAACGTATTTACCTAATTGTAAATCAGAAAATCAGAGCAAGCTTAATTGGTCTCATTTAAGCGAATAGTTCGTGACACTTTTGCTGACAAAACCCATTCTTTTTCAACAGTTTTCCTTCTTTTCAGGACAGTGGAGGTGAAAGCTTGTTTATCTTCAGCATCTTCTCAAATCCCAGAGTTATTAGCCTCATGCTTTAAATGTCAAAGCCATCAACAGTGAATTCCACTTTTTCCTTCCCCTGAAACTCTGAAGCCTACCTACAGTCCTTCTGAGTTGCTCTTTTCCCCACCAAACCACATGCCCTCAATATGACCTTACAGACAGCAGCGATGAGCCCCTTAATCATGAAGTACCTAAAAAAAAACCCAACAAACTCCTTCAAATCCAACCTGCCCTTAGACCCTTCTTGTTCATCTTCAGAATTCTGCTACTTTTTTTGGATAACTGATACTCCCCGAGTTCATGCCCTGCTAGTGAACCCAAACACTACAGTTTCTATCTTCAGTCTCTCTTATTTCTCCCCTGTTATCCACTCCTCCTGATGGCTGCTCATATTTATTTTCAAAGCGTTGTTACCTGGTCGCTAAAAGCTTTTAAGAACAACCCACCAACCCTAGGCTACATTTTAGGCACAGCAGTCATTGAAGAGGTAGTGTAGTGATCACTACTCTACCTCTTCAATGACTGCTGACTTTTTGTATTTATTACCACCTGTAATAGAGCTTCTTTTTGACTAACACTTATTTTCTCTGTATTATTGTGCGGTCTTTAACTTATAATATAAAGTGTGTCGATGTCGTTTTGATTTGGAGCTACATAAATAAAACTGAACTGAACTCTGGCATTGATGTAAACTTTTACACTGATATGTATTAAATCAGATCACGTCATGTTGTCAGGAGCACTACACTAACTTTGACTGCTTATGTGTGTGCCAAAAGAGCACTTTAAAGCAGCTATTAACTGTAAGTGAAAACATTAGGGCGATACGAAAACATTAGGGCGATCACATCTATCTATGATGTGATTAACCTTGAAAGAATTACCCATCTATGGACCCTTACAGTTTTCCTCAATTTCTTTTCTCTTAGTAGCATTTGCAGCTACAACAGGAAGCTGATTTTTAGGGGGGAAAAACTCCTAAAAAAAAAAACCAACCAGACAGTCGCTTTCCCAGCACAATGCAGCATACAGACAGAGTTAGCAGCAAGCTGGCGAACCTAGTTGAAGCCTTTAGCAGCTAAAGAGCCAGATATTTCCCTCAGGAGTTAGTGGAGTCAATGGAGACAGGTTTGCCAGGTGGCCAGAAACACTTCAAAGAAATGATAATGTTGCTCCATAACACAAGGATGAGAATACTGCTACCAATGCAGCAATAAACAAAATAAATAAACAATCAAAAATGCAGATCTCAAGTTCATTGAGTCATAATATCATGCTGAGGATGAATAGCTTAAAATAGGGCTTAAACAAATAGAAAATATCAAATATGTCAAGGATCAAGCCACGGGACTTAACAATCATCAAACCATCCTTCAGCAGTCAGATTTTTTGTGCACAGGACTTGAGCTGAATTACATGAAATAAGTGAATAATTAGACTGTCCCTGTAGGGGCCTTATGTTCTAGCTGAAAGCAAGTCTATTCCCACCACCACATGTCTCGCTATTCAATTCAAAGGTGGTATTCAAGTTTTCTTTGAGGAGTTAACAGATTAAAGCAGACGATGTGACCTCGGAGACTGTGGTGGGAGGGTGATGATTTAGCTGTTGCCAAAGCAGCAAAGAAACCGTTTTAGACCTCAGTTTGAGTTAATCTAACCATCTGCGTTATGTTTTCAGTAAAATTGTACCAGTTGTGAAATTCTGGACAACCACTGGTGTTTAAAACAACACTGAAAAAAAAAAAAAAAAAAAAACACATTTCCAGTTTATTTTGTGTTTCTGCATTTTGCGACTATCATTTCCTCTCCCACTGAGCGATTACAAATATAAAATCTTGACACGACACCATCACACAGTTGCTGCAGATTTCTGCACATGCATGATCCAAATCTGCTGTTTCGCCGCATCCCAAATGTGCTCTATTGGAGTGAGATAAGGTCACTGCGGAGGTCGTTTGAGTACGGTGAAATCATTGTCTGGTTCAAAATACTGTTTGAGATGCGCTGAATTTTGGGATATGGTGTAAGCTGTGATCATAAAGGGATAGACATAGTCAGCATGGTTGTGGTGTTTAAACTATGCTTAATGGGTACTAAGGGCTCAGAGTGCCAAGAATATATCCCACCTGAACTGTTCATACAAGGAAGGAAGGACGGATAGATGGAAGGATGAATGGATGGAAGGATGGATAGAAGGATGGTTGGATGGATCCATGCTTTCATGATGCCAAAACTGTGTCCCTGGTGTACTCTTCCACTTCTAGCCCATTTGCTTTAAGGTTTATCTTCTCCATACCTTAGCTGTGTCGAGTTGACTACCTAACACTTCAAAGAAGCCTGGCTCTTCTCCTCTGGCATCAAAAAGGCGTTTTCACCCAGAGAACTCTTGCTCACTGGATATTTTCTCTTTTCCAGACCAGTCTCAGTAAACCCTAGACATATTCGTGAGGGGAAATCCCAGTAGGTCAGTGGTTTCTAAAATACTTTTTCACCCATCTGGCACTAATAACCATGACATGTTCAAAGTCACTTATATCGCCTTTGTTTCCCATTTTGAAGTCTGGTTTGATCTTCAGCAGGTCGCCTTGATCATGCGTACATTCCTAAACCCAATGAATTGCTCCCATGTTAATGGCTAATTAGTTATTTGCATGAACGACAATTTGAATAGGTGTACCTACTGAAATATCCAATCCATGTATGTTTCTATGTTAGGATAGTGATTGGCTCTTCAGTGGTAGGAGTGGGAAAGCTACCATCTTTAGTTTCACAAAACTGCCCCATAGATTCAGGATTGAAAGTGCTCTAATTTGTCAATCCAAACTATGAAGCAGGCTTCTGAATTGATTTATAATGACACAATATTGTGTTGCCTGTTCATTTGAATAATTTATTGAAGTTATAAGACTTACCATTTAGTTGGGGGGGGGTTGCACTCAAGGAGTTGTACCTGATGAAGTAGCCACTGAATGCATGCTCTGAGTGGTAAGTTGACCCTCTTAAGGGCATCAACAGCTATTTATCTTGGCTATTTTGTAAAGATAAGGCTACAATACAGTTTGACCCTGAAGCAGACAGAGTAGGAAACATTCTTTGTTGTCAAGGTTGAGTTTTAGTTTACAAAGCGCAAATATGCTCCAAGCTTATTATGTGATATGAGAAACAGTTAATCAAAGGAAAATACACCTGAAGTGTGTGTTCTGTTTTGTGAACATGTTAACGTGCAGAGCTGCAACTGAACAATGCAGCAGTGTATCTGCATCATGTTATAATTAAACTGAAAGCTGAGCATTAAGGCAGGTGACCCTGAGCTATTACACTACGTGACTGTAGTTCTGATTCGGTGTTATATAAATAAATTTGAACTGCCCTATGATAGTACTGCTTAAGTATCAATCTAAAATAATGAAAGCTGAAATTTAATTGTAGAAGCAAATAGACATGAGGAGGTTTAGAAGTTAGATAATATTAATGGACAAACACAGGTAAGTTTAATAGACAGTCATAAGAAATCCAAGAAATCTTTAAAAATAAATAAATAAATAAATAAATAAATAGGTAACAGGTGACTCAGGAGGTAAAGTGGGTTGTCAGCTAATCAAAAGGTTGGTTCGATCCCTGTGTATGTCGAATTATCCTTGGGCAAGACTAAACCCTCTGAAGTCGTTTTTTTCTACTCCAGTTGTGTTTTATTTAACCCTTTCCCCTCATATTTTCTATGCTTTTGCAGTGTTTGTCGATTTGCTACTGCAAGTTTGGCCTCTTGTTATGGTCTCGTCATTCAATACTGCCTATTGGATGAACAAATTCAATTAACCACCTGGGAATAGAGCTGAAATAACGATCTGAAAACTTAAAAAAAAAAAAAAAAAAGTATGGCTAGCAGTTAAGAGTTGGTCTAAATAACAGATAAGCAAAAGAAAATGTTAGCTAAATTTAATACACAATAGTTAAAACCAATAAAGCAAAAAACAAATAATTAGCTTCAGCTCTGATGAGCAGCTGTTACTATTAGGTAACAATGTAAAATTAACAAATTAAATTGTTAGAAATATACTGAAAGAACACCTGAAATGTCTAGTTAAAGTTCTGTATGTAAAAAAAAAAGCCAATTAATAGCTAAAAGCACAGTTAGCAGGTGTATTTTTTTTTTTTATTTAATATTTTTGGCCAAAAGAGTAGGTAAACAAATTAAACTATTGGCTGAATTAAATAGTTAATTAAAATTATTCCTAAAAGGAAAAATAGTCAACATCAAATGTAAAATTGGCTGAATTGAACACATTGGAACATGAAGTTTTGATGAAGCATTAGATAAAAAAATGTTAGGAACCACTGATCTGTTTTAATAAAAGACAAACACACTGTAAACACTACCACCTTTAAAAAACACCAGATTTTACTATGTACTAAAAAGCACTATCCAATGGATAGTGGACTTTGTCACTTTTGGACAGTGAGGCTCTCAGCAATGACTTAGTTTTCTCCTGTTAAGATACTGGGGACAAAGAGGCAGGTCCTTTTTTATAGAGAGCGCTGCTGCCATTACAGCTTCAGACACCCTTGTAGACAGAGTTTCAATGCATTTTTCACGTCTATGGTAACAAATGATATTTCTCAAGCGCATTGACGAGGTGTGCTTGTGCATCTCAGAGTCAATTATCCACAGATGTACGAGGGGTATTTGAGGTTTCTCTGGCATGAAGCTATGCATTTGTAACAAAGTTACATGAGTTTTCTGAAAGGTTTTATTACTTCCATTAAAAAACATTTAAACCTAAAGTTACTACTGACATATCCTTCTGTATTTCACAGGACGGGGCTTTCATCATCTGCTATTATGATTATTGTTTGTTTTTAAGGACCTGAGTTCACGATGCAGGAGGCATAAAATCAACATTTTTTGCTGATAACCCAAAAGACACCCAGTCCAAAATCTTTGAATTCATGAAGGTATGATCAACAATAATCCAAACATTCAAAAAGTACTATGAAACAGAAACAAGAGGACTGTTGGACCAGAGATATACAGCATACTAGTACAACATAACTCTGAACAATGCAATGACAGGACTATTTATATACACAGACACAAATTTGAACACATGAGGAGGTTAAATCCCACACAACGAACAGCAGGTGAACACAAGCAAGAAATCACTGAAATTGGAAAGTAAAACTAAAATGGAACAAACCTACAAAGTGAAACAGGAAATAAAGGAGACCAATCCTAACCCCAAACACGAAGAACTGCACTATTCTCTAAAAAGACAAACTAAACAGAAATCAGGTCACAAGAGAATAACAAGAAGATAATAACAGAAATCCAAATTCAAATATAAGAACTGAAAAGTTGAGCAGGATCCCAAAAAACAAACAAGAAAAAAAAGAAAAAAAGAAAAATAATTTGCTATAAATTTAAAATAAAAAATGAGCCATAATAATCTTTCATAATCTTAATCTTTATTCTACTAGAATAAAGACAAGACAAGAATCCTAGTTTCCAAGTTATATGGCTTTCTGTCCATTTTAACAAATAAATCATTAAGTTGACCTTGAACACTTTGGTCAATGCAAGCCAAATTTTAACAGATTGTTAACATGACCTCACTCTACACCCCCGTAAAGTTTAATCATTAAAAACAAAACTTTTTGAGCCATCTTATTTACTGACACAGTGATGACATACAGGCACACAATTGCTACCAGAAATATGACGTCCTTGCTGGAAGTAATGATGAAAATAAATAAACCAGAATAAAAGCAGAACCTTACATTGAAAATACACTAGAATAAAAATTCAAAGAACAGACTGAAGCATAATACAAAAGGACATGAGGAACCCAAAAGAACAAACAAAAAAAACACAAGCTACATGAAGCCAAATATAAATACTAAGCTAACAGAAATAAATGATTAGATTTCAACCACAACAACACGGCTCAAAAAAATACATCACAAAGCCCGTCCCAGGCATCGAGACAGGCATTTTGATGGGACAACATACACAGACTATTATGATATGCATGTAAGCCTAGAAAAATCAATCTGGGAACTCATGGATTATAGTTTAATGATTTCAGAGACAGCAGCCAATATTTCAGGGCTTCTAGTAGAGCCAAGACAACCAGATAATGAATAACAGATAGCTGATTAAAGACTGCCTGCACACTGTTTACAACTGCTGACAAATTTCAAGAAGCTGCGATTTCCTCAAATGTTTTGTGATCATTACTCAGATTACAAAAGATCATCTTGGTATCAAAAATCTTCCCTACAGATTCTGACTGTTTATATGCAGGATTGTGTTTATAATGACTGACGATAAGTGAAAAAATAGCTTTCCTTCTTTTTGTGTAGCAAATTAAGCACTCAAGACAGATTTGAACTGACACGTAAACTGTGATTAACAGCCTTCTACACTTAAAGCATTTTGAATTCACTGTATTAGCATCAAAAAGCCAGATTTGATTGGAATGAAAGCTCTTTTTTGGAACAATGACTGCACCACAAAGAAACCCTGTTTTAATGCTGCTTTTATAATGCAGCATGTGTATGATGGCAAATTGTTTTGCTCAAAACCAACGGGAATTGCAGCAATCTTTTACAAATGCGCTTCTGCCAAGGGGAAAAAATGCATTAAGAACAAGGAAGTGTACACGGGAACAGTTGCCTAAATGACTGATTGTGGCAGGGTCACAGCTGAGAGGAGAGATTTCAACAATATGTGAAGCAAAAAAAAAAATACAGCAGAAAAATCATCTCTGACTGCAGAAAGAGCTTTTAAAAAAGGTGCTATGCATTCAGCACAGGGAACAACAGGAGATCGTCGATTCAGCACACAATGCCAGAGTTACTGAATGATTCACTAGGGCCATAGGTCATTCCCACTTAGAATTGCTTTATGATTGTGTGCTAAGTGGCGTTTTCAGACTGCGGAACAGACTGACACAAACCCCCCAAACATTTTTACGCTCTGTGCCAAAGAATTAACAAAATCTCATGAAGCATTTAATCCAAGTTAAACTAATACCATGAAAAATGTTTGTTTTTAACTCGGAGCTACAGACGACCTTCACCTGATCACGCAGAGTGATTTAACACAGGTGGGCTGCAGTCAGTGAGATGCTGTTGCTTGTTATCTATCGTGATTAACACTCGAGCGGGTCGAGTTGAGGGTACAGACTGTGAGCAACAGAGGTGGGAGAGGGCTGTGCATCAGCAGATGGCCAGAGACTAACGAGAGGCTGCGCGGACAACCGTCAGCCATGAGATGCTTTAACAAGTCACTCCTGGCGTTTCAAAGTCCTCTGCCACTGACAGCTGATGGATATAGCTGCTGTTCTCTCACCCAGCAGGTTCGTCAGAGTCCCAAGATAATATGCAATTATCTCTCAGTTTCAGTCCATGTAGCCATCATAATAAGGGCAAAGATCATAGTCTTACAGGCTGAGGCTACGCTAAAAGAAAGAATCCCCAAAAACCTTTGCATGGGGTTCTTAGGCTTAAGGTTTTGGATCAACATTAGGGTTGAAAATGAAAAATAACTACAATCACAATCAAGTTGAAACCTCCAAGGCTGAAAAGTTATTGAGCTCTTCACATTCAACTTAACTCTTCCTTTAGTGCATTTATTAACCTTTTTAGGCCATTTCGTTTTGTGAAATTACCTTCATTGGATTAAATGAGGTTTTTCTCATTTGCTTGCTGTAACATGGTTATTTCACAGCGTTTCACATCCTGTGAAATTACACCAACTGAGAAATGTTGCAAACTGCAGGTCCTCAAAGAGCTATTATAGGTCATGGGACAAAAGGCAAGTACAGCCCGGACAGGTCGCCGGTCTGTTGCAGGACTAGATATGTACTGACAGTCTTTCCCTCTCACATTCTCGCCTCTCCCCAATTTAGTCCTGCCAGTCAACCTAACCATGTCTTTCGATTGTGCCGGAGTACCTGGATATGATCGCTATGTCTCAAAAACAAACAACCAAAAAAAACTTTAAATTTTCAAAATGAGTCCATAAAAACCTACTACCATCTTCGGCATACAGTCTTTTGTATCAGACGGTGTATAACATGTCAGAAATAACTGCAGTCACGCAGTAACATCGCTACGCTGCTTTGCTTTGTTTTGCAAATACACATGAGAGAAACAATAAATTCTCACATAAGAAGGAAGAAAGGAATTTTATCTCAATTCCATATCCATCCATTTGTTGCTTTAGCACCAATCCCCACTGATTCAAAAACATTTATTTTGTTGCTCTGTACCTGGTCAGTGGATATTTTTTTCCAATTGTAGCTTGGGGGTCCTGCTGGCGGATAGCACGCATAGCAGTGGGCGCTGTGAACATTGAAGAGACTCCATGTTCAGACAAGACACGGAAGAAGGCCCCGGAGTCTGGAGTCCCTACAGGTTTTCCCTGGAATCACACAGTGCAGCAACAACTTGTTACTTTACAGCTTAATTAAGGCGTGTGTATCATCGGAATTTGAATAATGATAAGTAAACACCAGAGATTACACAGATTATTGTTATTGCCTAAAACCATTCCAGGAATATTTGTGCAAACTCCAAAACATGAATATTTATACAACAGCTGTTTAAAATAACAAGGCACACAGGAAGATTGACTATCCAGGCACATGGGCATGAAAACACAGTTGCACTACAGAAGTACTGTCTGTCTAGAATAAAAGATAAAGACACAAGAAGCCTGCAGGCAAAGGTCTCCAGCAGCAATTTCCACTCTTTTTTATTTTCTCCCTGGTATTCAACTAAGTGAGCTCAACAGTGAGAAGACAACTGCGGAAGAATAAGAATGGATAAAAGGAGCAGTGAGTCCTGGCTGTCATTTTCACTCCAAATAAAGGGTTTGAAGATAGATGGGCTGCTAGAAACAAGAACCATGTGGAGCAACCACCGTGACCGAAGTCAAACACTGATTTAAGGAACGGCCAATTAATTCATCGTCCAATAGCGCTGCTGCATCAAACTGGTGAGGGAATATCAGAGTGCAAATGTAATTGGTGGCCCTATACATAAGAACTACACTGAAAGACGCACGTCCTTCTTGATCCTTTGCTGAAGTATAAAAAGAAACAACTTCAGATTTCAAGCCAAAGAAAAGTGCAGAATCTCAGGAATTGATTTTAGGGACAATCTGGGCCTGGAAAAAAGCGCAGTCATCAATGCACTCTATGTAAACAGAACTCCATGTGATGCTTGCTTGTGACATTCACATGATGCATGCATGGAGTCCAAAGAAGCCCATAATGAAGCACTAATACAACAGATCCTCTGTTTTAGGAGCTAAGCAAGAACACATGAAATAAGATAAAAAGAAATGCACAGATCATATGATCATGTGATATTACACTGATCATAAAGCCAACACTAATTACAAATTGCTATATGTTAATAAAAACCCTCTGTGTGAGCCATTTCGTCAAGGTTATAATTATATTATTAAAGTTCCTATTTTTCCATGACCAGTCCCTCCCACTGCAACCTTATCTCCCAGTTTCTCTATAATGAAAAGATGTTTTGCAAAAATTTAAGACCAAGAAGACAAGGATGGCTTATCTGCTTTGCAGTTTCTTGCGATCTAGTGGTGTTATTGAGCTTGGTTTTGGTAATGTAGCTCAAGTACAGCAAAAATATTAACCACAATCAATATGGTTAGCACATTTTGTTGTTATTGAACTTGAAAACATCTCCTTTTACAGGAGATTTCCTTGAACCAAAAGAATACATGAAAAAAAAAATAAAGGTAGTGGACAGTGGGTCACACAGGAGTTGGGCCCGGACTAAGGAGTGTGTTTTTGACCGCATAGCGTGTCGTGCAAAGGCAACTGTTAGTTCATGCTGGCCTGTCTAAACTGCAGAAAACCTGTGGGTGCAGAAGAGGCTGAAGATGGAGAGCCAAAGCCAGAGCTTTTTGTCATATTTCGCCAAAAGCAGACCGGGTGAGATCTGGAGACAAATAAAGTCACAGACAACCATTAATGATTCTTAGACAGAAACTATGCGACGTGCATTTCCTCCAGAAAGATCTTGTTGGCTCAAGGCTCTTGTTTAGTTCTCTTGTCTCAAACCGAAATAAACTGACTGAGTTTGAGGTTTTAGGAAAGTGAAAACACAGCCTGCTATAAAGTACAGGAGTGTGCATGGGAAAAAATAAAAAAATAAATGCAAAAGAGTAAATCCTTTTATCCCCAATATCTTGTTTTTCTATAGATGCCGGAAGGCAAAATTCTAAGATGTGATAACTTGCCCAGCCCTTTCATTGGCTGCTTCAATTAATGATGGCATAAACACGAGCATTGACAACCTGCTCTCCCACAACTTCAACACAGGAAATTTAAAGACTCAAGTCCAACAAATGCATCCTGCAAACTAAAAACTCTTTAATACCCGGGTTGGAAGGTGTAGACTATGTGCTGGTGTTCAACTGACTGGTACCAATAACCAAACAATAAAAGGAGCAAAAGTCTGGCACAGTCAGAGCTGCAGCTTCTCTGCAGCAGCTAGAGTCAAATATGGACACAGGTTCACACAGTTCACCACATCTTGAACTTCTTCAGTTTCACTCCACATAAACTGTAGTCTTTAACCAACAGTGGCTGGCTTCAGTTTGTCGAGCCAACAAAGGTGTAACTTATTTAGCTCTGAACATTGTTCATTTAAGGTTTTATTGCACATATTCTGGCACTTCCTGTTGTAATCTAACACCGCAGTAGTTAGTTTGAGATATTAAACTCGGAGGTACGTACCTCATAGAGAACAGTGCCGTTACCGTGTAGCAAAGGACCATAGCAGATATAAGAATGGCCAACCACCCAGCCTAGGTCTGAAGCTGCCCACCAAACCTGCCAAAAAGGGATCAATGTACCGAGTTGTCACAACAAAAATGCATGAAAAATTAAGTAAAAACTCATTTTACTTAAAGGCATAATAAATGTAAACAGAACAGCCAGTTGTATAGTGAAAATGAAATACCGCAAGTTGAGTGTAGGATTATTGTCTATTGTATGTTTAAATGGTAGTCAGAGGTCTTTTCAAGCAGAGAGCAGTCTGTCTCTGTATGCTCTTTGTTCTTAAGCATGGCACCACCTCAGAAGCGGATGCTTTATTGTCTTACTTCTCCGGGACTGAGTCCATAAATATTTGACATGGTCCATTTCAGCATCACAGCATAGCCTGCAGTGTCTCGCACAACACCCTGGGAGGGGGGAGATAAGAAAAACATTAAGACCGGTGGCAGGTACTGCACTAAGCAAAGAAGCATGGGTTTATTGTCAATTTTAAACCAGCCACTTGGCGCTGCCTTTCCAAAGGGGATGGCAGCTTGTTTCTAGATGACTGCGTCTCAAACCGGCACCCACCTTTTATTAGTTAATAGCGCTGTCTAAACATTCCTGAGCAAAATAGTGTGTCCTAACATCCTCAGCTATTGAGTGTGCCTTCTCAAAGTTATGGTCTCCCTACAGCAATAACTGAGAAATTCATGGGAAATTGCACAGGAAAAAAAAAAAAAAAAAAAACTGGCAAAAACCGCACTATTAAGCCCAGGAACTAGCCAGCAGGAGGATATTTTATATCATCTGTTGGTCAAAGACAAAATGATGCTATTTGAAAAGAGCCAGGGCTTTTTTTCCCCTCCATTTGAAATTGCCTGCAGGTAATTCCTCCTGCAAGAGGTTCAGCTCACACTCTGGAAAACTTCTGTCTTATTTATGTCATGTTGGGGGTGTTTAGATTGTGCCTGGACTGTTTTGCAGGCTCAAAGATCAGATGAGTCACACAGCTGCTGCATACAGAATGAGCAGCGTCTAGTCAAACACAGCTAAAAGTAAACCCTGTAACTCATCTGCATGTGAGTGTATGGTTATAGCTGCCAGTACCTTTGGCGTCCCAGTGGTCCCAGATGTATAGAGTACATACAACGGATGGTTGGAGGGCAAAGAGGCACAGTCATGTGGCCTAGCAGTGGCCATCTCTTCATCCCAGTCCAGGCTCAACTCGCGACTCATCGATACCCTTTCCTGAAATATAAAGAAAAATAGAGATGACATACAGTCTTCACCAGATCTAACGTACCTGGCAGCACACCCAGGTATAAATCACATGGATCTGAATGCACTCTGAAAAAGGGGAACTGTGTTAAAAATGGCTGTAATCCCTCAACGTTTAATCCAACTCTTGAATTCAAGCTGATTACTTCAAATCATGTCACGACTGTTCGACTTAAAATCCACAGTAGCATTCTAAAGAGGCGAAAACACAAAAACTGTGCCGTCATCCAAGTATTTATGGATCTAACTGCATGCTGCATGCAGCCAAACATATTTTGCCATTTATTTTGATTCTTTCACATCTGCGAAGATAACGCGATTCATTTGCTCGGCGACAGCCTCCTCCTGCTCACTGTGGAAGTTCAGCCGCTGCTAATGACTCGTTTTACGATCGCCGCAGGATGAGACAGTCACTCGCGAAGCAGCCGATCATATCTCCCAGTTATTTATTTGTCACAAAGTGTCACATAGATGAGCTCTCGGAGTGTGAACTATGAGGATCAATTCAACTGACTCCGATGGTTTTGACCATCTTGCTTTATTTGCTTGCCTATGAAGTGAGTCAGTCTCACATGCTGAGTAAATATATATTCCTTTATTTATATTATGTTCCAACTCCCATCTGTCATCGCAATCTGGCAAGCAGCAATCATTTCAGGTCATAGATTATTGCCCCTTACATCTGCTGCCGCTGACATTTCTTCTCATTTCAAACACAGACGTCTCTTTGATACTGCCATTAACATTTAATCACTTTTGGAGGGATAAAGAAATCCTCAAATCTTTTTTTTCCCTCCCCTCCCTTGGCTTCCATAAAAGAGTGTCAAGATGAAGACATCATCAATATCACTCAGACTCTTGAGGCAAAGGCACATCTCCCACAGACATTTTAGCTCTCCTATGCGCATTACTTTTTACTCACTTCACTGAAAGCACAGACAGAGCACCATCTTGGCTGATTTAACAACGCTTACGGAACAGCTACCTCCAGCTTACTGAATGCAATAATTTGCAAAGAAGCTGCAACCATCTAAAGTAGTGGTTCACAGATTTTTATGGCACTGAGCTGCCCGTGAATTTCTTGTATACACATTCCCTGTGTCCGACATGTATATAATCTCCCAAAAATCCAAACGGGCGCTCTTAATTCACCGGATCCTTTCCTGACAGATAAGACCAGACAGGCGCAACAAGATAAAATAAACTGTGCAATGTTCATTTTATTTCACCACAGGGCTAGAGAGCAGTAGCTCAAACAGAGGCACGGATGGTAGCAATTCAGTTCGAGTAAAGAAACGACAATACTCCGCAATCTCCGTTAGAGGAAATGTTAAGTTCACCAAACATAACATTCAGCAGTGTTTAATTGACGTCTGTATAAAAGTGAAGCAGAACCAAACATCTGCTCGCCGTCACCGAGCAGCAGCTGAAAATGGCTCCAGGCTGAAGCCAGCACGGAAATACCTTTGAGTTCGAACCTGGCAACAGCCGAGAAGTGCAGGCTCCACAAAAATCCCTGCCTCCGACCGACACCTTCGATGATTTCAATGAGTCATTAAGTGTGCTGCTGCTTACTGTGGAAAAGGAAAATAACATTTTTGCTATGGTTTTTACCATGTTTGGCCTGTTGTAGATGAGGACTTTCGTGGGCCTGTGAGAGCTCATCTCCAGGGCCTTCTTCACCAGAGGGATGTACTCCACTCTTCTGCCTGGCTCGATGCCAAATGAGGCTGTAACCAACAGCTTGGGCTGAAAAACAGATCATTTGGGAATTTAGGTTCAAGTGTAACAAGCTTATAGCTCACTCAGGTATGAATCAGTCATTTTTCTGCCTTTCTACCAAACGAGCCATTACAGGTTTAACCTCCTAGTACCTGGCGTCCACATATGTGGACATCACATTTTGGGTTATTTATACCAAAATACTCAATTTTGCTCTACAAGGGCCTGATATCCACTTACGAGGACATTATACTGCTACTGTTCTATCAAAATTTTTAACGAATATCCTCATATGTGGCTCTTATTTTTCATAAAAACAAAGGTTTTAAAAAAATAAAAATAAAAAAAAAATCTGGTAATTCTTTGTATTTACGTTCATCGGGCCCCAATATGCCCAAATATCAAAGAGAAATTAAAAATGCATGCCGTGGAAGAGTTCGGGTCTTAGGAGGTTAAGTCTGCTCTGGTGTCCTGTCAAATGTAGTTCACAAACTCAGGGTTCTGCACAAGATCTCAGTGTTCCTACCAATTCTTGGATTTGGAATGTACATGACCAAAACGGTAAAGGACACTTCTCCTATTTGGCAAACACATTTTGGTTCCAGTATTGGTTATATTCTCTTGAAAGCTTCTCTATGTTTCGTTTCGGTAGGTTATGCAAAATTAATATTTCACAACAAATTTGTTCTGCAAAGCAACAGAATACACGGGGCGATTGTGGCTCAAGAGTTGGGAGTTCGCCTTGTAATCGGAAGGTTGCCGGTTCGAGCCCCGGCTTGGACAGTCTCAGTTGTTGTGTCCTTGGGGAAGACACTTCACCCGTTGCCTACTGGTGGTGGTCAGAGGGCCCGGTGGCGCCAGTGTCCTGCAGCCTCGCCTCTGTCAGTGCGCCCCAGGGTGGCTGTGGCTACAGTGTAGCTTGCCATCACCAGTGTGTGAATGGGTGGATGACTGGATATGTAAAGCGCTTTGGGGTCCTTAGGGACTAGTAAAGCGCTATATAAATACAGGCCATTTTTTTACCATTTACATGCTTTATGCTAAACTGCATAAGCATTTATTTCTGTGTTAAAATGTCGTAGTTTACTCTTAATTGTCCCCTAAGAAAGAAAGCAAAGAAAGAAAGCAATGCTCACTGCAGTTCATTCACATTTGTAGTATAAAGACGTCTCTTCCACATTAATTTTTCTATTCTCATATTATTATTATTATTATAAAATCTCACTGGAGACGCCAGGGAAATCATTACCAGTGGTTCTGAAAGGAAAGGCGAGATCTTTGCACTGTAAATGAAAAAAGACACCTTTCTTCTGGCTCTAGTATTTAAGATGTCTTTAAGTATTTTAGCTAATGGCACATAAAAGTCAGAATTGTCCAATTACTGGTATTTGCAGTGATCCGCATCTGCTTACTTCATGTAAATACAGAAAATGAACAAAGACTTAGCCCAACTTCAGCCCGTCCCTGGTTTTTAATGAGTACGGATATAATACAGTTCATGCAGCCCTGTTGCTGAGGCTCAGAAAAAAGATCAATTTTAAGCACAAGGTGAAAAAGCAGCGCTTAACCTTAGCGTGATTGATGCGGACAGACAGCTCTTTAGAGGCGAAGCCGCCAAAAATGAGGCTGTGTGGGGCACCGATCCGTGCACAGGCCAACATGGTGAACATGGCCTGTGGCACCATGGGCATGTAGATGACAACAAGGTCTCCTTTCTGTACCCCATTCTTCACCAAGACTCCTGCTAACCTGGACACCTGGATTGCAGAGACACATGGAGACAAAGCACAGATTTTTTTCTAAGTTTCCAATCTTTTTTTCTTAAATTCCTGCATGAATTATTTTTAAATGTCTGCTCACAACAACCGTAACCAATATGCTAGCACAAAGCAGAGCTGATAACAAGGGTGGAATAGTCTTATGCATGCTGCATATGTTGTTGGATAATTAATGTAGAAAGAAATGCTTAATTTATCCATGGTCCAATTACTAATTAGCTTCAGTTGGAAACAATCTAGAAAGAAAGTCAGTATCTCTTAAATTTCATTAAATGTCATTAAGCCCTTGGGCCAAAAAGACCCTCAAAAAGACCCCCAAATAGTTTTTTTCATTTAAAAAAAGAAAGAAAAAAAGATTGAGTTGTTTTAACAGAATAATTGGTCCAAATGTCAATCGACTCAGTCATTTTCCCTTCTTTCTTCTCTTTTGTTTGCTATCTATATGCTAATTATGGTTCAAACCAGCCGTCATGCTACAAAACTCTTGGCCAACTCTTTGATATTTAATGTCCAGAGAGCATTACAGTTTCTACTTTAACATGCTCATAATCCCATAATTTGTTTCATGCTGCAAAATAATGTCATATCATACTGCCATCTATGTCCATGTGCTGTTCAATTCTGCAAGCTCGGTTTTTATTAAAACTATTTACCTGGTCCTGAAGTTCCCTGAAAGTGATGATCTGTTTAGTTCCGGTCACCGGGCTGTCGTATATGATCGCAGGCTGCTCTGCACGGCCGCCTTCTACGTGTCGATCGACGGCATTGTAGCACATGTTTAGCTTTCCGCCGACAAACCTGACAGAGACGTACACCTTCAAACAACAAGTAACGGACACATGAACAGAGACGCATGTCAATACTATAGTTAGCAAACATATTTCAGGTGACCAGTCATGTGCCAGCATCTTTACCAGCATATAATATGGGTTTTTGCCTGGTTTAGAGCTCATTTTTAAAAAAATAAAAAACCAGCCTGAGCCAAACATATGCAGCTGCTTTTGACAGTTGCACACAGTGAACCAATGTTCTTGATAAGGCAATCGTTTGAGCTCATTCTGGCACTGCGCATATGGATAAAGAGCAGCAGGCAGGTTGAGCAGATGGTGTCTGGGATCTGCTGTTTTGGAAGCCACATAGACATACAGACACGGTGGCCGTGTCCTTCATTTTCACTGCAGCACATTCAGACAGCTCTCTTTTCCTATGATACATGGTATAGCTGACAACTCCACCCACAAAACAAAAGAAAAAAAGAAAGGAATTTCAGTTTATACTATTCTCAGTGCAGGCTGCTGTGCCACATGCTGTTTTGTTTTACAGCTACATTTTGTTTTTTCTTTTTCCTGTAAGCATCCTATAATTTACTTTCACATCTTTAACTGTGGATGCAGGTATAA
Source organism: Aulonocara sp. 'chitande type north' Nkhata Bay (assembly GCF_057382095.1). NCBI lineage: Eukaryota > Metazoa > Chordata > Actinopteri > Cichliformes > Cichlidae > Aulonocara > Aulonocara sp. 'chitande type north' Nkhata Bay. Next base: position 26,382,746 of record NC_141360.1, on the reverse strand, counting down.
TTACCCTTTTTTAATTTATTTATCTTTTGCACATCGTAGGAAACTAACCACATTAATCACCTCACATCCTTTGATAGTTTTAATGGTTTCCAATTTTTTGTTTGTTTAATAAATGCCCTGAACATGTCAGGCCAAACCATAACATCTGTTCTGAAAATATTACTTTTAAATATTTAACAGAAAAAATATTGCTTTTAAAATCTGGGAATTTGACACTTTGTCATATCTAATTGTTGCTAGTTGGCTGCTTGGCCAAAACTAGTGGTGCTCTGAGACAATTTTTTTTTTCTACTAACCCTTTAAGGTGGCAGCAACCTGATGAAACGACTTGTGTTTTATTTCTTTGATAAAAAAAAAAATATATATTTATCCTACTTTTTGGAGCTTCGGGGGGAGGATAGTACTCAACTTTTGGAGTACTAGTGCAGTCTGGTACTCCATTACAATATCCTCTCCATGCCCCCAACATGCACACATATACAATCATCATCACCTACGTACACACAGTATTGTTTACCCAAACATATATCATACTTCTGACTCTTGACTGACCCTTGATTTCCTAATTATTCCTCAAGCCTCATCTTGGGGACCATCCTTCCTCACTGACATGCCCATTAAGTTAACTGTTCTCACTCTCACAGGGAACCGCCTTAAATGTTCAATCATATTCGTTCCCTCTGTAAAAAGGAAAGAATTGCATTTCAGTAACTCTCAAAAATGGTCCAAGGAAGACACAGTGGTGACCCACTGACAGCATCATGAGTGGGCAAGGCTCAATGATGCACATGGGAGAAGAACGCTGTAGAATCAAATTGCCAAAAAAAATGTAATGCTAGTTCCCTTCTATGTTGTATTCTGTCACCATAGAAAAGTATCAGAATACACAGTGGATTGCCGTTTTTTTTTTTTAATATATGGCTGCATAAAACCAGTCAGTGTCCCCATGCTTACCCCCCAACCACTGCCGAAACCAAGAAGAAGGGGGACATGAGCATCAGAACTGGACAGCTGGACAACAGACTCTGATGAGTCACAATTTCTTTTACATCATATGGATGGCTGGGTGCTGTGCATTCTTTACCTGGTGAACAGCTGGCAGCAGAATGCACTATGAAAAGAATGCAAGCCTACTGAGAGTCCATGCCTCCACATTTCTGTTTCGAAAGGGGGCTCCATAAAAAAAAAAAAAAGGAGGCAGGTGGTCATAATTTAATACCAGACAGATATACATCCCACCAATTAATGCTTTCAAAGTGTTACCATATAGGGGTTCTCCTGGGAACTTCCCTGCTCTAAATACCTGATTCAAATAATCATCTGGGTAGTGAACTTTGCAGCTGTCTGTTAACAGCACCCAGGATAGTGCAATAAGCAAAAATGTGGTTTGTTCCTGGGGTCAACGCGATTCCATAGACTTTCCATCAACAGCAGAGCCGTTTGAAGTCCACACAGTTCCTGAGCGTCACCCATTGGCTCTCAGCAAAACTACCAATCACAGAAGAAATAGGCGTTCCTCCAGGGATCGCTAACAACTTAATAACCAATCATAACAGAGCTGACGTTTCCCCTTCCTAAACCAACCACTCACAACAGGACAACCCTCCAGGTTATCCAGTTGTTAATCGTACAGTCACGCGCATAAAGGAGTAAAATGAGGAAGCTATGTGTGCTGGATGAAGAGAAAATAAACCACAATATCGTGGTTTCTATGTGAGTTGTCCAAAAGTTATTCATTACTAAGCAAATAACACCTTCAGGGTAATGAGATTATTGAGGGCGTGTGTCCTCTCTATGGGATATTATCATACATGAGAGAACGCGTTGAGTTCACTCATGAGAGAGGTGGCGGTCACGCACAGGTTGTTTACCACGTTTCATTCCAACTCGCCCACACAACATTTAACACCAGCTGTTCTGCAGTTCACGTGTAGTTCACACTGAAACCTACCAGTTTGGGAACACCGGATCCTCAACGTGCAGAGTTTTACTCCACGGCTCAAACCAGTTTATGTCGCGCCCCACGTCAGCCCAAAACTTTTCAGGGTTGTCCCTGGCCGCCGCGAAGACTCGGCTGTACGCAGCATCAGACGCATGCTTTCTGCAGCACTGCGTGGGGAAGTGCGACTTAAAACTCCCAGATGCTTCACCTGCATTTCGCTTTGCTGCTGCACAGAGAGTCCAAGCAAACCTCCCGAGTGTCTTCTTCCGCAGGACAGGAGCGCAGTTATTCAGGCGCTGGACTGAGTGTTTTACCCTGAGAAGCATTGTTGCTGGGGGCGTTTTTTGAACTTCCACGCTGCTTTCCCGCGTCCCTCTTGTTTTTGTGTGCAGCTTTGGAGCCCGCTTCTAGAGTTCAATGCTAAGCGACGTCATTCGGGCCCGCTTAAAGGCAGAGGACTTCTGCAGAAATTCTTAACAAGTGCCTCAGGGAAGGCTGTGAACTATGAACTGGATGTAGGAGGATTTTAAAACACAGTCAGCGTGATTACACAACACATAAGCTCCACCGCAGCTTTCTTAAACCAACTATTTTGGGTGGAAAATAATCCCAAGACATTTTTCTAACTTTAAGCAAGAATTCTGCCGTGCAGTGCAAAGAAGAGAGGAACATTGTTGATAGCAACTGTACCTCCTGTCCACCGGATTTACTTATTTATTTATTTTTGTTTACTTCCAGCATCATTCAATTTTAATTGTCCTCGAGGTAATATCAATACTCCCCCTTGAGTGGAAAAATGCAAATAGCCCCACATCTGCTAAAACTGATCATGGCGTGCATTCATTTGTTTGCTTGTGGGTATTAATGGGAATAATTACTCGTGTAGAGTCATTTAAAAGCCTTAAGAATATTTGCATCTTTCATTAAGCCGATTTTCCAATACAATCACAGCACATGAGCAGCGGCAGCAGCTCTTTGTCCTCTCAGATTGTGCCGCCTCATGCACTTCTTTCCCTATCACTGGTAAATACCCATAATACAGCTGACCCCTTGAAGAAGTGTGCCCCTCGTTAAATAACTCATCCATCTGATATTTCAGATCACCTGTTTATGTTTATATGTGCTGAGCAGTTGAACTGTCCAGTATAGGTGGTGCAATGATAGTTTCGTTATTGGTATCAGAACGATATCAGCATTATAAGATCGATACTTTCTTTAAATCCTGTGTGTTTAGTGTGTAGTCCACTGATGTCTTACATAGATTATTTTTGGTAATGAAAAAATATACCTCAAACGTGCGCTATGAAAAGTATCTGGACCTTCTTGTGTTGACTGTGACTTCTGTTTTATTTATAGCCTCCTACAGCACATTTAAACACAGAGAGATCCTTTAGAGACAGGAACATTTACATTGCTGTTTACATCTCAAAAAGCCCCATGGTATCAGATGGATACTAAAATTTGCACTGTGGCACAACACTACTCTATATATATATTAGAGTAGATGGTGTTGGCTGAATATGTATCATTCTCTCTGGCACCTTACGTGCATAGACCACTATCTATTAACCACTTTCACAGGCTAATCAGACCCTAAACTTTTCATAACTTTATATAAGCCCTCCGTCTTGATTTGATGTGATGAGTGTGAATGTTTTAAAGCAGAAATCAGCCGACTGCCCTTCAGAAACCGATGGAGAAATGATTCATCACTCTAGCCCGCAGTGTCAGTTTGAAAATCAAATTCGTTTGAAGATAATGATCGCTGTTTTACATTCTGAATGGGTTTTAGATGCAGTTGTCAGAAAGACTAACGAATGATTTCAGTCAATATCATTCATGGTTTTAAGTGAGTGATACTTCATAGCGGTTTATTAGAGCTGAGTGAATTTACTTTCAGCAATTGCTTCATATACAAAATACTAGAGGCACCCAGTCATTACAGGAAATAAATAAAGGTGAAAGCCATTACCCCTTGTTAATTATGCTCTTAGTGCATTCATGATAAAAGAGGAGATGAGATGAAGTTGGACTGAGGTATATTTCAAGGCTTTGACAAAGCTCAATATACATTGGGATGTATTCATGTTTTCAGTTTGCAGAAAGCATCAGGATGGAATTATGATGCCGTCACACAATCAGCCATTACTACTTGACAAAGTAAATTGGTGCTGTTTCCCTGAAGTCAGTAGTCTGTTAGAGCTTGGGTGCCAAATTTGTTTCTGTCCATGGGCCACCTACAGCTCAGTTTGAACTCTCAAGTGCACCGAGCACTTTATAATGTCCCTTCTTTCTCTTCTGTTTTCATCTTTCTGTCTCTGCAGAGCTGTCCACTGCAGTGGGCTTTTTAATGTGCAGATTATAGCTGACAGGCCATATGTTTCACACTCTGTATTAGAGGTTTAAATCCCATAGTGGTGCTGCCGAAGTGGGTCACAATCAGTGTGACAGGCTTTGTTCGATATAGTATTTGAAGGTGGGGTTCTCTGTGTGCTGGCCTGCCTGACTTCAGAAGGCCAATTACATTCACCTGCCATTTGATTAGTACACTTCATGAGTATCTGGATTCTTTCTGCCTTCAGAACTCTTGTCTTCATGGCATAGATTCAATATGAATAAACATTCATCAAAGATTTCGGTCCAGATAGCATGCCATCAGAAATTGTTTACACTATGATCATCAAGGGATGGAGATGGTCAGCAACAAAACTCAGGTAGGCTGTTATGTTAAAATGAAGCTCAGGTGGTACTAAGCAGCCCAAAGAGTGCTCAGAAAATATCCTCCACACCATCAGACGCAACCAAGAAGCTGAGCTATTGCAGGATGGATCCACGCTTTCTTGTTGTTTGCACCAAATTCTGATCCTACCATCTGAATGATGCAGCAGAAATCAAGGAAGGGGATGTAAGGGGAGAATCCCAGTAGATCAGCAGTTTCTGAAGTACTCCGACCAACGTCTGGTACAAGCTAGCGTGCCACATTTAAAGTCACTTTAAATCACCTTTCTTGTCCATGCTTAGTTTGAACCTTGTCTTAACCTTGTCTGCATGCCTAAATGCAATAAGTTGCTGCCATATGATTGGCTTATTAGATATTTGTGTTAATGAGCTGTTGAATAGATGTACCTAATAAAGTGACCATTGAGTGTAAATGTCCCACAACTGTCTTTTTTTCTTAACAGATATTAACAATAAAGAAGAAAGATGATTTTCTGTCATATGAACGGAAGAACAGCAGATTAACAAACTCTCGGTTATTTCAAAACAAGGATCAGTTTGGTACTCTACTTCCTCCCCCCCGGTTATCCACACATCCAAAGTTTGGCCAAACTTTGAGACCCACTCACAAAAGTGCATCTTGACTTGCCTTAAAACAAAACTTTAACTGTGAGATTCATAGTTTACACAACAGCCTGGAGAAGTGCATGCGCATCTCCATCCTTCACTTGGTTGTTCATACACAGGAAATTAGTTGCATCAACTTGTCTCGTTAAGGAATAAATACAATTTTAAAGAATTATCTGTCACACGTTTTTCAAGATGATGTTTTTTTCATTATCTGCCTGGCACCGTCTGATGGAGCAATATAAGCAACCCAGCTGCTGTGGAAAAGCAGCCTGTCATCCTAACACAAAATATCCAATAAATACTTTATTTTCGAGACGTTATCGCTCAACAGGAAATTTTCATCTTTTTTTTTTCCCACTGTGGCATGCCGGATGGATCACAGTCAGTGCGGCACAAGGATTGGAGTCGATGGTTGACAAATTTAATAATGGCCTGTTTTAATAAGCAGTTGTTACCTGGAAATGAAACCCATGTTATCATTTAGTGAAATACTCGTTTCCCTCACCGTAAAACCACAGTCGGATATATTCGAGCTACTGTTTTATAAAAGCTTTACTCTCTGTGTCAACCAAACAAAATCTAACCTTTATGGATTTTATTAGCCTTTTATCAAAGCCATGTGAGTGATATTGATCTTTTTTACCAATGTGTGGCAGGAAAAGGAATAAGGTTCCAATTTTTCCCCAAATGCCCATATGACCTTACCTGTTGAATTCAATTTGAATGGGTACTGATGGGAATTGAAGATACAAATAGAACTTGCACACTGGCTAATGCGCTGAGCTTTGATCTGCTAGGCAAACAGTCCAGCCGTCTGTATTTGCCCTGTCCACATGGCCTCTTGCATCTCCTTCCGTGGAAGTGGAGGCATTTCAGAAATCAATTCACTTGCAGCTTTGCGGCTTAAAGACCAGTGCAGCATAATCCCAACCTCGTAAAAAAAAAGCAGACCTGTATTCCAGCCCATATAGATGGAAGCCTGTAATCTCGCCGTGCCCTCTTTCTGTGTGCTCTCTAAGCCCTCGCCCTCTCAAACCGTCCTTGCAGCCTACCACTCACCACTATTTTGCATCTGCACACAGCTGTGTGGGACTGTTGGTGGATTGAACTTGCTTTTACTTAAGGACTATGTGTTTGTAAGAAGCGTGCAAGTTTAGAAACTGTTTAATTCAAATGCAGAGGAAGCTGTTAAATATTTAAAAGTGCTGAGAATGGAATTTAAATGATATACAACAGGGGTACGTTAAATTTATTTAATGTTTTAGATATAGCAGCCAATTTGAAGTGAAGTGAGGTAAAGAGGTGTGGTATTTGCCTCCCAGCTGGGTGTGGGCTAAAATATTTAGTGCAATGCATGACAAGATAAATGGGATTTAAGTAAAATATCTGTATTTATGAGCCTAGGTTTTGCTCTGAACAGCTGTGCACATATTAGTATAAGTGCTAGTCATTGCCTCAGGTGTGTATTCATGTTTACAACTTGCATTTGTCATGGCGAAGTCATGTTTTGTGAGCCATGTGACACGTCATGCTGCCTTAGCATCTCTCCAACCTGGGAATCTCTTCTTATTTCTGTTGAGCATGGCTTCTGTCAGCTGTAATGTCTGCCCATATATGAGACACGCCAAAGCAGCAGGCACCATTAGGCAACAGATCTACAGTAAATGAAGAGGACCAGCGGTTTGGCACCATTCTGTGGTAGCACATAAACATGAGGATTAATTCTTAAGCCCTCCAATTTAGGTTCACTACCGTCATTCGGTCCTTATCTGGCTGTATGCAGTGCATGTACCCAGGAGAGAAGATAACAGGCGGTATGCCTCAGTGGTTCACAATGAGCCTTCACGACAAGCTTGGTTGCAATCACCTGATCTCTGAAGTGCAAGGATTATAGCTGTGTAAGTGTTCATGTGTGCACAAAACACACATGTGAGCATCATTGTGAGATTCAGCATGCAATCCAGGTCGAGCTGGTTGACTGCAATATGGTGAAACTTTTCAAATACATTACTGTGACAGATGGAATACCAATTTTGACTGTTTTTCAACATATTATTAGCTTAATGACTAAGGTCCGCCATCCCTCTTCTTTTAAAAGGTATCTTATGTGTCCCATGAGAGCACTAGTCAGGCTACCTCTTGTTTTTATGAGCCTAAACTGAGTAACACTCCTGATGTCAGAATGCAGAGCTCTCTCGATATTCAGGAATATAAAGATCTATCTTAATCTTAATTTGGCTTTTGACTTGAAGTACTGAAGTGTTATATCTTTATGCTTAGTTGTTAAGGTTGTAATGTATGTTTTTAAAATCAGTTTTGTGCCTGACATTTGCGTGTAATTTCATTTATGGGCTTGCCATCAAAAGCACTTTGAGATGCCTGCTTTTATCAAAGGCACTTAAGGTGAGTCGAGTCAAGTAGACAGCACTGAATAGAAAATCATCTTGTAGTAACGGTGACTAGCTGTTAGTTCCGATTCTAGGGTTGAATCATGGCAAAGGTAACGCCCTTGTATGTGGTGTTTGGTTATTCTCCCCACACCTCCGTGGCCTCCAACTGCTCCAGTTTGTCCAACAATCAAAACATGCTAAATCAAATCAAATCAAATCAAATCACTTTTTTTTTTATTGTCACATCACATGTGCAGGCACACTGGCACAGCACATGCGAGTGAAATTCTTGTGTGCGAGCCCCACAAGCAACAGAGATGTGCAAACACAACAACACAAACGAGCAAAATACAAGAATAGCCAACCTGAAACTAATAAATATATGTACAATATATAATAGTGTATGCATTTCTGGATGTGTATACTAAATATTTTCCTACGTGTGTGTGTGTGTGTGTGTGTGTGTGTGTGTGTGTGTGTGTGTGTGTATACACATTTTTACAAATTAAATAGTAAAAAAATAAAATAATAATAATAATAATAATAAAATATATAAAATATACAGAGTTGAATATGTGCAAAACAAGTGGCATTTATATACAGTGTGGAGTGCATAATGTTGAAGTTCCAGTAGTGAAGCTGAGGTGTCTATGAAGTGTTCAGCAGTCTGATGGCCTGATGGAAAAAGCTGTCTCTCAGTCTGCTGGTACGGGACCGGATGCTGCAGAACCTCCTTCCTGATGGAAGCAGTCTGAACAGTTTATGGCTGGGGTGACTGGAGTCCTTGATGATCCTCCCCGCTTTCCTCAGGCACCGCTTCCTGTAGATGTCTTGGAGGGAGGGAAGCTCACCTCCAATTATCCGTTCAGAGCACCGCACTACTCGCTGGAGAGCTTTACAGTTGTAGGCGGTGCTGTTGCCATACCAGGTGGTGATGCATCCAGTGAGGATGCTCTCAATGGCACAGTGATAGAAGGTCCTGAGGATGCGGGGGCTCATGCCGAATCTTTTCAGTCTCCTGAGAAAGAAGAGGCGCTGCTGGGCCTTCTTCACTGTTTTGTTTGTGTGTACTGACCACGTAAGATCCTCAGCCAGGTGTACGCCAAGGAACCGGAAGCTGCTCACTCTCTCCACAGCAGCGCCGTTGATGGTGATGGGGGTGTGTACTTCTCTGCACCTCCGGAAGTCCACTATCAACTCCTTTGTCTTTGCGACGTTGAGGGTGAGATGGTTGTCTTGACACCAGTGGGTCAGGGCGCTGACCTCCTCCCTGTAAGCCGTCTCATCACCGTTGGTGATAAGACCCACCACTGTAGTGTCGTCCGCAAACTTCACAATGATGTTGGAGCTGTTAGTGGCTGTGCAGTCGTAGGTGTAGAGTGAGTACAGGAGAGGGCTCAGTACACACCCCTGTGGAGCACCAGTGTTCAGTGTGATGGGGGATGAGGTGATGCTGCCCAGTCTGACCACCTGGCGTCTGTCAGACAGGAAGCTAAGGATCCAGCTGCAGAGGGAGCTGCTCAGTCCTAGATCCTGCAGTTTCCTGTCCAGCTTCGAGGGAACGATGGTATTGAATGCTGAGCTGTAATCTACAAACAGCATCCTCACATACGTGTCTCTCTTCTCCAGGTGTGACAGGGCAGTGTGTAGTGTGCTGGGTTAATTTTCTTGTAATTGTGCCCTTGACCAAGGCACAGACTTGAAGTGTGGAGTTGATCCCACGAGCCCACTGCCTCAAACACTAAGGATGGGATAAATGCAGAGAATTGCTTTTCCTACAGGGAAATAAAGGGTCTCTCACTCTGTGAAGGCCATGAGAGGCTCCAGCCTCCCTGCAACCCTGAATAGGATAAGTGGAAGAAGATGGCTATGATAAACTGTAAAAAATAAACATGTTCAGTAATATGTGGACTTAAATCAATTCAAAGAAGAGGTGTGCTCTGGCAGTTTTACATTGTCTGTATTCACAAAGGCAGGTTCTTTAAGAAATGGCTCACCCTGTTTGGTATGCAAGAAGACAGAGTTGTGCACAGAGTCCTGACTGTAACTCTGTGCAACACTTTTGTGGTGAACTGGACTGTCTGGAAGCAGGACCAGTGCTTTTCACAAAACCTTTTGTGCCTACGTAAGAGTAGAACATTGCAATTAAGTTCCCAAACGCTGCTGAAAACCCATCAAGAAAAGGGAACTCTGATATCACAGCTGCGGCCTATATCCTGTTTTTTAAACAATATGTTCAACATTAAAACTTTGAATACAACACGGCCGCATTCTCTGTTGAACTTACCACATTACTCTTTCTCCTGAAAAGCTGGACGTCTTTTATTTATCGATTTCATTCATTGAGATAAGGTTACATTAACTCAGCTTTTCAAATTAAATGTAGCTTGCAAAACGAAATGAAATATATGATTGTCAGACTGCAGTGCTATACGATCAGACTTTTTGCCCCCTGTTAGCCATTAGAAAAACTGCAGAGTATGGCAAAGTTTTCACAAGTCCATCTTTTATATACAGCGCATGATTAATCCAAAGATTGTGTATTAAAGATAAATGTAGGCACTGTGACCTCTCAGAGCCCTGTTGTAAAGCATGAAGGTGCTTTGAAACCAGATGTGAGGAATCCCAAAAGGTTGATTCTGTTCATCTGGACCTAACGTTTTCATCCAGATGAACAGAATCAACCTTTTGGGATTTACTTACCTGGATGATTGAGCATGCATCAAGACATATGTGAGGAATATGTGACACTAAGAGACGTTGCATCCTCATAGGCAAGTGATTTGTAAATCATAGTAAAACATACTATGCTTTAGTCTACCTTTTTAATCTAAATAAGTCCGTAGTTATTCAATTAAACATTATGGTGTATTCAGTGAGGCCCAAAACTAGCATTTGCGACCATAAACTAATCGGGGAAACAGTTTCCTGAGATCATAAATTAAAGCCAAGGTATTGGTGCAACCATAAGAGTCTCCCCCTGCTGGCCATTAGAAAGAGTGCACTTTTAAAGCGCTTCCAACACTTTTTTGTAGACAGTATATTTTTGATCTAATGTAAAGAATAAAAAAAAATTAATGTATTTTTTGGTTTTTATATGTTATCAAATTCCTTTTCATCTTGAAAAATTCAAATGATTTTCTATTTAAAAAAAAAAAAAAGCCAAATAAAACGTGAACACTATTTTTCATTAAGAGCGTAAACAACAGCGCATAAAGTGCAAAACAGCTGATAACAGCACCAGGTGACGGAGATGGATGGAGATAGTCTAATCCTCTCCCAGCCACTCCCAACCTCTCTCTCTCTCTCTCTCTCCCCCTGTGATGCTGCAGCTCCTGTAGGCTCTTCAGTCTCCAGTAAACAGCAGTCATGGCGACAGTGGTCCAACCGCTCACACTGGATCGAGGTAAGGCGCTCGGAGCTTTGCAGTCTGTGCATGTCACCGGAGAGATTATTCCCCCCCCCCCCCAAAACTTGAGCGAGGATTTGGTTAGATTCTGATGTTTTTTGGTGTGTGTGTCCAGCTCGGATTTCCTACACATCGTCTGCGCGAGTCGCTATTTCAAGGCAATATGAGCTCTGGCTTTTCGAAATAAAAGCCCGTCGGTTCCGTCCGTGTATTTTTCCAGACCGGAGCGCTCAGTTCTTTCGTCAAACTACCGAGGGGGTTTCTGCGAGCACGAACATCTTGAAATTAATACCCTTAAACCACTTACAAGGCGTCCCGTTTAATTTCATCTGTATTATGTAACCCCTTTGGCAACATTGTCCCGTTAAAGCTCGCTTTTTGATCTTCATCTGGCGGAGACAATAACGCTCAAATCCTAAAGCGCCTTGACACGAAAAATCTACTTTGTTAGACGGGAGATAACTTCTCAGGCTATCTGAACTGGACAGGTGCAAGACTGGCTGATTGGTTCCCTCATCAGGGTGTAGATGTTGTGTTTTGTACTTGTTGGAAGCGGTGTGCAAACAAACCGCAGTTGAGGGTTAATGTCCTGTGATGTTGCCTATAGCCTGTTTTGTTTTCATCTCAGTTAGCGTTCAGAGCTGTTAGTAATTACAGACTTTGTAACTTAGACACACATTAGTCCCCTGATCTCATTCATAAGATACAATAATAATGCATGCAGGCTGAAAAAATGTTCAGTTTCCCACCTAAAGATGCTGTACAGATATTTAAAATACACTAAGGTCTCTCGTAATATCATAGTAATTCCTCTGGGAGATTTGAGGAAGTACAAAATGTCCTGTACACTTGAGAAGATGCCCTTTACAACTCAACACTTTCATCTTAAAGGAGTCTATTTTTGAGGTCACTTTGAAAAATCCTCCCAGTCGCACATTCAGACCAAATGCAGATCCGCTGGTGAAATGTAATATTGCGCAAGCCTTGCATAGGGAATGGATACCGTCAAATATAGAGAAAGCAGACACCTTAACGCTTTACTCTGTGCCAAGTAAAGCCAGCGTCAGCTCTCCTCCCAAACCACATGAGGGAAGTATATAAATACTCTTTATTAATTATTCTGCAGGGATTAATCTGACTGATGTCACTTGTTATTGGTGATTTAAGTAATTAACCACATTAACATCTACTGCTAAAGTATACTATTTTTTCCCCTTCCGTATGTTCAATTTGTTCTTCAGTGAAATTTAATGTCTGAGGGCAGTGAAGCTTTACAGGTGCACAATCTGCTGGGAAGCTGCAGAAGTGCTGTACACGCAGAGTTAATGAAATGAGCCACAGATTGAATCCAGCAATGAGATAAACAATGCAACCTAAGCTTTTCCCACCCATGTCTCATAGTAGACTATAGATTTATTTTAAAAAAAGGAGGCTCTGCTAAGCTGATAAATAGATTTTTAAACAGCAAGGCAAGGAGCAATGTCCTGCAACTTGATAAATTGTCAGCATTCAGCCATGTCTGATCTTAGTCATTTGCTTGGGCAGTGACTCAGCTGTGACCTTCGTGTGTACACACGGGGCCTGATCCATACCCACAATCTGGAAAATGCAGCTGTAATGGCACAAACAGTAGTAATGATAGTTTCACGCAGGAGCTGTTAGAGCCAGGCAACATTATAGGCTTCCTGTCCTCGGATCCTGCCACTTTGGTGAAAACACTATAATTGCTAATGAAAAGGTGCACTCCTCTCGTTTTTGGGTGGAGGCTTTTGCTGCCGGGTTGCTGAGTTTGTCAAATGCACGCAGGGAGAAAAGGAACAGAGATGTTCATTTCGAGAGCTCCCACTTGGCTTGCAGGGTCACAGCAGGATGAAAAGATATTACATCATTGGCCTTCCTGTTATTGTCAAAGGAAATGACTGTGATAAGCAAGCACCGTAGAGAACAATGGATTTGAACTTCGCTGTATAATTTTTAAAAAAGCCTTTTATTCTCAGTAGATCTGGCATTTATGTAAGTGCAAACTGACACACACCGGAGATGAAAACCTTTCTGTATGAAACAGTGAGAGCAGAGGGCACTGTGACTGAAACTTCCAGAGATAAATTTAAACATCTATTAGGTACGGCTATGTTTCAGGACCCAAATGCAGGACCCAGAGACAATGGAATGAACTAAGTAAGGCAGCTTTATTGCTGTAGCTTGAAAGCTCAAAGAAAAAACAAGGATACAAAAAACCAGAAACTCCCACAAGGTTAAAACTAGAACCAACAGAACAGGAAACAAGGACCGCAAAGATAGCATGAGTGGACGATGCAACAACGAGCAGAGTAAGACTGAGGACTAAAATACACATAGGATAACGAGAGGATGGGCAACAGGTGGCAACATAGCTGGACCTAATGCAGACTAACGGGACAGGGGAAACGAAACTGAGTGCACTATACACTAGAGACGAGACTGTCAAAATAAAACAGGAAGTATGATAAACATGGAGATGAAGACTAATCACACAGGCTTGACTCGGGGACTGGGGAGAAACAGACGTGGGGAGATGACTGACTGAGGAGACAGAAAGGGAACATCAGACACAGAGACAAGAGAAAAACAAACATGAAAACGAGACTAAACACACGAGAAGACTAGACAATGCGGAAAAAACTCGAAAACCACACAGAACCAAAGCATACTTTATACATGACATAAATATAACTATGAACCTAAGAATCACATAGAATATTCAAAAAATAAACTGCATATTGTTCAGAAACTTAGTACCAGTACCATGACAACGCCGGCAAGCTGCATGTTTCCAGTGAAATGCTTACTCGCTGATGGCAGGATAATGCTGGCCACGTTCTCCATTTCAGTTTTGTGTGTTAATCTGTGTTACTTGTTAACTGGTTGTGTTTTTTTGTGTCATATTCATTATTTTATAATGGTCTGCCTGGTCCAGAATTCAGCTCAAAAAACATTGAACTAATAAAGCTCATTTGCTGAATTGTAGTCCTTCCTTTTAATTGCATTAAAGTCCTTCACTTTATAAAAAATGTCTGGAATGCCAGCAGGGTTGACCACTCTGTGTCTAAAACACTGCTTGTGTAGACATCTGTGAGATTACGGCCTCAGTAAACACTTTCCTGATGAGTTTCTGGACTCGGTTACTAATTTCAGGATGTATTGATTAAAACATGAAGTCAGTTTTGTACGATATTGTCATTATTACAGTCAGAGAGGGGGATTGTCTATACTCATTAGCTAATGACTTGTAATTTTAAGTTGCTATCCAGTGAGTATAAAGTGTTCTTAGTTTCACAGTAAGATCCTCTAATCACTGGTTACCTCTTGTTTTAAAACACAAAGATGGTGACGGTGACAAAGGATCCATCACCAATCCATGATGTAATGGCATCTACCGCTAACTTTCATTTAGAGTCTTTAATTGAGCAAAAAGTTGATGGAGATTTTCATCAGTTTAACCAGTGAATGATGTGCAGTAGACGCCTGGCATTATGTAGTTGGTGTTAACAATTGTAGAACAAGGAACGTGGTGTGGAAGTCTCCCCTCAAAAGCCCCCACTGTTTGCAGTTTTCCGAGCTAACAAGTTAACCCCGAACCTGTGGTTGGAAGATTAGATGTTTGTTCCTAGCTCTTCTGCACCACATGCTATGGGATGAAAACACTGATCGGTTCTTTATCCCCACCAGTCTGTTCATTTAGAAGCTGCAAAGCAATCTTTATTCGTCCCTCACTTTGCTGCCATTGTTCATTTCAACCCCAAACGAGTTGGTGATTACGCCTGGGCTTCACGCGCATTTCCACAAACCCAATTGTTGGATATTGCACTGACCATAGCTAGAAGGAAGATTTTAACTCTTTACACTCACTCTAATATCCATGCTGTATCTGTTTTAGTTAGTACAAATTCTCCATTCCCCCGAATACAAAAACATAGATGTAAAATTGTTGAATTTAGCTGCTTGTTACAGAGGTTTAGGGTGGCCGTGGATTAGAAGGTAGATTTAGAGAAGGTCATTTACCGATCAGAAGGTTAGTGGTTCGATCCATGGGTGCTCCTGCCAAAGTATCCTTGGGCAACAATCTGAACTCTGAGTCGTTCCCATTGTGAAAGTTAGATGAGACTAGATTACAAAAGTTAGATAAGATAAGTTAGATGGAAAGTGCTTAGACAGAGAAAAAAGTGTTTGTGTGAATGGGTAATGACACATGTTACACAAAGCATTCTGATTGGTCAAGCAGAGTAGAAAAAGTGCTATTTAGGAACTAGTCCATTTGCCATTTACAGGTTGAAACTGTGTTAGGGGTGAATGCATTGGTTTATCATTGTTAGAAGATTGCGGTTATGTTCCTTATACCTACAGCTGTACAGCATGTACAAGAAAGTGGTTTCTCAGCAGTGCATTTCTTCCTGCGAGGTCGTGATCAGTTCAAATGTCAACAGTAGAAGGAACCCGTTATGAATCATTTTGTTTTTCCTCACTGTGTTGCAGGGACCTTTGGAATAGAAAATTTTTTTATACAGTTTATGTCTTCTTGTCTTAGCACAGTGAAATGAATAACTGCAAGATCTGAGAGATCGTTGTGAGTTCATCCATTTGCGGCTAGAACATATTTCCATCACATCCACTCATGCACATGGCTGTGTTTAAGGGATTAAGGAGGTGCTGACAAGCTGACGTCACTTATAGCTGTCTATATTTTAAATGGCCTCCTGTTAATGCAGAAATAAAGGTTCTCTCAGTAATTGTCTTGGAGGGACATTGCCCAGTAATTACCCAGGATGAAGACGACAATAAGAGTGTGATGTTTTCTGGCTCTGTTTTCGCCACAGGCTCCTGCAGGAGCCATTACCCTTCTAGGAGTGATTTATTTCTTGTGGAATCGCTGCAGTTGGACAAATTAAAGCTTATTCTCTTGGCATGAGGAGAGAACTTGGTTGTCCCATTTTTTTGTATTCAGACTGTGATTTCTTTTGTTTTTATCACTGCCTTTAGCAGCAGAGTTGCCAAGGGCACCCAGGTCAAAGTGGCAGCGGCAGATGGCAAGGGCTTTTCAGGACAACTTACTCCCAGATGCATGACATCTGGATAGCATTTCTCAGGGTACAAAGGTGCGATTCCCGTCAGAGAAAGGTCATTAGAGACTTTTTCTGCCTGTCACCCTCCGAGATGGAAAGCAGCATTTCATTTAGAGTTAGTATTTGAAAAGAGGATCGCAGGTTTAAATCTCAGCTTTGCAGTTTAATAAACGCAGACAGACGCGGACGTGTTTATTTACATTGTTGCAGTTTTGTCAAACTGACACTTTTAATACTGAAAATGGATTAGGCTAAATTTTGTAAACTGCTATAAATGACTAATTATGTCAGGAAATGGGAACAGAGCCCAGTGCAAAAACATCCCCTCAACAGTGTTGTGGAGCGTTGAAGCCTTTATTACGTGTTACTGTGGCTTTGTTCAGCTCTGTGCCTTTTCTCTAATCAACAAATGATGAGGATGACCTTTTTTAGTCACAGCCTGATGTTTTCAGGGTATAATGCCACACAGACAGTGGCAGCTATATAATCATTTTATACCGCAATATTTGTTTTAGATACTTTTTTACATTGTAAAATTTAAAATGAGAAATATTGAACTACTGTTCTAGGAAAGGGATTACATCATGTGTTCTGTTCAATATATAAGTTGCTGGTTTGTCTAGAAGCTGCATTCATCTCCAATCAATACTCCAGATACTTGCTGATTGGTGACAGCATATTGATAAAATATTTCAAGAACTTCAGTCATCCAAAATAACTAGAGCTAGCAGAATTTGCCAAAAGGTAAGACACAGTATTTGTCAGAGAATTAAATCATTCAAATGCTCCAAAAGATGCTAACAACATAGACATGGTTAAGAGGTCCAATGTACACCTCTAGAAATAGCAATGTAAACAAGCAAGCTAGTAGTTAGCTTGCTAACTATTAAGTTAGCTAGCTAATAGCTAGCTATTAGTTAGCTATTAGCTAGCTAATAGCTAGCTATTAGCTAGCTAATAGCTAGCTAATAGTTAGCTAGCTAATAGCTAGCTATTAGTTAGCTATTAGCTAGCTAATAGTTAGCTCTAGTCATTTTCTAATATTAGGCTGTTAGTTTATATAACCTCAATTCCCAAAAGTTGGGGCTTTATGGATTATAAATAAATACAGAATATCATAGAGTGAAAAATTAGAATAGAATAGAATTCAACTTTATTGTCATTGTACATGCACAGGTACAGGGCAACAAAATGCAGTTTGCATCCATCCAGAAGTGCTTTAGTGATATAGATATATTACAATATATATTAGCAATAATATAGATATGTGAGTATATTACAGAAATGGGTCTATTATGGTATGTTATAATGTACACGGTATGAAGTATGTTGTGAATATTCTATAACTATAAGTATGTACAGGCTGTAGTGAGTACAAGCTATGTACAGGATATGAACAGGATATAAATATGAAAAACTATACAGAATATGAAATAAATAACTTTACAGAATCTGGGATATACAGCTATACAGAAATGGGAACTATGCAAGTTGTAAACAGTTGTAGGATTAAAGATTATCGAATGTACAGAATGATTATTTACACAGAGCTATACAGTAGTGCAGTTAAGATAAGTGAGGGTGTAGATAGTTTCTACAGAGGCTATATAAAGTGCTAGTGGTTGTGAGTGGTGGTTCAGTCCATGTTATTATTGTGTTTGAGGGTACAGTTGTCCATTGTGGGTGTGTGTATGTTCAGTCCATGAGTTTAACGTGGGTCAGATGTCAGGAGGCAGAGTTCAGGAGTCTGACAGCTGTGGGGAAGAAGCTGTTCCGGTACCTGGTGGTCTTAGTCCGGAGGCTCCTGTGGCGCCTCCCAGAGGGCAGGAGGGTGAAGAGTCCATGTGATGGGTGACTGGGGTCTTTGATGATTTTCCCAGCCCTTTTCAGACACCGCTTCCTGTAGATGTCTTTTATGGCAGGAAGTGGTGCTCCGGCGATGCGCTGGGCAGTTTTCACGACCCTCTGCAACGCCTTCCGGTCCGAGGCAGAGCAGTTCCCGTACCAGACTGTTATACAGTTGGTCAGGATGCTCTCGATGGTGCAGCGATAGAAGTTCACCAGGATGTCTGAGGACAGGTGGTTCTTCCTCAGAGTCCTCAAGAAGAAGAGGCGCTGGTGAGCCTTCTTGACCAGCTTGGAGCAGTTGGTCGTCCAGGTGAGATCCTCGGAGATGTGGACTCCCAGGAACTTGAAGCTGCTCACACGCTCCACAGCCGTCCCCTTAATGTGGATGGGTGGATGTGGGTCAGCATTCCTCCTGTAGTCCACGATGAGCTCCTTGGTCTTCTCGGTGTTAAGCAGCAGGTTGTTTCTGTCGCACCACTCAGCCAGACGATCCACCTCCTCCCTGTAGGCGGCCTCATCGTTGTCACTGATGAGGCCAATCACCGTGGTGTCATCTGCAAACTTAATGATGGTGTTGGAACCATCAGCAGGTCTGCAGTCGTGGGTGAAGAGGGAGTAGAGGAAAGGGCTCATCACACAGCCTTGTGGTACACCGGTGTTCATTGTGATGGTAGATGAGCAGCGGTTATCCAGCCGGACATGTTGGGGGCGGTTGGTCAGGAAGTCCAGTAACCATTTGCAGATGAGGGAACTGATACCCAGGTCTGTCAGTTTCCTGATGAGTTGTGAGGGGTGGATTGTATTGAATGCTGAACTGAAGTCTATAAACAGCATTCTGGCGTAGGTGTTGTTGTTGTCCAGGTGTGAGAGGACAGAGTGCATTGCGATGGAGACTGCATCCTCTGTGCTCCTGTTCCGGCGGTATGCGAATTGGTGGGGGTCCAGGGTGGGGGGGAGACAGGATTTGAAGTGTGCTAGGACCAGTCGCTCTAAGCACTTAGTGATGATGGGGGTGAGTGCTACTGGGCGGTAATCATTGAGGCAAGATGGGTTGGAGTTTTTGGGTATCGGGACGATGGAGGTGGATTTGAAGCAGGCCGGTACCACAGCGTGGGCCAAGGACAGATTGAATATGTCTGTGAGCACTCCTGCAAGCTCCCCAGAACACGCTCTGAGAACACGCCCGGGGATGCCATCAGGGCCTGCAGCCTTGTGGACATTGATCCTGCTCAGCACCGCTCCTACATCGGTGGGGGAGAGAGTCATAGGTTGGTGGTCTGGCGTCATGTCTGCTTTGGTTGTGGTTGTGGGGTTCCCTCGCTCAAAACGAGCATAAAAGTTGTTGAGCTCGTTGAGGAAGGAGACATCAGAGGATGCGGGGGAGGGTTTGGTGGTCCTGTAGTCTGTGATGGTCTGGAGTCCTTGCCACATGCGTCGGGGGTTGGAGTTGGAGAAGTGTTCTTCTACCTTCTTTTTGTAATGGTGTTTGGCTTTTTTGATGCCCTTCTTTAGATTAGCCCTGGCTGTACTGTAGGCGTGTGCATCTCCTGACCTAAAGGCAGTGTTGCGGGCCTTCAGGAGGAGACGAACATCCCGGTTCATCCAAGGCTTCTGGTTGGGGTACATAGTGATCCGTTTCTGGGTGGTGACACTGTCTGTGGTTTTGGAGATGTAATCCAGTACAGATGAGAAAAATTACTGGAAAAATTAGCGATAGAAACCAAAACTGTTCTTTGTACCAGGCGCCTCTAAATGTGTTTATTTATGTTTAAAGTTGGGCATTGTAATAGGGAGTCTGTGGAGATTGACTCACTTATAGAGTTAGCCTAAAGTGGAAGTTAGAGGAACTGCAGTTTTGGTACTTATAATTTTTTTTTCTCTTGTTTTCATCTTTGGAGCTCGGCACTTATAACACAATCTATCAACAAATCCTCAGCTGGGATCTCTTACAATGCTATAATCAGTTTCTTCCACTGATTATGTCCCTGTTCAGCAGTTTTCCTTATTCTCCTTCTCTATTTAATTTTAATTAGTTAGAAAGTCAAGAAAGATGAAGCTGAAAGAAAAAGTAATAGTGAAAGTCGATGAATTTACATGCCTGGGGTTAAATTCTCAAAGCAATGGATGGTTCACAAGAGCGGTGAAGAACAAAGTGGAGGCAGGGTGGAGTGGGTGGAGACGAGTGTCAGGGGTAATTTGTGGTAGAAGGATAGCACAAAGATTGAAAGGGAAGGTTTACAAGATGGTAGTGAGACCTGCGATGATGTGTGATTTAAAGATGGTGGCACTATCATAAAGACAGGAGGCGGAGCTGGAGGTGGCAGAGTTAAAGACGTTAAGATTATTATTGGGGGTGATGGGACAGGCAGGATTAAAAATGCATCAGAGGGACAGCTCAGGTTGAGCAGATTGGAGGGAAAGTAAGAGAGGCAAGGCTAAGATGGTGTGGACATGTAAAGAGGAGGGATAGTGGATATACTGGAAAACAGATGTTGAAGATGGAGCTGCCGGGCAGGAGGAAAAGAGAAAGACCACACAGGAGAAGAAGATGCTCAGGTGGAAGTAGATCATCTGCTGTGGTGACCCCTAAAGGGAGCAGCCTGAATAAGAAGAAAGAAAATCAAGAAAGAACAGCTAGATATGGCCAAGACTTTGTATTTGCCTTTGTAAAAAAATTAGTCATTTTCAAGTAGAACTGCTTGGCCAGGCTCAATTATATTCAACTTGATGTAACTTGAGGTAACAAGTTCAGCTACAATCAAGTTATCCATTTTTTTAAACAAATAAAAGCTTCCTTGGTACTTTTATATTATTAAAAATGTTTTTCTTTCAAATATGATTAAAAGCAGACCAAAAGTG
Source organism: Aulonocara sp. 'chitande type north' Nkhata Bay (assembly GCF_057382095.1). Lineage (NCBI taxonomy): Eukaryota > Metazoa > Chordata > Actinopteri > Cichliformes > Cichlidae > Aulonocara > Aulonocara sp. 'chitande type north' Nkhata Bay. The sequence continues at coordinate 26,361,851 of NC_141360.1, read as the reverse complement.
AACATCATCACCAGTGACCCAGAGCGATAGGAAATTTCAGTGTAAAGTTCAGATCTCAATTATCTCCCAGTCTCTTTGTGAATACAGCTGGCACACTTTGCTCAAAGTTTTCCGGTCACGTTCATGTAGGATCTCGCACTGAGATGTGAAAAGGAATACTACGTGAATCTCTCTGGATAGTGAAAAAGCCTTTGCCTGGGTATTTGAAGTCTGTTTGAAGCGCTAGACTCCCTTGAACTGATGATATCAGAGCATAAAAGCACAGGAAAGACTCGGTAATAAAATCTGTCTTGTGCAGTTGAAAATAATCCACATTTTAGTGGCTTTAATGCTGCAATTAATGTTGTTTTGGTGGGTTTTTTAGAGACCTTCATAAATGTTACTGCACAGAGTGAAAAAATTAGTTCTGAGAAAATTTAGTCTACTTATACTCCTGACAGCTACATAGCTATAGAAAACTTGGGCTGGATGACTTTGGAGCCTTTGTTCAGTCAGTAACTCCTACAGCAATCAAGGTGGGGGCGAAAGTGTAAGAGAACAAATAATCCTGCCAGCCAAGAATCAAACTTGGGACTCGCTGCTCGGGGCATTTGAGGCCTACCCACTCAGCTATCAGGTCACCCAGAACTCGGCTCGTTTAATTAGTAAGTATCACTAATGAGAATGCCCTCATCCTTCGTATAGCAGAGGGAAATTAACTGCTGACGGGATCTCTCCTGGTGTCATCACTCTTTATAATATGGCAGCAGTACATTACACTGTAACTGCATCTTGATGGTCATTTACTCCGACCAATGTCACTACTCCTCATAGAGATGCTCTGTAATTACAACCCATGGTTTTCCTTTGCACTTCGGAACACCTTCTTGTTTTATTTTTCTGGCAGATAATTAGAGAGAAAGATACTTTTTCTTGTGTCATTATTCATAAGAAAAAATATCCACATTTAGATACAGCAACATCAACACCCTTTCTTCTTACTTTGGAGAAGAATCTGTCAGAGTACACAGTGAGAATGACTTAATTGCATACCATCTGTTTGCCTCAGAGATATGCAAAATTTGACAGTCTTGCACGTCTCAACGAAGTAGAATTTTCATTGAAATGAGTGTAAAAAATTTTTTTACAGATGTTGAACACATCTGGGCACATTGAACCCCCCCCCAGCATAAATTTGTGGGGTTTTTTGGTTTGTTTCTTTTTTTAACTTTGGAGTAAAAGTCAGTAAAATCCAGAGTTGAATGGTGGTGAATTGCATTTTTAGGGAAAACACTCATTTGGGCCACGATCCCTGTGAAGTGTAGCGTTAGCAGATGTCTTTAAATGAACGAGAAGGAATGCAGAAATCAAAGGCAAGGGCTCACTGTGCTGATTTAATGTACAGGTAGAAAAGGCAAAGCATGTGGACACAAAGGCGAGAAAAGAGGCATGACGAGGTCGACAGGCAGAAACTAGAAGGCTGAGAGTTGTTGAGCGTGAAGGAAAGGATTGGTTGTCTCCACCAAATGGTTTAGAAGTGGACCAGGAACATGTATGTGCATGTGGGGGGTCAGGCTGATGATGAGAGATGAGTAATAGTTATTAGTTGTTATGTTTTTTTGTTTATTCCATTTTAGTTAATGCAATAGGGAGACATCCTTCGGTCCCCTATGAATCCCAGTTCCTCCCCTTTGTCCAAAGACACTCCTGTTAGGTTAACTGGTGTCTTTAAAATGGCTATAGGTATGAATGGTTGTCTGTCTTTCTGTATTAGTCCTACAACAGACTGATAACCTGTCCAGCGTGTACCTCTCACCCTATGACAGCCGGGATAGGCTCCAGCCTCAGCGCAACCCTGAAATGGATAAACAGAAAAAAAATGAACCAGATGCTAAAGCGGTGATTTTCTGGTCATTGTTTATTTTATTTTTCTGCTATGACTTTTAGTTATTAGACAAAAAACAATTCACAAAGTTCCCACATAAAAAGTCATCGACTCACAGTTTCTATAACCATGTGTGCCAGTGCGTTTTGACTGACAAAGACTAAAGCTTGAGACATTTCATTTACTTTAGTCAGCCTTCTAAGCATAACAGATTGTTTTTTCTTAAGCTTAGTTCTGACTTGATCGATCCACTCATCCTATACCTTTGGCTCTTCAGCTGGGTAAAATACACTTATAGGTTCTAGTCATCTGTTTGCAAACAGGCTTATTGCCTATCTTGACAGCTCTATGGAGACTTTATAGTTGCAAGATTGACTGTGTATGCCTGACGTGTGCACACACACCAGCACCCCCAACTTCAAAGCCCTTCCCTCAGATGTTAGTAAAACACGTTAAATCTGGTAGTTTTCATGTGTGTTGTTATTGTATAACCGTGGTGGTTAGTCAAGGATGGAATTGCATTTCCTATACTACCTCCAGCTGAAGTTTATTCATAGACCTTGCATGTAACAGGAATGCCATGTGGGCGTTGAGCGTATACTTGGTGTTATCTTGAACTATGCTTCATTTGTTTTGTCAGCCTTTTTTGCTCAGTTGCAAGTAAAACATTTGATAATTATGGTCTTTTGCCACTGTTATGTCACTGTTATAATAGAGGTCACTAAGCTGATTTGCCCCCCTCTGTTGCACTATTAGGTAATGTAATATGTCATTTCACTGCACATCTGATTTGGGAGTGATTTCCTGGTGATGTGACGTAACTATGATCCCCTGCGGTCATCTCAGCTGCTTTGTCATGGAAAAAAAAAAAATCACCCTTCAGTGCCTCCTCTCTGTGGGTTTCCTCTGATCCGTCACACAGCTCATCTAACGGGGCCCACTTTCACATTTAGCACACACAGAGCAGTGCACAGTGAAGCGTGACCGTGGGACATTTGTGCTTAAATATGTGTGGTTCATTTGAATCACAGTGGCTGAACTAAAGAAATAAACAAAGCGGGCAATGCGATCTGCAGGACATAATCCATCACACTGGTCCCACTAATTCACAGCACATATCACTGGAAGCATCAAAGAGGAAACGTGCCTGTGCAGTGCGAGCAGACATTTCGTTATCTCTGGTTTGAGGCGTGTGGCTATCATTTACGTTACATTCAGATTTGTATGTCCACCTGCAATTATATCATCTTGTAATGGCAGAAGATGAAGGGCATGGCAAACATGGACTCACAGTATTTCAGTTTTTACTCTCTAGAGCTTACATTGCACAATTTAATTGCATTTAAACTGTGGCAGCTTCTCTGTTTGATGCAGAGCTTCTGAAATTTAAAATACCCCCCCGATTCGAGCTGGAAAGATTATATCAGGAAATGGGAAGGCATCACTTGTGATCAACGAGATGAAAGCACTGGCAGAAATGTCTGCAACATCAATCTTTGAAGTCAAGTTCCGAATGCCTAGTGAAAGTATTTGATGCGGATAAGGAAAATGGTGCTAATGAGCATGTGGAAGTCAATAATGGCAGAGGGGGGGGGGGGGGGGGGGGGATATCTGGATGGCCCTTGACCTGCATGTAATTAGAAAGAAATGCTCGTAAACCTCTGAGACCGTTGCCCTTGCTGCTTGGAAGTGTACCAAGTCATTATGAGCTATTCAGAATCAGTGTTTTGTTTTTTTTATATTCAGGCGTACGAGTAACCTTTAGTATTCACCTTGATAAAATATATATATGTGTTAGTGCTGCATGCTTAAGAATGTATTGGCACTTTAAAAAGTGTTATATGGGTATAAACAAACTGCTTTTATACCTGTCGTTAAAGTTTTAAGGCAAAGTTTGCCGTATTTTAAGTAGTAATTCCCACTCCTGTTTTTCAAGGGAGACCTGACCATTGCAAGTTTAGCTGTAGGGAATTAAATTTTGAAAAAAGTTTCAGTGTTTGCAAAACACAAAAAAAGAATTTTTATTCACCCCAGTGGTTTTTTTGGCAGGGTGGTTGGGCGTATTCGATAACAGGAGAGGTTAAATTGACCATGTGACGTACAAAACGATAAATCTCTCTCAGTAACACAGACTCATGCCAGCCCTGAGAGAGGACAGAAGAATTAATGTTATGTTCTCTTATAACTTAACTGGTAAGTAACGACGCCTTCTTTAGTCGTAGGAATTTACTTTAATAACCAGTCTAAGGAAAACAAGGCGCAGGCATATCAATGCGCGCATACACCACACTTTGTGTTCTACACTCAATAACAGAAAGTAGTGCCACAAACTATAAACTGATTTTACTAAATACATAACAGTTCCTCCCATCCAACCTTGATGAACACAATAGGTACCAAACAATCAAAATATTTCAGATAATGTTGTAAACCAATAATTTAACTTGAACTGAAATATGACACCTACTCAGTGATTTACAACATGTCTACGCCAGACTAAGTTGGCTCCAACATCTACAGTATATGTCAGTGGTCCGGTCCGTGACAGGATCGTGCCAGGCTGCCATTTCTGACTTGGGTCTCTGTAGTCCCTGGCGAGAACTTTTTGTCCGGCATTGAAGAATCTAGTTTTGTTTCTTGTTGCGTCCACCATGGAAGACTGTTTGTCTTGGACATTCTTGCGAATGTCTGGTTTCAGCAAATCTAGACGTGATCTCAGATTTCGTCCCATGAAGAGCATTGCAGGTGTGTGTCCAGTTGTTGCATGGGTGGCGTTCCTGTAAGCCAGTAAGAAATTGTCTATTTTCTGTTGTAGCGGCTTCCCCTCTGTGCGACTGGCTTTCATTGACCGCTTGAAGGACTGAATGAACCGTTCGGCTTGTCCATTTGTTGCAGGATGATGGGGAGCTGAAGTGATATGTCGTATGCCGTTACTCCGAAGGAAACACTGGAACTCCTCTCCAGTAAACTGACGACCATTGTCACTTACGAGCTGTTGTGGCAGACCTGTGCGTGCAAACAGTGACCGAAGGCTATTGATCGTGCTGGCAGCTGTTGCTTGCTTTACGGGGAAGATTTCTGGCCATTTTGAGTGAGCATCAACCACAACTAGGAACATTTGGTCCATAAATGGGCCAGCATAGTCTATATGGATGCGTTGCCATGGAGCGGATGGCCACTCCCACGCGTGTACAGGTGCTGTTTGAGGCTGGCGCAGCGTCTGCTGACAACCAGTGCAGGATTTTGCCATGTTCTCTATTTCACAGTCAAGGCCTGGCCACCAAACATAGCTTCTAGCAAGAGATTTCATCTTAACCACACCTAAATGTCCAATGTGCAGTGAGTCCAGTACCGTTGTACGTAGTTTGGGTGGCAGGATGACACGAGTTCCCCACATAACACATCCTTGGCAAACGGATAGTTGGTCTTTGCGGGTGGAGTACGCAGAGAACTGAGTGTCAGTGCAGGACGGCCAACCATTCACAGTAAAATCGTATACTTTGGACAAGATTGTGTCTCGGCTCGTTTCCCTTTTCACCTGAGCACTTGTGACAGGTAGGGGTTCCATTTGTGTAACGTGAAACACAGTAGCTGGATCAGTCAGTTCTTCAGTGGGTTGCATGTGTGGAAGACGTGAAAGTCCATCTGCATTTCCATTTGACATTTTGTTGCAGCAGAGAGTTCAGCGGGTGCAGAACTGTTGAAAGGTTTGGTAGAAACTTGTGGTAATAATTAATTAAGCCCAAGAAAGAGCGCAGCTGACTCACATTTTTAGGTTCTGGTGCCTTCAGGACTGCTTCAACTTTGTCCTTGGTTTTGTGGAGCCCATGTCTGTCGATCTTGTGTCCACAATACTCAATGGCATCCTTAAAGAACTCACATTTGTTTTTGTTTGCTCTCAGTCCATATTTTTCTAGCCTGGCCAGGACTGCTGTTAGGTTAGCCAGATGAGTCTCCTCATCAACACCAGTGACGATTATGTCATCCAGAAAACACTGTGTTCCTGGAATGTCTTGTAGGACCTGATCCATGGCACGTTGCCATACTGCTGGGGCACTGGCAATACCAAATACCAGTCTGTTGTACTGATATAGGCCTTTGTGAGTGTTTATTACCAGATATTTTCTGGATGTCTCTTCTACTTCCATCTGGAGATAAGCCTGGGCAAGGTCAATTTTTGAAAAGTGTTTGCCACCTGCTACTGCTGTGAATATGTCTTCTATCCGTGGAAGTGGGTATTGATCTATGCGGAGAACTGGGTTCACTGAAACCTTAAAATCACCACAGATCCGCACACTGTCACTTGCTTTCTTGCTTACTGATACTATTGGTGTAGCCCAATCTGACCATTCCACCTTGGTGAGTATTCCTTGCTCTTCCAAGCGTTGAAGCTCTGCTTCAACTTTAGGGCGTAGAGCATAAGGTACAGGGCGTGCCTTGTGGAATCTTGGTTTTGCATTGTCCTCTAGTATGATCTGTGCTTTAATATTTTTCAGGGTGCCGATTCCATCTTTGAACACCTGGGCATGGTTATTAAGGATCTGTTTCAGTCTTTCATCTACAGAATTTGCACTCAGGCCTCGTTTCAGTCTCATTGACTTTATTTCTTTCCAGTTGAGGCGGATGTGTTTCAACCAGTCACGTCCAAATAATGGCACACCTCCATTTTTCAGAACATAAAGTTCCAGGTTGCATTTCTTTTTCTCATATTCCACTTTCACTTTTAGTTTTCCCAGAGGAGTTATTCTTTCACCTGTGTACGTTTTCAGTTTCACCGAGGTGTGCTTCAGTTTCAGATTGGGGAATTTGCTTCTATAATCTTCATATGAAATCAGTGAGAGAGCAGACCCGGTGTCCAGTTCCATCTGTAACTCAATCCCTTGTATTTTAGGTGTGAGCCATATTGCATCGTTATCTTTCTCTTGCATTGTGTACAGTTCCAGGCATGCCAAATCCTCCTCAGAATCAGTTGGCTCTGACTCGTTTACTTCATGCAGCTTTCTGTCTCTTTTCCACATTTTGTTTTTCTTTTTATCATACTGCTTTGATTTACACATTTTCTGTATATGCCCCTTTTTGTTACATTGCAGGCATTCTTTCTCTTTAAACCAGCAATTAGCAGCGTCATGTGACTTCTTGCCGCATCTGAAGCACATCGGTAATTTGTTATTGCGCTGCGGATATATTTTGTTTACAGAACACGGCTCCGTGCCTTTTCCCTGAAGCTCTCCGGCATCTTTTGCTGCTGTCTCCATCGATATCGCTATCTCTAATGCACGGTGCAAAGTGAGGTTATCCTCTGTGAGAAGTCGTTTCTGTGTGCCTTCATTGTTCATGCCGCAGACGAAACGGTCTCTCAGCGCATCTGACAGCCCCTCCCCGAACTGACAGTGTTCCGACAGCCGCCGGAGTTCCGCGATGTACTCCGATGTGGACTCATTCTTTAGTTGATTTCGTTTATGAAATCGGAAACGTTCGGCTATAACCAGTGGCTTCGGTTGGAAATGTTTTTGGAGCACTTCTGTGATCTCCTTGAAACTTTTGTCAGCTGGTTTGATCGGTGTGATGAGGCTGCGCAACAAGTTGTATGTTTTCGCTCCCATCACACTCAGTAACACAGCAACTTTCCTCTCGTCCTCTACTTTATTAGCTCGACAATACTGTTCAACTCTCTCTACGTATGTTGTCCAATCCTCTGTGCCATTATCGAAAACGTCCATTTGTCCAACGCCTCCTGACATTTTTCGGTATTTTTATAAGCGTCCTTCACTTAAAATAATTGATGTTACTCACGTCCTCTCTTTAGCCAGGCAGGTGAGCTAGCATCCACACGGAGGGTTAGTTGTTTTGGCCCTAACCGTTTTTCGTGTCTTTTTGGCCACTTTCACAAGGATTTCCCCCTCTCTGTCGTCCAATGCACATCGGGGATCCGTTTTAATCCTCGTCGCCAGTCTGTTATGTTCTCTTATAACTTAACTGGTAAGTAACGACGCCTTCTTTAGTCGTAGGAATTTACTTTAATAACCAGTCTAAGGAAAACAAGGCGCAGGCATATCAATGCGCGCATACACCACACTTTGTGTTCTACACTCAATAACAGAAAGTAGTGCCACAAACTATAAACTGATTTTACTAAATACATAACAATTAAGAACAAAGTTTAATTAAGCGGGCGCAGGCTGGCGTCCAACCAAATCGTCGGCCAAGTACAAAAGGTCACAAACAAGCCGAAGTGTCCAAAAAAGGGCGAGAAGGGGTCCAAAAATAAACAGGGCAGGGCAGAAAACAGGCGTAAAGACCAGAATATCAATTAGAGATCGGACAGGTGACAGATTAAAGGAAAATAAACACCATCAGGTGTCTTGTTTCACCATGTGAGCACTCGGAATAACTTTGTATTGATATGCAGTGACCTTTTCGTGTAAGAGGACAGGAGGAACCTAAGCATGCCAGCACAATGTCCCTGAATGCATAACACCTCACAGCAGGAGTCAAGAATTCAGATTTTAGATAACATCCCGTTTTAAAGACCCGCAACTTCCACATCAGAGTGTTGTTTGTAACTTGGTTCCTCTTTTTTTTTTCCAACTGACTTTTATTTTTGGTTTTGAGTGACAGCCCTGTGTAACTAATGCCATAACCCGAAGTGTCACACACTGCTGCCAAAGGAAACCTTGTGCTTAACCGAAACGTGCAAGAAACTTTGACAACGCTTCATTATTCCAGCAATAAGACACGTCCAACTGTTTTTAGTCCTTTTTTTTTTTTTTTTTTTTTTTTTAAATAAAATCAGAAATATGGTGTTTGGAAACTGTGGGATCCCAACTAAAGCCCAGAGAGCTGCTAGGCTTCTAATACTGTAGCATAAACCCTCCATAAGTGTGTCGACTCAGCATGGACAACACTGAATAAGCGAAGCATTGAAGAAAGCACGAGATCCTCACTGCAGTGTATTTATTTTGCTCAACTGCTAACATGTGTCTCGTTAAATCTGTGTTTAACGCTTCTTAATTAGAGACGCTTCCGCTGTTGTTGTCATTTTATTTCTTATTATTTTCAGTTACATTTTTGTGCCGAATGAGAGAAAGAAACTGCAGGCATAGGGGCAGTAACAGTAGGGGCTTGGTGTACAGTCCCTCTGGGGATGAGAAGCAGGTGTGAAGGTAAGTGCAGAGCTGAGGTGATTGGAACAGGCGGGAACATGCTGAAGGCTAACGGTGCTTGGACTGGGAGTGATAGAATCTTTAATGTTCGACAGACAAAACACACCAGGAAAAATAGCAAAAATGCAGCTGCTGTCTTTAAATGAAACTCTTGGTTATTAGATTAATGGCTAATTAGCACTTCCCTGAAAATTCACACCACTGTTTGCTCTAAATAAGCCCGTATTAAATGACTGGACTGTCGCTTGCATGCCTTGTTCTCGTGATGGGAACTGACCCCTGCAATTTCAAGAAAATCAATAAAATTCTCAGTGCTTTATTACAGAGTGCTTGAAATAGAAACAGGCAGAGGGGGTAGCCCTGACAGCCAATTGGCTATAGCTCATACCACATGGGCGGAAGTGCTTTGAGGAATGAGTCCCCGATTTGATTTACAGCCAGCTGGATTCTTACCATGTCTCTCCCCTGTTCTCTTTCCCCATATTTCCTGTCCGTCTAATAACAGCACAATGCCCCCAAATGACCTTTTAAAGAAATAGAAACTGTACATTTCACATTACCTTATATAGTATTCGCAGGGGTCAGAGCTCAGTACTGCTTCTTTTCTTACCTCCCGCTGGCTTGCATGCAGCAAAAGCCTTTCAGTCTGTCATCTGCTTTGCTGAATTGCTCAATATTCCCAGAATTCAATACCAGTGTGTGTGTGTGTGTGTGTGTGCTGGTATTACTCATATAGTGGGGACATAAGGAGAATCTGTTAAGTACAAGTTAAACTTGTAGGGATCTGAGTCTCCTTTGGAAGCAAAAACCAAGCCCCCTTTATATGAATCATGAAATTTTAGGTTGAAGACGGAAACTGTTTTCACATGTGAGCTCAGGAAAATGTCAGGACATTTAGGTCAGGGATGTTAAACTCATTTTACATCATAGGCCACATACAGCCCACTTTAATCTTAAGTGGGCCGGACCAGTGAAACTCCCCTTTCTGTCAGTATAAAGGAGTTTAATTATACATTTAATCCTTGAGATATCTTAATATTAGAAAAAGGGGTGCAATTTCGAATGTATGTCTCAGTTTTTTTCAATATGGTAGAGAAATGCTGCTGCGGTAAATGTCAGAAATTTGTCACCAGGACTCTGAAATTGTAAGAAATAAACGTGTCAAATTACAAAAACGTGAATCCATGTGTACAGTGGATGGATACACAGTGTATTCTGTGTATCTGTTGTAAATAATAGAAATTATAAAGGGAGAAAAAAAACTTTTCCTTGGTTTTTTATGTATTACCCAGTTACTTTGGTGTAGCGTGTGGGAGGTCTTTGTCAGTAAAGATAAAGCTGTAAAACATTACACCTTCCAATGATGTTCAATGGGGTCGGGCTGGAGTCTTCATCAGGACGTGTCTGGCCCCCCGGGCCTTATCTTTGACACCTCAGGTTTAGGTTGTGATACTGTCAGACTTTTTCTTTGTCACATGTTGATACTCTGTGTGGTTTTAGACAGGGGATCTGACTAGAGCTTGCAGGAAGCAGAAAGCAGGATGATTGGGAAGCCAACAAAATGAAGATGGTTCAGTGTGCAAAGCATCATGCATTTGTCTTCTGGCATTCAACTCAATATTAAGCTTAGGGCAATAGTGCATGTGTGTAAATGGCTATGGTTTTTTTTTTTAAGTGGTTTTTTATACCAAAGAAACCTGCATGGAGCTATAATACATAGTTGAGCCTTAAAATGAAGGGGACACAGCCTATTAAGTATAGAATAGTCTAAGTATATATTATTTACTTTACTACATATCACTGCTCAGTGGGTTATTTATGGTTCAATTATACTTAGAATTTCTGACTTTTTGCATTTTGCTAAATTATAATAGAGCACTTCACTCTCAGACTGCTCACAGACGGCTTACTTGTGATTCCTAGAGTTTTTCCTTCCTACTGTTGCCAAGCGCTCGCTTGCTGTCTCATTGTTGGGGTTTCTCTCTACACTGTATATTGTATGGCCTTTACCTCACAAAATAAAGGGTCTCGAGGTAACTGTTTTTGTGATTTAGAGCCGTATAAATAAAACTGAATTGAATTGGATTTTCTCAGTCTCTCATATCATTGTGGAGGAATTTTGGTCCCACTCTTCTTTACAGCATTGCTTCAGTTCATTGACGTTCACAGGTCTATGCACAGCTCGATTAAGGGCCTGTCACGTCATTTCATTCAGGCTGAAGTCTGGACTTTGACTGGGCTGTTGCTGCACCTTGATTCTTTTCTTTTTCAGACATTCTGTTGTAGATTTGCTGCTGTGCTTGGGATCATTGTCCTGTTGCATGACCCAGTTAAAACTTTGCCTGTCAGGCAGATGGCTTCACATTTGACTGTAGAACACTTTGGTGTATAGAGGAGTTTGTGGTCGACTCAATGACTGCAAGGTGGCAACATCCTGTGGCTGCAAAACAAGCCCAAACAATCAGTCCTCCAGCACAGCGCTTGACAGTGGATATGAGGTGGCTGTGCCACAGTGCATTATGGGCAAACATCTGTCCAAAGGACATTGTTCTAGACGTGCTGTGCATTGTTCAGATGCAACTGTGTAAACCTAACCTGTCCTGCCATGTTCCTTTTAGAGAGAATAGACTTTCTCCCAGCAACCGTTCTACTGTCATGAACTTTAACATTTAACTTGCTGACTGAGGCCTGTAGAGTCTGCAGTATAGCCTTCGGGATTTTATTTTATTTTATTTTGCAGCCTCTCTAAGCATTACATGGTCTGACTTTGGGGTGATTTTGCTTGGTTCACCATTCCTGGAAAGATTGTGGCATTGGGTTATCACACACCTGAGTGCTCTTGACCAGCAAACTGCCAAAACCTCTGCTTTTATAGAGGTGCTCACACTTGCTGATACTGAATTATTCAAACGCATTTAGTTAGCAGCAGCTGGTTGCTGCTTAACTTTTTAATTGCTATGGAAGCAGTAAAGGCGTACTTATGTTTTCTATTTACATTACTTACCCTTTTTTTTTCTCTCTGTTCGTCTCTGTTACTTGTATCCATGTTTGTGAATCACTGATCTAAATTCTTGATTAATCAACAAAAATCAGCACAATTTGTTGTGTTTGATTGCATTACAGACTTCTGTGTCCCTGTTTTCCCAGTTTTCTCTCTGAACAAGCATATGTGGATACAGCAAAAAACCTAGAGAGTATATTTATGCGTCTGTGTGCTCGATCCCTGGTGGTCAGCATAGATGGAAGTGTGGCCCTGCCATATAACGTCATTAAATATGCAGCGTTTGCTTGTTGATATATCATGACCCTAAACCTGTAACTCAGCTAAACGTCTGTTGCCGCTGGTACGTTGTTTTAAATGAATAACATCAGTCGTTGATATATAATTGTAACCCACTGATAAATCAAGCGGCAGAAACATGTTGCGAGGCTCAAATCTTTTACACAGAAACACTTTTGAGCAGTGTGATATTGACGAAAACAAAGCTAATCACACTTGCTGACAAGAAATAATGTGACCCAGTTTTGAAGTTTATTCTGTAACGGGGCATATTTCAGCTCAATCTATGCTCATCTATTCAGATAAGGCTTTGGCAACTTTCTGATGTGTCCTTGAGAACAGATAAAAAAGACGCCACTCAGTCGCAGATTAAAAGAGACTAATCTCAGAGGCCGCTGGATCATTTATAGCCCTTGAGGCCTTACCAACACTGAGAGACCTACTAAACACAGTGTACACAACATCTACTCCAAGTCTGTCTAGCTGAGGAGAGGGATCCCGCTTCCTTTGTCTTCCTGAGTTTTCCTGCAGTTTAATTTTCTGTTTTTGTGCATTTTAGGGATTTTTTTTTTCTTGTCTGAATTTCCTGTCTAATGTTGGAGGATGCTGTTTGCGTCACATTTGTGATATTGAGCAATACGGTTGCATTTTAATTCGGCTCTACGTGATAAATAATTAAATGCGTCTGAAAAAAATATTTGATAGTATTTACAAAACAAACTTTTGTGGTGTTCAGAAGCTAAATGTAATAAAACATGTATTCATTACGTGCTATACTGAAATTATGAATACTTTTTATTGTTTTATCCTTCTGAAGTTTTAACATATTTTGGGGAGTTAAGAGTACTACTAGTTTAAAGATGTGACCTGATTGGCTTAAAGAATGAATTAAATAATCAGTAATTAGTAGACAATGAATATAATCGTTACTTAAATGCCTTATTATGGGGTACTTGCAAAAAATAGCCTGTGTCCCCTTTGGGTTGAAACTAGAGCAGAGGGGGAACTTGAATTGTATGAACTGAAATGTTATTGCCGTCACCCCCTCTTGTGTGGTCACAGGTCTTAGGCATGAATAAAACATGATATTGACAAAACAATCTAAGTCCAGTGATTGAGTACCAAATCACCCTTTCTACCTTTGTGAGTCTATTTGGCCTGCCAGTTTCAGAGGGTAAAAAATTAATCATCCAGGCTGTGGAACTTGTTCAGCAGAAGCTAATTAAGAGAAAAGAGCTCAGAAGACCCCAGAGTCACGGCCTCTACCTTAAGGCTTACGGTTTAGTGTAAACGCTTTGTAATGCCTACTCTTTCCAGGAAGTGTTACCTTTGAACAAATGAGTCCTTGACTTGTCACCCCGCTCCTTTATTCTCATGCTCAGAGATAAGCCAATGCAAACGATCCATGGATGGGATTGCTGTTCTATCGTCCTTGCAACTGCTGGCCTTGACTGAGTCTATTTCCATTATCCTGCCCATTGATTTGCTCTAGCGCCTTTGTCACAGCAGTGCTGTTAATGTAATTGAACGGGGCTTCTTTTTTTCCTCTTCCTCTGTCCCCTTGGCATGAGTACCCACACACATATACATATTTACTCACACCCATTCTCTCTCTCTCGCTTCCCAGATGTTGCCAGGGCTATTGAGCTGCTGGAGAAGCTGCAGGAGTCAGGCGATGTTCCCGGTCACAAGCTCCAATCTCTGAAGAAAGTCCTTCAGAGTGAGTTCTGCACAGCCATCAGAGAGGTGAGTCACTGCTGCTCTGTGAACACCAACAAGAATTTAGATTGTTTTTCTTGTGTGGGGCTCCTTTGTCATGACCTTTCCCATCTGTCTTCTGTACTGGACCTTTAGTAGAATTTGTGCATAATATGTTTTTGTAATTTAAAACAAAACAATACAAAAAGATAAAATGTGGGAACAATAAGCTGAACTCAGACGTGACTTTTGCAATGGCTTTATCCATCTAACTCCATTTCTTATTCCACAGGGCTAATGACCCATAAGAGCTTGAAGCACCAAAGACAAGCATTATGTAGCTTTTCTTGAAAGGGCACATGGGCATTGTTAGGAATACCAGCAGTGCAGAGACCCATACGAATAATCTCAACATCTAAACCACAATGAGACAGGAATGTAATTCACTTTTAGATATACATAAAGGGGATAAATAAATATATTAAAAATAGGTTGTCTGGTTATACCCCACCATCCATCATGTGTCTGTGGATGTTGGTTTCTTGGATAACGTTTTAAAAAGAGCTACCTTTAAAAAAAAATATTCTCAATACTATTACAAAGACTGACATTCAGCCTAATAATTCAACAATTCATGTTTACGTACTGAGTAATTTTTCTATGGGTTAGGGGTATAAAGGATGTCGAATTCCTGGTTTAATTTGGCTCAAAATGAAAGCTTAGAGGACGTCTTCAGTAAAACTGTCATTTTTTTTCAAGAATGCAAAAACTTGCATACAACACCATCTATTTCTCTTTTTCAAAATTTGCGTTAAACGCAGGCACACTTGCCAGTTTATTTAATATCAATCAGTATCAAACATCTGGTATATATTTGCTGACATTTTCTGCTGTGTAACAGACAGTCAGACAGGACCACTATTGGTATTTATTGATGATTGATGATAATGAAAGTTTAAATGAAAATTTAAAAAGTAAAGAAGAGACACCATTCATATGTTTCTACTGTTGACATTGCATAGTTTGCCCACCTGAGGGCACTGCAACTTCCGTTTTGGTAAAGCACGGCCAGCTAATGTGAGCAAAGTCAGGCAGAGAGTATAAGAGTAAACAAATAACTTTACAAAACAAAAGGTTATGGAGTTTTTCTTCCAGCTGTTGCCAACAATGTTTATGTATTTTGCATTTGAAAGAAAAAGATATCGATATTGGAAAATACTGAAATATCGGATTTTGAAATCACTAAATTTCGGTAGGAGGAGTGGTCTTAGAAATTCTGTCACTTGGGCCCTAAGTAGTTCATTTAAAAGAAATGCCACTGCAATTTGTTGGCTTACTTTGAAGATTATCTTGATGTGGTTACTTATAACTTTAAGCGTATTATTATCTGTGGTGCTTGAAAGGCTTGATAGTAGCAAGAGTACTGATTCTGAGTCCTGTAAGCTCCATCAGACCCAAGGAAATAAAAACAGCAGATAGTCACCTTGTGTTTTTCAAATGAATTTGACACCTGACTTGACATCCAAATCTCTAAACAGCTTTTCGCTCAACATATTTCATATCTTGGCCGAAGGTGAGAAGTAACATTACCTGATAGTTTTATATAATGCAGTGGTGCCAAACTGTGCTGTCAGGTCACTGTAAGTGCCTTGAAACTCAAACCCAAAGCCCACAGTAAGCCTGGAGCAACAACAAGAAAATCAGAGAGTGTAACTTTAAGGCATTGCTGAGCTGCATCAATCAACAAATGACTGCAGCATAATGAAAATGTCAGAGCTTATCGCGCTGCCTTATTACAGCTAGAGCTGAACAGCAGAAGTCAGAGGCACAGTGGGTTTTTGACTGCATAACCCCCCCCCCCCCACACACACACACACACACACACACACACACACACACACACACACACACACACATTTAAATGTTCACAGGGCCAGAAAACATCATGAGCATTTCATTAAGTCTAAGGTTTGATAAGCTCGTTAAACTGAATTTTAATTAAGCGAATCCCTGTTAGGGACTGGTTTCAATCGTATTTTACGGGGATGAAGTAAAATGTGAATCGTGAAACTGAAGTTCTTGTTTTTCTCCTCTTGTTAAAATGCTTTCATTCTCATGCACACAAGACAACCACCCACTGATCCGTCATCTTGAGATCATTCATCAAGACGGCGGGGGTAAGAAGCAAACAAGAGCGTTCGCTCTACGTGGCGCGGCTGCACAGGCTGATAACAACAGATCTTGTGTGTTTAGTGTTCTGTCTGTTGTGATATACTTTAGCACTACCCAGTGACATGGATTTGTTAAGTAAACAGCAGTTTGAAGAGCAGGGAAGCAGATGACAGAATGGCCTCTGTGCTGCAAGTTAATTGTGAACAAAGTGAACATGTAATTTGTTCTGGAATGAAAGACAATTAGCGGACTTCATCAGTATGTTGGGAAGAGCGCCGCTGTATTTTCTGAAGAGAATTGTGTTGTAAATTAAGTAGACATGCAATAAGATTTTACTGCTGCAGGGCAAAAAATAACCATAATATGTTTTGGAAAATCAGTGATATGGGGAATTGTAAGCCAGCTGCTGTAATTCGCACTTTATAAAACTTACTTTCTCAGCTTGTACTTGTTACTTAGAAGTATATATGGGGTAAACAAAATAATAAAGAAGGTCTTAAAATCTGAAGATAAATAATTGCATAAAATATTTTGTCATTTGTTTAAAAGATGAAGAAAACGATGAGTATGACACTTCTGTATTTAACAGGATCTCACCATTTCTTTTACTTTAACAGAGCATAATTAAATGCCATTTCATGCATTAACTGCCATTAGGGTACTGTGATTGATTTAAAAAAAAAAAAAAAAAAAAAAAAAAAAGCTGGTCCGATGTATTATAACATACGTAATTTATTTAATCAATTTTTTTAAATATAACATAACTTTTGTCAAAGATGCCTCATATTTTCAGACTCTTACAGTTGTCCCATCCACTTTCTGTAACCACCTGTAGGTAAAGCAGCTTTCTTCTGAATGGCTGTGCTTCGTAAGCTGAATGTTTCAGGATCACTTGGGTGGGGCTTCTGTGCTAACATCCAGAGCTGTGTGCATGAGATGACCATGATATTTAGCCTTACTGACATCATACTGATCTAAGAGTAGAAAAAACTGTCTAGATCAAAGTGGTTACAGCACTCTGATGGCTAAGTGTCTACACGTGTTGATAGAATGTACTGTGCAAACACTGTGAGACACCTACCAGTTCTTTATATTTAGCTTACAAGAACGCTGGCTTTGTTCTATTTTTTAAAACGCCCTGGAGCTATAGTTGTTCAGGCTTTCTGAAGCACTTTTAAAGTTTTTATCTACAGCAGATGAACAGTATCTGAAAGTCGTGCCTGATGCATGGCCTGAAAGATGCATCTAGCCCTTCAATTTGTCCTTCTACTGTCAGAAATGGTCTCAGCGGCTACCAGGAAAGAAGAGAAACGGGGAGAAAAGGCTGAGGTATGCCAAAGAACTGGACTGAAAAAATCAGTGTGAACGCGTTTTTTGAAATGTCTGATTCGGATTGATGTCATTATAGACAGAGGAGATCAGGACAGAGTCAGCAGTGAGTGCAACATGGTGGAGGCTCAGTCATGTTGTGGGGCTGTATTTCAGTCAGTGGTGTTGGGGATCTTGGAAAAACTGATGGAATTATGATCCCAAACACACTGCCAACGCAATAAAAACATACCTGGATAGAAAAACACACAATGGGAAACTATCAGTCATTGCCTGGCTTCCCCAGAGCCTGGACTGAACATTTTTGTAGTGTGGGATCATGTAGAAAAGACTTCCAAAGAATGTCCTTCAAGAACCCAGAGGAGCTGTTCCTGAAGATGAATTCAAGATATGACAAGAACACCTGGCTAAGACAGTTCAGGTTGTGTTGAAGACTAAAGGGAGTCATACTGAATATTGGCTCGTTAGACTTGTACAAACTTTGTATTTGCCTTACATACCGCATATCCATCTGTGTTTGCACATGTTTTGATAAATCACTGCCACTTTTCCCATTTTATATAACAAAATATAAAGAAATTAGGGGAGGCTGAAGACTTTTGTACTGCACTATATGCATATATGTGTGACAGAAAATAAGGTAAAGCACGAAAGGTCCCTTTTAGAGCAAGGAAACACATCAAAAAGGAGTGTCATGCAGAGTCTGTAGAGGATGATAAAATGTGATATTTGACAAGACATCCAATTTGAACGCCCTTTATAGTCGCAGTTTAATCAGTGAATGCTGGAGATCATTAATTTTTCAGCTTTTGTCTAGACAAATAGAAAAGTAGAAAGTTCGCCAACACCAGCAATGACACCAATGATCAGAAATTAATTCTGATCAAATGTTACGTAAAACCCATGAAAACATGCAACAGAAGGGATGGGGAATAGTCTTCTGTTCTGCTCTGCTCTGGCCAGCTTGGGGAAGCCTGGCACGTCCCGGCACCAACTGCCCGTCTGGCAACCAGCTGACTGATCCCAGTGCCAGTCACTGGAGTGCAATGACAGTGATTCTCAAAAACCTCATAAAAAAAAAAAGAGCGCGGCAGCAGCAGTAGTTGCTGTTTGCCAAGAGCCAAAGATGCGAAGCACTTCACCCACAAAGAGCTGGCTAAACACAGTCACCAGGGAAACCATCAGAGATGCTGTGGGATTAGTGGGCTGCAGCGAGGACGACTGTGGCTTATAGTCAATGACACATTTGGAAAACCGACGCACTACAACAGCATCTCTCTGTAGTGCTGAGCCAGCTGGAGGACCATTTATAAGTGGTGGTTGTTGCATACTGTAGATTATTACCATTATTATGCGGTGCATTAAATGAGGTCATGTAGTGGAATATCACAGCTCTCAACAGCTGTGTCCTCTGATGCTCTGTTTGCATCAGGAGCAGTTAGCAGAGACAATCTCTGAGTGAAAGGGAATCTCAGTGGGAAAGTAGCAGTTAGGCTGGATTTAATGGTCTGAAATACTAACGCTTTTTTTGATATGTTTGTTTGTGACAAGAGAAAGCAGCTACAGCCACAGGGTTCATTTTTTCTGTCTGGTGATGTCTTCTTCTCACACACAGCCTGCCTTTATTTCAGTCTGTCAATAGGTACTGAAAAATGTTTTTTTTATAATTATTTGAACCGGTAGCTTGTACATAAAGGAAGAATGTAGGCCCTGTAACCCTCTGTAACAGGCCCTGCTACTATCATGACACTTAACTCCTGTGTCCTTGGGCAAGACACTTCAACCGTTGCCTACTGGTGGTGGTCAGAGGGCCTGGTGGCGCCAGTGTCCAGCAGCCTCGCCTCTGTCAGTGTCAGTTTGATTCCATAAAAAGTGACAAAAACATTAGCGTCCGTTGCTCACATGGGAAGAAAACTTCTTTTTACAGTGGAAAAAAACCCATAAACTTCCCAGCAAGCACCGAACCACGTAATTGGAAATTCACTGAGAAACTCGCAGATTCTTCCACTGACCGCTGCGGCACACCTGCACCAGGGCAAACCTCCGCCTACCCCACTCCTGCTTTACAGGTGAAAATAGAGCAACAGGACCGCTGAGTCTTTGACTTTATTTATTTCCTGCTGTGTTTTACTTGCATCTATTTGAAAGAGTGAGTGTAAACACAAAAAATATTTTATTTTATGTGCTGGAATGTGCAGAAAATAGGTTTAAATGTTAAACTAATTCAAGTCAGAGAATGTTGCATATAATTAAATTTTTGCTTGATGCATAAAGTTAAAAGGTTAAAACTAATAAAACAAGTTTTAAAAAGAGACTTGTCCATTTGATTACATTTTGTATGATGGATTATGTAGAAAAAGTAGAATTGGGCTGAAAGATCTATCGCTTTGTTACCTATTCAGGTTGTAAATCGTGTTTTTAAAAAGTAACTAAGTAATGAATTACTTTTGAAAATAAGTAATCAGTAAAGTAACGGGATTACCTTTTGGGGGAAGTAATCAGTAATTAGTTACTGATTACTTTTTTCAAGTAACTTGACCAACACTGATTACCATTAACTGAAACATTAAAAGCAAACCTGAAAAAAAAAATACAAAATCCCCACTGCTTTAATTTATTTGTCTATTTCTTGTCTTTCTTTGCTTCTTGATTTTTATCTCTAATATCTCAGATGTCTGAATATTACAGAGGAAGAAATAAATCAGTACTTTCAGCCACAAAATGATACCATAATGCAGACAACAAATGCTCATTGTCATGGAATACCTATCTAAAGTGATTGTGAAATCTCGGGAAGTAGCTTTTTACGCTATAATGGCAGTAATTTCAACTCACTGCTGCCTAAAAGGGAAAAAATATCTTTGTAATTCTAAGAAAAACCCACTGCTTTTTAATCCAAAGGAAAATATACTCAGAATTGGTTTTTAACTAGATCAGTTTTTCACTTTGGAGCTGTTTAAAAATTCCTCTCTGTAATCATATTCTAATTCATTTTCACTCACCATAAAACACAGGTTAAAATAGCTCAACCCTCGCCTTGTACATTTTGATCACGCTCACCTTGTGGGATTTCATTATCACAGATGACCTTTCTTTCCAGTACAAACTTTATCCTGTAATCTATGATATGATTCCTTTTCTTACACACATATTTGAGTTGGTTCATTTCAGAGACAGGGGAGGGGACACTAATCTTGTCTATGGAGTATAAACCTGACTTCCTACTATATGTCTGCGTCAAGAGAATTTGCAAAACATGAATCAGCCTTGTTAGTGGATGACAAGGTAACTGTCAATATGAAGAATGGACGGCAGGGAAAAGAGCCAGTTCAGCAGTGTTAGAGATAAATGACAACGAGACAGAGTTTGATGAGCTGGTTGTCTTCCCCTCGCCACGTTCATCGATGGTGTGGGGGAGAGTCTTGTGTCGCAGCATTAGTTTCACTGCAACACCCTGAATGAGTTGTCCGGGTCAATCAGCCTTGCAAATGGGAAAGGAAGGACACAAGATGAGATGACTGGAAGAGCTAACCAGCTGGAAATGATGGAAGGGAGTGATGTGCGGGATATTGGGTTAGACGGAGCCACGTGACCAATACAGGAAGTGCAATAAGCAGGCTCAGAGCGGCCACGTTTTTCATCAGCTTTGAAATTGCAGTTGATTTTCCACTTCAGCAGAGATTTTCAGTCAGCATAATTGACTGGGATTTGTGTTGATTCCGTCACAATGCCTCCGACTCCCACATCACATTAAGTTAAAGGATGAAAGGTACATTAAGTCAGTCTGTTCGAGCTCTATATTTTCCCTCGGTGTCATGGTTTGCACCACTGAGACGCTATCTATAATGGTTTTCATCCTTAACAAAACTACATTAACCAGACTAAGACCTCCTTTTTCCCCACCCCCCGTCCACCCTCTCCATCTCTCACTAGACAAAACAAGAAGCCGTGTTCCTAAGAAGCACTGCATCAATATTCCCTGTAGGCATCCCTTCCGAGATGGGCTTTGTGATGCTGGTATTCTTTTAGAAAGAATGTGTTTGTGTCCACTTCACCATTAAAACCAGGAATGTGTGGCAAACTAAGCAGAAGGGAGCCATGTAGGGGAGGATGGAGTGGCTGTATTGATGTTGTTGGAAGGACAGTGAAGACATTTGGTTAAAGGAAAGGGGAATTGACAAGATGCCTGCAGGAAAGCTGGCCTTTTTAGAGCAAAGTGCACCCACCACAAGAGGAGGCTGACATTCAAAAGCACAAAGCTGTTAGTCCCATTTTTGGCTCTCTGCAGGGCACTGCAACCAATCAGGTTAAATATGAAGGGAGATATCAACTGTGGATCTTCAGAGCACTGTTATTTAAATATGACGAATAAATAAGCCAGGACATATTATATATTAATATTTTTTTATAGAAAAATCAGTGAACTTGGGAATGGGCTTATATAGTTCAAAGTCAACAAGCTTGTCTTTAGACTGGAGGAAGAAGTCTGAGTACCTGGAGGAAATCCACACAGACACAGGGAGGGCATGCAGACTCCTCATGGAAAGATATTGACCATGTAACAATTGGGCTAACCACTGCAACGCCTTGCTGCTTGTGGTATGGATATATTAGTCATTGTTTATAAGAAAATAAAACATTTAGGGTCAAGATGCCCTGCATGAGCTCTGCTGCTCAACTCGTGAAACAGCAAGGGAGGAACTAGGAAATAATCGAACCATCAGCCAGTTCAGAAGGCTTTTTTAAAATTATCTGTTCAGTCAGAGTGGACACTCAATGTTCCACTGTTCCAAAAAAGAAATTATGCAAATGGTCGTCCTTATTTAATTTAAATCTTCAGCTGATATCCATCCACTTATTTTCCCAAATTACAGCACAGGCTAAATAATTCAGCACTCTTCTTCTCTTTCCTCACACCAGAAGTGTTGTATCTGAAGTTCCCAGAGTTGCAGTTACTTTGGCACACCGTATGTGGTATTGCTATGAACATTAAGCAGTAGAAGTAACAGTGAAAGATGGACATGATTTCGAGTCATATTGGATAAAACATTAAGTCCATTTTGTAAATTTTAGTTACGTAGGAGTCAGAAAAGAGGAAAAACACTTTTCGAGGCTTCAAAATGGCACCTTGGTGTCTATCTTTTATACTGTCGATAGATATTATAGGTGTTTTGCCTGTAAATGACTAGTGGGTGAGCAAAGTGACGTATTTAACTAAAACAAACTCTTAGGTTTTTCCAAAGAAAAGTGGACATTACCCTTATATTGGCCAAAAGAAAAGTTGAATCCAGTTGCTGCTCCTCATTACTTGGATGTGTGTTTCAAACCAGTTCTTGGCATCTACGTCTGCGTATCTTTGAGCACTGCTCCGTGTTAAGTTGATTTTGACATTTTTCCAAACTAGTATTTTGCAATTGTCCTCTGAGTCAGTGTTTCCCATCCACTCTGCCGGCCCACATAGGTGTGGCGTGGAAGATTATCTGGCTCCACCTGATTAATACCCTAAGCGACCGGCGTGAGTAACGGGCAGAACAATTACATTATCCTCCCCTAGAGGGCGGTACAACTACCTGCTCTAATTAAATGGGTTGCCAACCGCCAGTAAAACAGTAGAAGACGCAGAAGAAATTACATCATAGTCATGCTGTGAGTGAGACAACGAAGCCCGTAATAGCAATGGATAAATATTTGAAAAGAAAAAGTAGTCAATCTGACCTGGGTCCTAGAAAAAATACAGACTGGGGAAAAATTATCAGTACGCTTTTTGTGACATTTTTGTTTGATGGTGTGCCGTGTGATTTTTCTAGTGTGAAATATGTGCCGTGGCTCCAAAAGGTTGGGAAACACTGCCCTGAGTAATTTAACTAAAGCTTTCACCACACCACCAGGGGGCAGGATTACCAGAGGGCGTGGCGTGCGTTTTTCCACTCTTGCCTTCTGTTTTTGATTGTTTTCTGTGATTTTATTCTTCTTTGTGTGTGCTGACATTTACCTCGTTTTCTTAAGAGGCTTTGCCTTTTGTCAGGCTACAATTCTAAGCAGAAATAGTGCTTAATGAATTACAAGGGTAAATACTTTACTGCGTTCTCTTGTGGTATAAACTGGTATTACATGAAAGCGCAGCACAACCCTACTTCATCTTCAATCTTCATATCTTGTCAACACAATACACAGATAAATGGATCATATATTCATGGAAGCTGTTTCTTCACATTTAATTACACATAACAATTAAACTATATTACACTCATGAATTTACAATAAGCACTTTAAAAATACTTTTTAAGTGCATTATTTTAGTCAACCCTTCTGAGACTTTATCTGTGAAATAGTTCACTGTTTGTTTGTTTTTTATCCATTGTTGAGGATCAGGGGATCCAAAAGTGAGATGTTCCTTATGCTCACCTTGGCCATTTTGATGCATCAGCGATATATACTGAGAGAAACCTGAGAGTTTTTTATTTTCTGGGTATCATTATTTTTCGGCTCACTGCTGTGCCGCCTTCTCAGAATATGCCAAGTATTTCATACGCATTGCAGTGCTATCTGTAACGTCGTGTTTGAATAGGGCCATTACTAAACATTTACATAACAGAGACCATGTTTTAAGGACCAAAATGCTTTACTTTCACAGACAGATAAAGGCCATTTTTCCTACAGACTTCTTGTCTTATAGGTGCTAAGAGAGAGCATTAGAGACTGTTATGGACTGAATAAATAGCTGTAATTAGGACTTGCTGTAGTGTTTTTCTAACAAAGGGATAAAAGAGAGAAATGAAGCTACTGTGTAGTAAGATAGAGGCAAGAAAAACCTTTTGTGGCATTTATAAAGCTGTGCTAAGCCTCAAAAAGTGCAAAGGTGGAAGAAGTCCTCAGGAAAAGGTGTCATTTGGGAGTGGTGTGTGTGCGTGTGGGGGGGGGGGACGACTGCAGGCTCCTCTTATCAAAATGCATCAGCGGCACCATGAATCTACAAAAACATGTCGCGCTCTGAAGTGCACCCTCAAAAGCTAGTCATTTGGTCTTTGAGATTCATGAGCAAACAAGCCGACAGGAGCTCAGGGATATTTTTTTCCATGCTCTTGAGATCTCTACATACAAATATCTGAAGGTTTGCATCCTATGAGTATACACCCTTTTGACGATACAGAAAAGCAAGGCCCTTGTAATGTTTTTGCAGGGATACGTCAGAGCTGCCTGCCACATTCGCCTCCAACAAGCTGCTCTGCTGCAATGAGAGATGTGACGTCATCCAGGAAGTGGAATCATTATTTTATTTCTGAGCCATAATATCCAACATAGCATACACATTCATTCCAAGTCTGCTTTGCATTGAGAAGCTGTTGTTTTTCTGCTGAGAAACATTCGTCAGTTCCATTAAAACGCAGTCACTTATTTGTTGAGTTAATTGCAGATGCCATAAATGTGAGATTAAAACAGCTAGATGATAGTTAGAGAATCTTTCCACTGAAATCAATGCTGCCATTACGGTATTTAATCGAGTCATTTGCAAAAGCAGGCCTTGTGTTACGGGGTGGCAGTCACACCTCAAGGCAATGTTTGGAAAGTGCACTGGCAAGTTGCTGCTTTCTGAAAAATATCTTACAAACAATGCACACAAACTTGACTGATGTTAAACTCCTGATTTCTCTCTGTGCAGGTAATGGGTATGTCTGGTTCAGACGTTCTCTTTAATGTAAAGAAAAAAGTAGGAGGCAGTGAGCAACATTGCAGGCAGAAAAATGGGACTGTTTGTCATCAGCCAAAAAGAGTTCAGTCATTATTTTATGACCTTTATTTTGAGGTCCATATTTTTATTCGTAGACTCTAGCAGGGGCAGCACAATGGTGTGCTGCTTAGATCCGAGAGAAGAAAAACTCCCTAAAATCAAGGATTTAGAGCAGACTGAAGTCTGAGCTTTACTTCAACATATCCCGATCTCATCATCATTAGAAACTATGCCCATCGTTAATATGAGCATACACAGCTGAATTAGTTTACATGTAACATATCCTTGGATTATATTTCTTATTATGTGACAGTAGCACTGGGTCAGATTTCTGACTACTCTATAGCTGCAAAACATACACAAATTAGATCAGGCTGTTTGTTTTAGTGTGTGAATTGGTACTCCTCTAGTATATCTTCAGTTACCGCATGTTACCCACGAGTCAACATTGGCCATGGTCTCCTCTTTTATAGTCTCCGAACAAGTCTGCTTGTAAGGTTTTCTTAAAAGCCACATCTAAACAGGAAAGGTCAGCTGTCTGCACTTATTCTGTCTGCTTCAGCAAATAGAAAACTTTTTTTTTACCCAGATGGACATGCTCACTAACCCGTGTTTTAGCACCGGCTCAGTCCCGGCAGAATCTGTTACTTCTTGTTCTGTTGACTTTTTATGCTGTCTGTAACACCACAATATGCCTCGTTTGTCAACATGAAAGTTTAAAGGAGACAGAGTAAGTAATCCCTGTAACCCCAAAGCTCAGGCTTTAGACAGTTTTCAGACAGAGCCTCTGTTTCAGACAGTTCTGATCTACCTTTTAGGTCAGTGAGAGGGGATATTCCTAATATGGTCATCTCAGGAAAACCGGTCTGGCCAGGTGCACAGAATTCCCACCCATTTGTTGTTCAAACTCTCTGTTAATAAGGGACAGGAAGAAAACTTGCTTAAAGAGAGGGGATTGGGAGCTAAAAGGATGGATGAACTTGGGGTTATTTTGAATCGTGAATCATGCAGACCTACTCTGGTAGAGTCCAGAGTCTCCCCTTTAATATACATTAACGAAAAAAGAACATCTGACTTTTTCTACAGTAACAGAAATTCTTCTCTGTCTGCATCAACGCAAAATTCTCTCTCCCTTATCTGTCTAGCTGCTGATAACACCAGCGTGTTTGCAGAAAGTCATCGTGCCGTTACTTTGAAATACTAGGAGCAATATTACTGCTCATAGATTAGGGATCAGTCTATGCCATGTGCTTCCTGAGAGTTTGCTATTGTACACATGCAAGTGTGCACAGCCTTCTGTGGAAGGAAACCATTATTTGACTATGAAAAGAAGAGTTTGAGCTCATGTGCAAGTTGGTGGATTCAGATTTCAACCACGTGCATCTCTGTCTTCATTTCTTTCAGGTGTACCAGTATATGCACGAAACAATTACAGTGAATGGCTGTCCAGAGTATCAGGCCAGGGCCACGGCTAAGGTAAGAACTGTGTTGGAAATTTGGCTCAGCAATAAAATCATAATATATAATTACTGAAAGCTGTAACTAATGACTCGGGAGCTGTCTTTTAATCACTTTACCCAGTGATTTCATTCTCATCATTTCATTTCATTTGGCCAAAGCTGCCTGAAATCAGCAAACTACATCCTTTGATAATGGCCCTCATTAAGAGTGTGTGGGTCATCAAGCAATGACACACGAGTGCCAGTTTTCCAAGAATAAAACCAAAGCGTCGCTGTTAGTCTCATCTGCTAAAAGACTGTCTAACAGATTCACATTTATGACATTTCATTTCTTTATCTATTGAGAGAGAGCACACACATAAAAGGCAAACAAGTTTGTGTTTACACGGGATGGGAACAACTAACATATTTTACATCCTTTTTTTCAAACCATTTTCTTTAACTTCAAGTTTACACGTATATTTGACCACAGACAAAATGTGCAGATGGACAGGCAACTAGCTGTAGACCAGAGTTATCTCATTGATATAAATTACGAACATTTTATTAATTTGTTTGTTTGGAAAGGTCTAAGATTCTTCTTTAACCTGATATACACTGACTGGCTACTTTGTTAGGTGCTCATTAATGAAAACATCTAATCAGCCAATCATGGCAACAACTTGGTGTGCTTAGGCATGCTCTAAGCCACCTGCTGCAGTCCAAACAGAGCATCAGAATAGAGACAAAAAGTGATTTAAGTGAGTTTGAAAGTGACATGGTTGTTTTTGATCTGAGCAGTTCATGAACTGCCGAGCTACTGGGATTTTCCCACAAAATCACCCCTCAGGTTTACGGAAAACAGTCCAAAAAAGGGAACGAGAAAAATCCAGTAAGCAGCAGTTCTCTGGGACAAAATGCCTTGTTGATGCCAAAGGTCAGGGGAGAATAGCCAGACTGCTTCAAGCTGACAGGAAAGCAACAGTAACTCAAATACAACAAAAGTATTCAAGTATCTTCCCTTCTATCAATGATTCAGGCTGCTGGTGGTGGTGGAGAATGGTGTGGGGCATATTTAGCACAATTTGGGCCCTGTGGTACCAACTAAACACTGAATAAATGAGTTCATTGTACTCAAACGGCCTCCACACTCACCAGATCTCAATCCAAAAGATGTGATGGATGTGACGCAATTGGAGATTCTCACCCTGGATGCGCAGCCGATAAATCTTTATCTGCAACGGCGTGATGCTATCACGTCAATATGGAACAAAATCGCTGAGCAATGTTTCCAGCACCTTGTTGAATCTTTGCAATGAAGACAAAACAGGAGTTTGCATTTCAAGGTAGAGGTGTCAAAAGGTTGAAAATACTGTTGGTCAAAATGCTGTTAGTCAGTTTTTAAATTGCGATTTAAGAACTGACACTATGTTCATGTAGGAAAAAGGTATATGTTAAGGCGTTGTATATGGAGAGTGTTGGCAGTGCTCACCTCAAAAATAATTTGCAGTATAATTAGAGCTGGGCGATATGAGATTTTTTCATATCACGATATGTTTTTTTCATTTCAGGCGATAACGATATCTATCACGATATAAGCCAAATAACTATATTTGTAAGATTTAAATGTGCCGTTGCTCACAAGTAAAATGTGAAATAATCAGCAGCTTGTTTTTATTTAAATATTTATTTCCCATAATAAGTTCAACAGGGTAGATGTACTTAAGGAACATGAGACTTTTTCAGATAAATAAAGGCAAATATTGCAAACTACACAAAAGGCAGCCGCTAAAGCGTTTAAGTTTCAAAATAGAACAAACAAAACAGACTAAATTGTCAATTCCACTTAGAAACAAAATATTAATTCTAAAAATAAATCTTAGTTTGTTTTACAGAAGAACAGACAAAACTGACTAACTTTTGTCAATATCAAATAAACTGAGAACTAAAAGGAAATTCTCAATCTCTCCTTGTTGTATAGCTTAGCTTTTCAAACTGTTTTAACAGTTACTTTAGTCTGACAAAAGCCGAATGACGAATTAGCGCTTCCAGTCAGAGACTGAGGCTACGTCCACACGTACACGGGTATTTTTGAAAACTGAGATTTTCCGTTTTCGTTTTAAAAAATAATCCCGTCCACACATAAAGGCAGAAATGAAGGAAAACGCTGCTATGAACATGCCAAAGCAGCAGGTGGAGCTAGATTCCTAACCGTGCAGAAATGTTGGCCAATCAGAAGTCTAGAAGCCTCGGTGGGAAAAAGTAAACAAAGCTGGGGCATAGAAGCAGAACCGAGTCGTATGTGTGGACGGACAGTAACTGTGTGTATATGTAAGCATTTAAACACTGCAGAGAGTAGAATTAACAGTAACAGTATTGTAGAAATTCATTTCACCGAAACAATAACGTGGCGCACAGTGTGACGCATGCACCAGTTTATTGTATTTCCAGACTTGCTTTCGGCACATTTACAGTGCACGCTACTCTGTTTTTTTTTGTCAGACTTGAAATAGCCGAAATACCTTCACACTACGGAACTTCTATGGCTCTTCCGTTCGACAATCTCTCCGGCGTTGGAACCATCATCTGTTTTCTCTTCGGTCACGCTCGGTTGATTTTTCTAGTCGGCACACTCATGTCCTCCATTACGCGCTGGCTCCATTACCCGCTGGCTGCTTCCCAAACAAACACACGTGCGACTTGGCACTTGTGCTGTACGTAACAAGTCACGCGACGTGACGCTGCGGCTGTGATTGGTTCGGCTCTGCGCTACTTAATTTGGCTGACCTTTTTTTTTTTTCTTTTTTTTAAGAGTACAAGAGCGGCAAGGTCTATCGCGATAGCTTAATTTCTCTATCGAGTAAAAGTTATATCGCGATACATATCGTTATCGTTCTATCGCCCAGCTCTAAGTATAATCGATCATTTCTGCGTAGGGACTGTCAGAAGGTGGTGCTGGTGTATTTAAGCGGCTGCTGTAGAGTTGTTGTTTGAGGGAAAATAGCACGACTCATAAGGTCAAACAAAGTTGGAATCAATACTGTCAGAGTACACTTTACCAGAAGAAAGACAGGCATTACAGACTAGAACGAGCTAAATGTTTATCTCAAAGGCTGAAGTAGAAGCTCTTCATCCTTGACTCAACAGTCATCAGTTACTTAATGTCTTTCATTCGAGCTGTAAATCGGTCTTTAATTATGTCTAATAGTCCTCAAGACTCTTCCAATCAGCAGCTGCTGGATTCTCTTCAACTCATTCAACTTATTTCTCTTATGGAAACACAGTTGTCTTGACTTTACCTTCTGAATGTTTGCATTCACGAGCTTTCATTTATTTACAATTCAGCACTCAGAACAAACAGAGATTTTGATTGAGAGGTCATAAATGTCATGGATGCAAGTTAATTGTTAAAAAAACCCCATCTTTTTTATGCTTTGGTTTATCCCACCTGATTATTTAAGATGTCCAACGATTTTTTTTCTTCTGCTGGCTATTTAGAAAAGGTCCCATCCATATCACAGGTGAAAGAGGTGCACTGCGTGAGTGGAATAAGCAGATTGTGGTATTCAAAAGAGATGAGCTTGACCCGCTTGACTGAAGCAGGACGTTTCATCAGCACATCACAAGCAAGAGACACAAGCTTTCATGAAAGAAGATAAAGAGAGGGAGAGATTGCCTGATTTAAAGTGCAGAGGAGGAAGAGAAGGGTGGGATGCGATGAGGAGCACTCATAGAGCATGTCCTTCATTGGTTCAGTGTAGAGTCCACTCCTCTCATCGCCGCGAGTGGGTGGAGGACGAGAACAGAAAAGGATGACATAAACAAAGGGATACAAGTCTTTGTGTATGAACACAGAGAGGCTTCAAACAATGAGAGCTGCTTGCCAGTCCTTTTCTCATTTTGTTTGGCTCCACTAACGCTACACCTCCAGAATAGTCCTGCAGAGTTTGGTAAAATACAATTCAATATCTGTTAAAAGGAATCACTCAATATTTTAAGAATTACATCTTTTAAAATGAAAGGATTATGTCTGCTATAGCTGGAATGCTCTCATGAGAGGAAAACCAGGCTATTGGGGGCCCCCAATTTTACAGTGACAGGGGTCTCCAACTTAAATGAGCTGTAGGCTACTGCTGGCACTGTCATCTCATGTGAGGGCCACTTTAGTGTTCAATGAGTACAAAACAAACATGAAAACACCCACAAATGTTTCAGAAAATGTAGTGTTGAATTTTTAATATTATATAACAAGACAAAACTGCAAATGTGAACGCAATTTTTTAACTAACTGAAGCCTTTCATTGAACTACAAACTGGTACTCACTTTCTGGCCCGACATGTGGCATCACAGTTTTGTTCGTATTTAACAAAATAAAAATGCAGACATAAGTGTGCACATTAGTTTTTGACTGCTAGCGAAAATTGTTTTTTTTTACAAATAACTCTCACTGAACTAACACAGCCAATCCCTCAATATGTTTGTACTTTCTGCTCATATTGGCTTCGTATTAAGTCATTTTTTGCTTTTTAAAGAACTTATTTTAACATTGCACTCAACAACAAACAAATCCTCCCTAACAAAAAAGTAACTTCACGGGCCAAATTGCATTCTATTTCTTCACGTCAGTATAGCAAGTAGGGGTGACGTGGGCCGCAAGTGGCCCTGGGGCTACGAGTTTGAGACCCCTGATTTAAACAGACTTCCATAAATAGACTGTACAGAGCATTAAAGATATCCTATCATCCCCCAAGTGGAGCTAGGTGTGGCTGTAGAAGGGGTTACAAAGGGGTGCCTCTTCTAGCTGCTTCTAGTATAATCTTCTTTTGTGTTTGTGGCTCATGTAAACTGCAGGGAGACCTCAGGGAGACTAGCCATGTGACTGAAGTGGAAAGTAACTGAAATACAGTCTTTTGGTGTGGTACAGCAAAAGACACCAAACAGTTTGGTGAACAAAGTGAAATAAACTAAGGAAAAAAAAGAGAAACTTCACTAGAGTAGCTATTACTGCTAAGCTATTCAGATACATTTAGGGAGTAAAGAGCGAACTTTTTCAGGTCTCTTATGTAGTCAGCAGTTGTCTGGACCGTGAATTCCTGTTCCATTCATTGGTAATTATTTTCAAATCTGTTGAATTTAAGGAAATTGAAACCAGACTGAAATTGTCAGTGTGGTTTTAACATATGCAACCCCTCTTTTATTTTCTAAAAGAAGCATTTATCAACATGCAACCAGCGCCTCCTTAAGGATGATCCTTCACTTCCGTTTATTCCATTACGGTAATAACATCCTCGATTTAGCGTCTTAACGTGCCAGAGCTGCCAGGAGTTCACAACAAATTTTCTTCCATTGCATTCAGTCTTGTGCCATTTCACTCACTTTCTCTACATGGAAGCTGTCGGTAGTGGTGCAAGGCAATAATTTCCTTTTCCAATAATTTCCTTAAATATAAAATGTGATGTTGGTTAAAATGTCTGATCCTTGAGAAAGTTCCCCATACTCCCAATAGGCCCTTTAAGGCTTTCCAGTCTAATCTTGTAGTCGTCTGACTCCATAGGTTTCTCGTCTAAATTGTGGCAAGAGTAGGTGTATTTCCCAACCTGTCAAAATATTTTTAAACAGGATGCACTAAATATGACACATTTTTAAACAAACTCTGTTCAGGATTTTATTTTTTCTTCTCTCAGAGGGAAGGATTCTCTGTCAACAAAGACAATCGTGTCATCTTCTGAAGTATCCTGAAGTTTCTCGAGTGGGTTCCATTGTCTGATCTTAAAAATAACATCTCATTAATGATTAGAAGAGATGTTATTTTTAAGTCTTTTTCTATGTCCCTTTTTTCTCTTAAGAACAAAGCATTTCAAACTCTCTCCCTCACACATTTAAAAGTTACTTCTTCTAAATCTGTAATAAAAATGCACAAATTCATTGGGCAATTAAGCACACAGCTAAGGGTTTGAAGTGGCTTAGCTGTGGGGATCTTCCCAACTGGGAACACTGGATATTTTTGAAAGTGCTTTACTCCCTGCAGAGATATCCACAAGGACCACAATTGCACATAATCAGCATCAACATATGGGGAAAGACATTCATACTGTATTGCAGTGAGAATGAACTGCAACAGTGATGAAATACATGACAGAGTTTCGGTTTATCTCGAGTGCTTTAGTTGGTGAGAGAAAAATCTGCAGACATCCAAGATTTGAGTTTCACTTGAACAACTCAATTCACTTTGATCGCATTGTTAATTTAATCAATTCAGCCTCTAATATCTGGCCCGAGGTTTTTATTACTGATCTTAAAGGAGGCGGAGATTATCAGAGCAGCCGGGGGGGGGGGGGGAAGCAAAAAAAACAGGGAGGTGATGCTAAAATGACTTTAAATACTTTAAGCCAGACTTTTACAGTGTTGTGTGTCTACCGAGTATCCTCCAGCAAGTGTTTCATTTAAAATGCCCCCCGTGCGTGAGAGGCACCGGCCATCTGCCAGATTGTTTTTCATTCACAGAAAGCCCGATAAAGTTGTGAAGGTCGATGAGCTGCGAGGCCCGGGTGGCGACGGTATGCATGCTGAGGAGCTGCTGCTTATTTTAACAGCAGGCCAGGGAGGGTGAGTGGGAGCAGCAGAAGAAGAAAGGTGAAGGACAGAGCGAGAGAAGGAAGGAGAAGGGGGGAGTTGTCATAATGCAATAAGCAGATTAATAGGCAGCGGGAGGGGAGAGAGAAATGAGGAGTAATAAATGTGGATCTGAAGATGCATATGAATATGGAAGAGATTGCAGATGCGGGGATGATGCCTGGAGGGAGCCTCAAAGACCTCCAGTTGCCAAGCTCCTCGTCTGCTGCTGGGAATTTCGATTCACATCTGCAAAATCAAAACAGAACTCACCCCACCCGTACTTTCTTATCCTTCCTTTCCCCCATCTCGCACACCATAAATGATGCTGACTTGACAGCGAGGAACCTGTGGCATCGCATCTGTGGATCTTTGGGCACAGGCTCTCTGTTCACCTGCCACGAGCTTTCCCAGCTCGGCTAACAAGCTCCTCGGTGCTTTGTTCTAAATGTACAAGGAGTGTGCAGCTTGGCTTGTGATTCAAAGGACCTTCACCCAGCTGGAAGGGATACACAGGGTGGAAGTGAGATGTGTTAATCCGTGTGCTTGGAAAGACCAGAGAACTTCTCATGTGGAGTCTAAATCCCAAGCCCAGACCAAATCCTGACGCTTTGTTACGGCCGTCGTCGCTTAAATGAGAAGGTGCGTCAGAGGTTCGCGAGCAGCTTTGCAGTCTCTTTGTAATACTTCTAAAATGTGTTCTTCCTTTGATTTTATTTTCACACTACAGAAGAGAATGAGAAGCTAGTGTAAGCTGCAGAGCTTTCAAAAAGAATTGCTGATTTGATTGAAGATGTGGTTTGCAAAAGCTGCAAATCAGATTTCAGACGAATATCTTTGCGCCGTCTATAATGAGGGCACTATTTAAGAAGCTGCTGTGTGCCTCTGCCTTCTTTCTCATCTTGGTTATGTTTTTCTCTCCACTGTTTAACTAAAAGGAGAAGAAATAACTCACTTCTTGCCCTAATACTTGATTTACTCATAGAATGAGACATTTACTAAAGTTTTTTTGCATTTCTTGGGAAACTGACCTGGCACAGTTCAGGCATTCGCTCCACTTTTTTAATGTGCACTAATATCTTTAATATCATACGCATAATGCGGAACATTAGATTGTATATAAAAGGACTGGTATTACGCTGCGAATGTAATTATTCATTGTGAAATAATAATACAATAATGTGCCATCAAATCTCTTGTAGTAATTTTAGATATATCGTACTCCCCTTCAAATGGTTCACAATGGTTTGGTCCACACCTGTACTTTTCAGAGGTGAATGTAAAATAAAGGATGTGTGAGAGACCTTGTTCTTTAGAATAAAACTTATTTATGATTTCTCGTGAGTTCCCCTTAGGTGCTTCTTGGTCTCCCCCCCTCATTAAAAAATCCTGGAAACTCCTTTTGCTTTAAGGCACTTTCACATTTTAGAACCTAAGGCTACATCTATCATTTTTGTACAGTCTATGATTAACCCATGGATATTTGCATATTGCATAATATATATAATATTACTTTTTTGCACACACAAAGTTGAACCTTGTATTAAATCTTGTGTGTCAAAAAAATATACGTAGAAGTGTATTTTTGTCAGAATTCATGTCTAATTAACCGTCTAATTCATTGGAATAACTAATAAGCCCTTTACCTTTTTTTCTCTTCCTTCAGGCCACAGTTGCGGCCTTCGCAGCCAGTGAAGGTCACTCTCACCCGCGGGTGGTGGAGCTACCGAAGACGGACGAAGGGCTGGGCTTCAATGTGATGGGCGGCAAAGAGCAAAACTCACCTATCTATATCTCCCGCATCATTCCTGGAGGCGTAGCTGAGAGGCATGGCGGCTTAAAGCGAGGGGACCAGCTCCTGTCTGTGAATGGAGTGGTGGGTCTCGCCAGACTAACGTTCTGATCCAGCATGTGGGAAAAGAAGATCAATGGATTGAAAGTAGAGTGTAGATAAGCTTGTCGACCCCTGTTTAAGCTGGTTTCCAAAAATATATTTTTAGCAGCTTCCTGCCATGTATATGATTTCTAGTTTGATATGTGAGTCAACAATCACAGGAGTTATTGAGGTCGCAAGGTTGC
The DNA here is from genome assembly GCF_057382095.1 of Aulonocara sp. 'chitande type north' Nkhata Bay. NCBI lineage: Eukaryota > Metazoa > Chordata > Actinopteri > Cichliformes > Cichlidae > Aulonocara > Aulonocara sp. 'chitande type north' Nkhata Bay. Next base: position 26,326,485 of record NC_141360.1, on the reverse strand, counting down.
ATGTTGTGAATAAGTAGCAGAAATTTCTTCAGCTGCTGGAGAGATATGAGCATCATACACTGTAAGCTAAGCCTTCTCATTTCACTTGATTGTGAGGTAATAATAGTGGAGAAAATATTCTTTTTTTTCTTTGAAGGGTTACTATTTTTAAAAATATATATATATTAAAATCAGCCCCCTTTAATATTCTACTCTTTCCGCGGCTCTGAAACCCCTGCAGAGTGTAGAGGGAGAGCACCACGAGAAAGCGGTGGAGCTACTGAAGGCAGCCAAGGACAGCGTGAAGCTGGTGGTTCGCTACACCCCCAAAGTGCTGGAGGAGATGGAGGCCCGCTTCGAGAAGCTGCGTACGGCCCGGCGGCGTCAGCAGCAGCAGCTCCTCATGCAGCAGCAGCAACAGCAGAATCTGGCCTCTCAGCAGAACCACATGTCGTAGGTGAGGCGCTTCATTGCTTTAAGGGTGAGGGGTGGGGGGAGGTGGATGCCAACAAAGGAAAAGGAAACACTACCTCTGAGAACTTTACTTTAAAAAGTTGTGTTTATGCATGTTGATGAAGATTACGGAAGGAAATTGTCCCGCTGGAAAGAACTGAAATGTAACAGAATGAGGAGTGTTGCAGCCTAGGTTGAGGTCGAAACGCCACTAATAGCGCGTCAGGATCGCCAAGCTCATCATTCGGGCACAATGCCATCAACTTTGCTTTGAATATAAATCCACAATACAGTAGTTGGTCCACCAACTGGACTTCATTTAGAGTTAAAGTGAAAAGCTACCAAATACAATTTCAACACATAGAATAAACTGCAGATCTTTTACCTGGTTAATTTGTAATGAAATAACAAAGTAACAGGCCTCACCTGGCCATGACTCTGCATTTAAGATGCAACTGACACACCATGAAAAGGATTTTAAATCAAATAGAGGCAAAGTTATAAAAACTAAAACTAAAAAATAATAAATGTACCATTCTCTATAAACTTCTGGACCCTCTGTTGACCTGTTTCAACATATTTTTTTTTTAAACTGTGGCAGAGTTTAGGATCAAAAGTATGTGCTGTTTTTTTGGACTTGCAGGCACTAAAAGAAATCAAAGGTGGGTAGGGAATGCAGATGTGCACAGAGAGTACACCTTTTATCATTTCCTGTATGAGCATAAGCAGAGCCTCAGGCTTGGGCCTCCCAGCTGTTCTTGTTTCAAGGTGACCGAGCTTTTATTGTCGCAAAATCTTTCTAGATGAATTATTCATCTTTCCAGACATCATACTTTTACTCGAAATAGTTTTTACCACGATTTGCTTCATTCCTTGGTTGTTGGCTTCATTTATATATTTATTTAATGTCAAGTATATAATAAAAACTTTCTGCTGAATGTTCTGGTGCAAGAAAGTTAAAACATTTTGCAGATAAACAATAAAAGAATTGAGATGGAGAACTGAATTTTATTCACCGTACTCTGTTTTGCCCATGTAAGCACATCTTTCAGCTTGTGTGCAGGTATAGCAGACATATACATCCCAGCACAGAGTCGAAAAGCTCAGTAGTATATTTTGCAAACTGAGCAGCCAGTATCCTCTGTGCAAACATTACTGATTCTTCTTCTGTGCTGCCAGTGATTCTGTTGTAAGGGTTGTAAATTATTCAAGCTTAAACCGATTACATCTGTGGTTCATGCTCTGCAGGTACGCAGGTGCAGCCTGGAGTGTTGTTACTTGTAAGCTAAAGCTGGATGGAGGCTCTACCCCTGACTCGCTTTAGATCATTTTTTCTTACGGTGCCAAATTAGAAGAAGGCTGTGCACTGCCAAGCAAACTAAAGCTCACTCTTGCCTGCTGTAGTGAAAAACACTCAATTTAAAATCAAAAAGAAAGTGCAGACACTATTCAGACCATGAAACCAAGTCATATCATGCGGTCCCTATTTTTGCCCAAACGTCTCAAATTATTTGCCTGACGTGTTAGAGGCATGTGTCCAAGATCTCTTTGGCTTTGATGCTAAATCCCCCAAGCATATCTCTTGTCCTGGACTTGGCACACCACAGCCTGGAATGGTTCTTAGGAGCTTGTAACAGCGTGTTGTGGTGGAGCCACAGAAAGCGAACTGAGCAGGGATCATGTTATATCAATTCCGGCATGCTGACCGCAGTGATCTGCTTTGGGATCCAAGAAGCTACTGACCAAGTGACAAGAGTGCATTATAAGCCATTCTGTCACATTTTCTGAGTTTCTCTGCTCTCTGTTAACCAGCATAAACTGTATGTAAAGGTCAGAGCCAGATGTAAGTTAAAGAGATGCATTCATAAGTGATACTGGTGCACCTCCTCATCACACACACACACACATATATATATATATATATATATATATATATATTAGGGGTGCAACGATACACAAAATTCACGGTTCGGTTCGGTTCGATACTTTGGTGTCACGGTTCGATATTTTTTCGATACAAAAAAATGTTCATGCCTTTTTAATTTGTCATTTATTAAAATTATAAATATATATTTTAACTCAAAAGTACAGTTTTTAAATTTAACCCTAACCCTTGATTCTTTTTACTGAATCGAGTTTTAATGAGTCACTCACCAAAGTGAATTGTGTTTTTTTGAGTCATTTGATTCACTGAGTCAGTTGACCAGAGAGTGCAAAAAATTTACATTTTCACTTAAACTTAATTTGTTTCTCTTTTCATGTAAATCCTGCTGCTAAATAATTTCCCCCAGGGATCAATAAAGTATTCTGATTCTGATTCTGATTCTGATAAGATGAATGATTCTCAAAGAAAACAACTATTTTATAGAACAAAAAAGAGCAAAAACATTTCTAAAATTAAGCAATTTCCTATCAAAATTGCTTAATAAACATTTATTTTGTTTATTTTTATTTTATTAGTATTTTCCTTAAATGTGTCAAATATATATTTTCTCATCTAAATGTCCACTGAGCTGTGAGCCAGGGGGCGGTAATGCGCCTTAACATTGGTTGCCAACCAAGAAGAAGAAGAAGCTGTGAGCTAGGAGGGAGGGGTTAGTGAGTCCTGAGTGATTCGCTTACGATTCAGCACAGGAGGGAGGGGGTGAGTAGATCAAATGTACTGTTAGCATGTTAGCAGAGCGATGCTACTGTGAACCTGATGTGAGCTTCTACTCAGGGTTTTTTCTTCCAGTTCAGAGCAGAAATTTTTTTCTTAAGATACCAGATGTTGTGTTTTTCTCCACAATTTTAATTATAAGCTAGAAATATTGCTGCTAACAGCAACAGGGATGAGTCAGTGAGTCAGTTGAGGTTGTGAATCATGATTCAGGAGTCAGTAAAGTGATTCTCGAGTATTGAATCGCGATTGATGCGCGAATCATGAACGAATCGTTCATGATTCACGGCTGCCCCTTGCTGAGCCTGGTTCTGGTGGAGGTTGCTTCCTGTTAAAAGGGAGTTTTTTCTTCCTTCTGTCACTAAGTGCTTGCTCATTGCTAATTGCTGGGGTTTTCTCTCTATTATTGTAGGGTCTTTACCTTACAATATACTGAGGGGACTGTAGTTGTGATTTGTTGCTAAATAAATTGAACTGAAGTGAATTGAATCTATCCTGTAACTTCAGTTAAATTTAACACAAAAAAAACTCATCTCCAATCTTCTCCTCACCAAAAAATATCCTCCCTCTGTGTTTTTAATTTCAGAGTGTAGATCAAAATTAAGCCCTCTGATATCATCTTTGTCACAATCCGTCTGCAATTATGAGAACATTTTGATTAAAACCCATCCGTTTGAGTTTAACATAAAAATCTGAGAGGTGTGTCTTTTGAAGAAAAAAAAAATCCCTGCTTTGTCCCTTGTCATTTTAGTCAAATGTTTGGATTGCCAAACTAGCGAGATCCCTCTATTCTGGCATGAAAAGAGCCTCGGGATACCTCCAGAACATCTTAAGGAGGTGGATGGGTAAAGGGAGGTCTGGGCATGTCTGCAAACTGGATAAGGAGCAAAAACTGGATTGACAAATGCATTGGGATGGATGGATGGATGGATGGACCCTAAAAGTATATGGTGTCATACTGGGTTGTTTTTTTTTTTTAAGATTAAATGTTTGTCTTGTTGCTAATTTATCCTTTTACCACACCATGTGACATTTTTCAGAAAACAGAAAAAAATTAAACTCAGCATGACTTCATTTAGTGCAGCTGTGTTTCACGGCATTGCTCTCAGCCTGTTTTTCTTGTCTTTGTGATCTCCAGGCTGTTCCAAAAGAAGAAGAAGTGAAGAAGTGTGTGGATCTTTAAGGCCATCTGTTTGTGTTGAGGATCCCAAAGGCGTCTCTCCATCATGGAGCAAAACTGACCGAAAGTAGAAGACTCTTTCACTCTCTCCCTTCCAGTGTACCACCGATTACTGAGCAAAAACGAAGAGAGCGTTTGTCCTGAATTTGGTGCTTCGAAAAACAAGTATGAGGGAGGCTAACACTGAAAGTTTTGACTTTATAGTCCCTTTTCTAGGTTCTACACCCCAGTCGTGACTTGAATACTCCCTTTCTTGTGTTTGTAGTTTGGTTTATTTTATCCACTTGGTTTGCTTTCATCCATTTTGCAGTGGATCCTTCGCCATTTTTCCATAGATATCATTTGTACAGTGGTGTTTCTATTGATTCCTCTACTGGTGCTTGTGTCTCTGTATGAAAGACCATTGATTTCCTTTTTCTGTGTCCTGTTTTTGATGAACTCTTTTTTACCTTCTATATTGTAGCAAGAAAAGATTTTGTATCTCGTAGGTTTAGCAATAACACACTTTTGTTTTGTTTTTTTTGTTTTTACATTTTAAAATGAAATTCATCACCGTACATATACAGAGTTTAGGTGCAAATGTAAATCACCGTAAAGCAAATTGCATCTTATTCACTGTAAGGCAGCTCCTGAGTCCAAATCGGTCTTCGGTGCCATTTAAAGAGATTTACAGACGGCGCATAGAGTTAATGTGCAATAACTGCGATTCATAAAAAGAACTTATAAGCTACTCCCAACTGAAATTAATCTAGAAAATATATGTTACAAGGAGGTTCACTTTAATCCTCAGAAATCTTAAATGTTCCCGACAGATTACCAGAATGTCATCACTTTTGATTTTAACAGAATTAAATGAATATTATTTTTCCAGATCTGTCTATTTTATAGTTTACGAGATCAGAGATTTAACACAAAGTTTTAATGTTCATTTAAAATATTATGTATTCTTTCTATGATGTGCAGATTGTTTAAAATCTATTCATTGCATTATGGCTAAATACTAGCACATAGTTCACGTGGATGTGTTACCTGCATTTTGTGTTATGAGTGGAGTGTTTTGGTTTGGTTTTTTTTCCCCAGTGGATCTGTGAGAGAAATCATTTTCTTTGTCACCCAAGTAGCTGAACTCCAGAGTCAAAGTGGTAATCTGCCAAATCTGTGTTTACGTTGTCTCCATCTTTGGTGAGCTTCTTGTTGTGGTTTTCTGATCCGTCGTTCCCAGAGATGACTTATTTATAAGTCTTTTTAACTCTTTTTTTTTTTTGTTTGTTTACTGTTGATTTTCTTTACATTTTCAGTAGCTGGCTTTTACTCTTTTATTTATCCCAGGCATTAAACATCACTTCCTCAATGCGAGACTCTGTAAACACCTGTATGCTGAAAGCAGCTGGCATAAAAGCTGATGATGTTACAGAGATTTTATTTAAAACTGCAGTGAGTGATGATTTCATCGGCTTTAACCCCTAAGCCCAAATGAACAGCAGCCTACATTAATGTGTCCCACACTGCCACATTTGACTATTTCCCAAAAAAACTGTTTCCTCTAAGGTCTACTTAATGTCAAAATATTGTGATTAGGTGACCTTAATGTCCAGGTTTTATATGATTTACAACCATTTCTGACTCTCACAGTACATCTTAATAAGACAGATCCCTTTTTGTACCTTTAATTTATCGGTACTCTTTCTTAATTGACTTGCATTTTTGAAGCGAATGGTCCTGTATTTAACGTAAAGATAAAAAAAAAATAGATAACAAACTCTTGATATGCAATTGTTATACATACTATATTTGTATAAATAAATCTATGTGCTTGTGTACAGTGATGAACTTGTGCAGTTTTCCTTTGTATCGCATGCATGCATTTTATGGTATTCTAGCACATTGGCCCAATTCCAGTCTGGGTCCTAAAAACTTCACAATTATGGCTGTTGAAGGGTCTCTTTACTTCTGTCAGGGGTGGCCAACTCCAGGCCTCAAGGGCCGATGTCCTGCAGGTTTTAGATGTGTCCTTGATCCAACACAGCTGATTTAAATGGCTCTATTACCTCCTCAACATGTTTTGAAGTTCTCCAGAGGCCTGGTAATGAACTAATCATTTGATTCAGGTGTGCTGACCCAGGGCGATATCTAAAACCTGCAGGACAGCGGTCCTTGAGGCCTGGAGTTGGACACGCTTGACTTAAGGGGAAGAGTAGAATTTTAGCTGCAGCTTTGGGGCGACTGATTTCTTTAACAGACACGTGTACTTTTGATTTATACCACTACCAATTGATCTATTAAGATCATAAATATCACTTACATAACAATATACCTATTCAGTTTAATGTAGCAGACCCTCCACAGTGAAAGTGTGTCAGGGTTGGGTTGGGACTGGACCTCATTATTCAAGTGTCTGTGAGCACCAGAGAGAGGGTTTTTTGTTTTTTTTATAAAGTATTTTATAGATGTGTATCAGATATATATTTAGATTCTTTGATTAGGTTTTATGGAAGCCGTTTTTAACCTCTTCAATCATGCATTTAGGCCCTATGTGGAAATAATTTTAGCTTTGCTGCTACCCTTGTGCTATATTTGCAGTTTAAGGTGAAGCTGGTAAACTGACCCAAATGCAAACCACCACAGGGGCAGACAGGCAGGATCTAAAGTGAAAAGCAATTTCAGTGCTGCATAAGAGGTATCTTCAGTAAAGTTCAGTAAAGGATTCCATAAAACTATGAAAGAGAGACAAAAAGAAGGAGCAGGATCATGAACTCACAAACACACAGAGACAAATTGCTTTAGACACACACACACAGAGGACAACCTGGGCTCAGGTGTAAACAGTTAGAGCAGGCAGATGATTAAATGTGGGAATCAAGACAAAGACGGGAAGTAAAACACACAAGATACACAAAACAAGAAATACTGTCAAAATAATACAGATCCTCCTCCCTGTGCCAAAGAGCTCAAACTCTTAACAACACCAGACACCATGACGCACCTGCTTGTGTGTTGAAAGGGGGAATTATGATGTGATGCAAAAACGTGCTTCGTTCTTTAACGTAATCATACACCAACAGCCTTGTTTTTCCCCTTTCTCTGTAGATTAGGAAGAGTAATGCAAGAATGAATTTGCAAACTGATGCAAATTGTCACTGGGTAGCTCAAATACCTCCAATAGAGGTGAAAATGCACTCATGTAACTTCACAGTATTTTAGTTTGTCAAAATTGAATTGCAAAAGCATAATAGCTGAGATATTCCCATAGATGCCAGCAACAATTATTAATCAAAAGTCCAGCTTATATCACCATTGGCTGGAAGTTTATGATTCAACTTCACTTATGTATGTAGACAGAGATTTTAAAAGAGAACAGGGATAGGAGAAAAATAAAACTGTAGGATTTTCTGGTACGTCCTGAAAAAATGTTGCTGTATTGCTTGATTTCACTTATCAGTTGTACTCCTCATTATAGCTGTTAGGAGCGAGTACTTGTGAGTTGTGAAATGGCTCATAAACACTTCAGCAAGGTGAAATTTCACTTCCATTCTGTCTGAACACACCACCTGAAAGAGCTGTTTCTGCTTTACACCTTGTTGGTTTGTCAGACCAGCAAAGGCACCGCCAACCTCTTCGATTCCAAGCTAGCAACTGCTTTGCAGTCTGCAGTGGATCTATATTGTAGAGGTTTACACATTTATTAAAGAGGTAAAAGAAAATCACCTGTTCAGTCTTGGGTGGAAGCACAAATCCCTTTGGGATTGTGTAGGTCTGGTTAAAAATGTGCCAAATTAAAAAAATTACCATTACAATAGTATGAGGGAGCAAAGATGCTGTTAGAAAGATGTGATTCAGTTTAAAACAATGCTTTTTAAATAAAAGTTATTTTTCAATGCTTGAAAAATCACTGCCCAAATATGTGCCCACAGCTGTTTTAACATGTCAAAGCTTCCTTTTATAAGGACTTTGGTGTTATAAATGAAAATCCAATGCGCAAGAGCTGAATAATTAACCCAGACTCCAGTTCCCCTACTGGCAACTTGAGAGTCAATCCCCATAGACTGCCATGTTATAGTGCCAAGTTTACAGCATAATAAAGCATGTTTGCAGTCTGGTGCAAAACAGTTTTGGCCTATACTGTCCAGCTATTTTCATAAGAAAGGAGGTGAATTGTTTTATAAAGCATCCACTAGGATAGTTGAGTCCAAATTTGATATTTGAGTCATTAAACTCTCATCACTGTGTGTGTGTGTTCCTGTCTAGCTATCTTTGTGAGGACTGAAATCTGCATTCTACAGTCACTTGTGAGGACACACTCACCGGTCCTTACAAGTTTGAAGGCCTTTTTGAGGCTCAAAATGTGGTTTTAGTGTCAGGGTTACAATTAGGTTATGGTTAGGGTCAGGGTTAGGCATTTATTTTTAATGGTTAGGGTTAGGGTAAGGGGCTAGGGAAACCATTATGTCAATGAAGGTCCTCACTAAGATAGCTGAACGGGGTTGTGTGTGTGTGTGTGTGTGTGTGTGTGTGTGTGTGTGTGTGTGTGTGTGTGTGTGTGTGTGTGTGTGTGGCGGGAATGTCTTCTTCTAATCTTATGGCTTGTTGTGCAATGCTACCATCTCAGACATTTGTGCTTCAGTTTTAGTGAGTACAGTTCTAGTGTGTTAGTAGGAATGTAGGTTGAGACAACAACAAAAAAACAACGCCACAGTCAGTCAATGTTTCCAGAACCAACAGGTGACATCACAGTGGCCATTTCCACCTTTTATACTGTCTCTGGTAAAAACACTGCCCGGTTTGCTGGATTGAGGGTGCCCAGGAGCAACTGCATTTAAGGTTACAGACACCAAAACAGCCTGTTTGAAGCAGAATAAAAAAACAGGAATAGAAAATTTGGAGACACATTAGATAGACATAGGCCTTTGAATACTGCAGTCTTTTCAGTAACTGGTTGCTGAGTGTAACCTTTGATTTGGAGACAAAAGTTACATCAGGTGCCTACTCGATTACAGCAGCACGGGTCTGATTGCCTTTCAGTGATCGAAGTGCAGCTGCTAAAAGGTGATTACACCTTGTGTCCTGAGTTGTGCCTCTGAAGTCTCATCCAGGTCTTTAGCCTTGGAATAGTAAGTCATCAGCCTTTTGCTGGATCAATACAAAGAGCAGACTCTGAAACTAATAAAGAGACCCTTGTAAGTAGAAGGTGCTAAACTCAAACGGTGACAGCAAAAGTACAAAGCAATGTGTTGTTCATTGTGTTTCATGCAATAAACACTCTGTTAGTGCCACTCTCCATCACCCATCCAGTGTTGCAGTACATGACTGAAGCCTGAAGTGATTAAACTGATGAAGGTGACATATTCCTCACCCACGTCTGCAGATGGTAAAGAGAGCTTGAATGCAACACCTTCTCAAAAGGCTCACATCTGTGGCTGTGAGACACAACAAAGATGATACAACGATCGAAAAATTCCCAGCGGTTTCTTTAGTTTTACCTTTAACTCGTGATCTCTTTTGTAAACTTCTATCAAGGCTAGACTAGGTTTACTGCACAGCTGTCGGGCATTTAGATGTATCTCTTTTAGATTTAATATAGACAGATTTTTTGTTTTACATCACCGAAGGCTCTGTGGTATTTTAACAAATAAAACCTTTCACCAAGCTTGCACACAGAGGCACATTTTGCAGTATAAACGAATTGTTTCCAAATGAAAGTGTGTCCCTATTTAAATGGAGATGAATCACCTTGATATTCTTAAACTTCCTCCAAACAAAATAATTCCTCCCAGAGAGAAAAAGAGAAAACTAAATAAAAGAAAGCAGAACTGAAGAAACTTTATTAAAGAGGAAAGAAATCAAACAATAGATATTATAAACAGTACGGAAGTGTTACGAAAGATAGGAATACCTTACCTCTCTCCTAAACACTTTTGCTACAAAGATATTTGTTATTTCATTGTTTCTTTATTTCTTTATTTATCTGTTTTAACATGCCCGTTGTTAGTCACACCTTGCTGCTGCCAGGTTAGACCCCCGTTTGCCTTTAGAACTGTGTTAATTCTTTGTGGCACACATTCAACAAGATCCTGGAAATTATTCTTGGAAATTTTGGTCCATATTGACACGATAGCACCAAGCAGTCGCTGCACATCCATGATTATAATTCCTGTTCCACCACATGCAAAAGGTGTGCTATTGAACTGAGATCTGCTGACTACAGAGGCCATTTACCTCATATTGAACATCACTAAGACAAAGGATAGTAGTAGATTCCCAAAGATTCAGGCCTCCTCTCCAGCCTCAGAAGGTTTGTGGGGTGGACATTGAGGTGATACCAAAATAGATAACAAAGTAGACGAGTTCCAGAATACAGACAGACTATTCAAAAATGGGCAGTTGCCTCTATTTGTTAAGGAAACCAAGATCTCTTGACATCTGAGTAACTTGCTGCAGATGTACTACCAGTCTGTGGTGGCAAGTGTGCTTTTCTGTGCTGCAGTGTGCTGGGGAGGCAGCATCAGAAACAAGGATGCAAGGAGACTGGACAAACTGGTGAAGAAAGATGGCTCTGTAATTGGAGCCAGACTGGACGTGTTGAGGGTGGCGGGGGAAAGATGCACACTAAAGACATCAGAAGCCATCCTGGATAACTCTGACCACCACTTTTTAAAATCTTCATGGAACAAAAAAACATCAGTACTGGAAGACTGCTCTCTATCTGTTGTAAGATGGAGAGATGCAGAAAATAATTTGGACCCAGAGAAATCAGGATTTTTAATTCTCATCCAAATAGCAGATGAACTATGTGAAACATGAATTTCCCTTTTGGATCAAAAAAGCTATTATTGGTCATAAAGGAACAGACATGCTCAGCAACAAGACTCAGGTAGGCTGTGGGGTTGAAATAATTCTCCCTTGTTAATGAGGAACCTGATGAATGCCAAGAAAGTTATTCCACCAGAAGCTTGAGGCAAAAGCCAGATTCTGACCCTGCCGGCTGAATGTTGCAGCAGAAATCTAGAGTTATCAGACCAGGGAACATTTTCAGTCAGTATGAAGTGCAGCCTCAGCTTCCTGTTCTGGGCAGACAGGAGTGTCACCCGGTGTGGTTTTCTCCTGCTGTGCCCATCTGCCTCAAAGTGCAACATGTCTTGCATTCAGAAATGCTCTTCTGCATACCTTGGTGTAATAAGTGGCTATTTGGGTCACTGTTGATTTCCTATCAGTTGCAAGCAGTCCAGCCATTCTCCAGTGAGGTAGGAACCCAGAAACATAGGGATGCATCTACAGGAAAATCCTACTAACTCAACAGTTTCTGAAACATTCAGCAGAGGCCGTGCGGCCAACCATGTCATGTTCAAAGTCACTTAAATCATGTTTCGACTCTATTCTGATGCTCAAACTTCAGCAGGTCATCTTGACCATGCTTATATGCCTGTACATTTACATTACAGAGCAATTAAACAGGTGTACCTAATAAAGTGGCCAGTTAGCTTAACATCCAGGTGTGTTTTCTCCATATTCCATCCTACTCACTTCTATCTTTATCTGTTTAACAGGATGGATGGATTAGTAGTAGCAGTAGTATGATCGAAACGTCAGGTTTAAACGTTTCTTATATTGCAGCGTTGCTCACAGTTCAGAAGTGTGCTCAAATTCATCTCCTCTCCCTTTTCTGCCTTTGCAGTTCCTCACTTAGAGAGCAGCATCACAGATTTTGCCAGAGGGCAGATTGAATTCTCCAAAGACCTCCACAGTTAAAGTTTCAATATGAGATCAGAATTTCCCTCAAAGATGAGAGAATATATGAATTACCCAACAGAAACACTATGAAGAGGATCATTTAGAGACTACATAAATACAACCTGCGGCATATAAAATCTGCTCTTAAATAATGATCAATAAACTCATGAATATGGCCTCTCACATGTTGGACAAATACAAGAAACACCTCTCTCTTGTGGTCTTGCATGGTACTACAAGAATGACTGTGCTGGCCTCTGAGTGATGTTATTACACTTATAATAAAAACAGGTCCCTGTATAACTTACACGTTTTAAATAAAGCTCAATCCCAACAACCTTCGTGTAAACTGCTGGCACGTTGTGGTGTGGACGCCGTGTGGGGTTGGTGAGGGTGAGATTCATGAATCACAGGTAGCCACGGAAAATTACATAAGCGACATTTGCAGTGTAGGCTGCAGCTGACAGCAGAGGTTAGTGAAATACAAGCCACTGCTAGAATGTTTCATTGCATTGTAGCTGAGACAGACACACTGTTTAACTGCTGGGATTTGCTTTTGGAGGGTGCTACACTGCAACTATCTCTTCAGTGGCAGGTGAAGAGACTTCTTGGACTGTACATCTGGATAAATACTGGTGGTACTTGGACAGTTATCATATTTCTTGTATTTCTTTTAATGCTACTTTGTTTCTTTAAAGATCATTAACACCATTGCTGCATAAAAAGTGGCTATCATAACGTTTGCTGGTATTCTAAAATGATCTAATAGACATCAGCATGAAACCATGAAACCACCAAATTGAATTACTTACATTCAAAGTATTGTTTTTAGTATGAGGAGTCCGCTATAATATTTAAGGTTAAATATGCAAATTGGATGTTATATATCTAAATATATGCTAATAAAGTCAAGTTAAAAATTCTTGTTTCATTTTGCTGACATGATAGAGGAAATACAGTCACGGAAGGGCCTTTAAATTCTCTTTAATTGCTGAATAAATTACAAAATGAAATTTTTGTGAGGAATGAAATGTTCTGTAAATGCTACTCTGGACAATGCATTAACAAACCCTTTGGCACAGGGAGGACATTTTTGAGCGTGGAGACTGCAAGAGATAATCAAGTGGAGACTTCTCGTTCAGAGTATTAGAAAAAAACAGAGAACAAAACCACACAAAACAAAAAATGAATTTTGATCATAAATATCGATTATTTATTGACAAACACAATTTATTTTCCCAAAATGTTTGCATGATGCAATTACTGAAATTTATGCATATTAACTATTTAATCTAATCACAGCTCTAAATTAGTTTTTATAATCAAAATGCTGTAAAATCTTTAAAAAAAAAGAAGAAAAGAAAACATTGTCAACAATGGCTTGCCCTTTAAAATATGGCTACTGTCAGAAATATGTTATTATCTCTCCTAAACATATTTGACTTTCATGAATTTTCTGAGCTTTTCTTTTGTAACCTCTTGCTCACATGCAGCCTAACATTCGACCCTTATGATGATATGCAATCAGGCGATTTAAATTCTGGGTAAGAAGCCAATGCAATGTGCTATGTTAAGTGTGATAATTATTTATTTATTTATTTTTTGCTGAGACGAAATTTACATACAGATGCTTACATAAGCAGCACGTAGGTGCTCAGTGATTCCTCTTGAAATCTTGGATTCAGTAACACATGAACGTTTAGCTAAATCCTCAAACAGCATCTTCTGTTCGAGTTATCAACATGTGTCATTTCTTCTTCTCCTGCAGACCTTGGACCCAGATTGGGATGATACCTAAATTAAAAGTGTAATCAGTCATGTGGTTATGAATACTCTGCTATCTCTTGTTTTATGTTATTTCATTATGCTTGAGCCCTGTGCTCTTTTGTCTCCCTATACTTTTATACTGTTTTGTGGGTAGGGTGGTATTTTATCAATTGTCTATGTTATTGTTGTCTATGATTTTTTAATACCTGCTTTAGTGGCCTCAGGACTTTTTACATTACAGAGTATCTTGGGGTTAGTATCTTGCCAAAGGCATATAGACTGGAAGCCAGAGATCCACCTACCTTCCTAAAACCAGATGACCCGCTCTACCTCCTGAGCCACAGACATCCCAAGCCACCCATTATTTGGTTCTCCTGGCCTCGTTGGGCAGTGACCTCAAGCGTGTACTATGGTGATTTGCGTCAGAGCGTGGAGAATCAGCACCTTTAAGACCATGGTCCTCGGCCGGAAAAAGGGTGAAGTGCTCACCTCTTTTCGGTGAGCGGAGAGAGGACCACAAAATTTACAGATGGATTCACACAATGTCTGCAGTGATGGAGAAGGTCCCGGGGCTGACCCGAGAGATGCCAGAGAGATTATGTCTCTCTCTGGCATCTCTCGGGTCCCAGGCTGGGAGGTCTGGGTGTCTCTACTGAAACTGCTGCTCCCTGCAACTCGAACCTGGATAAGCAGCAGTAAATGAATGTGTTGTTTAGCAAGATTAATGTAACATAACAACAACAAAAAAGAATAAAATAAAAAATTTCTACAAACATCATTATAACTGATGCATTTATATGAAAGCAGCATGGTAATACTTTAGACGATCCATGTGGAGCTGTATCAGATTTGTGTGGTTTACATTAGATTCTGCTTTTTTGTGATAATATGTTTTCGAAATTCGTACCTTTCTGACAAATGCACTGACACGGTATTACAGCTTTCCAACTCATCCGTTGAAAACAAGCTTTCTTAGTGCATGATCAAAGACATGACATGACATATGTGACCCCCTCCCCCTCCGCCGCCTCCTCCTCTTCAGTCACACAATACATGCAATTAGAGGCCATTTGTTCTTAACTCTTGTGTTGATGGTGTAATCAAGGGTGTTAATGATGACTCACATTTGGTAGGAAGGAACAAACAGGTACACACACACACACACACACACACACACACACAGAGTGCAGCTTTACACTTCACGAGTACAGAGACACAAAAATGAGTTTAGAGATGTTTTGAATTTTTTCCTTTATTTACACAGTTGTCGGTTTTTATTGAATCATTTCTGTGATCCAGGAAAGACACCACGAATTTGGCTTTTACACTGCTGTACTGACTCATCAGCAAACAGGCGACATGAATGATTATGGCAGGGTAAAAATGATAAACGATATCAGATGACCTCTATCAGTGATCCTGACACCTTGTTAGCTGAAGAAAACTCCAAGACGTCTGGGACACACCACATGTGAGGCACATAATAAATAACTTGGCCTTTTATTTTGATAGTTTTTTGGACTCCTAATCATGATTCTGCAAATGAATATAAATCTGCCATCGTAAGGAAAAATTGACCTGTTCTAGAAACAATATTTTTTTTAAATCTTCAAAAAGCCAAAGAGATCAAAAGATAAAAACTGAAATGGCAGCAGCCGCTTTCAGCATCGGTGAACTGTTCATAATTAATTAACTTTTGCTGAAAAGCTCTATTAAAGTGAGTGAGATTCATGCTAATTAGGATTTTCAACTTTTTTTTGCAGACATTTTATTTTTCGGTCTCCAAACTTTCAGCGTAGCATCTGATTAACTAGAAAAAAACTGGTTTCTAAATGCAAAAAAAAGTAGAAAAAAGACCAAAGAACAAAACAGGGGATGTAACAGTGTAGCACAACACTCCTTCAATTCAGTTCACTTTTTATTCATGTATATATAGTGCCAATAAAAGCAACATTAGTCATTTCATGACACTTTACAATAAAAAAATAAAAAAGTGGGGATAAAAAAAAACTCCCTTTTAACAGGACAAAACCTGCTAAAACTCACACTCACCTGAACTGAACTGCTTAAATACCATTTCTTTTTTTGAATAATGCAACATTACATCAGCTGTTATAATTAAATATGTCTCAGTGGGGATAATAGAAAGTATAGAATAAATGGGCATTTACATTACATATTTACAATCTCATGTACAGTACAAAAGCTGGCCACCGCGCGTCCCTCAGGTTCTGCTGGGTTTTCCTCCCACTTGCCCAAAACTAGTTCTTATCGCTTTTGGTTGCAAATGCAGCTGGTGTTGGGTAAAAGCACGGCGCCCGCCTGAGGCAATATATATTCACATCAAAGCAATGCTTCACAGGACGTGGTAGACGGGCCTGGATCCGGGGCTCTCCGGTGTGCAGGGCTGTGAGTCAGAGCTGCCGGGGGAGAAGCTGGATGTGTTTCTAAGGCCAGCCGGCCCACAGCTACTGGACTCCACCGAGGACAGGCGGTCCACGATACTGGACAGGCACTCCAGACTGGACGCTCCGGCTGCTTTATCATCCACGCTATCTGATGAAGAGGATCCCAAATTCAAATTAGCCAAATTTGGATCATACAGCTCGGCATGTTATATAAGCTGACTTTAGAGATGGAAACGTAATAAAATAAAGTCTAAATATAACATAATCTGCTGTTCAGATATTCGTTTTTTAAAGCCTTGCAGGCAAGAATTCACATTATATTCATATCAAACTGCTGCTTAAGTTAAAAGGTCTTACTGTTCTTTGCATATGAATAGCCGTTGCTGTAGTTTGCATTCAGCTGTTGCCACACTGGACTGTTGCTGTCAGCCTGAAAGGAAATGTGAAATTGAATTTACCCTTGAATTCCTTCAAATACTTGCAAACAGACAGATATGATAAGCTGCTTGTTTAAACCGCTGTGTTATACTGGATAGGAAGAAAACACCCAGTGCAGTGCCCGCCATGATATTTCGGACAGGCTAATAAATCCTGAATTCCAAAGTTATTGGCTTCTTTATTTCACATGCACCTTAAAGCCAAAGTGGTTTTTTGTGCTCTCCCCTCCCCGGCCCGACTCCGAGTGTAGCGAATCGATTGTATCAGTGGAAGCAACACCAGTTTGTGCAAGATGACACTTTCTCCTAGTAAATCTGCAGAAAATCCTGGCAGTGGTGCAGAACATGCAGTCAGGATGGAATGCAGAAAAGCGCCCAGTTTTGCCTGCCAGACTTCAGTAAGGTGGATTTAGGTTGGTTTAATGGGGCTATAAAGTGTCCGGTGGTGGGAAAGCCATTAGTCCAATCCAGCCTTATAAGTTGTTTTTGTATTATTTGATGCAAAGTCACCTTCAAACAGAGATTCAATATAACCTGTAATAATAAGCATCACAAGCAGAGGACGGAGATTCTTGTAAGACAACATAATAGATGTTTGCATTAAGGAATTATGGGAGGTGTATGTCATGCATGGAAAACCATGATAATTATGGTCTTGAGGCAAAGCAAGCTCATTTGATTAACAGGTTGCTAAAGTGGAAATCAGGGTTCTGCATTGAAATAAAAAACTTGATGAGGTAAAGAGAACTGATAGAAGTGCTCTTGTTCAACACTGATGATGACTTTAGCAGTAAACAACAATAAAGACCTTTTCCGGGATTTGCTGTGCAGTGGTTCTAATTTCTTTGCTGCCAAAGACCCTGATAAAACCAGGCATTTGCATAAAGATGAGGATCAGCGGTCTTACCATGCCATCAGAGCAGCTGGACAGCGGGCTTCCAGGCTCAGAGCTGCTCTCTCCAGGTAGGCCATAAAAGTTTTCCACCTGTTCTCGTAGCAGCTCCTGCAGGCTCTCGATGTACTGGATGGCGTTGCGCAGGATCTCCACCTTGGGCAGGCGCTGGCTGGGGTTGGCCGAAGTGCAACGCCTCAAAGCCTCAAAAGCGTGGTTCACCTTCTTCAGCCGCCGGCGCTCGCGCATGGTGGCAGCCCGTCTGCGATCTACAAAGCTCGACTTGCGCTTGCAGGCCTTACAGGCCCACTGGAGGCAATGTCCTGGCTGGTGGGGGGCTCCTGGAACCCTGACGTGCTCGTCCTCCTCGGAGCCAGCAAGCTCCATGCCTGGGCCGAAATCCAGGCTGTCTGGAGAGGAAGCACATGCTCTGTCATAGTAGACCTGTGATGGCGAGAAGACATCCATGGCTTGTTGGATGGAGAAGGAGATGGCCGCAAAGGAAGTAAGGAAGAAGGGTAGTAGAGTTTGGGTGAAAGAGAAGAGACCTCTGAGTGATATGAGGGGTCTGTTGCCCCAGGCCCCCCTTATATGCCCCGAGGCCAAAGCCCAGGGCCCACATTGGCCAGATCTAATTACCATGGCCCATTGGCCCAGCCAGAAGGCAGGCAGGAGTCGGCTCTTCTCCCTCCCTGCCACATCCCAACTCGTTGCTTCTCACCCCCCAGTACCCTGTGGAGTTTCCCACATCTGCACTTACTGGTGTTTTCCCACTCATCAACACTCTTCTCTTACAAGTCCACAATTAATACAAGGCTTAGAGATGTTTAAGGGGAGTGCAGCTTTGACCGAAGCTGGCATGTTTTAAAGCGCTAATAAGTATTGTAATGTATTATTTATGCTGCATGTATCTGTAACCAGCCTTTAGGCATCATGTCATAGCGCACAGTGAAAGTGACACGTGGCTGTGAAGACATGAACATCGCAGTGTTTTTAGTTTAGTCAAATTCTGCTGTAAAAGAGGGTGACCACTTGTTGGAGTATGCAGGGCAATTTTTACGGTGAAGACAACAGCGTTGCAGATGCAGCCCAGCTGCAAAGGAAGGTGTAGCATTTCAAGCCCTGTGAATTCACATTAGTGCGGTAAGCCGCCCCCCCTTAAACACTCAAACTCATTACTTAAGGTGCTGTGAATGAGCCGATCCCTGTTTGCCAAAGCTCATTAAAACAGTAATTATTGCACTGACACCACTGCACAACTCCCTGCAACATTGAGGGACCAAATTTTAACCGTTAAAAGTTATTGACACGACTCAAGCACACAACAGATGGCCGTGATGGTGCAGAGGCTTTCATTCAAGGGGATGACTCAGGGATTACGGAGTGAGGATGTTTACAGTGAAGATAATTCAATATTTGTCCCTGTAGTGGCTCTCCAACATCTTTTTTTTCCGGACTGATAAACATTCAAGTCCCACATCCCGCAGTTTTTAATCCATCTTTAACAATAACAGAGGATCTGAGCTGAATTTTTGAAGGCCAACACTGCAGAATCAGCAAATCACATTCATTCTTATGTCCCTTCCTTGGGGTCCTCACCCCAATGTTTGAGGCTAATTTAACAGAATTAAAGTACACAGTGAAAACGATCCAAAGCCTTTTCTCAAATTGCTTTTTCCCCATATTTTAACATCCCTGTAGTTAGAAGATAAAGTGTCTCCATTTAAGATTTGCAGAAACATCTAAAGATTCTGAAATGATGCTTTTCACAGTTTGACCCAGTCCAGCTGGTTTAGGTAATGATGTTGGTGACAGCTTACAAGGATACAATGCGGATATTTCTCACAATGTGTCAAAGCGTTTGGCACGACCCCCACTCCCTCCAGCCCCATCACCACTTCTCTGGGAACTGCGCACACCTAAGAAAACACCAGTACCTGCTGCTGCCTCTGAATTGCCGTCGGAGTTTGGATTAGGCACAGCTGAAGAAGACATCGGCTCGCCTGAGCTTGTAGCTAGCTGCGAAGATCAAAGGCTGTTTAGACTGAGAACAACTCGGACAATGAGAAAACCTGGCATCAGCTTAATTGAGCCGGGGGGTTAGATTAGTGCAGCACATGGCGTAATGATGCGGGGAGACGATATTGTGCGCAGGCTGGAGATGTGATCTGCGCACTCGTCTCGTCTCTGGGGAGCTCTCCGAGGTTGCTTTTTTGTTGTTCTCAAGGGTCAAAGACAGAGTTAAGTGAGGGGCAGGAGGTGATCTTTTTATGTTTCATCTGCCTCACGTCTGAAAACCTTATTTCTTCTAAAGTGCCTCACGCTTTGACTTTATGCTGCTTGCTTGGTGCTGCACCATCCCCCAGATAGAGAGGCAGTGCATCGCTTACATTCCTCCTCCCATTTAGCAAAATAAACGGTTTTATGGAAATCTATAAATAAATGTATTTTTATTTAATAAATCCAAACTATCCAGAGTTATAGGATTTACGGTATATACTTGTCAGAACAGTAAAAGTACTGAGTGGCCACTTTGAATACCATCAAAAGTTGTCGGGATTAGAAAGTGGTTTAGCCGGTTTTGTGTGTTTGTGTGTGTGTGTGGGGGGGGGGGGGGGGGGGGGGGGTATTCCTTTTTATGACAGTCCCACTGAGGATGATTCATTAGTTTGTCTATGCATGGGCATGTCTGCTTTTCGTTTGTATTGTTAATAATACAAATGTCAAAACTTTTTAAAAGGACAAAACAGAAATAACAGCAAAATATTCTCTATATGTAAAAATATGTAAAATGTAAGTTGAGTAATTAAGTACGTGATTATGACGCAGGTAACAGTGTGAAAATTAAGTCAATCTTAAAATGCAAGTTTGTGTAAATTACAAGAATCCCATTGAGATTTATTGAACCTCTCGATGTGTTCACTTGACCCAGTGGTTCTCAGACTTTACCATGCCCCACTCCAGAGGCCAAACACAGCCCATGTCCCCTTTTCTGTCTTATTGACATTTAAGTTGAATTTTATTTAAAATAAAAAGATCAAATATATATTTATTCGAGTTAGGTTAACTTCATGGCACAGAAGGAGCAAGAGGAAGTCATGGAGAGGTGGGCAGGAAGTCAGAATATCTGATCAAAATATAAAAACAACAGCAGTTTGTGCTGTTTCATGTTTGTGAACATAAATATTCCCTTAAATAAAAAAGGTTCCTCTGCACGAATTTCCAACATTATTTTAAGTCCCTGAACACATTTGAAAATGGGAGGTGTGGTGGACTCCAAAGACCTAAGCTTAAAACATTGAGATCACAGTTGTTCACATATTTGTATGATTTTTAAATATGTTTTTAAGTAGGAATGTGTTACTTGGTGTGTTTAGAAAAAGTAATGGTTTGGGTTAGTGCAACTATTAAATATAAATATAATAAATAAATAAATAAATAAATAAATAAATAAAGTTTAACTTTATCAGTAAAAAAAAATGCATGCTGACATGAAAATGGTATTGCTGGGTGGGAAGACCCCTTCCAATGCCCAACAGTGGGCACTTCCCTGTTAAAATATCATACTGATTAGATGTTTAAAATGTTATAATCTGAAAGAAAAACTCTATTGCTCCTAACTGGGTCCTTACCTCAGTTTGCTCTACATGGAAAGCTGTGGATGAAAGGAAAAAAGCAAACAAAAGCGATCAAATAAAATCAAAATCAAAAGAAAGAACAATGGATTTTATTTTTCAAAGCACAGTGTTTTTGGTTAAAGGCAATTTCCCACCCACATAAAATCCAAGTCCATTTTACATTCCCCACAAGAACGAATGAAAAAAAAAAATGAGTGGCAACACCATTTGTGTTGGCAGCGAGCAGAAAGAGGTGCACCGCCAGCCCCGTCAGTACTGAATCCTTTGCTAGCAGGATATTCAAGGAAAGTCTGAGTAAATCAGAGCATTTCAGCCTCCAGGCTTATCCCCCCTCCTATAACAGCTCGCCTTTCATCAGCTTTAACTTTCAAAACGCTGCCTTCACAGCCAAATGACAATTATATGGTGTCATCAGTAACACCGAAATCCCCGTAAAGTCATACAAGAGAAAGTCTGGACTTGGAGAGAGCAGGGCTATTTCTGTGAGCATGCACACAGTCAGATGGTGCAAACACAAAAATAAGACAATGAGGTTCAAAATGCAGTCAATACAACTCTACTAACAGCACAGAAAGGAAATGTTTTTTAAATGTGATTACCGGCCTCCATTGTAACAGATATTACATCCACTGCTACACATATGAGCTGCAAAGTAAGTATCACTGCTATCAGAATGAGTGAGTAGGAGCCCATTAAAATCACATTACTGTTAGCGCTATCGGATTTCTGTCTGGTTTCTACAGAAAAAAAAGGATATTTAGTATAAGATGTATGCATGCTGAATAATACCATATCATACAGAACCTTGCATTAGTGTATGTTTACCAGCTTTAATTTAGTTTGGTTCTGGAAGTGTTAACTTCATTTTGGGAATAAAAGTACACAGTACTGTGAAAGTAATATTGCACAAACTTTTACTTTGAACTTTGAAGTATTTTTTATTAATCCACACTCAAGTAGCTAAAGAAAAACCATGAGTGTTATGCTTTATCCAGAACGTGCACCTATGCATGCTCAAGTAAAAAAGATTTCCGGTATCTTTATATTAAATGTGGTAGAGGTGTTGTGTAGATAGGGAAACACACACTGCCCCAAAGCTAGAAAGACTAATGCACAAACCAACAGATCTTGTAAGAGCGCTGCAGGTTTTCTTTTGTTGGAAATTGTCGAGCCACTATATTAAAAACAAACTCAATTCAATTACCTGTTCTAGACTAGTTAATAAATAAAAGGACATGTGTACATGATGTGCCTTAATGAGAGGAAACACTGGCATAAAATATAGAATGAAAAAAGCCTCACAGCTGTGGGAAGAAAGGTCCCTCTAATTAGCTTTGTAGAGCGTATTGGCATCCTGAACCAGTCACTCAACACACTTCAGACTACTTAAAATACATAGAACACCAAACAGACGAAGGCCTCCAAACCTCTGAACTTTCTTCCTGGTTGTTTTTAATGAATTATTGAAGATACTGAAAAGGAGTCAATATACATAGCAAAAAGTGTGTTCAAGTTAGAGGAGGAACACCTCAAATTTGATTCCAAGCACACTACTTGAGTAAAATTGTTTGTCTTTGCACCACTGCTAAATCAAAGCTTTGAGATATGCATTGTTCTCCCTTGGCTTAATATTTCATTGAGGTCTTTAACTCCTTATGAACTTGGCATGTGTGCACGAGAGACACTTTGTGTGTTCATATCTGTGTGTGCGGCTGCAGGCCTGAGAGATGAGGCAGAGTCTCAAAGGTCAACCATGGCTCTGTGTCATCTGCTAAGATCTGAAGGAGCGCAGTGCACCCCCCCCCCCCCCCCCCCCAACATCATCAACAAACACCCCTTTATCATGTCAATACAAGACTCTGTGGATTTCCATGTCGTTAGCATCATGTCACACGTTTAAATAGCTCGTGTGTGAACGCTTTGCCACCAGATGACGAAGCTAGCGATGATGAATTAATGGCTCAGATAACTTCATTATCCTGCTGGGCTTTGCACTTATGCCTGCAACCCAAGTTTCCACGTCCCCAACATATGATAGGAGAGGAGAGCAGAGGCACGCTGTGTTTGGAGGAGACTCGAGTTACTGTTGTGGGCTCAGGCCTGCTGGATGCCAGTTGGAACAGAGAGAGCAGCAAAATGTTTCAGGGCAGTTTAAATGGTTTATATGGACCTCTAGTAGAATGTTGAATGTTAACGGAACTGGCAGATCTTGAGCAAATAGCTTTTTTTTAAAATTGTTGTGGTTTTTTTAATGCAACCAGCAGGGGCATTTTTAAATGAGGTGGCAAAAGAGCCCGAGAACAAGACAGGGGAGGCCCACTGAAATTCATCCATTCACTTCCGCTGGAGCCTATCCCAGCTGTCTTAGGGCAAGAGACAGGGTACACCTTGGACAGATCACAGCAGGAGGAAATAAAAACAGGAAACTGAGGCTACAATTTGCCAGCAATCGCTAAAAATGGATAAGAGAAGAGTGGAAAAAGTTGCCTGGTCTGATGAGTCTTGATTTCTCCTGAGCTGTATCCAAGGTTCAGAGTGATGGTGGTGGTGTAATGGTCTGGGGGTTATTTTCTTGGCATGCTTTGGGCTGCTTAGTACCAACTGCATCTATGTCATGAAGGATTAAGGCAGTTCTGAAGGTAAAGGAGGGTTTAATAGAGTATCAGTCCTGAGTAACTAATAAGGATCAGATGTTCCATCCAAAATACAATGGATTGCAAACACCAATCTGGCATGCCCTTGCAAATAAATATACCAAGGTTTGCACAACTGCAATAGTAGAACTCAGTCATTTATTTTGTTGGTCAACTGTGTACATTAAATAAAGAGAATTTCAGCTTCCTTAAAGCCAAGGTTAGCCTTTGGACACAAAATAAATACATCTAAACTTCATGTCAATATAAAATATGTACAAATCTTTTGCGCTTCCTGTACAAATGAAGTACTTACAAACAGAAGTCAGAATGGTTTAGTATAGCAAAAATAGTTCACAGATGATCAGAATAGATCATATTGAAAATGTCAGATAGTTTGCTAATGTTTCAGTTTTCTGAGACGTCCTCACTGACTGCTGTCGTTGGTGATGCTGTCCACGATGGAGGACAGCCGCAGGAGGCTGGAGGACGCGGAAGACTCACTGGCTCCTAAAATGAAAGGACTTATGATACCACATGATGTTTTCTCTTTTTCTCTTTTTTTAATGAATTTACACCTGACTTCAAGCAAAGGTAGTGTGCAAGGTGTGTACCTTCTGTGCGGTTCATTGCTGAAGTGGAATGGTCAGCAGAGGTTGGCCAAGCCTCAGAGGATTTCTTCCAGTGGTACTCACCGGCCACCTGTAAAAAACACACATTATCCATATTCTTTTCCACATAGCCTCATTTATCCTGTTTTCTTTCCCTCACCACGAACCAGTCACGGCAGATGAGCCAGGTTCCTTCCTCATGAAAGGGAGTTTTTCCTTCCCACAGTCACCAAGTGCATTTCCATAGGAGTTTGTTTGATTCTCTGTATTATTGTAGGGTCTTTACCTTACAATATAAAGCACCTTTAGGTGACTGTTGTGATTTGGGGCTACATAAATAAGAGCGAATTGATTAAATATTATTGCCTGTAATATGAAGAAAAAACTTTTAAATTATTGCAGAAACAGGCTGCTATTACTGAGAAGCATTCAACATTCAATAAGAAAGTAATTAAAAGTATTCAAAGACCACGACGTGAGAAATTTGTAATTATATTATTAGTGAAAACCACACTGCTAGATTAAAAAAATCAGTGTGGCACAGAGTAATAAGCATTCACGTTATAATGTCATTAATGAGCACCACAAACACATTAAAAGTCCAAACTGGGATATTCTTGATCGGGTGGGGAATAATCTGAAATCCACAGATGCACAGATTTACACATTCATGTGAATAGTATGAGGAGTTTCCTCTTCAGGTTGGTATACTCGCTCACATTGTTTTCTTTTGCGTCACATGGAGATCCGGTTTTCTCCTGCTCGTCCAGCGTCTGCAGCAGCTCCTGCAGCCTCTCTATGTAGCTGATGGCGCTGCGTAAAATCTCCACTTTGGGTAGCCTCTGGTTGGGATTGGCTACGGTCTTCCTCTTCAGTGCGTCGAAGGCTTCGTTGATCTTCTTAAGCCTCCTCCTCTCCCTGAGGGTCGCAGCCTTACGTCTATCCGTGGGAGCCGTCTTTCTCTTGCAGATCTTACAGGCCCACATGAGGCACTGACCCTCGCAGTGCGCCCGGAGACCCGGAGGCGCGGGGACGTGCTCCTCTCCACTGCTCTCCCCACCGGACGGGATATTATCGTGACCCGCTTGGGACAGTGGGCTGTCATTGCCATTGTACAGAGGGGAAACCCCTGCCATATCCAAGTGCTGTAGTGGTCCATGATCTGCTTCCTCCAGATAGCGCAAATCATTAAAAAGATAACTGTTGGTCTCGAAAAGGTCCATCATATTGCTGCGCTCCTCACTCTGTATTCACACTGGTCTCTGGCATTTAAATAGAGCAGCAAGGACACAAGTCAACAGATTATATATAGAATGTGAAACTCTATCCAACACTTTGGCTGCCACACTGCAACAACCATCTTTTTTTTTTTTTTTCAATCGGTCTTCACAACATACTGACTTTGTACAGACAGAAATGTCCCCTCAGGTTTCATAACAGGTGCATGTGCGTTATGATATTTCACAATGAAAAAGTAAATGTTACAGGATAGAGAGATTACTGTTTCTCGCTTTTATCCGTACATCACAGGGGGCTCTAATTTGTAGCAAAACACTTCATTAATAGTTATTAATAACTCATTAGTGTGTTTTTAAGTAACTGGACAAAAGCTCTGTGTTGCCAGGTTGGGTTGTAAAAAGTGTCTTTAACTGCTATGTCTGCAGCATAGTTTTAATTGTACGAATGAATGATTGAAAATGATCCTTTCCAAATAGGATTACATGGCAATCAAGGTTAGGAATCATTGCTGTAAAAATCTGATTCTTAAACCTAAAGAAAGAGAGTGTGGAGAGTTTCCATAATCTTCATTTTCCACCCTTCTTAACCACTGAGAGGGTCACAAAGTGCTGGAGGCGTCAGGCGTCAACCATGGGGCATCTTCAAACGAAATTCATTCAATTCTCAGTCTCTTTAAACTGATAAGCCTTCGTAATGGTCAATACCAGCTGACATGAAGAATTATTCTCACTCTTAAACTGCCAATGAAGTCGCTAGTTAAATTTTGTTCTATGAATTTGACGACATCACAAAAAAGAAAGGGCTTTAAGTTGATTAAGAAGCCTTCACTGAGCAAGAGGCATTGAACACTGCCAACCATACAGCCCATCAAAGAGACACAGACATCCACACACACTCGAATCCACACGTAAAGACAATTGAGTTACAACTTAAAATGGCATGGCAACAGTTTTGGTCTGTGAGAGGAACCTGTGTAGACAAAAGTAGAATATGCAAACTTCTGGAAAAAAAAAGGCCTCAGGCAAGTTTGAACCTACAACTGTTCTTACTGTGGCGGCAGTTAATAAACAAATTTAAGGCTATTTCAGATGCCCTGGAGCTCTTTTTTTTTTTTGGAAACACCACATGAAGGAAGGAAGCTAATAAACTTCTAAACCCAAAAAAGAGAAAATCAGGTTGCATGATGGGTTGTGTATAATTTGACCAAATTGAATATTTTGCAATCTGGAAACCCAGTTGTGGTTCTTATTTATGACATGTTATTCTGTTTACTTTAAGGATCCATGACAAAAGCCAGATTTGATCAGCAAATCAGAAAACAACAATAGATATCATAATAGATTATTTCAAATAAACCATATCGCTGCTGTTTTAACTCTAGTTTGTTGTGCTCATTTTAGACAGTATGGACAACTGTAAGTTGTATGCGGTCTCAACATAAATAGATGGGAATGCGCACAGTCAAAAGAGCTTTGAGAAATGTCTCAACTCGATGATATAAATAGAAACGTGGCTCAGTCATTTCAGATTCATAAAAGAGATAAAAGCCTGTGAAGAGGTGATATATTGCCTGTTGGCATTTTTCCTCCAAACTCAAAGGGCTGTGATTGGAAACTTCACAGGCAGGAATGTGAGGGATTCCTATTTTTGAGTGACTGCATGACCTTGTCTTTTGAAATGAAATAAGATGATCTCATTAGGCTGCGGCAGCC
Source organism: Aulonocara sp. 'chitande type north' Nkhata Bay (assembly GCF_057382095.1). Taxonomy (NCBI): domain Eukaryota; kingdom Metazoa; phylum Chordata; class Actinopteri; order Cichliformes; family Cichlidae; genus Aulonocara; species Aulonocara sp. 'chitande type north' Nkhata Bay. The sequence continues at coordinate 26,299,152 of NC_141360.1, read as the reverse complement.
TTTGAGACACAAAAACAAACACATCTTTCGACATGCATCCAGATAACTGTCGGCTTCTTTGCGGAGCAGAGAGACACATAAAGAGCAGGGGTGTTTTGTTTTTTTTGAATGAATGAATGAATGAATGAATCAAATTTAAGAGCAGAAGAGGCACTGGGACCTTGGTGGTGTGTACTAAAGCATGCTGCACAGCCAGCTCACATGTGGGGGTTTTATATGACCCTGCATGTGGAAGTCCCTTCCCTTCAGCTCCCAGCTTCTGTCATGTTGTTTTTAAAGAGTCACCAGTGCCTTTCATCATTTGACAGGATGTCTGAAATACTGCCACAAGTCAACACAACATCTCTAAGTCACCTTCTACACATATACTTGAACATATTGGCTCAGTTATTCCAAAAATTGTAATTGTCAGTTTCTAAGTTCTCGCTTCAGTATAGGAGTAGCTCTCAGAACTCCACAGTATCTCTAAATCCTTAAATAATTGGCCCAACAACACATATAATTAAACCCCAATAAAGACACTATTAAAGTCAATTTGAGAGCTATACTGCACTGCAGTGTTCATTTGTATAGTTTACAAACCAATAAATATATGCAAACTGAAAAAAATCAATAATATTGGCTTTGAACTGATATGATTTCTGTGATAAACAGCAGAGTAACCATAGGTTCTATAGCAATCCTTTGTATCTGGAGGAAATGTTTTAAATCTGCATTTTCTTCTAATGGCCAGCAGGGGGCAATACCTCTGGTTGTCTCTTTCCATAGACATGTATGAAAAAATGCTGCAAACCCATAGATCTATCTGGGTGCCCATGCTGAGCCCTGTCCACTGCTGAAACAACGGACACATGAGCATCAGAAATGGACCATGGAGCAATGAAAAAAGGTGGCCTGACTCAATGGAGCACGTTTTCTTTAACTTCACATGGATGGCAGGGTGCATCTCCGTTACTTACCTGGGAAACACCTGGCACTAGGATGCACTATGGTAGGAAGGCAAGCCAGCAGAGGAAGGGTGATGCTTTGAGCAATGTTCTGATTAGAAACCTTGGGTCCTGCCATCCATGTGGATGTTACTTTGACACATTCCACCTACCCAAGCATTGTTGTAGACCATGTACACCCTGAAAACCGTATTCCCTGATCGGTGTGGCCTCTACCAGCAGGATAATGCACCTGCACATAGCAGAAATGGCTCAGGCATGTTTGAGGAGCACAACAATGAGTCTGAGCTGTTAACCTGGCTTCCAAATTCTCCAGATCTCAGTTCACTTGAACATCTGTGCTGGACAAACAATCCCAATCCACAGCAGCCCACCGTGTAACTAACAGGACTTAAAGGATCTGTTGCTAACATGTTGGTGCCAGATACCACAGCACACCTTTAGGTGTCTACTAGAGTTAATGGCTCAATGGTTCAGGGCATTGTTGTCAGCTAAGGGCAGACAAACACAATATTAGGCGGGTGGTCATACTGTTATGCCTGAGCTGTAGGCGGTTGTGTGTCCTCTAAGAGTGGGCGTGGCTTAAGGAGGAGTCAGGCAGGGACACCTTTTTGCCTCCACATGAGCCCAGCCCTCCTACTTATTCTACTTATATGATTGTTCTTCTACTCACCGGCTGCTAATACCTTTCCCTTACTTACCTGCTTTTCTGTTCCACATGCTCCTCATACTTACTATCTGACTTTTCCAGACCTGTGAATCTGCCTGACCCACTCTTACTGAGCCACTTGCTCAGCACCTTAAGAAGACTTGGGAACTCCCCTGTCTTGCGTTGCCCAAAGATACTGACCTAAATGTAACCCAAACCTTACATGACCAATATCTGAACTAGGGATGGGTATTGATAAGATTTTAACGATTCCGATTCCATTTTCGATTCTGTTTAACGATTCGATTCTTTATCGATTCTCTTATCGATTCTTATTTTTAAAAAAGGAGAACACTAGAGTCGATTAGCTTAGAACTTTGTTTTTTATCTTCTCTTTGAACAAGATAGAAATTTAGGAGTAACATGGCCTTACAAACCCAACAGTGAGATCTTAAGAGATCCACAGCCTACGGCTCTTCAATGGGGTGCCACAGGGTCCCCAGGAAAAAAAAAGTAAATGTAAAATAATAAAATAAATATTCTTCTGTAGCAATAACAAAGTATAACATAAATTATTCTGTAGCAATTACACAAGAATATCCAGAAATGTCCCTGCCTACAATTAAACACATTCACTTACCAAAGTGAAATCGGGGGCATCTGCAAGCCTTTGACCACAAACTCAGTCACTGCTCGGTGACATTCGTCTATCCTGGCCTGAAAGGAGACGCTACCGGTAGACTGCAGCAAGAACTGCCAGCATCTGAGCCAGACGCTGTCTGTCTCATCACGGTCACCTAAATGCACAGTAATGGCAGGTTTTGTAATAAGGCAGCTAACATCATATGCACTGTTAGTTGATTATTTACCTGCCGCATTAACGGGAGAGGACGTGCAAACGTTACCGCTGCTGCTGGGTTGAGATTCATGAGTCCGGAGCGGAATTAAAAACACGACATTCATTTAAGGTCATCGCGTGTTTTGTGAACAAATGCTTTTGCATATTCGTAGTGTTTCCTCCCTTAAATGAAATATCTACTTTGCAAGTATTGCAAGTTGCCCTGTTGTCATCCGTTCTCGTAAAGTATGACCAAACTTTTGAGCATTTGAGCCGCTGGCGCCGTGTTTCCTGCCGGGTAAATGACGCTCCGCAACGTGGTGACGTCATTCGGGGCGACTGGAATCGATAAGGGAATCCAAGGAATTGAAACAGTGGGAACCGGTTCTCAACAAGAACCGGTTTTCGATACCCATCCCTAATCTGAACGTTAACTGTTGTTGCACCTTCTTGTGTTCTGTCTTTGAGTCACTCAGGTTTAACCTTCACACATTTGTTTTTTAAATTACTGCCAGATAATTTGAATTCAATCTAAGTGTTTCACACTTTAGATGACAGGATACATTAAAGAAATATCTATAACATACCAACACACATTCAAACATGCTTTCACAAAGCCGCATGCCAAATATTTGTATGAGCATGACATTTGATGGCATAAATAAAATTTTGACGTTAATCACTGGAATTTTGAGAATATGTTTTTTTGTAGTCACAGGGAGAAAACAGCTCGTATCCATAAAGCCTCGTTAGAAAAGCTAAACATAATCCAGTAAAATGCTTAAATTATGCAGCTGTGTTAAAATAGAAGCTGTGTGTGTTGCTCTACATGCTATATTGCAAATGCATGAGATTTCTTTTGTGCTTTTACTTTAAAGGCGAAGTCACTTGTCAGAAACAATATAGCTTTCATTATTAGTTTTTCAAACAGCAGAGGTGACACATACGATATAGAATAGAAAGTGTGTGTGTGTGTGTGTGTGTGTGTGTGTGCGAGGTAGGTATTTGGTGTCTGGATATGTTTTGTCAGCCACGGTAAATTTTTGTGTCTCTGTCACTGCTGCTTTGTCATTTTCACGCAAACACAAAGTCGTGATGAAAAAGAAAAATGATGAATAGTGATAAATGAATGACGATTATAAATAAATTGTCTCAACAGAATATAAATTAAAATTAGACTCATTTCAGACTTTAATTTGCCTCGATTATTGCACCGCAATGAAAAGTACTCATCCTCCAGGTGAACGGAGTCGCGTCCCTGCTGTGCCCTGATCGTGTATTCTCCCCCCAGGGGTTGGCCTACTGCGCATCCTGAACCTGACCGTAAATTCCCATCAGTGTTGAGGGGTTGACGCTTCAGCTGTCAGGGAGAATCATGGGATGGGGTGGGGGGGAGGGGGGGCAGAAACTTACACTAGAAGATCAGGCCTCTAAGGGAAGACGATGCAGTCAGGATGGGTTGCACGAAGCGTAAATCTGCCTGGAATCCAAAGAGGCTCAGAGGCGTCAGCTCTGCGGTCTGAACACGTAACAGGCAAAATCTGTGTGTAAAGACACAATGGGTGTGTTTAAAATGTCTGTATGACATATTGCTTCTTGAGATTGTCTTTCAGTGGTAAATAAAAAGGTCATTGTACAGCAGTTCAGCAGTGAGACATTCCTGTTTGAAGGTACACTTTGATGTTCTTGGGGAATCCATATACTTTCTTCTTTAGCTCAATTAAAATTAAAACCACTCATGTCTGTCCACTTAATACAAAGCTACAGGCCAAAGACTGTTAGCTCATCACAGCAGAAAGAGTGAATCAGTGGCACATGGGAGAAGTTTGCCTGCAGGGCTTTCTGGCAGAAAGTTCCTTTTGTTATTTTCAGATTTCAGTAGCAGTTTAGTCAGGTTAACAAAGTCTTAGAGAGCGTGTCTGGCAGAAAGCCTTAAAGGCAGAGTTATCTCATGTGTTTAATTGTTCAACAGGCATATTTATAATGCAAACCACCAAATCGACCAAGCAGGTCTGCTGCCTAAATCTAACCAAACCGTGTCTGAAAACTGAAAACGATTTAAAGAAACCTTTCTTCCAGAATGCCCTGAAGGCAGACTTCTACCACTAAACCTTAGCTCACTAAGTTCTGTCAAAAGGTAACACAGTCTGATCATCAGCACATTTAAAGATGACCAATAAACACTTCATATATATATATTGTTTGTTTAAAGAGTTCAAAAGGTAGAGCAGATGTTGTCAGGGTTAATCTGGGAGCCAGCACAGAAAAATGTTAATCACTTGTAGTGTTTGTAAGGTTCAGGTACATCTCTTGACATCAGCTGTTTTAATCACTGTTAGAGTGGGATACACTTATCTACAAGCTCCCTGAGAGCTTTGTTATACACTCACTGGACGCTTCAGTGACACGTTGCTAGGACTGGGTTGGAGCTCATTTTGCCTCCAGACTTTAATTCCTTGTAATACAGATTCAACAAGATGCTACAAACACTGTTGACACGACAGCATCACTTGTTTCACGGGATGATATGTGGAAGCAGTCATCAGAAGATGCGTGCACATGCTCAGCAACAATATTCACTCTGATGCTCAGTTTGAACTTCAACATGTCGCCTTAACCGAGTCCCAATGGCTACATTCTTTGACTTGTATCCATTTTCTTCTGTTTATCAAATTTAGGGTTGTGATTGTTCTAAAACGTATCCCTGCTGAGGCAAAAGGTTGGTGGATTTGAACCCAGTAGCACACACACACACACACACACACACACACACACACACACACACACACACACACACACACACACACACACACACACACACACACACACACACACACACACACTCCAGTGGATGCATCAGGGACATCCAGGGTTTAGTATCTTGCTGGGGATCAGAAAACTGACCTTGAGATTGGCAGACAACCTGCTGCACTACCTGAGGCACAGCAAAAGATTTCATGGCTTTTATCATAGGTCTAAAGATGTGGTTCTATCAGGCAAGATCAGATGTGTCAGTAAATTTCAGAACTGCTGGCAGGTTTTTCCTCTTTCTTTTTTTTTCTTCTTTTAAATCTTTTAGGTCTGGACAGAATGAGGTTAGAGGTTTCCTTTATCCTAAGTGGGGCTGCTTGTGCTGAGATGGGAAAAAATCCACATATTTCCCCAAATGTGAAATTATTCTATAAATATATTTATCAGAAAGCTTTCTACTACTTTCTTTTACAATAAGTTTAACACTGTATCAGTCTGATAGAGTCAAACATCAAAAAACTGCTTAAAATCACAGGAAGTTCAAGAAGAAGAAATTTTTAATAAGGAACTTCCACACTTTGACAGCACTTCAGATATTAAGCATATTAAAGTCAGATGTAATCCCAAAGGGGACAGACAGTAGCTCCTCCAGTGGCACTTCAGAGACATTTTTTCCTTTGTGAATAATTGATCAAGCAATGGAGGAGAGGTGAAAGAGAGAAAATGAAATACACCAAGGTGCTGCTGATCTCATTTGTCTGTTTTTGTAAAGACAGAACCTGCACATTAACAGATTATCTTTGGAATAAAATAATAACAGATTGAAAGTAATATTTTGTTACAGAAATATTTCTCCCTCTCATATGTAACTCTCTTAAAAACACATGCATTCCTCTTTGCATATCACATTATCCAGTGACTCGTTTTTGCTTGATTAGGTTAATGAATGCTAAAGTTGTGTAACAGTGTATTTATCTTACTTTTCCCTCCCCGTGTTTCTTTAGGGCTTCTCTACGCGCACTGTCTAAAACTCTAACGTTCATGCCTATCGTGTTCTGTTACAGTTCACGTAGGGTCTTGAACACACAGGTCATGTCCGTGATTTTTCTCCTTCTAGCGGGTGTTAGAAGTCGGATCCAGTTAGGACCAGTGCTGACATGAGGGTCACAAACACAACTGATAATGAACATGAACTTTAGGACCTCTTCTCTCCGAGCTTTCCACCCTTCCTCGCACGCCACCTCCCCGCACCCCCTCGGCTTAACAGCACCTCCTGACTCAGACAGAACTCATTGGGGTGCTTGAGAGGAAACGCTGAGCACCGTGACGGACACAGCGCATATAACCCAGCTCCACACCTGGGATATGAATTAGCCAATCAGAGGTTAAGTACTGTGGTCATGGGCCTGATGACAAAGCTTCACCTGGGATCACAGCTTCTCGACCTTCAGGGTCAGCCTGCAAAAAGAGGCCAGTAGACGAGTGGAAAAGAGAGCTCATGTCTCAATAAAGTTATGGTTTAAGACGACACTAAAAATGAATTTATTGTCACAGTCTGTGACAGTCATTTTGTTTTCTTTCTCATAGGTGTATAGGGGCATCCCTGACCCAGTTTCGGTCAGCACATCTGTTTACATATTGTCTCATCACCTTCTCGGATTAAAGGACCAGCTTGTCACCTTTGTGGTGGTAATCAGGCTCTCAAATTGTGAGTGATTTTTGCTTGCGTCTATTACATTGTTGTCTTGTTTCTGCTTCTAGTTAAATGCAGGTGTGAAATGACAAGGAAAACACAATTACTCACCAGTCCTCTCTTCTTTCACAGTTCTCTCTTCTTGCATCCATGCGCAGAAAACCTATTAGCTGGGTTGAAGTAGCCTGTCTCCCTGCCTTTAACTCCTGTTAAAATAAAAGCACTTAAAACTTGTTTTGGTTTAAAATGGTCTGCTTTTGAGTCCACCGGTCCTGTAATACTTGAGATCACCACTGCTTATTTTGAAGAGATGTGTCTTTGTGGACTTTGGATAGCAAAGGCTTTGATAGCTAACCCGAGCTGGCTAGCAGGTAAATGAAGTAGCTAGCAGGTAAGCATGAACTGTTTTATTTAGCAGTAAATACAGCCATAACGAAGCATGCTATAAGTAAACTAGGCCAGCGTACCTGCAAATAAAAAAATAATAAACTGGATGGATTCGAATTAATCAGAATTTCTTTTGCTGGGATAATACTTTTTCATCGTGGGCCATAATATAATCCCTTCTTAACCAGTACCACTCGTGTCTCCCCATTATGCACCAGTATGGCATTATAGCTTTGGTGTTTCGGTACACCATGTACAACAGAAAGAGATTGGCCTCCAAGAGATAATGGTACCACTTTGGATTGAAGGATTATAGTTATGCAACCACGGCATTGTTTGCAGCCCGAGCAGGATGAGGGTCAGGCTGTGGAGGTAGAAGCAGGTTGGTTGAAAAGTGTTTGTCATGATGGGAAAAAAGAACAAAAAACCCCCCATCAAATATCAAAAAGCACCATGGAAAAAACCAGGAGCAACACAAACACAATCCAGAGTAACCTGCAGACCACATTTTTGAAATTCCCCCCTGGTGAGAGTACAAAGCTACAAATTGTCCACACCAGGTTGCAAAGTTACCACGATAGGTTTGCCAGCTAGGAACCCATGGTTGTCATTATGTTTTGCATTTTGTTATATATTTTGTTGTCATTTTTCTGACTTTTTTAAGCAATAAAAAACACTTGCCCAGCTTGTGGTCTGGGCTCAAATAACCCCTTCATGGATCGCCACACTTGTCCCAAAACCCACCTTTTTTGGGATAAATGAGCCTTGCCTGTGACTTTGATAAAAGGACAAATGAGAACAGTATGGTTGGAAACAGCTGTCCCAAAAAACTACCGTACACACAGATATATATGAGGCAACCATTAAATGGCCTAACTGAAAAAAGACCGGGTACAAACTCACTCTCACTTCATTCTTTCTGCTTATATACTTATTAAATTTTCATTACCTGACAGAAATAATTTAAAATATCAAACTACTCCACACAAATACTAATATTTTGAAGCGAGTTCTTAAAGAGAAAGACTTTACAATCAAGACTTTAAGGCTGCTTAAACATTTCAACTCCAGCTAAAAAGTTCATTTACACTTTCTTTACATGCCAGTCACACAGGACGTCATATATTCACACATTTGCAACATATATTATATTTACACCAAATGTTGGTGTAATTGATCTGCTAAACTGTTACTGTTATTTTGATAATATGGGGTAAGGAAGCTCGAGGTCATTGTGCTCTAATGCACAGTGCGTAGGCTGGAAATTCCTAAGAGCTTTTCTGCACAGTCTGGAAGAGTGCCATACGAGGCTAAAGTCTTGAACAAACAATGGCTCCTCTCCGTGAGCCAACAGGAACTCTGAGACAGTCAGCAGCAGACGGTATCACGGGCCCTGCTGCCCTCATGATAGCATCTCCCTAATCTTTTTGGCCTGGCTCTCTCCAGTGTGCAGCCTATAGATTCAACGGTGGTCAAACAAAGCAGAGAATAACGGTCTCGTCAGCTAAGCTAACAGACGGGTCCTCTCACTCGTGCCCTGAGCTGTGGGTTAGAGTAGCGTCTTGGGTTTCAAAGGCAAAAGGGGAGGGGACACTGATGGCATCTGCCCTCTCTCTGGTGGACGGTGCAGGGATTCAGTTCAAAGGCTCAGCGGCTGAAGTGCATCAATTAGCGAGGGGAAAAAGCTGGCTAACTTGCCAACTCTCTATGACCTCAGAGCATTACATTATGAGGCACACTGAGAGTGTTGCACACTGGTCAGGCAATATCAATAGCCCCTTGCAAATGGACTGGTATTGATGGACTGGCTTAAAGGGTTGTTCCTGCAAATGGATGCAAAGAATAATACAGAGCGTTTAGCATGGAGAAACGAGGAAGAAACACTAGCAAAGGGTGGGCGGCTTTTGCCAGCTGTTTGCTTGGTTGTTCCATCACTGTTTCAACAGGTCTCCATTGTAGTAAACACTAAGAATGACCCTGTGCGACTTATCACCTGACATCCAATGGCAATTTAGTTTGGAGTGATCCGAAGGCCCCTCCTGATTGATTCTGTCCTCATTCGGGGGAGTGATGGATTAGCCTTTTGCCATTTGGCCGGTGCGTGTTTGGGGCTGTATCCCCTTCTGTCTGCCAGATAGAGCCACTGATGAAGAGTTAGAGGGGGCACTGGCCTTGACCCAGCAGCAAATGATATGAAACCCCTTGTCTGGCCAGTGAGGTGAGGCGCTGACCCCACTGGCCTTAGCCTGTCTCGCCTTCAGCTCTTATTCATGTACTTTATGACTATTGCCTTGCATGAGAGAGTGGCACCATGAGAGGCATTTCTAAAAACTGGATTTTCTTGCATAAAGAATCCAAATAGAGGGTGTTTTTTTAAAGCAGTCTGAGGGATTTCTTTCTCGTCTTTTTGTCCTTCTTTTTTCCCTTTTTGCCGAGTCGCTTTGATGTTAGAGCCTGTAAACGATATGGTGGAGCATCGCTATCATGAATATCACACTGCCTCTGGGAGTCGGGGATGTAGCCAGCGATAACACAAAATGAATCCAATCATCAGCAAGTGTGACTGCAGTCATGGCAACCTCAGGGACAATGATCCACCAATATTAGTTTTTTTCTGAAGTATCTCAGCCAAGAACAAAGCGTGTTTTGTTACATTGAAAATTACACTTTTGAATAACAACAACAGCAGAGTTTTCTAGGGCAGGATAAAGTGTCTGGCTCCAAGAGAAACTAATAGGATATTGATGAATGTCAGTGTTGACGAGCGGGAACAGGAGCACTGCTGCGCTGTATAATTGGTTATATGGGGTTCTATCATTAAAACAACAGATAGGAAGGGCACACGAGCTTCGGCTGGATGCAGGTAATAACACGATAGCCATAAAGTCACAGTGGGTAAAGCGCACAGCCATGTCCGGCTCAGCTGTTACGAAGAGCCTTTGTTATTTAAAACCGATGCTTTATCCTGCTGATTGAAAAATGTAGTTGATGTGATGGTTCTTCCAATGGCGTATCATCCAAAGTCAACATTATTTCACTTGAGCTTTGTGAGGCATTTTCCTCCAAACTGTCTGTGTGACTGCTTTAATCGTCAATCCAGCAACAAAGAAACACATTTTAATATCCTTTACTTCCAATTAGTAATCTTAGATTTCTTGTGGGGCTGTACGTGTTTATTTTTTTATTTCTGATCTCCATAATGATACACTAAGAGCTTAAATATTGTTAGATATCCAAGGATGATGAAAGAAGTGTGTGTAGATAATATTAGGACTGTAGCATATCTGTCACGGTGCGGCATGGCACACCATGGAAGGAGTGGGGAAGGAGGACCCAGGCGCGGTGCTCTACGTATAGACAGTGTTTATTTACAGAGGGTGATATCAAACAACAATAAATCCCCGTGTTTCTCCCCAGACTCCCGTGTCGTGTCCTCCAAGTGCTCTCTGCTCCCGTGTCTGCACTCCCGGTGCTCGCTGCTCCTTAAGCCCTCCACGCTCCTCCTGCGGGAAACAATAGCGGCAGCAGTCAGGACACTGAACAATGGCAGGCATACACTACACGACCAAAACCTAAACTGGGTAACTAACGTGGAGTCCCAAGCAAATGATCCCGCGTCGGTGGGAGCTCCAAGACTCTCTTAAGTAGCTCCCCCGACGAGGCCTGATCAGCAGCAGGTGTGTGGCTTCGGGTGTGGCCAGTCCCCTTGCAGGGCCACACCCTCCAGGCCTGACGCCGCCTATAAACAAGTGCTCAGCCACCCACACACACATATACACAAGCACAGGGAAGGGGGAGCAACACCAAAATACACAACAATAATAATAATAATAATAATAATAATAATATAATACATGACTGCTCAGGGATCCTGGGTCGCCCAGTCCCAGGACCCTGACAATATCACAATCTATATCTGCTTTGCAGATATAATATGGATAATAGTGAACATTAATTAAATACATGGCTATATGCACTGCATACCAAGGCCATAATATTTTAAATACAGCATCTTTTTACATCTAGGGTTGTAAAAGTTTTTTTAATAACACACCACATCTGCCTTAAAACAAAAACAATTTGAGTATGTAATAGTCAGTAGATCTTCAATGTTTTAGACAATAACCATTTGAAATACACACACTTGGCACTTCATTGGGTATACCTTGCTAGGGTTTGGTCCTCTTTTGCCTTCAGAACTGCTGTAACTCTTTGTTGCATAGACTCAACAAGGTGCTAGAGGTTTTGGACATGATAGCTTCACATAGTTGCTGCAGATTGTCAGCTACACATCTGCTCCAACAGATCCCAAAGGTGCTCCATTGGACTGACATCTGGTGACTATGGAGGCCATTTGAGTACAGTGAACTCATTGTTCATTGTAAGAAACCAGTTTGAGCAATATGACATGGTGCGTTATCGTGCTGGAAGCAACCATCAGAAGATGGACACAATGTGATAATAACAAGATGGACATAGTCAACAGCAATTACTGACCTGGTAATGTTTAAACAATGCTCAGTTGGTATCAGACCAGAGAACATTTTTCTGATCTCCTATTATCCACATTTGATGAGCCAGTGAAAACTGTAGCTGGCACAAGCGGCACGTAGTGTGATCTTCTGCTGCTGTAGCCCATCTGCTTAAAGTTCGGCGTGTTCAGAGATGCTCTTTTATAATTAGTTACTATATTTGAGTTACTGTTTTCTTCCTATCAAGTAAAATAAGTCTTAATATTCTCCTCTGACCTCTGATATTAACGAGGCAGAGCATTGCCAGTGAGTGGATATTTTCTCTGTATACCCTAGAGATGGTTGTGTGGAATAATCTTAGTAAATCAGGAGTTAATAAAATGCTGAGACCGACCCATCTGTATGCCACAATTATGCCATGTTCAAAGTTTTTTTTTTGTGCCTCACCCTCGCTTGCCTTTTTTCAATTCTTTCACTTCTTCACTTCTCATTAGCACATGGGGATCTACCAGACCCGGGAGCCGCTGCCAGTCCCCATCAAGGACGTCCCCAAACTGCAGCTCAATTCTTCATTAAGCTATATGTCTTTATCTACTAGAAAACTCTGCCAAAGCTAAAATCAGGATGTGGGCCCAGCTAGTGAAATGCAGACATGTTTAAGTTACTACCAGGTGACTGGCTAAATAGATATTGGAAAGAAGTTGAGCATGTTTATCTAATAATGTGACATAATCATGGTCACATAATCATTATGTGAGTCAGTGAAGAAAGGGATTCTTTCAGGCCTAATTTCATTAACAGTATGAGAGTTGAGCACATTGTCCAGACAAAAACGAATATAGATTGGTGAAGTCAACAAACAAATGTGGTTTATTATATTCGTTCTTCATTTTGAATATTCCACAGAAAACATGAAGTGGACATTTAGAATGTCTTCCTTTTAAAATGCAGATGACAACACTTTTCATGATACTGATGACGTTTATGTTAACTCAATTTTAAAAAGTCTTTACATTAAGATTTTTTTTCATTCGATATTTTAAATTGGATATTGTCTTCACAGCAAAACTCACCTTTAGTGGTTTTAAAGTTTCAAGTTTGGCATCAAGTCTGGCCATCAGTTCAGATAAAGGCATGGCAAAGAGAAGTGATCAATAGTTATCCCACTAGCTAATCATGGCGCATCTATAATTCACTGTGATATTAAATCAGATTTGCGGTGAAGTAGTTATGGGGTCAGCGCCAGGTGGTGTTGATTTGTACAGCTGCTGCATATCTGTTAATCAGCTTTTCCTTTTTTATGCAGCAGAATGATGGAACCTGGAGACATACACACACTATGGAGCAGCCATGCTAGGCTGCACACCAAGCCCAAGAAAGAGAGTTATCTGAGGTGTTGTTTAGAGTGCACTCTGCCATGCTGGGTTTAGCAGAGTACACAGCTTTTATTTGTATGTGTGTGTGAGGGCAAGAGCAAGTAAAATAAACCGTTGCAGTGACTGGCTCTGTGCTAAGGAAGGACCCATGGGTACTAGAATCCTTGTTGCAGAATGCTAATTTTGCCTAGAAAAACTATCTTTCACTATAACTGAAGGCTGAACTACATGAACTAGAAGCAACCTGTCACTCAGTGATGCAAAATCATTGAGCATCAATACTATTTATGTTGGGAGGGTTATCAGTTTTAATGAAAGAGGAAATGGGGACAGCGCCGGGCTATAAACTTTTTTATTTCTGCTGTAAAGCTGTAAATACATTTTACCATTGAGCTGGTTCACGAGGAAATCAGTAGTTAATCTGTTGACTTCCTTTCTGGAGGCAATGACTAATATTTTAAAGGTCATGGTTTAGCAAGTAGGTATCCAGGCCAGTGGCGTCTGTATCTTTGGGCATAATTCAAAAGGACATAGGAGGGCAGATTAACTCTTTTTTTAAGTTAAATAATAGCTAAATCTTTGTTAGATGGCAACATAATGTTAGATGGTGATGTAATGGTATAAACAATGAAAGGTGGTGGATTAGCCAATTGGTCATGATCAACTCTGGGCTGGACCAATTACAATACATCCGTATTGAGGGGGAAAGGAACGCGATTCATCCCGGACTTCAGCTAGAATGAAAAAAAAGACACAAAGCTGGAGTTATTCTGTCTTTATGCTGTCAGCTGCATCTTCTTCTCTCATTCTCTCCCCTCCCTCTCCTGTTGCTACTTCAATCATGAAACTGATCAATGATCAGCCGATCGTCTCTCTTGTTTGTTTATCTCCCACTTTGCGCCAGAAAGAGGAAACCAGCGGATGTCGCGCTAAACAACAGCAGCACGTTCAAGCTTGATAAGCTGTTGTTAGAATGTATTTAATATTACTTTCTAGTATCAGCTGATGTTTGCTGGAGCCACAGCTGTAGAAGCTGCTGCTCATGATATCAGTTTGGATATGTGGTGAGAGGGAAACATGAAGGTGATATAAATCATACATATATACCAACAAGACAGTGTACATCACTGTCACAACAGCGTTTGTTTTAGTTCAAAGGCTTTATGGTTTTTCCTATAATACCTGGTGGTGTAGTCAGCCGATTTTTTGTCAGTTCATCCTTATATATTATATTTAACGCCAGTGACCACCCGGTCAGCTGGTGGGTAACGAGCATCTCCGAAAACATTAGAGCACTTATGCAAATATGTGATGTCTTGACAAATCGAGCAGACATTTGAAGTTTACACAGCACCATTCTCGCATGAAAATATCTTAAAAGTTTATTTTGTGACCCAGAAAGAGTAATATTTCAAACTCCGCCACTCTGTTTCCACTGCCACTGCCTCGTTTGAATTTTGGACGAAATGGATTCTGGGATATTGTATTTTTCAGCAAACACTGAAATAAATTTTTTGCAGGCAGCTCAATTTTTTTTTAACTAGCGCTCAGAATAGTGGCACAAAAATAACGCCATAGTCATAAAGGGATGGACATGGTCAGCAACAATGCTCAAGTTGGCTGTGGTATTTTTAAAGGGTGCTTACTTGGTATTGAGGGGCTCAAAGTGTGCCATGTAAATATCCCCAAGCCACTACAAAAACAACAGTACCAGAATACAGGCTGAGCAGGTCCTATAGTTTTTGCAAAATTCTGAGCCTACCACAAAAAATTAAGACTTCTCAACAACTTAGCAACTTTTTTCAGTCTTCTGTTGACTCATTTTGATGAGCTAGCACAAACTGTAGCCTCAATTTCCTGTTCTTAGCTGGTCTCCTGCAGCTGTAGCCCATCTGCTTCTCCTTCCCCGTTTTGGGGTCCAAACTTAAAAACTGTGTAAATTCTTTCATCTTTAATAAAATGATCAGTGTAGCTGCTCTACCAGGTGTAACAGTTAAGTTTGACATCCAGGCATCCATGAAAACAGGTTTTATGAAATTTAACTGAGTTAGAAGTTAGCAGGGAGTTAGCTCGATAGTTTCCACCTAAACATAATATACACTGTTTTGACTGAGGGATTTCTGAAAAAAATAAAAAATACAGCTTTGCTATCACTTCCGACATAAATGAAGTCAGAAAAATAAACAGCAGTGACTTTTGTGGGGTTACTGCAGCTGGGCTAGCTGGTGTATAATGATGTGCTAGGTGGCTAGCTACAGAGCTATGGTTAGCATAATATAAACACATTAGCACAATGAAGCTGAAGGATGAATGCTAACTTTTTTCCACTTTATGAAAGCTAACTTGAGGGTTCCCGATGGCTCAAATTAATGCAAATATGCTAAACCATATTTGCATTAAGGAACAGTTGAGTACAATGAAATTTAATGAAGTGACTGGTGAGTGAAAAATTAAAAATACATGGCATATGTTAGATTAGTGTGCTCTTTCAACATTTCAAAGAGTTTTGCTTAAAAAGAAAAATCAAGATGATTAATTCTAATGTTGTAATTATGTTTTTGAGATTAGAAATCACAAAAAAATTACAAGTCAAATTCTTACCTGGTCTTAAAGTAGAAGTGAGGACAATTTTGGGGGATAATAAAAGTTGTAGCGTGGTTCTGTGCTCACTGACACTATCACGAATTAAACCAAGTGAAACCCCTTGAAGAACTCAAGTTTGTGGCTTTATTTTTCACCTTTCAGAGGTTGTTACTTTGCCTTCTCTAGGAATTACCTCAAAGATCTTGAAAAAAGAGGACAAAGATCTCAAATATTTTCCGCATAATATGATATAACCCAAATAACCACCAGCACCTTTTGACTTGAATATTTATGATTTTCTGACTTGGTTGAAAGCAATAAATTAACTGAGATTTACAATTGATCCCTACAATGTTGACAAATGGGCCCAGAAATGTGTGTGGCCCTGAAATGTAAGTGAACCCCGAGATTCTCCCTTTTGACACTCGCATGAATTATTCTCAACAGGTTGCTCTCCACACCTAAAACCCTTCAGACTAGCATTACTGTCTAAACACAAGTGAGGGTAATTGAGCACTGATAGTTCTGCTTCTGCAGCATGCCAAGTTAAGCTCCAGGCACTTTAATCCGGAAGGTGCGTCGGTGTTGTTGGTATGCGGAGCTGCCTCGCGCCACGGCAAAAGGTCTTCTTAAAGCAAACTGCCACACATGTACATGAACACACGAGTCCTACAGCATGCTTGGTGCTGTGCCTTTCACTGGCCCTGAAGGTCATCACCACCTGTTTGATTCAATAAAAAATCTAGTATTACTGTTGTGGAAGTTATTGGGTTTTGAGTTTCATTGTGTGAGTGTAATAGTAGTGCAGGTGCATGCGGGGAAATGGTCCGATGGGTGTAGTATTATTGATAGGAAAGCATCAGTCTGAACTTTCGAGCTATTTCATTTCATTGTCCCATGGTGGGGGGATAACCAGGATGGCATTTACTGAGACAGTGGTTTTGCAGAGAAACAAAAAAAGAGGTTAATGGTGAATATAATGAGTCATAATCCACTGCAAAAATTAATTGTGGATCCAAAATAAAGGTCAGGACAGGCCTGCCAGCTCACACAGAGAGAGAACATCAATTGCTGTGAGAAGAGAATATCTTTTTCCAGAGAAATTCCCTGGCTGAGGTTTTAGGGAATGGTTACCCTTAATGACTTAATCCAAGTTCAGTCTCAGTGGTTTCAGCTCTTTGTATGTGTATGTGTGTCTGTGTAATCCTCACTGTGAGATGGAAGCCCAGAGCTGACCTCATTGTTTGGTTTCACAGGGTCTCCGGGGGCCCGGGGAGGTTCTGGGGGCTGGTCCTTACAGCAGAGTGGTCTGAAATACTGACATGCAGGCCGAGGTCCGTGGGGACTGCCAGCCCCAGCTCCTGTTACCACCAGGTTAGTCACGCTCTGTGAGATTTATGTGTGGAACAGTAGTGAGGGCTTGGGTTGCACGATACCACCAAAGTGTCGCGATATTAATCCCCCCCTGCAGAAATGAACTTGTAATGCCAAAACGTCTGAGTATCATAGATTTGGGGTGACTTTTGACTAATACAATGCATCACTTTTCCTGGAGACACCAGATGGTTTAAATTATGGAAGGAAAGTATGTTTTTAATTAGGTCTCTGCACTTTAATTAAAGCAGTGTTAGCCTTTTGGCTCAAATGGCATTTAGGTGATAAAGCAAAAATAAGGCAGAGAAGAGACAGAGACACATGATTCTTCATTGGTCTGCAGATGTACCAAATATCAGAAAAAATCCCATTAAACTGCATTATTAGCAAATTCAAGAAATCGAAACCAAATATGTTCATTAAACAAAACCGTGGCCTCATATGCTTGTATTAAAACTGGTACATTTTTGCTTTAACTTGTAATTATGATATGAATGTTGATTGCACAATGTAGTGGAACAATGGCACCGTCTGTGTTTAGATTATTTGCCTGTAAAGCTTCACTTTCACCGTGCGCGTCTGTCTGCCGCTGGGTATGAAATCTCCTGGGAAAATGAAGGCTCAATTGTGAAGCCAAAACAGGAAAAGGATAACATTTTTGTTTTTACCCAGTAGCTATCAGCAGCTTTCCTCAGGTAGCAGTAATGGTGGATGCTATAACAACCAGACTAAGTGTGGAAACTCTACCCAGGGGAAGGAAAAGAGGCAAAACAGGTGAACATAGAGAGTGATTAAAGCTGAAACTAAAACAAGAGCAAACCTCAGACAGGCATTTTCTATACCGAGACAGCTCTGGGACTTGAGAAGTTCAGGTGCAACATCCACTGAGCGTTATTTCCTCTAGATCAATAAGAAGTTGGCAAGACCTGGGTTGTTTATTGCCAGTTTAAGGTGGAGACAATAATAACTACAGTGTATTACACACCCTTGGCTGATATAGCCCATAACAATGCATCATATCCCTCCTCTGTAAAGTAGCTAGTGACGTTATCTGTTGAATCGATTAAATAGAAATTGAAAGTTACTATTTATATAAAGAGCATATTAGCAAATGCACTTTGTTTCATCACATTTTTACATTAATGGGGAATATAATCACATCACATTTAAACCCAGTAAGATACAATAGAGTATTATTTGAATTTAAATGGAGGTTTATTGAATGCAAGTGTGGTACTAATGGCAAGTCCACGGTGTGCACTGCCTAAGCAATACCTCTCCATAATCCCCCCTCCACCAAACTTTACCCTTGGCACAGTGCAGTCATGGGAACTGCAAAACCCAGATTCATCCATTGGAATGCCAGACTGAGAAGCGTTATCCCACACTTTGCATTGTGCTTGGTGATATAAGGTGATAGCTTTTTTCACAACTGGACATGTTGTACAAGTGGCATCCTATCATGTGCCATGCTGGAATTAACTGGTCACCTGACAGCGACCAATTATCTCAAAAATGTTTGGAGAAGTCTGCATGTGCTTGATTTTAAACCTGGGGCCATGAAAGTGTTTGGAACACCTGAATTCAATTATTTGGATGGGTGAGTGAGTTTTTAGCAGTATAGTGCTTACTATAATAATACTTCATCTATCTGAAATTACAGTTTTAAGGACTGACTTTAAATATAATCTTTTGGTTAAAAGAGCTAACTCTAGTGTATTTATTCTCAATTAATGCACCAAATCTGTCAACTTCTACTAATTGCAGAGGTTAAAAAAAACTGGCACTGTAAATCCCTGGAATGTTCACTTTGCATTGCTACAAAAGGCATTTGAATGAATATACCTCGGATGTTGATGCTGACACATACTGAAACATCATAAATTGCAGGCATGCAGGATGCACCAAGACCACAAAATTCTTTTCAATTTGAAATTAGTTCAGCTTAAAGTTGTTACTGCTCAGCGATTCGGCCGTTGCCCAACTGAGGATTTCAGGCAGGTTATAACAACAACCCAACAAATATCTAAAAACATAACTTCATGTGGAGACCACACAGTTAGATAACTGGATTGGTGCAGGTCGTTTTTAAAGCAAGCACTTGTCCTGGATGACATTTGGACAGGCCACTAGTTAATGTGTTGTTTCACACTGTTTAGCATTGATAGGGTGGGCTCGTGGTGTGGCTCACCTCTCTGGTGGCTGACCCTGGTCCATCAGGGCATGGGGACAGGTGGAGAAGGACCTCCCATACTCAGCCACAGACCTCCAGTTGAGAGCAGTTACTCCTGTTTGTCGAGGTAGATGATTAAAATGTGTTTTGTGTTGGTGCAAACAAATTTTTAAACCTTAGCATTTCATATATTGTAAGCTAGTCTGTTCCCATTGATGAGGAATGCATTTCCTGAGTCTAAAACATATTTTGGGGGATGTTAGTTTTTTGGAAGCTGGATTTGTCAGCCGCAAGTGGCGGCTAAACAAAAGCTGTGTTATTACACCTCAGTCTTTGTGTAGGAGGTTTTAGCATCCCCATGCTACACAGCAGAGTCATAAGGGATGCACAAACACACACACATGCCTCCTGCATGGATGCAGACCACAAACAGGCAGCATAAACAATGCTGAGTCTGCCTTGTGTTTTATCTCCTTGCCACCCACAGTTTACGCCAGCAGGGAGCTGAAACCTTGCGCCGCCCGGGGTTGATCTGTAAGCCCCCCGGCTAATCACCATACCCGAGCCGATCACAGAGCATGGCTCCAGACTATTACAGCTAAACCTCTCTCTGGCTCCCAGTCAAATTATCAAAACACAAACTTGTAACTTTAAACTGCAATCGCGCATTATTTCAGTTTCCCACCAACCCAGTTCCGCTGCAGGCTGAAAACGAAGCCAGCTTTGTCTGTTCGTTTGCCCCTTTAGAGATTGTTTTAAGAAAGCGGTGCTGATGTTTGAGACCCTCGCGCTCATTTGGACATTCTTTGTGAGTGAGGAGTTCCTTTGGGGCCAGTGTTTGAGTTTTGAGTCATTTCTTCACGGCTCTCAAATGGAAAGAAGACGATCATGACGATGAACAATAGGAGGAAATGGAGTCATCTTGGACCAGTGATTCCCCTTTTTTCCCCCTCAGCTTTTCTTTGGCACCAGTCTGACCTGCTCAAGCCATTCTTAACAGTGCTTGACAAAGGAATGCAAATCCATCAGGGAAAGGTTATTAACACCCTGAATTCATCACCATAGTCATATTTTAGTCCCAAAAGGGATTATTTGCTGTTTCCAGAGCTGTTCTTGAAGTCCTGCCCACTCTTTCTGTATTGCACTGAGCCAGATGAAAGGCGTCATCAGTGGTTGTTGGTTGTGTTTGTCGGACATGTTTTCCTTGATTCCCTCTCCCCGTGTGGTCCCCACTGGCCTGCTTTCAAAAACACACTCTTGAGCCTGGGGAGAGGTAATGACTAGAAAGAAGAGGCCCGGCGTGGCAGCTGCACATGTCACAATACTGTTCTACCAAGGAGCACAACAACACCAAGAGGATACTAAAATCTTTCTTATCACTACATGTAGACATATCAATGTTGTGTAGTAAGAAGATTATGACAACACTAAATTGATTGATTTGCAAGTTATATGTAGTTATACGTTTAAAGTCACACTTTATACATTTTAAAAAATCTCTCCGTTTAGTCAGGGTTGACACAGACCGGAGGGAGCAACTACTACTCCACATCTAAAGGAGAGGGCTGATGTGGTTTGAGGGGTTTGGACATTTACGATGTCTCCTGGACACTTCTTGGGTGACGTGTTTTGGGCATGTCCAACTAAGAGAAGACCCAGGACACAATGAAGAGATTATATCTGTCAGTTGGCTTGGTAATGCCTTGGTGTTCCCTTGTAAGAGTTGGAGGAGGTTGCTGGGAAGAGGGAGTCCTTGGCGTCTCTACTTAGACTGCTGACCCTGCAAACCGGATGGAAAATACTTCTCTATAGAAAAAAAAATGTGTGCACGAAATCAGATTCACTGTAGGTATCTATACTACCACACCTCTTTATGAATCTGGATAAAGTGCCCCCAGGTGGATATAAGAAGGAATGCCGTCTTTAGACAATTCTGGATTAGCTTAACTCTTTAGACCTGAAGGTTAGTGCCATTGTTTCCATAAAGTGATCATGTCCTATCATTTTATAGTTTCAATGATTTCCAACTTGTGTCATGCCAGGTCCCAGTACTCAGTTTCCAAATCTACATCCACCTACATAATTAACTTTACTCAGTATACCATTTTTTATAGTACAGTTACACATTTAACGTAATATAAACCAGTATGTTATTTTCCATGCTCATCTGCTCCATGTTAACTAATGCTTACATTAGCTGTGTGATAGCGATGTCCACTGAACTGACAATTGAGCAAGTGGACCAGACATGGTCCAAAATCCACGAGACAGGCTTGAAGTTTGTTATACAGCAAGTGTAGGCCAGATGTGGCCCAAATGTCACAATGACACTTGTCCCATCCATGGAGTCAACACCCTCAGTCAAGGCCAAATGTGCAGATGTGAGCCACATTTGGCAATCTCCCGTACTTGGGTTGCTATCACTCATCATGCCACAGTTTTATCATGGAACACCACAGATAACAAGCTACCAGGGAACATGTCGTTAGCATTCATATCACGTAACAGCTTCTGCTTGTTAAGGCCTTGGGTGTATACTTTTAATACGTGTTGTCTGGTTATTTTTTTATCCTTCTTGTCAGCATGAGGTCCTCACTGGGCAAATTGCCACTAGATTTAGTAGAAGGAAGTAGCTGATGGTGGGTATATTGGGAGGAGCTATAGGACAACCTGGGTAAACACAACAGGGTCATCTGAGGTTCAAACCCAAGAAACTGATGGCAAGGGTTTCTCTGTTATTCTTTCTCCTCTATTTTTCAGACACATCTGAAATTACTTTGGGGCCAACATGGGTCCCAATATCATCTTTATCCTCCTGGCTTCCGACTTTTCCTCACACACACACAAACACGCAATAAAACTTTTCCATTACAGTGATACAGTACTCTGCAGAGTCAGTAAATGATGAGTGTATCTGCATTTGATATGTTTGTGCGTGCGTGTGTTACTGAAACCAGTGCACCAGGTGAGACGCTCCTGGACAGAATCCGTGGAATTTCAAAACCCATCTCCTCCTGAGACGAGTACGAAGATGATTTGCACCCATGAAGCTCCAGCTTTATATCACTGCAAAGAAGTCTTCACTTCACTTCGCTGTCCCCCCGGAGTTAAAGTTACATGATGAATGACGGGGCAATCAGATCAACTTTCCAATGCAGCGAGACACAGCCGCCCTTGAGACAGCACCGGAGGAAGAAATGTTTCACAGCGATGCCAAAGGGGCATCCAGATAAAGACGACGCAGATACAGAGTGTGCGACTCAAAAGATAACAACCGATCGGCAACAATACATTTCTTTAAGTGATCGCTTATCTCTTGGGCTTGAATCGATCTTCAAAACCTCATTATCCTGAGAGGAATATGAAGATGTGAGAGGAGGGGGGTCTAGGGGTTTGCTTTGGGGTGATGGGGTTAGAAGGGATTGGGGTGTCACTGCTCTGCTGAGCCTTCATTGAGCACTTGATAAATGCTCTGTAACCAATGGAGATAGAGTGCCCCCATAGCCAGGGCGAACATACAATCTTCTCAGCAGATTAACTCCCATTGATTTATAGAGATTTACCTCAGGGAAGAAAACAGCTGGCAAAAGGACAAATACCAGAACTGGCAAGACATAAATTCAACATAAGAAAAGCCAGCTTATTTGTTTAAAAAGATTATGCTTTTTGTCGCTGCTTGTATCCATGATCTTTGTAGCTGTAAAGCAGATGTAGGATAGAATTACTTAATAGGTGGTATTAAAAGCAGCAGGGCTATGGGACAGAAAGTCATGCATTTAATGACACTTTATTCCATGCATCGTGTTATAATTATTCCTGGCTGAACCTATTTTTCTGCTCAACATTAAAAAGGCAAACAGTTGTGCATTTATACAACTGCAGCCAAATTTACCCTCCTTTGTTTCTGTCTACTTGATGGATTTAAATTCGATCTGCATTCTGCTTTTATCTCTTTGCGCCTTGGAAAAATGTCAGACTCTATAGTTAGCACTTTGTTACTTTGCTAACTTTGTTTGTCTATTGCTTGTCAGTGATGCATTGTGGGTTTCTAAGAGCATTTTTCACTGAAAATATCTGCAGGTTTCGCAAAGTTTATTAGGCACAAAACCAAATCGATAAAAATAAAGAACTGTTTGGTTTTATTGCCACTTTAATTACTTATTTAAAAATTTTAGCAACCATCTAGTTTTTTCATCACATGGTAACTCGGGTTGTCTCGTGAACTGAAAAATAATAGAAACTCATTTAATTAAAGGTTTTAATTATCTAAATGTTCTAAATCTAAGTAAATTTTCCTTATAATCGTATTAAATACAAAAGTTTTTTTACAGTTTAGAAAATAGCAAGATGTTAAATCTT
The DNA here is from genome assembly GCF_057382095.1 of Aulonocara sp. 'chitande type north' Nkhata Bay. Lineage (NCBI taxonomy): Eukaryota > Metazoa > Chordata > Actinopteri > Cichliformes > Cichlidae > Aulonocara > Aulonocara sp. 'chitande type north' Nkhata Bay. Next base: position 26,275,550 of record NC_141360.1, on the reverse strand, counting down.
GTTACCAAATTTATCAAGAGCTGCTACAGATGACAAACACATTAAAAACAAATTTTCCCAGAATTTTGGTTACTTTTCAAATGTTGCCTGGGGGTGAATATTTCTTCTCTGTTGGTTAGGTTTTGTGAAAATGATATCCATATCTATGAAAAATATCCCTATATTAAATGGAACTATTTATTTATAGCTAGTACATCCCTCACAATCCATCAGGTGCATTTGCTAAGGATTAAATGCAGACATGGGAGTCTTAGCAAATATGAAACATTGCTTTCTTACAGCTTAGAATAAAACATGAAGAATCTGTAGAAGTGTGTAGTATTTTGATACTGAAAAACATATATTTCTCTTAAAACACGTGATTTGCTCTTAATAAATGGTTGTCAGGTCTGCAGTTTTGGGCTACTTTTAAAATTTGCTACTGGGTGAATTTGTCTTTGGGTTTCATGAAAATTTCAAAAAATCATATCAATATCTATGAAAAAATATCCCTGTGTTGAATGGAAATATTTAATTATCTGACAGCTTTAGGGGGAGAGTTGGCTGGTTTTCATTGGCCATTTGGTTTGGTTTTGACCCCAAAACCTGGCAACCTAGGCTTAATGAATCGATGTTATAGAAGCTTTCTAGGTTGTATGAACTTGGCACATTTCTCATTAATGTGTCATAGTAATTTTACACACTTCACCTCCATCACAGAGATTTAGGGAAATGAGGAAAGCACGACTCGGGGACATTTTCATCCTCACACACTGACTTGTTACCACATTAAGGAGAAATACAGCCGGTACATAAGCTGTCATTTTTCTTTATAAATGTTTAAATAAAGATGATCCATTTGAGTTTAGATGTGGTGAACTGATATATTGTTTATATGACAAATATTGATCAGCGTGGCTTTAACTGGTACCAGTGGTTATGCTGTTATATAGAGACCACACGTTCCAATAGACTTTATTCTGATCATGTGTGAAACGGCCTTCCTGCCAAGTACTGATTTCACAAATTTATCTGGGGCATTAATAAACCTGCCAGCAGTTAGAAGTCTCTGAGAAGGCTGAATAATTCAGGCTCAGATAGGAAGCTATTAAGTATAGATTATCTGAGAAGTTGAAATCAGGAGAGAGGAGTCAAAAGGTAGCTCTTGAGAAAGAAACTTTAAGGGAATCGCTTGGAAAGAATGTAGTTTTGTTTTGTCAAGCCAAATTAGCTCCCTTTTCTCTTTCCCATAACTGCTTCTCTTCTACCACTCACTATTAACACCCCTCCATTAAAGTGAAATATCAGATGCTCCCATGACATCAGCTTCCTGTTTTGGCCAAAAAGCCTGAATCTTTGCCACAAAACGTCCACTCAGCAAATGCTTTATTTTTGCAGGCTTATTCAGACAAAAAGCATAAAAGTTAACTGCACAGGCTTAATACTGGCCCTTTAGTTACTTAGTATCATATCAATACTAAAATTTGCAGTATTGCTCAGCACTAGTGTCCAGCATGGTGCTTCTGTTTTCCCAAGCAAAGCTTCAGACATGTTTGGGCAAGTCCAGTCATGTCACATCAGGGGACGTCCACTGAGTCACCTCACGGCACACAAGCAACATCATGAATGATGAAGTCAGGTTGCATTAATGTTACATTGTGCACAGTGTTAGAATGAATTAGTCTGAACACCTGCACATGCACATTAGAGAAAATTCATCTCATTCATCTCATCTCATTAAGTCACATTTCGCTTCAGGTTTAGATGTGAAATTTCTGTGACATTGCTACGCACGTCAATATGTTATCAGGGTGTTATGCTGTTTATTCTTCTTTTTGGAAATTCTTATATACACACACACATAAAAAAAACACCCAGCACGCCCCTGCGGGCGGTTTATCCTTCAAGCTCGGGTCCTCTACCAGAGGCCTGGGAGCTTGAGGGTCCTGCGCAGTATCTTAGCTCTTCCCAGGACTGCGCTCTTCTGGACAGAGATCTCCGATGTTGTTCCCGGGATCTGCTGGAGCCACTCGCCTAGCTTGGGAGTCACCGCACCTAGTGCTCCGATTACCACGGGGACCACCGTTACCTTCACCCTCCACATCCTCTCGAGCTCTTCTCTGAGCCCTTGGTATTTCTCCAGCTTCTCGTGTTCCTTCTTCCTGATATTGCTGTCATTCGGAACCGCTACATCGATCACTACGGCCGTCTTCTTCTGTTTGTCTACCACCACTATGTCCGGTTGGTTAGCCACCACCATTTTGTCCGTCTGTATCTGGAAGTCCCACAGGATCTTAGCTCGGTCATTCTCCACCACCCTTGGGGGCATCTCCCATTTTGACCTCGGGACTTCCAGGTTATACTCGGCACAGATGTTCCTGTACACTATGCCGGCCACTTGGTTATGGCGTTCCATGTATGCCTTGCCTGCTAGCATCTTGCACCCTGCTGTTATGTGCTGGATTGTCTCTGGGGCATCTTTACACAGCCTGCACCTGGGGTCTTGCCTGGTGTGATAGACCCCAGCCTCTATGGATCTTGTACTCAGAGCTTGTTCTTGTGCCGCCATGATTAGTGCCTCTGTGCTGTCTTTCAGTCCAGCTTTGTCCAGCCACTGGTAGGATTTCTGGATATCAGCCACCTCCTCTATCTGCCGGTGGTACATACCGTGCAGGGGCCTGTCCTTCCATGATGGTTCCTCGTCTCCCTCCTCTTTCTTGGGTTTCTGCTGCCTGAGGTATTCACTGAGCACTCGGTCAGTTGGGGCCATCTTCCCAATGTATTCTTGGATGTTCCTTGTCTCATCCTGGACTGTGGTGCTGACACTCACCAGTCCCCGGCCCCCTTCCTTCCGCTTAGCGTACAGCCTCAGGGTGCTGGACTTGGGGTGAAACCCTCCATGCATGGTAAGGAGCTTTCTTGTCTTTATGTCAGTGGCTTCTATCTATCTTCTATCTCCTCCTTTTATATATATCTATCTATATATATATATATATATCTATATATATATATATATATATATATAGCAGCTGGATAGCGTAGTGGTTAAACTACACGCCTTTGGAACAGAGGATCGCAAGTTCGATTCCTGCCTGGGGCGTCTGTATCCAGTAAGGGTCCTAAGGCTAGACCCCCTATGCTAAGCAAGCCTACCGCAGACATGAGCGAGACAGATAAATATGAAGGCATGCCGGCTCGGACGTCGCCCGGATCAACAAGGTCCGCGTCAGGTGTTGAGGAACCAGGGCACCCTGACGAAAAGTGGGCTACTGGAACAAGAAGGCATCGGTGGGCAAGGGACGAAAACAGGGCGTTGTTGGAATGCTACTACGCAAGTAACCCCGGCGGAAGGGGCTACATGAATAGGATGAGGGACCTATGGATTCTTCGATACCCAACATCCACAATGACGGCGAAACAACTAGTAGCTCAGTGTTCCAACATTCGAAAGAAGGGACTGCTCTCACAGCTAGAGATTGACGAGGTACAACACAAATGCTACGGCAAGGAGGAGTCAGGACGCCAGGTCAGGGGGGAGATATCATCACCCCCACCCGAGATTGGGTACATAGCCCCAAGTGCGATAGGAGAAGGATCGTTGAGTGCGAGAGGAACTGACCTGAAAAATAGGATCATGGCCAAGCTTGAAACCTGGATCCCCCGTAGCCGGTTACCAAGATTACGTGAAGTACCCTCAGAAGGTCTGCTAGATGATGTTAATGCAGCACTACGGGCAATACCTACAACCACGATTACCGACACTAACAAGCTGATCTACAATACGGCAGCAGTGATCAGTGAGATGCTTGGCTACAAGTTGAACAGCCACAAGGGGCAGTACCCTCCATGGAGAAGGAGGCTAGAGGGCAAGATCAAAGTAGCACGGAGGGAGGTTAGCCAACTAACGGAGTTGCAGAAAGGTGCGACAAAGAAGGTGCCTAAGAAATACAGCAAGCTGTCCATACCTGAGGCCTTGGAAACTGCCAAGCAAAGACTCACAGCCTTGGCCAGCTGCTTGAGGAGGTACACCAGAGAGATAGAAGGCAGGAGAATAAACCAGCTGTTCTCCACAGAACCAGCAAAGGTGTACTCTCAGTGGCAAGGGAACAATAAGAGAACAGCACCACCAAGGCTGGAGACGGAGCAATACTGGAAGAGCATATGGGAGAAGGATGCAACCCATAACGGCAATGCTCAGTGGCTAGTGGATCTGAGGGCAGACCACAGCGACCTCCCTGAACAGGGTCCAGTAACCATCACAGTGGCAGATATCCAAGAAAGGGTCTCCAGTATGAAGAGTTGGACAGCACCAGGGCCCGACATGGTTCACGCCTACTGGCTGAAGAAGCTGACTGCACTCCACGAGCGTCTGGCAGCACAAATGAACCAGCTGCTAGTTAACGAGAGACACCCGGAATGGCTAACTGAAGGCCGGACGGTCCTGATCCCCAAGGACCCCAAGAAGGGACCGGTCCCCTCCAACTACCGACCAATAACCTGCCTCAGTACTACATGGAAGCTCCTGTCAGGCATCATATCGGCTAAGATGAACAGGCACATGGGTCAATACATGAGCGGGACACAGAAAGGAATTGGCAAGAATACCAGAGGTGCAAAACACCAGCTACTGGTAGACAGAACAATCAGCCGAGACTGCAAGACCAGACTGACCAACCTGTGCACTGCCTGGATTGATTACAAGAAGGCCTATGACTCAATGCCCCACAGCTGGATACTGGAATGCCTAGAATTGTACAAGATCAATGGGACCCTAAGAGCCTTCATCAGGAACTCAATGGGGATGTGGCGTACAACACTAGAGGCCAACTCCAAGCCCATAGCACAAGTTACCATCAAGTGCGGGATCTACCAAGGAGATGCTCTGTCCCCACTGCTGTTCTGCATAGGCCTGAACCCCCTCAGTGAGATCATTAACAAGACTGGCTACGGATACCGACTACGGAACGGAGCAGTTGTCAGCCACCTCCTGTACATGGATGACATCAAGCTATATGCCAAGAGTGAACGAGACATCGATTCACTGATCCACACTACCAGGCTATACAGCAATGACATTGGAATGTCGTTCGGACTGGAGAAGTGTAGTCGGATGGTAACAAAGAGAGGGAAGGTAGTCAGAACTGAGGGGATTGAACTACCAGAAGGCAACATTGCAGACATAGAGGACAGTTACAAGTACCTGGGGATCCCGCAGGCAAATGGGAACCATGAAGAGGCCGCTAGAAAGGCTGCAACCACCAAGTACCTGCAGAGGGTCAGGCAAGTCCTGAGGAGTCAGCTGAATGGTAAGAACAAGATCCGGGCCATCAACACATACGCCCTGCCCGTGATCAGGTACCCTGCTGGGGTAATAGGCTGGCCAAAGGAGGAGATAGAAGCCACTGACATAAAGACAAGAAAGCTCCTGACCATGCATGGAGGGTTTCACCCCAAGTCCAGCACCCTGAGGCTGTACGCTAAGCGGAAGGAAGGGGGCCGGGGACTGGTGAGTGTCAGCACCACAGTCCAGGATGAGACAACGAACATCCAAGAATACATTGGGAAGATGGCCCCAACTGACCGAGTGCTCAGTGAATACCTCAGGCAGCAGAAACCCAAGAAAGAGGAGGGAGACGAGGAACCATCATGGAAGGACAGGCCCCTGCACGGTATGTACCACCGGCAGATAGAGGAGGTGGCTGATATCCAGAAATCCTACCAGTGGCTGGACAAAGCTGGACTGAAAGACAGCACAGAGGCACTAATCATGGCAGCACAAGAACAAGCTCTGAGTACAAGATCCATAGAGGCTGGGGTCTATCACACCAGGCAAGACCCCAGGTGCAGGCTGTGTAAAGATGCCCCAGAGACAATCCAGCACATAACAGCAGGGTGCAAGATGCTAGCAGGCAAGGCATACATGGAACGCCATAACCAAGTGGCCGGCATAGTGTACAGGAACATCTGTGCCGAGTATAACCTAGAAGTCCCGAGGTCAAAATGGGAGATGCCCCCAAGGGTGGTGGAGAATGACCGAGCTAAGATCCTGTGGGACTTCCAGATACAGACGGACAAAATGGTGGTGGCTAACCAACCGGACATAGTGGTGGTAGACAAACAGAAGAAGACGGCCGTAGTGATCGATGTAGCGGTTCCGAATGACAGCAATATCAGGAAGAAGGAACACGAGAAGCTGGAGAAATACCAAGGGCTCAGAGAAGAGCTCGAGAGGATGTGGAGGGTGAAGGTAACGGTGGTCCCCGTGGTAATCGGAGCACTAGGTGCGGTGACTCCCAAGCTAGGCGAGTGGCTCCAGCAGATCCCGGGAATAACATCGGAGATCTCTGTCCAGAAGAGCGCAGTCCTGGGAAGAGCTAAGATACTGCGCAGGACCCTCAAGCTCCCAGGCCTCTGGTAGAGGACCCGAGCTTGAAGGATAAACCGCCCGCAGGGGCGTGCTGGGTGTTTATATATATATATATATATATATATATGTATATGTGTGTGTGTGTGTGTATATATATGTGTGTGTATATCAGAATCAGAATATATATGTGTGTATATATATATATATATATATATATATATATATACACACATATATATGTGTGTATATATATATACACACACACATATATATATATATATATATATATATATATATATATATATATATATATATATATGTGTGTGTGTGTGTGTGTGTGTGTATATATATGTGTGTGTATATCAGAATCAGAATATATATGTGTGTGTATATATATATATATATATATATATACACACATATATATGTGTGTATATATATATACACACACATATATATATATATATATATATATATATATATATATATATATATATATATATATATATATATATATAAAACACAACTGCAAATGTTACATACATATATAACACAACTGCAAATGTTACATACATTTAACAAGTGCTCCAAAAAATCTGCAACATAATCAAGAATCACAGCAACTCAAAATACAAGTGGCACAGACCTCACATCACCTAGCTTTGTTTAGTGGGGTTGTACGGGGCGGCAAAGTGGGTGTGATTCATCACCGAGGATTGCTCATCTCTTGCTGCATCACTTGGGACTCACAAATCTGTCATACTGTGTTATTGAAATCTTACAGGACTACAGACAGTAAAAATACCAGACAGTAAAGCAGAAAGTTAGAATACACTGCGCAAATACACAATAGAAAAGAACTAGTGTGTATCTATCCACTAAAGTAATGGGCCACGTGCACATTACAGACTGTTTAAGGGGAGCTGCCATGAAGCTCCCAGTCTACAGTTTTTTTGGCACTTTGTGGCTGAATTGCTGTGTTTCCTAAGCATTTCCACTTTCCAATTATAGCACTTAGATTTGATGGTGGTTCTATCTCAAGGATAGAAGGACCCACTCTTTCGTAAATCTTTGTAAACCAGACTGTACGACTATGTGCTTTCTTTTAGACACCTTTGGCGCTAGGAGTAGACAAAAATTATTTCCTTCATTTTCTTGGTTTAAGAAAATGAGCATTAAGTAACAAAGTCATTTGGGTACTTGCAGCAATTTGTTTCAGCTTCTATGATCAGACCAATAATTTCTGGATCATCAGCAAATTTAATATTAAAAACATCACATGAGTTAGATCAGCATTCATTAGTGTAATGAGTAAATAAAACCAGAGGGGTAAGACTCCCCTGTGGAGCTCCGGTGCTGGTAATAATAGTAAATGGCACTGCAGCATTTACTCTAACACACTAACACGTATCAGCTTAAACAGTATTAAATGCAGATGTATAATCCATAAACATGGCGTGTATATACATGAATGAGTGGGAGTTTTTAAGAACTCAGCATAATTTCACACCACATTTTCGTCATTTCAAGTCGTCCTGTGCAATGTCAGTTTTTTCACGCTAAAATACATTAAGCTCCAGATGTTTTAAAACATCAGCCTAACACACAGTGAGGGGAAAAAACACCTAAAATATAGATAGAGTCAGTTGCCTTTTGGGAAAGGCTTTTTTACAGCATGCATGCCCAGTAACAGCCTGTGTTATGATCCTCGGACTCAGATCAGACGTCTAAAGGGACCAATAAGACCTCAATATTTGCTCAATTGCAGCTCATACAGTAGTTTCCTCCTGTGAATGCAGCCTTGTATGAGATGCAGCTGGAGCTGACTTTAGGTGTGCCTCTCTTGGCCTTGTGTGTAATAATGTTACACAGCTGCCGCTTGACAGATGTGTACCTCTCTTAGTCTGACTCACATGCATACAGATGTGCACTGAGAGAAAAAGAGCAAAGTTTTGCACCCCTCCTCTCCCCCGATTATCCTTCCACACCTTGTTGATGGGACCGGAACTTTCCTGGGTTTCGTCGGGGTGGGCCCTGCTTGACTCATGGGGCTGAATGAGAGGGGTCACGACCTGTGCCGTGAACTGCTTCCTGTTTCTGTTGAAGGGGTCTTCCGAGACCTGCAGTGATCACAGAAGAGGCTGAAGGGTAGTTGGAGTGCATCCGGTTTGAGGTGATGCTGCCGCAGTAAAAAACATACATCAATGGAGCAGTAGCTGGAACAGGGGAGAAGGGAGAGTGAAATGATGTTATTTACTGCTGCGAAGGCTACAGGGAGTCATACATATGCTCATTCATACTAAGAACAATGTGGAAGAGGGGAGATAGTGTTAGACTTCTGGGCTCTGGGTAACTTGATGAGGTAAGTTTTTCCACATTGCTGCTGACCAATAAATATCAATTTTACCTTTGTAATAAGTTGCAAACACTGCTGTTCCTCAAGTGGCCACTTGAGGCAGGCTCCAAAATCAATAAATATAAATATAGTCCCACATTAAAATCTCCAGCTCTACAGCAGAAATAACTGTATTTACAGCCCTACTGAAAACAGTTTGGTGATTTATAGCTAATTCCTGCCAGTGTGGTAACTGTATCAGGGTGGATTTTTAATATAATTTACCCATTTAAATTGACTTGAGGCTCAAAGTTGAGCAGTATTATGGCGTGCTCTCACCAGAGTTATTATAGTTTTGTATTTTTTAATTAGTTTTATTTCATTTTGACTTTTTGTTTTTAAGTCATTGTATAGTTTTGGTTGTTTTCCAGAGCAGATTTGCACATTTGAGTTTAGTTTTTATTGTATGAAAATGTATAGTTTTATTTTTAGTCTTTAACAGCTTCAGTGTTGGTTGTAGTCTTTTTAATTCTGGTCAACTCAAGTCAAGTGGCTTTTATTGTCATTTCAATCCTGTACAGTGAAATGAGACACCGCTCCTCTGAGACCCTAGTGCTACATATGACATGTAATAGTAAATCAACACAGGACTTCATAAAGTGCAACGTGCATTATTATTATTGTATGGAGTGCATTTGTCAGGTAAGATTTAGGAAAATCAGCAGTTGACTTAAAATCTTACTAAACATGTTCACCAGCACTTCATCAGGTAGGTTGTGATCAAAAGAGTCTAGTTTTTCCTTTTACTTTAGTTTTAGTTAGCTAGCTATGCATAACAAAGAAGTGCCCTGATGCATATTCACATTAAAATATGTTCTGTTGGGAATCTGTATTCTCCTATAAACTTTGGCTCCTCTTCACAACACCTACAATTAACACTGGAGAACAATTGTCAGAGAAAGGTGAGCAAGATCTGACAAATGATATGGACTGCTGTGCCATTTGAGTAGAATGATCTCGTTGTAATGTTAAGGAAACCAGTTTGGCATGATGAGAGCTCTGTGACATGGTGCCCTACACTCCTGGAACAGCCATCAGAACATGGGTACACTGTGCTCAGTAAGAGAGGTACAGGCTCAGCAACAAATTAATCAGGTAGTCTGTGGTGTTTAACAATGCTCGGTTCGGTACCTAGAGGTGTAAGGTGTACCAATCACTATCCCCTACACAATTACACCACCAGCAGCTTGAACTGTTGATACAGGACAGGATGGTTCTATGCGTTCATGCTGTTTACGTCAAAGTTTGACCCTAACATCCGAATGTTGCTGCAAAAACTGACACTCACCACACCAGGTTACATTTTTTCAGTGTTCTGTCAGGTTTTGGTGAGCCAGTGTGAGCTGTTTTCCTCAGTTTCCTGTTCTGATCTAACAGATGGAGCCCCGGTGTCGTCCTCTGCTGCTAAGCCTGATTCGGCAAGTTCGATGCCTTTCTACACACCTTTGTAATGAGTGGCTACTTGATGTACTGTTGCCTTCCTATCAGCAAATCAACAACCATGCCACATTCAAAGTCACATACATCACATTTTATTCCCATCCTGATTCTCAGTTTGACCATGTCTAAATGCCTAAATGTATTAAATTGCTGCCATGTGAATGGCTGATTAGATGTCTGGATAAACGAGCAGCTGAGCAGGTGTACCTAATAAAGTGGTCCGTGAATGTAGGTTTATTCTTTGAATAAAACATGACTCCAAACAAAAGTATTTTCATCAGGTGTGTCTCCACTGTGGTGAATTCCTCTCACAGTGAAGTGACATCGTTACATAGAAGAGGCCAAAAGTTACATGAAAAAACAGTTTTTATTATCACATTTACAGCTCAGAAAATCAATGTTAGTGTAGAAGTTTTATTAATATCATTAAGTGAATGATAGGACTGTAATTACACTGTAATTACACTCTTTTTTTTTTATATAAAGTACACATAAGCTTTATCTCCTAGCTAACAGACCCAGCTGTCCTATGCAATTTTATTTCTTTTCTTTTCTGGCCCCCTTATACTCCACCGACAACTGTCACACACTGATTTAGGATTATTTTTAAATCAGGAGCTGTCGAGGGTTGATGGGACGAGGATGGGATTTCTGTATCCCTGGAGGCCTTGTAAATCTGGACAGTTTACTACGGAGAGGGGGAGGAAATAGCCTCGCTCTCTCCTCGTACAAGCCCGTCAGTAATCCCACCACTTCCTCCTCTTCGCGGGAGGAGGCTCACGCCGTAATGCATTTTCTGTAACTAACAGCCGTTGTTTCCCGATTGTCACGCTCCCATCCCTTTCACTTGGAATGTGCGTGTATACTTGTGTGTGTAGCAGTAGGATAGGGTGTTAGGGTTTAGAGTTGGAGAAACGTAGAAAAGAAAAGAGAACGACTGCAGTGGAAGGTCTGGAAATGCAGTTAATATCAACACCAGACTCCTCCGTTAGAACCTCTTCCTCCTCCACACGGGCCTTTGCCCCATGACTGAGCCCTGCCAGCCGGGCGGGGTGCTGCAAATGTGGGCCTCCTGCTTCCGTCACGCTTGCCCCCTCTCTCTCTCTCTGTCTCAAAACACGAACACATGGGTGTCAAGTCCTCTTGTGCTGGCAGTGTCGAGCCCCTTTCAACAGCCTTTACTCCATTTAATTAGCCATGTCCCTTCATTTCTACACCGAGCACCCATTGCAGGCTGAAACACACACACACTCAGCACAGGATGGCACACTGAGCGCTTTTGGCAGCAGTCAAAGGGCAATCAATTCACAGTCATCTGTCTCAGTAACAATCTTCACAACCCTTCCTCACAGGTCTGAGTCAAGTAGCCCATGTGCTCCACAGCATTTAGAACCTGACTAGCAGCTCAAGTCCCTCACAGGAGAGCAACAGGTTTTGGGGAGCCGTGCCAGCATTACAGTTTTTTCCAGTCGCTAACAAGCGTTTGTCCAAACAGTTGTCACATTTGCAAAACTCTAAACACAATTAGCACAGCATCGGTCTGTTGTGGCCATACCATTCTTACATTTCATGTCGTGTTCACCCAATATGCAGTCAGTGAACACATTTCCACAATGCTTACATTTTCTTAACAGACAAGCTATACCTCCCAACAAAATTATGGACTGTTTTTGTAGTATTTACGAATGTTAACACACAACATCCCACAATAGCAAAAACAATATTCCAAACCGTAGATACAGTATAAAAACCTCTGCTTCTGCAATGATATCAGTACAAAAACAATATCAATATCAAAAATATATCTCAGCTGATAATAAACAAACAATTGAATAATTGACACACAGCTGATTTATGTTGGGTAAATTGGGCCAACGACAGCTTCTTCCATTCTGGCTTAGACTCAGTGGGGTTTATAAGGCAAGACCTTGAGGAGTGATGTTTTTGGAAACAAAAAAAAAGACAAACACTGTAATGTCTGGTCGAGGAAGAGTAAGAGCAAGGGGCCCAGGGAGAAGAGCAGGCCCAAGGAGAGGGCAAGGTAGAGGTGTAAGAATGCGTGGTGGTGGCATTCCAAGGGCTGCAAGAACAGTAGTCAGTGATGAAATTCGTGCCACTATCATTGACCATGTAATCAACCATGGTCTTTCACTAAGAGAGGCTGGTGAAAGAGTGCAGCCCAATTTGAGGCGGTCAACGGTTGCCTCCATTATACGCATCTTTCAACAAACCAACAGGTAAGTATTGCATTTTACATGGATTGTTTCTATTCTCACTTGACATGTCAATATTGTCATACAGTAATGCATATGTTGAATTTTTTGTCTTTCTAAAGAATGCAATGTCTTCCACCCTCTGGGGGAAGAGGAAAGCTCCTCAGTAATGATCAGGAGCTTGCCATTGTAGAAATGGTTACTGCAAATAATGCAATAAAACTGCGTGAAATTCAAACTAGAATTGTGGCGGACCATGAGATATTTGACAATATCGATAGAATCAGCCTCACAACCATTACGCGGACATTGTCCAAACACAGAGTGCGGATGAAGCAGCTCTACGCTGTTCCCTTTGAGAGGAACAGTGAGAGGGTCAAGGAGCTACGACGACAATATGTCCAGGTATAGTGTATATTCAATCCAATGTCCAGTTCTATAAGCTTTGCACTTTGCAAGTAGGTAACCTACACAATACTAGGTTACAGTACAGTATGGTATACAGTAATAACATGACTTACATAAACTTTGTTTCAGAGAGTTATGGAATTGGAGGCCAACCAGGCCCCTCATAAATTCATATACATCGATGAGGCAGGATTCAATCTGGCCAAAAGGCGTCGACGTGGACGAAATGTAATTGGAAAAAGGGCCACAGTTGATGTGCCAGGACAGAGAGGGGCAAACATTACCATGTGTGCAGCAATTGCAAATGCAGGATTACTCCTTCACAGATGTCAGGTTGGACCCTATAATACAGAGCGCTTGCTTGCCTTTCTCAATGATCTCCACCAGCGCCTGGTTCCAGAGCAGGGTCAGGAGGGTGAAAACATGAGGACCTTTGTAATTACCTGGGACAATGTGGCTTTCCATCACTCGCAAGCAATAACAACATGGTTTGAAGTCCACCCAAGACTGGTAAGTCTCTTCCTTCCACCCTATTCACCTTTCCTCAACCCCATAGAGGAGTTCTTTTCTGCATGGAGGTGGAAGGTTTATGACCATCAGCCACATGACCAGATGTCCCTCCTCGAAGCCATGGATGCTGGCTCCAGGGACATCACAGTTGACGATTGCCAAGGGTGGATCCGACATACCAGGCGATTCTATCCCAGGTGCATCGACTTGGATAACATCAGATGTGATGTTGATGAAAACATGTGGCCTAACCCTGAAGATCGCAGAGATTAGATGCAAAGTTTTTGCCTTTTTTTAGCCCCCCTCCCCCCCTTTTGATCTTGGCTTTTTGCTGTTGTTTTTTTGTTCAGAATGCTCTTGTGTGTTTCATGGATATTTTGTTCACTGTAAGCAATACTGTAAAACTTTCTCTGTCCTATCATACTGTGTTTCTACTGTACCTCCTGTAGTAAACAGTAAAGAAACATAAACTTGTTTGCTTTTTACTGGAATGCTTTTGAATGTGAACATTACTGTACATGTGGACATACAGTTACCAACCAAGACATTTCTGGTGTCAAAATGGTGGATTGCATGTTTCGCATGCAAATACCTGTAAAACTGAAACATAAAAGTCTATGCAGTTTTTGTAATGTCAATAATAGCCAGTATTTTGAAACCTGGTGTACTTTGATTGACTGCATGTACCTTGTGAAGTGAAAACAAGTGTTATTCTTTGACAGACTAATTTCATTTTGAGTCAGATTTATAGTGTTTTTGTACAGTTAGTGTGTGCAGAGAAAGATGTGTTCTATTTTGAAATGAAGAGTTAGTATATATTTAACAAAATGTATTTTTGAGAAGAAAATTATCCATTTGGCCAATTGTGTTTTGTAGGTGTGAGTCTGTGTTAAGAGTTTAGAAAAAGTATCTGAAGTATGGGTAGGCGCTTGTTAGCGATTGAAAAAAACTGTAAGTGATGAGAGCATTGACTATAAAACTCACCTGCCTTTCTAATGCTGGTTTTAGCAGGACAGGCACCACTGCAGGAGAAAATAATCCATCATTTTGGAGCATCTTATAAGTCAAGCGGTTTGAGAGGGAGCTAGACCTCTTCTGGGCCCTGGTTTCAGTAAAGATCACCCATGAAGGGAGACTTTGGTCAGCCATAGGTCTTTTTAGACCACATCAGGACAGGGCTGTTTAATGGTTTAAGCAGAGCACCATTTGGGAGAACGTGGTTTAAAAATAAGGTTGAAACATCAACTTCCTCAAGAAGACAGCATCATAAATGGAGAGATTTTTTATTTCTTGGTGATTAGTCATTCATTAAGTTTTTTGCCTCTTTTTTTTTTTGGCTTATGTTATAATAGATTTTTTTTAACTTGGACTTTCTAATAAAGGAACATTTTTGCAGTGCTAGAAAAGACATTGAGACACCTAGTTCAAAAGTCATAAATGACTTTGATCGCATTGGCACAGCTGGTGATTCAACGCTGAAATGTTTAATGGGTTATATCAGCTGATATATGATAGTGATGTTCATTGAGAGATCCTTTCCCCCCCCCCTCGTGTTCACTTCCCTCCATGCACGGAGTCATTTATTAGTCTCCTGTGCGTCTGACTGTGTGACTGGTGAGCTGCGGGTGGGATTGGGAAGAGAGACATGAGCGATAAAGGAGTAACTGGAAGCTGGTGAGTGAGCGGGTGAAGGTCAGATCTCCAAGTCAAATTGGCTGCTACTCAGTGGTGACAGAATCCATGGTCACATGACTTACGGGTAATAATTAGCTTGCTGCTTAAGACTGTTTGTGCTGACAGGAAGTGAACGAGTTGGTGAACAAATCTGAAAGAACTGTTTAGATTAAACTCTTTTCGCTGGGTTTTACAGAAAACAAACATGTTTTGCTCAATTGCGGTTTATTTCACACCATAAACATTTAGTAAACAATTAAGCAAATACAAGTAATCTGCAGGTAGTAATAAAATAAACTACTTACTCTTTTACACTACGTCCGCACCTACACGGGTATTTTTGAAAGCGCAGCTGTGTCGTCCACACGTAAACAGCATTTCGAATCACCAAAAACAGAGATTTTTAAAACTCATTTTTTGCGTTTAGGTGTGGACAAGGAATACAGAGTTCCTCATGCAATGTTAAAGGTATGTGCCTTTTTTCACGTCAGCTGTGCACCACGTTATTGCTTACCTGAGAAGAATTGCAGAATGGCAGATAAACAGTATTTTGTCTCTATCTTCAGGTTTTACACTCTTACATATAAACACGCAGTTACTGTCCCTCTATTTAGAAAGGCAGAGGTTCACGGTTTAATTCTTTTACATGTAGTTGTTTTTTTCCTGTGTAATAATATTCAACATTGCTATCAATAATTTTTTTTTTAAATGCCTCTCTGTGCAAAATGGGTTTAAAAACATAAACAACTGTCTGTCCGTGATTTAGACAGGGGGAACAAATCGTGGCAGGATCAGCCTGATGTTATTTGTATCCCACTGCAACTTTACTGTATAAAGAGCTAACATCTCCAAAATGTCAGGAGTAGTTAGTCATTACAACAAGTGTTTGTGAACTAAAAATCAAGAATGTGGGATACTGTTTGTCTGTGATTTGAAGAGCCCAGCCCGTGCCCCCGACGAAGGAAAGACCAGTTCTGCAGGGGAGACCTACCTTGGCACTTGTGCAGGTGAAACCAAAGGGAAGATATGCTTCACCATATTTTCTGGTCTTTGGCTTAGAATGAAGTTGGTTTGGAAACATATTCAGCTATGCTTCATCTCCTGCTTTGCGTTTGTGTGGGCGCCCCGTGCTAGCAGTGTCCAAGCGTTGTTTTGTTTTTTCTCTTTTCATGCCGCGCCCCCCCTGCAATGGCTCTGCGCCCCCCCAGGGGACAGGCCCCACACTTTGGGAAGGTCTGGATTCAAGGAATCATACAAACTTTATTCAGCATCACCATCATACACGGTGGGGGGGGGGATGCTGCAGGACGAGGGCTTATCATCGTCTTAATAACAGAATCTAGCATGACTCAAAAATACAGCTTTTGCTATAAGTTATTGGTCTCATTTAAGGTGACGACATACACTTTTGTCAACTGCAAAACTTTACAATGAAACATTGGTGCAATCATTGTTTTGAATTGAATCTGGCTGTCATGCAGTAATGATAAAAATGAAAAAATAACTTCAAAATAAAGGTTGAACCGATGCTAGTTTGAGATTGTTCTTGAACACTGAAAGACTGATGTTTTCAGTTCGTTCATTTCAGTCTTTTAAACTAAATGGTGTATGACTTTACTGTTTACCGGTATATTTTGTTCCTGCAACGTCGATGTGGAGCACCCCTGATGTCGTACAATGAAACTGTAGTACTGTCTGCCAAAGCAAGACAACCAGAACACTATAAATAAATACTATATATACTGAATAAAACATACACAGTATGTGCAGAAATATATGCTCACAAGTTACTAATTAGAATAAGAGAGCCTTTTTCAGCTTTGGTTTTCAGAAGAGAATTTTTTATAGCTCACCTTTTTGAATTTTAATGAAGCTAAAAAAGATCTTTATAGCTCCACAGTCGCCTTGATTGACAGGGTGATGCCATCACATAAGACGTTGCAGCTGTTGCTTTGCTGACTGGAATTACTGAATCGTACCTCTTGACCATATTTATGTATTGAGGTAGTAAAATGTTTAGTGTTTGATGTTATTTGTTACTATCTTTTCCTTTATGCATGACAGTGAGATGCATTGCTGTTTGCTGCTAGTGCAATGCCTGTAAGCAAAGTTTTCTACAACACAGTTTGCAGATGGCCTCTAAATGCATCAAATGTAGGTAGCCATAAAGTTACTGTTCTGATAAGAAGACAGCTATAAGTGAAACACTCCTCAAACATCTGTATGTTCAAAGTGTGTGCAGAATTGGCTATACTTGATGATACAGGTCATAGGTCATTACATAATAGTTTTGAACACTGCAGTAAAAACAGCCCAGACACCCCAAAGAAAGCTTATCAACTAACTCAGCTCCTGCAATTATGTGTGATTACTAAACACGCTGTTTAACAAACACTTTTCCTTGTGCACCGCGATGAGTCATTCATCTCAAAAAGAATACACGGGTGACAATATAAAGCAAACATTTCCATCTCCACTCAGGAAAGTTTCTCTCATTTTCCTTTAATCATGACTCTAAAAGAAACAACAACAAATGCGGGGAGAATAAAAAGATAACCTCAATACTTCAAAGCTGTCTGCAATCCCATCTCCTCATAATCTCCTCACCAGTTTTGCCCAAGAGGTGATGGTTTTCAGTGTGTTTTCACTAAAATAGATCCAGGCTGACACCTGAGGAGGGGGGATCACTGCAAGTCCTCTGCAGGTTGTCGCAGGGCATCAGAGTGCCGCAGTCAGGGCTGAAGGGTAAAGGTTGAATGGTGTGAGAGGTAGCCTGTGACCCCCTGATTTGGCTCGGGTCTAACGGTCAAGCTCTCGGGGGGGAAACCCCTGCATGACCCAGCTCACCCTGTGTGCAGTGCCGCAGTGCCACCGACACACTGCCTGCACAAACACGAAGGAAGTAAAAGAGACAGAAGGCGTAAAGAGGTGAGGCAGATTTTGATGGGAGACAAAGGTTCGGCCGTGCGGGCCTACTGGGACTAATTCCGCTTTAGTTCAAGTCTAGGTTAAATGCGTTGGGAATGAGTCAATGCTGGCTGCAGAAAGTGTGACTAACAGAGCGGGTCAGTAACAGGGAGCCCTTTTCTGGCTCCTTTCTGACCAAAAAGAGGCTGAGGGGAGGGCCAGAGTGAAACAGATGAGATGAATCCATCATCGGCTCCATATTCTCACTCAGTCCTTAACGGTAACAAAGTGTACTTTGAGGGGATAGGCGAGTGGGGGAGCTGAGTGGAGCGTGGGATTGTGGAATAAACAAGAGATTTTAAAGATGTCATCCAGATTTATGGCAGACCTCTGAAATGGTAATTTTGAACATTTAGGTGGCTGCTCATTTGGGATAATTGTGCTTTTCCACAGGCATTTAAAAATGCATTACACAAAGTGAACCGATATACTCAGAAACGCTTTGCACACACCAAGTGCTTTTACTTGCGCTTGCAAAACTAACACTATTAACAGACAAATACTTAGCGGTGTTTCCACTCCAGCAAAGATCTTTTATAGAACTAGCAGGCAAATGACCCCAGGCACGATCTCATGTGCATGAAACCCTTGTTTGGTGTGTCAGTTACAACAAAATCACTAAAGTAACAGAGACAAATGTAACAAGCCGCCTCATGCATACAGATAAAAACACTCTTTTGTTATAGGTGGAGGAGTTTTAACACACAGAAGGACCCAGTAGAACCTGAATTGTTATTGGTCAAGCAGGCTAAACTATAAGCCTAAAGGATATGTTAGCTTTCTGTCAACAGTCACGTGGCTGCTACAGTTTATGAAGGCCCAGCTTGTGTCACAATCAGCTTGTCAGCTCACGGTTAGTGCAGCGTTCCAAAGAGATGTTCGTGTGCCCTCACTGTGAAACACTACACTACGATGCAAACACCCTTCCAGTGGACTACAAGCTGAAAAACATATAGCAGTAACAACTAGTCATCCATTCTATTTGCAGCTTTCAGCAAGTCGGTCCTTTCTGAGGGTTTGCAGACACATGATCACTAACCATGTGACATTAACTTGTCCTTCATTTTCGACATAAGACGATCTCTGTGACAATCTAGGATCAAGTGAATGTAGTGAAATCGTAAAAGCTTTTTCTTCAAAGTCAAAGTTTCCCTTTAAACATGTTGGTTGCATTGCTGAGGCACAGTTTCCCTAGCAACCGGTGGTTGTGTCACTTCCAGTGGACGTCTTGAGTAATGTGTGGATGACATATTTCCCTCTTTAAAAAAAGAGAACAAGAGATGACGTTTTATCAAACTCACGTTTCATATTTTATGAAATCGTAAAGTATTAGGAGTATGGCCATGGATTGGTGGTGGATACATCTTTTTAGTTGGTTCTATAGTGTAGTGGTAATCACATCTGCTTTACACGCAGAAGGTCCTGGGTTCGATCCCCAGTGGAGCCAATGACAATTTTCATAAGTCATACTAAACTATAACCAAAAAGGATTTGCTTACTTTCCTGTCGAAGGTGCTGTAGTTTCTGAATCCCAAGTGTGAAAAGTCCAACTTATACTTGTATGTGGTGCTCCACTACAAGATGCTATCCTACAGCTGTCTTCCTCTATGGAGAAATGTATAACATATATAAGAGACAACACTATTAAGGAGGTTGGCTGATTTAAATAAGAGATGATGAATTTTGAAGAATGTTTTTGGTTGCAGGACGAGTTTCTATTGACTGATCCAAGACAGTGTTGCTAAACGTCTTTAGGGGAAACTGCATGTATAAAGTATATGCACACAGCACATCTGTTTAGTGCTGCAAGAAGTGAACTTGGTATGTGTTGTTGGCGTGTTCTGATTTTGCAGAAAGGCAAGAAGCAGATGCAATCATCACCACTTCCTTTAAAAGAAGGGAAAAGATGCAGGTTAGCCACTGTTTAAATAGAATATTAAAACACAATATGACAATATGCTCTCTCTCAATATTTTATGTATGTTGACAGTTTCTTGCATCTTTCTACACTCTGCTTAGACTGCTTTGCCTGAAGAATTGTAAAATATTATTATTTCTATAGTTGTTCTATAAATATTTACTATTACTGGTCAATGACAAATGGCAGTGGATTTTTTTTAAGTGTTTTCCTTTAGTGAAAGTAGCATTACATGTCTATGTAAATGTCCTTAGGATGTACTCCAGTACATTTAACTTAAAGTGTTAAAGGTAAACATACTTAGTGTTCAATTGCTTAATATTAATGTAGATGTTTAAGGATAGTCTTATTTTAAATGTTTTATAGAATTTATTTTATCTACAGTATGAATTGCTGTAGTGAAACTGTAAAATGTGTGTCTAGCTCATTTCCTTCTTAATTAAAGGGGGGAAATGCCCTGATTCTGCTGGAGGTTTCTTCCTGTTAATAGGGAGTTTTATCTTCCCACTGTCAACA
Source organism: Aulonocara sp. 'chitande type north' Nkhata Bay (assembly GCF_057382095.1). NCBI lineage: Eukaryota > Metazoa > Chordata > Actinopteri > Cichliformes > Cichlidae > Aulonocara > Aulonocara sp. 'chitande type north' Nkhata Bay. The sequence goes on along the minus strand of NC_141360.1, from coordinate 26,255,163 downwards.
AGTGCTTGCTCATTGTTCAACAAATTGTTGGGGTTTTCTCACTATTATTAAAATGGCAAAAGCTTAGATGCTAAAAACAGGAACCGATTGGTGGTGGCCATCTTTTTATACAGTTTATGGTGCTGGCTAAGGGTGCAGACACAGAGATGGGCAGTTATAGCAAACAGCTGGTTAGCTTTGCTTATCATAAAGACTGTAAACAAGAGGACGTAGGAATCTACTGGAATTTAAAAAAAAAATCACAAATTAAGACCTCTGAATGTCATTTATTTAAATGGATGTCAAAACAACAAAATGCAAATCACTTAAATTGACATTTTTTTTACAGAAGCACAAACTATGAAATAATAAAATCTACAGGATCTATCTGGGAAGCTGGGTGACTAACTCAGCGACCATCAAAACTGGTAAACCAAAAACTGCTAATTGTTTTTTGTTTTTGCACTCTTTGAGTCACAAAGGAATAAATGGGAGTTCTTTAAAAGTTTTACGCAGCATAAAAGAAATAAAACTCAAAGCAAAAAAACAGAGAAGTTTATAGCAGAATTTAAGCTGTGGTGTTACTGAATCTTTGCCTTTACATGCACCCAAACAGAGATCGGCTCCCCTCAAGGACAATGCAGCAGATAAGCACCTAGCCCCTCATTAACACTCTCAGCCCAAACAGCAGTGTGTTGCCTGGCTGGACAGCATTTCATCTAAAATGAAGCCAACATTTGTTGCTGCCTGCCACAGTCCCTGATCTTCAGCCTCTGGAACCCTCAAACAATTGTTTATTCATTTCAGGGAAGAAGACTGGACAAGGATGTGACTGCTACAGGAAGAGAAAGGAGAGCAGTGGACGAACATCCTTCACTTTTGTTTTCCATCTTTTGGCTTGCTGTTTTGTTTTTGTTTTGTTTTGTTTTTTGCATTTCCAGAAAAAATGCCAAAAACTAGGCTTGAAGCCGATTTTCTAAGCATACATTTGGGTGCATTCATATGCTTCCATGTGTTAATTGCACTGTGTGTGTGTCTGTTCATAAAAGGCGTCACGAGGAGAGGAGGGCATAAAGTGCAAGTGATGACAAAATGCATCCTGGCCTAACACCTCAGTGTTGGTGTGATTTGGAGACCTAGCGAGGCAGAGGTGTTAACAGAGGAAAAGCAGGTGGTAGGCTCCACTGTGTGTGTGTGTGTCTGTGTGCGTCAGTGCTGGGCCATGAAGGAAGAAACCCCACACGCTCAATTACACAATTTAAAAGATTCATAAAAAACTGTTGTGCAAAAATATTTCAGACGCCTGTTGTGTTCTGGATCGAATTTACTTAATTTACCATCACAGTCCTTCAGAGGGAAAAGAGGGAAAACAAACCAATACAGCTGCCAACATAGTGCACATTTGCTTTATGTGATACTTTGTGCGCTAAAAATTACAATAAAGTTCACACTGTAGGAAAATTCAATTCCTTTTCTTAATTTTCTGGAACCATGCATGGATTACTTGCCTTTACACGCACCTCTACTAAAACCATTATATACCATTTTTAAATAGATAACCGTGCACAACAAAGTCATTAGCAATCCTAAACCTTTATGAAAGGTTTGGATTCTGCACGGCTAAGCGTAGACCATATAAAAAGCCAAAGCACAATACAATAAACTCACTATGTAGAAAGCTAGTCGTCACTTGATTTATGATTTGTTGTTGTGTTCATTTTGTAAGCATTCGTCCAATTTAAAGTGAAATATGTAATGAAGCTGGGCATGTTTGACAGTCTATAAAGCTCATAATACAACTCTGTTTTTCACAAGTACATAAAGCATTAGTAAATGATTTATTCCACTTTAGTAAAGCCATTTTTGACAGATTGAAGCGTATTAATACAACAAATATATATATATATATATATATATATATATATAGCCAGCAAAGAAAGCGTATATTTCTTGTCAATTGTCCCACTGGGGAGTGAACCCAGGACCTTCTGCATGAAAAGCAGATGTGATTACCACTCAATATAGAACCAGTACATAGACATATCATCACCACCAAGACTTTGTATGTGAAGGCCAAAAAAAAAAGGAGAAAAACAAAAGAAAGTAGTTTGGGAGTGAATCACTAAAGGTCTGAACTTAAATCTGATTTACATGCTTTGGGGATGACCTTAAACAGTCTGTTCATGCTAGGATACTCTCAAGTATACCTGAAAGTTTTGATAGCCTTTCATTCACTTATTAAATGAAATCATCATTTAAAATCTGCTTTCTTTTTGTTTTATTTACTCAGGCTATCTTTGCCTTATATTAAAGTTGGATGATGTGAAATGTCAAAGTTCAACAAAGGACAAAAAAGAAAAACATTTTGACAGTGCTGGAAGTGAAGGATTAAAATTGAGTTTGAGAAGTAAGATGAAAGGAGTCCAGATTCAGCTTCAAGTGTTACTGAGGAGTTATTAATATTATTATTTTTTTATACATCCAACAGGCCTCTGTGAGAACAGCAGATAAAATAAGCTCGGGAACCACTCTCACAACTTACTGTATGAAAAGTAGTTTATGTTATGACAGTTTACTCTTCCCTTTGCAGTCTATTTAAACAGTTATGCACGGTATACACATTATTGTGGAAAAACCAGAGATGGAGACCAATTTTGCCATTAGAGAGAGAAATCAGGTGCAAACATTGATCCCAGCCCAGCATTTTCCTCTTCCCACCTCTGTTCCCTACAGCTTTCTGCATTAACTGCATTAGGTTAGTCTGTGTTCTCAGGCATTTCAGAAAACAGCCATTTCCACAGGTGCAGTATGTCCCTGATGTAACATTATGGCCTTCAGAGGTGAGGTTGCAGGCAGGGGCAGAAAATAAACAGTAGTAAACAACAGTAGCAGTAGGGAGTGGGCTTCCCTGCTGTGTTGATTATTGGAGGGCTATAAACAGGCCTGATCCCCTCTGGGAGCTCTCCGAGTGGGAACGACTGTTGCTGACTGCCTACAGAGAGGCCAACAACATCTGGGCCTCAGCTCAGCTCATCATGCTCCCGTTGCTGTGCAAGACTCGGGTGTGCCTGTGCATCGGCTCTGGCGGGAAGGAATAAACACAGATAGCAGTAACAAGCAGTCAACACAACCTGAGGAAACAATGCTGCAGTTTTATGTAAAAATACCGTCCCGGACAAAAACTGGCTACAGAGAAGCAGGCACCATGTAAATTGACTGCGCAGGGTATTCTTATCACAGTAAATAAGACTGCAAAATTACAATAAAACCACCAACCAGGATAATGAAATCTGAAATTTTGGCACACAGAGCCGGGCTTCATTGTTCAGCATTCATCAAATCAGTGTTGGGACACACTGTGGGGTCGCAATATCTCATTTCTAATAACAAACCAGCATGGGCCTGGAACAATAATCAACATTTGCATGAGTATTTACTTACACAGTAGAGACAAAAGGAGAGGGGGAAAGCAAATTTAGATTAAGAAGAAATACCGGAGCCTGACAATCAGTTTTCCAAGCAAGACAACATATGTGGCATCATGCTGGCAAAAACTGGTAATGTATAATCTTCTCTATGCATTCACTGATTGCATATTATCTGAGCTATATGATGCTTTCTGACCAGCTGAACACTCTCTCGGGGCTTTTAGTGGTAGAGGGGAGAAATGTGTTACTTTTCAATGCTTTTACCATTGGTTTACTAGATGGTGCTATAGCACCATCTACTGGTGGAATGTTGCAATTCCAATACTACAATTGGAATGTTACAATTGTAGTATAAAAATTATAAACAAAAAGAACACAAACATCTTGGAATGCAGAAATAAAAACTGGCCCTTGGTTTTTTTTGTATTTTATTGTCTCCTGGTGTCTTCATGCGTCTTCTGTTTTCTTAACGTTTTGACGGCTGAAGATTACACACAAAAAATTATCTTGCATCACACATTTGGTTGTTTCGCCTAATTAATAATGCTTTGTGTTGGTATTGTACTGCTTTAAATTATCAGTAAAGCCCAAAAAGGCGTTACATAAAGGTCCAGTTAGACATTTTTACACACCAAGTTAATCAATGAGAGATTTGGAAGCATTATGCTCTTTGTTAATATTTTTTGCTTATGGCTGGTTTTCTAGGAGAGTCCTGCAGCCATTGATACTGCACACCCATATAAAGGCTCAACCATGTCCATAGAATTTTAAATAGAGATGTGATATTGAATCAGATTTAAGACCACCAAGTCATCCCAAAAGAAAAGGGAAGCATTTCCCTGTTTTTGCCATTAACATCCATATAACCTATATGAAGAGTCGCCCCCTGCTGGATATTACAATACATGCCTGTTTTAGGCACATTTTCACTCACTTTCTACAAGTTGCATCTTTTACAGTCTGTGCACGTTATCACACAGCTAATCAGTGTGACTCTCAATATTATCTGGTGTCCTTTTCTTATATCAAAACATAAACATTTCTGCTGTTTAAACAAACAGTCTGTAACCTTTCTGAAGACCTATGTAGTGAACTTAGCACTACTAAATAGTTAAGGCCAGTGGTAAATAGCAAACGACTGGGATAAATGCAATAGTTGCAGGTAATTTCTGTGACCACATTAGCAGTAAATACTGTTGGTAGCTTCAGAGAGTTACCTAATATGAGAGCCATGGTTCAGATTGAGTAACATCACAAGTACTAGAGACTGTCAGCAAAAACAAATGCAGCTGCACATAGGTAATCGTCTGTGATATTGTTTCCCACTGATTGAATGTACTTGAGCTATTGTGAATAGAAAGTGGCTGCAGGTGCCTAGCAACCAAAACAAATCAGTGGAGCAGTTGTAAGATGACAATAACCAGGGGTGATAACCGTGGAACAGAGCAAGTCAATAAATAAAATCACAAATTTGTTTTCTTTGTTCCTCCAATTTATTATGAAAATGTACACGGGGATTAACGGTAGGACTTCTGGTAGCGAGCGCGAGCTCCAGGTCCACCGAACTTCTTGGACTCGCAGCGACGTGGATCGGCAACCAGCAGGGTCCTGTCATACTGGATCAGGATGTCCTTGATCTCCTTCTTGGAGGCCTCATCCACATCTGCAGTAAAACAAATACAGATTAGTCCAGATTAAGATTCAGAGTAATATGCAGTCTAGCCAAATGTTCTTCACTGGTTCGACTGTTTGCAGATTTCCATAACTGCAGTAACTTTTTCCTTGTGCTACGTTTCAATATTTATTATGAACTTGTTAGAACTACAGAATTTCCAGCTGTTTCATATCCACAATGCAACCCTGATCTTTCCTAGTCATCAAGAGACAGTTGTACATCAATACATACAAAAATCAGATCAATAAAAACTCATTTCTACTCTCACAGCTCCTTTATAAATGTGTGTTATGTCCAACAAAACCCATATTTAAAAAGTAGTAGTTACTGCAGAATGGACGAGTACTCAAGTATCTAAAGCAGAGAAATTTGCACACACGGGGGGAATTTTATTTTTAAAAATTTACCAGATGATAGAAGTCATCTTATTTTTGATTTCCTGCCCTGCTCATGTACTCTGTGAAGTGACTTAGAATAGATGCATATTTTTAGTGAAGTAGTGTGCCACTTCTAGATTGCTTCTGAAATACCTTCCTGTGAATCTCAAAAATAGTTCATGCTGACAATGACCTGCTCTAGTGAGCACAACACAGCAGTTCTATCTCACAGCTCAGCCCACTGCTTATGATCACGCAACAATTCCAATGCAAACAATTAAATAGTCAGTCTTAGTCCAGTTTTATGCAGCATAGAGCAAACACCAATAGCTCAGCAGTAGGCTAACCTACCATAGCATTCAAAAGCCTGGAGTTGTCAAATCAGAAAAGTTCTAATGTATTTAACTGTAACCAAATTTTCTGTACTGTGTTACGGTTTACGATTTTATTAAGAAGAAATGCACCATGGGATTATCAAATACTTTCCACTTCTCGCCTATGTGTAGTACTCTGGAGTGACTCTAAACATGCCTATTTACAAAAGAGTGATGTTTGTACAAAAAAAAAAAAAAAAAAAACTTCATTACTTACACTTCTGATAGTATGCAACCAGGGACTTGGAGATGGCCTGGCGGATGGCTGAGAGAGAAGAACATGTCGATATTCAGAGCCTTTTTTCAACACTAATCATAAAACATCATGAGCAAAATTATAGAGAGGAAATACTTTGCTTACCATAGATCTGTGCGACGTGTCCACCACCCTTCACTCTGACTCTGATGTCCACTCCAGCAAAACGCTCCTTACCAAGCAAGAGCACTGGCTCCAAAAGCTTACAAAAAGAATCACATATTGATGTCAAATTTATGTCATTGATGTTTCTCAAAAGGAAATCCTTTCTATCGTTTTAAAACTGAATTTTAAAATTGTTGAATTCTACATATAGTATTCTAAAATATACACATGCAACTGTAAGTACCAAAAGCAACTCCAATGCAGCTAGATTTATGCTTAAATTAAAAATAAAATAAAATCAATCCCATATGTACAATGTCCAACATCAACTGCCTGAAGAAAGAGCTTTCACGCTCTACTGTGACATCATTTGATGTGCACAAAATTAAATAACGACCACTTACATCACTCATGTTCACCTCTCTTGTTAGGACTCACCTTGTACTGGAGCGTAGCAGGCTCCACCATCTCCAGGGGTCTGCCGTTCACCTTGATCAGGCCATTCCCCCTCTTGCAGTGGGCAACTGCTGTGGCAGTTTTCTGCAACAGAAAGTTCAGATGAATACCACTGAATTTAATATATTGTACTTTTTGGGGGGGGGGGGGGTTAATTTACAAAACTAAACTAAAACAAAGTAAGTTTCTTCAGCTTTAGTCAAATCTGTAAACATCAGGAGTTGATGCACGACTTCATCGGGTGGGGACAGGCTTCACAAACTGTTGTCGCTCAATTAAAGTAAAATATAAAAAATAAAATGACACGAGAAAACCCACTGTGGAAAATGAACATGGCGAAGTAAATGAGTAAATCTATGGCACATACAAACGTGTTCAATCTGGTGATACACAATTGACGTAATGTTTAACTCTTAATTTCCGCTCATTTGTACGCATCGAGATTCAATTTAAAATCCAAGGTGACAGCAACTCCGCATTTCAAGGTGATGTGACGGATTAGCGATATTTAATGGTTTGGTTAAATACGTTCTATTTGACTGTATGAGGATAAACCTGAGCTAACTCTGTCATTCAGAACCCAAACTTAACACTAGCACCAGGGCTAGCGTGGTAAGCTAAAGAAAAGCAAAACCGTCCGGTGTGTAGCACCTACATCACATCGAACAGTAATTACAAGCTTCAATGAAAGTATTATTACTACTTAATGTTATAAATACCATATAAACTGGCTTATTTACTGCGGAATTGCAGTGTAAAATCAGAGGCCCACCACCTTTTAATATCAGCCATTACAGCTACGACTAGCAAGACAAGTTAGCCGCAACCCCACACGTGGATTAAATTGCACATTTTTACTCACTTTACGTCCAAACACCTGGACAGACTGCAGAGGGCCTTTAGCTGGCATGTTTCTGAAACACACAAAAGACAACACTTACATTAGAAACCGGTAAACAAGTATATTTTTCTATTATTTTGCCGGATCACTCTGAAGAACATACCGTCTTCAGCTAGGGTGCCGTACGAAGAGGCCGATGGGGTTTCACATGCGGAGGTTCAGGGGCTGCTGCACGACAATGCAAGCTGTTTTGAGATAGGGCTTGCGACAGTTGATCTCGCTTTACTACCATCTAATATTGAGCAGATCGGAGAGTTTCTGCTGTTGTTTCACAATGGCAGGGAACAGAATGTACATGTGTTTGGCGTTTGATCTCACGTGTTCCTGTGTTTGTAAATCTAAAAAAACAAAACAAAGGCAGTTTTAAATATTGTCGCATGGACCTCTTGTATAATGCCGGGGGAAACAGGTATTCGGGGTGATATTTACTTTTCATCTTCCTTACATTTTTGTATCTCCTTCAACACTTTTCAACTTAGAAAACCCATTCAACCACCATTAGATTCATCTTCTTTTGGACATGTGTGCTTGTATTTTTCTCATTTTTAACTTTTATATATTTTTTAAATTATTCAACTTTATTCAGCAAAAATCTATAGTGTATTTCAATGGAAGAATCTTCAGATTCTCATTCGACTTACTCCTCTTTCAACTCCAACTACTTCCACATACCTTGACCGACAGATTCCATTCAAACTTTAAAATTAAGCCAAGACATTGAACTATTCAGCTTGTATTTATCTTTTATTATCCTCTTTACTTTTACTTCAGTTCCAGTTTAAGTTTCATGCTTTTTTCATCCGTTTCAGAGTCTATAATGGGTGTGTGTGGGACGGAATGTTGGAGGTTAGAATGAGACAGTTCAACTGCTAGAGTGGAAGCAGGGGAAAAATTGATCTTAAAATCTTCTCTTTCAACTGCTGCTGTGTCCACAGCATTCGGTCTATAGCCATCATTTTACCCTCAAAACGTAGCCATCATTGCCCTCTTTCATCCAATGTTGTTATTATTGTAGTAGATGTTATGGTTCTTTTATAAATGTCACCAACGCACAGCTTCCTCCATCCAACTCTTCCACAAAGTCCAATGTTAAAACGGCTCCCAAAATTTGTCTGAAAATCACAAGTACAGGCTGTATTTACACTGTCACCACGTCCATATAATAAATCTGACAGACATGAGAACTCCTCGGGTGGGTATGGCGGATGCCCAGTCATTGCCTGTGCCTGTTCTGGTTCCCCGGGTGAGGGCAACTGTGACCTTGCTGACTCCTGCACCCATTTCAGTTCCTCGGGTGGGAGCAGCAGAGGTCCAGCTTGCTCCTGTGCTCCCAGGGTAAAGGTAGCCAGAACCCAGCAGTTTCTTTTATTGAAAAATTGCATCTCAATTTTATACTTTACAAAATCATCTCGGGGGCCAGATTAAACCTATTTGCAGGCCTGATCCGGCCCGCGGGCCATATGTTTCATACCCCTGCTTTAGCTAGAAAAGGACACTGGTTTTTCAGCAGGACTTGTAGAAACCAGAATGTAATTTAAAGGTGTAGATGGCAGCTGCAGCCAATTGACTGAATGTAAGAGCACTGGACATGAATTAGCACATTGTGGATCTCTCATCATTGCTGTGGCTTTGAAGTTGAGCAAAACTGATGGTAGAAGTTTCTTCTGAATTCTTCAATTCAGGGTTCTGAGTGCAACCCATTTGAACAAGCTACCCAGAATGCATTGCAGCGTGAGCCATGGCAGCATGTAAGTCAAATAATTAGTTTTTAAAAATACATATATAAAACAAAAACCATATGAACTATATAAAACACTGGTGCTTGTATATGTTGGTGATTGAGACTTGTATAGCGCAGAAAAAAAACTATCTGAGAACCAGTCACATGGAACACATGGAATTATCATTGATTGTGGAGATTAAAATTAATGATATATTTTTATGTGGTTCAGCCACAACTCTACTAAAACCTCAGCCAGTAATAGGTAGGCCAACTTTTGGACCGTCCAGTTGTCTGTATGACTGCCGCAGTACGTACATCACAATTGCACACTATCAGAAAGTGCCAAACAGCCCTGGTGGAGTGAGGAGCTGTAAAGAGAAGCAGAGTGCTCTGTTTATATTCTAAAAGTGTTTTAAGCTTGTTTCAAAGATTCTGTACAGCAGCTTTAAATGTTTTCCAAAAGCACACATACACTTATCAGTGTTTCTCAAACTTTTTACAGTGTGATACCACCTGAGAAAATGTCAAGCTCTCCTAAGTACCACTATGAAAGCATGAAAGTCATAAATCTTACAACACAAAATTAGTATCTGCAGTAAAGATTTTTTCATACATTGTATACATTCTACCACAGGAAAAGTTGCCTCCATTTTTATATTCTTTTTTTAATATTTTGTAATAATTTATTCTGTTTTGGGAGTGTTTTTTATGTATCTGTATTATATTATACATACACATTAAAAGTGAATCTCTGTCTAAAAAATGCACTCAGTTTACTTTTTACTCACTATGAGCATCATTCATTATTCTCCCCCAGTAATTAAGGTTAGGATATGTATTTTTTTTTTCCAATCCATTCTTCTTTTGCAGCATTTAAATAACCTTGATCAGATTTGATGGTTTTGTTACAGACTTTTCAAAAAAAAGTGTTTTGCTTTTCTTTCACAAATGTGGGGATTAAAAGTAAAAAAGGGAAAGGGGTTCACCTTGGCACAGAAACTCCTCAGATGAAAACTGGCTCTTGTTGGCACAATCAGGGGAAGCAACGCAAAGCTACCTCCCCAGCTTGTCCAGTGTGGATGACCTAGGCAGGATGTTGGCACCTTGAGTTGTTGAAGGAAAACTAGCTGCTGGCTGCTAGCTTTTTTTCTACAATCTCCTGGATGTCTTGGAATATAATGCCTTTGTCCCATGGAAACCACTTCACACGAGTGGGAGTCCTTTAAAATCTACAAATGAAGAGTGATCCCAGAAGAGGGGTGCATGCTGGTAACCTCAGCAGCTGCAAGATAGCTTTGTCCCCGATGCTCATCAGTCGCTTCTGCCACTGATCCCAAGATACAGTAGTCTGAATCAGAGTGTGACCCACAGCCCACCAACAAAATGAGAAAAAGGTGCACCTTTAGGATTAGAACAGCAGCCACTTTCTCCAGCTGTGGAAGTGTGCCTACAAAGACCACGCTACTGTGGTTAGCACATCCTGCTGCTAATGAGGATGCACACACACACCGAAATACAAATTTTGCTCATCGTAGTGGTCGTTTGGTCATTAAATGGCCATTTCTGGCCACTAACACGCTATGTGTGGGAGTTTGTTTTTTTGTTTTTGTTTTTTTTATTCATCAAAAGAAGAAATAATGCCAAAAAGGCATCGTTACTGTTACTGGTGCTGACCTGCAATGATGAGTGAAAAAAGTATGAATTTTTATCAATTACATGGTGAAAAAATTGGAACTTTATTGCTATTTTTCCTAAAAAGTTAGTAGTAATATGTAATTTGACTGGTATTTGAAGGCTGTAGTTTCTGAATTTGAAAAATATTTTAGTTTTCACAACAAGGACTGGTGCTAATTTAAAAAATAAAGTCGGGCAAAGTAGAAAAATTTTTGTTTTGTTTTTGCCTGTCCTGTTTGGTTCTTTAGCCATATTTGAATTTTATAACATTTTGTGAATGTAAACAACATGAACATGCTGAGAGAGTTTTTCTCTCAGCATGTTCATCATGCTGTCACTGCACAAAAATATAATATCGCATAAAAATCATTGATACTGTTCATTATTCCCATACATGTAGCTGCAATGATGGTTAAAAATAAATCAGGTTGCATGTATTATTTCGGAAAACATATTATGATTTTCTCAATTTGTGAACAAACAAACAAGCTGAAAGATAGTTTGATCTATTTTGCTTTCCCTGCACAAAAATAACAATAGAAGATGATCAATGTTGACGTTAATCAATTACATGTCCCAGACTCTTCCATTAATCCAGTAGCATTTGTCTTCCAACAAGTGCAATGTACAAACAAACTGGTGTTTTAAGGGTTAAAGACGTAAAAAGTAATGACTGACAAACTCAGATGGTTAATTAATTAATTTTTGACACATTTATTTATTTATATCAAAATGTAATTACTTATTGACACATATAATTAATTCCTTAAAGGAATGAATTTATATCCTTCAAGAAAACAGATAAATAAGATCAAATAGCAAAACCATAAAATACAAAGAAGTGACACTGAGGTAATTATTGATTGATCCAATGAATGAAAAAGTCAAAGAAAAAAAACATCAAACACCAATTCAAACTGGAGCATCCCTGCAATCTATTTAACTATGTTACATTTCCCCCTTATGTGGTAGCCAGAATCCTCCAGCAGCAAAGCAGATGTAAAAGAAACTTGAAGTTAAATGCTCCTAAACTACTGCAAAAAGGAGGTCCGAATAAGTCTCCAATAAGAAATTTAAAATGACAGCATCAAGTGGGCCTTATTTGAACTTGTTTTGGTATAATGATAGATATGCTTCTGAATATTTGACAACCAGAGTAGATTAGAGCACTCTAGAGCACTAGAAATTTCTTCCTACATCGAAAGCCTCGCCTTGTATTGAGAGAAATCCTCTTCAATATGGACAGTTCGGATGGTTTAAATAGTGTCAGATCTAGATTTGTTTCTGTCTTGCTGCTTTGTAGTGATGGGATTTCAACGGGGTGGCTGTAGCTCAGGTGGCAGAGCAGGTCAGCCACTAATCAGAAGGTCGGTGGTTCGATCCCAGGCTGCCTCCTGGCTGCATGCCAAATATCCTTGGGCAAGATACTAACCCCGTGTTTGCCTACTGGTGGTGGTCAGAGGGCCCGGTGGCGCCAGTGTGTCCGGCAGCCTCGCCTCTGTCAGTGCGCCCCAGGGCAGCTGTGGCTGCAATGTAGCTTGCTATCGCCAGTGTGTGAATGGGTGAATGACTGAATGTAGTGTAAAGCACTTTGGGGTCCTATGGACTAGAAAAAGCGCTATACAAATGCAGGCCATTTACCATTTCCGGCTCTTTTTAGAGAACCGGCTCTTTCGGTTCGGCTCACTAAAAAGATGCGGCTCTTTCAGCTCCGAACCGGCTCTTCAGGTTGTTTTGTTGCTTTAATTAATTTATTATTAACAATAATATAAAATTATGCACAAAAGGAATTACTAATGTAAAAAAAAGTGGTTTTATTTATATATGTTTATACTTAAATATATGCGGTGGCCCCTAGAGACAAAACACGTACAAACTCCAAAACACATTTCTAGCATGAACTGAACTTCCAAAACAGAGCTACCTAGATCACCTAAATTACACAATTGAAAGCATGAAAGCATATGTGTATTGTTTGTGTATTTATACACAAGCATTAATATGTAGTCAAATAATTTTTTTTTTAAAAGTTCATTTACCTGTTATTACCACACACCAAATCCAGTCGTTGGTACTTGCTGGCTTGTGTAGCCACTAGGTAACAAAAGCTCAACACTGCGCCTAGCATCCTGGAGCACTTCTGTTGTCTTTTGTACGTGTTTTGAGTTTTTACGTGCTTCTGAGTTTTTACGTGTTTTGGAGTTTGTACGTGCTTCAGAGTTTGTACGTGATTTGAAGTTTGTATGTGCTTTGTCTGTAGGGGCCACCGTAAATATACTTTTATTTACTCCACATAAAATGTAATAAATAAATCATATAATACAAAAATTAACTATTCACATTTCAACTTTTAACTATTTAGATTTTCAGCTTTTTCCTTTTACAAATTTAAAGTGAAACAACACAAAACACTACAAACCACAACACAATTAAATATAAATTATAATGTGAAAACAAAAAGAACATGCATATTCTCTGTCATATGGGCCTGCATGAATAAACTTTCTGAATCCTTTATCATCTGCAACTGAAAATAGTTGTGGATGATTACTATACCTTTCTAATGTGACGTTGTTGTCCCTGGCTCTTTCTCTCTCTCTCTCCCTCCTGCTCTGTTCCTGTGCTACTGAGTGTAACTACCGCCCCTCCCCCCTCTTCCCAGCGTAAAGCACAAGGCTCGCATGCGGAGTGAAGCGGGAAAAAAGTGCGAGAGAGAGGTTGAGAGAAAGAAAAGGAAAAAAAACACTGCTCGCGATAAGGAGTCGGCTCGCGTCGTTCACGTCAAAGAAGCGGCTCTAAGAGCCATTTCGTTCGCGACTGACCCATCACTAATGTTCTGAGGAGTACAGCGTCTGTCTAAACAACAAAAAGCAGAAGAAGAAGAAGCACCATTTAGCTGCCAGTTAAAAAAGAAGGATCAGGACACGGTGTCAGAAAAGAAAATACAGTACTGTTCGTTTCTTCAGACGATAAGTGATAAGCTGTACCCAGTTCATAAAGCATGCAGATTGTTCATGTTGAGTCTAAGCAAGTCTCCTGATTATCTAGTAAACAACAGCACCCTCTGCTGTTCCTAAGGAAAATTGACAGAGTTTCAAGTGTAACGTCATTGCTGGTTCAGCTGGGGGCAAGGTTGCATCATTAACCACAAGCTGAAATCAGTGCAGAGCACTAAAGCATGACAGGTTACATCCAAAAACTGAAGCTTGGTGCCGCTCCTGCTTCGCTAAAACTCATTTTAAGCCTCTGATGAGTCGAACCACTGAGATCACGTGATCCAGCTTTGCTCGGGGTCGAGGAGCTGATGGGTCAGGGTATGGGAAAAAGGAAGTGGGGATCTTTTTGGACACCAAATATCCAACTGTAGTCCTTACACTAGAGACGGCTTTTGATCTGACCACAGGCTTGGACAGTGTTGACACAACCAAACTAGACCCCGCAGTTGGGGGCAGGAAACTGCGTCCCCTCTCCACTTTCTCATGATTGAACACTGATGTTGCAAAAGCACATGAAGTCTTCAATCAGGGTAAATAACTGCACTCGGATGCCTTCTCTTGAAGCCACGACAAAGAGAGAAACTTGTCAAGACTCTCAAGTACACACACGCACACATCCTTTGGGGATGAAAGAAAAGTGTCAGCATCACGGCACAGTCTTACCCTTAAAGGAGGGAAGCAGTCGGGCCATTCCTGGGCCAGAGTAGGAGAGAAGACAGATAGCATCTTGGGAATCTGTATACAGTGATGTGAGTCATGTGTGCAGTGTGTAGTACCTACGTATGCCTAACATTTATCGCAGGGAGAGTGGTGTTTATAGTGTCGGACACAGGCGAGCAGGCACCTGGCTTCTTTTATTGTCAAAATGCGTACTCCCTTTGGGTCTGCTTGCTGATGAGCTGTTCAGGGGTGTCAAACATAAAGCGCAGGGGCCAGAATCGGTTCGGGAAAGACTCTAATCCAGCCCACTGGACAAAATAGTTTCAGTTTTTCTGCTATTTACTACAGAAAGTATCTATACCAAATAGAAAAAAGTGCGAAAAAAGCACTTTTTCTGTAATTTTACACATTTATCAAGTTTCACTGGTTCGGTCCACTTCAGACCAAAGTGGGCTGTATGCAGCCCGTGGTGTAAAATGACTTTGATGTGTCAGTTCTAGATGGATAATGAATTTGACTACTTTTAGTCTCTACTTCAGCGCTGCTGGCAGCATTCACAAATTCAGTCTACTGTGCTGCGTAGGAAGCTTCTTTATTCATGCATATTTCTACCTAATTTCACCTGCTTTGTTTGACAGCAGGGTTGTCACTATAGCCAGGTTTTTACTATGCTTGTGAGTTTTTTTTAAATGAGATATAAATACCCACTCATTCTTATATATGATAATATTGCAAATAATTGTGTAATTGCTTTTGTAAGCTTTTGTATAGTTTTAGTAACCTGGTGGTGGCTGTAGCTCAGGTGGCAGAGCAGATCAGCCACTAATCAGAAGGTCGGTGGTTCGATCCCAGGCTGCCTCCTAGCTGCATGCCACGTATCCTTAGGAAAGATACTAACCCCATGTTCGCCTACTGGTGGCAGTCAGAGGGCCCGGTGGCGCCAGTTTGTGAATGACTGAATGTAGTGTAAAGCGCTTTGGGGTCCTTAGGGACTGAGTAAAGCGCTATACAAATGCAGGCCATTTAACCACTTCCACAAACATGTATTTACTCCTTCTGTTCTGTTTGAAAGGAGACGATCTTGCCATGCAATACTACGTTAAACGAATCCGAGACCCTATCATTGTTGTTGTGTTTTTAGAAATCTCAGTAGAAACATAAGTGGAGAAAGTTTTGTGTGACAGATGGGTAGAATTGAATTTCCAACTGAAAGTTCAAGGCTGGAAATTAAAATATATGTTTGAAGGCTATAATTTCTAAATTAAAAAATATTTTGGTTTTCATGACAACGACTGGTGCTAGTTTAATAAATCAAGTTTGTCAATTTTATAGCCCTTTGGGAATATAAACAGGAGGTGGCCAATTTTGCCCATGAACAACCTGAGAGGGAGTTTTTCTTGTTATCTTCACTGCACAAAAATGTAATGATGCATATATAATTGTTTTGAAGGAAGGCTCAGAGGAGGTTGGAGGTTGTTACCATCATGGGGTCATCCGATCAGAATGAGAATGAACAGTCATCAATCACAGGTTTCTCCTTTTATTTGAATAATCAGTAGGGAAAGACACACATGGACTGCTGATTCACAAAGGAAACAAAGTGTGATTTAAGTCACTCTGGAACTCAAAACGTTACATGAACTCAGGAGACTCAAACAGAAACTCACCTCAGCTGCCGCCCCATGTGGGAGTGAAGAAAGAGTGAGCTATTTGCAAAAAGAAAATAGGGATTTTATGGTTTTTATCTCTTTGTAGATCATTACATTTATGTAATCTAACTGGTATTGAAAGGGTTAAAATTCTGAACTTGAATGAAATTTTGGTTTTAAGGACCAGAACTGATTCTTATTTAAAAAAATCAAGTCAATGAAAGTAGAAATATGTTTTAATATATTTGAATTTTATAGCATTTTGTGAATTTAAACAACAGGTTGGCCATTTTTGGCCACGAACAAGTCGAGTGGGAGTTTTTCTGTCACTGTGCAAAAATATATTAATGCATAAAAATCATTGATACTGTTAATTATTGATATAATTGTAGTTGCAGTGACGGTTACAAATAAATCAGGTTGCATGTATTACTTGGAAGAAAATGGGATTTTATGATTTTCTCTGTTTATGAATACTTACAAATGAACAAGCTGAGAGAAAGTTTGCTCTATTTCGCTTTCCCTGCACAAAAATAACAATAGAAAAAAAAAACACTGTTGATGTTAATTGATTACACGTCCCAGACTCTGCTATTAATAATACAAGAAAATCCAGTAGCAATGCAAATATATGAAAGTGAGTTTTGAGGTTGTCTTCCAACAAGTGCATTGTACAAACAAACTGGTGTTTCAAGGTTTAAAAATGTAAAAAATAAAGGGTTTTTTATATTTATAAAAAGAACTGATGTTATAGTTTAAAAATGTATGCAGAAAAATAGCACAAAAACCCCACAAAAAAATTATAAAAATTACACACCTAATCTGTTGCTGGACACTTTTGGCCAAGAACAAGCTGAAAGGATAGTGATTTTGAAGAAACCCAGAGGGTTAGTTAATTAATTAAAGACACATTTATTTATGTATTTATTTATTTATTTATTTAATTTAAAATGTAATTAATTATTGACACATATAATAAATTCCTTCAAGAAATGAATTCATGTCCTTCAAGAAGACAGACAAATACAGCAAAAAAGGAAAACCGTAAAACACAAAGGAGGCCAAATATGTAAAGAAATTCAAAGAAAGAACGATGTTACACTTTTCCCCTTCAAAAACAGGTGACACTGGTTAGCAATAGAGTCTGTGTCGGCCCTCTGACTACTTCAGCTGAGGGAACAACTCAGACCAGCTCATGTTTGCCATACCAAGTTCATCATCATCAAGACTAGACAAGCTAATATCCAACAATATCTTGTTCAGGTTGTCGTTCAAGGTATCTGAGACGAGGCCCTCTGTGATTGAGGGACTGGCTAGTGCGCCTCCTCCCCACAAAAGCTTTCTGGAGTAACTACTTGTGAAGCATCCGGTGGGTGACTCTGCTGGTCCGGTCACTCTGGACGGAGCGGATTTGAGAAGCTCAGTTGGGGAGTTAAACAGAGGCAAGTCTTTAAAGGGAGTGCTGCTGAAGCTGAAGGTGGTGTTGTCGTGTTGTGGAGTATCTGTGGGACCACCTGGTGTATGAACAGGAAAAAACATCAAACGGTAATTGAAACTGGAGCATCCCTGCAATCTATTTAACTATGTTAAATTTCCCCCTCATGTGGTAGCCAGAACCCTCCAGCAGCAAAGCAAATGTAAAAGAAATTTGAAGCTAAAAGCTCCTAAACTACTGCAAAAAGGAGGTCTGAATAAGTCTCCAATAAGAAATTTAAAATGATAGTATCAAGTGGGCCTTATTTGAACTTGTTTTGGTATAATCATAGATATGCTTCTGAATAGTTGGGTAAAACAGACAACCAGAGTAAATTTCTAGAGCACTAGGAGCGTGATATTTCTTCCTACATCAACAGCCTCGCCTTCTGTTGAGAGAAATCCTCTTCAATATGGACAGTTCGGATGGTTTAAATAGTGTCAGATCTAAATTTGTTTCTGTCTTGCTGCTTTGGTGTGGGCCTAATCATGTAGTGTTTACACAAAGAAAAAAAAAGGAAAAAGAAACAGGTGACACTGCTTAGCCATAGAATGTGTTTCGGCCCTCTGGCTATTTCAACTGAGGGATGAACTCAGACCAGCTGATGTTCGCCATACCAAGGTCGTCATCATCCAGACCAGAGAAGCTAATATCCACCAATAAATCGCTCAGGCTGTCGTTCATGGTATCCGAGACGAGGCCCTCTGTGATTGAGCGATTGGCTGCTGTGGAACTGCCTCCCTGCAGAAGCTCTCTGGAGCAGCTACTTTTGAGGCATTCGGTGGGCGACTCTGCTGGTCCGGTCACTCTGGAGGGAGCAGATGTGAGCAGCTCTCTTGGGGAGTTAAACAGAGGCAAGTCTTTAAAGGGAGTGCTGCCGAAGCTGAAGGTGGTGTAGTCGTGTTGTGGAGTATCTGTGGGACCACCTGGTGTATGACTAGGGCTGAAGTCCAGAATATTTTGACTTCCTTTGCCCACCGGGGTCACTTTAAAAGATGCAACATAAGAAGGTGGCTTGCTGGGGGTGGATGAGGTCAAATGGCTTCTACTTTTTATCTGGGTTTTGAATGAGAACTCCCTATCTGGGCTTTCCTGCCCATGCTTGTCTTCATCCAGCTCAATATGTGGATTGTCCTGGAATGTCGAAGCATCGGAGGCTACGCCAGAGTCAAAGAAATTACTTTCGTGGCAGAGGAGAACAGGCTCTTCATTCACAGAGAGAACCAAGCGCTGTTTGCGCCGTGAGCTGCTGGCTTGTCTCTTTGGAGGAGCTTTGGGGGTCTCGCATTTAATTGGAACACATACCAGCTCCTCCTTCACTTCTACCTTAAAGTCCGTATTCTTCTGAGGAGATATCATCACAGCTGGGGAATCACTTTGTGTCACCTGTCAGACATGCAACCATTCCCATTAAAATCTTAGTGGTATGGGTGAAGTTCATACTCATCTCTATGCACATAATGTTGTCAATGTAAACTCTAGGGAGTTCCAAGAAATACTTGTTTTGAAAAGCAGTTTGCAACTTGCATAGCTTATGAAGTAAAACAACAACAACAACACATTTTAAAAAGCTGAAATATATGAGAAATTCATTACCTTCGGTGCTATGCGGACTCTCTTTGTTCCTCGTGAATTGTTCCCCTTCTGCTGGGAGCAGGGCGGAGGAAAAGGGGTAGAAGTGGATGGCAGGTAGACAGAAGGAGTGACGGGGAGCTGTATGGGCACCAAGTATGAATCGGTTCGAGGCAGAAGAGGTTTCATCTTTCTCTCTGAACACAGAAAACACATCAACATTGCACTACACATTTCCAAACTAAACAGCAGTTTGCCAACCTCTGATCTTTCTCAAGTCTCAAATTTATAAAACAACTCATACATTTCTTTTAACTCACCAGAGCTAGTTGGTGTTTTTCTTGCATCTGGAAGTGTCCTCTTTTGGTGCTGTGAAAAGTAAGATGAGACAGAAATTATATCAGTTAGGAGCCTTACTGTGCTGCCACCTACCAACACTGTAACTTGGCGTTCTGTCCAAAACTTGTCCCTTGATAGCTGACCCTACATCTTTACCCTCAGGAAAGGACTAAAAGGAAGTTTTATGATTGTATGGATACCAGACATTAGGAGAAACAAGTGCTCTTAAAGCACATTAGCCTTTCAGACTGACTTCAGCCTCTCTGCTTCCCTGCTGCTCTCGTCTCCTCCTGCAACAAAAACAGGTGTAGCTACACTGTGTAGGTTTGAAAGTCTGGTGACAAATAGATTCATGAACGTTCAGATTTTTCTGAGGTTGTGACTTGAAGATGGCTCCTGAAGAACTAAAAGAAAAGAAAAAGAAAGGGGCTAAATCAGTCTTACTTGATTAGCCAGTAAAAGCATTGGCACAGGAACAGTGGCAGTCACTGGATCACAGCCCGGCTACAGAGAGAGATGTGAAGTGAGATTAGGGGGAAAATAAGATGAAAAACAACATGAGGAATCTCAAAGCACTCTCAAGGTGTCAGCCATGAAAAAAACAATTGAAAAACAAGGATCCAAGCAAAATCATTATATAAACACAAGGTAAAACAATAAGCATTTAACAAGCATTCTTGCAACAAAACATTCAGGCCAAGTACCACAAATGTTCCCAGATATCACCGATGTAAAAGCAACGAGTCAGCTGCACTCACCTTGTACACATGATCAAGTGTGAGGCATCGATTGGCTTCAGGTCGGATAGTCCAGAAAGACATTTTACCATCTGGAGACGTTTCACGAATGAACATGTCATGCACAGAGAGGTTATGGCGGATGGAATTCTGCAATTATAAATGAAAAAGTATTTGAAAACTGCTGCTTGCTGCAGAGCTGTGAACATATCACACTTTCAGCAGCTCTGAAGTACCTTCCAGCCTGGTTTGGCCACATCTCTATAGTAAGGGAAGTTGTCCTCAATCCACATGCAAATCTCTTTGAGGGTCATCCTCCTGTTCTTTCTGCTATTGATAGCAAACTGGATCATGACCATGTAGGAGTATGGTGGCCTCTCTGAAATGGGTTGCTGAGGAGCTTCTGCACTGGTATGTGTATTGTGTGCCTATATGACAAAAAACAAACAAACAACAGTCAATAAATCTGACAGTGTAACTATTTTCTGTAATCAGACTACTATTGCTGTCATTATAAATCACAGTCATGACCAATTGGTTACGAAAGGGTGTTTAGGGAACATGTAGCAACATGTCTGGGGTTAATGTTGCCTTCAGACAAGTTTGTGTCGGCACATAAAAGGGGGAAAAAAGCAGGTGACAAGAAAAAGCTCTGAACCTCAAAAGTCTGTAAAGAGTTCTGGTTCTCCTTGCTGCTGAGCTGCTTTGTAGAGTTTGGCTCCAAGGCACATGTGCTCATCCTACCCAACCACTTAAGGTCGGTAAGGCTGTCGTCAAAGGGACCGCAGTTTACATCCTTATTCACTAGTAAAGTAAAAGGGGAAAAAACATTGTTGCTTAAACAGAGGAGGAGTTAAATACAGATTATCAAATCAGACAGAGAGAAAAACAAGCACTAAATTCCACACTTATACTTTAAGTATTATCCTAAACATTAAAAAAAAAACTTCTTTTTTTCCGTACATGGTTTAATTTCAGTTAGAAGTTTGTCACCTGGGAAACTGCGTGTAGTTTCAGCTTTGACTTTATGTCCTTCTGTACTCCTTGTAGCAGCCGCTTCAGCAGCAGACTGAGGATCAGCTCCATAGTCCCACTTGTTGCCACTCCCACTCAGAAGAATGAACTTGTTTGGGCCCTGGGCACCACATTCATTGCCTTTAGCTGTGAGGTCCCCAATAACGCTTTGAGCTTCTACTTTTTCGGGACTGACAACCACCTGAGTATCAGACTTGGATGGATGGTCCATGATGCGGATACCACCAGGAAAGCTCTGAACAGCAGCTGGTATTGACGGATCTTTGGAGCCTGATTCTCCAGGCTGTGAATCCGTCGCATTTTGATGAAAAGGCAGTTTTCTTCTTTTGAGAATCCGGGGTCTCGTCGGGCTCCGTCTCATGGTCAGATCATTGAAATGTGCCAAGTTGTTCAGAGGTATTCTGCACAAAAAACACAAACGAGCCTGAACAACGGAGATTAACTGTTACAACAAGAGTTAACAGTAACGGTAACGTTTAGCTGGGAGATGGAAATTATCAAGTCAGTTACTGGCGTTAGCCATCAAGTCCGTTCACAGCAATTCAGTCTAGATCAACTCGGAAAACTCACCGATTTAGCTCAAATACTGATCATAATAAAATACTAAGCATTTAACGCTAAACGGGTTAAATGTTATCTAGATAAAACTAAGGTCCGCACCTTCTTTTTATATCGTCAACTCCTCACTTTAGCGGCTAATTTCCTTCGGTTAGTGACGATTTCCAGCTTGTAGAACAAAAGACGTTAGCCAATGTTTTTAACTGTATGAAACGTTGCCAGGATTATATTTATTAGCAATCAAGATGTTCGTATATAATAGCTACGACACTAGAGAATTTTTGTCTGGATAACCATTTTGACAATTAATGAAACATTACCATATAACTTACATTAAGGTTAAGTATTTTTCCCGATGTAACAAGTCAAAATATATTCTAGTGAAAACCTCAATAGACTCAAATGACAACTTCAGACATAATTTGCGGTAAAACATACAGCATCGCTGTACATTCACTCCAGACATACTGCGCTATCCTGGGAACCACAGAACCATCCTGTGACTACATTACAAACAAATAAATGTAATTAAAATATATTGATGTCGCGGTAAAATTGACAGTTTTACTACAGATTTAAAGTAACTTTTCCACACATGAAGTCTTGATTAGGTGATGAGATTAGAAATACTTTATGTATTCTATATTTAGGGAAATATTTTTGTTACACCTGTGAAAAGACTGATGATATAATAATCATAAGAAGAAGAATATTTGGCAGATGACTCTGCCAGACAGATGTATTCTATTATAGAGAGTGAAAGCATACGATATGAAAGATTTCCTGCATGTGTGTTTATGGCAGTGGAGTGAATCAGATATCCAGTTTCTAACTAATTCCAAAGCCAGCCTTCCTAATATGTTTCTTGACGCTTTCTTGATGTCACCAGGTCTCATGCTGGCCCCCCAGCAGACCACAGCAATGCTGACAGATTGAAAATCTCCAAGTTTTTGCTGCACACATTGAAGGATCTCAGCTTTCTGCGCTTCCCCATTTTATATACACTCTCTGTGCTGGTTTTCCAGTTCAGCCAGTTGTCGATGTGGGCGCTCAGGTACCTTTTACTCCCCTACCACATCACCATACTGAAGAGACAGGCCTCCCAGACGACGCCACGAAATCATCCAGGAGTGTTTTGGACATTATTTCATACATCATAGTTATTTCAGGAGTACTTTGTTCTGTTATCTCCCATTTATATTTTGTATAATAATAAAAGTGGGACCAAATGGGACCCAGTAAAATATAGCAGTGAGTGTTTTTGGTCTATGTGCTTTCCAGGAAGTTTAATGTTCTGAGGAGGACAGCGTCTGTCTAAACAACAAAAAGCAGAAGAAGAAGAAGCACCATTTAGCTGCCAGTTAAAAAGGAAGGACCAGGACACGGTGTCAGAAAAGAAAATACAGTACTGTTCGTTTCTTCAGACGATAAGTGATAAGCTGTACCCAGTTCATAAAGCATGCAGATTGTTCATGTTGAGTCTAAGCAAGTCTCCTGATTATCTAGTAAACAACAGCACCCTCTGCTGTTCCTAAGGAAAATTGACAGAGTTTCAAGTGTAACGTCATTGCTGGTTCAGCTGGGGGCAAGGTTGCATCATTAACCACAAGCTGAAATCAGTGCAGAGCACTAAAGCATGACAGGTTACATCCAAAAACTGAAGCTTGGTGCCGCTCCTGCTTCGCTAAAACTCATTTTAAGCCTCTGATGAGTCGAACCACTGAGATCACGTGATCCAGCTTTGCTCGGGGTCGAGGAGCTGATGGGTCAGGGTATGGGAAAAAGGAAGTGGGGATCTTTTTGGACACCAAATATCCAACTGTAGTCCTTACACTAGAGACGGCTTTTGATCTGACCACAGGCTTGGACAGTGTTGACACAACCAAACTAGACCCCGCAGTTGGGGGCAGGAAACTGCGTCCCCTCTCCACTTTCTCATGATTGAACACTGATGTTGCAAAAGCACATGAAGTCTTCAATCAGGGTAAATAACTGCACTCGGATGCCTTCTCTTGAAGCCACGACAAAGAGAGAAACTTGTCAAGACACTCAAGTACACACACGCACACATCCTTTGGGGATGAAAGAAAAGTGTCAGCATCACGGCACAGTCTTACCCTTAAAGGAGGGAAGCAGTCGGGCCATTCCTGGGCCAGAGTAGGAGAGAAGACAGATAGCATCTTGGGAATCTGTATACAGTGATGTGAGTCATGTGTGCAGTGTGTAGTACCTACGTATGCCTAACATTTATCGCAGGGAGAGTGGTGTTTATAGTGTCGGACACAGGCGAGCAGGCACCTGGCTTCTTTTATTGTCAAAATGCGTACTCCCTTTGGGTCTGCTTGCTGATGAGCTGTTCAGGGGTGTCAAACATAAAGCGCAGGGGCCAGAATCGGTTCGGGAAAGACTCTAATCCAGCCCACTGGACAAAATAGTTTCAGTTTTTCTGCTATTTACTACAGAAAGTATCTATACCAAATAGAAAAAAGTGCGAAAAAAGCACTTTTTCTGTAATTTTACACATTTATCAAGTTTCACTGGTTCGGTCCACTTCAGACCAAAGTGGGCTGTATGCAGCCCGTGGTGTAAAATGACTTTGATGTGTCAGTTCTAGATGGATAATGAATTTGACTACTTTTAGTCTCTACTTCAGCGCTGCTGGCAGCATTCACAAATTCAGTCTACTGTACTGCGTAGGAAGCTTCTTTATTCATGCATATTTCTACCTAATTTCACCTGCTTTGTTTGACAGCAGGGTTGTCACTATAGCCAGGTTTTTACTATGCTTGCGAGTTTTTTTTAAATGAGATATAAATACCCACTCATTCTTATATATGATAATATTGCAAATAATTGTGTAATTGCTATTTTTGTAATCTTTTGTATAGTTTTAGTAAACACTTCCACAAACTTATATTTTCTCCTTTTTCTAAAACAGACACCATCAAAATTGCGACGACATTATGCTGTTGTTGCTCAAGCTTTAAAAATGACGTGATTCACAAACCAGTGGGTGGAGGGGCAGTGGCTAAATCATCAGCTTAAAACAAGCTTTAAAAATGACCCAAAAGGCACAGAAAACAAAGTTACAGTCCAGTGACAAATTAGGTGTGGCGAAGCCTTGCAGGCAGCTAGTGGTTGTAAGTGTTAGAGTGGGTACCGTCTGTCAGCTTAAACTATCTATCTCATTATAATGGATAAAGACTTAAGAATATTCTCAGTTTTTGTGGCCAAATGTAAACATGCTCTTTTTCTGCGGTAAATCTGTGCATTTTAATGTAAAAGTCTGTGGAGTGTGGGACCAGCCGCAGCACTTTTCTCTCCCTCTTAGACAACTAAACGCAGTAACCCTTCTTTCATTTTTTCTCAACCAAGATGTTTCTGCCATGTTTCAGTCCTGCTTCTCTAACAAAACGCATGAGAAATTAATGAGATTGTTCTCACAGCTACGAGGGCTAAAGATGGAAAAACCTATTTTAATTTAATGGTCATCAAACCACATTTTTATTTCTATATCTACCAAAGGGTCAAAACTCATCACTATGGGTGAAGATGTCTGTATGTGGCAAAGAGATAAGGGGAAGATGACAGTCATGGTACTGCTGGGGATTGAACCCAGGACCTTCTGCGTGTAAAGCAGATGTGATAACCACTACACTACAGAACCAGATGGACTGCCAGCCATTGTTTTTACCTGATGAGTTGAATCCCATGCTGCTGATTCCTTATAAATATGTGGAAATATGTACATTCTGTGCTGCAGCTTGAAGGGGATGTTAAATGATCAAAAAAATAAAAATACTGTAAAATGCAACTTTAAATCCACCAGAAGTCATTTCAGAGCAGAATATTAAGAACAAAGTTATATGAAATGAATAAAGGCACACAGCAGGCGTTTGACACTTTCCCCCTAATGCTCTTGTGTTGACAAATTGAGCCTGCTTCTCTGAGGAGTCGTTATATGACAGACCTAGTCCAGAACCCAGTCTACCTTTCTATTTACCTTTCATTTTATGCGTGACAAGTCTGAAGACTTTATTAGCCAACAGATAAATCAAAGGGATGTAGCTATCGACTAGCAGTGCCAATATCTACAAAAGAGACAAACAGAGGAAACACTGAGTGGGAACCCGGAGCTGAATGACAAGCTTTCCGATATCCCTGTGTTTGTGTTATTGGTCTCAACAGCAACCCCCCATTACTGTCTGCATGCATGCTAAGACTCTTGAATTGTCCCTGATTTCCTGCTGTGTTCAGCAGTTCACGAAGGCAGACAGTCCTTCTGTGTTACTGTCAAATTCATTTTACAGTATCCAGACCACTCAACCATTTACATCCTGAGATTACTGCTTCGGGTAGAGATATTTTCAGCTTCGGCCAGAAAACTGAAAAACGTACACAATCACATCATAAGTTATTCTGTAAATACACAATAGATAAAAAAAAAATCACATCATAGATCTGAAGAGATCCAATCTCTTAAATCCCTCATGCACTCAGGGGTTGATTGCTTTAGAAGAGGTGCAGAGCTTGCAGAAGGAGGAGATTCTGCAGTCATCCAGTTAAAAGAG
Organism: Aulonocara sp. 'chitande type north' Nkhata Bay; assembly: GCF_057382095.1. Taxonomy (NCBI): domain Eukaryota; kingdom Metazoa; phylum Chordata; class Actinopteri; order Cichliformes; family Cichlidae; genus Aulonocara; species Aulonocara sp. 'chitande type north' Nkhata Bay. The sequence goes on along the minus strand of NC_141360.1, from coordinate 26,228,624 downwards.
CCAGTAATAAATAAAGACCACACCATATATGTGCATTTCCTCTCCGTGGACTTATGGAAACACATCACCTGGAGGAGCAACCCCTTGACCTTGTCTTGTCACAGCACTCTGAGCATGAGACAACGTTCTCAGATTTACAGGGGAGGAGATGCTGCTCCTGGCTGGCCATAGTGTTTCATTTGACCATAATAGGCCTTGTAGTGGTTGAAAAAGTGTGTGCTGGTAATCAAAGTTTCCCTGAGCAGAAAGACAAGATTGACTAAAACCAAGTAGACGGAGAGAGGACTGGAGGGGCGCACAAAGGTTTTGTAAGGTATACAGAAGTACGGTTGTCATGGTGATGACGGGAAACTCTTTTGTGCTTACGAGGCAGAAAAGTGTCTCCCCCTGGGAAACAGATGTGAGGCCAATGAATCTGCTAGTCAAAAGAAATACAGCTAACCTTTTATATCCATAAATTGTAATTTCCCTCAGTGTTACGCTTACTCCCATATCTTCAGCTTATGTTCTGTTCCTTTCTCGCATTTCTAGGTTTACACAGAAGTTTTAATGTTATCTTGTTGCCCTGTTGCCTCATTTCGTGTCAGCACTTTCATCTGCTTTTAAATTAACCCCTAATGACTAACAAAGAGATTCTGAAATTCAAAAAATATAAAAATAAAACTGGACAAATCAAGCTTTTTTGAGCTTGTGTTTCACATGAAATTTAGCATTTCAGAGCAACATGCTGTATGCAAGAATTCTAAGAGCTGGAAAACAAGACCCTCGTTTAGTTTGGTCTGCTATTTTTAACCTTTTGCATTTTTACAGTAGGCTTGCACACGCGTCAGACTTTCCAATACACAACTAACGAATGGGCAACAGCACTTGCAGTATTTCTGTCACATTCAGACCTCTACTAAGAAACAACAATCCCAAGGTGGTGCACCAACGCACCACAAAGGGGGGATTTCCTGACAGTGGCACAAAGTCGCCCCTGTACCAAAATGGCTGCCTCCTCCCCCTTTCTGCCTCTCGTCGTGCCATGGCAGCAGTAAATATTGATGTCTGGCTGACTGGATAACAGCTCACAGCACTAAAATGTAGCCTGATATTGAACCCTGGTTTGGACTTGAGCCCCTTCTATTAATTTGGCTATTTCAGCATGCATTTACCACATAGCAGTGGGTCTCGCAGCTGTCCCATGCTCTGTCAACTTCCATCTGGCTTTGGAGTTGGAGCTGCAGTATAAGTCAGAATGCAGCCCAGCACTGTAATTTCTCCTCTCAGAATGCAATTTGTCGCCCAGCAGTAATAAGACTAGACCCAACCCAGCAACTCATTCACTTATATACATAAACGTGGCCAAGATGACCTGCTAAATTTCAAACCAAGCATCAGAATCGAAATCCAATAGAACACCTTTTAGATGTTGTGGAAGAAAAGATCCATTTGTTCAAACTGTGAGCTGTTATGTTGGGGATGTGTATTTAACCACAGTTTGTGAAATATTACCTAAATACTACCTTCTTTTTGACATGCAGAAATTCCTCTGTATTACGCAAGACCTTTGAAATTTAGCAATTAAACGTGACTACAGACGAGGCCTGAATTTTGTGCTCTTATTCTGAAAGGGTGGAAAGTAATTGGTGATATAAATCATTTAAATCAAATAGATTTGTAGTGCTCATTTGATTATTTGTTCGGTGTTAAACTTTAATTCTAATTCTAATGCGTTCAAGTTAAAAGTTGTGACTTTTTTTCTTTCAGGAAAGGCTAAAATTTCAGAAATTTGTTGACTTCATTTAAATGAACAGCACTGTAACGTGGAATCAGATTTGGCTGATGAAAGCAAAATGTGCCCGTTCAGCTGACTCTAAAAGGCTGATCATGTATTTCAGACAGGCTTATTGTTTCCAGAGAAAGCTGAGGAGCTCACTTGAAAAGCTGAATTCACGCTGCTGATCTGGCATCAGCACGGGGACAAAACTGGCCAACATAACAACCTTTTTCATTCTCCATTTGTCTGTGCTGTCACGTAAAGCACTGGTACTTCCCCTCAATCAATCTCTCTCACTTGCACACACTCAGTTCGCCCACACCGTCTTCACTATCACCCTCCTTCATCTCCTGCTCTTTCTCTGTGTGTGTGTGTTTGTGTTTGTCTGCGTGTGTGGGGGTGGACTTTGGTCAAGGTTCATGTGTGAGGCAGTGGGGTGAGAATGGGACCATGTGGGGTCTGGCTGACACTGGCAGTAATACATCCAGAGAGGGTCATCACAAGACAGCAAAGACTTCCTTATTCTACTTTTTCTTTTTCTTCTCCTCTCTGAAGTGTTTCTATCAGATGGGCTCTGAAACGCTGAAACAACGTCATGCAATACAATAATGAATATGATCACTGTCAGCAGCTGGGACCTCCTCATCCCTCTGTTTCTCGGCTCCCTCCAAAAGAACATGATAAGCGCTTGTTAGAACTCGTGCTTTCTTTCTGTCCAAAGCACATACAGCAGTTGCTTTCATTGCCATGCCACTGTCTTGTGTTTTGTGTATTTTTCCTTCACTATCTTAGTCTGTTTGTTGCAGTATTGTGCTCAGTCACTCCGTGTTCCAGGCTCCCAGGAGGGAAAGTAGACGAAGCTGGGAAGCTTTGATGGGAAAGTGGGCCAGCGCTCTCAGCCCTCCACTGGAGAGCTCCTTAAAAGGCCTGGAGAGATGATGTCGTGGACTCTTTCCTTTTCTCCCCTTGTGTTTTTTTTCCTCCCTCCTGCAGCAGCGGAGAAGCCCGGCAGCAGAGCGAAGGCTTTGGCCAAACTCATCATGCACATGAGTGAAACACACGACACTGATGACTTCACCGAGCTGAAATAAGGCTTCCATCCATCACAAGTCTGGAAAGGCTTGTTATGAAAGATAGGATTTCCCGGAGTGGGAGTTACTCTACCTTGTTGTACTCTGTTTGAACACTTTTTTGCTCTTTCTTTTTCTGTGTTACTAAATATTGTGGAAGTGCTGCAAAGTTCCCTTTATTTTCATGCAAAAGCAAAAATCGGGAGGAAATGATATACCATGAGAACAACGAGAGATGCAGAAGTAGGTTTTTGTAATTGGCTGTTGGTTAAGAATGAAACCTTATATTTAGACACTTTTTGCATACGTCGACTTGAACTGTTGCATCACACCAATCAGAATGCCCCAAAGACATTAAGCAGCAGATGTCTTGTCACGCAGCTGCCGGTCCTTATGTGTTTCAGCAAGCCACAGTAATTTTTTCCATCCTATCCTGTGCACTAGGGTTCAAGAACCACTTCGTGTACACAGTGCGTGGAAGGCAAAAAGCAGATCCCTGTGCCCCCGCTAACCCCTCACAGACCATCATCTCAGAGGCTTTTGCCAGGTGAGCTCGACTGAGACGCATCAGGCACGTGTGGGCGAGCTCTTCACCCTCTCCTCACAAGGCTTTAATCTACAAGCCATCTGCTGTTATCTGGGGAATGTTCTCCACACACTTCATGGACATATATGTACCAGCGCTTTGACGTCTTTGCTATTTTTAGCACCAGCCTGCCACTGGAGGTTGTTATGATGATGTCATGCAGGCTTTCAAAATAGATCTGATTGTTTATCTTGGGTTACACTTCCTGTCTTCTTTTCATGTCCTGTTTGTTTGTGTCTGTTTATCTGTCCAACTGCTCGTCTTGTTTTGCAGGGACTTGTTTTGCCGGTCTTGCGTCTTGAGTTTAATTGTACAGTCTTCTCAAAGCAAAGTTACTTTTTTCTTTGTTTTTTTTTAGATCAGATCTCCCTTGTTAATGTTAATTCTGTGTAAAATCCTATCTAGACTTCCAAAGAAATTTCGTTTAACGGAGCAGTTAAACATTTAGGGAAATACTCCTATTTGCTTTGCAGTAGGGAGGTCAATGTGAGCTAAAACACAAGATGAGATCACTGATGCCCTCACATTTGTGCAGTAGATATTGCTAATACTGTCAGCACTCACTTAGCTCCTATGCTCCAGCCAGAAGGGAGTAAGTGTAAATACGTAGCTGGAGCATAGACTGTATATAAAAGACAGATACAGCCATTCTTTCCAAAGACCAGCAGAAGACAACGTTTCCAGTTAGGAAATAAGGAAGAAAGACTCTTCCTCTTACTTTTTTTTTTTTTTTTTTTAAATTTGTGCACACATTTTGTGCTAGCTGAAAACAAAGACTTTCTAAGAAAAATTATTTGAAATGCCTTTGGGAACTTTTTTGGCAGTTATTTTACATAAATGAACATTAATTTACAGGAAATGGTCACTGCACCATAAAAACGTGCTAAGCTGCTACAATCAAGCTTTTAAACAGCCCTGGTGGTCTAAGGCACTTTCATGTTGGCTTCACTTTTCAGATCGGAAAGCATATCTCCATCTTTTATTGTCTACTGTCTGTGGTTCTTAAGTGGTCAGTGTATTTCAGCCAGACTTATTGTTTACAGAGAAGGCTGTACTAATGGACACTAGCGAATTCTGTTTTTGTATGTACATTTCTTTTTAACCCTGTTTTTCCCAAATCAAAACTAAGAATAACGTCGCTATGTAGCATTAGCAACAGCTAATCATCTTGTATCTTTTGACGAAATATGGTCGCGATGTGTTGAATCACGGTGGCTACTTTCACCTTTTGCGTGCCTATGAGCTGAAGTTAGCCTAGACCCCAGTCACACAGGGGAAGGGAGACCAGCTGACGACCGTCTTGAGTTGCTAGGTAATCCCTTGCTCGCTATCACTCAGTGAAATCAGTTGCAAAGAGGCCAGAAACCACACTGAAATCTGTTTGGTCGCCTAGTTTCCAGCTTGTGTTGCACTCTTCATAGTTTCACTATGGCTTAGCGAGGTTTTTGTGACCAATTCGGCTAACGACAGTAAGTAACCTTCCACAACCACTCACCAACCAGTCAGGGAACACCTATTTTTTCCTAGCGACAAGTGGTTACCAGGGGAGGTGTGATTGGTTCCCCAGAGACTCCTCACAACCAGTCACAGAAAACTCATTTCTCTCCACTTCCACAGGTTGGGACCACTGACTGGTCCTTGCCTACCATAAAAACCTGTACGCCATTTATCTTCCATAAAACCAAAAGCTGACATTTTTTAATCCCAAAAAGTGAAACTATCCCTTTAATGTTCACTTCAAAGTATGGCTTAATTCAGGTGTCAGGATAAGGAGATCACCTACAGTGAACTGATAAAACCAGGCCGCACTAAAGTATGCTGATCGCATAAGGAAGTTGAATTATCCTGCTCTTTCTCCTTTGCATTTGGTGGATCCCAGTTAGGGAAAGTTACGTTGATTCTAAAAACACCACCACCATCCCCCATTTGCTCTATCCGTTCCGTGCAGTTACGACTAGATTGAGGCAGTCGAAAATACCACATGTGGTAAAAAGCATCAATCGTCACCTTGTCAGTTGCAGCACAGGCACACCTTGTGTGCGAGGCCCACGCCTAACAGATAACACAGCAGAATCGAACACTACAGAAGGTCACCACGATTGAAATGACACAGTTTCTATCAGCACAGTGCTCAGTGTATCCTGGACCTTGTACACAGCGTTCAAAATGCCTTTAATTTACATTCCTCTGGCTGCACTCTGGACTTGGGAGACTGGGACTGTGAATATTAGCACTAAAACTGCCTTAACCCAATTTATAGCTCACTCTAAATTTAAACTACATCACAGAGAGCATTTCAATCATCCGGCTCCTGCCGCTGCATCAAAAACTAAAGCCTGCCTGTATTTGCATGGTACGTAGAGGAAAACTCTCAGGGGACTTAAAATTAGATAATCTGTTCTCAAAAAAAATGTCTGATTTCTTCTTTCGCTGCTTTATTCATGAAAAAATCTTTTTTGCTGTGTTGCTGATCACATGTGGTATTTTTTAAACTTGCCTCTTATGAGCAATAACTGATTGCACCAGCAGCTGAGCTAAAATGACAAATGCTTATCATATTTTTCTCTCCTGCAAGCTTTATTCTAGTGCCTGCAGGATGCTGCAGAACTTGGTGCTGATAATACTGTCAAATGGCTGCATAGAGGGTAATAATCATATGTGGGTGGCTTCACTGCAGCTGAGTAGCACAAGTAATACTTATCTATTTTGGGCTTCTGCTTGAGGGCTTCCTTTGTGAAGTGTGTGGATGGAGCATAAGTGAACATCATTTCTGTATAACAGGGGTGAGTTAAAAGCTAGATTTTCAGGCTGGACATATTTCTGGGCTTTAAATCATAATTATTAGATCCATTGTCTTGATTTAAAGGCCTTTACATTGTGTCTCAAGTGCAGTTTTATTCTTTGGCTGAAACATTCTGAGCAGAGGAATACCATGTTTATGTTATACTGGCCGAGTTAGATGACATTTCCAAAGTTAATTCCCTTGAAACAGCCTTTTGTCTGTGACAAATGAGACGATCTGTGACCTTTGACCTCGGAGAATGCACTCACTGGCCTTGCAAACCCTGACTGTCCACAGGGGTTGAGCTTAGTTCTCAGCGTGTAAGTGATATTTAAACCTGATAGGGCAGAGGCTTTAAAAGACTGAACGCAGCTCTCTTTTTCCGCTCATCCTGCTTCTCATCGAGGTGAATGGAAATAATGAGGGCGGTGGGTTGCTTCACAGCCTAAATCAAGAACTATACAACAGGATAACTAAAGCCCTAAAATAACTTAGTACTCCCATTGGACATAGGAACCCTTGAAGTCCTTGAAGTCATATGTAAAAGAAATAGAAACGTTAGTCTAAAGATACTTGCAAAAAAAAAAAGTTCTCTTCCTGGATTCAAACCTGCTCATCAGCCTTCCTGTTTGGAGTTTGTAGCCTTGGTTCATACGTAATTCTTATAATTATGTTGTATAATGTCTGTGAAGGTTCTCAGTCATTCAGGTCATCGTAGTCTGAGGAGCTTGAAAAGAAAAGCATCTGGACTTCTTTAAGTTGCTTGAAGACCTTTCACCTCTCATTCGAGAAGCTTCATCAGTTCTAAGGTCAAATGGTGGAGAGTCCCAGATTTAGACTGTTGCATGATCATATCATGTCGAAATGGACGAAACACAGCTTCTTAGGTCTTGGAAGATGCAGCAGGCTACTAAACAGTAAAACAGTATAAATATCTAGAATAAATACTAAAAATATATAAAAACTAAGTACTAAAATATAAATATGGATCTTAATGAATGTACAATATTGCAAAACAATGCACAACTGTCCTATGCAAGTGTATACGAACTATGACCATAGTTTTCTGTTCTTAGCTTACAGGAGCAGGACCAAGTTTTGCTGCCAAAGTCCAATTACTTCAAGGCTCAGTGTTCTGTGAATTCAGAGATGCTCTTCACCTTAGTTGTGACATGTGGTTATTTGATTTAACTTTGCCTTCCTATGTCCTATCTCTCAGAAGCCGCCTGGACAGATAAGTGCCACGCACTACAAACTAGGCTGCAGCCACCCTGGTGTTCAGTGATAACTGAACATTCAAAAAAGAATGCTAGCATCTTAAGCCAGATATTTGTCTCTGAAGGTGGTAGTTGAAGACCTGTAAAGACCTGTAGCTGAAATGAGAGTCAGTTGGATACAAACACAGATGTAAATGAATGCCAGTGTTTCATATTTACAAGAAGTGTCAGTGGGCTTGGTAACTGTTTGCTGACTGTTAGCTTTCTAAAGCTGTGTCATTGTCAACTAAAGCAACTTACACAAGAAATATAACCTAACTTTAAAGACTTTTTCAGACACTAAAGAGTCTGAAATCTGTTTTAACTGCTTCATGTGACAAATTTCAACTGCTGATGTCTCACTTTAGCTTGGCGCGCTGTCGAGCCTGACTCTGATCTCTTTCCTTGGAATTACTTCAGGAAAGAACCTCATCATGGCTAGATATGTGTGGGCATATGAGGGTTGTTATGAAAGACTTAGACTCCTTTAATACAGCTGTTGTTTGGCCTTTTTTAAAACCCTGCAGTTTGTTTCTTTACATCCTCCTCCAGATTCATCTGAATAAAGATGTAAAACATCTTCATCTTGCCGAACCATGATATGATATTTATTTCTGACAAGAGAAATTGATGGTTTCTTTTTTCCATGGTTTGCTTGGCTGGAATGATTCAAAGTAGCTTTTAGTACAAACCCATTACAGGCTTCACCACAGCTCCAGATTTTGGCCTATTATTAGCCTCTTTTCTCCAGGAAACAAGGTCACTCAAATAGCCTTGTCTTATTAGGCTGCCACTACTCATTTGGCCTTAAAGAGACATGCATTTCAGAATTACATGTGTATTCCTCACACACTAAATCTACTATTCATTTGCACATGTCTGACCTAATGCAGTCACCCTACGCTAGTTATCACAATCAAACACCCATTGTTATCATGCCAGTATAATGGTGTGGGACTGAAAGAGTGCAATCAAGTGATGTTCTGGCTGTATAGCCCCTGCTAAGTGAAAGCGACTGCCCTATTTCTGTCCAGGGTTAGTGCTCAGCTGTCGTCTGCGAGTAGATCACCTCATATACTCTCCCCAGCCCTGTACTACAATGCCCTGTACCGCAGTTTGGGGTCCAGGATGCATGTGGATGTTATTAGAGGCCATTGAAACTACAGGTGATAGCTCTCACAGTGCACTGGATCTGTGTGGCAAAAACTCTTAAGACGGCATAGAGAAGCTGCAACAAACTACTATGTACATTTCCATCTTGAGCCAGAATTGGAAATCATTAACCTTGAAGTGACTGAGTGAGGTCATCCATCACCCCAGCTGTATATGTTTATGCATGGAAGTGATTTTTTTTATATCATAAATTTAAAAATAAAAATAAAAAAATTATATATATATATAGATATATATATATATCTATATATATATATAGGTTTTAAACAATAATTTAATAAAAATGATTGAAACAAATGCATTTTGATAAGGTGTCAAAGGCACACTGTCTTACTAAATGTGAAAAAAAAATGCACTAGAAAACTTTATATTATGTGTAATAGGCCAAGAAACAATGTAGAGTCATCTGAAAAAGAACATTTTCATAGACTCTAGACTTTGACTGAGCTTACAACACATTTTTGGTTTTGTTTTCTTAATTTTCAGCCATCTTGTTGGAGGTTTGCTGCTCTGTTTGCAATCCCAACGTTGCCCAAGCTAACAGATGGCCCCACATTTGACTCTAGAACTCCTCGGTGTATAATGGTACACCGAGGAGTTCATGGTCGACTACAAGGTGCCTAGTTTCTATGAGGTGTTTGTGCCGATGTGCTGTGTTCGGTCTTTGGCACGCAGGTCACTGCACTCCGGTCTCGTCTGTTCAAAAGACATTATTCCAGAAGTCTTGTGGTTTCTTTCAGATACAACTTTGTAAACGTAAGTCGTGTTGCTATTTTCATTTTAGAGAGAAGAGGCTTTCTCTTGGCAATGCATCCAAACAAGCCAAACTTGTTCAGTCTTTTTCTAATTGTAATGTCATGAACTTTTCCTGTTGAATGCTAACTGACGTCTATAGAATGTGATATGTAGCTCTTGGATTTTTTTGTAGTTTCTTTTTGCATTGCCTGGCTTTGGGGGGGATTTGCAGGGATGTCCACTTCTGGGAATATTATGCTATTCTGATAACACACACACCTTAATGCTCCAGACTTGGCGCAAACTGTCAAAACCTCTGCTTTTATTGAGTTAGCCATGCTTGCTGATGTTCAGTTGATCAAGTGCATTTGGCTAGCAGCACCAGGCTGCTCCTCTTAATTAAGGGTATAACACAAACAAGCAGCATTGACAGCTGAGTATAAGGTCACACCATCTGACCACTGGCCAGTTACAGTCGCTGTAACAAGACAGTTACTGTCTTTATGAGAATGGTTTGAAATAATATGCACTCCCCCCCCGCCCCCGCCCTGTGACCCCACCTGCCTGTCACTCATCTGCCTTTTCTCTCACTTCGTTTTGCTGCCAGTTGCTTTCTGTTCATCCACTTCACTGTCTGACATGACTGGCCTTGAACTGAGCATGTGATCTCATTTTGCTCTGCCTGTAAATACTCTGACAGTTGAAGCCCCCACTGTGACATTGGATGGGAAGGTGAAGTTCTCCACATAGCTGACTTGCAGTAAAGTGTAGACCTGATCATCAGGGGTGCTGGGTCAGGTCCAGTCGTTGCCTAAAAACTTTTCAAAGAAAACTATTTTTGGATTTCAATATAATCAGACCTTTCATTGTCCACTGAGCTCGGCACTCTCTCCTTATTCCACAGGTTAGGACAAGCTTTTTCATCCACCGGTGACTAATTGCATCTGAAGAGCTGAGCAAGCACTATCAGTCTTCCTCAACATCATATTTTAGGCGTCTTAGGATAACATCAAAGCATGACTGTTTCTATCTACTCGGTAAAGCTGCTGTCTTCCCACAAGTTGGGAAAGGAGATGAGTGTGTTAGTATTGCAGGCGCCAACAACATGCTCTGGGTGACATACGAGCATAGGAGCATTATGTCTGGCTTTTCTCAGATGGGGCTGAGATGTCCGCACTTCACCAGACACCACTCAGTGAGTGCTGCTTGTCTAGGTCACTTGCACTGACATGCTGGTAGATATGACTGGTTACAGTTACTCTATGTGCAATAAAAAGAAACAGGATTTTCCATGTCTAATCTCATTAACTTATTCATTTATCAGTCACTTCTAGTCTGAACTGACACCAGTGACAAGTGGTCTTATTTTAAGTTTCTTATTACAGTTCAGTTTCCAGAAAACAATTTACTGCCACCAGCTCATTTAAAATATCTGGGACTGTGAGGAATCATCTCTTTTGTTAGCAACACTTTGCAAGGCACTTTGCGAGGCAACCAAATGATGTAAGTAGCATTAAAAGTAAAATGTTTTCCTTTTCTTCCTTGAAGTAAGAGTTGTGGGCCGTCTCCATCATATTTTTCACTTCATAATGTGCTAAATGTTTTCAGTTAGTAACAGGTTAGAGCACCGGGCGGGTCACTTTAGCACCCAGAATCTGATTATGGCACCTGACTGTTGTAAGGCATGCAGGATGTGGTTAGGCATTGTTTTGCTAGGTGTGGCCTTTTCTGAGAAAGAAGTCTGAATACTGATCAAAAATCTTTCAGTATTAATGAGGTCTTCACAGATGTACTATGCATGCTAATGTATCTTCACATGCTATCATGGATGCTTGCACTAAAGTGAGCATATATTTAAAAAGAAAAGAAAAAAAAAGAAAAGAAACATTTGGCCTGAAATGTAAACACAAAATATCAAATAGAAGTTCACCAGAGAAGAACAAGTTTAGTTTAAGGAATAGATAGCATTGTGCTTTCTTACTAACTGTATCATAGCTTTCTGCTACAGCTAGCAGCAGATTAGCTTTAGCATAAAAAAAATTCATCAGACATCGTGGGAACTAGGGACTAGGACACAACAAATAACACATATTACATTTTCTTGCAAGCACCTCTAAGGCCTGATAGAGGCAGAGCTACTGCTGGTTGTTTCTTTGTTTTCTTTCTGTCTTTATGTTAAGCTAAGCCAACGAGGTGCTGGCTAACCTGGAATATACTCCATTACAGACACACACAGATAGCAAAAGACCTGATGGTCAAGCAGTCATTCCTGTTATACTTATTTGAAATCCACTTATGCGGCTTCATAATGTTTGATCTTGGACTGAGACACAAATCAGTCAGGAAGTGTATCTGGTATAAAAATCTGCCAAATCAAAACATGCAGACCTATTTGCCCTAGCAACCCCTTGTGAATAAGGGAGCAGCCAAAGTCCACTTGAAGTCTGCTGCCTGGGGCACAAGCATAGCTGGTGCATTGTAATGTAAATTCTTGCACAGTTATAAAAAAACAGACAGGCAGGCAGGCATCCGTACATAATCTTGCAACAATTATTTCTTTGGTTGTGAATTCTTCCTAAACCATCAGGAGTTGAACTACCTTAGCTGTATCAGATATTATGACACAATCACATTGGCTAGAAGTCAACAAGCATTTACGCACCCCAGTGCATAAATTTTCATTTTAATTTCACAGCCAGCAGCAAAAACAGGACAAACAATTATGTAGCATGAGCGTATATTTGTACATGTAAATTTAGCAGCCTGAGAGAAAGACTCAAATCAATCTTCTCCATAAATCTTTGTGTTTGTGTGTTTATATGAGCATGTTGCTCTAGTGTACACGGGAATTATTATAGGAACTGTAGGAACCTTTAGAATACCGTATGGCTGACATCAGGCTGGATAACATCCAACGCAGCCTGTCCAGTAACATATAAATACATACACACTTAAAGAGGCACACGCTCAGGTAAACAACCCTCGTCAACCTCTCCAGCTGTCTTTCCAGGACACTTGACTTGCACACCTCATCTGTTTCCACAAACCACAAACGGTTCACAGCGGAAATACTCAGTTAAAGCGGTAAACAAGCGCTTCCTCTCAGGGATAAGTCATAGATGCAGAGGGCCCTGACGCTGGTGTCGTGATGCTTGGAACACGCCTACACTGACACAACTTTGAGGTCCGTCGCCGGGTTTTAATCATGCACATCTCAGTGGCCAGAGACAAACAGTGAGAGTGCACCATTGTAATTTTGTGGCATCAATACACTTGAATCACTCCCAGACAGTTTTATCCCCTCAAGGAGCAGAAACAGAAGCAAACAGTCATAGGAGATCAAAGTGAAGAGTAATGAAAGACAAGAGTTTGCCTGGCAAATATACAATGTGACAGCCCTCTTAGTCACATCTGCATGTGAAAGGTAATGCTGACAAATGATTTTTGTCTCAATAAAGGATTTACGACTCCTCTCACATCCCATTAATTATGATCAGCCGACACTGTGGCAAAAGTCATTTTACTGTTAGTCAATAAGCGCTCTGTGTCACTGGCATTACTGACATAAATACAGCTGCTGGGAGGGAGGGGGTATAGTAGGATACATAAACAGGATGCATTCAAGATATTTAGTGGTGTTAAGTGAAGGATGTGGATATACATTGAACAGTTTCCAGGCCTTCAGCGCGACATGGGGCCCCCTAACAGTGTAGCTGACGCTGTAGACTTTAAGTAGACTGTAAAAAAAAGAGACTAATGGCAAGAACATCCCTGAACGACCGACACTGGCTACAACGAAGAGCTAGCAAAGCAGCACAAAAGAGGAATCCTATTATTATTTCATCAGTTTCACACATTACATACACATTTTCAGTTCACAACACTCATTAAATACATTTCCCTACATTGAAAAAAGAAAAAAAAAAGTAGACTGTAGCAGGCAGATGCATGGCACTTATAAGAAGTTCAAATCAATTGATGCTTTTCCATTGTTTTGGTTTCAATACAAATTTAAACATGTTTGGCAAGACAAGCACAACCAAACCTACATCCATTTTGGACGTAGTAGTAAGTAGTAGCTGGAACCTAGCCCAGCTGTCATAGATTGCCAGTCTATCACAGGGCTAACATAGACACAGGATGCCATCCACACCTATGACCAACTTAGAAATGCCAGTTAAGCTAACATGTATGTTTCTGACTGTGGGGGAACCTGGAGAACATGCGGACTCCACCCCGTCACATATTCAGAGCCTGGTGTTCATATGTTGACAGGGACTGGAAAAATTAATCTTACGAAACAATCTTTTCAAGCAACTGAACCAAAACCTCCAAGTAAGCACATTTTTTTGCTGTTTGTGCTGTCTGGAGCTCATAAACTCGCTGATGTATCACACAGATACACAAACACCTACACACAAGACTCTTATTACATTCAGAGCTGGAAGTGACCCACAGCGCTCGCCTTGTTCTGTCAGTCACTGTGAGGTCGGCTTTCCCTGCCAAACAGCAGCTTGCACATCACTTTCCCTGCAACCCTCCTGGTATCAGCAGACTGAAGCCAGTGGCCAGCAACTTCCTGACGCTGACGCTGTTGGTGTTCCATATCGCTCTGACTCATTAGAACCGTGCAGATTTCCCATGACATTTGTGTAACAGCTGAGCTGAGTGTCTTCTAAGTCCGGTTTACTGTGCTTTTAGGCAGTAAATGCTTCTGAAATGAAATAATATTGGGTTTACGTGTACACACTCCACACAATGGCTCACGGTGGCAGTTGTATAAATGTTTTGGTTCATGATTTTGCTTGAACAGATTGTTATTCAGGATGTCAACTTCAAGTTCAGTTGGAGGGGGGCACCTAATTACGCACAGAGATTATCTTTCTCATTTTTAATGTCTTTAAACAAAAAAAAAACATCATTAAGTGACACCTTGCTGTAAAGAAAACAAGAGCGACTGCATGCTTCATACCTACAACTTGATGGCAACACCGCACCCCCTGCTGAGTACACATGAATGTCTGCCAATAATAACACATGAGGGTGCCAAAAAAAACAAAACAAAATAAAAATCACATGCACTTTATGTACCACCCTGTTTTCACTCCAGATTGAACTGGACCACCCTGGTGCTTAAGTCTACTAACACTTCAAGTGTTCCCCATCAAATCATTGCAGGTACTCTGTAATAAGACGGCTTCCATTTCCCTTTGGGGAGCGATGTCTTTTTTATGACATGGAAACTAAACGCGTTACATCGTTGGAAAAGCCGTTTCGCGAATCTGGGTGGAAGAAAGGGGGAAATACCGCCAAATGAGAGTTTGTTTAGTTAGCATGTCAAAATTCCTTCCACTTCCTGAAATGAAAATAGCCACGTCTGTAAAAGTTCATTTGAACCACAACGTTGATAATGAAGCATTAAAAAAAAAGATCTTTGTACACAAATACATAAACTGAAGAGAGTCACAGTGTGACAGAAAGAAAAAAGTAATTAAAACTGTTTTTAAAACAGGGTAAAGGTCTTTGGCAGAGGGAAATACATATGAAGATGGAAAATGTTGTAAATCGATCCATTAAAAAATAAAGTGCAGAAGCATATGGGGAGCTGGATGGAGCACAGGAAAAACTCTGAGTCGGTGTAGGTAGCAGATTTACAGGGTGGCATATAGTGGGACATATAAGTGAGTGAGTGCATCTAAATGCATGCATTTGCCTTTGTAGGCTGCCTTGATTCAACAACATGATTTTCTTGTGTTTTTCCTTACTTTCCCAATTTCAAAATGTCTTTCAAAAATACGAGAATAAAGTACCTTTATTGTACCACTTATACGCTAAAGGGCACAAATGCTTTCCAGTGGGACACTACTCTCTGTTCCAGTTATATAATACTAAGGCAAGTTCCTTATCCAGCAGGGTAATTGCTGGGAGTATGTTACATTTTTTTCCTTATGTTATTATTATTAGTAGTAGTAAGCTGCTAATATATTAATATTATACTGTAATATTATAGATAAGGCTTCCCAGCAGTATATAATTACCAGCTATCAAGAGATTTTGTGTCAGCCAAATGTTATTACCACAGTTGCACAAAGAGGTAATAAATGAATGAACTGACTATATCAGTATACATACAGAAGTGATGATATTTTACATGATGTACAGATAACTGCAGATAAGAAAAGTGTGCCTTAAATCTTTCCACGCCCCTGGGATGGCTTTGGCACCAAATGTTTTGAAAGAACCACCCAGAAGAAAGGGGAAACACCTCCACCGAGACAGTCTGTTTAATTAGAACAATAAAATCATTTTACTTCCTGAAATAAAATAAAAAAACACATGACTTTGTACAATTGATGGTTCGTTTGAGTTACCGCTGATTGTAAGACAACATAAAAAGACTCAATCAACACTAATTCAGCACAAATACAGGACAAAAATAAATAACAGACCCAAGACTCTGCTATAACTTCATAGTGATGCTACTAGAATACAATGTATTTATGATATTCTTTAATTTTCATGCAACAGTCTCCATTAGGTCCGGGTATTTTGTAGCCACAGGGCAATGTCGTTACATTGTCACCGATTGGCAATGTTAAAAATGACAACTAAAATGCCATTTGCCCTCTCCATTATTGATAGATTTTGGGGGTTCAGGCCTGCCTAAAAATGTGAATTGAGCCCTCTGAGCTGATACACTTCTGCAACCATTATTTAAATCAAGTCAGAAAGTTCGGTAACGAAAAAGTAAACACCCATGATGCCATAAAGCCGCAATGTAAGTTATTGCAGCACAAGCTGAAGTTAATCATTTGGCTAGCTGTAGTTTAGCGCTTCTGCAGCAATAGCAGTAACCAGCAGTAATGGAGAAGGGCACTGACGTTGGAACACATGGCTCTGTGGAGGTTACAGTTTGGAAAGTACCTTGTATGTCTTTTTGGAGCTAAAAAGAGGTCATTTATCTGGTTGTGCAACTACTCTATATGGACACATGTACTGGGCCACACCTCTTTTGAATTCAGATGCGCTCAGTCCCATTGCCACAGGTGTATAAAGCAATTCTGACTGCTTTTACGACATTTGTGCAAGAACAGGTCATTGCAAAGATTTACTGAATTTTGTGTGATCAAGTATAAGTCATATCAGTGAAAAGTTACAACTGCAGTGGCGCATAGTGCAGAGTTGCATACCTCCTGTGGCATTAATGTTAGCACAATGTGCACCAAGAAATTCATGGTATTCATAGGTTTCCAAGGATAGGCAGTTCCTGAAAGTGTAATGTGTAGGTGGCCAAGAACTTTTGCTTTCTTGTGTGGCAAAAACTAAAACTAATTAAATTCATCTGACATTAAATATTTAAATATATATTATGTATTTAAAGGAGAACTGATGGTATTTCAGATGAGATACGTGCTCTTTCCTGAGTATGAGAAGACAGGTGTGCCTGAAAGTTTTGGCTCACCTTCTGAAGTACCTTTAGTACAAAATGCTTTAAAAGAACCATCCACAAGAAGTGGAAAACATCTGCAAAGAGTATGTTTGTTTAGATAGCATAATAAAATCCTTCCTGCTTCCTCAAATGAAAAGAAAGGGTGACGTCTGTAAATCACAAGTTAATTGATATGATTGCTAGTTATAATACAACATTAAAAAAGACTGGACACACTGGAGAGATTATGTCTTATGTCTATGATGTATTGACAAAAGCAAGATGTTGTGGGTGCATGTGCCACCCCACTGAAAGAATCCTGGAAACGTCCCTGTTTCAGACCTCCTTTTCCTTTCCTTCACCAATGGCACGAAGAAGGTGGGAAGATTTGGTAGTTCTTACAGATAACACTGTTTTCTGCTGCAGGTACATTCACTGACATATGGTTTTAAGTTACTTCTGTGTTCCCAGCTATATCACAGCAAACAATAGCCTAGAGGTGGTCAAAAAATATTAGCTACTACACCTTAGAGAGCCTCTCTTTGAAACTTCTTGACACCCCGCAAAAGGTTATGCAATATTTTAAAGTAATTTTGTCTTATTTGGTGTGCACAGTCTATAAGGATTACCCTGCTTGCTCGCTCACTCACTCTGTTTTATAATCTGCTGATGATGACGTTATGCTGCAGTTCCTGGGCTTCAGTTCTCGCGAGGTTACGGGAATCCAGACGCTCGCTCGCTCTCTCTCTCTCTCTCTCTCTCTCTCTCTCTCTCTCTCAGTTCCCCCTCCTCCCCAGCCCTCCCTTCCCACGCCCCACTGCGCTGTGGGATAGTGGCACTATAAAGTATATCCTCTCTCGGCGAAAGATAAGAAGCCCGAGACAGGAGGGGGATGAAGATGGCGGACGCCAAGCAGAAGCGGAATGAACAGTTAAAGCGATGGCTTGGCTCGGAAACGGACCAGGAGCCTCCTGTTTTGAAAAAGAAAAAGACGAAGGTGAAGTTCGATGATGGCGCCGTGTTTCTGGCCGCCTGTTCGAGCGGCGATACCGAGGAGGTGCTCCGAATGCTTGACCGGGGCGCTGACATCAACTACGCCAATGTAGACGGTCTCACCGCCCTCCACCAGGTTTGTGTTAGCTTGCCGTGTGGGTTTATGTCAGCAGCCGGTACCATTAGACATAAATATCGACTGGCTGCTAGCAAAAGCTTACCCTGGTACACCTGTCAAATGGAAGCCATTCTCATCCCGTTGTTTACCTACCTAGCATACTCGTCCTTCTCGACGCAGAGAAGGGATGAATCCGTTGGCTTCCTCCTGAGGCTGTTTAACTGGTAAACCGCGCTAACTATGCATACACTTGTCTGAGTATAAGTGGCAAGAAGCAGCAGAGTCAAACACCTAATTTACAGGGCTAATTCTACTTTATGCCTCCATAAACTAGCCTGAGTCTGTAGGTGCAGTCTAATTGCAGTACTGCTGCATTTTTCGATTTGAAACATTGGCTCGGTTTTATGTTGTAAATACAATCAAGCCAGACAAGTGTCTGTGTGGTCAATTTATTATTGTCGGATCCTATTTAGTGTGTTTGGAGCTTAATATAAATGGTGTTCGTGCAGAATGAACCCAGCAATAGATGGCTGCTACCTGGTTAGCAGTAAAAGTCGTTTTGTTGATAAACCCTCCTCCTTGACTGTGGCTACTCTCTGGAGAGGAAGCAGAAGCTACCTTGCTAACTAGCTTTAGATACAACGTCATTCAGATACAGGCTAATGTTACGATTGCGAAACAATGTTTGCTTGTCACTCTGACTTAAAAAATGCAGTCCCTCATTAATAGTGGGCATATTAGTTTAATTGCCAGGAAAGAATGAATGGTAACAGCGCAGTATTAGCCCAGCGGAGTGTCTGCTAACGTACTTTAGCATGCTAAGATAAATGTCGTTAGCTGTGTGGGGCTTTAGCTGAAGTTAATTCATTCATTAACTGACCTGAGAAACGGCGTCAGTGGTAAATTATGGGCCTCATAATTTTATGCTGTTTTGTGTATAGTTAATCGGAAACGCCTGTGTCGTTAGCGCTTTTGCTACACCGGGATGTTAACCGTGCCAAGCTAGTCATTTGCCCGCTAACTGGGGTAGCTACTTTCACTAGCATCTGTACTTCCACAGCCGATAAACTGAAAATGGCACCTCATCTTGATGGGTTTTAGGCTGTGTGAGGTAGTTTTAGTCCAAATGGGGTTTAAAGCCTGATTTAAAAGCTTTATAAACCACCATGGATCCAGTGATGGAAGTAGGTTGCTTGTTGGTGCAGTAAGCTTACTGAAAGTTGTGACCAGGTTAAGTCCAGTGAGGTGTGCAAAAGCTAGACTAGAATTAAAACGTAAATAACAAAGAACCTGGTCGTGTAATTTATGAATTTGTTTCTGTTGCTTCAGAGGTAGCTTTTACCATTAAAGAAGTACATTTATTTTAATATCGTTTTTCAGTTTGTGCTTATTGGATCAAGTGATTACGGGTATACTGTTAGCTTTTACAGTGACACTTTTATAAAGATATCTTGCTTATTTTGTACCAAGAACATTGTAGTTAAGTGTTTTACTTTTTGGTGGAAATAAGCAGGGTGAACGGTTTGGGGGATTTCCCCCTTCTGACTGCATGTTTCTGCCTCTGATAAATAATTTTTCATTCCCACTGGAAAATAAACTTTTATCCCCCCCTTCCAGGATTTTTGCAGTGTCTTGAAACAGTCAACAGTGCAAACATCAGTCCAATCAGAAACTGATCTCACTTTCAGTGCTTGTGAGGCTGCTGGGGTGAGATGATCAGGATCTGTTCCATTCCAGCTTTTCATTAAGCCAAACTGTAACGCTGGATATCTGGATCCAGAGAGTTGCAGAAAACATCAGAAATATTGTGTGCCAACCAGTTGGCTCTGTGTTGACATCAGAGTTCTCTCCAAAGGTGATTTGTGCAGCTTCTTCTTTCTTCTTGTTGAGTTGCGGCTCTGCACCAGGACTGTTCTCTGCAACATCCTGCAGTCGTTTGTCGCCTTTTGCGTGATGGCGCAACTGCTGTGATAGGCTGATGGAGAGGGGCAGAAGTATTTGGTTTAAAAAGATCAACCTTAACCTGACCTTCGTTCACAAGTTAGAACATGCTGTCGAACATATTACAGAGTCAGATAATTTCCACATGTTTATTAACACTCAAACTGGAAAGTCTGCTGCTGATCTCAGAAAATGAAGTCTCCTTCTTCCCTTTACAGAGACTTTATAGATTCAGGTAAAAGAGGGTGATGTGTTTTACATGATGAGCCACAGGGAAGCAGAAAAACTGTCATCAAAGCAGACCATTTCTCTTTGATTTGTAATGTACCATAGTGGAGTTTTTATTTATCCAATTTATTTTTTTTAATTGACAGCATTTTGTGCTGTTTACATTTCGGGTTATTTCATATTAAACATTGAAGCTAACATCCTCTGAAGAGGGAAACTGTGGTTGCCCCTCTATATTTTTTATTATTTTTTTATTTTTCTCTCCCTACGTATTGCATCCTGGAGTATTTTAATTTGAAGAAATAAAGGATAATGCTAGTGGAAACGAGCATTTGTTTATCTTGTTTGCACTAGCATGGATAGTGTTTACATGATGTAAGGATTTACAAAAATATTCACATTAAATGTTTTATACTTGCATAGATCTCCTGTGATGTCACTTCATTACTCATGTCCACATGTCTCGTCTTAGTAATTATGAGCACTGCTTTATGCACCACCTTGCTCCCATGGTGTGTTTGTTCTCCAAGACTTAGGCCACTGCACAGATTAAAAGTTTTAAAAGCAGGTTTTAAGGCATGGGTCATCAGCTTTATCTGTATGTGATTCATGCACGTTTTTGGGTTTTAGTTTTTTTGTTGTTGTTTTTTTTTTTTTTTTTTACATTAATTAATCCTGCTGGTAAATTGACCTTTCTTCAAGATCGTAGTCTGCTTTAATGAAATCTGGAATTAGCATGAACCCCTCAATACAAACTCATTGGGTGGAAATGTTGCCTTTTTTTGGGCTGATGTCCAGAGATGAACTTGAGTGAGGAAAGAATTTGAAGTGCGGCTCTCCGGACATAACCATCTCTGGAGACGAGGTGTGTGTGTGTGTGTGTGTGTGTGTGTGTGTGTGTGTGTGTGTGTGTGTGTGTGTGTGTGTGTGTGTGTGTGTGTGTGTGTTTTAAAGGCCATGTGATCTCTAGGTTTGGTGTTTTACCAAGGAGCTGAGGAGGGGTGATGGAAGGTTAAACTGCTGTTAAGTTTCTTAAAGATGAGCTGAACAGTCAGTCGCCTCTTTTGTCTTAATGTCTTTGTGTGGCTTTTCTTGTTACATTTTAGATGGACCAAAAGAAAAAAATCCCTCCAGATAATAGCTATCCTCGTGAATGAGTGACCTCTCTCTTTGTTATGAAATGTGCCATGTTGCTGCATGAGGACTTGATCACTGGTGACCGGTGCAGGTTTATAAATACCACCACAGCCAACACAAGTTCTCCTAACTGGGTTTCAGTAGATGATACTAAGTTTGGGTATGACTCAGTCTGTAGCTTTGCTTTGTAGTTCAGCTCTAGTATAATCTCACATTTAGGCAAGAGGTTGTCTCTGTGAGTCATGAACCTTGTGTTTCTTTAAAAATGACCTGTTGCTGATGAACCTGTAAACACGTCAATGTCTTTTTGCAGACTTCTTAAGGTGATGCTTGAGCAGTGATGATGATGATCAATGATCTCACTATGACTGTGTACAAGCAAGAGCATCAAGGTGAAAAGTCACACTGTTGCCAGGCTCAGTCCAAAGGACTTTGAAGTTCAGTTGCAACACAAACATAAGGACCAACGTCACATATTTTCTTCTCACAAACCTCAAATATGCACATTTTGCAAGATTTAAAAATATTTACGCAACTCTTATTGCGATTACCATGCCGGACAAAGCGATATACCACCTCATGCAGATGTAAACAAATGGAGACTTTGTTGCAACAGCTTGCTGGGGTGTTGGCAATGCTTTGCACTGCAAAACAAAAATAAGAAGCTTGACTGAATCTGAGAAAATGGTTGGTGAGACAAGACCAGCATGGGTTGTTGTTCTTCAGTGAGAACTCGGTAGTATTTCTAACTACTAGTGTTCTAGATAATATTAGCCTTAAGGGCTAGAGTGTCAGTGATACTTGCTGTGGGACTTGAAGTGTATAGGCATTAACTTCATTTGAGGTTCATTCATTCATTCACTCTTCCTGAAGACACAATTGTAAATGTAAATATCAGACATTGTTTGATATTATTTGGGTAAATCTTCTGAGTCTTTGAGCCATTCCAGAGATTTAAGACTGGTTCTTCAATTTATCACATTGTCAATATTTTTGTCCTGTTTCACCTCAAGGACCTTGGTGGGTACTGATATTTGGCACTCCTCTAGTCTATTAGAGAAACATTAGTGTTTCGATAGCTGATTTGAATTTGTAACGTGATTTACTGAGACAGATTGGTTCACCCAAAACACAGACTGCACGGATGCAGGTTGAGGGTAGAGAGGGGATGTTCCAGTGAACTAGGAATCCCTTAGACAAGCTGAGATTCCAGATCACATTGGCTAAATTCGTCCCAGAGCTGTCGCATTCCAAGTCCTGTCGTTCTAGCCCGTGCATTCCTCACATGACGGCCGCTGGAAACCATAGCAAAGAGGGAGCAGAGAAGACATTCCTCAGCTGTCACCTAAACCCCTCCCCTTCAGTCATTCCCTCTCTGGCTTGACTTTCCCTATACAATGCCAAAGCCCAGCTGACTGGTGCTCACTGAGCTCCACTGAAGCAATTAGAGTGGAGGGGCTTGTTGCTTCACACAACAAAATCTACCCGCTGACCTACACCTGAACTTTTTCTTTAGCGCTCAGGATCTCTGACACCCCCCCCCCCCCCCCAGACCAAGGTGACAGGATTCAGCTTAGCTTAACATGTCAGAGCTGGACATTACAATGCCCATGCTCTGTTGACATTACACACCCTCATTATTGCCCTAAAGTCTATGAACATTATCTTGCCTCGTCTCCATGACGACTCGAGGGTTGCTAGTCACTTGTGTTGGTGGATTTGCATGAACAGAGTGGGAGTTGCATAACAGACTGAACAGAGAGAGACTCTCTGGCGGTGCTTAGCAATTTGAAATACTCAGGCTCATGGATCTGTAATGGAACAGTTTCAGACTATGTAGTGGAAGATGATGATAATGTGAGGTGGCTGCGTTTCTTTTCATCCAGAGCAGCATCAGTCATTTTAACACATTACATAATTGCTGTGGATCTCACTGCAGTCCCAAACATGAGATTCTCAGCTGTGCCTGATGCTTGCAGTTGGCCACTGAGAGGAGGGCAAAAATGCCTTTGACACATTGCTGTCCTCCTGATAAGCACAGCATGTTATTCTGCTATAGAACCTAGGCCTTCTGTCTTTTTGGAAGAAGAAGGGACACCCCGTCATCTCATTTGGAGAGGTCTAGGATGGCTGCAATCTAAATACAGTGGGGCAAAAAAGTATTTAGTCAGCCACCGATTGTGCAAGTTCCCCCACCTAAAATGATGACAGAGGTCAGTAATTTGCACCAGAGGTACACTTCAACTGTGAGAGACAGAATGTGAAAAAAAAATCCATGAATCCACATGGTAGGATTTGTAAAGAATTTATTCGTAAATCAGGGTGGAAAATAAGTATTTGGTCAATAATAAAAATACAACTCAATACTTTGTAACATAACCTTTGTTGGCAATAACAGAGGTCAAACGTTTACTATAGGTCTCTACCAGGATTGCACACACAGTAGCTGGTATTTTGGCCCATTCCTCCATGCAGATCTTCTCGAGAGCAGTGATGTTTTGGGGCTGTCGCCGAGCAACACGGACTTTCAACTCCCGCCACAGATTTTCTATGGGGTTGAGGTCTGGAGACTGGCTAGGCCACTCCAGGACTTTCAAATGCTTCTTACGGAGCCAATCCTTTGTTGCCCGGGCGGTGTGTTTTGGATCATTGTCATGTTGGAAGACCCAGCCTCGTTTCATCTTCAAAGTTCTCACTGATGGAAGGAGGTTTTGGCTCAAAATCTCACGATACATGGCCCCATTCATTCTGTCCTTAACACGGATCAGTCGTCCTGTCCCCTTGGCAGAAAAACAGCCCCATAGCATGATGTTTCCACCCCCATGCTTCACAGTAGGTATGGTGTTCTTGGGATGCAACTCAGTATTCTTCTTCCTCCAAACACGACGAGTTGAGTTTATACCAAAAAGTTCTACTTTGGTTTCATCTGACCACATGACATTCTCCCAATCCTCTGCTGTATCATCCATGTGCTCTCTGGCAAACTTCAGACGGGCCTGGACACGCACTGGCTTCAGCAGCGGAACACGTCTGGCACTGCGGGATTTGATTCCCTGCCGTTGTAGTGTGTTACTGATGGTGACCTTTGTTACTTTGGTCCCAGCTCTCTGCAGGTCATTCACCAGGTCCCCCCGTGTGGTTCTGGGATCTTTGCTCACCGTTCTCATGATCATTTTGACCCCACGGGATGAGATCTTGCGTGGAGCCCCAGATCGAGGGAGATTATCAGTGGTCTTGTATGTCTTCCATTTTCTGATGATTGCTCCCACAGTTGATTTTTTCACACCAAGCTGCTTGCCTATTGTAGATTCACTCTTCCCAGTCTGGTGCAGGTCTACAATACTTTTCCTGGTGTCCTTCGAAAGCTCTTTGGTCTTGGCCATGGCGGAGTTTGGAGTCTGACTGTTTGAGGCTGTGGACAGGTGTCTTTTATACAGATGATGAGTTCAAACAGGTGCCATTCATACAGGTAACGAGTGGGGGACAGAAAAGCTTCTTACAGAAGACGTTACAGGTCTGTGAGAGCCAGAGATTTTCCTTGTTTGAGGTGACCAAATACTTATTTTCCACCCTGATTTACGAATAAATTCTTTACAAATCCTACCATGTGAATTCATGGATTTTTTTTTCACATTCTGTCTCTCACAGTTGAAGTGTACCTCTGGTGCAAATTACTGACCTCTGTCATCATTTTAGGTGGGGGAACTTGCACAATCGGTGGCTGACTAAATACTTTTTTGCCCCACTGTATCTGGTCCCACATTTGACTTGTTTTTCTGTAGACTGTTTTCGATTCAAATTTATTTTAAAATGTGCTGATTTGGCTCTGATGCCGTCCCCATTCTGTGGTCTCATGTCCTACCTGCATAACTTTGCACATCACAACTGAAAGCTTATCTGCATCAAGCACAGAGCAACGCATTCAGTCTCAAGCACCTATCGTAAGCTAGTGGAGCTATGCTGCTATTGATAAAGGTGCAATAAACATCATCTCTTGTTGAACTTCCATATCTAAGACAGTAGCTTCATTTCTGACAAGCATGCATAGTTTACCTGTTACACAAAAATGCCCAAATAATGCACTTTTTAAAGTGAAATCTATATTGATTATTAGTCTACTTAATTCCCGATTGTGTATCAGGCCTGTAGAAACCTTAAATGTCGATTTCTGCATTAAAGATCTTCCCTTTTCTGGTAGTCCACACGATAAAGGTCCAGGCTAGTGACTTACTAAGAGGCTCCTAATCCTCAAATATGCCCAGCTAGATGATCTGCCTGCATAATAACCTCTAGATCTGATGGCTGTTAGATAAAGACTATCTAGGATTACATATTTTGGTGATAAGCTGGAATGCACAGTGCTGTGAGTACTTCAACATATTGTGAGGTTTTGGAGGGGCTTTATAGCATGTTGTCTAAAAGCGTTAGAAAAATAAGCACAGATGACAAAGCAAAACCTTTGCATGTAATTTTAAGTAGAAGTGTGTTAAGATTTGGTACAGTATGTGAAGCGATTTTAAATGCATTGACATATACCTGACCATCAAAAGCAACACAATTGGGGTCCCTTTGAGTGCTAGGGATATCGTTTGCTGTTAGGTAGCTTTAGTGTATTATTATTATTATTATTATTATTATTTCTTGACTGGTTAAAAACTTAGCCTTCAGTGTGATTTGAATATTAAAGACAACAATCAAAATTACTTTAAAGTCCAACTGTTTGATATTTAATTCATTAATTTGTTGTGTACGACAGATGGCCTTGGGATATACAGGAAGCAGGATCTTGTGAGTGCAAACTTTGCGTGTAACACGTAACAATACATGGCACAAAGGGACTTTGATGTGTATAGGGGATGCTTGTTTGCTTAAACTCATTCACAAAACTAGTTCTAGCTAAAGAGTTACTGGGGGAATGAGAATATCATAAATAAACCCCATTCTAGAATGTTAGCTTAATTTAAACGTGTGTGTGTGTGTGTGTGTGCGCACGCCACAGTATTTAGGCTGAAACAGGTTCTTCCTACCCAGCAGTTGCAGCCCATTTTACAAGTCTGCTTTCAGGTCACTTTTCTTGTAAAAGGTTGCACAGGGCTTTGACGTTCTTTGTTATGGTTTCAGGGCAGACTTACAGGAGCTGCATAATCACTCATGCATTTCTAACATAATGCTGAATACATTAATTTAATAATTCATGGACATGAATGTAGACAGTCTAGTATTTATTTATTTATTTTTATTGTTCTTTGTTCAGCCCAAACAGTCTTCAGACTGTCGTTTTTGAATGTTTGACTGTGTCTTGTTGTTCCTAATCTTCATTCCTAATTGCTGCTCACTATAAGAGTTATATTTGTGTATAATTTCTAATTATACATCGCTGTTTAATATTTCAGAACATGGTCTAAAATCAAACAAGGAAACTGTACAGACCACATGAAAGACTGTATATTCTTATTTAGCCTCTGATTGCCATTTTTCGTAAATTTGATAAATGATTGTCTTCTCTGACAGCATTGCAGTCTTAGAAAGCCGACGAAATATAATTTCCTCATGAAGTTATTAACTACGTGAAGCAAAACGGGGACCGTGAGAGTAAACTGTAGCCACCCTTTGAGTCAAAGAGCTGACAAGAATTAGTGTGGTGCCTGACTACAATGAAAGGTGTTGAACTTGACACAGCAGGAACCAGCGCTTCATAACACTGTATGTTCGCGCGTGAGATAAATCTAAATTTAACCTTTGACATAGAACTGCAAGTATAAAGCTGAATTCCAGTCTGGAATGAATCACTGCAGCACCATTGTAACGAGAGCCTACTTGATTACTGAGTGTATATTGGAGTCCCGCAACATATTTTACTTGCGTATAATTGGCAGGTCTCTCCTTGTCAAGCTGGCCCTCCTTGCTGTTTCATTCAGCTTTTTTACCAACCCCATAATCATCAGCAGGAAGTCCCTGTGGTGTTTGCGCGCCAACACTTTGCAACACGCCAGGTCATCTGCTGATTGTGACATGTCTATGATACTTTCATGTACACTGTATTGAGATAACATGTCTGGCTTAAAACTAAATGCCATGAATTGACATGAAAAGCATTTGTAGTTAGTAAATATATCAGGTCAGTGTATATGTTTAATTGTAATTGGTCATGTAGGGTTGCTCGAGTATGGCAAAAGTTTTTGCCAATCTTTATACATTTGTTAAACTTGACTTGTCTTTTTGCAGGGGATAAATAAGGGGGTAATGGAGGGAGGCAGGGGGGTTGTCAAGTAGGGAGTTGGGCCTAGACTAGCTGGTGCTTTTTACCATAAAGCTCACTTGCAAAGACAACCGGCGACTCTAGGAGATGAAAAGCAGCTGCCAGCAACTGTTAATGATCCTTCCACAGGTTCATGTATGGAAAGCTTTTATGACTTTTATTTCCACATGGATTTTCTTGACCACGGATGGATTGATCTTCTTGACGATCTTTCCATTTGGACTTTCAGTACAGTGGCGAAGCATCTCGTTGTAAAGAGAAGAGGTGTGCTTTCTTTAAAACACAAGACAAAATGAGAGCTTTGTAGCAAAAATGAAGGCTAAAAAGTAAGTTTTATCCTGGTTATCTTGTTTTCATGATCGTTAAAGACCAACATTGTAACCTAAATGAAAATCTAATAAGGCATTACCTCACTGAGTTTGCATGAAACTGTTTGCCCTTTATAAGAACTGTAGGGCAGATGATTTATTTATTTATTTATTTGTGTGCGTGTGCGGCTCTGACACTGCTGGGATGAGATGCCAGAGACCTCCCCGCCATAGGACCTGAAACAGAGAGACTTTGCTGAAGTAGTTTCGTTGAGCATCGCTGCAGGTTGCAACTGGTTCACCTGGGGTCGTAACTCAGCTGGATCGAATTCCTCAGCAGAGTAAACCTGCTGCCATGTTTGAGGATTGCTGCTTCGACCTTGCCCAAAAGTGCATTTCGTGTCAAACAAAATGTCTTATGTCACACATAAGTTTTTAGCCAGTTGTAATTATTGCATTGCTGAAAGCTGGCAGCACTGCTTTATAACAATGTAGGAAATGAGACACTGATCTCAAACCAGAGGCTGCTATTTTTACCCATTTGCTTTTTCTAAGTGTTTTGATGAGGTCAGTGTTCCACTTTCTTTGATGGTTATTTAGCACCCTTAAAATTAGACCACATCTCCTTCACTGTATCATGAAAACATTTGAGAGGTTGATGATAAATAAAATGCAAGCTCGACTGCAGAACTAGTAAAGGATTTCGTCAGGTGCTTTAACAGATTAATGACCGCCACTTGCTTTTCTGTCTGCCCCCACTTTTTCAAACTGTGTATAGTATTTAGCTGCTGTGAAATGTTTTTGAGATGACTTCAGCTTGTGGTGGGTTTTTTTTTTTTTTTGTTCCCACCCTGTGGCATATAGTGCTCGTTTTCTACTTAAGCCAGGTGGTCTTGGAGTGATCCCGCTGTTGTTTGCTTGGCGGCAGGCACACGTCTCATGCTGAGTGTTTTTTATGAGCTGTTGTTGAAGTGAAAACACCTGGACTCAGACACTATGAATTCCTCATTGTCTTACAGAACAGCGAGTACAATTAAGGCAGAGGCTGCATGTCCATTTGTTGTCTGTAAGGGTGAGGTTACATTCTTTCCATTTAGTCTCAAAATGGCTGCATCTTCAGCTAACAAAGGGAAAGCGGCCATTGGCCCATTAGACATCACCTGACTTTGACATGTCACCCTTGTTCTTTTATTTGGCACAATTATTACTCATTGTTGTTTTCAGGTATTACATAAAAACCTATTTCATGCCCACTAAATAGTCAAAGTTGCTGCCTTCACTTGTCTGCACCAGAAATGCTACTAGTTGTAATTGATTCATATTTTATTGATGTATGACAGCAGCTGTTTAGCATCGAGAAAGCAGCAACCTCCCTGTTTTCTGATTGGAAGGTGTAAACAAACATGTTGGGAAGTAAGACAGGTTATAGTCGAACTAATAGGCGTGCTTTTGCCTTAGTTGTAAAGAGTTGCGTGTCTGCTGTGTCAGCTGGCATATAACCACTCCATTGGAGAAATGACTACATCCTGCACCCACGCTCATCATGTAACTTCAGTGCTATATGTGCGTTAGTTCACCTGCATTAAATATACAATATGATTATTGATGAATGTGTTTTAATGGATTCAAAAATTGACAACACACACAAAGTTGAACTGACAGTCTTAAATGTAACTCCATTAAGACTCCAACTCCATTGGGCTAAATTTTGGATGCTTTTTAATAAGACGGCTATTCTCAGACTTAAGAATCTGCGGACGGGCTCAAGAGCTCCTTTAATCATAACACTGATCACAAAACTTTTTTTTTTCTCTTTTGCGTTTTCACTCATCTTAAACTCTGGAACTCACTGGACCTTAGAAATAGGTTATCAGAAATTAAACTTGGAGAATATATCGATTAAGTGTAACTGTACTCCTTTATACTTGGGTGGCATTGATTTTTCTTGTTAATGCTGATCCATGTGGCCATGAGATTGACTGAACCTGCTGTTTGCTGTGTTCTTGTGAATCAGCCCATGCAGGCCATATTTTCCCTGCAGCTAAATGTCAGTGACAGTAAATGGGCCTGGACCTTGAGAGTCTAAGTGCTTTGGCTAGTAATTTAAGTGATTCAAGATACGAGTATAGCCCCTGTGTATGCTCAGAGCTCATGCTTTGTTTTGGCATATTTCTTTCGTGTTCTTGTTTTGTCCCCCTGAAAACAAGAATTAATAGTGTGCCTGGTAAAGAAAAATGAATTGACTTTTACTGATGCAAAATACTAAATGTTGGTAAACGTGTAGCAGGATGAAATGTAATCTCTCCCTTTTGTTTTAAACTCCTTTTATTAAAGTATTTGTTTAAAATCAATTTCAGTTGATGGTGATGCAAGTGAGGGTGATACGTTGAAGTCACAAAAGTCATGCTAGCTTAACAAAAAGCCTGATTATAAAATAAGATTAGGTAAAACTTAATTAGTGCCTTCGAACTCAATTTTATTTCCTTGTTTTATGAAGCATAAATGTGAGGTCACTAAGTCCAATCAAGCTGCGATGTTAATAGACTGTAAAATTAATAATTAATGACCCAAAACCACTCAAGCT
Source organism: Aulonocara sp. 'chitande type north' Nkhata Bay (assembly GCF_057382095.1). NCBI lineage: Eukaryota > Metazoa > Chordata > Actinopteri > Cichliformes > Cichlidae > Aulonocara > Aulonocara sp. 'chitande type north' Nkhata Bay. The sequence continues at coordinate 26,198,266 of NC_141360.1, read as the reverse complement.
GCTGTATAGGGAACCAACAATTTATTACATTTTGGCACTACGAGCCAATAATTTCATGATCCTCTGTATAAAGATCCTGGGTCTTTTTAAGAGATCATATTCATTTGAAAAAATGTATTGCCTTTTATTTTGATGGTAAAGACCTAAGCAGTTATTTTAAATGCTCACATGTTGCGTGATGAATGTTTTCTGTTTTTAGTGAACGTGTGTAGTGTTGTCACACGTTTATCAGCTGCATGGGATGCATGTTTTTAAGAAAACTTCTCACTAACTATTAATCATTAATATGGCGACATTTAAATTAAAATTAGCATTCCTGTCCTGTTGATCTTTTTGTGTTTGAAAGAGAGTAAAAATGGATGCATCCGTTCTCTTAGAGGTGGTGATGGTCAGAGGGATCTGGGTCTTGGAGATTTCAGGCCAGAGAGGAACAGGAAGTGGCTGTTTATTTTTCTCATTTCCTCTTTGAGGCTCCGCTAGTGAGCTTGCTCCTTCCACTCCCTGTGCTTTTATCACTGACACCAGCCCATAACAGACATATGTGCGAACATGTACACTGCTACATGCACCATCGTGGTTCACAATTTACCTTACAACAGGTTCTCAAATGGATTCCTAGATGACTGAGGGCTTTGTTGGATCTGTGTATCAGTTTGTAATTTGGGACTCACTTGAGCAGAGATTATATAAGGAGAATGCACTGAAAGAATCTTCAGTAGAAATCAATGTCTTAGTAGAGCCAACAGGGAAACACATTAGCCCCTGTTGCACTGTGCATGTGCATAGTAGAGCTGGGCGATATGAGATTTTTTTCATATCACGATATGTTTTTTTCATTTCAGGCGATAACGATATCTATCACGATATAAGCCAAATAAGTATATTTGTAAGATTTAAATGTGCCGTTGCTCACAAGTAAAATGTGAAATAATCAGCAGCTTGTTTTTATTTAAATATTTATTTCCCATAATAAGTTCAACAGGGTAGATGTACTTAAGGAACATGAGACTTTTTCAGATAAATAAAGGCAAATATTGCAAACTACACAAGGCAGCCGCTAAAGCGTTTAAGTTTCAAAATAGAACAAACGAAACAGACTAAATTGTCAATTCCACTTAGAAACAAAATATTAATTCTAAAAATAAATCTTAGTTTGTTTTACAGAAGAACAGACAAAACTGACTAACTTTTGTCAATATCAAATAAACTGAGAACTAAAAGGAAATTCTCAATCTCTCCTTGTTGTATAGCTTAGCTTTTCAAACAGTTTTAACAGTTACTTTAGTCTGACAAAAGCCGAATGACGAATTAGCGCTTCCAGTCAGAGACTGAGGCTACGTCCACACGTACACGGGTATTTTTGAAAACGGAGATTTTCCGTTTTCGTTTTAAAAAATAATCCCGTCCACACATAAAGGCAGAAATGAAGGAAAACGCTGCTATGAACATGCCAAAGCAGCAGGTGGAGCTAGATTCCTAACCGTGCAGAAATGTTGGCCAATCAGAAGTCTAGAAGCCTCGGTGGGAAAAAGTAAACAAAGCTGGGGCATAGAAGCAGAACCGAGTCGTATGTGTGGAGGGACAGTAACTGTGTGTATATGTAAGCATTTAAACACTGCAGAGAGTAGAATTAACAGTAACAGTATTGTAGAAATTCATTTCACCGAAACAATAACGTGGCGCACAGTGTGACGCATGCACCAGTTTATTGTATTTCCAGACTTGCTTTCGGCACAATTTACAGTGCACGCTACTCTGTTTTTTGTCAGACTTGAAATAGCCGAAATACCTTCACACTACGGAACTTCTATGGCTCTTCCGTTCGACAATCTCTCCGGCATTGGAACCATCATCTGTTTTCTCTTCGGTCACGCTCGGTTGATTTTTCTAGTCGGCACACTCATTTCCTCCATTACGCGCTGGCTCCATTACCCGCTGGCTGCTTCCCAAACAAACACACGTGTGGCTTGGCACTTGTGCTGTACGTAACAAGTCACGCGACGTGACGCTGCGGCTGTGATTGGTTCGGCTCTGCGCTACTTAATTTGGCTGACCTTTTTTTTTTTTTTTTTTTTTTTTTGAGGACAAGAGCGGCGAAGTCTATCGCGATAGCTTAATTTCTCTATCGAGTAAAAGTTATATCGCGATACATATCGTTATCGTTCTATCGCCCAGCTCTAGTGCATAGTAGAGGTTTCCTGGAGTTTCAGCTTTGCAGTGGTGGATGTTTCTCTCTATTCATTGTCATAAAAAGATATTTGGATTTTTTTTTAAATTTTATTTCCTGGCTTGTATCCATAATGTGACTAGCATGACTTTTGCTCAGTGCTCCTGTGGGACAAGCAGAAATGCTGTTTGTGATCCCTGTAAGACCTTTTTTGTAAGGGTGCTTGCCAAAACCTTTCAAGCAGTTTTTAAATCAGATTTCATTGGAGAGACTATACGTGTACTTATTATGCGAGTTATCATTGAATTACTGATTCATTTTAAAATGGCCTTCAAAATAACTGCCTGGATCTCTTTTCAAGGTGGTTACTGGGGTGCAAGAGTTGCTTCTAGAAGGGCTTTGCCCCTTTATGAAATTTTTCTTGTGTACCTCAGTTCACCTTTTTTGTATCTTCAATAATCAAAAATGAAACTACCCACATAATATTTAGCTCATTTTGAGCCACTCCACTATAAATTTAGCCTTGCTATGTGGGATTGTGTAGTAGCTATTTTCTTTTTATTGCTACTCTGGTGATCCATATTTATACAAGTAGATTAGATGCATACCAGGCAGATGTACCCTTTCCATTTAACCTCTTAGGTTTGGAGCTTGGTGGTGTGAAGGATGACAAAGGACTGTTACATGGAAGGATGGTAATGTGGTTCAGTGCCTCTTCAGTCAACTGAGCAGTCTGTAGAGAAGCATCTACATAAAGGCTCTATTATATGGAAATATCAACAGAGGTCGCATCTCTCCATGGCTATCTGACCTCTACCTCTCCTCTCCCGTTGCCCGCTCTCGCCTTTAGACCCCTGACATGGAAACAAACTTGGCTCTCAAGTGAGGCTATTGTTGAAGCTTCTGAGCAAAAGCCCAGGCGATGCATACAGTTAGAATCTTGCGGGCATTTTTCCCCCTCTTCCACAATCCTGGTCTCTTTCCATGGGAATCCTGGGGCCATATATGGTTGTCCTCAGTAGCAGCAGCAGTTAGAGCACTGAAGGCGTGTGTGTGTGTGTGTGTGTGTGTGTGTGCGCGCGCGCGCGCATGTGTAGTTACAGCTCCCGACAGAGCTCATGTAGTGTAGGGACCCAGCTGGTCGCCCTGCGGTGCTTCATCCCTCCCCTTTGAACTCTCTGGCCTCCTGAACCCTGCCAATAGCACAGGAGCTGAAAGCTCTTTGTCTCAGACGTAAATACACACTGACATAAACACACACTTTCACATGTATACCGCTGTATTAAATAAAATGTCCTACTCCAATTTTCCCTAAAAATGCATATAATCTTTCTTTGCTCTCCGGTGTATTTAATTTTTAATATTCATCCCAACTCTTTGTCTGGGTTGATGCATGTTACTCTCTCACTCTCTCTTTCTCTCACACATGCAAATGCAGACACATGGGGCTCTCATACTTGCATGCAGGCGGTAAGAAGGAATTCCTTTTGTGGAAGTGGATGTGTGCCTCTGAGCCGGTGACGTAGCCCATGAGGAGTGGCCAGAGTGCTGATGCCTGAACCCTCAAGGCTAGGAGTATTACTTATCTGGGAATTTCTCCACTGGTATGTTAGTCCAGGGCCTTGCTGCGTACTGGCTAGGTGGTAGCAGAGAGAAGTTGTGCTGTTCAAGGGGGAGGGAGACGAGTAAAGGAAGGAAGGCCAGCTTTGAGCTCCAGCTGAAGCCACTTTACTGTACATAGTGTTGCTTTATATAGGAGAAAGCTGATCTTTCCCTAATCAAGAAAGGAATTATATATTATTAAGCTTTTATTTTTTCCATGACTAACACAAATTTTTGAAAGCTATCAGGGCTCTTTCTCACCTGATTCATTTTATTTTGTATTTTTGTTTTTTAAAGCGTGTAGTGAGTGACTGAAGCCTTTTGTGGACTAAACCTTTTACACAGTTACCCAACCATCAGCGTAATAATCTTCTGTTTTACTGCTGTTGCAGTTCTTATTAACAGGGAAAAAGCAAATAGGGAAAAGTCCCTATGAAAACTGGCTGCAAGGTGTGTGACTTATCCTGAGCAATCTGGACATTGTTCCTAAACAGATATGCCACTGTTGCGTTGTGAAACACAATGCCATCGGCAAATAAAGGAATAGTTCTCCCTTATATGCATTGGCTAGATCAGTGTTTGATTATAGTAAAATGATCCCTTCATGGGTCATATGTATTCATATTAAATTACAAATTATGCTCATGGCAACATTATTTCATATGTTAACTGAGTGTGGATATCAGGTAATAGAGGCCTTACATTATGTCCTTAAGTGCTAATTACATGATAATACTCCTATAACAAGCAACCAAACAGCTAAGCAGTAATGTACAGTCATGCCAAGTGAATGTTATTGTTTGCATATTAACATCTACTGCCAATGTGTTTAATTATCACCCTGTAACTCATCTATAAAGATGTGGCAGGACTATATAGTCAGTAGTACAAGTGAATCAGATGTGCTGCAAGAAAACTTGCAGTATTTGGGACTTGCATTCTGTGCATTGCATGCAGCAGTCCATAAGCACTGTGAGATTAGGTGATACCAACATATGTTAAATGGCTGATGACATTTTTGTATTACTTCTACACATTTCAAATGCTGGCTAATGTTGCATCAACTGTGGAGCAGTTTTAGTGTTTTATACAGGGATGCTTTTCTTTTAATGGGTTAATTTTGTATTTGTCATACTGTGTTGTTATTTTAAGCATGACAGATATTCAAAAAGTGTTTAACTATGATTTTCAATCATTTGTTTGCAAAAAGGAATTTTGGTATCTGTTCCACCAGATATTTATGCTGTACTTGGCTGTGGGGTTGTGTGTGGGTTTATTTTTATTTTTATTTTTATTTTTTTGGTGGTTTGTTTGTTTTTTTAACCTGCCTTTAAAAGCTACCAACTGAACACACAAATCAGTACCTGGGAGAGAGTATTTGGGTAAGTGGTTGTTCACATTTGAAAACCCGTGTATTTCCAGATATCTCTAAGTCTTTGAGGTCTGTTAGTGTGGAAGTGGACAATTACAATAAAATCAAAGCATGTAATGTTGAAGCATATGTGTTTATGTCACATTATTCATTGCACTTGCCGCACTAATAGACCACTTTCTGTGAAAAACTATCAAAAGTTAAAGGAGAAATTGATAAAAATGTTTCCTAACCATTTATAACTTATGATTTAAAAATGCACAGTGGGGTGTTTGTTTGTTTGTAAGTATATATGCCAGTTTGCTCAAGTTGAAATGATACTCTATAGGTATTATGGTTATTTGAATTCTTCAAGTTCTCCTGTTGTAGACGTCATCTGTCTTACCACTTGATGGCTTTTCTTAACACACAGACACATCACTGTCAGTCAGAGGTCCTACCGTGGGTGTGCACCATTGACACTGTCATTCAGTATAGAATAACTGCCAACATAATAGCCTGGTAGTCTGTGCCAGTGACTTCCCTGGCACTCCAAGCAGTAAATTGTGCAGAAGGCACAACAGCAGCTTTCTGCAGGGTGCTCGAGTCGCTCATCTGAGGGTGCTACTAAAGGAAGTCAAGAAGGGGAGGGGTCTTGAAGTGTCCCCTTGATGTGGAGTGCTGCTAAATTGAGCTTGGAGCTCTCTGTAAGATGTCCCACTGGATAATGGACCTACCCTTTTTATAGACGAGCAGTGGCTATACCCTGTACCCTTTCACTGTATCAGGCCGTATACTGTTCCTTATAAAGTGTCACTATGACACTTGTCAGATGGTGAGTTTAATTAAAAATGTAAATGTGTGATCTATGAAAGGAAATGAGTTTAGGTTTGCAATTAATAAAAAATGACAGTGGACACATTTGAAATAAACCATAAGAGTACAAAAGGTTTAATCTGCACAGGTTCCTCCACTGTATTGCAAAGCAGGCAGGCCAGAGGACCTCTGACTCCACGTTGGCCAGGAATTGTAATTTAGATACTTACACAACAAAAACCAAGGTGTGTGTGTTTTTCTTTTTTCTTTTCTTTTTTTAAATAAATCTTAGTAGCCTTTCTCTTCATGCTGATAATAAGAAATTAAGTCCTGCCGCTTTCTTGCTTTTCCTGTGCGCAGATGTGCATAGCCCTGCATTTCTGTCTGAGTCACTGTATTGTTAGCAATTAGCGTTACAGCAGAACATCAGATTGTACTGAAGTACTCCTGCCAAGCCAGGTCTAACAACGCTTATAGTGAAAACTAGTCAGTTTCACAGAAACTCCTGAAAAAGAGAAACCAAGGACCAACTTTAATATCCATGCACAACACAATAGGGTTCTGGGTGAATGACTTCATATCACCACACCAAGTCTTTCGAGCACGATTATTGGCAGTAGGACCTGCACATATGCGTTGTTCATCCCAGAGTGTTGGGAGTCCTTTGTTACATAGTTAAAAATCAAGTTAAGCACAACAAATGCGTAATGAATAGCTTAAGCAAGAACATGTATCTCAAAATTGAATACAGTATGTCTTTAAATAGTTGAGGTAAAAAAAAAAATAAAAAAAAATTAATAAATTAAAATAACTATAAGTAAAAATATAAATTGTTGTAATATACAACAAATTTGAACGTGTTAAAAGAAGTACTAAATGTCGTAAAAACAAAGGCATAATTGCACAACAAGCTTTTCTTGACCATAAAAGGTCCTGAGAGTTGCTTCAATAACAGTTAAGTCCTGCCTGCAAGAGGTTAAAAAAGAAGAAGGATGGCACCACAGATGCTCCTTTCAGCGTTAGTTTTTTGAGGTCTCTCTCAGCGGTTTGCTGCAAGTGCTGCCTTGAAGGGTTATCCAACTAACCCCCGCGTGCTTTAAAATGAAGTCTTTTCTCTATTTATTTATGTTTCTTACAAAAGCCCGGCAAGGCCTGAACCCACGTTCTCTCTTTGGCTTTTTTGTCATGGCAACACACCGGCCTCCTTTCTTCAATACACGTCATGGGTGCATTTTTTGGCTTTTCCCATCTTGTATGCAGCACTTGTACAGAGTATGGTTTGATTCCTCCATATTATCTCAGGATTAGGCTGACACACGCAGTATTGTTGTCTCTGTCCTGATCTGCTCCATATTTATCTCTGCTGGCTCGGAATGGTTTGGTAATTTAATCTCACAACTGTACTTTTAAAAAGCCCTCCATGGTGTGGTAATTTATAAATATGGAAAGGAGAGACATGCACATTGGCAGCTACTCTTTTTTTTTGAAAGTTTGTCTTAAAAAAAGCAAGTCAACAATGAAAGCAATGCTTGTATTGAGCATTTTTGATGACTCTGTTTAAGATGATAAAACCTGATGACATGTTCATGAGCTGTATCAATATCTTACTGTGGTTGAGTAAGGAGATGGGTTTAATTTTGCTGTTGCACAAACTGCCACTTGAAGTGGCAAATGCAGGCATATAACACAGGCATCTTGTGATTTAGAGCAAATTAGATGTCAAGCCGTCTGTTATGACTGATGGGTTAAAATAGGTTTGCACTGGCCTTAAAAACCATTATAGCACTGTGCATTTCAACAATATGTACATGTGCCGGTGTATAAATTACTATGAATAGCTTTATTTACTGTAGTATAATTGGAATGTTTCTGTCAAATGGTGAGAAATCACAGAAAAATTGATAGGGTTTTTAAAAAAAAAAATTGTATAGCACACTCTTTGCCTTTGCAGTATGTGGAAAAGATGCATACTGCAAAGGCAGGTCTATTCTCAGCCAGGAAAAACCCCTGGTCACCACCACAGAAATATGAGAGGAGCATAGATGATTGTCAAACTCGTTCGTTGTTTCTGATTATTTTAAAATTGCAGCAGGGTTTTCTTGGAGAACTGCACTCTCTTCGACATTTCACTGAGAGTTCTTGCTGAGCCACATCCCACAAAACCTAATGGATTAACAGAGCTGTTTTCAGAAGCTAGCCACATAATGTACATTAACGACCAGTCAAATGGAGCATCCTGCATCCATTGATTAGTTCTTGATGTATGTGTATGTGTGTACATATATTTGTTTTTCCTTCCCAGAAGTGTCATGTTCTCTTACGGAGAACCTTTTTAGTCTTAAAGAGAAGAAAGAACTCAGCCCTGACGGGATGAATCATATGTTTAATGACGTATGGCAGCTCAGCCTTCAGTGAGTTATGACTTTGTCTCAAAGGTCAATCTAGGATTTCATTTACTTCAAGGATTAATTGGAGAACATAATTCCCATTGTTTTAGCTAAAATGTTTTTGGTTTTTTACCACCTTTATTTTTATGCTTCAGCACACCTTTATTTTACCTGCCTATCCAATAACTTCAGACTTCACAAGGCCTTCTTTTCTCCTCTCCTCACACTGGCCAAACAGGTTTAATTGGCTACGTGTCTGCTTCAGAGTGAGTCACTCCATGTCTGAAAGCACACTACAGCACCTATATGTTGCTCGGGGGCTGATTGAATTGTATAAACAGGATTAAGCTCAGCCGGAGTATGCCATCTCCCTTACATCAGCATTATAACCAAAGGTGCATGAATAGGCCTTTAGATTCTATGATGTGCTAGACAAGGATGTCATGGTACTTGTCTCATTCCTCCTTTTCTTTCCCTTGGGTGTGGGTTCTTTTAGCGTCATTAAGATTGGAGATGATAAAATGATTTCAGTAATTAAGTTTGTTTGAAATTGCACTCTGTAGCCCTGCATTTCTGCATGATACAAAACAGAAACCAATGAATTTAACCTGTTCCACTTTGTATATCTGAATGACTGTCGTAAAGCAGAACAGAGCTGTCGGATCAAAGGGGAAATGGTACCATTGCTTTCCTCTTTGCATAGTTCCTGAATGGTGACGTAGATTAAAATGAGAGAGCACATGGGTATCTTCTTATTTGAATATGCTGTAATAAATCTGAGGCCTTTCATATGAAAATGTCCAGTTTTAGATTACCAACTTTGGGAATGTGTACTTCCAACTAATAATTAAAAAAAAAAAAAAATAACAGAACATACCTGAACTTAACTGTAAGCCTGTTAAGAAATAACCAGCAATTATTCATTATACTTGGCTATAATTACTCTAAATCCATTTGAAGACTAACTTAAGGTTCATGTACTATATACTGTATATAGAACAGTGCAACTTGTACTTTGCACTTTGTTGTAGATTTAATGCACTATAAACCAACTCTAGAATAGTGCTATACCCCTCACTATACCTTGCCATGGACCGCGAATGTAACTACAGTTCAATTGTGATGGTCTCTGCGGTACTACTATACAGTGTAAATGGTCTGTTGATTGGCACATGGCTGATATCTCTACCCTATTTCCTGTGATTCAATGACGGTAACTGTTAGTTGAGCTTTATCAGCTCTTAAGTCCAGCATGAGTTCATTTTCAGTTTTGATGCCAGACAATGCAGACAACTAAAATGCAAAGTGGCTGCACTTTGGTAGTACATGCATAGCAGCATTATCTAGTATAATTTAATAGGCCTGGGTCAAAGATGAGCCTAGCACTGGTGCAACATCCTATTTTCTTACAAATAGAAAATTAAAAAAATGACTTACGAGTTTATTAAACTCTTATATCCACTAATTTAAGCCCATTCTTGGGGCTCCTATTCTAGCATACTTTTGATTCAGGCTGTTAGTATGGCACCTGTCAACCACAGAAAATTACAGCTATTAAGGGATTACCTTTGTTGGGCTCCTGGTGGGAGCCTGTGAAGGAAGGCTGGTGACGCACTGAAGAGGGAGGTCGCAGCCACCAGTGCATTCACCTTAAGGGGCTTGTTTCCATTCTTGGACAAAGACTTTGAAGAGATAATAAGTGTGGGGGATGACTGAGGGGAGAGGATTTAGATGAAAGTATGGGGGACAGTTTTCAGATGAGCAGCAGAAAGCTGTAAAGATGGCCGCCAAGTACATGCACATTTTGCAGCTGTGAGCGAGGAAATGAAAAGCACTAATCTATATTGGGTGGTTTATTTTTGCAATACAGATTAAAATGTCAGATTAATAAAAGGAGACTAGCAGTTGTCTGTGCTTTACATGTCTGTTATCACTCGTGGTGTTTTGCATGTGGAAGGAAAACTTGATTGGCTACTTCAATTTGAAGTACAGTCTATTGGACAGCTGACTTTACTTCCTGGCTTCCTCTAGTTGAGGAATGCAGGAACACTCAGTCAGCTGTCTGTAAGGACCACTTATCTTTATTTCCAATCCTGCAAAGCAATAGACTCCTTTATGAATCTCTGGAGGATACGCAGAGCAAAATGGCCACAGCAAGGACGGTGATTGGAAGTGACAAATTACAGCTGGTCCTCCTTATAGGGGAAAAATATGGGAGCAGTGTCTATTTGCTTTCTGTCTGTGCTGATTAGTATTATTGCGTGCATATACAAAACTGTGACACTGAGGTTTTCTGCCTTCCCCAAAAGTAAGATCACAAGATTTTGATAGAAATGCTTATCCTTTTTCTAATCTTATTTTTCTTTTCATTTTTTTAAAGCAGGGTTTAATTTACTTTTACTTAATATCTTTTAATCGGGTCAATAAAACAGTAAAATGCGTAAATTTCAATAACTTTAGGTAATACAGACCAATCAGTAGTTGCGAGCAGTTGTTTTTTTTTGTTTTGTGTTTTGTGGTTTTTTTTAAACATTTTTTGATAGTGAAGTAGTTTGCGCAGCCAGAGGTTAGCTTAGCTCACGTTTTATGGATGAGTAAAGAAGGGCTGACTGCTGTTAAAGGTATTCACTTTTTGGGTGCTGCAGCTACTTCTCTCGGGAGAGAACAAACCCAAACAAAAGTTAAGACTGAGTCACTTACAGAGGTGCAGCTAAGATGTTGTTACTTCGAGTAAAGCTTGTTGAGGAATTAATTCCTAATTGTCTTCTCTCCTCCCCCACTGGTCTGTTTTCTAAATGTCAACACTAGCTCCTGTGTGTGCTTTGGTGCCTTGGGTCATGACTCGACAGTGTTTCTCCAGTTTGAGGCTCTGTAGCTGTGTAAAAGCATGTGTCATCAATGCTTTATATCAGACATCATTCAGTCTAGTTAAGGAAAATGGTCTATTTAATGTTTACCTTAATAAGGAATTGTTACGGTTAAGTTAATTTTGACTGGTAGCATTATTTGTACAATTTTTATTATAGATGTTGCACTACTGATGTGAATTCTTTGAGTCCTTTTTTAGTGGTGGCTATGGCAAAGGAAGTCAGTGGTTCAATCAGTGGATCAAGTGTACCTATCCATTTACCATTTGCCTCAGTATGTGTAGTGGACACCTTGTTTCATATCAGCCTTAATGCATGCATTAGCTACCTTATTGATTATAGCTTAGTTCGTTAAAAATAAAGAAAAACTGCACATGCTTTGGTCTATTAGGGAGTAAATTGTTTCCTGGAATAACAAAACAATTTGTGGTATTACCCATTCTGTATAACCTAAACTAAATGAAGGATATTTATGTTGAGATGTATTTACCTATACAAGCAGTATGTCGTTGAAATGAACAGGATATGGTATATGTGGTTTTGATTTTTTTAAATTATTTTTTTATGTTTATGTTTTTTGATCAGTTTTGCCAGTGCAGCTCCTGCGTAGGGACCACACAGTGCTTTGTGTTGACACAGAGGGGCACATAATTCTCCCATGATGATGGCATCAAACTAATAAACCTGTTGTACTAATGATGGGAGTTACAGCCTTGGTTGTTGTTGATCTCTTTAAATCAAAGTCCATTTGCAGCTTCAGGGACTCGGTGGGGCATTAAACCCTACGACATCATCATACACAAACGCTCATTCACACGGTCAGTAAGCTCAGGGAGGCCTCTGCAGGCACTCTGTAGCTCTGGTGCTGTAAACGGCCCAAATTTGGACAAGGATTCCAGCCAGATAGCAGTTTGCCCTGAACGTGAGGACGCCGTGTGTTCATGTGTCTGTTTCCCCTGTCCACACATTTGTTGCCATAGCAACTACAGGAGATGGCCTGGCTGTGTTCAAATATGAGTTTGAGGTTGTTTTTTTTTTTTTTGTTGTTTTTTTAATATATAAATTTCTTTAATATATTGCGCAAGTGGTAATTGTGGATTTCAAGTGTTTATCTCAAGTATTTACTACAATCATTTAACAGTTGAGCATTTTGTTAGGAAATCTACAGCTACATTTTTTATTTTTACTTTTTTGCACTCCAACTTCATGACTTTATTTATGACCCCTGCTTTACATGTCACCTCATGTTTGATGTGAGACATTATTTAACCTCAGGCCCTTTGTGTGCACTGAATGAAAAGTGCACTTTATACTCTTTTCTTCTGCTTTTATTAACTTCCTGATTTGGATTTCGACAGCTTCTTTTTCCTCTCTCAGCCTTTTGATAAATGAATTGTACACAATTTATAATATTTAGGTTATGGCCTAAAAAATCTATTATTTTGGTACTTAAACATGCCGAGAGAGCAAAAAAAGCAAAACAACTCCTTGTAGAGCTTGGACCATACTTAAATGAGTTTGAAAAGGGGGAAACTTGAATGAATATACACAGCGACAGTAATAATTCAGTTAATATGTGTGTGTAACTGATGTTACTGTAAATGGGCAATAAGGAGGCAATAGTTTGAAATTTTCAGTTCCAGCTCTTAAGGATCTCAGATGTAAGGAAGAGATGCAAAATGAAGGAAGCAAGGAAGATGCATTAGCATAATGAAAATTACATGTGGTTGTGGATTTAAACACTCATGCTTCTAGCATGCACCCCTGGAAGGGCAGTGAACAAATGCGAGTTCTGAAATTCACAAGAAAACAAACAAAATGAGCAGTATTTTACTGCTTAGAAAACTCGTGAAAGCTATCATGGATGCAGAATAAAATTGGCAGGCCTTAAACAGTAGTTTCCCTTCTAATGAAAAGGAAATTCGGCTTTCAGAAATGTAAATTTCCTTTTCTACATAAAATGAGTACTTGACTAACAAATAGAAAATGCAAATTTGTTCCTATCATGGTGCAAGTTTGCCTTCATAATCTAAGCAAAGTCACTACACCTCCCACTTCATGAGTCAGAGGATCTTAAATTAATCTCCTCTGTGTTACTTTCATTTTAATTGTGTCATTTGGGTAGTTTAGTTTGGTGGGGCCTTCCAGAGAGAGGTTCAATATTATCACTGCTGTAGAAGCATCATACTGGTCTATGATGAACACTAACTGCAAAGCCGCTCATATAAATTCTAAAGCAGTCTTTGTGCTCCTGATCTTGTTTAGGGACACTCTGTAATATGTTCTTTGTCCTCCTATTTTAGTGGGTGGTCTCCTTGTGTGCTGCACAGTAATATGCTTCATTTGGAGTGTTTGTGGTCTTTTGATGTTCAGAGTCAAACTATATTTAGGATGGGTTTGTGCACAGTCTCCCTCTGGTATCTTCACCCAGCCTAGAAAGTCTGTTCTAAGCTCGGCCTCTGAGCGGAACAGAGTTCTTTTAATGTGAAATCCTTCTGGTTTTACTTGTTGGGTTCTCCAATTTCCCCTCACCCCAACTTGCATACCTGTTAAGGACATCCTACCTTCTGTCTGTAAACAAGAAACAGGCATCCTGTCTGTCACCAGCACTAAAGAATGGCAAAACCCTAATGATTGGATTGAGTGCTGGCAATTAGAGGCATTAAATTTTCTTTCCACACAGATGTTGATTTGAAGAATTCTTCATCTTCTTAGTATTACAAACCCCTCATCATCAGTGGCATGCCAGTGGAGAGAGTGGACAGTTTCCGATACCTGGGTGTCCACATCACTCAGGACCTGTCATGGTCCTGTCACATCAACACCCTGGTTAAGAAAGCCCGTCAGCGTCTCTTCTTCCTCAGAAGACTTAGACTTCCATCTGCCACTGAAGGTGCTCAAGAACTTCTACTCCTGCACCATCGAGAGCGTCCTGACGTCAAACATCTGCACCTGGTTTGGGAACAGCACCAAGCAGGACAGACGAGATCTGCAAAGGGTGGTGCGCTCGGCAGAACGCATCATTCAATCAGAGCTCCCTGACCTGCTGTCCATCTACACCAAGCGGTGCAAGTCCAAAGCTAGGAAGATTATGATGGACCTCTCCCATCCCAACAATGGACTCTTCTCACTGTTGAGGTTTGGGAAGCGCTTCCGCTCCCTTAAGGCCAAAACAGAGAGAATGAGGAGGAGCTTCTTCCCCCAGGCTATTCGGGCCCTGAACCAGGTGTAGGACTGGACTCTCCCAAACACGTCACTATAAGACTGGACTCTCACACACGTCACCACACGCACCACCACACATTTCCTATAATCCTATAATTCCTATAATTTATAATCCTTATCTTTATAATCTCTTCTGCTATTTGCACATTCTTTACTGTAAATTCCTAAGTTAATTTGTAAATTTTTGTAGTAAATTGTAAATATTGTAAAACTTTTCTTCTGTCATTTAATGGTCGGGCATTGTACAGCTACAAGCATTTCACCCCCATGTCATACTGTGTGTGTGTGTGTGTGTGTGTGTGTGTGTGTGTGTGTGTGTGTGTGTGTGTGTGACAAATAAAATTTGAATTTGAGTATGAAGAGAATGTACTTTGTGTTTGTGCATGTGTAGTTTTTGTGGTTTCAATTACTGAGACTTACTGATTTGTCACAATACTAAACTTTCTAACTTTAGGCGCTGCAAAAACAGGGCTTTCAAAAAATTAAATGAATGCCTTTTTATTTTTTTTCTCAAGGCCCTGTTTATTTGTCATAAAAACAAGACTGACATGAAGGTGGTGATAGCACTGTAAGTGGGAGGAGGTGGGAATATGTGGGCACTGCAGTTTGTCAAGTTGAGGTTTAGAGCAACAAAGCACAGCTGGTGTCTCTGTATTATTACTGCAAATAATGATAATTAAATAGTTTATGCATTCAAAATCCAATTTTTTTTTTTTATTTATTTATTTTTTGACAGTTCTGTACTTGAAGATGTATAGCACAGCTAACCTTTTTTTCAGGTTTTGCGTTTCTACACTATATAACTCTCAGGATAAAGTAGCAGCAAATGTATGCACAGCACCCCAGTGCCTCTGTCAGCAGTACTATGCTATGTGGTATTTCTAGCACCCCTGCTATGTGCGAATGTTTTGAGAATGCTTCAGCTGCCAAAATCTCCCAGCAATGCACATGGCAACCAATCGGGGGTGTAATGCCCTTTCCATGAGAGATGCAACTAGAGCACAGGCCACCCCACTGACATAAGCACTCAAGCATGTGTGCATGTACCCAAGTGCACTTAGTTCAACACAGTCAAGAAGTTGTGGCCTTACTCGTTTTCTCCCCTGTCTCAGGCATGCATAGATGACAATGTCGACATGGTGACTTTCCTGGTGGAACATGGAGCCTGCATCAACCAGCCTGATAACGAGGGCTGGATCCCACTCCACGCTGCAGCTTCCTGTGGATACCTAGACATAGCAGAGTGAGTATCAAGAGGCCCTTTTGGCGCTAGTATCTATTTCATCAGGTTTGATTTCTGCCGACTCATCCTCACTTCCTGTTTTGTTTTGTGCTGCAGATATTTTGTAACTGCTAAACTCCTCCCTGAACCTTTTGTGCAAAGTTTTCGTTAACATTTCTGGACTGTGAGGCACAAAGTGACTTTAGGGCTGGCCTAGCAGTTTTCTTATCATGCATCGTCTCTGTACAGCTGGATACAGCATGAGATAATCTAAGTGATATCTGATTACGTTAACACCAAGAGCAAAAAAAATTCCCTGACAGTGTTTAGAGCAGTCTGAAACCAGAGCTTTTAGTTTGCATGATATACTTGTGCACATCCTCATCTCGTTACTGGAAACTGTGACAAGGTTTAATATGAGCATCAAATATTGTCCCAGAGTGTATATGTGACAGACGTTAAGGAAACTCAAAATGGGTTCATTTAACATTGCATGTGTGCCTTTCTGTTGTTATATCTGACACTGTGTTGACTAATATTTGGCAGTCCTTTAAGCTGATGGAGAGTTTTCTTTATCTGAGCTGCACCTGCAGACAAAGGGTATCATTTGCTGTACAGATTCAGGGGTTTTCCTCACTCAGGGGTTGAATACACCCATAAGCACATTGCATGTCAGTTGTTTGACTGAAACCTCTAAAGTGAACCAAAAATAAAATCATCTTTATTACAATGATTGTCATTTATTTATATTTTTTTTTAGTATTATTATTATTATTATTATTATTTTTGGCTCTGGTTAAAATCTCCTTGGGGGGTTGTTGACCCATGATGCCATTTCATAAGGTGTGCCAGAATCAAAATGCCAAGAACCAATCATAGCCTGTACAACAATTCTCATCACATTTGGACAGCAGCGGCAGCCCATCTGATAACTTGCACATTGTTATGAGTGTACATCTGTGATGTAATCGAATATGGAGAGATCAGGGTCACCTGTTGTATCTGGAATCAAGCTCTGAAGTTTCACTCAAGCATTTTCTTGCTCATAGTGTTTTTTTTTCAACTGAGAAGACTGCTCATAGGGCAGAGATGTTATCATAGGATATTTAAACTAGCTAAAGGGGGCTGATGGAGCTCAGTCGTGCTCATTGTTCAGCTTATTGAGAGAGTGCTATGACCTGCTTTATTTGTGTTGCATTACAGGAACCTGGCTAAGAATGTATTCCTCACTGCTGGTGTTTTCCCAAAGTTTACAAACAGCCATCAGAGGAAAAACATCTTACATTAGCCATTTAACTGAACTGCCCAAATGGTCTTCTCAGAGCAGCAAAATCTGCATTCAGCTGGCCTGAACTTGACATCAGCACAGAAAACAAGAAGCTTTCTGTTGTCGCATTTTGAAGCAAAAGGTCAAGTGCCGATCCTCATACTGGTGACTAATGGAGACATCATGTCACGGAGAGAAACTCGACAACCTGATGTGGGCGGTGAGCTCTCAGTAGACCCATTTTAATCCCAGGATCTTCATTGACAACAGCGGGAACTGCAAAGCAGGGCTGGATCTGTCCCTAGAAGTGATCACAGCCTTCTAATTGTAGGCTTGGTTCAAAAGCTCCAGACCGCAAAGCCAGGAAAACTAGTAAAGCCAAGCTAAAATAGGCAGAATAGAAAGTGCAATCAAAAAGAGATAAAAACCTTGAAATGTAACTGTGTAGTAAGTCAGTAGTTGCTATTTCAGGGGGGTGGGAATTGGATTGTGCGTGTTTAAAGTCTAATGAGAAGGCCTTGAATTGTGCCGCAGTTTTAATTTGAGGCAGCTGAACTCAAGATGTAGGCTGGTTAACATATTTTGAGTGACTATTGAGAGTAGTATTTAAAATGTAACAAAGTAGACATGAATGCAGTGTTAAATTGTGTTCTTTATAGAAGGTTTCATGGCTCAAACCTTGATCTTCCTGGAGAAACATCTGCTTGAAGCGTGTCCTTTGAGATGATACTAGAGCTCAGAGATGCTGCTTATGTTGGGAGAAAGAAGAGGGAGGCGTACGGCCCAAAGAACACAGTCCCATCAGTGAAAAATGATGGTGGCAGTATTATACTGTGGGGATGCTTCAGTGCATCTCCAACTGGGAATCTTGTCGAGGTGTCTTCCAGCAGATCCGTTGCTCCTGGTGAAGAACTGCCTTCTCAGAATGGAAATGCTTCGTCATCATTGACCAGTTATTTTGCAGATTTAATTGTTACTACACATGGACTGGGGTTTTGCCACTCCTCGCCATCACTACTTTCTTAGCTTCTTAGGTGTGGTATGTTCAGTGTTTACATAGCCGGAAGAGGACCCAATACAGTTTAAACACACCATGATGTGAAGGTCATGACTGTCTAAACTGGAGACACAGGTTGTGGTGTAGCTATTGGCTAATGTTGGCACAGAACCAAGAAAAACATTGCACGTCTCATTTTGAACAGTTTACTCATTTGTTCAAGGAGGGCACTTTTGCCTTTAGCCTATTTTCAAACCCTTGAGAGCTAAAGTTGACCGCAACCTTTAATACAGCTGATACTTGCAGTTTAAAGATTGCTCTGAAAAATATTCTGTTGCCACTAGTTTAACTCTTTTTGTGGTGTTTTTTTGTTTGTTTTTGTGATGTTTTGTTTTGTAGGTATCTCATCAGCCAGGGTGCCAGTGTAGGAGTTGTAAACAGTGAGGGCGAGACGCCTCTGGACATTGCCGAAGAGGAGGCAATGGAGGAGCTCCTGCAGAATGAGATCAACCGGCAAGGTACAGTATTACAGTAATGTTGAACTTTGCTCTCCTAGTTTGTAGTAATATTATTTATGCAGAAGTGAACCCTTTTATATAGGTTTACAATAAGTCCTTTTGTTTTCGGTCTACAGTAGCTCTAATCTTACTATCCCACACCCCACGTAAATAAAACAAAAGCAAACAACCAAAACTGGATAATCTGCTTTTAGTGTCTCTTGGCAAATATTAATTATCTGGCACAGAGCTATAGAGATTAATTTAGCCCTTAGCAGGCCACTTGATAAGGCCTGAACAACTCTGTAGTCAATCTTTTGGGTTAGAGGACAAGGCTTTGCACCTCCTTTCACCACTGTTTTTAAGCAAAGTCAACATATGGTTTGTTAATAATAATGTCCATCAAAATTTGTGGCAGACTTTACACAGATGAGTTTTGTCTCCAGGTAAAAACTCCACCAGAATACCTGCACCTCCAGTCTCCAGCCATGACAAATAAATCAGCCAACAGTTTGTAGTGTTTCCGTGATTGTAGTGATTGATGGTGCAGCGCAGGACCCAAATGTGAAAGAAAGAAAGAAATGGAGACAGATGGGTGTTGAGCTTTTGGTTGCTGTAGTTTAGTGTCTGCACACTGTAAGTGCCTCATATTTGAGCACTGTTGTTTGTTCCAACTTAATCATGTGACATGCTGAAGGTAACATAGCAGCCAGGGGCCCCATTTGTATTCATGCATGTATGAGTATGTTTTCAAATAGGATCTGAATTCTCACTGGGTGTCAGTCGCCCGCTGTTTTCCACTTGCCTGTTTGACTGAAAAACTTACATAATATAGAATTGTGATCCACTTGTGTTATGAGCACTCGTGATGATTCAAAAGCAAAACGTCAGGTGTTACTATTTTTGGTCGGGGCGCTCTTGATGAAAGGCCCTTCCCTGTGGTGAGGGGCCATGCACAGACGTGCTAACTGGCCTGAAGCCAGAGGGGGGTGCTCCTCGGCTTCACTAATAAAGCCTGGCTAGCTTGCTGTTCTCTTAGGTACACATTGTGGTTAAGGTGCATGAATATTATGTATTTTTATATTTTACTAAAGGTGGTGCTTGATCCAACTTAGAAAGGACTAACCTTTAAAGTTATTAAAGGAAGGTTTAGCATACATGTTAATAATACTGGTGGGTGTATTCTCAAGAAAATGTCTAAAATAAATCTGCCTATATACACCCTTCTTGATCCAGGGACTGAACTCATGCATGCTGTGGAGTAAATTTTTAGTCTTGGAGGACGTATGTAGTCTTGGACCACTTTAGTTAATAGTTTGCACTGAGGTTCAAAGTTGAAACCTTACACAGGTAGTCAGATTCTGCAAGTGCATAGAATTGCACAAATTTCAGGTGTTAAGTTGCCCCTATAACAGTCTGTTGATAAAAGGCTTTCTGAGCTGTCAATCTCTGTTCTCTTTAATTCAGGATTCAAATATTTGAGAGCTTGTTGCATCCAGTGATAATTGAACCTAGAGCACTGTTTGCGCCATATTATGTAATGTCAGGGGAGTTTGCGCCCACACAGTCCTCAGGTGTCTTGGCCAGTGGCTGCTGTCAGTTTTGATTTGCCCGATGGATGATGGATGCATTGCCTGGTTCATCCTCACACTGCTTCCCCCACAATCATTGCACATTTCAGTCTTTTTTTCTTCCTTTTTTTTTTTTTTTAAACCAGATTACTGAAAATGTATTCAGTATGTGGATATTATGAATTTAATTATAAACACTGTCTTGCATAAAGTGCTTGCAAGATTAAAACTCAGCTGCAAAGTGAATTTGCAAAGCTGAAGGCAGCTGCAGACAATCCACAGCTCAGCCCTTTATGCTAGAGGTAGGGCGGGCAGCATTATGCAACCAGCTGTTGTGTAACGCTTCTGTATGTTTGTAATGTGATTTTTCTCCTCGCAAAGAGATGCCAGTCATGAGGTTAAACTTGTTAGCGATTGACCGTAGTTTCGCCTTTACAGGGACAACCCTTCCATGCTCTCCTTGACCCTGATTGGGCCAATGATTTACGTGCGCTGCCATCTTCCTTGTGTTCTCCATCAGCCACAGCAAGCAAGCTGCTGCCTGTCCTTGTAATGGACTGAAAGTGGACAGCCTCACAATTGATTGAAGGTCCTGTTAGCATAAGAAGGGAGGAATGTGGATTTAGCTGGCAGCAGCTTTTCTTCAGATGAAAATGTAGCCTGATTTCTTTTGACTTGTCTTTACTTGTTTACTTGTTGGGTTTTTGGTTGCTTCGGTGTGGGCTTCTGTAAAGTTTTTCTTTTTGGGTTCACCACACAAACTCTTGGTCAAGTGGTAACGGGGCAAAGTGGGACACGATGCCTTTTTTGGTGTAGTGGACTTTCTCTTTATCTTCTTTTTGCTCAGGTAGAAGATGTGCTGTTCCCTTGTAAAAACTCAAAGTTGAACTGCTGCCAACTCTTCCACTCGCCTCTTGTTCTGTAGTCCTACTTGGCCATTTTACTCCCTGCTTTTTATAGACACAGTGCCGGCTCCTTCCCTGGAGATTATGGGTGGTTGCTTCGCCTGACCTGTCCCAATTCCCAAGATTAACACAGTGGTTTTTGGACCTTTTTTTCTTTTCAGAAGGAATAATTTTTTTTTTCAATCACTAATTAATAACTCCTGTTTTCTTTGTTTTCCATAAATAAGTCATACTTAATCAACTTGATTGAACTTCCCTGGTAGGCCATAGGACCACCATCAGTTCCCAAGCCTCAGTTGGTTCACCTCTTCATTGACCAAACCAACCTACTGAGGTTTAGATTTGTTCCAAACACTGGAAAAAGCAAAGTCTGATTAATGTTACCTTCTTGGTTCAGGACACTTCCAGGTAGATATTAAACGCACTCATAAAATTGCCTGGAAAGTTATGCACTGTTGTAGTGCGTTTTTCTTTTGACAATCAATGTTAAAGGGCTGATATTTATTTAAAGAGTAAAAACCGTGACAGCATTTTATTAGAACTGTCAGGTCAGAGAAGGACACAACGACAGTGAGTCAACAGGCCCAGTCTTTGTCCCAAAGCTGCTCTCTTTGACATAAAACTTTGAAATCCACTTTCTTCCTGTTTAGTTTCACTTTCTTAGAATTTAGCTTACTAATCCTCTCAATGTGCAACATAATTATCTGTGCCATGGTGGTTTTCTGTGGTACATTTAAGATTACTGAAAAAGATACGGACAGATTTGCATGCACATTTTAGCTGCGTCTACAAGGTAAGCAATCCACAATGACTTTGTGGCCAAAGATCATAGAAAGTTACTGACATGAAGTTAGGCCAGAAAGAAAAGCACTGACAATGTAGAGTGAGCAGATCCCGTGATAAACTTTGCGGTGAGAGATTGAAGGGACTATCAATGAGAGTGCACGATACTGGTGATTGACACATCACAGATTAGAAAACACATTAGAGTGTAACCTAGACAACCGGGGCCTTAAATGTCCACCAGCGACCAGCCATCGTTTTCAAAGCGATGCAGGGTGAGCAACTTGCTCAATCTGTCATTAACCACTTGGATTTTTGGAATAATTCTTTCCCAGGTGCAAGATTTATTGGGCATTTTGTCTCATACCTTTACAAAATCTTAGGAAATTAAAATGCAAAAAAATGTTGCTCTTAATAATCCAGATGTGGGAGGGTTGTTAGAACTTCTGCAGAATGTGATTTACATTAAGTCTTTGTCAGTATGGTAAAATTTGTCAACACATTTGGCACGAGGAGATGTTTGTGCATATATGTAGTCTGAGCCTCTGATGTCGACATAAATGAGTCAGTTGCCTTTCCAAAGTGTGTGTTTGCAACAAATATTATAATCCAAAGACCCCATATGTTGTAATTATGGAAAATATGAAATTTATACTAAAAATAGTTTTTATTGTTCTCAATGTTCCTGTTTAAGTTTCATTTTTATTAGCGTGAAACGAGCAGTTGTACTCAGGGAAACGACATTAAACCACTAACAATGAGCTTTAAATATCTCGGAGATTCACATGTCCAGTATTGTGTGAAGTAAATATTCAGCCTTAGGCTTGGAAACACGCAGTCTTGGACCGCTCTTGTTTCAGCTTGTGTTGAGTGTGGGTTAATTTCTTTTCTTTCTTTCTTTTTCTATGATATTTAATACTCATTGACCCATTATCAGAAACCTGAAAGAGTGGAAACCAATTCACTGTGTCTGTGTCTGGCGAACTTTGTTTAGGAAACAAATGTCCTTCTCATGCTCCTCTCCAGCTAGCTGAAGCTAAACCTCTGGGTAAACGTAGACTTTTCCTCTGACTGCCCTTTCCTCATGGCAGATTTGCAGACACAGATGTCCTTTCATTGCTTTAAAAAGCTTGAGGTCTTAAATCATTCTACGCTGTCAGGAAATGAGTGGTGATGTTTCCCTGAGTGCAGAACAAAATCCTAGAAGACCAGCTGAAGTTTTGGCTTCTGCCCCAGACCCTTTTTTGGATCATTGTTTATACAGTTCATTGTACTTATCTCTCTCAGATCGTGCAGCAGAGCATTTCAGACAGTCTTGCACTCCAACCAGGTGTCATCAAGACAGTACAGGCGTGTCAATACAGGCTGCTCTGCATGCAGCATATAGCTTCAACATATTGAGCCACTTACCGGCTGGAGTGTTCGCAGCCGCCGTTGTATTGTTACATTGACAGATTATTGGCACAATGCTGTTCCCTAGAGCAGATGAAATGGCTGACACCAGAGCATGGCAGAACCATGTTGTGTCTAGTTCCCTCCATAGAAAGTTTCTAACAATGAAATGCAACAGTGCCTGGCTTGATAAAAGTGCAGTTTGAAAATACCTAAAAATTCATCTCATTCATCAGAGCTGAAATATTTTGTTTTGTCTTGGCTGTAATCTAGAGCAGTGCTGGCAAACTTGGTGAAAAGTTCATTCAGGCCAAGCCATTCAGATATTACATTAGGTCCTCAAAAGGACAAACCAATACAAGAGATTTAAGTGTCTGCATAGGTACATTTGTTTCTATATTGTTCTAAAATGTTTTCAATATAAAAGCAACCGGGCGGACTTCATACCTTAACTTTTTCAGCTGATATTTGTCGCTTATGTTCATCAGTTAGAGTAGGCTAATCTGAGAAATGTGAAAGCTGCACCTTTGCTACACAGCTGTGGTCCCTTTGACGCACAGTATTTGCTATTGTGAATTACACTGGCTACATTATCCCTATTAAGGGGCGCGGAATTGAACAAATATTCAACATTTGCATTCTGCGCAGCTTGCGAGAGAGACAGCTGCTATTACTAATGGTCCCGTCCCCTCCAACAGAATATGAATAGGTCACTAATGCAACCTGTTCCAAACATTTGCATACCTTACTCTGGATGTAAACAAGTAGAAGTCATAAATATCTTGATCTAATTGGGTCTTGTTCTCTCTCTAGGTTCATTGCTGCAGCGGGCAGCTTGTTCCTAAGTAGCAGGTAATCCCTGGGTGTCTGTCTGTACACTATCATGCTTCTCCATTTCTCCAGGGGTTGATATCGAGGCAGCCCGGAAAGAGGAGGAGCGCATCATGCTGAGGGATGCCCGGCAGTGGCTCAACAGCGGCCAGATCCAAGACGTGCGGCATACGAAATCTGGAGGAACGGCGCTCCATGTAGCCGCCGCGAAGGGATACGTCGAGGTTTTAAAGTAAGCAGTAGCCCTCAGAGACGGTAAAACAGTTGGAGCACACTTTGGTACATAAAGTGTCTCCTGTATGTTACTTTATTTGAACACTATTTATAGTAAAGACGGTGGTGATGCCTAGCCTCATCGGTAATACAAGACGTATCTCGGTCTCTGCATCTTGTCATCTTGCCTCGTTCTGACATTGTCACTGTGGGTTGTTAATACAGTTGCACTGCTCAAGGATAGAAACCGCAACGGCCTGTCCATCTGGTCTGGGAAGCCAGCCAGCACACTCTGCTGCCATAGATAGCTCTAAGATCTCTGATGTTTAGCACAACTACCGTACACGGGACAGAGATCCAAATGTTTCCCCCGTCGTGGCAGATTTATTGGCTGAAATATTTGCTAGCCTCACCGAGCTTTGCTAAGGGATGACTAAGATTTTCAGATTACGTCTCTGTTTTTTCGGGGAATCTGTATCTCATAAAAGTGACCTGGGGTTACAATACTGACGCACAACAGAGCTCGAAGCCTAGCAACACTTTGAAAAATCAGTTTACAGAATGAAATCAGTCATTCACTCCACACATTCACCCTCCCTGTGTCTTCCTTGTAGGCTTTTAATCCAAGCAGGGTATGATGTAAATATTAAGGACTATGATGGCTGGACTCCTCTACATGCAGCAGCACACTGGGGCAAAGAGGAGGCCTGTAGGATACTGGTTGAGAATCTATGTGACATGGACATCATAAATAAAATGGTGAGGAACTAGAACTAGAAGCAGTCATTAGGTTAAGTGCAGTCTTTAACTCTTACGTGTTTCCCTTCAGGGTCAGACTGCTTTTGATGTAGCAGATGAAGATGTTCTGGGATACTTAGAAGAACTACAGAAGAAACAAAATCTGGTGAGTCACTTTGGCATCTGAACAAAATTCTTGAAAGATTCCAAGAAACCTTCTCATGATGGGAAAACATGTCTTAATTTTTATAGTATAATTTCATTTCCTGTGCTGGACTCATGAGTGTCTTGTTATCATCTTAATTCCAGCTGAGAAGTGAGAAGAAAGATGTTAAGAAATCTCCTCTGATTGAAACAACCACCACTGGGGACAACAATCAATCACTGAAGCCAATCAAGAGGTAACTTTCTAATGAGAAGTAATGAATGGAAATGGTTAACTGAATCAAAAAAGCTAAGGTACGACGATATCTTTAGGAGAACAATCTCACTTTGTCAAGTGTTCTCTCTAAAGTTTTTTTTTTCTTTCTTTCTTGCTTTCATGTATGAGAGTAGTGTCTTATTCTTCCTGCAATTGGCCAGAAAGTCAAACTGTCTAAAGCCAAGGGGTGAAGGAAAATGTCTTCAGTTTACCAAACTCAAAACTCTAAAAATCTAGTTCACGTTGCTTATCTGTGAGCCCTACTCTCTACTGATGCTGCAGTACTATACTAACAGTGTTACATTTGTGTTTTTTAGCAAAGAAACGCTGCTTCTGGAGCCCGAGAAGAGCGCTCCTCGCATCGAGACCTTAGAGCCAGAGAAAGTGGACGAAGAAGAGGAGGGTAAGAAGGATGAATCAAGCTGCTCTAGTGAAGAAGAGGAGGAAGAAGATTCAGAATCAGAGACTGAAGCAGGTACTGTATGATTTTTATGTTAGACTTGTGGTGTTTTGGCTCAAGTCTTGAGCCAAAACTTTAATTATGAAGTACCAATTTTATTCTGTAATTTCTGGGCCTTTTATACTTATTCTGCATGTCAAGAATATGTCAAGAAACCATATTGTGACTATTCTCGTCTGCTTTTTTTTTTTTTTTTTTTTTTGGGGAACCTCAGCAGAAAAGAGCAAGCCCTCAGCAGCAGTGAGCAACAGCACAACACCAACCAGCGTCACGGTGTCTTCTCCAACTAGCCCAACTAACCAGGTGACGACCCCCACTTCACCAGTTAAAAAGGTACGACCGGGGAACTCTTTGCCGTCCTGCCCTGTCTGGAGAAAGGGGATGGGGATTACTTATTCTCCCTTTGCAACAAAAACCTGATTTTGCAGTCAGGTGTTTGCATATACAGTTCTATAGTTTAAATTAATGAGTAATATAAATTAATAACTCTGTCTGGCTTGAATGAGAACATAAATGTAAGTAGCTTTTAACAAACATGGCAACAGGATAGGGACGGTTGGAAAATTCTGCAGTATAGTTGTAGGTTGTTCTAAAGGTTGGAGCAAAGTGTACAGACAAATGCATTTGGGTGGTAAAAGTAAAACTAGGCCTTGAATTACAGTCATGTTCCACTTTTGAAACTGCTGCCCTCTGCTGGCAGAATAATGCCAAGCATTTTTTCTAAAGTGAACCCTCTGAGTTTCCCCAAGGGCAGGTTTTCCTCTTTGATTTAATTGAACGCATTTAAAATATTGTGAAATATAATATTTGGTGTTTACAAAAATATTTAATGTAATCATAAACTTTGTTTGTTTGTTTTTTTTTGTCATTAGTGCTTCATGTTCTTTGTTCTAGGTTAAAAAAATTAGAACAGAAAAGCAAAAGTTGTAAAAACACAAGCAAGCAAACGATAAGGAAGCAAGATCGAAGTGTGAAACAAACATGTTGCACATGTAGGGGACGTTCTTAAAATTTAAATTTGAGGCACCCAAGTCTGTGATATGTGATGCCACCTCCAAACCTGACTTTAGCCCTTGAATGAACCTGAAAAAAAGGGAGGTTGTCTCACCACCAGACACCCATCTAGAGCCTTTTTGGTTTCTTTTTTCTGCTTCTTCTCTTGAGATAAACTTCTTGTTCCTGTCCTTATTTGAAGCCTGATTCTCACTCAAACCACAATGTCCTCTGTCTAATAAGTTAGCAAAGTCCAAATTCCAGTGTTTGCATCTGTCACTTATTTTGAGAACATTAATGTCAGTGAGCATTGTGTGGTGTGACTAGGCTTTAAAATGCCTGTCTTTGCTCATAAAGTGTGTTTCTTTTGCTGCTGCTTCTCTTATTCTGTCTCAACCTCTCTGTTCCTCCATGCCCTCCCTCCCTCTGTCATTCTCTCTCTGCATCATTCTCACCCTGGGCTCTTGTCTTGGTTGGCTTTAGTTTGAATGTATTACTCCCCTCATGCCTGTGGCGGAGCCAGGCTGTCCTGCATTGTGGCGTCAAGGTTTGCGCAAAACTGGCATTTCTCTAGTGCCCAAAAAACTTATGGTGAGGCCTTGGTGTGCACCAGAGTTGTTCTGTAATCCTACATGCACCTGTGCACTGATAAAGCACTAAACACCCCTAACCATTCTGATCTGATCCAGGCGATATAGGGTTTTTCCACTAGTTTAACGGCATAAACTGAACATTTCATGCTTCACATTAAAAAATTTCCACTGGTGATTGAACAGGATGCTTTTATTGTGAAGAAATAAAATGTAGGAAATGCATTTAAACCACAGAACAAACAGAGGTTAACTAGCAAATTAGCAATTTACCTGCACTAAGGATTCATCCTCATATTTTGATTACATAATTAGTATCACAATAAGTACAAAGAGGCAGTTATTGTGATTTCTTGTTAAGAAGTTGTTTAAAATTTTCCAAAATTAACAAAGTTGCCGACATAATGTGGTGAAATAACAGCTGTGGTTTAGTTTCCAAACATCGTTATATTATCAGCTGAAGATCGAGTAGGGCTCGTCCGTGCAGTAAGCTACACAGGTGACAGTGCTGCAGCGTATGAGCCTCTGCCCCTCATACACAGGCTGATAAAATGTGCAGCAATAACAAACAGGAATAGTTTTGGTACCTGTCCCCTCCTCTGTGGTGCAATGGGGGGAAAACGGTTACCTAACCGTGGACGTTCATGGCATGACAAACCACGCGCAGTGGAAAAACCAAAATCGCGATTGATTGCTGCCAATAGCTGCTTTTCACCTATCCCCCTAGCATGGTGTTTCCACTTGTAATCACCAAATGCACTGTCTTGATCATGCTTTCATTTCACGTCTGTGTAACTTCTGCTGCTTGTAAACTTTGTTTTCAGACAAAACCTCCACAGGCTGTAAGAGTTATTGAAGTCATCATATTTTGAAAATGGCATATAACCAGGAGTGTATTTTACAGAGTAATGAAGTCAGGAAGAGGCATTCTGGTCATGTGTCACATCTGACATGTTTTTAAAAATAATAAAGTTTCCACCTGAAATAAAAAAAAATCTAAAATTTGCAGCCCTTATGGATTAATCCGACTTGTTTTTAACCTGTTTGACTTTTGCGTTACTTACCACGATAACTAAAAACCTCTAAACATCTTTGTCCTTCTAAATGGTCAACGAGGTCTTAATTAGACTGCTGTCCTTTCCTCACTCAGGTCACTCAGCCTGCTGGAAAGGTCTCAACTAAAGTGGAGGAGGAGAGGAAGGATGAGTCTCCAGCGTCCTGGCGTTTGGGTTTGAGGAAGACGGGCAGCTATGGAGCGCTGGCCGAGATCACTGCCACCAAGGAGGCACAGAGGGAGAAGGATACCACTGGGGTTATGCGTTCGGCCTCGAGCCCTCGCCTTTCCACATCTCTGGACAACAAAGACAAGGAGAAGGTCAGAAGGGATTGAAGCAGTTTTGGTTTGGTTTTTTTAGTAGGCGGGGTTGCGTAGATGATTCTTAATTAAAAGGTTTTGTGTTTTTTATTGTGGTAACAGAGCTTTCTTGTAGCAATACTACACAGCTCCTTTACAGCTATGTCCTGCTTGTTGTGCTGCCTGCAGGAAAAGGATAAAGGAACCCGGCTTGCCTATGTGGCTCCAACCATTCCCAGGAGACTGGCCAGTACTTCGGACATTGACGAGAAGGAAAACAGGTGAATCCCTGGAGACGCGTGGCCCTGTGCAAACATGCATTGGATTGTGTGGCTCCTGTTGCTAACTGCTGGGTGCCCCAATGCTGTGCATGGTGTGGCCTTAAGCAGCTGCTTTTTTTTTTTTTTTTTTTTTTTTTTTTTTTTAAATGTACAGTGATAGATTTAGTAATCAAGAAACACATTAAGGACGATTTTAAAAAATGGGAGACCTATTCCTTTAGTATACATGTTACTGTGGAAACGTGGGGTACGATTCTAGCTTGTGGTTTCCCAGGGACTCCACTGCTCTGATACGTAGCGGCTCCTACACCCGGCGACGCTGGGATGACGACCTGAAGAACAGTGAAGGAAGTGCCTCCACCAT
The DNA here is from genome assembly GCF_057382095.1 of Aulonocara sp. 'chitande type north' Nkhata Bay. Classification (NCBI taxonomy): domain Eukaryota; kingdom Metazoa; phylum Chordata; class Actinopteri; order Cichliformes; family Cichlidae; genus Aulonocara; species Aulonocara sp. 'chitande type north' Nkhata Bay. Next base: position 26,168,972 of record NC_141360.1, on the reverse strand, counting down.
CCGAACCCCCAGCTACCAGCGCAGGTTAGCCTCGGCTGTAGTACAAACCTCTGCCACAACTTTCCACCCCAATCTCGTCGTGTCCATCATACGGGTGCCTTTCATAGCTTTGAAACCAAATTAACTGTGTAGATCATCAATAGTGAATTTATCAGTCACCTGAAGGGAAATTTGCTTTTAGTGATGTCATCAGAGATGTGTATGTACATGCTTGCATTTGCAGCAGCTGCTCTGAAAGCCATGCAAATGAGCCCAGCGCCTCTCTGTCACCGCCAAAGAGTCTTTTGCATGACTCTACTTGTCCTGTCAGGTTGCTGTGCCACTGAGATATTTTACAAGCCTCAAACAATCTAATCAATCAATTAAATAAGAAATTCTCAGGGTTGTTTGTGGCACAGAACTTGGACATGGACTTGTGCTGCATTTATATCGTATGGGAGAAATGCTGGCTGTGAGCCACTAATGAACTCAAGTTTCAAGTTGTAAAAGCTGCTTTGGAACTTGTTGTTTCTTGCGTTTCTGAGTTTCGATGTTTCCAACCAAGACATCCTCAAATCTAATTCTGAAAAGGGGGGAAATGGTGAAGATCTCCCAACAATTGGATGATTTTAGATGTATCTCATCCTTCTTTAACTCTTTAAATACAGCAAAGTATCATCCTTCTCCCAAATGAGATGAATGCACAAACAGTGTGTCAAAGCTTTAGAGTCTTAAATATGTATGTTTCTTTGTTCTCTGCGTATATATGTCTGTATGTGTGCGCCTTCACCGCTAACATGCCTCTCTCGCCCACTTGCCTGCCAACACGCTAGCACTTCCCATACGCTAGCGCTAGGGCGGAGCGGCAGCACGCGGGACGTGCCAGCCAAGTCTTCGTCAACCTCCAACTTGGACCCTAACACCTGTAATACTAAACCTTGGCAGCCACCCACCTCCCACTACCCGTCTTACAGCATTTACCGCAGGTACACCAGCCTCACCGAGGCACCACCTGTCCTCTCTCACTTTCTGCATCTCTGCTCGGCTGGAGTGACCACCTTGTGTTTTGGGTTCCCTGTTATATTAAATGTTGGAAGGCTTTTTATTTATCTGCTGGTTACAACTTTCAGTACAGTTAGAATTGTGGTTTAAAACATGATTAATGGTAATCGACTACATTTACCACCCTATAGTTGTGCATTACTCCAGTACAAGGAGAAGAACGTATTAGCATCTTCAAGTGAGTAACTGTTTGTTGTTGGGATCAGTGGCATCCCGCGTGTATGTAAATGGTCACTGAAGTTTCTCCAGACATTCATATGAAGTGTGAATGTCCCAGGAACTGTTTAAAAACACTCGTGTAAGAGGGGATTTTATTTATTTAATTAAATAGAAACATAGAAGTCATATAAAACAAAAATTTGTTTGGATGTAGCGCCATCACTGCAACTAAAAATGCCATGGTGAGACATCATCTGTCCCTTCTTAACAACAATCACTGCTCCCACCTAATGTGCCTTCACCATCAATGCAGTGTAGTAAACTAGTTGGACACTAGTTGTTATACAGTGCAATGAAAAAGGAAAAAAACCAAAATTGATAAACTCATGTCTTCCATCCTAACTATTAAAGTAAAAGTGGAAACCACGATTGGCCACAATCAAACAGCTCTACTTGCATCTCATTCCATCTTGCCGATGATTCTTTATTCCACAGCGGCTCATTCGGCAGACGACACGAGGACTTGGGCTCCTCGACCACTTCCTCCGCCACGACCACCTCCACCTCCTCATCTGTTACCTCGCCCACGGGCCATCGTGGCCTGTACTCAAGCCTGGGCTCCTCCTCCACTCGCACTGGCTCCACCAGTCTCACCAGCAGGTACAATTTATTTCTTTTCAGGTTGAGAAATTCAGCTGCAGCTGAATGAATGAATGAATGAATCTATACAGTTATCATTTGAGGTCATGCACTCTTTCTTTAGACAAGCTAGAAGGCAGCGGTAATACTGGTCAGTTTCACCACATATTCATGTATTATATTTGTATAATAGTTTGTCTTCTAATTTAGTTGATAGCCATGTCCATGATGATAAATTTACCAATTTCCAGAAGTTCCTCAAAGTTTGAACAGTTTGCCTTTATTCTCTTTATTTTCTGTATTATTACTGTAGTGGAAATTTAAACACTTTATCATGTTACTAGGTTTTGTTTATTTTGTTAAAATTCAGCAGCATAAGTGGTGGATACCAAAAGCCAGAGAGTAGTGCTTAAAAAAAAGATGGTGAGCTAACTCTCGAAGTGGTTTTATAACAAACGGTCTGACACGATCATCTGGCAGGCAAGAAAATGTATAGTAATTGGCCCTGAATTGTATATACAGGCTTAGGATTGTTGCATTTGTATTACAGCAGCTGAAAGGGAATCTGTTTAAAATGTGTGTATAAACAGGTACTGGTCAGAGGAGAGTGCAGAGAGGGAGAAGGAGAAGGAGTCGGCTGCTGTCGTCCCCACTATAAACACTGGCTCTACTACGACCACCACGTCTACCACCACTACCACTGGCACTGGCACCGAAAGACGCAGGTAAACCAAACACCTACTCAAACATCGATTTCATTAGTTTTTATTAGCTCTTTAAACTTTGTGAATTTTTTTTATCGCAATCACATCTGTCCACCAAATTTATGGTGCTGTTTAAATGTAAGGAGACTTTCAGCATTTCCATAGACTTATTTCATGAAGAAAAGATACCATCACTTCCATTTCTGTAGGTTTGTGTTCACTCTTAGACTCTGTGCAGACATTCTGGGGAGGGAGTGAGAAAGCAGAGAGCTTGTGCTTGCATGTGTATGTTTGAGTGGGGGTCCAGTGCATGTCCTCCTGTAGCAACGCTGAAATAAGCCACCTGTCACGGTGGGAGTGGGGCCGGGCTGCTTCAGAGCCTGAACTGCTCCAGCGACTTCTCCTTATAAGGAACGTGGGCAGAAGAAGCACATTTTCCTCAAGGCCAAGACCCCATTCTGGGCTGAATGAGTTCATACTTTTGTGTGGCCAATAGAAGCGTGTTTCAGCCTGAGACGAGCGATTACTGTTTTATTTCCCAAATTGTGTTGCCTTTTGGGCATGAAGCTCGCGTACCGGAACGTTTAAACCTAAAGGTTTATCTCATTTTACAAATATAACACACGAGGAGGACATTATTTTAAAAATCCTGGCTTAGAGGGAAAATGACCAAGATTTTTTTTTCCCTCTCTTTCTCATATCTGTTCTTTGTTGCTATATTACAAATATATATCTAGCAGACAGCAGTGATTTTTACAATAGCTGTTTTTAATTTCCCCTGTGAAAGTGAAGCATGGATGTCCTTTACTCCAGCCAAGCTACACTGCAGCTGACTGCTTCCTCAGTTAATATTAACATTTTTAATAAACTACCAGAGAAAAGAAATGTACCATTAGGTAAAAACACAAGCACAGCAATATTGTGGAGGTAAACGGATGTGTAAGGAGGATTAATGGGTTCCAGTCTTGACACTGAACAAGCCCATAGTAAAAAGAGAACCTGCTACTTTAAGTTGATACAAAGTATTAAATTGTCTTTAACACTTCACTCTAGGACTTCCCAGCGCACAGTGACAGTCTTACCTCCATCTTTATATTTAGATTTTGTGATGTGACTGTGTCTTTGAAGGTTAGCAGGATCACATTAACAGGTTGACCTGTGTCACATGCATGATGATTTAGTCCAGTGTAGTCTAAATAAGAGCTGAAAACACGTCAGATGAAAGCAACGCCTGGCTCTTTACATGTAGTTTAACCGCATTTCCATTGCAAGCTTGTTTTAAGGTGGAAATAAAACACTGCTAAAGTCTTGTTTACACCTGTAAATGCCCCATGTATTTGTGTGAGCAGGTGTGTTAATACTTTATCAGCAAATCTGTACATTTGGATGCAATTTCTGCTGATTAGAGAGCCTATTTAGTAACCCCTGTTTCTTTAATGAATGGTAAAGCTCAATATCATGAGGGCAAGTACGAAGCATATTTAAGTAGATTAACTTCCCCATTCAGGAGGGGTTTTTTTTTCTTTCTTCTTTTTTTCTTTCTTTTTTTTTTTTTTTACTTCCTCTAAATATTTAACCTCTGTGTGTCTGTGTTTGTGTATTTTGCTTGTGTCTCTTTCAGGTCATACTTGACTCCAAAGCGAGATGAGGAGTCGGAGTCTCAGAGGAAAGCTCGCTCCAGACAGGCTCGACAGTCAAGGAGGTCCACCCAGGTTAGTTAAACCACATCACCTTAAATATGCTGAGTCCTCATCTCTTATGTTTGCAAAGGTGTATGTTCCTTTTAATGACCCTTAACCCTGTGAGCCAAAATGTCAGGCTCAACTGTGTTTTTACTACTCCTTGGCTCTGTATGATGTCAGTAAGAGCAGATATCCTAATATGGCCATCTCAAAAAGCTCTGTTTGTGAACTCAACCCACCTGCTGTTCTAGCCTTGTGCTTACAAGGGCTAGCCAACCAGAAGAAAGTTGGTTTACCAGCAGGGGGAAGGGAGCAAAAATGCAGTGATATAACTGCACTAAGACCCAGTAAATGAGTATAACATGCTGCCTTTAAACCATTCTTTTATAATGTTATCTGTAGGAAGGGTAAATAAAATGGGAATTTGGTATTCATAGGAACATGTTTAATTTAACCTACAACTAGAGCCTCAACCAAACCACAAAAACATAACTTATATCTCTAATCTGACCTTTTTTTTTTTTTTTTTAAATCCCCATCAGTTTTTGTTCTTAAATGTTGGTCTGAGTCTTCAGTTGTAGGAAACCTGCTTTAACATGATCAGAATAGTCACTACTGCTCAAACGGCTAATAAGCCAAATAAAGGTGGATTCCCACATCAAAACAAACTGTTAACAAATGATGACCTCTGCATGTTCCTGGTTTGTATTGTATTTCTATGGCCACAGACTGTTCAAATAAGACTTGTTATTCTTGTTGAGACAGCCCAGACTTTTATTTTTTGTTTGTGTACACAGGGCAGCTCTTGTACCAAGAGCTCATTTTACAGAATGTGAGCTTTGTCCCTGTTTTAAAAAGAAAACTTTGCTTGGATCAGTCGACCAGTTTTTTGTTTTTTTGAACTAATTAATTACCAATTTTGCAGCATGTATAGAATCTGCAAATATAAGACTTAATTTTTAAAAATCATCCAAGAAAGAAATTTAAAAAAGACTTTCCTTCTTTCAGGGTGTGACTCTGACTGATTTACAAGAGGCTGAGAAAACAATCGGCAGGAGTCGTACCACAAAGACTCGGGAGGAGGAGAAGGAGGAGAAAGAGAAGCAGGACAAGGAAAAGCAAGAGGAGAAGAAGGAGACTGAGACGAAGGACGATGATTACCGATACAAGTACCGCACCTACGATGAGGTACATATTTTAAATGTTTATATTGTTATAATGTATTACTGAAACGACACAATATTTTATAATAATAATTTAAATATTATAGCTAGCCTGACCTCTTCATCTTACCCTCCTCTCTCCCAGCGGTCAAGGCCTTCATCTTCTTCCACCTCCACCATTTCCTCAGTCAGCACTGCCTCCACCCCTTCCTACTCTAGCACCACTTCCTCCAGTTCTAGCTCCCTCAACAGGCCTAACAGTCTGACGGGGATAACCTCCTCCTATAGCCGTTCCTCCAGAGATACAGAAAAGGGTGAGTGTTTTTCATACCCGATACAGGTATTGAGAAGTTTTTTTAAGTTGTGGTTGTGTTTGATGAGGAAAAGTCTTCAAATTTAAACTGAATGCACATAAAAGCATGGCTGTATGTGTGTGGCAGCACTACACATGTCTTCAGATCTTAAACAGTCATTGCACTCTGTCAGATTTGAATTGCTCTGTAGTAAACTGGGCAAATGGATGTTTATTAATGTTGCCTCAAGGGGATTGCTAATCCCTCCTGTTTAAAACTGTGCCATCTTTGGTGAGGTGTGCTCTCACATAAAGCCATATAGGCACAGCCCGTACGTGCCTGCCGCTGTAACTGTCTCCACTGTTTTCACATGGGCCATATGCCAAATGTTGATTTAGACCATTGACACAGGAGGGGTTTGGGTTGTCTTTTAAATTAAGTACCTCTTCAATTAAACAAACCAATGCATGAAGTGTCCTTGGAAAATTGAAAGCAGCTGAAGGAAACTGTGACAGACTTGTGACCAAGCTTTTCCCCAAAATAGCAGGATGCCTTCTCAACAGAAAGGCCAGAGCTAGCTGATTAAGGACTGAGCTTTCAAAATAAGAGAAGACTGCAAACTTGCAGGGTGGCAGGGTAACAGTTTCACCTCACAGCATTAAAGTCCTTGTTTTGTATGCAGGCTAGGGCATGTTTTCACACACAGATGCACACAGTTCAAAAACATGCATCCGGTTATTTATTTATTTATTTTTTTTAATATGTTTGCAAGAGAAGAGATGAAATCCTCCATGGATGTAATTCTCTAGGTTTCTTTATGTGACACAATCATCATCTGTCCGATAATTGTTGACTTTCTTCTCAATGAAAGCAGAAGCAGACAAGAAGGAGGAGGAAAAGGAGGGAGAGGACAAGTCTCAGCCCCGCTCCATACGGGATCGCAGGCGGCCCCGCGAAAAGAGACGTTCCACTGGGGTGTCCTTCTGGAGTCAGGATGTAAGAGATTTGCACACTGTGCAAAGCTTTCTCTTTAGAGCTCAGTTTTTGAAGTGGTCATCGCACTCTTTGTGAAGTGCACGTTTCTTTGATCATTTGGATGGCCCAAAGCAGCACCTAACCTTCATATCTTTTTAAATTCCAGGGTGATGAAAATGACCCCGATCAACAGTCGGACTCGGAGGAGGGCAACGCCAAGGGAGAGCCACAGGTAACTCGGGTCATAGGAGAGAAAGTAGATTAAACTGACTAAAGGAGAAGCCCTCCAGCCTCCATCCCTCTTCTCCTTGTATCCCGTGACGTCTATTTCATCTTTTGCATTTATTTACTATTCTGGTCCTTCCTCGCCTCATCTCATGTAGTTAAGGCCAAGGAAGTGGACTAGTCTTTGATATTCATTACTCTGTGCTGTACAGCTATGATTTCCTCTCCTACCGCTTATCTTTTCTTTTTCTTTTTTTGGACTCCTGCCTTTGAATTTCTTATTGTCCTCCCCCTTTCCACCTTCCGGTGATTGTCTGGTGTATGAGGGTGACCTTGCAAACCAAAGGCTCACTCGGCAACAGATCAGTGGGCTTTTAAAACATGTAGAAGCACAAAAGGAAGGAAATGCAGGTCTTTTATAGGCAGAACACACACTTAAATGACATGCTGAGGTTTCCCAAGTTTAAATTTGAGCCCTTTTTTTTTTTTTTTTTTTTCTCTCTCCCCCCCCCTCCACAAATGAAGTCAGAATTTCAGCTTAAAACGAACAAGAAATAACATGTAAGAATTTTCCTAAAGGTTTCTGGTGACATAAACATAAAAAAGCAGTGGAATCCAGTGCATTCATACTGTCTTTAGAAGCCACAGAGAGGGCAGCTTTGTGAAAATATTGTTGGCTGGGTGCACTTCCTGTTTGGATGGGAGTGTCTTTTGAAGCATAATGGAGAACACACAGTTTTCCTTTGAGTACAGAGATCCTGGGGATGAGAGAGAGAGACAACAGCTATTTACCATCACTTCCTTTAGGACAGTAAACAGGGTGGACCAAATCGGAAAGGAGCCCTTATCCAGAAATGTACAGGAAAAACTCTTTCATTCCAGCTCGTCTCTCTTGATTACAGGCATAAAAATGTATTTTTGAGCTGAGTTTGCAAATATTTTTTAAGTTTAAGCTCATCTAAGGTCATCCTGATAAATGTTGGTACTGAAACAAAATGCTTGGTTGATTCCTAATCAGTAGATAAGATGCTAAAGACATCATTTAAAAACAAAAAACAGCCAATTTGATTCCAGAGTCTGTCTTCAAAGTTAAGTACCTCTTCAATTAAACAAACCAATGCATGAAGTGTCCTTGGAAAATTGAAAGCAGCTGAAGGAAACTGTGACAGACTTGTGACCAAGCTTTTCCCCAAAATAGCAGGATGCCTTCTCAACAGAAAGGCCAGAGCTAGCTGAGCTAGCTGCAAAGTCTTTCTCCAGTTGCTCCTTGAATAATGTTGAGCTAGCTCTACAGCTTTTATCTCACACCACCACCACCACCAGAAGCACACTCAGGAAAACCCAGAGTGTAGCATTGTTGTGTCACCACACTCTCTCTGCCTCCAGAAGGAGACTGCAATTTTTAAAATAGCTGGAAGACCAACCCCTCAACCTGACCTTCCCATCTGATGTCTGGCTCCATTCTCATGGCTGTGGCACTACACAAGCACAGCAGACCTAGAGGCACAGTGCAGGCACCTCAAGGCTGTAGCTGGCCTGTCAGCTGTTAGTTGTTACTGTGTCTGTATGTGCATGCAGAGCAGCTGGGAGTGAAAGTCGGGTGCTGTAGTCTAAATAACTGGTTCCATCCTACTGTTTAGTGTTTTCGTTTTTCTTTTTCTTCTTTTCTTTTGAAACCCTCTATCAGAGTTGAATCTTCTAGTATTTTAGCATTTTTTCCAAGTGTAGCGACTGAAAACATCATATGGCAGAATAAACTGCTTTCTAACTTTTTGTTTTGTTTTTCTTTCTTACAGAGTGACCGATTGTTCAGGTAGGTTTTCCCCTCCAACATGTTATGTTCCTTTTTTGTGTTTGTGTGTTTGTGTTTTAAACAAATGCCTGTCATTACTGTTGCAGGAATGAGAGCACTTCATCCTTAGAGCGTAATGACACTCTTTTTACCCGTAGCTACGGTGAAAGTCGAAGGCCGTATTCTAGCCGACTGGATAAAGATGACGCCACTGACTACAAGAAGGTATTTATTTTCAAAAGAACTCAAACTCGTAAACAAAGTATTGTACAAAAGTCTTGAGACATCCTTCATTTCTTTACATTTTGCTTCCAAGGAGTGAGGCCTAATAGTAATAATAATAATCTTAAGACTTTAGCACAGTACTGTTAAATAAATAATAAAAAAATATCTATAGCACCTTTCTAGACAGAATCACAAAGTGCTGCACATGAGATGACAAATACTAAAAAAAGTAAAACGGACAATATAAAACAGGCAAAAAATTAACCAAAAACAGTTTTAAAAAGGTGAGTTTTGAGTTGTTTTTTTTAAAAACAACTGCAGAGTCCAGGGTTCTTAATTTATGAGGGAGAGCGTTCCAGAGTCTCGGGGCCACAGTGGCAAAAGCTCTTTCACCCTTAGTTCTCAGTCTGTTTTATAGCAAGTAAGCCCTGATCAGATAACCTCAGGGACCTGCTAGGGGCATAGGGCTGTAGTAGATCAGAGATGTAGGATGGTGCCGGTCTATGCAAGGCTTTGGATGTCAAGACCAGGATCTTAAAATGTACTCTAAATTCAACAGGAAGCCAGTGTACTGAATACTTGGCGCATTTTGTCAACAGCCTAGCTGCAGCATTTTGCACAACCTGCAGACGATCCAGAGAACCTTTGCTTAGACACATAAACAACGAGTTACAATAGTCCAAACATGAGGAAATAAATGCATGTATAGCAATCTCCAGTTCACAGCGAGATAAAATGGGGCTTAACTTAGCCACATTTCTTAAATTATAAAAACAAGACAGAACCAGAGATTTCACATGCCCATCCAATGTAAGACTTGAGTCAAAAGTGATACCTAAATTCCCGATAGAGGATTTAAGATACACTGAGAGAGGACCAAGGCTTTCACTATCTGGGATAAAAATATGTCCGGAGTGCATATGCGGACTTCAGTTTTACCAATGTTCCAACATTTGATGGAATCTAAGCAGTCATTCAGAAGCTAAAGCTTAGATAAATCCTGGGGTTTAAAAGAGATGTACAACGGAATATCATCAGCATAACGGTGATAAGGAATGTCCTCAAAAGAGCCCATTATATGCTGGGAAGAAGATGTATTAAGAACAATAAAGGCCCCAAAACCGAACCCTGAGGGACACCACAAGTGAGGGAGGTTGAGGATGACCTAAAATCGGAGACCACCACAGAAAAATATCGGTGATGTAGATATGAGGAGAATCACTCTAAGGCAGTTCCAGATACACCAACCCAGTGTTTAAGCTTTTCAAGGAGGATGTGGTGGTCAACAGTGTCAAAAATTTGTAATTGCCTAAACCGGCAGATGGTAGAGTAATAAAACCTTGCCTCAAGCCCAAATTTATTCTAATTAAAAGTAAAATGAATTATGTAAAAATGCATTTTAGTTAACTGACTAAACAAGGATAAAAATAAATGTAACACAGGTTTTTGCTTTGGAAACACAAAGGAATATTTTTAACACAGTGAGCTTTAGCAGGGTCTTTGTGCATATTTGAGTCTGGGATGTCTGCGCGTCTCTGAGGTTTGGTTTTGTAAACAAAAACTTTTTTTAAAAGCTTAAAACTAAACAGAAAAACAAGCTAAAAATGCAAACCAAAGCTTATGTATGTGCCCCATTTCTCAGTGGGTAGGCCAGTCTCAACAAATCTTTGATTATAAATAGTTTGACTGCTGCACTTTCTGACTGTTGGATCTGATTGGTCCTCTCTTCAGCTCTACGAGCAAACATTAGCTGACAACGAGAAGTTGAAGGCTCAGTTACGTGACACAGACCTGGAGCTGGCAGACTTGAAGTTACAACTAGAGAAGGCCACACAGGTATAGAGAAGCACTTCATGGGATGGCTAAACATCCTGATGGGATTGTAAAGGTTTCTGACACAGTTTTGTTTCCCATTGCAGAGGCAGGAACGCTACGCTGACCGATCACAGCTTGAGATGGAGAAAAGGGTAATGAGCTAGTGTAATAACCCACTTCTGTTGCAAATGTCCCTTTTTTATTTTATTTTAAATTAACACATTTACTAAAAACATGTATAACTTGTGTGTCTCAGACTAAATATAGTTTATTTCAGTTACTTTGGTTAAACATCCCAGTAACACTGCCCCAATGGGTTTATGTCTGAAGGTAACAAGCAGGCCCCAATATCATCTGGGTGGTGGTATGATCTTACCCTGAGTTTTTGTGTTAGTCTCCTCTTTGCTGCTGGCTGTCGTCTCTCACGTAGCTGAGGGTCAAAGGGAAGCCCGCCCTCCTTCCACGCCACCCAGAACACTGCAACCTTCTTTATTCACCTGTTTATTGAACCTCAGAGGCAGCGTGTGGTCACCACTTCTCAAGACTGCTTATTTTTGTTTTTCCAGTGTGTGAAAGTGTGTGAAATTACCTCAGTTTCTGTAGAAAGTTGAATAATTGCAGGCTGTTAAATTGCTGTTATATAAAAACGTGTGCATGTGTGTTTTCACCCTTTCTGTAATGGCTTTGGCATCTTCAGCTGCAGCTCCTGTAGCCACATCATCCATTATTTTTAAGCCCATGCTTTAATCTAAGCAACATTTTGTCATCATACAAGTCATTCTTTCCTTGTCGCCTTTTACATTATAGGATTGTCTTTTGGGTTTAAAGACATTTGACATCCTTGCCCATGAATCATTTCATTAGCTATAACCATCAAACACAACCTCTAAACATCTTCATCCCTGTTTCTCGACTCATTCCAGTCTTTAGACGGCTTTAAATGAATTGAATGTATAAGTTTGAACTGGCTGCCGCTTGCAGATGCCTCACTAGATAAGCTTGTGTTCAAGCGTGCCTTGTCACCACTACATCCCGACCATCTCCTACACCTCTCCTTCCATGCCTGCACTGGAGTGTTTATTTTGTGTCGTGGTTCAGATTTAATCTGCTTTCCTCCACCCAACAGGAAAGAAGAGCTCTAGAAAGGAAGATTTCTGAGATGGAGGAGGAACTTAAGGTACCCAGCACACACATACTGAATTAAAAAATTGTAAATGGCATATTATATACCTAATCAGATAATTTTGACAGACAGTAACACTGCTACACTTGCCGCTCAGAGTATTTGGGTCCAGGTACCCCTCACACAGGGGAGGTAATCTTACTCTTTTAACTAGTTTAGACTTAGCATCACTTGACAAGTAGCTAAACATTACCAAATGTGTCAGAGGACTCTTTGGTGAAGCCTTTGAGAACCACTGTAAGCTAATAGAAGTCATGAATCGAAATTGACAATTCTTTCTTGAATATACGGCAGGTAATTAAAAAAAAAAAAAAAAAAAAAGAGTAACTTGGAGTCACCAGCTTTGTTTATCATATATAGGGATGATAAATGATGACAGACTTTGAAATAGGATACTTTTTTTTTATTTCTATTTTTTATTTTTGCATAAGATTTTTTTTTTTTTTGTATCCCTGGAAATAAAACAGGGAAAATATCAAAGTCAAACTAGACTGTTAGCTGTTACTTTAAACATTAGTCACAGTGCATCCCTCTTTGTGTAGCTTCTTAGTCTCGCTCATACTAAAACACCTCACTCTTGGCATATTAAATGAATAATTAAAAATATATATTAATCTTAGGCACAGTTGTGTTTAGGTTTTTATATTTGGACCGGCACAGTTAACCACCTCTGTCTCCATTTGTACACCTGCTAATCTCACCTTCTGCTCTTCAGGGCACATCTGAGGTCAGCTGCTGTAATATTTGTCCACTGTTAACATTTAAGGATGATTAATTAAGTATTTCTTTTTGGGAAAATGTTTTTTAGCTAAGAAAAGAGGAAATCTATTAAACCGTAGCAAGCATGTGTTCTCCATCACTGTGATAACAAAGTGTTTATTTTTAGGGCTTAGCCAGCTGGCCGATCTTATCAGTGTCACTTTTCCATTCTGTCGACAAGCATCAAGCTGAACCTCTTAATCATTCCTTCAATTTCCAAAATCTGTCCCCATTTTCTAACAGTCTTCCTTTTCTGTTTTCCCCCTTTGTCCTTCTCTCGGCCCCTCTTCTCTATTAATTTATATTGTCCTGTCTTTCATTAATCCTTTCTCTCTTGATTTCTGTCTCCTCAAACATGTTTCCTCTCCTGCCACTCTCGCCCCGTCCCTCCTCCTCTTTCTTTGTTCTTTCTGTGTTGTGTTTGGTTTTTTCTTTTCTTTTTTCCCTCCTGCAGAACCTCCCCCAGGTAAAGCAGGTTCAGGCCCTACGCCAGGTTAAGGAGCGGCTGCAGGCTGAGAACCGGGCCCTGGCCCGTGTGGTGGCAAAACTCTCGCAGTCGGCCTGCAGCCAGCTGCCCACCGTCGACCTCTAAGCCACGTCCGTCTGTCCACCACCATCTCCTGCTTCTTCTTCTCTCTTTTTCCTCTTCTGCTTCTTCTTCTCCTCCTTGTCCCCTCCCCCCTTGCAACCCCATTCTTCTCATGCTCCATTCGTGCTCTGCCCCGCACCCATAGACAGGCAGGTGTCCAGCCGTCCAGCAATCACTGGTTTTGAAAAACAACTCTTTCTGCCCCCCTCTGCCTCCCCAGAGCTTTTTGTTTTCAGAGTGGGGAGGGTGTCTTTCTTTGGTTTTCACAGCAGGACACTATCCTTTTGCAGTACACGCCTGTCAGGTGGTTTCCACACCTCTAAAACGCATTAAAACATTATCCTAAATATTTCAAATAACATCTGAATGATAACGGAATAAAGCAAAGCTCAGGTAAGTGTTTGCGGGTTGACAGGTCTGACTGTACTGTGAAGGAAAGTGTCCTCTTTGAAGTTTCTACTTGTGGTAATTACTTCAGGGGGAGCTCAGTAGTTCTGTTTGGCTTGTTTTGGCTTCTTTGCATGAAGTGGCTTCCTATGGCATCAACTCTTTGGACCCAAACCTTCAGAGACCAAACCCACCTTATCCTCCCCTCCTTTTCTGTTGAGTTTACCAAATGACATCAACAAATATTTAAGATTAATGCATACACGTATGGTTTTACCTTGGACTTGTACACAATATAGTGTGTTCAGTGTCATGAGTTAAACAAGCAGTCAGTCCTTATATGAAATCAAGCAGGTCTCTGGGGCAGTCTCCTCTAAACACTGTAGAACATGTCTTACGCCCTTGTACGAATATTTTTAAGTCATTTATTTAATAAGCTAATCATATTGAAAGCATGCTGCTGTCCAAATAGGAACTTTTCAAGTCTTTATTGTGCTTTTATGGGAGATATTTAAACTTTACATCTGACAGCCAGTTCCAGGATTTTATCAATTATGGGGCAAGAGAAAGTCTGGCTTACTTACTACAGCTCATTCAGCTCTGTGTTGCTGCCTGTAATGCATTAATATGCACATGTTTAAAAGAATGTGTTCTGAAGTTCAGTAGATGTCATAAAGAAGAGGAAACTGATGCATAATCTGGCTTTAGTTAAGTTAAACTCTCAAATTTGAGTTGTGATCACAAAGTTTTGCATCTCTGCCTGTTGCAAATTTAAAACTTTACCTGATTTAAATTTGGCACATCCTCCTCTTCAGGGTCATCTCGTTGTGCAGCCCTGCACCGCTTGTGGAGCAGCTGCTTTTTAGATCGCTCTCTAAAAATCTCATTCTGACCACTTGCGTGTGTGTGTTCGTGGCAATGTGGAAGTTGCATTGCATTTTGAAGAAGAGTTAAAAAAAAAAGAGCCAGGCCACCAAGCTGAGTGAGCGGTGTTGGAAGATTAGCACGCGATGACACGTTCCACAGTTCAGGCTGTTTGCCAGCATGCTACAGTAGAGCTGGGCGATATGAGATTTTTTCATATCACGATATGTTTTTTTCATTTCAGGCGATAACGATAACTATCACGATATAAGCCAAATAACTATATTTGTAAGATTTAAATGTGCCGTTGCTCATAAGTAAAATGTGAAATAATCAGCAGCTTGTTTTTATTTAAATATTTATTTCCCATAATAAGTTCAACAGGGTAGATGTACTTAAGGAACATGAGACTTTTTCAGATAGATAAAGGCAAATATTGCAAACTACACAAGGCAGCCACTAAAGCGTTTAAGTTTCAAAATAGAACAAACGAAACAGACTACTAAATTGTCAATTCCACTTAGAAACAAAATATTAATTCTAAAAATAAATCTTAGTTTGTTTTACAGAAGAACAGACAAAACTGACTAACTTTTGTCAATATCAAATAAACTGAGAACTAAAAGGAAATTCTCAATCTCTCCTTGTTGTATAGCTGAGCTTTTCAAACAGTTTTAACAGTTACTTTAGTCTGACAAAAGCCGAATGACGAATTAGCGCTTCCAGTCAGAGACTGAGGCTACGTCCACACGTACACGGGTATTTTTGAAAACGGAGATTTTCCGTTTTCGTTTTAAAAAGAATCCCGTCCACACATAAAGGCAGAAATGAAGGAAAACGCTGCTATGAACATGCCAAAGCAGCAGGTGGAGCTAGATTCCTAACCGTGCAGAAATGTTGGCCAATCAGAAGTCTAGAAGCCTCGGTGGGAAAAAGTAAACAAAGCTGGGGCACAGAAGCAGACCCGAGTCGTATGTGTGGACGGACAGTAACTGTGTGTATATGTAAGCATTTAAACACTGCAGAGTAGAATTAACAGTATTGTAGAAATTCATTTCACCGAAACAATAACGTGGCGCACAGTGTGACGCATGCACCAGTTTATTGTATTTCCAGACTTGCTTTCGGCACAATTTACAGTGCACGCTACTCTGTTTTTTGTCAGACTTGAAATAGCTGAAATACCTTCACACTACGGAACTTCTATGGCTCTTCCGTTCGACAATCTCTCCGGCATTGCAACCATCATCTGTTTTCTCTTCGGTCACGCTCGGTTGATTTTTCTAGTCGGCACACTCATTTCCTCCATTACGCGCTGGCTCCATTACCCGCTAGTGATGGGTCGTTCGCGAACGAAATGGCTCTTAGAGCCGGTTCTTTGACGTGAACGACGCGAGCCGGCTCCTTATCGCGAGCCGTCACGTGTTTGTTTTTTTTTCTTTCTCTCACCCTCTCTCTCTCTCGCACTTTTTTTCGCTTCACTCTGCACGCGAGCCTTGTGCTTTACGCTGGGCAGAGGGGGGAGGGGCGGTAGTTACACTCACTAGCACAGGAACAGAGCCAGAGACAGAGAAAGAGAGCCAGGGAGAACAACGTCACATTAGAAAGGTATAGTAATCATCCACAACTATTTTACGTTGCAGATGATAAAGGATTCAGAAAGTTTATTCATGCAGGCCCATATGACAGAGAATATGCATGTTCTTTTTGTTTTAATATTATAATTTATATTTAATTGTGTTGTGGTTTGCAGTGTTGTTTTCACTTTAAATTTGTAAAAGGAAAAAGCTGAAAATTTAAATAGTTAAAAGTTGAAATGTAAATAGTTGATTTTTGTATTATATGATTTATTTATTACATTTTATGTGGAGTGAATAAATAAAAGTATATTTACGGTGGCCCCTAGAGACAAAGCACATACAAACTTCAAATCACGTACGAACTCTGAAGCACATAAAAACTCAAAACACGTACAAAAGACAACAGAATTGCTCCAGGATGCTAGGCGCAGTGTTGAGCTTTTGTTATCTTGTGGCTACACAAGCCAGCAAGTACCAACGACCGGATTTGGTGTGTGGTAGTAACAGGTAAATGAACTTTTTTTAAAATTATTTGAATATATATGAGTGCCTGTGTATAAATACACAAACAATACACACATGCTTTCAATTGTAATTTAAGTGATCTAGTAGCTCTGCTTTGGAAGTTCAGTTCATGCTAGAAATGTGTTTTGGAGTTTGTACGTGTTTTGTCTCTAGGGGCCACCGCATATATTTATATATAAACATATATAAATAAAACCACTTTTTTTTACATTAGTAATTCCTTTTGTGCATAATTTTATATTATTGTTAATAATAAATAAATTAAAGCAACAAAACAACCTGAAGAGCCGGTTCGGAGCCGAAAGAGCCGGCTCTTTTTAGTGAGCCGAACCGAAAGAGCCGGTTCTCTAAAAAGAGCCGGAAATCCCATCACTATTACCCGCTGGCTGCTTCCCAAACAAACACACGTGTGGCTTGGCACTTGTGCTGTACGTAACAAGTCACGCGACGTGACGCTGCGGCTGTGATTGGTTCGGCTCTGCGCTACTTAATTTGGATTGGCTGACCTTTTTTTTTTGAGGACAAGAGCGGCGAAGTCTATCGCGATAGCTTAATTTCTCTATCGAGTAAAAGTTATATCGCGATACATATCGTTATCGTTCTATCGCCCAGCTCTATGCTACAGTAAGAACCCATATTAAAAGTTAGACAGTGTCACAAAGAAGTAGCATCTTCAGTCGATGCAAGAAGCCCCAGCAGCTTTAACTGCCAGTGATGATCCTCTCTGTGAAAGTTTGAGACAGAAATCAGTGTTTTCTGTCTGCACTACTTTGGGGTAAAAATCTCAATAAAATCTGAGGCGTACGTTGTCAGAACAGGATCTTCATGAAGCGGTCTTAAACTGGCTGCCGTGCTGGAGATGAGGCAGAGGTGCACAAGTAGACAGCTTTGAAGGCGAGATCAGCTGGAATCTGTGCGTTTAAAGAGTGTTTTTCGACTCGCGTGTTCTTAATGCAGCCGTTCACACAGACTGCAATTTTTAAACAGATCTGACCAATCAGATCACTGCATTTGGCAACAAGTCTGCATGATTCTGAGCTAGGGAATAATTTTCTGCAGACGATGAGCATGTGTATAATGGCCTTAAGTCAGGAACATTAACGTTAAACATTTTAACAGATTTGCACTTGATCAGATGTGACTTTTTTCCCCTCTGCTGTGTGTATTTTTGAGGCTGCCTGCAGCAGCCACTTAGATTCTGCATGGCTTTCCCAGAATCTTTGGCCTGTTGTGTGCCCGCTTTTACTTTTGACTTGGAACAAAGATGTTGGGTTTTGTTTTTACCTCTTTAATCAAAGTCGGACAGCCAAAAGTTAGATGCTGTGTGTGACTCCTGAGATTGCTTTACACAGTCTGCAGTTAACAGTTTGTTTAAAAAAAAAAAAAAAAAAAAAAAAGCGCCGTGGCTGGTTTTTAACCTGTTTACGTGGCGAGACTTGTCTAAGCCTTGTCTCTCTCTCTCTCGCTCTCTCTCGCTCTCTCTCTCACTCTCTCGCTCCTGTTTCCCTTTATCACCTTTCAGATGCTCCCAGACTTGAAAGCAGACAACCAGAGACTAAAGGACGAGAACGGAGCGCTCATTCGAGTCATTAGCAAGCTTTCCAAGTAGAACAGACCCCACCCGCCCCATCTTCTGCACCCCCCTAGTCCCCCATGGCAGTGACTAATGGAATTGCACATTTAGATATTAATTGCAACAGACATCGGAGGCAAGACTCCCTTTTTTTTTTTTTTTTTTTTTTTTTTTTTGGGTTTTTTTTTGGGTTTTTTTCCCCTCTCCCATTGTTTTTCTCCCGACTCTTAATCGCCCTTTTGCTCCTTCACCACTGCAGCATCCACCCATCATGTTCATCCATCCCTCCCCTCCCCATGCACCTCCTCGAATTGAACCCACTAGATTGTGTGGCTGCTGTCCTGATAGAACCACTGAGTTTACAGAGCAAAAGGAAGGTGTGTGTGTGTGTGTGTGTGTGTGCGCGTGTGTGAGATCAGCATGTAAAAGCATTGTGGGCGGGGAAGCCTGAAAACTATTTAACCAGTAAGCCTTAGTTGTACATAAAGAGAAAAAGAAACACACTTGCATCGGTCTCTTCTGTCTCGCTCCTCCGCCCACTCCGGGCTATCTCTGAAGAACAGATATTATCCACCACCTGATTTTATTTGTGCCACAATCTCTTATTTGATGTAACATTTCTTCCCGTGTACGTGTTGTGTGCTGTGCAGTCCCTCCACTTCCCCTCGAAACCCTCAAAGTGCCACTTCTGCCTAATATCAGCTCCTTGTGGCCCCATCATTTTTTTTTCTTTATTTACCACCCCCCTTCTCCCCTTTCCACCCACAGATCACTAATGCACACACAGTTCTCCCACCCCCTCCAAAATTTTTTTTTTTTTTTTCTTTTTTTGTACCTCTGCGTGTCTTCCTCCAAGAGGGAAATTTTGGATTCTCGCTTTAGCGACATGAGGCGGACCTGGTGGAATTTAAGCTTTCACTGTATGTGCAATATGCATTTTTTTCATTTTCTTTTTTTAAATGCTTTAATGATGACGAGTCCATCACAAGTAGGATTTTTCACTCTTCCACCACTCCCATCGCTCACCTTCTCCCCCTCCCCTCCCCTCCCTTTTTTTTTTTTTTTTTTTTTTTTTAGGTTTGTAGTGTAGTCAGTTTATACTCTGTATTTCTCACTTTGTTTTAGCAGGTACTGAGTGATGCTGTATATACCTGTATGTATTTGTTTGAGACCAGCACATGGCATGCATTTATGGTTCCCGTCTGTTACTATTAAAAATTCCAGAGGACAAACAGGTGTGTTTTAATTATTATTATTATTATTATTATTATTATTATAATTATTTTTTTTCCTTTATAGACTAAAGACATTGGATACAATACAGTAGAGCCTCTCTTGTTCACGGGACGGCTGGCAGTGTTCAGTGCTTTTGTTTTCCGGTTTTAAAATAAGTGTTCGCACAATTGTAAAAGTTGAAAAAAAAGAAAAAAAAAAGAGAAATAATCGCTTCACTACATTTCACTTTCTTTGTATTCAGTTTCTTGGAAGAGTGCTGTTAATTTTGTTTCCATTTTTTTTTTTTTTTAAGCTCTAGTATTATAGCCAAGGTGTTGTCACTTAAAAAAGGAAAAAAAAGTATCTTAGGTATTGCTAACCCAGTCCTTTCTACAATGTCTACATGCACTGTCAATGCCATGTGAGGAGTCTTGATGTCAGGTTGAAGCAAAATTGCCACCATCAAATATTCCATTCATCTGAGAACATTTTATGCATTTCAGTGGCCTTTTAAGGATATTTTAGTCAAAGAATTTAAGACAAAGTCACTGCAGATGGACTGACCATCAACTTTTTTTTTTCTTTTGTTTTGTTTTGGGGTTTTTTGATTTTTTCTTTTTTTTTTTTCTCCCATCATCTTGTAAAATAGGTGTGTGGCTTAATACATGCAAGTTGTGCTGTGACTACCAACCACTGAAGAGTTCATTAAAAATAAACTTGTACATTGTAAAGTTCCCACGTCTCTTTATTTTCCCGTGGTGTTTTTTTTTTTTTTTTTTTTTTTTTCTCTCTCTCTCTCTCTTTTCTTCATTTTAAAGGTGTTTCAGCAGATGGGACACCCTTTTATTTACAGTGTTTCTGTTCATAAGCTACAGAGGTTGTAGCTTATAAATTTGCTCATTTGTAATTGTCTGTTTTTGTCACTCTTAACAAAATGAGTACTTTATGGTTTCAATTGCCTGGTTTTTAGCCAACGGTGGGACTGGTAAACTGTGTGCCGAATTGAAATGTACGCCTCATATTTGGTTCAATTTACTGCATTCTTAAGCCAGTGGTCTCAGAATACAGATATGCAAAAGTGCATACAAAACATTGTCGTCAGAAGTCTGCTGAGGCCAGGCTATTGGCATGCTTGATCCGATTGTTCCTGGTGGAAATCTGACTGGACAGGGGTACCAAGATGAACTGCTCCGATCTCCAGGACAGTAGCTGTTCATGCACTGCCTGAGTACTGCAGGCCTTTCTGGACCAGGAGTCTGTACAAATACTTCCTTAGCCAGCATTTAGTCTTGATAGGTTTCCATTATAGCATGTTCCAAAAATTATACCCCTTTTTGCAGTTTCTATACTTCGCAGCACCATGCAGTAAACCAGATCGAACCCTTTTGCAGGCCAGTTTTAGCACAAAAGAAAAAATACTAATTTTACTAATGTAAACAAAATTTGCCCAAGACAGAAATTGTCCATGTTATTTGCTGATGTTTGTGTGGAAGGACACATCTTTATCTACAAAACTCATGGTTTATTTAAAGTAAAAAAAAAAAAAAAAGAACATTGAATTTGATTCATGCGTTCATTCTTTAATCTGAGGCAAAATCATTGCAGTCTTTAAATCCTGCCATTTAGTATGCATACATTATTTAATAGCTTATTTTTTTATATACCCCTTATTCCTCCTGCCTTTCCAGGCTAGATTGAACCTCTTGAGGTTCTGTTACTACCAGTAGATGGTGCTCAAGTTTGCAGACTATCATGTGAACTATGTACCATTTAATTATTCCAAGGCAGTCTGAGCCACTCCGTTCCAGTTCTGATCAGTCTTTCTTTATATTTTGCTTCAAAGATGTAAACGTACACAGCTCACACACTCGTGACATGTAGCTCGTGTTGTGCTCAGTTTCCTTCCTGAGCTTAAAATCCCTGCAGTAGTATTCACACTCCTCAGCCTACACTGCTTCGCTGCTTTTAATGGAAACCCAGAGGATGATACTGGGTTCTGAATAAAGTGAAGAATCAGAAAACACGCATGCACATTAAGTAACTGACCTTCCACTACATACCACTGACATTTTTTGTAAAGACCATGTGAGGAAACACCTTTGCAGCAAGCCTCTTCCCTGTTTCGTCAGTAGCTGTCTGCGTCTGTGATGATTTCCAATCCTTAGATAAAGCTTTGCGATTAAGCTGTGGTATATGTTGTAATTGCCTAAAGTCATGCAAAAGTGTCTTGCTGTTCTATTTTCCATTGCCTCAGCATGTGGTTAAGAAGTGTGGTCTGCATCTTGACTGTGATATGGACATGCTTCCTCGAGCGTCTCGAGCAAAATGTCTTCATGAGGATTTTGACAGATGATTGGAAAAGAAGATTCCTGGCCTTGAGTGTGACTCCATGTAGTTATAGGGAAAAATGGTTTGAATTAATGCTCCCTGTCTTTGATGTTTGTTTCAAACTGGAAGAAAACACCAGGACTCAGTGTATACAGGCAAGAGTTTAACCTGGAGTTATAGGAAATTTTAGACTTCGTGTGTGTTGGTGGGATGCTTTAGGAACCATGATTATCATCACTAAAACTGGGTAATTTGTAAGATGGTTTAATTGAATTCAAAAATACTTTAACCAATGTACTTCAGATTTTTAGCCTAATTAGAGTTCATCATCTGGTGACTAAATGTAGAAAATTAAATGATAATCTGTCCAATAATTACTGAGATGTTTTGGGCCAATCATCAGGGTCAATAATGGGACCATGCAAAGTGGCAATCTTCCAGGCTGGAGTACCACAACTTGCAGTTCCCCCACTGGCCACTTGGGGCGCGCTCCCCCAAAAGTCATTGACTCTAGTGATGGGATTTCCGGCTCTTTTTAGAGAACCGGCTCTTTCGGTTCGGCTCACTAAAAAGCGCTCTTTCAGCTCTGAACCGACTCTTCAGGTTGTTTTGTTGCTTTAATTAATTTATTATTAACAATAATATAAAATTATGCACAAAAGGAATTACTAATGTAAAAAAAGTGGTTTTATTTATAAATGTTTATACATAAATATATGCGGTGGCCCCTAGAGACAAGACACGTACAAACTCCAAAACACATTTCTAGCATGAACTGAACTTCCAAAACAGAGCTACTAGATCACCTAAATTACACAATTGAAAGCATGAAAGCATATGTGTATTGTTTGTGTATTTATACACAAGCATTAAAATGTAGTCAAATAATTTTTAAAAAAAAAGTTCATTTACCTGTTATTACCACATACCAAATCCAGTCGTTGGTACTTGCTGGCTTGTGTAGCCACTAGGTAACAAAAGCTCAACACTGCGCCTAGCATCCTGGAGCACTTCTGTTGTCTTTTGTACGTGTTTTGAGTTTTTACGTGTTTTGGAGTTTGTACGTGCTTCAGAGTTCGTACGTATTTTGAAGTTTGTATGTGCTTTGTCTGTAGGGGCCACTGTAAATATACTTTTATTTACTCCACATAAAATGTAATAAATAAATCATATAATACAAAAATTAACTATTCACATTTCAACTTTTAACTATTTAAATTTTCAGCTTTTTCCTTTTACAAATTTAAAGTGAAACAACACAAAACACTACAAACCACAACACAATTAAATATAAATTATAATATGAAAACAAAAAGAACATGCATATCCAATCAAATCACTTTTATTGTCACATCACATGTGCAGGTACATTGGTACAGTACATATGAGTGAAATTCTTGTGTGCGAGCTTCACAAGCAACAGAGTTGTGCAAAATACAATAACGTAAACAAGCAGAATACAAGAATGGCTACATCTGAAACTAATATATGTACAATATACAATAGTATATGCATTTCTGGATGTGTATACTAAATATTTTTCTGTGTGTGTGTGTATACACATATTTTACAAATTAAATAGAGTAAACAATAAAATAAAATATATAAAAATATGCAGAGTTGAGATTTTCTCTGTCATATGGGCCTGTATGAATAAACTTTCTGAATCCTTTATCATCTGCAACTGAAAATAGTTGTGGATGATTACTATACCTTTCTAATGTGACGTTGTTGTCCCTGGCTCTTTCTCTCTCTCTCTCTCCCTCCTGCTCTGTTCCTGTGCTACTGAGTGTAACTACCGCCCCTCCCCCCTCTTCCCAGCGTAAAGCACAAGGCTCGCATGCGGAGTGAAGCGGGAAAAAAGTGCGAGAGAGAGGTTGAGAGAAAGAAAAGGAAAAAAAAAACACTGCTCGCGATAAGGAGC
This sequence comes from Aulonocara sp. 'chitande type north' Nkhata Bay, assembly GCF_057382095.1. Classification (NCBI taxonomy): domain Eukaryota; kingdom Metazoa; phylum Chordata; class Actinopteri; order Cichliformes; family Cichlidae; genus Aulonocara; species Aulonocara sp. 'chitande type north' Nkhata Bay. The sequence goes on along the minus strand of NC_141360.1, from coordinate 26,145,332 downwards.
TGGCTCTAAGAGCCATTTCGTTCGCGACCGACCTATCACTAATTGACTCAAGGTTGAGTCAGTAAGTTTTTAAGGTTATTTAATAGAAAAACCCACCGATTAGTGTCTACTTACATCTTTCAACAGCTTGATGAATTCTGCTATCATCTATCACAGCGGTCCCCAATCCCCGGGCCTCGGACCGGTACCAGTCCGTGAGTCGTTTGGTACCGGGCCGCGAGAGTTGAGGCTCAGGTGTGAAATGTATGGTTTTCAGGGTTCTTATCGGTTTTTATCGTTAACTCTGTTTTCCTGGGTCTTTTCACGTGAGTTATGAATAAATCTTCTTTTTTTCGGTACCGGTACTAGTTTTATTTTGTTGTATTTATCCGTGACACCTTAAAGGCCGGTCCGTGAAAATATTTTCGGGCATAAACCGGTCCGTGACGCAAAAAAGTTTGGGGACCGCTGATCTATCATCTAAAAAAGGTCCCCTCTACCAAGTAAGCAAAAATGTGACAGAAGAAAGACAGAAAGAAACAACAAACATCTGGATAAAACGTCATCGTCTTCCTATTCACCTCAAGTCTGAACTGAAGTCAGGGTTCTGAGCTATGAAAACGTGTATAAAAGTACTTTTTAAAATTCATCATACTATCGTTTTATTCTCTTTAAAAAAAGTTTAAAGAGCTTAGGCTAGCAGCAGCTAATATTTAGCTGCTAGCTAGTTCAGGATATTCTCAACCACTTGTTTTCTATTGGACAGAAACAAACACTGACTCATCAACCCGTATCAGAGAGCGGAGTGACTTATTACATATGAACGCCAGGTACCGTTGTTTGTCATACAGTGGCTACTGTATCTAGAATTATAAGAAAACAGAATTCCGTTTTCAGCTACTGACATCTAGTGGTGAGATTTTCAGAATCAGAAAGGGTTTTATTGCCAAATGTTGAGCGGGTTTACAACATTAGGAAATTGCTGCGGTAACTACAAGCTGTAACTGCTACAAATTATGTTGTTATGTTGTTTTTAATTTTCCTCTTTATGATAACCATGTAGGAGTAAATGCCTATGTAACTCAACTGTTTTATATTTTATTAAGACTTAAAGTCAAAAATGTATGTTTCTGAAAAAGATGCATTTTCAAGTCACTGAACTGAACTGGACTTCTCAATTGTGTTTGTGTTGGTGACTAATGTTAAAACTCCATAAAGCGCAAGAAATCTCAGCAGACCTAAATGGTCACGTCATGTCATCTCCACCATGACGTGACTTGCTCTGCTTTTCAAGGTTAGGAACCATCCACAACGATGGTTAAGTGAGATGCTCTCACTCATTTTTGTTACTATGATGGTCTAATCTCCCTGTATTTTCCCAACTCCATCGTTACAGTGCCTCAAACAAACCTCCTCCCAGTTTTAATTTTAAACTCCCAAGCATAATCTTAGGTTCTGAGAGATGAGCAAAACCCTCGGCTCACTCTGTGGACAAACAGCAGGGTTTTGCTAGATGACAAACGATGACTAATCGAGGTGCACGGGTGACGTGACAGCTCAAGTCTGCCACACAAACAAAGATGAACACGATCAGTTAAGAAAAATTGGATTCAAGGCGGGTTGGATTGCGATGGGTGAATCTCGAAAAGAGGAGAAAAAGATGTCGGCTGGATTTACAGGAAACTAAACATCCTGCTCTGTCAAGGGAACACTGAAGAACCTATAGATGAGTGTAGTTTTGACTAGATTAATCAAGAAAAAATTGGCTTTGGTAAGTCACAGATGAAGCTGAGACTGATTCTAGCTTCATTACACTTTTGTTACAGTTTGAGGATATCAGCATGGGTTCATTTTCACACAGACTAAACAATTGTCTAGTTTAGTCAGTGGAAATGTTAAGGAAAAATATTAAACTAGAGAGTGGATTGCTAAATTATTAGCTAAAGCTAGCAAGCTTGGTTAGCAAGCTGGTAGCATTAGCTAATAATCAGCTTATTTGGTTAGCAAGCTGTTAGCATTACCTAATAACAAGCTTATTTGTTATATATCATCAACCTATACAGTTATTGTAAAATATACTCCAAATATTTTTTCCGTACCAGGCTGTAAATCTGTTATTTTCATGGCGATGATTAGCATCATCGAGTGGCCATTCCAGAAGCTGCAGGTTTATTAGAATATCTTACTATTACTGGGTTGAACCACCATTTATCTCTATTACCTCCTTAATTTTTTGAGTTATAGATTTAAAAAGGCGCTGGAGACATTCCCCAGAAATTCTGGAGTTGCTGTAGATTTGTCAGATGCACCTCTATCTGGTCTGTTGTGGTGAAGAGAGAGTGAAAACAAAGCGGTCGATTTACCGGTTGATCTACATTCCTACCCTCACCTGTGGCCACGAGTTCTGGGTAGTGACCAAAAGAATGATATCACAAATACAATGGGTGGAAAAAATTAATACTCTTAAAAGAGGGACTTATCATTTGGTCTTGAATAACCTGCTGTTTCTTGTTTTAAACTTCCTACTTGCTATAATTTGTGCCTTGCATTCAAACAGTTTCATTAGAGGGCCAAAATGAATGGATCAGCAAATGGATCACTGCTGCATTTCTTCGGTATCTTATAGGAAGTGTGTCACCTACTACCATCTGCTTTCCGTCCGGTTAACTTCCTTCCTGCTGTTGTAGCTCAGTGCTGAGCTCTGCTGACTCACAGTCCTGGACATGATGGAGGATTAAACTACAACAGGACTGTAACAGGAAGCTCAGCAGCATAAATCCAGGATCAACTTTGGGGAAAAAGAAAAAAGAAGTATTCTTTCCGGGTTTTACAAAAAGCTCTCCACCAAGAAACTTGAATCTATACGTCCTCACATTCTTGGCCTCATTTACCAGGCTCACATAGCCTGTATTTTATATTCAGTGATTCAGTAGTTTTATTAATATATGCCCTCCTGTATTCATTTATGTGATATTGAAGTTTGGTTTAGCTTTTGAGACATTGCAATAATCAAGCTTCAGACTCTTAGATTAGCCAAGCCTCTATTATCATCATTGTGAGGTAATGCAGCGCTGACCTTTGAGAACAGCGTTAACATTTTAAAATAATTTATCTTGAAAAACCTTTCAGCAAACAAAAATGAGATATATCCAGTTTGATAAGAATTCCATCAATTGTCTTTTTAAATACATTTCTAGAGAAAGCAGTGTCAGTTTCTGAATAACACTTCCTAATGTTTGATCATGATAAGATTGGCGCACCCTTTATGTCTACATAAAATGACGCTGTTGCTTCTGCATAGGTTGACCTCAAACATCCCTTTCCCTGGGCAGCCAAAGAGCTTTGTGCAAATAGACACCAATACAGCATATTTCAAGCTATATGACAGCAAGTGACTGATCATGAAACAAGCTCTTCTTGAACTCTTGAAGCTACAGAATGAGCTGATGCCCATATTAAAATACCCAACTTGACAGAGTTGAAGAGTGTGTTTACAGTCTGGCTTCTCTAGCTAATTTCCCCCCTATTTTTAAAAACATACATTCTGTGCTGAGTGATTGGTGGGTGCTCTTTAGTCTGATTTAACAATTGTTTGTCCTAAAAGATACTCAATGTTAGCCCTGTTAGCATCTCTATTAATAACGAGTCACAGATGAGCCTCGCTAATCAAGTGTGCTCGCCAGTGCTAGCATGAACTTACAACTCCAGAGCGCTAGCCTACTATTCAAATATGGCAATACTCAACTTAAACACACAAACAGTATTAATTTATGTATTAATGCTACACTTTTTTGCCTTCATACATGCTTTAATTCTTCTGTTAGTTTGTTGGGAGCAGCCATGAGAAGATGAGTACACTGTGGGCATAAAGGAATGGACATGGTCATGTAGGCTGTAGTGTTTCAGTTGGTACTGAGGGGCCCAAAAGTGTGTCAAGAAAATCCCTCACGCCATTACAACAACACCGCCAGCCCAAACCGCTAATACCGGGCATGCTTTCATGTTATTTATTCCAAATTCTGACCCTTCGATCCAAATGACATAGTAGAAATCGAGACTCGCGAGACCAGACAGTGTTTTTTCAATCTTCTATTGTCCAATTTAGGTGAGCCCGTGTAATTTGTAGCCTCGTAATCCTGTTCTTAGCTGACAGGTGACCACACCTGGTGTGGTCTTTAGCTGCTGTCTGCTTCAATGTGTTGTCCTCTTCAGGTTGTAACAAGCAGTTATTTGAGTTATTGCTGCCTTCCTATAATCTTGTAGCAATCTTGCCATTCTCCTCTAACCCTTGACATCAACAAAGTATTTTTACCCAGAGCTGCTCAGTTAATTTTTCTGTCAGACCATTCTCTGTAAAACTTAGAGTTGGCTGTGTGGGGAAAATCCCAGTAGATCAGCAGTTTCTGAAATACTCCAGCCTGGCTGGTACCATCAACCTGCATTCAAAGCCCCTAAAATTACCTTTTGTCCCCATTCTGATGCTCAGTTTGAACTTCACCAGATCTTTTTGACTGCGTCTTTATACCATGTCATGATCTGATGAACAGGTGTGCCAAATAAGGAAGTGGATTCATCACAGGAACACCTGATTTGTGACTCTTTTCTTCTATGAAACAACAACACATCACAATCACCAGATTCTCATTTAAAAATCAAAAAAATATTTCCAAGGCTTTCTCTTGTGAAAATCCCCTGTTCTGTGGACTCCTGGCCCACTCGACATCTGTGTGCAAACATCTGGTAGGCTTGGGAGAAACACTTCTTGAATACTTCCTTAGATTGGACAAACAATTTCATGGGGGAGCGAGCTCGGCTTGAGTCTGCTCGCTACAGAATTACCCACCTAATAGCTCCTGACTGCAGCATTACTGTCAAATAAATGAAAATGTGTGAATGCAAGAGTGGCTATTACACACTGTTATGTATAATATATTTTTACGTGCACTGCTCATTTTACAGCCTAGCGAGCGCTGCATTTTATTCCTCTTTACCATAAATGTGTTATGGGTTACAAAATGCATGATAGGGCCACTTATTAAAGCTCTCAGAGTCTTCTTGGGTACTTTGAATACAAATTTAGTGTTCATTATATACAGAGCCTGAGCTTGGCTATTTCAGTAATGCATTACTGGAATGCTATTGGGCATTTAAGTTGCACAGCAGCGTTTGTGTTGGCATGAAAGGAAACACTTAGCAGCAGCCTTTAAGCACCCCCGTTCCTCATTCTTTTTTTTCTCCCCCTCCTCAAAAGCAGACAGAAATATGCTAAATATGCAGCAGAGTGACCCGAGTCCATAGATCAAGGTTTATTTTTAGGAGAGGCACCTCACTCCCATGCTCCACCCAGGTTTTCTCATTATCTGTACCAGGGTTAGCACATGCAGAGATAATGGCTGAATGCCTGGCCTCCCACTCACTCCTGAGACACGTGGATAGGTCACATTTTTTGCTCTTTATGGCAGAAAAACACCAAACTAATAACATGTAAGCCAATCTATTTCAGATATGTACATTTGAGTATCCATGGTAAACTTCCCTTAAAGTCAGTGCACCCTTGTGAGCAAGCTGGCCGCACACAAATCAAACACCAATAGGCTCATATCCTTCAGCACAGGTGAGTTATGGGGCTATTAACATAGCATGAAATTAGGTTCCTGACAGTAAGCACCTATAGCAGCTTTAAATCACTGCACGCAGAGAAACCTGTGCTTGTACAGTTGGGTAATGGCATGAACGTGGCTGGAATATCACTGGAATGCAATGCAGGGTAATGAAAACGGAGCTTTGCAACAGTCAACAGTTTGCTGCAAGGACTCGCATGATGTTGTATTAATTATACTTCCTCTAACTTCGGCTCATTATGCAGGAGAACTCCAGAACAGGTTTGAAATGATAATGTCTTTGGGACTTGTTTTTAGAAACAAAGTTATACATAGACTCGACTGAAAGCTGCAAAACCTGCTGTATTTTAATGAGCTGGTAGCTGTTGTGCGGCTTCCCATCATATTAACTCCTTGTTTTGAGTTTGTGCTTGAGCTTGAAAACAGTTTTGTCATTTGCTGACTCCCTCATAAAACTGTCACTGTGCTTCTTGTCCTCGAAGAGAGCTTCTCTGGCATTTTCTTTGTGCACTAATAGTAGAAGTAAACTGGATTTGTGAAGCATCTTTCTTGAAAGCAATGATCAGACCTCAGGATGTTTCATAAAGAAGTCCCAAGGCCTGTTTCTGTGAAGTCAGGCAGCCGTGGCTCAGGAGACAGCGTAGGTCATCCACTAATGGGAAGATCGGTGGCTTTGATTCCCAGCTCCTTCAGTATGTGTCCTAAAGTGTCATCGGGCAAGACAGTGAACACCAACAATATGTGAATATGTTACCTCACAGCAAGAAGGTCCTGAGTTCAATTCCAACATCAGGCCGGGGTCTTTCTGTGTGGAGTTTGCATGTTCTCCCCTTGTTTGCGTGGGTTCTCCCCGGTTACTCCGGCTTCCTCCCACCGTCCAAAGACTTGCAGTTTGTGGGGATAGGTTAATTGGAAACACTAGATTGTCCATAGGTGTGAATGTGAGTGTGAATGGTTGTCTTTGTCTATGTGTTAGCCCTGCGACAGACTGGCAACCTGTCCAGGGAGTACCCCACCTCTCACCCTAAGACAGCTGGGATAGGCTCTAGCCCCCCCACGACCCTGAAAAGGATAAGCGGAAGCGAATGGATGGATTTTAATTGCTTTTTCACGTAAACACAGAGATAAAGTCATCATAGCAACACAGACTGATGTGTCACAGCTCATTGCGGCAATTTAAGTAACTGTAATTATGTTATTTCCAATGAATAATGGACTGGTGCTTATATAGTGCCTTTCTACTCTATTTGATCTCTCATAGCACTTTCTTACTGCAAGCCTTATTCACCCATTTGTGTTGTTTTGTTTGTTTTTCTACTATAACATTCATACACGCACTAATGCATTTGGGACAACATGCAGACCAGAGGAGCTGGGGATCAAACCACTGACCTTCTGATTAGGAAGCAACCTGCTCCACAGCCACAGCCACTCTACAATACAGACCCAGTTCAGCTTACTCACCTGAAACCAATCTTTACTCTTTGGGACTCATCTTGTTTTTTGTTTGAAACGGCTGTAATCGCATAAAAATATCCGCATCATTTACAAAAAGTGACAAACACAAATGAAGATTGCTTGTGGCTTACCTTTTCTCTCAGGTTACAAACATCTGCATTTTGCTATCTTAGAAATATTGTCCACGTATCAGGAAATTATCAGAGGGAATGGAAAACCAGCGAGCTGTCAGTAATATCATCCGCAGGACTTTTTTATGCTGTGACTGTGGATTTTTTTATTGGTCGAGCAACTACAAGATGAATATTGTCTTATTGATTTTACCCTGCCTCTAAGGGGTGTATAATCACAAACCTGTCACCTCACAAGCCCAGTTCTCGGGAGAAAAGGGAAAACAAGATGCTGCTCTCACTTGGAATGTAAGTTCAGAAGAAAATTTGAGACTCTGAGACATACTCACTTTAGTATTTAGATGAAAATCTGCTGAAGCCACATATGCAGTGTGTAACTGAAATCTTGCTCTCTTTTTTTGTAAACTAAGCTGAAATTGAATTTCTTGAGTTAGTTTGTGATGTTTAAGAAATTGCAAACAATCCTGAGACTTATTTGGGCCCAGAAATCATCAACGCAGTTTTTATGATCATAAAAAGTGTAGTTAATTTGGACACTGCATCAAAACAACTCCCTAAATACACTCACCGGCCACTTTATTAGGTGCGTGTTGCCGTTACCTTTTTTCTTTTTTCTTTTTTGCCTTAATTCGTTATGGAATCGATTCAACAAAACTGAGGAAGCATTCCTCAGAGATTGTTGATGGGAAAATCCTATGAAAACAGCTGCTTCTGAAATACTCAGACCAACAACAACGTGCTGCATTCAAAGTCAGCGAAATCATCTTTCTTCCCCACTCTGATGCTCGGTTTGAATTTCAGCATGTCATCGTGACCATGTGTACAGGTCTAAATGCATAGAGCTGCAGTTATGTGATTGGCTGAGTAGATATTTCTGTTAGCAAGCAGTTGAACAGTTTGTACCTAACAAAGTGGCCGTGTAAGTGCCTGAAGGCTTTTCGCTATGCTGAGGTGAAAGAATTCCTTCTAGAAGGACTGTTCCTGTCTAAGAAACACACTGAAAGTGTTCACACTAACATTTCGTTATGCCTTGTTCTCCCAAGACAAATCCCCTTAAGGCACTGTCAAATGAAACAGAACATCTTTTCACCAAATCTAAACAGAAAGGAGATGATATCCCTGTTTAAAGGCTCTTTCTGAGATCTCAGATTGAAATTTTTTGCTCTTTTTTAATGTAATGGAGGTTTATTATTGTTATCAAACATGTGTTCTGTCTGTTGAACGCATGATTCAGTACTTTGAGGACTCGGATATTTCAGAGCAACAACTGAGTACAGATATAACTGCATGTCGATTTTTAAAGTGGAGTTTCCCGCTGTCAACGAAGTTTCAACTTTGAGTAGCGCACATTTTTTGTAAACTGTCAAGTCATAACAAAAATAAGATGAAATGAACTGCTCAGTCATCGAAAGTTGCCCTCACCCTACCCAGGGATCAAGTTTCCCTGAAAGCAGGTTTTTCATCTGATCAGAGCTGGTTGGGTGAGTTATCGGGTGCCTAAGGGACTCTGTGGGACCTGCGTGAGAGAAGTTGTTGAGAAATGCCCTTGTGCCGAAGTGTTGCACTGTGACTGTGCAAATATCAAAGGGCCACTGAAGACGTGAAATCAGCGACACTGTTGCTGTTGACACAAGTCAGAGCTGCAGAGGTGTACAGGGACTTTAACAATCACATTTTCAAAGTCTCAAACTTCCACTCAACTCTCAAAGCAAAATACAAAGTTTTCAGTGAATTACAGAAAGCTCTTAAAGCAAGGAGTGGATGGATTTTCAAGGACAGGTCTGGACCCACCAGAGGGTCCAATTTGACCAACTGATGGCTAAAAAAAGTATGAAAACAGCAATGAAATTGTAAAAAGTGAATTTTGATTGCTGAGTGGTGATGCAAAGCCAGCATAACTACACAGGGGTGAACAGAATTCTAGACCTAGAGACAGTGTTCAGATCATAAAGAAGTAAAATACGAATGTTTATGACAAAAGAAACTGTACATGTGAAGAGTTGTTGCTTTTGCACTGTTAAATATGCATGCACATGTTATGACAGCAGACCTTGCCCTTATTCTTGCGAAGCAGTTAATCATGCTTTTGTAACTGGGTGGCTCATCAAAGGGGAAAATGCTTCTTCTTTACACTTTTTCTTCTTACGGCAAGGTAATAAAAAGGCCCCAAAGCTAATCTAAAGAGCATAAATGCAGATCTTATACAAATGAAAATGTTTATCAAATTTCTATTCGACAATGGAACCGATCCTTTCCTTTCTTTACACTTATTAAAGAAAGGTAAGGAGGGCTTTGCAGTCATTTTACTGGTCTTGGCTAGTTTTTTGTAAAATAGATAGATAAATACTTTTCAAAATTATAGAAAATTATTGTCATATTCACAGTGAAGAAATATGTTCCCCTGTGCAATGACAACAAATGGCAAACAGAAAATATATATGTATCCACATACAAAATTAGATAAATTAGACAAATAAACCAGCTAATGATTTAAAAACAACAGAAACAATTGTAAAAAAAAAATAAAAATAATAATAATAATATGATAATTAAAACTGAAAAAAGATATAAATATATACAAGCAGAATAAAAGAATCTGAGCTGCTTGAAACTTTGTACACTTTACACAACTTACATATAAGGAAGCATGAAAATACAGAAATGTTATGATAAAAATAATTAACTATATTAACCTTTATCTTTATGGAAATATCGCCGATAAGTATTGTAAAAGCTTTAACAAATGACCTTAAACCCGAAAGCACCTGTGGGAACAGTAAAGAGTTATTACACAGCGCCCCTCCTCTGCTTCGGCTTTAGTCGGAAGTGTTCGCCCACTTTCGGGATTCAAGCCGGTGTTTTCAGAGGGGCAGAGCGAGCGCCGCGGGTCCCAGCTCCGCAGACTACAGCAGTTCATGTGAGAGCAGCTCGGGCACACCTGGTTGGACCGTGAAGAGCAGTTCAGCGACCGAGACAGCTCCACTCAGGTGGGTTTCTACCTGAATTTATACCTTTGTTGTTCTCTCGTCAACTTCTCCACACTCTGACTTTCTTCTTTCGGGCGGAAAGTTACCTTAGAGATAAACGGACTTTGTAAACTTTCTTTTTAAACAAAACCCGTCCTGCACGCTGAGTATCACGAGGTGGAGGTGAAAACACCTCCATAATGAACAGCTAAGTTTACTTGTCCTGACTTTTTATTTTCATTCTACCTTTCAGCAGCTCCCGAGTTAATCACTTGAGGAATGTGGTGCAATTAGGACAGCGACCGAGAGCTGAAAATTCATATCAACTTCAACTTTTAAGTTACTTTTTTTTTCCTCCCTTCGACTTTGAACTTATCAGAAAAAAGGGATCATGGCCACAGGCGGATTCAAGTCAAGCGCCGCGACGGACTTTTTGGAGGAGTGGAAGGCAAAACGGGAGAAAATGAGAGCCAAAATGCTGGGGGACATTGCCGCAGCCACTGGTACTCCCTTGGGTGCCAGTAATACAAACAGCAGCCGCAACGCCGTTCCTCCTCCATCTCCTCCTCCTCTTCCTTCGGCCACCGAGTTCACCAACAACGGCAACCCGGACCGAAGCTCCTCCGCTGGGAACTGCCACCCCTCCTCCTACGCGGTTGCTCGGTCCTCCTCTGGCACTTCTCTAAAGAGGCCCGAGGAGGAAATGCACCACCCCGTGACACCCTCAGCCACGCCGGGAAGCAACCTGAAGAAGGCCCTGCCTCAGCCGGAGAAGACTCAGGACTCTACTCCCATGGCTTGCAACGACAGTGACAAGGAAAGCCCGTCACCCAGCAGCAAGGGCAAGGAGAAGAAGAGCACCGGGCCCAGCGCCAGGAAGGGGAAAGGACAGATCGAGAAGAGGAAGTTAAGGGAAAAGAGGAGATCCACAGGTGTCGTGAACATACCATCCAATGAGGTGAGTCGGGGGAAAAAGAGGGCAGCGATTCACCTTAGCATCAGAATGGGTATAATTTGGAGGCCCATTTTGGGATTGGTCATGTTTTTTCTCTATTGGGAATAAAAGTATTCCCAAAAAAGTATTAGTGAAAGTTAGCCTCTTGTATGTGGAAATAGGTGGATGCTTAATGCTTGTGCATTTTTATTTTTTGTAAGGAAATAGTGGCTTCTGTGTGTTGCACTTGAACACCACTTGCCTTCCTACACTCCAAATTCCTCCCATACATGTGTCTGGTTTAATCGAGCCTCTGCTGGAGAGAAATGAAAGCAGTTCTCAGATGGTGGGAGAGGGTGGAGGTGTACAGTATGTGTGCTGCACATTCATTGTTATTGGATTTAAATCATCTCGCACTCCTGGCCGATTCCTGTGGTTCAGACACATGCAGGAACTCTGATATGAAGCTTGGCCAACACTGAAAAAACACTCAAATTACACAGAAATTCTCGGAATAGATGCCCACCCTTTTGTTTTTTGTTGGTTTCTTTTTTGGTAAGGGGATGGTATTCTGACCACCTTTCATTCTCCTATTTTATAGCCACCCAGAACAATATGCCCCTGGGGCAGCACAACTTGGAGTTTGACCAGCCTGTCAGTTGGAGCCTCGCATCCTGTTATTAGGTGCTCAGCAGTGCCGAGCAAAGCCGTTTGAAAACTGGTCACAAGCCAGGCTGTAATGCTGGGCTTCAGCACTCTGGGCTGCGCCAGATATGCTAGATCGAGCCCATAGGCAGCTCATTATGTAGTAAAGTGGGCGAACCGTCTATTATTGGGGGAGGTAGGAGGTGATCTGATGAGGTGGTGAGCTGATTTGTGTGAGTGGGGAAGAGGGAGAAAGAAGTGGAAGTGCTGTGGTCTGAGAAAGTTTGTAGAACTTCCTGAGGCAGGTCCTTATCCCGAAAAGTATAGTGAGTATAAAAGATGGACGTACCTGCTGGTTTTGAATTCAGCTTTAAGTGTCCAATGAAAGAAACTGCAGGTTTTCTGTGCACTAGACTTGGGTGCTATGGTGATGCTGATGTTCTTGCAGTCCAACACTGTGCCCAGTGTGCTTGTAAACTATTTACATAACCTAATTCCTGTTAATGTTTTTTTTAATTGTTATTTAAAAGTTAATTATGAACAGCTGAAGGCAGATCACTACATTTGTTAAATAAAATGACAAATACTATGCAGGTTTAAAAAAAGGTTCATTGCTGAAAGCATTTGTATTCATCTGACTCCACAACTCTGATTGGTAGGTTGTGATCATCATACTTTGTCAAGCGTCGTCACCTGGAGTTGGATAACAGTGATTAAACTGGTCCGCTTATCTTCCGTTAGCGGTGATCAAATGGAGACCTAAAGCCCAGGTGACTGCAGGCAGCCAAAGATCAATCTTTGACTTTTGTCTTCAGCTGCTGAAGTACCTCTGCTGGTAAATATAATGTGACAGATTTCCTGAATGGGAAGCCAAACTTTTCCTCAAGTCGGGCAATCAGAAACCTGCGTAACATGAGATTAATGCACGTGTTTCGCGTTATAGTTATGCCGGTGATTTCGAAGGAGCATCCCCGGGGACATTTTGACACGTGTCTGATGCTTTCGCAAACCCGTGCCAGTTATTCAGAAGGTCAGCAGGGTCAGACGGTTACCAGCTTAGACGATCGTATCTGTTTGGCAGCTATGTCAGTTATGTAAATGCATTTGTTGCAGTTAAAGAAAAGCGCTCGTGCACAGATCAGAGGACGCCATGATTCTTTGTACTTTGAGGCTTTTTTGTTTATTTCTGGGTACAGTGCTCTCATCTGCCTTCATGTATTTATCACATTTCAGTCATACTGCACGGAGCAGCTCGTCTTAAGGAAGTGCAATCAAACCAGATGATTACCGCGCCTGAGTTCAGTGAACCATTCCCAATCTCATCTGTTTTAGTGGGCTGAACCGAGCACGATGAAGCATAAACGCTCATTACTGAACTGGACTTTGGTTTGAGCACACTTGCCTGGTTTGAGTTCACCATTAAAGGGTGTACTCCTATAATCAACCTCCAGCATCTTAAATTTGTCTTGAGTATTTTCAGACTTCCTAAAGTTGCAGTTTGAAGTCATTTCCTGCACTGCCTCTGGTGCAGTAACCCCTTCAGGAAAAAGTAAAGATTTTCAATTACTGTATACCTCATTAACTCAAATATAACACTCAGATTCTACAAAAAATATAAAATTAAAGTTTTTTGATGTTGTATTGTTCTGTTTATTGATGAATTAGTGACGCTAGCTCCTACTTTTTTATCTGTATTGAAAAAAAAAAAGTAGTGCTTTTGTTGTTTTAGTTTAATATTCTTCTTAATATTCTAAGTTTTTTGGCATTGTGTCACCATTTAAAAGTAATGTTTACCCAACTGTAAGTTTTATAATCCAGCTTTAATTATGGAAGCTTTATCTCATGGTTTGAGATCCTGTGAGCTTTGCACACAGATGGAAACACAAAAATCCAGAAACCGGTTGCCCGGCAGATGGACTCCTTTTGTGAAAAGTTTTCTCTTTTCTCCTCCTGTTGGATTGGGGGGGGGGGGGCACACCAAACTATGCAAATGAAGACTTGCTCACACAAGCTGCCTTTGTGATGTGAATATTAGTGGACAGGTGTGAATAGAGATGCCTGGGATTATCTCCCCGCTCGTTCTGTGCAGCATAATAGCTGCTGAGCGGGATTTCATAGCATCCTGGGAACCCAATCTTCTGCCTGTTGAGGCCATAATGGCCCGATAAAAGCTCCCAGCTCTGCATTGCATCAGTCAGTACCTCGTCCAGCGAGCCGGGACGGTGTCTCCTTTCTCTCACCCTGCTCACTCCTGCGGGTCCGAGGGCATTGTTGCCGATGCTGACCTTTGACCTGCACAGCACATTGTATGTGTCTGAGGAATGCGAAAACAAGAGTTTAGATTCAGTGAGTTCTCTCATCTTAAAATGTTTTGGGTTGTGATGTAAGCACGTTTCCCATCAGGTCACGCTGCCTGCAGTCTTGTGGTGATGAGTCATGTCGCTCATTGTGCCGTTGCTTTTTAAAAAAAAATGCATGACCTCTGAGAGTTATGAGGTTGTGGTCTGCCGCTCCAGCCAGTGAACTTTGTGTTTCATGTACATGACTGAGTCTGCTCCACAAACACTGCTGGGGAGCGTGGAGCTATCCGGCCCCTCGCAGCTATTTGTCTGCAGCGTCATTGAAAAGGAGGTCAACAGGTTTAAGGTGCAATGCTGGACCGAGTGCTCACGCAGTTAACACTCTGGCGATGGGATGATACAGGAGACAAGAGGGCTCCCTGTTTAACTTAGTTATTTGTGACACCACAGAGTTGTTAATACACTTTAGGCTTCGTACAAACTCATGTTAACCTGTTAACACATGAACCAGACATGACTAATTAAAATTAAACTAAACTAGGTTGTAGGAAAAATGTGTTTTCAACTGAAAATGGCTCAAAAGAACCAATTACAATGATATTATGCACTTGCAACTAGTCTTTCGATTTAATCCTAGTCAGTTTGGCCAAATTCACCTGTGCAACAATGATGAAATGATAAGGGAAGCATCTGCTTATTAAGATTGAGATTTCTTAACTCTTCCTTCACTGAAGCTAATAAATGCTAAACTAAAGATTTCTAAAGAAAGCAACTCTTCCAAACAAGCCATACTTGTTCCGTCTTTTTCTTGGCTGTCACGAAGATTAATGTTTTACATGCTGAGGCGCGTAGAGTCTGCGATGATGATGATGATTATTATTATTATTATTATTTTCTCCAGGTATTGCACAGTCTGGGTGTGACCTAGGTGTGAATTTGTGGGGACGCCCACTCCTGGGAAAGTTGTGACATCATGTTCATTCACACCTGAATGTTCCAGCTCTACAAACTGCCAAAATTTTTGCTTTTATAGAGGTGCTCACGCTTCCAGGTGATCGGTTAATTCAGGACAGTTGACTAGTAGCACCTGGTTGCTACTTAATATCTTGATTTCTATGGCAGCAGTAAGGGTGTACTTAGGTTTCCTGCACTACCAGTCAGGAGCAACTTGTGAAATGGCACCTGCAGCAAATGCAGGTTTAGCAACAGACCTGTTGTGAATATGTGGAAAAACACAGAGATATTTTGTGTTTGCATCACATGACACATTACTGAGAACTAAAAATGGTGCAGACAAAAGGACACACCTCAAACTGAGCTAATCAGCACATCAGTCACAGGCATCCAGAGCTGCACAGAGTTCACGGAGAGCGAGCTGTAGTCTATTCAAACACTTCATCTGAATTCCTTCCACATGGAAATTTCACCAAAAATCCATGTGCGTGTCAGGATACACAATAAAACTGTTTCAGGATAAAGTGTATATAACTGTATATGAAGTGCAGTGTGGTGCAACTCAAATTGGGCTCGTGCACAGTTGAGTTTTGGCATTGGTTCTTTCATCTGCTCTCACAGATACAGTCTGCACTGACATTAATCAGCAAATACCTTAAATTCAAACACCCCTGCCTTGTTTGTTCCCAAATTAGTTTCTGCTCCATTTTGTTCTTTGGTGAAGTTCATTGAAGGGTGAAAGTTTGGAGAAGGGCCATGCTGAGGGCAGATGTTTGGTTCCTTCCAACCCAAATCCAGATGCAGAGAAAATGTTTAAAATTGGTTTCACAGAATGGATGAAGATCAGCAGATTTTTTTTTTCTTTTAACATATTTGAGGAAAAACTGAAAATAGAGCATGTGACCTTATAAAACATTACAAGGAAAATAGGCAGTTTTTGCTCAGCACAACATCGCCATCATCACCATCACCATGGTGATCAAGCCATAATTTTTATGCTAGAAAATGACATTTAACAGATTTAAAATTTCATAAAAATCAGTTAACGGATCAAGATGAGAATTGTGACAAAATATCTATAAAGTTTCTTTCCTCTGTAGAATCAATGCATATAAAACTTTTCACTGCACGCTTCACTGCCGGACAATTTCCTTGCTCTTATTTTGAAAGTTAAAGTGACTTGGCTAGCTTTGGTCCTTATGTTTCCTTCCTTACAAGGTGGGCAGTTTACTAATGTGCCAGTCTTAAGTATTATTTAGCTGCCTCTCCAGTGAGTTGGGCAAACTCCAGGTCTATGTTCTTGTCCATGTTCTGTTTTTAAAAAACGGTTAAGAAAATAGGTTTATAATTGCTATGCAAGTTATCTGGTCATTGCCGGCTGCAGTCCAAGACCGTTGAGTTAACTTTCATCTGCATAACAAATGGAGTCACAGTTGGGAAAGTTGCTGATATTTCTCTTTGAATAAAGTTTTGGTTGTTTTGTGGAAATGAATGCAAACTGCCACAAACAGAATTTAAACTTTAAATTTAAAAGAATCTTTGACTTTTGGCTCTTCAAGCTCGTTATAGTTGAAGTGACCTAAAATGTGCAGTTCAGTAAATGCAAGGCACAAAAAAGTTGGCTAAAGTTTAAAGCTGCAATAAACTGACAGTAGAAATTAAAGTCTGCAGTAGTTTGCTTATTAAAGGCTCTCAGTTCACAGCTGGACAAAAGCATGCAAGAATGTAAATTTGCATGGGGTGGAGTGTGCTTCACTTGGTGTTTAAAACCTTCTCCAAACAAGGTCACATCATCACAGTAAATACCACAGGGATTTTATCATAGGCTTAGGTAAGCATTGGGCTATTTGGGCTGGGTGTTTTGTTTCCTCCTTTTCATTTGTTGGTTGAACAGCAGGAATGCTAACCTGTTTAATTAAAGCACGTGTTCGTAAAAGTGAAGTTTCTCCAAGCGAGAAGCACCAGTTTCCAAGGAGAGCATTTTGAATTGTTTACAAAAGCCCTTGTCTGTGGCCTCAGCAAAGGAAGGAAGGAGCTGATCTGCTTCCACGATGAAGTCTTTACCAACCCACCAGGCACCTATCAACACCACATAAAGCACACAGCACCCTTGTAATGGGCTGTGACACATGGGTTAGCTCAGTTTGTAAGACTGTTACATAAATGCTTGCTCCCATTAAAGTGACCTCTGACCAGGTGAGCAGCCATTATGCTGTCAGAAGGCATCAGATCAGTGTTAAACAGGCTGTGAGATGGAAATGTTACTGTGTGTGTGTGTGTACATTTATAACTTGGTCTTTGGTCAGAGAATTTATGACTGTTTGTACAGTTAAAATCATTGATAAATCATTAAAAGAAACCAAAAGGATTTTAAACAGAATGTTTAAAGTCCTGAAAGTAGAATGAGTGTATAAATTTGTGTACTTTCAAACAGACGGCAGTAACACTTTGCTACTGATTCATATCTGCTTACATTTAGGAGATGGGTGTAAAGAAACCACATGTACTTTCTCGTACAACTGGCCATCAACAAATCTTCCAAATAGATTTTTTGTTTTTGTCCCCCCCCCCCCCCCCCCCCCCCCCCCCCCGCCTTAGTTTGCTTAGAGCGGCGGTGTCAAACATAAGGCCCGGGGGCCAGAATTGAGGGCCATTCTGGCCCACTGGCTCAACCTGGATTTGAAAAACGTGAAAGAGGACATTCATTTTACACTTTAAACTGCGTTTTCTTAAGTTTTATAGCCTTTTCTACTGATAAAGATAAACACTTTTAAAATGGATAAACCATTAAATAACAAGGTTCCTGTTTTCCCACTGTCTGCTATAGAAATGTTTGATTTTTAACAGCAGGTTCACAAAAAACAGAGCTAAAAATGTCTTTGCAATTAGTAAAAAAACTATAGATTTTTAATTTCAGAACGGTGAGCTCAATGAGCTAACAGAAGTATTCTGTAAATTTACATATGTCTTAAAATTTAGGGCCAAAGCAGCATTTCTTTATCATGTGGAAAAACTGAGATGTTTTAAATTGCACTTCTTTTAATATACATATATTAAAATATCTCTGATTCCATGAGATATTTTCACTGGTCCAGCCCACTTGGGATCAAAGTGGGCTGTATGTGGCCAACGATGTAAAATGAGTTTGGCGCCCCTGGTTTGGAGGGTGTAACACTCTTGTTTACCACAGGTCTGATTGCTTTATCTTGATTAGATCATTAACAAAAAGTAAACTCTGTTATTTTGGTACGTTCAGCTCAGCCGTTAACTGAATGTAAACTCTTACCAGAGAGTACATTGTGGACATTTGTTATGAGACTTTGGGCTTGGTTTCAAAAATGGGATAAAACTTCAAACTCTCTTGGCGGAATTACTTGTTGTGAGAACAAATAAAACAAAAACAAACAAATTGAGGGGAAAAAAGGTCACAAAGCAAGTAAAATTACAACCTTATATGAAACCATCCATCTATCATTACTGGTAGGAGAGCCATATTGGATTATCAAGCACTGTACGACTGCAAATTCTGCCATATATAATTACATAAATGACCATACATGACAGTTTCACTCTGCTTGAGAGGGACAAAACACAAGAATTGTGACTGACTTAAAACTGCAAGATGTCACTAAAAATTGGACCATCCCGTTAGTAGTCTGTTCATTTCAGACATTAAAAGATCACTTGCCTTTTCAGTTTGACATTTACTTTTGGAGTTTTGCTGCAATCTGCACACAAAGTTCAAACTATCTTTTATCTAGGTCACTGCTCTTTAGTTATGTGGGTTCAGGGACTTTGTAGATTATTACTGAAGAACGACATACCCCCTGCGCAGCGTGCACAGGAATGCACGGTCATGCAGAATCAGTCTAAATCTTGTGAGGTGAAAGCCACCCTGCATGTTTGCCTGGAGGCCGGCTCGGCTATAAGTCGAGACCTCACTGAACTTTCTCACAAATGTGATCAGATGTAGGTGATACAATCAGCCTGAGCACTGATGTCCATTGATGCAGATTTGTTTTTACACACAGTGAAACGTGTTGATTCTGCTTGAGAGTCTTCTGCCATCTTTCTGGCTAATCTTTAACTCTTGAGTGTGCGCATATCCAGGATGGAGAAGTTTGCGATCAATTGACGTATTGTTGTATTCGTGTCAGCCTGGAATTTCAAAACAAGCTGCTGAATAGAGCAGAAAATGATCAATGGTGTGGCGTTTGTACTGGTCAAATGTGGTAAAGGCCGTTTAACTGAGTACCCACCATCCATAAGCCATGCAAGTGTTTAACAGAATCCATCCTGACTGTTTTCTCTGCAGGCACAAAACGATGTCAGAGTGAATAGCCTCGTCCTCATCTGACCTTCGGTTCGGGACATTGTTTTGGCTTTAAAGTTCACGTCTCTCTCTTTACTCAGTAATTTTGCACCTTTTTGTTTGACATTTATATCAGCGTATTGCAGAGCCTATGTCATAATTCATTTCCTTTATTTTTGTCTTCATTACCAGCATTTAAGCTGAGAAAACAAACAAGATCTGGTGTGTGTTACAGTAACTGGCATGCAGTTTATAAAAGTGCACTTTGTTTTTGTGTGCGTGGAGGCACGCACAGATAAACGATAATCGGTTTCATGCTTCCGCTTCTTAGAAACAAGCCTCCCTCCGTTGTGTAGTTGTTGGGGATCACTCTGTACTTTGCTGCAGGGGATCTCGCTGGTTTGACCACATGCGGACACACATACAGCGCTAACCTAGCAGGGGGTGTTAAGAAACAAAATTGGGGACCAAACGAGGAGGCGAATGTTGTGACTTGGTGCGTCTGCAGTGTGTAACCTACTTGTCGGACATTCCTGTGTGTTTGCTGACGACTGTGGGGAATTTGTGAGTCAGCCCTAATCAGGCCGCTCTGTGTAGGCATTTGGGAGCTCGTCTGTTTGTATTCATTAAAGTAGAATTACTTGGAGACCCCAGCCTCCCTTTCCCACTCTCTTCTATTTTAGAGTCTGGGTCACATTTTGTAGCTTCTGAATCCTTTGGTCTGTGCTCTACATTGACAAGATATTTCAGACTACCTTTTTCCTGTATGGTATTTGGTATTTGGTATTTATTTATTTATTGTCATTGTCAAGAACAATGAAATTGCGTTTGGGGCTTCCATACAACCCAAAAAAAAGAAGAAAATAATAAATACCCCTTAAAACCCAAGTGTACATATTTAACCCAGTGTGACTCCAATGCAATAAGACAATCCTTAGCAATAATGTTCGTAGAAATTCAGACAAAGACCTGAGAAACATGACAAAATACAACAATGCAACCCATTCAATATTATTGTACTGTGAGATATGATATCAGATATGATAGTTATCTATTTAAGAAAGAGGGGGGGGGCAGGAGGGGGAAGAGAATAAAGATATGATGCACCAATGCAGACCAGTTCATTGCTATTAAGAAGTTGGATATGGTTATTGTCCGTGAGAGGGGGGCAGAGAGTTCAGGAGCCTCACAGCCTGTGGATACAGGCTGTTGGCCAGTCTGGATGTTCTGGCCTGTATAGACCTGTACCTTCTCCCTGAGGGCAGCAGATGGAAAAGGTGGCGCGCAGGGTGATGTTGGTCCCGCAGGATACTGTGCACCCTCCTCAGACAGCGAGTGGGGAAGATATTACTGATCTCTGGCAGACTTGTTCCAATAATTCTGCCAGCTTCTTTCACCACCCGCTGGAGTGCTTGCTGATCGGCCTTGGTGCAGCTGGGGAACCACACTAGAAATCCATACGTCAGAACGCTGCTGATGGCACAGTTGTAGAAGTTCAACATCAGAGATCTGGGAATGTGTGTGCTCCGCAGTCTCCTCAGGTAGTAGAGGCGCTGTTGGGCCTTCCGTACAACTGAGGTGATATGGTTGCCCCAGGACAGGTCCTCGGTCACAGTTACCCCCAAGAATTTAAAACTGCTCACCCTCTCCACCGCCTCACTGCCAATGAAGAGAGGCAGATGGTTGTTATGACCCCTCTTCCGGAAATCTACAATGATCTCCTTGGTCTTTTTGGTGTTTAAGACCAAGTTATTGTCGTGGCACCATGACTCTAGTTGTTGCACCTCTGTCCTATAGTTTGTCTCATCATTGTTGGATATAAGTCCGAGCACTGTAGTGTCATCTGCAAACTTAACAATGAGATTGGACGCGCAGGAGGAAATACAGTCATGGGTGAAGAGTATTGCACGGTTTAATGTTGCCTTAAAGTTAGGAGAGATGCAGTGTCTCTTTTTAAATGGACAGATTTTACATTTCCTCAGTTCAGTTGTGCAGCGTTGTTTGGTCTTTTTGATATTAGGTTAAAGTAGCTAGCATGATGTTTAATCACGCCATACAAACTGATGCAAGCTCCAACTGAAGTAGCAATGTAAAAATGTAAACAGGCATGTGCTATAATACTGATTGCATAATTATTTGTGCTGTTTCTTATGTACGTTAGAGAATTCAGAAAAGGCTCAGTCACAGTACAGCATCTTTGGAAAAGAGAGTTTATTACAGAGAAATGGCTCTTTCCAAAATAAAAGCTATACTATCCGCTTCTTCTGGGCTATATTCTCAGCAGCATATTAAACATATCAGGTCCCCATAAGGAGAATCATGTGCTAACGGCTGTCTAAATGACTCGGGTAAAGTTTGTAGCATGCCTGCTTGTTGTTTTTGTCTGCTTCCACTTGTCTTTGCACTAGGATGATGTCGGTGTAAATGTGCAGTCATATTTGTTGTGTTCCCACTAGTGCTGTCAGCGTAAATCTCGTTGAAATGACCTTAACGCCACAACACGGCAAATCTCCGTTAACGAGCTACCGCCGATCGCCCCGTGCGTGGGGCTGGACGGCTAACACACTAGCTCCCACCCATGTAATTGAGCATTGCGTGGCACATCCAACATACAGTTTTACTTTAGTCCATGACGCGCTTACCTTCAGGGTCATACGTCACATGAAAACCAAAATAATTCCAAACGCCACATCTGAATGAGGGTGGGGGAGGTTCAATTTGCCATGTTGCAAGGAGAGCTTAACTTCTGTCTGGCTAGCTTGCCCTGCGCTCAGTGAATCTGCGTTCGACTACTCCGCCTAGGCTGCACTGTCGAGCGCAGATCCACTGAGCGCTCAACACAGACAGCATCGTCCGAAGGAAAGTTGATAAAATAAATTAAAAATTTTGTATTGTTCGATACATATGCGTACCGAACCGAAAGCACTGTATCGAACGGTTCAATATCGATACGAGTATCTGTGCACCCCTACTTATTAGTGTAGCTAGGTATTTACAGAAAATGCCTAAACAGCACAGACTCCGACATAAAAGCAGAGAGGAAATACTGCACATAGTTTCTAAAAGTTCAGCTCAATCTTCAACAAACTTTCCGGTTTTTTATAGTTTGAGAAAAGTCCAATCAAGTTCATGTTTTCAAAACTTCCCAGAACAGAACAGTTCTTGGATGTTAAAAGCACTTCCAGGATTGTTAGCAGCTTTGCTGTGAATGTGGAAGTAAGGAAGCAGTGGATCTCAAAGTTAAAGATTTAACTGCAAGTGTAAAGTTGCACCTCTGTTAGTTTTCAGATGCCAAAGACTCAACTAGTAATGTATCCTTTCAGCAGGTTTTGTTATCATCTCATCACTTAAGTCTCAAAAGTATTTAAAATTTAAAATATCAAAGTACACTTTGGCTGAAATGAGCCCAGCCTCATTCATGATTCGACCAGAGACAGCCATAGCTCTGCTCACGCTGTGGTTTTATTGCATTGGGGACAATAAGCCTCAGTTATATTTGCATGAGTGAATGCACACTAACAGGCAGATTTTTGTCTGCAGTCTAACAGGTTTCACGCACTGCCTCTGGGTTATGTCACCACGGGACTCACTCAAACTGCTCTGTGAACATCGCTGCTATCAGAGGAGCTGGTTTAACACGTGTGGCCGAACCTCCACTCGACAAATGATGGACAAACATGATTACGGTTTGCAGAGCTTAAGAGGGAAAGTTGAGGAGTTAGACGGGGAAATGCTGCTGAACAGGATGATGTTTTCAAGTCTTACCAGTGCTTTGTTTGGCAGGTTTTCTCGTCTTTTCTCACCGCAAAGAGGACAAACTTAATTTTCATAAACAGAACTGCAAAAATGCATATTTTAATATGAAACTTCAGTGGTGCTCTTGGCACATGGGTTGCCCTTGAATGAAAACAAATAATATTTATTAGAACAAGTTGTGTGAGGATTTATGTGGTAATTTTGGCTGCAGTAGAAATACCAACGGATTGAATTAATTTTCAACTTTCTACTGAAAGTCAGATAGCTGCGAAGGATATTCTCCCGACGCATGGCTGTTTGAAAAGATGCACACGGGCCACAGAAAGTCACACTTCAAAAGGACACAGTATTGAAAACATGGCTCAGTGAAAGGGGCAAGGAATGCACGCAGTTGAACCCTTGAAATTGAACAAATATGTGGCTCTAAACTGCCAAACGCATGAAGCCTTGATCTTTAAGCTTTCCTCCACAAGAGAGAAGCCAGAAACTGGCTTCAGTTGAAAGAAGGCCTTACCTGCTCTCATGCATCTGCCTTGAAGCTCGAGTGTCTTTGTGTGTCAACATCCTCTTGAACGTGTGTGTACAGTTGTGTTTACCAAGGCAGTGTGCCACTTTGGGACACAATGCTACTTACAAAAGGCTCTCCTCTTGTTGACTTGGAAAATATACATTTGAGGGTCTGTTGTGTAGTGCAGACGTGGAGTGTGCATTCTTTTTCTTCATTTTGAGCCCTCAGAGTTAAAGTATGCGGTGCAGTTTGTAAGACCAGCCAGTTAATAGCTGGATGCATTGCTTTAGTGAGTAATGAGCAAATATTTTCAAGATTTTCACCACAGTGAACTTGAGCACAGCTCGGCCACCAAAGTGTTCTGCTACCATCGTAAAAAACTAATAAACTTTTATGAACTGAAGGGGACTATTGTGCATTTGTTTTTACACAGTAGAATGCCTCATATTTAACAGCCTAAGCTGCAGTATAGGCATTTATCCAGTTAACAAAATTATCATAAAATGAGAAGCATAATCAGGAAGACTGGAGAGTTTCCAGATGGAGGAAACGCTCTGCCACACAATTTATAAAATGCATATTTTGTTAGAGCAATAAATACATTAGTTTTAAAGGTAGTAAAAGTAAAGAAGGGGTTATGACTATTCCAATTATATATTGATCAACTTCCATACAGTGGAGTGACATGCAAACAAACATTTGCATTTTCAACTACAGTTTCTGGAATAAAGCATCATGACTTCTTAGCAATACTTTGACAAATGCATCTGGACTGGCCGACATGAATGCAGGTCCACTAACCAAAAAGAAAGACTGATCAGAGGTCGGTCTTTGCCTAACAGAAGAGAGAAATCCTCTCGATCCTTTTCAGTTTACATACAGCACTCTTTAATTGATTGTGAAGTCGTTTGACCAACAAGCAGAGGATTCATGTGTTTTATGAGATGACTTAGCCATAATTGGCTTAATGACATTTTCCTACTGCCGACGTGTCATCTTTTGTTGCCAATGTTCTGACCCAGCCTGCCTCACCCACCATCACCAGAAGAGGTTGAAGCATCTTGCTACTGTTTCTAGATGAGTAATGATTCAGCAGCTGTTTCGGTGTGACTTTTTTCAGCTGTCTTTGGTTTTAGGTGGATAAACGCTTGGTGGAAACTTGTGCTGTACTTTCGGTAATGTAGCAAGATGTAGAACCCAAGTGTCCACTCTGAGACATGCAGAATAACTCAGAGGACTATCAGCAGCACACAGCAGAGAGACTCACAGTTACACCATGGACAGGCTAACAGTCAAACTGATGCTAAAGCTAATTTAGAGCTGCCAGTTAACCTAACATACATGTCTTTGGACTGTGGGAAGAAGCTGGATTACCTATAGAGACTCCATGCAGCATGATTTGAACCCAGGATCTCCTTGCTGTGAGACGGCTGTGCTGACCTCGTCACCTTTGGTTTCTTGGTAGAGTGCAGAGGTCCGATTCTGTGGCGTTGGCAATATTTGGTGGGAAAAACAGATTTTTGTCATATCCATTCTCCTTGTGTTTTGAACTTTGGACTTGGGATGAGACTCGCTCTTTTTTTTTATTTTTTATTTTTTTTAGTAGAACCAACACGTTGTCAGACGCGCTCAACAACTGTTTAAAAAGGAGGAAAAAGATTTGCGTCACTTCTTGGCCTTTCTGCTCTCTTTTAAACATAATGTCAGCATGAATCATCAGAGCTATGTCGGATTCATATCGACCCTTGCTGTGTTTTTCTTTGACGTTGCTCAAACTGTTTTGTCCGAGGTGCTTTTAACCCTGCCTCGATAACTACGTCATCTGTGCTTATTGGGCAAGATTCTCCTTGATGTTGATTTTGTAACCTGTTTTCAAGTCAGACTGATCATAAATATTTTTTCTGTTTGTCTGTTTCCCCGCTTTCTATGACAAACAGGCTTCATATTGCAGCTGAAACATCTGTTTGCCACTGTTAAATTGTGTCTGTGTTATACAAACGTACTCTCTGAATTCACACATAAAGCATGTCGGGTAAATTCATTTAAGATGCCTGTCATTATCGGACAGGAAGGTCACGGCACAGAGTGGGATGTAGACGCCGTGATTTGTTCTCTGATCTCCGATCTTCACAGACCGGGACCAATCATCTTTCTCTTTTCTCGTCTAATCAGGCTGATGAGTTGTCACGATGCTTTAAAGCATAAAGTGAATATTTTAAAAATATGAAAACAAAATTTAAAACCTTTTTAAGGTGATACTTTCAAAAAAGTATCAACAAATCGGGGCTTTTCACTCTATTCCCAGTAACTGAGGACGGCTGGCAAACATGATTTGCAATGCACTAGAAGACAACCACTTGTTATGAGACACTCAGTAAAGTGCAGACAGACCATGTAATTTCTTCCATGTTATTTTCCTCAGGGGTCTGTGCGCTCACCCCTTTAATTTTGCATCACCAGGCTCGGTGATGTAAACTATGAGCCAAGCCGATTCCAGCAGTGGAATAATTGAGACCGCTATGTTTGTTCTTTAAAAGCTATATCTTTATTTATCTTTATTGATTTAAAAAGTGTAGCTTTATTTGGTGGTTTCTACTTGTTGGCGTCTGGTCGTAACACCTCTGAGTGAAAGTTGAATGGACGGCTGCAGACGCGTTTCAGTCGTTCTTTTAGTTGAAGCCTGTCAGAGTGGCAGATTTTAGCATCGAGGTGTCTTCGAGGCTTCTCTCCTTCTCTAGGTATTAACCTTTGCCTGTGGCGCTGATGGAGTCCTAAAAGATTCATAGCCAATGAAACTTCTCATCAGTGTGACAGATTGGATTTTCATCACAAGCCATGATTGTATGCTTTTGCTTTTTACAGCCAATCCCGCTTTTCCACCAGCAGCTCCTTGTTTTGCTTTCTGTCTGGTCCTTTTCTTTTCTGCATTTCATTTTTCTTCTGGTATTTGGTCTCTGTACCCTTTAGGTTTATTTTCCTATTTCTGTTTGCTCTCGCTTCTTCTCCAGTTCTAATAAAAACCCCACTGTCCTCTGCTATCTCCTCAAACAGCTCATTAGCAAATCA
The DNA here is from genome assembly GCF_057382095.1 of Aulonocara sp. 'chitande type north' Nkhata Bay. NCBI lineage: Eukaryota > Metazoa > Chordata > Actinopteri > Cichliformes > Cichlidae > Aulonocara > Aulonocara sp. 'chitande type north' Nkhata Bay. The sequence goes on along the minus strand of NC_141360.1, from coordinate 26,118,702 downwards.
GTCCTCGAGCCTGCATGGATGCACCGCCATTTGTTTGCGTCTAATGATTTCAGGCTTCAAGCTCATAAGTAAACATGAGGTATAACTGTGTGTGTGGCCCATGTGCTCTCTCTTTCTCCTCATCTTTATTTTTTTGCTCTCCCTCCCCGTTTTTTACCGCTGGTCCAGTAGCTAAATGTGGAGCTGTCCGGGACACGATGAATGGGTCTGTGTTACCAGCGCTCTCTGTCCACAGGGCTGGATTTATCTTCCTCGTGTCAGCCTCAAAGGTCACCCAATCAAGTGCAAACAGTTGCCTCAATATTATCCAGAGAGAGAGGGAGAGAGAGCCTGGCATGTTCTCTTGGAAATTATTTGAGAAATTCCTGAATGTAAACTCAGCGTTTTGTGTAGGAGCTTCATGATTCTCACAATAGGCATGATGTTTGCATCCAAGTGCACCTGCCTTATCACAAAATTGAGCTGTAGGCAGGAACGTCACATTTTTAGGCGAATGCAGATTGGAGCTGTAAGGTATCCTGGAGTATTTTAGTGACCTTTGTGGTTCAAAGTAACAGAATTAAAGCAGCTTTTACCAAACAAAAAAATGGAAAGAAAATACTGGGTAGGTGTAGGTGTTTTTGGTGGTGCTTTGTTAGCTACAAAGTTGAGCATAGTTATATATCCAAAAGGCTGTAAATGTAACATAAGTGCCTCTAACAATGCAGAAGTGAAGACGTCAAAACTTAATAGATCTATATTTCTTGCATTAAAAGACACAGACACATGTGATTCCCATAGTGACGCAAGTCTTGAGCCTGTTTAACTTGCTACACGTGTTTCCTGTTTTTTGTTTTTAAGTCTTAGGTTAGGTATGCTTAACACTAGCTAAGAAACATACATTTACAGTAATATAGTGAGTTCAAATTCTCTAGTTCAGCACTGAATTATATTGAGTGAGCTCAGTGTTGGTCCTCCCTTTTAACGTTCCCCCAATAAAGATTACATTTGATGACCTCCCCTCCACCGATCATGATGAATTTTGTCACCTCACTATATTTCAATAAATTTAGCTGTTTTGCCAAGGGTAGATGCATAAGTAGAGACCACACTCACTAACCTCTCGTGCAAACCCAGTAATTTTGTTCTGGGAGCAAGTCCAAAAAATGACACAAGCCCCTCTTTTTAGAAAAGAGCTTCAAGGGTTACCACTAGTGGGCCTTTAAGGGGTAAAGAGTTAAAGTGAGGTTTCTGAGAATCTGAGAAGAATTGTTCCCCATCCCTGCTCCAAAAGAACAGGAGGTGATATTAATGTAAAAAACACCTAACCTTAAAATTCAATCATGTCTGCGGGCTTGAAGTGGGAACCCATCTCATGTAGCTGATGTAGCTAGCTTGACATGTGAAATTGAATTTCTTTTTCTTCTTTTTTTCTTTTTTAGTCTTAGAGGTTTTTTGTTTTGTTTTCCCTCTTCACAGTGGCATGATCTCATCGCGGACCACTTTTCAACAAACTGCAGTCTATTGTCCTAACAGCCAGTTTTTAATTTCCAGGCTCATGTACTTCTTCTGTCTTGGTAGTCAGGTGTAAAGGTGAACCAAGCTTGAATTTTGAGCTGATTTAAAGTCTGTGTGGTGAACGAGCCATAACCTTTCCCAGCCTGCGCTTTTAGCTGCTGGTGGGGAGTTCAGACTTTGCTTAGCATGACTCACGGTCTGGTGTGGTGTCTGCCAGCAGACAAACACAATGGCCCCTGTACACAATGGTCCTGCCTCGCTTCTGCTGGAATGCAAAACATGCCTTAACGGTTTCCAATACTGTATATCTGAGGATTATGTTACCCAGCAAGCAAGCAAGGTGCACTCAACAATATGCCCCCGGCCTAGAAATGCACTTAATTATCATGACTTTGCTGCTGTTTGTGATCCAAAGGGAAAAACCCTGTATATGCTGTCTGTCTGTGTTGGAAATGTATGACTCTGTAAAAGAAAGGATGATTAGCGTGCACAGTTATCGGCTACAATTTTCTATTTTTTTTTATTTATATTTTTCCTACAAAGTAAAATCTTTCTTAAAACTACTTTTGAATAGGAAGGAAATGTTCTTTTAAACAGGAAGTTTTGACGCGAGAAAATATGGCTTCTGATGTCAGTGCTTGGAAGTTGAGCTCCACCGGGACCTGTGGCAAATCCAAGAACATTAGTGTGATGATTGTGGCGACGTAGCCTCGAGAAATTCACCATTTCAGCCGTTCACATACCGGCTGTCAGGCTTACGCTTGTGTGTTCCAAACTATTTTTTAATTTTAATTTTTAATTTTTTTAATTTTTCTTTCTTTCCTTTTTTTACTCACTGGGAAAAGGGGGGGGGGGGGGTGTAACTGGAACTGCCGCTGTTTCTGAGACTTGAGATCCAAATTACACAACAAGTAACAAACTTGCCTCTCGTTTTGCCAGCCAGCTTTATCGGTCATTCGCTCTCCTTCCACTGTTGAGATGTTAACCGTCCACTTTGAGGCGCTCTGTTTAAGTAGGGGTCTGCCATGTGCGTGCATGCGTGCAGAAAGGAGGAGGTTAAACTGTGGTCTTGAGCGCCTTCAGAGGAAAGTGATTTATAATGGTGATTGATGTCCCTCTGGAGATCCCTTACATAATATTACATCGCTTGTGCTGTTAGGCAACCTTGCACAGAAGCCATCGTGACACCTCCGGCAGTGTTTGATCAGAAAGACTATTTTGGATGTGTGGAAAAGGCTAATTTTCAAGGCTCTGGCTGTCCAATTTTATGTTTGATTTATAACTTCCAGCAGGACTCACAGACATTAATGGGCAAGTCTCGAGAGTTAGTTCGGGACTCGCCGTGTGCTGTCTGGACCGACGTGCTTTCCATTAATCTGGCTGTGTTTTCTAGCCGCTTTCTTCATTTGCATGCAAAGCCCTGCCACTCTCATTCTCTTTAAGCATTAGAACTGCCCTTCTCTCCTCAAGTGACACTTCAAAGAGCAGATAAGGAGCTCTAGCCTTGAAAAATTAAGAGGTTTCAATTAGTTGTCTGTGCTTGTGTTTTTATGTGGCAGGCGCTGAAACTGAATACCTAAGCTGTATAAAGTACTGGATTCGCCTTTTAAAAACTTGGATGAATGTTTTGTGCGACAGGGTTAAAATATGTAATCATGCTGACATTAAATGCAGATAAACAAGTAATTATTTTAAATCTGTTTGTGTAGTTACATTTAGCCTCTCTGAGCTTCGGTTTGGCTTCAGGGCATGCCTGAATGCACTTACCCCGCTCCCCCCTCCCCAAACCGATGAGCAGTTGGGTTTATTCCAAGGATATCTATTATTGAAAATACTGAACTAATTCACCCGCTCGCTGTCCTTCGCCCTTCTCGTCCTCTTCCTCCTCGTGCACGCACCAAATCCAGCCCTCTTTTCTCTTTACTCTGCTGAACAAGATAAGCCTCATCAGGGCGCAGGGTCGTGGAAGAACTGCCGACGGACATCGCCCGTTTCTGTCATGCGCCGGAGAGGACCAGTTCATTTGTCCGAGCACACAGTATAATTTTCCCAGAGCCTCACGAGCAGAGCCAGCATTCTCATGAATAACAAACAGGGCTCGGCTCAGGGGAGTGAGTTCACACCAGGCTCTCGCTCCCTCTCTTTCTCAACTCAGACCTCCAGGCTGCTGCTGAAAGCCCCGCAGACTTTATTGCAAATTTCTTGGGTGATCCTCTCCACGGGCAAAGGCTTGAGCTGAAAAAGAAGCAGGGTGAGAATGTAGTAAATCTACCTGCTACCGTGGAGGAAGAACAGGACACAAGATCAGGTCTCGTTGCCTGAGGGCCAGTGTAGTATAGAGCCCTAATTAATGCTTCTCAGCAGAGGAAGTTGACAAGCCAGCGTGGAATGCACAAACCGTTATTTAAAAGACTGTTATCCCCCTTCTGTCAATACACGCCTGTGTATTCTCTAAGGCACTGTTGCTAGCTGATATCTGCAGTCTTCAGTCACGTTTGTTATTCATATCCCCCTTTGTGTTGCCTTATCCAGGTTAAGGGAGGTTCCACAGCTCTAATAGCCCTCGGCGAATTGAGTGGCTTTTCTAATCTGACATCCCTGCAGGTTTTTAAGGAAAAGAAGGGGAAAGAAAACTGGCAAGTAACCACAAACACGCAGGCACACGGAGAGGAGGGCAGCGATAACTATCAACATCCTCTCTCTTATTTGTATGTAAATATGGGGATGCAGTGACGCATTGAATCAGCCTTGTAGAGACAGCTAGCAGGGAACGGAGAAGAGAAATTTTACTGTCGCCCAGAACTCGTCAGCGTGCTGCGCCTGTGCCATCGCATTGCACCGGGTGGGGTGGAGTAGTGAGGAATGTGGTAATCATGCTCTTGCCCTGCCCTGCTCTGCCTTTTTGTCTGCACTTTGAAACTGAAACAAAAACTACAAAGGCTTCAGCTATTTGTCTTTCTCTGAACAGCACGCTGTGACATAAAGATCTCAAATAGTGGAAAGTGTTTGTCTCGTTCTTCCAGAACAAGCTCAGCCCCCCTAAATCTTCTCTCTTATTCCTGCTATGACGGGAATGTGGTGACACAATTGGTAATCTGGGTTGAATCGTACCACACAGAACAATAAGCTGTGTTCAGTGTCTTCTCTCAGCCTTCACACGTCACAGACGTCTTCAGATTTCAAGACTCTTCATAATATTTTGGCTCGGGTTTGATGTATGGCTTTCCTTTTGCAGTACGTACACAGAAGCTGTGTGTTTCGTAAGTCCTTGGTGTTTACATAAAAAAAAAAAAAACTATTTACGAGACAAAGTCCAACTAAGCGCAGCCAAAAACTGTCTGCATGCTTTGCATAGCAAGATTTATTCTGAGCTGAAGCATAAAACTTATTGTTTCCTGGAGCATGTTGTGCTCCACTTCGCTGTTGTAAAACTATACCACTGCTCTGGTCTTGTGATGTAATGTTGTAACCAATCACATTTGTACAAAAATAAATGTCAGGCTCCGCACGCTTTGACGTTTGGCCTCCAGCACCAGTGCATTTTTCATTAAGCTTACCTTTATTTGCCTTCAGTGAATTTTTCCGATTATTTTCTATTTTGGGAATGAACGATTGGCAGAGCGTTTGAAGCACCTGAAATTTCAGAATTTCTTGCTTAAGGCATTGTCATCAAATCGAATTATTACTTTTTTTGTATTAAGTTAATTATATTTGGTTTGTTTTGCATATTTATTTTTTCTTGACAAAGTGACTCATCCGCTGATGGATTTTACTTCATTCTTATCAGTTGAAATATTATTATTGCATATGCATTTGCCTTCCCTTCTGATTTTCCTGCGAGTTTGCAGCACATGAAAAGTTTAATATGATTAAACATTAAAGGCGCAATTTGTCCTCCATCTGCTATCCGAAGTGCTGCCTTCGCTAAGATTTGGAAACCCGCTGTCACTCAAAGTTTGACTGACTGCTGAAAATGAAGTTGCAGATGATATACTGACTAACACGGAGCGGAAAACGAAATTTCACATTCAAGTTTGTTTTTTTTTTGTTTTTCATGCCTTTAAATTATTGTTGACACCACATTGTGTGATAACACATGAATATAATTGGACATTGTTTCCCATTTAGAGACGGCAAGTGGTTTTCTCACTCATCAGCACCTGATTATGGCTGATCCGGCTGCTTGTTTCTAATTTTGTTATTGTGCAAAAAGTTCTACAAAAGGGGGGAAAGAGTGAGGAAGTACAAATATAATCCTACTGCTGTTGTATTAGGATCTTGAAATGTTTTGCACCATTTCAGTTCCACGATGCTTTAATATTAACCCTAATCCATATTTGAGTTGGTAACTGTTAACCTCTTAAATCTGTGGGTGTACCCTGGACTGGTGACCTGTCCAGGGTGTACCCTGGCTCTCGCCCTAAGACTACTGGGATAGCCCCCCACGCAACCCTGAAAAGGATAAGCCGAAGCGAATGGATCAATGCTTATTTTGTATGTGACACAGTCGTCTTGGGTTTTCAGTCCTTGGGTCAGATCCGTGTTGTCCTTGCATCTCCATGGTTATGTCTAGGAACTTCATGGTTGTCTTCCTGTGTGAACCCTGCAATAGACTAGTGACCTGTTATGCTTGTACCCCTCCAATCATTGAAGGGGCTGAATTGGATAAGGATGGGTGGATGCTGTCATTAAAAATCAGTGCTGTTTTTGCACAAAAACTTGTGACAATTTCAGGATAATATTTTAAAAAAGCTGTGCTTTTCTCACATGTAGTGCAAGGGGAAGCAAGCCGCCTATAGAGAGAGCAGATTGTCCGACTATTACAGGTACTTTTCACACATTGGTACAATCTGAAATCACACATGCTTTACATCAGGGAGCTGGCAGGTTAGAGACCATTAATATCCCACAGCACTGGAGCATTTTTGTTCCCAGATATCGGGAATATCTAAGAAAGTTCAGAGCTGCAGTGAGTGTGTAAAAACAGCCTGATAAACTCCTCCTCCTGTCATGGCTTGTAGGGCTGGGCCATATTATACCGTTCACGGTAATACCGGTATAATGTTAGGCAACGATAGGAAAATGAAATATCGCGATAGAATGGGAGTAAAACACGCATGCGCAGTGCCTTTGTTTTCATACGCACATGGCCGATTGTTGAGTGAAACAGATGAACCAGAATTGGTTTATAAAAATGGTGCAACTTCCGTGATGTGGAACTGGTTTGGTGTTTGTCCGTCAGATACACGACAAAGCACATTTTTTTTGCAGAACATGCAAGCGGCCGTTGTTATTGTCATATTTGTCGGACTAAGATGCTCTTAAATCTGGGAGTAATCTGGGTCCTAAACTCCGTATCTTCAGGTCAAACAACACTGCAGCATCACTTAGAGTTAAAAACTGTCTAAATCCTTTCATCTTTAATAAAACGATCAGCATTGCTGCTTTACCAGGTGTAACTATGAAGTTTAACTTCCAGGCATCCATGAAAACTAAAGTTATTACATTTAACGGAGTTAGACGTTAGCAGGAAGCTAGCGGAAGTTAGCTCGCTAGTTTCGCTAGTTACCTAAGCATGATATAGCATGTTCTGACTGAGAGATTTCTGAAAAAAATCAAACGTACAGTTCTGCTATCACTTCCAACATAAATGAAGACAGGAAACTAAACAGCAGTGACGTTTGTAGGGTTACTGAAGTTGGGCTAGCTGGTATATAATGATGTGCTACGTGATCGCTAGCGACACAGCTATGTTAGCATAACATAAACAGTGAAGCTGGAGGACGAACACTAACACTTTTCCACTTATAAAAGTTAACGTGAAGGTTCTTCATGGTTAGAGACAAATGCAATCGCATGGCAGGATGCTGTAAACGGACCAAACTTCAGTCAGGAGAACAACTGAGATAATCCATCCACAATATGAGGTTAGTCATTAATAGACTGCAACAACATGGGAATAGAGCAGCTGCCAGAGAATTCAACATTAATGAATCAATGGTACAGAAGTGGAGGAAGCAAGAAGAATGAGTTTAATAAAGTTTGATTTATCTGACTGCTTTGTTTCGCTTAATGTGCCTTATAATCCCGTGCACCTTATGGTCCGAAAAATACATACTGCACACTGCAGTTTAATGTTGCAAAGCACCTCTTTTTAACTTCAGTGGATATTATACATGGTTATGCTCAGGATATGTCAGCCCATTTCTACTGGAAATGCCTTTTGGTTAAACTTTCAGCAAGGAATTTGCATTTGCACTGTTACATTTTTATAAAGCTTTAATGTACATAAAAACCAGCTTCTTGTTTAAGTGAAAATAAATGGAAGGTTGTCTTTTTGCGCTAGTGTAACCGACCCAGAGTTTGGGCCGGTAAAACAGATTAAATGTTCCTGCAAAACAGGGAAATGATGAGACAGAGACGACTGGTGAAGTTTCTCTTTGCCTCGCTTCTGCCATATTTATTTATACAATCACATGTATTTTTAATTTGCAGCATCACCATTCTCTATATACAACAGAAATAACAGTAAAACCGTCTGTGTGTTCAAGCTGCAATACCACGATCTTTACATGGGAAACAAGAATACTTCATCATTTACTCGGTTATTCTCTCTGAATGACAATTCAAAACAATATGAAATGCATGTTCAAATACATTTTTACCTCTCTTTAACTTTTAACCCAAATACCTATGTATTCTGATTGTTTTAACCAACATACCAGTGCTTGGTCTTAAATCAATTTAGCTTAGTGGCTCACAAATACATGAAAGAGTCATGTGTATGTCGACAGGCTTAGCTTTAGCTTTAACATTCTCAAAATCACTTTTCAGAACCAGTAAACAGTCGTTTTTCACTGCCAACAGCAGATTAACATTCATATTCACAATATCAGGACACAACAAGGAGCTTATTCAGCTAAACGACCCGAAATAAGTGAAGAAAGGAAACCAAAATGGCGCCCGCGGCTGGCTGGGCTTTGGCATTTTTTCAGTCCTTCTACTTCATAAAACGTAACCAATAACAGCGTTTACCCGCTGATTTATACCCCCACATTTAGCTATGTTTCTTATCAATATTTTACAACCGTTTTACTATAGTTTTACCGGTTACAAACCTGCAAAACAGGGAAATGATGAGACAGAGACGACTGGTGAAGTTTCTCTTTGCCTCGCTTCTGCCATATTGGAGAGGAGGACCTATGACCTCGCTATTCTGTCTCACTGAACAATGCGCCACCCGGAGGCTGGGGGGTGCAACTACCTCATTACACATGGTTCACTTCGGTGACAAGTCTCTCTTTCTTTTAACAAGTACTACTCCTGATGTGACCACACATTAGTGTGTCACACGCTCCCTGACAAATGGAAATGGCTCCTGACATTCAAAAATACAAACATTTTCAAAAGTAATACAGTCAAATACTCAACATGGCATATGTGCAGGGTAAGTATATGGCCCAACTGGATAAGGCACACAAGATGCAAACCCTGGGCTAAATGGTACAAAAGGTGTTAGTGTCCATGGCTGGTATGGAAAGAATGGCGCAGCTAGTGCAGATACTATGGCCTGTGGCTGTAGAGCCGGTTCTCCCAGTGACTCATAAGTAAACACTTGTCTAGGTCTCCTTTCTCGGGCTGACCTTCTTAACTCAGTCTGTGGGTCACCTGCTGGTATCTGTGGTAGCGCTTGCCCAGGTAAAGTGGACCTTTCACCTTCTTCTTCCAGACAATTCGGCTGTGCCTGTACCTCAGGGACAGGGGGCATCTGACTGTCTATTCCTGTCTGTTCATGTTCGCTGGAGGTTCTTTCTCTTTCACTGTCTCTAGTTGGTAACTGGAAGCGGTTCCTGTGGCCCTCAGGGCTTTGGCTTGTTGGGGGTACGCCAGATTGACTATAATGGATGTCTCTTTCAACATGTCTAGCCTCTCTGGGGAACCTAAACCAGTACCCTCCTGCATCCTCATCAGATTCTGAGTCACTAGAATCGCTTTTCTGTCTGTTTTGTTCACTTAACTCCGCTTCTCTCTGTCTAATCGGTTTCTTAGGTGCCTGCTCAGATCTCGGAGGCGGAGCCTCAACTGGGAGGTCGTTAACCAGTAATAGGAGGTTACGGTGTAGGACCCTGGTTTTACTTCCATCACTGCCCTCCGAATAGACTGCATAAACTGGATTATCACCTATTTGCCCTTTAACCAAATAAATGGTTTTCTCCCAGTAAGATCGCAGCTTCCCTGGTCCCCCACGTTCACTGCAGTTCCTTACGAGGACCCTATCACCAGGCTGTAACACTACACCCCTCAGCTTTTTATCATAGAAAGACTTGTTTTTGATACTAGACAACCTACTTTTTTCACTGGCTATCCTGTACGCTTCTGTCATTCTTTTCGCCCACCTGTCTGTGTAGCTTTTGTGTGACATTATCTGCTTCTCCCCAACTAGACCAAATAAAATGTCTACAGGAAGGCGCGGGTGATGCCCAAACAGTAGAAAATGGGGGGAAAAACCTGTGGATTCATGGCGCGTACAGTTGTAAGCGTGAACTATGTGTGGCAAATGATCCTTCCAATTCCCCTTTTCTTTTTCACCTAGCGTTCTTAACATTTGTAAAAGTGTCCTGTTAAACCTCTCGGCAGGATTACCTTGAGGATGATATGGGGATGTTCTCGAGTGTCCAGTACCTGATTTCTCCCTCAGTGTCTTGAAAAGTTCATTTTCAAACTCGCGCCCTTGGTCGTGGTGAAGTCGTGCTGGGTACCCAAAGCGCGGAATGAACTCTCCAAAGATTCGCTCAGCTGCTGTCTTCCCAGACTTGTTTTTGGTGGGGTACGCCTGGGCAAACCTGGTGAAGTGGTCCACGACGACAAGAATGTATTCATATCCCCCCCGGCTGGGCTCCAGGTGGAGATAGTCGATGCAGACCAGGTCCAAAGGCGAGGTGGATGTGATGGTGCCCATTGGAGCACGTACTTGGGTTGTTGGCTTCTTGCTAATGATACATCGGCACTTCCTGGTAACATAGCTTTCTATGTCCCGTTTCATGTACGGCCAGTAGAACCTCTCTCTCACCAGTGCCAGTACTCTCTCTGTGCCGATATGTCCCATGTTATCATGCAGGTGCTTTAACACCGTCTCTTTGTACTTTGCAGGGAGGATTAGTTGTTGCCTTTCACCTGTCTGTCTATACATCAGTCCGTTTTTGAAATGTAATTTGTCCCACTCCTGCAACATTTTCCTCGTTGTTTTAGTCACTGTGTTTCTGATGTCATTTGTTAAGACTGTCATTTTCTCCTTTAGCCTCATTATTTCTCCAACCGTTTTGTCTTCTCTTTGTGCTTGAGCTAGCTCATCTTGGTCGATTGCAGGGAAAACTGGATGTGGCTCCCGGGCTGCATTTTCAGCGATAGTTAGGGCAGCAATCCATGCAACATCACTTTCTCGAGCTGCTCTAGCTCCACCCCAGGCTGCTTGGACCACCTCAGGTGATAACTCTTCAGTGCACTCACCCACATACATGTCAATGTTAAGAGGGAGACGGGACAATGTGTCAGCATCAACATTGGCCCGGCCAGGCCTGTATTTGATCTCAAAGTGAAAGTCTGACAGTTCCCCGACCCAGCGATGGCCCACGGCATTAAGCTTGACAGTACTCATAACGTAGGTCAATGGATTATTATCTGTATAGACGGTAAAGTGTGGAGCATAGTACAGATAGTCTCTAAAACGCTCACACACTGCCCATTTAAGTGCCAGAAATTCTAGCTTGCCGCTATGGAGACAATAATTCTTTTCTGCTGGTGACAATGTCCTGGACCCATACGCTATTACCCGTAATTTTCCATCCTGGCGCTGGTAAAGAACAGCACCGAGGCCCTGTTCTGAGGCATCTGTGTGGAGGCAGAACGGTGAGTTAAAATCTGGGTAGGCCAAAACTGGGGGACTCGTAAGCATGGTAATTAGCTGTTCAAGTACATGCTGGTGTTCACTAGTCCATTCAACGGGGGCCTTGGATGACAACTGGGGACCTTTAGTCTTCAGTTGGCGCGATGGGAAGGTTGGCATGTCCGGTTTTACTTTTAACAGTTCATAGATAGGTTTTGCAATCCTCGAAAAGTCTTGGACGTAGCTTCTGTAGTAGCTTAAGAAGCCAAGTAGACGCCTTATATCACCAACTGTTTGAGGTGTCTTAGTTTTTAGGGATTCTACTGCCTCTAAGTCTTTTGGATCAATCCTTACCCCTTCTGCAGATACAAGGCGGCCAACATACCTTACTTCTTTGCGAAACAGTTCGCATTTTTCGGGTCTTAGTTTTACTCCGTGCCTCTGGAGTGCTCTTAAAACTTGTCTCACACCCTCAACATGCTCTTCAAATGTTGGTGCATAGCATAAGATGTCGTCCAGGTATGGGATACAACAATTGTCCCTGAGCGAATCTAACATCTCCTCCATGCTTCTTTGAAAAGCCGCAGGTGCATTGGAGAGGCCGAAGGGTATTCGTACCCACTCATAAAGGCCCCAGGGGGTGACGAAGGCTGTGAGGTGACGTGAGCCCTCCGCCATGAAGCCCTGGTGGTACGCCTTTCCCTGATCAAGGATACTGAACCATGAATGCCCCCCCAGAGTGTCGGTCAGGTCTTGGATCCGAGGAAGAGGGTGTTTATCCGGAATGGTCTTCTGATTCAGCAGACGGTAGTCTATACAAAGGCGTAACGAGCCGTCTTTTTTTCGGACACAGACGACTGGAGCAGCATACGGTGACCTGGATTTAACAATCCACCCCTTGGCCAGGAGGTCCTGAATGTACTCCTTCACTTCGGAGAACAAAGGCTTTGGGACAGAGGAATAGGCCCTCTGCACTGGGATGTCATCTTTGAGGTTGAGTGACATGTGCAAACTAGGAATACAACCAATGTCATGAGCATCTTTAGCGAAAGCGCCTGACTCCTCCCATAACATCTTTTCCACAATGTCTTGCTGCTGTTTCTCAAGATGGCCTAGATCTACTGGTGGCTGCCACAAAGTTCTAGGGGAACCTGTCTCTGCCTGACAAACAGTAGTTGCCTCTACTTTAGCGTCGTTTTCAATGGGTGAATCTGTCTCTATCACCTTCTTAATTGCCTGGACGCTACCAATAGCAGTCTTTCTTGTTAGAACAATGTCATGTCTAGTGTGGTTTTCTACAGGCACAGCTACATAAGGTAGTTTGCCGGGCTGGATCTCTAAGAGTCCCTCTCCTAATCCTAACTGCTGCAACTGGACAGAACTCTCTTCAGGCTCAAACAAGACTAAACGTTCACTTGGGTCAAGCTGTGGTGGGACTTTACACTTTACCCAGGTTGTGCTGCCAGCAGGAATTACTGTGTCTCTGTAACCCACCCTCAAGCGCCCCTGAGCTGTGTTCTCCTGATGTGTCTGGATGAAATGTACCATTCCCTGTGCTTCATCGACTGGAATAGACAGTGCACCCCCAAGTAGCTTAGCTAAGTTAGAAGCAGCCTGTGCTGGGCTTCCCTGGATTAACACTTCCACCACATTGAACCCTATGAGTGGTGTGTCTAAGGGCACTGAGCTAATTAGAAACGGCACGTTCATGGAAAGCTCTGGGTCTTCATTGCCTGGCAAATTTACAGTTAATATTACCCACCCATCAAATGGAAGAGATTCCCCATTAACTGCATAAATCTTTGGCACTTTCCCATAGTCAGTTAACTCTATGAGCTCTGCTATCGGACGAACATTGACATCTGGAATGTATTTATTTTTCCAAGCTCGGTCTATCAAGCTAACCTGAGCCCCTGTATCTACAAGAGCGGTCACAGTTAACCCATTAAGAAGGCATTTTGTTGTTGCTTTTTTTCCTATTAGTCTTACTATTGGCTCTCTGTTGCTTACAGCGGTTTTTAGTGGCTCATTTTTGCTCTTCTTGGATTTCTGTCTCTTGAGTTTAGCTTGGTGCACTTTGGTGTTGTCACATGATTCAGTCTCTGTGTCAAGGTGGGACTCCGATGTTGTCCCGGTCACAGCTGGTCCCTCCGCAGCAACCGGCCCTCGTTTCCCGGCTGCTTTGGACGTTTGAGGCAGCCAATTGCTCTATGGCCCTCTTCGCCGCATGAGAAGCAGTGGTTACAATTTTTAGAGCCCACCTGTGAACATGTAGAACATGCATAAAGTCTCTCAGTCTTTGTTGCAGCTGGTCTAGCTGTACTGCTAGAAGACTCTTTCTTCATTTTTTCTGCGAGTGAATCTACTACTCTAGTGAGTGCATCAATCTTCTCTTCCAGTTGCTTTACTGTGTCGGCTGTTGACTTTTGATCTGCAACCTCTCTCTTTGTTAGTTTGACTTTCCCCTCATCCACATGGGCAACATGAGCACTGAACTGTTTTGCTCGGGGTGTGGAACCTAATCTCCGGTGACGCTCAGATTCTTCACTGGTCACTTTCATTGCATGTTTCAGAATCATCTCATCTGTCACTGACTGGTTCGCCAGCAAGGGCTTCAGCTCTCTTCTAATATCATTGTCCTTATGTCCGATCCCCTGATAAACTGTGTGCAAGAAGACACCTTGAACTGTTTCTGGGGTATATTTAATCTCAGAATCAGTCTTTTTGGACTCAAAAAGAACTCTTTGTTTTAGGCCAATTATGCGGTAGAGAAATTGTTGTGTTGTTTCATTTTCTCTCTGTTTGGCACAAATCAGTTCCTGGAACAGCTCTGTACTACTCCTTTCTCCAAGATGGGACTGCAGGAATCCTTTTAACCCGGCAACTGTCATGTCATCTTTATTAACTAACATGTCCTTGAAACTGCCTGGTTTAATTATTTTTAACACCCCTCTAACAATCTCAGATTCTGTAAAATTCTCTTTTAGACCCTCCTCTATCTGCCTACACACACTGTTGTAGCTGATGTCTGACATGTGATCTCCTACTTGGCCTCCCTGAACCTTGAACTCACGTCTCGGAAGATAAGGTAGGTCTTTGAGGGAAACTACAGGGCCTGGGGGAGGTCTAACATTACTTTGTGAGGTGAGTTGTTCTTGAGCTTGCTGTAGTGCAGGAGTTTTTACTAAACCTTGCAATGTCCTACCAACCTTCTCATAGTCCGAAATCATTTTAAGGAGTTCTTCTTGTGGGATGTTAAGGCTAGAGTTAGACTGATCCATGTTTACTTGAGCTGCATTGAACTGGCTGGGCTCTGAGGTAGGGTGGGGTGCACGCTCTGGCGTCCGTGTTTCCACATCTGTCTCCACGGCACTGGTCTGGTTGTCGGTAGGATTCAGAAGTTCATCTACCATGTCCTTTAGCGCTAACAATTCCCCCATCCCACTGTCCTCAGCTTCTAACATTGCCTTGCTGTAGATGAAGGAGTTGATGTACTCGAAGCTTCCTTCTGCATCATCACTTGACAGCTCTGACAGATCCTTGCCTGGTACTGGACCCACCTTTGCAGCAATCTCAAAAAGCTGATCCGGCATCAGCGCGAAAAGGCCCTTCCTGATGTCCCACACCAGGCTCTTCCTTACGCCGTCAGCCATGATGTCCTCCTCGTTGCTCTGCGATGGGTAGTTCTAAACTGGATCTTCCCTCTGTAGTGGATAGCAGCTCCTTCGCTTTACACCAACTCTCCTTGGACCATCAGCTCCGCAGCAGGTCTTACGGATGTGTGAGGATCAGCTCCATTGATGATGTGGAACCAATCCCCGTACGGGCCACCAAGAATCTGTAACCGACCCAGAGTTTGGGCCGGTAAAACAGATTAAATGTTCCTGCAAAACAGGGAAATGATGAGACAGAGACGACTGGTGAAGTTTCTCTTTGCCTCGCTTCTGCCATATTTATTTATACAATCACATGTATTTTTAATTTGCAGCATCACCATTCTCTATATACAACAGAAATAACAGTAAAACCGTCTGTGTGTTCAAGCTGCAATACCACGATCTTTACATGGGAAACAAGAATACTTCATCATTTACTCGGTTATTCTCTCTGAATGACAATTCAAAACAATATGAAATGCATGTTCAAATACATTTTTACCTCTCTTTAACTTTTAACCCAAATACCTATGTATTCTGATTGTTTTAACCAACATACCAGTGCTTGGTCTTAAATCAATTTAGCTTAGTGGCTCACAAATACATGAAAGAGTCATGTGTATGTCGACAGGCTTAGCTTTAGCTTTAACATTCTCAAAATCACTTTTCAGAACCAGTAAACAGTCGTTTTTCACTGCCAACAGCAGATTAACATTCATATTCACAATATCAGGACACAACAAGGAGCTTATTCAGCTAAACGACCCGAAATAAGTGAAGAAAGGAAACCAAAATGGCGCCCGCGGCTGGCTGGGCTTTGGCATTTTTTCAGTCCTTCTACTTCATAAAACGTAACCAATAACAGCGTTTACCCGCTGATTTATACCCCCACATTTAGCTATGTTTCTTATCAATATTTTACAACCGTTTTACTATAGTTTTACCGGTTACAAACCTGCAAAACAGGGAAATGATGAGACAGAGACGACTGGTGAAGTTTCTCTTTGCCTCGCTTCTGCCATATTGGAGAGGAGGACCTATGACCTCGCTATTCTGTCTCACTGAACAATGCGCCACCCGGAGGCTGGGGGGTGCAACTACCTCATTACACATGGTTCACTTCGGTGACAAGTCTCTCTTTCTTTTAACAAGTACTACTCCTGATGTGACCACACATTAGTGTGTCACACTAGTAATGTTGTGGAGTTGTATTTTGTCTCGCATCAATTATATCGTCGGTTATATCGTTATCGCAAATTTTCAAATATATATATCGTGATAAATATTTTTGGCCATATCGCCCTGCTCTAATGGCTTGTATCTAAAGTAACCCTTGCCTCTGAAACCACTCAGTGTGTTAAATGGATAAGGAGATGTCAAGGTTGGCGGTGCCAACAGTCAAAACATAAAAGCTGTGGGATTGTTTTAAATGTCAAAGCAAACTGACGGCCTCTGAGCTGCTCGTACGATGATCAAAGCTCCGTCTGTCACATGCTGCACCGGGTCCAGTTCACTCTTCTCCTTTGAACAGATTGTTATCAAGACGTATTAGATTACCGCTGGAACAGTGTCGGGTAACTGAGAATTCACTCCGGCCTGGACCCAGATTGAAGACGCTGAGGGGATTAAAAATTCTGCTGCTCTTAGAAATACATTTCTGAAGTGAAACTGCAAAACGAATGCACCAAAAGGTTTGATTTTCTAAAAAAAAGGACACTGTTTCAATTTAACTTTTCTCTTTTTCGCTGACCAACAACAAAACGAGCAGTAGTCATCCACAGACCGGTTGTACCACATAATTTGGTCACTGTCCCCATCTGGCAACACATCCTCTCGGCAGGTAGACGGGCAGCTAAACATGCCTCCCTACGGTATGCCGATGCTCCTAATGATGGTGCTACTGCCATTACGTCTGTACCACCACCTCCACAACTGCGTCTGAAACAAAGGCCTCCATTCACTCAAGTTAAATTGAATGGCGGGCTCATATAACTCCTGATTATCCAGAGATGAATTTAATTATTTGTCGTTTTAGAGTTCAGAGAACATTTAAACTGGCTGCGGCTTGCTATCACTTTCAAATTACGTATCGCAGGGTTTTAACCAGCACCTTGGTTTCAGGCTTCAAATCAAAGCACTTCTCTTAATTTTGGGTTAATGCGAGTTAATTGGTTTGTGCTGCTGGAGCACAACATGCAGGAAGACTATAATGATGGTGTCAAATTCAGAGAGATCTCCCTCCGAACATTTGCAGTGGTTGATGACCAACCAGTGTCATGTACAGAGGCACAAACAAGTTTCACTTCTTTTAACTTTGAGTAAAAAGGGTGAGAGTGATGGTCCTCGCTCACAAATCTGCTAGGTGTGTCGAAATATTCTCACTCTTTTGGACCACCCGATTCACGATAAAGGAAACCGGTTTCTTTTTACCACAGTATGCATGTTGGTGGATGAATCGACAGGTGGATCATGCTGTTGAGTAATCGAATGGCAGCTTTAACTAAATAACGTGAGCAGAACAGGGCTTTTCAGTCGCCATCGAGCACAGGTAGAAGTCGGATCATAAAATCTGCAACTTTTGTAAGTATTGTGATCTCAGCATGGACCAGAATAATTGTGGTAATGGTCAAGTGGTGCTAATGCAGCCTGCACAGATTCATGAGTATGAAATTTTTGAATGGAGCCAATCTGATTAACTGGAATGTAGTTCCTGGAAAAGCATGTTAATCAACTTTTTCTCCTCACAGTATCACATTGATGACAAAGATTTATTCATGTGGAACTTTTCCAAAACAAAGTGCTTTCAGATAAGCCTTAAAACACAAAATATGCAAGAGCAATGAAGATAAATGCAGCACAAGTTCATGACCAAAACCAGACTTCTTTTTCACACAGTGCCCAAAATTTCTTTTGGTATTTAAGAGTTGAAGTGGCAGAAGAGACACAAGAAAAGACTGTGAATAGGGGGGAGGCTCCACTCCCAGAGACGAGGAAGGCCAGTACGATTGTTTGTCTTTCTGCTTTGCTGAGGAGCTCGCGATCGCCTCCTGTTACAAGGGCAAATTAATTTATTTTTTTACAGCCTCTATAAATACATGTGGCTAAACACAGCATGTCATTATGTAATCCAAAACACAACCGCATTAAACACATGAAAGCAGGATACACTGCCCTAACCAAAACTTGCCCTAGCTATTGCAGTGCCACATGTTTTTATTTCCTGAATGTGCACACGCCCCACAGAAACACAAACCTGGTCAGAGAACAATGCAGCAGAGTTTAAGGTATTTATTTATCTTGAAAGTCTCTCTCAGATCTGTTGGAGATCTGTGAGAGTGAAACCGTGTAAGAATCGTGCATTGACTGAGTATTAGCTGCTAAAAGCTCATAAATGTCAAGGCCAGTTTCCTATTTATGAGTGCCTATATGCACTTGATGACGTCAGCATGATTCTGGGAAAGTGCTGATTGTTTGCTTTCATTACATGCTTTGCTACATGTAAGCACCCGTCAGAGCACTTTGTTTGTAACCCGTTTAGTTGGAAGTACTCATTAGTAAGTAATTATTTTGAAACCATTGTAATTTGTGCGGCTGAATCAACTTTTCCCCCTGTTTATAGATTAATTTGCTGCTTGTTTTAGCACCAAGAGTAGAGGTGGGTGTAGTCAGTTATAATGCTTGTTTCAGTTTGCCGGTCCAAATTCCAGATTGTCCACAGGGAAATCCATTTAACCACTGTTTTATGGTGGAAATTGCAGCGTTGATTGCTCCGGAGAGTTGAGGAGAGCAGATGGCAGTATATAGTTTACTCTGTGTGTTTTGGCACTTGAGGATTAGAGAAGGGAGGGCATCTGTGAAGTTGGCCTGCTTGGAAGAAAACTGAGCCGTGCCCCCAAAAAGATAAGGGTCCCGTCTCGACCCCATTAGTGGTGGAAAGGATGTAATCGCTAAGAAAAGGGCTGCTGGTGTACAACTGTAAGAGGCAAGCAATTGTAACCTCCAGTGAGCTACGTAACCTAATAATCAGTCTGCTGCATAATTCTTCTTCTTTTCCTGCCTTTATCAAACCCCCCCCCCACTCTCTGTGGAAGAGCTTCCAGTAATTCTGTGCCATGTGTTTATTTTGGGTATAAAGCTTTTGCAGTGCCCTATTTTCAGACCGGAGACCAAAATTTAGGCACCGTTTGGGTCTACAAACGTAAATTTGAAGAAGCAAGCCCACTAAAGTAACTAAATGTTTATTTTTTTGGAGAATAAAATAAAATTATAGTTATATTCAAAAAGCCTAGCCTTGAAACAACAGGCTATCCTGCATTTATCCTGCATCATTTTGATTATTAAACTGAAAATCCTTTAGTGACTGTGTTTGCAGAACCTTCAATATAGACTGTACATAAAAGATGAATGCATACACTGAGCCTTGTTTTGGAAATGAACGATGAACGAGATCATTACCTCATCAGGAAAACACTTCCTGATGTAAATAAAATCTTTAGGGTCTTTTACTTGCAGATGTTTGTGCAATCAGATTTCAGTCTGTGATCAACAGAGACTCCCCCTGGTGGCCATTATGAAGATGCATGTGAAATATGGCTTTGAGTCTGCATCCATCTTTTTTTTTTTTCTTGTTTTTTTTTTTTTTGCCCTACTTACATTTACTTTAAAAAAAAAAAAAAAGTTTTTCTTTATTCTTTTTTTGCCCAGATAAAAAGATGAGATCTTTTTATATTTTTATGTATCACTTTTTTCATTATTTTAGTGTTAAATTTAATACAGAACTGATGTGTCGGTGCAAACAAAATTGAAATCTTGGAAATTTCTTTAATGTGGTGCGCTCCTTTGTTTTAAAAGTAGGAAACACTCAGGAGGCTGACATCTGCCCTGAAAATAGTGATGAATCATATGAAGTTTTTCTTTTAAGTAAATTTAAAATAAATAACAGCAGGAAATTAACTTTTTTTGGATTTACACAGCAATGCTATTGGCTAAATAAAATAAAAATATTGAAGAAGAGAGACCGCTGGTATGAGCTGGACTACAAAAGCACCGATGCCTGGAAAGAAGGCAGACTACACAAATCCACAAGAGGCCCACAGAGAGAATAGATGAGAGCAGCTAAGAGAGGATAAGAGAGATGTTATCAACTTAATGCAAAAAATAAATAAATATGAAGCCAAAGCTTTCTGGAATCCAGTCTTGAAAAACAAGTCAGTTTTTAGTGTGTAGTTTGGAATTTAGACACCCTTTTAACCCATCTGCACCACCTACCACAGAGCATCAAAACACAGCATGCAGACAAGAGAAGAAGAGGAGGTAGCATCTTTGTTGTGTGCTTATATCTGAAGTTGGTTAAATGCCAATCTTTGCAAAAAACATCCTCTTGTTTGTCCTCTGCCTGAGGGTATAGCATGCAGAGGAAGCCCACCGATGCACAAGCTGAGTAACTCACTTTCATCTTCTCTGCTGTATCTTTGTTGTCTCGTGTTTTGATATGTGTCTGTAGAAGTCAGATAAGACCGTACCTGCCAGTGAAATGAGACAGTCTGTTTATTGTTTAGCCTCAGATAATATCTGCTCACTTATTGAACACTGGTTCTATTCAGGCAGCCTGTCTTGTCATATTAATCTCACACCGTGCGTTCTTCTCAGTGGAGAGTCAACAATATCTCCAAAGTTTGGATCTATGCTTCGGCCTGGAAGAATCACTGTTCTATTTTTTCTCCATTCACACGGACCTCTGCAATGAGATGGCAGGTCTGGTTCGACCGAAGTGGTCATTGACCACACAGGTTTACTCATTCCGCCAGATGTAATTTTCATGTTCAGCAGCTGCAGAAGGGGGGGGGAAATCCCTTTTTTATAAGTGTCTGCTTCTCTTCTCTGCTGGTGAGAAGAGTCGAGTCTGGAGAGAGTGTGGTGTAACCTGCCAAAGCAAACCCGCAGAAACCCGATGAGTGTCCCACTGCCGTCGCTCTGGGGATCAACTCGCAGTTCATTGAAATTCCTCTGATACACCTGGCTCGCCACTCACTGTTAAGTCTGATTACTCTTTGGTTCAAAATGAGAGACTCTCGGGCCTGAGCGCTAAACCCTGACAGACTAAACTGACGTCACCTGCAAGTGATTGAGTGCAAGAGTGTTTAACGTCACGATGTAAGGTAATTCCCTCGGGCAAAGTCTGGAGAAATGCAGACTTACGGAGAGTGGGCAGAAAGGGCTCAGAATGTCTGTGAAGGAGCCCTTGCGCGATTGACGATTTGACAGCGGGACAGCCGTAAGCCCCTGTGGTCTTAGCAGAACAGAACTATAAAGTCTGCGAGTGTGAAGTCTGGGATTGGGCAGCACACTCATTGCTACTGTGGTGCTTAATTTTCATATTGAAAAACTAAACTTCTGCTTTTTTTTTTTTTTTTGTTGAACTCTTATTTCTTTATTTTAGCTTTTCCTCTCCAGACAATTATTCCCAGCTGACAGAATCCTGTCACAGTCCTGTTGCTCTTAGTGTTGGTTATTGAACTGTCACGGTTTATTCAGCTGCTTCACTTAGACATGGGGGGTCTTTATCAGATAAGGGGGGTAGACACATGCAAAATGTGATTTCTTACCCTGTTGGAGCATAACTGGGCCTGTAACAAAGTTTTTATGAGAGCTCATAAACATGTAAAAGGTGATGAGGGAAATAGCAGTGAAGTAAGTATCCAGAAAGCTGCATCTGAATGATTTAATAAAGCAGAAGTGAGATGTATTGCAAGCAAAATGTGGTAGTGATGCGTCTCAGGTATTAAAGGCATTTGTAATGAGAATTTGACCTTATGAGTATGTGTCTAAAAATGACTATAAAACTGAGAGATGGTATCGCTGTGGTTGCAATACAGGGTATTTGATACGGAAATGTAACACAGCGCATGTTAAAGGAAACAAAAGTAAAGATTTGTATAATGCATGCATTTAAAGTAATATAAGCAAGTGTGTACAGTTGAGGGTAGTGGGGAAGTTATGTTGTTTACTTGACCGCAGTGATAGTCAAATAATGGTTGTCAGACTGATGGGAGCTTGTTAGAAAAGCTTAGTCCTGTTGGAGCGGTACTGTACATCATTTGCTTATGTTTTTATTTAAAGATCAGCAACATCTCATCTAATTGTTGCACATCTGTTGAATTAAGCCCATTATTCTTCCAAATTCCCAAATGGCTCGTGTCACACGTCACCTGCCTCTAGCTCATGCTTACACCTCTTTTACAAGCAGAGTAAATTAGTCAAATCTTTGTTAACAGCCTGTAATTGTCTTGGTTTACAAAGAGAGGAGAGAAACGCACAAAGGCCTACAGAAAACACACGTTCATCTTAAATGGCACCAAATGGTTTAGGCGTTTGTTTCTGAAGTGACGTCATTGCCTGTCGTGCCTCACAACAAGACATCTTGGTTCATTATTTTTAAACATTGATGCCGACAGACGCATCCCTCTAAAGCCTCTTATTTCGCCACTCCATTATTTTCACCGTTTGTGAATGTGAACTCTGAGGGTATCGCCTCACTTTTTATTTTGATTATAAATAATTTTTTTGGTGTATCCGCCAGCCAGCTTCCCATCTCTTTCACCTGGAATGGTCCATCTCTCAACAGGAGTCATCATGAATAGAAATGAAAATGGGGAATGGTATTGCATGGAGAACAGGTTGGCAGATGTAGGCTTTAAATAGAAGTGTTTTCTCTGTGTTCCACTCATTGTTTTTCTTCCTAAGCCATGTCAATCACAGCTACCAGAGTCCCAGAGGCCCCCGTCCTGCTGTGCTGCGCGGTAGGTAGGTAGATGGTACTACGTTTGCTGTTTGTTGGGGGAAAAGCTGCTCCTATAGGCTGTAACTTGTGAATTCCACCCATGAATTCAACCACGGAGGTTGGCAAGCAATGAGTCACGAATGACAGCTGAAGACCGATTAATAACAGGCACTTCATTAGTCTTTCACTGAACCCTTTTCATTGCCATTTATTATAGATTTGATGTGTTTTGAGGGGTTATTGCACTCCCAAATCAACCTGTGTCATTCTAGTGATGAGCTAAAGCTGACAAAAAACATGAAACATGACGCAGCAGAAGCCTGAAGGTAGGGCCAGTAATGCTCTGCACTACTTTAGAACCTAAACAGGATATTTCTATTGTTAGCCTACCTGTTGTCATAACAAAATATCAAGTTACAGTCTACCTGAGTATTGCTGCTGACCCATAATCCTTTTACGGTCCAGCAGGCTAACATCACGAAGCAGTAATCCTCTCAAACTGGTTTCTTGAACGTGTCAATGAGTTCACATAAATGGCCTCCATAGTCACCAGATCTCAATCAAACACCTTGACATGCGGTGGAACCGGAGCATGCAACTGAGAAGTTTGCAGCAGCTGTGTGATGCTTTGTGTCAATATGGACTAAAATCTTTGAGGAATGATTTCAGCACATTGTTCAATCTGTGCTGTGAAGATTTAAGGCAAGTCTGAAGGTAAAACTAGCAAACTTTAAAAAAAAAAAAGGTCTGAGTGTATATACAGTCTGTCAACATGTAGGGTTCTCATGACGTAGACAGGCCCAATTCTTCCATCTTGGACTATAGCTGGTGAAGATGTTCCCATAAGCCTCTACAGCCTGAACGAGCTTCTGCATAGCCGTGTCAGCTTTCCCCCTGCTTCTGGTTCTTTTTAGCATGGCTCCTCAGCTTGCAGTAGACCTCCAGAGCAAGAACATCCAGAATCTTGGACTGATGCAGTCCAAGATTTTAAAGCTGGAAGGCCCAGAGCCTGAGCTGAACTTTTAAAAATAATAGTGCTAGGATTTTTCAGTACTAAATTAGTCATGTTGTGGATCATATGGATGGAAAAATGGAAGTACATTTCATAAATATACTTTGGCAGGCATCAATATAACAAGATCCCCTGCCTGTCCAAGTAAGCCGTATATCTGGGAAACTGTAACTATTCAGCGTAAATCATCTGTGCTTTTGCATTTCATCAACAAACATTGAAGAATGTGAAATTGCTCAATATGGATGGAATTACGTTCGGTATTGATATAGCTACACACACAGCCAATAATCCATAGAAATGCCATATCTGTGAATGCTTAAATTTTGTCTTGTGATAATTTCCCAACACAATAAAGGGCTCTAATAACAACAAACAAAACGAGGGGAACAAAATGAGTTGAAACAGATGGATACAGTTGTATGGTACACTGGGACCTCACAATGGGTCCCAGGGTTGTTTACCAGATGGTAGCCTTGTGTAGACTACTGTGCATGTGAGTGTGAGATATTGTGTGAGTCTGATGGTGTTTCAGCAAAAATGATTCCATGAAGAAAAATATGAGCCTTTTTATTTATTTATTTATTTATTTATTTATTTTGAAAAGCAGCCAGACGTGGTGAAAAATGCAGAATGATCCGGAGCTAACAAGACAAAGAAGGCAATTTATTTTCTGTAAAGCAGCCTAATCCCACTGCTAAATTTGATTTTTAAGAGACAGCAAGATGCTCTGTCTAAAATAATTGAATTGTGACCTGCTCTGAAGCTGCAGGGTGCGCTGGTTGCCAGAGGTACTTGTTATTTTTTTTTTTCTACGAGACATTATCTCCTTAATTAGGCTGTGATTTAGACTCAGAAATCCCTCTTCGACGAGCCAAACCTTTTAAAATGCCAAAAAGCGGACATTCTCAGGAGGAAATCTTTGCTTTCCAGACCATTCTTCACTAATGACAAGATCAAGACTCTAAGCAAATACCCCAGCCTCTCTGGCATCTTTTGGGGGGGACCACAGTTTTTGTGTGGTGCTTGATTGAATGCTAATTTATTCCTTTGTTTTGTAAGTGAAAGAATTTCCCTGTGGCGCAAGTATGAACTTTTTTTTCACTAAAGAATTTTAAATTTTCTCTTTATCTGAAAGTGAAATGAGCATGGACGGTGCTAATCTTACTTTTTAATCTAATAAATGTAGTTTTGGATTACTTTGGGGATAATTTTGGGTTTGGTTTTTGCATGATAACAGCACTCTAGGGCAGATGGACGCTGCCAAGAGACATTGTGGCAGCAAATGTACTTTTCAGCTGATCTTCTAGTGCATTCTTTTGAGAAGAAGTGCATATAAATAGTTAGTTTCGGTGCTTTCTATCACAAGAAACCCAGGAAATACCTACAAAGTGTCTACTGAGGTTGTTTTTTCTAATTTCCCAATCGTCAAAACCAAAAATAGACTGGGGGGAAAGCAACAGAACTCACCCAGATACTCAGAGATAAATTTAGCTCAACATAATGCTTGCAAAATAACACCTGCACACACCTACTGACTGTTCAGCTACGCCAGACTTTTTCAGGACTGTGTTTTGGTCTTTCGCCTCTGTGACTCCATGACAGCAACAGCTGTGTTTGCCCAGAGATGTGACACAACCACAAACCTTTCTATAGCCAGGTGTGTTGTTCAGGTGTCGGTCGGGAAACCGGATGGTTAAGCACTGCCATCAGGTGCCCTCGGGCTGCTACTGCTCTCCAGCTGCCCAGCAGACACTCGGCAAACTGAGGGCTCATCTGACTTGCTGCTTCTTCTCTTACTCTTCATAATCACTTGGCAAGCGCAGGCCATCTCAGGTGCAGTCTTCTGCACTGTGCAAGAACAGTTTCACAAAATATATTTACTACCTTACAGTACTTCTCCCTGAATATTGTTCCCACGCTGACTTTTTACTTGTTTCTCTGAAGTTTCAATAAAAACAGAGGGCGGCAGAAAGCAGGGCAGATGAGCATTGTGCTGTGAAGTTAAAACATCCATGTCAAACTGGTTTGCATGATACACTTTCTGTGTAAGAGTACTTGAGCAGTCTTTGCACACTAAAGACTGTATATGAAAGATGGTTGTTGGCATTTGCTTTTGAAGTCTCAAATTCACCAATTATGCTGTCACCATCTTGGTTTTCTTGGAGGTAGAAGTGTACAAGATTGTGAAGAGCTAAAGTAAAATTCATTTGTGCATGCATGTTTAGCCCAGAGCAGGTGACTACATACTATGCTTTTCTGTTGTTGTTGTTGAAGTTGAAACCACAAGATTAGGAAATGCATTCAGCATATTTGTTATGATAAGCTAGGGTAATGGCAATTCAGTGTGATCTTAGGTATAGCCTGCTCCCTGTTTATGCTAGATCAATCCCCACCTTTCTCATTATTGGATTAAATCAGAATAGATGCCAAATTTGAATGAAAAGTAATTTGAAATCAAGCCAAAGAAACAAGAACGTGTACTGCAGTAGTCTGCAGCAGGATATGAAACCACCTTACTCTGGAATGCAAATACAGAAAATCAGGAAGCAATTATTCAGCCTGTTGTAATTTTACCCTGTTAAGACATTAACGTGCAAAAGTGCAATCCAAATTTAGCCGTGTGGAATTACTCTAATTTTGTTTTGCTGTGCTTGTAAAGATGAGTCACGTGGTTAATAAGGAAATTCATTTTATACAAATCTGTTTGAGTCTCAAAACAAAGGCAAACGTTTGAAATTGTACATATAATTGCTTGTTAAGCCTTCTGAAACACGCTGCATAATTAGAGCTTTTTTTTGGCTCATATAAAATAGACTTAGAAGTTGTTATTATTATAATGTTGAACTCTGAAAATGACTGTATTGTATATATGCTTGTGAAAAATGACTTTCTGCTATAGTGTCATCAATCTGGCAGTGTGTGTGTGGAAAGCTGTATGCTCTTCAGTTGCTGCTAGCACTTCTGCAGCTTCCTGGATGTAGTGGATCTGGCTTAACTCCTGCACAGAATATCTGTGGTTCTTTTTGATAGGTCTATGAAACCTGGATAGTCCCAGAGTCGTTAGAGCTCTGAATAAGCCTGAGCCCTGAGCCAAGAAAACACCGTAGCGGTGGCCAAGAAACACGATGGCCGAGCAGAAAGGCAGCAAGGACTGAATGGCACTTGGCTCTCTGACTGCTTCGGTCATTACATAAACCCTGTGAACAGAGAGGCAGGAAAGATTTCTGCTCTTCAAGTGTCAGTGCTCCACACCGGCACAGTGCATCCCTTTTCTTTGTGAGAAGTCCATCACGAGAAGGGTCTGCTGACACAAAACCGCTCTGTCTGAAAGCGCCACTTGTTTATCTTCTGCCAAATGGATGAGCTCAATCTACGGCAGGTTGCAAAACATACCAATGTCTAGCTACTCGGGAGGCTTTATTGGTAAAACAGAATGGCCAGGGATAGCAGATGTTAAGCAAACCATTTGGCATTGTGTTACCTGCAATAGTAGAGATGCTGTACATGTGAGGAGATAGCAGACATTCCACGGAGCACGTTGGTGGAGAATAAGAGGCTTTCAACTGCAGCTTGGGGTCAGGGGGTCACATTGTAGTCTTCTGATATAATGTCCACAAGATAAGCGGCTGTAAACTCTTAGCTCTGTACAAGATATCCTTCCTATCTATCTATATCACAGGCAGAATGTCATATACACAGTATATTCTCACCACGGAAAGCTAACTGTGTTTTCCGTATTTCTTAAAAGAGGTAAAATGGACTTTTATGCTTTCATATATACTCTTGCACATTTTTTTTCTATTTATACTATCAAATAATGAGCTTAGTGTATGTGCAAGAAATGCCTGAGGGCTAGCAGGTGGGCTAAGCCCCGCCCACCTGCTGGTAGAATCTTTTGTTTGCAAAGTTCAGTTTGATTTTATTTATACAGCTCCTAATCAAAACAACAGAAGCCTTAATGTGATTTATATTGTAAAGAGTCCACAGGATGAACTGAGGGTCTGCACCATCGCCAAGTATGAACTAAATGAGGATAATGCTGAACTGCCAATCATGCAAAGCTACTCTACTAGATCCAAGAAGAAAAGCATAGAGCTTGCAGTCACTGTAATGGGTCCCCTTAAAATCAGCATGCAACAGAGGCCCTGGCTGTAACTAATCCAGAGAAGTCGCAGCCTCTGGTGAGCACGTTATCCTGTTCTGTTGTAATATTTAAAGAGAAACTAAAAATCCACAGGCTGTGGAAGAACAAAATCCAGCTTGTTGGGTAAAAGGCTTAACTGCGCAATCAGAAAGCTGCAGGATGTTTGATGCTGTCTCAGTGCTCTCTTGTCCTCTGGCTTCTCTCTTCTTCCTTTGTATGTTTTTCAGCAGCTTGTGTGGTTTTCCAGATCCCGCTTGTATTTGGACAACGGGACGTAAGATGGAAAACAACAGGGTAACGCTGAGGTTCTGCTCAACTATAAACGGTGAACGTGTTGGAACACAATTATCATGATTCAGCTTGGTACAAGTTTGCTGTGAAATTTCAAAAAAAAAAAAAAAAAATTCAGGACAGGAAGGAAGGCCCACGGATGCCAGCACTGGGGCGAAAACAAGATTAGGGGTTAGACAAAACACAGGATCACTTCCCCCCGCTGTTTCGGCACTTCGAGCAGAAGGTACCCCATTATTACTGCTGGCCTGCAGGAACGGGATTCATTACTGGGAAACGGGACTCAGGAGAGGCTGCTGGGATAAACGCTGTAGCAGCCCTCACCACCAGCCTGCCCCCGCCGTCTCTATCTGGCTTTTGTAACAAGCATCTCAGTCTGCGGTTGGGACATGCAGATGTTTAAACTATCTTACTGCGCTTCAAGAAAAGCAGTTATTACTCAAAATCATGTATTGGGAGGATGAGTGTCTGTATGGGCTTGTCAGGATGGCTGAGGATTTGTTAGTCTGCGGGTTCTAAATAAAAGTGCTTATTTCATTAAACATTGTAGACTTAAAGCTTTAGATGAACTGGCTCTTAAGACCAGTTTGACAGTTGCATCACTGCTGTACACTACGATAGATTCATTTGAGACACTTAAAATTTGTTTGAGCTGCATCATTCAGTACACTACGTTATGTGTTTTCATTTTTCTCTTGCCGGCTTGGTAATGCAGTTTAACTGCAGATCACTTTAAAAAGTCCCTACTCTGACAAAGTGAATGTAGGCTACAAGTTCACTGTGATGGATTACATAATTAAAGATTTAGCTTTCGGTGACTAGATGAAATAAAAACCACTTTACGGCTAAACTACAGAGCAAGTCAGCACAATTTTGCTAACATATGAGACCTGCTATGACGCATGTTTAATGTGGAGATATTTGCAAAGAATGGAAAAGAGCCGCCTCGTTATTCAAGAAGACCACAGCGAAAATGAATGATGAATACCTAATTTATGTACCGCTATTTTATTTTGGCGTACTGCGAGAATCCAGTCTTTATACTTTTCCTCTAATGTGGTGCTGGTCCTGAGAAAGGTCTGCTTTTGAAAACCAGCTGACATTTAATCAGGTTTGAGTACTGATCATTACTTAACATTAATAGCAGATGTTTGGGAAATATTGTGGAAGAAAGTCATGATGGATGAAAGCTGAGGGCTCCATCTTCTAGTCACTGGTGAAATCTTTGCGGTTCCGACTTCGACCTAGCAATTTTGTGATGTTCTTTGTGTAGTTAGGGTAACTAGTCATTGGCACCACATTGATGGAAAGGGGGCAACAATCTCTGCATATGCTGGCCTAAATAACTGCAAAGAGAACCAGTTGAACACACACATACTGCTGACCTGGCTCCTGAGCAGAGGTTCTGATTATAGTCTGGATACCATGCAGTGTTTGTCCTTCATATCAGCATTTTCAAGCACAGTCTGTCTGCCTGAAGGCCACGTGCATAACTGTGGGGCATTCGAGTGTTTTGGAAGATGCACAGACATCCGCATGTTTGTGTGTTCACCTTTGACTAAATGAATAGACCCTCATGTATTTGATTGTGGAAAGTATAGCATTCAGCCTGCTGCAGGTTTTTCATCAGGGTTGGTGTTTCCACTGTACACCATCCACTCCCACAGAGCAGTTAACCTAGCAGAAAGACTGTAACCTTGATTAAAGCTCAAAAAGTGCACTTCTTTCAGCGCCTTCCTTTAGGGGTCACCACAGCAGATCATCCACCTCAATCATGTGCAGAAGAGGGCAGAGTTTATATATAGCATGTTTTAAACGACCTCTGTTGACTTCTGAGCCGAGATGTGGATCATCAATATGTGTGATACTAGAGAAAACCAAAAGAGCTGATTTGCTGAAGGTGCTCTTACTTTAAGAGGCATCTCCTTCCCTCTGATCCGGGTCAGCGTTGTTAATGAGGCAGAGGGCCTGTCTGCGCTCTAGTTTCCTGAGATAACAATGTTTATGCCTGGGAAGAAACAAAGAACAGGTATTGGTTAGGTTTCAGAATAATAATAAAAACAAACAAAAATAATAAATGCATGTAGCATGGACGCATGAAGTGGATTAGGTGCTTTAGAATATGATTGATACAGGAGTGAGAATTTTTAATTTTCTCTAATTGAGCAAATCTAATCAAATGTAAACAAAATTCAACTTTGGATCAATGGATCCAAAGAACAACTGTAATTACACAATTTCATGGCATTTGACAAGACTGGTTAATGTCAGCCATTAGCAAGACCAAATAGTTTTGCACAGCCTGTCATACAATTTGTATTCCATTGACACAGAATGTCACTTGCTTCATATAACTCCTAATTTCACCTTGATGTCATGCTTAGAATGAGCAGTTTAGAACTCACCCACAGCTGGATCTGAATTGATAATAACTGTTTTGTGCCAGAGTTTGACAGGTGAAACACGTCTGTTTTTCTCATTGATGCAGTGAGTCAGCTGGACTGATATTCAGCTGAGGAGGCTCATGTTGATAAAATCCGGCTAATCTGCTGTGCAGCTACTGTTAAAGCCTTCCGAGTTTTGCATGCAGAGGGGTTACTGTCGCAAACATTTTATGGTCAGCTGAGGGTCAGAGATGCAGCGTGAGAGTCGAGTAAGCCTACTTAAACCAGGGGAAAACAAGTTATCTGTAGTCTTCCCTTGACCTCCCATGTGCTTCTCTCAATCCACGTTGAAGAGCTGCCTTTGAAGGCATCGTGCATTACGATAGGTTGTTACTTATGTAATGTAATGGGGAAAAATGTCTTACTAAAACATGTGGCACTGTGCGTAACATGCACACACACTATATCAACTTTACAGACTGGGGCTGAAATGATCAGCGTTAGCACCAGCAGCCTTCTTTTCCATCAGAAAGCAGTTAGACATCGTTCCAGCCGAGTGATTATAAACCTTAAAGCCTTAAACCTTTTACTTTGTGCACCAGAGTACTGCAGAACTGAGCTTGTTAGTGCAGCTGTCGTGACGGGGCTACAGCGCTGACGTAACAGCCTAGAACCAGCAGTTAACTGGCGCTGTCTATTGTTTCAAATGGTAATAAGTAGTGTAACAAACTAGTATTTTGGGGTGTCAAATAGCAAATGGGATAATGTTTAATTGTCTGGTGGACTAGTCATGAACATAACTAAGGAAAAAATGTGAATCCAAATAGATTTGGACCAGGAATCTGTTTTTTTTTTTTTTTGTTTTTTTTCCAAGAGATTCTACAGAAAATTGTAAATTCAGATGCAAACTTATTGTCATGATGGGATTTAGCTTCACTTTTTTCCTTTTTTTAATAGAGTGCGAGGTTTTAGGGAAGTAAAAAATTGTACTGCTTCCTCATTAATTTTGCTGTAAATTACCAGTAATTGCTTACTTTGGTAAAAGCAGTTCTCTCTTTGGCTGCTGTTACTGTTAGTGGCCGAGCACATGATTAGATTGTCTAACACTCTTTTACGTGCCTCCAGTCCAGTCTAGTCCGGCGGGGTCCACTGTAACTCGCTCTGTAACAGCAGTTGCACAGCAGTAGTCTTCTGTTTGATAAACTCCAATTATTTGTTCTCTCAGTTATACAGTTCCATGGTTTTGTGTTGCCCACCAAGGATGGAAAAAAAATACAATTCCTTTGGGGAACTGATGTGAACAGGTGAACTCTATATATGAAAACTTTTAACTCCCCATAATAAACCTGGTTTTAGTCTAACTGATGCTATTTTTAGGGCCAATAATAATATCAGGGCTCAAGATTAATGAAAATTAGAACCAGACTCTGCAATACAATTCTTTGGGACTAACATTTAAAATATTTATGCAAATGTATCCAATTTGACTTTGCGGCTTCTCTCTGCATGTCTACCACATGCATGGAGACACAGACATCTCTGCAATCGTGTTGTCTCTGGTTTCAGACTTCTCACTGAGTACCACATCACTGAGCCGAGGGCTGAGCAGGGGCCATGTGGTTGTTGGTGGAGGTCTGCGGTGTTGGAGTTTAACGTGCCATTTAAACAGTGACCCTCCTCCCCAAAACTGTAAATATTCCTCTATCCTCTCAACCCTGCCAGCGCATACTTAAAACGGACACGCGGCCAGTCTGTTTACAAGCCCGGTCGAAGTCGGTGCTCTGTTCCAACCTACTGTGGAGGTTATAGACAGGAGAACAACAAGTTTGGCAAACTTAAAAGCATGAATAGAGTTGTTTCCCACACATGTATTAAAGCTTTTGCAGACTGTCAGAGATCTTTGCCCAGACCTGCTGAGCCCAACTGGCCTGCCCTCAGGCCTTCATCCCAGGCTAACGCATCCCGAGGAAGCTGATGCTGCTCTCTCTCTCTCTCAGTAATAACAGCCGCGCCCCTGTTTGTTTGCAGAAAGTATTTTTTCTCTCTCTTTCTTTCGTCTTCCTCTCCAGAACCCCCCGTGTAGAGGGAACTCATTTTGAGGTCTGGCGAAGTGCTGATTAAAATATTATATTCTCACTTGGAGTGAAAATGAGGGTCAAGACTCAGAATTCAAAGCTGAAGAGTGAAAGATTTTGCTCGATAAACAGACTGTTTTAAAGAAAGCAGCCCGGGGCTTTGAGGCCAATGAAAGCTTTTGATTCTTGGGAAAGTCATGTACGCTGTTTGACTCGACTCTGTCCCTAAACAACCCTATCTTTAAAAAAAAAGGCCCTCTTGTACAGTTTTGAGACTTGAACCAAATGCAAAGGCATCTGATTTTGGAAAGGATAGATATAGCGGGACTGGGTTTGTGAACTGTGATAAATCATAAATGAAGTGGTGGTAGACCTTTTTTTAAAATATACAGCTTTAGTGTTTTGAGAAGTGGTGCTTTTATGTGCCTTTTATGTCCTTTCCTCTGTATAAATGTTGGTTATGTGTCGGCATGTGGAAATATAACAAACCACAGAAGCAGAGCACCCAAATGCAATCCACCAAAAGAAACCAGGAGAGCAGCAAAAATCTGAAAAATAAACAAGACTTAATACACAAGAAAATACAAGGAAAAAATAAAATCAAGGAACATAGGCGATGGATGGAAAGGTAAGATTCTGGAAGAGCAAAGGTGATCTGGCCACTTGTGGTGGTACACTGGAAGCTGATTGGCTACTTGGACATGAGTGAGACAATTGGTATGGGCAGAAAGTAGTAAACACAATAGACGTAAGAAACAAGAAAAGGATATCAGATCATAACCCTAATAACAACTCAGCAAATACTTAAGAAACCAAAATCATGATTCATTTGATCTTGGACATATTCAAGCTTCAGTTGCTTGAGTTCTGGACGCACACATTCACCCTGTTTTCACACTAAAACCCCCACATTGGTTATCTAGTGTCTTCTACTTCTCAGCCTTTTTTCAGACATACCAGTAGCTGATTAAAGAAAACATTATTTTTTTGGTTGGAGGCCACAGGCAGCAATAGAAAATATTTTCTTTGGAGAATTAAATGTAATATTTTTCCTGACGATGATCCAGTCGTATTTTGGGGGGGATGTCAAATGATGTCTCACTCTTGCTCAGAGTTGGCATACCTCTGCCGCACCTAACGGCGACCTTGGCAAGTCGGTGGTGTCACATTAATCAGCCTGCAGCTCCGGGGCGGATGTCCTCTCTTTGATCTCTGCCATACCTGAGCGCAGTGCTGTGCCTGTCTGTGCCCGTTACCTGAGCTTGACTGGCAGTCTTGATTAAAAGACAGTGGGCATCGGTGTGCCAGTTTACCTCTTCCCTAATAGATCATCTTAATGAAGTCACTGTGCTGTGGCGAGTGGCAGGTGATTAATACACAGAAGTCATTAAGTCTGCTGTATACGAGCGTGCCTTTGTTGGAGCTGCCCTTTGCTTGTTTGGAGGTAAATCTGAGGACTAAGTGGTCGAGCTGTTGGCAGTTTGACAGAATGTATGTTTAGACTGGATCTGCACAGAGTATGAGAAAGTGGAAGTAAAAGGGACAGGCTATCTCGTGCCAAAACAAAACGGTTAAAAGGTGAACATGCAGTGAAGCCAAAACGTGTAAAGGGGTCATCCTGGGACCCTCCTATCCAGGCCCTCCTGCAGCTCAGACATTTTGTGGTGCAGTCTCCAAAAGTTGATTCTGTTCATCCGGACGTAGCGTTTTGTGCTACGTCTGGATGAAAAGTTTGTTTCAGATCAAACTAATTTAAATATTAGACAAAGATAAGTAAAAACAGAAAGTGAAGTTTCTTATTGAAGGTGTTTATTACTAAAGGGGAAAAAATCCAAACCAACATTGCCCTTTGTGGACTAGTGATTGAACCCAAACCTGATAACTGGTTGGTCCACCCTTTTAGCAGCAACAACTCCAATCAAGTGTTTGTGATAACTCGCAAAAAGTCTCATTACGGCACTGTGGAGAAATTGTGGTTCACTCATCTTTGTAGACCTGTTGTAATTCAGCCACATTGGAAGGTTTTCGAGCATGAACCACCCTTTTAAGGTCATGCCACAGCATCTCAATTGGATTCAGGTCAGGAATTTGACTAATCCACATATCTATCTTTTTTTCCTCAATCAATGAAATCATCATTTAAAAACTGCTTTTTTTTTTAATTTTCTTGGGTTATCTTTGTCTCAAGGTGTTTTTTATTGTAAAATAAAGACCCTACAATGCTACAGAGAACCCCCAACAATCAAACAACCCCCTTTATGAAGTTTGCGACAGTGGGAAGGGAGAACTCCCTTTTAACAGGATGAAACCTCCAGCAGAACCAGGCTCAGGGAAGAACAGCCATGGGGGGCTAAGGGGAGGAAGACGGGACGAGTGACACACTGTACACATTTCTCCCTTGAATACAGATTGTGAGTTTGTACAGATTGTTTGCCATGGAAGTCACTGCAGCTGTAGCTACCTCTGCTGAGCTGTTGCTGAGCAGCTTTTTGTGGACACTTGGTTTGAAACTTGAATCATGTGTTCAACCAACTAAAATGATCTCAGTTTGAGGCTTTATTTTTTGTGCATTTTAAAATAAGACATTTATCTTAATATGTCTTAAGTAGATTTGAAAGTAGCCACTTTAGTTTGGGAACCCATCACCTCTCCCATCACACAGCATCCCTTTGACCAACATTTAAAAGCTAAAGAGCAGGGAAGTAAAGCACACAGCCTGCTGTTCTGCAGACAAAGACTGTAGCCTTTGCATTGTTGCTGCCAGAGATGGAGTTTCAGAATAGATGAGTGATCATTTTCCTCCCTGCAGAGAAACTTTCCAACCACAACACACATTCCAGTAGACCGTGAAGCTCTGCTCCAGATGTAGCTTCTTTTATTCTTCATGTGGAGAGTGACGGTCAGAGGCCTGGAGGCTGAAGCGGAGCAGGATATGTGCTTTTCTTAAGTAAACACGCCCTGACACTTGGTCCTGTTGTAAACAGGAAGCAGAGAGGATTCTGGAGAGATGTCCTCTAACACTGAAGTTTGTAATGATCTTTTTAATATCATCAGTACACAAACTGATACCTCTGTTTACTGTATGTGCCTTGACTTTTGGTACATTTAAATTTTGGCTCAACATTTAATGATCTTAGAACATTCAGTGTATTTTTAATTAATCTTAATTAGGGTTTAGTATTGTGTAAAAAGTGCTTCTCCCGCAGATAATCGGTCCCAGCTGGGCAGCATTCACTCGACTCTCCAAAACTGTTTGGGGGAGGACACGTGTCTTTGCTCTTCACTTCTTAATTTCTTAACTTATTTAGATTATGTTATAAATGAACTTTAGCCTCAGTGAAGTGTGCACAAAATTGTCTGCAAAATGGTAAATGAACGCCAGATTATATCATTTGTATACAGAGAAATATAAAGTGTTTTTAAAATATGCAAAGAATAGGCCAACAGTGGCTGCTATAAGTGTGTCCTTGTATGTACAAACTTGTGGAGAGTGATGCGTTTCAGAGGGGGACTCTCGAGGCCCCTACAGTGGTGCTACAGAACATTGCATTACTTCTGTGACACTATTTGGGCTGAAGAAATTATGTGTAATGTTGAAATGCAAATACATTGCTCAAGGCATTCAGTCAATGCCCTGGACGCTCATCCTTCAGCACTTTCAGTGCTTTGCCCAGCTGGCCCAAGGTAAGAAACTGGCCAGAAAAATAAACACTATGATGATGTCAGGAGCAGAAACACCCCTTATATGGACTCGCACAGATACCCTTTTCCTTTAGCTGAAATAAAAAGAAGCACAGCAATTTGGAATACTAGAGAGCAAAGTGGGCTCCATCTCTTTCCAAAACAAACTTTGAGATTCCCAACTCCACATTTTAGGAAAGTTTGTGCATAGCAGAGTGGTTAGTCATTGCGCAATCCACTCTGCGTTGACACAGACAGAACTCTGTTTTATGGCATTTTCCATATTTCATTGCTCTTAATCTCCTAATTATGCCCCATCGTGGGATACCTCCATAGGTGTCTGTGTGGGAGATGATGAGAGCACCGGTGAGGTGGAGGAGAGTGCTAGCATTAAGCTCTGAGTGAGACTCAAAAGGAACTGGCATTTCCCCCAAGGACAACTGATAAACAGTTTGGCAGGAAAAGCCTTGCAAATGACTGCATTCCTCTTTAACCTTGTAAGGCTATTTTTACCGATGAAGGGTCTGCTGGGCAGCCATCTTTTGTTCACCCTGCGGTGTAAAACAGGAAAGCCTGGTTTGCATTGTCCCCTCTGGGAGTTTGGCCCCCGTTCTGTCTCGTGTCACGATCCGGCCGTCAGTGTTGAGATGTGTTTGTGCAATGCATCTCCGCCGCTCCTGACAGATGAACCCAGTAACTCTGTCGTACTCCATCTCAGTGTGAAGTTTGGGCTGTGCAGATATTTTAAGATAAAAATAAAAAATTAAGATTATCAGAAGTAAAGTTGGTTTTCCGAGACTATTCGAAAGCTCTCTGCTTTGATTATGAAAGCTGCTAGCCTCTGTCAAAGGGATGTTTGCACTCCGTATGTTTATATTGTGTCTTTTATTGTGTTTTCAAGGGACATTCCAGTGGTCAAAAATCCCCCCTGACTTGTCCTCAAGAGGTGAAAGGTCGAGTGCAGACTGTTTTCCTGTTGCCGTACTAGAGTCCATCTGGCATTAGGGTAGTGTTTGAGCTGTAGCGACTGGGGGATTCCTGGAAGTGAATGTGACCATGTCTGAAGAGGATTAAGAGGAGACCCTGGTTGTGTTGAGCCAGAGGTCAGTATTGCTGTTACTGTGGGAATGACCTTGCTTGTCACCACGCATCTGTCAGTGCACTCAAATGCAATAAAATGAGGAAGTTACTGTTGGATTTGTCTGGGGGACTGACTCTAGCAACCCGTTAAGCACTGGAGGGTGGGGTTGGTTTGATTGTACACTTATCTTGAAGAGTAAACAAAGTTTCAGATGAGAATAAAGAATTCATAGAAGCAGATTGTATAAAAAGTAACAAGCTGAGCATATTTTTATACAAAATAATAAAAAGTCAGACAGAATCTGTCCCAAAGCCTTTTTCACAGAGGAATTCTTGACATTATTGTGATAATTAGGTCAGTCATTTTCTGAACTTTTCAGTTTGCACATGCTGCACACAGCTGGAAATGGTTCACTTCAAACTACTGGATTAATGTGAGGGAGCTTCTGTTGTGCAACAAGCAGAGGCAGGACAAAAGACGCCCACCTGCTACTAGTGAATGCACCAGGGATGCACCAGTTGTGAAGTTCTGGTCTGATACCTACACCTGTGGCTAACAGTTGATGCTGACACCAATAATTGACTCTCTGCTTATGTTTGTCCCCAATTTTGCTTCAGAAAAAACAAGTAAACCTGTAAATGCCATTTTATTTGCTGACACACAGCAAATAATGTGAGTCGACAAGGCCAACATCAGGAAGCTGTCCTGCGGTGTGTCACTCAGCATTTTGTTTTTGGACAAGTTAAGGCCTGATTTGGCTTTATAGGAGATTTGTTCTCACATGCATCTCTCTTGGGTGAATATTTAGAGTGTGGTGAACACTTGAAGCTGTTGTTTTTGTCTCTCACTGTTAAGATGCTTAGATAAAACAATATATTTATCATCTGTATACAGTAAAAAAAAAAAAAAAAAAAAAACATACCTTGGCTTAGAGAAGAGGTTTGGCTGCTGACAAGCTGCCTGTTGAAAACACAAATGCACAAATGATTCCTCATTCCTCAACCCTCGTGCGATATACGGTTATGCAACCAACAAGGAAGTTGTTTATATGATGCAAATTTGGTAAAATGGGACCAATGTTAGATCTGTGTGCATGAAGTTTTCTTTAATTTACCAACCTTGACACAGATGGCGCATGTAAACATAGTTTGTGTCCACTTCACTTCCTAATTTCATCTGTCATCACCTTATCACAGAGCCTGGATGAGCTGGATGATGATGATGGCGGAGAGAAGGACAGGAGGGAGGAGGAGGAGCTGGTTCAGGCCAACACGTTTCAGAATGAGTCGATGACAGCTGACCCTGACACTGGCTACTTACTGGTAAGAAGTGACATGACATAAAAAGGAGTTTTGTTTTTTTATTTTGCAAATCAGCCTCAGCACAGGATGTCCACAGAGTACAGCCAGCATTTTTTCCACTTGTTATGTCTTTGAGCAGAGTATCTTACATATTGTAACATCAGTGCGGCCAAACGGAGACACTCAGAGCTCAGGGAGGCACGGGGAATGCTTAGTTTGTGCAAAAAAGCTGCAAAACACAAAGGTGTCATGGTGTTTCATCATCAATGGAAAAAGAGGTTAAAGGCAAAATGTAACAAACAAAGCAGCTGGTGCAACAGTTCCTCATAAGTCTGGGTTTTTTAGTGGTCTAATTAACTTCTTTTTTTCCTTTTCTTTTCTTTTTTCTTCTTTTTTTTTTTTTTTAAACACTTGAGATGCAAGGTGTAATCAGAAAGTTCTTTTTTTTGGAAATCAGTCCCCTCTTTATTGTGCTCCTGCTGTTTTCTCTGGAAGTCCTGTTCAGACCAGTTGCACTTGGACTTTAGAGAGACAAACATCTTCTGTGTCAAACCAGCCTGACTTTCAGGTCAGGGAGCACTGTAATGAGAACTGGGCCTCCCAGAAAATCAATGAATTTTCAGCAGAAGAGCTCACAGTCCTGCTGTTAACACCCTGCAACACTAGAGGAAGGAAGAACTGGCACAAACAGTTTAGACCACAGTCTTTGCTTAAAACTAGCTCTTCCCAGTAGCTGTGCCTCCCTGACGGTTTGTTTTCCTCTGAAATAAGTTAGAGGCATTGGATTGAAACACCGGAGCAGATCCAGCACACATCACTGAACTTCAAGTGGTTAAAAGTGTACCACCCAGGAAGTGGTACAGCGCTGACCAAGAGGATGACTTACATGGCCAAGTTAAATCTGTGAGATTTTTGGTTAGTATGGCTGGAATCCTTCCTAATCGTGCACCTTTTTACTTTTCCATTTGCGCAAAATTAAATATCTTTGAGTGTCCAGGGAAAAAATAGCAGTGTATAGACTTTATCTTGGCCTGTGAATACTTGTAGAGCGCTATTTTATAGACTAAACAAAAATAAAAGATAACTGATAATGATTAGCTTTTGTCCTGAACGTGAGTGGAAACGCAACAGGATCATCACATCCCGCCACCGCTTAGCGTTAGCACAGTGGAGCTCGGGCCAACAAAGTGAAGGGCCACATTCATCAAATTTCAGAATCTGGTTTGTGTAGAAGGCGTCTGGTTCTTGAGAGTGTGAACCTGACACTGTTGATGTCTACAAACTGAATCTTTTAATCTTGGCAAGTGAATCTGTGTTTATTTAATAGAAGTGAGCTCTTGCAGAGGCCGTCTGGTCTTTGTCTGAGTCCAGCAGGTGTTCTGTACAATGAGGATGTAAATGAACGAGTAAAAACAGAGCCTTAATAAATAATGGCACATTGGTAATTTGACTTCTGTCTTCCACCAGAACAGTAGTTCATATTCCAGTGTATGTAATTTCAAACTCTCTTCTAATGGACATGCATTGATTTTCAATATAACCTCGAGTGCAGAGAGGATATGAAAGCATCCAGCTGTGTACCGACGACTCAGACATCCTGTACGAAAATCATCTGACTGACATGATAATCGGCTTTTGAACGAAATAAAAAATAAATAGGAATATCTAATGGCTCTGCCGCTGTGTGACAGCTCGTGTGGATGTAGCGAGGAGACGCATTCCAGATGGATTGGCTGTTATGCATCAGCAGGCTTATTTTGTTTTGGGCTGGAACTGTCTGAGGCTATTTACGCGAAGCAAAGGCTTGTGCATGAAATATGTACACAAACAACCACACTAACAGGAAGACTGTGACAGCACCTGCTGAGATGTGGCCTCAATAAAAAAAATAATAATAAAAAGGATTCGACTGTTTACATAAAGTGTTCTACATGTAAACAAACAGGGAGTTCAGTAGAATCAGCTCTTTGCCACGCATCCAGTTTTGTAGAGGGGAGGACCCTCGGTTTATAATTTGGAGCAGAATATGCCCGATCATGCATGGGCTGAATCTAATCTCACCATCTCCGTATTAGCTCTAACTCAGAGCAGATGTGGCTATGCAGGAACTAACCATTAGATGTCTCACTGTCACTCATCTAAAATTGATATTTCTATTCTCATGGGGCTCCGGTGCCAGCTTGTTCAGAAGAAGTCAGACTTGGAGGAAAAACAACAGGAGGGATACAATTCGATCAGCAGATTTATAGCAGAGCTCTCAGTTAGACATCTGCAAAGATGGAGCATGTTTAAAAAAAAATAAAAAATAGTGCCGTTCCCCTTGGGCGCCATTGATCAAATTCTGTGTCAGTTCCATGATGATATACAACATCAGGCCAGGCCTCTTAGCTTGTTTCAAGATATGTGGACAAAAAGCTTTGAAAAGAAGCTCCGTTCACCTTCTGTTCAGAGCTGTTTTGCTGCTAACTGCCTTCCCAGGTCTCAGAGCATTTTCCAACCAAAACAAGCTGTATTTCTTTGCTGCTCGAGATGCTCAGATGTTTCAAATTCAGCAATGCCTCTGTTTATAAAAGGGACCCATGATGCATTTAAATTAGTCTGAGATGTGTTCACTGTGTGTGCATTAGAGCTCAGACCCACACGGTTCTTCTCCTGCACATGTATCTGATAAGTATGATAATCAGAGAGACCCAGTGCAGGCAAGTGCTCCTTGTTATCAGGGCTTACCTCCCTCTGGTATGCAGGTCCTACAAGGAAACCTGTTCTAGTGATCTAGCAGCCCAGAACCACGTGGAACATTCCTCTGGATCCTCTGCTTTTATTAAGGAGCCAGGTTCACGGCAGACAAGTTCAGCTCTCTCTCACTTTCTCTCTCTCTCTTTTACCTGGAGAAAGCATATCCCCGGCAATCTCCATCCAGCACTCTTTAAGGACCACATTTGCATTTTTCATTATCACCTTTCAACACCAAGAAGCAGTGCTGATGCAGAGCATCATGTCTGAGCAGCAGGGAAGTGTTCACAACCCGTCACATGGCGTTTCCAGCAGGAGCTGTGTTAGCAGCAAAGTGCAATTCACTGTAGAGCCTAAAATAGTATTTGATAACATTCACACCTTTGTTTGTTCAAGATTATGGCTATATGGGCCAACCACCAGTGCTTATCTCTGACAGGCATGCTCCCAGCAACAACTATGGGGGAGTTAAATTTGAAAGATCCTTAAATTTAACTTCTAATTCAGGCACTTTAGGGGGTAAGAAAAGGTCTTTTAGGAATCTGAAAGGGAGGACAAGAGGTTAACATGACTTTCTGCTACTGTTTACAGCGCTGCTTATAGGTTAGCCTTGTTTTCATCTCCAGCCTTCAATTTATGTTCCAGGTTGGCATTTTGACATCTATTTCTTCAGCTGGCATCAAAGACCCAGACAGCCAGGTGTGGTTAGCATCTTAATAAAATGTGTGAGAGGACTGCAAAACAGCTTGAGTATAACAATAGAGCGGTAAGATAAAAAATGTTAGCTTGTAATTGCAGCCAGAACCTGCAAATATCTCAACACATTGAGTACTTGCTGCTGTTTACTCAGGATCCCTTAAAATGCCAATCATGCATCTTATTTGAGCATCTCTCTCCCTCTCTCTCTCTGTCAGATTTATTGAATGCCCCAAGTAAAATTGTGATTTTTATCAGCTTTGTGCAGAGAAACCGACTGAGCCCTGCGCTGTTTGGCGACTGGCTGGAATGCCAGAGATCAGCTTTTCATGGGCAGAGATGCTGATCCTTGAGAAATGTTCTCATTTTCTTTTTTCTTTTTTCTTTTGAATTTAATGAGCTGCCAAAACATAAATCTGTGACCACAGCAGCTCATAAATGTCCAAACCAAGACTTTTGAATGCGTTTCATCACAAATTCCAACTGGTGTTGAGTGTTGTGGAGAAGGAGCAGGTTACAAAAGCACAGAAATAAGTAGAGTGCTCGATTCTAGTGATAAAATGCTCATTTCTACTGTAGATGTTTGTCTCGGTGTATTCTTGGTAAGCGTTGCGATGTGGGTTGTAGGAGCTGACGCTGGTGCTTGAACATTCTAAATAAAGTTACACAGGCTTGTGTTGTGCGCAGTGAAGTAGTTGTACATTTACACTGTCTTGCAGACTCGTATCCCAAGCAGGTGGTTCACAATGCTCGGTGTGGTTGCGGTAAAGTCAAAGACAAATACTGCATCAGTGCAGAAATACTATACATGATTAAAGTTTAATTTTAAAAGCAACCCTTTATTCCAACATCACAGAGTAAAACTTACCAACAGTATTAAAGGTCCTGGAGTCGTGTTATTGTAATGTACTGTTATTTTAATCTGATCATCTCCCGCACTGCTGTGATTACTCATTAAATATTCATATTCTTGCAGATAATTAATGGTGACATTTAAATTGAATATGTTTATCAAACTTGTTGATCATCCACCAAAAAGACGGAAGATATTTATTTATTTTCTACTATAGCAGGCATAAAGAAGAATATTGGTAGAAATAAATAACTTGTTCCCTCTGTGTTACTGACTAAAGCTGTCTGGAGTACTTAGACTGTGGTGCAGGATCGCGAAGCAGTGCAAGGTTCTGACAAAAGAGCAAATGATTTAAAAAAAAAAAAAAAAAAAAAAAAAAAAAAGCAACAAGCAAAACAGTTTAATATATTTATAACCTATAGCTCTGCAAAAAATGAAATTCAAACCTCATATTCATACTGATAAGGCTCGCAGGGTCTCACTAAAAGTGTCGTCATTCCTGGGTTCATCTTCTTGTACACGCCTAAACTTGTGAATGGGATAACTTGAGAAGGAGGCCACGTAGGAGCCTTAAATTGATACCATAGACGTATCTACTAAAAAACATTTGGACGAGTTCGACTCTCACTGACCTTAACCTTGAGGTCAGAGGTCACATTTCCTGAAGTTTTGTGAGTGCGATAACAAGGTGACGTAGGATTTTGAAACTGATGCCATAGGTGTGTCTGAGGAGTCTGAGCGATACCATTGGCAGCTGCCACAATTTCTTTTATTTTTTCTTTACTCGGGCCATTCAATAAGGTGTCGCTTTGGCATGCTTTGCATTAATCACTACAAAGTTACAGAGGGTGTCACCTGCATCGAGTTTTGAAAAGCCACACCTGAGACTGCATTACCCTGTGTGTTTGCTGCTCTTCAACAAACTGCAGGAGTGATGTCACATGGTCTCGCTTTTTCTCTAACCCAGATGTGCCCTGGTACAGTGTAGAGTTTATTTGTACGCCAGCGGACCTGATGTATGAAACTCGTGCCGCATCGCCGGATTGGATGAGCTGAATTTCTAGGAAAATGGAAAAGCAAATGTTCTTTACTAAAATCAACATTCGTTGGACACCATCAAACTGTTTCTAGGAGGGTTGCATATTGTGGACATCTAGAGTTTGGAAGTCAGAGTGTAAACTCACATTTACATTTAGGTGTGTGTGTGTGTGTGTGTGTGTGTGTGTGTGTGTGTGTGTGCTTGGCTGACAGAAAAATAAATGGTTTTTCCAGAGTTGAAGTAAAGAATAATGGCGATTATAGCTCCATAAACAGCGATGGATAATTTGTCTTCTGACCATATTCAGATCAAACAGAAGTATAAAAAATGAAGTTAAACTAAACTTTCTATAACACTGTTTTCTGAGGCTTGTGTATTATAGTTAGAAGGTACAGCAGTAGAATAGCATCTGTCTGCCTTAGAGTCAACTATTAATGAAGAAGGAAGAAGATCAAACAGCTACTGTAGACTTGGCCTTTTAGGAGCAGCTGTGGCTGCTGTTGGCTTACACACAATCCTACAAAAAGACAACCTCCTATTTTAATTTGCTCTTAATTCCAGGTGCC
Organism: Aulonocara sp. 'chitande type north' Nkhata Bay; assembly: GCF_057382095.1. Lineage (NCBI taxonomy): Eukaryota > Metazoa > Chordata > Actinopteri > Cichliformes > Cichlidae > Aulonocara > Aulonocara sp. 'chitande type north' Nkhata Bay. Next base: position 26,074,027 of record NC_141360.1, on the reverse strand, counting down.
ACTTCAACCAGGCCTCATGCTAAGATGTGCTTTTATTTAGTTAAAGGCCGATTGTTGCTACATTTTGCCCTCTTACTCTTTTCTATCTTTGTAAATCGATCCAGGGAAGAGATAAGTTGAGGGATTTCATCCACAGGTAATGGATGATTTGTCAGTGAGGCACAGAGGCTGCTGTATGCTGAGAGTCAGACAAAAGCCGAGCTCTGACTGATAGATTGCAGCAAAGCCAAGGCTCCTCAATCAAATACGGGACCCTTCACTGCACAGGACCTTAGGAAAGAGGAGATGTGTATTCATCTCACACACACTTCATTTTTTCCAGGGAATCGCTTCTTTACCAAAAGCGTTTTTTATGGGGAGCATCACTGCTGCAAAGATCTAAACAACCTTTAGATCACACAATAATTGAAGCAATAAGATAAATATACAACTACATGTTCCAAAAATGAGATTGCCTTCCACCTCTTGGGGCTATGGGGCTCCTCCTGAACTATTAAATGCAACAAAGCCTATCTATATATCAGCTCTGCAGTTGCAATTCACAAAGGTTCACAGACAACCTAAAGGCTTTCTATAAATGCCACCCCTGATAAATTTCTCTCATCCTGTAGATGCCTTTTTTTCTTTTGGTGAACCAATACAACCCAAAGGCAGATGAACAAAGCATAATGATGACACCAAAATCACCCAGATGTCTTGCCGTTTCTCTCTGAAATCATTATTACTGTAGAAAAGTCAACTTCTTTTCTTAAAGCAACTCTTGAGTTATAGTTTTTGGACTAGCAGCATTTATCTTTCCTTTGTTTGTTTGTTTCAGGAGACTCCAAGATCTGGAAGCGGCCGCTACAAGAGGTGAGGCTCATATTTTCTAACCCCGACTGAGAGTGGAGTTTATCTGCCATAACATCACTAGTGATATGTCAAGGGAAGCACCAAAGGCCAGGATGAGAAAGAGCAGTTTGAGTAATTAATTACGAGAGCAGATTTCCTCCGAAATAGTCCGAGGGCCTTTTTCCTCATGTGTCACTGTTGTTGTTGTTTGTTTGTTTTTCCTGCTCTTCAGTGCTGCTACTGTCTTGCTATTATGGTTCAAGAAAGATGATGCGTTTGAACTCTGGTTGACAGGACACCATCTGGACCCTGGACACTTTGTCCGGGCCATCACTTCCCTGCTGTGGCTGGCAGGGAGTGCTCAGAGTAAATGATTTGCTTTGAAAGGTTTTGGTTCTAAAATGAGAGGTGCTGTTTGGTCAAGTTTGCTTTGGCATTTGATAAATGGCTTTCAACCTTTCCTTCTCAAACAGCCTAAAAAAACTCTTTCAGTTTCAGTTTGGACTGAAACCTCCTGGGAATAGCTCTACTTTGAGTTTTCATTCATCTTACTGGTTTTTGATGTTCTTTCTAAACAGGTCATCAAAATTAGTATTCTTTTAAGGGAGGGGCTCTTGAAACGATGCATTTTCCCTTCATTTTCCATGATAATGAAGTACATCACAGAAAATTGTATCATTTAGAGTTGACGTCCCTCAGCGTGAGTCCGCCATGCATTTATTTTTCATTATTTGCAACTAAAGTGAGCGGTTGTGGCCAACCCTGACAGTCAGGTTCACCAGCTGACATTCAATCTGGCCATGTAATTATGGCTGCTGCTCTCATCAGCTGGGTTAGCCTCACTTGGACACTCAGCTGTTCCGCTACGGATAACCCACCAGGTGGGCTGGGCAACACAAGATGGCTGAATGAACAATTTAAAAACACATGTGGCGCTCTGATTTACTTCCCTCTCAGACCATTTGGTTTTTTCTTTTTAAAAACTCATAGTAACATGACACTAAATTTAAATCTGATTTGCAATCCAATTAGCTGCATCTCATTTATCATATTAATTTGCCTACTAAGATAAACAATATAACAAAAAATGCACGTCAGAGCATTCTAACCTACCATGCATCTACATTTTAAATGTAATGATTTTACCTTTTACTGTCTAAAATCCAAAAACCAGCATTATCTTTCCTCGTCAGTGTTTTTGGAGCTTCCAGATGCTTCTTCCGAATTTGAATCAGAGCCCTTTTGCAGCTGACACACATCTATGAAAATAATGTGAGAAACAGCCACCAGGTCAAGGCTGTGTTTGCTAAAATTAACTTGTGGAGTGACACAAATGCCTCCCTCTGGTATGCACCCACCTGCTGAGAAGTCGGAGAGAAACACAGAGCAGTCTGAATGCACCAGGGGTTTTATTTTATTTGGGTGCAACTAAAAGAAAAATGGAAATGTGTTTACATTTAAGCATAAAAGAGAAAAACTAAGTAACTTTTTTTTGAGTTGCAAAACTAAAACACTATCAGTCACTAAGAGTTTTCAGTGGAAAAATCTCCACAGAAGACGATGATTCAGGTCAGTTGGGACCATGCTTTTGACTTGTGTTTCATAAACTGACAAAAATCCTGTCTGGCAGGGCAGGTCTGCTCCAGGTGCTGTGTGTTATGAATAGAGATGGCACGATACCACTTTTTTATGTCCGATACCGATACCGATATCATAAATTTGGATAGCTGCCGATACCGATATGAATCCGATATAGTGTTTTTTAATCAACAAAACTGTTTTTTTAAATATCTTGCTGCATTTTGTATAAGTTCATACTCAAGTTTAAAACAACAACTACACTAAAGCTATTCTGTTATACCTGTATGCAAAAAAAAATATTTCATAGTTCAGCAATACTGATCAATCTAATAAACTTAGACCTACACCATCCTCCCTATTCTGGTATTTTAAAGAGTACTTAGCATAAATATTAAGCAGCCTAACTAATAGGGTTCCAACTCCCAGCAACAACAAAAATAAATAAATAAAAAATAGGGAACCAACCCTCACGCTCCACCTCATGATGCTTAATCGACGTAACCAACCTTAATTTGATGCAGTGTGAAAAAAAAATGCACAGAAATCAATTATTTTTCAAGAAATATTAAATAGATTCAACATCTTTCTTCAACAAAATTGCAGACTGCACAGATGGTACCTTCCCAAAGGAAAAAGTACTATAGCTTACTAGGGTATATATATTAGACTTAATAGTTACTATATACAGTAATGGACTTCTATTTATTTTGCATCAAATTAAAACTTTGGGTGTCAGATAATTATTTATTAAAAGCTAGACATTTTAAATGAGAATAAGAAAGAAAAGTATGTCTTTGTGCCCCCTTTTCCCTGTTAATGCCCTATCGGCCCCCCTGGCTAAACTTTGCTAGATCCGCCCCTGCACAGTTACCAGCGTCAGCTACGTAGAAAAAGATCCTCGAGTAGAAAGTAATAATAAATAAATTCTAACAACAGCTGATCAAGCTTAAACATGCTGCTGTTGTTCAGCCGCTGGTTTCCTCTTTCTGGTGCAAAGTGGGCCAAAAACAAACCAGAGAGACGGACTCGCGACAGAAAAGCCGATCAGCTGATCGTTAAGCAGTTTCATGATTGAAGTAGCAGCAAGAAGAGGCAGTCGCTCCATATATCGTTTGTTAAGCTTAATGCAGGAATGCTTTACAAACATTCAGAGATGGACTTACACACTTGCTTTACTTCTCTCGGGATAACTTTGTCGGAGATGAAATGCCGGGTTGCTAGCGAAGCTCCAAATGCTATCCAGACCACCGACAGGTCCCGCATGCCACAGCCGCTCTATCACGTGATGCATACTGCTCCGACGTGCTAACGTTCTGAGGCGAGTTACGGCGTGTTGCAAGTTTTGTGAGGTGCTTTCGTGATATTTAATGGATCGGATTACATTTTTTATTTTTCTCCGATATCCGATCCAGTAATTTAGGTCAGTATCGGACCGATACCGATACGTAATATCGGATCGGTCCATCTCTAGTTATGAATGAGGGGCAGTACTCTGGTGGTGACAAATCTTCACTGTCTAAAGTGCTGTCTTTCTAAAGGGGGGAAAAGAATGAAACTACATAAGCAGGGGACCTGAAAGATTGAAGATTTAGAAACCAAAGCACAACCAAGCTGCCTCTGCCTGCCTGTAAACCCAGCAGCCACTGAGATGACTGAGGAGTGACTGCATCTGTAAACTAGCAGCTCAAAGCAGCTCTGCATGGAAGCTGGCTTTATACTGTCTTGCTTTAAAGTAATGAGAGCATTACTGAATCCAGTGTGCTGTTGCCTCCAGTGAAGTTTTGACTCATTCCACACATTGACACTTTTGTTTGTGGGGAGATGTTATTATACCTGTGACTGTTGCTGTTATTGGTGCTCTTGTCTGTGCTTTCTCCTTCCCACCTGCTGAGGCTCACAAGAATGTGCGATTGGCTTAGCCTCTCTCTCTAACTCCCCCAGACCTCAGCCTGTGGGGTGCTAAAGTGCCACGGTGTGATATTTAGTGAAGAGGCTTTGGATGTTTAGGCTTGGATTCAACACCCACTGTGCATCTTGGGGAGTCCGTGTATTTGCGATGATTGTGTGTGACTCTCGTGGATCTTTTTTCCGGGACATCATAGCAAAGGCACGAATTGCACAATATCCGCGCCTGTGTGCTCGTGTGCACTCACGCTGATAAAGTTGCCTTGAAGAGCCACAATGAGAGAGACAAATGAAGTCACCTTTATCTTGCAGACGAGCGTCAGCAAGAGCATTTCAAGGACTCCTCTTGATCAAAAGCGCTGGCCGCTGCAATGTTGGCTCTGGGAGAATGAAGGAAAATAAGATGCTTGTTCTGTAAATGTCAAGGTACACAAAAATACTGCCTGTGTGTGTGTATGAGAAATGGCACTGCTGCTTCAATAGAGGAAAGAAGAATTTATATGTATGAGCAGGATTTTAAGCCATTTATGTCATGAGACCTGTTTTTGTTGTACCTTTATTCAGTTCCAGTTCATGCCAAAATAATCTTTGATCTATCTAGAGGAAGTAAAACCCTCAAGGACTTCTTTGTGAACTGGGAGAGGATTATGTAGGGTAGACTTTGGTTTATTTGGTCCATATCTCTTTTGCTTACACCGTGGCTACTTTGGAGATCTCCCGAGGAAATCAGTTCAACTGCTCCCTGGACTTCACTTCACACCAGTCTGCAAAATGCAGCCTGGTAGCAATGGAGGCAGGTCAGCAGTTGCCCTTGCAAGAAAGGCTTTGCAGTCAGAAACATCTGCTACCCTTGTAGCAGATGTTGTGTCACCCTCTTTTTATTTTTTTTCATTTAGATGGAACTATATCAACTCCCGGCCCCAGCACAAGAACTATTTAAAGAAAATGCTAAAAAGCCTCATATCCTGAGAAATCTCCCAATATCATCCAGCAATATCATGTTGCTGGATGCACTGGTACCTATGAAACAATTGGACCAAACATAGTGGAATTATTCTGATATGTTTAGACTCAAAAACAAGAACATTGTAGGAAAAGTTGGGAGGACATCCTTATGCAGAAAACTCAAGACTGCTGTTTTTAGACCTGCCAGCCAGTGAGTGCTGAGACTACAGCCTTATTACTTTCAGATATGTACTAAACATGCCAAAAGGAAAAACAAAAACAAGAAAGCCGATCTTGTCTGGTTACTATTACTTTTTTTTTTTTTTTTAAATATTGGCATTCCATGAAACTGAGCACTGGAGAAAAATAAACAAATTTAACAGTTTATACTCAGTTTCCACTGCTGCTTCTACGATTTCAGAGTTAAAAGTACTTGTTAAAGTTGTCTAATCATGCGGACTTCATATCTGGCGGGTCTTAAAGAGTACAGATGGTACAAAGGAGGTATTGGTCCTGTGTCTTGCCAGCAGCTTTCCTGTCTGTTTCAGCTGTAGAAATCTGCCAACCAGCCCCTTCAGACAACACACTGAATCCTACAATCTAAGTTTTTTTATTTCCAGGGAGATTATATAAACCTGTCATAGTCTCTTGCTACTGGGGAGTGGGAGTAGTTGTAGTTATGAGGTATAGAGCCAGCATTTCATTCCCAGTTTCCACTTCAATAATTATTGGATTAAGGTCAGTAAGGAAATTGACTGCACATGAATATTCTATTCCCAGCCGCCCCAGACTCTGTCTCTAAGCACTGAAAAAATGAAAACGAGATAAGTTTAATGTTCTGTTTGAGCTGCATACAAAACTTCAACCCCCCACCCCCCCACCAGCTTAACAGCAGGGACGCACAACTTGCCACTGCCATTCCTGAGCCTATTTGAAGTTGTAATATATAAATTGTTTCTTAATCAGAATCCTTTTTATACCAAAGTTGCACATCCTTGATGGCCTTCTCCATTAAAGGAATAAAAAGGGAGAGGGGCTTTAATAGTGCATGCCTAATTGAAAGAGCAAACACGCAGAAGGTATTCCCCACCTGCTCTTTTGATGATGGCTGTGTCATCCCTATTGAAGTTTTACAATGTGGGTATGATTCATACCTTCAAACGGCCTCAGTGTGAATACACTACTGGACACTTTGAAAAGTAGAAATCAAGCACAAATGGTACTCTTTTTCTAACTTTCCTTTTCTTTTGAAGTGTGGCCATGTATAATGTGAAGTATAAAATATTTCGATGCATTCAACTTACAGGCTCAGCAATATTGTGTTTGTTACTAACAGCTTTCCACAAATGGGGTTGGAGGAGGACACCGGCGGTAACAGCCGACAGCGACACAACCGCCACGGCCGAGATGGAGGAGCTTCAGCACCTGGAAGTCTGGAGAAAAGGATAGAAGACCTGGAGAGGGTAAATAGACTGACCTTTTAACAAGTCATATTACTAGTCGAACCTCGTCCACATAAACATAACCCAAATAATATTATCATTTAATTAAATGCTGCATTTCTTGATTTATTGGAGTTGACTTTAGAAAAAAAAAGTTAAAATTTGCTTTAAAACTTAGATGTTTTTATTTCTTAAAGACACAAAAGTGAGTAAATGTAAGCATCTGCTCTGATTCAGATGAGTCAGAATACATGTGTTGGCAGATTTTATAGCTTCCCTGCAGTGATAAGGTCAACACCTGTTGTTCTTGGCAGTCCTTACCTATCAAATGAGCTTAATATTTACTGACAATCTGCTGATTTTTTTGCTGTGGATTACTAGAGTTGATCTAATTCTTGAGTATTTAAAAAAAACATTTTTTTAAATTAGTTTTAGTTAGTTTTTTCAGTCCTTCAATTTATTTCTTCTTATTGTAGATGGGGGGGGGGGGGGAGTAAACTTGCTTGTGGTCATGGTTGGTTGCCAGGTGGTTATTGACCAATCTTTAGGCTTACATGGCTAGGGCTTTACCAGATGGTTGCCAAGTAGTTTCAAAGCCTGAAGATGGCATATCTGCCACAAGGCCAGGAAGCCTAAGTGCGATGTCCGAATTATATTTGGAAATGCAGCTGTTTAAAGCTTGATTGGTCTAACACAAAAGTTGATGCACAGGTTAGATGCATTACAACAGGACTTGTAATTGTTTGTTTAAAAAAAAAAAAGAAAAGATCAAAGATCAGCGATTGAGAGTAAAGCTGAGCTTCTAGACTTTTCTGGGTGTTACTAAAACTACGTTCATCCCCACAGAACACCATGGAGATCTAAAATTGCTGAGGTAATATCAGTTATTGACATCTATCAAAATTCTATAGCGTCTCAGTGAACCGTGAGTCAAGGCTGTATCTTTTGGCCAACTTGAAAGCCTCTATCAGTAGCACTTTGTTAAGATGAAATTCCACTTTGAGTCCTTTGTGCAGCTGCCCAGGTTCTACATTTTCTGGCTGGAAACTGTGGCTCTGCACTTACAGAAATTCTCCTCAGTGTTGTTGAATAGATGACCTTTCTCAGTACAGATATGTCTTTTCTTCCTGCACAGCTCCCATCAGCCACTCAGCCTCTCTCTGCTCCCACTGTAGAAAAGTCATACCTTCTGTGACTTCAGCATGAAGTGGTTTTGTCAAATGTCCAGAAATCATATTTCACACATATTTTTGTCATTGTTGTTTATCTCACTTTTCATTCCAGATGCAGGTCTGCTCATATAAGACAGCTGCACCTAAATCTCAGACTTCACTGAGACTTCAAGCTCTCAGTGGGTAGCTGCGGGTGAACTGTGGGGCTGTGTGGGCAGGGCACGCAGACACTTACCCCACAAAGGGCCTACAGCTGTTTTGCCCTTTAGGGCCCAAAATGAGTATTCAGTGAACCATTCCACAGTGGGTTTACTCACAGAAATCCCATGCGGGCACTATTTAGGCTTGTTATTGTGGAGCCCATAGCAATTTTGCCTTTTTGGCTCAGTGTGGGTACCCACTGTAGGTAGCCCACTGAAAACCCATGTGGGGCCCATTTGGGGTCACCATAAAAATTTTCTTTGGGCAACTAGTGTGTGTACCTGCTGTGGTAGCTTTTTGGTCTAAGTAGCTCTTTTTTGTTTTGTTTTTGTTGATCTTTGAAGAACATTCTGGTCAACGCTTCCTACCAGTTGGTGGCAGTAATGTACCATGGGGCACATGTGGGCCCTGGATGGGGCACCACTAGGGCAGCCAAAGCCTAGAGTGTTGATATACAGTGGGCCTAGGGCCTCCTTTTACGGCCCCTCTCTGCTTAGTCTGGACAGCCCACAGTCAGCTCACACTATGGACTGCCCCACAGTCCGGGGCCCAGATGTGCCACATTTTACTCTGGTGCAAGGCCCACTGTAGGCCATGTGGGTCTGCCCACAGTGGCTGCAAACAGGCCCTAAAGGGGTTGGTCATTAGATCGCAGGTCCTTGCTTAAAAATAAGAGATGTTTGTTAAAGACTGTATATATCTTTTCACAGAAAAGTTAGAACTTTGATGATTAAGGACAACCAATCTCACTGACGTCTTTCAGAGCATTTTAGGATTATTTATATATGCTGTCCTAGAAAATAGAAAAAACATTGTCCACTTTAAATAATTCACTGAATGATTCTTACATAAAAATGAGCAACTTAGAAAGCAGAACCAACATCATCCTTTTTGGTCCCCATAATGCTTTGAGCAGATGTAATATTAGCAAGCAAGAAACATCCTGGGGAAGTGAAAATACAATGAAAATTCCATATTCAACCCATATTTACAGATTTTTTTTGATACCCATACTTTACAATGTTCTGGGGCACAGTGTATTTTGTGCATTATGGTTTTTTAATGTTTGCACAATGGACAGTATTCCCAAACGCTGTTATTGTCAGATGACAGACATTCAGAATAAAAGAAAAGGAATTTCAGCTGGTATTGTTGTATTTTATGAAAGAAATAAGACAAATGTTTGTTCAGGTGTCTTTGAGAGGAGATACAATGCTGCACTTATCTATGGTAGCTTTAAAAGTCATATTATGCCAGCTTTGACTATTGCCATCTACTGTAGCTGCATAATACATTTTTTTTATTTAAGCAATTTCATGATTATCTGGAAGAGCCAGAAAGTGAAACTACAAAGTCCTGGTTTAATCTTCATTTCCATGATAAAATAGCAGCAGTTTGAAAATGTGTGCACATTAACTTTCGGTTTATGATGTGCATACAATCGTCTCTCTCAGGAAGGCACAATATCCATTATTTCACTGTGGCTGTTAGAGGAGGCGGACAAGAACACACTGGCTTTTAAGTACAATTTGAAAATAACACAAAAGTACTATATAAAAGAAACTATTAATGCATTGTTCACTGACAGTCTGCGTGGATTTATTATTGTGGGTTTTTGAAGAGTCTGTGGAAGTGGGAAATAGAAAATTACATACATTATTGGAAAAATGTCATCTTACAAAAAGTCAATGCAGTTGACTGTTCTTGACGCCTTTTTAATACCAAATGTTTCTGCTAGTAAAAATATGGTTTGAATAAAGTAATCTCTTTCAGTAGACCAGTGCAGAGGCTCGTTTCGTTTCCTTTTTTTATAACTGGTAAATGTAGCTGCTTCACTTTTACTTTTACTCTACACTTTTGCCTTTGTAAGATCCAAATAAAAAGCAGTCGCATGTTTTTCAGAAACTGATTTTAAAAATACAATTTAAAAAAAAAAAAAGAGAGAAAAAAAAAGCTGAGAGTTGTGCAACATCTGGCAACAAATAAAGTTAATTAGTAATGTGATTAGGTATAAAAGGAGCATCCCTGGGAGTTTTTCATGAGTGGAAGGAATTCAGTTTTATGAGTGGCTCTGATGAAATAGTTCATCAACTTTAAAAAAAAAATCCACCCCTCTGTTTTATTCTTTGCCCGTGCAGTTCAGGATTGCAGGTGTGCTGGAGCCCGATCCAAGCTGTATGACAGGGCAAGAGGCATGGTGCAATCTGGCTGGTAGCCAGAGCTGACAGAGAGACAATCATTCGTACTCTCATTCGCTCCCGACACCCAATTTAGAATCACTAATTAACCTAACAAGTATACCTTTGGAGTGTGAGGGTAAGCTTGAATACCCAGAGAGAACTCACCCAGGCGCAGGGAGAACATGCAAAGGGTGCTAAGAGAGTTTCATAATATCATTAAAGTCTGAGTCTAAGAATCCAGAGTAATCTCTGTATGCATTGGCCATAAACTGTGAGTCTGCAGGTGCTGCTGCTTTAAAAATAGCCATGCAAAATCGCTGCATGGGCTCAGAATCACCTATGAAAACCTATGTTAGTGAACCTAGGTCCCCACTGCACCAAAAGAAAGCAGTTTCATTTTAGCAACCCTTAGTTTTCCAGCCTTTTGTTGCCCCTGTCCTAACTTTTTTTTTTTTTAAAGATCATTTTCATCATCAAAATGAACTAATATATTTCTGGAAACACTAAAATGTCTCGTTTTTAATCACTTGATATGTTTTCTATGTTCTACTGTGAATAAATATGAGTTTAGAGATTTGCATCATTGCAATCTTTCCCAATTTACTGGATTCGGGTTGTATTTATCTTGATTAACTTCATTTTGTTTTCCCCTTCAGACAGCAATGCTCCAGGGCAACTGTTTCGATGTATGAAATTCCAAATCTTGTGTAGCTAAACTAATTACAGGGCAGATTTCCTGGTACACCTTAATGCAGATTCCACGCACTGTTTCTTTGTGAAAATATTTGCCTTTCATGTAACTATGTGTGCAATCTGTGTGCATTTTCAGGAGCTGGCCAGAGAGCGTCAGGAGAACGCCAGGTTGCTGAAAGCCTACCAGGACAAAGATGATCTCATTGGGAAGCTGAAGGAGGAAATCGACTTGCTGAACCAAGTGAGCACAGCCTACATAATTTTCTGCTCTGATGTCTGATATTTTGAGTGTTCCTTTGTGTTTGCATGCGTGGGCGTCTTGTGGGGGCTGTAATCATCATCTGGCATTTTACTGGCCTTGCGTGTAATAGCTATGTGTTTTTCTACACTGATTATTCTTGCAGTCTATCAGAAGCTGGACATAAACATACTTTTTTAGTTTTGAATTTATATAACTTGAAACACAATGGGGGGAACTTACTGTAATTTGCAATTTAAACACTCTGAAACACAAGTAGTTGAAAGTATTAAAATTTGTTGCTCCGTGTGGCAGGTAGGTTCATATGTAACTGATTCGTCAATCATGGTGTCACCACTGAGCTGTTTTTTTGTCAGCCTAAATTTGAGTCGTCTTGGATGAACAGTGAAGGATAAGCAGTCCTCTTTGGCTTCTTTCATTCGGTTTATGCAAGTAGTTTTTGTTGAATACAGCAAAAAAGAAAGAAATGATGAAGTCCACTGAAAATTACTTTTAACAGCTGTGTTCACGCTCTTTATCTGCATCATGGGGTTTTTTTGGACCTTTCTGGAGAACGAGTCTGAACTGGGCCTTTGCAGTTCAAACCCCTTTGAATTGAAACTTCCAAAGTGATTTTTTTTACTGTGTCATTTAACAGTCAAATCAAAACAGTAAAATGCAGCCATGGGCCAAACTAGATGAACAGTAAATTACAACCTAGCCAATTTCAGCCAATCACTGTGGTATTACAATCAGCAACCATTTATTATAAAGTGACTTTCACAGTTGGGCTCCACATTCAAAAATGAAATTGAAGTTCACGTTACACCTCTGGGTTAACTTTGTTGATTACAGATTTATCTTAATTATTGAGTTGCTTTTCATGTTGCTTGATAACCAGTCTACTACATAGACACCACACAGGAATGTATAAGGCTTAATTATGTTTGGATAACAGTCCATTGGTTGATAATATAATTAATATTATGGCATGCTGTTTAGTTGTTTGGAACAATCTTTCCAAATACACTTCTAGTATTTTATTTCACTCTTACTTTGACCTTATTAGTAGGTGTATGTCTGTGTTTTGCATCTAGGCAGTTTACAAAGGTAGCTTGCTAACTAAGCTCACTAACTTTAGTAACCTTAGGCAATCCACAGCTTCTCATCTCATTAAGGTAACATCTGGCTCTAAAAAATAAACAGCATAGCAGTGACTGTCTATTAACTTTGAGAGTTCATAAGAATAAGACCCAGTGGGTGATCTTACTATATCCAATGTACACTCTGGAATCACTCTTCTTTAGCTGCAACACTGTGTGACGAGCAAAGCAGAAGAAATAATAATGACTACTACTTTCACTCCCAACTTTTCAGATTTGGAAGCTTGGTCTTCCTTCATGGAGCATTTTGATGTCACATGTTAACAAACTCTGAAATGGTCTTATGTTTTGTGAGAATATTTGCTTACGGAGACTAATATTGCTGTAGCGTACATGTGTGTGTCATGGTGTCATTGCCAAGATGCATTATGGTTACATCAGAAATCCCAGTAGCATTGACAAAGTGGTAGTATTTGAATGACTATGAATGAGAATGGGTTTAGTTAAAAGAATTTCATTGTAACTTCATAAACTAAGGCCCATTTCGAAATAACAATGAAGAGATGCATGCTGTTTTTGGTAAAATCTTCATGGCAAAAATAATCAAAGTCAATAAAATATGAACTCTTATATAGGCTGAACGGTTATTAAGAGGAGATTCAAATCGGGTTAAAACACATTTGTAGATGAGGTGATAATATTGAGTGTTTACAAAGACAAAAAACACCCATTTCTCACTGAAAAAAGGAACTAAACAGTTCTCCCTCAGGAAGATCAGTTAAGACATGAGAATGGCAAGACGAGCGATAATAAGTGCTGCTGCTGCAATTATCGTGAGAAGAGCTTTTGACAGATCTCATAACTATAACAGTCTGATCATTTCACACTAAAGTGAACCCAATAGCAGGGGTCAGGTGTGCTTTCACATTTGGCTTGATGGGTTGGAGTGTGTTTTTTGTTTTTTTTCTCTCCCCCTTCTTTCACCTCATGCTGCACGCAGGGTGAGAAACATGTTGGCTGATGGCTTTATATCCGTAGTGAAACCTCTCCAAACCTTCTGTACTTGCAGCTTTTTACTGTGTTTTCTGGATCACGAGTCTGGTGGGTGGAAAATGGTGTACATTTTTCTTGCTTGCTTATTATCTAAATGCTTTTGTCATTATCAAACACACTGCAAACCCCAAAAAGAGCACAATATACAGGAAGCATCATACTGATAGCATCACATATAGGAGAGGTTGGCCATAAGAGAAGTGATTTATCCAAGGATGGTTAATGCAGGCAGCGAGCCATCAGAAACGTCCCTGAGAGAGGCTCCTGCAGGGCCTGATGTTATAGCAGGAGATAAGAGTTGATCCAGTCGGCGTCTCTGCAGAGTAAAATTGAACCCTCAGTCACTGTAGAAGTTTATTTGGGAGAGAAAGAAAAGATAAAGCTCAACTGCTGGACGTCTTTCTCCCCACTGATATGGTTTGAAAAGAGAGTCTTGCAGAGTGTTCGGTGAAAGCTTACACAGTAAATACTGATGGGCTCATCTAATGAGAACGCAAAAGAGCTTTTATATTTCCTAAAGGTTAAATCTGCAATAATTGTCCTTTTTTTCTTTTTCTAAGTTGATACAATATTCTTAGCAAACAGCTTTTTACTTGCTTATCACTATTACTCAGTATAGAGTTGTTACTTAATGCAGCACTAGATTCTTTAGGTGATTGTAGTGTCTACATTAAACTTTTGAAGATTTTTCTCTGGAAGCAGCTATGTGTTACAGGCATCTGACAGACAGGTGACAGCTATCATGTTTTTGAGTCTTTAAAGTCTTCAAATGTCTTAAATTTGCTAATAAAATTGAAATCAACTGTATCTATGTGACGCCAATTCACAACAACAGTCACCCCTCCCACCCCGTTTGTGAGCGGCAGATCAAGTTATCTGCATCTTGGTGCAAAAGAAGGGAACCAAACCCCACCTCTCTCTTGTTAGTGTCTCACCTTACGTTAGTCTTTACGTCCCTTTTTTGCCGCAGAGACAGCAAGCTGTGTTGTAAACCTGTGACCTGCTTAATTTGACTTTTTAAGTCCCTCCAAGTGTTGTTCAGCTCATTCCCAACAGTCATGCAATCATGGCCGGTGATGGAAGAAACCGAAAATGAGGAGTGTCACTTTGATGAGACAGCGCTGTGGCAACTTAGAGCTTCTCTCATTTGCAACTAATTGAAGCTGTTAATGTCTAATTTGTTGCTATCAAGGCAGCCCAAATGGAAGGGGAGGGGAGGGGGGGGGGACCTGGCAGCAAGCAATGCTCATTTTAACTCTCAGACGAACACTCCACAACCTGATCAGGCCTCTCAGCGGTATAGAGGCAGGGTCTTGAATATTTATGTGGTTAAATGGGTCCTGATGGAACTAAACAGAGAGATATGTGTGTGTTGTGCCCTTTTCACAGGACCTGGATGACATCGAAGATGAGAACGAGCAACTCAAACAAGAGAACAAGACTCTGCTGAAAGTGGTAGGCCAGCTGACGAGGTAGAACCAGATCCGGCACAACAGCCCAGCAACTCTGTCGTCTCCCCTCTCCAAACCAGCCTCCTGCTCTGGGTCAAGTCCAGCAGGGTCACCTTTTGTGTTTGAATCTGTGTCTTTTGTCTGTTAGAGTGAGACTGTAAATCAGCTGTCATCTGAGGCGCACAGCCTTAAAATGCATCCCTCCTATCTGAGGAGGATTATTCCAATTGTTGTGAAAGCTGAACTGAGTGGTGGGGATTTTCGGTTATCCTATACATATTATATGTAAATGTATTGTATATAGGCCATTTAGATTGTTAATTTTTTTTCATTTCTGATAAGGACATTAAAAAAAAAAAAGATGCTAAAATACATTGAATGTATGTGCTACAAAAACAAGCGCACACAAAGTCTTTTCAAACATCTCCACAAACTACACCCAATACTCACACAGGTAAACTGAAAAAGATTTCCATTGTTGCAATGTTTGAATTGTGTCTGAAGCCAGTGCAGTGCTGCTGTTTAGGACCAAATCCAATATAATTAGTGCTACAGTATCAGCAGCCAAAGTGGGCATAGTGCCTTGCAATGCATGTGAGATTTTTTTTTTTTTTTAAATGGTTAAAGCCTGGTGCTTTATTAATGGACACTGGTGCCAGATTTACTTTCTTCCAATAACTTTTTGGTACATCTTAATCCCACAAGTGCTAATCTGCAAAAAATTTGCATTTTGAATATATCCCATTTAAACAATCAGTTTAAAAATAATATCAATAAAATGCTTTACTCATTTCAGTGTCGACATCTTGAGTATTATAGCTGACACTTATGAAACGTCTTTGGGTAAAATCCTTGTCTATCATATATGTGGATTCATTTTCTTAAAAAATATTTTGCTCTTGTTTACAAGTTCAGCCTTTGTGATATTTAATAGATGTTTAGTACTGAGTGTTCTGGGCCTTTAATATGCGGTTTAAACAGAATTAATTGGCAGTTTTGAAAATTGTGAGAGCAAAACTGAAGACACTGTGATCAAAATGTTTTCTTGCAAGAAAAACGTCTTTGTAAATCCAACGTTTTTGGAAATCTAAAAGTTGTTTATGAATTCAAAAGTTTTGCTTATTCAAAAGTTTCATAGCAAAGATGCTACATCTGACCTGTTCCATGTAGACTGCTGTTTTATAATGAGCTGTATGAATTGGCAGCAATTGATATTGAATGCTAAGATTGAAGTACTGAAGTTGAGACGATACAAATGTTCACTGATTTTCTATTTTTTGGAAAACAGAGTATCAGTGCTCTTTACCAGGGATGTTCCCGGCATCTAATTTTACTCGTCACTTAAATATGAGGGGGGAAAAATCAGAATAATAAAGTATTTGAAGATGCATTTGAAAATCTTTATATTCTCCAGCAATCTGACTATATTTTAAAAATGTGCTAAATGTAACACTTTCTGGCTTGACTTCAACATATTAGATCAGTTAGCTGAGTGTGGCTAAAGCTAGCACCAGCAATCGTTTCTCCTTTAAAGTCCACAAACCTGTCTAAATGAATATAGCCATGTAATGTTCTGGCTATGTGTCACTTTCATCTGATAGAGTGGATGTAAAACCATTAATTTTCTAGGTCCAAGTACTGCGTGATTAATGCAGTGAGATCGAGATCTTATTTTCCACCTTACTCTTCACAACTTCCTGTCATAGAGACGAAGAGGGTTGCTGCTATATGTGAATGCTGACCGGGTGTGTAACCTTTTTAGACGCAACGATTGGCTGGCACTGTACATTAATAAAATGTGGAAAAAATAGGCTCTCATATATTTTGGTTGCCACTTAGTAGGGCAGCATTATTTAGGCCCCAGTCACACAGGCCTAGAGACCAGTCGATGAACGGCTAGTAACTAGAGAAAAATTGGTATTTCCTGACTGGTTGGCAAGTGGTTGTGGGAGGTTGCCTGTTAGGTCTTGTGAAATTTGTCACAAGGAATTATGTTGCTACACTAAAAAAAAAAAAACCTTGCAATTGCTTCGGTCACTAGCAGAATTCTGTAGTTCCCTGTAGTTTGCTTGGAAGAGGAGTTATCTGCAAATATTTGCTAGCTACTGGCAGAGCGGTTGTGAAACAAACTGGAAATGGAGACCGTTTGCCTTAGAATAAAAGTTAAGCCTTTTGAAACATGTCGATTTCGGCAATAAGGCACAACCGTCTGTCGGAGATCGACAGACGGATTGGGGCTGCAGCTGCAGTAATGCGGACGCTGCACCGGTCCGTCGTGGTGAAGAGGGAGCTGAGTGTAAAAGCGAAGCTCTCAATTTACCGGTCGATCTACGTCCCTACCCTCACCTATGGCCACGAGCTGTGGGTAGTGACCGAAAGAACGAGATCGCGGATACAAGCGGCAGAAATGAGCTTCCTCCGAAGGGTGGCTGGCCTCTCCCTTAGAGATAGGGTGAGAAGTTCGGCCATCCGGGAGGGGCTCAGAGTAGAGCAGCTGCTGCTCCACATCGAAAGGAGCCAGCTGAGGTGGTTCGGGCATCTGACAAGGATGCCCCCTGGGCGCCTCCTGGGTGAGGTGTTCCAGGTATGTCCCACCGGGAGGAGGCCCCGGGGCAGACCCAGGACACGCTGGAGAGATTATATCTCTCGGCTGGCCTGGGAACGCCTTGGTATTCCCCCGGATAAGCTGGAGGAGGTGGCTGGGGAGAGGGAGGTCTGGGCCTCTTTGCTTAGGCTGCTGCCCCCGCGACCCGGCCCCGGACAAAGCGGATGAAAATGGATGGATGGATGGATGGCACAACTTTTACTTTGAAAGTGTCTTGCATATTTCTTTGTAGCTCAGACCCGTGAGATTCAGGTCAACGGTAAGCAAAGCTTCTGCTTTTGTAAACAGTACATTTGGAATAATATTTTAAATGATAAATTTTACTTGCACCTAAACTATTTTAGGTCTAATATTTACAGTTTCTTTATTGTAAACCTGCTGTTTAATAACACAGAAGTAACTCCATATTTTACTTCTGTTTTTCTGCCTTCTAGAATGCATGGAGTGAGTTATAGTGCATTTTCTTTTTGTATGATAACCAAATGAACTGAAGGAGCATACTGTTTGAAATGCATCTCTTTTGTTTACTCAAGGGAACAGGCTTTGATGGTAGCATAATTTTACTTTATTATTTTATTTAGCCGCTCCTCTCCCAGCGAGGAGGTGCACGGTGATCTCATGCGCTGTGGCAAATGATCTTTAGGCTCACTGCTTCCACATACATTCACATGTTTTGGGGTAAAGATCATCCCCACGTAGACAGACACCACAGACCCATCTCTCTTTCCACTGCATTATGCATGTACAGAAGATTAAGTCATTTAATAAAAGTTTGATTATCTCTCTCCTCAGTCGACTCGCTTGTGTTCATTAAGACTAATTTGATGTGATGATACCGTGCCACTGAGTCGGTAATGCAATGTGACGGTGGCGGGGAGTTCAGTTCCTCTGCTTTTAGTGTACACACACACACACACACACACACACACAGGGCTGATGATGATTCAACATGCCAATCATCAACCTAGATGTGGCTGGAACACGAAAACCGCCATCAACCACACACAACTTATTATACTGTTGAAACGCTGTTACCGTTGAAATTCCCTCACCTACTGACAGTTTAAGAGGGAAAAAAAAATCTATATAGGAACCATATTAGGACTAATGTCAACTAAATTTCCAGATAATAGCCTCTTTCAGCTGACGGAAAGTACTGGAGGCTCTCTTTATAATCCATATTAGCATTTTTATGGAAACTTTTAGGGTTTGTCGTTTGGAATAGTCACTTCAGCCTACTGAAAAAATACAGTGCACATTTTAAGGGAAACACTGCTTTTTAATTGCATTGAATCCTATCCAGGTGTCTCCTTTTCTATAACACGGGGAATAAGTTGAGCATAGCAAAAACTCTGTAGTACACTTCTGCAACCTGCTGAACTGAGTCTTTAAGAACAAAAGTGGATACAGACAATAATGCATGAGCTAGTATAGCATCTGCAAGATGCTATTACTGCACTTTTGGTCACCATTTAAAAAAAATGGTCTAGCCTATAACTGATATTTGAATATGGAAGTTAGCTAAAACAGACACCAAAAAATATAGTGTTTATATTGGCTATATGTCAACGCTGTATTGTTTTAAATGCCTTACCTCACTACAGTAGCTTGCTAACGCATAGCTAACAATCAAGCTAGCTAAACATGGCGTTCTCTGACATAGAAGCCATGCTCAAAACAAATAGCGTTAGTGTTTCAGCCCTCAGTTTTCTCCTCTGGTTGGTGCAGTTTTTAAAAGTATGATGGCCTGCGCTACTTCTTTATGTGATTCCACATAAGTTCTTGTTCTGTGGCCAGGGTGTAGCATTTCATACAACCTACAAGCATGACAAGGAAAGATGAAGAAGATATAAAGAGTTTATATCATTCAAATAGAGAAACGCATTATCAGTTTTGACTCTAATGTCCAGAAATGACCATTGCCAGCTTTCTAAATCCACCCATGGTCATAGAAACTATGGGAACCCCAGCTCTATTGGTAATGGAACATGTTCTTCATTCCAGTGCAGTATATACTGCCATTTGGTCAGATGCTGCATGACTCACACTGTTAAGCAAAATGTATCTGCTGCAACACTAGCCACAAAAGGTACCACTTTTATTTTAAAGATGCATAAAGTCATTTTCAGGTCATTGGAATGGTAGCACTGACATAAGTTACAGGTTAATCAACCAAAAGACAATGATTCACATTGATTCACATTGTTGAAATGACAGCTGGCTTGAATTGTGTATGTTTTTAGATTCACAACTTTAGATGCAACTTTCCATGTATCATGTTAATAATCATACGTTCATGTGCTTGTATTGTATGTACGGCTTTAAATAGGCACATCCTCTTCCACGGATCGCATTAGATCTTGAGAGGCTGATAGCGGGGACAGAGATGAGAAGCAGGCCTTATCTTGTTCTTGAAGAAACCCAGCCATATTTCATTATCAGTTGGTTTCATGCTCTGGGTTCTCTGGCCAATCTCCTCAATCTCCAGGGTCCACAGTGTAAGGAAGCATTCATCCGCACAGAGGATGGCAGGGGTCAGGATGCCAGAAAAAAGTGAGAACGGACAGATAAAATGATACAGGACATATTTTTGCAATTTCCTCTTGCTATTCCTCCTAGTCCGCTTTATCACAGCAACCCATTTTCTCAACCAGCAGCCTGAAAGTGACTTGTGCCTACCCATGCACCTTTTACACCTCATTATCTCCAAACTAAGTGATGTCTGATGTGACACCTTAAAGCCAGTATTCAAATTGAAGTGTCCTTGTTGAAATTATTGCATCCAGACTGTCCGTCCAAATCTAACGTCAGTCTGCACTTCCAGCTGAAGGCACAGTCTCTCACTGCCCCTTTCAAGCCGGTTTCACCATCACGCCTCTGTGAAAGCGCGTCTTTGAAGTCACGCGGCACGGCAAATAGCAGGAAAACTGCAAGAACTAAAATTCAGACGTCTCGCATGCACGTCTCCTAATACCTGGAGTGCATGTGGAGATGCCCTTTGTTGAAATCCCCTGTAAAAAGTCAATGAGATACAAACACAGTTCACAAATGCAAAGAAATCAACTAATGACAGTCCAAAGGCATGACATTTACCAAATGGCATAATTTAGCTCATCAGGCCTTGAAAAATTACATTACTTTGGATGTTTTATTTTAGTCTTTAATTATCTGAGGAAATGTTGTCCTAGTAGAGGACAAATTAGATTTTTTTTTCTGTCGATGAGTCACCATAATAGATTTTTATCAACCAATAGAGTGGGCCCAGCTGAATAATGTGGGGCAATTAGAGTAATCAGAAATTAAGAAAATGATTGTTATTAGCGTGAAATAATTATATAACACTATTATGATAATGCAATATATTATCAGCTATATTACTATTGAATAGCTATATTCTATATTCAGGTCGTTGTATTAAATTTTGACAAATTATTTTTACTTTTTCCGGCACCAATTACATTATCAGCTGCTATAAAGCCAATCCGTGCGGCCTATTTTATCACTGCAGCCGTCATCTAAATCAGTCTCTTACCAAAATGACTTCTGTCTACCCCTCGAAGCCCATTATCCTAAAAACAGATGTCTTTTTGAGATGGCACTACAAACCCATATTCTGCCCTGTCCTTTGCTCTCTCAGCTTACATTTCAGTTGGTTTGCCTTCTATAATTTTGTCTCATCTTCTGTCCTACACTTCTCTCCTTATACAAAGCTGTTCAGTTGGCTTTAACGTTGGTATTTCTTCCTGAACTACTGTCTTTACGGAACAAAGTAATCTGAATATAGTTAACTACAACTTACTTGTTATCGAATATCTGATATCAGTTGACCTGCCACGATGATTGGTGTATGTATCATCCATCTTTCTTTTAGTCCACAGCTACTAACCATGGATACATTAGCAAAGCCCCAAGCGATTAAATGTAAGTTCTGATTAACAGAGTAGTAATTTATATGTATACTTCTTATAGTACATACTTCTGGTCACTGATGTTGTGTGGATAGTCATGATACATAACTTATGTAAGATTCATTTTAGACTTTTTGACGTTATTTGGTAGTTGAGTGAAGCAGTGAAGGGTAGGAAGGAAAGAGGGGAAGACACACAGCAAACAACCACAGATCAGACTGGCATTTTGGCATATAGTTGCCTGGTCAACCAGTGAGATAAACTTGCACCCAGGCAGCCTGTTTTGTAGCGAATACTTTAAAGTAAGCATGGGTGAACCTCAGGAGAAATTTTCCCCATCCATATATGAGGCATTTCATTCATTGTCCATCTGTTAGTAGCAGACAGCTAGTTGCTCTGGTTGTGCAGCAACCGTCTTCTATGTTTCCTAGAGATAGAAAGCTCACATTCCCATGCTTACAGACTACAGGACCACCAAACCCTCCCCCGCATCCTCTGATGTCTCCTTCCTCAACGAGCTCAACAACTTTTATGCTCGTTTTGAGCGAGAGAACCCCACAACCACAACCAAAGCAGACATGACGCCAGACCACCAACCTCTGACTCTCTCCCCCACCGATGTAGGAGCGGTGCTGAGCAGGATCAATGTCCACAAGGCTGCAGGCCCTGATGGCATCCCCGGGCGTGTTCTCAGAGCGTGTTCTGGGGAGCTTGCAGGAGTGCTCACAGACATATTCAATCTGTCCTTGGCCCACGCTGTGGTACCGGCCTGCTTCAAATCCACCTCCATCGTCCCGATACCCAAAAACTCCAACCCATCTTGCCTCAATGATTACCGCCCAGTAGCACTCACCCCCATCATCACTAAGTGCTTAGAGCAGCTGGTCCTAGCACACTTCAAATCCTGTCTCCCCCCCACCCTGGACCCCCACCAATTCGCATACCGCCAGAACAGGAGCACAGAGGATGCAGTCTCCATCGCAATGCACTCTGTCCTCTCACACCTGGACAACAACAACACCTACGCCAGAATGCTGTTTATAGACTTCAGTTCAGCGTTCAACACAATCCACCCCTCACAACTCATCAGGAAACTGACAGACCTGGGCATCAATTCCCTCATCTGCAAATGGTTACTGGACTTCCTGACCAACCGCCCCCAACATGTCCGGCTGGATAACCGCTGCTCATCTACCATCACAATGTACCACAAGGCTGCGTGATGAGCCCTTTCCTCTACTCCCTCTTCACCCACGACTGCAGACCTGCTGATGGTTCCAACACCATCATTAAGTTTGCAGATGACACCACGGTGATTGGCCTCATCAGTGACAACGATGAGGCCGCCTACAGGGAGGAGGTGGATCGTCTGGCTGAGTGGTGCGACAGAAACAACCTGCTGCTTAACACCGAGAAGACCAAGGAGCTCATCGTGGACTACAGGAGGAATGCTGACCCACATCCACCCATCCACATTAAGGGGACGGCTGTGGAGCGTGTGAGCAGCTTCAAGTTCCTGGGAGTCCACATCTCCGAGGATCTCACCTGGACGACCAACTGCTCCAAGCTGGTCAAGAAGGCTCACCAGCGCCTCTTCTTCTTGAGGACTCTGAGGAAGAACCACCTGTCCTCAGACATCCTGGTGAACTTCTATCGCTGCACCATCGAGAGCATCCTGACCAACTGTATAACAGTCTGGTACGGGAACTGCTCTGCCTCGGACCGGAAGGCGTTGCAGAGGGTCGTGAAAACTGCCCAGCGCCTCGCCGGAGCACCACTTCCTGCCATAAAAGACATCTACAGGAAGCGGTGTCTGAAAAGGGCTGGGAAAATCATCAAAGACCCCAGTCACCCATCACATGGACTCTTCACCCTCCTGCCCTCTGGGAGGCGCCACAGGAGCCTCCGGACTAAGACCACCAGGTACCGGAACAGCTTCTTCCCCACAGCTGTCAGACTCCTGAACTCTGCCTCCTGACATCTGACCCACGTTAACACATGGACTGAACATACACACACACAATGGACAACTGTACCCTCAAACACACAATAATAACATGGACTGAACCACCACTCACAACCACTAGCACTTTATATAGCCTCTGTAGAAACGATCTACACCCTCACTTATCTTAACTGCACTACTGTATAGCTCTGTGTAAATAATCATTCTGTACATTCAATAATCTTTAATCCTACAACTGTTTACAACTTGCATAGTTCCCATTTCTGTATAGCTGTATATCTCAAATTCTGTAAAGTTATTTATTTCATATTCTGTATAGTTTTTCATATTTATATCCTGTTCATATCCTGTACATAGCTTGTACTCACTACAGCCTGTACATACTTATAGTTATAGAATATTCACAACATACTTCATACCGTGTACATTATAACATACCATAATAGACCCATTTCTGTAATATACTCACATATCTATATTATTGCTAATATATATTGTAATATATCTATATCACTAAAGCACTTCTGGATGGATGCAAACTGCATTTCGTTGCCCTGTACCTGTGCATGTGCAATGACAATAAAGTTGAATTCTATTCTATTCTATTCTAAAGGTAATTTAACAGGGGTTTACACATGTGAGGAGGATGGATAGTGGATATATTGATGTAGCGAAGGGGAACATGCAGATGATTAGTCTGACAGAAGAGGATGCTAGGTATAGGCTGAGATGGAGACAGAGGCTGAGATGAAACGTTAAGGTTGAAATTAGTTTAAAGTCCATTTGAAAGCAAGCCTCACTACTTGGCAGCTCTCTTGGTAATTTATCTGGGCACTTATTTTGAAGCCCATGTCCAAAGCAATGCTAATTAATTGGTGACTTAAAAACGTCATGTATGGAGTTATCTGCCTAGTCTTATGGAAAAATGCTAAAAAAGTTAACTGACTTTGCCCCAGAATCAGGTTTTTATAAAGCCGGGATATACTTTTACTACTAATTTGACTGTTGCTGAATTCTTTCATAGATGCCAGTTAAGAATTCCTTCAGTCCCATATCTTTGTCTCATAAAGTCTCTGGTTTAACTAAAGTCTGCTTTGTCAGCTCCTGTGACTATTGCAAGCTGCCACATTTCGTTGACACATGGTCTCCGGTTGTCACATTGAAAGTTTCTTTTTATGTGTGTCAGCATAAAGAGAGTGATGTTATTGCGTTTTACATATTTGAACTTTCCAAATTATGTGACCTGCTGAACTAAAAGCTGTTGGTAATTGTACTGGCTTTTAAACGATGGAACATTTCCACAGGCTAAACAGTTTCCATCCATGTGTGCTGCAATCAGAAGTAAAAGAGTGAACAATTTACATAAAGAACACCAAATTCTTTTTTCCTTGGTCCGAGGGGAAATAAATCACATTATCACCTTGAGCCTTCAGCACATAGAGGCAGAGAAAATAGAAAAAAGAGAGAAAATTTAGTTTCCCAGATATCAAGCTGATTAGCACGGGCACCTTCCAAGCAGATGCATAAACACTTACCAACACGTGAAGTGACGAGACCGCTCTGAGCAGAGGCTGAGAATGACTTGAGTGGCTTATTTCTCCTTTGGGAATTAAGTCATCGGCTTCAGGGATATCTTCCTGGCCACGGGGGTTGCCATAGCAACGGGATATGACATGTGTATTGCCTATTCAAGTTTTTTTTCTTTCTTTTCCATTTCCTTTTTTTTTTTTTTGTGGTTGTCACAACCTTCTTAAAGAAATCCTGTGAAGATCTCTGTCTCTCTTTGACCCACAAGCACACCTGGACCTGAAAACTAACATCCACATAGAAATAACATAAACCATCACACTGAGCACAAAATGTCAATGTAGTAACTTCCAGATAAATTACTATATTAAGTGCTGCTCTACATTTGCCACCCACACGCTCCTTAATGGTTCCTAGAACCATTATCAACGCTTTATTATTTGAATGCATCTTTTATATGAACTACACAATAAAAAAACAACCTCCTGAAGCCAAATCAGCCATCCAGAAGATAGTCTTCCATCATGCCTCACTTCTTGTTCTCCTCCAGTGGGTGGCAGTGTTCCCAGCCAGTGTGTGATATAGGAAGGCAGCCTATCATGGCTGTCTTGTGTGCTTTTCTAAAGGCTTATGTGTTCAGTGATCCTTGGTGACTGGCCCTTCTGGTGGAACACCTTTTGAATATATTGGCTTGGAAGAGGTTAGTGTGGGAATCCTGCACCGAACCCTTAAGCTGGAAAAGTGTAATTTCAGTCTCCACCTTTGAGACTATGAGTTCCTTCCCAATAAATAATAACAGAAATGTAATTGAAGTTACACAGCAGCCTGATAATGTATGTAAATACTGCTGGATAACTGGCAGAGCTTAACATCCTTTAATCTCAAATGTGCTACCATCTCATTTTTGACAGATCTTTGTTTTGGTAGACTTGTTTTTGGTCATCGGGTAGCACAACTTTAAACTGCCATTAGTTTAGTTGTTGCCATTTCCATCATTTTCCCCATTTGCTCATCCATTTTAATAAGCCCAAACCTCCAGAGAGACGGAGAGCATGTGAATTTGAATGTTGCTGATGACTCACAAAGTCCGTGCCAAGCAGAATAGGAGGCGGCTCTGGGGAGCATCAACAGCCTCTGAAGGTCACTCTACGCTGTTACCATGACAGCACTGGCCTCCCTCTGAGAAGTTCTGCTCGTGTTGGTTGCGTGATTTAAGGGGAGGGGGACCCGCCTTGGGATGCGTGCAAAAACAACAGCGCACGCACAAACATGCTCGTCCCCTCGTCTCCCCTCTCCCCCCTCATAATCAGCACTACCAAGTCAGCAGGGGAGAGGCAGAGGTGCATGTTCAGCCCTGAGCAGAGTCTCTTTCTGAGCTCTCCCCAGGGAAAGACACACAAACACGCACACGAGTGTCATTAACTGAGTTGTCTGAGAATCAAAAAGAATCTTTCCAATCACTGCGTAGAAGCCAAAGTAACCGGAGTTTCACCTCCGTGCCATCTTGCAATATGTAAACAGAGAATGAATTGACTCTGTGCAGATGGATTAGACAGACACATACACTAATCACCCATCTGTCATCTACACTTACTCTCAACCATTAAAATGTAGCCATCCTGTTTGTCCTTCCATTCACCCATAAGCTATCACTGCCCACAGCTTGATATATATATATATATATATGGAATACGTGCAGAGACAGACAGCTCACAGGTGGTGTATCTCTGAGTAGGAGTGCAAGGTTCATACAGTATGCATGACCATTCCCATGGCAGCTCACTAGGGAGGCAACTTCACAGGAAGCCTTAACAAGGCAATTATCTAAGTTAGGTTTCATTTGTCTCTAGCAAAAGGCACTCTGTGCTGGAGCGTTTAAACCTTCTGTGCCTACAAACATTCCCAGATGACTTGTTGCTCAAAGATTTGTCTTCATTTCGAACACGTTTCTTTTAGTTCAACTACCCCAAACTAAACATGACTGCTTTTCAATTTGAAGGTTTTCTGTATCAGGACATTAAAAACCATAAAAGTCATTTGATTGTTATTAGGTTCTAAAATTGTCTTGAATGCAGTCTATAACAGGACATATTACACTGTGCACCAATCTACATGGATAGATATACAGTAGCATTACAAAATGTACCGTATTTTTCAGACCATAAGACGCACCACATTATAAGGCGCATTAGGAGAAACAAAACAGTCAGATAAGTCAAACTTTACTCAACTCATTCTTCTTGCTTCCTCCACTTCTGTACCATTGATTCATTAATGTTGAATTCTTTTGCAGCTGCTCTATTCCTGTGTTGTTGCAGTATATTAATGACTAACCTCGTATTGTGGATGGATTATCTCAGTTGTTCTCCTGACCTAAGTATGATCCGTTTACAGCAACCTTGTCCCTAACCATCGCGAACCCTTCCATTAACTTTCATCGAGTGGTAAAAAGTTAGCGTTCATCCTCCACTGTGTTTATGTTATGCTAACCATAGCTGTGTCGCTAGCAATCACGTAGCACAACATCATATACCAGTAGGGTTGCCAACTCCCTGAAAAATAAATAAGAGACACCTCGTGGCCAGGGCCGGGCAACCCAGTTCACCCTTCCCAGTGTGGTGAATTTTGTAGTTTTTTTTTTTGTGTGTGAAATTATTTTTTAACCATTTGACTTGAATTTGATTTAAGCAGATGCATATTCTTTGTGATATGACCATATAGGAAACAAATGATCATTTAGCCATTTACTTTTTAGCTCACAATGACAACATTAACACAGTAAAACAGGTCTCTTTCTTAAACAGAAGCCTGTCATGCTTAACTTTTGAGAATATAAGTAAATCTTTCTTTAAAAGAACTCTGTCCTGCTTAACTTAAAATTATATAAATTAATAGAAAACAATAGAAAAATATTCTTGTAACAGTGCACATATAGTGCATTTAGTACAACTGGCTTCAGTTGAGGTATTATTTCAGCTTTTCTAATGCTAATCAGCTGCTCCTGTTTGTAAACCCACTTGTTCCCATGATTACGCATCATAACTCATCATCATTATTAAAATATGTATTACTTTTATGTATTAGTCATCTATTTGTTGCAATCATCTATCCTTGCAGTTGTTTATTACACAAAATAAATTTATATTATCACACTTCTGGCCACATAGCGCTGATATTCACTGCACATGTCCACACCGGTGTGTGAATGTGTGCGTGAATGGGTGGATGACTGGATATGTAAAGCGCTTTGGGGTCCTTAGGGACTAGTAAAGCGCTATATAAATACAGGCCAATACAGGCCATATTAACCTTAACCAGAGGGTTTAAAAAAAAACAACCAGTGTTTACATACCATATCTGCTTCTGCCGTGGCCTGGTGGACAAAAAAATTGGTTAAGGGTTCCCCGAGCTTTCACGCCCCTCATGTTCTTCATGTGCCCACCATTAGAAGCATGCCTATGGAAAAAGTGCGCCGGCACACAGTGCAGTGCGCTTTATAGGTGTTACCATGCATTTTCCCAGCCAGGTGTTTTCCTTTTCCCATTCCTCCCAGTACTTTTGCAGCCTTTTTTTCTTTCTCTGAAGGGAACAAACATTGCTGCTCTAATGCTGGGCTTACACTGTGCAATTTTTGGCCCATTTTGAGACGATTTTTGAGTCGTGCGACCGATTTGGTGATCGGCCCGATTTTGGCCTTCATCGTGCATCGTTTAGTATACGTGGGGTAATGAGAAGCGGCTGTGGTGACACAGCCGCTCACACTGCTCACGCGCAAACACGTAAACGTCGGTGAAAAAGACGTTGCAGCACGGCAGTGCAGCGTGTGATCTGGACACAAGCGATGGAGGCACAACTTGTAGAACTTTGGAAAGCTCATCCGAGCCTTTTCGATGTGGCCTCACAAAATGATCACGACCACAACAACCGTGAAAATAGTTGGATTTACACTGCTGCTCAATCACAGCTGCCTGATCAATGTTTTTCATTAGCAATTTAGCAAAGTTGATGGTGGTGGGGTGTCTGTGTGAGTGAAAGACAGAGGGAGAGCACGACAGATTTTCTGTTATAACCTTCATTTTATGGAGGCACAGTGTGAGCACTCAGGTCGCATCAGAGCATCGGGCCGTATAGTGTGAGACCCTGCATCGTGACCTATGAACGTCTAACCCCTGCGAGTCAATCGTACAGTTTGAGCAGGAGCTGAATAACGTGACTGAAAAAATCGCACAGTGTCTGCCCAGCTTTAGGTGTACTGTTGTCCGAGACTTGCACCGCAGTGTCGGCATTTGTTTCCCTGTTGGCCATGCTTCTTGTTGTGGTCATCTGTTGTCTTCCGGTATTTTCTCCGTAAGCGACCTTTCCTCGACCAATGAGATGAGCGGTAATCTGAATTGTCATACTCGAATTGTCATAAGTGTGCTGTCAGCTCATTGGTCACAAAGCAGGAGAGGGGCTGGGAATTATGTTTTCAAACAAAGTGTTAATTCCATTAAAAGTTATAGACTACTTTTGATTATCACTGTATTACGGGACAAAGTGCGTCCCTTATTAGCTCAATACGGGACGTGTACTTTTGTTTCTAAATACGGGACGATTCCGTTTTTTAAGGGACGGTTGGCAACCCTATACCAGCTAGCCCAACTTCAGTAACCCTACAAAAGTCACTGCTGTTTAGCTTTCTGTCTTCATTTATGTTGGAAGTGACAGCAGAGCTGTATGTTTTAAATTTTTTTTTAGAAATCTCTCAGTCAGAACATGGTATATCATGTTTAGGTGGCAACTAGCGAGCTAACTTCCTGCTAACTTCTACCTCCGTTAAATTTAATAAATTCTGTAAACTTAATTGTTACACCTGGTAAAGCAGCAAAGCTGATCATTTTATTAAAGATGAAAGAATTTAGATATTTTTAACCCTCATTGATGCCGCAGTGTTCGTTTGACTTTGGGACCTAAAAGGGACGGAGTTTTGGACCCAGATTACTCCCGAGGCTCCTGACTACGGTAGCCGTAATGCTCTGACAATCCATGAGCGGTGTGGCTTCGTAGCTTACCAAAGTCGTACTAAAATGTTTTTTGAGAGATTTTTGAGCGCCGTGTACCACATAAGATCAGGTCAGTAAACACAACCAGAATTCATACATAAGGCGCACTGTCGATTTTTGAGAAAATGGAAGGATTTTAAGTGCACCATATAGTGCGGAAAATATAGTAATCAAATGTACGTTTGATTTTGAGGTAAACTGTTCCTTGTATTTATGGAAATGTATATAAAGAAATACAAAATTTATTATTTTGATTCCACCCTCACATAACTGAGAAATGATGCTTCTTCCATGACTCAAAGTGATATTAATATAAGCTCAAAAATGCTCTATCATTTGATAAACAAACACTGTGCAGCTTGTTGATGTCATGTGTTACGGCTGCTGAAGCTTTTCACAACTCTTGCTTCCATTCAGTGCTGCCAACTCTTTCCTTACACAGCTTCAATGCCAACTGTTTAAATGCCTTCTTTAACCACCTGCCAACGTCCAACGAACAAAATATTCAAACGTGTATCTCAGACTGTGTGCGTGAGTGCATGAGTCTGATGTTTTGCTATGATCCCTATTCCATTTTTCCTGCATTTTCTGAGCTCTAGTTGCTTCAACGGAGCATTACGACACTGACATTCAGGCACGCTATGCTGAGAGGGCCACCGAAAGCATCACGGGCAGGTGACACATGGCTGAAAAGGTCATTCTCCACGTGGAGTTACCCATGATGGTACAATGGCAGGAATCATCCACTTGGAGCACGATGGTATAAATGCGGGAAAGGCTGTAACTGGCTGGTGGGAAGTGACCCTCAGGAAAGCCTGAAGTATTGACCTTTAATTCACAAAGAAACACGACAGTCCGCTCAGTAATTTTGCCAATGTTATCATCTCGCTGCTGCCTGTTTTATTGTGTGACGGTTTGGGCATTAACATTGAGGGGTTTTTTTTCAGATATTGGGGTGTCACCTTGACAGACTCTTGATGTTTTCTGAATAACCTGGAAATCTGGCTGTCACATCAGATGTTAATATCTCTGCCAGTCCACAAGAGATGACTGTAACGTTGGCATCCATCACCAGAAAAAAAGGTCATCTTGACTGTGGCAACTGTGACATATGGAAAGTAAGGCTCAGTGACGGCGCAAGAATGGACGGGAATAGCATATTTTGTGTTTTAATTTACATAATGGCCGGCAGTAAGGGAGATACTGTGGGACACATTGTGAAACAGCAGTGCTGATGGTTTTGAAACTCCTCTCCAAAGCCATTAGTGATTAGATAAAGAGTGTAGATGGACTTGTAATGATGCTCTCCCGCATGTTCTCTCTCTTTATATCTCGCCTCTGCCAGATAAAAGACAGCGAGAGCCCCACAAGGCCTTTGTTGTGGACATTATTTTGTTGTAACACGCACTACATCACCACTCAACCACTTCACCACCTGCATTGCACCTGTTGGCTTTGATCAGTGGTTATTGGTAAGAAATGTGAAGTTGAATAATACGTGCTGGGATGGTGTGAGGTCTGAGCTCAGTTCAGGGACTTGTAGCATTTCCAGATCTGACTGACCAGAAAATTGCTAATCAGAGCTTTAGACGTGCCTCTGGTCTCATATAATTAGTCAAAATCCAATGCCGACCCTTTTAGATAAAATTAAAGTATAGGAGCAGATATAAGATTTAACAAGGCTTTCATCACAGAGATAATAATAATTTGAGAAAGAGAAAATGTCTCTGGCAAGCCGTAACAAACTGAAGCATGATTTCATTGTCTTTTATATCAGTTGTGTCAATTAAAGAACTTATTGCACTGTCAGTTGCAGTAATTGGAAAATATATATATTTTTGTTGGTGGAGATCTGCCAAATAATGAACTACACCTGTTTTTTTTCTTTTGTTAAAAATCACTGCAAATACCTTGTAAACACTTGGCTAGGAACGGACCCCGTTTTGCCTTAATTATTTGTGGCAGAGAGTCAGCAAGGTGCAGGAAACATTTCTCAGAGATTTTGTCCATATTGGCATGGCAGCATCGCAAAGTTGCTGCAGATTTGTTGGCTACACATGGATGATGTGAATCTCTCATTCCACTCCATCCCGAAGGTGCCCTCTTGGACTGATTGGCGACTGTGGAGGCTAGTTGAATACAGTGGAAATTATTGTTGTGTTCAAGAAACCAGTCTGAGATAATCTGAGCTTCGGCACATATCCTGCTAGAGGCAGGCAACAAAACTTGGGTACTCTGTTGTCATAAAGGGATTGATGTGATCAGCAACCATACTCAAGAAGGCTCTGGTCTTTAAGCAATGCTCAGTTGATAATAAAGGCCCCAACTTTTTCAAGAAAATATCCACTACACCCTTTTGCCATCACTAGCAGCCTGAACTATTGATTCAAGGCAGGATGAATTGATGGTTTCATGTTGTTTATAGCAAATTCAGAATATACCATCCATATGTTGCAAGAGAAATCAAGACTCAGCTGAATAGGAAAGATTTCAGTCTTCTGTTATCTTGTTTTGGTGTCCTGCGCTAACTGTAGTGTCTTAGTCTACAGAAGTGACATCTAGTGAGGTCTTCTGTTGAGGAAGTCGGTCTACTTCAAAAGTTGATACTTTGCGTGTTAAGAGATGCTGTTGTGCATATCTTGCTTGTAAGTGAGTGCTCTTTTTTGTTTGGGTTTTTGGAATTACTGTTACTTTCCTATCAGCTCAAAGATTCTCACCCATTCCCACCCAGAAAACTGCTGCTCATTGGACATTTTCTTTTCTCTCTTTCTTTTTTCTTTGTGAATTCTAGAGTGGGTTGTGCAGGAAAATCCCAGCAATAACCATGCAACTTAGTCACTTAAATAACCTCTTTCCCATTCTGGCACTACTCAGCCTACTAGGTATTATTAACTGTATGCGACATTTAGCTAGCATGTTTGCCTATGAATGTTACTTTGACGTGGCTTCATGAAAAATAAGAATGTATTTGCTGTTTTTTTTTTTGTTGCTGCTAAGGACTAGCTTAACAAGATTAGCTTAACCCAAGGACTAGCTAGTGGAGGTATGATTTTATTACTGAAAGTTTTCTGCTGCAGCTAAAATCAGAAACTAAGATAACAAAACAATATGCTAATTACCTAACAAGCTAATAAGTTAGCTCGGGAATTCAGGCCCAGAGCTGGTAAAAGATTTGCTGCTTCTCCCCACTGAGGTAAGAATTTGCTGCTTTTGCTCATTCTATTAATTTGCATACGATGAGTTTATTTAAATCTGACATTCTGGGCTTGGTCGATATTTAAAAGCTATGAGGTTACCTAACTTACCTAGCTGTTTTTTTACTGGTCATTAATTAAATACAGTAACATAACATTTTTTTTCTGGTTGATGCTTCTTTATGCTCCTTTGGTGAGTGATGAAATTCTAACTTATTGCACAGAGAACATCTCCAGCCTCCAAATGCAGACTTTGTTGCTCGCTGAAAAGGCTGTCTGTCTGCATTAACTAATGGTGTGCAACACTGCAATATTTGCAATACAATGCCAAGTAAATACAGGACCAGTATTGCCAGTCTCGATATCAATACTTTTCATCAAAGAGTAACGTGCCATAATTTATGAGATGAATCCTCATCAAGTTGCTAAAGTCTGAGCACTTCTCAGAATCTTTTTATGTATTTTCAAACTGTTTTTTTTTTTTTTTGGAGACCTTAAATTATCATATTTTTCACCATAAGCCAACCCATAGCCACTAGCGTCAGTATTTCCAGCAGTGCCATAAAAATCAACAGAAAAAGATCAGTGCTGGTGCTAGCTTTTTGGTGGTAGCTTTTAGTCACTTTCAAACAGCGAACCAAAATTGGCATGTATTGGTGACGGGAAAAAAAACCAAGAGGCAAAAGTGCTCCCAGTAAGCGCCTTTCCTGTTACACAATGCATTAGACCCACTACACATTCACAGGTACTCCTCTCATCCTCAGAGCAGATGAAACATACATTTGTAATGCTATGAGTACATAGTTGATGCTGATGCCTGCTCAGTTCTAGCTTTTCTTTTCTTACAGGGAGTGCAGACTTATTAGGCAAATGAGTATTTTGTCCACATCATTCTCTTCATGCATGTTGTCTTACTCCAAGCTGTATAGGCTCGAAAGCCTACTACCAATTAAGCATATTAGGTGATGTGCATCTCTGTAATGAGAAGGGGTGTGGTCTAATGACATCAACACCCTATATCAGGTGTGCATAATTATTAGGCAACATCCTTTCCTTTGGCAAAATGGGTCAAAAGAAGGACTTGACAGGCTCAGAAAAGTCAAAAATAGTGAGATATCTTGCAGAGGGATGCAGCAGTCTCAAAATTGCAAAGCTTCTGAAGCGTGATCAACAAACAATCAAGCGTTTCATTCAAAATAGTCAACAGGGTCGCAAGAAGCGTGTGGAAAAACCAAGGCGCAAAATAACTGCCCATGAACTGAGAAAAGTCAAGCGTGCAGCTGCCAAGATGCCACTTGCCACCAGTTTGGCCATATTTCAGAGCTGCAACATCACTGGAGTGCCCAAAAGCACAAGGTGTGCAATACTCAGAGACATGGCCAAGGTAAGAAAGGCTGAAAGACGACCACCACTGAACAAGACACACAAGCTGAAACGTCAAGACTGGGCCAAGAAATATCTCAAGACTGGTTTTTCTAAGGTTTTATGGACTGATGAAATGAGAGTGAGTCTTGATGGGCCAGATGGATGGGCCCGTGGCTGGATTGGTAAAGGGCAGAGAGCTCCAGTCCGACTCAGACGCCAGCAAGGTGGAGGTGGATTACTGGTTTGGGCTGGTATCATCAAAGATGAGCTTGTGGGGCCTTTTCGGGTTGAGGATGGAGTCAAGCTCAACTCCCAGTCCTACTGCCAGTTCCTGGAAGACACCTTCTTCAAGCAGTGGTACAGGAAGAAGTCTGCATCCTTCAAGAAAAACATGATTTCCATGCAGGACAATGCTCCATCACACGCGTCCAAGTACTCCACAGCGTGGCTGGCAAGAAAGGGTATAAAAGAAGAAAAACTAATGACATGGCCACCTTGTTCACCTGATCTGAACCCCATTGAGAACCTGTGGTCCATCATCAAATGTGAGATTTACAAGGAGGGAAAACAGTACACCTCTCTGAACAGTGTCTGGGAGGCTGTGGTTGCTGCTGCACGCAATGTTGATGGTGAACAGATCAAAACACTGACAGAATCCATGGATGGCAGGCTTTTGAGTGTCCTTGCAAAGAAAGGTGGCTATATTGGTCGCTGATTTGTTTTGGTTTTGTTTTTGAATGTCAGAAATGTATATTTGTGAATGTGGAGATGTTATATTGGTTTCACTGGTAAAAATAAATAATTGAAATGGGTAAATATTTGTTTTTTGTTAAGTTGCCTAATAATTATGCACAGTAATAGTCACCTGCACACACAGATATCCCCCTAAAATAGCTAAAACTAAAAACTACTTCCAAAAACATTCAGCTTTGATATTAATGAGTTTTTTGGGTTCATTGAGAACATGGTTGTTGTTCAATAATAACATTATTAAAAATACAACTTGCCTAATAATTCTGCACTCCCTGTAGTATTCTGTGCACCCCTACTCTACCCCAGAGGTTCTGTTTATTGTCACATCAGTGTTGCTCAGAGCTTGGTGTTTGCCTGGTGTCATTTCTGCATATACATCTACATATTCTCAAAGCATGAGTGAGCCTCGCTGAAGCCTCCTGGTAGGCTAAGGCTTTTCTGTAAATGTATGTGTGATTCTGTGTTCTCCCTGTTCTTGCCTGGGTTTCCTCCCACAACATAAAGACATGCTTGTTTTTAAGGTTAAGTGGTGATTCTAAATTGACCATAGGTAGAAATGTGAGTACGTGTCTCTGTGTGTTAGCGCTGTGAGGAACTCCAGTCCTTCCACAACCTGAAATAGCCAAAAAAAGAATTGATTTTCTAGTTTTGCTTTAAATAATCCGTGTCTCTGTTGTTTGCCAGTCTATAACCTTCTGGGTGTGAATTGTAACAATCTAACTGTGCTTCGCTTTTCGCTTTCTTTCTTAACTTTCTTTCAATAGCTTTAAAAAAAAAAAAAAAATAATGCACACAAACACATATGACCTCATATCATCTGTGTGCTTTCGCTTTCTTTCCTTCTATTTTCTCTCTCAGTTTAGGTTTAACATTCCCCAAAGTACGTCTCACCAATTGCTTCTCACCAGACTCGCAAACACTGTCATTTTCAAAATCGCTGCTTCAGAAGTGCCTTTAAAATGATACAGACTCGCGTGGGAGGCAGTCTGCTTGAGCTGGTTTTTATTTAGCCAGCAAGGCAAGCAATGAAAAGAACTAGGAAACATTTGGAACTGATGTGCATCTGTGCCTTCTCAAAACAAATTTACTGTCCCCTAATTAAAACGCTCGTAATTGAGAGACATAATGTGATATTTGCTAGTAACATGGCGCTTTATTTGCATCTGGAGTAATTGATGTGTGGAAATTATATTCCAGCTCTTGGTTAACTGCTGGTTAAGAACTGGCGTGGGGGGTGGGGGTGTGTGAATGTGGAACAAAGCTTGTGAAATTTTAAACCCACGCCGGGTCTAACGACGCTTATCATCTTTAAAATGTAAATAGAATAGCGTTCTTTGAAAGCTTTTTCATGTTACTAATAAATGCCAGTTCTCTGAATTTATTCCCACCTTTACAGCTAGTCTAGTCACAAACAGGATATTCATTTAACTCAGTACTCAGAGAAAAAGTATTTACCTGGAGTAGAGCGCCTTTTTTACTGTAGATTTAATTGAGAGACTACTTTGAGCAGTCAGAGGATTGTAGAGGATGCTGAAAGATGCATCTGTAGTGTTCTCAGACATGAAATCTGTATGATAAGCTCATCTCCAGGATAGCAGGATAGAAGGGGATGTGATGCGCCACAGTGGGTCCTCACAGATCACATTTGCCTCAGCTGCTGTTTAAATGAGAAGCCTCTCTTAGCTTCTCTCCCCACATCTGAATGGAGGATATAAACAGAGGGAGATGTGCTGAACAATCCACCTTTTCTCATCTATTCTACAACTTAACTGATCTCAAGGCTAAAACAACAGCCGTTTGATTTGCAGTCAAGTGAGGAAAATGTGGCAGCGGGGAAAGCCACTCGACCATTTGCTCTGTTCAGGCTGCGCTTCCAGCTGACAGGCTGATGAGCTGCAATCAGCCCTCCTACTCCGACTGGGCCATACTGTGGCAATGATTGGTGATTTATGTCGGAGGAATAGTCAGACTAGGCTACTTAAAGCTAAAACTGAGAATGTCAATTTTTCTCTTGGTTTTAAAACACTTGTTTGGATTTTGTTGGCAACTGTCTATGTGAATGTATTTAGGTGAAAAGCACAGAGAATTGTTGCACACTTGTTCCTGACATTTGATGTAAACCATTATAATAGTTTCAACCTCAAAGCTGTAAAAATGTCTTAATAGGAGTCAGTTAGAATTTGCTTGTTTACATAATGCGAGGATGCGAGTTATTATAATAAAAGTAAAACCACTTGCTTTATTTGAACTTAGAGGCACCTTAAAACCGTAATTCCGCAACTTTTATAATACATAAACTTTGAATGGCCAAAACCACCCGTTTTGTTATCATTTGACCAACAACTGAGGAAAAGAACCAGGAGTCTTAGACTTATTGGTTTGCACAGTTCTCAGCCAAATAAACAGGAAATGAATCACACAACTACAAGAATCAGTCTCTAAAAACAACGTGTCATTTATTTATTAAGGATATAAACACAAATTCCCATGAATTTCTAATTGTTCTATCTTTAGAAATAAATAGGCACTAATTATTGCATTCAACTGATACATACAACACCTTGGCCACCAGGTGTGGTGCAGGGGAATAAGAATGGGGCGGGACTGTCAAAACTTCCCACATGCCACTGCTCCTACCTGTGTGGGCAAAAATGCTTATAGCTAGATATAAGTAAGAAAAATTGAAAAATATGCATAAATTTAATAAAAAGCTTCAGTTTAAATGAAGTAAGGACACCAACATTAGCTGTTGCTGTTAGCAATGTAAGGCAGTGACACATGATGTCTTTCTCCTAGCCTCTCCATTTAATGATTGTTCACCAACGGATTTAATAGTTTAATTTAAATCTAACATAATGTTTAAGGGTGGCCCCCAGATGGTTTTGTCTTCTTTGTGCGAATAAGAATTAAACATGCTTGCTCGGCACCACTTGAAGGCTGTAATTTCCACCTTTTTAAATGGTTGTCTAAATAACACATCCTTGTTTCCTTAA
This sequence comes from Aulonocara sp. 'chitande type north' Nkhata Bay, assembly GCF_057382095.1. Taxonomy (NCBI): domain Eukaryota; kingdom Metazoa; phylum Chordata; class Actinopteri; order Cichliformes; family Cichlidae; genus Aulonocara; species Aulonocara sp. 'chitande type north' Nkhata Bay. The sequence goes on along the minus strand of NC_141360.1, from coordinate 26,035,879 downwards.
GTAAAGACATTTCGTAACCTGAGAGCTTCAGAGTTCACTTTACAGCAATTTCCCATTCACCTTGTGGCTTTGCTAAACTCTAATTTCCTTTTTGTATGACTGTAATTTTTGAAAGTAATGGTTCAGGGTCTATCCATTGAAAATTGACTAAAATGCGATGTGTTTTATTTCAGTAGTAAATGAGTTGGAGAGCTGAGGCTGTTCTCCAAAAAGCCTAACACATAATGTCCGAAATGAAAAAGGTCTGGTAATGTCCCTTCCCATCTAAAGCATGAGGATTGTTTCCTAATAGAAAACTGAGTTTAATCATGCATGTTGTTAATGTAGGCTTTTGCATGTCATGGGTTTTAAGAATAGAGCACTATCCTATGCACCACATTAGACTTATGTGTTGTAAAGAAGACAAAGTGACAAATGCATTTTACAATAGATTTTACACACAGCCCTAAAGACCTGTGAGTGACCCCCTGGCAGACTCAAGTCCTGGAATACACACTTTTCCCCAGTGACCGTCTATTGCCAGGGAGTCATTGGCTGATATTTAGGCCTGTTTCACTGACAGTGACAGCCACTTGTAACTGCTCAAGGAATAAAAATTTTCCTATACATTTTTTCCCCCGATGGTTGCCCAGCAGTCTCTAGGCCATAGTGGGTGTAAAGCAAAACAAAACCAAACAAAAAACCCAAAACACAAGTTGTATCTTGCCACTGGAGCAGACGGCAATCAAACCACCAACCTGTCGATTGGTAGGTGACCTGCTCTGCCTCCTGAGCCACAGCTACCCCTGCAAATGGTTTTGGTTTGTATAGTTAATTTCCCCCCTCAGAGCTATGCTATGGTGAAGTTTTATATAAGTCACCTGCTTAAACTGAATTAAGGTTGCAAATTATGTAACAGTGTCGATGTTATTGACGGGCTTCGGGGGTCCAGGCAAACCCAACAAAGTCAGTGTGCCCCCTCAGCTGAATTCTACTGATATACTTCAGCTATAAGTTACACAAATTCATATAATTTGATGTAAACATCTACATTGTTTGTTGTTATTGGAGTGCAAGCTTAGTTTCTGTTCCCAGTAGTTTAGTTCTGCAGCAGGCGTGGTAACCAGCATAACTGGTCAAGAGTCAGTTTTGTGCAGCTATAGTTTTAAAGCAAGACCCTTATTGAAAATTGCAAAAGTAATGGAAATATGTTGAGCATATTCTGAGCTCACAGTCAACTATTCTGCTGTGTGGTGAGTTTATTGCTCCAGTTCTGGATTTGAGGACAATGTCTCTCCTGTTTGTCTCATGCTTTGACTCTGCATTATAAGACGGGTATTTGTACACTTTTATAACAGCGGCTACAATTCTCTCTGCGTGTACCACGTATATAAAGTTGTAAATATGCACATTGTAAATATCCACATATCACAGTGACATCGATATCTTATGCACTGTTTATGATGTTAAGCTGTTCACTCATGTATTTGTGTTTAGTGTAGCAGAAAATTATTCTAGTACCTGCACATCTGGCAAACTCTCGTGGACGCTTTGAGTCGTCAGTTAATATACTAGAAAGAATGTGTCATTAAACTTGATGAACGCATTCTGCTTCTACTAATACATTATATAATGTTTTTCATTGTGTTTCTCTGTTTATGTTTTTCACTCCTTCACAGTTTCTTTGCCACCGCCCTGGCAAGACAGTCCTATTTTGGTAATAACTTTAGTAAACGTGAGCACAAGAGAGAGGAAGAACCAGTGATAGCTGAGACTTCCACTCAGTCAATTAATCAATTAAAACTGATTATTATGGATTTCAGTATCTCATTAGGTTTTAATATTTACCTATTTTTAGTGGCCCCCTTTTGGCCATCCCTATGAAACCTTCTTGAGGCACCCCTGCTGCCAGGAGACATCAGAAATACCACAACACTACCAGAACTCCCAGAGCAATCTCACCAACTTCCCTTACACTAACCTCAGAGTCTTCAGACCTGCAGTTGAACCAGCCAGTCTGTCACAGCTAATTTTGTCATGATGGCAGCCTGCAATTTGTGCTGAAGTTTCTAAGAAAGTCAGGTACTGTAGCTTCTGTTGTGGTTGAATTAATGCCAATAATTGGGTAAGACTGCAGAAAACAGAGCTATAAAAATGACAAAAGGAGCGTGCAGCTGTCTGAAATTGGTGGGGTAGATATATCTGCCAAATATTTGCATCGATATCAGTCTTAAGTGTCTCGGTGAGCATCCAGTCATAAGTGACCATATATAAAAGAAATAGGCCAAAAAAATACGTTACAAAAGACTTGTGTTTCACACCATGTTTGTTTGTTGAGTTAAATTCTTACAATTATGTTGTGTGAGAAAAATGCAAAGGCTGTGACTTTTATGAGTAAATCATATAAAACAAGCATTTGCTATATAATTTTTTGTAATAAAGAAGTCAGTGCCAATCAGTATACCCTTGCAGTAGTTGACCACTCGTAGCTGTGCACCATTTCCATTTACTGACATTTACTCTGGCTATGAAGGGGAGAACGGGCTTTTAAGAAATATTTGCATAAACATCTGAGTACATCGACTACAGCATTTATTGAAGTTTGATTCTCACAACACCAGACCTATTTGTTTGCACCTGGCTGCTGTTGTTGTATTTTGCCAGAAAACTTTTTCTAAAAGTTTTTGATTACAGCCTTTCAGCTGGATGATGACTCTTTCTCTAAGCCTAGCCCGTGTTTGCGTGTCTACCTCTTTTCATTCACTGCAGCTCTCTGAAATATTGAGCCAGACTATTTTCTCTGAGGTGTGGGAGTTAGGATGAGCGATCTCTGTTGACCAAGACTGATAACTGTTGACGATCAGAGAAGAAAATTACAGTGCAGAAGCACCAGCTGTATCAAGTGTGAATGCATGACAAACCTTCCTTTACTTCAGAAAGTGGCAGAAAATGTGGCTAAATGAGTACGTCTCAGTGATGATAGAAGTCTCTTTGTTATGTAATGAGCTAAATTATAGATAATACGGTTCTAGAAAATCACAGGGTGTCAGTCTCTCCTGTCATTTCTTCTTACCCATCCTGTGATTAATTGTTCTGGGCTTGAGATCAACTCTGACCCCTACTGGTGTGGATGGAGCTGCTTTGTAATAAAGCTCTCTAATCTTTATGTGAACTATGACATTACATGTAGACTGATACTTGATAATAACATGACAACAAACAGCTACTCTTTTTTAAAGTTTCTCAGTAAAATGAAGTATACTCAGGATAATTGTTGATCAGGCCAAAGTATTTTGTTTCAGTGCACTTTTCACCTGCTACTCTACTATTGCATACATTTGGTGCTTAAATGGCAGTATGAATGAATGAATTATTCAACCACCTTCAAGTGATCTACAAGCTTACAGACTGTGCTAATTCATAATTTACAGAAGGGCTTATAGTTCTGAACCAGAAGGTTTCCTCTTACTTTTGAAGAATCTGTAATTACATTAACCTTTTTTTCTTTGCGGTTATTTCACAATGACTCTCAAGCAAGCGTGTGGGTTGTTCCACAATTACAGTTACTGAGCACAGCGAGGTCTGTGGACTGTATGGCTGCATAATATTGTGACTGACTACTGTGGGTTTTCTTTTTTCAATATAATCTACAACATAACATAACATAAGCATACTGCCCATTCTTTGTGCCATAGATTCAACAAAATGCTGGAAACATTCTTCAGAGATTTTGGACGATATTTACACGATATCGTCACGTAGTTGCAGATGACTATAGCAGCCCTTTGAAATGATACCATGTTCAAGGGACCACTTTAAAATGATTTGAACTTTATCATTATCCTGCTGGGAACAGTGATCGGAAGATGAGTACACCTTGATCATAAAGCGATGTAATGGTTAGCAACAATACTCAGGAAGGCGGTGTTGTTTAAATGATGCTCAAATGCTAAGAATATATCCCGTACTCCAATAACACCAGCACACTAAAGTGTTGTTTCAAGGCAGGCTGGATACATGCTTTCATTTTATTTTTGACAAATTCTGACACATAAGAGAGGGTACATTACATCTACTTGTTATTATGTATATGATATTTGCTTACAATAAGCACAAGGTTAAACTGTGTCTAATATTTTGGCATTCAGGTTATCTGGAAAATAAATAATATCAAATGTAAAACTCAGGCATTGTTTGAATGCATTTTAAAAAACAGTTTTTTTTTCCGCTGAAGTCATGACTATACAGCCTCTTTGTTTTTTCTTCAGAGCAACATTAAAGTTAACATTAATATTAAAACTTCTTGAGATCCACAGGATGGGATTCATTTGTTCCAAGCAGGGATCTGTGGATGCATAGCATGTTGTACCAGTAGCCTACAGCTGTGAGACTCCACTTGCACTCACATCATGTGACTGCCTTGCTAAAAATAACCCTCTCTCCACGCGTGATGTGGATGATACCCAGACTAAGAATAGGCCTACTGGAGAGAAACGACATGATAGTAAATCACCAGTGAAGCAATAGCTGCAGTGCAACAGAGAGGAGGATTTAATAACTTGGCCTTGAAACTACGCAATATCAGTGAAGCTCCTGACAGTATAATTTGCTCAGCACAGCCACTGCTTGGTATCTGTCAGGTATGCATGGCTCTGCATCCGCTCCTACTGGCAGACTTCTCTGCTAATTGACTTGGGAAAGGACAGATAGAAGACAAAAGCAGTAAACAGACTTTTAAGTCCTGCTTTCATTGGCTAAAAACCCCCCCAAAAAATGACTTAACCGACCATTTGACGAACAAAAACATGTTTAAGTTAAAAGATATCTGCATGAAAAAGTAATGACAGATTTATTTCTTTTTTAGCAGTTTAAGCAAGCAGGTGTTGGAAATGCAAATATTTATAATAACTGTTTTGAGAACTTAAAAACTGAAAAAAAAACAAAAAAAAAAAACAATTTCTACAAAATCTGATCCCGAAGCAGACTGCCTGTAGCTCACCTAATCAACTGGCTTTAGAAAGGATTGCTCGTAGATTTGAGGATTCAGAGGTGTAGGGGAGCCTGGTTCACTCTGCAGCTAGATGAAGTCGAGTCGAGCAGAGTACATTTAAGATATTTTTTGATAGGGTAGCAGGAGGGAGACAGATGCTCGGATAAGAGCAGGACCTTGACCTGGAGGTAAAGAGCTGTTTGTCTCTTTGTAGAGTTGGATGCATGCAACCATGTTGTGAATTCACCAGGACAGTGTGGTGCACTGACCTGGAAGAATGAAGGGAGATTCAAGAGTTGGTCACCTGAATATTGCATTATGTGGAGAAGCGACGGTGTAATGTGGCCTGAGGTTGAGCAAATAAACATGAAATCTCTGCAGTAATAAGGGATCTGGGACTGGCACAGTGGTGCTTGTCTGTATTCTGTATTTTGCAGTATTTTTGCTTTCCCAGTCCTTTGCTTGGATAATATAGGCGTTGGTAGTAAATTTGTGGGCACAGCTGGTGGGCAGTGTGTCTTCTGAAATTTGCAGAAATATGCACTGACCCTTTGTGATTCCAAATTTTGTTTTCTGCAAAAATATATTTTTTTGTTTTTTAAGTTGCGTATGCTTAGGAGTTAGTTATGCATTCTCAGTGGGGAAAAAATGGGAAAGAAAAGCTTGAATTTCATGGAAACTGACGATTAAGTGTAATCAGATAGAACTGGACTGAGGGCGGTATTTAATTCTAAGTTCATGAAGGTAATTTTAACCTTTTTGTTATTACAGTTCTAACAACACCCCTCAATTAACAATGAGTAAAGCAAAATAGATTATTACATAAAAATATGTTTTATTGTCTAGACTCTGCATCTGTTTTTACACTGAGCAATATCTAAGATTGATCTATCAACTTCCTTTCATGCTTTACCAAAGGATCATGTGCAGTGTAGATCTTGATCACCTTGTGTATCACAGATATACCACAAATTGCTGTAGTTTGAACAGTGTTAGCTATGCAACATGCGTAACATGCAGCTCTTGGGTGTGCAAAGATGCATGAAGAGTCACTTCACATGGGACTGAACCTTAGCACAGCACAGCATTGCAGTGTAACAGTCATTTTATACATTACCTTTAGGCGCCATATGGCTGGCTGCCCTCTCACAAGGAGGTAGGCACGCAGCCATCTCGGTTGCTACAAGAAGACTCCGTGCTCTCAGGCAGGCATGTATCATTTATCAAACACCTTAAAATGACCGAGCTGACAGACTGCTTGATGTATGATCGTGCAATCACAGGTGTTATCATATGTTGCCGTGGAGTTGTTGATGCATGACTGGCTTAAGCATCTTTAGGGCAAGTTGGGTGATAACACTGGTTGGAGGCCTGGGTGCACTGATAAAAGGAGGAAGCTCACCTAACTCCAGAGACGATCAAAGTTGCTGCAGTGAAGGATGAAATGAAATAGCTGTATACAATTAACTGATTTCACCGATAAACATTTTTATATTTAAAACTTGGAAGACTATCTTTTAAAACTAGTTAGAATATGCTTGTGACAGAGCGTATGCACGGCTGTGCCATAGAATATAGTGTCTTGTAAGGATATTTGCTGCTCTGTGTTTACGTGACAGCCTAGATCCTATCACTGCTTTCCATTTAGTCACTGATGTGCTCATTGTATTTGGAGAATTGCCTCACCATGTCTCCGCTTCAAGCTTGTCGAACAGAACTCAATTTTACCACAACAATAGAAAGCGATAGGAGATTCAGAGGTGGGAAACACTGTAGGATTGTCACGGTTCTGGGTCCGTCGGACCCAGTAGTTTGAGTTTTATTATGTTTTGGTTTTAGTTTGCATCAGGGATTGTTTTCTTGTTCTCTTGTAGTGTTGATTATGATGATGTTTATTATTTGAGTTTCATGTTTCTGTGGTGTTTAGGATTTGTTCTTCAGTTGTGTCTGCTTAGTATTTGTCTAGCTCCATGTGCCATTTTCTGTCTGTCTCTCTATGTCGAGTTTGTGTCTTAGTGTGATGGTTGCTTGTTCCTGTTTTATTGTGATGGTCTGCGTCTCATGTGAGTGTGTTCAGTTTTACCTTTGTCTCGTCTTGTTGATTATTCCCAGCTGTGTCCACCACCTGTGTGTAATTCCCCTGTGATTCTCTGTGTATTTAAGTCATGTCTGCCGTCATTGTAGTTGCTGGTCCGTCTGTGTATTCCACCCTGCGTCATCTGTGTGTTTCCCTGCTGTCAACCGCCAAGTGTTTCTGCTCATGTTCAGGTTCGTGTTCTGTAGTTAGTTTGTTCCCAGTCTAGTTAGTCATAGCTCCCTTTGCCGTTTGTATTTACTTTCATGCTCAATAAACCACCTTCACACCTTCACGACTGCCTGCGTTTGGATCCTCCTTCATTGCCTCCACACGGCTCACCTCACTCGCCGTGACAAGGATTGTTTGTTGATTATTGAGTAACAAAAGTGCTGTTGTAGTTGTAAGACAACAAAGGATATCTTCGCTACTCAAATAGTGTATAGTACTATACATGTCTAGAACCACCCCTCGTTTCTTTATGTTTGATTTCCAAGGAGACAAGTGAACTCGACTAACAACTCATTAAACTTTCTGAATGTCTTTTAAAGTCTTTTTTCTTTAGACATTAGCTGCTTTGGCAGTCATTGTAGTCAGTTTTCAGAGGAATGTTTTCTTAAGCCACTTAGCACTGACCCATGAATCATTCAAATATAAAACAGGCAGACCAGTGTTGTGTCTACACAGCTTGTTGCCGAAGGGAGTGGTGGCAAGCCTAAACAAATTCCTGACAGGCTTCTTGACAACCTGAGTGGTTGTCAAGAAGCCTGTCATAATGAATTGAGGTATGCCAAACAGCATAGCGTAAATAAAAGAGAACGGTTGTTGAGGAACAAATCAAAATTAGAAATTTTTGGTTCAAATTGTTATCAACATATGTGGGGAAGGTCAGGGTAGAGGCACAACAGTCAGTGTCTACAGCCATCTGTAAAACACGGTGGAGGCTTAGTCATGGTTTGCGTTTCAGCCAGTGGTGTTGGAGATCTTGTCAAAATGCAGAAAATTACCATCACATTTTGAGCCACCTTGCAGTTTCAGTGACAGTGATCCCAAACACACTGCACAGTGCAGTAAAAGCATGCCTGGATAGAAGAAAACACAATGGAAAACAATCACTCTGAGATTGGATTTACCAGAGCTTAGATCTCAACATTACTCACGCAGTGTGAGATCATCTTAACAGAGAATCAAACAAAGGCAGCCAACATCCAAAGAAGAGGAAGAATGTCCTTCAAGAAGCCATATTAAATATTGACTTTCAAACTCAGTAGAATTTTACAAACTCTATTTTGCTTTATATTCTGTATTTCCATGTATTTTTGCAGATGTTTAAATAAATCACAGCATCTATTTCCCATTTTCCTCTTGATAGCTTGAGATTTTTTTCTCAGTAGTCTTAGCTATCAGCAGGACAAAAAGACCCTTGATCCACAACACTCACCAAAGACTTCCCTGATGAGATTATAGTCTCAGCAGCTACTTTGTAGTGTCACTGAATAAAACTTGATGTCAGTTTTGTAAACTTTTGTTTCGGTCAGATTAAAAATGTGGATAAACCTGGTGTGCTCAATGTATTCTGTAATATTCTTTGGTTTCACAGTCAAATCCACATCATGCTCATTACATCTAGTGAATGCAAGTGTCTTTAATTATTAATAAAGTCTACTCAGCTAAGAAATACTTGATGTGAATCATGCCCCGGCGACAACTTCTACATGACTTTAACAGCACCTGTTGGTTTTATGTTTCCTCAAATAACAAATCAAACCTCCAGCATCCTTTCATGTGTGTCTCCAAAATGCAAAATTCTGAAAGTAAACGTCAGTATAGCTGGTTCCACACCATGGAGAAAACTGTGGCAGTGATTGAGAATCATTGAAGGCGTGATTGAAAGCCTTACTTTGAAAATAATGGTGTTTTCCCGTATTGAACATGAGTAAATGGTCCTCTAATTGCCACAGTTTCTCTCAATATAAGGTTTGAGGTTTTAAGTGATGGAAGGGTAGATAAAAATATAAACAGGATTAGTTCAACCAACAGCATACAAAACATCACTTAAAGCTGTTTATTTGCTTTACAGATCTGAGAAATTGGCAGTCGTGTCTGAGAGTTTAATTTATTTGAATTTCAACAGGCTTATTACGCTGCCTGTCTTCTCCGAAAGTATATTAAGTCCAGTTAAGTCCAAATTATTCAATAGCAAGTAAAATTCTAATTAAATATTGAACATAACACTGTTAAGAAACATCTTAATTAGTTTGTTTATTCAAGTGTTCTCAGTGGTCTCTTTATTTTTTAGGCAAAGATTATCCTGCAATCATCTTGGTATTTAGTGGCTTATTATGCTTCAGCAATTGGTGAGTCGATGACCATTATTCGTCAGGGCTTGGATTTCAGATTTCACAGCCTACGATGTACTGCTACTAACTGAAATGAACTGTCATTCTCCCACAAATGCAAAATTGCTGTAATTTCTGCTCTTCTTCTTTTAGTGCCATTGCTTTCACTTCTTTTCCTTTCCACTTTGCTCTTTTCCTGACTGTTTTCACATCGACATCAGGATTCTGTATTTTACAAACTGCACTGTAAGTTTGAGCCCAACAATGCTGTATATTCTGAGCCTGTGTTTTGGACTATTGCTTTGCCAGTCTAGGGAGCTTTTGGCTATCAGGTTCCTCTCCTATGGGACCAGCTCCCAGATTGGATCAGCTGACCCTGAAACATCCCTAAGTTAAGCTGCAATAGACTCAGGCTGCTGGGGATCCTCCCGTGATGCACTTTTCTTCTTCACTCACCTCTTTTTTTTTTTTTTTTTAACTGTTAGTGTGTTTATACACCACTTTTGCATTTAATCGTTAGTAATTGTTAGTAATTGCTCCCATGGCTGTCCATCCCTGATCCTAGTTCCGCACGAGGCTTCTTCCTGTTACAAAGGAGTTCTTTCCTTCCCACTATTGCCACTGTTGCTTGCTCATAGTCGTTTGTCTGATTGTTGGGGGCTTTGTTTGAACTTCTCTGTGCATGCTAGCAAGACTTTATGAAGCCTTGCAGAAAAGACGAAGAGAGAACATAGCAAGGGTTTTCTTTAGGTCGGATGATGTTGGAAATGCTTATGGCCCATCATTCTGGGCTGCTGAAACTTGGGATGAATGTGATTAGATTGCTGTAATTGCGTGCAGGAATTTCCCACATCATGAGGGCTAGATCTAAAGGAATCGGTTAAAATATGTACAGTATCTGCTAGGGCTGTGCGATATGACCAAAATTTCATATCCCGATATAAAACATCTATCATCCCGATAACGATAGAAATCACAAAAATTTAACATTTTCTGGGCGCCGTGTACCTGGAGTCGAGTGTTTTAACCGATGCATGAAATGATACATTTTTAGACATAAGAATTTATTACACAGCGTGCTGCGGGAAAAGCCTGTTCTAACGTTTGAGTCTAAGGTTTATTTTTTAGCATCTGACGGCTCTTTTTTGCTTCTCATCCATAAATACTCTGCATACTTTTTCACGTGATTCAGTTTATTTTGAAAAGTCTCAACAGGATCTTGAACTTTATTGTGAAAGGTTTATGTGGAACATAAACAAGCGGACACGCAATGGTGTTACCGTCGTTGTTGCTAACCACAACGCATAAAAACAGGCGCTTGTCCGTCCTTAGTGTGGTTATATTAAATATAAGGGAAAGAGAGAACTTTAAGAAATGAATATAGCCACTACAGTGACCATCAAAACGATGAAAAAAATATTGCCGTAAATATTTTGCGACACCACGAAACAAACGTAAAATGAAACAATAGATGTTTTTATATCGTCATCCGATATATATCGTTATATCGAACAGCCCTAGTACCTGCAATGCCACACTTGAAAATCAGCTTTATTGTCTCTGAATAGCAACTCAACCTTTCTTTTTTTCTTTCTTTTTTTTTTTTTTTGGAAGGAGATTTTGAGATGTAATTTCTGGAGGAGCTTTCTCATTTCTATGCAGATTCATTGGGTGCCCTTGTGTCCTGTCACCTCTGCTTGTCACCCATTTCATCTGGCCTCTCTATTCCCAAGCATTGTCATTTGCAGTGGATCTATCCCTGTCATGTGGCTGTTAACAATCAGGCAACCTGACAGCCGCCCACTATTTACCCATCATGCCCCTCTCTGCATGGTTTGGTGGAAAAGGTGCAACTTTAATCTCGATCTGCATGCATTAACAAATGCACTCCTCTATCCTCGCCTCTGGTAGGCGAGTGTGAGTGGAGAGTGGGTGGAGAGTGCAGGGATGACACAGTGGCGCATGAGTGTCTCCTCATCCATCAGTCTGTCACAGGCTGTCGTCCGGCTTCTCCCAGAGATGCTGTCGATCTGTAAACAAGAGAAACACCAGGCTTCCTGGGGCGCCATGCTAGCATGCAGACAGACGGGGCAGGGCAAGCCTCTCCTATATGAATCACACACTGATAGAGAGCTGATTTGACCATAGCAGGGTTTTGATCAACACAGCCAGGTGTGGATGACTAATGCCTCTGAAGACTACTGCATATCAACAACCGGCCGTGTCGGGAGAATGAAAACAATCACTAGCGTTGTCACATTTTTTTAATAAGGGAATAAGATGGACTGGGAGAAACTGACAACAGGACTTTTTCTGCTTCAGTGTTTTTTGGCACTTAATAATAAGCATGGGTATCTCCAGACATTTTTTTTAGTATTTTACTGAGGAGCACTGACACTTAAAAATGTTAATTAAATAACCCCTTTTGAAGTGTGTTAACAGTTTCTACAAGTTAGAGAGAAGATAAAGTAAGGCTAAGGATGTGTTTCGAGACACCTGTGTTGTAATTGTTGATAAATGTCAGATTTCTGTAAAGTAATTAGCTCCTAATGACCACATTACAAAATGCATCCTGTACCCCCTTCAACACTCACTGAGCCAAGCGTTAATGACTTATCTGCTGTATGTTGGGACATGGGGGAAAGGACTAACTCAGTCCTTTATAGCCCCTCTAATTATTTTCCGCATCACATGATTAATATTGTCACTTTGATTTTGCTCTGAGCCCATTAGATGAAACGCTTTGTGACAGAGGACACTGCTTGTAGAGCAAAGAGTCGGAAATGTTTGCTGCCCTCTTGTTTCCGGGCCTCAGAGACACCTCTGTCCTCTAGAATAGGAAGACTCTGAGCCACACTGCTGGAGCGGGGCCTGCCGCCTGTCTGGTGGGGGCTGTTGGCTGGTACAAGGCCAGGGCTACAACTGGGGCCAGGCTATTTCTGAACAGGACCAGGGAGGATGCAGCTGGTGTTCCTGCTCTTGACAATGTAAGTGTGCCAGTAGAGCCCCCCCAGAACCAACAAGCTCCTTCATTTCAAGACAAACTGCCATTAAAACCAGTAATCACAGCACATCTCACGGCCAGAGCCTTGTCTAGGAAAATACAAGGACAGGAGACTTTACCGGTTGGGGTGGGGATGGGGGTGTAAGACTAAAGAACCACATATTCCTATCACTAAAAAGCTCTTAATTGCTCATAACATGAATTTGTTCCCCTGGAGAAATCATTCACCAGACAATTTTAGTAGTATTAGTAATAATAGATAAAGATAAAGATACAAATAAAATAAAAAAATTGGAATAAAAAAGACTCTACCAAGTCTGACAAACTTTCACTAAAACATTTAGCAAGATAAAATGTTTGAGTGATAACATTGAATTATCAGTCTGTGAGCACTGTGAGATCATAGTGCCCTGCTAAAGAAACAAACAACCTTTTGGCCATAACTTTGGAGCACAGAACAACTTTGTGATCATGTTACATTCAGACACAGAATTAATGCTGTTTGACTGATATATATCCAAAATTATTCATTTGATTGTCAAGCATGTCAAAGAAAAACATAAAATAACCACTGCCGCTGTCACCTTCTTATGAGCTTGAAGTAGTCATCTAACAAAGTGGTCGTGCTTTGCATTTGTCTTTTGCATAATTTTATGTCTTTGAGAACAGTTACATCAGATGAAAATCAATCGTAGATTTAGCGTTAATTTGCTATGTGTTAATATGATCATGATCATATATGACAGGACTGTCATAGCAGTTTCAAATACACAGATTAAGTAGTTAAACTAAGTGAACTCATGCTTTGTAATTTGTTTTTTTCCACTGCTGGACTGACATCTTGCTCATTTTAAATTCTATTTTTAGAAAATCATTTTCTCTTCCATCCATCCATGCATCCTTTATCTGTATTGACTTATCCTTTGTAGTCTATCTAAGCTGATATCCGGCGAGGGTGTGGAATAATCTGGGTCAGGTCACCTGCTATGTAAAGCCCTGTGAGGAGCTGACAATCTGTTTCAGTCATCGTTGCGCCTTCGGTACGAGGACTTCAGATGAACTTGCGTTTAGTACTTGAAGAATCATGCAGCCACCTGAACAACTTAAACACTCACACATATAAAAACAATTTCCAGGAAATTGAACCTGAACATAAGAGCACTTATAGCTCTACCTAAGCACCACCTTTGGACTGGTTTTATATTTTTACTGGAAACCATAAGACAGAGAGCTCTATTCATTCTGCAGCATCAGTTTCTGTCTAACCTTTGAGTGCAGGTGGACACTGCTTTTATTCAAGGCTTGCATCTGATGGAAAACCTCATTTTCTGCCTGAGGCAGCCAAAAATGTTGTTATCAGCCCCTTTCCATAGTCATGATTTATTTTGCTAGTATGTCACGACACATGCATTTTCCCTTTTGAATTTGAAGCTTTTATGAAGCGCTTAGTGTTGAATGACTGTTTATTTTAATATTAATAGTTGCAAGATTTCTAATTTAAATTTGGTAACACTTAAAAAAAACAACAGTTATTGAAAAATGGTAAATTAATACTTAATTAAACATAGGTAAATAGTTATTTTTCGATTGACTGTTAAATTTCTGTTTGTCAATAGTCCATCTATTAAAAATTGCACACATTTAATGAATTTTATAAAATGTATTATGTAGATACATACTTACATGATATTTTGACTATACTGGTACACATAAAATTTGTAATTATGTGTTTGTTAATAATCCACATAATAAATTGTGATTTTGAAACTGATGTTCCATTATGGTTCAGTCACAGTAAAAGTAGGTCAGCAGCCTCTTTGTGACTAGTAAGAAATTGGTTGCTGGCTGGTGAAATTTTTTTTCTATGCGTGACTGATTGCAAGTAGGTTTAGTGATTATCTAGTCATCAAGAGGTTGAGCATGCAACACTCTGTGGTTGACCACTTTTCCATCGCAAGACGATTGCAAAGTTTGCCTCATGGAAGGCAACCCCATCCAAACAATCGCAGTTCCCTTATAATAAGTAAGTATTAGAAGGTAATAAGTTATCTCCTTTGTTCCGTCTTCCTTCTTTGACCTCCAGTTGCAATAAATGGCTGCCTCTCACTCAGCCTGGTTCTTCTGGAGGTTGCTTGATGTTAAAAGGGAGTTTTCCCTTCCCACTGTTGCCAACTGCTTGCTCATAGGGGGTTGTTTGATTGTTGTTGTTTTTTCCTGTATTATCTTTACCTTACACTATGAAGCACCTTGAGGCAGCTGTTGTTGTGGTTTGGTGCTATATAAATACAACTGAGTTGAACTGAATAGTTAATGTGAATTTCTGTGTATATAGAGTATATATGGAACTGATTTGTGAATCTGACAAATTTATCACGGTTAATCGCTATATTATCACAACAATATTGCATATAATTGCCAGTTTTCCCCATATTGAATCACCAACCATTAGGACACTGATAGCAGACTGAATCCACCATACTGTCGTTTTGTTGTTGAATTGGCAGATCGAAGTCGCTTAGAAAACAGAAACCGACTGCAAGTGATCATTGTCTAACCTGCTTTATAATAGCCATCCAAATAATTGTTGTAGATTAGCATTTATTTTTGAAGTTTAAAAACAATCTGATGCACGTTTACATTTACAATTTTGAAAATAGACAATTTATACATCACATTAATAATATATTAAATTTATTATTGGTAAACAACACAAAGTTTAATTACCTGTAACAATGAGAAAAAAATACATCATGATGTAACTTGTTGTCAGGTTAAAAGATCGGTCTAATCTTACCTCTTCATTGCTTTTGAGGTTGGATTGACAACATGTTCAATCACTCTAATGAAAGATTGTCCTTGCAGGTGTTTGTGTGGCTCTTCTCCTGAAAGGCTCAGCCTTCCTCTGGGGAAATCATCCTCCTTTCAAGTTCTTGTTGGATGTGTGTATTTGTGTGTGCGTTTGCTCATGTGCAAGGGCAGGTCATGACTTACTGTGTACTGACAAACACACGCATACACATAGTCTCCCAACATTCCCAAGATCCTAGGGGAGTCTTTTTCTTTTCTTTTCTTTCTTTTTTTAAGTGACCTTGGAGGTGACATATGCCCCGAATGGTGAAAAACACAGACAAGACATGTTAATATGTGTTGAAAGGGTCAGCTAAGGTTACGCAGCATTGCCCACCATACTTGACGTCTTCCCAACACCCAACCAATCACAGTCAAGGACTCAGTGATGCAGTGTCCTTCTTACTGGAGGGATTCCTAGGAACCACCGTGTGATGATGCTGGCTTAAACAGCCCAGAGTCTCTCCTGTCTTCTCACACCTCCTCCCACCCTCCGCTCTCTGCCCCAGGCTTTTTCTCCAAGCCGTGAATTAAGTGCATCTGCCTGTTGTGTTTGAACAGAAGACATTCTAGCGCCATCCACACTGCTCCCACAAGACTGGCTATGTAGACGGCAGACGGAGTCATCATCCAGCCCTCTTTCTCTCCTCTCAGCTAGGCTCCACCTCTCACTTTCCCTCTCTCCCTCTTCTTCTCTTCCAGCATCACACTCACACAAACACACACACAGCACACACACTTTTTCTTCAAGACCTCCTACTCCTACTACAGATGAGCGCCTCCTCGACAGGGCGAGCAGATTTGGAGCTGAAGGTGTGTTGTTGTTGCCAGGTAAGAGAGCACGTTTCTGCTTTGGGCTACCTCAGAAGTTGAAAAGAATCGGGGCGTCTCTTGTTTGTTTTGTAGTGTCTTCTCATAGTGGGGTGGATGTGTGTGATGTATCTGTTTCTAGGTGACATAATCAGGAAGGGTGGGTGTTTTAAGGGTGTCACAGGGGAAGTACACTTCACTCCCAAGCCTTCTTATTAACACAGTTTTTGGCGCGTCTTTCGTTGCCATGTGCACTGAAAGGCTTTTTGTGCTTGCTCGGAAACTGCTGTAGGTGCAGGGTGGAGTGCAGCTAGTGATAGCAACATATAGAACACGTCTTTTGTTGCGAGGGGAGACCACAGCGTGGATGTGTGGGCAGATGGAGAGGAGAGGAAAGGAGGGGAGGGGAATGGAGACGGAAGATGAGCAGCTGCTTTCATCCCATGGAAGCTAATCCCTCCGTTTGTTCACCTCGCTCCATCAGATAAAATAGGCAGGCTGCAGCCCTGGTGCCCTATCATTAATTTTTTTTACTTCACTATTCTCCATCTTTGAGTCATGATAGATTTATTTTGAGCAGAAATAAAGACAGGCAGGGTATTGATTCAGAAATGAGCTGTAATGCCATTTGAATATGGAACAAGACAAGCGCTTCAACTTGACTTTTCGAATACTTCGATTTGGTCCTGACTACACTTCCTGCTGATAATTTATCCTATAAACTTGTGGCAATAAATAGCTGTTTAAAGTTGCAGTCTTTTTAGCTTAAGAGTCTATTTAGTGAACAGATACAATTTGAAAATGTCGTTCCAGTTCCTCGCCGATATTGTCCTTATCTGGTATCATTATTAGTGGGAACCCCCGTTGCTGTAAAGAAGGCTTATCACCTCCCACGGGTTTACTGATAGAGTGCTGATTGGCTACCGCACAGTGCACATGTAATGGACGGCTGCTGTCGCTCAGCAAACATGTCAACCATATCCATGGTGATTGTTAGCGCGCCTTCGCTGACAAGTCATTAAAAAAGAAGTGGCCTGTCACCTCTTGCCTGCTCCCAGATTACCTAATATCTCAGGGGGCATAATCAGCCAGAGGCATGGGAGAGGAAGAAGAGGGAGAGAGAAGAGGGGTTGCTCAGCTGTTGCTGTTTAGCTGTACTGGTTTGGACATATACACTAGGTAGCTCCCGTGTGTCAAACTGTTACCAGGTGACGGGAAAAGCGCGAGGGAAACAGCACTCTTTGCTTTTCTCACCTAAATCTAAATGACCTCTGATCTAATTCCCCAAGGCAGAGCCTATGTTTACATACTCTCAGGGAGCTTCTGCAGATGCTCCATTTCATAATTACTAACTGAATCAGACAGGCTGAAGCCATGCACTAATGGATGCTGTGTGGACTGATAGCTCAGGGTAGCTTTTTTTGCAAAACCTTGGCCTTTAAGAATCTGGAGCCAAAACTTTTTGGAAGCGCTGCCATATGAATCACAACCAGGGTATAGTCATGAATTCTTCTCCTTTTGGCTTTAAATACCTTGTCTGTCTTCCAATCACGTATACAGCAAGAAAGAGAGGGCAGGGGCGGATATTGACTCAGAATCTAATCAAGTGGCCAGTTATCTGTTGCCTGAGGCGTTGTCATGTTTTATCAGGCTTGTTAAGGGGCTATTAATGAGAAGTACAGACCCAAAGTCCCAAGCCTGATGTCCAAGCAGCTCTAACCTTTTGTCTTGGCTGAGTTATCTGGAGTGAACTTTTCAAAAGCCAGAAACTGTCAGGATGGAAGGGCATCTGCCAGCATTACTTTGCACGTGGACAGTGGCTCTCACTCATAAGGTTATTAGAAGTGGTATGGAAAGGAAGTAGAGCCACGAGGACAGTACGGTGAAGCTATTTGTTTGTTTATGTTTGGAACAACACAAAATGGAAAATATCACTTAGGATTTGACCTTGTGTGGCCATTTGGTTTGGGTGCCTATGAACTGGGATGTGCACAGAACAGTAACAGTGTCACCACAGAGACTGAGTCATGCTGGTGGATGCCTCATAAGTAGTGTTCCCACTCTCCAAGGACATCCCTATAATCATCCTTTGATCACATTCATCACCATCACTGATACCAGATATCTTAGGGGAAAAAAGTCTGGTAATGTATTGCACTTTTTTTACATTCTTTGGAGCTGATTATTGATTGACTATTCATCGCAATCTAGTCCCATCTCCTTTACAGTGCCCCTGCTACAAAACTGATAAAACAGTTGTATATTGGTTCTTATTTAAGATGATGGATAATGACGTTCAACAGTTCTTAGCATATTCAGCCTGAGAGAAATCAGTCTACGAATTTTAACAAAGTTCACCCTACTTCTGCCATCAGTATAAAACCCAACAAACACACAGTTTTCTGCAGCATTTGTTCTCTTCGTGAAACTAAAGTGCAAAGCACCACCTGTTAGTATCACAGTGTGGCATCACTGTTCAAAATATTTTTTTTCTCTGTTGCTTTGCAAATTAACCATGTTTTCAGTTCATGCATATTAATGGTAACTTCCTGCTTCAAATTTATGGAAGCCTGTTTCTTCAACAGATTGTCAGGCAGGTTGGTTGTTATTTGATTTTTGTGCTGCAGACAAGAGATAGGACTTTATGGTATAGAGCAGCGGTGAGCAGTTAAATTGAGAAACTGGGACTGTTGTGGATGGCCACAACAATAAGATGATAAACACTGAGCAGAACTGAATCCATCACACCTGCTAAGAGACTTCCTTTGTGCCATCATGCATACGTTACTCGAGTGTTTTCCACTATATTGGACGTGATGCAACCACTAATTGTGAGCGCAGTCGTCTGTAGTTTGAATGGAAGGTGCCGACTTATCTCAAAGTTAAAGTCAAAGATGTGCCACAGCATTGCAACCAACATGTTTTTAAGTGCAACTTTTACTTTGAAGGCAACAGGTCTTTGTGTCCATTTTGTTTCCTACTTTTCAGTTTCACTAGCAATAGGAATTTGCAGACGAATTGGTATGTTCTTTTCAAACTATGCAACAATCTGCTAGTGACCAAAGCTATCATGGATGTTTTTGCCAACCAATCAGTGAAAACACATTTTTCTCTAGCGGCCTGTGGTTGCCAGGGGGTCACAGACCAGTCTCTAGACCTGTGTGACTGTGCAGTTGATCAACTTTACAGCGACTGCCATCAATCTGTTGTAACCACTATCCTGTGTGACTGTGGAGTGCTTGCTCATTTATTTGATCCTGGTTTGTCAGATATCCCAAATGGCGTAGAAGTTAAATCCACCTGGTTAGAGGTCAAGTGCCCACAAAACCACAATGTGTGAGCAGTGCAGCATCACCCCCACAAGATGGACTGAGGCAGACTTAGACTGCTTTCGTCTCTTCAGCGACAAAGTGACTTTACAAAACGGTGTGTAGATTGAAGTATTGTGACCTTGCAACACTATACATAGGTGTTTGCTGCTATTTCACCACAATCTGCTGATAATTTTAGGTACCTGCTGGTGTAAAAGTCTGTTAAAATGATAATTTATTGCACATTTAGCAGTTCATGACAAAGCAATGCTTTTCAATGGTTTTCTTTTTTGCTGCATTTTTCAGCACCAATATTTCCCTGCAGGCGTTCAAGCCAAAACAAGTCGGATTTAAATCAAAGCGGTAAAGCAGTGTTTTAGTTTGAGTGAACCTGATGGAGACAAATCAGGACGTCACATCTAAGTGTTAAACGCTTGAGTTATCCTGTAAGTTCATCAACATCAGCTCCCTGAGTTTGTCACTTTACAAGATGTTTTTCGAATACAACCCTGAATTGTGTTGTGTGTAAAGTAATGAGAGACGAAAGGTCATTGTCATAGTTTCTCTTGCTTGCCTAACTGGTATCAGCATCGCTGTAAAGACCTGACACTAATAGGCTAATTAGCTTGGTCTTAAGTCCTCATTTGAAGCTCTGTGTTTGACAGAGTGTAGAGGACTCAGGACTGCTTGATCTCTGTGGACCCACCGAGATAAGACTCAGATTACAGGATCAATCCACACACGGTCTCACAAACACACACATACTCATACACATTTTATTGACAGAGCTAAACAGACTCATATGTATGCTTAAAAACACAATCCAGTTACAATCCGTAGCATCAACATTGTGCTTAAAAAGCACACACAGACTTAACTACATGATGTTTCAAGCTGTACTATATGAGAATCTTTTGGCTCTTTTGAGTTGTGCCAATTTTAGCCATCACAATTTTAAGCCCTGCGTCATCATGACCATCAGCCACCAGCTCTAATTTATGTGTCTGCTGTCCATGTGAACCGTCACAGCTAGGTGCTTCCTAAATACTGGAACTTTGTTTTGTGGTACAATGACACACTTAAACAAGAATCACAAGAGATCTTCTTCTCTCTGTCATAAAGTAGATTTTTTTATAACTTGTTGCTGATTTGATAGTGTATGTCACATGGTGTAAAGCTGCTAAATTACCTACCATAAATGAATACCTACTTTCCTTCCAAAAGAAAGCTAGTAAAGCTCTTCTCACTTGTGCGTAATCTAGAGCAATGCCTCCAATCTTCTATCCAGCTGTATTTGGCATTTAAATTTATATTAATCAACTGCAACACAGTCAAGACAATTGGAACTGAATTGCAGTAAATCAGAAAGGATGAACACCACAGCCTGAATAGTGTCTAATGAAGCCAGTTTGAAAAAAAGGTCTGTTTTGGATATTGCTGCCTCAGTTTGCAGAATGCGCTTAATTAAATACACTAAGTGAATGACTTCGGGGGAAGCTGAAATGCACTGTCACAATGACAATTCAGTTTTGTTTCACCAAGGAAAACCTTGGGTAAATACAATAAATTAAACTCATTTAAAAAAATTACAGGATCTCTGTCAGGTTTGTTTGCGCCAGAGTGTGACGAGGCTCACTGGGTCTTTGACTATGATTTGCATTGTTTCACATTTCTGTTTTTATAACAGAGACTTTCACATATATTCACAGTTGTATTTGCTATAAAACAAAGGTTATAAACTGAGATACACTATAGGAAGCCTATTTAATTGACATTAAAGATGGTACCGCAAGAAGCAGTTCCATATATAGTCTCAAAAAGCCGTTACATTACCCTTGAAGATAATATAACAAATTCAAGGACACTTAAAATTTCTTTTTGCAATATTTCACTGAGCTCATGTTTTAAAACTACAGCTGCATAAGTTCATGAAAGACCGCTTTTCAGCTGTAAGTCAGTATATGGTTTGACTTGCATGTCCATCCACTTAAGAAACATCAGGATAAATGCCAGTCTCTAAAAAATCAAGTTCTGAGCCAGAT
Organism: Aulonocara sp. 'chitande type north' Nkhata Bay; assembly: GCF_057382095.1. NCBI lineage: Eukaryota > Metazoa > Chordata > Actinopteri > Cichliformes > Cichlidae > Aulonocara > Aulonocara sp. 'chitande type north' Nkhata Bay. The sequence continues at coordinate 26,014,483 of NC_141360.1, read as the reverse complement.
ATCAAAAAAGCTGGAGCAAAGTTTCACAAACTAGCAAGGTGAACATTGGGAGAAACAATAGAAGATCTGACAAATGTTACAAAGAAGACAACACGTTTTACACATAAGAACAAGGGCAGGGAACTGGGTAAAGGGGGATACACTGAGGCGACTAAAGGGATTTTAATATTATAGCTATTAATTAGAATTAAATCACAACCAGGAGGCTCTGGAAAATTAGCAAATTAAAACATATGGAATAAGCAAGCAGTCATCGTGGCTAACAGAGCACCTGAAAAATAAGCAAGAGTAAAGCTTCTTTGGGTTGCTCTCTGATTCACAAGTGGTCACCACATTTGGCAGGTGTAACACATTTACACCAGATGTAACCTTTCCGGAGATTTGTGTGTCGTTTTCAGATTTTAAGGGAAAGTATTAACCACAACACAATGGCGTTACCTTCTGAAAATAAGCAAACATCCAAAAATGCAAAGCGAGCTTAGACAGAAACCCAAACGTAGAAATCTACTAGAATCTAAAATTCTACCATGGAGCGTAAAAAGTCACTTCTATTGCTAAAGATGCTGTTAGCCAAATCATTAGCTTGAGCTTGTGTGTTACTGACTTTTATCTCAATCATTAGCAAAATTCATGACTTTATGTCAGTAACTCATCCGATGGGGCATGGTGACGTCACTGCCCATAATGCCGGGACTGCTCATGTACATCACAGCCAGTCGTGCCCTTGAATTAACAACCGTGCATTTATGAAGGCTGTATTTCATGGCTTTGTCATGACTGTCTGTTAGAAAGCTATTCATTGACAGACGTTATCTTTGGTGCACATGTGTGGCGATGGTGATGGAGGGGAGGGGCAAGAAAAAGAGAATGATTTGGTGGTAGGACTTACCTCCAGTCTCAGCGCTGTAATTTTAAAATCCCCTTTAGGAGGAAATTGCTTTTGCCCTCCTACAACTTTTTAATATCCTGATTCATACTTAGCGCTGGTGAAACGCATCATCTTCCCGTAGCATTTCTGCCACTGCCCGAAGGCGCTGTGTGGGGAAGTTATTAGAGATTAATACCATGTGGGTGTGTGGGACTGCTGAGGGACACGAGCCTTGCCCTGTGTGCTCCATGTCAGTCCTCCTGAGCCCCTGTACATAGTAGACGAAACATCCCCTGTGCCCGGTGAAAGCATATTTGAATTATTACTGAAGGGCACGCGGCATAAAAAGAGGCCCTGGAGCACATGTTGAATGTTGCATAAATGTAATAAGGCATTCTTTTAAAAACCAATCTGTCCTGTGCTTACATGCACATTCACACCAAACCCTAAAGAAGGAAGTGCTACCCCACCTCAAGGTTTATGTCAGCAATAACCAAACCAGCTGAGCTGTTCCAGTTATCTCTTGGGATGATTTAGCCACTCTCTATCAAGAGTTACCCATCAACGGAGAGACGAGCCTAGAATTCAAATTACCAGTGTCCATTCTTCAGTCCATCTTCCATTCATGAGTTTACAGCAGTAAAACAGCTGCTTTTTTCAGGGAGGGAAATTAAGTAACGTGAACTGAGTATTACAAAGGCAAATGCATCAATTTGAGCAAAATGACACATTTACAAATCAGGCATCAACACAAACTGAGTCTTGTATAAGGCAGAAAAGGTTAATTGTGTTTTTACAGCTTGTACAAGCTCGCAATTCTCCAGCCTCTGTCGGTGTCCTCGGAATATGTCAGATAGACGAGGGGAAGCAGATCAAATTATATCCCAGTAAGTTGCCTCCTGCCTCTGCTACAGTTAACTCGCTGCTTCTGGGCGCCCTTGGAGGATGCATTAGTCATAAAGCAATACGACACCCAACAGTGTGTGTAAAACACAGTGGCGTGATGGGATAAAGCAAGCAAGCAATTAAAATCAGTGTCACCCCGCACCGCCTTGCCTGTGACACAAATGACCTTGGTGGGTTTAAAATGTGTCACAATAATTTCAACATCTGTTGGGAAGTATGCGTAGTTGTCACTCATATTCAACTTATTACCTCTTCCATCGCTCTGTGAGCTGAGTGTATATTTGCACTCCAGAGCAGCCCGCTGGAGTGAGTCACATTGCTGTATTGTTTTGCTACCAATCAAGGTCATTGCATGCTCATTAAATTCACCGTGGATGGATTAAACCGAATAAATGCACAGGCACATAATCAACATTACAGCCTTAATTTTGTCAAGTGACCCAGCTGTGAAGATGATTTCATTCGTCTCTCTAACACAGCAATGCAGTGGATGTCATTAGCTGTTGAACCGGTGACTCCCTGGTTCTCCGTTAGAGAGGGACCCCCCTCCTGCAGTGTGGATGTGCATGTGTGTGTGGATCAGACCTGCTGTGGAAAAGAAATTGCGAGGGAACACCAAGTGATAAGGAAAAGGCAGTCCTCCCTTTCACCCCACCTTTTCTCATCCCTGGCCCCGATGATTCTCCATTACTGTTAGTCGAATGGTATGTGTGCCCTCCGCTGCTGACTGCTGAGATTTGCCTCTGATGCAAACATCCTTGTTTGTCACCATGGCAACCAAGTCTCCTGCCTGCTGTAGATTGTCATGCCAGCCGCCTCCCCCGTGCTCTTCCTCTTCGATTAGCACCGTACTGTAGCTGACATGTGCGAGAGTCGTACATTGTTCTGCGATCCGTCTTATCGTCATAAGCTGCTCTCGTCTGCACCGCTGCCCCTGCTCCAGGGTGAAGTGGCCCCCTTTTTAGCAACTCTTCAAAAATCATATCGCATACAATTTAACCCTCAACTACAGGAATGGTTTTGCTTGAGTTTGCCACAAACAGGCACAGCTAGAGTCAGCTGGCAGAATAATAACACCACCAGCAAAAGACTAGTGCAAAAGATTGAGAGATATAACAGTAAATGGTTTCAATTTCAAACCCCCCCCCCTTGTTTACCCTACCAGCTACCAATCCCCTCATCCTTGAAAAATGGAGCAGTCTAGCATGTTTGGAGATCCCATGAAGGATGAGGCACTGTAGAGGCCTATAGGTCCGTTCTGTGCAGAGTTCACTGTCGGAGCCAAGTGTCTCGGGGCGAGACGAAGGCCTTTCTTCCAAACATGTCCACCCAGTCAGACGAAAAAACACTCATTAACACAGCACCATGGGGCCAGTCCGGCCCACTTGGGGATAATAACTAGGCATCTAGTTAAATCTGATATAATGTTGTTGTACTGGGTAGTCTGGGGTCTGTGATAGTAGCTGAAAAGATTGTATTCTCTCTTAAGCTGTTTGACTCCCGTACTTTGCTGCTTAAATGGAGGCATTTAAAAATAGGGATGGCTGATTGGGTTAATATATCAGCTATCAGTGATTGGCAGAGTCCATTGCTGGTTGTTTATTTTGCTAATTTAATGGGCTGCCTACTTGAGAATTCATGAATATTTAACCAGCAAAGCATTCAACATGTGCACTTTTGTTGTAGTATATTATACGTTGTTGCTCAGTGTGTTTTCATTCAGTTTGTAAGTTTGCTTACTTACAAATAAAAGAACAGTCTAAAATTTTTAGGGTTCCAGTAATCCAATAATCCAGAAAAAAACACATACATAAAAGTTATAAATAGATTTGCATATCATTGAGAGACATAAGGCTGTTTTTATGCTTACAGCGTCGCTTGTATCCTGGGTGTCTGATGACAGTTTTTAATTTTCAAGCCAGTCACCCTTGGTATTGAGCTCCAATTAAGATCTTGCCTAATGCGACGCGAATGATAATAAGAAAGGGGGCAAATTGAGCTCGCAGCACCCACAAGGGCCCCCTGCACATGTACATGTGTGTCTTGTGTTTGCTAGTGAACATCTAAAGGATTCAAAGAAGGCTTAGGAGAAAGTTCTGTGGTCAGATGAAACCAAACTCAACCTTTGACAATTTGACCCGCGGTGTTTGGAGGAAGAGAAATGCTGAGTATGACCCAAAGAACACCATCCCCACAGTCAAGCATGGAGGTGGACACATTGTGCTTTGGGGCGGTACAGTACAGGACAGGACTTGGCATCAAGTTGCCAAGCAGCAACTAAGAAACTTGAAGGATTTAAAGAATTTCCATAGAGGAATGGGCCAAAATGGGCCTCAGGAGAAACGTGCAAAACCTGGTGACCAACTACAAGAAACATTTAACTGTCTTGCTTTTCTTGGGGATCAAATACCTACCTTTATGCTTTCTCTTGCAGTTTGTTAGATTAGGACGTTAAAGACTAATTGGTAACATTTAGCTTTCTGTATTGTTCATAACCCAATGTATTACAACACAACAATTGATAGGAATCAGCCTAAAAGCTGCTTTTGTCGTTGTTTGCCCTAATTCCTTAGTTGCATATGTTAACCTCACCTGTTTGTTCATGTAGAGGTTTAGAGCATAGATGTCCTAACAGCTACAGGTCTGTTGCTGTTAGAAACTAAATAAAAGTGAAGTCTTCAGTGATTGCATTTAATGAAAACAGCATCTGGGGAGCGGAGAGCATGGTGACAAGCCATTGTGAGATGCTACTTTGAAAGAAAACCTACTCCATTATTCAGATCAGTGTTAAATGGGATCTTCACAGTGAGTCCTCAGCGTAACTTCACCATATACTGTTAGGCTGATTATCCTTATTTACAGTTCCGTAGAGTACCTTGAGCAAAGACTATCATGATAATTAGTAACTTCTGTTTGATACGATGGACTTGAGGCCCAAGGAGCTATTTTGCTGCTGGTGATATTTCAGAGATTACATTTGCTGTTCCTTATCTCCTAAATTAACTCATTACCTTGACATCCTGCTTTCCCTCCCTAGGAACAGATTGGCCTTGAATTTATAATGAAACATGGCTGTCCCATCATGTTCCATATGCATAGTGAGAGATTCAGCGCAAACCTTTACCTTTCAGTTATATTCTTGCCACTGGTTTTGACCCTAGAGCTAGATTAATAATGTTGAGGAGGGTGGTAAAAAAGGGAGCGGGAAAACAGAAGGCTTCCTCTTTCTGTCTGTCTATGCCTCCACTTAAAATTCTATCAAGCTGGCAGAAGGATTTTATTTTGTTTTTTAGCAGTGCATTAAACCTTCAAAGCTGTCCTAAAAACAGGCATACAACTGAAGCACAACTTAAGGTAAAATAGTGAATGTACTCTGTCTCTTGGACACCGTTGTTACAAAAAGGTCCAAGTTGTAATGCTTTCAAACTCCACTGCAACCTTTCATCTGCTGTAGTATCTTAAAATGGCCAGGGAGACACAACGGTGCAAAACAGGGGACCATGGTTGCTCTTGAAATTGGGTTCAATCAGATCAACTAGGCAAAACATTGCCGTGCTGTCAATCACATCCTTTCCTTGAAGCTTACGCTAATTGCATATGCAAATTGCCTGAGATCATGAGTTTGCACCCGCTGTAGGGTTTGGTGATTGCGAGTTGCGATAATGATGGATTTCCTCACATTCATTTCTTAAACGTTGTTAATGAAGAGGCAGCCACTTCCAAATGTGGATTATGCATGCATTGTGCATTGCAAAACAAACTGTGCAAGACTGCCACCATTAACAACAAGTATTCCAGTTAGAAGCCCAATCAGTGGAGGTATTTTTCTCAAGGCGGATGTGGGATAGATCATGGACATGTGCCCCAGCTTAATATTTTCAGCCTAAATGTTGCTTAATTACAAAAAATAGATCAGTAGAAATAAAATAATAGATGTATTGAGGTTTTAAATCATATTATTGAAAACATGCTAATTAATCGTTTGCATTAAACAGCAAAACTGTCATTTGTTTCACCTTCATTGCGTTGAATCAGAGAAAGTTAAGGATTTTTTTTCAGTGATGGTTCAGCTGACATGTGGCTCAGACTTGAGAGAATTGTGAGATGGCTTTCAGACTGACATGGTGTTGTCAGTTGATATGATGGTTAAAGAGGTGAGCATTCAAGTGATAAAGCTGAAAATAAGGCAAGAATATCCAGACTGAAAAACGTAAATCAAGTACGTACAACAGGCCTAGGGGATATTTCCTATAATTATGTTTACATTTTCTTCTATATATTCAATATTGGACATCATCTTTAGAGAAGACTGAAAAAAAGGAAAACTTATGACCCAAAGCATACCAGCTCATCTGTCATGGGGTTCTTATGGGTTTGGCATGTCTACTGTTTTTGAGCGATTCGTGCATAATAGTGACTGTGTGCTAAACTCTATGCGCTTTTACAGTGTGGGCGACCTACAGTGTAATACTGTGTCTGAACACATCCTGTGTAGACACAGATGGAGTGCTGGAGCAACTGAGGCTCTGCAAACACGCTGCCCGCTCTGTGTGGACACGGTGTTATGGACTGGACTGTATACTTGATGCCAGTAGGAATGCAAAAGATTAAAGAGACGCCTGCTGTAACCCAAGAAAATCAAAAACACCATTAGAGAAAAGGCATCATTTGCAGGATAGTCGTAAGAATTTTGGCTGAAAGAAAAAAATAGCGCAATGGTCTTTTAACAAGCTCAGCATGCTGACTTTCTTTGAGAAGATCGGATAACATACAAGCACTGAGTAGCAAAAAGACTGAATTGGAAAAGGAAAAGCTTGAAAATTAATGTGGAATTTGTAAAAAAACAACAACAATTTAGCTCCATTTCTATCTGTAGAAAGATCAAGTGTTTTTACTTGTAGTGCTGTTTTCAGCCACGCTGGTCAATACTGTGGACTATTTTTAAGACATACGTTACTACTGTGTGAATGTGTGCGTGAATGGGTGGATGACTGGATATGTAAAGCGCTTTGGGGTCCTTAGGGACTAGTAAAAAGCGCTATATGAATACAGGCCATTTTTACTTTTGGAATACTTGCACAAATGATTATTTTTTGAACCATTATGAGCTGTTTTAGTAATGTAATGGTTTCTCTGAAAAGGTGCCAAACCCACTCGGTGGCAGCAGGAAGGGCAAATTCAATATCAGACTCGGAGCATCACTGACATCCTTGCCGAGCTCAGCGCTGCAGAAACTCTGGACCTGTTCACAGATTATGAGAAGCTTCAATCAATAACACCAGAGCCCATCCTCCTCCTCTGCCTGACCAGCCCTTCTAAGAGCCCCTGTGGGGCTTGAGCACCAGACAAGAATGGGCATATTTTCCTGCACAGGCAGTGTGCCTGTTGTTTCCATGTGTGCTCGCTTTCAATCAATAGAAAACTTAGTTTCATGGAACCATAAACACTACTGCCTGAGTAAGCTGGAGCTGCTAAGGCCATTGTGATCAACCGACTGTTTGCTATTCAGATTTGGGAGTAACAAGTGCAATGAGGCGTCACAGCCACTAGATACTGCTGTAACCTGAAGTCTGGCCGTCCCTCTGGAGAATCAGACATGATGTTGAGTGACCACCGAGCGCCAAGTCAGTGTTGCGTAACAGTCTCACAACAATGCTTTCATCTGTTCATCTGTAAATGCCCAAGAACCAGATAAACAACAAGTGAGAAAATTCTGAAACATGCTCATGAACCCTGACCTCCCTCACTGTCCTATTACTGAAAGTTTAAGCATTGATTAACTATCTCACAAGTAAAACCTGCACTGCAGTTGGTGCATTTATCTCTAAAGACCTCATAACAGGAGGACAAAGGAGGGGGGAACAACTAAGCTGTAGTGCCTCTGCACCTCACTGTACAATACCTTGTGCAATACTTTTGTAAATAGTCAACAGTGCAATAGACTCAATACTTGAAATGTGCAATTCACTTGTATTTTTATTTTTATTCCTATTTATTCTATTTATCCCCTTCGTATATTTTATTTATATTTGTCTCTGTATTTATATATGTGTGTGTGTGTGTGTGTGTGTGTGTGTGTGTGTGTGTGTGTGTGTGTATATATATAACAGTTCTGTAACTGTAACTTCGGTCGTTGCTGTGCTTTTTTTGGAAGTCGAATTTCCCAGAGGAACCCACCCGAGGGATTAATAAAGTTCTATCTTATCTTATCTTATCTTATCTTATCTTAATATCTCTTAATTGGACTCAGTTCCACACTGGTGCGCTTGGATTTCAATTTCGCTAACACAAATTGTGTTCTAATTTAAAAAAAAAAAAAAGCTAAATCAAGATACTGCACTTTGATTAGCAAATCACTCCTGGCTAGTCAAGCAGTTAAAAATTAATTGGAAATGGCACCGATCACATTTGAGGAAGCTTAAAATCCAAGAATTGCATCCTGTCAAGCTGGCTGTTAAGTTACTGATTGGCTTAATTGCCTGCACACCATCGTGTCCTCTCAGCAGTGCACTGTGATCAAAGCTGTTTGCTGTACTCCCAGAAAAAAATGTCCCTCTTTAGATATCCTCTTTTTTCTGTCCTCCTTACTGGAAATCAGCAGCTTCTGATGGACTCCGTCTCCCAAGTGTGCCAGTAAATAATGCTGTCCCACTGTGTTGTCTCATTGTCTCTCTTTGTGTACGGTAAACAGTCTGTGACTCACGACTCCATCTCAAGCTTTAGGGTCACTACACACTGACTGCCTCACTGTTTACCCTCTGTTCACCTCCTATCTTCCTATCGTCTCCGTGTTACCTCTTCCTCTGCCCATCAGTCTCTCTCTCTGTGTAATCCTTTCTCTAGAGGCGTACACAAAGAGTTTTTTTGGATCATCTTCCCCCAAAGCATGCGTTTATTCATTTAACATCATTTTAAAATTCTTCCACAGAGGCTGAACTGTTCTCTGCACTGACCTGCTTTAATCAACAATCATTTCCCCTTCATTTAATAGTTTGCGAGCTTGATGCCATGCCTAACGAGCACCGAAGACTTTCTTTAATGACAGAAACTAAAGAAGTTGGATCAACTCTGGTTCTGCCTGATTACGCATGAGATTTGAATCCCGATAATGCTTTTCCAACGCTTGTTTCAAATCCTTCACACTTCTCTTGTGATGGTATTTTTTAAAAAAAAAAGGATTTGTTGCTGTTCAGAGGCTTAAAGGGGCAGCGGCTCTCGTAATCTGATACAGCCAGTAAACTAGTCTTTTAAATGTTCAGTCGATACGTAGCTAAACACTCTTGGTCTTTGGTGCTGTGCCAGCATGTGGATCAAAATGGCTGCTTGACTGTTGATAAAAATATCTGGATGCTTAGGGCATCTGTGTGTAGTTGTTTGTTGTTCCGTTTGAGCCTTTTAGGAAACACGCCGGTTTCTCACCTCCTACGAGGCTGACCTCCGCAAGTCCAGAAATTGTATCTGTCACTAAGAGGAAGTGCGTGTCACAAGTATGTGGTTTGCTGCTCGTTAATGACATGGTGGGATGATGCTATCGGCGATATAGAGCCATGCTTCAAAATTACATGATTGAGCTCCCGCCTCCCAGCATTCATTTATCATCTGTGAGTGAAAGAGGAAGGTGATGATAAAATGCTTTAGAAGTTTTAGAAATCTCTAAAGAAATCACTTGCTACAGTCTCTCACACCCTTTGCCTTGAGTCTCCAGATTGTGCTCAGGTGCATCCTGTCTGCTTTAATTATCAACAAGATGTATCCAGAGCTTGATTGGAGGCCACCTGTGGCAAATTGAATTGGTTAGACATGGTAAAGAAAGGTGCACATCTGTGCGTGTCAAGATGAACTGCAAGCAATGAAGTGAAATTGCAGGCCTTCACATTAAAACTGTGCAAAGGTTTGTATTGGGGCATGGTTGAAAAATAACCTTACACTTCAAGTTCTCCCATTAACACATTTTGAGTCATTTTGAATTGAAGGGAGTGTGGAGCTGTCTTCTGTGACTGCAGTGATTGTCTGAGTTGTTGTTACAGTAACAAAATTTTCTACAGAAATAGACTTTTCCAGAAGAACGACCACTTCAGAAGCACTCAGCACACTTTTATGATAGTGACTGGATGGAAGCCACACTAGTGTAAGGGGCAAATGTCGAGTTCTACACCGCGGACGTTATATTACTCAGATGCCTGAATTCACACTGAATGACCAGATTAATTCTTGTATGATTTTTGTGTTAAATAGGTCTCAGCTCGCTTAGAGTATGCCAAAAAAAACCCTTAAAGACTCTTATCTGTAGAGTGGACCTAAAGCTGGGGCTGTCGGGTCATCTTCAGTACAGCGATGACCTAATCTATAGCGCAATTACCTGGATGCCTTCAGGACAAGTGTCTGATTGTCCTCAAGTGGACCATCCAAAAACTGAAATCCACTGAACATCGGGGGGAAATTTAGATGCTTCCAAGAACTTTTTTCAACAAACCTGTGCTTAAACTCATTCTTTAATATTACCTGTTAAAGAATTGTACTTTATATGTTTAGGCGCCTGTGTCACATTTCTGGCCCTAGGCAAACAAGACACTTTCCTGCTCATCTAGTGTGCATTGCTGTGTTATAAATATCTGATTCTCCTGCAGAATCAGCCAGATTCAGTGCCACATCCTACAGGACAGCTCCCACCCTCACCTGGAGTAGCAGTTAATCCTTTTCCTTGTCTCAACAGCCAACTTCACAGAAACTTGCTTGTTAACTTGTGTAACGAGTTGAGTGCGTAGGTGCGGTAAGTCCCAGACCTTTCCGTCCCCAGGGTAGCTCCTTCTGTCCCACCATCAGTCAGGGAGTCAGTGTGTCAGATGTTTTATTCAGCACAGCTGTGTGTATTTTTGGCACCTGGCTGCTTCATCAGAAAGGAGGTGGGAGGGGACGGCGACTGTGTTGTGGGTCTCCAGAATGGGGTCATGATTGCTTCATGTTTCCAAACCTGCTGGACCACCGCAGGCTAACATCAAACAGCCAGAACACCTGTTTCCAGACAGCGTTCCTCGTTCAGGCTCTGCTCAGATGAAAGGACCAGAAAGTTTTAGACCAGGGGGAAATTGCACCAAGATCAAAGACATGGCGTTGTTTAAATGGCGGAACAGAATGATTTGAAATTGATGAGTGTTTTGGGGTCTGTGTGTGTAATGCAAAGTTTATTCAAAAGTCACACAGCTTGGTCTGTGAGATGAGGGACATCGTGAGATATATCTGAAATTGAAGCCCACTTTGTGGTTTATTGTAATAAAATACAATGTAATGCCTGCAGTGTGTGGGGAAACAAAAGGGATAAGAATAATACAGCTACTAAGGTTGATATTCCAAAGCTGATGCAGCCTCATCACCCAGAGCTGGTATGACTTGCTCGCTAATTATAGCTTTGAACAAGCTACAAATAAGTCCCAACTCTTTAATAATTATCTCTGCATCATATATGTTGAATTGTAGTTCTTATTGACTTTGACTTTGAGACCTCTAGAACCATTTCTCCTCATAGCAGCAGCAGAGGAATAAAGAAGGACAAGTGGATGATTGATGCTACAGTGCGTTGCCCATTGTAAAATGAAAAATGATTCATATACATATGCATAAGGTAAGGTTATTTAAAAATTCAGCTAACGTTATTACAGACCACCCAAACCTTTCTCACAGAAATCTTACAAAAATGGACACCAGAGTACCTGAAACTAGGATTTTTTTTCCTCCATACTCTTAGAAATAAATTCAGTAAACCAGACTTTTAATTTCATTAGTTTCTGTAGCAAACTGTTATCAGTGGCATTAAACCAGAAAGCCTCAATCCTGTGATTTAAAACGGTTGATTTTTCTGGAGAAAATGAGTAATTATCCTAAAAATCTGCCTACACTATCTATGCTAGAGGAACATGAGGACATGCTTTTTGACAAATTTCATGCACAGCTTGTGTATCTTGCCTTCTATCTTTTACTTGCTTCATTTATTCACTTTTTATGCCTTTGCTTAGTATTTTTGATATCCACACGAAGAACTAGCCTCTAAAACAAGCCTTAGACCTAAAGCAACCTCAGCAGTATAAATCCTATAAATCCAAATCTAACTAATATACCAGTTGTGGCTGTGGATATTCTACAGCTGGCATTTTTAAAATATAGTCATATTTTGTTAAAAATATCTTTATAATGTTCTTCTAATTCTTTGAAGAGGTGGCAAATATAAAGATCAATTCCCCTTCATAGAGGATGTGTCTCAAAGGCCCCGTAGCTTAATGCTGAATTCTGAGGGCTCAGAAATGTCAAAATTTCCATGTTGTCACACACAGACGGACAGACACTGGCAGAATTTCATGGCATGTGTTTGAAGTGTATCCCCCCAGAGAAAGACAACCCTGTCACTATCTGTTCACTGCCTTTTTCACTTATTGAAGATCTCAGCAGAGTGAAGGAAGCCGATGAAGCAAAAACAATAAACATATTGGACTGTTCCACCACAAGTAGATATCTTCAGCTTTCATTCATGAATGAATGTCAAAAGGTCTCCTAAATTTTGCAGGACTAGCATCTGGATGGTAGTCTGTGGATATGAGGCCCCCCATGTTTGCCACAAATAAGCAGGTTGTGCTCACAGAGGGGATTTAGGCAGCCAGTATATGTAGATTAGTGTGACTTGATCTAACCACAAAGGACGAATTACACCTTTCAATGAAATGACACTGCTGTTTGAAAATTAATTAAATTTCCACCACAGAATACAGTGTAGAGACCAAAGAAAGCGCTGCTTAGTTAAAAACCTCTTTGTTCCATAAAGTAATTGTATTTCTATAACAGGCCTGCAGATAAAAGTTTGAAAATCCAAGAGATGGTCCTGACAAAAGATCAAAAGCTTCCGCTGCAGTGATGAGTTCTTTTGGAGGGCGTCGGAGGATTTGAAAATTGAGCAAAGACAACACACCGTGAAATGCCATCGCATCAGGCAAGCACTCTGCTATGGCCAAAACATAAAGTGTCCTGTCTTCCTTTAATTCGCCATAAAATGATTTTCCTCCCCCCCTTTATTGAGTCTACTCATGGGTTAGCAGCCATGGTTCCGCAAATATTCATTAGGCGTAAATACAAAATCAGAGTGACTCACTGGCATCAGCCACCTTTTGCCCTATCAATTTGAATGCGTGGCATATTCGTAATTCATTCAGTTGCAGTAATGGGCTCTCGCCACTCTTGTAGTGGCAACCTTCAATAAAGGCAACTGCACCATTTTATCCTCAGCATGCACTGCACTTACATCAATAGTAATGATTTCTTTTTCATCAAAATGTAAAAATAGTGTTGCGCCTTGTTCTTTGGAATTCTTGCCTCTAACATATTTCTCAGTATTAGCAAGGCTTTATGTGTTGCATGCATCCAGACAGTGAGATTGTACAGTTCACCTGGTACATACGAGAACAAGAGCAGTCTAAGGATGAATTGAGTGCATGGATCCAAGGTATATGGGTCCAGATTAGTTTGTAGAAACTAGTAGCATCTGACAGAACAGCAGGGGTTTAGCAAACTTTGGCTTAGCAAATGTTACTTAAGGGCATTTCTGAATTCTGTCGCAATTCCATAATAAAAAAAAGTTTTATAGATATCATCTAACTTAAAACCAACCCATTCTCATTGACAGGACATGAAACACTGTCATTTAGTCAAAGCTGCTAAAAATACTAAGACAGGCCTTTGGTTCCTTCTTACAATCACATTTAACCTAACTGGGTAGGCATCATTTGCCAACATGCAGGGTTAATATTGTCAAGCAAAAGGCAAGTGAAAACAAAGAAACTAAAGGTTCAAAGCACAGTTTTCAAACAGAATTTCTATGGCGGTCTTCTAGCTTGACGGACTTCTGATTTACTCTGTGAACTCTCCCGTCTACCAACATGGCGTTCAAAGCTCCTGAAAACGGGACCAGTAGTGCTAGGTGTACAATATTGCCACGGTGAGTGCATCAAAGGACAGTTTTTGAAAAATTAGAAGACATGTGAAAGAGTGGTAGTATTTAACACCTTTAGATGGGGTTGGGTTTCTCAAACATCTCTGCCATAATTAATAGTTTAATCAGTTAGTTGATAAACAGGAATATAACCATCAGCAGGGGGTTTGCTCTTGGTTAGATGAAATCAGCAGTACACGTTTGGTTTTTCATACATAGTTCATACATAGGTTAAAATACCTCTAAATAACTTGAGCTAATAACTTAAAAATAATAATAATTGATTTTTGTGTGATACAGAGCTTTGAAAAGGTCTTTAATTTCTTGGATTAATTTGCGGGGACTGGTTAGCACCAACTGATCTTTCAAAATAACTTTCAAGTTCTTTTCTTGGATGGTCAAAACAATATAAAGGAATCATAAAACAGATTGAGGCATTCATCATTACATCTGGACATCCATATACTGACTTATAATCAACCTTTATTCGACCTTTTAGTTATCACAAATGCTTTAGATCTCCTGATGTAAACTTCATTTCAAAGTTGAATTTATTATAGGCTTTTTTAATCCTCCACCTTCTCCCGGGAAGGTGGAGGGATTGTGCGCAAAGATGTATAGCAGGTATTAGAAAAAGACAAATTTGGCAGATTGTTGACAGACTCACTGAAGTGGGACAGCAGCTCACGAGGGAGTGAGTGATTTTTATCGTGTCTCTGTGCAGCTCCTCCTCATTTAGAGACAGCAGCTCTCTGAAAATGGGCCTAACGATGGCGTTCAGTTGAAAATAGTGAAAACACAAGGAATGGGAATTGCTATTATTTAATTGATTATAAATTTTACTACATGTGGCAGTCAAGAACTGCAAATCCAACATCTTTTGACATTAAAATACTATATGGATTTCAATATCTTAATGGGGCCAATAACTTTTTAGAGATAAACTTGATTTGTTGGCCTGTCACCACCATTAGGCCTCACTTGTCAGAGAAATGGAGGTGCTGCCAAAAGGGACAAAGGGAAGGAATGGAAGATGGAGTGTTTATGAACAGCCAGTGATAAATTACATGGTGGAGGGTTTGATTAGCTTTTTATCTGCTCACGGGACTCTCGGGGATGAACAGAGACTGATGGGCTGCAGAGAGCTGACGTGCTGTTGTTTATTTGGATGGTGCATACTTGGCTGGAGTGTGGTGTGCCACAGAAAGATGAGCAGCAAAGGCTACTGTCTCAACATGAATTTAACAGCATTCTCCTCTCCCTGGTAGTGTCACTTGTCCCTTGAATCAGAAGTTATTTTAAGGTAGCTGCTCGGCACAAAATGCTATCACAGCAGGTACATTTTGCTTTGGTGAAATGAAATTTCTCCCTTTTGAATATCGTCTTTGAGTGGAAAGTTGAGTCTGGAGCCAGTTTGCTAACCTGGAGTGAGTGTGCGAGATTCTTGGGAGTTTAGAGTCATGATGTGATAATAATCCCAAAATAAATACAATAAGATATCATTAATCTCTTACATTCAGTCCTTTCATGTTCATGAAGGGAAGCACTCAACCCACGCTGCACATGTTCAAGGTCACCTTAAAGGAAGTGAAAAAAAGAGCCTCTCATATGTAAAGAGATGGCGACTTCAAGCAGGTTAGAGTATACGTTGCTGGAAACAGAAGCATATTGAGGGGAGAAGATCTGCGTATTTACACTGTGCCAGAAATAGCTGAAAGGTAATCGCACATGAATAACAAGCTAAGGAAGAGAATTGTTGCAAAGAAGTCCCTGTGGATTCAAAACTTAATAATGGATCATTCCTGTATTATCCTCATAGAAGGCCTTAACTCTCTAGTGTTTTAGACAGAGCATGACTTGGCCAAAGCACATAACTTACTACTTGAAAACAGTGGTCTTTTAAAAGGTGATAAGAAAAAACATGAAAAATAATAGTTTCCATCCATCATCCATCCTTAGACTTTAACTTGCAGATTTCATATAAAAGATTGTGATATCTCCCACTGGCTGGTGTAGCTAGATGTGATGATCAAAGTGGTGGAAATAAGGAGAAATGAGGGACACTGCCCACTCATGCCAGTCATACATTAAATGCACTTAAGCCTTCTTTTTGAATGTAATTGGGGCCGTAATTTACAAAATCATGAGGAAATTGTTTTCTTAGTTCACAGTTCAAGAGTTTGTGGGCTGTTTTCTCCTGGCTGTTCTTCATATCCAAAGATCTTTTTGTAACCATGGTGCCCGAATTAGGAACAATGCATATTTAAAACACTTCCACATTAGCTTCCAGGTCTTAAAAGTGAAGGAGTATATTTCCTGGGTTTCCAACATTGTGGCTGTGCTTTTAATACCTCCAAACAAAGGTGCACTTGATGCGTTCTGACCGACCTTTGAAAAAATACTTTCACTTTTAAAGAAACTTCAACATAAACATGACTTTGTTAACTTACCAGAAAAATCCTCAGTGCATTTTCAGCTTAAAATACTTTTTTTGTAAACGAAAATTCACTGAAATGCCAATTCAGTCAAAAACACGTCTAACCCCCTAATTACTGTTTTATACATGGTGATTATGTTCACAATCTCAGAGTTTTTATAAGATTTGTCATATTTTGCAAACTTACATCTCTCAACATCTAACAAAAGTGAAGCTTAACTTTAGTTTGGTCTGTTCAGTGTATTTACAATCACACTGAACTGTGCAGTAAAGGGGTTTGCTTGCTTTTGCTGTAGGTGATAACCAACTATTTGTGTGTTTTGCTCCTTGTTTGTGTTACTCTAAAGAGCTGAAATCACAAAGGATAGCGAAACAGTGTGGCTTTGGAAATGTATCAATATGGCAGAACAACACTCCCCCCTGTGTGTGTGCAGTCTGTCAGCATCCATTTCCTTCACTTAGAGCTAATACCCTGTATTGAGCAACAAGCAGGCGTGCTCGCAAACAGAAGCCAGGGCTAAATAACCATGCCTAATATAGCTTAGTATTCCTAGAATGGGAACCAGTACATCCAGAGTGTCTGAAACTGTTGGGCTAATCGGCCTTGATGAAAGTCAATGTGCAGACCTCATCTCCTCTCATCAATATATGGGATGGGAAACCAGAGGGCTTATATGCTGCTAAAATGGATATGGATTGATACTATTTACAAAGCTTGAAGCCCAGACACATATGTGAAGGGAGCATTAACCTCCTATTATTTTAATAACAACAGACATTTAAAGCAAGTCAACGGCAGATTGAAAGAGATCAGGATATTTGCAAGACATGAATCTGTTAATGTGCGTCTGTTTTAAAAAAACGGGGGCCATAATCGTAATTTCAAGAACCTCTCCGGCCAAACAGGCAATGTTTTTTGAACAGCGATCATTGCAGGGAGCTTTTAAACTACATTCAAGTGTTTACTCCAACTAAACTGGCAGCTACATTACTATCCACTCCATTGTCTGTGGCCTTTAAGCAAAGCTTAACATTTAGTGAAACAGTGACAGACTCGCATCAATATGGGTTCATCCCACCAATCATTTATGGGGTTTTTTCTTCTATTGTGGCTTTTACTCATCCTGATAACGCCTGTAGTTTCATCACAGATTAGGTTCTGGTGCTGAAAGTCACCTATCAGCCTGTCTAATGGATGTGCAAAGTAGTAATGCTGCCAACTCAAAAGTCTGCTATTGAACTGGATAAAGCATCAGATTTGGGCTTATCTGCCTCATTAAACTTTGCAACCAGAGCATGTATGATTGTACGAGTCAGTGCACACTGACCACATACAGCTAGAGCATTTGCTAGCCTACCAACAGCTCCACAAAAACTGTCCTGAAACTCTTTTATGGCAGTACCTGATGCTTCCTTGTATTTATAAGGTATGCAAATAATGTTTAGATGTGTGTCTGCTAGTTTTAAAATACCTCATAGTTCGTAATGTACTCTTCATAACTTTGCTATATAATGGATTGCTTTTTGGCTTCCAGCCTCCTTATGACAAGATGCCTTCACTGTTCATAGGCTTTCATTATGTTGAAAGCTTCACAAAATTCAGAAATTTGTGCTTTATTATTGGTGTAAAATTCTATTAAAAGGCTTCAGCGCAGACTTCACTACCTAGCTAATTTGTCTAAATGTATTCCCAATTTTACTCAGACAGTCCTTGGACAAGAAAACTATGCAGTCGCTTAACTCGGGCTTTTAGCAGAAAAGATGAAAACATAATTCTTCCAGTGTTCAAGTCCATTTGAGTCTTTCAAAAACCTTAATGAGCACCAAAGACAGTCATGCTTTCATCTTTGTAACCCTCTTTGAGTTTGCAGCCGTAGTTTTTATAGCAGAATACTAGAAAATATGTGAGGTTTTAGACTTTAATAGAACATAAACACTTAAAATGCTGCAATTCCTAAGTGGTGGGATTAGATATTTAACACAACCCATTTTCATATCTAACTGGCAAAAGCTGCAGTCGTGGTTTGTTTATTGTGTTATAACTAGACCCCTTGACACATAATATAATATTCACCAGACGGCATACCGCTGACAAACTCATGGATATCCAGACTATTAATAATTGAAAAGGGCACAGGTGTCAATGCAAATATGAGGGCAGGCTTAGATGCATTATAATAATTAATAAACAGATGGGACATAGAAAGAAATTTGACATGTTTTGTGAGGAACAGAAAAAGTCATGTCAACATTTAGTCAGTGACATCTGAAAACTTCTGTGCTGGGCCCCAAAGGAGATACTTTGAGTACAACAAATCTCAGTGTCTGAAAGTTGCCAGCAGATATGACTGTTATTAACTTCTGGGAAGTCAAAACTGTAAACACAGAGTAAGTTATAGCTGTATAACAATGACATTTTGCTAGTTGTATTACTTAACCGATTCTAAAATTGATCAACTGGATGTCCTCCCAGTTTAATGGAATGGCAGTGAAGCACAATAAATGTTAAATACATTTTGCTTATACTAGACAGCTATTTATGTGAATGTACCATGACTGATACAGTCTAGTCTTCAGTGGCAACTATATTGGATATTTGCTGATAAATTAAAATTTAAAAAGTAAGAGACATGAGAAACACCCTTCTTCAACTATAATGTGAGTGTTTGTTACCTCTAGATCCCCTGTTGGCAACACATGTTTGAATCGCAATGAACACAACAAGCCAATCTGAAAGTCGGGCAGAGCTCGAATGATTAAATCGAAAACGAAAAGTAAGAAGTACAGCAGTCCCTCGTTTATCGCAGGAGTTACGTTCTAAAAATAACCCACGATAGGTGAAATCTGCGAAGTAGCCAACTTTATTTTTTACAATTATTATAGATATTTTAAGGCTGTAAAGCCCCTCACTACACACTTTGGATGAACATTTTCACACTTTTCTCTCTTGTTTAAACATTCTCAAAGTTCAAATCTTTGTAGAAAAATAAGTCCGGTATTACAGAATGAAACCAAAGATCAAACCCTGTTTTCAGGTCCAGAATGTGGGAATAGAGCAGCTGCGAGAGAATTCAACATTAATGACTCAATGGCACGGAAGTGGAGGAAGCAAGAAGAATGCCGCATAACGTTTCGTCGACATTGTTGTGTTTGTTGGGGAGAAAACTTACAAACATACAGTACTCCCTCTTCAGCACAGATGATATTCAGTTACATATCTCTTTTAAGTCCCAAGATGTTTCCAAACTACACATTTTACAAAGGTGCATGGATTCCATTAGAGGTTGGATGGCTGATAACTTTCAACTAAATGAGGAGAAAACTGAAGTCCTCATTTGTGCTCCTAAAAAAATGGTACCTGTGGTTATGGAAAACGTAGGCCCTCTCGCTACATTTGCCAAATCTTCTTTTAGGAACCTTGGTGTAACTTTTGACTCAGCTCTGACTTTGGATGCTCATGTTAAATCACTGGTTCGCTCCTGTTTTTATCATTTAAAAAATATTGCTGAGTCCCATTGTATCATGCTCAGAAATGGTCATCCATGCATTTGTCTCATCTCGTTTGGATTATTGTAATTCTTTGTTCATTTGCCTCTGTGGATCATCTGCAAGTTGTTCAAAATGCTGCTGCAAAGCTTCTGACCAAGTCGTCTTAATCCTCTCACGTTACTCCTCTGCTGATGCAGTTGCACTGGCTCCCCATAAAATTCAGAATAGATTTTGACTTTGACATTCAGGGCTCTGCATGGACAAGCACCAACCTATATCAGAGATCTTTTACATCCTTACATCCCCAGCAGGTCCCCGAGGTCATGTGATCAGGGCTTCTTGGTTGTCTATCATACGAGGCTGAAATTGAAAGAGCGTTTGTAACTGTAGCCCCCAGACTGTGGAACTCCCTTCCTTTGACCCTGAGATCTGTGGACTCAGTGGTTTCATTTAAAAAACAGCTAAAAACTCATCTTTTTAAACTTGCTTTTGGTTGAATTCTGTTTTTATGTTTTAGCTTTTCTGTGAAGCGTGTTGTGATTTTTATCTTGAAAGGTGCTATACAAATAAAATTTTACTTACTTACGACAACACTGCTTCAGCTGAATTCTGTACTATACAGGAGACACAGCGTGGAGGAGATTGATTGACAGTGGTCTACAGCCGATCAGGACGCAGAATACAATGTGCTGTAAAAAAACCAACCAAAAAACCCACATGTAAAATTGCATACAAAAGAAATCCTCGAAACAGCGAGGTCGCGAAAAGTGAAGGACCACGTTATAGCGAGGGACCACTGTAGTACAGTTATTTGACAGTTATCTATCGATCATTTGCCTCTAGCACTTGCAGGGGTACACCAAGTTGTTCCCAGGCCAGCAAGAGACATTCTCTCTTCAGTGTATCCCGGGATTCCTCTTGGTGGGACATGCATCACCTAGTAGCTCACTTAGCAGATGGCCAGGAGCTCTGGTCTGGTGCCCACACCACCTCAACTGAGATATTTCAATGTGGAGGGGAGTAGCAGCTCCTCTCTGAGCCCCTCCTTGTTGGCTGATGTCCTCACTCTATCTCTAAAGCTGAGCCCAGCCACCCTTCGTAGCAAACTAATTTCCGCCGCTTGTATCTGTGATCTTATTCTTTTGCTCACTACCCAAAGCTCACGACCATAGGTGAGGGTAGGAACATAGATCGAAGGGTAGATTGACAGTTTCACTTTTCACACCGAGCTCTCTTTGCACCACAACAGACCAGTGTCTGCATCAGTGCTGATGCCGCCCAAGACGATGCGCTCCAGTTTTAATGAGTGAAGTTCTACAATTTTATTCCATTTTTACTTGTTAATTGATACTTATCAGTATCTGTGTCTGTGAGATGCACTCATTACACCCTAATACTGATTCCTTAGTATCTTCCACCTCTTGTCAAAACGGTCTTATTGTCTGGTTGCAAAAAACCCCAAAATGTCGATGCCAAAATGCTAAACTAAAGGCTATGCCAGGTCCCAGCACAGGGACTTTCGTAATGGGAACGGTTGAGTAGTCACTAGTAATTGTCACGTTGGCTGTCCAGACCTGTCAGCATCTTATAACCCTTGCAGTGTTCTGTGACGTCTGTATGACTCCTGTGAGAAAGAGGGGATGTTTGGCACAGGGGGTGGAGATGACACAGCTCTGAAGTGTTTCCAGTTCACTACAGGCAAGAGCTTCCTCCACCCAGCCCCCTGCCCCTCTTTTGGCTCCAGAAACAAGCAGTAAAAGGTCAAAGAAACCTATGCTGCCTGACATATTACCTGTTTATCTTCTCCCAAAAAATCCCCATTGACCTCCAGTCACGTTCTCTACCTCCTGAACTCAGCAGAACTTATTCAAATTAAATGTATATTTTAAATATATCTATGGATTGATCACTACCTTAGAATTATATGGGACACCCAGGCTTCATTTATTAGTTTTCTGTTTGAAACAGCTACTACATCCCTCTGGGTGAATATACACTATTATAGGACCACAGAAAACAGATGAATTACCTCTGACGTGATTGTCTAACAGTGCCCTGTTTTCATTAGCACTCACCCTGTTCTCTTTAGGCTCTATCTCAATGTGATGCTCGTATCTACTGTATGTTGTGAAAATCCAGTGGGTCAGTTATTTAGACCTAGAATCAGGAGCATTGTTATTTAGTTAAGGAGAACGTCTGTTTGCTTTAAAAAATTCAGAATCATCAAATTTGTTGATGCTTTTATTATCCCTAAATAGAATGAACTGTAAAAAATATAATCACATACATCTAATAAGAAACTATAGCTGATGCTGATGACACACATCAGCAGATTTTGCAGTGCAGATAGGCTGTTTTGGTACTGATGGTTGCAAACTCCCCTTGAGTTTTTGGAGAAAAACACCATATCTACCATCCTTGCCTATGCAGTTAATTAGAGTCCTTAATCTTCACCCATAATTGTAGCTCAATATGTGTTAAATGACGACAAAGATACTGTAGCCCCCCCTGCTGTACAGGAGCATACAATGTCCAAGCAATGTTTAAGATAACGAGCGAGAGGCAGGAGAGAGAGAGAGCGCACCATGGCTTAATATTTTTAGGCTGCTTGCTTCTGCTCCGCTGCTTTGTAATTATGCATGCAACTGGCACACGGCAAGTTATTTATACTGTGGAATGTGTTGCCCAACTGCCATGAATCTTCTGATTGGTGCAATTGCTTTTCTAGGTCAGACAGTGGATCGCATGCGCACACTCACACAGACAAATATTCCCTTTCTCGCTCCCACACAGCCAAATGCTTCCACCGGGGAAGGTGATGTGCATTATTCGCCTGGTTGCTCCTCTTCCTCCCCAATCTAAATATAAACGTGACTCATAGCAAGCCATGGCACTTACACTGACTCAAGATGGCGGCATACCTTCAGTGGTTCTTTACTAAGTGTGACAGGTCCTCTTTCCTCCATTGGCATAGTTTTCTGTTTTTCTTCCACCCTGTTCCTTACTGTAACAGTGTTACAGTATTCTACCACCTGTCAGTGGATGGATGATAATTCCTGTTGCCTAGGATTAATGTATAGGTAATAAACGTGGCAGTGCCAGCTGTTACGAGTTGCTCGGTGACCCCCCCAGGAGTGGTGATCAGGTGGGTGCTCATCTGGCGGCTGCAAAGGCAGGATGAATCTTGGCTCTGCCCCATCGCCTCTCTCCTTCTCTCTCTCTTCCTCGCTTTCTCTTCGTACTGGTCTCTTTCTCTTTCTGCCTGTCTACGGTGTCCCCTGAGCTTGGTGCGTCTGTGGCCTCTGACAACAAGTGTTGTAAAGGCACCAAAGGAGAAATATATCATTTTAATCATTTTGCACCTCACGTGTGGTTTCAAGGTTAGCAGAGGTGTGGATGAAAGTCTGCATCAGCAACTGTGAAAGGTAATATAAGTCTACATATAAGCCCTAGTTGTGAATAAAAAACAATTAGTAGATTTTAAAAAGAAGGTTTTATGATAGTTGTTGTTTGGCACACTGTACATAAACCATCGCTTGATTTAGTAGTGTGCAAGGCAACCAGCTGATCAGAGTCTCTAAAAGAAATCATGATCAAACCATGCTACCAAGCTCAAACTTTGAAGTGGAATTTAAGCTTGTTAGCAACCCTGAAGTAAGCCTTTATCGTACATATATTTTGTTGTTAATCACTATATCAGATTAACTTGCAAACAGTCTCTGACCCTTTTCTCTTCTTACCTTGCAATCCATCTGTTCAAGCCAACTGCACTAAAAAAAAAGAAAGGTTCCCTTATGAGGCTGCTTTGAAGCCAGTGCATTGACAGTCTGAAAGGAAACCTATGAAACATTGTCAGTTACTACTCCAGTCCAGCTAGTTATGTGAATGAAGGTAGCATCCAGGCATGCTAAGATGAATGCTGACTGTTTGTCGCAGAGTCTCTATTCTCATATGACTGTTGTTGGAAATAGATCTTAGGGGCTGGCGTACAGGCGTCTCCTGTGTGATTGGTTCGACAGAAGCCCATGACAACACTCTTTTGAACGTATTTCAGTCTAGCCTGTTGGCCTGACTTCCAGCTTTGTCACAGTATCGATCATCTCAATTCCACCAGCAATGCCTCAATGGTCATTGTTTCAACCTTGGACATTTTTTAAAATTTTCTGCTCTTTTGTTGTCACCATTTATCACACTTCAGTACAACACGCCCCTCCCCTTCATGTCGAAAAGTAGGATAATGGAAAAGATAGTTTTGATAAGATTTACTTCATTTTGTTAGATTATTATCAGAATACAAATGGAAATCTGGCTCCTTTATTGTTGTTGTTGTATAATTGAGTTCTTGACTGCCTTGTACTCTGTGGTTGAGGTCTTTTTTTCACCACAATACAGGCAGACTGGGCTACATTTCAAAATACTGACCACAAACTTGACACCTGGAAAAAGTTTTGTTAAATAAGAAGTGCAGCAACTTTTTTATTAAAACCTAACCTAGGAGTGGCCTATGTGACCAAACACACCATTTCACAAAAAGCCAGACTGAAAAGTTAACTGTGTTCACTTCAGTACAACGTCATAATACACGTGATATCTTTATTGTTGTTCTTTCGTGCGGTCAAACAGACAAAACAGCCCCTCGGCCGCCACTCTCTATACAAACATGTGTCAGGGCAGACATGAAAACAGGGTCATTATTAAATATGCAGATGACTCTGTTATTGTCAGCTTACTGAAAGAGGGTGAAATTAACCACGGTCCAGTCATTGATGACTTTGTTCAGTGGTGTGAGGAGTCTTATCTCCAGCTGAACATATCTAAAACAAAAGACATGGTTGTTGATTTTAGGAAACAACAAAATGGGCACGGAGTCACTTTAATTAAAGGTCAGAAAATAGAGCAAGTACAATCATATAAATATCTTGGGACCATAATCAATGAAAAACTGAACTTTGATCAAAATTGCAAATCAGTTTGTAAAAAGGGTCACCAGCACCTTTATTGCCTTAGGAAACTTGTTCATTTCCACATTGACCAAAAAATTTTAACTTTGTTTTATCGTTCTTTTATTGAGTCTGTTTTATCCTTTTGTTTGGTGGCATGGTTTGGTCAGACCTCTGTCACAGAGAAAAACTCTCTAAATCAGATAGTGAGATGGTCCAGTCGTCTGATAGGTGAGCCACAGTCTTGTTTAGCCTCCCTGTACTCTAAGCAGGTACAGAGGATGGCTTTATCAATCCTTAAAAATGGTTCCCATCCTCTAAGGGGTGAATTTCAGCTTCTTCCCTCAGGACGGAGGTTTCTATTTCCAAGATGCAGGACAAAGCGTTATAAAAATAGCTTTGTCCCCGTTGCTGTCACTGAATTAAATAAGAACTGTTTTTGATTCGAAATATTAAAGTATGTGTCAGTGAGTTTTATATATTTACTAGGTATGTGTGTTTTTAAAGGGATGTCAAATGCTGTCATTTTTCTGTAAAGCAAATTTACCTTGCCTTTAGGTATAAATAAAGTTACCTTACCTTACCTTACCTTACCTTACCTGAGCAATGAATCAGATTTGGGCCATGAAGTTTGCAGTGTGAACGCAGCCTGTTCTCTTAAGGACGGGCAACAGTATTAAAGGTAGGGACACACAGAACAGAGAGGCTTGGAGTGCAACACACATCCAGGGAGTGTGACTTCACTTTCATCTGATGACTCAGTCTTTGAACAGCAAAGAGTTTTGTTTTTTTGAACGTTAAAACGTTATTGTTATACATCTTGTAGAATCTTTAAATCCTTTACTTGCTTTTTAGATTATGAAAGCTAAGCAGCCGCCTCTGGACTGATCCTGTTTGGTTGGTTTTTCTAAGGCTTATTTTGTGCTTGGTCAGATTTGTCCTTTCGTTGCATCTAATCAATTAGTCCAGGGTCAAACTGGACTAATTGTTAACTGTTAACAGGCAGTAACAGGAAACAAAATGTGTGTTCAAAAACCATTTTCAGGTATAAGTTTGGCATGTGTAAGTCTATGCTGACTGTAGCACCTAAACAGCCATTAAAAAAAGTTTAATTACTTTATAAATGCATGCAACTGCAGGTGTAATTTAAATTTATGTCCAAGATGAAGTATTTTGTGGCATTTTTGCACACGTCATGTATATAGCATTTAGCATATAGCATGCATACATAAAAATTGTGATTTGTGATTTTCCACAAAGTTTCCAGAATAAACTGATGAATATTAATCTGGGCACATACTGCTCCTTTGCAGTCATCTCCTCACATCCACCACCTTCCGTACCCCTTCACACTGGTGTAATAGCGCAATATTGAGAAGCAAATATCCTGGGAGGTTGGTGCGAACTTGATGTGGCCAACATAAATTGGATTTGCATGCGATTTGAAGGGGAACACTAGCTCAGTAGGAGCTGCCATGCAGGGGTAGCAGGTCCTCTCTTGACTCAAAATGCTTCTCAGGAGGGCTTCCTCTGAGTTTTTTTTTTTTTTAATCCTCATTGATTTAATGTTGCCTTGTTTGGACTTGAATTACCACAGAGATTAATGTTATTTTATTTGTTTACCTATCAGATCCATTTTATCGTGAAGCACATCCAGCTACAACAAATGGAACAATCCTGCTGTAAATTATAACCAAATTATTTGAACTCAATGGAAATTTTAATGGGTGAATTTGTTCTTTTAGGGTTTTGTTTGTGTTTTGTTCTTTTGGTTTTTTTTTTAAAGAAAAAAGTTACAATATTAGTGTAATAAATATACATAATATACTGTGTGTTGCTGTGTGTAGGTGTGTGTATAATTAATTTCAATCAGAAACTATGAGATGCAGCCTGTAATCGAATTGCCTAAATGGAGCATAATTCCCTGGGAGAATGTGTTTCAGAGAAATGCTTTCAGACAGCAGAGATTTATGTAAAATATGTGTGTCAACATCAGGAAAATCGCCCTTATATGTCTTATACAGTCTCTATGAATGCCACCCTTTTATGGTCTGGCAGCAGTTCTGTCCAGCACAGACTTGTTCACATGATGCAACAGACCACCTTATATAACACTCATCTCCCCTGGAACTGGAGCAGAAAACCACCAGAGCCAATCGTAAGCGCTCCCCTTCCCATTCCCAGAGAGTTTACCACCTTTCAAAATAAGATTGTCTAAATACATATGCAGAACACATAATCAGAACAGTAATTTAACTTCCTGAACAATGGCTGGTTGCATTTTCATTAGGCACTAATTAGTAATCAATACATAATTTTACGAGAGAGGGCTGTTATAGTGTTGGTAATTGCTTCTCATAATATGCTGAAATGCAAATAGAATAGGATCAGTTCTCAAGTTGTGGGCTGAGGCTGAGCATGGCAACAATGGAAGGCTTTGTTTACCAAGCACTGATAATGAATGTAGTGTGGCGCTAGGAAATTACAGTCCTCATTTTGGCATTTCCTTTGGACATTATTTTTTAATTAAAAGGAGAAAATGGACATCCAGGAATAAAATATTGACTGACATTCATTATATGCACGACAAAAGCTAAAGTTGAACCTACAAAAATGAAAGCAATGTTGATTTAAAAATGAAGATGTATATATTTATCCACGAAAATCTTCTTATATAGACTTTCGGTTGGCCAACTCAATTTAAATGTATATGGTCTCTATTAAAGACTGCATTTGTCTGCATAAATATGATACTGTGGTATATTTATTACAGTTATCATTGAAAACTATATATTCTGAGAACATTGAAAGAAATGTCTGTGTTAACAAACCAAGAAGTAAAGATTTACTTTATACCCTTTGTTATGTGAGTGAACTGTTACTATCACGGTGTTCCTGAGGAGACTCGGTACCTCATACAGTATCACTGGACTAAACTCTGGACTCAAAGGCACAAAGGAGGAGAAATCAAAGGTGGCTGCAAAGACCACGGCAGCCAAGAGTTTTACAGAACAAGATTAGCCTTAGCACTCCAGATAGAGATGTACTAGACAGATTAGTGACTGACTTTAACCCTTAAGCATGCTTAAGTCATTTTTAAAATGTCGCATTATGAATTTAAACCTGCATATGATCAAATAGATTAGAAATTGATTAGATGATCTTACTGACCACACACACGATCTTAGAAGTCCTGCATTTGTATCAACATCATTAAAAAGGCAGTTGCTGGATTTTTGAGAACTTTTTTAACCAAACTAGGTTAATGTTGTCTCAGAACTGACAACAGAAGGTTCTCACTGGTTAAAACAAACACAGAAGGAAAATTGTGTATAGTGTCCCGATTGTGTCCTCTGAGGCAAGTACTTTGGGAATTTGTAACAAGCAAATATTAGTGTGACTGCATAAAAAGTAATGAATGAAATGTAAAATTACTACAGAGGAAAAAAATGACACAAAGCTAGTACCTAAAGAAAAAAGCTTGCACAGCTTCTATCATGTGTTCAGTTTCCTACTGTGAAATAATGCAGGAGCCATAGACAGCCTGTGCCTGATAAAGGTGTGGAAGTTAGAAGGTAGTGGAGCTTTTTGCAGAGATAGAAGTGTAGGTGTTATGATCATCTGCACACATTTTTCTGCTGCTTTCTGGGTTCAGGATTAGGGGGCAGCAGTCTAAGCAAAGAGGCCCAGACCCCTCTCTCTCCCCCGCTACGTTCTCCAGCTCATCAGGGAGAACACTAAGGCGTTTCCAACCCAGCTGAGAGAGATAATCCTTCTGTCGTCTCCTGGTTTTGCCCCGGAGTACATGCTACCTTCTTATCTTACAGGAATCTGAGAAGCATTCTAAGCAGATGTCCGAACCATCTCATCAATGTGGAGTTCTACACTAAACTCCTCCATTTCCTCCAGTAAGAATCCAGTCACCTTTTAGAAGAAGCTCATTTCCACCACAGTCTTATTCTTTTAGTCATTATCAGTCTAAATGGTCTTTTCTGTCATCTGGAATGGCTTCAAGGCTTATTTCTGCAGATATGTGTACAGGTGTGGCTTTAAATTCTGACTTGTGGCAGACTGTGGCAGAAGCATGATACATTAATGATAAAGTGATAGAGGGAGTGATGCAAATGTTTTTTTCCTCTCTCCACTTCACAGTTCTTGGTATGCATCTTTCCCCCAAAACACATTTTTCACCTGCAGTAATGTGAATAGACATGATAGCAATTCAATCATGGATTCAGGCTTGTGTAGACCTCTACTATGAATGTGCAGAATACACAAAGATGATATGAATCTACTCATCTCTCTCTGTAAGAACTGCTGGAGTATTCCTCTAAAGCAATCACTTACACTCAGTGTCCCTCTTGAAAAATAGATTCTACACTGCCCTAGCTTGCTGCAACTTGAAGCTCAAATTCATATCGAAGCCTGAAACCCTTTGTGAGTTTATAATGAAAAACAGTTCAGCTCTTCCAGAGTCCACACCCCTGAGTGAAGCATATTCAAGCTGTTAAAGCTTGCAGGAACCACACAGCTGATTTGATGTCTCCGAATGTCACTATCCACAATAAGACTATTGATGTTTAGCAAAACTATCGACTCAGTGGCTAATTAGTGTGCCATCAGAGGTTGAACTTAACTGTGCTGGATACGCTCCTCTTTATTTTACTGGTTTGATTATTTGCAATGTTGTTTTGCAAAGTTCAGAATGTGTTGCATTCAGAGGCACTGCGACAATACATTCTTGATCAAATCTATAGGTCAAATTAGCATTTAATTTGTAGCAAAAGCAGCATGTGGCTCATAATTCACAGCCCTCATAAATGTCGATGCTTAAAAAAATCTAAAGGTTTGTTACTTAATACGTATTCAAGTCTGCTCAAATTAAAACAGAGAAGCTGCACTAACGTAGCCTCTCTGTCTCATCTGCAGCCCTCTTCTCTGCTAATTATGGATAATGGACACAAGCAGGGGAGGTACAGTCCCTTCTGCCAGAATAAAAACAACTGATTAGGAAGACCCGAGCTGCGTCATAGAGAGACGAAGAGGGCTTCGGTCATCAGACGTACTGCACCTTTCTCTTTACTTTGTTATTTTGGTGCGTCAGATGATTGATTGTTCCGGCTGTAACCACACTACTCTCAAACGTACTTTTAGAAAGATTAGTATCTGGAAAGGTCCTTATTTACACATGATATAACATGAAATTGAGCAGAAGTTTTCTAAAGCACAATTAGTGAAAAATTTAATAATTAATCATAGGTCTTTTATGAATTGGCAAATCCAAGTAGGTGGATATAAGCCTGCATTCAGAAATACCCTTCTCAGGAAAAAAGCATTCTTGTGCTGAGAAATGAGGGGTATTTACAGGAATTTTCTAAAAGAAAATGGGAAAAAATTTTCACTTTTAGAGAGTAGTTAGTATATGTGCACATGCTTGTAGGAAAGCCTTCATTTCTTTGAGCAAACGTAGAGAGAGGTCTCTGTAGAAATGTTGTTTTATATCAGCTCAAATCAATGGGGACTGATGCTCAAGACAGTCAGCTAGCCAAATGTGTTTCCTCTCCTACCATTAATATTACCTGTCCATCCCCCTGGCATAGTAATGTTTGTCCTGTTTGTGCTGTTGAAAAGTGATGAAATGCAATGCAATGCTTTTATATGATGTTGTAGGTCCATACATACTACAAACAGGCCCTTTTTGGCTGGTGCTAGGTGGTAGCTAGGCAACCTGACGGTGTCTTGATACAGTACATCATGCATACTGTAACTGAAGTTTTGTGGATATAAATTAGACATTATAGCCATTAAAACAGGTCATTTTAGCTCATTGCTACATGATTACTGAGCAGCATAATGACATCATAATGTGTAGTATCAGCATATCTGAAGCTAAGTACCAGTGTGCCAAGCGCCTTGTTCAAGTTCGGTTGCGTAGGAGGTTTCAATATAAGAAACATCCACATAGTCAGAGATATTTGTATAATTCCAAATTTTTAAAAACGAATAAAATCACTTTTCTTTTAAAAGCATGAACAATTCAGAGTGACACTACTTAAGCAGTAGTGTACATATATACATTGAATTTTTTGTGGGAGTGTGCCATTTTCATCAGCTCGAGAAAGGCTGGTGACTAGAGATGGACCGATCCGATATTACGTATCGGTCCGATACTGACCCAAATTACTGGATGGAATATCGGTGAGAAATAAAAAATGTAATCCATCCATTAAATATCAAAAAAGCCCCTCACAAAACTTGCTACACGGCGTAACTCGGCTCATAACCGTAGCACATCGCAGCAGTATGCATCACGTGATAGAGCGGCTGTGTGTATTTGTAGCCTCGCTACCAAACCAGCATTTCATCTCGGAGGAAGTTTTCCCAGAGAGAAGTAAAGCAAGTGTGTAAGTTCATCTGAATGTTTGTAAAGCATTCCCACGTTAAGCTTAACAACAGATATATGGAGCGACTGCCTCTCTCTCTCTCTCTCTCCTGCTGCTACTTCAATCGTGAAACTGATCAATGATCAGCTGATCGGCTTTTCTGTCGCGAGTCCGTCTCTCTTTTTAGTTTTTGGCCCACTTCTCACCAGAAAGAGGAAACCAGCGGCTGAACAACAGCAGCACTATTAAGCTTGATAAGCTGTTGTTAGAATTTATTTAATATTACTTTCTAGACCAGGATCTTTTTCTACAGCTGACGGCTGGTAACTGTGCAGGGGCGGATCTAGCAAAGTTTAGCCAGGGGGGCCGATAGGGCATGAACAGGGAAAAGGGGGCACAAAGACATACTTTTCTTTCTTATTCTCATTTAAAATGTCCAGCTTTTAATAAAAAATTATCCGAATCTTACACCCAAAGTTTTAATCTGATGTAAAATATATAGAAGTCCATTACTGTATATATTAACTATTAAGTCTAATATACCCTAGTAAGCTATAGTACTTTTTCCTTTGGGAAGATACCATCTGTGCAGTCTGCAATTCTGTTGAAGAAAGATGTTGAATCTATTTAATTATTCTTGAAAAATAATTTATTTCTGTGCATTTTTCCCCCTGCATCAAATTAAATTTGATTACATCGATTAAGCATCATGAGGTGGAGGGTGGTTCCCTATTTTTTTTTGCTGGGAGTTTGCAACCCTATTAGTTAGGTTGCTTATAATGTCTGCTAAGTACTCTTTAAAATACCAGAATAGGGAGGATGGAGTAGGTTTAAGTTTATTAGATTGATCAGTGTTGCTGAACTATGAAATATTTTGGGCGCAGTGTATTTTTTACATACAGGTATAACAGAATAGCTTTAGTGTTGTTATTTATTTAAACTTGAGTATAAACTTATACAAAATGGAGCAAGATATTAAAAAAATGTTTTATTGATTAAAAAACACACTATATCGGATTCATATCGGTATCGGCAGATATCCAAATTTATGATATCGGTATCAGTATCGGACATAAAAAAGTGGTATCGTGCCATCTCTACTGGTGACCTGCAAGCTCACAGAACTGACCTTTTAAAACTTCTAAAACTATGCTGTGCTAACTGTGATTGTGTCCCATTAAACTGTAACTGTATTTGCGTGACCATTTTTATCTTTCTTTAAAAAAAAAAGTGTATGGATGAAGCTGTCAGGAACCCTTACCGTTTTGTCCATTTTGATCTGCCCAGCATTGTGCTCTGGTTCTTGACGAAACATAAAAGGTCATAAAAGGTCCAAATAGCTTGACTCACAGAATACTGAGTTTGCCTTTGTGATGGTCCACAGCCAGAATCTGAATGCACCCCGCTGGTTTCACCCGGATCTCCATATGGAAAAGGAAATAGGTTTGTCACATTTAACTGCTATTACGCTTGAAGAAATACTACACAAAAGTCTAAAATATGGTCATAGTGTGGCGAGTGTTTGCCCTTTTCATCATTTCAATGTCCCTGCTGTGAAAATAAGAATCGCTTATGTTGTCTTTACTATAGTCTTCACCCAAGAAATAATCCCAGCCAGTCTGTATGCTTTCTTGCAGACATCTAGCCCTTTGTTTTTAGGTGATGGTGAAAACTGTGTTTTATAACATATGCAGTAATGCAGTGAAACGGTTATGCAGTCGTTAGGGCAAATGCAAACTGATTTACATTGATTTACAGGTTGGATGGCGCTCGGAATGACTTGGGTGAGCTGGAGATGGTAATCAGTGTAACTGCCAGGCAGCACCAAATCATTTTCTGTCTCTCTCTCTTTTTTACTCTAAATTATATAAGGACAACCTCTTACGATAATTTTTTATGTGTATATGTACACTGACAGGTGATTTTATTTTGAAAAGTCCCATATTTTGCTCACAACAGTAAACTTTAATCTCCATCTACAATGCTCAGGATGGAAAATGGTCAGTGCTTTCTGAGGAACAAATCTCTGCAGAGGTTTACTGTATTGTCTACAGCGAGACTAATTCAATTCTCCCGTCCTTTGCTGCCAGCTTTATGTCCCAGTCAAAGCATGCTCTCATCAAACAAACTTGATTAAAAAAAAAAAAAGATCTATGTGGCTGCTGGATGATGACGTTTATGTGCGTGTGTGTGGCTGTGTGGTTTTGTCCCAATGTCCTGACATACAAAAGGACCTTTGTTTATCCATTTAAATTCTGACAGAGGGCCAAAAAAGCATGTAGGTTACTCAGGGCCACAGAGATCGACCTCAGTGACAATAAGCCTGCAGTCTGTGACTCGGAAAACATGTTGCTGTTTTAGTATGAAAAGCTCAACAGTCTGTTTTGCATTATTCACTTTCAAGTGTTCAGTTAATCAACTTTAGCGGGAGGAAAGAGTGGATTTGATACGCTTGACATCAAGACAATATGGCATTGATGGAAAATGCATATAAAATATGGAGTGCATATTTCTTTGTGTGTGTTATTTTTTTAGTTAAAGGAAGAAAAGTTCTACTGAGCAGATTTCAACAGCTTTTCAGGCATGTGCATGATGGAGAGGTGAGATCAATGTTGAGGCATATTGTCTGGTGTGGAAACAAAGTTCATGGAAGCTCATTAGATGCCCCACCTCAAAGATTCCTAAAGAAAGAATTGGTGAGAAGGTCCAGCACAAAATTAGATTTCTTCTACTCTCTTAACTGCAGAATACCTACCACTCAATGTGAAACTAATGAACTGGCCCTGGATATGTGTCTGAGATCAAACACATGCACCCACAGTAGCAAGGGCAAACATACGCTTTAAGGATTATTGGCTATTTTCTTCCCTCTGCTCTCAAAATGAAAGAATATCTAAGCATCACTACAAGTGTATTATGTGTGTTAGTCTATTTTGAGTGAGAATGAGTTGTGCTTATCACAAACTCCCAGTTGGTGGTTTCTTTTTGTTGGTAATGAAATGGCTCTGAAGGAGTAAAGTAGCAGTAGTTGTTATCTAAAGACAAAAACACCAGTTTATGGCCCAATAAAGCAATTTTAGTGCATGCTAATTCCATAGTTTTTTATGTAACTTTTTTTTCCCTCTTAGTGATCTTATCTGGATCCATTTATCTGGATCTTTTATATTGTTCGTTATCATTTTGATATTGCCCTTCTCAGATAGCATCAAGGCATTTTGAACAGCTACAAGAGTGTGAAGGCAGAAAAATCTTTAAGCAATCTGAAACCTCGGAAGGAAAAATCCAGGTTTTGGTGTCAATGGTGTGAAGCCTTGTTTTTTTCTAACTCTGGGATTTTCTTTGACTGTCAGCATTTAAAGCACAGGCAAAGATTTTACTTCTAACTTCTAACCTGCTGATTCTGTGAAGCTCCTGTTCCCTTTCTGAACTTAATGCAGAGGAGGTCTACAGTTATCAGGGCACTGGCAACGCTTATGCACTATGCACTTCATCACTCAGCGACCCTGCTCTGTAACGTCACTCGTCTGCCACGAGTTGATGTGACTCTACTGCAATAATACCGCTTACATGTAATATCTGCAGGGGAAGAAATTTCGCAAACTAACTTGTTGTAATAGTGGAATCCTATCGAAGTACCACACAATGGGATACTGCAATGGGACTGAAAATACCCAAATTAAAAGATTAACAGGTGTGACCAAGTAATTTTGTTCATATATTTTGTGTTAGCTTAGCAAAGCTGTGACACCATGGGTGCAGTGGGTAGCTGCATTTCCATTGATGCTCTCTTTAAATAAGGATTGTTACATTTTGACCAATTGTTACAAATCTTCCTAATTTTTTGATTTATCGTGAGTCAATGGTCATCTTAGTATAGTTTTAAAGCAAAGATGGGGGGGGGGGGGGGCATCAGGATGATACTTAATAACACGACTGCTTATATCTGGCAGAGGTAATTAGAAATAAAAACATGGCCATAATAAAGGGCTGCTTTAGATAAAAGACTCTTGTAGCTGAGATTAAATTATGACTTAAAATGTTTTAATATGACTTAAACAGAATATACATGCACTATAAAAAGTGTATGTAGTGCATATAATATCATATTACATCAGCATGATTGCTGCATTAAACATCTGATCTAAAGTTTGTGTTATCAGTGTTTTATGTCAGCCTTTCGCATTCATTTCTACGCTGTGCCTGAAGAGAGATAATTGCCTCTTAGCTAAAGTCTAACTTTGAGTTCATACGTCCCGTCCCTCTCTTCGACTCCATCAGTCGAGCACGCTAATGAGTGTTTCCTAGCAACAGTTAAAACAGGGCTAGTAAAGTCAGCATTGGCAAAAAGACTGCTACTCGCTGAGATCTTTTTCTTTTCTTCTCAACAAGCTATTCATGTGCCATCTGCATGCACGAACAATACCCGTTTTCACATTAACATCAGAAAGCTTGTTCTCCTCTGCCAAGATTTAATTATGTTGCATTCTAAATTAGCCACCATCTTGAAGCCCCAGTGCCATGTCTTTGATGCAGTAACATGGATGATGGGAAGAACTCATGCTGGACATGAAGCTGACAATATACACACATACCTATACATGCATAACACCTCACCCCACGTGTCTTTGCCTGCAACAACAACACGCTGATATAAATATATCCTGGACAGAACTGTGTTTTTTTTCACCCTGTAATGACTGCATGTGCACTCACACCAGGTGATGGTGTCCTGAGGGGTGGACATAATAGTTGGTTGTATGTATTTATAATTAAAATATGTGACACTGGTATTCTTCCCAGAATTGTAATGACTGAAATTATACCTTGTATTATCCCTTTTAACAAAGATTGAAAAGTGAAGGAGACCCTATCATCATGATCGCCACAGAGATCTGTGAGATGAGCCAAATGTGACTCAAATTAGCCTTATTGGCAAATAATCCACATTTGCTTCACACCTGTATGTGTTAGTCCCCATAGGGAAATAGTTCCTCTGCATTTAACCCATTCACCCAGTGAAGCAGTGGGCAGCCACTAATGCAGCGCCCGGGGAGCAGTGTGTAGGGACGGTACCTTGCTCAGGGGTACCTCAGGGTAGCCGTTCAGTGGAGTCGAACCCCCGACCTTCCGATCATGGGGCCACCACTCTACCTACTGAGCTATCCCTGCCCTTCACCTGTAGAAGCCAGATAATGCAGTTTGATTGTAGTATCATCCAGAGTGCAGACGGAGTGCTGTCATTCAGTGTGTTACATGAGAGGATTGAGTCCTGATCAACTGTAAGCAGACAGGAGGGGGATTTCAAAGAGAGTCTGATTTACTTTCTAGATTGGCTCGTTTTCTGTGAACCTATAAAACTGTGCGTTGGCAAACCGGTTTGTCTCTTAAGATTGTGTATCTCAGACAGTAATGCATCTTTCTAATGCACAAAGACAGGTCGTCTCTTACAGAATTTTGTTATTCATCTAGGTTTAATCCTAAGAGCATTGCCTCGAACGGCTTGGCCGAAGAGGTTCTGCTCCAAATACAACAGCGTTTGATGGATGTGTGCCTCAAACTGGGTCCATTCTTAGAAGAGAGGTTACCAGTGAGGCTGGCAGCATGCCACAAAATGGTCATGGTTGTCTCCTCTAATAACACATCAACTTATGCAAAGTCTGCTTACCTCTCAACTCATTTCAACTCGTGTACTGGGAAATAGTCACGTGTATCAGGTGGCTGAACCCCCATCCCTTTATATAATGTGGAAAAACATAATGCAAATGCAAAGGGTAAGGACTTAATCATTCAAGGGCAAAGCACAGGAGACGCAGGGATTGCAAGTGCTGTGTCATCATCATGCAGGGAGACCATCTGAATGTTATTATGCTATCTGATTTGAGTGCCAGCTTCAAGGGCATTTTCTGCCCAGGTACTGAAGTTCTTTGTGGCACTCAACCAGACTATCACACCTCCTCTATTCACCCTGCTCACTCCTCCCCACCCCCAACAACAGCATCCAATACACACTCAACACAAGGCTCCAGCCTGTCTCTCTCAACCACCCAGGTTAGGAGGGAACTGAGGAGGATTAATGGCAAGAAGGCAGCGGGCCCAGATGGCATCAGCTCGAGGGTCGTCAGGTCCTGCGCGGACCAACTGTGTGGGGTGATGGAGCACCTCTTCAACCTGAGCCTGAGGTTGGGAAGAGTCCCACAGCTCTGGAAAACCTCCTGTGTTGTACCAGTGCCAAAGACTTCACGCCCCAAGGACCTCAACAGCTACAGGCCGGTGGCTCTGACATCCCACCTGATGAAGACCCTGGAGCGGTTGGTCCTGGCTCAGCTTCGGCGCCTAACAAGCTCATCACTGGACCCACTTCAGTTTGCCTACCAGCCTGGCATTGGAGCGGATGATGCCGTCATTCACCTCCTACATCGTTCCCTCGCTCACCTGGAGACCGCTGGAAGCACTGTGAGAATCATGTTCTTTGATTTCTCCAGTGCCTTCAACACTATTCTTCCCTCGGTTCTGAAGGACAAGCTGGAGAACTCTGGAGTGGACCATCACCTCACTACCTGGATTTTGGACTACCTCACCGACCGACCACAGTATGTGAGGACTCAGGGCTGTGTGTCGGACAGGGTCGTCTGCAGTACGGGGGCCCCACAGGGAACGGTTCTGGCTCCGTTCCTCTTCACCATCTACACTGCAGACTTCTCCCACAATTCCACCCAGTGCTTCCTGCAGAAGTTCTCTGATGACTCTGCAATAGTCGGCCTCATCACTGATGGGGACGACAAGGAGTACAGAGGACTGACTCAAGACTTTGTGGACTGGTGCCAGCTGAACTACCTCCAGATCAACGCCAGTAAAACCAAGGAGCTGGTGGTAGACTTCCGCAGGCACAAGCATTCTCCACTGCAACCACTGAACATCCAGGGTATGGACATTGAGGCTGTGGACAGCTACAGGTACCTTGGTGTTCATCTGAACAACAGACTGGACTGGACTCATAACTCAGACGCCCTCTACAGGAAAGGGCAGAGCAGGTTGTACCTGCTGCGGAGACTCAGGTCGTTTGGGGTGGAGGGCCCACTCCTGAAGACCTTCTATGACTCTGTGGTGGCTTCTGCTATCTTTTATGGTGTGGTCTGCTGGGACGGCAGCATCTCTGCTGGGGACAGGAAGAGACTGAACAGGGTGATCCGAAGGGCCAGCTCTGTTCTAGGATGCCCTCTGGACCCAGTGGAGGTGGTGAGTGACAGGAGAATGGCGGCTAAGCTGTCATCCCTGATGGACAACATCTCCCACCCCATGCAGCAGACTGTGACAGCACTGAGCAGCTCCTTCAGTGGGAGACTGCGGCACCCACGGTGTGGGACGGAGAGATTTCGCAGGTCTTTCCTCCCCACTGCTGTCAGACTCCACAACAAAGACTTTAACTGAACAAACACACACATCCACACATGTGCAATAACACTAAGTGCAATAATCTTTTCTGGCATCGTTGTATTTTTACTCAGTTGTATATAGCATTCGTATTCTATTTTTATCTTATTGTATATTTTTATTCTATTTTATTCTACTGTATATAGTATATTATTTTATTCTATTCTGTACAGCTGTGTACTGTATTTATTCTTATTGTATTCTAATTTTTGCGTCATAACTTTTGCACTGTCCACTTCCTGCTGTGACAAAACAAATTTCCCACGTGTGGGACTAATAAAGGTTATCTTATCTTATCTTATCTTATCTTATTTCATTAATGCAAGACAAAAATATTTCCCTTTATTTACCCAGTCCTTAATAAGTGTACTTCTGAGTGCTCACATTTTAACAATGTCCAGTCCGGAGGCTGTCTGTTGGCTCCAAGGTTACAGCTGTTTGCTGGCTCTGATGTCTTGGGGGAAACTTTTTATATATAATAGTGCTGCTAAGTAAGTGTGTTTTGTTTTACTGATCAAACAGGATCAAATAGCACTTGAGGTTTGGCTACTTGGAGATTTAGACTTTTCTATATTGACAGTGTTCCACCTACACCTACAACTGAGCATTAACAAGCCTGTAGTGGTTCAAAGTGTAAACATATGTTTAATTTATTTCTATAATCAAAGCAGCAAGTCTTGTTTCATCAGCTTATGTTCTCCTTTTAACGCAATCACACCAGAGCCACAGATGGGCTACACTAGGCACGCCTGTTGCATATATAATCCAATCACATATTCATGTTTTTCTAGCATACAGACTGTACTTTTAGTTTAGTTTTCACTGTTATTTTTTCTTTGTTGTTTTTTTTCCAGCTTTGTAAATTGGCAAAAATGCAATACCATTGTTAGATGTCATGCGATTTAGCGTGATGACAAAGAGAAATCTCAGGCAGTGTAATTAGCAGGCAAGGCATACCAGGTTATTTAAATTTTTTTTATACTCCTCTCTGGCATCTGTAGCAGCATGATTATCAAATGTTTTCATGTCAAGAGAGAGAAATGTTGACTGACGGGCCCGGCCTGGCTGGAGCACCAGATCATACAATAACTGACAGCAGAGACCCATCCTTTCTCCTTTACACAAAAAAGGAAAGAAAACAAAGCAAACAAAACATTTAATTATTCTTCCACAGCATCAACAGACACAGGCGGAGTAGAATGGATGTGCGGCAGTCAGCCTGACGGGGCCATTTTTGAGTGTCAAAAGAGACGAAACATAAACACTAACACCACAGAGTGAAAAAAGCCTTGATAGGAATGCAAAGATTAATTGAATATGCTAATTTGCTTTTTAGATATGAAAATCCATTAAAATCATACACATAATAATATCCAGCAGCAGCTGAGTGCAGTGACCTTCACTGCTCGAGATATCTGTTTTCAGCCTTAATTGATAAATACTTTAGTGAGAGCTACAATTGTGTGTCTGTTCATTAACACTAAAAAATCCTGTTTTTTTTATTTATTTCACAGTAACCTCCATTCTACTTGTAAAAGGCACCAAAAGCCTGGATTATCCTATAATACAGGATAATCTATGGCCGTTGTAGATATCTTTGCGTACCCACATTGCATGTTGGCAAAATTGTGCTTTTTACCTCACTATCCATAACAAGAACATCACCACAAACAAAAACATTGTGTCCTAGTTTGCATAATTAATCTTACTGGAGAAGAGAGAGGAGGTGTAAACTCCAGATGCCACTCTAAACAGAAAACAAGGCATCAGTATGCAAACAGCTGAAAAAAACGGGGTGTACCAGACAGAGTCATACGGCGGTCCCATTACATCCCATAAAAATACAAGTGCCCCCGTGCAAAGGTTTTGGCAAGATAGAAGTGTATTCATCTTTTCACTGCTTGCTAACAGCCTCATTGCTGCACGTCTGCCAGATTCTTTGAGCCAAATTCAAGTGGGCCTCGAAGCTGGTTGTTCTCAAGGCTGCCAGTCTAGTGGGAAGGAAACGACCAACTTCAGAGAAACAATCGAACCTGCTCCATCCATCCTTCAAACTGCACAGAGAGCTTGATTTGGAGAATGGCAAAGCCTCCTGTTTCTCAGGAGTAATATCGCCATACAGGATATTGGCTTTGTGTCCCTTCAGCTAAACAAAGAAGTAGGCATTGTTCCTTAAGCATTTGTCCGTCCGGTTTCTTATTAAATAGATGTTCAGATCTAAACACTAATATGAGCCTAGATTTAATATGGTGTGATTGTGTGTGTGTGTTTTTATGAGACTGCTGCTCCTATTGCATAGGGGTATTGAAGTATTCTCTTGTGTTGCACTGAGAAATATTTAATGTGTTGTCCAGAGTAACCAGATAAATGTGCAGTGGGATGGCCAGCTCTTGATCTCAACTACAGAGGTTTGAATCTCAGAAGACCTGGATGTAGTAGTCATGCAAAATAATTCGGTGATTATGCCTCTTGCCTGGCATTGTACTGTACTTTGAACTCCCCTACTATATTGACACCAGATAGTCTTAACTGTTAATAATGAAAGCCATGTGTATGTTTTACCAAGAAAAATGTTGTTTCCCTTTAAATAGATTAATTGCCCTTCTTAACAAATCCATAATGACTAAGTGAAAATGAGGCTTTACAAAGATCTGCAAATATATTTAAATGGAAAAAGTCCTCATTTGTGGAAGTATTTACCTCTTTTGGAGTGGGTTTCCTAGTTATAATCATGTGCGCTGCACTGTGTGTGCTTTAATTAGCCTTAATGTTTCTGGAACCTGTGCCAAATTTCATGGAATGTGCACATAAGAGCAGGTAGATAGAAGCCACTTTTGAGTAAAAGGCTTATTAAAGCCTACTTTGATTTTGTCAAATTACTTTTAGGGACTCTGGTCAATCATCTGAAGAGACAAAGATGTAATTCTCTGGACAGAACTCCAAGCTCTGTGTCTAGTCTACATCAGGCACTGTTCATCTGGCTAATACCATCCCTGCTGGGAAGCATAAGTGTGGAAGACAACTAGGAAGGATCACTGCAGTCAAAATAGAAACACCCTTGAAGAAAAGGCCAGACTTATCCACAGTGTGTAAAGTCTCAGCTTAGGGCAAGATGCCTTTCTTCTCAACAATGTAGCTGGAAGACAAGTCTCTGTCCTTGAGTAGCCCCATAAAAAGCCCAGAGTTAAACCCCACAGGACATCTGTGGAGAGGCCTGAAGAATCGCAGTTGACATACGGTTTATATCCAATCTGATGGAGCTTGAGAGGGTCTGCTGGGAAGAATTCGAGAAAGTTCCTCTGAGCTGTAATTGCTGCCAGGGTCTGAATGTTTGAAGTTTTACATTATTAACAGAATAATTATTTTTCGTGTGTAAATTTCAACATTTTTAATACGTCTTGAAAAATGTAAGGCGGCATATTTTCATTTGGCCATTGTAGTTATCAAGTCTACACTGGCAAAAATGATGAAAATATATATTGACATTTTTAAATGGAACACACTGACCACAGTTTAGCAGAAAGTGGAGTACTCAGAATACTTTATGAATCAAATGCATTGTTGTATGGGTTGGTAGTGTTGGTAGGTATGAAGGCTTGAAAAGATTCATTCTATTTCTGCAAAAAAAAAAATGCAGGTTTCCTAAATTGAGGAACACAAGAAACACATTTTAATTCCAATATTCATCTGTGCGGTTAGACTAGTCCTAAAAGCTTCTGGTTGGTTTATGTATTTATTTTAGTAGCTATGAAAACTAGCTTACATCCAGTGGGCCTGTATTGCTCGCTCACTTTGAGGAATAGCATTGTTAAATTACTCGAGTTAGATTAAAGGTATTTAACTTAAGAGGTCTGTCTCTTTATTTAGGATATTTGGATGGTTTCAGGTCATCCTTGGTTCAGTTTTACATTATTCTGTGGTCTAGAATACACTCGTAAATATACACTCATCACCCAATTCATTAAAACCAGGTCAGACTCCGGCTTGACATCAAAACTGCTTTACTTTTTGGTGCTTAAATTCAACTAGGTCCTGGAAACTATGCTTAGTGATTCTGGTCCATATAGATATGATAGCATCATACAGTTGTTGCGGATTTACATCCATGGTACAGATCTGTAGAAGCCATTTACCTACACTGAACTCATTGTCATGTTCAAGAAACCATGTTGATATTATTTGAGTTTAGTGACATGGTTTGTTATCAAGCAGGAAACAACCATCAGGAAATGGTTATACAGTGGTCATCAAGGGATAGACATGGTCCACCATTACACATATCAATCAGTTGATTGGTGGTGTGATGGTGTGGAGCCATGCTTTCATGTTGTTTCTAACAAAGTATGAACCTACCATCCGAATGTTGCAATAAAAAAAAAAGCTGTCAGGGGCTGGGTCTGTAACGCAGCATTTTGGGCTTGTTTTGTATTTTGTATTGTCTTATGTTAGAAGTTCTTGTGGTATTATTTAGTTACGGTTTAGTTGAGTTTTATTCTAGGTTTTGTCTCATCCATGTCTCTGTGATTTCTGAGTCTTTTCCTGTCCTCTGTATAGTCTGTCTTGTCCTCTGTGTTTTACTTTCTGTTATGCCAGTGCTTTAGTCTCTACATGTGTTCCATGTCTCCTCAGGTATTTCATGTCTCTATGTCAAGCTTGTGTTGTCATGTCTACGTTCAATGCCGTTTCCTGTTTTATTGTGAAAGGCCCTGTCCTGTGTGCAGTGGGTCTCGTTTTGCTTCCCCTTGTCTTGTTAGGTCTGATTTTTCCCAGCTGTATTCCCACCTGTTCCCCATCCTCTCATTAGCCTTCTGTGTATTTAAGTCCTTTATTCGGTGTTGGTTTGTCTGGTTGCATGTTTCTGTGAGTTTTGGCTCTCCTCAAGCGCCTGTTCACGTTCATTTTCTGTGTATGTCATGTTTTAGTTTTGGCCAGTTTAGGTTTCAAGTTAGTTTTTCTTCAGTTTGCCTTGCCTTATTTTTTTGTTTTGACATCAGCTCAAATAAACGGCTCACTTTCTGTTATACTTTGTTTTTCTCCCGTGTCTGCATTTTTGGTCCACACCTCAAACACACCAGCGATCCCCACCGTGACAAAAGCCTCAATTTCAGCTGACAGAAGTGGCACCCAATGTGGTCTTCTGCTGCTGTAGACTATCTGTTTCAAAGTCCAGGATGTTGTGCTTTGAGAGATCGTCTTCTGCATACCTTGGCTTGCTCATTTGAGCTGCTTTTGCTCTCTTATCAGCTTCCTATGTAGTCTCCATCAGTCTAGTCATGGATCAACAAGGCATTTTCACCCAGAGAAATGTGCGCCCACTGGATATTTTCCTGTTTTTCTGTAAACTCCAGATCCAGCTGTGTGGGGAAAACCCCAGGAAATTAGCATAAATTTGCTTGAAAATGTCAGCACTGGTCTCCAGTTCTAATAACACTGATGTTTACTGAAACTGACACCAACATGAGCAATTTCTGAAGAATACCATCGATATACTCTAAATAGGCTTCTACACTCTTCGGACAGCATTGTTTTTTGCCAATGTTGAGGACATACGTAACATCAAGACACTGACACTTTGACACAAGGCTTTGGCCCACAGACAAGCAGTGAAACTGCAATGATAAAAATGTTTGAACTCCCCTCCCGCAGACTCCCAGGATGGGTGTTTGCTGTGGATATTAGTGTGGCGGCAGGACAACATGAGATGGGTCCTTTGAATAGAGAGCACAGAGTGAAAGTTGGGATAGCTGCATGGTGCAATAGCTTTGAAAGCTGTGAAATAGACTAAAACACACAGATCTGAAGTTTAGGATTTTTTTTCCCCTTTAGGATAATGAAACATGAAAGGTCCCATCATGCCAAATTTGTTTTAGCTTCAAGAGGGCTGCCATTACTCGCTGTACTTTAGAAACTCGGCCAATCATTTTGGTGACGTGTATCAAGTCTTCTTGAGTCATAGCTTGTCTGCTACATTTGTTTACTTCTGTTGTATCAGTTTCTTTTGTGGTAATGATTATAACTGCAGTTGTCTATGTTGATTATTAGGACATTGACTTGATAGGATATGATTTAAGTGATATTAATTACGCATTCTTTGTTAACATTTGGCAGCAGAACCCTCAGGCACATTACTCACTGTAAAAGGCCTATTCTTGACCTCTCCACTATAAAAAATAGACATTTCTTTAGGCCCTCTCCACTTAGATT
Source organism: Aulonocara sp. 'chitande type north' Nkhata Bay (assembly GCF_057382095.1). Classification (NCBI taxonomy): domain Eukaryota; kingdom Metazoa; phylum Chordata; class Actinopteri; order Cichliformes; family Cichlidae; genus Aulonocara; species Aulonocara sp. 'chitande type north' Nkhata Bay. The sequence goes on along the minus strand of NC_141360.1, from coordinate 25,969,854 downwards.
ACTGGATGCTAATGCCAGTGAGGCTGACTGGTTTCCCCAGGCATTTGAAGTCTATTTTGGGACCAAGTATCCCAGTGGGTACATGGTGAGGTGTTTTTCAAGCCCACATGTCTGTTACACATTCATGAAACACCTTTTCAGTAAAAGCACAGAGTTGGCTTTCAAAGCCCTCCTGCTGTCTACTGGTAAATATCAGCTGCTAATTAGTGGCTGATATGTACCAGTTACTTAACTCGGATATATTTGGCAGCTTGTTTTACATTCACAAAGCTTACTTCATTACATTCAACATAATCTCTCACAAGTTTCTGGAGGTGATAATATTCAACCTGTAGATTTGCTTTATTGGACATGTCTATTTCCAAATTGAAAAAAAAAAAAGCCAAAGGAAGAAAATGCAAGAAATGCTGAAGGTGCTTCCACATTTTGCCACCAGACCAGGCTGTTATTTTTTTCTACCAGTCCTGTTAATGGCATGGAGTTTTTACACCTTTGGATATGGTGCAATATTGCCACCCTTGTACAAAACGAATGTTTCCTTTAGGCAATGCTTCAACTTTCTTAAGGGTCGCTGCTCCCTGACTGAAAAAAAAAACAATCCCCAAGTTTCTCTTTAATAGCACCATCCTTGCAGGGCCAGTTAAGAAGCACTATGACGCCAGCGTTCAGTACAGCTTTGATCTTGTACATTCTGGGCTTGTGGGGGTTCTGGAAAATGAAATTAAAAGGATTAAATTGAGACCACCTACATAACCAAGTGGCTGCATATCACATGGAAGTACCTCCTACAATCTCAAGTTATCCTCTTGTTTGACATACCGTGTTGGTTTTGCATGTTTGGCTGGATCAAACACAAGCACCTGTTGTATAAACATGTTCCTCTCATCTCTTTTTATTATAAGCCTCAAAGATCCAGTGACGAGTATCCAGTGTAGTCAGACTCTCATTTTTGAGAACTGTAGAGAAAGGTATGAATAGTTATGGTTTCTTTTTGTTACGATTTCTATTGCTTGTTTGTCCTTTGAACCTATTTAAGGGTACCAGCATGTGTTGTTTGCTACTGCTGCACTGCTACACAATGTGCCATCTGCTTCCTGTAAATGAGACCACCGATGCCTGTCACCAATTATTGTAAGATGTATTAACATTTTAAAACAGAGGTTTGAAGTTAAGATACAAATCAGTTTCACAACATTTGAAAAAAAAAAAGATTGAAACCCAAGCTAATTGAGTTCAAAATTAGGGTAAACCCAATTATTTCTTATGGAACTGAAGGACAAAATGAGAATTGGGATGAAAAAAAAAATACATTTATTTTAGAATGGAAACTGCTGTAGGAGGAAATTAGAGGTATTATAATAATAATTTAAAAGCATCGTATTCAGGATACGCTCTGGTCTAATCTGCTAAAAATGAAAGTTTACAAGCCATGTTTACTAAATTTTGTTGAGTCATCTGCAGCTGTTATGTCTTTCTGTTAATTTAAATATAAATACTGTTTGACAAAAAGGTGTGTATGTTATGTTTATACATATATTACATTTAGTGAAAGAGGAAAAAGCTTGTCTTTGTCCTACAGTGTGGTTAGGATGGATTTGAAAGCATGTATTTTAATTTCCTCGTATTGCCTGACATAACATACCACCTCTAAGCTTATTCACTGAAGTTAATAGTGGACACTGAAAGATTTAACAGTATGAACTACATTAATTAGCGGCTACTAGCAATTAACCACCATAAAACCTCCGCCTTCGGGCACAAGTAGTATTTATTTAAAACTATCTAATAGTCTGTGGCTAATACTGGACATCTTTATTAAAAAAATCCTGCAGTGACCCACTAATTTAATTTTCAGGGAAGCCTCAGTTGTATGCCTTCATTTGGCCCATTTCATTACATTTAAAAAAATACTGGTGGGATTACCCAAGCCATTTAAAAAACATTGGTTTTACTCTTACCCTGTATTTGTCAGCACAGATTACATATCTCCTGTTAGTGCAGATTTTTGTTTTATAATGACACTGTGAAATTTGTTTTTCAGTGAGCTGGAAGTGGAAGACAGGAAGGAACGTCTTTGACTGAAGATACTGTAAGTGTCAGGCCAATAGGCTTTTCATCAGATCTGTCATTTCATAAATGGACAGGGCCTTTAGTGTACGCCCTTTACCCCATGCTATACACTCCCAAATTCCAATTTTCCACCAATTGTGTAGTTTATAAAAATGCCTTAATTATATTTACCAAAAATGACATCTTGCCCTCTGTTATTCTCTGATGCACGCACACAGTATCAATCAAATCAGTAAATCCAACAGGGAGCCAGAATGCTTGATGGCCTCTGGTCTCGTTTGAGATGCAGACATTGTCCTGTTGCCTCCTTTAATGAGATCTGGAGGCGTGCAATCTAATATTCACCAGTGAGGCTCCAACATGGCCCCTGAGCCTGTAGCCCAGAAAGCTGTGTGTTAATTCAATGAAGTGAAGTCAGCTGTGATCAGAAGGACCCGCGTGGCCATCCAGTCAGGTGGATGAGCGCCACTGGCTTTTGTGTTTTCTGTTTATTCGTTATTTAGTAGGCCGGACTTTTACTTGAATGTTTGGATAAATATTTCAAGCAATTCAAAGGTACATAAAGCCTGTCTATGAATAGCAAACATGAACAGTGCAGAGAGAATTGCTTATTGCATTTAAAATAACAACATAGTCTCCCAACAGTTTGAAAATAGTCACGACTTGTAATCGACTGGTTTGTGCCTCCAGACACTAGATTTTCAAGTGCTATTTTTTGCGGAGTGAATAGTTTTGCTGCTCCCAAGTTCAAGTCCTAAACATCACACATTTGTATTGTTTTTCAATATGTCAATAACTAAAAAAATACTTTACTTGGTGACATTTAAAATGACCTAGTTATGATTAGAATATAGAAACTCATTTGTTAGGTTTAAACAGAAAATACTTTTTTAGGTTTAGGCAATAACACTTTTGTGTCTCTCTGCTCGGTCTGTACTGAATATCTGCTGCAGACCTGAAATGTGCTTTCTTATGAAATACACTACTTCAAAAGTTGTGGTGCCAAATTATCTCTATAAACACAAAGAAATAGTGGGGTTTTTTTGTAACTACTTCATGTTGCTATGACAGCAGGCCAAAAACTGAAGTTTATCTTCCCTTCAGGCAGTGAGATTAATTACACAAATGCCAACATACTATATGGATACCATATGGAAAAAAGTATTGGGTCACACCTTTTAATCTCTCAGTTTCAGTTTTTTCAGCCACCTTACCTCAGGTGTGTAAAATCGAGCAGATAGCCTTGCAGTGTGTCTTTACACATATCTGTGAAAGAATGGGTCACTTTAAAGAGTGCATCAGGTGACTGGGTGACATTTCTTCCAATCTAATGATATTTCCTCTGTTTTTATTTTGTTAGTTTTCCAAGTTGGCAAAATCATTGTACCGTATTTATGGGACAATTCATCAAGCGGTGCAGCTTCGTAGCTTAGCAAAGTCCTACTAAAACATTTTTTGACAGATTTTTTGAGCGCTGTGTACCACATAAAATCATCTCGAGGTCAGTGTAGCAATGGGAATTGCATTTACCTGTGTGTTCCGCCCGGAGTCTTGAGAGTGTAACACCGGAAGGTGAGAAGCAGAGACTCCGGGCGGAACACACAGGTAAATGCAATTCCCATTGCTACAGTCAGTAAACACAGCCAGAATTCATAGATAAGGTGCACCAGATTATAAGACGCACTGCCGATTTTTGAGAAAATTAAAGGATGTTAAGTGCGCCTTATAGTGCGGAAAATACGGTAGTTAGAGTTCATTTGTTTTTGTTTTTATTTTAGTAAACTTCAATGTTTTTTCTCATCCAGTTTTAGTTTGTAGTTTAATTTTCCTCAACTGTAATAAGCCTGGTGTAAAACTCAGTAGCTGTGAAATTCCAAACATCAGCACAAAAACTGTGTGCTGGGAGCTTCATGGCTTGGGCTTCTATGGCAGCTCCTGTAGGTTTGATGTGTAGGTAGCCCAGTACACACTGTGTATGCCTCCAATTAGGAAAAGGCATGTGGTAATCTGTTCTAGTTCAAATTGTGTGGCTTTCATGAAGTGGAGGCTGGTCTCCTACTGAGGCTGGAATAATCTGAATATAGTCAAGGATAGGGCTGTTCGATATAACAATATATATCAGATGACGATATAAAAACGTCTATCGTTTGTTTCGTGGTGTTGCAAAATAAACTGTTTACAGCAATATTTTTTCATCGTTTTGATGGTCACTGTAGTGGCTATATTAATTTTTTAAAGTTCTATGTTTCTCTTATATTTAATATAACCACACTACAGACGGACAAGCGCCTGTTTTTATGCGTTGTGGTTAGCAACAACGACGGTAACAATCACCATCGCATGTCCGCTTGTTTATGTACCACATAAACCTTTCACAATAAAGCTCAAGATCCTGTTGAGACTTTTCAAAATAAACTGAATCACGTGAAAGAGCAGATTATTTACAGATGAGAAGTAAAATAGAGCCGCCAGGTGCTAAAAAATAAACTTTAGACTCAAACCTTAGAACAGGCTTTTTCCCGCAGCACGCCGTGTAACAAATACTCACAAAGAAAACGGCGGCCGTTACAACTTATGTCTAAAAATGTATAGTTTCATGCATCGGTTAAAACACTCAACTCCAGGTACATGACGCACAGCTGGAAACACTTCACGCAAGTCAAGCTGCCCGAGATTCACAGAATTTACAGAAAATGTTACAGTTTTGTGATTTATATCGTTATCGGGACGATAGAATTCTTATATCGGGATATGAGATTTTGGTCATATCGCACAGCCCTAATCAAGGACATTCATAATTTGAGTGGTGAGGGTTTATTACTTTTTCTGCTATCTTCTCATACCTGTTAGTTGAGGACAGTAAACCTTGAGAGAGTACTACTGTATATTAATAGATAGTCCTGACTACTGTCTCTGATTTTGGCTTTTTGGTTTGAAGTCGGTCATCATTCCTGCTTTGTTGCTAGTAGCCACTCAAGATGTTACATTACCTCCACTATGAAAGCATCAGTTCTAACTGTAGCAAATTAAAAGGAGTGCTGTGCTCAGTATTGAGCTCAAAAGAAGTGTAAAACAGTTTATTTGGACTTGCTAAACATTAGTTAATACAGAATAATTCAGAATAATTCTCTTGAGTTTCTCTATACATAAGTGTACATTTGCAGATAGCACTAATTAGCACTGTGATTTGAAGCAGTGTAGCACCCACTCCTATCTGATGATGATGATAGTTCCTGCGTCTGTCCCAGCTGTCAACCATGATTGATGGACTGTGCACTTCCCACCTCCAGTTGCCGGTGTTCACTGCTGTTTACCTGATCTCATATCCAGAGATGTTTAAGCCGCCTCACATTAGCAAGCATATTAATCATCCTTCATGCCATATGATTGGGTTAAATCCTAGTCTACCCAGGCTCTACGTTTTGCCGGAGGGTAACAGAAGGATGAGCGCACTTATTCCCCTTTTAAACTCATTTATTGTTCGTCAGCCACTGAAAAAAAAGAGTACGGCTAACACATAGGTTCAGTGTGCTTCAAAATAAAAACAACATAACCAGAAATGTGTTCGACAAATTACCCATATGACGAAAGACGAGCCTTAATGGCTTCCAAAGATAAAGCGTAGTGTTTCAGAGGTGATTCATTGTTTCTTCACTTAAAGTGAACATCTTTGGGATTGTTAAAAAAAGTAATTTGGTGGTGTTTTCAGAGCAGTTTTTGCTGGTGTAGTATTTTGCAGATATTTTATAGTGTTTGACCGAGAAGGCTGTATAACCTCCTGGCATTTTCAGTGTGCAGAAAGCAGAGAACAGTGTGCTGAGCCATTTTAAATTTCACATTACTTTAACAACTAATAAGTGGCTGATGTGTTCACCTCCCCTCATCTAACTGCTAAAAGTGCGATGTTTTGGAAAATAGCAGAAGCACTTTGTAGATGCACGGTAATCATGTAAGCCAAAGACGAGTCACATTTATGTAATTTGCAGTTGTTTTTATTTACAGTTTGCGGATGCACTTACAGTACTGTGCAAAAGTCTTGAGTCACCACTCAACTCTTTATATTTTACTAGGAAAATATAAAATGGGTGCAATGATTTACTGATTTACATACACGTAAATACAATAGAATTCTAACAAGCTTAAAAGTTTATATGTGACAAAACACAACCTGAACTTTCTCAGTTAAGTCTTGATGCATGCTCAATCATCCATTTAGGGAAATCTCAAAAAGCTGATTCTGTTGATCTGGATGGAGCGCGGAGTAAAGGAGGCCATTTACGTGAAAAGGGAACGACCATCTCTGAATCGAGGAGGGGGCCTAAGGGTACATCTTTCAGGATCTTACAATGCTGTGATTGCAGCCATTCCCCAACTATGAATGGTGCCATTGATCAGTGGACTTTGGTCAATGGTCATGACAATTTGAATGTTGATGATCAAAAAACTGACCTCGCCGCCCATCGTTATCCAGTGGTGTTAGTTTCAGTCATGAAACTGTACCGTTTATAAAGTCGGGGAAACCTGCAGTCAGCTGAGACTGAAGAAGTCACTTGGATTAGTGACGAAATGTTTCTCCACTGAAAACGCTATGTCCAGTTAAGTTCTGCATATTTTACTGGGGTTTGAGTTGGTTTGTTTTCAGGATCAATAGACAATCTATTTTGACTGGCTGTTGTCTAACTTTTTGAACTATTTGTTCAAAAAGTCAGATAAGTCTGTAAATTAATTGCTTGGAATGTCCCTACTAAGGACATATTTATATTGTAGTAAACTAAATGCAACTTAAAGCTCGAGTAGTCAGCATGTTTATGATATTGCTGGACAAAACATTCATCTTCCTTTCAGCAATTTATTTCAAGCAATCTCTGAACTAGCGTTGGCAAGTGTATTAAAATCAGTACACCAAAGAAACAAGAGGTATCCCAAGTCAGCTGATCATTCTTCTCTTTGATTTAGTTGATGTTGAATATTTACCTCAAGGAGGTAAACTACTGACATTTGCAAATTACAACTACAAAAATTATGCAATTGAAAAGGTGACAATCGACATAGACTAGTTCAGTTGTCCAGTCTCAGTGAAAATGAATTCAATTCTTCTTCTTCTGTGCACTTTAGAAAGTCTAACCTGTGATAATAGACTGACCAATCCAATCACAGGTCTCTGACTGCATCAGTTAAGGTGTATGAAGTAGCATGAAGAGGGGGACAAAAGTCTTTACAATTAGTTAAGCAGAGGATTTTGATTTTGGAGAGTGGTGATTGAGTACTGTGTGAAATCTGAAGTCGGCAACTATGGCTACGTTCACACTGCAGGTCTTAATGCTCAATTCAGATTTTTTGATCAAATCCAATTTTTCTTGTCTGCTTGTTCACACTACAAATAAAGTGTGACAGCAAACGCGCTCTAGCGTGAACCCTCAAAGCGGCCCGCATGCACAAAAGAAGACGTCACACACAACGCGCTCTGTTTAGACTCAGACCAAACAGTATTGTTTGACTGATGGCTGTTAATATAAAGACTTGTTTCGGAGTTTACGTTCCCCAATTTTGCTTTAAGTTATAAAGTTATTTTGTTATTTACATATGGCCTAATAATTATCCTTATTGCTGTTTTAGAGAGGAGCGCTGCTTCAAAGGATAGTTGCAGATTTCTGTCAGAATCTGCAGATTATACAGTACGAATAAAATGTTCACGTTTCTTCAACGTTGTCTTCCCAACAGTTTCACTGACATCTACACTGGATGGCCAGGAAGCGTTCACGATGTCTTCTCCGGCGCTGATAATTGGCGTCTGTCTTGTGTCAGTGACGTAAAAAACGGATTTAATGCGACATGACCGTTCAAACAGCAGTCGCTTTCTAAAACATCAGATATGTATTGGATTCAGTACCACATACGAAAGTGACCCAGATTGGATTTGAAAATATCGGATTTGTGCCGTTCACACTGTCATACCATCATTGGATTTGGGTCGCATAGGGTCAAAAAAGTCGGATTTGATGCGCTTTCGCCGGCAGTGTGAACGTAGCCTTAAATATTTAAAAAAATATGTGAAGTGCGTTCATATGCCAAGACTTTTGTAGATAATGGCCTACTGCAGATTTAATCAAATCCACTGGAGACACATCTACCACATTTTCAAATTGGTAAGAAAGCGCTGTTAGTTTTTTTTTTTGGGGGGGGGGGGGGGGATGTTATGACATTTCCTTGACCCCAGTTGTTATTTTTTGTTTTTAACTAGTAAGTATAGTGAGCACAGTAAATATAGTACTTCATAAATATCAGCAAATATCAGTTGTGAGCTAGTTAACATGCTGAAGAGAGCATTTAGCTCAAAGCAGCACTTAGAACTGCTAGCATGGTTGCAGACACTATTACTCCTGTTACTGAGATTAAAATGGAATCTTAATAACACAACAGGCTGACATAATTGCTTTTTGCATATCCCACCATATTAAAGTGATGTGCATGGTACTGGCTTGATTATAAAGATGGTGATAAAGATAATGGTAATCTCTTGGGAAATCTCATTTAGGTTTAACCTTATTTGTTAAAAAAAGATCCAAAGATAAGCTGGCAGATAGGTTGCTCATTAAAAATGTGAAGCATCATTGAAAACTAATCCTCTTTTGGTAGCGACATGATTTTTTAAAACTTACACTATAGGTCAAACCAAGTACAAACAAATGAGGAACAATTGGGATGATATTGAACTTAAAGGGAAAAAGAGTTGAAGCTTGTCTCAATAACAATTTATAACTATTGCTAGCTTTGTAAGTGTGTGATATTTCCCAGACTAAACCTCTATCAGTCACATTCTCATTCACTTTTTAAACTTGTCATTGCCGGCACAAAATTCAATCCTTCTTCTCCACTGTCAAGCTTAGTATTCAGCAGTGTTTTCTTTTCAGAGGGGCAGACAGCAAGTCCTTGTTCTCCATTTTAATCTTGCTGCTATTTCATTTCCTGCCTTGCTCATTGAATCAAATTTGAGTCGGCATCGTTATCAAATAGCTGAGTGTCAGGTAACATCCAGAACTGGGAATATTCAACACAACAAAGCCGTAGTTTTGTAACTGATGCTATGTGTAATAACTGTTGTTAAAAGAGGTGCATTAAAGAGCACAACACCCACTAACAACATTTAACATTGCCATAAATTGCAGCACAATCTTTTCGATACAGGAAAAAGAAAAGAACCAGGCTGTATGTTATTAATGTGATCGTCTCAGGCACACAGCTCTACCTCTGAGTGCACAGCCCCACCCACCTGTTGTTTAGACCTTCTGTTTTCTAGTGTCAGCCAATCAGAAGACAGTTGATATTGCTCAGTCACACTAAAGTGAAAATAGATGGGCAACCTTCTTTTTGTTTTTGTGATTGCATGAAATTTTTTTCTCATTTCACAATCAGCTGGTTGCTCAGAGGATGAGCCTTCATCACCGTCAACCTCCGGACCTTTTACAGCAAGGTGAATGTGTAGCATTTGCCTTGCTGCAGGTTGCTTCCTCCCTCGTGGGAGGCCAACTGCCTACTCTATAAAGTCCAAGAATAGAAATATGGAGCTGAAAATTAGTATAGCATGTCCCCTTTCATATATTTAAACTATATTTTCACATGGCCCATAAAGATTACATATATTCTTTAAAGAAATGTGCTTTTTGTGTTCTTCAGTGGCTTGAGGGTGCCACATAGTGTTTTTAGTAACCATCAGATAGGATGGCTTGTCAATGCAGCTCTATGATCCTTATTTGGGGAGAGAGGGGGGGGACAAATCCCCCTTGGATAAGCTTAAGAGAAGACAGCACATGTGGAAAGATGGCCTGGCATGTTCAAAATGGCCACAGGGAAGCCATTTCCCACAATGCTCCCATTCCCCTGGCTCCTTGATGTCGATCTCTCCTTTGTGAGCCAAAGCGTTTGAGACACATTGCGGTCACCATGGGCTGGAGGAGATATGACAAATACAAAAGACCGACCCTGCTTCCTCTTCTCCCCCTTGAGAGAGGAACGTGTGGCTCATTGATAGTGTGTGAGCTGAGCTGTTGAAGGCACTTCTGGTTTCTTTGGATGGCTGTCAAATTCATTAGTTAAGTTTCAGAAAATTTGCATACATGTTTAGCAGTAAGAAGCCCAGCTGCACTCTAATAAAACTGGATGAATTTCAGTTGCTCACAGGCCTTGCAGTGCAGCAAGTCTTTGCTTTGATAATGGGAACCACTAAAATAGGAAAAATGTGATAATAAGACAGTTAACTGCTGTGCTGACTTAACTGAACAGGAGGGTAAAATACTTTTCGTAATTGAATTAAATTATGTCATTTAAAATCGAATATATTTAACGGGGAACATTTGATTGGATTAATTTGGTTAATTTTTAAGCCAAATTGATTGAAGTACTTAGATAAAGTACAGATAATGTATAAATAATCCACTACTGAAACTGACATCTAGCTTTGGTGACGCTAACATAGTGGGCATATCACCGGTTGGACGACAGATTGAGTCTACCACCCCCGGTTTGCACAGGTGTGTTGGAAAACTTCAACTTCTAAATTTTCTCCTCAAGTCTGTACAGGAATAGAAATGCAACAGTGTGAAAGGGCACCGCCAACTCCCAGTGTGTGCGAAATTGAAGGAAGGTTTTCTTACGCCTTGAGTTTGTCTCATGAAAGATAGCTTCGTGGTGTCAGATAACTCGCAGGGACCAAATATAGGAAGGCTAACACACACAGTGACACACCACTGCCATCACATTCACATTGTTTTTGATTTGAACTTGTGTTCAAGAAATCTGTGTCTGTGCTCCAGATCACAACAGGTACACTGATGACATAAACATACCTCTTTATCTTCACCAAAGTCTGTCCGCCTGTCCGTCCAGCCATTTTCTACGGTTCGGGTCGCTAGGGCGGCAGTCTGACCAGAGAATCCCAGCATTCCCTTGGCCCAGCCATCTCTTCCAACTCATCTGGGGGGACAAGGGAGGTTCCCAAGGCAGGCAAGAGATATACAGTACTTTCTCCAGGTTGTCCTGGGTCTGTCCTGGGGGTTCCTCCTATCAGGAGATATCTGGAATATCTCACCCAGAAGGTGTTCAGGAGGCATCCTAGTCAGAGGCCTGAACTACCTCAACGGTTAATTTTGATGAATAGGAGCAGCGGTTCTTTTTTTTTTTTTTTTTTTTTTTTTCTTTTTTTTTTCTAAATGACATCAGAAACAGCAGTATGCGACATTACGTGATGGCAGAGCTTCAGTTCATCCTTTGTCATTTTTTTTTTTTTTTTTTTTTTTTTTTTTTTTTTTTAATAAATAGGACAGGGGGAATGAATGAGAGAGAGAGGGGGAGAGAAAGAAAGAAAACCCAAGGGGAGAAGAGACGGTGAGAAGGGGGGGGAAGAGAGACAAAAAAAAAAAAAAAAAAAAACTCCTGGGTCACCTGTATGGAGAAAAAACAAACAAACAAACAAACAAACAAACAAACAAACAGAGGAGACAGCAAACAACAAAGAGCAACATAATAATAGAGAAAACAAAGCACCATCACAATAAACTAGCTAGTCATAGATATCAGTATTTACTAAGTAATAAACGATATTGTGCAGCACGCAAGATAGACAGCGCACAGTGTGCTTTGAGGCAGCAGCCAAGAAAGCTTTAGTCCGCGTCTGTGAATACCCATGTGTGCATACCTGTGTGGATCAGCATGCTTGCATTCCAAAGGTTTCTCCATGTAATGATCTGCTAGGGAGTGTGGGGGGGCCACAGCCCCGTCCTCCAGGGTGTGAAGCGGGTATGGAGGAGATCAAAACTCCAGACATCCAGAGGCCCCCAGAACACAAGAGACCATGGAAGACCAACAGAGGGGCAGCCGCGCCACTGTTCCAGTAAGAGCTGAGGAGAGTCCCAGATGAGGGCTCACTCAGCAGCCGCGGAGCAGAAGCCAGGGGGGGTTGCAGTGACGCGCCCGTGAGCTCCGCCGGCCCCCAGCTGCGCCTGAGTGACCGAGCCCTAGGCCGAGAGGCCGGGGGCACCCCACCTCCAAAGGGGCCCGAGCGAGCCCCAGGCCCCAGGCCCCGACAAGCGGCCGCCAAGGAGTGAGCCGGTGTGTACCCGGATGCCCACCCCCAGACACAAAGAACCACCAACACACCGACACCTGAGGGAGTCCGCCACCGGCAGGGGAAGTGGTGGTGGGTGGAGATAGGCCTCCAAACCTTGGAGGGCCTGAGGTGTCCCCAGAGAGGTGGCGTCTGATACCCAACCTGACATATAGACACAGACATACAGGCACACACAGACACAAACATCCATTCCCACCCTCATGCTCTCATATGCACTCACTCCACACTCAACCAACGTGGAGACAGACATAAAGAGACGCTGTACACACAATCACACTCCCCAAGCGTACTCTACAAACCGGGTCTAGGTACCCTTGCCCCTGGAGGGGGGAATTGCACCCAGACCCAGGTGGTGTTACCCTTTTCCCTGCGGTGGGGAGAGGCAGACCACCCCGACTCCGCAGCAGCAGGGAGGCCCCACACCCCAGACCGCAGTCGGACGGCCAACTCCTCCTACTAGCCCCCCCGCTCCAGCAGGCCGCAGAGAATGGGGGTGGGAGAAGACTCCAAACCTCCCTCCACCCGCTCATTGTAGTGTTGATGCATATGTGTTCTAAGGTGCAATTAAAACCCAGGAGGGCATGGAGCTACCTGCCAAGGAGCAGCAGGTAAGCGCATGGTCCCTCCTGCTAGCCCTCAATGACTAAGTGTATTTAAAATTGAGAGGTGGGCAACGACGTCATCTAGCTTTGGTGACGCTAACATAGTGGGCATATCACCGGTTGGACGACAGATTGAGTCTACCACCCCCGGTTTGCACAGGTGTGTTGGAAAACTTCAACTTCTAAATTTTCTCCTCAAGTCTGTACAGGAATAGAAATGCAACAGTGTGAAAGGGCACCGCCAACTCCCAGTGTGTGCGAAATTGAAGGAAGGTTTTCTTACGCCTTGAGTTTGTCTCATGAAAGATAGCTTCGTGGTGTCAGATAACTCGCAGGGACCAAATATAGGAAGGCTAACACACACAGTGACACACCACTGCCATCACATTCACATTGTTTTTGATTTGAACTTGTGTTCAAGAAATCTGTGTCTGTGCTCCAGATCACAACAGGTACACTGATGACATAAACATACCTCTTTATCTTCACCAAAGTCTGTCCGCCTGTCCGTCCAGCCATTTTCTACGGTTCGGGTCGCTAGGGCGGCAGTCTGACCAGAGAATCCCAGCATTCCCTTGGCCCAGCCATCTCTTCCAACTCATCTGGGGGGACAAGGGAGGTTCCCAAGGCAGGCAAGAGATATACAGTACTTTCTCCAGGTTGTCCTGGGTCTGTCCTGGGGGTTCCTCCTATCAGGAGATATCTGGAATATCTCACCCAGAAGGTGTTCAGGAGGCATCCTAGTCAGAGGCCTGAACTACCTCAACGGTTAATTTTGATGAATAGGAGCAGCGGTTCTACTAAGACTCCTTGAATGATCAAGCTCCTCACCCTATCTCTAAGGGAGGCCAGCTAAACTATAAACAAAACTCATTTCCACCACTTGATGTCTGTGACCTCGTTTTTTTGGTTACAAACCGACCTGTCTGTCAGTCTTCTCTCTCCCCTCACTTGTGAACAAGACTCTGAGATAATTAAAATTCTCCACCTCGAAAAGTAACTTGTCCCTGACTCATAGTAGGCACTCCAACCTTTTCCGGACGAGAATCATTGTCTCGGACTTGGAGGAGACTTTTTTCTTTAGGTCACGAGCAGTTGTCTAAGCATTTCACTGAATATCATACTGTGTATGACTGTGTATGTGACAAATAAAATTTGAATTTGAATTTGAGGTGCTGATTCTTATGCTACATGCTCGGCTGAGAAGCGCTGGGAAAGCTGGATGTCACCGCCTGATGAAGCCAACAGAATAACATCATCTGCAACAAGCAAAGATGAAAAAGTGCTTGGGCCCACTTCTGTGCTTCCATGCCCAGATTTTTAAGTAAAGTTCAAAGTTGCTTTGAAGACAGTAACTGAGTGGAGGAAGTCGCAGACCTGGTCCTCATCTTTGAAGTGACCATTTCAAAGTCATGCCATCGACTCCAAACACTGTTTTGCCAAGAGTGACTGTAGCACAAAAGCTACAGCTAAAGAATGTTTAGTGATGATGAGGATGAAAGATGAATGAAAAGCAACAAGTTAAGCTAGAAGTTGTGCGGCAGAACAAAATGAAAAATGGGCAGAAATCTTTAATCACTGCCCCACACACACCCAAATACCCAAAAAACAGTGCTTGTTTTCAGCTTTTTCTCTGTGGTGTCTTTTTCTTTAACTGGCTCTTTGAATCCAAACACTGTGGGACGACAAGCTAACAAGCGGCTCGTAAGTTGTTTACAAGCCCTAAATGGCTCATATGGAACAAAATGCAAAAGTTTGACAGAGTAAACCCTCCTGCTATGACAAACTGTTGATAGTTTCTAAAGTAAATGTTCTGCACTTGCAAAAACACCAAACCTAGCTATGAATACGATTTTATTACTTGATGATTGAAACTGTGAAGAAACAAAGAGAGAAGGAATGAGACAGAAGGAGCCATTGTCCCGGCCCAGTCCACTGATTGCTGGCAGGAAGAGGGAAATTGACTCCAGCACTAAAAGTGGCAGAAACCACGGCGAGCATCATATTAACAAGATCAAAGCTGCTGCATTCGAATTTGTTCCTCAGATATGTGAAATATCTAGGGCAGGTAAGCTTCTCAAACTGCTCTGAGATCAGCTTCTGGTGACTCATCACGATGCCTGAGCCCGAGGCACTTCCAAACTGAGTGGATGTCAATATTAAGCAACATTTGTTTTTGTGTTAACACCACAGGGACGCCGAAACATCTGAAACTGGGGGAAACTTAAAACAGATTGAGTGGGCCGGTGTAGGTGTGAGGTACGGTCTGTGGGTTTAATCCATCACTCCACTCCTTGGGGAGTGTGGGTAGAGCTGCTTTTCAGCTCAGGGATTAAGCTACTGCTTGGTAGATATTCAAAGAGTAGCAAAATGCGGTTCCTGCTGCACATTTGTAACAAACGAGCACAAATGAAGCCATTAAACATGGTGTGGTTTCCAATTTGTTTTTCAATGAGGTGCAACTCCATGAAAGGCTGGAGTCTTTCCCAACCCATATGAAATCAGACAGAATACACGGGAGATACAGCATAATGCAAATAGATTTCCTCACAGTTCATTCTCACTGAGTTTTCTTATATGTACTAAAATGCATCAGACTTTCAGTAAAGTTCATTCAGATTCTCCCACTCACAACTGTTTCCCTGAGAAACAAACACTTATAGTACGTTTTCCCACCTGCTACTCTGTGCTGCAATCGCATCAGTGTAATATAAGTTGGAAGAGTGAACCTAATCCAACATATGAGGAAATGTGCCAGTTTCAGGTTTAAAATGGTAACAAAACCCAAGATAAATGCATATTGTTTTTCTTTTTTGTTTGTTGTGGTGTTCCTGATCTAATTGTCATTTTTATGCATCTTTTCATTTGCTTACTTGGTGTTTGTTTTTTACTTTTAAGTTTGCTCTCTGTTCTTTCACTCTGCTCAGTTTAAGCCAAAGGAGTGCATCTGGACTTTAAGCAAAGCAGACATTTGGCCTTCTCAGTTGGTCTGCCTGCAGGCTTCTTTGAATTGAACATCCAGTGGATTGATAGCCTGACTCAGGAGCAATTTAGTAGCCTCTCAGTGCCACTGTGGCCCATGCCCATCCCTGTGCCTCACCTCCAATAATGACATACGCAGAGGCTAACGTAATTGTGTTTACTTTAGCAAACTTAATCTGGCAGGGAAATATTTAAACAGACCACAGGGGTGAACTCAATCACACTGATGATGCCTGTTCAGCTCGTGACTTTGCTTATTAGAGCCTGTGGCCACAAACTCTCAGATGGATTAGTAAGACTAGTGACAATCAATGTTTGCAGCATGTTTGCCTTAGACATGGATTTGTAATTTTGGCTGACACTTTTTCATATTCTCCATGTTCTCTGCAAACCACATGGTCTGACTTAAGTTCCTTCACTTTCTTACAGTATCATAAGGAGTATCAGATAGGGTGCAAATTAATTTGGTAGTTTGGTCCTGCTGGATGGCATTTTTTTTTTTAAATTAATTTCACCCTAAAGTACAGATTCTCTTTGATGATGCTATTCAAACATTAATTACTGGCAATAAATTCAAAATAAAGAATAAAAATCCTATAAAAACACATATTTTTCCATGCAGAATATTTTCTGATCATCAGCCATGTATGTATTACCCAATCCCTTATTTCATTTGGTTAGACGAGAGGTGGCACTAAAACCTTAGCACTCAGCTAAATCTTAAGACTCTTTCTGGCCACACAAACACTCCAAACCACATGAAAAGGCTTTCAGCTGACACTTGAGTCTAAATAGGTTTGAGCTTGAATGTATGCTCACCAGTTTTACTAGGTGCACTTTGCTAGTACTGGGTTGGTACCCTTTACCTTCGGAACTGCTGAAACCTTTTATCCAAATTCAACGAGGTGCTGGAAATTGGTGGTGCAGATTCATCGGCTGCACATCTATGATCAGAATCTCCCTTTCAGCTTTCATCTAGAGTTGCTCTGTTTACTTGTGGTGACTGTGGAGTGTGTTGGAGTACAAAATCCCAGTAGATCAGCAGTTTCTAAAATAGTCAGACCAACCCATCTGGCATCAACAACCATGCCGCATTAGAAGTCACACAAATCACCTAAACAACTGTACCAAAGTAACTCTCCACAATCCAAGCAACCTTTTATTCAGGTTGATGAGGCCTGTTCTTACTGCTGGAGTAGGAGAACCTGAAAAAACCCCCAGCACATTAGAACTATTAGAACACAATTAAACTTTACTTATTTTTCCTTTTCACATTCGATGAGGTGGCCTCAGATGTGGTTGCATTTCTCTGCTGAGCCTCGCAAAGGAAGAGGGATTTCTCCGCCTAGCCCACGGCAGCATGAGCCAAAACAACCAGATGCTTGTTTAATGCTGCGCTGGCTCACAGTCGACTATAAATTGAACATTGGAGTATAATTCTGGGTGTCTGTTTGTTGTGTTCAAACAGCGGTGAACCTTCTGCCTGCATGACTTCATTAACACTTCCACAGAGAGGATTGTTAATTCCTCCCTCCCATGTTTCAGGGAGGGGAACAAGCGGTACCTTAGGCGATTGTTCTTCCCATCGAAGACGAAACGGACACCTTTTTTTTCTCCATTAAAGTTGTGTTGCTCTGTCCTCGGCTGCGAGTCTGTTGGTAGTACGTTTCAAATTCTGTTTAATGTGTAACTTAATCATTAACGCTGCGTCAAAGTAGGTTTGCAGTCACGTTGCTAGGTAACAAAACGCCTCCTAACACTGCAGTTATTTCTGAAAACTACGTCAGGTTTTTCACACCTCCAAGAATAAGCGCTTTGCCTCACAAGCTGCTTTGTTAGACAAATAAGCTGAGGAATTTTGTAACTCTAAACCCAAAAATACATTATGTTATTATTTGAAAAACTGAAGAAGTTTTATTAAATCTCAAATATCACGTAGATTATGTTTGCAAACCACAGAAATGTCAGAAAAGAATGAAAGTGCACCCAGAAATTGCATTTCAGTAAATGCAGTAGTTCAAAAAAATTGTGACAGATGCACCGTAATTGTTGTACAGACAGGTTCAAAATGATGTAAACCTTACACATGATGTGAACATCTTAGGAAGAAGCAAAACAAATTCCAGAGAGCTTTTAAGTCCACAGCATAAAAGCGCCACAGCATCCATGTGTCCCATTGGAGTAATTGTCACAGCAGGGGTCAGCTCGATGCTGTATTCTTTCCCTTTCAGGCTGGTGCGCTCTCTGGATCACCAAACTTTTTTTTTTCGTCGTTCCTGTTTTCAAATGGCCTCAAAAATAAGGAAAAATACAGCATTTATAATTTTTTCAGCTTTTTGTGCACACCTAGGCCACTTGCATTTACAGATGAAAAAGCAGCAGGCGTGTTTCAGGGCATCTGTTCTTAGTAAATAGCCGTGAGCTGGCAGTACCAAATGAAAGGGCAGTTGGGTTCTTAACGGCAAGGGAGTAGTGCTGAAGTCAATGGTTGCATCTGCCCTTGGAATCAAGCTTTTTAAAGACCTGGACAAGCTTTGATCATGTACTAGAAAGCCCATGCTGGAGAGATGCATTTAAAGAAACTATGGTGGCAAGCTTTTTATGATGCCATGCATTAGGCATCATTTTGTGGCCAGGAATGAATACATGAATGTAATCCGAATCCACCAGAAAGGCACCATTATAACCTCTTAAGGATATACTTTGACTATCGGTCTGTTCTCATTTGCAGTGATTCAAAGACGGCCTTATGTACAAGGTACCCTCTCTGGGTTATGGCAGTGTGCTTCACATGTCACATTTAAATGCACCCAAACCATGATCTCCCACTAAACCTCCCCAAGGACTGAAGAATAGAAATAAAGTGCAGTGGTGAGTTTAGTCTTTTATGTCCTATGAATGAGCTAATTCATTGGAAAATGAGCTTTTTTTTGATATTTAAGAAACAAAACACATGGGATCTTTAGTTCTTCTACTAAAATAGCTCCAGTCATTTAACTGAGATTTTTCTTCCAAGGACCATCTCCCAAGATCATTCTCACTTATAAAGAAGGTCATCCAGCTGTTTGTATAATTTGATATGATTACAAGCGGAGCAAACATATCAAATATAATGATAATAACTACCCACACAGAAAATGAGAGATGCTCTGTAATAGTGGTGTGCTTTCTTTTCCTATTCTGAAGGTGGTTTTTAGAAATAAGGCAAAGATTACCACCTTTTACACATTTTGAAAGAAAAAATGTCAGGAAAGGACGACGAATGAACACAGCATTTTTGTAATATATGCTCAAATGAATTTAACCATTCGTTTTCTCATAACACTGCAAAAACCCTGCTAGTAGCTGGCATTACACAGGTGCATGTAGCGCCACTGCTGCTGTTGTCACCATGGAGACGACCCCCCTCTGGCCTAGTTTAGCTTGCCTGCCCTCCCTGGCACATAAACATGAACACAGTTCATACAGTGAGCACCTGCTCACACGTTAGGATTTACATTCTGCTATGACAGACCTAAAGAGAATTAGATTAGACATGGTTTGGACCATGTTACTTCCATTTAGGGACATTTATTAGGATCAAATAAGAAATGATCATCACATCTACAGTACATTTAATCCACTGGCACTAGAATACATATATAAGGGCAGCAAACAATAGATTTTTAGATATCACAGGCCTAGTATTCCTATTTTAATCATTTTGAAAGCCCAGATAGAATAAATATGTGTAATGTAATCACCCCAGTCACCTGTCAGCCAGTTGAAATTTAACCAGTTCAAGGGGGTGGAATATATATATTTTTTAAAAAATGTCAAGCATGTAAACAATTCATTCTGATTGTTTTGTAGGTGCACGCCCTCTCTGCTCTGCATTCTGTCTGCACATGTCCTCAATTTCCTCCTAAGAATTGTAACCATAGACTGGATATAAAAGATGGTTGTAGCCACAACGGCATCACCTGTTGGTTTGTGTTTGAACCTTAAACATATGCCTTTTGACTGCCAACATGTTTTCTTTTAAGCCAGAAATGACCATAATTTGATGCCATCAGTTAACACTAGCAAGCTGATGCTGCTACTTAGGACTAAGTAGCACTTCTTGGATAGTCTGCTAATGCAATTAACGGCACTACAGTTAATTAGATGTTTAAAATAATTCCAGTGAAAAACACCAAGGCCACAAAAAAGGTTAGAGATAGTGATCCGTGCCAGACTGGGTGTAACCTAGACCTAACATGAGGTGCCACTCTTCACTCCTAAAACACACTGCTGCAGACAAGGCAGTGGTATGTGTATGTGTTTGAGAGGAAAATCACTGTGCAGGCATATTAAAAACCAAAAAGCTATCACTGAGACATGAATCTGAAAGAATATAACCAAATATTTTATTAAATAATGATTAAAAGACAGTTTCATTGTTGTTCTTTCAGCTTGCTGTGTTTATTTGTCTGAGAGTAAAGAATATATGTAAAAACAGTTCAACAGTTCGTTTACTCTACATGGAAATTTGGTATAAAGTTTATGAGCACAACAGTTCATCTTACGATCATATATTAAGGCATATATAATGAAATCTGAAAAATTATTAGCAGCCAACAGGAAAAACCATAAAATCAAGAAAAAAGTAGCATATAAGAAGCTATATTAAATACTGGTGCTCATTAGAGCAGCGGTCCCCAACCTTTTTTGCGCCACGGACCGGTTTATGCCCGACAATATTTTCACGGACCGGCCTTTAAGGTGTCTTGGATAAATACAACAAAATAAAACTAGTACCAGTATTGAAAAAAATAAGATTTATTCATAACACGTGTGAAAAGACCCAGGAAAACCGAGTTAACAATAAAAACGATAACAAAATAACGCTGAAAGCCGAAAAAAACCCATACATTTCACACCTGAGCCTCAACTCTCGCGGCCGGTACCAAACGAGGCCCGGGGGTTGGGGACCGCTGCATTAGAGAACACATTAAAAAAACTTCAGACCCTCCTACTACTGACACTATTTTCCAGAAAGCTGGTTGGTGATTTCCTACCTGTTGGTCTCTAATATTGGGCATAACCTGCTCTGGAGAAGTTAGTTTCACAGCAGAAGTTACCATGGCAATATAACCCAGTAAGAGGTGATCCTGATCTAGCTCTTTGGGGGCGAGGTGGCTGTCAGCTGGAGGTTAACAGGCTGCTATCCATCCAGTCTGCACACTTCTTCAAACCAGCCAATCAGCAGTTCCCCACATGCACACACACATGCACACGCACACACACACCTCAGAGGAGAGAGAGCTGCACACACCCATGTATAACAAACAACATATATGATTATGGATCATAACAACTGGTTAGAGAATTAGAGGCGGGGCACAGCAGACAGCTACTACCTAGGTAGGTAGATGTCTGAGTTTGCATCTACCTATCAAAGCAGACCGTGACTTAAAGCATGATAGTTTTTTTTTAAAAACAGTTTAAATAAAATATGTTAAAACAGTTTTACTTTCTTATTTTTAAGAGAAATCCATTAGTTGAGACAGTGAGCTTCACAGGGCAACACGTTTCACCTTTGATGGCTCACAGCTGGGTCTTCTTATAAGGGCATGCCTTTATCTCTTGATGGGTCATGAGGAGTTTTCTCTACCCCTGCAAAGCCGGTGCATATCTTGAGTGAAGTGGCACAAGTCTTGTTTATCCCGAATCTCCGTGTCTGTCCACAGTACGGAAGATACAGAAGATCACATAAAACCTGAGGCACTGTGTGATACCCTCAGTATCCGTGTGAGTAACAGTCATCTCAGCTAAGCTAGTTATAAGAGCATTGCCTCCAGTAGCTGGATAAAGGAAGGTGGGGAATGACAGAGAATGAGATAGGAATCTTTCCATCCTTTTTCATCCTTTTTCAAGATGGAGCCTACTCCCAAATGGCAGCCAAGTGCGCAACTATATCTGTTGCTCTAGCAATTACACAACAGACTAGACACATGTCAACAACCATCACGATCACGTGTGACCTGAACTAGTCTAGTCCATAAGCAGTGTCTATACAGGGTGATTAGTAGAACTGTAGTGACACAATAAACATTGCTTCATCAAGCATAGTTTGATGCTAACACATGGGAATATTCACTGGGTTGAGAAAAAACATTGGTGAATGACACTGCAGTATTAAATAAAAGCAACTCGACTTGAACCTTTGACTTGATTGCGTGGAGGAGCAGCAGAACGTCTGTGTTTGACATGTGGCTCTATTGCTGCTAATTATCCAATTGAATATTAGATTTCGCCACCACCATCATCAACAGACCAAATGAGGGAACATCCTTCAAATGGCTAGAGTTCCACACATTAAAAATCAAGCTGCTCTCGGGTGAACGGTGTCCGAACACGTTAATAAGAAAATGTATGTTGTTTTTGTTCTTTAATTTGCCCCCTGCAATTTGTCACCTATGCAATTAAAAAAACAAGCCCAAGCCTGAAAGCACTTATTTCTCTTTGCAAATGACACACAGATAAGCTGCTACATTATTAAAGTCATCATGTCGCACAGGGTTATGTATTAATCCATGCTGCGAAAGTGTACCTGGAAACCACTGTTTCCTCACATTTTAATAATGTTTGCTTGAAAGTACAGTTCCCAGCTGGGTTATGGTGTTATTTTAAAAAAAGAGACACTAAAGATTTGTGACTACCAAAACACTATTACATATTTTCAGTGGAAACCCAGTGCTTGAGTTTACCAGACCGGGTACAGAAAAGTATTCAATTGCCACTCAAGGAAAAATATTGTTGGTTTTAGTGTTTACTGCTAAGAAAGGATCTATTATGCTCATTTTCAGCTCTGTATTTTTTAGACCATACTACAGTGACTTTGTGTGGCTCACAGTTCCAAAAATAATCCTTATTTATCTTACACTGGAGCTTGGTGCAGCCCTTCCATTCACTCGCTGTCTTAAAGCAAGCTTTTTTTGTCTTCCTCTTTCTTTAAGCAAGCTTTCTTCTAATTGGCTGCCCCTTGTAAACAGAAGGTTTGAACAGCTGTGCTTATAGATGTTCACTACAGAAAAGCATAATGTAACATATAAAGAAAGTTAGCCCTTTCCCTGTAGTTATTCCCAACCATCTACCCTGAACTCCTCCTTGTGACTTTTATTGGTACCACTTCAAGGTTCAAGGTTCTTTATTTGTCACATGCATAGTTATACAAGTATAACACACAGTGAAATGTAGCCTGACACGCTCCTCGACATGTGCAAAAAAAGACAATAGAAATTATAAAAGTAATGTTATAACTACATCTGCATTTGTAGGATACAGGAAAGATATAGACTTTCACTGAACGACATCTTCATGGACTGCATATGGCCAACTGATTCAGGTCTTTTAAAGTCAGTGATTTGGAGATAATAATACACATATAACATTACAGATGACAAAAGAACAGAGAGTTCTTAATAACTTTTTGTCACCCCCCCTCAACCCGCCACCGCTTCACAGGAACCTGAGAAGCGGTGATTATTTGAGAGCTGAGTTTACAGAATCAGAGTGTTCTTCTGTTCACATCAGACACTTGAGAGCTACATATCATCTTCAAACTTCCTTCTCCTAACTGACAGAGTCACCCTGAAAGTACCTTGACACAAGGAGTAAACAAGCCTGCCTCTGTTCATCAAGGAAATGTTGTTTGCTTAGAGGGCAGTGTCTGTGCTGGACAGCACACTGCCACGGGGATAAAGGCCCGTGCCGGAGATATTGTGATCATGCTTCCACGTCTTTTAAAGGAGGCAGGTTGGAGGGGGCCTTGCAGCTGGCCATGTGTGCACACAGAATCTGTGTGATGCTGCTGGAGATGAAAGGTGACCCACAAAGCTGCATCACAAAAACTGTGGGAGAATCTGAAAACACAAATGCAAAAAATCCCCCCAACAAATAAACAAAACATCTAATTATTTTTGAATATGTGTTAAAAAATGTTTAATCACTTGCTCTGTGGCAGCTGGCACAGGCTCTAGCCCTCCATAGCTCTCAATTGGATAAGTGGAAGAAATGGATGAATGGATTTAAAGTGACCTTTAGCCTGATGATGTTTAAACAGAAGTGTACTCTTACTACTTACCTGTCTGTAAAAACTACCTTCTGACTGTTTTAAAATGATTGCCTCCACATGAGACGAGTTTACCATTCAATGTGATCTCTGTGGTTCATAATTACTCTCCCAGTGAGCTGCCATCAAAAGCAGGAGAGAACTGCATTTGTGTCACAACACAGTACCTCATCCAACAATAGCACAGCTGCAAGTAGGCATTTCACCCAAATGCAGTATGTCTCCACCCAAGACTTGATTGAAACTCTTTGGTGTGATGAACGCTGGGTGATGTGTTATGATAGCAGGTAGGGGGTAAGAGTTTTGTGGGAATAGAAGCAGTGTTTTGTTTTTGTTTTGTTTTTTGTTTTGTTTGTTTGTTTGTGGCGGGGGAGTGGAACTGCAAAAATAGTAATAGAAAACAAAACATAGACACATACAGATTAGTCCTAAGCTTCCACTTTGTCCTTTTTTTCTCATTTGTTCCACTGTTGGTTTCAGTCTCTACACCTCGTAAGATTTAAAGTTCACTGTCACTCAATATTTTTCATCAAACCGAGAGCATCGCAGACTAAAACCTTATTACGGACAGCAGAACAATGCTTCTGGGTGACAGCAAAGGGTGAAAGACCACATGTGGCAAAGAGACAGCACAAGGATCTCAAGAAATGAAAATAAAATGGAACAGCACGCAGAGGCTTGAAATCATATAAGTGTCAGACACTGTATTTCACAACAGTCTATTCCTCACAACCTGCAAAAACTCCTCTGAAAAGATTTGGCCTTCAGAAATATTTTGTTATATCATTGCTAAAATTTCATGTGCAGTAAAAGCAGCTTTTCAACACTTTGAGACATATTATACATTAGCTGTGAAATTTGACCAGCGCCTTTTAGAGCAGATGGTGAGCCTGGTGGAGACCCATGCACATAGAGAATTGCCTTATGTACTGTAGATGTAATGCACAGTGGAGAAGGGTTGCTGTGAGACATGTTAGGGAATCGCTGCCAAGACCTTCATTTTGAAGGAGTAAACAACTCCCTCATTCAGTCAAAGAAAGTCATTCTAATTTTGAAGATATTTCAATATCTCATACATGTACAGTTTTGTGGTACATGTATTCCTGTATTCTGTTCTAGTCTAGTGAGAATGACTGATTTCAGGCACATTAATGAGACATAAAATACTATGAATTATACATGCTTCAAGGTCAGTTCTCTGTATGCTACGTCAATGTTGCTCTTGCGGCTAGCATGTTTATGTGGTCCCAGTCCTCTCATATTTGAGGCTTAAGTCCAACAGCAATGGCAGTCCAAGTCTGCATCCAGTGTAATCAGAGTCGAGATGGTTTGTTTAAAGACCCTGTTTTTATATTTTGCTAGACAAGCACTGCTAGCCTTGCTTGCCCTGACGTGATCCCACTAATGGTATGTATGGTAATGAAATTTACTTGTTATTGATGGTTCTCAGTATCCAATAAAAAATAAACTCTTTTTATGAACAAGACATTTTGAGTTGACTGAGCAGGGAAAGCCCAGCACTCTGCCTCAATTCTGATACATCCTCAAGTACACCACACTGCACTTGAATAGGGTAGCATCTGACCATGTGCCTTTTACCAATTTCTTTTACATTAAAGAAGATCATTGTGAGATGAATGGACTCCACACAGCCTCAGGTAGCAGTTTTGTCGTGTTTCATTTGCACGGTACGTCATTTCTATTTCTTTACGTTGGATGGTCAGCCTTTCAGTTGCTTCTCCACTCCACACTCAGCTTCTCTCTTGAGCCACTATGTCACTGAAATAGGGAGAGTTTGATTACTGAGTGGCAGCAGCTGCCCTGTCAGCCACCCTTGCATTGCCCTCGAGCCCGCTGCACCACCCCTCCACTGCAGGGGAGCCAGAGACCACACCCCTGCCATACACCCCCACTGCCCAACTGAGGCCGGGGCCACAATCATTTACCGCCCAGAATCATCAAGCAATGTTGCAACCCATGTACCAATATTACTAAAAAAAACTGTTACTGGCATTGTCATTGGTGAAGTTGATGTATCCTCTTCCATCTGGCAATGGTCCCTCCTCTTCCACTATGTACCCAAATGGCAACAATTGATGAATAATTGTATACCTTTAAAAAAACATTCTTTCCTGTGCATTAAGGCGCATGAGTTGATGTAAAAGGATGTTTGAGAATAGCAGGTTTATGTACAAAGGCATATGATTTAAGAGACAGCATAGGTTTTCAGTTATGGCTCTATTCCGCTTCCTATACTTGTGCTTTGTTGACACTAAATGCTACTGAGCCATCATCAGTAAAGTGAAAGTAAGCAAAAGTATATTCATATTGCACATTTCACAGACAGATGTCACAACAATAAGTTCAGTCTGTGCTTTCAACTCTACCTACTTGAGTCCTTAACTTTTCTCTTAAACATTGTTTTTGATGAGCGCTTATTTCTGCTCTGACTTTTGCCCAAGTACCTCTAAAACTAAAGCAACAAATCCATCTGCTTCAGTTGTGTTTAGTGCTACAGGTATATGTAAAAAAAAGGTGGCAGCACTTCCCCCAGTGTTTTAAATCACACCAAGTTCAGTCAGAAAAGTGGCGCACAATCTTTTTTTGTCTCCACATCATTTATACATCTGGGCCCAGCTGACATATCTGGGTCTTTGCTTTTCTGCCTCACTGCCTGTCAGAGAGGAGAAACACTCTTTTGATTGGCAGGTTAACCTCTTCAAGGTCAGCTTGCTCTACAGCTCACCCTCTCAGTGTAGATTACTGTGGTAATATCTCTCCTGTCGAGTATCTCCTATCCCCCCTTGACTGGTTCTCAGTCTACTCAGATCTGAAGATTCTGTCTTTGCCTTCTCATCATATTGTTACATAAACTACTGCACAGGATGTTAAGCATTGAGATTTTACTGTTGCTACTGTATATATGCTGTGAGAGAAGAAAATGACGTTTTTGTTGACGATATCCGTTGCTTATTTGGGAAAGTGTTATAGGACGTGGCTGCATACTTACTTGTTGGTCTTCCCTATGTATGGTTCTTTTCAAGTACACAAAGGCAATGAATGAAAATTGTGAAATATGTCTGATTTATGTGCGGAAGATGGCGATGAGAGCTATAGTCACATATAGGTAAACATCTCCTCATTTCGTATTATGAATCCCAGAATTTAGTACTAAATTATTTTTAAAAAACAAACAAAAAAACTGATGAGCAGAAGGATTGGAGGAGAAAATGTGAAAACCCAGCAGGAACTGGGAGCTGTGCTCTACGACGCTTCACAAAAGAACTTGTGCAGATGGCTGCTGAAAGGCACAAAGGCAAATACTCAGTTTCTAGCAGCTAATATCATCATGACATGCTCATTGTGTTCTGATGGTGCTATTTGTTATCCATGCATATTTAGCGGTGCATTTCAAGTGATGACGCATCACTGACTCGTGCACATGACTGTAATAACACTTGCTCTCACCACAGCCTGCTCGCTCTGTATGTGTTTTACATGTGAGAACAGCTGGAAAGCGTGTGAGAGCGCCACAACTAACAGATCAGGAAAAATGAAACGAGCTGACGCATGTTAACGCGGGCACAAAAAACAAGCTGGCTGGTGAATTAAAATTCAGTGACATGAGAATTCTTTTAAAAATTCCCTTCACATTGCTGACAATTTGTTTTATTGCAGTAGCCATTCTTGTATTTTGCTTGTTTACATTATTGTATTTTGCACAACTCTGTTGCTTGTGAAGCTCGCACACAAGAATTTCACTCACATGTACTGTACCAATGTACCTGCACATGTGATGTGACAATAAAAGTGACTTGATTTGATTTGAACCTTCCTGAGCAGCTCTTATTAACATCGAAATATAGTCTAATCTGTTATGAACTTTTACCACACTCTTGTATAATTAGAATATCTTTTATATGCAAAACAGGATTTATTTACCTTTTTACTTTAGTCATATTGCATTCAGATGAGGCCTGACAGGTGCATTGAAATGTGAATGAATCCAGGTCCCCTAAAATACCTTTCCTTTATACTTTCGCCAAGTAGAGGTAATGGCTTTTAATCTGTGCATCAGTTGGCGGGTTATCACACTTTTCACAGTATGAGAGGGAGAATGAATGGCAATCATCAGCAGTCATACCACATTCACACAACTACAGTACAGAGTGATGCTGTTAGTCTCATCTCCTCCTGTGCTCAATGAATATTTTTCCTGCTAGTTTTCTGGCTTTAGAACATGGATGCTGATTGATTTCCCCGGCCACATCTGGATTACATGTGGAGTCTTAGCTTGGTTTGGAATTTAACCATGACACCAAATTTGAGATACGAATCACTATATTATTATTTAACTGTCCCGTTATGTTACCTCTTTGTTAATTAACCATCTGATTGGACTGTTTCTAGGTCCAAGCTTCTGCCTCTCATCATTTTAATGTGCTGCAGTGCTGATATCCTTACCTAAATAAGCATGAGTCATAAAAAATAATTTGGTTATCATTCTGTCCCTCTGCAGCTCTTTAGTAGCACTGATTTTTATCTAAGCTCTTAAAACTTGGACACTCAGAAAAGGCGAGCCACTGTTTGGCCGGCTAGGATTTCAGTAATTTTTGGTAACGGGATATTAATTATTATAAATAATTATATTTTTGGTACCCTTTCAGACACTGTCATGACTGTATGTTTGTCAGTTTTCTGTGTCTTCTTCCTGTCATGTGATGGGACTCAGCTCACCTCAGTGAATGCATCCTTTGATTGAGAACAAATTAACCCCATTGAATACATTTCAGAGCTTCAGTTTTTATATTTGACCACCAATAGTTCTGTAACTAAGGGTTACTTTATCACGATACACGAAAAAGCCCAGCTTCAGTTTCCCTGGAGCAGTGTAATGGGAGTGGCTGCTTCCTGTTCCAACTGCAACTACTGAAGTCTCAGAAATAACTGTCCATTCTCTAGTTTTTTATAAAAGCAGGATCAAGCTGGACAGAAGTCATATCAGGTCCATTTTCAAAATTAAACACCCTGTCCAGACTAAATGCCCCATTTATGAAATGATCACGATATGATTTAAGGCTGTCCAAAGGCTGAAAACTGCATTGGATGCACAATGTCAAAGAGATACAATAGGTGCAGTCCCAGTATCCATCCATTTTCTTCCACTTATCCAATTCAGGGTTACAGTTGGGCTAGAGCCTATCCCAGCTGTCACAGGCAGGGTACACCGTGGACAGGTCCCCAGTCTATTACAGGGCTAACACAAACACAAACAACCATCCTCACTTACATTCACACCTGTCAATTTACAGTCTACAGTTGCCTTACATGGAAGTCTTTGGACTGTGGGAGAGAGCCAGAGAGAACCCACTCAGACAAGGGAAGAATATGCAAACTCCACCCAGAAAGCCCCCAGCGAGACGGTGGATTTAAACCCAGGACCTTCTAGTTGTAAATCTGTGATCCAGATTATTATTTCGAAACACTTTAGATGGAACAAGGCATGTAATCTTTAGATGTCAGCAACCCAGCCAGCTTACTGCTTACTTACTCACAAATCCTCTTTTTCATGGCTGCGTAGACGCTGCACCTGATTTTAACACTTGTTAAAATGTGTGTAGTGATGACTGTGTTGAGGATGAAATCATGTGGACTGTATTTTAACCCTCAGTGGTGACTCAGCGGTTGTTTGCTTGAAGAAACATTCAAATCTGTTCATTCCTGATATATCAGATAAAGGGATAAATCGGCTAATTCGATCCAGTTATGGACTTAATATGTCAATCTGTCTGTTTATTCTTTGATTTTCTTTTTACTATATGACATCAAAGTAGTTCACTGAATAAATGTATCAAATGAGTATTTATTGTAGTACTGAAATGGGTTAAATGTATCGCATTTAAAAGATTGTGTTTTTAGCTTCCCAAGACAAAAGTACAACAGTGAGTGTAGATGACATTCTGACCTCGACATTATCCCCCTCCAGGGCTGTATTGGAAATCTTCCCACACCTCTGCAACAGGCAGCATCTGCTGGGAGGAGATCCCCAGCTGCTCTCTGTACTGGTTATCCAACACATCGCTCGTCCCCACTGGCCATTCGCTGAATACGGCCAATTGTGTGTGAAAACGGTCTGTCGATAACGAATAGCTGTCACCTCAACATCCGTGTGCACAGATGACTCAGCTGGATAAACAATAAACAAAGGCAGACGAAAGACTTATTTATCTGCATGTAGTTTCAGGATACGCCTCACTGAGCTCATTGTCAAGTTGGATTATTGCAAGTTTTCAATGCAAAGCAGGTGCGTTGTGTTTGTCTTGGTACCTGCAGTTTATTTTTCTCAGCAATTGTTTTAGAAGAGAGCGGTTTCATTTTTTCCAAAGGTACCAACATGGCTAACTAACAGGACTTATTAAAGTTTTTACATTTTATCGCCTCATGTAGCCTATCAAACAACAAGCTACACAATCCGGTTGTTAAGTCTGATGTCACTAGCCGTGTCTGGGCCTAAACTCCACTGCAGGTCCATATATCAAACGATCACTATGGCATTACTGTCTAAAGTCTTTCATCTTTAATAAAATGATCAGCGTTCTGCTCTACCAGGTGTAACAATTGAGTTTAACATCCAGGCATCCATGAAAATGGAATTTATGACATTTAACGGAGTTAGAAGTTAGCAGGAAGTTAGCTCGCTAGCTTCTATCTAAATACAATATAGCATGTCCTGACTGCGGGGTTTTGGAGACAAATTAAAACGTACAGCTCTGCTATCACTTCCAGCATAAATGAAGACAGAAAACTAAACAGCAGTGACGTTTGTAGGGTTACTGAAGTTTGGCTAGCTGGTATATAATGAGGTGCTACGTGACCGTGACTGTAGTTACATCCTAAGGTTTTAAAAACTGAGCTTAAATAAATGATTAGCGGTAATAAAAGCCGAGGGAGGTCAACAGTGATCACTGACTGTTTTAGGAGCTTTTTGAGATTAAATAGAAGAAAATACAAAACATTAAACATGTTAACAACACAAAAGCCATATTAAACGCAGACTACTTTAGACCCGGAAGTAGGATTCATCACGTCATCACTTAACGACCGGACAGCCAATGATGAAGCCAAACAACAAATTATGATTGAAGATATCTGTTCAGTGGGTTTCCTGGAAGTGCTGTAGTGGGAGCTTGGGCTAACTGTTAGCACCACAGTACAAATATAAATACATAATACTGTTTTGCAGTCGTTTTTCCAAACCAGGTCTTTCTTTTGAGTTTCTTTAAAGTGTGAAGGAATTTAAAGAAACTCCCTACCAGACTTTGTTGAGCTTTTGGGAAATGCACTGCTGTCCTCATTATTGCTTCTTAATGTTTTGTTCTTCTACCTACCATTGCCTAGCGCCTTTATTTTTTTTCTACCACTCAGCAGTGTTTCAGTCATTACTGAAAATATATAAAAAATATCAAAAATGATGTATATGTGTTACACATGACGAGTGTTGTGTGTAAACTTAACATTCTTTAGTAATGCAGTGATGTAATGAGCTACTCTGATAAATTCAGTAATCACATTTGCAGTTACAGTCATTTACGTCACGTAGTAAGAGCTCCACGCCGCGCAGTAAACAAAAATACTGCGTTGCCTTTTTCTCCCTGGAAACTTGCACTGCAGTCAGTTGATTTTGATTCATGTGTATGAGGTGGACAATGGTGCAGTGGTCTACAGCTTTTGAGAGGTGGCGATGGGAACATTACGTTTATTTTTATTGCACAAAGGGAAACGCACACAATGGTAAAGTGCAGATTGTATCCAGAACAGACTGACACAACACTGGCTCTTTGCTCAGACTGTCACGGACCTCAGATGTGATTTGGGGGTTTTGTGTTATTTGCTATCGGTTGCTTTTCTTATGATTATATTTTGGGATTCTCGTGTTACTGCTTCTTCTGTAACCTTGTTTCTGTTTGTGAATAGAGTTTTATGTTTTAAGTGTCTGTATTTGTGTTGTCATTAGGCATTCTTTGTTAATGCCTCGTGTATATTGTCCAGGATCCTTTGTCATTTGTGTTTGTTGTCTTCAAGTTGTTATAACAACTTGGTTAAGCTTTTCTAGTCCCCCAGCATCCTTTAATTTCCTGTGTCTTGTCAAGTCCTCGTGTCTGTTTAAGTCTGTTAGCGTTCTGTTTTATTTTGATAGCCATCAGTCTTGTGTGCCTTATATTTACTTCCTTGTCTCATTTTCTTGGTTAGTTCAGCCATGCTTTGTTCCTCAGCTGTGTCTCATTCCCTTGATTTGTCCTCATTGTGTCTGTGAGAATGTGCAGAGTTATAGCCTCTGTTACCCTTTGTCCTTTGTGAGAGTGTCTGTTACCTTCCTTCATGTGCTTCATGTGTTTTCTTTGGGGTTCATAGACGTCTTCCCTGCTTGTTTTTCAATGTAGTTTTGCTCGTTCCCTGTAAGCTTTACACTTTGTTTGGACTGCAAACCGGTCGAATAAAAAGTTGTGTTTTGTTTAGTAAGTCTCTATTTAGGTTCACACTCTCCAACGCATGACTCATATAGCATGCTAACACAAGACTAGCAAAGACCCCAGAGTTCTTTTAAAGTTGAGTATCAACTGTGTCTGTTTTACTATTTAGGTATGAACACTAAAAAAAGGTGATATGTGCGTCCCCAGGTTTATATTGCTTATTGATAATTGTATTGGATGATATTTAGTTGACAGAAATAGTCTCTCTCTGACTGGTTCTTGATCCCCCACAGGTTACCACAATTTTCAAAAATCCTGGAAACGCACCTCTGTGATTTTGCCACTTTTCATCTGATTTCATATTTATGAATTTAACATGTCAGTCTTCCCCGCAGTAGCCATTTAACATAGATTTGAACCTGCTTTATTGTTGTGTTATTGCTCTGGGGATGGTGAATATTATGTTGCTCATGTTTTACATGTCATTAAGTAGATTTAATGAACCATAAAATGTATCGGCCCCTGGGGAATATCATTCTTTTCCTTAGAGTCATTAACATGTTTGCTACACTGCCTTACAACCTTAAATTTTATTAGGTGGGCTCTAAATACAAAGCAATTGAAATGACAGCTTAATGGGAAATTGTGAATATTAGAATAAATATAATTACATGTATGCTTCAGATGGTAGGCATGGTGATGGAAAACGATGTGTCAACACAATCTGCTCGGATAAAAAGAAAACAGCTTGTGTTTGGAAAGTTATTTACAAATACGATCGCTTAAGCCACTTAGTTACCTGTAATAGCAACTCGATTCAAACTTATATGACTGGAACATTCCCAAAACAGAAAGTATAGTGTAAAGTAAAAAAAAAAAAGGCTGTGAATATAAATATGACCTTGGATGACACTCTGCTGCATGCAGGACTAATTTATAGATGCACCCACTGTTTTGATGCTGTGAAGGAAGAACCAGCGAGCTGTCACTTATGCAGATTTTTCTCTGCCAAGCGTAGACGTCCACATATCTTCACACTGCAACAATGCATTATTTATGGGTCTAGTACGTATGGGCAGAAGACTTTGTTGTTCCACATAAACACAGACCCACTTCATCATTCATATGAAAATGTGTTAAAGCCACATGCTTGGATTGTTCAGTTTTTTCATTTTTCAATAAAATGTAATTGAATTCCTCATTAGTGTGTGATTTTAAAGGCACAGCGAGGTGTTTTAAGAGAAGCTCTGCACTTAAAAGAAATCCTGAACTGAGGGAAAATTCTGCAACAACAAAGACGCTTGTCGAAGTACAACTTCCAGGAGGAAAAATGGTTTTTTTTTTATCCTTATTTGAATTTTCTTATCTTATGCATGCGTTTTCTGGTTAACACTCAAATTAATGTTAATTCGGATAATGTTTCAAAATGACTGCCCAGCAACTGCAGGGATTTCAAGAATTTCAGTACTTTCTTCCAGATGACTTCAGTAACGTCTCCAACCTAATTCAGCATTTTGTTTTCAGAATGCGGTTTAATCCTAAATAGAGCTGAAAGATTAGCTTTGGACTAATCTTTTTATTTAATAACAAGATGTGGCTGCTTGTATCTTCTTTTTAGCATTTGCGTGTATGTAAAAATAAATAAACTAATAAATACAGACTGAATTAACAGCACAAGCATCCATGCTCTAGGTTCTGCCTTCCCGTATGTGAAATACTATCACTGTGTCTGACCTGCCTCCAGCGCTGTTCAGCTCTCAATATGATATTATTAGAAATGAAAGGACCGTCAAATCTTTTGTAAAAGTTAAGTACAGCAACCGAGTGTATGAATGTAAACGCAGACAAACGGGGAGGATTATGTGGAAGCCGCGGCTGGTAAACTGCGTGGACACTATTGATATATTAGCCAAAGCCAAGCTTTGTCATCAAATTACAATACAGACCATGTTTTGTGTTGGTGTTAACAGCTGGTGTGTAAATATAGGATGAATAATATTAGTTGGGCATTATGTTATGATGTGCTAATTAGCCATGTGTGCATGTCCCTCATGCTAGTTAGCCACCTGGAACTGTTAATGACTATTTCAAGCATGCTGATCTGGGGACAGTTTTAATGTTTAAAATCATTAAGGTGAAGCGTTAACCAGAAAAATGGCACCAATATTTTGGACTGTCCATCAGACAATGCAGGACATTTCAGTATGGATTATAGATATTATGAATTATATTGATGTAAGCATGCACTCACAATCCACTGTTTCTTTAAGTATACCTGTTTAAAAGCAAGCCAGCCAATCTTATGTCAGCAACTATGTGTTTTTAGGCTTGTATACGTGGTTAAGATGCCATGCTGAATTGTAAAGTGAGTATCCGAATGGGAAACAGAGGTTATTTAAGCAATTTTGAATGTGGCATGGTTGTTGTTGGTGTGAATATAGCAGAAACTGCTGATCTCCTGGGCTCTTCCTACACAACCATCTCCAGAGTTTTTAGATTTTGGTCTGAAAAATTAGAAAATATCCAGTGCGCAACAGTTTTCTGGGTGAAAATGCTTTGCATGGTGCCAGAGGTCATAGGTGAAGTCGCTGAACTCATAGGAAGGAGACAGTAAGTCAAATAATTAATCGTTACAACCAAGGCATGCAGAATAGCATCTCTAAATACACAACAGGTCAAACTGTGAAGCAGATGAGCTACAGGAGCAGAAGCCCACTCCGTGTCACTCGTGGCTAATAACAGGAAACTGAAGCTACAGTTCTAAAGGTAAAAGGGGCTCTAACCCAGTGTTTGCCAGGCATACCAGATATTTCAGGTTTATTTGACTCATTTGTAAGTAAAGAACTTTTTTTTTTTAAACAGTCTGAATAATAGATTTTTGGCAATCAGAATTGATATAGCGAGCAGTGTGGAAACTAACGAAAAACGTTTCCACACAAATTGGTAATGAGTCCATATCAGCACAGAAAATAATCCCCTCATTTGCCTGACACAAATTTTAACCACGCGTTTTTAATTACAAATTGCTTTGAATCAGTAATTTAAATTTCTGGGGTTTTTACAATTATTAAGCGATTCTATTTTAGTGTGTATAATTTTGCAGTCCTGTTTTTGTTCTAACATAAATGGCTAAGTGATTATTGTCCAGAGTGAAATAAAAAGTTGGAGTACAAAATAAAGAGATGGATTTTAATTGAAATGTGTGTTGAAAGAGAACAGAAAAGAACTATCATTCCCTAATGGAAGAACCATTAGGGAAAAGCAGACTTGACTCATGCTGACTTTGGTGGATGATTTTTGATAAAACCTGTTACATTTGTATTTTATGGTGGATTCAAAGCACCGCTCTACTCCGTTTACTGTCAAGCTCTATCCACCTACTCCACACTTCTATGTTAAAGTCTGTATTCAGCTGCAAGTGATGGTTCAGGCAGGGTTCAGTGGCTATTTACTGAGGTATTGT
Source organism: Aulonocara sp. 'chitande type north' Nkhata Bay (assembly GCF_057382095.1). NCBI lineage: Eukaryota > Metazoa > Chordata > Actinopteri > Cichliformes > Cichlidae > Aulonocara > Aulonocara sp. 'chitande type north' Nkhata Bay. The sequence continues at coordinate 25,934,048 of NC_141360.1, read as the reverse complement.
GAGTGATTCTGGCCTTGTTAAATCCTATTTTGTTTTGGGAGCGTGGAACTCAGCCTCCTCCAGGCATGTGAAGGTGGAAGGATGGAGCCTGCATGCCGGCCGCGGACCCAAAGAGCGGTCCAATTTTTCATCCTTATTGCCCATGACATATCCAAAGTGGCAGAGAGCAGTCCATGGAGAGATAAAGGAAGAACGAGAGGGAGAAAAAGTGAGAAGCATGTAGTTCAGATGGACTGAAAGGGGTGCTTCTCCACTCTCTCTTTTTGTGATTCTAAGCAGGGCCTCAATTTTCATTGCTAAAACAATACAATTCACCAGCGTCCATTAGGGCAGATTAGGGTTAAACTGAAAGTCCCAGTGTTCTGCCTCCAGGCTTGTCATTTAGCCAGAGAATAAATACGGATCTGAAGCTAACAGAGAATAGAGTGAAACACACTAAATGTTACAGTATGCACCTTCCTTTTCTTCCATCTTTCACTATTGTTTTTTTCAGAAACCAGCTTTCACTGCACAGGTCTAATTTCTCCACTGATGTCCAGTGATTTGTCATATTTGTTGAAACCATCTGTCATCGTAATCACTCGAGAACCCCTTGTCTGTACAGCATGTGCGTAATTTGTCAAATAATTCCAGTGCAAATTGTCTACTGTGTTTTGATTAAGAAAGATCGGTGTTGATGAAAAATTGTGCCAATCAAGGGTAGTAATTTCAGACGGATTTTACTTTTTGGTGTGATTAGTTTTGTTTTTCCTCTCTCTTAATTTTACTGCTCTAATTCACACAGCAGCAGAATAGTGATTTATGGGGTCCTATAAAATATTAGTTATATTAGTCCTGTGTGAAAAATATTGCAGTTAAAAGGGAATAGTTATTCTCAGATATTATACTGATTTAGTCAGATAGTATGGCATTAAATTGGATACAGCATAAAAGGAGGGGCTAGGTTGGGGGTGGGTTGCAATGTGGATTGCAGATGTGCAGCAGTTGTGGGAAAGGTACATGTCTGAATGTATATTTTAGGAAACAGCCCCACAGTCATAAGATCATGAACTGACAGTGTTGGGGAGTAACGGAATCAATGTACCGCCGTTACGTATTTAAAATACAAAATATGAGTAACTGTATTCCGTTACAGTTACCATTTAATAAGGTGGTATTCAGGATACAGTTACTTTGTTGAAATAAATGGATTACACGACGGTCATTTCCTGTTTCATATGTTCGGCTATGCCCTCTCTATTTTTGATAATTCCACGCTGGTGGAAACGCAAACAAATGCATTAAGAGGCTCTAATGCCTGTGTCTCAATCTCGCGGCCCATGTCACCTCTACTTGCGACCGCATAATGACGTGAAGAAATATTTTTAAAAATTATTATTCAAAAAATGACCGACCAGAAACGGGAGCTGGAAGCAAGTAAATATAATAATAACCACTGCAGCTAAAAAGAGTGCCTGACGAGCCCAGTTGTAAGTAAGCTATTAAGACTCGACTGTACACTGTGTTCGTGTTTTCCTCTGAAACAATAAGTTCCGTTGGAGCAGCCTTTCAACGCCTCTCTCTGTCTCTCGCTAGCAAAGTTGACCCAAAAACAAAGTAAAGCTAGTTTTCGGCTACGAGCCCGTCAGGGAACCCGGCGTATTAGCGAGAGATCCCTTTACTGCGGTTCGGAGCTGCGGACATGTTTTATATACGCGTGGAATAGTTTTCTAAACGAGATCGCTGCAAAAAGTGAAGCCTTACCTAATGTCTACCCTACTGTTACTCATTTTATATTAAGATTTAAACATCTAGTTGCTATTGGTATGGCGAGTAGCCTTCTTTAATAGTAATGAATCACACAGCAATAGTACATTCATGTAGTTGTAAAAAGCACGACAATATATTAAGTAATCCAAAGTATTCAGAATATGTTACTCACATTGAGTAATGTAACGGAATATGTTACAAAATACATTTTGGAGCATGTATTCTGTAATCTGTAACTTTCCCAACACTGTGAACTGAATAATCAGAACTGCTAGTTCTGCACTGTAAATACATGCAATGTACCGAGGGCTGTGAAGGGCGCTGTGAAGGTGACTGCTGTAGGTGGGATCACTGGCAGGGGGTTGTGACTCCACAGGGCCTATGCCAGTGGGCAATTTTCATCACAGATGAACACACACACACCCATTTTTTTTCTCCTTTCATTCACAAGGTTGAGATTAAGATCTCTTGTTGTAATTATTGCCTTGTGAGGCGGTCTAATTCTGCCAAGTTGATAGCATCACACCCATCAGTAGCTATACAGGGTATCTGGCACCAGCTGTCCTTTACATGTTCCAGCAAGCTGCAGTGGAAGGTAACGGTACTGTTATGTGACACGAGTGTTGATCGACTGGTTTCTGAAGAGCTGCCAATACCCACATTTCCCCTTGCTTTCCCCCCGCAACTGTGGGAACTAGTACATAAAAAAAGAGAGAGAGAGAGAAATCCTCCTGTCATGTCTAGGATTATGAATGTCTAATGTACAATATCTTCTGCAGTCCCAGCAGACATATGGCAGGCTGCATTTTCATCCCAAACACAGGTGCTTGACAGACAGATTCAATTCTGATTAATGAGCAGTTGTTATGCCAGGTATTATACTATCTATTGTGCAGAACAAGGCACGGATGTAACCAGACTGCTTTTATCTGCATGAAGGCAGAACAGACATGTACTCTAATAACTTTTGCCAGTATAGTAGGCATTGCATGACACCCAGTAAGCATATAAGGAGTGAGAGAGGTTATACAAAGCAGTCGTACTCAGTTGAAGGTTTTGTTTGTGCAAATGTAACCCTAGCAGAACTGCATTTTTCATTATTTCAGACCTCAAAGTGTAATCAAAAATTTATTCTAAGCCATTAACCACATCAGGTATTAACGTCTAAACATCCCCGTGGAGATAATAAGTGATGACTTTGAAGGCGCCGAACTTTCTTCTCGCTCGTCGCTAATGTTATTTTAATATGTCAGTAATTGGAAAACAGTGTCGTCGCAATGATGATCTGTTGAAGTTTGTTTAAAAGTGTTTGGTGTCATCGAAAGGACAGTTACCACAAGGTAAGCGTGAGCAGTTCAAGAACGCGTACCGTTGTGGAGTGCTGGGACAGTTCAGTATTTAGTTGACAAGACGTAACACAAAGAGTGGCTGTGTCCTCCAAAAGAGGATGAGGGCATCTTGGCATCCTTTACCATACCTCCTTTCATCACTTCCTAAAGGCCAGTTTGTCACAACTGTAGCCCTTTCGGTTCCACCTCCTGCTAATAGCCAAATGATTGGTTCTTATCAAATTGATTGGGGCCAAATGATGTGAATATAAAATGACAGCATTTTATATTTATTTAACATCTTAAACAATAATCTAACAAAAAGTCTTCTTATTGAAAACAATCCATCAGTGATTAGTTTTTGTGCACGCTTTGTTTAATGTGTTTGATGTACCTGAGAATAAACCAGCTCAGCTCCTCAAAGCAATTTATTTTCACAGAAGCTTTTGTCTGAGTCACTGAATTAGTTCAGTCACTTTGATCTATCGCCTTCACTTGGCGATGGAGTCGGATCATTATTTTGGTTTACCAATACAATGGTGGGTGTTTAGATAAGGGTCGCTCCATCATAAAGCTTGAAGGTGCAGAAGAAAGCTATTACAGAACATGCAGTCGCATTTTCAATACAGAGAATCAAAGTTTCCTGTTGGGAAAGTCAGGTAATGAGTTACATTTCAGTGATTTTTCCCGTTCCTTTTGATGAATGTAGGTCTGTGTTTGATGTGTACGTTGCTTGCATGTGCTTGAGTACACATTCATACACAAATGCTTATGCAGCAAGTGTGGGCTGGAGGTTTAGGTCGTTATCATGCGCCTGCAGCTTTTTGGATCTATAGAAGCCATAAAGAAGGAGCTTTATGGCCCATGCATTGAGCACATTTTGAAATAAAATACTGAAGTAAAAGTCAGCAGCAAGCCCTAAGCTTCATGTGCTGATGTAAATTGAATCCAGAGCATATATAGTGCTTCTGAATATTAGAGTCATGGGCATGTATGTAGAGGGAGATTGCATTTCTGCTCAGGAGTTGTTGCTGGCGTTTGTATGTCACTTTGAGACGAGCGAGTGTTGCTCAGTGATGGATCGTGCCTGCGTGGGAGATGCTGCTACTCCCACGCATTCCTCTCTCCCTTCTCTCCTTCTCTTCCTCTCTTTTGTCTCACTCCAAATCCACTGCTCTTTAACCTCAGCTCATTTCGCACTTAACCGCTAATCTACTCGATGTCACAACTATCTGTAGAAGTTAACCATGTAATTGCTTCTTGATGGAAGTTTCAGGTTTGAAAAGCTTACGTTCAACCGTGCATCACACCACTTGAATGCTGTAGTGCTTTCAAATTGCTATGGCTGTGGTTAATCATAATAACAGTATACTTTAACATAATGTATGCCTTCTCTCCAAGCACACAAACACACACAGCTCAGCCACTGCCTATTTACACAATAGGAATCTCACACTGAAAAAAGAGCATAATGAATTCTGATGAACATTAGTTTCTATTTGCATGTTTGATGTATATGTGAAAACCATTTATTAGTTCATGAGTGTGAGGGCCTTTATTTGTAGTGAGTCGGTCTATTTGGGAAGTCGTGGAAGGGAAGGTTCAGGCTCGGTGGAGCCTTTTTGTAGAGTGATGACCTGACTGTCTTCTGTTTGGCATTTTCTGTTTTGCTTCTGCAGAGGCTTAAAGGACAGCCCAGCTGCTTGTTGGCTATTTGGGGGAGAGTGTAGCATTTTGCTGTGTTCCTTTATCTAAAGGGGAGAATAGACACAGACATAGGAGAGGGTACAAAAAAGTTTCCTGTGTGAGGTTAAACTCAGAAGTGAGTCACCGTACTTGCTGTAATATGTGCGCTCATCTCTCTTCTCCTAGAAGCACCAAGTGTTTTTATAATAAATGCATATGTTATGCTTTACAGCTGAGGTCCCTGAAATAGTATTTCTACATAGAGAAAACCAGGTTCCATAACAATTACTAGCTGTAGTTCTTAACAGCAGATGATTTTGCGATGACAATACAAAGTAAATTTTGCATATTGTAAAATTTCATTCGCTCTGACCTTGGAGGTTCTGTGTGGCTGGGCAGTACCAGGGTTGCTAAGGTAATTTAATTACCAAACCCTCAGTGGGCAAGGGTAATTACTGCTCTCTAAATCCCCACTAATCCCCCTTCTGAGTCCCCTACACAGACTTGGCCCGGGGCACTCTAACAGGCAGTGCTGACTCCTCAATCCCGTCCCAGACAGGGACCCTCCCCAAAAAATACCCAACACACCGTTCCCGTCGGCACACAGATGCTCCTTAGTGTCCTTATTTATGCAAGATGTACTACGTTCACTGGTGTGTCTGTCTGTCTCGTGTGTCTTCAGTCTAAAGTCTGTTAGTCATAAGTCCTGGTGAATTCTTCTCACGATGCTCTTCTCCTCACGTGTGTGTCAAGGGGACTCGCAGGTCAAAAGGGCAACTCATCTCTCCATAAGAATGTCGTAATTATTACTGCTGGGAGGAATCGGATGTGACCTCCGTGAGCAGCAGCGCCTGGTGACTGGAGTTAGCAGAGAAACAGAGGAGATAAAGGCTACTGAGCATGCTAGCAGGGCTTTCTGGAGAAAGAAGGTGGATTTATAGACAGAGACTCCACAGGCTTTTTGAAAAAAAGCAGACAATGAAGTCATTAATAGCATGCTCCTTACTGCAGTGGTTCAAGTGCATCATGCTCTTTGTTAAGACCAAAGAAAAGATATTAATACTGTTACCGCTACGCTCAGAATCAAAGGGGTGAAGAAATAAAGACCATTTTGTACACGTTATCTACCTTTACAGTATGATGCATAAAGATCAAAGCAATCCACTTCAGAGAAACATGGATATACCATTAACGAGGCTTACTACTTGAGGGCAATAAAAGCAGCTGTAATCAAAACACTACAAGAGGCAAATACTGTCGATCATTTTGAGAATAAGGTGGAAATTTCAAGATTAAAATTGTAATCGTATTTCAAGAAAAAAGCCAAAACACGGTTGCTTAATCCTCCATGTTAGTGAAATCATACTTCAGAACTGGTTTTAGTAGCAAAGAAGGAATTGATTTCTCTTTTAGCACATACACACAGTGATGATCAGTATAAGGATGTTGAAAGGATGGTGCAGAAAGTGCTGTCACCTTACTGTATCTCAGTTGCTGTATTTATGGCAAAGTACCCCTTATTTGTTTATGTGAAATGCGAGCAGCTCTAAATGGGACCAGGCTGCCTGTTGACTGTGAAGACATTTCACTTTTAATCCAAGAGGCCTCTTCAGTGATGAAGGTATTTAACTCCAGGTAATCAAGTAAGTCGTTGAGGGTCACATGAACCAAGGTACGAATAAAGCCATTGGTCAATACACAACACAAAACAGCCAGCTCATTGTGACAAGACTCGTGATGAGCTCGTGCTCATGGTACATCTGGACCTGAAGGAGGGAAACTCTTTTAAGGATGTTAATGTTGAGGTTTCACACCTTGTCCAACATCCTCGGAAGTTGAATGTCGGAATTCCTCCTAATTTGAGAGAAATGTCATTCCCGATTTGAGTGCATGCCAGTAGTAAATTTGTAAAAGTAAGGAATGCCAGGATTTGTTTCACTTAATCACTGCTACACAACACTTCTGGTTTTGCGCTTAATGTTTTCCGAATGGCTTATTCAGCCAGATACACAATGGTGGCTGTACAGATTACATACTTTCATGGATTGTAAAGTCAAGATCGGTCGGGCACTCTGACTTTGTCTGGCTTAAGGGGGCATTCCAGTTCAAAATCTCAGGTGGGGAACAGGAAGTTCTGACTTCAGATGGAATGCACCATTGGCGCTTGTGACATTAATCCCTTGATTAACACCTTGGATCATGTAACCCTCAATGAGTTGTGTGATTACCGGGTTGGTCAATAACTCTAAGCCAATTCCAAAGACAGTCAATACGTGGGACTCTCCATTAGTTTCTAGAACTGAACAAGAAAGGTGAAATGTCTTTACAAACCAGAAAAGAAGTCCAGTTCCCTTCAAGTGCAACACTTCAGTGGATGCTGAGACTCTGGTTCGGTGTCTAACAAGTCAAGATAAACTTCTGGCTCTTCACCCACTAAATGTTTACTGTTGCGTCGCTAAAAGCTACAGTGGGTTCACCCTCTGGTTTTTGAAAAATAGCCGGATCATGAATCTGGAAACAAAGCTGGCGAGACCCAAAAAACTAGCGTGTAAACCATTAGCGGAGAATGCTAAAATTCTCGCTGAAGATGCACAGAATTAATAGAAACTGCATTAATTCCCGCTTCCCGCTCCACCACAACCACCCACACATGCAGGGCCTTGGAGTAGGGGTATGTCACCAGGGTGCAGAGGAGGCTACCCCCCCTCTGTCCCCTTCTGGCTGCCTCTGCCTCAATTTTATCCCACAACTTAGACATTCACATTACTCACACTCTCATTACACATACATATAGGATCTTGGGGGTGGGCACGATACACGGAGTCCAAAGTACCATCAGGGTGTACACCTCACCCCTGGCGTCGTTGCCCACCTCTCAATTTTAAATACACGTAGACATTGAGGGCTAGCAGGAGGGACTATGCGCTTACCTGCTGCTCTCTGGCAGGTAGCTCCATGCCCTCCTGGGTTTTAATTGCACCTTAGAACACACATGCATCAACACTACAATGAGCGGGTGGAGGGAGGTTTGGAGTCTTCTCTCACCCCCGTTCTCTGCGGCCTGCTGGAGCGGGGGGGCTAGGAGGAGTTGGCCGTCCGACTGCGGTCTGGAGTGTGGGGCCTCCCTGCTGCTGCGGAGTCGGGGCGGTCTGCCTCTCCCCACCGCAGGGAAAAGGTAACACCACCTGGGTCTGGGTGCAGTTCCCCCCTCCAGGGGCAAGGGTACCTAGACCCGGTTCATAGAGTACGCTTGGGGAGTGTGATCGTGTGTACAGCGTCTCTTTATGTCTGTCTCCACGTTGGTTGAGTGTGGAGTAAGTGCATATGAGAGCATGAGGGTGGGAATGGATGTTTGTATCTGTGTGTGCCTGTATGTCTGTGTCTATATGTCAGGTTGGGTGTCAGACGCCACCTCTCTGGGGACATCTCAGGCCCTCCAAGGTTTGGAGGCCTATCTCCCCACACCACCACTTCCCCTGCCAGTGGCGGACTCCCTCAGGTGTCGGTGCGTTGGTGGTTCTTTGTGTCCGGGTATGGGAGTCCGGGTACACACCGGCTCACTCCTTGGCGGCCGCTTATCGGGGCCTGGAGCCTGGGGCTCGCTCGGGCCACTTCGGAGGTGGGGTGCCCCCGGCCTCTCGGCCTGGGGCTCGGTCACTCAGGCACAGCTGGCGGCCGGCGGAGCTCACGGGCGCGTCACTGCAACTCCCCCTGGCTTCTGCTCCGCAGCTGCTGAGTGAGCCCTCATCTGGGACTCTCCTCAGCTCTTACTGGGACAGTGGCGCGGCTGCCCCTCTGTTGGTCTTCCTTGGTCTCTTGTGTTCTGGGGGCCTCTGGATGTCTGGAGTTTTGATCTCCTCCACACCTGCTTCACGCCCTGGAGGACGGGGCTGTGGCCCCCCCACACTCCCTAGCAGATCGTTACATGGAGAAACCTTTGGAATGCAAGCATGCTGATCCACACAGGTATGCACACAGGTGTACACATGGGTATTCACAGACGCGGACTACAGCTTTCTTGGCTGCTGCCTCAAAGCACATTGTGCGCTGTCTATCTTGCGTGCTGCACAATATCGTTTATTATTTAGTATCTACTGATATCCACTGCTAGCTAGTTTATTGTGATGGTGCCGTTTTTTTTATTATGTTGCTCTTTGTTGTTTGCTTTCTCTTCTGTTTTTTTTCTCCATACAGGTGACCCAGGTGTTTTGTTTTTTTGTTTGTTTGTTTTTTCTTTCTCTCTCCCCCCCCCCCCCCCCCCCCCCTTCTCACCGTCTCTTCTCCCCTTTGGTTTTCTTTCTCCCCCTCTCTTTCTTTCATTCTTTCTCCCTGTCCTATCCCACAGTCATGTCTGTCCCGTTTGTAGCAACTGAAAATAAAATAAATTCATAATTATAATAAAGGTCAATCAAATGGACCAATATGGCAAGGCCATGATGATCCACTTGGTAAAATAAATCCGCTTGGCATCTTTCTTGGCCTTAAGACAACAATTCTGATGGCTACAGATCCAAACGGGACAAAAAAAAAAAAAAGAAAAAAAAAAAAGAAACTGCATTAATTAGGGACAGTTCTCTTTCACTTTAAATCCCGATTTTTGCAGCTTTAATGTCTACTACTAGTTAATACTGCAATATTTCTTAGTAGAATTTTAAACATATTGCAGTTTTCATTTGTATGAAAACTTTATATTTTGCCAGTTACTTGAATATTGAAAATGTTTTGAACATTTTACATTGTAATTTAGTCTCCATGCGTAAGATTTGTTTGTTTGGATTGTGATTGACTTTCCAATAACAGGATGCAGGGAGTTTTGACAGATACTCTGAGTTCCTGTTTTCAGAGAAGGCTTTTAGACACTGGAGAGATGTTCCAATACGTCAAATTCACACCATCACAATTTAACTTGACAGGATAATAACTAGAAATTTAATAAGAAGACGAGCAAAAACAAACTTTCTTAACCCCAAATAAATGGACAGTACAGAAGTGTTGGCCTAAAAAGTTGTAAACAAATCAAGAGTCCTTCATATGCTGCTCTGAACGGCAGTTAATGGAATAAGTATATATAATTGGTGGCTAATTATTGCAAACATAAGAAGATGGCTCCTTTAACATTAAGACTCACTGCAGTAGTTGACATTTAAAAATAGAAAATTTGTAGATAACAGCAGTTTGTCATTTTTCCTCTGGACCTCTTGTACCTTCAAATGGCAGCCAAACATCTGCGTGGCCTCAGTGACACTGGCATGTGCTCCTGACCCTAGCAGGTGCTCTGTGTGTAATGTTGTGCCCTGTATGTTTGCATGAGTACATCTGTGTGTAGGTGGGAGTTTGTGTACAGTATCTGACGCACGCATGTGAGCGAGAGAAGCCGGGTGGTGTTGAAAGGAAGCACCTGTGTGTACTGAAAGGAGTTCTCTGAATAGCTTCATATTTGAACAGCCACTTATCCGACGATAAAGCTGTAAGTGATTCGTGGCAGCTTCCTGCCTGCGGTGGAGAGAGATGGGCGGAGGGAGAGAATCCGAGAAAGACAGAGAAAGAGAGAGAGATTAAATGAGCGCATCAGCTGTAATTAGGGCTACTTTACTCCATTTGGAAATGCATGCCTCAGTAGCAGAGAGAATTAGCACTGGATAGTCTGGGTGGGTCAAAGCAGTACAACTTGAATGCGTTAAAGGGGGAAAAAAATATGATTGTGCCAGTTTCTCAGAATGAGTCTAATATCTGCAGAGGTCGGTGTCATTGTTAGTCACTGGTGCCATTTTTGTGATTGAAGGTGCAGAACAGAAATCGTGACTGTGGGAAACATTAAGCATTTCTTAGCATAATGGACCACGTACGCATGAAAATGAGATTAGATATGAAAAAATTTGTTATCAGTGGCCTTCAGATCCTTTACCACAGATCTTTTTTAGGCTACACTTCAATAAATCCATGCTAGTACCAAATTACATTCAATGATTATTTCAAGAAGAAAATCATTTGTTGATTCTTTTTTTTGGATTCTTGATGACATCTGCCTTTTGTTCTTATCAAATTTCACTCACTTGGGCAAAGCGAAATCTGATTTCTGGGGAATTTAAACCCTGTCTAAATGGTTATGAACCAAACCATTTGCATGCAGTTCCAGTAAAGCAGTGCAGAGCCAGTGCAGGTGGGCCATCAAAGGCCAGACAAACATGAGTTTGCTAATCCGTTGATGCTAATCTTTATTTGACCAAAAATTCAACTTTGAATAAAAAAATATGGATGCAAGAAAACAGCCGCGATGACTTGATGTGTTAAGAGTGTTTTTTGGCACAAATTGCTTGAGCAGTGTGGCTGAGGCTGGTTTAGCTCTCTTTAGGGGATCCTCTGCCTGTATCCTGAATCCTCTGGTGTTTGGGGCGGAGGAGGTGGGTGATTGTTAAATCAGTAAGATGGACAATTAAGAAAAGTAGTCCTTTTGAATGTGACGAGACACATAAGTGCGTGCAGTGATTGGATGAATTAGGATTAACTGGAGCCGATAGACCAGAGAGGAATGATCAGTTCATAAAGTTCAGAAATGCAAGTTTCCTGTGATGAAACTTTAAATTGGGAGTTGGAAGAAGCACCATATGCTGCCAAGGGCAGACAATGATGATTTTTAAATTGAATTCATGGCTGTGGGCAAGCAGAAAGTCCAGCGGTCACCTTGTTTTTCATCCAAAATGTAACCGCATGATTCCTATCATGGCAATGTACCAATGCCTCTATGCATCCACAAACATGTATCACAAATACACAGATATACCTACATGCATTTAATTTATTCCAAAGATACTGAGCTAACTGAAACAATAACCTGGGGATCACAATTCACCCAAAAACTAGAGTTACTAGACAACTAGAGTTGCAGTTGTTTGGTGGGAGAACAATTTTTCTAATTATATCAATCAAAAATGTGAAACATGAAGAATTACTGAATAATTTTTTATGGTATTCACTTTTAATCATCACATTGTTGTTCCGTTGCAATTAAATTTGAGGGCAGCTATGTGGAAGAGAGAACAAATTATTAGTGATTAAGGTTTGTATAGATGAGTTACAAAAGCTACTTCTAACTGCTTCACATCCAGCGCTTGAATAAGACCCGTAATTTGCTGTGTCCAAAGGTGACCATTCAAATGCCCGTGACATTTAGGAAATTGTCCTTTTTGTTCACCCATCTCCTTTTATTTCACCGCCTTTTTCTTCTAAATGCCATTTCGCCCTTCTTCTTCCTCTTTCACACTGTTGATCTCTGTTCCTCGCTTTTCCTTTCTTGTTCAATCTCGGTTGAACTGACGGGTTCCTGGGCTGAAAGATTTTCACTCTTAGTTTTCCTCTTCATATTCCCTGCCCGTTTCTTTTGAAATGTTGAAGTGGGTGACTTCCATCAACCTGTGCAAAACCAGAGGTAATGAAAGTTTCCTTCGAGAGCGGAGGACACAATGTTTGTTTTAGACTGGGCTTGGAGGGAGTTGACCTTTTTTATAATAATAATGGATTGGATTTATATAGCGCTTTTCAAGGCACCCAAAGCGCTTTACAATACCACTATTCATTCACACACTGGTGGAGGCAAGCTACAGTTGTAGCCACAGCTGCCCTGGGGCAGACTGACAGAAGCGAGGCTGCCATATCGCGCCATCGGCCCCTCTGGCCAACACCAGTAGGCAAGTAGGGTAAAGTGTCTTGCCCAAGGACACCAGGACAGAGAGCCCAGGGATCAAACCGGCGACCTTCCGGTTACAGATGCGATTCCCAACCCCCTGAGCCACGGTGGCCTCTAAATAAAATCTAAATTATAAAATCTCAATGTGAATGGCTAGCACTGATCCTGACTTTTTTGTTTTATTTCATTTTTAATATTGTGTATGAACATGGTGCAGAAACTGTGTAGGGCTTGCATATGATTTGAAAACCTACATGTACGAGTTTTGAGTCTGGATTCTGACTGGCCGTTTGGAGCCAGTTCTTGGCTCCACTGCCATTTTGTCCTGAGATAAACACATTGTGTCCTTTGGTGTCAGTGCCGCGGTGCAGCGGGTCATGGAAATATTGAAATAGGTTTCTCGCTCCTAAGCACTTACATATGGACGCTTGTAAAGGCCCCTTGGCATCACATTTAAACCCAATGGGTAAGCATAAATTTTCAGCATGCAGGGTTACTGTTTTCAGGGGGTATAATTTAGTCCCAGCCACAATACTTTCAGAAACCAAAGCCTGTTTTTGATTCTTAAATATACCTGGCAAGTGAAGGCTGAAGTGAAAATGCAGCAAAACAAAATGTAAAAAAACTGAAATCCAAATTGGACATGAATCACGGTCTCCTGAATCACAAAATTGTTAGTTACTCCACCTTGCCAACCTCATATTCTGAAAAAAACAGGCTCAAGGTTGGCGTCTGACGCTGTTAAACCCAATCAACCAGCTCTCCCAGCTCACAGCTGTACATGCAAGACCAGTGCCAGCAAAACTAAATAAGGAGGGAACTTTGTGGATTTTGAATAGAAGCCTCCCCCATTACTTGTAAAGTTTCAGTAAAATTCAGTAGAGGAAATATTTTTCCTTTCCTGCAGAATATGATGTGCAGACATTACAAATCAAAGTTTTTTTTGGTCTTTCAGTGTCTGGGTGGTTCTTGCTGTACCTTTGGGGCTCAGTGACATTAACAGAGGGCCTTAATCTGGACCCGGACTCTCAGTTAAGCTGCAGTGATTTGACAGCTGCCTGCATTTTTCCCGTTTAGGGCATTTTTAATCTTAAAACAACTCATTATACTGCATACACATTATATAAACTTACCCAAATGTTTATTCTCTGTCTCAGGGAAATTATTTGGCCAAAACTATTATCTTACTTCCAGCCAGTTTACGTTCGCAAGGAGATAAGCATAGACGTGTTTCAGGTTTACAATTTCCAGCCCCTAGCTGCGATAGTGAGTGGCCTCTGAAGTGCTGGCCTGTGTGTTTAGGACACTAGGTTGAGCTACACAACAGATATTCTCCATAGAGGATGGCCTGCACAGCTCAGCATGAATGTACTTCCCTTTCTTCTCATTAGGGTCGAACCATAAGACTGCTGAGCTGCAAATCTGCGATGGCCACATCACCTTACCCAGTAATCGATCCCCCCACAGCTACACAATACAAGAAACGCACACAGAACGCACAGAACCAGTGAACCAAAGCTTATGTACAGAGAAGCTGTGCCTGAGTCCAGGCAGGGTGCTAGCTGGTAATCATTAACACATACTCCCTGTTTGCTTTGCCTCTGTCCCTCCTATATGTCTGTTAGCTCTCATGCGTGTGTGTGTGTGTGTGTGTGTGTGTGGGCTGCTGTCAGCAGTGCCATGTGTCTCATTGTGCTTTATCAGCCTGTGCACTTTATTCACACACTGGGTCTCTCCATAGACATATGCAGACACACACAGACACACTTGCACACACATGTAACATCTGTTCAAGCCTGCAGAAACATACTGTATCTCACAGAGTTACAGTTTGCTGCAGACTTCCTTTGCTCTCCCAGCTCATGTAGCAGATCTGTTGCAGAGAAGAAAATGGATACTGTTCACGTGTGTTATTATTAATCTGTAGACAAAACAAGGAAACACTAAAGGGATTCAAGGATTTCATTGAGTGAGGATGATTGGATGACACATGACCCGTTAAGAAGAGGAGCGCCTGGCTGATTATCGATGGAAGTGCAGATGAACATAACAGGGAGGCGTGGAACTCTTAGTCACTGATTCCACATGTGAACACATGAAAAGGAGGTTTTTATGTCTGGGTTGTAATGTTACTTGTACAGTAATGCAGTGTCACAAGCCAGTGTACTCTTAGTTCCAGTCCAAAGCACCAGGGGGAGGGTTGCATCAGGAAGGAAACCCAGCAAAAGCATGGAGGTCATTAGTAAGATTTCCATATCAGATTGGTCAGAGGGTGCTGGTGGAAAGTGTGCTAGTCTGAAGACACAGGAAGAGGAGAGGAGGAAGACAGTAAGAGAGAAGGGAGGGATATACTGGGCTAAAGATGTTTAATGCTGCTGGGCAGAAGGAAAAGAGCCAAAGAGAAGGTTAATGAATGTAGTGAAGGAGGACATGCAGAGGGCTGGTGTGACAGGATGTATGGCATATGATGAAATAGAGGGATCACAGACTTGAGATGGCTGCTCCATTTATGGGCCACTTTTGTGTAGAAGCAAAAGAAAAAGATGACAAAACTGTAGACATCATGCCATAACAGCCCAAATCACTGGATGTGGCCAAGTATCATGACTGAAAAAATATGTTATAACTAAAATTAAGGGTAGTCAAATTGCCTGCCATGCTAGCTGGTTTACACCCCACTCTTTTCAGTTCTTGCTCTGTTTTGTGTATGGGGTAAGTCAGTCAGTTTTCTACTGTTAATATGTACATGGAAGAATGGGGCACCCCAGAACATACTGCCAAATACTGAGTAAGGATTTAGGATTTTTCAGGGGCACGCATTTCTCAATTCAATAAAATGTACTGGCACAGTTTGTCTGATATAACATGTCCCAGGATCACTTCAACTAACATTATCCACCATAATACTGACACCTTTGACAAAGAGGCAGGGCAGTGAATGTAGCATAGCTTGTACATGTGTAATTTTGACAAGCTACTTAGTAAACAATGAATTATTAATGACCATAAAAGTGGAAATGGATAAAGCATTTAACACGTAACATTTTAGTATCATATATTATATTAATCAGAAATATTATCAGATATTTCAGTCAGTGTAGGGCTCTTTTCTATCTTATTTTGCCCTCAAACTAAAGCTGGAAGTCAGCCTAGGTTCTCGTATATTTCAGAGTATCAGTTCAGGTGCCGTCGGCCTCAATGTGTCCACTGAAGCGAGGTCACGACTGCTGAGAAGATTGCTGTTGCTGGCTCTCCTTTGCCTTTGCATCTGCTGCCCTCTCCTTGGAAGAGCCATGTGCCACATCTGGTCCGGCTGAGTGTCGAAGGGACACGAGGCAGCTCCTCGAGGCAGAGCATTTGCATACACTTACTCTGGGAATGCCCTTGACTAGCTGTCTGCAGAATGGGACGTGAGCAGCATCGGATACACTAGTGAGACCTGAAGAGAGAAAGGGATAGATGGAGTGAGACAGCAAGATGGGGAACGAGTGTTGAGAGGGGGGGAATTAAGGGATGGCTCTCAGTGGGGACTCTAAATCGTATACAGTATGAACGCCTCATTAGCATTATTCATTAATCCCACCATCTGATGTTATTAGCCTTTCATGACTGGCTTTGTCTTATTCCGAGAGAAAATATCTTTTGAAATGGTTCATCAAACAAGAATAAGTTTGTAGATGGCATGTGGAAATGCACATCTAATAGTACCTCCGACTGATATTTGTTTTCACGGAGCAGAGCGTGTGAGCGGGTGAGGGGAAATGTCAAAAAAAAAAAATAGTGAGCTGAGAGAATAAGGGGATGTGTGCATTTTGTCTGACAGAGGAAGAGCAAGTGAGGAGACCGATGGAAAAAGAGAGAAGCTGGGGGAGGGGGCTGGAGTAAGTGGGCGGGAAGAGAGGAGGCTAGTGTCAGGGACAGAGAGAGAGAGGGAGGGAGAGGGAGGGAAGGAACAGTGAGCTGCTCGCCTGCCGGAGCTGTCAACTGGGTGTTCAAGTGTATGATCGTGAGTGCTTCTTGAGCCGTCGTGTGTGAAAGAATAAAGGGGGACATTGCTTTTTAGCCACTTATTTTGGTTTTCCTTTTTTTCCCCCTTCTTTTCAAAGTGTCACATCGAGCTCGCGCTGCAAACTTGAACCCCTTCCTGGGATTGTGAAGAGGACCCAGGGTAGACAGCGTGCTGCCAGGTAAGAGATGTCTTTTATTTTGTTTTCTCCCCTCACAAAAAGGTAACAGTGGAGAATCGCAGCGTGGAGATGGAGACGGCATGTTTTTACAGTCAAAAAGGCACGGGAGCTCCGCTTTGCTGTGCTGCTTTAAAAAATACCGCATGCCCGCTTGAAATCCAGAGAACACGCTGCCTGTGATGTGTGCGTGTGTGTGAGCTTGAGCGTGTCAGCAAACATGGCTCTGAGGACTCCGTACTGTAATAGTGATTGGAAGAGTCAGGTCGTATAGAGGAAGAGAAGAGGAGGAGGAAGGGTAGGAGGTGCCGTTTCTTTTTGACAAGGGCTTATCCAGGGTGACAGATGGATGACAGGACGTCAGATTTACATTGACAGGATTTACTAAAAAGGGAAACAAAAAAAAAACAAAACATATTTCCAAGATTAGACTAATATTGGAGAAAGTGCTTGTGGTTCTAATAGTGGGTCGGTAAATACTTTCTACACGTGGAATCAGTTTTTCTTGTGGTACTGCTCAAAATGTTTGTTCGGTGTGCTTCAACATTTTTAAGTTGTGACGGTGGTGGGGTGGGGTGGAGTGGGGTGGGGTGAGGGGGAGTAAGCAGAGTCCCACACAGGGTTAGCCCGAGCTCCAGATCAACGGCTGTCTCAGGGTGGCAGCGGTACAGTCAGAGGAAACCATTACTGCCCTACAGCCAAGAGAACAAACATGCTGCTCTTAGCAGGTGTATCCACTATGTATTTAGTATTGTGGCTTCCTGACCCAGGGCTGGCTTTCTATGTCGTTTAATGAGAAGTTGTGCTGTAATCGAATCAACGTGCTGCCTACCCCACCGTTTGTCATTTCCCCTTTGTCGTGCCTTATCTCTTCCTCTCTCTCTCTCGCTCTCTCTGGCCTCATTATCCCAGATTCCAGTGAAATGAACTAGTCGATCTCTCTTCCTTCGAATTCTTCCCTCCACCCATCCATCCACGCGAGCTGAGGTACAGTAGACATGAAAGAGGTGAAAGTTGGCAGATTGTGGGGGTTCAAACAGTGCCCGTCTGTCAGTCTTGCGCTAGAACAAGGCAGCACAAAGCTCCAGTCTTTTCAGGCTCAAAACCAATACATTTGGGTTTTACTAAATTTTCCCATCACCTTCCAAATCCTTTATTCTCCTACAAGGTCCAATAAATTCTTTTCACATCCGCAGCGCCTTTGTGGCTCATTGGAAAATGGATTTGTACGTCCAGTAGAGGACATGAAAAACCTGCTCATCTCTCATATTCATTCCATTGTTATCATTTGATTTATGTGTAAGATCATGAGTAATTTATGGAAGCTATTTAATAAGATTAATTCACTTTGAGAATAATTTAATCATTTTTTTGGGAAAATATTACACCCGCTGGCATTGTCATGTGATTTCACAACTGTGTGTGTTGCACGTAGGTGTCTGTGCTGTGTGCTACGTATCTGACTGCGAGAGCTCCCTTCGCATCAATAGTTAATGAGCGTCTCAGGCACTCGTTCACATGGCCTATTCACTGTGTTTTTGTTTATTTAAACAGCCGTTTAGCCTTGAATGTCAGGTACCGTGCTATAGTATTGCAAAGCTTTAACACATCTCGGCCTGAGTTGTGGAAGTAAGCAATATGCTGACCTTCACACAACTTTGCAACGTTACAGTGGGCGCTTTGTGAGTTATTGAGGGCTGGTAATATCTGAGAGTAATAAACTCTCTCATAAATCTCATAAAAGAGAGAGCAAGAGTCATAAACTATGGTAAGGAAGAGGGAAATTTTTTACTTTTTACATTAAATTAATTGAAACTTAGAGAAAAAAATCCCAATCTATCTGTAAATCACATGTATCTCCTGTACGTTTGTGTGTGTTGGAGACCTGAGCGGATCGCTCCATCCATGGACGTTACCGCTTTTGCTGCCCAGAGCGCCAGACAGCTCCTTTCGGTCCACTGGATGCGGTCTGCTCTCTCCGTGACTCATTGCCTCGTCCTCTCTGATTGGCTGGCTTTTCTACTCCAGGGAAAGACAGGATGGAGTGGGGTTGGCCTCTCATGACCAGGGATCAGCCGTTCTTTTCACACAACGTCCCACTGGAATTGCATCCTCAATGTGTCGGCCTGAATTTTAAAACACAGGCAGGATGTAAAAAACCCCAAACAAAACAGAAAAGGCTTTTGATCATCGAAAAAGTGCAACTGCTGTCTTTCTTTTGTGTCACACATTCAGCTGGTTTTTTTTTTTAGGATATTCTACTGAGGCAGGCAATGTCCGACCTAGCTCTAGCCACAATCGTTTTTTCTGTCTATCTAAGGGATGTATTCAGACCTCCAGCTCCCCATCTCTTTGTAGATGACGCTGTCACATGTGACAGCTCTGAAGCAAACAGGGCGTGGAGCTCCCTGCCTGCTGAGACTCTGGCTTGTTTGCCACTTACAGACAGTCCCAGCTGAGACAAAGTCCAAGCTGCTCCATCCGTTCATCCAGCCAGCAAAATTCTTATTTTTTTTCTCTCTGTGGGAGCCTGTGCCTCTGCGCTCAGGCCGTGCAGTGCTGATTCAGAACCATGGACAGTGGTCCTGTGCGCAGGGTGAAATTTCAGCACCACCTCCTGTGGACAGATCCCATAGTCAGAGAAAAATGGAGCTTTCGGAGTGATGGCCAAAAACGGGATGTGCTGCAAGCTGACAATGTGAGAGCAGGGAAATTATGCAGGACGTTGCCTTGTTTGTAAAGATTATTCATGTGGTGATTAGATAATATAGTGCGAGGAATGACAGATTCAGTGTTTTGGTTGCAGGGGAACAGTCGGCGAGGCGCAGACACAACAGTGTTTGAGTATTTACTAGACTTAATTTGTGTTAACGAACTAGTACCGACTGTCGCTGAAGTCCATCAACATCAGTACGTAGCACTTAACCAGGTAGTTTGGCTGAACGATTACAAGTCCTGCAACACTGGCAAAGCTTACAAATGGGGTGTTGGATTCTTTGCCACACTGACTATAAATCACAGAAGTATCAAGTCGCTGTTTGCTTGGAGTCGAGGATACTTTGCTTTTTCCTATAGCTTCAACGTCTTCAGGATCTTGTAGTGTAAATGGCAGACTACTGATTGGTCAGGTTCTAGACACACCTTTTAACTTTAACTCTTCCAGGGTTTTCACCTAGAAGAGTAGGGTTCAAATCCAGTGCAAATCCAGAAGTTGCTACACTGGCTTTGAGGAGCTGCAGGTGGTGGGCTGTTTATCCTCATGAAAGCATGGCAGTTATACAATATTAAACACGTTATTTATTATCACATTCGCTATTTTTAACAAATATTTACAGATTCATTAAATATTAACCATTGATATTTTATATCCTTGCACTCCCAGATCACTCTTTTAAAGAGAAAGAAGTTGTCTTAAAGTAGAAATTTATGTTAAAGTGGGGAAAAAGTGTATATTGTGCTAAATTTGACAGAAAGCTACATTTGAATCAGCTGGATTATGTTGCTAATTTCTCTGCTGGATCTCCTTTAAATGATTACAATGATCTTCCTGGCTAACACCTAGTGTAAAATACACAGGAAAAATACCCTCTCCCACTGCAAAATGCTTCATTTCACTTTATAAAACACTGTGATTTGATTAATCTGCTTCGGCTGTAATAAAAGTGATATATGAGTCAGTCAGGGTTTCATCGATCCGTTTTATTGATTTTTAATGCATGGTTTTACACACCTGCATGCAAAGCACTTTAAAAACACAGCTTCTCGAGTTAGATTTATTGTGTAATCTAAAATTAATTACATTAATTGATAATAATATTTTGAATATAACCAGCGCTGCATATTCTGCCGCTGCAAAATGCAAATCACACAGTTTCGTGAATTAATTAAACGTGTTTTACATCTTCTGTGTGATAACAGTGAACACAGCGAGAGGGTGTGAAATCAGACATGAAAATGAGTTATTTCTGTTAGATGGGATCTTAGTGCACTCAATCGTCTGATCCACAGAGGCCGGTGGACTTAGCCTATCAGAGGGCGTGCATTTTGCTCCCACATGTGCTCACGCCCACACCGATACATGTACACTGGCTCAGCATGACATTGATTATGTGCACTGCTGCATGTCCTCCAAGAACAGACGATAGCCAGCACCCATCACCAACACTCCCCCTGAGAGAAACAATAAAAGCCTCCCAGTCTTTGACCTAAGGCTGTTTTTATCACCAGTGGACAGCAAAGCACCGGCCACTCCACTCCCACCCTGTCTTCTGAACCATCATTGTCATGTTCACTAATTGGGAAAGCTAATAATAAACCCAGGCATTTTAAACTAATCATCCAAATGAAGCCAAATGTGGAGCAAAAATCTTTTTATCTTGTTTTCATAATCAACTGCCAAAATCGTGACTTGAAAATCAAGCATAGTGTCATTTCACTTGATACACCTCTAAACCTTCTATTAGCAAAGTGACAAACAGGGCATTCAGTTTAAGCTGATGCATATTTGCTACATCCTGCAAGCCACTTGGGAACCCAGTTCCTCCTTTTCATGCTGTATTTAATGCATCTTACATTTGTTTTCGCCCCCCCCCCCCCCCTCTCTTCTGCGCTTGGGTCATTATGCTGCTCTCCCGTTAATCTCACCGTTAACCTGGAAACAGTGGTGTCGAGCAACAGAAACACCAATGACAGGAAGTGGGCGGAAAGGGAAAGAGGAAGGGTTGTGATGTGAAAGGAGCGGAGATATATTTTCCATCTCGGAACACGGCAGCAGCTGTCATCCTTGTCACTGCACTATGTAAATCAGCATGCTGTCTGCTACGAGCTGAGTGGAAAAAAGGAGCTGCTTTTTATCACTAGATCTCTGACTCCGCAGAAGGCTCCATATTTGCCACAGACCTGCATTTACAGAGAGGAAAGGGCCAAGCCTGACAGCACAAAGAAAGTGCAGTTTTCTTTTTCTTTTTTTCAGCGCTCAGAGTACAGGTTAGTGAAAGGTAAAGGGAGAGTAGCACCTCGAACATATTTAAGTGTTGCATAGCAACAATCCACTGGTTTTCAGTAGTTAAAGCACTAAGCATGAGCTTGTTTTGTGTTTGACAGAATGTGAAATGAGGGAAAAAAAAAATTTTCTTCGCTGTGTTAATCATCACTATCTTTGTGTCATAGTCGGGAAGCTTTTTGAGCAACGTTGTGCGAGCGTGTACAGCCATGAGTTCTATGACCATCGCTCACACAGAAAAATTACATGTCTGTATTTTCACTGTTACTTTTAGTAAATAGAAGAAAACGGAAAGTTTTTACATGTAACATGTGGTTTTATATGAACTCGAATCAGTGATGGAAACTTTTAAAAGCCTGAATTAATGGATTAGAAATAGGGCATAGACTGAGTAAATCTTACATCTGTGGTCAGATGTGAAGGATTTATAGATTATTTTGAATTATAAATAAACAGCCCAAGCCCAAAGGATGAACATGTACATAGAAAGTCTTTGTAAATCCTGCGGTCTTTTGCACATTTGTGAAATTTTGGGCCGCCGCTGATATTGATGCATGAAATATTAATTTGACCGAAAGGCAGTGCTGATACAGATCTTTTTTTTTTTCTGTCTGTGTTGTTTTTTTGTGTTTAGTTAACCTCCTTTCATGGCAAGGAAACGAAGACAACTGTTATAAATAAACAGTGTTGGGAAGGTTACTTTTAAAATGTATTCCATGGCCCAAAAAAGTAGTTTGTTATGTATTCCATTAAGTTATTCAATGTGAGTAACATATTCTGAATACTTTGATTTACTTAATATATTGCCGTGCTTTTTACAACTACATGAATGTACTGTTGCTGTGTGATTGATTACTATTACTTAAGGCTACTCGCCACCGAGCTAACATTGTTAGCTGGCATTAGCTGAGGTTAGTTCATAGACTACGTTCAGAACTGCACATGATTATTTGCAGTTAGCAGGTTGTTAATTCTATCCATCAAGTCTAACAGTCTGCTGTCTATGAACTATAACCTTCGGTAATAGTAATAAATCACACAGCTATACTACATCGAAGATAATGAAGTGGCACATAACCCTGGTAGCTACCACAACTAAAACAAGGTAGTTGCGGTAGGCTAACGTTAGCTTTTAAAAAGGAATTTACTTCCAGATGTTTCTTTAGGTTGGAGGTCGAGTCTTTTGACACTGAGAGCAGCTTGGTCGCTGGCAAACATTTGGATTGAAGGTCAGATTTTGCGCAAATGAAGTGGTGTCGGAATTTCTAAGTAAGAAATGCATTCCTGCCTGTGCAGTGCTGGCTCTGTTGTGCTGGCTTCCGGTCCATTGTGTAACTGAAGCCACCAACATTAACAGGACACTTACATTAGAGCCTCTTATTGCATGTTTTGTTTGGGTTTCTGGCAATTTCAACAAAGTAACTGTATTCTAATTATCACCTTTCTAAACAGTAACTGTAACGGAATACGGTTACTTATATTTTGTATGCTAAATACTTAACGCCAGTACATGTATTCCGTTACTCCCCAACACTGTACATAAATAACTGAAGAGCTTTAAAGTCTTTCAGCTCCTCATCAGCCTTACTTTGAAAGGATTATCAAGCACAGTAGCTAACATCGACTGATGTCAAAAAAGGTGATGTTAGTCGCTGCATCAGCGTATCCCGATAGTCTATGTATTTAACATATATGTATTTTAGTCAGTAAAGCAACATATAGCATGTCTGACTCTGTAATGTGATTAAGAAATGATTTTTGTATAAAAACGGCACAGTTTAATATTAAGTTATATTAAATTCTGCATGCAGTTGATTCTGTGACATATTTGTATTGCATCTACTTTTATGCATTGTGTTCATGTTTATTCTTGCACTGCTTTTAACTTAATAGCTCTTATTTCTGTATTTATTTTATTTCTACTTTTTTGTATTTCTTTATTTTCAGTTTTTGCATCATTTTTAATTTAGATTTCGCTGCATATTGGCTGTATATTGCTTTGTTACTCTATAAGAAGTATTACACCGTGCACTGCAGACCGTGACTTCCCTATCATGTCTGTAAAAATGAGCTTCCTTCCTGGTGAATATGAAGAAAGGGAAGAAGAGTTTGCTTATGTTGATTAGTTTTGATCCAAGTCTTAACCTGCAAGCCAGTGAAAATAGAATGACAAAACCGAGCCTGTATGTATGTAGTATCCATCCATCCATCCATCCATCCATCCATCCATCCATCCATCCATCCATCCATCCATCCGTCAGCAGTGTCACCTTCTCTCTTTGACCTTCCAGTCAATCCTGTTTTTCAGAAATTAGTGGATCTATCATGTTAAAAGGCTGTCACAGAAAGAGAAAAGCCAGGAGGGGGTTATCTGCACATCTGGCATTTCCTCACGACTCTGTCCTTTAATGCATCGGGGCTGAAGGAGAGCAGGCTGTGGTAAATGGAGGGTCATCATTGATCTTAGATAGCCGCCTGGAAATGTACTATCAGCTGGCCCATCGAGGAGGCCCACTATGGAGGAAACAGATCCCATTACAGATGTGTCTTGCAGTGCTTGCAGTTGCAGCGCACTGGCATGAATACACACCGCCGCAAATGAACACTGTATTCATGCGCACAATTTTGACTCATGCGGTCATGATTGCGAGGCCGAGGGAGGGATAAAAGCAGCTTGCAGATGCATTTCAAAGCTTTCAGAGGTTTTTTTTCCTCCTCTCCTTTTCTGTGGCAGGGAGAAGTACAGAAGTGGCTCACGCAGGAGGCTCCTGTGCGAGTATAAATTCACATTTTCTTGCATTTGTTTGATGAGGAGTGGCAGAAAAGGCAGCTAAATGCAATCAGTGGCTTTGCACTTCCTCTGAAGAGCTACCGCACCCTCCACCATCACACACACACGCAGTTCACATCATTACGAATTTCTGGGATCAGAGAAACACAAGTGAAATGTTTAACTTAGACAAGAATACTTTCACACATATCACCTGCTCTCAGATGAGTTGAGAAGGTAGAGGTGACATGGCAATGTGTGATCGCGGTCATTAACTACAGCGCAATGAGCCTATGCATTATTCATCTGTCATCACTTTCACCTGCTGCCAAAAGTCATGACTGAATTTTTGGGAGGAACATGTGCTTGCAAACATCTTAAGCCAGATCAACAAAATCCACCGCTCCACACTAAAGTCTGTTACCTGAAACCACCTGGGACCGAATAGCAGTCAAACAGATTATATATATATTTTTTATCATCACTGAAACACACATTTAAAAAGTATCCTAATGATTGTGTAACCCGAGCCTTTCTCTCTCCAACAAACGCAGACATCCCTCTCCATCTCTCTCTGTGTCATAACTGTCAGTATAAATAACCACTCTGGCTCTTGATATGATCAACCCCCAAGAGGAGAAAAAAAATTACACAGAATGCACAGTGAGAGCGTAGTTCATGCAGAGAATGAGCTGTTGGATTATGGTGGCCTTAGTGTGACATTCAGTCAATACTCCTCGCTAATTTACTGTCCCATCAATAGTCACGGCATAGTCAGAGTTCACCCTCAGGACCAAGATGTCTTTAGGGAGTGAGTGCAGGGGCTAAGATAGCGTGTTTTACTTGGGTAAAGCATATTAATAATTTGGTAACTGTCTGTCGCCGCAAACTGTGTTTTGCATTTTCAGGTATTTTGCATTTTGTTGCATCATCCCACAGCATGCTATTTAAAGCATTTCTATTCAGCTTTATGTGGGTTATTGTATATATTTGGAGACATGGATCTTGACCATTCAGTCATGTTATTTAAAATCACTGGGATTTCATTTAGTGCTAAAAAAATATGTTTATTTCTTTCTTTTTATAATTCGATGCAGTGGTGCACCGTTTCCATTTCAGTTTACTTACATGTATTGAATATCTGTAATATCAGTCAGAGGCTGACATGGGCCAGTGAGCAGCATGTACCAGTGATGTTTATCTGTGCTTTCAACATAATTCTGCTGGCTAATGTGCAGCAGGAGTAGTGGGGTATAGATCCTAAAAATGGAGATGTTAACTCATGCATTACTTATAAAATATTTGCATTTGTATTAAAGAAAAAAATTATTCACACACTAAAAATCCTCCCAGCAAGGTTGAAGTTTCTGGTTTGTGGTCATGTGGCAGAAATGGCTTCTTTTACCCTTGATATTTGGTCTTGTTTAAACCTTTTCGGGGGGAAAAGGACAGTTAGCTCTAAAACACCAACATCAACGTCAGTACAGGCTCAAATATATGTATATAATTCTACAGACATACATGTCAGGGCCACAAGTTTAAACCTGAAGTTTTTTATATGCGTGAATCAAATGCACATATGTTTATATTGTACAGTTTCTCTGTATGTTTTTGTCCGAAAACTGTTTCTCCTTCATTATCGAACATAGAGTGGTAAACCAGTGGTTTATTTAGTGGAATCCAAGGTATTTCTGCCAGGTATTAATAGCGTAACCGGTATGTAACAGGTTTAAATATTAATTTTCTTCTGTCACAGTAACACAAATTGTGATTGTGTTTACTGTCCAAAGGTGTCAGTCCACTAAATGGAAATTGCTAAATTGTAGCTACATTGCTACAATTTATTTAAATTCTTTAAATTTATTTAAAGAATTTTAATAAATTTTAATTCTTTAAAATTATTTTGAAAATGTGATACAGTCAAAAAGTAATACAACAGAGACACTGGCAACTTAAGAAAAAGTGGAGGTCAATGTTTACAATGGCTTTGTCATTGGAGACCAAATGCAATGTCAGTCCCGTTATTCTTAATACGTTTGCCCTGACTGGACTGGGGCTGGAAAACGCTGGAGATGAAGTTTTAAGAGCTTTTAGTGAGCTGAATTACGCCCTCCAGGCACTTTTTTCTTGGATGCACCAGTCAGATCTGTGACAGTGTCTGACCTCGGGTTTTCTCCTGCACGCTCTCTTTGCCTTTTCCCCTTTAGTCCGTCAATCAATCCAGCCCCCATCACGCTCTAGTAAGCTTGACTGGCACTAAGGAGGGAATCTAGCCTTGCAGTACTGTGAGTGGTCCTGGCGAATTCATATGCATATATATGTATATCCACACATTTCAGCTTTCCTTCATCTGTCCTCCCATGAAACGTTGCTCAGAAATGGAAGTAAACTGCTCAGCACCGAAGTGAAACACTGCAGAGGATAGCAGCTCTGTGAATGTAAGAGAGGCCCGTCACTTCTTCTGGTCAAGGACCTTCCTTGTCAGGTCATCTGGCTTTTAAACTGTCTAGCTCCTCTTTGCTTTTAATGCTCAGTACACACCACTTTATTGATCCCCGCATTGATCCCTTTTAACGGCGCTGTCTTCTTGTCCCCGAGCACCCAGAAAATATCCTATCATGTCTGTTTACACATTATTACACCCCTCGCACAGCATCTGAGCTGCATCCTCTTTTGTCTCGGCGTGATTAGTGGTGACAGCGCTCGGAGTCATGTCTTTTGTTGTGTGTTGCGGGTGTATTGTGGCTTGTTGTTGTGTTTACCCGAGAGTGTGTCGGGAACTGTTTGTGACCCCAAAGAAGAGATGCGGGGGCGGTCGGCGGGGTTGAGAGTTCAGGGTTGCGGTCGTGCGCCACACGACATCACTCAGCGCCGCACTGTAACGATGACCCGGACATTCTCAGTCGCTCATCATGTTGTGATTTTTCTGCCTTACTGCTGATGGGTGGCTGCATGCATAATTGATTTTTTTTTAACCAAAGTCATAATTAAAACCTCTGATGGCACAGTGTGGAAATCCAAACTAGATCATTTCCAGGCAAAGGCTGTTAATTTCAATTTATGAACCAGGAATGTCTTGAGAGGGTAATGAACAGGACTGCCATCTGCATTTATAAACTAGTGTAAATTAAAGCTATGACAGGCTCTAATTAAGTCTCAAGCCACACTGGATTATTATTACACTGTTTTGTCACAGAAATGCAGAAGGCAAGGACATGAAAAGTGGAAGACAAAGAGAGAGACAGAGACAGAGAGAGGTGGTGGTGGGGGGGAGAAGTTTTCACTGTTCAGGAGAGGTGGTAATAAGATAAGCTTTTTTTGCAGCATGAGCTCACAGATGGCTGTCCTCTCCTGACGTGGCCAAGCCACTCCAGCTTCATTTATCTCCTCCTCACAGCATTGTCTCCATCTTTTTGGATGCCTCTCCATCCACCTGCGCTCCCCCTCCTCCTCCTCCCTCCCTCTTTATGATGTCCCTCACAAAAAACAAAAAAAGAAAAAGATTTCAGCCTTCATCTGCCTCATCCGGCATAATGAAAATGTCAGACTTTCCAGGCCTTATCTACTTAACCAATGTCCACTGATTGAATTATGGCAGAATGCTTCTTTCTGCTTTTGCTGCTGATTCAATTTTGAGTCTCTCAGAGCTTTTGATGTTTGAAAAGTTTTTAAAAACTGACATTTGGACTAAATATGTCAGGCTCCGGCCTTTATGGGTTACAATTAATAGCACACAAAAACTCCAAGGTCATCTGAGTAGTGGGACAAATTTATTTTATATGTTTGCTTATCTTTAGGTCACTGCTTTGCTTCATCTTTGCTCTCTCTCTCTCTCCTGGGAGGCTCAATACATAACCACTACTTCTCTGGGGCTCCCCCAAAAATTGGAGACAAAGATAGGCAAGAGAGGGAAGGCTGAGATGGTTTGGGGCACGGAAGAGTGGATATACTGGACAGAGGATGCTGAATTTGGAGCTTCTAGGGAGGAGGAAACAAGGGAGACCACAGAAAAGATTCAAGGGTGTAATGAAAGAAGATTAACAGGACACTTACATTAGAGCCTCTTATTGCTTGTTTTGTTTGGGTTTCTGGCAATTTCAATGAAGTAACTGTATGAATGAATCCAGAGGATTGGCGTGGCAATGTAGGATGCTAAGTATGGGGGTGATGGAGGCAGATGACCAGGAGTAGCTGAAAGAACAAAAAGCAGATAAAGATTTTCTTTTAGTAGCTATTGTTTCTCCAGGTTTCTGGAACAACTGACACAACTGTTGAAACTCTTATGTGGCTCAAGAGAGTCTGATTGAGGGAAATAACAGGGCGTGAGTGAAAACAAGGCCTTAGACAGGCCTTATTTTGATAGAAAAAGCTTGAGTTTGTTCAAAATCAAGCACCAGGTCAGCAAGTTTCAATGTCTCAGCGTCTCATTTCTGTCACAGTCTGGCGAGGGCAGACTGTAGGTGTTGGCAAAAAGGACCCAAACGCAACTCCATAAACTGAACGTGGCGTAGATTTAACAGAAAATAAGCCGTTTATTGAGGCCAGCAAAAGGGGAGTACAAACAGCAGGACACAGGTGAACACTAAACCATAGCCTAAACTGGGTGAAATAAAGCTAAACATGAAAAACCTTAAACGGGGTGAACTGACATAGAATGCTGAAGTGAGGGTATGGATGATCAGACGACCTGACAAATGACATGCAAAAACAGAGGACTTAAATACACACATGAGGTGATCAGGGGAAGTGGAGACACATGAGGAAACAGCTGACTAACATGAACCTAATGACAGGAGCAGTGAAGCTAAATACAAAGAACCAAGAACACACGACTCCTTCCAAAATAAAACAGGAAACATAATGAAACGCAGACATGACAACCAGAACTTGACAACGTAAGACACAGACATGAAACACATGAAGAGCAGGGGAGACTTAACATGGGTTGGAAACACGAGGGGGAATTAATAAGAACTAAAATCACCTAGGCATGGTAACAAATGAACTTAGAAAACCTGTAGGGCTTAACATAAACTATAAACATCAAAATGAACTAAAACTCAAAACACTGGGTCATAAGACCCATGACCGTGACAGAGCCCCCCCTTCAAGGGCGGATTCCAGACGCCCTAAACCACGAAAAACAAAACAAAAACCAAAAACAACCCACCAAGGGCGGGCGGCGGGGGTCCAGGACGGAGGGCCAGAAACAAGGCCACAAAAACAAAACGTCCAGCCAAAAGCACAGGAGCACAGGGAAACAGTCCACAACCCCTCAGGTGGCCGACCTGGAGGGTGACGGCACAGGAGTTCATGGTCAAACAGTTCCGGGGGCCGTCCGTGCGGACGGCAACGGTGGCGACATGGAAACGGTTCAGGGGGCCGGCCATGCGGAAGGCAGCGGTGGCGGCGAAGGAGACGACGGAGCAGTTCAGGGGGCCGGCCGCGCGGAAGGCAGCGGCGGCTCTCCAGTGTCGGGTGCACTGGCCGAGGCCCGGTGGGCACAGGACCAGTCGAGGCAGGACCGGACGAACCAGACGAGGCGGGACCAGACGGTGGCGTGGCAGCCACAGGCGACGGGGCCGGACCAGGCATAGCAGATGCAGAGGCTGGACCCGGCGTAGCAGAAGCTGGAGCTCGACCAGGCGTGGCAGAGGCGGAGGCTGGACCAGGCGTGGCAGAGGCGGCCGCAGGTGGCGGCTGGACAGGCGCCTCGGGCCCTCCAGCGGAGACAGGAGGCTGAACGGGCCCCTCGGACCCTCCAGCTGACGAGGCATGAGGCTGGACGGGCTCCTCGGGCCCTCCAGTGGAGACAGGAGGCTGAACGGGCCCCTCGGACCCTCCAGCGGAGACAGGAGGCTGAACGGGCCCCTCAGACCCTCCAGCGGAGACAGGAGGCTGAACGGGCTCCTCGGGCCCTCCAGCTGACGAGGCATGAGGCTGGACGGGCTCCTCGGGCCCTCCAGCGGAGACAGGAGGCTGAACAGGCCCCTCGGACCCTCCAGCGGAGACAGGAGGCTGAACGGGCTCCTCGGGCCCTCCAGCTGACGAGGCATGAGGCTGGACGGGCTCCTCGGGCCCTCCAGCGGAGACAGGTGGCTGAACGGGCCCCTCGGACCCTCCAGCGGAGACAGGTGGCTGAACGGGCCCCTCAGACCCTCCAGCGGAGACAGGAGGCTGGACGGGCCCCTCGGACCCTCCAGCGGAGACGGGAGGCTGAACGGGCCCCTCGGACCCTCCAGCTGACGTGGCAACAGGCCGGCTGCGTTCACATGACATCTTATAGGTATCAGTCCAGAAACAAACAGGTGTGAGATGTCTTGAGGCAGAGAGCAGCCCAGTCACTGCAAGACTCATGTTAGTTGACATAATAGGTTCAGAAACAGAAAGCCCTGTGTCTACATTCCGCCCTTCAGACTCAATCAATGACATAACGTTATGGCACAGGTAAGCAGGGTCAGCCACAGGGAAAACAAGGATTACTATATTACCCACAAAAACATGACTTAAACCTCCAGGGGGAAGTCCCTGGGTGAACATGAGATATTCAGATATGGATCTGGGTGATGAGAATTGACCAGTCTGATAGCGGTAAGTGTCATAAGACCCAGGACCGTGACAATTTCAAATGGTTTTAATTGCACTGTCAAGTCTGTCAGGTGGTTACCTGAAAATTAAGAGCATATAACCTGTATCAGCACTTTATCCGCAACACATTCAAAGCCAATTTAAAGTTTACACATGCTGCTCTGACATTTCATGCTTTGTTTAATTGAATGCATAAATCGTGGCGACGTACGGTGGCAGAGGAATGCCTCCAGAAAGTGCACATTGTGCTCCTACCACACATGGAGCCTATAAACACAAATAAAATGCTAAGCTGCCGGAGAATGCGCTTATTATTATGAAAGACAGAATTTGTCACATCTTTTATTTTAAGGGAGCTGAATTTTCACACTAATTCCCAGTGTTCTCGGATGTGTAAGGGACGGCTTAACACCGTGCACCATCCTTGGTTTCCATGACGACCGTGATCCCTGTATGATAATCGGATTCCCACTATAGCTGTGAAAACACTCATTCCTGCTCGATCCAAGCAAATTATTACACGAAAACCGCGCCGAGGAATTCGACTGTTTGGAGATAAACACGCGGCGTGAAGAAACGCTCTGTACCTGAGCCAGCCTGCAGGGTCAGATGGATCTATTCATAACTACAGCAGCGGAGTAGATCATAAAGCCATTAGAAGCAGTGCCTGAACTACCCATTTTGTTTCTAACTCGTGCACTTGTAAAAAGGACAGTGTTATCGACTCGTCTGCCTTTCACTTTTCAAAGTGGAGGATGTGGAAGGAGATGAAGCACATTTGTCGCGTGCTTTGTGTGGACAGCATGTACTCGACCACATATCCCATCACTAAAACAAGATGAAGCAGGACGAGTACACCCGGAGGTGCAACACGCACCATTTTAACATAAAGCTTGGTGTCTTGCACAGCACGATTCTTTTTTTGTGTGGGACATTCCTGCTAGTGAGAGGAGACGCACACACTAACACTTCCTGCACGATCACAGCAAACCTTGTTCACATATGGCAGGGAATCGTTTTTCTTATTTATTATTTTATAAACTTTTTTAGCAGTTTATACAGAATAGATTTTCATGGAAGAATCAGTGTTTATAGTCAATAAATAGTAGTTAAAATGCAACACATTAAGAGCAAAAGGTGGATCTGCTGCCTGGATGCTCTCATATTAGCAAACTGTCAGTAATGAAGGAGCCACACTGTAAAGCACACCCTGATTTATTGTATGTTCTACTTTTATTTTACTTAAACCTAGCAAAGTGCATAGTGGGTTTATACATTTTGTAGTTTTTGTAGGTGTTAACCTTTCTGAAGTTAGATATCTTTGATAAAATCCAGTCATACTGAAAAGAGCTTGTAAATCAGGTTCTTTAGAGCGTACTTTGCTTCCCTCCCCTTCCCAGTCTTCTACTGGCCTGCGTTCACACTGTACTTAACAATCTGGGCCTAGGCATGGGTCACTTTATCTCACCATCTAACTTCCTCACTCATGCTTGGCTGTCTCTCTCTAACTTTTGAAAAGCTCTCTTGCAGAGCACAGTGACATTAATTATCTTGTGGATTTTGTGCGCAAATTGGGGAAGCAGTTGAGCTGGCCTTTAGGAGTCAAATGCACTCTATGGATTGCCTAGTGTGAGTGTGTATACGCCCTTAGTGATGACCAATAGGTTCGTTTTGAAACTACCCTAAAATGTGCCTCATTTTTTAAGAAGGAGACGAAGAAAAACCAGCATCATAACGGCATCATGACAGCAAATACAAAACAGACAATGTGAAGAGGGCATGATGACACAATACACAAAAGAACGTGGACTTTATATTTGATTATAATTTAGAATAGGAAAATCGAAAAAGACTTGTATTGTTATTAACGTGATTAATAAGTAAGTGAATGAAAGACATCCAGTGTGGTTTTAATTGCATCCTTTCTTATTTCCAGTCACTGAGTTGTTTCTTCTTTTTTTCATCTCGCGCTGTTAGTGAGAGAACAAAGGGCTTACTGCATGAATTCTTTTCACAGGCACAGAATTAGCCCTTTCACATTTATCTCCAGCTCAGGGTATGACAACTATAGATCCTCTGTCCTTTGCACAAGACAAATGACCTTATTACCACAGCGGACCATTCAAAATAGGATCATGTCAGGCATGGCAAAACGCTTCTGAGAAAATACACACCCGCTCTGCGAGCCGTGCACTGTTTCTCAGGGAAACCATCAAAAGCACATTTTACAGACCAAATGAGTTTTAGAGCTTGTCTGGGCTTTCAACACACATCAAGGGTCTCATCCAGAACCACTGGTGGACTAAGCAGCATTGTCCGTTTTTTGTATAATTCAATCCGGCCCAGACCTTTGTGAAAGAGAAGAGATTTGCTGCTGAGGGTACATTTGTTTCACCGTAATGAAGTTTTTCTGTGTACTGACTGAGAGATGCCTGGAGGGCAACAGTCCTTCTCTGGTGTACTGTGCGTCGCTGTAGGTGTGTGTGGGCTTTTCCTCTTGTGTTGTCATATCTCTAAGGGGGCAGGAGAGAGAGGCCAGGCACACAATGTTCCCCCTTGAGGAAAATCAGCATCTGCATGCATAATTACACGATAGACTAGGATGCCCAGGATTCATTGTCTTTGGTAATGTACATAAAGCCCTGAAGCTCTCTACATTATCTACAGGTCACTATAGCTTGCCTTGTTAAATAATTCATGCTTGCAGCTGTGTGAGTAAGCAGTGAAAGTGTGTAAGGATCCAAACTGTTTAATAACAGGTAAACTCGCCTTTCTCTGTTAATAATCGATTGCGAGCGATTTAAGGGGAAGTTGGGATCACACTGACCCCCAAAGGTCACATCAGTCGTAGACTTTTTAGAGAGCAGAGTTCATTGATTTGGATCTGTGCAGATCTGCTGGGGACAGTAAAATCTAATGAGCCCAACATGCATTTGTGTCCAATCACAAACTATCAAGCCTGATTCATAATGGCAGACCTTAATAGCATGACTGATGGGGTAATAGACCAATCATATTTGTGTCAATCATCTCAAATAGGCTTTCTCTTTACAGGGGATACAATTGATTTACATCAAAATGGATGGAAGGAAGGTCAAAGTTTTCACAGTGTTACAAAGGGAAGTTTTTCTATGGAAAGTACACATATTATAGACTGAATGTTAACTACTTTAAGAAACGTTGAGGCACCACCTAATATGAGGAGTCCCAAGGTGATAAACAAGCATATTCAAATAAAATAGGTGGATTAAGCACACAGGATGGGCTTTTTGTAGTGGGTTGACTGTGCACATTTGCACCACTGGACCGCGTGTATAAAAACTAATTTGTGTTACCTTATTTGACAGAAGTGGCTCCATAGTGTAATTGTTTAGACATTTTTTTAACAAGCAAAAGATCCCTGCCTCCATTGTGGGAGGAGACACAAATCATTTTGGGGTTGTGTCAGGAAGTGCATCTCAGCCAAGTGCCTGCTTTGAGCACCCCTTTTGAATTAGTAAGCAGCCAAGTAGCTACCTAATCTTTTGACTTTTTTTTCCACTTTCTTGTTACATCCAGGGTCAATTTTTACAGCAAATTTGTATTTACTTTCAGTCATATCCCTTTGACTAAAACAACTCAAGTTTAAGCATCTAAATTCTTTTATTTTTAATCTAGTTTTAGTTGATTGAATATCATCATGTTTTATCATCACGGCGGATTAAATGTAAAGTTAATTCAGCTGACTTAAATATAAATTGTAACATTTTGTTTTGTGTTTATTGGTTCAAGCTGCAAATAGCTACAAAGCATCTTATTTTCCTTGACATCAAACACAAATACAGGGGTCCAAGATTACTGTTACCCAGGGACGGATCAAATGTGTACATCTAACCTTACTGCACCAGGCGAATACTTCTGATTGGATCACTTCGAAACTCATCTCGTCGATGGAAAACAACTGACAATAATGATAGATCAGTGAAATAAACAGTGGTTATATCAGTGATGTCGATTTTCCTTTGGTGCTTTGTTTTAATGAGTTAGAAGCACAGAAAGTTGTGAAAAACCTTGAAGCCATGAAGTCAAGTTAAGCCAGTAGACTTGATTTTAATATCGTCCTCTATCAGCTGATGATTGTTCTTACTTCTGCAAGCTGCTTTGCAACCTGTCTCTGCCCCAGTTCCTCCTCTTGATATTGTGTCTGATTTGATCAATGTCATGTTTGTTGTAGCATGGTCTGCCTCAGGCTTTGCATGCATGCACATGGAAGGATGGAGAAATATCCAAGATGTGCTGCCAAATATCCTTAAGATTAATGCAGATGGAAGAAACCCACCAGGTAGCTTTAAATGTATATTACAGGTGGCATAACACAAAACTAGACCTCACAAATGTTTTATAAGCTACAGGAGTAGTTTAGTGTATTTTGAAGCCATAAGAATATCTAGCCCCACCCACAGCACTACCCATCACTTCTATCTCATTAGTGGAACCACTGTGGACGTACACTTCCTGCTTCATAGGACAGATTTAGCCTAAGTGAACTTGTTTTCATTTGAGTGACTCGTCAGATCATTCATCCTGGCTTTTGCCCCTCAGGTGAGCCACGCTCCTCACTCGATGTTTATGCAGGTTGTCAACACCTGACAGCAGCCCAAACAGGGCTGGCAGTTGGTTTTCTCTTTGCATGATCGGTCTGGACTGTTGGCCCACAGCTGAAGGTCAGAGTAGGGCAAACACCCACTCACACACCCTCATTCGCATGAAAAATCTGGACAATTTAGAAGGAGATTTATGGAGGAGCCGTGAGACATCTGGAAGACTGGAGGATGCTGAACGAGGTCCAATTAGACAGAAATTCAAGAAATCAGGTCTTGCAATCCAGTGACCAAGATATCTGAATATGTACACTGTTTCTAAAAGAATCCCTGCTTATAATATTCAGATGTTTGTTTCATTAACTTAGGATATTCATTAAAACATCCACATTTTCACTATTGTTTCCTGAAGTTTGATTTTAGCGTCACGTAAAAACAAATGAAGCCACTCTGTCTGTCTTTTCATTCTAGTGTCACTTCCCTAAACTGAAAGACTCTGTAGCAGCGAGTTATGGCAACAAATTTTCACCTTGACAAGTGGTGCACTCAAGTGCCACCTCCTTTGTGTTTTCAAAGCATCGTATGAGAGCTAAACAAAACTCTGTCTCGACTAAGCTCTTTAACGGAGACAAAGCGGTTGTCATTTTTCCTAACACCACCTAATTCCCCTAAATGTCACAGGAATGCGTCGGGCTGGTGCTGAACGGCGGCGGCAGCGACAAACGTGGTAGTGCCGTTTCCCTCTTGGGTGTTCTCTCTCTTTTTTCTTTCTTTTTTTAATCTATGACTTAGCTTAGCGCTCGCACTGTATATTTTCTCCACAGGATAGAGTCAGGCAGGTAAGATTTAGCTCAGATTGTAAGTTTACCGTTGTTTTTCTGTGCCTTAAATGTCACCGCCAGGAAAACAAAGTGAATGCGAGAAATAGTGCCTTGGGATCCTTGTCACCGCATAAGCTGTTTCTACATCTAATTAAAAGAAATAAAGACATCATGTCTGGAATCTGAGCAGGTTTTTGACTTTCACCCTCTTATCCCGTGCAGTTTTGTAGATCGCCTGCAGTACTGGCTTCTTACAGGAAAGTCATTTCTAAACAAGTGTGGCTATTTCTCCACACTCCCTCGTGGGATAACTAACAGCTTGTTCAGTCAAGGGTTATCAGCTGCAGATGGCTGAATACAATAAACATGATCAAACATGGGGGTGGGTATTTTGAGACTGTTCGCCTTAAGCCAAGTCATAAGATGATGAAATCCCACCAAACTTGCAAGATTTCCTCATTTTCTCTTTGAATTATTTTAAGCGTTTTGCGTCAGTTTGACCTTTTTATATCAAGTGTACCTTATGATTGAATATCTTCTTTCATAGCAGTGAAGGCACAGCTTCTTTACCAGCTATAAACAATCTAACTTGTGTAATGAGATGTGTGGGCTGCCCCTCACTACTAATGGCACCTATAAATCACCTATTTATCTAAGCTCACGACTAATGCTGAGTCTCAGCCTTTCTGTCTCCCTACAGCGAGCCACCTTCAAGCTATCCTGTCCAGTAATCTTGATTAATTCTGTTTACCTCGGAGCAGTCATTATAGAGAATGGCCCCTATAATTTTAGTAGACAACTTCTCAAAGTTAGGGCTTTGACCTCGATCCTGCACTGTTCTTTCTGCTCAAGGTTACTGTCTTTAAGCAGTTTGAAACTGGAAAGTATTTATTAGTCTCGCCCTTCCTGTTGTGGTTTTTGATTAATACAACTTTTCTCCTACTGCAGCATGAACTGTCATCCACATATATTTCAATAATTCAAGGGAGAGCGTTTCAAAGATGATTACACAGCAGCAAAGATAATATAGCATGCCATTTTTCTTCTAAATCTGTACAATGAAGAGAAGTAAACCTGCCTGCTCTCCAACCCTGCATCTCTATTTGCCTAATGATCATGCAGGAGAGGGTCCCACTCCAGCGACAATGCTGCCTGATTATATGGTCCTCAGCATTAACGGAGATAGCTTGTGCCGAGCCTTGCTTATGTCTCATCAGTTAAAAGTCTTTTGTGCATAGATAATGCTTTAAAGTCTGCATTTATTTGTATAAAACCATTCTGCAACTAATCCTGCTTCACCCTATCCACTCACACATCACTGATGGAAAACAGCGGACACGAATCGGTCCACTTATGTGCCATTTTGTTCACTTAGAGGTCGATTGACGTCTCTGATTTGCTATTATGACAGTCTCTCTGTTGAGGTTCAGCGAGTGGAAAGAAGTTTTAAAAAAGTGCTAGATCAGTGCTCTTCTACACCAGCTGCAGTGTTTATGAGGTGATAACAAATTGTATTTTAGCTCAGCATAGGAGGTGATCCATCTCTATAATCATGGTTAGGTAGGAACTGAATGTAATGTCTGCTACAGTGTCGTATATTCAATTTGAACTAATAAGAAACCATTCACGTTTCCACTTAACTTGTTGAAATGAATAGCCATACAGCTGATTGGTGATTTTGTTCTACACGGTCGAAAGGGACAATCTTGAAGTTCTTAAAGAGGCTGTAATAACAAGGATGTGATGCTGGCTCATCCAGAAGTTAAAGTTATTTTTCCCGTCAGAACTACTTACAGTCAAAAACTATTTGATGGCGGCAAGATCAAACCATAGAACAGAGGGGTTTGCAGCTGTGCAGCAGCTGTGTGCTTGATAAAGAAGTTTAAATAGGGTGCCATATATGAGATTTGCCAAATAGATGTGTAGAAAGAAGCTGAAGTGGGATGGCCCTGAGACTGTGATTGATTTCTCTACCTTTATAGCTGGAAACGTTTCTTTTTTACTTTTACTTTATACCTGGAGATCACAGTATTTCCTGTAGCCTATATTGCCCAAAATATCAGACAACAAAGAGGAGAGACAGAAGAAAGCCAAAAGAGAAAACCCTGAGCGCTTGGCCCTGCCACTCCCTCCTACATTGATTTCAAATGGAGCGGTGTAATAGACCAATTTCAGCTGTGCCTGGAGCAAACCAGTCCCTTTATTCGTGTACTCTGGTTTCTTCCTCTTAGGCCAAATTGCACAGGGAGTGATTCCCCCTCCCTGGCAGAATAAAATGAAAGAAGATGGTAGAGCTCTAAGGTTTTGGATAGGCACAGCAGAGAGCCCACATTATAAATGATAATGGAATGTTTGTATGCTCGGCTCCCGCCCCGCCTCATATTGTTCATTCTGCGGGCTCCCTGGGAGCTGCACCTCACTCCAAGGTCACACTGGCTTAGCTGGGGCCCACGCTTACAGTATCTGGGTCCCTCTGGTGGAGTAGGGTAGGTCTAATCACAGAGACAGCTGAGGTAATAAGCTCTGCTTCATCCGGCTGCACACAGAGAGGAGGAGAAGGACAGAAGAGGATTGGGATTCAGACCATGGCAGGGGGGCTGTTTCCTTGATTTTCTTTTCCTCATTTTTGAGAAATACTACAAATAGTGTAAAATAGATGTTCACCCAGGCTCTAATAACAAGTGTGCTTCTCGGGAGCATAATAGTGCTCTTTATTCTTATTGTTACGATTCACTGATTTCATGAACCTCCAGCATGGTTTTGGTGCAGTTAAAGGTAGTTTCAGTGTACTTATAGAGTTTTTAATGGTTAGAGTGGACCTTTTTTTGGAGGCGGGGGGTTTAAGCACCATCGGTTACCAACAAATTAGTAACCTCATATTTATACTAAGCATGTATGAGGGTGTTAATCATGGTGTAAATGAAACAACTATGAATGATAATATACAAGTTATTTCTAGTTGTCGGGGTTGGAAAGAAAGAGATTGGAGTAATTAAGCAGTCCATGGGAAGAGTGTGGCAGTGGCCCTATGATGCTGGATCCTCTGTGGATTCAGTGCTGGTTGAAAATCTCCAGCACTGATGGAAGTAGGTCAGCAATGATCTTGCAATGACCGTGTGGCATCGTGTACAGTAAGTGAGAACTCCTTCAGCCTCTGGAGGGGGTGGAGCTGCTGTTGGACTCCTGCCCCCATGTTCAGCAGATGGTGGTGCTCCTTTGGCCACATTCAGGAAGAGTTTGCTTTTTGCACCATGCTGCTAGCTGCTTTACCTCCCTCTTATGATTCACTTTGGCTGATGAGACCCACAACAGTCTGCAGGATGGAGAGCAAGAGACTCAGAAAGCAAAGTAAATCTTTGCTCAGTGGGATTGGGCAGGAATTGTGGCTGCCTGCACCGACTGGCATCAGGAAGTCTAGGATGCAGTTATGGGTGCAAATATTCACTTCCAGGAAACTCATCTTCACAACCATTTGATTTGGTCAGTGGAGCTGGGAAGACCCAGAGTGCCTTAGCACCATGATTTGTTTAGTGTTGGCTTGATTGTTGGCTTTACAGTGATAGTCCCTCAGGCTGGATCGTGTTATTCAAAACAGAGCCATGTCTCAGTAAACACATAGATGCAACAGTCTCTTAGGTTATGCAGTAAAGCTCCTGAAATCGACAACATCGGGTACTCCTTGGGAGCTGTCAAGTGGAGCAGACCCAATGCAATAATATCTCCCTGCCAGCTTTTGGCATCATAAACATTTATCAGGCCATGAATGCATTTCCCCTTCTTAGACTAATGCCACATGAAAATATACACAATGAAAAACTGAACTCTTGTTGCTAGGAGAGGCAAACAGTTGGCAGCCTACTGTGAGCCTCAGTACTGATGAGAAATATAGGGCTCATCTGGGTACCACACTGTGGGGTGCCCACAGAATTCCCTCTTTAAGGCCCAAAAGAGGAAAATTGCAATGAGCTAGTGTATATGGGTCACACACTGGTTTTTAAAAACCCATATAGGGCCCCAAAGGGCAAAACTGCTGTGAGTGTGGATTAAGTGTGGGGTTTCACCCACAGCTACCCACTATGGGCCTGCACAGGCATGTTTGCTGGGCAAAACCATCTGCCATGTTAATAATAATAATGTATACTTTATTGATCGCCGTGGGGAATTTACTTTATCTGTATTTGACCCATTCACTCAGTGAAGCAGTGGGCAGCCACTAAGCAGGCGTCTGGGGAGCAGTGTGTAGGGACAGTACCTTGCTCAGGGTACCTCAGGGGAGCCGTTCAGTGGATTTGAACCCTTGACCTTCCAATCATGGGGCAACCACTCTACCTACTGAGCTATCCCTGCACCAAAACACTATTAAACGCTATTGTCTGACTGCTCTCCACTACTGAGGCAGTATCAGCACCAATTAGGAACATTTTATATAATTTTCTCAAAACTGATCTTTAAGAAAATTGAACTGTGGCCTTATTTTCAAAACAAACCCCAGCAGCGTTAGAGCCGGTACGCTGCACTCAAGACATCAAACACACCACGCTGCTGGGGTTTATAGATTGCTGAAGTACATTTTTACATTAAGTATATTGCATTTAATATAGTTCATTTTTTTAAAGCAAGGCCACACTTTTGAATGTTCTGACTTATCTAATGATGAATAAGCAGCAGCATCTTCATCGCTAATAGAGAGTGGTTAGGAGTTTGTTGAGTAGGTTCGAGAGAATTAATGCACAAATACCGTTGACAGCACTAGTTGCTTGTTTGAATTTGTGTAATCTGGAACCTGAAACTGTTTAATACTGATTCTCAGTAACCATCCGTAAACATAATACATATTCATTAGTTTTGGCACAGAAAATTTGGATCAGTTATTTTCTTCCTCTGATGTTGCTCCTGAGTGAATCCAAACAAGCGTGGTAGATTTAGAGCACAGTAAACCTCAAAGGGTTTTAGATAACACAAGCCAGTAGAAGCATATCTGCTGTATGAGATAAGAGATAATGCACAAGGAAAGTGATGCCATCGCTTGTGTAACAAAGAAACTAAGGCAAGGTGAGATGGACATTTTTAAAGCACACACTGCAGTAGTGTTGTATATAAAATAGTCTATAAGCAGCAGGATTGTACACTTAGAACACCTACATGGCACATGAAGGTCTCTTGAGATAGATTTTCTTCATCAAACCTGATGATCGCCTGACTTGACTGCAGTTTTCAAAAGTCTAGTCCTGTAGTAGTGCTTTCTTCCAAGTGTTTAACATGAAGAATAGACTCTGGGGATATTTAAATAAACTCTGGGGACTTTCATATGTGTGTTATTAGGAAGAAGTTCTCACTGTATTCATTTAATGACTTGATTGGATTCAGAGTCCCTGCAAATGTCCAGGTCTGGTATAACTTTAATAATTACCAGACCTAGAAAATTGGATCGTGTTACCTTTGGAAAAGAACCTCTCTATTCTCAGCTGTGCAAACTGGCAGCTGGTGTTACTTCATAATTCATATATATGCCAGTGGATTCTGAACAAGACAAAAAGAAAAAAGAGAGTAGCTCCCCAAATGTCACATTTCTATGTGAGTATTCTTATGATTTATTCATAGTGGTCTGTGTTTATGAGATCTTTTTAAAACGCCGGCTCTTCTCAGCCCCTTGTGTAGCAGCATTAGTGCTGTCAGATGGGGAACAGCAGTGAGGATTTGGACAGCCTGCTTTTGTGTGCTTTGACCTCAACTGGACTAGAGAGTTTGGCTCTGTGTGGCGGCA
Source organism: Aulonocara sp. 'chitande type north' Nkhata Bay (assembly GCF_057382095.1). NCBI lineage: Eukaryota > Metazoa > Chordata > Actinopteri > Cichliformes > Cichlidae > Aulonocara > Aulonocara sp. 'chitande type north' Nkhata Bay. The sequence goes on along the minus strand of NC_141360.1, from coordinate 25,891,892 downwards.
GTCGGTCGGCCTCTTCTCTGCCTGATCGGATTGGGCCGCAATTGAATGACACAACTGTTTGCCGGCGCCGGGTGGAGGCCGACTGGCATTCTGTTCGTGCCAAACTGGCTCTCTCCTGAGACGTCTCGCTGGGAACGTGTCCCTCCAATCCAGCTCCACCTCTCAAATCTCCTGCTGTTTACCAAAAATAAGAATTATCACAGCAGCTCTGTCTGGGCACAGGTTGTCACTTCTCTTTACTTAAATTACCAAATGGCACTCATGCATAGCTAATTTAAGTATCCAAAAAAAAATCTAGATTTTTTAATACGACAGGGCATAACAGAGAGGGTGGTACACAGCTAAAGAGGGCCTGTGATGCTGATTTCTGGCTCTGTATTTTTATTCTTGGAGTGTGCCGGAGTAACTTTGCAAGATACATACACACACACTGCAAAATAATCCTTACTTAGTTATATATGTATTATCTTGGTTCTCAATTTAAATAGATAAGCTCCAGTCCCCCTTCCTTTAGGCTTACTCTCCTCTAATTGGCAGCCCTTCACAAACAAAAAACTCAAACAGCAGGTGAGTGGTGGTCGAGCTCTTACAGGCCAAGCTTTGCACCTGAAAATGACTACATGAAACACATCTACTCCAAATAACATAATACAGAGCCAAGAGTAAAAAGAACTTTTTGAAACTCAGTGTATAAGGATTATAATATTAGCCCCTTTAAAGTTTTTTTGTTCCTTACATTTTAGATTAGCATCCCTCTAAACCCCTTCATCATGAAGTTGTTGAGTTCATCCAATTGGCTCGCTGAGGCGCTCTGCTTTCTAGCCAGAATAGGGCAAGTGAAAGGCATCACGACGGGTTACTGCTGGGGAGGGATGTCAGAAAAGATTCCACGCTAGTGCTGGCAAGCATTGACATTCCATCCTCCATAAGAAGAAAGTAATTGGCCTCCTAATTGCTCTCAGAGGCATGTTTCACTGACCGAGCCACTTCTGCCTCAGAACAAGTCCAGTGTCAGCCTTGTGTGATCTGACCTGAACACAGGAGAGAAAAAGCAGTGCTGGCTTCCTCCTTCCTTAGGTTTTCATTACCCTCCCTCAGTCGTGCCATTCTCTGTCTGCAGCTCTGTTTTTATCCCTCAGGGGGCACTCTCTGCTCCAGCCCAACATCCTCATCACTGAACTGTTAAATCGCCCTCGGATCAATAGGAATTACATTTCTAGAGTCTTACAGCCGTCACGGGAGACACACCTTCATGATCTTGTTTTATCTTGCTTTTCATCCATTTTTTCCTCTTTAAGTTTACAACTAAATGAAGTAATATTGACAGAACTTTTTTCCCCTCCTGCCTGCCAAAGGTGAAATCCAAGAGAAAGAAGAAAAGAAAACGTAATACTGCTTACTCTTTCCAAAATGCAGAGCAGAGTAATTGTTATATTATTCCTACAACCTTGCGAAAGATGTTTCTGGCTTAAATCTCTTGTGATTTGTGGGTAAAAGGTTGAGAGAGAAAAGGAAACGCACTTTCAGAATGAGCATATATGAAATACATTTCATGTTTACAGAACATCTGATTTCAGGAATCCATAAGTGATGATATTTTAGGACTTTTGGTCTAACCAGCTGATATCATGACTCCAGTTGCATCACAGTCATTGTTTAAGAACATGCAGTATAAACACATAAACAAGCTGTATAGTAACCAATTGTGCCATTGTGGTATTTCTAGGAAAATTGGTTATTATATACACCAATAAGTTAAACATCTAAACATATTGCAGGTCTACTGTGGTTCCTCGAGTCCCTCCCAGTTCTCTGTTGTTTTTTCTTTCCCCTCACCCCTCCTGAATGGTCACGGCAGATGGCTGCCCCTCCCTGCTTCTGTTTCTACCTGTTAAAAGGGAGTTTTTCCTTCGCGCTGTTGCTAAATACCTACTCATGTGAGATCACCTCATTGCTGGAGTTTTCTGTTGTAGCGTCTTTGCTTTACAATATGAAGCAACTCAAAGTGACTGCTGTTGTAATTTTGGTTTCCTGGTGAATTAGGTTGTATTTGTAGCTGCAGCTGACCAAAAGTAACTTGATTACACCACATTTCTATCTAATTATATTACACGAGTACAATGTAAAATGTTATATTTACTGGATTCTAGTCAATGAAAGTCACTTGAGTGGTATGCATTCAGTTTACTGAGTAAGGGGGAGGGCAGCATGCCTGTGCACATTCCCGGGTTTTGCTTTTATTTAACATAAATTACTTAATAGTACATACTTATACAGTCTCCAGCTCTGCTATATAGAACTGCAGGCTTTATGACCAGCTCAGCTGTGTGTGCATGCTCTGCTTAAAGTGGTCACCAGCTTGCAGTGGATTTCTAGAGAAGGGGAACAGCAACTGGTCCGTGTGTAGGAAGCTCCGATGTAGGCACAGTTTTGTTCCGAGAGCTAAAGCACATGGGAAAAGCATTTTGTCACCACCGTTCCTGTTAAACTCTGCACACACTAATAATCGTGTGCTAAAAATTTTATTCTTATTTCCCCGTTTTAATCAAAACATGTTGACTTTTGCAGTGTGGCTGCTAGTTCTGCTGTGAATATGAAAAGGTAGACAAAAGGCTCAAGTGTTCGCAGCATCTGTTAGTCATCTCACGGCTTTAGTCATCCGTGAAAGCTTTTGCTCTGCATCTGAATGAGCAAACATCACATTTGAATCCATGTGGTGTCTTTTCGCTTGTTTTTTTGTTTTTCTTTTTTTTTGTTGTTGTAAAAAAAAAAAGAAAAAAGTGTTGACGGAGTGGCTATAATTGGGGCGGGGATCGTTGAAGCCAGAAGACTCAGTGACTCATAAGAAGCCATGACAGAGAGGTTTATATAGGGGGAGATTTCAGCGACCCACTTGGAATTAAGACTTGGAGTGAAACTGGATGTTTATGGGGTGTCGGGTCTGTGCTTGATCCGCTCTGACAGAGTGGTGTGTCAGATGCAGTTCTCTGAAAAGTACACAGATTGGAGATTACTTCCTCTGAGGCCGAAATTATCTCAAGTGTCACGTAACGGAGCTGGTGGGAGCCAAGAAGTGAAAGACAGCTGCATGAAATGTGAATGATAAAAATGAAGCTCAGAATTCAAGTGAAAGTAACAAGTACTGGCTGTGTTTTAGCAGAGAAGATACCATGTTTTAATTAAAGTCAAATCAAGTCTATATAATCACAATCACAATCCAATTAATTTAATTGTGCATTTATTTTTAATTGTTTTTCTTTCATCATTTCTTATTTGCGTTCATTGTTAGTTCATTTTAATGCTTTGTTTTGAAGAACTTTCTTCAAAACAAAATACACCTCAGGGGGTTTACACTGGCTAATTTGAATGTGCTGTATAAGGAGACCTGAGCTACATATACTGAGTGCTGTAGATGATTTGGTTAAGTACTCAAAAGCATTGCAGTCAGCCATCGAAAATGGTCTTGAATAGTTAGAACCAAATAGTTGCTTCACAAAGAAAGCAGTCTGGGGGTCAATAACAGAATAATACAGTTATTATTACCTGTTAAATCCAGGCCAACAACTGTTGATGAAATCTTACAATTCCCATCCCTTAATCCCATTTTTCTGTTTTGATTCGAGCGGCAGGTTCATTTTCACCTCTGTCTCACTGTTGAAGCTTCTGCCGGATGTACCTGCCATCCTAAAACCAATCTCAGACCAAACATATTGAAATATGTCGGTTCAGATATGTTAGCTTTCTTAACGCTTAAAAGCTATAAGCATTAACACTGGGAGAATATGCAGAAATAGACACCGTAGCTTGCTGTCTGTGGATGGTGTCCTGTTGTTTGCCTTGAAATTCTTGCATAGGTTTGCACTGGAAATTTTGGGAAGCCGATTTAATAAACCCCTACGCCTGATGTAAATCAGTCAGATAAATGGAAACTTTAAATAAAGTGGATCTGTCCAATGTTATGAAAACATGGAGGCGTTTTTCATAGGTAATCACCCCCGCTCACATACAAAAAAGAAAAATTCCTTGAAGGCCTTCGAAGTGGAGTTTTTCTCCTTATGACAGCAACGGCAACCTTGCTCTGAGAATGTGGCCGGATTCAAGCGTGTCGATCAAGCAGGCGACCACTCGACCCCCAAACTAGCCCTGATACTGATAATGGAAACAAGCAATGTAAAGAGAGATGGACTTTCAAAGCTTCTCAGGGACCCTTGGCAGTATGTATGGTAGATGAATCATCTTATAAAATGGGAAAAAGGTAAAAGAAGTTGAGTCATATGAGCAAAAATGTAGTCTTTTACATATATCAGACCATTCCTCTTCTGCATCTAAGACTGCTGCTTTTATGATGTTATTTTTTGTGTTGGTACTTCTTAGAAAGTTTATTTTAACTTTAAGTTGTTTTATTAAATATTGAATAAGTATTGAATGGATATTTTATTAAGAGTTTACTAATGAGAAACTAGCTAACTCATAAAGGACCCTGTAGGTGTTGGAAAACTCTACCATTGTCGTCTTGATTTAGACATTGCAGAATAATTTTTTGAGCAAATGACGTAACATCTGATTGGAGAGAGCCCACAAGCTCAGTACTTGAATCATTTAATCAGAAAATGTATATTAGAGCCTTTAACAGAACTTCAGTGAGTTATAACCCTAACCTTGTGCATAAAAAAAAGGAATAAAATCAAATAATAATTCCAACTTGTGTTCTGTGTTTGGTTAAACCGAGCCATAGAGATTGTGTCTCCTGAGCGACTTTTCTGCTCGTGTAACCAAAACCATTATTTGGGTGAAGTACTGCGCGCCTCTTCAGCACCACGGAGAGCTCCCAGGACGGCAAGAACAAGAGTTTACACGGATCAGCGCAAATTATAACCAAATTTATAATAGACATGCTTGTTTTCAAATAACACACAATCCCCATAGACCTCATTTATTTTAATCACAGGACCACGGTGTTCCCAAAATCTACCGAAGCGTTACTTGGACGTGGCAGTATGAATGGTGGGGAGATGGGGTGCACTGGCTTGGCCAGAGCCAGCAGTGATAATTATCTTGTGGGCTGTGGGAGGTGGAGGGGTTTTCTGTTGTTGCCTGGAGGTACCATTGCAACAGCTGTTTTGGTTCGGAGCCCTGCCTGCCAACGCTGGGCTCATCGTGGTCATGAATCTGTCTCCAAGTGTCAAGAACGGTAAGATGGTTGTTGCTGAGCTGAGAGTTTGAAGTGCTGCCAGTTATGCTACCTAGAGATGAGAAGAAGCTTTCAGAGAATTTATTTTACATTTACAAATTATTTAAAACCTCTGCTCAGTGGATCAGACATGTTTTTTTTTTTAAACACATTGTGCGTGCATGCTGCAAAAGTCGTTTGCAGCACACACGTGTGTAAGCTTGGAAGCAACGAACATGATATCCTAACTTTACCCATCATATACCATCTTTCTATCTCTGCATTGCACTATCATGGCTGTAGTCTTTATTATTCAGGAGCGATTTCAACCCGGTTCCTTGACATGACTGCATCTGATCCCAATCTACAGGCGTGATGCTCACAGGTGTAGCAATCTTAACAAAAGTAACCGGCTTATTTGCCAAGTCTGTGACATGTGTAGGTTTCTGCTGGTTAAACCCAATAGAAGCTGTGCTTTACCACAATTGAGCTATGATTAGATATAAAGCAGCAGACAGAAATACATCTGTCTCTCCTCGCTTCCTTCCTCCTGGCCTCTTACTCTGTCCCAATTGAGTGGCACGGTGATAACTGCATATTTGCAAATGAGAGAGCTTCTCCCATATGAGGAAATCAAAACCTGTGCTTGTCAGAGACAGCTGACGGCACGAACGATAAGCTGAAAGAGTGTTGGTCACAAGTCCTGTTTATTTCAGTGTCACCCTCACAGTGTAATCTGTCAAGGTGCCACCACTGTCAATGAGTTCAGTCTCACTTTTCAATCCAACCTGGCACTGTGGAGTATGATTTAACGGGGCTGTTGTGTTAAATGATAACATCAGTGAGATCTGACAGCTCACTCCAGTACAATGGAAGAAATCACGGAAAACTATAGCATCTTTTATTTTTGAGGCCTTCTAGCTAACCCTTAAAGAGGGTTTGCTCGGTGTTCATTGGGTGACAGAGCTTAATTATAATTTTCTGACAATTATTGAGCTAGTTAGACATTGGAAAGTGTGCTGTTTTTCAAACAAAGTGTGTGGGTGGAAATGTTGTGAGAGGCTGTAGGCGTATGAAAGGATGCCCAGTGGGGGGAAAAGGCTTTCTAATGGGCAGAAAGGGAGAGAAAAGATAAGAATGCATGGAAAACGACACCATGAGGAGATACATAAATTAAGGGAAGAGTAAAAACGCTCCTGTGAATGCTAGGAAATGAAGCACGGTATCGTAATCATCCGAATCACTTTTTATTCTCCTCCAGTGTGCTGCTGTGATCGGCTCACATCTGTTTGAGTTGGTAGATCGGTGACACTTGGGCTGTTATTTCTGAAGTTGAAGTATTTGTCACCTTCTAATCACACTCTCACATCACTCTGTGACACCTTTATCAGATTAGGAACCTGTCACTTTTTGTAAGTGCGCGCGTGATTGTGTGTGTATTAACAAGCAGGGGGGGTTTAGACATCCTGTGACTCAAACGTGGAATCAGACCACCAATCTGTCGAAAGTGTCAACTAGATTCAAGACGTGGGTGCATGTGAAGAAGACGGCCTGATTTATTCCATCAATCAACAGAATTCTGATATTTGGCGACCCGGAATTCACCCGCTTCACGGAGCACGCACTGGACTTAGATAGTGTGTAATTTAGCCTGTTGGCTCAAAATGTCAAAGTTGAAAGTGGCACATGAGATCCGTTTTCATCAAAGCACCAGATAAGATAAGGCAGTTCAGATTTTTATTTTCCCTGAAGATGTCAGAGCAAATTAAAAAAGAAAAATCCTGGCGCTGAGGGAAAACTTTGAGTCTACCAGCTTCCCTTTAACACACAATTTAGCTGAAATACCTCCTCATTCTCATTTGAATTTGATCTTTTTTTTCCCCCCAAGTGACAAATCAGATGAGACAGCTCCTGTTCACCTCTTACTCACCGGCTGCTTCACCATTTCTTGTTTCAGCTAATCCACAGCTCTGTCATCAGTAAGCCGCACTCCAAACAGAATTTAAAAGGTCAGTTTGGAAAGAACCCTTCAAGGGATGTCTGTTTGAGAACAACAGTAACACCTTTGGAAAGGTGCCTTTTATGACATGGAAAAAGGCAGCAGTGACAAATAAGGAAGCGCAGCAGCTCTATTGGCTATCTGTAACCACAGAAACTACTAAGAAGCCATGATGTATGGAAATCAAGACTGCTGCGATGAACATTATTTAAAATGTGGGGACTTAAAGTGATAACTCTCAGCACTGACATGATTTTTTGGGTGACTTCATGTCATAGCCCCCTGATTATTTTCCTGTCATTTGTTGTATGTGTGACTGAGCCCTGAGGATAGGCAAGGTGTTAAAGGCGGAGGCATGAAAGAGAGCAAAAGGAAGAAGAAAAAAATGAAGCTGGAGGGTGGAAGCTAAGTAAAGTCAAGGCTAGGGAGCATTTGTTGTGAGTCGTTCCTACTCTGAGCTAAGAGCTAAGAGGAAATTTGGGATCAAAATAAAACGAGAACTAGCACAAAAGATCGGTGGGGGATAAAAAATAGTCGTTCCCTCGTGTGAGGTGTAATTGATACACTGAAGCATGCAGTTTTCCAGTGTATCTGGTAGTGACTCTTAACAGTGTCACTTGATGACATCTCAAATGAGTGAGGGAAGAATAAACAGAAGTTAATTAACTCTATTAAATTAATTGCTCCTTAATGACAAACCTCCTGCTTTTTCCCATTTTCTTGTATTGTGATGTGATCTTCTTGTGGTTTAATGATTATATTGTTACTCTAGGTTCTTCATAGCATGTTTAACTACAGCCTTCCTTTACCCGATCACATGAATTCATATACATGCGTAGAACCTCGTCTAAGATTCGCACACACAAACACACTCAAACTTAGGGTTCAGGATCTTGTCCAAAGATACTTCAGCTTGCAGACTCGGGGAGCCAGCAATCAATCCACCAACCTTTGTTGCAGTAAACAACTTTAAATTCTCTGTATTTGTTTTTTAAAAACCTGTTTAGATAGGAAAATGGTTTGAAATGAAGGTTCATGATTTATATGTTATAGTTTACTGATTTTGAATAGCATGGATAGCATTTAAAAATCTCCAGGATCATAATGCCACTAGCACAGATCTCCTTTGAGCATTCTGCATTTAAAATGGTGTGTTTACTGAGAGTTGAATGAGGAAATGTCTTAAACATACATGTCAAAAGCTCATGTCCATTCCCCATTACAACTGGTTAAGCAACCAGTTACTCAGTGACACCACATCATTTGGTTGTTAGCATATTTGCCTCACGCAGGAGGGTTCAAGGCTTGTCAAGGTTGCCCTGTTCCACTGGGAGCTGTTTTCCTACCAATAATTCTCCATATTGCCCTTGACCAAAGCACTGATTTTGGTCAAGGGCAAGATTTTTTTTTCCTTAGTAAATACCCACTGCTGCAAATATTAAAGATGGGTTAAACTGTGAGAATGAATTTCACTGCATAGTTAATAAAGCATTTCTTCTTCTAGTGGAAGGCCAAAGACTCACTGACTCTTGAGTCTTATGTTTCTTATATTAACCAGTTTTCATGTGTGGTCATAGTCTATGCACATCTTAACACCAATCTACATAAATAAACATATTTAAAAAACACTTAACCATTAGGAGATTAGGTGTACAACCCCACCTTACACACAATAAGCCAAGCCACACAGACACATTTTTCTTTTTACCGGTAATCCAGAGAGATCCATCTGTATCCTTTTAATAATGTGAAGAGTGGCTATTATAAGGACATATATTGTAGTTTCATTAGACAGCAGTATAACATAGAATACCCAATACTCTCTCTCTAACCCTTTGGAGCAAATCTTTGCTGTTCTTCGAAGTCCAGTCTGGCTTCTTAAAACTCTGAATTCCTGCCTCTCCCAGCCTGTCACACAGCTAGTGGTTGCCGGGCAGATTTCCCTGTTGTGTAACCCTGGAGGTAGGCAGCAGCTGAGCAAATGGCCTTCCCTTTATCCGTATGACTCACCTACCAGTAGTCGCACCGTGGCCCCTGGCCTAGCTTCCTACATCAAACTGATTCCAACAGACATAACTCCCCAGGCACCTCTGTATTAGCCCCGGTCCTCAACCACCTCCGTGCTCCCTCCTCCAGACTTGGAGCCAACGAAGCACGCAACCGGGGCTAAGGGTTGCTAAATGTAGGAAGGGGGTTTTCAAGCTCCTTCAAACCGTGTCTGTCATTGTGATTTAAACCCCCACATGTGATCCCTCTAGTTTGTCTAGTAAATGCGGGGGCAGTGACAGAGTGGACCAGCAAAAATCCCCAACAGTACAAGAGTAACTTTTGAGCAATGACCATGTGCTCCACAAACGGAGGCTAGGTGTTGAAATAAAACTTCAACACGTATACAAGAGTGTATACAAGCTCTTCCAGTCAGTTACTCAGTGGACGTGGTTGTTCGAGTTTATCAAACCTTTTAGCAGCCCAGCAGATTGGAGTTAATCAAGTACTGTCTTGTAACTGAAAGTTAAAGCAAATTAAAAAGTTCATGTAATCACATTGTGTCTCCATAGCATTCGCCTATAATTCCAACGTGTTGCAGGTAAAAGCAGCAGATCTTTGCAGGTGAAGGACATTTAACCACAACAGACATTTTTTTTAAATCTGAAAAGAACTATCCACTATTAATGGGCACCATAATCTCTTTGATTAGTTTGAAGGCTTTTGTAAAATGGCTGTTTGCATTTTTAATTGGCTGAGCCTTGATTTAAATCAATGGACCATAATTCTAGTCTGGTATCAGGACCTAAATCCAACATCCCTCTGAGTTTTACAACCCGTTACTCTGCTCTTAAGTCCCAGGCCTCTCATTTACCCCCTGGCTGGCAGACCCATTTACCAGGAGTGTACCTCGTTGCAATGTTTGTCATATAAGTAGACCGAACATATCGTCCAACAACTCAGGGAGTGTGCCGTACGTACACAGCATAAAGAACAAGAGCAAATGATAAGAGCTGCTCAGATCTGGGACCCTGGAGTCCTTCTCTTTTGCAGACAACAAGGCTGCTTTTTCTAACTTTCCTTAGCGCTTTGGAGGCAGTAATTGAAAATGGGGGAATCTTTGTGCACTGGCTTAATAGAGCTGTCCAACCCTGGCTGCAAAGCAGGGTTAATAACTTTTTCCAGTTCCATTACCCCCTGAGATTGGCTTCAGGTGAGTAAAGAGGGTGCTCTGGACAAGGGGATGTGGCCACCGGGCCTTCTCAACCTCATCTTATCTCTGCTCACTGCAGGCAGCTCACCCGACAATCATTTACATGACCGATTATATACAGAAAAGACCCCTCCCACCCAGTGTGTATATGTGTGACTGTCTGGAAATACTATCCTATAATAAATGAGCACCTAGCAGATGGTAGTGGATACTTGACTGACAGCCAGTAATTAACGTGCCAGTTCACTAACTTATCCACTTTACCAATGTTGAGGTGGGCTGCTAGGTTTTTGTACATGCAAATATCAGTGTGGTGCTGCTTCTTAAGTTTTAATTTTTAAGTTCTTGGTTGTTTATTGGCTGAAGTACTTTGATATTTGACGTGTTATTGCCACTCCATAAAACTGAGGGATTTTTTTTGTTCTTGTGAAACAGTAATGACACTTTTTCTTTTACAGCCCTTGATTTTTCTTTGTGATTTTCTTTGATGGAGAGTGAATATAGACTGAGAGAAATAGACAGCACAGTGGGAGTTTGAGTTCTGCTGACGTTGAAATTGTATGCATGAAATGTTCATTTTCTACTGGAATGAATAGACTGAGTAGAAACATTTATATGCACAAAGCAAGCCAGCTCCTGGTTATAATGTCCCGAAGGTCTTTCTTCCTTAACTGTGAATTGAACTGGCTGGTTGTCAATAAGGAACCGCTTAAGAAATACCGACCAAATATACTGACCAGGCAGCAGCAGATATAAGCAGAAGAGCTGATCCCTATTTTAAGTAAAAAGAGTTACAATTCCAGTATTTCTACAGTGGCCAATAGTAACTACACAAGTCTCTAGCAAGCTAATGTAATAAGAGAACTGAGAAGAAGTGGTATGAAGGCTGTCACAGGAAAAGACGGGATTATTGTTCATTTATTTCTAGCTTTCAGTCTGCTGTGTTATGACTTGGACTAACTGCAGTAACTCTCAGACAGATTGGAGAAGGTTTGCAAATAATTGCTGATGAATTTATAAACACAAACAGATTGCTGACACTTTGCAAAATATCTGAGCCACCTGGTTATATCCTGGTTATATTCTGCATCAAAGCAAGGTTGCCGAACACCTATGTGATTTTGCAGTAAACCACTTTCCTGGATTAATTTCTGTTTCAAAAGTTACAAGGTTCTGGATATTCTCTGATGTAAGTTGTTTATCCAAATTTCTGTTTAATGTGAATCTGCGTGTACAGCAACTTATTTATAATTTTGACCAATTTGATGATAAACAACTTGTTAATTGTGCTGAACTGAAGAAAATGTAGTGACGCATTTCTGAATTGCACCGAGTCTCATTTTAGTCATTATGCCTGTTAAATAAAAACAAATAAAAATCAAGATTTCATTTTGCCACGTGTTGGACATCATCGATATATCGATTTTAGAAACAAAGTTTCAGACTTTAATAAACAAAATATCTCTTATATGACTGAAGAAACTTTAAAAGTAAAGTGTAGCACTTTCTTTTTGCTTTTAAGAAATTATTGATATATTTTTATGAAAAGTAGTTTGTCTTCGCCCTGAGCAAGGTTACTTAAGTAACCAAGGTAAAGTTTTAGCTATTCTTTAAAAATACTTTCAAGCCTTACTGCCATTTACCAACATGGCATTGATGACTAATTCGAGACCTTGCATTGCTAAATGCTATATAATACTGATGTCAAGAGAAAAAAATTAATTCATTCAATAATGAGTCATAACAGCAGGATCATAAAATTTCATCTTTAAAGCAAGGCTGTACGGATCCGTTTGCCGACATTCTCCATGTTCTTCTTGTTGCTACAGTCCTATTGACACAAGAAGACCTTCACTAGTGGCACTAATGGCTTTCCTTTCCCATCAGTTTTACATCCTTCTATCTGCAATTCAAACTTGTATGACTAAATCCGTGTCCATTTGAAATGTGTTGAAGGCCTAAATGAACCACAAAACTAAGTGAAACAACCATCAGTATTTCCACTGGCAAAATTCATTTAACCATTGTTATCAACCTTACAATTTCACAATCATGCATCCCTACTTTAAAGCTTTGAATTGCTTAAAAACTTAATTTGCTAAATATCTCCCCAGCTCAAAATAATGGTCTTAATTGGTTGATGCAGCAATTTATTATGCATGCAAACACAAGCTTTAATTAGATTTTTTTTCCTGTGTCATTTATTGTAATTGCACAGTTAGCACTCCCTTTGGATCAAAACAAGTGTCCTTGCTATGATTATTAGTTTATTCAGATCTGTAAAGCAGTCGCTGAGTGTCGTCCTGAGGATTGCTTTGAACAGCAGGAATTCCCATGCTTTAATCAAATCTGTGACTGGTTTGAAACCTCCAAGCAACCGTTCACTGGTAAATGACTAAGTCTGCCACGCTTAGTGAAGATAAGATAAGATAGAACTTTATTAATCCCTCGGGTGGGTTCCTCTGGGAAATTCGACTTCCAAAAAGCACAGCAACGACCGAAGTTACAGTTACAGAATTGTTATTTATATATATATATATATATATATATATATATATATATATATATATATATATATATATATATATATATATATATATATATCCATAGGTCCCTCATCCTATTCACCCTGAGGCTGTACGCTAAGCGGAAGGAAGGGGGCCGGGGACTGGTGAGTGTCAGCACCACAGTCCAGGATGAGACAAGGAACATCCAAGAATACATTGGGAAGATGGCCCCAACTGACCGAGTGCTCAGTGAATACCTCAGGCAGCAGAAACCCAAGAAAGAGGAGGGAGACGAGGAACCATCATGGAAGGACAGAGCCCTGCACGGTATGTACCACCGGCAGATAGAGGAGGTGGCTGATATCCAGAAATCCTACCAGTGGCTGGACAAAGCTGGACTGAAAGACAGCACAGAGGCACTAATCATGGCAGCACAAGAACAAGCTCTGAGTACAAGATCCATAGAGGCTGGGGTCTATCACACCAGGCAAGACCCCAGGTGCAGGCTGTGTAAAGATGCCCCAGAGACTATCCAGCACATAACAGCAGGGTGCAAGATGCTAGCAGGCAAGGCATACATGGAACGCCATAACCAAGTGGCCGGCATAGTGTACAGGAACATCTGTGCCGAGTATAACCTGGAAGTCCCGAGGTCAAAATGGGAGATGCCCCCAAGGGTGGTGGAGAATGACCGAGCTAAGATCCTGTGGGACTTCCAGATACAGACGGACAAAATGGTGGTGGCTAACCAACCGGACATAGTGGTGGTAGACAAACAGAAGAAGACGGCCGTAGTGATCGATGTAGCGGTTCCGAATGACAGCAATATCAGGAAGAAGGAACACGAGAAGCTGGAGAAATACCAAGGGCTCAGAGAAGAGCTCGAGAGGATGTGGAGGGTGAAGGTAACGGTGGTCCCCGTGGTAATCGGAGCACTAGGTGCGGTGACTCCCAAGCTAGGCGAGTGGCTCCAGCAGATCCCGGGAACAACATCGGAGATCTCTGTCCAGAAGAGCGCAGTCCTGGGAACAGCTAAGATACTGCGCAGGACCCTCAAGCTCCCAGGCCTCTGGTAGAGGACCCGAGCTTGAAGGATAAACCGCCCGCAGGGGCGTGCTGGGTGTTTTTTTTATATATATATATATACACACACACACACACACACACACACACACACACACACACACACACACACACACACACACACACACATATATAAATACAGAGACAAATATAAATAAAATATACAAAGGGGATAAATAGAATAAATAGGAATAAAAAATAAAAATACAAGTGAATTGCACATTTCAAGTATTGAGTCTATTGCACCGTTGACTATTTACAAAAAGTATTGCACAAGGTATTGTACAGTGAGGTGAAGAGGCACTACAGCTTAGTTGTTCCCTCCTTTGTCCTCCTGTTTCCTGTTTCCCCTCCCTCTCCCCTCCAGAGAGGAGTTAAACAGTTTGATGGCGTGTGGGACAAAGGAGTTTTTCAGTCTGTTAGTTCTTGTCTTGGGGAGAAGCAACCTGTCACTGAACAGACTCTTCTGATTGTTTATGGCCGTGTGCAGAGGATGCCCAGCATTGTTCATAATGTCCATCAGTTTCTTTAATGTCCTTTTCTCTGCCACTGTCACCAGAGTGTCCAGCTTCATGCCGACCACAGAGCTAGCCTTCCTGATCAGTTTCTCCAGCCTGCATGAGTCCCTCTTTGCTGTGCTGCTCCCCCAGCACACCACAGCATAGAAAAGTACTCCAGCAACCACCGACTGGTAAAACATCCTCAGGAGCTTCCTGCAGATGTTAAAAGACCTCAGCCTCCTGAGGAAGTACAGTCGGCTTTGGGCTTTTTTATACAGGTGCTCTGTGTTGCATGACCAGTCCAGTTTATTGTCCACCCACAGCCCGAGGTACTTGTACTTGTTGACCACCTCCACCTCCTCCCCCTCTATCTGAACCGGCAGTGGACCTTCTCTGGACCTCCCGAAGTCCACAACCAGTTCCTTAGTCTTTGAGGTGTTGAGTTGCAGGTGGTTTGTGTGACTCCATGCGACAAAGTTCCTCACCAGACTTCTGTACTCCTCTTCCTGATCATCCCAGATACACCCCATGATGGCTGTGTCGTCTGCAAACTTCTGAATGTGGCATAATTCAGAGTTGTAGCAGAAGTCAGAGGTGTACAGGGTGAAGAGAAGAGGGGACAGCACAGTTCCCTGTGGTGCTCCTGTGCTGCTGACCACAGTGTCAGACGTGATGTCCTTCAGCCTGACGTACTGTGGTCTGTCGGTGAGGTAGTGAAGACATATAATATGATTTCATTAACATTGTTATAAAATAAATCCAAATTAAAAGTTGTGCAGTCTTCTTTGATTCAGAGCCGATTACAGTGTTTAAAATAATGATTATGCAAACAGTTTGTTTATGTTGTTTTTCTGTTATTATATTTATACCTCCATTTGTACCAAGAAACTAAAGAAATATAATATATGATTATGAAAAGGAAGGTATTTTTCAAAAAGCTTTTCAAATCTTCATCATAAAGGCTTCGAGTACGTATTTAGCTGGTGGAAAATTTATGTTAAATAAGAGCAAATTTTTGGCTACAAACTACAAAAATGTTCTCCTAATAGAAAATGTTAATGCCTTGCTGTAGTGTTGTGAACCCTTTGGTAGCTAGCAGATTGCTGTGGTCGCCTGTAGTTTGCCTGAAGATGCCAACTTGTGTGCAAATACTTACCAACACAAGTGAAACTTGAGAAAGTGTCTGCAGTCAAAGTAAAGGCTGTCTTATTGCTACAACCAACACACGACAAAAGGTGGGGCTTTTACTTTGAAGGCGAATGATCTCCATTTCCAGTTTGGGTTACACATTTTCTGCTTGGTGAGGATTCAGCAAGTGCTTACAAAGAACATAGCACTTCTAACTAACTGATCAAAGCAATCGCAAGGAGGACACTCACATGCCTCTTTGCAACTGATATTACCTAGCGACAAAAAACATTTGCCGACCAACAATACACATTTTTCCCTGGCTTGCGGGGGTTGATCACAAACCTCAAGGCCTGTGTGACCCATTCTTTAGTTTACAAAACATTCAGATTGAGATGTGAGGCTTGTTAATTCTGTATTATAAGGTACATAATGCACATATTGTATTTATCAAGACAACAGCGATCATTTCTGCACTCATGTATTAAATTTATATAAATTATGCTGTCATAGAGCAACAGGCACATCAATATCTGCCAATTCTCAGACAATTTACTTTGAGGACTGAATCATAATATCGACAAAAAGACTGTGCGCCGTGCTCTCCGTACTGTTCTGTACTTTCCTGTGTGAACTGTGAATAATATCGAATCTGATGGCACCATTAGACCTGAGTTTGGCTGGTTTTTCACTTCCCTTAAACAGCATGAGCTGTAACACCCAGCACAGTGAGGAAACCTGCCAAAGCTAGACCCAGTGGGGAGCAGACCATTCCACATGACACCAACATGCTGTCCAAATCTTCTGAAGAAGGGCTCGCAAACATCTCTGTAGTCACTGTGTTTAGTAGTAATCCGTTCCATCATCTTCATTTTGCCTTTGATCTTTTTTTTATGTTATGTTATGTTAAATGCTTATTATAATCCATCTTAAGGAGGCAGGAATCCATTAGCGCAGGCTTTAAGAGAGGAAGGAGAACATGAAAGCATGATGAAGAAGCTCGCAGGGCTGATAGAGGGAGTTGGGGAGCAAGGGAGCTGACCCAGTTAGCAAAGGAGAGAGAGAGAGAGGTGATAGGAGGGAGCAGTGTGCCAGCATCACAACTGTGGTTGGGGACCTGCTGGGCCATCTGGCGGCCCTGTAATTGGGTTGGGGTTTTACACCTGAGCGGTACACCTCTAAAGAGATGGCTGAGTCAAAAAAGAAGAAGAAAAAAAAAACAAGCAGCATATTGTGTCCTGGTGGGAGTGACAGATAAAGTTGAGAAAAGGTTAGAGCAATTGCTACAGTAGTATCTTCTAAGTGTTTCTTTTTTCTCTCCTTGAATTTGAATTAGCTCTTTCGGCTTGCTTTCACCACAGCTTACAAGATGGAAAGATTTACACGTCATCACTGGGTTGGAAAGGACAAGCTCCAGTGTGACTGTAAAAGGAAAGTACAGCCATTTTGTTCAAAAACAAGAACATTATTTAATGCTGTTTACCGAGCGAGATGTAATAGCGACGGGACGGACATCAACTTTGCGTTGAAATGGAGCTACAGTTTGATTACATCGCGATGACAGCCCTCTGAGAAGGAAAAAGGTCAACACTCTCTGGTTCTCTGTAAAGATAAATAAGCTCGTTTCCACTCTAAATGAGACTGGGTTTCGCTGGGACCTCCTGCTGTGAAGATAGTACGGAAGTTGTCATCTTATGCTTGAATGGGCAGGAAGTCATTAAGACACTAATATGAGCTGAATTAATGTTTCACTTTTGCTCGCGATGTGATGGCTGATGTGAGAGGCATAACAGACGCCATGGGTGGTCCTCCACACGCACTGCTCGTATTTGGTCAACTTTTCATGTGACATTTTGGACTGAGAAGCATCGCTCTCACAAGAGCCGACAGAAAATTGTGTAAAATCAAAGCTCGGAGCGTTATTTCATTCGGATGCGTGTCTCTTTCTGGATATTTGAAAGGTTTCTAATTAATTATAATGGCGTCATTTACATAAAAATCTGCACCTACTGTCTGCCAAATACCTCAGGGTAATTATTATTACCTAAGAAAAAGACCCTGTCAGGCGTGCACCTCTTTTCATTAATCTGATGACATTTGAACGTTCAGCTTCATGTCTGAATGAGCACTCTTGCTACTTCTCCCTAAAATTTGCAGCAGTGCTCCTGCTAGGTTGGACTTCACAGGAATTACTTACTAGATGTGCCAAATATCATCTATTTAGAATGATTTTTGTTATAAATGCTGAAGAATCTAGACAAAAAGATCAGATTATGAAGGGGTTTTTTTAATCCTCAGGTGGGAATAATATTTCAAAATAAATGATGTAGGACTGTGGTGGTGTTGAAGAAGAGCTAGCAAGAGATTTGACACCGAAATGGAGATTTCCTCCGGTGTACTCAGCGCTGAGATACAATGTCAGGTCTCTGAGGAACTGCCACTCACAAGCAATGGGTCTCTTGGGTTTCTGTGTGCAGCTCTTAAATCTAGCTCAACACAACAAAAAGGGGGGGAAACACCACTTTGTGGAGCTACTGGGCAATTATGTTTTACAAGTCATTTATTTATTGAGTTGAATACTTACTTAGGCTAGAATTTTTAAAATGGAGTGGGGAAAAGGGGGACCCAGAGGGCGGTACGTGAGAAATCAGAAATCAATACCAAACAAAACTGTCTTTGACCAAAAAGTTTGGAAACTCGGCAAGTTCAACGGGTTTTAATTATGGCAGACCTCCTGCCTTTATACTCAGAAGCTTAAAGCCTCGTCCACACAAGAAGAGATTTGCTCATCTTGCATTGATTTGTCGCTGACAGTTGGTCGCTAGGTATCCCGCTAATGTCTTTAATACCCAGTCATATGTCAATCAACAATACCCCAAACTTATCACTGGTAGTCATCTAAATCAATCTTCTTTGAGTTGAAAAAATTTAACTCAGGATCTGCCAACTTTGCATGCCAACAGTATTTCACCCATTGATTTACTGAAGTTCACCTTTGCAAAGTAAAAGAAATCAAGAATATTATATTATTTAACTCATCTATATTGACAATGATGCACTGAGGAGGGTACTCCCTCCACTCTACCCAAGCCTTCCCCTTAATTTCCTCCTGTTGTTGCAATAAATTAGCAACACCAAAAACACCCCTCAGAAAGACGTCTGCTTATTCGATCTACAGATAACAAAATTACGAATGTCTCATGTAGTTCACAGAGAAACAGGATTGTTTAGAATCCCCCTTTTCCTAATTATCTTTCTTTTCAAAACTGTGTTGCCTTTTCACTTTTTCAAATCCAGAGATTTCATTGGAAGTTGCAGTAGACGGAGGCTAACTAAACTAAAACTTCAGTAGCGTAGTTACTCTTTACCAGAATCAGTGCTAACGATTCCTGTTGGCTGCAGTGCAACAAATATATTTTGAGTTATGTCAAAGGCTGATGCCTGAAATGGCTCTCTCTGACACTGTAGCGGGGATCTCTGAAGGTTACGGTAAAAGTGATCTACGTGGCACTTTTACAGCTTTTTATGGTTATTATATATTCCACCGCTGACAAGGACTAAAGTAAATCTCCCTGAATTACACATCCCTGTGCAATCATGGTGATACATCATGCATGTTTTGCTGTCTCACACATGAGCCATAGAGCTCACTTAGAAACACTGAGTGGAAGCCTATGTTCTTCTCAGGCCATGGTCAGGTCTTTTTCGATAGATGCCTCCCACACGCACTCGTCATTGTTCTCCCTAAAAGTCCTCGCCTGCGTTGAAGTATCTGTGTCATTGCCAAGCAGGCATCTCAGCGGATCAGCCCCCACATTCACCTTGCAACATTTCAAAGAGAGACCAAAGGGAGGCTGAGCGAACATGGACATGTGTAGGCGGCCGTGTAACCAAGGAGGACGTTGAGAGGGCGGACGTAACCAATGGCTGTTTTTTTGTTTTGTTTTGAGGGTCTTTTTAAGGCTCATTGTCGCATTTTACTGAAATTAAAAGATCTGATATGAATCTTGTTCTTGCTTTGATTGCAGATTATCTTTTACTAGTCACTCTATTTTTTGTTTTTTTCTGCAGCAGCTGGCCTCATGACACCTCTCAAAAATATCTGATGATAGAGAAAGATGCTGTTAAAGACGTGTTAGTCAAGTGTTAAAAACAGAGCTGGAGAGTGCAGCGATATCATGCTTTTTGCAGTATGTTGGGAACCAGCAGCTGGCAAACATGTAGTGATTGTGAACGCAACACCGCGCTAACAAAGTACAGGTGCTTTTTATTCATATTTATTGAGAACAAAGGGGGTTTGAGCTTAATTAAACCAACCAGACCCCATTAAAGGTGTGTTAGCCTTGCAGCCATTGCTCTTATGCCACCTGTTGACAGAGTTGTCAGCATCGCGTTTGAAGATTAAACCCTAAAAGATCCACTTGATGACTCTGAAATACAACTGAAGCAAATTCAAGTACCTGCTGTTTTATCAAAGAAGACGAGGTGAAGATAAATAGCAACCATCTCTAGCTATTACTTAAATGTAGAGCAGAGGTGTTGAACTCATTTTAGTTCATGGGCACATACCTAATTTGATCTCAAGTGGGCCAGACGAGAATATGAATAATTTGATCTGAATTTCTTCCTTTTTAATGAACCATCTACTCAGAAAACAAAAGATGATCAGCCTGAGATTTTTTACCTCACTCTCCGTTTCAAATATCGTTACACACACACTAAAATCCATGTTCCCATTGGCCTTCTTCAGATTCTTACACTATTCAGAGTACTTTAACAATCTCACCAACCCAGATCTCCTCCAGTGCGTCGGTGACCTTCACTTCAGTTCCTAAGATTGCCCCGCTCTCTCTCAAACAAAGTAAAGGTAACACTTACTAATCACGGCTTCTTGCCGATGCCTTCTTTGGGGTTCTTTCTAGCCTGGACGCTGCTTGTTGATCCCCACTTTCCTCTTTACTTACTCCATCCACCCTTATCCTTCAATAAAGGTTGTTTAATTTAATTGAGGATGTGGACCCTGCAGGTGGAAAAGGCCACACAATTCAAACTTCAGGGACTGATGAAAAGAACAGTTCAGTGAAGGAATTGTAAAGGAATTAACTTGGTGTTAATTCCTTTACAAGCACATCTACATGTTTAAACCTTCAAATAACCCATGCAATGTACGCAGGACTTCTAGCCACAGCTATTTTGAAGACTTTAAAGTATAAAAATCCAATACAAACATGCAGGCTATCAATTTAAAACCCCTGACAAACAATCACTGCAGATGGGATGTGACAAACAGTGGCTGTTAGCTTACAAGCTCAATATAAGTTTATTTTTTAAAATAAACAACAGAACATTTATTATCGATGTTCAGTTAGCAGCCAAAAACCTTTCTGTTATCAGCCACTCACTCCTGTTAGCGTATCTACCTAACCACTGTTATCAGCACCCCATTATAAACAAAACAAAAAAAATCTATTATATAATTGGTCAGAGATACTTTATGCAATCAGATGCCCTGTTATTTCACTATATAACAGTTGTATTTCAGGACAGAGCCCTGTAATCAGTGACACTTGCCCTGTTTTATCCCCCAAAAGGCAGACCTTCTTTGCTTTTCCCTCATATCTCTCCTTACTTTGAACAGCAACCCATCCCAATGCTTCTGGCAAGCTAGCCCCATAATAAGATCCCTCATTGGCTACTTTTGGTGAACACCACCAGTTGTAATCCTGGGTGAGCCCAAAGCACTGTAGTAGTCAGCAGGTATTTTTTCCCCTAGTTTATTTTTCCAAGAATGTTTAAAACACCCCGTCGTCTCACTCACAGACTCTACCTCTGTGCCGAACCAGCGGCGTATTGGGTTCTTACTACCAATCAGCTCAGCCTGCTGAGTGACGGTTGCTCTGATGTTAATTGTCCCAGCTGGTTGCGGAGCTACTGGCCAAACTAGCTGGCCACCATGGGGCTTGCCGCTGCCTGAGCTTTCATTGTTCTCTGCTTCATTTCCTTAGTGGCAGATTTAGTGGTTTTAAAATAAAAGTAGATTTTAGTCTTAGGGCCCTTGCAGGCATACTGTGTAAGGCTCTGCCTTACTGCTCTCTCTCCCTGACTCAGGTGCTACCCTCCTTTTCTCCTTAGGAGCCAACTCCAATCACTCATCAGCACTGGAGTTCAGAAGCTGGGGAACAGTGCTATTTGGACCGTCTGGCAGTGTGTGTTAGCTGCTAGTGAGTAGTCATTTACTCTGACTAATTCCTTATACAGTTTCTTATTTTTGATGATGTGTTTTTGTTCTTGTCAGAAATAGGAGCGTAGCCTTCTGATTTTTTATTCTCTCACACCTACTGTGTAACCCCGTTTGAAAGCAGTATGCTGGTTTAATGAGAGGTCATTGTTCGGGTCATTGTTGACTTGTTGGCTGCTTTCAGTCAGATTTCTGCCAACTGACTGGTTTGTATTAGATATATACATCTTCTAATAAAGAAAAACAAATTGCATTCCACTCTCATAAAATCCAGAGCGACTTTTTGTGCTCATTTCCAGTTCTACGGTTTTATTCTTGGACTAACATCACTTTGCATCTCAGTTCAGGATAATCTTTGTTTACTTTATACCGGCCATATATATATATATATATATATATATATATATATATATATCAATATCACTTCTGTCTCTGCCTGTAAATAGCAGTTTCCAGTTCACTCCTTCACGCAGTCTGTGCCATTTCGTATTCGGTTTAATGTGAATGTATCATAGAAGTGCTTAAACATAGTCTTTATCCTCTTGAAACATCAGACAGGTTAAATGTATTTAGAGTCAACACTCACTTTATTAGTTACACCTCACGCCGAACTGCCTTGCTTCTTTGCGGCTTAGGTTCAGCAAGCTTTTGCTTCTGTATTTGATGATAGCATTTGACGGTTGCTGTGGATTTGTGGGAAACGTCTTCCTGTTGCAAACCTTTTCTACAACATCCCAAAGGATTGTGATCTAGTGACTGCGGAGGCAACTTGAGCATTATGAACTAATAACTATGTTATGTTTAAGAAACTAATCTGAGCTTTCTGACATGAGTTGTCATTGCTAGACAATGGTGCACAACGATCAAAAGGAGAAAGACATAGTGTTGGGCTGTGGCAGCTGGTACAAATGGATTTAAAGCAGCTTTGATTGCTGGCTCGATCAATTTGTGAATTTTTTGATGTTAATCAGAACCTGCGCTTTCCTTTTACCCTGTTCTGGCAGAAAGCAAGATTTAAGACAACAGCTTGGATATTTCACGTCTCCTGACATCTAATTTTGGTGAGCCTGTGCATACTGTAGCCCCAGTTTCCTATTTTTAGGTGACTGGACAGACACCCAGTGTCGTCTTACTGCGGTAGGCCATCTGTTTCATCTGTGTTGTGTGTTCAGAGTTGCTTTTCCTGTGGTCCATGCTTGTAGCAAGTGGTTATGTGAGCTACCGTTTCCTTTCAATCAGCTCAAACTAGCCTGGTCGTTCTTTACTGACCTCTGCCACGAACATGGTGTTTCTGCCACCCACTAGATGTTTTCTTTTTTCCCTTTTTTCTTTAGGGCCATTCTCTGCAACCCCCTGGGATGATTGTGTGTGTGAAAAGCCTGTCTTGCTTGGTTTGGATGTCTGCAGGACCCCAAAGTTAAATGCTTTGGGTTTCTCCCACACAATTGACCGATAAGATATTTGATTCAACTTGCAGTTGAACAGAGTGAGACACTCAAAATGAAGACTCAGCTTCAGTTAAAAAACTTGTCTAACGGCACTGAGAATTTTATTAAAAGAAAAGAAAAGAAAAGTACATTTGATAGCTTTTGGACAGAAATGAGAGCTCCACTGTTTGCAAACTGAGATAAAATATTCACCCACATTTAAAGCCTCATTGCCTCTTGGTTCCAGTTGTCAGGCAACAGATTGCATCTTAACTGCAAGTTATTTATTCCACAAGAATGATACTTGGTGTATTTGATGGCTGGATGATTTTGTTTAGATGACTGTACTTTATTACCAAAAAAAAAGGTGGTTGTCACTACTGTCAGTCTCAATAGTAGCAGTAGGAAAGTAGATTTTAAAACAGTGAAGCCAGACTTGTGAAAACTCCAAAAACACAGAGTTGGAAATAATCAATCCTGCCCTTCCAACTACACTCAGAGTTAAGAAAAAGAAGAGAATCAGTAGATAATAGGTTTCTCTTATCAGGATGTGATAGCGAAGCAGATCAACTGCTTAAATAATCCCAAAGTGATGAAACAGGTTCCTTTCTTCTTACTCACACCCAAATGAAGCTTGAAGTGGCAACATTTAGTTACTCCCTCAGAAAATGACAAATACTTAGAAGACACTTTGCATCCGTAATTTAATTGAAGTGCAAACGTCCTACCTGCCTTTATAAACCAAATTTTATACATTTGTAAAAATAATAACTTGGAAATCACTTTGCTAAAGCTTTCTTTCTGTCGTGGTTGTAAATATTGCATTAGGGTGAATTGGCACCAAGTTCTGTTTTCAGCTCTTTCAGTTTAAGAGATGAATATCATTAAAGGCAATACTGAATGCTTACACTGAAATTTTTTCAGTTACATCGAAACCTTTAACAGCCTGTCTGTCAGAACCAGTGCAGTGCCCTCATATGAAACAGCACTGTAAATGGAAAATGTGAGCATAATAAGCAGTGACTGTGGCAAAGAACGAAAATACGGCCATCAGTCTTTTCTGTGGAGTGGTTTTCTTTAGTATGCCATTATCCTCATGGAGTGCTTTGGCGACAGTGCCAAATTACAACCTGCACTGTGGGAGCAGACAATAAATAGTTCCCATCAGGATACAACACATCACCAGAAAAACAAAGATGTGCACACATACTAACAATCACTTATGTAGTAAAACGAACATTCCTGTTTGAGATTATGCCTATCAAACCAGTTTTTTATTCAGGGATCCAGTAATTGTGAAATTCTTGGTTGTTAATTGGCAGATACCACTTTTTTCTGTTTATCTATTTTGCTTTATTCGGGTTTCTTTTCCCTTTGTTTCAGAAAATTCAGTAATCCTGATTATCAAAAGGAACACTTTTGAAATATTTCATTTGTTTATCACAGCAATTTTGAACATTACTTTTTGTAGTGTTAAATCAGCTTTGCACAAACTCTGCCCATTCAGTTTTGTCAAATATACCAATATATAAGTCTGATGTTGTCTGAGAAAGATGTTCAGCAGATTAGTGGTACAACTCAAATAAAGTGGACAAAAAAGCCATGTTAAACAAACAAGACACATTTCAAGACACTTTTCTTACACATTTTATTATTCATCCTAAATGACACCAGTATGGTGAAGAGCCATTATTCCTAAGTAAAACAAAGTTTGACAAAGCATACAGCTGACTTTGGATCAGGTGGCCATGAGCCATCCCTTAGTTGTGCTGCAGTCAGCCTTGACTTCCCATAATGAATGTTTCTACTGCACTCGCTCAGTCCGTTGTTCTGCCCCCATCCCCTCACCCCCAAGATGAAGTTTGGCGGGAAGTTTCTTTCTATTAAAAGGGAGTTTTGTCTTCCCACTGTCGCCAAGTGCTTGATCAATGGGAGTTGTCTGATTGTTGGGGTTTTTACCTTACAACATAAAGTACTTTGATGTAACTATTGCTTTGATTTGGGGCTATATAGATAAAACTGAGCTGTTCCCATTCAAGCTGATACATCAGTGCATGCTTAGTTAAAACATTTTTATTAAGGCTAAAAAAAAGAAATCTAGAATTCAAGTCTCTGCTTTAGTGCTTGGTGGTTACAGTGTCCCGGCTTTTGACAGCACTGGTAATGAACATGAACGTGAAATCCTTTGCAGTAAGATTGAAACCTAAACCATCATAAAGAATATGATGAGGAAGGTGTTGGGTCTGTGTTTCCACAAGCCCCGCTAATTTAACTTATTCGTCACGAAGAAAACAAGACAGTCGATCGATCGATTATTTGCACAAGGGAGGCCTCGTCTGTGTCCACCACGGAAATGACCCCCAGATCTGACCTCCTCCTGCTACCTTTTATTGAGAGACAGTTCACACAAAACACGTCAGAACAAAGCCACGCCCCCTCGGTTCTAAGACAAAGCATTGTATGTATATGTGTGAACTTCTGTAAGAATGTGTGTGTGTGTGTGTGTGTGTGTGTGTGTGTGTGTGTGTGTGTGTGTGTGTGTGTGTGTGTGTGTGTGTGTGTCTGACTCAGACCTCTTGCTGACCAAAGGGTCGTAAACGCAGGAAGCTTACATCAAAAGAAGCAGATCTTCCAGATAGGATGTATCTGCAATAAAACATTACAGCCCCCCACCAGAACCTCGAGGATCTGGGGGGAAGGACAGTGGAATTTTTTTCATCAGAGTTGGCAAGCATAGAAATGACAACATTTAACAATTCACTCTAATAGAAGGCATGTTTGTTTTATTGTTGTTGTGTGTCTTTGTAAATTATGTGCAGTTGAATTTTTACAACTCCCATTTTAAATGTTATTTAGACGAGCAAAAAGAGTGGCAGGCTCAGCACTTCGATGTTATAATTGTGGTATTTATAATATCGTAGAGTTTTTAGTGTCTTATTAATACATGTGCCAGCTGTTGTTCTTTGGCGGTGAGTGAGGTGATGATTAACATGTTCAGAAGTTACACAGTACATGTGCAAGTACATGGATTTGCACACACACACAAAGCTGCAGTTAACCTTAGAGACACAGCGCTGCCTTCTGTCCGTTCACAAAGCACCTGTGTGTAAAGTAAATACACCTGTTGTGTACAAAGAGCTTGGTGTAAGATTGAAGTCGTAGCACATTTTCAGTTTTCCTGTGAAAGCACAGTTTCTGATGGAGCCAGCAGAGCTGAGATTCACAGTCTTTACCGCGTGAGAGTAATAAATAATAATTTTATCTTCGCTCTGAGATGTTAATCTGGGGTTTAAGCAGTGACTGAGTGGCTTTGTTCTGAATTCAGACTGCTGGCCAATTCATCCTGGACCCCAGCTGATGTTTACTCAGGCTGAGCCAGCAGCTGTTCACACGATCTGCGTCAACTCAGTCATCTGACAAGGCGTGCACGCTGCCTCTGACATGCATCTGTCACAGCAGCAAAAGAAAAAAAAATCTAACTGATTCTGCTTCCTCTTTCCTTTTCTCCTCGTTTCCAGCATCTGCCTGGCTGCCCAGCATCGCCACAATGAATGAAAGTCGAAGGGAAGCACTGGCGGCGGCCGCCCCCGCGCCCACCACCGCCTCCTCCTCCACGGCTGGCTCCAACACCACCAACATGGCCGGCCCGGGCACAGGCGAGAAGGATGAAGCCTTCTCCAAGCTGAAGGACAAGTTCATGAATGAGCTGAACAAAATTCCATGTGAGTGTGTCTTTCTTTTCTCCAATCTGGCAGTGGGACAACTTGAGAGCTAAAGCATCAAGTGTATTTTATTTAATATATCTCTGGTTTCTGGTGTTAATTATACAGAATTACCCATTTTAAAACAGTCTTAGCCCTTATAAGATGCTTTTATAAGGTGTTATTGTTGATAACTGCTAAATTTCTTGGGGTTTCTTGGAACCTTTCTGATGTCATTTTAATACAAACCTCAAACTTCTGATTATGTATGAGGGGTTTGCAGACATGCAAAGGTGCCATTTGTGTCATATAATAATAAATATAAACTTTATTTATATAGCAACTTTCAAAATCAGAGTTACAGTGTTTCTCAACATTAAAAAGAGATTAAAATTAAATAAAATGAGCTATAGGAACACCGGAGATTAAAGTGAGGAATGTTTGAAATTTAAAATGGAAAACAACTTTATTAAAAGCAAATATATATTTAACTTAAATAAAAATGATCACGAAAAAAATGATAACATAGAAATAACTCAAAGTAGGGGACAGAAAAGGACTAATTGTAAAAATATGTAAATAGTATTTGCATAGCAATTTTTTTACTCAAGTTAAACACTCAAAGCCTCATTCACTAATTTACACATATTCATATAAGTGTTTTTTCCCCTTTTCAACCTAATATTCATTGACTCACACTGTGATGGACGCATCAGGGGCATCTCAGGGTTAAGCATCTTCCTCAAGGACACTTCAACATGTAGTATGGAGGAGCCAGTCGTCGAACTCGCAACCTTTCAGTTGATAAACAGCCCACTCTACCCTCTTGAGCCACAACCGTCCCCATGTCTTTAAGATGGACTTGAAAGATGACAGCAAGCTCACCAAAATATACATGCATATATCTTTAAAAGAGGTAAACGTTCTTTCGTATAAAATTATGAATCAAAGTCTCCAAGATTGAGCAACTGAATTGACCTGCTTATTCAGGCTAAAGTTGTTATCACAAATGATGCTGAGTTTTCTTTTGTTTTTTTAAATATTGACCCAACATTAAAGATGAGGACCTCGGGTCTGTTGTAGTGAGTCTGATAAATGCATCAAGCCACATAATGATTATGGTCATCTTATCCACATTTATCTGCAGGAAATTCTGTGGCACCAACCATTTAAAATCTTGGATTCAGTCGTTCAGTGCATTAAGTTCAGGACTGTCAAAGAGATACTTTCTGTCGTCCACATACAAGTGAAAACTCACAGTATGACTGTGGATGTCATGCTTCAGGGCTAACAGGTACAAACAGAACAGAAGAGGTCTAAGGACAGACCCCTAAGGTACTCCAGAGGTCATCCTCATAGATTACTATTACGTGCCAGTGACATCACTAAAACACCTACCTGTAAGTAAGAATAAACCTTAACTAGAAAAGCCTGAAAGCCCACCACTAAAACAAGTGTAAGGTTGCAAGTACAACCTTACCTTAGTTTGCATTTTGTACAGCATGGTAGATCATTTCAGCAGTTCTGTTGTAACTAATAAAAGGATGTCCAAAAACAAAACAAAAAAAAGAAATGTTGTAAACAGGCTTCCACCTGTTGGAAATTCCAGCAGATGTTCATTAAGGACATCAAGCAGATGGTCGCACCTCATGACGTTGCAAACGTCAGTGAAAGTTTTCTTTTTGGAAATATTTTTCAACCATAACACAAGATTTTAAATGGGCAATTAAACAACCGTCAATCAGTGAAAAACGAAGTTCTGTGTTGTGACACTAAATGTATCTTCTTAAAGCACTGGGTTTAATGGATAGATTACTCAAATACTCCTACTGTTAGAATTACTGACTCCTACATGCGATGCGCAATTTCTGTCAGAAATGACAGATGCCATAAGAAGTAACAAATTGTCCTAACGGCAATCTGTATCGATAAAATAGTATAAAAAGTTTTTTGTAAAAAACACAATAAGTAAAATTCTGTTTTCGCAGTTAGTACCTATAATGACTTTTATTGTTTAAAATACAAACATCTGAGTGCATTCAGTAAGACTGTGCTGTAAGCATGACTAAAAAATGATTCAGCAGTGGTTGTGAGTGAGCATTTGCTGGTGACGCACAAAAAGCAGCCAGTGTCACCGATGATCTTGACGACAACGTCAAGTGAACCAGGCGGCCTGATTGTTTACTTATTCATTTGTTTTTGTGGCGCTTCTGAGTCAAAGTACTAACAACAGCATTTAACATTTAACACTGAATTGCCCAAAAAGGAGAAAGGCATAATCAAATTTGAAGAGTGGAATAAACATCTGGCAACAATAATTCAAGCGTTTGACACGATGCATCACCAAATTATGCGTAGCAGCCTTTATTATTTGCGGTTAGAGTTTCTGCTTTTCTGCCTCACTAGAAAATTCATTCAGAACTCTATTTCTTTCTACGTAATACCTCCTTCTCTTCTTCTTTTATCACCAAACCTCTTCTTTCACATTTAAATGTGTTTTCTTTTTCTTTTTTTCCTGGAAAATTTTGGAGCATAAAGTTTTAGGGAAACAGTTATCATTGTGTTTCATTTTCTGATCGTGTTTGCATTCAGAAGAAATCTATATATAGACATATCCACGGGCTCACGTGGAAGTAATATCCTCTTCTTTGGAAGAGAAGCCCTGCTTCATCACCACCGACACAAACGGGAGTAGTCATATTCCCACATTGCAGAGATTTAATAGTGCATGAAAAATGTCACCTTCTACGGAGGAACATTTATTTGTTAAAGGCAGCATATTTGTGTGAAAAAATAATAAAAGCTATAATTTATATTCAAATATTTCTCATGGCTAAAACTACAGAGGATTTAGCTCCATGTGGGCTTAAATGAGACGCTGATGCAAAATGAAAACACATTTGTGGTGCGGTGGGTGAATGATTGGGATCAACGCTATTCAGTGTTGCGATTGGCTGAGGTTTATATCTCCCCTGGCTCGGCTTTAAACGTCTGTCACCGAAACCCACTGCAGTTCCAACACAACTGAAGCCTGACAGCTTCCTCATGTCTCATTAGGTTGTGGAGCAGATAACTCGTATTCATATCATTTTTAAATTTTGTACTTTGAAGAAGTAAATTATACCAACTTTGGTTTACCTCAGGCAAAATGAAAAGTTCACCAAAATCAGACCAGGGTCTTACTGCTGTTTTTTCTCACCTCCAGTCAAAAGCAGTGAGGGTATTTTTCTCTCTCTGTGGAATATCGATACTGTCTGGAGAAAGCCAGCTTGCTGCGTGCTCAGCACAGCCTCAGTGCTGTGGCTTCAGAAGATCTTCTTTGGGGATTATAGCCCAGTGTAAGACCTGCATGCTTTTAATAAAGGTGGTCACGTGGTAATAATGGTCTCACTGGCCGAACATGTTGAATTCTCTGTGGAAACAATATTGTCTTGGCCCATCTCTTTAAGCAAAATCTTTGTAAATGTTTGTGAATTTAAGCAATTTAAGATATTTACAGCATGTTTTAAGATAATATTGTTTCAGTGTATTTATTATTACTCAATTAATCTGCTAACTCAGTAGTCTGTCTTCAGATTGGTTGTTTTGTTTGATCAGAAGAAGAAGAAGCAATAAAATAAAATGTAAAACCAAGAAAAGATTCAAATCCTGCCACAACCTTTATTTTTCCTGGATAAACATACTAAATACCATGACAAATGAATAATAAAGTAGAGTGGCAAACATCTGATTAAACTTTACCTGCTGCTGGTATATTTTTTAGAATCAAGTAGCTTAAACACTTTTTCATCTTTTTTTATTATTAGCTGTTCATTTTACACTTAAATTCAATAAATGAAGAAGACATATGTATTGTTTATCAATGCCTTTTTCAACCCCTATTGACAAGCCCGCCCCCTTTCCCTTTCATCCAGACTGATGTGCAAGTGTACCCATTCGTCAGGCCGCCACCACCACACAATTGGCCTTTGTGTTAAGGCACAGTGACAGCGTTATCCTGGATAAACCTCCGCCATGGCATTACTTGAGTAAATACATGACGCTGAGTCGTTCAAAAATAATGTTGTTACTCGTGAGCAATCCAGGCCTAGGGTAAATACACTCTCTGTTCTAAAGACGTCAGACACAAATCTAAGAACACACATGAATGTGAGGGTGTTAAAACTGACCGTGATAGCCCAGAGGGAGATTCTTATGTTGAGGACAGGCTTAAAAATCTTGGAAATACACTTGTGAAACATATTTTGGTATATTAATGCATCAGAAAATTGGAACTAGTGGAGGTAAACTGAATGTTTAAAATGTCAATTAGTTTTAAATATTGATTATTGCTCTTTTTTAACAAACATTTGAAAAAGTTGGTATGTGCTTTTTCTTAATAATGGTAGAATTTTATGTATTTGTACATTAAATTCTACCATTTGTTAACAAATTGCTGGTTTTTGCAGAGTTGCACAGTTCAGACAGATGTTGATTTATTATAGCAGCAGAATACAGAGTTGTGTCTCTGGGCTTTAAACATATCATTCCTGCAAATATCTGACATATAAATTGAGAAGTGGTAACCAGACATGGGCAGTAACACGTTACTGTAATCCGATTACTTTTTTCAAGTAACGAGTAAAGTAAGGGATTACTATTGCAAAAACGGTAATTAGATTACCGTTACTTTCCCGTAGGAACGCTGCGTTACTGCGTTACTAAAACCGTGATTTCTTTTTGCGAGAATGTCTCATGACAATGACGTAAGCGAGTGTGATGTTCCTGACAACAGCTGTGTGCAGATCAACAATGGATAATATATAGAGTGCGTGGAAGCGTGGAAGTACTGACCTTACTTGACAAAAACATAGGTGTCCGTTGTGCGTAGGAAGAAAACGTCTTTTTACAGCGAAAAAAAACCCTTAACTTCCAAGCAAGCACCGAGTGCGCTACGACGTAATGGGAAATTCACAGAGAAACTCGTGGATTCTTCAACTGACTGCTGCGGCACACCTGCACCAGGTTAAACCTCCGCCTACCCTACTCCTGCTTTACAGGTGAAAATAGAGCAACAGGACCACTGAGTCTTTGACTTTATTTATTTTCTGCTGTGTTTCACTTGCATCTATTTGAAAGAGTGAGTGTAAACACACACAAAAAATTATTTTATGTGCTGGAATGTGCAGAAAAAAGGTTTAAATGTTAAACTAATTTATTCAAGTCAGAGAATGTTGCATATAATTAAATTTTTGCTTGATACATAAAGTTAAAAGATTAAAACTAATAAAACAAGTTTAAAA
Organism: Aulonocara sp. 'chitande type north' Nkhata Bay; assembly: GCF_057382095.1. Lineage (NCBI taxonomy): Eukaryota > Metazoa > Chordata > Actinopteri > Cichliformes > Cichlidae > Aulonocara > Aulonocara sp. 'chitande type north' Nkhata Bay. The sequence goes on along the minus strand of NC_141360.1, from coordinate 25,859,658 downwards.
AAAGAGACTTTTTCATTTGATTATATTTTGTATGACGGATTATGCAGAAAAAGTAGAATTGGGCTGAAAGATCTATCGCTTTATCACCTATTCAGGTTGTAAATCGTGTTTTTAAAAAGTAACTAAGTAACTAAGTAATTAATTACTTTTGAAAATAAGTAATCCGTAAAGTAACAGGATTACTTTTTAGGGGAAGTAATCAGTAATTAAATACTGATTACTTTTTTCAAGTAACTTGACCAACACTGGTGGTAACTAAGTATTTCCCTGGAGCTTACCGGTGGATGGTGGGGGCATTGAAACACACACAGCAATGCTGGACAGAAGCAGCACTGACATGTCGTATGAGACGTTAACGATTTTAAAAAATCACAGTGATGATGTAGAAATCTGGGGGGAAAAAACTCGCATTTTAAATATGATACACTTGGTATTACAGGGTTAAATGGACTGCCAACTTAAGAAGGGATTTACATGTTTAGTTATTAGGATTCTATTATTAGATTTTGATATTATTATTATTGTTCATGGCTGAACTGTTTCCAAAGGCCAAGTGTAACTTTCACCTAAACAGTGCTCATGAACAGCAGAGGACTTCCCATTACTTATCATTCGCAGTAACCCAGAATTGCTGTTTATGCATATTCAAAACACTAGCATCCATTAGAACTACCCTGGCTGCTTGTGCTACACAAGATGATGTTTTTTGTAGATGTTTTCAGCAGCACATGATCAAATAATTGGGCAGTACTCCAGATGTGACAGAGCAATCAGCTCACAACATCAATCAGGACAAAATGGGAACATGCAGGGCATTTTCTGGAAAGAGAAAATTGTTTTAGCCATTTTGGAGGCATGTAATCAGCATGGTCAGACCAATGAGTCAAAGCTACCACACAGTAATTTAATTTTACTAACCTCCTCAGTTTAAATCTTATATGTCTAGGTGCAGTGCAGCAGTATTAACCAGAACACGTGTATTGCCAATTGAAGGTACTTTGAGTAGCTTTAAGAAAACTAGAATCCGTTGAGTAGCTTTGCTGTAGTTTAACTTCCTCCAGTGCAAATAACTCATAGATTGCAAAGCTTTCCTTTCTTTCCCCAGTCCTTTTGCAAAAATACCCATCTGAGCTACAGTTTTTCCAAATGATCAAGCCTTCACATCCTCATAAATATGAGCACACACGTCCAAACACACATTAAACCACACTCCGACTTCTGATTGAACACAGCAGCTGCCTCCAAGGAACCCAGTGCATTGAATTTCTTTGTAGGTTTTCTAAACACCCAAGCCTCTACTTCCTGATAACAATTAACCTCTGAACACAGAGGCTGTTTGATCCATGGCTGCTGGCTCCACCAAGCTATTAGTCCAAATAACACAGACAAGCGACTGACATTTCAGGAAAATTAATAATAAAGATCATATTTTTTCTTTTCTTTTATTCTCCTTTTAGACAGTCTTAATTTCATCTAAAAAACACTTACATTGTTAGCAGGTACAAAAAATCAAGATGTCTTATTTAACATTTCCCTGGTTACCATAAGAATAATATAATATTTTAGTGTCTTTATTTTTCAGTAAAAAGTAACTTAAGGTGACTGATGCTGTAAATAGGCGCTCTGTAAATACAACTGTGTTGAACTGAAGAGCTTGTGCACTCTCTTGAGCTGACTCTTTGACTAAAAGCCTTCTGTGATAGCACAACTTTGTCTCTATGTTTGAGCCTAATAGAGAAAAGTGTCATAAAGCTCATGGCTGCAGCTAAAAGACTACAAGACTGAAATACATCATGCTGTAATCTGATAGGAGGCTAAAGAAAATGTTTTAAACTGTCTCAACTTCTTTGACTCCGTGGCAGCTCACATTCAACAGACAGCAGAGTTTATTAAAGGGGATTACGGTGGAGGATCAGCGGAGCTATTCATCTCTGCCTCCCTACTGCTCTGGCAACAATCCTCGCTGCCTACTCTCTGCCCTCGCTTTACAAAAGTTTGCCCATCAGGGCTGGTCCAACCACAGCCTGATCAGTGCTCAACCACCAGCAGCCTCTTTCTCTGAGAACATCAGCTCTCTGGGAAACAGATCCTCTGTATTCTCACATATGCACATATCTGAGAAAGTTTCTGGATCATTACCCCGAGAGATCAAGGTAGTGATGAGGGCGACATTTAGAGCTCAAATGTATTTTATGAGTCTCTGTGCTGAAGCTTTGTTGCTATGAAAGGCAATTAAACATTCACAAACCCTCACTCAAATGGTGATTTTTTTTTTATTTTAGTAGCATTCAGTAACCACAGCTCCAATGCCATTTTGATGAGAATATAATGCTGAATTAATAGCATTGGACATGTTCTCAAAGTTACTGAATCCTAACAAAATCTGAACTGATCAGGTGTCACATCAAGACCACCTGCCTAATATTGTGTTGGTCTTTCTTTTGCTGCCAAAGCAGTCCTGACCCGTAAAGGCTCCACTAGACATTTGAAGTTGTGCTGTGGTACCTAGCATCAAGATGTTAGCAACAGATGCGTTAAGTCCTGTAAGTTGTGAGGTGAGGCCTCCATAGACCAAACGTGTTTGTCCAGCTCATCCCACAGATGCTTGATTGGATTGAGATCTTTGGTGCCCAAGTCAACACCTCAAACTCCTTAATAATAACCTTTCCATGAAAGGGTGTCCGTGGTCTGTGAAATGGCTTAGGTAGGTGGTACACATCAAAGTAACATCCATGTGGATGGAAGGACCCAAGGTTTCCCAGAAAAATATTGCCCAAAGTGCCATACCGCCTCTGCTGGCTTGACGTCTTCCCATAGTGCATCCTGGTGCCAGGTGTTCACCAGGAAAACAGGGCACATGCACCCTGCAATCCATTGGATGTTAAAGAAAATGTGATTCATCACCACCTTCATCACATCAAAAGCAGCTAGCATGTCTTCCCTCTTGTTCTGATTGTTCCTGATTTCATCTGTTCTTCCCTCAAATGGTGAAACAGGTTTGTTGTTTCAGCTGTTTTCTTACCTGTTTAGCAAAGTAGCTCCTGTTTCATTATGTAAGCTGATATGCAACTCTCACTCTCAGACATGCCTCGGCTTATCTTGTTATTGTGTGTGCTGGCAAATGCTATATCTTTGATATCAGGATATGTGCTGATAATATGACAGCCTTCAAAAATAGTTTCATAAGATACCTGAGGGACCAATCCTGCCAACTGGTGGGGTTCAGCTTGTTCTGGGGTTTGGCAGAAATAAGGAAAGCCAAAGACATCTAGAGTCATCAAATAATTCTGAAGAGTAAACAATGATAGTCTGGCACCCATCAATGCTTGTTTTATGTTAGTGGATCAGAATTTTCTTGTAGAAAACTGAATAAAAGGCAGGAAAGAAAAGCATTTCCTAATTTGACCAAATTACAAAGATGTAGACTTGCTGATTTTAAATTAAATCGCATGTAAAGGTACTCTGAGTGCAGGGTTCATTTTAATCAGCTTCCACCTATTGCATAGGTAGTCATTGTTGCAGAACGCTGGATGATGCTCCCTGCTGCAGATGTATTGTTTCCTTAAACGAGCCACAGCGGGGAAAAGGGCATGGACTCGTAGGCATAACAAGATATAATACCAAGGTTAATTGACCAACAGGGTCCTGTCTTATTGGATTAGTGTGGCTATAACACAGATGCAATATAAAACTTGCATACACACCCCACCCTTTTAAATCTATCGCTCCAGCTCTGTCCATTTGTGAAGCTTCTCTCTCTAATGTAAAGTGCTTTGTATTTCCAAGGAGCAAAGAGACGAATTCAACAGAAGCCCTTTTAATTATAGAATGAGTCAGAACAGAGACATCATAGCATCTTTATCTTTACTACAGCAAAGGAAATGTGAGGCATCTATAAATGGCATCTATAATTTAAAAAACAAAACAAGTTGTAATAAATAATAATTCTTAATAATTTTTTAAATATTCTCAAACTTTCATGGTCAGTGTCTATAGTTTCTGTTCCTGTGTTTCTGATGTTTTTTCTTTGTCTTCTGTGCACCGCTGTCTCCTTCCTTGTATTTCTGTCTTCCAGTCTCATATCAGTCTCTAGTCACTTCCTATTTTATTTTGCTAATTAATTTTTTGTATGACATTGGGTGCTTTGTTTCTCAATGGAGAATCCACTGGATTAGTAACATTACTGGATTTTAACGTATCTCTGATGAGGTTTTGTTCCCCCCTTTAGTTTAGTCTTCACAATATTATTTTGGAAATTGACTGGATGCTCCGTAATTTAACTGATTTAACGTAATATAACTTCCCATCATTCTCATCTCTCTGTGGACCTTGATGTGGACTCTAAAAATATTGCATATTTTTAGGTGATGTGGAGCACTTCTGGTGTAATCACAAGCACTGACTAGAGTGTGTACTTCGGCCTAATGGTTTCAGCCTATACTTTGCCTCCTTACAGTTCCTCATACATACAAATAGCCCATAGTCTATGGACCCTACTTCCATAACCTGTGGGGTTCTGCAAGGTTTAGTCCTAGGTCCTGTATTATTTTCTTTCTACATTCTTCCTTCACTTGGTAGCACTTGATCTTTTAATAACATTTCTTATCATTTTTATGCATCATTTTTTAGACCTCACCATCTGTCCAACCTAGATGACTGTTTATCCCAAATTATTAACAGTCTCTCCAATAATTATCTTGCGTTAAATTCCAACAAGACTGAGGTGACGATTATAGCTCCTCCTGAACTAGATCCAAATATCAGCTAAACGTTTGCTTCCTTCTGTTCATCTGTTATATAAAGCATTCATAATCTTGGTGTAATATTTGATTCTTTTCTTAGCTTTGACTCTCATCAAAAATATATTTTACATTACTGTTTCTTTTTAACGAAGCTTTTGTTGAGATTTGTGATGATAGTTTTGTATTGCTATTGACTGCATTTTAATTTTATATTGTTTTGTTGTGATTACTGCTCATTTTTATTTTGATTGTGCAGTGGTTTGAAACTACACATCTGTGAAAAGTGCTTTTCAAATACTGATTTGTTATTTGTCTGCCTTTGTTTCTCTCCCCTGTTTTTTCTCGTTGTTTTGTTTTGTTTTTTATTTTTTTTATTTTGAACAACTTCTTTAGTTTGATGTGCTTTTGTGTCACTTTCAAAACGTACATGTACTTTTTGTAGCCATGGCTCTGATAGGACTAGCATTATTGCAACACAACATTAAAGAAGATCCTGTGCCTTGAATGCACAGGCAGCATAGAAAAAAATTATTTACAAATCAGTCCATTAACCTTTAATTGTCTTTATTTGTAGACTGACTACAATGGTTTTCCATGATTCAAAATCACACACTGGACGGCACAGTTCCTCAGTTCATATGCAGACTGCTTCTTCTGCTCCTTTTAGTCACTTTTCTTCTAATTGGCTCTCCTTCATAAGCAACAGGTTTGAACAGAAGGTGGGTGTGGCTTCTGTGCCAGTGTGACCAAACTGGGGACATTCATTTTAACTGATATCATACAGACAGACAGAGCCTGTCTGGAAGTTTTGACTTACAGGAATTACTTGTGCATATGCTGACATTTACATTTGAAACTGTGGCTATGTTTACAGTATTAGATTAGATTAGATTAGATTAGATAGAACTTTATTAATCCCTCGGGTGGGTTCCTCTGGGAAATTCGATTTCCAAAAAAGCACAGCACCGACAGAAGTTACAGAGTTACAGAATATTATATATATATATATATATAATACACACACACACACACACACACACACACACACACACACACATATATATATATAAATACAGAGACAATATAAATAAAATATACGAAGGGGATAAATAGAATAAATAGGAATAAAAATAAAAATACAAGTGAATTGCACATTTCAAGTATTGAGTCTATTGCACTGTTGACTATTTACAAAAGTATTGCACAAAAGGTATTGCACAGTGAGGTGAAGAGGCACTACAGCTTAGTTGTTCCCTCCTTTGTCCTCCTGTTTCCCCTCCCTCTCCCCTCCAGGGAGGAGTTAAACAGTCTGATGGCGTGTGGGACAAAGGAGTTTTTAAGTCTGTTAGTTCTTGTCTTTGGGAGAAGCAACCTGTCACTGAACAGACTCTTCTGGTTGTTAATGGCCGTGTGCAGAGGATGTCTGGCATTGTCCATAATGTCCATCAGTTTCTTTAATGTCCTTTTCTCTGCCACTGTCACCAGAGTGTCCAGCTTCATGCCGACCACAGAGCTATATGCAAATGCATATGAAAGAAAATAAGAAAAAGCACTTAAGCCCTAAAACATACAGTTAGAATGCATTAGCTAAAGGCATTTACAGAAAGTTGATATGCATTTTTCTTTTCTCATGAGGCTCTATTGATGCTATTCACTGTAGCAAACCACCACATACTGTCAGAATGACTCACAGTCCTGCAGTAGTTTATACTCCTTTCTATGGAGTCGGTTTTAGAACACCTACAGTGTGTGTAAATGTCAGCCAGTGAAGCATGAGTTTTTCCTTTTATGTTGAGGTTATTGCTCTTTGACTGCGAAAAAATGATCTCTAATAATATCTTCTTAAAACCCAGCATGGTAATGTGTTAGAGAAATCATCAGAATATTTTGAGCTCAAGTTTTGTACCAGATTGTGTTTCACTATTCTAGCAGGATGTAGATCTGTCACTCAGAGCCCTTTGATATGATTAAACAAATCTCAAAAATGTAACAAAATTTACAATCTGTACATCTTCATTTTCATCTTGTTAATGATTAGAGATGTGAAGGCAGATGTACAAAGATGAACTACATGACTCAGTGTCTAAAGGACTTTGAAGGTGTCTCACTGTTTAGGGCTCTGCTTTACCGGCATGCTGTTCTGTTGACGGAGCTGAAAAGTGATTTCAGCCTTCAGGAACAGCAAACATGGATCTCATCATGCGCAACCCACCCATTAGAGAAACTCCATTTTCCATGCCATGTTGCATGGCGGAACGAGAGATAAGTGTTGGGAGTTGAAGTGTTGAAGTGCGTGTGCTGGCAACACTCCCTCTTGCTCTCTCCCTTTCACTTTCTCGCTCTATTTCTCTCTTGAGAAAAGACACTCACACAATGTAGTTAATTAGGAAATGCTTTTATTGCTTTCTGGGACTCAGGTTCCTTTAATTAAGGAACACAGAAGTGCCTTTCACTGGAGGACGCATGCTTGATGAATAAGATAAGGGCTGGTTCCATGCGTTGATTGGACTGTTAGCGCCTAAATGACATTCCATCAGGCATTTTGAGTGTCGATGAAATGCCAGAATGACAGTAAGCATTTGGAATTGGGGGGGGAAAAAGGTTTTACTCTGTATATATTCAGTCTTGCTTCCGTTTGGGGGAAAATCCACATTTTTAGTTTTAGTTATTGTTATCGTTGTGATCTGCCAGCTTGTAATACAGACTTGTCACGTCTCTGACACTTCCATTACAATACTGTCTCCTTAGCTTACTTCCTGTTTGCATTTACACATGTAAGCTAGAAGTACCTGTTCAGATGCTAAAAAATACCACTATATATTCTAATAAGCTTCTAGCAAACTATAGAGCAGGGGTGGGAAACTCCAGGCCTCAAGGGTCGGTGTCCTGCAGGTTTTAGATATCACCCTGGGTCAACACACCTGAATCAAATGATTAATTCATTACCAAACTTCTGGAGAACGTCGAGAAATGTTGAGGTGGTAATTTAGCCATTTAAATGAGCTGTGTTGGATCAAGGACACATCTAAAACCTGCAGGACACCGGGCCATGAGGCCTGGAGTTCCCACGGTCCTGCTATAAAGGTACAACTTGCAAAAGATGTTTAATTTCTTTATATTTTGCTTAAAAAAGGGGGAAATAGGTGCAGTGATTTATTGAAACATCTGCAAGCATACATAGAAATACAGTATATAAGGCAAACGGTGAGTTTGTACTATTCTAACCAGTTTGAAAGTCAATATTTGGCATGATCACATTATGAATGCTTCTCAAAAGACATTCAAAGCTCTTCTTGGGTTGTTGGATGTCTTTTTTGTCCATTCTCTATTAAGATGATCTCACACTGCTTGGATAGCGTTGTTCCAGGGTCCGGGGAGACCAGTCCATGACTGATGGTGATGATGTTTTATTGCTCACTGATTATAGTTTGAAGCAGCAATCAAGCAGCAATTTATCTGGATCTGTTGCCACTTTTTTTCAGCCCAGTTCCATTAATTTGGCAAACCTTCTTCCAGTTTCTTGTCTGTGTCTGTTACATGTAGACACAACACTGGTTCATCCCTTTAGTTAGGTGGCTTTTTTAAGCTTAACAATGATCTATGAATCATTTAAGGGTCTTAACAACCAAACAAAACACAAAAACCTTTCTTCTGACAAAGGTAAAGTACAAGAAACTGAATGAAAACAAGAAATTCAGTCTGAACTTAAGAAAGCGTGGAGAACTATTCCTCAAGACCACTTTTAAAAATTACAGGAAAGTCTGGCTCCTTGGAGGCAAAGTATTGCTCAAAACCATTGCACTGTACTGTATTTCTCTTGAGATTTAATCATGCAGCATATCATGAAACATAAATGCCGCTGGTCCAGCTTTTCCAATTAGGCAGTCATTACAAAGGTGTGTTTTGGCATAAATGTAATATGAATGTTAAATTTTTAGGGGTAAACAAATCATTTATTCAGGTGTAATTGGAGAATTATTAAACAGCGCTCACTAGATTAAAAATGCTACAATGTGCACTTTTTACCATTGAGTAGTGCCAAATGGCTTAAGTTACTTACACTTTAAGCCCTTAATATAGTACAGTTAAGAGAAAAGTGAACGCAGGATGATTGCTGTGTGATTGGTATATACATACAAATGCTATGATCAATATACTAAGAAGATAAAGTAATCCCCTGATATGGTTAGGGTAAAGATAAAGGCTTAAGGGGTCGATTCAAACAATAATTGGGGCTGGGCTATTAGTCACATTTTTGTAAATTACACTAATAATATTATAAGAAAGAGGAAAGTACCCTTAACTGTGCATAAGCAATGCAAAAAAGATAAATTGTTGGGATATTACAGTGGGGCAAAAAAGTATTTAGTCAGCCACCGATTGTGCAAGTTCCCCCACCTAAAATGATGACAGAGGTCAGTAATTTGCACCAGAGGTACACTTCAACTGTGAGAGACAGAATGTGAAAAAAAATCCATGAATCCACATGGTAGGATTTGTAAAGAATTTATTCGTAAATTAGGGTGGAAAATAAGTATTTGGTCACCTCAAACAAGGAAAATCTCTGGCTCTCACAGACCTGTAACGTCTTCTGTAAGAAGCTTTTCTGTCCCCCACTCGTTACCTGTATGAATGGCACCTGTTTGAACTCATCATCTGTATAAAAGACACCTGTCCACAGCCTCAAACAGTCAGACCCCAAACTCCGCCATGGCCAAGACCAAAGAGCTTTCAAAGGACACCAGGAAAAGTATTGTAGACCTGCACCAGACTGGGAAGAGTGAATCTACAATAGGCAAGCAGCTTGGTGTGAAAAAATCAACTGTGGGAGCAATCATCAGAAAATGGAAGACATACAAGACCACTGATAATCTCCCACGATCTGGGGCTCCACGCAAGATCTCATCCCGTGGGGTCAAAATGATCATGAGAACGGTGAGCAAAGATCCCAGAACCACACGGGGGGACCTGGTGAATGACCTGCAGAGAGCTGGGACCAAAGTAACAAAGGTCACCATCAGTAACACACTACAACGGCAGGGAATCAAATCCCGCAGTGCCAGACGTGTTCCGCTGCTGAAGCCAGTGCATGTCCAGGCCCGTCTGAAGTTTGCCAGAGAGCACATGGATGATACAGCAGAGGATTGGGAGAATGTCATGTGGTCAGATGAAACCAAAGTAGAACTTTTTGGTATAAACTCAACTCGTCGTGTTTGGAGGAAGAAGAATACTGAGTTGCATCCCAAGAACACCAAACCTACTGTGAAGCATGGGGGTGGAAACATCATGCTATGGGGCTGTTTTTCTGCCAAGGGGACAGGACGACTGATCCGTGTTAAGGACAGAATGAATGGGGCCATGTATCGTGAGATTTTGAGCCAAAACCTCCTTCCATCAGTGAGAACTTTGAAGATGAAACGAGGCTGGGTCTTCCAACATGACAATGATCCAAAACACACCGCCCGGGCAACAAAGGATTGGCTCCATAAGAAGCATTTGAAAGTCCTGGAGTGGCCTAGCCAGTCTCCAGACCTCAACCCCATAGAAAATCTGTGGCGGGAGTTGAAAGTCCGTGTTGCTCGGCGACAGCCCCAAAACATCACTGCTCTCGAGAAGATCTGCATGGAGGAATGGGCCAAAATACCAGCTACTGTGTGTGCAAACCTGGGGCCCGTTCTTCGTACCTCGCTAAGTAGGTTAGCCGGATTAGATTGTTGACGATTTCGCGTGATCCTGGATCAGTCGGTTCCCCGAAGCTCATCCGGGACTTGCTGTCATAGCAACAGAGCCGTAAGCGTAAACCTGCTCGGGAGCAGGTTTACTTTATGTAAACAGGATTAGATCGCGGCCACGCAGGTATGTCCGCTTCATTTATACGAAAGCAACAGCGATATTTTTCCACTGTTTCACCATAAATAAATAACATCAATGTAACTAAAGATAATGCAGCACTTGATCCTTTTATTGATGTCACACAGATACATACAGGTCATTTCCTAAAAAAGGGAAATGTACTATTAACATTCTATTACATGTATGTGATTATTACAGATGTAATTCATATTTCAGAGTAGTAATTGTAAATTACTTCGTGTAATCAAGATGAGAGACCACGGCTATAAAAGCGAAGGTGGATTTGGGAAGCCTGTCGCAGCCATGTCCTGTCCGTATACGCGACCAACCCATTGCGGAAGGTGCAAGATTGATAAGGAGAGTCCTCAGAATTCAGCGTATATTGCGGGATAGACAGGATCCTTTAGCTCAGCGCGACAGTGTGCTCATAGAGAGATATCGATATTCCCGTGAGGGTATTATTTACTTAACCAACTTGTTGACGAGGGGGTGCAGGACCACCACCTGTCTTTTTTTCCTCTGCCCTTTTCTTGGTTGCTGTTATGAACAAACTAACAGAGTATTACAGGGCAGTATTACCTTGCCAAGAGACGCAAAGCAATCTAAGAGATAAATATTACCATTCTGTAGAATACTCCTGTATTCCACTTTTACTTGTTCCCATGTTCTTGTGGGTCCTGTTGTGGCTCTAATGTGAAAGGGGATATAATATAACATATTATAATATAATATAATGCCATATGATATTGGACAATATAGTGTCATATGATAGATCTACCCTACCGCCTACTGGTGTTGGCCAGAGGGGCCGATGGCGCGATATGGCAGCCTGGCTACAACCGTAGCTGCCTCCACCAGTGTGTGAATGTGGGAGTGAATGAATAGTGGTATCGTAAAGCGCTTTGGGTGCCTTGGAAAGCGCTATATAAACCCAATCCATTATTATTATTATTATTAAATTACCTACGAGTTTGATTTGTCAGCAACTTTCTGCCAGCCCTCTCTCCTTGCTTTTGCAGCCTTTGCAGTGTTCTCTTGCGTTTTAATTAAACTCTGAAACTCCTGAAATCCCTCACTCACGAGTTCTTGCTCTGCTGCCGGAAAATACCGAGCACGCCCCTTGGACATTTTCGCCGACCAATCAGCGGGTTGCCGATCAATGTTTCTACTATCGATGCGTAGCCCCTTTTACGACACCCAGTGATGTCACATTCCTGCGTCCAGCTGTAGTAATCGTCAACAGCAGGTGTGTTCGGGGAACCGGATTAGCGAGCTCACGGTTAGCGCGATGATTTGATCTTGGATGTGTCATTTGATCTTGGATGTAGTAAGCGACGTACGAAGAACGGGCCCCAGGTAAAGACCTATAGTAAACGTTTGACCTCTGTTATTGCCAACAAAGGTTATGTTACAAAGTATTGAGTTGTATTTTTGTTATTGACCAAATACTTAATACCACCCTGATTTACGAATAAATTCTTTACAAATCCTACCATGTGGATTCATGGATTTTTTTTTCACATTCTGTCTCTCACAGTTGAAGTGTACCTCTGGTGCAAATTACTGACCTCTGTCATCATTTTAGGTGGGGGAACTTGCACAATCGGTGGCTGACTAAATACTTTTTTGCCCCACTGTATATATAACAACATTACGTTTGCAGTGGTTGTGGATGCACCATTTAAACTCACTAGGAATACACCAGTCATTGCACATACACATATATAAAGAGAGAGGAGCAATAGAAATAAACTAGACTTTTTAAACAGTGACTAAGATACAGCGAGTTCACACTTACCAGCCAGAAAACTTCATGCACACGTTCACGAAAGCAGTCATGAGCTGCAAGAATGTGGAAGAGCCAAACAGTGTTTTAGCTCCTATTTTAGACTAACTCGTAACTTGCACTAATTTTCATTCTCTCCCTCCCGCTTTCATCATTTCTTTTTATCTTATCAACGTCTCTGATATTTCCTGCTTCCCGTTACTTTCCTTACAGAGAGGGAGAGATGTCTTTAGCATGTGCACTTGTGTGGAGACCACAGTGAGAGGACACAGTCTGTGGCCAAGTGAGCTGCGCGTGATGCGTGGATTTCTTTGCGATCCATTGATTCTTCACAGCGTGCCACAATGCTACCCCCCAGGTCACGGGGGAGTATCCCACTTCTCCCAGTCGGCCAGCTCAGCCATGGTTACTGCCCATAGTTGGGTATTGTGGGCCTCTCAACTGGGTGTGGTTTTCAGAGTATGCTCTCTTCACGAGTGATGTGTAATTAATTCCTTTGAATCTTCTTGCTTCATAAATATAACAAGACTGACAAACTCCCAATAAAAATCAGCCTTGTGTGTCTAAGGAGTGAGAAAGCGAACACTTCCCGGCTCAAGAGTTTATTCTGTGCACGGTGTCAAGTTTGTAAAGGAAATACTCCTGGTTTTATTTGGCTCATTGTAAACGAGGCCTATCCAGTTTCACCTCCATTACCACGCTGCTCCAAGGCAAGGCCAAAGCTGTAGATCCCGAAGTTATTTTAGAGCATCACTCACTGTTTTTCCTTGGAGGAGAGTGCTTATTGATTTTGTCAAAAGAATCGATTTCTTTTCCTCCTCTCTCCCTTTCTCCCCCCTCCCCCTTGGACCTCAGCAAAGGAACTGCAGCTGAATGTTGGTGAGCAAAACCCCAGAGAGAGTTTGTAATAGGGTTTTCCATTTTGATGGGTCATTCTGGAGTTTTTCCAGATAAAGTCTTCAAAGGGCTGACTGATGTTTTCTATTATTTTGTAGGATTTAAGAGAATGGCAAGTATTATATCTGTCTGGTGCCCCCCCCAAATTCCTTTCTTATATTCGGTTGTATGGATGGGTTTTGTGACCTCTTGGTGGTGTTGAACGCTTAAGGTGTGGAGAACAGCAGCAAGAACAGAACGGGCATCAGTGACAACAGATATGACTTAGGTCAGAGGTTAAGTGGGAGTGGGTTGCAAAGCAGCTTACAGATGTGTAGCAACTGTATTTGTTGTAAAGATGAGCCCATCTGCCCTGATTGCAGCTGAGCTTGGCTTTGTGGCCGGCCTGAATTAACACAGAAAATTTGCTCCTTAAACAGTTTGTTATTGCTCAGTGTTAAAATGAGGAGTGGGCTGCCAGGTGTTTGGTATCTGCTGAGTAGAGTCAAGGAGCAGTGATTGTGACAGCTGAACAGGGAAGTCTGTTGTGAGGCTTCTCATAATTTTCATTGCATCTGGGCTGCTGTCCCTCCGGTGCTTAAAAACCGCCCACTTCTCCTTCAATCGTTATGTTTGTGTGGTGTACACTGTATCCCTGTGTGTCCGCACCAGGCAGCGCCAGCTGACTGCTGGCTATAGTTGAGATAGGTGTCAACGTGTTTGCAGCTTGCTGTCACTGTGCTGTTGAGCCGAGCGTCTGACAGTGTGACAGTGTTGATTGCTGCTTGTCCAATTTCTCCAGTCAGGCTTATAGTGCAGGCCAGTAGCATATGGTGGAGTGAAAAGTAACGACTCGTATGTCACCACAGTGAAAGTGCATTTTGTTTTGTTTTTTGTCCTGTTAGGAACCGTTTTAATCATAACTGAACAACAGTAGCTGCACGTGTGCTGTGAAGAAATCACTTTTTCAAAGGGAGTTTTAAGGGACAAACTCAAAACTCTCGATTCCAAACTTTTAACTTGCATAAAGATTATTAGGTGATACTAAATTAATTAAGTTTCTGTTGTTGCTCCTGCTGGTTTTCTTTTGTTATTTTACTCTAATTCTGCTGCCATAATCAGATCTAGGCGATATGTAATCACTAATTAGTGATTAAACTAGTAACTGCCAAGAAGTGCTCACGGAAGTGTGACGTAAAAGTATTATTTTAAATACTTTGCCCAACATGAAACTTTCAAAATAGTCTTGATGAACCATCCAGAAGCACCACTGAGGATCAGAGCTGCTCAAGTGGTGGAAACAGACTCATAAACAACGTCAAATCTCAGTGATTAGATACAAAAAATAGCATTTTTTTGGTCTTTTGTCTTTCTTCTCCAAAACAGTGTTTTTACTTCACTACTTTTTTTATGATGCATGTAATATTATCATGCTGTTTTTGTTTTTGTCTAGTGTTAACATTTGATCTGAACAGAACAGTGGTGGTTGCTGACTCAAAAACGTGGAAAATCATCGTGTTTTTTACACTAATTGGCTACTTTTTGTTATGTTTTTGTATTTTCACACTAACAAGATGCGAAGCAGCATCAACTATATAAAAAATAGGAAAAACAAAAGCAGCAAAATTGAGAATTATTCCTATTCAATGTGTTATTTCTATAGGGACATTTTAGGTAGCACGTTTACATAAACAGATGTTACAGTAGAGGTTACATGTGGGAGGATGAACATCTGCTTTAACTTTATGGATCAGCTTCTGGTTTAAAGTTAATTTACTTTAAAATAATTAACACTAACACTGAGCTGTTATTGTTTTATTTAATTCAGCACAGATGCAGTAAATAAGATGTTCCTCTGGTGTGTCGTCAGCCCTGTTCGTGTCTCTAAATTACAATTAAGAATTTGATTCGGATAAACTAATCTAATATCAGGATAAAAATCCCAAATTATGCAAAAAAGAATCAAACAAGCAATGGCACATGTAATAAAATAAACTTTATTATTCCTGCTGGTACAAACATTAGGGTCAATGGAACCATTGATGGACTATTATACTGTTTTCATAGTGGGATAGACTAATAATAATAATGATAATAATAATAATATAGCATTTTTCTTTCTTTCTTTTTCTTTTGAAAAGGTCAAAATTAGTCCATTGTAAATTTGACTTGCAGGTGAAAAAACAATAACAACTTTAAACTAAAAAGGAAGACAGCCTGGTCCAAAAAGTTATTCTCCAGCTTTTTATCTTAAAAATGTTCAGGTTTAATGTAACCACTGAGATTAGGCTCAGCAGGTTTCCCTCGGAGGAAAGTTTCTGTCTAAACCTGCAGTGTTTCTGGGGAAAATTTAAAAGGAAACCCAAAGCCTTAAATCCAAACACAAAAGATCAATTAAATTTTTTAAAGGTAATATGAAAGCTTAGAGCATGAGAACAATGTGAAAGCAAACCCCTCGCCACCCCGTGAACCCGTTTGGTTTTACTGCATCAGTGGATTGTCATGGTCACACCTCTGCTAATGCCTCTCCGGCACACCCTGCCAATTCACCACAGCTCTCGCTCCAAAGCAAGTTCTGTGTTGCCGGTGATTACCGTGAAAGTGTCAGCTGTCTGAGAATCTTTTGTTTAAATGGCAAGTGGAAAATGCCAACATCTGTTACTTCCACTAAATTGGCTGAAGCCGTTCAGTCAGGTCCGATCTTTAGGAGTCTTGACACTTTTTGATGGACTTAGTGCTGATCTGTTGTACCAACTCTGTAGTCACACACGCTTTTCCTGCTTTTATCTCACCTGTAATTTGGTACAATCTCTACTTTTCAGGTCTTTGGTTCAGAGTGTTCACTGAAATGTTTTTCACTTGCCTCCAAGATTCACTCCTACTTCTGAACATCTCTTTGTTGTTTGTCCTTCTCACAGTGCCATCGTGGGCCATCGTCTCGATTGCCTTTGTGGCCATCATCCTGGTGTTAGCTTGCTGCTTCTGTGTCTGCAAAAAATGGATATTCAAGAAGAAAAACAAAAAGAAGGGCAAAGACAAGGGCAAAAATGCCATCAACATGAAGGACGTCATAGATGGGGCCAAAACCGAGGTAACGACTTTTTTAACTTTTGTTATTAAAATTCTGAAAAATTACCATCCCCACAATCCTAATTGAATAGGAAGCTTAATGCCAAAATATTTGATGCTGTGTTTGAAATATATATTTTTTTTTTTTCTTACAATTTTAGGAAATCTGATTCTGTATGATTACAAATTAGTTCACCAAATTGATTTGTTAAGAGAACATTTTCAACTATATACACAGTTTCCACGTAACATCATAGTATCATAGTAGCGCCCACCTGGATGGCAAAACCAGACTTTTTTCCCTGCTGTCTTCTAGCTGTTTCCACCCAAATATAAGTTTGGTTTTTTTTATTGGATCCAGGAGTGACTCAGTTTGTTTACAGGGGCTAGAAAAGCTAACAGTACAACACGGATTCCAACCACATTCAATCCTTCTTGTCCAGCAGGTTGTGCCTTTTAAACATAGTACGCTAAATTTCCAGTGATATATTTTAATCTTGAGCTCTACTGCCATAGCTTGGCATGATTTACATTTAAGAATAATCCTTCTTTAACCAATGTTCACAGTTCGGGATGTGTTCCTGACATCCCCTTCCTGTCTTTAGTCACTATACAGAGCTAAGAGTAGAAGAAAACTGTCTGAAACGGAGGCCATAGGGATTACGTGTATATATTATGACCTGGTTTAGTAACACTCACTATAGTTTTGCCAATGAAGCAATAAATTCTATTCTATTCTTTCAATAATAATAATAATAATGACAACATCGGAGAGCTCACGGTGCTTTATATCGTGAGGTAAAGACTCTACAATGACACAGTGATTTTCACCTCTCAAGCAATTTTTTTTACGTCCAGCAAGTCCACCAGGGCCCTGTTACATAAATTTTGTGTGAATTTACCTGAGAAGTATTTAACAGCTACACCTGTGCCTAATTAAACAGCCTTTAAGCTGACTCGAAAGAAGTAAAACAGAGAGTGTTCGCAACTGAGAATAAACCAGCCTTCGAACAGCAGAACAGTTTGCCCCTCTACATCAAAAATCTAAACACGGCAGTCTAAGGAGAAGGACTCTCCTTACGATAGATTTAAACCATTGCCACTGTTTTTAGCAACTATTTGTGGCTTGAAACTGATGGAATATCGACATTTTATGCTGCAATTTTTTGGATTTTCATGTGTTTTGCCATCCAGGACTGTGCAGCAGTTACGTGACTAATAACAGTGAATAGCTCTCAATAAGTTGCATTTTTTGGTGCAAGAGCTGCTACTGTACCACATATATTTTCTGTGTGTTATGTGTTTATTGCAGCCAAAGAGTTGCATTCAGCCTTTTTTTTTTACTAAAGGAAATTAAAGTCACTTAAGGTGGCTTCAGATTTAAGAGAACCTTTTAGTCTCTTTTGTTTCTCCTGCTTATAATTTTTGTGCTTTTCATTCATTCTTTGAATATTTTTTATGGTTTTGGTCATATGAGGACCTGCTCACTTGTTGAAGAGTGTGAGTAACGTTTGCTGTGTAATGAAGTGGTATCCACCCAGAGAAATGACGTCACCAAATGATACACAAATGGCGAAACTCTTACTTTTCAACTGCACAGAACGAGGAAACGGTGACACGCTAACACTTGATATGGAGTTAGCACACTAATTGCACCAGCAGAGCGTCGTTTCACTCGGTGGAATCGTGCACACAGTGTGTTTAATTTGCTGCAACACCCTTGCTGTCGGACCCACGTAGACGGAAACCACTGACATTGTTTTCTTAGTTCATTTGACTGACTTCTTTTTTGAAAAAGAGCTAATTATAACTTAAATGTTAAGGAGTCTTTTATTTTCTTAGATAATAGTGAAGTGCGGAAAACTTTATTAACCACCAAGGTCATTCAATCCGACGCAGCGCTGCAGCATGTTAGATTACAAGAGTTTTCATTAATGTCCAATAGTCTTCCCGTCTTTGCACCATCCAGCTTTTAAAATTATAACTAAAGAGGCTTTAATCAAAATAAAAGACATCAGTTACTGGACACCCTAATAGCTAATCTCTGAGATTGGTGAATCTGCCACTTTCGAGGCAGGCGGTCATTTCTCCTGGTGTGCCCAGACTCTGGTGTGTTAACTCCTGTGTGTGGTTGTTTTAATTTGTGTTTCTTCCTTCTATGTCCTCCTTATCTGTGTTGTGTCTGATGACTGTTCGGGATGGTCACTGGCGGTAGGTTCCTAATTGCTGTTGGATCTTCTTAAGCCTGCTGCTCTGACGTTTTTTTTGTAGCCTCTTGAAAACAACTACTACTCCCATAGAACCAAATATATGTAACTATGCATACAGTACATGTATATCGACTGCATATATGTGTGTACAAGCTGCATATGCACATATATATGTATGAAAGAAACACTGGGTGCGCATTGATAAGGTTGAACCACACTGATCCTCGTGCCAAGCTAAAGTCTCCTGCCTTTTGAATCTTTCATTTGCATTTCAAACGAGTGGTGGCAAGCAAACTAGAATGATTGAGAGGCTCTACAAGTAAAAGCTCTTTTGAAGCTTAGTGATGAAAAGGAAGCTTCACAGCATCTGCAACCACATCTGTCAACCCAGGTGTAGCAATGTCGCACACAAGTTGGTTTAAAGGAAACACTTTCGTTAAATTAGGGAATATTATTTCCTCAATCATTTTACCCGCTTCTCTTTTTCTGTCTTTAAAAAAAGAAAGAAAAAAAAAAGGCCCCAACTGGATTTGCTCACCAAAGACAGAGACCAGGTGGCTCAGTGGCAAATTTTAAAACCAATCAGTGTTGTTCAGCCTTTTGCTTTCACAACTTGACAAACTGGAGCAGGGAGGTACATTACAACCCCTTTAACCAACATCTACCCACCCACCGCTGGCATGATGCTTCTAGCTACCATCGGCGTAGGGGGTAACATTCAACCTTTAGGGCTATGATGACAATGCGACTGTATGTTTGAGGATGTAACCAAACTTTGGGAATGGGGACTCACATAAGAGCACTGTTTTGTACAACAGAGAATGCTCTGCATGCCTAGTGAAAGAGACTTCTTGGAAGGCAACTTTTGATGCTGAATGAATGACCTTGAGACCTAGTCTTTGCCTCTTCAATCGCATGTTGTTCTTATAACAAACTCCTCCACCCCCCACACCCCCTTCACTATCACCAGAGCCACCACCTGCTGTCCTCACCTCAGTGTCAGTCTAGGAAAGGGCAACTTCACTTCTCACTCTCTGCCACTTCGGACAGTTCCCAGTTGATATGTGTTTTTGCCAGAGACTTGATCTGCCTGAAATAACATCAAGGGAATTGTCTTACTATGATCTTTTCTAGAGGCATCTCTTTCTTTCTCTCTGTCTGCCTCTTTTTATCATCTCTCTCTAATTTCTCTCCACCCTCCACCCTTCTTCTTCCACTAATGCCTGCCCATTCTCATTTCTGGCGCCATCATTTGATCTTTCCCCCCCTTCAGACTGAAAAACCCAGAGATTGATAGAAAAGCACCATCGGGGGACCAGGCCCGGGGTTTTAGTGCATCACACAGCATGTCCTGGTGTTAACTGCTATGGTGTTTTAGTGCTTGCTCCCCCCCCCCCTCCCCTCTCCCTTGTATACCATAAAACAAGTGGGAGCTTTTACAGGAGTAGGTCCGGTGGCAGGACCTGGGCGGGGAATGGCTGGCAGGGTGCTAGCACCAGCGGCAAACAGGCGACACTGACTCTTGGTGGGTGTCTCCTTCAGGCCTTGAAGGATGAGGAGGATGCGGAGACAGGGCTGACTGAAACGGAGAAAGAGGCAGAGCCCAAGGAGGACCAGAAACTGGGCAAATTACAGTACTCCCTGGATTACAATTTCACAGAGAATACGGTAAGGATCTGTTCTCCAAATCTCCCTCAGTGTGTGTCGTTGTTGAGAAAGATCCTTCATTGTAAGTATGGCCACACCCAGCCTCTGAGGTCCAAGTTTGCATCTCTCCAGAGAATAAACAGGACCCAAACCAGGTTTTGCACAACATTTTCCTCTCATAGTTGCTTGATCATTGAAGCTTGAGAGCAATCTCACAGGGATATATCATGGTGGTCGAGTTTGTGCATTTGCCATGGAGCCTGGTAAAGATACAGTATACTATTGGGATTTAGTTTGTCTCTGTATTTGTTTCTTTCTTTCTACTTGATTGAATACAGCCCCTGCAGATATCCATCTGCTTTATTTTTTCCCAGCGACTGAGTTTTAAAAAGCAGAATGAGGAAGCACATCAACTTCCTGGTGCCAGATGTTGCGTGACAGATAATAGATGCGGTGCATGAACACACTGTCCCTCACTAGGCTAGCTAACTCCCCATTTTAAGCAGAAGATTAGCTGGTAACACACAATGCTCCTCTACACGCCAGTGTTGGAACCTCTACCTTTTTCACAAAAAATGCTCGCCCAGATCTTACGTGTCTCTCTGGTTTGTATTCAACAATTGTTTGTGTTAAAATTGTGAAATATTCATCAATTCACAGATTACAAAAGACAGTAATGGTGCTAATATAATTATGTTGTGCAGATGCTATTTGTGTTCAGTCAACCAGCCCCTTATTTCTGTTAGAGAAGCAGTCATTTCATAAAAGAGGGATATTATGTGGACAATATTGCTTTTCACAGAGTTGATCTGTCATGTAGCGGGAGGCGCTGACAGGTCTCTATGAGGTTCTTGATTACACAGGTAATAAGCTCCACAGTGGAGCTCAAGCGTAATGAATGGATGACAGTTTTTACATTTTGTGACGGTGACCTGAGAAAAGCCGGGCTCGACTCACTGCCGGTGAAACTCACAACAGGCAGAGCTAAAAACCTGAGGGGAGGCGGCAGTTTATCTGACCCACTTTTAGCCCCACGAGGGACACAGTGCAGAGGCACAGTGGCCTTCAGGATTTTGTATTATTTATTTTTTTTGCCAGGCAATCAACATGAGTACCAAAAAACTGCCCTGGGAGAACTGGTACGGGTGATTGGCTAAATGCTGTGTGTGAAATTCCTGTTATTACTGGCATATTGCTTTTAGATTAGATTAGATTAGATAGAACTTTATTAATCCCTCGGGTGGGTTCCTCTGGGAAATTCGATTTCCAAAAAAGCACAGCACCGACAGAAGTTACAGAGTTACAGAATATTATATATATATAAATATATAATACACACACACACACACACACACACACACACACACACACACACATATATATATATATAAATACAGAGACAATATAAATAAAATATACGAAGGGGATAAATAGAATAAATAGGAATAAAAATAAAAATACAAGTGAATTGCACATTTCAAGTATTGAGTCTATTGCACCGTTGACTATTTACAAAAGTATTGCAAAAGGTATTGCACAGTGAGGTGAAGAGGCACTACAGCTTAGTTGTTCCCCCCTCCTTTGTCCTCCCTCTCCCCTCCAGGGAGGAGTTAAACAGTCTGATGGCGTGTGGGACAAAGGAGTTTTTAAGTCTGTTAGTTCTTGTCTTTGGGAGAAGCAACCTGTCACTGAACAGACTCTTCTGGTTGTTAATGGCCGTGTGCAGAGGATGCCTGGCATTGTCCATAATGTCCATCAGTTTCTTTAATGTCCTTTTCTCTGCCACTGTCACCAGAGTGTCCAGCTTCATGCCGACCACAGAGCTAGCCCTCCTGATCAGTTTCTCCAGCCTGGATGAGTCCTTCTTTGCTGTGCTGCTCCCCCAGCACACCACAGCATAGAAAAGTACTCCAGCAACCACCGACTGGTAAAACATCCTCAGGAGCTTCCTGCAGATGTTAAAAGACCTCAGCCTCCTGAGGAAGTACAGTCGGCTTTGGGCTTTTTTATACAGGTGCTCTGTGTTGCATGACCAGTCCAGTTTATTGTCCACCCACAGCCCGAGGTACTTGTACTTGTTGACCACCTCCACCTCCTCCCCCTCTATCTGAACCGGCAGTGGACCTGCTCTAGACCTCCCGAAGTCCACAACCAGTTCCTTAGTCTTTGAGGTGTTGAGTTGCAGGTGGTTTGTGTGACTCCATGCGACAAAGTTCCTCACCAGACTTCTGTACTCCTCTTCCTGATCATCCCAGATACACCCCATGATGGCTGTGTCGTCTGCAAACTTCTGAATGTGGCATAATTCAGAGTTGTAGCAGAAGTCAGAGGTGTACAGGGTGAAGAGAAGAGGGGACAGCACAGTTCCCTGTGGTGCTCCTGTGCTGCTGACCACTGTGTCAGACGTGATGTCCTTCAGCCTGACGTACTGTGGTCTGTCGGTGAGGTAGTCGGAGATCCAAGCCACCAGGCAGGGGTCCACCTCCATCCTGTTCAGTTTTTCTTGAAGCATACAGGGCCGGATGGTATTAAAGGCACTGGAAAAGTCAAGAAACAGGATCCTGACCGTGCCTTTTCCCCCATCCAGGTGTGAGTGGGCTCTGTGTAGGAGGTACAGGATGGCATCCTCCACTCCGACACCCACCTTGTATGCAAACTGTAGTGGGTCCTGGGCATGTTGTACCTGTGGTCGGAGGAGGTTGAGGAAGAGCCGCTCTAGAGTCTTCATAAGATGTGACGTCAGTGCCACCGGTCGGAAGTCATTCAGCTCATTGGGCCGGTTCTTTTTGGGGACTGGGACGATGCAGGATGTCTTCCATAGGGCGGGCACTCTCCCCAGTCGCAGACTGAGGTTGAAGACTCGTTGTAGCGGCTCCCCAAGTTCAGCAGCACACGCCTTTAGCATCCTAGGACACACCTTGTCTGGGCCTGCTGCCTTTCTGGGGCGAAGCTTCCTCAGTTGTCTCCTGACCTGATCCACTGTGACACTGGGAGATGTTTGGGAGGAGGGGAGGGGGGGAGATGTCTTGCTGCTGAGAGAGGGATTGGAGGAGGGGGGTGTCATGGTGTCAGGAAGGGGGGGAAGCGAGGGAGGTAGGAGAGTGGGGATTGGACTCTGTAGTGAAGGTGAGGGTGGGGGGGTTGTGGGCTGGTCAAACCTGTTGAAGAAGTTGTTAAGTTCGTTTGCCTTCTCCACAGAGAAGGCAAACACAAGAAGCATCTAGTTTTGGGATAGTTTGTAGTTACGCAGGCAGCAGTTTCATTTGATATGTGGGTGGGTGGTGGGGGTTCAAAAAGTAAAATCAAAATTACCGTCTGAAGAGGCTGAAAGCAGGGATTTTAAAAGGTAACCTTGCCATAGAAAGATGGGTTCACCTACCTACAAGCCACCACCACCATCTTTCTCTTCACAGTGGGGACAAAATCATGCAAATTAACACACAAATACCCTTAAATGTGCAAAATAAATAAATAAACACAATTTACAGAAAACAGTTATTGCACAGAGTTCAGATAAAACAGGGAACAAGAACAAAAGTGGTGATCCTCAGGGGGTTTCAATCAAGAGATACATCAATTTTCTAATGTATAGATTGTTTTTAGAGTCTTATCATAAGAATACATTTCACTGTATCTATGTACGCATACGTACATAGAGAAATGGGAAGTTACAGATTCTTAAAAGTGCATCTATTTGTGCAGAAATGACAAAAAAAACAAGACAAAAAAACGCTCTTTTATTACTTTAAGATCACTGAATACAAAATTTATTACGTAAAATTTTAGAAAAAATGAAACCTGCTCTCAGTGAATTTTTTCCTATTGGGCCTGCATGAATTGTAATAGCATAAAAAAATCTATTTGTTGTCTTTTGAAGTCTGTTAAATTTCAGGGGCCCTTAGAGTGGGAAAAAAAAACAGTCAACACAACACAAAAAGACTTCATAATGTCTGCACTGAACTGAGTGGACAGGAATAATTGAAAATTGGATCGCTTATTAGAAAATGTAGAACAATGGTGTAAAGTGAAGGTGGGGCAATCCCCACCCCAAACGCATCTGGCAGTCTTGGTTAGAAATAAGTATGAAGGTAGTAATTGTCACCTCCAATGTCACATATGGAAAAAACACAGTTTGCATCATATGGATTGATGCTATATTTTTAAGCCATTATCATTTTGTCGCTATATCTTCCAGGCAGGAGGAAAAGAAGAAAACCGCAGAGGAGGGTCATGGATGTAGTGAAGGAGGGCATGCAGAGGGCTGGTGTGGTGGCGATATCTGTGGCAATATGTTAAAACTGAAGTTTTATATACTCGAGCATAATTTCTCGTAACACTTATGGAGTTAGTGAAAGAACAGGGTCCTTTCTGCAGGAGAAAATCTTTCAGGAGATACATATGAAAATTAGAAATATAAGTACAGTTGTTATGGAGGTAAGTAAAAATTCAGCACACTTCTAACAGCAGGCAACAGCAATCCTCCTATCATGAGTTTGCTTTATACACCCCCTGCATGGATAAGTGAACAGGGGGGATATCTACACTAGCTGCCAAGCTACCCATGAAGTATGTAGGTTTTCCTTGAGGCCTTTGCACCTTAGTCCAGTATCAACCTTTTGTGTGGCAAAAGGCTTTAAATAGTGAATGATATTCACTTTGTTTTTTAGGTTCACAGTCAGATTTGTATTCTGCTGGAGCCTTGGGTATAACGAGTCAAATATGTGCAGCAGGGATGTCAAACCACATACAGCCTACTATCATCTTAAGTAGGAGCAGTTAAAGTCTAATTTCTGTCCATGTAGAGACATTTGACCACACATTTAATCCTGAGATATCCCAACTTAAGGAAATAAGTCTAATTTCAGCAGTATGTCATCTGCATAATAAGGAAATGCGTCGGTAGGAAATGAAGTAAATCTTAGAGCACAAATATTTGGGATTAATTTGAAAGGGTGTTTTTTGTCGATTCACAGAAAAGTCTGTAGAGAAAAAGAATTTCACAGTAAGTTTCTATATTAGATATTTTTTAAAAAGACAACTTTTATTTCATTTAATTAAATAAATTGTTAAAGTAGGAAAAGCATAAAAACATAAAAATACAAATTTTTACAAATAAATAATGTATGCCCTTAAAATTTTCCAACAATTGTTCCAGTGGCCCCTGGGCCTTATGTTTGGGGGGAAGCACACTACTACTACTACCAGCCAGTCAGTTTATTGGATTGTGAGTAATGCTGTTGCTATGTTTACGAACCCCAAATGTCCTGTGCTAGTGGAGTTGTTTGCCTCCGGAAACAAAATGTCATCAGTAAGCTTCACAGACAACTCTGACTAATTTGTCACAGATATTCAAAAATCTGCTTCTCCTTTAAGATACCGCCGTAAGCGCTAATAACTAATTAATTGTATGTGTTTCAAATGTTCCCCAGTGACCTAAAACTCTGTCAGTAAATGTTCCACCCTGCCAAGAAAAAGAAGGAATCACTGGTGTGTCTGTGTATACAAAACTGAGGCAAGGAGATCAGGCTGAGTGGGATAAGACTTGCAGATTAATGTCAAGTCCTCGTGGCAAAAAGAATCTCAGCTTTGTTTCTGTCTGTTAACCACCACAAATGGCTGCTGCCCCTGGTGTTGATGACACTGGGTTTATACACTAATGAGACGAAAGGTTTTGTAAAAGATCCAAATCATTTATGGAGAGGCGGCACGGCTACATGAGGCAAATACACAGCAAATGAACCACAAAGAGCCCTCTAAGCACAGCAGGGAGAGAATTAGAATGTCATTCCTACTTTCAACATCATTACCATATTCATTGCTCTTCTTTGCAGGTTAAGAGCAGGCATACGGCATTGTGTCCAGTTAGGAAATCGTTCATATTATTGGGTTTTTATTATTTATTTCAGAATACCCCCCAATCAGTTCATTTCCAGAATAACACACAAAGCCACTGCACATTGGCGGACTATTTTTCAGGACGGCAAATCCGTCTCAGGCTTCTTTGGAAGTGTGTGCATGTGTGTGGAGTCCCAGCACAGGCATTATGCACTGGGACAAAACCCTCCGAAGATCAGGTGCCAAGAGCTGAATCACCATCCTGTGCCCATTCTGGTCATCTGCTCACTGGACTGAAGAGTAACATATAAACAAAAGGGGGTTAATACCAGCAGCCGTTTGCTGTGAGAGGGCTAGAGTCCCATAGTTAAATAGAAAAGCCCACACAGATGTGCAAACACATAGCCACTGTTATTTTGCTTTATCGCAGAGGTGTAATGGTTAGTCAGATGTTTAAATTTTGGCTGTCATCAGGCTGGTGTTTTGGAGCCATAATTCTTAGCAGGCTGTTTTTAAAAACTTTATTGGAACAATGCACAGAGGTAACTGCTAAATTATTTTTAGATAATGCTCCAAAAGGCACCACTAACCAAAAAACCAAATGTATAATGTAATGATTTAAATTATTGTAGGTAAGGTTTAACAGCAATTCGCTACTGTGCATAGTAACGTGGGTTGTATTGAGAGGAGGCGGCAGAAACACTTAGCAGGACAGTCACAAACAACGACCACACTGGTACTGGGAATTCTATAGTGCTTGTACTTTAATACACACTCTCTTCACCAACCTTACAAGGCCTGGGTGAACGGCTGCTGTCTTATCATAAATGAACTGCAGTGTTTCTACAACCCGTAACTCTACCTTGAGTTATTGAGGTGAAATTTTAAGGTCCATCTCAGGCCACGTGTTCACATGCAAGCACGCTTCTCCCATACTCTAACAGAGGGCAGTGGTGCATCCTTGTGAAATCACTAACCCTTAATTTAGGTTGTCTTGAAGAGACACCACACAATTGTGACTGTTACAGCATCCGAAGAGGCAGTCAAAGCAGTCAATCAAAAAGGCGACAACTCAAAGCTTTAAGCCTTACACCTGTTGTACAGTTGTTATGAAGGGAGAAACTATCCATACACACCTCAGCTGTTGTTGTACTGGGCTGTAAACATGTTTTTTTATTGCTGTTAAGTTTGCTTCTTTAACCTGAGAGTCTATAATGATGGGTTTGACTTGCTATTGGTGCTAGCCTGAAGTAGCGACTCGGTTAGCTGTATTTGTCCATATGATCTAAATGTCAAGTTTGAGAGAAGTGCAGCAAGTTGGTGGATGGTAAACAAAGAGAGAACAGAATTGTTATGCTACAGTGAAGCTAGGGAAAACAACCATATGCAATGAATTTGACAGGGCCTGCAGCCACTCACAGTCAGCTGCTGTTTTCAAAGCAACTTTGGGGCATCAAGAAGGTGATAAAACGGCAATGAGATTTAGTGACATGAGTCTGCTATCAGTTTGGTGGTCAATTTGGGAATCATACTAATACGCCATTAATTGTGATATATTGGGAAAAATTGAAAATCAGCTGCCGTCTACATACAGAGAAAATCATATTTACCAGAAATGTCCATTAACTTCTGAAATTTCTCCATAAATTCAATTCAATTCAATTTTATTTATACAGCACCAAATCACAACAATAGTCGCCTCAATGAGCTTTATATTGTAAGGTAGACCCTACAATAATACATAAAGAGAAAAACCCAACAATCATATGACCCCTATGAGCAAGCACTTTGGCGACAGTGGGAAGGAAAAACTCCCTTTTAGCAGGAAGAAACCTCCTGTAATAACATGCTAATGACATGCATCTATGTTTCTTGAAAGCCACAAGGAAAATAACATTGTTTATTAATGATTCACTTTTTATTTACCCTTTTAAAACTAGAACACTAACTGTAGTATGCATACATGATTACAGACACGAAAGAGATAATGCAAGATTTTCAGCTTTTCTATATTTAAAGTGCTTTTTCCATTAATTCTACCTTGTTAGTTGGGGAAAACAAATATTTAAAGACATCACCTTCAACGCCAGAGTAGCTGTCTTCGAGGTGTGGTTTTAAACAGTGGGATTTTTAATGAGCTTTGAAAAAAAACAACTCTTGTCAGTCTGTTCTGTAGACATGGAGTGTCATACAGGATTGGAAAAGGTACAATTAGCAGAAGCAGCAAAGTGCCCATCAACATTTCCAGCCACGTCCCGCTCGTATCTCTTCTCGAGCGTCGGTGCCTCTCCCAGTAAAGATGGTGTGACATGCTGTGTCTCCCACTGACTGTGCTGATGGATGGGTGGAAATCAGCAGGACAGCGCGGGAGGATAAATTGCTACACTTAAAATCCAAGTGCCGCTTCACAGCACTACAGTGCACAACATGGTTCCATTTAGGTTAAGGTAAATGACGCCAAGTCACAGTAATAACTGGTGTGTTTTTGGAAATGTCATGAAAATGTTGTGCATAACCTGGTGAACAGCAATCAAAGCAGTCCCAAACTTTCCACTGTGTATTTGTTTAATATTTGCTGCTGTCATGTAAAATGTCTGTTAATGTGAGTATTTGTGCTTTAACCTTTTTGACTCTTACTACTGTCCTTATGCAAATATGGAGCAAGTAATGGTACAGATGTCATTCTGACCTAAACCTGTGCAATAATCATGTTTTATTGAATTATCAATGAATAAATATTGTATCTAGAACATTAAATACAAATAAGTGTGAAGCTTTTTAGCTCATTGTACTGTTGGGTATGTCAACATTTTGTAGAGTAAAAGCTGTTTTTAAGGGAGAAATATTCTCATTAGTTATAGTTAGTTAATTCTCATCAAGTTATACATACATAATGTGTGGAGGCAAGCAGACAGTTTTTAAAGCTAAAGTATATTTTGCATCTGTGACATACATTAGACCTGCACATCCTCACTTGATGTATGAGCCGGCCCATTTATGTTCTGAGAAAAGTGAAAAGTCTGTGACTGTCTGCATACACGGAGATTCATTTTAACTGCTTGCATTCAGAGTCTAGCCAGAACTTTATGGATTTGAAAAACAAATTCAGAAATAGTGGCGTAGTTGTCACAGGACTGCAATGTAACTGCACAGAGGCGTTCAGCTTCTTTTTACATAGAAATATAATCAGAATACAACCAATTAGCAACCAGTTGAGTCAAGTCCCCTATTGCAAAAAGACATGTCACAGACAAGCTAATCTGGATTAATTGCAGAGCTGTAATTAGTCTCATATATAAATAAGACGTCAGTTATCTGTTAATCTTCGCCAGTCTGTTTGAGTCTGATTGTTGGGAGACAGGTTAACTCCCAACAGGCAACCTGTGCGGTCGTTTTATGATGGTGTTACACGCTCAACCTCTGGGTGACGAGTTGGTGACTGTAACTTCTTGCAATCTGTCTCCAACAGCAATGAAAAATGTTTTTAAAATCAATCACTGGTTACCCAGTGATTTTTCCAAGATACAAGGAGGTTGCTATTGTATTCTTACCCCAGTGTGACTGAGCCATTAAAGTGACTGAGAAATGAGCTTTTCTAACTTGAAATGTGAGTTCTGCATTGGAGGAGAGCATCAGAGGTGTAGGACATTCAAAACACTTTGTTGTTACAGCTGTTAGAAAAGTGTTTCAGAGCTGCTAAACTTTTCCAAATCTTTTAAACAATTCAAAAGTGAACAAATTTCAGTATTATGCTATGTAATGTAGCTGATTCAAGCCCAAGAAGACATCAATCTGTGGCTCAGGAAGGAAAATCAAAGGGGTGTGCACTTCTGGAAACACGTCTTCAAAATCAGTTAATCATTTATCAAAGCCTATCTATATTTCACCTTTGATGGAAGTTCATGCTTGACTAAATACGTGTGATTACATAAAATCTAGATGGAAGGTTTGATGAAACAAAAAGACAAAAGAGCATCTATCTATCTATCTGTATATAAAAAATGTGTAAAATGTGCAACTTATGTAAATAAGTTAATAAAGTTATTAAATAAGTATAACATTTAGCCACAAACCCAGTTTTTAAGTTTATATTTAAAGATTTAAAAGTGCTTCTTTCCAGGAATTCCTTCATTTTTGTCCATCTCAATGTCTCCACACATGTAAATATAACTCAGCTTTTGCTCTGAGTCTGCTGTCAGAAATCGTATAGCATATTATATATAAAACAAAAAAACAAAAACGAAATCATGCTGGTGGTTAATGCTGATTGGGCTGGAGGTCACTGTTTATTTGCCACTGCGTCAGTGGTAGCACCACATAGTACACCGATGCGGCTCCTGACAGCTGTAGAGCTCCATGGCTGAGTGCCCTGGTCGGCTTCCAGATTGCCGCTTGATGGGTGCCTGATACGAAGTTGATTGACTGACTAGCTGGGCCTCTGGAGAGGCCTTTGAGTAGAGGCTCTGACTGGCAGGTCAATCAGCCTCCCAGGCCCCCCATTGTGGTTATCAATTATCAGCCGTATGTGAAGAAAAACAGTCCGCTTATTCCAAGTCTGACACTTGCTGACCTTTAACAACTCTTCAGATTTGAATCATCTTCAGGACACCATTATAAAGCAATGAATGCTGGTGATATTAAAAGATAAGGATGGAAAATCACATTTTCTTTAGATCTTAGAGCAATGAACAGGCAATTTAACCAAGATATGATTTCTTTATAAGGGTGTTGGTGGGAAGACAGGGGAAGTAATGATGATTTGGATCTATGAGCACTGAAAGGTCTTCGCTCACGATTCTGCTTGTCCCCTTTTCCTTCTCAGCTCATGGTGGGGATCATTCAGGCGGCCGAGCTGCCTGCTATGGACATGGGTGGCACATCTGACCCATACGTAAAGGTCTACCTGCTGCCTGACAAGAAGAAGAAATTTGAGACCAAGGTCCACAGGAAGACCCTCAACCCCGTCTTCAATGAGCAGTTCACCTTCAAGGTGCACCTTACAATAAAAGCAACATTTAATCTGCTTCCACTGAATTTTAAGAAACATCTGCGCATCACAAACTCTTTTTTTTTTTTTTTTTGCTGGAGATCTTTTGCTTCCACTGACAATCCAATTTGCATGCAGCCTTGAATGCTGGGAAGGTGTGGAGACAGCAACCAGCTGGCACATTAACAAGCTCCTGACAGAATATCTCTCACACACACAGTTACACTCACACACACACAAACACACACTGAGGCTCGATGTGATTGGGATTAACACAGGCAGATGCACCGCCACACCCTGGCCTTGCCTCGGCTGTAATGGATGTGTGGCCCCTGCTCAGTAGTGGGGAAAGTTTTGTTATTCAACCAAGAGCGGAGAGCGCAGGTGTTTGGTGTAAGTTAAGCATAATGTGATGTGATATCTATGCAGAATTTATTTGTGTGTGTTTTTGTAGTGCTTAAATCAGAATCTGATGCATCGTGGGGGGAAACAAACAGGAAATGGGATTATAAGAAGTGGTGATGTCGTCAAAAAGATGAGATGTTTATGGGAGATAAGGTCAAGGACAGTCTTATTAAAAGATACTCCTCTCGCTATCCAGTCATATGTCAGTTGTTTTTCATATAATTCAGAGATTTATCAGGATATAGTTAGATGTTTTTCATTTTTTATTTGGTTAACAATAAAGATTCAAAGATTTTTTAAATGTCATAGATTGCATATAAACAAAGACAAACTGGTGACTGTTTTGAAGCATTGAGAAGAACATTTTAACTGTCACCCTCTTCTTCTTTTAGACCAGGCTTGACCATATTTGCAGTGTGTTTGCTGTCTTGGTTAGACAGGTGTCTCTGTTATGTCATTAGCATGCTAGTTTTGGTTTAAGTGAAATGTAAAACTGAAGAGCCGACTTCAGCTGATAGCTGCACAATGAAGAAACAACATACCGAAAACTGTAGCAAATTAATGTGAAGCTCAATTTTTAGCCTTTTTTTTCCTAAATTTGGCTATAATAAAAAAAATGTTCACGTTCCATTGAATTTGACTTAAAATTAGTGACTGATGCCATAAAGTTACAAGGAAAGCGTTTAATAGGGTCAAAAATGAAGTGAGGAGTTCTAATTTCTTCACAAATTCCTTTATTTTAAAACCAGAAGAGTCGCCCCCTGCTGGCCAAGAGAATTAAAGCAACAACTTTAACATTGGACTCGAGAGTCATGACAGTCATCCCCTTATGCTCATGCTAAACTGCTTTGTCACTATATTCACTCTGTTCTCTGCCCTGCCTTTAAATAACTTTTATTGCAAATTCAAACAGGCTCAAAAAGACTGCATACCTGAATGCTCTGGTCACTAGTGGGCAGCCTCTATAGTTTGGTTCTTGTAACTTTTTCCTTTCATTAGATATAAATCTACCCACAATGAAAGCACATCCACTGCCTATTACTCATGTGTGCATTGAGTTTGTCAACATCGGGTTATACAGACGGGTTTGCCCCATTACTGCCCCCCATTTGCAGGAAGAACGAATCAATTGAAAAGATTTGAGCACATGAGCTTGTGACAACATACCAATGATCTAAAAATTAAACTTCATACAAGATCATGCCAAAGCTTTTTTTTTCTTTTTCTTCTAGTGGTCACATTGGTTTGAAAAAGAGTCGTCTGAGCAACTTGTAGGCTACAAAAAAAGAAAGAAAAATAAATTTCTGCTAAAATTAGTCAAATATAAGCTTAAGAATTGTATAATCCTGAAATAATGTCAGGTTCTGGGCTTTTTACATTGTTAAATAGATATAATCAACCTCACCTGGGTGAGCCATAAATGCTTTGCCTCTTTCTACTTCAGGTCCCGTATGTAGAGCTTGGCGGGAAGACACTGGTGATGACGGTGTACGATTTTGACCGCTTCTCCAAGCATGATGCCATTGGCGACATCAAGGTGCCCATGAACAAGGTGGACTTCAGCCACATAACAGAGGAGTGGCGGGATCTGCAGAGCGCTGAGAAGGAGGAGGTAAGACGTCTGCCAAAATTTGCAATTACACCTCATAAAATGAGAAATAAACTCAATTTGAAATCACTTTGTGACACCTGTCTCATGCCGAGGCACAGATTTGTACATCTAGCAGCTGCAGTTTTAATGAAAAGGGCATAAGTGATATCAGAAGCATTATTTTATTTTGCTCAGCAAACTTGTACTGCAAATGCGGTGCGGTCGACGATGTAATCCATCTCCTCTGGAAATGTCACTTAATCATATGTCCGCACTTCCCCTTCAATTAACAGACGTGTAACTTCCCAGCCACCAATCCAGGAGATTCAATTTTCATGGTAAATGTCATGGCATATAGCATGTGTTGCCAACCTTATTTTTAGCATTACGGCAGGTTGATTTAAAGGTTAATTATAACGGTGCAGAATAGGTTGGTGGTGTTTTTCAAACTGAAGGGCATCACGTTACTTTCTTTTGTGAGCTTGTGCGCAGCTTTACCTGACAGGCTTATACACTGAAGTGATGCTTGGTATTCCTTATTCTTAGTTAAACATTGATTAATGAATCATTGTAAGACAGACCCCGGGTGACTTTATTCTTTATGGCACAGATTCAACAAGGTGCTCGAAACATTCCTCACACATTTTGAACCATATTGGCTTGATCGCATCATGCAGTTGCTGCAGATTTGAGATCTGGTGACTATGAAGGCCATTTGAGTACACCGAACTTACCAGCATGTTCAAGAAGCATATGTACACTTTGGTGTGCACTGTGGCCATAAAGGGATTGGTGGTGCAGTAATAATTGTGTAGGCTTCGGTGTTTTGGTGTTCAAACAATGCTCAGTTGGTACCAAAAGGTCCAAAGTATGACAAGAAACTATTACACCTGACCCACTGATATAAGGATAGAGGAATCCATGTTTTCGTTGACCCCACATTCTAACCCAAACATGAAAATGTTGCATCAGAAATTGAGACACATCAGACCAGGCGATGTATTTCCAATCTTTTAGTCTCTGAGTTTGGTGAGCCTGTGTGCATTGTAGCATGAGTTTCCTGTAGCTGATGGGTGTGTTTCTTCTGCTGCTGTAGCCCATCTGCTTTGAGCTTAGATGTCCTGTGCATTCAGAGATGTTCTTCTACATACTTAAAGCCACCACAATCATTCCGGTTCCAAAAAAGTCATCTCCCTCCTGCTTTAATGACTACCGTCCTGTTGCACTTACTCCCATCCTGATGAAGTGCTTCGAACGACTAGTCATGCAACACATCAAGACTGTCCTGCCCCCCTCCCTGGATCCCTTCCAGTTTGCGTATCGGCCCAACCGCTCAACCGATGATGCCATCTCCACTGCACTCCACTCAGCACTCACACACCTGGACAAAAATGACTCATATGTTCGAATGCTGTTCATAGATTTCAGTTCAGCATTCAACACCATAATCCCCCAACAGCTCACTCAAAAACTGGTCCAGCTGGGGCTCAACACCTCACTGTGCAACTGGCTGTTGGATTTCCTCACCGGAAGACCTCAAGCAGTACGGGTCGGCAGTAATACATCCAGCACCATCATTTTAAACACGGGGGCCCCGCAGGGATGTGTGCTGAGCCCCCTCCTCTTCACTCTGCTGACCCATGACTGCACTCCATCATACAGCTCCAACCTCTTCATCAAGTTTGCGGACGACACAACGGTGGTGGGTCTCATTAGCAACAGGGATGAGACCGACTACAGAAGTGAGGTGAGACGCCTGGCCACGTGGTGTGCTGACAACAATCTCTCTCTGAATGTGGAGAAGACGAAGGAGATTGTTGTGGACTTCAGGAGAATGCACACCCAACATGCTCCTCTGACCATTGACGGAGCGTCTGTGGAGAGAGTGAGCAGCACCAAGTTCTTGGGTGTGCACATCACAGAGGATCTCTCCTGGACGTACAACACCACAGCACTGGCCAAGAAATCACAGCAGCATCTCTTCTTTCTCCGCAAACTAAGAAGAGCAGGAGCACCAGCCCCCATCATGTACACTTTCTACAGAGGCACCATCGAAAGCATCCTGTCGAGCTGCATCACTGTGTGGTTTGGAACCTGCAATGCGTCCTGTCATAGAACCCTCCAACGCATAGTGAGAGCTGCAGAGAGGATCATTGGTGTCTCTCTCCCCTCCCTCCAAGACATTTACAGCACCCGTCTCACTAAAAAAGCCCTTTGCATAGCGGCTGATCCCACGCACCCAATGCAAAGCTTCTTCAAGCTGCTGCCGTCGGGGAGGAGACTGCGGAGTCTCTGGGCCAGGACCAGCAGGCTGAAGGACAGCTTCATCCATCAGGCTGTCAGGAAGCTTAACTCCCTCCCGATTCTGCCCCCTCTCCCCTCTCTCCTCCACGGTCCTACTGAACTCTGTCACACACACACACACACACACACTCTCTAACTCACTCACTGGCCTGCACCAGTTACCAGTCACTTTGTGGAGCACTGGACTGCCATTACCTCATAAGACTTTGTTGTTACACTATCTCTTACCGTACATTACCAAATCTCCATTTGCACTACTCTGCCTGGTTTGCACTCAATGTCATTTACTCATTATATTGTATATTGTATAGCTTTCTTGTTATATGTAAAAATTGTATTGTATTTATTTATTTAAATTTTACTTTTTAATTATTTTACTTGCATTTTTAATCACTCTTATATTTAAATGTTCATTTGCTATTTTATCTAGGGATTGAGAGTAACGTAGTTTCTATTCTCTGTATGTCCTGTACATGTGGCAGAATTGACAATAAAGCTGACTTTGACTTTGACTTTGACTACATACCTTGGTTGTAAGAAGTAGTTAATTTCACTTACTGTTCCCTTCAGTTTGAAGCAATCTAGGCATTCTCTTCTACATTTTGTCCCAGAGAACTACCGCTCGTGGATGTTTTTCTGACCATTCTCTGTAAGCTGGAGTTCCCAGTAGATCCGAAGTTTCTGAAATACTCAGCCTAGTCTATATGGTACCATCTACATGCCCAAATGTAGGCCTAAGGCTGATTAGTAGGGGTGCAACGATACACAAAATTCACGGTTCGGTTCGATACTTTGAGGTCACGGTTCGATATTTTTTCGATACAAAAAAATGTTCATGCGTTTTTAAATAGTCATTTATTAAAATTATAAATATATATTTTAACTCAAAAGTACAGTTTTTAAATTTAATGTTGCTTAAACAACAAAGTAATAAAAAAATAAATCTATCTGATCGAGAAATCACTCATCTTTGGAAAAGAGAGTTTATTACAGAGAAATGGCTCTTTCAAAAATAAAAGCTATACTATATGCTTCTTCTGGGCTATATTCTCAGCAGCATATTAAACATATCAGGTCCCCATGAGGAGAATCATGTGCTAACAGCTGTCTAAATGACTCGGGTAAAGTTTGTAGCATGCATGCTTGTTGTTTTTGTCTGCCTGCACTTGTCTTTGCACGAGGATGATGTCGGCGTAAATGTGCAGTCATATTCGTTGTGTTCCCACTAGTGCTGTCAGCGTTAATCTGAAATGACGTTAACGCCACAACACGGCAAATCTCCGTTAACGAGCTACCGCGGATCGCCCCGTGCGTGGGGCTGGACGGCGTCAACACGTTAACGAGCTAACTGCGCTAACACACTAGTTCCCACCAATATAATTGAGCATTGCGTGGCACATCCGACATACTGTTTTACTTTTGTCCATGACGCGCTTACCTTCAGGGTCATACTTGACACACATGAAGACCAAAATAGTTCCAAAGGCCAGATCTGAATGAGGGTGGGGGAGGTTCAATTTGTCATGTTGCAATGAGCTTAGCTTCTGTCTTGCTAGCTTGTGCTGCGCTCAGTGAATCTGTGCTCGACAGTGTAGCCTAGGCGGAGTAGTCGAACGCAGATCCACTGAGCTCTCAACACAAACAGCATCGTCAGAAGAAAAGTTGATAAAATAAATTTAAAAATTTTGTATTGTTCAATACATATGCGTACCGAACCGAAAGCACTATATCAAACGGTTAAATATCGATACGAGTATCGTTGCATCCCTACTGATTAGATAGTTCTGTGAATGAACTGTTGAAGAGGTGTACCTAGCGAAGTGATTGGTGACAAAAAAGGGGAAAATATAATAAGTCTCATTTAAGTATCTGTAATGCAAAGAAGGCACTGAAAGCATATTCAAAAAAGAGAGAAAAGAAAGCTGCTTTCAGGTAAAAATCTTCTTCTTCACCTATACACAAGTAGCACAATCCTCTTTATTTTTAAGGTCAAATATGAAGTATCGGAGTCCCTAAAATGCCCTTTCCATTGAAGAAGCAGCGGCTGACCTTTTACAGTTCAAAGAAAATATTAAAGAGCTCGGTCACTGCTCTTGACAGGCATAATTAACTGTCACTGCTTCTTTTACTAGCCTCAAGAGGAGAATGCATTTGCGTTCATTAAAATGCGACTCCCATCATCAAAGTAAGACTATTTAGTCTGTGGTTTTTAAAGCAGCTACAAGTCAGGGGAGCAGATGACAAATGAAATGCAGGGGAGGGTCCATTACAATATAAAACACACTGCAGCCATTTTCAGCACTCCTATTCTACATGAGGAAATAGACCTTGATTGGAAGTTGATGGAAGATGAAGAGTCAATATTCGGATCTGGATTGCCTTTGATTTATAACCTCTTTTCGAAATGACCAGATGTAAAACAGGTGCGACCTAAGCGGGAGTTATTGGCTGTGTCTGCTTCAGGTGTTGATAAAGGATATGGAGAGAATATGAACCGATCTCTTTTCAGTCTCAGATAATGAGCCTGTGTCGTGATGGTGCTTTGCTTGAAGCAGTGAAGTGCAGTGCAGGGCTTTTCCTGCAAACAAGGAATCAAATCACACGATTGAAAACCTTCAGGACGCTTGTTGTACAATTGATTGCTTTGACTCTGAAGCTGTGACTCAGAGATACACTTTGATCTGAAACATTACATTTGACATGCTGCATTTCTGTTTGCCACCTAGCAAAAAAAAACAATTTTCGATTTAATTTGTGTGCTTTGTAACTTAAATGCATCCTCCTCTTCTTTTCACACTTTCTTGGTTTTTTTTATTTCAACTATTTTGACTTTCATTAAAGAAATCAAGTTCAAGTATAACACTGCGACAGCTGAGTTTCTCTGTTTAGACAAATTACACTGTAATCGAAGAGTGTTTTTGTCCTAATTTTTCTTTCCTGTATTTTGAAATTATTTATCAGGGCAGCAGACAGCTGGCTCACATAATGATTACATTGTTAACAGCTTGTCTTGATCAGTGGAGTACAATACACTGGAAAATGCTCCACTTATTAAGGCAAATTTGTCTGAAAAACTAGTATCTCCACATTTTGTTAATTTTGGGGTTTTTTATTGTGATCTCCATATGTTCTGCACAGTTGTATCCTGTAAATATGAATGCTTAAAATGTGCCCTGCTTCATTAGCAGTAATTTTTCAGTAGATTGTGCCAGCTTGTAGATTTAGCACTACTAATATTCTCCACCTTGTGTTTTTCAGATCAGAAACTCTAATTACACTGATGCAGACGGACACTGCTCTGTGTTAGGATTTCTGATAATGGATCAGTTTCACACTGATCACAGAGTCTTCTGTGCCAGCCCTCCTAGATTTAGTCTACAATGCTTCCAATCTGTGCACTTAAAGCAAATATCTTTCTCCATCATGATTTAGACTGTAATTACTATAACCAGCTTTATGACTCAGTGTGTCAGCATCCTGTACATTAACCTTTAATACCATTAGACTTTTAGCACAGACACCCTGCTACTTGCAGCTTTGCATGTTAAAAGCTTCCCTTTCTGCTCGTGGAGAGCAGAATCAAGTAAACATGTTTATGAGCAACTTTCTCTCTGATGTATCCTCATATGGTGTGAACATGTGATGGAGTAAATTTGCATCAAGTAGCTGTTTTTCTCACCTCTGCAATGTCTCTGTTTTTCCAACAGCAAGAAAAACTGGGTGATATCTGCTTCTCTCTGCGATATG
This sequence comes from Aulonocara sp. 'chitande type north' Nkhata Bay, assembly GCF_057382095.1. Lineage (NCBI taxonomy): Eukaryota > Metazoa > Chordata > Actinopteri > Cichliformes > Cichlidae > Aulonocara > Aulonocara sp. 'chitande type north' Nkhata Bay. The sequence goes on along the minus strand of NC_141360.1, from coordinate 25,820,606 downwards.
TCCCCACTGCTGGCAAGCTGACCGTGGTCATCCTTGAGGCCAAAAACCTCAAGAAAATGGATGTTGGAGGCTTGTCAGGTGAGGAGAATTGAAAGGGTGTGCACATATGCCAACTGGTTTTTCCTCTGACAGGGCCTTTGTCTGTAATGACACACAAACTGCAGCACTCACTTCACCTCTCCTACAACATCGCAAGCTTTTCTTCCTCTTTTCAGCACCCAGACAGATACCTGATTGTGAAAAAGATCTTTTGAATGTCTCTAAATATCCCTGAGAAACTGCTTATATTGTAACAAAAGAAACGCAGTTAATGGCACCCATGATGATGCTGTCATCTTTCTATAGCTCACATAACTCACAGTGCAATGACAACAGAGTTGACTTGGATCCCACAAAGATATCAATGCTAGAAGCATGTGTAGCTAATCGTATAGCTATTGCCATGCGTTAGCTATAAATATAGAAATCAAATATTCATTACACGTCTTTGCATTGTGCCATTATATGATTTACTGATGGTTAAATCAGTCCTGTCTGACTTTATGCACAACTCAGTATCATGGATTACATCAGCCAGCTAGCATTTCTACTGAGATTGATTTTGCTAGTGATAACATTAGCAAACAAGATATGATTAGCCAGCTAACTGTAATGAGGGATAGCTTATAAGGAAGAGACATGGCACTGACATGATTCAGTAGACAAATCCAAAGAAAAATGCTAAAAATGGCTGTTATCTCACCCCTAAAGAGTAAGTAGCTGCAGCTGATTAGCTAATCATGTTGTGAAACTGTGCTAGCGTGCCGTAGGAGAATAACATTTTAGTAAAATCTTATTTTGAGTGTTTTATATTTGATTTGGCTTGTGAGTCTACTGTAGTAGCTTTAAATGACCCAGGGATCACCGATATTAAAGTTATGGCTCCATCATTTAGACGGGATCTTTAAAGAACGATCCAGATTCGATCCAGTGTGTGAGACTTGCGTCCAGAAGGACTTATTCTGGCAATGCTAACATTAGCTGATAAACTCATATGAAAATGACCAATTTAGTTTCTAGATTAGCCCGAAGAGGGTTGGATTTGATGCCACAAATTAAACAATCGCTCCATGAATTTAATGTCCTTGTAATGCTAATGTTCTGCAATATTAACAGTTCCTCTAACATTTTATGGATTATCTCTCAAAATTCAGTCCAAGTGTTTCACCTATTGTCAGTGTTACTCATCATGCTGTTAGAGGCAACTGAGGGAGTCATGGATGGTCTCAGTTTTCAAGTTATGCTACAATCTCTTCAGACATTTGCCATGAAAAATGATTGCCATTGTTGTAAAATTGATCGCTATGACTCAGAGATGCACTTTGATCTGTCACATTGTATTTGACATGCTGCAGCTCTGTTTACTACGTAGTAAAAGGCATGACTTGATTTGCACACTTGCTCCTTTGGTTTTGAATGTTTTTATTAATATATTACCAATATTCAAGTGTAACCCTGCAACTGTAGGTTCGCAAAATATGTTTAAGTTTAAAAAAAAGTTGTCTAGCACACATTGAAGAACACATACAGTAATACAGTAATGAGTGTAACACGCTCATAAAGACAGTGCCTTCCCTCTTAATGAATGCATGGAATAAAAGAGTATGTATGAAAAAAATTCGACAGCTTGAAAGAATGAAAGAATTGTCCTGCTGTGGTATAGCTCCAACTCTACAGGATTAAGATCAATAGTTGACATTTATCACAATACAGTCAAGTCTGAATAGAGGATCTGATGTCATGGTAACTGAATGAGAGGGATGGAAGTCCTCCACCCACAGCTGACTGGAACATAAACAAACGGCACAAAAACAGACAGACTTGTTTTGTGTCTCTTTCAGCCAGAGAGGACAGATGTTTCATCTAGGGGCTAAAAAAACATGACTGAACTTTAATAGAGTCCCATGACACTGAAATCCACTGTGCTTTTGGACATAAAGACCAATATTAAAGTTTTAATGTCTTTCTCACTATGAAGTGGAACAACACAATCTCATTTTGTAAAACTATATATTTCCTTTGGGGGCAATTTAGCAATGTGGGCAGAGTTGCATAGCAGAGGCATCTGCTTTCACATTTCAGCTCTGAAACCAGACATGCCATGCTGCAAATGGTAAAGATAAGACTTTAAAGTGCAGGAGAAGAGCTGCACAATAAAGTCATGGACAGGTTTTATTAATCAGTTAACTTGATGTAACATGCCATAAATGTGACCATCTTTTGCCTTTAAAATAATACCAGTTTTTCAAGGTAGCTGGCAGGAAGTTTGAATGATTGCTGAACGATCTAGAAGAACTTAACACCGTTCTTCTGTAAGTTTAGGCTTCCAGAATAACTGTGGTTCACATAATGGGTGGAAGTTTAGAAACATCCACACTGGAATCAATTTGCTAGTTACACGTTTTTGACATCTTCCGGCGCCCCCCGTGTGCGACAGCCTGTTACAGCAGCTCTGCTCAATCTGAGTTTCTTTCTTTCTTATCTTTTCTTCTCGTAATTTTTTATAACTAACGTATCAGTAATTAGACTCTGCAACCATGTTCTACCGTTTTGTGCTAGTTCTGGTCGTTTTTCTTAGTTTATTTCTACTTTTTTCACGCGTGTCTGGGGACCCAGAGCAGGGATCCTTTGTTTACAGTAAGGATCAGCTGTTAGCGCTGCGTCCCGCAGCGGTACTGCCGGCGGACAGACCCGACATTCCCAGCGAGCTGAGGAGGAAAAGACGGGGGTGTCGTGCTGGGAAGGAGCGCCGTCGCCCGAGAAGGAGACGTTATCGACCATCTCTTCCTTCTGTAATCATTGGAAACGTAAGATCTTTGCCCAATAAGATGGATGAGCTCACGTCGCTAACCTGGTCACAGAGGGAGTACCGGCAATGTAGCATCATGATGCTAACGGAGTCGTGGCTAACACCGCTAACTCCGGACACAAGCGTGACACTACCGGGATTTCAGATGCTGCGAGCGGACAGGACGAGAGAGAGCGGTAAGAGGTAAGGAGGGGGACTGGCAGTTTTTGTGAACGACAGATGGTGTAACCCTGGGCACATCACTGTGAAAGAACAACTCTGCAGCAGAGACATTGAGCTGTTAGCCGTTAGCATGCGTCCGTACTACCTGCCCCGGGAATTCTCGCATGTTATCGCAATAACAGCGTATGTCCCCCCCTCGGCCAACGCGGATGCAGCCTGTGACACTCTCCACTCAGTGGTCAGCAGACTGCAAACACAATCTCCGAGAGCCCTTCTCATAATATCAGGGGACTTCAATCATGCCTCTTTGGACTCCACACTGCCCACCTTCACCCAGTATGTGACCTGCTCAACCAGAGACAATAAAACACTGGACTTACTGTATGCCAATGCTGAAGAGGCATACAGTTCATCACCTCTCCCTCCACTGGGCAAATCTGACCACAACCTGGTGCACCTTGTCCCTGTGTATGAGCCCTTAGTGCGCAGGGTGCCACCAGCCACCCGCACAGTGCAGAGATGGTCAGAGGAGAGCGAGGAGGCTCTTAAGGACTGTTTTGAGTCGACTGTGTGGGAGGTGATCTGTGACGACCATGGAGAGGACATCGACAGCCTTACTACATGCATTACTGACTATATTAATTTCTGTGTGGATAACACCGTACCTACCAGGACTGTACGGTGTTTCTCCAACAACAAACCTTGGATTACCCCAGAAATTAAAGCTGTCCTCAAGCAGAAGAGGAGGGCCTTCAAATCCAAAGACAAAGAGGAGTTGAAAAGGGTGCAGAGAGAGTTGAGGGGACTGATAAGGAATGGGAAGGACAGCTACAGGCAGAAGATGGAGAACCAGCTTCAGCAAAACAACGTTGGTGAAGTCTGGAGAGGCCTCAGAACCATCTCAGGCCACAAACAGCAGAACTCTCTGCCTGGGAGGGATGTGAGGTGGGCAAATGAACTGAATCATTTCTTCAACAGATTTGATTCAACCATGAGACAGTCTACAACATCGGCTGCAGACTCACCCACCCCCACTGCTGCTGTTCCACCTCTGACACCTCAGACACTTCACACCTCCTCTATTCACCCTGCTCACTCCCCCCCACCCCCAACAACAGCATCCAATACACACTCAACACAAGGCTCCAGCCTGTCTCTCTCAACCACCCAGGTTAGGAGGGAACTGAGGAGGATTAATGGCAAGAAGGCAGCGGGCCCAGATGGCATCAGCTCGAGGGTCGTCAGGTCCTGCGCGGACCAACTGTGTGGGGTGATGGAGCACCTCTTCAACCTGAGCCTGAGGTTGGGAAGAGTCCCACAGCTCTGGAAAACCTCCTGTGTTGTACCAGTGCCAAAGACTTCACGCCCCAAGGACCTCAACAGCTACAGGCCGGTGGCTCTGACATCCCACCTGATGAAGACCCTGGAGCGGTTGGTCCTGGCTCAGCTTCGGCGCCTAACAAGCTCATCACTGGACCCACTTCAGTTTGCCTACCAGCCTGGCATTGGCGCGGATGATGCCGTCATTCACCTCCTACATCGTTCCCTCGCTCACCTGGAGACCGCTGGAAGCACTGTGAGAATCATGTTCTTTGATTTCTCCAGTGCCTTCAACACCATTCTTCCCTCGGTTCTGAAGGACAAGCTGGAGAACTCTGGAGTGGACCATCACCTCACTACCTGGATTTTGGACTACCTCACCGACCGACCACAGTATGTGAGGACTCAGGGCTGTGTGTCGGACAGGGTCGTCTGCAGTACGGGGGCCCCACAGGGAACGGTTCTGGCTCCGTTCCTCTTCACCATCTACACTGCAGACTTCTCCCACAATTCCACCCAGTGCTTCCTGCAGAAGTTCTCTGATGACTCTGCAATAGTCGGCCTCATCACTGATGGGGACGACAAGGAGTACAGAGGTCTGACCCAAGACTTTGTGGACTGGTGCCAGCTGAACTACCTCCAGATCAACGCCAGTAAAACCAAGGAGCTGGTGGTAGACTTCCGCAGGCACAAGCATTCTCCACTGCAACCACTGAACATCCAGGGTATGGACATTGAGGCTGTGGACAGCTACAGGTACCTTGGTGTTCATCTGAACAACAGACTGGACTGGACTCATAACTCAGACGCCCTCTACAGGAAAGGGCAGAGCAGGCTGTACCTGCTGCGGAGACTCAGGTCGTTTGGGGTGGAGGGCCCACTCCTGAAGACCTTCTATGACTCTGTGGTGGCTTCTGCTATCTTTTATGGTGTGGTCTGCTGGGGCGGCAGCATCTCTGCTGGGGACAGGAAGACACTGAACAGGGTGATCCGAAGGGCCAGCTCTGTTCTAGGATGCCCTCTGGACCCAGTGGAGGTGGTGAGTGACAGGAGAATGGCGGCTAAGCTGTCATCCCTGTTGGACAACGTCTCCCACCCCATGCAGCAGACTGTGACAGCACTGAGCAGCTCCTTCAGTGGGAGACTGCGGCACCCACGGTGTGGGACGGAGAGATTTCGCAGGTCTTTCCTCCCCACTGCTGTCAGACTCCACAACAAAGACTTTAACTGAACAAACACACACATCCACACATGTGCAATAACACTAAGTGCAATAATCTTTTCTGGCATCGTTGTATTTTTACTCAGTTGTATATAGCATTCGTATTCTATTTTTATCTTATTGTATATTTTTATTCTATTTTATTCTACTGTATATAGTATATTATTTTATTCTATTCTGTACAGCTGTGTACTGTATTTATTCTTATTGTATTCTAATTTTTGCGTCATAACTTTTGCACTGTCCACTTCCTGCTGTGACAAAACAAATTTCCCACGTGTGGGACTAATAAAGGTTATCTTATCTTATCTTATCTTATCTTATCACTTTGCAGCTGACGGTTGGTCCATAGCAGATTGTCTGTTGCTCGGGTAATCCTCAAATGTGTTTACTATCCAGTCTTACGTCAGTCGACGATATTCTTCCCTTTTATCTGGAGACTCTTCAATTGCTTGTCTCTGAGCTTTGAAAAGTTCAACTCCCGTCCACTTTGTGTCACCAGTGGTTATTTTGCCTGTCATCACTTGAAGTCGTTGAATGTCATTGACTCTGTGTGGTTTCTGGCTGCCAGGTTGCTGCGAATCCTGTGTGGATGTTGATTTAGTCTTTGGCTACTTTTTACTAAGACCATCAGAACTCCATGTTATTCCAAAGATAATTCTTCATGACTCTCACTGGGTTTGATTGAGTGTTTTAGAAAGAAGATGTCTTGACTAAAACCTGTACTGTGTGATGGATAAACATAGATAGTGCCTAAACCACATGCAGCAGTGTACTTTCATTGATGTATGGGTACCAGTGTGCAACAATGAATAAATAAAATGAGAGGCTTTGCAATTTTGGGGTTCCTTTTAAAAATGTTATTAGCAAGTTCTTATTTTTCAGGGTGCAGTTAAGTATTATTTGTAACATTTTATGATCAGGGTACACTTCTCAACTAAACGTAAATCTGAAACTACTGTTAATTAATTATTATTACAGTAACCGGGATTCAACACACACTCACTGGCATTACTGGTCTTTTTTCTATGAACTACAGACTTGAATGAAATAGGGGACTCTGCATAAATATGGTTTTATTTGGTTTAAGTGCTATAGTTTTATTGACCCCCTTGAATTAAAGCCTAAAGTCTGCACCACAATCACATCACAATTATTTGATTTAATATCAACTTTGGCAGTGAACAGAAAAAGAATGGTGTCCAAATACTTGTGTACCTGACTGTACTTCCAACCTGAGATGGCTTTTTTCACTGTGCGATCAGTTACAGATAAAAGTTGACATTTGTGAGGAAAACATGCTCGAAACAGAGAAACTATGAAATGCAGTGTGTTCTGTACTCTTCTGTAATATGATCAAAGCTCAGTAAAAGCATGAATAATTTAAAAAGATTGATGGTTGATGTAGATAGAACAATATCAAAGTCCCATTTAGAGCTTTGTTGAGCAAAGATAGGCTTCATCAGAATTCAGCACATTCCCACAGCATCACCAGCTTCACCATCTACAGTCATCAGACTATAATTTAAGCTATTTATAACTGATATAGTGCAGTCTGACATTATCAGACCCATTTGTGTTATGCAACCTAGTGTTTTTATGACATACATGACAACTTAACTAATATCCACCAATATAAGGAGCATTTTAATAATGACGGAAGGTTTTCATGGATCCATTCCCCGATGCAGTAAACAAACACAGTTTCATTATTCTGGACCTGGTGCTATCTATTTTTTTGATCATATCAGTCATCATACAGACACCATAAAATAAGAAATCACACAATAAGCTGAATCTTTCCCTCCTGCTTTTCCTCTGACTTTCTTCAGTGGCCTCTTTTTACATTTTTAAATAGCTGCTCCGACTCTTTCAGCAGCCATCACCAACACCCGGGTCCACTTGCTTTCTGTTTGTCTATCCAGTCTATCCATATAACCCCAAACATCCTGCGGTACAGTAAGAGTGTGCACATTAATGGCTCCGAGCTCCCTTTCATCTGTCAGACCAGTGCGAGGAGCCATTTGGCTGGTAAAAAACAAAAAACAAAACACCCCCGCTGCAATTTTCTGATATTGGCATTAGCACTCACCTGTGCCCATTTGCATCGTGGGATTGTCAGCATTTTGAGCCATCAGCCACACGGACCAGCCAGTATTAGAATGGTGTGAAATCTTTCCAATTTGAAGGCCAGGTTTCCTCTTACAGTGAAGGGAAATGCCAGGAAAGCCAGACAGTTTGACACCATATACCATATGTCATGTTTAATTGGAGCATGTTTCATCTGTGTGCACTCATCTGTGGGTTTCAGGGTGAATTATTAGCATACTGTAATGGCACAGTGCATGTTTGTAATTACATACAACCAGAATATACTCTAAATTGCAGTTTGGGCTTTGTTTTTTGTTAGTAGTGTCTACTTTTCTGCTCCCAGAATGGACTTAAATGTGCAGCAGATGGATGAAATAATAAGCAGGTCTCTAATAACAATAATTAGCCTCCATCCACAGAGTGGCTCAGCCAGAACTTAAGGAGGAGGACAAGTAATTGATGGCCTGGGATCAGCCTTCTTTTCTATTGTCATCCTGTTTACCATGCCTAATTATGGCTCACAGAGGAAGATGTGGGAATTATCATTAACCAATGTATAATCAGAAATAATTCTTTTGATTTGCTCCTCATGAAGCATGCCCCAAATCTACCACCGTGCTGCATTTCTTAGGAAAACAAACTTTTGAAGTAATAGTTTTAAAAGTACACTTGACTTCTGGCGCCTCTCAGAATTGCTCCTGCTTAACATGCAGCGAGGCACCATGTTCTTTAGCTGTCGTCTCAAAATAATCCTCGTCACAGACAGGTTACTCCTCTTTCCACTTTAGCCGACCCCACAATGTATAGTTACAATAGATCCGTTACGTTTAGTTGGAGGCAGTCAGGATTTAAAAAACTCTGAAACTTGTGATGCATTTTAAAGTTTTGAAAGCTTCTAACTGAATCACCAACATCTCTTTTGACCTCCTGCACATATCATTTTATTTTGTGAAAATTACTCTGTTTAAATCTTAAAATACAGCTTTTCACGTTACTGTAGTGTCTCCAAGGGAAATGAAAGGTGAGTCAGACTCGGAGGTGGGGAACACAAAGGCTAAGTGTTTGGAAGCAACTCAGTATAAGTACCGGCGGGCTTATAGAAGTAGTGGCAGTTAAAATGTTTCGTCCTCTCTCTTTGTATCTTCAAAGACATCCCAGGCGGCTGTGAGGTGGCATATAACCAGGTAATGGCCAGCAGTGGGGGAGGTTATCAAAGCACACAGGCACCATGTCAGCGGTAATGAAGCCGCACTGCCCCAACCTGGTGCTCCAGCGCACTATCAAGCCTCTCGGGTTGGAGAGGTTTATTTGTTTTGCTCCTCTGGCTGGTCAGACTAAGGTTCCCGTCATCTCAGCAAGGTAGTGGGCATGAGGGATCATTAGGATGATGTACGAGGCCTGAGAGAAGAAGGCAATTTGAAAGGGATTAGAGAAGGCAGAATTTATTATGTTTTGCGTCTATAGATGTAAGAAATAATAACTAGAAAAGTTACAGTGTATTTCCAAGCTTTTACATTATGAATTTTGCCATTTCCAAAATAAAAAAAGGAAAAGTAAGAAGTAAATCGGACAGTGATATGGCATTAAAGGCATTAAAAAGGCTTAATATAAATGCAGGTCTAATATCTAATTCACTTTTATCTGTGTTTTGTTACTTAAAAAACCATTTCCTGACTGCTGAGCGGCTTCGGTCTTACAACAGCCCCAAAGTAGACCAGTTATACACTTTGAATGACGACCCCCTCATTTGCATTAAGTGGATAAATAATATTTAAAAATACAAAAAAAAAGTTGTGCGGAAAAGTAAAGATTGGGATAATGAAAAGGAAAAAAGGGTTGAACTTCCACCTCATTTCTTTATATTTTTTATCTAGTAAGTCAGAGTTTCGTGTAAATTTTCAAAGTAGTCTTAAGCAACAGATCTGCAGGCTTTCTGAAGTTTTTTGGGGGGCGCTGGCTGCTTTTTTGCTCATTGTCAGTCCAGTGTGTGTACCTGACCATTTTCAGTCACTTAAAATTGACCTATGAATCTTTCAACCATAAAAAGATGAAAACTTGGCATATCTGCAGTTTGTCCTTAAAGAAAATGGGAAAGTAGAGGACAACAGAAGAAATGGCAATCCAAAATAACTGTCTACACCAGATGAGCAGTACCTGAAAATCATCTCCTTAAGAAACAGCAATGACCTGACACAGGATCCCTTCAGTTGATCCATCTACTGTTCACTGAAGCCTCATCAGAAACGGTCTCAGTGGAAGGGGTGGCTGTCAAGAAGCCATTCTTAAGGAAGGGAAGCAGGGAGAAAAGGCCAAGGCATGCCAAATTATACAAGAACTAGAACAGTTATGGATTGGCTTCACCAAAGCTTACACTTTAACATTATAGAAGTAGCGTGGGTCTTTGATGGAGACTGGTCCTACACAATAAATGTCTACTGCAGTTTTTCCACAGCACCATAAATCTAAAACTAAAAATAAGTAAATTAATAAACAGAATTAAATAGAAAATGAAATGTGAAGTAAATAAATAAAAATAATAAATCCAAAGGTCAACAAATGAAACAGCAGGTTCATCATTTGTTACATTTTATGCTATAATTAAAGCCTACCTTTTTATTGTAATTCTAATGCATTCAATTACAGTTATTATATTTTTTTTGGCACTTTTGAGCCTCCGTAGAGAGTAGAATACAAAATAACATCGTAAAAAGACTTCCATCAGATTTCATGGAGGTGGTTTTACGTGGGCCTGCGCCCCAGAGAGCAGTTTCACTGTAAACACTTGTGTATGCGTGAAACGTGTGTGATTCACCGCTGAGCTGAGTGTGTAAAACTAAACCGACAGTCACCCCTGGGTGCACCCACCATGGAAAATCCAAAATGATGGGAGGAAAGCTAAGATGACAGCCAGGCTATATTTAACCCTGCTTGTATTGGTGTTCATTTGGCACAACTCTGCCAGAACCCTTAGCAGCCAAACCCAAAGATAAAGGAAACGTCCGAGCGAATTGTGCGTTTTATATCTCTGCACTTCAGGTTTGATGACTAGAATATTCAAAATGAGTCACAGATGGTAATTATTCACAGCTTGAAATCCTATGTGTAAGTAACCACTTTTAAAATAAGACCTCTTTAGTAGCTCTACTTAACTCTAAAGCTGATGTGACTCAGAGCTCCCTGCCTATCCATAAACCTGCATCTTGCCTCCTGTGGGAAATGTACGGACGGCTGATAGCGCATCGCCTCATAAAACTGTGGCCAAGATCCAGGACTCCAATGAGTAACCCCTAAGGGTAGCAAAGACGAGCCGCTGTGCTGTACACACATGTGAGTAACCGCTCTTGCATCACAAGCACTGTCATTCATCCATAAAATGGGAGAGATTACATCCGTCCAGGAGGAGGTGGTAAAATGGGCTTGATAGAAGGTACAGCGAGCGTCCCAAAACTCAATAATGCCAAACTCTCATCTGCTGGCTGGAGAGATAAGTGCACCTAGATTGCAGAGGCACCACAGGTGTTTTCTTTTTTGAGAAAGGGTTATCTTGCATAATCCCATTCAGCTGTGGTGTGGTGTCTTTTCAGCCACAGTTACCAATATAAGAGTTACACGCAGCCACTGTAGTACCATTATTTTAATATACACAGCTGTATGCAATATTAGATAGTATTATTGACTGTTCGCTAATCCCCTCCCGTATATAGTGAAAGTCTAGGGATATATTCTTTGTATATTTAACATTAAATATACAAAGAATTAAAAACCATTGTCTTCACTTGAAGTGTGAGAAATGGATCATGGAGTGTTTTGGTCTGTTTTATCATAAGTTGCAAGTAGTAGCATGTTTAACTGCTTACAACCCGCTTACAACGTATTACATTAAATTGCTACATACAATATTACATGAGGTTACAGGATATAAATGTCTTATTTAAGATTACCTCATCCCTGCTGTGTGGAATGACTTTAGAGGCATTAGCTTTGAACTTGGCATATCTCGGCACTAATGTGCCAAGTGTCCTTAAAAACATTTGAGAAAACTGGACAAGTGGAGGACAAAAGAAGAAGTGACAGGTTCAAAAACTCCATACAGCAGATGACCAGTCTCTGTAAGTCATATTCTTAAGAAATCCAGACAACATCTAACACAGGATCTGAACGATACACCAGTCAAGAAGCTATTCTTGAGAAAAGAAAATAGGAAGGAACATTTGCGGTATGCACAAATAGTGGATTGAAAATCAGTGGCAGCAGGTCTTGTGGAGTGAGTCTCTGTAATTCATGGTGGAAGCTCTGGGACAAAACACAGCAAAAAATAGCTTTGAAATGTCCTTCAAGAAGCCGAGAGAACTATAGCCTGAAGAGTACTTACAGACATTACAAGGTGGTCATACTAAAAACTGACTTTTAGGAGATGAAAACTAAGCTCTGTTTTTGTCTTACATTCTGTGCTTCCATGCATGTTTGCAGATGCTGCACACACTTTCCATTTTATTCATGAAAAAATTAGGGGTGGCTCAAGACATTTGCACTGCACAGTGCTTTTTTTCATGGCCAGCAGGGGGCAACTCCCCTGGTTGCAAAAGGATGTCCAGTTACACAGAAGTCTATCTTAAAATGACTCTACTTCTCACTTGGTTTATGACTTTAGTGAACTCTTTCTCAATGAATATGTCGTCTGAGTTGTCAGTTTCAGGTCTTAGTAAATGCAACATGGTGTTCACGTTGTAAATTATGGATGTAATTAGAATAGTATGAGCCATAAAGCAGGTTGTGCTACATAAGAAGAACTCTAGGCATAAAACAGTAGTTAATGTCACAGTGATCAAATGGAGCTGTCATTATATGAAATAGCATCGTCAATCTTTCTCTGACAAAAACAATAGGTTTTTGTTTGTGCTTATAACACTTATTCTACCAAGACTTTCTGTTTCCTGCAATATAAGAACGATGATCAGCTTTGGAAGAAAGTGGCTTTTGGCTCGGGTAGGTGAGCACAGTGTATATAGTCCATATATATAAGACCCATTTTAGAAGGTTATTATGAGTGAGCTGTAAAGATCGAAAAGTCAGCTAGAGATGGATTTTGAACTCTGGAATCTGACATCTCACTTATATTCATTCTACACTGTCTATGCCATTACTAAGCTTTTATCTTTGACCTTCTTTGGACCTGTGAACTTAATAACAGAGGAGTCTGTACTGAAGCTGAGTTGGGGGAAGAAAAGGGAGAAAAAGGAACTTCCACAGAAAATCTAAAGGGATCAAAATGGCCATTCCTTCCAAGTTACTTGTAGCAACTTGAAGCTTTGTTGTGTTAGTTCTGTTAGTGAAGCTCTGATTTCATTCATAAGAATATTCAAAGGGACATATACTGCTGTTTGAGATATACGGAGGCTGTGTATCCTCTTTATGAGATACGTTGGAAGCAGTATTTATTTCCTGCGCACAGCCCTCCCTCGCTGTTTTTCTCATCCCGGCACTCCAGCTCTTCTCAGCAGGGGAGTAATAATGGACACCCACTCCATTAGAAGCCTGTTACCATTTCACTCATGTCTCTGCCATCTATTTATTCTGCTGCTTTTCTCCCTCTCACGCTGTTTGCGCTGTTTTCTCTCTATATTCATGTCAGCTGCCATGGACAGTCAGATCCTCATTCCCCTAAATTGGATAAAAGATTAAGAGAGCTAAGCTTGTTCAGTTTGTGCTACTGTGAAAAATCATAAAGTTTGAACTTTTTTTTTTTCTTTTAATTTTGCTTTTTTCAGAGCTGCTCGCTCATGAGAAATCCTAAAGCATTATAAAGACTTTGTGCATATGGGACCCAGAGATGAATCCAGATTATCAGATCAAGTGGTGTTTCAACAACTAATTATAGGCTCCAGTTCAGGCTCTTACTACTTATTCATGCCAATGCACAGCTCTAGGGTTCAGTAGCTGGAGGATGATGTTGTTATCCTCAGGCAAAAGCCTGCCTCATTTGCATCTAGGAGATTATCGTGCTTATTTGTTTTTCATGTGTTTTTCAAGGAGCCTGTTGTCTTAAGTGATAAATGACTCTAAGTGGTCTTTTTTTTTCCCTCCTCGTGCGCCGAGATCGGAGAACATTTAACGTCATTAAGCCGCCTTCCCATGTGTAACCACAATTTTCAACAATCTGCTCTACATTTTTCACGCCGCGAACAGTAGCAGTAAGTTTATTAATACACAAATCTAACCTTTTCACTGTAATTCATCTGTAGCTGCAAGAAAAAGTTTGAGATTTGTTGAAGTTTTGCATAAATGTTTAAAACATCATGAGAATTTCACTAAAATCCTAAAGCATGAAGTCCATTCAGTTAAAAGACAAATGAAAATAAAGGAATAGTTATTGATTTCTTAAGGAAAATGATAAAAACTATCTCTATAAAGGAAGAAGTATAAAAATCTTTGATTTCAGTATCTCATGTGACCCCTCCCCCATTTGCTGCACTAACAGCAACTTGGCATTCTAGGCGATACAGCTCAAGATATTAATTTAGGTGAGTTTAGTGGCATAATCGTGTAACTTCAGGAGTGAATTTGTGATTAACACAAACTGTGAAAGGTTTACCTGACATTTCCATGTTAATTAATGCTGCATTGCCAAACTGCTCCTTGCAGTTTGTTTTCAGGATACCCAACAGAAAAATTGTCTCACAGTGTGTGTAAGCAACACATCAATTTAATGATAAGAACTACAGATGTAATTAGATGCTTTTCTGGACATCACCCACTACTCATTGATGTTTGTGTTGTACAGCCTCCAATGAGCAACTGATTGACACAGCGCTCTTAGAGGATATCAAACGGGTCAGTTTACAAAGTAGACCCAGTCTGAAGAACAATAAAATGTACATTTAACTTCAAGTTGTATTCAATAAGATTTGAAACATGAGACTGAGAGCATTTACAAAGGTCATGAAGAAAAGCAGAAGATTTCAGTGAGTTTCTTCGCCAGCGTTTAGTAGACACCCCTCAGCAAAACTTATCAGTTTCAAAAGGCTGTAAAAGAAAAAGAAAAAAAAAGAGGCTTTGGAGATGAAAGTCGGAGTACTTTCAGAGTTTATTCCTTCAAAAAAGAATAAACCCAAATGTTTGCTTGCAGCGACTGCTTTTGAAAAAGTTTATACCAGCTTTTTTTTTTTTATTCCCATAGCGCTAAGTCTGCCTTCTTAATAACAACAACAAAAAAATCACCTCACAGGTTCCTTGGAAACAACTGAGTGTCAAATTTCCCATTACAGAAGATGCCAGCAACTTTTTATTGGTGTCATGAGCTTGTTTTAAGGCTTTCGTAAAACCTATTCGTGGAGCGGTGGGAATGAGGATCAGCACCTCCAAATCTGAGGCCATGGTCTTCAGCCGGAAAAGGGTGGAGTGCCCACTCCGGGTCAGGGACGAGTTCCTGCCCCAAGTGGAGGAGTTTAAGTATCTCAGGGTTTTGTTCGCGAGTGACTAGGAGAAGGGAGGAGGAGATCGGCAGACGGATTGGTGCAGTGGCCACAGCGATGCGGACGCTGTACCGCTCTGTTGTGGTGAAGAGAGAGCTGAGTGTAAAAGCGAAGCTCTCAATTTACCGGTCGATCTACATCCCTACGCTAACCTATGGTCACGAGCTTTGGGTAGTGACCGAAAGAACGAGATCGCAGATACAAGCGGCGGAAATGCCATTCGGGAGGGGCTCAGAGTAAAGCCGCTGCTCCTCCACATCGAAAGGAGCCAGTTGAGGTGGTTCGGGCATCTGACAAGGATGCCCCCTGGGCGCCTCCTGGGTGAGGTGTTCCGGGCATGTCCCACCAGGAGGAGGCCCCGGGGCAGACCCAGGACACGCTAGAGAGATTATATCTCTCGGCTGGCCTGGGAACGCCTTGGTGTTCCCCCGGACAATCTGGAGGAGGTGGCTGGGGAGAGGGAGGTCTGCTAAAAATTACAATGGAGGTGATTGCAGTCTTTGGCTGCTCGTAGTTTGGGCTCATGAAGCTCTTAAATGTTGAATTCAGGAGCCTCATTCTGTCCTTTTAATCAGTCAGTTAAACCAAAAAACTCTGATACTTATCTGACTATTCAAAAGGCTTCCTGCCATCGTGTCAGTTGCAGGTTATGCCCAAAGAAAGATACAAACTCTCCTCTTTTCCAGTTTGGTCTTAATAGCTATGTGGAGAACATAAACAAATTAGGACGAGTGGCATCACATCATAAATGGAAGCGGTGGGTGGTTTGATATTTTCAGACACACACTCCACCTGATTGCCAGATGAGGACGGGCAAAGCAGACCATTTGGGTGCCACTTGAGGTGGCATTTGGACAGATGACAATGGGGCTCTTGAAAGGGGAAGGTTAACTGAGTGATATAAACACACTGGACTCTGATGGTGAACTATATCAGTATTTTTGTATTCTCAATGGATCAAATGACTAGATTTATTTTAAAGGGATGTCTCATAATAACAAGCACACAAACAATGATCACCCTGAGCTCTGCAGGGAATTTTGCTGTCTTTTAACTTTTTTGTTGTTTTTAAGCCCTCCGGCTACAGTGTACGCGAACAGCCTATGGGCTCATGGTGTCCTGGATGTCACAAAGATTAAAGCTTTACAAAAGAATCACTCTCGGTCTGACGAAGATTCAGTGTGGACATTAAGTCTACAATAAAAAAATGTTTCATAGCTGCCAATAAGACCATTTATTAAGAATTTTCCCATGCCAACATGTCTACATTAGATTTACCATAGCTCATTAGCTAGCTACAAGATAGCAGATCATTATGGGCCAACTAGCTCAACTTTATCAGTGCTCCAAATGTCATTGTTTATTTTTTAGTTTCCTGTTTATGATTCCAAAGTTATACAATGCTGTATGTGTTTTTTTTCTATAAATAAGTCAGAACAGCATGCATAGTTAGATATAAACAATCAAACCTTTGATGATCTCCAACTTTGCTAAAGTTTGCTGAGGTTGTTAACAGCTGGGAGAATAGCTACACTGATTGTTTTATTGAAGCTGAGATAAATTGGATTCCTTTTCACTGTCAGTGGTGCCTCAGCATGTGTTCATTCTTGTGAACCGAAGGAGCATTTGGACCTGGAAATCATGAATAAAATCAGATGTAACAAGAAGATAGAATGGGCTAAACATTATGTAAGAGTTCTCTAAGTTTGCGAAATCCAGTCCAGCTCACTGGACCCAAACTCAAAAGCTGTGCTGCTTTATAAAGACCGAAGCAATTAGTTTATTTCACAATTTAAGCACAAAACATAGGACATTTTGATGAAATTGGCTTTAAAATGTGCATTTCGAACATCAGTAAATCAGTTTGTGCACGTGATTTAGTTCCCACCACCTGAGTTCCCATCTCTCAATGTAGTCTTGCCACTGAGAGCACCTTTTTTTTTTACGCTAAAACCCAGTTTCTGCTGGTACAATGCATTTGTGAATGTGGCCCATGGAGCGAACAGGTGGCTATAAAGCAAGAATCCATGTAGCCACTGCAAGCTGCTTTGCAACCCACTTCTGTTTCAGATTTAATCAATGTCAAGTCTGTTGGCATTGTTGCCTTCTCCCTTCTATGTTGTTCTCTAAAACTTGGACTTTTTGTGCACATGGAAGGATGGGGAAGTCCCAGAACTGAGTCGCATTGCCAAATATAAATTGCTGCAGAAGAAATAACAATGTTCTTTGACTGAAGCGATCATGACTGGATTCTAATCTTGAGAACAATTTGTAACATAACTTTTTCCTTTTTTTAGACCCATATGTGAAAATCCACCTGATGCAAAATGGTAAGAGGCTGAAGAAGAAGAAGACGACAATCAAGAAGAACACCCTCAACCCTTACTATAACGAGTCCTTTAGCTTTGAAGTCCCATTTGAACAAATCCAGGTACATTTTTCATCTGTTTGCAAAACATTCGTAAAACTCTGAAATCATGTTTTCTACGGGGCAGAGTGCTATATCATTGGGTAAAACTGAACTATAAAAACCAGCAGCAAACATTTGGTTGCATATAAGCCATTGTTAAGTGGGAGCTCATTTACCAAATGATCAGTTTAGAGGCTTTTCATCATAACAGAATAATGAGAGGCGCTTCACTTAAAATCAGCTGGGTTTTGCAATTTGACAAGCCAATTGCTCTACGGATGTGATTGTCTGCACTTTGTTCTTGCCCGTAGCATGGATCTTGGTGCTGTTTGTAGCATATATCACAATGATTAGCATTCATCAGCATCATTATTTACATTTAACCAAGTATGCTGCAATAATTAGAGCAATAGAAAAATAGATGCTGTAGCTGTGATTCGAGAAGAAAAGGAAGCACAGATGCTTTTCCAGGACATTATGGGGGAAAAAAGGATAAAGGATACATAACCTGTGCCAGAAAGGGATAGCAACAAACAAGATTATCTCTTCAGGCAATACAGTAATTAAGTCAAATTGATTAAGGCTGCCACATTTCAAAAATCACAGGTTTGGTACAGCGTGCCTCAGATTTAATTTAAACACCGCTGATCCCAATCAACCCCATCCAAACATGGCCTTATTTAGTGTTGCTCATGCCAGTATGTTGGCTAAATTTACATTTCTCATCTCATCAGCAAGAACCAGGTTGATTATTAAATAATTGGTCAAATGCAAAAATTGTCATTGATTAGATTTATTGAGCAGTAAAAGCAATACGAGAATTAAACACACTTAAAAGACTTAATTCGATCGTAGAAAAACAGTTAAAGTCCAGCTACCTAAGAGCTAAATGCTAAATTAAAGAAGCCTGTCATCACTGACAGCTCTTTAGGCCTCTGGCTGTATTGCATCTGATTTGAAATGAAGACACTCAGAACTGGGAAGACTCTTAATTAGACACGTTCTGTTTCCACCAGTAGAGTTTAATTTGCTAATCAAGTTCTCAAGCACAATTCTTAAATTACACAGACATATAGAAGTCTGCAGAGGCAAAGCGTTGGCTTTGACGCCAACCTGACCCAGGGACTTTCTAAGTAAATAATCGAAAGATTTTAATTGTCTCAGAGATTGCGTGGGAATTACAAGCAGTGCTTTAATTGGACTATCTTGTAACAAAAACAGAAGGTTAGTTATTGACTCGTGTTATTTCGCAGTGTCCTTAGCCCACACGCAATTAGCTGTGCAGACACCATTTGAGATGTACACATGCTCTCCTTATAGTCCGTGAGCCCATTTGACATCAAACTCTAGCTTGTTTGCAAATTAAGTGCAGTTTTTTTTAACCTTTCTATATTTGACTTGAGCATAGAACTGAACAAATAGGGGGAAAAAACAGTCACTTATGTGCTTGTGTTAAACTGAAAAAAAAAAAACGTATAAAAATATATTTCAAATTCTGGCCTCTGAACAGCTGGAGATGGTAAAGTGAATTAAAAGACAAATACATGTTATAAATGTTCATGACATTATTTTTTTTCTTGTATTTAATCTTCATATTTCATTCCATGAAAGCTATTAAGCTTGTTTCGAAAACTGCTGAGCTGTTGTTTAAATGGTGTCACTAATATGATTATTATTGGCAAATCAGTCACAGCAAGAAAAAACAGTACTTGCTGGTCAGTGATGAATAACACGAAGGTCTGCTAATTTTCCTTTAAAGAAAGCCGTGTTTGAATGACCAATTTAAAGCTGAAGTGTCCCTTTAAAAACCCACTAACCCCAACTGGCCATCTGGGAGCCTTATTCAGTATTTCATTACATGGCGTATTAGGCATGCTCTTTTAGAACAGCGACTCAGAGCTCATGCAGGTGGCGGTAGTTCCATCTCAGTCTGCCAGTGGATCGAAACTTAATCAGGACGCTTTGTGCACTAATTCATATTCTCTGCCAGAGATTGACGCCCGGGTCACTCCTCTTTGCAGCGTCCCTTTGAATAAACACACAGTGAAGCTGAGTCTCAGACCTCTGAGTAATCACACATTTTGCTGTGCTTGGCGCTGAATATAAGCCAAGCTTGATCGGGAGTGTTTGTTACTGTTAATCAACACTAATGTCTCAAGGAGCACCTCATTCCCTGCACTATACCATTTAGAGAAATAATGAGGAACTGTTGGCGCTTAATACTCTAATACGTGCATTACATATCCACCCTACCACAAAGAACAAGAAACACCTACTGTATCAGAAGTCCAATATGTAAAGTACTGCTCAAAAACACAAATCACAAGAGAAAACCTCACAGAGATGATCATGTCAGTAAAGAAGCATCAAAACCTTTGTCTCTGATCATAACACATTATATGACATGTAATTGTCTTTCTTCAGATTGTATTGGGTGTTTTTGAAGCTAGGACTAGAGCTAAAAGTTATTAGAAAATGAATGTGAATCAATTTTTGAAACAAATAAAAAGCACAGAATTAAAAACTGACCTTTAAATCGTGTTTGCCTAACAAGACTCGGGCCTTTCAATTCTACAACAAAACCATAGACTGTATATGAAAAATGGCAGCAGCACTCCACAACAGCTACTAAAGCCCCACCTTCTTTTAATGACCTGTTGTTATCCTCTTTTAAGAATCACTTAATCACTAAATTAGACTTAGACATAACAACTAGGGATGGGTATTGATAAGATTTTCACGATTCCGATTCCATTTTCGATTCTGTTTAATGATTCAATTCTTTATCAATTCTCTTATAGATTCTTTTTAAAAAAGGAGAACACACAGGTCGATTAGCTTAGAACTTCGTTTTATATCTTCTCTTTGAGCAAGATAGAAATTTAGGAGTAACATGGCCTTACAAACCCAGCAGTGAGATCTTAAGAGATCCAGCCTACGGCTCTTCAATGGGGTGTCACAGGGTCCCCGGGGAAAAAAATTGTAAATGTAAAATTATAAAATAAATATTCTTCTGTAGCAATAACAAAGTATAACATAAATTATTCTGTAGCAATTACACAAGAATATCCAGTAATGTCCCTGCCTACAATTAAACACATTCACTTACCAAAGTGAAATCGGGGGCATCTGCTGTGGCAAATGGGTGCAAGCCTTTTACCACAAACTCAGTCACTGCTCGGTGACATTCGTCTATCCTGGCCTGAAAGGAGACGCTACCGGTAGACTGCAGCGAGAACTGCCAGCATCTGAGCCAGACTCTGTCTGTCTCATCACGGTCACCTAAATGCACAGTAATGGCAGGTTTTGTAATAAGGCAGATCGCGCTAACATCATATGCACTGTTAGTTGATTATTTACCTGCTGCATTAACGGGAGAGGACGTGCAAACGTTACCGCTGCTGCTGGGTTGAGATTCACGAGTCCGGAGCGAAATTAAAAACACGACATTCATTTAAGGTCATCGCGTGTTTTGTGAGCAAATGCTTTTGCATATTCGTAGTGTTTCCTCCCTTAAATGAAATATCTACTTTGCAAGTATTGCAAGTTGCCCTGTTGTCATCCGTTCTCGTAAAGTCTAATCAAACTTTTGAGCGTTTGAGCCGCCATGTTTCCTGCCAGGTAAATGACGCTCCGCAACGTGGTGACATCATTCGGGGCGACTGGAATCGATAAGGGAATCGTTTGCAAAAATGGCAAACAATTCCAAGGAATTGAAACAGTGGGAACCGGTTCTCAACAAGAACTGTTTTTTGTTACCCATCCCTAATAGCAACTGAGTCCAGGATAGAAATCATGCATAGAAGACAGAATGATGAGAAGGTAAAACTGGAGGGTTGCTGGTCAGTGATAATGACTCATTAGCTTGTTTAACAAGGTATAGATCTAATGAATGTTAATTTTGGCTAACAAAAACAGACTTTAAAAAAAGACATTAATTGAAGTAAACATTAGTAGATGGAGTTTACACTCTTTTTTTGTCTCCTTCTTTCCTCCTCTCTTTCCCCCTCTACAGAAAGTGCAAGTTGTTATAACTGTTCTGGACTATGACAAGATCGGCAAGAACGATGCCATCGGCAAGGTCTTTGTGGGCCTCAACAGCTCGGGGACGGAGCTGCGCCACTGGTCCGACATGCTGGCCAACCCCAGGAGACCCATCGCCCAGTGGCACGTGCTGAAGCCTGAGGAGGAGGTGGATGCTCAGCTCTCCGTCAAGAAATAGGCAGGGCTCTTTCAGTACCTGCCTTGTAGTACTCTTTAGCCAGTATGTGTAAATACCTCAGTGATATATGGGTCCATCCATGTAACTCCCTGTCCCACTTTACCCCCTCCCCCACCCGTCGACCTCTCCCAGATTCATCACTCCTAAGTTCACACACAGTCCTAATTGTTGAAGTGTCCTGCAACATCTGTTCTCTGCTTTTTTCTATCAGGTTCTCGCTTTGATTCAGCAGTTTTTGATTTCCATCTCCAAGCCCTTAACCGCCCAGACCAAATGCCCCCTTCTTTTAAGCAATATGATCTGTATAGGTAGCGCATGACTGAAAGAATTTATTGTACCACAGTTGTATATATAAGTATGCAGACATAAATGATTTCTAGTTTATGTGTTTGTATGTTGTTACCCGTTTCCTAATCTGTGTATATCTTGATGTTTTTAATAAGATGTTCTATTTTAAATTATGTAAATGCAGATATAGAGGAAAGCCAATATTATATATCCCAGGATTTAAAAATTCTACCTTATTACCTTATTGCATTCCAGAAAAAAAAGAATTCCAACCTGCAAGATGCTAGTGGAAATATATTCACATTGTAAAGGACTTTAAGTTCAGCAAAGGATCGTTACAGAAAAGACAAACGGATGAATATATCCACACAAAACTCCAAAATACAAGGCCATTAACTACTATGGTTCTGTAGGATAAATTATGCTGCTGGAAATTATACAAGCACATGATTTCTTATGACTTTTTGTACCTATTTCTCAATCCGAGGACCTACATGTTTTAGCTTGAGGCACACTTGTTACCACTTAGCATTTCATTTTTTCCTTGTTTGGCAGTTCCATCTGAAATAGGTCCTCAAGTTAAAGGTTAGTTTTCTTTTCCAACAATGGAAGTGATTGCCTCCAAGAAACACCCCTTTAGAAACAACCCCCATGTGGAAAAAGCACCAAGCTGTAGCCATTGTGTCCTTAAACTCGTTCTAACAATATTTTGTTAACTGCTTACTTTAAACAGCCTTGTCGTTGCTGGAGGTGTATCGCGTTTAGGCTGGGGTCCGGCATTTGTGAGGGAGTTTAAAAGAAAAAAGGGGGGGTGGGTGGGGGTTGCACTCTGGGCTCTGGTTTTAAGAGGACTATTTTTTAGATTAATTCAGCGTCTTGACTATTTTTAGTAAAGTGCATGTTTTTTTTTACAATCTTTACTAAACGCTGGGACGGGAGGGAGGGGGGATCTACTGACACCAGGGGAGACTCTTCTGATAGGATCCCCTTGCCTTCAATCAGAGGAGAGAACAAAAAAAAAGAAATCAAGAGTAATGTTTAAACTTTGTGTCAATGTGACATTGACAGAGGTGAAGCGAGTTTAGTCTAAACACTGCCATTTACGGGGAGGTGACTTTCTGTAGAGACCCTCTCTTCATGCACACTCCCACTTGCTAGTGGTTGTAGCTTTGGTTTATTGGGAACAATGTCTTTGGCTGCAGTGGTGCCCTGAATCGCAGTCTTTGCTTTGCGTTGCCTTCTCACAGTGACAATAGAGCTAGCCATGTTTTACTGCCAATTTTAACTTTTATGTGGCTGCTATTTTGCACTGGATGAACTAGCTTGTTGACTTCTTTAGAAACCATTTTTGGATGATTGTTGGCCGGCTTTATTTCAGGACACCTACAGGAGGGGAGGGGCAGGGGGCGGAGCCAGAGAGCCTCCTGCTTGATTGGATTAATTAAATCCAAAAAACAACAACAAGAAAAAAAAAACAGGAAAAAAAGAAAGAAAGCAATGATGACAAATCACATTTCAGCCAACAGCAATTACATCAGTTTTGTTTTCTTGTTGGCACAGGACTACACCAGGGGAGCACGAAATAACCGTAAAAGTTAATGGTCTGCGTAGGCTATTAGTTCATTATGTCCTTTACTACGGGTCCAATTAGGAAAGAAGTAAGTTGTAATCCATGAAAACCATGAAGTCTCTTATCTTGGAGGAACCTCTTGCATATACTCGATACACAGCTTCAGGAGGACTTTCTAAATGTTTTCAATGTTATTGTGTAGTTGATAGCACTATTATGAAAAAGCTACTTGTCATTCCATAGGAGTCTTCTGAGGACTGCTTTGTGTATCACTGTGACTGCCGTGTGTGCTTAGAGATGTAGACTTATCAGTAGGTAGCGAATCCAGTCTGTTCTGTAGTGATGTCGTAGCGTTTAATGCCATTTTTTCCTTCTACACGCAAAGAGAGGACGAGAGAGAGAGAGAGAGAGCGTGACTGCACGCAGCCAAAAAAAAAAAGAAAAAAAAAAGGAGGAGGCTTTTATCCGAGCGAGAGCGGGTTGCTTCACACAGCATTTTGTTGAGCACTGTGCAATACTTGTATGTTCATCCCATAGTGTTAACGTGGGTGGCGTTGCCCGAGAAAAGAGATTATAACCCTTCGAGGATGAATCCAGTCCAGAGAGATGTTTTCTCCTTTCCAGTGAAATGGTTAGGACACAGCACACTTAGATTCAGCTTATAGTTTGGAGCTTGACACCTGCTGACCTCTGTTTAGGGTTCCCTCCCTTTTCCGCAGGTTCATTTTCTCTTCTTGCACACAGTTCCAGCATCAGAAGTTTCAGGGAGTCTTCGTTAAATACCAAACAAGATTCTGCATTTAGATACCCCCTTAAAAATGCCATGTATATATTTACATAATCGTGTCAAAGAAAATGTATATCTAGAATAAATATAAAGTGACCTGAATGATTATTCAGCTGCAAAATATCGCTCTTTTATCCAGATGCTATATCTCATCATCGTTAATCCATTTTCATTAGAGTTATTTTATTTATGTATTTTTATTTATTTATTTATTTATCTCCCCTGTTGATTCAAAACCCCTTTTCTATTTGAGATGAAAACTCTGAATGTACAGTGAGGACCGTGTTGGTGTAGATTACTTTAATTAATTAGATGTACCTTGCACTTGTTGTTGTTTAAAAGAACATATTTTTAATATTTTTTCAGCTATTATGGATTCATTTCATAATCCTATGGGGTAAAAACAATCAAACAACCTCCCCTGTGATAGCATTCCAATATCACTGAGCATACTTTAATACAGCTGTATTCCCAATCCCTCTTCAGCTGGGGGAACTTTTATTTGACATGTTTTCCATATATAGATCCATGAATTCCAGTACAGCTTCAGATTTAAATAACAGAAAAATATATTAAAGTAAAAGGTGCACTCTTTGCAAAAATGGCCCAAGCAATTTGACATGAATACTAATGCAGAGAGGTTGCACCAAAGGAATTATCCAATCAAAGCTGAGAGTAAATCAAACCGAATTATATGAAAATATCACAAGTGCACGAACGTATCAGGGAATTCAGTAAATGGGCAGCATTGCAAAACCCATCGGATTGTGAGGCGTGTGGAGGAAACTACAAAGCAAAAGCCATTACCTGCGCTGCAGCGCAATGCTCCTGTTACTGCGATTCCCCACCAAAAAAAAGTGCGCACGCGTAATCACCCCCCACACCCTAAATTCAAGCTCTCTTCTGTATGACAAGGAACTGAAGAATCTCTCCAGTGACACCGACAAAAAGCCACACTGACCTTTCAAAAACAAAGCTGTGTAAAGTATTAGAATCTGATGCTGTAGAAAGATCCTAGTTGCCTTTGTGTATATCAACTGCCTGCTTGAGTATTTTGTGTGTGGAAATTTTCTCTGTAATCTTGTAGAACTGTTCGGGGTGTTTTTTTCCTGCCATATCGCTCGCAGTGACGGCGAGCCTGCTGACGGTTATATTTGCTGTGTATACCTTCATTTTTTGATGAGGTGTTTTCCAGTTTTGTTTCACTTTGTGTAGTGATTCACTCTGTGGAGTTTTCTGACTGTTGTTATATAACTTCATATACACAAATGATCAATAAAAATGTTTTATTTCCTGTTGATACAGAAGCCTTTCATGTCGTGTTTTCGTTCGGGATGCATGCAACGGAGCAAAACTGTCACGGTATTGATTGCCACGAGTGTGACTCACTGCTCATGCAAGAAACTGTTCACTTCAGAAAGAAAGGCGTCTGCATGCTTGACGTGCATGACAAATTCCTATTTTAATGATGGCACTTTGAATCAGACACAGCAGCCTGTTAAAAAGGTCACTACTGCCATCTGAAGGACACGCAGGGGAACACCACTGTGTACCAGATGTAAAAAAAACTAATAAGAAAAGATTCTTTCTTTCTTTCTTTCTTTCTTTCTTTCTTTCTTTCATTTTGCCTCAGGTACAGATCAATTTCTATTAGTGAATATTTACTTATGTGCAGCAGAGCCACATAATGGGGACAAGAGTTTGTCCTCCACTAAAATATGATGTCACATTGATGTGATGCTCGGATGGTAATGAATGCTGGGGAGCGGAGATTTATAGATCTCAGGCTACTGCTGATGCTGTAAAATAAAGCTCATTTGGATGTTGAGAGTAAAACATGTCCCATGAAATTATTACTGTAGCACGGTGCTGTCATTTTAAATTGAATTCTTTTAACCTGCCTTTTAAGTCACTGAAATATGTGACTGCAATAATCTGCATCATCTGGCAGATTATTGCAGCTTTTTATTGAAACCGTGTCACACTGAGTGAAATAGTCAAGCCCAAACACTCTCACTAGTTTTGGGGTTGTATTATTCGATTAAATATATTATTACCTTTAATTTTCCTCCCTGTGTGTAAAAGCAATTGCTCCCTAACCCTAAAAACTAGTTGCACCATCCTTGGCAGAAAGAACTGCAATCAAGTGTTTGTGATAACTGGCAATGAGTCTTTCAGATCACTGAGGAGGAATTTTGGTCCACTCTTCTCTGCAGAATTGTTTTAATTCAATCACGGATGGTTTTCCAGCCTCTGAGACATTCAGAGGTCGACTTGCTGGTGTTTTTCAAATTGTTGTCCTGCTGCATAACCAAAGTGTGTTTCAGCTTGAGGACACAAACTGATGGTCGGAAATTCTCCTTCAGGATTTTCTGGTAGAGATCAAAATTCATGGTTTCATCAATTACAGCATCGAAGCAGCCCCAGACCATCACACTACCACCGCCATGTCTGACTGTTGCTGTGATGTTCTTCTGTGTTAGTTTTAGAGCAGATGTAACAGGACTCAGACCTTTCAAAAAGTTCAGTTTTCTCATCAGTCCACAGAATATTTTTCCAAAAGTCTCCCAGATCATCAAGATGGTTTTTTTTTTTTGGCAACTATGAGATGAGCCTTTATGTACCGTTTGATCAGCAGTGGTTTTCGTCTTGGAACTCTCCCATGGATGCCATTTTTTTCTGTTTTATTGTTGAATCATGGACTCCGACCTTAACTGAGACAAGTGAGACCTGCAGTTCTGTAATGTTGTTCTGGGGTCTTTTGTGAGCTCTTGGAGTAATTTGGGGAAGGTTCACCACTGTTCTGAGTTTTGCTTTTTGTCTATAACAGCTCTCACCGTGGTTCACTGGAGTCCCAAAACCTTAGAAATGTCTTTGTTTCTCAACTGTTTTTAGATTGTGACAGGATGTGTTTTGGTGTCATGTAGTCTGTTTCACTTTTTCACACAGGTTTTATTTAAAATATTTGTTGATTCAACAGGTCTGGCAGTAATCAGGCCTGAGTGTGGCTAGTGAAATTAAATTCAGTTTTCCAAAAGCTGTGGATAATCACAGTCTCTTCATGATTCAACAAGAGGGGCAATTACTTTTTCACACAGGGCCAGGTAGGTTTAGAAGCTTTGTTTCCCTCAATAAATGAAATAAAAAATTACATTTTGTATTCCCTCTGGGTATCTTTCTCTAACATAAAAAAATTGGTTAATGATTTCAAACATATAAGAATTACAAATATGCAAAAAAAAAGGGGGGTGGGGGGTAATAGAAAATTCCTTTTTCACAGCACTTTAAAGCTTGTTATGCTTGTAAATAATGCTTAAGCGTAACATTATTCATGTTCATGGCTCTACTTAAAATCAGTTAGTTAAAATCATCATCAACCATCATCATATCTGCAATTTTACTGCATCATATAGAAATTTCTTAATCCATCCTAATATTGGCTGATTTTTGTGTGCCTGAAGTGGGGCAACACATGGAAAGATTAGTGTTTGTAGGATGCATGTTTGACCTCAAAGCAGCAGCTCACTATAAGATTAAGTCAAGTGTGACGGCTACAGAAGGAAATAAACAGATGCACAATACAGATAAGCACCTGATATAACTGTATTACATGAAACGTGAACAACAGAAAAAGAGGAAGTGAGATCTACATAGCAGAGTTATGAAAGTTTTGTATTCTGCTTTCGGTTTTTTTATTTATTTAGTTAAGTTTAACCAGTTTCACTAGGTTTGGGTTAATATCCATTTTGCATACATAAACTAGGATAATAATAAAGTCGTCATTTGTGTTTCTGTGTTTAACTAATCAATTTAGTTAAACTCATTTTGCTGCCGTATGACCAAAAGCCACACTTTTTAATTCTGATTAGTCTCCTTCGGATGCTATTATCTTGTTTTGTGTTTTGTTTTGTTCTCTTCTAGCCTCTCTTTTTGCTTAGAAAAATTGTGCGCAGTTTAATGCTTTATCATTATTATCGTTTCAGCGTTTTATTGTGAAAATACATGTCTTTTACGTGGAAGTGACGTTTGAGGTTCGGCTTTGATAAGTTAGTGAACGTTAGCCTGTTGTATTACCGGAAGCTGAGTGTTTACATGCTTACTGTACGTTTATTCAGTCCAAATCTCGACGAAATTGACATAAAACAGCTTCAAATACACATAGAAGCGCACCAAAATATTAATATCCACCATTCATTTTATAATTAGCCTACTGGGTTTAATTTTCATATAAACGGAATTTTGTTTTTGAAAACTAAAACCGGATGTATTTATCCTTCCTGGCTGACTCGACAGCCTTACTTGACGGCTTGGACCTCCGTCACAATTAGTTGCCTTGAAGTCGTTTGGGGTGTGCGCGCTATACTGACAAAGTATTTTGCATTTGTCCTCCCGGCCTGAAAATGCTCTCCTACATCATTGGCGTGAGTATACATCAATGGAAAATTATCAGGGTGCTTTTACGCCAGCTAATTTGCATGCATTAGCTCGGTTAATATTCGCTAACATTCAGTTTTTCCCCAGCTAAGTTATCCTGAGCGCTGTTTCGGGCCTGCCCACAGGAATCTTCATGACTCACTTCTCCCTGTTGCTGTCTGTGTTAAACAAAAAAACAAAAACCCGACTTAATCCAGGCAACGCCCCGCAGGGTACTCAGACAGCTGGTAGCTAATGCTAGGAGTTGGTGGTCTGAGTCATTCTCCCACGTTTGACCTTTTATCGCAGTTGATCCGAGGTGGCTTTGACAGCATCATCAACCTCATCTTCAGGCTGCTCTTCCAAAAGAAGAGACCTGCCATCACCTTAGAGGACCCCAACATTAAGTATGCACTGCGCCTGATAGATAAAGAGGTAACCGCTCAAACGCTGCACACTTGAGTGCTTGCAGAATGAAACTTGTCTGCAAACGCAGCAGATGCGTTCACGCTCACTGCTCTGTCTGTTTCTTGTTTGTTTTTTTTAAAGATTGTCAGCCATGACACAAGAAAGTTCCGCTTTGCACTGCCATCCCCTGAACACGTCCTTGGTCTCCCTATTGGTAAGTGTGCGCACTCACGCATATCATCACTGCCGGAGGTTTGACTGCATATCTCAAAATCTGTTCTAGCTCCTTTCCTTCTCTGTTTAAGCTAGTTTTCTTCTGATTGGCCACCCCTGGTTAACAGACGGTTTAAACAGCTGACGTAGTGCCCATTTGGAGATAGGGAATGGCAATGCATTCTGCGTAGTTCATGCCAAACCGAAACGAAGTTAGATGCCAGCAGGTGATAAGGAGGAAGACCCCTAAACCTGTGATACAAACTGAATGTAAACGAAAAGGCAAAGCAGTGTTATTAGGAGGGGCTGATATGTGAGCACAAACTGTCACTTTATTTTTAGGAGGTACAGTTTCTCAAGTTGCCTAGTGTTTTGTTAAAAAAGCTGTTTGTGGTGAGCGCCTAAACCTCAGACAACTTAAGAATTGTGCATGGCTTCAAGCTCACATTCAGACTTGTTAGACTCGGCCATGCTCTCTCAGCTGCTGAGCCATGGCTCTGTGACACATGCATCACTTACCCTTAACCTTCTTAACCTGGCATCCAATTATGTGGACATCACATTTTGGGTTGTCTAGACCAAAATACTAAATTTTCCTCTACAAGGGCCTGATTTCCACTTACGAGGACATTATACTGCCTCTGTTTATCAAAATTTAAAACGAATGTCTTTATATGTGGCTCTCAATTTTCTTAGAAACAAAAATAGGGTAAAAAAAAATTTTTTTAAATCCGGTGATTCTTTGTTTGTACATTCATCGGGTCCCAATATTCCCAAATATCAAAGCGAAATTAGGAATGCATGCCATGGAAGAGTTCAGGTCTTAGGAGGTTAAAGACACTCTATACAATTGATTTGAGTTCATATTTAATACTTTTCTGTAATATTTTCTCTTTTTCAACGTTGTGTTGAACACATTTATAAAGCACACCTTTTTATTTGACATTTATAATTGCGCTGTAATGACAACCCTGCATGCTTTGTTTTGTAGCTGGACTAAACTGTGATGAGAATGTTAAAAATAAGTCGTTCAGATGTGAAGCAGTTTCATGTCTTTTATTACTGCTCAATGTTTTGTTACAGCACTTCATGTTATAGTGCTGCAGCAGGTGCAGGAGCTTGTAGTGCCTTTGTTCTGCATCGATGTCGGTCAGAGGTATCCACGGTAGGGCTGCTCGATTATGGCAAAAATGATAATCACGATTATTTTCACTGAAATTGAGATCTCGATTATTTGACGATATTTATTTAACCCTTTAAGACCTACTATAGAACCAAGTCCGCCAGAGCTTATATTATTTTTTTACATGTTGTAGTGCCATTTGTGGGAGCATTTCAAGTTGCTATACAACTGTTATAGCCCATATTTTAATAATATGTATGCATTAAGTCCATAGTAACTACATTAATTGCAAAAAAAGTGCAATAAACTACAAAAAAAATTGAAAATTGTTTTTGTTTTTGTTTTTTAACATATATTTCTACTTGGAGAAATATATGTTAATTTCTACTAGTTTACAACAACAGGAAATTTATTTTGAGTGTCTTCATAGTTTTATTTTGGAGATACAGCAATTTTTATATACTGCAGGAAAAACAAAAAAACAATCCTATGATGCAAATTTGCAAAGAAAACAGCAGGTGCATCAAAATAAACTATTTCCAGCAGTGCAATTCGAGTTCTAAGCATCCCAGAAACTATTCAGAAAAGTCAAACATGACCAGTATAGGCTTTTAAGGCCTACAAGTAAAAAAAAAACCCTACATTTTCCGCGAAAATTACATCACTTCCGGTTTCGGGCAGGAAATGGCGGACATGTGATAGTTAGCGGTGACGTCTGTTTCAATGTGCGAAGTGTTACGAACAGCTGATCGGATCGGCAAAGCGTGTTTCTGGAATATTATGTTTTTGTTCCTGCAAGTGCTTTTTATGCAATTTATGTGGAAGGAAACCGTGACCGAGGACAAGCTGATGGCATAAGATGTAAGTTTCATATGCAAAACAAATTATTGCGCTAGCTTACACGGTTCAGGTTCTACAGGGATTTAAAAATAGTTACACAAAACAGAGCGTGCTGCTCTGACGGCTTTAAAGGGTTAACAATAACAATGTATTGAATAATGACTTTAAAAAATAATATAAAATAGTGTGCAACACCACTGAAGTTTTTTTTTTTTACCTCTCTTTTCAACCAATGGCAGTCACTCTCCTCTCCAAATAACTTCTGCTTAGCTTTTCCCTCGGGTCCTCTTAATCAGCGGTCTCCAACCTTTTTTGCGCCACGGACCGGTTTATGCCCGACAATATTTTCACGGACCGGCCTTTAAGGTGTCGCGGATAAATGAGGGAGGGGCTAATAATTGGCTCAGTCATTTTTAATGATCGTTGAAAGCCCAGATCGTAATCGTGATTAAAATTCGATTAATTGAGCAGCCCTAATCCACGGTGACTACTGTGTGTCTGAGGTGTTACGCTGTTGCTGCTTCCATATATTTCATCATCAACTTGGAGTTGCATGAACCTCAGTCCCATAATGGGGCGATCGTGGCTCAGGAGTTGGCAGTTCGTCTTGTAATCAGAAGGTTGCCGGTGTGAGCCCTGGCTCCGACAGTCTCTGTCATTGTGTCCCTGAGCAAGATACTTCACCCGTTGCCTACTGGTGGTCAGAGGGCCTGTGTCTGGCAGCCTCGCCCCAGGGCAGCTGTGGCTAAGATGTGGCTTGCAAGTGTGTGTGAATGTGTGAATGACTGATAACTTAGCTCAAAGAGTTGGCAGTTCGTCTCGTAACCAGAAGGTTGCTGGTTCGAGCCAAGTTGTGTCCTTGGGCAAGACACTTCACCTACTGCCTACTGGTGATGGCCAGATGGCAGCCTCGCTTCTGTCTGTCAGTCTGTGGCTACAACTGTAGCTGCCTCCACCAGTGTGTGAATGTGAGAGTGAATGAATAGTGGAATTGTACAGCCCCGAAAAGTGCTATATAAATGCAATCCATTATTATTATTATTATTATTATTGAGTGTGTGTAAAGCGCTTTGGGGTCCTTAGGGACTAGTAAAGCGCTATACAAATACAGGCCATTTACCATAATGCATTGCATTGGTGACGTCACAATCCTGAGGTCTATTAGAGATATCCCCTCTCACAGTTACAGAGCCTTTAAAGCAGGAAATACTTGCTGTAATGGTGAATTATCATTGTTTGAGTCACATAGTATGAAATGGGTGACGTTGATGGTAAGTACGTGTTTGTTTTCGTCTTCAGGGCAGCACATCTATCTCTCAGCAAAGATAGACGGGAAGCTTGTCGTCCGTCCGTACACACCAGTGTCCAGCGATGACGACAAAGGTTTTGTGGACCTGGTGGTGAAGGTAAAGATTTAAGGAAGGTTGTTTTCATGTGCATTTTAGTTTTTATATATGAAGGTGTTGATTGTTTCACATGAATTCCTCCATTTGTTTCAGATTTACTTTAAAGACATTAATCCAAAATTCCCAGAGGGCGGGAAGATGAGTCAGTACTTGGAGAGCCTCAGGATCAACGACACAATTGACTTCAGAGGACCCAGCGGCTTACTCGTTTACAAGGGCAAAGGTGAGCAGCATAACTGAACACAGTAGGTGAATCAGCTTTATCAGCTTGGTTTAATACTCTCACTTTGCATCTGCAGGTGTTTTTGCCATTCAGCCTGATAAAAAGTCCCCAGCTGAGATGAAGACTGCCAAGCATTTGGGCATGATCGCTGGAGGCACAGGTGAGGGAGCTGTTCAGTGTCAGGACCGAGGGTGGTTTTTTTCATTTGTTTGACTCAGGTGGTGTTTGTTTTTAGGGCTGATGCTGCTTATTAGTAATAAAGGTGTTTATCATTAGTTGAAGATGGAGTCTTGATGTCTAAATTTTTACAAAACTCCAACACAAATCATTCAACAAAGTGTTATTTGGACATGTGGACAGTTTCTGTAGATATTATAAGTTGAGTAGGTGTTACTCATGCAACCAGATACTATAGAGTGGTCAGCATTGACCACCACAGAGAGAGCGAGGCAGCTGCATTGGAGCCACAGTAATGAAATAATAACTGTTAAGGTAATTGGGGGAGTATGAATGTCAGATCTGATAAGTGTTTGAGCCAAAGTTTCCACTGCATCAGTGAAGTCATAACTCGATGTTGGGTAAAGTGGTCTGGCTCACTGCTCACCTCTGTGCCAACAGTGCTCGGCTGAAAAAATGGCATTTGTATGGATTGAATTTGGTGCCACAGAAATCTCTTAAGATATTAATTTAGCGTTCTTTGGTCTGCTCCCTTACTGCCACATCAGACAGTTCCACATATTTAGTTATTGTTTTATTTTTCCGCCTTTTTTTTTTTTTTTTTTTTTTTTTATGCAACCCAGAATAGATTTGTCTTCTGCTAGTCTCCAACCAGAGACATGTTAGACTAATGTGCAAACACTGACCTGGGAGATGCTGACATGTAATGTAGCATTAAAGGTTATAAAAGCCATTTTTACAACCTTTTCTAAATACGATGACATTTTTTCCCCTTCCTCTGTGCTCTATTTGTTCCAAAGTTTATTTGGGCTGTTTGCTCATCATCCACACAGGCGTTACACACTGTAGGGTCTTTACTTTAAAGTACGAAGTGCCTTTTAAGTATCTTTTGTTCTTTAAGTTGATAAAAACGCCTGAATTGAATTGCGTTGGAGAGGTTTAGGTTTGGTAAATTTGTATAAATTCTAACTAAAGTTATGCTTTTAGAAACATTTCATTTAATCGAACTTGGAGGTCCGACTGTGACCAAAGCACACATACAGCCCTGTATTTAAAGGAGCTCTGTTAATGTAACCTGAGCCTGTGCTGGGTGTTATTACAGGCATCACTCCCATGCTGCAGCTCGTCACAGCAATAATGAAAGATCCTGATGACAAAACGGTGTGTCACCTGCTGTTTGCCAACCAGGTGAGTTTTATGAACCACAATCTAATGTTTGCAGTCAGGAGGATATTTACTATGTGATAACATTTGACCTGGACTGGAGTATAAATTTGTGTTCACGCAGTAGTTTAAAAATATCGTCTCTTCCCGTGTTCAGACTGAGAAAGACATCCTTCTGCGACCGGAGCTGGAAGATATTCAGGTCAGCCACCCGGACCGGTTCAAGCTGTGGTTCACCGTCGACAGAGCACCTGAAAGTGAGTCCTCCAACAGCAACCACCTTCACATGTGAACTTTAACTATTTCAGACAGGAACTATTTCCAGTTTTTGTACACATCTTCTCATTACCCCGGTTTATTAGCTGCAGTAATCGCCCACTAGCACAGTCCATGATATTACATGGATGTTTGTATTTGTATTGGCAGGTTGAAGACAGACTGTTTACCTGACAGGTGTAAGAAAGAATGTAATCTTAGAAAGTTAATTGCATATGAAAATGACTATTATGTCTTGTAATGTGAGAGCATCTATGAAGTATTAGTACTCTTGCACGTTCTCAAAATGTGACGCAGCAGGCTAAAGTCAAATTTTAAACTTTTTATGTACTTTGTATGCATCCTACATTTCAAAACTTCTACATTAATGTGCAAAAACAGATTGAATTTTTCTGTGTTCTTTGAATTTTTGCGGTCTAGTTTTTAACTTCTGATATAAAAACTCAATCGATCACAGTTCATACACAGTTATCACCGCAGGCTAAATACGGAAAAAGGTCACCAGCATCACTGAGGGCAAATTTCAATGGGTGAGTGGCCACAACGAGGCCGAGAGGTTTGCTGGTTCATTTGTGGTTATGCATGAGAAATTGTTCAATGTTCTTTGGTCGCAGTGAAGGATCACGTATTTGTTGTCACCAGGAAGTTGTATATCATTGCTGGATAAGAATCATTTTTAGTTAACAACAACAAAAAAATGTCCAGTACGTGGTTTTAATGTGAGAAATGATCAAGCTAGTAGTTTTGTTCAGCAGAGTCAAACATCAGAACTGAAAACAAGCAAGCAAGCATGCTACCTGTGAATGTGTTAACCACTAATCTATAGATTGAAACATGATTATACAAATATTGATTCGTTTTATAATCAGTGATGTTATTAATTGAATTTTCTGGGTTAAGGAAAATCTCAGGCTTACAGGAAGGTTTTTTTAAAATCTTGGATAATTATTGCTGATTTTGCACCAAAAAGATTACATTTTTAATATCCTGGTAAAATATAGGTTCATTTTTTGATAGTGGTTCAAAATACACGCTTAGCAGGAAAAAAGGCCAGAGAGAGAGAGAGAGAGAGAGATATCTCCAGCTGATCCAGCTGATCCAGCTGATCCAGCTGAAACTATAAGCTTGATCGAAGTTTTAAGACTAATCTTAAAAGTAGAGTGTGTTAGAAATTCAGGACCTTGTATGTGAGGAGAAGGATTTTAAATCTTAAATTAAACAGGGAGCTGTCCTTCTACTCCCAGCTAGTACTCACTGCATCCAGCTTTTCATCTTTAAAAAAAACCCCTGATTATAATGAATTACAATAGTCCAGCCTTTTTTTTTTCTTTCCTTAATTACTCTGAGACGATGTTTTTAATTGTAGTAATATTGCACATATGAATTAAGGCAGTCCCTTATATATGTTTAATGTGCATGCTGAAGGACCTAACCTGATCAAAAATGACTTAAACTCCTCATGGTGTTACTGGAGGCCAGCGTAATGCCATCTAAGGCTACGTTCACACTGCAGGCGAAAGCGCATCAAATCCGATTTTTTTGGACCCTATGCGACCCATATCCGATCATGGTATGACAGTGTGAACGGCACAAATCCGATCTGGTTCACTTTCGTATGTGGTACTGAATCCGATACATATCCGATGTTTTAGAAAGCGACTGCTGTGTGAACGGTCATGTCGCATTAAATCCGTCTTTTACGTCACTGACACAAGACAGATGCCGATTATCAGCCCCGGAGAAGACATCGCGAACGCCTCCTGGCCATTCGGTATAGATGTCAGTGAAACGTGAACATTTTATTTGTACTGTATAATCTGCAACTATCCTTTGAAGCACCGCTCCTCTAAAACAGCAATAAGCATAATTATTAGGTTATTTACATTATTATGTAAATAACAAAATAACTTGAAGCAAAAATTGGGAAAGGTAAAGTCCGAAGTCTTTATATTATGGGGCATGGGGCGACAGTGGCTCAGGGGGTTGGGAAGCGTATCTGTAACCGGAAGGTCGCCGGTTCAATCCCCGGGCTCTCTGTCCTGGTCGTTGTGTCCTTGGGCAAGACACTTTACCCTACTGCCTACTGGTGTTGGCCAGAGGGGCTGATGGCGCGATATGGCAGCCTCGCTTCTGTCAGTCTGCCCCAGGGCGTGAATGTGAGAGTGAATGAATAGTGGCATTGTAAAGCGCTTTGGGTGCCTTGAAAAGCGCTATATAAATCCAATCCATTATTATTATTAAGGGCCATCAGTCATACAATATTGTTTGGTCTGAGTCTAAACAGAGCGTGTTGTGTGTAACGTCTTCTTTTGCGCATGCGGGCCGCTTTGAGCGTTCACACTAGAGCGCCTTTGCTGTCACATTTTATTTGTAGTGTGAACAAGCAGACAAAATCGGATTTGATCAAAAAAATCGGAATTGAGCATTAAGACCTGCAGTGTGAACGTAGCCTAAGGTAAATATCTGCTTAGACACTGGTTATGTTTGACTTTTAAGAACCAAGCACAATAACCACAGTTGTTACTGTATCTGAGTGGTGGCTTGTACAGGCTGTAATGATATGACAGATAAAGTTGCTCTTATAGATGGTCACCAGTAGGTGTCGCTGCTGAATACTGAAAATGCCCCACTTTGCACCCTTTAATTCTGAGCAGCATTTTAACCTCAGGCTTTTCTGTCTTTCAGACTGGGAGTACAGCAAAGGCTTCATCAGTGAAGACATGGTGAGGGAACACCTGCCGCCTCCCAGCAACGAGACCCTCATCCTGATGTGCGGACCTCCACCGATGATCCAGTTTGCCTGCAACCCTAACCTGGATAAAGTCGGCCATGCCGACAGCCGCAGGTTCACATTTTAGACATCGTCCATCCAGTTGTCTTTTTTTTTTTTTCCTTACCCTGAAAGCATTAAAGCTGTCATATTTACAGTGGGTATTGCACTATATTTAAATATGACATATTTATCATGCAAGAGAATCACAGCTTGGACCAATTCTTGTATGTTTGGTAGGAGGTTGTGAATGTGTAGGGGGAAATGGGATGTGAAATAAGGATTTTATGATAGGATATGAAGTTTCCGGATGTTTGGCTTGAAAATGACTTCTTTGGTTTTACTAGAAGACTCGAGGTTTACTGGCTGTTTTTTCTGAGTGCCTTAAACACCTGCAAAGATTTTATTGAATGCACGCCACAAGAATTGTGATCACTCACTTCAATACAGAATAATAGATTATTCCGTTATGGGTGTTGGGAACGTGTTACAAGTCTATACCTGTTGCTTATCTGTTGTCACGCAAGACGTGTTGTGATTTGTCAAACACAGCGTGGTTACTGATTTGTTTTCTGAAAGTGTGGAAAAAGTGGCTGCTTGTGTTTATGGATCATAAAGCAACAATGCTGTTGAACTATTGGTGTTTTGATCATCGTTTCTGAATCATGTTGGTCACAAGTGGATTTTAGCTTCTACCATGATTAAGTGAAGACACTTTCTGCAGGGAAAAAGAAATGCATTTATTAACAAAACATTTTAAAAACAGAATAAAACCACAAATGGTATGTGTGAGCAGAGATTTGTCCATTTTCTTTTAAGGAAAGATTGACTGCAGTCTGCATTGAGGCAGGGATCGGATGTTAATAGAGTTGAATATCCAGCCTTCCTGCAGGCTGCATTAAACTGTATCTGAAACAGAAGAGCTGGACACTTCAGGGAAACACACTCATGTGTGTACGGTTAATGTGACACTCCAGTCAGCCAGGCGCTGATTAGCTTAGACTGTAAACAAGAGGAAGCAGATGGCTCCCTAACTCACATGACCTTTATTTAAACTGTGCGAAAACAAAAATAAGCAGTAATTTTTATTTTTTTAAAAAGAATGTCCTTCTTTACTAAGCTAGTAGGCATGGGCATACACTGGCTAAAATATATTGGTCTCCAGGAACTATTCGAGTAGTCTTTGATGCTTACTCACTTTATCTAAAGTCATCTTTGGCTTTCTAAATTTCTCCCATTTGACAGTAACATCTAATCTCTCAGTCATTAATGTTTTTAGGTGTGCTTCTTCCGCTGGGAAAATATATATTAAGACTGAGAAGACCATTTGATATTAATGGGTTTTGTTTGTTTTTTTAAAAGACCATCCCTACTAGTTTAGCGGTGAACAGTGATTTCCTTGAGCCAGGTGTGCCTGTTCCCCCATTCCCAGTCTATAATATCACACGTTGTAGCATAACAGTGCCCTCACGGTTCTAACTGATAGTGTAAGCACATAGCTTAACATCCATAGATACTAGTAGCTTGATCTGTTATGAGGTGGTGGTGCTCACAGTAAAAAATAGCCACAGCACTTCGTCCAGCATTGGTGCCCCAGAGAGCCTGGATACAAATCAGGATTTGAAGAAAGTAATTTTTCAAAAAGCCTTCAGCTTGCACAACGCTCAACTGGGTCAAAATGCAATTCTGTGAGCACCACACACAAAAATGCTGCTCGCCCTGCCTCACTCGATTTCTGTGAGGCATCAATTTTAACATGTGTTCAAATAAAATCATAACCTTGAATGTAAGCACTTCTCACAAACAGAATCAGTGAACACAACTGAAGACAAGCCCTTTCAAATACGGGCTGAAACACACAAAGTTTAAAATCACCGAATACTGAAAAACAAAGGCATGAGTGACAAAATTCATAAAGAGGTATGTTAATTTGAGAACACTTTGCATTTTCAGTTCACATGTTACATTTTGGACAGCTTCAATAAATATAGATGTGTACATGTGAAAGATGGAAATATTGTTAGTCTGACATGTTCTCTTACAAAAGCTGATCAGCGGTAGAGAGAGATAGACCACAGGATGAAGTTTGCACAGTTCGTTCTTTTTCCATGAAGCTTGCGGAGCTCTGATATCAGATGTTTGAGTTACTGTGCATTTCTGAGGGATCATACTCTGGAGGGCACGCCGACACTTCCCGGAAAAACACGTCATCCTTCAGCATGCTCTGAAACACAGGAGCACAGAAAAGCGTTCAGTGTAGTCGATGGACAGCGTGTTCTGTGTGATCACACCGGAGCAGGTCAGCTTCTCACCGTCAGATTGTTGATTCCCTCAGAAAAGGCTCCTATCTGTCTGACGGTTCCTTCAGAGTCCTCCATCTGTGAAAAGTGACAGAATCAACTCAAATTCACTTAAAAACAAAACTAATTTATTGTGTTACAAATAAGTGTAACTGGGAAAGTGTGTACCTGTTCCAGGTGCTCAAGGTTATCCTCGTAGATCTGGGCGCTAGTCTGGAAGCTGCTGTTTTTTGGCATTTCCACATTCATGGGGCACACGTACTCCTCACCGTCGTCCTGACGTTTCTTCCTCAGAGTGCCAAAACCTCCAAACGACAAGCGCCTCGGCTGAAGGAGGATAAAGGACACAATTAGCAGATGGCCAGCTCGTAACATGAGCGTTTGCTGTATTTACTACAAGCCTCATTCACCCACACATCACATTTAACATTCACACTCCAATAAATGCATCAGGGAGAACTCAGGGTTCAGCATCTTGCCCAAGTATACTTCAGGCTAGAGGAGCTGGGGATTGAACTGCCGACCTTCCAAGTAGCAGACAAGCTCATTCATGTCCTGAGAAACAGCTACTTTATTTAAAAGTATTATTAGTGTTGGGAAACTCTACTGGGCTTAACGCTTTGATATTTATGGGAACAGAGCTTATTTACTTTCTCATTTAGATGCTTCTCTTTTAAAAGGTTTGCCGACCGTATGCAGGAGATTAATATAAAAGAGACTCTGGGAAAATGAAAGTACTGCTTATTTGATTTATGATCATGCTCTTAATTGCAAGTTTCACATCTTATATGAACATAAAAAAGACAAAGCATGTTATGCTTTAGGGCGTGGCTACTCTATGATTGACAAGAGGCTACTAAGTGTGGAATAGCTTCAGTTTCACCATCCATGCTTTAAATACAGCCTGCTGTCCAAAGAGGTGAAAAAACACAGAAGTTCAGATCTGTAAGAATTGAGAGGCTTTTTTTTTTTGCTAGGTTTACTTTTTTACTTTTGGTTTGCCAGTTTTGGTACCGCTGATCTGTTTAGAGTCTGCAATAATGATAAGTTCCTCTCTGTAGCAGGGAGGGTTTGTTGTGAAACAGCGTGCAGTTACCTTGACCTTGGCCGTTGCTGTGAGGACAATGTAGTCTGGGTTTTCCAGACAGTCCTGTTTGAGCCGCTGCGCTTCGGAGCCAATGAGCAGGTGGAAATGGGTGGCCAGGTGGCGTCTCAGCAGGGTTTTGTTGGGAGGAATGTTGAGCAGAAGGGCGAGAGCTTCCACATTGAATCGAGGCTCCAACACCTTCAGAACAGGCAGATGAAACATCGCGGTGCAAGGTCAAAAAAATAAAAATGTATGTATGAATGACGTAGAGCAGCAGAGGGGACTTAATCATTATTATTTGTTAAAAGACAGAAGCTTAAAGTCAGAAGTTCACCGTGTGCTCTTTGCTAGTGAAGTAATAAACAGACAGCCTGACATGTAAATGATTGCAGTTGCTTTAAAGACAGTTCACCTCAATTATGTCCCAGTCGTGAAGTCTTTCCCTTTGCTTTGAGTAGTCTTGTATAGGAATTATTTTCCGATGCAGTTATGCAAAGTATATCACAAGAAAGAATCAATTCTCCTGCGATGAAATGCACAAACTAATGAGACTGAAGGCATCTAAACATTTATGACATCCCTCTCAGCTGAGCTGTAAGCGTTTCCTTTTAGTTTGTCGGTTCTTAGATACTAGAAAGAAAATAGTTCCTACATGAAACTGCTCATATTTAGGTTTGTGGGTTCTTTTCCCCAGTAACCTTTTAATAACGGCTGCCAAGTTTCTTTGAATGCATTTTCTGCACACTGAGCACCAAAGCAGGCTCCATTTAGTGTGATTATATAAAAGAAATATGCAGCACCAGTGACTTGAGGAAAAATGATCTTAGGTGGAACAGCTTATTCAAACCTGATGAAGGCACTGCTTTTTCAGCTCTTTACAGCCTCTGTTACACATTTCGTGACCTCTAATTTGCAGTTTCCACAGTTTATTCTGTCTCCTGTGTTTATTTTTGTGTATATAATGCTCACCATCAGCCCTCCGTGAACACCACTCCCCCTCAGGTTGGGGGCATATTCCGCCAGGTCCACGGAGCGGAGCCACTCCATCACTCTGTGGTTGGTCCACTGCGAGATCTCTGCTGGTGTGACGTTGCTCTGGACGACGAGGGAAAGAAATTAATAATTAAATTTTAAAAATGACGGGTTTAAAGCAAAAGAGAAGGTTGGGTTGGGACTTCTGCGTGATACCTCATCAGAGGGACGGCGTCTGAGACAGTTGGGGTCGTAAGAGTTGAGGCGGAGGACCTGGATGGCCCTCTTGATGCTGAGGTGATGGAGAACACTGCCAACCTTCAGAGACAGCAGGTCCTCCTGGGATAACAACAAAGAGTTACCACCTACACACGTCACCTGTCGAATGACTTATTCACACAAAAATCAGAAAGAATATTAAAGAACAGCTATTTTTGAACTTTCTAATAAGAGTAAATCTAAAAGCTCTGACGGAGCTCACCACTGTCATGTAGTGCAGCGTGCGTCCATCAATTCGAGCCTCATCAAAGTGACTTTTGTACTGCGGGAGACCGATGTCATCCAGCCATCCTGAAAACAAACAGCCTGTTTGAATCAAAGCTAATGGAGATGATACGTGCAGGCCGTGAGACGACGACACTCACTCGTCACCCAGTTGTGGTCTAGTTTGCCCTTCAGATCTTCTTCTTCTGATCCGACAGCCTGCAGGGCCAGCTGCAGCTTCTTCCTGTGCAGAGGGTGCTTCACGCCCAGCTCCTGAAACATAGTGTGACGTTTATTCTGCCTGTTTTAGTAGAAACTTAGCAAATCGTGTAATTCACATGAAGTGGCATAATTAGACTTGTTTCTTCATTTATTCTTTAAAATAAATATATATATATATATATATATATATATATATATATATATATATAGGTTTATAAGCACTAAAAGTATAAAGATAAAAAAAGAAGATATGAAGATGTATACATCAGAGGTGTGGACTCGAGTCACATGACTTGGACTCGAGTCAGACTCGAGTCATTAATTTTATGACTTTAGACTTGACTTGAAAAAATGTTCTAAGACTTGTGACTTGACTTAGACTTTTACACCAATGACCTGGGACTTGAATTGGACTTGAACCGGTTTACTTGAAAAGACTTGATATTTCACCCCAAATATAAAATTTAACATACATATTATATAGAGATTGAAAATGTGACGTCATTCAGGGGTAAAACCGCAAAGGATTCTGGGAACTCGTGGCAAGAAGTACTAGCGCACGCAGGCTTTTAATTGAAATCAGTTATACAGCGATAAAAAGAAACACAAAAATGGCAAGAAGCTGTTGTATTATTAACTGCAATAGCCGGTCACATGACAGCCACGGGAAGCCGACGGGTAAAGAGATCGGTTGTTATCGGATTACGTCGTTGAAGAGAAATTGTTCGAGCCATGTTTCTGAAGTAACAAAGAGGCGACGGGTGGCCTGGATCGCAGCCATTCAAAGACCAAATATAACGTCCCAGAACACTCCAGCTCACAGGTTAGTCTGCTCCAAGCATTTACACGAAGGTCAGTGTTTTTTAGTAGTTAATACGTCATTTTCATAACATAATTGGTGATATAGGTTACAAGCAAGTCTGGCGCTGAACAGAAATTGTCGCGCTATGCTCCTTTATTTATTGTGCATAAATAGTGAATTGTCCTGACACAATATTGTGTTTCGCTTCTGTTATTATGGTACATTGACAAAAACATATACTTTTATTCACAGGGTAAAACAGGTTTTTTGTATCACTAATTGCCCAGTACGATTACAGCATACAGTATTATTGTCACTGCTACATTTCTGTAACGCGTACCAGAAATTATTTCCACTACTAATTAATTACCGTTGAGCTCAAAGGTCCTATTAATAAACGGTTAACGAATGTGTATTTATGACGACGATTTGTGAGACTGGTAAACTTATGATACGTACGATGGTCTTTCGTTCTACACGGTGCATTTCAAGGTCCTGCACCCATCCGTCGGTAAACTGTACCTGGGCTTGTTGCAGTGACCTGAAGTTACTAAACTTCATGAGTGTGTGCACTCACTCCAAGAACCGTATGATTATAAATATGCATATAAATATGCTACGATGAGATAGCTGACTTCATCTAACTAGCAAATGTTGTCCAGGCTACGTTGGTGATGCAGTTTTTTTTAATATGTATGATATTTTTGTCATGCGATTTTAAAGCTGGTCCTACAAGCGCATCCAAGAA
This sequence comes from Aulonocara sp. 'chitande type north' Nkhata Bay, assembly GCF_057382095.1. NCBI lineage: Eukaryota > Metazoa > Chordata > Actinopteri > Cichliformes > Cichlidae > Aulonocara > Aulonocara sp. 'chitande type north' Nkhata Bay. The sequence continues at coordinate 25,776,587 of NC_141360.1, read as the reverse complement.
TAACATGCGGCTTATCTCAGAACTGTCGGTGAAAATTATTCTTGGAGCTAGGTTTAATTGAGCTGCATTTTAAAGAGGTGCAATTTCACAATTTGTGTATATTTTCCAAGTTCACTATTTTGTCATGTGTTGAGAAAAACACAGATTAAAAAAATTACATGGTCTAATATTTACATTTAGCATAACTGCAACATTCTTTTTTCGTTGTTTTCTTTTCTTTTTTTTTAAAGACTCGAAAGGACTTGAAATTCAAAATTTCAGACTTGTGACTTTACTCGAACTTTTACACCAGTGACTTGAGACTCGACTCTGACTTGCCTGACATTACTTGAGACTTGACTTGAGGATAAAGACTTGAGACTTACTTGAGACTTGCAAAACAATGACTTGGTCCCACCTCTGGTATACATAGACAACATGTTTCTACTGCTGTCACCGTTACCTTCTCTAAGTCATGGTGTGATGCTTGCAGTAATGTTTGTCCTGATTTGATCCAGCTCTGACCCTGCGCGACATAAAACCCGAGGCCCTGCTCATGAAGCCACGCACAAACTTCCTCTTTGCTCCACCGTGAGAAAGGAAGATCAACAGCACTGAGAGGAGAGAGGACGAACATCAGTAAACAGCATTCTTAAAACCCTCAAATGGGAAAAACACTTTGTAGTTTTGCCCTTATATGCAGCAGTTAATAATTAATACAATAACGGTTTACTTATTTTATAATTAAGATGTTCTAAAATGGTTTTTGAACGCCTACATTTGTTTGGTGTCGCGTGACCAGCCGAGTCTGGGGCCGGCTGTAGCTCTGACTCCACCCCTTCTGAACTCCATCTCGGCTGCATCGTCAAGGTTGAAGGAGGTAGAGTGGCTCCTCTTTAACCTGCATTGCAATTACGTTAGAAATGATCAAAGATACATTTCCTCCAGCTCAAACACCGACGACGCGTCGCTGAGTCTTACCTGCCAAAGAATCTCTTGAACCCTTTGGACTTCTTTTTGGTTTCGGGCGAGGACGTTGGAGGCGATTTATCGTGGGATTTCCGTGGAGGAGCACCGGCCAAGTCGAGGTGCTCTGTGCCTTTGTGCGCCGTCTCAGCTGTGAAAGTCAATTACACATGTGAGACTATACAAGCTGGAGCAAGCATGGATGACCCACCACCATGAGCACAGAGATTCCAGAGATCTCTGGATTCAAACAGGACGAAATCAACACAAACTGGAGAAGCATCACACATGCAAACATCTACTCATTTACAAAGTAGTAATGCAAAAGAAATGTAACCTGGAAAAACACTAAAAACGGCATAATTGCAGATGGTTTAATGTCGTGGATAAAAGACAACTGGATATTTTTGTGATAACTTTGATAGAAACACGTCAGAGTAAGCTGCAAGCAAATGGTTGAGAGAAGAAAAAAAGAAATCCCAATAAAGAATAGCCTTTAGTGGTTTCCAACTTTTCTTGCAACTCAGTCTGGTTTTATCTCTTCAGATCTTTGAGATATAAATATTGAAACAGTGAAAGAGAAAACAATTATATTTATAAACTCATAAACATAAGATGTCATGAACAACAGCAACAAAAAAGTTGGGAAACACTCATTTTTCAGGAGAGTGTTTCTATGAAAGACCAGCATGACAAGGATTCATGTAAGATAAATGTTTACATTGTCGTGTCAGTGCTGGCTTCAGTGCATCCAGCTGTCTCACCCACAGCTGCCATGCTGCAGGCCAAAAAGCCACTCTGCTTCACTGTACCTAACACAGGTGCACTGGCACTCCGGTTGCGATCTTCACAATTTACAGAGCCATGAAGGAAACATGAACATAAGTAATAAAATAAAAACACACACATAAACAAATACAGGGGAAAAAAAATCAAATGCCTTCTACAAGATGGCAAAGCTCACCGAGGTTCGGGGCGCTGCCCGTCTGCTTGCCTCCACGTAGTTTGAAGAAGCCCCGGCCAAATGAAGCGCGGGCTTTCTTGGTACCAAAATTCCCCTCGCTTGTGGCATTTCCTTTAGTTGGAGAAGAAGAACTACGTCCTGTTTTATTTAGGCCCTATGAGAAGGGAAAAAAAACATGTAGAGACAGAAGCATTAAAGCACAAATCACAGGAAAAAAGCACCACTAGGTGTCAGAGGAGGACAAGCTTACACAGAGGACCCTGTGACTGGTCCTAATTATTCATAACAAGGAGGATCTACTCTACTACTTAGTACAAAATGTTAAAAAAAAAAGAAATAGTAATGAGTATTTTTGATATAACAATAGAATATATTATTATAGAAATAATAAGTATAACAGTATAATCAGCCAGAGCACATCAGAGATAGCCTTGTCTTACTTGATCAGTGCTGCTGGTTCCAGCTGAGCTGCTTGGTTCTGGGATGTCTAAGGTACTGAAATCACAACAATGAGAATTCAGGCCTCAAGCACAGGCTAAAAAAATGGTTTAATAATCTAGAAATGTTCTTAACATCAAGTAGAAGTAATATTACATAATTAAAATTAAAGTGTTAAAAAAAAAATCAACCAAAAGAAAGGAAAAAATGAAATTTGTGCAGTACAATGCATTAAATTACTATTCTGCTAACCAGCAATTAGCAGCAATTGTTTCACAGAGTCATTTAAATGCGATGTACCTAAAAATTGTTCTGCTTAAAGCCTTTGCTCACTCAAAGTACACCCACACAGGCGTTTTCACATCGGTCCCTTGATTAGACCTTTTATGTCGGCACAAATCTTCGACTCTACTCAGTCCTGTTGTTAATGCTGTGCAGTACAAATTTCACCTTTATTCTTGTTACTGGTAGGGAAACCTGTGTAGCCTCAGATTCCCAACACAGCCATAATAACCTTTACTAACCTCAAAAGTCTAATCACACCGAGGTCTAACGCAGGGATGAAAGAAATTAACTCAAACGACTGAATAATTTCAGCGACAACAGCAAACACTTAACTTTTACACTTTGATGCTGCGTCCCTAAAAGCAAACAGCATCGCCAACACACCACCTTTAGACAATCTAAATTTATTCAAGCTGATGTTTCGCTGATTAGAGAAAGGTTAAAGTTCCCAGACATCACCTAGAAGTAGACTGATATTTGTGCACAAAATGTAAATTACTTCATTTGACCCGTGAAACTAAATAAAGCAGAAAAAGAACGATGTCTTTTAATTACAGCAATCACATGTGGAAGCTTGAGTTTTACCTTCCGGCTGCCTGAAGCTGTCGCTCTCTGTCCAGTTCGTTCATTTCAGAGAGCACCGCTATGCATGGAACAGACTGAGACAACAGATAAAAGCATAATGAAGCAAAAACACTTTCCTAAAGCAGAGCATGCACCGACATCAACAAACAGAACAGCAAGAACCAAAGCTCTGAATTCCTGGCAGAAACAATTTCAGAGTGGGAGGCCAAAACTGAGTTTTTATAAAGGAAGTCCACAGTCTGGGGTTCATCCTGTGTCAGAACTGTTTTGATAGAGGTTGTGTTTACCTCGCCCAAGCCCCTTCCTGCCTCCCCCTCCAACTCCACAGTGATCTGATCAACCTCCATGGCTGCAGAGACCGAGGGATCATCTGGGATATCGTGGTAGTCATCTTCATTCAGCTTCTCTGAGAGAGCAGTGAGGGCAGTCAGCGGGGACACCATAAAGCACAAACCCACCAACATCAGTCTTACCTTTTCAAAGTTCATTGGCAGTGTTAAAAGCATTCCAACATTGTGGATAAAAGTACAAGAAAACAGGGCTTTTGACAGTCAAACGGGCGGTTTTGGGGTGTATTTTGCACTTGAGTTACACATACTTTGACAGTGAGAGAAAATGTATTTTTAACGGCAACACAAAGTCCTGCAGCTCTATGAAAATAATCATGGATAGAAACCGAAAGGAAGCTTTGTGAAGTACACCAGAGTTTTTTAGCAATTATTATTCAAAAGAGAAGATGCCTTTTTCTATCGCCAGCAGGTTTTGGGGGTCAAAAACTGTCTCTCTTAGAATGGAGAATTAGGTGTTTTACATGTTTATTTTGAACACTTTAAGAACCAAAAGGAGCTAAAAATATGTTTTAAATCCAGCTTTGACTCAGTGCAGAAGTAGTTTTAACAACAAAACTGTAAATATCAATGTGAGTAAATTTGAAATTTACGAGGTTAGATTTTCTGACCTCTGACCAGCTCCTGCACCTTTTTGCACTTTTTAAGGGACTCCTCCAGCTCTTTAATCCTTCGTTCCTGGAGACAGACACACATTATGTCATTGCAATGATGACTCGAAGTGAGTTAAAGCTGCTGCTGACGCACTGCACACTACCTTCTCATCGTTCTCTGACGTCAGCGACTCTAAAACCCTCTTCATCTTCAACATTTCAGTATCTGGAGAAAGGAGAAGAAAAAAGATGCTTTATACTTGTGAACATTTAAACATCAGCTCCTGCGGGCTCTGAAAGCAGCCAACAGAAACCAGAAATAACGAAGCCACTGGGGCACAGCGTACTGGTCAGAAGGGCTCTTGTTTCAGCTTGCAATGATCTCTTGATTTAGTTATCGCTACAGATTAACACAGGGTCTGTGTCTGTTTTTTCAAGCAACACCACACAATTAAATGTGCCCCCCCCCAGCCACTTGATAACGTAATCCAAACCTAATGAACTCCTAAAAAATGTGCACAGGCTGATATGTTGTATAATTTCTTGCATTCTTCACCACCAGCAGCCACACCAGCGTAGTGCGGCTGCTGACCCACAGACATAAAGAACAGCAAAACAGGCAGATCTAGCAGCTGAAGAGCAGGATTATTCCCTCGGGCGAGGTTGTGTCAGATTTGGTTTGGAGGGCAAATGTTGGGCTGGCCAGAGGCACCACTTAAAATTACAGTATGTGAGACTTCTAGCCTGTGCTGGGCAAACAAACAATTTAAAACACCATTAATAACTTTTTAGGGTGAAACTCTGGCGTCTTCACTGTTTGTCCTACTGTTCTGAAGAGTTCAAGCTCTGTGTGTGAGCATCATTTACTCCACTTAAATGTCTCAACTTAAGAAAAGCCTGTTGCTCATCAAATCACCTTCGCCTCGAATCTTGTGCCAGCGAAGTCAGCAGCATGCACATTTACTCTCTGCAAGTTTCCCAATTGCACGTTAACCGAGTTCCTCATTTATTGTTCTAGTCTGCTTCATTTCTAACTTCTGATGGATTTGTTGTGCCTCTATGCTGAGATGGCTGAAGACAAAACAAAAGCCTTCCTGTCTTTAGATTTTACTGCACAGAACATGTTTACAGGCAGGCCAGCATGACAGAAGCACAACATTCCTCCATCAGAGTGGATAAGATAAGGTCAATTGTGGGGGTGGAAGGAGTAAGATAGTGATGTGTTTGGTATGGATCATACAGACGGACAGATAGGGAGTTAAAAAACTAAAATCAGGTTCAAATTACCTCAGACTGTCTGTGAAATGTAAGATACTTAAAAAAAAGAAGAAATGGAGAAATCCAGACAAAAGCTGTGTGATATTTGTCTGGTAAGGCTTCTGAAGGTGGATATAGTGTTGCTGGAATGGAAAATGTCTATTTTTCTAATCCTCAAGCCAATTTTGGAACTGAAGTGCATGAAATAGAACATGACAGTTATTAAAAACAGCTCCCACCTCTTTCTGCCCCCTCAGCTCTGTTGTGGCTCTCCACCTTCAGTCTGCCCTCATCCTTCAACTTCTGCAGCTCCAACTCTCGCTCCTCCAGCTGCCTCTGCAGAAGCTGCAGCTCCTCCTATAATGAGGGTTGACAAAGCCATAATTTATCTGCAGCATTTAATACTAGGAAGCAGAGAAAAGCATCTAATGCATTAAACAATCTGGAAAGAAAGGTATGCTTAAGTTAAATTATCAGAGGCACAGCAACTTTAGGGTGACTCTTAAGCAACAAATTGTTTCAAAAATGATGCCTGAGAGCTGCATGCAATTAAAATGTGATTTAGCTTGCTATAGAGTTATTAGGAGTGCATTCACTTTGATTAACAGGTGGGTGCCACTGGCTGTCTGCATAACATCGCTTCCAACAATACGAATCGCTGCTAGATTGGTTAGCAAGATTATTGTCTAACTAGTCTTTAGAAAATATAGCGCCTCTGCATTGGTCCTGTGCACACCCTACAGATAGCTTCACAGATCATCGTCTACATGCTGTATCCGTTTCCCATCACCAGGGGGCAGTGTCACAAATACATAATCCATGGCCTACTCTTGCTTGTGCTACTGTTGGTCTTGCCAGCCACAAAGAAAAGAAAAGCTATAACATACGAGGAGCTGTAGAAGAAGAATGTTAAACAAGTAAAGTTTTCTCTGCAGCCACTTTATTCTGTATGCTTTTTTACCTTAGCGGGAGACTGTTTTAAGGTTGTCCCGTTTGTGGTGAACTGCGCTGTGACTTACCATATACAGCAGTGGTCCCCAACCCCCGGGCCTCGGACCGGTACCGGTCCGTGAGTCGTTTGGTACCGGGCCACGAGAGTTGAGGCTCAGGTGTGAAATGTATAGTTTTCAGGGTTTTTAATCGGTTTTCAGCATTATTTTGTTATCGTTTACTCGGTTTTCCTGGGTCTTTTCACGTGTGTTATGAATAAACCTTTTTTTCCCCGTACCGGTACTAGTTTTATTTTGTTGTATTTATCCGTGACACCTTAAAGGCCGGTCCATGAAAACATTGTCGGGCATAAACCGGTCCGTGGCGCAAAAAAGGTTGGAGACCGCTGATATACAGCATCATCCACATGAAGCTACATACTACTGGGTTATTTGAGGACTGCACAAAGCGTGTGTAGATAGTTTGCAAATCTCTTTGCGCAGGCAAATAACTCTGCAGAGACAACGACTGCACCAGAAATTTGCATTTAGCCGATTACCTTAAACCTAATGTTCTCATCCAAGTGGGCTCCCATCTGGCTTCCAAAAACAAGGTCAGTCAGGTTGCTGACCTTGGTCTTCAAAAACCGTAGCTTACTGACCCGTTGAGTGAGGTCAGAGCGGCAAGTCCACCCTTTATCTACAGTCTATGTATAGACTAGACTAAAGTACTAATGAAGCCCCTTGAAAATACGTGTACAAATTAATGTCATATGACTTGAGACCGTCTTGTTTTTCAACTATTGCCTCTATCAGATGAATATTTACATAAGTTCAATGATTTGAAAAACGACAACTAAATACCTGCAAAATAAATGAAACTCTGACGTTTCTCCATAGAAACGTGTCCAAATTCACATGCTCAGGTAAACTAAATGTTATATGTAGAATAAGTGGAGAGCTGCGTTACCAAAACACTGCAAACACACTGTGGCACAAGTGATGTGATTCAGCGCAAACTCAAGCTAATCAACAAATTGCATAACAGTCAGCATGCAGACTAGTATCTCACACAAAAACTACTAATTAAAAACTCAACTACTTTAATATAGAAAATTTACAAGATGTGCAGATTTATAAATAGAGAAATACCACCCTCCTACTCAAAAGAAAAAAAACAAAACAAAAAACAACACTTGCTGATTAGCAATGCTTCGGTCAACATTATTTTGCTCTACAGGTGTAGAGAACAAAAAGTTCCATCCATCCATCCATTCGCTTCCGCTTATCCTTTTTCAGGGTCACGGGGGTGCTGGAGCCTATCCCAGCTGTCATAGGGCGAGAGGCAGGGTACACCCGGGACAGGTCGCCAGTCTGTCGCAGGGCCAACATACAGGGACAGACAACCATTCGCACTCACTTCCATTCACACATTCACACCTAGTGACAATTTGGGTTATCCAATTAACCTATCCCAGTGGGGATAGAACAAAAAGTTAATACAGGATTTTAGTACTGGTGGGAGCACTTACAGCAAGTGTGGTGAAAGTCAGGAAATCAGTGCGCAGCAGTGAAGGAGGAGAGCAGGCTTAGAGGATCTTAAGGGCCAGAAAGGAGAAAAAAGAAAAAAAAAAGGGGGGGGGGGGGGGGGGGGGGCTGGAGATTAAACCTTCACCTCAAGTCCAGTGAACCGACCAGTGTTCCACTTTGGACGCTTGACAGATTAACATGTTGCAGTAAGATGTTAACATAACAGAAGAAATAAAAAGCGGAAGCCAAATAGAAGAGGGGTGGAAAAGAAGAATAAACAGAGAAAAATGTCACGGGGAAAATCAGAAGGATTTAAACATGTAATGATGCATTTCAAAAGATTAAAACATATTCAGATTATGGTTATGGTCAATTACAAAGCCGTTTGCTGACTGGATGTGAACTACAGACACTCACTTTGGTAGCTTTGAGTTTCTTCTCACACTGCACTCTTTGATTCTCTATATCAGTAACCCTGAACCGCAGGTCCGTCACTTCCTGGTACAAGCCCTGGGGAGGAAAACAGAACTCCCATTAACCGCTAAACTCCGATACAAACCTGAACTGGAGAGCTTCGTGGAGACTGTGCGTGGGAGAGATGTCTGGTTTTTTTTTCTCCCCTTCTTCAGCAGAAGGAACATTCTTGCCAAAGGCATCAACATTATTTTCAGACTGATGTCTCTCAGGAGGGAATATGAGGAGCTCAGTCTACACATGGAGACAAATCCTAGACTTAAGGGAAGGGTCACGGTTAATTAATGTGAAACTCCTTTTATCCCAATCAGCAACAGTGTAGGAGGCCTGGGAAACTGACTTTAAATGCAATGGGTATTTACTTTTTTTGTGATTGTAAACCCTTCATTCTTCAAGGAGGACTGTTGTTGGTACACAGAAAATATTTGATTACTTCTTGTTTATATCATCTTCATTTGTATTGAGAACAGGGTTTGGGATTTCAGAGAAAATGTGACTTTAAAACCGTCTCACTCAGCTAATATCATGAAAAGTATAACAGCGCAAAGCCTGTTCGGACCAAGTAGAACCAAGTTTATTTTGTTGTACCCACAATTTACAGATGCCCCCTAAACAAGATTTGGTACTTGTCTGTGACTGTTAAACTTAAGGAATCCATTAATGTCATGAACTTCCTTTGAAAGACCTGAAACTGACAAACCGAAACACGCTGCTGCACTTCTTCAAGTCTCCACCAATGCACCTCCCAAATTTAAAGTGGATGCGATGAACAGCAGGGTGAGAGAGAAGAACATACAAATATAGTGATTTCTGTATTTGTGTCACAACTTCAAACGGTAAGATATTCTACATTTTGTGTGGCTATTGTTTTAGCATTTTCATCATGTTGATGTACAAGAAGGTTATTGGTTTTGGTAGCATTTGCGCGCATACGTGTCATCATTCTGTTTGTAAACATGTTAGCTTGAAGTTTGAATGAATTGAAGGTCTTCTTCTCAAACTGCACACTAATACACATTATACATTACCTGCTGCTGCATAATGTTAGTGTAGTCAAAGCAAACATCTGTCATGCTACCCTTGTCTGATTTTTACTGTACTACAAACTTCTTAAAGTAGGCTCAAATGAATATATACAAAATACAATACCATTGCCTTAAAAGCAGAAACTGCCCAGACAGTGAATTTTCTTGGGGGAGGTTTGCACACTCTCAGCACTTGTTTGGAGTATGTGTTGCTGTACTGTTCTGTTATTCTTGGCATATAGCGTCTGAAAGAATTAGCTGCTATTGGTTGCAGTTTACACTGTAACAAAAGGAGTGCACAGAAAATTAACTGGACTCATTTTGATTCTGGATATTTATAAGGAAAATAGGCCCAGCAAATACTGACTAATAGTGTTACAGAATATATCAATATAAATCTAAATTTTTACTAATCATTTACACTCGCCTGGTGTTACGGAGCCCAAAGAAAAAGAAAAGGAGTTCCCCTTTAGATATGTTTTAATCAAATCATCATAATGCTTGACACAAACTTTTCTCGTTAGAAAGAATAGGTTTGTTTGGTTTGATAATCTGAAGTGAGATTTTGAATGTGTCAAAAAGCTGCTCAAGGTAACATTATAAGGTCATGAAAACTAGGACAGACAAGACGGCCAATCAGGGTTTTCATTTAAAGCTAAACGGCACCAAAAACGGGGGGAAAAAATTTATATCCTTTTACTGCGTGGAAAGTACACATAATATATCCCAGCTTCCGAGAACAGTGTATGGAAAGCTTTTTAGCCTGTGAGAGTGGAGAAAGGGAGTATGGGTGGGTGGGGGTTATTTTGGCAGGAAACAGCTGCTGGAGCACAAGGACTGTTTAAATATCTTCTGTAACCCTTAAAGAAGTTCACGTTGCACCACATGACAGATCTCAGTCCAGCCGAGTGAGGCCGACCTTTGTGACTTTAAAACAATAAGTCGGTGGCTGCCAGGATTCAGAGTCGCACGGCACATTAGACGAGGTGCAGGTGCATCTGACAATTAGAATGCGTGCTTCTCTTTACAGCCTACATTTCGAGGAAGGTGCTCTACCTCATTGCCTCTGTGATCTCTCTCCACAGTAGATAGCTTCAGCTTCAGGCTGGACACCTCGGTCATAAGCTCCAGCTTCTGGGTCTCCAGTGCTGTCCGGTTCAAAAGCTCCTGTGGAGCAACATTCACATGCAGTAAAGGCTGCACTATTACCAGGAAAGAAGAAAGTTTCAAAATGGGTGGTCTCGGCTATCTCAAACCACCGTTAACTGGCATTCAATGCAAGTATAGAAAGAGCCCTTACCTGCTGAAGAAGCTGCTCAGTAGCATTGAGTTTCTCGTGATGTTGCTCAAGACAGCTGTCTAGATCTCGAATCTTTTCACCTTGCACCTCCACCTGGTCTGTTAAAACGCTTACCTAGACAATAGTGAAACATGTTTTATGACCTTTAAAGCACAGAGACATTAGTTTGACATTTTGGGGGAATATGCTTATGTACTTTCTTGCAGAGAGTCAGTGTGGTGGTCAACACTATTCTCATGTGTCTCTGTGTGGAAAATATGTAACTACATCCAGCAGGCAGAGAGTTTCGCTCAACACCGAGGCTGGAAATTGGGGGAGGAACAGCTGGCTCTGTCTAAAAGGTAACCAAATCTGACTACTAACTGATAAATCACACAAAAAACAAAAGAAAACTATTTGTTTAATGAACTTGGCAACTTCTTTGACTCATAACTATCTGTCTGGCCAAGAAAAAGCTCTGAAATGTAATCAGCTCTAATATCAAATATTATCCATGGATGGATTTCAAGTGAGTCACAATCATGAGCACTTGATTAAGGCGTTTTCAATTTAACACTTTCTGCCAAAGTAGCCTGTTGAACATTCATGTCACATATTCGATCTTGATTTTGTTCTATGAACATCCCTCAAAGACACAGTGTCATTTTATTTGAGACCTCCTCTAGCATTAATGTAGTTGCCACAAAGTGTATTTTATGTAAACAGTCTCAAATGCCTGCACAGATTTGCCTAACAGTTAAAATAAAGGTTACAACTATTGGAGGAAAAAATAGACATATTTGGGCCTGTACTAACAGAACCGAGCACATGAATTCATAAAAGAAGCAATTTTTAGTGCACATGCAGCGACACTGTGGCTTAAAATAAGAATGGAGAAATAATAATTTGTTCCCTTCCACCAGATTTCTTCCAAATCTATTGTTTAATTTTGGCAACATGCTGCAAGCTTACAAAAAGAACTGAAAGCGTGCCTTTGATCCCACTAATAACACAAGTGCTAATAGCCACAATAACACTTAATTGCACATTCAAGACAAATTGCTCGGCTGTTTTGCAGCCGTGACAGAGAGCTTTGCTCACGCACCTGAAGAATGAGACACTCTTTGTCACTCTCAAGTCGTGACAGACGCTCTTGGGCGACTGCTTCGGAGCTGTGGACGTTGGTCTGAAATAAGAGATGATACAAGGGGATCTGTATTGTTTGAGCAAACAGCTGCATTTGCAATGCAAGATAAATAAGGCTTTAAGTTAATGTTTCTTGAAATATAAGAGCTCATAAAATTGGGAGATGGTATATAAATTATGTTGAAATGTAGATCTGCCTGGGAAAAGCAAACTAAAATACACAGCTCTGAGCTACATGGATATCCTAATGGATAAACTACACACTGTTTTCTTGTATAAACATAACTCACAGTCACATGGTTTTCCCTTGAAGGAATGAATTGATACGTGTTTAAAGACTTTCAGGAAAATGTGACGGTCATCAGTGTTCTCACATGAAAGTGATTTCAGAATTGAATGAAAAGCAAACTTTTTCTCAAATATCACAAATGGAGAGACGAGGGAGCGAAGGAAGAAAAACATGAGCCTCACACAGAGTCAGCATGAGTTTTTATGATGGAAACTATTTGCAGGGAGGCTCCTATAGAAACTCCATCATTCACACACCCTGTCAAAACATTACTTCTAGTATAAACAAAGTCACAGTAAAGGCAAAGGAGCACAATCAAGAGATGAAAAGCATAGAGGATAATTCACCCCAGGCTAAATCTGCGCTGTGCAAAGATACGAACCATGCACAAAGTGACGGGTTTTTCTCATTTCTGCACACAAAATAAATAAATAAATCAAAAATATCAAACGACGGCCTTTAGGTTTGCAGCAACTCTCTCTGCTCAGGAAAGCAAGAAAAGAAGAGCAGATTTTCATTTCCTCATACTTATCCACATGTAATCCTCAGGTGAATCAACTGCATTTGATGCAAAACTAGGAGCAAATGGATCCAACAAGAAAGCAATAAACTCAAAATGACCTCAACAGGTTAAGATGCAATTGAGACAGATGATGAAAAAGTCTCTTCAAGGGGCATATATAACCTTTATTACTCCCAAATGTAACTGCAAGGCGTGACCAAAGATGTATGCCACCTCTCTAAAAGGCTGGGTTTAAATTGAGCTCATTTCCACATCAAAGTAGACTCCTTCTTGATCACTTTCAGCACAGATGCAATCTTTTAAAACTCCTAATCTGAGCACTTGTATATCCAGTGACGCAAGCTGGAACTTCAGAGATCAGGACAAAGTCACAGGAAGACAAACCTGGCTAGTAGGGCTTGTAGCGAACAAGAGATTGTAGTGGCCAAAAAAGGGAGTGACCTCCCTTAGACTTACAGCAGAACTCTATACGTTAAAAAAATAAAATAAAATTATAAAGCATGCCTTTGACCCGAGTCACGCCCTCTGATCTTTGACAGAGATACGGCTTCCATCACCTCAATCTATGACATAACTTCATAAACCTCATGGAGCAGCAAGGGGTCCACTCACTGATCTAAAAACTAGGGGTGCAACGATATTCGTATCGATATTGAACCGTTCGATACAGTGCTTTCGGTTCGGTACGCATATGTATCGAACAATACAAAGTTTTTTATTTATTTTATCAACTTTCCTTCTGACGACGCTGTCTGTGTTGAGCGCTCAGTGAATCTGCGTTCGACTACTCCGCCTAGGCTCGACAGTGCAGCCTAGGCGGAGTAGTCGAACGCAGATTCACTGAGCGCTCAACACAGACAGCGTCGTCAGAAGGAAGAGCGCAGGGCAAGCTAGCGAGACAGAAGTTAAGCTCTCCTTGCAACATGGACCTCCCCCACCCTCATTCAGATCTGGCATTTGGAATTATTTTGGTTTTCATGTGACGTATGACCCTGAAGGTAAGCGAGTCATGCACTAAAGTAAAACAGTATGTTGGATGTGCCATGCAATGCTCAATTACATGGGTGGGAACTAGTGTGTTAGCGCAGTTAGCTCGTTAACGTGTTGGCCGTCTAGCCCCATGCACGGGGCGATCGGCGGTAGCTCGTTAACGGAGATTTGCCGTGTTGTGGCCTTAAGGTCATTTCAACGAGATTAACCTGAAAGCACTAGTGGGAACACAACGAATATGACTGCAAATTTACGCCGACATCATCCTAGTACAAAGACAAGTGGAAGCAGAAAAAAACAAGCAAGGATGCTACTAACTTTAGCCGAGTCATTTAGACTGCCGTTAGCACATGATTCTCCTCATGCTGCTGAGAATATAGCCCAGAAGAAGCGGATAGTATAGCTTTTATTTTGGAAAGAGACATTTCTCTGTAATAAACTCTCTTTTCCAAAGATGAGTGATTCCTCAATCAGATACAGGGCTAGCGATCTTTTCAGTCGGGCTACCAAAATCTTTCTCTTCCCTGCCCGTCGGGCTATTGTAGGAAAAATATATGTCAATGCTTTTGCATTCTTTCAGAAATGTAGCTGGGTAATTATGTCATTGGCATCGGTGAGCCACTGTCAATATGTGACATATTGAAATCGCGTTTGAATTTGCGCTTGTTTTTTTGCTTTCACTTTGCAATGACAGCACTGATCTGTGAGTGATGATAATTTGTGCACCAATTCCTCTGACATCGTCTTATTAATTGGTAGCTTACTATGCAAACATGACAAGTGAAATCTCCCGCAGCAAGCTTAAACATGTGAGAGGTTGATCGCGCAGAGAATCGCTGAGCTTATGTGAGTGCGTGTGTAAAAGCAGCAGGATATATATTTGACTACGATGACCTTCACAGACAGATATATATTTTAGTTCTGCTGAGCCAAATAAGACAGGTCAGGGTGAAGAAGTGACAGCCAAAGAAAAGCTTACCACAAAACGGAGAAGTTATGAGAAATCAGACTATAAGGCAAAAAGAAAGTGCAGCTTTATGGTTTCATGGACAAAATAATTTCTGTGGCTGCAATATGACGAGCTAAATAACCAGGGCTGCACATAAGTGGTCCGCAGGTGCGCATTCGCTGTCAAAATAAAAAACACGCACAAGGGTTAGGGTTAAATTTAAAAACTGTACTTTTGAGTTAAAATATATATTTATAATTTTAATAAATGACAAATTAAAAAGGCATGAACATTTTTTTGTATCGAAAAAATATCGAACCGTGACACCAAAGTATCGAACCGAACCGTGAATTTTGTGTATCGTTGCACCCCTACTAAAAACAGCAATCACACTGACAGAGGTCCAGAGGTGTGCAAGGAGAAGTCTTCATTAGAAATTCACGACACTTTTCGATCACACTTCAACCTAAAAGACCAGACAAAGAAATCTAGAGAGAACCCTACACGGGGTCTTTTTACCATTCGTCCGTGCAGCCACTCCACCAGACCCTCTGCAGTGGAATCAGGAATCTGACACCGCAGGTTGTCCCTCTCATCATTATCCATCAGCTCCAGGGCTGCCCGCAAATCCTCCAGCAAGTGAAGGACCCGAAGGCCACCGAGGAAAGGCGATGTGGGAGACTGGCAGTCAAACAGCCCGTTGGAGTAGTCCATGGCCTTGGAGCCTGGCGAAGTGCAGGGGGAGGATTTAGATACATATAGAGGTTGTTATGAAATCTACATTTGTCTTTGATCTGCAGGAGTGGTGGAATCATGATGAATAGCTTGTGAACTCATACTTTCATACAGCTGCATATTCCAATTTTTTTTCTTTTCAATCATTAAAAACTGCTATTGCCTTTGTTACTGCATTGATGCCTTTAAACAGTCACCAACATATCAGTCTGTAAACACCAAATACATCAAACTAGATTACAGCATTTATATAGCTTGTTTTGGGGTTGATAATCTTTGTTACAGTATGTACAGTGCAAAATATTATTTAATATGAGTTATGGACTTTGCGTTTTGTTGCATTCACTAAATGGCAAGAACTCCAGGTCAGCGGTAAAAAGAATATAAATAAGATTTAACTTGTGGTGCATAAACAAACTAAAGCTCCTTTTAACTGCTTTAAATTAACTGCTGCACAGCTGTGCACATTTCTAATGTATCAGTTCTTTTTCTATGATGTAACAAGATTAAACAAAACGTCTATAATGAATTTTCACAAGAGCATATGTACAGAACAGGGGTATTCAATTATGCTAACGATTATTTTGTCATTAAGAATATGATTTGGAAAAAAATTATTTATTAAAGTTCAAGAAAAAAATCCTTGTCTTTTCATTAATTCCATGAAATTGAATTATTAAAAAAAAAAAAAAAAAAAGTTTAGTGAGGTGACTGGCACGAAGTGAATTAGAGGCGTGAAGTGTGCTAAAAGGTCAAACATAGGAGCAGTTTTAGAAAACAATTAAGTAAATGATTCATTTTTCATCTCAATTAACTTCTTATCTTGCCAAAATTTTAACAGAATTTTAAATTTGATTAACTGCACAACCCCAACACAGAGACACCATTTTTAATGACAGTTAAAAATGGTTGTTGCAGCTCAGAGCTGTTACAGTTGCAGCTCTTCACATCCTTCATAGAACATTTTAATTGGGGTTTCCATCAAATTCTCAAAGACCATTATGTTCGTTTAAATAGCTCACATGGTTTTCCCTCTGAAGCCATTTTCCCCCTACTCAAGTAAACATTTCAGCAAATTAAAGCGTCATAATAACTTTTAGATACTTTCGTGGATACTTTAATGCCGACGTGGCGAGAATACCACAATCATGCAAACATACTGAGCAAACAATATTTGTATGGTGTCCATCAGACAAAATATAAGATAACAAAGACAATTAAATCTCTCTGTATAAGTGGCAACTGCATTTTATTTGGAAGCAAATGCGGCAGCATCCCAACTGATTTCAAGTGCATGATGTTCCCACCAAGCATGGCTTCCCCCACAGTAGCAGGGCATGAGGGCTTGATGATGCCTGTGGTTTCTGCGGAAACAGTGGGGACGGGGTGATATCATGTGATCAGCCGTCTCGTTCCCATTGGAAAGGTCAGTGCTATAATTACACACATCAGTGGAAAAAGTAGGGACTCAAAAACTGAAGTCTGGTCTGCTCATCTGCAGCAGCACAAATATACAGAGTGCAGCCAAAAGCTCACAAGCAAGAGGTTTATATTCCAAACTCACAGAGCTTGAATAATCATTAGTTTCCATCACGGCAGGGACAATGGAAACTTACTTTAATTCTTCATGCAGTGGAGGCAGACCACTAAAAGCATGGTTTCAGCTGTATTTCAGACTCATGTATATTCAGAAGGATTACATTAAACTGCAGGTAAAAGTGGTAAAGTTATTGTCCGCTAGACTCTGTATTTGCAATTTAATGATTTCCAGATGTGAGTAGACCCTCATAGCTTACCATGCCCACTTGAAAAAGTGCTATTCCCAGGTCTTAGAGTCCAAATGTTCACTGTGGTTACCTGCTATGATCCCATCCATTTGCTCCAAGGCTGCTGCCAACATCTCGCTAGCGTCAGACATCATCTTGTGTTCAATTGTTCTGAAAGAGAAGACAAGCATAAGAAAAAAGGGAAACTCCATAAAGGATCTTGGCCGGAACTAAAAGGCATTAAAATATACTTCAAAATCAAATCACTGCCAAATATGGTGTCTGCAGCTATGCCTGCAGTAGTCTTTTTTATGTTATCAGTTCACAAACAGACTTTGATCGTTGTAAGACAGAAAAGATTGAAAAGTGGCCATCCCCCAAACTGCTGGAGTATTGCACATGAGGTAAAAGTATTGCCATTACTGCGTAAAAGCTCTTCAACTTTTCATCAAAGCAACTATTCAAACTGGATCTGGCTAAATAGATGTTTAACAGCACTCAACTACAACTTCTAAATACACCGTGTGATGAGATGGTGTTTCATGCCCACATGAAACCACATATCACATCATCAACAGCCACTAAGACAACAGCACCGACAGCTTCTCTTCACAGAATTCAGAAATTTAATGACACTAGTGCAGTGTTTATTTGGATAATGTTACAAATTTTCTGGAGCTACAGTTTACAAATGTTCCCTGAAAGCATCAGGGTTGGCCTTATGTCAGTGTTTAAAAAAACGCTTAGGTGTAAGCACACACTCATTGAATGTGTGTGCAATTGTGCTTGTTCAAAAAGTGATTGTGTGATGGGCAGACTTAACTCCAGCTCTTGAGAGCTACTCTTCCAAAAGAAATTTTAAATGAAGGACTGGTTTGTCACAGTAAACCAAAGACTGAACAGATTAAACATCTGAAGTCATCTTTGTTGGAAACAGTTTGTTTTTAAAAACAATCTAAATGATTAAAAATGATTACACTGGCAAACTTGTAACCTTGGTTTTAGAGTTAAAGTGAGAATCAGAATCAGGCTAACAAGGGTATGGATGAATGTCTAGCATTTGTTTGGCTACTTTGATGGCTAAAAATGAGGTTACAAAGAAAGTTCCCCCCCCCCCCCAAAAAAAAAAAAAAAAAAAAAAAAAAATAGATGGCTAAATGTTGTTAATTGGTAAAAGATTAACTGCAGGCAGGTGAGTTCGACCCAATTCTCTCAAGTGCTCTTTTTATACAGACAATATGTTACTGACCCATTGCCAATTAACTTAATTAGCGCCAAAAGGTTCCTCCAGCTGTTTCTCTTTAGTACTACTTACTCTTCCAGCCGTTTGCTGTCCCTGCCCCAAGTTTTGTGTTTTAATATGTTGCTGCATTCAAATGATAATGAGAATTTTTTTTTTTTTTCATGAAAGAGTAAAATGCCTCAGTTTAAACAACCAGTGTTTTAAAATGCTGTATTTGGGATAAAATATGGATTTGTAGGCATTCCATACGTTTTTATATAATAGTCCACATTATGATATGTCGTGTCATTTGTTTGACATTGCATTAAAAACAATATGGGCATACACTGGCCCTTTTCTTGTGCAACCATCACTCCTAATGTTACCCAGTAACAGTTTTTAAAATATAGCAGATGTAACACGCTGGACATGTTTTCAACCAAGAATGTCAGTATTCCCTAAAATGCCAGGTCTCAAAGTCTACTGTGGTGAAAACACTGGAACTTGGTGGGAGGGATGTTTTGATCCAAAACAGGACTGGAGAGCCACTTCCTAAGAGTAGGCAGACAAATTTGCAAACTGTTCATGCCACGTCTAAACAACTAAAATTAACATGTCCAGTAAAGAAAAGCAAGACAACAACAGTAAACTGCCATTTCTGGTGAATCAGGCAATTCCCTAAAGAGTCCTTTACATATATTTTTGATGCCACCCTTGTCCCTGTTGTAGTTACTGGTAAGGAAATTGCACTGTTGATGCACAATAGCCTGTTTTGAACCAGAAAGCCTGCCTGTATGCATGCATTTACATTTCCACTTGAAAAAGAAATTATTAAGTTATCACTAATCTTGTTACAGTAAAAGGTCTCATTCTTCCTTTTCAAATGACTGCTGCATCAAATTACCCTTGCAGTCGGCGACACAAAAAAACGAAAAGAAAAAAAAAACAAAAAAAAACTGGCTGCCTCAGAGACAAAAAACAAAGTGATTTCCAGGACTTATTATCCAGAAGCCCTTATTTCCGGCGAGTGGGCAGTCACGAGTGCTCATGGCCAGGCTCCTCTCTAAAATAATGGCACTATTCTCCCAGGGGTCTCAGGCCTTGTAGCTCCGGCATGCTCGGCATTTCAAACTTCCATAACAAAGTTGGACAATATACCCATGACCAGTGGATTCAAACACTTATCACATGTCTCTCTTTTACTTGCACTGGCCACTTATCGCTTCAAACAAAATCTGATTTAGAGGAACTGAAATAGTAAACAATATGGCACAGAGAGCCCAGCTGTCCGACATAAAAACAGTAACCCCACTTGTTCAGACATCGCATAGTAAAAAAGGGAGGGGGGGGGGGGGGGGGGGGACTAGTGGCTTTGCCTCATTTCCTCCCTCTGTGGGGTCACAGTGTCATACCCAGTAGGTTAAGAAATTGGCATTAAGGGCTTAATTAAGACCAATGACCTCAATATGTGAGCTGGGTTTGCTACAGTCTGCTGTTAAAACAAGGAGCCTTAAGTGCTTTGGCGCCTGGTTTAACTACAGAGAAGTGGGTGTAGGTTTGTTCCAAAATGTCATACAAAGTGCTGTATTTGTAGTACAACATCAACATATCATTACGCTTGAATCTAAACAGAACCCTGGTTATGCAGACACATGCATCTGAAGATATAACAACCTGCTTTCCATATAAACTGTAAAGTTTCCAAGTGGAATGAGGTTGGAGGCACACCACCGATGCACTTCTTACTACGACTGCTACTACTATGCTTTACTCTGTGATTTGATGGAAACAGGATGCTTTTTGAATAAACTCTGGAGGAAATATATAGCTCAAGAGTCATATTTGTTGCTGGAAACACTTTTGAAATTTAAAAACAAACAAATAAACATGTAAATAATGAAATCCTTCACAAGACACCCTAACTCATGCTCTGTTCAGCTGTCCTTAATGGTCCCATTTTTTTGTCCCTTGAGGAGATATGAAATAGAATGAGTTGTCATGTGATAAAAGCCACATCGAAACTGGAATGAGTTTCATGTGAAATCCCATTTAGTAACAATTCCCATGAAAGTCAAAATGCCAGGTCAATTTATCTCTGGAAAAGAGTCAAAACAGGAATTAAATGAGCACATGAAAATAAAAGTCAATTTTGTGCTGGCCATGCAGCAAATAGATGGCACTGAAACCTTCCGTAAAAACTGGTTTGGTCGTTCTTTAGACTCAAAGCCTTTAAAATGTCAGGGATTTTCCACTTTTACTCACATCAGTGATGAACAGGTCAACCATTTAAAAAATAAATTATATATATATAAAATATGGCTAAACCTAAAGATGAGAGTCCATCTGTGGCCTTGTGAAGGAGGGTCCATATGAAATTATATTGTCTGATGCCTGAAGCGTAGGAGTGATGACTGCATGCATTCCTAAGCAAGCCAGTTCTCCCACAAACTAAACACTAATACCAGGCAGTGACATTCCTGCTGACCTTTTTGACCCTCTTTCCCTCACACTAAATCCCCCCAAGGACTGTATTATGTCAAAGCCCAAGACATTTAAACTGATCCATGAAGGGAAAAGATAAAATGCCAACAAGAAACAACAAACAAAAGCTGGCGTGTCATATACATGGAGGCAACTCAAATGGATTCAGATATTTTACCCCAAGCAAAAAAAAAAAAAAAAAAAAACCCACGCAGAAAAGAACTGAACCTACAAACAAGTATTGTCTATCTGCTAGAGCCAGAAATATCCTATTCCTCTGTGCCATGGAGCTCCATTGTTGACCACAGCAGTTTGTTTTGACATCACACATGATCCATCCTGTGCCCAAAGTCTATTCTTCCCTGATGAAAGTTGAAACACATGCAAACATTCAGTCCTGCTGAAGTAATTTTTCCTCAAAAAAAAGATAGTGTCCAGCTGTTTAAGGAAATTGCTTAACCCTTACTTTTTTTCTTTTTTTATTGTCTTAAGTAGGAAGGAAGAGGCTTGGTCCCGACTATCATAGATATCTTTTCAGACACACCAGGAAAACACTGATCAGAAGGAAAACACGTCCACATTACATACTTTTGCAAAAACTTAACCACAATTGGCCTCCAGTTTGTTTTAAAATATACCATCAAGACCACAAATATCTTTGTGGGACTGAGCATCATTGTTATCCCACATATTGAGATGATGTGATGATACTGAGACGATGCAGAGCCAGCTTCAAGTGGTTGTAGCTTTTCCTTAGGCCAACGTCTTTGCTCTGTACACCCAGCTGGTTGTTGCATAATTTTTGATCGTCAGTGTCAGGAGAAACAACATTGGGAAACAAAAACAGTAGACACAACCTCTAACTTGATTTCACAAGAATCGCCCTTTATATTTTAAGTTAAAGACCATACAATATTAGAAAGAAAACCCCATCGGTTGACTGTGATCAGATGACCCTCTATGAGCAAGCATTTGTTGATGGTGGTGAGGAAATACTCCTCTTTTACAGGAAGAGACCTCTGCCTGAACCAGGCTTAGGGAGGGGTACGTATCTGCTGGGACCAGTCAGAGGGTAAACTTCTATGAAAGAGGTGGACATTTCACTCCAAGCCTATTCAACAATGCTCTTTTGATACACTTTTACAAAGCAAATATCCACTTATAGCCATCATGAATAAATTGCTCACAAACCTTAGTTCACTCTAAACTAAAGTTTTTATTTTAAAAAGGGCAACAATTGCAAAAGCAATGGATAAAAAGCATATGTTCAGAGGCCTAAAAACAGCTTTTTTGTGGAGGTCTGAGAGGCCATCTAACACTATAAAAACCACACTATAAAACCGCATTAATGACATCATTCACTTATTGTTCTGCTCTTGCCATTTGAATAAATGTTTCCACCCCCCAAAAAAGGAATCAATGCTACTGATCTAAATCCATGTGACAGAAGAATTTTTCAATTTTAAAGAAAGAAATCAGTAAGAGAATCAAACTCTACTTTTCTGGGGCTAAGAGGTGGTTTTAACGTCAACCAGATGGATTTGGAGTGATACAGAATGAGGAGGGGGGAGGGATGAAGCATCTGAAAATAGGCTGGGATTACTTGACCATACGTTGAATGGTCGGTCTCTGTAACACACACACGCCTCTACCGGTGCCTCGTGCTCCTATAACTTACCTCCAGCTGTGGTACAGATGTGCATTTCAGAATGTAGCATAAGAAGCTGCATAAGGTGAAGTACTACAACCCAGTTTGTCGTAGGAAGTTTAGACCTGCTTATAATCAGCTGTACGATACTTTTGCTCATGGTTTGTAAATCTGTGTGACACTTTAGGTCAAAGGTCTGAGAACAAGTTTAAAATAACTTGCTACCATAAGTTCATGACTACTTCTTCTTTAAAAGTAATCTAATCAATACATTCGCTTCTCCTTCAGCACCATCACCCTTGACTAAAATAAACTGCAAATATAACCAGATCTGAAACTATAACTGAATACAGACCGTCTCCAATACACCTACATTGCTGCCATTCCTTTTAAAACATTTGTTTTAGTCAGATTTGAACCCTCCTGAGCTGAACTGACAGCTAATAACAATGACAAAAGTTACTAAGACATTAATCAACTTATAAAAACTTATTCAGTACAAGAATCATCTGCAGGCTTTTGTGCACTGGAGCACAGGGCTGCACCTAATGTTTTTCCACACCAGTTGTCATCACTGCATTTTATGATTGAATATTCTGGCCCACCTGCCTTGCTCTTGGTCTTCCTGTGCCACCCAATTTAAGAAAAAGCCCCATCAAAAACTCCAGTAAAACACCCTCCTTTTGTTTACCCTTCCCCCTGAGAGATGGTGCATAGAACTTTCAGTCTGGGCTACTGTGAGGTCAGGTTGTTTCATAGTAACGTCAGACACTAAACCAGCGCTGGGTTTCTCACTGCAGCACCGGCTGCCGCAACACGCTACACAAACAAGTCTTTGTCTTTTAGAGCCTCACATGGTAGCACCACGACTCTGATCCCAAGTTATTGCAGTTTTTCCACGTGGCCCAAACTACATCACAGGCAGAATTCAAACTAGAGGGGAAAAATAAATTGTCAAAATAAAGAAAAGCTCTGGAGGAAATGAGTAAGAGATCTCAGCAAGCCAAGAAAAACTACAGTTTGTTGCCTTTGTTATCACTAACGTAACTCAGAAGTCCTAGTATTACTCACACCATTATAAGCGCTTCCAATAAACAGGATTGAAACAGAGGCATCCTTACGCTCAGGAAGACCTTCACTCAGTCCTGTCAGGAAGTGCTTCCTGGCAAATTCTGGGGAAATGTCTTCCTCTTGCAAAGACACTGCAATTTTCCTGCAATCCCTTCACACACTGCAATAAAAGCTGAAAGTCCAGGAGCTCCTATATTACTTCTGTCACATCATAATGGAGCCTTTAGCATCAATTTTACTGAATTTAGAGAGGAACGAGCCTTTAAATCTGTTCCTGTGAGACAAATGTTTTAGATTAAGACGTTATAATTAATTTCAGAAGAATGTAAACATCCCAGTATGTCATGTGGCTTCAACATGACACCTCCCTTCTTTCAAAATACACTACCACAAGATAACTGCACCAAGAATGCAAGGAATGCAAATATCATGGAGAGAAAAAAAAAAAAAAAAAAAAAAAAAAAAAAAAAAAAAAAGGTGCCTGAGATAGAAAGGCCCCCGTAGAATTTTTGGACACGTGGCTTTAAGAAAAACAAAATCTAAATCTAGAAAACTTTGGGGAGTGTGCCATGTAAATCTTATTGCAAGGCAAGTTTACTGCCATGGGCCAATAATGGACTTTGTCCTGACTGACTGACTGACTGACTGACTGACTGACTGACACACACACACACACACACACACACACACACACACACACACACACACACACACACACACACACACACACACACACGCACACGCACACGCACACGCCTGCTGCCTGAGGAAACATGCTTCCAGGAGATTAGACTTATTTATTTGTGTCTCTTAAACAATCACTAAGCAGTTTGTTTTACTATGCTCCTGTAACATCAGATATGGCTGTGCAAGCAAGTGTGCATCAGCATGGGTTTTCTGAGACATGAATCATTGGCTGAATGAGTGAGGTGAGAATACAAATGTGGTTATTGACAGAGAGGGAAATAAAATCCTTTGTTAAGTTTTAGGTTATCTGCCTGCAGGCCAAGACGTCACCAGAGGGAGATCGGGAGAGTAGAGCACTGCCAGGGGGTCATGTGCCTCAGGAGTGGGGGTTTTCCTGAATAAAAAAACTACACTGCAGACTTTTACCCACACAAAGGCTGCATAAGTCTCAGGCTGATGATGAAAAAAGCCGACACTGGACCTGAATCAGCTATAAAGTGCTGGCTCCTACATCATTTTCTAAATGATGCTGGGCGCCAAACTGTGTCTGACTGGAGGTTCACGACAGTGATTCATAAGTTGGCCTGCACATTTATGGATACATAAATAAAATGTGATGCAATAAGGGTCCTCACATACAAAGCTAGCACAATTAAAAGCACTAAAAGAAACTGCAATGCTTTGAAAAAAAAATGTACTGTCTCTAATAACTTTATCACTTCTATGGATTATTAGTATCTACATGTGTTTTCTGTTAACATGGAATTTAAACACATGTGTGGTGCATGGGCTGGTGATTTAACCCCAAATAACATTTTAAAACTGCAGTGAAATATCACAGTAAGACCCGGGGAGATTTTCTATATAAGTGTTCACCGATGGTGTAGAAATAGAGGAAAATACAAATTATAATATCACAATAAATTCTAAATACCTCAACACAATTATGGCTATTTAACTTTAGGCTGCCATATGTGCAGTATAATCTTAAATAGCCATTAACATAGGGAATACATTCAATATTCAAATGAATACGCAAAAGTTAGGGGAAAAAGCTCACCTCTGGGTTAATACGTTAGCTAACACGTCCACATCGTTTTTAGCTTCAAGTCCAATTAAACAGAAAACAAGATGACTTTAGCGTTTTTAACACCATAAAAGTCAAGTAAGCACTTTAGTAAAGACTGGAAAAGTCAACAGTTAACAGTAACTCTGTTTTTAAAACTGCAAAAAACTTAATTGAAACTTCGGAAAACTTACAGTTTTCGACCAAAGAAAAAGTTTTAACGACGGGGTCCTGCAGTCTCCAGTTAGCTTACTCCAAACTCTTTGGCCGCCTTTCAACGGAGCTTCATGGTCGCCGTTCACCTTCTCATTGAATTTGTCTGTGAAATGAAGTTTTCATCCAGCTAAAAAAAGGCGATAGAGTGCGGCGTCAAGTTAAAGCCACACAGGAAGAAACTTCAGGAAGTCATGACTTCAGCATAAAAGCATAAAATCCGTTAGCAGAGGAAGAATCGCTTTTGCCCTTCACAATAAAACTCATGTCCTCTGATGTTAGACTAAGACATGACATTTCTTGTATCTTTCTCACTGCTGCCACAAAGCAACACTTTGAATTCAGTAATTTTCATATTTTTTCCAACCTTCATGATAATAAAATGATTAAAAAAAACATCTTCTGCTCCTAGTGTTAAGAAAGTATTCTATATGAGCTTTGTCATCCCATTGTAGGCTAATATAATGTTGTATGTTATTCTTAACTTATTATTATATATGAGGGACAGCAGATGCTGAGCGAAGTAAGACAGAGAAGGTTGAGATGATTCTGACATACAGAGGAGGGATAGTGGATATAGTGGAGATGAATGCTCAGCGTGGTTTTCCTCTTCTCCTCTTATTTAGCAGCTCCACTGATATATCAATGGAGGACATAGAGGGTTAGTGTGACGGAGGAAGCTGAGACAGACAATCCACTGTAGTGACCTCTAAGTGATGATAATGATTTCATTTAGACTTTTACCTTTAATTGTGCTGTATTCAACTTTTTACAAAGAATTTATTCAAATTCAAATTCAAATTTTTATTTGTCACGTACACAGTCATACACAGTATGATATGCAGTGAAATGCTTAGACAACTGCTCGTGACCTAAAGAAAAAAAAAAAGGAAAAGGCTATGAATAAGACAGGAAATAAATATGAAAAATTAAAAAGTGTAAATTTAACTAGGAAGGAATAAAATATAGAAAATTAAGGTTAAAAATGAAATAACTGTACAACACAAATTAGAATGAAGGGTAAATTTAACTGGGAAAGAATAAGATAAAATATATAAATTAAAGTTGAAAATAAAATAACTGTACAACAAAATACACAATACACACAATAACAGCAGCTGTACAAGTATTAACTGGATTCTTTGTATCTATTATCTTTGTAAAATAGAAATTATTATTAAGAGTTTCTATTTATCATATGTCATTTATTGTTTTTTACTTTTCCCCCTTCATTTAGTTATTTCCGTTTGTGCAATTTTTTAACATTTATTTTGCCATTTTGTTTTGTCACATGGTATTTTACTTAATATTTAAGATTTCTGTCTATTTTAAGTGTTTCTTGGTTTGAGTTTTTGGAGAGGTTTGTAGCAATCCAGCGCAGAGTTTTTGACATTTATATTCAGATGTGTTTCTTGTTCACATATGATGTACATGCTGCATATATACATATATACTCACCAGCTTCTTTGTTATGTACATCTTGTACCTTCAGAGCTGCCTTAATTCTTCATGACATAGAAAGGAAGTGCTGGAAACATTCCTCAGAGAATTTGGTCCATATTGAGATAATAGCGTCATAGACTTCCTGCAGATTCATTGCATGTACATCCCTGATGAAAATTTCCATTCCACCACATCCCACAGTGTTCTGATGACGTGGAGGTCATTTGAGTGAACTCATTGTCCTGTTTAAAAAACCATTCTGAGAGCAGCCATCAGAAGATGGGTGCACTATGTTTATAAAGGTGTCCAAAGTGTGCCAGTGAAATATTCCTTGCACGTTACACCACCAGATCCATGTTTTCATGCTGTTTATGGCAAATTATGATACTACCATCCAAACGTTGCAGCAGAAATCAAGACTCCCCAGACCAGCCCATGTTTGAGGTTCTAGTTGTGGTGATCCTGTGTGAACTGTAGCCTCAGTTTCCTGCTCATTGCTGACAGGAGTGGCACCCAGTGTGGTCTTCTGCTGTCCATTCTGAGATATTTTTGGTACAGATAACAGATACTTTGGTGATAACGAGTGGCTATTTCAGTTACTGCTGCCTTCCTGTGAGCTTGAAGCAGTCTGCCCATTCTCCTCTGACCTCTGGTATCAACAAGTTTTTTTTAGCCATAGAGCTGATCGCTGAATATTTTCTCTTATTCAGACCATTTCCTGCACAAACTCCAGAAAAGACTGTGCAGGAAAATCCCAGTAGATCAGCAGTTTCTAAAATATCCAACAATGCTGTGTTCAAAATCTATTCACTCAGTCTACGTGTCTAAATGTACTAAGTTGCAATCGTGTGAATGGATGATTAGATATTTGTGCTTGAAAAGTACCTAATAAATTGGCCAATTAATCAATATAATGTGTAAACTAGTGGTTCTCTGTCTTTTTTCTGATTTGCCTCACTTCAGTTGCCAAAAGAAGTTCATGCCCCCCTGCACCAAAATTTCTTTAATCAGTCATAAACTATTAAAAATATCGAAGCTAAATTTTAGTCAAATGCCCAACTTGCAGTGGCTTTATGCGCCTCAAATGGGACCTGCCCCATGGTTTGAGAACCATGTGTGTCAATATAAAACTGTTATTTTATTTAGAATTATTTTGTTTGTGTTTTAATTGTTTTTTGTGATTCATTTACTCTGTTTCATTGCATAATGCTTAATATTGTGAAACATAACACACTGACTGAATTATTTTGGACGTCACTATAATGCAGAAGCCAGCATGTGTGATGGTGAGCTGTGTGGGAGAAAACTGAGAACAAATAAAATTAGCATCACACTGAGTGCAAATTAAAAGCTTTAAAGGTCACATTAATTTTTATTCCATTTTAGAATATTCACATGTTTCTTTAAAAAAAAGAAAAAGAAATACACGCTGCAAGTCTCCTGGTAAACATTTTCAGACACATCTACCAGTAGGTGGAGTCAGAGGTGTTCTCATGATGCTGGGAGCATGCTCAAGGACACCCTCGGTTTCAGACACAAAGGAGCCTTGATTTTATTTTATAAGACATCGAGTGTGTACTATAGACATGATGTAACACACTTGCCTTGGAGCACATAAAGGACATTTTTGTTTCTGTCTGAAGTGAGGAGAAAATAGAGACATGGTGCATTGTGTGTTTAATGGCAGAATAGACTTAAACAGCACTGACTGAATTCCTGAGAAACAAGCAGCGTAATGAATGTGCTAACATGAACTCTCAGACCCTCCTGTATAATATCATGGCACATGTCTGCACACATTCTGCGAGTGTTTACGCTTTAGTTTGAAGTGGCATTCTCCTTTCTAATATCACTACGAAGAACTGTGAGCTAGTATTACTCTGTAAGTGAACATCTTCAAGTCAAGTCAAGTCAAGTCAAGTTGGCTTTATTGTCACTTCAACCATATACAGTTTAACAGTACACAGTGAGGCGAAACAACGTTCCTCCAGGAACCGAGGTGCTACATGCAACATAAATTTACAACATAAATTAACAGAAAACTCTAAACTAGCTAACTAAGAGGCCTAGTTAGCTGGCTAGCAGGGACAAGACAGACTGACCTAACATAAATTACAACATAAATTAACAAAAAACTATCTAACTATCTAAGGAAGACTTTTTTTTTGTTATCAGACAGCAGACAACAAAGTGCACGTGCAAATGTGCAAACAAGAGCAGCAAGTGACAGTGTGACAAAAAAAAAACACAACGTAACATACTAATAAGGTTTTGTGATGATGAGTTGAGGTAGTGGAGGAACAGTAAACATTCCTTAGTGTAGCAGCAAAAATTAGGAAGTGCAGAAGTTAGTGCAGAAAGTCCAGTAATAATATTGTGCAAAAGAGCATTTACAGGTTGGTGTGTACGATGGTTTGGTGGTGTAGGTCAGTGTGTTTGCGCTTGTGTTGATTAGTCAGTCCAGTCTCAATGTTTTGAGGTAGTTGAGTTAAGCTGAGTGATAATGTGTGTGTGTGTGTGTGTGTGTGTGTGTGTGTGTGTGTGTGTGTGTGTGTGTGTGTGTGTGTGTGTGTGTGTGTGTGTGTGGAGACGGATGGCTTGTGGAAAAAAGCTGTTGCACAGTCTGGATGTGTGTGCCCGAATGTTTCGGTACCTTTTTCCGGATGGCAGGAGTGTGAAGAGTGTGTGAGAGGGGTGTGTCCGATCAGCGACAATGCTGGTGGCTTTGCGAATGCATCGTGTGGTGTAGATGTCCTCAATGGCACAGTTCCCAAACCAGACAGTGATGCAGCCGCTCAGGATGCTCTCGATAGTTCCTCTATAGAAGGTGGTCAGGATCGGTGGTGGAAGCTGGGCCTTTCTCAGTCTTCTCAGAAAGAAGAGACGCTGTTGGGCTTTCTTGTGCAGGGAGCTGGTGTTGAGGGACCAGCCGAGGTCCTTCTCCAGGTGGACGCCCAGGAATTTGGTGCTGTCGACGATCTCCACAGAGGAGCCGTTGATGCTCAGCGGTGAGTGGTCGCCTCGTGTCCTCCTAAAGTCAACAACCATCTCTTTTGTCTTGTCAACATTCAGAGACAGGTTGTTGTCTTTACACCAGTCCGTTAGCCTCTGCACTTCCTCTCTGTACGCTGACTCGTCGTTCTTGCTAATGAGACCCACCACGGTCGTGTCATCAGCGAACTTAATGATGTGATTTGAACTGTGTGTTGCTACACAGTCATGAGTCAGCAGTGTGAACAGCAGAGGACTGAGCACACAGCCTTGTGGGGCCCCAGTGCTCAGTGTGGTGGTGCTGGAGGTGCAGTTCCCGATCCGTACTGACTGAGGCCTTCCGGTCAGAAAGTCCAGGATCCAGTTGCAGAGGGAGGTGTTCAGGCCCAACAGGCTCAGCTTTCCGATCAGTTGTTGGGGGATGATCGTGTTGAATGCTGAGCTGAAATCTATGTACAGCATTCGAACGTGTGAGTCCTTCTTGTCCAAGTGTGTCAGGGCAAGATGGAGTGCAGTGGAGATGGCGTCGTCCGTTGAGCGGTTATGGCGGTATGCAAATTGCTAGTGGGTCCAGTGAGGGGGGCAGCAGGGTCTTGATGTGTCTCATGACGAGCCGTTCGAAGCACTTCATGATGGTGGGTGTAAGTGCAACAGGACGGTAGTCGTTGAGACAGGACACAGAAGACTTCTTGGGCACGGGGACGATGGTGGTGGCCTTGAGGCACGTGGGAACGACGGCACTGCTCAGAGAGATGTTGAAGATGTCGGTGAGAACATCTGCCAGCTGATCAGCACATTCTCTGAGCACTCTGCCTGGGATGTTGTCTGGTCCAGCAGCTTTACGTGGATTGACTCTGCGTAGAGTTTTCCTCACCTCAGCTGTAGTGAGACACAGGACCTGGTCGTTCGGAGGAGGGGTGGTCTTCCTCGCCACCAGTGAAAAGCATCAGAATATAGTTGTAAGAAAGGCAAAGAGCGAGGATTAGTCAGGGTTCTCCCCCCCATTACGTCTTACCAAATCACCTTTAGCCTTAGGGCTCCACTTATCTAACCTTTTCTCCTGGTACGTCTATCTGAATGCATGGAATCTACCAGCGTTCTTTTTCCCCATTTTCAGATTTTTGTTAAACTAAAATTGATTTCTTTAGTGATAAGGGAAACTTGGTATTTTACATTGTCAGAGAATCTGTTCTTATTGGGCTGTTTGCATCTAGCCATACCTGGTTCCCTCCAGGTTGATGCTGCCATTAAATACCTTCTCCAGGAACAAAAGGCAGTACACAGCTGTTTCACACCTTATGGTTCACACTCCCTTGCTACCTACCAGAGTCCTCAAAGAGACAAAAGATTCTTCCTGTGGAGTTGTCTGCTTCCCCCAACTTCCTTACTAGACCCCCATTTGTCTTACTGTATGAGTGTGAGACATGTTAAAATCCAGTGGCACCAAGGTATCATACAATAAAACAACGTGATTAATACATAAGTAAAAGAAATTCCTGTACATGCCCCTTCCTGATTTCTTATGTTTTAACATGTTTGTTACACTTACATGTTTCCAATTTCAAATGTTAACACAGATGTTCAGAGTAAATACAGATTGTAGTTTTTTAAATGATGATTTCATTTAGTTTGGGGAAACAGCTCTCCAACTTTACCTCATGTAGAAAAAGTCATTTCCTTCTAAACCTAATAAGTGGTTTTGTCATCTAGCAAGAACTGCAATCAAGCATTTGCAATAACTAATAAAAAAATCACTTGGGACAATTGTGTTGGTGACAGCTTTTGTTATAATATCAATAATATTTATATGAATATGGGATACTGTTACATGTTTGCATAGACCTTTGTGGAATATGGAGACACTCTTGGCATTATATGAGCAAAGTGAGACTCATTTTTTAGGGTTCGTGGAGATGAGTGTGAAGATCCAAACAATCCCTGTCAGTGATGGAGAAGCTTTGATGAAAATATTTGGTAAAAAGTTCACCAGCATGAAGGAAATGAAGTTTCAAACTTTCCTTAGGAGGACCCCAGCACGCCTGCTTAAAGAAAAGTAAGTGTGGCGATGTGGATGCTTGCAGCGACTGCTGTATAGAGGCCATCCTGCTACACATGAAACGCATCAGAGTCATAATTGTTATTTTAGTCACGTGTTTGTTTATTATCCTTATTGTTTTATCTGGGACTGTTTGCAGACATCTCAGAGAGAGGAGACACCAGCATCTGAACAGAGACTCAAACCAGCAACCTGCAGCTCCCTGCTTGGCTGCTCCAGTTTTCTCCTCACTCATGTTGCCCACCAGTGATTTCTAGCTGCCCACCCACACAGCAGGCTAGAATATATGCTGAGCCTCAGCACCCAATACTTGGACATGTTTTCTTTATTAAACAATGAACCAGACCCCAAAAAGTAAACAGCTGTTATTGCTAGGCAACGGGAGCAGCATTTGGTGATGCAGCACCTGACATTCCTGACCATGTGGGCGGAGCATGCATGAAATGGAATGTTCAGTAGAACTGTGCAACACAAGCACTTAGTTACAGCATGTTTCATTGTATCCAGACACAGCTAGAGACACATCTACAGCAGCATCTCTGTGCAGGACAAACGACAGTTGACGAAAAAAACTTCGAAAATTTCACTTCACTCCTCTACAATACGTTGGTTCCTTTGTTTAAAAGGCCAAAATGAATCAGGGGAGAACGAGAAGAGGATCGGTGAGTGCTTCACCATACAATACAGTACAGCTGATTAACCTGCAAGAAGAATTTCAAATGATACAGGCTGAAAATGTCAAATTAAAAGAAGAGGCAGAAAAATCAAGAGGAGAAGCTAAAAATTCAAAGTTTGAAACTGAAGTAATATTGCAGGAATTACTGCATGTGGGTCTCAAAGTTAAAGGAGAGAAAATGGGAAAACAACAGGCAGAAAACGAGAATGAAAATATGAAGAAAGAACTGTTGGAAGCTCAAAAAGCATTGGAGGAAGAGAAAAGCACAGCACAAGAAGCCAAAAATAAATATCAAACTGCAAAGAAGGAGGCAGGAAATGTGATGCAGGAATTACAGGAGGTGCAGGAAGCTTTTGAAGAGGAAAAAAGGAAAATGCAGTTGGCAACACAAGAAGCTGCAAATGTAATGACTGAAGCTGAAATACTGAGGAAGGAATTACTGCGTGTAAAGCAACAACTTGAAGAGGAGAAAAAACGTAAACATGAGGCAGAAAATGAGATTGAAAATTTGAAGAAAGAATTGTTGGAAGCTCAAAAAGTGTTGGAGGAAGAGAAAATTAAGATACAGGAAGCAAAGAAAGAAATGGAAGATACAAAGAGTTACACTCAAAACATGAAGAAGGAACTGATGAAAGTGCAAGAAGAACTTGCAGAAGAGAAAATTGAGGTGAAGGCATTCAAGAAAGAAATGACCAGGAAAGACTGCAAAGACGCACTTAAAGAAATACGAAAGCACAAAAAGGAAGCTAAAGAGCTCCTCAAACAGAAAGTGAAACTGGCCAAACAGCAACTGAAAGAACAATTTAAAGATGCCGAGGAGCAGCTCAACAAAACCTTAAAAGAACTGAAGGCAAAAGAAAAGCAAGCCGAGGACAGGAGGGGATTCTGGAGCAGACTGCTGAGAAAGAACTGACCCAGCAGCATCAAGTTTGATCAATAGTTTCTTCCTCCTTCCCCCTCTCTCCACCTTTCTTTCACCCCATCCTTCTTCTTGGGACGTTTGTTTGTTTTTTAAAAACTGAAATACAAAAATAAAATTGCCATAACTTGAAGTCATGTTGCCTGCTTCTT
This sequence comes from Aulonocara sp. 'chitande type north' Nkhata Bay, assembly GCF_057382095.1. Classification (NCBI taxonomy): domain Eukaryota; kingdom Metazoa; phylum Chordata; class Actinopteri; order Cichliformes; family Cichlidae; genus Aulonocara; species Aulonocara sp. 'chitande type north' Nkhata Bay. The sequence continues at coordinate 25,742,913 of NC_141360.1, read as the reverse complement.
TTCTTGTGTGTCTGTGGATGTAAAACAGTAACACACTTTCTGCTCTGTGTCTTTAATTGTAAATAAATGCTATTGTTTTCATTTTAAAATGCAGTGCAAAAAACTTCTGCTCTAAATCTTTTTTTTTTATTTTTTTAGCAAAAACCTTTTTTTTTTGCCCGTTGTGGAAGTTTTCCATTTAAATAAAGCCTGCAGACGAGCGGTGAGTGGTAGCTAACATTCTTTAAATATGTAGCCAGTCGACAGTCTGGCTTCATAAAGTGTTTTGCCTATCACAAACAATCTCTGGAGACAATGCCTAAAAGTATCAGCATGGTGATTTTAGTGGCTATGGAAACGTTGTTGCTTGGAAGTACCATAACACCCTGTAACAATTTTTAATTTCCTCGCATGGTGAGGGAGCCAAAAGTGAGTGCAAAAAATGTCTAAATTGATGTCAAGTTGTTCTGGGTTAAACTGAAGAGTGAGGTTCCACTCTGAGGTCAAGTGTGCCTGTTGGTGCAAATTAATAGAAAGAGTCAGGACACTGAATATCTGGCAGTGCAGCTAGAAATCGTAATTCATGTATGAATTATCTGCTAGTACTAAAAGCGCCAGATTGTTTTGCATTTGAAGAAGTTTCTGAATCACAGACTGAAAAAAAAACAACTACTGTGCATTAATAGACAGTCAAAATACAGCAAAAAGGAAAAAAAATCACTTCTGGTTATTTTTCTGAGGATATATTGTTGAATAAATGTCAGCTTCACAGGTAAACAGACAATATGAGAAGCACATCAAGATGAGGTTCATGGAGAACATTTGGAGAGAGCAAATTTGTATATGACCCTTTGCTGCTGTTATTATTAGAAAGTCTAATAACTGCAGAAGCTCAATGAAGGCTCAGGCCTGAGAAGGACGCATGAGGACATGTAATGTAAATACAGATTTCACAGTCTGCATAAAGATTTTTATTCCTCTTTGTTGTCAGACATGGCAGCAGTTCTCTCTTCTCTTATTTGATGGCTTTCATATTATTTATACTGAACCGCATAAGCTGTCTGTTCTCCTTGGAGAAGAATGAAAGAAATGACAAGCACAACCATGTCATGCAACGTAGCAGACAACAAGCAGTCTAAATTCACTTTATGGCCCAAACAATCCCACGCTTGGAACGCCAGTGATTCATTCTTAGTAGTTCATGACTGTTTGCTAAGAATCTTTTAACCCCCAGTTAACAGTTTCAGCTCTTATGCAACGCTGTGTTGGCTGGAGAAACATATACACTCAAACTGGCAAAACAAGCCAGTTTACGGAACAGTAAGACATTTTTGAAAAATAAGATGGAAAAAAACAGAAAAACCTTCCGTTACAATTTGAAGGGTGTTAAGGTGAGTCAGACTTCCTGTTTTATTTCGGTAGCTTGTTGTCTTTGGTGTCTTATTCCTGGTTTTACTTTCCCTGGCTCATTGTCCTTGATTTTTTGCAGCTGTGTCTTGTTACGCTTATATTTCCACTCTTCCTGATTACCTTTAATACCATAAGTATTATAAGTATTTAGTCACACATTCAAATCATTGGATGCAGGCGTTCCAATCACCTCCACGACCACTGGTGTGTAAAATCAAGCACCTGTGGCCATGGAGGTTTAGATATGTGAATTCCACCCTGGTACCATGGTAGAATGTAGGAAAGTTTCCTTACTACCATATATTTCACAGTCAACTGTTAGTGGTATTAAAACAAAAAGGAAGTGACTGGGAACAACAGCAACTCAGTGGCAAATGCTCAGGTGCATAATATCCATAGGTCGCCAACTTTCTGAGTCACTTGCCTCCAAACTTAATGAGAGCTTCATGGAATGGGTTACCGGGGCAAGCATCTGCATTCAATCCTTACATCACCAAGTGCAATGCAAAGTGTGGGATATAGTGATGTAAAGCATGCTGCCGCTGAACTCTACAGTAGTGGAGATGGGTTCTCTGGAATGACAAATCCCACTTCTCCATCTGGTAATCCAATGGGTGAGTCTGGGTTTGGCGGTTGCCAGGACAACAGTACTTGTCTGACTGCATTGTCCCAAGTATCCGGTCTTTAAGTGATGACATGATGAATCCTGCTTCTGGGCCCAAAGTAGTCTGTATTTAATAAGGCTGTTGTGTTTTTAACATGTTTTAATAGTTTGTATCTTGTTCTATTTAATCTCAAAAAGCCCCTAAAAACAGTCAGCGATCACTGTCAGCGTCTCTCGGGTTTTATTACCGCTATTCATTTTAAAGCTCAGTTTTTAAACCTGTACATGTAACTACAGCCCAGCCCATGCAGCAGTATATGAATGACTAACCTCGTATTGCGGATGGATTATCTCAGTTGTTCTCCTGGCTGACGTTTGGTCCGTTTACAGTATCCTGCCATGCGATTGCATTTGCCTCTAACCATTGGGAACCCTCACATTAACTTTTAATTTGTGGAAAAAAGTCCTCCGTTCGTTAGCGTTCATCCTCCAGCTTCACTATTTATATTATGCTAACATAGCTGTGTTGCTAGCGGTCACGTAGCACATCGTTATATACCAGCTAGCCAAACTTCAGTAACCCTACAAACGTCACTGCTGTTTAGTTTCCTGTCTTCATTTATGTTGGAAGTTATAGCAGAGCTGTACGTTTTAATTTGTTTCAGTAATCCCTCAGTCAGAACATGGTATATTATATTTAGATGGAAACTAGCGAGCTAAATCCCTGCTAACTTCTAACTCTGTTAAATTTCATAAATTCTACTTTCATGGATGTCTGGATGTTAAACTTAATGGTTACACCTGGTAGAGGAGCCACACTGATCATTTCAGTACAGATGAAAGATTTTAGACAGTTTTTTAACTCTCAGTGATGCTGCAGTGATTGTTTGACTTAAGGACCTGTGGCGGAGTTTGGGCCCAGACATGGCTAATGACGTCAGACTTAAAGACCAGACAGAGTTTTGTGGAGGAAAGATTATGGTGAGGCCTTGTTTTTTGGGTTCTTTCCACTGAAAGGAACTCTTATAGCTTCAGGATGCCAAGACATTTTAGACAACTTCATGCTCCCAATTTTATATATATATATATATGCTCAGTGAATACCTCAGGCAGCAGAAACCCAAGAAAGAGGAGGGAGACGAGGAACCAACCGGTATGTACCACCGGCAGATAGAGGAGGTGGCTGATATCCAGAAATCCTAGGCATACATGGAACGCCATAACCAAGTGGCCGGCATAGTGTACAGGAACATCTGTGCCGAGTATAACCTGGAAGTCCCGAGGTCAAAATGGGAGATGCCCCCAAGGTTGGTGGAGAATGACCGAGCTAAGATCCTGTGGGACTTCCAGATACAGACGGACAAAATGGTGGTGGCTAACCAACCGGACATAGTGGTGGTAGACAAACAGAAGAAGACGGCCGTAGTGATCGATGTAGCGGTTCCGAATGACAGCAATATCAGGAAGAAGGAACACGAGAAGCTGGAGAAATACCAAGGGCTCAGAGAAGAGCTCGAGAGGATGTGGAGGGTGAAGGTAACGGTGGTCCCCGTGGTAATCGGAGCACTAGGTGCGGTGACTCCCAAGCTAGGCGAGTGGCTCCAGCAGATCCCGGGAACAACATCGGAGATCTCTGTCCAGAAGAGCGCAGTCCTGGGAACAGCTAAGATACTGCGCAGGACCCTCAAGCTCCCAGGCCTCTGGTAGAGGACCCGAGCTTGAAGGATAAACCGCCCGCAGGGGCGTGCTGGGTGTTTTTATATATATATATATATATATATATATATATATATAAATGATTAGTAGATTCAATTTGCAAGCTAACATTACTCAGTCCTATTACAGTACTGCTCACTGTTTGAGCTACAGGTGAGTAATAGAGGGGTATAAATGTGACATCTGTTGGATTTTCCTGGAAACTACTTCTCAAGTTTAAAAAATCACTCAAAATAACAACAACAACAAAAAGAAAAGCAAAGATAAATGACTGTTAGAGGCCACAAAGATAGCTTTTTTTAGTTAATAAAGCGTGTATTGCAATAACAATTATGTGTTACAAGCTGAAACGCTGAAATTTTGCTTTGCGTATGGAAACGAAATGTGACTAATGGATTAGTCAGCTTTAGAGAGCCTGGTAAGTGAGTTTTGTTATATTCTAACAGAACTAAGCAAACTCATTTCAATCAATTCTTTTGGGTTTTTATGATCAGTATTTTGTTAGGTCCTATGTGTGTGGGCCACACACACAATTCCATGCTTACACTATTTCATTGATTAACTAAACAAAACACACTCAGGCCTCACAAGCCAGTAAACACCAGAAATATTTTTTTATCATGTATATTTAAAGGATATTCCCACGTGTGGGACTAATAAAGGTTATCTTATCTTATCTTATCTTATATTCAGTATGTTTATCAGACCTCTAGAGTGCACAGTGGTGATCAGAAGGAGTCACAGAAATCAAGTTCAAAGAAGACAACTCCAAAGGGCCTTTTATGCTGGTTTAACATGCAAAAATGTGGTAATTAGTATTAAACACAAAGTACTCAGGCACATGGAATGTTATGATTATTGCAGGCATTTGCATTGGAAATTTAGTATCCCATTATGAGTCAGAAATTTTATAGTAAGGCTAATAGATCCTACCCCTTGCACTTGCATGATTTGCTGATAGATATTGATGTTTCATGGGTTAAAAAGAGGATAACGACATGATTTCCATTCTGCTCAGAATCTCTGCCCAAAAGAGCTTTGTTCATTCTGAACAGAAGTGGAAAAATAAAGCGACTGTGCAGGAGGTAAAGCACAGCTGGAGAGTCAAGATTCAAACCCTCTGAAAGATCAGTTTTGAAAGGATCAGTTATCCCTTCATTATGCTCTGAGGGACGAGACACTGAGGCAGGTTTTATTTCATCATTTGACTCCTGTTCTTTTATTTCTTATATATCACACCTGACAGGGTAATAATTAATGGGATGAGAGCTCAGATGGCAGGGTCCCTGAGGGTCCTGAGAACCTCCCCTCAGTGGTAGCTTCAACTCTAAGGTTTAATGTATTCCTGCTTGGTAAAGTGACATTCATTTTGACATATGAAGGCCATTATTTTTCCCACCTAGTTGCAGATTGTCAAACTAATCATTATCATTATTCAAACTTATATATTCAACAATTAAGGCATTTGATTGGTGACAGCTTCTGTCTTTGTGCATTTACCATTCACCTAGCATTAATTACATGTCGTCTATATGAAGCTACCCAAAGAGCACGCAGAATTTAAACTGCTTATCTCATGTGACATCTGATTTACATATCGTGACAAGACATTAGCAGGCATCACTGCTGGCTGCAGGCACTGAACACTGCATTTCTGTTCCTAGGTAGTGAAGAAGAATCATTTGGCCCTGCATGTCGCACCGTTTCTTCTACCTCCTAAATGCAAGCTGTACTAACAAAGACAGGAACACAACAGGAATAGCTTTGTCCATCAGCCATGTAGACCCTTCTGACATCCTATAATTATTCCCTGCTCGTCAAGTGGCTAATAATAAAGCAGAGTCTGCCCTGTGGACAGCAAATTGAAATACTGCACTCAGATGTAAAGTGGAGCCACAGCAACATGAAGTGGCCCAGGAGACATGGACCGCAAATGAGCGGCAAGGTAAGAGTGACTTTCTGTTTCAGGTGAGAAAACAAAGTTAAGGATTAAATGAGACCAGTGAAACAGAAGAAGCCATGACTTACATTCATAAACTGTATACATACATGATATTGCCAGAAGTATTTGCTTGTTCATGCCTTCCCACGCATGAACTTAAGTGACATCCCATTCTTAATTCATATGGTTTAACATGACATGAGCCCACCCTTTGCAGTGTGCTTATGATAATTTTTGACCATTCTTCCAGAAGCACATTCAGGTCAGACCCTGATGTTGGACGAGAAGCCCTGGCTCACAGTCTCCACTCTAATTCATCCCAAAGGTGTTCTGTCTGTTGAAGTCAGGACTCCGTGCAGGCCGGTCAAGTTCTTGCTATGTGCACTGGTGCAGAGTCATGTTGAAACCGGAAGGGGCTATTGATGTGATGAGAAGGGGTGGGTGTGGCTGTGAAATCACTTGCTCATTGGCTAGAGACTGGTGATTGATAAGTTGTAAGCCACTGAGCGAACAAAAAATACCATGAATAAGCCTCACTTTTGAAACACGGTATGACCAAGACTTATAAAATACATCAAAGTTTTTATTTAGTAAGACTGGAAGACAATTGCATTTAATCAAAAAGCACACAGACAAATGATTCATCCGGTAAACTGTGTCCTTTTGTGCTTGAACTAAATATGCAACGTGGAAAGCGTCAGCGTCTTTGTTTGCTTTTTCTCTGAAGCTTTTATCACTCTGTCCCTTGTTTAAAAAAAGAAAAACATTACCTGGCGTTAGATAAAGGATGTTGTTTGGCTATTTCTTTCCTTTTGCTTTTGAACTCCTACAGGACCTGTGTAATACCCAAAGCTTGGTCATGACTAGGAGGGAGATGAGTGGATGACGGCCTTCATCAGCCCCCTTGGGCACTGACTAATACACCCGCTGTGTTTCAGGCTTTGGTAAATGATGTGCTGGCTGAACAGATTTGTCTTCACCTCACTGGGTGACACCACGATTTTCTCTTGTAACCTCGAAGAGCATGGATACCACTCTCACCAGGTACTACAACAACGTCTGGAAAAAACAACTTTTGCGCAAGATAAGGACATTTAAATTTCATGTGCCTTTTGTGAGCTTCTATATTATTGAATTAAAAATCTTCTCCTCACACACAAGAACCAGAATAATCAGGATAATAATCTTATCTTAAAGACTCCATAGTACCATATCACCCCATTAGAGCACTTCGCTCTCAGACTGCAGGCTTACTTGTGGTTCCAGAGTGTTTAAAAGTAGAATGGGAGGCAGAGCTTTTAGCTTTCAGGTTCTTCTTCTGTGGAACTAGCTCCCAGTTTGGATTTAGGGGGACAGACACCCTCTCTGCTTTTAAGATTAGGCTTAAACCTTTCCTAGTTGATAAAGCATATAGTTAGGTCTGGATCAGGCAGATGGCTGCCCCTCCCTGAGCCTGATTCTGGTTTCAGTTTCTTCCTCTTGAAAGGAATTTTTTTCTTCCTACTGTGTGAATGCTCACAGGGGGTGATCTGATGGTTGGTGATGGGTTTTCTCTGTATTATTGCAGCATCTTTAACTTCCAGTATAAAGTGCCTTGGAGTGATTGTTGTTGTGATTTGGCGCTACATAATTAAAACTGAACTGAAGGGATTTAACAGAGGGCAGGTGAGGGAGACACATGCCCAGTAAATACAGATGCAGAATACAAATACATCTTACCTGCAATTCCACCTGTGAAAGTAAGCACAACCAGTATGTGCCTGTCTGTTCTACCACCCTATTGGGCACGTGTCATACCACCCTTCAGTAGCTGGACTTGAACCTACGAAAAGAAAGAAACTTAAAAGCCACAGTTTGAATATCAAGTATAATTATATTCTGAAAAGCTGTAAATTCTTACCTGTTGTGAATTCAAAAGCGTTAATTAAAGTCTTTGAGGCTTTTAAGGCTTTTGCACTAATTGTGACATCCATAGCTAATAATCTTGTTAGAACATGAAGCACTAAACATTAATAGAAGTCAAATTTTAAAAAGAAAATCTGTTTTTTAAAATTTGACAGAACACGATGACCACGTTTATATGTATACCTGCTGCACTCACTGTCTAATTGGATACTTTCCTGAGACAAAAGCGTCTGCTTAGTTTATGTTCTGCCAGGTAGAGCGCAGAGAAACCTAGCAACAGGCTGCAGCAGAGCGAGCTTGTCTCTGCTCACAGATTATTAAGGTACAGATGAGAAACCACACACTCACAAACACTTTACCATGTGAACAAACACGCATCACTTGCTACTCTCAACTGGTTAGACAGAACACAAAGTGCCTTGGGAAGCACATTATAGTACACCACACTGATCTGAACACATACCACCCAGTTGATCCTGTTGATTCCAGCACAAAAACCCAGATGCTCATTTTAGCAAACGCGGAGGCTTCTAAATTGATCCAAATTTCTTTGACAGTGTGTGGGTTAAAGAAACCTGGAAGATAATTGCATTTAATCAAAAAGCACACAGACAAATGATTCATCCGGTAAACTGTGTCCTTTTGTGCTTGAACTAAATATGCAACGTGGAAAGCGTCTTTGTTTGCTTTTTCTCTGAAGCTTTTATCACTCTGTCCCTTGTTTAAAAAAAGGAAAAACGTTACATGGAGTTAGATAAAGGATGTTGTTTGGCTATTTCTTTCCTTTTGCAAGCACGCCCCTCTAAGATCTGAGATTTTCCAGCAGGTCAACAGTAATTGTTTTTATATATATATGAAAAAAAATTGGTAAATAAAAAAAGATGTTTTCTGATGTTCTTTGCTGCCAAATGCTTTTCATTTACTGAAATAAGGACAAAATATTGTTGCAAAGGTGCACTCACCATCTGGTAACATCACTTCAACCCACATTACCATTTGTTGTGTCCATAATCTATTTGGATAGATTACACAGTATTTTAAAATGGAGAGGATATGACCTCCAGATCCCAAAAATGATAATAATGATGTCATCTTTATATTAAGCATAGATTAAATTTTATTTAAAAGGGACTCTTAGGTGAAATGTTCCATAATGCAATGTTTTTTTTAACTGAAGGGAGACACCAAAGGGGATATTATACAATAGTTTCACAGTTCACTGCTTCATGTGTGACTCATGATAGTTACAAATAAGTCCATGCTTAAAATGCATGGTGTCTCTTTAAAATGTGCATATGTGCGTTATGTGTTGTAAAGGCAGCCATGGATGACGTTGTTGTTTTGGTTTTAATGCAAGAACAGACGTGAATTACTACTCAACTGGAGCATTAAACAGTAAACTGAAGGTGAAACAAAGTTGTTTTTTAAGCTTTTATTTGACCAGGATAAGATCATTTGGCCAAGGTAAAAAGCAGTACAATCAATGGGAGTTTAACGGCCCAGTAACGCACATGCTAATACACACATGGAAAACAAAATAAATATACCGATGTACAAGTGATAAAGAGTAAAATAGAGGAATAATCAAAACCTGTGAACTTCAGTGCTAAAGATAATGAGTTTAATTTTTTGTGTCAGGATGCTGCCTGAAATAACTGGTATAAGCTGAAATAAACAGATTTATGCTACTAAAAAACCAATGGCATCCATAGGTCAAAATTTCAGACTCATTGACTCAAATTAATGAGTTTTGAGTCTGAAATTTTGACATAGTAACTTTTTTTTCTGAATGAAACTTCCATAAACTCCATGTAGTTCCAGTTGCAGCTGATTCCAGCATGAGGGAGCTTCCCAAATTCTTTCCAAGGTGAACTCAGACTTCTAAAAGAAAGGGGATGCCTACTGGAGGAGATGGAAAGGAATGTCTGGGTGTCTCTGCTTAAACAGCTGGATAGGATCTTTATCTCAAGTTAATGATGATGACCATATCTAATACACTGAAACTTACCAGCCTCAGAAGAACACCACATTTCACATTTCCATACTTCACCTGCCATTCCTGTTTCTCTGTTTGTCATCCTATCTTATGAAGCCTTCCACAAACTGCAGCCCCTGGCTGATCTATTTCCTCCTCATGTCTCATGTCTCTGTGCAATTTATGTGAAACATTGTAAAAGATAAATATTAAAGGATAGTATTTCCAGCCAATAGGAAGGCAACAGTGAATAAAATCAAAGACATAGTTAGAAATACTTTCCCCTTACAGAATGATGAACTGTATGTTCAGCTGTTCCTGTTTTTCCTCATGTTTGCTCAATATGTGTACTGTTAAATACAGCAGTATTAAAAACAAACAGACATTGCAATAAAGACTGAAGGGAAGACAGGACTTATACACAAGGGGGAATCATATAAGTGAAGCAAGTGGAGCAAACTAGACACAGGTGTAGACAATCAAGACAAAGAAACAGGGAGGAAGTGCTTAGGGCACAGGCGATAACTCCCTACCAAAATAAAACAGTAACTAATTTAAAGGGTTGAGACAAAGTGTCATTTATTGGCTGTGCAAGAAGTCGATTATGGACACAAATACAGGACTATCACGGGCTAAAAATGATGTATCTAATTGTATACTGTTGATTTCTCTCATGTCTTGATTCAGTACTCAGTCCTATAGTTGTGGATACATCATCCACACAGCTTCTTCCAGCTTCTCTGATGTGTGTCTTGCCTTCTGTAGTCGTGCTGTATTGGCTTTCATGTGAAGGCTTGTCTTAAACTCAGTCTGATCACTTTGTCTTGACTCGATGTCTAATAAAACTGTCTTTTCAAACAAGTAGGATGTTTCTAATCTCACCTTAAAGGACTACATGAAGCAAATCCCTCTGAGTAAACCAAAAGGTACATGCAGTACATACATTAAGCACCCTTTTCCCACATGCTGTGCTATTTCTGCTTGATTACAGTCAGTGTACTCATACCAGTATAGTACCACCCACACCTTACTGTGTAAATAATAGAGTTGGACCAGAATCAGGAATCTGAACATTCGATGTTGTCATGGATGGTGCAAGAAGGGTGTGGGATTTGGTAAAGTGTGAACATTAATCACAAACAAGGAGTCAATCAACTGTTATTAATCATCCCGATTATGAAACTAATGCTCATTTTAGAAAAGAGAAATAAAAAAAATATACAACACTGTAAAAGGCATGAAGGATAAATATTACAGATCTGTGTCTTCAGCATGCCTGCAGGTCGAGATATCTCAGATTTACACAAGTACAAAGAGGACAAAATTCTCAAAATGAGAATCAGATGTGTGAAGGATGTGATTACAGATGAGTGGGCGATGTGGAGAGTAGACTCTTGGTGTGCTTTAAGTCTTATCCAATTCAATCAATTAGCTGCAGTCTAATATACTAAGTGGGTGAAGTGATATCCCCACTCCACTCCCTGAACGGGCGACAAAATGGATCAACCCGGCACCCTCTCTCCTCCGCTGACTGATGAGATGTGGCGTGTTTCTGTCATAAATGTAATTATGTTTATATTGTGCCTCCACTCTGCCGACTGTCCGACTGCAGGAGATCGCATTACCGCCTCAACTTGAAATTGCCCTTCTTCAAACAAGAGACACTACATTTTTCTCTGCATGAGAAAAATGTAATTGCACTTTACCACACATGTGGTAAAGTGCACTACATTTTGTTCTTCTTCTTTTTTAAATCAAGCACCATATAATTATGCTGTAGCAATGCTTGATAGATATTGCAGTGTTAGACAACAATTTTTAAGCATTTAGAGATTCATTATTGATGGGTGAAACAAGGAAGTATGAGGATAAGATAATTTACAGCACTTATCATCATTATTTTACCCTCAAAGGGGCGGGGGCTAATACGGCTTATCCTCGTTTTCTGCATTCATATGCTGTTACAGTGGTGGATGCTTATATTAAACACATATTAACAGTGTTGGGAAGGTTACTTTTAAAATGTATTCCACTACATACCAACTAGATTTTTAAATCTTAATATAAAATGAGCTACAGTAGGTTGACATTTGGTAAGGCATTAGAGCCTCTTAATGTGCGCTTTGTTTAGGTTTCCTCCGGTGTGGAATTACTAAAAATAGAGAGAGCATAGCCTTATGTATGAAACAGGAAAAGACCGCCGTGTAATCCATTTGTTTCAACAAAGTAACTGTATTCTGAATACCACCCTTTTCAACGGTAACTGTAACAGAATACAGTTACTCATATTTTGTATTTTAAATACTTCACGGTGGTACATGTATTCCGTTACTCCCCAACACTGCATATTAAACACTCAGGACAGGTCTAAATGCTAAGTCTTATTCAACAGTTTTTTCTACTCTAGTCTTTGTGTTATGTTACAGATCCACACCCACTCACCTTATTTGTGGAGGAACCTCTGAATTTCTGTTTCAGATCTATGAGGTTCTGGTTTGAAAGTAGTCCTGCTTAATGTTAAGTTAATTGCCAGTAGTATGCAACTATTCCATTCAGTTGGAAATTGACAGAGATTGACCCAGTCAAAGTTTTGCTATCCTGACATGCCAAAATCCCCTTGAGGTGGCTTCTACCTATGATTAGTCACTCATCTGGTTCCTATCTTCAAAGTAACCATTTCAAAATTGATGAAAGTGCACATTCATTGCAGACTTTTGCAGTAATTTTGATCAAGGCATTGTTTTCTGTAGTGTAAATGTAACATTAAATAGCACATGAAGTTATGTCTAATGTAAACCCCCAGATAAACTCTAACTACCAACCATACATTACCAACTGCTTTGTTTTGAGAGTGAAGATGAGTGGACCCAAAGGCAGCTACCCAGAGAGGCAGAGTTCCAAGCTGTTTATTAAGTCTAATTAAGCTCAAAGAGTAACAAAAACTAAGTAAGGCATGAACACTACAAACATTAGGTAATAAAAAGTGCACTGTGGGAATAAACAGGTAACAAACACGCACAGCATGATACAACAGAGTATAGACACACAGGTGGTAATTAAGGAAATTGAAACAGGAAGGGGACTAAACACAGCTGAAACAAATCCAGGATGAAACAGGAAGTTACATAACAAAGGAACACCAATCAAAGAGAAACTTAACAAGATTCAAGGGGACTGACGGGAGGCAGGATGATGTGAAAACTCAAGGAATTATATATAAATGATACCTAGCCACATGCAGAAACTAAAGTGGAAAATCAATGAACACATAAACTAGCAAACAATTTGTAGGTCTAACTAAAAGGCATTTTAAACCCCATTTTAAATGTCATTAGATCTTTGAATAGCTGTTATAAGTTGTAATTTCATTTTGCCATGAGGTTACTTTCTCTTCCTGTTTGAAGATAATTACTACTTCATTATTCACTGGTGGCCATTTTAGGCTGAAGTGGTAAATTAGGCTATAATTAGCTTTGTTTTTAGCCGACTACATCAAAAACAGGAAGTTGGAGGTATGGTCAAGACCTGTTTCACTCAACTCACAAGTCTGTGTTTTAGTCTTTTTGAAAATTCTGACATTTGTTTGGATATTTCTATAACAAATGGTTTGTTACATAAAACAACAACAACCTCGGCCTTAAACACTGAGGCGATCATTTGGTGTGTGTTTGGTTAAATTCTGACCAATACTATAGGAGTTGAAGCAATTCTTGTATATTTGCTAACTTAATCCGGTTGTTCAGTGATGACGCGACGAATCCTACTTCCGGGTCTAAAGTAGTCTGCGTTTAATATGGCTTTTGTGTTGTTAACATGTTTAATGTTATGTATTTTCTTCTATTTGATCTCAAAAAGCTCCTAAAACAGTCAGTGATCACTGTTGACCTCCCTCGGCTTTTATTACCGCTAATCATTTATTTAAGCTCAGTTTTTAAAACCTTAGGATGTAACTACAGCCCAGCCCATGCAGCAGTATATGAATGACTAACCTCGTATTGTGGATGGATTATCTCAGTTGTTCTCCTGGCTGAAGTTTGGTCCTTTTACAGCATCCTGCCATGCGATTACATTTGTTCCTGACCACCGAGAACACTCACGTTAACTTTTATCGAGTGGAAAAAAAAGTTAGCTTGTTTATATTATGCTAACATAGCTGTTTCGCTAGCGGTCACGTAGCACATCATTATATACCAGCTAGCCCAACTTCAGTAACCCTACAAACGTCACTGCTGTTTAGTTTTCTGTCTTCATTTATGCTGGAAGTGATAGCAGAGCTGTACGTTTTAATTTGTTTCCAAAACCCCGCAGTCAGGACATGCTATATTGTATTTAGATAGAAGCTAGCGAGCTAACTCCCTGCTAACTTCTAACTCCGTTAAATGTCATAAATTCCGTTTTCATGGATGCCTTGATGCCAAACTCAATTGTTACACCTGGTAGAGCAGAACGCTGATCATTTTATTAAAGATGAAAGACTTTAGACAGTTTTTCAACTCTCAGTAATGCCATAGTGATCGTTTGATATATGGACCTGCAGCGGAGTTTAGACCCAGACATGCTAGTGACGTCAGACTGAACAACCGGATACTTTAACCACAACAGATTTTATGAGACACTCTACATTGCTTGGCTTGTATATGGATGCAGTGCATGACAAATGTTTTTGAGCCTGGTAGATGGTAAAGGATGGTGCCTGGTGCTCAGCGAATGGAACCAAGTGCATGCAAAGAAGACAAAGAAAAAAGGGAAAAGAACGAGATACAGCATTAGCGAGTAACTGCATTGCTCCCTGGGCTATTTATTGATTTATTTTGAAAGGTCCAGTTGAAATTCAGTCTCCAAATTCAGTCAGTGAGTGTTCCACAATCGTAACATAATGAACAACCTTGGGCTCTATGGATAAAAGACACTCAAGAGAATTTTGAAACATAATTAGTGTCCTTGCCCCCACAGCCAGGTCAGAGTGACATTTGAAAAACTCAGGCAAAACCTGGTCCTTCAGCAGGCAACTTGTTCAAAAATGGTTTATTACAGGAGCAAAATACAGAGTATTGTTTGAGTTCGGTGCCTAGTTTCTTAGATAATCGCTCTCTGTGCAAACGTGTTACATAAGAAAAATAGGAAGTGATGTGTAAATATCCCTCTGGAGCTTACAGGTGGATGCAAGGGTGTTGGACAGGTTGAAACAACAAGTATGACAGACATGTCAGAGTGAGAGAGAGAAATTCTGCAGCTTAATTAGAGGAGGGTGTGTTCAGTACATGATGTGAAATGAGTGGGTGTGTATGGAGCTGTGCAGGTTGAGTTAACTAGATGAACTAGCTCACAGGCTTTGCTCCATTACTTAAACAACAAAGCAGAGGCTTACACCAGTACACCAGTAAAAATCAATGCACTGCTCAAGCAGCTTTTCCGGACATTGTCAGCTGCCGCTCTACCAAAATGAAGCAAATCATTGCTTTGTCTATTTAATTCATACTAGTGCAGCAGGTGGTCTTTTCATTCAATATTTCAGACTAACAAAAAAATGTGCTGGGTTATATTTTAATTAGAGAGCAGCCTTATTGGACCATCATTGTGTGGGAAGTGATTGATGGCAAAAGACACAACTCGTCATCTCTTAAGCTGATATTGCAAAACGAATCAGTGCTTCTTTACACAGATGCAAGAGCTGGCAGCATTAGCATTTGTTTGTGGTGATGGTTTCACTCCCAGAATATGTTTACCTTCTTTTATCATAAAAAAAAAAGAAGCACAAAAAAGGACAACAAATAGCTCCATCAATATCCTAGGAAACCCCCAAGTTTTTCTTTGTTTGGTTTTCATTTCTTGAGAAAATTACTTCTCCCTTTTTACTCTCTATGTTAGTCAATTGTTCACTGAATAGCAGAAATATAAAGACAAATAGTTATCCTATCGGATCGGCTTTGAAATATAGCAGTGCAGTGGTTAGTGCTTGATCTCCCTGTGGTAGTATGGATTGTCTCTGGTTATACTGGTATTCTTCCCCAGTCCAAAGAGACAAACTGAGGTTAGGTTAACTGGTGATTCTAAATTGGGCATATGTGAACAGTTGTCTCTGTCTGTGTGTTAGCCCTGGACTAGTCACCACTCTGGACAGCTGGGATGGATGGATGGATGGATGAACTACTGTAGGGAATACCAAATCCACCACCTTTGCTTTCTGCCTCATCCACATTGTACCCCTCCAGTTGGCCCATGTGACTCCTTTAGGCTAAGTTTGGCTGGGTCCCATAGGCTAAGGCCAGTCCACTGGACAGTTGTGAGTCAGGCTCCAGTAACCCTGATTTGTGTGGAGTTTCCTCCAACTGGGACAGGCCAGAATACCCTAGATAGATTATGTGCTGTGGTAGGGTTGGGAAGACTTGGCGTCACACATGCCTGTAACAAGGAACAGGATAAGTGGCAGAAAATGGACGGATGTATTTTACAAGGTTTAATAATACAAACAACTGTATATAGCATTAAAACATCCTATTTTAAATAACTAATCCCTTGAAGTCATTGTTATAAAAAATCTCTGCCATTACATATCCTCCAGTTGAAATGCAAATGTACATACTGTGCTTCTTTTGATGCTTTTTTCCATGTCTCATAGGTGGGAAGACAGAACAAAACGACCTACAAGGGTTCAGTTTGAATACAAAATGTTCGTAGTTGTTAAAAAAAATCCCCAGATTAAAACAGCTGGGCAAGCGTGGGTGTTCTCCTGGGCCCCTGCTGTAGTAATCCTGTTATAAAGCTCCTGCGGGGTGAGCTCTCTCAGAATGTCTGAGGGATAAACCTATGTGTACAGTAAACACCACCTCTGCCTTTCGTTGTGATATCATTACATAACTTCACTAGGGGATAAATGGCTAATATTAGCTTTGACAGTATGAATTATGCTCCTTCTTAAACAGAATCGCCAGCAATGCAAAAACATGGAAGCAGATTCTTAGACTGGCCTCTCAACTGGATCTTCACTGCTTTAATTAAAAAAAAGAAAAAGAATCAATATTTAAAATTCACTATATCCATCCATGCAATTCTACTGCATCTCCGATTCAGTGTCGCAGGGAGCTGGAGCGTATCACAGCTGCCATAGAGAGACAGACAACCATTTGCACTCACTTTCACACCTATGGGAAATTTTTGTTTTAATAATTAACTAATTAGGAACTCAGGCAAACACGGGGAGGTGTTTAGACCATGAAAAGGTGCATTTTAACCCAAACCAACTTGGATACACTAACCCAGGGGTAGGCAACTCCAGGCCTCGAGTGCCGGTATCCTGCAGGTTTTAGATCGCACCCTGGGTTAACACACCTGAATCAAATGATTAGTTCATTACCAGGCCTCTGGAGAACTTCAAGAAATGCTGAGGAGTCATTTAGCCCTTTAAATTAGCTGTGATGGATCATGGACACATCTAAAACCTCCAGGACACCGGCACTCGAGGCCTGGAGTTGCCTACCCCTGCACTAACCCTAACCCAGGACCTGCTTGCTGTCTGCAACAGTGCTAACCAGCATGCCACACCAAAAAATCATTATATATTTCTGTTCTTTACAACATAAGAAGAGGAGATGCTGCAGGAAGCTTCTTATTTTAGCTTCTACAATATGAAATAACCTAAGACCAATTTTTTATGGGTTTTTTTTTCCACATCTGAAAATAAACAAGACACAGCTAGCATCAGAATTCAATTACTCCAACTTTCCACTTTAGAAATTATATTTCTTTTAAATCAAATGACTCTCAATTTGAAGTTTCTCTTGATATTTTAGTATAGTCAGTATTAAAGATGGACGTAGCCATTGTGACATTGCCCATTGTTTTAGACTCAGCACTTTTGGAACCAGAATTTACCTTGTATGGATGAGAGCATGGAGTGCTAATTTCTAAACCATTAAAGCCCCAAGAAGGCTCCAGTGACCCAAGTACAGTGAACACATCCATTTAATGAGTCAAAGTAATGGATGAGCCTTTGTAGACTCGGTCGGCTACAAGGCTGCCTGCCTGTCAATCAACTTGGCCTCAGCGCTAACTCAATTATCTACATAGATGAGTTATAAAAATAATTTATCCCTACTCAGAATTTTTATGTGCAGTGAAACCATCCATAGAAGTTAAAGAAATCAAACCAGAGTACACAGGGGCAGCTCAGGTTGAGCAGCTTGGAGACATATTAGAGAGACAAGGCTGCAATGGTTTGGACTTGTGCAGAGGATGGGACATGGATATATTGGACAAGGGATGCTGAAGATGGAGCTGGCAGGCAAGTGGAAGAGAGGATGACCTCAAAGAAGACTCAGAGGATATACAGAGAGTTGGTGTGACAGAAAAGGGTGCTGAGAATAGGGTGAAAAAACAGTCTTAATTGGACTCATCTAGAAGAACTGCAGCTGATGCCACTTCTGTGTTCAGCTCTGGAGCGTTCCCCTTGTATTTTAATTACGATTGATTTGAAAACCTCACACGATTTCTGCTGGTGAAAGATTGTGGAAGCATGTTAACACAGTCTCGAATGTTTCAGAGCAACATACTACCAAAACGTTTGCTTTTAGAGGGGAGGCCGAACTTGCTGATGATCAATTGCAGAAATGATTAGCAGCACCTGGCTGTTCCTCTTTGACTGCATAGAGTAATGTGAAAACTTGATTTTTTTGTATGACTTCATGTTTCTTTCAGCATTGGTACGATCATGCATTTGGAAATAGTGAGGCAGGTACTTCATTTCCAACCCATCACGTACAGACATTCGTAAAGGATCTTGTGGTGTCACATTTCATCTCCTACCCCACCGTTCACCCTATTACAGCTGGGATTGGCTCTTGCCCCATTGTAACCATGGATTGATTATGCAGTTAAAGATATGGAAAATAGATGGTTAAGCATAATTTTCATGTGTGCTGCTTCAGGGTTGTGAACACG
The DNA here is from genome assembly GCF_057382095.1 of Aulonocara sp. 'chitande type north' Nkhata Bay. NCBI lineage: Eukaryota > Metazoa > Chordata > Actinopteri > Cichliformes > Cichlidae > Aulonocara > Aulonocara sp. 'chitande type north' Nkhata Bay. The sequence continues at coordinate 25,724,445 of NC_141360.1, read as the reverse complement.
TGTGTTTAAAACATTGTTTTTAAAAAAATCAAAATTCGCTATGAATTTATTTGTGCCTAAGAAAAGAAGCTATTTTCTGTAGATATAGTTTTGGGACACAGGGAAGCTTTAAAAAACATTTCCTGAGGATTTACTAATAAAGCAGGGTTTAATCATGATGGAAAACCAAAATTAGTATGTTATAAGATTTAGGTTACATGAGACAACAGAGCATTAAGTTGCCAAGATCATTTGTGGCCAAACTGCAGGTGCAGCCATCAAAAACTGGGGAATTATCTCACCCCGATGGGAAAGGTCCAGCCTGGAAGATCATGCCAAATACAGACAAGCTGTATCAACAAAGAGGAGCTGTGGCCACAAGCTACAACTGCCAAATGAAGATGTACTATATTAGAAATATTTAGTTTAACACATGTGGCTGCTTTAAGCCCTCTTTAATGAACATCCTGCACATCACGCATTGTTTTTCATACTTTTAACATGCCAGCATTTCTGCATTGTATTTGCTGTCTGTTTTCTGCCCTTCGTCTGCTCTTTTATCGTCACTGCTGCTTTCTTGTTGTGCCCTACAGTTATGTGATTTCCTCTCTGGATCTCGTCCAAATGTTGCATTAAATCTCTGACTGTTTCTTTTGTTTGTCGGTTGATGACAGGATGCGAGAACAGCCTGGACTCCTCAGGAAAACTCGCCAGGTGATGCTGGAATGGAGCCAGGATGAGACCAACTGTGAACTTTTGAAACGCCACATCGGAGGTGTCTGACGCTAACACAGCAAGACAAAAAAAAAAGAAAGAAAAAACATCCTAAATTCCTGTTTCACTTGACAAACAGAGACATGCACTGAAGCAAAGTTCAGAAAGATTGTCTATCTGCAAGCAGAATTATGATGAATCGTATCAAAGGATTTGATATTTTGGGGTGATGTCAATCTTTTCTCAGTTCACTGAACACCCTCATCAAACAACTATGATGCAATAAATTATTAATTAGGTGAATTTAACAAAAAGTTCGGAAAACAAAAGGGAAAGTGTCAAAAAACACGATAAAATATGCCTGCCCTGTGCATATTGACCGTTTGTTTCACGCAAAATAATGAGTCTGCATTTAGAAGGCATGATGTTGTTTATGAGCACACAAAGGTCAAGGTTTGCAAGCAGTCTACGTTATGGAAACATTATCAAAAAGCCTTGAAATCCAGTGAAACACTGGTCGCATCAGAAAGGTCAACCATCGTCTAGACGGCAGTGGATGCTGTGTAAAAGAAATGCTGCACGATTCCTGCTGTTATCTTTCTGTAAGCTATGAGATTTTAAAAGTTATCGCTCCTTCTCTTCTATTTCCCTCCAGTGAGCTGTTTCGTTTCTTTTTCCTGGCAAGGCGGGGAGCCTTCTTTTTTTAAAGAAGAAAAAGGATCCAAGAGTCAACCTGTGAAGGGAAAAGAGTCACTAGAATTGGATTTTTAAAGATGTTAATGGCCACCTGTTACACTGAGAGTTCTTTTAAGAAGAGGCAGCAAAACTCCTTAGTGGAGTCTTGTGAGGACAGTGTAATAGGTCATTATGTGTGTTGCTTATACAACGCTGTTTTTTCAGTCGTGTGTCAGTGACAAGAGTAACCTTTTGGATGAATAACCCCTTTTTACCACCAAAGATTGACCCATTTACCGAGTTATAATAGGGACACCTACAGTTTGCGCCTGCTTTTTTAGTGCTCATGAGCACTGTCCTAACTGTGATGTTCAAGGGAAGCTTTCAGGTATGTTATATACAATTAATTTCCTCCCGTTGCTCCTTTTCATTCCACCTTACAAAATGAAGTGGATGAGATGAAAGCTCGGCTGACTTTCCAAATGTGTTTATTTTAAGCCCAACTGAAATCTTTTTGGTGTCTTAACCTGATAGGAAAACAAAACCTATTTTGGTCCTCAGAGTCCAGAGCTCCTCCTCTCTTTTCTCCCTCGTTCTCTTGCACTCTCTGTCTTTTTCCATCCTCTTCTCCTACATGTAGGCACTGGGTGTTGGCTGGAGATTCCAGGAGTCTTGCTTCCTTAAGGACCAGTTTCTCCTCTCCTTCACTGGATTGTTCAGCTAGTTTAAGTGGTAATGTAAGACTTGGTTTATCATCGTGCCTTGTTTAGGTTTCAGATACTTCTTGTCTGCTTTTGTCCTCTCTCCCAGGAAAACCCTTGATGTGTTGCTCTTGTGCTTGCTGTCCCCTTGGATCTCTCCTGCCTGGACTCAGCTGAAATTGGACAATAATAATTCTTAGTTAACTCAACTCAGTCTGACATTACCACCTAAACTGTTGCTCAGAAAATATCTTGTTCACTGACTGCAGGGTTTTGGTTGTTCGGTGGCAGATTTATCATGACAAAAACACCTAAATGTCAAACTCTAATGTGGATAATATCTACACTACTCGCTAAATTTCGTTGGAGACAGAATACACATTTCCCTCCAAATGTGACACAGAATACGGTTTAATTGTATGAGAATGTAACTTTAGTAATCAGCTGATCAACTCTGGATTCAGCTTGACTTTGTGGCCTGCCTGCATTAACACCGTGCTTCATTTGTGCTTATTCAATGGGTAAAATATTCCACTTAATAAGGAGGATCTCTCCAGACCTTAATGGAAGGTTATATTTTTCCTCTAGATTATAGTCAAGAGGCCAATGAGTCATGTCAGAACAAAGGAAAAGCTATCCCAATCATAAAATTGCCAGTGTGTGACTACATTTAAATGCAAGGGTTTTTTTTTTTATTATCATAAAGTAAAAGACTGAACAGTTCATTATTGTACTCGTCCTGCACTTTTACATTACCTGGCTGTATAAAAAAATTAAACATCTGATCCATCTGACTCTGGAGAAAAACAGTGAGCTAATGGTTAGAATAAAAAACAACAACACTGTTTAACACAACATTTAGCAAAAAAACAATGTTTGCTCTGTAGAAGTGCATGGTTCCTGATTCCTAATTGTATCTTGCGATGTATAGCTATTTATGGGTGAAAGTTGAGCCAGCGATTCATCTTATCTCTCCATTATGTATTAATAGCTGGTACCCGCAGATGTAGAGACGGGGTCAGAGGCACTTTCACTCAGTAAAGCTTTAAAGAATCAGCCTCCGGTTTACTGTGTCAGCTCAGTGGCAGTCTGCTGAAGTTCCCTTTGGCTTTTCCCTTTATAGCAGCTTAGTACAGAGACAGGAAATACATCAGAGTGAAGACTGCTTACACATTTTATGCGTGACATGTCAACCAGCCTCTACAGTCATATTTTAGTTATAGTTTTTTTTTAAATAATTATTTGTCTTACATACCATACATATGTGTTTTTGATAGCATTATTTCACGTTAAATCCAAGGCCTCTAAGCTGGACTGTGACACAGCAACACACACCAAACCAAAGCATTAGAGAACCTCTGCTATAAGGTTACAGGCAGGCGAACACAGCTGAAAGTCTTTGTTAACAAATGGGAGATGCTGATGCCTGATTCAGAGAAGTGCAGCAACAGGTGTGAATGTGCAAACCCAGGAAGGGCAGCTCCACCCAAGGATGGAACACAGACCAGTCTAGCTCTCCACCCAAAAAAGCAGAAAACACAGAGAAACCTCACAGTTGCCTCACAGATTCAACAAGCTGCTGGGAACATTCCTCAGAGATTTTGGTGCATATTAACATGACAGCATCACACAGCTGCTGCAGACTTGTTGGCTGCACATTCATGATGCAACTCCCCCGTTCCATCTTCGGGATCTGGTCACTGTGGAGGCCATTTGAGTGCAGTGAACTCACTGTCGTGTTGAGAAAGCAGTTTGACATGATTTGAGCTTCGTGACATGGAGGATTATCCTGCTGAAAGCAGCCATCAGCTGGACATACTGTGTTTATAAAGGGATGGACATACTCAGAAAAAATACTCAAGTGGTTTGCTGGCATTAACAAAGGATTTTCTCCCAACATTGTGACTGCTGTGACAATATGGGGCTACAGATTGTGTAAAGATTAACAAGGGCCTAAATTCAGATGATGCAGGAGAACAGGAACTAGTTAACATAAAGTGAGCTGTTTACTAAGGTAAACAAGGAAAACCAAACGGAGAACCTGAACTGGAGATTTAAAAAAAAAAAACACCCACAAAAGAGAGACACAAGGGACTCTACCCAGAGACTTGGACGAGGGACAAGAGGAGACTGAGACAATATATACAGTGGCTTGCAAAAGTATTCAGCCCCTTGAACTTTTCCACATTTTGTCACATTACAGCCACAAACATGAATCAATTTTATTGGAATTCCATGTGAAAGACCAATACAAAGTGGTGTACACGTGAGAAGTGGAACGAAAATCATACATGATTCCAAACATTTTTTACAGAGTGGGGTGTGCGTAATTATTCAGCCCCCTTTGGTCTGAGTGCAGTCAGTTGCCCATAGACATTGCCTGATGAGTGCCAATGACTAAATCGAGTGCACCTGTGTGTAATCTAATGTCAGTACAAATACAGCTGCTCTGTGACAGCCTCAGAGGTTGTCTAAGAGAATATTGGGAGCAACAACACCATGAAGTCCAAAGAACACACCAGACAGGTCAGGGATAAAGTTATTGAGACATTTAAAGCAGGCTTAGGCTACAAAAAGATTTCCCAAGCCTTGAACATCCCACGGAGCACTGTTCAAGCGATCATTCAGAAATGGAAGGAGTATGGCACAACTGTAAACCTACCAAGACAAGGCCGTCCACCTAAACTCACAGGCTCAACAAGGAGAGCGCTGATCAGAAATGCAGCCAAGAGGCCCATGGTGACTCTGGACGAGCTGCAGAGATCTACAGCTCAGGTGGGGGAATCTGTCCATAGGACAAGTATTAGTCGTGCACTGCACAAAGTTGGCCTTTATGGAAGAGTGGCAAGACGAAAGCCATTGTTAATAGAAAATCATAAGAAGTCCCGTTTGCAGTTTGCAACAAGCCATGTGGGGGACACGGCAAACATGTGGAAGAAGGTGCTCTGGTCAGATGAGACCAAAATGGAACATTTTGGCCAAAATGCAAAATGCTATGTGTGGCAGAAAACTAACACTGCACATCACTCTGAACACACCATCCCCACTGTCAAATATGGTGGTGGCAGCATCATGCTCTGGGGGTGCTTCTCTTCAACAGGGACAAGGAAGCTGGTCAGAGTTGATGGGAAGATGGATGGAGCCAAATACAGGGCAGTCTTGGAAGAAAACCTCTTGAAATCTGCAAAAGACTTGAGACTGGGGCGGAGGTTCACCTTCCAGCAGGACAACGACCCTAAACATAAAGCAAGGGCAACAATGGAAAGGTTTAAAACAAAACATATCCATGTGTTAGGATGGCCCAGTCAAAGTCCAGATCTAAATCCAATCGAGAATCTGTGGCAAGATCTGAAAACTGCTGTTCACAAACGCTGCCCATCTGACTGAGCTGGAGCTGTTTTGCAAAGAAGAATGGGCAAGAATTTCAGTCTCTAGATGTGCAAAGCTGATAGAGACATACCCTAAAAGACTGGCAGCTGTAATTGCAGCAAAAGGTGGTTCTACAAAGTATTGAATCAGGGGGCTGAATAATTACGCACACCCCACTTTTCAGTTATTTATTTGTAAAAAAATGTTTGGAATCATGTATGATTTTCGTTCCAATTCTCACGTGTACACCACTTTGTATTGGTCTTTCACGTGGAATTCCAATAAAATTGATTCATGCTTGTGGCTGTAATGTGACAAAATGTGTAAAAGTTCAAGGGGGCCGAATACTTTTGCAAGCCACTGTAAACAAGGGGAAGATTAGAGGAGTCGAGACAGCTGGGAACCACAGCAGGAACAAAAAAGACGTAACGGGGTACTGAACGTAATACACACGAGACAATGGACTATCAAAATAAAACAAACCCGACAGATGCATACAAAACTCAAAACAATTAATAATTTACAAAAATTTAACACTTCAAACATAAAAACAGTGGGTCAAGACTAAGACCATGACAACTCCCACTCACTGGATATTTTCTCTTTTTCAGACCATTCAGAAAAATCCTGTAAATCCCAGAGATGGATGTGTGGGAAAATCCCAGCAGGCAAGCAGTGTCTGAAATAATCAGAACAGCCCATCTGACCATTGTTTCCCCCCTCACATTCGGATAATTGGTTTAAACTTCAGCAGGTTGTCTTGACCATATCTACATGTCGATATCCACTGAGTTGTGTGTGATTTGCTGTTTAGATATTTGCGTTAACAGTCAGTTGAACAGGAATACCTAATAAAGTGGCTGGTGACTGTATGTCTAGCCCCTGATGTGATCTTGTTTCCAGTATGACCATTAATGAAACAGTTTGTCACCCTTAAATCACTGAGTGATTTGTCCTGTACTTATACTGCCTGAAAAGTGAACGTGTTTGTTGTCACCCAGAGACTGTTATTACAACTGTAGTCATGAAAGCACATCAAAAAGCATTTTCACGTTTTCTTTCTGCCTGCTTTGTGCACACATTGTTACGCTTGTTCGCGAGCATGCAGGGGGTGATCATCACACCCCCGTCCCTCTGGTTTCTCTCTTTCTGTCTACGCCTGTGTGTGTGTTCGCATGAGACAACGGGGTTCTGACTGAAAAGGAACAACCTCTGCTCTGATTCCAGGGACACACAGCAGACACCTTTAAAGTTTAGATGGCCAGCCATTTCCCAATGTCTAAGTTATACCCACACACACGCACAGACTCACAAAGTTACACATGAAAGGGAAGAAACTTCCTGTCTAGAAAGATTCGATCTGCAGAACTCTGCTGGATTCTGTTTTACACTCGATTGAGTCTGTGTGCCACCCGAGGATATCTGTGCATTGTTTTCAGCTGTTTTTGCTATATTTGTCTCTTTTTTGCGTTTTGAGATTCCCACCTTATCACCATCATTATCACTGTGCACAACCCACCTGATTAAACAGCAAAGTCCCTTTGGATGTGGCTTTAACAGTGTATCACCGAATGCTCATTTTCAGGTTATCATGCCAGCTTTTCTGTTAGAAACCAGCAGTGTCTCAAAAGTGCAGACAAGGTATCCTTTGACATCAGTGGCTTGCTGAATGAATACTGGATGCTGAGGGTGTTTCACTCGGTGGTTAGTTTTAACTTTTTTAGACAGGAAACATTAGGAAACATTGGTTTGGTCTGGGGATTTGACAAAATGGCACTACCTGACATGCTTGTGATGAGAAACGGCTCGAGCAGTTGTGGTTTGGATTTTCACTGCTTTACAACCAACATTCACTGACAGCTCAGTGACAAATCCCTCCCACAGATGCCATGACCCAGTGTGTCAGGGGACAGACACTGCAGGACACATTGGATACAAATGAGCTACGCCATGCTTTGATAAGAATTTCAACTGCAATATTCATCAACATCAGAGATTCCTGATCTGTTTGCAAGAAAGGTTTGTCAGCAACTTTCCGACCACCTTTTTTTTGTAACTTTAGTCAACTGTAGTGCATGCTGATCCAGACCGCTCTCACTCCCGAGGTGTAACCAGACGTGTTGGCTGATCACATACTGGTTAAAATGATTTACCATTAGAGCAAAAATCCCCAGTTTGATGTTGCTTGCAGGGAGGGTTCATGCAGGGAGGATGTCAGGGTGGAAGGATAAATCGCCAAAACATTGGACAGTCTGTATTTTCTTTTTAATCATGGCCACAATCAATAGTTTTGTTATGTAACAAAATCAATTTGTTATTCAACTGTCCTTTTAAAAAGCAAAGACACATGATGCCATGGAGGTGATAAAAGCATCGGGTAAGAAAACCCTTCTGTAATAATTGTGACATATTATGTCATTTATTTCAAAATATACTAGTAGAGCGTCTAAATTTCTGCTGAAATCTGGACGAAATATCTTATCGTGAAGGCTGTGTAAAGATCAAAAGCTCCAGAATATGTTCACTGGATTAAATTGATTGTTCTGTCAGTTAAATCAATTTGGCTCAGCTTAAGGAAGATTGTGATCACAGTTAAAAGAAAGCAGTGTTGTTTAGAAGGCAGGATGTGAACACTGGTATTCAATATGATTATATTTAGACCCAACCAAACACCCAAACTTCAATAAGAATTTCTTTCTAAATTATAACATTATCTGTCTGTCTGTCCATCCATCCATCCACTTTCTTCAGCAGAAAATGGTGAGCAGTTGAGGTACAGCAAAATTTATTAGTGTGGATGCTGTTTAAGTAATCTTTATTATTATTTTTCTGTTTTATTATGTATTCTGTACGTTTTTTTGACTCTATTTCAACACCGTTCAACTTAGAAAAACCCTTCAACCACCGTTAATTCCTCTTCTTTAGGACATGTGTGCTTTTATTTTTCTCATTTTTAACATTTATATTTTTTAAATATTCAACTTTATTCAACAAAGATTTATAATGTATTTCAATGGGGAGACCCTTCAAATCCTCATTCAACTTACTCCTCTTTCCACTCTAACTAGCCTAGAGCCACCATTCAAACTTTAAAACGAGCCTCCCTTGGTATGTTTGTTTTATGGCATTACTGATGTTGGTTTTCTTGTTTCTAAACAGAAATTCCTTCTACGTCTCAAAAGAGGTAAAGAAATGTGTGACTCTTTAATGCTGCTGGAGATATTTATAGCAGTGGTTTAGTGTGAGCTCCTTTATTTCCCCTTTATTGTTATTTTTCTTCCGCCTTGTGTGTTTATATCATTTTTACAGCTTCTAGTTTTGTCTATTATTTATATCGATTCAGAGATTAGTTGAAAATATAGAGTTTAAATGTACAAAATACATGATTTTGTTCATTTTGGTATTCAATAACAGTTATTAATTTTTCTTTGCAATATCCAGGATGTACTCCTTGTTAAAAATTTCCACTTTGAAAAATAACATTTACACTTTTGTCCTCATCAGCGTCCTGGAGGCTTCTGTTGCTGCCACACCACCTAACTATGAAAATGGCACCACTACTTGTCTCCCGAATCCCTGGAACTGGGTCCGTGACACTACTAGAGATAGTCCTTTTCAGGACCAGTGTTTGGCTTGCTCTCTGGGAACAACAAAAAATTAAACAAATAAATTAATAATAAAATAAAATGAAGAAATCATTTATTTAATTTGTCCGGAGGCTTCTGTTGCTGCCACACCACCTAACCATGAAAATGGTAAAAAGAAAAGGAAGAAGAGAAAATGGAGACACTTCTTCTGCTGTTTCTCGGTTTGCTTTTACAGAAAACACGTGAAATGCATATTCTCCTTAAAATGTACTTGTTCATTTTAAGTGACTTTACTTTTTTAATAACATTATGTTTGTTTGTTCTCTACAGGAAACTGACAGCGATACAGAGGCAGAGACCAACACTGTAAAGCCACAAAAAAAGTCTCGCTGGTCTATTTTCAAATTCTGGAAGGTATGTTTTACGGAAAGAGTCACTGTCATCAAGCATTTACTCATCACAATAAAATGGGAGAAATTAAGAGCAATGAAGCACACAGCTATGTCCTGTCTTTTGGTTTCTTTCTACAGAGAAAAAGGCAGGTTGCTCCTGAAACAACATTGGAACCTGATAAAATCAGTGACAAGTGAGGGAAACTTTAATCTTCTCACTTTAAAGCAAAATTCTTTTGGGATCCTCTGGTTGCAGATTTGATACTTGACATCCTTTTGTATATTTTTGCAGATTAAAGAACATGCAGCATGACTGTACACCTGCCGAGGCAGCACCACCTCAAGAAGACTGCCTGGAAACAGAAGGCCGAGAACTGGAAGTCCAGCCTCCACCGAACAGTTCAGAGGACCCAGTACAGGTCATTTGCCCCCGAGCAGGACAACCAGAATGCCCCGAGGACAAAACTACAGACATTCCCAGGTAAGTGCTTTTAATATTTTGGCAGAGTGCTTATCAAAATAAACATTAGATGGTTGAATGCTGTTCTCCAGAGAGACAATGTTTGTTTGTTGTCTTGTTGTGCTTGCTATGCATCCCTGACTCCTTTCTTCATCCAGCAGCACCCATAAGGAAGGTGGTGAAAGTTCCCACCAGGTTAAAAACACCACTGAAAACGGTGAGCCATCAGACCTGAGTTGGGACACTTTGATTATGGAGTTTCTGGAACAAGAGCATGTATGGGAGCAGGTGGTTGACATGTAAGAGAAAAACGTCAAAATGTTTAAGCTTCAAAGCTCATGCATACATGCACATACACTGCTTAGCGTCTTGACATCTTTCCTAATTGTGTGTTCGTGTTTTTACCTTTTTGCAATAGTGTAGCGAAACATTTGAACGATGGAAAAATAACGGAAAATAAAATTCAGACTGTGGACCACTTCGGGTGAGTACACGTGGTGCACGAGGACCAAAGCTCACTTTGTCAAAATGGAGAAAATGAACTATTTTACACTGATACTGTAAACTTTGTGTATGTGTGGCAGGTTTCCAAACACTGCAAACACTTGCTACATGAACTCCTGCCTGCAGAGCCTGCTCAACACTGACGAGTTCATTAGAGACATCAGCCATCAGGAGACTTTGTGGAGAGCAGTCCCAGAAGCTCAGCTCTTAAGGTGTGCTACGTCAACCTTCTACTTTCTTCAAAAAGCTGAAGAGCAAAGATATCTAACACCAGAAATGTCTGTTTACCCTTTCCTTTTTACAGAAGGCTCATTGACATCAGGGACTGTCATAATTCAAGAGATTATGGCCTTAAAAAACATCGCCTAAAATCTTTTAAGGAGGCATTCAGCAAACATGCTCCTGAATACAAAGGCAGTGCACAGAAAGTATGTCAGCTATTTGGACATTTTGTTTTTTTTCCTTTACTTTCTAATGTTTATGTTCTGTTTTAAATCTCCTCTGTGTTTTTCTTTCAGGACGCTCATGAATTCCTAACCTTGTTCCTCAATGAGATCAAAAGCCTTTCACCTCACCTGAAGAGGAAAGCAGCTCTCCTGGGCCGAAGTTATACCTGCCCAGTAGAAGACCATCATGTTTTCAAAATGGAAAACATGAGGACATGCAAGAGGTAAGCCCGTCATTCAGAAACACAGGGCTGATTGCAACGTTTTCATATACCTCTTTTCCTCCTACCTGATCATTACTTTAACTATGTTACTCCTTAAATGTGTAGCTGCGGTCACCAATCATCACACCAAGAGGAATTCACCAGCTTGTCTCTTGACCTGGTTCCAGAGGGGTCTGTTAAAAACATGTTAGAGACATACTTGAAGGTAAGATCAGAAATTCCAGTAGAGATATAGTATCACTGATCTTAACACACCTTTTTTGTTAGTGTTTGTGTGCATATGTTGTGATTTTTTTTCTACCATAAAGCCTGTTTTCTCTGTGCTGTTGTTCAGGAACAAAAAATAGAATTTCTCTGTGATTGTGGAGGGACGACCTCGGAAGTGAAGCCGTCTTTTCATACACTGCCAAGGTGAGTAAGGTCACATCAGAATTGATCGACTGACCTGGTTTCCAAACTGTGGTGCAAAAAACAGAGTTTTTAAGACAACACTTGAGCAGTCATTTTGTCCCATCTTTGGTTTGTGTTTGTCACTCATTCTTCTTGTTTTGTACCTTGGGTTTTTTTTTCTTTTCTGTCAGAGTTCTCATTTTGCACCTGAAGAGGTTTGGCTTTATAAAAACCTGCAAGCTTCAGAAGGTGAATGACCCCGTCAGGCTGCAGAGGGACTTGGTGGTGTCATCCAAACAGGTAAAAACAGACTGCAGAACATCTCAGAGATTCAGCTTAATTATCACACTGATGTGAGACTTTATGAAACTAACACTCTTTGGATTTGTTCCTTCTCAGGGTGATGGTTGTTACAGTCTTATAAGCATCATTAGTCACTATGGAGGAACAGAATCAGGTAAAACAACTGACTTGTTACAAACAGAAAATGATTTAACAGAGCTTGCTACTTTTCAGTGAAGGACTCACACACAAATGCTTTTGATGTTCTAAGAAGCACTAAGTACAAATCATGAATCAGTTGACTTTTAGAAGTTGGATTCATTTGTCTTAATGTGATCTCAGGACACTACATCTGTAATTCCGTGCATCCTGATGCGAGCCCGCAGGTTACATCAGATCCTTGGCTCACCTATAATGATGCACAGGTGCTCCACACAACCGGATGTGCAGTTTTTGAGGAACAGCAGCACTCAGCCTACATCCTGTTTTACAAGAGAAACGTAAGAAGCTCATCCTGAAGTGAGATAATTTTTAAATGTCCTATTACCTTGTTCATCAGTTTTGTCTTCATTCTAAAACAGGATGTGGAAGCAAGTTACAGCCATCATCATGCTGAAAAGGAAGGAGCAACAGTCGTCTCAGACAAATTTTAGGTAAGTATTGCCCTTAGGAGGAAGGGTCCTCCCAGAGAGCCTGGCTCCTCCTAAGATTTCTTCCTCCAGGAGGGAGTTTTTTCTTGCCACCGTCGCCTCACATTGACTGGTCTCATCGTCAGAGACATTGTTAACCTCCTAAGGCCTGAACTCTTTCAGTTCACGCATTTTTAATTTCTCTGTGCCATTTGGGTTGATTGGGACCTGATGAATGGTCTAGACAACCCAAAATGTGATATATGGACGCCAGGTCCTAGGAGGTTAAACTAAAATCTACTAGAGATAGTCCTTTTCAGGACCAGTGTTTGGCTTGCTCTCTGGGAACAACAAAAAATTAAACAAATAAATTAATAACAAAATAAAATAAAGAAATAATTTATTTAATTTTATTAAAATTAACATAACAACAAAAACATCTAATAAAAAATAATAAAAGTATTCAACTGTGTTTTGTGAAATTTGTAATGAGTCTCAGTTAAGTTGATGTCACAGAAGTTTCTGAATCAACCATTTAGATTGTTCAACAAACAGATTTACTCAGGTAAAGATGGTAAGCTGGAGCACTGTTACTCTTCTAGTTCAGTTTAAGTTTTTAGACAAATATTCCCTCATTCAGTTGCAGCTTTTAAATAAATTATTTAGCTGCAGGTAGCAAAGTCCAAAAGTGACAACATTTCCACTGCACTCCCTCCAGAAATAGCATATAGAACTTTTGATCAAATTATTCATTTATCATTGGATCATTGACAACCATGTAGGGTGAAAATCTTTAATTGTCCTTTTATAACATTTTAACAAGTTAATGTCCCCTGCTGCATGTTTCTTGTTTTGGCTGAACTTCATCAGCTCAAAAAACACACCGTGCTGTGGTTTACTAAAAGAACTCATGTACAGGACACACTGAAAGCACGTTTACAACGTTTAATTAACTAAGTCAAGATCAGTTAACAACAGCTGAATGAAAGATTTACTTTTTCTCATTGGTAAAATGGTCCAATGAGGTCCATGCGACTCACTAAAAAGATCCGGATCTTTCAGCTCCCAACCAGCTCTTCAGGTTGTTTTGTTGCTTTAATTAATTTATTATTAACAACAATATAAAATTATGCACAAAAGGAATTAGTAATGTACAAAAAAAAAACAACCTGTGGTTTTATTTATATATACACACTGTTTATATACACACTGTTTACTGCTACAACTACACGTTTCTTTTTCAGGTATTTATTAATAATTGACTTTATGTATATGTATATATTGTACTATTCTTAGTTAGCGTATTGTCTGTCTTGTTAATGTTTGTTTATAATGGAGCACTGTAACAAAAAAATAATTTCCCCCAGGGATCAATAAAGTATTCTGATTCTGATATATGTTTATTATTTTATTTTATTTTTTCTACAATTAAATTCCGGTATTTTCAACTTCTTCATATTAGTTTATCATTTTATTCTTATAGCAGATTTTAAATTGAGAAACATTTGTACAACACTTAAGATGATCATTGAGACAATTCCAGTTTCTTATGCCTATGACTGTTGGACACATTTTCCTTTGTGTGGTTCGAGCAAACCGATGCTTAAAATAAAACTTCCTTCTGCCGTCTCCATTTTCTGAACACAATACAAATAAACTTTGTAACTTAAGAGGTAGTGTTTTATTTTTTGCCCTAAACATAATAATTCAACCCGTTCTCACTCCCAAAGCGTAACATTTTATGCTAGGTGACAAATTGTCACCATATTACGTTTTCGGCTACCCACCACGTTCCTAAATGACGACCTCGGAAAAAAGAGGAAATATGAGAACCGTCTGGACTGAATCTACACGTTTGCTCTTTTTCTTCAAATCGCTTAGAAACACGCTATTCAACATCATTAAAGTCCTGGTTAAGGTCAGGAATAAGGTTATGGTCAGGGCTAGGGATAAGGTTAGGTTTAGGGCTGGAATACAGGGCTGGAACGTCTATTTACCGCAGGAGCGTCATTGCACTGGATTCCAGCCATAACCCGCCGCGTACCATAAGAACGCCGAAGGTCTCCTTTCGCGTTCCTCAGGAACGCCGCGGGACGTGACAAAACGTCGACATGTTACGCCTCGGGAGTGAGAACGCTCTGAATAATTAATGTCTGTAATTTCACTATATCTTCTAGTTTTTAATAAGTTTGATTTTATAAACAAACTATTAATGTGTTCTCTATATGTAACATTATGCATTATTTAACGCGCTCTCTTCTGTAACAAATGTAATGGTTTCATATTAGTCACACATGTATTCCCCCATACTTCAACACAATAACTCAGATAGGGTAGAAACAATGAAAAATATAATATTCTTATTGTCTTGTAATCTAATATATATCTTACATTACCCAGGATATAAATACTTTTAGCCAACTTTTTTTTAACATGTTCAATATGAGATTTCCATGTTAACTTTCCATGTCATTCACTATTACACTCAGAAAACAGAATTCTGTCACTCTTTCAATTAATACTCCCTCTATAGAGAATACTATCTCTTCCTCCCTTGCACGGTTTCCGAATATTATAAACTTTGTTTTTTCCAAATTTAGCGATAACTTATTTACATTTTAAAAAATTTTTCATTTCAATAACCATAATTTTAGCCAATTCTTTCAAGTTTTCTCCGGAACAATAAAAATTTGTATTGTCTGCAAACAAAACAAAATTTAACATTTTTGACACATCACAAATGTCGTTTATATATAAATTAAAAAGTTTTGGTCCTAAAACAGAACCTTGAGGGACCCCACCTTCTATTTTCATTCTATCAGATGAATTGCCTAAACACTGTACATACTGAAACCTATTATCTAAATAACTGCTTAACCAGTTCCATACTATTCCTCTCACACCATAAGTACTTAAATTAGAAATCAAGATGGAGTGTTGCAGAGTGTCAAAAGCTTTTTTTTTTTTAAATCAATGAATACCCTATAGTATATTTATTATGTGTTGCTGATGAAATGCCTTCAATAGTAGTCATTAATGCTATTGCTGTTGATCTGTTCCATCGAAATCCGTAATGACTTTCACTTAACAGTTGATGTTTTTCAATGAAACTATCAAATCTTTGTGCAAAGAGCTTTTCAAGCACTTTAGAAAACTGTGATAGCAATGATACTGGTCTATAATTATTAAACCTATGTCTGTCTCCTGATTTATAAAGGGGGATAACTTTTGCCACTGTCATTCAGTCAGGAAATACACCCGTATAAAATGAGAGATTAAAAATATAACAGAGAGGTTTGATTATACAATCCAAGATCTTTTTTACAATGACCATGTCTAACCCATCACAGTCAGTGGATGCCTTGTTTTTAGATTTTGCTACAATAGCTATGATTTCTTTTTCAGTGATTTCCCCTAAAAACATACTGTACTACTCTTCTTTCTCCTTTCCATTCGTCATTCCATTCTGAATCATCCTGTTTTCTAATTAAGTTTGCCAGGTTAGGCCAAATATTTACAAAAAAAGAATTAAATGCATTTACCACTTAATTCATATCACTTATGACCTTATTTTTCTTATTAAAGTAAGTAGGTAAATTTAAGGGTGTATATTTATTACCCAATATTTTTTCAAGATATTCCATGTACCCTTAATATTTTTGTTGTTGTTGTAAAATGATTTATTATAATATTCTTTCTTAGCCTTTCTGATAATTAATACTAACTTATTTTATAAACTTTATATTTCATTTTAGCAGGCTTTGTTCTAAGTTTTATATAATCTCTATACAGTTTATTTTTCTTTTTACATGCATTTTCTAGTCCTTTTGTTATCCATGGTTTACCAGTATTTTTCTTTTGCTTATATAATACCAGTGGACAGTGATTTTCATACAAAACCAAAATAAGTACTTAAGAATGCCTCATATGCAGCACTGACGTTATTTACATGAACCTCATTCCAATCTTTCATAAGATCTTGCCTGAACTTATTTATTTCATGATCATTTCTAATTCTTATATATCTGTCCACACACACGTCCTCCTTTCGTGTCCTTTTATAATCTAAAGTAACAAAAACAGGTAAATGATCACTTATGTCATTTATGACAAGACCACTTATAATGTTGCTTTCCAAGCAATTAATGAAAATATGATCAATTAAAATAGCTGACTTTTCAGTTATTCTACTAGGTTTAGTAATCAGAGGGTAAAACCCTCTTCCAAAAAATAACAAAAAAAAACTGATGATGCCTTATGATTGGACATTTTAAAAAAATCAATATTATGATCACCGCAAATACAGAATGTCTTATTTCCCTTTACCTTGCTCAATAAATCTTCTACTACATCTGTGAATGTTTCTATCAGTGTCCCAGGACTCCTATACATACAACTAACAATTATATTACTCTTTCTACCGTCACACACTCCATTAAATCATCAATAGCCACAGACATGTATTCAACCTGTTTACATTTCAAATCACTATCAACAAACTATATATAAATATATACGGTGGCCCCTAGAGACAAAGCACGTACAAATTCCAAAAAGCATGTACAAACTCCAAAACACATTTCTAGTGTTCACTGAACTTCCAAAACAGAGCTACCTAGATCACTTAAATTACACAATTGAAAGCATATGTGTATTGTTTGTCTATTTAAACACAGGCATTCATATATATTCAAATAATTTAAAAAAAAAAAGTTCATTTACGTGTTACTACCACACACCAAATCCGTCGTGTTTTGGAGTCTGTACGTGCTTCGGAGTTTGTACGTGCTATGGAGTTTTTACGTGTTTTGGAGTTTTTACTTGATTTGGAGATTGTACTCGTTTTGGAGTTTGTATGTGCTTTGGAGTTTTTACGTGATTTGGAGATTGTACTCGTTTTGGAGTTTGTACATGCTATGGAGTTTGTACGTGTTTTCGAGTTATTACGTGTTTTCGAGTTATTACGTGTTTTCGAGTTATTACGTGTTTTCGAGTTATTACGTGTTTTCGAGTTTGTACGTGCTTTGGGGTTTGTACGTGCTATGGGGTTTTTACGTGCTATGGAGTTTTTACGTGTTTTGGAGTTTTTACGTGATTTGGAGTTTTTACGTGATTTGGAGTTTGTACGCGATTTGGAGTTTGTACGTGCTTTGTCTCTAGGGGCCACTGTAAATATACTTTTATTTATTCACTCATAATAAAACATAATAAATAAATCATATAAAACAAAAAACAACTATTTACATTTCAACTCTTTAACTATTTAAATTTTCAGCTTTTTCCTTTTAAACAAATTTAAAGTGAAACAACACAAAACACTGCAAACCACAATACATTTAATTATAAATATGAAAACAAAAAGAAGATGCTCATTCTCTGTCATATGGGCCTGCAGGAATAAACTTTCTGAATCCTTTTATCATCCGCAACTGAAAATAGTTGTGGATAATCACTAAACCTTTCTAATCTGACGTTGTTGTCCCTGGCTCTCTTTCCCTCCCGCTCTGTTCCTGTGCTACTGTGAGTGTAACTACCGCCCCTCCCCCCTCTGCCCAGCGCAAAGCACAAGGCTCCTGTGCGGAGTGAAGCGGGAAAAAAGTGCGAGAGTGGCTGTATCCCAATTCAGGTTCTGCAGCCTTAAAGTACGCAGCCTCAACGGTCCTCAAGGGCTGCGTACTCAAATATCGCTAAGGCAGAAAGTGCTAGGCTTGTAGGCTTGTGAAATGGGACGTCTAGCCTCCGGTGCGCTGCCCAGGTTGCCTAGCAACCATGATACTAACAGCTGGAAACGTTTCATACAGCTTTGATTGACAGAAATGAAGGAGAATATATTTTGTTCATTTGTTTCTACATGAGCTCTGTGTAATTGTAAAACATGATTGTTGGGCTTCATTTCTGTCATTTCTGTACTGACCAGTCATTTTAAGGTTAGCTAGTAAATAACAATTAGCTAATGTTGTTCATGAGACTAAAATCATCTCACTTTGGTAATGTAACTATAATATGGCCAATATTATAGTTACTATATTAATCATTATTAGTTATTACAGCAGTGAGTTTGAACTCTGTGTCAAATACTGAGCTTCAGTAAAGATTCAAGTTGCATTTATTTATATGTCCTATCACCTTAAATCGTCACTCAAAGACAAGTTTCTTTGACAGTGTATATATAGATGTATCATATATCAGAGACAGTATGTTGGCATTACTAAATTTGGCTCAATGCTTACATATATGTGCAAAAAGAAAATGTACAAGCTGTGATAAGTTTCTGATAAAATGAAGAGTAGACTGATATATGAAATATTCCTTTATTGGGTGAGATGTCATAACTGCTTTAACCCTTTGACTGCCTCACCAAGAAAAATACAATGAAAAAATTATTTGTTCATATTTTCTATTCCTTTAGGTCAATAATGATCACAATCAAAAAAAAAAAAAATTTATACGCACCTTATAGTTTTTTAAATATTACCCTCTACCAAACGGTTGAGATGTCTCTCTATGGTACAACTACATAAAGTTCTACAGACATAACTAGTAGAAAAAAGTAAAGGTTATACTCCTTTTGCAAAACAATAACTACCCAATTTTGTGTTTGACCCACTTTATTGTGGTAGTAAAAACATCAAACATTGTTGGATTCCATTTCAACAGTGGGCGTTATAATAACAGACCACAAAATGTATAAAACACAAAAATATTGTAAATTTGATCAAAAACTTGATCTGCAATTACCGAAAATTCATAAACATACAAATTCACTTTTGACCTGTTGTTAACATAAACTTTTCACTGTAGTGTTGGAACAGCACTAACATTTATTTTATTTTCCAGAAAATTCTGGTGGTATATTATATACCATTGCCATTTTGCACTGAAAAATTTGGGAACACACTGAAACAGTTCTGGCTCCTTTCTTTTGCCGTTCATGCAACTTCACCAATAACCCTTGATGATTAGATCTTCTGGTGGTACACTGCAAAGCATTCCTGACTGGCATTCAAGCACAAGAAAACATTGCATTTTTGGCATTTCCATCTTGAGACGCCCTTTGGACAGTAATTGCATCGGCCTCGCTTGTCACAGTGAAGTGGCCAATGCCCAAAGCAGTCATATCGCACATCTGGCTGTGGTTGTGAGGGTCTTGGGGTGTATCGTTTCTTTGGTGGTGGTGGAGAGCTGGATGATGGTCGGCCAACTTTGGATCCTGGCTTGTTGACTTGTTTCAAGCTATGCGCAACTGCCAGGCGGAATCTTTTGAGTGTGATTGGTTTCTGGTTTAGTTGTCCACATTCCCTCTTGTAGACCAGCCAGGAATTTGCAATGGACAGATCAAGCATGTAACAAAAGAGTGGCAGGTACCATCTTGTAGACTTGGCTGGGGTCTTGTACAGGTGTACCAGCATGTCAGAGAGATCTATCCCTCCCATATGCTCATTGTATCCAGGGATGAGTGATGGGCATGGGATCATAACTTTCGCCTTGGACTCTTTGCTCCAGCATTTGACAGTTGAAAAGTGGCATGATCCCAGAAGCATTACTTAGCAATCCATCTAATAAACATTAAAAAAAAAAAAAATTTGTAGAAATATAGTTGGTTTGATTTCCATGTGTCATTTAAAACTGTACTTTAAAAAATAATCACAGAAAGTGAGTAAATCTTTAAACATTAGAACATTTTGTAACATACAGTATTTGTCATGGAAAAATTTAAACATGTCATATTTACATGTATAGATCATTAAATTATTTATATTCAATAGTAGGGCTGCCACAAACGATTATTTTGATAGTCGACTAGTCACCGATTATTCTTGCGATTAGTCGACTAATCAGATTATGCATCCATTGGACGTAAAACGTACAGATTATTGCAGCAGCATGCATCTGCTCTTATACAACTATCATTAGCTTACAGCTTTAAGTGTTTAAGGTATGTGAAACTAAAAATAAAGACAAGATGATAGTTTATTAAACTTTTAATGAAATTTCAAGTTTGAAGCCACCCGAAAACAAATATAACAAAATAGCATTTTGTGCTCAGTCCTCACAACTATATTGAACTTTGGGACTATATAGTCAGTATAGCAATCTACACGAGATTATTGTTCATAGCCAGGAAAGTTAGCTTTTCTACATGTTCTGCAGAAAGGCTTGCTCTCTTTTGAGAGCAGATGTTCCCTGCTGTGGAGAAGATCCGCTCCGATGGGGTGGAGGTTGCAGGAATGCACAGAAAAGATTTAGCTAGCTTTGATAGTGTGGGGAAACATCCCTCATTTTCGCTCCACCATTTAAGAGGATCATCCTTTTTAGAAACTGTGGCTTCTTTAAAGTACAGCTGAACTTCACTTCTCACAACTTGGACATCTTGGTCCTCCTTAGATGCTTCTTCCTCATTGTCACCCTGACTGTCTGTGTCAGACTCAAGGAGGTTGTCCAGAGCAGTCTTTTCAGTTCTACCTGAACCATTGGCTGTCTGCACTTTTGCATGCTCATGTGTCCCAGCATTTGCTTCTTTGACAGCAAGCACTTCAACAGTCCCTTGCACTCTGATGACATCTTCAGGAGCCAAAAACTTCAACTTTCTGTATCTGGGGTCCAAGGCAGCTGCGAGAATAAGAGAGTTTTCTTTGTCTGCTGAGAAAGTACATATACTCCCCCATCTCTGTGTTATGCCTTTTTCTGCACTGGCAATGAAAGATTTTCCTGAGCTCGTCTCCAGTTGGCTTTGGTGTACAGCCCGTGTCAGCCCTTTGACCACCTGTGGAAGACCTGAAACCGTTGTGTACTTCTGTCCACTAAGGTAAACAGTAGCAGTCTCAAAAGGTGCCAAACCTTGCTTCAGTTCTTCAAGCAGCACCCACTGCTCTGGCTTCAAGTCGAAGTAGTGTTTCCCCCTTGGCGTTACCTCGGGATCTGAAAGAGTGGCAGTGAGAGGCCAGCGCTGTTCGAGGAGTCTTTCTATCATGTGGAATGTACTATTCCATCTTGTACTGACATCTTGGATCAGTGTATTTTTCTTCACATTCATTTGCTCCCGTTTCATTTTTAGTCTTGTACTAGCCAGCTCGCTTCTCTTAAAGTGCTCCACTAGCTGCCTAGCAGCACCTAGTGCTCTGCTGATGGTGGTTTCTTTGAGAGCAGTATTGACTATGAGCTGGAGTGTGTGTCCAGCACAGCGGATAGAGGCCCATCCATGTTTTTCTTCAAGAAGTCGCATTGCTGCCACCATATTGGAACCACTGTCATGTACTACTGCTTTTATTTTGGCAGGCAAGATGTCAAAGTTTGTTAGCACCTCTTCCATCCATGTCATTATATTGGCACCAGTATGCCTCTCCTCAAGAGGCATGGTATCAAGGATGAAGCTCTTCATCTTCCAATCTTCACTCAGGAAATGGCAAGACACACCAAGGTAGGCCTCTGTTGCACGACTGGTCCAGACATCAGCAGTCAGGGTGAAGAAACCTTTGACACCACCAAGGGTCTGCTTTACCTAAAGATATGAGATGATTTGGAACAATAGTAAGCATTAGGGAAATATATTACAGTATATTTTTTCATTATTAATAATGCTTGTCAGTTTATGCATTAAGATTTGAATTTACCAATTGAATAATTCAGTTACATCAAATACACTTACGTATGTTAAACATTCAACATATCAGTAAAAAAAAAAAAAAAAAACAAACAACAACAACAACAACAACAACAACAACAACAACAACAACAACAACTTTCCATTACATGCTTTAACCAAGATTAATTTATTGGTTCCTCAGTCAGCAAGCTCTATATTATTTCATCATGAAATGTATTAAATTCTAATACAAATTGCTATTTTGTGGTTGTGGTGTGAGAGAGTGGAGAGAAAGAGAGACCAACCTTCTCAAAGGTAGCATCATATTTCTTTTCCATCAATTTGGTGAAGTGGGATCGGCCTGGTAGGTAGTTATCATGGTAATGTGGGTTGAACTGCTTGATCATCTCTTTGAAACCTTGATCATCAACCATAGACAGGGGTCTCATGTCCGTCACCAACATGTTCAAGATTGATTCAGTCAGGACATCTGCTTGCCGAGGTGTACATGTTGTTGGCTTGGTGACAAAGTCGTCCATTGAAGACGAACGTATTTTTTTAGCAGTCCTGTAATGTTAACAGCTATTAATATAAGCAATAATAAGTAGTGCTCTCAGCGTTAATCTCGTCAATACGATGTTAACGCGGCAAATCCCCGTTAGCGCGAGAACGCGGTGCGAGGGCTGCATGGCACTGACTAACGGGGATTTGCCGCGTTAATGCGGTTATGGCGTTAACATCATACTAACGAGATTAACACTGACAGCACAAATAATTAGCAGCTTGCTGTTTACAATAATGTTAGCAGCTAACTAGCCAATTAGCTTACCGAGACGACTGTACCACTTCGTCGTCGGATGCCACGACGTGCTTCCTTTTTAGATGCTCGTGCATCGCTGTTGTACTGCCATGGAAGGCAAGTTCCATTTTGCAGATTTTGCATTGGACCTTCTTTTCTTTTGTTTGGTCGAGTTCCGTTGCTGAGTAGCCATGATAACGGAGACTGCTGCTTCTTCTTCTTCTTCGGCGTTTAACGGTATCCTTGTAGGTGCATTTCCGCCATCTTCTGTTTCAGTCCGTTATTACACTCTTAAATCCTACTGTTATTCCTGCACCTTTCAGGATTTTACGGCATTTAAACGATGTGTCGACTATTAAATTAGGCGTCGACGATTTTGATAGTCGACGTAATCGTGACTAGTCGACTAATCGTGGCAGCCCTAGTAAATAGTCAATTTCATATGTTAAAACAACAGTTCTAAACATTAGCTAAGTTTTGCTACTCTTACCATCAATTGACAAATCAACCGTTTGGTTGAGCATGTTTTTAAAAAAATATTATGGATTTATTACAGCTATTTTCTGGTATCAAATGACATAATCATGTTCAGTAAAGACTGACATGTTTATACTGCAGAAAAATGTACTTACCTTTAAAATTTTTAGCCAAAACAGTCCATGTGTCCAGAGTGATTTTTTGCTTTCTGATTTCCTGGTTGGAAGGTGGCAGATGAGGCCTGCCATATCCTGACCAGAGATGGGCACGTTACTGTAATCTGATTACTTTTTTCAAGTAACGAGTAAAGTAAGGGATTACTATTGCAAAAACGGTAAATAGATTACCGTTACTTTCCCGTAGGAACGCTGCATTACTAAAACCGTGATTTTTTGCGAGAATGTCTCACGACAGTGACGTAAGCGAGTGCGTGTTAGTGACAACAGCTGTGTGCAGATCAACAATGGATCACATATCGATTGTGGGAGAGAGTATGAGCGTGCAGTGTTTAAAGCGTGGAAGTACTGACCTGTTAGGTGCGGCTGTGTGCAGACAGGAAAAGGACCCAAGGTGCAGACTCCAGAGACAGATGTAAACTCAAAAACCGTTTTAATGTTAAACTCAAATATAACATAACTGGAAACAATCAAAAAATAAACTAATACCGGAGGACAGACAGAACACACAGCTTGGTAAACGGTAGATCACGACACAGACACAGAGAAACACTGGGCTTAAATACACAGAGGGAGCAATCAGGGAATGAGTAACAGGAGGGAAACACAGCTGGGGCAAATCAGAACTGACGAGACCAAAGAAGCGTAACCTGAACACACTGAGAAAAGACGGAGACCTTCAAAGTAAAACAGGAAACACATAACACAGACTGAACAAAGACACAGACTCACATGCAGGCACTACAAAGGGAACAGAGACGTGGGAACAGGGTAGACACAAACACTGACTGAACACGGGGATATAGGAACTTAAGATACACATAGACGCGAACTAGACAAGGGGATGCAGGTGATAGGGGAGACAGAGCAACTAAAGAAGACAGAGACCTAAGCCATAAGACAGAACTCAAAGAAACCAAAAACTAGACAGTATAAATAATATCATAAACTCAAAAACCCTGGGTCGACGACCCAGGCATCCTAACACTGACCTTACTTTGAATATAATTCCATAAAAAGTGACAAAAACATTAGCGTCCATCGTGCGTGGGAAGAAAACTTCTTTTTACAGTGAAAAAAACCCCTAAACTTCCAAGCAAGCAACGACGTAATGGGAAATTCACAGAGAAACTCGCGGATTCTTCAACTGACCGCGGCACACCTGCACCAGGGTAAACCTCCGCCTACCCTGCTCCTGCTTTACAGGTGAGTCTTTGACTTTATTTATTTTCTGCTGTGTTTTACTTGCATCTGTTTGAAAGAGTGAGTGTAAACACAAAAAATATTTTATTTTATGTGCTGGAATGTGTAGAAAAAAGGTTTAAATGTTAAACTAATTTATTCAAGTCAGAGAATGTTGCATATAATTAAATTTTTTGCTTGATGCATAAAGTTAAAAGATTAAAACTGATAAAAACAAGTTAAAAAAAGAGACTTTTCCATTTGATTACATTTTGTATGATGGATTATGCAGAAAAAGTAGAATTGGGCTGAAAGATCTATCACTTTATCACCTCTTCAGGTTGTAAATCGTGTTTTTAAAAAGAAACGAAGTAATTAATTACTTTTGAAAATAAGTAATCAGTAAAGTAACGGGATTACTTTTTTGGGGAAGTAATCAGTAATTAGTTACTGATTACTTTTTTCAAGTAACTTGACCAACACTGATCCTGACACAGTGCCATCTAGTGTTTTTTTTTAGGATAACATAACTCAACCAAGTGGTAGAGATGGCTCAGTAAGGTTGAGTTAAGCTAAGTACTCCAGTTCATTATATATAGTCTCTCAAAATATGCTAAACCAAATGGTTGAGCAGGCAGTCAAAGGGTTAAGTTATACAGAATAGATATCAGAGCCGTAAACAGGCTGACTTCTGCTAAATGGGTCAAACTAGGAAGAAAGTATACGAACACATAACATCCTTATAGAATATGATGTAACACTATAGATCAACTTACCTCGAAATATCTAAAGCTCATAAACAATTACAGCAATATGATGCAACAAACACAGCAGAACTACTAAAATACTCAAAGCTTCATAGAAATGAAACAAACATGGACATTTATTTTTAGGTCCATTCTGCTGCTGATACACACTTTAGGTTTCTGAATATTAAACTTGTTACTGCCTTTCATAGTGTGTAACTTGAAGGCCCTGAGTACTTTCTCCCACACTGAAAATACTGGAATGATATAATTATTTGAACATTACCTAATAAGACTGATTCAGGACAGACAATTAGTTATTCTAAACTTTTCTAGCAGTCCTTCACAAACAGGGAACAGTCTGTCTATTCTCTCCATCTGTCAGCTGCTGCTGGCTCTTCCTTGTTCTCTTCCTCACATACTGCTGTGTTTGTCCTGGTGGTGGATCATCAGGGCTGCAAAGCCTCACAGATGATGTGCAGCAGTGGGTCCTTCATTCTGTCCTCACTCTGGACACTTGCAGTTGTCACACATGGAAATCAAATGTGTGATGAGCTGCAAGATTCAAACACAAGTGTAACTTATAAACACATGTTCATACTTTTATTACACAATCAGAAAGAAAGAAAAAGAGAGAGAGTGGGCAGTAAGTGTTTTCTGTTTGTCTCGTAGTTGTTGCAAAGATTCCTGTACAGAGAATGCAGCTGACTCTTCTTTTTCCATCTTTTGTTCCGTGGTGTCTTGTTTTTTTCAGAGGCTCCTGCAGAGACATTGCAGTTGGTGGCAGCGAGTCCTCTTTTTCTAATCATTTCTATTTGTGCTTCTGCCATTGTAGATGCTTCAGTGTTTGCGTCTGCGTTTCTCTGCGTCTGCCTTGTCTTTGTTTTAACAATCAGGTTGTTTTGTGTTTCTGACATCCGAGATCCACTAAAGTTGGTTGAATTTGTCCCCCATTTATGGGATTTGCCAGTAGAATGTGTACTTTGACATCACGGGCTGTTCATTTTTAAGTGCTGTTCCTTTGAAGTTCCATGATTGGAACAATTTAAAATAAACCTACTGTAAAGGAAAGGTATTTATTTTGTAGCACATACTGAATTAACACATTAAAAGCTGCTCTACAGGAATTGCAGTAAAAAAGAAAACAAAAGCAAAACAGTGTTAAAAAAAAACCTCACCAAAGTAGAAGACGACTGTTTAGTAGAAAAGTACAAGGCTCGTATGCGGAGTAGTGATGTGCGATACCACTGATTTTCTTTCCGATCTGATACCAAGTAATATTCAGGGTGGTATCGACGATACTGAAAGGACTCCGTGAGAGACGTCTGTCTCGCCCTAGCAGCACCTGTCCTTCTCCTCCTCTTCAGTTCGCCTCAACATACGCTCATCATATTCTGTGATATGATTTACTCTGAGGTTTTTGACAAGGTTAGTGATTTGCCACAACCATACATGCCAACCCTCCCGATTTTTCAAGGAGACCCATATGGAAAAGATATATATAAATCTTGTAAAGTTTGTATCTGTCTTGTGTGAAACTTGTATGAAAAGCATATAAGAGTGAAAACAGATATAAGATCCCTTGAAATTTTTTATAATGAAACTTGTATGTTTTGGACACTTACTAAAACAATGTATGAAAGTAATGAGAAAGTGGCCACTTTCATGAGTAAATCATATAAGTTTTTACTATTTCTTTTCCATATGGGGAATACCGAATGATAAACTACAAATTTACTCTAAATGACTAAAATATCGATATTTTAATGTGAGAATCGATTCTAGAACATAAATGATTGGTATCGGAGGAATCGATATTTCAGGATCGATCCGCACATCACTAATGCGGAGTGAAGCGGAAAAAAGGTGCGAGAGAGAGAGGGTGAGAGAAAGGAAGAAAAAAAAAAACCACGGCTCGCGATAAGGAGCCGGCTCGCATCGTTCACGTCAAAGATCCGTCTCTAAGAGCCGTTCCGTTCACGACCGACACATCACTAATTTGTATACTCAAAGAAAAAAATTCAAGGCCCTCTTTAAGCTGAAACATTTTTTTTCATCTCACTCAACGTAAATGTAGGACTCCAGCATTACTGCAATTATTATTCGTCTGGTGAACCTAAATTATTTTCTCTCAAAATGGTCTTTGTTACAAGAACACAAAGTTATTGAGTTAAACAACGGTCCGTCCTCTTCGAAAATTTTGCGCCCTTTCAGGGTCACCTGAATGAATGCAGCTGCTGTT
Organism: Aulonocara sp. 'chitande type north' Nkhata Bay; assembly: GCF_057382095.1. Classification (NCBI taxonomy): domain Eukaryota; kingdom Metazoa; phylum Chordata; class Actinopteri; order Cichliformes; family Cichlidae; genus Aulonocara; species Aulonocara sp. 'chitande type north' Nkhata Bay. The sequence goes on along the minus strand of NC_141360.1, from coordinate 25,696,888 downwards.
GGCCTCTCTGTACTTTTTGGATAAAACTACACCTTCAGGTAAGGTAACATATTCATTTTTCATATAACCAATTGTGTATTTCTCTATTAGCTGAATTAGAGCTGGGCGATATGAGATTTTTTTCATATCACGATATGTTTTTTTTTCATTTCAGGCGATAACGATATCTATCACGATATAAGCCAAATAACTATATTTGTAAGATTTAAATGTGCCGTTGCTCACAAGTAAAATGTGAAATAATCAGCAGCTTGTTTTGATTTAAATATTTATTTCCCATAATAAGTTCAACAGGGTAGATGTACTTAAGAAACATGAGACTTTTTCAGATAAATAAAGGCAAATATTGCAAACTACACAAAAGGCAGCCGCTAAAGCGTTTAAGTTTCAAAATAGAACAAACGAAACAGACTAAATTGTCAATTCCACTTAGAAACAAAATTTTAATTCTAAAAATAAATCTTAGTTTGTGTTACAGAAGAACAGACAAAATTGACTAACTTTTGTCAATATCAAATAAACTGAGAACTAAAAGGAAATTCTCAATCTCTCCTTGTTGTATAGCTTATGTCACGGGTTGCTCTGAGGATCCACTCGCAGGACTCCGGAGTGTGTTGTAACAGAGACAGTTTATTCACAAAAATCTTCACCAAGTGTATTTACAGGCAGTGCGAGGACAGTGCTATATACAAGATGTGCGAGGACGGGTTCCAGGGCTCCAGGGAAAACAAGGGAATCACACACACGCTCACGCCAACCTCTCTCCGCTAGTGACCAGCCACCTCTTACACGCTCCACACGGGGAAACACGGGGACGGGTCCGGGGAATCTAGAACAGAGAGACAAATGTTACTTTCTGAGGCGGAAGTGGGAAACTAGACGTGTACTGACAGGAGTCTTCACAACAATCCAGCGTTGAACAGCTGATCTCCTCCTTCTGATATACCAGCTGGTCTGATGAGGCCCAGGTGTGCATGATCCGGGAGGGCGTGGGCCGAGGGCGTGAACCCGCCATGAGTTCCGCCCTGGCAAAACAGGGGAGGGGGAGAGAGATTGCTGATCAGTGCCTTGCCGACCCTGCAGGTCGTGACAGCTTAGCTTTTCAAACAGTTTTAACAGTTACTTTAGTCTGACAAAAGCCGAATTAGCGCTTCCAGTCAGAGATTGAGCATGCACCGGTTTATTGGATTTCCAGACTTGCTTTCGGCACAATTTACAGTGCACGCTACTCTGTTTTTTGTCAGACTTGAAATAGCCGAAATACCTTCACACTACGGAACTTCTGTGGCTCTTCCGTTCGACAACCTCTCCGGCATTGGAACCATCATCGGTTTTCTCTTCGGTAACCTTCGGTCACGCTCTCGGTTGATTTTTCTCTAGTCGGCACACTCATTTCCTCCATTACCCGGGCGGCACGGCGGCTGGCTGCTTCCCAAAACAAATACACATGTGCAACTTGGCACTTGTGCTGTACGTAACAAGTCACGTGACGTGACGCTGCGGCTGTGATTGGTTCGGCTCTGCACTACTTAATTTGGATTGGCTGTTCTTTTCTTTTTTTTAAGAGGACAAGAGCGGCGAGGCCTATCTCAATAGTTTAATTTTTCTATCGAGAAAAAGTTATTTCGCAATACATATCGTTATCGTTCTATCGCCCAGCTCTAAGCTGAATGTAGAGCACTGCTATTTATCCTAGAAGCTTGTAACAGTTGTTTTTTGAACTTTTGGTGGTGCTACCATTCTCTTCTCTGCTGGAATACTAGTGTTTTGAAAATATAGACATGACTTGTTTTAGAGGACAAATTATGTAGCCACCAACTTTTAAGTACTCTGTGCTTGTGCTAGCTTAACAGCAGCTAGCCAATTATTCAACTTTATTCAACAAATATTTATAATGTATTTCAATGGGGAGATCCTTTGAATCCTCATTCAACTTACTCCTCTTTGACCTGTATCTACTTTCACATACGTTGACCTAGAGCCACCATTCAAACTTAAAAACGAAGCCAAGACATTCAACTATTCAACTTGTATTTATCTTCTCAATAGCTATTATACTTTTTCTTCAGCTCCAGTTTAAAATTCATGCTTTTCACCTGTTTCAGAGTTTATAATGGGTGTGTATGGGACGGAATGTTGGAGGTTAGAGTGAGACAGCTTAGCTGCTAGAGTAGGATCAAGGGAAATTTTTATCTTAAAATCTTCTCTTTAAACTGCTGCTGTGTCCACAGTGTTCAGTTGACAGTCATCATTTTACCCTCAAAATGTAGCCATCGTTGCCCTCTTTCATCCAATGTCATGGTTATTGTAGTATATGTCATGGTTCTTTCAACTCTTCCATAGAGTCCAGTGTTAAAATGGCTCCTCAAAACATTCAGCTATCAGCATCCACACTGCAGTTTCTTCAGAAAATGCATTTTCTAGTTCACAATTATTATTAACACTTACACCCCCGGAGAGCAGTCATTTCGGGGTAGTACCTTAGACCCCCGCGGAGTCATCATTTTGCGTTTCTACCTTTAAAAGCCGGAGAGCAGTCAAATGCTGGAAGTGGAAGCTAAATTGGCTAGTCATTCATATGTATATTGGGTCGTTACCTAGGAATTCTGGAGGGAGGGGATTGGGGGAGAAATCAACACACATGAAGACATTGCAAATGTACTTGGATTTTAGGTTGCAAGCCACCCAAAACTTGATCCCAAACTTGTCAGGTTTACTTGCAAACACTTGGAGTGTTTCAGTATGCCATCTTAGGGAGAACTCAACACACATGTAGGTCCTTTGTTGCTGACATTTATTGATGAAAATAGAAAAAAAACCAACCGTTTGTACACATGTTTACAAATAATAACAAAAATTGAGTGAGTACATTACAACATTTTCAGCAATCACTCACAATCCTGGCACTGCCACGGTATCTGTCGCCTGCATTTACCACATGTGTACCTGTAGCAGTGAACACATCGCACAGTGGCCTGATTTTTTTTGCATCTGTGTTTGACCTGACACGTGGCCCTTTTTCCAGGGCTCGGTGTGGAGGGTTGTGTCCGAAGCAACTGTTCTTTTCTTTCCTTCTTCGCAGCTACATGAGAGTGAGCCAATTCGGTTGCAAGGGCTACCAGGAAGTCCACCCGTCTTTCCTTCGTCCCGGTGCATTCTTGATACAGCACATGTGCATTCAGTGCTGCCATGTCAATCATGTTATAAAACACGGCAACTGGCCAGCGCCGTGTTCCTTTGCGGACAGTGTACTCCCGAACCATCTGGTCCATCATTTCATCGTTTCATTTCATGTTATTTCCTTTTTCATTTCAAGCAAGGAAGTGGATGTAGTTAGTAAGTAAGATATTTCAGACATTATTCTGACACAGAGGAGGAGATACTGGAATTATAATTAGTATCTATGCATGCATTTGTGATTTTGTTTGACCTTCCCATTGCTCACAATTTGAATTTGTTCACACTGCAGATGAGGAGACTGCTTCTCCACCGAAAAAGAGAGCTTGTTTGGGGACTGAGACAGCGAAAGATGGCACAGTGTGGCGTGAAGAACATGTGGGGACCCGTCTCCCTTTCACCCCTATAGAACCGTACGCTGCAGATGGAGAGCCAACGGCTAAGGCCAGGAGAAGTATCTTGAGTCGCCTTCAGAGCTTCCTGTGTTTCATCACTCTTGACATGCTTCGTAGCATTCAAGAATGGACTATTCAACATGCACAGCAAACGGAGCATGTTTGTTGGTTCATGGACCTCCCTGAACTAATGGCATTTATTGCTATTGTCATCTTGCGGGGGGTTTACAGGGTTCCATCTGTAAATGACTGCTGGTCAGCAAACCTGGGAAACCCACAGATAATTGGAACTATGGCACGAAACCGCTTCCAAGACATCATGCAACACCTACGCTTTGATGACAAGTCCACCCGCTGTGATCGAGCAAAGACTGATAAGTTCGCAGCAATTTCCAGTGTGTGGGGATCATTTGTCACCAACTGCATCACGTGCTACAACCCTGGTCTACATATCACCGTTGATGAACAGCTTTTCCCATCAAAAACTCGGTGCAGTTTCCTGCAGTATATTGCCAGTAAACCGGACAAGTTTGGGATCAAGTTTTGGGTGGCTTGCGACCTAAAATCCAAGTACATTTGCAATGTCTTCCCATATCTTGGCAAGGACCCCAATCGTCCCACTGGGGAGAGACTTTCCGAAAATGTAGTTATGAGGCTGATGGAACCATTCCTGGACAAGGGCAGAAATGTTACCACTGACAATTTTTTCACATCGCTTTCACTTGCGCAAAAACTTCTTAGACGGAAAACCACCATCCTCGGCACAGTCAACAAGATTCGCAGGGAAATTCCTCAATCCACTAGACAGACAGATCGCAATGAATTCACCACTCAGGTATGTTGCAGGTCTTTTGTGGTTCTATGTTTATGTGTTTCATTGTGTGTAAAAGGGCTATGGAATTAACAATTTATCTTATTTCTTAGGTGTTTTCAACCTCTGCTGCCACGCTGACGGCGTATGCGGCCAAACGGAAGAAGACAGTATATATTCTTAGCAGCATGCACAGCGTGGTTCAGACCGAAAACACTACCAAAAGGAAGCCAAACACTGTCACCCTTTACAACAAGACAAAGTGTGGCGTGGATGTGATGGACCAGATGGTTCGGGAGTACACTGTCCGCAAAGGAACACGGCGCTGGCCAGTTGCCGTGTTTTATAACATGATTGACATGGCAGCACTGAATGCACATGTGCTGTATCAAGAATGCACCGGGACGAAGGAAAGACGGGTGGACTTCCTGGTAGCCCTTGCAACCGAATTGGCTCACTCTCATGTAGCTGCGAAGAAGGAAAGAAAAGAACAGTTGCTTCGGACACAACCCTCCACACCGAGCCCTGGAAAAAGGGCCACGTGTCAGGTCAAACACAGATGCAAAAAAAATCAGGCCACTGTGCGATGTGTTCACTGCTACAGGTACACATGTGGTAAATGCAGGCGACAGATACCGTGGCAGTGCCAGGATTGTGAGTGATTGCTGAAAATGTTGTAATGTACTCACTCAATTTTTGTTATTATTTGTAAACATGTGTACAAACGGTTGGTTTTTTTTCTATTTTCATCAATAAATGTCAGCAACAAAGGACCTACATGTGTGTTGAGTTCTCCCTAAGATGGCATACTGAAACACTCCAAGTGTTTGCAAGTAAACCTGACAAGTTTGGGATCAAGTTTTGGGTGGCTTGCAACCTAAAATCCAAGTACATTTGCAATGTCTTCATGTGTGTTGATTTCTCCCCCAATCCCCTCCCTCCAGAATTCCTAGGTAACGACCCAATATACATATGAATGACTAGCCAATTTAGCTTCCACTTCCAGCATTTGACTGCTCTCCGGCTTTTAAAGGTAGAAACGCAAAATGATGACTCCGCGGGGGTCTCAGGTAGAAGCCTTCTTGACTTGACTGCTCTCCGGCTTTTAAAGGTAGAACGGTAGAAGCTGGGAATTCCAGTGTTAATCTTTATATTCATATAGCATTTTGTAAAAGAGACGGTCAAAGAGCCATGGGCTTCAGACCCTTGGTTTGAGCTTTTCAGCTAGAAGAAGAACGCTCTCAAAGCAAGTCAGAAAAAAAACAAAACATAATTGAATCATCTAATCATTAAAATGCAGTTCATTTGAGGGAAAACTCATTTGAAAGTTTTTATTGTTAGTGGCAGCTTTGAAAAATGTATAAGTACTGTGTTACAAGTCAGCGCAGCTCAGATCATTTCTCAGATCAGCTGCAGGTTCTCACATTGTTTCCTCTGCTGTTAATGTCTTCATTCACTTTATTTTCTTGCAGATACATGCAGAAAACTGCAGGACTAAAATATGGCATCATATCACACCTAAGCTAAGCTGTCTCAGACTTGTCAACAGGGAAACGTATGCTTCACTTTAATGGGATTCTGCCCAAGTGGTGCAAGTAATCTGTCATATTTTCACATGCTTGCAATTACCCCCTAACCTCAATCATGTAATTGCTTACTAAGTTTCCCAGACAACAAGTAATCTCTAAAACTTCTTCATTAGCAATTACACATGGCTGGGAAATTGTGAAGATATTTCTGGAAACAGACCCTCATGTTTGCTGACATTGATGTGCGCAAGAAGGGCAGAGGGATTGCAGTGTGCAGCATTAGCTGTGGGTCACAGGCTGGACTTGGCTCATTATTTGGTCTTTGACACCATGCAGAGCAGCGCACCTCGCAGAGACTTTCACCGGCTGTGTGTCCATCAAAATGTGCTGGCATCTGACGAAAGGTTCGGGTGGTGGAAGCTGTAATGGAGTTGGAAGGACACAAAGGGAAAGTAAACGGACATCCAGTAATTGTACTGGCAGTCTGCTCAGACCTGATGGAAGCAGTCAATAATTTGTTTAACAGCTACCAGGAGACACGAGGGGAAAAGCTGCAAACTTTCTGTCACTTTATGTCTAGATTGAAAATAAAGTTTTACTATTTCATGCAGATGGAGAGTTGTGGGGAAGAAAAACCCTCAAATAAGTGAAATAAAGTAAAACTTTGATGCACACCGCAGCGTTGCAAACACCTGAATGCTCCAAAGCAAACTGCCAGAACAGCTGCTTTAACAGAGGTGCTCGCGCTTACTGATGATCAGTTAATCAAGTGCATTTGAATAGCCGCACCTGGCTGCTATTTACCCTCTTAATTCTAGCGGAAGCAGTAAGGGTGTAGACACCTTTTTCACATGCCTGTATATAAGTGATGGGTATAACTACTGCACACTGCAGGACCCTGCAAAATGTCTATTTCAAGGTAAGTCTGTCCTAAAACCCTCTCTCTTCTGTTCTTATTTGTTTTCAGGCTTAAATTTAGTGACCCAAACTACCCTTGTGCTCTTAAAGGGTATTAAAAGGTCAGCAATAAAGCCAGGGGCTTGACAAAACGCTGACGTAATAGAAAACACGCACATAGTCATCTTAATAAAGGAAAATAAGGGTGAAAAATAACAGTTTACATTTCTTCAGTAAAACATTTACAATGACGTCAGGAAAGTTTTGGTTTCAGTTTGTCAGAAATCTACATGCCATCTTATTTTAATCCTCTTAAAATATACACTTACCAGCCACTTTGCTGAATACACCTACGACTTTGGGCATTAGTTCTCTGTGGCATCAAATCAACGAGGTGCTGGAAACACTCCTCAGAGATTTTGATCCATATTAACACTATAGCATCACACAGTTGCTGCAGATTTGTCATCTGCACATACGTGATGGGAATCCCCACATTTGAATTTTGTGACGTGGCTCGTTATCGTGCTGACAGCAGCTGTCACAATCTGATCGTCACAGAAGAAATCAAGACTGATCAAGCTTTTCCCCAATCTTCTATGTCTAATTTTGGTGAGCCCTGTTTTTAGTAGTCCACCTGTTTCAGGGTTTAAAGTGATGTGTAATCATAGAATCTCTTCTCAAAAGCTTAAGCTTTCACCCAGAGAACTGCTGCTCACTGGATATTCTTCCTTTTTCTGATAATTCTCTGTAAACCCTGGAGATGATTATATGGGAAAATGTCATATTTGGTCTAAAGTACCACTCTGGAGTCAGTCTCAGCATGCCAAAGAAAGTTTTTAATAGATTTATTGAAAGGCAACCAGTTTCTAATATTGAGTAAACGTGACACTTGAGACTTTGGTTTAGCAGCAACGACACAAATAGGAGCTCTGTGGATGAGGACAAGAAAAGGAACTCTGAGTTTTGCAATAAAAGGTGGAAGTTTAACAGTCTTACTTGGTGGGGTGAGCGACTGAGGCTCAGGTTGGGGCTTTTGGTGGAAAGTCTAGTTTCTAGAAAGGTGAGGGGTGTAGTGGTGGAGAATGGGCATGTTTCAGGTAAGTCTTCCCTCTAACAGGTAGGATGACAGATTTCTTTGAACCTGCAGGAGCAAAAATTCTGAAATAGACTAGGCTGTTTGAGACCAACATCCATGCCACGTTCAGTCATAAATCACCTTTCTTCCCCATTCTGGTGCTAGATTTTCTTAAGCAGGTCATCTCAACCATATCTACCTGTCAAAATTCACTAAGTTGCTGCCATGTGATCAGCCGATTAGACACTGAACAGGCTGTTGAACAAGTGTGCATTAAAAAGTGGTGAATGTAAGTTTAATTTCCAAAATGAACAGTTATGCAAACCACCTCCTTTTAGCTAGACATGAAATTTTAAAAAAAAAAGGGTAATTAACGTATCATAGCAGCTATGATGATGTTTTGAGGTTTTTCCTGATTTTTACTAATTTTTTTAATGATTTCCTGCAGATTTAAAGATGCAAGTAAAAAAGTAACAAAACGCACTAAACAGTCATTTCCAGGACCAAAGACGAATTAAAAAGAGCAAACTGCACATGGCTACAATAAGGGTTTGTCTGCCCAGTGAGCAATTTCGATTATGAGTAGAAAGAAGCCTTCCCCGTCTTCATTGCCAGCTCTGTCACAGTTAAATGGTTTGCAAACATGGAACATTTCTGACATGGAAACAGACACATTCAAATTAGAAAGACACATTTCTGTTTTCCTTTCGGACTCTTGAGCCAGTCAGTTTTCAACAAAAAACGTTAAATTGAGAGTGCTTCCAACTCGCTGAAAGCTTCGAGCTCACCTACGGTTTTGAACTTGTGATCTCGCTACGCTAACAAGTCCCGAGCTGTGATCACAAGAACCACGTGGGCTTAAAACGCTCTAATGTGTGCTGTGAAAATGGTGATAAATGGGAGTGACAAGAGTCATTAAAACATGCCCACTGCTTCTTTGTTAAACTGTTACGCTTCCCTAAGTGCCCTCGAGCTAAAAGGCCCAAATGTGTTTCAACTAGTTTTGACTGAATAAGGGCAGCGAGTTGACCTTTGCACAAAGTAGAGGTATTTAATTATTGCACGATCACTATGTGGGTTAAAAGTAAATGTCATAAGCCAGTCTTTTTCTGGCAGATCCTCCACAGAAGTACACGCTTCACATTCTATGTTTTTATTTTTTTCATCAATCATTAACAAGAAAAAGGATCCAAGGTGATGTATATTTAAATAGAGATTAGAACCAGCCTCATCCAAAAGCTCAGTTTACATTAATTTATTTTAACTGCTCTGATCTATCGTTTTCATTAACACCTACTCCTACTGTCAAAAAATAATGTATACTACTGTGGAGTCACTGGGAGACTACTTTTAAAAGCAAGAGAAATGTTTATTGTGAAATAAACTCAGAACTGATGGCTGACCAGAGGGTGTAGTACAAAGAGAGATTAATGGCTTAGCAAGCTATGTTGAGCTTAAGTGAGAGTTTCAGTCTAAAATTGGCTGGAAGCACTACATTTTCATTGATTACAGACAATATACTTTCCTTCCTGCTACAATACATTGTGTATGAGCAGCTTGTTAAGCCGTACCTTACTAATGCCACCAAAAGAAGCTGTAAAGAAGCAGTTGTAAAGATAAAGTGCCAACTGTGCATTGCATTGTCATCCCTTATAGATGTGTTTGTACTTGCTTCTAATCTGCCGCTAACCTCGCTTTACGCTGCTGAAATTGCAGCTGTGTTCCCCATATTGCTCTATATTTGTTGGTGCTGAGCAGGTAAAATGGTAAATGATGTGCACTTATATGTAATTGCTTTAATGTCATAAAATATAGATCCTTTTAAACGTAACAGCTGATGACGAGTGAGGACTGTCCCTGACAAAGTTAACTGTAGCATTTATCAGCTACAGAGTCACATGCTTTTCCTCAAAGGTCAGTGGAGGCCAGATAAGAGATAAGAGGGGAGTGAATATTGGCCATGATGGTCAGGTTGTCAACATACTGTGTATAATTTGGTTAACTTAGATATTTGCTCATGACATTTACAATCTACATCGTAATCTACTATTACAAGTGAATACCTTTAGTTTAGAATTTCTGCACTTATTTTGTGAAATAGGTTCAATAAAATTCATGTCTTTTACTTTGCTCGCTTGTCATCCTGACACCTCAGCAGCAGTTCTGCGACAAACTGCTCTTGTTGCAACCCCAGCAAAACATGATTAAACTTTCACCTATAAATGATTCTCTAACTAAGTGTGTGTCTGTGTGCTAACCACAATTGCACCCTGTTTCACCTCGCGACTAGCTCCTAACCTCTAACCAGACAGAGAGACAGAAGCCACTCTGATATGCAACAACTGAAACTATGTATGTGTCCTCTACTAAATAAATGTTTTAATCAAGAACCCCTACTTAAAGCTTAATACAAGAATATGAACATATAAAAGATATTAAAATGAACTGTTGTGTAAGCATGTACTGCAATTCCTTCTATGTTCTAGTTTTCCCTCAGCATGTATCACCTGAACAGTCACGTCAGTGAGGCTTAAGACCTTTAAAGAACCTGAACATCAACTCAAATAAGCACAGATATGCAATATGTATAAAATAGTTATAACTGCACCTGAAATACAAAGTTAACATCATCATAAACATCTTAAGGCCATCTTAAAGCTATCTGTTACATTGTTAAAGCAATGATCATACTGCAGATTATATTATGCTGATAAAATACTTTTTGTTCATCCCCACAGGCTGAAAATACAAAGCAATTGGAAAATAAAGCAGGCTGTATGGTTTATTTTCTTTTAGCAAACACTGCAGTAACGTAACAAGACTGCCCACTCTACCTGAACCAAAGCTGCCCTGCGTATTGCACGGATGTAATGAATTTGTTGGCCAAGAGCCCCAAATTGGAGAATTTAAATCCGCTTCAACACCACAACATTTTTAAAGAACCAAAATGAGAGCTTTTCCAGTGGAGCACTCTTTTTAATTATGTTTCACCTTAATGTTTTCAGACAGTTTGCACAGGATTTGAAGCAAAACATGACGCTAATTTCAAATAACAAATTTAATAAAAATTTTTTTTAAAGAAATGAAAAATATGAGCTGAAATATGCTGAGAAGAAGAGTACAAAGAATATTGCTGTGTGGGTTTTCTACTGCAAACAACCAATTTCAGATTGAATTACTCCACTGTAAGCATCAAACTATTCAGAGATCCAGGTTGGGGTAAAGTCTAACATGGTTAACATTTGCCATTTCAGCTAAATGACTCAGTCTGTGCAGGAGTACCAGAAGCTTTTTAAAGGAGTTAAAGCTGCAATTTGTGAAAACGTTCTTCTTTTCTGAGATTTCTCACTTTTTCATCACCATGTAAACCCTTTACTTCCTGCTCGGCCTCTGAGTATATTCAGGCTTACTTAATACCCAGACAGAACGGCCGATCACATGGTTGTTCAAAACCGGAAAAAAAACCCATCAAAGACTGATAACATCATTTAAGAGGTGTGCTGACGAATTAGTGTCTGCTGTCTGACTTCGAGTCTGCTCTGTAGTAGTTAATGCTCCCAGCCTGACAATAGGCAAAAATTAGTCTGCCAGATGGATTATTCTGGCTCTATTAGCATGACGTTTAGAAAGTGCAGAGCTAAGAATCTAATCAACGATGCCATCAAGAGGGACAGTCCAGGCCACTCTGCCGCTAACAAATGGGATTCTGGCTGTGATGAAATGAACAGTGCATTATTCTTACCAGAGCAGATGGTGCTTACAGGATGCAGTCCTCACACAGCCGTACAACGAGCTCAACAAATCATCGTACAAAACTTTATGGATTTATGCAGTAGGTTTGTTTTTCTTATTTTGATACACAGAGGTGTGAAAAAGTGTTTGCCTGCTTCCTAATTTACTATTTTTTGGATGTTTGTCAAATGTAAATGTTTCAGATCATCAAATAAATTTAAATATTAGAAAAAAAGATGACACAAGTAAACAGAAAATGCAGTTTCTAAATGAAGGTGTTTCTTATCAAGTGGAAAAAATCCAAACCTACATATTCCTGTGTGGAAAAAAACGATTGCCCCATAAACCTAATAACTGGTTGGTCCACCCTCAGCAGCAGCAACTTGTACAGTGCAGTGGAGGAATTTTGGCCCACTCGTGTTTGCAGAAATGTTATAATTCAGCCACATTGGAGGGTAAATTGAATCAAGAAGCTGTTTTTTCCCCCTTAAAAACATAATTAGTGAAAATCAGTGAGGCACAGTATTATAACACTCTATAACCAAAGTTAGTATCTAACAGGATACGAAGTGAAGTTTTTAGCATCTCAAAGTCTCATCTTTTTCATGTTTTACTTGATTTTATGGCTGATAAATTTCTTTTAAAATACACCAAGTGGTCTTCACTGATATATAGACTCATGGGAGACTTCATTGAGTACAACTATCCAGTTGCTTGGTAATGCTAGTATCTAATCAGCCGATCACATGCCAGGCACTAAATGCATTTAAACACATAAACATGGTCAATTAAATCTGAAAGTTCAAACAGCCGATTGGGGAAGAAAGGTGACTTCAAATTTGGGACTTCAAATTTGCCAGTGGTTTGGATGGTCAGGTAGGGTAATCTGAGTATTTCAGAAACTGCTGAGCTGTTGGGATTTTTCAACAAAGTTATTATTTACAGAAAATGATCCAAAAAAGACAAAACATCTAGGAAGTGTTCTCTGGGTGAAAGTACCCTGTTGATGCCAGAGGTCAGAGAAGAATTGACCAAAAGCTTTGAGCTGATAGGAAAACAAAAGCAATTTAATCAACCAGTTGTTGCAACCAAGGTTTGCAGAAGAGCGTGTGTGAACTCACCACACGTTACACACTGAAGCAGATGGAAAACCACACAGTCCACTAAGAGCAGGAAACTGAGGCTACAGTCAGTCTTATTTATATGGCACAAAATCACAACAGCAGATGCCGATTATTAATTCATACAGGTTCACCAGAACTATAACAATAAAAGATTGTAAAAACGTTGCCTGGGGTCCGTTCTTCGTACCTCGCTTACTACATCCAAGATCAAATCATCGCGCCAACTTTGAGCTCACTATTCCGGTTCTCCGAACACACCTGTTGATAGGTTTGTAGCTTGAACCTATCTACAAATGATTATATACTTCTAAGCATATATGAGTAAATATCTCTAAGCATAAATGGCAATCAACAATACAAAACCTAACACCTGTTGTTGACGATTAGTACAGCTGGATGAAGTAATGTGAGATCACTGGGTGGCTTAACAGGGGCTACGCATCGATAGTAGAAACATTGATCGGCAACCCTTTGATTGGTCGGCGAAAATGTCGAAGGAGCGCGCTCAGTATTTTTCGGCAGCAGAGCAAGAACTCTTGAGTGAGGGATTTCAGGAGTTTCAGAGTTTAATTAAAACGCAAGGGAACACTGCAAAGGCTGCAAAAGCAAGGAGAGAGGGCTGGCAGAAAGTTGCTGACAAATTAAACTCGTAAGTAATTTAATAATAATAATAATAATGGATTGGATTTATATAGCGCTTTTCAAGGCACTCAAAGCGCATGACAATGCCACTATTCAGTCACTCTCACATTCACACACTGGTGGAAGCAGCTACGGTTGTAGCCACAGCTGCCCTGGGGCAGACTGACAGAAGCGAGGCTGCCATATCGCGCCATCGGCCCCTCTGGCCAACACCAGTAGGCGGTAGGGTAAATTTATTATATTATATTACATTATATCATATTATATTATATTACATTATATCCTCTTTCACATTAGAGCCACAACAGGACCCACAAGAACATGGGAACAAGTAAAAGTGAAATATAAGAATATTCTACACACTGGTAATATTTATCACTTATATTGCTTTTAGTCTCTTGAAAAGAGACCCTGAAATAATCTGTTTGTTTCTAACAGCAACCAAGAAAAGGGCAGAGCAAAAAAAGACAGGTGGTGGTCCTGCACCCCCTCGTCAACAAGTTGGTTAAGTAAATAATACCCTCACGGGAAAATCGATATCTCTCTATGAGCACACTGTCGCGCTGAGCTAAAGGATCCAGTAGCTGGTATTTTGGCCCATTCCTCCATGCAGATCTTCTCGAGAGCAGTGATGTTTTGGGGCTGTCGCCGAGCAACACGGACTTTCAACTCCCGCCACAGATTTTCTATGGGGTTGAGGTCTGGAGACTGGCTAGGCCACTCCAGGACTTTCAAATGCTTCTTACGGAGCCACTCCTTTGTTGCCCGGGCGGTGTGTTTTGGATCATTGTCATGTTGGAAGACCCAGCCTCGTTTCATCTTCAAAGTTCTCACTGATGGAAGGAGGTTTTGGCTCAAAATCTCACGATACATGGCCCCATTCATTCTGTCCTTAACACGGATCAGTCGTCCTGTCCCCTTGGCAGAAAAACAGCCCCATAGCATGATGTTTCCACCCCCATGCTTCACAGTAGGTATGGTGTTCTTGGGATGCAACTCAGTATTCTTCTTCCTCCAAACACGACCAGTTGAGTTTATACCAAAAAGTTCTACTTTGGTTTCATCTGACCACATGACATTCTCCCAATCCTCTGCTGTATCATCCATGTGCTCTCTGGCAAACTTCAGACGGGCCTGGACATGCACTGGCTTCAGCAGCGGAACACGTCTGGCACTGCGGGATTTGATTCCCTGCCGTTGTAGTGTGTTACTGATGGTGACCTTTGTTACTTTGGTCCCAGCTCTCTGCAGGTCATTCACCAGGTCCCCCCGTGTGGTTCTGGGATCTTTGCTCACCGTTCTCATGATCATTTTGACCCCACGGGATGAGATCTTGCGTGGAGCCCCAGATCGAGGGAGATTATCAGTGGTCTTGTATGTCTTCCATTTTCTGATGATTGCTCCCACAGTTGATTTTTTCACACCAAGCTGCTTGTAGATTCACTCTTCCCAGTCTGGTGCAGGTCTACAATACTTTTCCTGGTGTCCTTCGAAAGCTCTTTGGTCTTGGCCATGGCGGAGTTTGGAGTCTGACTGTTTGAGGCTGTGGACAGGTGTCTTTTATACAGATGATGAGTTCAAACAGGTGCCATTCATACAGGTAACGAGTGGGGGACAGAAAAGCTTCTTACAGAAGACGTTACAGGTCTGTGAGAGCCAGAGATTTTCCTTGTTTGAGGTGACCAAATACTTATTTTCCACCCTGATTTACGAATAAATTCTTTACAAATCCTACCATGTGGATTCATGGATTTTTTTTCACATTCTGTCTCTCACAGTTGAAGTGTACCTCTGGTGCAAATTACTGACCTCTGTCATCATTTTAAGTGGGGGAACTTGCACAATCGGTGGCTGACTAAATACTTTTTTGCCCCACTGTACATCTGAAATAATCAAGTACATGAAATAGAATGATTAATAGTACATTTCCCTTTTTTTAGGAAATGACCTGTATGTATCTGTATGAAATCAATAGAAGAATCAAGTACTGCATTATCTTTAGTTACATTGATAATATTTATTTATGGAAAAACAGTGGAAAAATATCGCTGTTGCTTTCGTATAAATGAAGCGGACATACCTGAGTGGCCGCGATCTAATCCTGTTTACATAAAGTAAGCCTGCTCCCAAGCAGGTTTACGCTTACGGATCTGTTGCTATGACAGCAAATCCCGGATGAGCTTCGGAGAACCGAACGATCCAAGATGACGCGAAATCGTCAACAATCAAATCCAGCTAACTTACCCCTGGTCAGATGAGTTTCAATTTCTGCCATCACATTCAGATGGTAGGGTCAGAATTTGCTCTAAACAGCATGAATGCAGGGATCCATGCTGCCTTGTAGCAACAGCTCAGGCTGGTTTGGGTGGTGTAATGCCATGGGATATATTTTGCTGGTATACTTCGGACCCCTTTCTATCAACTGAGAACCACAGCCTGCCTGAGTATTGATGCTGACCGTGTCACTCCCTTTATATCCACAGTGTGCCCACCCTCTGTTGGCTACTTCCAGCAGGATAACTTTCTACTGTGATGGAGGCAGTGTGACAATTCGGTGTTATTTGGGTTTGGTCATTTTGCCCAAAGACACTTTAAAGACAAGCCGAGTGGAGCGGAGATGATCTGTGATCCAAAAAATTAGTCGTCTTCATCTCAATTATGCGAAGCAGCAGCTGGGAAGGCAGTCACGTCCATGTCAGCACACAGATCTAATCAACCATGGGATCCCAATTCTGACATAAAGTTTGTTGTGGAAATCAAAAATAAATCGAGTTGGACACAAGCAGGCTGTCTTTATGAGTTTTATTTACCTTAGCAAAGGGTCAAACAACAGTACATACAAGACGACAGCAGTAAGCCTAAAATATTTACAGAGACAAGTTATCTTCTGTGGTCACAGAAAACAATTGGAACAATTTTTGTAAAGAAAGGCTTTTATACACACATTTACAGTTACAGGGTGGCACGTCACAATAACCAGGTCTTAAAAAGAACAACTAACTATTCATGTCAGGATTAATATTAATAATTTAACCTCAGCAGGTACAATTTTTAACTTTGTGTAAACAAAAACAACCCCACCTGCTATTTTGGATGCTAGCAGGGTGCAATGGAGAAAAGTGACGTCCGAGCCACAGAGGCGTCTGTGGATTTAGAGGACTTTCCAGCTCCGCTAAATCCCCTGAAGTGGACATCAGTGTGCTGGAGGACAATAATGATCCCTAGGCAATGCAACAGGAATCAGCTGAATTGAAGAACTGTCCAGCCAGCTCCAGCCGTTGTTGAGCCAGATGATGGTCTGAAGGGGAAAGAAAAGTCTTGGTTGTGATCAAACCACTAAGTAGTTTTAGCCAAAATGACACACTCATGGATATAATGAGGATTCATTGGGATTTTAAATTTTTTTTATCTTCATTTCATTGATTCCCAACTCACTGTTTTGGTCCTGGGGAGGCCCAACAAGGTGTGTTGTCAGTGCTACACCCATACCAACTTCGGCTGTTTCATAAGTTGCATGTTGAAATGTCATTGAGCTTCTAAGTACCAAGGTGTGTGCATGATGGGTAAAAAGCACTAAAGGCATGAATGTGTGTGTCAATGGGCAAATGTGGGCTGCACTCTGAATGCTTTCAGAGAAAAGCACTGCACAAGTCAGTCCATTTACCTTTTATCTCTGACTAGAGGACGCTAACAAGCATTTAATCTACACCCTCATATCGATAAATCGCAGGTAGTTGAGTCAGTGTGAGAACAGGCCTTGTAAGTTTCAACATTGTTTAAGTCTTGAAATGTGAAACTGTAGATACCTGGTGGCAAAGCCAACATTAACACCAGCATGTCGGTTTCATCAGAGTTTACATCTAGTCCGCAGTACCCTTTTCAACGGGAAAATCACTAAATTATAAATGAGGAACAATTTGAAAGGCCAACATATGGAGATATAAATGAATTTAATGTGTATTTTTGTGTCTCACTGCAAACAATCCAATGAAATGTGAGCAGATACACCTCAGAGAATGCCGAGTTTTCGTGGTTACTTTCCAGTGCAAAATTCCCCCTGGTTTCTAATGGCCGCCCCACGCCACCGACTCTGTCACTACTGATTTCTTGCATTTGCAATTATGCCTTGTTTACTTCTATCACTCCCTTTAGCTGTGGCAAGACGCTTATGTAACACAGCGTACGATGCACGATCATCTGCACTGCTGTCTCCCTGAGAGAAATCAATTTAGCCCAATAGTTCTCATCTGGCCTTTTCTATTCTGCACTCGCGTTGCTTTCTTCTCTTTCTGCTGTGTGTTCTCTCTGTTTCCTGCTTGTATGGGCAAACAGTGGGAGTCCTTTCATGATTACTAATATGTTTGGCACATAGTGGCCTGAGTTTGAAGCTTATTCTTTATGAAATATGGCACTCAAAGACAAAATATACTAAAGTGGCTGGAGAGAGTTTGGGGTATTTTGCACAGTATTTGAGGATTTCAGTGGATTTGAGAGTCTTTGTTCGTGCAAAGTATTGCAAAATGAACACAATCCTCTCAAACGATTGGAGAGGAAAAGAATTACATGTCAAATTTGGAAAAGGGCACGGTCAAATTCCTGTCAGCATACTTCCACTGTATGTCTCACATGCACAAATTTGGTATGCATGCAACCTGATCGTGTCCTCCCATCCTGCTGCACTTCACTGCACAAGGGGGTCAGGAAATCTATTAACCTTTCAGGCAGCAGGAGAACTACCCAGCTAGCCAGGAGGGGAGCAAATGCATCTGTATTTAAAGGTTAGGGGAGATGTGGAGTAATGAAGCACAGGCAAAGAAGAGTGAAAGGAGGGGTTGGGTGGATTTGATATCTAGGAACATAAATACACAAGTCACTGCTCAGGTTCACTGAAGTATCTGTATGTATCCTCAGCAGGCACGCTCGAAGCTGTTTATTTCAGCTCTAGTGGAAAAGAAGAGTTCCCCAGTGCTTTGTGCTTTCACCTTCACATTTAGCTCTAGTAACATTTTTCAGAAATTAAAGCTGAACATTAGAGAGTCTGAGTGCAAAAAAAGACGAAATGGCATTTAGGGGTGAGATAAAAGCTTTGGTATATTTCTCCAGTCTAAAGAAATCACAGGTTAATATTAATAACATTGCACTTAAGGGTTGAGTTGCTGCAACTGTGCCTTTCAGCATTTCTTCACTTTCTTGAAATACAATTAGAATCCCAAAATAAAATAAAAACCAAATAGTAATTATTTCTTTCTTTCTTTTTTAAGCTAAATTAAGATCTTTTAGAGGAAACTTGCAGTGACATGACATCAAACACCAAGGACAACCTGTGGCCATCATGTAAATATTTTGATAATGATAGAAGTGATTAACACTTCACCTATTGGTTAATTTTCTAGGAGGAAAAAAAATTTGAAATTTCTGATTTCTGAGACAATTTGCTGCAGCCGCTGAGGACATATGGACCAGCTAAAAAAAAAAAGCTCCAGTTCAGTTGGTGGGACTTCTTTTGAAAGCATGACATGACATTTTTTGGTTTGAGCTGGTTAAATAAGCATCTGTGTGTCTTGTAATGCACTTATTTAAAAAAGAAAAAAAGACATTGGGGAGCTTCTTGCCTATTACTTGGCAGTATTTATTTTTCTTTCAGCTGCTCCCTTTAGGGGTCATCACAGTGGATCATCTGCCTCCATCTCACTCTATCCCTGGGCATCCCTTTCTGTAACTCCAACCCACTGCTTGTCCTCCTTTACTACATCCACTTTCTCTGTGGTATTTCTCTTTTCCACCAGCCTGGCAGCTCCATGTTGAACACCACTTATCAAATATTTCCACTATTCCTGACAGTATCTGACATTTAAAATAATCACTACAGTTCCATTTGTATGTATTGCCAATGTAGTTACCAGTGAAAATACATTTCTTCTGTTATGAAATGGATTTTTAGATATGCGGTGTGATGGATTGTCTAGAAAAAAAAAGTCCAAATGTATTCTTTTTACATCTTTTTTTAAAAAACTTTTATGTTTCCTGCAATGTGAAAACCTCTAGACAAACAAGTAAAAAATCTATACATGTGTTTTTGTTTTTCTGATTCTTTTTGTAACTTGAAAATGTCAAACTGTGTCCATTCTTGTGGTTTAAATATTAATTTGTAACATGTTTGTAAATAATTAAACTTCTGATAAAAACTCCACCAGGTTTACGAGAAACCATCAGTTGATCACAGTCCACATGGCCTCATCACCACAGACTATCCTGAGTTTTCCCCAGATGAGAATTTGGGTTAAAATGTTGTGTTGTTTAGATACAGTTTATGCATAAGGAACTGATTGATAAAATACACTATGTTCCGACATAGTTTTAAGAGAAAAGACAGTGAAGTTGAAATGAAAATGGCTTAAACTGAAAATATCAGAAGGTCCAGTTATTCTGGATTGCATTCTCTCTCTCTCTCTCTCTCTCTCTCTCTCTCTGACTGTTTTTTTTAAGTACTGCATTACATTCATTGAGTTTGAATGGTTTTTTTTTTTCAACACGCTGCAATAGTGGCATTCCATCAGGGCAAGAAAGGCAAGTAGTCCATGTTTAGAGTAATATAAAACAGACTCAATTGAAAAATCCATTCATCCATGGTCTTCTGGTTATCTAATTCAGGGTGGCAGAGAGGCTGGTGATTAATTGAGCTGCCATAGGGTGAGACGTGGGGTACACCCCGGACAGGTCTCCAGACTGAAAGTGTACCAATTAAAGGGCTTTCATCCCTTTGATATGTTACATGTCAAATAGTGTTATATTAAAAAGCATTTTAACCGTTTGCATCCATCCTTTAAAGTACTGCCCTCTTGTGGCCCTAGTTGGCTAGTTTTTCTGGAAGCAGGATTAACTCTGCTTGACTTAATGGAGTCAGTCTTTTGAGGGTGTGCCCATGTCCCATTAACAAATGCTGCGGCTTTTTCTGGTTGTTTGTGCATGTGGTTTGTGGATAAAACTCTTTCATGGGAAACGGATTGGAGACCAACATGCTAGGCAAGCTGCCACTGGCTGTGCTTTCACTGCTCTGAGATCAGTAGACTGTTTTGGAACTCAGAGACTCTCAGACCCATGGCTATTGTCAATCCATTCATCATGCTGTGTATATATATATATTTAATATTGTAACCTCTATAGCATTTTTCATGGTGCTTATACACTTACTTACTCGCTTAGTTATTGCAATAATGCATCAAACTGGGTCTGGGTGCAGTTCCCCCCTCCAGGGGCAAGGGTACCTAGACCCGGTTCGTAGAGTACGCTTGGGGAGTGTGATCGTGTGTACAGCGTCTCTTTATGTCTGTCTCCACGTTGGTTGAGTGTGGAGTAAGTGCATATGAGAGCATGAGGGTGGGAATGGATGTTTGTATCTGTGTGTGCCTGTATGTCTGTGTCTATATGTCAGGTTGGGTGTCAGACGCCACCTCTCTGGGGACATCTCAGGCCCTCCAAGGTTTGGAGGCCTATCTCCCCCTACCACCACTTCCCCTGCCAGTGGCGGACTCCCTCAGACATCGGTGCGTTGGTGGTTCTTTGTGTCTGGGGATGGGCGTCCAGGTACACACCGGCTCACTCCTCGGCGGCCGCTTATCGGGGCCTAGAGCCTGGGGCTCGCTCGGGCCACTTCGGAGGTGGGGTGCCCCCGGCCTCTCGGCCTGGGGCTCGGTCACTCAGGCACGGCTGGCTGCCGGCGGAGCTCACGGGCGCGTCACTGCAACTCCCCCTGGCTTCTGCTCCGCGGCTGCTGAGTGAGCCCTCATCTGGGACTCTCCTCAGCTCTTTCTGGGACAGTGGCGCGGCTGCCCCTCTGTTGGTCTTCCTTGGTCTCTTGTGTTCTGGGGGCCTCTGGATGTCTGGAGTTTTGATCTCCTCCATACCTGCTTCATGCCCTGGAGGACGGGGCTGTGGCCCCCCCACACCCTCTAGCAGATCATTACATGAAGGAACCTTTTAAAAAAAAAACAAGCGCGTCCATGCTCACAGGTGTACACACGGGTGATCCCACCCACAAACTACACCCTTTTTGGCTCCTACCTCAAAGCACACTGTGTTCTGTTGATCTTATGTGCTGCACAATAATGTTTAATATTTAGTATTTACTGTCATATTCCCATATATCATTGTGATGTTGTTTATTCTATTACTCTTGTTCTCTTCTGCTTGTTTTCTTTTTTCTTTCTCAGCAGGTGACCCAGGTGATTGATATATGCATTTTTTTTTCTTTTTCTTTTCTGCTCACTCTGTTGGTTTTTGTTTTTTGCCCTTCTCCCCCGTCCCTCTTCTCAGCTGTTTCTCTTTCCCTCTTTCTTTCTCCCCTTCTTTCCCCCAGTCAAGTCTGTCCCGTATTCAGTAAGTGAAAATAAAATAAACAATAAAAAGTGAATCAAATGGACCATTACGGCAAGGCTGGGATGGTCAATTTGGTAAAGTAAATCCGTTGGGCATCTTTCTTTGCCTTTAGACAACAATTCTGATGGCAAAAGAGCCAAACGGGACAGGCAAAAAAATAAATAAAAAAAATAAAAAATGCATCAAACGTGAATTAATTTGCAGGTTTGACTGCATGAATCAGGTAAAATCTGCTTTCATATCCTACATAATGTATATAAATCTTTAAACCCTGAAATTTGAAACAGGAGCAAATGTAAAATTTTGCAGTTTCTCTCTTCAATTTTGTCCGAGTTTACCATCAGCCAAAGGACAGCTGGTGCATACACGATAAAGCAATAGCTCTTGAGTTATACTCAGTTAATTGGCAGAACTACAGCTGTTTATCATATGCACAACAGCGTGCAACATATAATTTGCATATAAGACGAAAATAAAACATACGTTGACACTTGCAGGTACACAACCGACAACAGCTAATAGAACCTGCAAGTGTGATCCACCTGTCCTGCCAAAATTACAGCGAGCAACTGAAAACAAATCATCAGTTCAGGACAAACAATGTAAAGCTACTCTAACATGTCAGAGTGTAAACAAACAAATGCTCCACTGTAATGTGACATAGAAGACTTCTCTCAATATTCACAAAAGAAAATGAAAGACTATCAGAACATAAAAAGACAAATACACACACACACACAGCACCCTTTCCCTTTGACACCGCAGCCAGAATAGCAGTGGGCTAATCCACCTGTGTGTGGAAGCAGAGTAATACAACAGCGTAATTAAATTTATCAGAGTCATTATAAGGAAATGAAAACAGGAACTGGAGAAGACAGGTGCCAATTTTTAGATTTAGTTGCCTCTTGCAGATGGCAGAACTTCTGTAAATTTGAGTTGGTTAATACAAGTTGCTTCAAAATAAGAAAAACAAAAAATAACAACTAAAGGAAAGGAAAATTTTATATAGTGTGCTGTCCATTTAAGTAGGAAGAAGGTTATTTCTGAATCCAACTGTGGAGGTCAGAAAGCAAAGGCAGAGTCATTTTGAATGGTTAATGAATGAAGTACATGCCTTGATCTTAAGTGGATCCCATGCCCAGGGACATATTCAGACAGTTAATGAGGTAGTTAATGGATATCTCAAGCAAACTGGGGTCCAAATAGCAATTATATGTCCTCATATGTCTTTTTAAAGGCATGTAAACCTACACGCATTACCCAGGGGATGGTGGAGAAAACATTAGAAAGACCATTGTGAATCCATCATTTTATTAATACCACTCAGAAATGCCTGAGAGGTTTTGAGCAGAGCACTTTTCATTCAAATTCAAAGGAAGCATTCAGATGGAGTGACAGCTGTATTCATGCTCAGTCAGACAGAATGATCAGAGCTCAAACACTTGAGCTGAAGACAAACCCTTTTGCTTTCCAAGTCAATTTAATATTTGACTTGAGGAGAATGGCGTGAGAGATACAACAATCCCAGAATGCATAAAATGTAATTTGAAAACAATGCAGATTACTGCTTAGTTAATTAAAAAGGCTGACTTAATAGAAATAATTGCAAGATGAATACAAAATTAATAATCAGCCAATCAATCCAACTGTCAGTAGACTTAATTACTTTGCTCCATCCACTGCAGTGGAGTTTGGAGTGTTTTGTTCAGACTGCCTCTTTTCACCCACATGCATTACTACTGTAACAGAAAATCTTCCAAATGCTCATCTCTACGGGAGGCTCAGAGGAGCCATGACTGTCATTAATCCATTAACAAACTCCCAGAAAGCTGCCAAATGGATTTCTTTTATGTTCGCAGTTAGAATATCCTTTTAATAAAGTACAATCTGTCATGATGTTCTAAGAGAAAAATAAAGATGCATAACGAGACTCTTTGCTCATGTAAAAGGGTTGCAAGGGGCCGACATGGCACTGCGAGTGGAGCTACTGCTTCCACCACCTCCTGCTCTGCTGGAGGATACCGAAGCGTAAGTAAGCCAGCTAAGAGGCATCATCTCTGGAGGTTCCCCTTGGCCTGCCCTGGGGTCTTGCTTTGGTTTCACATAGCCAAAACGTGTAGGTGCTATCCAACAGATGTCTGTACCATCTCTAATGCTTGACATTAGCTGTTAGAGATACTCTAAGAAATTTTATTGAACTCTTAAAAGGTGATCACACTTAAAGGCTTGTTGGCTGAAGTGAAATATCAAAGCCTGCAATTTGCACTGATAACGGAGGTGGCCAAGATCTTAATGCATCTTTCTTTTTCATCTGCATCTTTTTATTTCGAGTATGAAATTACATATGTGAAAGCCAGATTACGATGATTTACTTGCTGTTGCACAGGATGTGACAAACTGAATGGAACTGAGGTGTAAGTCAAGTCAATTCAGTTTACACGACAGCGTTTTTACCATAGGTCAAAGAATCTACACTGTTATACAAAATCCAAATAAGGCAAGCATTCTCATGGTGAGACTGGGGAAGAACCACTCTTGACTGTCAATACTTATTTTTTTATCAAAAATGAAGGTTTAAAGGCTCATCCTAAAAGTAAAGATGGGGTTTATCTCCTAAACCTAAACTAAGAGCTGGCCTTACTGTGGGAGCATCTAGTTGAGTTCAAAATAAGTGCCAAGTCGAAAGATGAGTTTACACATGTTTAGGGACTACGCTGGGATGTTAACTGCTATGATCCCATCACAAGAAGACCACTAGTTGTTGGCATGTTACCGCCAACAAGCATGAGTGTTGTAAAGAAAAGCAAAAGAAGAAAACACAAAGTGGTAAACAGTGGAAAGGCCTTTTTCTTTTCAGTTTATTATTGCAAACTACCCTCAGTTTTAGATGTATGGACAGTCTCCCAAAACCTGAGAAGATTAAAACACACACACGCACGCGCAAGAACCTGTTTCTCTGACAGCGCTGGTGCTTTTTGTTTCCATCTTGGCTATTTCTGTTTCCTCAAACTGCCTCCTAAAAGTGTGAAAGTGAAATAAAGAGCCTGACAGCCCAAATTGGTGGCTTTTACATCCCTGCCCAAACCATTCCCCCAGGTCTGATGATCCAGTCCGATAAAGGGAAGCTAGACCAAGACGAAAGTTGTGTTTCTGTTAGCTGTGATTACACAACACTGTTATCCCTTCCTCCTGCTTTTGCTCTTTGTTCCAGGTGATGTGCTGATGAGCTGCTTCTCCCTATAGGCACACTATCTGTTTGGCTAACACATACAGATGGTGCAGACAGTGAGATAGCATCATTGCCTCCCTGCAAGAGAGCCAAGCCAGAGGCAAGACAGGGTGTCAGTTTGATCTACTATGCCCTTTGTCATGCTGTTTCACAGACTCTTGGTTTTCTGAAGACAGGAAGAATCAACAGGTGATGCTAAAATATATGGAGCATGAGGATATTCATTGTCTACCCAAAGCAAATTCTAATTAGCATCATGTAAAGGGGGTTTGCAAATTTAAAAAATCCCATTTTAGTACTGCTTGCTTTTAAAATGTGATTTTGTTTTTTATCCTTAACTGAGCAGAAGGATATCATTTATCTTTATTTTTATTGTTTTATGCCAATTTTCTCAAACATTACCCTATTAATGGCCTACCACCATGATTTAAGTTCATAAAATCTTGATATTTTCCTCTGAGTTGCCTTCAGTTATCACCATTTGCTTAAAGTAATGAACTCTGCGTCTCGCTTATCAGACTGCAGCATGCACTGCCTTACTGCTGGAGGTTGCTTGAGGTTAGGAAATGTCCCAATCTCTATTTTTGGTTTTGAAAACTATTTAAATCAATCATGCTGCTGTGGTGGAAGAACGACCAAGATTTCTTTTGTTATTTTGCTAGAATGAAGACTGAGTTTGCTGCAGTAGAAACAGGCGTTACTCTCACCTTTTCCAGGCTTTACAAAAGAGGTTATGTAATATCTAGAAACGGAAGAAACATAATAATTCACCTTGCAACAGGATGTTAACACATTGCACAAAATATAAAAATCCTTTGTGTATTATCACAGGGCCAAATTAAATTAAAGATCACATAAGAGTCTCCATCATCCTCCCAATTAAGACAGCCTGCCCCATTAGCCGATATCACAACCAACAGTTATGTTTACAGCATCTTTCTGCAACAGTGGGGATAACTGCATCAAAATGCATGCTGGTACATTTAGATTAAACCAGTGTTGGTACCAGAGATGGGAGCTTTCTGAGATGTGATTTCAATGGTGTGTACTAGTACACTAAATAACACATTTTCTAAAACCTCCCATTTGTTGTTTCAAGAATACTTACAGATAATATCAGACATTTATACGCAGAACAATCCGTGCATGAATGCATGCTGGAATGTTTATAATGATAACAATAAAACAACATTTAGAGATTAAAAAGTTTTTATATTTCAAAATAAAATGTTTCAGAGCTTGTGTAGTTGCTATTAGGTGGCCCTTTCTAGTAAAAGGTTCGGAACTGCTTTAATTTTTATGGCACAGATTCAAAAAGGTGCTGAAACATTCCTCATGGATGTTGATGTGACAGCATCACACAGTTGTCGCAGATTTGTTGGCTGCACAGTGATGCAAATCTCCTGCTTCCAAAGCTGAGCTGTTGGACTGATATCTGGTGCAGAGAAAGGGCGTTTTCCAAATTCTCACTCAAGCCTCTTCAAACCAGACCACCATTTTCCATATTGCTTTTGATCAGCTCATGTGAAATGCAAGTTTCTTAGTTACTATTTCATTGTGGTCTTCTGCTGCTGTAGCCCATTTGCTTTGAGGTTCAAAGTGCTGTGAGGTCAGAGATGTTATTCTGCATACCTTGACTGTAAGAAGTGATTATCTAGGTTACTGTTGCCTTCCTATCTGTTCGAAGCACTGACTTCTGGCATCAATGGCAATGTCTGCATGCATAAATGCATTGAGTTGCTGTGGTACAAATAATATTTCGAATACAACTTCAAATAATCATCTTGACTTGTCATCAAATGCAATCTGTTAACAAACTGATAAGCTGTGATGGCGAGTGCAGCAGCACTGAAAAAAGTTATCAAATATTTTTGCTTTAAAATCATGAGAACATGAATAGAAAAATATATATTTTTTATAATCTTCCTGTAGCAGGAAAAAACCAGAAGGATTTATGGGGTCTTTCTGAGTGAAAAGATATATGTGTCCATCACAGTAGGTGCTGTACTTTGCGCCACAGGTGTTATGTAATACAGCACCTATCCACTCTTATGTAACCGCAATCTTAGCCTTTCATTTTATTAATACCCACCCAGCCAGTGTCATGCCTGAATATCTCCTTTAATAACCTTGGGAGTGGGGAAAGGATTGATGCTGAACAACAGGATTCCTTCAAAGGTGGCATTGTGGCTCTATTTTGTGAGTTGGTGAGGGTTTAAGGATAGGTCACCCCATTTTTTTCTGTCAGCAGCTGTCAATGTAGATAGACAATAAAAGAGAGTGATATTATACCCCTTTCGTCAAACTGACAGGTCATTAATTATTCATGAGCTCCGGAAGTAATTAAATTATTCATGAGCTCCGGAAGTAGGAAGTAATTAAGTAATAAAAATATGATATTCCTAAAAATATGATATTCCTAAAAATATGATATTCATAAAAATATAATTGATTATTTAGAAAGTTTCTTATATATCAAAAAATAGCATTCTTTTATTTCTTTAAGCAATTAAATTTTTATTTTTATTTTTTTATGCTCAAAAAACGCCATCTGGTGGCGGGTCAGTGTGTGTGTGTGCACCTCGTTCGAAATTTGCGCCGGAGACCAACTCCCCCCCCTTACTTCGCCCCGCTGCCAATCACATAACTATTGCACCGCTCCCTTCGCACCCCGGTTAGCCAATCCGCTCCAGGTCCGATTTTTATGATCTCCCGCTCAGGTTAAGACTACCCTCGAGGTCCCAGAAGACCCCTGCCTTCAGCCATATCAACAACTGGAACCGCTCAGACTGCTTGCGAGTTCGCATAGGGAGCGGCCGATTTCAACAGCAACTTGCGTCTCTTTCCTTATCCGCATATCATTCGGTAAGTGTTAATCTTCCTCTCTAACTACATTTTTGCATTTTCCTTTTTACCATTCTGTCAATCCTTTAATTTAAAAAATAAATAAATATCACAATGGTTTGTAACACGTACAATACACCATCCATCCATCCATTTGCCTCCACTTATCCTTTTTTCAGGCTCGCGCGGTGCGCTGGAGCCTATCCCACGTACAATACACTTTAAAATATATATAAGCTCCACTTTTAACTCCCGTAAAAGTTTATACATTACATGTCTACATCACCTATCATGGCCTCATCAGGTATCTCATATCATCTTGTTATTGTTATGTTATGCTCCTTTGATATTTTGCTAGTTTGCGTGTTTTAAAACTCTTTTTGTTTTTCTTTATATTTTTAGACCCAGATGTGTTAACCTGATCCCTGCGAAACACCAGCTCTGCGTGGATTTTGACCGCGAGTGACCGGATGTTGTTTCCGGCCTGAGGTTGCCTGAAGGCTCGTTTGAAAGATTGCGCCTGAGACCAACTCCGCCTCCAAGGCATGCCTACCTTTAGCTGCCACCAGTGAGATATCAGAGCCGGGCTCCACATATCCAATCAGGAGCACGAGCAAGACAGCTTTTGCAGACTCTCCAGAAATATACAACTGCTCTGCAACCCAGTGTTTCTGGTCCCCTCACTAACATCGCTTTTTGAGATATTTTTTATGAACCACCAAAAAAGCAATTTTACCCCACAGACTGGGTCTGAGGGCAGCAGCGGGGACAAATGATTGTAATGAAGCGACGGACATTTCATGGCTGGTCTTGCATAATCGTGAGTTATTATGTCATATGGTGATAAGTACATAGTTTTGCAAGAGGCATACAAGCACTGTGGAAAAAGTAATCATAAAACTGTTTTTGTGAACACCCTACGTTATGCTTTAAAAAATGTGATACATGTAATGTGATCATCAAAGAACATGATTTTTTTTTTTTTTAAATTTTTATTCTTATGCTTTTAAAGTATGTCAGATTATCTTAAAACACTTATTTGTATGTTATAATGTTTTTCTTACACCATGTGTAATTTTTATAGACACCTTATTCATTGTATCAATGTGTAATTATGTATCTTTGATAAATAAATAAAATATTTAATCTTGTATTTGTGTACTTTCTGGTGATTCAATAAAAAATCAGTCACATATCGCTCTGATAAACACAGATGGCTGAAAGAAATGTTTGATGGAACAAAGGAAACAAGTGTCTTGCTGCTAAACTTTTAAGTCACCATGGTTTAAATGAGAAAGTCTGTATGTAAAACATGAAAAACTCCATATCAGTGATATCTACAAAGGTGTACTCATTTCTTTGTAATGGTACTTTACTGTTCCAATGAAACAAAAAGAAAATCTCATTTTTAAAGTACATTTTTCGGCCATCCTGACCTATTTTCAGGGGCAAGAATGTTGATGTTAGACTGTGTTTTAAATCAGGTTGTGATCTTAAACTAACTATCACAGCACTGATTTCAGTTGTAATGTCAATTAGAATCCCAATTTGGCTTTTCTCCAGTCAGTGTTATGGTGAAATTTAACTTGTTCTTTGGTGTAATTGCACATGGCCCAGCAAAGGACCCCTTAGTAAACTGTACAGCATAAGTTTTCAATTCACTTTTGTCAGAAAACTTCACAGTATGAGAAGTTACAGCACAGTTTCTCCAAACGTGTGGTTCTTTTTCAGCCAGCGTGCTTTTAGAGCATCTACATTAGCTCATGTAGTAAAAGTACAATCAGTAAGTGTACTTTAACATTTGAGATTCCGAGTCACTCTTGCTTAGATCATGTGAACTATATCATGAACCTTTTTTTGTATAATGCATCAAACGTGTTCAAATCAGTTTACTTTCAATTTATTTTAACTCATCTAGAGACAAGCAAGTCCTTTTTAGCTTCTGTTATGTATTTACCTCTCACACCTTAATCTAGATGTTAGTGTTCTCAGAGTTAACATGTCTCATGTTGCCATGTTGTATTTCTAATACCCAGCCTCAGTGTTCGCCCTGTTGACCCTCAAATCCAAACACCAATGATCTAGATATTCACAACATTCATAAGGAGATTCTTAAGGTCTTAAGTTTTGTTGTTTTTATGTTTTACAAAAAAAAAACTTCACATTTTTTATATTTTTAAACGAAAGTGACATGCAAGGATATTTTTCTTTAGTGATGTTGCTTCAGCAATCTCAAATACTAATTATTCTGGGAATTTTTATGGTCAAACTATGTGATTTTCCAAATGTGTGTGTGTGGAGTAAAATGACCTTGTTCTTATGATGTTGTCACCGTGAATCATTTAGGATTAACAACACAAATTGTATCGATAGCAGAAACAGTCTTATAACTTATAATTCTCACACGTTACCGCTAGTTTTACAAACGCAGTCTTCTTCAGCTCTGTTTATGTAGCTTTTATGAAACTGATTTTCCATAGTACAAGTAGAATTTAATTTTTCTTTGCTCTCCAGTATAAATGCAATAATTTGCAGGCTTTTTACTGAAACTCTCACAATGCAACACTCAATGCTCAGAGCTTCATATATCAACAGCTCTGAAAATATCTTCTTTTTTAAAGTAATGTAGGACAGGATCTCTCACTCTCTGTGTCTCAAAAAACTCCCAACTAAACTGGCAATCACCACTAAACAAATGAAAGTAGTTTATGGCTTTTTTATCAGCTGCATTTCTTTCATTTATGTATTGATCCCATTGTTTATTGGTAATGCTTTTAGGTCACTGTTTTAGCATGTCTGCCTCACACTCCATTTAAACAGTTTAACAGATAGTGGGGTCTGGTAAGGAAGTTGGGGGGAAGCAGACAACTCCACAGGAAGAGTCTTTTTGTCTTTTCTCCACTGTAAAAGATAGCAAGGCAGTGTGAAACTTTCTTTGCGGGAAAGACAAAACTGAGAGCCATGCTAGGCTCAGTGAGAGACTCTGCTCACCCTCTGCCCCAGCGATGGCAGTCCCTCACCAAGCTTGATTTCTGTTCTTTGTCTTGATTAAAGAATGTTAGCTACCGCTCATCGCTTGTCTGCAGGCTTTATTAAACGGAAAACTTCCACAACAACCTCTAAACAGTGGTTTATGGCTTTTTGTCACCTGCAACACCATGTAACACTTGGATGTTAGATTCTTTTACCAGTCAGTGTTGTTAGCCCCAACCCCCAGGCTCCAGGTGTCTGAGCTCTAACCCTGGCTGCCAAATGTCCCCCTGAGGCCTTTGTGCCTTTTACCACCAGACTAAGTTTGTAGTCCTATCTACTAATATTATTTTATTTTTTTATTATAGCACAAGTTTCAGTTAGGTTACTACTTTGACTTCCTCAATTTGAGCACATTTCTGACCCGATACTTTATCAAGCTTTTACTCGAGTGTTTTTGACACTAGCAGCTGTACTTCTACTTAAGTGAAAATTGCCTGCAATTTTGCCACCTCAGTTGCCACTTTTCTGGAGTTTGTACACTTTTTATATTGAAACGTTCAACGTTTTACGTGTTATCCTTGATCACAGTTCTAAACAAGTTAACTTTCTTCACTTCAAAGTAACCCAAAAAAGAAACTATATGTCCAGTTCTCTTTACTCCAAACCTGGTTTAAGGCTATGCTGTTGTTGTGATATGGCCATACAAATAATATTAAGTTTAATTAATCTTTTAAAAAAATGGCTGCTTCATGGCTACCTGTTCAGAGAATTTGCAGACTTTTATGGAAACTGTCACAATGTAACACTCTCACTGTCAAAACAGGGTTGATCCATGTTTCTATGAACACTGATTAATATATCAACAGCTCTGAAAATCCTTTTTTTTTTTTAAAGTAAAGCAGAACAGGATCTCTGTATCTCTAAAAATCCCAACAAAACTGGCAATCACCTCTAAACAAATGGAAGTAGTTTATGGATCTTTATCACCTGCAACACCATGTAACACCTAGATGTTAGACTCTTTTACCATCACATTTGCAAGGGTTTATGTGTTATCCTTGATCACAGTTCTAAATAAGTTAACTTTCTTGACATAAAAGTAGCCCAAAGAAGACAAATATATGTCCAGTTCTTTTTTACTCCAAACCTACTGATCGGAAAACATTATGTGATGCTGGAAGTTTTCATCCTATCCACCTGCAAAACAAGTTTACCTGTAAGCCAACACATTAGACGTAAGCAAATTTGTGAAATTCCTGAACAATGTGCTTTGTGGAGTAGCAGTAGTACTAGAACTAGTACTAGTAGTCCTAGTATTCTGCAGCAACCAGGCTTCAAGAGTGATCACTCTTCTGGCTTTCAAATGGTGAAAACATGTCACAGTCTTAACCGCAAATCAGAAATGTTGGTAAATTTAAAAAGGAATTTAAACGTCAGCTTTGACATAGACACAGACTTTATTAATGCCACACTCAGGAAATTCACATGTTACACATGATTTAGCTCACCTGCTAAATCCCCAGAGCAATAACCACATCAGCATCATTAGCCTGAGTGTTGATCCTCCAGGTGAGTGAGTGGAGTTGAGTGTGTGTGTGTGTGTGTGTGTGTGTGTGTGTGTGTGTGTGTATATGTGTGTGTGTGTGTGTGATCAGAGGTGAAGCTGCTTTCTGCAAAGTCTCATCAACAACATCTTTAGAAACAAACATCAACAACCAGGAATAGTCTAAAAGCACTAAATATGAAACAGACCATTTACCATACCCAACACTGAGCTCCTGCACAGTCAGATGGAGTGAAACATAATGTCCCAGTGGTGTTCTGTTGGATTTAGCAGGTGAGCGTTGTTGCCAGTCAAAACCTTTTTGGAAACTCTTTACAAGAATCAATGTAATTATTTGTTTTACTTGAATCAAATGTATTGGTTTATATACCTGAAATAAAACTTTTTTTTGGAAACCCGTTACATCAAATAAAACTTTCTTGGAAAAGCATTGCAAGAATCAATCGAGTTATTTGTTTTACCCCATTCAAATCTATTGGTTTCATTACATCAAATTAAATAATTTTGGAAACCCCGTTACATCAAATAAAACTTTCTTGGAAAAACTTTACAAGAATCAATGTAATTATTTGTTTTACTTGAATCAAATGTAATGGTTTATATACCTGAAATAAAACTTTTTTGGAAACCCTGTACATGAAGTAAAAGGTTTTTGATCTTGTAAGTTCTGGCTTTAATATTTTCAGCTGATAAAGTGAACTTCATACAAACTCTGTGTTAGAAAAAGGGGATAGTTTACTACATGCTATAAAAACACAATCCTTAATCTTTTATTTTGCAACTTTATCTTTCTGTTCTGGTTTTTAGAGTGATTGTTTTATTGACTCGTACTTTGGGAATCACCCTGTTGTGAGAAAAGGATAAGCTGGGAGAGAATACAGCATTATACAAGCAGAGTATTTTAGCTGTATCCGTAGATCTAAGACATAAACCTGTTGTTAAAAAAGAATAGTTAACTGAAGTGCAGATTTAATTTTAAATTATTTCACGAACTGTCCAGGAATTACAGAGAGCTTTATACTGATATGGTAAAATTCTCTGAGTGTATTGGTTGTATATGACAAGTATTTGTAAATCATTAGTAGTTACTCTTGCATAGGTGTTTTGCTTGTTTTAAATTTGTGCACTATTTATTTTTATTTTTTGTATTTTGTAATGAATCTCTAATTCACTTTTTCTTGTTGGCCTTGTTGTGTGTACCTCACAAGTCAAATTATACATTGTGATGGAGCAGTCACAATACACCCGCACGAGACACAGTTTGATTTTTCTAACACAGAGTTTGTATGAAGTTCACTTTATCAGCTGAAAATATTAAAGCCAGAACTTACAAGATCAAAAACCTTTTACTTCATGTACAGGGTTTCCAAAAAAGTTTTATTTCAGGTATATAAACCAATACATTTGATTCAAGTAAAACAAATAATTACATTGATTCTTGTAAAGAGTTTCCAAAAAGGTTTTGACTGGCAACAACGCTCACCTGCTAAATCCAACAGAACACCACTGGGACATTATGTTTCACTCCATCTGACTGTGCAGGAGCTCAGTGTTGGGTATGGTAAATGGTCTGTTTCATATTTAGTGCTTTTAGACTCTTCCTGGTTGTTGATGTTTGTTTCTAAAGATGTTGTTGATGAGACTTTGCAGAAAGCAGCTTCACCTCTGATCACACACACACACACACACACACACACACACACACACACACACACACACACACACACACACACACACACTCAACTCCACTCACTCACCTGGAGGATCAACACTCAGGCTAATGATGCTGATGTGGTTATTGCTCTGGGGATTTAGCAGGTGAGCTAAATCATGTGTAACATGTGAATTTCCTGAGTGTGGCATTAATAAAGTCTGTGTCTATGTCAAGGCTGACGTTTAAATTCCTTTTTAAATTTACCAACATTTCTGATTTGCGGTTAAGACTGTGACATGTTTTCACCATTTGAAAGCCAGAAGAGTGATCACTCTTGAAGCCTGGTTGCTGCAGAATACTAGGACTACTAGTACTAGTTCTAGTACTACTGCTACTCCACAAAGCACATTGTTCAGGAATTTCACAAATTTGCTTACGTCTAATGTGTTGGCTTACAGGTAAACTTGTTTTGCAGGTGGATAGGATGAAAACTTCCAGCATCACATAATGTTTTCCGATCAGTAGGTTTGGAGTAAAAAAGAACTGGACATATATTTGTCTTCTTTGGGCTACTTTTATGTCAAGAAAGTTAACTTATTTAGAACTGTGATCAAGGATAACACATAAACCCTTGCAAATGTGATGGTAAAAGAGTCTAACATCTAGGTGTTACATGGTGTTGCAGGTGATAAAGATCCATAAACTACTTCCATTTGTTTAGAGGTGATTGCCAGTTTTGTTGGGATTTTTAGAGATACAGAGATCCTGTTCTGCTTTACTTTAAAAAAAAAAAAGGATTTTCAGAGCTGTTGATATATTAATCAGTGTTCATAGAAACATGGATCAACCCTGTTTTGACAGTGAGAGTGTTACATTGTGACAGTTTCCATAAAAGTCTGCAAATTCTCTGAACAGGTAGCCATGAAGCAGCCATTTTTTTAAAAGATTAATTAAACTTAATATTATTTGTATGGCCATATCACAACAACAGCATAGCCTTAAACCAGGTTTGGAGTAAAGAGAACTGGACATATAGTTTCTTTTTTGGGTTACTTTGAAGTGAAGAAAGTTAACTTGTTTAGAACTGTGATCAAGGATAACACGTAAAACGTTGAACGTTTCAATATAAAAAGTGTACAAACTCCAGAAAAGTGGCAACTGAGGTGGCAAAATTGCAGGCAATTTTCACTTAAGTAGAAGTACAGCTGCTAGTGTCAAAAACACTCGAGTAAAAGCTTGATAAAGTATCGGGTCAGAAATGTGCTCAAATTGAGGAAGTCAAAGTAGTAACCTAACTGAAACTTGTGCTATAATAAAAAAATAAAATAATATTAGTAGATAGGACTACAAACTTAGTCTGGTGGTAAAAGGCACAAAGGCCTCAGGGGGACATTTGGCAGCCAGGGTTAGAGCTCAGACACCTGGAGCCTGGGGGTTGGGGCTAACAACACTGACTGGTAAAAGAATCTAACATCCAAGTGTTACATGGTGTTGCAGGTGACAAAAAGCCATAAACCACTGTTTAGAGGTTGTTGTGGAAGTTTTCCGTTTAATAAAGCCTGCAGACAAGCGATGAGCGGTAGCTAACATTCTTTAATCAAGACAAAGAACAGAAATCAAGCTTGGTGAGGGACTGCCATCGCTGGGGCAGAGGGTGAGCAGAGTCTCTCACTGAGCCTAGCATGGCTCTCAGTTTTGTCTTTCCCGCAAAGAAAGTTTCACACTGCCTTGCTATCTTTTACAGTGGAGAAAAGACAAAAAGACTCTTCCTGTGGAGTTGTCTGCTTCCCCCCAACTTCCTTACCAGACCCCACTATCTGTTAAACTGTTTAAATGGAGTGTGAGGCAGACATGCTAAAACAGTGACCTAAAAGCATTACCAATAAACAATGGGATCAATACATAAATGAAAGAAATGCAGCTGATAAAAAAGCCATAAACTACTTTCATTTGTTTAGTGGTGATTGCCAGTTTAGTTGGGAGTTTTTTGAGACACAGAGAGTGAGAGATCCTGTCCTACATTACTTTAAAAAAGAAGATATTTTCAGAGCTGTTGATATATGAAGCTCTGAGCATTGAGTGTTGCATTGTGAGAGTTTCAGTAAAAAGCCTGCAAATTATTGCATTTATACTGGAGAGCAAAGAAAAATTAAATTCTACTTGTACTATGGAAAATCAGTTTCATAAAAGCTACATAAACAGAGCTGAAGAAGACTGCGTTTGTAAAACTAGCGGTAACGTGTGAGAATTATAAGTTATAAGACTGTTTCTGCTATCGATACAATTTGTGTTGTTAATCCTAAATGATTCACGGTGACAACATCATAAGAACAAGGTCATTTTACTCCACACACACACATTTGGAAAATCACATAGTTTGACCATAAAAATTCCCAGAATAATTAGTATTTGAGATTGCTGAAGCAACATCACTAAAGAAAAATATCCTTGCATGTCACTTTCGTTTAAAAATATAAAAAATGTGAAGTTTTTTTTTTGTAAAACATAAAAACAACAAAACTTAAGACCTTAAGAATCTCCTTATGAATTTTGTGAATATCTAGATCATTGGTGTTTGGATTTGAGGGTCAACAGGGCGAACACTGAGGCTGGGTATTAGAAATACAACATGGCAACATGAGACATGTTAACTCTGAGAACACTAACATCTAGATTAAGGTGTGAGAGGTAAATACATAACAGAAGCTAAAAAGGACTTGCTTGTCTCTAGATGAGTTAAAATAAATTGAAAGTAAACTGATTTGAACACGTTTGATGCATTATACAAAAAAAGGTTCATGATATAGTTCACATGATCTAAGCAAGAGTGACTCGGAATCTCAAATGTTAAAGTACACTTACTGATTGTACTTTTACTACATGAGCTAATGTAGATGCTCTAAAAGCACGCTGGCTGAAAAAGAACCACACGTTTGGAGAAACTGTGCTGTAACTTCTCATACTGTGAAGTTTTCTGACAAAAGTGAATTGAAAACTTATGCTGTACAGTTTACTAAGGGGTCCTTTGCTGGGCCATGTGCAATTACACCAAAGAACAAGTTAAATTTCACCATAACACTGACTGGAGAAAAGCCAAATTGGGATTCTAATTGACATTACAACTGAAATCAGTGCTGTGATAGTTAGTTTAAGATCACAACCTGATTTAAAACACAGTCTAACATCAACATTCTTGCCCCTGAAAATAGGTCAGGATGGCCGAAAAATGTACTTTAAAAATGAGATTTTCTTTTTGTTTCATTGGAACAGTAAAGTACCATTACAAAGAAATGAGTACACCTTTGTAGATATCACTGATATGGAGTTTTTCATGTTTTACATACAGACTTTCTCATTTAAACCATGGTGACTTAAAAGTTTAGCAGCAAGACACTTGTTTCCTTTGTTCCATCAAACATTTCTTTCAGCCATCTGTGTTTATCAGAGCGATATGTGACTGATTTTTTATTGAATCACCAGAAAGTACACAAATACAAGATTAAATATTTTATTTATTTATCAAAGATACATAATTACACATTGATACAATGAATAAGGTGTCTATAAAAATTACACATGGTGTAAGAAAAACATTATAACATACAAATAAGTGTTTTAAGATAATCTGACATACTTTAAAAGCATAAGAATAAAAGTTTTAAAAAAAAAATCATGTTCTTTGATGATCACATTACATGTATCACATTTTTTAAAGCATAACGTTGGGTGTTCACAAAAACAGTTTTATGATTACTTTTTCCACAGTGCTTGTATGCCTCTTGCAAAACTATGTACTTATCACCATATGACATAATAACTCACGATTATGCAAGACCAGCCATGAAATGTCCGTCGCTTCATTACAATCATTTGTCCCCGCTGCTGCCCTCAGACCCAGTCTGTGGGGTAAAATTGCTTTTTTGGTGGTTCATAAAAAATATCTCAAAAAGCGATGTTAGTGAGGGGACCAGAAACACTGGGTTGCAGAGCAGTTGTATATTTCTGGAGAGTCTGCAAAAGCTGTCTTGCTCGTGCTCCTGATTGGATATGTGGAGCCCGGCTCTGATATCTCACTGGTGGCAGCTAAAGGTAGGCATGCCTTGGAGGCGGAGTTGGTCTCAGGCGCAATCTTTCAAACGAGCCTTCAGGCAACCTCAGGCCGGAAACAACATCCGGTCACTCGCGGTCAAAATCCACGCAGAGCTGGTGTTTCGCAGGGATCAGGTTAACACATCTGGGTCTAAAAATATAAAGAAAAACAAAAAGAGTTTTAAAACACGCAAACTAGCAAAATATCAAAGGAGCATAACATAACAATAACAAGATGATATGAGATACCTGATGAGGCCATGATAGGTGATGTAGACATGTAATGTATAAACTTTTACGGGAGTTAAAAGTGGAGCTTATATATATTTTAAAGTGTATTGTACGTGGGATAGGCTCCAGCGCACCGCGCGAGCCTGAAAAAAGGATAAGTGGAGGCAAATGGATGGATGGATGGTGTATTGTACGTGTTACAAACCATTGTGATATTTATTTATTTTTTAAATTAAAGGATTGACAGAATGGTAAAAAGGAAAATGCAAAAATGTAGTTAGAGAGGAAGATTAACACTTACCGAATGATATGCGGATAAGGAAAGAGACGCAAGTTGCTGTTGAAATCGGCCGCTCCCTATGCGAACTCGCAAGCAGTCTGAGCGGTTCCAGTTGTTGATATGGCTGAAGGCAGGGGTCTTCTGGGACCTCGAGGGTAGTCTTAACCTGAGCGGGAGATCATAAAAATCGGACCTGGAGCGGATTGGCTAACCGGGGTGCGAAGGGAGCGGTGCAATAGTTATGTGATTGGCAGCGGGGCGAAGTAAGGGGGGGGAGTTGGTCTCCGGCGCAAATTTCGAACGAGGTAAGCAGCGCATTCGGGAGCAGAGCGGGGAGCGAACAAGCAGGAAAAAATTGTGCTCTGCAAGAAGTTGTGGATCGGAGATTAAGAGCGAGGTAGAACTTAGAGTGTGCGTTGAATTTTAGAGCTTGCTAGTAAGAGGGAAGTTTTTGAAGAAAAAAGAATAAGGATTTTCCCTGTTATCGAATATAAGGTTTTGGGAATAGAGGGGTAGCTAACAAGTTATTCTAGGGTTTTGGAGAAATCGCGGAGGGTTTTTTAAGGAGTTTTCCCTGCTTATGTTTCTAAGGAGGGTTAGGGTTAGGGGATCGCGAGTTTTTTCTGAGTATGAGTTTTATTCTAAATCTACAAATGCATATAAATCGAAATAAAGTTTTCCCCCAAGGCATGCAGCATGTGTTTGTGGCCATACTGAACGTTACAAAAGCACAAGTTTAACTAAACAATTTTAATATGGTTTAATACATTTTTAAACACATGAGCACGGAGCCCGAGAGAGCACGGTCCGGAGACACGGGCGCGCCCCCGCGCGCCCAGACACACAGCCTCGGGCGCGCGCGGGCGCGCGCACACACACACACACACTGACCCGCCACCAGATGGCGTTTTTTGAGCATAAAAAAATAAAAAAAAATTTTAATTGCTTAAAGAAATAAAAGAATGCTATTTTTTGATATATAAGAAACTTTCTAAATAATCAATTATATTTTTATGAATATCATATTTTTATGAATATCATATTTTTAGGAATATCATATTTTTATTACTTAATTACTTCCTACTTCCGGAGCTCATGAATAATTTAATTACTTCCGGAGCTCGGAGCTCATGAATAATTAATGACCTGTCAGTTTGACGAAAGGGGTATAATATCACTCTCTAATAAAGTGGAAGTAGCTTGATAGCACACATTCTCCAGCCCTGTCTGCATGTGTGTGCTGTTGATTTCTGTCAATTGCACCTCAGGATTCTAATAAAGTCATACAGGCCTTGTGACTTTATTGAGGATTATGTGTTCCTGTCTCGTCTGCTCTCCTCATATGAGATTTATCCCCAGCTATTCAGGGGAAGGGGCACATGTTATAGCATTTAACAAATGAAGATGTTGTCATCATTTCTCAGTTTTTTATTTTTTTATTTTTTTATTGAGGATTATTTGAACAAGCAATTTCTGTTCTGAAATGTCTGTCGTCTGAGCCACATGATTGGAAAAGGATTTCTGTCTCATTCATTACATTTTCAATTCAACATCTTTCTTCTGTCTAGCAATACTAAAACTCTGCCACTGATCATTTATTGTTATTACTAATAATGGTGAATTTTAATTCAAATATCTAGAAGGTGCTTTACAAGAAAACGAAACACATTAAAGCTGACTAAAGGACTAAAGGCTAAAACACAGAATGAGCAAGAGACAGAGTCAGCAGCTTTCATTTACGCCACCAATATTTAGAAACTGTGTGTCTCTATTGAATTTGTGCATGAATGGGGACTTTGGAGCAAAGGATCGATGCACCCGATGATTTCGTGGACTGGAATGAGACAATAAAGGTTCTTAAATAACTTCTGGCAAGCCCTCTTAAGGCTTTGTGTGAAAATAATCTGGTAAGTCAATAAGTCAATTTAGAAGGCAGAGGATAATCAGTTTGAATAAAGATCAATCAGGGATCAATGTCAGGAGGAAGGATTCTCAACCCCAGTCAAAATCCATGAATACCAAACTCACATTAGTTCTTAAGCCACATACAGCTACATTTGATCACATCTGGGGCCAAACTAAGCATCATAAAGACCCCAGTTTTTCTCCCCATACTTCAGTGGAAGGAGGTACAATTACCTTCTGACATAAAGCAAATTTAATCAACCGTTAATTTCCAAAGTAGGTGTTGAGTGGCATAAAATGTTTCAACAGAAATACCCTAATTTTCAGTCAGTCTACTGTCAACGTGGAGAAGCTCTTCCAGCACAGCTCCCCACCACGCCAGGCCATAATGTCAGTTTGTGCACTCGTGGTATGATCCATTCTCGAAAACTTGCAGCCAAAGATTGGAAATAAATGTTTAATGTAGCATCAAAAAAATTGTTAAAAAAAATTATTTTCTTTAAAAAAAAAAAAAAACCAAAGACAATGAGCAAAACAATTTTTAAATGAACAATATGCTGTGATCAATTGAAGCTGAATCTAGCAACTGAGACCATAAACCCATCAGAACAGTGTTTCCTCAGGTCATATATGAACGGAGGTGATGACACAAGAAGAGTCGCTCCCTAGAGGTCATTAAAAAGAAGGCGAGTGCTGATGTTTCCCCTGCACAGCCTTTCAACGGGCTGGGCTTAACCCACTAGTGGACCAATTCTGGCCCCTCGGCTGTACGTTTGACACCCTCCTTTAAATATTTCGAACATTGACGCAGGATCGAATCATTGATTTCGCTCGCTTGTCTAAACTGAAGTTTTGACCTGAAAGGGCATTGGGATAGATAATGCTGACTTATTCATTGGTACACCAAACAAAGATAGTTGCACTGGTTTAATCTGTTATCAATATTTCTCTCTAGTCTGTCTTTAGCAGCTGGAAATTTTGAACATCAATTTATGGATTGGACAAACTACTGTCACTTTTCCCATGTTAGCATGCCAGCGCTATGTTCCCTTGACCGATCCTGTTGAGCTGGCAGGCACATTCTGCTCTATCCACCAGCACCTCAGCCCCACCACAAGAGATTAACACTGCGGTTTGCTCTAAATTGTGTTTAATTATAGCTCTGTGAGAAGTGGGGAGAGTCTCTCCGGTCCAGCCCGGTATCTATTGAACATCCAGGTAGCCATGACAACAGCTCAATCACAGACAAACACCAATGTATTGAGGATGTCTACACTGAAGTAATCTCTGCACAGTGTGGTGGAAATGCTTAAGCGCGTGGTTTCCCCCAACAAATATAAGAATATACAAGTACGAGTCACTCTGACAAAGAAGAAACCGAGAATAGCAGGAGACAAGCGCAACACCTGCTGCTATTATTGTCCCAATAAACATCCTAAATTAATTATTCATGTTACACAACATTCAAATGAGGATCTTGTAATATTTGGAGACTGCCAAGAGAGCAAGAGTAGCGGTAGGTGAATTGAAAATGAAGCCACAGGGGGAAAAAACTGAATTATACAGTAGCACGTCTCATTCTCATATCCTAGTACGAGTGAAAGTATTCCCTCTCCCAAGATTAGTTAATCTGAAAGAGAATTCATTTGATGGAAGGTGCACACTGTGGGAGGGAAGAGCAGGTGTTGTGTCATTAGTCAGAGATGGTCATTAAAGAGTATCTGGTGTTAAAGTAAAGTAAGTCTTTGGATTCATTTAATATGAGAAAGAAAAAGGGGAATAATCTACCTTCCCCCTACCTGGTGTATGGGGAAGAGGCTTGTTGGTGAACACTTGGTGGCTGGGGCTTTACTCGTGGGCTCAGGCCTGGGTCTGTGGAAGTTGTGGAGCTGCAGTCAAAGCCTTGATTGAGAGCTGGAGGAGATAATGGCTAAGTATACTTGGGATCACCACAATGCACAAATGTGATCTGACTTTGTAGTAAGGCTGCAGTGTGGATACTCGCAGCCCCGTGGTCAACCTACACTTAATGATAGGATAATGAGGAACAGCTGTTTATTCATACACCAGGACACCAGATTGGGGGGTGATGAGAGAGCTAA
This sequence comes from Aulonocara sp. 'chitande type north' Nkhata Bay, assembly GCF_057382095.1. NCBI lineage: Eukaryota > Metazoa > Chordata > Actinopteri > Cichliformes > Cichlidae > Aulonocara > Aulonocara sp. 'chitande type north' Nkhata Bay. The sequence goes on along the minus strand of NC_141360.1, from coordinate 25,654,256 downwards.
ATGCAAAGTTTTTGATTTTCTGCTCTCTGCATTCATATTATAGCTTATTACCACAAAACGTGAGGTGATACCAAAAAAATTGGACTAAACAGTGGTGTCTGGGCTCACTCTCATTAATACCCATTTGCAGGCATGGATGTGGACAGCTGTAAACATTACAGATGAACAGTCGTTCCAATTATACTTTTTCCCAATCTGCACGAAGTTTGCCTAAAGGAAGCATATACAGCGCTCAAAACAATTAACTTGTGATGATGAAATTTATGCTTGACCAAAGCACACCCGCAGAGTAGTAATGCCCTTGGTAAAATGTGTGGGGAATGTCCTAACAGGACACCCTCTCCTTACACTCCATCCCCTGCAACCCTGACAATGGAAATCATAAATGTAGTAATGCGACAAGCAGAAGTACGACAATTAGACCTCTTTGTGTCAGTAGTCTAAATGAAACACACCTGAAGAGCCACTGCAAACCTCAGCTCACCCTTGCCAATGCCATCTCCACTGCAGTGCTTTTAATCAGAGAGATATGACCACAGACAGCGCATTGATTATCGTGATTACATTGTCCTGAGGTCAGACTTGGGTGAATGTACAGTAAGGCGGAAAATCAGTCTGAACTGAAGAAGACAAACATGAAGTGTGATATTTTATGGATGCAATCAGCTTGTAGCGTGTTTGACCTGAACACACATATGAGGAAATAAAAGATGATGGAAAAAAAACCTCTACTTTTCCATAAAAGGAGACACAAAATATACAACCCCATAAAAATACAGCAATCTATTACCATTTAGTGACTATGAATACGCACATTATATCCACATAACCATGAAAATGTTTTGCATCTGAGATCTCTCCAGGACGCAGGTTAGAAAAATCCCAGTTCAGAAGCTGTCTGTAAAAATATTCATCACACTTTTCTCATTTGGCATCAGAAGAATGCATCGCCTTAATTGATATGTCTGCTAGGAGTCAGTGGGATGTTTCTGCCTAGTCTATCACCCCGCCCCGCACACAAACGCACACACAACCTCTCCTCCCAATAAAATGTTTAAACAGCACCATACTCCAACAAGTCGTAAAATTAAATGAAAAAAGAATTTTCCAAATTTGTCCATGCCCTCTAGAATGATATACAGAAGGATTTTTGGTTAAACACTCGTATCAGGAGGACATCATAGCTTCCTGTTACAGATTACTTTTGATAAATGTTTTAGGACTTTAATATGTGATTATAGGATAGTTGTTTGGTTTGATTTATCTCAAAAAACTGCCAGGTTAGTTAAAGAGAATTTAACAACTAGCTTAGCAGAAACAACTTTTTGCTATGCAAATATGCTCTCATCATGCACTTTATTAGGTTTTGCGTCTTTCTGGTTTTGGGCTGGACACATTTTACCTGCAGAACTTCTTTAATTTATGAATTTTAGCCTGAGTTTCCTGTTCACAGCTGACAGGTCTGGTCTTCTGCTGCTGTAGCCCACCTGCTTCGAGGTTCAGTGTGTTATATGCATTCAGAGATGCTCTTCTGCAAGTGTTTATATGAGTAACTGTTACATTCCTATCAGCTTGATTTACATGTGATTGGCTGATTAGATATTTACATTTTTTATGAGAAGCTGAACAGGTGTACCTAAAAATTGACAAGCAAGTGTGTAAATAAGCAATAGTGTCCTTTGTAGAGAATTAACTCACACTGCCTGAGTGTTGTTTTCAAAGCGCCTCTTCTCTGTGGTTTAGTTGTGCATGCATGTTAGTACATGTGAGTATCTCCCTTTGAAACTGCTGGCCCTCCTCAAAAGAGTGACCTCCTGCAGCGCAGACACTTCTGTTGTTCAGCCCCCAAAACCAAATGTTATTTACTGAATGACGTCAACTCATTTCAGATTGGTGTGAGAGCTTCTGCTGCAGCTTTGCTTTCTTTTCTGTTTCACCATGTATGTGTTTGTATGTGACTCCTCTCTTCTACTGTTTAACAGTGCTGCAGACACAAAGAGCGCAGAGGAGGACAGAAACATCAAGCCAGGTTCACTTGGTACTTGAGTTGATGCCAGGATGACCTTACTAGAAGTATCATAAACCCTTGTAATGTCCTCTGGATTCCCATGCACTTGTTTGCCATACACCAGGGGTCATTTTTGACAAAGGACAAAAGGACAAAACCGAATGTCTGAAATTCATCCTAAAAAAAGATCATTAAAAAAAAAAACCCACATCAACCTCTCATTACAAACAGAAAAGTAACATTACACTATTCAATAGATTTGACAATGCTAGCATCTGCTAATGGTTGTGGCGGTTTTTGTTTATTTAGCCATAAATGAAGTACAATGCTGTTGCTATAAGACATATGGATATGGACATTGTGCTGCTTTGCAGTTTGAGATGACTTGAACACTTTAACACAAGCATAGATCTTTTTGTGGCCCTTGGTGAAACAGTTCATGCTATTGCTTTTCTTCCTCAAAATATTATCCTTAATATTCCTCGAATATTAAGGAGACTTAATAAATATTTCCCATATTCATGGAAATACTTAAGTATTTTTTATATGTTTGCACCAACAAAATATAAAAAAGCACCAGGTGATTCCCAAAGAACTGAAAACTCTGGAAAACTCAGCATGGTGTGCAGTGGCTCCCCAGAACCCAAATCTCAACATTATTGAAGCAGTGTGAGAACAAAAGGCAGCCAACATCCAAAGGAGAGCTTTGAATGTCCTGCTGGAGCCTGGAGAAATATTCCTGAAGACCACTTAAAGAAATGAATGAGAGTTTAGACTGCATTGAAGGATAAAGGCAGTCAAGCCAAATATTGACTTTCAAGCTTGTTAGAATTGTAAAACCTCTTTTTGTCTTTTACTGTGTATTTTCTTTTTGTGTTTGCACATTTCAATAAATCACTGCACCTCTCTTTTTCCTAAATAAATATAAAGAAATGAGGGGCGTCCCAAGACTTTGGCACAGTACTGTATTTATGGTAGCATAACTTTTTTCATCAACTCTTTTAAATATTTGTCCACTCCAACTGTCTCTTGTCAGCTTGTCACACAACACATATGTACAGAGGTGCAGGAAAAAACAGCAGCACTTTGGAGCAGCATAAAGACTTTAGCTGTGTTGCTGATCACCTTGTCAGACGCAGCATTAAAGACGAGAGGTTTGGCATGATGGTGGCGAATGCACTAAAAAGTGACCCAAACAGTGCTCACCAACTGGTCCAGATGGGCGTAGACACGATTGAGCAGGTATATGATGGCGTCCTAACTTATAGTAAGTTGGTAAGCAAACTGAAGGGGATCTTAATGTGGTCTGACTATAGGTCAGAGCTGGTCACGGATGAGTCGTCCAGGGTTTTCATGATGTGGGAAGTCAATGCCACAGGTCTGTAATCCTACGTGTGTCTTCCTAGTTTCTGCCTTCTGAGAGCTGCCCTTGCAGTGTAAATATCAAATATCTTTTCATAACTCCAAAACCCAATTTAAAGAGCTGAACACAGACAATTATACAATGGTTTCTGTCTGGTTTGATGTGAAGGGAAGAAATTGTACTTTAAACTTAAAAAAATCTGACTATTTGTCAATACAAAAAAGGGGGGCTACATCGAATAAAGAGCTCATCGGTGCCAAATCTTCTGTGTAGCTCTTTAACGACTGAATATGAGGTAATTAACGACCGCGCTGTGAAATAAAGTTACCGGTTTGGATCAAAACCACCAGGATGTAAGATATGTGCTCTTTTATGAGGGAAAACAATCATCTCAAAGCTATACTCATCATGAAGTCTGATTTACAGGCCTGGTGGAGTGGAAACTCATTTGTTAAAAAAAAAAAAATCTTCTATCCTTTTTTGAGAGAGATTTTGAAGTACCAAATGCAGCAAATTACTCGTTTGAATCCAAAGATTACCCTTCTAACTTCTAGCCGAACACCTAGCATTAAAACTTTACCAACCATTACACTTCTTTTGTACGGCACCCTCCCCAAAAGTGCCCTTCTGCTTTGTAGCGGTTGTGCAAGAGGAATGAAAAGTCCTAAATTCGATAAGCTTGCCTTGTCCAGTAATGAGTATAATTGGAGCTATGAATCCGAATGACCCTGGTGGCCCAAGCTTCACTGCTAATGTGAATTAATTGTGACTGTAGTGAGCAGCCTCTGGTTAAGATAATGACTTCACCTGAGGGGTCCTGAGTGGCAGCGAGGCAGAGGTAATTGTTCCGAACATCCCAGTGAGGCGCTCTCTGCGTGATCAGTCACCGCTTACCGGGTGCGTCGGTGCTGAGAGGGTGTGTGCTCAGAGGTGAAGATAGTGGGAGACTGACTCCTTATTGCTCTGGTTTGTCATGATAGAGATGCTATAAGGTTTAGGTCAGATTGCTGCCCTGGTGAAGTTTCCACCACTTGGAGCTTTCTATCTCTCTCTCTCTCTTTCTAAAAAACGGATCAACTATAAAACTGTAAATGCGCCCCAGTTAGCACACTTAAATGAACACGTTCCCATCTCCCAGAAAACAGACAATAATTTTGACAGCACTGAAAACCTGCTGAAGATATGCAGTAAGAAGGAACACAACATTGCTGTGCTTGCACCACTGCAGTTTTCATTTGAAGCCATTAATGGAAGGCTAACAAGAAAGACACCATATCTCAAGTGGAGTACTTCACTTAGTGAACTAAGAACGATAACTATGCAGCAGAGGAACTACTTTCAGCTGCTCTCTCCTTCGCAAGAGACTACCACAGCAGGAAGCTCCACATGTTTGATTTGGCAGAGTTTTGATGGCGGATGCGAACCCCAAAGGGATTAGTGTCTCCTCCTGGGATCAAAGTAGGAATCTATCGCTTGTTGTTCAATTCCCTTTTATTTATATAGCGCCAAATCACAACAACAGTTGCCTCAAGATGCTTAAATTTTTTTAAAAGTTTGTTTTTTTCTTTATTTTTAAGTTTGGCTCCGTAAACAGAAAGAAAGAGACATGAAGGAGTGGTTCAAGACTTTTCCACAGGACTGTATAAACTTGTGTAGTGTGTGAATTCTGACAGAGTAGTGTCTCAAATCAAACACAGGAAGTGTGCGCTCACCCAAACCTTACACTGTGATTGTAACATTGTAGCAAAATTCTACTAGATCGAATGTGAAAATCAAACATGTGTAAAGACTATAAGGACCAAAACACAAGCATGAGAATAAGTTGTGCTGCTCGATAGCTACCTTGGTGTGGTTTCAGTTTTCAAAACATTCAGCACATTATGAGTACACTTTTTGAACATTTTAATACACTGTGTGGGTACTCGTGAGTTCAAGCATATTAGTACATAGTACATATTACATCACTGTGGAACAAATAAAGCCATGCCTGAGCTAAATAATAGCTAACCAAGATAATCAAATTAATAGCTAGAAAAACCCACACAAAATATAGTAATGCAACCACTTTTGTTCTCCTGGGTCACAGGCGGCTCCACTGCAAGTAAGATGAGCTGTCGTCAATGAATGAGCATGTAAACAAGAAAAAGAGGCTCGACTCCACAGATTTATCGTCTCCCTTAAAATAATTTGTGGGAGAAGAAAGTCTCCCCCCTCTCTCTACAGAGACCTGTGGTGACAAACAATACTGTGCATTTATGTGCAGGGCTACATGGAGTGACTGCATGCTGGGTAATGTTCATTATTTACACAACGATTTGCGGGCAAAACAGGAACCATATTTGTTTTTTTCTTCCTTCACATGTGAAGGTGGAGCTGCAGAGAGTGTCTGATGGTGAAAGATGCCTGACCGTTCTGGATGTGGGCGCAGACCTGGCAGTTAACCTTTAAATGACCTAATTAAACCACAGAGCCATTTAGAAATCCGTGATTAAATCAGACCAGCTCCATGAGCGGAATGACAGATGTCTTTTTACCAGGTTACCTGCAAATCAACCCTATTTTTTTTTCCTTCTTTAAACACATGGCTTTTACATTGATTTTCTTCTATTTTGCAATACAGTTGATGAATTTGTGTTGATTTATTTACAGAACCTGAATTTAATCGACTGAAACCACAAAAAGACAATTCCTATCACATAAATGTACGTTTAGTAAAAACAGGCTTCAAATTTCTCCAGCAGGCAGCTATTAATTTTTTAAAATTCATGTCTGTGTACCACTATGGCAGACTCTGGAGCAGTGCAGTCTGTTGCAATGAAAGGCAAAAGTTTGACTATTAGGTTTTTAGGCGGTGTATATGATACAGACAACAGAGACGATTACTCTATTTAGTAGGTACACCTCTGTACTTGGCAATCAGTCTTCAGAAGATGGGTACTCTCTGGTAAGAAGGCATGGGCATGGTGAACAACATGTTCAAACAATGCTCCATTAGTAGTAAGGGCCACAAAGTGTGCCAGCAAATTATCCCCCCCACCATTAAACCACCATCACCAGCCTGAACTACAAGGCATGATGGAGCTGTGGATGCAGATTGTTTAGAGGAAATTCTGACCCTACCATTTGAATGTCACTGCAGAAATGGAGAGTCATCAGACCGAGCAACGCTTTTGATTGTCTCATTTTGTTGAGCCTGTGAGAATTGTAGCTTCAGTGTCCCGTTCTTAGCTGATAGTCTGCTTCAAGGTTGGATGCGCTGTGCAGTCAGAGATGCTCTTCTGCATACCTTGATTTTAATAAGGGGTTATTTGGATAACTATTGCCTTCTTAGGACTGTTTCCCCTCAAAGCATTCCAACCATTGTCCTCTTACCTCTGGCAGAGGACAATAGTTGGACCATCGCTCACTACAAGTTTACTCTTTTTCTGACCATATGGTTGTGTGGGAAAATCCCAGTAGATCAGCAGTTTCTAAAACAGACCAGCTTACCTGGCACCATCAACCACCCTACACTTAAATCCCTTTTCTTCCACATTTTGATGCTCAGTTTGAACATTAGTAGGCTGCCTAAATGCATTGAGTTCCTGTCGTTTGATTGGCTAATTAGATATTCATATTTACCAGCAGTTGAAGCGTAAGTATCTTGTTTTTTGTTTTTTTAGGTTAAACACACTACGTGTACAAGAGCGAGTGCTTTTGTGCAGTTGCTGTTTATTTGTATGGTTAGTCATTTGTTATTTTATGACACTAATGTCTGATACTACGAGGCTGTTTGTTCAGCCATAGCAGGGGTAGTGTCCATCACTGCTGTTGTAATGAGCTCTGAATTGCTTTAATGGCTACTGATGCTGTTTATGGTGTCCTTTCAGTCATAAAAATAATAACCTGTGGGCAATCCAGAAGGCTGAAAGAATTAAGATGATGGAAGTTTTTTCCTTTAAAATATGGCAGTAAAGTGGTCTACTTTACTCGTTTTAGAGACATCAGTTAGAGGTGATGCTGTGTCATATGTGAAGCTCAAACTCATGACCCTGATAGTGTCATGCTCCAGCAACAGTGCTTGCTGTCTGTAAGCTATTTGTAGCAGTCATTCCACAAAGCAGTGGTTTTTCTTTTGAGACAAGTGGAATTGGTAGGAAGGATTTTGTTTTCTTTGGCGCCTTAAAACAAGCTCATGAAAGCTGTTTGAATGAAAGGTCCAAAGCTCACCCCCATACCTGTGATCTGCTTTGTTCCCATAGACATTTACTGTGACAGTTGGAGCATGTTTTAGTCTGATAAAGCTGTGACCTCACCAAAACATTGGAAGAAAATATGCAACAAAATAAAGTCTATTTTGGTCAGTTAAGGCTAACAAGGAATGACTTGACATTTAGAGATGTGAGCGGAGAAAGTGATATGAGTAGATCTCAGATGTAACAGCGTTCATGATTTTTTTTCATGTTTAGTGCTCCTTTTAATGAAGCTCATAACACGTTTCTATCAGACAAAATAGAGCTTTAATTAGGCAAAAGTCTGACCAAACAGTTGAACATCGTAAATAATTATTAATGAATAAAAAAATCTTCCTCTCAGTGTGGTTTGTGTCTTACATGACTCCTTTATATGTTCAAGGCAAATACACTTTATCTTTGTTATTGCACTTGCAAGTAGTACACTGTGTACCTTGTCAGAAGTGTTACATCAAACACAGCAAGCTCAGTACTTAACAGAAACAACAGTTGCAGCAATTCATTCTCTATCTGCCACATTTTGCAAGCATTTATACCTTGTTGAGCCTCTGAATGTTGTGTTTGGTGGAAAACAGACCCAAATTCGGGACTCCCAACGTTTTTTGAGTTGGGAGAAGACAAAAAAAGACAAGCTGCAAACTGCAAATCCAAACATTTCCATAAAACGTCAAAAAAAGGAAAAGAAAAAACAATCACAGGAAAAATAAAAGGCAACAAAGACTGAGGGGGAGGACGAGGACATGACTATATGAACACATGAGGGTAATCAGGAAGGTGGAAACATGTAGGTAACAAGACACAACTGAAGAAAATCAAGACAAGAGATGAGCAGGGAAGTAAAACTAATCCCTAGCTCAATAGGTAGAGTGGTCGCCCCCATGATCGCAAGGTTGGGGGTTTGAATCCACTGAACGGCTTCCCTGAGATACCCCTGAGCAAGGTACCGTCCCTACACACTGCTTCCCAAGTGCTGGATTGGTGGATGCCCACTGCTTCACTGAGTGAATGGGTTAAATGCAGAGGAGTAATTTCCCTACAAAGATTGATAAAGTATACATTACATTACATTAAAAAGGCAAATGACCACCAAAGTAAAACAGGAAGTGGGAAACAACAATTAAACTGATAATAACAGAGTCCACAACTGATAGTGTTCCACTGTGTTTATCTATCCAGGTATGCTTTGGGATCATTGTTATGATCTTTACGAAGTTCTTGCAAATCTGATACTTTCCAGATGGTATTTCATGGTGGATCAAAATCTGATGGTACTTTTTGTGTTCATAACTCATCAGTTTTAATAAGACCCCTAACAGCTGGCATGCAGCTCCAAACCATGGCAGAGCCTCCACCCTGTTTTACAGATGACTGTAGACAGTCACTGTTGTAGCTCTCTCCTGAACTCATCCTGACAATGAAAAAGACATTTCAAGAAATCACAAGGTCTTGCTCTTTAGAAGCAAAATAAAAAGACCTGAGGGGTGGCTTGAGACCTTTGCACAGTACTATAGACAACAATCACTTGATCTCAGTGCATGAGATGCTAACGAGCAAAGAGTGCTCCGTCCAGAAACAACTATCCAGATCTGCTATCACAACATTAAAGCTCTACCTGCAAAAAGAAAGAAAGTATGAACAACTATGGGCTTCTCCCCATACTTGTTCCCAGAGAAGAAACACACAGCAAAACCCTTTTTTCCTGCAAAGATTCTGAACAGTTCTGATGCATTTTGAGTGGCTTTGTGCTCAAATTTAAACTGGATTATAAAAGAAAGATCTTCTCTTTGTCCAGCAAAAAGTCAACACATAACATTTGAGGTCCAACACTGCTCATAGTTTCCATGAAAGCAAATGACGGTTAGGGTATTTTCACAGCGGGCAGTATTTCAGATTAGCAAGAAGTTAACATTTACCCTTTTAGTCATCTACTGTTGTGGCAGAAAACTTCTGAGACTTCAACACTTTGCTCCCTGTGTGCTTTCGTATTTAAACAGCTCAGAGTCTTCTCATTTCACAAATATATTGAGCATGGAGGCGCCGCTCTCAAGGGTGTGTAAACATAAGAAAATAATCCCCGTCATGTTGCCGGGACTTTAAATCTGCCAAATGGTGCTCACGGGCAAGACTTCACAGCTTCAACGGCTTCAAGTGTTGTGAGAATAATTAACACAAAACAAGCTTTTTACGAGCGTGCTGCAGGGGAGACCAGGGTGTTATTAAATTGTTCTGTAACAAATTGATCCGGCCTCACTGATCGCACTCTCATGACTGTGGCGGTAAGATCACTCAGGAAAAAATTAAAAGTCCCTGCAAGCAGGAGCATCATCAGACTCCATCCACACAACTTAAAAAAAACAGAGAGCTACACAACTCTTGAGACATAAATACTTTGCAAGTGTTTTTGATTATTGTCTTTCCCACAATCAGAGCACTTGACATTCACAGAAGACTCATATTCTGTGCTTACGCATTCGGATTTCTAATGATGATCTGTCTCTAAAATAATCAATTTGGGCTGTATCTTTGTGTTGTGCTGTCTGTGTTTTGTTTTAGGCCTCAGCGCAGCGTGCTGGAAGCCACCCATGTCCCTACTCATGAATGTTAATGATTAAATCATTTCTCACTTGCAGACTCTCTTAATGTCACACTGGGTTAAATATGTACACTTGGGTTTTAAGGGGTATTTATTATTTTCTTCTTTTTTTTTGGGTTGTATGGAAGCCCCAAACGCAATTTCATTGTTCTTGACAATGACAATAAATAAATAAATACTAAATACTAAATGTCAGCCAATGTAACAGACCATGTTCTAAAAGCTTGTCTGTCGCCACAAGACTCCTCTGCCTCCAAAGCCAGAGACGGTGAACCGGTTTCCCTTTAATTCGATATAAGTTTGTTTGTTAGTGCCAAAAGTCCGCCTTCTTATCTTACAAAACCTGAAACAAACGTGGAGAGACTCCACTGTACTCCGGGCTTGTTTGTAGGCTAGAGGAGTGGAACATTTTGTACCTTATGTCAAGGATAAAGACACTCTCACACTGCTGTGTTGGTGGCCATTTTGCTGACATTTACCATGACATTTGACATTCTCAGACTCTGTCGCCTTGCAATTCAACACAATGTAACAACCAAAGATTAGAAATTACCATAACAGTCACAAAACACAAATTTTTCCCTGCTGGAAACCGCACAGTGTGAAAATTTTTTAAAGATTTGATCTTTTTTTACATTTAAGAGCTTGGCCACAGTGAAAACACCGTTCCTAACAATGTGACATTACATGCTAATTCATGTTTTGTATTGCTGACTTGCACTTGTTTCCTAATCTCATTTTGTAACCTGTTATTTGCTGATATGTAATAACTCTATGAATGAGTTATACAGCTGCTGTATGAGCTGCTGTAACTTCTGTAGTTCTGACTTTTACACATCTAAAATAATATTGCTGAACAAAATTAAGTGCTATGCTGAATGAACATGTGGCACAGAGAGGAACGGTATGTCTGAGCAAGATAATCTGCCCTCCCAGGGGTTAATTATGCAAGAAAATGTACAAGTACTTTAATGTAATCCATCATCTATCCACAGAAACACGATGCCTTCAAAGCCTTCGATACAGACTACAAAAGTTTTAGAGAACTAATAAATACATAAGCCACGAAGAACAGCCATCAAATAAAAAACTTCTGTTATTTCAGAAAAAGTCTCCAGAAGAAGAAGGCACACTCATAAAGCCTTTTCACTGCTGCACAAGCATAATGACAATTTCCAGAGGAATTATCCACGAGTGAACAACAGCACAGATTGTTTGAAAATAGACCTCTCGGTAGCAAAAGCCCTTTAGTGTGATGTTTTACAGCTACAAAAAGACGGCGGTCTCAGGTGGTGTTCCCATCTTGTGAAAAACCAACATGTACTCCAGATCAAATGACAAAATATGTCATTTATAATTGCCCTGCGGAGACGTAAGTGTTTTCTGAGCCGATGCTGCTGGCAGGATGCCATCACTTGTCAGCACCTAAGAGAACTGCTAGAAATCATCTGTGTAAAACAAAAGTATCTGATCGGACACAGCTATGGCTGGAGTCTGGTTACTGCTGGGCGCAGAAACAACCTCCTCTGGGTTTAGGTAAAGTAAAGTACAATACACTCCTCCTGTCACTTTATCAGGTCTACCTATTTAACAGCATTAAAGCTAATAACTAATCAGCCAGTCAAATGGGAGGAACTCAGTACATGTAGGCATGGTTAGGATGACCTGCTGAAGTTCCAACTGAGAATAAGAATGAGGACGAAAGGTGATTGAAGTGACTTTGAAGGTGGCATGGCTGTTGGTGCCAGGTGGCCTCTGAGTCTCTGAGAAAATGCTCATCTACTTTCCGGCACAAATATCTCTGGTTTACAGAGAATGTTCAAAAACAAAAAAAATGAGAATATGCATTGGGCCACAACTCTCTGGGAGAAAAAAAGTAACTTCAGCAATGCTATGGTTAATATTAATATAGTACAACTGCTCCTCTTCAGATATTATTCTCCTGCTAGGTTAAAATTATTATCTAGAAATCAACACTGACAGTGTCTAACTCTTTAACAATTTAAAAAGCCTTCAACCTTTTCATAACACCTGCACTGATCAGCAGCCTTAGTCCCTTAAATGGAAACAAATGGATTTGCTGGACATTTAACTATTTTGTTTTTTGTTTTTTCCTCCAGGGAAGGTCTTATGCCACCAGGCTGTGCTTTTATTTATGAGTGCAGCCATTAGCTGAAAGCTTCTGATTAAAGACAGTGGATAAATTAATAAGGTGTGTTCCTGAATGCATTTGTGTAATAAAAATCACACAGCAAAGAATATTTGCCTGGTGTAAAACACAGCTTTCAGTAATACATTGTTATTTTTTTAAAAAAAGAAAGATGCTTGAGTCTAATGAGTCACACGCCAATCAAGCATGTTACTGTACTGCTGGAGACCACAGTTCATAGACTTATAACGTGAGTCACACATCTTTCTCTAACGTTACAGGATTTTGTGTAGTTGCAGATCAGAAAATATCAAAATTAATGTTTTTTAACAATCGCATAATTTGACCTGTTATTGTGTGACCAGATCACAACAAAGTAAATGTGATGGAAACAATATGTTTTGTGGGCCTCTGTGGGAAAGAGCTAAGAGGAAGTGTGAAAAGTCTGTATCTCAAATAAAAACACACACACACACACAAATTAGGTGCTAATCATACAGAAAATATACATTATCAAATTGCTCCCTTGCTAAGAAAAAACAAATAACATAAATGCATTACATTTTTATTCTGTTTTTTCTGCAAAGGTTCAGGCAAGTCCTGAGGAGTCAGCTGAATGGGAAGAACAACATCTGTGCCATTGGGGGGCAGGGATAGCTCAGTAGGTAAAGTGGTCGCCCCATGATCGGAAGGTCGGCGGTTCGAATCCACTTAACGGCTACCCTGAGGTACCCCTGAGCAAGGTACCGTCCCTACACACTGCTCCCCGGGCGCCTGCTTAGTGGGCTGCCCACTGCTTCACTGAGTGAATGGGTCAAATGCAGAGAAAAACAAGTAATTTCCCCATGGGGATCAATAAAGTATCCATCATCATCATCATCAAACACCTACGCCCTGCTGGTGATCAGGTACCCTGCTGGGATATTAAGCTGCCTAAAGGAGGAGATAGAAACCACTGACATCAGGCAAGATATGCATGGAGGATTTCACCCTAAATCCAGCACCGTGAGACTGTACACTAAGCAAAATGCAGGAGGCTCAAGACCAGTGAGTGTCAGAACCACTGTACAGGATGAGGCAGCAGAGGTCCATGAGTACATCATGAAGATGGCCACAGCTGACCACATGTTTGGTGAATACCTCAGGCAGAAGAAGCCCGAAAAAGTGAGGAGCAAGGAGAAGAGCCATCACGGAAGGACAGGTCCCAGAAGTCATACCAGTATTTGGGCAAAGTTGGACTGAAAGACAGCACAGAGGCACTAATCATGGAGGCACATGAACAAGCTCTGAGCACAAGGTCCATAGAGGCTGGGGTCTACCACACCAGACAAGACTCCAGGTGCAGGCTGTGTAAAGATGCCCCTGAGACAATGCAGCACATAACAGGAGGATGCAAGATGCTAGCAGGAAGGGCATACATGGAACTCCATGGCCAAGTGGTGTAACCAACCATGAATGACAGCAACATCAGGAAGAAGGAACACGAGAAGCTGGAGAAGTACCAAGAGCTCCGAGAAGAACTTGAGAAGATATGGAGGGTGAAGGCAGCAGTGGTAATCGAAGTGCTAGGTCCAGTGACCCCCAAGCTAGGGGAGGTGAGGAACAGCATCGGAGATCTCTGTCCAGAAGAGCGTAGCCCTAAGAACAGCTAAGATACTGTGCAGGACTTTCAAGCTCCTAGGTCTTTGGTAGAGGACCCGAGCTTGAAGGATAGACCGCCTACAGGAGCGAGATAAATTGATAGATATTAGATTAGTTGCTAAAGCCTTTGGACCACTACTCTTACAACACCCAACACCATTCATTAGATGTGACCATTTCATTTCATCAGATTCCTTAAAATGTAACATTTTATTTTTAAATAAATAAAACAAAAAAAGTACAAAATTACATGGAAACTTTTATTCCTATAGTAACAAACTTTAAATGTTATGGTTTCCTGCGGGACCCTGTGTCTCACCTTTCACTGTACCAACTCACTTAACAGTTCTTGGAAGTGCCTCTGCCAGAGACAAGGACATTTATTCACTAATCATTAATATTTTGTTTTTAAAAAAACCCTCACACTCCTATGTGCTGTTAAAAAAATTTTTCTCAGCAAGCTCTGTGCTCCTTTCAGGGGTTGAGAAAAACACATTGCTAAATGTTAGAGAAGGATTTGCTCGCCTTTGTCCTCTCCAAAACACTCTTACACTCTTATATACAATATAAGAAATATATTTTATATATGCAGTCACATTAAATGTTCCTTTACTTTCTATTTTGTCCAGTAGTCATTTTCTTGTGTGTGTGTTTAGTAAGCTGCAAAGTGCTGAAAGGCATAGAACAAAGTACTGTGTGAATGGGTGAATGAAGCTTGTAGTAAAAAGTGCTTTGGGGCCTCATTTAAAGGACAAAGCAGTGTGTAAGTACCAGTCCATTTACCATGTGGACTTTTGCACACAAGATCCAATCAAAATGACGGACACTGTATGAACACACAGGACTAAGGGTATAAAAATGCTGTGCAGTCCCTCATTAGCAGCCTGTTATGGCGTTATGAGGTCTTTTTGCTCTTAAGTTGTTTAAGTGTTAAGTTGTAAAAAACAATAAAACCATAACATTCATTCTTACGACTCATATTTTCTCCTAGCCAACCTTGTTTTGACAGAATCGAGCGCAGATGGAATTATAATGTAAATCACCTTTGATAAGATATCTAAAACTTGAAGAGGCACAGTCTGCGTTCTCTCTCTCTTTTCCTGCTCCTGTCTTTGTGTTTGAGAGCCTAATGCAAATGCCAATGAGGGGAAATGATGTGCGCAGTGATTACTTTTGTGTTTTCAAGTTAGCACTGACATAATCACGCACTAACCCTTCATCATCCAGTGTTCCCTCTTTTCTGTGTACCAATTAGTTACCAACAAGTGCCTTTGAAATGCAGTTTAAAGCACAGCTGATTTTCCATCTATACGCCAGTGTCCCAGCAGGCTTAGCTGCAGAACAAATACTGATTATTTCTCTCCACAATGCTACACTAGACATAAACTGAAAGACAAAGACAATCTCGCAGACAGTTTACTGATGTTGTGTGCGCTGTTGTCTTGGAGACAGCCCCTTTGGTATTTACATCCCTGATGTCAGAAGATTTGCGGTTGGAAATGGGAAATGAATGGAGGCAATAGATGGCCTTATTTTATTGAATACACAAAAGCTTATGGCAAAGGATTGCTTAAAAAATTTGGCACTTACTATGGGGCACTGTCCAGTGTAATGATTACACTAAAGGCCACGTAATTGCTGGCTGTATGCATGCGGTTTATATCAATTTAATGATACCGAATCGAATCGGCTTAGACAACTGCAGCTCAGTGCAGCAGCTGATTATTTTGCCCTCCTGTTGGTTAATTCCGTTATAGAGGTCTGCCAAACAGCTTTCTGCTCTGGGCACGATGCTCAAACATCTGATACATCTCTCTTATGGGGGAGTGGAGACCATTTTTAACAGGGAATGTTTTTCTACAATCAGCAACAAGTTTGAGTGGAAAGGAGTGACGACTCTCTCGAAATCATCTGGTATTTCAAGCTGTGACGGGGGGAAAAAAAGACTCTCAAACAGCCACACTAACAGCTCTGTGAGGCCTTGATGCTCAGTATGAAGAGAGCCAATCTGATGTCCAGATAATCCAAAGAGATGGATGAATTTTATTGAACATTTAATCTGATGCGGCTGCTCAAAAAGACCTTTAAATAGCATTCAAAGGAAAAAAATTATGATTGGTTCAGGACCTCGAAGCTTCGATCAGTTGATAGTTTTACGCTTCCATCTGGCAAATTTAAACTATGTCTTTCAATTTCGATTGCTTAAGCCTGCCAACAGTTACTGCTGCACCTGCAAGCTGCTTTGCAACCCATACTGTCTTTTGATCCATGTTGCATGTCAATTGAGGTGGTAATATAACTTCTATATATAAAATATATCTGTGCCAGATATTTGTTAGCAGGAGGTCCAACCTGGTACTAGCAAAGAGTACCTAATAAAGTGGCTCGTGAGTGCATAGTAATAATGAATCAGCAGCTGTTTTGCTGGAGGTATCACTTCAAAGAATCAAATTAAATAAAACTGAATTAATTTGAATTTCTAAAACACATGAACACAAGTGATGACCTGTTTATATAGTAAGGTTTACAGAACTTGACACAGTAGCACTCAATCAAGTATCCTTTTTGCAATTTTTTAATGCTTACATCCATTTACGTATATATATCAGCTTAAATGAATGAAGATACTATATTATACACTATATGGGCAAAAATATCAGGCCTCCTAGATGTTCCACTACCAACTCTAAGCAGTATAATTGCAAAGTGGAAGCTTTAGGAACCACAGCAACTCAGTGATGAAGTGGCAGATCACATAAATGTACAGTGTGTAATGGAGTGCTGATGAGCATAGTTGTCAACATAAACTATAGAACTTCAAACCTCCTCTTGCATTAACGTCAGCACAAAGACTCTGCACGTCAAGGGAGCTTCAAGGCATGAGTTTCCATAGCCGAGCATCTCCTGTAGGTGTAATGTGTAGGTGGCCCGGCACTTTTGCCCATATGTTGTATGTAATCATTTTCTCCGTTCACTAGTTTAAATTACATGCTATAATGGAACATACATATAAAGAAAGGGGGCTGCTTCAGATGTGTGTCATGTTTACACATTTTCAACTTTTCACGTGTCATATTATGTTGCAATGCACATAAAAGAAAATGGTTAGGATGAGGCCTGAGGTGTCATTAGTTGTCACCGTATGGGAAGGGAAAAAGCTGATAAAATTGTTGCCTTTTCATGTCACCGGGCTGGGTTAAAACGTTCAGTGTTCCTTTTCTCATTTGTAAAGATATTAAATCCCGAACTTGAATTTCCTCTCAGTCCTGTATATATGACATGTCTTAATTATCACATGGCTCTGGCTGGATGGTGAAGAGGTTTGGAATCTCTTTCCTGTTCTGGTTCATTTCCTTTGTTGATACCATCCCTTCAGGACAGCTACACCATAGTAACCATGGCTCCAAATTTCTAAATCACCCTCAGCTGTATTTGTCACTCTTTCATCACATCTGTTATTCTTCACTTCTTTCCACTGCAATTTCCCTTGGCTACAGTCTTGTGCCCCCCACTGGCATGTGAATACAGGCTGCAACCTTGACTTTGCAGTGCTTTTGATGAAGATCCTTGAACATTTTCACTATTTGAATGACATGTAAATTTTATTCTGTGCCCTTTTTTTTCTCCAACAACCTGCGGATGAGAAAAGTGCATTTAATGGTAATTTTTCTTCATACACATGCACAACAAATAAGTAAATTAAAGACTAATAACTGAGTAACTGGTCGCACTGGTAAAATCACAGAACACCGCTTTTTCAATAGGTAATCTGCAATTTGAGAGTGTGTTAAAATAAATTGTAAAGAGAATAATCGGTTAGATGGTAACACTTTCTAATAAGAGTACAATTATATACTCAAGTAGCGCCAAACTAATGCATGACTCGTGCTAAAGTATGATTTAATGATTTCCTGTTGCTTACCATTAGCATATAAAAAAAGTCTCCATATCTATTTGTGAATGTTTCACACCTCAAAGGTCATCAGTTATGAGACATTAATTTACACTCAATTCACACAAGTTGGTAAGCAACAACAGTATGTATTTGTCAAAGACTGTATATAAAAGATGGATGGGTGCGGCTACCATGACATCATTAATTGGGTTTCTTGGCTTCCTTGCATTTTGAAGCCTCATTTTTAGGGTTTGAGCCACTGCCATGTTGCTCCATATTGTTGTTGTTTTTTTTTTTGGGGGGGGGGGGGGGGGGGGGGGGGGGGGTTTAAGTAAAAAGACACAGCTCACCTTAAATTAATCTCGATCAGCCATTCCAGAAGCCAATAAAGCTGCAGCCCCCTTAAAAACCAGAAAGACCCCACAGGGCCCTACCAAATCATAAATCTTCACTCTAATCAAAATACGATGGAAAGTCATGTGTTTTCTTGACAATTTTATTCAAAAAACACAGAAATTACAGGCTGTTGGCTATGAATTGCAGATGCTACCCAGTCATATTCAAAGTGGTAAAGCCAACCTGTGACCCGCCTGCCACAGCAACACAAACTTCAATACAAGAGCAATACATTTAGGTTGGAGTAATGAGTAATATCAAAAATGAACCACCTCCTATTGCCAGTTTTAATGATTTTTTTTATATAAATCCAGTGAGGAAGTTCAAAAATGAATTTCTCTTATTACATCGGCCCACCTGCAGTACCTTTGTGTCCCCAAATACCTTCTAGAGCATTTCTATGCCATGAAAAATGCTCTAAAAGGAACTACAGCACAAACATAGTCAAGAGGTCCATTTCAGTGTGATTAATTAGTGGAGATGAGGCCGAGAGACAGACAGCTATCAGCCACGATTGCCCGTGTCAGCACACATACCAGTCATATTGATAAATTAAACTTTAAGCTTTGATGGTGCATGTTGTACTTGGCTGTAAACATGCTGCAACATGGATGTAGATGGAGTTTAATTCACCTTTAGAGCCAGCCTCATGTGGCCATTAGAGGAACTGCAACATATGGGACTTCTGCAGCTTCAGTTTTAGGGCAGATGAATGTATGTTTTTATAGAAGAGTCATGTTTTTAATCAAATTCAAGATATACACAGTAACATAAATAAACTGGGATGTTGAGAAGCTAACATGCTCACGTGTCAGTCCACATTTGAGGTAACAGTGAATCATTTTTTAATGGATGATCTAAATTTGCACTTCACATTTGTTAATGGCTAGAAAATTAATGACACATCTTAGATTAATCATCATCATGATGAGTCAATCATTACTTAAGCATTACTGAGTATATGATATTGAATGGTTCATAGAAAATAACAATAACAACAACAACAACAACAACAATAATAATAATAATAATAATAATAACAATAATAATAATAATACTGATTAGAATGATTTTACAAGAAATTTAGGTTTTGAAATTAGTCAGTAGTTTAAAAAAAACATCACAGGTCAAGTGATTCTCAGTAAATTGGAATAACCATAAGAACGCAAACTGGCTTTGGTGACACACACTTTCAAAAAATATGAATTTGATGACTGACTGGAAAAACTTTTCTGACCTTCTAATCTGTGCAAATATTCATATAAATATATAACAAAACACAAATTTTCTGTAGGTATGGGGCAGCTTGTATGTAAGCCTATTTTTCTAGCTCTGTGATGCTTTTTGAAAAGTGTTACTTTTCTTTGGCTTTGACTTAGATCTGCTGAATCTTTATAACCACAGACCGAGGGCCACAGGGGATCGGGAAGCCAACATGCGTTGGCCGAAAGGCGGGGACATAGCGAGGTCGTCTGTCCCTCATAGAGAACACTCCAGTCATTACTCGAAAAAGTAATCCCGTTACAAACCCCGACCAACAGGACTGAGTATCAAACCGAAGCGCATCGCTATTGGACGCAGTGAGGGTTGGACTCGAGCACCCCGTTTGCTGTTATTCAAACGCAGGGAGCGCGTGCGGCCAGTCGCTCCTCGTTGCGCGTTGGATATGGATCAGGACTCTGCGCGCTTCCCCACTGTCTCCCGCGGACAGGCTGCACTCTGCGGCGCATAAAAGGTTTCCAAATGAACCGCCGCCCTCCCGGCTCCTCCGGCGTGCAATGGCTTAACCGGAGAGACATGAATGTTCGGACGGATGACAGCGTCACTCTGTGCCAAAGGGCTCTCCAAATCGTTACGGAACTTTGTCTCGCGGGACACGTAGACCGGGAGAAATGTTCGGATATATTCCCCCTTGAGAGCAACATACCAGGTAAAGGACACGCAGGTAAATAGAATAAAGTCATTATTTTATTCTCCCCAATTCCCTTAATTAATCACTTCTTTCTCTAAAGTCATGGCGCCCAGTACTCGCAGAGTTTCGAGGGGGAATGGATGAACTAATCACCAACTAGTTAAAAGTTTATTAGTCCACTATTATCCTTATTTTTACTGCGTTTTTTTAAAAACGAAAAATGTTCTGAAAGTGTCTACCTGTTACGCATCTCAGTCCACACTGAGTGAAACAGCAACAGGTGGGAAACAGACCGAGAGGACGAAATGATTCTCCTCCCTTCAGCTATGTTTCCTTTGTAAATTTGCAGTCTGTGAAATTTCACTCTAGTGCCAGCTTGATTGAAAATCTGAATTTTTAAGCTGAATTAAGCTTCCTTGCATACTGTTGCACAGCGGGTGCAAACTTTGCTTTTAAATAGAAGCCAGAAGGGGAGATGTGGTGCCAGATGTTTTTCTTTTCGTGCTGTTTTCCTGATGCTGTGTCTCCTCACTAAACTGTGGTTTTATGACCTTTATATGATCTTTCTATATCAAACAGGTGCATTTGCTGCCCCCTCTTTCTTACAGCTTGCTTTCTCTCCCTTTTTCTCCTTCTCCCTTGCATGTTTGTTGGTCATATTTTGTCCTTCGCCTGCTTCTCTCCTCCTTTCTATGTGTCACCTGTCTTTGTCCTTTGGTTGAATGTAGACATCTCTATTAGTCTCCTTGCTGTGGTCGTGGGTTTCTGTGGCCTCGCCCTGTTGGTAGTCTCTCTCTTTGTCTTTTGGAAGCTGTGTTGGCCCATCTGGAGGAGCAAGGCTCTGTCAGCCCACGCTGAAAATGTGCTCCGTGGGGGTTTCCCCGAGGCACCCCCACCCAACTCCCCCCCGGTTACTGAGTTTAAAGTGGCGGAGGTGGAAAAGAAACAGCCGCCTGAAGTGAAGGTGAATGGACGGAGCTCAGTCAAGCTACTGGAGGCAGCCATGAAGATCAGCCAAACGTCTCCAGACATCCCTGCCGAGGTCCAGACAGCTCTGAGGGAGAAGCTCAGCCAGCAGGCTAAAATCCAGAGGCAGACCACCGAGCCAACCTCCTCCTCCAGGTACTGTCACATGAACCAGTCCCTAGTCTGCTTCTGCACTCAGGCCACTTGTGCTTACAACTAAGTGTAGCATATTAAAGATCTCTTTTGTTTTGTCCATCTCCCCACCCATGTTACAAGAAACACATTTAAAAAAACAAAAACTCACATAGAGCACAAACTGTCCTGACAGTTCGTGACAGGGCTGCTGCTGCTGTCCTCGAGGTAGTGTGGCACATGTCAGTGACTGGTTGGTGACCTTGAATAGCTGCTGCTGCTGTTGTACATCACAAAAATGAGATTCTGCAGCATTTCTGACACATCTCCTTGCTGCACTTTGAACCCTATAATCACTTGTACATGTGAGTCAAGCTGCTCTGGTAAAGACCTCAGTCATTAAACAATCAACTCTTTCTTCTCTTTGTTTTCCAGTACTGTGTTTAAACTAGAAGGTCCATAATTAGCATGGCTGTGGGGTGGGAGCTGTCATGGTGGAAGGTTGGGTTTTTGTCAGACGCACCAGGCAGCTGTGCTCAGTTTCTCGGAGGAAGCTGGTATTGACATGCACTTTGATTTGTTGTTAGGGCTTGTTAATTAAATGATATTGTGGCGTAGGCCTCCATGAATTATACACCCACCAGTTATGCAGATAGGACAGGTTAAAGATTACAAGACCTACCTTCTCAATTCCTCCGCCTACTTTTTTGACAGCAAAAGCTAAAAGAAGCCTAAAGCAAAACTAATGTTTTAGAGTTAATCGTGGCTTAAAAGAAAAGCCTAGCAGCATATACCATAATCAGGTTATAACACCAGAAAAACTAGTAGATATAGTCTTGGAAAACCAGGAAATCTAACTGCTGACATCTGCAAACATGGAAACCCAACAGTCCAAAACTGGGATTTTATTTCAGTGTCACAAAGAAAAGAAACAAATCCTCAGAGCTGAAAAGCTGGAACCAAAAAATAGAAAACAATTTGACATTTGAAACAATGACTAATTATTAAAATTATTCTAAGAATTTATGACTAACTTGGTTCAGCGTCCACAATTAACATTTGCCAAGCACCAAAAGCATTTTTAGTTTGGAGATTCAGTCTTAGAAACCTTCCCTTCATACTGGCAGGTAAATGTTTAAACTAAAATAGTCACATAATAGAAACTCTACAGAGTTTCCACCGTGTTTCGGTGACCTTTACAGACACACTTTTTTCTGTCCTCAGCTGTCGTTGTTAAAATTTGACATCCACATTATGCAAAGACCATCACCAACTCTTCCTCTGATTGACTCTGACCCTGACATTTATGTGTAACTGTGCATCTGTAACCAAGCCAAACAGTGGCAGAGCACAGGTGAAACTTTGTGGAACAAGGGTGGAAATGCAAAACAGAGGGATGAAGTTTAAGTCAATCATATATGTTTCATTTTCAACTATACTCATTAGTAAAGACAATTTTTAAAAACAATTTTCCATATTTTGCTTTGGCCTCTTTGTGTCAAGACAGCACACAGAGTTAAAAACTGAGAAATTGAATTGCAATTCTTCAAATGACCACTAGAGACCCGTTCCAAAAGCGAGTCCGTCCCCAAAATAACAAAATACACCCTGTTACAGAAATGTTTTCGTCACTGCAAATGCTTTTTCTCCCCCATAACTATACAGAGGGGCGTGAAGGCCCTAGCATGATTAGTGGTCAAAGAAAGAGAAAAAGGTATACTGGGGACAAACAGAGTCAATTCCGCTATATTTGGTGTGCAGTGAAAAATGATCAATATGCTTTTTGTGACATTTTTGTTGGGTTGTTTTCTAATGTGAAATATGTGCCATGGCTCCAAACAGTAGGAAGTTTGTGCCTCAGTTTTCACAAGTGGAATTTTAGTATTGAATGGTATTTAATAAGCCAATAAGTGTACAGTTTATATGTAGCATGCTTCGAGTTAGCTGATAACCTAGCCGTCTACTTTTTATTAGAGATGGCACGATACCACTTTTTTATGTCCGATACCGATACCGATATCATAAATTTGGATATCTGCCGATACCGATATGAATCCGATATAGTGTTTTTTAATCAACAAAACTGTTTTTTAAATATCTTGCTGCATTTTGTATAAGTTCATACTCAAGTTTAAAACAACAACTACACTAAAGCTATTCTGTTATACCTATATGCAAAAAAAAAAATATTTCATAGTTCAGCAATACTGATCAATCTAATAAACTTAAACCTACACCATCCTCCCTATTCTGGTATTTTAAAGAGTACTTAGCGTAAATATTAAGCAACCTAACTAATAGGGTTCCAACTCCCAGCAACAAGAAAAAGAAATAAATAAAAAATAGGGAACCACCCCTCACGCTCCACCTCATGATGCTTAATCGACGTAATCAACCTTAATTTGATGCAGTGTGAAAAAAAATGCACAGAAATCAATTATTTTTCAAGAAATATTAAATAGATTCAACATCTTTCTTCAACAAAATTGCAGACTGCACAGATGGTACCTTCCCAAAGGAAAAAGTACTATAGCTTACTAGGGTATATATATTAGACTTAATAGTCACTATATACAGTAATTGACTTCTATTCATTTTACATCAAATTAAAACTTTGTGTGTCAGATAATTATTTATTAAAAGCTAGACATTTTAAATGAGAATAAGAAAGAAAAGTATGTCTTTGTGCCCCCTTTTCCCTGTTAATGCCCTATCGGCCCCCCTGGCTAAACTTTGCTAGATCCGCCCCTGCACAGTTACCAGCCGTCAGCTACGTAGAAAAAGATCCTCGAGTAGAAAGTAATATTAAATAAATTCTAACAACAGCTTATCAAACTTAAACGTGCTGCTGTTGTTTAGCCGCTGGTTTCCTCTTTCTGGTGCAAAGTGGGCCAAAAACAAACCAGAGAGACGGAGTCGCGACAGAAAAGCCGATCAGCTGATCATTAAGCAGTTTCATGATTGAAGTAGCAGCAAGAAGAGGCAGTCGCTTGTTAAGCTTAACGCAGGAATGCTTTACAAACATTCAGAGATGGACTTACACACTTGCTTTACTTCTCTCGGGATAACTTTGTCGGAGATGAAATGCCGGGTTGCTAGCGAAGCTCCAAATGCTATCCAGACCACCGACAGGTCCCGCATGCCACAGCCGCTCTATCACGTGATGCATACTGCTCCGACGTGCTAACGTTCTGAGGTGAGTTACGGCGTGTTGCAAGTTTTGTGAGGTGCTTTCGTGATATTTAATGGATCGGATTACATTTTTTATTTTTCTCCGATATCCGATCCAGTAATTTAGGTCAGTATCGGACCGATACCGATACGTAATATCGGATCGGTCCATCTCTACTTTTTATAAGTTCACTTCTGGCTTCAAAGAAACAAAATGATGGTAGCCAAAATTCTAACTGACATTATAGTGTTTGGTTTCTAGACAACTAATGAGACACAAAATATAACTTTTATCTATTGTGTGACAAACCATACACTGCAAAAGTTTGGAGTCCGAAGGTTGTTAAACTTTTTCAGGGTATTGTAGATGTTTGTAACTTTAACACTTAGGAAAACAGAGAAAGAGGAAGACAAAGGAAGATGTCAATAAGCCCATATGGATTGAGTGTGTGTTGGGGGATTCAAAGAGAGATAAAGGTTGACAATACACAAAAATCATAAAGGAGAAAACAAATCTTGCTAATCAATGTTCAGTTGGTAAATCAGGCACACTTTCCTTTTCCTCTGAGATTTGTGCTGGCGATGTTCCCCCTCTGTGCTGTTTACAATATTTCAGTGTAGTATTTAATCTTCAGCTGTGCTTCCTGTGCCACGGTTGTCAGGCTGCTGTGATTGTCTTACGGTCAGAGAGGAGGAGGGCCAGTTGCTAGGTGACAAGATCGGCGAGTCAAAGACAGACGTGGTTTTCTCAAAAGATGTCAACTTCACTGAAATTTGCAGCATTCAGGTAATTGGAATGAGGGCTCAAATCTGAGTGCTGGAGATGTGTTTTCATTTCCCCAAACCAACGCCAGTAGTGGCAAAAATCAATTTGTCACTTTGATCACTGGTGATTTAATATCACCTGTTACCATATGGATGATAAAACCAGCTATTTTCAGCTAGGGAGTTTGCTGGGATTTAAAATATGCAATATAGGGCGCTGCTTTATAGGCTGAGAGCGCCTGGCCTGGGTTCAAGTCTGACCTGCGGCCCTTTGCCACATGCCTTCCTCTCGCTCTGCCCCCGCTTTCCTGTCCTTTCCTCACTGTGTCTGTCAAATAAAGCTGGAAAAACTGATCATCTGTCTAAAACAAGCCCCCTTTAAGCAAACCTCTGATTGGCTGCTCCTCATATACAAAACAAACTTTAAACTGCAGGTGGGTGGGGCTTCTGCTCCAGAGCAAGACCGGGTCACAGACTTGATATGAGCATCAAAAGATGCTAGCACATGAGTCATACATGGAAAGCCATAACCAAGTCGCTGAACATCTGTGCCGAGCATGGCCTAGAAGTATCAAGCGCAACGCCCCCAGGGTAGTTTGAAAATGGCCAAGCTAAGATCCTGTTTGACTTCGAGATACAAACAGACAAACTGGTGACTGTGGCGGCCCTCTACTGTGTCCGCTACCAACCAGACACAGTAACGGTTGACAAGCAGAGGAAGCAATATAAACACGAGTAACACAAGAAGCTTGAGAATACCAAGGGTTGAAAGAGGAGGTAGAGAAGATGAGGAGCTCGAAGGATAAAGACCGCCCACAGGGGGATTTAAAAAAACAAAGCATATATATCTCTGGACAATATTTAGACTATCGCCATTTTGGTTCCTAGTTAATTATGCACTATTGTGAGCATCTGGTGGTAGTTTATTAAACATTTAAAGGTTTCTACACTAGATATTGTTTTTAGACTTTTTCCTGAATAGTAATAAAAACAATAACCAGCTTTTATTTGTGTGGTATTTTGCTCTGATAAACCTTTTGTTCCATAAAAAAGCTGCTCTTCCATGACGCCAAACACACGACAAATGAGACATTTACCTGATGCTCTGTGATGCTCCTTTCAACAGGCACAATTCATTCAGGCGCCACCTGCCTCGTCAGAAGAATGTCACCAGTGTTGACTTCACCATGGACACAGTGCCTCTCCGCCAGTCCTCTACTGTCAGCATTGGAAGAATAAAACCTGAACTCTACAAGCAGAAGTCTGTGGACTCAGAAGAGGCCAAAGAGCCCGTGGAGACTTGTGGAAAGCTAAGCTTTTCGCTTCGTTACGACTACGAGGAGCAGGCTTTGGTGGTGAGGATCCTGAAAGCTTTGGATCTGCCTGCCAAAGACTTCACAGGCACCTCTGACCCATATGTGAAGATCTACTTGCTACCCGAGAGAAAGAAGAAGTTCCAGACTCGAGTTCATCGCAAGAATCTAAACCCCACATTTGACGAGACCTTCTGTTTCCCCGTAGTATACGATGAGCTTTGCAACCGCAAGCTCCATTTCAGCGTCTACGACTTTGACCGATTCACCAGCCACGATATGATTGGGGAGGTGGTTGTGGACAACCTCTTTGAACTCTCTGATCTTTCCAGGGAGGCGGTTGTTTGGAAGGATATTCATGCAGCAACCACAGTGAGTTGGTGTTCACACTAAGACACTGCCAAATCCTCGCATATGTGTATGTTGTTGCTATTTAAGAAATGTTGCACCAGGCCTCTGTGCTGTTACCGTGGTAGTAGTGAATGGGATTTTATACTGTTGTCAGAAATGTCTAATCAAAAAATATTATGGCAGATGCAATGCATTGCATAATTCAAATGCTTTGGGAAATGGATTTCAACAGCCAAACACCCACACAGCATTTTCCAGAAAATGCTGGGTATTCTGCAGATGTAATTATAGAAACAGAGTAAAAAATATCCAAGACCACATTTATGCAGTGACTAAAACTCTACAGGTAAACAAAAAGTGTTTGCAGGCTTTGCAGCATACTGCAGATAGCCTGTCCTCATATGAACTCTTTTCTAAAGATTTGTGGTTATTTAGCCCCCGAATGCATTTACTCCAGCATAACCACTTATCACAATTTGCTCAAGAGGCTGGGCTTTATTAATGAATGTGTTCCTGGTGAGAAACACTGAGCCTTTGCTTTCAGGTTCACTTTAGTGTCTGTGGGCTAAATTAGCAGCAACAGAAGAACAATAAATTTTGTTTTGCATAAAGAATTGTTTAACTGGCTATTCTCTCGCTTCCTTAATATATTATAATTTTTATATTGATGCTTTCTAAAAGCACAGGCATTAAGAGCTGATAAAATTTGTTTACTTAAAACCACATTTGTTGCATCAATTAAATTTTACCCTTACCTATGAGAACTGCATGGAGACTGTGCAAGAGAAAACTGCAGTCGGGTGTGATTTCAGTGCTCATTACATTCAACTCCAGAGGAATGCTACACTATCATAGACTCATAAGACATCACTTTAAAATAAACGGACTAATGTAACTCTATAGACAACTTCATATAGAGTTTGGTAATATAAATGGCATGGAGAAAGTTTATATTTATATTTTTCCTCCTGTGCACATCTCATCATAGTCACTTGGATTGTGGGATTTCTTTTTTTATATTCCTATTTCTGTGTTGACACAACCAAAGGCAGCTTGGTAACTTTGGACCTGTACTAATCTTAAGGTATTTATCTGACAATTTTTATGGCACAAGTAGTATTTATAAACATGTGTGGTTATAAGGTATTGTCTAACTTCAACTCCCTTCCTATTGGTTTCTCTTAACTTTTCTGCAAGCACTTGCCAACTGTTCTCCAACCGGTGCACAAACTGTGAAAAGTGCAGCTTGCTGAAACCAAAACATATGGGAAAACATAGGTGAAATGTTTACTTTCACAATTTCACTACAACTTGGAGAGTAGTTGCTGAGCGTTCGCAGATGAGTTTATCATGTAAACTATGGGCAGCTGCAACGCCTCGCTAACAACCATAGCAATCTCAGTGAGGTTTTGAGTGTAGCACCTTATACCTCTTTGTGATCAATCTTGGGGAACACACGTTTCCCCTTATTTCAAGATGTTTACAGACCAGTCTGTAGGTCTGTGTGAGAGAGGCTTACAATAATTGAACATTCAAGCCAAACTCCAATGTTAATTCAATAGTAAGATGTAGCGTACGGGATTTCACTGGCTATAAATGTGTAGTTGCAGAGAGTTGTCTAGATTACACAATTAACAACTATGATGTTAAATTTCAGCAGAAAAAACAGTCTACACTTCTCTTTTTAGTAGTTATAGATAATGTCATTAACAATTACCAATGTAACCTAATTCATTGTGTAAACTATGACAGAATAAACAAACAAACTTAATTTTAAGAATCTCTACAAACTAACAATTAAATGAGCTGCAAAATCATGTTCTTACGTTTTGAAATCACAACATACGCTATTGGTATTCGTTTTGCTAGCAAACAAATTGAGCCAACAACAAACTCAACTACAATGAATCAAATAATATTGCATATACAATAGTGATTTAAAAAACATGCTAACAGGTCTATAAAGCCATAATGATAAGATCATTTAGATGTTTAGCAGCTATACATTTTGCAGTCTTGATTATCTTAGTTTATGCTAGTATGCTAACATTTGCTAAATAAACTGTATTGTTTATTACCAACAACAGTTGACAGATTTGTGAATGACTTTCATTTCATTGATACTTGGTCATAAACCGAAGTTTCTGAATAATTGAAATATTGGCCTGATGATGATGATGAAGTCTAATACAAAGAAGATGTTATAATTTTGATCTTGTGGTTTCTCAAGTCATTGCAAAACATGATAGTTTAATGCGTCTATCTGTTTAAAAAAGATACTTTCCCATCAATTACCAATAAAAAAGTTCATTCTAACGATTAATATAGTGACATATCACGCTATGTATGATTTAACCTCTCCTGGCTATGATTGCCTGTATTACAACCACCAAAGTATTGTTGAGATGGTTTTCTTAGGACTGTTACCAAAGCCTGGAAACCATACATTAGTACTATTTACTACTAGATTAATGATTTACGGTTATTGGATGAAGAAACAGTAACAAATCTGAACAGTTAATTGTTAGTTAAGTTTACCGCCATAAAGAATTGAAGGACTGAGATAAATGTCAAATAGCCTGCAGAGCCATGCTAATTAAACTCTCACTATCAGCTCAATGCATATGACCTCTTTTAAAAACTGACCTGTTTGCTCCTTTGCTTTGGCATTTTGATTCACAGAATGTGGCAAATCATTTAAATTTGGTTCAATACATTCTGCTCTCTTTTCTTTTTATGCCCTCCAGGAGAGTATCGATTTGGGAGAGATCATGTACTCGTTGTGCTACCTCCCCACAGCAGGGAGAATGACCCTAACAGTCATCAAATGCAGAAACCTCAAAGCCATGGACATCACAGGCTCCTCAGGTAATCAAATAGCAAAATAGTCTTCACATCAAAAGCAAAACTTAGGAATTAATTAAATATAGTTAAGCTGAGAGAGCAAAAAGAAATAGGGACGATATATATCCTTTATTTTTCCAGGTAAAAGTCTCTTTTATAAAATATTCTGAGAACATAGGACACATTGGTTGTGGTTTTTAGAAATAGAGTCACACACATAAGAAGAAACTAGCCCAAGCAGTGATTTATTTGCAAAAACCAATCCACGGGAAGGTCTGGGATATACAGAGCCGGTCACTTAGCAGCAGCATACAGAAGAGAGTGATGTACAAGTTTTCCAAGGTCTGTAATAAATGTAAAGAACAATGATAAATGGCATCCAGCCTCTTTAAGTATTAGCCAGGTGTGTTCATAATGAGAAGTTCCCCTGTAGGTCGCCTGACTTAGAGCACAATAAAAAATGCATTCCTGAAAAGAAACCTAATTAATTTATTTTTTATCTTGGACACAGGATTTTCAATATAAAGTTTAAATGAGAAAATTCTGATCGATAATGATACCTGAATACAAGTTTCAGCCCTTTGATTATTTATGAATAAAATGAACTTAGATTTGTCTGCATTTAACAGAAACTTATGTAAAGTTAAATGATACTAAGCATCATAATAGGCAAACTACTGAAATCTGAGGGTTTTTACAACTGAAAAACACAAACAACAGCAGATTGTATCATCTGCATAAAAATGGGAGGAGGCATTTGATAAATCATTGACAGAGAAGAGTAGTGGGCCCAATATGGAGCCCCGAGGAGCACCGAGGGATGCCAGGAGAAAAACCAGAAAGGCAAAAACAATGCACAAGAAACTGAAACAAAGAGGCTAATGAAGTTTAATGTCAGAAGCCATGAAAGCTTTTGACACAATTGCAAATTATTTCATATATTTGTCTCTCAGATCCATATGTGAAGGTCTACTTGATGTGTGATGGACGGAGGTTAAAGAAACGAAAAACAACAATTAAGAAAAGCACACTTAATCCGGTGTACAACGAGGCTATCATCTTCGATATTCCCCCGGAGAATGTGGAACAAGTCAGTCTGTCCATCATGGTCATGGATTATGATCGGTGAGTTAAATACTCACTAAATACTGTTTATGTTCACATGCTTACATTAAAACGATAAAGTGAGCAGAGTAGAAGTAGATCAAAACATCTTTTTAATTTAGTCATGATCCAAAGCACATGTGTGTCAATGTGTGTGTTTTATGACTACCAGTGTTGGACACAATGAGGTGATTGGCGTGTGTCGTACGGGGCCAGATGCTGAAGGGCTCGGACGAGATCACTGGAACGAAATGTTGGCTTATCCACGGAAGCCCATCACGCACTGGCATGCACTAGGAGAGGTACAAGCATGTTCTTTTCCTTACTAGTCTTACAGAGCCCGATTAAAACTTCTGAATGTGAGACTGAACTGTATAGGTGTTATGGCTTGCAAAGCAAAGAAACCACACAGTAGACTGTCACATTTTCTAAATGTCAATCTATTCCATCTCTACGGGGAGCACATTATTTATGTCTTTTTATTTTTATTTTATATTAGTTCAATTGAATCTTTCCAACATTGTGAAACTATGAAATCATCCGGAACGTGTAATTGTTGCTTCCCAATTTAGGGTTTACTTTTCTGATTAATTTCCAAAGTTTTAGGGAGCCTAGACGCAGCTGCAATGTTAATGAGCAGCTGTTTTCTCTTAAATTACTAATACTGCAGATTGAAAGTGCCCTCTTTGATATCTGCAAGGAAAAAGGGTTCTTATTGCATGGGGACATATGCATCCAGGGGAAAAGGGATTGTAAACAAATACATTTTGTCTTAAAATTAGTCTCTTGTCTGTAAATCAAACAAACAAACAAAAAAAACATAAAGAACAACCTTGAAGGGATTTTGAAAAGTTTATTAGCTATTTTCCCCAAAATCTCATTGAGACGCTTAACATTTATTTCTTTGCAATACTAAGGCACCAAATTTGTTTTCTAAGGGAAAACAGATGGCTTCACTTCATGAAAGCTGGTCTCCAAACCATTGTTACTTACATGTTGCATGTGTTCATTTAAGTCATGCAGCAAAAGGCGCATGTAGTCCTTTTAATGGGGCCTGTTTTTCAGATAAGGAGTAGCTAATCCTGTACTCATAGAGAAGTTGTCAGTTTTATAGACTGGAAGGCTTTTTTTCCTTTTTACAGAGGACAGCTGTTTCACTACAGTAAATTAATATTTTACATGTTATCAATTCTTTCCCTCTTTTGTCACACCCACTCCCCACCTGGAGAATAGGAAAACACAGGTGATTACCTATTTTCAGTGGTAAACCTACATTATGATTTGGTGAAAGCTGTGATCATAGGCAAAATATATGCATTATCTAGAAAGGACCTTTCTACAGGTGGTAGTTTGCACAAGCAACAAAGCAAGCAGATTTTACAGTCAAGAAAATAAGAAAACTAAAGGTTAAATAACCATTTAAACAGAGAAATACAAGTGGATTAATAACATTTTGTAACTTCAGGAAAGGCTCTTAAATAATGGAGGAAGGTATTTAAAAGAGGTCACTGACTCAACTGACCTGGTTTTCTCAGGCAGCTTGTTCCATTGTCCTGAGACTCTTACTGCGAAAGCTCTGCCACCTCGAGTTTTCGGCTCTCTATATATAGAGATATATATATATATAAAACATACTGAAGGTTAAAACAGGTGTGATGTGGTCACTTCTCTAGGTTCTTGTTAAAACGTCTGGTAGCTGGGCTTTGGACAGTCTGATAAATTGATTTTTTTGTCAAAGCAGGGAAGAGGCTGTTGAAATGTTGAAATAGTCGAGGTCTGAGGAGTCACGAGTTGTGGGAAAGCTTGAAAGGATCATGTGTCAAAGCAAAAAATGGATACACAAGACTGATGTACAGTTGAGTCTATAAATATTTGGAAGGTGAAAGAGTTTTTGTATTTCCACTGTACGCCAACTATTGAAGTGCAGGCTTTCAGCTTTAATTTAAGGGGTTTAAGAGAAGTATTCCATTAATTACAGAAATACTAAGTGTGCCATTTTCAGAGGCTAAGAAATAAATTAGAATTATTTCCATGGCTTGGAAAAGCTAAAAGCAACCAACACCTAACCAAGTCAAGAACATTCTAAAGGATGTCATGATCAAAGTCTACAGTCGAGAGAATCCTTCATAAATGAAAATACTGAGAGTTTGTGACAAGATCAAAATCATTAGTTACACTCACGATGACGATAAAGGAACGATCCTTACATTTAAAATAATTTTTTTTACTGGCCAGATTCATTTTGAGCTTCTAAAAATTAGGAATTATGTATAAAAAAGGCTTTAAATCCTTCATAGTTTATGTTATTTTGGAAAACCCCTTCAGGTTAAGCTGGAAGTCTGAACATCTTGGCAGCATTTCAGTCCAAATTATAAAAAATATATTTATTGTGCAAATTCTTATGGACTTCACTGTAGCCATTGAGCACCCAGTATTTTCTTTAGTAATTGCATCTTGAATTATCACATCATAATCAAGTAGCAATATGTGACTAAATTGATTCTTTACATTTCTATTTAATTTGGGATATAATCCGACATACCCTATATGTAACAAGACAAGGGAAATGATATACACTGCTTAAGGTCCAGTTGCTCCAAAATAGATTTGCCTATGATCACAGTGTATTTGTAGGACTAGAGAAAATACCTGCTTACCAGGGAAAGACTGGATAGCTCTTTAATGTTGCTTGTTTTGTGATGCTTTACCTTTCAGTGGCCTGGAAGAGCAGCAAGCTTTGAGAGTCAAGGTTCATGTCCTTCACCCAAACCTCCACATACACCCTGATGATCACAGGTGGAGTGCCAGCATCACCTCTGTAAGAAACCAGATGTTTGTTTGCCGACAAGCTATGTTGCCTATCACCCTTTTGAGCGGATTGATTTCATGTTTCTATGTTTGTACTGAAATTCATTCATTTGAATGCAAGTTCTTCAAGTGCTCTACAGAGATGGCTATGCACAGCACTCACAGTCATTCAAAGTTTGTTTTTCATACGTGTGCT
Organism: Aulonocara sp. 'chitande type north' Nkhata Bay; assembly: GCF_057382095.1. Taxonomy (NCBI): domain Eukaryota; kingdom Metazoa; phylum Chordata; class Actinopteri; order Cichliformes; family Cichlidae; genus Aulonocara; species Aulonocara sp. 'chitande type north' Nkhata Bay. The sequence continues at coordinate 25,620,417 of NC_141360.1, read as the reverse complement.
TTGGAAACGTATTTGACTAACATTTACACAGACCACATGAATGGTAGGCCTCACTGCAACAAGTTGTGGTGGTTAACTTGCAGCGTTATCAGTTTTTTTTCAGTACCAGAGCAACATTTTTTCAGCCCTCAAGCTCTTTAGTGCGTTACCATTTTAGTTTGAAATGGCACAAAGTTTAAGGGCTATGCTGCTCAGTACCACAAAAATATTTACTTGATGAAAAACACTTGATGAATCAAGCGAGTCATGCTCTAGGTTTTATTTGGGAATGCAGGTAACTGAGCCTCTGCAAGGGCTGAGAAATCTCAGTAAATATATCAGTCACAGCTGTCACAGATGTGTAAAACAGAATAGCCATCACTCTGCAGGACTCTCATATTTGGAGAAACAGTAGCTGGTTCATGTAGCATATGTACAGAAAGATCAAATTAAAGTGTGTCTAAATGAACTTCAGACTAAATTGGTTTCTTAAAATTGGCCACAATGAAATGACAAATTCATCTTTATTTTTGTACACACAGAACAACCTTATTTCATAACTGCAAACACAAGCAGCAGTATTATTTAGAAACAATTAAACTTACCCTCTAATTAGTCCAGTAACACTGATATTGAAACTCCCACGTTCATTATTGTAGGGTGTTCACTTCAGAACGCATGGAGATGACCGCTGTCGTGGACTGTGAGATTTGGCAGTTCGTTCCCACTTGAATGTTCATTTTCACGCAACCACAGGCAGGTTTTGTAAACACATCTGTTTGTCCTCTGTGTAAACTTTTGATGTGCAACATTAAAAATAAAACTGTTGTTCTTTTTAAACATACATAATGAAGCATAGTGAACAGAATAAAAAAGTAGTGACATCTTAGGTTTCTTACATTAACAGTAATAATTAGGCAAATTAACCTGTACTGGAGTACAAGAATAATGCCGCGTCGTCTCCATATATCATTAATTTATAAGGTTGCTAAATTTTTCTTTGGGAGACGGAGCTTTAGCTGCAATCTTTTAGCATTTGATTGCGCTTTTAGGATCCCTGCATTATATTGACATTTTAAATCGAGTCAGTGGGAAACATTAAAGAGTTAGTATTTTAAATACTCAGATAGCTAGCATAGTTAATAAGCTAGCTGCAGCCGCTAATAGTATAAAAGATCAACATAGCTGCTGTGAAGCCTCGAGGTTCACAGTGTTACACAGTCGCTGAGATTGCCGTGGCATTAGCCAAGGAGCATACCCTGGTTAACCTGCCTTTTTAATTAATAATTTACCAAACTATAATTTACCAAATGAACTTCATGTTTTATTCACTAAAGCTTGAAACTAGTTACTGGTCAATCAATTGAGAAGGGCTCAGCTTAAAGCCACTACTGCTCATCAAAAGAAAAGACTAGATGCATTTTGGCCATGTCCGTGTTTGGGTCGGACCAAGGACACACGAGGTGATGTTTCCCTCCCGACCCCAATCTGGGTAAGTGTCAGAGGATGGATATGAAACCTGAAAAATAGTTCTGAGACTTAGAATAACCATAAATGACAAATACAATTCTAAATCCCATTTATGGGTCGGATTGTTTGGTTAAGGTCATTCTAAACCAGATTACCTACCCCTGCTGAAACAATTTTAGCAATTTTAAAACAATGCATGTTTAAAGCAGCTGCACCTTGGCTGAACTTGTCAGAGAAACGAGGCCACTGTGGAGCTGCCTTGGCCTTACTTCTACATTCATGGTTTATACTGTCTACGGCTCCAGCTGATAAAGTCTGCAGCTGTGTCTGCTGGTGGCAGCTGTGTTTCAGGTGATAAGAAAAAAGAAAATCTTGTAAATTTAAATGGCTTGACAGGTATAATAGTCAGCAAGGAGTAGGTGTTATTGAACAGTTAATTTAATTTTAAAAAGCGCAGAAGATTAATACAAACAGTGGCTAACACACACACACACACACACACACTCAAATATTTCCATATATTATGAATATTTTTACAATATTTTATATTTTTAAGCCACATGAAATAAACCATCATCTCAGATTTTCCTGTGAGTAATAACTAATAAGAACCCAACATAGCAAATAGAAAAAGGCTATGTACTGTTATCTTACTTGCAAATGCAGTTAATGATGCTCTTTTCCCCTTGCTCTGTCCTCTGTGTTAAAAAAAAAAGAGAATATTTTTACTTGTAGCATGCCTCTCACCACTACAAAAAAATTAAGCACTTATCGGGGGAAATGCGAATATGTCAGAGTATTTCAGATTAAAAAGTTTGTGTTTACAGTTGTATATATCCATACTTGTCAATGGCACTTTTGTTTGTATATATTGAAAAGTGAATTCTAAAAAGCTGTCGTAAACTTATGGAAATAGAGACATCACAATGTATTTCTATTGTTTGGTGATACTTTGAAGCGCTCCGACCTGTAAACGAGTGCAATTTCGACACGTTCTGTAATAGTTGTGAACAATTAGTCAAACTGGAGACCCAGTGAAGCCAATTCTACCTTACCGAGTTATTCCATGTTTAGGACCTTAGAGCTTTGAGCTGTAATTGTTTGAGTATATATGGACCGAGAACAACTTCGACTACTGTCATGATGTGTACAGTTTGTGATAACTTTTGTAACAATTTAAAGTAAATATTTGGGATATAATTTATTGTATCTGTTTCATATGTATTTTAAACACATAAATTAAAAAAATATCAGTAAATAACAGTATGTCTCACTCTGTCTGGGCAGGAATTATATTAGTCTTCTAGTGGCTAAAGAAATCAAAGTATATAAAAGGTGTCTAAAGTAAAAGGGGGCATTCATAAAAACCATACTTGATTTAAATTTGGAAAATCCCGATGTGCACTGTGCTCCTTGATCTTTAAGTAACCAGAACGTGCTACAGAGAGGCATGCATATATAGCAAAAGTACTGGAGAGATGCACAAGGAAACAACCTTGAAGGGGATAGTGACCAAAGTGAAATCAGGTAGATTTCTTTTTTTATAATCATAGTTTTTTGTGTGTGTGTGTGAGAAAATAAAGTTTTAAGAGGACTTTTTAAGGTCATGTGGAAAAATGAAGTACAGCCTTCTATAAAAGCAGCAATTCTAGTTATTTGATGGTCTGGAGCACTCAGGTGTGTGTTAGAAATTCTAAGGATGAAAGACCTCAGTGAGGATCTTAGCGAAGCAGCTGTTAATGGCCATCACTCCATGAAGGGTTATAATTTCCAAACAATTTCAGCTCCATCATTTTACAGCGAAAAAGATTATTCACAAGTGGAAAACATTCAAGACAGCTCCCAATTTTCCCAAGAGTGCAAATTCACACTAAGGTCAGGCCATGCAGTGCTCAGAGAAATTGCAAAAATCCGAAGAGCTACGTTTCAGACCCTATAGTCCATAGTTAGCATGTTAAATGTTACGTTTAACCTTAGCGTGGCTTAGGTTTGCAAAGCTGCATCTGAACAAACCACCAGACCTCTGGAGCAATATCATTTGGATACACAAGACAAAAATGGTGATATCTGTAAATTAAACAAAGCACAGTACCTTATGTGGCAAAAAAACAAAAACAAAAATGGAGCATATCAGCACAAACTCTTTTAACTCTATTAACTGCCAGGCACACTAGTGGAGGGGTAATGATTTGGGCTTGCTCTGGGTTTGATTGTTCTGCAACGACAGGAGCCAGGCACCTCGCAGTCATGGAGCAGACCACGAACTCCAGTCAGATGTCGAGTCCTCTGTCCAGCAGCTAAAGCTTAGCTGAATCTGGGCCATGCAACAAGACACAGCAGCAAATATACAACAGAATGTCTGAAAAAGAAAAGAATCAAGGTGTAGCAGTGATCCAGTCAGAAGTCCAGAGCACAGCCTGATTGAAATGTTGTGGTCTGGACCCTAAGAGAGCTGTGCATAAATGAATTCCTGCAAACTGAAACAATACTGTAAAGAAGAGTTGGCAAAACTCCTTCACAACAATGTGAGAACCTGACAGTCATACAGAGAAGAATTACTTAATAAAGTTCTTCTACAAGCTATTGCATAACAGGGTGTTGTTCTTCACTTTTTGTTTTTCACAAGACTGCAGAGTGAAGGCTCTCTTTGGCCTGACTGTATTTTGAGAATTCATCTTTGGAAAGAAAAGGTTCTGCGGGAACTGTGGGTTTATTGATATGTTTGCTAATGTAGGGATTTCAACCTGAGCTTTAAACAAGTTTTTGAAACGTTTCAAAACTGGGTCGCAACTACATCACATACATACAAGAGCACACACTGTCTTTATACACAGGACCAACAAGTATAGAAATTACATCTATATTGTTGCTGCATTGACTGGTAACACTCAAGTGGTCAAATTAAACTTGCTGAAGTAAATAAAGCAGAAGGAAATCTCTGAAGCCTTTGAATGATGACAGTCACGTTGCTAAGTGCTTCTCATACATAATGGACAGAGGTCATCCGCACAGTACTAACTGGCACACAATGTTTGCTGACGCAAACCTGTGGCTTTTCAGTGTTTCTGTTAAGGCAAAAATAAAAGCAGCTTCTTATTTTCCAGGAGTAAAAAGCAAACAGCACTGTCTACATTTAAAATGTGATGAATACACAGGATAAAATGACTGACTTGTTCAGAGTGCTGAACAGCATGAATAGTAGCAGTAATAGTAGTAACAGTGAATCAAATGGTGAGAGAATAGGGGCCCTGTATCCAAACACCTGCTATTTGTGTCTGGCGTAAGTCTTGAATCACTGCTCTAATAAGAAATAATAGATAAGCACTCCAGTAAGGGATAGAAGATTCTTGCCCTTAACATCTTTAAGCAAATATAAAAAGGCCTGTGAGAAAGCTGGGTCCCTCTTCCTCATATTACTTTCGTTTGATGGTAAAACATGAAGGGGACATTTTGAGCTCTCGTGCAGCGTGACATGCAGCGCAACTTCCTTTTTATCCATAATATTAGACAGAATCAGACAAAAGGGGGTTGTTGCATTAGTTTCCTTGGCAATGAAAGCTTCCCACTCTCTGTATGCTAAACCCGCATTTAGAGTGGAGTTGTAGCTTTAGTTAGCAATGCCTAATTGCTCCATGTGCTGATGCATGTAATTAAAGCTTCGCTATTTCCTGAATACTTATTTGTGCCGGGTATTTAACACCAGTGCACTATGAAGACTTAGGAGGAGATTGGACAGGCCTTGTGGCCAGCGCCAACAGTGCACCTGGAGGATTAGTCATTATTTGGGGTGAATTATCCGTCACAGTTTCATATAGTCGGCATGGACCTTGAAAAATATAGATGAAAGCTTCTTGTTGAACTAGCACAACACATACCTTTCCTAATATTGGTCCCTTGTGAGCGAATAATTGCCAGTGCTGAGGCTCTTTGTTAAACGTACTGAGGCCGCTTACAAAAAGCCTCAGAACTGGCAATAAAATCTCCATTTAATGAACACAATGCAACAAATTGCTGTGAAAATGTTCTGCCCAATTTTACGATTTCACTTTGTCAGGTAAGTCACATTTAGTCTCTCCCTGTCCACCCATGAGTCATCTGAGAAAAACCATGTTGCATAAAACCGCCCCCCCCACCTCTTTTGCAATACAACAAGAAAACAGGCAGTTAGGTCTATGAGTATGTGAGCAAATACCTCTAGTAATTTTGCTTGTGTGCACTATCACAGTGATTTCCAATTAAACTGACATGTGACACTTAAATATGATTGTTTTGGGGTGGCATAGAGGTGAAGTGGTTAGCATCGTCACTTCACAGCAAGAAGGTTCCAGGTTTGAATCCTTTGGATGGCTGGGGCTATGCAGAGTGTACATCTGTACCACTGTGGGTTCTATCAATGTCCTCCTGCTTCCTCTTGCAGTCCAGAAACATGCATGCTAGCTTAATTGATCATTGTAAACTGGTTATTCTCTGTTAGCCCTGCAATAGATGAGATGAGATAGGGTTTATTTGTCAGTTGCAGTTGCCTTGCCAACCGAACATACAATACACAAACATCACATTGGGGAGACAGGTCAGGCTAGGTAGCAAGGGGGAAAAAAAACATCGAAATGTGTAACACAAAAGCATAATACAGGAATGCACAGATATCAACACAATAAAACACAGACAAGCAACATGGGAGAGTATTCCAGTGTGTACAGCTGATCTGGGACCGCTGCAATCTTCGATTGCGCCTCCAGCTGATCCGGTGTCCACATCCGATGGGAGGTAAGCATGGGAGGAAGCGTTGGATCCGGGGTAGGGAGGGTGATAGTGAGGGCGTGTACGTGCTTCGTGTGTGTGTGTGTGTGTGTGTGTGTGTGTGTGTGTGTGTGTGTGTCCCATGTTCAGCTGAGAGAAAGTGTTACCACGCCCGGTTAAGCGTCAGTCAACAGTCTCCAGTGGACCCTGGTGGCCTGGAGGAGGTACAAAGAGTTCTGACATCATGTTCTAGTCAGCTTCAACCTTGGCAGGCCTTCAGCTGGCGCCAGGGGGGCCAACTGCATCCAATTTTCCAGTTGGTCTAATGTCCATCACTGGTCACCAGTTCTCTCAATTCCCATTGTTCTTCTCCAAGATGTTATCCATATTACAGAGCCATGAGCTTCTCCAAGATCTTATCCATATTCCATATTGCGTTCAAAATACAGTCTAAGTACTCACAGCCCTGCCAATCATCTATCATGTTTGCCAGCCTTATGGGATTTTGAACAGCTGTAGCCGCTTCTTGTTCTTCGATAAGCTAGGTCTGAACCAGCTCCAATCAGCCCGAACTCTCTTATCATGGTTCCAAATTGATAGATGTCGTTCATTGTCCTCCATCGACAGTGTCGCCAGACACACGACGCAACCGACCATCGAGTATCTGGCAGCAAACGTCTCCGCAGGACAATCGGGCTCTCGCAAGCCTAGCAGGGTGTCAATTCCATTACGGGACCAGTTGATCAAATCCATAATTCTTTAGGTTTTAGAGAACAAGACTGGGAAACTCTTTGAGGGTTAGAGTTAGACGAGACTAGACAAACACATAGAAGCAGCAGCAGGGAAGATAAGGGAGGGAGGGGGGGAAAGATGAGTCCGCCTCCCCTGAGAGCCAAAGAGGGAGATTAATGAAGCGTCCAGGTGTACCCCACCTCTGGCTCCATGACTGAAGAAAATGGATGGATGCCTATTTTTTAATGCTTTGATGAAAATCCTTTGCAGTCAATGACTGTATGAAGTCTAGGACCAGTGGACTCCAAGGAAGGCTGTATTTCATCCATTGAGAAACCCTCTGCATTTCACGAAGGCATCTCTTAATCTAAAACTTTGATGAGGATATGCCAACGTCCTAGAGAGCATTCTTGACTTGAACAGATGTTTAAGTGGTTTTAATTAACTATGAACATAGTTCTGTCATCATGCACTTTAGTTGTCTTGTGTGGTTTTCCAGATTTTTGGTGTTGCATTGCTGGCCAGTGGATTACTTCTTTTTTTTTTTTTACCTGATTGATAATTTGGCCACTTCTAAAGTTTTTGCTGTCTTTCCGATTTATTTAGGTTTATTTTATTTTTTATTTTTAGCCTAATGACAGCATCCCTCACTTTACAGTACAGTGAGAAGCTGTAAAATGTAAATATATCCATTTGAATCAACTTCATGTTATTATGTTAGCTTCATTTGTCATGACGTAACAAGGAAACAGACCTCACTTTATCTTCATGATTACAATTCATCCAAAAAAAACAAAACAAAACCAAAATAATACAGCAGCGTTCAGTGCCAACACATGAATAGTTATCAAAACTAATACATTTTCAGATTGTAAGAGAGACAACAAAAGTTTTGTATGGCATATGTCTGACTGTAAAAACAATCTATAATAAAAAAAAGCGTATACAGTACAACACAGTACTGCAAAGTTATTATGAAATGTAATATTTGTTAATTAACAACCGATTGTTAGAGAGTCAGGAAGGTTGACACTGTTGCTTTATATAAAATGTGGCTGGTATCACAGTCGCTGGTATTTATCTAATTTCCCACCCAGCTGAAGAAATCACTGCTCTGCTTTATACTGGTGCAATTTTCCACAGGGCATTGGATACAAAAGGTCAAAGGTCAACTCATTAATGGCAGGGTAGAGGGGGGTGCTTCTATTATAAGAACAATTACAGTTAAAGGGGTAAGTAGGCAGACAGTTATGTAATGCCACCACCCATTATAGCCTAACAGGCATTTTTATAGCTTTCGGTGCCTCCATTAAAAAATGCATGGCTCTCTGATCAGACATGTAATCCTCTCTGTAATGCATATGGTAGGAAATAATATAATTCAGGTATTAAATTGGTGGTGTGAAAGAGTTCCGGCAAATTATCTATAACAGTATTACAAACAAGAAGGCACGAAAGGCATCAACACAAAGCAGCAGCTAATTTTCAATAATTCAGTTCCGCTGAAGTAATAGATCATCTTCATGGAGTGACTATAAACCCACCCACACACAGGAACATCAGCTAAAACTCGACTGTGCTCTCTTGTCTGGGTATGGAGGATGTTAAGTGTTTAATTGAAGATCACGGACATAAACTCGTACTTAGCGTATTTGAGTGAATGTTGTTTCTCTTCCTCTGTTGATGATTTTTCTGTGCTGTCAAGGTTAAAGGTTTTTGTTTAATTTTTTAAAAGAAAACACCCCACATGTCTTTTGTTTACTTAATACCTTATTTAAAATATCAAAAGCCATCTCTGATCAGAGAGGAAGGCTTGTGAAGCTTGCTTTATGGAGCATTAGACGGAGGCTGCATAGAGGGAAATATATTGATGTAGATGACTATAAATAGATGATTTACCCCGTGGATAAAAGCAAAGGAATCTTCTCTCATTAGTCTTCCTCCTTCAGTTGATGTGTCTTGACACAAACATTCATCTCATGAATAACTGTGACGTGGATTAATATTTGGATCAGCAGTGGAACCTTTTACCCTAAACGTGTGAATGTGAAAGAGCCCAAAAGATAAATCTTTTACTTGTTGTGTTTTCAGAGGATACTCAAGGATAATAGACAGACTGGAAAAAATATGAAGTATGAAGTCCTTGTTAACATTCAGTGGTGATCTTGAGCAACAGCTCTCCAGACTACAACAGAAAAAAAGAAATAGTGTTCATTTTAAGAAAAATGATTGGAATGTGGAGATTATAGTTGTCCTTTCAAGTCAAACATCTGCCAAGTCTTCTTTACCCTCTACAAAATGCTGCCAATAATAGAGACCAGGGGGCACCTGGTGTCTGTGAACATCTGGAGACTGGTCACGGACTGCCTTGCAACCACCAGTCACTAGTACAAAGTGTTTATGTGGTTCATGCCCTGTCAAGCTGCGAGTGGTTGGTGGAGATTACTGGAAGTCACTACATGGAATCAGTATATGGTGCTCCACCATAAACCTCTTTGTGATTGTTTTGATAGCTAGCAGATTGCTGTTGTTTTAAGACGCCGATTTGTCTGCAAACACTTGCCAACGTCTCTCCGAGTGGTTGTGAAACCGGAAAAACAAAACAAACCTGTAACAGACACCATTCGCCTAGAAAGTAAAGCGAAGCTTTTACTTTGAAGGTGAACATTCTTCAGCTGTGACCTCTTTTGGTCAAGACCAGGGGTGGGGGAACTCCAGGCCTCAAGGTCCAGTGTTCTGCAAGCTTTGGATGTCTACTTGATGCAACACGGCTGATTTAAACAGCTAAATTACCTCCGCAACATGTCTAGAAGTTCTCCAGAGGGCTGGTAATAAATTAGTCATTTGATTCAGGTGTATTGACCCAAGGTGATGGGTGGTCTAAAACCTGCAGGACATCAGCCCTCGAGGCCTGGAGTTCCTTAACCCTGGTCTAGACATTGCAACAAAAATCTGCTGCTGAACCAAGAGGCTTACAAATACCTACCTTTACAGGCCATATTATTATTTCAATATTTAATATTTTTCATGTGTTATTCATTTGTTTTGCTGGCATTTCTTTTACAGTTTGATGTCCTCGTTTTGTAAATAGAGGGTTCGTTCACTTGAGCATACGTTTGGGGCAAACAAGGTAACACAGAGTGGCTTTGCTATATGTGAACAGATTGTGCCCTCAAAAGGTCCATTAAATTCAACTTAGTTCAGAAAATATTGTTGCAATATCCACCTTAATGATTGTTATTACCATTATAAGTGGAAAACAGCAGGTTGGTGTGCGTTGGGGAATAAAATGCACTCTTAGAGCTCCATCATTGTTGAGGGGCCAGAGGACTTGGCTCAAAGACAAGCATGCAAGCCCTTATGTGTATTAATAAAAAATAATGTACCTCTGTTTAAATAATACACCACCAACAGCCCATGATTAATTATTACACGGCACAAGAACACTTTTTATGAGACTGCTAAATGCTGCTTCTGTCACGGTGGGGATCGCTGGTGTGTTTGAGGTGTGGACAAAAACGCAGACACGAAAGAAAGGTTAAGTATAACAGAAAGCGAGCCGTTTATTTAAACTGAAATCAAAACAAAAAAAATAAGGCAAAACAAACTGGAGAAAAACTAACACATGAAAACTGTGACATGAACATGGCCTGAACAGGAACATGAAAAACTAAGACATAAATAAGCATGAACCAGAGTCTGCGGGAAAAACCCGAGACATGAAGAGCTGAAACTCACAGAACCATGTAGCCAGACAAACAGACAATCCAACACAGAACAGAGGAAGACGGAGGACTTAAACACACAGAAGGGTAATGAGAGGATGGGGAACAGGTGGGAACACAGCTGGGACAAATCAGACCTAACAAGACAAGGGGAAGCAAAAGTAGACACGCTGCAAACAGGACAGGGACTTTCACAATAAAACAGGAAACAGCATGGAACGTAGACATGACAACACGAACGTGACAATTAGAATGTGGAACACGCAGACATGAAATACCTGAGGAGACATGGAAAATGGGAAGAGACTAAAGCACTGACATAACAGAAAGAAAAACACAGTGGACAAGACAGGCTATACAGAGGACAGGAAAAGAGTCATAAATCACAGAGACATGGATTAAACTAAAACCTGGAATAAAACTCAACTGAAATAATACCACAAGAACCTAATATTATGGCAATGTAACATAAAAAAAATCAAAAATACAAAATAAACTCAAAACGTGACAGCTTCAGTTTAAGAATTTTTAAAGAAATTAATCCCAGCGAGCACACCGCCTGAGAAGGAACTAAACACTTTCTCTCCAATGAGATCATCTCTCCTGCTCTGCTCATATCTGATACCCTTTGGCGCTGACTCCTATTATGCTATCTGTTACAGAATTAGTCTGGGAATGGTAACAAAGACATTGTGAGAAGCCACAAAAGAGACTCTAACAGGTGTGCGGCGGTACTATCATCAGCACTGCTACAGTGGCAGGAAGATGAGGTAATAACAGGTTAGGAGCAGAAGGTTCTGTGCGATCAGGCTGCTCCAGCTGCTCTGCTGATTTACATCGTGAGCAGAGGTGGAGGAGTCAGCATGAATCACCCGACGGAGGACACAGCGGAGGACGTGATCTTGAATCTAAATGCAGCTGTTTATCAAATGCCGCTCATTCCATCACAGGTACGACTCATGCGGCAGTACAGCAATTCATAACCAGAGACGCATCCAATGTCCACATCAAACAGATGGTACAGGGATACATTTGCCAGAAAAAGATGAATAACTAGAATTACTGCCATGCGGCTGTATGCCTCCGGCAGCCAATCAAGTTGCAGTTTATATCCATGCCTGTCTAGACTCACGTTATAAAAGTCTGCTGAACGTCTGTGAAGGAATTTAACTAGTGGGAGCTACGGGTTGGCATGATAACTGACAATAACCCAGATAAAAGGAAGTTGTGTCAAACATGCAAGTATTTTTGCATTTTTCTGCGTTATCGTTGCACTCTTCCAAACAATTAAGGGGTGTAACTTAGGTTACAAAGGTTGTCCCCTATCCCCACCAATGATGACATCTTGAAGGTTGGTCTTGAATGATTCGCTGGTTTCACGAGTCACTGGTAAGTTCAAAACAATAATCTGATGAGGAAACAAATGTTGTTAAATTCCATGCCACTTTCTACATAAAAGTATTGCCCAACCGTGTTGGTTAACACAGCTGTCTCTCCTGCAGTGCCGCCATCTGTTGGGACTGTAGCCCCAGTTAGTGGCAGGTGGTGTTTTAATATCTCAGAATCAATTGGTGATTTACATTATATATTAATAAAATAAGAATAAATTACTTTACGGACTAATATTTATGGTGCTGGCTGGTGAGGGCAGCACATTTGAATCTTAGTTGGCTAGTTGTGCACATAATGACCCAAGTGACAATCTTTTACTAACTCTAAGTAGGTTAAAGCTCCTAAAACTACCCAGCAGATGAAAGTAAAATGAGGGTGTACATGAAACAAAACAATGAGACAAAAGAAGCTAAACTAAGTACCTGACACTGACACCCCTCCAATTTCCTGAGGCAGATTTTGCAGAGCTTTAAAATGAGGTTTCCTTGTCTTAGCGACCAAAGTTGCCAGGAACACAGCATCAAGCCCCTGATGCCAAAAGAAATGTTGCTCTTAACGGTGGCATTTTGCAAAGCAGGATTATGTGACACCTCAGCATGAGAACGCACTGGTTTGTTGTCTCCTGCCTACACCTGCCAACCATACTTTGTCACCTCACCGATGCTGGCTTAGCCTCCCAGTCCCAGATTTTCTCAACAGCTTCAAAGATCAAACTGTATTATTGTCCTTGATGAGTCTCTCAAGACATCACAATTACAATGACATGAGGAGAAGATGACTTTTGACCTGGTCCAACATTTGTATCAAATTTGAATACATTTTCTCAAGGTATTCAAGAGAACAGGATGCAGGTACGGATGGAATACCTGAAAACATAATGAATCCACCCACGGTTTGTGCCAGCGCTACACCTACACTAGCTATTACTGCAAGCAGACAAACACAATAATGTCTGCAGGGATGGTGTTTGGTATGCTTCCTCTTGCTCAGAGTTTGCAGATTGCATAACTCCCAATAAACCACAATTAGGAATAATTGACAATGTCATAATACTTAATGCAAAAAAATCAAGTAGAGCCCTGAAGCTTTTTGGATCTTACTAAAGAAAAGCAAATGTAAAACGGATGTGGTTGTCATGTTGATGTTAAAGCAGTCATGAGCCAAAATAAACCAATCTTTCAATTGTGAGTCAGTGTCTCTGCTAACACTGACGAGTCGATGTGTGACTTCGGTATTATATCATGAATGAACAACCAGCTCCTACAATCCAGCGGTGAGTCACAGTTTTGACCCATGTCCTTATAAATGTGCTCGTGGGAGTTGCCACCAGGAGCTGTTAAGTAACAACATGGGTTTATATCATTAGTGTTTCATCACAATACATGCGGACAGAAGTAGGACACACAGAAGGGCACATAATACCACCACACTTTCAGTTCCCACACTTTCATTCTGTCATGTTGTGCAAGCAGGGATCTAAATGTAGACTCTCAGGTAGGCAGACGGAACAAATACTTGACCTTTATTTCGTCCACAAAGTTAATAACAAAATCCAACACTGGCTGGTGCAAAGCAGGGATAGTTAACAGAAGCAACTAGCCAGCAAAACACAAGGCAGGATAAAAGATGTCACCACAAAAGGTGAGGAGAGAAGTGAGACTATAAATACACAAAGGCTCATGAGGCTGATTAGGAGAACGTGTAACAGGTGGGTAAACAAACAGGAGTGAACAATCAAGGGACGACAAAAAAAGGAAGTAAAACTAAATACACACAAGGGAGAAAAGACTACCAAAATAAAACAGAAAGTCATTTAGAAAAACACACAACACAGAAACACAGAGGAAGCAGGATTTTCAATTCAAGCAATAAAATATAAACCAAAGTCAAACAATGAACAGAAACTACATTTCTAAAGTAAAACCAGAAAATGAAACCAGCCAGGACATTATCTGTTGCAGAAAAAAACACTCAAAACACCAAAAACAAAGATCTAACTCTGGCTCCATGATGCTGTGAACATGATTGGTGTCATAAAAAATGAAGAAGAACATGATCCGGGAGGATCAACTTTCTTGTAAAGTTTGGTAAGCAGTATTAAGCTTTTAGGGTGTTTTCTGCTTGATGGAAAGCTTGCACTAAAGTACTGAAGCTTTAAAAGAAGGGTATCTTGCCATGATGTCATAAAAACAACTGAACTCAGCATGGAACGCCTCAAAACATCTTTTTAACACGGCCATGCCTCTGGTAATGCATATTACAGGACATTATGTTATTCTCTACCAGCCATGGTAAAGCTAAACTCATGAGCTGTTGTGAGTCTGTGAATTGTAGGCTCTGTTTTCTGTTCTTAGCTAACAGGAGTGACACCTGCTGTGCTTTTCTGCTGCCGTAGCGCATTTGCTTCAACATGGTGTACCTTCACAGATGCTATTCTTCATACCTTAGTAGTAAAAAGTGGGTATTTGAGTTGCTTTTGGCTTCCTATCAGCTCAAATAAGTCCCCATTCTGATGCTCAGTTTGAACTTCAGCAGATCACCTACACTAGGTCAAGATGCCTAAATACACTGAGTTGCTACCATGTGATTGGCTAATTAGATATTTGGCTTAAGAAGCAGTTGAATAGCTTTCCCTAATAAAGTGGGCAGTGAGTGGATATATGTATATTACATTTAGTCTTTAAAAGAGTACTTCAAATGTGATGACCCCATATGAGCATGCGCTTTGGCAACCGTAGGAAGGAAAAACTCCCTTTTAACAGGAAGAAACCTTTGGCAGAACCAGGCTCAGTCTTCAGGAGAAAGACAAACTGTGTTAATTATTAACTATTTTCAGTGGACATGTTAAGCTCAAGAGGAGGTAGAAAGACAAGAAAAGACCAAACAAACATGGTAAAAACCAAGGGTTTTTGATATTTCTCTTTGGCAAACACACAGGGCCTGCCAGACTCTGTGGCTGCACCCTGGCAGCCATGTTGAAAAGAGTCAGAGATTAAAAAAACCCAATAAGTGAATGCAAAGAGGTGTGTAAACACACAGTGAGTAAAAAAGAGACACTCAGTGCATCATGGGAAGCTCCCAGCAGCCTAGATCTACTGCAAATAGGTACAGACACAGCAGAAGGTATATTTAATAAAACCTTCAGTTAAACTAAAGGCAGTAGTAAAAACAAGAAAGGACTACAACAGAGGAAAAAAGAGGAAGAACAAAAGCACAAATCTCAAAGGATATGGACAGTCTTATAAAAGCAAACAGTGAGAACAGAATATATATATATATATATATATATATATATATATATATATATATATATATATATATATATATATATATTTACAGGTGACTGACAGCGGGGACATCTGGGAACAACACTCTACGAACAAGGTATAAAAACATGTAAGTGCTACACGGGTTGTTAACAGTAAAGTCAGTTTTAAGTGATGAAACCCTCTCATTATTGGCTTATATTCTATGTCATAGGAAGGTGTTTATTTACAGCAGAGCTTTTAGCCTGTGAGTGTAATAGTTATTGAGTAAAACAGCCGTTTATGTTAATCAACTCCAAAAGGGCTCTTTCATTAGAATTCTTGAGAGCCAACACATTTCTGAACAACTAAACAACCCGTAATTACTGAGAACATCATCAGTGCTCTTCAGAGACATACAGTCACAGAAATTGTCATAAAATAGAAAAATATGTTTAATTGGATATCAGCAGTGATCAGAACACAAACAGTTACATGATAGCTGAGCCTCTCTCTCTGAGCAATTAAGGCTCCACTCTTATTATTCCCTTAAAAGCTCTACCAGAGACAGACCCTAAAGCCATATACTTATGAACTCACTGTGCAATGAAGTGCTGATAGGATGCATGGTGACATCAAATCTTTACTTGGCCAGAGGGATACAGCCGCTCGAAAACTTGTAGGATGCTGAGGAGGTACGGAGATTAATGCCCTGTCGGATAGGCTAAATCTCCTTTATACCTCTGGCTGCTACTAACTCCCACCTCAATTTGGAGGAGGCTGGAGATAAGCCCAAACCGCACTGTCTCCAGGGCAGGCTAATTTATCCACAGGCTAAAGGCATCCGGAGACCTGGAACTTGAGCAGCCAGTTCCCCTCTGGTACTCTGTTTGTGTGTGTGTGTGTGTGCTTATAACAGAATACTGAAGTGTGTTTTACCAAAAATGTAACAAAAAACCCCAACATCAACCTTTATGACCTGCACTGTTTTCTTTAAGTATGCCTAGCATGTGAAACTGCCCATGATTTTGTGAGGTGTAGGTGAGATAAGTATGCAATTCTCTGCCTAATTAATAATAGACCAACCACTAAATCAACCAGAAAACTGAGGTGATTAAGGGGCTAATTTAAGTCGACCCAGTGGATAGAACTATTCAGAAGTTAAAGTAATAGTATCAAACTATACAAATACACTATTAAACGTAGTGCTGCATTTGAAACCAAAAAGAAATATACAATAAAACAATGAATGTAATAAAGAAACCATGTTGGACTTGCATTAGGTGGGCATAAAAAGTCCACTTTATTGGGTACATCAGTTCAGCTGCTTGTTGATGCAAGTATCTAATCACCCAACCACACATAAGCAGTTCAGTTTAAGTATATACACACAATGAAGATGACGTGTTGAAGTTTAAATTGAGCATCAAAATAGGAAAGAAATGTGATTTAAAATTATACTGTGTAAAACTTTCAACCACTATATGTCAATAGATTGGAGACTGCAGTCAACTGAGTTCTGCTTTCTAACTCATAATCCTAGTTACAGTGGACACTGTAGGACAAACATGTTTTAGCCAGCTAAGAGAAATCATGAAATCGTTTTTTATAATGACTCATAAAAAACTCATAATGGCCACAGCTAGCCGACATGTTTCTACAACTGTCTGGACCGGGTCCAGATCTACCCCAGAGTTTTTCCCTCTGGAATTCTGTCAGTTCACTCTTTACCTCAGCTGTCAATGCCGAGCAAGAAGCGTCCACCATTATTAACTGTGTCTTGAAGAGGCTGTTAAATTTTGTGAAAGGAATGCGACGCTGGTGAATGAGTCAGAGTAGCTCACTTCTGTCTGATGATGGTGATGCTAACGTGAGTTGTTGAGGATATGCTAGACTTTTCTGTCAGTAAGACTGCTCTTCTTGCCACTGTTAGCGAGTGTTAACTGCTGTTAGCCTGTGTTAGCTGCTGTTAGCATGTGTTAGCTGCTGTTAGCCTGTGTTAATGAAACTGGCTTTGAAGTGGATTTAACTTTGTTTCATTCTTACAAGGTGAATGTAAGCTTATAACCAGCTGTTGTTTTGTGCCAGCTCACTGTTTGCTGTCATGAGATGGAAAACTTGCATGTCTAATTTCCTGACAATTAGTATTTGCAACAATGTTGGGACTAAATAAGCATGTTTATGCAAGTTTTCCTGTTTTAGCGCACTGAGGTTAGTTCCGAAGATGAGACTTGAGGTGAGGAAGAAGGGGATAACATTTTATCCAGATGCCAGTAGCATTGTCTCTTTGATTTGTGTTTTTGTTTCTTTGGTGAAGGGAGCCCTTATACATAGGTCTGAAGGTGCAGAGACAAATTTAAATGTCCTTCCATGAAGCGTGAATGCCTTTGGCTTTTCTTTTCCTCCACCTTTGGTCTTTTACATATGTGACTGATCTCTAGCCACATATGTAAAACGCGATTAGTCAGAAGGATGATGTCCTTCTCTGCTACTGTATTCACATATGGTGGTGGGGGAACATGGCAGCTTAACACAAACTGCAAACCTGCTCCTATGTATTTCAATGATTAAGTATAAGTGTATTCGAATGCATACATTTGTTAGAAGACATAATCCTTTTTTCTATTAAATAGCTTCAAAAACCCAGGTCCATCCCTTCATGACCACATTGTACCCATCTTCTGAAGATGTGTGTTATCCACCAGGGTAACACATCGCATACCAAGATGGACTCCACAGTCATCAGTTCTTAGTCCATTTGAGATGTAGTGGAATATCCCACATTTGTTGGCTACACACAAATCTGCAGCAATTGTGTGACGGTATCATGCCAGTATGAACCGAAATCTATGAGAATGTTTCCAGCACTTAGTTGAATCTGTGCCACGAAGAATCATTTGTGGCATTTCTGAGGGGAAAATGGGTTCATGCATGAAACTAGTGAGGTGTATCTAAGAAAGTGTCCGATGAGTGTACTACTGTATAGCTCTATGTAAATAATCATTCTGTACATTCGATAATTTTTAACCCTACAACTGTTTACAACTTGCATAGTTCCCATTTCTGTATAGCTGTATATCTCAGATTTCTGTAAAGTTATTTATTTCATATTCTGTATAGTTTTTCATATTTAGATCCTGTTCATATCCTGTACATAGCTTGTACTCACTACAGCCTGTACATACTTATAGTTATAGAATATTCACAACATACTTCATACTGTGTACATTATAACATACCATAATAGACCCATTTCTGTAATATACTCACATATCTATATTATTGCTAATATATATTGTAATATATCTATATCACTAAAGCACTTCTGGATGGATGCAAACTGCATTTTGTTGCCCTGTACCTGTGCATGTGCAATGACAATAAAGTTGAATTCTATTCTATTCTATTCTATTCTATTCTAAATAGCAGTGTTTCCCCTTAGCTGACATATATAAGACAAGCAACTCTTTGCTAAGAAGTTCACTACATCTGCAAGTACTCACTGTACAGAACAAAGTAGTTTTTCCTTTACTGGTACATACAGTACATTTTACAGCAGTCAGCTGTAACAGTTGATCGCCAGAGAGCATAACATTATCTTGTTATAAAACCATGCTCTCCTGGGAAGCCGTGGGTACTAGTATTCATGTGGTTGTTTGACTTTGACATTCATCTTAACACTGATACTAAAGCACAAACAGTGGCCTTGCTAAGTAGGAAGAAATGGTTCAAACATCAAGTCCTCAAGAAACACAATAAAGACAAATGTTTTTTCCCCTTTGGCTTCAGCTTATGAAACATAGCTGTGACGTATGCGACACACACACACACACACACACACACACACCGTTTTTGCTCACAATCACGTTTTATTTATAATAACAATGCGCCGTGACAGCTCGTCCCGGTCCAGCCCGCCTCCTGCTCGACTCTGCCGTCACTATATAGACACACAGAAGGAAAACACTCATGACACAATCGCCACCACCTGTGGCTCACCTGCCTATCGGTACCACCCCCCTGAGCTCACCGCTCCACCCCTCCCCTGCAGCTACGCCAGGGACCACACCTCAGCCACAATAGCTATTCTCTATTTGCATCTGTTTTATGTGTTTGAATACTAAAATTATACATACACTGGTACATTAACTCTAGACTTCTTGAGCAAATGTAGATAATGCAAAAAGATGCTGTAGTTTGGTTTGTGGCCTGCATCGGGGTCCTATTACACCCAACATCTTAAATAAGAAAGAGCAGAAAAAATATAAAACAACCAGTCATATTCACCCACATACATACACACCAATGAGGCATCAATAAGACATGTGAGCATGTGGTTTCAAATCAGTCATTATCACTGGCTACAGGGCATAACCAAAAACCCTGTGTGTCACAATAATTGGTCAATAAACTCTCTAAATTGCACCTCCTTGCTTCCTCTGTCCTTCTGCCTGTGACCTGGAATTCAGTCCCAATATGACATGCTGAAGGATGTATCAACAGAGGAGAGGAGAGATGACCATGGATGGACAGGTGTAGTTTCTCTGAGGGTGTTTTACCTACCGCATGTAAAAGAAGTGTGGCACACTTGACTGTACATGGGTCTTTATTCACACGCTTGTCACATTTTGCCACATTATGAATATAATGAAAAATGCCCCTAAATATAAAGAAGTCAAGAACGCTGTTGCATCTAAGATCATAAACATCTCAGAGCAGCAGAAGGCTATAAGAAAACAATTTATGATCCAGCTGTAACACGCGTCACATTTAATTGACATCACTTAAAATTAGGCTACAAAGCAAGGACGTCTCATTTCATTAAATACCCATTACCTCGCCTTCTCTCGCCTCAAGTGGGAAGGACTAACACATGAGGAGAACAACCGAGGATCTACAAACTGTGGAAGTGCTGTTTCTGGTGGTGTTTACGTATAGCCTCGTGCAGTGTCACCCATATCTGTTTTCCATAAAAACGTTAAAGATGTAAATAAAAGGTGAAGGTATTTTTAATTAAGGAAAACAAAAATGCTAGGAGAAAATTAATAAATAAAAAAGATTAAATATAATACATTAATATTGTATTTTTACCCTTTCTACCATATCATAAACCAACGTTCCTCTTTCTTCTCACTGCATGTAACAAGATACACGTCAAAGTAACAAAAACTTTCAAAACACAGTAAAAACAGATGACTTTTATTGCATGAAAGACTCTAAAATTGTCTTTTTATCTTTTGTGGTGTTTACCAAGAGGCATAATTTAATACTCATTAACAAGTTACAGTAATGACGAGCCACTACATTACACAGGCTTTATGGCAGCATTACTGCAGACACTGCTGGGCTAAATGCAGAAGCACAAAGACATTATGACTGCATTTAAGAAAGTATTCCCATTAATATATTTTTATGTCACTATTATAAAGAAAAATTAACTAATTAATCTGAAAGGCAATGTCTACTAATGTCCTTTGTTAAAAAGATGAAAAAAATATTCTTTAATGTGTAAATAAAGTAAAAAAATACTATACTATATACTATAGTAACAAGCTTTTCTTTATCTTTTCTAATAAACTAGACCAATAAACTCAGAAACACACTGAAATATTAGCTTGACGAGCAACAGACTTGTAAATACTGATGACTGGGTGCGTGAATGTTTTGTCGCTTTACTTTTTATGCGGTACTTTCATGATCTAAGCAATTGATTTAAAAGAATTGTGTATTTGTTGAAAGAAACAATGTCCGATAAGAAACTGGGTCATTTCCACACATAGTGTAAGTACAGAAATCTTCACAAAAACCCGAGTAATCACTGATGCCAACATGTTGCTGCTTAACAGTATAGAAGTAAGCATTTGCTCTGTTTTTAATCCCTTAGATATTGCAATATAAGAAAAAGAAGCGCAACAGCACATCTCAGTTTTTTCTGCTGCTGTACTAACTGAATGAAATCTGTCAGCACAAAGTGTCCTGTCATTACAAAACAGGAAGTTTTTGTTAAGTCACAGAAAATGTCCTTTTTTCTTGTTTGTTTTAATTGTGGCCCAGTTGTAAAAGAAATACAATTTCTAGAGTAGATAATGAAGAATCAGCTTGTCTATCATTTATTTGTAATCTATAACTTAATTATCTTGTTGTAGTATGAATGGTTGTAGAGGAGCTCTTAAAGAGGTCTTTGCATTAAAAGTCCAAAACGTGTGTCCTCTTTCACATCTTCCAAAACTATCCAGTGGGCCAGATTGGTGTCTGATTCTGGCCCCCAGGCCTTATGTTTGACATCCCTGATCTAATGGGACACAAATAGTATGCAACATGCGTACTATTTAGTAATATTTTAGTAATACAGTAATATTTTGTATTAAAAAAACAAGCTAAATTTTCCAACAGAGAATCTTTATGCTACTAAATAATTTAAATTGAGTGATCAGTGCTGCAGGTAAAAGCGATTCTTGTGTACTGTGCTCAGATCAGAATGAAACCTCCAGCTAATAAAGTGAGCTAATAAAATGCCTAAACTTCTGAAATGGCTAAATCAGGTAAATGCTGCAAAATATTGCTTTTGTTGGTCAGACTCCAGTTAGTGTGTAAAGTGCGCATTATAACCACATAGAGGTACAAGAATATACTGTATGCTACCGGAGCCCAGATAATATTGGATTTTTGGATTTCCAGGCAGTTAATTCAAATACAGCCATGATTGCCAATATTGGCTATCTGGTATCATTCAGCTACACATACATCATATTACATGTCTTTCCATTTTCTGTTTTATAGCCGCCAGGAAAACAAAAAAAATAATACTTATGGATGAACAGAAAAACATCAATGAGGAGTAGTCAAAGCATTACTAAATAGTGTCACATCAAACCAAAAAAAATATCACGTCTGATGACAGGGCTCTTAAACCGTCATCTCGAGCAATTTGCTTGCTAAAAATGTCTTTCATCTGTCAGTGATTTTTGACAAGTAAGAAAGCTTTGATGTCTTATTTCCTCAGACCACGACATGCAAAACAAAATAGCCCCAAATAAAACAAACCTACACCATATATTCTATTCTGACCACATAATAGGATTCTGGTCAGAATAGAATATGTGGCCCAGGAGCTGCCAATCATGCAGCACTTGCATTCTCCTCTTTTCTAAAAAGGTACTAATGAGCACAGAACAGCCCTCCCCCTGATGACCTTGCAGTTGCTGTGAACACACACACACACAGCCTTTTTGATATGAGTAGACATGTTTCAACTCCTTCCTTGCAAGCTTTCCTTCAAATCTAAAGGGAACTCAGGACTACAAAGCTGCCGCCATCAGGAAACGACTTGTTACCAACTTCAGCAGCAGAACTTCTGGGAACTTCTTGTTCCCTGGTGAGACACAGGTGTTTGATTGGTGCTCTGGTGCTTCCCGATGCTGTCAGGTCAGGCATTTGTCACAACACCATCAATATACGCACCATACCTTTAGCTGGTGTGTATGAAAGAGTAGGCATAGTGAGGCTGGAGGGGGGGTATAGAGACCTGATTGTGCAGACAGGTCCTCCCCGTGTCTATGGTAACCTGTGGGTATACCGCCGTGTCTGGAAAGCTTTAATGGCTTGTCAGCGCCATGACAGCAAAACAGTAGTAAGGCAATCTAAGCCTGAATGACAATCAAAAGCCACAGGGGGTGAGAAATTTCCCCACAGCTTGGTCTAATGATAATTTATGTTGCACTGCAGTTAACCGTTGGTAAAGAGGATGTTTTCCATGCTGGACAATCAGAAAGCTGGTTTACACAGAAGCAAATAGATACAGAAAAAAGTCTGAATCTACAAATCATCTGCTATCATTTATCTGCATTTCACTTTACCTCACTTCCTTTAAACTACACCGAAGGAATAAGTGCAAACAATAAAAGCTCGAAACTTTTAACGTTTGTGAATTTAATCAGGATCATGTATCGTAATTGCAAACCCTATACCTGCATAGCTACATAAAATGGAGCCATCGTACCATAATTATTGCCAATTATGTGCAATAATTCCACAGACTACATCGTCCAGTTGTGTGAGGTATATGATCTGAACATTTTATGCTTCTCTAAGATGTCTTCAATAAACCTGAATGCAACCAGGTAATTATTATAACCCTTTATGGTGCAGATGTGAACATTTTATGTAATGTCTCCTGGGTGTGTTTTTCACATTACCTTAACGCTTAAATGCTTCAAACTGGTTTTCTAGTGCCATCTAGTGGAATTACCATGTCACTGCTAAAAGCTCTGACAGTCATTTAACCTGTAACAGGACTGCAGTGGACACAAACTGGACTATAATGTTGCAAAGAGATCGCCACAATGTGACAGATAATAATTAAAGAGAAACGGGATGACAGTGGGCATCAATCTTCTAGTCAATACAAAATAACATATGTTACTAAATCTGGATTTGTACAGCACTTTTTGTAACAGAAATTGAAGGGAAGTGTACACGTCCCAGCATTCAAACACAGATTCAAATAAAAGGTCTTACACTCATTCCTTCATGCATTCTTTCATTAACACCTTAGATGTGTGTTATAGCCAGTGTTGGGTAAGTTACTTTAAAATAGTAACTTAGTTACATTACTAGTTACTTCTCTCAAAAGTAACTCAGTTACTTCAAGTTACTCGTTACTTTCAAAGTAACTAGTTACTAGGGAAAGTAACTTTGGTTTTACTCAGAATTCTCTTGTTAATGTGTTTCTTCCATAACTTTGCCAGTCTTCTAGCTTGCTTACTTGCCACAAGTGCACTGTGCCACCTACCAACAGAAAGGATATGATAACGTGCATATTTCCACGAGAGAAATCCCACGCCTGGACCGTCATTGACTGCTGCCATGATTCTAGCCTACGTCACAGAGTCATGTGCGCCTTTTACATCCAACACAAAAACTGCAGTCGTGGTGCTTTCGATTGTACTCAGAACTCAGAAATTCTGCCTTCTGAATAGGAAGATGTAAGTAACACCAGACTGCAGATGAGCTGCATACAGGGCTGGACTGGGAAAGAAAATTGGCCCGGGCATTTTGACTAGAAACTGGCCCACCATTATAGGAAAAATCATAAAGCCTTTGAATGAAAACAAACGCTGTTGTGACAGTGATGTTCACTGTTTTGATGGTATATATGCATCAATCTATCAATCGTTTGTTGTAAGATTCAGATAATTATTTTTTAAAAGCGAGACATTTTAAATGAGAATAAGAAAGAAAAGTATTTCTTTGTGCCCCCCATTCCCTGTTAATGCCCTACATGCCCCCTTGGCCACACTTTGCTAGATCCGCACCTGCACAGTTACCAGCTGTCAGCTACCTAAAAAAGGATCCTGGTGTTATTTGTCTCTCAGAAACAGTTCATAACTTCCCTTCAACTCATTCATGTCATCTAAAAGGTAAACCTGTTTCTCCATCACCTGCTCAGCTCTGATGATCCAGTAAGGACATCTCCTGGTTTCATCTTCATGTTTCCCTCTCACCAGATAACCAAACCATATCATGACCAGCAGCTTTTTTTACAGCTGTGGCTCCAGCAAACATCAGCTGATACTAGAAATTAATATTAAATAAATTCTAACAACAGCTGATCAAGCTTAAACGTGCTGCTGTTGTTTAGCGCGACATCCGCTGGTTTCCTCTTTCGGCGCAAAGTGGGCGATAAACAAACAAGAGAGCCGATCAGCTGATCATTGATCAGTTTCATGATTGAAGTAGAAACGGGAGAGGGAGGTGGGAGAATGAGAGAAGAAGAGGCAGCTGTGCAGCGTAAAGACACAGAATAACTCCAGCTTTGTGCCTTTTTCATTGTAGCTGAATTACGGGACAAACTGTTCCTTTTCACCTCAATAAGAAACGCGTAATATTTTCTCTGAATACCAGACGGGACGGCTGGCAACTCTAATAACTTATGAACAAAATAAAGTTCAACATCATTAACTTCATAGCACCACCCAGCTGTGTAGAAACTCCGTCATGCTAGCTAGCACGCAGTACGGAAAAAGTCAGAATAACGAAAATAAACTCCACCTAAGCTTGGTTTATATCTGACCCAGAGAGACTGCAGGTCATAACTTCTTACCTGAAGTTCAGTTCACACTTGGACCGGCGGCCGCCTCGGGTCTCTTTTCCTTCTGCGTCCCTTTTCCTTCATCCACCTACTGCCTCCACCACTTGCTAATGTTACTGAATCTGTGGAAACTCCGCGATGCCACCACACGAAGTAACGAGTAACGACCCTATCTAAATCCCAGTAACGAGTAACGCGTTCCTGATTTTGGCATAATAACTAGTTACCGTGCTCGTTACCACAATAATAACGTAGTTACTGTAACGCGTTACTTAATAACGCGTTAGTCCCAACACTGGTTATAGCCCCCAAAATGGGTGAAAGATTAAGGAAAAGTAAATAAGCCACCGATCCAGCCGACCTAACGGGTTCAGGAAGGCTGCTTCAAAGTTCAAAAGCCACAACCTCAAAAGTTGTTGCCTCTGAATTTAAAATAAGAGCATGGAGTAGTTTAAACACTCTATTCAGTTTATCTTGGAGACCCTCTGCTGTTACAAGGTCTCAGTAGCTCTGGTATATGTGCAGGACCTTGGCCATGTAGGGCTTTCTATGCTATTATTAAAAAAAACAAACTTAAATGAATTCTGAGTGTCTCTTGTCAAAAGAAGCTTGCTTTAATCCAATGAAACCCTTCATGGTCAAAAAAAGAAAACGTTTTATTTAAGAATCTGGTTGGATAATGGAGAAAACTGAAGACAAAAACATGATTATTTTTATTTTCTCAAAAAAAAAATGACCGACTGCACCTTTAAATACACAACTTACAAGGTTAAGTCATTGAACTTTTTAGCACTGAGCATTTTATTGGAATGAGCTAAAAGAAAGCTCTTTGCTCGTATTCTACTGGAACATTTGAAAAGTTAGATATGATGCGTCTGTGTGCGCTGCATCGTCTTCTTTGTTGGTTATTTCTTTCCTGGTTACTTCCTGTTGTATTTTGAAGGTTTGAAGGTTGGCTTTCTTATGTCTCATATTATGTCTCATATTTTGGTTTTGTTCCTTTCCCTGCTTTGCACTTGTCTGTGTGATGAACATATAGTCAGGTCAGCTGTTTGTGCTTCCGCTGCTCTTTTGTTTGTCTTTTTTATTTTAAGAGGTCATATTTTCCTCCCTCTGCTGCTCACATTTGGCTTCACTCTCCGGTGGATCATCAGTTTTCTTGCTTGTCTACTTTAAAACTGTAATCAGTCTCAATGATACAACCTGATAAAGTCACATATTTGATGGGAATTATATGAGTAAAATCCTATGCTATCTTTTTCTTGTGACCTGTCATTTTGACTTGAATCATTAAATAAAGACGTGTTTAGGAAACAGAAAAAAATAGTCTAACAGCCAATCATTATTCCATGTGGATTTGTACAAATACACTTATTTTATATTTATATTATTTATATCACAGGGCGATCGTGGCTCAAGAGTTGGGAGTTCCCCTTGTAATCGGAAGTTTGCCGGTTCGAGCCCCGGCTTGGACAGTCTTGGTCGTTGTGTCCTTGGGCAAGACACTTCACCCGTTGCCTACTGGTGGTGGTCAGAGGGCCCGGTGGTGCCAGTGTCCGGCAGCCTCGCCTCTGTCAGTGCGCCCCAGGGTGGCTGTGGCTACAATGTAGCTTGCCATCACCAGTGTGTGAATGTGTGTGTGAATGGGTGGATGACTGGATATGTAAAGCGCTTTGGGGTCCTTAGGGACTAGTAAAGCGCTATATAAATACAGGCCATTTACCATTTACTTCATTATGTGATTTCAGCTGATACAGGAGCACGCTTTAAATAACTGACACTGTGATTTACACCCATGATCATAAAGAAGAATTTGTTACTTGTACATTAAAACAATTTTCTGTACTTTTTAAGATCATCAAACCTAAAACTGCTATCAGTCAACATTTAGTGGCCTTTTTGCTCTAAGTGCTGCAGGAGCTTCAGAGACTAAATTAGCTACATAAAACTCAGCTGTGCAGCACCTGTTTGACTTTACAGCTATCATCCACCACCTGACCAGTGCCACTTTTGCCCATTTTTCTTGTATTGTGACAAGAAAAACTTTCTTTTCTTATAATAAAAGGTATAGTTTTCTGAGGGGAAGATTCAACACTATTCGATGACTTTTTACAGCTTCACTTGTGAAAAATGAAACACGAGACATCCTCTTGTGGCGTCGTAAAATAAAACCACCACGCATTCATATTGAGTTAAATCAGACAAATTAACTTCTTCAATCTCAATAGAACATTCACAGATATCATTCAACCTTAACTTTATTTTGCTTGAATCATTGCAGTCCAACTCAATCTACGCACAGCTGCTTGGATAGCTTTTATCATACAATTTGGTGACCAAATAGTCCAGCAGGAACGTGGTGCGCTTCCACAAGGTGCTTACTTCCAAGCGCCAGACTTGCCCTTGGCCCCACGGGAGGTCTTCGATGTTTTCGACCACCTCTGATGGTCGTTGACACGATTTCGTAGCACGTGGATGTCGTACTTCTGCCTCTTGAGCTTTTCTGCCAGCTCAAACTTCTCGGCGTGCAGCTGGTGGAGCCACTGCCAGAGCTCCTGTGCCTTCTCCACCAACTTCTCCTGGCTCAGGTGGTCGATGTTGAGCGGCTTCCTGCGCTCCATCAGGGCCTTCTTCTTCTCCTCACGAGCTGTTAGCTTCTTGCCCTTCTTCTGGTCCACCTTCTGCAGGTAGCCACCGAATGACTTGTTGGAGAAAGCCATCTTTTTCTTGGCTTCCTCCTCAGCCCGCAGTTTGGCTGCCTCCTCTTCGCGCCTTGCTTTTTCCTCGGCAACCCGCGTCTGGCGCTCACGCTCCTGCTCTGCACGAACACGCTGTTGTTCGGCCCTGTCAGCGCGGCGGCGTTCAATGCGGTTACGTAGCGCCATCAGTTCTTCTTCCTCTTTCTGACGGCTGGTGAAATGCAGCTCAATCAGTGTCTGGAGGTCATTGTAATCTTTCTCCAGCCTCTTGCGATGCAGATCATCAAAATCCACCTTTTCTCCATCTGGGATCTTTGGAGGAGCCATATTAGGCACATAAGTTGCTTTAGGTCGAGGTCTGGTCTCTCCTTCATGCTCCGCTTGCCTCTGTTCGTTGTCATCCTCTTCCTCCTCGACCTCTTCTTCCACCTCCTCCTCGTATTCCTCCACAATTTCCTCTGTGTCTGACATGATGGTGTCTCAGAGAAAGCAGTGTGAGCACCAAGACCAGCTGGTGTCTGGAGATAGTTGGAGTCCTGGGTGAGCATGTTGGGAGTTTTTAAAGGTTTGGTTACCATGTGACCACCGTCTCCTGGGTGTGGGTCAGCAGCAGGGCAGATTCTGAGACAGATGGAATAATCTATTTTCTCCTTCACCAAGTCCTCACAGCCACACACCCACCCATTTATCCCCTGCAGACCCCCCTACTGCCTTCTCTGACCCTGCACAGCTCCTCATTCCTTTGTAAGGACAAGATGAGGGACTATTTCGGATACACAGCAGATGCATACACAGACACACTTGTGCTTTCCAGTCTCACAAAGCCAAAGGCACATATGTAAAGAACTATTGAGCCACTGGCACAGATTAAAGAAAGAAATGTGGAAGCAAATAAAAGATGATGACAGAATAATGTACCAAGAGTCTCTGCAAATATGACCCATCCCACTAGCTTTAGATATTTCACAGTGTACACAATTCAGGGAACTTACTCATGCATCACTGGAGTTTGAAACCACGTAGTGCTTAAGTCACTATGGGAATTTCTCTTACAAAGTGCTCCAGTGTGCTGCTTATATAGAGAAACCAGGGAAAAATAATAACAAGAGCAAGTGAGTACTCGTGAAGCATGCAAACATACCTACAAAAGGAACATATAAGAAGAAGAGCAGGCTCCTAACTACATATAGTAGCGTACATTACAAAAGAAACATCTTTAAGACATGAGGGAACAATAAAACATTTTGAAAGGATTTTCAATATAATTTCAAAGTCTAGCTATTAGATAATTTGCTTTATTTTAGGAGTCTTTAGTTTAAGAGTTTGGAGAGACAGATCACCTTCATGTCATAGAGTTATTGTTTACGTCTACTCACCATAGCATGAATATCAGCGTAATTTGAGGTTGAAATACTTTCTTTGAGTGAATGTACAGCAGATATAAATTTGTATTTATTTTAGATTTCTGCTCATTTACACAGGCTCAAAAATATATATGCATGCACCCCAACCAATACTTTGTTGATGTGCCGCTTAGTAAGTTGCATCTCGACCAGATTAACAAGCTTCTGCATTAATTCTGGTGGATATCTGACCGCGCTTCTTGGCAGAATTGGTAGTTTCCTCGCAAAGCCCTGCCTTTTAACTATATCCCACAAATTTTCAATAGGGTTGAAGGTGGGGCTTTAATAGTCGTTATGTTGGGATCATTGTCCTGATGGAAAACTGGGTTGAATTATTCTATCCCTTTTGAGTAATGTACGTGTTCCAGAACATGTCTTTGTCCTGCCTTCATCCACTCACCCCCAACCAGTTGCATGTGTCGTGATCATTCCACACTGGAATGATCAGTTGATTAAAAACAACTGTTTAAAGTCATAATTATAAGCCCCAAATTACCATGACATTCATACTTCATTTATACTCATACCACACAGGTCAAAACAAATAATCGTACTAAACTTTAAATAGTGTTATAATGTAAGTTTTCATTTCAGTTTCATATGGGAGTTTATGGCTACGTTCACACTGCAGGCGAAAGCGCATCAAATCCGATTTTTTTTTTTACCCTATGCGACCCAAATCCGATCATGTTACGACAGTTTGAACAGCACAAATCTGACATTTTCAAATCCGACTCAGGCCACTTTCATATGTGGTACTGAATCCGATACATATCTGATGTTTTAGAAAGCGACTGCCGTTTGAATGGTAATGTCGCATTAAATCCGTCTTTTACATCCAGTGTAGATGTCAGTGAAACTGTTAGGAAGACAACGTTGGAGAAACGTGAACATTTTATTCGTACTGTATAATCTGCAGATTCTGACAGAAATCTGTAACTATCCTTTGAAGCAGCGCTCCTCTCTAAAACAGCAATAAGGATCATTATTAGGCCATATGTAAATAACAAAATAACTTAAAGCAAAATTGGGGAACGTAAAGTCCGAAACAACTCTTACAATTAAGGGCCATCAGTCAAACAACTGTTTGCTCTGGGTCTTAACGGAGCTTCTTTTGCGCATGCGGGCCCCTTTGAGGGTTCACACTAGAGCCCGTTTGCTGTCACATTTTGTTTGTAGTGTGAACAAGCAGACAAAAAAATCGGATTTGATCAAAAAATCGGAATTGAGCACTAAGACCTGCAGTGTGAACGGGATTTGACTCGCCTTTAAAGACAGCCTCAAGTGGCCATTCGAGGAATTGCAGTCTTTTTGCCACTTTTGTGTTTACTTAATTTTTCATCTCCAGAGATTGAAGCATGATCTGTAATTTTATTAGCTTGAGCTTTTATATTTGTGTTGAAAATAAAATAAAATGAAATAAAGAACTTCTGCAGAAAGACAGACCCAACAAACAGCCTTTACTAAGAACAATGTGGTGTAAGATGAGCTTTTCAGCCCTGCCTTGTCTCCTCTGGAATGTAATTAAAACATTCTTGCTATTAAAGGCTCTCTGCCGTCAGTGCAGAGTGGATTAAAGCGTAATTGCTCCCGCACGACAACATTTATATATGGCTATCACGAATTTATGTTCCCAAGTCTTGAGTTATCAGTAGGAAAAGGGCAGACACAGTTTTTAGAGGATTAGGTCACTGACAGGAAGAGACAGGTGCTCTGTGGTGCCTGAGATTCCTAATTAACTTGGGCCTGCTTAGAATAAAGCTTCTGATGCTATTCTACTATACGCGTATGTGGCAGACAACACATTATTATCTCCATGGGATTAAATTTTAGTCTTGTTATAAATCATCTGGAGCTCCAGCTAAGTGAAGATGGGCTACGTGTGGCCTGAGAGGTCCACAACACAAATCTTAATGCCCGTGAGAAGGTCCCACAACTGTCTAATCCAAGAGAGCACTGAGCATGCCTGAGAGCGACATGAGGACAGCAGGTGGTTCCAGTGTAATCAAGGCACTGGTGGTTTGCTGGTGGCAAGGGACAACTGTGTCTATCAGCAAAGGGAGGCAGCAAAGGATGTGGGCTATAAATAAGTAAATAGCCACACCCTCTGCTGGTTAGCAGCTTGAAACAGAGTAAACTTCCAGTATATTTACTCTTAATCTAACCGGCTTACATCCCTACAGAACAACGAGAGAAGTGTTTGAAGGAACCTTTTTTAGATGTAAAAGTAAATAAATGGAAAGATTCCAGAGCGTAAATAACACATCTGTCTAGCAGAGTATCATCTGCTTTCTCATGTGAATCATTTATATCTACCCTGCACTGTCGCTCTTTACTGAGCCGCTTTAACATTCCCTCTGCTTGCTGTTTTCTTTTACTCCTCTTAGAAATTCATTGCTCTGCCAAAGAGGTTATGATTTTGGGTGTATGTCTTTCTGTCTGTAAACATGACAGCTGGAAAGGTTTTGAGTGAATTCTTTGTATGGATGCAGAAGGGCTGGTGTTAACAATCCATTAAAATTTGGCATACATCCACCAAGGCCTTCAAGGTCAAATAAGTGATTTATTGGTCAAAAATTGGAGAAAAGCTGTATTATTTAAAGCTATAAAAACTGAAACTAATGTTATACGGAGCAATTTGAAATTGTGTTCCTTACTGCCATTTGTTGTAATGACAACATGCAGACATACAGGGACTGAATTATGGGCATTCTAAATATCACGTTACTCTGGACCTATGACCTCTTCTTCAAGGTCAAAAAAGGTCAAATTTTCCTAAAATGTCTTGTATCCTTAAAACTATAAATACAATTCTACTTCCTTTGATTGTTTTAGTAATATTTATTTAACAATACTGATATATAGGGATTCTAAATGTAATTTTTTTAAAATCCAAATTATCATCAGTGTCATGTCACATTTTACCTCTCATCTCAGGTTTCCATTGCACACCTGTTCTTCTTGATTCCAAAGCTTATTATATCTTTAAAGAAAGTTGCCTCAAACTCTACAATAATACACAGGAAACAGGGAAATAGGAAGGAAAAGGTCACTTTTAAGGAAGCAGTTCTACTTTGTTTGTCTTGTTTATCCCTTCATTCTATTTATGTTTTGCTTACATAATATGTAAATATACCAACATTTGGGATAAAGAAAGCATAGTACAGTATATTGTAAAGATAATAATATGTATGAAGTAATTTAAATGAGCTTGTTTGCCTTTTTCCTTCTTTAAGCATCTGATTCTCTTTATGAGCTGCACAATATAAACAGGTCATATCTTTGAAGCTTGGTATGATTTGTGAACTAATTGGCATCATGTGTGGAATCATCCCAAAGCACTACAGTTACCACTTTAGAGAAGAGCTGGACCTCTGAATGTTTATTTTGAGATCATTACCTAAGCTGGCTAAACTAACCAGCTGGTTTAAGGGATAATCCAACACTGTTAATCCAGTAAATCTGTATTTCTCAGTAAAAACTTGAAGATTTATTTTCTACTGCCTTATAGAAAGAGTTTTAGAGAATAACACCCAAAAGTGATATTAAGGTTCGCCACTATAGATATTTGGAAGCGGATTCCTGAATTTGAGTTCTCACTATTTTGCTGGTTTGTTGGTTGTGGAGAACAAACACTGCTTCTTTATGTAGCTTCATCCTAGGGAGACATTGCAGGCGATATCATTGAGCCGTCCTTCCTTTCCCTGCATTTTCCCTTCTATTACACCACCTTCCTCCAGGCGGAGTCCATCGTCTTCAGCGTCATCCAGGCTCCTCGACACGGCACCATCGAGCGCACCGTCAAAGGCCAACACTACCGACAGATAAGCAGCTTCACCATGGACGACATCTACTAGAACCGCATCAGGTACTGTACAATGGCAGAGCGAGGCTGTGCCTGAGAGTGTGCGTGCTCTTTTGTGGGTGTATTCATGTGCTTCTGTCTTTGTGAGGACAGAAGCTGGGCACTTTTGCAAAAGGCGGGCACCTCTGGAAACAGAGAGTGAAAATATTTTTGCAAAGGACATGTTTGTCTAATTCATTAGTGCAGCATTACTGGATCACCTGTTTGAAGTGATATAATATGATATACAACTATCACTGAAACAGCAAACTTTGTAAATAAGCAAACAACACTTCTCATTCTCTAAAGGTTTGGCCACAGCTGTAGATTACGCTATCGGTGCTTGTTCACTCTTGACAATAATTACATTTCTAAATTGTCTTTGTGCATTTACAGGTAAACAATATCTAATATTTTATCTAAATGATTGCTTTGTCTTTGAAAAGGTGAAGAGCCTGAGGCTGGTGACAGTCCAGTTCTAATCTAAGGACAGCCTTCTTCGCCTGGCTGTGACGCAATCGGCCTTCAAATGCAGCCTCCGAAGGATGCAGCTGACGTTTTGGGACACAGCTACTATGTCGATCTGAGACAGCGAGACCGAGACAGCGAGACCAAGACAAGACCAAGACCACGTAAAAGTGGTCTCGAGACCAAGACCGGTCTTGAAACATCCAACATTTTGAAGCTTAAATATGACTCTGACTGTCCACCTGCTGTTTTAGAACTAAAGAACCCTCTTGGATGAGAAGTAAAACGTCTTCAAGAACCTAAGTCATGTTGCCTTCTTTTCAAAACACTGAATACCCACATGGGCATGAAGCAGGTAAAGCACTTTGGGTGCCTTGAAAAGCGCTATAATCCAATCCATTATTAGTGTGAATGCTTGAAAAGCATTCACAGTATTGTTCTTCTAATTAGTGTGAATGCTTGAAAAGCATTCACAGTATTGTTGTTGTAATCTTTATTAGTGTGAATGCTTGAAAAGCATTCACAGTATTGTTCTTCTAATCTTTATTATTATTATTATTATTATTATTATATTTTATTCTGTATTCCGTACGTTTTTTGTAATCCTATAACTTCAAAACCGTTCAACTTAGAAAAACCATTCAAACACCGTTAGATTCCTATTCTTTTGGACAACACTGCTTCTAAATTTCATATTTTTAACATTTATATTTTTAATTTTATTCAACTTTATTCAACAAAAATTTATAATGTATTTCAATGGGGAGACCCTTCAAATCCTCATTCAACTTACTCATTTTTAAACTCTTACTACTTCCACATACATTGACATAGAGCCACCATTCAAACTTTAAAACGAAGACAAGACATTCAACTATTCAACTTGTATTTATCTTTTCAATATCTATTATACTTTTTCTTCAGTTCCAGTTTAAGTTTCATGATGTTTTTTCACCCGTTTCAAAGTTTATAATGGGTGTGTATGGGACGGAATGTTGGGGCTAGAGTGAGACAGCTCAACTGCTAGAGTGAGAGGAGCAAAAAAATTTATCTTAAAATCTTTTTTAAAACTGCTGCTGTGTCCGCAGCGTTTGCTCTACAGGTATGATTTTACCCTCAAAACGTAGCCATGGCTGTCCTCTTTCATCCAATGTGTTTACTATTGTCCTAGGTGTTACGGTTCTTTCATAAATGTCACCAATGCACAGCCTCCTCCCTCCAACTCTTCCATAGACTCTAATGTTAAAATGGCTCAGAAGGTTCGTTTGAAAATCAGAAGAGCATGGTGTCTTTACACTGTCACCACGTCCATATAATAAACTCCACAGGCATGAAAACTGAGAATTAGGTAGACTAGACATGGCTGTCGCTCACGGTGAAAGAATTTTGTCAGTACGACTTTTACTTTTCATTTGGGAACGATTTGTTTCGGCCTGACTTTTCTGTTCATTTTAAGCAGCAAAAGTGAGGCGCATGTCTGTGTACGTGTGTATGGAGCCATTGGGTGCGGTCACTATAGCAACCAGGCTCACACCTGCCTGCTTAACGAGCTCTGCCTGCCACTGTACCAAGATTCATCTTAAGCACTTCTCTTTCAACTGTTGCTGTGTCCACAGTGTTACAGCCATCATTTTACCCTCAAATTGTCCCCATTATTGTTCTCTTTCCAACACCATGTCTTTCAAAGCTCAGGCATTTAAACTTTTTAAACTGTGTGGATCAAAGTGGAGGGATCACATTTTCTTCATTCAGTGATTCAAAGAATATGACCTTTTAATATTCATTCAGATGTTTTCTGACTCTAAATGTTCTTTTCTCATTTCTTAGGGTTTTCTAATTTACATTTAAAGCATTTTCAGCTTTTTTCCAACTTCTTCTTCTGTGTAACCTTCAGCTTTTAGCAGTTCAGCACTTTTGTTTTCAGGTTAAATTCGGGTTTTTTTTTTTAAATCTCATTCAAAATTTTTAACTTAAATTCAGTGATTATTTCATTTCAATGCATAGATTCAGATTCAAGCATTCACACTGCAGTTTCTTCAGAAAATGCACTTTCTAGTTAGTGTGAATGCTTGAAAAGCATTCACAGTATTGTTCTTCTAATCTTTATTATTCCATTTTATTATTATTATCTATTCCGTACGTTTTTTGAAAGCCTACTCCTTCAAAACCATTCAACTTAGAAAAACCATTCAAACACCGTTAGATTCCTATTCTTTTGGACATGATTGCTTGTATTTTTCTCATTTTTAACATTTATAATTTTAATTTTATTCAACTTTATTCAACAAAAATTTCCCATGTATTTCAATGGGGAGACCCTTCAAATTCTCATTCAACTTACTCATTTTTAAACTCTTACTACTTCAACATACGTTCACATAGAGCCACCATTCAAACTTTAAAACGAAGACAAGACATTCAACTATTCAACTTGTATTTATCTTTTCAATATCTATTATACTTTTTCTTCAGTTCCAGTTTAAGTTTCATGATGTTTTTTCACCCGTTTCAGAGTTTATAATGGGTGTGTATGGGACGGAATGTTGGGGCTAGAGTGAGGCAGCTCAACTGCTAGAGTGAGAGGAGCAAAAAAAATAATCTTAAAATCTTTTTTAAAACTGCTGCTGTGTCCGCAGCGTTTGCTCTACAGGTATGATTTTACCCTCAAAACGTAGTCATGGCTGTCCTCTTTCATCCAATGTGTTTACTATTGTACTAGGTGTTATGGTTCTTTCGTAAATGTCACCAATGCACAGCCTCCTCCCTCCAACTCTTCCATAGACTCTAATGTTAAAATGGCTCAGAAGGTTCGTTTGAAAATCAGAAGAGCATGGTGTCTTTCCACTGTCACCACGTCCATATAATAAACTCCACAGGCATGAAAACTGAGAATTCAGTAGACTAGACATTGCTGTCACTCACGGTGAAAGAATTTTGTCAATACGACTTTTACTTTTCATTTGGGAACGATTTGTTTCGGCCTGACTTTTCTGTTCATTTTAAGCAGCAAAAGTGAGGCGCATGTCTGTGTACGTGTGTATGGAGCCATTGGGTGCGGTCACTATAGCAACCAGGCTCACACCTGCCTGCTTAACGAGCTCTGCCTGCCACTGTACCAAGATTCATCTTAAGCACTTCTCTTTCAACTGCTGCTGTGTCCACAGTGTTACAGCCATCATTTTACCCTCAAAACGTCGCCATCGTTGTTCTTTTTCCAACATCTTGTCTTTCAAAGCTCAGAGATGTAAACTTTTTAAACTGTGTGGGTCCAAGTGGAGGGATCACATTTTAGTCATTCAGTGATTCAAAGAATATGACCTTTTAATATTCTTTCAGATGTTTTCTGACTCTAAATGTTCTTTTCTCATTTCTTAGGTTTTTCTAATTTACAATTAAAACATTTTCAGCTTTTTTCCAACTTCTTCTTCTGTGTAACCTTCAGCTTTTAGCAGTTCAGCACTTTTGTTTTCAGGTTAAATTCGGGTTTTTTTTTTTTATCTCATTCAAAATTTTTAACTTAAATTCAGTAATTATTTCATTTCAATGCATACATTCAGATTCAAGCATTCACACTGCAGTTTCTTCAGAAAATGCACTTTCTAGTTATTATTATTATATTTTATTCTGTATTCCGTACGTTTTTTGTAATCCTACTCCTTCAAAACCGTTCAACTTAGAAAAACCATTCCAACACCGTTAGATTCCTATTCTTTTGGACAACACTGCTTCCATTTTTCATATTTTTAACATTTATATTTTTAATTTTATTCAACTTTATTCAACAAAAATTTATAATGTATTTCAATGGGGAGACCCTTCAAATCCTCATTCAACTTACTCATTTTTAAACTCTTACTACTTCCACATACATTGACATAGAGCCACCATTCAAACTTTAAAACGAAGACAAGACATTCAACTATTCAACTTGCATTTATCTTTTCAATATCTATTATACTTTTTCTTCAGTTCCAGTTTAAGTTTCATGATGTTTTTTCACCCGTTTCAGAGTTTATAATGGGTGTGTATGGGACGGAATGTTGGGGCTAGAGTGAGGCAGCTCAACTGCTAGAGTGAGAGGAGCAAAAAAAATAATCTTAAAATCTTTTTTAAAACTGCTGCTGTGTCCGCAGCGTTTGCTCTACAGGTATGATTTTACCCTCAAAACGTAGCCATGGCTGTCCTCTTTCATCCAATGTGTTTACTATTGTACTAGGTGTTATGGTTCTTTCATAAATGTCACCAATGCACAGCCTCCTCCCTCCAACTCTTCCATAGACTCTAATGTTAAAATGGCTCAGAAGGTTCGTTTGAAAATCAGAAGAGCATGGTGTCTTTCCACTGTCACCACGTCCATATAATAAACTCCACAGACATGAAAACTGAGAATTTGGTAGACTAGACATTGCTGTCGCTCACAGTGAAAGAATTTTGTCAATACGACTTTTACTTTTCATTTGGGAACGATTTGTTTCGGCCTGACTTTTCTGTTCATTTTAAGCAGCAAAAGTGAGGTGCATGTCTGTGTACGTGTGTATGGAGCCATTGGGTGCGGTCACTATAGCAACCAGGCTCACACCTGCCTGCTTAACGAGCTCTCTCTGCCACTCTGCCAAGATTCATCTTAAACACTTCTCTTTCAACTGCTGCTGTGTCCACAGTGTTAAAGCCATCATTTTACCCTCAAAACGTCGCCATCGTTGTTCTTTTTCCAACATCTTGTCTTTCAAAGCTCAGAGATGTAAACTTTTTAAACTGTGTGGGTCCAAGTGGAGGGATCACATTTTAGTCATTCAGTGATTCAAAGAATATGACCTTTTAATATTCTTTCAGATGTTTTCTGACTCTAAATGTTCTTTTCTCATTTCTTAGGTTTTTCTAATTTACAATTAAAACATTTTCAGCTTTTTTCCAACTTCTTCTTCTGTGTAACCTTCAGCTTTTAGCAGTTCAGCACTTTTGTTTTCAGGTTAAATTCGGGGTTTTTTTTTTATCTCATTCAAAATTTTTAACTTAAATTCAGTAATTATTTCATTTCAATGCATACATTCAGATTCAAGCATTCACACTGCAGTTTCTTCAGAAAATGCACTTTCTAGTCTTTATTATTATTATTAGTGTGAATGCTTGAAAAGCATTCACAGTATTGTTCTTCTAATCTTTATTATTATTCCATTTTTTTATTATTATTATCTATTCCGTACGTTTTTTGAAAGCCTACTCCTTCAAAACCGTTCAACTTAGAAAAACCATTCAAACACCGTTAGATTCCTATTCTTTTGGACAACACTGCTTCTATTTTTCATATTTTTAACATTTATATTTTTAATTTTATTCAACTTTATTCAACAAAAATTTATAATGTATTTCAATGGGGAGACCCTTCAAATCCTCATTCAACTTACTCATTTTTAAACTCTTACTACTTCCACATACATTGACATAGAGCCACCATTCAAACTTTAAAACGAAGACAAGACATTCAACTATTCAACTTGTATTTATCTTTTCAATATCTATTATACTTTTTCTTCAGTTCCAGTTTAAGTTTCATGATGTTTTTTCACCCGTTTCAGAGTTTATAATGGGTGTGTATGGGACGGAATGTTGGGGCTAGAGTGAGAGAGCTCAACTGCTAGAGTGAGAGGAGCAAAAAAATTAATCTTAAAATATTTTTTAAAACTGCTGCTGTGTCCACAGCGTTTGCTCTACAGCCACCATTTTACCCTCAAAACGTAGCCATCGCTGTCCTCTTTCATCCAATGTGTTTACTATTGTCCTAGGTGTTATGGTTCTTTCATAAATGTCACCAATGCACAGCCTCCTCCCTCCAACTCTTCCATAGACTCTAATGTTAAAATGGCTCAGAAGGTTCTTTTGAAAATCAGAAGAGCATGGTGTCTTTCCACTGTCACCACGTCCATACAATAAACTCCACAGGCATGAAAACTGAGAATTCAGTAGACTAGACATTGCTGTCGCTCACGGTGAAAGAATTTTGTCAATACGACTTGTACTTTTCATATGGGAACGATTTGTTTCGGCCTGACTTTTCTGTTCATTTTAAGCAGCAAAAGTGAGGCGCATGTCTGTGTACGTGTGTATGGAGCCCTTGGGTGCGGTCACTATAGCAACCAGGCTCACACCTGCCTGCTTAACGAGCTCTCTCTCTCTCTCTGCCAAGATTCATCTTAAACACTTCTCTTTCAACTGCTGCTGTGTCCACAGTGTTAAAGCCATCATTTTACCCTCAAAACGTCGCCATCGTTGTTCTTTTTCCAACATCTTGTCTTTCAAAGCTCAGAGATGTAAACTTTTTAAACTGTGTGGGTCCAAGTGGAGGGATCACATTTTAGTCATTCAGTGATTCAAAGAATATGACCTTTTAATATTCATTCAGATGTTTTCTGACTCTAAATGTTCTTTTCTCATTTCTTAGGGTTTTCTAATTTACATTTAAAACATTTTCAGTTTTTTTCCAACTCCTTCTTCTGTGTAACCTTCAGCTTTTAGCAGTTCAGCACCTTTGTTTTCAGGTTAAATTCGTGTTTTTTTTTTTGTTTTTTTTTTAATCTCATTCAATATTTTTAACTCAAAATTCAGCAATTAATTCATTTCAGTGCATACATTCAGATTCAAGCATTCACACTGCAGTTTCTTCAGAAAATGCACTTTCTAGTTATTATTAGTGTGAATGCTTGAAAAGCATTCACAGTATTGTTCTTCTAATCTTTATTAGTGTGAATGCTTGAAAAGCATTCACAGTATTGTTCTTCTAATCTTTATTATTATTATTATTATTATTATTATTATATTTTATTCTGTATTCCGTACGTTTTTTGTAATCCTACTCC
Organism: Aulonocara sp. 'chitande type north' Nkhata Bay; assembly: GCF_057382095.1. Taxonomy (NCBI): domain Eukaryota; kingdom Metazoa; phylum Chordata; class Actinopteri; order Cichliformes; family Cichlidae; genus Aulonocara; species Aulonocara sp. 'chitande type north' Nkhata Bay. The sequence continues at coordinate 25,579,776 of NC_141360.1, read as the reverse complement.
TTCAAAACCGTTCAACTTAGAAAAACCATTCCAACACCGTTAGATTCCTATTCTTTTGGACAACACTGCTTCCATTTTTCATATTTTTAACATTTATATTTTTAATTTTATTCAACTTTATTCAACAAAAATTTATAATGTATTTCAATGGGGAGACCCTTCAAATCCTCATTCAACTTACTCATTTTTAAACTCTTACTACTTCCACATACATTGACATAGAGCCACCATTCAAACTTTAAAACGAAGACAAGACATTCAACTATTCAACTTGCATTTATCTTTTCAATATCTATTATACTTTTTCTTCAGTTCCAGTTTAAGTTTCATGATGTTTTTTCACCCGTTTCAGAGTTTATAATGGGTGTGTATGGGACGGAATGTTGGGGCTAGAGTGAGACAGCTCAACTGCTAGAGTGAGAGGAGCAAAAAAATTAATCTTAAAATCTTTTTTAAAACTGCTGCTGTGTCCACAGCGTTTGCTCTACAGGTATGATTTTACCCTCAAAACGTAGCCATGGCTGTCCTCTTTCATCCAATGTGTTTACTATTGTACTAGGTGTTATGGTTCTTTCATAAATGTCACCAATGCACAGCCTCCTCCCTCCAACTCTTCCATAGACTCTAATGTTAAAATGGCTCAGAAGGTTCGTTTGAAAATCAGAAGAGCATGGTGTCTTTCCACTGTCACCACGTCCATATAATAAACTCCACAGGCATGAAAACTGAGAATTCGGTAGACTAGAAGCTGCTGTCGCTCACGGTGAAAGAATTTTGTCAATACGACTTGTACTTTTAATTTGGGAACGATTTGTTTCGGCCTGACTTTTCTGTTCATTTTAAGCAGCAAAAGTGAGGCGCATGTCTGTGTCGTGTGTATGGAGCCATTGGGTGCAGTCACTATAGCAACCAGGCTCACACCTGCCTGCTTAACGAGCTCTGCCTGCCACTGTACCAAGATTCATCTTAAACACTTCTCTTTCAACTGCTGCTGTGTCCACAGTGTTACAGCCATCATTTTACCCTCAAAACGTCGCCATCGTTGTTCTTTTTCCAACATCTTGTCTTTCAAAGCTCAGAGATGTAAACTTTTTAAACTGTGTGGATCAAAGTGGAGGGATCACATTTGAGTCATTCAGTGATTCAAAGAATATGACCTTTTAATATTCTTTCAGATGTTTTCTGACTCTAAATGTTCTTTTCTCATTTCTTAGGTTTTTCTAATTTACAATTAAAACATTTTCAGTTTTTTTCCAACTCCTTCTTCTGTGTAACCTTCAGCTTTTAGCAGTTCAGCACCTTTGTTTTCAGGTTAAATTCGGGGTTTTTTTTGTTTTTTTTTAATCTCATTCAATATTTTTAACTCAAAATTCAGCAATTAATTCATTTCAGTGCATACATTCAGATTCAAGCATTCACACTGCAGTTTCTTCAGAAAATGCACTTTCTAGTTATTATTAGTGTGAATGCTTGAAAAGCATTCACAGTATTGTTCTTCTAATCTTTATTAGTGTGAATGCTTGAAAAGCATTCACAGTATTGTTCTTCTAATCTTTATTATTATTATATTTTCTTATTCCGTACGTTTTTTGAAAGCCTACTCCTTCAAAACCGTTCAACTTAGAAAAACCATTCAAACATCGTTAGATTCCTATTATTTTGGACATGACTGCTTCTATTTTTCTCATTTTTAACATTTATATTTTTAATTTTATTCAACTTTATTCAACAAAAATTTCCCATGTATTTCAATGGGGAGACCCTTCAAATTCTCATTCAACTTACTCATTTTTAAACTCTTACTACTTCCACATACATTGACATAGAGCCACCATTCAAACTTTAAAACGAAGACAAGACATTCAACTATTCAACTTGTATTTATCTTTTCAATATCTATTATACTTTTTCTTCAGTTCCAGTTTAAGTTTCATGATGTTTTTTCACCCGTTTCAGAGTTTATAATGGGTGTGTATGGGACGGAATGTTGGGGCTAGAGTGAGGCAGCTCAACTGCTAGAGTGAGAGGAGCAAAAAAATTAATCTTAAAATATTTTTTAAAACTGCTGCTGTGTCCGCAGCGTTTGCTCTACAGGTATGATTTTACCCTCAAAACGTAGCCATCGTTGTCCTCTTTCATCCAATGTGTTTACTATTGTCCTAGGTGTTATGGTTCTTTCATAAATGTCACCAATGCACAGCCTCCTCCCTCCAACTCTTCCATAGACTCTAATGTTAAAATGGCTCAGAAGGTTCGTTTGAAAATCAGAAGAGCATGGTGTCTTTCCACTGTCACCACGTCCATATAATAAACTCCACAGGCATGAAAACTGAGAATTCAGTAGACTAGAAGCTGCTGTCGCTCACGGTGAAAGAATTTTGTCAATACGACTTTTACTTTTCATTTGGGAATGATTTGTTTCGGCCTGACTTTTCTGTTCATTTTAAGCAGCAAAAGTGAGGCGCATGTCTGTGTACGTGTGTATGGAGCCATTGGGTGCGGTCACTATAGCAACCAGGCTCACACCTGCCTGCTTAACGAGCTCTCTCTGCCACTCTGCCAAAATTCATCTTAAACACTTCTCTTTCAACTGCTGCTGTGTCCACAGTGTTAAAGCCATCATTTTACCCTCAAAACGTCGCCATCGTTGTTCTTTTTCCAACATCTTGTCTTTCAAAGCTCAGAGATGTAAACTTTTTAAACTGTGTGGGTCCAAGTGGAGGGATCACATTTTAGTCATTCAGTGATTCAAAGAATATGACCTTTTAATATTCTTTCAGATGTTTTCTGACTCTAAATGTTCTTTTCTCATTTCTTAGGTTTTTCTAATTTACAATTAAAACATTTTCAGCTTTTTTCCAACTTCTTCTTCTGTGTAACCTTCAGCTTTTAGCAGTTCAGCACTTTTGTTTTCAGGTTAAATTCGGGTTGTTTTTTTTATCTCATTCAAAATTTTTAACTTAAATTCAGTAATTATTTCATTTCAATGCATACATTCAGATTCAAGCATTCACACTGCAGTTTCTTCAGAAAATGCACTTTCTAGTTATTATTATATTTTATTATTTTTCCGTACGTTTTTTGAAAGCCTACTCCTTCAAAACCGTTCAACTTAGAAAAACCATTCAAACACCGTTAGATTCCTATTATTTTGGACAACATTGCTTCTATTTTTCTCATTTTTAACATTTATATTTTTAATTTTATTCAACTTTATTCAACAAAAATTTCCCATGTATTTCAATGGGGAGACCCTTCAAATTCTCATTCAACTTACTCATTTTTAAACTCTTACTACTTCAACATACGTTCACATAGAGCCACCATTCAAACTTTAAAACGAAGACAAGACATTCAACTATTCAACTTGTATTTATCTTTTCAATATCTATTATACTTTTTCTTCAGTTCCAGTTTAAGTTTCATGATGTTTTTTCACCCGTTTCAGAGTTTATAATGGGTGTGTATGGGACGGAATGTTGGGGCTAGAGTGAGGCAGCTCAACTGCTAGAGTGAGAGGAGCAAAAAAATTAATCTTAAAATATTTTTTAAAACTGCTGCTGTGTCCACAGCGTTTACTGTACAGGTATGATTTTACCCTCAAAACGTAGCCATGGCTGTCCTCTTTCATCCAATGTGTTTACTATTGTACTAGGTGTTATGGTTCTTTCATAAATGTCACCAATGCACAGCCTCCTCCCTCCAACTCTTCCATAGACTCTAATGTTAAAATGGCTCAGAAGGTTCGTTTGAAAATCAGAAGAGCATGGTGTCTTTCCACTGTCACCACGTCCATATAATAAACTCCACAGGCATGAAAACTGAGAATTCAGTAGACTAGAAGCTGCTGTCGCTCACGGTGAAAGAATTTTGTCAATACGACTTTTACTTTTCATATGGGAACGATTTGTTTGGGCCTGACTTTTCTGTTCATTTTAAGCAGCAAAAGTGAGGCGCATGTCTGTGTACGTGTGTATGGAGCCATTGGGTGCGGTCACTATAGCAACCAGGCTCACACCTGCCTGCTTAACGAGCTCTGCCTGCCACTGTACCAAGATTCATCTTAAGCACTTCTCTTTCAACTGCTGCTGTGTCCACAGTGTTACAGCCATCATTTTACCCTCAAATTGTCGCCATTATTGTTCTCTTTCCAACACCGTATCTTTCAAAGCTCAGGCATTTAAACTTTTTAAACTGTGTGGATCAAAGTGGAGGGATCACATTTGAGTCATTCAGTGATTCAAAGAATATGACCTTTTAATATTCATTCAGATGTTTTCTGACTCTAAATGTTCTTTTCTCATTTCTTAGGGTTTTCTAATTTACATTTAAAACATTTTCAGTTTTTTTCCAACTCCTTCTGTGTAACCTTCAGCTTTTAGCAGTTCAGCACCTTTGTTTTCAGGTTAAATTCGTTTTTTTTTTTTGTTTTTTTTTAATCTCATTCAATATTTTTAACTCAAAATTCAGCAATTAATTCATTTCAGTGCATACATTCAGATTCAAGCATTCACACTGCAGTTTCTTCAGAAAATGCACTTTCTAGTTATTATTATTATATTTTATTCTGTATTCCGTACGTTTTTTGTAATCCTACTCCTTCAAAACCGTTCAACTTAGAAAAACCATTCCAACACCGTTAGATTCCTATTCTTTTGGACAACACTGCTTCCATTTTTCATATTTTTAACATTTATATTTTTAATTTTATTCAACTTTATTCAACAAAAATTTATAATGTATTTCAATGGGGAGACCCTTCAAATCCTCATTCAACTTACTCATTTTTAAACTCTTACTACTTCCACATACATTGACATAGAGCCACCATTCAAACTTTAAAACGAAGACAAGACATTCAACTATTCAACTTGCATTTATCTTTTCAATATCTATTATACTTTTTCTTCAGTTCCAGTTTAAGTTTCATGATGTTTTTTCACCCGTTTCAGAGTTTATAATGGGTGTGTATGGGACGGAATGTTGGGGCTAGAGTGAGGCAGCTCAACTGCTAGAGTGAGAGGAGCAAAAAAAATAATCTTAAAATCTTTTTTAAAACTGCTGCTGTGTCCGCAGCGTTTGCTCTACAGGTATGATTTTACCCTCAAAACGTAGCCATGGCTGTCCTCTTTCATCCAATGTGTTTACTATTGTACTAGGTGTTATGGTTCTTTCATAAATGTCACCAATGCACAGCCTCCTCCCTCCAACTCTTCCATAGACTCTAATGTTAAAATGGCTCAGAAGGTTCGTTTGAAAATCAGAAGAGCATGGTGTCTTTCCACTGTCACCACGTCCATATAATAAACTCCACAGACATGAAAACTGAGAATTTGGTAGACTAGACATTGCTGTCGCTCACAGTGAAAGAATTTTGTCAATACGACTTTTACTTTTCATTTGGGAACGATTTGTTTCGGCCTGACTTTTCTGTTCATTTTAAGCAGCAAAAGTGAGGTGCATGTCTGTGTCCGTGTGTATGGAGCCATTGGGTGCGGTCACTATAGCAACCAGGCTCACACCTGCCTGCTTAACGAGCTCTCTCTCTCTCTGCCAAAATTCATATTAAACACTTCTCTTTCAACTGCTGCTGTGTCCACAGTGTTAAAGCCATCATTTTACCCTCAAAACGTCGCCATCGTTGTTCTTTTTCCAACATCTTGTCTTTCAAAGCTCAGAGATGTAAACTTTTTAAACTGTGTGGGTCCAAGTGGAGGGATCACATTTTAGTCATTCAGTGATTCAAAGAATATGACCTTTTAATATTCTTTCAGATGTTTTCTGACTCTAAATGTTCTTTTCTCATTTCTTAGGTTTTTCTAATTTACAAATAAAACATTTTCAGCTTTTTTCCAACTTCTTCTTCTGTGTAACCTTCAGCTTTTAGCAGTTCAGCACTTTTGTTTTCAGGTTAAATTCGGGTTTTTTTTTTATCTCATTCAAAATTTTTAACTTAAATTCAGTAATTATTTCATTTCAATGCATACATTCAGATTCAAGCATTCACACTGCAGTTTCTTCAGAAAATGCACTTTCTAGTTAGTGTGAATGCTTGAAAAGCATTCACAGTATTGTTCTTCTAATCTTTATTATTATATTTTATTCTGTATTCCGTACGTTTTTTGAAAGCCTACTCCTTCAAAACCGTTCAACTTAGAAAAACCATTCAAACATCGTTAGATTCCTATTCTTTTGGACAACATTGCTTCTATTTTTCTCATTTTTAACATTTATATTTTTAATTTTATTCAACTTTATTCAACAAAAATTTATAATGTATTTCAATGGGGAGACCCTTCAAATCCTCATTCAACTTACTCATTTTTAAACTCTTACTACTTCCACATACATTGACATAGAGCCACCATTCAAACTTTAAAACGAAGACAAGACATTCAACTATTCAACTTGTATTTATCTTTTCAATATCTATTATACTTTTTCTTCAGTTCCAGTTTAAGTTTCATGATGTTTTTTCACCCGTTTCAAAGTTTATAATGGGTGTGTATGGGACGGAATGTTGGGGCTAGAGTGAGACAGCTCAACTGCTAGAGTGAGAGGAGCAAAAAAATTAATCTTAAAATCTTTTTTAAAACTGCTGCTGTGTCCGCAGCGTTTGCTCTACAGGTATGATTTTACCCTCAAAACGTAGCCATGGCTGTCCTCTTTCATCCAATGTGTTTACTATTGTCCTAGGTGTTATGGTTCTTTCGTAAATGTCACCAATGCACAGCCTCCGCCCTCCAACTCTTCCATAGACTCTAATGTTAAAATGGCTCAGAAGGTTCGTTTGAAAATCAGAAGAGCATGGTGTCTTTCCACTGTCACCACGTCCATATAATAAACTCCACAGGCATGAAAACTGAGAATTCAGTAGACTAGACATTGCTGTCACTCACGGTGAAAGAATTTTGTCAATACGACTTTTACTTTTCATTTGGGAACGATTTGTTTCGGCCTGACTTTTCTGTTCATTTTAAGCAGCAAAAGTGAGGCGCATGTCTGTGTACGTGTGTATGGAGCCATTGGGTGCGGTCACTATAGCAACCAGGCTCACACCTGCCTGCTTAACGAGCTCTGCCTGCCACTGTACCAAGATTCATCTTAAGCACTTCTCTTTCAACTGCTGCTGTGTCCACAGTGTTACAGCCATCATTTTACCCTCAAATTGTCGCCATTATTGTTCTCTTTCCAACACCGTATCTTTCAAAGCTCAGGCATTTAAACTTTTTAAACTGTGTGGATCAAAGTGGAGGGATCACATTTGAGTCATTCAGTGATTCAAAGAATATGACCTTTTAATATTCATTCAGATGTTTTCTGACTCTAAATGTTCTTTTCTCATTTCTTAGGGTTTTCTAATTTACATTTAAAACATTTTCAGTTTTTTTCCAACTCCTTCTTCTGTGTAACCTTCAGCTTTTAGCAGTTCAGCACCTTTGTTTTCAGGTTAAATTCGTTTTGTTTTTTTTTTTTTTTTAATCTCATTCAATATTTTTAACTCAAAATTCAGCAATTAATTCATTTCAGTGCATACATTCAGATTCAAGCATTCACACTGCAGTTTCTTCAGAAAATGCACTTTCTAGTTCTATTTTATTATTATTCTGTATTCCGTACGTTTTTTGTAATCTATCTCCTTCAAAACCGTTCAACTTAGAAAAACCATTCAAACACCGTTAGATTCCTATTCTTTTGGACAACATTGCTTCTATTTTTCTCATTTTTAACATTTATATTTTTAATTTTATTCAACTTTTTTCAACAAAAATTTATAATGTATTTCAATGGGGAGACCCTTCAAATTCTCATTCAACTTCCTCCTCTTTAAACTGTATCTACTTCCACATACATTGACATAGAGCCACCATTCAAACTTTAAAACGAAGACAAGACATTCAACTATTCAACTTGTATTTATCTTTTCAATATCTATTATACTTTTTCTTCAGTTCCAGTTTAAGTTTCATGATGTTTTTTCACCCGTTTCAGAGTTTATAATGGGTGTGTATGGGACGGAATGTTGGGGCTAGAGTGAGAGAGCTCAACTGCTAGAGTGAGAGGAGCAAAAAAATTAATCTTAAAATATTTTTTAAAACTGCTGCTGTGTCCACAGCGTTTGCTCTACAGCCACCATTTTACCCTCAAAACGTAGCCATCGCTGTCCTCTTTCATCCAATGTGTTTACTATTGTCCTAGGTGTTATGGTTCTTTCATAAATGTCACCAATGCACAGCCTCCTCCCTCCAACTCTTCCATAGACTCTAATGTTAAAATGGCTCAGAAGGTTCTTTTGAAAATCAGAAGAGCATGGTGTCTTTCCACTGTCACCACGTCCATATAATAAACTCCACAGGCATGAAAACTGAGAATTCAGTAGACTAGACATTGCTGTCGCTCACGGTGAAAGAATTTCGTCAATACGACTTGTACTTTTCATATGGGAACGATTTGTTTCGGCCTGACTTTTCTGTTCATTTTAAGCAGCAAAAGTGAGGTGCATGTCTGTGTCCGTGTGTATGGAGCCATTGGGTGCGGTCACTATAGCAACCAGGCTCACACCTGCCTGCTTAACGAGCTCTCTCTCTCACTCTGCCAAGATTAATCTGAAACACTTCTCTTTCAACTGCTGCTGTCTCCACAGTGTTACAGCCATCATTTTACCCTCAAAACGTCGCCATCATTGTTCTCTTTCCAACATCTTGTCTTTCAAAGCTCAGAGATGTAAACTTTTTAAACTGTGTGGATCCAAGTGGAGGGATCACATTTTAGTCATTCAGTGATTCAAAGAATATGACCTTTTAATATTCTTTCAGATGTTTTCTGATTCTAAATGTTCTTTTCTCATTTCTTAGGGTTTTCTAATTTACAATTAAAACATTTTCAACTTTTTTTCCAACTTCTTCTTCTGTGTAACCTTCAGCTTTTAGCAGTTCAGCACTTTTGTTTTCAGGTTAAATTCGGGGTTTTTTTTAATCTCATTCAAAATTTTTAACTTAAATTCAGTAATTATTTCATTTCAATGCATACATTCAGATTCAAGCATTCACACTGCAGTTTCTTCAGAAAATGCACTTTCTAGTTAGTGTGAATGCTTGAAAAGCATTCACAGTATTGTTCTTCTAATCTTTATTATTAGTGTGAATGCTTGAAAAGCATTCACAGTATTGTTATTCTAATCTTTATTATTATTATTATTATTATTATATTTTATCTATTCCGTACGTTTTTTGTAATCCTATAACTTCAAAACCGTTCAACTTAGAAAAACCATTCAAACACCGTTAGATTCCTATTCTTTTGGACAACACTGCTTCTATTTTTCATATTTTTAACATTTATATTTTTAATTTTATTCAACTTTATTCAACAAAAATTTATAATGTATTTCAATGGGGATACCCTTCAAATCCTCATTCAACTTACTCATTTTTAAACTCTTACTACTTCCACATACATTGACATAGAGCCACCATTCAAACTTTAAAACGAAGACAAGACATTCAACTATTCAACTTGTATTTATCTTTTCAATATCTATTATACTTTTTCTTCAGTTCCAGTTTAAGTTTCATGATGTTTTTTCACCCGTTTCAGAGTTTATAATGGGTGTGTATGGGACGGAATGTTGGGGCTAGAGTGAGGCAGCTCAACTGCTAGAGTGAGAGGAGCAAAAAAATTAATCTTAAAATCTTTTTTAAAACTGCTGCTGTGTCCGCAGCGTTTGCTCTACAGGTATGATTTTACCCTCAAAACGTAGCCATGGCTGTCCTCTTTCATCCAATGTGTTTACTATTGTACTAGGTGTTGTGGTTCTTTCATAAATGTCACCAATGCACAGCCTCCTCCCTCCAACTCTTCCATAGACTCTAATGTTAAAATGGCTCAGAAGGTTCGTTTGAAAATCAGAAGAGCATGGTGTCTTTCCACTGTCACCACGTCCATATAATAAGCTCCACAGGCATGAAAACTGAGAATTAGGTAGACTAGACATTGCTGTCGCTCACGGTGAAAGAATTTTGTCAATACGACTTTTACTTTTCATTTGGGAGCGATTTGTTTCGGCCTGACTTTTCTGTTCATTTTAAGCAGCAAAAGTGAGGCGCATGTCTGTGTACGTGTGTATGGAGCCATTGGGTGCGGTCACTATAGCAACCAGGCTCACACCTGCCTGCTTAACGAGCTCTCTCTCTCACTCTGCCAAGATTCATCTTAAACACTTCTCTTTCAACTGCTGCTGTGTCCACAGTGTTACAGCCATCATTTTACGCTCAAAACGTCGCCATCGTTGTTCTTTTTCCAACATCTTGTCTTTCAAAGCTCAGAGATGTAAACTTTTTAAACTGTGTGGGTCCAAGTGGAGGGATCACATTTTAGTCATTCAGTGATTCAAAGAATATGACCTTTTAATATTTTTTCAGATGTTTTCTGACTCTAAATGTTCTTTTCTCATTTCTTAGGTTTTTCTAATTTACAATTAAAACATTTTCAGCTTTTTTCCAACTTCTTCTTCTGTGTAACCTTCAGCTTTTAGCAGTTCAGCACTTTTGTTTTCAGGTTAAATTCGGGGTTTTTTTTTAATCTCATTCAAAATTTTTAACTTAAATTCAGTAATTATTTCATTTCAGTGCATACATTCAGATTCAAGCATTCACACTGCAGTTTCTTCAGAAAATGCACTTTCTAGTTATTATATTTTATCTATTCCGTACGTTTTTTGTAATCCTACTCCTTCAAAACCGTTCAACTTAGAAAAACCATTCAAACACCATTAGATTCCTATTATTTTGGACATGACTGCTTCTATTTTTCTCATTTTTAACATTTATATTTTTAATTTTATTCAACTTTATTCAACAAAAATTTCCCATGTATTTCAATGGGGAGACCCTTCAAATTCTCATTCAATTTACTCATTTTTAAACTCTTACTACTTCCACATACATTGACATAGAGCCACCATTCAAACTTTAAAACGAAGACAAGACATTCAACTATTCAACTTGTATTTATCTTTTCAATATCTATTATACTTTTTCTTCAGTTCCAGTTTAAGTTTCATGATGTTTTTTCACCCGTTTCAGAGTTTATAATGGGTGTGTATGGGACGGAATGTTGGGGCTAGAGTGAGGCAGCTCAACTGCTAGAGTGAGAGGAGCAAAAAAATTAATCTTAAAATCTTTTTTAAAACTGCTGCTGTGTCCGCAGCGTTTGCTCTACAGGTATGATTTTACCCTCAAAACGTAGCCATCGCTGTCCTCTTTCATCCAATGTGTTTACTATTGTCCTAGGTGTTATGGTTCTTTCGTAAATGTCACCAATGCACAGCCTCCTCCCTCCAACTCTTCCATAGACTCTAATGTTAAAATGGCTCAGAAGGTTCGTTTGAAAATCAGAAGAGCATGGTGTCTTTCCACTGTCACCACGTCCATATAATAAACTCCACAGACATGAAAACTGAGAATTAGGTAGACTAGAAGCTGCTGTCGCTCACGGTGAAAGAATTTTGTCAATACGACTTTTACTTTTCATTTGGGAACGATTTGTTTCGGCCTGACTTTTCTGTTCATTTTAAGCAGCAAAAGTGAGGCGCATGTCTGTGTACGTGTGTATGGAGCCATTGGGTGCGGTCACTATAGCAACCAGGCTCACACCTGCCTGCTTAACGAGCTCTGCCTGCCACTGTGCCAAGATTCATCTTAAGCACTTCTCTTTCAACTGCTGCTGTGTCCACAGTGTTACAGCCATCATTTTACCCTCAAAACGTCGCCATCGTTGTTCTTTTTCCAACATCTTGTCTTTCAAAGCTCAGAGATGTAAACTTTTTAAACTGTGTGGGTCCAAGTGGAGGGATCACATTTTAGTCATTCAGTGATTCAAAGAATATGACCTTTTAATAGTCTTTCATATGTTTTCTGACTCTAAATGTTCTTTTCTCATTTCTTAGGTTTTTCTAATTTACAATTAAAACATTTTCAGCTTTTTTCCAACTTCTTCTTCTGTGTAACCTTCAGCTTTTAGCAGTTCAGCACTTTTGTTTTCAGGTTAAATTCGGTTTTTTTTTTTTTTATCTCATTCAAAATTTTTAACTTAAATTCAGTAATTATTTCATTTCAATGCATACATTCAGATTCAAGCATTCACACTGCAGTTTCTTCAGAAAATGCACTTTCTAGTTATTATTCTGTATTCCGTACGTTTTTTGTAATCTATCTCCTTCAAAACCGTTCAACTTAGAAAAACCATTCAAACACCGTTAGATTCCTATTCTTTTGGACAACACTGCTTCTATTTTTCTCATTTTTAACATTTATATTTTTAATTTTATTCAACTTTATTCAACAAAAATTTATAATGTATTTCAATGGGGAGACCCTTCAAATTCTCATTCAACTTCCTCCTCTTTAAACTGTATCTACTTCCACATACATTGACATAGAGCCACCATTCAAACTTTAAAACGAAGACAAGACATTCAACTATTCAACTTGTATTTATCTTTTCAATATCTATTATACTTTTTCTTCAGTTCCAGTTTAAGTTTCATGATGTTTTTTCACCCGTTTCAAAGTTTATAATGGGTGTGTATGGGACGGAATGTTGGGGCTAGAGTGAGACAGCTCAACTGCTAGAGTGAGAGGAGCAAAAAAATTAATCTTAAAATCTTTTTTAAAACTGCTGCTGTGTCCGCAGCGTTTGCTCTACAGGTATGATTTTACCCTCAAAACGTAGCCACCGCTGTCCTCTTTCATCCAATGTGTTTACTATTGTCCTAGGTGTTATGGTTCTTTCGTAAATGTCACCAATGCACAGCCTCCTCCCTCAAACTCTTCCATAGACTCTAATGTTAAAATGGCTCAGAAGGTTCGTTTGAAAATCAGAAGAGCATGGTGTCTTTCCACTGTCACCACGTCCATATAATAAACTCCACAGGCATGAAAACTGAGAATTCAGTAGACTAGACATTGCTGTCACTCACGGTGAAAGAATTTTGTCAATACGACTTTTACTTTTCATTTGGGAACGATTTGTTTCGGCCTGACTTTTCTGTTCATTTTAAGCAGCAAAAGTGAGGCGCATGTCTGTGTACGTGTGTATGGAGCCATTGGGTGCGGTCACTATAGCAACCAGGCTCACACCTGCCTGCTTAATGAGCTCTGCCTGCCACTGTACCAAGATTCATCTTAAGCACTTCTCTTTCAACTGCTGCTGTGTCCACAGTGTTACAGCCATCATTTTACCCTCAAATTGTCGCCATTATTGTTCTCTTTCCAACACCGTATCTTTCAAAGCTCAGGCATTTAAACTTTTTAAACTGTGTGGATCAAAGTGGAGGGATCACATTTGAGTCATTCAGTGATTCAAAGAATATGACCTTTTAATATTCATTCAGATGTTTTCTGACTCTAAATGTTCTTTTCTCATTTCTTAGGGTTTTCTAATTTACATTTAAAACATTTTCAGTTTTTTTCCAACTCCTTCTTCTGTGTAACCTTCAGCTTTTAGCAGTTCAGCACCTTTGTTTTCAGGTTAAATTCGGGGTTTTTTTTTGTTTTTTTTTAATCTCATTCAATATTTTTAACTCAAAATTCAGCAATTAATTCATTTCAGTGCATACATTCAGATTCAAGCATTCACACTGCAGTTTCTTCAGAAAATGCACTTTCTAGTTATTATATTTTATTCTGTATTCCGTACGTTTTTTGTAAGCCTACTCCTTCAAAACCGTTCAACTTAGAAAAACCATTCAAACACCGTTAGATTCCTATTCTTTTGGACAACACTGCTTCTATTTTTCATATTTTTAACATTTATATTTTTAATTTTATTCAACTTTATTCAACAAAAATTTATAATGTATTTCAATGGGGAGACCCTTCAAATCCTCATTCAACTTACTCATTTTTAAACTCTTACTACTTCCACATACATTGACATAGAGCCACCATTCAAACTTTAAAACGAAGACAAGACATTCAACTATTCAACTTGTATTTATCTTTTCAATATCTTTTATACTTTTTCTTCAGTTCCAGTTTAAGTTTCATGATGTTTTTTCACCCGTTTCAGAGTTTATAATGGGTGTGTATGGGACGGAATGTTGGGGCTAGAGTGAGGCAGCTCAACTGCTAGAGTGAGAGGAGCAAAAAAATTAATCTTAAAATCTTTTTTAAAACTGCTGCTGTGTCCGCAGCATTTGCTCTACAGGTATGATTTTACCCTCAAAACGTAGCCATGGCTGTCCTCTTTCATCCAATGTGTTTACTATTGTCCTAGGTGTTATGGTTCTTTCGTAAATGTCACCAATGCACAGCCTCCTCCCTCCAACTCTTCCATAGACTCTAATGTTAAAATGGCTCAGAAGGTTCGTTTGAAAATCAGAAGAGCATGGTGTCTTTACACTGTCACCACGTCCATATAATAAACTCCACAGGCATGAAAACTGAGAATTCAGTAGACTAGACATTGCTGTCACTCACGGTGAAAGAATTTTGTCAATACGACTTTTACTTTTCATTTGGGAACGATTTGTTTCGGCCTGACTTTTCTGTTCATTTTAAGCAGCAAAAGTGAGGCGCATGTCTGTGTACGTGTGTATGGAGCCATTGGGTGCGGTCACTATAGCAACCAAGCTCACACCTGCCTGCTTAACGAGCTCTGCCTGCCACTGTACCAAGATTCATCTTAAGCACTTCTCTTTCAACTGCTGCTGTGTCCACAGTGTTACAGCCATCATTTTACCCTCAAATTGTCGCCATTATTGTTCTCTTTCCAACACTGTATCTTTCAAAGCTCAGGCATTTAAACTTTTTAAACTGTGTGGATCAAAGTGGAGGGATCACATTTGAGTCATTCAGTGATTCAAAGAATATGACCTTTTAATATTCATTCAGATGTTTTCTGACTCTAAATGTTCTTTTCTCATTTCTTAGGGTTTTCTAATTTACATTTAAAACATTTTCAGTTTTTTTCCAACTCCTTCTTCTGTGTAACCTTCAGCTTTTAGCAGTTCAGCACCTTTGTTTTCAGGTTAAATTCGTTTTTTTTTTTTTGTTTTTTTTTAATCTCATTCAATATTTGTAACTCAAAATTCAGCAATTAATTCAATTCAGTGCATACATTCAGATTCAAGCATTCACACTGCAGTTTCTTCAGAAAATGCACTTTCTAGTTATTAGTGTGAATGCTTGAAAAGCATTCACAGTATTGTTATTCTAATCTTTATTAGTGTGAATGCTTGAAAAGCATTCACAGTATTGTTCTTCTAATCTTTATTATTATTATATTTTATCTATTCCGTACGTTTTTTGTAATCCTACTCCTTCAAAACCGTTCAACTTAGAAAAACCATTCAAACACCATTAGATTCCTATTATTTTGGACATGACTGCTTCTATTTTTCTCATTTTTAACATTTATATTTTTAATTTTATTCAACTTTATTCAACAAAAATTTCCCATGTATTTCAATGGGGAGACCCTTCAAATTCTCATTCAATTTACTCATTTTTAAACTCTTACTACTTCCACATACATTGACATAGAGCCACCATTCAAACTTTAAAACGAAGACAAGACATTCAACTATTCAACTTGTATTTATCTTTTCAATATCTATTATACTTTTTCTTCAGTTCCAGTTTAAGTTTCATGATGTTTTTTCACCCGTTTCAGAGTTTATAATGGGTGTGTATGGGACGGAATGTTGGGGCTAGAGTGAGGCAGCTCAACTGCTAGAGTGAGAGGAGCAAAAAAATTAATCTTAAAATCTTTTTTAAAACTGCTGCTGTGTCCGCAGCGTTTGCTCTACAGGTATGATTTTACCCTCAAAACGTAGCCATCGCTGTCCTCTTTCATCCAATGTGTTTACTATTGTCCTAGGTGTTATGGTTCTTTCGTAAATGTCACCAATGCACAGCCTCCTCCCTCCAACTCTTCCATAGACTCTAATGTTAAAATGGCTCAGAAGGTTCGTTTGAAAATCAGAAGAGCATGGTGTCTTTCCACTGTCACCACGTCCATATAATAAACTCCACAGACATGAAAACTGAGAATTAGGTAGACTAGAAGCTGCTGTCGCTCACGGTGAAAGAATTTTGTCAATACGACTTTTACTTTTCATTTGGGAACGATTTGTTTCGGCCTGACTTTTCTGTTCATTTTAAGCAGCAAAAGTGAGGCGCATGTCTGTGTACGTGTGTATGGAGCCATTGGGTGCGGTCACTATAGCAACCAGGCTCACACCTGCCTGCTTAACGAGCTCTGCCTGCCACTGTGCCAAGATTCATCTTAAGCACTTCTCTTTCAACTGCTGCTGTGTCCACAGTGTTACAGCCATCATTTTACCCTCAAAACGTCGCCATCGTTGTTCTTTTTCCAACATCTTGTCTTTCAAAGCTCAGAGATGTAAACTTTTTAAACTGTGTGGGTCCAAGTGGAGGGATCACATTTTAGTCATTCAGTGATTCAAAGAATATGACCTTTTAATAGTCTTTCATATGTTTTCTGACTCTAAATGTTCTTTTCTCATTTCTTAGGTTTTTCTAATTTACAATTAAAACATTTTCAGCTTTTTTCCAACTTCTTCTTCTGTGTAACCTTCAGCTTTTAGCAGTTCAGCACTTTTGTTTTCAGGTTAAATTCGGTTTTTTTTTTTTTTATCTCATTCAAAATTTTTAACTTAAATTCAGTAATTATTTCATTTCAATGCATACATTCAGATTCAAGCATTCACACTGCAGTTTCTTCAGAAAATGCACTTTCTAGTTATTATTATATTTTATCTATTCCGTACGTTTTTTGTACTCCTACTCCTTCAAAACCGTTCAACTTAGAAAAACCATTCAAACACCATTAGATTCCTATTCTTTTGGACATGACTGCTTCTATTTTTCTCATTTTTAACATTTATATTTTTAAATTTATTCAACTTTATTCAACAAAAATTTCCCATGTATTTCAATGGGGAGACCCTTCAAATTCTCATTCAACTTACTCATTTTTAAACTCTTACTACTTCCACATACATTGACATAGAGCCACCATTCAAACTTTAAAACGTAGACAAGACATTCAACTATTCAACTTGTATTTATCTTTTCAATATCTATTATACTTTTTCTTCAGTTCCAGTTTAAGTTTCATGATGTTTTTTCACCCGTTTCAGAGTTTATAATGGGTGTGTATGGGACGGAATGTTGGGGCTAGAGTGAGGCAGCTCAACTGCTAGAGTGAGAGGAGCAAAAAAATTAATCTTAAAATCTTTTTTAAAACTGCTGCTGTGTCCGCAGCGTTTGCTCTACAGGTATGATTTTACCCTCAAAACGTAGCCATCGCTGTCCTCTTTCATCCAATGTGTTTACTATTGTCCTAGGTGTTATGGTTCTTTCGTAAATGTCACCAATGCACAGCCTCCTCCCTCCAACTCTTCCATAGACTCTAATGTTAAAACGGCTCAGAAGGTTGGTTTGAAAATCAGAAGAGCATGGTGTTTTTACACTGTCACCACGTCCATATAATAAACTCCACAGGCATGAAAACTGAGAATTAGGTAGACTAGACATTGCTGCCGCTCACGGTGAAAGAATTTCGTCAATACGACCTATACTTTTCATTTGGGAGCAATTTGTTTCGGCCTGACTTTTCTGTTCATTTTAAGCAGCAAAAGTGAGGCGCATGTCTGTGTACGTGTGTATGGAGCCATTGGGTGCGGTCACTATAGCAACCAGGCTCACACCTGCCTGCTTAACGAGCTCTGCCTGCCACTGTACCAAGATTCATCTTAAGCACTTCTCTTTCAACTGCTGCTGTGTCCACAGTGTTACAGCCATCATTTTACCCTCAAATTGTCGCCATTATTGTTCTCTTTCCAACACCGTGTCTTTCAAAGCTCAGGCATTTAAACTTTTTAAACTGTGTGGATCAAAGTGGAGGGATCACATTTGAGTCATTCAGTGATTCAAAGAATATGACCTTTTAATATTCATTCAGATGTTTTCTGACTCTAAATGTTCTTTTCTCATTTCTTAGGGTTTTCTAATTTACAATTAAAACATTTTCAGCTTTTTTCCAACTCCTTCTTCTGTGTAACCTTCAGCTTTTAGCAGTTCAGCACCTTTGTTTTCAGGTTAAATTCGTTTTTTTTTTTTGTTTTTTTTTAATCTCATTCAATATTTTTAACTCAAAATTCAGCAATTAATTCATTTCAGTGCATACATTCAGATTCAAGCATTCACACTGCAGTTTCTTCAGAAAATGCACTTTCTAGTTATTATATTTTATTCTGTATTCCGTACGTTTTTTGTAATCCTATAACTTCAAAACCGTTCAACTTAGAAAAACCATTCAAACACCGTTAGATTCCTATTCTTTTGAACAACACTGCTTCTATTTTTCATATTTTTAACATTTATATTTTTAATTTTATTCAACTTTATTCAACAAAAATTTATAATGTATTTCAATGGGGAGACCCTTCAAATCCTCATTCAACTTACTCATTTTTAAACTCTTACTACTTCCACATACATTGACATAGAGCCACCATTCAAACTTTAAAACGAAGACAAGACATTCAACTATTCAACTTGTATTTATCTTTTCAATATCTATTATACTTTTTCTTCAGTTCCAGTTTAAGTTTCATGATGTTTTTTCACCCGTTTCAGAGTTTATAATGGGTGTGTATGGGACGGAATGTTGGGGCTAGAGTGAGACAGCTCAACTGCTAGAGTGAGAGGAGCAAAAAAATTAATCTTAAAATCTTTTTTAAAACTGCTGCTGTGTCCACCGCGTTTGCTCTACAGGTATGATTTTACCCTCAAAACGTAGCCATGGCTGTCCTCTTTCATCCAATGTGTTTACTATTGTACTAGGTGTTATGGTTCTTTCATAAATGTCACCAATGCACAGCCTCCTCCCTCCAACTCTTCCATAGACTCTAATGTTAAAATGGCTCAGAAGGTTCGTTTGAAAATCAGAAGAGCATGGTGTCTTTACACTGTCACCACGTCCATATAATAAACTCCACAGGCATGAAAACTGAGAATTAGGTAGACTAGACATGGCTGTCGCTCACGGTGAAAGAATTTTGTCAATACGACATGTACTTTTCATTTGGGAAGAATTTGTTTGGGCCTGACTTTTCTGTTCATTTTAAGCAGCAAAAGTGAGGTGCATGTCTGTGTACGTGTGTATGGAGCCATTGGGTGCAGTCACTATAGCAACCAGGCTCACACCTACCTGCTTAACGAGCTCTGCCTGCCACTGTGCCAAGATTCATCTTAAGCACTTCTCTTTCAACTGCTGCTGTGTCCACAGTGTTACAGCCATCATTTTACCCTCAAATTGTCGCCATTATTGTTCTCTTTCCAACACCGTGTCTTTCAAAGCTCAGGCATTTAAACTTTTTAAACTGTGTGGATCAAAGTGGAGGGATCACATTTGAGTCATTCAGTGATTCAAAGAATATGACCTTTTGATATTCATTCAGATGTTTTCTGACTCTAAATGTTCTTTTCTCATTTCTTAGGGTTTTCTAATTTACATTTAAAACATTTTCAGTTTTTTTCCAACTCCTTCTTCTGTGTAACCTTCAGCTTTTAGCAGTTCAGCACCTTTGTTTTCAGGTTAAATTCGGGTTTTTTTTGTTTTTTTTAAAATCTCATTCAATATTTTTAACTCAAAATTCAGCAATTAATTCATTTCAGTGCATACATTCAGATTCAAGCATTCACACTGCAGTTTCTTCAGAAAATGCACTTTCTAGTTATTATTATTATTATTATTATTATTATTATTATTATTATTATTATTATTATTAAACCTTTACCTGTCTACCCTGGATTCACAGTGACCTCTTGTGGTTAAAATAATGCAGTACAGTTAAATGAGCCTCTTGTAAGATTCACAGACCTCTGTTGAGGTAATACTGTATGGAATCAGATTAACAGATTCAGAAATTATAACAAAACGGAAGAACATATATATTCTTGGTATAAATGTGCAGATCACCCTAACCCTAACAAAATGATTACAGACTTATGGCTGACTTTTTTGTTTTTTGCCAGCTTAATAGTTAGGTTATAAGGATATACAGCTCCACTTTATCTAAGCGTGTGTATAACAAAGGTACACACACACACACCTATCATGGCAGTGAATGTACAGCCTGGGTCTGCAGATTCCCATTTAATGTATACACACACACACACACACACACACACACACACACACACACACACACACACATGTATATATATATATATATATATATATATATATATATATATAGATAGATAGATAGATAGATAGATAGATAGATAGATATAAAAAAAAATCGAGTCACTGTTACATTTTTGACTTCGTAACTCACATTTTTGATAAAATAACTAATAAATAACTTTAACTATTTTTTATTTATTAGATAAAAATATGAAATGTTTTGATAGTTACACAATTTTTTTTAATCTCCAAACAAGCTTCCGTAGTTTTCTGTTTTAGTTTCTGTAAAAAAAAATTTCAGCTTATCTTTTTTGTTTTATCCTGTATTGTGAGTTTGAAATACGACTAGTCAGAAGAAGGAAAAACAGCTGTAGTACATTTCCACTCTTGCTATAGGCTGCAGGCAGTCACGTGTCTCCCATGCGCCAAGCCCTGTGACTCCGCCCAACGGCTGCTGTGATGTTATGAAAGCAGAGCAGTGGGTGTGACGAGCGGGGTTCTGCGGCTACAGACTCACAAACGGGTAAATTAACTCGTCTTTTTCTTCGCTTTTATGTAAAAAGCCGCTCCAACGGGCTCTGTAGCATCTGTATTTAGGTCTGCCGGCGCTTTGTGTCCGTGTGCAGTCGTGGCAGGCTGTGATCCGTCTGCAGTCCATGCTGTTTAATACATAACGCAACACGCAGCATCACGTGTGCGCGGCAGCAGTCGGGACAACACCGTGCCCTGTTGGGTTTATGCAACTTTATGCAATGGTTTCAGTGTCGTGCAGCATAAATACACAAAGGTGGATTTATATGTTTTAAATTAAATGTTGTTTGTTTGGGATTTTTAATGTGTTACAATGTATTTCAGTGGTTTTTAAGTAATTATTTTCATGTAAAATCAGTTCTGTCCCCATAAGGTCACAAGGTGAGACACGTGGTGAAGTTATGAGTTGTTTGAGTGGTTTTTTTCATTTGTTTTGTTTTTGTTTTTGGCGTTTTCTGAATATTAAAAATAACAAAAAGTGTCCAAGTTGAGCCTCCTAACTATAAATATTTGCTGGTCTTCATAGTCATCATTAATGGTAAGGTGCATATTTTGTATGGCGATATTGTTGCGATACAGGGATACACAGGACCAACAACTGCTGAATGTGTCTGTCTGTTTCTGTCATTGTGGACAGCAACAGATTTTTGACCATGTCTCAGTTTCGGTGTCCAGAAACAGACTGCATGTTATTGCCAACTTGACTGCATTCAAGTGCAGACTGATATCACACTGATGACAGACCAGTATCAGACTGATTGGATATAGTTTAACTTTTGTTATCTGCAGTTGATTAAATGTGATAAAGCCGACGACTCAGCATATCACAAAATTTTACTATAATATCCTTTTGTGCAGTGTCTGGTGATTCTCAATGTAATATTTGTGATGAAAAAGTCAGCATAGGCTCAAGAAAGTTGTTGCTGTTATTTTTCAGTATTTTCAGAGCAAGTGAGTTAACTGAATGAGGAAAATCACCTGATTGGCAGCTGACAGTATGAATCTTGTGACGGGCAGTCATAAGTGGTACATGACACGAACGCTGCAAATCCTCTGTAATGCATCATGGAGCACATCTTTCATCTCGGTGTGTAAAAATTTTAATTTTTTGTGCTTTTTCTCATTTGTTCTGCACAGATCCACTACACTCTTTAGCAATGCTTCGCATCACCTCTGCCACCCTGTACACCTGCTCACAGAGGGTGAAGCTGCTCCTACCTTCTTCAGCCTCCACCTCCACTGATACCTCTCCCAGCAAAAGAGTGGAAAACCAGCGCACAGTGGACTCCCTTTATGAGCTTTCAGTGGACATTCGAAAGGTCCGCAAGTTCAGAGGCTGGGTTCTGTCTGAGTGCTCTGCGTATGTCTCTGAGACCGCTGACCTGCTGAGAGACATGGGTGCAGACACAACGGCTATCGCCCACATCCTGGAAACTCACCCTGAGGCTATCCTGTGTCGCCCAGAGGACGTCGCCACGCAGCGAGACCTCTGGTTGTCTGTTTGTCCCAGCAAACGTCAGTTGATGAACATCATTGAAAAGTTCCCAGCCTCCTTTTTTACACTTACTCACCACGGTAACCAGCGGGCCAACATCCTGTACCTCCAGAACCTTCGCCTTAGCAAGAGGATCATCAGCAAGCTGATGGCCAGTGCCCCGCAGAGCTTCAGTCAGCCTGTGGAGCGCAACCAGGAGGTCATCCACACGCTGAGGGAGATCTACCTCGACCTGGGTGGAGAGGAGAGGAACCTACGTGTCTGGCTGCAGAAGCTTCTCAGCCAGAACCCTTACATTCTGCTGCGACCAGCTGAGGCTTGGAGGGACAGTCTGGGCTTCCTGAGGGAGGAGGGGTTCACCACGGAGGAGCTCCTCAGCCTGGTCTCCAGCCTCAGAGCCTCCATTGCAGAGCTGAAGCCTGAGGACATGCAACGGGCGATGGACTACATCGAAGCGGCTCTCTGCTGCTCTAAAGACGAACTTAAGCAAGTAGTGATCCGCTGCCCTGCCGTCTTGTACTACTCCTTGCCCACCTTATTGGGGCGGTTTCAGGGGCTGATGGATGCGGGAGTGACGATGGATCAGGTGAAGGAATCTCCAAATGTACTCGAGCTCACCACGCAGATCGTGCTGTATCGTATCCAGAAACTAGCCTCCTACGGATACGACATTCGCTCCGGCAGCCTGGCCGTTATTGTGGGAACAAAGAAGGACTTTGAGGCGAGTTATGGCAAGCTGCAGCTCAGGTAGCAGAGGCCACTCTTCAACCCTGTGGCTCCTCTGAAATCTGCTGAGGATTGAGTGTCGGTGCGCACCTTGTTATGAAATGTGGTTTACTGCTTCAGCTTTGTGCAAGGAAAATAAGAAAAGCCAGGCAAATTAAAATCCCACAAAAGGCTGAAGACTGTTCAGGAAATATGACACTATCTGTAAAAGTTTCCAGTTTGGGAAGTGCCTGTTGTGTGTGTGAAACAGCTGCTTTTCTTCTCTGAGAGAAGACTTTAACTGCAGCACAGAGTCTGTACGGTTTTTAATCCTCAGCTGTAAAAGGCTGATGCAAGTTTGTGAATGTAATAACTCAAGAATGAGGCCAAGTAGGAGCTTCAAATCGATACCACAGATGTATCTATAAAGTCTATTCAGTGGCCTCAAGGTTAGAGGTCAAATTT
Organism: Aulonocara sp. 'chitande type north' Nkhata Bay; assembly: GCF_057382095.1. Lineage (NCBI taxonomy): Eukaryota > Metazoa > Chordata > Actinopteri > Cichliformes > Cichlidae > Aulonocara > Aulonocara sp. 'chitande type north' Nkhata Bay. The sequence goes on along the minus strand of NC_141360.1, from coordinate 25,556,357 downwards.
TCTGAAAATCTTGTGAATGCAATAACTTGAGAACAAGGCGATGTAGGATTTTGAAATAGATATCACAGGTGTGTCTCCTTTGGAGGATATGTGTGATAGGTGGTGTAGTAGTTAAGTATGGTGACAGATTCTTTGCCTTAACAGAAGACCATTCATTTTTCTCTGGCCAAACAAAACCATTTTATGCATGAGAAAATAAATTATTTAAAAAGTGTTTTTACTATTTTGGTGATTTTTTTGGTTTTTTTGCTCTTTTGAGGGAAGGCGAAGACTTCTTTTTTTCTTTAATTGTTCATTGATAGTGAAGCACAGGCCGTGGCATGCAGGCCTACCAGATACCGCTGGTACCATTTGACAACCAGTGGAAAAAGAAAGGGAGGGTGGGACATGGAAGTGAGGATAAAAGGTTGTATGCTTGTTTGGAAAATCAAGCATTTTCGTTGTGGCTGTAAGGGGAGTGGTCAGGATGTGGTCCACCTTGTGATATTTGGATAAATTACCTCCAAGATTAAAACAGCATTAGATGGACATTGAAGCCAACATCAGATGGTCTTTAACCTGCCAGCTCACTAATACAAAGTCCACAGTGGTTGCACTGATATGCACCAGTGTGAGTGTAGAGAAAGTGGTAGTCCAGTGTATTCACCTCTCCTGCTGTGAGACTACACTTATGCCCTATGCAGTGTCTGGGCCGCGGGTTCAGTAGGTCAGACTTTTACTGGCTACCAAATAAAGCCACATATAAATCTAATACTGTACCTGTAGTGAGAACATTGACAAAGTACACTCACTGGCCACTTTATTGGGTACACCAAACAAACAAACAAAACCCCCCAAAAACCCAACAGCAGCCAACATGTCTTAATACTCTTTATCAATTATGGATCCCCAACCTCCTCTTATAACAACTATGCACTGTGCTGAGTCTGCATAATAAATGGTTTGAAAAACTTTAATATAATAATGTAAAACAGCTCTATTACCGGGTTGCTTTGTGTACAGGTCTATGAAGTGGCAGGGGGATTTTTCCAGTGTCTGTACTGAATAATGCTACTTTAATTGCTCTACGTGGTCGAGACTGAAATGTTGTGCCTGTTTTTCATCTTCTGCTTCGCCGCAAATAGTTATTTAACTTGTTTAATGACTGAGCCTCAGGTTTGATAACTAAAGGCATCACACTAAAGCCGGTGGAATATATTAAGATCTCTAAAATTATTCTTAGACACTACAATAGGTCATCCAGCCAATTGCGTTGCTTTTGAAGGTACCATTGTAATGTGTATCAACTTGAATGAAAACCTACAAATCTAGAAAGGGCTGATTACATTTGGAAACTGCAAATTTTTCTCAAAGATTGAACTCTGACTTTTGAGTTACAAAGAAAAGACTGAAACTATTTGTATATTTGAAGCTGTTTTAATTAAACAAGCACATTGAGAAGGAACAAGAAGCAAGTGAAGCATTTCTCTCCAGTGGTACATTTATTAGAGAGTATATGGGTGGTGGGGTGGCACACCAGGAATATGCAGGCTCTGTAGTCCTCTCACCTTTTCTCAATAAACACAGACGAGGGCAATAACATGATGGTTTGTGTCATATAGAAGTTTGAAGGAATAAAACGAGTCCACTAGTACTGAAACACAGAAAGGATTTTTGCTGACATTTACACTCGATGGGCTCAATGTGGAAAAACTTTAAAAACTCGGGTGCATTAGCAGACATTTCTGACCATTTAAGTTTTTAATGGAAGGTCTAAAAATGCATTTCTTTTTATTGAAAATTTCCCCAAAAGAACGATCAATCCACAATGAATTCTCATATCAAAAATATATCAACGGGTCTATGGCTACACAAAGAGAGAAAACACACATACAATATCCAAATATGTACACGTTGTATGTGAGCTGCTTTTAGCAAATTCATTATATACACAAAGACTTTAGTCTCAGCATTATTAACCCAAACAGGAGCACAGTGTAACATCACTGGCTGGCCCACACTGTAATAATATTCAGTCCGATTAAGTTGAGAAACATGTTTTGTGACAGGTGGGGATGCCCGTCCTGAAGGTGTGTTCGTGCATTGTAGTGCTGTAAAAAATATTTGAGTCTATTTTAGCGTCCGTTTAGTTTTGGCTGTGTTCTCGATATGATTGAAACACCTGCAACAGAAGAAAGAACAATAAGTGGCATGTTCAGACATTTCTGAAAATACATTTAACTCCTTCAGTGCTGACTTTTTCAGCGCACTGAAAAACATTCCAACATTACATGTTAAGGAAAACAAAACATTGAGAATCTGACCTACAACTTTTCCTGTCACATGACCTGAGGTGAGTGAGGGTAATCTGCTGAAATTAGGTGCTTTGAGACCATACAAATATTTACTGCATTACAGGAACTCTGAGTGAAGCAGGTGTACTGTTACTGGTCCAGATGTGTGTCTGCTGTTTGATCGACGAATGAACGGAACACTGGGAATCCGGCATTTAAAGAACATAAACACTGATAAAAAAAAAAATCAGCCATGTCAACAAACACTCAACTATCTTCCTCTCATCTGAACTCACAATCACAATGGTAGCAGCTGTTTCAGTTAAATCCACAGCAAAGCAAAACATAAAATAAAGAGGCTGAAACATGACTACAAGGAAATGAAAGCAACATGAGGTGGTGCTGCATTTAAACCTCTGGCTGGCAATTACATCACTTCAGAGTTCCTCTTAACAGTGGTTAGTAAACTGCTATTAATTACTGACTTAAAATTTGTGTATCTCATTGTGTGGATATTGTGGATTATAAAGGCAGGAACGGCTGATAAAAACACTGAAAAGGTTTGGCTCATGCCTGCCTTGTTCAGATGGTTTCTACTGGCAGAAGCAGTGAAAACAAGGACTGACAGTCAGTACGTTTCACCGTATTATTAAAAACAAGGAATAAAATTCCTATTTCTGACCCACCTCTCTGAATGCTGCTCACTAAAGTACATCTTGTATGTGTTTTATATAATAATAATAATGTGTGAGACTGCAACTGACCTCTTTAGTGGATGCTCTGTCTCTGGACTTTGGAACTTTTGCTATTCCCAGAGTCCTCACTGTGTCGTTTGCCACTGGTCTGAGTGGTGGGGTGGTGTTCAGGCCCTAAAAAAACATAAGAGCACATTTCAATAAACCATGAAACTATAAATTTCGACTAAATACAAAAACATGGCTTAAAAAGAAAACACTCTATTAGGGGTGGCGTGCAGTGATGGTCAAACACAGGACTGGGACTTAAGTTTTTCAACCAGTTAAGAAAGATTAATAAAAGAAATCATCATCAATCAGTGAAATGTTTCACTCGCACCTTTTTGAATTACAGGACCAGGATTCTGCTGCGTGCCTTGAGTGTAACACATCATACTGGTACTGGCAGCGTAACCTGGAACTTCAATTAAGATTCAAGGATTAGCAGCGAAACACTGAAGAAGATGCATGAAAGGATGCAGTTAATGCATGAAGCACATAAAGTACGCAAAACTCGTTCCACTTGGGGACCGGTTTCATATTGTCCAATCAACTGGAATCCTTTTTTTTTTAAAAAAAAAAGCTGCTTTCAGGTGCTCCCTTATTTACTTTATTTACCAGGGGTCACCACGGTGGGTATGCTGCATTCTTTAATGCTGGATGCCCCAGAGGCACTTGTGTCTCCTCCTGAGATCAAACCACTACACTATAAAACCATTGTGCAAACACCTGCTATATGTTCAAATATCCATCCATTGTCTTCCACTAATAGACTGACTCTATCCCAGCAACTCACATTCAAACCTAAGGGCAATTTACAATCACCAGTTAACCTAACAACACTCACTGCATGTCCATCCACTCCATGTAGACCTGACAACAAATCAACACAAACAAATGTACTTCCACGTGTTATGAAGGTGTAGGGGCAGTGATAAGCATCGCCACCTCATAACAACAAAGTTTGGAGTTTAAATCAGCTGGTTGTGTCAGGAGGAAGTCCTTTTACTTTTCTACTAAATTTAGACTTAAAGGGACCACTGCTCTCTTCTTAATGGTGTGTGAAATTTAGCACAGTCATGTTCAATGGCTTTTCTCTGGGTAGCAAAGAGCCAAAGCTTCCCAGCTAATCAGCACGCCTGTTATTGAAGGAAAATATCCTGCAGGGTGAGCAGATTATTTTTCTTAGAATGACAGATGGGTGATGGTCAGCTGCAACTAAAACTAACTGTCTTGTTGTTTAGACTCATAAAAATGTAGAGTCTACAATAAAAAAACAACCCTGGAAACTGAGATAATCAGTGATACAGTCCAGTTATAGCACCAGTAAAAGCGGCACAAACAGGAAAATGATAAGCATCAAGTGGATAATCAAGTGAAGGTGCACGGGTAGTTAGTCCCCACCATGTTGGTGCATGCCGACGCTGGTTTGCGGATCCCCCTGCACGTACATCATGACACCACTTTGCCAGTCTCCCTGGGAGTGAACTGGCATCTGATAGGCTGAGAAATAAATAAAAGAACAAACAGGTCTTCTTCAAAGAGTTCACTGCCAGAGGCTACACAGGAAGTCATGAAACATCCACAAGTTTGAAGTGTCAGAGGAGGAGTGGGTCTCTGTGCCACTTACTAGATGGAGCTGCAGCATCACGTGAAGTCTCAGAGAATCGCATCGAATCTGAGGATGCCTCAGCGTTTCCATTTCCATTTCCGTTGCCATTAGAGCCAGATGGAACTGTAGCCAAAAGACCTGAAGACACAGAGAGTTACAGAGTTAGTCCAAAACATACACAAACAATAATATTAAAAACACCAAATTAAAACACTGAAAATGTATATGGTTTAAATACCTCATTTGTAGATATTTATGCTGACTTTGAGTTTTTTTTCATTACTACTTTTGAGACATTTTAAAATCACTGACTACAGTCCAAAATAAGGCATTTATTTATTTATTTTTAAGTGAATCAGGTATTTTCATTTCCAGCTTTATAATTTTAATCTTAGGTCTAGGAGAGCAGCTTTGTATGATTAACAATGTCTAATAGTTCTTATTGCGCTTTGGTGCTGCCCATCCAAATTAAAAGCTTTGAACAGAAGTGGGTGGGACTTATGAAAGATATCCACTCTCAGTGACACCATAGAGATGTCAAGATGTGGCATTACTGGGATTATTTACACATCCCAGCCTCGTTGAGCTTTTAATATGAGCATCCATCACTGTAGAAGTGTATACATGACAGAAAGCAAGGAAAAGCCTAATACCTCCACTTCAGAGATATTTGTGGGGTTCAGTCTGTTATTGGAAAGCTGATGGAGCAGAGTGTGTGACATGGACCAAAGGATTGCAAATGACACCAAAGTAGCAGTTTCAGTTGTGTTGAAAAATATTAAAAACAAGGAAAGACTTGTTCTGAAAAAATCTAACTGCAAATCACTGCTTGTGATCCATCAGTTGATCTTTCTTCATTTTAATTTTAATAATGCTGTATCTGCATCCTTACCGAGGCCTCTGTAACAGGAGAGCTGCTGGTAGATCTGTTTCATTCGCTCGATGTTGAGACGGCTGGCCTCTGCATGGTGCACCATAGGCTTTGGATAATGTACTCCAATAATACATTTGGCTGCCTTCTGCACAACCTCTGGAGCGTTCCAGGGATCATAAATATACTTGGCTGGAAATCCCCTCAGAATGGGCAGGTAGCGGCTGAGCGGAGAGATGAAGAGGTTTAGTTGGCATGTGAGTGGGATAATTAATTTCCAGGAAAAGCGTCAACTGCTATGGTGGAATTAACCACCCAAATGTTAGATGGAAATCTCTCAAACACAGACTCCTCTGATACCTTATTTTTGAGTAGGCACACATTTTATTGCTTGGTTGTGTCTGTTTACTAAGTGAGATAATGTGTGTCACAAGAATTTTCACTAAAAAATTTTTTATGGATTTAATTTTACATGATAAAAGCCTTAGATTTACTCCTGCATTGTAAATTTTTACTGCTCTTGCAAAAATTTTCAAGTACAGATGTTTTGACAGATGCAACCCTACCGTATGTAATCTCCATTGGGGTCTGTGCGGCGGCCGAAACCCACAGGGCAGTAGCAGTGGAAGAACTGCTGGAAGAAAGAGCTGCAGGAGAGCCACATCCAGCTGCCTGCATTCACACTCCAGTCTGCATCCAGCAGCAGCTCCTCAAACACCTGAACACACAATCAAAAACATCTCAGATCGACTGGGAAGCAATATTTGGTCCTGCTGAGATGGTTAACAACAAATGAGTCAAGTGTTTGAGTATGACAAAAAAATGACTGTGGGTAAATTTCTGATTAAATATATACAGTTCCCTGATGTCAATTAGCTGCTCCGACAGAGAGGATTTCATGCCGCATTTGGACTGCAGCTGGAGACGATAATCTGTCTCCTGCTCTGTTTTCTGGTTGCTGTGCTGCTAGAGCAGAGCAGAGACTAACGGGCTGCAGTTCATTACAGTTCCATTACAGTTAATGCTGAGGATTAGTGACTTACTAAAGAAGCAGCTGATTATGCTGATCAGCTATTTATTGCCACAAGGTGCTTAGAATATTTAATATTTACTGGGAATAATAATAATGGCTATTAATTTAAAAATGCCACTGTGTCTTGAAAGGAGCGGCACTCATTATGTAAATAAAATAAAATACTATTAAATAGGTGCCAGTATTTTTTACTAACACAACAATATTGGCACTTATGGTATAAATTTCTAGTTGATATCTTTTTGTGTACACACATTTTTAGAAAACTTGACCTCTGACCTTGACCTACAGGTCTAGGGCACCAATACTCAAACTCATCTGAGATATTCAGTAGATGGTATCACTTTCAAAAATACCCCCATAGGGTAGGGTTCAGTCTTGTATTTGCAACCAGAAGAAGAATACAAGTCTCAGACGTTTGTGCATAATTTTAGATTATTAGACGAGGAAGCTATAGCCTCCTTGTACATACAGTCTGTTTTCAGCTCCTCAGTGAAGAACCATTTGGGCTTTTCAGGGCTTTCGTTTGTTAAATGTTCATGAAGAAAAAAAAAAAAACGCATAAATGTATTAAGTAGTCCATTACTCACTATAAACAGTAGCTTCTAAAAGCAAAAAACTAATTTTGGATGCAAGCAAGTAAACTTATATTCTATTTTTAAACTCCCCAAGTGGTGTTTGGTATGAATTAAATAGAAACCAGATACTAGCATTACTCTCATCAGAACAATAGTAGGACACTGTCTACCTTCATTCCCTCCTCCCAGCTAATCCACAGGTCTCCTCTTGTCAGGAAACAGGCCACAGCATGCCTAGCCAGGTGGTGGATCCAGCCTTCCTGCCTCAGCTGGGTCATGATGGCATCAATCCAGGGGAAGCCGGTGCGGCCTTCTGCCCACTTGGCCAGCGCTTCGGGGTTGCGGTCCCAGGGTATCTGAACGCAGATGGGGTTACTCTCCATCTTGTCGAAGCAGGGGTTGTTGGTGGCCGCTGTGTAAAAGAACTCACGCCAAAGCAGCTGACCGTAGAGCGAGAGAGGAGGGGAGCTGTTCTTCTTCACCTTGTCAAGTAGGAGAAAGACACGTTACTGTCTGAGGCGGTCAGAGATTTGACTACACCAGCTGTATATTACGCAGGAGGGTTTTTTTTTGTTTTTTTTAAAGGAAAATTATTATTATTATAATGTGCAATGACAACTTTATTGTCATTGCACATGCACAGGTACAGGGCAACGAAATGCAGTAAGTAGTACTAGTAGTAGAAGTAGTAGTAGTAGTAGTAGTAGTGGTAGTAGTAGGTAATGTGATAAAAGATAAAGACTAAACCACTATATTACTTTAGCTCATTTACATATAAGCACTTGAGTCCAAACATACAACGAAAAAATTCAAGAGGGAGGCAGTACTGGTTAATTCACCTCATTACAGAATAAACTGTGAATCATTACATGGCAAAATAAACAGCCAGAGCATTAAATCACCCCTGCAAATATATCTGATGTCACAGTACTGGGTGTACCTTCCATGACTCACTCCTTGTGTTGGGTTTTTTCCATTACTCATATCTGTTATGGGCCCCATTTTGTAGACAATTGGTGTGTGTGTGGGTGTCTGGCCTTGCCACTCGGTCATCTCCTGTTCTGCCATCAGACTGTACCCCCAAAAGCTTTCCACCAATGATGCTCTCAGCCTGGTGATACGCATACCAAACTCACCAGCATGCCTAAAAAGATTCCAGCTCAGTGCAGCACCACTTAACTTACTCAACAATCAGCCAAATCGCAGCCTGCTAATACCAGCCACGGCCTTCAGTCAGCCCCACTGCAACCATATAGTAAATCCCTGTCTCTTGCACTCAGATCTGAGTCAGTGTTTTCGATTCCTCCCTGTGAGGTAAAGTGTCTAAAAATGAAACATGTAAAAAGGGACAAAAATCCTTCATCTTTTTTCTTATATTTAATCGAAAATAAATAAATAAATACAGTAATAGTTTACACTTAAATATTACACCAAGAATGGGGACTTGGAGTAGCGCTATTGTTTCCAGGGCAGTCCCAGGACTCACTGGAGAGATTATATCTCGCAGCTAGCCAAGTACAACTCTGTGTCTCCCCCCAATGAGCTGGAGGAGGTGGGCACGGTGAGGGAAGTCTGATTGCTCTGCTTCAGACTGCTGTCCCTGTCACCCAAACCCTGATAAACTGCAGACAATGGATTGATTGACAGATGGATAATCCACCACAGCATCAAAAATCTGCACTTGACTCTGATATGCATACTGGTTTTAATTACTACATTCACCAAGATGTATGATGACCTGGTTAATTTTCTTTTTCAACAGCTGTTTTATGAGAAAATTATTTCAATATATTAATCATTTTGTCAGTAAAAAAAAGTTCCTATTAATACAAGGAGAAGATATGCTGGAAACCTTCTCCCCCTGAGCGTGAAAGAAAAATTACCTTAATTACAGCGTCTTCTGTTCACACTTCAGTTCAAACAATGTTTTACTCTCCTAACAAGGTTGGGAGATTAATCACATTTTCATTTTCATTTTAATTCAGGCCATCCATTTTCAGAAAGATCAAACAAGATGGTTAAGATATTATGACTATCGATTGTTTTTCTTGTGTTACAAATCCTTATCACCTTTTCCATAAAGCACAGCGGTGTGCTTTAATCCACCCTAAAAGTCAAAAGTTGCTAACAGTTTAGCTGAGCTGGGCCAAGAATATGTAAATAGAGCGCTTTGTCAACAGGATTGATGGCAAATAATTTTCACAATGGGACACATGAGAAAATGGGACTTTTGTGGGAGGGGCTGCACTAATAAGCTTATAAAGAGATCAAATTAATATTGAGCAGAACCAAGTGCAGTTTGTTGGTGTAACCCTCCACTACAATTGTAGTTTCTCATGTGGCCCCTTGGGAAAATGAAATGGTGACCCCTGATCTAGAGGAAATAAAAGACATTCATGGTTGATTGCATCTGCCCTACCTGAAGGTTTCTCACCCAGTCTGCTTTTAATCCTGCAACATGATGTAAATTCTGACCAGGACGACCATTGTCATATGACAACTGTAATTCTGGTTGTCAAGAGGATGACTTTGTTCACAGTTTTGAATCTGATTTACACATCAGGTTGGGTTCTTGTGGAACATATCCTTCATATCCTTATTTAAAGACTTCAAAGATAATTAGAAACCCAATTTTTTAAGTGTAATTAATTAAGTATATTCCTACACACTTACCTTCCTGTAGAGGTCAGTAAGCTTAAAGTAGAAGAGACGGCAGGAGAGGCAGCCGAAGCGCAGGTAGGGGCTGAGGCCTGTGGGGCTGGCAAGCAGTGAGTTGGCGTTCATTCTAGGACGTTCAAAGTTTGCCACCCATGCCTGATAGGAACAATCACATGAAAACCTGAGACTTGTATCACAGCGAAACTCATTTTAAATGACAGAGCAGTGGGATTGTACTAAAATAAAAAATGATTTAACAAAAATTCTCTGCTCGATTTGCCTGACCTTCCTCTCCAAGTGCCTCTCAAGTCGTGTGAGAGCTTCAGTCTCTCCTCCTGGCCACACAGCTGAGGACAGGCCTTCAATATCAAAACCTGCAGGGGTCAAATTAAAACTCACATATTATCATTTTTCATATATTTTTAATTCCCTGAAAAGAATATGTGCAGTTTATACCATTTTAGTAATCTTCATTATGACCAGAAGAGGGCAAACCAACACAACAAGAGGGTTAACTACATGTGTAGGTAGATTTATTTAAAGAGGGCTTTTTATTCCTGTCCTTGATCATTTTTTGTTTTATTTTTTTTATAATTCTGTTTATTAAATTTTTATAGATAAATGAACAAAAAAAATACAAAAGAAACAACAAAAAAGGCAAGAGTAATCAGTAATGCAACAGGACAGTATCCTGTGTTTTTTTATGAAGAAATACAACAAGTAATATATGAATCCATATATGAAGGCCAAAAATAGGGCATGTCCATGTTATGTGTTTAAATGCAGATTATGCTCAAGCCCCAGAAGTTTCACTAGTTTTCTTTATAACTGCTGAGAAAATATATTTTTGTGTTTTTAAGACATTTTTAAACATGAACTGCTAAGGAAGATATTACCCCTAACTAATTTTAGACATAAAAACAGAATGAAAAAGTTATTCACTACTACTAGAAATAAGTTTAAAAAGCTACAGAAAACCCAGGTAAATCTAATAACTCACTACTAATGTTGATTTGAGCAGATAACATCTGCTCAGTCATATTTTCTTACTACAGTTAGATTAATATCTGACAACTCTTTCCTCAAATCAGCAGCTATGTGTAAAGTCTGACACAGGACTCCTATTCTACCCTTGGCATCATAATCTGTATATAAAAGATGGACATGTTACTATATGAATTATTAATTAGTGAGGTCTGGTATAAAGCCTCCAACTTGGAATTGTCCCTAATGCATGCGTCCATCTTGGTGGTGAGTAAGAGTGAATCTGATCCAATTTAAGACACACCTGCAATTACGTCCATCATTTACATGCAGTTTATGTTTGCTGCACAGACTGTATGTAAATACAGTAACAGCTGCTGGGTCTAACAATCTCTGGTGGAAACTCAGCTTTAGACGGCTACTAGTAGTGCTGCTTTTTTCCACAAATGAAAATTACTTATTACAATTACATTTCATTACATAACTTAGACCTTACCGAGTTCCTCCAGGGAGGGGACCCCAAACTTCTCATCATGATCTTCAGACAGAGGGGTAGTGCATTTCCCCATTATCTCAGCAGTGATGGACTCCGCAGGCACCTCCACAGGGTCCATACGACTGATGAGAGTCTGGAACCGCTTGTAGGTGAGGGGAGACTGACCCCCATTTAACTCTATGATCCTGCAGATGCAAAGATCAGAAACAGATTCATAAAAAAAACTTGCTCAGGACAAAGAACAATATGACAGCACTGTTTGTTGTGGTAAGGTGTGATAATAACTTACTTGTCCAGTTCATAGAGTGTGTGGGAGGTGCGAACTGTCACCTCAACTCCAGCCTCAGAGGCCAGCTTCTTAATAGCTGCATCTCGCTCTTTCCCAAAGGGCTCAGAGTCGTATTCATATGACAGACGAGTAATTTTCCACTCCTGGAAAAAAGGAGTAAATCGTAGAATGTTTAGGATTCACACAAAATGTTTGAGGCACTGTTGGTTGTGCAGCTTAAATCAGATTCAAGTTTCACCTTGAAAAGTCTGGGAAAGACATCAGTGGGTTGGCCTCGGATCACAAACAGACGAGAGTTGAGCTTACGGAGGCTGGAGTCCAAGTCCTCAAGACTCTGCAATAAGAACCTGCAGATGACAAGGAAATCTGTGTCAATGTTCATAAAGATGCTACAATATCAGTCACTGCATGATGAAGGAGTTTGATTAGGGAGTACAACTATTGATTTTGGCTTATACAGGCAAAAGGTAAAATGCCCTTAAAAGAGTAGAAGTTTCCATTCACTTTGCTCTTTGACATTTTTATACAGCTGAATTAAATGAGACCACTCCTTCAAAATCTTTTTTTCTAAATTACCAATTGACTAAGACATACCAAACATCTTATATACTGAAGATTTGAAGTCAATGACCAAATTACATGAAATTATCTATTTTTATTGCACTTTATTGAAGATATATCCTATGTAATAAAAGACCTTTAAGCTCTACTCAACTTTAATCTGATTTGCACACTAAGGAAAAACTTATCTTTTCTTATCTGCCTACATATAAAAAAATGTGTAAATTAACTGAAGTTGATGTGTGATGTATTTGCTTGTTGCATGTACATATCCTGTCATGCAAACTCTAAAAATATCCCTTCAACACCAAAAATACATAAATATATGCTATAACTGACATTTTTCATCTGACTTTTAAACTAGATTTTTTTTTATATCAGTTATTCAGTTTTAAATGCGTTTATTCAATCATTTATTGAGCTATTCCTTAATTAAATTATGTTTGGACCTTTGTCTCTCAGAAGGAATAAAACTAATAAATAGTTATAATGGGGAAATTACATATTTGTACAAATAGATTAATGCCAATATATATCTAGAATCCTATTATTTCAGAATATTATTTATATCAATTTAATGGCATATCAGTTTTTTTTTTCCTATTAAGGCATTTCTTTACTAATTTTTGATTTTGGCAGTTTTTGGTCCCCCACATAATTTCACCTCCACTTTGCATGAACAAAGTTTGACAAGACTTATTCCACTATTGTCATAGCAGATTATTATTACGTTCTTGTTTTTCCAAGTTCAAATTTACTGTCCTTGCTCTACATAGCCCACGTTGATAAAATGTAAAATGTTATTTCTTTAAGTAACAAAAACAAGACATGTAAGATTAGCAAATGTACACCAGTGTGGGACAAACTGTGGGGTAAAACAGGACTGTTTAGCTAAAGCACAATATCTCTTCATATCAAGTGTCCCTTAATTAAAAAAAAAAAAAAGAGCCAAGGCTGAACACACACTCAAGGCTGAATCATGCAGACGGTGCATGAGTTGACCAACCCTCATCCATGAGTTTAATCATCTCTGTATGCAACGTCAGCCATCATTTAAATACAATGTGCTGACCTAACTGGTGGAAGTATGAACCAGCATTAACATTTTATTGGTTTAACAACAGTGCAATAACTGAACTATAGTATAATTTGCTTCTGTTTTTATATGTTCTCCAAAATAAAAAAATACCAACTGTAAGCATCAGAACACACACCCACAGGTACACACACATGTAAACACAAAGCGGCAGTAATGTGGTGCTTCCCGTTCTGTTGCTATAGGTAACAAAATTTGTAGGTGGATGCTTCCTGTATCATTCCGGTCTAATTATGTCTTTTACTGATAAGACAGCCAGGTAAGGGCTTCTAGTGAACTTTATGTAGTTTTCATTATTATTAAAGCTTAAATACTTTGCAAATATTATTCAGCCAGGCACCTGACCTAATCTATTGTCATGTAAAGAACACAAGGGGTGTGGGTTTTAAGGTTTTATGGTAAATAAGGAAGACATTTTAACTGCATAACCGCAACATAGGATCAAAGCCGAAAAATATGTAAACAAATGTCCCCAAACTAACAGTAAACAGAAATACAGGTATTAACTTACAGGGAACTCTGGGTATCTCCGCTAAGACTACTGGATAGGCGGCCAGAAATAAATGGATGGATGGTATTTATTAATTGTTAAATCTATTCATTTGTCTGTGTATTACGGTTCTTCTGAAACTCCAAAATTTGTTTTCCTAAACGTATTTTTTTTTTATTCTTTATGTATTATATATGACATGGGGGGTCAACTTTGTGGGTACTGGCTGAAACAGGAAAGTAAGCCTAGAGCCAGGAGATCGGCAATTTCATGTATTCATGGGAACATTAACTTTTTTCTTTTTTTTTTTAGATTAAGGCCTCTCTGTACACCGCACTCCTCGTAGCACCAAGCAAATGATTCACTCTGGCAAGGTCAGAAACTCTGCCGAGACAAATCGTGGATAATGTCATTATATGTTGATAACAATTTGACACAGGAAATACATCGCTTTCGCAAGTTTTTATTCAAGCTTTAACAGTGCTTTGAGAAATGATAATATCATATCAGTGTGACACAAAGCAACTGAAACTTCATTAATGATAAGAGTGAATTGTTGTTTAAGACTAGCTACAATAGTGGTGTCTTTGTTGAGTGTGAGCTACAGCACAGCTAACAGACTTCCTACATCTTGAACCAGATTATTCCTGCCAGTCCAAGGTCATTTCCTATGCCAGCTGCTTTGCTCTCCTGACCTGTGAAGACAGTTTGATTCTGCAAAGCTAGACTCAGACTACTCAGAGTCCTTAAGCTATGTTCATCTATGGTATTCAAACAGAGACAGAGCTGTGCTGGATTCGGTGTTAAACGAAATCCATTCATACCTGTTTTTCATTATTTTCACTCCTACATCTGTCCTATTTTTCAAACAACTCCACAAGAATTTCAACCAAATGAACCTTCATAATCATGGGCCACCCAGCATGAGAATTTCAACTAGCTTAAACAGATCTGAAAATGGATATCAGATGGATGCAGCTTTGTTGGGATTAGTGTTCAAAGCAGTGTGCCACACCAGAGTTGGGTCTTTTGCAGAAGCAGGCGTGCAGAAGTAGGTCAAAAGGAAGAGAGAAATGGATAGGTTTTTTTTCTTCCTAACACACTGACCTACTTATGCTATGCCTGTCGCTGGTGGAAAGGAGGGAAAGTTATAATGATTATGTCATCTGGCATTGCCTACCTTAATCACTGAGGATCACCGCCTACATCTCAAGAAAAGGGAGTGCTCGCTCTTTAGCAGGCAATTCAAATGATAAAAAAAAAATGTGCAGAAACAGGTGCCAGTTATAGCAGCTGCAGGCTACAGGGAGATTTTTACAGCGCCCTCATATTTTGGACCTTTGCTTGGTTTAACTTTGAGTAAAGTTTACTGAGATATAAAAACCAGAAGCACAGCAGTACAGTGACACGATTGAAACAAAGCAGTATATGCCATCTTTGAATTCAGCAAATTCAGTCAAATAAGTTATTAGCTTTTTGGAAACATGGGTCAACAAATCTGAACTAGGCATTTCCTTTATGCTTTATTTGTACTGGGAGAATAATTAATATATTTCACCCAAGCTCTATTTTCACCAGGTGAGTTTTTGGACTACAAATAAGAGATTCTGGTCTTACACCATGTTACATGTCTGATTTGTGCATAAAAAAATTAAATAAAAGGAATGAATCAGGGCATGCTGAGTGAACTGCGTGGGCTCTGTGTCAGCCCAGGCTGCTGTTACATAACTGCAGAAGCATAACAACATGGATGCTCATAACTGGCCCGACTTTTATGCTCCCCTTCTCTTTAAGAGACGGCATGGGACTGCAACGCAAACCAAAGCTCACGACGGGAACAGAAACATAAAACACAAAGGGAGACCCCTACTGTACTTTAAACCTCAGGGGTACTTTCATTCATCCAGCACCTGCCTGTAGACCATAAAAACTGCCAAGTGAGATGCTGCATTTTCTATACAGAAGCAGGAAGCTGAGTTCTACTGAACATATAAGTAAAAAGGATCCCAACTGTTTGTTTTTACTAGGGAATTTTCCAGAAAACTGTCAGCCATTGGGTATCAGACCATTAAAGTCAACGGTCCACGCACTTATCTCCAACACATGACCCTGTAAAGCTTTATATACTTCTTTGTGTCACTAGACACAAGCAGCCTGCTACTATCTTGGTTGTGAAACAATCGGAGACACATGCTGACAGTCTGGAGGTCATGAAATGTCAGTTACATAAAATTCTTCATCATAAAATCTTTAGAAATGTGGGACTATAGGGTCAAAAGTAGACACTATATAGTCTTATGTCATTTTAAGAAAAGCCAAGAAATATGCAAAAATAAAACAGCCATCTAAAGTGCATTTTTAGCATCTAAAGTTTAGTCTGAACAGTTCAGACTAAAAACGGCAAACCTCAAGAGAATATGAAGATGCTTAAGATCCTTTCCCACATGTGGAACACAGCAGGAAATAGTGTGCTAAGATGCATTCACACAACTGATAATATTCAGTGTGGTTTAGGCAATAGAGCTGCCTGGACAGAAGATACAGAAGGGAGGATACATGACCCCCACTTGCTAGAAGTAAATGCGCCAGATTATTGAGAGTATCTTGGTAGCTTGCAGATCCACGTTTATGATATTTGAGGTGAGTGTCAAGATGTGAAACAGGCAGTAATGTGAGAGAACAGAAGCTATAATATACAAAGAACTTCACTGTAGTGAAGTGTTAAAAGCAGTGAAAATTCTGTGAGGCAGCCATTTTTTGTTACACATTTGTGAAGTGAGAAAACAATGTTTTAAACTTTGATGTTTTTTATTTTCTCACTTCTTCCTCTTTGTGGTGAACTCTGCTGTCACAGCCTTCCTGTTCACAACAGCTTCTCAACCAGCAGACATTTAACCTACAAACAACTTCATCACATAGGAGGTATACACACAAATGCATCTCCAGAGTCTTTGCATAGGCTGAATTCCCTCTCTCTTCACACCCAATGCTTAATTCTTACACCATCATAATCTGGCATCACACTGACCCTGTATTAGGGAGCTGGTTGGGTAAATATCGAATAAACCAACTAGGTCAAATACTTGCGTCCTACCAAAGTTCATAGATGCAGTGCACGTGTGGAAACGGCTCAAAGCAATTTAGCATTTACAGCTCTGTCTGAGATCCGTACATTCATGTGTCTAATCTTTACAGAGGAAATATTTACTGATCCGAATGTAATTCACAATGCTACAACCATGTAACACAAACCAGTTAGTATATGTGGTTTGTGCTGAAATGAGTCAAAGAAACTGAATATGAAAGTGTTTGAGATCTGCTGATGTGCAATAAACCACTTTATAAACAACAGTTTAACATTATATCATCAGCTGAAAGTCATTTAAGAATAATTAGAGTTTACCAGGGAGGTGAAAATACTGTTTACCCATCTGAGATCTTAGTCACCTTTTGAAGGACAACGTAATGTTATAATTTATGTGTGTAGTCAGTATTCATTATGCCTGATCTAACTGATATAATTGACGTTTCTCCTGGTTTTGATGTTTTGCTTCAAAGTGATAACTTAGTGAAGATTATAGTTTAGTGAACAATACATGAGATGAAGTAAGTGAGTGCAAATATATGTTAGTGACCTTATATACAGTTTATGTCATAATTTGCTGTACTTTGCTATACCTCGTATATGTAGGTCAAAATTCAGGTGCAGCAGCTCCATGGCCTCTTTTTGTTTGGTTCATTTAGAAAACACCCAGGCTTTCTTTGTTTGCAAAAACAAACAAAACTTGGCAATCAACATCTCAAACAATGTAACAGCTTTGACCTCAAATGCAAGATAAAAACCAGTTGGGCAATGCTTTGCCATGCTATTCCTTACATACTTTGTGATTTTGGCAGAAAGTCTTGTTCCTCTTACTTTAAGTAATCGGGGTTTTTACAGTTCTCCCAAAAAGATTTTGATTGTATTTTTCTGGGTTCATAATTCCATCAATTTTGACAAGATCTCCAACACCACTGTCTGAAACACAGCCTAGCTCACATGAGAATCTCAAACATGTTTTCCATATGGATGTATACACTTACGGTTGTACCTCTCTCCTGACCTCTGTACATTTCAATGATGGTGTGAAAAAATTTCAAATTTGGATTTATCACTCCATCAGACCTGTTGCCACTACTTTTTAATTCAATTCTTGTGTAATTTGGTAAACCTCAGCCTTTTGTCCCTGCTTCCTCTCCTTATTAAGAGTGGCTTTTTGACAGCCAAATGACTGAGGTCATTTCTGATAAGACATCAGTTAAGAGTAGATGGATCAAATGTGTCATGTCTTTGCTGGATTTTTTTCATGTTCCTTAAGAACGTGACTTTCAGATACTGTTTATCTACTATTTTTTTTAGGCCTGAAACAACTTCTTTTGTCCTGAGCTTGTCCTATTTCCTCAAAATTTTTAAGGACACAATGCACACCATGTCAAGATACCACACATTTTCAGTTAATACCTCTTCGGGGATCACCTTGTTGGCACAAGAATAGGTTTTTATGCCTGTCAAACTGTTATCTTACTATATTTTAGGCATTTGTTAAATATTCAAATAAAGAAATGAGAGCAAATTATGTGTTTTTGTGACAGCCTGCTAGTAACAAAATGACAAACAATACAATTTAAAACTGGTTTGTTGCCATGTTGTATGTGATTTGTAGACAACATTTGTTCATCCCTTTAGTTAGGGACCTGGTCAGGTACAAAGACTGGACTCAATATAGGTGAAAAAGCAGCTAAAGTCTCAAGAAAAATGTTGAAAGATCTTCAGCAAGCATGGAGAACATTTCACAAGACCACTTAAAATATTACAAATAATCTAGCTCCTTGGAAGCTAAATATAAGACTTTTGCAAAGTACTGCATATCCTGTTGCTATGTTATTACAGCCATTAGGAAACACAACAGCCAGAAAGAGATATGAAACCGTCACAAAGATACACAAAACAACAATATATGCTATATGTTATGTAAATGGATACAAATGTGCCGTTTGCAACCGTTTTTATCTTGTGCTGTTGTTAATGCATCCTGTTGTGCTACATGTGTGGTAGCGCGTGGTTAAATTCACGCTTCCCTCACCTCCACCTGTTGATGCCAACGTTGGAAGAGCCCGCAAACCAGGGGTCGAGGATGTAGACGCAGCGGACCGTATCCGCTCCCAGCAGAGATTCCTTGAGCGACGGGTTGTCGTGGAGCCGCAAGCCCTTCCTGAACCAGTGGATCGTATTAATGACCATTACTCAACTGGACGAGTCCTTTTCTTCCTTTTTGAAAGAGGTCAACAGTCTTTTGGTGCTCACTCGACTTTTATCCCAACTACTCACTCACAGTTTCTTTTAGGAAGAAAAAATATCACCTTGAATAAAAATTGGTTTGAAAAAGAAATCCTTTTGGGGTTCAATAACGCAGTCCAACTTTTATAATTATCCTTGCTCTAACAGAGCTTTTTCCATAGTGTCGAAAAATGTAGAAACCGCTGGCTGCTGAACCATTTGGGCTCGAGGCAACGCGCGCGCTCCGGCAATATGACAACTAACGCGGCGGGCTTTAGGACCCGGTGTGCTGCGGAGAAGTAGAGCGGCTCGTTGTATAACTTGTTTTTCTGAATGATGAAAAAATTAACGTATAAATATATGCTAACACTCCTGGGCGGGCCTGCTTTCTACAGATATTAATTAAGTCAAACGCAATAACAGAGTACTTAACTGGCTTGTAATCTAAACCCACAAGACACCGTGGCAAGACCGGCTGTTCCGTGCCGCGAATACCAGGGAAGCTGGTTATGTAAAATACAATTTCTAACAGAAATATTGTAAAATTCGTCGTCCTACTGTTAGCTAGATCAATACTTAGCTGTTATAACCGCTTCTCGATTCCGTATAACCCGTCTGCCTCACTGTTGAGCTGATATTTTGAGCTGCGACCTCAAAAGATTTTCCTTTACAACGTCCACGAATAGCTGCTCAACCTCTTCACCGCACCTACAGCCGAGACTCCGCCCACTGCCAATGTGCGTAGTTCCGAGCCTTCTGATAGGTCCGAATCGCTTTGTGCGTTTCGCGGCGTGGTCACGTTTTTCCAGCGTGCTTTCTGCATGCCAGCATGCACAGATAACTTACCCGCTTGGCGTTACTGATGAATTATGACCTCTTATGGCGGACTGAACGGACATAGCACGTCAGCGGGTCAATTAAGTTTGGCTAATAATAATCTTAAGAGTAAAGCAGACTCGGAAATCTTAACCATACTCGAGTGTTTCTATTTGTATACTTCATGTTTTATAACAGGTTAATGAAAAAAATAAAATAAATACAAATATGAGTTACAGAGGTTACACGCACAGACTTTAAAGACTTATTGGGGTAAAAATGTGGAGCTTTAACAATAAAAAAGAGTCCTCATCAGTTGCAAGAGTGCACTGGCTTGTTTATACTAAAAGAACCCGGATGTGCACATGAAGTCCGGCATGATCGAGTGGCACTCGCTTCCTTGTCAGTGTGTGTGCATGTGTGGTCTAGTGCAATAAGAAGTGTAGCTCGTAGTTAACATGATATGAATTCTCATTTTCTGAATTTGCTCTTAAATTTGCCCAACCTACAAACAAAAGACAGTGAACTTGTGAAGACTAGTTTTTATTTGTCACTTTATATGTTCATTACACTACATTTTCTTTTTACCTACTTAACCTCCTATATTTCAGAAAGCTGTTCCAATTGCCTTGTTTCCTGAAAGGTTTCATAAAAGTAAACGTGTACATCTGAATATTGTTAATAATAATATTAGCGGTAGTAATCATTAGCAGTTGTAGTGGAATAGGAAATGTTATACTCTTTATTATCCCGAAAAAGAAATGCGTCACAACACTCTTACATAAAACAGCTTGTAATTATGCAAGATGCAAAATGCTGTCTTGGCCTGTGAAGTAGTGCCGACTTTTGGCCACTGAGGGGCAGTATAGTATCACGTCAGTAGGCCCCCTTACTTTGCTCATGATGATCAATTGTATCGACACATGATAATGACAAGGCCTATGTAAATGTGATGTCATGTATTATCATTATTCATCATAATGATATGGAAAATAAGAAAAAGTGCAGTTAGAACTTGGAAATGCAAATTTATATTATACTTATGATCAAAATCCAGAAATTATCTTACCTTGAAATTCATTATAATTATTATTATTACTACATAAAAGAAACAAGGAAGAATGAAACACACACACACACACACACACACACACACACACACACACACACACACATATATATATATATATATATATATATATATATATATATATATATATATATATATATATATATATATGTGCGTGTGTGTGTGAAATCAAGTTTATAGCACTTATCTATCAAAACTAACATTACAGCTACAAGTGTTGTCCAGAAACAGTGTAAAATAGCAAACTGGGAGGAAATTACAAAGTAATCGATTACTGCAATGTTAAAATTAGAACAAGGTACAATGTGATTTCAATTGTAATGCCATTCATCCATTTATCCATTCATCTTCTCCCACTTGTCTATTTCAGCATCACAGTGGGGTGGAGACTATCCCGGCTGCCATAGGGCAAGAGGTGGGGTTCACCCTGGACAGGTCACCAGTCTGTCGCAGGGCTAACATAGAGACAGACAGCCATTCCCAATCAAATTCGCAACTCAGTTGTAATAAATAACCTAAAATTAACATTTAAAAATATAAATGTTAACAAAATAAGATGGAGTCTAGCTAGGAATGTCAAAAACACAAAATTATACAAATATTTATATTTTAAAAAGCCTTGGAATAAAAAAAAAAGTTTAACTATATATGTCTATCATAAACCCATATACAGTTGTAGCTCATTTTTAAAATGCCAGCAACACTTTAGTCCCCCTTTTTTTAAACCTGGTCTCAGACATTTTTAATAGTTTTCTAATATAGAGACATAACACAGTATACAGCAATATACTCTACATATAATTACACAAAGCACTTCAAACTAAGGTAAATCTAAGAACACATTACTGAATAAATTACCATTTAAAAAATCATGCCGGGAAAATCATGATAATTTTTCTGTTACCAGGCAACCAAGGCTTAATAAGTGAGGACAAGCTTCGGAGCGCCACGGTGCATGTAAGAGATGCAGCTGACAGCTGCCCACCTCCACCACTCTCACCTGAGTTAGTCAGCAAGATATGCTGCATTGCATCAAGAGGTCGTGGCAGACTGCTGGAGGATGAGGTGTGCTAATGGTGGCATCTGCTTAGGAACTCTTTATGAAGCGTTCTTCATGCAAAATGCATTATCATCCTTTTCATTTTCTTGATTGGGGCTCCATTTCATCACTAGCATCAGAAACCTTTCTTTTTTGCTTAGATAACGCTATATTAAGTCAATAAAAGTCTTCCTACATTGGTCATTATCTGTAATAAATACTATTAAGGGGCCCAGCGTGCCTCTGTGGAGGCTCGGGACATAAATAAACTCCACTGCTTTGGTATAAAACCTACATAATGCAGTGTGGTAATCTTATTGTTTATTGTGTGTCAGCCAAACAATGAGAGGAAGATACAGCCATGTTTTGTTTTACACTTTTACCACGTCAATCACTTTTGCAGCAGTGGGAGTCACATCCTCTTTAGACCCTCTTAAAAAAGTCCAGTGTAGGTTTGTCAGTTCAGGCATGCAATGTGATGTCATGCTAAGAAAATCTGAAAGGGCCTCTGGCGTGGCAGGCAGTGTGGACAGATGGTTGGTCCAGCTCAGACGTACAAGGAGAAACCCCAACAGAATGGATGAATCATCATTCCACCAACTGTTCCTCTCAGCAAGTAATCAGAATTCAGCACATTCACGCTTTGTTTTCATGGCTGGACAAAAATATTGTATCATGGAGAATAAACCGTTCAACAACAAAATCTTCCAAGTGCTGCTAAACCTTGACACAGAGGCACGGAAAGACTTCTGATCTGGAAAAAGCTCAGAGCAATGTTCTCTGGAGAGTGAAATATTTATAAGGATCAGACATTAAAGATTGTGGTGCACCTTAAGAAAGTTACTTCTGCTGCAGACGCTTCACGTCATACTTAAAAATCAACATTAGGGGTGGAAAACAAGCACAGCAGAAGTCTAATGTTAGAAATGCAACATTTTATCCAGGTTCTCAGAAAATTTCAGGAAGGTGGGTTAATATTATCTTTATTAGCTGAACAGAATAAGAAACATTTCATTAAACACCCAATAATAGCGTTTTTAAAGTCTTACTTTAAAATGATTTATTTAGTTACAGCAAAAATAAAAAATAGTGCAATCATAATAAGAACACTAGCCTGACCTGTACTTAACTAAAGAAAAAATGCGCTGCGCTTTTATTTTACAAAATTGCACTGTTATTCGTGAATACAGGTGAATACTGATGCCTATTATTATTTATAGGTGTTGCTATGATTTTACAATTGCATCCTGCCTTTTCTTTGGCCAGCAGAATGATGGATGAATGGATTTTCATGGTGAAATTTAGCAAGCAAACTCCTGTAGTGATTAATCATGTCCAGAGAAGCTTTAGAAAGGTCAAATACATCAGTCAGTGAACAGACTAAAGGAAATGCAGAAAAGCTGATACCTTTGCATACATTAAAGCACATACACACACACCCACAAGAAACTGAATTCATGGTACATCAGTGACCTGTTCACATGAGGAATTGTGTGTTTATACAGCTACTGTACAAAACTTTAATACATTTTAAAGCTGTGAAATTCATCTACAGATGACAGCAGGAAGAATAAAATATAGCATCACTGCAACGAAGCAGCTAGTAGTATTACACAGAAAAGCTTATTTTTCATAGAGCACAGAAAGAAACTGCTATTTTAGATAACAATATGAACACTTTAAAATAACAGCTTAATGCTGGCAAGGTAGCAGCCAGCGTCTTCTTTATGCTTAATTTAACATCCACTCATTGATCTTTGAATCTTTGAATCCTCATTGAATCCACTCATTGATCTTATTTGATTGGTGGATCTGAGTTTTATGCGGTAGAATTAAATTATTTTCGTCTCCCTGCGTTATTTTAACACGGAATTTGTCTATTTTACCATTTGCGCCATGTGTTCTCTCAGTGGGAACCTTCCTCTCATCCTGGCACTGTCGTGACATGACACTGCAGCAACGCCACTACAAACAGCAGATTGGCTGGCACAGCAGCCCGCAATAGTGTGTTTTCCACTGAACTGTTGTGTTTCACCAGCTCCAGGTAGATTCTGCTGAAAAGCAGCAGGTAGCTCCTCTCTGTCAGTAACAACTGATGGATACGCGGATTGGCTCGTTCCAGCCCGCCGCTCTCATGCTCCTCCTCTCCATCGGAGTCCTGCCTGCGCTGCGCTTGTTGCAGTGAGCGCGGAGGGTTTGTGCGCTCTCGGGTTATGAAGTTGTGGACAGGAGGAGAGGATATCGGTGACAGCAAGACGCGCAGAGGAGGAGAAAAGTAGATGCTCGTTGGTGTCGTTCTACTCTTCATTCTGGGGAATACGCTTAAATCGGGAGATTGCGGCGGAGAAACGCGCTGAAACGAGTTTGTGGCATTTAACTGGGAGACCAAGCATACCCAACAGTATGCGGTGCAGTTATGGCAGGCAAGGGTAAGACAGTCGTGAGGACGCTGGAGGATTTAACGCTTGATTCTGGTTATGGTGGAGCCGCGGACTCGGTTAGGTCGTCCAGCGTGTCGCTGTGCTGCTCCGACACGCATCAGTCCATCTCGCATGGGGGAAACTGCTGGCATCTGACGGAATCCATGCACAGCAGACAAAACAGTTTGGACACAGTCAACACCGTCCTGGCGGAGGACACGGAGATACTGGAGTGCTCGGGTCACTGCGCCAAGCTGCCCGAGCTGGAGGAGGTGCCATGGACCCTGGGCGAGGTGGAGGGCGCGCTGAGGAAAGACGAGGAGCTGATGGTGGGCAACCCGCCACCGGAGGTCCTGGCGCGACTGTCGACTCTCATTAGCCGCGCGCTGGTGAGGGTGGCCCGGGAGGCGCAGCGACTCAGCTTGCGCTACGCCAAGTGCACCAAGCACGAGATCCAAAGCGCCATCAAGGTGGTGCTCTCGTGGACCATCTCCGTCAACTGCATCACGGCGGCTCTGAGCGCCTTGTCCCTCTACAACATGAGCACCGGGGACAAGTTCAGCCGAGGCAAGTCCGCGCGCTGCGGGCTGGTCTTCTCCGTGGGGAAGTTCTTCAGGTGGATGGTGGATAGTCGGGTGGCCCTAAGGATCCACGAGCACGCTGCCATATACCTCACCGCCTGCATGGAGAGTCTGTTCAGAGAGGTTTTCACCCGCGTCCTGCGCAGCGCGCTCGTGGAGAGGGATAACGGGATCCCCAAGTTTACGCTGGAGTCAATGGAGCAAGCCATCTGCAACGACTCGGAGATCTGGGGTCTGCTGCAGCCCTACCAGCACCTCATATGTGGCAAGAATTCAAGTGGTAAGCCATGTCAGTGAGTGGTTAACTGTTTGAAACGTGATTGACGTACATTTGGTGGTGTGTGCAGAGGGCTTTTTTATCACCTAAATCACCATATGAGTAAAATCAATTTGCCCCCTAAAACAACTTGTTTCCAAAATGGAAATCCACGTGCTTCAGGAACTGTCTAGAAACAAGTGGCTGCCTCTTTAAATAAGCCATAACTATGACTCAACTGGGATGAGGCCTGATGTAGAAAATAATTTTCTTTTCAAAAGCTATCTTCATCTCAAGTTCTGCTCATTTGTTTGGAGGATAACAACACATTTTATTTTATTTTTTCCTAATCTGCTTAGCGTACCCTCTTAAGAAAAGCAATATGACTGTAAACTGTGTTATTATGCTGGGGAATAACCACTGCTTATATTGCTAGTGTAATTCCATACCCAAACAAAAGGGCTTGGCAGTTTTTGAATATTTATTACCCTCAGCTTAGACCTCAAGGCCAACCTCTGAAACAGTATCTTGGTTGTTGCAGCCTCAGAGCAACAGCCAGACTAGACTAGGTATTTATGGTGAAAAAGATCAAACAAGCTCAAACCTCTACTTCTTTGAAGCTATTGTGCTCTCAGACTGTCATTAGCAGCACAGATGTTAATGAGTGTTTTTGATAGACTATAGGAAATGCATTTATGTATCATGATGTGTGTGCGTCAGGATTTTTTTGCACAAGCAGGCTTTGTGTTTATATTGTGTGCTGGCCTTGTTGATAATGCTACAGTCTCACTCCAGAAGGTGTA
The DNA here is from genome assembly GCF_057382095.1 of Aulonocara sp. 'chitande type north' Nkhata Bay. Taxonomy (NCBI): domain Eukaryota; kingdom Metazoa; phylum Chordata; class Actinopteri; order Cichliformes; family Cichlidae; genus Aulonocara; species Aulonocara sp. 'chitande type north' Nkhata Bay. Next base: position 25,530,360 of record NC_141360.1, on the reverse strand, counting down.
AGCTGTCAGTGTGGGCTGGCCCTCTTGTTTTCAATGCCCTGAATGAGTTGGCTGAAAGCAGAAGGGAGTTGAAATGCTGTTCTCCAACTGAGAGCCAAACTGGGCTGTGTAATACTGGCCAAAGAATCATAGTGCAACACTTTGGCTAGTTGCTGCAGAAGATTATTCCAGAAGCAATCTGAAGAAAAATGGATATGAGATCGTTCTCACAGATTCTTCAGTGAAGTGAAATGATCTGAAATTGAATGTCATGGATGCAGTTCTTTTCTTTAAAGATGGGAGTCTTTTCTGTCCCCCAAATCCTCACGTGCAGTGTAGTAACTTAAAATGCATCATTGCATCTTCATATTAAAACAGATCAATTCCAAAAAAGTACTGTTGCTATTGAATCTGCAAGCCGCTTGGCATCCACCTCTACACCAGTTGTCTCTGACTTGCCCTATTATCTCCCAGGTGTGTTCACTGACTAGTGGGGAGGCATTGGTTAACGCAGTTTAAAAAATAATTACTTTCTTTCGGCTATAGTAGTCCTAACTAAAATAACATTTTAAAGAAGTTGTAAGGAAATGCTTACACATTTTTAAAAAGCTCAACGTTGAAGCATGCACATTTTTCTTTAATCTGCAGTGATACCAAACACTGAAAAACAGCAAATCCTGTGATTAAGAATAGTCCCAGTTTCATTTTATGTCTGTTTGTTAGATTAGGGTGAGCTTAACTGAGTCATTCATCCTCTTTTTACATTGTTGTTTTTCATCATTTTAATTTTTTTACACAACTGCTTTGTCTTGAAATTGTAAAAACATGAATTCTGTGTAGATTGGATGTTGAGCCAGGCATGCATTCCCTCTGCTCCACCTCTGTGCAGTCAACTGCTCTGCAACAGTGCATGATTTTCTGGTGGTGCAGAGGAAGATATCATTTGGAGTCACACAAAACAGCGTGATGTCATTTTAAAACAGTTATCAAGGCAAAATGCGTAGATTTAAAAAGTACTGTTTTCCCTTCCCCGACCCAGCAGTGTTATTAATCCATTTCAAAGATGAAGAAGACAAATGTATTACTTTGATTTTATGCCAACAAAGGCTGCACTTCGAGAATTATTTAAAACTGAGTCATCAGACCTGCGGCCAAATAATTAACCACGGATATTAATCTAATAATCACTGAGGTGTCTGTGGTGGTTTCTTTTTGGTAGCTTTGGTGACGGCAGTGAGACTGGATGTAGTAAATGGAGAGAGCAGGGGAGGCCTTCTTGTGACCAACATGATCTTTTTGTCTAAAAATTTCACCTAAGGAACAAAAGCACCGCAGTGCCTAATGATTAAACCCACATTGCTCGACACTCCCACTGACCATACGTGACAGCCTCTCTGCTCTGACTAATGAGTAGAGCATAACGGAAGCTTTTCTTCACCTCCTTTATTTCCAGAGGTGCTTGCAGCTGCTCAACCTGCTGAAAATTCTGGATGTTTCCAGAATATTTGCTGGTTAAACAGGCAGTGTGAAAGGTTTGGGAATGTTTGAGCTTATAAGAGCTTTAATTTAACTTGATGACTTTCCACGCTGATAGCCTAACCAACAGTAATTCTGAAACGAGTCACACCTTATATACCCAACTGTTATGGGTGGAGGAGTAGGTGGAGATGGAAAATAAATAAATAAATTAGGGCATCGCCAACTGAAATTTGTCAGTGTCTTTATGAATGATTCATTTCCAAAATGAAACGAGTCATGAATCATTTCTGATGTACTACTTTACATTCAGCGGTTAAAGAGTGGTACATTTTGAGGTGTGTTTTTGTCCAGCCTGTTAGCCCTCTCAAGTCTAATCTATATCTGTGTAATTTGTTTTATTTCAATTGGTTTCCCAAGTTTGGGCAATCAGGGAACACGTGTTTATTCTAACTGACATACATAAACAACTATTCACATTTTCTTTCAAAATACAGAATTGATGCTCCAGACCTCAGAGGGTTAACTTAGCACTCTCTCATACCTCTGTTTTTGGTTATAGCCTACCAACTCCTGAGGAAAATGTGTGACTTTATAGGAAATGGTCTACTGTGTTGAGTAGCTAGTTAATAACTGCTTTATCTGCTCTTTTGTACAAGGGGGATTTTAAGAATACAGCTCTTCCTACTTCTAGTCTGACCAATGCTAAGCTGTATTTCTGCTTTTCCACTATTAAGGACCCACAAAGTCTATATAAGGGTTTCGAAAGGAAGAAACTCAAAAGTGGCCCCAGACAAGACTGCATTCTCTGGGGCTGACAGTTGAGTTTTGCTTTCACTTGCCGCTTACCTTTATTTTCTCTCAGCTTGGTTCACCTAAAAACCAAAATGATTAGCGTGAGGCACTAAAACAACTTGATACAGAGCTAAGTGTTGTCTTATTTTCAGGTGCGTTAACTCTAAACTTAACTACGCTATAACTAAACCACATGTCGGGTAGTTTTCTGGAAGATTGTAGTCTCAAACCAAAGCAGTGAGTAGTCAACAGAAAACCAAAACAGTGATCTTAAACTTGTTTAAAGCTGCAGATTCAGGTAAATCTCTCCTAATTCTTTACAACAAGCTCCCACTTTCACATGAGATTTGCAAAATATCAATTATTGCCACTTTAGCTCTTACCTTAACTACTACACCCATGTGGGGTCCCAATTTTGCCAGCACTTAAATAGTTAGAGTTGATTTAGGTGCATAAAGTGTCATACCTTGTGCATTTTGGAAGGATGACTGAAATTTGAAGTATAACTGTGTGTAACTGTGTACATGACTAGTAAAATAAGGGCACTTCCTTCATTGCTTTCTATGTAAGCCTGGTGCATCAGGTTTCATGGAGAGGCAACTGTCCTATTTCCCTGCACTAACATGGGTTTACCTTAACATTCAATTTCTGCACCTTTTCTATGCCTTCTGTGCCTTACAGATGCCAACTGAAGTGATGCATTTGATGTGTGTTGCACTTAATCCTACATCATTGTGTATCACATATATGTATATTTCAACACATAAAGAGGTATTGCACAAACATCAAATCTAAAACGTTTCTCGATGTTGTCTTGTTACCTGATGACATGTGACGTCAGAAACAAGCAGCGTGGTCATCAGCTTCCCAACCCGCCTGCGTGATGTTTAAATTTGGCATCCTGAATGACTTGATTGTATCTGATTATGTCTGTCATTCGCCGTGACCTTCCCCAAGGAACCAATCCAACCTCCGCAGGACAGATGACACAACATAATGGTATTGCATAGCCTGCTATAGTCTGTCTATTAAATTAGCAGCAGGGTGATGGTTTCCCTCCTTCTTCCCGCTCTGTCTTTCACACCATATTTTATTTTATTTCATTTTCTCATGGTGGGGGGAAGCGGGCTCAGTGTTTGCATATTTGCTTTCCACTGTGGTTTTTAATAAGCTCGACTCATAACCACATGATTTTGGCAAAGCCTTTTGTTGTCCATTCTGTTATTATTTTCTGCCCGTCCTTCCCCTCCTTTGGGAGGGGGGATACTCGCAGATGAGCCGACAGATTGCCATAGTTCTGATGGAGATATGATGTGAGCACCCGGCAAGGCATGCTGGTTGTGATGGAGTTTGATGTCATGGTAATTTCATAAGGCCAAGGGCTGCACCCACAACCCTCCACCCACGTTTCAGCAATGATCAGTGATTGTGAAGTTGTGTGAAGTTGTTTTCCAGGCCAAGATATATTTTATGAACAGCATCCATTTCCCTCCATGTTACTGGCTTATGAAAATATTAACTTTAATTTCTTATGCTTCTAGGTAAATATTCTGATAGGAATTCCACACGTACAAGTCAGCTGAGACCAGCCTGAAATTGTTGTGGTTTTATTACTTGCTCTGTGTCATTGGAGCGTGGATCCCCTTCCATTTTCAGGAAGTAGGTGAATGCACTGGGTCACGATGAGATAATAAGAGGAGTGTGGGAGTAGTGAATGCTTAATGCTGTGAAGGAGTCAAGTGCAGGAGGAGAAACCAGGCTGGAGTGTCAGCTGCAGGAGCTGTTGCTGAGGGGGCATTGGCGCAGGTCCCTTAGAGATATAATTACCATGCAGCTCTCTTTAATTAACACTTGTGCTTATCTGGTAGTCATTAAGATTAGGAATTAGTAACGGGAAACACCAGGGAGCTGGAGAGAACAAAGATGGTAATTCCTCCCATTCATTTTTAATACCCGTTACTCGTAGGCCTGCGTCGGCATGTTTGATCCAATCAGTCTGTGTGGCCGAGATAAAACGGCTCCTAGAAATTCAGACCTGTGGACTTTCTTTGCCTTGGATTCTTATGAAACAAAGCAACTTGTTTCATCACTTGTCCTTGTTGTTAGGTAAGCTACTTTGGGCTGGTCACTTAATAACAAGGTGTCGCTTCAGCGGGTAACTCTGCTTGTTTTATGAATCTGTTGCTTAGCAAATGTAGCCACATGTACTTTTCAAGGTATTTTTTGTAATTACACTTGAAAAAAATAACCATTTTATTGAAATCATATAGATCACATATAGGTTTTATATATAGGTAAAATTAAAAGGGTCACTATTTTACCAGTCGGTGTGCAAATTTTTTGGCCTTTTTTTTCCTAATGAGGTTTTTTTTAAGGCAGTTAAAAAAAGAACATGTTTATAATTTCTAGGCCTGGCTAACTATAGTTTATACTGATTTTATTGCAGACATTTCTTTTACATCCAAAGATGTCAATTAAATTACAGACGTTAATTTAAAATAAGATTTCTATTAAAAAAATGCTCAAAGGCATGGCATCGCGTGAATTGCTAGTTTTGGGATATTTTAGCCTTAAAACAGTCAGAAAACACCTAATAACACACTAATACGTACACCAGAACTATTCGGTTAAATTTCAAAAGATTATGGTTTATATGAATATATGACAACAGCATTCGCAGCATTAACCCCGCACAAGGAAAACTGCTACTTAAGGATACCCAGCACATTCAAATATAACAGCAAAGAGTCCTGACCAAGCATCCATTTTTAATGAGCCATATCGTGGTCATGACCGTTGTGTTGGGTTAAGCCTGTGGCTTGGGAAAAAGTGTAGTTTACTGACAGTTATTGGAAATGAGGAAGGACTCCCTAAGTTTAAAGCCACATTTTTCTCTCTTCTTTTTTTGTATTAGTTTCACTTTTATTTTTTTTATGAATGTAAGCTATAAATCAGAAAACCAAACTCATCTCTGAGGCTTATATCAAAACATTTAAACCAAAGAGTGACTATAAAGCCACTAGGAATTGACTGGATATTATACACGTACATTGTTTTAAATATGAATTTGAGAGCCACATGTTAAATACAAAACTACTTAATGAACATTTCTTTTTTGTCTCAGTATATTTATTGAACTACATCTCGGTTTTCAGTTATATTTATTACTAGAACATCTGTCCATCAACCTGGTAATTATATGATGGTGGATGCCTGGTACAAGCTAAATAGCTGCACCAGTGTTAGCTTAGCACCACGTAAACTAACTCACTAAGGTGTTAGCTAGTGAGCCGCTAAAGTGTTAGTGCTGATTAGCTCTTTCACAAGCAGTATTAGCAGGATAGAGCAAATACTGCCAGTGAATTTATCATAAAAATGATCATAAATGAGCACTAGCTAATGCCCATTAGCATTAGCTATATTTTAACACATGCAGGGCCTTGATGAAATCCAGTAGATACTTCCATATTCTCAGACTCTCCTCACTGTTTGAATAAAAAAACATGATGTTTGTACCGGTAAAGGTAAAAACAGGTATTATAATAAAAATATCTAACATAACCAATATTCTTAGTATGTAAGTAAATAAATAAGGTATCTAGATATATAAGCAAAAACTTGACACCCAAAAAGTGTGAGTGACTCATGTCCAACAACAAATCAAACTGAGTTGATTAGGTAGTTCAGCATTAAGTGGTACTATCTGTTTTCCAGTGTAGCAAAGTGGTTAATGGCTCAACTTATAGTCACGCTGTGTTATCATATATTAACTTAGATTACTGTTTAATGTGCAGCAAAGATCCATGGATTACTGCCTCCATGCTGCAGATGTACGTGAAGTCATGCACACTGCCGTGCATAGACATGTACGGACACGCCTGTAAGATGCTCACCTCGGCTTGCACGTTGAGATGTTTCCATCTAAATCAATCCATCCACAAATAGAGGAGTTTGATAAAACTCAAACCTGATATTTTAATGGGGAGCAGCAGATCGACACAGGAATATTTAACTCAATAATGGGGTCTAGAGACACAAACGACAGTAGTAAAATCATCAGTACTCCCACATTACAGAAGAGGAAACAGGTTTTCTCAGGAATCCTGGTGTTTTGCCAGGCCTTTCACTTTTAATTCAACACGGCAGCTCTTTGTTTTTCTCACTTCTGCTGCACTGGAAATCGTTCACCTTCATGTCATCTGAGGTCACTTGGTTAGGGTTGATTCACATTGTGCAACAGTAATCTCTATTTAGTATATTTTCTAGAACTTAAAAAATAAATCTCTCTACTATCAGAGACATTTAGAATACTGGTAAATGCTCATGCTACAGTGTTGTTTGGCTTCTTCAGGATTCTTATCTATAGATAAGATGCACCTGTATGCCAATTTTGTTTGTTCAGATCTTGATTGTATCGGAAGACTGGGACAAGAAACTCACAGACAGATGGGAGTTTATATTCTAGTAAAGAAAAACATAATTATGCATTAAGAATTGTGTCCACGTTGGACAATTGTTCCTTGTTAGGAAGTGAGGTGACTGGTGGGAGGGAGTTGAGTTGTTTAACGTTAGCCATAACCACACCTTAAGTGTGAATGAAGTGCCAGGATTGATTGATTAACTGCATTGTAATAATTCAAAAGCCACAAATAAGCCATGCAACATTTTATGTCGCAACCAGATTTGAAATCAGTCTCTCATTCATTAATTAAGGCTATTTCTTTGGTAGAACACAGAACAAAAGCATTATGTGCAGCAGAAGTGAAAATAAATCGATATAAAACTCAAACATGGGAACTGCTCTTTTGTTGACTCATGTCATCAGCAATGCTGTGTATTCTAAATCAGTTCTGCACATTTGCATTTGTGGTTAGAACCACTTTATATCTTCTCTATATAGCTACAGCTGTATGTAACGTTTTCTCCCCAGTGTCGACTCTTCCATTATCACACCAAGTCTGTGGTTGTTGTCTGCACATTTTTGATCACACCTTGAGCACAAATAATTTTAAGGGGCTTGGCGCTTCCCATATTTAGAAATTCTTTAGTAAAAAGTGCTATTATTATAGTTTTTATTCCAATAAATATCACTGTTCATTGCTCATTGTTCCATGAGCAGGAAACATGACTTAAGCAAGTGTCCGATTTTGAAAGTCAGACCTTTTTTGCATGAGCCTGACCAGTTGTGAAATGGTTGGTTTTCTGTTAACACTGATGTCATTCCTGGACAGGGAATGAGGATGTTAGTCTAACACACACACACCCCGCGACATATATTGAGTCAGAGATTGTTTTTGTCTTTTGGGGAATTTCTCGATTGCTTGTTGTGCAAGCAGTATCACTTGGGATTATTTTTCCAGTGCTGTCCAGGGGATTTTCTACACATGGACAAAACATTTTGCAACTTTATGTAGTCACACATCAAAAGTTTTGGTAAGAGAGAAAAGAAAAGAGCTGTGTGAATGCACTCTTGAGTTGTTTCTTTAATCAGCTGTCTGAAAACAATTGTGCAATGTAGGATGGAATAACAATAGGTTCCGCAATATATTAATGGTTGGTTTGTGTAGTCATTCAGGACTAATGTTATTGGTCAGATGACTTTTATTGTTCCCGCACCATGTAAGTTGTTTGCAAAAGCAGCAGGCATCAATCACAACATCTCCCCCGTGCCCATTTTCCTCCCTCTGGGTTTATTTCACACAATTACTGCATACTCCTGCAGTTTAACTTGTTCAAGTGTGAAGAAAAATATATTTAAATCAGAAACAAACACACAATCTCCTCTTGTGTGATTGTTCTGAACCTCTCTGCAGGCTATGCTTATATCTCGCTCCAGAGCTTGACTGAAATTTATGTCTTTACTTTTAGGGGACATATTTGTGAAGACAGCTTCTAAGCTTCAAGGCGTGGGGTGGGTGTTTCCCATGGCAATGGCTGACTGACTTATAAAGGAAGCCATAGTGCTGTATAGCCCACAAATCTTGTCAACAAGCTTATCAACAAAGCTCACACAGAGAGGCAAAGTCAAAATGTCACACCTCAGCTAGTCTTTGTTTGTGGGGCGTAACTATCATTCTCAGTTTTTTCGTTCAAAAAGAAATCAGCCCTGGAATTTATTGAATTTATTGAATGAACTTTCATAAAAGTAGAACCTAAATTGTGGTAGATTAATAGATCAAATGATGTTCTTTAAAAAAAAAAAAAATCTAATTTAGGAAAGAAAAGTATTAACCTCTTTCTGAGCCATCTTCCCCATCCACTGTACGCTTACACTTCTCTCCAGTAGATCTGGTGTCCTGTACATTTTATGAGAACCTTTCACAAACAGGAACTCTTTTATGTGTTTCTCCTTTAACCCATCTACAAAGTCTTTTATGTTTTTGCTTGTGGTTATTCTGAATGTCTTCAGTTGACCTCAGCATGTTTGTACCCTCGTTTTAAAAAGCGTCCTGTAGGGCTAGATGGTGGCCGGTCACATTTTTATTCAATGTGAAAACTGAGTAAGCCGATGTTTCCCAGCAGCCCCTGATAAGCTTAGATTACAACAAACTATAACATGATGACTTGGCTTTCACTTGTCTGTCCCTCATGTGGTAGCAGGAGTGATTAAAGGCTCTCTGAGAATCACCAAGACGGGTTTTTCTCGTTGCTTTTCACGCTTGCCCACATTTAAGAAAGATGCAAACTTCACATTGATGAAAACATGTCCAACTAAAGGTGCAATTAGATCTTTGTTCACCTTTGTTTACCTGTATTTAATGCATGGATGAGATTCAATAAGCTGGTTTTAAAGGATCAGAAAAGAGATTAGGAGTTAGCCTTTCTACCAGATGGATGATTTCATCTAATAAAAAAAAAAAATTCAAAGATTATGTCTGTCAGCTGCTGGTCAGTGGTGGCGGATCCTCCTTCACACAGTTTTATGCACACGCTTACTAAGAGCACATAATTTGTGTGCCTGTGTGGAATTGTATAATGCTTGTGTAATACTTGTAAGTTATGTACCAAGAAGCTGCTAAATATACAGTCTGAGTCTTATCTTCAGTCTTACAGACAGAAAGCAGCAATGCCAGCAGTGTGATGGAATTAAATGGTATAGTGTTATATTGAAAAGACTTTTCTACATTAGTGGTCAACAACAATGTTTATTTGTTTATTTATTTTTTAAATATGAGTTTTACTGGTTCCGCTTGTCCTTAAATACCTCGTTGGTGTGACAGAATTCTTCATCTCTAAAGCAATAATAAAAAATTCTATACACACAACAACACTGTGCATCAAATTATGTCCCGACCAATAATGTTTTTGTGGATTGATACTGATTTTAAGGGACTAAAAAACTGCATTACGTACAGCGGCTTATATTCTTTTTAAATGTATAAGCAGTATGTTAGAGCTGGTTTGAAAATTCAAAACAGTGGTGTCACTGTTTATGGACATTACAGCAATGTCTGTCATAAACTAGATTACATCTCACTGTAAAACCCCGATGCTGGCTGAGTTGCAATCTTCAAATCCATCTCAAAATTTGATTACTTAGCCTCTCGGTTCAAAAGCCAATATTTTGGAGTTTGGGATGTAGCCAGAATATCTGGATATCAGATAATGCATACTGAATATCCGGTCCAAGTCCTCTTGTTCCATAAGACAGTCATAGTTTATGAATGCTAACAAAGTAACAGAGCTAAACTGTTGTCAGACAATAGCTGATTGTTTTCTTCTGCATAAGGACTGTTTACCTGAAACTGGTCACAGTCTGCTCATACATGACCCGTCAATACTATTTGACCTCAAGCAACTATAGACAGACAGCAGAGAACGTCCAGTTCCAGTTCAGCATATTCATATGTAGCTGTGATGTCACTCTGCTACATGTGCTGCAGGTGGTGCTGCTAGTATAAGGAGAAATATAAGGGGGGATATGAAGCTGGTGAAGATACCTAATTTACTTTACCTTACTTGGTTTCACTTTGTACTATTTTTTCCCTCAGTGAAATCAAACTATAGAGATATTTCATTAACAAAATGTATTCAACTTGTAAAATCCAATAGAACTGTAGTTAAATCCAATAAAAGTAATTCAGAATATGAGATTTTTCTGATGTGATGTATAATAATGCTTATAGTGAGCCATTTCCTGGTCATTTACATACATACATACAAAATAATTTTTGTATGCTCTAGTCCAGGCTATAAAGTCCCATTAAAAAGTCCTTAAAAACTATCACGTGTCAAAATATCCAGTCTTATTTGTGTATCCTATTTATGCATATTTTAGTAGGCTAATGTGAAAATAAAGTCGAGTCAGTGGAGTCAAGTTTTTTGTTTGTTTTTGTGAAGGTGACTTAAATGTGTCCATTGCCTTCCTTTATTTGGCATTTTTATCAATATTTATGAGCTTTAAATATATTAGTGGAAACAAGAAAAGAAGGGCAAGGGCAGAGTGAAGCTCTGACCACTAAAATGGACAGAGACAAATCGAGCTTCCCGCCCATGGTGCGTGTCCATCCGCAGCCTCCTGTTCCCCGAGCCACAGGGTCTCAGCGTGTAGCGACAGGACAGTCGTGCCATTACAGTGCTCAATTAATGAGGAGCGAGCGCCACATCGCTTTCTGACTGTTCCCAGGTGGCGATGGGAAATTAGGCTCCTTGCTCTGGGGAGAACCATCTGCTTACCACAGTGACGCAAACCAGGCCAGTTGTAGGGGATACAAGGATGTTTGGTGAATTGAGTCTAGGGGAATGCCTCTGGTGACTGAAGACCCACGCTCTAACATATCAACCATCCTTTCTTCTTCTTTTGTTCTTTGAGTCTACAACTAAATCCTGCCTTGACAAGTGCAAACGCCAACTCACACAGCCCATAATAGGAAAAGAAACACCCTTGTTTTGTTTTTAAAGCCCTAAGTTACATAAGCTGTTTCTCTGTGACTGCTCGTCTTTAAAACAGCGACATTGACGTGTACTCCCACTATACAGTATTCTTGAAATTTTAAAGTGAAACTAATGTCCTCATATGGAAGATGTTGCAGCTTTGCTTACTCTTGTGTAGGCAGGGACACTTCCCCCACTGACAAAGCATTTTTTAATGATCATAATATAATAAAATGCCTTTATAATGATAAACATTAAAAGGAAAGCTACGGGGGGAGCTTCAGCTCTCTGTCACTGCACGGTTGTTGGACCCACCAGCCCTGCTTTTCTTTAATTGGACATCTGAGGCCTGTTTTACCCGTATTATTATTTTTTTAGATGAAGACTGATTTATTGCATTTTCAAGTCAGAGAATAAAAATTTTAAAAAAGCTCAACATCAAGATACGGGGCTAAATTTGGCATTTTTGTGAAAGAGTTTGGTGTGAACTACAGAGAATCAGAGTTTTCATATAAAGCTGTGGGTGAATAGGGAAACAGCCACCGCTGCTGCTGATTATGTGGTTACTCACCTGTAATGGCTTCAAAAATGTACCTGGCTGCATTAGCTGCTGGTGACGAATGACTTTTTATGTTTTAAATGTCATGAGATAACGCTAATGTTTCTGGATAGCACTTTAGGGCTGTTAATAATCACTGTGCCGTGCTTGAGTGTTTGCATGGAGCACAAGAGGACATAAATGGCTAATTTTGGTGTTTATGTTTAGGTTATTGATCTGATTCAAGTGGATGGTGTATAAAGACTGAAATGAGTGCATTATGAGATGAATTGCCTGCAGAAGTCTGTGAGAATAAATGAAAATAACAAGAGCTATTCAGTTCCCTGACACTTAAAACATCTTTTAGAATGAAGCTTGTTTTGAAGTTTCGAGAGAAACTGAACTATTGATCGGATGAAATATTAATTTTTGTGTGTGTGTGTGAAACACTTTTTCCCAATAATCGTTCTCACTCGTATTTCAGTTCCTTGCCAAGCTCAGTCCCTCAGTTTATATAGTATCTCTTAAAACATGTCCTCAGTGGCAACTTTCACGATTGCACAATAAGGAAAAATTAATTTACTTATAGGGGAAAAAAAATGTATTTATTCGATTTTGCTATGCCACCTGTCTGGCTGAACCTGTTTCGCGTCATCATATGGCTCTTTCGCCCAGCGTGGTAGACAAGTAGAGGCACAGCGAGGTGTAGACAGGTTGCATCACAGCCCCTCTTTACCAAGTCCTGTTTTACTGCCAATAACCGACTTACTGCGGGCGTGCAGACTGACAAGCAAACAGGTGTCTGGACACACACAGTCACAGTCATGCGCTTGTTGGTATTACTGCACCTGTGGGAGTATTTGGCCACTACAGTGATAGCTGCTACGTGCATATTTTAGCTCATTTCTGAACCTTGAATACATTATAATGAAACTGAAACTCTAGTAAAAGCTGTAAAACAAATATTTTGTCCTGTACTAGATTCTCAGTTACATAATGAATATCTGATTAACTAATACAGCAGGGCATTTACAGTTCTGTGGTGCAGCTGTGGCGCCTACAAAAAGGCATAGGGGATATTTTTGATCCCAAGTGAAAGAAACAAGAATTTTCTTTTCCTTCTTTTCACATCAGCTCTGTTATCTTTGTTCTTTAGATGCCTATTTCTGCTGTAATTAACTTCTAGAGCCACACTCATATATGATCGTTAAGACTAATACTGATACCAATATTTGGTTATTTAAAAGTCTATTTGGCATAGACTGTCTCCTCTTTACTTTTTGATTTTCATTTGTCAGGAGTTCTGATTGTTGATATCAATATATTGGAAAATAGTTAATACAACCAATAAATAAAGTAAATGTGTTGAGCTTTGGTAACTCTAGTAACTCTAAGGTCCAAAGTTTGCTTCAGTTCCCAAATACAACCACTGAAGCTCTACCAAATGTTAAAAAGGATCTTGTGAAGTGTTACTCAAAGGGTAACAATAAAGTGTAATGCTAATGCACTTAAATGTTAGCAGTTAGCTAACCAGCTAGTTGGTATCTAGAAAATATTTAAAACAATTTTTGGCTTAAATATTTCTAAAACACAAGAACAAAAAATCAAAATCAAAACTAAATTGTTATGAAGATTGGGGGGATAAGGAAAGTTGGATTAGTTGTACTATTGCTAGCTACAGAGGTGCTAAATTATTAGGCTAATGTAAACAAGAGCTCAGGCAATCTCTTCGTGCAAATAACAGGATGGTTAAACTGTTCTTGATAACAATACACACTAAATGAGTCAGTCAATGAAGTACAGTACGTGCCCAGTAGCAACAAGTTTTATCATAAAGCATGAAGAAGATATCAAAGAATTAGCAAAACTGCAACTTTGCCCAACGTATCCCCATAAACACGAGATTAGTAGATATTAGGCTGTTGCATGGCTTGTACTACTTGAAACCAAAGAAATATGATCCCAAAGTTAAGCTCCATATCTAAATCGTAGTTTTCCTGACATTAATTCATTTCTGAAGCTATAAAATAATAATACTCTCCAGGACACAGTGAACCTGGAGACAGTAATACATACCAGCGGTATTTAAAAGCTTAGCTTTAGGGCTCACTATAGTGGTAATAAAAAGCTGTAGAAAGGTAGAGTGACAACTGAATCGTATATTTAAGCTTATGTCATTTCAAAGAAACAAAGAAGAAGCCTCAAACAGAGAAGCTTGGAAAAAAGAGTTCATACGTGACCACTTAATATGGGGATAACAGTGAATGAAAATGAAATAATGCTGTAATGCTTTCCACTATTGCTTAATATGTTAAAGTAAATGACATTTAAAGCAGAATGATCATATACAAACATCAAAACCACATTTCAACTGACATTGATATCGCTAGTGGGAAAATTTAACAGCCCTGCACATTCACATTCTTCTTTTTAGTTCAGGTAAACGTAGGCAGAGAATCGCACGATGTTATCAAACTGTGTAAAAATAGGAATGACAGCTGGCATGTCTGAACAAGTGCTGCAAACTTACCAGGTAAATGAATGAGTTTCATTTAGAGCATTAAATACGTTCCCACAGAGATGAAAACAGATGTAATCACAGAGCTTAGGCATAAACACTTGTTTGAATGGACAGTGCTACACTTGCATTGTTAATTTAAAAGCTAACACTGGACTTTACAAAGATGGGAAATATAAGAGTATATTATGCATTCCATGGGTGTCAGTGAACGATGCGTAACTTAAGTCTGTGGTCTATTTCTGAGAGCTGCAAAAATTTTCACAAAGCATTCTCATAATGTTACAGTTAATCCATAAAATGTTAATGGCACCCCGGAAGAAACTCTCCTAATACATCAGACAGCTATAAACACCAAGCACGGCCATCCTTAAGTGCATGGATAGGTATTCATGCATATCCTGCACTGCCAAGTTTATTCATCCAAGAACTCATTCACCTATGCTAATGCACACCTACACAAGGTGGCTGCATGATACCATTCCTGCTTCCACACATTCAGAGCAGATAATCCTCAGGCTTTCACGGCAGCAGATTTTTCCCACACTCTGAAAACAGATACTCAATCTCATCAGTACCCATGATCCATCATAATGTCCCAGAGGCAGCCTGGTACTGTCATCAAAATACAGTTTGTTTTTGGCCCGTTCTCACCCATAAATGCATCATCAGGGGGCTGCTAGCGTCTCTCTTTCTGACCTGCATTTGGCTCTGTGAAAGATTGGCTTAAATGTGTGAGTCAGGCTGAGTCAATGTGAGTATGCATTAAAACGCACTAGAAAGTGTGAGGGACAGTGTTCTTCAGTCTTAGGGACGAAGCTGAGGCATTCATAGTGCTTTCATTGTCTGACTGGCAGCAGTCTAAAACCCAAAGATAATCTTTTCACCACCGAGACACACAGTTTGAGACATATCTGCTGTGAGATAGCTGCTGTTTTCCTCACCAGAGGACTTTAATAAATGTTAAAGCTGTTGTGAGGTCATTTTCAGTGACTCAACCAGCAGATTAATCTGATAATTGCATGTTGAGTCCCTTTGCACTAATTCATATCTGCTTCTCTCAGCTCTTCTGTTCCCCGCTTTGTCTGTTTCGTGTTTGTTTTTGGGCACTGACGCATATCTGCGGTGTTGTAGCTAATCATTTTCCAAACCATGCAGCAGTGTTGTGGAAATGCGATGGCCTTTGTTGTCTACTACCGCTGCAGACATCATATTAACAACACATTAAGTGTTAGTTGCGTGCCTCTGTTTCCAGCAAATGCCGATGTAAAGCCACATAAGTTGATTTTATTGATCATTTGGGTGGAGGCAGCACATCACTCAGCTTATAAAGCTGATGTGGTGAATTAGCACAGAGCTGCCTGTTTACACTTCTGGGGACACAGAAATGCATTTTCATTAATTTTGAGCCATCGTTGTGATTGTTTGCATCCTTTTAAGTCTATCAGTCCCCGAGGACAATGTGCCTGGTTTGCTCCACTAGTTCACTGGCAAGTTATTAATTTCCCTGTTTGCTTTTGAGCAGCTAGTGTGCAGTGGTGTTACCTAGGCTTTTTATTCATCTCCTTTACTTTATGCTGCTCCCGCTGCTACAAATGAAGATGATCTTTTGAATATGCAAAGATTAAGGGAACTCTGGAGACATCTTAATGAGTGACCTCTCTCATGCATTTGAAAATGCATTATTAGATAAAACCATGTGTCTGCTGCAGTCCTGGAGTTGGTAGTTTGTTGGTTGTTGTAGATTATTCATGAAGCACTATCCATGCTCTATAAGGCTAATCTTTAATTATCATCCAGGAAAGGCAAAACAGCACACCAGCTGTGAAGCATTGATTCACAGTTGACCTCGTTCGTATGCATGTATGTATAGCCCACTTTAATTAGTGGACATAACTTAATAGATACCTGAAAGGGTAAAGCAGGGTTAAGTCATAACATCTGGCTATTTCTTTATCTTTAAATTTTAAAAATTTTAAAGCTGTTGCCATGACTAAAAACAGTAAACTGAAATGATAGCTTATTAAAATACTTTGGCTGACTCGAAGGTTGTTGCTTGTATCCAAGAGAACGGAAAATATGGTTCTTAGGACCAGTGGGGAGTTAAAGCCTCAGTCATATAGGCCTATAGACCAATAAGCAACCCCTAGCAACCACTAGGTATTCCCCTCCAATCAGTTGGTGAGTAGTTGGAGGCAGTTGCTAGGTTAAATTTGTTGTAAAGAGGTTACCTCCTAGTGATTGCTTTTCTTTTACCCATAGTTTGTAGGGAAGGCACAGACTACTATCTTCTTCTTCTTCCAGCAACCACTCTCCAACGGGTCAGGAGTATACATTATTTCCTGCCCACCAGTGATTGCCAGGACTGTTCTCACAGCTTCTGTGGGTCTGACTGAGGTCTAACTTATAGTAGGGCTATATTTACAAAGCATGTAAATATAGATAATGAAAAAAAATGAAGCAAAAAAAAGGGCTAACCAAATGTTTAGATCACATATTTCTCTAAGGACAAGCTGACAGTCTAAATTATTCATGAAGTAGTTAGCCCCCACAGTTTTAGCAATTCCAGCTAAATTCCAGTAAGTTATTGGCAGCTTTTACACCTTAATGTGATTCTAGCTCAGCTTCCTTTTGGAGTTTCTTTTTACTGTTGACAGTTGTCCTTTTCCTTTCTGTTTTTCTCTCCTCCTCTCTGCTGGAAGTCGAGGGCTGTGAAATTGGTCAGGAAACATCAATCACGGCTTCATTTCCCAGACTATCCACACCCCACCGACTCCCTCCGCACCCTTGCTGCTGCCCGTGGTCGGCATGCTTACAGGGGTTTTTCACCCTGGCTGTTCTTATGCTGCTATCATTCCGAGTGTCCTCTCCACTGCATAAATCCCTCTGTCCTCGTGGGGATAAAGAGAGTGAAGCTGATAGAGTGCCCAGTTATAAACTGTCCTCAGGAAGGATTGGGCTCATCCATGTTTTAGTACAACACTGCGGTGGTATTTTTGCAAGTTTAGGGACCTCATGCTGGAGGTTAGAGTAGTAATACTATGTAGGAGATGACAGAAATTTTCCCTGGTGGCCACCTGAATTGTATTTCTGTGTTTTTTTAAGCCCACACAGGGAACACCTTGGAAATGATGTCAGGCTTGGGCATGTGCAAGCATTTGCTTACACATATTGTAAATGCTTACACAAATTTCTTATATAGATATGTGATTATTTATTGATAGATTAAAACCATAATTTTCTAAAATTATGAGGTCTTTCTTAATTTACTACCCAGCACTTCACTACATACTCTGATATTGATATAGTACAATAAGACATACATTGATAACATTATAAATATTAACAACATAGATATTTATGCAAAAAACATTAAAAACATCAAAATTTAAAACCAAATAATTATAAAACACATAGAAAATGAACAAAAAATCAATAAAAAACCTGAGATTTTGTCATAATAAATTATTTTAAAAGTATTTAAACCAATCAGATCACAAATATTTTCACATTTTCAAAGTATTTAAACATTTGGAGTTAAAAGTATTCTCATACATGGACAAATCAAATAAAACAAAATAGAAACTATGTCATAATTATACACTAATATTTATCATTATAAAAACAAATTTTTAAATATTTAATAAAAGAATTAAAATCCCAAAAAAAATCAATAGATTTTTAAATAATAATAAACAATTTATATAATAAAATGGAGTTTGCCTCCTTCCCATTTCCTGCAGAACAAAAAGAAGCTAAAACGAGACAGCGAGCAAACCTGTCCTGAATAATTTTCGTGTTTATTTAAAGCGAGCTGTCAGATAGGTGACACAAGAGAAAGATAATGAGATCTGACAGAGTAAATTACATACAGAGGCGAGATTACTGTGTGATAGACCGAGAAAATGATGGCCAGTGTCCCCCATGCCCTTTCACATCACTTATCGATGTAAAAACATTTTATATTTGTCCTAGTTTTAATTGTGCATAAAGGATCTTTATCGTGACAACAGGTCTGAGGGACCTCAAAGGTACAAGAGGGCCAAATTTTGCCATCGCAGCCAGACTGCCCCAAGTGTCGGCTGCTCTTTGTTGCCATTATTGTGCGTGTGCAACTATCCATGAGCCTGTATGCCATCCAGATACTGCTCTGTCAGACTTTTTTGGCGCTGACACCATTAATAACTGACTCGTACACACCGACACACAAACAGACTGATGTGCATTCAATGAGTCCATCTGGGGAAATGAACAAGTGTTCCTCCGGGGAGAAAACGACAAAAGACTGTCAGACAGTTGCTCTGGAAATCAGCTTTGATCACCTTTCTTATGAAAACCCAAATGCGAAGATTCGAGCATCGCGTCAAATGTTCTGCTGTGTTTTTTCTTTCCTTCCCGTCTGTGGAGACATCTGTAGAGCAGGATTAATTGAAAAGGCACTTCCGTCACACTCAAACTCAATCGCTTGCATCCTCTGCAAACGAGATGACAGACGAAAAATAAAAAAATAAGTAAATAAATAAATCAGAGGCTTTCCCTTGGAAGGATTCAGCTGAATAAACACTTGTTTTGAAAACAGAAAGGAGACGTTTGTGCTGGTGTGAACGTGTGACATGTTGTGTTGGATTAATCTTGGCATTTAACTTTTGCTCAAGACAGTCTTGAGATGGTAGAGAAGCGTAAGTGATGCGCGAGATTTGTTTTTATTTGCAACTGTGTAGGTAGGTGTGTGTGTGTTTTGCCCAGCTTCACTATGTCTGCACACCAACGGCATGCCCTGAAGCAACTGATTAGTTAATTAGAAAAGTAATTAAATATTCATTTAAGTAATTTATCAGAAAAAAGGCCAAATGCTTGATTTTGATTTGAACAAAAAGTTAAATTAGAGAAGTGGTTCCCAAAGTGGGCAGCACGGTATGAATTAAAAAAAGATGAAGATGTAAATATGTTTCCAAACCAAAGACAAGAAAATATGATGAAGCATATCTTGCCTTTGGCTTTACCTGCACAACAGTGGTGCCAAGGTAGGTAGAATTTGTTTTGAATGTAGAAGCCACGTCCGAAGTTCACTCTGACACGTCTGCCTGTCTAAATGCAGGGACAGTAACTGCATGTGTATATGTAAGTGTGCAATAACTGCAGATAGTAAGATTAACAGCAACAGTATTTTGTCTCTGTCCGCCATTGTAGAAATTCATCTCATGTAAATAATAACGTGGAGCACACTGTGACTCCAAAAAGGCGCAGCCCTTTGATGTTGCGTGAGTAAATCTCCATATTCCTCATCCACACGTAAACGCAAAAACTGACATTTTGAAAATCTCCACCCTGGCAGGAGTTTTTCAAAATCTCATTTTTAAACATGCTGTTTACGTGTGGACGAAAGGCCCAAACGCATAGAAAAAGCTGTGTTTACTTTTATTTGTTTAATTCTTTACAAAAGGTTTGAGATGTGAAATTAATTGCAATGGAGTTTGAAAACAATATATGGGTGTGTGTGATTGGAGGATGTGTTTATGCCAGGGGGGGAGAAGGGGGCGTGAAGATTTTCGTGTAAAACAAAGGGGGACTGAGCAAAAAAAGGTTCGGGAACCACTGAATTAGAGGATGGAATGACCTTTGAAACCATTGTGACCCTTGACCAGATGTTAGTCCATCATTGTGTGTGTTGTGGCTGTGGGAAATAGTTGTTTACTGAGCTGCTTAAGAGCCAGATAGCTGCAAAGGGAATTGCTGAATATCACTAAACACATCTGCGAGTTGCAGAAAGTTGTATAACTTAATATGCAGATAACTTTTTGGTGTATTGGATTTATGCTCTCCCCGTGGTTCAGCTCAGTTATGTAACAGATACATGAGATTTAAATGCAGGGTTTGCCTTTATTTGTAAGGAAGCACCAGTCCAGCTTTGATTTTCTTTGCTCCCGATATCAATTTTAAAAACATAAACTCTTGGTATTAGTGTACTGATTCAACAGCGGCACTTTTCTTCTCTTCTTTAAATGGGAACAACACCAATTATACAGGGACAACATTACTCGCTGCCAGCGTATTGTAACTGCATCTCAGATGGAGCTGGAATTTGATTGTGGGTAATCTAGATGCCAAGTTTTGACGAATAAGGTGCTAGGTTTTTTCCTACAGTCCTGGGGGAAACTTTCTTAACTTATTTAAGATGCTTTTCGAGCAATAAGTCGTTTTACTTAAAAGAAAAACACTTCATGTCAATGGAAACGTATTTATACACAAACAATGCACAAGGCTGGGGGACTGGGGAGGGGGATGATGCATGAGACTGCTGGGGGTGAATAGTACAGTTTTTTACAAATAACCCTCGTAACTGGTCTTACATAAACTCTCTCTGGAGGAAGGAAAGTTTATTTTTCTCTTAGTTGTGTTTTAGATCATTTTCAGAGCCCTGCTTTAAACACCCCCCCTCCCAGCCCCCTTCCCAACCCCAAATATAATTAGGCCCATCGGTGTGGAAATCCTCTATCTAATGCACAGACTGACAGCAGGGCTCAAAAAGCGTAATAACCTCTCTGTCGAGTGAGCTAATTTGTTATCGCGTGTGAAGATCTTCAGCATGTATGAGTCAAGTGTCGGTTTAGGGAGTGTGCAAACCTGCCACTTATAATTGGAAAAAAAGACAGAAAGAGGAACATGCGGACAAATTATTTAAAAAAAAAAATTCATGTACACCATATCAGCAGTGTACTGACCCTGACTAAGCTGGTTTTGTGATCTTTTTAAACATTATGTTAAGATTTAATGCATTGATGCTGTGAAATACCTCTTTCATCAGCTCAAAGCCAAACTGTAAGGATCTAAAGTCGTTCGAGACACATTGGAGCCAAGTTAAGAGTTTTCAGGGTAGTTGATGCTGATACAATCATATAGGCTTCAAAAAGGAAAATCGATAAGTGTTTATGGCCTGATCCGACTTTATAACCAGCAGTCTCCACACTTAAAGACAACATTAGTCTCATTCCACATTATTTAGTATTTCCGGAAACGTGCACATGACAAATTTGCACCTTGTAAAGTTGAGATGGGGAAGAGGTGAGCAAACAGTTGCCTGATGTAAGTCTACGTGCTCCTTTAATCTTTTGTTTTGATTTCCACGGACTGCGGGAAGCATGTGGCTCTTTAGAAACTGAACGCTTCACCATGTTCACCAGCTGGTCACTGACTTTGCTGTTTGGTGCTGGAAAGCTAAGATACAGATTAGGATTTAAGTTTCGGCTGAGCAGCTGTTGCTGAAAACACTCTCAGTAAGGAAACAGTAAAAACAGTGCAGCTTCGTGCAGGAATTAAAGAGAGGAACTTATTATGAGTCCTGTGACAATTGTGTGGATTTGTTCACATGTTTACAAAGTATGAGTGAATCCCATGGACATCTCATGGCCAATACCAGTGAGCATCAAAAACAATTCAATAAACTTCTGTACTACAAGTTTTTACAGGCATATATAGATGAACTTTATAAATACCTAAAAACATCTAGTAAGTAGTTTTCTAGGTTTTTGAAACTACTAAGAAGAAGTAAATTGGTACGTTTGTTTTGGGGTTCTTTTTACAAGATGATAAGTGTGGTGTGGATACGTTATTTTCACGAATAGGAGGTACAAGAGGGCCTTCTTCAGTAGTCAGGAAATATGCAGAGAGAACAGAACTGAGTAAACCTGAACAGGTTTGAGCAGAAAAATTACAATTTTGCTAAAAAATAATGGATTATGAATATAGACATAAATGTGAAGGGGCAATGATGCGATCAAGGTTAACCGGACTTTTGTTGTTATCTTAATGTTAATCTCTGCAAATATGTCTCAAAACGGTCCGAAAAAAGGGGTTTCCTGATTCTTAGCCTCTAGCAAACCTCTGGATCCCCGCTCAGTGCAGCCTAGTGGTGCAAACTGGCCAGTCAGCCGATGACATTTACCCCTTTGGTGACTGTTTTTTTCTCTAACTCACAATAACTGATTTGTGACTGATTGAGTGGAGTTTTTATTAGATGTTTAATGAAAATACCACAAGCGAGTATCTATTTGCATCTTTTCTCACAGTAATTCAAATTACAAATTATAAGTGAGATAAATATTGGTCTAAAAAATGAAAAAAGAACGATTTAATTAGCTAGCTAAAGTCATTGCTACTATCTAATTGAAAATGTAAATAGCAAAATTGGTGGAAATTGTTAGCAATATTGATGAATTAAAAGGAAGTTGACTGTTTGTTAGCAGGATGCATAAACAGTTTAAATAACTAAAATTCTGAATGTCTGGCAGTTAAAAGAATTAGCATTACTGGTAAGCCACAGACATATAAAGTTCATGCTGAAGTGCCTTAAACCTTCAAATACTACTACTACTACTACTACTAATAATAATAATAATAATAATAATGATGATGATGATGATGATGATAAAGAGAAATTAAAAAAACACCCCATGGTTGAAAAGAAGACTTCAGCTTGTTGTACTGAAAAAAACTGTTTATGACTGTATTGATCTTTAATACCGTTTTACTGGTACAGGAACTCAGAGATTCCCAGATTATACAAGAGGGCGATGCTGGAACATCTTCTACTCTTTGTAGCAACAATGCTGAGGTTTTTCCTGAGTGGAGACACTGATCGGCGAGGAGGAGATTGCAGCCAGTCAGGTGCACCGTCAGCGGCAGTGTAAACTGTGACAGGGCTGTGGTGACACAACCAGAGCAGTGACCAGAAACAAGGCATGGTGGCATAAATACTTTGATTTTATAGGCTCAGCCTCTGGTTTCAGGTCATACTGACTAGAACATTAAGCCTAGTTTGTAAATTATGACCTTTCTAAAAGTCCAAAAGCAGGATTATACAGGAAATGCTCTTTGGCTAATTGTCGGTAAACAGCTGTATGGCAGGAAGCGTTGGACCCAAATGCAGAAGTTGAAAGGCGGGAATTGAACAAAAAATGGCAGCTTTAATGCCGAAGACTTCCTGAAAACATAAAACAAAAACAAGGCAAGGCAGGAGCTTGGAACCTAGGACTCAAGGATGAATTACAGAACACACAGGGCTCACAGCTCGGAGGGAGGTCACAACAAAGGAGAAGACACACACCAGATAATTAGGGAGATAGGACACTAGAAATTCACCAATCCAAGACAAAGGAAGCAAAACTAAACACAGAGCACAAGAGACAAGTGACTATCAAAATAAGACGGGAAGTAATTAATACTGAGACCAAGACTAAAACACATGAACTTCAAACAACTAAATGGGGTAATCAGACAAACATGGTCACAGACAGCTATACTACAAAATATATATATATATATATATACTACAAAAACTACAAGACCCAGGGACCATGGGTTCTCATATTCACTCCTCACTGTATACAGTGTGAACACTCAATGCAACACTTGAACTAGTGGGTGATGTTATAGTGGTTACGACCATCTTTTTATACCCAAAAAGATGGTATATATGGCAGGGATCTCATTTTAAATCAGTGAAACAGTTCTTTTCTGTCAGTGGTGAGTTTAAAATGAACTACACATTAAATCCCAGTAAATATATGAAAAAAAAAGTGTAATTTCATCAATACGAAAATACAGTTAATGGTCCAAAATTGATGCCCTCTTTTCCAAAGTTGACCAGTGGGCCAGATAGGAGTCTTTGCCGGGCCGCTTCTGGTTCCCAGGCCTTATGTTGAACCATTTATATGTGGCATAACCCTTTAAAATTTTAGATTTAGTTAAGATTGACATTTAAAGATGTGAGTTATTAATGACTGGATTCTCAAGTCCATCTGACAGGGCTGTGGGGACATGTCAAATGAAAAAGTTTGGGAACCACAAACAGTGCTACTGTGTGTGACTGACACAGCCTAATCTACACTGTGTGTTTGTAATAATGAAGAAACATGTAACACCGTCCAGTGAGACTGCAGTCATCCCCTCT
The DNA here is from genome assembly GCF_057382095.1 of Aulonocara sp. 'chitande type north' Nkhata Bay. Classification (NCBI taxonomy): domain Eukaryota; kingdom Metazoa; phylum Chordata; class Actinopteri; order Cichliformes; family Cichlidae; genus Aulonocara; species Aulonocara sp. 'chitande type north' Nkhata Bay. The sequence continues at coordinate 25,506,231 of NC_141360.1, read as the reverse complement.
TGTTCGTGTTCTACCAAATGCAAAACCACTTCCACCGTATTTGTTTTCTTCATCACTCGTGCCTTTTTTCACGCACCGAGCAAACCTGTTTCACAGACAGTTTACTTTAACAACGACGCTGCAGAGATAGAATTTCATGAAGCAAATCATTTTCTCCACATGCCAACTGTACCCTTAACAATAAATAAATAAAAGCGTTTTCTGAGTGTGCCATGGTTTACATAGGAGGTTTTGGAAACAATAACAGTGCTGAGTGAGTAGCTCTGACTTTGCTTGTCATACGCCCACTCAGTCACCCTCATCAAACCCACATGTTGTAGCTGCAGATGAACAAGCTTGGTGCAGTTGCTATGCTCCTGCTTTTATTTATTTATTTCTCTGCATTTCCAACGTCGTGCCGTGTCTTGGGTGAGACAACGCTTGACAGATGTTCATAAAAGACACCTCGGCTTTGTGCGGTGATTCTTTCATACACCTCGTATTTGTCTGTGTGCTCATAGGAGTTGTCGTTTATCCATTCCTAGACATTATGTCGCCAAAACAGAGTAGACTATCTCAGACTTACACCTTCCTGAGGGGATTTACACCAATCGGCCACAACCCTAAAACTAATAACAGGAAAAATTGCAAATTGCAACAGTAGCCCAAATACTGATGCTGGATGCTTTTAAGTAATCAGTAAGTTTTTCATCCTGGGCTTCTCCATGTCCTCTACTTGCTTCTTTTTCCTTTGGTCTTAGCTTTGAAGTCAAAACTTCTCTTTTTTAGTTGATCTACAACTGGCATGTCAGGGAAAGGGGAAAAAAAAAAATCACTCCACTGGAAACACTTTGGAAATATGTGCTTTTCCTTCCTTCTTGGTTGGTATTGTTTTGTTTTCTTCTGTGGGTAATTCTTCTTTTTTTCCTTTAGTAGTGCAGGCTTAGCTCTACAGCAGCGGTCTCCAACCTTTTTTGCGCCACGGACCGGTTTATGCCCGACAATATTTTCACGGACCGGCCTTTAATGTGTCGCGGATAAATACAACAAAATAAAACTAGTACCGGTACCGAAAAAAAGAAGATTTATTCATAACACACGTGAAAAGACCCAGGAAAACCGAGTTAACGATAAAAACGATGACAAAATAACGCTGAAAACCGATAAAAACCCTGAAAGCTATACATTTCACACCTGAGCCTCAACTCTCGTGGCCCGGTACCAAACGAGTCATGGACCGGTACCGGTCCGAGGCCCGGGGGTTGGGGACCGCTGCTCTACAGCATCATCACTGCTTCCTCCAATACACTTTGAAATGAACTTACTTCCTTATGTTACGTCCTTGTGAACACTGGTCTGTTAATTTACAATAATTCTGCTCAGTAATAAGAATAAATTATGTCATTTACGTTATAATGCACCAACTACCGGATTTGAAAAGGTATAACGGGAATATCGGGTTTAGCTGTTCAGTATAATCAAAGCTTATGCTTTCTTCATTCAAATATGTGACAGAACAAGCCTGAACTTTGGAGGCCCCACCTTTCAACCCACAGGAGCTGAAGGATCTGCAGTACGCTTTACTCTTCTATAGTACAAGTTACCCTTTGTCCTCCTCAATATTGGGCAGGTTGTTTTAAGGTTGTGGATGAATGTTGTACGTGTTTGGGTCTGCACCAGTGTGCCCTCCTAGAAAACTTCTGTTGGAGGTCCACGCAGAAGGCAGCAGTATAATTAGATGCTCGAACCACCTCAGCCGGCTGCCTTTGATGTGAAAGAAGCAGCAGCCGCAGACATCAAGAAGGAAGCTGCGTTTGTAATCTTTTTGATTTTATAGCAAACGTTTGTGTAGGTCAGGTTTTGAATATAAATCCATTTTTCAAACAGAAAGCATCGCCTCTGGTGTCCCTCCTCAACAAGTCTGGGGAATGTTTGAACCTGTGCTTTTACTCAAAAATAATAAAAAGGGAGAAGACTTTTAAAAACAACTTCTTTTTTTTGCAACAGCAAACATGTTTTCAAAGAAGCATATTACAGCAGCTGCTTGAAATAGGCAGGAATGCCTCATTGTTGGTTTCAGCAAGTTACAAAAATTGTTGGACTTGGATTCAAAAGGCCTGAAAGGTTCTGCAGACACACACACACACACACACACACACACACACACACACACACACACACACACACACACACACACACACACACACACACACACACTATCGAATCATCTACCAAACATTCTCGCTGAAGAAAATATAGAAACCATGCACAACTGTGTGTTTATGTGTGTGTTTCTCTATATTTTCATCATCTGTTTAGTGGCTAGATGTGGTTAACTTGTGTTTTTGCGTCTGAGATATCATTAGTGAAATTAGTTGAATTACAAATACAGCTCGAGGCGTTTGCCCTTTCCTGTCATTATTGCTGCATCATTATGAGGTTAACTTTATGTCTGCTTCACAAGTGAAAATGTGCTTGCAGACGGGAATTTAATGCACTGATGCGCGTTTCTCCTCAGTGCTTATTTGGGCCATAGACGAGTTACAGCCAAGTGCCCCCAAATGACCACTGTGGCCTGCTGTGCCCGTGTGCGTTTTACGGGCTTGTGATTCAGCCACAGATGGGACTGTGACTTCAGCTGACTGTAAATGGATGGCAAGGACATTCTTTAAATGAGGCGGTCCCCCCGCCCTCCGTGGATCCTCCCATCCTTGTCTGCGGGCTCAAGATATGGTGGCTACTGGGATGAAACGTGAAGGAAGACCAGGCTAGTTCAGCCTTTTGGTTATGCAGCCTGGGCTTTAAAGTAGGCCAGCTCATGCCTGGAAGCAGCCGTGCCAAATGAACTTCCTTAGCTGTTGTGTTCAGCGGTGTTTTGGAGGAGCCTCCAGGGAGGTGGGGCTGTCAAGGCAATATGAAGCACTTGCAATGCAGGCAAAAAAAAAAAAGAAACTCACTTGGTTTGGTTCTCTCTTACAATCCCTCTTTGCGGTGCAGAGCGCTGAAACATGTTTCATTTAAAAATTTAAAAACTATAAACAGTGCAGAAATAGTAGATCAGCTGCATGTCCATAGCAATACTTACTGAAGTCTTTACCTTCAGCAACATGAAACATTTTCATCATGTGCGGCCGATATGAAGACGGAAATAGGACAGAAACTCCTGCTGTCTGGTGGTAGAGCAGAACTAGCATGTGGCTGATGGAAACTCTAAACTAAATCTCCCCAAACGTGGGTCTGACGGAGAAGCTGTAGGACGAGCTAGGGTGGGTCTGAAAAGATGACGGCAGAGCTGCAATGAATAGCATTAGCCATCGTGTGTTATGGTGACATCAGAAGTATAAATGAAGGGTTAATTATGAAAGAGGAAGAAATTAAATTGATCAAATACCATACAGTGCTATGAGTCTGCAGATTCACCACTTTGGGCTTTGCACATAAACAATAATAGGATTCATTATTTCATAGGTTGTGCATGTTGTCTGCTGGGAATAGTAAGAAATTAAATGCATTTAGCTGCATATTAAGCATTCAGAATCATTTTATTTGAGCAGTCCTCCTTTAGGGATCAGACTAATAAGCCGTTACATTTATCTGCTCTCTGCAGTTATTGGTTGCTTTAAAGAATATTATAATGTACTCCTGTGAACTAATGAGAAAAAGCAATACTTCTATTTTAGGGGAGACGGGTGGATAGGTTAATATTTTAAGTAGCAGTAGCTTGCATTAAGATATTGAAATTTTGGATCAATAGATAAGTTTTCATACTTTTCAGAACATAAATGTAAATCTCTTCCTATGAAGATAACCCCACCAATAAATCAAATTTTTTTAAGTATGGTTTTATTAATCAGGTCTGACTAAATATATAAGCCATGTAAGGCTTCTAAGTAGCTTGTTTCTCTGAGAGGCAAGCCATGAGAGCCACTGAAATTTTATTTACATTAACTTTCAAATAATTTGACAATAAGATTAAATAAAGCAACAATCAACACATCTGCACAGTGTTTGTGTCTTTGGGAAACTAGTATTCACCAAGCTGAAAAAATAATGCAAAACTATCAAAAGCTGCAGTTCCTCTAATGGCCACTTGAGGCTGTATCTGAATCAATCCTCATGAACTCCTATATAAAATAGGCTAAACTAAGCAGTGAATTCTGCATGTTTACAGCCAGGAAAAAACGTAAAGCGTCGGTCTGTAAACCCTCCCAGTACTTTCTGTGTTAGTGTTAATTTTTGTTTTTATAATTCACCTGTTTGAATTATGTTTAAGTCTTAAAGTTAAGAGAGTGGCTGCTTTGATTGACAGGTGCGCTGACAATTAAAGAATGCTTATTTAATTTGAGTCACTGGACTGAAATTTTCCACCATGCCCTTACTTTTGTATTTTTATTTTTAATTAAATTATCTCATAAACAAAGTTTTCTATGTTGCACAGACCAAACCTGCAGGTTTGCGCTTCAGGATACTTTCCACTAATTAGCAGGTATGTTTGTGTGTTACACTGAAACTACTAGCTTCTATCTCCACAAGCAAACATGAATGCAGTCATAATACTTAAAACTTAAATATGAGAACGCCCAAACAAGAGAGTTACTGTACAGTGGTTGCACTCCTCTTCTCTATACCGTCTTTGGTATTTATGGGCAAACAATAAAAATAAGCTAGTACTAGATGTCACAATTTTTCTTCAGGTAATTATTTAAATTATTTTTTGGGATTAAATTTAAATTTTCTTAAAATTTTTAAATATTAAGTATACATTAATTTTCTACATGTGAATTTTGGAAATTTCATTCCTCTAATTTGCTTTAAACCTTAACACTTTTTGAGTTTCAAAATTTTATTTACTTTCTCTTTAATATAAAACTTCTCTTCTTCAGTGCAGGAGCTCTGTCAGATGCACGCTCCGTTAAAGACATTGCCACCTTCTCACCAGTAAAGCAAGGGTGTGCATTTTTCACTGGCACTCACAGCAGGACCTTGCCTCCACACTTATTTCACTGTCAGAATCCACCAGGAGAGACTTTAACAGTTTCTATGATGAAATAGCTGCTAAACAGTCAGGGAATCCCTCACTACCAGACAAAGCTCATTTAATGAACATCCTGTCACTAGTAAAACTGCAGCATTCTCGCAGCCTGGTTGGGGGCTGCACAGAGATTCTCAGAGCATCGATTTTTTCACACATACAGCACACGTGCTGGTCTATACTGGGCTGCAGAAAGGGAAATGGAGAGGTGACAAGATCAGGGAGAAAGAGGGGAGTGCAATAATTGCACTGACTGAGTGGGGGGATGAATCTGGGAAAACAGAAGTGAGAATAGGAGTAGGTGGAAAAAGGGGTGGTGAAGGCTCGAGCAGCCCGGGATAATCAGAGGAGGGAAATGAGCCAAGTCCCACGCAGTCTTCGCCAACCGCCCCGGAGCGACCGATGACAAGCCTGATGGATGGCAGTGCACAGTGAGCACACTCCTATGGGAGGGAAGGAAGAGAAGGGAGACAAGGGGAGGACCGAAGAGAGAAGACAGGGAGCTGCAGGTGGTCAGCGAGGTAGTCAGAAACCAGAAGATACACAGGAATCAGTGTGAAACATGAGCTACACCAAGAAAACACGGGTTTTTAATACCTACCAAGATGAAATATTTAAGCTATGCTGATATTTCTTTGTGACCTGAATATGTTTTCACAAAAACTTTTGAAATATATACAAAGGAAGTCACATATAAGCATGTCACATTTTAAATATGTAGTATAGTTACGTAAAAGGCTCTTACAAATAGGAGCATATGGGGAATGTTTACATTAAATATACAAAAATTTGTGGCTGTGGAAGTTGGAGTCCATTGACACATTTTTCCCATTCTACAGCAGTAATTCTCTAACGATGTAAGGGAGAGGATGGGTAAAAAGTTCTGCAATTCACACCTTCGACAGCAAAATTTGACGACTGTCTTCTTCAGCACTGACTTCTTGTGCAGACCACTTCCAGGTTATTGTGAAACCACCTTCAGCAACAGTAATAGTGTCTCATTATTATGGAGGAATTTGTTACAGCATTGCTTCAGCTAATTTAAGTTTGCAAGCATCCATTTATCCACAGCTCTCTTAAGATTCTGCCACTGTGTTTCACGTGGGTCTGAACTTTGGCTGGACCAATGCTACACCTTGATGCTTGATCCCATTACATGACAAAGTTTGGGCCAAGCTTTTGCTGTTGAATGCACGTCATGTAGTTGATTCAAATGCAACCTTGGAAACCTAAACCGAGCTTTTTTAGAGAGAAGAGGCCTTTTCCTGGCAACGCTTTCCAGCAAGCCAATTGCTTTCTAATTTCATTGTCAACTTTAACATTTAACATGCTAACTGAAGCCTGTTGAGTCTGAGATGTAGCTCTTTATTACAGTTTATTTAAGCTTTGTATGCTCTAGAACAGCGATGTAGCTCTTTATTACAGTTTATTTAAGCTTTGTATGCTCTAGAACAGCAAACTAACAAAAAATTACAATTACAGTAAGGACTTTTGATTAGCATCACCTGCTATTTATTCTCTGAATTTATATGGAAGCAGTTAGGGTATGTTTAGTTTCTCAAATAGCAGTCTTCAGTGGAAGAGTTTGTAGTGTGCAGCAGTGAAGGAAGTCTTAACTATCCACAGGGTTGTGAATATGAATTAGTAGAGCTCTACCCTATTGGCATCTGAGGAATAACATTGTGCCTCAAAGGATAGTGGACCAAAAGCACAAGAGTGACATTTGAAGTAGGCTTTAGGTTTAAAGTTTTTCCCTTGCTTTAAATTTTTAATCTGCCATGATTTTATATCCCTCCTGAACAGGAAATTTGCCATGGCTTATCACCCCAAGGCGGTCATGTATGTCTTCAACTAAATGAAGACTGACCCACCTACTCTGAAAGAACTGGAAAATGTATAACATGAAAAATCTTTGTTTCCTCCTGTTCGTACTTAAAGCAACAGTTTATTTAAAATGGTAAACAGACACTGTACTTTCATGTTTTATTCACACTTACACGTGTGCCTATATAGCACCTGTGGGTCACACTTGGCGAAACATGATATAAGAGAAGAAGAGTACACCATATCAGGCAGTCGGAGCCTGAGCTTCCCATTGGATGGATTTGGTCCCAGCCTTGTGCACCTTGTGGGCTCACTGATGGGAGATCAGCAGCCAAGAGAAATAAACAAGGCAGTAAACACTGACTGCCAGAGGAGTGGCCGCAAGGGAGAGCTTATTTTTCACTCTCCACGAGAGGTTCGTCCAATCAAAACATGTCAGCCTCCTCTCAAAATTCACACCAACCAGCTCTCTTGAGAGTTTAAGGAGAAGGGTGACAGATGTGGGTGTTTAGGATTATATAAATGTCATTCTTGTGGCAAAAAGAAAGGTTTTTATGTGGCAATGCACCAACATATTGAGCCTAATTGTTATAATTGGGGTTTGTGTTTTTTTCTGAAGAAAGTTCTGGTAGTTGCAGAGAAAACAGGGAAATATTCACTAAACAGAAGAGGGCCAGCCAGAACTTTTCATTATTTATTAAATATTAAGCTTCAAGCAGGAGAAGCAAAACATTAGTCGGTTCAGATTTCTGAAATAGGATGACATGCTGTTTTGCATTATTTACAGTGAAATGTTTTGGTGTTTTAGACTAGTTTCAGTGCAAAATTAGAATTAATACGATATCTCCCTGGGCACTTAAAGCTGCTATAATGAATATTTTTATATAAATGGCAAGTCAGATGAGGAAGTCTGGTGTGAAAGTGGCGAATCCTTTTGCTGGAAGCATCAGACAATTACCCCCCAGCAGTGCATTTCTCCTCAGGTCTACAGACAGTTTTACTGTATGCTCTTACGGCTAAGTTTCCAAATGAGATGCATTGTCACAAGCTGAAACAGCACTTCTCTCAGCTTGTGGCCTTCATTACGATAATTGCAAAACATTACAGCAAACATTTTAACCCTTCATAGTGTGGTAAAGTTACAAAGTACTAAGGCGGATAGACATTAACATCAGATTAAAACTGCACTGGGAGCTTCGTGGCATGCCAAGCAGCTAATAGGTGTAACATATAGGTGATCCAGTAATAAATGTGCATATAGTCAGCGTTTAAAGTGGAATTTGGCAGGTGGATGTCGCAGTACAGTGGGGGGGAAAAAATGCAAAAAAAAAAAAGTCACATGTGAGTTCCTGTGTGGAGTCTAATCAATGCCATCAGTATTTAAGGTTATCTTTGCTACCCTTGACCCAACTTAACGTTGGCCATGAATGCCACAACTGCTGTGCACACGTCCATTACTATAAACTTTACCATAGTAATGTCAACTGTTACTACACTGTAGCGTGTGATCAACTTTGTTAGTGTGTTTGATTTTCTTTGTTACTGTGTTTGAAAAGTTGCATTTGAAATGATCTGCCATTGAAACCCCCCCCATTAATAATCTAGCTAATCGAGGTAATGTGACTGAAACTGGACTTACATCTGCACCATGAATACACACATGAACTGCTTAGCTGTTAAAACTAGTCCCCCCAAAACTAACTAGTGAGAAGAACATTGTAAATGAGCTTTTTAGGTGAAGTTCTCTAGAGATGAAAGACCGCTGCCTCAGCATGAGGCCGGCTGTGGCATCATGGACAGAGGAGTCTGTGTCCAAACAATCCTCTTTTGAACCAAACTCACGCTTCACTGAGATCTGACTGAGCGTAAACCTGATCAACTGCCAAGTTTAGAAATTAAAATTTGAGCGCCAGAAGCTGCAGAGTGGTTACTCTGTGGAAAAATATTTGCATAAATTGCTAAAAAATACTTTCTAAAAAGCTCATAGTTTATACCTTAGTCTTTTAGTTTTCTGTCTTATATAAACACAATAGTGAACGCATATATTTAAAAAAGAGCCAAAGTTTTAAATAATGAAGTCAGTATATGTACAAGTAAAGCTTTAAACATCCAACTTCAGCCAGTTTTGGCTCAAGAGGAAAGAGAATCAGGCAAAGCTACTCTCGTAAAGCCCAAGAGTAAAAATCTTAAATATACCACTACATGCAGGCCTGTCAGTGTGAAATCTGCTTTTGTCCGTGCTCTAAACACAGTAGAAATCAAGCAGCTGAACATGTGTTTAGTTCAGTGTGTGCGTAGGAGGCCTGTGACATTAAATGCAGCTCACACTGCGTGCAAAGTGTGTTAACTCATTAAAGAGTGCGATCCAGATTTGCAGAGAACGGCGCGTCACTGTGAAGTCGGTGGCTCGGCGCTACAGAGCTGCACCTCACCGGCGGACGCGCATCGACAGGCACTGCTTGGCGATGTCAAAGACAGCATGTCAGGGCTGATGAAAAGTGACTGAAGAGCATATCAGTGTCCAATTTAAATTCAGCCGATAATATGTGCTGATGAATATAGTCATCAAAAGTTTGAGCCGGAGCAGGCTGATAGGGGGAGCCCCATTAGCTGGTGTCATATATCTCATGAAGAGAACAGTTTGTGACAATAGAAAATTCAATGTGACGATTTGTCTCTGGGCAGACTGACAACGTTGTGAATCTCTGTCTCTGGATAAAATAGGATTCTCTGGGTTATTTTATTGTTACTGACACTGATGGATAGCTTTAATTATTAATTCAGTAAAAAGTCTCCACCTTGTCAAAACGGCTTTGTCTGTTATTGAACCCGAACAGCTTTATTTTGAAGTAGATAATGTCTTGAAGTACTCATTTCAATAGTTTTCAGGATCTAAATGTCATCTTTGTGTCTTTCTACCACAATGTAGTCTCATTTCGAATTGCTGAAAAAAGCTCATTCATATTGGGGACATAGAAATTACTCTGTAATAATGCACAAAGAATCTGCACAACTTTACAGATCAAAAAATGACAAATTACATGAGCATTATATATGTATTGTAGTGCTTAAATTCAAGATGCATAAGGAAGCATAGAGGTCAGTTTATCCAGCTCAGTGTTCGAGATAATTTATGCATGTTCAGCTACATAAAGTGTATGAATGCAAGTCTGCAAGAGTTCCGCCATCAACACATCTGCACAGTGGTTGTGCATTCCTGTGTGTCACTTTTTAAGTTGGGTCCATGAATTATAGAGAGACAAGGCTGCCTTCCTTCAGGGAATGCATCAGAAATAGTCTGTGGAGATGCTAAAACTCCTGCGCACCTTATCTTTTTAAAGTTAAAAGTAAGAACTTTTGAAAGAAGTTCAAAGACTGTAGTCAAGTCTGTTTCTGGCCACTGAGGTGCTCCAGTCCAGTGAAGAATTTTGATGTTTTTGGGGTAGTATATTTAAGTTTCTTCAACTTTCTTCAGCTTTTTACAATATTTGCTTGTCTGCCAGTTCGTATGTTTACATGGACACCAGTATTCCCATCAGTGGAGATTGTGCGGACTGAATAATTTTGGGTTAATGCCATAGAGATGTGTAGATTAAGGAAAGATCTTTTAGCAATGCACTGGAGACCGAAACATATTTGTGCAGTGTCTGTGCCTACAATCAGCCTATGTTCCCATCCTCATCTGTGGCCACGATCGGTGAGTAGTGACCAAGAAATTGTAGATATATGCAGGTAAAAGTTTCCAAAGGGTGTCTGGGTTACATAAAGTGCAATTGGCCTCCTGGACACCATCTAGCTGAGGTGTTTTAAGCATTCACAACTGTGGGGAGATCCCAGGGCAGGCCCAAGACATGCCGGCAAGATCACAACTTTTGGCTGGCTTGGGAAAACCTAAGAGTCCTCATGGATGAGCTGGAGGAGGTGCCCAGGAGGGAAGGAGGTCTGGGGTTCTGTAGCGATTCTTTTCCCATGACCCAGACCCAGGTAAATGGTTGATCTCCTGCTACTTGGTTACATGTTCTGCAAACAGGGCTCAGAGTATTGTAAACACTAGAGATGGCGCTGACTTGCTGGACAAAGTATGTGACACAGGCTCTAAATCAGCGGTCCCCAACCCCCGGGCCTCGGACCGGTACCGGTCCGTGAGTCGTTTGGTACCGGGCCGCGAGAGTTGAGGCTCAGGTGTGAAATGTGTGGTTTTCAGGGTTTTTATCGGTTTTCAGCGTTATTTTGTCATCGTTTTTATCGTTAACTCGGTTTTCCTGGGTCTTTTCACGTGTGTTATGAATAAATCTTCTTTTTTTCGGTACCGGTACTAGTTTTATTTTGTTGTATCTATCCGCGACACATTAAAGGCCGGTCTGTGAAAAATATTGTTGGGCATAAACCGGTCCGTGGCGCAAAAAAGGTTGGAGACCGCTGCTCTAAATTACCCCTGGAATCATGTTGTACAAAAACAAAGAGGGGGGGGGAGAGTCCATACAGACAATATTCATTTCTAAATTATTAACTAACAAACTTGTGCTTAAAGTGCTTTGTCAATATTGTAGAAAATGTTAAACTTAATCATCATCTTGGCCTCCTCTGACGGCAGTGGGGAGAGGGGACACTTGGGCAGTGCATTTATTGCAGCATATAATGTGTTTCCTGGATACACTGTGCTTTTTCAGCATTCAAAGATTGATGGCACCGTGTCAGAGCACTGGCTATGAATTTCAGAAGGATCAGGCCTTAACTTAACAAAAAAGTTATCAATCGTTCTTTTCATCTTTTCTTATTACAGCTACATCCACTTCTCTCAGGCCTAGGCTGCTCACTAGGGCTGGGTATCATCACTGATTTCTATAATCCATTTGATTCCGGTTCTCAAAGTCCTGATTTGATTCAATTTAGCCTCAGACAGTCAGAAATATTATAATTCTGATCATTTATCAGTACTGATACATGTGAGACTTCATCAGAATTGTGAACATCAATTTGTGTGAAAGTAACTGAGAATAAAACACAGAAAAACATGAAGGAGGTTTTCCTGGTCTGGCTTTTTATTGCAGATAACCTTAAAAATATTCTACAATGTTCTGCAATTTTGCATAATTTTAAGAAGTTTAAATTTCTTCAGTATTGAACAGCAGAAATTAGGCTTTCTTGTCCGAGGTCATTTAAGTGAAAAAGAAAAAGACAGCGCTGTAAACAACAGTAGACTGGTGGGTAATAAGCGAATGAATAATGCAGAAAAAAGAGATTTGAGACAGGAAACTGTTCTTGAAGTACACAGAGAGAGAGAGCTGTGCAGGAAGTGTGATTTTTATCGTGGTGGAAGCAAAACAGCAAAAGTCAGAGGGAATTCATGACGACATTGATCAAATGTGAAGCGTAGTTTGCTGCTTCTTTTGCTGCTGGCTCAGCGAATTTTTGTTGGAGAGAGACAAAACCTGCAGTTCAGAATCAGCGCAAAAAAGACGTAAACACAGAACGGACCCGACGCATCAGAATCGCTGAGCTCCGACAGCGTGTCCGTCTACGGGCCGTCGGGTGAGAAAGCCGAGAAAGACAAAGCTGATTCTGATGCGTCGGGTCCGCTCTGTGTTTACGTCTTTGTGTGGAATCCGTTAATGAATTGATATCGCTTTATTCAAGCTACTCACCTCTCTTCCACCTGCACTTTGAACTGGACCACGGCCAATCAGAGAGGTCCCGCCCCTGACTATCTCTGATTGGTTTAGTCCACGATAGGGGCATAATGTGTGTCTGTTGTTGACCACACGGAGAGTTGCAGAGATTTTTTTTTTTTTTTTGTTACCCGAACAGTTGTGCGACCAAATATTTTTTTTAGTCGCACCACTGAAAAATTTGGTTGCAGAGCCCTGCATGGATTGTTTAAAAAAAAACAACCCTATATATTTTGAACCGTGTCAAGACTATGTTGAGGGAATTATACAAATTTAAGGATGTCAATAAAAAAAGATGAAAAAGAGCAAACTGCAATATTTGAAGTACAGGAAAACATAATTCTTCATACAGTTTGGTACATTCAGATTTAATATTTTAAACAGCAGTGTGCATGTTGGCAGCATTTCCAAATGCGTGAGCATATTCAGTCAGTTGGCTCATGTATACATGTAATGTGTGCAGGTCAGTGTGAAAGACTTCCAGCTGGTGGCACCTAAAAATACCCCTGCATGCATGTCATGTCTTGATACTTTGACATTAAATTGTTTGTTTAAGCTTCTACACCAAATGATTTAGTGAAAGTGGCGAGAGCAGCAAGGTTATTCTAAAAGCCGAGAGGCTCTCACTGAAGAGCGCCGCAGTCAGCTGCGCCTCAGAGAATAGCCTTCCAGACCAAGAGTTAAGCTGACACAACTTCCTTCCTGCAGGACAAATGTGCAAGGAGATAGAAAATTCAAGAAAGCCACCGCCACTGGCCCTATTGTCCAGCTCTCGTGGCTCCACAAGGGCTTGTGAATAAATCAGTATAACAAAATGACCCTGCCTGACACCTCTAATTCTCTAATTGACCAGAACACGGGCCCCAGGGCCAGCTCTTGAGATGATGTTGCCTGTGTTTTCAGTGATACTCACACCTGATTAACCATGCATATGATCTTCACTGTGAACGGCAAGCGTGGCCTTCAGCTGGGTCACCGAGAGCTGATCTTGACATTTGCGTTTGTTAAACACAATCACCAAGTGCTTGTGGAATAATACATATTTATCTGGGTAGGATCATTTCCATTCTTGTTCTGGCTTATAGAAAACAAATGGAAATCATCACACATTGAGAAGACAAATAGATGATGAGCTACACAGAATGCATGACCAATATGTGAATTAATAATAATAAAATTATTTTAAAAATTTATAAATTATAAAAATACCTAATACCTATTATAAAAAAAAAAAAAATTAAGGCAGCACGGTGGCATGGTGGTTAGCACTGTTGCCTAACAGCAAGAAGGTCCTGAATACAATTCCACCATCAGGCCGGGGTCTTTCTGTGTGACCTTTCTGAGTTTATAAAGCCTCTCGGCTTTATAAACTCCTTCTGAGTTTGCATGTTCTCCCCGTGTTTGCGTGGATTCCCTCCGGGTACTCCGGCTTCCTCCCACCATCCAGAGACATGCAACTTGTGGGGATAGGTTAATTGATTAATCCAAATTGCCCATAGGTGTGAATGCATGAGTGAATGTGAGCGCGAATGGTTGTCTGTCTCTGTGTGTTGGCCCTGCGACAGACTGGCGACCTGTCAAGGGTGTACCCCGCCTCTCGCCCTATGACAGCTGGGATAGGCTCCAGCACCCCCATGACCCTGATAAGCAGAAGCGGATGGATAATAATAAAATTAATAATAAAAATAATGGTAATGATAATAAATATGCACTGTGGTGTCATTCATGCAGCACCTCACCTAAGCTGGGCATGCAGCTCTAGCACAGGATGGCCATAAAAGCACCTCAGGTGGTACCGATGGTATTTTGTATGCTGCATGCAGAAATGGCCGCTTCCAGCTGTGTCTACCCTCTATTGTACATGAGATAAACCCAGTCAGGGAATTGCGCAACTGTGGTATGATGTGCATGTGTGAAATGCTAATTTACTCTTTGTTCTCTTTTTAAACCAGAAAATGTTAACTTTAAGATTTTACTTTCCCCTCTCCTGTCGTCACACAAAGCCATTAGCTTTAGCTGTCGCTAACGTTTCATTGCACTGACATAAATCAAAACCTAATGAGGCTATCTGTATGCTGCACGTGTCATCTGTGAGATTTACCACAACGAGCACTGACACTGTAGCGAACAGAGCATGCAACAGTTAACAGACCAAACAAGCATGTTAAAGGTCATTGATAAGGCTGTATTTTTCCCCCCACTCAAGCATGTAATTAGATCAATCAGCCGGGCTCTTTTCGAAGCTTCACTGTCTGACTTGCAGCCTCCAGGTGGATTAGATTTATATTAATGTTTCTAAAATCAGCCTTCAGCAGGTGCAGCTGAGGCAGTCCAAGGAACAGATGAAAATGACACTTGCTAAAGTTGGTTATGTAAGGATTTTAAATCTCAGTAAGATAAAGTAAAGGTCTCTCTGCTTTTTTTCTTCTTTTTTATTTGGCAGGTTCTCTTACAGAACTTGGACCAGAAACACAAAAACATCCCATTATTGAGTTCAGGCTCATGAAACAAGCAGCTTTTACCTCACATGGTTACCATATAAACTAAAGAGTGATGAAATTTCAGTGCTGAGTTCACACTGTTTGCATTTCCAACGGGTCACCAAAAGAAGTTAATTGCTTAGTAAACAAATTGCTTAATATTTGTTTTGATGTTACATTAAAATGCCTCTGGCTTCTGAAATACAAAGATGGCAATGATTAACTAACAGACTAACTACGTTTTGGTAAGTGGAAGAAGATTGATTTATGGATGGATGATCACTGTGCATCATTGTGAGGATTGACACTTGAAACTGTTTTTCTGGTAATAGCAAGTAATAGTAGTTTGGACATGTTAAGATATCTTTGTCTGGATTAACATATAGCAGGACCATAATAATAATAATTAATACTTTATTGGTCCCCGTGGGGAAATTCCTCTCTGTATTTAACCCATTCATTCAGTGAAGCAGTGGCCAGCCATTGGGCGCCCGGGGAGCAGTATGTAGGGCTGCTCTCAGTCGTTTGACATATAACTATGTGCTCATCCAACTGAGCTAAACCTGTGCCCATAAGAGCGCCCATAAGAGACTAACTAAACCAAGAAAGGACTATTTATCCACATGGAGGAAATCAGGGGGATGGAAAACAGGAGGATGATGTCAGCTGAACAAAATCTAGAAAACCAGGAAGTAAAAAATAAAGGGACAAAAGACTACCAGAATAAAACAGGAAAGAATAACTGAAACATTGACATGAACACAAAAATTCAATGGATTCACATTCAGTGGATACAGACTGTAGCACTAAAACATAACAGGAACTGAAAGAACAGAATATATAAGTGCACTAAACCTAAATGACAGACAACACCTAGAACCCAGAAACCATGAAAACTGGTAAATAAATGAAAATCCAACCTTAATAATAACTAAACAAAAAACAAAAACAAAAAACAAAGCGCCCACAAAAACCTGTTAACTGAGATTAAATCCCTGGAATAAACCAAGCATCATAACACTTCATTAATCAAATTATTGCACCTTGCATCGCTTATCGAAACACTTACAAAATACTGCACAGATACTTACTCTTTGGAAATAAAGTTTCCAAACTGTTTTTTTTTTAAACTATAAATAAATGTTAGAAAAGTACAGTAAAAACAGATTTTATATTTTAAACACATCTGAATGGCTGCTTGTTCCTTCTCACTTCCATATTCACAGGCCTAAAACCAGAGCCATGTGCCAGATTATCTCTCCATCCTCCCTTGGTGCTTTCCACTCCCCCACGGTTTCACCACACAAACATAAGCCGTACTGAGCTTTTGTACCTTGGGGACTGACAGCAGCATGTAGGAAGGCTGCCAAGCTGATACAGTAAGATAGGCACGAAATGCAGCGCTATTCCCAGCAGATAAGCCCACTGAAAGAAAGCAAGCGAGTGGTTGAGTCTAGCATACTACAAGGGTCACTGGCTCGATTATCTATCCTCTCTGAGCCCCTCCATTGTTGCAAAGGGCCCATCTTATCTCCAGGCACTAGATCTCTGGCACAAATGAATAATCACACCCCTTATCGCCACGTGGGCTCAATCCATCCTGGGGATGCGGGGCTTTATTAGAACACAGGGAGAACCTTTGCGCTCTCTATGTTGCCATGAAGGCCTGCATCCTCGAGAGGGTCGAGTATGAATGTGCGCATCTGGGTGCATCGGTGTACACATGTGTGTAGAACAGGTATACAGAGCAGAAAAAGGGCTTTCAGTGGGCTAGGGAGAATGATGAGCTTGTGGTGGACATTTGTTAAGGTAATGCTAATGGACCTCTGTGCCCTGAGCAGTTCCCCACTGTAATTTCCCTGCTGGTCTTTTATTGACTGACTGTCATTGTGCGCTGCAACCTTAAAGGAGCCCATCCGTCATACATCCACTTGTACAGAACCTGCAGTACTGAGCCAAGCCAAAGTAGATTTAGATGTTTGCCAGCTGGGCAGAATATCAAGTGTTTTATAAGTATTTCTCTCACTTTTTACTCCTACTGTATTATTTCTGATTGCTGCAGTTGAATTTCATTATGTTATCACATTACATTGTTTGAGTGTGATAATGCGCCATAGACTCTATGGCTTCCACAAATGTTTGCTCCATTGTGCTGCTTTTGACACTCCATAAATATACTAAAGTTTAACACTGTTTATTTGCTGGACCACTTCAACAGGGCACAAAAAGGAGGAAATAATTGTATTTACTTCCACAATTGTTCCACTTAAAGGGCGTGAAAATCTAGAAAATAAGAGACAATAGAAATCCCCCAACATTCACAACAATTGGCAATTGGCAGTCAGCAGAGTTCCTGATTATGCCAGTCATTTTAACACGGTAAATTATACCTTTCTAGGAATAATAAATATTCAAGAAATCTATAATGCTGTGGAGTCTGCTTGTCCTTTATGAGTTTGTATAAATTCCCGCTGGAGCTCTATTTCCTCCCTACGTGACTGTACATCAATTTTAAGTATGCTTTTATGAATTCTCTTGCCAATTCTCGGTGTGGCGGAAGACCTACAAAGCCAAGTCCCCCAGAGAAATTAAGTACAGTTTACTTTACAAATTATCAAAAAGAAAATACTGTTGATCTACCATAACAAGCGGCTGAGATGTGTTGGAAAACAGTAACAAACCCTCAAATTTGCAAATTCCACTAGTGCCTTAGATCAAACACCACTATGTAAGCGGTGTCTCCAGTGGCATTAGAAAGACTGACCCTTGTCCCCAACTTCTGCGTCTTAAACAGCAGATCTTTGCTGAAGGAACAAGTTGGAACATGTGAAAAAAATCACGGTGACATTTAAAGCTATAAAGAAGCCGGAGCGCCGGAAGAGACTGCATGCAGGCCCGGGGAGAACAAGCAAACTCTACAGTGGCTTTAAACCAGGAATCTGCTTCCTGTGAGGCTGGAGTGCTAAACCACCTTGAGGAAGTATCTCCCAAACAAACTGAAGTCCAACAAATAAGACAAACTGTTGGAGTTGCAGGAGAAGAAACATGATTGGATGGCACAGGAAAGAAATAGTAGCAAGAAAAGAAATAGCAAGAGAAACTGCAGCTGTGATTTGCAGCCACAACTTGACTTTCTATGCAAGGATATCAGATCCATGAACGTATAAGACTAAAGTAGGTGCCTTTAGGGAAAGTAGCGCAGAGTGAAGAGCAGAGGTGGTGGGCAGCGTTGGATGGGAGGGAGGAGAGGACTCAGTGGTCCTCAGGCAAAGACGAGCTAAAGTTTTAACTTGGTTTCAAATTACAGTTGGAGAACTTGTAAGTAAGTTTACTGTTCAAGTGGAGTGAAGCGCTAACTAGATATAGTGCTGGTGGTGATGAATGCTGCACCTCAGGTGTGGAAGAGGCAGCAGGTGGAGCTATGGCGAGTTAAATATACAGCCTCACAGAACAACAAAAGGACAAAGACAAGGTGAGGAGAACAGCTGACACACTTTTTACCTTTACATACTTCCCACTGAGCCTGAGACCCACATGTTTGCTATGGTTACACTAATGTTGAACCCGTCTGCACACTGCCCGCTATCCAGTTTTATACAAGAAAGAAATCATTTAAAAATTGATTTCTGCTTCTTGGAAGTTAGGCATGAGGAGACGCAGGTGCCTGAACTGAACAATAAGGCAACTTGAAAGGCCACAGAAACAGTATGCCTTGTGATTATTGCTCTTTTCTTTTTTAAAGAGCTACAAGTCCACTTTAGGAGGCTGGAAGGGTGGCGGTAGATAAATCAGAATTCTGTCAGACAGGAACAGATCATGGCTTTTTACTGGTTAGGTTTAGGTATTAAATATTACTTGTCTAGGTTAGGACACATATACTCCTTGACAACATTATCCATCCATCCATCCATTTTCAACCACTTATTAGGGTTCTGGTTGCAGCCTGGTCACCCAGTCTGGGTTCTTTTGTGATGGCATGATAATGTGATGAAATTGAATTTAGAACTGTAGTCATGATTGCCTAAAGCTGCTGCACAAAGCAAGGAGACCTCGCATATGACAGTATTCAATGGCTTGGAAATGAGAACAGACTGAAATCTGCTGTAATGAAACTATTATACTCACAAAGGAGGCGGTGTGACTAAAAATAAAGACTCGTGTTAAAAGAGAAAGGTGAACTTTACCATAAACCCACAGTTAACCTTAGAGCCTGCAAACACTGACATTGTTAATATTCAGTTGGTCTTTTTTATGGTTTGAAGCATCAGAAGAGGCTGAAATTGGTGTGAAAAATAAAGGCAAAACCAACATTATTCATCAGTAATAAAACAAGATATGTTAGTAAAGTAAAATACCTTGATAAAAAATGAACATGACTTCTACTTGAGTAGAATTACTCAAGCTTAATGGATTTAAACAGATAAAATAAAGCATCTCAAAATGTAAAAAGGCTCAGTTACGTTAAACACAAACACAAAATGAGCTCATTAAATGTAAACTACTAGTAAAAAGCGAGCACTGGGCATGTCAGATGACATTAAAGTGGCTCAATGTGCACAGAGGGAAGAGTAAAGACAGGCATTTTGATTAAAAAAATTAAACGTTTGTTCATTGCAAAACTAATTTGGCATCTTATCAGCAGGGCGAGCATCAAAAACAGAGCTTTTGTCTTTGATTCAGACGTTTCTCATCAGTTCGCGTCAGCAGCAAACAATTTGCAGCTCTTGATGGATTTTAATTTAGTATAGGCTTAATGAGCTTCAGATATTTTTAATGTCACTAGACATGTGTAGAAGGCAGAGGTGGGACCAAGTCATTGTTTTGCAAGTCTCAAGTAAGTCTCAAGTCTTTATCCTCAAGTCTCAAGTCAAGTCTCAAGTAATGTCAGGCAAGTCAGAGTCGAGTCTCAAGTCACTGGTGTAAAAGTCCAAGTAAAGTCACAAGTCTGAAACTTTGAATTTCAAGTCCTTTCGAGTCTTTAAAAAAAAAAAACGAAAAAAGAATGTTGCAGTTATGCTAAATGTAAATATTAGACCATGTAATTTTTAACTCTGTGTTTTTCTCAACACGTGACAAAATAGTGAACTTAGAAAATATACACAAATTGTGAAATTGCACCTCTTTAAAATGCAGCTCAATTAAACCTAGCTCCAAGAATAATTTTCACCGACAGTTCTGAGATAAGCTGCATGTTATTCTTGGATGCGGTCGCATGACAAAAATATCATACACATTAAAAAAAACTGCATCACCAACGTAGCCTGGACAACATTTGCTAGTTAGATGAAGTCAGCTATCTCATCGTAGCATATTTATATGCATATTTATAATCATACGGTTCTTGGAGTGAGTGCACACACTCATGAAGTTTAGTAACTTCAGGTCACTGCAACAAGCCCAGGTACAGTTTACCGACGGATGGGTGCAGGACCTTGAAATGCACCGTGTAGAACGAAAGACCATCGTACGTATCATAAGTTTACCAGTCTCACAAATCGTCGTCATAAATACACATTCCTTAACCGTTTATTAATAGGACCTTTGAGCTCAATGGTAATTAATTAGCAGTGGAAATAATTTCTGGTAGCATCACAGAAATGTAGCAGTGACAATAATATTGTATGCTGTAATCGTACTGGGCAATTAGTGATACAAAAAACCTGTTTTATCCTGTGAATAAAAGTATATGTTTTTGTCAATGTACCATAATAACAGAAGCGAAACGCAATATTGTGTCAGGACAATTCACTATTTATGCACAATAAACAAAGGAGCATAGCGCGACAATTTCTGTTCAGCGTCAGACTTGCTTGTAACCTATATCACCAATTATGTTAAGAAAAATGACGCATTAACTACAACAGCAGACTGACCTTTGTGTAAATGCTTGGAGCAGACTAACCTGTGAGCTGGAGGGTTCTGGGACGTTATATTTGATCTTTGAATGGCTGCAATCCAGGCCATCCGTCGCGTCTTTGTTACTTCGGAAACATGGCTCGAACAATTTCTCTTCAACGAAGTAATCCGATAACAACCGATCTCTTTACCCGTCGGCTTCCCGTGGCTGTCATCCGACCGGCTATTGCAGTTAATAATACAACAGCTTCTTGACATTTTTGTGTTTCTTTTTATCGCTGTGTAACTGATTTTAATTGAAAGCCTGCGTGCGCTAGTACCGCTTGCCACGAGTTCCCAGAATCCTTTGCGGTTCTACCTGTGAATGACGTCACATTTTCAATCTCTATATAATATGCATGTTAAATTTTATATTTGGGGTAAAATATCAAGTCTTTTCAAGTAAACCGGTTCAAGTCCAATTCAAGTCCCAAGTCATTGGTGTAAAAGTCCAAGTCAAGTCACAAGTCTTACAACATTTTTTCAAGTCAAGTCTAAAGTCATAAAATTAATGACTCGAGTCTGACTCGAGTCCAAGTCATGTGACTCGAGTCCACACCTCTGGTAGAAGGAAAGCAGCGTTTAAAGAGACGGACACGTCACAGTGCTCATTGTTTGTATTAAAGGCTGTTGAATCACTGGACCCTAAATAAGCAGAAGATATTTTAATTTCCAACTTTTGCTGTCCAGGTCTTTTGCAGTTGCTTTAAATGAGAGTTTTATTCATATTTTCAGACAGCCATTTGGCCGTGAGAGCACACTGCTTTCTGTTTACTTTGGAACCAATGCTTGGAAAAACATTAAAACATGAAAAAATGTTTCAGAAGAAGTGGATTTATTTCCACATATTGATTAAAAACCTGTCCCTTTTCCCCCGCCAGTTTACTTTTAATTGTCTAAACAGGAGAAAATGTGTCACATGCAGTAAAGATCAGGCACTTGCAGACCTGCTGCATTTCTCTTTAAATCCTCACACATTCGCTCGGAGCAAATCAGAATGAACTCTTTCAAGATCAATAGAACATGCCCTTTAATCAAACTTCAGCAACTTGGCACAGTTCACTCTGGAAGGCGCCGCTCAGCTACGACACAAACACAAACAAAGCAAAAGCGTCCACGTGGAGCTGCACATAAACACAGAGCCCCGCCGCAGCCTTTTCTTACATGCTCGTAGTGGTTTTACACATGAGCAACTGTCATGCTGTGTTTTGTCACATGCTTTCACAGCTACGAGTAATCACATGCAGTTACAGTCACTTTAGCCCCTCGTGCTTTGGGAGCCAAGTTGCTGTAAATGGTTTCTCAAAGCAGTGGGAGAGCAATTGACAGGCTCAAATCACACACAGTGACCAGTTATTGTGAGTTATTGTTTGCCCACTTTAAAGCATTTAAATGGTGGAAAATCTGCAAGGGATGAGAATCAGTTTAGAAATATTAAGCAGGCATTTTTTATTCTGTCAGTGTTGTTGAATGTTAGTGTAATCTTTAGCAGCAGGGATCAGAACGTGCCAATTAGCACTGAGGGGGTGGATTTCCTTTTATCTGACTTTTTCCTTTGTTGTTGTTTCATTTGTCCCAGTTATGTGGCCACTGTGATGTCATCCATTTGCTTTCCCCCCCCCTGATCTAGAAGTATATTTGGTCGCTATACTGTATATAATGGACCAGTGACTAGCACTATTCCTTCACAGAAAGACGGTCTTGGGTTTGATTCCAGGCGTGATTGCGAATCTAAACGATTATCTGTCTGCAGTGTATTAAATTCTAAGTAAACATGAAGGGGATGTCCACTGTAGTGACTTGGATTAGTGGGGGCCTTGCAGACAGCAATAAACTGTGTACATCTGTTTGTTGAAGAAGCCACACCGATTCAGATGAATGAGGACTTTAAAAAAAACAAACCCCTCAACAACAACATTATGCTAGGAATAAAGAGACTATCCACAGAGGCCAAAACTATCTTTGTATCAATCTATAACCTTTGTAAAGCCTTTTTTAAAATGCTTTTAAGTTGCATTTTGCCATGGGAGTCTATGTAAACTGACCCACTTTTGCTCCCAGCCTCAAGTGGCAATTCCAGGAACTGCAGGTTTTGGTTCTTCCCTTCCACTCTGGTGCACCACAAGGTTCTGTCCTGGGTCCTGTCTTATTTGCTGTGTATGTGCTTCTCTTTGCTCAAGGGCATTTCTCTCCATTTTCCTTTCCTGTTGCATCCTCAGTCAGAAATCTTTTAACCTGACACTGACCCAGGATCAGGATTTCAAGTGTCTGATTTATATTCCTTCTTTGTATTTCCATCTGAGGGATATTGCTGAACTCAGGCCTGTTATGTGTCAGGGCTAAGAAGGAGATGGATTATTTAAAGTTTTATTTCATCCCATTCAATCTGTGAACACATCAGCTAGCGGCTGACTTTGCCTCCGGGGGCAACCACCAATTTCTGTGAGCTTTCAGGATATCTGAGTAGCATATGATGGATAAGCTATAGCTGGTTCCAGACTTTCTGTTGGTTAAAGTTTAAAAATGCAGATTCTTTCTTTTTTTTTTTAATGAAAAACAAAACAAAAGGTGTTCTCAGACAATATCCAGTTTCTGTGTTTGTGTGTGGGCAAGGAAAACTGAAATTTTGTCTCATAACGTCAAAAATTTTTGCAACTTCTCTCCTTCTTTGACATCCGATTGTGTGTCATGTAATTGTTTTGGAATGAGAATCTTGTTTTAAATGACCATGTGGACAACTATCATCAAACAGAGGAGATGGCCTAGGACGCCAGCTGTCAACCACCTACGATGCAGTCTTGAGATCCCTTCCCTGGTTACCTTAACCTTCACGTACATTTTGCGTCAGGTGACTTCAGTAGGTTACATGATAGGATGAGACAACCTCTAGTCACACCTTGAGTCATGTGATTTGGCACATGACTAATAGTAGGTCAATTACCCTCGATAGGAAAACATCTTCCTAAAACTTAAGTCTAGTTGGTTTCTTTCCCAGCTCCTTAGACTACTATGACCTGAATGAACGAGAACCTACACAGACATTTGTGCTCTCTTTTTCTCCCAGTCGCAGTAACTGGCTGCTCCTCCCTGTGCCTGCTTCTGTTGGAGGTTTCTTCCTGTTAAAAGGGAGTTTTTCCTTCCCATCATAGTGAACTGCTTGCTCGTTTGTGCCGAATGCTGTAAGGTCTTTTTCATACAGTATAAAGCACACTGACATAATTGCCGTTGTGATTTGGAAGGTTTATAAATAAACCTGAATTGAATTGAACTCGCAGTGCCAGAGTGTTATTTTTCTGAGAGTAAATGGCTGCTATTTTGCACCAAAGCAAATACTCACACGCTGATTTCTGTAGTAAAAGGTTTCACATTACAATTTGTGAAGCAAAAGAGCCCCTAAATTTGCATGTAATGTAAGGGGGAAAACTGTTTCATTTTCTTGCAATATAAGGCAATAAAAATAAAAAAAACAAGCTCATGGAAACAAAATCCAGCCCTGCTATTTAGAAAGTTAAAAGTAAAATCGACAGAAATCACTGCACTTCCTGTTGTGCACCAAACAGAGACACATGGTTATTTTCCTCCAACCTGCAGAAGAGAATTCCTTAATAAGTATTGGGAGTATGGTGGAAGGAGCTCTAACACCACTCATGGATGGGCTCCAAACAATTCATTTTTGACATTACCCCGGTGGGTGCTGACATTAACTCAGACAATGACAAAAACTGGCAGGCTTTTCCACACCAAACCCCTGTCATTCATATGAATGGGATCCATGCAGAGAATGTCCAGGACAGTCAGCAGGTGTTGGTTATTCAGAAATTGCAGCACACATCATTATAATTCCCTCATGCTGGCCCTCCACACCCACTGTGGTTTGGTACCTGCAATATGTTAGTCATGTCTCCTTCCTTTCTCTATCCTTCCCTACAAGTGTGATGTATTTAAATTCCTGTGCTTTATCCTTTACACTAAACGGGCACAGACAATACAATATATAGTATAGTAGCAATATAGAAGTACCTACATAGAAAAACATACAGTTGAACACTATGGATTGGCTTCTCTAGAGACCACACCTCAACATTATTGAAGCAATGTGTGATCAATTTAAAAGAGAATGAAACAAATAGCAGCCAACATCCAAAGCGCTCTAAATGTCCTTCAAGAAGCCTGAAGAGCTGTTCCTGAAGACTGCTTACAGAAATTATGAGAAAGCTTCCCTATAAGAGAGTTCAGGCTCTGTTGACGAATAAAGGTGGTCATACCAAACACAGACACAAGCTCTGTTCTTCCCCCAGTATACTGTATTCTCATCTATGTTTGGACATTTCAAGAAATCTCTGCACCTATTTATCCATTTTCCTGCCAAATGTAAAAAAAGCAAAGGGCGGCTTAAGACTTTTGCACAGTACTGCATGTGTGTGGGAGGTCCCAGAGCAGAGCATCACCGTGAAATTACTGCAACACCATTACAAACCTTTTAACTAAAGTGTTCCTCTGGAATTAAAAGTTGTACATTTGTCAAGACAACTCTTTGACAGTCTTTTGAGTCTGCCTTGGACTGCAGCACTTTGATTGTGTTGCCATGGTGACCGAACCAAGTCTCTGGGCAATTATGGGAACATTACCTTCATTACAGAGTGTGGGAGTATAGTCATAGTTGGTTGGGGTTCGTGAGGATATGAATCTGCCATTTATTTAATTTAAAATGAGGGATTGAGGGAAGCCTCATAAATCTGCTGGTGTGAGAGATTTACATTGTTCACTGCTGTTGAGACTTTTTAAAATTGTATGTAAGAGAAGAATTTTAATCCAATTATGGTTTATGGGGAGTTCTGCGGAGCACTGGGCTTGCTAAACGACACAGAAAACACATTTATGAGTTCAAGAAGATAAAACTTTCCTGCTACTCTTTGTCTTTCTTTTCTTTTTTTCCAACATTTGCAGCAAATTCCCTCTGAAATTTATGGGCCTGTTAGGGCTCCTTAATTTAAGCTGCAGCCAGTCCTTCTGGCCACACCACAGTGCCTGTGGAGGAGGCCATTACCATTCTGCACTGGGTTTAGAGATGACCCGGGTCACAGATGACATCAGAAATACTCATTTCCCTCCCTGAAGTCTTCCAAACTTTTGCACCGCAACGAGGTGGAGGAGCTGGCACAGACTCTTCCTCTGCTACCTTCATTTTAATCTCAGCTGAATTTCTGCTTCCAGAAGACATTTTTGATTTTAGATTTGCTGAAACTTTCCCAGCTTTAGCTTGTATTGTTTTGAAATTTTGAAACAATACGAAGCACTCTTGATATATAAGTATTAGATTTTGATTCTTTTATTGCAGCACTAAATTGAGGTTTGTGTTTTGTTCGATCGGTATCCTTCACGCAGCTTTAGAGAATAGACTGTTCACAAGACACACAGGGACACGTTTAATCTGCAGATTAAACTGCAGATTTAAACCCAAATTATCCTCCTGCCTGTGTGCTTCACTGCACATGTTTTGCTATGAGTACTTCCACTTACAGAAATCATATCCCAGGCTCTAACCCTTAACTTTACCCATCACGACTGGATGTGCATCCTCACCTTAAGCTGACCCTGAAAGGAGCAATTCAGCATTTTGTGGAATACACCTTTTTGGCATCTTTCCCAAAGTCAGATATAATCAGTGCTTGGCCAGCAGCAGTTAGCTTACCACACAGACTGGAAACAAGTTTTGATGTGCTGAGTAACTGGCTGTTTCTTATCTGAGTTGGGCTTATAAGAGATAAAGTGTAAAAGCTACAAGTGTTGGGGTTATGTGGCAGAATCTCAGTTGGCTGTCTGGCAACCTCATAGAGGTAGTAAGACTTGGAGGGCAAGGGAGTGGGGTAATGTCCGAAATCATTTCTTTTAGCGACAACAGTGGTTTACTCTAGTACTTGGTACCCTGAAGTTTAATAGACTATTTTTCATTAATACACTACTTTGTGCCTCAGTTCTTCCCTCGTTCTGCACATTTTGTTTTCTTTTGCAACACTTAAACTTTGCTATAAATAAACCAAATAGTTTTGTTTGAGACTAAACCCAGAAATTGTCTAATTAACACATTCCCTCTAAAAAAAAAAAAAAAAAGCAGCTACAAGATCCCTTAAAAAGAACAGACAGCAAACATGACACAGTTTAGGTTACATTAAAGGTGGGTTTCAAAGTGGCTTGCAGGTGAAGCAGTTTAAATAGTGCAGAAAAGCATTGTTGGCATCATCTTCCCTCTCAAGCCAACAAATTTTCACATTGTTACACTTTTGTTCAAGTGTGGCAGTTCAATGTAGTTAACAGTAATTTGCAGGCAAAGGTGCTCTGCTGGTGTCGTCACTATCACAGGATTTGTAACCGTAGAAACCAAGGTGATGTTAGAAACATTTGCCGTTTGCATTTTAACTGTTGATGTTAAACCCAAAGACGCATTTTGTGATTTTTTTATTCATCCTAATTCTAAAAAACCCCCTGTTTACTCACTCACTTTAATCTCTAAACTGAACCAAACAGAGACAAATTCATAAAAACGGAAGTAAAATGAAAGTTTAAGGTGGTTGAAGATCCGTGCGATTGTAACATCCACAACCCCGCCTCATACCGAACACAGACTTCTCCAAATTTTGTTTTTCCCTGAGTAAATATAAGTATGTGTTGAGCTTGGAGTAGATGTGACCCCAATTACAGTCCACCCCTTACCTCCTGTTCTGTAACAAGTGTAACACTGTGCTGAATCATACTTGCAAATGCTTAAGGGTCCCTTAGTTAAGAGGCAGGGTAGAAGTGCAGCAGCAATCTTTGGAACATCCTTACTATTCATTAATGAAAGCACAAACTTGAGATGGAAATCGATGCATTATAAAACTTCACTTTTTGGGGGAGAAATATAAAGCATAAAATGTACATGTTTCCACAGAAAAGCTGTTTATTCTGTACGAAAATAATGACATGAATTTTTATCTACAAGTGTCACAATGTGCAAACACAGGGAAACAGAAAAAATTGACTCTCTTTGGCTGAAACTTAACAAGGTCCAGAAGGAAACAAATATGAATACAGATTAGACTCAGGGAGTCGGTGGCCTGTACTATAAAATTAGTTCAACATAGTCACGGCATTTTTCCATTATCTGGATTCACTTACACTAACTTTGGCAATCAGGAAACGCAGTTAGATGAAGCCCATCATAATCTTGCCAACTTAACCCAGGGGTTTTTCCCTGTGTAGCATTGGCACCATATGACCAGTCACAATTATGAATAAGTGTACTGGCTGCAGAGCAGAGCTGATTTTACATAGAAAACTAGAACTCTACTGTGGGAAAATATAAATAGGTTAAACATGCAATACAGCCTGAAAGCAACACATCTCCTGACAATGCAGCAAAAAAACCCAAAACCCAAGCAATAAAATTGTGTCTGAGAAACTATAACTGATGCTCAGAGGCTAAAATATTGGGCCCAGAGGTCTGTGGCATCTTCCAGGGATCAATTAATTGATCAGTAGGCAGTATTTTCATACCCGTTGATCTCTAATCTCTAAACATAATGTCCTCTGGAGCAATAAGAAGTGATCCAGCTTCATAGTACATAAAACTGATGATTAACCCGAATATTACCTGGTTAAGATGAAATCCTGCTTCATACTACAGACCTCTGAATTCACAGAGGACATGTCAGAAAAAACTAGTGTGATAACTCAAATGGTAGCAAAAAGAAGGGACTTTGTGAACACGAAGGACTAATCGCTCTCAAAAAGCAGGCAGGAGAGGAACAGGGGAAGACAGAGAGGAAGCACAACTAACAGAGGACACAGAGAAAACAACCCTTAAGAGAGTGATACTTGGTGTGAGGTCAAGGGAACATTTGAGATCAATAATGTTTCCCTCTTTGACTTATGGTTATACACTTCCTATTTTATTATTGTAGTTATTTGTCTCTTGTATCTTGCATTTAATTTTACTTCGTCCTCGTGTCTCATTGTCTAGATTTTATTCACCTACTCCACATGGATCCTGGATCCACTCCCCTGATTGGCCCTCAGTGTATAACTAGTGTATAACTAGTCCTGTCTGTTTCCCTGCTCCTCCCCAGTGCTACGTGGTTTCAGTAAAGACTGGATGTAGGGGCTGGTTTGGAATTGAGCCAATGCAGTGCTTAAACAGCTCTTCGAAGAGGCAAGATAATATTGTCAGTGTAAAGGTTAAAAATAAATGGGTCCTCACAGAAGCAGAACACAAACATAGACACACATGGTCATGTGGCTCGTACCCCTCCCTTGCCCTACATGGCCCCTGTCATCACTCACCATTACATCATGCAATTAAAGTAGAACATAGGAACTTTGTCTGGGCTTATTTCCAAACACAGTGTAACTCAAAATTGATTTCCCCTTAATACAACCCCACACTGGCATAAAAACAGCCCGGTAGATTTTGCGATTAATGTGGCAGAACGGATTCTGCCACAGCACACTTGTTACAGATGCCGATAGAGCGCACACCCTTCCAAAAGAGATCAGCTGTAATGATCAAATGAGTCGCAGAAATGATGAATTGTGGGTAATTATGAGGTTACTGCTCGCGCATGCAGAGAACGCTTAATAGCAATTCACAGTTTATGAACACTTTATGAATATTAATTGTTTTGTTCATGAATCAGAGGTACAGTGTGTAGGTGAACGACTCCTTAACTGAGACTAATTTCTTGGAGGCAAAGAATTAAATAGGTTAATGGGCAGAGCCAAAGAAACGTGATTGGAAAAAGAACTTTTACAAACTTTCTCTTATCGCATGAGTCAGTCAGTAAATTACAGTTCAGTTCAGCAGGCTTCCTGCTGTGTTTAGTAGTAAAGAAAAAAGTAACGTCAGAGGAAATGATTACACTTTTATCAAACATTGCATTAAGTTTATATTAGGAGCTACAGTCACTCAGCAGGACCTTAGATTGAATGAGTGAGTCGATGAACACTTATCTATAATAATGACATGAGATTTGCCTGGATCTGTTTGATTCAGCACAGCAGTGGATTGATTGATTGATGCCATTGTAAGCTTGCAGTAATTAATTTAAACAGGGCAATGCAGCGCTTAGGAGGAACAAAAAGTAGTAAATGGATTTTTCAGGTTTACATTTTCACACTAGAAAGGCAAGAACATTAAAAGACAGGCACCTCTCGCAAAGACATCTTCTTATTCCTATCTATATCTATATCTAATTTCACTTAAAATTACCTTGTGTCTACACTGTAACTTATTTTGGTACAACCTCAAATGGTTGCCAGTACATCACAAATATACTTTTCTCTCTTTCTTTGATGAAATGTAATCAGTGTGTCCTCAACTCGGGTGTCTGACATCCCTCTCACTCACAGCAGTGATGATCACACCATAGTCCACTTCATTGTTGCCACATTACCACTTTGTTATTAGATTTAGCAGCTTAAAATGGCTCATTTTTCTCTCCATCTGCTCTGTTTAGTGAGTGAGAGGGAAGCTATTATGATCAGTGTTTTTCAGTTGCTTTGGAGTTTATTTTGGATCCACGTTTATTATTGAGGGTTTTCTCTTTGATTTTGCAGTGTTTCTAGTGCTCAGAGTTTTGATTATACCTTAATTTCATTATTATTCTAATCATTTTTGAACATGCATGCTTAGATTGCTTTATAGTCTTAATATTTGGGGTCCTCCTGATACTCTTCTTTCCATAAAAACATCCATGTTAGGTGAACTGGTGGTTGGCCATGGATGTAAAGTGGATTTGTTTTTGAATTTACGGTCTGTCTGGGTTGTTTTGATTACTTTCACCTGTGTTTCATTCTCCTCCTGTTTCTCACTTCCTATCCTCCCTCAGTGTATAAATAGTCCTGTCCCTCTCGTTGTATTCCCAGTGCTGCAGTCTCGTTTTTTTTAAAAGTGTTGTATATTTTCACATGCACTTTTTTAGTAGGCAGGATTTGTCTTCACTTTTCATGCACACGTAAACACTGTTTAAGTCACTGAAACTCCTTTTACAGCGATGATTTTGAATTTCTGCTTTGCAGGCAAGGAAAACTGCAATTTTTGTCTTGCAATGTCAAAGATTTGCACCCTTCTCCTTTTCTGATGTCAGACTGTGCACAGTGTTAGTGTCTGTAGCCTTCTGATTGGGTAACATTTCTATGCAGTTAAGGTTATATCACTACCTCTTACAATCACAAACAAGTTTAGAACTACTTGTTGTTTTGTTGACATCTCAAAATAGTGAAAATCTACAGAAAATATATTTTCACTCTCCGGAGTAAGGCCACCGTCACACTAAACGCAGACCCACTGCAGGTTTATCTCCATGTGATTCTAGGGTAGATACATAAAGCTGCATTGTAATGAAGTGAGACAGCACTTACTGATACAAACAGCACAAGGACAAAGCATCTCACAGCTCATATAATGCAGCAGTAGACGGTGCAAGACGCCCACTGGGGATGGTTCTTTGGCCAGTTCTCACTTATTAGGATGGCTGACTGAGCATGCAGACACCCTGAGGGAAGAGGATGTTGAGATGGTGGGTGGTGCTGATGGAAGGAGCCACTTTAGTATTCCTCAGGATAGTTTTGTCTACTTGAGCAGGGTCGGGGACAATGTACTGTATGTGTGCACTTCCTTGTTTTAGCTTTGCATTGTGTTTGGGGTCATCTGGCAGTTGACCTCTGCTTTTTGGAAGAGGTTAAAAGCGAAGAAACACAAACTGTAAATGTTGGAAGGATGCTTTTTGATGATAAAGGTTATAGAGGGGGGTGTTTAGAGAGGATGGTTTCTATAGAGCAGTTGCTGCAGGAAGGTCACCATATACTGCTGATATTTATTTATTTTTAGCTTTTTATTTCTTATGTTTTCTGCTGTTTACTTCTGTTGAAGTGCTCTCAATAGAACACCTACCCATGTGCCAGAAAGTTGATTCTTTTCACCTGAACACTACAGAATCAACTTTCTAGGATTTCCTTACCTGGATGATTGAGCATGCATCAAGACACCTACCCATGCGGATTTTCATTCCACGGAGTTACCTACTTATTTGCATGAGCTTGAGCTCTAGGCCTTTTTTCTAAGTGTCTAGATCAATGCAGTGAATCTCTAATCTCCCAGGAAATATGTTTCAACTAGCTGTTTCTGATTGGAAATAAAGAGAGATTCAGCAACTTCATAGCTTATTCGGTGCTTCAGAAACACATTTTACTTTTGGCTTTTGTAATATTATGAAGGTGTTGCTTCTCAGTGGTTGTGAGGCTGTAGGAGAGGGAGAACACTGGTCAGTCCTCCGTCACTGCCAAGTGGTTCACCCACTCAGCGTCCAGTAAACTTTCCTAGTACCACGTTTTACTTTTCCACCAAAATATATTTAGATTAGAGGATTTGCAAGAAATGTGATACTAACATCTATTTTCCAGGGACCGTTTCTGCTGTCTTCCACTCATTTGGGTTTTGCACATAGACTGTAGATAAAAGATGGCTAAAGCCAGCATGATGTCACTCATGTGACGAGTTACCAACTTATTTGACTAGTGACGTGCAGAAAAATGCATTTTTAAGGCACTTCTAAATTCTATTTTCAGACCTGGAGGCTACATCAATTCTTTAGATACAGTGTAATCCTCTACACCAGTATGTAGTTGCTATGGTGATAATCATTCATACCACAGTTATATACTGCCTGCAGTAGTGTTCTAATCAAAAGGTGCTAATTAAACATACACACCTTGGTTTGACCACATAGCACTGATTGCATTTTTAGCTTGTGTAAATGATATGCACTTACTTTAAACTAAACAAGCGAATGATTTCAGGTGTCTAGTGGGTAACGCAATCAAAAGACTCATGTCAGTCTGGGAAGATTAGATTAGGATTGGTTATGCAACATGTGATGCCAAAATAATTAATGGATTCTACTGACCTGACAATAGTGAAGCTGAAGCTGTAAGTAAACATCTTCTGCAACACAGATTTCTTTTCAGATATTTTTTGTAATTTAGTACGTTGCAATATTGAGGCTAAATTCTAATGGAAAGTCAATAAACAGATAATGACAAGTCTGGATGAAATAATGACAAACGTGCTGTTAATCATCCTGTCCTCACAGTCAGCAATATGTGGACCGTTATTGACCCAACAGCCGTTGTTGCACATACTGTCAGCGATCAATGTCCCATGTGAGTAAGTGTGAAATTACTACCTTTGGGCAACTGGCAATGATTGCACGTGTCCGCTGAAACAACAAAGAGCAGATCTGCTTCTGAGCTAGACAGAGACATGGCCGTTCGTTTAGAAAAAAGAGATGGTTGTTTCTATAGTTCATGTACAGGTATAGAGAAAACCTTTGTATCAGGCAAATGATAAATAAGCACAGATAACTCATATTACACACATACAAAAATATAAACCCGATTAATTACCAAGAAGCCAATCTTTAAATTATAATCACATAACTCAGGATCAAGGGAATACCCCCAAAAGTTGATTATGTTCACTGTCATTGCTCAGTGACAAAAACACTTATTAGCCCCTGAAACGAGGTCCAGGTAGTGGTTACAGGAAGAGGGCAGTAGATAGTCTTGTTCTAACTGCTTCAGACAAAGCTAATGACCGGACCTCATACGGAAAGATCATCCCTGAATCGAGGAGGGGGCCTAAGGGTACATCTTTCACTATCTTGCAATACTGTGATTTAATCCATTCCAGAATTACAAAGACTGGTCAGAATCAGAGAAAATATTCAGTAATTGGCAGTTCTCTGGGTGAAAATGCCTCGGCCATACTGCTTTGAGACGATAGATAAAGCAACAGTAACTCAAATAACCACGTGTTACAACCAAGACCCCACCAGGGGCCACTCATATCAGCTAGAAACAGAAAAGTGAGGCTGCAGTTCACATAGGCTAAACAAAATTAGACAATAGAGGACTGTAACAATCTTCTGAGTCTACTGAGTTCTACTGTGAAATTTGAATGGTGTAATGGGGTCGTATGTTTTCTTGGAAATTTTGGGCCCCTTTAGTACAAACTCAGTATTAAATGCCACAGTCTACCTGAGTAATGCCGCTCACCATGTCCATCCCTTTACGACCAGTTTAGCCATTCTTTTTTAGTATTTAGTATTTAGTATTTAGTATTTATTTATTTATTGTCATTGTCAAGAACAATGAAATTGCGTTTGGGGCTTCCATACAACCCAAAAAAAAGAAGAAAATAATAAATACCCCTTAAAACCCAAGTGTACATATTTAACCCAGTGTGACTCCAATGCAATAAGACAATCCTTAGCAATAATGTTCGTAGAAATTCAGACAAAGACCTGAGAAACATGACAAAATACAACAATGCAACCCATTCAATATTATTGTACTGTGAGATATGATATCAGATATGATAGTTATCTATTTAAGAAAGAGGGGGGGGGGCAGGAGGGGGAAGAGAATAAGGATATGATGCACCAATGCAGACCAGTTCATTGCTATTAAGAAGTTGGATATGGTTATTGTCCGTGAGAGGGGGGCAGAGAGTTCAGGAGCCTCACAGCCTGTGGATACAGGCTGTTGGCCAGTCTGGATGTTCTGGCCTGTATAGACCTGTACCTTCTCCCTGAGGGCAGCAGATGGAAAAGGTGGCGCGCAGGGTGATGTTGGTCCCGCAGGATACTGTGCACCCTCCTCAGACAGCGAGTGGGGAAGATATTACTGATCTCTGGCAGACTTGTTCCAATAATTCTGCCAGCTTCTTTCACCACCCGCTGGAGTGCTTGCTGATCGGCCTTGGTGCAGCTGGGGAACCACACTAGAAATCCATACGTCAGAACGCTGCTGATGGCACAGTTGTAGAAGTTCAACATCAGAGATCTGGGAATGTGTGCACTCCGCAGTCTCCTCAGGTAGTAGAGGCGCTGTTGGGCCTTCCGTACAACTGAGGTGATATGGTTGCCCCAGGACAGGTCCTCGGTCACAGTTACCCCCAAGAATTTAAAACTGCTCACCCTCTCCACCGCCTCACTGCCAATGAAGAGAGGCAGATGGTTGTTATGGCCCCTCTTCCGGAAATCTACAATGATCCCCTTGGTCTTTTTGGTGTTTAAGACCAAGTTATTGTCGTGGCACCATGACTCTAGTTGTTGCACCTCTGTCCTATAGTTTGTCTCATCATTGTTGGATATAAGTCCGAGCACTGTAGTGTCATCTGCAAACTTAACAATGAGATTGGACGCGCAGGAGGAAATACAGTCATGGGTGAAGAGAGTGTATAGCAGAGGGCTCAGAACACACCCCTGAGGGGCACCGGTGTTGACCACAAGGGTGGAAGAGGTGTTCTTACCCACTCTGACACTCTGTCTACGGTTAGTGAGGAAGTCCACAATCCAGTTGCACAGAGAGGAGTTAAGTCCCAGTTGGTGGAGTTTGGGACGGAGTTTGTATGGCCGGATGGTATTAAAAGCCGAGCTGTAGTCTACAAAGAGGAGCCGTGCATAGGTGTTCCTGTGTTCCAAGTGCTTCAGTAATGTGTTACACACTGTGGCGATCGCATCCTCGGTTGACCGGTTCTCCCTGTATGCAAACTGGTGCGAGTCCAGGGATGGTGGAAAAGCAGCTCTGATGTGTTTAATGACCAGTCTCTCCAGGCATTTGGCGGGAATGGGGGTGAGTGCCACAGGTCTGAAATCGTTCAGACATGTGACATTTGACTGTTTTGGGATGGGAACGATGGTTGCTGCTTTGAAACAGGATGGTACCAGTGAACAGGACAACGAGGTGTTATATATAGAGGTGAAGACGTCCGCCAGGTCCGCAGCACAGTCTTTTAGCACCCGGCCCAGCACTCCATCCGGCCCGGCCGCCTTCCTGGTGTTAATGCTCCGGAACACACGCCTTTTATTAAGTTCAAGCGGGATAGCACACCATGTCAGGTCAAATGGAACCCCAAATGGAGCAGATGCAGAAGACCATCTCTGAACACACAAAACATGGGCTACAGCAGCAGAAGACCACACCGGGTACTATTCACATCAGCTACAACTGGGAAACAAAGTCTACTCAGCATCACCAAAATAGGACAATAGAACATAGAAATGTAGCCTGCTCTGACAAACTGAGCATTGTTTAAATACCACAGCCTACCTCAGTATTGTTGCTGTTCATGTCCATCCATTTGTGACCACAGTGCACTAATTTCCTGATTGCTGCTTCCAGCAGGATAACAAGACTTGCCACAAAGCTGAAGTCAACTCAAAATGGTTTCGTGACCATAATGAGTTCAGTGGACTCAAATGGGTGTTACAGTCACCACATCTCAATCCAATAGCAGCGGTGAATGTACTGTTCCACATTACAGATGTGCAAGTGATAAATCTGCAGCAACTGTGTGATGCTATCATGTCAGTATGGACTAAAATCTCAAAGGAACATTTCCAGCAGCTTATTGAATCCACACTACAAAAAATTCAGTCAGCTCTGAAGGAAAAAGAGGATCCACTCTAGTACTAGCAAGGTGTACATAATGAAATATCCAGTGGCTGATAGATTAATGGTGAGAAGCATTTAATAAAAAACATCATCATGGTACATATAATTAAGCAGTTGGGGCCATAATTGACCCTAATTATCACTGCCTCCATATGTCATGAATAGCAGAGTTGATTAGTT
This sequence comes from Aulonocara sp. 'chitande type north' Nkhata Bay, assembly GCF_057382095.1. Classification (NCBI taxonomy): domain Eukaryota; kingdom Metazoa; phylum Chordata; class Actinopteri; order Cichliformes; family Cichlidae; genus Aulonocara; species Aulonocara sp. 'chitande type north' Nkhata Bay. Next base: position 25,469,680 of record NC_141360.1, on the reverse strand, counting down.
CAGTTAACTCACCAGGGCTGGCTTGTCGTTCTTCATTTACCCAATTTTGTTTTTTTAAAAAGTAAGACAAAATTCATTCAAATGTACTGATGCAGGCCAAAACCACCAACTCTTTCTCTACCCATATATTTTTATCGAGAGCCACTGGTGCTTCAGTGTGCTTTGGAAAAGACTAAATTTACAATATTGATTTCACCTGTATTGCCCTCCTAGAAATACATCGATATTTAATGTTTATTCCTCAAGCTATCTCTCACATTAAAACAAAAAGCTCCACATTTTACATAAAATATGCAGGAAATTCAGAAAGAAGTAGCAAAAAAGCACAAAATTGCAGGATTAAGCTCCCTAACTGTAAGCATTTTTTCTTTTAACTAATCAGTTCCTTTGGCCCTAAAATGAGAAACACATTGAGGGCAGATGAACTGTCAAACGAATTATATTAAGGTCACACAATATGTAAATCTCACAAGTAAAGCTAATGTGGAAGTAAATCTGCATTCTTTCTGGTGGCCAGCAGGGGGCTACTCTTTTGTTTTCAAGAAGGAGAGTCACTCCAGTTGTGTTAAACAAATGTAACTGGATTTATGACCTGAGTAAACATTTTTCTGATGGGCTTATTGTCATTTGTTAGTTTAAAGTCTTATTTAATTCAACCTGATCACCATTTTTCAAATTGACTATTTAAGTATAAACTGGAAGATAAAGTTAACTTGTTCTCACTGACAAATCACTACTATATGAGCATTCTCAGTTTTTACAATGAAATCCACCACTCACATCTGGTGCCAAAAGTTAAGATGCCTACTGGCAAAAACGGTCAATTTGAAGCTCCAGAAAGCGTCTTCACAAACCAGTGGGTGACATGAATGTTTATATCCATCTTTTATATACAGTCTTGGAGGCTATAGTCATAAATGGTGTATGAACATTTGTTTGGTATAATCACAGCTTCTACTGAATATCATAGTGGATGCTTGCCATCTTGCTTGCATGCCTTTTTTATGTTTACACCTTCCTTTTTTTGCCTCATTATTCAAAACTTTTAACCTTTTTATAATGTGAACATGCGCTTTAAAAAAAAGGAGTATATATGACAGAAAATATGAACAAAATCAACAAATATTCCAAAATAGGCCCATAATCAGTCACTTTAAGCTGTTTAGACTCCACTTTTTAACTATTTATGACTTTTTCCTAGAGTAACCAGTCCGGCGCTTCTGGTATTCAAGTTTTAATTTTCTAACTTGGCAGTCGATCAAGCTTACTCTCAGTCAGAGCTCACTGAAGCGAGAGTCGACTTCAAAATACAGGACTGTTCTGGATCCTGTATCCATGATGCCACAGCCGGCCTCATTCTGAAGCAGCGGCCTTTCATCTCTGGTGAACTCCACCTAACAAGCTCATTTACAGTGGCCACAGCTACAGCAGTGTGGGCTCAGGTTGTAGGGAGACTGTTTTTACCTCAGTGAGCTTCATATTTCATCACAGCTGAAGTAAGCAGGACGAAAGCTGTGGCTCAGGTGGGGATTTGATTGTTGTTATTTTCCTCTAATAAAACCTCCTTTTTTTTAAAAGAAACATTGTATGTGGCTACTTGGGTGAGTTCAGCTAATTAACAAAACACTTTTCTTTTTCTTTATTTTTACCCTTAATACATATTTTCTCATTTGTATTTTTTATTGCCTTGGTCTTGCACGATAAATCTCAGGGGATGCAATTAACTGGCTAAAGCGAACAGTAAAAATACTATTCTGAATCACAAAGTTGCAAACTTGAGACCATAACAAGAGGCTGTAAATATGCTTTGCTGTGTTTTTTTTATGTGTGCATGAGTATAACAGTGATTCTCATTGTAGATTTTATGTTTAATATTTTTCTTTTGTGGATCATTGTTCCAAATTCCTAAACCCTTGGCTGACAGCTTCCGTACTACGGTGATAATAAAAGCAACGGATCTTCAGGATTTGTACAGTCATAAAAATACACAGTAGGGGCCCTTTGGTGTCAGTATCCTCAACCACTGGTCACAGTAGTGGACGTGGTTTTGGATTCTGGTTTTGTTGGAGCAGCACGTTTGTTCCAATCCTCACACAGGGCCAGAAGCTGTGGGTATTGACCAACAGAAACAGGCTTCCTCTCACTCGTAGAGTCAGGAGCTGAGTCATTCAGTAGAGGATCAGAGTAGAGCATCAAAAGGATTTGAGGCAGTTCAAGCATCTGGCTTAGGATGGCTTGGGAAAACCTCGGTATCCCTGGAAAAGCTGGAGTGAGTGAGAAAAGAGAAAGGTCTTAGACCGCTGCCTCTGGTGTTGAATTGCTGTTGTTTTCCTAGTTTTATTTTGAAATCTGTTACTTTTTACCTGCCGTGCATCAGTTTAGTAACACCTGAGTTAAGTTACAGTTCTTTGCAGATTCCCTTTGACCATTTGTGTGTCTACTGTTAGCATTCCAGTGATCTTGTGTATTCCTTGTGTTTTAAACGCTAGTCTTATATTTGCCATGTTGTCCTAGTTTCTAGTTTTCACTGCATATTATTTCCTTGTTCCTCATTATTTCCCTCATATATGATCTGAACTTCTGAATGCTACTTGCTCATGTTTTTTTTCTCCAAACTTGCTGACCTTTCATTTAGTGACCACCATCTGGAAAAAAAAACTGTAAACATTTGGATTTTTATGTGCCAACAAACAAACAGTTTCATTGACTGGCTCCAGATTCAAGCTCTGGTAATGTGTTCTATTGATGTTTTCATCATAAAGGTTCATGAACAGTGACTGAAAGAATAAGATTATAGATACAGGCTGTTGACACGAGCTGACATGGGGACAAGTTTACATGGGCATCTCTGAATAGACTGCTTTCTCCACAACCCGCACACATAGCAAACAGATGGATGCCATATCTGGTGTTTACTGTCTCATGGTGTTTCACTCCTCTTGTTTAAGAACTGGATGGAGAGAGCTAATGGTGTGTGGGGTCAGGCGAGTTGATGGGGGCTTAAGTTGCTGGTTTGTCTGTTTAGAAGAATGTTTTTCCCCCTTTGCTTCATGTGGTTTGGGTTAAAGTGCTCTACACTCCTGTTAGCAAATGACACTAGAGGGTACCAAGTGTGGCTAAAGAATCCTGAACAAGAACCCGTATGTGACGATTTGGGAGTGAGGCTCATCTCACAATTTCCACGATTCGGTGTTTCATAATTTTTGCGCTTAGTGACGGTTTAAATTCATTCAAATGTAGAGCGCATGTCTTTTTCCACCACTGCTGATCAGCATAAATCTAATACAGCCTCGTCATATCAGTGTCCTTATCCAAACAGAAAGCTGCTGGCCTTGTGACTGCTGGAGCCAGTGCTCAGTTGAAGAGTGGAGGTTGTCTGAAGGTATTTATACAGTTTGGGGGGGGCGCTGCCAAATTCACTCATCGGGAGCTGGTATAAATCATTTTGTCAGCTTGTATGGTGTGGTAAGGTCAGGCTGTCGTTGTTTTGGTCTTAAAAAAGACATAACTGCACACAGAAAGCCGTGGGGGACACACAGACACACTACCTACAGTACAGAGGAGGTTTCTCTGGAAGCCATACTGGTGCTTATCTCACTCACAGGGGCAGCACACTTGTAATAGCCCTGGGTTCTAATGATGAGGATGACAAATTCAGTACTGTATTGTGGCTCACAGTTTGCAATTTGTCATAAATTACTCATGTTCTGATTAAAAATAAAAGAAAAAAAAAAACAGTCACAGGAGAGATGGGTAGGAAAGAACTCAGATAGCTCCCAGGCTAGATCCGCCCTGTGGAAGTTACATTTACATGAGAAGCATCCAAAAGAAACAAAGCAGTGGTGCATACGTGTTAAATCAGCAGCCAGATCAGAACCATGTCATTTATGAAAAGTAATCTGAGACTGGGCTGAGCAAACTCCATCTTAAAAGATGTGAACAGCCAGGCCAACAGTAAAGATTTAGATGGTGCAGGGTTTATTTATTCATGGACAAAAAGGTTTTAGGAACTAAACTAATGAAGTGGTCAGTAAGTGTATGTATATTGACCTACAGTATGTACTCACCCATGAAAATACTGTAAATGAGAATATGTATTTAAACTGTGTTTGAGTGAGGTGTTTTGTATTTCATGAATTCCATTTAAATGTGGATATTTTGGAAAAATACAGCAAAAAAAAAAAAAAGTCAACTAGGAACATTTTCTCATAAAGTTGATGAATTGTACTGCTGGCCTATCTTTCCCCTATAATATCTCTGCTTCTGCAAGTATATAAAGGTAATGTCTTGGCAACAGAGTTGGCTGTTGATTTGAAGCAAACAAAAAGAGAAAATTGACAGACTCGCAGCACGAGAAGAAGACTGGTGTATTCAAATGGCTTCCTGTGGTTTTTTTTATTGCTCTACGTAGAAAACACATCAGAGAGTTTCTTTGTTGACAAGCGTGTTTTGGATTTTGTGGTTAGATGTTGTCTGTGGAGATGTTATATCTTCCTGTTTCTATTTTAACTGCATAATGTACACTTTTGACCAATTTTCTTGAGACCCAGAACCCAACCAGGAATACCAAGGTCCACGTTCTGGGTCTTTAATCCAGTATTTTATATTTTTTTCTAACTTCTACTGATTATCGATTATCTTCAGTTTGATTCTTAGTTTATTTATTGTGTTTCCAGCTTTGTGCTTTTGTTCTATTTACTATCATTTGTGTTCCTCGTGTATCCATCTCCATCAGTGACGTTCCCTTGTTTAGTTCTTCCAGTTTTATTCTGTTAGTTTCCTGTCGTGTACAATAGTTTAGCTTGATTTTCACTTTTAATTGTTTAATTTTACGTGTGCATTTTGGGTCTTCATTCCTGATCTAACTTGACAATGTTAGGCTTCCTTTTTCCAATTTTTGCCACAACCATGCTGGCCACACCTCCAACTAGCTACCCAATTAGCTGTCCTGAGTGGATGGGTCCATTGTATTTACCTTGAGAGAGAAACGAGAACGTTTCATTCAAATAAAATGTATTTCTCCATGAGATTTAGTTTACTTGGACGTGGTCACCCCAGGACCGAGGTTATGCCAGGTTATTTCTTAACTTCCACAGTACTACAGTGAAAGTACAGCGAGATATTAACTGAGTCTGATTTTAGGCTTTACAGCAACTGCTTTTTTAATCTCTCTTAAATTATGTGAGCAAAAGTTTAAGCTTGCAAAGAGAATTATTAAACTTCTGATAAATGCTTCAGTTGATTTGGGACAAGTGGTAATAGTAAAGGTAAAGATTCATGAATATGAAAGTGGTTTTTAATATGTTCAGGCTTTTATAATATTCCTTCTTTTCCTTTTAATGATTGTCTGTCAATTTTAAAACTTTACTCCAGTTTTACTGACTCAGCACACACTACCTCGAGCAGTTCTCATACAGAAGACTCTCCAAGTCTTACTTTAAAAAAAAAAAGTCTTCTCTGGATCTCATCCATCTAAATGGAAAAGAAGTGTGGAAAAGAGGCAGCTGACAGATCTGTCCATTCTGCCCTTCCACTTTCTTTTTGGTCCACTTTCTATTAAACAGGAGATCGAAGAGAATATTTTACACCTTGCTGGCTCAATAGAGATGGGACAAGCTCTCTGGACAGGTGAGACCTTCTGATTCCTAACTCTACATTGTTCAGCCAACCTCCTAAATCATACCGCCTACAAGCAAATGTTTGACCTTCAGCTGATTTATTAAGGTGCTTCCTTACTGTTTCCATTTGTACCTAGTATTCAAGCCTCCGCTCAGGCCTGCCTTCTTGGGTACTTTCCGGATCTGCAGGGAGTCGAGTAAATGTCTTTTTTTTCTCCTGCGAGATAATTGGACATGGGAACATAGCAGGGGGATTTTCTATATGCTTCACTCTGGCAGTCTGACATCCAGGTTAACGTCTGTTCACATCGGAGCTGCTGCTGCTGCACCAGGAAAGTCTGAGTTTGACATGGACAATCTGACACATCTGGTGATTGTGCTCTCCTTACCCTTTTCAGTCAGATTACTCATTAAAATTCAGCGCTGATAAATATTGAAAAGGTGAACGGATAAACATCTCTTTGGGATGTTTTTTTTCCGCAGTTCATCTGATGGTCAAACACTTGACAGTGCTGCAGAGCTTATGTTATGTTTCAAGCACTTCTTTGACATTTACAGCGAGTCCTAAGGTAGGTATTGATAAAAATAAGACTTGTGTTAAGCCCCTGGAGTTCCTTTTAAAGTCCCTTAATTTGTTTATGTGTGAAAGGAGGCACAAAATCATGCTGAAGTAATTTGAGGACCATTAAGGCCCTCTAGGGTGATTCTAAGGGTAGTACAAATCCATCATTTGAGTACTGCAGGGATTTTTATAGGTAAGCCCAGATGTTAGCATTGCCTTGATAACCTTTAAGAGAAAAAGCATAGTTTATTTTATTATTTTTAAATTTTAGTTATAAACACAATTTTTCTGTTTTTTAAATGTACCGTTATATGACTTCATATGACTTCAGATTTACTGGGTTGGTTCCGCCTTTTGCCTTCAGAGCTGCCTTGATTCTTCTTGGCAATGATTCAAAGCTCCGGAGCTGTGACACGGGCAATATTATATCTATGGTAGAGCCCTCTGTTTTGGTCTCTTCATTAACTCAAAGGTCAGATCAGTCATGACAGGGAGCTTGCATTGATTTACTTCACTCTTGCAAGCTGTAGCCAACTACCATTCAGTCATATGTAAATCCTTTTATTGCGAGATTTTAAAAAGGGATGAAGAATCAAGGATTCATGCGTTTAATTCTGATCTTACTGACTGACCTATAATGCTTCAGCTGAGTGTTTTTGTGTGTTTATTAAATGGCTGTAAAAGTAATCCCACTACTAGACTGTTCAACAGGACCCAATAATTAATATTGCAATGTTATCAGTGGTGAAAAAAGAGAGTTATGTATATTATTGCTAAATGTAGTCCTAAGAATTACCTTCATTATTCAGTAATATATATGTGTGTTGGGCAGCAGTCAAGGATGGAGACTCTGGCTGTCCAATCCCCGGCTATTGAGTACGGCTGTTGGGACGTGGAAGGTCACCTCTCTGGGGGGAACGAGCCAGAGCTAGTGCACAAGGTTGTGTTACCAGCTAGATATAGTCGGGCTCCTCAATGCACAGCTTGGGCTCTGGGACCAGTCTTCTGAAGAGGGGCAGGACTCTGTTCCACTGTTGGAGGTGCCCTCTGTGAGAGAGGTGGATATTCTTGTATCCCTTCAGGTTGCTGCCAGTATGTTTGGGTTTTTGCCAGTGGATGAGAGGCTTCCTGTCCTGAGCCTTTGGGTCAGAGAATAGTTTCTCACTATCATTTGCGCTTACCTGTCGAGCAATAGTTCAGACTACCAAACCTTCTGGGTGTCACTGGGTGACTGAGTTGACAATGTAAATCAGTGTGGAAACGTGTATATGGATATTCTGCATATATCGTCTCATTTTGCAGAGCCAATTTGTAAAATGGATGTGAAAGAGCTTAGACTAGAGACCGATATCTATTTCCACTTACACCTTCTGTGCTCGTGCTGTGCTACGCCACACACCCACAGGACTGCAGCTTTTACTACGCATTAACACGCAGCTGGAGTGGACAGAGGTCATTACTCGCCACAGTAGCCTCAATCATGATGGCCTATTACTAGCCAAACTCAGCATCAACCTCGGCCTGTAAAACTACAGAAATCACTTCACAATTATAAGGCTGTAAAGTTAACACCTTAAATAAAGAATCACGCGAGTCTCTGTGCTGCCAGCTCCTCATCTTGGGTCATTACAACATATTTCGTAAGAGTGGTCATGAAAAGAGTAGAATTTATAACCGTACAGCTTCTGATGACTGTCATAGAAAAGTTATTCAAGGGCAATTTTGACTGAGCGATTCGTGATCTGAGGGTTGATTTTGTTGAACTCTGCTGTCCTTCATGTTGTGTCAGAACATTTTTAATCATTTCCTTTCTGGCTTCTCTGTAAACCAGTGTGGAAAAAATTTAACTTTTTGCCCTTTCTAAAACTCTGTTTCCTCATCTTGGTTTCAAAATGCAAAATTGGTAATTGTCAGAGCTATTTAAAATGCGACCACTCTGCACACTGGCATACCACCTGGGTAGCTACATTGTGATGTAGTTCCTTCTAAGTTCAAGTCTTTGTAATGTGGTGATATTTTATCCCCTAATTATATTCATCAGAATAATGATTTTACTCCAAAGGTGTCAGTACAAGGAGTGTTAGTGAACCTTGACGGTGTGTCTTTCTCTGTAGCACATTTTTCTCCTGTACTCCCCCACATCCTCTGACCAGCTGATTGACAGGCAGGCTTTCTTTTATTTCAGTGGGTGGCGAGTTACATAAGGGAGAGGACTGATGGAGGGATGATTGCCCTCTGTGATGTTTCTCCCAAACAGCCCTCCATACAGCCTTGGACATCTAAGAGCTGCCAGTAATCCGTTTTAGCTGCGGCGTAGTAACACGAGATTGTTTTTAACTCCTTGGAATATGTCAAGGTCACAGTAGCGCTCCAGTGACAAACTTGCTATTAAATCGAATACATTTTTTGACTGGTTGCTTCATTTTCTCTTTCTTAAAGAAACCTAATTTTAATGCACCATATAAACAAGGAGTTAACTCACTCTGATTTAAAATGATGTCCCCTCAGGCGTGTAGAAAATTTTCCATATCACTTGGGTTGGCTGGAGTACATATTTTGTTGTCTTGGACTCAAATCAGACTACTTTTGGACAACAACACTGACAATTAATTGCAAATATATTTTCCAATTAATTATGATCCAGATAGTAGAAACACAGGGCTGTGTTGATAAAATAGGAGGCCCTAGGGCAGAAATTACAAGGGGGGACCCATCGAGTGTGCTCATGAACCCAAACTAAGCATAGGTGACTGGAATGCAGTATTTAAGCAAAAAATTTAATAAAAAGTCTTAAAGTGAGACAGTGCAGTATTTGAAAAAACAAAACAAAACAATAAATAGATCTATACATAAAATATATAAAGATAAACATGGAGGTTGCTTCTGGGGCTAAAAAAGTAAGGCCAATGTAAAAGTGCCTTGAAGCTGTATTCTTCCTAATGACCAGCAGGGGGCGACTTCTGTGGTTCCCCCATTTTTCACTGTAATTATACCTTTTATTAAACACTTTCTTGAAGAGTTTGTCTCAGTCTTTAGTTTCAAGTTTTAATTGGTATAACAGGGTGTTGATTTTGCTAATGATGCTAATGCTGTTCCCATTTAGACTAAAGTAAATAATAAAACATGGTTTAGAGATTGGCGAAGAGTGACAAATCCCCACCATATGAGTTTGCAGTGTCCCTCAGTTTTTCATTCAGGTGCACCCCTCACTTGTAAAATGCGAAACTTATGACATCGTGTTGCCGTCTATCTTTTAATTACAGTCTTTAGTCCAGACTTACTTGCTTAACAGAGTTTAGCTGTTGTGTTACTTACATTTCTTTTAATATTGTTATTTTAGAAAGAAACAGTTCCTGTTATGAGCGGCTGTGTGCAGACAGGAACAGGACCCAAGGTGCAGACTCCGGAGACAGATGTGAACTCAAAACAGCTTTAATGTTAAACTCAAATATAAGATAACTGGGAAAAATCAAAATAAACTTACACCAGACGACTGACCAAACACACAGCTAGGTAAACAGTAGATCACAACACAGACACAAAGAAACACAGGGCTTAAATATACAGAGGGAGCAATCAGGGAATGGGTAACACACTGAGATAAGACAGAGACCTTCAAAGTAAAACAGGAAACACAAAACACAGACTGAATAAAAGACACAGACTCACATGCAGGCACTACAGAGGGAACAGAGACGTGGGACCAGGGCAGACACAGACACTGACTGGACACGGGGATATAGCCGACAGGGGAGACAGCAACTAAGGATAACACAGAGACATAAACCAAAAGACAGAACTCTAACAAAGAAACCAAAGACTAGAAATTATAAATAATAATAAACTCAAAAACCCTGGGTCGACGACCCAGGCATCCTAACAGTTCCAAGGTAAAAAAAAATAAAAAATAAAAAAAATTAAAAAAAATAAAAAAATGTTTGTATTATGTTGTAATTACCACCCATGGCCAGAGTGGCTGCTGTTGTTAAGTCATTTTCAGCCATAAATTGGACAATTAAAAACATATAATTTATTCATGACAGCTTAAACACAAATCAAAATAACTGAACTGATTAAAAGTTGATTGTTTTTACATTCCTGGCTAAAAATGTCTTGGGGAATCCAGTGCAGTTCCATAGATCCATGCGCACTTCATGACATCACAGCAGAAAAATCCCAAAGTGTACAACACTAAAAATGGACTGCAGTAGGAAACTCTTGGAATTATCCTCCAAGCATTTTTAGAAATCATTACAGCTGAAATTAGAAAAGTGGAACAATTCATCAGCACGGTCCGGGCGTTTCTTTGTTCACGTTATAAACGGTAATAGTTTGCTCAAGGGGCCTTGAAAAGAAAACCGAGTCATCCATCAGACGTTAATGCAACAGATAATTACCAGCAGGTCACATGTGTGCCATCCGGTTGGTACAGACCCAGAGCAAATAAATTAACACCCAAGCTAGTGTGTTATGCAAGAAGACATATTTTTAAGTTTCTTATTGATACCAGAAGATTCAGGCCCGTCATATGAGTTGCATTGATCATCTGCTGTTTGTCTGTGTGTATTCTCAGCTGGCTTTTAAGAGTGTAATCCTTGCTAACATAATTATCTCTCTCTTTCTTTCCATGCTACTGGACCTGATCTCCCCGCCGTCCGCTACAGGTAAGCTCTTTGTGTTTCACTAACTTCGTAGTGTGTTCTCCCGCTCTCCTTGCATTGTGACGTTTCAGCCCGATTACCAAGCATGAAAACAATTTACTGCAGCCTAACAAGTTGTGAAATTGGAATCTGTACATTTTCCAACTGTATTACAGCCAGTGGACATGCTGGCTTCATTTCATTGCTCTCAAGTTGGCAGCATAAAAAGCAAACACATTATTTTGTTGGTATTTTGTGTAACAGATTAGACGAGGTAGAGGAACTCTTTTCCTCTTGTTGTTTTCTCAGTGTGTGACATCTCATTATTAAGCTGTAGCTGATTATTCCTTTTTTATTATGTTTTGTTCTACTAACTATTTAGAAAGTGAGACGTCTCATTACTAGGTTGTTTCTGCTGCTTGTTCTCCATTGTTTTGTTTTTTTTAACCGTTATACTCAGGAGGTTTGTTATTTCAAATCTTCGCTTCAGTGAAGCACTGCCACTCGGGTTCCTGCTCTGAATCGTTATTAAAGGAGCTGCAGTGTTTCAAACTTTACTGTACTTTTTATATCTTTATTTCACATTCGTCACAGACTCTTTTATAACGCTACTGCTGTCGCACATTGTTTTTGGATCAGGTTTTAACTATAGCCTATATTTTTCAGATGAATAACGGAATAACTTTGTTGAATTTGTCTAATGTAACTGAACTTTAAGGGGCGTTCGATGTCTGCACTTATATTTAAAAAAAGAGAGTCGGAGCACCTCTGCGCTCTAAATCACAGAGATTCTAAGCTGCCCTGCAATCAGGAGTGCATACTGTTAGAAAATGATGGTAGTTCACGTTAGTTGGGAACAGCTGGATGTGCATTTTACTTCAGACTTACAAACCATTAAGTGCTGGGAGGTGCTGTGGAGGTCAGCCTTAATGCAAACCTCTCTCTTTCTGCATTAATAGTATGGTTTCTCCGGCTGCTTTTGGTATTCTGGAGAAGACATCTTTTTCTTTTTTTCTTGGCACATCGATACTACCGAGTATTCTTCCATTCTTCTTCTTTACCGTGAAAATATTGCTGACTGCACATGTATTGCTAGGCACAACATTTTTTCCTTTAATCTTCTGCTTTCTGCCATTTCTTTAAAGTGTTTGTCTTTGACAAAGCAGAGCTTAAGCTGCAACGTTTGTAAGTCCCCTCTTTTAAGCTTGTTGACACTTTAGCAGCACTTGTTTAGAAGTTTCTTAATGGCTGCATCAAAGGAATTTAACCCTTTAAAAATTGACTTTCTTATTCCCCGGTACCTTTGACTAATAAATAAATAAGCCTAGTGTGACTCTCCTATCCCACGGATAAACTCCATGATCCTGGATTGCTGCTGGAGACTGTTTTCCTTGTTCTGCTCTGCAGCTCTGGTGAGCTCAGTGTAATGCAGCATGATCCAGCTCTTCACCTGCTGCAGGTGTTGGGTGGCCATTTAGCTTACAGCAGATCTCCAGAGCAGAACAAAGACTACTTTTTAAAAAGTCCAACAAATTGGAGCGGGAGTATGTTAGGAGAGGGCGAGGTCCTCTTCGGTGAAGCAGTTTAGTGATGTAGACGCTCATCAGTGCTCATCAAAGTACTGTCGAACACACTACATGTAATCAAGCTCATTTACACCATGGAGCCCTGCTCTCAAAACCTGACATAGGTTGAATACTTTCTGTGAAGCTGAATCGAAGAAATGTAAGAAAACCTCTTTGCCTCAAATAATTTGAGCCTTTATATCTTTATGTGCAGGTTATAATCTAGATATAGAGAGAGGGTGATGTTAAGGTGCTGTGTTTGTCCAAGTCTCACCATGCAGAGTTGAGGACTGTGTGTGTGCTATGTGGATGTGCTTGCATGTATTCCTGTAAAGACCCTACAAAGCTTAATGGCACAGTGATTAAACTATGCATAGAAGCTCAGACAGTGGACATCTGTCACAGTTCACTATAAAGACATTGACTTTGGTTTTCTCTACAGCGGAAGTCATGCTGAAGACCAACAGCAGCACAAACACCAACAAAAGTAGCTCACAGATCCACATTTTTGACACTGCTCCCCGCTGACAGCACACAGTTACAGCACGTAGACGTTAATCAGCAAACATCCTATACCAGCTGCCAGTGTCCACCTATCCGGTCGTTAAGTCTGACGTCACTAGTCGTGTCTGGGCCTAAACTCCGTTGCAGGATCACTGAGAGTTGAAAAACTGTCTAAAGTCTTTCATCTTTAATAAAATGATCAGCGTTCTGCTCTACCAGGTGTAACAATTGAGTTTAACATCCAGGCATCCATGAAAACGGAATTTATGACATTTAACGGAGTTAGAAGTTAGCAGGAAGTTAGCTCGCTAGCTTCTATCTAAATACAATATAGCATGTCCTGACTGCGGGGTTGTGGAAACAAATTAAAACGTACAGCTCTGTTATCACTTCCAGCATAAATAAAGACAGGAAACTAAACAGCAGTGACGTTTGTAGGGTGACTGAAGTTGGTCTAGCTGGTATATAATGATGTACTACGTGACCGCTAGCAACACAGCTATGTTAGCATAATATAAACAAGCTAACTTTTTTCCACTCGATAAAAGTTAACGTGAGTGTTCTCGGTGGTCAGGAACAAATGTAATCGCATGGCAGGATGCTGTAAAAGGACCAAACATCAGCCAGGAGAACAACTGAGATAATCCATCCACAATACAAGGTTAGTCATTCATATACTGCTGCATGGGCTGGGCTGTAGTTACATCCTAAGGTTTTAAAAACTGAGCTTAAATAAATGATTAGCGGTAATAAAAGCCGAGGGAGGTCAACAGTGATCACTGACTGTTTTAGGAGCTTTTTGAGATTAAATAGAAGAAAATACAAAACATTAAACATGTTAACAACACAAAAGCCATATTAAACGCAGATTACTTTAGGCCCGGAAGTAGAATTCGTCATGTCATCACTTAACGACCGGATTGGAGTTGTTGATGCAACTCTCTAATTTGTCGCAACAAATTTTGTGAAATGTTTTTTACTGAATAAGTTTTAAGTTTAGCCTCCAGCCCACATTTAAAAAACATCAAAACTTTTGTTTGCTATCTGTGATTTTAATTACGATACATTTTCACAGTAGCCAGCTGATTAAAATTACTGTTATTTTAATTACTTAATTTCTTAAGCAGTGAGGAAAACACTCACAGGTTATGTAAAAAACAAACAAACAAATAAATAAACTCCCAATTAATTTCAAATGTTGTCAGATTACTGTATTAAATCCTCAATCAAGATATAATATTTTTTTCTAGTGATCCTCAAGTGATTTTATTTTCTCAGCTTTATGCATTTATGAAATGCATTTTTAAGATCACTTGCACAGATTTAACATTTTAAAATGAGTGTTTTTAAAATAAGGATAACTAAACTAAACTTCACCTCTCTCATATCTCTTTTAATTTTCATAATTGTTGCCAAAAAAATCAATTTTTAAGAATATGCATATTCAGAAATCAAAGACTTGTAAAGAGATTTGCTCAGCTAAATCCTATGCAGCACAATATGTTGATTATGATGTTGCAGCATCTGTTTCAAACATTCATTTTCCAGCTTTGTCAGTTACATGTCCCCAGTTAAAACTGCCTTTAGCTGTTTTGGATGCTGCTGTTAGAGTGTTTCATGTATTTGCTTTAATGTGGCTTCCAGGAGGGATTTTCTAGCTTTGATCCTGCAGCAACGCTGTGTCTGGCCACTATTTGAAATTATTGCCCAGTGATCTCCAAATGCAGTCAAAAATTGGCTTTGGCAAGAAAATAAAATGGGGTCATCGGCTAGTTGTGTGGTAATTTATTTCTGGAAAAGCTGCCAGGCTGAAATCATTGTTTTCTATGCTCTGACCAGCTGAGGTTATGTCGCAGCAATAATATGAAGCCTGTGTGACCTGCTAAAAAGCCGTGGTGTGAGGATGCAGAGAAATAAAGAACAAAACCAGAGAGAGGGGGGGAGATGTAAGAAGTCTAAAAGTTTGAAGGCAGTGATGTAATTCTGCAATAAAAAAACTTTTCAGCTGAAACATACTGAGGATTTTGCTGTTGCTCTGTGAGGAGGTTTAATGGACGGTAAAAAAAATGTGTTTGGATGGTAAATTTCGCAGCTTACCTGCTGCTAGCAGATGGGTCTGAAAGTAAATCCTGGCTCCCGGCTCCAGCTGATGGGCTTCATGCCTTGCAACAGGCGAGCCAGTGTCAGACAGCTGAAATTAGCACGATAAACGCAGCAGGCCAATTCTTCACAGGAAGAGGCTTTCCATCAGAGCGTTATTACCGCTCTGCCAGTGTTTGCTCCTCAAATAGATGAAAAGGAAGCGTCTCCTTGAACTTTCCTGTAGTGTTTGTTTTTCTCCTCACTGGAGAAGTTCATATCCGTTTCTATTTGTGACCATTTGATTCTCACCTGAAATTTCCCTGAAATTGCAGTTGGTTGTTTGGATGTTTAGGCAGGTGTAGGCCTGGGCAATCTTCTCCACAATCCAGCTGTTTTGGGACAGTAGCTGGATAGCCAGAGATCAACCTCACAAATTTATGATGCACAACCAATCATTTTGATCTATTAGGAGCCCTGAAACATGATAGAAACTACTCAGGTGAGGGTTAGTCGTAGTAGGGTTCCAAGAGGTGAAGCGTTAAAGCAGAGATGCAGCATGAACTTTTATATTTCCCAAAATGACGATTTTTCATTTCTACTAATGTTTAGATCTTGAAATGATCAAAGTATCAATTTGCTGTCTAGATTTAATTGATTCTGCTCACCATTAATTAATCTATTTTGTTTCTGCAGTAGGGATGGCTGAAATTATTAACCAGCTGAGGCGGCAGCAAGTTTATTCAGCACACACCTGGTGTGTCTGCGCAGACATTGGCTGCCCAAACCACTTGACTCGAGTTGCAGGTTGTAGGATGCAAAAAGCAGAAACTGTTAGCATGTGGACAGTTTCATGGACAGTCAGGTATATTTTGGGTAACATTAGACAAACACACAAAACTTCACGTATTCTAACTTTTTAAAATAAATCTGGACACAACGTTTTCAGTGGGAGAAACGTTTCACAACACAGAAGAGCTACCTCGTCAGGCCAGAACTCCACAGTCTATTTACACCTACAGGCCAGTGGACACTCTTTCAATGATGAGGATGTACACATCCTGGACAGGGAGGAATGCTGGTTTGAACGCAGAGTCAAGGAGGCCATTTATGTGAAAAGGGAAAGACCATCTCTGAATCGAGGAGGGGGCCTAAAGGTACATCTTTCGCCATCTTACAATGCTGTGATTGCAGCCATTACTCAACTCTCTGTGAATGGTACTCATGGCCATTGATCAGTGGACTTTGATCAATACACTTTGATCAGTGGGTTGTTGATCAATGGTCATAAGAATTTGCATATTAATGATGAAGACCCAACAATAATGCAGAGAAAACCCCAACAGTCAAAAATCCTCTATGAGCAAGCACTTTGGCGACAGTGGAAAAGAAAAACTCCCGTTTGACAGGAAGAAACCTCCAGCAGAACCAGGCTCAGGGAGGGGGCAGCTATCTGCCAGGACTGGCTGGGGTTGAGAGGGGGAAGGCAGAACAACAGACATGCTGTGGAAGAGAGTCAGAGTTTAATAATAATAATGGATGATTAATGCAGAGTGGGGAGTTAAGACGTGAATGAAGAAGCAACACTCAGTGCATCATGGGAAAATCGACCATAGCCTGGACCCATTGCAGCATTCTCCTTGAGTAAATGATCCTTTAAGATTCGGGCCGTTCAAATTCACTGTCTGATTATTTTGCCAACACCTGTTAGGGTTCATGGTTTTGATTATTACAAATGATGACTTAGAGCCATCACGGTTAATATATAACACTGTTGCCTCTAAGATGTTATACAGGTGCCCACAGATGGCAGGTGTCTGTGATGTGAAGGGAGGGAGAAAAATAAGACAAACCAGAGGCGTTCTGTAGTACTTTGATGTAGAAAACCAGCGTCTAACCCCTCGATCAGAGGAATGCTGAAGTGCGCAAATCTTTTGTGTGTTTGGTGTGCCTCACATTTCAGTGGTATTTAAACAATGTTTTGTTTATTGAAGAACATTGGCTAAGGTTTCAAATGGCCCTCAAACAGGTTGAAAAATATTTTAATCCATTAGTTTGTGCTCAGTTTTGACTCTTTTCTGATTGCTTTCTGGCTTTTCACAACTTTTTTCTCTCCTGTTTAAATACTTCAAAATTAGGTGCCAAGAATGTTCTTAACAAAAGTAGATAACTTATCAGGAGGCTTGAAAAATGCTGCTCAGACAACTTATCAGCTGAGGCCCATTGAATGGCTCTAATCAGCCCATATCTCCATAAGGCACACTCCTTTTGCCTTCTTGTCAGCTCAGTAGGTAGTTATCATCCATTCTTCTACAGAGCATGTAAGAGATCACTAGTGGTCATGTGAGGAAATTAATGTCAAATCTAAAGTAGTCTATTGTGGAATATGTGACTTGTTTCATTAAAGGGGCATTATACCCTAAATTGTGATGTTTAATTGAATCAAACCAAGTTGGTTGCTTTTCATTTTAAAACAAGCAAATACTTCAGTTTTGGTGAAGTTTAAGCACCCAAAGAAAAGTCTGCAGACAGACCCTGATCTCGTTAGTGACCCAGCTAACGAGCAAGGTCATTGAGACCTACTGACAGGCAAAAGAGGCAATCTTAAAACAATATGTGCAAAAGTGATGACCTCAATTCAGTGGGCTGAAAGAACAGATGCGGATGATGAGGATGGAGTTACGCGAAGAGGTTAAGATTTGATGTCTGTAACCAATAGAATGTGTGCAGTTCTTGTGAATGGAATAAAGCTACTGTACAGTAAATATCATTAGAGTTCAAACCGCCCACATACTTCCTGACTAAGGATAGAAAGCTTTTCTTTCTTTTTTTTAAATTAGTGAAGTTTAGTCAGTCCCTTTGGTGAATTCTCCCATTGCTCTCTCTCTGTACTCATGCATATGTAAACACTGTTCATACACAGTGTAGTGCATTTCTGTCAAGTTGTACTAGACACTGGCTTGGAGTGCAGTTAGATATGTAGAGGCAGAAAAGGTCTGCTCTCTATACACTGACGTATACAGCCGGCGTAGGAGGTGATAAATCAAACTTTTATTTGCTGGAGCGATGCTATAGCAAGTTGTGCCACCATAAATAAACCAACAAGTGCACACTGATCACCCTCCACCCACCAACAGTGATTTCCTGTGATGGACTGAAGAGGTTTAAAGAATTTATTTGTCTTTTGGCAAAAGGCACAAAAGACAAATCAGTTACACTATCTCGAGAGGTCTGGACCAAGCAGTAAAAACGGGCAAACTTATAGTCTCCTTATCGCCTTCGTTCATTCAGCGGTGGGTAGCTTATTGAACCACATGAAAATGGCTCGTAAAAGTTAAAATAAAAGCCAATAATTAACATTTTTAGGCTCACATTGGCAGCTCAGGTGTTCTCCCTCATCAGAAAGATGGTGGGGAAAGATGATGTTTTAGTATTTTATGAACCCAGCGGGGTGATGTCTCGGTTCGTGGACGGGTTTGTGCCAGCAATGTTATCATTATTGTAATCATGTTTTTGGTTCTTGATTATCGTGCAGGGGCAATCTCCTCCTCTCATTTCTCACTTTGTCCACACTCTTTGTCCTTTCCTCACCTCATCTCCTTACATCTTCGTCTCTTCCAAGGAAGCGTGCAGAGGAGGCGTCTCATTTAACAAAATGAGACATTTTTACCCCTGAGCTTTCATTTTAAAGCCTCCATTGTTTTCTTTATAGCCGGCTGCTGTATTTTATGATCTGAGTTGACATGCAAGCATAACAGCATTCAGGACAACTTTAATATTTAAGGCTGCTTTTAAATAAACTCAGAACGTAGCGCAATAATAAAAATAAGATAAAAGGCACAATGTTAAAGGTCAGAAAGTTCGACCATGGTAAATGGTCTGTATTTGTATAGCGCTTTACTAGTCCCTAAGGACCCCAAAGTGCTTTACATATCCAGTCATCCACACACTGGTGATTGCAAGCTACATTGTAGCCACAGCCACCCTGGGGCGCACTGACAGAGGCGAGGCTGCCGGACACTGGCGCCACCAGGGCCTCTGACCACCACCAGTAGGCAACGGGTGAAGTGTCTTGCCCAAGGACACAACGACCAAGACTGTCCAAGCCAGGGCTCGAACCGGCAACCTTCCGATTACAAGGCAAACTCCCAACTCTTGAGCCACGATCGCCCCGACCATGCAGTCCATCATCGTTCTAGTTCTATATTGCAGCTGTTGGTGTCATTTCTCAGTCTTGTAGCTAAAATCAAAAGCAACTAGACTTGCAGTTCAGAGTCTGGGGAGTCCCAGGTATTTAACCACTAGTGGGGTTGTCAGCTTGAAGGTGGTCCTGTCACACCAGGACACCTGAAATGTTCTCATCCCGCGTATCAGGACCACATCCAATGTTCTTCTTTCAGCTGCTTCCATCTCACCCTATCCTTTTCTGTCACACCAACCCCTCTGCACATCCTCCCTCACTAAATCCATGAGTCTTCTCTGGGGTCTTCCTCTTTCCTCCATCTTCAGCATCCTTTGACCAACATATCGAAACCATGCACCATAGCAGGCCTCACTAGCATCTTGGAAACCTTCTCCTTCACTCTTACTGTAAGGTGACAACCAAAACAGAGGTTAAGTAACCATGGCCACCCAGTTCTCCTTAAATTAAGCACTTTAAACTGTCTTACGACTGTGATGCATGTGTTGTGCGCTTCTTTCATGCAGCTGAGGTAAAAGCCTTTCTTACAGTTCCTGTGGCATGCCTCACCTCTCCTCACTCCTCTATCTTCCAGATGTATTTTGGGAATTTGAGACAGCCTTCAACATGGCATGCTGAGATTGATTTTCAGGCAAGAAGACAGGGCCCAGTGTGTGTGTGTGTGTGTGTGTGTGTGTGTGTGTGTGTGTGTGTGTGTGTGTGTGTGTTTTCTCTTTTTAATGGCATTGTGAAGCACTAGCAACAGGCCTCCATAACTGAATCTGCTGTGTCAATTATAGACCCCTGGCCATGTATAAATAGTAAATGAAACGTTGCTCCTATAACTATGTGGTTTTCACCATTAAGGAATCTCGCAGTGGAGAGGGTAATATGTAACCACATAGAGTTACATACAGTGCTTATGCATTGGCTTTGCTTTTCTGTGGTGGATAAAACACTCTCAAGACATTTGTTGTGGCCGCTGTGAGAGATAAAGAAGCTCCAGTACAGTAGCACATAGAGTTGTGTTGGAACCCGTATCCCATTGAGGTGCTCTTATTATTAGCAACCTTGGCTGTCAAGGCAAATTGTTGAAATTATCCTGCTTCACTGAACAGTAAAAGTGATTTATCATTCAATCCTAGGAGAACAGAAATAGAGTTATCATTTTGAAATCATCATTTCGGAAACATGGTTAGCATTTCCCCCGATGTGGGGCGGCATTAGAGGATTGAGTTTAGCTTGGCTCACTCCCTCTTCTCACCACTGCTCATTATTCTCATTTATTCTGAACTCTTCCAGCCTAATCAAATTCAAAAAAGCAGCTTGGTCTTGATTTCATTGGTACAGCAGGGGAGCCTTTCATCTCCTTTTCCTTCCCTTTGCCTCCTGCTTTAGGGCGTTATCGCCTCTGCCTGTGACCACGTGGTAAAATCCAGTTGGTATTCATACAGTGGCTGCCTTCTGACTTATATATTTGTCATTTAAAGGGATATAATTAGCTAATGGAGTGTGTCTGACTCAGGTCAGTTCGTCTGAGGCACAGTTCTAGTCAAAAGATTTAACCGGCCCCTCAATTTAATTTAGCTTGAATATGATTTAACTTGATGGATGCTGGCTGCTGTTACTTCTACAGTGCTCTTTGAAAAAACGAATGCCGGAGCACACCGAGGCCTATGAATGATACAGTAAACAAAAATTTAATTTTTGTTTGTCTTAAATGCATTTGATTCATCTGATTTTAATTTTTTCATTTAATATTTAAGCACCAAAAAAACAAAACCCCATCATGAACACCCAGTCTGCTGCTTTGATCACTAACTGCTGCAGATCGGGGTTTATTCTCTTTGTCATTCCCCACCTTTCGACCCAGATTTCAACACAAGAGAAGCCCGTGTCTTCTTGCAGTGCAGCGCCACAGACCAGAAAGCTCCGCACTAGTAAACAGAGTTACGTAACATGTCAGGGTGCAAAAGACGGAGCCAAAATTCTGCAGAGCATTTTAGAAGCATCTCTAAAGCTTTGCTGGGTAAATAATTCAGAGCTGCTGCTAAGAAGATGCCTAAGCTGCTGCTTACGGGTTGGCTGTCATGTTTTTTTGTGAAGGACAAGGGCACACTGGCCATGAGGGGGTTCACGGACGGATCCCGCGTGGCGGCGTTACACGGGCTTTTCAGCTGTAAAGCAAGCAGATTTAATCAGTTAGATGCTGTTGGACAGCTGCCTCTCGAGGATCAGTGGTCAAAGTCACAAAGGAAAGATGCCAGAAGTACAAGTTTGATTTATTTACTTTTTTTTTTTTACTTGTAAGGGACAGAGTGTTATTTGACTGTTGAAGGTTTCTAAAACATTTTCTAGTGAAGTTTATCTTTCAGGCGTTTGCTTCTTACAGGCTGTATTATGTATTCAGGTGGGCTTGTGAGTGAGTGAAGTACAAATTTCAGTCCAGGGCTTAAAGCTGGCATATCTAAAATTCAGATCTTACTCGATTTGGTTGGTTGAGGGAATGTTTAATATTACTGGCCCAGTGGATTCCCATCCCACAGTGTCAAATACTGCATACCGCTAGGGCTGCTCGATTATGGCAAAAATGATAATCACGATTATTTTCACTGAAATTGAGATCTAGATTATTTGACGATATTTATTTAACCCTTTAACACCTACCATAGAACCAAGTCCGCCAGAGCTTACTTTATATTTTTACATGCTGTAGTGCCATTTTTGGGAGCATTTCAAGTTGCTATACATCAATACAACTGTTATAGCCCATATTTTAATAATATGTATGCTTTAGTCCATAGTAACTACATTAATTGCAAAAAAGTGCAATAAACTACAAAAAAATTGAAAATCTTTTTGTTTTTTTTAACATATATTTCTACTTGGAGAAATTTAAGAGGCTTATCCCTCAAAACTTTAAATACAAAAAAGTTGCAAAAAATAGTTTACAACAACAGGAAATTTATTTTGAGTGTCTTCATAGTTTTATTTTGGAGATACAGCAATTTCTATATACTGCAGGAAAAACAAAAAACAATCCTATGATGCAAATTTGCAAAGAAAACAGCATCAAAATAAACTATTTCCAGCAGTGCAATTCGAGTTCTAAGCATCCCAGAAACTATTCAGAAAAGTCAAACATGACTTATAAAAACACCAGTATAGGCTTTTAAGGCCTACAAGTAAAAAACTACATTTTCCGCGAAAACGATGTCACTTCCAGTTTCGGGCAGGAAATGACTTGCATGCAATAGTTCGCGTTGACGTCTTGTTCAATGTGGGAAGTTCATGATCGGATCGGCAAAGCGTGTTTCTGGAGTATTATGTTTTTGTTGCTGCAAGTGCTTTTTATGCAATTTTTGCAAAACTTTATGTGGAAGGAAACCGTGACCTAGGACAAGCTGATGGCATAAGATGTAAGTACAACTCCTCTGGTTTCATATGCAAAACAAATTATTGCGCTAGCTTACACGGTTCAGGTTCTACAGGGATTTAAAAATAGTTACACAAAACGGAGCGTGCTGCTCTGACGGCTTTAAAGGGTTAACAATAACAATGTATTGAATAATGACTTTTAAAAATAATATAAAACAGTGTGCCGATACTGATAACAGTGCAAATGTTTGCAATATAAGAAATAAATGAAAAATGTAAACATCTATGTTTAGTGAACTTTGCAGTGTTGCTCTGTGGTGCAGCTACGACACCGTAGCAAAGTTTACACACTATGTCTACTTGATCCACGTCTGACTCAGTGAATCCATAATGTTTCCACACCACTGAAGTTTTTTACCTCTCTTTTCAACCAACGGTGTTCCAGATCTACTGGCGTTTAGATCAACTGGCGTTGGTCGAACAGATGTGTGGCAGTCTTGCGTTTCAGGAGCTGCTACCGACAAACCAGCAAAAAAACGCCAAATGTGTCATCTGTGACACTTGTGAGGTTATCTCAAACACACTCCGTCAGTCTTGATGCTGTTGAACAACAAAATGTTTAAAAATGTGGCGAGTTTACCTGGTGATATCCTCATGCGCAACGCGATTGCGAAAACAGCAACGCCGATGTTGTTCACAGGACAGCAAGAGTAAACGATCGGGAGACCCTAGTCGTCATTATCGTTCCCCTCGCACGGTTTATTTCTCCGGTTTCAGCGTTTTTGCTTCACAACTAAAGCGAGCAGTTTACTTTGTGCACTAACATGGAGTCGAGTCAACCAGCGCCACCTCTGGCCAAGTGCCACAGCCTACAGCCAGATCAACTTGTGACACACATCTGCACCACGTTTGAATTCGTTTCATGCACAACACATTTGTACCTTTCAATTGTGTCTGTTTGTGCGTCATGCAAATAAACCTTTGAAAAGAATGAAATGACACTAATATTTCACTAGTGTTGTAACATCACATGTCGTTAGCATAGTCTGTCTGTGTCTTTACTCTGCGAACAAACATTTTAGAGTTGGTTGTTATATACAGTCTGTATAAGTGTGGTTAATCTAATAAACATTTGTAAGGAGATGGCAGTTACTGTGAATGTACAGCAGGCGATTAGTAATAAACAGTCAGACAATGACCCTGACAATCTCATTCAATCTTGCAGACTGAATGCACCTTCTGTGGAAAGTGGTACCACACAGTGTGTGTGTGGACTTCCCCTGTGCAGAAGGCGACTACAAATGTTGTGCATGCTAAATAAACAGAAAAAAGTGATCCCTGTTGTCTTTGCTTACTGATTGTTTTCAGTGTTGACAATCCACATTGCTGGCATTGCATCTTTCAACATGTTTGTGGGTAGATTTGGATGTACCAGGGGTTAGTGCAGCCACTCAGCCTCTACTCACTGTGATCATAGCAGCAGGTGTAGATGTGTCACAAGTTAATCTAGTAGTAGGCTATGGTAGTAGTGGACTGACCTCCATTTGAAACTGCTCCAGCTGCTGTGTGATAGTGGATCTGCTACAAATTGAAGATCATATGGAAGTTTTGGAAATTAACCCTTGTATTATGTTGAAAAACAAAAAAGTGACATTGATTTTGTTGCGGGTCATTTTGACCCGTACTGTGTAAATCCACTCAGAATTATCCAAAAACTGCAATAAAACAATAGCAACTTTATTTCCCATCAGATAAACATGTAGAACACAGACATACAACAGTGACTTTCCATAACTAATTTAGGAACAATTTGGTTGTTCGTTCTTACAAACACATTTCTGTTGAACTTGCCCAACATTCTCAGTTTTTCAATGCTCAACATTTTCGATTTTGTCCACATGATGGACAGAATGTAACTGTGTGCTTTCTGCAGATGTACTTCTTGCATTTCTCACAAAAAGTGCTTGTTTTCAAACAGGAACCTTCCTAACTAAGATTCAAAACAAAAGATTTCTACGTCTCCTCCAGTCTCACAAACAGATGACAAACCAAGCGACACACCTGAGTCACTGACTTTCTTAAATCCACTCACTCTCACTGGCTGTTTATTACTAATCACTGTGTAACTGCTGTGAATTCAAAGTAACTGCCATCTCCTTACAAATCTTCATTGGATTAACCACACTTATACCGACTGTATATAACTACCAACTCTCCAGCCATGTTGATGAATTCAAACGTGGTGCAGATGTGTGTCACAGGTTGATCTGGCTGTAGGCTGTGGCACTTGGCCAGAGGTGGCGCTGGTTGACTCGACTCCATGTTAGTGCACAAAGTAAACTGCTCGCTTTAGTTGTGAAGCAAAAACGCTGAATTCGGAGAAATAAACCGTGCAAGGGGAACGATAATGATGACTAGGGTCTCCCGATCGTTTACTCTTGCTGTCCTGTGAACAACATTGGCGTGGTGTTACTTGTTTGCTGTTTTCGCGATCGCGTTGCGCATGAGGATATCACCAGGTAAACTCGCCACATTTTTAAACATTTTGTTGTTCAACAGCATCAAGACTGACGGAGTGTGTTTGAGATAACCTCACAAGTGTCACAGATGACACATTTGGCGTTTTTTTGCTGGTTTGTCGGTAGCAGCTCCTGAAACGCAAGACTGCCACACATCTGTTCGACCAACGCCAGTTGATCTAAACGCCAGTAGATCTGGAACAACGGCAGTCACTCTCCTCTCCAAATAACTTCTGCTGAGCTTTCCGAGCTTCCCTTAGGTCCTCTTAATTGTTGTGAGGCGTGTTCGAAATGCCGAGAGGTGCGCTCGATTTGCCACACGGAGCAGCGCGAGAGTAAAGCACGAGGGAGGGGCTAATAATCGGCTCAGTCATTTTTAATGATCGTTGAAAGCCCAGATCGTAATCGAGATTAAAATTCGATTAATTGAGCAGCCCTACATACCGCTGTCTCATCAGATACTGCCGGAGTCATAAAGATATGCCAAAAGGTGTCCTTTGGTGTTGGTATCGTGATGTGCCATCTGCAGAAAAGATTTTAATGAGCCACAAAAGTCCACATCTGGAGTTTGGAGAGGTGGTAGTGGAGTAGATCATGAATATGTCCATCAGGAGGCTGTTCTTCCCCTCATTTGCTTACTTTTAATCTTAATTTATACTTGGGGGTTGCTTCTATATGGAGCCTCCATTGTGGCCTACACTGAGAATAACACTCCAGCTGATTTGAAAAATGAAGGCAGATGAAGAAGTAGCTGTAAATGCAAACAAGGAAACAACATCACTGAACGGACCATTGTTCCAGTATTCCTCTTCAGTACCTCCATCACATGTCAGTGATGCCAGATGACAACTTCTTTGAGATGCTTACAAGTCCCATCCTTGAGTATCACAATGTCATGCAAGGACGTTAAATACTGCCGTTTTATCAAAAGCTGCTGCAGTCTCATGGAGAAGCACTGTGTTCACCGTGTTTGTCTAGATGCTGTCAAACCTAAAACGTATTAAATGTAGGGATCCTCTTAGGCAGGACCTAAGGAACAGCAGAGGGTTTGTTTAGTTAAATACGATGAACAATTTAAACACTTTAGCTGTAGAGCCTCTCAGAGGCCGCCACTGACAGTTCAAGTAGGCAGCTCTGAGAGAGAAGACGTGGGTCAGTCCAAGCCTGGCATGAGGTCAGAGATTTAACTAGAGAAGAGTGCTTTTTTTTTTTTAATCTGGAGGAGAGGTCAGGAATGGGGAGCAACTGGGTGCTTCAGCTGTTTGGGAGATAGCACAGAAGTGAGTACACTGGGAACCTGAGGGAACAACGGAGCCTGGCAACGAGCGGCAGTCCTTAAATGCAGGCAGGTAATGAGTTGATGGGGAACAGATGAAACAGCTGAAGCCCAAATCGGCGGCTCCTCCTTGAATTAGAGGAAAAATGTGACACAGGAGACCCAGACGAACAGGCCCATGACAGCCAGGACCTACAGCAGCAATCCTTTAGGGAGCAATAGTCACAAGTTTTATGTATCTTTTTTATGTGGCTTGGGTAAAGATATTCCCGTTTCACATTGTTAACTCTACACATTGAAAAATGGTGCTTAAGGGAACCCACTGTGTTTAAACTGGACACAGAGGTGTCCTGAACAAGCAACCGTATGCAATGAGTCACAAGCGAGACTCAGTGGAGCCAAACAAACTCACACAAACTTTTTCTAATCCGATTTGCGAGTTCGATTTCACGCCTCAAATGGGGAGATTGTCATCTGCTGAAAGTTAGAGATATGCAGTGTGCATGCTTCTTCCTTCTTTATGCGATAAAATGATGGAAATGACTTGCAGACATGACTTTTCCTGATGGATAGCTGCATGTCCTCACAGTAAGGAGCCCGACTTTTGGCCAGTTAAGGAACAGCAGTAGAAAATGCAGGCTTTATAAAGGATGAGGATAATATCAGATTTTGTAAAGAGACTAGACAGTAAAACTGTGAGGCTACATGCAGAATGCTAGAATACAGATTTGTCGATGAAAACGGCATTAAATGATATCAAAATCCGCCTTTATTTAAAAACCCGGCTTCTTGCTCGAATGCCCCTCTGGCCTCCCTTTGGCTCTGAGCTGGGCTGGGCTGTCAGCCCTCCTCACATCAGTGGGGTGAGGCGAACTGAGGAGAGAGGTCACGGCTGGACACTCTACTCTCTCCACGTCTCACTGGGACTTGGCCTCACTCTCATAACTGTCAGGAAATGGATTAAGAGGTATGCGAGTCATTGCATAAGTGCCAGTGTTATGGGGGGGAAAAGACTGATATTTAAACCAGTCCCAACCTTTGTTATGGCTTAAAATATTATTTCTTTTCTGGAATAACTCAAAACAAGACCTTACACTTGAGTATCTCATTTCTGTTTGAGGGGAAGGTTTCTGTTATGTGTAGTTTTCCTCAATAAAGTGTGATTTTCGTGATAGCAGTGCGGTGATGTGTCTCCCGGCTAAAACTACCACTGAGGACCCAGAGGTCGCATCCTCTGCAATTTTTCTGTCACGTCCGCTTCAATTTTTCACACATAGATGACATTTAGCTCAAGCTCAGATTTCAGCGCTACTTGAGGGGGCGCGCCGTACGGCTGTACTGTAGGGGTGCAACACTTCATCACTTCAGGGCAGTAAATCCACAACTGTATACCCTATAAATCAGAGTTTGTTTTATTAGTCTCAAGATCCAATTTCCACCCTTATACGAATTTATATTTAGTCCCTGTTAACACCCAGTCAAAGCAGAAAGGAGGCCTTTTTAGATATGAGAAGAAAATATAATGAAATTGTATTGTTGGCTAATTTTACCATAGTAACTTTGTTCACTTAAAGGTCAGCACTGTCAAGACAATTTGCATTAGGTCAGTGGCTCACAATCATATGTCAAAGCTGAACTCATGCAAATTTAACTTCCTTGCACGGGCGGATACACGGTTTGTGTCGAATCCACTGCAAAGATATACGTTTTTTAAAAGCCGGTGTGATTTTAATTGAATCCGACCCAACTCAGGATTTTTTCCTCTACTCTGTGCTGGATGCAAATCTTGATGTGCTCGATTGTAAAGTTTCCGAGGACGTGTCTTGTAAATTTTTGCAAAGGTCCCACACAGAGTATATTCCACACCCTCGGGTCTATTCCTGCTAAGTGGTTGTGCACGTTTTATTGGTTTGTCGAGCCAAAAATCTTTTTTCGTCCGCATGAGTGAAATCATTTATTTCACCTTCACAGCAAATCCAGCATGTCCAAATTAACACTGTCGGATTTGATTTCAACACTATTAAAGTGTCTATATGGGTCCACACCAGAGTGTGTTAATTTAACTCTTTTTGGAGAGTTGGTACGTTAACTCTGATTTAGTGTTAAACACCAAATCTGTCTGGAGTTGATAATTTAACACTTGGTGTTAAGAGTTTATATATTAACTCTCAAAGAGTATTTTAGTTTAACTACGTAAGAGTTATCTTCTAATTCATTCTAAAAAGCGGGAATTTTACTGTTCTGAACTTCTAGAAATTTCTTTTGGGAATAAACATTTACTAAAAAGACGCAATGGTTTTTGAAAAACATTTATTCTGAACTGTGCACCACAATTTCAAAACATTTTCTGAAAGATGTAACAGTATACATGTTCTCACTTTCATTAGAATTTTGTTTATCAAAAGGTCTGACATGGTAAATGCAAATAACAGCATTCTCAACACTTATTTCTTCAATACAATATGCATGTCCTTCACTCATCCCTTTGTGGAACTTCAACGCACTTCTGCTCTCCCCCATATTCCATCTTCACAAGCATATCCTGTGTGGAGATTGAATAAAAATTAGTTGACACTAATTAATGGCACAAATAATCCAGTAATCAATTGCAGCACAGTAAAAAAAAAAGGAATCCTCTTTGAGCCATTACTTGTGTAAAGTATTTTCCCAAAAGACAAGGACGCAGGCAACAGGTAATACTGAACTAAATGTAAAACCTCAACCTTTTTCATTTTTACCTAAACCGTGTGCACAAAACTCTGGAGGGATCTAAATGCTAACGTAGAACCCAGTCAGTACGTCAGCTACTGCTGTTTGCTCGTTTTTTTTTTTTTATGGGCGATCGTTTTCAGGCTTCAAGTAGCACCATTATACCAACATTTCACATTCTAGACATTGTTTTAGGTGTATTTGACCAAAAGTTTGACTGAAAATTCACATGCAAGCTTTTTTTCAAGGCTGTGGTATTTGCCCGCAAACAATACCTTTCAGCTAGCTAAAACAGAATATTATGCTATCAGCGAGCAACATGGCTAATGCCTTTCACACAGCTTTGTCTCAACTTCAAAGAGCCACAGAAGTAAAAGCTAATAACAATTGAAACAATCTTTGAAAAAATGACTTACCAAGCATGGCAAACAACTCAAATATGTAGAGCAAAATGTTCTGAAACGGCTTCACTTCAGCTTCGATTGGAGCCTATGGTGCTGAGGGCGGAGTCTTTGAATTTACTCTGTTGGTGTCATAGCCCCTCTAGGAGTTCAGAGTTAAGAGGTCAAGAGTTAATGTTTCCATTTTAACACCTCCAGATTTGACAGAGAAACACTCATTTTTAACACTCGATTTTAACTACTATCATTTTACACCTCAGAGTTACATTAAAAGAATGTGACTCTGCTTAGAGTAAAATTAACTCTACTTTTGCAAGAAGACTATTAACACCAAAACATTTAACACTTTTGAATTTGCTGTGTTGGATCTACGAGTTTGCAGGTTTGCTGTTTTTGAGTTGAAGTTGAAGTATCATTGCTCCTGTCTGAGTTTTAAAGCTTAATAGGTCATTTGTTTTATATATAAGTGCATTTTAACTCATTCACTGCCATTGATGTCTATAGCCGTCAATTGCAGTGAATGAGTCAATGGGTTTAACTCATTCACTGCCAATGGCTGGTAGTGAATGAGTTAAGATTGTTTTTTTTTTTGTCTCTGAGGAAGAAAGTTCAAGTACTGACGAGTAGAATGATAGATGTTATGTGCACATGTGTATAGGAGGAGTTTTATTTCCAGCTGAAAACCTTCAAAACTCCCAGCTGAGATGCTTTGGTTGCTATGATACAGAAGTTAGTCCCTGACCCTGTTCCTTCGAGTGTTTCAGGTCACCATTGGAGTAATCTGTGCATGTCACTTACAGAGAGTTCAACAGTGTTAACATCTCCTGCACTGTTGCTGAGCCGTTGTACAGGTAGGGTTTGGTGATTGGTTGGTGTAGTATTTGACTCACCCCTCCTCCACTAACTAAGTGACACTGGCGAGCCGAGACGGCCGTTTCTGAAACAGCCACGACCTCTAAAGTTTTATGTTCCTGACCTCTGATATTCCATCTTCATTTTTAGGTCCTTCCATGTATATTTTTCACTGTCAAATAGTGAAAATCGCCACATTCAGAGGGTGAATGGCCTTGTGGTGCTGCGAAGCGTTTCATTGCTCATGCGAGAGACTCAGGTTTAAGTCATATAAGTCACAGACTTGCATGTGCATTATTTTTCAATACATTGTTATGTTATTAATTCAGAGTTTGTTTGGTTTAGGTGTTAAATACCACAATTGACACTTTTTAAAAAGCTTTTTCTTGGTTGCCATGGTAAAGTATCCTGGCTTTCTCAGGACTAAATAGAAGCACAAAATATACTTCTTATTAAAATGTATCATTTAAAGGGACACAAAAGGGAAAAAAAGTGAGAATTTGTGTTCATGATCATGAACAATGTGATTATCTTTGTGACTTAAATCCAATTTAATGTCTCACTAAATGTTTTGTTTTTAAATTTCATCACATTTTTACAGAGCCCTGCAAGGGACATGGGAGAAAAAAAAAATTAAGTCGGACTTTTGCGAGATCTCGCAAAACTGTTAGCCGCATTCTTCGGAGGCCGCCAGCTCGAAGCCGACCGGGAGGGCGAGGGACGATGTGCTGGGAGAGCGGTGTTCCTCCCGGCTGTAGTAGGTCTCGTCCTCCCGTTAGCTTCGAGATGGTGGGTGTCAGATCTCCGAAAACGTTGCAGCACTTTTGCAAATATGTGATGTCTTGTAAACCGAGCAGATATTTGACGTTTACACAACTACATTCACGCCTCAAAATATCTTAAAAGTTTATTTTTTGACACAGAAAGAGTAATATTACAACTAAGTAGCTGCTAGGGCTGCTCGATTATGGCAAAAATGATAATCACGATTATTTTCACTGAAATTGAGATCACGATTATTTGACGATATTTATTTAACCCTTTAAGACCTACTATAGAACCAAGTCCACCAGAGCTTATATTATTTTTTTTTTACATGCTGTAGTGCCATTTGTGGGAGCATTTCAAGTTGCTATACATCAATACAACTGTTATAGCCCATATTTTAATAATATGTATGCATTAAGTCCATAGTAATTACATAAATTGCAAAAAAGTGCAATAAACTACAAAAAAAATTGAAAATCGCTTTTGTTTTGTTTACATATATTTCTACTTGGAGAAATTTAAGAGGTTTATCCCTCGAAACTTTAAATACAATAAAGTTGCAAAAAATAGTTTCCCACCACAGGAAATTTATTTTGAGTGTCTTCATAGTTTTATTTTGGAGATACAGCAATTTTTATATACTGCAGGAAAAACAAAAAACAATCCTATGATGCAAATTTGCAAAGAAAACAGCATGTGCATCATTTCACTGTGGGAAGTGTTACGAACAGCTGATAGGAACGGCGAAGCGTGTTTCTGGAATATTATGTTTTTGTTCCTGCAAGCGCTTTTTATGCAATTTTTGCAAAGCTATATGTGGAACGAAACCGTGACCGAGGACAAGCTGATGGCATAAGATGTAAGTACAACTCCTCCGGTTTCATATGCAAAACAAATTATTGCGCTAGCTTACACGGTTCAGGTTCTACAGGGATTTAAAAATAGTTACGCAAAACGGAGCGTGCTGCTCTGACCGGCTTTAAATGGTTAACAATGACTTTAAAAAATAATATAAAATAGTGTGCAACACCACTGAAGTTTTTTTTTTTTTAAACTCTCTTTTCAACCAACGGCAGTCACTCTCCAAATAACTTCTGCTTAGCTTTCCGAGCTTCCCTCGGGTCCTCTTAATCAGCGGTCTCCAACCTTTTTTGCGCCACGGACGGTTTATGCCCGACAATATTTTCACGGACCGGCCTTTAAGGTGTCGCGGATAAATGAGGGAGGGGCTAATAATCGGCTCAGTCATTTTTAATGATCGTTGAAAGCCCAGATCGTAATCGTGATTAAAATTCGATTAATTGAGCAGCCCTAGTAGCTGCCGCCATTGTTGGAATTCAACTTTTGCGAGATGTCGCGAAGGTTTTGCGAGATGTCGCAAAAGTTTTGCGAGATCCCGAGTTTGTTTTGCAAGATCTCGCAAAAGTTCATCGTAATTCTTTTTTTTCTCCCATGTCCCTTGCAGGCCTCCGTACATTTTTTTCTGTCCACAGAAAACAATTTTAAGGTGACCAAAATACTGAAATCAAGAAATTTTCAAATAGATTTAGTAAATCTACTGTAATGTGCTACTCTGCATGTGTGCTTCCACAGTGATGGACAAACACATGCATATATTTTCTGCTATGAGTTACAAATCAATAGTCTTGGGACCCTAACAACACCTCACCTTCTTCTTGTGATGACATAAATCCTCTCTTCTATCTCTTTCCTTGTCCAATCCCTTAATTATCCTCTGTTGCTAAGACGGCTTTTCTCTTTGCTCTTCAGACAAGTGATCCAACAGATAAGGCAGCTGAGGGATAAAAGATCGATTGGAGTGAAGTGCTGCTGCAGGGGCTGAATTAGAATTTGTCGCAGTCCCCCCCTCGCTTTCACTTCGCAGCACATCATCTGACACACACACACACACACACACACACACACACACTTGCACTCGCACTGATAGAAAAAAAATGGAGAAACAATCAAGTGCGAGGGGAAAGAAAGTGGCTCATTTCCTCTGCTCGCTCTGAGTGTGCGGTAGCAGTCAAGCGCACGAGAGTGCTCAACGTTGCTGATCTGTTTTCCTTTTTTTTAGAGGAGCAATGGATCATTGTGTATATCTGTGGCAGTAAATTAGACAGCTGTGGCGCATCCAGCCGTGGTATTAATCAGCTGTCCTTGCTGGCTTCACTTAGTCAGAATTGACTCTCCTGAAGAGGATCAGTTGAACCAGCTGTGACTCACAAGCTCTCGCAATGCAGTCATCAGGGAGCTGTCGTAGCTTGACTCGTGGATTTAGAAAGCGTGCAGCTACAACTCTTCTGAGGGATGACTAGGAGAATTGGAGCTTTGCAAAGACAGAGATGAATTTTTAAAATATGTTCTGTTGAACTCTCCTGTTGATGCATAAAGGAGAGGAGAAGCGTACATGATTTTGATAGTGAACAGAGGCTGTTCTTAAAAAGCACTCCCAGAATTCTACAATACACTCCTATGAACCCCTTCGGGTGGGGGTTTGTGTTGGTGTGTGCACTTATTAAGGTAGCTCACTTCCAACATGAAGCGGAATAACCAAGGCTATACAAGCAGAAGGACCTTGTTTAGAATAATTTAGCTTAACGGAATTAGTAACTTTAGGTGAACAGATAACTCAGTCTTTTTTATCTGTGCAAAATGCCTCACTCGTTGCTCCTCCGCCCTTCCCGGTGTGCTCCTGGTGGAGATAAACTGAGGAGATAAAGTCATTTATTTGCAGACGGATACATGCGTTAAGCTCCAAGTCAGACTCAGACGAACACAAAAAAACACCCTCCTTTTGTTAGCTCTCATTTTGAAATGATGATGGATCAGCGTAGCCTCTTCCCACACACATGCATTAACTTTAAAGATCACAGGGGTGCATGGATAAGCGTGACCACGCAGCTCTATGCTGTTACATGCAGAGATCGAGGCACGACAGATTAAAGCTAATAAGTCAACAGTAGTTTAAATGGGGAAACCAGCTACAAGCTATATCAACTTTATTATTAAGTTCGGGGCAGATAAATGATCAGAGTGCATGACCCATGAGACATAGTGGTCGGAAGAGGTCACAGCAGGCAGCTACTTTACTTAGCATGTACTCTGGAGTAGCATTTTAGCCTGAAATCTGCAGGATATTAGCATAGATGTTTCCCCACTGCTGCTTAGCTTTATAGTACTGAACATTGACCATAACATTTCAGAGTTTGCTAAACTGTAGCTCAGTATAAGAGAGAAGCACCATTTTAGCAGTATTTTCCTAGACCACTAAAATCACACACACACACACACACACACACACACACACACACACACACACACACACACACACACACACAAGAAAAGACTTGGTAAGTTTCCAAAATGTTTCCAATATGTTTGTCTGATTCCCAAAGTTTAGTGAGCCAAAAGCCACAGCGATGCTTTGGCCTCAGAGCACTTGCAGTATTTACTGATGGTTACAGTGCTACCTGCATAATTTATGTCCTACTGATATTACAGTTTTTTACAGACGCTAGGACACATTTCCCAATACTTAAGTCACTTTTGCAAAACTCTTCACACAATCCTCCTAACTGACCGTCAGCTTGGCAAAGCAGTTCATTTCACATTCAAAATGCACTACAACTACCAAAACACTTTATTCAGGTCTCAAATAAACTCATTCTTCCAGAACACTAGCAAAGGTTGACAGCCGACAAACACACTTTGTCACCCACAAAACAATGACCTAAAAAACACTAACAACATGTAGCATTACACAGTGTTTTCTTGTGTAAAAAAAGGACACATCTCTGTTTATAATTTCAATATATGTTACTGGAATGAATCAGACATCATGCAGAATTCGTTAATATTTGTTTATGTATTTTTATTTTTTTGCACTAAGTAATCCCAAAATACAAGAATTTGTATACACACCATCCACTGATACACGTACAATAGTAATGCTAATCTACTCGGTCTCCTCCATTTGGCCACAGGTTCTCATCCACATCACATCTTATGTCATCTAGGGCAACACACCTAGGAAAGAATCTTCTGGCTGCCAGAATTGAAGGAGTTGAACAATTGAAGGAGTAACACCTGTGTAGATGTTCATCTACAATGAGAATCAGCTGTGGCTGGTTAAACTGCATTTTTAGATTTAAAATATGTTTCAATAAAATATTGCTGTTGAATTTTGCTGTCTTATTAAGTTTTGCATTGTGTTATTGTTTTGGCCATAAGTTTAACAGTTTTGAAAACAGTATGTAAGCACATGCAAAATGTCCTGTCCGTACAAAGATTTTAGGCAGTTGTTGTGTCTGAGTGAGAAGATAATTCATGAAATTTGAGAGATGTAGTCATTGAATGCATTTTGTGCCAAAACAATGATAACTGGTCCTCAGTTTAGCCCACATAGACTTCTGTTGTGCTCACTGTGTGAGGAGTTTTGCAAACGTGACCTAAGTATTGAGAAATGTGTCCTAGCGTCTGTAAAAAACTGTAACCCTCATGGCAGGTGATTGCAGTAAAATACCCCCCACTCCAACTGGCATATTGCATTTCTTCTTGGATAGGTTCTCTGTTTTGTTTCCTTATTTTGTGTATTTGATTCCTTGTGATAGACTTCTATTTTTTATAGCATTTTTACACAGGCTGTGAGACTGCAACGAAAGGAAACACTAGCAAATAACAAAAATCCTCCAAAAGCTTGAAAAAAACCCAAACTCAAAACCAAAACAATTGTGTTTCTAGGGACACAAAAAGAGGATGGAGTCGCTGCAAAAGGGATAAGCTAACAGTTAACAGCTAATGGCAAACGTGTCTCTAAATTATTACACGAATTGTGATTAAAACACACATTATCTCACATCTTTCTCTTCCTTACAACGTACATGAACCCTCTGCTTCTTTTAATTGTGTCTCAGTGCAATCCTTGTGTTTTCTGTTACGTCACTGTGTGCTTTTTGTGTGCTTTGCAGCATTTTTTTTTTTCTTTTTGCTGGCGTTTTCTTAAGTTTCGGTCTGTTTGACCTCTCGGGGCCACCGTATACTTGGGATGCCTATTTCCAATCTGAGTTTTGAATTCATAATATGTGTTAAAATTCAGTTGGCAGTTTTGTGTGTTCAGTCCTGTGAATTAGTTTGTTCATGTTTCATATGCCTTTTTTTTCAGTAACGGCTTTTGTTCATTTCCTGTTTACTCTTATAGTTTGTCCTAATCACGTGCACCTGTGTCTCATTCCCCAATTAGGCCTTAGCGTGTGTTTGTTGCTGCACATGTTTCCTCATGTGCAGCCCTGCATTTCCAAGCCCTCGTGTCTTTGGATACTATTGTATTGCCCCCTTTGGACTTAATTATTTTGGGCTGGTTATCAGCTATTAAAGCCCTTTTTTTTTATTAGATTATTCATGCCTCTCGTGTGCTGCACAATCCACACAGCCACCAAACTCTGACAGCATTATTATTCAATGATAGTATGTGTTAGTGTACTGGGGAAATATTAGGCTGTATTGTTGACTTTTTTATGCTTATGGGAATTTTAATTTGGAGCTGTTTATTGAAGGTAAGGGTCTGTTGATTTTAGTATTTATGGGCACCTATTTACAGCTCTGACCGGCTGTCCTCACGTGCTGAACATCAGCAATAAATGGATGGAATTTGTGTTTTGTAAATAAAATAAATGTAATCATAATTATTTCTCACCTTGCCTTCCAGTCTGCAATTAACCTAAGCTCAACCCAGTGGCAGTGACTGCGGCCGCCAGATAATCAAGAGAAAGAAATAATCTCAGCAGCCACAGCGGTGATGAGTGAGGGAGGAGGAGTGATTATTGATCCTGTGCTGGCTGTGATAGCAAAAATCATTCAGGCCATCCAGGCAAAGTGGACAAAGCCTGGAGGAAAGCATGCATCGATCTCACTGTACTGACACATCTCTGTTTTCAGAAACATTACCACTAAATAAGGGCTTCTGACACTAGGGCTGAACGATTATGGAAAATAATCTAATTGCGATTTTTTGCCCCAATATTGCGATTGCGATGCGATATGCGATTATTTTTTAAGGTCTTTGTCTTCTGTATTATTAAACAAAGACAAGCAATACATCATATAGTATGGCCAATACTATATTACATTAATTTTAAACTGTTCTTTCCTGGAAGACAGACCTCTGTTATGATGACATGAGGTGATGCATGAATTGATGACTGACATTTTTATTTAACTTCTTCAATCACAACAGTATATTTGAACATACACAATAGTTTATTTTTAGCTTACAAACATCTGAGCATAAAGTGCTGACAAGGAACCCTGGTGTAAACATTAAAATGAAAGTCAGTACAATGTGCAGATTGCAGAAATATACATAAACAAAATCAGTGGCTTTACCACACTCAGTTTTTCGACATCTGTGAACTACTAGACAGTCATTCAATTAAAAAATAATATTAAATAAATAAAACTAATAAATAAAAAATACACACATCTTACTGATCTCTGCAGTCAGTAACATTACACATAAAGTGCAAACATAATAGCAATTGTATAAACACACACACAAACACGCCTTTAAAATTTAAAGGCGTGAAATTGGACGGTCTAGTTCTGATTAGCGTCACCGCTGTCTCGGTGGAGTTTAATAAACTCGGCCGTCTGCTTCTTGCTATCTAAAATATAACCAGACACTGGTGTAAATTCTCGACTGTCTCATACTTCTGTTTAATAAGTTTTCTGTTTGACGTTTAGTCAGCTGTGTGAAAACCAAGGAGGAACCCACCCGGGGGATTAATAATGTTTTATTTTATCTAATCTAATAACTTTAATCTCAGCCAAACCGATTTACTCACGAACAAACAAAACACTGAAAAAAGCCCAACAATAACATTTTTAGGTTGTCTAAGTGACTTATATATCACGTTTAACCCGAGCAGCGAAACTCCGCGGTGATCTGAAAATGATGTGCCGGGAGTTGTGCCGTTCTCGGCCGCATCAGTAACCCTCGAGCTCCCGGCTAGCTGTCGAGCTGGTGGGTAGCAGACGCCTCTGAAAACGTCGAAGCACTTTTGCAAATATGGGATATCTTGATAAACCGAGCAGATATTTGATGTTTACACAACTACTTTCTCGCCTGAAAATATGTTAAAAGTTTATTTTGTGACCCAGAAAGATTAGTATGAGTAATTTTAAAACTTAGTAGCGGCCGCCATTGTTGGAAACTGGAGTTTGGCTGGGCCGCGCTATGAATTCTGGGATATGGTAGTAATTTGGACAGCCTTCGGCGCGTCGCTGTGACGTAATCGGTCTACAAATGCGGCCTCAGGAGGATGCAGCCTATGAATTTGGACATGTCCAGAGTATAATCGCAGCCTTTGCGGTTAGAAAATTGCACTTGATCATGTCGCGATATTATCGCAAATGCGATATATCGTTCAGCCCTATCTGACACAGAAAAATCTTTGTTGACTGTTTCTATACATCCATCTTCTGCTTTTACTGCATCTACCCACATGGAAGTTTTACCAAGAAACAGAAAGTGAACTTTTTTTGAAAGGTGTCGTTCATCAAAACCTGCACTGGTGCAGGGTGTAATTTGAGTCAATCTGTGAAGGGCTCAAACAAAAACGTCTTGATTGGTGGTGCAATTAGAGCATAACATTTAATAGCGGGAATGAAAAGAGGATAGGCTCTGTTCTTTAAAGCTTTCATTACAGAGGAGAAGAGAAACATGTTGGTAAGAGATGCAGTCAAAGATGCACAGATAATTATTGTTTAGCTGTTTGTCAAATGCAAACACGGGGAGTAAGCGTACAGTATGTGTAGTGCAGCAGAAATTCAAGAAGCTTTAAGAACAAGACGCTGCAAATCTACTTGAAATGGTTTTAGTCTTGTAATGCTCTCATACACACTGCACTTGGCATATAGGATAACATGCACATAGCTAAAAAAAAATCTTCTTATGAAGACATTTGAGCCGATAGATTTCCCCTTTGACAAGTTAGCAATCTGTCCCTGCAGCTCAGTCTGCCTGAAATGCAAAACAACGTGTGTGAAGATCTGGCTTCATTTATGCTAAATTCTGTAGCGCTCGCTCACGTCGTGTCTTCTTGATTTAAGATTCGGGCCCTCGGTTCTGCAACACTCTTGAAACAATTACATTTTTATTGGAAACAGGCTGAGCAGATCTTTCTGCCATGTTCCTCTCACATGTGGTAAAAATCTGCTACAAAAAGCTCCTTCACTGCATTTATCCAATTCATATTCACACGGTTTGCTTGCCTCGTTGTAAAAACTCTCCATCGTGATAGGATATCCTGCTCTTAAAATGATAAATATGTCATATTGTGCCTTACAAACAGACATCTGCAGTGTTGTCATAAGATTTAACAGTTTAAAAAACTAAAAAAAAAAAATGCTTGAATCTTCATTTTAATGAGGTGAAATACCAAACGTGTCCTTAGATAGAACTTTCTCAAATGTATCTTGGAAACGATAGGACAGGTTTCACAGTAATGCTACAGTGAGCTGTGGTCCATTTTTGGCAAAGATTATTAAAAAGAGATCACCAGCTAAACAGTTGTAATTAAAAATAAAGAGGTAAGTTTTAGAGTTTCCCTTTTGGGCCTCTAACCCAGGAGGGCTTCTTAACATGTGGTGGACGGAGCTTTTAGAGGCTGATAATTTCGTTTTTGAAGGCTCACTCTTCAAAAAACAAAGCTTAGCTCTTCCCAGAAAGCTGCCATTTCTAAATGAGGCAGTATTGGTTACGTAGGTAACAAGCGGTCTGATGTGCTGTCGACTGTGCAGCCGCTGAGTGATCATTTGACATGTGACTATAGCAGAAAACAGAGAACAGCCAGAGCTTTCCCTTATGTGAAAGGTGATTTTATAAGACGGCATCTCTGTTCATAAATCTGAGCAGTGAAGAGAACAAACTTTAAATTGGCCCAACAGTAAAAACTGTTTTAGGTTAGTCTTGGTCTGGGCTGTGTTTGCATTGCTGTTTCATGTCTGTAGAGTTGTCTCACAACAAAAACAGGAAGCATACAAAAGAGGACAGCTTTATTGTGAATTTGGGTGAATTAATTAAGTTTATAAGGTGATATAAATATAGAAATAGGAGAAGGAAACAGTTGCATGTCTGCTAACACACCCTCTTTTCCTGGGCTTTTAAGAAGCTTCCTGTTTTGCTCTTTTTGATTCTTTAAACTTTATTTTGAATAATTGGAATTCACAAATCAGTACGTTTGGTGTGTTTGTCTAATGACACAAGCCACACACTAATAGTTTCAACTTATTTTAGTGCAACCTGGCAACCCAGAGACCAATTCAAGTGGTGTGGGCAGCTGATCTCTGTGCAGACACACCAGTTGGATGCTGAATCAATTAGCTGCTGTCTTAGCTGTTTTTTTGGTCTGGCAAGCAAATGAAAAACTACTTTTGGAGAGTCTGGACTGTAACAGAGTTCAAAGACAGTATAAAAACTGGATGCAGTCAAAATCCGAATCAGCTTTATTGACCAAATATGTGTAAGCATACATCTTTGATACCAACTATGGAATGAGACAATCGTTAGACACTTCCTACGTGGTCAAGAGTGAACGACACATGGATTCATTGATCCATACAATTACAGACAACAAGCTCTTGGCGACAGTGGGAAGGAAAACCTCCCTTTTAACAGGAAGAAACCACTGGCAGAATCAGAATTAGGAAGAGGCAGCCATCTGCCGTGACCAATTGTGGATGAAAAACCACGGATCTTGACCTACACTTTAAGATATTATGATTTAGTTAGTTTGTCTGGTCTGGGTCCTGATCTGATTCAGCTGTAAAGACCGTCCTGTCTCAAGAAATGGAAAGTTTTTAAACAAACGGCGTCATGGTGGAACAGGTCCTAAGAGGCAGATTTTTCACATAATGAGGTCTTTAGAACTTGGCTGCAGAGAAGCATGACTTGCTTGAAAGGAGATTTATTTATTTTTTTGCAGGAATCAGCTCCGCCCGTATGACCACCTAATATAGCAGTTGATGTAACGCCTGGGCAGTGGCAGAGGGAGGAAGCGTGATCTTTATAATCCTGACTTGCCTCTGCATCAGTGGCTCCTGTCAGCCAGAGTTATGGTCCTGGTTTATGGGGGTTTCCCTGCACCTTGGCTGGGCCTCCAGCTCCTCTCTCCTCCCCTCCTGCCTGTGCGCCTTAGATCGGTCTGTGCTTTTATGAGCTGTCTCTGCCCTTTCTACCTCCCTGAAACTCATGGCAGCTATTAACAGGGGCAACTCTGGCTCCAGCCTTGCATGGCAGCACTGCTGTTTAATCCTGATGCCGCTGTTTGAACAGTCAGCGTGACTGCAGGGGGAGACGGGGGAGGGAGCATCTTCAGACAGGAGAGAAAATCTTCTTCTTTAGATCATTTTTTTTAGAATGAAAAACACACTTCAGATGAGAACTTGGTGTTAATGCCACAATGTTCTTTATGCCATGGAAATGCTAAACACCTGCTGTCTAGACATGAACTTCAAACTGTTTAAATGTCCTTTTTGTAGTCCCTAAATGCACAGCTCTGCATAAAAAGAAAAAAGAAACCATAAAATGTCAAAACAATTACAGCCCTTGTATGCAAAGTGAATATTTATCTAAATTTGGAGCTCTCGATGTGTCTGGTCAGTGAGCGTGTGTGTGTTTGCTGCATAGCAGGATTGGAAAAGCTCCTCTAATCGGATTATTACACAAAAGCATGTTGATGGAAACAGAGCTTGGTAATTAGCAGAATTTTAGAAGAATTCAATTGACTATTAAACATGTCAGTTTGTCTCTTTGTGCATCTGTGTGCTCAGTTCAGAGATAGCTGGAAGTGACAGGAACAAGATGGGCTATATCTGAGCCAGGATGTGGGCTTCATTTGTCCGTGTGCTGCAAGTCACTGTAACTGTTTTGTTTTTTAATATAAAGAGCTTCTGAGAGCTTTATTAGACACACAGAGGGATTAAAAAAAAGGCAATCAAGAGTAGGAAATATTTTCACAAATGTAGCAAAAGACACTAAATACAAATTTAACGAGCACCCACCAAGGCTAATGCACTGTTTTGCAATTTTAAAGACAGTGATCTGGATCAGCATGAAGATTTAATGGTCTCATGTTTGCCGTTGCCCCCCAGAGTCACGAATGTTGGTTGATTTTTGGTGTGAACTTGTTTCCAACCAAAAAAGGCTGTCATTATACCAGAATTTCACTCAATACCGAAACCCAGGAAAATACTTGATTTTATTTTTGAGGGAGGAAAATGTATGTATGTATGTGTGTCTATATATATATATATATATATATATATATATATATATATAAATGCTATTTTAACACCATTCGAACTGTGTTATCTTTCATTTTCATAATTTTAACTGAAGAAATGGGAACACATTATGTGTTCTAACTCTGTTCTAGTAACAAAATGCATAAAACACTATTTAAATTGGTTCTTTGCTAAGTGAAGCAAAAAGAAACAGCAAGTCTTTATTCCTTAGGTCCGTGTTAACTTCCAAGGAGTCATATGTCAGTATTAAGTGGTTCAACACATTTTTAAAAAAGAGAAAAATTATTCCCTCGAAAATGGTCAGGACTGGACAAAAATGAGTGAAAAGCAGCCAGTGTCCAAAGAAAAACTTGGAAAGTTTGGGGAACTATTTCAAAGTCCACTTTAAAGAATTACAAGAAGGTCTGGCTTCTTGCAAACAAAATATTCACCACTTACCCTTAATGTTTTGGCACAAATAAATACAATTTAAATAATGAACCAGCCTGCTGATTGCTTAATGGACTTTGCATTCCAGAACTAATTCATATAACTTGATTAACCTGTGTATATTTGATTATTTATCTTGCTTGTGACTTTTCATTTCAATTTTTTTTTCTTTGTCTTTGGTAATCAGCATGTGGCCTCTGGGTAATACAGAGAGCTAATTTTATTCAGCACGCCTCCTAAAACAAGACCTGATGTGTTAAATTGCTCTCTCCTGAAAAATTAAAAATCAGTCGGATGTCATGGGGCCTGTACGGCGGCGCCTTCCGTCTCATTTTCTTCTCTCGGGTGAACCACACACACCTCGCTCGTTCCTATGAGGTGGTTATCACACTCTGTTATTCCGTACCTGTCATGCCAACTGTTAATTATTCACGGTTAATAACCACCTGCAAAGGCCCTAATTTCGGCCTTGACATTTCATTAGCTAATATCAGATGCCATCATTTGTTTTCTGTAATCACAATTCAGGCTATGAAGTTGGAGGACATTCAGGTCTGTAGTGAAAATGATCTGATGAACCTTGTAAACTGTAAAGCATGAAATATTTCCCCCACTGGAAGTATAATTTCTGCTTTGTCTATACTTTGTCTCTCTAGCGTGATTTTCTGTTCTGATAGCACGATGGATGAACTCAGGGGTGTTTTTATGCCCGTGGACGGGTTGTTATCTGAGCCTAGATTTACCGATGAACCCTTAGGAGTAAAACTGACACTGACATAATTAGAGTAAAGAAGAAGAGTAAAAGAGGAGACAAAGAAAGAAGGATCTTTAAGTCTCCCCTCAGCTTTTAGGGTGTTTGGCCTCCCGTTCAACTTGCAGCATCTGACAAGAAGATTGGCTCTTCTGTATCAAGAAAAACCTTCTTGTCTGGTTGCATAGCTACTAATCTAATCACAGTCTCCAGTGTTAGCGTAGATGGCTATGATTCATCCGTGCAAAAGGAAAA
This sequence comes from Aulonocara sp. 'chitande type north' Nkhata Bay, assembly GCF_057382095.1. NCBI lineage: Eukaryota > Metazoa > Chordata > Actinopteri > Cichliformes > Cichlidae > Aulonocara > Aulonocara sp. 'chitande type north' Nkhata Bay. The sequence continues at coordinate 25,425,887 of NC_141360.1, read as the reverse complement.
AAAAACATACAGGTTTATGGTTTAATTTATTTCCACACTTAAAAAAATCTGTTGTGCTTGTATAAGAATAGAAACTTTTACCACTTTGTCTTTTTGTTGTCACTCATTGCCCACCTTTCTTCCAGCCACTTTTAGTAATCCAGCAGAGATGCACAGAGGCAGACTGCAATCAGGTTGCTTTAAAAGTCATTTGTGAGGCAATGCTAACTGCAAATCCATCCAAGTCTTATTCAGTGATGGGGAAGTACTCGCATTTAAAAGGAAAGGTAGCGTTACCACTGTGTGCTCTCTTTCAAGTAAAATGAAAGCATTGTAAATGGAACTGGATTAGTCTGCCTAATTTTGTGCAGGGCTCCATTGCCCTAGCAAAAACTGATGTGATCAATCAAGGCATTGACAGAGCACCTCTGGGACTGTCCTGTGGTTGGCACTGGGACTTTTGGATCCTCTTAGCTGCCATGTGAGTGGGTACATGGATCGGGATTGCTTAGTTTGAATGGGCGCTTTGGAGGCTGGTGAACACTTTGGCTCTTTGTCGTGTCCTGGGCTGTTCCTGAGAGGTTTTGCATGGTCACAATAGTGACATCCACATCAATACAGACCTATGGTTTCCTAGCAGAATATGCAATTGTAGTTAGATCATCAGTGTTATTTTCATCAATCACCTCCTGTCAGTGGTTTTTAACATTGTAGATGAATGGTCTAATTATACACTGATACTTCAGACTAATGTCAATATCAGCTTGCACCAGCCCTGTTGAATGATAGATAAATACTGGCAAATTAAATGGCAAGACTGCTTAGGCTTAATATTAAAAGGATTACAGGATAAAGACTGAATACACTTTAATACAGGTACGTTATTTATATAAAGAACATTTCTATGTTTCTCTGGAAGCTTGGGAGACTTAAATATAACAGAAACAAAATAAAAATCAAGAAAACAGTGTCAGTACCGGCACTCGCTATTGGCCAAATTGTCATTTGAAAACCATTATCAGCTAACACTGTTCCATGTCTAATTTTGTAGTCAGTTTTACTGATTTTTAAACACCTGTAGTTTGTTTGCTTTGGTCTGAATACGCCTCCAACTTTGTCCAGTGGTCCAGAGGTGTTCTGGACTACTGGATAACATGGAGACTTTACTCCTAACATTTGGTACTCTGTGCATCTATGGTAGCCTCCCAAAGCTTTCTGGGATGTGGCTATTTGGAAGATATGGGAATGAATTTAACTCAGGCTTGTAGTGTACACCTGGTAGCTGGTAGTTGAGAGCACCTACTCTAAAGAACCTTGCTGCAGTTTTTACAAATGAAACAAACCAATGAGAGAAACAATCCAGACATAAATTTTAACTAAACTAAACAGCACCGATGTGAAAAACACGCTTAATCTGAATCTTAGTGCCAAAGATTGTTATTATAATAATATTCATCTAATGTAGTAAATTGTAAATGGACTGGTTCTTACATAGCACTTTTCTACTCTGTCTGAGCACTCAAATCGCTTTATACAACTAATTCATTCACACAAGCACATTTTCTAGGTTGTTAAGTGCTTAATATCTAACATTCATACACATTCACACTCCGGTGGATGCATCGGAGAGCAACATGGGGTTAGTATCTTGCCCCAGGATATTTGGCATGCAGCCTGGGATTGAACCACCAACCTTCCTGTTGGTAGCTGACCTGCTCTATCACCTGAGCTGCAGTGTATTTGTCTGTGATTTGTTGGAAGGTAGAAGTATAAAGGAAAATGAATGACTACAAGCCAATGCTCGGTCTATATAACTGCCATCAGGGATCTCTTATTTATGAACCATGATCAAAACCTTTCCTAAATCTTTCATGAGTGATTTAATTAAATCTAATCTACGTCATCTTTAATAGATTGTTTCCAAAACCACAAAATTCCCCAGAGCATTATATTGTAGAAAGCCAGAAAGAAGAACAATAAAATATTAATATTCTTCTGATTCAGTACACGAAACCTTTGCCTTTGCCTGATCCCCGTTTGAGTACTGAATAAATCCATGGCTAAAACTCTCTAATAGTCCTGATTTTGGTGTTGATCCTCCACCTGAAATTCAGAAAATTAGAGGAAAAAAATAACCTTCAAGAGGCAAAGTCCTTCAAGATGAAGTCCTTTAAGTGAGTTTAACTGAACTCCTTTGTGCCGCTCCTCCTCTGATGTGTTCAGTAAGTATCAGTCAATATCAGCCCTTCCAGCTGAGCAAACATTGTCACTGGTGTGGGTATCAGATCAATCTGCTCTTTCTACGGTGCTGGAGTCCCACGGATCCTCCTAATGCAGCTGAGATCGTGGTGTGTTTCCTTTCAGACGCACAACAATCCACTCAGTGCGCCTGGAAGGAGGTGGGGAGAGGAAGTGCGCCTCTGATTAAAGTAAGCCCCCTCTGAGTTGCGACCCAACCTGACCCTGGCAGCGCTCCAGATCTGCTGATGAGGATGCTTCGGCGAGGCGGGCCGACGTTGGGATTTTCTGTCAGAGGCGTAGTTCCCTTGTCTATAAACATTTTCCTTGTCAAGAGCTGGCCTCTAATTCACCTGGCAGCACACTCAGCATTATATAAGACATCCCAGTGTTTTTACTGTAAAAGTGAAAGCAGTGCACGGGGAGGGTGGGGGTGGGGGCTGTCTATGAATCAAGCCGCTAAAAACTCAGACTTACAGGAGGTTAATATTTAGGAAGATTAAAAAATCAAGCATTTCTTTATGAACTTGAGTAGTTTCCTTTGCCTGAATAAGAAAAAAAACATTAAAAATGACTTTTAATTAGCAAGTGAATTAATACATGATTTGAGATTGTCCTTGTCCTGTAATGTAATAACACGCACCAGTACCTGCCAAATCATTTCTGCAGACTAATTTAGATTTGGCATTAGGGGACTGTACTCAATTTTAAGATTGAAAGGTTTAGAAATTCCCCAGCGCAGTTTAAAACTTTAATCAAGCTCCAAGGTTAAAATCCTCCCGTGTATTTTATTTCCCTGTGCGCATAGTTGTTTATGTTCTCACTGGCCGGTAATTTAAGAGGATATTTAGAAAAGTGTGCCACGTTGCAGTATTGGACATAACAGCTGTTCATGGTATCATGTACACATAGACAGACACTCATAACAAGTTAAGGATTTTATTCATGATAATATAACACTGACAAATAACAGGCAAGCTGATGGAAGAGAGTGTGATTATATGTTGTGCTGGTTGGCTTATTGTGTTAGAGCTTATTACCTCTGTGTGTGGTTACTTGTGCAAAAGAACACAACTATTCACACCATCCAGAGAAGACAATCTGGTGTTGAGGATAGACTGTATACAAAAGATGGACGTGACTTCCTTGGGCTCAAGCATTGTTTTGTGGAGCTGCTTTGAAATACCCTAAAAGGCACAAACACAGCTAACCATTTTATCAAAGCGTCCATACCTTAACTGACGACCTACAATTGCATAACTTTAACTCTTAGTAAATTTAGGTTTGAGGTGTTTGAAACTGAAATGCTTAAAAGGAAATTGATTGCCTCACATCTGTCATGAAGGGGGGAACTGTAGCGGGGCCTGGTCGGCGGTGCCGCAGCAGGGGAGGCGAACGCACCTGCAGGGCATCCGCAATCACGCTTCGCCGGGTTAAAAGTGTGCTGGATTCCAGTGTGGTTGTTGTTGATATGGATGTTGGGCTGTGAGCTGTAAAGCTGCAGCCGAGTTTGTGAACAGCAACCGTGTGTGATCAATAAAGTGTGTAAGATGCTGAATACGTGTGGTCGGGTCTGGCGTGGTTATTTTACAAGAACTTATAGATAGATTGAATGGGATCAAGTTAGTAACACAGGAATTCGAATAGAAATTCCAGTGTGAAAGTCATAAATTTGAAAAAGACATTCGGAAACTGCAGGCACTCTGCAGCCTTACTTTTAGACAGGAATAGAAGCAGAATACAACCAGCTGAGAACCAGTTGAGTCAAGTCCCTAAATGTTAAGAGAATTGTTACAGATGAGACTGATAATAATCATCTTAACCAATCTGTTGGAGAAAGATTGTGGTCCAAACAATCATCTGGCCTTCCTCCCAGCAACCTGTGCTATCCTCTACAATCAGAAGTGTTTGCTACTACTTGCAGTCGGTTACCAATGCCAAAAAAAATGAAATGCAATCACTTGGTAACTAGTCATAATAGCAAGGAGGTTGCTATCCTATTTTTACTGTAGTGTGAATGGATCATAAGGGTGGAAGACTGATGGATTTGTATTAGAAAACAACAAATTATAAAAGTCAAATTTATTATGTCTGGAAATACTTTCATGAAGCAAAAAATAGCACTGTATCATCGAAATATTTTGGAAAATTCAATCAAACTATTTTAAAAACTACACACCAGGAGCTTATATTGCATTGTTTTCAAGACTGTAGTTTGATATTTATTGTTTATCTTGGATTCAGTCTTATCTCAGCTCATATTTGCAGTTATAGCTTCCAATTTTTAGCGCACCTGAACTAATATAAAAAAGAAGTATAATGTAAAAAACAAAGCAATTATCTTTTATTTATTTCATTGACCTAGTGAAGAAGTAGAAATATACCATAAGTATGGTAAAATATAATAATTATTAATTGTTGTGTAATATAACCAGCTCCATTTACTCAGGTACTCTTACTTAAAAATGTTTATTTTCCAGCTGCTATTAGTATTTGCACAGCAGATTCACTATTTCTGTTCTTTTAGTTAACAAGATGAATACAATGAGTTATTTCTTTACATACTAAACATTCACTGACATAATATCCTCCCGACTGTGCTGTCAGTATTCTGGATACATACAGCTACTCGTTTAAAACGATATAGGAGTTTGCCATATCAGAGCTCTCTCTGCTCATATTCTGTCACCATTTTTGATCTGCTCTTATCAGTCGAGACAGAAAGGTGTCTCAGGTCAGAGCAGACGGGAGATAAAGAATTTCTAAGGAAGATATTCACTCTGTGATCGGGGACTTTTTTTTTTTTTTTTTTGCCATTCTGAGCACAGTGATGTGACAACAGGACCTCCCAGCTGCTTCAATCCGGCTAGTTCTATTAGGTGGGTGATTGAGGAGTGTGTGGATGTAGATCATAATCTCTGCTTGGTCTCGAGGAAATGTTTTCAGCTTCAGTTCTGACTTGCTCTCATCTCTCTTTGGACATTTCTTACTCACGCCCTGCTGGATTTTTAAGGATTAAATTAGGTGTTCATGAAGAAACTGCCTGTCTCACAGAAGTATGAATACTATCTGTCTGATCTTCATTATCAAAGATATCCACCACTGCTTGTTTAGTTTTTAGTCATTTTGGGTATACAAATTTGAATCACAAGTTTTGGTAAATGATGCTGATAATTTGCATAATCACATGGACATATACATCAAGCCGTATTACTCCACTGATACCTAATGCCTGCAGAGAGATTGCTTCAGTACAGTCTGGAGGGGTATATATATTCATTGGTTTTAGATGTGTTAGTTTGTAAATCCCACAGTGAGACCTGCCTCACTTTACTGAAAAAGGCCTGGCAGTACCCTTAAAAGAAATGTATTTGAATTGGTTTAGTGTTAAAACATTATTAAGCTGGCAGTTGTCAGTCAGTCTAGTCTGTCTGCCTGAATGCAACTGCTTTTAATTTATCACATGGAAGTTTTCGAAACAAACCTGACTGTTTATCTACAGCGCCACCTACAGCTAAAAAAAAAAGAGGAGAAGATACCAGCACGTGGTCTCAAACCTGTCACTTGTCCTCCAGTACAATGACTGCCAAAATATTTGTATCACGAATGTTAAAACTTGCCACAGGATGGGTCATTTGTATTTTTGTGTTTTACAGGTAACAATATGGTCTTTGTTTGAATTCTATCCTCAAACAAAATAGTTTTTCTGACTCTCTAATCATCTAATTATAGCAGGCTTCTTCCTTATGTCTTTCATCACATATTTGCTGCTGCGTCATGAGAATTTCAGCCTCACAGGGCTGATAGTTTAGCTGCAGGCGTCTGGCTTAGTGAGCTGAGCTTTTGTTGGTTTGGAAGAATGTGAAGAGCCATCCTGTAAAAATATAGAGTAGATATGGTTTTTAAAGCTAGTTTTATTGAGGAATAAATCACACATGCAAATACTAACCATGTGCCTGAATACGCAAAATATTCTCATGCAATCCAATGTTGTCAGATCCTCCCTACATCGCGTGGTTACACACAAGGCATCCTTTGGCAGCAGTTCTTGAAGAAAGCAATAGTGGCTACAGAGAGTCAACAGCCCTGTTATAGAGACTTGAATGGGGAGCTTCGAGGGCTGTGGGTAGTAGGAGATTGTGGTTCGTGTCATGTTTGGACCTTGCAGTTTTCCACTTAGGTTTAGAAAACGATCATGGTTTGTTTTTGGGTTTTTGTTGTTGTTTTTCTTTAAAAAGATTCCTTTTACAACAATGATTCGTTCTGAAAAACACAAACTGGGATAATATCATCTCACTTCTGTCCTAATCCGGTGTATTAGGCACCATCACTAAAGTATCCTGTGGGCAACATCCTAGAAATGAGAACACATGGAATATCAGTAAGAATAAAAAATATTACCTCCTGTCTTCTGGCTTGTTAGGACAATCATAACTAATATTCATTAAATTACGCCCATCACACAGAAACCGACCATTCAAGGAACAATGGATAAGTCCTGATTGGTTGCCAGTGGTAGCTGGAGGTTGCTGGCAGTCGCTTGATGAAATGGCCTTTAAAAAGTATACTTTTCTGCACTGAAGATTTCTTTGCAGTTGTTTTGGTCACTTGCAGAATGCCGAATTCACCTGCACTTGGCGGGCACAGCGCCAACTTGGCTGCAAACACTGTACAGCCAGTCTTGCAACGCAAACTAGGCACCACGATTGTTCACCTTCAAAGTAAAAACAGCACCTTTTGAAATATGCTGGTTGCAGCAGTAAGGCACTTTTACTTTGAAGGCAAACATTCTGTTTCTGGTTTGTGTTTTTCACCAACTGCTGTCTAGGTGTTCATTTATTGGAATAAAACCCTGTGATGAACTTTGACTGGAAAACCTACGAAGCTGGGAACCCTGAATGCATGGATGGATGAATGGATGGAAAAGTCCTCGGTCTTTTGGTGGAACTAACAACTAAAAGTTTAATAAACTTTCTTCGGCCCATTCAACCAAAAGAACTCTAAAAGGTAGAATTAAATTAAAATGGTAACAGCACTGGTGTTATTATCTTTATTTGTACATTATTAAAAACTGCAACCAATCTGTATTTCTAGTTGGCCACATAGCCAACAGAACAATGGTATTCTGAACTTAAAATCTATAATGTTCAGGTCTTATCATTAGTAGATGTGAGGTAAAAGGAAACATCATCTGATACCTTAATACAACCTAGTCTAACACCTTCAGAAATACCTGCTATCCATTTGAACTTAAATATTAAAAACACCTATGTGAAAACCTCCTGCCAGACGTGTGCTTCTGACATGTTCATTATAGCGCTGGAAGGTATCTCCTGAATGAGGCCATGATGATTATATTTCAGGTCACCTGTGCTTAATGACACACTCTGTGAAGTTGTTTTCCACTTATATTCTCTGTTATATTCAAACTTGCGGGTGGTGTTCAGAAATCAATGGAGCGGTGATGGAAAGTCTCATTTGACATTCTTCATCTCGCATCAGCTCAGAATTAGTCTTTTTGTCCTGCGTTGCGGGGAGGACATTCAGCTGGATTGATTCCAAGCAGCACGAAGGTTTGTCTCACTTTACTCCCTTCACACTCCGACTGAGGAGGAGAGAGGCTCTTTAATCACTCTGGCCAATTTAATCAAGTACATCCTAATCTGGATTGATTTTGACTTTAATGTTAATTAATCTGGCTGCTTGTATGAGTGTTCATGAGGGGGGAAACAATCCTTCATTCAGCTGTAACATGCCAGTCCTTCACAGAAGATCACTGTTTTCTAATAACTGAGGGAAGATTTATCTCATTAAGTAAAATTGGACATTTTGAGTTTGATCTTCAAAAATATAAATCTGGAAGATATTGCGAGAGTTCCTTAAGAACACCATGACAAACTAATCTGGATCTAAATCCTTCTGAATTCATGATGGCATGGAGAAAACTTCAGCCTCAGCAGAGGTATGAAGTCCTGGACCTTAATGACAGTTCTACTTTTAAAAGACGTCTCATAATTTTGCTCAGATCTTTGATAGATGGCAAATTAAAAGATCATAAAGTTATCAAAAATGGTTTTGTGCCTGGGCATGCTGCCAGCGTAGCTTCAGTTCGCATTAGCATTGATTCTCCATCCTTTCTTTACTGTAGACATCAACACTATTCTTGTAAAATGATGGTGGTAGAGAGAGAGTTGTCTGAAACATCAGTCCAAAATCTCCCATGGGCATCCAGTTAGGGTGAGATCTGTTGATTTCCATACTCATCAAACCATTCGGTGACACTCTGTGCCCTATGCTTGTGAGCCTTGTCATCCTGCAGGAGACAACTTCCTTCAAAATAGGATAAATGTGATCAGTCAGAAGAACTCTGTGTGGAGAATTTTGCTGTGGATCCGAATCCTGGCAGTAGATTTCGCCTGTATGTTGCTTTTGTAGGAACATCGTGGCCAAGATAGTCATACAAAAGCAGCATGAAGTAAGAGAAAGACAAGAAATGCTTTATTTGGCACTAACAATACAGACATTAATATATGGGCTGTCTTCAAAACTTTAACGGTCTGGATATTTGTTAGACATTTGGTAGATTTTCAGTTTTCAGTTTTGTGATTCACGTATTTATCACATAAATGGGAAAATATGTCCTACGTCAGGCTGGCTACTTGACATCCAGGTTTGAGTACACCATAAAAAGCAGCAATGATGAGTCAAACCACATAAATACATTAAGAAAGATTCAGTGAATTACCATTCGATTGCCTTTTTTCATGGAATTATAATAGAAAGAGACTCACAACATCACAAATCTCACAGGCTCATCAACAATCAGGATGAGAAAACAACAGTTTTGTTTAATACTGCCTGCAAGATGAAAACCGAGATCCTGTGGAGAAAATGTCCTTCTGAGAGTTACAATAGGTTATTTATTTATTTCATTTTTAAAGACAACAAACCTCGAGGAGGTTTGAATTCATTAGGGTCGAGACTACCATAAAGGAACACGGCAACAAATTGGATTAGACAGCATTTAGAGAATTAAAACACATCCTGTGGAAAATTGATCAGGATGAAATGAGATACTTGAATAGAGCCTGAACTGTACACCAAACCCTGTCGCTTTCATCTCCCGCGCCGAGATTCACTGTCAGATAATTCACTCCCCGGAGGGATGGATATGTCTTTTTTTCTTGACTGTTTGATATGTCTAATGTGCTCAGACTTACCAGAAATGTCTCGCCTCACCCTTATGGATAGGTTTACATAAAACTCTTTTTGAATGAAAATGCTGTAGACGGTAGCCTGAACACAGCCAGGGGCTCCTTCTCCTCCTCCAGACTGATTAATGGCTGCCTCTGAAAACACAAACCTCCCTGTTTTTTTACACCAAAATACAATGACCAGGGTTATTTGAGGGATTTGTTCTATTTTGGCCAGCTGTGGTACATTACTAGCCGCTCTCTTGCTCTGGTGTGTGTGTGTATTTTTTGCAGAGAGAGTGGGAGTTATGTAAAGCCTCCACCCATTCGGGGTATGCAAGACCAGATCAGTAATAGCAGTGGATTTAGGACAGGAGCGTAAGATGTAGGATGAGATACTTTGGGAGCAAATATGTGAAACTTTCAAAGTGAAATATTTATGCTTCATGCTCCAGGAAAACTAATGGTGTCACACCACTTGTTTTCATTTCCTGCTCAGAGTTGCTAGCCAAGCAGCAATATGTGTTTAAAAGGAGGTCTGAGTAGGAACGGATTTGCACAATAGCTGCAGCCTGTTTAACTTCAAGGACATCTGCAAAATGTCCAAAAAAAAAAAAAAAAAGACTTGCTGCACAGCATGTGACCGTGAAGACTTCACCACCTCGTGCAAATTAATATGGCAAAATAATGTAGTCGCATTTCAGAAGATGGAAGGTTTTGGTTTCTGTGCATGGAGTCTGAGAGGATCTGTGACTCATTAAAAGGATGTACCTGTCTGCAGCAGTTCTGGAGAATTTACTGTCTGTTTTTGTGAATAATGAGCTGAGGCACTGCCTGTAAATGAATCTCGCGAACAGCCTACAGCGACTTTAATATTATTCTTAGCTTTCCAAAATAAGGCGTGTACGACATTGCAAGTCCTTAACTCATCCTTGCGAATATTCATGAAGAGTGGCTCCATAATGTAGCGGTTTCTGCCTAACAACAGAAAGATCTGTGGTTTGTTTCCAGGAGGAGACAATAAATCCCTTGGGGGTCGTGTCAGGAAGGACACGTGGTGTAAAAATCTGCCAAAGCAAACATGCCGAGCTACCTGCTGTGGTGACCTCTTGTGGATAAGGGAGCAGCCAAAAGTGGCTTCATGTATATTTATGAAGATCTAAATTTTAAGAGTTAAAAGATTTAGTAAGGATATTGCATTTTAGTTTGAGTTCATAATCCAGCAACAGTATGAAAAACACAGAGTCAACAACTCCTAATATGGTTACAGTAGTGCTATATGTACCCTTGATGTGTTAATATACAGCATATGTTTCTTGCACAGATTTTGTTGACTGTCTCCTCCGTTCTATCTTTGCATTATGTTTGATTAGCTTGCTGCAAATTTCTTTTCCATCATCCCCCATTTCCATGTCTCAAAGCCACAGTTGTGGCCTCATCATAGTATATTTACAGATCATCTATGTATATCTTATGCTAACCCAGTGGATGAGGTCAGTCCTGTGAGCCAGACAGGCTGCCTTCTTGTCCGCTCCTGTGGCTGGAAGTTTGGCTTGTGGCAGGCGCATTCATGGTGAAGAAGAAGGGCCAAAGACTGGCCGCACCCTACTGTATATGGACAACCGGTCCTGCAGCTGATCCATCCCTAATTGGGTGGCGTTATATAAGCTGGACTCCCCGGTGCACATGAAGCAAAACACAGCAATTGTGCACAGTCCTTGAATATATGCAGCAGCGAGCTGTGTGCTTTCTTGAAATTTCTGTCAAAGATTGCAGAAGAAAATTGTCTGGTTTTCTTCACTGACTCATGAATCTGCAATGCAACTGTCAACGCAGGTCCTTAAGTTTGTTGCGTTTATGCGTCAAGCTTGATTGCATCTCACTTTTAATTGGCAGCAGTGATTCCCTCCGTGGGCAGAGGGATGTGGTCCTTGCCAGCAGCTTAATGCTGCATTCTTGTTTCTCACACTTCCAGCCGTTTAAGGCATTTTAGGCTCAACTTTAGTGAACGTTCACACATGAAAATGAGTGACTGATCAAACACAAATCACCCTTGTACTGCTGACCTTAGAGAACAGTGTCTGAGGTCAGTCAAATTTATTTGACCTTACTCTGCTCGATAAGGAGAAACACCAATACGGTATTTTTCTTATGTGTTCCTATTCTGCTAAAAACTAGAGAATTAGTCCTACCTGTACAACAGTTTTAGTCACCAGAGAGACTGTTGAGAATGTCTTTTTGCTTTATAATGAACTTGTTTGCAGTAAATCCCTTCTCACCAATTTCGGGCTTTCATAGAAAATCTTTTGCTTCCATTCAAAGAGATTTTAGTCTTTTACAAAAGAAATTCTTCAATGTTCACTTTTCACTATTTTTAAAGTTTAGTAGCTTTGTCCCACTCAAACAAAATGGACATTTTTGTTAATTAAATGGTCAGAAACAAGAAGAAAATGCAATGATTTGTGTCAAAGAAGGTAACGGTTGATATTTCCTTCACCTTATGCAGATCGATTAACAGCTCTAGCGGTTTAAAGGCAAAGCGTGCAAAGTGCCGTAATCCTTAGATGCTATGAATCTTGGAGAACTTGCCTTAGGCCATTTTCACCCATAAACTACAGCCTTAACGTTTCTCAACATCACCTGACATAAGAGGCACATAACAGCACGTAAATATCGAATCAGAGATGAAACGGTTAGCACCTTGGGGCATCTGACCAGTGAATTAACAGTTAGTATTCTGCACGCTTTATTTAGGCAGCTCCTTCTTCTCCATCAGTATTTCAAGAAGTGAGAACATCCTGGTGTGAAGGATCTCCTGCTGTGTACTTCTTGTTAGAAAAGAAAACTTTCTCAATTCTCGTGGCATTTTCTGGAGGTAATGTTTGAAAACAACTTTGATCTCAGTCTCCTTTGTTTCTCTGTGCGATCCCACGACTCTCACCTCCGTGGAGAGGTGAGGGCTCAGCTGGGGCCACACTACCTGTTCCAGGACTTCCTGTATTCACTGGATGATGGATTTAAAAATAATGTACATATCTGCACAGCACTGCATAATCATAATCAGTTCTTGAGTAGCTCTGTGCTGTAGTTTTAATGTTGCCTTTGAATTCACTTCATTGGTTTCACCCACTTTCTAGACACTCGTAGCTCAGAGCGGGGCACATTACTAACTTCCTGTTTTATCTACTAAGAAGTTGTCAGGAGAGACACCACGAGGCCTAATTTTAATTTTTTTAAAAAGTGGAGAGATAGAAAGTCCCCGACGTTTAAAATAAATCATTGTGAAGTGTGAAGTCTGTAATGTAGTAAATGTGGTAATTAGAGCTCTGCTCCAATTTAAAATCTGGACAGTACAGTATATTTGACAGCTTACGGTCATTTTTGTACACAGATCTCTAGTGGTATGTTGTTAGGCAGGAAAGTAGAGTATGCAGAAATAAGCTAGTTAGGTTTGAGTGTACTTTTGATGGACACTTGTTTTCTGGGTTTAATTTAACAGCCTGGTTTCCACGTGAAGGACTCTGGGAGCACCTAGCACCTGTGCTAACGATAGCCCATACGAGCCTGCCACTTTGCACGATTTCTAAAGATGTCTAGAGTAACATACTGCCTGAAGTAAAATGAGCATATTGTGTATTGGAACTATTCCACTGCTTCTATCAAATGAAAGCAAAACTGTAAACGCTGCATTGAGACGCTGTGCCCAAGAAGAACATTAAAAATTTGAATTTGAGGAATTCTGACTATATAATGTGAAAGCTTTCAGTTTAATGTTATTTATTTGTGTCACTCTTCCTTCATCATAGAAAGTGGTTGTTTTAAGAAAGAAGAGATAAAATGTATAATATGTAATAATTCATCTAATCATGTGTTTTAGAAGTTATTTTAGGTTTTCCTGGATTGTTTTTTTATTTTTATTTTTTATAAGGGAAGGCAGAAAACTACAATATGGTATTTTCTGCAGAAATTCACTGCCGTTATTTTCTTGTTATTATTTACCCTTGAACTGGCAGGCTTTGAAAATGAAAAAGCCTTGGAAAGTTTTGGCATAGATCCATGCCATTGTGCAGGTTTTGTTGGGGGGATAAGAGGCTTTTTTAGGCTTTAATGCCTTTTGTGCCTAAGCACTCTTTTCGAAGGTTTTGAAAAATGGCAACGGTATCTCATAAGTCTCCAATTACTCCCTTAGCTTGCTACTTGAGGATGCTTAAGCTTATGTGCAACTTCTTAATGCATTCTATAATGTCAGAGTTGTCTCTGACCTCCATAAAAAGCAGCTATTTGATGTAAAAAGGCCTGCAGAGGCTGTTCAGTATCATGAATACTGAACAAAAGTAGCCTGAAGGATTGTAAAGAGTTGAGACGGTGTGCAGAAATGGACTTGCAGGAGTTAGACGGGAGCATGTGCTTTTAATTCCTGGCTCTGGTCCAGCACGTGGAGAGCATTCAGGGATTTCCCGGACCACTTCACTCAGTCATGACTCTGCAAAAAGTGAGAGAAAAAAAATTGCCCTGGTTATAAAGAAGGCAGTGAATCTCACAAAGAAGAGCCTGCAATCAGGAAAAATTACTTAATTTCCTTCGTTTCTTTTTTTAAACCAAATGAGGCTTTGATTTTCAAGGTTGAATAGAAATGCCCAGTAAATGACAACAAAGGTGAGATGCCTATTGAAGCACTGCACTGACATCCTCTTAGAGGCAAAGAGAAAGCGAGGCCTTGGATATGAAGGATATTATGGCTGCGCACTTAAAGGGAGATTATCCCCAATTGCTCTTTTCAGCTCACTTAATCTGTCCTGATTTACTTTTAAATGAAATTATTCATTTTGCACCCTCTTTGGCATGCACGTATAGCAAGAAAGGCGTTGTAGCATTAGTGGGAATTTCTCAAGCTGCAGATAGAGCATCACATAGCATAGGCTGACTCGAGCCCCTGCACTTTTTAGCCTGCAGTGTTTGGTGATAGAAAGCACAAAGCTCTGCCTGGCTCATTTATTAGAATTGCATTTCTTGTGGTATTATGGTGAATGAATTAGGTCATCAGTTTTCATGCTTGGTAAACTCTTTTCATTTTGCGGCCACCAAAAGTGGGAGGAAAACAATAATGAATGGCTACAGAGGCGCCTGGCACAAAGCACCTTTATTAATAACAAAGAAAAAAGTATACTGCTACCTTGAAAAGCTTAAATGATGGATCAGGGACCTCTACAGAGTCTTGTCAAATCTCAGGGCTCAGAGGGGCAAAAATGAAGAAATCAATGTCTTTCTAGGTAGATCAGAAAAGACAGCGGGTTGGTTGGTTGGTTGGTGAGTTTGTTGGTTTTCCAGACTTCACCAGCAAAATCGTGAAATTAAATTTGTCTAAAAATAACAGGAGATCTGGAAGAAAGTACAGAGGTGCGTACAGGGATGTTTTTCTTCTTTTGCAAGTCCAAATTTCAGACACTTTTCACAGGATGGCATTTGTATGAGAGCATGGGGTTGCAGAAAATCATAACCAGTGCTTTCCACATCAGTGTTTCTGCTCTGTATTTATTTCTGATCAAATATTCTGGTTTTCCATGGTCACAGAAAGGCTCGAATTGACCTTTATTGACATCTAACAGCAGTAAAAATTCCTTGAATGTCATTCTTTTAGCTTGAGTTTGAGGAAATTTGAGCCAAAGTGTACAAATGAGCATATTTTAAGATTTCTTGACGCACGCTCAATCATCCAGGTAAGGAAATTCTTACGTCCAGATGAACAGATTCACATTTTGGGGATATTTTAAGATTTTGTAATACAAATTTCATGATATTTTTGTATATAACAGGTCAAATGTGACTTGTTTTTCTTCAGATGCATTTTAGATTAGATAAAATTTACTTCTGGGGGAATCTTGAAACTGTAAAAGTGCACATGAATGTGTTTGTGTAATTTTTTTTGTATGAAACAGTGGTGATATAGTTCAAGGGGGGCCTTGAGGTTGTCACGAGAATTGTCTGTGTTCCCAACATATTTGCTCAGGTTCCTTGCAGACAGGAAACAGATGGTCTTAGAAAGGTTTCTGGGGAGTATCGACAAGCAAAGAGAGTCCTACACGTATAACACGAGAACAACGCCGCTGCCCTCTGGAACCCATTATTACTTTCAGCCTGTGCTATGCATGAATGGTTCATCACTGTGTTGAGGAAATTGTGTTGCAAACGTGCCATCCATGACCGTGGTGCTCTGTGACGTGCATTTGCACAACCAATAGAAACAAAGAACGATGGAAGTGGGGGCATATAGTAAAGATATACAATGACCAGGAGCAAAAAAAAATCACATAGTAGAGAGAGAGTACAGCTGAGAGCAGCATTCAGAACACTGCATATCACTCTCTATGTGAACAGGATATAAGAGCGGGCATATAGGGTACAGAAAAGCAACAAAGGTCATTTAGAGGTCATAGGTTGTGTCTTTATAGAGGCATGAGATCCACAGCTGTAAGCACAAGCACCTGCAATGTAACTAAACCATCAATAAACAAATTAGAATCAATTTATTTTGAGCTAACTGAGATTAAACTTACTGAAAAAACACTGAGATTAAAACCGAGATCAGGTGGGGTCAAAGGTACGCGGGCTGCCATTTCAGTGACTGTAGGAATCAACTTTGAGTGTGCAGACTGGTTTGCATTCAGCAGACTTTTAGATTTTGTGTCCTAAGCTTTAATAAATGTTGAATCAATACTGATAATTATAGATGGTAGTTGTGAGGATTTTCTTTAGGATATAGCAGTGAGGACAGTGTTGTAATGGCTGTAA
Organism: Aulonocara sp. 'chitande type north' Nkhata Bay; assembly: GCF_057382095.1. NCBI lineage: Eukaryota > Metazoa > Chordata > Actinopteri > Cichliformes > Cichlidae > Aulonocara > Aulonocara sp. 'chitande type north' Nkhata Bay. Next base: position 25,409,688 of record NC_141360.1, on the reverse strand, counting down.
GACACAACATTTTCACTTCCAACACATTTGTATCATTATGGATGTTTTATTTTCACATCTCAGGTAAAACAGGGCATGATATTGGGTGATTTTTTTTTTTCCAGAAAAGATAGTTATAAAACCTAGAAACACTCTCCCTATTCTCTGAAACATTAATTGAGGATTACTCATTTATTTAGCACTATTAGATAGATTTATAGATGATAAATATAACTGCAGTATACGTGGCCATCTGCACTATTACTGCCGTGAGTAACTCTTTCTGCAGATTCTGGCCAACCATGAGAAGAAAAGAAGAAACGTGCGACAGCTACGGTTTCTGTACTTGTTTTTATTGAAAATAATTATTAATAGCACTCATTACTTTCAAATTTCATGATCGATTGCGGCCATTACTTTCAAATCCTGACAGACTGTGGCAAGCTGGATAATTAATGGGAACGCATCGATGATCACACATACTGTCACCTATGATGAACGTGTCTAAAGCGTATTAGACATCACAAGATGTACGATTACAACAGCTAAGCCTCTCATACATATATATGCTAGCCCAGCGAGGTAGTGCAGCATGCCTCGCAGTCCTTGTGCTTCATCTGAAAAGAAGCGTGAAACCGATTTCTGGTCACAGCGAATATCTACATGTCATCTTTTAAAATCGTGTCGAGAACAATCAAAAACCAATCGATGCTGATGAAGCCAACAGGGACACGGAGAGGTGCATTTGCTTGTGAAAATTATCACAGCGAGGGGTTTTGTTTAAACATGAATGAGGCACTGACAGCAGGGATAATAGAAGAGGCCCAGTAATCACAACAGAATACAATAGCAGCGTTGTGAAATTGAAATCTCCCACTAGAGGTGTCATATTGGATCTAATAAAAAGCCACGTATATTGGTTGTCGGAGTTGTTAATAATAGCAATACCATTCATTGGAGTGGTTTGTTTTTTTTTAGATTGGTTGCCTGTGCGAATTCCCCACAGAGATCCTGAATGGCTGTGGGTTGTTCAGTTAACTATTTCTGTCAGTCAGACAATAACAGCAGACTTTCTGCTCTCAGCTGATGAAACTGCACCGTTCACTCCTCTGACTTTCATGAGGTTACCACTTTGCTTCCCCCATTGTCCTTACTCATGTGGCATGTGAAAGTAGAGCCTCACAGGATCACCGTCAGCGGGGGTGCACTGCTATTTGTTAATGTAGTGGAATGAACTAATGATGTAAGGGTATGTAACCACTGTTTTATATATGTTAGTCTGCACATTAAATGTTACTGTCATGGTCCTGGGTCAGTTGACCCAATGTTTTAGGGCTTTTGGATTTTCTAATATTTGTGTTTCGTGTTCAGTTCTTAATTATCTTAGAGTTTTGTTCTCCTCCCTTATTTCTTCCCCATCTTCTTCTGTGTGAAGTCACTCATCTCAGTGTTTATGCTTCCTGTTTTATTTTGACAGTCACTCATCTCGTGTGCATTGTTTAGTTTTGCCTCCCTTGCTTCGTTAGTCATTAGTGTGATTTTCCTCATGTGTCTCCACTTCTCCTAATCACCCTCTTGTTTATACATTATCTCAGTCTAATCTAATCCCAAAGATTATGACAGGGTATGACTGACTTTATTAATATCTGTACGCCAAATAGTTATTTGATTGCTTTGGTTCATTTGTATGTTTGTTACTCACTTACTTTAGTCGTTTAGCTTGCGTGCATGAACGTTACCAGTGGTGGAGTATTTTTTGAGTCATGTGCAGATGCAGGAAAAATTTTTATATTGCTGAGAGACGGGGGGAATATTGGAAAAATATGTGCCAAATTCCATGTTTCCAAACATTTTACACCACATCACGGGGTACAGATTACAAAAATATTGAGTTTTTAAGAAAATATCACAATCTGGATTCAGATATCCATCTGTCCTGGGAAATATTTAGCTTTGGCAGAGGTATGTAGTCTCACACTGCTCTTTTTTAACAGCATTATGTGAATTATTTTAATACTCCCATCTCAGGAAATATATCCATGTTAACAAATGAGAGGTTTATCCCTAGTGAAATGCTAGAATACTTTTAAGCTTTTAATTTGAAAGAAATAAATGAAGTGATAGTTGTTTTTAGCCAACCAACATTAGCTGTCTGTTGATCTCTTGGTATAAGAATTCATAACAGCCAATAAATGAAAATGTAAAGAGCAAAGAATAGACTGGAGAAACACCCTTCAACCATGTAATATGTGGTGATGTTGCATGGTTTGTCCACAAGAGGGCGCCCCTGTTGGCAACAGAAGTGTTTGGAACCACAGGCAGTTGATGTTGAACAGTTGAACAGACTTGTGCAAACAAGTAAAAAAAAAAACTACAGATAACAAATGTTAGGGAAATCTTTCCATGATTTATGTCTCGAAATAAATAATATCAACAATTATATCAAAATATCAGCTTTTTAAACCACTAAATATCAGTATCAATCTTCGAAGTATTAGTCTATATTGGTCATGCATTAAATTTAACCATGAAGGCCAAATTTAATTCACTGTGTTTGGGCACATCTTGTTCACTATCCCCTCACCCTGCATGAATTTTTTGGGAAACCTTTTTAACAAACACGTTGAACGTGTTATGAAACTGTTGACCTTGCACACTTCCAGCTGATACAGAGCAAAGATGACATTCAATGGAACATATTTATTTATTTATTTTACTATCCTACTGTCTCTCTTGTCAGCTTTACATTGGCTGTTCACAAGCTAGTTGCCTTTGTCTGCTGATTTGTTCTGTGCAGAACAGGGAAAGGATTTATTTGAGGGGTTTGATGCTAAAAAAAAAACAAAAAAGAGAAATTGATGTTAACAGTAAATGTAAATCTATAAATCTCTGATCTATCTAAAAGGAAGCTGGAGTCTGGTGATGGAGGAAATGTTGCAACAAAGGCTTCCGTGCTTCCCTGAGATGAAAGTTGGCATTTTGTGGAAAGAAAGAGAGGAAAAATACAATGACTGCTTTCTGGTACGCCAGCTTCCTCTTCATCAGCTGTAAACAAGGCAGCTGTGACACTGCTGACACCCACTGTTACATGCCTCCACTGTGCCAGAAAGCCTGAATAGTAAGGACTAAACAGAGCAGGGGTACTATTGTATCCATGTAAACCTGAATATTACCATTTTAATTTGATGCATGGGCCCCACTATGCATCCCCACATCACCTAATAAAAGCACTAAATTCATACAGGATATATTAAGTCATTTAAAACATATATAATGTTAGGTTGTATGCATGTTGAATATTTTTGCAGAAAGCTTGTTTATCCTTTGTTCTGCTAAGATTTGGAAAATTACCTTAAATGTTAGCAAAACTTTCATACTAGCATAACATAACCTGGCACAATTTATTATTTATGAAGGTAATTGGCTTTTTGGTGTTGTATTGTGATGGCATGTTATCTTTTTGTGTAATTGTCTAACAATATGACCAATACTTCAAATAAAGTAGAACTATAATTGTAATTTCCAGCCTTATATTTAATTTTTGGACTCTACTAGAGTAGCTTTGCATGATTCCCAGTTCAAAATAAGCCTTGTTTTTGTCCTTCACTGGAGCTTTTGTGTAGCCTCTCAGTCAATCCTCTATCTGAAAAAAGTCATAAATAAACCTTTGATTTTATACTTTTCAGTTTAGTCAGAAATGCTCCTTCATGTTTAGAGTGAAGAATTATTTTTTTCAGTGCAGGTTAACGCTTCCTGTCTCATGTCATGGCTCACAGGGTTTACTCGTACATACACTGGGCTCATTAAGCTATTTAATGAGTTTCCATTGTGGGAATGTGTATGTACTGTGGGTATGCAGTGACACAGTATTTCAGTGCTCATACAATAAATAAAGCATCCAGTGCTTTAAATTATGGTGTGAACTAAAACTACATTTTTGGTGAATTGTTACCTGTAATTCATCATTGCAACAACATGCAAGAAAAAGCACAATAGGTCCCGTCTGTGGATCTCAGGCATGCGTTTGCGGTCTGCAGCTGATTTCATCAGTGAGCCTCTTTTTTTTGTGTGTGACAGTTTGTCCATCATTGAGCTTCCTGTTCTCAGTTTATCTCCCGTGAGAAGAAAACAACTTGACACACTTCTTCTCTCCCTCGTGGTTACACGGTAGGTGTGGGTAGTGAAGTGGTCCTCGCGTTGGCCCACGATGCTTCACCGCACTTCTGCAGAGCCAGGTAACTAGGCAACAGCCCTCGCCGGTCGGCGGAGGTGGGTTTGCAGAGGATGCTGCGGGGAGACTGTGACTTTTGAGATCCTCTCTTATTACGTCACGCCCACAGTGAAAGATGCTCACGGAGTGAAAGACGAGGCAGCCGGGTCAAAAATCTGGGGAATTTATTTATTTTATTTTGTAAAGAAGGAATCTCCTCTCCTTGCAGTTATGTCAGAAATCTACTGACAGGCTGAGGGCCTGTCATTTTCTTGGCTCTCCCAAACTCCCACCACGCACCCACAGTGTCGGGCTGCCTGCCATATGGCGCGGGACACGGCTGAGAGGAGCCGTGCTGTGGGAGTTTCTGCTGAGAACTGGGTCACTAAGATTGCTGGCTTATGACAAAAGATAAAACCTGCCTCAGCTCACTTTTACCTTCCTAAACACCTCGAGCTTATAGTTGCCATTAATTGCCACCAGATTAGGCAAGATTACATTAAAGTAATCTAATATGGAGATGGAAGTTCCTTTCTAAATAAATAATAGAGTCTTGTTTTGATCGCAGAGTAGGCGTATACTTTGCTGTCACACAGGGCTTTGGGATTGTGTTGTTTTCTTCCGCCCATCCATCTGTTTTGTTTATCTGTTTGTTTGTTGGGTTTAATGAAACTTAAAGGCATCATAATTAATGTAGCAGTGTTTACTGATTAGCTCAAGAGGGGGGTGCCACAACTACAGGTCAGAATTTAAATGACTAATGCTGTGGATACACCTCCCGGATCATCAGTGTGCTGTGTGTTGGGTTTTTTGTTTGCTTTTTTGCTGTTGAAGTTTCATTTATGTTTGTGGGGCTGCTACATGCGTGGGTGTAGTGACATGTTTAGCTTTTATTTTTACTCCACAGTGTGGTCTGTGCGTTCCCCGTCTTGTTTGTGTTTCAGGAGCTGTGTGCGGGCAGAGTTCCTGGAATTGTCCGCATGTTTAATTCATGCAGGAGTACATGTATAAACCAGGCTGTCTCTGTCACATCAGCTCTTCCTCTTCCTTTTCCTCTGGCTGCCTGGAGCTGATGGCACGGCAGGAAATGTGGTCGGGCAGGTCAGTTTGATCTCAGACTTTTCCTGCAGTCAAATGGTTTGCGAGGATTTACCGTAGGCCTACCTGCCTGTCACAGCTGTCAGTCATGGAGCGCCACCTGATGTCTCCTCTGACATGTTTGTGCTGCTCCAAATCACTTCTTCAAAGTTTGCGTAACAAACTTTGCACTCTAGTGCTCTCGAGTTATAGCAAGGTTGAGCTGTTTGACTTTTCCTTTTTAAGTTTGAAAGGCTGCATAGGGTGCCGAGTCCACATTTTAAAGGAGAGCGTTGTTTGAGACTTTGTGGCCGTGATTATACAAGGTGCCAGAATTAAACCTGCAAAATCATTCCATCCGAAAAAGAGCAGCTTGCAATTTAGGCTTATTGGATTAGTTTAAAAGAAATATTCACTTATAAATGTTTTCTTTTGGACTGTTAATCCTTTGTGGAGCAGCTGTTATATTTCTATCTGTATACATTTTCTTGTTATTGTCTTTTATTAGCAAAAATGTGGATTTATTGCAACTTTTACAGAAAAATGTGTGATGGAGTCAAAACTTTTATGCTAAAACATTGTATTATGTCTTTAGTTTATGCTTGTCTTGTAAATATTAGTGATAATTTGTATATTTTGTGCATTTTTGTATCTTTTACTTTTTATTTTTTATCAATTCCTTCATTTTTACTAGGGATGCATCAATTATGGGTAGATGCAAAATAGATGCAAATGCTGATCCTAATATTTTTTTGTTTGTGGAAACTCATATCCACCAATGGCAAACACAAAAATTGCCACCCATTTGCAAAAATTTCCAGGTATGATCTCAAAATTTCAGCTTACTAACTGAAACTAATGGAATTAAGAAAGAAAAATAATAAAAAGTAATTTTTCCCCACTGGCTGAAACAAGCTTCCATAATAATCCCAGTTTGTGCCAATGAAACAGAGAAATATTCATTCTAGAAAAGAATCGTTTCAAGTTTTCATCAGTGTCTTTAGATTTTTATCTACAGCAAAATTAACGTTAATTAATGATAATGCTAAATGAAGTTTTTTTGGTCATTGACTAATACTGACAATATTCAGCATTAAAAAAAGGAATCCTCATTGTTGCATCTACCATACAACGAGGGTGGTGTCGTGTGTCCAAATATTGAGTGGTATTACTGGGCATATCAAATCAGGTCTATAAGATACTATTTTGACTTAAATAACGCCCTGCAATGGTCAGAGATGGAAAGTATTAATTTGCATCCACCTTTACCTTTATATTTTTTCTCAGACACAGCAATAAACTTGATTAAAAAGGCGAAAAATCCAATGGTAAAGAACATGGTCAAAGTGTTGTATGATGTAAAAAGATATATGAAAGAACCTGTTGTATTGTCACAGTTTACACCGATGTGGGGAAACCAGGATTTCAGACCAGGAAGAGAGGATGAAGTTTTTAGACAATGGTCAATTAAAGGACTACAAAAAATCCAAGATTTGTATGCAACAGATTCTCAAGATATGATGTCCTTTGATATGCTTAGACATAAATATAATATAGATAGAAAGCAATTTTTCAAATATCTCCAAATTAGAAGTTACATTCGAGCAAATCAAAATAATATCTGCACCAAACCACCAAAATCAGAATTGGAAGACATAATTAGCAAAAGCAGTTCAAAAAAAGGGGCAATATCAGAAATAAATAAATTGATTAGGTCCAAGACATCTGACAATTCTTTGGGAAGGTTGAACGCCTGGAAAAATGATTTAAAGAAGGACATATCCATGGAACAATGGGCATTGGTTTGCGCAAAAGCTCATAAACAAACTATTAATTTTAGACTAAGGTTGTTGCAATACAAATGGTTAATGCGAATACAGTGGGGCAAAAAAGTATTTAGTCAGCCACCGATTGTGCAAGTTCCCCCACTTAAAATGATGACAGAGGTCAGTAATTTGCACCAGAGGTACACTTCAACTGTGAGAGACAGAATGTGAAAAAAAAATCCATGAATTCACATGGTAGGATTTTTAAAGAATTTATTCGTAAATTAGGGTGGAAAATAAGTATTTGGTCACCTCAAACAAGGAAAATCTCTGGCTCTCACAGACCTGTAACGTCTTCTGTAAGAAGCGTTTCTGTCCCCCACTCGTTACCTGTATGAATGGCACCTGTTTGAACTCATCATCTGTATAAAAGACACCTGTCCACAGCCTCAAACAGTCAGACTCCAAACTCCGCCATGGCCAAGACCAAAGAGCTTTCGAAGGACACCAGGAAAAGTATTGTAGACCTGCACCAGACTGGGAAGAGTGAATCTACTATAGGCAAGCAGCTTGGTGTGAAAAAATCAACTGTGGGAGCAATCATCAGAAAATGGAAGACATACAAGACCACTGATAATCTCCCTCGATCTGGGGCTCCACGCAAGATCTCATCCCGTGGGGTCAAAATGATCATGAGAACGGTGAGCAAAGATCCCAGAACCACACGGGGGGACCTGGTGAATGACCTGCAGAGAGCTGGGACCAAAGTAACAAAGGTCACCATCAGTAACACACTACAACGGCAGGGAATCAAATCCCGCAGTGCCAGACGTGTTCCGCTGCTGAAGCCAGTGCATGTCCAGGCCCGTCTGAAGTTTGCCAGAGAGCACATGGATGATACAGCAGAGGATTGGGAGAATGTCATGTGGTCAGATGAAACCAAAGTAGAACTTTTTGGTATAAACTCAACTCGTCGTGTTTGGAGGAAGAAGAATACTGAGTTGCATCCCAAGAACACCATACCTACTGTGAAGCATGGGGATGGAAACATCATGCTATGGGGCTGTTTTTCTGCCAAGGGGACAGGACGACTGATCCGTGTTAAGGACAGAATGAATGGGGCCATGTATCGTGAGATTTTGAGCCAAAACCTCCTTCCATCAGTGAGAACTTTGAAGATGAAACGAGGCTGGGTCTTCCAACATGACAATGATCCAAAACACACCGCCCGGGCAACAAAGGAGTGGCTCCGTAAGAAGCATTTGAAAGTCCTGGAGTGGCCTAGCCAGTCTCCAGACCTCAACCCCATAGAAAATCTGTGGCGGGAGTTGAAAGTCCGTGTTGCTCGGCGACAGCCCCAAAACATCACTGCTCTCGAGAAGATCTGCATGGAGGAAAGGGCCAAAATACCAGCTACTGTGTGTGCAAACCTGGTAAAGACCTATAGTAAACGTTTGACCTCTGTTATTGCCAACAAAGGTTATGTTACAAAGTATTGAGTTGTATTTTTGTTATTGACCAAATACTTATTTTCCACCCTGATTTACGAATAAATTCTTTACAAATCCTACCATGTGGATTCATGGATTTTTTTTTCACATTCTGTCTCTCACAGTTGAAGTGTACCTCTGGTGCAAATTACTGACCTCTGTCATCATTTTAGGTGGGGGAACTTGCACAATCGGTGGCTGACTAAATACTTTTTTGCCCCACTGTATATGTTACTCTGGAAAAATTAAATAAGTACAACTCTAATATTCCAGACACTTGTAATGAAGATAAAGGTAACTTTTGGCATTGTATTTGGGATTGCAGGAAGATAGGCTCCTTTTGGGTTGCAGTAACACAAACTATGAAACAAATATTATCCAAAGAGGTTGTTTTGGATCCTGGCTTCCTTATTCTGGGTTTGTACCCAGAAAACATGAGGTACACAAAAAGTGACAGAATGTTTATTGATATGGGTTTGTTACAAGCAAAAAGATTAATCGCACTAAAATGGAAAAGAACAAGGGAACCGAGTATCACACAGTGGATAAAACAAATGATGGTGGCTTTGCCATTGGAGCGGATAACATGTATACTGAAAAGGAAATTGGGTGTTTTTGAGAAGGTGTGGAGACCATTTGTGAATTTTGTTGAAGGATTTGTATTATTTGAGGAGGACGAGGACTGAGGGCAATGACATTTGATTTAGGATAATGATAAATTTAGGCCTTTAACGGAGTGATAAATCTGATTACTTTTTTGTTTTCTTTTTGCTGTCTGAGAGGAGTGTATGTTCATGTAGTATTTAGAATGTTGGACTGTTTGTAAGTCATTAAAATGTAAAAAAATAATAAAGATATTGTTGGAAAAAAAAAAAAGGAATCCTAAATATTTACAGCAATTTTGGGATTTCTGTGTGTGCTGTAATAATATAAATAATATTAATACAAATTATATTTAACAAAGTTCAAACATATTTGAAGATGCCAGATATGAAAGGTTATTGCACGTAACTGTGCAGCAGTGAAATCTGCTGTTAAGTCATGAAGTTCGTTTACTCGGCTTTAGGCTCCAAAGTTACTTCAGATTGGGGTCAGTTGTGTCTCAGGATTTAAATTAATGGGTCCATTAATTGGAACTTCAGTGTCTCAATCCAGCTGAATGCTGACGTGTTCCTGGGTGAGATACTGAAACCTTAAACTGCTCTTGTGTGTTAAAAGCTTCACACTGCTTACAAATTTATTAGACTTCCTGTTATGAAAAGACAAATATTTGAGAAACTTGATTAAACAATAATAATGTTTCTTGTAAAGCAGTTTACAGAAGTTAGAAACAAGCAAATTTAGCTTATAATAAACTGGAAACACAGTGTGTCTCTTTAAATTTTAAAATGTAATAATTTAAAGAGACATGCAAATATTGCACTGGAATCATGATAGCACCTGTTCTGTCCATCTGTCTCTGCACGCGTCCTCTGCAGAAGCTCCATCCTCATAGATGGGAACAGAACCTAAATCCAGAAACAGATGAAGACAAATGAAGTCACGCTGGCCTTTTCTGATTGTTTTCGCTCCGTCAATTTAGAGATTCCACGCTTGACAGCCGGCACACCTGCTACTGTGCAGTCACGATCAGCCATTTCTGCACAGTAATTGTATCATTCTGCAGTAATGCTGGCGAGCTAATCTGAGCTGAAAGCAGCAGGGCGCTGACACAGAAAACAGCCTCAGGAAGCGGAGGTGTTGAGGGATAATTTAAATGTGTTTTAGGGCATTTCGGTTTTTTCTTTTAATAAGCGGCATCATTTCATAAGAGCTCGTCACGTGTGGGTGGTAAAGGAGCGCTAGAAGCAGCGAGGGCTCGTCTTTTACCTGACACCTTTATTAAGACGTGACAGCAGAGGTCAAAGGGCTGAAAAAGATGCCGCTGTTTAGCACGCCCTGTCACCCACAATCCTCTATGACAGTAAGTGGCAGACAGAAATGGTGGGCTAATATGACACCCGCTGGAGCTCTGACCCAGGTTCCTGGGTCTTCCCTGGCCTCTCAGTGAGTCAGCATCACCTATCACCGTCTGCTGTCAGCAGAACGCCTGACAGGCGAGTTGACTTGTTGTTGCCTGCGGGCTCCTTCTTATTGCAGTTATAGGAAATGCGGTTATCTGAAAAAGAGCTTCCTTATCGCAGTTTTACAGTAGTTCACCCCAAACATTTTGGCTTGTGATCTCTCTTCTGAACACATGATCCTTTTTCAGGAGTTTTTAAATCATCTATCTGCTCAGTATTATTGCAGCCCTCACTGCCATTTCACCCCTTTGATCCCAGATTGTGCCCCAGTGGTGGGGCACAGTATCTCTTTACTGCTCCCTGCTGCTGATCCTCGCGTGCTTTCTTATCCTGTTTTGCATCTTCCCTTCTGAGCCCAAGAAAAACCCCAAGCCAGTGCTTTGAGTGCCATTTTTGCGTGGAATTTGCCAGGTGGGTTTTTTCAACAAAGCTTCTGCAGTCGACCTGAACAGAGAAGGTATATTCTTTCAAACATCCTGCTGTGGACTGGACTTTGAGCTCAACCATCAGCAGGACTCTAACAGAGGTGGAGCAGAGTGTTTTACCATAGAGAAGCTGGAGTGGTGTCTCATGGGAACTTCAGCTGGTGGTTCGGATCAACCCTCATCTTGCATTCAGGTGTCAGGAAAGAAATTCCCTTCTGATGGATGAAGGGCGTTTCCTTTTGGGCTGTTGGAGGATTGGTTTGGTTCACTTGACTTCTGCCATTATTTTGAAGGAGACAGTTATGATGCCAGCTCTGTGTCAGAGTGTCCTTCGGCCTTAGTATCTTGGCCTCCAGTGTCTGTAGCTGCTGAATGATGTACTTCAGCATGTTCAGCAGCTAAACACTGACGTTGTCTACTTACTGAAGAAAGTAGTGCGCAGTCAGTTTAGACAATACAAAAGCCTTCATATTTATCTGCACCTATCAAGTTGAAAAACAATAATATAGGATCAGCAGTCCCCAACCCCCCGGGCCACAGACTGGTACCAGTCCATGAGTTGTTTAGTACTGGGCCGTGAGAGCTGTGTGAAATTTATGGTTTTCAGGGTTTTTATCGTTAACTTGGTTTCCCTGTGTCTTTTCCCGTGTTGTAGTTGTGTGTCTTATTTTGAAAGAAACGCGTTAGCATAGCGAGCAGAGAGCATTAAGAGGCAGAGAGGAGGATGTTACTCTCAGTGTTGTTGGTGCATTTCAGGAAGACGCTGCTAATAAAGTTACACAATTACATAGTGAATTTGCATTTTTTATTAAATTTACAAAATACCACAGTCTTTGTCTCGGTCGTATAATTTTATTTTGTTGTATTTATCCGCAACACTGGTCCGTGGAGCTAAAAAGGTTGGGGACCGCTGATATAGATGATCACAGAGGCCCGGAGCCGTAAGTAATAAAGTAGGGATGTAATTTTTTATCATTTCGAACAAGAAATTCTATGATGTTCTCCTGAAGAGAAACCTGAGAGTCTCTCTAACAACATTACAGAGAATCAGGCTTCCAGGAGTATTATTAGCCTCCAGGTGGGAGCAGGCAGACAGTGATTCGGTGACCATGTAACTCCACTCCTCCCGACATGATCGTGAAGAGCCAAGCATAGTTTCAAGGCTCCGTCAGAGCCCGACGCTAAGCTCCTCATCTCTGCTTCCTCTGCCACCCATCAAGGATTTATCTCCTTTCAAACAAACCGCGAGTGACTTGTCAGCACTGCAAAGTCACGCAAGGGCAGCTGCCAGAGGAGAAAGACTACAGACTGATTTCAGATTTCAAAGCACAATATTCATGCCAAATAATCAACCTCTCCGCTTACTATGCTAATCTGACATGTGAGACACAGGAGGTAATTTTTTTAAATTCTTTTACTAAATTTCCAAATCTTCCTGGATGCCCCCGTCTCTCTCTTTTCCGGTGAGAGAGATTAAATTTGGCTAATTTGCCTCCAAGGACAAGTTGTAAAGGGATGGACCTGAGACACTTCAACCTTCCTGAGGAATAATTACTCTGCCAGAGCTCATTCTGTGTGGCAGCCAGTTGTTATACGTCTCACTTGGCTCTTAGCTGGATCTTTTTAAAGCGGGTTAAAGATTTTGGTTGGGGCGCCGGGGCTATTACCTCACTCCTGCATCTCTGGAGCCTTAAGAAAGTTACAGCACAAAACATACATACAGTGTAAGGTCATCTGACTTTATATGAGCACTTTAGTGTAACAGCTCGATTCATTAGCAGCTTCCTGCTTTTTGTTGCATTTGAACGAGGAGTCAGCTTTGACCTGAAATTATCCCGGTATTAAAGTAGCCCAGATCCTGACACAGAGGATGCAAACTGTTAACCACTAACACTAACAACTGAAATGTAGCCTTCAACAGGTTTTCATGACAATTTGAAGCAGCATGTCTTACACCAACACTCCATGAGACCTGTTGCCACTGTTTATCAATCCACTTCTTGTGTAATCTGTTATACTTTAGCCTTTTCTCCCTGTTTCCCTTCCTTCCTGAACAGTAGATGTATCAACTCAGGTACCAGATTCATCTGCCAGGTCCTGCGTGCAGCCTTTAATGGATTTCTTTCCCTATTTCTTAAGGACATGACTTTCAGGTACTGTTCATTTGCCGTAGATAGTTTTGTACCCATTAGTCATCAACCGGCCGGGTGGGTGGACACTGTGTATGTGTGTGTATGTGATCTTGGTTGATATCAGGTGCCTCATAAGGTTAATCCACAACCACCATCCTTCATGTAACTTATTTAGAGCGCAACAGTGGAAAAGCACTTCCAGAAGAGGCCACATTATTAACCGATTGAAAAACTATGTACGTAAATAAAATATAATAAATTATATTTGCAATGAATTTAGAGTTTTGCATATCAGACACAGGCTATTTTTTCAATGAATAGTAAGGTATACAGTGTAATGACATGTCATTAGCTGTTATGATGCTCCACATTCTGACTTACAGTAAAACACAAATCAAACCAGCGCTGCAGAACAGCGGTTCAGAAGCCAACTGCAGCACAGCGGGGCTTCGGCTGAGAATAATTGAACATAATTGAGGCAGGAAAACGGAGCACGGCAACTGTCTAAAACTTTTAGTAAAATCACTGCATTCCTCGCAGAGGGAAGTGAAGCATAATAATACGACCACATCTGAGTCCCTGAAGACACATGAGCCATAACGGCGTAATAGGGTGGAGGTCGCTGCTGTGGTTTTCATGATTTGTTACCAGAAACCCGCATGAACCCCACGGACAAGGGTGTTCCCACTTTGCAGATGTGCTGCAAAACATTTCAGTTAATTAGGTTGTTTTGGGGGGAAATGGCTTCATAAAATCAAAATTTCTAAACAATTTTTTGCAAAATAAGAGCGAGTGAAATGACTTCATTCTATTTGGGAAAATGAAATTGCCCTCAGAGTCGTCTTCAGTTCAGCTGCTATCTTTTTACAAGATTTTTGATCTTCCTCTGATGAGCCTCACATAAGTAAATCATAACAGATTTTTTTAAGCTATATTATCATTCCTGACTATCACTCATTGGTTATGCTGCAGTCATTCTAGGGTTAACAGGGGTTGGAGACTGCAGACTGATTCATATATTGCATTGAACTTAGCAGCTTTTTGCAGATGGGGACCACGTCTGTGACCAGCTGCAGTCAGTCGAATGCTCTTCTGGTAACAGACACTCATTGGTGCAGACTGACAGAGCGGCTAAATCCATCTTTTATACTGTCTATATGATGGATGCAATGTCCCCTGAAAGTCTGCATTCTTGCGATAATTTGTTGATTCTTGGCTCATCCACTCCAGGCAAGTGGCACTAAACAAGACAAAATGATGTCATTTGCATCTTCAACGCAAAAAGAAAAGGTTAGAAAGAACGAAATTCCGAGTTTGAGCCCAAAAAATGTGCATTTTTCTCATAAATTTACAATTTTATTACCATATTTTATCTGTCAGTACTGTTAAAGTGCTAAATATAATAAAAGGCTCCTTGATCTGATGGTTTATTTTATCTTTTCCACAGAGCTCAGATTTAAATTAAAAAAATGCAAATGACAAGTTAATAAACTTGCTTTTGTTTGGCTGTATGATTAATGAATCCGTGCACTGTAACGCTGATTGTTTTGTGTGCAGAATTCATAATCGGTAATCAAAATGTCATTAATAAAAGCTAAATTATTTATCAGATGGAGCAGCTGATTGTCTTTGAGATAAGTCGCTAAGCACTTTTTCATTGTCTCAGTCAGCACATTAGTATGCTGCAAGTGGTGCACTTTTCATTCTTTGCAGCTTGAGTGCTGCGCATGCTGAGATTGTATCTTGTTCAGCTTCATTTTAAATTTCAGTCACTACGGCCCTTGTTAACATGGATAGATTTTGTTTGTGTGCACCGCTGAGCCCGTGTTTCCTGCATGTGTGTGTGTGACAGACATGATCAGACCTGCTGCCAGCCGTGACTCCTCTCCAGGTGCTGATGTCTCTTCGTGTTATACAGCAGTTTGAATCAGTGTAACTGATATAATAATTGCAGAAAACAGCCAGCTCTTATTCGTGCACGTAGACATGCTTTGTCTCTTTGGTTTGATAACCTGGAGAAGAAAAGGGAGACGACTCAAATTCAGAGGACCTCTTTTATCTGATCTAATTCTCCTGTGTCTGGTGTCTACACTGCACATGTGAACCTGGCTTTTTGTTCAGCGTGGAGCCGTCTGGCATTGTCCACTAACTGCAGGTTTAGTGGTTTTGAAGAGCAGTTCTGCAACCTGTTATTTCCAGTGGTTTATGCTACACAACTGCAGTTTGTCACTGTGATGAGGAAAGTGTAAGCAGCTCAGGCACACATGTAGACTTTACCTGAACAGGACCCGCATGTGTATTACGATATATAACAACAGCCCCACAAGTATACATGAGGTCTAATTTTAGCATTTAAAGGCTGTGCAAATAATCAAAACTTAAATTCAGTTACAAAATTAGCTGTTAGCACTTGTAAATCATCTCAAGACTTTTGACTCTTACTTTGAAAGTCCAGCCATTGCTAATCAGCTAGGACTTCCCATCTTGTGTTTTCCCTGACTGACAGGTTGCATACTGCAACTCACTGTCATGGACTGGAGCTGGCTACACAAGTCTGTTCTGCTCTGAATATCTGCTGCAAGCTGAAGGGTTACTCTAACAAGACCCCACAGCAAGAACAGAACTGATTCAAGCTCACTGAGGCTGCAGCAGAATGAGAACTGCTGACGCTTCCTGCAGGCCGAGACGGGGAAGCGGGAGTTCATCCACAGGAGGAAGACTTAATGAAGAAGCCGCTGATTTTACCCTTCACTTACCAAGTCGTCACAATTTATTTGGGCAAATAAAATATTCGCAGTGAAGAAATTTAAAAAGAGCATTATTGAACTAGTAACTCATAGCAACTGTGTGTGAATGTGTTGAATAGAAACAAGAAACTCAAATTTACTGAAAGACAGCTGATATGTGCCTCCCCACCTCCCAAAATAAACCTTTAATAGCTCTGCAGGATTATTAAAGCTTCTTGATTGTTGTAAAAGAGGTGCAGTTCCCATTAAGGATAGGTAACAAAGTCCAGTTTCAAATGCACCTGGGGCTAAATTATTGAAGACCTGAGTCTTGATTAAAAACCCTTTTTCGATCTTTATCTCATCACCCATCACAAAAGGCATAATAAAAACATGCATGTCTATAAATGCATTCATTTGTTTAAAATGTCAGAAAAGCAGTGGTTGGAAATATTGCTGTTGTTGTTGGTATATATGTATATATCTATATATGTGTATGTATAAACCACAAAAGTACCAGACTAACAGCGCCATTAAATTCTTGATGATACTTGTTTCTAGTTTTCATTCAGAGTATTTTAATTATGTTTTGCTAAAACTTGACTTTGGCAACATTTAACATTCCCAAATCCCAAACACTAAATAGCTCCCAAAAGCACGAGACGCAGCACCTCTTCCTTCACTGGTTTGTAAAAGTGTGTGTGCATGTGAATGGCTGACTGGTAAACGCGTTGTAAATTGCGGTGTAAAATTCCTAAGGTTAAAGAAGTGCAGAACTCTTACATTTAAAATGTTCAAAGTCCTGATTCGGTGTTAGCTGTTTGAAACAAATCGATTAACCTCTACCTTGCAGTTTTTGAAACATGCTGGTGAACTTTGCTGTACACTCGTCTTTTTTTTGCATATTATATTCCCAGATATCTCCTGCCCACCTGCTAACTTGATATGCCAAATGCTAAAGTGCTCTAGCATTTGCAGATGTAAAACACTGACTGGATCGTAGCATGATATCCTGTAATATTAGGTAGCCTTATGTGGGTGAGCACGTATTAATGTTTTGTGTGGAATGTCAAATTGTTTTAGTGGTTTTAATTGTTAGTACAGTATTCGAACATTTTCATAGAAGACATTTTGACATGTCACAGAAGAAAAAGCAGCTGAATTAATCCGTGTCACATCGCAAGAGCACAGTTTGTTCTTCTGTGTTTTTCCTGATGTAATAAGTTAAAAGTCTGCTGTGCTCGTTTAGTCAATAAAAGTTAAAATGCTCACAATGGCCAATTATGTGCTCCCAGTATCCCAAGGTGACATCGTCACATTGTTTGTTTTTATCACAAGGAACAAATCAAAAGGCAAAGAGATTACTTTTGCAAGGTCAAAGAGAGAAAAGCAACAAATCTTCACTTTTGAGAAACTACAACAAAAGAAAATGTCTGGAACCGTCTCGACCCGTTAGTCTCTTTTCGAAGCCCAACCAGATTTTTTAATGTTGGGCTCTTGTAGAGCAACCGCGGTTCATAATTATCCTCATTGATCTTGTACTGGGCATTGGAACAGAAGCATTGGAGTTCAATACCCCCTCCCTATTAGGAAGCTTTCTTCTGATTGTCTGCCTCTTGAAGATGGGTAGGGATTATTTGATTATAGCTACAGGGCTGAGATGACCATATTAGGAATATCAGCTCACTGACATCATAAAGAGCCAATTAAAAAAAAAAAAAAAGAACTGTCCAAAACAGAGCACAGGGAGGAGGCTGCTTTTGGCTCACAGACATCACTTGAACATAAAGTGAGTTCCTCGTTTGAAACTTAAATGTTTAATATCAACATCCACCATTGTAACAGGATATATTTGGCAGAACATTAAACGTTAACAAATGATGCAAGAAAGTCAACCAACCTCTTCAGCACTCAACAGCAGCAAGGAGCTAATCGCTGTTGGTTATTCATATGTTATTTGCTCATCATATCAGATGCTGTTGCTACAGATGCTCTCAGGCAGGCTGATCGCAAACACCAGAGGGAAACGGGGCTAAACAAATCACAGCACTCACAAAGTGTGCAATACTCTCCCCTGTCTGCTTTTGTGTTCACTCTATGAGGGCTGTGGACATATGGTCACCATCTGGGCCTACCCAGGGATGTCAGAACATTGTGACCGGGTGATATTTGAGGGCATGCAGGTTGTGTGAACCTCCCCCAGAAGGGCGAGTGTAAGAAGAGTGATGGCTGACTGGTAATATGGGCTAACATCACAGTAGCCAGCCAGAAAATGGCAATGTGAGAAGACTGGCAGTGTGACTGACATGCAGAAAACTATAAAAGTTTGCACTTTCATTTCCAAGAATCTTCCAGGTGTCATTGCACAGATGTCACTACTTTATCACTCCTGGAAGAATGAGAGTGCAGGAGCATGACATATTCATGCATCACCCCAAAGAACTTGTCACACACGAGCAACAGTCATGCGGTTCTGGGAAAAAAAATACTGAACTACACCCTTGTTGCTTCAATAGGAATTTAGAGGGTAAGCAGAAGTCAGGTAGTGCTTATCAAATACAATTGATTAATTGATCATCAGTAAGTGCAACCACCTCTACATCAGCAGACGTTTTAGCAGCTTCCTTGTCTGAGTCTAGATGGTCTGGGATGTTCATTTCTTCCCAGAAGTGGATTAAGTTTCTGGGAACTTTGCTGAAATGTCCACTTCAGTGAAGAAGATATCCCAGCAAATTCACCCCAAGGTCAGGCTGTGGAATCCTCAGAGACATTGTAAAACACCCAAGACCTACATATTAGACTTCTCGGGTCTCACTTAGCATGTAAATTGCTAAATCTCATGACAGTAGAGTTACAGCCACTCTGAACAAGTATGGCTTGTTTGGAAAGGTTGCTAGGAGAAAGCCTCTGCTCTCTAGAAACAGAATGGCAGGAAGACTTAGGTTTGATGAAGACTTAGGTTTGCAAAGTATCTGAACAAACCACAAGACCTAACATTGTCCTTTGGACACATCAGACCAAACTGAAGAAGTTTGGCTATAATGCACAGTGCCATGTTTAGAGGAAACCAAACACAGTGGATCAGCACAGCTGACTTATAGCTACTGTCAGTACAGCAGTATAAGGGCTGTTTTGCAGCCAGGGGACCTGGACACTCTGCAGTCACAAAGCATGAGCTCCTCTGTATACAAAAGTATTCTAGAGTCAAATGTGAAGCCATCTATCTGACACCTGAGGCTTGGCCAAATTTAGCCATGCAACAGGACAATAATCCCATATTGGCAAATCTATAACAGAATGGCTAAAGGTTTTGCAATGCCACTCAAATCCAGACCTCAGCCTGTTTGTAATGCTGTGGTGGGACCTTATGAGAATTGTGCATAAATAAATGCACGCAAAGCTCAATGAACCTAAACACTGTAAGGAAATCCAGGCCAAATATCTCTCTCTGATATGAGAGATTGACAGTAATCATACGGAAATTGATTATTTTTAGTTATTGCTGCTAAAGGTAATTCTACAAGCTGGTTTGCATAGACTCCTTTTTCACATGCCTGCAGATATGAACTATGTCAGCAGATTCATGACAGGACATGGTCCCAAAAGGCAAGAGGATTCTACATCAGACTCTTGCTCAAATCTGGAAACACAGACAGGACATGACACCCATCCTGAACATACTGGTAAATTACAAGTGAACTGGTTTAATATCTGCACTAACTGCCTCATGCATTTGGATTCTCAAATGCAGCTTGTTGGATAATATCTATTGAGATGGGTGCGTAGTTCAAGTGTGAAAACAGCTTTGCACGCTTGTTCAGGACCACTTAAAGCACAATGGGAACTCTTTAGCATCATTTCTCAAAGTGCAGGGTAAAAGTTTTGAAAGATGAATGTTTAACCCAAGCCACAATCTTTACATAAACTCCCAAATGGGGGGTGCAAACAGCACTCTCCTGCATAAGACGCATATCACTGCCACTCCTGCAGCTTCTTAATGACCAGCAAACCAACTCAGGAAACTAAACTGATTTCCAAACCAGAACAAAATAAATAAAAAATGAAAAAAAAACCTTTAAGACACCAGTGACTGCTGATAAGCTGGCGCTATCTGACACCCTGGGAAGACAGCGACTTGCAAATGCTCCATTATCTTTGTGTTTATCGAGGCTTTTATGGTGAAAACAGCTACAAGCAATACTCCCAAAGCAGGAAGGTGAAATATGCTAAAATCTGAGAGGGGCTGGAGAATAAGATGACAATTCTTTCTGGGGTTTCTTTTTTTTACACTTGCATAGTTTCGTTCAGTGTTCACATAAAAAAACAAATATTACTCAGAGCCGTTTGAGAAATATAGGTGATGACTGTACGTCAGATCAGCTGCAGCCACAGTGGCACCCAAACCGCCTCCAAAACTTCACTAGTTGATTGTACTCTTATAAACACTTAAATCTAAGTGCGTAGTAGTTGAAATGTGAGCTTTTCTAAGCAGTGAGACTGAAAACGCAAAGTGCTGCTTTAGTCAGAGTGTGCTGCTTGAGGTACTCATGACAGAAGGCATACAATGCTGAGTTTGACGGTTTTACCAGAGACATGCTTTAAAATAAAAATCACATTGCATTGCAGTGAAAGTCCTTCAGGCCAGGAAAAGAGGCTGAGTCCTCAGCAGGAGATCACTGTGAAGCTAAAAGATAAAAACATGACTTCCTGGCCTTCTGCCTTTTTCCTGCACTCACATCTTCCCCTCTTCAATCTCCACACATCAATCACTTTTACATTTCCCCCTTCTCTTCTTTTTTTCTTTTTTGCCTCCTGCCATTCATGTCTGCCTCTCGCCGCATCATTCGGCTTCATTGTAGTTCGCCCCCATTGTTCTTTCACACTCTCTTGATCATCTCTGTCGCACTTTCGCTCTTTCATTGCGGGATCAGAGCTCTGCAGCGCTGCCGGGATGTGTGAAATCACTGAAGGTCGTTCCCCGAGGCTGAAGCCAGTCACAGTTGTGTAACCTCAGCCACTTCCCAACCTTCCACGACTGGCCGTGACGCCCCGCAGCCAAGCGACCTGCGAGGATGCTGCGTGGTCGCATCAGCAACGTCGCCAGGCTTAACATCAAGACCAAGTCATATCGCCCCCAAATATAGAGCTGCCAGTCCAAATCTGCATATATTTTTTGACTTGAATCACAGCTATTGTCTCTGTTCAAAGTGGATTTCAGTGCCTTCCTTTTCAAAAAAAAAAAAAAAAAATATATATATATAACTAGAAGAAAAATGGGCTGATGCTCCTCATTGAAAAACACTTTTTTTTGCTTCCATGTAGCTCAAAGTGACCATGTGTGGCAGAGATGATGAGGCTGGTCATCAGTAGTTCATTATTACAAACATTATTATCTGGAACAGCTTTCAGGAGTTTGCAGCTTTTATATTTTCTTCTTTTCTTTTGAATATAAAAAAATAAATAAATTACTCTGAATCCCATTTACCAGCAGCCCTGTTCACAAAACGCCGACATAATTCAAGCAGGAATTACACTTGACACCGTTACCAGTTCTTTATTTAAAATGTGTCAGCTCGTGTGTTTTATTGTTTTCATTTCACAAAGCCACAAAAATAATGAAATTCTCATTCTTCTCGTTCTGAATGCAATTTTTGCTCCGTATTCCTTTCAAAGGCAATTTGAAAATGCTAAATATTCATTGTTTGAATCTGCTGTTTGCAAACAGAAACCTATACCCACTGTTCTTACATCCAAATCGTTCATGTTGTTGCTCACTGCGATGATGCCTTTGCTGGGAAATTACCCACCCACAGATGTGTTTTCAGTACTTTGACTGGTTAAACCTCTTTGTTACTGTAGGAGGGGCGATGCTGGTCCATTATATAATGTCAAAAAGCTTTGTGAGTAAATAACAATGAGTAATAGTGTAAATTCTCCCACGTTAATCAGCACTGCTGAACTAACAGGAAAATGAGGAAGCACCATCACCATCAGTACATACAGAAGCTTCTTGCTGGTGTAAGTCTACAAGTTATAAGACTGAAGCCGGTGGAGAAGCTCGTTAAACATTATTTTTAGTGACCAGCAGGGGGCATAAAGGGAGCTATATAGATGTCCTATGGAATTTATTTTTATATTTTCATCCACTAAATTGAACAATGAGATCAATTTTCTGTTGGGAAGGCCACTAACTCTTATTTTGAAAGCTTAGCTGCTGCTGTCCTGGTGCCCATGGTTCTTTCCGTCTTGTTTTTCTCTTCAGGTCACTGTTGTTTTGGTCCTCTGTGTCATTCAGCTGTCTCAAGTCTTTCATCCTTCGATCAAAGGAACTTCAACTTCACTGTCTTGTTCTGCAAGGTGATGATAGTAGTCTGCATCCTGCTGTAGACCCCACACATAGATGTGAATACACATGCATGCACGCCTCGTTTCACTTCTGCCACAGTTACAGCAAAATCGTATCCTGTCCACTCGACTGTCCTCCATGTAAATACGGACAGAAGTAATGGGCCTTCTGCTCAATATACCCACAGGAGAACTTCAGCCATGGAAACCAATACCATGAAGCTCCAAGTGCACAGTTTTTGTACTGATGTTAATGCCAGAGGAGGTTTGGAGCTCTGCAGTTACTGAGTCAGCAGAGTGTTGGTCTGTGATTTTTAAATGCTTCCTCTTTGCAATACAACTTACAGTTGACCGTGGAATATCCAGGAAGGCAGACATTTCACAATCTGACTGGGTCTTGTTGTTCAAGGATGATGATGATGATGGGTACAGTTATGGATGATGGTGGACTTTGTAAAAAAAAAAAAAAAGAAATAACCTATCTTTAAGTGTTTGTGAATGAAACCACAGGGTACTTCAGGGAGGAGGGAAAACCTTCCTTTTCTTCTGCCCCTCTCAGGCACTGTGGCCGATTGCATTCATTTTTTTCCTTTCACTTTTTTTTAACAGTAATTGACAAGCTGACTATATATACATATATATATATATATATATATATATATATATATATATATATATATATATATATATATATATATATATATATATATATCTTCTGTGGAACCAGCTTCCAGTTTGGATTCAGGAGACAGACACTATCTCTACTTTCAAGATTAGGCTTAAAACTTTCCTTTTTGCTAAAGCATATAGTTAGGGCTGGACCAGGTGACCCTGAATCCTCCCTTAGTTATGCTGCAATAGACGTAGGCTGCCGGGGGATTCCCATGATGCATTGAGTTTTTCCTTTCCAGTCACCTTTCTCGCTCACTGTGTATTAACAGACCTCTCTGCATTGAATCATATCTGTTATTAACCTCTGTCTCTCTTCCACAGCATGTCTTTTATCCTGTCTTCCTTCTCTCACCCCAACCGGTTGCAGCAGATGGCCGCCCCTCCCTGAGCCTGGTTCTGCCGGAGGTTTCTTCCTGTTAAAAGGGAGTTTTTCCTTCCCACTGTTGCCAAAGTGCTTGCTCATAGGGGGTCATATGATTGTTGGGTTTTTCTCTGTATCTATGAAGCGCCTTGAGGCGACTTATGTTGTGATTTGGCGCTATATAAATAAAATTGAATTGAATTGAATTGAATATATATAGGAGCCCGGTGGTGTTGCGAGACACCTTTAGAAATCGAATTTATTTTCCGCACTGCTACAAACCGATTACAAAAACAGCATTTTGAATAAAATCAATTACATCCAAGTCCACATATTCAATGTTCTGGAGCTCGAATGCCTTTAAGCAGCTCAGTTTGTTTACATGATAAACATAATAATTGTTCTCTAAAGTGAAGGTCTGTATCATACAGCTTTCAAAATTACGAACAAATTCAAAGTAGCAAATGTGGGAAATTAGGAGTTTATGGGCACTGTAGTCGTTTAGACCTCAACGATTATTTAGAGGGATTTCTAAAAGGGACATTTAATTTTCCTACTAAGCTCTTTGTTATCATAATAACAAGAAAAATACGTTTTCAGCCTGAATTTATGTCACTTTATTTAATAAATTGTGCATTTTGTGTTCTGCGTATATCCATCCATCAATTTTCCTAACAGTTTATCTAATAAGGGTTGGGGGGGGTGCAGTCTGAAGCCTTTACCATGGCTCCCAGGGCTTTTTGCAGTTATATTAAATGGTGTCTTCTTGATTTAAGCATGTATGAGATGTTACTAAGCTATAAATAGAGGTTTGTAAAAATGAGGGCCTGAACAGATGCTGTGGAAAGAGGTTAAATCACTTCTCCTGGTTGTTTAAAACAAACTCCATCTGCTGAGGAAACATTGTAGTGTAGCTGAAAAGTGTGAGAAAACATTTTACATGGTATTTATGTTTTTGTTTATTTATTTTTACACCTTTTCGGTTCAAGAAAGCCCTCGTATGTGCAGCATGTTTGCATGATGAAATAATTACAATAAGCTCATTCATGCTTTGGATTTGTTCTTTTACAGCTTTAGAAATTAAAAGTGGAAACAAATGTCAGTTTCATCCCAGACCTGTATTTGGGAGCAGGACTAAGCAACATCTTCTTTTCCAGCACTTTCAAATACTGACTCTGAGTCAGTATTTGAAACATTGTTTCAAAAAAAACATTGAAACATTGAACTAGCATCCTTTGCTACGGTGCTAAAAATGGCTCTGTGATATAGTAGTTAGCACATTTTCCTTAAATGTGAAAGATCCTCGGTTCTTTTAGAGTGAGACACAAAACTCAAGGCATCAGCCAAAAGTGCTTTTCGTAGCATACCATGGTCTGCATTTCCAGGTTTGCCAAACATGAGACCGTTTTTAATTTCCTGTACTTAGCTTTCACTTGCTCGTCAGAAATAGGCCCGAAAATCAGGTGCGCCAAAATCAAAGCCCATACACCATCACAAATTTGTCTTATGATCAAATATCAGTTAAGATTCATAATCAGTTTTGGCCTGGTTAGTTTTATCTGTCTGCGCAGCAACACGCTAAACTTAAACACTCCACTCCCGCTTCAGGCTAACAGGCTAGCTAGCACAGAAGTGCACAAAAGGAGAGCAGTTGATCCTGATGGCAGAGCACTGCAGGTGTAGGCTCGTGAGACGAATTTTGCTTCATAACTTGTGTCGTCATTTATTTTAATATGTAAACACCAGCAAAGACAGAGAGAGGGCATCAGTAAGCCAGTGACCTGAAGAGAGGCAGCTATTAGCGTAAAATACATGTCTCTTTTAAAAATTTTCCTATTCCTATGTTGAACAGGTAAATTACACGTTTAAAGAGCTTTTACTTTTTTTTACTGAATATAAGAAAAAAAGTAAAATCAACACTTGGCTTGTTTGGGGATTTTGCTGAACATGATATGTCAGTACATATATATATTTTAATGTCTGGCAGTTGATGTGATTCTCATTTCCCAGTGTGACCCTTAGAGAAACTGAATTTGACACCCCTGGTTTAGGTGCCAAAAGTACTTCATTAGATTTAGACAGGGGGGAAAATGAATGGTTTGTATTAAAATATGCCCCCTTCATATCATAAATCATCCACAATGACAGTCGAGGTGCCGCGGGGTCAGGCACCTTAAACGTATCAGCGAGACGCCAGCAGCTTTGACAGCATGGTGGCATTTGATGTCCTGATGAGAACAGGCTGCAACAACTGATGCTTTCTTATAGATTCAGTGAAAGTCAAAGATTATGATTTTTTGAAGTCCCTTGAAAGCCTCTCTGTTCTTTTGCTGTGTTGTAGGATCATCCATGTAGCAGCCCTTTTAGAATCAGAAGAGGTGTAAGATCCTGCTGAAGGGTGCTTTCATACAGCCACAAGGGTGGATCACCCGAGCTTTCTGTTTGGGAATGAGCTGGGTTAGCCAGAGGCCGGTCTGACTGATTCTGCTGCCTGACAGCGCCTGTTGCTGCTCTCAGTAGAGTGGCATTTTAGAAGAATTATGCGATCAATAATGCTGCAATTTGAGTTTTGTTTGGATTACACTGACTGATGCAGTGTCAGAACAACCAGCTGAATACAGAGAACAGATCAGGTGTCGTACGGTTGCAGCATCCTAATGCGTAGTCGTTACCCTTCCCACAGGGCACGGGATCCAAATGTCAACATCGCCCTTGCCAAATTAGAGGCGCGTTCTATTTAGATACACATGTCGGCGTGGGAGGGGCCGAGAGGATGGATGTGGCAGTTTTTACACCTGGTACTGTGAAATATCCAAGCTAGGGGTGATTCCCTGCAGAAAATACCCAGAGGAAAGAATATTCTCCACACTATTAAAAAGGTGTCACTTGCTGCTGTGAAGCTGACCATTAAATCAGTTTATGTGTTATGCTACGCACCGTCTAGCTGTAACGTGTCTCTTTTGGGACCGGCAGCAGGTAAAATACAGAACACGTAACTTCATTAAATCAACAGTGAAACAGTGTCTCGTAATCTAGCGAATAAAACCCTCTGAAAACAACTAGAAAACTTTACTGAAAATGCTGCTCGGACATAGCAATGCAACAAAATGGGTTTTTGTTTGTTTGTTTGTTTTTGTTTACTCTATGGTATTATCTAACAGGAGCATTGTGATGTATTTAAACCGGAAATGCAGCTGTTGTGTCTTTACATGGATTCGGATTCAAATTCTTGTCTCTGATCGAAGAGAACCACAGAAGGTTTCAGGGTCACACACTGTGTTAAAATATCCTGTCAGTCAAACAGTGGGTAGCTGCTGGTATATTCACTGAGGTGTGATGTTATTTGTCCATATCTGGCTGTATGTGTAGCATAAAAGATGGATGTAGCCACTGTGAGGCCATCTATTGGTTTTTGTTGCTGCCATGTTAGTTTTATGAAAACTCCAATATTAAGGTGGATGAATTTTTACTACTCAGAGTTGATATGAGGGGAGAAACACACCACTGACTGTACAATAATATGAAAATAGTAAAATAATCCTACTTTACCTCAGACACAGCTGCATGCTGTTCCAGGTCAGTCGCCTCTCTGAAGGTATTTCTCTGTCTCCTCAGATGTGGTCACAACTAACAAGAGCTCAAACTGCCACTCAGACAGCTCTTGTAATAAACCATGACATTCTTCCTGATGCGTTCGTCTTTTGAGAAGGAGATGAACCCAGAATCTTAGTTTCTTCCTTTTCTAGTTTGGAAACTTCAGGACCAGCTCATCATCGTTTGATTTTGACTTCGTTTCTTTTGCATTGTGTTTTGATGACAAATTATTCGGCAAAACACAACTTTTAACATGGAAAATTCAGAATCTTGTTTCACTTTTTATCTTCTGAACTTTAATACAAAGCCCTTTTTTTGGTTTTAATACTGTGAGGAAGGTAATGGAGGTGGTTCTTGGAACGAAGAAAACAGAGACACAACTTTTGCATTATTTTTTGTTATTAATTGTCAAAAATGGTAAGCCAAATAACCTAAATGAAAACGGAGGATTGTGTCCTCTGTCTGCTAATGAATGATCGTGCTGAACCCAGTCATGGTGAGCCAGTGTTCTCCTAGTGTCAGTCCCGAGCCTGGATAAACGGGTAGAGCTGCATGAGGAAGGATATCCTGCATAAAATGTTAAATTATCATGTTGCACAGCCTGTAAAAAAACATCCTGAACCTGAGAAAACTGGCAACATGCAGCGAGAAGGAAGACATCACATTGGTTTGACCACCAAATTACCAAAATGAAACCACAAAAATCAGAAACTCATAACTGCTTCATATAATTGCTAAGATAACTACCTCAAAAAGCCATTATTGCTTCAACTGGCCCAATCACCCTGCTGATTGCAATTGAGTGATTTTCACAGTGATTTGGATAAATTTAAAACACTTTCTGTCCAGTATGTGCTCGAGATATCTGCTCATTCTTTGTTTGTCTGACTAATATCTGAAAGTACAGACACATTTGGGTCTAATCAGAACTATTTCGGCACATAACAGCTCAGTGTTGCTGGACCACAAGTGATGAACGGAGCTTGTCGTGTTGTGTGGATCAGATGTGGCTCAAATGTCACAACACACCTGACATCCGGCACATACTGTATGAGGTAGACCTCAGGCTGACCTCAGGAGCACATAACCTCAGACTTCACAGAGGAATAACCTTAGGGCAGAGACCATAAATACACAGCTGGTGAAGAGGCTCAGGGAGAACAGGTAGAAACACAGCAGGAACAAATCAGGGATAACAAGACACAGGAAGTTAAACTAAACATGACGAACACAAGGCAAGAGACCAGACACATCAGACAGAAACAATTGAGCAGGCAACAAGGGTAACTTAACATAGAGGAGAACCAGATTGGGGTACCTGGGAAGACAAAAAACAAATGCAGACCCGATGGGGAAACAAAGGAACACAGGTAGGAACAAATCAGGAATGGTGAGACAGAAGGATTAAACTAGATATGATGACCAAAACGGGGAATAGATGAGGGCCTAAAAACTAGAACAGAACCCAGAAAAGTAAAACTAAGGTCTAAAATTAGAAAACTGAACACAGAGAGAAAACTAAAGGGAACCAGAACGAGGGGACTGAACGCTGAGGAATATGGGACAAAACACGGAGATGGGATTGACCCAACGGAAACATTAGGAAGACAAGAAATACAAAATCAAGTAAAACCCAAAACAGAGCTAGATTTAAAACAAAACCTTAGAATATCAAAAAATCCTGAACAAAATTTAAAACCTTCTCTTCATCACATATTGGAAATGTTACTTCACAACCATACCTGCCACATGCTTTATTACCACAAAGTCAGCTTTACAGAGCAATACTGTTGGATAAATCTGCCCGGTGATCATCCCTTTTCTCGCGGACTTTTAACTTTGAACTTTTGTTTGCGAGTGAAACAACTACACAAGCGAGTAAATATTTGCGGGTTTGCTCGATCCTTTTAATGCCGACCCTCACTGACATCACAGTGCTTCTCCTCATCCTCCCCGCTCTTCGCACGCAGGCTGATATTTGTATTGCATCTAATTGCATTAGGTTGCCTCCTCGTCTCTTCGCCATCAGTGATTGGGATGAGTCAGGCAGCTCCACTGAGAACACTGACTGAACCTTGCTCTGCGTCTCTACCGGGGAATACAGAGCGCCCATTCTGAATATGTAATATCTGCACAATGCAAACAACATACTGAGCGACAGACCCCGGTGTCATTCGAGCCTGTTGGCTGATCTAAATCATGCCCATATATGGCCTGGTGTTCTAGATGATGCTTGTAAATATAGTAAGGCATCTGGCACGGCACCTGCAATCCATCTGGCTTGGCATGATAAAAGTGCCGCAAGCGATGAAGGATTAGAGTCCTCATGATGTCGATGACTCGGGAGCAACAATGCAAAACAACCCAACACGCCACATTCATGATGTTTGGTGTTTTTTTGCAGAGGTGTAAATTATGATAAGGAACATATGGATACATCACATAGCATACTACAGCTTACGCTTGCTCCAGTTCACTCCAATTAAATCTGCCTCTCATGCTCTCGTTCCTTATTTGCTGTCGATTTTGGCACGACAGCAGAAAGTCGTTTGGAAGGCCATCTGGTGCAGCACCTTTCGCCCTGCAAAAATATGTCTCCTGTTATTGGTAATTGCTGCCCTCGTTTACAGTATGCAGCAGTACTGTAGAGGCAAATGAGTGAAAGTTCAGACATCATCGACACTTGATGCCATATGTTTGTCGCTTTTAGGAAGTTAATCGTATCTACAGCAGGCTTCAGCAGCAGAAAGTGGAAATATGTACAGCATTTTTTTTGACAGACACAGCATCCCCCGTTGGTTTGCGGAGCATTCAAGCTATGGTCATCTTGGTTTTTCAGCCCTAAAGTGAGATTATTTGGACAAGAGGGTAGTATGCTTGATCAGCAAGGTGCATCCACTGCACAGCTATAGATACAGGCTAATTAGTGCTAGGATAAATATAAAAAATGAATCTATGTATGCTCTTGTCCAAAATATAGGGGTTTGAACTAGTGCTGGAGTGTCACAGGTGATAATTCAAATCTAAGAGGATTAATTATGCATAACTTTAAGCCTAAAGTAATTTAAACGGGTGAGATATATAAGATTCAGACTGTTATTCAGACTGTTATGAAGTGCAAAATGAGCTAACAGACCAAAATGTGTCATGTAACAGGCTGTAAACACATTTAAGACTGCTACAAAGTTAGGTGTTTTAAAATAGGACCAAATGGGGATTGACTTGCTTTTGGAGCCAGCCTCTATTGGCCTTTAGAGGAACTGCACCTCAACTTTCAGCAGCACTTTAGTGTTGTGTATTTCACACATAATGATGGTTATTTTCACTGAACCGCTCCAATTAAATGAGCATCTGTGCTTATAATAGGGCATTCTTACATTTTTGTGGCTTTTCCTGAGCAATAGATCTGACTACTTCATCCACCGCTGGTCACAGCTCAGCTTTTCTACCTGCTCACAATTTATACAGAATAAAGTCAGTGCTCAGTTCTTCCTATCAAAGCTATTCTCGGTGATTGCTGCTGAAATGCAGGCGAGGCCACAAAAGGTGAAACGAGGCAGAGAGCCATTTGGTTTCACATATGAAAGGTGACTTTTTAGACGCTCTGTGGCATTTATATTTTATTATACTTCTTCTCCACCACATTTCAGAGGGAAACAAAACGTTTTCCTCTACATTTATATGACATCCTTCATTATGAGTCCTTTTTTTGCACACAGTATATAAAGTAGTTAAAATTAGTGCCACCTTGACAAGTCTGTTAGCCAGCTCCTTATGTAGAATATTAAAGTAAGACGTTTTACTTCTGTAATTTCAACTATTCTCAGCCATTTTTCAAGGTGTTGACTTTCTGCTTGTATTATTTTCTCATGAATTTGCTTTTTTTTGTCTAAACGTTGATTTTTTTGTTGTTGTCTGTGGGTCCTTTCTTCTATCTTTAGACAAACTTCCATTGCCATTTCTCAGATTGTGCATCCTCGATTTCTTTCGGCACCTTCTTTCGTCCACAGGTCTGAACAGAGGAGACAAGAAAGAGACACAAGGGGAGCAAAGTAAGGCACGTTTGTGCCTTATAGTCTCTGCAAACTGCTAGCCTCAGATTCTTGAGAGCTTGTGTGGTCTTCTGCTGCTGTAGCTCGTCTGCTTCAAGGTTTTATGTGGCATTCAGAGATGGTCTTCTGCATACCTTGATGTTATTTAGTGTTCATTAGTAACTCCTATGAGCTTGAAGCACTTTGGAACTTTTCTCTGTAAATCTGTAATTCTCTGAAAATCCCAGTTGCCCATCTCACTCCAAGAACCATCCCATAAGCTCAACATCACTGAAATCACCTACATTCCCCATCCTGTCTGTTTTGAGCTTCAGCAGGTCATCTTGACCCCGTCTACATGTCTAAAGGTCCTGAGCTGCTGCCACATGATTGGCTGATTAGATATTTGCAAAAACACTTCCTCTCTTGGACGCCTACCAGGCGAGAACCTTGTTTCTATTTTCTGAACTAAGCGATTTCTCTCATACTTCCGATCTGCTTCCAGAACAAAACGACTGTGTTAGTGAAGAAGTTAGTGAAGATGAACTCTGCTTATAGAGCTTACTGCTCTTGGAAAAGTCTGGAGCACAGTCTAATGGTCGTCAGATCACATCTTTATGATGATGTATATATGAGGGTATATGGGGAAACAGTTAATGAGCACTTTAGCAGTTGAACCTTATGAAGTGACTGTATATAGGACAGTTGAAAATGACAAGGATGCAGCTGTGCATCCTCAATCATTGCTCTTCCAGCAAGCTGTCCTTCAGATGCGTTTTAAGAATTCAGATACTTTTTCTTCTCTGTTCTAATCTCTGTCACAATAAGGTTGACTACGGGGTCACGAGCAGAAGGATGGGGAAGACGAGGAAACTGACTTTCGTAATATAGCTTTACGCATGACTATCAAAGTTAGCATGTTTGCTTTAAAAGTAATTAATAAAAGCCTTTGCTGTGATTTGCAGCTCTGGTTGCGATGCAAACCTGAGCACCGCACCATCAGTTTGAGGCGGATTCTACAGAAACTTAAAAAAAGTTTACTAATTGAGAGACACATAAATTTAGCCGAGGACTGCAGAAGCACATCTCAGAATATGCAAATCTGTCTATAAACATGCAGAAAGGGTCTGTGGAGGTAAAGTCGAATGAAAAGCAGCCAGTTTGAAACAGATGAGCGCACGCTGCAGAGTTCCAAGTCGAGACATCTGTATGTGTTTTCGTATCGGATGTGCTTGTTTGCTGTGATGTATTTATGAGGATGTGAGGGCCCATGTTGTTGGCAGACATTACAGAGAGGGGGGAGATTTCACTGGAAACGAGTGTGATGGAAAACAGTGCATCATTTGACCTCTAATGAATAGATAGATGAGACGAAATGCTGATTCAATCACTGATAGGTTACACTTATAAAGACACATGGAAGTGGCCACTGCAGACTTCCTTTGATTGGTTAAAATCCAGCTTCTAACAATAGTATAGCTTTTGCAATAAACTCTCTGCAAGTGTTCAAATATTGGCCAAGAGTTACACGTGGCATAATTCAGTGGACTCCAGTAACTACCAAGAAACCCGCCGACATTTGGTTACAAGTAAAACGAGAGAATTGCGGTGGAACAGCAGGTTAAACCTTTTTGCTGCTTAAATGTTTCCAGTGTATAGGAGAAGATTTATATTCCTCTTTGATCTTCAATGAGCTCTGTTTTATAAGAACTGCAGTGCTTCCATGTCTCCCCTTTAAGGTGCAAGAGTACAAGGGTTTCCATTAAGAGCTGTGAGGAAGATAATAGTCATACTTTCTTGTAGCCTTTGTGTTGTCTGTCTGCAGAAAGCACAGGCACCCAGCACAGAAGCCAGTGAAATAAACACTTTTGAAAGGGCAATGACAGAATACGGCCTCAGCACCAAACTGAAATAATATCCATGATTTAGTGCAGCCTAATCAGTGAATGGTGAAGATCTGTCAAACTGGATTTCCACATATGCAAAGTTTAAAACGTCAATTAAGGATATGAAAATGTTTCGTTTCAAGCTAATTAAAGTTTTTAAATGAAGTTTAAGGATGCTTTATTTAATATTAATTAAACAAAATTAGTACGCTTTCAAGCTTTTTCTTTTTTTGTAGTTAAGGATATGAATTGAGAGGATTTCATTTTCAGCTCGGTATTCCCCTTGCACTGTCTAAAAAAAGCAGTTTTAACTGCTCTCCCTTGAAGGTCACCCATCCTTTTAAACCGTCTTTCTGCTGATTGGCTGCCCCTCCTAAACAACAAGATTGAACAGCAAGTGGGTGGGCCTTATGTGCCAACAGCCAGACCTGTGTGCCTGAGATGACCATCCACTGGCATCATGCAGAGTCGGGAGTAGAAAAAATGGCTGAGGTTTTGGCTTCTGCTTTTCTGCTAATTTCATAGACTTAATCACTATTTTTAAGTGATCAACAACATAAATCAACACCTGGCAACAGTGGGAAGGAAAATCTTCCTTTTAACAGGAAATAACCTTCGGCATAGTCAGGCTAAGGGCAGGGCAACCGAAGGTTCTTTGCTGTTGAAAGGGAGTTTTACCCTTTCCACTGTTGAATGTTGGGATTTTCTCTGTATTACTGTAGGTTCTTTTACCTTACAATAGAAGCCACCTCTAGCCAACTGTTGTTGTGCGTTGGCTCTATATAAAAAAAAACAGAGTTGAATTAAAAATGAAATTGAATGTGCTGCGACCGGTTGCGAGCGAGGGAAGCGAAACAAGACAAAAGAGACATCGCAGAAGAGAGAGATTGATCAGGCCAGTTAGTGATATCTCCAAATGGCCTGATTGGTCTGCTCCAGCTGCTGAAGCATAGAAATAGAACAGATAGATGTTAGATAAGTGAGTAAAGCAGCATTTAAAATTAAATTCACGACTCTCTCCCCAACTCATTTAGCTAGGCGCTACAAAATAACTTACACAACTAGCTACCCGTGTGACCAAATGGCGAGGCCTGCTTCCAAGAAGACATTGTATTTCACTCTTCAAACTGCTGAGTTATAAATCTTCACAAGCTGAAACTACATTTGAGATAAGCCAT
Organism: Aulonocara sp. 'chitande type north' Nkhata Bay; assembly: GCF_057382095.1. NCBI lineage: Eukaryota > Metazoa > Chordata > Actinopteri > Cichliformes > Cichlidae > Aulonocara > Aulonocara sp. 'chitande type north' Nkhata Bay. The sequence goes on along the minus strand of NC_141360.1, from coordinate 25,375,753 downwards.
GAAGCCTGTTGCATGAAGGCACAAAAGGACTGCACACAATCTGTTTTTTTGTGCACTTTCCTTCACCGTGTGGGCTGGGTCATGGATCTGTGGGTGACATTTGCAGATAGGCAGTTAGCTCAGCCATTTAATCATTTTGACCATTTTACTGCTAATTTGGTCTGAGTCCCAAGTCCATTTATTCATTATTGATTAGAGATTAAATGTCTCTGTTGCGTAGCTGTTGGAGCACTCAGTCATCCCCCCTCTGATGAAATGCTTGTTACGTCTGTGTATTTGACTCAGGGGCTTCTGAGTTTTCTTGTGTACGTGTGCTCACCTTACAGTAAAGCAAAGTAAGCAGGAGACAAAAAAACACTCAGCCAATCGCTGGCAGCCGCCTGTTGCCATGGTAACTACCTGTTAATATTCCAGCAGAGTTTTCTCTCTGACAAGGGGAGAGCGCCACTTTCTCGCTAAGGAAAAATCGATTGGATATTCCTCCGGAAAAAAATAAGCAGGCTGCGTCAGGTGGCCGCCGCTGCAATACCTGCACGTCTGGATGTTTCACAGCTTCGACGACCTTACCGACCTTGACTTGCACCTCAGAGCAGCAGAGGCATCCGGCATGTCACAATTAGTTCTCTCAGTTGTAGTTTTTCTTTGGCGTACAGTTCTCCTGAGGAGGCTCTTGAAAGGTTGGGCATTATGGAACTGAGCAATCTTTGCTCCTGAGGGTTAAAACCGTTCAGGCGGGATTTGCTGTCTGTCATATAAAAGGATGGCATTGATCACGAATCCCATTATGCCCTGGGATTGATCTCAAGCGGCCCAGACTATTGCATTTCTTCACTAAAAAGACCTTGTCTTTAACATGTGTATGTAATTAACGGCTGTATAATGAGCCATTAATTACATACACAGGAAGGCACTGGCTCATGTTGACTGTTAGTCGATGTTTCTGTTCCTTAATTATGAATATTTTCTGATTTCTGTCTTTTGCGCAGGGTCATTCTTGTTTGGACGGATAATCAGTTCTGAAGATGTCACCCTGGTGTTTAGGAAATTTTTATCGTGCAGCATTTAGAAGCAGAAAGTGGAACGATTATTAGCAATCAGCTTTCTCTGCAGCACATGTGCAGTTTTAAATGATTCAAAATAGAAGAAAAGAGGCACACAAGGCTGGCGTAGAGTTTAATGTTATATAATAATGTTTTGGGGGATTTTTTTTTGCCAAAACTGAGTAAAGTCAGCAGCAGAACTGCAGGAAGCCGTGAGGCATTGCCTGTGGCTTGGTGAGAAGACATAACAAGGATAACAAGACTTCTTTTTTTTCTTTTTTTTGAGTAATGCACAAACATAGAATGTTTTTCCCCCCCTTCATGTTACAGCGAACAAGTGTCTGGTGCAGAAAAATAGATCCAATTTAAAATGTCAAGGTGTGCTATTAAAGCTGCGGTGTTTTTCTCAGAGCTCTGTGCAAAACACTTTGTATTGTCACCTGTGAAAACGCTGTGACACGTTTCTGAAGTTGGAATGAAAGTCTCCGGGGTGCATTTTGGACTTCAGATTTTATCCCTCTGTGGATGTAGTGGATCTGGACAATTCTTCAGATTTCTGTCGGGGTTATTTGGTCCCTCTGAATCAGATTGTTGCATGTCCCTTTCAGCAGAAGGCTCACATGTGTCCCTGTTAGATCAACTAGTTTAAAAACCATGTGACCATTGCTGGAACTTTCCTTTCAGGAAGCCACGAATGAGTGATTTTATTCCTTTGTTCCCAGAAGAACAAGTGGAAAAAATGTTAGCTTGCACACTATACTGACAAAAAAAAAAAGAAAAAGAAAAGACAAACCTGTCAGGTCATGCTTCCATTCACCTCCATCAAGGTTCAGTACACATGATCTAAGGCTTAGGAACCTTCCTAGAGAGAATTGAGACTCAGTGTCTCCTGCAATGTGCTGCTTTCACGGTGAGCTCACTGCCGTCTGCAGACTGTAGCTTCATATTTAATCCACAAACATGAGAGATATTGATTCTTTCATCTTGCCTTCTAGCAACATGCTTTGCTAAAAGTCACGCTTTTCCCTTATGGCGCGATATTCAAGCTACCATGCATGCATTATGGAGGGAAAAATCTTTTGTCTTTGCAGCACTTTTTGAGCTCTTGAGGCTTGTTGACATAGTAACCACTCACAGGGCTGCTTTAGTTTTCCTGCTAATTGCTAAAAAAAACAGCCAGTCTAATCGGTCAGTATCACTCTCAAACTTCCTCTCCTTCTGTAGGGAGCCGTCCACTCTACAGGGCTCACAGAGTGGCCAATCAGGTGGGATGCATACCACGAGAGCTCAAACACAAGGCCAAATTTCTGCTCGCCTCCTCCACATTTCTTGTCTAACTTTTCCATCGAATGTAGTAAAGCTATAAAGGACATGATTATTGGTACAGTAACAAAAGCTTTGTGATCTACATTATAGTCCTACTGGGTCAACGCTATGCAGTGTCTGTGCAGGCTTTGGTTGTGTGTAGATAGATAGTCCATGTTGACACTAAAAGGGGTCTGAATTTGTCAGAATGTAGCCTCAAAACATCAGGTATTATTTTCATTGTTAATTTTTAATTAGCTTTTTTTCTTAATCTTTCTGCATTCAAATATAATGAAGAGGAAGTCTTGGTCAGGATATTCGTCAGCTACACTAGAAGTCCTAAAATATAGCCCGTTCCCCCACGAGGCAGCATACTATCCGGTGGGTGCCCAGATGTCCTGTCCAATAACTAAACTGCTTTTTCTGAAAGCAGTTAATACTCAGGTCCAACCCAGCACCACGTACAATAACAATACAGGAGCTTTCTGCATTTTGGCTCAGTGTTCCTTCAAGTGTCAACCTTTGAATGTTGTACTGGTCAGCAGCAGGAAGTCAGGTCAACACAATATGAACAAAGAGTTTTCAAAAAGGTTTTATTTGTTAAAGGTAAGTTTCCATCTCTGTAAAGGAACAAGCAGACACAGGACATACAGTACGGTGTCGTTTTTCGAAAGGTACCCAAAAACAGACAAAAATTATACAAGAATTACACAAAAAAGTAAAGAACATTAAGCAAGTGGACCTGTAAGAGATTACCTGAACTGGATACTACTGCTAAACAGACCAGACCAAAAAAGTTATTAATAATTTTACTAAAAAAAAAGTTGGTATCATAAATTTAGGGCCAGCATTGTCGAGACCAATACCAATACCATACTAGTACTTTCAACCTATAAAGGGAGCTTATGTAGGGGAGAGCAGTGTGTCAGGATTTATGAGATGAATCATCATCAATTTGCAAATTTGAACTCTCGTCCAATCTCAGTATCAGCGGTATTGATACCATCGATATTTGGGTCGATCCAGCCATCTCTACTCGGCATCCTCTTTTATCAGTTCAGTTAGGGGCTGAAATAACAGACAAGCAACTCAAAAATAATCATTTAGATAATTAGTTACAATAATCATTTACTAACTAATCATTTTGAGTGCTACTTAAGCAAGTTGACTTGAACGTGATAACCATGTGGGAGAATAAGACCTCCATGTCTGACGTTTGTGAGTGTCCATGCATGGTGGTGGTTGTGGAAATGAATATCACATTCCCACTGAGGAAGATGGGTTTAGATACTGTATCCTGCTATGTGACGTGACACTGCCATCACACAAAATTTGAACATGATATCTTCAACTGCGGATGCTAGAATGCTAACAGGCAGACAAACGAACAATACCAATAATGCAAACATTTCAAAATGTATACTCTTGTTCAAGTGCTGTAAATGTTTGTACTCTGAGGCTATCTGGGTCGAATTCAATCCATATCTGTTGAGGTGGACTTTAGATCCACCGGTGCGGGTCGAGGAAAAGAATGATTTTCATGGTATATTGAAGCTGTACGTGCCATGTCTGTGTGTATTTTTCGTGAAACACTGGTGACTGAACTCTATGTTCAAAGTGTCTGAGTCTGTGTTTCCATCACATTTGCCCGGCTTCCCATAGAGACAGACACCTGCTGGTCTTTGAAGGATCATGGGTGGAAACAAGAAGGTTCCTGGGGACGTTTCTGTATGGAGCTTGAATGTTTGACTAACTCTTTAGGGTTGGTCACTTCCTCCCACAGTCCGAAGTATGCATTAGTTTAATTTTATTTTTTTTTGTTTCTCTTTGTAGTGCTGTGGAGGTCATAAACGTGTAGCTTGACAGATGTTTTGACTTGATTACACACATTTTGTGTGTGTGTGTGTGTGTGTGTGTGTGTGTGTGTGTAATCACATAATATGATACCCCCATATACCAGTATCATTCACTAAGTGTTGCCAGTAGGAACAAAGGCAGAAGAATTTTAATCATAGTTTTAAGTTTGACCTTATTTGACCTTGAAGAAAAGGTCATAGGTCCAAAGTACCATGATTTTTAGAATCCCCATAGATTATTCTCTATATGTCTATATGTTCTCAATAAAAGCATGGTATTAAGAAACTCAGTCTTAAAAGCTACTGTATATATAGTGTTAGTGCTACTTTGACCTTCAGATAAGTCTATTAACCTTTAAGGAGAGGTCAGACGTCACATGTGAGATGATATTTTAAAAAACAACACGTGGCACACAAGAATTATAGTTTCTAAGTAATATGCATCCATGCAAATGCTATAAAAACACTGATAACTATAAATATTAGTTAGTATAGTAGTAAAAGTAATATTAGTTAAAGCAGAATAATAACAATTGTGCAGAATCTTTATTAATTGCTTTGTTCTAGACAATACCTTTTATTTTTTTGCTTGTTATTGAAGCCTGTTTCATTGCCACACTGTCAGCTGTTGTATGTGTTCTAAGCTCAATATTCTCTATATTATTTATGAGAACTTATTTTATTTATGAGGAGCAGTGGTATTTTCACGGGAATGACTGAGGGGATTTCGGTGCACCACATGGAGCTTTAAACTAGTCCCGTCGCCGTGACCCAGCATCCTTTTCATCTGCTCATCGGGCACGTGAAGAGAGGCAGAGAGTAGGCAGTGCAGGTTGTATCTGTTTATGTGGCATTAGACTGTTCCTAAAGTATATATATACATATATATATATATATATATATATATATATATATATATATATATATATATATATATATATATATATATATATATATACTTATATAATTGCCTCAGAGGTCACAGAACGACGTGGTTGATGTGACATGGAAATGTTGTTTGTCATTTTTTAATCACAAACTTGTGTCAGCGTTCCCTCTTCCCTTCATCCTCTTCCCTGTTCCTCGCCTCCGAGGGGCCAGGCTGCCTTCTTTCTCACCTCTGATGTTTATTACACAAACATCACCCAGGATCAAATATTCCTACTTTTTTTTCCTATCTGGAGAAGCCAAGTGTTAGTGAGAGATAACATGTAGAGTGAGTGGGAGGTGGGGAAAGAGAGCGCTGCAGACTTGTTTATATGTCTTGATCTGACAGGATGAATAATTCAGCAAAGGACTCCCTGGCACCCCGGTAATATTATTAAAAGAATAGTTTGGGCAGTGGTGGGGGTGAAGTGAAAATGAAGATGGGAAGCCTTGATTACAGAGGGCACTGTGAATTATTCAAACCTATACCTCCACCTAAAAACACACACAAGTGCAAAATCTGCAGCTCAGGAAGCCATGAATGTCAATATGTTTTTTTCAAGAGATTTCCCTGCTTCAATCTGGGACAGGAGTAGGACAGACAGCTTCTCTCTTCCGAAAAGCCTGAGGAATCCCTGCTTTTCTGTAGTTTTTATGCCACTTTTATTCAACTGATATGTTGTTTACTCTGCAGTTTCACAGACCTTTATAAAAGCCATCCCTCTTGATCCATGTCTTCTGCTTAGAAAAACATTCGTTAGTTTCAGTCTAGAGATACAAATTCAGTCATGTGTTTATCATCTTCATGGAGCAGACTTTAAGCTGCTTTAGTCAGTGGTTTTACTTTCCCAATTGGTGGTTCATTGTATGTAAAAGTCATTTTAGTGGCACGTCCATCTGTGCAGTTCCTTGAGGCTCCATGAAATCTCTTACCCTCTTTTATCTGATCATTTGAGATTGAAGGCAACGTTATAGTGCAACCCTGTTTTCAACAAAGCTGAAATGCACGGAAAATGTAGATTAAAACAGAATTCAATGATGTGCAAATGGTAAAAGGACAGAATATTACTTGAAATGAAGCACCACGTGGCAGCATCATCCAGAAAGCTGGAACAGGAGCATGTTTACCACTGTGTTGCATCACCTCTTATTAAAAAAAAAAACCAACTTTACAAGTTTAGAAAGTGAGGAGAACAATTGCTGTACTTTTGAAAGAATGTAAGAATGTTTTAAAATGTTTTACTTCAAGCTTTTTGTCTCATAATGCACCCATGGGTGAAGGGTATGGATTGCAGACAGAGTGCACAGACTGCTTTATTACAGAGCTGTGCTCTTGTTGTAATAGGTGATTAAGGTTTAGCATTAGCTTGCTTAAATCAGCAGGATCTTACCTGAGCAAGATGCCTTCAGGAATGTGAAAGTTAACCATACCATGTGCACTTAAACGCTGTATGCTGTCATAACGTCATGGATGCTGTTTTGTTTTTCTGGTGTGCACTTATAATAAGCTAGATGCTAATCTTGTCTTTTTCTTTATATGGTAGCGTTTTAACTGAAGTTCACTGGACACTTTATTAGGTTGAGCTCCAGCCTTGACCAGACTGGAGCACCTAATGCCACCAGAACAGCTTTGATTCTTTGTGACGTTGGAAACATTCTTCAGAGATTTTGCTCCATATTTATACAGTTATTCCAGATTTTTCAGCTACACATCCATGATGCAATTCTTCCATTCGACCACATCCCAAAGATGGACTGTTGGGTTGAGATCTGGTGACTGTGGAAAGCAGTGAACCAGTAGAAAAACTGGTCTGAAATACTCAATTCAAAATCTTCCCCACTCTGTTTGGTGTTAACTTCAGCAGGTTGCCTTAACTGTGTCTACATGCCTAAATGCACTGAGTTGCTGTCATGTGATTGGCTGTTTAGATGTTTGTGTTAACAAGCAGTTAAAGGGGTGCACATAGAAGGCCCAATTTTCTACTTCTTCAGTAATTGTTTCGGTCGTTCCAAACAAGAAACAGCACCGATCGCACATCTCGTCCCAACTCTCACCAATTATAAATCATTTCCATTAGCTCTGTAATAAACACCCATTAGTTAACAAGTCTACAGCAACTTAAAATATAAAATCTCATGTTTAATTTTATGCCAAAGGTAATTTTATGCCAAATGTTGACACTACATTAGGATCCACTATACAAGAGAGTGACTTGGCTGTGTTATGTACTACCCAACCACATCTGAAGGAAAAAGTGTGTGGCCAAACTAACAGGCAGGGTGAAATCGGCTTTCAGAGCTCCTCTGGTGCCACCCCTCTGTCTCAGTAATCTCTTTGCATGAAATTTGTGGCTTTTCCCAAAGTCATGAATTTTACAAATGAGGTCCACCGTTTCAGACAACCGTTCCCCTTAAGTTATTCACAGTGGTATACACAACAAATAAATGACTGTTAGGGTGACAGTTGTGGATAAAATACAATTATAAATGCTTCAAAGAGCAGTGAGTTAAATATCTGCACTCATAGAAAATGATCTCAAACACTTAAAACTGTGAACACCATATGTACTAACAAACCATTTTAAAGAGCTTTTAAATGAGCTAAGTGTGAAGCAGCTGCTAACTACACCTCACCATATAGCCAGCTTTCAGCAAATCATTCATTTTAGAGGAGTCTTTCATTTCTTTGGATTATAGAAATTCTTTATTGCTGCAGAACAGGCCACGCTTTTTTGTTTTAACATTGAGGATTTCCATTCGAGACACACCCTAATACCAGCTGCTCCATTAATACTGCTCAGTGGTTAAAACAGCAATGGAAAAAGCTATTAGGAAAAAAATCATGTAGACCTCCCCGGAAAGGCTGTGGGAAGAAAAAGGAGCAGGACTGGGACTGGGGAATACTGGAATTCTTGGGTTGGACACTGTGGGAAGAGGTGATGGTGGGAGGAATCTGAGTCTGGAGAGGTCTTTTCTGTACAGGGAAAACTAAAGAAAGCTCGTGAACTTGGTGCACTGTGTCCACTGTGCGAGGGTTTTTTTCTCTTAGCTGCCGGCATCAAACATAGACAAATTGTCCACATTCCTCCATGTTGTAATTACTGTTCTTTGAAAAATGGCCTATCCCACTGTGCTGTGTCATTAGGATTAGCACCCGGCGTGGTGTTGCTTTCCATTCTATTGTAGCAGAAAACTCAATATCCAATCTGTCACAAGCCATTCTTTGCAGCTACACAATGCCTGGCTGCAATAACAGCTCCTAAATGGATTAATTCTTGCTAGCGAGCGTAATCTGCTACCATTTGTTTTCAGCAGAAGAAAAAAAAAAAGAAACACACCTGAGATCACGACAAGGTGATTTAGATGTGAATACTTGAAGAAACAAATGTGGCTAACAGACGATTCAGTTCAATTAGAGTTTGAAGGTTGAGGTAAAAACAAGAAAGCTTTGTGAGCTGTGAGGTTTTCAATGCAAATAAGAAGAATCATCACGTACAGTATGCCATTAACCCGTGACTCTGTCCCCATGTTTAATCATTTAGACAAATGTTTGCTCTCTGGCTGCAACATGAAAGTGGTTTTAATCGCACAGCTTCCCAGTTCTGTGCAGAATATTTATCTCAAAGTGCTGATTTGCATTTCTGCTGCTCCTCTTGTCTTTCTCTAGAGTTTGCATTCCCCTGTTACTTCTTGTCTGTGATAAATCTGGCATCAGCAGAAAGCTGATGGGAAAATTACCAGAAGAAGAAGAAGATGTATGAGTTGTTGTTTTGCCATTTTTTTTTAAATTTCCTTTGTTTTCTGTGCCGTCTCCAGGTGTGCTGAGCCTCCCAGAGAGTCTGAACCTGCACAGGGACCAGCAACGCTCGGGGAGGGGCAGTGAAGGTCACGGGTACACCCAAGCCGAGCTCCGGACCCTGGAGCAGTCCCTGCTCGCGACCCGAGTGGGAAGCATTGCGGAGCTGAGTGAGTGTGGTATTTTTTTATACACAGAACAAACAGTGAGAGCACACTCAGCAGAGTTCTAACCAGGTGGGAAAGAAGGTTTCACTAGTCTCGCATTATGAAAATCTCAGGATTTTACTTATACCTAAAAGTCTGCTCACAAGACAATTGAAATGCATCTACAGTTCCAGAAGAAATTGGGACTGACAAGGGTCTTTTAGATACTGTGCTGTCAGGCGAAATAAATATTTTCATTAGAAAAGTTATTTTTTAAATGTGTGACTTTATAATTCTCTCGTGTTATTTTGGAGGAATTCTGGCCCACTATTCTTTACACTGCCTCAGTTCATTGAGGTCTGCAGGCATTCATCATGCAGCTTTCTTAATGTCTCTCCACAGCATTTAAGTCGGGTTGAGGTCTGGACCCAAAGTGTTGCAGTGGCCCAGTTAGATTCTGTTCTTTTGCAGCCATTCTATTGTAGATTTATTTCTTTGTTGGGGATCATTGTCCTGTTGCATGACCCAGTTTCGGCCAAGCTTTAGCTGTCAAACAGATGGCCTCACATTTGACTCTGGAATACTTTGGTATACAGAGGAGTTCATGGATGACTCACTGGCTGCATGATGCCCAGGTCCTGTGGCCAAATTTGGTTCTCGTCTGTCCAAGGACGTTGTTCGAAGACTCTTAAAGTTTATTCAGATGGAAATTTGCAAACCCTAGCTGTGCTGCCATATTCTTTTTAGACAGAAGAGGCTTTCCTTTGCAGTCCTCCAAAGCAGCTATGCTTGTTCAGTCTTTTTATAACAGCACTGTCAAGAACTTTAAATTTTATCACGCAAAATGAGTCTGAGAAGCAGCTCTTGGGTTTTCTGCAGTTTCTCTGAGCATTGCATAGTCTGACCTTGGGGTGAATTTGCTGGGACAGCCACTCCTGGGAAGACTGTTAAAACACAACTGTGTTAAGACACAGCTGAATCATCCAGACCTGCAAACTGGCAAAAGCCTGGCTGTTACTTACCCTCTTATTTTGCGGTAGATGTGGGTCAAGGGGTAGAACAGGGTACCTACTAATCAGAAGGTTGGTGGTTTAATCCCTGGCTCAATGCCAAAGCATCTTTGGGCAAGACACTAAACCCCAAGATGTGTGAATGACAGATAGAAAGCATTTAGACAGAAACAAAGTGCTTAAGTGGATGACATATGTTGTATAAAGTGCTTTGAGTGCTCAGGTATAGTAGAAATGGACAGTAAAGATGTACTTAGTTTATGACAGGACTCCAGAGATTCCTGTCAAAACTCTTTTCACATGTCTGTAGATCAACTGCTCTGAAATTGAAAAGAAGCAAGTCTTGCAAGATGTTGGTATTCAGCTATTTTGACCTCTACTGGAGAAACACAAATATGTGCTGGACGCTCTAAAAAGTGTTTGTCCAGAATTTTGCTGGAGAAATGCAGGCGATTTCTCATTTGTCTTTCTGCACTGGACTGCAGAATCACGGAGCTTTGAGCACTTTACACAAGCTGTAGCTCGGCCTTAGTAGGTCTCACACTGTTAGAAGATACAGGCGGCAACGGGCTGTGTGCAAGATAAGTCAGAATAAACATAAAATATATGCTCATTGATCTCGTAGCTATAAAATTTTTATATGAAATTCTATAAATCACACATGCCTGCAGTAGGTTAGAGTTAAATCTTTTGAAGGTTTTCTCTACTTCTGTTTAAATTCTGTAGATTTAATTCTTCTATTGATTGTAAAATCGACATTAAATACTCAAATTTAAAGAAACTGAATACTGACTTATAATACTGTTGCACAGACACTATGTGTAAATCCTCTAAGTCCAGCATGCAGCATATTATAAATGTTGCAGTAATTGTTGAGCACATTAAAACCGATCTCTCAGGGACTTCCATCTGTGTCCATCTGCTAAATAGGCCCATTAGCGTGAAGGAATGCGATCTCGCTGTCCCTGTGGGCTGTCACGGTGGTCTGAGGTCGCCCGGCATTATGCTGCTGTCCCTTCACCGCTCACCTCATCCACCTCTCCACCCTCGCTTCCCCCTGTGACACGCTGCAGCCAGTTACTGTTTGATTACAGCTGTTCTAGCACCTGTTTATGAGTTTCCCCCCTCCGGAAACCTTTAAATCCAAGGTCACAGCCTCCGAGGCTTTTAACCTCAACTTGAAAGGAAGAGCTCCACCTTTAACTCCGGCACCTCCCCTGCCTCCTCCCCCGTCCTCGTCCATTTCACAGTCTCATATTAGATCATCCTGTCCCCCGCAGACGTTTGCACAATGTGATGCTGTATGTTTGTGTCCCGGGCGAGCGTTTGCTTCGACCCCCGCAGCACATTAAAAACAGTAAGTCACCGCGCAGCAGCGCTTCACACAGGAATTCAAGGTCTTGTTTTCAGCCTGGAGGCAGTTTGTAAAACATGCCGTCCTTCATCATCACCATAATCATCATCTATACTGGGATACAATCGACACAAGAGAAGAAAATGTTCTTCAGCTTGTTATAATAACACAAAAGTAATCCACTCTTCTACCACTGTAAGGGTTGTTTTTCAAACCGGCCTTGTTTGACCTTTTAGTTTACTTTCTCCCAGCACTTGTCTGACCTTTGGCTTTGTCAGGAAACAGCACCATTAATATGTATAACTACTACTGTTCAATAGTCACCGAGTGGTGGCATGCGGGTGGAGAGGACCCATATGAAGTCTGCAGGAAACTAAGAGGAGGACAAAAACAGGCCAAGGTCCAAAAACACTCCAAAAAGCAATAAAGTACTTGCAAAAACATGCTTACTAAAATAAGAAACAGAGAAGACTGTGAGTATACATAGATAATAAAGTAGGAATTCAGAAGGGAACAAACTAGGAAATGACTTGATTGCTTGACCAAAGAGAGAGAGAAGGAAGGGAAGAATAAGCTTATCATCTGATCAGGAACCATCATGATCTGTCATGATCTTTGATCTAAAACTTTACTCTCTCAGCAGTCTTAGGTTGTTTTTGGTTTTTTTAATTGTCCCCTTGTTGTCTGTGTCTCGCTCTAGTAATCTGTGTACCTTGTTATGTGTACTTCCTGCCTTATTCTGAAGAGGTACTTTACTCTCTACGAACCTGTGTTGTATTATTGTTATCTTTGGACTTGTCCCACTCTTGTTTCCCCCTCATTAGTGTCACATGTGTTTAATTGGTAACCCTGATTGTTTGTTATGTTGCCCTCCTGTCCTGCCTGTCTCTTGCTTGCTTGTGAATTACTGATAACTTTTGTTTGCTCTTATAATTGTTGGGGTTCTGATGACTTTTTGGATTTGACTTGCTAAACTCAGGAGCTTCTTTTGTTGCCATTATCCAGAGGTGGGACCAAGTCATTGTTTTGCAAGTCTCAAGTAAGTCTCAAGTCTTTATCCTCAAGTCTCAAGTCAAGTCTCAAGTAATGTCAGGCAAGTCAGAGTCGAGTCTCAAGTCACTGGTGTAAAAGTCCAAGTAAAGTCACAAGTCTGAAATTTTGAATTTCAAGTCCTTTCGAGTCTTTAAAAAAAAAGGAAAAAAGAATGTTGCAGTTATGCTAAATGTAAATATTAGACCATGTAATTTTTAAATCTGTGTTTTTCTCAACACATGACAAAATAGTGAACTTAGAAAATATACACAAATTGTGAAATTGCACCTCTTTAAAATGCAGCTCAATTAAACCTAGCTCCAAGAATAATTTTCACCGACAGTTCTGAGATAAGCTGCATGTTATTCTTGGATGCGCTTGTAGGACCGGCTTTAAAATCGCATGACAAAAATATCATACACATTAAAAAAAACTGCATCACCAACGTAGCCTGGACAACATTTGCTAGTTAGATGAAGTCAGCTATCTCATCGTAGCATATTTATATGCATATTTATAATCATACGGTTCTTGGAGTGAGTGCACACACTCATGAAGTTTAGTAACTTCAGGTCACTGCAACAAGCCCAGGTACAGTTTACCGACGGATGGGTGCAGGACCTTGAAATGCACCGTGTAGAACGAAAGACCATCGTACGTATCATAAGTTTACCAGTCTCACAAATCGTCGTCATAAATACACATTCCTTAACCGTTTATTAATATAACCTTTGAGCTCAACGGTAATTAATTAGTAGTGGAAATAATTTCTGGTACGCGTTACAGAAATGTAGCAGTGACAATAATACTGTATGCTGTAATCGTACTGGGCAATTAGTGATACAAAACAACTGTTTTATCCTGTGAATAAAAGTATGTTTTTGTCAATGTACCATAATAACAGAAGCGAAACACAATATTGTGTCAGGACAATTCACTATTTATGCACAATAAACAAAGGAGCATAGCGCGACAATTTCTGTTCAGCGTCAGACTTGCTTGTAACCTATATCACCAATTATGTTATGAAAATGACGCATTAACTACAACAGAAGACTGACCATTGTGGAAATGCTTGGAGCAGACTAACATGTGAGCTGGAGTGTTCTGGGACGTTATATTTGGTCTTTGAATGGCTGCGATCCAGGCCATCCGTCGCCTCTTTGTTACTTCGGAAACATGGCTCGAACAATTTCTCTTCAACGACGTAATCCGATAACAACCGATTTCTTTACCCGTCGGCTTCCCGTGGCTGTCATGCGACCGGCTATTGCAGTTAATAATACAACAGCTTCTTGACATTTTTGTGTTTCTTTTTATCGCTGTATAACTGATTTCAATTAAAAGCCTGCGTGCGCTAGTACCTCTTGCCACGAGTTCCCAGAATCCTTTGTGGTTCTACCCCAGAATGACATCACATTTTCAATCTCTATATGCATGTTACATTTTATATTTGGGGTGAAATATCAAGTCTTTTCAAGTAAACCGGTTCAAGTCCAATTCAAGTCCCAGGTCATTGGTGTAAAAGTCTAAGTCAAGTCACAAGTCTTACAACATTTTTTCAAGTCAAGTCTAAAGTCATAAAATTAATGACTCGAGTCTGACTCGAGTCCAAGTCATGTGACTCGAGTCCACACCTCTGATAGAAGCCACTAGAAACAAACTATTCCAGCCTAATTGATGACATTTATGGCATTTGTTTTCTGTGCTGACTGATATGCTGCTCAGTGCTTTGCTGCCTGCTTTTAAATCAGATGTCACTCTGAACATAAACACAAGCTACATGTGATGTCTCTGATGTGTATCTGTTTCTACCCGTGCTGATGCTAGCATGACTAAAGCTAGCCAAGCAGCAGTAAATATGTGAAGCAAGGCAGAAGGATATACTCATCAAACAAACAGGATCATAAGAATATAAAACCACGAGCACTACAAATGTAACAGAAATATGTTGACATAAAATGGCATGTTATTTGAAATCTACACGAAACAATGACACAACTACTTTTTTTCAATTTTTTCAATTTATTTATTTTTTACCAATTGTCCAAATTAGTCTGTGATTGGCCTTAGTGTGACAGAAATCATATTTATATACAACTAAATATGACTCAGCAAACATGTTTTAAATGGATGATTCCTCACTTGATGACGAATGATCCATTTCCATATTTGCTGAGTCTTAAATTTGATGTCAGTGAACTTTTCAGTGGTTGGTGTTAAAAAAAAGCCCCCAAATCCCCTATGAGCAAGCACTTGGCGACAGTGGAGAGGAAAAACTCCCTCTTAATAGGGAGAAACCTCTGACAGAACCGGGCTCAGGAAGGGGTGGCCTTCTGTCTTGACCGAGAGGGGTTCAAATGTTCACTGACAATTTAGTTGTATATAAATATGATTTTTAGGACTTGATGTTGACACCAATTATGTGAAATTGGGGACGCGCACAGTTCCGCTTCTTCTTGTTCTTCTTCTTCCTTGGCGGAATCTCTGGCAGGCTCTTAACTTCAGTCTTGAGTTCAGCCACCTTGACATTGAGCATTTTCTGTTTGTCTTGTACACTTTGCAAAGATTCCTGTACAGAAAATGCAGCTGACTCTTCTTTTTCTATCTTCTGTTGTTCTGTGGTGTCTTTTTCTTTCTGAGGCTCCTGCAGAGACCTTGCAGTGGATGGCAGTGAGTCCTCTTTTCCCATCTTCTCCTGTTCTCCAGTCTCGTTTTCTTTCGGAAGCTCAAATTTGTGCATTTCATTTGCAGCAGTGGAATTTTGTTCTTTGTGCTGCTGTGGGATTTTAAGTGAGGAAGCTTTGGCCCCTTTCAGCTCTCGCTCCAGAGACTCTAGCTTCAAATCATGAAGGGCCTTGTTGGGGCAGAGCTGGGATTTCAGGTCACTGATTTCCAGGTTGAGTGTCTCCTGCTCCTGCCTATGTTTAACGGCCTGCTCTTCAAGCTGATTTTGAGCTGCTAGGAGCTGTTTCTGGAGCATCTCAATCTGCTCTTGCTGAATCCTACATTTGAGCTCAAATTCAGCCTCCTTAGAGGACTTCAGTCCTACAGAGTCAGTGTGTGAAGCCTCTGTGGTTGGAGTGGCAGACTCCACACACTGCTCTGTGGTAGGGTGGCTGATTTGGTCCTGCAGGGTAGCAATCACCTCATCCAATATGACCATAGCTTCATTGTCACTCACGAGAGTGTCTGTCTCACTGATGTCATAGGTCTTATTACTAGAAGCCTCTTCCAGCTGCTCTATGAGGCCTTTGATCGTTTCCTCGTGATTTCGCTCGTTCTCGTTAATTTCTTCACGAAGTTTGTTCACCTGAAACTGGTGATAAGAGGCCCTCTTGTTTGCACCTACCATTTTACAGTAAAGGTCGTTCTGATGGTATTGGGAGGCTTCCAGTTGGTGTCTGAGAGCAGCAATCTCGTGCCAGGGATTAAACGGGGGTCTAAATGTGGGAATGGGTTGATATTGCCAAGTCCCTCCATTAGGCACAGGGTTTGGTCTGCTGGGGTTCTTCCCATTTCTCTCTCTCTCCATGTCCTCCTTTGCATTTGAAATGGGGAGGGATTCAGCCTTTTCTTTTTCAGGAGTGGCTCCAGTGTTTTTTTGCATTTCTTCATTTTTCGGGTTTGCTCCATCACCCGTGCTGTTTTGAGCTTCAAGAAGAGCCCGGGCATATGCCCGAGTAATTGCTCTTCTTGGTTCTTCAGCCACTCTTTTCTGTTTTTGCATTTTTTGTTTCTTTGGTTTCACAACCGTTTCCTTTGGTGGTTGTGCCACAGGAGACTTTTTAGTATTTGGTTGTGCGGCTTTATCAACCTCAGGTTTTGGTGTGATGACCATTTCTATTTTTGCTTCTGCCATTGTAGATGCGTCAGCGTGTGCGTATGCGTTTCTCTGCGTCCGCCTTGTCTTTGTTTTAACAACCAGGTTGCTTTGTGTTTCTGCCATCCGAGATCCACTAAAGTCGGTTGAACGTCTCCCCTATTTATAGGGTTTTCCAGTAGAATGTGCACTGTGACATCACAGGCTGTTCCTGTGATGCGCTGTTCCTTTGAAGTGCCATGATTGGAACAATTCAAAATAAAATGCCCACAAACCTAATGTAAAGGAAAGGCTTTTATTTTGTAGCACATATTGAATTAACACTATAAAAGCTACTCTACAGGAATTGCAGTAAAAAATAAAACAAAAGCAAAATATGTTTTTTAAATGGTTGTTAAAAAAACTAACCAAAGTAGAAGACAACTGTTTAGTGGAAAGTAGTCGACATTCTAGAGATTCTCAGGCATAATAACTTCTTTCATAATTTAAACAAGGACAGGTAGAAAACGTTCATATTTAGTGAAAGATATTTATTAACATTATCCAATGAGAGTTACTGAATGTCTGTAGGCAGTGAGATCTTGGTGGTTGATGAGGCGACAGAATGTCATCTATGTTTTGTTTTAAATTCAGTTTCAATGCTGAATCTAAGAAACAACAGACTGCAGAGGGAGACTTTAATAGAGGTTTACTAACTCTTACTATCATATACATTGTGGAAAAATCTGTCTTTATTTAGCATAATATATTTGTTATAAGCACTAAATATGTTTTATGATTAACTGATGAACACTAACGTACCAAGCTGAAAATTCTGCTCACCAGTCAGCAGCTTATATTCACAAAAAACGGATAAATCTGCGATCCATGCAACTCTAACCAGCAGAGGTGGGACCAAGTCCTTGTTTTGCAAGTCTCAAGTAAGTCTCAAGTCTTTATCCTCAAGTCTCAAGTCAAGTCTCAAGTAATGTCAGGCAAGTCAGAGTCGAGTCTCAAGTCACTGGTGTAAAAGTCCAAGTAAAGTCACAAGTCTGAAATTTTGAATTTCAAGTCCTTTCGAGTCTTTAAAAAAAAACGAAAAAAGAATGTTGCAGTTATGCTAAATGTAAATATTAGACCATGTAATTTTTAAATCTGTGTTTTTCTCAACACATGACAAAATAGTGAACTTAGAAAATATACACAAATTGTGAAATTGCACCTCTTTAAAATGCAGCTCAATTAAACCTAGCTCCAAGAATAATTTTCACTGACAGTTCTGAGATAAGCCGCATGTTATTCTTGGATGCGCTTGTAGGACCGGCTTTAAAATCGCATGACAAAAATATCATACACATTAAAAAAAACTGCATCACCAACGTAGCCTGGACAACATTTGCTAGTTAGATGAAGTCAGCTATCTCATCTTAGCATATTTATATGCATATTTATAATCATACGGTTCTTGGAGTGAGTGCACACACTCATGAAGTTTAGTAACTTCAGGTCACTGCAACAAGCCCAGGTACAGTTTACCGACGGATGGGTGCAGGACCTTGAAATGCACCGTGTAGAACGAAAGACCATCGTACGTATCATAAGTTTACCAGTCTCACAAATCGTCGTCATAAATACACATTCCTTAACCGTTTATTAATATAACCTTTGAGCTCAACGGTAATTAATTAGTAGTGGAAATAATTTCTGGTACGCGTTACAGAAATGTAGCAGTGACAATAATACTGTATGCTGTAATCGTACTGGGCAATTAGTGATACAAAACAACTGTTTTATCCTGTGAATAAAAGTATGTTTTTGTCAATGTACCATAATAACAGAAGCGAAACACAATATTGTGTCAGGACAATTCACTATTTATGCACAATAAACAAAGGAGCATAGCGCGACAATTTCTGTTCAGCGTCAGACTTGCTTGTAACCTATATCACCAATTATGTTATGAAAATGACGCATTAACTACAACAGAAGACTGACCTTTGTGGAAATGCTTGGAGCAGACTAACATGTGAGCTGGAGTGTTCTGGGACGTTATATTTGGTCTTTGAATGGCTGCGATCCAGGCCATCCGTCGCCTCTTTGTTACTTCGGAAACATGGCTCGAACAATTTCTCTTCAACGACGTAATCCGATAACAACCGATTTCTTTACCCGTCGGCTTCCCGTGGCTGTCATGCGACCGGCTATTGCAGTTAATAATACAACAGCTTCTTGACATTTTTGTGTTTCTTTTTATCGCTGTATAACTGATTTCAATTAAAAGCCTGCGTGCGCTAGTACCTCTTGCCACGAGTTCCCAGAATCCTTTGTGGTTCTACCCCAGAATGACATCACATTTTCTCTATATGCATGTTACATTTTATATTTGGGGTGAAATATCAAGTCTTTTCAAGTAAACCGGTTCAAGTCCAATTCAAGTCCCAGGTCATTAAAAAAGTCTAAGTCAAGTCACAAGTCTTACAACATTTTTTCAAGTCAAGTCTAAAGTCATAAAATTAATGACTCGAGTCTGACTCGAGTCCAAGTCATGTGACTCGAGTCCACACCTCTGCCATTATCCTCCACAAATCCCATTAAAGTTGCTTTTTCATTATTTTAGTATCTGGCTGTCTGACTCCATTTGGGTCAAGTTTAAGAAATTCACCAAAGAACAAAGAGTGGAAGGAAAACCTACTGGGATGCACTGGACCTTACCACTTACTACAAAATAAAACAGGAAGTGATGAGAGCATGTATAATAACAAACAAAACCATGAGAAATGTCTAAAACTGGATGTTTTAAAAGCAGAATAGAATGATTCTATTCAAATCCTGCATAATGCAAAACATAGATTTGTCCATTGCACTCTTTGGTGGGAAATTTACATGTGTTACTAAAAGCACTGCTAATTAATTAAGCCTGAAAGATATGGTTACCAGGCTTTTTTTTAAATAAAATGTCGAATTGCTTTTTTTGTAATCAACTGAACTAACAAGTCACACAGCTGCTGGTTCTCAGTAGTGGGTGATTTAAAGCCCTTCTATCACACAGGCCTAGGAGTGGGAAAAAATCTGTATTCCCCAACTGGTTGGCAAGTGGTTGCCAGACTGGTTGCAGAGTTTGTTGTCACCGGGTGAAACTGGTCACAAAGTAGATGTTGCACCAAAAACCTTTGGTCCAACTTTGGTCACTTGCAGGTTGCCGCAGTGGTCTGTAGTTTGCATGAAAGACAACAACTTGAAAGAATCACCAATTTCTAGTCGAGCAGTAGCAAAATTTGAAAATGTGTGATGCAAATTGGAGATGGAGAACATTTCTATTTCAGCCAATTGTAAAACACATAATTTTAAGCAACTAGCACATTCGCAAGGAGGTTTTTGGTGCAGACCGTGTACCTCTTTGTGAACAATTTTACCTTCCAACCTCCAGCAACCACTCACCAGCTTGTCAGGGAGTACACATCTTTCCCTTGGGACTGGCCGACCATTCTCTATGTCTGTGTGGCTGAAGCGTGCGTTGACACTACACCTCAGTCATATCCATGTCTTCACTACACCAGAACACCTACACCAGTGATCCTGAAAATAGCAACAAATAACAACTAATGAATCAATTTTAGGTAGCTAGCTCTCATTGGCTACTTAGTACTCACCATCGCTTTAATGACATACAATTTCTTGTCCTCCTTCATGTCCATAAAGGCAGAATTATTGCGTTTAAATAAGACTTTTGTGAAACTATGATCTCATGACTTTGTAAGAAAAGAGAAGTGAGATGGTTTTCCTGGGAAATGACATCCTCACAGGATCAGTAAGGCAAAGCCAATAATTTTATTATCAGCTTATTATAATTGTTAAGAGACCTGATGCCACTGCAACTATATGTATTCTGTACTTTATGGTAAATCAATTATTCCCAGCAGGAAATGAACTGGCAGAAATTGCATTATGGGTAAAAGAAAACACTCCTCCTTTAATTGCCAGAAGAAATGGGAATATGCATTACAAAGCAGCTCTCCTGTGTTTATTCTTGCTTATTTAAACATATTTGTAGGGAAAAAAAGGCAGAAAAAAAGCTTTTTGATTCCTGTTAAATTTACCATGTGTCTGGCTTTCTCTACCACTCCATCTCAGCTGGGCTTCCTCACCTCCAGCGTTGGCCAGTGAGCGCTGCCAGAGGTTGACATGTGGCTCGTAACGTGGTCGATGCCAACTGCTCGAAGTCATTTGGTGGAGTTCAGGGGACTCATTTCCTCCTCCTGCTGTGTTATGTGAACAGATTGATTTACAGTTCATGAATCACTGAGTAGTATAAGTGTGAATCTGCTCGTCAAGTGTATGATGATTGCATTAAGAGTGCGACTTTAAGCATGTTCTACCATCTGTGTCTGCGAGAAACCTAAAGGGGAGGCTTTTGCATCTCATTTCAAAGTTTATTTTATCAAAAACAGGTGCAGCAACCTGGATGAGCAGTTCTCTCACCATCGAGGCTTGTGTGCAGTCAGCCGGTGTGATTAATACATATATTTAAGAATATGTCTGGTAATAGTCTATATTTTCCTTATTCTTAACAAATCCCATGAAAATTCAAATTGAGCTGACACTATGAGCAAGCAAAGCTGGTGTGCATCCATAGTGCAATATATTTTTTAGGGTTACATAATCATGATGTTACTGATCAAATGATCTGCCAAGCTGCAAAAGAGTGGTGCTGATCTACAGGCATTTGCATTTCAAGCAAAAATACTGCTTGATATTGACTTAAAACTATTCCCCCGCTATCAAACGACTCCACACCAGACTTTTTGACATTTTTGGAATATTTCTTACTTTATTATATGGCTTTGATATTCTTTGCCATCATCTTCTGGCACTAGCAGTGTGTCACATCTTACCAGGATCCAGTAAAAACAAGAGGAAGTATATCAAACTATTAATTTTTACCTCATATGGCCAAAGAACTGACGGTTAATTCACACGTATCATTACTATTGGTCAGATTTAATAGAATTTCAATTTTCAGTATCAGTCAGATTTTAGTGAAACTAGATAAATTTTTCCTCGTTTGCAAGATTTCTTAATCATCTTTAAATCACAGTTTTTGTGTTGTGACATTTAAAACCAGTTTACATTTACAAGTGACGACTCAAAAATCTTTATTAGCCGTTAAAGTTGAGGTTGGTGAATTGTTTTTGGTTCCATGGGATAATAACGTGCACGTCATATAGTAATTCATGGTGTATGAGAGGGAACTTCATCTCCTGCATTTCTTCTCAGCTTTAGAAAATCTATCTAGTGATGGGAGACGTTGGCCAATCACAGGTCTTTTAAGATGAGGTCAGGTGTGTGATGTTATAAAGTAGAACAAAGAGCAAAAAAGTACTTTGGAAGTAAGGTGGAGTGGCGGACTTTCACCTGGGAGAGTGGTATTCAGTTCCTGTGTGAAACCATTATTCTCATCTGGTAGAAGGGGCTTAGAAGAGACACTCTCAGCTCGTGCATTTTCTGCCTTCTGCAGCTTTAACCTCCCAAGGCTACTTTTAAAATTTCAACAAAAAAAAACCACCTCTACATTCATTCTGTAACAGCATCACAGCTATAGAGTCAGAATGGTGTGCCTTGGGCTCCCTGGATGAGGCACTTGGGAGAATTATGAAGTACAATAAGTCTCTGTGTCTCCATCACTTGAGAGAGAGTGAGATTTGAAGAACTCAAACTGTAAATTACAGAGTAAATTATGGCCTCAGAGCAACAGCTCACTGGCTCTGATGTCATCAAACTCCCAACTGAAATGCAAGTAAAAGAAGGAAAACTATACACATCAATAGGATCCTCTAGGATGGTGAGGATTAACAGAAATCATGTTTAGCGTACCTTAGCCTAAAGTCTCAGGTGGTTGTGGCACAAGAGGCAGAGCAGGACATCTGCTAATCAAACAGTTGGTAATTTGCTTCCTGGATCCTGTTCATGGGCACGGAATTGAACCCTAAATTGCCGGATGCATCACCAGAGTGTGACTGTGGGAACGGCATTAAAAAAGTGTGAAATGATAAAATTCAACATCTGTTTAAAAAAATCAATATATAGTATATTGATTTATAAAAGAATATAATGAAGACTTTACATTGGGAAAATTACAGGTTAGTTTGTTAAAACTAAAAAGAAGTTATTAAAAATCAATACTTGTGACCAGTTTTTAATTATGTACTTGAGTCAAACATGGAGAGAAAAAAGGAGGGACCGATAGTCTCAGATGTTAATTTTTAATCAGATGTGTTTTTTTTTAACCATCAGCCTATTATCAACTGCAGCTGAGTAATAGAAGCAAAATTACAACAAGAGTCAACGGTCAACATATAACTGAAAAAAATATATCGGTTAATTTAGAGCTGACATGGATGATTTTCAGATGATTCTCTTGGACTGCTACAACAAGCTGGAGCAATTCAGATCTGCTGCTGTCACGGGTAATGGGGGAAATACAGACTCAGTCGCGGAGCTCTGGATGCGAAGCAAACAGTGCGTTTATTTACAGTGCTCAAAACAGTCACAAAGCGAAGTACAAAAATCCAACGGTGATCATCTCCAAATTCCCAGTGGTGTGCAGGTGAGTCTCCCAAGTGATTATCTGAGTGTGTTTCTCCTCCGAGGGCTTAATCCAGCGGACTCCTTCTCTCCAACCTTCTGCTCCGTATCACTTCCTCCTATAAACAAGTGACGACAGCTACAGGTGAGAAGGGTAGCCGGCTAAGGCTATGTTAAAAGTAAGAAAACACTCTTTACTACCGAGCCTCCAGTACAATCCAGCGTCGACTGCCATCCAGACACATAGTTAAGTACCTCAGTCCACAACGAGGATGATCAGTGACAGCTGGATGGCAAATTAGGTGCAGGTGTGTCAGCCACTGGGTGGAGGAGGAGAGAGAGAGAAGCACACACATACACACACAGACAGGTCGCTCCGGGAAGGACCGTCCGACCATGACAGCTGCTGCGGTTTCTGAAACATCAATCTGCCACTGGAGTGGGTGAAGCAAGGGCCAGAGCAGCAAAGAAGAGATAGAGGATGGCAGTTTTCCACCTGGAGCACTAAATAAATAAATACCTGGGGTTATTACATCTCTCAGACAGATGTAGTGAGGTTGACTGTTTTATGTGGAAATGTGTCCTCTGCTTAGCTCGCACAAAGTACAAAAAGACGGTTTCCAGATAGAAAATATGCTTTCAAAATAAAATTCAATGACAGCCAACAGACTGTGCTGTTAAAAAGTTCAGTAGTGAATTATTTAGCAATAACTGAACTCGATATGACCATTTAACAACACCATAGCAGGGCCTGTTATTGATGTGTGAATGCACTGCAGTGATTTCAGTGTTTTGAGAAGACATTTAGAGTGTGCGTTAGGCTGCAATTACCTCTGGACCAGCATGGGGATACCAGACATCATTTACATGCAAATTCTTCAGCAGCTCACCAATACTGTTGTATTTATTAAGTTAAATTAATGTGCAATTTACGCTTTAAAAAACACAACAGAGTCAAAAAAATAATATTTTTCATTGCTATCAGTGAAGCCCTTTGGATGATAATGATGCTCTGTTTAGTGTTTGGACCAGACTTAATTAAGATAATTGCTGAATGCAATCTTATTAAATCTTTTTCATGGTCTAAAGTAAATGGTCCCGGTGGACCAGTAGTGCCAGTAGATTTTTACTGTTTTTTAAATTGAGGTTTGGCACTTTGAGCCAGGGCATGAAGTCAAGATCAGTCCAGCTTTTCTGCTGATAACATTCTGTACATCCAAGTGGTTAATGCCTTAAAGCTACATTTGCTGTACATCTGCAAGCCGCTTTGCAACCAACCTGGCAAGGGGGCTTGATTCTATACCAACTGTCATATGCCGAAAGGCACGGTACACCCTGAAAAGGATACTTGTCTATTGCAGGGAACTTCGCACCATGGTAACCAAGAACTCTAACATGCATTTACCATTGTAAAAGGTTTATTCTTACCAAAACCAAGGTCTTTGCCAAATTCCAACTCTTTTTCTGAGACTATCTGTTGGGTCTGTCTAGCACAGGCCCACCGCTGGAACGAGACAATTTAAAAACACAGCAAAAGCATTGAACACCAAGTGGGCAAAGTTCTTCGTGTTACTCATGCATGAGGGAGACCTGCCTGGAGCCAAGTGTCGTTCCACCACTTGACCTCCGTCAGACTCTCAGCCAGGTTCCCCATAGCACTCCTTTTATTGTGGTTCCATGAATATGCATAGGGTCATTAACATATAACATCTTACATAGGTATACATGTGAACAAAGAATACTGTGTGTGTGTGTGTGCGTGTGTGTGGGGTCAGAGTGTGACCCCATAAAGACTTCCCTAAACCTGCTGGTCTGGAAGTCCAGCAGTTCATCTAAACAAAAGGCACTTAGACTAAAACAGATATAGATACGTTTATCCTACCATAAAACAATAAGAGAAGGTACGACCTCTCCCATGCTCCCAGGATGTAGGTGTGCACACAAAGTTTGCAGACTATTAAGGATCAAACCTCTACCAATCTAAAACTAATTATAAAACTCTAAGCATATATAAGTAGATATTTCTAAGCATAAATGACAATCAACAATACGAAACCTAACACTATCAAAACCAGACAAGGGTCAAACACAACATCTCTACGCCAGTGTTCCCCAGAGAGGATCTAAGAACTTAAAACTCAACTCTAACAGCTAAAAATTTGTTGCATTAGCAATGTGTGGGGTCCACTACTCTATGGTGACACAGTGTTCTCACAGTGTTCGAAAATGGTCATGACTTTTGAAACCAGAAACCCACATTAGGAATTTGTGTGGTGACGCAGGAGAGTCTATCATTACTGCCACCACATATAAAACTCCAAATCATGACCACAGGGAAATTAACACATAATGCACCACACAAAAGCACAATAACTCAGGTCATCCCAAAGGATATAGAAATGCATATGTTTGCAGCAGGTTTCATAAATGTATGTTAAACTTTAATCCATAATGCAGAGTAGACGCTGACAGGTGATGCCTCAGACTGCGTCTTGTTGATTTACTGTAATTCAGCTAATGTTTGTTGTGTGAAATAATTTGGTAATTATGCGAATATTCTACACATCTAGCATCGCAGAAAAGCTCTGGAACAAATCGCTGACAGGAAGCAGGTGTTTTGTGGTCCCTCCATTTCCCCAGAGAAAGCATTTAAAATCTGCTTAGTACCAGCACATCTAAATGGTTTAAATTGAAATCAATTTTAACGTATTAGCACAATTTCTGAACAATAAACAAGATTGCTTAAAAGTAAAGCAACCACACAGAGCTGGCTCTCAGGGCAATTTCACACCCGACTTGTTCGGTAATTAATGGATAATAGAAGAGGCTGTTAAAGAACAACATTCATCACCATATCCATAATACCATTCTCCTGAGGTGAAAATAAGTCTTTTATTTCATAGGTCACCATTATCTCCCAGCTCATCTTATACACTCATATTTCATGTCTTTGTCTGAGCAAGTGGAGGAGATCACCACTGGCAGAAATGTGCCGTGGACGCCTCGGGCGTTTGCACTTTTCCTCATCTCTAATTACACTGAGAAGAATTTTCTTTCATTTTCCCTTCGTGTGAAACGTGTGAGGCATATACGATCCATAGGTGCTAAACTGACATGTTGTGACCAGGTGTGAAGTCGCAAGACCGTTCATCTGTCAGCACAGCAGCTGCCTGTGGGTCAGAGAGCACCCACTACACAAATAAATGCTGTAATGTAATACAGTGCAGGCCTCTAACAATGGGGCTTCTATTCCTGAAGCTGTGTTTCCCTTCAGTGCAGAGGGTGGCAAAAAGTCAAGGCATGATTGACCTAAAGTTATAATCCTTTCAGGTAACCAAACCTAGTTTCTGATGCTATTCGTGCTTGGCAGGTTTTACACTATGAAGTCGTTTTCAATTCTTTAGTTCAGTGTTGGAGGAAAATTACCTTACATGGAGTGGGGGAGTCACAGGAGAAGATGCAGGTTTAATTTTATCTCAAAAATATCATCCTTCCTGCTTTGCTCCCCTGGAGCTCCACTGAATCCAAGCTTAACGTGTCCTACAGTTGGTGCAAAATTATAACCACGAAGCAGTGTAACTTCATTAAAGCTGTAACAATATACATTTTTTATTGCCCAGGTGTAAATTGATTGCAATGCAACTAAAAAGAAGAGACCTTCCCTTTCTTATGTGCTTTCAACCTGCTTTGGATTTATTTTTCACTCAGTCCAGTGGTTTTTAAACTTGTGCCAAGGCGCACAGAAAGAGCTCGCCAAAAATTCAACACACACTTGTTTCCATATGCTGTACAAAATAGCCTCTGTCTTCCGACATGTCATTAATTCTTTTTTGATTATACCGTCAGACAAAGGCGATCATGACAGTCGATTTGTGTGTTTCCACTCCACTAAAATATACTTTGCATCCATCATGTTATGGGACACTTTCAACTAATCAAACAAACTGTCTCGCTGCCTCTGGTTAAGATCCAGTTTTCTTATGAAATGAAGCACTCAGGCTGAAGACTGAATATAAAGACTGAATATAAAGTTCTTTTAAAGCTTGCACCTTTCCGAGACGTGCGTGCAGAAGACAGAAAGAATTTATGAGCAGTGCAGGTTTTTATTCCAGTGATAACATATGATTATTATGAGCAGAAACTCGAACTGGGCAGCACGGTAGCCAAGACGCCATGTGCTCATAACTTAAGGTCGCAGCTTTCTCGAATAATGTCACCTTATTGATCCAAACTCCTGATTGATCTGACTGTTAAATAGTAAGTAGTAGTTAAATAACAGCTTACCTTACAGTTAACAGATTCCAGAGTAAAGCCAGGTTACAGCCACCTGGCTAACCTCAGCTAGCTTGCTTGGCTAGCTTGCTAAAGTTTGATGTCTAAAGGGTGATCATTAGTTTACTTCGTAGAAGAAAATTAACTGGCATCTAAAAGGGTCATTTGGTTGATGAAGGGAATTTTATTTTGTTGGATTTAAGATGGATACTGGCTAACGATAGCGGGCGATCGTGGCTCAGGGGGTTGGGAAGCGCATCTTAACCGGAAGGTCGCCGGCTCGATCCCCGGGCTCTCTGTCCTGGTCGTTGTGTCCTTGGGCAAGACACGTTACCCTACTGCCTACTGGTGTTGGCCAGAGGGGCCGATGGCGCGATATGGCAGCCTCGCTTCTGTCAGTCTGCCCCAGGGCAGCTGTGGCTACAACCGTAGCTTGCCTCCACCAGTGTGTGAATGTGAGAGTGAATGAATAGTGGCATTGTAAAGCGCTTTGGGTGCCTTGAAAAGCGCTATATAAATCCAATTATTATTATTATTAACATTAATAAAATGCTAAAAAAAATCTAACAGTAAAACATAGTGTCAAGTGGATAATTTCAGCTAATTCATCCTCTTTAGATCTTTGAATACTCTCTGTGATCCAGCAGAGCAGAGCCAGCTGGCTCACCTTATCCGGTTTTCTTTTTTACTAATATTATCTCAATAAAAATAGTAAATGCAGTCCCGATCAAACGTTTGCATGTGCAGTTTGTGTGTATGTGTCTATGAATGGAGCTTGTTGTATAAAAATGATTTGAGTGCTAGGTAAGAGCAAAAAAGCACTATATATATTACCAGATTTACATGGAGAGAATAGGACACAATACTTGTATGTAAAACGAATGTATAAGTTCTCACAGAAGGTTAGACACTGTTTATTACTGCTGTATTATAGACTAAATAACTTGATTGTGTATTTAGATTAGTTACATGAGTGAGCCAGTAAGCCAAAAAAAGAGAGAAAGAAGCTCACCAAGTTCTATATTGGAACCTGTCCAAACAACTGCTTGCCAGGTTAACTGGTGATTCTAAGGTGGCTGCTGGTGCGATGGTAAATGGTTAGTCTATGCAGGGTGTACCTCTTACTTAATGTCTGGGATAGGCTCCTATGCATGGAATAGTTCATCCATCCATCCTTCCATTCTCTTCCGTTTATCTAACTAAACTGAATAAGCTGGCACTGGGTGATTTCTGAACGAGTGCTGTCAAAGGGTTGAAAAGCTAGTCCCTTGACCTGTATAGAGCTAAATAGCAGCATTAGTCACCAAACCAGTGGAGCAACATGTAACATGTGCCTGCAGGAGCTCTGCAGACGTTTTTAAGTTACAGATTTAATTTACAGTGAAAAGCATTAAAGACATAAGAGTAATTTATTCGGTGGTTGAAATTCTATAGTAAAATATTTTTCACAAGATGAAATTAATGGCCAATTAATGGCTCCGGGAGGAAAGCTCAGAAATTTTGGCACTTTTATATAATTTATATAAATCTGTTAAAGGAAACTGAAGTTAGCACTGAATGTGAACCTGCTATTAGACATCTGTCCTTTTTGGCCTGATATCTCAGGTAAATCCTCCTTGCTATAATCCTGATAAAGCAGCTGCTCAAGGAGTTTTTTTGCAGTAAGCAGCAAAATCCCATTTGCTGTTATGGACTAAATAATTTATTGGTATTAAAAAAATAAAAAAAAGTGTCAAATTTCTGAGCTGTGTTCCTGCGTGTGTATAATTACATCTCATTTAGTGGCCAATACATGCAGTATTAAATGCAAGATTATACGCTACCTTAAAAAAAATACACAATTTGCGATGCATTCTTTCCTCTTATCTGCCGTCTCTTTTCGTCTGACAGCTGAATTCCTAATAGTCCCTATTAGTGGTTTGTTTTTCATGTGTTGACATTTATCATAGGTGGTGTAAGCTTTAAACATTTGAGGCATCAGTCGCTATGTATTTTCCTTGGCTGTCAGCACCCAGCTTGAAAATTGAGTCATGATGTATTCTGCTGTGCATAGGCTAAGAGAAAAAGTGCTTATTTTTCAGGGCTGAGTGGCTTTCTCAAATAGAGGAATCCCTCTCCTCCTGCAACGCTGCAAGAGTTACAGAAAATTGCACAGTGATGGGATGTTATTTCTCTTTTTTCCAGGAAGTGATTACTGTGCTTTCTGAATACCTGAGTGATTTTGGTATAAGAATTTGCTTTTTTACAAAAAAACCCAAAAAATTAAAACCTATCCTTCACATTTCTATCCATATAAACAGGCGGCAAGTGACGTATAGCTTTCCTTTATGTTTCAGGAAGATTTCATTAACAGGGCCGCTATTTAAAGCTGCTTCTCAGACGTTCTTCCAATCCTTTCTGCTCCATTATCCCACACTCACTATGGGATAATGGGAAAGGTTCACCCGCAGGAGGTGTTACATTTCATCTTGAGTCCATCTCGCCATTCTCATTTTTTATCATATCAGACTTAAAATACCTTTTTCTACTTCACCATACATCATCGTCCCTAATCTCGTGCAGCCTGACCCATTTCCCAACAATGGTGAAAGTAAAGGGGGAAAATAGACAAATGCGTCAGTCAGACTTCCCTTAACTTGATAAAAGACTCATAAAAAAACAACATCCGTTGGGTAAACAGCTTGATGTAGTGTGAGATGAGGTCGTATATCTGTTTTAAGCTCTAAAAGGACCTTTGATCTAGTGGAGGAGCTTACCTACCGATGATAATGTTACCCTCTTGTCCTTTTCAATGTCTTTCTCTCTAATGGGCTTTAGGCGTGCTGGGAATCATTTTTGTCCTTCGCTTCACTTTCTCTTTCTCTGAGGTCTGCAGTGCTACCCACATACTCGTGTCTGTCCCTCTTAAGAGTCACCATGATTTAAAGAATAAAAGAAAATGTTCACTGGGCTTTAACGATGAGGCTGGCTCATTCAGTCGCCGGCACAGGGCGCGGCCATTTTCCTTATCTGTCTCCCAGCACCTTTAGGAAGGCAGCGAGCGCATGCTGACACAAACAATCCCACCAAACACACACGCACTCACACAGCTGCGCACGTCTTCATTCAGACTGAAGACACATGCTGGAAAATCTTGTAGGCTGTTGCTGCATCCTGCAATAATTACATGAGGCTGGATTCATTACTGTATAATGGTTTAATGTCCCTCGGTGCCTGCCACAGGATTCTGCCCGCTCATCACACCTCATTGCTGCAAAGATTAAACAGAGATGAAAGAGCAGCTTGTGGAATAAATCCACTATTTATTTTTTAAAGGATATGGCTAAATTAGTCTAACAAAGAGATCTTTCTCTGTCTGGATTTTTTGCTAGAGTAAAATATGCATTTAGTCAATTCAAGGTGGGAAAGAAAAATTAGGTTTAAATGTTTTAAGCTCCTCCCACCCGATGAACATGCGTTTCCAACATATTCACTTCAGAGGCAGACATGTCTGAAAGCACTGGCCTCTTACACACTACATTGCTCAAAAGTATTCACTCATGCATTCAAATCATTGAATTCAGGTATTCCAATCACTTAAATGGTCACAGGTGTATAAAATCAACCACCTAAACATAGCAGACTGCTTCTACAAACATTTGTGAAAGAATGTGTCGCACTTAAATTTGACACCAGGGTCGTTCTTTACAAGCTTCCAGATGTGACAAGCTCAGAGTAAGATCACTATAAATCTGCACCAAAGACACCAAAGGGCAAAACAGCAGTATTTGATGTCCAGTTGGACTGGTGCTTTGTTGTCTTCTGCAACCTGTGAAGACGTTTTGCTCTTTATGCTGCTCACCTGTTTGGGCCTGAAATCGACTTGTGTTTAGCCAAAGTTAGCAACCACATGAAAGATTTTTAAAGGATCAAAACAGAGGCACAGGACTCTTGTCCCAATCCTCAGTGTATACTACAGAGATATTTTGTGATTGTCGCAATAAAAGGCAGTAGAGGTGTGCATGAGTGCAAATGTGCGGGTCTTACTAAAGGATGTCGGGCCCTCATGCCATCCTCATCCTTGTGGCGTCCAGAAACATATACACAAGCTGTTCCACCTCAGGCACTGGACCTGCTGGAGGGTTAATGACTTTCTACACTCCTGTCCAGTGTCCTGGTATCTGCTCAACACTCTCCTTGAAATTGTGCTGGGAGACACAACCAACCTTCTTGTGATAGCACATATGGAGCAATAAGGAGCGATAAAGACACAACAGTGGTTTGTAACTGTCTCGTTGTTGTCTCTGCACCTGTTTTCACTCTCATTTGCACCGAAGCAGCTGAAATAGATTCACAATAGTTTGTGCCTTCTAAATGTGTTGGCGTCCCTACTTTGTGTTATAGTAAGCATGTATCTCAAGTGTTCCCTTACATACATTTTTTTACCTCTCTGTGACACAATAATGTCCAGCAGGTTCCTCGTCCGATGGCTCGACTCCTGCTACACTCTTTGGGCTGCAGCAAGCAAAGGTTGTTCCACTCCATAGAAGAACAAACACTAACTTTGTAACTAAGCAACAATAAACACTTGAGTAGCGGCATTTTAAGAGTACAAACCACTTACAGAATTATAGTAGGGTTTGCTCTTTTTTATTATGATAATCAATAAATTAATAATAATGGATTGGATTTATATAGCGCTTTTCAAGGCACCCAAAGCGCTTTACAATACCACTATTCATTCACTCTCACATTCATACACTGGTGGAGGCAAGCTACAGTTGTAGCCACAGCTGCCCTGGGGCAGACTGACAGAAGCGAGGCTGCCATATCGCGCCATCGGCCCCTCTGGCCAGCACCAGTAGGCAAGTAGGGTAAAGTGTCTTGCTCAGGGACACAACGACCAGGACAGAGAGCCCAGGGATCGAACCGGCGACCTTCCGGTTACAGATGCGATTCCCAACCCCCTGAGCCACGATCGCCCCCCATTAGCCTTCACATTTGTTGTTTTCAAGTCTCTTATAGATTATATTTGAAAGTGCAGCATGCAGAAGTTACGGTTTCTATAATAGGAATTAAATATTCCTTTAAAATGTTTCAGTCTCTTATAGTGTCTTGTTAATTGTGCATAGAGTGTACAGAGCTGGATGGATTTCATATCAAGAAAACAAAGTAAAGTGTACTGTAAGTAACATCCATGAAAATACTTAAATACCATGTATCATCAGTGTTGGGAAGGTTACTTTTAAAATGTATTCCATTACA
Organism: Aulonocara sp. 'chitande type north' Nkhata Bay; assembly: GCF_057382095.1. Taxonomy (NCBI): domain Eukaryota; kingdom Metazoa; phylum Chordata; class Actinopteri; order Cichliformes; family Cichlidae; genus Aulonocara; species Aulonocara sp. 'chitande type north' Nkhata Bay. The sequence goes on along the minus strand of NC_141360.1, from coordinate 25,343,387 downwards.
GAATACAGATTACATGCCCCAAAATGTATTCTGTAACGTATTCCGTTACGTTACTCAATGACAGTAACGTATTCTGAATACGGATTACTTAATATATTATCATGCTTTTTACAACAACGTGAATGTACTATTGCTGTGTGATTTATTACTATTACTGAAGGTCCGCGACTCCGAACTGTAGTAAAGGGACCTCTGACTAATACGGCGGGGTCCCTGTTGGCTGGTAGCCGAAAAATAGCTTTACTTTGTTGTCTGGGTCAACTTTTCTTGCGAGAGACAGAGAGAGGCGTTGAAAGACTGCTCCAACGGAACTTATTGTTTCGGAGGAAAACACGAACACGGTGTACAGTCGAGTCTTAATAGCTTACTTACAACTGGGCTCGTCAGGCACTCTTCTTGGCTGAAGTGGTTATTATTATATTTACATGCTTCCAGCTCCCGTTTTTCCTCGATGACAACTCGTACCTTTCCACTCCCCTTTTTCTCCCTCCTCGCGCTCACAGACCCATTACGTGTATGGCAGTCCATTCTCCCTGCAACACGGACTATACTGCCCATGATGCTACATTCTTTAGAGCTATGCTTGTAGCATTCTGCCTGTTAGCTTAGCACAACAACAACAACAACGAAAAGGCGCTCTCTCACCCAGGAAACACACAGTCGCAGAGAGAGAGAGAGCGTCGCCATGTAACCATGGCAACCGTAACGCTGCCGCCTGGAACAACAGAACGTAGCTGTCAAACAAAACCCAAACAGTCCTGACCCGCGACAAAATGAAACAGGAAAGTACCGCAGTGTAATCCATTTATTTCAACAAAGTAACTGTATTCTGAATACCACCTTTTTAAACAGTAACTGTAACGGAATACAGTTACTCATATTTTGTATTTTAAATACATAACGGCGGTACATGTATTCCGTTACTCCCCAACACTATGTATCATATATAAGAAACAATGTGAAATAATCTTACATTTGACATATTTTGTATTTTGTACTGTACCTAAACAGGAGTAGGTATGCAGATCTCCAAAGCAAAAATGAAGAACAAGGGTGGACAGTAGATAAGCATCTGAGCAGTTTACTTCACAAAGAAGGAAGCATCATTTTGCGACTTAACTGGCAGCATTGAATTTAAATAAGAAGAAAAAAAGAGAAATAGGCTTGAAGAATGATCTGTCACACCCAAACAAATTGTTTTCTCCTTTACAGACCCAAAGGAAATGACGGAATAGATTAAACAACAAGACCAATTTGTATTTTTCAGACATTTGTTCCACAAAGAGACAAATGCCGACTGAGTACTCTTGAATTTAATAAGCACAAGCATGCCGGTACTGGAGATTAAGCTGGGATTGCTTTGTTTCCTGCGGCTGTGTAAGGTCAGCAGCCTCTTGACAATGTGGACATCTAATCCTATGCAGCTGCACAGGCCAAGTGTTCGCTCCAATTAAAGTCTATTAGAAGTATTGCATTTCAAATGAAACGTAAGTATGCCCACAACTCCACCAGCATGTGTAAGCATCCGAGTGTGCAACACCTCTCCAGAGATGTGCAACACCCACCGGCAGATGTTCTTCATTAATAGTTATTACCCATCAGCCTGACATGTGAGAGTTGAGGATACATTGCCTCTCTCAGCTCTTTGTCTACTACTTACTTCAGTGGCTGAGAGACAAGCTGAAGTTATATCTACTTAAACTGAAGCCCTCCTGCAAGAAGATAGACATTACACCACACTCTCTGCCTGAGCTGTGCTGCTGAGAGATAATACAGACCCACTAATTGAGTGTTTTGGAGGTTGCCAGAGTGCTAATAGAAGTTTTGGGGTAATAAGGCGGTGAATTGAACAGGCTGCCTTTAGTTTCTCACCTCTCTGTTTCCAGAAAAAGAAGAAAGGAAAGCTGCTTAGAGACAAACAGCAGCAGCTGTGTGCAGTAACACTTTGATGAAAGGACACTTGGCAAAAGGTTTTAATAGTTGTTGGTATTTTGGATTGATTTTTTCTTTTAGTCAAATTTTATTCTCCAGTTTCATAGACTGCCAGTGAAGTAATGACTTATGCTTAATATACTGCAGGAAGGATTTTTATTGAGCTGCTCACTGGTCTTTATATCACTTCATTTAAACTTCATTGGGTGTGCTAATTCTCATCCAATAAGCAAAACAAGCATCACGCACTTACAGGTACTTCTCGTAACTCTGCGGGGAGCCTTGGCAGCGGGAAATATCCAGATATTCAGTGTGCGTGGGCTGACATCTTTCATCTGTTCCTTTTATTATTAAAATAAAAAATATCCTGTCTCAGAATGATGCTGAAAAATACCCGTTTGTGCGTTTGTTGAGTTTAGTCTGGATTACTGTAATTCATTATTATTGGGCTGTTTGGAAAGCTGATCTCAAACACAGCAGTGAGAGTTCTGATGAAGACTTTAAAATATACCATATTTCTCCCAAATTAGATTTGCTTGACTGACTCCTTCCAGAAAATAAAAACACAGAGTTTAAACTCCTGAATGGTCAGGCTGTGGTGTATCTTAAAGACCTCCCAGTAACCTATTATCCTATTAGAGCACCCTTAGAGATTATTGTAGAGGCATTACATAGCAATGTAAAACAGCTTGAGGCGATTGTTGCTGTGAATTGGCACTATATTGAACTAATCCACCTAAGTGTAGGGGTGATGTGCTACTAAGTCTTAATCTAGGCAAATATATATTAGCTCAGTCAGTAACATTAGATGATTATTTCTGCTTATAAGCTATATGGCACAGGTTATTATTACCAGCTTTTATTTTACCGTAGAAGAAATGTTGCATAAACTTCTGATTTACACAATTTGGATGTCAGAAAGAATGGCTCATTGGCTTCACCTTTGAGGCATGGAGCCTGTGTCTATCTGTAATATGCATTTAGAGTGGAGTGTCAAACATAAGGCTGGAAGCTAGTATTGTTCCACAGCAAAGCTCTGAAAAATGTGAAGGAAGGCATAAATTTTAGACTTTTAAGTGTATTTTCATAACTTTTCAACTGATAAAGACCTGCTCTATGGCCATTCATACTACACCAAAGTAAATAAGTAATAGATAAACCATTAAATGACAGAAAGTACCTGTTTTTCATTGTTTGCTACATAAATTTCTAAAACAAAAGCAAGCACAAAAACAGACAATTAACTTTTTGTAATTCTGTCAATTAACAAAAAAAATTCAGTTGTGTTCAGTTTTATAATTACAGGACAGTCTGTGCAATAAGCTAATAGATAGATAGATAGATAGATAGATAGATAGATAGATAGATAGATAGATAGATAGATAGATAGATAGATAGATAGATAGATAGATAGCATATTTACATACATACTTTATTGATCCCACTAGGGAAATTGTTGTGTACAGCAAAGACAAGTTGCTATAAACAGCAAAAGTAAGACTAACATCATGAATATCACTATAATTCTAAGTAAACAGCTCCATGAAGGTACAATATAAAACATGTTTGGGATCTTATGCCTGATAGGTGTGTTCACCTGTCACAGACAGAAAAGATATTATACAGCTTTATAGAGAACAGCAGGACATATACAGGGAGTGCAGAATTATTAGGCAAGTTGTATTTTTGAGGAATAATTTTATTATTGAACAACAACCATGTTCTCAATGAACCCAAAACACTCATTAATATCAAAGCTGAATGTTTTTGGAAGTAGTTTTTAGTTTTAGCTATTTTAGGGGGATATCTGTGTGTGCAGGTGACTATTACTGTGCATAATTATTAGGCAACTTAACAAAAAACAAATATTTACCCATTTCAATTATTTATTTTTACCAGTGAAACCAATTTAACATCTCCACATTCACAAATATACATTTCTGACATTCAAAAACAAAACCAAAACAAATCAGCGACCAATATAGCCACCAACATTGCGTGCAGCAGCAACCACAGCCTCCCAGACACTGTTCAGAGAGGTGTACTGTTTTCCCTCCTTGTAAATCTCACATTTGATGATGGACCACAGGTTCTCAATGGGGTTCAGATCAGGTGAACAAGGTGGCCATGTCATTAGTTTTTCTTCTTTTATACCCTTTCTTGCCAGCCACGCTGTGGAGTACTTGGACGCGTGTGATGGAGCATTGTCCTGCATGAAAATCATGTTTTTCTTGAAGGATGCAGACTTCTTCCTGTACCACTGCTTGAAGAAGGTGTCTTCCAGGAACTGGCAGTAGGACTGGGAGTTGAGCTCGACTCCATCCTCAACCCGAAAAGACCCCACAAGCTCATCTTTGATGATACCAGCCCAAACCAGTACTCCACCTCCACCTTGCTGGCGTCTGAGTCGGACTGGAGCTCTCTGCCCTTTACCAATCCAGCCACGAGCCCATCCATCTGGCCCATCAAGACTCACTCTCATTTCATCAGTCCATAAAACCTTAGAAAAACCAGTCTTGAGATATTTCTTGGCCCAGTCTTGACGTTTCAGCTTGTGTGTCTTGTTCAGTGGTGGTCGTCTTTCAGCCTTTCTTACCTTGGCCATGTCTCTGAGTATTGCACACCTTGTGCTTTTGGGCACTCCAGTGATGTTGCAGCTCTGAAATATGGCCAAACTGGTGGCAAGTGGCATCTTGGCAGCTGCACGCTTGACTTTTCTCAGTTCATGGGCAGTTATTTTGCGCCTTGGTTTTTCCACACGCTTCTTGCGACCCTGTTGACTATTTTGAATGAAACGCTTGATTCTTCGATGATCACGCTTCAGAAGCTTTGCAATTTTGAGACTGCTGCATCCCTCTGCAAGATATCTCACTATTTTTGACGTTTCTGAGCCTGTCAAGTCCTTCTTTTGACCCATTTTGCCAAAGGAAAGGACGTTGCCTAATAATTATGCACACCTGGTATAGGGTGTTGATGTCATTAGACCACACCCCTTCTCATTACAGAGATGCACATCACCTAATATGCTTAATTGGTAGTAGGCTTTCGAGCCTGTACAGCTTGGAGTAAGACAACATGCATGAAGAGGATGATGTGGACAAAATACTCATTTGCCTAATAATTCTGCACTCCCTGTATTTCCCGAAGCGTTCTTCATGGTGGTGAGGTTGAATCTGTCCGAGGGAGGAGGCCCACCATTTCAAATGAGTTTGACACCCCTGCTTCTTGGCTTTTCTTGACAGTGGTTTTAGAAAAGGAAAACAGATAGGAATATGTTTTCATTTTGAAATGTAACTTTTCTTATCTTGTTTGAACCTCAATAGCAGCAGGTCTCTACTAAGGCCTTACCCATAAACTTTACTTTCAGTTTGTTGCATTCTTTAGAACCTTTATAATCTATTAAGTAATTTATACGAAAGTTAATGCTTGTAGCATTTGCACGACTGTGGGTTTCTGTCAGTATTCTAACATGAAATCGCTTAAAAATAGCCATCATAGCCAAAGAATAAACGTTAATGATTACTGTGGGCTTCTCCTCACGTTCCCTCCAACACAACCTTTTGCCGTTTCACCTTGTCATTTCCCCCAGCATCACTGTGATTAAGTGCAGCCTCGCAGTATTACCGTTGTCTTGTTAAATATACAGTATGTATTTCTCTTTGTTACCAGTGCTTATTTACATTGCCCACACAATTTTCTCTTCATCACATTAACTGTTGCTGCAGTGCACATAAACACAAATGTACTTTTGATTTGATTTGCTGCTGTGCTTTGGTGAACAGCTGCACAAGTCTTTTCCAGCTGTACTGTAATTGTCAAGCACTTTAAAAAAAAAAAAAAAAAGGAACAAAAATAAGCCCTCAGCTGAAATATGAATGGTGCAGAACTATTTAAGCTCATTCGACACAGTGCATAATAAAGACATAAGAAAGTTATTTATTACACAGTGCCGCAGTCTGCAGTAGTGCTTTTGCAGATCTTCACAGAAGAGCCATTAAAGTCCCTAAAAGAGCCATTAGAAAAAATAAAGTGGCATCCATTTAGAAGTCCCCTCCTGTGAGTTGGAAAGATGATGACAATAGGGAGTGAGAGATGCTATGTGTAATGTACTGCTCCATTTCCACAGACTGGAAGTATCTGGGAGAACTAAGATAAGATGATGAGGCAGAATTAAGCTGGTTTCAGAGATCCCTTCAGAGTGACATAAGTCATTGTCTTGTACCACTTTCCCTGATTTTCTTATAGTTGTTAATGAACAGATTTATTCTTGGGATAACTGGGAGCTGTAGTCTTTTTTAGTGTGTGCGTATGGGGATTTTGTGTTGGCGTTTCTTTGCTTTGGATCTCACTCATCAGTCCAGAAGTGGACAGTTGCCTGCAGCAGACTGGGGCTTCTGTTCATGCCTTAATGGACAGAAAGAAGTAATCATGTTGGTCTCTGTGCACCAGTGCTATTAGATACAGAAACAGTGCAGCGGCAAGCACTTGACCTTCCTAAACAGAGATTTCATAATATTTTGCAGCATCTTGCATCATAAGACACTCTTCATTTTTAGTCAAAATGTCCTCCAGGGCTTCAAAAATGGACATTTGACAAAAACACTAGAAATCAAACTTTACTATTGTTAAAAACGGGTAATCATTGTAATTCACAACTAAATATTTCACTATATCCGTCCTTCCAACCCCATCCTCACCGGATCCTGCAGTAAAACAGATGGTGTCATGCTGCTGCTGCCTTCAAGTGTTCTTTTAAAGTGTTTGCCTCCAGATATAAAGTCGTTTTGGTGCAGTGACTGAATAGAAACTGCACATTAGGTACGTTTTGTGTAGTCTGTCAGTGAATTTGCAGTGTATGTAAGACTCCTAAACACTGGAGAAACATCCGAAATTACATGAATTGATTTTTTGCTTTGAGGGGGGATGATTTTACAGTCATGTCTGAACCACAAACTGTGGGTTGGATGATATGTAATGTACTGCTTTGGGCAGACAGGCTGCTGCTTGTGGTTCTGTGGACTTGCTGATGTGGTGCAGAGGAACACAAGTCTGTATCCTATGGGTAAAAGACGTGGGCTTAAACTCTACTGTGTGGCAAATCCTTTAAAATGTAACACCCTCCATTTTCACTGTGCATACTGGGAAATAAGAATGAGCTCACAATTTTTTCCGCATTTATTTAAGGTTTCTTTTTGTTGCATTGCTATTGTTATGTTCTGGTGGATAGACTGTATTTACAAGATGGCAATTGTATTATCATCCATTGCCTCAATTTTAGCATTTTCAGCTCTCGTTTTAATTTAGTGGCATCAAAAGTGACCACATTAGTGAGGTTTGTTAGCAATATGAACTTATTAGATGGCCTGTACCGCACAGCAAGATGTCATATCGGAAATCACATTAAAAAGCTCTAAAAGGAATCAACACCACAAACATGCCAGAAAGAACCAGTTCAATGACTTGAAAGGTGAACTGGGCTCTCAGTAGGTGATAGGGTAAAGAGCACAGTCAATTGGGTGGGGCTTAGAGTCGAATTGTGCTCATCCACATCGAAAGGATACCAGCAACAGAGGAAGCTGTGATAATGCACAACCTTACTTTTCTTCACCGTGACGCATGGATAGCAGAAATGTTCATCCCAAGGTTTCAAAACAAGACGTCATAGTACATACGGTCACTGTTCATACTTTCTATAGTGGCCAAATTTATACTTTTCATATACAGCTTGTGGCAGAGTTTGGTGCTGACACTGTATGTTCATCATAAGATGTGCTTTTGTAATCACCTAGCTGTTTGATTCAGTTTTAGCTCCATAGCTCCAAATCATTCTCATTTAATAGCCATTAGTTGGATGCTGATATGTAGCTTTTTGTGTGCCAGCACATTTTGTACTTCTACAAAAGCTGCTTTATAATATGTACCATTTTTATGCTCACTGCTTTGGTCAGTATTTTTTTTTTTTTTGCATCAATTCAAGGAAGCACAAAATCTGTAATATATCAAGTGCTGTACTGATGCCTGGTGCTTCAAAATGAATGAATCATTGTGTAGCATTCGCAGCGAGGCACTTCATTTGTTTTTCTCTCTTTTTTTTTATTCCCTCTGTCCCAGCTTTCCAGTTAGTGCCCCGCTGCTTCTCCATGTTGCAATTTATTCATCAACATAAACAGTCTCATTTCACAATGAGTTCAGTTTATAAAAAGATAGATTAGAAGATGGATCAGTGCTCCCCTTGTGACTAACCACACTCTATTCCCCTCTGTGGAGCTTGCAGAAATAACACATTTGGATATGTCTTTATCCTTTTGTTTCACTCCTATTTGGCTCATCATGGGTTCACAGGTCCATAGGCTCAGCAGGTATTTTTTTTCTTTCCTCCAGATGGCTACCCAGCTTCTGATCATATCCTAGCCAAGCTACTAAAAACCTGTGACTTTGTTTTATTAAACCGGCAAGCTGAGAACATTAATATATGCACTCCATGTGTCCACCGATCCCCTGTCTATTCAAATACGGACTGCTATGACCTTTCTTCACGTAACTCATATTAAATGTGTCTGCTGGTGATAAATTTCCACTTGAGCTCTGCTGGTAAAAGTATCTGCTAGTTCTCTGTTAATGACGGCATGTCCTGTAATCAACAGTGATTAATAGGTGCCATGGAATTGCTAATGTGCCCCACAGGGAGAGCTCTGAGCCGGTCGTATTACCAAGCGATGATTAAATGTTCTCGGTTTGGCCCCCGGGGAGCGATAGGCCATGACAGTGTGTCAGAGGACGGTGAAGGAATCTTCCATCTCAGACTTCCATTAGGGAGCACAACAGTCATCTCACTGTTATAAACTTGGGTCACATTTAATAAGAAGTTAGCTCATGTCAGTTTGTCTGCTTCAATTACACACTTGTTTGCTTATCTTTTTTTTTGTCTTTTCTATTTGTTGTGATACACATTCAGAATTCATGGCTCATAGCGTTGCTGTTTTGGTTACTGCTGTCAAAGTTCTGTAGAACAATACCCGCTCACCATCGGACAGCACAAAGACAAAGTTAGCTACTAGCTGGTGATTGTATCATATCTTTCAGAAGCTAAACCCCCCTCCAGATATTTCCTTTAGCAGTTAGTGGAGGACAAACACAAAATTTAAAATGACTGCTACTCCATATTGATGATTCTGCAAAGCCCTTTTTGAATGAGATTATTGTTCTCTGGGGACTTATAGTAATTTGTGATAATTGTGGCTGCTGTCTGTGATCTTAATCAGCGGTCCCCAACCCCCGGGCCATGGACCGGTACAGGTCCATGAGTCGTTTGGTACCAGACCGCGATAGTTGAGGGTCGGGTGTGAAATTTATGGTTTTCAGGGTGCCTGATTGCTAATAGCTACTGGGATTATAGCTTACACTCATCAGGAGATGTCAACAGCCCTCTGCTTGTGTTACCTGTTGAGAGAACATGGTGCCACGCAAGCTAAAGAGGCACTTGGAAAGCAAATACCTTCTGAGAAAAACTTGATCTATTTAAGGAGACGCTGGATCTGAATCAGAGGCAGCAGGACCGTGTGTTCGACTGTGTAAAAGTGTCTGATAAGGTGAAGATGGCACAAATGAGCTGTAAAAAGTGCTTTCATGCGAAAGAACTGACAACATGTTAGGTGGCGGAGGCTGTTTTGAGCAGCTAGAAAATAGATGTGCCTTGACAGTTTGGCTTACCTTTAGGAGTGCCCACTGACCTGCCATATTTCGCCAAAACAGAGGTCCTGTGGTAATAGTCCACTAGGAATCTGGAAATTTGTTTGGAGTGTAGAGTAAGAGTAAAAGAGTAAGACAGACACTGTAAGAGAGAGACATGATAAATATGTAGCAACAAAGATGGCTGCAGAGTGCCAAGACTTTCTTTTATAAGGATTTTGAGTAAGCTTATATATAGCAATGTTCAAGCTGACATTTTTCTCTATCAACAGGCGCAGTAGATATAATGTGACAGTCTGTGGTGTAATGCCAGATCAGTGGCAAGCACCCAGAGACTTTCCTGTCAGCATTTTTTGCCACATGTGGGCATAAAGTCTGTAAATTTGATTGAACTACATACTTTTCATTTCCCAAATGTGCAGCATAAAATCCAGATGTATGGAGCTAATTTCCAAATCACATGAGGCATCTTGGTAATATTAGTCCCATGTAAATAAGCCTTATGATGGACAATTTAAATGACGATGTTACACCAGTTACTGCACTTTGTGTATAACTTTTCATTTCTATCTAACTTGATTTAACCTGTAACTGCTACAAACTCATTACCTTGGGGCCTCAACTCCACTCCCTCAAGTGGGATGGGATAAAAAAAAACTGTCTGATCCATGTTTGGCAGCCAAACTCAAAAGATTATGTTAAGATTAATAAAAAACAAAAACATGATGTAACACTTCAGTATGCTGTTTCCAAATTGTTTTTGAACCGGTTTAAAGATAAAGTGACTCCAAAGGCAGCCATGCATCTCATCCATCTCATTATCATTAAAAAGTTTTGGGTCTTTTGATGGATTTAAGCTTGTTCCTACCCAGAGGGGCCTCCATGCTGAGTAGCTACAGGATATCTGTCTAGTGTATTTGCAGTCAAAATACTATCAGAACTCACATTAATAATTTCTGCTGCATCCTCCCTAATTCTGCAACGAGAAGGGAAAAAAAGTTTAGGAAGAACGTTTATAGGATTTTAGGTCATAATGAAATTCATGAATGTCCTCCCTTCTGATTGTGTGATAATAAATATAAGCTACAGTGTAAATACAGCTTACAGACAGATTCACGCAAATTAATCATTAAACATAGAAGTATACTTCTAAGATTAAAAAAAAAAAGTGTGAAAGGGAAGTTTGCACTCTATTTTAAAAAATAGCTACTGAGTAAGGAATGGATTATTTATTACACAATACAACACTGGCACTGCCTTCGTGTTAAAGTCTCATGAAGAATTCAGACTCTGTGATATAAATGTAAATAATTTCCTCGTGAAAAAAAATAGAACCCATTAAACTCAAATCAAAAGCATATTGACATTACCACAGAGTCGGATCAAGAGTAGGATTGGCATTATTTTACCAAATATAACACCATTTAATCACTTCGTGAAGCAAATTATCTGAATTCCACTAATAACTTAAAAAATCTTTTTAAAGTTTTGTTCTCGTACATTGCACAAGATAAATGTATCACAGTTAAATTGCATCAAAGTACAGACTGTTCCCAGTACAATAACTCAAACCACATTCCCTGTGGCTACTCGTTATAAGAACATAATTGCATTGTGCTTTATTGTACCTGCTGAAAAAACTTCGAAGTGAAATATCCTCTAAAAACAATCTGAACCTTGACAGAGAAAACTTAATCTGGCCCACATACTCATGTCAAACTGAGAAAACAGCCTATAAATTTGACATTTAAAAAAGCTGTGTTGTTGAGATGTCAACATGTAGCAAGTGTTATTCAGGAGAAACAGCTACACTTTGTGAGTCTTTATACGTCGATGCCAGCAGGCATTCTGTAGTTTTTAATAAAGAAGCCCGGCTGAGTGTGTGGTATGTTTGAACTTTTTTCTGGAGTGAGAGGTGTGAAGGTTTTTCTCTGTCAAAAGTTGAGGTTGAAAACGTCAAACCCAAAACTTGCTTTAGTTATATACTGGTTAATGAGACTAGGTAAGTGATTGTGGGGACTCTCTGCCTTGCAGTTCTCTCAGCATGATCTGGAGTGTCTCAAGAACAATTAGATGAATTGTTTTTTTGCATCATCACTTCAAACCTTTCACTGATCCTGAGATATAACCCAACCTCTATTGGATGAAATGTCATATAACCCCCACACCATCACACTAACAGAAGCCTGAACCATGGATACAAGCAGGATAGATTCATGCTTTCGTGTTGTTTGCACCAAAATCTGACCCTACCATGACAGGAGTGGCGCCCAGGGTGGTCGTTTTCTGCTGTGTTATTCAGAGATGTTCTTTTCCACACCTTGGTGGTAATGAATGGTTAGTTGAGTTACTGTTTCCTTCCGATCAGCTTGAAGCAGTTCTGGTATCTGACTGCTGGTAACTGGATATTTTCTCTTGTTCAAACCATTCTCTGTAGAGACGGTTGTGTGGCGGGGATCTCAGTCGATCCAACAGTATCTGAAAATGCTCAGACCACTGAGAGCGATGCCATGTTCAGAGTTACTTAAATAACCTTTCTTCTTGATTCTGGTTCTTGGTTTAATTTTCAGCAGGTTGTCTTGACCATGTCTGCACAACTAAATGAAATGAGTGGCTAATAAACTGATAAGTGGATCTGGAATAGTGATCACACCATGTTACCAGCAAGCAAGCACTTGGTGATGGTGGTGAGGAAGAACTCCCTTTTAAGAGGAAGACACTTGTGACAAAAACATGCTGGAGGGTTAGAGTGAAATAGAAGACATTGTATTGTCTTGCATTGTTAATGTTTGTACAACACTGTCAACCTGCTTTCAGGTACAATAGGAATTTTACCATTCTTGCTGTTAGCCATTTAGTGTTAGCTACTCGTACAGAGCAAAGAGCACAAAATAAGAAAGGTTGTAAACTTTTAATGATGCTACATTTATGTTTCTGTGGACTCTGAGGGGAAACATGTTGTTTGTATAACAGAATTTAAAGTTTTTGTGACAAGTTGTTACAGCAGAAAGTTTTTCCTTTATGCAGAGTCACTTTTTTAATACGGGTAATAAGGAACAAAGTTTTGCTCAGTAATGAGTCCTTCCAAAAGGGAAGGACTTGGCTCGGAGAAAGAAAGACACTAAGCTGTCCCTTATGATTAATTCAAATCAGATGAAGCATGAACCTCATAGGAGTGTTGCTTAGATAATTACAGCAAAGGAGATGGGAGCAAATGTTGTCCTGCTGACAAAACCAAAGTCACGGGAACAATTAATGAAGGCAAAGAAAGCTTGATTATCGACTCGGGCGTTGGGTTTTGCTCAGAGGGATAGCAGTGGTTTAAGTATTTGCATGGTGCCTGACTCTAATGTTAAATGTGGCTTTAAAAAAAGAGAGAAGTGGATTGCTATTTATGGATGTAGATTGGCCAAAGAGATCTGCTTTTGCTCAGCAAGCTCTACAAACACATGGGGAGTGCGTCCAGTTAAAGGAGTTAGCAGTTCTCTGCTCCTGTATTGTTTCCTGTTGTGCAGAGTGTTTCCCAATGTAAATGCATGCTTCAGTCATCTCGGTTTTCTCTTTTTTAATGTTTATTAATGCCTCACTTCTCCTCTTAATATTCAGGCCAGTGTCGCACTTTGTTAACATACGGAGAGTAGCTTAGGGACCTGGAGTGGAAAGGTTTTCTATGCTCACTTTATTCCGCCTGCTTGAGGTTCTAGTTTAACGCTACTGCGATCCAAATATACAGTAAACAGCATCTGAATACTGATGATTACCACATTCAGAAAAATGCTAGAGTTTCTGTGTAGCTGCAAGTAATGACTGTTTTTTGTGCTTATTTATAAGATATGTAGTTTATTTTTAATAAGCCCTTGTTATGCCATTCCTTTCCCCCTCTCATACAGTATATATACAATGTTGCAAGAGTGGATGCTCATATTACACAATGAATATGAAGTCTGTTTGTGAGGGGCGACCAATCGGCAGAAAGAAGGCTCAAAGAGAAGGTAAAAAGCCCAGAAAAAGTAATAAATCCAATTCAATTTATTTATTTATACAGTGCCAAATCACAACAATTGTTGCCTTAAGGCAAGCATGTCGCCTATAACATCCACTGGTTGGACCTGTTAGCTGGATCTTCCAGAATGAAGCTTTTAAGTTTTATTTTTGTATCATTTTATTTTGGAATCACAGGACCGGGCACAGAATAGGACAAGACATGGATACAGAGCAATCATACGGGTGTAAACACTAACATCAGTGTACAGGTGGTTGTGTGTGCTGTGTATGCCGTGTTTTATATGAGTGTGTATGACTGCTCAGTCTGGACCCATAATAATAATGGAGGGTGTGGGGAGGTACTGGTGATGTGTCTGCCCCCAGCCACTGGCACCAAGATAAGGTCACCATCAGGTGGTCAGGCAGTGACTCAGCATGCTAAGGTCGGCCAGAGCATCAGTTCTGTTGTTTTCTAATGAAATTAACTTTTCCTCTGTTCTAATATTTATACTCTTTGGGATTTATTTGGGTTGTTTAGATTTATAATATGCAAATCACTAGATCGCTGGCTGACCTTGACAGCATGGAGTTGACCTACTGGAAGACTTGTTCCAGGAGAGTAGTCGAGAAAATGTTAACAGTAACTGGACTTAATTGTGTTGCCTCTTCTAGAGTTTCACCTGCAGCATGATAGATCCATATACCGTAAAAGGCATAAGTAGATAAAATACCAAGATCATATCTCTACCAAGGGTGAACATCCTACATACCTCACAGTATGTAGAAAATTTATTCAATGGTAGAAAACACTTACAAAAATTCCTGCATCCATTGACTGCAAAAGCATTTCTGAACTGGACCAAACCCAGCTGGACTACCTGTGCACTACAAGGTGTATCAAAAAAAAAAAATCCATTCTCAAAAGGCTATATTTTTTAAAGTAACGGGTATAGAAGCTTGCAGTAACTTTTAAAGTACATGGCTGAATATATAGTTTTGCATATAAAACTTCCAATGTTCACAAGTCCTCAGTGTCACCGCCCCCATACAATAATGAAACTTGTCTCATACTGTTGTGAGCGTGTCTGAAGTCACAGCAGCTATTGCTGTTGTTATGCTAACTACCGATATCCACAGCCACTGAAAAAAAAAAGTTGGCACATTTTTTCCAGAATGCTGAGAAAAAAGTCAGAATTATGAGATTAAAGTCAGAATTCCTTTTTCTCAGAATTCTGATTTTTTTCTTCTTCTCAGAATTCCGAACTTAATCTAATTTTTTTTTAATCCGAATTCTGGAAAAGAAGAAAAAAAGACATGTCCACTTTTTTTCCCATTGGCCCTAATCCTCTTTGATTATTACTGCTGAATGCCTGCGGAATTAAAGCACTTGGAAACTGGATTATTCAAATAAATTGAAAATAGGAGTTGAAATTGTAGTAATAACAGCTGCAGTAGCTGTAGAAGTAGCCTTCTTATTTTTCTCCTCGTTCTTTGGGCGGCTTCCTTAAAAATACTCAGTTGCTGGGTTTGGTAAATGTCCATCTTGGCAGGATTGGGATTGTGGTCATGGTTAAAAGAAACCACCAGTGGTATAAGGCTGATGTTTTGCTGACCCATCGAGCAACCTGAAATTCATCAGCCTGACAGCAGGTCAAACTGTGATTTCTACAGCTTTTCCTCAGCTCCTTTAGAAGCTGCCTCAGAAATGACCGTACCTCATCATGTCTAACCTCAAGACGGGAGATTTATAGCACCGCTCCACTTGAACACAATCACGGAAGCTGAGCGTGTTTGCCTCGTTTTCAATTATTCATTGATGTGTTTAATTCTTTCTCGGCCGTCTATGAGGCTCCCCGGGGCCTGAGTGTAAACAGTGCTGTGAGCAGCGCGCTCTGTTTTCGTCTGGCTGCCTGTGAACTCTGTCAGAGGCCTTTAGTTTGACAGATGGAGAACCTTAGGCTCAGATTCACCGTGTCAGTCTGTCTGAGGAATGAGATTTCAAGACAGGGCAACTTTACTCAGACTGGATATTTTTGGAACAAACAATCAAACTAGATCAGAAGGCGATGTGTTTGCTGTTATACTGCAGCTCAGGGCTTCCAATTCTCACACATATACAGTACGTGCATCATCGACCTTACCTCAGCGTCCATATTCCTCCACAAGCCTGGAGCCTCCAGTATTCCAGTAAACTGAGTAAATAGATGTAATTAGATCAATACGAGTATCATTTTTTATCTGAGAAATCAACCCCTCAGGCTCACACTGCAGTATTTTCCCTCTCAGAGCTGCATCGTTACTCTTAAATGCATCGCTAACGACCTCATCTATAAACTGCTGCGACGCTGTCTAAATTAGAGAATGATGACTTCCAAAATGTCAGTGCTAAATATCTGCTTCTGCAACACACGTCACAAATTTCAGAATTTGAAATTCATACCTCCTCCAGTGCTTCAAAACTATTAGAACTGTAAAATTTCTTCTGACTCTCTTTTGCTCCTGGTTCCTGCTGTGCACAGACACAGCTTGAAAGAGATCACGCCAAAATGAATGGACCGCATTCATGACGAAGAAAAAAAATTAGTATAAAATGTACCCTATGCTGCCCTAAAAAAAAAGTATTTTACTTAATCTCTCTAGCTGTTATGGTTTCTAATGCGCACAGCTGTTCAGTTGTAAGCTTTTTTGCGCAACTCCTCAGGATCGTTAGAAAGATGGTACATGAGTTGGGGCTGCAGCCCCGCAGACCTCTGGTTATCGCCCACATTTGCAGATATTCAAACACATCTGGTGTTGTGCCCACTGACAGCTGTGCACACAGAAGTAGAGAACATCATTAACCATATATCTGCATTCAAGCCAGTAAAAAACTACTCTCAAAATATTCTCATTCCTTTTTTTATTCAAGACATTTGGGTATTCATTTACACTTTACTCCTCCGATAAAAGCATCAAAGGGTAAACTGCAGTGATCCTGAAACCGTGACTGGATTCTCAATATGTGTCATGTATTGGCTTTTGTGAAAATAATGTGAGCTACCGCCAACACAGTTGAACTCTCATTATGTTACTAATAGAGACATCAAGATAAACTGAAGTCCAGCAGCAGTGCTAGCTAACTGTGGGGATACATGTGTTTTTCAGTTTATTATTACGTGTGGCTCCATAATGTGGTGTTTTAAACATTTGCCTAGCAAGCAAATATCCACAGTTTGATTCCAGGAGGAGATACGAATCCCTTCGAGCTTGCATCACAAAGGGCTTAAAAAACAGTCACCAATCTGTTGACTCATCTCTAAAGGCTCATTTTATAGCATACTATACTTTCATGCTTTCGAGAAAAATAAAATCAATCGAATAGCCTAGATCGAGAGAGGAGTAAAAACGTCAAACATCCATCAAACCTGTCTGCATCACAGGTCTTTAATGATAGCTTGTTCATCGAGCAACAAATGAGACAGAATTTACACTTTGGTGAACATAAATGGTTTATCAGTGTTGTTATTTAAAAACAAGCCGTGGTTATAATAGCCTCTGTATGTGAAGGTGAAAGTCTGCAGCTATCAAACAAATGTTGGCGTTAAAAAACAGAAACTTGATATTTCTCGCTTTGTCTCGAATCTTCATCAACGTTCCTCGGTTGTGACAAGCTTTCCTGTCAGCTTGAAACCGTTTGGGCGTTCTCCTTTGACCTGAAATCAACATGACATTTTCACTCAGAGAAGCGCCGCTCACTGGATGTTTTCTTCTTTGGACCATTCTCTGTAAACCCTACAGATGGTTGTGTGGGAACATCCCAGTTTGAATAACCTTTCCTCATCAGGTTGTCTTGGTTATGTCTACATAACGAGATACCTTTGATTGGCTGATCAGAGATTTACGTTAACGAGTAGTTCACTAGGTTTACTTAATAAGTGTAGATGTATTTAAAGTCTATATTTTAAAAATATAGAAAAGGCTTGTAGCTCTTCGTCCAGCCAAAACCGAGAGCCCATCTACCAATCTGACATTCACTCATTCAACCCTGTTCCTTATAACAAGGCATTCACAGTGTTTTAAAAAACCCTGTACTCATTAATTTTAAATTTAGCACACACATATGCTCAGTGACACAGATCCTGCAGCTTCCCTGTGACTCTGTGCATCATCACCCAGGAAAACATGGGAGAAAAATAAGTGCTACAGATAAAACGAGGACAGACTGAGAGTGAGAGCACACATGTCTGAGTGTGTTTTCACTGAGAGAGACCCGATGTCTGTAAGATTCATTTCAAGGCAGTCATTTCCCCACTCATGATTGTGCGGGCACATGTGTATGACTACACGTAGGCTGAATCAGAGGGTGTGTGAATGAGGGAGTGCGTCATCGTGAGTACTTTTGTGTCTGAGGGTTGGAGTAGGAAATGGGTTTTTGCTCTCAGAATGATATGTAAGACTTTTATCAGTGTAGTACACAGTGTTATTATTTCATCCTTGATAAATTACAGTTTGTTATTTTTACATCGCCCACCACGCTGCCACTGATATATTCATAAATTCCCTCCAGGTGATTTGGTCTCCCGGGCCATGCACCACCTCCAGCCGCTGCACATCAAGAATGCCAGCAACGGGACTCCGGTCCACCAGAAGGCCAACACCACAGTGCACTGGGAGCCCGAAGCCCTCTATACCTTGTGTTACTTCATGCACTGCCCGCAGATGGAGTGGGAAAACCCCAACGTAGAGCCATCCAAAGTCACCTTACAAACTGAGAGGTGAGTCCAACAGAGGCTTCAGACACTCGGGGAATCAGGTGTTTTGTACTGTGACCACATTCAGGTTAGCTCAAAGAGACCATCCAGCTGACTCAGCTTAATAGTTTAAATTCTGTAATCCCAGGAGAAAACTGAATAATCGATAGCATTTTTAAAAGATGAGCAATAATGCACAAAACATGTCGTCCTGGAAGCAAAACATCCTGCACTTGTTAACCTGGCCCGTTGAGATTATTTCAGTAACGTCTCCTCCCACTCACCCTGTCTGTCTGCAGTAATGACTTTACTTTCCCTGTGTGCATGTAAAAGGGCAGGAGTCTTTTAGTCAGCAACATGGGCTGACAGCTGAAGCAGGCAGGTAAGGAGCTTGGGAAGGCTCTAGACTAACCTTACTGAACCAGCAGTTTGGGATTGCAATGCATAAATATATCTCAGAGCTTCTCAGAAATACTCGGCCTGACCTCAGGAGGTGCAGATAAAATCTGAGGTCTAAGGGTTGGTTTCTCCCCAAATTAGATCCTCACAGCAGCTAAACCACTCATGCATTTGAGTGCTATGCATGTTATTCAAAGTCAACTCATTAAAGTAAAATTCATAGCTAAAAAGTTGGTATTAGATCTCATGGGGCCAGTTTCTTGTCATTTGGTGATTCTAAATTGTCCACAGGTGTGGATGTGAGTGTGAGTGGCTGTCTGTCTCTATGTGTTAGACACGTCCACGTTATATCCAGCCTCTCACCTAGTGTCAGCTGTGATAAGGCTTCAGTCTCTCCTGAGACTTTAAGTTGGATAAGCAGTTGAGAAAATAGATGGCTGGATAGAGTGCAAGTGGCAATCCACTAAAGAAACTTGCTGGGAAAATGGTAAGTTAATGTGGCTTGGGTTTGTCCCTCCATTTTCTTTCCTTTTTAGAATTTGAATGCTCTGTCTACGCTATAACAAGATTAGCACATGGCTTTTATTTCTGCTCTCAGTTGTTTACAAGGATTTACCACTGACTGGTGATAATCTGAACAAAGACAGAGAATATACTGGTTTATTTCCTGGAAAAAACTGATTATGGGTTCAAGAAAACCAGTGATTGTCAGCAACAAACGCAAAAAGAAAGCTTAATATGTCAAAACTTTTAAGTGGAACTCGCCTTGTGATCAATTTTGCACAGTAAAAGAGCTTAAAATGAGCAATAGTTATTCCTCTGCTTCAGTCAGTTAACTATGCTCAGCTATTTAAAAAAAATTCATAGCTATTATTATTTCAAAATTATTCCATAACAGCACAATTGTTGCACTTGATTAATACAGTGCTATCTACCTGCTAAAAATGCAAATTGGAGCTTCATCAGTTCTGTGTATGGAGAGGGAAAGAAAACGAGAGACTGAGGAGTATTTTTGTTGTTTGTAACTGTGGTCATATACAGAGAATAATCTACCCGCTGTAAGTGAATGGATATCATCTGAACACGTAAAGTCATGGCCTTTCCCCAGCTCTTTATTCTTTTTTTCTAACATCTTTATGATTCTATATCCGTTTCTATATTTGCAAGTTTACTGGGAACAATGTTGTCTAAAACCACCAACATTACACTGGTTTGATGTGAAACTGGTGTATCTGCAATGGGAAAATTAACTTGAAGCAGATACTGTTGTAAACGATGGATTGAGTTTATTAAGCCGTTTAGGTCAGATTTAAGCTAAAGGACCAAGAGTTGTACTTTTATTTTCCATTGTTTAGTCTGATTTGACATTATTTTATTTATCTTTTCCCGTTTTTCCCATCTGTGTTGTTTTACTATTTGGATCTAAAAGAATTTCTATAATGTTACATGTCTCATACTTTTGAATTTAAAAAGAAAAAAGAACATGGAAAGTTTAGGCTCCAGTCCTGCAGGGCTAAAGACGAGTCAGTGATCCCCCGGCAACTTCTATTCACTAGGGAAAAAGGTGCATTCCCAAATTGAATTGGGAGTTGTTGCTTGGGGTTGTTCAGTGAAATTGGTTGCAAAAAGCTTGGTGTACCAAAAAAAAAAACTGTGTTCTCTTTGCCCTTTAGCAGATTGCCACAGTTCAGTTTAATTCAATTTAATTTTATTTACATAGTGCCAATTCACAACAACAGGTAAAGAACCTATAGAGAAAACCCCAACAATCAAACAACCCCCCTATGAGCAAGCGACAGTCGAAAAGAAAAACTTCCTTTTAACAGGAAGAAATCTTTGCCAGAAACAGGCTCAGGGAGGGGCAGCCATCTGATTGGGCGTCACAGGGGATGGCAGGTGCCTTTGTTTTGGTTGGCTGGCAGACAAAAACTTGTATGGAAATGTTAGACAACTACATACAGGGCGGTAGTAAAACTGTGAAGAGTTCAACAGTAGGTTTGTTCTTAAAGTAAAAGATTTGCTTCACTGCTTAAGCCTGGAAGTTGAAAGGGAGCCTTCTCTGTTTCACTACCACCTAGACAGTAGTTGGTTTAGTTGGTGAGTGTTTGCAGCCAAGTTGGAAACTTCCATGCAAACTATGACCAAAGCAACTGCAAGGAGATTTTTGTTGCTGCATTGTATACCTCTTTGCAACCAATTCTACCTAGCATCTGGCAGCAATTCCAGCAACCTAGCAACAAGTGGTTGCCAGGGGGGTGCTGACTAGTCTCTAAGCTTGTGTAACTAGGGTGTTACCAGTAACAGTTGACTAGTAAACTAATAAGATGGACTACAATAGCTTAGCTAATGGTGGTACCTTTTGTCAAAAAATGACATCAGTCTAGTCCAGACAGGTCCAGTGGGGTAGCAACAAACTAAAGGAAACCTAGCACACTCTGATATGCAGTGTTGGGAAGGTTACTTTTAAAATGTATTCCATTACAGAATACAGAATACATGCCCCAAAATGTATTCTGTAACGTATTCCGTTACGTTACTCAATGACAGTAATGTATTCTGAATACTTTGGATTACTTAATATATTATCATGCTTTTTACAACAACGTGAATGTACTATTGCTGTGTGATGTATTACTATTACTGAAGGTCCGCGTCTCCGAACTGTAGTAAAGGGACCTCTGACTAATACGGCGGGGTCCCTGTTGGCTCGTAGCCGAAAAATTGCTTTACTTTGTTGTGTGGGTCAACTTTTCTTGCAAGAGACAGAGAGAGGCGTTGAAAGGCTGCTCCAACGGAACTTATTGTTTCGGAGGAGAACACGGTGTACAGTCGAGTCTTAATAGCTTACTTACAACTGGGCTCGTCAGGCACTCTTCTTGGCTGCAGTGGTTATTATTATATTTACATGCTTCCAGCTCCTGTTGTTGCTCGATGACAACTCGTACTTTTCCACTCCCCTTTTTCTCCCTCCTCGCGCTCACAGACACATAACGTGTATGGCAGTCCATTCTCCCTGCAACACGGACTACACTGCCCATGATGCTACATTCTTTAGAGCTATGCTTGTAGCATTCTGCCTGTTAGCTTAGCACAACAACAACAACAACGAAAAGGCGCTCTCTCACCCAGGAAACACACAGTCGCAGAGAGAGAGAGAGAGAGAGAGAGAGCGTGTCGCCATGTAACCATGGCAACCGTAAAGCTGCCGCCTGGAACTACAGAGCGTAGCTGTCAAACAAAACCCAAACAGTCCTGACCCGCGACAAAATGAAACAGGAAAGTACCGCAGTGTAATCCATTTATTTCAACAAAGTAACTATATTCTGAATACCAGCTTTTTAAACGGTAACTGTAACGGAATACAGTTACTCATATTTTGTATTTTAAATACGTAACGGCTCTACATGTATTCCGTTACTCCCCAACACTGCTGATATGTGATCATTTTAGAGAAAATTTTTTGTCTACGTGTAGAAGCAAATGCTGTTCCTGGTGGCATTTAGGTATTTTCATCCTTTCAACCACATTGCCACTGTCAGTTATACCAGTTAGTGCAAATGTTCCTTGACCCTCGCACAAGTTTTTCGCACCACAAGCGATCTGGTAAGAAGCTGTGTGCTGCTCAGCGCTGACACTTCCCTAGGCCTTGAGCAGATTGATGGGAACCAGAGGGACTTTTCTTGGATGGACGGATGGACAGATATTCAAACATCTTTCTTCCACTCTGCAGAGATAGAAACTCAATCCTGACGACCCCGGGGAGCACTAGGAATGTCAGGCTGAGTGACATGTCAGCAGGTTCAGGCCCCCGGAGAGAAAATTCTCTATTTAGCATTCAACTGAAAGGTTGAAGACAAGTCAAAAAGGGCCTGAAAGACACAGCAGGATGAGAGGAAGACAGAATATGATCAAATGAGATAAGATCATCTTTTTGGGTTATTTTGGGGGAACTTCAGACGAGCTTCAGTGAGGTGAAAAATTACTGCAATGACTTTTACACCTGAGCTTTGAATATTTACCTGATGTAAATTTGCTTTAGAAGAAGAGAAATGTTTCTGCAAGACTTCAATTTTTAAGTTTAGTGGTAAGTAAAAGTAGTGAGAGAGCTGCTTTGATGTATTTGGTAATTTGGAACAGACGTTTACTCTTTTACTCTGGCAGTTCTGGCTGTTGTATGTTGCTGCAGGCCAACTGTCTGCATCGATGGATAACATTTCCCGCAGTGTTTTCATTCCAGACTTGGTCTCTCCTCTTTTTCAAACCTTGCAATGTAAAATACATCTTCCAAAAGCTCAGTGAAAAGGGAGGAGCTCTGCATTGTTGCATTGGTCAGCCAAATGCTAAGCAGAAAGGAAAACCCTCCTTTTTTTAAATGCAGTTCAGTTCCTGGCACACTGTTGGTGTACAGACAAGGAAAGACTGAGTTATGGAATGAGAAACTGATGCACACACAGTGTTGAGTAGTAAAACGTCAGTATCTGAAAGCTGGTGCCTTGATAAAACATGTGCTTACAGCAGATTTACCAGACGCCTGCATAAACAGCAAGCATAGCCATCACTGATGGTTTCTCTCACTTGGGTACGGGGCTTGTGTTGGAAAAAAAAATTTTTCTCTAAGAAATTATAGTTGCTAGAGGGTCATAAGGGAGAAAAGCTCTGAACAGACCTTTACTGATGGACCTACAATATAATTTAACTGACTGTAACATGAAATCAGCCTGTTTAATTTGATGCTTTAAGGTTTCCCAATGTCCATCTGAGACTTCCTCATAGGTTTAAAGGCCTTGAAGGAAAATATCCTGTGTTATTATCATTTAAACTGGGATCTGGTGAGTCAAAATTACATGTAACTCGATCAGTATTAATGATTTCAAGTATCCTGAATAGCTTAGTTTATAAAGAGGATATAAAAGGGTGTATAACTATAAAAAGGAGAAAGCTCGCTAATGAAAACCATGTGAAAGAAATGTTTTTGTAATTGTCTACAAATTACCCACTTCAGAGAGTAAGACACTCCAAAAAGTATATATTAGCCAGGGTTATTCTGTTTGCTCGCTAATGCAGGGTAGAGAAAAGCACCACTTTACAAGCTTGATAGGATAATTATTAGAAATGAGTAGGATGTACATGGAACATGCTGCCAAGAGAAGAAGAGTCTTTTAGATCAGTCCAGTCTGTTCAGTCTTTAACCAAATCTCTTTTTTACAATAATTTATCATTGTGAGGTTGAAGTGGAGAGGACCCAAACCAGGACATGTGGGCAGAAACAAATGAGTCTTTGGCTGAATCACAAAAGGTTACATGAACCAGGAGTCCAGGGAACACAGAACACAAGCAGGGAAATCAATAGTAGGATTTGACAAAGGGAGACGTATGAATATACTCTGGGGAGTAATTATGGATTAGAAATATGAGGCGATAGAGACACAGGTGCATGTGATCCACACAGGTGAAGATAATCAGACAGATGGGAAGTAAAGACTGGAACAAGACACACAAGAAAATCTACAGAAACAAGAAGACTTGATATGACAACAAATACAAGAGAATGGAAACTACAACCACAATTGACCGTGTGCTCAGGCTGCAGAAACCCAAGAAAGAAGAGGAGCAAGGAGAAGAGCCATCATGGAATGACAGGCCCCTGCCTGGTATTTACCACCAGCAGACAGAAGAAGTGGCTAACAATAGGAACAAGAATGACCGAGCCAAGATCTGATTGGACTTCGAGATACAGACAGACAAAGTGGTGATGGCTAACCAACCGGACATAGTGGACAAGCAAAGGAAGACAGCCATAGTGATTGGAAGTTATAGTCAATGACAGCAACATCAGGAAGAAGGAACACGAGAAGCTGGAAAAGTACCAAGGGCTGAGCGAAGATGTGGAGGGTGAAGGTAATAGTGGTCCCAGTGGTAATCAGAGCACTCGGTGAAGTGACTCCCAAGCGAGGCGAGTGTCTCCAGCAGATCCCAGGAACAACATCCAAGATCTCTGTCCAGAAGAGCGCAGTCCTAGGAACAGCAAATATACAGGACCCTCAAGCTCTCAGAGGATCTGTTAGAGACAGTTAGAGGATCCGAGCTAGAAGGATAAATCGCCCGCAGGGATGAGAGAGGAATTTGGTTTTTTTAATAAGTATTTCCCATTGGGATTTTGTTGAGACACCTGGGGGAATTCTAAGTTCTGGATTGGCCTACAAGAATACATCATCCCAGCACACTCTGTAACACATATTGTTTTTAGGATTGTGAATCTTCAAAAATATATAACAATAACATAATTATAAACATATCCCTCATTTTCTTAAAAAAACAAAAAGCTTACACCACAGGAGGTTAAATAAAAGTGGACTGTTGACACTTAGGAAAATATTTCATAAGTGTTATTAATATAAAGTATCCAAATTTAATTCTGCTAACGAAACTAATGGTGAACAATCAATACGTAAAACAACAAACACAGTGGGGGGGGGGGAAATTAATGACAAATCATTTTTTATCTTAAACTTTTTGGATAAAATGCTGTTTCTGAAGGAACAAGTAGCAACAACATTTACGCTAACCTATGATTATTGTGTATTAGATGGAACAAAATGCTTTGCTGGAGCTAGTACAATACACAAAAATAAATATATAAAATTATTCAAACAAATCTTGCCCAGAATACCTCTGTTCTGCTCCATTTTCATGGAGAAAACTATGAGTATTAGCTTTGCTCGACAAAGATGCTTTTTTTTTTTTTTTTTTTTTTAAATTGAGCCCTCTTCGACACAAGGAAGTGGTTTCATGTCTTGCCTGAGTGAATTTTTCTTTTAAAGAGGCAGCTGAATAGAAAAAAACATTTTTTACCTGTTTTTCCATCTAGGTTTTCTTCTCTGGCTCCAGTGAATGTCCACATGTGGTGTGAAATTAGAGTGACTGGATATCCAAGAGCACTGCCAGCTCACTGAGCATTTCACTATCAGATGTTTCTCCAGAATAGTGCTTTGTGATATAATTTCCACTTTGCACTTATCGGGAATACCTGACTTAATTTTCTGATAGTTTTAACTGGCAGGCAGCTCCTGGGGGAGCACTGTGCTGATTGCTGGAAGATGTGAGGCTTTGTATTTCTATCCTTTAAGAAGGCGATAAGTCTCTGAACAGCACAGCACAATACAGGTGGACTGAAGCACTGACTCTTATTGGTTTCAGGAGGGTGTACTGTGCAATACCTGGGAATGTACTGTACAGCTACTAGGGCTATGCGATATGACCAAAATCTCATATCCCGATATAAGAATTCTATCGTCCCGATAACGATATAAATCACAAAAATGTAACATTTTCTGTAAATTCTGTGAATCTCGGGCAGTTCGACTTGCGGGAAGTGTTTCCAGCTGTGCGTCATGTAGCTGGAGTCGAGTGTTTTAAAAGATGCATGAAGCTACACATTTTTAGACATAAGTTGTAACGGCCGTCGTTTTCTCTGTGAGTATTTATTACACGGCGTGCTGCGGGGAAAAGCCTGTTCTAACGTTTGAGTCTAAGGTTTATTTTTTAGCACCTGGTGGCTCTTTTTTACTTCTCATCCGTAAATAATCTGCTCTTTCACGTGGTTTAGTTTATTTTGAAAAGTCTCAACAGGATCTTGAGCTTTATTGTGAAAGGTTTATGTGGAACATAAACAAGCGGACACGCGATGGTGTTACCGTCGTTGTTGCTAACCACAACGCATAAAAACAGGCGCTTGTCCGTCTGTAGTGTGGTTATATTAAATATAAGCGAAAGAGAGAACTTAAAAAATTAATATAGCCACTACAGTGACCATCAAAACGATGAAAAAAATATTGCCGTAAACAGTTTATTTTGCGACACTGCGAAACAAACGATAGCGTAAAATGAAACGATGGACGTTTTTATATCGTCATCCCCTAACAGCTACTGTTCACTTTTGTTCAAGTTTTAAATTTAAGTTTCCCATTACATCTTGTGTTTTGAAGTATTTGATGGCTGTGGCTGTGAATGGTTGTCTGTATTTCTCAGTTTTACAAAGAACCCTATTAACCACTTTTAAGGTGTTTCTATGAAAGCCCATGTCACATTATACAGACCAGGAAACATATTCAAGTTTGGCTTATACGCCATGTAAGCCCAGAGGAACATGGGAACTACTCCCTGCCTTGAGTCTGTATACTAAGCTATGCTAATTGCTAATTGGGCTAATACCATGAGAGTGGAATTGCTCATGTAACAACTTTAAGAAGAAAGTAAATTACAGTTATGGTTTAGTTTTAGTTCAAGGCTATGAAGATCTGAGAAGGTCACGAGAACAGATTTGTTTTCAATCCTGTCCATTTTTACTCAGTAAAACATCATTGTGGTAAAACTGAAAATATCTGATGAATGCCTGACCTGAATTTAGCTGCTGTTGGACAGGAGAAATGATTAATAACGGACACAACAACACAAGTCTGTGTTTATGAGGGAGAGATAATAAAAACACACAAGCACACACACATACACACATACTTGTACAGGAAACAAATGATGAAATATGAACTTGTCAGACAGGCGAGACCCATTACTGATGTTGATTAAAGAGGGTAATAAGAGAATTTAGGGAGGTTGTAGCATCTAGATCTCTTTCTGTTCTCCACTCTTAGAGTTATAACTTATGAACATTGACTTGCTGCCTTTTCACATATCAGTAAGGGCATCTTTAATTAGAAAGTTTGTGGCTCTCAGTGTTCAGCTGGAGTCTTTATTACCGTAATTGTCGGGCTATAAGCCGCTACTTTTTGCACAAGCTTTGAACCCTGCGGCTTTTAGTCAGGTGCGGCTTTTCTATGGATTGTCCATGATTTTGTCATATCGTCATATGTTTTGTTTGTTCCGCTGTTGTACGGCACTACGTTGCCTGGCGGAAGGGCATGTGATCAGACACACAGTATCGGGGTTCAAGAGTGGTATGTTGGTCAGTGGTCACATGTCCATCCGCCAGGCAACATAGTGCCGTACAAGTAGCGCGAAAAACAAACTTCAAAGTAGCGCTACACGTTCAGCGGGAGGTGTGGATGACGAGCGGCGATAAACTTGCGAAAAGCAAGTTATGCTCAACTCCACCGGTGGAATCTGACAGCGTGGAAAAGTGTGAAAACATCCATGATCACCAACGGATTTCGAAGGGCTGGACTGCTGCATGATGAAGAGGAGGACACCGCCACGGCCCTTCAGAGGGTGTTCGACTCTGACACTGACAACGAGGATTTCTTTGGTTTTGAAAGTGACAACGAAGGAAAGGAGCTGAGAGTGGATGACGAAGCCACCCTAAGCCTGTTCGTTTCGACACTGGAGAAGAGGACTTTGGTGGTTTTAGTGCGCAGGAAGAAGAGAAAGATGGTGGTGAATGACTGACTTTTCTTCTTGTTAAAGCCGTGTCACTGCACCTGAGCCTAAAAGGTAGGCCGAATCTATTTTTCTGATGTGCTGTAGGTTATTGTTATGTACTACATTTGTTACTCGTTTATGAAGCACAGTACATGTTTCGTACTTGTAATTACTGCTACTTTTACATATACCTAAAAAGTTGTGCAAATATGTACCCATAACTTGTTTTTCAAAATATTAATAAAAGGGGTGTGTCTCCAAACAGCCATCTCTTTCCTGACAATTCCTTTTGTGCATATTCTCTTATATATGATAAGTCAACATTGAAACACCTGCGGCTTTTAGTCAGGTGCGGCTAATGTATGTTTTTTTTTTTTGGTTTGTTTTTTTTGGTTTGTTTTTTTTTGCGGCTAATGTATGTACAAAACAGGATTTTCCCCTGATTTTAGCTTGTGCGGCTAATATTCAGGTGCGCTTTGTAGTCCGGGAAATACGGTAAGTGATTTTTTTTTTTAAATTTGAAAGATGACCAAAGCAAACTGCACATGATGAACCTGACAACGTGCTGATATTATCAGTTTGAAGAGTTAATTTTCACCTGAGAAGATCACATTAGCAATATTATTTAATTTTTATATGATTTATTTTGGAAATGTTAGTAATACGGTAACTTTTACATTTTTGATATATAAATAAATTATGATTGAGTTAGAAGATTTAGAGTTTATATATTTATTTTTTTTGTGTTTTTTTTTTATTTCCTTATCCATATTTCCATATTTATTATTTTTGAGCTAGAGTAGCTTTGCATGATTTACAGTTCATAATAATCCTTTTTCTGTTATACTTATTTCCTAGGCATTTGTGAAACAAGCTGTTTCAGCTTCTCCCCCTTCCTCTAAACTCATTTTCTATGGAATGGCTTGAACAGGTTTGAACAGCTGGAGGGAGGAGTTTCTGTGCTCGCAGTCAGAGCCTTTGATTATGGTTGACTCGTCGGTCATCGCTTGCGTGAACTGTGACGTCAACAGGAACCGTCACCAGGGCTGTGACCGGCTTTGAAGTCACAGAGGTTTAGACCTTTTTCAAAATGAGTCAGTAAAAATGTCTCGAATGCCTGTGTGATGCTCCAGATGGCTTTCACACTGCCTCTTATTGGGTTGTGTTTAGGAAGTTAGGCTGATGCGTGACTCATGAGAAATGATAATGGGTTGGTTTGGGCACAAGTAGTGACTCAGAGCAACATTAAGACCAGAGTCATTTAGTTACTTTGTGTGTTATTTTAAATTCAACTTTAAAAAAAAAGTCTTTATTTGGCGTTTTGCTTTATTTGATTGTTTTATACACTCACAACTCTCAACTTTCACATTTCTTTATACACAGTCACTCCTGTAGAAGAAAGAAGTGTACAAATGTAAAGTCTTTTATGGGTTTTGATTGTACTGGATCTCAAGGACCTAGTGTCTTCAGATGTGTATTTAAGGTGCTACACTTTAAATATGACACAAGAGAAAAACTTCTGGCTCTGCCTGTCACCATTTATACTCACTGATTTCCATGCTGTCTTCTTCTGCTCT
Source organism: Aulonocara sp. 'chitande type north' Nkhata Bay (assembly GCF_057382095.1). Lineage (NCBI taxonomy): Eukaryota > Metazoa > Chordata > Actinopteri > Cichliformes > Cichlidae > Aulonocara > Aulonocara sp. 'chitande type north' Nkhata Bay. The sequence goes on along the minus strand of NC_141360.1, from coordinate 25,313,704 downwards.
GTTATATGAGAATCTTTATGCTAACGCACTGATATATCAGTAAAATGCTGTATTTGCACTGAACCACAAGTGGAAAAAAAAGAAACCTGATCTTTTGCCTGGACAGAAATTAAATAGACTTTTAGTTTTAATTTTATTTATATCACACCAGTTTGCAACAGCAGTCCACTCAGGGCATTTTATATTGTAAGGTAAAGACCATAAAATCATAGAAAGTAAACCCCAGTGAGCACAAGACCCCCGTGAGCAAGCAAGTGTCAACAGTGGGAAAGAAAAACTCCAGCAGAGGTAGGCTCAAGGAGGAGCAGCCACCTGCTTTGACTGGTTTGTTGGGCCTAAGTTTCATTATTTGAAATTTTGGCTGTATTTAATATAAAAATCTCCCATCGTTTCTACAAATATGTCAAAAAGTTGAAAAGAAAAACAATTTAAAGCTAAACTAAGTATTTTTTTGTCAGCCTTTTACCAGCATGTATGTGTGTGTGTGTGTGTGTGTGCGTGCGTGCGTGCGTGCGTGTGTGCGTGCGTGCTAGAAATTACAATTTTATGTTTACATATTTTCTTGATGGTATCTCCTTCTGTGTTTAATTAATTTGACGAAATGCTGTGTAGACAGAGAACTCTAACACAAAACACCTGTGTAAACAAACAAACAAAAAAACAATAATGTCATGTTGTATCACACACAGAGCAGACGCCAGCTGCTAGACTCTTAACAACAACCCAAATTACTTTCCCTGTTTAAGTCTCCGTCTTATCAGACTTACAGCCACCTTAGTTTGTAGAATGAACCTCCAAACAAACCTTCATCAGCTAACATCGTTTTCCAGGTTAGGTAGATCATTTCTCTTCAGCTATAACATATTAATCCTTACATTTAGACCTGAAGCAGATCATTTTTTCCAATGGAATATCAGCTCCCTGGTTCTCGTCAAACTATTTGTGCAGTGTGCTAGGTTTGTGACTTTTAAAACAATTTCAGAGGTTTTACTCTTTATGTCATCATTTGAAATTCAAAGGCTGTCAAATTTAAGTTAGCTGGAGGCCAAAAGGTCTCACAGGTTCACATCCCCCATTCCAGACATTGGGATTTAGCTCCTGTGGCCACAGACAGCTGAAAGGAGAGCTCTGAACATCGCTTCAGCTAAAAAGCTCCTACAAAAAGTGCAAATAGCTGTCCATTTATGCACACACAATCAAACAAAAGTGGAGCAGCACACACTTTGTTTATAACTTGGCTTAATCTGCTTTAAACTAGTGCCAGACTGCCTGCTGACTCAGTGTCAGAAAAACAACCCATGCACGTAAGGAAGCTGCAGTAGTCACTTCGGTCCAGTTAGACGGCAGTGTGATTCATGCTCTTCTGTTCCATTAACAGCACAGAGTTTATCCTTCACTTACAGCTGCACAGATTTGACTTTTCTTTCTGTCACACACATAACTGCCCCTCCAGCCATCTAGGAAAAATAAGCATTTATGGAATTTCCCCAAAAGACTCTTTTGTTTTTCTCATAAATAATTAAAACTAAATGTGAGTCTTCATGTATTCTGACTTAATTAAGATATTAAACAGTAGCACATGAACCTGTTTTCTCCGCAGGCCGTTCCTGGTGCTGCCCCCGCTGATGGAGTGGATCCGGGTGGCGGTTGCTCACACTGAACATCGACGGAGCTTCTCTGTGGACAGTGACGATGTGAGGCAGGCTGCCAGGCTGCTGTTGCCCGGCGTGGACTGTGAACCCCGACAAATAAAGTAAGAATACGATGTCAATAACATTTACTGCACAAACCTGCTGGAGAATGAAGCTCAGTGTCATCCATTTATGAAACCTGTAAGCCTGCACATGCACGTTCAGTCAGCAGATGCTGCATTAGCATAAACTTCAACCAAGTCTCGTATACCAAACACAAGAATGACTTGCAACAATCACTCACACTTTATTTTAACAGAATCTCATCCACAGTGTTAGAACATGTAGATGAATATGGAGACATGATCAGCAGTTACTTGCACATTTGCTTTCTGATTACAGATTTGAGGTCAGCTGTTTACATGTAACCTGACTTATTACATGGTGTTTACATCAGACAAAACATTTTAAGAGAGCAGTTTGACTTGAACAGACCTGATCAATATGTCATCATCCATTCATCCTCCTCAGTGTCCATCTTTGTATATCGAACAGCTTTTCAGTAGAATAGTTGCGATTATTTTATTTTTCATTATTGAAAGGTGTGTTTTGCGATCACCCTCTACGGAATTTAACAAAAACTGTCACCACCAGGGGGCAGAGTTTCATAAGCACGGTGCTGTTTTCCTTTTCTTTTTCATGCTGTGTCTTTCCACCTTTTGCTGTCTCCTTTGGAAAGCAGGAATGTGCTGCTTTGCTACAGACAGGGGAAACACTGGTTCTATATCACCACACGGACAAAACATTATTACAACCGTGTGCAATGACACTGCAGTCCTGTTGCCCATGAAATGGTTGCTTTGAAGACGTGGACCCGCTTTGCAACTACCCGACGTCAGTTGGCAACTTCAAAACAACTCAGTCTGCTGTAGGTCTGTCAGTTTGGCTGGCAAATACATGCACTTTATCTATGACAATACAGCAATTAATGGATAAATCCCCACACGTAAATTCATTTTAACTCTTATATTGTGCAATGAAGCCATTTTGTCTACAGCTTTATATAAATAAGCAGCATTTAGGGATATCTAACTGACTTTTATCATCCCTTGACTTTTCCACCATTACCTGCAGGTTTACACGAGTGGCAAATTTAGTGAAGTCCTTCAGCAGCTGTTTGATGGCTTCCCATAAAAATTACAGGACACATACGATCGTAACTCCACAGACTGCGTATAAAAGATGGAAATAGATATTCATCACTAATTGGTCATTGTAGACTATGATTATGAAACCTCAGCACAAGCATTTTGACCATCATAATCATGTTTTTTTGTTATTGTTGTTGTTTTTTGGGTGGGGGGTAACCAGATGTGGCTGAACTATCTTACAAGGAAAGTTACTAATCAGTGGAAAGAAGCTTGCTCATTAAATGTTAACCAAAACTGGAGCACAGATTCTTGGATTCGGTTTTAAACCATATTTTTTAGATAATTACAATTAAATGGTTTAAGGGGCACAAGCACAAACATAGATTAGAGGACCTCTGTGATGAATAGCAACCAGCCACACCCCAATTATACATGACTTTAGCCCTTTAATACAATTTAATTTGTGTGAGTTTATTCATTAAGTTAATTTTTTATTTAATCTTAAAATGGGAATCTGTGGGGATCGTCATACATTTAAAGCTGGGTTGCAGTTTTTGACACTTTTGCATTGGCTTCATTGTTTTCACCCACTGCGGTTGTTGCTGAGTGGAGCGTAAAGACTGACTAGGGATGGCAAGGACAGCCGGGAGAAAATATGGAGCCAAACTAAACAAATGAGTGTGATTAATGGAATAATGTGGGGATTATAGACAAAAAGTGTGCGCCGGCCTTTAGTTCACAGGAGCACACCCTGTATTGTTTTATTATTAATGACAACATTAACAACATGTTAACATTTCATCGTAGCCCCACAGTGAACTGAATTTCGCCTCGCACTGTAAAATTTAAAAGCTTTTTCATGAGGCTTGTCAGTTGCTAAACGAACTGTGTTTGTCCTTCTTTCTTGGACAGCAGTAACCTATAAATCTTCTCTCTGTATTTGTTTCTGACTCACTCACAGTCTCGCCTCGCTCGCCCTCTCTTTCTTCCCTCATTTGCAAACACTCCACAGCGGTTACAAAGCCGTGCACCATATTTACCTCGTCGCCGCTTACTCTGTAATCTTTCTGTAATTTGTCACAGAGTCACCGGGTTAAGAGTCTTTTCACTTTTCATGTATTTGTAAAGAACTAATAAATGAACTACTTCGAGGTGCCAATTAATGCATCTCTTTGCATATGTCAGATTTAACTGTCATGTATATGTAGACCAACATCCGGCAAAGGTTTCTCTGTGGAAACTGCAGTTGTGACAGATGCTTGGATTAAGAGGCTTTACGGGGGACGTGAGTGGGTAATAATGAGTCACAGCAGAAGCCTTACCTGGAGAGAAGCTGCTTAAGAAAAGTACTGAACCAGAAGCAATCAAAGAGAAGTGAGTGTTGACAAACTCAGATATTAAGGAACTGACTTTCAAATTGAAGCAGATCAGTACTTATAAAGTTGCAAGTTTGTTTCCTGATAAGGAGAATTTGAGTTATGAAAGCCTGATCAGCAATCGTTTTCAGCTTCCCTCAGCATGCCGTGGAGATGTATGTGCTCGGATCTCAAAATCCATTTCTGACATAAGCTTCGTCTTAATCAAAGTAATAGATCTGCTGTTTCTGTCTGCAGAGCCGAGGATTGCTTCTGTGCCACTAGAAAGCTGGACGCAGCCTCCACAGAGGCCAAGTTCCTGCAGGATCTGGGCTTCAGGATGCTCAACTGCGGTCGGACGGACCTGGTCAAGCAGGCCGTGAACCTGCTGGGGCCCGATGGCATTAACAGCATGAGCGAGCAGGTCTGGCACCTAACACACCCACGCTCTCCTGCACACACACTCACATATATATAACAACTTTAAAATCCCACATTTGCACAGCTCAGGGGTTGGAGATACAATAAAATGTGGATTTCTAGCAAGTACCTGGCAACCCAGTGCAGTTCATGCACACATGCTGAGCACAGGCTGCTCTCTCACTGAGTAATGCAGCGTGCTAAATTCACGATACAGTTTTCATGCATCTTTCTTTTTTTTTAATACACAAGGAAAATAATTCACATTTTTAAGAGAGTTTTTCTTTGTGTCTGTTTGTGTGTACTGCACTAACCCTGCACAAATGTCCTGCCGCTTCTTCTCAAAGTAATAACTCAATTTCAAACTCCAACCTTTCAAATTTCACACACTGCAGTTTTGTCAAAGCAGATGCTGCCTCTGGGATACTTACAAGGTGTCCGCCAATGAGGGCAGGAGTGGTAAATCATCACTGCCCCCAATGGGAGCTTCATTTTCTCGATGTTTACTTTCACTTTTACTCGTGGTTTGGAGTTTTTGGGTTAAGAAAACAGCTTATGACAGTAATAAAGGCGTAATGACCAAGCATTCATTTGTGATGATTTGGGAGTGAGACCAGGCTCGAAACACTCATCCAACAACAATCAGATGAACCTACACTTTACAGAAGTGCAAAGATCTCAATTATCCATCCAGTCTCAAAGGCATTTCTTGTCATGCTTCGGCTGTGTGCAGGCTGGATGAGGACCCAATCGCAAACTCACGGAGGCAGGAATGAACTCAAAATTCACAGCTTTATTGCTGGAGAGCAAAACCATACAAACTAAACTGGGAAACTATATGTCATGGTCCTGGGCCATGTTGGCCCAGTGTTCTTAGTTTCCTTGTATGTTTGTATTTTATTCCATGCTTCCCCTGCCCATTATGTCTGAGTTCTCCCCGTGCTCTCTCTTCCCCCTGTGTGCCCTCTATGTATTTATGAGCCCTCGTCCCCTTTCGTGTTTATTCCATGTCTCCCCTGCCTGTTACGTTGGTGTTCTACTCGTGCTCTCTCTCCTCCTGTACTTCCTGTTTCACCTCTCCCGTCAGTGTTCAGTTCACCCCGCCCTGTCTCGTTATGATTATCAGTGTCACCTGTGTTCCCCGTGTGTTCCCACTTCCCTCGTTAACCCTCTGTGTATTTCTGTCTGCGTCTCCCTCTGTTCAGTGTGACGTCGTCCCTCTTGCTGTGTGGATCTCCCTGTGTGTCTCTCTGTGAGTTCTTAGTTTATGGTTTCCCAGTTTGGTTTAGTTTATATGTCTGTTCTGCCAGCGAATAAAGCTGAGTTTTGAGTTCATTCCCTCGTGCCTGTGAGTCCTGCATTTTGGGTCCTACTCCTGCCTGCCGCACAGCGCTCCGTGACACTATAACGTAATAGACGGAGAAACACACAGCCATGAATGAGGGAGAACGCGACACAGAACTGAGGGAGACGCAGACATAAATACACAGAGGGTTAACGAGGGAAGTGGGAGCACACGGGGAACACAGGTGACACTGATGATCATAACAAGACACGGCAGGAGTAAACGCAACACTGACGGGAGACTGTCAAAGTAAAACAGGAAGTACACAGAGGTTCAGACAGGAGGAGAGAGAGCACGGGGAGAGCACAGACATAACGGGCTGGGGAAAACATGGAATAAAACACAAGGAGGGGAAACGAGGGCTCACAGATACACAGGGGTAATCAAATAAGGAACATCTTAACAGAACCTAGGAACCACGGCATAAATAAAGAACGAAATACAAAACACACAAAAACTAAGAATACTGGCCCAGGACCATGACATTTCTTAGATCCTCAGGTCTTAGCTTAAAATGAGCTTGCACCTAGTGATAATTTGCTTTATTGATTAACCTTCACTCGTCTAAATTCTATATAAAACCTATAGTAAGTCAGAACCTTGCCACAGGTTTTAAGCCAGATCATTATATTTCAGTTAAAAAAATCATACATTTTATCACATATCTCAGCGAGCTGCGATTAACCACCGCCTAGTTGCCTAAAAAATCAATTGTAGATTGCTGATTGTTTTTCTGTCAATCAACAGACTGATTATTCGTGTAGGAAACAATTAGTATTTGAACGGCAATTCGCCAACTGTGTGCAAACAACAGTCCAAGTGATTTGGCACTTGGACACAGGCAGTGGTTCGTTGGGCTTGTTTCTGGGATATCTGACACGTTCTCGCTCTGATCAGTGTCTGGAGTCCATGACAGATTAAACACCTTGGTGTTTTGATCCACTTCTATCCAACAAAGATTGCAGACGGTTGCGACCGGATGGTGGGTCAGTCTGAAGCAACGTTTAGACGTTAACATCAAGTAACGTCTACGTGAATGCCAGGATGCAGGGTTGCGCAGCAGAACGTAGATGATAAATGTTTTGCACTTGGTCCACCAGTGGTTTTAACTGGGGATTAAACTGGAATCTGTGTATTTGGTTCAGTTGTGCACCCTTAAGCACCATCGAGTGGATCCCAGTGATGCAGTAATTTCAATCAGCCCTTGAAATATCACAAAAGCAGCTTCATACATAAGTTCCTTATTATTTTTAGTTTTAATAACGCATGTGAGCATTTGTCTGTGATGGAGAGCTACATCTTACATGGTGGTTTGTTATTTGTTGGCAACGTAGATGTGTTAGTTCTTGGCAGTAAAAGGACCGCGAAAGCTGCTTCTCTAAGCTGCTGATGTATCACAGATATGTGGTTCTTGCAATAATCCTCATTTTTTGTGTATTTTTGCTTTCTTTTTCACTTTTACAAAAATGTACTTGCCCTTCATGCCTAAACACGCTGCCTGCAACAACTTTCACTTGAGGACAGCAAAGGGATAATATTGAATAAAAGAAAACGGAATGGTTAACTAAACCTGCTCATCATATAAAACCACAATATTTCAGGTTATAACAGCTGGCAGAGCAAAGTATGTTTAAAACAGAAAAGAATAGCAGGGGTTTTATTTATTTATTTCTCCCTCATCCTCCTCCAGATCTAATATATCAGGTGAGCGAGGTGAAGACATCAAGTCCTTTGCATCTCCACGTCATGCAGTGTGACTAAGCCTCGCCCTCTTTAAGACCTCAAGGATCTGATTAAAATCCCTCAGTTTTACTTGCGTGACTAAAGCTAAAGATGCTGTAACCTCTGACTCACTCTGACTTCAGCAGCTGAGAACTGTCTCAAAAATACATGAAATTATTGTTATTTTCTACATTTTTTTTAACATATAATTAAGATGAAGTCATAGTAGGATCCTTAACTTGACTTAATTCGACACACATTTCTTAAAACTCGCACCAACTCCTCTTGGCAATGAAAAAAACATTTTTTTTCCTCTTAATCCTTTCAGCACAAAAATGCATATTTCACAGGTCTGCAAAGGAGTGGTCTCATCCCCACAGCCCCTGCCTCATGTGCTGCTATTAATTGCTCATTAAACACCACAACATGCTGGCAGTGGCCCAGCGGGGACATGAATGTAACCGCGTGGATAACAAAGAAAATACAAATATAATAATCAGTGGACCTCGACCAAATGGAATCTAGTAACATTGCGGGAGTGAAGTAACAAATAAACCTGTTACGACTCCAGCTCACTGGGGTAAGGGGGAGGAGCATTAATTAACCAGATGGAAGAGGTTAAATGGGAGTTAATTTATTTATTTTATAGATTTTTCCACCGGCAACGAAATTTTAGAAGCAAAGCAATCACAAAACGAAGAAGAAGAAAAGCAGAAGTGTGTCGCAGTTATTGTTTGTGGAGTTTTAGTTGAGGACCAGCTATTCAGGGCAAATATATGTGCTCACAAATAAGTCTAAAAGGTAACAAAAGTACAACAAAAACACATGAAAGTGAATCCAAAAAGGTAGAGGGGTAACAAAGGAAAGACAGCATATATAAGCATACACTGAAGGCTGATGGGAACATAATTACTGGAAGAGAGAACAACCAGAGAGTTGGAGAAGACACGGGAAGTAAAACTAGTGCAGGAAATACTAAACACAGACACAAGATTAACACTCGTCATAAAGACAGAAACGAGGGAAGAATTGAGGAAAAAGGAATGAACAGGAAGACAAACTAAGAAATCAAAATTTACACTAGAACAATCATAAAATGTCTCCAAAAGTGAACCAGAAATTCATTCTTCCACTTTGAGCAGAGACACCCAGACCCCCCTTTGCTCAGCCACATGCACCAACTCTTCTGGGGGACACCAAGATGTTCCCAAGCCAGCGAAGGGAGTGTCTAGGGTCTGCTACCAGTGGAACATCCCTAGGTGTTTTGGGTGCCTCCTTTCAATGTGGAGGAGTAGAATCTGTACTCTGAAACGTTCCTGATCTCCTCACCATTTGTCCCTAAGAGAGACACCCTTCAGATCCTCATTTTTCCAGTCACTACCCAGAGGTCAGGTCGTGACCAAACAAGTATCCAAAACTCACTCTGGAAAATATAAGAACCAAAACTTCAAACAATACAATAAATAAATACCCGAGTTTACCTGATGTCCCTGGCCAATGGTCGTACACTCATTGCCGCCTACCTAAAAAGAAAAAAGACAGGAGGCAGTAGCACCTCTCAGCCTAGTGCCAGGGATATGTATGAATGAGAAATGCCTCAGCTAAGAAGAGGCAACACCCAATATCAAGTCACCTTGAACTTTGCAGTGTGCAAACAGGAGGTATGAGTCCTTTTAACAGTTTTCATGGTGCTGTGGATGGAGCCGGGGGCTGGAGAACCGGATTAATCAAAGGTGGCAGTAGGCGGGATGCAGGAGGAGCAGTCAGGTGAAGAAGAGCAAAGAAGCAGATGCGGGGGCTTGCACACACCACCCAGCATACTGATCGCTTAAATTACTCAAGCAGGGAGGAGAGGAGCAACTCAGGGCTGTAGCAGAGCGGCATCCAGCTACAGATTGTGCCATGACCTTCCTGTTCATCCTGAAAGTGGAAGGGGAAAGGATTTTTCTTTTGTTGCCTGCTACTGCAACACTTTTCCTGCTCTGAGCACTGACAGGTCAGGTCAGTATCTCAGTCCCACTACAGCCAAGTGTCACTTGGGAATCTTCACCTTTGACGGTTCGTAGAAATATTGGCTATTCCCAGTGCTGCTAAGTGGAAGTTAATTGTGCAATCTGACTTTCCGCGGTCAATAAGCTGCGCCTAGTTAGGTTTAATTAAGATTTGCTTGGCAATTCTTCACTCAGACTCTAAAAATAAAGTCCAGGTCTGGTTGATTAATGTTTGTTTAAACACATTATATATTGTTTATAATATATTACAAAAAAATGTGAAAAACAGATGCTTGTTAAATTGACAGATTGTATTGACTTATGCTTTCCTTCCTCTCCCCTCACATAAATACGAGCCTGTGACATGCAGGCTTTTATCTCCTTGTAAAGGAGGCTAAATGGAGCAAAAGACCAGACAGCGTTACAGGAGCAATAAAGTAAAAGCTGGAGTCTGCCATAACGGCTAAGAGACATTTCGACCTCATCACGGTGCTCATCGTGGTCCGTCGTCTCTCGCCCTTTAGCCGTCTGCTGATTAAGTAGATTGCTGTCCAGGAAATGTTTAAGAATGAATCACCACTAAGGGAGATCAGTCTTCAACATAAAGCGCTGTGGTGTGTTATGAGTGAGCCGTAAAAGGCCTCTGTTGAGCATAATGGCCCAGATCAGATATATGATTGAAGTCTGTTTTATGGAAGCTCATTTAAAACAGTTAGAAAAGTCTGATAAATGTGAAGATCTCGGTGCCTCGTTTACAATAAAGGTCATTTTTAAGTTGTTGCTGTTGCTGATCTTATGCAATTCTTTGCAGTAGCACTAAGATGAAGCAGCTTCATCCTGCAGCATAATGTGTGTGGGCGTGTCAGAATACTCTGTGCATATGGAGACACGCAGAGATAGAAGAAGTTATGTTAGGAGTTTCACAGCCCACCTTTGTGCTTTTGCCCTTGTTGGGAAGACACGGTTATTTTAAGGGAGTAATGAAAAGGTCCAGTACATAAGAAGCTGCGAGAAACTGCCGGATATTTCTCTGAGTTGTGTGCTGTGTGTGTATACTTATTATATCTCACTGCATTTTACAGAACGGGATCGATTGGTAGGCAGCAGTGAAGTTATAGCATGTACATAAAATGGTGATTTAAAGAAAATTATGTGAAGACTTCTAAAAAACGAGCTAATGTTGTGGTTACGGTCAACACGATCGTCAGTGATTGTAGGATTTAGCTAGGTAAGCTACGTAAAAGCCTTCAGGAACAGGTATAGACAAAGTAAAAACCGGAAGTGAAGTGATTGCGGAAGTTTTTCCACAGTTTTCTGCAGAATGTTTTTGCAACTGCTGCAGCAAACTGTTTCCGTGTCATCTGGGAATCCCTTTGCTCCTGCATTGATGTAACTCAAAGATGACTGGCTGGTGCTTTTAGCCTGACTGTGTAACAAAACGGTGTGGATGTAAATGGTCGTCAACATGTTATTATAGGAAGAGTCATTTTTATTGTGCCTTTCTGGTCTGACCATTCAAGGCTCTTAACACCGAGAGTCACTTTCACTGATTCACACACAGATTCATACTTTACTTATTCTGTGCACTTTAAGAGCTTTACCTGGAAACCGTTTCCAGGTAACCCAGCAATGATGATCTTGGACTGAGCACAGAAAGAAACCAGCAGACCAGCAGATAAAAACCAACCACTGTGCTGCAGCACATAGGTGTGCTGTGAGAAATGATCAGGTGTGCTGTGGAAGACTACCTGGTTCCACCTGATTAATACTCTTCCATCCAAGTACTAACCAAGCCCAACCCTGCTTAGTTCCTGAGATCAGTCGAGATTGGGTGTGCTCAGGGTCGTATGGCTGTAAGCTGATTAGTGCTCTAAGTGACCTGCTTGAGTAACGGACATAACAAATACATTCTCTTCCACTAGAGGGCATTACAACTCCTTGCTCTAACTAACTGGGTTACCAACTGCTGGTAAAACACAAGAAGATGAAGAAGAAATTACATATTAGTCATAGGAATGAATAAATATTTGAAAAGAAAAAGTAGTCAGTCAGACCTGGGTCCAAGAGAAAATTCCCACCCAGATGAAGGCCCTAGCATGAGTAGTGGTCAGAAGGAAGCAAAAAAAGGTATACTGGGGACAAACCGAGCCAATTTTGCTATGCCTGGTGTGTGGGGAAAAATAATCAATATGCTTTTTGTGACGTTTTTGCTTGGTGGTGTGCCCTGTAATTTTTCTAATGTGAAATAGTGGCTCCAAAAGGTTTGGAATCACTGCACTAGAGCAAGGGTGTCAAACATATGGCCCTGGGACCAGAATTAGCTCACCAAAGACTCCAGTCTGACACTGGATGGCTTTGGAGAATGTAAAGGAAGGTATAGATTTTGGACTTTTAACTAAGCTTTACAGCTTTTCCTACTTACAAAGAATTTCCCCAAGAATGTTCATACTAGAAACCAAGGTTACAAAGTAATAGATAAACATTTAAATAGCAGAAAAAATCCTGGTTATTTAGAATTTTATGGTGGGTCAATAGTTAAATAAAAAGATAAGAAAAGTTAACAAAAACTTTCTGTTATAATCTCAGAGCAGTCTTGACAATGAGGCACCAGAACTTTTTCTTTAATTTTGCACATTTGTTGACTCCCAAAGAGTCATGCTGCTTGTGGCATTCATGTGCCACATAAACATTGCTGCACATGAAACAGTAGCAATTGCACTCAGTGGCCACCACAGGATTTTGCTCTGTGCTCTACCTCGGAAATTGATTGAAAAACAGGACAAAGAGCCAAAATTTGATCCGCCTTTCAAACATCACTGAATCCCAATCGAAGCTAGAATCTCCAAGATGTGCACACCAGCAAACGAAAAGATCCCCTACTAAGGTCTTGGTACCAGACACCACGTGAATCCTTACAAAGTATAGAGCAGTACGTATAAGGTGGTGTACATGAATACGTTTAAATGTTTGTTTTTGAGTTTGACTGAAACCAAGTACAGCAGTTAGTCGTCTGAAGTGGTCTCTTGTTGAACAGCAAACCTCTCGCCTCCTATTAAAATATGCACAACCCACACAGCTGCAATATCTACATTTACAGGAATAACACCAGATTGAAATAACCTGGAATTATTTCTCAAGGCATTTTGTTAATAGCAGTGAAATCAACACTTTTGCATGAGAAATAACAAAAGTGTGTTTTCAATGCAATTCCTTCTCTGTTTGGTAGAGGTCCTAACCTCCAGCAGGAGTACACTTACTGGATGATGAGCAGCAAATCAGAAAAAGGACTCCAATCGAGTGATTTGATTGTAATCCTTGAACACATCCTTAGAAATTTCCCTTGAAGCAAAATCCAATGTAAGATGAATATCACATTTGTGTGAGAAGTTGGCCTTTAGATAATAAAAAAGTGAAATGATGCAGAGCTCATTTCAAAGATCCAGCCTGATTATTCAGTGCATGTAAAGTATTAAAGCAAACTGACCCAGTAATAAATGGTCCAGTCAAATCTCTGCTTAGTCTTTGTTGCCATTCAGATCCTTTGTTATTGTGGGGTTTTTTGTACTTTGATTTAATTTGGCTTTGTATGTTTTTAACAAGTTTGCTTACCAAAAAAAAGGAGGCTAGCAAGTTTCTTCACAAACACCGCTGACACGTAGTCAGATTCATATATCGCTATGGCATTGAAATCCTCATTCTTGTTGAGAGAAAGTAATCGCTGTTAGCATCCTTTAGCTCATTACAGTTACTTTGATCATTAGAGATGGTGTTTATTATTAAATCCCATTTAACTATTGTTACAATAGTATTTGAGGTACTATGTAGCCAAAAAAGGGTTGAAGTTTTTTTTTTTTTTCTAACAGTGAGTAAAGTGGGTCACCCAGTCGTAGGCTTCAAGAAGGCAGATGCCTTCACTTCTAAGACTTTAACTTAATCTGTTTTCAACCACCTGTCAGCTCATTGTCAAACTTCTAATTCTGTGCCTTTGGGTTTTCTTAATGCAACATTTAATTAGCATTTTAGTGACAAAGTATCAACGTTTCAGCTATCTAGTTGTTGAGTTAAAGTGAAGTTGAAGAATTTGGAAGTAGTCTTCCTTCTTCATTATTCCATCCACTTTGTAGAACAGCTGACCTGAGGTTCACTGTGAACAGTGATGCTGGTGTTCCAGCAGTTTCCAGTACATGCTAGGCTTGAACCTTGGTGTTTCCCAGATTGTTCCTAAACATCTAAACCAATTATCTAACAGATGGTGACTTTTTAGGGTTTTTTTTTCCAGACCTTAGTAAAGTTGTGACACATCAGAATAACTTTAGTTTCTGATGATTCAGGAATCTGCAGTTGTTTCGAAATGCCCCCAAGAGACCTCTCCAACTTGTGTAAATATAGTTCTCTTTCTTAGATTTTTCCATCCACTTTGTTTAATGTACTGGTACCACTGTTACACTGGCCTTCTTAGACCTTCATTGAGTTTCTTGGACTTGGTCACTTGTTGTGAGTATGGGTCAGTTCAGTGAGTGCTGTCAAATAAATCCTGTTTATGGTAGCAAAGAGGCCTTAATAGGCCTTGGCTGGTTAAAATGCATTATTGAACCTTCAACACCATAACTCATAGGGTCATGTGTCACAGTAATTATTAAATGGTCAGCCTATTTGGGGGGGACATCCAGAGAGCCAAAGCTTATTGTTCCTTAACCTCCTAAGACCCGAACTTTTCCATGGCAAGCATTTTTAATTTATCTTTGATATTTGGGCACATTGGGACCCGTCCGTCCATCCATCCATTCACTTCCGCTTATCCTTTTCAGGGTCGCGGGGGGGCGCTGGAGCCTATCCCAGCTGTCATAGGGCGAGAGGCGGGGTACACCCTGGACAGGTTGCCAGTCTGTCGCAGGGCCAACACACAGGGACAGACAACCATTCGCACTCACATTCATTCACACATTCACACCTAGTGGCAATTTGGATTATCCAATTAACCTATCCCCACAAGCTGAATGTCTTTGGGCGGTGGGAGGAAGCCGGAGTACCCGGAGGGAACCCACGCAAACACGGGGAGAACATGCAAACTCCACACAGAAAGACCCCGGCCTGATGGTGGAATTGAACTCAGGACCTTCTTGCTGTGCGGCAACAGTGCTAACCACCATGCCACCGTGCATTGGGACCCGATGAATGTAAAAACAAAGAATCACCAGATTTATTTTTTTTTACCCGATTTTTGTTCCTAAGAAAAATGAGAGCCATGTATGAGGATATTTGTTTTAAATTTTGATGGAACAGTGGCAGTATAATGTCCTCGTAAGTGGACATCAGGCCCTTGTAGAGCAAAATTTTGTATTTTGGTCTAAATAACCCAAAAAGTGATGTCAACATATGTGGACGCCAGGTCCTAGGAGGTTAATGTAGGAGGGTGGTGCACCAGTCAGCATTGGTTCCTCATAGAAGGAAATTACTGTCTGAATCTACAGATGTGTTGAGAGGAAAGAATGCCCACTGTTCAACTAAATTTAGACATAGCAGGACGTCTTTTCAGCGACCACCAACGATTCCTTTTCACCTTTCACTCTTTAAACAAATCTCCACCTTGTTTAGACATCTGGAAAAATCATCTCTCCCATCTCTTTCCAACGCCTTTTTGCTGGGTGGAATCTCTGCTACCATTCAACAGCTTCCCATTTTGGTACTATGTAGAAATATGTCATCCTCCCCCCTTTCTTCCCCGTCTCATCCTGCAGGGAATGACCCCTCTCATGTATGCCTGCGTTCGTGGTGATGAGGCCATGGTCCAGATGCTTCTTGACGCCGGAGCGGACATCAACAGCGAGGTCAGTGTCAACTGTCCGCTAGTCAAATGCAGCAGTGTCACAATGATTGCACTTTTTTTTTTGTTCTGGTCTAACATGTTTGTTCACATTTGTTTCTGTAAACAGTGAAACTATGAACCCACTTTGTGTTGCTCTTCCTTCCCCCTCCCCCTATCGTCATTGTCTCACCTGCTCTCAGCATGCTCTCTGTTCCCCCGGCAGCTCATTACACGAAGTGCACCAATAAGCAATAAGCGAGTATCACTGTTTTAACACCGATACAGGAAAATGATCCACTTTGCAGGCAGTTATTTCATTACGTTTTACACTGTAAATCCAGCAGCAATTTGCTTATACCACATCAATAATACATTTCTTTTATAATTGTGTGCACTTAGTGTAACTTGCTACCACAGACTCTGCATGAAGCTTGAAAATCATTGCACCTATCTGTTGTACTTAACAGTGCACTGTTAGAATTCCTGTTTTTCTCTCTGTAGTGTGTGCTTGTATGTGTGTAATCGCTTTAATTTTCAGTTAGAAAATGCAAAAGTAACACCATTTATGGGCTCTCCTTCACCGTAGTGACCTCATTATTGATCACTGTGATTGCTCCATTGCTTTGATGCTTGTGTTAAGTGCAGTATTGACTCAGAAGCAAAGCAGTACCTGTAAAATCAACCGGTGGTTTATAGAATAAGAAAGATGAAGCTAACATAAATTCAAACAAAGTGAAAACACCTCATTTGCTCCTACTGGAGCCTCGCTGTAAAGTTTTATGCAGAGGCTTTGAGATATTTTATCTGTCTGACATTTCAGCTATAACACCAATAAACAGAGGCGAGCTGAATGCTGTTTGCTCTCCAAAAACCATATCCTGCTTTAACTAGAGCAACTGCCCCCACAAAGCGGCTCGGGAGGAATTTTGGTGTGAATACAGCTGTGAAATTTTCACAGGTATAAGAAAGGGCAATTTTCTGTCAAAAAAGTTCAGTTTTTCAGATATTTTGTCCTTTTTGTCTTGTAATACAGATCACTTGTACCTGCAACCCAAAAGAATCTAAAACAGACTCAAAAGTAACATTTCTCCTATCATCCATATGTCCAGATTTTATGTTTTGCCAAAATTTTGAGCTATTTTTCCCAGAACTTTCATTCAACAAGTCTCATTTCGACATAATAACCCCAAATTTTGGCTTATGGGTTGCAAAAATAATGGTTTAGTTTGTTTTCTTTTTCAGGAGCTAAAAGCTTAGAATACAAAAACCACTGATAAAACTGGCATAAGGGGCGAATTGAATTTCCATTGAAAACTAGTGTTTAGGTTCTGATTTAGAGCCTCAGACATGAGTTTACGAGCAGCGCAGCTCTTCATCAGCCAGCGGTACACGTTAAATCAAATGATGACCATTGGATAGAAAAAATACAAAGGTTCACAAATCAACATGCATGTCTTACAGTATGGAGACAATGAGGCCCTGTACTATGAAGCAGGTTCATCAGAAATCTGGATAAGTGCCCCCAAGAAGGTGGTTATCAACTGCTGCATCAACCCAGGTTTTATCACTGTAGTTGTGGTGTTGGCACCATCACACCAGTTACAAACAGAGAAAAGTGTACTCACACCAGAGAGACTAAAGAAAAGCTCACAGCAGTGACTCCAAAAACATCCCACCAAAATCTCACCTGTGGTAAAAATTTACATGCGAATCCATCTGTAACTCTGTGAGTAATCCTCCTAACAAACAGACAGACTGAGCCAATCACATAACCTCCCTGTGGAGGTAAAAAGTTGAAAAAACAGTGACCTGGATAACCCCGATAATCCCGAGGTAGACGTTGACATTTTGCTTTGAGCGCTTCAAAGCTACACAGTTAAATTCACCTCTGCCGCTTTTAAACTGTAACCGTAATCAAGACCAAATCTGTCTGTGTGGATAAATACATGCACAGAAAAGTAGACCTAAGCTTTCTAAGTAAAGTAAAAATGAGTTAACTTCTTCTCTGCAGTGACAGCCTGTGACTGGCTCTGTTTCTGCTGGAACTGCCTCTTATTATAACGTCATAAATAATTCATTCCTGTAAAAACATAAGCTCTAACAGTCCTGCTGTTGTTTAGCATCAAACCTCAAATGAAACGTGACGTATTATTTAACATCTGTTTGTCCTCCAGGCGACATTTAGAAATAATTTCCTTAATTTACTCAGTGATAAAGCAGCTTTAGAAACCACAGAACAGCATAAGGCTGGTACGGCTGTTTGATTTTATTCACTCGCTGCTTCGCTCGTGAGTCAGCACCGCCCCTCTCCTCGGCGTTAGTTGTCGGTGTTTGTCGTCGGTGTTTGCTGTCAGTGTTGCGCTTTTTCTCTCTTAGTTTCATTCCCCTTTGAAATGAAACGCTAATAAGGGGTGGAGCTGTAGATACAACAAAGTGTGGTGAGAGAGCCTCGTCCAGACAGATGCTCTTTGACGTTTAGAGTGACGATTGAGATGAGAGGCAGGATTCAAGCTGCTAAAGATTTTCTATGAAACTCAAGAGGAAAATCTCCCTGTGCCATCCTGCCCTCCTTTGCTTACACTTCTCCCTTCTGCATACTGCTTCTCACTCCCCCTCTTTCCCCCCATCCCCCGCCCTGAGCTGTGAATGTTAATGGCTGTATATATAAATATATATATATCTCTCTCCCTGAACTTCACCTATGACTTCCCAGGTGCCAAGCACAGTAAACAAGCACCCCTCAGTTTATCCTGAAACGCGCCAGGGGACGCCACTCACTTTCGCCGTGTTACACGGACACGTCCCTGTCGTGCAGGTAGTGATGTTTATGACCTGTAACCATTAACCTGTGGCCCTTGCCCTATCCTTTGTACCAAAATGAGGATAATAATGATGATGGTGATTATTATGATGGTGCATCATAATAATGATGATGCCAAATGACCTTTCTTTCTCCTTCTTGGTCCTTTCTGTGCAGTGTGTATCTCAGTTATGTGGAGAGGGCTTGGCTCAGGATTATGTATGCTCCTAAAATTAAGTGTAGGTCTGACCCAGGCCCCTGTTTCCACCCTAATCTGAAGACTGATCCTGAAGTAAGAAGTAGTAAGAAGCTTGAAGCGCAGCACTGATGCACAGCCCCCAGGGATGCCAAAATTTGAGTGTTTTGTTCAGTTTTAATATATAAAACACATTTTGTTGCAGTCATTACTGTGTGAGCTGACACGGGCTGAAAGCCTGATGAACACCAGCGCCTCCAGGATTTTTTCAGTTATTAATCTGCATCAGCGCAAATCAGAGTTTTGGAGATATAAATTCTTCGTCTTCAGCTCAACACAGACGAATAAGACCCCCACACAGCATAATGATCAAGCATAGCTAGAATGTCAGTGACTTTCTGAGCTGGTTTAGGTTTCCACCAGTTGAGGTTTTTTCCTCTTGCCAAGCCTGACTGTAACATCCCCTCTTCTCCCTCTACCTGTATTTTCTTTCTCCCTGCTCTCCCCCCTTTTTTTGGTTTGTTTTCCTCTTCCTCCCTCCCCTCTTCCCTCCACCTCCTCTGCCTCCCATCTCTGCCACAGTTGTTGCTGGATAATAGAGCGAATGTGGAGGGCGCCCTGCAGGATGGGGCGGAGAACTACACAGAGACCCCACTTCAGCTGGCCGCCGCTGCAGGTAATCGCACACAAGCAGCAAAGGCTCATCTTTAATTTGGGCTTCCGATGGATGTGCACACTTAACCCAAGTATTCTTATTCCCGACCGATGCCCCGTATATGGGATTAGTCACGACATGTTTGACTCCAAGCGCACCAGAAGGCGTTCTCACACAGTTGTAATTAATGCATCACGTTCAATTACTATCTGGGATTCCAGAGTGTAGGGAATTTTAAATTTTAGTTTTCATCACTGTGCTGCTGTATGGCAGAATGTACAGAAGGTATTTTACTCAGTAAAAACGAGCTTCAAACTCATGTTTTATTTTTCTAAGATCTGAGGATTTATTTATATGTTGCATTTATTTATATAAACTAATATATATAGGATTTATTTATAGGATTTATTTATTTATATAAACTGAGGTTGGCTGGCTCAAAGAAATAATTGTACCTTTTCCAGATATAATCCAATATATGAATAATAATAATGGATTGCATTAATATAGCACTTTTCAAGACCCTCAAAGCGCTTTACAATTCCACTATTCATTCACTCTCACATTCACACACTGGTGGAGGCAGCTACAGTTGTAGCCACAGCTGCCCTGGGGAAGACTGACAGAAGCGAGGCTGCCATGTCGCGCCATCGGCCCCTCTGGCCATATAAAAATCCACAAACTGTAAATAAAAGATGGACATAGCTACTGCGACATCAGCCATTTGTTTATGGGCTTTTAAAAAAAATTTCTCATTCAGATTTTTTGTTTCTTTTTTTGTTTCTTTTCTTTTTTTATGTGATTGTGACCATTCCTGGACAGAAGTCTGGATGGGAGACTAGCTCCTTGCTAGCAAGTGGTAGCTTACTTTGTTAGCAAGGTGTACCTTTAGATTAGATTAGATTAGATTAGATTAGATTAGATAGAACTTTATTAATCCCTCGGGTGGGTTCCTCTGGGAAATTCGATTTCCAAAAAAGCACAGCACCGACAGAAGTTACAGAGTTATACACACACACATATATATAAATACAGAGACAATATAAATAAAATATACGAAGGGGATAAATAGAATAAATAGGAATAAAAATAAAAATACAAGTGAATTGCACATTTCAAGTATTGAGTCTATTTACTTTACTGTTATACTAAATTGCCATTTTTAGCTAGGAAAAGACATGAAAAAAACAAAAGTAACTTACTTGAGAAGACTTATTTTAGTATATTTCAGTATTACTGAACTATTACAATAAAGAGCTCATCATTAAAGGTCATTAAAGGGCTCAGTTTTTTGGTACTGATGATTTTCAAACCTGGTAAAGACCTTTAACACTGATCACTATGAGGTTTAACGAGGTAATTTGAAGTTTATCAAACTATTAGCTAACTTTACGAACAAGTCACTGGATCTTGTAAGATCAAGTCTGCTTTATAAAAGTTGGACAGTTTAGTCAAAAATAGTCAGTTCTGGAGGCTGCTGGAGGAAATGCAGTTCCACTTTTTTTTATTGGCTTCATTTTAAAATATAAACCCACTGTAACACTTGCTAGCAAGGCTAATCTAGATGTTGGTATATGTAATTTTATGTGTTATTTTTTTATCATAGAAAATGACAAATGGCTTTTAGTACACCTACTTGGTGAACAAGATGAATCTGCACACCTTCAGTTTGGCATTGTCAGTATTTTACGTTTTCAGTGTTTTGTAAATCAACATTTTTTGACTGTGTGTTTTGTTTGTTTGTTTTCTGGGGGCAGGAGTTGTAAATGGCTGCTTATTTTTATGTTTTTTGGTGCAAGCCTAAAGAGGCTGTGACACTGACTTTATTTTCAGCTCTGGGGATTTCTGCTCGTTTTCTACACCAATTAAGCAAGATACACTATTTTAATTAGTAAGCTTTAAAGATGCCAGTTTAAATCCTTTGCAGCACCAGTCAGAGTTTGGAAACACGGTCATCTTTTCAGCTTCTAAAGTGGCAAACCTCACATATAGAATTTGTCCAGTTTATTTGCATTACTCTACATTCAGACCTGCTAACAAGTTGAAATCCGTTCACAAGTGTTACCAAGGGTGGCTTGGTGAGGTGTAGGAAGTCACACTGCCATGGTAACAAGGGATTAAAACATACAACCACAGATAGTAAATGTTTTTCACATCCTTTTCATTAAATAGTAAATGTGGATGAAATCAAGATCAGCTCCAAAGCTAATATTGTTAATGAACAGCAATGAGCGAGAGGCTTTCTAAGACCCAGAATAACTTTATGCAGGTCCAGGCTCGTGTTTTGATGTCTTGATCCCCAATTGGATCATCATGGTTATGGTGTTTTGTTTGATGCTGTGTCCAGTCTGATAATGTCAAGTTCTGGTCTGCTAAGTAGAAAACTCTCCGAGACATAAACCCAGCTTAGACTATAAAATGTGCACAAATAAATAATAATTTATACCTTAAAAAATGAGTATTTACATACATCTACTATATCAGATGTAGATATAAACATAACAAGTTTATTGTAGTTAACTGAAACTAAATACTATGTGCATATATATTTAAAAAACATATAGACAATATCTGTATTGTTTGATAAAAAATGTCATTACAACTTGTTTTTCTTGAGACTTTGGATATCTACAACACTGTGAGTCAACAGCAGTGATTTTTTCTAAATCTTACTTCTGACCTGTGCCTTTTATAAACAATAATTAAAAAGACTAAAATGTGCAAATTTCAAGCAATGAAAAGAAACTAAAATAAATACTACTTTGAAAATTCTGATACATAGACAACTTTTTAACAAAACTGGATTTAGACACAACACAATATTGATAATATATATATTTCCGAAACATAGATAGGAATCGCAGCAACTCCCAGTACTTTTTTCCATATTGGGCCAAATTTACTAAGGCATTGCACCAGTGAGTAAAGAGAAAAAAATACTGTTTCTATTTATAAAGAGAGCACAGTGACTGTGCACAACTTTTGTTAGTAACCCGTAAAACTGACCATGCCTATGAGCAAATACATAGTTTAAGGGATTTAAGGTGGTCACATCACAGATAGACAAGTGCAGTGGGACAGACGGAGACTTCAGGGAGTAATCTATAGAGTAAAGTAAAACTTTGAAGAGGATAGTGGCTGAATTTCTGCTTTGATTAGCAAACGTTACCTACATTTATTATTTGCTGCTCGTGTCCTCGGAGTAAATAGTAACTCTTGCCCAGTGTTGGTCAAGTTATTTGAAAAAAGTAATCAGTAACTAATTACTGATTACTTCCCCAAAAAAGTAATCCCGTTACTTTACTGATTACTTATTTTCAAAAGTAATTAATTACTTAGTTACTTTTTAAAAACACGATTTACAACCTGAAGAGGTGATAAAGCGATAGATCTTTCAGCCCAATTCTACTTTTTCTGCATAAATCATCATACAAAATGTAATCAAATGGAAAAGTTTCTTTTTAAAACTTGTTTTATTAGTTTTAATCTTTTAACTTTATGCATCAAGCAAAAATGTAATTATCTGCAACATTCTCTGACTTGAATAAATTAGTTTAACATTTAAACCTATTTTCTGCACATTCCAGCACATAAAATAAAATATTTTTTGTGTTTACACTCACTCTTTCAAATAGATGCAAGTAAAACACAGCAGAAAATAAATAAAGTCAAAGACTCAGCGGTCCTGTTGCTCTATTTTCACCTGTAAAGCAGGACTGGGGGTAGGCGGAGGTTTAACCTGGTGCAGGTGTGCCGCGGTCAGTTGATGAATCCGCGAGTTTCTCTGTGAGTTTCCCATTATGTCGTTGCGCACTCGGTGCTTGCTTGGAAGTTTAGGGGTTTTTTTCGCTGTAAAAAGACGTTTTCTTCCTACGCACAACGGACACTAATGTTTTTGTCACTTTTTATGGAATCAAACTCAAAGTAAGGTCAGTACTTCCACGCTTCGATATGTGATCCATTGTTGATCTGCACACAGCTGCTGTCACTAACGGCGCACTCGCTTACGTCACTGTCATGAGACATTCTCGCAAAAAAATCACGGTTTTAGTAACGCAGTAACGCAGCGTTCCTACGGGAAAGTAACGGTAATCTAATTACCGATTTTGCAATAGTAATCCCTTACTTTACTCGTTACTTGAAAAAAGTAATCAGATTACAGTAACGCGTTACTGCCCATCTCTGCTCTTGCCCTCTAATATATGCACAGGACTGAAGCTGTACCTTTCAAATGCGGGTGTGTGTGTCCTCCCTTTTTTAATCTCTTCCCTCTGTCATCCTCGTTAGGTAACTTCGAGCTGGTGAGTTTGCTTTTGGAAAGAGGGGCTGACCCCATGATTGGAACCATGTGTCGAAACGGCATCTCCTCCACCCCGCTGGGAGACATGAACTCATTCAGCCTGGCAGCAGCACATGGCCACAGGTGACACAGACAATCGCACAGACACACACACACATGCACTCTCAAGTTCCAGCCAGCCAAGACGTATCCATTACCACAGTATTGATCCATTTACACACTCTGCCCCGGTCCATCTGCCTCTCACAAAATCCTGCAGCACACGAGA
The DNA here is from genome assembly GCF_057382095.1 of Aulonocara sp. 'chitande type north' Nkhata Bay. Lineage (NCBI taxonomy): Eukaryota > Metazoa > Chordata > Actinopteri > Cichliformes > Cichlidae > Aulonocara > Aulonocara sp. 'chitande type north' Nkhata Bay. Next base: position 25,290,064 of record NC_141360.1, on the reverse strand, counting down.
GGCAGATATCTCAGTTTCCCTGTCGGACAGCAGGCAGCGATAAGCGCCGCAGTCTATTCGGCCGCTCTCGTGGCTTCGGTTTGACATAATTTCCCTGCAGCTGAGTAAGACAGAGCCCATTAACATTCAGAGCAGCGAGGGCTGTCAGGAAATGGAGTGGAGTGGAAAGCCAACAACACAATGCAGCATTATTAGGACAATCAATTATAGTGTGATGGTCATGCTGCAGTGTGATGTGAGCAGGTTAAAGCTGCATTAGGGCTGTGAGACACTAGACGTTCTTATTTAACATCAGATAAAGTTCATATACGAGCATCAAGAAGCAAACAATAAAAGGATTAATGTAGCTAGTTGCTAACAGTGAAGGTTCCAAGACCCCAGCACACAAGTATTTCTACCTGTGGTATTTTGTCTATCAGTTGCCAGAGTTATTAAACAAGGCTTTGAGAATGTATGTAAAGCATAAGCAGTCATGCAGAAGAGCACAGGAAGATGTGAGTGTACGCTACAAGTATGTCCAAGACAGCGTCCGTAAGTGGTTTGGTGGATTATATTAAAAAGCATCTTGGATGTAAACTTGTAAACTTGACGCATTTTAAAAAACATAAACTGGATCCTGGCCGTGTAGCTATAAAGATAATGTTCATATCTTTGGAAAGGAAAACAAAATATTCCTTTTTCTGACTTTGATTACAGTATAAAAAAAACTGTGTATATGAGGAATATGAGGAAGAACTTATTCGCTAAATGAGTCATTTTGTTCGGTTCTCACTCTGGTCATCTGGATATTACTAGTGTTCGTTTTTATTGTTATGTGCACATATCCATAGGTGTGAAAATTGAGGCGGGCCTGTATAAAGTTTAGTTTGTAGCTTGGTTTTTTTTACATAAGGGTGTAGGTCTTGAGTATCTTTCAGATTTAAAACATTTTTTAAACCATCTGGAGCATTGACGTATCTTGGTTTTGTACTTTTAAAAATGTATTTATTTTTAGAAATAAACTGAATCTAATAAAAAAAAATGGTTTGATAATAATAATGTTTCCTGAATGTCGTATCGACTGGATGGTGATCCATTGTTGGCACTTCCTTCCTTAATCACTAGTTCTTATGTTTTCCAGTCAGTTTTACTTCCTCTTTTTGGGGATTTTTTTTTTTCCATCCTTGTTACCTGTCCGCCTCACCCAGTTTAATTTCACCTGCCTTGTCTTCCACACCTGTTCCCTATCCACCAATTGCCCTCCTGTGTCCGTTAACCACCCACTCCAGTGTACGTGTTTAGACTCCAGCTTCCCTTTGTTCTTCGCCAGATGGTCTTGTTCTCACTGCCAAGTGGTTCGGCATTTTCAAGTCTGGTTTCTTGTTTCTAGTTTTCCCTCCCTGTGTATTTTATTGCCTTGGACTCCTTGCTGTCTTTCATCTATATGTTTAATGGACTTTTGCCTTTTGCCTGTTCCCCATGTGGTTCGTGTGCTTCACTGCTGTATTTTTTTCTTTCTGCCTATCTTCTGACTAATTATTTGGATTCTGGGCTTTTACTAAGCCTCTTTGTGCCTTTGCATTCATTAAACTTGTCAGCTATCTACTCATCAAAATATCCAAGATATTTGTTTCTAGTGAGGGTGGAAACGGTGAAGGTAGGATTTCAGAGACAATACAGTTGTGGGCAGAAGTTTGTATCCCCTCCTCATGGGCATGAATTTCATGGTATTTTGGGGATTTAATTACTTCTTTGAACTTTTCTTTTCCCAGGGTTGAATGATTGTAAAGTAAACATCTTTAATGACTTCAAAAGTTCATGAGTTGGGTGCATTTACTGTGGATTTTCTTTGATCCACACAGAGTATAAAAATATGCATACGGATTAAAGTGTATACATACAGTCACCTAAATATTTTAATAAGTGGAAATGAAGGTTCTGCAGTTGTTGTTTTTTTAACTTGACAAAGCCAAGCTCTATTAAGTTCTTGTTAGTGATTATGATTGACTTCTGGTAGTTTCTCTTTGCCAACATGAAACAAATTTGTTTGACGGCGCTCATTGTCCAAGGAACTCACTGAAGATCTAAGAAGGAGGATTGTAGATTTAAGTTGTGAAGGTCTCTTGGAGTCATTTGTAAATAGCTGCAGATTCCAAGATCATCAGTCCAAGCAATTGTTATATGGATGTGTCACCACCAATTCTGGAAGGAGACCCAAACTGTCACCTCTGATAGGTAACTGATTAGGATGTTCAGGAACCATCAAGGCTCAAGCCTGCCATCAACTGGAAACCTGCTGGAACATCAGCATCACTGTCCACAGTGAAGAGAGTTTCACATCTCCATGGACTGAGAGGCAGGTGACCAAGAAATAAACCCCTGCTTCAGAATGGACACCTTCAAGCTCAACTGAAACTTTCTGCTGCCCACCTGGACAAGCCATATGTCTTCTGGAGCAAGGTTTTATGGTCAGACGAGACAAAGATTGAGCCTTTTGGCCACAATGACAGGAGCAATGTTTGGAAGAGTAAAGGTGAGTCTTTCAAACCGAAAAATACCAGCTTTAAAGCACACTGGTGGTAGCATCATGCTCTGGTGTTAGTTTGCTGCCAATGGTACTGCTCCATTACACAAAGTGGATGGAATTACCAAATTCTTCACTGTCACCTAAAATCAACAGCTAGACGTTTGAAACTTGGACAGGTCTGGGTGTTCCAGCAGGACAACAACCCCCAACATACATTAGAACTGGTATTTCATTGGATAAAGTAAGCTAACATTAAGCTTGTTTTCCAGCTTAAAGGATTTGTTTGACAGCACTTGCTGGATTGACCAACTCTCAGAACAACAGGAAAGTCCAAAGAACTTAGTGAAGATCTAAGAAGACCAGCGGTACTGGTATTCGTGCCGGTCTACTTTGCTTTTGCAACTAGTATTTCTCATGTTAAAAGTTGACAAATTTTAAAGATATTTCTGTCTCTGGTCATCATAACATTGGGTCATTCCATCCCAAATCACTGTGTACTTTGAGCTTCACTAAAAAGTGCGGACACATATAAAGATTGGTGTGAAATTTTAGCTTCACATGAAAAACGTTTCGTCAACTCACTTGCATGTTTTTGTTTTGGGGTTTTTTTGCTGGGGCACTTTAAATCTGAGGCCATGTTTGAACCCACAAAATTGTGGTGTGAAAAAGTGGCCAGGATGTATAATTTGGGACAGATACATATAAAAAAAAAGCCTTAAGTTAAAAGTTTAAATATGACCCATAAGCAAGCACCCATTCATTTTTTTTTTCTTTTTTTTTTTTAAACAATTGTTGCATACAAAGCTCCTGTGCACAGTTCTGTCCAGGAAGAGGTTTCTGTTAAAGAACTTGTCTGCACAGAGCCCTGACCTCAGTCCCACCCAACACCTCTGGGTGGCAGTGAGCCACATCTTATCTGCATCAGTAATGCTCTTGTTGCTGAGTGGAAGCAAATCTCTGCAGGTTTAAGACTGTGTGAAAAGCCTGAAACCAGAAGGATCGAGGTGGTTACTGCAGCTGAGAATATGCAGTGTTTGGGTTTATGCATGCATGCATTGTAATTCTGCTCAAACCTGACAAAACCAGCAGCATGTTAGTACCAATAAAACAACATTTTATGATCAAACAGCCTCCCCTAACAGGACATGATGATTTGCTGCACTTGGACTCCAAACGAGACCCTCCTCGCTGAAGCAGATGGTGCAGTGATGCATTATCAGGCCGCAGTCACGCTGTTTATGTTACATGCTGGAGTCCATTCTTCTCAAAGAAGGGCGTCTGTTACTGCTGCGCCGTTGTGTTGCTCAGATCCAATGCAATGTTGATGGAGTACAATAAATTTGGAGATTTGGAACAGTTTTTCTTTTCAGCCTGATCCCTGTAAGAGTCATATATTATCACTCCTACACGCTGGTGATGCAGGTTCAGAGTACAATGGGACATTTGTAGTCAATTAAGAGTGAGCACCAGTGAGAGCTACAGAGCCAAATGGGCTTAATGTGGATTTAATGCAGCTTGTGGGTGTCTAACTTGAAACCATTGATTTCACAGCTTTCCTTCATATTATTCGACCCCAGGCCAGATGTTTACCTCTCGCCCTGACCCTGTCATTTTGTCTCATCTCTCTTCTCTCATCTAGGAATGTTTTTCGGAAGCTCCTGTCCCATTCAGACCAAGAAAAGGGGGATGTGCTGTCCCTGGAGGAGATTCTAGCTGAGGGTTCAGATCCAGGGGAGAAGAGGTTGGCTCCCCAGGCCAATGGTGGAGGGACCCTGCGAACAGGAAAGGCCAGACTGAGGGCCCTGAGAGAGGCCATGTACCATAGCGCAGAGCACGGCCATGTGGACATCACCATAGACATCCGCAGCTTAGGTCAGATTTACTAATGCATGCTTCACTGGCACAAATGCATCGCTCTCCGCTGCCTCCAGCTGTCATGAAGATGTGCTTGTGCTGTCCTGTCCTGTGCTGTCCTGTGCTCGCGTCCTCAGAAATCCCAACTACTCATCCAACCATGAAACGCTCGCACAAGTAGGACTTTTTATATCCGAGGTGATAATAACTCGGTCGAAGGTGTGAGCACGATGACGGAACTGTGTCCTCGGGCAGTGCTCATTTTGTAAATGTGGCAATCATCAGCTTGCACCCCAGCTCATTGAGCACAAGACCTTATGTGGTCTGCTGATTAGGTTTTGATGAGGATTCATTGATTTTAGTCAGCAAAACAACCTCACAGTCAATTTAGTAGCTGTTCTGTACTGTCAGGTTATCAGGTGATACTTTGCAATTGTTGGTTTTTAAGGATAGATTTAAGAATTTTCAGATGAAAGTAGTAAGCTGTCCAAATGTAAAAACATACCCACTTACCAGCACCATCTAAAAGTCACCAATTAGCACCTTATATGCCATTTGTTAAACCAGTTAAAAAACCAAAGTGTTAAACTACACATGAGATATAAGCTGCTAATTAGCGAGCTTTAGGGGTGTTGGTACACAGCTTCTACAACTGTGGGCACAATGTTTCCAGGATTTAAGCTAATCTGTGAGTGATGAGCTTTTAAAACTTTCTTATCCACATTGGTTTAAAATTTGCAGATGATAGTAACGATTAAGATCATTTTCTGTGGCTGGATTATTTAGCCGGGATACTCTTTTTAAAAAATATTAAAGTGTGGAAAACTGAGAAATTGACATCAAAATTACAAACTGTACATAAAAGATGGACACGAGCTGCTGTTTTGGCCATTGCGCAGAGATGTAATCAAACTCTGGATGCAAACGTCCAGAGTATTTTCTCACATCGTTTATGTTTCATTAAAGCGTGGTTGCGTGGTGAGCGCTATGTTGATAGTTAAAATTTTAGTTTGTGATCCAGTCGTGATCACAACGTCTGTGGTAAAAAAAAAAAATTAGTTCTCCCTTTTTTAAATTTGTCCCCTGTAAAGAAAAACAAAGGTGCAAACTTCAACCTCTCCCATTGTGATCTTGTTTTTTTATGTGATCGGTTCTGTTTGTTTGTCTGTTTGTCTGTTTGTTAGCAGTCCAGCGTCAAGTTTTCAAGATATTGTGTTCAAATTTTGTGTGACGGTGAATAACAATATCAGCTGATTTAATTTAGGTGAAAATTGGGTCAAGGTCACACTAAATGTGAAGATCAGTAAAATCTTTACATAACAAACAATTTTTTATGGATCGTTATAAAACTTCCCAACAATAATGTAGTACCCGGCTGGCTAAGCATTTGACCTTGACCTTTATTGCCAAGGTCGAAGTTAACCTTGAAAAAATTTTCAGAAAACCATACCGAGTAATATCGTATAGAAGGGCATGCCGTACACATTTATTTTTTCAATACGATGCCCTACGATGTCACACACAGCTTTTTTTACACACAGTCCCCCGTTTTCAGAGGCTCAAAAGTGGAGTGTAACTTGCATTAATCTGAAATAAAAGGATTGCTTTTAATAACTGGATGAAAATCCCTTGGCGTTAATGATTGCCTGAAGTCTGTATCCTCCTTTGACATGCTCTGTGTACAGAGGCAGAATTACTTAAATGTCTTCATTGTCCAGGATCTTATGGATGTGACTGTATTTGAGGGGTTAAATCAGCCGGAGAAGCTGAAGAGTCAACTCATGTCATGTGTTGAAGAAGACAAAACTTCACAGAGATCCCTCAAAGTGGAATAATGACATAATTTATACTAAACTTTATGGCTTAATGAGCTAGTTTAAAAACAAAGTTACCCTCACAAAGCATAAAATCCCAATAAAACCCACCTGTATCAGGCTGTAAACGTCAATAATTTGTGCTTTTAGGTTGCACATTTTAACACAGTGGATTAGAGGAAATGTAGTTTTTGCCAATTGGCTTTATTTTTCTGTTGTAAAGGTTCTTGTCTGGACAGTAATTACAACCACTCATGCTGCTTTTCCAGCTTTGCTAGCAGGAGCAATCCTGTCCTGAAACAACACACAGACAGACAGACCTGAACAACTGAGAAGTTGTGCCATATGTTTTAAAATACAACTTTTTGCTGAACAATATTGTAGAAAAGGAGGACGACTTGACACACCGTCCGTGTTTATTTGTCAGTTTTTTATTAGGAGAACACACTGCTGGCAGTTCTGTGAGGTTTGGCACCTACATCCTGTAGCTTTTCAGCTGGTGTACAGCACACACCCCTCCTCCGGCTTCTATCTATCTATCTAGGGAGAGACCTCGTTAGTTAATGCCGCACACCTGTCCCACCAACCTCCTTGGCACTGCCCTTGAGCTCACTGCACCACCGCTCCCCTGCCCCTGAGCAAGGGACCACACCTCTACCAGAAATATAAACCTGCCACCTCCAGACTGGGCTTTTCAGTCCCACCATTTCCCTGTTGACTTTTTTTTTTTTTCAATATTTTAAGTTTTTAAAAAATCTTTTTAAAAATGAGCCATTTTCAAAGCCATAAAACATACATGTATGAAAATACCTGGATGATAAATTTTCCACTCATCTCGTCAGTTAAACTTCATTCACGTCCAACACATTTAACAGAGCATTCTTTAATTACATTCAGGTGCTGCTTTTCTATTCTCACTGAAACCCTTAATCCAAACACCCACCATGCCATCGTCCTCCACCTCCCACAACGCCATCACGTGATGGAAACATGGTCGGTTCTGTTGCCCTTGAAACCGCTCGCTCTCGGATGTTGTGTGTATTCACGCTCCGTGTGCTGGTGTTCCCAGGTGTTCCCTGGACGCTGCACACCTGGCTCGAGTCCCTGCGTACCTGCTTCATCCAGCACCGCCGACCGCTGATCCAGGGCCTGCTCAAAGACTTCTGCTGCATCCAGGAGGAGGAGTACACTGAGGAGCTGATCACGCACGGCCTGCCACTCATGTTCCAGATCCTCCGATCCAGCAAGGTCACTGGAGCTTTCTTTCATATCCACGTAAACAAAACGCTTATTAGAGGAACATCAGACAACGTAAGGCACGCTTTCTGGGAATACAAACCGCCCTGTGCCCATGTGCTGGGTCGACATTAATAACACTCATGTTTGCATAAATTTAGTGCACTTCAAACCATATTATCATACATTTGCATAATTTCTTGTCCCGGATTGCTCATGGAAAAAAACGAGGCCACAAAACTGTAATATGTGTAAAGTTTCTGTCCTCACTGGTGTTTGTGTGTGTCTGCAGAATGAGGTGATAAGTCAGCAGCTGTCAGTCATTTTTACGCAGTGCTACGGGCCCTTCCCCATCCCTAAGCTGACGGAGATCAAGAAGAAGCAGACCTCGCGCTTAGGTAAGAGAGCGAGTTATTAATGCTTAACATTTGCTGTGTGATGAGGATGTGACTGCGGTGAAGATTCTCTCTATTTTTTGTTGTGTTTTGGGGGGGTTAGAGCGAGGAGTTACCTCAAGCTCAGAGAGCGCGCTTTTTCTCCTCGTCACATCTGTAGGTTCCTTTGACATTTGCAGCAGGTGATTAAATAAAGGTTTACAAATGGATTTAATCCTATTTACAGTGCATCCTTCTGTGCTTCAGAAGAAGCCACATATAGACAAAGAAGTATCAGATTAACTCATAATGAAACAAGATCTTCTTGATGTTTTCAAAATATTTTCACAAATAATTTGTTTGTTTTTTGTCTGTTTGTTGGAAAAACACCACTTTGGGGGAAATCTATCTAGAAAATGATTTTATTTGTGTTCTAAGGAGCTGTATGAACATTATCTAGTAGTAGAAATGTATTCAGTATATTTGAAGGTTTCTTAGGCTACGTTCACACTGCAGGTCTTAATGCTCAATTCCGATTTTTTGATCAAATCCGTTTTTTTTTGTCTGCTTGTTCACACTACAAATAAAATGTGACAGCAAACGCGCTCTAGCGTGAACCCTCAAAGCGGCCCGCATGCGCAAAAGAAGACGTCACACACAACGCGCTCTGTTTAGACCCAGAGCAAAAATTATTGTTTGACTGATGGCTGTTAATATAAAGACTTGTTTCAGACTTTACGTTCCCCAATTTTGCTTTAAGTTATAAAGTTATTTTGTTATTTACATATGGCCTAATGATGATCCTTATTGCTGTTTTAGAGAGGAGCGGTGCTTCAAAGGATAGTTGCAGATTTCTGTCAGAATCTGCAGATTATACAGTACGAATAAAATGTTCACGTTTCTCCAACGTTGTCTTCCCAACAGTTTCACTGACATCTATACTGGATGGCCAGGAAGCGTTCGCGATATCTTCTCCGGAGCTGATAACTGGCGTCTGTCTTGTGTCAGTGACGTAAAAAACGGATTTAATGCGACATGACCGTTCACACAGCAGTCGCTTTCTAAAACATCAGATATGTATCGGATTCAGTACCACATACGAAAGTGACCCAGGTCGGATTTGAAAATATCGGATTTGTGCCGTTCACACTGTCATACCATGATCGGATATGGGTCGCATAGGGTCAAAAAAATCGGATTTGATGCGCTTTCGCCTGCAGTGTGAACATAGCCTTAGTTTCCTCAAAGGAAGCTTTGGGAGATTAAATAAAACCTTGAATTTCACATGCAAAGGTCTTTAATGTTTGCTCTTCTTAAAAAGGTTTTTGTGTCCGGCTGCAGAGACAAAGTGAAAGTGAATTGCGTGTGTGGTATTCAGTCCTACTTGTGGTGCTTGAGTCATCACCTGTCACTACTGCAGCTGATTGTCAATATTTGTTCAAAGTAAAATTACAGTAAAGTCCATAATTTTGTTGTGCAAAGATACAATTTTAGTTATTTTGCTTTTGTATGTCAAAAAAGTGTAAAATCGAACAATCGAGATGTGAGTGAAGTGCAGGATTACAGCCATTTTTACTAGATTAATTGGACACTTAGGCCTCACCTCAATGCACCACCTCAGTGAATGGAAATACAAGGTGCAAACTGCTGTTTACCGAAAATGAATTTATCTCAGTTTCTCAAGGTAAAGAAATATAAATTCTTCAATAGCTAAGTCAGTCACCTGATCTCAGTCCATTACATCGTACTTTCCAGTTAGTGATGTAAACACTGAATGCAGAGAGACCCACAAACAAAGACTGACTATAACTGTGGCAGTGAATCCTAAACAGTTAATGAGACACTTTTTGTTAAAACCTTTGAATTACATCTGAGTGTGCGCTTCAATCGCATCTTGATTGTTTGATTTTAAACCCCACTGTTGTGGAGTACAGAGGCAAAATTACAAAAGATTGTGTCACTGCCCAACAAATTATGGACCTAAATGTAATTAGTTTTAATCCAAGTTGCATTTCATTTTTTGGCACAAACTCATTGAACTACTGTGGTCAAATAAGGATAGTTTTGAATCACAGTAATTCATATTTAGCGGCTTGGCTCTGTTCTGGGACGTCGCCGCCTTTCTGTGTGCGTTCACAGCAAAATATTGGGAGAGCAGACACACAAAACATACATCGAACATCAGTGATAACAAAACGTGACAGTGAATATGTCAGAAAAAAAGGAGAAGATGAGGATGTGAAGCAACATTAGGCAGGCTTAAATAATCCATTAATGGATAGTGTCCTGCGGCATTACGGAGCTCCTGGATAGTCTGAGGTGCAACTTGCCAGCGTGAGATGGATGAAACATAATGTCTCAGAGGTAATCTATCGTTAGGTCAGGCAGATGTGGGGGCCAATCAATCGTATCAGTTCCTTCATTCTCCAGGAACTGCCTGCATACTATCGCTACACGAGGCCGGGCATTGCCGTGCACCAGCATAGAGTCTGAAAGGGAGTCCAAGGATTTCATCCTGATACCTGATGGCACTCAGGGTGCCGTTGCCTGGCCTGAAGAGGTCTGTGTGTCCCACAGTGGATATGCCTCCCCAGACCATCACTACCCACCACCAAACCGGTCACGCTGAACGATGTTACAAACAGCATAATGCTCTCTGCATCTTCTCCAAACCCTTTCATGTTTGTCACATGTGCTCAGGGTGAACCTGCTTTCATCTGTGAAAAGCTACAGTGCCAGTGGTGGACTGGTATTCTATTTTAAATGCCAATTGGGCTCACTGGTGCTGGGCAGTGAGCACCGGAATATCAGGCTACCCTCATGAGTTGTTTCCGATTGTTTCATCAGAGACATTCACACCAGTGCTGAAGGTCACCCTGTTCCTCCTTGCACAAAGGAGCAGATAGTTGTCTTATCGATGTTTAAGGACCTCTCCTCGAGCAACTGCATGTCTCCTAGAATCTCCTCCGTGCTCATGAGACTGTGCCGGGAGACACAGCAAACCTTCTGGCCATGGCACGAATTGATGTGCCATCCTGGAGTTGTTCTGTAGCCTCTGTAGGGTCCAGGTATCACCTCAGGCTTCTAGTAGTGACACTGACCCTAGCCAAAAACTAGTGAAAAAATAGACGGGGGGTTGTCTCGTTTTTGCCCCTCTAGGGCTCCTCTTCCTAATTTGATTTACCCCAAAGCAGCTGAAAGTGATCGACAACCCCCTCTGCGAGGTACCGGACCAGATCAATATCCCACGAGTCTGACTGACTTGATGGTACACTCTTATTAAAATGTGTTTTCATTTTTGTTTTTGTTTTTTATTTAAAGTCATTAAAGATGTATGCTGTACAATTATTTCACCCTGGAAAAAGAAAATATTAAGTTCAAAGAACTAATTAAAACCCCTGAATTACCGTGATGTGCATGCCCATAAGGAGGTGCATGTAAACTTCCAAAACTGTAAAGTGAGTTTCATTTTAAAAGTAATCTGATATTTTTTTTATTTTATTTCGACGTGCAGTATTTTCTGGGTCATTCTTACTATTCGGTGCCATTTGAGTCCTAATGACATAATATGGTATATTTAGTGTAAAACTTGTCTAATGCTTATTTCTAAACCATTTTCTTGTATGTTTAACCCCCCTCTACCATAGAACACATTGATATATACACAGGATAAATACATTAAAAGTAAATTACTTTTATTTTAGCACAAGTCACTAAAGTACTATGTCCCCAGTCATGCTTGCTCGACTTCAGTTACAAATATAACTTAAAAAAAAAAATCTAGATTTTTCATCATTTCTGGATTGGCTTATTTCTAATGTTCCTCATCAAATGTTCTTTTTTATTATTAATGCATGTTTAATACTTAAAATCTTTAAAAAAAATGTTGTGTCCCTGAATCAACTGTCACCCCTGTTACTCTGATAAGAATTCCATAGAACACATCACCTGATTATTCTTTTAGTCACATGACACTCCCGGATGTAACATATTTTGGAGGGAAAACTTTCAAGAAGAAGACGAGTAAGTACCACTCTTTAATCAACCCTTTTTTCAATGTTTTAGCAAGATTTTGTAATGTGGCAAAGCATAACACGTCCAACCTGTTACGCTTATTAATAGTGGAAACAATTTTTTTTTTGTCATTTTTATAATATGGCTAATAAACATGTTAAAAATGGTTCTTAGTGGTCACCATGTACTAGCTTGTTGTTCATCATACTAGTAGTAATGGCTAAGTTTAGCATAAAATCTCCCCCTTGTTACCGTCACCCCTGTTATTGCTATGCACTGTAACAGGGGGGACACATGGTAACAGGGGGGACGTAAGATGATAGAAGTTTAGTGTTTAGGGTTATTTATAAAAGTGTGTATTGGTAATTATTATTAACCTGTATATATATACTTTTAGAAGATTTTGAATAGTATACATTTTTCAGGGAATGGCACCAATGTCTGCTGCGGAGAAGCAGCGGCGCTACCGAGCACGTCGTGATGCTGACCCTGAGAGAAGACAGATATATCTCAAAAGAGAAGTGGAGAAAGGACAGAGAGGAAGGGGAAAAAAAGAAAGTGGCAGATCTCAGTGAACGACAGAAGAGAGCACAGAGAAAGCAGTGGCGAGAAAGGAAAAGAAAGCAGAGGGTCAAAGGAACCATGAAAATCCACCAAGTACTCAGTTTCTCTCCAGGAACAATAAAATACAGGGACATAACCTGCCTTTGCCAGGCAGACAAAGGTGTACTGGACTGTGAATGCTATGGCCTGAAGGAGATAAGCCTTAGTCAAGAGGCAAGTCCACATTGCACTGAGGGACCAACCCGGCCTGAGAACATCACAAAAGATCATATTGGTCAGTGGTGCATTATCAACTACGATGGTGAACCCTACCCAGGAATCATTCTGGAGGTTGAAGAGGATGTTAAAGTGAAATGCATGCACAAGAACGGGACCAACAAGTTCCACTGGCCAAGTCCACGTGAGGACATAACCTGGTATAGGGATGACCAGGTTGTGTGTCTGATGAAAGAACCAACACCTTTGAATAAGAGGTCAGTTCAGCTGGAGAGGAAAGTGTGGGATTTCCTTGAAAAAAACTGGAGTTGCTGGTCTGTTGCATAGGTAAAATGTGTGAGAAAAATGTTCATTATGTTGGGTGTACAGTGAAAATTTGCTTGTTTAATGTGGACATGTATCTACCTGTGTTGGTTGGACGGGCATGGTGAAGGTGTTCAAAGTTTCTTTAAGGTGGTATTTTTTGTCACTGATGTTATGTCCACCCTGTTACCTCCTGTCCACCCTGTTTCTCCTCTGTCCACCCTGTTACCTGTGTGTTTCTTTTGTTAATTAAATCAAATCAACAAACATAATGCATGTCTCTTTGGTTATTGGGAGGGAATGAATCAGCAAAATTAAGTTACTTAAAAATGGAGCCAATTTTTTTTTATATTCCCTTTGAATCTAAAAACAATCTTTTGAAATTACACTGTCTTAAAACTGAACCTGTCTTCTTTCAATATAATGCTTGTTTAAAATACTTCCTTGAAATTTCCTTGCAGATTTTAAAAAGGGACATTGTAGCTTTTAGAAAATGTAAATATTACTATAACTGTGTATTCAAAACAGTTATTAATAGAAAATTGAATGTCCTGTAACAGGGTGGACATTTGGCACGTCATGGGTAAAGACTTTGATTTAAAAAAATATTATAATATAATATCCTTAGCTGGACCAATACATTTTTCTTATAGGTTGAAAATCCCTCTTTTAGATGAAATGTTAAAATAATTCAAAATTTTGTATTTTTTGATGAAGAGTGATCACACTGAAATGGCACCGAATAGTAGGAATGACCCTTCTCTATGTGCAGATAAAATGGGTCCACTTGTCTGTAATGAACCAAATCGTCCATTAACACCTCAAACTTTATTTTAGACATTTCTTTGAGAGAAACGAGGAAGAAGAGAAACATTCAGTGACGGCGCTGCAGCGCCACCTGCTGATCATTTACTGGCAGGGTTTAAATAAAGTGCTTTAAATCACTTGATTTGTGTGCAGTGAATGAAATGCACTCGAGGATGCAAACACCGGATATCAAATGCAAATCCCCTGCCGTTTAGGAATGCTAACGCGATTTGATAATTCAGCACTGATAGGCGCGTGATGAATCAGCCTTGCGGTAATTAATGGCCACATTAGCTTAATCTTCTGCTGTTTGCTGCTCTGCATGCATTGTGTGGGAGACGTGAATAAATCTCTCTTTTTTTTTTCTTTTGTTTTTTTTAGACCCCCACTTCCTGAACAACAAGGAGATGTCTGATGTTACCTTCCTGGTGGAGGGGAAACCATTTTATGCACATAAAGTTTTGCTGTTTACAGCTTCACCCAGGTAACCTGAAACTTTGCTCCTATTTTATTTTGTAAAACAAAAGCGCACCGATGGGAAAAATAATGTAGAATTTATCTGTTTTTCGTTGTTGTTGTTGTTTTTAGGTTCAAGTCGCTGCTGCAAAACCGACCAGCAGCAGAAAACACCTGCATTGAGATCAGCCATGTCAAGTACAATATTTTCCATGTAAGATGTTTATTTCAGTTCAATTTAATTCCGTTTTATTTTTACAGCACCAAATCACAACAACAGTTGCCTCAAGTCACTTTATATTGTACGGTAGAATGTATGTGGGAAGGAAAAACTACCTCTTAACGGAAATGAAACCTCCAGCAGATCCAGGCTCAGGGAGAAGGCAGCCGTCTGCCGTTCTTCTCTGGGGTGAGAGAAGAAAGATTTCAGTGCATACAAAACCTATTCCCACTCTCAACCAGACCCACAACACTCATCGTCCCCTATGAGTATAAGAACAGGCTCCACGTTTGATTGTTTTATTCTGACGGAATGGTGTTAGGTACATAGTTAAACAATCGAGATTAAGAAATCCATTTAATTCTCAAACACAGAAAGTATATAACTCCAACTTTACCGTATGAAGCTTAAGGCTGACCCAATTTGTGCACATCTGTGGGAATGGCATGAATCTTTTTGGAAAAGGGTTAAATGAAGTCTGTCAGCAGTATTGCACATTTCTGATTTTAAATGATTCGCATTAGCTGTAAACCCAGAGCCCAGAAACGTGAGCTTGAACCGGCTTGGCGGCTGCTAAAATGTTGGAAATGTTCCTGCTCGCTTTCTGGATGTTCTTTATCTTTTAGCTTTCCACTGGGTGTATCCATGAGGCTACAGAAGACACAATTAAACTGCGGCCCCAGAGCTTCCCCCTCCCATTTCTTTCCCCTTGTCTCTTTCAATTTCTCTCCAGTCCTGCTGGGGACTTGTTTATCTCTGGTCTGCTCTTTATTTTTACTGATTGAATGCTTGTTCCTTTTTAAATGGCGATAAAAAGAAAACATGAGAGTAAATATCACTGGAAGGTATTTGATAGCAGTGAAAATATGTAAATGCTTAAATTTACATATGTAATTCAAATCTGGATTACTTTCCAGGTGACAGAATGGAGCCAAAAAAGAGGCACAAAAAAAGCAACAGAAAAAAGGGTCCCTCTTGTACTCTTCATCAGCTTCATAACCTGAAGCCTGTACTGTTCTCTGTTACAGTTGGTGATGCAGTATTTGTACTGTGGAGGCACCGAGTCCCTGCACATACGCAACACTGAAGTAATGGAGGTAAGAAAGACTTAACCAAAGCCTGTGGAGTGACAGCATGAGTATTAACATTTCTAATCCCGAGTCCTGTGCCTCATTCTGTGTGGCTGTACTGTTCCCTGTAGCTCCTGTCTGCAGCCAAATTCTTCCAACTAGAGGCCCTTCAGAGACACTGTGAGATCATCTGCTCCAAGAACATCACCACCGAAACCTGTGTGGACCTCTACAAACACGCTAAGGTGGGAGGTTTACGGTCTCTAGCAGCTGATTTACATACTGGGAGGGGTTTGTGTAATGAATTTTTACATAAGGTGCAAACATGCCATTAATTAACAATTGCAGACTGGCAATACAACCACCACACACACTATTTTTCAAGCTGCTCTCATATTTTTGTATTAGCAGTGACTCAAATGACAAATGGAACAAAGTGGAACAAAAACTTTATGCATGGGCTGACACACCAGACACGATCAAGACGTTCAGTTGAGCCGCAGTCATGCTAGGCTCAACTGAGAATAGGGAATAATAATAATGCTTTGGTGCATGGAAGACACAGACTTGTCTGCAAACACTTGCCAACTACTTGCAGAGCAGTAGTGAAACTGTGGAAAGTGCAATGCGTACCAGAAAAGCATACCCACTTGTCTTCAAAGGAAAAGTTGCAATTTTTAAATGTATTGATTGCAGTAGTGAGACGTAGCATTTCAGACTTTACTACCACTTGGTGGTAGTAGAAGTAGTTTGCCACTGTTTGCAGACACGTTGGCATCATCCATGGAAACAACAGGGAACCAAGGTAACCGGCAGGTAATCAACACAATCACAAGAAGGTAACAGATTTAATCTGTGAGCAATCACTGACCAACCGAACAGGAAATACATGTTTTTTCCTCAGCAATCAGAGGTTGCCAGGCGGTCTCCAGCTAATCTCCAGGACTCTGTGATGAAGCCTAGATGGCAGTGTGATTAAACCATTAATAACGTATACGTTTGTAAAACGTAAAATTTGCTATAACAGCATTAAAACATGGGAGTCAATGGCAACTGACTGACTTTTAAGGGAACCTCACATGGACATTAAAGAAATGGCCCTTATATACACTGGCTTTATTTTCCAGTCTCAGGGTTTGTCTTGCTTATATTGTGTTAATGTTGCTCAGTTTGTTAACATTTGCTGTATATTTTTTATTAAGTTACATTGCAGAAAAGGTGCATTGACAAATTAACTTGTAAAACAGGATAATAGTTTTATTTTAAAGTGAATACCTAATTAGAAGCTGTGTTGCTTTTAGCTCAGAAGCTAAAAGTGGTAGTACAGAGTACCGGTTTTACAGTTTTGTGAAGTTGGTGTTTGTGGGGTTTCTACAACTTTCCAAGTGGGGAAATTCGAGCTGAAAATTCCACCTTTATTTCCATCTTCCCGCCTGAGTACTGGAATAAAAATACCCTGTTAGTTGTTCAAAGTAAACTAATTAAAGATATTTAAAGAAAGTGCTAGATTGACAGATTAATAGCTGCTATTGTAAGGTTCAAACACTGGGATAATAATGATGACTGTTCTTAAAAAGCAATTACCAATTTTGGGCTGGAATATGACTGGAATATTGGCAAAATTATATATAATCAGAATTTGAAAGCTGCTAATGTCACACATTCCTTTCATCTTTCATTTTCATTGTAGTTCCTTGGTGCCACGGAGCTGACGGCTTTCATCGAGGGCTACTTCCTGAAGAACATGGTGCTGCTGATCGAACTCGATGGCTTCAAGCAGCTCCTGTACGAACCTTCCCCCGCCGAGAGCCCCGTGTCCAGCCCCGGCATCTGCTCCGACATCCTCCACGACCTGGAGAAGACTCTGGCCGCACGCATCCACTCCATCCACCTCTCCACCTCCAAGGGCTCCGTGGTGTGACGTCATCCTCACCGGAGCCCTTCGATCCAACCACAGCATCCATGTAATGCCACTTTTAGCATCCAGCGTCCCGCTTTACTTCCCCGTTTTCCCCTGACCAAGCACCCACCCTGCTGATGAAGAGGAGCTGTCGGATGTTTTTAAGTCAGGAATTCCCTTTAATTCTGCCTGTTGCAGCTCAATGGGGGTTCATGTTGCGACTTCCTGACCTTGAACTCTTTTGCCCTGTGGCTCCCATCGGTCACTCCACACCCTGAAGAGTAATAAAAACCTACAAGAAAAAACAAAAAAAACAGAACTGCCTTGACCCAACAGTATCATTTAGCTCTAACCATGATTCTAAAAAATTTCTATTGTATTTCATATAGGATACGTGCATGAAATACATAGGCTACTGTACACTGTTTTTCACTCAAAAAGGTAGAGTAGAATTTTAACTCAATAAATGCAGCTTCGTTATCATCTGCGAAATGAGACTGTGGTTTACAAACAATAATACTTTATGGAAGTGGATGCCATTACACATGCCAAAATCTAGATATAACCCTTCTATACAACCAATAAAAGTGATTAGTAGCAAAGCCAGCAGGCGGACTTTTAGGTGGCTCTTATTTACATCTCATTCTGTCTCTTCTATGTTGGATTCACTGTGTTATATCTACTGTGTGCAGAGGCCAAACTGATCACAGGAACTTCCACCGTGGCTGACACTGCGGCCGGCACTCATTCGACTAAAGACGGCCCACTCAGTGAAATCTATGCTGACTTATGCTTGAAACATGGATGCCCAACTGGGAAATTAACTTGCGATAACGCCCACGGACGACTCTTTTTAAAAAAAAAAAAATTATTGTTACTATTATTGGTATTTTTTTTTGCATGACATCTTGTCAACTGAGCTGACCCCTGGTGTTGCTTTTTATGCAGATATTACTTCACGGACCACTTTCGCAAGGGGAAGTAAGGGGAAAACGCTGCTTGTTAACTTTGTATCCACTGCAAAACTGATCAAAAGCGGGATTTGGAGAGGGGGGGTTTCAATTGGCAGGGACTTTCTCTTTAAAGATGCTTAAAGTAAGCATGTTAATACATTCTGAAAGTCATAGTGTTAGTTTTTTTGTTATTGTTTTTTTTGTTTTGTTTTTTGTAAGCTGATGTACAGTATCCCCACCTCCCCTACACACACCCGCTTGGCTGCTGACACCAGTCTCATTGAATGTGCTCCCTGCTGTGCGTCTTGTTTATGCAAAGTTGCATGTTTACTCTGTTCGTATGACTCCTCTGTTTTTGCTTTAGGTGTGCTTTCTGTGTAGACTGAGTAGGCTGAGTGAGGTGTTGAAGAGGTTTTGCCTCAAATTACTTGAGCTCTTTCAGATAATATTCTAAGCCATCGGGGTAGACCATGAGATGCATGTTAAAGTCACTCTTTGTTTAAGGCTTCACCCCCACATGAATTCTTCGAAGGAGAGGCTGAATCCTGCACAGAGCACTGAGTTTATTAGAGGCACAATTACCCTATTTATACCAGCCATCTGTATCTGGACACGTTCTCTCAATGCATATCTGATTTATGGGTCTTTACATTTACAACCGGTATAAAAATGCATCCTCGGTCTCTCCACTCTGCTTGTAATCAGTATGGAAATTAGTTGGACTTGTCAAAAAACATGGCACGTCCCACGTCAGGGTTCTGTTTATTTGACTGAGCTGCTCCATGAAGCAGCTCGGTAAAATAAGACCTCCAAATGTTGTGTGGTTTGGACATATGTTAATTGCAAGTCTAAATGGGGTAAATTTAGACGATGTTATTTGACTTACACAGCCACTTTATCCAGTTCAACTGCTCGTTAAATGTCTGATGAGTCTCGATTTCTGCTGCAACATTCAGGCGAAAGGGTCAGAATTTGGAGTAAACAACAGCACCTTGTTGAATCTGTGAAAGCAGGTGTTCACCCCGATATTAGAAAGGTGTATGGCTGGTGAGGGTAAATCTGTGAGTGCTGAGGTGTAAAATTAGCTTCAAATAAATTTAGTAAATCCAAACTAAAATAGTAGATTCCATAAAACAACCTGATGCATCTGATGTGTGAAGTTGCTCAAACTAAAAGAAAATGAAACAAGCACTTTTAGAGTTACAGCAGTGATCCAGAAGGATGGCAGCATAAACCTCATAAATTTCATGATCAGAGCACCCACTCAAGAATTTGTGTGGGCAGTCCTGTGGAAGATACTCAGACTTCTGCAGTCGCTATGCACACATCCTCCAAGTAGGCACGTGGGATATCTTTCCACAGCTTTCAATGTGCGTTCATAATTATGGACACCAACTGCTTTGTATTTTCCTCTCCTTCCTTTCTGGAAATTAGTTTAAAAAGCAAATGAAAGTGACACATCTTTGAAATACTAAACAATTGTTTTAATTTAGTTTAATTTAATCATCATGATAGATTTAAAAACTGTGTGAAGAAAAAACAAGCCTATATATTAAAAAAAAAAAACGGGAGATGATAACTATGACTACCAAGAAAAATGAGCGCAGTGTGCAGATGAAAGCGGTTAAAAGCTCAATTTAAGGTGAGGAGGAAAATAAACTTTCCCGTTCTGATATGTTTTAAACAAACAGTAACTCCGAAATTAAATTTGTTTATTATTTTTCTCAGAGATTAATCAAAACATTTTTTAAAAAAAGTTGCCGCTGCCGTTTTATTTCGCATGAATGTCAACTTCGGTTCAGGAAAGCGCCAAATTTTTAGATTAAAAACAGAAGTTCAACCAAATCTGAGGACAGTTTAACTGGAAAACAAGTACGCATATCTACCAATTTTTATCAATACCCAAAAAATGTTCAAAAGGTCAGAAGATGGTTTGGGGGTTGGAGGACTTGGTTGACTGGTGGTTTTTATGTAAAAGTGAATTTTCTTAATTCGCATCCAAAAAAGTGGGAATTTAAACTCAGTGCTCAAAGTGTGCAATAATTCAACCTTTTTATCCCTGTGATTGCATCAAATAACGCGTCTCACCCCTTAAAGGACCAAATGTAAACAACTGTCAGCTCTGCTGCTCAAAAGAACGTTTTAATCGAACCCATCCGATGTAACCGGTTCCTCTCTCCCTCTAAGGAAATCGCACACCACACAGTGTATTTCATGAATGTAACAGTGCAGCAAACGTGCAAAGTTTTCCAATCCAGCGAGAAACCAAAAAGAAAAGGAAACCAGATGCTTCACTTTGGCTAAACAATGCAAACATCGTTCAAGTGTCCTCATACTCTGTGGTGGTTGTTCCTCCTGTAATCGGAAGGTATCATTTAAAAAACTGTAGCACGTTCCAAAAATAATGATATTATTTGTTTTGGTTCCTGCAAATCATTTTAAGAGAGAGAGATTTGGGCATATACGCACACACACATTGACACAAAGCTGTAAATAGCTACAGAAAAGAAAGTACAGATGTTATCCTACAGCTTTATTTTCTTACCTACATACACGGCATGATATATTTTATTTTACATTCCGCTATTTTGTTTTACAAAAGGGAAAAGAATATATAGAGATATATAAATATAAACTTTAAAGTTTTAAAAATTAAGCAATATTTCCATTAAATTGTATTACTTTCAGTGGTATGATGTGCAATATGCCAC
This sequence comes from Aulonocara sp. 'chitande type north' Nkhata Bay, assembly GCF_057382095.1. NCBI lineage: Eukaryota > Metazoa > Chordata > Actinopteri > Cichliformes > Cichlidae > Aulonocara > Aulonocara sp. 'chitande type north' Nkhata Bay. The sequence continues at coordinate 25,269,066 of NC_141360.1, read as the reverse complement.
AGGAGATGGAGTATAATGAGCTGAAAGACGATTATATACGAGTGACTGAGACTGAAACAGAAGGTTGAATATATATGAATATTATTTCTGTCTCTTTTGTGACGCCCCTTCATGTACTGTTTTGCCACCGTGGTGTTCATTTTTACCGTGAACCCTTTGAGGAAGCTGACAGTCACGATGTCGACTCACCACACTCGCTTCTTAAATGTGAAACGTAACTTTAAAAGATGCAAGCCGTTTTTGTCTCCGCAGAGGTGAAAAGGTTCACAATGATGTCAAGCACTTTCTGTGCCAGTGTTACTGTAGCCTCTCTCTCTCTCTCAATCGAAAAGCATTAGTATTTCAACTGTGAGCTTAAGTTTCAGTCTTATTGTGATTTTTTTTTTTTTCAAAGAAACATATATGGCTTTGACATTAGAATAGAGAGGAAAAAACAATCCTTTTTTTAAATCTGTCTTAATGTTACGCCATTAGCAAAAGACTAACTTTAGCCCCTGTACTGGCGCTTTTGATTCCAAACTGGGTCCAAGCTTTAGAGTAAGTGTCGGTTCGCATGGCTCTTCTTGTTTAATGTTGTTGAGAATGTGCTCTATACACCAGCTTCGTCCACCGAGACCCTCCCCTTTATTTGCCTGCATACTTGTTCCTAATAAACGACACTTCTCCTAGATGCAGTGAAAACGTGCATGGGATATTCACTAGATTTCACACCCAACCGAGGGGGAGGGATGAACTTTTGCATTTTTTTTTCTTTTCCTTTGATGAGAACATGTATATTGTACAAAATATATATATATATGAAATATAAATTATACATGGTGTGAGGAGCAGGGATGTGGTGGAGTATAACAACAAAAAGGAATGTTACACTCGTGCTACAGTTTCTGTCGTTCCATGACATGCTTTTGTGGACAGCTAATAAAAGACCACAGGTTAAATCATATTAAAGGTCTCTGATTTTATTTCGCTTCGTCTCTGGAATGTTTTTCTCCATGATGGTGCGTTTATTCACGAAAAATAGAACAAGCCGAGATTTCCCCATCTTTCAGCTGCTTATATTTTATTTGGACAGAACTTTTTTTTTGTAGTTTTGCTATGGGCTCAAATTGTGGTCGTAAATCAGTTTTGTATGTGTAAAAAGAATTTGTGTGTGCGTAAAAAGATTTGTGTGTGGACTTAGCCAAAAAAAATACCTGTGAAACTCTGCACTCAAGTTTCAAGTTACAAGTACGAATTTTGACCCAGTTTTTCTTTCTTTCATCTGATTGGCCAATGTCATGTCAATCACAAATTTAACTATCCAATCAGAGAACAAGTGGGTTTGGCTATTGGAGGGGTGCTTTATGGAGTTTCAGATCCTTCGGTTGGCTTAGGTGCAGGGCCACGTTTCACACTACTAGGCTAAACCCCAAATTACTAGACAACATAAGCAATTTTCTCATTCAAAAACAAAGAAGAGATGGTAAAATTCAAGTTTTTTTTATTGCAGAAAGATTTGCAAGCTGAAAATGTTCACTGGTTTTAGATACACACGTCTTAGAGATCAATGATATGTTCTTCAGAACATCAGAATGAATGGAAAGCAACAAAAGCACCAACGTTTAAACCGGTCAGAGTGTTTTTGGTGAACCATCTCATTAAGAGAGATTTGGATTTCTACTGAAACTCTATTCTCACTTCCTCTGTGAAAGATGACTCCACTTTAAATTCGTGAGTGAGCGAGTGTTCACAAAGGGATTTTTTTTGGAGGAACGCTAACCCACACTCCTCGCATACGTAGCTCTTTGGCTTCCCGGCGTGAGTCCGCCTGTGTTTCTTCATGTGGTAAGACAACCTGAAACCTTTGTCACATATGTCACATTTAAATGGCTTCTCTCCCGTGTGGATCCGCATGTGCGACTTCAAATAGCCCGACTGGATGAAGGCTTTGCCGCACACTTCGCACTTGTATGGCCGCTCCCCGGTGTGGTACCTGTTGTGGAGCCTGAGCTCGTTGGCGGTCAGGAAGGTCTTCCCGCACACGGTGCACTGGTGCGGCCTCTCTCCTGTGTGGATGAGCTCGTGCCTCTTCAGTGACGTCTCCTTCATGAACTGCTTGCCGCAGCTGTTGCAGGGATACCGGACCCCGATGTGGACTTGCTCCACATGGTTTGTGAGCTGCAGCTTGGTACGATACGCCATGTTGCACTGTGTGCAGGCCCACGGCCTCTCCTCCGAGTGCGTTCCCATGTGGACCGTGAGCTCCGAGGCCGAGCGGTAGCACTTCCCGCACTGCCAGCAGAGGAAGGGTTTCTCCCCAGTGTGTTTCCGCTGATGCACCGTCAGACAGTTGGAGGACCTGAACTTCTCCGGGCACAAGTTACAAACATAAGGGAACTCTCCTTTATGGATTCTCTGATGAATGGCGAGGTAGGACAGCTGGATGAAGCTTTTGTCACACTGCGGGCAGGGATACGGCCCGGAGAAGTTGTGCTGTTTCTCGTAGTGTTCCCTCAAGCGTCTCAGTAAAGTGAAAGTCTTGTCGCACATTGTGCACTGCATAGGTCTGTGCATTAGCTTGTGCCTCTCAAAGGCAGCCTCGTTTGCCAGGATCTTCCCACACTCTTTGCAGTACAGGGGGTCGTGGATCCTCTGGTGCACTTTGAGCATGGTCATGCTCTTGAACTCTTTCCCGCAGTCGTCACATTTCATAATATCCCTCATTTCCAGCTTGCAAACGTTCTCCTGGTGGTCCTTCAAAGCGGACAGGTATTCGAAGTGCTTGCCACAGTTGGAACACCACACTGGGATCTTCAGAGGGGCCCCTTGCTGGAGGTCAGCGCTGCTCGCGTCGCTTTGGCTCGGCCCCGCCCTATGCTCCTTCTTCCACAAGAATCGACTGGTTTTCTTGTGACAGATGGCGTAAATCTGGTGTCTCTTGAGGCCGTGCATGTGTTTGAAGCGCTTCTTGCAGTGGACGCAGTGATACGGCCGATCGTCCGTGTGACACTGTATGTGTCTGTTCAGGGTTTTGACGCTGTCAAACGCTCGAGAGCACACCGGGCATACTTTCAGGCCTTTTTTGGCCACTTTTCGCACAGGCACAGCGGGGGGCTCCTCACATGTGTCTGCAGGAGTGTCCAGATTACTTTCCTGCTTATCAGCGTCTCCAGTCTCCACGCAGTTCTGCGTAAAAGTTTCGGCTTCAGCCAAAATCTGCTCCACCGTCTTGGTCTGCTCCTCTCTGATGCCCTCATGACCGTGAATAATCTGATGCTTCTTTAACGTGTCTTTGTACTTGAAGCCTTTCTCACATGTGACGCAAATAAAGGGACGCTCTTCGGAGTGAGATCGTAAATGCTTTGCAATGTCTGCAGTGCAGGGGAGGATCCTGCTGCAGATGGGACAGACTTTACCCTCCATCGACACCTCCGAAGCTGGCTGCGTATTTGAGCGCTGAGCCTCTTTCCTCCTTACCTTCTTCTGCTCTCTGCTTTTACAGATCTCCTTCTGGTGTCTCTTTAAAACATAAGGATTCTTGAATTTCTTCTCACAGAAAGAGCACTTGTATGGGCGATCCTCTGAGTGAGACTTCATGTGCCGCTCCATGTCCACTCGGCGAGCAAAATACTTCCCACAAAAAGAGCAGTTTCTGTCTTCTGACATCTCTGAGGTGCTTGGATCCCCTGAGTCTTCCTCTTTACCGCTGTTGTACATCTCCCCCCTTTCGTGGACGCGCATGGTGTGTCTGTTCATGTCGTAATGGTCCCTGAATCGTTTGTCGCAGCTGGTGCACTTGTACTTAAGGTCCCGGTTTGCATCGTGAATCTCCTGGTGCCGTCTCATGGCCGCCGCCCGCAGGAAAGTCTTATTGCACACAGGACATGTTTTATTGTTAGGGTATTTTTTCCTTTGTCTCTTAGCCGTCGCTGAGTCTTGATCCTCTTTTAAGGCTCTTCTCTTCAACTCAAGTCTTTTGCTTTGTTTAAGTGGTTGAAAAGCGGCCGGCTTTAAGGCATCGCCTGCTTCCTCTTGCGTTCCGTCTTCTTCCGTTTCCTCCTCATTTATTACATTTTCTTCTTGGTCATCGACCAAACTGGGCGCCTGTTCGATCTGGATGTAGTCCAGCAGCGTCACAGTTTCACCCTCCACCTGGACGGTCATGCAGCTTTCCAGCTGCTCTGGTGCGTGCTGTAACTGTATTTGGTCTGGATCGATCACAACCTTCTCCAGCTGAGGAAGGGACAGCGAGGACAGGATGCAATTCCCAAATGAAGATGGAATGGCCTGAGTTTCATCTGAAGGAGAAAGAAGAATGCATTAGTTTTGTTAGAGTGTCAAAGCTCAAAGAAAAAGCAAAAGTGTGTTCGTGGTAGTGTTGTGCATAATATCAGTTTGCTGGTAAAAGGTTCCTGCAGCCTGAGTGGCCTACATGTACCATTCCATGCTCCTAGCAGTGGCAAGGACACAAACAAACACCAAAACTAGAAAAAAAATAGAGTGACCACCAAGTGCTAAACCAGTCCCTCTTGGGGGTTGTGAATTGGTGTTATTCTGTGTTAGTCCAAATATTCCTGTAATGTTGTGAGTAGTGTGCTTGTGATATTATAAAAATCCCATGAAGGGACCACAACTCGCCCATCTTGGACTTCAGGAAGCTTCTGTAGTCCTCATTTGCTCTGCAGTCATAAAGCAGCTCTTCACCTGCTGGATGTTCTGGTTAGAGCTGCCCTCTAGCTGCCCAAAAATGAACTACCATTGCCTGCTGGAGTCCAAGATGGTGGAGTTGAATGCTGTTTGACCACACGAGGAGAAACTATGTGGGCCACCACAGCACTGAAATGGTTCACCAACCAGTGCAAAAATGTGAATTAAGAAGACCTCAAGCTAACTGGTTAGCAGCTTCTGAACTTTCAATATAAGAGCAAGAGGACTTTCCACAGATTAACACAAAGATTCACAAAATATAATTGGAAGATTGTTAATATGACAAAGAAGCCACTACGCTGTATGTACGAAACAAAGAAACAAAAAAATCCCCTGAAAAATATAATTGACTGCACACATAACTAGACTCCTCAATTACTTTTTGTTTTTTAAGTGATGGTATACCTCCTGCTTGGTGTATGACTTTGTGTCAGACTGTGTGATTGTGGTGTTGTTTTTTGCGTAGCCATTTCCTTTATTGTCAGGTTTATAAAACTATGTAAAAGCTTTCATTTTCGTGATGAGTTGCTCTCATCGATCGGTTCACATCACATTTTCAGATCTCTTGGAACCCCGGTCAAGATGGTGCTTAAAAAATAAAAAATAAAATAAGTGCTACCACCTAATTTTAAGAGCTGGATGTTTTTAGGTATGAATGGTCTGTTTATGACAAATGTTATGAGACTAGTTAACCATCAAAGAAGAAAAATGTTCTGACCACCAATTATCGGTTGGTATTAGGGCTGCCACAAACAATTATTTTGATAGTCGACTAGTCACCGATTATTTCTGCGATTAGTCGACTAATCAGATCATGCAACGATTGGACTTAAAACGTACAGCTTATTGCACCAGCACACATCTGCTCTTATATAACTATCATTATGTGCTAACTAAAAATAAAGACAAGATGATAGTTTATTAAATTTTAATGAAATTTGCAGATTGTTTCAGTGAAGTTTAATAAACTCAGCCGTCTGCTCCTTGTTATCTAAAATATAACAGGACACCGGAGTATATTCTCGACCATCTCACACTTCTGATAATCAGTTGTCTGCTTGACGTTTATTCAGCTGTGTAAAAACTATAACTTTAATCTTAGCCAAACCGATTTACTCAGGAACAAATAAAGTACTAAAAAAAGCCAAACAATAACATTTAAGTTATCTAAGTGACTTATATATGTTTAACCTGAGTAACGAAAGACAGCGGTGGGTTTGAAAACGATTTGCTGGGAGTCCGGTGTTCTCACGGGCTCTAGTTAGCCTTGAACCCCGGCTAACTATTGAGCTGGTGGGTAACAGACGTCTCCGAAAACGTCGGAGCGCTTTTGAAAATATGTGGTGTCTTGATAAACTGAGCAGATATTTGAGGTTTACACAGCTACATTCTCGCCAAACGTTTATTTTGTGACCCAGAAAGAATACTAAGAGTAATATTAAAACTAACTAGCTGCCGCCATTGTTGACAACTGCGTTGGGCCGCGCTATGAATTCTGGGACAGAGCTAGTTCTTCTTCGGGGTTTAACGGCAGCTGGCATCCTTGTACATGCAGTGCTGCCATCTTCTGTTTCAGTCCGTTATTACACTCTTAAATCCTACCACTTATTCCTGCGTCTTTTGGGATCTTACAAAGCTTCAAACGACGCATCGACTATTAAATCAGTCGTCGACGATCGTCGACGTAATCGTGACTAGTCGACTAATTTTTGCAGCCCTAGTTGGTATGCTGCAAAGCAGAGATAAATGTAGTTTTTGTTACATTTCTTCCACAGAAGTAAAAGAGAGTAGAATGTGGACCATTTAAACTTTAATTGTTTTAGTAACAGGTTGAGGACATTTTAATCTTCTCTCAAAGTGAAACATTAATGTTCATCAGGTTACTTTTTCTACAAATAACCTAACTGAAAATAAACTGCAAATAAACTCTTCTAACCTTTTCCACATGTCTGCGTTCTGTCTAAATACACTTTGCTGCTGTATTGTATGCCAACTGAGATGAGCAGATCATGCCAGAGATCACTACAGCTCAGAGAACAGCTGGACAGTGTTTGTAGACAAGTCCATCATCCATTCAGACTACATTAGCAACAATGTGCTCGTGACCCAAGACGAGACTCACCGCTCCAGTCGAAATGTCCCAGTGTTGTGTGATATTGCAGTACAGTTTTTAGGTGCTGCAGGTCAGGAACCGAGTGTGTACACTCCTCCAGAGCTGAAGGGACGGCACTGAGCATGGAAGCAGTCTAGAGAAGAAATGCAAAAAATACAAATAAAAGGAAATAAAAAGGTAGCCAAGGCCAAAATTTCACCATAAACCCTCTTCTGACTTGAAAGATTACTTGGAAAATTTGTAATTTTTTAAATGCAAACTGGACTTATTTAGGGAAGTAGAATAGTGCTGGAAAGGCCGCTTTGCCACACTTATTCTAGTACCTGTTGAATATCTGGAACTGGAAGAAGCTTCTCCAATCTGGACAGGAAGTCCAGCATTAAAACCTGAATAGCACTGTCATATTCAGGCCCAAAGTCAGTAGGGAAAACATGCTGAGGGTGGAAAAGAAATGTGTATTATATATTCTGTTTCTCTATTATTAGATAGGATACATGAGTTTGACAGCACATGATGTTACAAACCTGGAAGAACCTGTCCTTCTCTTCAGGATCCTTCAACAACAATTCAACCTGATCCACAAAGTTGGACTCTGGAAACTCAACATCTGCAAAAGACGGCTGGAAAAAAAAAAAACTAAAAATCACAAGCTGCAATTTAGGAAGAAAAAAAAAAAATAATAATCGGAGGGAAACTATGACCAGGCTGCTGGCCTACAGGGCACTTGTTTTTCTTCTAAAGGATCTAACCTGTGCTGCCCAAGTCGACACGAGGGCCTTGATCCTGTTCAGGTGCATCTCGATGGTTTCTCTGTCCGTTATCTGCTCGGTCCGACACAATTCAAGAACAACCTGAAACAAGATTTTATTAATTAAAAAAAACATTAACAAAGTCCAACTACAGCAGGGACTCTCCTGGCTTAGAAACAGGCCTGATTAAACAAGGCAGCAAACAGTCAGCACACCACATTTCCCTGATTACTGTAACCATTACTAAAAACAACACAGCCACACAGGATTGGCCTGTTGTCCATGTTTGGGAAGGATTTCAAAAAATGATCCGTTATCAGTATTATACATGACTATAGGGTAAAAATAAACAGCTGTACAACTACATAACAGTTAAAGAGATACATTTTAGAGTCCCTAACCCAAAAAAATTTCCAGTTCTCTCACCATGCAGCACTTTATCATCTGGTGAACTCACTCAGTTTTATTTAGGGAAGCTACTAGAACTGGTCTGCATGCTTTAATGTTACACAAGCAATAGTTTTTTTTACTGTACATTAGTACAGCACAGCACAAGTAACACTGTTTCTGCTCTTCTTAGAAAGAATGCAATTCAGAAAGATGGGTGACGGCGTCGATCTCTAAAGAGCCGTTAGCCTCCAGTGACTTCAATCAAGGGCCCCAAAGATTTCTCTAAACCTCGCCTATGGCAGCCACTCTTCCACACGAGGGACTTACCCGTGCTCTGAGTCCCAGGAGGAGCTGAGCTTTCTGATCTGCATTTAGCATCTCAGGGACGATTTCTGTGACCGTGCTGATGAACTCCTCCACCATCCCATAGTCGTGCACGCTTCCCCCCTGCACGACGTGCCACATGGCCGCAGATACCAGGCGCAGAGGAGGTATGAAGAGGCGAAGAGATGGCAACAGGAGAGGTGGATCTGGAAAATATTTGTACAATATTTAAAAAGTTACTCACTGTAGATTAAATTAATCTGGAGCCTTGCAAAATAAACGGAAACTATCAAGAGAATGTGAAGAAGCAACTGCTTTGACTTTATGACAAAATATCTCTGCATTAGGTGCTCAAGATTGAAAATGGATTAAGTCCCGGAGTGGATGAAGGAGCAGATGTTGAAGGCTGTGGTTAAATAGTCCCAGATAGAAATCATGCTCCGTTACAAAGAAATTAAGTTAGAAGCTTAGGAGCATAGCCAGAATAGCTTTCCACCTGTGAAGGGAACTCTTAAAGTGAAGTAAAGCACGATGATGCTGAACACTTCCTGTGGATTAGTGCTTACAGCAGGTTGGAGGCGTAATGTAGCACTAGATTAATGTGCTCTCCACTGGCCGTTACACTAATTGTTTGACAAAAACAGATCAGACGAGGTGCAACTCCACTGCTGTTATGCAAACACAGAGAGAAAGAGAGACAGTGGAGTCTATTTCAAACTTTCCACATGAATGAAAGCTCATAAATGCTGAAGATCACTGATTTAAGGTCAACTGCATTTACATGAAGTAACGCATTATATACAGTGCTGTAAAAACCAAACAAAAAAAAGTCAAGTCACATCTCATTTGCTTACATTTCGCCAGGAAAAAGGGATATATGACAAAAAAAAGTTTGTACAACAAGCCTGAACGTGAGCATTTGGTACACCGGTATCGCCTTTATTGTTCAACACATCCTGAACTGTCTCACAGAAGATTCCTTGTCATTTTTTTAGTCTTCAGGATTAGTTCTCCAGGCTTTTGGGAGGACGTTCAAAGCTCTTCTTTGGATGTCAGCCATCTTTAGATGATCCCACACTGCTCCAATAAAGTTGAAATCCAGACTCACGACCTGTCTGAGGCCAATCCATGACCGATAGTGTGCACTGGCAGTGTGTTTAATCATTTTTCATGATTAAAAGGTTCAAGGTTCTTTATTTGTCACATGCATAGTTATACAAGTATAACACACAGTGAAATGAAACAGTGAAAAAAATGAGGCACCTCCTAATCAGATGTCTGCTAGATGGCATTACATGGTGATTTAGCATGCTTCAGCCTTTCCCTTCATTAAGAATGACTTCTCAACAACCAACCTTCCACTGAGGTGAAGAGCAGATGACTCAACTGATGAGCAAGGTGCTTCTATTGTCAGGCCTTTGCAGGATTTTCTTCCCGTTTCTTCAGGACTTACTATTTTATGTTGTCACACTGTGTTATTACTGTGATTTAGTGTTTATGTCACTGGCTGCTAGTAAAAGTGACTAAAGATACGATTTAAAATGAGTTCTTTGCTAAATTGCCGCTTAAGTATAGATGAAACACTGCTTCATCCCTTGAGTTAGAAGCCTTTCTTGTGCTCAAATAATTCATAATAGCTCAAATAGTTCAAACTATCACAAAGAATTACAAGAAAGTCTAGCTTTGGGAGAAATATACAAAGTAATGAGAGGTGGCTCAAAACTTTTACACAGTGACTTACAGCTGAAGTGAACCTCACTAAGTTTGCAATTGAGAGCTTCGGTGTGTTGTGTCAAAAGCGATCGTCTTCCAAAAAGTGATTTGGGGTATGTGCCAAAAAACGAGCATGGGAATTTAAAATGTTGTTATAGTCTGTCAACATATGTCAAACATATTGCTCAGTAATGATGTGAAGTCACTGAGAGCCTGTAAGAATTTTCCTGTTGCAAGGTAGATCCAGGTTAAATGTCTCATTAATATTAAAAATCTCTTTCAAGAGAGATCTGGCCAGGAGGACAGCAGAAATTTCAACAGGTTTAACATTACAGTTGTATAAACAAACCGAAAGAACTAGATTTATTATACCATACCATACCATACCACCTTTATTTATAAAGCACTTTAACATAAAACCAGAGTTCACAAAGTGCTGTACATGCTAAAAGCATAAGTAAAGAAAATTAAAATGAGATAAGATAAAATAAATAACTAAAAAACTAAAATAAATTGAAACATGTCAAAACAAATTGAGTCAACCCCTCTAATCAATGCCAAAGGCTTCAGCGAATAAATATGTTTTAAGAAGACTTTTAAATTCAGAGAGAGAAGAGGCCTGCCTAACATGCAAGGGTAGATCATTCCACAACTTTGGAGCAACTACAGCAAAAGCACGATCACCTTTAGATTTATACTTAGTTTTTGGTACCTTAAGGAGCTGCTGATTGGCGGACCTAAGGGAACGGGCAGGTGTATATGGTTGTAGTAGCTCCGAGAGGTAGGGGGGGGGCAGGCCATTAAGAGATTTAAAAGCAAATAAGAGAATTTTAAAAACAATCCTAAAATGTACAGGTAGCCAGTGGAGTGAAATTAAAATTGGGGTAATGTGCTCAAACTTTTTTGTTCCAGTTAAAAGACGTGCTGCAGCATTTTGCACAACCTGCAGGCGCCTAATGGACGCATCACTAACCCCAAAATAAAGTGCGTTACAATAATCCAGCCTAGAAGTAACAAAGGCATGGATTACTGTCTCAAAATGCTGTTTTGATAAGATGGGCTTTATTTTGGCTAATTCCCTCAAATGAAAAAAGCTAGATCTTACAACAGCTCTGACCTGGCTTTCAAGTTTAAGATTTGCCTCTATTTTAACTCCCAGATTAGTGATGACTGGTTTAACATACTGTGCCAGTGAACCAAGATCTATAATAGTGGCCTCAGAAGCGCCACCAAAAACCATCACTTCTGTTTTCTGTTCATTAAAATGTAAAAAGTTCAAAGCCATCCAGGCCCTTATATCATCAAGGCATCTGAGCAGCGGGTCTACTGAGAAGCCATTTATCTTTTTAAGTGGGAAATAAATCTGGGAGTCATCGGCGTAGCAGTGGAAAGAAATCCCATGTTTCCTGAAAATAGACCCAAGGGGTAGGAGATATAGAGAGAAAAGAAGTGGGCCTAAAACTGAACCCTGTGGGACCCCACATTGAAGAGAAGCAACAGAGGATACAAACTCCCCGAGTTTCACAGAGAAAGTTCGCTCTGCCAAATAGGATCTGAGCCACTGCAGTGCGGTACTCCGCATACCCACCAACTGCTCTAAACGGGAAATTAAAATATTATGATCCACTGTATCAAAAGCAGCAGTTAAATCTAACAGCACAATAATAACACAGTCACCTGAGTCATTTGCCAAAAACACATCATTAAAAACTCTTAAAAGGGCAGATTCGGTACTATGTAAAGCTTTAAAACCAGATTGGAAAACTTCTAAAATACCGTGTTCTTCTAGGAAGGACATTAATTGCTTGTAAACTACCTTTTCAAGAATCTTTGAGATAAAAGGCAGTTTGGAAATAGGTCTGTAATTCGCAATAATATCAGGATCAAGAGCATTATAAATATAGATACAATAAAGCAGACAGAGATAATTTCTTTGTTTTATATATAATTATTTTAAGTAAAGATATCAGAGAATAAATAAACAAAACAACAACGACGAAACAGAAATATCTGCCACACTTTGGCACAACAGGGCCCTCAGGTGGGTCTAGGCACTGGGAGTTTAGGGTGACTGATACGGCTACCCCCATATACATTCACAGGCTAACAAGAGCGTCGTAATTATGATGCACCAGACATGAGCGTCTCTACCCAGATGGTAAACTCGGCTGTGAAAGCCCGGGCTCTCTAATGAGGAAAACTTAGGGACTGTAAAAGTACATGTACACATCAACACACTTTTTCGTTTGAATAACAATATATAAACGGCGTTGCTCGTTATATATTTAATGTTTATTCGACTTTCATACATTAGGTGTCATAACGCTTCGCTACTCTGGTTAAAGCCCCCGAAGGCAGCATCTGTGGCTGTTACAGTTAGTGCTAATTTCGGTTGCTAACTGATGCCAACCCGCTGCTGCTAGTTAACCACCCCTGCCCAATACATTAAAGCATGCAGTCATAAAATAACCGAAAGCGTTGTTAGATAACTATCTTTGCTGACGCTGAGCTCCTTCCACTAACCACCGCACGCAGCAGCTCCCTGGCGCTGTAACGTAGCACAACGATACCGCCATGTCAGAGCGGGGTACGCCATGTTCAAAATCGGGCGCACACACACAAAAAGAAAAGCCAATAACTCGTTGCGACATAGAAATCTTTACATACACGTTAGCTTACCGTTATTAACATGTCGTGGGCTCTCCATGTTGTCTCAAAAAGCGCTCAAGCGAATAAGCAAATCAACTCGGGGTTGTTGTGAGTTGCAGTCCGCCGGACCCTGCGGTGCAAGTTGCCGGGGAGGAAGGGCGGCTCGACGATCTGGTAGAAACGCGCAGGCGTACTCAACACATTAAGTTTTGCTGGTTATTACTCAGTAGCGTCAGTCTGTTGCTGTTTTGTGTCTTCTCATACGACCTGCTAGGGCACATCTTCTGTTACGTTCGGTGACGGAAGCACATGTATGATAAATCTACAAAACTTGTGATTTTCTTCTTCTGCTTCTTACAAAGCTAACATGTCCGTCTTCTTCTCCTGTGCATGTCAGGATCACACGATGCATGATCGCTGCCCTCTAGAGGCGTTTTAAGGAACTATGTCCAAACAGTATGTGATTCTCAGGAGCAAATACGAGGAATTCTTTAGTTTTTCCTTGTTTATTTAATCTCACTGTACCGGTACTGAGAGACACAGTCGACCCTCATCCATGCATGGGATGTACTATTAACAGATAGGGGAAGTAGCTGACATCAAGAAATCCTATAAGTACAGTAAAGGACAACACGGAGGCTCTGATCATGGCAGCACAAGAACAGAACCTAATCACCAGATCCATAGAGGCAGGAGTCTACCACAGCCATCAGGGCACAAGCTGCAAGCTCTGCAAAGGTGCCCGGAGACTATCCAAGACATAGCATTAGGAAGTACGATGTAAGCTGGGACTCCTATTCTATGGCTGGTGCATGAGGACTAGAAGTCCCCAATTCCCTATGGGTGTTCTAACTTTTATTTCCCATATAGACTAGATTTTTTATCAAGATGTTTTTTGTAACCCCCCCTCCCTAGGCTATAGAAGAAAACTGTTGATCCAAATGATATGACAGCATAATGATAAATGGCCCAGATGGGTCGTACTTGTCTATAATAGCCTACCTTCATTAAAGACATTAAAAAAATCATAGTTTTCATTCAGGATATAATTTTAATACAAATATTTTCTGACCCTAAACGTTTTATATTAGGTTTGTACCCAGTTAATTATATTATCTCACTGAATCAAACAAAGTTTTTATAAATATGTTTGTTATTGGCAAGGGCAGGGATAGCTCAGTAGGTAGAGTGGTTGCCCCATGATCGGAAGGTCGGTCACTGAACGGTTACCCTGAGGTGCCCCTGAGCAAGGTACCGTCCCTACACGCTGCTCCCCGGGCGCTGCATTGGTGGCTGCCCACCCATTCAATGGGTGAATGGGTTAAATGCAGAGAAGTAATTTCCCTATGGGGACTAACACATTAGCCATTTTCCTGTAATGTAGAAAATGGCTAATGAGCCCAATATGAAGAAATGGTTCTCTACCTTATAGCTACAACAGAAAAAAATACTTATTACTAATTATTTTGTAAAGAAAGGCTTTTTCTTTCTCTTGAGTCATCCAGAGAAAACTGATTTTAGTGTTGGTGTCATCTGATGATGTATCTATATAGCTTCAAGCATAATTTTCTTTTGATACCTTGTTCGTTGTTCATAGTTGATTTATATATGCGTTTCCAAAATTAATAAACTATTGACAAACATAGTTAATTATTTAATAATGTATTTTTAGCTATTTTCATTTTGGCATTATTGATGCCCATACGGGAAACATGATATACTTAATTGAAATAATAAAATATGGCTTTAATTTAAAGGAAATTAAGTTTTAATGGATTAACAATATATTGACTAAATTATTTATTATTATATTTATTTTCAATTGTGATTAATAAATGACACGTTTACTAAATTATTTATTGAATTGCTTGTCTTTTTTATTTGGTCACTCTTGGCATGCCATATTAAACCATTATACACTTAAACAGTGAAATAAATAAATGCTTTTAAATTACATGAAATAATATTTTAATTAATAGAATTTGATATTATTATTGGACGTGATAAGCAGAAGCGATCACATACACTGGCTAATACATTGTTTGCATAGATATCATTACTCCTTTTTCCTCTTCAATCCCTTTATTCTGCTGGCAGCTGGGTGCAGTAATCATCAAGGACACAAAGCTAACCTTTCTTTTAATCGCTTCCCTGTTGATTCAGATAGAAGAATACGAAAAAACTAGTGCTGTCAGCATTAATCTCGTTAAAACAACGTTAACGCCATAATCGCCTTAACGCGGCAAATCTCCGTTAGCGAGTTAGCACAGATCGCCCCATGCGTGGGGCTGCACAGCGTCAATGCGTTAGTGCGGTTAGCTTGTTAGTGCATTAGCGCCATGCACGTATCTCTTTCAAGCAACATTTGATCATTTAAAATGTTTACATTTATATTCTCATTATCTCTTTCTAGTTTTTTTTCTTTCTCATCTTTTTCATCTGCCTCCTCTGACACAACTCTCGCCTTCTCATCTCTATCTCATCCTCTCCCTCCTTTCCTGAAACCTCCCTCCTGAAATGAAGTTAGGGTTCTAAGATAAGAAATCTTACATGAACATGCTTATTTAATCTCGATATTATTGCACTTAGTTATTTTCAGCAGATCAGACATGCAACCCTCCCATCTCTGGACAGCCAACAGGAGATTGCTAAACCACAGCATAACGTAACAGGCTAACCTTATGCCAGTAACGTTAGTCCACAGCATTCTAAAACATTTAAACTAATTTCCCTCTGATCAACAGTTTGAATACATTTTCACATCACAAGAGTTTATTTGCTCCCCGAGACTGCTCCCATTAGATCCACTTCAAAAAAAGTTTAAATAACAGCAGTGAACAGAAGCTAGCAGCAGCACTTACTGATGGAAAGTTATGGATATGCTCAACATTTCACCTCGGTATTGCTGTCATATATCACAAATGACCTACGTTGACATTGACAATGTGAGGGATAATGCATAGAGACGTGTCAATATCAAAATATAATAAAAATCCAGTGACAGGGGTTTGTTGTCCATCTTGACACAAGACTCTGATAAGCATTCAAACTTTTGGAGGCCTTGAGTGGTTGTTGATAACATAATGATATACATTGTGTGGCATGATGACAGGGAGAATGCCAGGGTTACACTTCACAGCATCAGTAAATACTCGGAGGCTGTAAGTTAACATCCATCTTCAGCCCTCCCTTGCCAAGTTTCTCCACATAACCAGCAAGATGCCTTTCAAGAAAGTATTTTACTTCCTCTGAGACAGTATACATTTGTTTGTTTGCACATAGTTGCCATAATTTATCATGTTTAGTAGGTTTTCCCACTATATTTCAGGATTATTAGACATCCAAAATGGCTAGCTAGTTAATGTCATGTGGTAAGGGGTCCTATGTGTTCAAAACCTCTATTTTAATGTTAAATAAAATTTTTGAAAAATGACCAAATTCTCCCAAGCAATATGATATACAGTGGTGGGAAAGGGGCAGTCGTGCCAAAGATGGAGGCTGCGTCTCCTGTTTAAATCTTACCTCTCCGATCGGCTCTCTTCGGTTCACTTGGCTACCTCCTCCTCCTCCGCTGTACCTGTTTGCTGTGGTGTTCCCCAGGGATCTGTGCTAGGCCCTACCCTGTTCTCACTGTATATGCTTCCTTTAAGTGTCATTTTGGAGAAATACCACATTGCCTTTCACTATTATGCTGATGACATCCAGATCTATTTTGAGCTGAATGATGATCTAGCTATGTCCGTGAGTAACTTTCGAGAGTGCATGTGCGAGGTCAAGCAATGGCTTCTGGCAAATTTTCTTATCCTTAACGATAAGAAAACTGAAATTATGATCTTTGGCAGTGACGCTCTTCGTGCCAAACTTCATGATGCTTTTGGTTTTCTCACCAGTTCTTTCCCTGACACTGTTAGGAATCTGGGTGTGCTACTTGACAGCTCATTTAAACTTGACAAACAAGTATCTGCTGTCGTTAGATCTAGTTTCTACCAACTTCGCCTTATTTCCAGGGCCAAACATTACATCCCGCACAATGACTTGGAAAAGCTTATCCATGCCTTTGTTACGTCACGACTAGATTACTGTAATTCACTTTATTATGGTCTCCACTCTACCCTTTTACATAGATTACAGACAGTCCAGAATGCCGCTGCACGCATTCTAACTAAAACTAGGAAGTTTGCTCACATCACTCCCGTCCTTGCTGATCTGCACTGGTTGCCTGTGAAATTTCGTATTCAATTTAAAATTCTGTTGTTTACTTTTAAAATTACTAATAACACAGGGCCAAGTTATCTTAAGGAACTCTTAAATTCATATCTTCCTACGAGGGCCTTAAGATCCTCCTCACAGTCATTGTTGGTTCAGCCCAGATCTCGCTTGAAGTCTAGAGGTGATCGAGCGTTCGCTCTAGCTGCACCTGAGCTGTGGAACAGTCTCCCGATTGGCATCCGGGCGTCTGATTCTATTCAATCTTTTAAATCACGGCTTAAAACATATCTGTTTGAACTTGCTTTTCCTACCAGTTAATTTCTCGCCTTGCTTCTAGTGTGTTGTTCTAATGTTCTAATGTGTCTGGTTGTTTTGCGTTGTCCTGTGCTGTCAATGTTTTCCATCACTGTGTTTGATGGTTCAGCTTTACAGCTTTACTCTGCTATAGCTCTGTGCTATAGTTTATTCTTATTAGTGGTTTTTACCTGTGAACATAATCTCACACTATATGACTCTGACGTTATAGTCTTAATTATTTTATTATTTTATTGTTGCGTTGCCTATGTCCTCTATCACTGTGTATGATGGTACAGTTCTCTTGCTACAGCTGTGTGCTATTGACTGTTCCTATTAGTGGTTTTTACCTGTGAACATAATCCCACACCTATATGATTCTGATGTTTTAGTGTAAATCATTTTATTGTTTTATTGTTTCATGTAAAGCACTTTGGCATGCCCCGGGCTTTTAATGTGCTCTATAAATAAAGATTGTTGTTGTTGTTGTTGTTGAATGCTGTCGGGCCCTTCAGTAGCTGTTACTAGTGTAGTTTAATGTAATGAAAATATGTCAGCTTTGTAAAACAATGTGAAACTTGCAGTTTTTAGAAAAAATATCATTATATAAGGAGATTTTACACTTAAGTATTGCTAACTAGCTAGCTAACGTTAATGGGACAGTCAATGCTAACATATCCTACTCTTAACTTTAGCATTCTTGTACACATATTACCTTAAATTTTTATTTGAAATGTTTTGTAAAGCCTCTCAAGCAACAGGGTGAAACTTCAAGTGGTTGTCGCTATAAATAATGTATATACTAACTGTTGATAAATAACTGGCAGGCTAATCTATACTATTTTTAAAAAAGGTCTTGAGGTTAGCAAAACCAAGCAACCCTTGTTGCTGCAGCAATTTAAAATAAGCTGAGAGTCACACCATTAGGATAGCCAAATTTCACTCTCATATAGACTAATTTTGTCTTTCTCTCTCACGACTACAGTTGATTGTTCAGTAAAGTTAGCACGAAACCCGGTCACAAAGTTAATGGCAGCCTTCCTTTAAAAATGTTTGGAGAAATCTTAGAGGAGAAGGAGAAATATTTAAAAATGATAATGTTGAAAGATAATGAGTTTGTAATTATCGGTAGTGTTATATGGGTTTCCCAAGTTGTGCTTTAACATTACAAATAAAGATGCTTGTTGTGTGTTAACCAACAAACAAACAGGTGTTCTGAAAAACCCAGTTGCAGGATTATTTGAATGGAGCCAGCGCCTCTCTACCTACACAATCAGGAACAGAGTGCACATAGCCAATCTATAGAGCTGCTAGGAGGCCTGCCATAACTGTCCTTTCACCATCAGGCTTGTTTGCGTTTGTGTTGGCAAAATGTGCTCTGGAGCCTGAACATATGGAGGAACATTATGTTCAGCGATGACTCCAAATTCTGCCTGTGGCAGTTGGATCATCATGATGGTGTGGAGTAACATCACTACCTAACTTAGTCTCTGTTCAAATTCTGAAGTGCTTGATTGCATTATGTACAGTTTTATACACGTTTGTTTGACTATTTTTTTTTAAATTATTTTCACAGTTTGTTACAAAACAGGGAAAAAAAAGGATTTAATTCATTCTAGTGGCAGAACATGCAAAGTTAGAATGGAGAAGCTTGTCTTTGACCAAAGCAGCATTCTAGAAAGTTTCCTTTGAGCTCTGTCGGCATTACCAAATCTTGCTTTTGAGCACAGCAACAATCCCGCTGTAATTTCTCCAGAAATGGTGTAGTCTAGCTTTCAGTTTATTCTTACTCTAAATCAGAAATATGTTTTCCAGTATGCTGTCAATGGTCTTCTTCAGCCAGTAGATGGCAGCATGGTAGTGCTAATGAGGCTCAGGACTCCCTTGTGTTTGTGCTCTGCTGCCACAGCTTCTGTTGGAGGATTTTGATTCTGTAAGTTTCCTCAGCCTTAACACAACCCAGTATTTCTCCCTCACTGACAACCTTGCTACTATCCTCATTGAGAATACAGCAAGCGCGTTTGTTTATGCCGTTCTTTCCATTTATTTCATGTCACATAAAAATCACAACAACTGTTACTACATGCACCATGGTTTCAAATAAGCTGTATTGTTCTTCTCTGCTTTACGGTGTGTTTCACCTGACTTCTTGAGTGACAGTTGAAACCTCAACAGCATCATTCCTGTACTCAAGAGAAACTCCTCCTCTCTCTCTCTCTCTGCAAAATCAAAGGCCAGCTGAGTCAGAGGCTCTCCAGAGTGTTGGGAGCAGATCACTTTTTAACCCAAAGTATATTGATTTATATGGGCCTGTAATTGCTTCAGTGTGTCCTGGATTATTCCCCCCATAATTGAGGCCTGGCACAGGTCTCTTTCCTAGACATAGCCTCCCCAGTGCCAGGTGGTGGGTAGAGAGAGAAGCACCGCACCCACTGCCCAGCCAGCTGGAGAGAACCAGGGAGCTGCGGCCTTTACCCCCACAGTCACTGTTCTACATGGGATAAGCAAACAGTACAAACAGTACACTTCCATGCATGCTTTGAGGTATCTCTTGCAAGTCTTCATCCAGCTCTAATTGCAGTATGAGATAGCACATTGCAGGGAAAGCTGGATGGGACAGACAGCCAGCTTCAATCACTGACACAAAGTCCTGAATCTGTGCATTGTTTTAGATTTTTGGCTCTCAGCTTGTGTCTCCAGGATTTGTTGTGTTTACTGAAACCACATATTAAGACTGTAATTGCTGTACATGCTATTGTTCAGCTGTTTGTTTTGTGTTTTTGTTTCTGACTCAGTGGAACAGTCCGGGATTTCGTAATGGATGGAAACGCTCGCACGCTCGAACAGGTCTCGGGGTGAATGCCGTGCCATAAATATATGAGGTAGACGAGTCATGTAAACACATCACAAACACAGACTCAAGTCACTTTTTAAAGCAAACACTCACAGTCTAAGATGCTGCAGGGTGTGCCACTATGTTGCAGTGATTTTTAAATCTGAGTGGAGTTTTTCTTTATGCTGTCCCCTGTTGGGATATTTGAAAATAAATTTGTAAAATTCCTTAACGAATATCATGTCTGTATGCAAAGTATGAAACTATCACCGACAGCTGATTAAGTTGGCTCTGCATAAAGACTAGCAGAGATAATAACATCTACTAGCAACTCTAAACATTTAGTAATAAGCACAGCAACCAAGTAATGATCTTGTTTCCTTTAACATTAACTAGTAATGATTTAATGAATTTCTTCTACTACAGCTACTTTTAATACCACTGATATTTAATTAGAACTTTGATCTTTCTGGGTTAACTTTAGCTTTAATTACTCCTTTCAAACCATTAATGTGGATGTTCCCATTCCTACAAGACTGCTCAAAGAAGTCCTACCATTAATTAATGCTTCAGTCTTAAAGGTGATCAATCTATATTAATGCGCTATATTCCAAGGGCCTGCAAGCTGGCCGTCTTTTTAAGTAAACTGCTACTTAAAAAGCCATCACTTGACCCAGTTTATCCCAAAAATTCTTGAATGAGTAGTTGTCACAAAGCTAACAGATCAGAGGAATGGCTTATTTGAAGAGTTTCAGTCAGGTTTCAGAGCTCATCACAGCACAGAAACATCTTTAGTGAAGGTTACAAATGATCTTCTTGTGGCCTCTGACAGTGGACTCATCTCTGTGCTTGTCCTGCTAGACTTCAGTGCAGCGTTCGATACTGTCGACAATGATATCATATTAGAACAATTAGAGCATGCTGTAGATTTTACAGGTACTGCACTGCGGTGGTTTGAATCATATCTATGTAATAGACTCCATTTTGTTCATGTAAATGAAGAGTCTTCTTCACACGCTGAGGTTAATTATGGAGTTCCACAGGGTTCAGTGCTAGGACCAATTCTGTTTACATTATACATGCTTCCCTTAGATGACACAGATAAACTGCAGAATGTCTTAAAGACACTGGCTCCCTGTTAAATCCAGCATTGGAGTTAAAATCCTGCTTCTCTTATACAAGGTCTTGAAAAATCAGGCCCAATCTTATCTTAATGACCTCATAGTACCATATCACCCGGAGCTCTTCACTGCAGGTTTGCTTGTAGTTCCTCGAGTATTTAAAAGTAGAATGGGAGGCAGAGCCCTCAGGTTTCAGACCCATCTTCTGTGGAACCAACTTCCAGATAAATAAAATGAACTGAAATTAAATAATGATCCCATTACTGGATAGACTGTGTCTAAAAGACAATCTGAAAAGCCACCAGAGAGCTTCATCTTTTTGCAAAAGAAGTCCATGGAAAAATGACTCTATTGCTTATTTGATTTATAACCTCAACAAATTCTTCATTAGTTTTTGGCCTCAAATTGCTCAAATAGTTTTGAGTTCAATTTCTTGGTTTTATAGATAGATTAAATATGAAAGACTGCATCGATTTGCAGACTTGTTTTGAAACTGTGGAGTGCTTTGGCTGTTGTCATCTTGGTTTTCTTCAAACTTGAAGTTATGATTCTGAAGCCGAAGTCAATAACAATGTAGCCAGGCCTGAAAGCAAACTCTGCTCATTTTAACATAGACTTCTATGTAATCCAATCTATTTTGCAGGAAGAACTCTGTACAGCTGTTGAATGACACCAGTACGTGTTGTGGCAGCACAAATATTTATTTTATTATTGTTTATTTGTCATGTAATAATCTCCTGTTTTCAGGTAACTACAGCAGAGGTTTGCAAACATTTTCTAGCACGCCTCTCCTGCAAAGCCAAATTCAAGCCACGCACACCACATTTTTATCAATCATTAACGATTAAAAAAACATCCAAGTTGAATTTTAGTGAAATTAAGGTCAATATCAGCATCAGCACTCGATTTGGCATATTTACTACGCGAATCCTAACCTTTCAGCTTTGATTCATCGCATGTTTTTCTCCTCCAGCAGCTCGATGACCCACCAAGGGGGCCCACCCCACAGTCTGGCAACTAACCACTGGTGTATGGTAGGGTTATCTGTGATTTCTACTGAAAATGACAACAAAAAATATTGTTTATTAACATGTTCCTAGTTTAGTTTGCTTAAAATCCCACAACAAACAGTTAAACCGTCCCAGAGATCTTTGTGAAAAAGTAGGTTTTGATCATCAACAGGCACCATAGAGTTTCCCGGCCTTTTTGCCAGAATACTGTGACCCCTCTGTGTTACCGTGGAAACATAGCGTATCAAAACAAGCACCCCCATTTCTTGCGTTTCTCTCCATGACGCACCTTTATTTCTTCCATATGAACAGCGTATGGCACAGCGGAGGGCTTTGATAACAATATCTGCTCCGAGTGCCACACACAAATTCATGTAGCACCACACCCTGTTTAACTACCCGACTTGGAGAAAGAAGAAGAAGAAGGAAAAAACTGAAATTACCCCTACAATCACTTGCAATAGATACCCTTGTTTCATTGTTTTTGCAAAGCTTTTTTGTTTTACTCAATGGTAGCAGAGGAAATATAACACAGAGAAACCATTGAGCTGGAAAAACCCTCAGACTAATCAACAAAATAGAGCAGGATTGCTCTCCTAATCAAGTGTGTGTAAGTGCATGCATGTGTGCGTGTCCTCAAGTGAACTTGTGTGTGTGCCCAGACATATCCCCAGCCTCACACTTTCCCTCCCATCTTGGGTACCAGCCCTGCAATACACACACACACACACACACACACACACACACACACACACACACACACACACACACACACACACACACAGAGCCCTCCATCCTCCCTTGCATGCAGGTTATGCAAAACCAAAAAGCTTTTATCTTCTTTTTCATCCACTCTAAATCTTCCTCTCGCTTTCATCCACTGGCATTCATTTGCATTCTGTACCGCGCTCCGTATCCTCTGACTCGGACGTTTGTTTGGCAGGAGGTACCCGACGGGATGCTGTTAACACTGCAAAAAGTGTCCATCTTTACAAGCCTTCCTGTGTTAACATCTTAAAGCTGTTCCAAATGAGGTGATTATAACTCCATTTGTAACCAAGAGCTTTCTCCTGTGTGAGTCTCTCCTTTTTCTTTTTTTTTTAAGCAAAAAGTGCAGGTTTTATTTACAAACTGAGGATGGGGAAATAAGTGGGAATTAATAAGTGGAATTTTATATATATATATATCTATATATATCTATATATATATATATATATCTATATATATATATCTATATATATATCTATATATATATATATATATATATATATATATATATATATATATATATATATATATATATATATATATACATATATACATATATACATATATATATATATATATATAGATAGATATATATGTCTAAGATGCACGTTTGATCAAAAAAACTTGCACAGATGGACACTCTTTGCAGCGAGCGCTGTCTCCCTTCCTACACCAGAAGGGAGTAAAAACAAGCCTTTCCCTGGTCAATGAGTTCACTGGGGCGGACGTCTCCTTAGACAAGGCTGTGGGGGGGAGGTGTTGGATGAGGGGATTCAAAAGTCTTGCAACCAAAGAGAAAAGAGAAGGAGTGAAGGAGAGGGAGGGAAACCTGGCACCGAGGCAGCTCAGAGACCTGGGCATTAGAAACAGAGAGCAAGGGAAGGTCAGCCTGCCCACTCCCCCTTCCTCTTCTTCCTCCTACTACTGCATCAGCAGATGTACTGCACAAGCCCGTCATCAATACTGCCAGACCACAGCCACAGTGATAACAGGAAAGTCTGTGATGAAGCATTTACACGCTAGATTGTGTGTGTGCTTTTTATGTCAGCAGGCAGTGAAAGATGAGATTTTACATCTAAGATCAGCTATCAGCAGAGAGGCTTACGGGCATCGGCGAATGAACTGATGCTAACAAGGCTGTCCTCTGGCTTGAAAGCAGCTTTGTCCTTCTAAGAAGAGAAGCATCACCCTCATCATCATCATCATCACCATCACATTCTAAACTAAATCAGCATCTCCTGCAAATGGCGCTCGGTTTATATCTCCAAGCTGCTGTCCTGAAAGGAAGAAAAGTCATGTCGTGCATTAACCTAAAGTTAGGTAGGGCAATCAAAGATAGTTCATCAAGCTAAAGTTTGGCAGTGCAAATGTGTTATTTAATTCACCAAGTGTCCTTGAATGTGCATTTAGCTGGACTGGGATGGTGTAAAGTAGAGCTGCAATTAAGTTTAATATCTTTAGCCATTAATCAACCAAGAAAAATTGCCATCCTAAGTCCACCAGAATCCAAGCTGTCACATCTAAATTTACAGTCATATTTCACATTTTAGAAGCCAGTACCAATAAAGACCTTTCTTTTTAGAGGAAAAATAAAGAAAATTTTGTAGTAGGACTTAACTTTTCAGAATTTTACATGGTTTTTACTTTATGGTGCAATTTTCTATCATATGATAAACTCAAACATTATATAATAATATACCGATGTCCTCCGTAAATGTTTGCTATTCACTCTCCTTACACTGTATGGGAGTTGTACTAAACAAAGACTGTATATAAAAGATGGTTGTGCTTTGGGGTTTGTGAAGGTAGTGATGTCACAATAGCTACAGCCATCTTTTATATTCTCTATGGTAACAGACAAAAACTGTATATAAAAGAAGTTTCATGGTGTGGAAAGTAAAGCAAGTCTAGATTCCTTCTAACAGCCAGTAGGTGGTGACTCCTCTGTTTTCAAAAGCAAGTCTCTGTACAGAAGTCTTACAGACAATGATCCTTGAGCTCCTGCCTGCTAGCTATCTTGTTTTGGGTCTCACATCTTAGTCTTACTAAATGCATCATGATTTTCATTTTGAAAATGATGCTCATTAACGAGTAACAAGGGGCTCTAAACTGTACTCAACATTCAGAGCAGGCCTACTTAACTCATACTCTCCAGCATCCATTAAAACTTATAAATTACTGCCTCAATTGTGCAGCGTATGCTTCTGAACAGTTGTGGAATACATTTAAAATAAATCCCAACGGAATCATACGATCAATCCCACTGCAACTTCCACAGAAACTGCATAGTCTAATTCGCCACCATTGTTTTTATTCCCTTGTATGTGATTTTATTTCTGTCATACGTACTGATTTGTGTGTCTGTGGATGAAATTGTCCACTTTTAAAGTCCACTTCTGGATGTTTGAAGGGTTTGTGTCACGCTGAATCAATTTGCCTACATGTGTCACACATGTCTGTCTTATTATCTTAATGCTAATGGCAACTGATCTCCTGTTTTTATGACATTAAAACTCCTTTTCTGCTACTCAACTCGGTTTTTAGGGGGTTCCATTAAGTGATAAAACCTGGTAGCAGGTACTTTATTTAATACCTACTCAGAAGGGGTTTCAGGTGTTCTGAGTCGAACATTTGACATCTACAGACTGCACGCCACTGATTGGCCAGTCTGTGGCATCACAGTGACAAGTCATAAGACCGTCTCCTTCACAAAAATTAAACTGGCCATTTAAGGTGCAGACACTTATTGGTTTAGCAGCAGGTATAGCATCGCCCTAATGTCCTCCATTGTTGTGTTTTTGAGTTACATACAAATGACAAGACAGGACTTTTGGCTAGATTGCTATAACGACCCCAAACACTTTAAAAAGGTACTCAATTGTAATGGAAAATGACCAAAAATGAGTGGAATAGAGTTGAATCGAGTAGAGCCGAGCAGTTATTAGTGGAAAAGAGGCATAAGGGGTAAAACAAAGATCAACTGTCCCACTTGGATCCCTCTGGAGCTTTAGGCAACAAGAAAATACATCTTCTCAGCAAAGTAACAAAGTAGCTATCATAGACTGTATATCAGAGATGGACATTGGCACTGGTTTATGGAGTCACTGGAGCATCAACTTGAACATTTTTGTTGGTCTGTTTTGGTGTTTTCAAAGTGTACGTAGTGAGAAAAGGAAGGATTTAGGACCCTAAATTACAAACAACTACCAAAACTAAAAACTGAGACATTAAGATCATCAGGAAAATGTTTAATAGTTTCTTAAAGACTTCTGTTCGACTCCTGAAGCATCACCACCTTCTGGCTGTTAGAAAGAGTGCAGGTTTACGGCACTTATGCACTCCCTGTGCAGCATTAAATCAGATCAATGTGCTTGTTTGGCTGCGCTCTAAACACATATGCAGATGTTTGTAAAAGAGAGTGTTTGCTGTAGTAAAGTGCACCCGTTAGTGAAGGAGAAACCACATCAACCCAGACTGAGATCTTAAGGAATACAGCTCATGTCTGCTGAACAACTACAGATGTAGTCAACAACGAAATACGGAGAACAATAAATATCAGACACTTTTGGCTCGTCTTCACCCATTAAACCGAATAAACACCAGCTCATGACCCTCTCAGATAATCTGCAGGTATCTGTTTATTGAGATTATGAATCAATCTACTGTTTGTTAAATAAAAATTCAAACAATGAAAAGTAAAAAAAAAACAACAACAAAAAAAAAACACAAAAGAAATGATTTGTGTGGCATTGGGACACATTTTGGGGTGTTTTTTTTGCTTAAAGAAAACAACTTTATTAACAGCAGATTAAGCTCTAATTAAGCAGCATTCCTCATTTTGCATGTGACACTTTAGGCTGCACCTGTTTTAAAAGTTTGGACGACTGAGCTGTAATCCTGCACTAAGAGCAAAACCAGACAAAAATACTGCCTTAATCGGCTTCATTTACGCCATCAAGGACCCTCAGCTCAGACGCCCCTCACTTTATCTGTGAGTTGAGCTCCTGTATCAGAAGTGTGTGTCAGTGCTGCTGCCTGTGTCAGATTGGGACATTTGATGATGATCGTGTTTTGACCCACTTTACCCAAACAACTCTAACTGTTGCGTGTCTTAAGTCCCCTTTGGAACCAACCATGCTTGTGATGCACACACACAAACACGGAGGGAGCATGCCTGGATACGTGCTGGTGTCCTGTTTTATGATTGGGTCACAGCAGTGATCTCATGTTTAGTGACTGGATCAGTGTTGATATCCCGTCCCTGCTGAGAACAACCCTCTTTAAGCCCTAGCTTTCGTCCCTTCCTGTGACACAGTGGGAACTGCGGGGCCCCATCTTCAACATGATGACAGTGGGTGGCCCTGCATCAAGAGTCTGTCAGTGCAGACGATTGCTCCAAGGGTATGAAATAAATGTCTTCTTCATCATAAAACCCCATGTGTTTTTCTTTTTTTTTTCCTCCTTTTTTTATTTTTCCACTCTAGTTCACAGGAGCATCAGATGTTATTTACAGGCGAACCCACTTCTATTAAGTGAAAATCAGCAAGAAGGGAGAGAAAACCAGAGACATACACCAGGATTATGCAGTGACAGTGTGCAGAAAGGCAGCAAACCCTGCACAGTGGCTCTCATTTAGAAGAAACAGGGCTTCACATGTGGCTTTCTGGCTCAAGTTTGCTCCTTACTGTAATAAAAATGTCACATTTTTACATTTTCACTCCGGTTCACATTTATTTAGCTTTTCCTTGTGAGGTTTTCGAGTTGGGAGCACTGCGGTGACCAAGTGGGAAAGTGTTTTTAATGATTTATTTAATCAAACCACTAGTGGAGAGACTTGCTGTTCAGTTACGCGGTGCCAAATTACGCACAACAGCAAAGAGCCATATCACAACCGCCAGCTCGTCTTTAACTTCTCCTTCATGAGCTTTCAGGGCACAAAATAATGCGTTTGTAAGAGTGTGAGCCGCTGCTGCTACTGCTGCTGGTGGTGGTGGGGCTGATCTGAACTACTAACCAAGTCTTAGAGAGATCAAAATTCAATCCCGTTCTGAGAAAAAACAGAAATGACGTTATTTGAATATGTGCCCAAAATCCTTAATGAATAACTTAGGACGAGTAGGAGGCAAATGCTGCCCCAGCTGTTTCCTGTTGAAAATGTCTGTGTAATGTAGATAAATGTGAGGGATTTTCTCTCTAAATCCGTCTCCTGTTCGCTAAATCTCACTTCTCCAAAACGAGCCTGCGCAATGGAACAAAGTCGGAATATTGAGATGTGACATTGCCCGCATCTCATCCTCTTTCTCCCTGTTTTTAATGACTTTAAACAAGTTCATTTTCGTCGGGCTTTGTCTTGTGGAGACCCGTGGGGATGTCTAGCGCTTTTTCCTTTCAGTGGCATTTATGTGATGTCTTCAAGGTAACTTACCTGATTTCCTTTGACACTATACATTATCACCTTGATTCTTCACTTGCTCACTATTTGCACAGAGCATCTTCGCCTACTTTAAAAAGAAACAATAAAAGGGGATTCTTATCGCTTGCTTGTATTTCACAGCTTTTGAACGCATGCATTGGTGCGGATTTATTCACATTTTTCTCCTTTTCATCCACTTATGGAACAACTCTCCCGCATGTCCTGGTAATCTATTTTATTTTTTTCCAGAGATAATTATATTTTCTACATTTTGCTTTGATTCTTTTTTCTTCTTTTTTTTTTTTGCAATCAAAAAATCATTGACATGGATCGTGCATGACTTTCAGCGCAGGTATGAATTTGGACATTTTCCGTGCGCCCGGCGCTTTTTTCCACCAGAAAGCCCTAATGCAGCTGTGCAACTTTCAAAGTAATTACTGCTGAGTCTGCATAATTTACGTGGTAAATATCTAACCTGATTCCTCTGCGGGGTTGAAAGACAGAGAGCGGGAGAGAGGAGAGATTATCAAGAAACACTTGCGGGCGTCGGGACTTTGCGGTTGTGATGTAGATGGATAACGTTCCGTGTTTATTCTCTTTATTATGTACATTTGGCCCAGTCAGCTTCCTCCGCGGGCTTTGGCGGGAGAGCCTTTTTCCATCTCACATTTTGGATCGGAAAGATCTCTTGGCAGCTCATTTATTCTCCTTTCTGAGTGTCGAGGCACTTTTGCGCCTAATAATGCGCTGACAGCTAGGCTTTGGCACATTTTAAATGTTAAACTGGTTGTTAATGATAGATAGCCTGCATTTAATTAATGTGATTAATGCAGATTGTTGTTAACTTGCTAAGACCCACTACACAGAAGCCGGGCGGATGGACGAGAAGGAGAGGAGGGGGGTATAGTGTGTTTTCAATTTGGACGCGCTCCGCTCGGTTACGCACAGGCGCTCCGGAGCATCAGAGCTGCTCAGCCTCCTGTTTGACTGACTCTGGCACCGAGTGCGAGTCTGGATTTAATACATTTTCCTCCACATCTCCAAACTCCTGTAAAGTTACCATCTGTTTCTTTCCCCTTTTTAGCAGATGGAACATCCTGGATTCCCAACTTTAAGCTGGCTGCCTTTTTTTTTTTTCAACCCTGTGTTTGACAGTGCGAGTGTAATACTGCCACTTACTGACGTGCCTTTGAGCAAGACACTGTGCAACAAACTGTCACAGCAGATGCGCTAAATGGAGAAGAGTGCATGAAGCTTTGAGTTGTGGTTAAATGAAACTCTTTTTCCGATGATGCTGTGAAAATGTTCTTGCTCTCTCCCTGTGCGCAGAGTGCGATGTGCTGTATCTCCTGTAGCCACACCCTCTCACTACTGCTGTGCGTCCTCACCCTGACTCCGACGGCAACAGGGGCGGGCCCTGAGACCCTGTGCGGGGCGGAGCTGGTCGACACGCTGCAGTTTGTCTGTGGAGAGCGAGGCTTTTATTTCAGTAAGTGCACCTTTTTATTTATTCATAAAGGTTGGCTGTATATGTCCCAGAGCTCTCCACCTCCTGCGAGCTCATAAATAAAAGAACAGCCAGTTTGACATCTCGTCTTGGCTTTCCCTTAATGTTTTTTTTTTTTTTACTTAATTCATTCCTCATCCACTCTTACATCTTATATTTAAATTCCCTGTACATTTGTTTTAATGCTACTCTCATCACCGAGGTCAAATTCTGAATGAGAAAAGTTAGATGAAATATGGAATAATGATAAGTAACTCTTATTGGTGGCAAATCGCAGCTGTGACCAGAGGGAAAGGGCTTTAAGTGGAATTTGGCTATCTCCAAGAAAAAGGAGGGGTAGAAAGTAAATGTTGCAGTGAAGTTTTTTCTTTTTTCCACCAGAGAAGGGAGAGCCACCCAAAGAAAACCCTCGACCAAGAAACCAGGATTTAAATCTCCAATTTTTCCATTAAGGGTACAACCTAGCCCAGAGCAGCACAGGATATATGGAGCTATGAAGGTTAGGTGCAATGTTCCACCGGCAGCCAGAGTTTCTCAGGACATGTATCCTGCTTTGTCTGTCAGAGACGAGCAGCACGACTGTACATTAACAGTATAGTTGGCTCCCACAGAGCTGAAGGTTAGAAGCTTATTATTCACTTTTCTCTGGCTGGCATCCATCAATTAAGCCAGTTTCAGCAAATGTCCTCAACGAGCATCACATCTCCACCAACAGTCATTTCTTATTCATAAAATTATTAGTTCTCCCTCTGACTCCTGTGCAGTTTTGTCATAACAATCCATTTTAAATGGTTTGGTTTGGTCCCAAAGTTATGAAAGATTTTCCACATGTGGTAGACTTTGTCAGCTGCCAGTTCGAAAAACAGAAGAAGAAGATATAAGATTTCTCTTGGAGATCAGCAGCATCTATAATGCATTTGCAGTTCTTCTCTTTTCCAGTAATTGATTTCTTTCACCTTCGCTTGAACCTGAATAGTTTGAAAATATACCTTTTCTATCGTGTAGGACAATTAGAGGCCAGAAGAAGTGGGCAGTAGTGGTCTAAAGCCATGCGCAGGTTTAGCAGATAACTTTACTGCGTTCAATAACTTAGTTTGGCTTGATAACCCATTATTTTTTTCCTAATTATCACTAAAATGTAGCTGATTGAAATGAATTGGATAAGCAGAAGAGAATGGATGGCATTCACAAGCTTAGTCTAAATGCAAGCAGCATAGACTTCACCCTATGATAAAACCTACCCTGCTTTATGGTCCTATTTGACCATAATTTACTACGTAATCATCATGTTGCATTAGCTAAAAACCAATAATCAGCAAAGTGTTTACTGAAATCACAGATCGCAGGAGATGATCTGGTCATCTCCTAATAGAATTCTACGTAGTCCGACTTTTCCCATTTTTGCACCAGAGGAGTCGCCCCCTGCTGGCCATTAGAAGAAAAAAAATGCAGGTTTAAGGGACTTCAATACAAATATTGTCTATACACTCTGGTGTTGAAACAATGCTTAACAGCTGGGTTTAAATCCTTAACTGACCTAAACCAAGTACTGTGGTGCTGTGATTCCACAACGTGTGGGCCAGCTTTTAAGGGTACTGCAGGGCCCACAACCTCAAACTAGGAAATACCTCATCTTCAGTTCATGTGATGAACAAAGTCGCAATTATAGGTTTGGACCACAGAGCTACTTCTACTAATCTAAAGTATTTGTGAAAAAATTACGGCAACACACTAGGTCATGGTTAGCACTGCAGTTAGTAAGAACATAACATAACGTATACAAGTGGACTGATTGATTCTTATATAGCGCTTTTCTACTCTTTCGGAGTACTCAAAAGGCTCTATACAACATGCCACATTCACCCAATCACACCCATTCCACAAGAACCTTCTCTATTCATAGTGCTTTCTAACACATGCATACTCCGATGGATGCATTGGA
Organism: Aulonocara sp. 'chitande type north' Nkhata Bay; assembly: GCF_057382095.1. NCBI lineage: Eukaryota > Metazoa > Chordata > Actinopteri > Cichliformes > Cichlidae > Aulonocara > Aulonocara sp. 'chitande type north' Nkhata Bay. The sequence continues at coordinate 25,237,345 of NC_141360.1, read as the reverse complement.
GAGCAACTTGGGGTTAGTATCTTGCCCAAGGACACTTGGCATGCAAACTAGAGGAGCCAGGGACCAAACCACCAACCTTCCGATCAGTAGGTGACCTGCTCTTCCTGAGCTACAGCCAACCCTCTAAAGGTTCTTATTGTTGAAGGGTTATTTCCATCTGCAGATCTCTGCATGTGGTGGCATGGCTCTGTTCTGGGACCTTTCCACCTTTCAATATACATGGAAAGGTGTGCCATGGATGGAAGTGGGTTCTAAAGTGGCGTGCAGATGTATATAGATGTGTATAGCAACTGGGGACAAACTAATAGATGGGATATGCTTTAGGCTCGAGTCCATTTGTGTCATGTGATGCGAGTATGAGGCTCTGAGGAGGCGTCTGTGTGCCTGGTAATTTACACGAACACAAAGATTTTACATTACCCTGCACCAACTACACTTGCGCCCTTCAGTCGGACTACAGAAACATAACAAGAACCATTGCTTGGCCATGGTGTCTCTTCAGCTATCTGTCGCTGTATCAGAATATAATAGACTCTTCATGCAGCTTAAATATAAGAGTTGGTCAACTGGATTTGTACAAGTTCATCAGCTCAGCTATCAACTGTTCTCGTTTGGCACTGAGAATCATCTGAACTGTGCTTTGATGGGACTAGCTACACCTGTCATGAAAAACGTCTGACACTGCATACAAAGTGCATTATGCAGGAAAGTGTTTACAGAACTCAAGTCAGAAGGTAATTTTCCCAAAGACTTCTATAGGACCAGAAGTCTTTTTCAAACTACAGCTATCACCCTCTAGTGGCCTGGAAAAAAATGCAGGTTTAAAGCACTTCCATGTTGGCTTCTCTTTTAAAAGCCAGAAGCTACTCTCAGATCAATTTCCTGCTTTCTACCAGCTTGTTTATGTATGACTTTGTTTCGGAGAGATTGGAAATTAAATAGGCACAATACAATTCACACATCACTGTAAAATCTCTCTCTTACCCCTTCTCTAACCTTAACAAAGGGTCTGAGTTGCATAACCTAAACCATGTTTCTGGCTGTTATGCTAAGAGATTCTACAAATTAAATAATTTAAATTCTATGGAATTGCGTCTTCTGAATGTAAATAGATTTCTTTACAGATAGCAGTGTCAGCATGCACCTTGCTGCTCCTCTCCCCGAATCCTGCTCCTTGCAGCTTTTCCAGGACCAGTCCACATCATTCTCTGCGTCAGGGCCTCTGTATGGCATTTGCCAGAAAGTTTTTTGGAGAGCCACCAAGCTACTGCAAAGCTGCGAGCCGTGTTCGTCCAGATGCTCCTGGAAATACCCACATGCTGTGAAGTGGTCTTGACAGCCAGTCCGATTGCCAGTATTCTGCCTGTTAAGACTTTTTGGTCTTTGGATTCCCTCGGCTTCAGCGTCTTCTTCTTTAAATGATCAAACATAACATTTTAATAAGTGCAGGCCTTGGATTCTGAGTAAACAGGTTTGAACTTTGGCATCTTTTTTTCCTTAGCAGTCTTTTTTTTTTTTTTTTTAAACCCCAACTCTGAACATTTCATTTCTCCGATTTTGAAATGGTCCCGTGACCTGTCTGCAGCTGTAGCTTAAAAGTTTTTGATATGTTTAGGATTTTGACAAGGTATGAGAGTGTTCAGAGCCGGGTGATGTGGGAATGTGACAAAGGGTTGGATACTGATACCGGAGTTTAACTGCAGTTTATTAAATGGGAAAGTGTTGAACAGAAGCCAATGCAACTCATGAATCCTCATGTAGAATATACTTCTTAAACAGGAACAGACCTTTTTGTGGTGGTTGGTGGAACGTATTTGTCTTTCCCACATTACCTTACACTGAGCTGTCAGTGGACTACACAGCATCCATCTATCAATGCTACTTTTTCCTGTTAAAAAGAGACGTATTTCATGAACACTCCAGCCATTCTCTGAAAAAGATGACGAGGTTTGAGCAGCAGGGTGCTGTGCCTTGGAAAATATGCTTCTCGCCGTCGTCCTCGGTTTCTCTCGCTCTCTCATATTCTCGCTGTCATCCCTTTTCCTTTGCTTCTAGTCAGTAAAATATCTGGAGAATCCATTTGGGCTCTGTCGTCCATAGGACGCGGCAGAGTAACGGCTTGGCCAAAGGAAGCGTGATCCTTTCCCTGAACTCTTCCCCTCCAGTCTGGCCGTGTTGAACTTGGCAGCCCTCTGATTGATAATGTGTGCAGAGACAGTGTTGCAACAACAGCGGGCTTTATGTGCTCACAGTGCTTTTTGCCTTGCCACCAGTAAAGTGAAGCACACTTGTATTTCACAACTGCAGATTTCCTACCCTGACAGAAAACATTAGTTGGTGGAAATTCATTTTTTTAAAGGGTAATTAAACAAACTGCGGTCAATGAAACAGAGAAAAAAAAACCTGCAGTCAGTTTTTCCAATTATTAGCCCGACCTAAAAAAATCCTTAGTTGTCTTTGTAATGCTTTAGCAGGCAGGACTGCGGGGTGATTTCACTGGGATGTTCATTCCATGAATCAGATCTGTTATGGGACGTTTTTTGGCTGAAGTGTGAGTGCTAAGTAGCTCCGCGTTCTAAGTCACTTTTAGTTCATGCTGAAATATTCAGCTGTTTTAGAGTGAGCACGAGATATTTAATCTTACTCTGTAAGACTTCTGCATAGTGTCTGCAAAGAAGATGAAATAATCCATCCTTTTTTCAGCCAAAAGCTCATCGTCGCTACACAAATACCCAATAAGAAGGCAACCAAATATAAAATGCAGTGTGCTCAGGTGAGTTGAAGGTGGAAAGGAGAGTGGAGGATGAGATATGACTTCCTTTTCAGTGTCTGTCCCTGCCAGTTTTATTCAGAGCCACTTGAGCTGGAGAAAGAGGGAGAATGTGTAAACAGCACGTCACATGCACGCACTTAGACTCACGCATGGCGAGGCCTGGTCCCTCAGCAGCAGGGGATTATGTGGATTACAGGATGATCAGGACACCCTCCACCATCCCCTCCCGCCATAGTTTTGCACTGGACCTGGGCACACAGCGGAAGGCACCAAGGCCCGAAGAAAGCCCTCCTGTGTCTTCTCCATCGCTATGAAAAGGTGTCGATTTCCCATGAAGACCTGAAACTAAACATCTCTGACCCCCGCTGCGAAATACTGGAACAAAGAGGCTTCTCATGAAAAGGACAGGCAGGCGTTGTCCAGATTTAAATCTGTACATTAGGTGAAGTTGAGACTCGAGGGATTTGAGGACACTAAAAAATACTTAACCTTTTCATTCATTCACATTATGCAGGCCTTCTACAAAGAAAACAGGGGAACATTAGTTAGATTTATAGATATCTTCTTCATGGCGTTCTTTTGTCTTTATAGATCTCATAAAATGGCTTGGTTTCGCTTGTTAGGTGTAACCAAAGACTCATGCACAGCAGTGATCACATTACATTTGTCTGTAATGCAGAAATGTAGCCTTCCTAAATTCGATAACTATTCAAATACTCAAGGCTATAATAAATAATGACATTTATCTCCACGATAAGCAGAAGAAATACATGATCAAACACAGGCATTAACCGCAGACAATCTAAAAGATGGATGCAGCTTCCAGGCAAAGTTCTTTCCCCTGCGATCTTTTTTAATGGCCACCAACTGGTGATAAAGACTTCCAGTGTCGAGGCTTTGCAGACACATGACCACTAACCATGTAATGATAACTTAACTTGTCTCCCAACTACCGATCATGAGAAAAAATTACGTTACATTTGTAAATTCCAAAAGTTGTTGCAAAACTTTTTCAAGAACACATACCCTGAAAAATCCATCTTTAAATATTCATAATGCATTTGGATAAGGTTCAAATTCTCACAAGCCGTAAAACATGGTACCAATGATAAAGGGATAGTTTCTAGTACTTAAAGCAGCTTTTCTAGTCCCTGCCCAGCCGTAAACTCCCTGACACTTCACAGGAGGAGCAGTGCACTGGCTCCAAGAATCCACTGCTTTTTATTGACCATGACCAAGCTGTAAAACTCAGATGCTTTCTGTGCCACTCTGGAATGGGGAAATTGAGCCATCTCTCTCCGGTGCTGTTCCTTGGAGGAATGAGCACTATGCATGCTGAGCCTGTCAAATACCAAACCAAAGATGTTTCAGGGAACCGTGCGGTGACATCAGATGAAAGACTTTACGAAAAACTAACATAGATTGTGGCTAGTCAAAACTATAGCATAGCTTCTGTTAAGAAGGATGCTGTCAGAGTGACATCCAAGGTGAAGAAGTACTCCACCCCAAAGACCAATTTGTGGTTTTTGTGCAGCCAGCTGTAGACTTAAACTTCAAACAGTGCTTCTATACATATTTAACCGGGGTCAAGTCTACGCAGATGCGTTCCACACATGCTCACTAGAAATCGTGTGGACCTCCTGATGGAGGAAGAAGAGCTGCTTAGTTTGCTGTGTTTGGCTGAACAACAGGAAAAAGTCAAAAAGAGAAAACAGTGTGTGCAAATTCAAAACAAGAACAAGATCAAGGTTGTGCAAGACATCACTAAACTACACATGGCGTATGAAACAAGCTTTCACTTGACTTTTAATTGGTGTGACTGCAGTGGTGCTAGTCCACACGGCTTCAGATTTTGGGTTGAGTGCTAATGTGCATATCAGTGATACAATGAGACAAAAGTTATGATTTGGCCTTTAAAAAGCACTTAAAAGAAGGTTCTGTAAATGTCTAAGTGGCTAATTCGTAGTGGACAAAGACTGTGGTTGTTTTCAGTTTACAACCGGTAGAACTTATTCCAAAGTTAACACACTTATGGACAAAGGAAAATACCTCAGAACACATCAAAATGTTCATAAAACGTCTGAAAAGAATAGCTTTTTCAATGTCCAGGGTTTCTCAGAGATGTGTGTGTTAGTTGTGGTTCCTTGACTCACCGGTTGTGCGACATGCATAGCTATCCAGTGTATCAGGCCCTCCTAAATAAACCTCTGGCTTTTTTCTCTTTATTTTCTCGAATTCACCACCAAGTACGGTATGTGCTGCTCTGGTTAGAAATATTTGTACAGGCTGGCATCATCTGCAAAGAAGTAAGTTGTTAAAGGTCCTTCCTAAAGACAGTTGGTATTTAATAATCAAAAGAAACGTTCTTTCTTTAAGTTTTCCTTCAGACTGACTTTTGCAAAATCGGCAAAACCTTTTTTGCATCTTCTTTATTTACCCTTATTTAACAGTCACAGAAAACAATTCTTTGTTGATGGGGGATTACAGCAGTTATCCAAAGCTTTTAGACCTGATTATTATATGCGTGTTTTCCCCTAACCTGCCTGAGCTGATTATCCTACATGTTACAACCGGCACCAGCTGATTACCCTGTCCCTTCCAGCTGTTTGTGCAGCAGGGTGGCAAACTATTTTCAGAATAATAGCGGATGTTAATTTGTAAGGCTTTATTGGGGGGGTGGGGGGGTTGGGGGATTGAAAAACAGGCCAGGCATTGAAGCACAGCCCCTCTTTTGGCTTTCAGAAACCATTATATAATCACCAGCCAGGGCTCAGTGTCGCAATTTTCTCATTTTAAATGTCTTCACGTCAGGTGTTAATAGAACAGCCAATGCTTGGCCCACTGTTACTCAGTGGGACAAGCACTGAAAGAATTTCTTAGAAAAACAAAATGAATACTGTATATAATAAATAGTTTAAATATCCAAATCAAGATTTTTTTTCAGCCATTTAAATATTTCAGTTTTCTAGTTTGCACACATCTAGTTTAGAAGTCTGAGATCTGGGTAAATCCAGTTCTTCTGTTTCCTAAATAATGCAGGTGCACAAGGTATTTTTAGCATCCAGCTACCTGATGAGCAACATGAAAGCCTCCCTATCACCCCCCATCTCCTCCTCTTCATTCACACCTCTGTTAGCCTCCACTCTGCTTTGTGTCTGGGGGTCTGAGGAGAAAGATGCTTCTGTTTCTGAATGAAAGCTGCTCTCTGTTCAAAATAACGTTGTCAGGACAAGGCAGACAGAGAGCAGAAGTTAATGCACTTTGTCAGCACTGGCAGTCTTCTGAGCCAAGAGCTATTAACTCTGAGAGGGAAAGGCATTTCCTCCTTGTAAATGCCATATTAAATTATTATTATTTCATTTGGTAACAGGGAAAAGCCCATCAGGACTATATTGTTCAAGGTGAGCAGGGAATTGTAAATGGGAAGTCTGGGTTTTTCTAAAAGCCACCAAAGAGGGTGGGTTCTGGGGGGTTAGGGAGTTAAAAGAGGAAGTGAGTACTGGCGTCACTGTAACTAAATGTGATCATTGAGTCAAAAATCTGTCACGCCCTGAGATGTATTATTTGGACTCAAAAACCTCCCCCAAAAAGCAAAATACCCAAAACACCTTTGCTAGCTGGCTTTGCTTCTTTACTTCATGCAGTGAGCATGCATCATGTCTCCATCCTCAAAATCTGTGTTATTTGAACGAGCCTCCAGGGTGCTTCTGCCAAATAAAAATGTGAATGAACAGTGGGACATAGCCAATGGTGGTGTGGTCCTAAAAGCCTGCCTGGATGTTTCTGCAGGTGGATCGGGCCCAGGGGACTTGTGGCTTGGCCTCGCTGGACTATGTAAAAGACACCTGGGCCAAAATGGCTGAGCAGGATATTCTCACCATTTGGGTGACTGCCCCCCTTCCCCCACCCCTTTCCCTCCTTTTTTTTGAAAGGTTTTTTTTTTTTACATTGATGCAGCTGCCAAAATGAGTCCACAGTGTGCAATGTGATATGTTGTAAATTTTACATGTAAGAAATCAGTGTCACTGAGACCGTACGGCTGTTATCACAGCTTTATTACGAGCGTGGCGTCGGCGTCCAGCCATCGCCAGAATGTCTTTGATTAATTCTATTAAAAAAATAAGAAGCATAGGAAAGGGAAAATAATAATGTCATAATTTAAAGACTCAAAAGTGACAATTTCAACTGAAAATGCGTAGTAAACTTTAAATCAATGGGTATTTTGGGAAAAAATAGACAAAGGCACGGATTTTGTTGGCTAATATAAAAATGTTTTGTCAGCTGTACACATGTAAAGTGTTTTTTCTGGCCTATGCTTTATATTTGTACAAATTAAAAAATATATGCAATTATATGTAGAAAGCACGGAAATCATGAAACAACATTGTTCCTTTTTGCTTCCTAGCTAACATCAATATTTTTGTTGTTGAGTTTGGCTGGTTCAGCTAAACCTGTACTGGCCATAAGCATGAGGACAAATTTACCACTTAAATTATGTACTAAATTTCAAATCAAAGTTCCCTTAATTTAGAAGCAGGTAAACAAATGCGGACAACACTGATTTTACTGGCTGAACGGACATTTACCATTAACAGATTTTTTTTTTCCTATAGGATGATAGCAAATTAAGCTAGCAATAGTTTTGTTAACCGATTTAAAATGTTGTCTCTGGCTGACTTTTTATATAAATATACTTTTAGAATATATCCAGTCATATGAAATCATTAAACAAATCTATGGTTTTTCTTCAAGTCCACTCAAGAGCCAAAATATTGCTACCTAGCCTTTTTATACCAGCTCGTGTAAACAAGTGCAGATTTCTTTCTGAAGTAGTAAAGTTTGGATCAATGAGTCCTTTATTTCAGCGCACTAGCCACCAATTTTGTTGGGTAGAAAATTAGAACTAAGCAATGGAACTGGTTCTGTCTCTCCATTGTCTAAAACCTGCTGCCGTTCTTCTCAAACAGATAAACCAACAGGCTATGGCCCCAGTGCAAGGCGGTCACGTGGCATCGTGGATGAGTGCTGCTTCCAAAGCTGTGAGCTGCAGCGCCTTGAGATGTACTGTGCACCTGTCAAGACTCCCAAGATTTCTCGCTCTGTGCGTTCACAGCGGCACACAGACATGCCAAGAACACCCAAGGTTAGTAGCAGAGCGAGCAAGGGGACAGAGCGTAGGACAGCGCCTCAGCCAGACAAGACAAAAAACAAGAAGGTGAGCAAAGCATCAAAACAGATAAATTTTAAAAATTGTTGATTGGATTGAATTTACATTTTGTTACATACTCAGAACATACGTGCATAATATCCTGATTAATTAAGGTAATATAGCTTAATTAGCAGAAACTAAAGTGACCTATTTTTTCTTCCACAGAGACCTTCACCTGGACATAGTTCATCCTTCAAGGTATGCATGCAAAATGATCTCATGTTTCATTGTCCTTTTGTCATCTAAGCTTTATCAAATACGCAATCTCGCCAATGACGTAAGAGTTTCAAAAGCAGGGCAATCTTTTTACAAGAAATGAAAACTTTATATAAATCCTAGTTCTAGAACATCAGGGGGCAACTAAAGAACGTGTAATTTCTAAATATGGATTCGGTGTCATAGTGTGAGCATTTTAAAATTCAACCATGTGCTTTTTACTCTTTTCTCAAAAAAAGAACACCATTAGAATCGGAAGAAGAAACTAAGTGGTTTTTGTGGTAGACCTGCAGTGGCACTCCCCAGGCACAATCTCCACTCTGCTACTTTACATTATGTCCTAAAATTCAGATAGCTTACAATACAACACATGCAAGGGAAGGAGCCAAAGCATACATATCACGTTTAGTGATTTTATGTTTGCAGCTGTTCGTACATCACTGGCAGTTGGTGGTGAACAATTTTAGATCTGTTCGAAGGTTGAGATCATACTCTGTCCGAATATAGCATGTTTTCTGACTGAATGCATTTGAAATCCGAGTGCCCACGTCTGATCAGAATAACCACACTCAGAAGAGGCAGAGTGTAAAATCAAGCATTGTAGAGGGAAGGATGTTGAAGAAAAATTCAGTGAGCTGCATTTGTTTGAATTCATTTAGAGTCCAAAAATCAATTATATAAAGAACATATCGTTGATTTAAAATATGCAGACCTCCTTGGCAGGGAGGTAAGGAGTTAAGAACTAAGTAGATAACTACTCCTAGAATCTACTAGAATAAGTACTGTAATAAGTACAGGCAGAACTACTTATGTACTTTCCCTTACTTAGGTCTTGCATGGCTCAGGCACATAAAAACCCTGTTTAGAGGCTAGGATGTGCAGATGTTAGTGGAAGAAGAAGTTATTTAAACACTGAGAGTGAAGAAAGTGATCAGCAGTCAGGTCAGGTAATTTTAAGGGCTTTTACTATTACTAGATTCTGGACTCTTCCAGAGCACAGTCCAAAGCAATTTCCCCCTGATTTCCCCTTGCTGTCAGTTGCTTGAATACAAGACCAGGATACCCCATCTGCTCTAGTGTTACCCTAACCAGTGTAAGAATCCTTATGGCATATGACTGACCTTAGACAAGATCACTTTTAGACCAACATTTGGATGTTGGAATGTCTTGATGCATGTTCCATCATACCAGAACGTTGATTCGGTTCATTGTGGAATGAAAAGGACAGTTGGATCATTAACAAAACCTTTCTCCCACTGAAAGTGTAATGTACAGATGAATGAAAACAACTTTTTGGGATTTGGAAGTTAGGTACTAAAATTGATTCCTATTTGAAGTTACCAGAAATAAAAAATGAAAAATTTGTTTTGTTTCATTATTGTTTATCACCATCACCATCATGTTGCTGTGGTTAGCAGCTGTTTTAGGTTCTAAGTTTGAGCATCCTGGTTGGCTAGGGTCTTTCTGTTTGGAGATTACATATCTGATTTCATTTCTTTCCACTGACCAAAGATGCGGTTGTTAAGTAAAGTGGTCATTCTGAACTGGCCATAGATGTGAAAGTGTGTATTTCTAAGTTTCTCTAAATTAGCCCCAAGATGCATGGGTAACCACACAGAGTGTATTGCACTTTTTACCTAATATCAGTTGGGATGTGTTCCAACCCCTTGTGACCCCCAAGTTGGATAAAGCAATATGAAAACTGCCGGGTAGATGAATTTTGACCAAATAAGTACAGAAGACCAGGCCATCCGGTATCTTCTATATCTCTGCTGTACATCTAAAAAAAAAAAAAAAAGTGTTTCTTTTTTGTTGCAGGAAGTCCACCAGAAAAACTCAAGTCGAGGAAGTTCGGGGGGCAGGAATTACAGAATGTAGGGAAGGAGCAAATGGACAAATGCCCAGCAACTTGGGAGGAGAGAAGGGAGTGGCCTTACCTGGTACCCCTGTGGAATGGTTCACTGTAAAACAAAAGAAAGAAGATGCTAATAATGACCTGAAAAGCTCTTCAAAATGATTGAAAACAGAGAGCTAGGTGGTGTGTAAGGGTCTGATGTGGAAAGTTGTGATTATTTTATACACTGCACCATTCCATACTGGGAGGAATTCTTTGTTAATGCAATGTAACAGACTAGTTTAGCTGCTAAGACACGAACAAGAGCTTATTATACCTCCATGTGGGAGCTGCAGCCTCCCCAGGCTCCAGGAAAGATGGGAACGTATCTGGGCCTCAGCCAATCAGAGAGCAGCATGACTGTGGCTCGGTCACATTTAACAGTTAGTACCCCAGTTCAAAGCTGATATATTACCTTCAGAGTTTGTTTTTATGCACCATCCATTACTGTGGATATTTTTATTATGTAAAAAAAATAAATAAAAAAGGTTTGCTTTAAGGACAAAGACCAGGTGGTTCATCAGAGTTTGAACATTGTTGTAGGTATGTTAACTTGAGCCTAAGTCTAAACCTTACTACGAGGAGTCGCTGGAAGGTTTGAGATCAGTCCAAATCTCTCTTAAGCCCCAGGAAGTGTTCAAAACCTGAGGACTGAGTCTACAATCCAAACATTATAAAAAGAGCTCAAGCACTATTAGAGGGGATTTTAAAGAAAGTAGGTAGTACAGAAGGTACTACAAAAACAAGACTGGGATTTTTCACATTTTCCAAAACAGAAAAACAAATTAACCAGAAGCTAAAACTGAGTTCTCGTTTGGCCCTCAGAAGCGTGTCCTTCGGTGAAGTCAAAGTGCATTTGGCAAACTGAAGCGGAAAAAGTCAAATAATGACAATCAGGCAAAATGTTTGTCGTCTGCATCCTTTCACGTGTCAACACCCCAGCCAAATTTGATTTTTGACAACAGTTCAGTCAACATTTCCGTTTGAGTGGAAACCTGTGTTTAACCTTGAACACAGGTTTCCACTCACAACCCGTGTTCAAGGGTAAACACGATGTTATGAAAGTTTAAATGGTAAATGGTAAATGGCCTGCATTTGTATAGCGCTTTTCTAGTCCGTAGGACCCCAAAGCGCTTTACACTACATTCAGTCATCCACCCATTCACACACACTGGCGATGGCAAGCTACATTGTAGCCACAGCTGCCCTGGGGCGCACTGACAGAGGCGAGGCTGCCGGACACAGGCGCCACCGGGCCCTCTGACCACCACCAGTAGGCAAACATGGGGTTAGTATCTTGCCCAAGGATATTTGGCATGCAGCCAGGATGCAGCCTGGGATCGAGCCACCGACCTTCTGATTAGTGGCTGACCTGCTCTGCCACCTGAGCTACAGCCACCCACCCCAGTTTAGTCAAAGCAAGTGCTCTAAAAAAAAAAGCAGAGCCTTCACACGTATGAATTTAAGTGATTGATCTTGACCTGGATATTTTATTAGCTTAGGAAGGCTGAGAATTTTGCAACTTTATCTGATGGCAAGAGTAGAATAAACCTCCACTGCATTCATTGCAGAGTGCACCCAAGAAACACACATATTTGGTGAACGTTGGCAAAACCACAAGGACAAATCTTTCTGGTGATGTGATGTTCGCATATCAGAATACAAATACACATACAAAAGCACTCACAAGGTAAATTAGAGTTATGCAACTACAAGCAAAGGTCATGCAGACATACACCAACTTTGATGAAAAGCCAGTTCTGAGAAGTCCTTGCATGAGGACTAACAAAAACGGCTGTTTGTTTAAGCCTCCAAAAAAAAAAAAAAAAAAAAAAACCCGATAAAAAAAAAAAAAAACGATAAGAAAAAAATAATAATTGCCCAAGACGACTCATCTCTGGCTCTGTCTCCTCTGCCTGTGTATAATCAAACAGTATTCCCATTATGTTAACCTATGCATTACTATCATTCATTGTACATGATGGTTTCATATAACAAAACTGTATTAAGAATCCTATCCACTGTATAATGGTGCTATTTTGTAGTTTGTTACTTGCAAGAGATGGCTAAGAGACTGATGGCAGGGCTTACATTGGAGGTCTTCCCTTTTGCACAGCCTTGTGGCCACCATTTTAATAGTGTTTTTATTTGTAAGCTGTTTCAATAAGGTAGTAGTCTAAGCGAGTAAATGTATCTGTGTGAAATCTGTGAATGCATGAAGAATTTAAAAAAAAAAAAAAAAAGGAAATGAATATACCATGTTGTGTTCCCAAGAAGGCAAAATGCTATTTTTTCTACTGTTTTAAATTATTTTCTCAATATAGATCCCTTATGCCAAATAACTTGACAAAATAACTGTGAACAATGATTCTTCCAATTGTATTAAGATTGTAAAAAGTCATCGTGTACTTTTGTCTGTCCAGATGTGTGTGTTGGTGATAATTCACCTAACTGGAAGTCAAAGTACCAGCTATTGAAATTACTTAAAACAAGACAATGCAACCTTTGTCAAACAGTAGACAATCAGCATACATCCAACAAAAATCCCAAATGTACCCATTTCAGTAACATATTTAGAATCTGGATCTTTAATTTAATGACATAAATAAAAAGAGGTCGTTGCTACTCTCATAGAGACGGGGTGACGAACCCTACGAAAGTAGGGCTGTGGACTCAGAGTTGACTGGTCGATAGTTTAGTTGACACGCTCTTACCTAATAACATTTTTATTGATTATATGGTCCTCAGTCTTACTGGGCTCACAACTAAGGACTCACCCAAACCTGAGTACATTGACAGTATATAAGATGGGCACTGTGAAGTCAGCCACTAGTTTGAGAAATCCTGTTGAGGTCTTGAGCTGATTTATTTATTCCTTTTTTTTCCCTTTTCTTTTTTTTTTTTTTTTTTTTTTTTTTTTTTACACCATTCTTGATGCTTTGAAACCAGAAAAGATGAACTTTGAAACCACACAAATTTATATAGGACAGAAAGTAATTTTGAATCTGCAGGAGTCACCCTCTGGTAGCATTTGAAAAGAATGCAGGTTTAAACCTCTTCTGCTTTGGCATCTGGTTGCCTATGCCTATGAGTGTTGGTTAGCCAATGTAATTATTATTTATAGATTTAATTAACTATTACTCAGAGTCGGTTCCAAAGTAACTGACAACATTTAAAGTTCGCAGCATTTTGAAAATCACAGTTCAACTACCAACAAACCACATCATCTAAAAATTGTAAGACAACATGTCTGCCTTAGTATATTTAAAAATTTTTTTTCTGATAATAACTTACACCTGCAGATTTATCCAGATACAGCTTCACTGGCTTCAGCAGATAAGACTAAAATGGGTATGACATACAGTGAAGGATTAGGGTCATTGAAAAAAAATATCTTTGAGTTGGACCTGTGCCTGTCAACATGGAATATAATGGCATAAAGTTCAATATTTTATTCTATTTAACTAAAATTAAAGAGCTGCTTCACAGAGATTGTGAGCTCTTCTGAAAACTACTCCATTGGCATGGGGAAACAATCACAAGTTGTACTTGAAATGTTAATAAAATTCCTGCTGCTATCTCAAAACTCCAGATTTTTTAAAAAACCCCAGAGGATTATTTTTATCTTTGTTTTTTTGTTTTTTGTTTTTTTTAGCTATTAGAAAACTAGCAAAGCCATTTGCAGATATATTAACTTTATAACTTTAACACAGTGGTTCAGCAGAGCTTAGAAAAATACAGCCATAATTGCAGTTTTCCCATTCTTCCCGTTCCCACTCCTGGCTAATTGCCTTTAACACACTTCTCCATTATTTAGTCTGTTGGTGCTAACAGTCGTGACAGAAAAGAAGTGATCTTCCCACAAAATAAATGTAGGGCTGAATTATTACTTGTGCTTTGTCTCTACATTTTTTATTTAGCCAGTTAGCTTAGCTTGCTGACTACGTGTACTCAATGTAATCCGCCCACTAGCAATCCTAAAGCTCACAGATTAACACAGGAAGTGAATCCTGTGTGTTATTTCACCTCAATTTTTAAAGATTAGATAAACAAGATTCTGAGCTTTAGAGGAGCTTTAAAAAATAAATAAATAAAACCCTCTGGGCAGAGCCAAGGCAGCTGTTCCCTGTTCCTAGCTAACATTGCTAAGCTAAACGAAAACTGGGCTTACGTTGTGCGATTTTTTTCAGTCGCGTTATTCAGCTCCTGCTCAAACTGCACGATTGACTCGTAGAGGTTAGAAGTTCGTCGGTCACGATGCAGGTCTCACACTATACGGCCCGATGCTCTGATGCGACCTGAGTGCTCACACTGTGCGTCCATAAAATGAAGGTTATAACAGAAATTCTGTCGCTCGCTCTCCCTCTGTCTTTCACTCACACAGACATGCACCACCACCATCAACTTTGCTAAATTGCTAATGAAAAACATTGATCAGCTGTGATTGAGCAGCAGTGTAGAGCCAACTATTTTCACGGTTGTTGTGGTCGTGATAATTTTGTGAGGCCACATCAAAAAGGCTCGGATGAGCTTTCCAAAGTTCTACAAGTGCCTCCATCGCTTGTGTTCAGCTCACACGCTGCACTGCCGTGCTGCTCCGTCTTTTTCACCGACATTTATGTGTTTGCGTGTGCGCAGTGTGAGCGGCTGCGGTGATACCCTCACGACGGTCGGGAGGATTTCAAATCGGTTTGAAATCCTCACGACCAAGCGATTGATGATCGGGAGCTGGTCGTGAGGTGTTAATCGCTTCTCGTTACCCAACGTATACTACACGATCCACGACGGACGATAAAGGCCAAAATCGGGCCGATCACCAAAATGGGCGCACGACTCAAAAATCGGCTCAAAATGGGCCAAAAATCGCACAGTGTAAGCCCAGCTTAACGGGCTACTGAACCTGGCTTCATATTTAAGCTACAGTTAAAAATGAAATTAGCCCATGTTGAGAACTGAACTAAGATTGCATTGTCTGGCTTTAAGAGTAACCCAGGAGTTTAATTTATCTTGTCCAAAACATTCGTTATCAATTCTCAATTAAAACTTATTTTCACAGATTAATTTAAAAGTGTGTTTTTGTTTCTAAAAAGGTTGTATAATGTGGATTTGCTATATTCTTTAGTGTTTATTCTAAGCAAACTGTCTTATTAGTCAACCTGGCAGCAGAAATGAAATAGGAAGCTGGCTGGAGAACAGCTCTGGTCCTCCCAGATCTTCAGATAAATGGTATAAACCAAAGACTTTTTGATTAAAGTGAAGCCTCACTCACCATTATTGTATCATGAATGAAACCAATGAGCTGTTCATTAAATATCAAATGATGGTATCACTGTCTCAATTTCACTACAACAACAGTACACCCGTCACACTATGTTTCTGGTACCTGAAATACAGTTTGTGCATTAAAAAACAGAAGCTGCAGCAACCATCTTCACACAATGAATGAAACATTCCAGTTTGTCAGTGGTATGCAATGATCAATAAAGCCTGGATCATGGGAGCGTGTGAGTCATTAATGATTATATGAGGTGTTATACGAGATGATACAATTTCCTGAAGGTCACTGTCCAAAACAACTGTCTGATTGGAGCGCTGTTATTCATGGTGCTTGATTGCCTTCTGTAGACAAAAAAAAAAAAAAATACTGACAAACTGTTCACCATTCCTGCTGAATAAACCACTTGTCAACATCACAGAAATGGCTGGAGCGTTCTTTCATACTGCATGTGTATTAACTTATAAAAATCTCTGGGGAAACATAACCCTGTAAAGACATTACTCTCCCTGCCACATAACATCACACTGGTAGCATCTATATGGCTTTTATTAGGAACCCAGTGGAGTCAGACACATAAACAGCAGATAATTACAAAGTAGAAGTTCGTCCCTCTTAAATCTTTAAAGACATTTTGGTCATGGATAAAGCCATAACTCAAGCTGAGGCTTTGTGCACCATGCATATGAATCTGGTTGGGCTAAATGACAAAGTAATACTTCCTAAGAGGCAGCAGGATCTGCCAAAGCAAGCAGAGAAGGGGCGTGGTGCTTCCTGCATGTCTCAGCTCTATTGGGGGATGCTAACAGTGACAGCGCTGAGCTCTGCTCGTTGTCAGCACTTAAATTTTTATTTTTTATTTTTTTTTAAAGAACTGATGTATATGGGGCAACAATAAAACCCTGATAAACTGACTCTCTGGCTGACGCTCAGCAGACAGCGGAGATCAAAATGTGAAACAGCAGGAACGCCGGCAAGGTTCCGGTCATCCTGACCATCCTGGATGTTATTTCATCCCTCTCCATGACTAATACTGAATCAATTATCTTACCCTAATGGGACAATTGCAGGTTGCAAGCTTGCAAGATTTAGAGTTCAAATAAATTGGAGAGATCGTGTGCAGTGGAGAGAAAGAAAGCCAGTTATCGGAGTGAATATCAAGGTTAGGATGTCTTTAAAATGCTCATTTTATACTCTTATATGGGCTAATTTTGCATTACATGGTGAGTCAGAAGAGTGCAACACACAAACATGTTTGAATAACCTCAGGAACCAGGATGGTTGTGGAAAGAACAATCTCTTCCCATTGATCTACGTGCACTCGGGATCCAGTGCATCTGAGGACACAGATTTTGGACTGGGCTCTGAAACACAATCTCTCCACACTCTTCAACTCCTCATCTTAAGCACACAATTGTCTTTTGAATGACCTTGTGGTCTGTTTTACTACCCTCACCAATTTTACTACTTATTCTGCTGGTTGTTTTACAAAAAAGAAAAGAAAAAGAAGTTGTAAGGCCTCATCAGTCTCCCACCATCCATTTTTTTCCAAAAGGACACCCAGGATTTCACTTCACCGAGTTCTAACTTTTGCTCCTTGCTGTTGTCAGCATTTTTTGTCTTTAATCTTAAATGTTTTTACATTTTGGAGGTAAAAATCCAGTCTTGGAAAATGATGAGTTTACTATGAGAAATTTACAAGTAGCCCTGTGTGTAATTTGATTGCTACTGCAAGCCAAATGCAGTGCAAAGTGCAAGAGCACGGTGCTAACTCAAGAATATTAGCAGCTAGATTAAAGAATGTATTCAAAAAAACCATGTAAAGCTTCAGAATTGGAGATTCTCTTTCTCTCAATTTCAGTCAACAGTGGAAATTCACTGAGACTTGATTATAGCAGGAGAGTGTTGGCTCAGCTGTGTGCTTTAAGAACCCATGATGTCAGAGCCTTATTTTCCTTGGAGAGGCTCTCATCAGCTGCATTGTTCCAGGAAACCATGGTCTGTTCTCTGGGCAAAAAAAAAAAAAAAATCCTGCCCAAAATGCGATCCCCCCTCTTCTGCACCCGCATCTCTGCTGAATGCAGCACGCCGGCCTCTGGCACAGCTCAAGACACACACATAGATGTGAAGCATCCTGGACGAAGCATCACATTTCCTTGGAACCAGAGCTTCCCCTGCACTGCAACAGTGTTTGCCTTTTACTTTCTTTTTTGTTTTTCATTAGAAGATGAGTGTCGGTGATGAAAGGCAGCGTGTTAATACAGGACGAGGAAATAACATGCTGTACCCTGAAGGACTATTAAACAATGCTGCTACTGATGTCATAGAGCCCAGTCTTATTATGAGGTCTCGTTTACGCACAAAGATGTAGGTGGTGTGATTGAAATACAGCACCGGCAACTGACAGGTGATGCAAGCAGCTGACAAAGCCGTTGATAAAAACACTCTGCAGCTTAACCGAGCTCAAAATTTAAAAGACGCACAGACCGAATCAGATCTGGATGCAATTACAAGCGCATACAAACAAGACCAACTGCAGTCAGTAGTTGAATAAACTTTGTTGGCATGAGTTGAAGATTTGACAAGCGGTGTTGTGGAAACATAAAGATTTAGTAAATAATGTTCATGGATACCCACTGAATCACATCTGGTCTTCATAAGATTATTTGACTCTTGGCTTTTCTACTAATGTTCTTTGTTACAGAATTATGGTAATGATTTCTTAGAAATTCGGACTGGGTGAAAAACGCAGTTACCAGATAGAGAGACCTTCACCACAGCTCAGAGTTCGTTGATTCCTCTCGGCAAGTGCCAGGGGAGCTGACAGAGCCCAGAGGCTCATGAATCAGGTGGACTTGCTTTGAATTCCCAGTCCATCCCCTGTCCATGAATGCACCCTCTATAAGAATAAATATGGGAAAAGGGAGGGATACATTATCAGAAAGAAAGAGCGGGAAAGGTTACAACAACAGAGCACGAAGCTCACAAGTTCAGTTGTGCTTCTGCTGGAACGGCCGTGCCCCTGTGGACAAGTTCAGTCCTTCAGTAGAAGTCCTCGCCCTCCAACAATAATACTTACAAAATAAAGGCTGACCGCTCCAAGTAAAATCACTTCAGCTGAGTTCAATCGCTATTATTCATGTCCTGGTTCTCCATTCCCTGCTCCACGGCTCCTGTGATATTAATAAGGTAAGCCCTTTGAGCTGAGAAGAAGCCTACCAGGCGTTATGTCAACATTTTTGCTTGCCTCCGCCTTTATTGTCAGCTGATGGTCAGCACCTTGGTGTGAGAGCTCGTGATCAAACGGCCTGGAGGCTTGATCACAGGGCTATTGCAGATCAAATTCTCCTTTAAACAAAAAGTTTGACAGGTCGCTTATTTGCGTTCTTGATGAGAGTTAGATGAGAAGACCCCACTAACACCTGACACTACTCTGATTAGTATGGTAAATACAAAGCTACCGCCAGCAGCTGGTTAGCTTAGCTTAGCATAAAGAGTGAAAACAGCTAACCCAGCTGTTTTCATTCTCACAAATGACCTATTTACACCTTAAAGTATGACATCAGCGTTTTGTCAATTTGGCCACTTGCCTTCTATCCGGTCGTTAAGTGATGACATGACGAATCCTACTTCCGGGCCTAAAGTAGCCTGTGTTTAATATGGCTTTTGTGTTGTTAACATGTTTAATGTTTTGTATTTTCTTCTATTTAATCTCAAAAAGCTCCTAAAACAGTCAGTGATCACTGTTGACCTCCCTCGGCTTTTATTACCGCTAATCATTTATTTAAGCTCAGTATTTAAAACCTTAGGATGTAACTACAGCCCAGCCCATGCAGCAGTATATGAATGACTAACCTTGTATTGTGGATGGATTATCTCAGTTGGTCTCCTGGCTGAAGTTTGGTCCTTTTACAGCATCCTGCCATGCGATTACATTTGTTCCTGACCACCGAGAACACTCATGTTAACTTTTATCGAGTGGAAAAAAGTTAGCTTGTTTATATTATGCTAACATAGCTGTGTCGCTAGCGGTCACGTAGCACATCATTATATACCAGCTAGCCAAACTTCAGTAAACCTACAAACGTCACTGCTGTTTAGTTTTCTGTCTTCATTTATGTTGGAAGTGATAACAGCTGTTTTAATTTGTTTCCAAAACCCCGCAGTCAGGACATGCTATATTGTATTTCGATAGAAGCTAGCGAGCTAACTTCCTGCTAACTTCTAACTCCGTTAAATGTCATAAATTCCGTTTTCGTGGATGCCTGGATGTTAAACACAATTGTTACACCTGGTAGAGCAGAACGCTGATCATTTTATTAAAGATGAAAGACTTTAGACAGTGTTTCAACTCTCAGTAATGCCATAGTGATCGTTTGATATATGGACCTGCAGCGGAGTTTAGGCCCAGACACGGCTAGTGACGTCAGACTTAACGACCGGATTGGCGTTTGAATGAACGGCAACAAGTGAAGCAAAGGATTCCTTTTCTTGGCCTTTTGTATAGCACTGTTCTTTCTTTATCATTCGGCTTACTTTTTATCATATTGTAGGAATGTATTTTAATACCTTGGCTCCTTTTTTACCCTGGAGAAAACCTAGCATTAATTAAAATAGGTTGAGTTGTTTCACCCACATAGGGGGACATCCAGGGCAGACACAGAACTCCATGGAGTTATATATCTTAAAAAAGTCTGGGATTTCCTTTGGGAACTACCAGAAGACTGGAAAATGTTGTTTGTCAAAAGGACACTACTTAGCCAGCTGTCACTACAGTACAGATAAGGTAAAGAAAATGGATGGATGGATGGATGGACTATTTACATGTACCATGATCTTTATAGGCAACAGTAACTGGCGGATTATAAAGCATGACCCAAAACACAACAGTTAATGATTTTTATGACTTTGGAAGAGTGAGTTTTTACTTCAAGAGTCCAAAGTGAGAGCAACAGGGTGGAACGACTGGAGGATGGACGAGCAGGTGGGTTTGAGAGGTGAGTACTTAACTAAGACTTTCCAAATGAGCCAGATCAGCATGAAAGAAAGAGGTAAGTGATACAGGCAGAAAGTGAACTCTTCAGCTTTTCAGGGGCAACTACGGAACAAGATATCAAAGACGTTAGCACAGGGGGGAACTTTGGAAATTACAGGAGCCATAGAGAAGCCTGAATGCTGCTCTACTATTGACAAAAATATGGCAGAGATCGGATGTTTTAGTTGGTCTTTAAGTTCAAGATAGGAGATGAGGAACAGGTCAAGGAATGGGCATGAACAGGAGACTCCATCTACAGGTTAAACCCATCCTTTACCTAAAGAGCTAAGTCAGTAAAAAGCATGGGGAAAATCCCCTGAACAGTACAGGACCATGACAACATTTTCAAACCACAGACTACTTTAACTATTTTAACTTTCTCTGATTTGTGTGAACATCAAAACCTTCTGAACACCATATTTTATACCACAACCACCATTTTTTGTTGGACCAAGGTTAAGGTCTTTGTTCGTAGGGGTGCCTCACATCTGTAATTTTGGTTTGCATCAACTGGAAACCTTGAAGGCAACAAGTAAACAATAAGGTGTGAAAGGACCCCTTTAGTGACTTCTACAATAATAATAATGGATTGGATTTATATAGCGCTTTTCAAGGCACCCAAAGCGCTTTACAATGCCACTATTCATTCACTCTCGCATTCACACACTGGTGGAGGCAAGCTACGGTTGTAGCCACAGCTGCCCTGGGGCAGACTGACAGAAGCGAGGCTGCCATATCGCGCCATCGGCCCCTCTGGCCAACACCAGTAGGCGGTAAGTGAAGTGTCTTGCCCAAGGACACAACGACCAGGACAGAGAGCCCAGGGACCGAACCGGCGACCTTCCAGTTACAGATACGCTTCCCAACCCCCTGAGCCACGGTCGCAGAGAGCTGTTTGCATGCTTGCTCTGTCAAATGTCACCAAAATCAGAAGAATCAGTTTTCCAGAAGCCACATGCCTGCACAAGATTACATGGAAACCCAGCAAATAGTTCTTGAGGCACTTGCAATCTTGATTTAAGAGGTGTACTCCCGATTCCCAGAACTACTGGAAAAGCATTGATTAAAAAACCCGTCTTCAAGCAAAACAATCAGATTGGGGTGGGGTTTTTTTTTAAAATATAGCTTCAAAACAACCAATATAAACATTCTTTAAACAACAAAGAGAATTGCTTTCACTTGGCTGGTGATATAGAGGCAACAGAAGAAGAATGCTAACCCTAACCCAGGTTAACTAGGAGGCTTGAGCTCAACCTCTTTTAAGATAAACTTTCACTTGCCATTTAATTGGACTTTTTTGGTTAGATTAAGGAACATAAACTATGTGGTTTGCCTAAAAATGTTCTCCTTTTAAATTGTAAGATAAAATGACCAACCTGGCTCAAAACCATGTAAAAGTGACCACATCAGAACACACTGTACTCGCACCAGTTAACGAGGCCACAAAAACATAACTTTAAATAAAACTTGTAATAAGAGCTTGCACAAGCAACCTGTGGGTTTAGTCTCCTTATAAATAAGATGAACCCCTCCTCCAGAATTTACAAAAGAGATATATTGTTAAATTTGTGACTTTTAGATAAGCTGACATGACTTTTGTTTTCATCAAACAGAATATGCTAGCCATTTCAGCCTATTTTCCGTCTTTGAGCCAAGTTCAACTAACAGACTTCTTCTATTCAAAGTCTTGGCAAGAAGGTATAATAGTGATTGGCGATACCAGACAAATAATCTAAGTAGGTGCCTTTTTACCTGAGTCTGGAGGCGACAGCACCTTGTTGATGGGGATCTTGTTAAGTCACTGATACCTCTGAAAGACTCCCTGTGTGAGTTGTGTTTCTTACTGCAGCAAGTCTCCATCTTATCACCTGCTGGGTTAATTTCAACAAGCGGATTTTGAAGGGACAGATTTGAATCAGTTCCTACCCTTTGACCCTCTATGAGCCTTCTTTCCCCGAGTTCTTTAATGTGGTTAAAATTATAGCACACCATGTTTCCCCATCTTTAATAACCTTAATTCGCCAAATCTTTAAATGTACTAAATGAAGTTTGTCACCTTTTGCTTCCCTGTTAATGGACTTATACCACATCTCCTGTGACCTTTGATCTTATACGTTGATGTGTCCCTGTGGGAGACATGATGATGATTTTGTACATTAAACAATTGTGAGCTGGCAGCAAAATGCTCTCTCCCTCAATATATAAAGCAGCTTAAAGTCCAATCATACCAGTTGTTAAGGCAAGGCTCAACTGGCGAAAGTCTTAAGAAATAAACATTGTAGATACCATGATCTCTGTCTACTCTGTCTTCTTAACTCTGCTGCTTTTCACTGAGCTGAGCAGCCACTCAGTCACCGTAGCCATGCCTGCAACTAATGCAGAGGATGGTACAACAGAAGAAGACAGCCTGGGTTTGATACTGGGTGACGAGTCGATCTCTGAGCCCGCTGTGATCCCACCGGTGTTCAGGCAGCGCCGAATCAGGGATGAAGATGGGAACCCAACAATCATCATCTCGGTAAGTGTTGCAACTTTCATCATGCATTAATGTTATTCCTTTTTGTTGCGACTTTTTAGCCTTTATTGTTATCGCACAGTGGAGACAAGATCTCCCATTTCTTTTCCTTTTCCCCTGAACCCCAAATGGTGTGGGCGGATGGCTGCCCCTCCCAGAACCTGGTTCTACTGGAGGCTTCTTTCTGTATGAAAAGAGTGTTTTTCCTCCTCATTGTTGTCAACTGCTTGGCTTCAAAGGGGTTCGTTTGATTGTATTATTGTAGGGGTCTATGCCTTTGAATATAAAGTATATAATGCCTTGAAGGGATTTTGCACTATATAAACAAAATTGATTTAAACTGAAGAAAGAACATTTTTCTTACAGTAATATATTTGAATTGTACTCAATATACAATATATACAATAATTTTTACTACGCTGATCCTGATAATAATCAGGTGTCAGTCATTATGGTTATGTTATAAAGGATTCTGAATTGGTTGAAGGTCCAGTAACTCTTATTAAGAAGTATTAAAGTAGTTCTTTGTAGTACAAGTGTTGCTGGAACTTAAACCTGAGCAGATGTCCATGCGCCTTTGAAGTAACAAACTAATTTTACAGTGTGGGCCAAATACAGTCCAGTTTGATCTGAAGTGGGGGAGACCAGTGAAATTTCATATAGTTTTAACTACATGTTTTATGCCCGAGATACCTTAATTTAAGGAAAAGAAGTGCAATTTCAACTACACGTCTTAGTTTTTCTACATGGAAAATAAAAGCTGTTGTGGCAGCCTGACTCTTTGTGCTTGTATTGTAAAAAATAAATGTGTAAAATTACAGCAAAAGTTCTGGTAGCTAAAATTACCAGACTGTTCTGTAATTATAAAGGAGAAAGCATTCATTAATTCTTGTAAAAAATATCCAGAAATTTTTATATTGGATTATGAAAAAACTTATATAAAACTATAACTGTGTAGGTAATTGTCAAGTACTTTGATGTAGAATAAAAGCCTGTACAGGTGGCCCTGTTGAATAAGAAATGCTTTAAAACTTAAAATCTTATCTCTCTCTCACTATATATATATGTATATTTCTTGGCTGCTGCCTCAAAGCACACTGTGTGCTGTCTATCTTGCGTGCTGCACAATATCGTTTATTATTTAGTAACTACTGATATCTATGACTAGCTAGTTTATTGTGATGGTGCTTTTTTTTTTTTTTTTATTATGTTGCTCTTTGTTGTTTGCTGTCTCCCCTGTTTTTTTTGTTTTTCTTTCTCTCCATACAGGTGACCCAGGAGTTTTTTTTGTTTTTTTTTTTTGTTTTTTTTTTCTCTCTTCCCCCCCTTCTCACCGTCTCTTCTCCCCTTTGGTTTTCTTTCTTCCTCTCCCCCTCTTTCTTTCATTCTTTCCCCCTGTCCTATTTAAAAAAAAAAAAAAAAAAAAAAAAAGTTTGACACCCCTGCTTCCACACTGTTCCCATAAAGGATTCTAATTTTCCCAAAAGTCCCCACAAAACAAAGGAGCTTGTAACAAAAACACACTCTTCCTGGAATGTAATTACTAATATTGCAAAATCAGTGTTGTTTTATGTTCATCTGAGACAGTATTTCTGAGTGAATCTATGGACAAGAGACTGATATATGCTGATTTTTGGTTTGGAAATAATGAATTGATATTTTCTTCTCTTTGTAAGGTGACCTTGGGTATTAGAAAGGCGCCCTCAAATATAACGTATTATTATTATTATTAGGTATAGTTCATTTTTATTCTTGAAGTTGACTAGAGTTGCTCACAGTTCAAAATACTGCTTAAAAAGCTGCGCACGTGAGGCTATATCCACACAAGGGAATAGCTCCTTTGAAATGAAAATGAAAAATATTACCTCAAGGTCTGTCAAGAATATGGAAAAGCAAGAGGTAGGCATATAACACTAACCGAGAAGAAAAGTTGGCCAGTCAAAAGTCAATAAATAATGCACTACACTGTCTGACATTAGAAAAGGAGGTAAAGTTCCACACCATTGATGTTGCAAGAAAAAAATCTAAATTTTCGTTGTTGACAAAAGGCCAAAATACCCATGTACATACTATGTACATCCATTGCAGCCCTTTTCCCCAACTGTTTAAGCTAGCTTTCTTTTGATTGCTGCCCCTCATTTTTATTTTATTTTATTTTTTTACAAACACCCACAGAAAATATGGAAAAAACAATTAAAGGTCCACTTTTCACAATACTAAAAGGCTATTTAACCAAAGACCAACCTTGCTTCGAATCCCCACCTAAACATAGTCTTACACTCTCCTGAACAGGGATGTCAAGCTCACTTGACATTGGGGGCCACATACCGAGCCCACTTTGATATAAAGTAGAGTGGACCTGTGAAACTATGTGCTAAATGTGTAAAATGACAAAAAAAAAGTTATGGAAGTTCATTGCACAGACTGTCCTGTAAATAGAAAATATAACGTTTTCATTCATTCACAGTGGGCTGGATATATTCTGGCGCCCAGGCCTTATGTTTGACACCCCTAGGGTAAGCACTATAATTAGTGCTTAAAGAAAATTATAACCAGCGATTTTGATTCTTTTTTGGATCAAATTAACTTAACAGCAAACTATCCACTGTCATTCAGCCTAACACTGTTCTGCCAGTGACGGTCATGCCTCATAAATCTTCATTGTATGAGATTTTTTTTCATAACAACCTCAGCTAACCATAGTTCAACAACAAAGAGCACATTATCTCCATCCTGTGACTGAATACTTGACCCCTTTCAATTGGCCACCGTCCTCGCTTCTACTGTTAAGTCAATACTTCACATAAATCTATAAAAATATTTTACGGCAACACTGGAAAACTGGGAAATACTATTAAGCGAAAAGGTCAAATGATCACAAGCCTATAAAGATTTATTGGACTCTCAGTGGGAAGAATGACGATATATCAGTGTTTCCCCCAAATGTTTAGCTGCGATGTGTAAAAGGTTTATCTGCAGACTGCGTCTTGTGTGTTATGAACAGGGTGGTTATCTCTGTGGTAATGGGAAACAGGCAGCCATGATGGAGACAAAGACATCTGGGCGAACCGGAGCTGTGGAAGAAAACGGGCCACTGTGATATAGTAAAAAATGAGGGAACACATTTCTTCCATTTGGGGTTCTTGTGGCTTGGATCAGCTGGTAAAAGCAGATCCAACACCTGTACTACAAGTAAAAAGGATAATCTTTAAAAGCTGTTCCTGCAACCTGACCATCCAGAGTTCACATCCTACAGTACGGGAATGTGTGTGTGTGGGCTCCGGGTGTCACATGTAATCACTGATCAATATGATGTTTTTCAGGATGCAAGGCTGAAAGGGCACAGTGTTCGAGGGCTGAACCCGGCCTTCACTCGGAGCCTTCCTCTCCTCGCAGATCGAAGCCTGAGCCACACTCCTGCCGAGTACAGCGTGAAGATAGATCGCAGAGATACCGACCTTGACGGTAAGCATATGGAAAACCAGCATTTCTTGGAAAATAAACTTAAAAAAAAAAAAAAAATGCCATATAAACTCAACTGCTCTATGTGGTTTCCTTTCCTAACCTAGTGCTGCGATGTATGATTGGAAGAGTGTACCGGCCCTGCTGGGAAGCATGAGCGACGTCAGTGAATGTTTCCTCCTGTATGGTATAAGAAGATTAATTTACTTGTAGGAAATAAAGCAGACAAACATGGAAAACAAAATAAAAGTTTATTAACAATTGCAAGCTGTGTGTTTAAAGAGTGGATGTAAATGGTAGAATCTTGAAAATAATTGAAAGGTAAAAATTTACATACTAGCAGTGACGATATACATTTTATTTCCAAGAAGGCGTTATTAGACTCATTTTAAAATTGATTAGTGATAAAGTGCAATGACCAGCTTGCTTTTCGCCTAACAATGTTGGACATTTTAGTGACATTTTCAGAAAGAGTTAAATAACACTGTTGTGCACATTTCATACGAAGCCTCAGTGTAGCTTAGCATAAAAATATTTAACTCTTAACAGCAATCACTAAGTCACTAAAGATCACGTGATATTTTACCGTGTGTGTATATATAAAATACTCGAGGTTAAACAAGATGACAAATGATTCTAAATGGCAGCCCAAGCTGGAGTATACTCGTAGTACACAAGCTTCAGCTGCTTCATATAAATATCTGATAGAAAAGTCCTTATTGTGTCATCGTTAGTGCAAACACTGGTTAGACTCTGAAGAAACTGGTCAGCTTCCCTTGTCCAGCTATGAGCTTCTTCTTACTCAAGGCCTTGCTGCCATTTTTGCCAGGCATTTTGACTGATGTGCGAGTTGGCTGTTTCTTCTCCGGAGGCTCATTTTCAGATCCACCGTGTTGGTCCAGCTGCTTTCTCTTGTTACCCCTGCTTTGCATCTGAAAGCCAGTTCCCTTTCCATTAACCAGGCTTGCACCTTGTTTTGGGGCATTTCCACTTCTTTGCTCGAGAGCAGCCCCCCGCTGTATCTCACCCCGTGCCTTATTTGTACATTCAGAGGACTTGGCTGCAAATGTAAAAGAAAAACAAAAATGAAATAAATAATTAAAAAGCAAAAGTAAGTGTGACAAGTTGGTAGGGGGGAAAGGGAAAAATGTTGTGACGAAATTGCTTACGTTAGCTGCTAGTTGAAGCAGGCTGTGTGTTTATTCTCTGAACCTGAATTTCAACATTTGTCATGTTAACCTGATGGAGCAGAGCCTGAATTCCCACGGAACAAAAAGCAGAAGGGGGAAATGGGCAAAAAGTCTGTACAAGACTGTGTGTGTGTGTGTTTTGTTTTTTTACGACAGATGTGGGGGTGAGGAGGTTTTATAGAATGGGAATTAATTTAACAGCAAGTTGTAAGTACCAGTCCCACAACTGGGACTGAGAAGGCTCCAAGGCCGGAGCTGAGAAGGTGAGCCTGGGCCTCGGTCCAGCTGTGTGCCGTCAGAGGAAACAGAAGTCTGTTCCAGCAGATAAAATGCAGCACGTCTTGTTCTGACATTTGACATGTTGCTGAGTACAAAAAAATAAAAGATGGTGGTGGGGTAGGGGGTGTAGCTTGTAAAGAAAAATAACATAAACTTTTACCTTTTGTTGAGTCTTCCACATCAGAGCTGCACCCATCATTCACAGATGTGGTGGTTTTAGCTTTGGGTGGGTGCACGCAAGTGGGAACCTGGCTAGTGCTCGGGAAGTCCAGCACACGGTTGAGAGGGAGCTCTTCGTCATTGTAAGTGCAGGCGAACTGGGATCGGATGACTCTCTCTCGGACCTGGAATAAATGCAAAACAACTGAAATCCAGCTGATATGGCGACTGGTGATCAGTATCAACAACTGAGGGCAGGTGGCCGAGATTTTTCTGGCTCTTTCTTTTGGCGTTTTGAAACAAAGACCCTTTTAAGTACTTTTCCACTCCTGCCCAGCGAGTTTCAGCAGCTGGATCTGCTAATTAGCACTGAAGTACACAAACTACTTTCTTTCCTTGCTCTGATATTGTAATCAAATGTATTATAGGCCAAACCTAAAAGGGAACATGCATATCTGCACTAAAATTCGTGGAAATCCAACCAACGGCAGTCAAGACATTTCACAGAAAGCACAACTTCTGTGGTGTTAAATCAGAAGAATTTTTGGCACATCTCAAAGAGGTTTTCTCTGGAGCTAAAGGAAAATTACCAGCGCTGCAATAAAGTTTTATTTTTTTAAACCACTTTTGTTGAGTGGGGTTTCATGTACTCAAGTGTAATAGACTTTTCTTTTTATCATCAAGAAAATGCGTCAATTTCTGTCAAATAAGGTACCACAAAACAGTCATGCTTACGTCTGAAGTAGCCCCGAAAAACGTGACTCAGAGCCAGAAAAAACACAATGTGTGAAAAGTATGGGGATCACTAAAGTCATTAGCATCAATTACCATTATTAGGTCATTGTAATCCATCCAATAGTTGCTCAGATCTTTCAATAACAAAAACAATAAAAGGGTATGGTTTTTAATTAGGGGATAAGATTCCTGGCTTTTAAAGCATGTTTTATGTTGGGGTTTTTTGAACAACTAAAAGTTTAATATGTTGCTGAAATCCCAGAAATGAGAAAGATGAGATTTTCTTTTCTAGCCAACTGATATACTGTGCATTGCTCCTATCAATTACCACATCCTTTAAAAAACAAAAAAACAAAACAAAAAACCCAACAGCCAAGTTTCTATAACAAAGTGAATGATATTGAAGCCTACAATCCCAGCCCAGGGGCACACACAGATCCACAGCTTTTCATCCACTGTTTGATGTACGCCTGCTTGGGATTATCACAATCCAGGGATTTCACCCTTCAGGCCAATGGGCCACAGTAAGGAGAAGAAATGTGAGAGAGCAAAGCTTGGTGGGTCCGCGGAGCACAAAGGGGATCAAAGCCTTTGTGCTTCTCAAAAGAACTTCTTTAAAGAGGACCTAAAACAACAGAAACCCCAGCACCGAGGCACACTTCAGTAACGGAGCTACTGGTTGCATGCTAATAAAACCTAAAGAAGATGGAAGGGGATGGAAGAGCTGCACGGCCAAACTATGACCCACAGAGAACAACTAATCCAATTACAACAGGTGGAAGCCTGACATGGCACCTTGTGGTCACATAGCCCTCATTCCTCCGAACACAACTGTCCTGAAATAACCTACGTCTGACCCGACACCTGACCGAGACATTCCTGATAGCATTTTAAAAAGCAGGTGCAAGCCATTTCTGCAGCTTTGTGTTCTGACATCTGCTTTTGTAGAAGTGAGAACAAAGCAGTAGCAGGTGCAGCGGAACCAGAGCTATATATAAAATAAAATGAATATATAGCTAAAGGTGAATGCACCTCATTTGAACATTGTTACTTGTGTCACAGAGGAAGCAGGAGTTTTTCTCGTGTTTTTCAATGTTTTGATCATCTGTGGTAATAGTGGAAGGAAGAAAGAGGAGGAAAAGAAAAGAAAAAGACCTGGAAACAACCCAAAAGCAGAAACTAAATCTGTCCATCTCTGTGTGTGCCGGTTGACGTCAGTGCATGATGAAACCGCTGGAGAAGTCTAGGATAAAGTCATTTAGCAGACAACAGGAAACAATAACCTTTCAAGTTTCCCTTGCTAGTCGAGTTACGCGACTGATATGGCATCTTCAAAGTGAAATTGATGCAGAAAGCTTCCGCTCACCGAGTTCAGGAAGCGGTGAGCTGCCCAGGGACCATTACAGCGCACTCAAACAGGAAGGCAGCCAGATTGTGGGGAGCTAAAATGACATCTGGTAGCACAATCAAATAAAGGAGCTATTTCACAAAATGTGTCTAGCATACATCTTCTAATAAGTGCTTCACACTTCATGTTTGCTTAAAGGATAATAGCTTGCAATCTAGAGCTGGGTGATGCAGCAGCACTACCCTAAAAATACCTCTTACCACCACAAGAAAAATAAAATGGCATTACCGGTATATTCTGAGAAATAAGTTGTCTTTTTTTTGTTGCTACAATTAATTTTCAGTTTCAGAAAATAGCATATCTTAGCAATTTGATCCAAGTATTACATTTCATTCAGTGTAACTCATAACAACAGTCACACTCTTTACCCTTAAAATATAAAGCAATATTTTAAGGGAAAGACAATAATACAAACAAAACAGAAAACCACCAACAATCTTGATTCCCTATGAGCAAGCACTTTGGCCACAGTGGGAAGGAAAAACTCCCTTTTGACAGGAAGAAACCTCAGGCAGAATCAGGCTCATGGAGGTGCAGCCCTAATTGAGACCAGAAAGAAGGACAAACAACACACTAGAATTTAAGATGTAAAGTGTCCTATCTCTAAGGGAGAGACCAGCTCATTTCTGCCGCTTGTATCCACAATCTCGTTCTTTCAGTCACTACCCACAGCTCGTGGCCATAGGTGAGGGTAGGGACGTAGATCGACCGGTAAATTGAGAGCTTTGCTTTTACACTCAGCTCTCTCTTCACCAAGACAGACTGGTGCAGCATCTGCATCTCTCATCACTGGCGAACAAGACCTCGAGATACTTGAACTCCTCTACTTGGGGGGCAGGAACTCATCCCTGACCCGGAGTGGGCAATCCACCCTTTTCCGGTTGAGAACCATGGCCTCAGATTTGGAGGTGCTGATCCTCATTCTCGCTGCTTCACACTCGGCTGCGAACTGTTCCAGTGCGAGCTGGAGGCCATCACCCGATGAAGCCAACAGAACCACATCATCCACGAAAAGCAGAGATGAGATTCTGAGGCCACCGAAGTGAAAGCCCTCCGCCACTTGGCTGCACCTAGAAATCCTGTCCATAAAAATTATGAACAGAATCTGTGACAAAGGGCAGCCCTGGCGGAGCCCATCACCCACCGGGAATGAGTCAGACTTATTGCCGGCAATAATAATAATAATAATAATAATGGATTGGATTTATATAGCGCTTTTCAAGGCACCCAAAGCGCTTTACAATGCTACTATTCATTCACTCTCACATTCACACACTGGTGGAGGCAGCTACAGTTGTAGCCACAGCTGCCCTGGGGCAGACTGACAGAAGTGAGGCTGCCATATCACGCCATCGGCCCCTCTGGCCAACGCCAGTAGGCGGTAGGTAAAGTGTCTTGCCCAAGGACACAACAATCAGGACAGAGAGCCCGGGGATCGAACCGGCGTGTGAACCAAGCTCTTGCAACAGTTGTATAGTGATCGAATGGCCCGTAGCAATGGGCCAGACACCCCATACTCCCGGCGCACCTCCCACAGGACACCCCGAGGGACACGGTCGAATGCCTTCTCCAAGTCCACAAAACACATTTAGACTGGTTGGGCAAACTCCCATGCACCCTCAAGTATCCTGGAGAGGATAAAGAGCTGGTCCAGTGTTCCGCGAATCAGGACAAAAACCGCATTGTTCCTCCTGTATCCGAGGTTCGACTAGCGGACGAACTCTCCTTTCCAGCACCCTGGCATAGACGTTCCCAGGGAGGCTGAGGAGTGTGATCCCCCTGTAGTTGGAACACACCCTCTGGTCCCCCTTCTTAAAAGATGGGGACCACCACCCCGGTCTGCCAGTCCACAGGTACTGCCCCTGATCTCCACGCAGCATTGTAGAGCCGTGTCAACCAGAACAGCCCTACAACGTCCAGAGCCTTCAGGAACTCTGGGCGGACCTCATCCACACCAGGGGCTCTGCCACCAAGGAGTTGTTTAACTGCCTCAGTGACCTCGCCCCCGGAAATTGGCGGGTCATTCCCCTCATCCCCAGACTCTGCTTCCTCCTCGGAAGACGTGTCAGTGGGATTAAGGAAGTCCTCGAAGTACTCCTTCCACCACCTGACAATTTTCTCAGTCGAAGTCAGCAGCGCTCCGCCAGCACTATACACAGTGCAGGTAGAGCACCGCTTTCCCCTCCTGAGACGCCTGACGGTTTGCCAGAATCTCTTCGAGGCAGTCCGAAAGTCTTTTTCCATGGCCTCTCCGAACTCCTCCCACACCCGAGTTTTTGCTTCAGCCACTGTCCGAGCTGCATTCCGCTTGGCCTGTCGGTACCTGTCAGCTGCCTCCGAAGTCCCACAGGCTAACCAAGCCCGATAGGACTCCTTCTTGAGCCTGGTGGCTCCCTTCACCTCTGGTGTCCACCATTTGGTTCGGGGGTTACCACCATGACACACACCAACCACCTTGCGGCCGCAGCTCAATGCAGCAGCTTCGGCAATGGAGATGCTGAACATGGTCCATTCAGACTCAATGTCCCCACTCTGCCTCGGAATGCAATGAAGCTCTGCCGGAGGTGTGCGTTGAAGATCTCATGGACTGGGGCCTCTGCTAGACGTTCCCAGCACACCGTCACTACGCGTTTAGGTGCACCGGGTCTGTCCAGCGTCCTCCCCCACCACCTGATCCAACTTACAGGACTTAAAGGATCTGTAGTTAACAGCTAACGTACAACATCTTGCCATCCATGCTAGATACCAGAGCACACCTTCAGGAGTCTAGTGGAGTTCAGGGCCGTTTTGGCAGCAAAAAGGGGCCAACGCGATATTAGGCAGGTGGTCATAATGTAATGCTTGTGTGACTGAAGCGAGTGAACCAGAGAAACGTTTAACGTAAACACTCAAATTCGACTCTTATCGCCATAAAAGACTTCAGATGGGACATTCTGTGGGACAACTGCCCTTTGCCAAAGTCTCTAAACACTTTCCTTGTGAATTTATGGTCTCACTGACCCGTTTCAGTTTATACGGGATAAAAATTTTTGTAAATTTTAGTGATGCTAGGTAGGTGCCAGAAAAGAGGATTTTCCAAGAAAACAGGCACTGTTAACAGGTTACTGGTTTGAATGCCCCATACATAACTTTTTCAGCACGCTCGAACCAACACTAAGAGCTAAAACCCAGCTGTGCAAACGGGAAGAGTGGAAGTCAGTTAAGATGAGAGCTTCAGCTAAGCAAATAAATAATATAAAACCAGGAAGAAATTACAGGATATAAAGACATTATTTTCAATGTTTGGACATCTGATTCAGTTTGGAGAGGTTCATATTTAGGATTTGGGGCTCTTGGACAAAGGGGCCCACGTTACCTTGGGTTTGAGCAGGTCTAGTCGGCTCTGGACTCTGTTCTTTAGGGGTTCTGGAGAACATCCAGTAGACACTTCAGGGGATCTGAGGAGAGAGAGCCACAGCGAGAAGCAAAGAAAATTTTTCAATAAATTAAAAAAGCTACAAGCTTACATGGCCACAGTAACCGAGAAATCTGCCTGCTATTTCTTCAAACAACGTTCTCCCTTTAAAACTCTCACCATGTAAAGATGTTTTCACTAGCATTAGCCGTACAGTGTCACCCGCCCCTGTAGCCACAAACACAACCAGTGGCTGTATTATTTTTATTTCAGAGCAGATAAATTGTTCCACTGTGATGTGGGAGGATTTTCCTCCATACGGTTTCAGAGGAAAGTCGCACAGATCCATGTTGGCCTATTTTATATTTCAGGGGGATTCCCACTCTCACTGAACCCTGTGGTAGTGAAAAAAGTCTTTACTGGTTTCAGACTCAGATTCAGAGTTTACTGCAACAAACTAATCACAAATATAATTATTCTCTCCTTTGGCATTATTGTGTCACTGACAAAGAACTGAGGAAAAAGAACTCAAGTGATGGTATTGCTTTGGAAAGAAACTCACATATTTGGACTCTTGGGATCAATAACCCATACAAAATATTATAAGAAGACCAGCAACATCTTCCAAGAACTTGCCCATCATATTAAGGCAGACAGTAAACTACAAGTTCATTTAACTCGAATTAATCCGACGAGGCTGTGAACACGATGAAGTTCCAGTTTAACATAGAAAAATTAATAAATACAAAGTAGTGATTTTGCTCTATTACAGTGTTATATAATGTAAGCGCTCTTTACTGTGTTTGCACATGGCACTGAAGGAAATGGTAACAGTCACTTCATGAAATTTGGGTACTGCACCACTAGAAATCTAATATTTGGATAAGACAATCAAATATTAAAAATTAAAACTAGATAAATTGATATTGTATTTTTGTTTCACTTCTTTAAAAGCAATTTTTTGGTTGACCTTAAAACCCACTATTGGTCAAACTCCCCTAAATTTACTTTTATTTTACTATTATAACCTTTCTTCTAGAGGTCATCACATAATGCAGTAAGTCAGGCCTGCTTTAATTCTTAATTTTGCCAAATGTAGCCTTAATATTTATTTTAACCAACTGAAAATGCAGATATCAGATTTTGAGTGAACTGCAGAATTAACAGGAACCAACCTGAACAGCGTGAGGACGCAGGTCCCCTCTGCTCCACCGAGGACGGGCTGATCCTCGGACAGCAGGTCGGCTTTGCTTTGACACGGAGGAGTCAGGGCTTCTTCATCCAGCAGTGCCATCAGCACCTTCACAGTGTCACGACCTCCGTATGCTGTAGCGTGATTGACTGCATACACTTTTGGCTGGGGGTGAAGACCAACATAACTACAGTCACAGCTCTGCCAGATGGTGAACAGACAGTGAAACATGAAGTGGGTTCAATGTATGGACTTGTGGCGAGAAGGAAAAGCCCAGAGTGGAGCCAGCTGGCTGAAAGCAGAGGTTATACATTACCCTTGCAGGACTTATCCCTGTCCCGCTTCCATTAGCAGACTGCTTCTGGATCTGGTGTAGCTGGCAGATCCTCTCCTTTAGCTCCTGTGCAGTCTCCTCAGCAGCAGCGTACACGGCATCTCCGCTGCTGCGACCTTTCACCAACACCGCCCTGATGGCGGTCACCAGCCTGGCTCCACATACACTGGGAAGTCAACAAAGTGACAAGGGAACAAGAAATGAGCTACAGGAAGAGAAGAAACGCTGAATAACTTTGGAAAGGAGCAGATTCTTTCTTATGCGGGACACACAGTGGTTTTCATCTGGATGGAGTAAACAGTCTTCAAGAGTTCAGCCAACATTTGCCAGCATGAATAACGCTCTCGCAGAAAAGCCGGGGCTTTAGTCTGAATGTCTTTAAAAGATATACTGCTTCTTCACTTTCAATTAATTGGACACTGAATTTCAGGGCTCAGAGTAATTGTTTCAGCATTAACATCCAGTAGAGCTTTATTTCACTATAGCAGAGTTTTGCCAATGTTAACAGTTATAACAGTTACATGGTCACTGCACTCCGGTCTGATTTTCCTCTTTATGTCGCAGTTGGGAGGGGGGGTGTTGATCCGTGTTTGTCTCCACAGTATGTCCAAAAATCATAGCAACATATCACTTATGTAAGTTTCAAACAGTCAAGTGCACCAAAATGTTTTGGTGGCGAGGCGGTGGTCCAAACCTGACCCGGCTCTGATGCGAGGGAGCGAGCGCGCCTCAGTAACAGAATCATTTGGGAAAACAGATGTTCGCTGAACAAGGGGCCCTGAACTCGCCACAGAAGGTGTTTGTATGAGGAAATACGGTACTCCACTGAGAGCGTAAAGGCACTGCCTGCTGAAAGACACGTTGGCCATGCTCATCAGCATCTCATCAGACGGGAGTTCTCAACGACCCGCGTGAACTGAGAACCCTCAGAAGAGCAGCGAGAGTTGAACACGGCACTGCACAAACATCATGTGTTGTTATGGCTCGAGCGAATCCGCCGTTGCTACTGGGACTGCTTACAAAAGGCTCCTTCTGCAGCTTCAGCTCAAAGCTCACATGATTGAACTGCTAAATTATTTGTGATAGCCACTTCTGTTGTGGTGCCAGATGCTTTGACATCTAAAATAATCTGTAACAGTATAGAGAGTGATCTGTGGAGCTCTAGGTTTGATGATAGTTCATCAAAGTGAGCGAAGCAAACACACGGGGAACAAGTTATTTAACAAAGATGGGCTTTGATGTAGCAAAGATGAACATGCTTTAGCAATCCAAATGTTATCATGCTTAGATGGGAGTCATTACAGGGATTTGGGAGGAAATAATAAGAAGCAGTGGGGGGGACAGGTGGATTTTATGATCACAGGTGTGATTTCAGCACAGTCTGATCCGCCCTGCTACAAATATTCCCACCAGTCGTAGCAGCGCACTGCCAAATCCTTGAATTCACAAGAACTGAGTCAGCTCCTCCAGAAAGGAAGCGGGATTTAACCTGAACTGAAGTGGAGAAATTCAAAGAAAAATCCAATCCAATTATAAATCACAAGTTTCACTGTGCTTGACTTCAGCTGCCGCCAGGTGCTCAGCTTTTCTTGGAATCTCTGCATTCTCCTCATCAGCTTAGGATGACTCTGGATATGAAATACATGTGTGTGTACTATAAAAGCACAAGTTATTAAATACTGTAGAACAATTTGAAATTATTAGGTATTTATCTGAAACTGAAAACCTTTTCGGGGTTCCCTCAGGTCAATAAAAGTAAAGAAATCTGTTACTTATATTGCATGATTCAAACATTTTTAGTCATGCTTAAACATTAACACAGTAACACGCAACAGTATGTGTGTTACAGTAAACTAGGAAAAAATGACAGATTCTTTTACATGATTTTTAAGGTGTTCTAGAAATGATTACCTGAAAAAATAATTAAAGACAGCTTTTTGACAAAAAAAACAACAACAAATAAAAAAAAAAAAAACCCATTTACTTCAATGCCCACTTTGTACAAAAGATTTAGATTTCAAAAACATTTGTTGTTAATATGTTGATTAAGAAGACTATTAATTAACTGCTACTTACATAAAAATATACTATATATGTGTGAATGACATGAAGTGATATAGCTAGCCTCACAATGTAATTAACATTAAACTAAGCAGATGCTTATGCTAAGCTTACAAGCTGTAAACATAAAGTAGGAAACATAATTCATCTTGTGTGAGATGATAGCCAATGTGTGATAATTTATAGGTTAAGAGGCACTAAAAACTATGTTATTCAGACTCCAGCGTTTTGATAAAGCTAGAGTAGCGTGTTCTGTTGGTATTTAGATATTATGTGAAACTAAGTGAAGCTGCTAGCTCAAGTTAAAAAAAAATTGAAAAAAAGTTATATGGTTGAGAAAAAAAAAAGCGAACAATTTTGTTTTTTCTGTTGTTGAAAATCTAAGTGATGCCTGATGTATTTATAACTTCTATTGCAATTTGACTTCAATTCTTTAGAAAACAAAGAATTTCCAGTTCAGGTGATAGAGTGCATCTCAACTTCCTGACATTTACATTTAGTTCTGTCTCTACGGTGGAGGCGTATGTCAAACTAAGCAGCAAGACAGGGAGCAAGTGGAAGCCTGGATCAAACAGTTCTGTGTACCTTGGGTCGGGGATCTCCCCCAGTATTTCTTCCAGGTTGTCTACAAACTGGACAAAGTCAGACAGGCCTTTGACATGCTTTCTCAGTGGGTCAGATTCAGCTGGAGCATAGCCCTTCCCTCCAAGCTGGAGAGCCCTAACAAAAGACGTCACGGCCTGCAAAAAAAAAAAAAGCAAAAGCATGAGAACGACCCAGATGTTGCACCAGAGAGGATTACTCTCATTTACTTGAGCACATAATGACTGGGGGTGTTCTTACCAAGAACAGAGAAGTGTTGCTGTTGTGCGCAGCATGCTTGATGTCAGTAAACGCCTGTCGTCCAAGAGTGCGACTGGGAACGTCGAGGATTAGCGCCATGGCAATGTCGTTCTTGGTGTTTACCAGCAAATTCAGATAGGAGCAGAAAACGCGTCTCACAGCCATTTTCACCTACAGACAAATAGAAAACACACAAGACCAAAGATTTTTACATTTTAATAAACTGTCAACGGTTCCCCAAGATTATAAGGGAAACTAACAGAAAGTCTATTAAATCTTAAACTGGGTAACGTGTTTGAGATGCATTTTTGGTTGCATCCTCTCATTGGTATTATGGCATTCAAAGGCTAATGAACAGTTAATGAACAGTGCAGCACGGTGGCACGGTGGTTAGCACTGTTGCCGCACAGCAAGAAGGTCCTGAGTTCAATTCCACCATCAGGCCAGGGTCTTTCTGTGTGGAGTTTGCATGTTCTCCCCGTGTTTGTGTGGGTTCTCTCCGGGTACTACGGCTTCCTCCCACCGTCCAAAGACATGCAGCTTGTGGGGATAGGTTAATTGATTAATCCAAATTGTCACTAGGTGTGAATGTGCGAGTGAATGTGAGTGTGAATGGTTGTCTGTCCCTATGTGTTAGCCCTGCGACAGACTGGCGACCTGTCCAGGGTGTACCCCGCCTTTCGCCCTATGACAGCTGGGATAGGCTCCAGCGACCCTGAAAAGGATAAGCGGAAGCGAATGGATGGATGAACAGTTAACGTCATGGCATTAATGCAAGTGCTTAACCAGCACTTTGGAAATTTTGGGTTTTGTTTACTTTCATTTTTCAGATGAAAAACTCATGATGTAACTACACATTGTGTCAACCCTCCTCAAACAACTGTGATTAGCCAACTCAGTACCATTGTTTCCTCAAGTACATTTCCTGCAACTTCTACTTCAAATAGATTGGAAGGGTTTGGGTCAATTTGAAGAGAGAAAAATCAGCGCATTCTAGTGATTTGGTAGCAGAATTGAAAAGCAACAGAGGTACAGTAGGAACAAATATGAATACTGTTTCATATTATATTCATACTTTTCTCAATTGGTCAGAAGGGAGGTGTCCTTCTTGGCCACTGTATTTAAATATGGTGGTGGAAGACAGTGGCTGCACACCCGCTCCTATGCATTTATAATAGATTATAAGTGTAGTTTGTTGGAAGACATAACTACACAATGTATATTTATCCTTTCCTTTGAATTAAATAACCTCAAAAGGTTACTGACTGCTGGTGCCAAGGAGACTGGAAACAAGCCCGATCAATAAACCAGGCACCTAATAGATACAGTTAAACCTTCAGCTCCCTTGTTTCCCCAATTAGTGACCATACCAGATAGAGCCACATAGAGTTGTGTCTCCTCATTGTTTCAAACTGGGGATGTTCTAGGTGTAAGGTGACTGTGTTAATCACCACATCATAGATGGCAGCTAGGTATCATGTTTATAAATCTCTCCCCTGTCTTGACCTTACAATAGTTTAAGAAGAAAGGCTACAATTAACATTAAAAACTAAAGCTGAAAAAAACAAAACAAACAAACAAAAAAAAAAAAAACCTACCTGGAGGAAATATTTTAAACGCAAAATGAAATAAAACAAAAACTTATATTAGTACCTCAGTTTTTTTATTTTTATTGTTTTAAGACCAAACAAACCATCCATCAGTTATATTGTAAGGTGATAGACAGAAAATCCCAACAACCAGATGGTCTCCTATGAACATGATTTTGGCAACAACGAGGAGAAAGAACTCTCTTTCAACAGGAATAGACCACCTCCCATGACTAGTTTAGGGGTAAGGGTCTAGAGATATCACTGAAACAAAAATGTACGGATTTGATGGAGAGTTATCTGCTGTATTAGTTTGCCATTCTGCAGCCAAACAAAGCAGAGACTCCAGGAAGTTACTGGAACCAGACAAGACAGCGGCAAATTATTTTTATTTCCCTATTTATATTAAAACAGCAGATAATCTCTCCGTGTCTGTTTTTACTTCTGCTAAGCAAACCAGCAACAACATTTACTTCAGTAAAAACCTTCGGTCTGAAATGCCCAAACTGGAAAGTAGCTTTAGTTCCCGAGTAAAACGGCTACAAACAGCAGCTGGCATCGCTCCAGTAAAAAATTACATCAGCACAGCAAGCCTCCTCTCTAAAACCCCATAAATTTGCAAGAGGCAGAAGAGACCAGCAAAGAGACTGTGTTACAGAAGCTCCTGTGTCGTGTTTTAAACATCTGCCTGGTAATTGAATTCACATTGCACCCTTAAATCTGAGTGATGTGATATAGAGCTCCTGTCAATAAGAGCAGGATGGATTCCAGACAGAAATTACACTGAAGGCTGGGAAAGCAAAAGCATGGATTACTGCCTGCAGGAGAGAAGCATTTCATATTACTAAAACACAATATTCAAAGGCAGAAGGCAAAGTGGAAATAAAGGATTTCTTGTGGGAGTTTATGAAACAAGTTGCACCTTTCACTGAAGCAGAAAAAACACAGTTGGGCCTACCTGTGAGCTGCAGGACCTGCCTTTACCAGATGGGGTTGACGGGACTGAGGAAACTGGCAACTCTGGGACTTCCACGTTGCCCGATAGGAACTCAAACAGCTGGATCTTGGCAAAAGAATTTACAAAAGCAGAGAGAGAGAGGGGATAAACCGATTGGCCTTATCTCCAACTGTGTAGCCAGTGTGATCATCCACAATCAACATCATCAGCCTGATTTCAACCAGCTCACCAGGCTCACAGGCTCCTCTGGATCAGAGTCCACCAGCCTCAGCTGTTTGTACATGAAGAGGAGATCAATCAGGTCGATGGTGTTGGAGCGTTTCAGGAACGACTCGTATGCCTCCACAATGAGATCATAGTTCTCCAGGCGTGCAGGGCTGGGGGGCAGCAGGTGAAGTTTGTCTAACAATAAGTGTTTCCAGGCCATCAGGACATCACTCAGAGCCACTTTGAACTCTCCGCCATGCTGTCACAGGAAGAGAGAAAGCAGCATGTGCAATTACAAACAGCCTGGAAACAATCAGTTCAAAAGCAAAGAGACCTTCTGCAGCCGTCCAAAAATAAGCCATGAGTGGTCTCACCCGGAAACCTGCAGTAATGTCATCAGTTATAGACGTGATGACAGTCGGCCTGATGGTTCAATTGAACTATGCCGTGATGATGATGTGAAATGGGCTCACACAGCCTCGCTTTTACGACACCGGATAACAGACACACTGTATATTTTTCCTCCTTAATTCCATTTATTTTCCATTTTGCGAAAGAGGAAATTCATCAGTTGCTCGAAACTGCCGTTAGCCTCACCTTCAAAATTCAACTTTATCCTAAATGAGTCCAGAAACATTAACATTTAAAAAAAAAAAAATGAGTATCCTCAGAGCGACTGAGAGTGAAGCGTGAAAGGCTGGGTTTACAACATGGTTGCTGTCACAGTACGTTTCAGTTCAGTTTTAATTTTCCAGCACCAACTCACAATAAATCAACTCAAAGCTCTTTATATTGGCAAGTGTCAGAAACGTCCAAAAAGACGAGATTGCCCGTAAGCAAGCAAGCATTTGTGACAGTGGGAAGGAAGAACTCCCTTTTAACAGGAAGAAAACTCCAGCTGAGCCAGGCTAACACAGGGGCAGCCATCTGCCATGAATTGGGGAGGCAGAAAAAAAAGAAAAAGAGAAGACAAAAGTTAATGCCATGCAGCAGAGTGCATCATGGGAAGTCCCACACAAGCCTGAGCCTACACCAGCTCAACTAACAACTGATTCAGGTTCACCTGATGCAGCCATAACCATGCTTTACCAAATCATTATCAAAAGTAAGAGTTTGAAGCCTATTCTTAAAACAGAGCCCGTCTCCTGAACCCAAACTGAGAACTGGTTCCATAGTGGAGGGGCCTGAAAGCTGAAGGCTCTGCATGAGATTGAAGGAATACAACACTCCAGTCTGGAAGTACTAAATAAATGAACTGTGTCTGTGAAGGTTCTCAGTCATCCAGGTCATCGTAGTCAAAGGAGCTTGCAAAGAAAAGCGTCTGGACTTCTTTAAGTTGCTTGAAGACGTTTCACCTCTCATCCGAGAAGCTTCTTCAGTTCTAAGGTCAAATGGTGGGGAGTCCCAGATTTAAACCTAGTGGGAGTGTCCCCCCACAGAGGGACAAAAGGACCCCCTGACTCACATCCTGGGCCATCTGACCTCAGGAATTCGTATGATAAGGTGGGGCCAGGTTTCACAATGAGCTCACCTGAAACCCTGGCTGATTGGGACCCACACCCAATTTCACACCTTGGCTCATCAGGGGGTCCTTTTGTCCCTCTGTGGGGGGACACTCCCACTAGGTTTAAATCTGGGACTCTGCACCATTTGACCTTAGAACTGAAGAAGCTTCTCGGATGAGAGGTGAAATGTCTTCAAGCAACTTAAAGAAGTCCAGATGCTTTTCTTTGCAAGCTCCTTTGACAATAAATGAACTAATTTTTCAGCGTCAGTCTGAGACAGGATGTTTCTATTTTTAACAAATATTGTGCAGATTAAAGAAAACAGTCCTACATATTTGTTTAATATGTGCAGCGACGGATATATCCTGTTATAAAATGGCTCTAAGATTTCTCAGAGTGTTACTGGATAGCCTGACCCTTTTGTTAAATAAAGGGCCTAAAATGCAAGTTATTGGTTTACCATTAGACAAAGTTTGATAACTTCAGAAAACCTTGGGCTATCAGAATTGCTGCATTTCAGCTACTTTAACTTTACTTTTAGATGGATTTGTTTTTAAATCTGTATATATATATATATATATATATATATATATATATATATATATATAGGCATTTTTAAGCATAAAGGGACCAAACTACAGAGGAATAAAGCTGATCAGCCACAGCATGAAATTATGGGAAAGTGTAGTGGAAGCTCGATTAAGAATGGAGGTGATGATTTGCGAGTGGCAGTAGGGTCTCGTGCCAGGAAAGAGCACTTTGAAAGTCAGACGTAGACCCATTGAGACTTTGTGGATTTAGTCAAAGCATGTGGCGAGGGAGGAGGTGAGTTACTGCATGAGGAACTAAGTAGCAGCAAATGGCACACATGAGGGCAATGAGGTGGGATAGGTGGTTTCAAGGTAGAGGTGAGACTGCATCAAGGGTCATCTGTGTGACCTGTCCTTTATAGATATGAATCAGATCAGTAAAAGTATTTTAAAGTGTATGAATAAATGAATCAAGTCCAGAACCGTATTACTTAAAACTGAGTAACTTTGAGGTGGTGTTGCAGCATTTTAATAAACCTATTTTAAACTGCATTTTACATCCAATCTTTTTTTGTAGTTTCTGTGTATTCCTTGTGGTCTAACAACAAAGCTGTGGAAGAAATCAAGATACATGTTGTGTATTATTTGTGCAAAAATGATGCAATCATGAAAAAAGCCCATCAGCTACGCAGTCTGAAAACCTTTCGACTGGTACTTTGGGTCAAAGCGTGACTTTTGTGGCTTGTGAAAATAAGGAGCAGGCTGATAGGAGATCTCACCTAGAGAAGAGGCGTTCAAATCAGTAAGACTGAGAGTAAGTGCATGCAGGTGAAAGAAAAAGGAGCACAGCAGAGAACGAGTTGGTGAAGATGAATTTGAATATTTGTGGTCAACTGTTCAAAGCAGCAGCAGGGTGGAGGAGATGGATGAGAATATAAGGAGAAGGGTTAGAAGATGTCATGTGGCTTAGACAGTCACTCAGCTGGATGCAGCTGAGTTAAAGATGCTACGATTGTGATTGAGTGGGACTGTTAGGGAAGAGTGCAGAAAGGTGGGTTATTTAAGATCTCCATGTTTTCAATCATTATCCAACACCAGCCTCTTATGTTGCTCACAAAAATACACAAATTAATAAATAATAAGCACATAAAAATAAAGCTACTATTTGTGGTAGAGTGTAGAGGATGAATTCAGAAGTATGACAGCCTGAGGAGATAAACTGCTCTGACGCCTGGAAGTTCGGCAGCTGATACTCCTGTATCACTCGCCAGATGGCAGCCTGGCTTACAGGCTGTGCCTGGTGTTGTCTTTTCATATCCTTTGAGCTCTGCGCAAATTAGAGGATGCTGCTAAAGATGGAGCTGGCAGGCAGGGGGGAAACTGGAATGCCACAGATGAGGTTGATGGAGGTGGTGAGAGAGGACAGATACAAATAATCTGTGGTATTTTCAGGGTGTTAGGGTTACCTTTTTATTCACTTCTGCCATGGCCACCTGCAGCACCATAAGCATGCCATCAGCTCCATGAATGGTGGTCCTCTCAGACTGTAAGACCCGGTGACGCTCCCTCCTGAAGGTTTTCACCATCAGCTTGAGTTGGTCTCCTATACCCTCCATTATTCCCTTAAACAAAAGCAACAAAAAAATTCTATCGCACATTTAAATGCAACAAAGTTGACCA
The DNA here is from genome assembly GCF_057382095.1 of Aulonocara sp. 'chitande type north' Nkhata Bay. NCBI lineage: Eukaryota > Metazoa > Chordata > Actinopteri > Cichliformes > Cichlidae > Aulonocara > Aulonocara sp. 'chitande type north' Nkhata Bay. Next base: position 25,192,902 of record NC_141360.1, on the reverse strand, counting down.
ACGTGCTTCACAATTAAATAAGAACAAGAGAAAACATTAATAAATTTTATATTTATATATATCTATCATATATCTATATCTATCATATCTATATCTATCATATCTATCTATCTATCTATCGAGAGAGAGAGAGAGATAAGATGAGGCAATGACAATGTATTAACATAAAAACAAAACATAAAACAAGCCTGATGTTAAACTGAACTTGATTTAAAAGCCAACATAAAAGATGTGTTTTAAGTGTGATTTGAAGGACTGTGTAGATTCTGAAGTACGAATATCATATGGCAAGTGATGTGAAGTGATGTGTACCTACATTCTAACACCTGTTGGACTAAAATGCTGCTGCAATGGAGAGATGAGTGTTGACGACCCAAATAGAGAAAACTGCGGTAGTCCAGTTTAGAGGTGATGAAGGCATGAATAAATTTTTCTAGGTCTTTAGGAGGAAGATGATGCTTCGCAATTTCACGTAACTGATTAAAAACCGATTTCACAACTGTGGACACTTGCTTCTCTAATTTAAAAGAGCCATCTAAAAACATGCCGAGATTTCTTACAGTGTGGAAATGATGACAAGCAAGAGGACCAAGGGCATCAGTTATCCAAAAGGGCCATGACTTCCAAAAACAATAACTTCAGTCCTATTTCCATTTAGGGCGAGAAAATTGTGTTTTAACTACTCTTTAACATCATGTAGGCAGTTAAGCAGAAGGTGAAGGGGGACAGAGACATACAATTTCAAGGGGAAGTAAATTTGGATGTCATCAGTATAACAGTGAAAGGGAATGTGTATTTCCTGAAAATGGATCCCAAAGGTATCATGTATAAAAAAAAAGCAGAGAGTTGGATCCAAAACAGACACAAAACAGACCCTGGTGGCACACCACAACAAATAGGGGGAGTATTTCCCAATAGCAACAGAAAAAGACCTCTCTTTAAAGATAAAACTGTGCCTTTAAGACCAACGACATGGTCAAGTCGGATAAAAATAATGTTATGAATAACTGTGTCAAAGGCGGCAGTCAAATGTAAAGTGACTAAAGCAACAGAACAACCTTAGTCGACAGAGCTTCCTTGAAAAGGCGAGAAGGAAGAATATCTTGAGGGGAATTCGAAGGCCTTAAGTTACTGATTGCTTCCTTCAAGAAAGGAAAAAGTCACTGGCAAAAAAAAAAAAGAAACCCTCAAAACCAATTTATACATATAGTTCTTTAAATACAGAAAGACATACCTGAAATTAATTTAAAGACTTAATTTTCATACAGGGTCTCAGTGGCATGTAACACCTTCGATAACTTGTAAGTATTTCACAGCAAAAATGTGTCCACATTTTACATCTACAACTACATACATATATACAACACAGCGTTTATTCACTTTACATTAAAAAAGACTGATTAAACAACGCAAACCTCTTAAATTGCTGCAGTCTTCCAAGAGCACACAGCCACGACACAAAGCAGCTGTTTTGAAATTTTAAATTGCCGATGACGTTGTTCCTTTTTGTCCAATCACCTCTCAGCAAATAGCGGGGGTGAGATTTTTCTTTTCGTAGAGATATTCAATTCTAAAACTCGACAGCTAGCTATAAGTTCGTGTCATTAGACGTGTTTCAAATAAAATCTTTCAGTAACGCTTATGGATTTTCTAAAGTGGTTTAGACTTTCTCCCCAAAAATTTCTGTCGCCATAACTAATACCCAACCACCCTCTGACATTTCTACTCGATGGTACGTTCCGTGTCGTAATCGGAAGAAGATTGAAAACATCTCAAACGCGGGCAGCGTTTCGTTCAAGGGATTCATTGAAAATAAGGTAGTAAAGTCTATCAGTTACTGCTGTGTTCTGAGTTTAGATAGACCTTCACCAGTAAGGGTTAGCTACGACATTGCCAGGCTGCGGTTTGACTGGTAAAAACGACAAGCAGTGCTTCCGCATTTAAACCAGCAGCACGTTTTGCTTCTAGACTGGTGACATGCTACCATTATTATTATTCTTCCACAAAAGCCACACTAGTTTAGCTGAGATATCATATTCACCTAGTTTTCCTTTACAGAAATAACATGAAAATAAACGACCTTGTTGCAACTTAGCGAGAAAAAACTTAACTCATAAGCAGTAATACAATTTTAAGCACTGTCTGCATTTGTACTAAGTTTAAAAAGGGGGGGACTCTGTGTGTATATTAACTGCGCCGAATCTAATGTTGATCAATGTAGTTTGGTAAAACATAGTCCAGCTGCGTCCTACTTGCTGTGCATGAGTCTGTAACTACTGGGATATGAAAAACAAGAAAGTCTTTGATTGACGTTTGGTTTTTAGGATCCTTAGCAACTGTAACCCTGCAGACTTTTTTTCCTTTTTTTTTATTGAACATAAGCAAAAATACTGATTTAGTTTAGTTAAGTTTAACTTTATTTTTTATCTGCAAGATACAAAAGAGGGTTTATAAATCCCCAACTAGTGTAGTTAACAAAAACTAAGATAAAAGTAGGCCTGAAAACAATTTTAGTTGACTGAAATAAAATCCAGTCTAGACTTTTTAAAAATATACATTCAATAAGTTCCTGGAAATTTTCTTGATATAATGGCATCAGTTGCAGCAGATTTGTGTGTTGTACCTCCATGATGTACAGCTACAACAAGTGGTTGTAGCTCAGGTGGTAGAGTATGTAGGTATGATGTATGAATGTGTGTGAATGTTAGAAAGATAGATGTAGAAACAAGTGCTTGTTTGAATGGGTGAATGATGCATGTTGTATAAAGAGCTTTGACTGCTCTAGTAGAGTAGAAAAACGCTATATAATAACAACTCCATTTGCCACATCTAAGGTGCTCAAACACTTAACAGAACTGACTGATTTTAAGACATTACAATTAACACAACATTTATTTTGTGCCTGAGTATTTTGTGCCTTTTCATTAGAAGCCCATTGATTTACCTTTAAGCGTTAAGACAAACCTAATGTTATTTATCCTAAAAGTTGGGAACCTGTTTAGTTAATCAGTTAAAAATCAAGTTAAACACAACCTTTAACAAAATAGCTTAATATCATCATATATGTAGTGTTGAGACTTTTAATTATCACATTTATCATGACTACTGGTACATTTACCGATAATAATCTGATCAATGAACTGATGTTCTTGTTTAAAAGTGGTTTTAAACAACAGGTATTGATGATCATCCTAATCATTTCCTATCGGTTATCCTTCTGATTCTTTCAGTGGAAGTACGCGCGACATGCAGGAGGACTCAAGCCACAGTCCCAGCTACACCGTGCCATGTGACGACTTTGTTCATGTGGTGGAGTTCAGTCCCTTCAGCTCCGGTACCCCGGCATCTCTCCTGGCCTATGGTGGAAACCAGTACGTGGTGGTGGGCACCTGCCTCTTCCAGGTTAGAGATACAGTCTCACGTGTTTTGGTTCACTGAGTGCACATCTGTTTCCTTCTCTGAATGCAACTTTGCTCCTACAGGAGGAGGATGTGGAGGTCGAGGGAGTTGAATTCAATGTTCTTCGAGCTTTTCACCATGAACTGCGTGTCGATGCTCTAGCCTGGAGCCCCGAGTCTCGGCTGGACAGGATACCCACTATCAGGTACTAGGCCACTTGCATTCCACGTGCTTTGGCCTTCTTCTGTTTTTTTTTTTGTTTTGTTTTTTTATATCCAAATCAAGTCTTTTTATTAACATCGTTCACTTTGTAGCTCGGTGGCTTGTTTAAAACTCTTCATGTAAGCGCTTTCTGAAACATGAATGAAGACACCCATGTTCAGCTTCGGGAGCTGAAGACATTCAAAACATGGGTGGTCACTTTTGAGCTTGATTGAAGTTTCTCATCTGATGTTTCTGGTTTTCGCTGGGTTAAATCAACTGCCCCCTGCTAGGGCTGGGCGATATGGCCTAAAATTTATATCGCGATATAATTTCAAGCATGTGCGGTAACGATATATATCACGATATATTCTTTTCTTCTGTATAACGTATTTTCCACACTATAAGGCACACTTAAAATCCTTTAATTTTCTCAAAAATCGAGAGCGTGCCTTATGTATGAATTCTGGTTGTGCTTACTGACCTCGAACCGATTTCTGCGTGCAGAAATCTGTTAAAAAATGTTTAGTACAACTTTGGTAAGCCGCACTGCTTGATGGATTGTCAGAGCATTATGGCTGCCGTAGTGAGGAGCTTCGCGGAGTAATCTGGGTCCAAAACTCCATCCACTTCAGGTCCCAAAGTCAAACGAACACTAACGGTGTGTTCACACCAAACGCGATAGACGCGAACGAAAACGCCCCAAACGCCCCTAATTTGACGCGTGCACATTCGCACCTCGACGCGTGTCCAAGAAAAATCCATCGCGCCTCAAAATTGCATACTTTGACGCGCGTGAACCGGAAATGTGGGAGGAAGTTGTGCCAGACCGGTATCTTTGCTAGATGGCAGCTGTCGAGCTAGCGCTTGAAGAGAGAGTCTCCCTTCTCTATTTACTGTGGAGAGCAGAGCAGCGGCGTTAAGGACGTCCTCGCCGTACCTGGGTCCATCAGGTCCTCCAGACGCGTGAGCAGTTTGGTGAGTTTCACCACTTGCTTCAGGAGCTGCGCCTGGATGAGGCGATGACAGCGATATCGCCGTCTTTCCCTCGCCCAGTTTGAGGACCTGCGACCCGCGCTGGTCCAAGCATCGCCCGCCTAGACACCAACTACAGGCGCTCAATCCCACCTGCAGAGCGCCTGTCCGTCTGCCTGAGGTTAGTAAAAGTGTTTAATACGGTAGTCCTTTATTGATACCTGTGCTAATATGCTAAACTATCGTTTATAGACTGCTAACATGGATGTGCTATGCTATCAATGAATGCCGTTGGTGTTTACTGATAGCAAACTGTGGTATGGAGACGACTGTTTATAATATTTTTAGTGATACTCAGTTCTTATCAAGTCCTGATTTAATTCAATTTATGCTGTTATCAGTGTTTGCATTGATAGCATGGCTGTGGTGTCATACGTATGCGCTCGGTGTTTGCTGATATCAAACTGTAGCATTAGGACCACTGTGGGTTAATCTTTGTAGTGATACTCACTCCTTTTTTTATTTAGACCTGGTTTAATTCTGGTATAGTTGAATATTTGTATATAATCCCTGCAGCTGTCAGACTCTATAACAGGGGTCACCAGCCTTTATTAAAACTGAGAGTTAGATAAAACTGAACAGTTTGGTTCATCTTTAGTTGCATGGTTCCATCTTGATAAGCTATGTCTTATCACAGATTTATTTTTCAAAAATATTAATGATATAAGCAAGGAAAGGGCTACATGTCAACATACAACTCTTTATTTCTATTAATGTCTTACTTCATTCCTACCTGATTGACATGTTTAGGAATTATGAGTGATTGGCTCACTGTAGTTGTGAAAGTTGCTACCAATCAAATTATGATATGTTAAAGTTAAAACAAAACAACTGTTTTAGATATTATCTAATATACATTTTGTAATTATCCTTATAATTACAAAATGTTTTATGTAAGATTCAAGTTTTGTGATTTAAATCTGACATCACAAAAGTATTTTGGAATTTGAATAATGTATTTTGTAACTGCAGTACACATAATACTGATTTTGAACAATTTTGTCCAGGTTCCTTGTCACCGGGGACTCCTTCCAAGCGTTCAGTTACAGAGTCGGTGTGTCAGATCACCCCCCAGGTAGCGACGGCCATCTGGGACTGTCTAGTGGACAACTTCATGGCTGTGCCTTCACCTGGAGACTGGCGGTCCATCACAGAGGGATTCCAGGAGCGCTGAAACTTCCCTCTGTGCTGTGCAGCTCTGGATGGGAAGCACGTCCAGACAAAGGCACCCCATATATCATATAGGAGACACAGACATTGATATACACTAAATATTTATTTCATTTCTTTTTTTGTGGTGCCCAAATTTATGCACCTGCTTGATTTTGTTTAAAAAATTATTGCACACTTTTTGTAAATCCAGTAAACTTCTTTTCACTTCTCAAATATCACTGTGTGAGTCTCCTGTATGATATTTAACTGACATTTTTTATTGTAACAACCAACGATTTATACAGGAAAATAATGGCTATTAACAAGGTTGCCCAAACTTCTGCATCCCACTGTATTAGTATATTTTGTCATTAGTATAATATGAAATAAATTCTACATGTGTCAAGTCGTGTGCCAACGTTTGCTGTGTAGTAGAACTAGAGACATTTGTCATTATAAAAATTTATTTGAAACAATATTAAAATTCTCGAACAGAAAAACATTAAACATAAATATATAAAATATAAGTATTTACAGAGAGACAGGAATAAAAAGGACCCAGCTGCTCTCCAGAGCAGAAACAAGGCTGAGGAGAAAATGCTCCATTGGAGACTGGTGTGGCCTCTTCAGGGACTCCAGGATGGCCAGCTCCACCGCCGATGGACCGTCCCTCATCTGCCTCGGAGCCGTCCTCCTCTGTGGGCCTGTAAAACAGCACAAAACACAAAGAAATGAGAAGGCTGCTACTAGATTTTAATTTCAACATTGAAAACAAAAACAAAAAACAGGATATAATCAGATTAGTTGTAGATATTTAGTAAAGGTGATCACAAGGGAATCCAACCGAGTAAAAAGCTATCAGTGCTTGCTGTACATACCTGTGGGTGCAGCAGCAGGAGCTCAGGGACTGGGGAGCCAGGAGAAGCAACAGGGGATGCTCTGCTGCAGAATCAGTTGTCTCTATCAATACAGTATTAAATGTTAACAGGTTGAATATAATAATCATAGAGTAGACAGTGGTCCATCATTTATTGCAGCAGGGGTTCTCAGAAACACTAGGCCCTGGCCACGCACTTCGTACACTGTTTTCCCCACACACATGAACATTGGTCACAGTTCTCACAATTGATTCTCAAAGTGCAAACCTTTGTAGATTGCAAAACGTAAAAGTATTATTATGCCGCGTTTTGTCTTCATCTGCCTGCCACTTTCGTGCGCCTTTTTCCCTTGCGGTGCAGGTGTCTATTTCCGAATGAGGGTCATAGTTATGGGTGTTTTTGTGCGGTTTTTTTTTCTATTGGACGTGATGGTTATCAAAACCAAACATGATAAATTTGCCACGCGCAGGAGACACGGCACGGAGGAGATTTGTCAATCAGGCTGCAGAATGCAATGCTGTACTGTGCAATAAAAAAAAAAAAATCAGCGAAAAAGCGAGGCAGTGACGGATGAACAGCGGGACCACTGTGTGCTGTTTATTAATAAACAAAATATATTCCTATATGACAACATGCATAAAAGCAGAACGGTATTTGTACGTCCATGGGAAAATAGCGGTGGCTTGCTAGCTTGCCAGGTCAGTGAAAACTTTCAAAAGAGAAATGAATGAACTTACCAGGTTGCCCGATCTCTTCACATATCTTCCTCCAAGCTCTGTCCTTTATATTCCTGTCTCGGTACAGAAAGCAGCTGGTGTCATACAGCTCTGGGTTGTTTGCAACAGCATTGATTAGCCTTCCCCTCCACTGAAGAATGAAGGGCTTTGGTTGGATCTGCCCCTTTGACCTAGGTCACAGCCACGTCACCAGGCTCCTGATTGGTTGTCGCGGCGCAACTTGACGCTGGAGTTCAGATTTTTCCAACTCCAGCGGTAGATGCGAAACGCGCGTATGCACAAAATGCAACACAAAAACTCAGGCGCGTGTTTTTTTTCGCGAGTCAAACGCCTGAAACGCGCTACACTGACGCGCGTTTCAGGCGTTTTGGCCTTTTCACGACACAAATCTGCTTCCGAATTCAACATTAATGAATCAATGTTACGGAAGTGGAGGAAGGGCAGTTTTTGGCTTTCCCCATATTTCAAAAGTGCTTCATCTCTTTGCTGTGACATGGTTGTAGCCGCTACGATGCTTTCTACCAAAACAGGCGCAGCTTGATGACATCATCATCATGCGCTATCGCAATAGCGCATATAGTCAAAATCTCTATCGTTAGCCAAATTTATATCGTTTCCATCATATATCGTTTATATCGCCCACCCCTACCCCCAGCGTAACCCTTTTTGTGTATGCTGTGTATGCTAGCACAGCGGTCTCCAACCTTTTTTGCACCACGGACCGGTTTATGCCCGACAATATTTTCACGGACCGGTCTTTAAGGTGTCACGGATAAATACAACAAAATAAAACTAGTACCGGTACCAAAATAAAGAAGATTTATTCATAACACACGTGAAAACACCAAGGAAAACCGAGTTAACGATACAAACGATAACAAAATAACGCTGAAAACCGATAAAAACCCTGAAAACTATACATTTCACACCTGAGCCTCAACTTTCGCGGCCCGGTACCAAACAACTCACGGACCGGTACCGGTCCGAGGCCCGGGGGTTGGGGACCGGTGTGCTAGCAGATTCCTGCAGTTGCCTGTAGGTTTTCATGTGATATGACCACCAGCTCCAGTGGTTCCTTAGGTTGTTTAGGTTGCCACAGTTGCCTGTAGTTTTCCATATAGGTCTGCGAATGCTTGCCAACTACTAGGTGAGTGACTGTAAAATTAAACAAAATGTAATGCAAACTGGAAATAGAAAAAGTTCAGCAATGTTATTTATTAACCGGTTGGAATATATACACAATCTTACCCAAGCAACAGATGGTTGACAGTGTCTAAGCCAATGTAACTGATGCCTTATTAGCAAAAGGCATTTGGTTGGACATTTGTAGCTCATCTGTAGGTCATGGGCCTCTTGTTACGTGAGAGGTCATGATGAGGCAGGATTAGAAGGTCTCCAGCCAACTTTCACTTCCACATTAGACATTTACGTCTTTTAACATAACAGGGTCACTGTTGTAAACACAGTTTTTGGGACCAGAGAAGAGACATTTGCAGAGAAAGCACACCAGCCAGTGAAAGTAGTCATCACTGCCTCTTGCTGTCACACTGCAGATGCCAGGATGTGAGCAAAGTTGTTTCAGGTGGCTTTGGACAGGAGGGAAGTAGCCCAAGCAAAGATTGTTAGAAAGCAAGAGTTTTCGCCTGAGGCGGTGGATGGGAAGGTTTCGTGGTCCCCCTGGAGGTGTTTAGCCTTTCTGTAATTGAAAAGGCAAAGCAGCTGGCCGTCTGTGGTTTACTCCACAGGACCCTTGAGCCAGCCCTGTGACGTGCGCACTTGTTATTGTGCTGATGACTACCCACTCAGGTTCCATCCCTCCCTTCAGGCTGCACGTAGCTGTGCCTTCCAGGAAAAGTACAACGTTCTCACGGGTTTGCCTCAAGTGGGGGCCCAGAGAGAGTAACAGAGAGGGGAGAAGAGGGGCCTCAAGCTGCCACCACAGCAGCTTATAATGAGAACAAGCCTGGAGACTATTAAAACCACAGACTTCAACTGAACACACACATTTTTCAGCCTTGCCTGTCATTTACTATATACAGTGGACAACATGCTGGCCTTTATCAGAGAGTTAAAGGCACAAAGAGAAGATGGGCAGAGGGACATGAGAATGACATGACAACAAAGACCCCCAACCAGGCTCAAACCAGAGAAGCTAAAGTTCATGTTTGTGGCATTTTACCCTCAGATGCCCTCAGGGATGATTGCAGCTTGGATCACTAGGCAACCAGAAACAGACATGCATCAGTAAATTACATGCTAATATATTCTGTAGTTTGCACAGAACATATTTTAAAACTTCAGCTTGGCATCCTAGTTTGCTGCATGCATGGGTATATTTGCAAGGATGTATTCTTTTTATTAAATGTATTTTCTAAATTTCTTTTCAGCAAATAATAGAAGTACTTTGACAAATAAATAACTGATGGATATTGTATTATCCTATAATTCCAACTAGGGCTGGGCTATATCATACCGTTCACGGTAATACCGGTGTAATGTTGGGCAATGATAAGAAAATGAAATATCGCGATAGGATATGGGTAAAACGCGCATGCACAGTGCCTTTGTTTGCATACGCACATGGCTGCGACGCAGAATGAGAAGAGCGAAAGTGGATCATTAAATGAAACGGATGAACCAGAATTGGTTTGTAAAAATGCTGCAACTTCAGTGGTGTAGAACTGGTTTAGCTTTCATCCGTCAGATATACAACAAAGCACTATTTTTGGTAGCGCATGCTAGCGGGCCGTCGTTATTACCGTGTTTTTTGGGAGATACGGCGCACTTAAAATCAATCCTTTGATCTTTCTGAAAGTCGACAGTGTCCCTTTTAATCCTGTGTGCCTTATGTATGAATTCTGGTTGTGTTTACTGACCTCGAAACGATTTTATGTGGTACATGGCGCTCGAAAATCTGTCAAATGTTTCAGTACGACTTTGCTAAGCTACGAACCCGCACCGCTTGATGTATTGTCGGAGCATTATGGCTATAGTAGGCAGGTGCCTCGCTGAGTGAAACACATACAATATTACCATATTGTATGTGTTTATAACCTCTTTTAAGTTTTGTGGATATTATACATGGTTATGCTGAGGATATGTCGGCCAATTTCCACTGGAAATGCCTTTTGGTTAAACTGTCAGCAAGGATTTGCATTTGCACTTTAAATTTTTTATATAACTTTAATGCATTTAAAAAGCTGCTTGTGTAAGTGCAAAATACATTGATGTTTTTTGGGGTTTTTTGCACTAATAAAGTTGAGGAGTTGTAAAGTATTTTATCTAGTGTCAATTATATCATCAGTTATATCGTTATCGCAAATTTTCAAATGTATATCGTGATAGATATTTTTGGTCATATTGCCCTGCTCTAATTCCAACTCTACTATCTTGGGGTCTATCTGGTAATCTTCTACTCAGGAGCTTTCATTGTTTCACAAAGAGTTATTATAGTTTTGTATTTTGTGATTGGTTTTTATTAGTATTTTATCCTGACATTTTATTTACGTTTGGTTTAATTCAGCCTCGCTTTGTCAGATAAAAAAACTAAACCACAGTTCTTACTCCTCCACATCAAAAGTAGGCAGCTAAGGTGGTTCAAACATATCTTACCAGAAGGAGGTCAGGGGGCAGACACATGACACGCTGGAGAGATTTTATCTCTGATCTTGGAATGGCTCGGTGTTCCTATGGAAACGTTGGAGGAGGTGGTTGGGAAGAGTGAGGTTTGGACATCGCTGCTGCCCAAACGACCTGAACCAGGTTAGGCAGGATAAGTTGCAGTGTTGGTAATGTAAGAAGAGACTCAATAGCATTAAAATGGGGGGAGTCTAAGAAGAGGCATGGTCTGATATCCTGCGTTGGTTTTGTTCCTCGAACACCAAGGTTAACATTGTGATATGATGTTATCACTTTGCGATGTATTGTTTTGGTGTTATTGACACACCATCACACCGCACACCAAACCCTAACCATGTCCCTAACAGCCATGTTTTTATTTTTTGTTTTTTTTGTTTTTTTTTTACATTTTCTTTTTCCTGAGTGGACATTGGCAATTTTTTTTCCATGTCACAGAACTAATAACATTGTGATTGACCAAGATTAATTGTGATGATTCAGGAAGAATGCCAACATGGGGGATATCAAATACACCCAAGGCAGAGAAGCCCAGACCTCCCTGACCACGTCTTTCAGCTCTTCTGGGGGAACACCAAGGTGTTCTCAAGCCAGCCAGGAGATGCGATCTCTCTCTCTCTCTGACAACATAGCTCCTGGAATCACTGGGACGCTCGGGTCAGACCACTGGGCTTGCACCCATAACTACTGTCTGACTTACTGGACCCATGTGGTGCTTCTTGTGCGTTGCAGACCCACAGAAGGCCAGGTCCATATTTTGTCTTTGGCCTGCATCCAACTGGCCCTCATAGGCTAAGGCCCGGCTACCAGGCACTCTTTCTTGGACCCCTCTCCCCGGGCTTGATTCCAGGGGGCCCTGGTAACCCTATCCTGAGCAAAGCAAACTGGCTCCTTGTTCTCTTGTTCATAAGGGTCGTCTGAATCACTCTTTGTCTGGTCTCTTGCCCAGGACCAATTTGCCTTGCAAAACCCAACTAGGAGCAAATGCCCCCTCAACATAGCTCCTGGGATCAGTGGGGCACAGACCTCCCCACCACAATAAAGCAGGGATTCATAAATGTCATTACAAGATGAAAGGGGAAAACATTCACATATGCATACAGTATATAGACTCTAAATGTAGCTTCTTTTTTTAATGTAAAACATTAAGCCAAGATTCTGCTAATTTTGGTCAAGCAGACCTTTCAAAGATGTTCTCACTTTCAAAAACCTATCCTGTTTCAGCCTCTGTGGGGTTAAAATGATGGCACGAGGTAGAGTGAGTTTATGTCAACAAAACAAAAATTCACTGGAATTTCCCCTTTTTATTCAATGGGAATGGCTTTGACATTTAATTTTAAAAAAGGCAAAACGCCAGCGTGTGTTCCATGTTTTACAACAAACACTAATACGCAGGTTGAGAGGGCCTGTCCTAATATAATCTAATCTACTGTAGCAGTAAAACCCTGGAGCACGTTAAGGCTGTTTGTAGTGACATCATGCCAAATCCATCTGTGCCTGTGCTCGAAAATGTGTGAACTGCTGTCTGTTTATTCTGGTGATATGTGTGTGTTTTTCTTGTCATAAGTGAGTTAGTGTAATTGTGTGAATAATTGCAGGCGCTGGTATACGAGGACTGATTAGAGGGGAAAGTCCTCTGCCTGGCTCTGCACAGGTTTTTTTGAACAGAAGCGTGCACAAATGGCGTGAGGATTCTTATTTTTCTACATGTTTATCTTAGCTTGCAATCAGAATCTCCCTGGCAGTGTTTCTACTGATCGGCGTCCAAGTTTTTACCACACACACACAGTCTCATCCAGAGGTGTCAGTGTAGGTGGTTGCATGATGTCGTTTGTCATCGGTCTGACTGTTTTGATGCTCACTCTGTGTTTTTATGTCCTCTCTTTGCAGGTTGTGCACGGCTGCAGCTGACAGAAAGCTACGCCTGCTGACTTCTGATCTTCAGGATAGGCATGAAGTCAAGGTAATGCAACATCTGGAGCACATTGGCCACAACTGCGCTTGTCATTAGGCATCAAACTTGCGCTGCTTAGTGCTGACGTTCAGTGCTTAGCGATAGAGGAAGTAGTTAAACTGCTACAAAACATTCATTTAACAACTTATTGATTGGTATATTTTCTGTTTTTGTTCACACGTTTGTTTTTCCAATGCTGTCACTAGGTAATGGAGGGTCACACCAGCTACATTAACCATTTGGTGTTCGAGCCCATGGAGGGGAAACAAATTGCTTCCGTCAGTGATGACCACACTTGCAGGTCGAACCCGTTTTATTTCCATGTGTGTGTGTGTGCGTGTGTGTGTGTGTTCCCAGCTTCTGATTTTCAGTTCTGTTCTCTGTTAATGGTGCAGAAAGTTCTGACAGTGTTTCCACAGTGAAACACGATGCGAAGCACAACATGCTCCAGTGTGACTGTGCGTAAGCACAGAGCTGCTTTGTAGCTTTTCTAGCTAATTGGTTAAATATGGAAATCCAATTAGCTGCAGAAAGATTTTCCTCTCTCTAAAGGGGGGTGGGTGTCCCGTAACAGGGTCCCCAAAATTTCCTTTTCAATTAAGGCGAGAGGAGGGGAAAAAGTGTATCAGTAGCTGGGGCCACCACGGGGACAACCCCTGTAACATTGTGAGGCTGGTTCTGCTGCAACATACAAGCACGTCATTTAGCTTTTACTTCTGGATGCCCACTTCAGCCACATAGCCGTTAGTATTAGCTGTCCTGGAGGTAGTTAAGTCATATACTTTTAGCTAGTTATTTCAGCTAGTGTTGCTTTTTGTTTCAAATGGCAGCAGCAGTGTAGAAACTCTAATATTTTTAGATTCAAACAAAAAAATGCAGGTAGTTGGAGATAACGGACTGGATATAAAGATGAAAATAGCTACACTTACACCACCTGTCATGGAATAAGGGGTGACTATGTAAATCAAGACTGTGGACACATAGTAACAACTTCATGCACCAAATCATACTCTTCTTTATGTCAACCAGTTGGGGAATATCTTGAATAATATAGAATAGAATAGAATAGAATTCAACTTTATTGTCATTGCACATGCGCAGGTACAGGGCAATGAAATGCAGTTTGCATCCATCCAGAAGTGCTTTAGTGATATAGATATATTACAATATATATTAGCAATAATATAGATATGTGAGTATATTACAGAAATGGGTCTATTATGGTATGTTATAATGTACACAGTATGAAGTATGTTGTGAATATTCTATAACTATAGGTATGTACAGGCTGTAGTGAGTACAAGCTATGTACAGGATATGAACAGGATATAAATATGAAAAACTATACGAAATAAATAACTTTACAGAAATCTGAGATATACAGCTATATATATAATATGCGCACAACATCACATGAGAAACGTCAATCAAGTCATAAATTGGGTTAGGAGTAGGCTTGTCTTTTTATACAGTTGGACCTGATTGAGTCGACACCTTCTGGCTAATAGAAAGAAGAAAAAGTTTTGTTTTTCAGACCTGACTGTAGACTGCATATGTAGCTATGTTTCTCTATGAAGACCTCCGCGAGGCCTTGTAGATCTCAGAAGGGAGTCTGGTGTGGGAATGGAGAGTAGACCTTTAACTGAGGAATCCAGTGTCCGGGATGGGGTGTAGGGGAGGAGAAGGTTCTGATAATTACTGGATTTGTAGCTGAGAAGAAGGATTTTACAGGAGACTTACCTTGACTGGGAGCTGGTGAGGGTGATGGGTTAGCAGGACTTGGTGCAAAGAACTTTCCAGAGCAATGGAACCTTATTGTTGTTCAGTTAGAGAAAGTTGGTTGACATCCAGATTTTGATATCTTCCAGGCAGTGAATCCAAAGCAGAAATACCTTCAACATGCATTTTTTTTTTACTGGCTAGTCTGGTTGCTGAAAGACTTCAAGTGTTATAGAAGTATATTTGAAACTCATTTCCCTTGCTCTGTGACCTCAGTAAACACTTTCCACATGGCTTTATGATCTCAGTTGCTAGTTTCAGGCCTTATCAAATAAAAAGTGAAGATTATCATAATTTTAAGAGCATTATCTAAGTCCTTCCTGTCTTGTTGTTATTTACACAGGTAGAGCCATGCCTTGCTTTTCGTGTCTGGTTTCAAAACACCAAGATATGAAAGCAGCACGGTGGCACGGTGGTTAGCACTGTTGCCGCACAGCAAGAAGGTCCTGAGTTCAATTCCACCATCAGGCCGGGGTCTTTCTGTGTGGAGTTTGCATGTTCTCCCCGTGTTTGCGTGGGTTCCCTCCAGGTACTCCAGCTTCCTTCCACTGTCCAAAGACATGCAACTTGTGGGGATAGGTTAATTGGATAATCCAAATTGCCACTAGGTGTGAATGTGTGAGTGAATGTGAGTGCGAATGGTTGTCTGTCTCTGTGTGTTGGCCCTGCGACAGACTGGCGACCTGTCCAGGGTGTACCCCGCCTCTCGCCCTATGACAGCTGGGATAGGCTCCAGCGCCCCCCGCGACCCTGAAAAGGATAAGCGGAAGTGAATGGATGGATGGTGAATGGAAGATATGAAAGCCCAGGCATGCAGCTAACCACAATACCTTATTGGCATTTACTGCCACATCGCAGACAGTCCTTTATCATGCTGCCATTAAGAGAGAGTTTAATCTCATATTCTGAAGTATAAAAAAATGCTATTAATATCTGTTGATGTGGATTCTGAGGTGGAGGATATTTTTCCAATAATTTATTGTGAAACTATGTGTGTTTGCATTAGTATTGTATGATTTTGTCTTGAGAGTCACACTGCATTATAATCCAGCATTTTTTTTTAATATACAGTGCTTTGAAAAAGTATTTATATATTTTTTATATAATTATGGCATAATTTCTTAGATTTTCTCCGTATTTGTCACACTTACTTCTTACACATCATCAAACAAATACTAATATTAGATCTCCAAACCTACCTCCCTGTGTGGAAAAAGTAATTGCCTCTTAAACCGAATAACTGGTTGTTCCACTCTTGGCAGCAAGAACTGCAATTAAGCATTAGTTATCAAACATCAGTTATCATAGAGTCTTTCAGATCATCGTGGAGGAATTTTAGCTGATTTTTCTTTACAGAAGTTTACAACAGAAGTTGTTTGGTTTTTTTTCAACTCCATTGAATGGTTTTCCAGATGCTTTGGCCTGTTTAAGGTCATGCCAAAGCATCTCAATCAGTTCTAAGTCTGGACTTTGACTTGGCTCGTGTGTTTCAGATCATTGTCCTTCTGTGTAACTTGAGTGCTCTTGAGCTTCAGGTCATAAACTGATGGTCAGAAATGTTCTGGAAGAGAGCAGAATTCATGTTTTCATCAAGTTAATCTAGCAGCAAAGCAGCCCTTCACCAGCACACTCACAGCAACGTGTTTGACTGTTGTTGTGATGTTCTTTTTATGAACTGCTGTGTTAGTTTTATGTCAGATGTAACGAGACTCAAACCTTCCACAAAGTTCAGCTTTTGTGTCGTCAGTCCACAGAACATTTTCTTAGAAGTCTTGGAGATCATCAACATGTTTTTTGGCAAATTTGAGATGAGCCTTTTTGTTCTTATTGGTCAGCAGTGCTTTTCTTCTTGAACTCTCCCATGGATGCCATTTTTGCCCAGTCTCTTTCATATTGTTGAATCATGAACTCTGACCTTAACTGAGACAACTGAGGCCTGCAGTTCTTTAGCTGTTGTTCTGGGTTCTTTTGTGACCTCCTAGATGACTCATCGATGCACTCTTGGGGTAATTTTTGTCGGCTGGCCACTCCTGGGAAGGTTCACCGCTGTTTCGAGTAGGGCTGGGCCATATTATACCGTTCACGGTAATACCGGTATAATGTTAGGCAACGATAGGAAAATGAAATATCGCGATAGAATGGGAGTAAAACGCGCATGCGCAGTGCCTTTGTTTTCATACGCACATGGCCGATTGTTGAGTGAAACAGATGAACCAGAATTGGTTTGTAAAAATGGTGCAACTTCCGTGATGTGGAACTGGTTTGGTGTTTGTCCATCAGATACACAACAAAGCACATTTTTTTTGCAGAACATGCAAGCGGCCATCGTTATTGTCGTATTTGTCGGACTAAGATGCTCTTAAATCTGGGAGTAATCTGGGTCCTAAACTCTGTATGCTTCAGGTCAAACAACACTGCAGCATCACTGAGCGTTAAAAACTGTCTAAATTCTTTCATCTTTAGTAAAACGATCAGCATTGCTGCTTTACCAGGTGTAACTATGAAGTTTAGCTTCCAGGCATCCATTAAAACAAATTTTATTACATTTATCGGAGTTAGAAGTTAGCAGGAAGCTAGCGGAAGTTAGCTTGCTAGTTTCGCTAGTTGCCTAAGCATGATATAGCATGTTCTGACTGAGAGATTTCTGAAAAAATTCAAACGTACATCTCTGCTATCACTTCCAACATAAATGAAGACAGGAAACTAAACAGCAGGGACGTTTGTAGGGTTACTGAAGTTGGGCTAGCTGGTATATAATGATGTGCTACGTGATCGCTAGCGACACAGCTATGTTAGCATAACATAAACAGTGAAGCTGGAGGACGAACACTAACACTTTTCCACTTATAAAAGTTAGCTTGAAGGTTCCTCATGGTTAGAGACAAATGCAATCGCATGGCAGGATGCTGTAAACGGACCAATCTTCAGTCAGGAGAACAACTGAGATAATCCATCCACAATACGAGGTTAGTCATTAATATACTGCAACAACATGGGAATAGAGCAGCTGCCAGAGAATTCAACATTAATGAATCAATGGTACAGAAGTGGAGGAAGCAAGAAGAATGAGTTTAATAAAGTTTGATTTATCTGACTGCTTTGTTTCGCTTAATGTGCCTTATAATCCCGTGCACCTTATGGTCCGAAAAATACGTACTGCACACTGCAGTTTAATGTTGCAAAGCACCTCTTTTTAACTTCAGTGGATATTATACATGGTTATGCTCAGGATATGTCAGCACATTTCTACTGGAAATGCCTTTTGGTTAAACTGTCAGCAAGGAATTTGCATTTGCACGGTTACATTTTTATAAAGCTTTAATGTACATAAAAACCAGCTTCTTGTTGAAGTGAAAATAAATGGAAGGTTGTCTTTTTGCGCTAGTAATGTTGTGGAGTTGTATTTTGTCTCGCATCAATTATATCGTCAGTTATATCGTTATCGCAAATTTTCAAATATATATCGTGATAAATATTTTTGGCCATATCGCCCTGCTCTAGTTTCGAGTTTTCTCAATTTGTGCATAATGGCTCTTACTATGGTTCGCTGGAGTGTCAACGCTTTAGAAATGGGTTTGTAACCATGACTTTGTCTCTCACAGGCTTTTAGTCGGTCCGTTTTTGACTATCAGCAGCATAGTGATCCCCCTGTCCATTCACATCTGAACAAGTCTCCTCAACTCTATTCCTCCGCTCCCTCTGCCAAGTGTCCAGAGAAAACAGGAGTGCGCTCTCTCTGCTGAAAGATTTAAATTCTGTCATGTTGAGAAAATATGGGACGCAGGAGGAAGACAGAGGAGGAACAAGGGATAGATCAAGTTAACAGGAGACGACCTTCCAGTCAGCCCACACAAACTGAGCCTCGATATGAGAACAGGAAAGAAAGGGAGGGAGGTTTCTATCTGCATGTATAGACTCATGACCTCTCCATCAGTCTGTTAGCTTTGGCTGGAGTGCCTCTACTATAAGTTTGTTGTCATCACTGTCCCCTGCAGCTGTGGGACCTCTGCTGTTTCCAGTATGCAACCTGACGCTGGAGCAGCAAGGTGGGGAACCAGACTGCACTTCCTCAGAGATGGAGTCTTGCTTCATGTAGTCTAAACAACTCATGGTGTCAGTGTAGGTGGAAAGGGTGTGGGTTATGCCACCTAGAGATCACGAGGGCACACTGCAGGGTTCTGAGAGGATTTGGGGCTGACTGAGTTCACCGCTGAACTCAGGAAAACGCCCACCTGCTGCTGCTGCATTATGTGTATGGTTTAAAGCAGTATATCCTGTTCTCACTGATAATCCGTTTGCTTTTTCCTCAATCCCTCATCTTGTGTAAGGGGAGAAAAAATTACAGTACTGTGATAGCCTGTCCTCGATTACTGGTTCTCAACCTTATTGGGTCCCTATAAGATTAGTTCAAATAACCCTCTGTAACCCCACCCACTCAACATGTTCTGAATTTGTTGTCATGGATTACAAACCTGACCTTATTCAACACTTTTAGTTACATAAAGGTGGATATTCTGTTAATGTGGGCAGCTTCCATTACTACTGCCTTTTAAAAAAAAAAAAGTAATCTTGGAAGTTGGGAAAATTGTGTGAATCCTGTGTGATCATGTGTTTTAAAGTCAGTAGAGCGTAAGAAATGCTATTTTTAGAATAGAATAGAATAGAATTCAACTTTATTGTCATTGCACATGCACAGGTACAGGGCAACGAAATGCAGTTTGCATCCATCCAGAAGTGCTTTAGTGATATAGATATATTACAATATATATTAGCAATAGTATAGATATGTAAGTTTTATAAAACATTTAATACATTTTTTTTGTTTCTCGCTCTGTCAACAACTAAATAAGTCGTTAACCAACATTTTCCACCTTTCTCAGTTGTTTCTGGGTCTTAAGAGAGCATTCCTGCCACCTTTTCACAATCTGGACCACATGTTTTTTTAGATCAGTCTTAGCTTATAAAGAAGAAGCTAGATGTTTCTAGATTATCAAGATTCAGTGTTGCTCCCTGCTAACAGATTTGTCAAATTACAGACATTGTGCCTGACTGATATTTTCTCATAGATTTATATAGGAACTGAAATATTTTTGCAATTATAGTTATCGCCACCTGGGGGCTTTATGAAAAAAACAAAAACAAAAACAAAACACACAAAAAACAGCCATGTCCATCTTTTATATACAGTATATGGTTCCAGCTGTCCTTTTAGCCTCATCAGAAATGGTGTTACTGGAAGGATGAATGTCAAGAAGCCATTCTAAAGGAAGGAAAACCGGGAGAAAGGCTGAGGTATGCCAAATTATTCAAGAACTGCACTGAAAATCACTGCACTGACGAAGTAATGGATCCAAACTTGAAATATGTACGGCTTTAGGAGAGAGGTACAACAGTGAGTATCTGGAGTCATTGTAGAACATGGTGAAAGCCCTTTCATGGTTTTGGGGCTTGATTTCAGCCAGTGATGGTGGGGATCTTGTCAGATTTTTAACCACCGTACAAAACCACCTGGAAAGCTTCTGGTTATCAACAGCTTGAATGATTTCAAACACTCTGCCAATGCAGTAAAAACATACCTGAATAGAAAAACACACAAGGGAACACCATCAGTCATGGATCGGCCTCCCCAGAGCCTGAACCTCAACATCATCTTAACAGACAACTGAAGAAAAGGCAGAAACATCCAAAGAAGAGCTCTGAATGTCCTTCAAGAAGCCTGGAGAACTATTCCTGGAGACTACTTAGTAACTGAGTTCAGGTTGTGTGGAAGAACAACGGAGGTCACACCAAATATTGACTTTTCAGTTTGTTAGCCATATATATTTGTGTTCCCTGTTCATGTAGTGACCCTTCAAGGTACCTGAGATATGATTCTTATTTCTCACCTTTGATTATTTATTCTATTCTCTAAAACAAATCGGGTCACACAGTGCTAACGGCATTTCCCGTTTCCTTCATTTATCCGAAACCCCAAAAAACCACAACGCTCCAACCTTATTGTTTGCTCACTCAGATCACTTCCAATGTCCTTTTCATCTCTGTTGTTGTACATGGAAGCAGAGAGTTATTGCTTGATGTAGTGTGATGCAATAACAGTGCTTTATCAGAAGAGGTGACGCGTGTTTTCGTGTCTCATGTCTTTCACCTCATTCGGCAGAGGTTATGTTTTTTTGGGGAGCTGGCGTTCTCCATTTGAAGGGGAGAGCGGTTGACCGCAGTTTGGCCGTTGGTGGTGTAGCGTGCAATTGAGCTCTGCTTGGCTAGTGGTCTAAAAGAATAGGGTTTAGTCGTTGTTTTCCTCATGTGGTCTGGGGGTTTTTCCTCTCTCTTTTCTTTCCCCCCCCCCCCCCTCCTTCGTTCTCCACAATGGAGGCCCAGGCTGCACATGGGCAGAGGAGAGAAGCCTAGAGTTTTGACAGCACCCTATCCTACTGCCTGCACGGGAGACGAGGCAGGAAAAGTTGAGTGTTTACTGTGGTCTTCATCTGAGACGGGGCATATCCTCCCCTACACCGCACCACTGAGGACATCAATCTCTCCAACAACACACTTGACATTTAGATAGTCTTTGGAGGTACTTTATTACATGATGTCTTTTGCATGACCTCATCAGTCAGCGCCTTCCCATGCTTCACAAGACTTTGTTTTATATTCCCAGAAACACTTGCAGCCTTCCCTGTGCCCCCATCTCCACCTTTTCTTCTAGTTCAGATGTGGTTAACCGTAGATCCAGGTCTCAGGAACCGCAGCTCTCTCGGTCCAAGTGATTCATTACATCCGTGGTGTTGCTGAGCTGCTTTTGCGATCATACATCTTATTTAGCTGCTGGAGCCATACTCTAATTAAGATTGGTCCTAATCCTCCAGAGCTCTCTGTTTCATTTGCATAAGGTAGGATGCTGTTCAACTTTTCTCCGCCACGCTTCCCCAGCTGACGTGCGTTTCGCCGCCCTACGCTGTATTCCACAGAAAATGAATGGCAGCGGGCCGCCCACAGCGAAACATTTGCTGTAATGCAAGTGGAGCATAACACCAACTCAGGCGAGGGTGCTTAGCCCCCTACCTCCATTCCACTCCAACCCACCTTCCTCTGCCCCTGCTGTCATAGCTCAATGTAATTTGACGCTGGCGTTTTTTCTGTAAGAGTCCAGTATAAGTCTGTCTGTCTTCGAAGCTTGAAGGCCCAAATCTGAGAAAAGAGCCCATTTTCCCTGGAAAAGGATGAAGACAGCTGTACCCTGCTGCAGATTAGAGGAAACCATGAACTTCAGTGAAAAGACGCCACCCATTATTTACTCACCAGCCTTTTACTGTGAAAGCCAGGCATGTTTCCACAAAGCTGCAGATTTATTGAAAAATAAAGGCACTCCAACACGATTCACCAGTCTGGCATTAGTGGGTATCTTTGCTGCTGTGATCTTTATAGCAACAACAACCAGCAACTCACAAATACAGCTAACCAAATTTCGTGCTGAAGACCAGAGATGGGCAGTAACGCGTTACTGTAATCCGATTACTTTTTTCAAGTAACGAGTAAAGTAAGGGATTACTATTGCAAAAACGGTAATTAGATTACTGTTACTTTCCCGTAAGCACGCTGCGTTACTGCGTTACTAAAACCGTGATTTTTTTTTTGCGTGTCTCATGACAGTGACGTAAGCAAGTGCGACGTTCGTGACAACAGCTGTGTGCAGATCAACAATGGATAATATATCGAGTGCGGGAGAGAGTATGAGCGTGCAGCGTTTAAAGCGTGGAAGTACTGACCTTTAAGTTTGATTCCATAAAAAGTGACAAAAACATTAGTGTCCGCTGTTCACTGCGTGGGAAGAAAAATTCTTTTTACAGCGAAAAAAACCCTAAACTTCCGAGCAAGCACGGACAGTACACTGCCACGGGAATATGAAACTCCCAGATCCTTCCACTGACCGCTACGACACACCTGCACCAGGGCAAACCTCCGCCTGCCCCACTCCTGCTATACAGGTGAAAATAGAGCAACAGGACCGCTGAGTCCTTGATTTTATTTATTTTCTGCTGTGTTTTACCTGCATTTATTTGAAAGAGTGAGTGTAAACACAAAAACAAATTTTATTTTATGTGCTGGAATATGCAGAAAATAGGTTTAAATGTTAAACAAATTTCTTCCAGTCAGAGAATGTTGCATATAATTTAATGTTTGCTTCATGCGTAAAGTTAAAAGATTAAAACTAATAAAACAAGTTTTAAAAAGAGACTTTTTCATTTGATTACATTTTATATGATGGGTTATGCAGAAAAAAATAGAATTGGGCTGAAAGATCGATCGCTTTATTACCTATTCAGGTTGTAAATCATTTTTTAAAAAAGTAACTAAGTAACTAATTACTTTTGAAAATAAGTAATCAGTAAAGTAATGGGATTACTTTTGGGGGGAAGTAATCAGTAATTAGTTACTGATTACTTTTTTCAAGTAACTTGACCAACACTGCAGAAGACAACAAGAGTCAAATCAACAGGAACAATATCCATCCATCCATTTCCTTTCACACTTCCAAAGAGGTTATAGTAGCGGCAGGCAGACCGAGGTATTCTGAACGTCCTTCTGCCCAGATGTTTTTTCCCTGTGTCTTCTGAGAGATTCTGAGCCACCATCAGCCCAGATGAGATATATGGTCATCAGCCACTTTATTGGTTAAATCTGTTCCACTGCTTATTAACATGAATATCTAATCAACCAATCACATGGAGGCAACTCAGTGCATTTAGTTAGTTAGATATGGTCAGACCAAGCATTAGGATGGTGAAGAAGGTGATTTGGAACGTGTCATGGTTGTTGGTCTGAGTATTTAAGAAACTGCTGATCTGCGATCTCTAGGGTTTACAGAGAATGGGTCTGAAAAAGAGAAAATATATGAGTAAGTAGCAGGTCTTTGTGCAAAACGGCCTTGCTGATGTCAGAGGACAATGGCCAGACTGCTGCAAGCTGATAGGACAAAAAAACAAAACAAAAAACCGACAGTAACTCAAATAACTACTCACTACAACCATGGAATGCAGAAAAGTATATCTGAACGAACTGCACGCGCATCAGGTGGCCTGCAGCAGAAGACCACACTGGGTACCCCTCCTCTGAGCGAAAAACAGGAAACTGAGGCTGCAACCCACATAGGCTCACCAACATTAGACGATAGATTAGAAAAACGTTGGTCTGTCCCAGATTCTGCTCTGACATTCAGATGGAAGGGTTAGAATTTGGTAAAACCAACATGACCCATGTTGGTTTTACCAACCAACCAACTTGGATTCTATCCTGTCTGATATTAACTTATCAGGCCAGTGGTGATTGTGTAATGGTGTGGGGGTATATCTATTTGGAACACTTGTGGTTCTTTACTACCAATTGAGCATTGTTTAAACACCATAGTGTGCCTTTCTTCCGATGGCTACTTCCAGCGGGATAATGCACCATGTCCATGACAGTGAGTTCACTGTACTCTAATAGCCTCCACAGTCACCAGATTTCCATCCAAAAGAGCTTCTTTGGGATGCTGTGGAATGAGAGAATGACATCATGGATCTACAGCTGACAAATCTGCAGCAACTGTGTGATGAATCTATGCCATGAAGAATTAAGGCAGTTCTTAAGGTAAAAGGGAGTCCAACCCAGTGCTAGCAAGGTTTATCTAATAGTCTCTCCAGTGAATTCTGGGACTACCAGGGGCATGTCTAGAGAACTTTCCAGGGAGGCATTCTGATCAGTCCAGACAGCTTGCAGCCAGCAGTAACCCATTTCGACCTTGTTTACTTGTGTTCATGAGTCTGGATAAATGACCAAGTGAAGGCTGGAATGTAGACAACTGATAAATCAAGAGCTTAACCTTTAGGCTCTCTTTAACACAACATCTGCATGCAGTTTCATGCTCCACCCTCCCGTCACTCAAGACAAGATGATGGTGCAAGTTGAGGGAGTTTGATAACTACTGCAAACATACACAGCTGCAGCAAACACAGAACCATATCTCATCCAAATATTGGATCATTGCATGCCTTAATAGGAATAAGAAAACTCAGGGCATTATATTTGCAAAGGTCAAGGCTGTGTGTGCCATTATGCTTTTGCATTTAGCACTACAGAGAAAGAAACCTTTGGAAGGTCAATTCATTCTAATGTTATGTAAGGGCTAAGGGTGGCTCAAAATCCGATGCTATTTTTAGGCGCCTGCTCTAAAGCCCCATCTTTGCTGTTAATTAAGAGGTAGTGGATTTTGTTTTTGGATTTTAGGCCAAGAACAGTTCACGTGTCAAACTGAATCAATCCGTAGCACAACTAATTAGAAATAATTAGAGCCCTGTGTTTTTTTACCTCCTACACAATAATGAGACAGTTATACAGGTTTTGGCAATTAATTCTCACAGCACTTGCGAACACAGTGTCAGTTCCAATACTCTGGAAACAAAGTGAGTCAAACTGGGTCAAACAAGGTGCCTCACTCTGAGATCGCTCTGCATTTTGTTGGTGTCCATTTTAATCTTTGTTGTCCACGTGAATTCATGTCTGCAGGGTGTGGGACCTGGATGGGAATGAAAGCGCTACTTTCCGGCTTCAGTCTCCTGGCATCAGTGTGTGCTGGCACCCAAAGGAAGTCTTTAAGGTAGGAGTTGCCTACTCTAAAGCTGAGGTAAAACACCTGAGTAGTATAGATGGTTTACAGTTGGAGGGTCAGGTGTGAGGTCAACTTTATGGATGCCCTCACTCCTCCGAGACATCCTCATTGTTATCAGAAACACTTGAAGTTCACGTGGGTGGTTAGATAAGCCAAATAAAAGATTCTGCCCAACATTCAAATATAGATTTTGTTGTGAAATATCTTGATGTGGAGCCCAAAGCACACATGTGGGTAAAGGCCTGCTGAAGTGTACAGAGGAGGGTGAGAAACAAAAAAATATAGTTTTTAAATCCTTTCATAATGTTGCAGAGTCCAACAGAGTTTAATCATGCTTAATTTCTACTTTCTATACTGTTGCATGCTGGGACATGCTCTAATCTGTAGTTTAACTGATATATTGCACATGATATACATAAATCAGTATATATTTCACTGAAGCTCCACATCTCTAAACCACTGTCTCTGTAAATATGGTTTCTACTGCATAAAGTTAATAGGGTCAACAATAAAAATACAATAAATTATACACTAAAAACCATAAATCTGAATTAGAAAGAAGAACTCTCACATAATAATAGAAGTCAGCTTTGTTTGCACAAAAACAAACGCCAGGATGTCCTGCTCAAGTAGATCTGAAAGCAAGTGAGATTAAACGACTGAATGATTGGGCAGCTCTTGTGCGAAAAAATAGGTTGTTCCACAGATTAGGAGCCACCACCGAAAAGGTCCTATCGCCTCTGCCTTTGAGCCTGGAAGTAGTAACATCCAAGAACAATTGGTTCCTAGACCTCAGTGCTTTGGTAGGCGTGTAGAGCTTCTACGCCAAAACACTAAGACTCTTAAAAACAAGTAATAAAATTTTAAACTGGATCCCGAGATGGACTGGAAACCAGTATAGGGAGGCCAATACAGGTGTGGTGTGGTCATGCCATTTCTTTATTGTCAGAAAGCGAGTTGTTCCATTTTGTAGAGCCTGCAGGCTACGAAGTAACGACTTAACAAAGCCAACGTACAAAGAATTAAAACACTCTAATCAAGAGGCATTAAAGGTGAGAATTACTCTCAAAGTCATGTTGAAGGAGATTGGCCTTCACCTCACTGAAGAGATGTAATTGAAAAAAAGCTCATCTTAATTGTTTCCCTGATAAAGACGTTTCACAACCTTCACGGTACCCTTAATGATGAGTTTTGATGCCTCAGTGTTTGATGCCCATACTGTAAAATATGTCCACTGGCATTTATGTAACCATGATAAAAATAAGTACCATCATTTTTAGGAAATCTCTATGAACCGACAGGATATTTGATACCAGTTGTTTTCTGTTCATATAACCTTGGTACAGAGGTTTAGTTGTGCTCCAGGACCCACCATGCATCCGTGTCATCTTTGCTACCTTTGTTGCAACCAAAACGAGCACCACTTTCAGAATAAAGCATGAATTTGGTGCAGAAGTACAAAGTGTTGTGAAATCCTTGCTACATTCATTACGTCCTGTGCTCTCTAGTTAATGGTGGCAGAGAAGAAGGGGACGATTCGCTTTTATGACATGGTCACCCAGCAGGCCATCCTGTCACTGGAGAGCGAACCGCTCATGTCAGCAGACTGGTGCCTTACCAACACGATCAAAGTAGGCGGGGTGTCGGGCAGCGACTGGCTGATCTGGGATATAACTCGATCCAGGTGAGAGGATGTGTGGTGCTGATATTGCTCGAGGTATTGATTTGGGATGTGTCTAAGTCACGTTTTTTGTTGTTTGCAGTTACCCACAAGAAAAAAGACCAGCTCACATCGATAAAGCACGGCTGTTTAGGTGAGGAAAGTTCTTCCATAAGCCTTATTGCTTCGGTTCATACCTGCTCAGGTTTCTCCTTTAAATCTGGTCAGTCTGTGATTCGCTAAAAAATATTTTAATTTTATTGAAATTGAAAGATTTGGAGTTTTCTTTTTGGTCTTTTACAAAGACCTGAATTGGTTGGCATCACAGAAGAAACTTTCATAACTTAACACAAGTCAGTTTCAGGAGGATGATTTTATATTTCAGACAGTAATTCTCCAATTGTGTGAAGGCTTTCAAGACTTTGTTCTTCTCTCCAGGTGGTCTCGAGCCAATGAAAACCTCTTTGCCACAACGGGATGTCCAGGAAAGATCAACACTCAGCTGATCATCCACCATCTCGGCCACCCGCAGGTCTGTGTGTGCTTTCCATAGTTGTTATGAGTTTTGTTTTTGTTTTTAATTAAATTTAATGTGATTTCCATCAGCTCACGTCACACACCTCATGTCGTTACAGCCGGTGGCGATCGGGTCGGTGACCGTCGGATCAGGCCTCAGTTGGCACCGGACGCTGCCGCTCTGTGTGGTCGGCGGCGACAGGAAGCTTTGCTTTTGGATGACTGAGATGTAGAAATCTGTTGTGGAAACCTGCGTCCTGTTTCTGTTTGTGCTCAATAAAATATTTTTCCAAGTATTCATGCAGTTTGTGTGGAATTTGATGGGAATTGGCTGCATGCTCGAGCTTTGTTCTTCTCATTTCTGACCACCCCTTCAGGTCAGCTACAGATAAACAGCAGGATTGTCTGGTTTATGCCGAGAACTTGTTTTTCATTTCTCAGAGGAATGACTTACATCAGTTGTCTGTTATGTCCTGCCAAGAGAGCCGTAGTTCAAAGGAACGTGTCCGAGTGCCAACTCTACACTTCACCAGTCAACGTTGTCCTCGTACAGGTGTTTTCTCTCCCTCTTGGCTTCTGAATTTTCTTACTATCCACGGCGGACCTTGAATCATATCACGAAAAGTGTAAGCACGGGAAAAGCTCAGGGAGGCTCTCAAGTCTGAGGTCATTTCAGGTTATCTTCAGCTTCAAACTGAGCAGTTGCGTGAGGATTTAGGAAGAGGAAAGGATGTGCCTCACCTGACCTTGATGAAGACTCGGGATGACTTGGCAGCTGCCCGCAGTAGAACAAAGACTCATTGTACCATCACAGGAATGCCTGCGAGTTTTCAAAGCGGTTGTACGGCCGCTCAACTGCAGCGGGTGCTGGTGTAATTAAACTGATCGTGAATCATTCGGGGTGGCAGGTGATCACTTCAGCTTCCACCTCAATGCACGAGCTTTATTTCAACGTAAACGTCAGCTTAAACACTGTGTTATATTGGACGCCGACGCCGGTGTGACAGAGCAGGAGCGAGCACCACTCTTTCAAACCAGTCCATCAGCCTCCTATATTTCTTGGACAGGAGGCGCTGACCACCATCCACAAAGCATAACATGCTACTGCTCTCCCGGTCCACTTTTTTTGTTTGAACAAGTCCAATGTGGTCGCAGCTCTCTGGGTTTTGCCGTGCTTTAGGTGCAAGCGGTGTTGGAGCAGCTGCGTATACAAGACCGATTCCAAAAAAAAGTGGAGCGGCTGTGTGAAATGCAAATAAAAACAAAATGATTTGAAAATCATTTAAAGCCTGCGTTAAACTGAATATTCTGCAAAGCCAACGTATAAAAAGATCGAAGCCGAGTAGTGTCACCTTCCCACTGTGTTGCATCACGTCTTACTTTAACAAATTCAGCTGCTCAGCAGTTCGGGCCTCCTTTTGTTATATGTTTGTATCATAACGTGCCAAATATCTTTAATGGAGGACAAGTTTGGACTGGAGACAGGCCAGTTTGGCACCCGGACTCTCTCAGTCCAGAGCCGTGCTGTCAGAGTACGTGCACAAAGCGGTTTGGCATCATCTCACAAAGTAAGCAAGCCCTGTGATACCCGCACATATCCTTCATTATCTATATCCTGTTCACTAACGGCCTCTGAAACAGTCTGGGCAGTAGCGTTTCTGGATTTTATTCGTGTTTATATTTGCTGGGTTTGCAGAGTTTGTAGATGCAGGGGAGAACTGTGTGCACCAGTGATGGTTTTCAGGGGTGTTTCTGAAACTGCTGCAAACTTATCAGGTCACATTATTTTGAACTCCAACCCACAAATCAGCTTCTCTGAGACGTTCACTTTCAATACACGATCATGTTTACCTCATTATTAATAAGATGGATATATTTTCAGATCTTTGAAAAATGTATTTGTACTTAAATTTTTTATTCATTTAACTGTTGTTATTCAGGAAAACGCGACTCTTTTGATGTCATGGCCAATATGACCCAGTAATACACACAAATACTGCAAAATATGAAGTAAATAAAGAGACTTCTGCTTCTTTCTTCAGCTTCTCCCTTTTGTGGTCATGGCAGCAACAGATCATCTGCTTCCATCTCACTCTATCCCCTGGATCCTCTGTCACACCAACCCTCTGCGTGTCCTCCTTCACTAAATCTTCTCTGTTGCCTTCCTCCTTTCCTCCTCCCTTGCATCTTCAGCATCCTTTGTCCAGCATATCCACCATTCAATTCAATTCAATTCAATTTTATTTATATAGCGCCAAATCACAACAAAAGTCGCCTCAAGGCGCTTCATCCCTCCTATGCACATATCAGCCTTGCCCCTTTTACTTTGTCTGCAAACGGTTCCCTCTGATCTACTAACTCTGTCCATTCTGATCACTCCCAATGAAGATCTTAACATCTAAAGCTTGGCCTCTTGTCTTTTTATCAGTACCACCGTCTCCAAAAGGCACATCGTAGCAGGTGTCACTACTATCTTGTGAACCTTGTCTTTCTGTCACAAATCACTGAACCCTGCCTGGACTCTTCCCCTCCCCACTCGTACGCTTTCACTTCCATCTTCATCGTCACAAATGCCTCCCTCTCATTTCAGGCACCCGGAGCATGAGAAAAAGTTGTCACAGTCGTCTTGGACCAAACGGGGGGTAGCAATGCTCAGGCGTCTACATTTACAGCCTAAAATAAGGGTCCCAGATGTTTTAAAATTACTTCAAGGCCATTTAGTGAGACAGTGCATACGATTTAGTGGATTTTTTTTTTAAATTAAGTTTGAAGCCTTTCTTTCCAATTCAGTGCTGGCTTCTTTTTGAAAGGAACTGACTTCCTTTACTCATGTCACATATGTAAGTCAGTAACAGACCGAGAGCAGTCCTGTAAAGAAGGATAAACTAGTGGTTTAAGATGCCCTTTCATGTGTGCACATTCCGCCTGCTGCAATCACAAACACGAGTCTCAATCCTGAGCGGGTTTACAAATCCTGTGACTCAAGGTGGCCATCTGATGGCTGCCTGACAGAACAGCAGGGAGGCTTAATCTTGTTCATGAGCTGTGTGGACTTCTCTTTGCTGAAAGCAGTCCTCAGATGTCACTCAGATGACCCCGGCGTTACCTTTTGATGTAACCTGAATGAAGCTTGATCTCTTGCGGTGGCGGTGCTGTGTGGACTAATAACAAACTGTGAAACGATGAAAGCGAGATCAGGCCGTCTTCAAATCTTCACAAACTTCTTTCTAATCTCCTGCCCCCAGATAATTCTTCTGCGGCCCTGCCAACTTTAAGCCGGGGGCTCAACACAAAGAGAGCAAAATAAAAATAATGAGGAGCATGATAGGGCAGGAAACAAAGAGAGAGATTAGAGCTCTTTGAGGCTGGTGTTTGATTTAATCTTGTGGTTGGCCTGGTTTGTTTGCGATGCTTTCCCAGAATGAAGCGATTATGCTGATTTTGATGGAGTAAGGAGAAAGAGTCAGTGAAAAAGGGTCCCATCACTGCTTTAGGGTGGTGTTGGCTGATCATCTGAAGTGTTGATGCAGCCAGTATGCACTTTATGGAAGCTGTGTGTCAACGGTTTATCCTTTTATAAGGTCTATATTGTACCTGCACCCGATTTAAAGTTTTATGAGCACGTTTGAACGAAAAAGCAAACTCAGCTGGGTGCTTTTGCACTTCTGAGTTTACTCACTGAACCATGACATCTCATCATCTGAAATCAAACAAAAAAAAAAACTGTTGATGAAACATTTCTGACATGATGGGAGTGGTCTCTTCAAAGCCTGAATAAAGGCAACGGAAACAGAAATGGCACTGGGAGGTTAGATGGTTGACTGTCAAAGGCCCAGGAATACTTAAAACCACCTACCCATCCACTGGCATCGGCTAGACCCTTAGCTTGGTAGCATCATTTGCAGGGAGGAGTTAACTATGTGGGTATGAATGGTTGTCATCTGTCTGTGTTAGCCCTGCTTCACATTGGTGACCTGTCCAGGATGAACCCTGCCTCTCGCTCTATGGCAGCTGGGGTAGCCCACCCATGACCCTAATAAGGATAAGTGGAAGAGAAAGGAAGGATGGATGGATAAACCAAACAGAAAAACTGGGACGCCTCTGGCTGTTCATCATCTAATAATGAGTAAGTAATTTATTAAATCTGTTCTTACTCATTAATTTAATTGTTCTGAAAATCCATATATTTGGATCCAACTGGGCTGTATTTGAAATAATATGACTTTGGCTTTGAGAATCGGTGCCAGCAGCCTCTGGAGCTGCTGTGCCAGGTTGTAAATGTGCTTTTTAATTCTGCTTAGTTAGATATTTTAACACAGGACAAAAAGTTAATACCATGCAGTAGTTGCATATTGCTGCTCTGGAGCTGGAAAGACAAATTCAACTGACTGCCTGAGATCACACTGAACTTTCCTTCTCCATCATAAATTTACCATAAGCTGGAGTCCTGGTCTTCCAGGTAAGTCCAGCCAATCACCGATGAATGTCTTATTTCCTTACTTCCGTTCTGTCTCTTGTTCTCTCTGTTTAACTTCAGCGTCAGTGAAGCTGCTGTAAAAACCACACTTCTCTAAAGTTGACTTTGTTTGAATTCCAGATGTTGCAGATGCTTCCAGGGCTTCACCTAATGATGGCTGGCAGATGTTTGTCTGTGTTTAACATATTAACTAACTGAAGTGAACAAAAAAGGAACCGCTAATCAGCTTCAGAGGTGTGTTGTTTTGCTTTGCCTTCCCTCACCTGACTTCAGCTCCTCACGCACAGGTATAGTATAGTGACTCAGATAAAATGTCTCTTAAAATATTTAACTATTCCTTTTATCTATCTATTTATCTATAAGGCTTTCCCAAGTGATTCTTAAGAGTATTTAATTCATGAAATACTCTTACAACACCTTGTGGCTGGGGCAGTGCTGGGGGCACGTCCAGATGTGGGATTTTGTGAGACACATAGATTATAACTGATCAGTGAATGTCATTTTACTACTTGAGTACACATCATAGACCAAACAAGTTTGTATAGATATGTGTTTTACTAATACTGTCCACTATGACATGAGCTCCTGGATCCATGTTTAGAATCACCAGTTAACCTATCCATGTCTGTATAGAAGAAGAAGAAGAACAGTATCTGAAAGGTATATCCTCAAGAAAAAGGAAAAAAGATCAGAGAGATGTGGGATTTTGTGAGACATATACATTATACATTCATCTGATCCATCTGCTGTTCCCTGATGCCTCATCAGAGTAGGGTGGCTGAAAAGAACGAGGTATACAAACTTACACAAGAACTGGCCTGATGGAGTGATGAAGAGCCTTGGGGAGACTGTTGTTGTGATTTGGCACTGTATAAATAAAATTGAATTAAATTGAATGAATTTAAATGTGAAAATTGTTGGTTCAAATTGTCATCTGTCATCTGTAAAACATGGCGGAGGTGGTTTCCATTTCAGCCAGCGGTGTTGGAGATCTTGTCACGGAAAACTATGAATTTTTTTATTTTTAATCCAACATGCAATACCATCTGGAACGTTTCTGATTGACAGCAATGATCCCAAACACTGCCAATGCAGTAAAAGCATCTCTGGATAGAAAAACACACATCCTCAACATTACTGAAGCAGTGTGGGATCATCTAAAGGCATACAGCATCCAAAGAAGAGCTTTAAATGCCCTTCAAGACACAGGATAACTATTCCTGAAGACTACTTAAAGAAATTCAAAGAAGGTTGCCTTCAGTTCAGGCTGTGTTGAAGAATAAAGGTGGTCATGTGATTGTAAAAAAAGAAAAAACCCCAAAACAAAAGACTATTTTGTGCCTCGTATACTGTACTACTTGCATGTTAGCACAGATTTCAATAAATCCCTGCAGCTATTTCCCAATTTTCCTGGCAAAATAAAGGGTGGTTCATGACCTGTGTACCTTTTTAGGGAGAAAAAAGGTACACATATTTACCTTGAGGTCCAGTGAGGTGCATTAGTGCAAAACGGACCCATGAGGACTGGGATGGACTTTTAATGTGCCTCACAGACTATCTTACTGAGGACGCAGTGAACCTCCTGACCCTGATTTCAGAAGCAACCGAGCCAGCGTCGGGATGAGATGGCCCTGACATCAATAAAGGAAACACTCATGGTTAGATGATACAGGGATGACACAGCATTTGGGATTTGTGGCGAGTAAGCGCAAGAATCTCATTGGATCCCTTCTGCTGGTCGCCGGGTTACAAGAAATTATAAAGTGTGAAACATTTGGTTGGAGAGTGCTAGTGTGTGCGTTGCTGCACACTTTCAAAAGCAGCAGATTACTCTTCCCCCCCTCCCTAGCCCTCTCTTTTTGCACACAATTTTTTCTCCTCTGCACACACAAGCTTTTCCCAGGGAGGCTTGATTTACTGCACAGTGGAATTATGGGAAGGGAAAGCTTCCCAACACAAGGTGGCTGGCGCAAGGCTTTTGCCAGCCACCGTCTTGATGCTGGTGATGCTTTATGAATCTTGCAGATGGAGATGATTTGTCTTCTCAAGGGGAAGCTTTGACGTGCACGGCTTTGATATGCATTGTCGCCGGTGTGGAGATCAAAACGCTGGACGTCTATCAAAAACCCCGAAGGCCAAATTCTCCAAAGAGAAATAAAGAGAGAAGAGCGTCTGTCAGCAGCGCAGCCCTGCGGACCGTGCTGTGGTCGGCTGTGAGGTCCCAGCGACCTGGCCCTGCTGACGTGTTGGGCCTCAGTGCTGGCTCTGGCCTTGACCAGAAGAGGGAACACGATACTTAAATCATTCATAATTAGCTCCTTCCCTTTGCTTAATAACACGTGAAGATAAATGACTTCCAAGAATTTTCCAAATGGAAATAGTCGGTTTGGAATTAAAAGCTAGAAAATGGTCTGGGAGCCCTGTATTGTAGTGGTTCAGCCTTTGCCTTTGATTAGTCCTGCTGACAAACATTGAACCACCTCTGTGGCGCATTTTTTTCAGATTGAAATGTAAAACAACAAAGAGTTTTTCATGAAAATAAACATTTATTGTCTTTTTACATGGTCTACTTTATACACACAGTTAAATGGCCCAGTGGAGCCTTACAAATCTCACTACATAAGGAGGAGAAATCTTATAAAAATGTCTCCCCCGGTCTTAAGACGAGCTGAGCTTCTCCAGGGCGCTGTGCAGGGTCTTGAGGTCCTCCCTCATCTGGCTCAGGGCGTTTTGGATTTTACTGGGTTGATCCAGGACCTCCACGCTGCAGGTGAAGGGGTCATAGCGGACTGTGAAGGGGCGCTTGATGTTTGCAGAGTATTTCCTGTGCACATAAAACAAATTGAAGACAAATATTAGAAAGAGAACAACGTTTAACTGACCAGACATGTCTGGAAATCACTTTGGAGATTTTCTACTGGGTATAATAAACAGCGATTCTACTGAGATCAACTGTAGTACTGAAGACTGTCTGATTGGTTTTTCACTCAATGTCATGCCCACTGGTAGAATTGTCTGCCATACTAGATGTGATACAACCACAGGTTGCTATGGAAACGTATACTGTAGTGTTGTTAGCAGTGGTAATGGCTGGCACTCACTGGATGAACTTGGTGCTGCACCAAAAACCTCCTAGTAATTGCTTTGATTGCTAGCAGGTTGCCATGGTTGCCTGTAGTTTTTCATCTTTATCTATTTGCATTTCCTGCATATTTACATAACCAATAAAACTGCTTGTGCTCTGCATTTTTGACCGCAGTGTTTACTTAAATCTCAGTATAGTGGCTGGCCTTTTTGTGGGCCACACTCCCAACTGGTGGTTGTCAGAGGGTCAGTAACTGGTCTGTGGCCCTGTGTGACTGGCATGATGGTGGTTGCCAGATGGTTGCAGATCAGTTTCTATGTCTGTGTGACACATTGGCTTGGTTTTTTTTAGAGCCGGAAGGGAGCATATTTGGACAAGAGTGAGCTAAACTGTACAGGTGCCACTCACAGGCACAAATATCTGCTAATCAGTGCAAGTGACAAACAAATGAAATACTGGAATTTCACTCAAACTGAAGCACAAACATATGGATGGTCTATACCTCACAGCAGGACATATTATTAGTCAGATATTTCCCCTAAAAACGCTCCCTAGAGAAGCAGAGACACAGTAGAGAGGTCCACTTTGTGAGTTCAACTAGTGGAGGCAGATAGTCGGCAGCTCTAACTCCAACTTCTCATTCAAATGTTGTTAGTTCTAGTTGAGACTTCATAACCTGCATTAATGAAGGGTGATGTCACAGTAGCTATGTCCATCTTTTCTATGTCCATCACAAGTGCCAAAAAGAAGACAACAATATATAATATATATAGGATATATAATACACTATTAAAAAGTAGGGACCTCCATGAACATTTGATGAGGGTTTCTATGTGCTTATATATATTTTTCTTGTACCTCAGTTTCATCTTTGCATCCTCGAAGCTCTCAGACACAAAGTAAACCGGCTGGTAGGTTTGGTCCTGGTACGGCTGGACCGCAGTCTCCTCCGGGGCAAACGGCTTGTACTCGGGCTCGTTGGACAGGGCGTACTGGAGACACAGGTCACCAGCAGTGTCAGACAGCACAGCAGGTAAATGCAGAAACAGAGGACATCTGTGTGTGAGGAAACTCACAACAAGCTCTCCGTAGGAGGACAGAAGTCCAGCGCCGTAAGCCTTTACTGCCCCGTTCTGCTTGCAGAGGCCAAACTCCACAGTGAACCAGTATAACTGCAGTGCAAAAAAAAAAAAAAGAGGGTTGATGAAAGGTGTTTACCACTAGATGGCACTGAAGGCCATTAAACTGCAAAGAGTGAAGCTGTAGGTCTGCATGAATGTGTTAAAAATCACTCATTGCATTTACATGTTCTATTTTTGAGGCTGAGAATCGTACCGTTGACAGTTTCTCAATGTCCTCATCAGAAACCCCGAGTGAGGCAAGTCCAATCTCCTGAAAACATCCAAGTTTATTAATTTATACTTCATTTAAGGTCACACAAAGAATAAAAACAAGCTCACAGTTCAGTCACCTGTGAAAACTGGGCAAACTCCTTATCTGCCAGCATGGGGATATGGCCGAGCAGCTCGTGGCAGCAGTCTCTGTGGGAGCGGTGTGATCTTTATTATCAAAGTAAAATCAGCCAAGAGCATAAAGAAACAGTTCAGGTCTTACTAAAAACTCACGGCTCAGGGGAGTGCATGGGCGCAGAGGAGTGTCTGATGTACTGCGTGCACTGAAACACCCTGAAGGCCAAACTGGCGAGGAAGTCTCGGGCTGACAGCAGGCCGGCTACTGGGCGCAGCTGGAAACCAGTTCTCTCTGAATTTAACCAGAAAAAAAGAACAGAAAATAAACTGTCCGTTTTGGTATCTTCTCTTTCTGCGTCTTTACTTCATTTCAGTCCTTGTTGTCACAACAAGGAGCTTTAATTAACACAAAAACAGCATTAAGGCACAGCACTGTCGTCCCAGACTCCCCACTTGTAATGCATCAAAAGATGCATCAGTACCTGTGACACAAAAAAACATGCGAAGAATCACGTTTCATCTGCTTATCTGTCTAAATGAAACCTAACTAATGAGAGAAAATAGCCAAGAAAATAAAAAGCTGTTTGAAGAAGTGAAGAACTTTTATAATGCATTTTAAAAGAGTGATATCTTAAACACTACTTCTCTTCTTTATACGTGTAATTTCGTCTTTTAGAGACTTTTAAAACTCGTCTGAGTTAAATTCTGTTCAGATTTTAATTTTTAAGTGTGTCACCTTTCAAGAAGGCCGACACCTCTCGTAGCTGAGGGATACGGTCCTCTCCGTAGCCGCACTCTTTCTCCAGCTGCTGCAGGCCGTCTAGGAACTGTTTGCAGGCCAAACTCGGGTAAATGCTCCTCAGCTGCTGGTAGACCTGCCTCCTTTAAACACAACCATACCAGAGCATCACTGTGATGTAATCGCCCCCTCCACAGTGCATCTACAGCCATGACTGTGCAGGCTGGGCTGCCTCACCATGTAGATATCTCCTCTGCTGTGTACTCCACCACAGGTAGCGGGTCCCCCCTGCAGGATATTCATAAACATCAGTCCCCACATGTTCAATAATATGTTCAATAAACTATTTTTAAACTGGATCTGACTGCATTCACGTCACCAGTTAACCCAGAAAGATATAAAGGTAAGATATATATAAAAATAAGGAAACTATGGCATTAAAATTTCAAATGAAATATCCTGAAGTCAAAGCAATAATCTGCACAGTATAGATAAGACATTACAAGTGGAGACAGTCCAGGTGCTCAGTAGGGGGCGGCATAGAGTTAAAAACATCCAGCTTTTATTCACAGCTTCACCTGCGGGTTGCAGCATCTGATGTGGTGTTTTTCTGATCACTTCTTTCTTTGTGCTGCAACAGCTAACAATTCCACCAGCCTATGCATCATTTCAGCTGCACAATTCAAACTTTTCACCTCTTTTAGATTAAACTTTTTAACCCGGTAATACCAAACGTGACTTTTTCAGACGTCATCAGCGTAGAGGGACTCACTGTTTGTATCTGAAGGCCAGCTCAGAGATGACGGCCCGTCTCTTTCTGTATTCAGGGTCATTGTATCCCTGCAATAAATGAATAATGATCATTACGCTCTATTTTGCCATTATTTTTGTCTTTCATTTAGGAGCAGATGCGTAATCACTCACTGGATGGTCGTGGTCCATGTCAGGATCAAATTTGGTGATCAACATGTTGCATCTGTCGAGGTCTTTTATCTGTCGGGGAAACCAGGGCACTGTGGTCGAGCGCAAACAAACTAATTAGTGCTCCTGCCATCCGTCTGATTGGCTGATATCGCATGCAGTGGTTAATGGGTCCTGTGCTAACATGATAAAAGCATTGGGGTGAATCAATGATCAGACACTTGCCCTTTTCTTCTGGCATGCAGCGAACGTCGTCAGCCACTCTCTTCAGTGAGTTGACGAACACGTCCAGGTCTGAGCTGTGAACTTCACACTTCATGAAGAACTCCAGGTCCGTCGTGCTGTTCTTACACTTCCTCCCCATTCGGCTCTCGATGTGGAGAAGCTTGGCTTCAAATGTCTGCAAGAGATTTTAAAAAGTACAAAGATGTAATTTTCCTGCTTTTCCTTCAGGTTTTTCTTTCAGTTCTGCTGGTCTTTAGCTTTACCCCATAAACATAACAAAATCTTTTTATTTGTCACTCATTCCATGAGCTTCACAGGCTGCTCAAGACAAATCACCCACACCAAATAAATCTTACCAAACACAAATTCGTTGTTTTGTTTGTTTGTTTTCCATTACCCAGGAGAAAAAACAAGATTCTTGACATTAAAAATATAATTTAAGAGTGTCTTGGTTGAAAAAAGACAGCAGTACAATTTAACTGCATAAATGAAATTAATTAGTAATTAGTTTTGGTGATATCTCTAATAAAAATCGGACTTTTTCCTACAGCAGCAATAATGCCTGATAATTGACATCCTTTTATCCAGAAGTTCCCTCTTCAGTAACACCAGCTTTAAACTTTGCAGTAATTCTGGATTTTCTGAAAGTTTTATTGTAAGGGATTCTGCACACCATGAAATGTGGAAAAATGTGCTTTGCTTCTGGCTCTCTGTAGTTTTTTTTTTTTTTTTTTAATTTATAAGGTTATCAAAGGACAAGTGTCAACAAAGCAAAAAAATGTTCTGTAAATGTGCAAATTAATGCATATTTATAAATTTAATGCATTATTACACGTCACAAACTCGTCAGTCCTTAAAAGAAATGAGGACATTTAATGGTGATATCTGGCTTCATTTACTGAAAAATGCCTCTGTCGCACGATTCAAGAGTGTTTGAGACATGCTTGACATTGAAATTTATGCTTTTTTCAAGTTTACATTTAATTTATAAAATCGTCACACGAGTCTATGCATTTAATGAAGTGCTTCCACACCTCAGTCTCAGGCTCACCTCAAATATTTTCCCTGTTTTGAAGAAGCCCGCGTTTTTCTCGCTGCTGAGGGCGAACAGGACGTTCAGGGTCACCCTGCCGTCCTTCTCCTCAAACACGAAGCCGTCTCCGTACCTGGAGGGCCCCGGGGAGCCTGCCGGGCCGCCGGCACTTCCGCGCTCCCGGCGCGCGTCCTCGATCAGGCTCTGCTTCCTCCCGCTGAAGGTCTGCACCACACCGTCCGTCTTCATCTCTGTTGGAGCTGAGAGCTCGGACAGGTTTAAATAGCCTCCTCTCCTCTAGAGGCTGTATGGAGATGAGCTGCTTGGAGGCCTGCTTTGCGTCACGGCGTTTTTTCTATTTATGGGGCACAAATATCAGGAGGAGACGCTTCAGGTGCACTCAGACAAAACCATTAAAGGTTACGTAAACGTTACACAGTCTTGGATATAAATAGAAAATTATGCTATGAAGATTATTATGTTCGCTTCTTATTCACCCTGTGTTTTGGGGCAGCTACAGGAACAGATTCAAGATTACATCTAGACTGCAGGTAAAGAAGACATCAGTGAGGTGAACATAACCTCACCTCATTGAGGAAAAGAGCACACTAATCAGCCTTAATAATGCTCCAGCTGACCTAAAAGGTGGATTTATAAGTAAATTACCCTTTTTTATTCACTAAACTGGTGGTGTACAACAGAGGGGGATGTTTGTGTTGGTACCAGCTGTTCCCCTCCAAAAAAATAATATCCTGCAGCACCCAGAATGCTTTGCAGTCTGTTAATATGGACAGACCAAAGACTGTATATAAAAGATGGAGAAGTGATAGCCAGAAGCGACCATATTTGGAAGAAAGGTGAAGCGCTAAGAGCTAAACCGATGAACTGTACAGATGCGACTCACGGGCACAGATAGCTGCTAATTAGTGTTAAACAGAATTTTTTAAATGGTTTGGGGAGCACAGCACGTCTCAACATTTAAGGCCCCCATTATACTTTGAGCCTGCTCTGGCGCTAAGTGACAATATTAGCAAAACTGGAGCATGAAGACTTAATTTTTAGAATGATGATACCATTAATAACACTTTAAAAGGCACAATGAGTGACCCCAGCTAGAAATGAATGAGTAATAAAAAATGCACCCCATCAAGACTTCTGAATACAGAAAGTAAAACTATCCAAAGAGGACAAAATTACTCTTTGCTGGAGCTGGAGTCTATGAAGCCAACCCCAAGTGGGCATTCGTTTTTTCCCCTCACTAGAGGAATATTAGCTGACAGTAGACACAGGAAGTACAGTCAGAGTACAGAGATATTTATTAAAAACTGTCATGCATATACAAAACATTTAATTAATCCAGATTAAATGAAATATAATAACAGAAAGCCTCCTGTCATTTTGAAAAGCATAATAACCTGATTATTGCAGTTAGCTAACAAAGAAATGTTTATTATACAATGCTCTTATTTTGAAAAGCTATTCTTCACGTAACATTAATGAGGTTATAAACTTACTATTCTCCATAAGTAACGGGCCCATGTTTCCTATTACCTGAATTCTAAGAATATGGTCACTATCTGACTTGCGTATGTGTTTTAATACAAAGAAGTTGAATCTCTAAGCATGACGTTTAAAGAAGCCAAGAAGAAATTGTCAGGAGGGTTCTCCAAGTCTGATCTCCTGTCCTGTTACTCCAGCTTCCGCAGGGCTTCGCACAATTTCCCCATCTCACCTGAAACAGAAGAAAATAGAAGAGTCAGAGGAGCAACTACTGCTGTATGTTAATGCTCATCTCATGCTTTCATATTTATGGACTTTATTTATTTATGGCTTTTAATAACATTCACAATATGGTGGAGTATTTTTTTAATTGCACACATGAGCTGTTTAAAGAGTCATCCCACCATACTGTGTGGCACGTTGCCTACTTTTACACACTGAAGCTATAACACTAACTTAGTGTGTAAAAACACCACAGAGCTGGTGATTTTACTTCCTGAGGACCCTCAAAAAGAACATCTCTCAAAGACCATTAATGTCCTTCTACCACAGCTCCACAGAGGTCATATTAACATATTGTTTCTATGTTTCTGCTGCAACATCTACACAGTCCTATAATTCACTGGATGCCCCCTCCTATGTCTGAAAGATCAGGCAGTTCCTGCTGCCTCAAAGAGGTTAATAATATCACAATGGATCGATCACCATGGTCAGCTAGTGTTTGGCTGTTACCGTCAGGCTGACAGTACAGAACAAATAAAATGAAGACAAACTGACTGAAAAACCGTTTCTATCCCAGAGCTGTACAAGCAATAAATGCTGTAATATCGGAGAAAGATTACTTTTTATCTTTTACTTATTGTTATGTCTAATATATTTTCATATACTTTATTGTTTTTATATAGTGTTTTTATATAGTGTTCAAATTGCACCTAATTACCACTGTACACGTGAAAATAAATACATCTTTATATAAACATCTAAACATCTAACTATAAACATTCTATTTTATTCTATTGTAGGACGGAGGAGACGAGGAGGTAAAAACTGGAGGTGAGAAAAGCTTGTGTCATTTGGGTTGTTTCTCTTGTATTTTGACGGTTTACTCCCAGGTCTTGTTTTGGTTCCACTTCCTGCCCATTTCATTGTGTTGATTATTTTCACCTGTGTCTCACACTGCATGCATTTCCATGATTAGTCCTTTGAGTGTATACATCCAGGTCTGTGGGCCTTTGGCTGATTGTATGGTTGTGTTCAGGTCTAGACAAACACGTACAAACTTTTGGAGTTTGCACGTGCTTTTTGGAGTTTGGGGTCACTGTACATAACAAATCCACACTGTGCTTGGTGTTTAAATTTAAGGCACTCAAAGTCAAACATTCATTCACGTTCAGACATCTATTATTTGATATTTCCAGACGACTAGTCATAAGTAATTTGACCAAAGCTGCTTACTGTTGATGCTGTCAGCCAGGTTCCTGAGCTGCTGGGTGTTGTCCAGCACTTCGATGCTCTGGGTGTAGGGGTTGTAGCGCACTGAGAAAGGCTTGGGGATCGTGCCTGCAAATTTCCTGCAGAGAGAGATGTGAATGATTAAAGACTCGCATGCATTGTAAATTTTAGAACAACTAAAAAACTAAAAATTGTCCTACCTGACTTTCTCTTTGGCATCTTCAAAGCTCTCTGCCACAAAGTAAACCGGCTGGTACTCTGTGATAGGGTACTTCTGGACACTCGTCTTCTCGGGGTCGAAAGGCATAAGTTTGGGCTTTTCTGTTAGAGAGTACTGAAAGAAAAATTTTTTTTTCTTTTCACTGCTTTATTTTCTCAATGAGCATCTCTATTCCTGTCTGTAAACAGGAAGTGCGGCACGATTTAAGACTCTGCTGACTCTGCTGACTTGAGTGGACATCCTCTGCTGACAGCAGCTAATGACCTCGAAGTCTTTGCCCCCACCTGAGTGCTTACCCACTGAACCACTTTACCACCGCCCTGCTGAGCAACTCCCCCAGTGACACATTAAACCTGAACCCGAGTGGACCACTAACCCACTGCCTGCTGTTGTGCAATAAGGCAAATGTGTTATAAAAATAATGTACAGAAAGCAAAATGTCATCGCTGTACTCGGCTTCCTCTTACCCCCAGCTCTCCAAATGAAGACAGCAAGCCGGCTCCGTAAGCTTTGATCTCAGAGCCCTGCTTACAGAGGCCAAACTCCACGGTGAACCAGTACACCTGAGGGACACACACCTGGGTCATGAAATGTGACTTGCAGTAAAAAAAAAAGGAAAGGAAGCTTTGGGTTTCAGAGGAAATCTGAGGAAAAAATATCTTATTTTAAACAAGATGATGACATAAAAATTGCATTTTTATACTATGTAAAGTAAGTTTTTATTTATTTTTTATTATTCTCTTAATATTTCTCCACTCTTTTTTATTCCTTTTTATATTTACTTATGTAAGACAAAAATATAAATTGTCATTAAGATTCTTGAGGTTTGCTTCTGATATACACAATCTCAAATAAACTCTAGGATTTAGATCACATTTTATCTCTTGTTTTACTCAGAGTATTTAAAAATAGGAATATTAAATACAGATATAATATTAATAATGAACTTTTAAAAAAAATTATTCATGATTTTGGAGGTACTGAAAGAGTTGCAATAAATGTGTTTAGCAGCATATATGTCTTGATATTTCTAGACATATATATACATATATGTACTACTTTATCAACAGAAAGCCTTAATACTAATTCAAGCTCGTCTTGACCAATTTCTGCATTAAGATACAATAACTGTTTTTTCCATGTCATAACAAGGTAAACACGTGTCATGGACAAAATGCACTTCTTATATTTACAATCCAAAGGCTCTATAAAGCAAAGAGGACTGTAATTAATGTTATTAATTAAACCTGTGTTTATCCTGCAGCGACATGTCAGAATAGCCTGTTAGATTAAGAAACAGGTTATTTAATGTGGTCTAGATTGATCCAATCTTTTGTAATTAGAGGCTCTTATCTATTACCGCTGTTTGCCTTGTACACAGTACTCACGGTAGCAAGTTTCTCAATGTACTCATCCGGCGCTCCGAGAGATGCAAGGCCAATTTCCTGTGTGGGATCAAAGCACATGGGTTAAGAGGAGCTGCTCACGCTGTCAGACAAGGCCAGGATAAACTGGTGAAACTGAGATTTGTCATCTTTTTGCCTCAGCACAGGAATTCATATCACTCTTGGTCTAATCTGAATAATAGAAAAGGGAAAAAGTAAAGTGTTAATTCTCCTCTTTAATATTACCTGTGAGAACTGCGCAAAGCTTGGATCAGCAAACAGAGGAACGTGTCCCAGGAGCTCGTGGCAGATATCCCTGGATTAGAAACACAATTTGCTCTTTAATTTAGAA
This sequence comes from Aulonocara sp. 'chitande type north' Nkhata Bay, assembly GCF_057382095.1. NCBI lineage: Eukaryota > Metazoa > Chordata > Actinopteri > Cichliformes > Cichlidae > Aulonocara > Aulonocara sp. 'chitande type north' Nkhata Bay. The sequence goes on along the minus strand of NC_141360.1, from coordinate 25,148,452 downwards.
ATCTTTACTTCCTTGTAATAAGGAAGATTTTACTTCACCCGTAATTTTTTATTAGCTTTATACACTGAGACACTCACGGCTCAGGTGTGTACGTGGGCTTGGAGCCGTGGCGAATGTACTGCGTGGAATGGAAGACGCGGAACGCGAGTCCAGCCAGGAAGTCACGGGACGAGAGCAGGCCGGCTACGGGGCGAAGCCGGAAACCTGTGCATGCTGCAGGAGAGTGGTGGGGAGATGAAAGAGATGAGACAGTGAGCGTTTTGTTGCTTGAGTTGAATAAGAGCATGCATTGATAGGAAGGGAGGAAGAGGAAGTGGGGGTCTGTACAGCCAAATGAACTGAATGATGACTCATGCATTGGGTTTCATGGACTGTGTGATGTTGCGTGACTCATAACAGAAAGAGATTGTCTATTTCTAGAAGAGAATTTACATATTATAGCAGCTTTGTTGCCATCTATAGGCAGTAATTAGCAGCTTTTTAATAGTGTGCATTTATAAATTATATTATTAAACATAGTCTTTCAAATGTCTGCATTTTAACCTCGGAGTGATAAAAAACAAGTGTTTTTTTTAGGTGTGGAGTTACACTGCAGGAAGCGGGAGACGTCCTCGAGCTGTGGGATGTTGTCTGGCCTGTAGCCGCAGTATTTCTCCAACAGGGGGAAGACGCGGTTGTGTTCACGGCAGGCGTGAGTCGGGTACAGAGTCTTCAGCTCCCTGAACACCGTGCCCCAGGTGGCCTTCTCCTCCTCTGTGTACTCCACCCTGGGAATGGACTGTCCACTGGAACAGCAGTCACAACAGAAGTTATGTTTCCCTGATAAGCACTAACATCACCACACTGTGTTTACCTTAAATTTTTCTAGATTTAAATCGAATCAGTTTTTCTGTGGATGTTTCCCCAAGTCTCCCTGAACCCAACAAACCTTTGAGCCACAGCTCATTATTCCTGTTTTCTAACCTGAAAAATATCAGTTTTATTTTACTTGCTGCTCCTGTAAGTCTCACTCAGCAACTAACGACCCAGCTAAAACCATGTTTTAGACATTTTATCGGTTATATGTGAACATTACTAAAAAATAAATTGATGGCTTTTGAGCGTCTACATCAACGGCAATAAAAATTTCACCATGGCTGTAGTTTTATATGTAGAGTTTTTCTAATGTCTGATGTGGAGGATTTTTAATGGTAGCATCAAAAAATAAATGTGGTAATTTTTTCTACATAAAAAATAATTTTAAATATGATATAGTGGTAATATATCATATATAAATATCATATATTATATAAATAATTATATAGTATTTTTTAATGAAATAAATAAATATAGAATTCTTTATGTAATTGCTGTGTCACGGCAGAAAAGACAATAAAAACAGCCCATAGAAAGGCTTGAATTAATTAGTAGAACCCGTACAAAAATAAAAATTAGAATTAAATAAAAATAATAAATAATTATATGATATAATGAGCATTTAGAAATTTTGAAAAAATATAATATGATACTATTAATAATCTATTATATAACAAAAAATTGAAATATTGCAATTCCTTTAGGAAATATTGCAATAATTTAATTTGTAACAGCTTTCTCATAAATAATTTATCACTGAATAAATATATCAATGTCAATTTAACTTACATAGCACATTTCAGTACATGTAGACTCAATGTCCTTACCACAAAAGTGGAAAACTCTGCAGGTCTACAACATATTAAGTCAATAAAATCAACAAAACAAAACCTCACAAAGAAAGACTGAATTTTGTGAAGAAAAGGACAAAAAAATATTTTTAGTTTATATTTTTTGTTGGTTTTTTTTCCCTTTTACTTCACCTGTGTTTTTGTTTTGGACTTCGATACTCTCTCTATACCCTAAAGCTACAGTATAACTTAAATTTTTTTTTAAATTATCTACACAGTAAACTCTTTTTTAAAAACATATTGGTTTATTCCAATGAGAAAGTTCACTTCATCATTTGTCTGCAGCATTTGACCAACATGTGAATAAGACTTCCTGATTAGGTGATCCTTTAAACCCACTATTACTCAAACTCAGCCCATAACGTCTCTATGAGCATAAATATATTAAGTAGGAGTAGTTACTGTCTGTAGTTGTAGGCGATGTCTGCGAACTCCTTCCTGCGAGCTCTGTATACTGGATCTGTGAAGCCCTGACAACATACACACATACACACAAATAAAAGCCATGTTAGATCTCATGATTGCAGCAGAGCTAAATCAAAGGTGGAAATCCTTTGGGAAGGCCAAACTCACATACATATTCAAATGAAGCCTTTGTAGAGTGTTTTTCAGCTTATGATGAATGCATTCTGCTTTAATGTCAGTGGCAAAAGGGAGCAATTATCTATAATTACAGGGGCTCAATTAAAGCACTGACATCAATTTGTGTGTGTAGATAGTTTCCATTAGAATGGATGGCGGAGTGCGGCCTTGTCATCTCCGCTGCTTTTCATAAGCAAGCGCGTGGGCGTGAGTGGACGTGAGTGGACGTGCATTCACGTGCACACGCAGAGGCAGGATGTGGCGGTGGATGAGTCGGTCCTTACCGGGTGATCGGCGTCCAGCTCGGAACCATAACTCAGGATCTGGTTGGCAAAACGGTCCAAGTCCTGGATATCATTGGGGAACCATGGCACTAGAGGATAACAGCTGTCATTAAGTACTTATAATTTATGTTTTAAGTCAACATTGGATCAAACAGACCAGTCGTGCAGTGTCTGAAGGGGATATTCAGTGTTAGGTAAAGGGTTAAAGGTCATCTCTGTGCCCTTTTATTGTCATATTATGCAGAGATAAGTCAAGTGGCCAAGCTATTTCAACAACTACAATAACCAAGTGGGGTCATATTAATACAGGAATACTTTTTTAATGACTGTATTTGTGTTTATTATACCCACTACGCTCAAAGGAGTCAACCAACATATCTGCGCCACACTTTGTGCGTTGAGTGTCTGCTTCAGAGATTCTGCAGAAAATCTGATCCCAAGATTATTTATTTATTTTAAAACAACTTGTTTATTTTATTGTTTCTTATTGTATCTTTCTTCTTTGACTATTATGGCACTTAATGCTCATATTTATTTTACTTTTTGTGTACAGCGCTTTGTGGCTGTCTGTAAAAAGCGCTTAATAAAAAACTTTCATTTAAGGAAATGATCATCAGTTGAAGCCTGAATATTTTTTTATTCCTGACTTATATAAATGGCTGCAGTTCACATTAATATTGATGATTGTTACACAGTCTTGTGTGCGTTTTGCCTGCAAAATTTGTTTCAGTGCTGTGGCATTTTGACACTCAACAGAGCTGTACACGAGGGGGGCATCTGCTTATTCATATGGATTTATGACACTCAAAAAACAGTGAGGCACAATCATTAATCTGCATTTGGGCAGTGTGGTCCAGCCTGAGGCCCCTGCAGAGACAATAAAGCTGTTTAGGCTGTCTCCAAAACTGGCCATAAATATCCTCCTTGTCCACTTGACCCTGACCAGTACGCCACAGAGTCTATGCTGAGGTCAGAGGGGGATCCATGGTGGCCCTGTCTGTCTCAGCCTGCCGTGACCTTGGCATGTTCTCTGTCCTTGGGTTAGTCTGGGGCGGAGACACTAAACTCTTCTGTTCCTGCCGGGCCTGTTGGTCCTCAGTAGCTAAACTAATGTCATTCTGGAAACAACTAATAAAAGGGGCAGTGGGCCATCATTCTCATGGGCGACACTGGCTGTCCATTACTAAGTCTGGTGTAGCTCAACACCCAGCACCAGGCCCGGTTGATAAATGGATCATTTCAGCTGTAGTGGTGTCAGCTTTTTAGATTTATTCATTTTTTTAACCACAGCTGTTTCTGGTTCTCAGAGAATATACCCTAAATTTCCCTCTATTACCAAAATCTTTAATCTACATCGCACAATATTACCACTACTACTTCTATTATTACGGGATAGGTTGTTGCTGCTGTCTTTTCATTTATGTGTTGAATTCAAATATACTGCTATGAAGGTTGGTACAGATATCAGGGGTCCCCAGAGGATACGCCCATATTTTCCTTTTTTTATCAGAATCAGCTCAAAGGTATGTATATGTAGTGAAACGTATTTACATCTCTTGGGTGGCTTAACATGAAGCACGGTAATGACATTTCCCCAGAGGATGATCACTGGTGTCTATCGCAATGAAATTTGGTACAGACATCAAGGTTCCCCAGAGGCTCGACAAAGCATCTACATCGAGGTTTACTGTGTTTTGTACTAAAATATCAACTATTTAATGTCAACTCGATGGTCTGCTACATAATCTAGTACAGTGGGGCAAAAAAGTATTTAGTCAGCCACCGATTGTGCAAGTTCCCCCACTTAAAATGATGACAGAGGTCAGTAATTTGCACCAGAGGTACACTTCAACTGTGAGAGACAGAATGTGAAAAAAAAAATCCATGAATTCACATGGTAGGATTTGTAAAGAATTTATTCGTAAATTAGGGTGGAAAATAAGTATTTGGTCACCTCAAACAAGGAAAATCTCTGGCTCTCACAGACCTGTAACGTCTTCTGTAAGAAGCTTTTCTGTCCCCCACTCGTTACCTGTATGAATGGCACCTGTTTGAACTCATCATCTGTATAAAAGACACCTGTCCACAGCCTCAAACAGTCAGACTCCAAACTCCGCCATGGCCAAGACCAAAGAGCTTTCGAAGGACACCAGGAAAAGTATTGTAGACCTGCACCAGACTGGGAAGAGTGAATCTACAATAGGCAAGCAGCTTGGTGTGAAAAAATCAACTGTGGGAGCAATCATCAGAAAATGGAAGACATACAAGACCACTGATAATCTCCCACGATCTGGGGCTCCACGCAAGATCTCATCCCGTGGGGTCAAAATGATCATGAGAACGGTGAGCAAAGATCCCAGAACCACACGGGGGGACCTGGTGAATGACCTGCAGAGAGCTGGGACCAAAGTAACAAAGGTCACCATCAGTAACACACTACAACGGCAGGGAATCAAATCCCGCAGTGCCAGACGTGTTCCGCTGCTGAAGCCAGTGCATGTCCAGGCCCGTCTGAAGTTTGCCAGAGAGCACATGGATGATACAGCAGAGGATTGGGAGAATGTCATGTGGTCAGATGAAACCAAAGTAGAACTTTTTGGTATAAACTCAACTCGTCGTGTTTGGAGGAAGAAGAATACTGAGTTGCATCCCAAGAACACCATACCTACTGTGAAGCATGGGGGTGGAAACATCATGGGGCTGTTTTTCTGCCAAGGGGACAGGACGACTGATCCGTGTTAAGGACAGAATGAATGGGGCCATGTATCGTGAGATTTTGAGCCAAAACCTCCTTCCATCAGTGAGAACTTTGAAGATGAAACGAGGCTGGGTCTTCCAACATGACAATGATCCAAAACACACCGCCCGGGCAACAAAGGAGTGGCTCCGTAAGAAGCATTTGAAAGTCCTGGAGTGGCCTAGCCAGTCTCCAGACCTCAACCCCATAGAAAATCTGTGGCGGGAGTTGAAAGTCCGTGTTGCTCGGCGACAGCCCCAAAACATCACTGCTCTCGAGAAGATCTGCATGGAGGAATGGGCCAAAATACCAGCCACTGTGTGTGCAAACCTGGTAAAGACCTATAGTAAACGTTTGACCTCTGCTATTGCCAACAAAGGTTATGTTACAAAGTATTGAGTTGTATTTTTGTTATTGACCAAATACTTATTTTCCACCCTGATTTACGAATAAATTCTTTACAAATCCTACCATGTGAATTCATGGATTTTTTTTTTTCACATTCTGTCTCTCACAGTTGAAGTGTACCTCTGGTGCAAATTACTGACCTCTGTCATCATTTTAAGTGGGGGAACTTGCACAATCGGTGGCTGACTAAATACTTTTTTGCCCCACTGTACATCTGGTTCCAGAGTATACCCTGACCAGGGTATACTCTTAAAAACTTAAAAATTACATAGATGAAGAAAAAGGCTCTTTGACAAAAAGCATTTATGATCCCCAGAAGATAATCCCCATTGTGCTACATTTTTTGTTATTTTGCAATGAATGACCTTGTTTAATATCAAATGGCTTGTAATTAATTATTTGCAGGTATTCATGTGCCTCTTGTAATCATTTTGGAGACCTAGTGCCATCCTTTGGCTAAAAATAAAAGCGACTCAGATTTTGATTTATAAGTCTAAAACTTCATTGCATTGCTTGTTTAGCACTTAAAGGCTGAAATGACTGGCATATTAAACACGAGAATATATCTGTAAGTTGACATTCACATGCAACATATATTCACATTTAATAATTTCATCATGTTGCTGATTGAAGGTGCTCTTGTTCAGTGGACATCCTCATACAACTTACTCACTAACCTGTGTCCTTCTCTTTGCTGCGTGTTAGCTCGTGCACATGGCCGCTGATTTGTGTGCGCAGGCAGTCAATGACCTCATCCAGGGCCTGAGAGCAGGAGGAGTCTACGCTGATGAAGAACTCATACTGCTCACTGTTCATGCGCGATGGACGGGACTCGATGTGTGTCAGGTTAATGCCTTTCTCCTGCAAAAAGAAAGATGTTGGCATGCGGGTGTCAGCTGTTTATGTCTTTATGTTTACGCTCATCCACGCATGTATTTTGTATACGGAAATGTTAAATTTGTTTGAGAGGGATTTCTAATAAAAAACAAGGTGGAAAATTGTCCCGCAGCACTGCCTTTGTGCTATCACTAGAGGGTGGTGTGCTGTTAGTAAACTACTAGAGTGCACTCTATCAGACTTTGTGAAGACCACAGGTCAGCTGGCTGGAACTCGCTGAGCCAGACACTGGATGCATTCTCTTAGTAAAGACGTGTGGGACATGTTGTAATAGTTAGTACACAACTGTGGAACCCTTGGGAAGTTTCCAGAGTTTTATGGTTGAAATTCAAGAACTGTACTTGATCTTAACATGCAAAATAGTTCTGGCTTGTATGTGAATGAATTTTATATGGTAATTTTCACCTAAATGTGCTTTTGTTTTTGTGCACGTTTATGTAACTTTTTGGAGGGAGTGTGTTATTTGTTTGGTCCGCTATAGGCTGCAGAGGAGGGCGTAGGCAACCCAACATCACGTTTTCTCCCATCTGGATCCTATTCAGCTTTTTTTTACGGGTCATGTGGTTCTGCATCCCGACCAAAGATGAGACCACGATGGCATTTTTTGAATTTCATTTGTTTGAAGAGATTTAAAACTGTTTTTCAATTAAAAACCCAATATTACTGTATATTATTACTTAAATTTTTGTTAATAAATTAAAAAAATGTGATACATCAAATCATTCGTGAGGCCACCACAGAAAATATGATATGTATATGTAGCTGACAGATTTAGTTTCTGATTTTTAATTAGTTTTGGATTGAGAACTGTGTCCCTGTCATCATAATTAATCTGTCCATGACTACAAAGAGAAATAATTCAATGTGCGTGCCACTGGCAGCCTGGTCCAGCTTAACATAACCATTCCAAGTCCTGAAGCGAATATAGTGCAGCGGCAAATCTGCCACATTTCTATACCCCTCCGAGCCGTCCCTTCACTGTGACGCCGGTGACAATAACCCCAGCTGAGGTCAAGGTCAGTTGGTAGCATGACTCGTCACAAGAAAGCCATGCCGCTGTGTCACATGTGCGCTGAAACCCGGGTGGATAAGCTGTCCGGCAGTTTTTATGAGCGGCTCTCTGAATGAACACGTGATGGTTGTCCAAGCTGTGTGGCTAAACGTTAGCACATGGCTCAGTCGTTTTCAATATATCAGTAAAAAACACACACACACACACAACAGGAGAGAAAAATGAAGTCCTGGAGCACAAACTCTTGAAGCTTTGTTTTTTACAGCATCATTTACTTTAAAGCATGTGAGCGGACTCAGCATGTGTTACATCACAGCTGGGCAAGAATGGGGTCTGTTGATAGTTTGGGGGTCGTTTGGCGTGTTTTACTGAAACGTTAAGGGCAGTGGGAGGATGAGGGGTGGAGCAGGGGGAGGATCGGCAGAGTGGGAGCTCATAGGCTCAAAGGGGATCCTGATGTTTACAGCTGCATTTGAGACAAGCATTTGGCACATACTTGGTATTGATCAGAGTCAACACAGCCACATCTCCACCCACAAAAATGTGGAAAATTAAATTAAACAAAGAAAACATTTTCTTCACAAAAATGCTTTTCATGAACTGAAAACATAATTTTCATGGCTGGTTTTATATGTTATGATAGTGTTTTAATACAAAATGTATTTAAAAAAAATTAAAACTTGATACTTGAAAGAAGGTCAGATTTAAAGATTAAACAATGAAGGTGCTGCCAGTCGCTATTTACCACGAGCACGTAGTCACCTACGCAGAGGCAATTTAGATCGATATGAGAAGAAACAACAACACAATGACGCACTGATGTTGTTGGGATTTGAAGGATTAAGCAATAACAGGTTGTGTAATAACACATCAAACTGATTTTCCTTGGTAAATGTGCAAAAGTACGACAAACCATTAAGTACCATTGTATGCACAGATTCCACAACATAGACTGTTTATCAAATTAATGTGTTAAAACAAATCTACAACAGGACAGTATCTGAAACAGATGTCCTGTATACAGGACCTGAGAGATCCACCTGGTCTTTCAGTTGATCATTTAATGTTCACTGAAGCCTCATCAGAAATGGTCACAGTGGAAGGGTGACCGTCAAGAAGACCTTCTTAAGGAAGAGAAACTGGGAAAAAAGGGTGAGGTATTCAATATTAAACAAAACCTGGTCTAAAAATCACTGGCAACAGGTCTGATGGAGAAATTTTGGGTTCAAATTGTGTCATAATGCAAACTGTAGTTATTATGAAAGAGAACACTAGGAGAGAGGTCCAACAATGAGTGTCTACAGCCATCTGTAAAACACGGTGGAGGCTCAGTCATGGTTTGGGGCTAGATTTCAAGCCTTGGTGGTGGAGATCCTGTCAAAACTGTAAATGTGATTATGAAGAAATATAGAAATATACAATCAGATTTTCAACTCTCATCCATTCAAGATCCATTCATTTTTCAGCGTGACAATGATCCCAAAAATGTCAATGCTGTAAAACCAAACCTGGACAGAAAAACACAATGGAGCACTATCAGTGATTTAGAGCAGTGTGAGCTCATCTAAAGGCAACCAACATCCAAATAAGAGCTTTGAATGTCCTTCAAGAAGCCTGGAGAACTATCCCTGAAGACTACGTAAAGACTTTACCTAAGAGATTTCAGGTGGTTTGAAGAATAAAGATCGTCATAAAAAATTTAAGCTCATTATATTTCCATACATGTTTCAAGAAACTGCTCTACCGTTTTCCCATTTTCCTAACAAAACATAAAGAAGAATTTATAGATAAAAACAGCTGTTAGTCATCAGCATAGTATGTTGTAAACTACTTTACTTTCACATAGGTACAGCACAGCAATCAGTTTGCAGCGTGTAAGAATGGAGAATTTTCTAGCAGCATTTGCCTGGTTCTTTATCACTACCCCCAGCTGAGATCAATGATGCACCTGCCATGTTTGCAAACCACTGATATACAAACATGTGAGATAAGCTCTGTTTGTTTAGTTTCCTCCTTTAAAGAGTCAGAAAAAGCCAGGAGCATGAAAACTACACCGCAAAGCGCTTAGCCTATTTGTACATTTCTTTCCCCTCGCCAAAAGCCATATTGTATTTAAATGACATGACTAGTATAAATTATGTACTAAAGTGGAACATTCCCAGGATTTACTTTTTAGTGTCTCCTCATGTGGCTTGTTTTGTTTAATGTTAATCATTAACTTATCGTAACATAACTGCTTTGTCATGAACCATTTTTTTTAAAGGAGCAGGTTGACAAATTGTCTCCCCCCAGAGTCAGTGTTAGCAACTTAGCGATATATTTATATATTTAGCGAGTTTTCAGACCCCCTTAGCGACTTTTTTTCTAAAAATCGACTAGCAAATCTGGCGACTTTTTCTGGTGTTATTGGAGACTTATTTATGACGACTTTTTGACGTGAAAGCGCATATCGCTTTTACTCTCAACAAGCAGCGGGTGCTGCCGTGGGCACCTCGCCCGTTCCACAGTGCTCACGGGTGGAGGATAGTCCTCCCCCAGCTGCTATCAGGGTAGAAGATGTTCACACCTATGCGTCCAAAGTGCAAATGAATCGCGCATGAGCGAAGCCGCTGCTCCCACACTGACTGTAACGCAGTCAGTTCTTCTTTTACTCTTATGCTGTTTTGTGGATCACAAGGTTTAAAACTTACGGAAAACACACACACAAAGTAACTCCACCAGAGTGCCTATTTCGGGTCACTTTTGCCGGTCCAAGCCCGGGTAAAGGAGCAGGGTTGGAATTGTGACATTAAAAAAATCACAAAAATTGCTAAAAGAAATTTAATTTGTAGTTCTAAGTAAACTAAATGCATTTAGGACGTTTTTTTTATTCACTTTATGTCTCTTCCACGATGTTATTCCTCTCTCCAACAATGTAGGTTACAATCACATTAGCATGACCAATTATGCAAATTAGGCGATGACATCATTTAGCCACTTCTAGCGACTTTTAGGACAGCCAATAGCGATTTTCAATACTGAGGAGTTGGCAACACGGCCCAGAGTTAAGTAAGATGGACAGATACCAATCTCACTGAAGCCAGCTGTTTCTTATTTGTTTTATCTGCACAGGCCAAAGTGTAAAAAGAAAAGGATCCTTGCCAGAAACATTTTTACATTTGATCAATAACATTTTCATATATATCATTTGTAACAGTTAGTAGTAATTAGTATTAAGCAAAACCAGCCTTCCAAAACTATGCCAGATTAGCTTCTCACACAGAGTGCAGTCATGGGGATATACATTAACCAAATGGGATTTCAAATGTTATTTAGAGAGATTAGTGGTCATTAGGCAAGTCATTACTGTTTCTTATAATGCTAACATAAGTTAACGAACTGTTGGTTGTAACTTAGCATGAGCTAAGCTCTGCCATAGCTTAGCATCTTACAAGGCAGGGCTCTAGAGTGCGACCAATCTGGTCGCAAATGCGACCAAATTTTTCAGTGGTGCGACTAAAAAAAACCATTTGGTTGCACCTGTGCGACCAACTGTTCGGGTAGCAAAAAAAAAAAAAAAAAATCTGCAACCTTCCCTGTGGTCAACAACAGACACACATTATGCCCTTATCGTGGACTAAACCAATCAGAGATAGTAAGGGGCGGGACCTCTCTGATTGGCCGTGGTCCAGTTGAAAGTGCAGGTGGAAGTGGGAGGTGAGTAGCTTGCAGAGGTGTGGACTCGAGTCACATGACTTGGACTCGAGTCAGACTCGAGTCATTAATTTTATGACTTTAGACTTGACTTGAAAAAATGTTGTAAGACTTGTGACTTGACTTAGACTTTTACACCAATGACCTGGGACTTGAATTGGACTTGAACCGGTTTACTTGAAAAGACTTGATATTTCACCCCAAATATAAAATGTAACATGCATATAGAGATTGAAAATGTGATGTCATTCTGGGGTAGAACCACAAAGGATTCTGGGAACTCGTGGCAAGAGGTACTAGCGCACGCAGGCTTTTAATTGAAATCAGTTATACAGCGATAAAAAGAAACACAAAAAATGGCAAGAAGCTGTTGTATTATTAACTGCAATAGCCGGTCACATGACAGCCACGGGAAGCCGACGGGTAAAGAAATCGGTTGTTATCGGATTACGTCGTTGAAGAGAAATTGTTCGAGCCATGTTTCCGAAGTAACAAAGACGCGACGGATGGCCTGGATTGCAGCCATTCAAAGACCAAATATAACGTCCCAGAACACTCCAGCTCACTCCAGAACATGTTAGTCTGCTCCAAGCATTTCCACAAAGGTCAGTCTTCTGTTGTAGTTAATGCGTCATTTTCATAACATAATTGGTGATATAGGTTACAAGCAAGTCTGACGCTGAACAGAAATTGTCGCGCTATGCTCCTTTGTTTATTGTGCATAAATAGTGAATTGTCCTGACACAATATTGTGTTTCGCTTCTGTTATTATGGTACATTGACAAAAACATACTTTTATTCACAGGATAAAACAGTTGTTTTGTATCACTAATTGCCCAGTGCGATTACAGCATACAGTATTATTGTCACTGCTACATTTCTGTAACGCGTACCAGAAATTATTTCTACTACTAATTAATTACCGTTGAGCTCAAAGGTTATATTAATAAACGGTTAACGAATGTGTATTTATGACGACGATTTGTGAGACTGGTAAACTTATGATACGTACGATGGTCTTTCGTTCTACACGGTGCATTTCAAGGTCCTGCACCCATCCGTCGGTAAACTGTACCTGGGCTTGTTGCAGTGACCTGAAGTTACTAAACTTCATGAGTGTGTGCACTCACTCCAAGAACCGTATGATTATAAATATGCATATAAATATGCTACGATGAGATAGCTGACTTCATCTAACTAGCAAATGTTGTCCAGGCTACGTTGGTGATGCAGTTTTTTTAAATGTGTATGATATTTTTGTCATGCGATTTTAAAGCCGGTCCTACAAGCGCATCCAAGAATAACATGCAGCTTATCTCAGAACTGTCGGTGAAAATTATTCTTGGAGCTAGGTTTAATTGAGCTGCATTTTAAAGAGGTGCAATTTCACAATTTGTGTATATTTTCCAAGTTCACTATTTTGTCATGTGTTGAGAAAAACACAGATTTAAAAATTACATGGTCTAATATTTACATTTAGCATAACTGCAACATTCTTTTTTCGTTTTTTTTTAAAGACTCGAAAGGACTTGAAATTCAAAATTTCAGACTTGTGACTTTACTTGGACTTTTACACCAGTGACTTGAGACTCGACTCTGACTTGCCTGACATTACTTGAGACTTGACTTGAGGATAAAGACTTGAGACTTACTTGAGACTTGCAAAACAATGACTTGGTCCCACCTCTGCTGGTTAGAGTTGCATGGATCGCAGATTTATCCGTTTTTTGTGAATATAAGCTGCTGACTGGTGAGCAGAATTTTCAGCTTGGTACGTTAGTGTTCATCAGTTAATCATAAAACATATTTAGTGCTTATAACAAATATATTATGCTAAATAAAGACAGATTTTTCCACAATGTATATGATAGTAAGAGTTAGTAAACCTCTATTAAAGTCTCCCTCTGCAGTCTGTTGTTTCTTAGATTCAGCATTGAAACTGAATTTAAAACAAAACATAGATGACATTCTGTCGCCTCATCAACCACCAAGATCTCACTGCCTACAGACATTCAGTAACTCTCATTGGATAATGTTAATAAATATCTTTCACTAAATATGAACGTTTTCTACCTGTCCTTGTTTAAATTATGAAAGAAGTTATTATGCCTGAGAATCTCTAGAATGTCGAATACTTTCCACTAAACAGTTGTCTTCTACTTTGGTTAGTTTTTTTAACAACCATTTAAAAAACATATTTTGCTTTTGTTTTATTTTTTACTGCAATTCCTGTAGAGTAGCTTTTATAGTGTTAATTCAGTATGTGCTACAAAATAAAAGCCTTTCCTTTACATTAGGTTTGTGGGCATTTTATTTTGAATTGTTCCAATCATGGCACTTCAAAGGAACAGCGCATCACAGGAACAGCCTGTGATGTCACAGTGCACATTCTACTGGAAAACCCTATAAATAGGGGAGACGTTCAACCAACTTTAGTGGATCTCGGATGGCAGAAACACAAAGCAACCTGGTTGTTAAAACAAAGACAAGGCGGACGCAGAGAAACGCATACGCACACGCTGACGCATCTACAATGGCAGAAGCAAAAATAGAAATGGTCATCACACCAAAACCTGAGGTTGATAAAGCCGCACAACCAAATACTAAAAAGTCTCCTGTGGCACAACCACCAAAGGAAACGGTTGTGAAACCAAAGAAACAAAAAATGCAAAAACAGAAAAGAGTGGCTGAAGAACCAAGAAGAGCAATTACTCGGGCATATGCCCGGGCTCTTCTTGAAGCTCAAAACAGCACGGGTGATGGAGCAAACCCGAAAAATGAAGAAATGCAAAAAAACACTGGAGCCACTCCTGAAAAAGAAAAGGCTGAATCCCTCCCCATTTCAAATGCAAAGGAGGACATGGAGAGAGAGAGAAATGGGAAGAACCCCAGCAGACCAAACCCTGTGCCTAATGGAGGGACTTGGCAATATCAACCCATTCCCACATTTAGACCCCCGTTTAATCCCTGGCACGAGATTGCTGCTCTCAGACACCAACTGGAAGCCTCCCAATACCATCAGAACGACCTTTACTGTAAAATGGTAGGTGCAAACAAGAGGGCCTCTTATCACCAGCTTCAGGTGAACAAACTTCGTGAAGAAATTCACGAGAACGAGCGAAATCACGAGGAAATGATCAAAGGCCTCATAGAGCAGCTGGAAGAGGCTTCTAGTAATAAGACCTATGACATCAGTGAGACAGACACTCTCGCAAGTGACAATGAAGCTATGGTCATATTGGATGAGGTGATTGCTACCCTGCAGGACCAAATCAGCCACCCTACCACAGAGCAGTGTGTGGAGTCTGCCACTCCAACCACAGAGGCTTCACACACTGACTCTGTAGGACTGAAGTCCTCTAAGGAGGCTGAATTTGAGCTCAAATGTAGGATTCAGCAAGAGCAGATTGAGATGCTCCAGAAACAGCTCCTAGCAGCTCAAAATCAGCTTGAAGAGCAGGCCGTTAAACATAGGCAGGAGCAGGAGACACTCAACCTGGAAATCAGTGACCTGAAATCCCAGCTCTGCCCCAACAAGGCCCTTCATGATTTGAAGCTAGAGTCTCTGGAGCGAGAGCTGAAAGGGGCCAAAGCTTCCTCACTTAAAATCCCACAGCAGCACAAAGAACAAAATTCCACTGCTGCAAATGAAATGCACAAATTTGAGCTTCCGAAAGAAAACGAGACTGGACAACAGGAGAAGATGGAAAAAGAGGACTCACGGCCATCCACTGCAAGGTCTCTGCAGGAGCCTCAGAAAGAAAAAGACACCACAGAACAACAGAAGATAGAAAAAGAAGAGTCAGCTGCATTTTCTGTACAGGAATCTTTGCAAAGTGTACAAGACAAACAGAAAATGCTCAATGTCAAGGTGGCTGAACTCAAGACTGAAGTCAAGAGCCTGCCAGAGATTCCGCCAAGTAAGAAGAAGAACAAGAAGAAGCGGAACTGTGCGCGTCCCCAATTTCACATAATTGGTGTCAACATCAAGTCCTAAAAATCATATTTATATACAACTAAATTGTCAGTGAACATTTGAACCCCTCTCGGTCAAGACAGAAGGCCACCCCTTCCTGAGCCCGGTTCTGTCAGAGGTTTCTCCCTATTAAGAGGGAGTTTTTCCTCTCCACTGTCGCCAAGTGCTTGCTCATAGGGGATTTGGGGGCTTTTTTTTAACACCAACCACTGAAAAGTTCACTGACATCAAATTTAAGACTCAGCAAATATGGAAATGGATCATTCGTCATCAAGTGAGGAATCATCCATTTAAAACATGTTTGCTGAGTCATATTTAGTTGTGTATAAATATGATTTCTGTCACACTAAGGCCAATCACAGACTAATTTGGACAATTGGTAAAAAATAAATAAATTGAAAAAATTGAAAAGAAGTAGTTGTGTCATTGTTTCGTGTAGATTTCAAATAACATGCCATTTTATGTCAACATATTTCTGTTACATTTGTAGTGCTCGTGGTTTTATATTTTTATGATCCTGTTTGTTTGATGAGTATATCCTTCTGCCTTGCTTCACATATTTACTGCTGCTTGGCTAGCTTTAGTCATGCTAGCATCAGCACGGGTAGAAACAGATACACATCAGAGACATCACATGTAGCTTGTGTTTATGTTCAGAGTGACACCTGATTTAAAAGCAGGCAGCAAAGCACTGAGCAGCATATCAGTCAGCACAGAAAACAAATGCCATAAATGTCATCAATTAGGCTGGAATAGTTTGTTTCTAGTGGCTTCTATCAGAGGTGTGGACTCGAGTCACATGACTTGGACTCGAGTCAGACTCGAGTCATTAATTTTATGACTTTAGACTTGACTTGAAAAAATGTTGTAAGACTTGTGACTTGACTTAGACTTTTACACCAATGACCTGGGACTTGAATTGGACTTGAACCGGTTTACTTGAAAAGACTTGATATTTCACTCCAAATATAAAATGTAACATGCATATAGAGATTGAAAATGTGATGTCATTCTGGGGTAGAACCACAAAGGATTCTGGGAACTCGTGGCAAGAGGTACTAGCGCACGCAGGCTTTTAATTGAAATCAGTTATACAGCGATAAAAAGAAACACAAAAAATGGCAAGAAGCTGTTGTATTATTAACTGCAATAGCCGGTCACATGACAGCCACGGGAAGCCGACGGGTAAAGAAATCGGTTGTTATCGGATTACGTCGTTGAAGAGAAATTGTTCGAGCCATGTTTCCGAAGTAACAAAGAGGCGACGGATGGCCTGGATTGCAGCCATTCAAAGACCAAATATAACGTCCCAGAACACTCCAGCTCACATGTTAGTCTGCTCCAAGCATTTCCACAAAGGTCAGTCTTCTGTTGTAGTTAATGCGTCATTTTCATAACATAATTGGTGATATAGGTTACAAGCAAGTCTGACGCTGAACAGAAATTGTCGCGCTATGCTCCTTTGTTTATTGTGCATAAATAGTGAATTGTCCTGACACAATATTGTGTTTCGCTTCTGTTATTATGGTACATTGACAAAAACATACTTTTATTCACAGGATAAAACAGTTGTTTTGTATCACTAATTGCCCAGTACGATTACAGCATACAGTATTATTGTCACTGCTACATTTCTGTAACGCGTACCAGAAATTATTTCCACTACTAATTAATTACCGTTGAGCTCAAAGGTTATATTAATAAACGGTTAAGGAATGTGTATTTATGACGACGATTTGTGAGACTGGTAAACTTATGATACGTACGATGGTCTTTCGTTCTACACGGTGCATTTCAAGGTCCTGCACCCATCCGTCGGTAAACTGTACCTGGGCTTGTTGCAGTGACCTGAAGTTACTAAACTTCATGAGTGTATGCACTCACTCCAAGAACCGTATGATTATAAATATGCATATAAATATGCTACGATGAGATAGCTGACTTCATCTAACTAGCAAATGTTGTCCAGGCTACGTTGGTGATGCAGTTTTTTTTAATGTGTATGATATTTTTGTCATGCGATTTTAAAGCCGGTCCTACAAGCGCATCCAAGAATAACATGCAGCTTATCTCAGAACTGTCGGTGAAAATTATTCTTGGAGCTAGGTTTAATTGAGCTGCATTTTAAAGAGGTGCAATTTCACAATTTGTGTATATTTTCCAAGTTCACTATTTTGTCATGTGTTGAGAAAAACACAGATTTAAAAATTACATGGTCTAATATTTACATTTAGCATAACTGCAACATTCTTTTTTCGTTTTTTTTTAAAGACTCGAAAGGACTTGAAATTCAAAATTTCAGACTTGTGACTTTACTTGGACTTTTACACCAGTGACTTGAGACTCGACTCTGACTTGCCTGACATTACTTGAGACTTGACTTGAGGATAAAGACTTGAGACTTACTTGAGACTTGCAAAACAATGACTTGGTCCCACCTCTGGTAGCTTGAATAAAGCGATATCAATTCATTAAATCCTGAATCGACTTTTAAATATAACTGTGTTTTGCCAGAAACGGCAGATTCTCAGATTAAAGTTCACAAAACCATTTAAACAACAACCAAACAGCAAATGAGAGCAGGTACACGGATTCCACACAAAGACGTAATCACAGAACTCAGAATCAACTTTGTCTTTCTCGGCTTTCTCACCCGACGGCCTGTAGACGGACACGCTATCGGAGCTTAGCGATTCTGATGCGTCCAGTCTGCGCTGTGATTACGTCTTTTTGCGTTGATTCTGAGCTGTAGGTTTTGTCTCTCTCCAACCAAAATTCACAGAGCCAGCAGCAAAAGAAGCAGCAAACTGCGCTTCACATTTGATCAATGTGGTCATGAATTTTGCTGTTTGCTTCCACGACTATTAAAATCACACTTCATGCACAGCTAGCTCTCTCTCTCTCTATACTCTCTATACTCTCTCACTCTGTACTTCAAGAACAGTTTCCCGTCTCCAATCTCTGTTTTCTGTATTATTCATTCGCTTATTACCCACCAGTCTACCGTTGTTTACAGCGCTGTCGGCTGCTGTCTTTTTCTTTTCTTTTTTTCACTTAAATGACCTCGGACAAGAAAGCCTATTTTTTCTGTTGTTCAATACTGAAGAAATTTAAACTTTATATGCAGAACATTGTAGAATATTTTTAAGGTTATCTGCTATAAAAAGCCAGACCAGGAAAATCTCATTCATGTTTTTCTGTGTTTTATTCTCACTTACTTTCACACAAAGGCATCTGCTGTGATGTTCACAATTCTGATGTAGTCAGTACTGATAAATGATCAGAATTATAATATTTCTGACTGTCTGAGGCTAAGTTGAATCGAATCGGGACTTTGAAAACCGGAATCGAATGGATTATAGAAATCAGTGATGATACCCAGCCCTAGTGAGCAGCCTAGGCACGACAGACGTGGATGTAGCTGTAATAGGAAAATAACTATTGCTAACTTTTCTGTTAAGTTAAGGCCTGATCCTTCTGAAATTCATAGCCAGTGCTCTGACACGGTGTCATCAATCTTTGAATGCTGAAAAAGCACAGTGTATCCAGAAAAACACATTTATATTATATAAATTATTATAAAATTTGTGTACGCCTAACTTTTGTGCCGTATGCCCATGGCAAAAAGTTAGTCTAGAGCCCTGCAAGGTAGCTTATTGCAGGATTAGTTTACCTGTCACTTAGCTTACATTCTTACAAAGAGTAGAAATTGAATCATATAGATTAAATATATCAGACATAGAATTTTAATGTGGTGAAATTGTAGGTATTACTAGCATGACTTTGTTCGATTAAGCTAAACTGATTACTCTAATGCTAAAATAAGCTAACTAAATAGTGAATGTAGTTTAGCTAAGCATTAGCTTAGCTGTTGCATGAGTTAGCATTTTACAAGGTAGCTTAGCTCCCCCCACTTTGCATTGTACTTTCCTATATAATAAATCTTAGCTTAAAAATAAAACTTAAAAATTTAACAAATATAATATAGAAATGTGAATTTATTTCAATCAGTGTCATTATTAGTTTGTTTCAGTTAGACCAGCCAAATTGTTTCTACTTAACACAAACTAGCTACTGGATGTACCTTAGCTTACCATATATTTAGCTGTTTACAAAACCTTGAATCAGGAGACACCCATTTGATGTTAAAATGTTGCTTAGAGAGATTGGGGGTGTTCCTGTGTGGGCTGCATCCAGGGTGTGTTCCTGTTAGTCTAACAAGGTAAGTAGCTTATGGTTATAGCTTAGCTTAGACTTAGCTTAGCCAGCTCACAGCCACAAAGAGTGGAATCAAGTAATATAGATTAAACAAATAGTATAAATTCTTAGTGAGATCAGAACTATTGTATTATATTATATACTATTATATTATCTTAGCTTCTCACAAAAACTTTGAATTAAGGTGCTATAGAAAATACAAATGAAATATAAAATGCTAATTAGTAAGATTAAAGCACACATTGAAGCTTAGCTTCTTAGAAACACTGGTGACACAGATGAAACAAATAAGATATAAATGTGAGATATAAAAACCAGAAATGAGGAATATGGATATATAGATGGATGGAATGTTATTTAGTTATAGCTGCTGCTTGAAGCGTTTTATTTATATCTAGTCCAGTCAGAACTGCTCTTCGGAACCTAACCAGCAACCAGTGGCTGGCTATAGCTCTTCATTTAATGGTCCCCTGTGAATCTAATTTTCTGCAAGAAAGCCAAGAGGCACAATGTTCAAAGTACTGACAATGCTAAACACATTTTAATATTTTTCAGCACGGTGGCATGGTGGTTAGCACTGTTGCCGCACAGCAAGAAGGTCCTGAGTTCAATTACACCATCAGGCCGGGGTCTTTCTGTGTGGATTTTGCATGTTCTCCCCGTGTTTGCGTGGGTTCTCTCCGGGTACTCCGGCTTCCTCCCACCGTCCAAAGACATGCAGCTTGTGGGGATAGGTTAATTGATTAATCCAAATTGTCACTAGGTGTGAATGTGCGAGTGAATGTGAGTGTGAATGGTTGTCTGTCCCTGTGTGTTAGCCCTGCGACAGACTGGCGACCTGTCCAGGGTGTACCCCGCCTTTCGCCCTATGACAGCTGGGATAGGCTCCAGCGCCCCCCCGCGACCCTGAAAAGGATAAGCGGAAGCGAATGGATGGATGGATGGAATTTTTTTTTAAATAAATTATTCTTCTTGAATGCATTTCACAATAGTCAGACACTGTCATAAATAAAGATTAATATACCGAACCATTCACACATTAATTTAACAACCTATGGTTTATTACTGGAAGAGCTGCTTGTAATTTTGCTTTCCATGACTAAATGAACAAGTTAGAAATCCTAATGATATTGAAAGGTACATGAATATCATTAGCATTCAGTTTGTCACTGAACCCCATTAGGACCCAGGGCTGTCCACTGATATAAAAAGTTTACCTCAAACAGCCTCAGGGCTTTGGCTAAAGCTCCGACCTCTTCTTTTAAGGAGAAGATGCAGGAGATCACCTCTGACTTATTGTTGGTCTCCTCCTCCAGGTACATGGAGCCCCTTCTCTTCTGCTGAGAGACGTATTTAAGATAAATATACAGATTTTATATAAAAATACAACATGGATGAAGTCGTGCATACAGTGTTGTTAATGCAAAGCTATTACAAAAATGCAACAGATTCACTTTTAGTGCGGGGATGTGAATCATGAATTTAAAAATTGTTAGAATAGTGTTTGGCTCTCCTTTTGTCTGCCTGCCATATGCTGTTAGAGGGCATGTTATGTAGTTTAAAGCCATCCAGGGCAGCGCGTAAAGTTCAAAGCTTCACACTCAGCCATATTCAAAGAGGGTTTCAGATAAACACAAACAAAAACCCAACACATCCCCTCATTTCTTCTACAGATGTTTTACAGATGAGTAAATACAGATGAAGAAATAACAACCTAGTTAATTATTTATTAAACTGAACATGTCCCATGCTTTTTTAAAAGGAACCCACATAAAATTAAGCTTTTAAAGGACAGTTTTGACTGCAAGAGTTCAACAGGTGACTGAATTTCTACATCTGTTGTATGGCTTTTATTCAGGCTCCAGTTAAAGATTTCTAATATGTTGCTTATGAAATCTGATGTCAGTTAAATAAATGGATACACAGAGCTCAAACTGATATTAAAGATATTAACTTCGTGGTCCATCTGGCAAAAAGTTACCTGTAGCTTTAATTATTTGATTATAAAAAAGAACTTAAAGGGTGCTTTTGTCATTCAGAAACAAAAACAGAAGCCTGCAGAGTAGGGACATTTCTTGCATTTGTTTAGCACTCTGACTTTTTCCATTATCGTCAGCTGTTTTTCACCTCTATTCACTGTAATTCTCTGCTTTGTTTGCTCTTGTACCCCGAATTTTCTAGCTCTGCCCAGCCATACTGTTGTTTTAATAAAAACGCACTGGTTTGAATCGCTATTTAAGGCTGTTTGTTTTGCATAACCTCCACAAAAAGAACACAAATAAACAGACAAAATTGAATGTAGTGCTAAAAGAAAGAAAACACAAATGGCTTTTAAGTCAGCTATAAGTCAGATTTACCCCTGGGACTTGGTCCCCTGTTTCTGCTTCTGGGCTGTAGTTTCCATTAACCCTCTTGTATGCAGCGTCCATCCTCTCCGTCCTCCAGGTAGGAAGTGTGTAGTTGTGTGTATGCTAATGCTGGGCTGAGATCTCGGGAAAGCTCCTCTGTGAGCGCTCCTTTAAAAACCATTCCTGGTTAACACCGGTCCACGTGACACCACACCCCCTCTGCATCGATATGTCATGGGATGGTTGTTGTGAAACAGAACTAAAGTGGCACATCTGGTTCTTGTTGTGTGCCTGTGGGCAGAGTTTGCTGGATTTTGTGCAGCAACTTTGTCAGTTTCTGCGCAGCCTGGTCGTTTTGAGAACAGGTAGAAATAACCAGTGAAAAACTTGTTTTTATCCATTTAGACACATTATGTAATCATAGTTATGTTAAAGGGAAAAATGGTGCTGATATATTTTTCAAGGCATGGTGTGAATGTCTTAATCGGGCCGTTCCCAAACCTCCACACTTAAGATATAATTCTGAATATAATCTTTTAGAAGAAATATCTGTACAAACACGACTGTGTAAGGTGTAATTTGTGTAACTGCACAGTGCAAACACTGAGGATGTGACCTGCAGTGGAAACTAACCTCATGACTGATAAGGGATTAGTGCTCCTGCCATATGGCACTGTATGAACTAATAACTAGGATAAAAACTGGTTGTCCCACCCTTGGCAACTTGAATTGTAATCAATCGTTTATGATAACTGGCTATAAATCTTTCATATCGTTGTGGAGGAATTTTGATCCACTCTTCTTTTCAGAATTGTGGTAACTCAGCCACACTGGATGGTTTTCAAGCATGAATGGGCTGTTTAAGATCCCAATTTTCATTCCAATGTGATAGAAACTCAGACTTTGACTAGGCCACTCCAAAACCTTAATTTTGTTTTTGTTTTACGCATTCAGAGGTGGACTTGCTGGTGTCTTTTGGATCACCCCCTAGATAACTGAAATTGAGTTTCAGGGCATGAACTGGTGGGTGGACATCGTCCTTTACGATTTATCGACAGAAATCAGAATTCTTGTTTCCATCAATTATGGCAGATAATCCAGTATCAGGTCCAACAAAGCAGCCCTAGATCATAACACTACCACCACCATGGTTGGCTGTTGGTGTAATGTTCGTTTATGAAAGTCTCGATCGTTGTGTCCTTGGGTGAGACACTTCACCCGTTACCTACTGGTGTTGATCAGAGGGCCCGGTGGTGCTAGTGTCTGGCAGCCTCGCCTCTGTCAGTGTGCCCCAGGGTGGCTGTGGATACAACGTAGCTTGCCATCACCAGTGTGAATGAGTGGATGACTGGTTGTGTAAAGCGCTTTGGGGTCCTTAGGGACTAGTAAAAGCACTATACAAATACAGGCCATTTACCATATTGCTCTTTGTGACCCTCGAGGCCAAACAACTCAAACATTTGCAAGGGGAGAACTCCCTCAGATGGTCTGATCTACTGCCATGCAGGGGCTGCGCTTTTAGATAAATGGACATTGTGAAGAAATTAAGGTAATTGTTAAAATGATTTATCCAGGAACTCTCTGGATTAGTCATACAGTCACTGTGTCTGGCAGTAATCAGACCTGGTTGTGGCTAGTGTAAAAACAATGTGGTTAATCACAGTTAATTCTTGACTCAACAAGGAAGGAAATTGTTTTTTCACACAGGACCAGGTAGGTTTGAATAACAAATATGAAAAACTAATACATCAGGAAAGGGGTAAATTCTTTTTCACAAAACTGCAAATTGCTTATACATTCTAAGTATTCCAAAGATGGAGATCTCTCAATTGATACTTAATAAAAGTGATCCTTTATAACTGATACTTTTGCATTTTATAATGTTAAATTGTAAACATTTGCACTATTTTACAGCAATTAGTTTAAGTTAGATCTGAATTAAAAGTAAGCCTCTTTTACTTCTGTTCCGTCATGAGGAGAACACTCAGGAGAAGACAAATGCTAGCTGCTGTTGGTAGCTTGAAAAACAACATCATCAGATCTTAAGAAGCTTTGTCTACAGTAATGACTTCAGCTAGGTCTTACAGGGAAGGATGCTCTTTCAGGTTAAAGAACAGAGGTAAATATCATAATACACTTTTTAAGACTAGATTAATCAATGCCTTAAGATAAAATAATTTTATACGTATTATTATTATTATTATTTTTTAATAAATGAAGCTATTCAAAACATGCAGGCCCGTGCTTCCAATGCCCTGGTGCAGATAGCCTTTCAATTGTACATATTAGTACTGAGATACTACATGTAATCCACTATAGATTGCACGCTCTAATCTACAAACTCTAATGAATAGCTGGTCACACCATCACACCTGATGCTGAGGTGATCCACAGGTACCACATGAGGGCAGTATAGGTTTGGTAATGTGTGCAGGACACCAGTAACACAAGGAGTAATGGTTTTTATGTGTAATATTTCAAACTGAAGCTCTTAAATGTTGTCATTTAAGTTCAGTCTCTAAGCTACACAATCTTCATCTAAAGTGTCTTGTGTTTGTTTTAGCACTAATTCCATGTAATTTCAAAATGAAATTTCTGATCTATCCCAAAACTGTGACTGAGTCTTTAAAGGTTTTGGGACAACACTGTAATCTGTGACTGTTTCAGTGCTTTACATACAAAATTTTAGCACATGAACCAAGTAAAATAAGGAGGTGTGAAAGGGGTGCTAATTAACTACCCTCTGATATTTAAATTAAATGTTTCTTGAGCAAAATATATTTTAGTCAAATAATGTTTACGTTCTCAGTTACCTTCAAATAATATTGGCAAAACAACTTTTACAAAACTAGGTCTCTTCATTCTGTAGGCTATAATAGATCAGCTGACTGAGCCTGATTGGCAGAGGGTAATTTGATTAACTTTAAGCCAAGTCATAATTTGACCCATTCCAATGAGCCAGAAGTTTCAAACTAGGTTGGTGCAGTCTTAAACTTTGTTTTACCTCCAAACCATACGGCCAGTATGGGTATCTCATAAATTAAAGCACCTTTGTGGATCTTCCCTCTACTGTAAATAGAAATTGACAGACTAACTTTCCATATGTTAGCTCGTATTCTGCAGATGTGACTTTGATCTCTGAGATTACAGTTGTTTAAGTTATAATTAAAAAAGCTGCTCTCTCATGTTTTGCAGCCAGCATGTATTGTGTTTTACTGTCATTTTATTGTCACTTATTGCAAATTTCAGGAGATTTTATGGCTTAAATTGCGTCTTTGGAGGGAAACTATGGGCACAGTTGGTCCGTGTCCAGTACTTTCTCCATTTGTTATGTAAAATATTCCTTATCCATCAGAGGCCCAAACTGCAGCAGAAGAGCTTTGAACTAAATGCTAACATCAGTTCACATAAAATCAAACTGAAATTTCCTTTTTTTGACACATAAAAGCAAAAAGAGACGTGAGCAACACTTAAATTCAAGGACAAAAGAGATTGGCAGTTCCATGTGCTATGTAAAGTGCCCAGTATTATATCTTAATCTTATTGCAGTCTTGAGGTAAAGGTCAGATTCTCCATTGAGTTTATTTAATTGACCTTTACAATCTAGTCGACCTTTGTTGGAGGGTTAGCTGCAGCTTTTTCCACTCAATGGCTGTCTTATCTCACAGCCAAAAGTAGTTTAAACTGATAAATATTCATCCTGAGCCGTTAGCTGGCCTGGGATTTCACCACAATTTCGGTATAATGTAACAAAAGAGCAATCAACCTCCACCGATATGGAAAACTCAAAGGTCAGATAATTTTTTTTCCATTCTGTTTTCAGCATTGATGTTGCCTCTGAAACCCTCTTTGAATAAATTTCAATTTGGAGTTAAAAAAATATTGAATCATTATGGTATTCAAATTGATCCTCCTCAAGGACTTGGATTTGGTGTTGTAAGTGTGACCGCTCCCCCAAAAGATATTGCAGGTCATCTGCAGACCTGATTTTTTCTGTTGTATAATAGTTATATTCTCTTTTTTTGATGCGGTAACTCCTTACAGAGAAAGCGAGCAGGAAACCAGCCTGGTCCAACCAATATGGTTTATATGTAGGGACTAAAAAGGTATTCCCAGTCCAAGCCATTTTTTTTTCCCTTGGAAGGGTTTTTCCCAAGTCTGTCAGATCTTAGCCTTTGAGTGATTTCTCCTCAACAGTAGATTCAAATAGACCTGGATGTTCTTTACATGGTCCGGCGGGCCATTGCTGGTGCTGTGATCGTTGTATGATATTCCCTAAACCTTTCTTCTGAAGTTCTGCTGTGACATCTAAGAAAAGTAAATAGTAGAGCAGGGCGATATGACCAAAAATATTTATCACGATATACATTTGAAAATTTGCGATAACGATATAACTGACGATATAATTGACACTAGATCACTTTACAACTCCATAACTTTATTAGTGCAAAAAAACCCCAACAATGTATTTTCACTTGAACAAGCAGCTGTTTTTTATGTGCATTAAAGTTATATAAAAATTTTACAGTGCAAATGCAAATCCTTGCTGACAGTTTAACCAAAAGGCATTTCCAGTGGAAATTGGCCGACATATCCTCAGCATAACCATGTATAATATCCACAAAACTTAAAAAGAGGTAATACACACACACAATAGACTATGTGCATGTTAGCATATGCCACTTCTGGTGCGAAAACTCCTGTGGGGAGCTTTGTTTCCGGTTTCCTATTCGCGCCTTGTTTACGGTCCAAAACAAGTTAAGCAAATGAATGAATCAAGCAGCGATTTACATTTCTATAGATGTCTTGAGCATTTACCCAGTATATCTGTAAATGATGTTCATCAACTTGTCGATATTTTTCCCCCGCGCCTCAGAGGAAAAGAGAAAAGGGATTCAAATGTTATATTTCTCAGTATCTGTAAACAGAGGTCCCTCGTTTATTGCGGGTGTTATGTTCTAAAAATAACCAAGTAGCCAATTTTATTTTTTGACGGTGCAAAACGTTTCGTGGACATCGTGGACATACAGTACTGCACTTCAGAGTCACACTGCTAGCGATCAATGCAGCGATTCTGCACTGTACAGGAGAGACGTCATGGAGGAGATCGTCTGCAGTGATCAGGGCGCAGGACACAATGTGATGTAAAAAAAATAAGCATGCAAACTTGCACTAAAAAATCCGCGAAACAGCGAGGTGAAAGGTGAACCGCGTTATAGCGAGGGACCACTGTAATTTTGAAGGTAAGTCACAACATACCCTTCGTAAATACTAATGTATAGAAACCGTTACCAGCAATCATTCATTTTTTGTGTGGCTTTTTTTCACGGTTTGTTAACATGCTGTGTAAGTGTGTACTTGACTAGCTGATATCGACATAACGGGGGAAACATCTGGTTTGACTATTGTTCACCTGTAATTTGAATGCTGAACATTTGCCTGTTTAAATCATAAGACCAGTATACAGAGATGTGCTTCTGAATGTGGACAATGTGTCTTCTGATTTTGTAATGCAGTTCTGCTTGTGTTGAGTGATGTAAACAACTGATTGATCTAAACTCTTTAAACGTCAAAATTGATCATTAGATTTTTTATGACACAACAGTGGTGAGTGTTCCCACCTTCTGCTCTTTGTAACTTAACGCGATCTTTCTCATTTTCGAGTTTTGGACATGATTTTGGAGTATATCTTCGCAGTAGTGACTGGCCGCAAAGTAAAGCTACTGGAAATGTACAACCCTACATCCGGTCTCAAACCATGAAGTTAGTATTTTCTCGTGCACAGGGTCTATACGGTAATATTGGTTTTGTCCAAATTCAAGGCTGCATCCTCCTGAGGACCCGGCCTTCGCGGTCTACGTGGGCCGGGTCCTCAGAAGGTCAGGTAGGCCTGAAGTAAACGGCTGGGGAAATTGGACGGTCTAGCCTTCTGATTAGCGTCACTGCTATCTCGGTGGAGTTTAATAAACTCAGCCGTCTGCTCCTTGCTATCTAAAACATAACAGGACACTGGCGTAAATTCTCGACTGTCTCATACTTCTGTTTAATCAGTTTTCTGTTTGACGTTTAGTCAGCTGTGTAAAAACCAAGGAGGAACCCACCAGGGGGATTAATAAAGTTTTATTTTATCTAATCTAATCTAATAACTTTAATCTCAGCCAAACCGATTTACTCACGAACAAACAAAACACTGAAAAAAGCCCAACAATAACATTTTTAGGTTGTCTAAGTGACTTATATATTACGTTTAACCTGAGTAGCGAAACTCCGCAGTGATCTGAAAATGATGTGCCGGGAGTTGTGCCGTTCTCGGCGGCATCAGTGACCATCGAGCTTCCGGCTAGCTATTGAGCTGGTGGGTAGCAGACGTCTCCGAAAACGTCGAAGCACTTTAGCAAATATGCGATATCTTGATAAACCGAGCAGATATTTGATGTTTACACAGCTACTTTCTCGCCTGAAAATATGTTAAAAGTTTATTTTGTGACCCAGAAAGATTAGTAAGAGTAATTCTAAAACTTAGTAACGGCTACCATTGTTGGAAACTGGAGTTTGGCTGGGCTGCGCTATGAATTCTGGGATATGGTAGGCGACGAAGGACACACCCGACCTATCCTTCAAATTCGGGGAAAAGGAGGACGCATTTGTCGGCTGCATTCGGAGGAGTCTACGAATTTGGACAGCCTTCGGCGCGTCGCTGTGACGTAATCGGTCTACAAATGCGGCCTCAGGAGGATGCAGCCCATGAATTTGGACACGACCATTATGTTGAAGCACAGTATGTATCACTCCGCGAGGCTCCTGCCTACGATAGCTGTAATGCTCCGACAATCCATTAAGCGGTGCAGGTTTGTAGCTTAGCAAAGTCGTACTAAAACATTTGACAGATTTTCGAGCACCGTGTACCACATAAAATCGCTTCGAGGTCAGTAAACACAACCAGAATTCATACATAAGGCACACGGGATTATAAGGGACACTGTCGATTTTCAGAAAAATCAAAGTGTGCCGTATTTTCCAAAAAACACGGTAATAACGACGGCCCGCTAGCATGCTCTACCAAAAATAGTGCTTTGTTGTGTATCTGACGGACGAAAGCTAAACCAGTTGCACACCACTGAAGTTGCAGCATTTTTACAAACCAATTCGGGTTCATCCGTTTCATTTAACAGTCCGCTTTCGCCCTCCTCATTCTCCGTTGCCGCCATGCTTTTTCCGCCATGTGTGTATGAAAACAAAGGCACTGCGCATGCGCGTTTTACCCATATTCTATTACCGTATGATATGGCTCAGCCCTAGTAAATAGTACATTTCCAGAAGACGCTAAAACCACTAGAGAATGTTTAAGAGAAGCTAATGTTGTAAATGTATTATTGTAGAGTCTTTACCTTACAATATAAAGAGCCTTGAGGCAACTGTTGTTGTGATTTGGCGTTATATAAATAAAATTGAATTGAACTAAATATGAACTTTCAGCAGACGTTTAAACTTCATGTACCAAGCAATTTTAGCAGTTAAGGCCAAACAAGGCTTTGAATATGCTTTTTTTTTTGCACACCCTACTGGCCTCATTTAAATGCACATCAACATACAGTTTCTCTGCCAATTAGGACCCACAATGGACCTCTGTATGTGCTTGTCTCCTCTGGTTAGCAATTTGCCCATGAACCCATCTGGGACGTGATGTCACATGAAATCCAAAAGGTTTCTCAGTGTTGTCCTCACACTGTACAGTAGATGGAGAGCTCCCTACTGCGTCATTTACTGTCATTAATGGTGATGGACACAATTGCTCATTTATCACAAGAAGTGGTGCAGTGTGTGTCTACAATGGCCTTCTCCATAGGGCCTCAGCCTTATTCACACACTGAAGATCCATTCTCACACTGATGATTAGACAGATGCAAGTCAGAGTTAATGTCTGATAGGTTTAACATGTTAGGAATGAGCTTCTGAACATGCTGCAGCTGTCTACACTCTAAAAAAATAATAATTTGAGTTTTTCTCCTGATTATACAACTCCATGTTTTTTTATAAGTGGAAAAGTGCAGTTAAACAAGGAAGGCCGACTTCAGCACAGAGCATTGCTGTGCAGGAGGAGTAGCAGGGGTGCTTAGAGATGATAATCGGTTATAGAGTTGTGAGGCTCCTAATTGTGCTTTCATAAGACGTTGCTGATTAATGGACTAGTTGACAGACATCCTGTGAATGTTGTCCACATGTGCACAGTCCACAGGGGTGCTGAAGAATCCACTTCAGCCTTCCAGCAGCATTGTGGAGACTCTTTTCTGAGAGGAGGAGAGCTAGAGAGGGAGGGGAGGGGAAAAAAGGAGTGGGAGCAGGGAAAAGAGAATGAAACTTGGAGGCTTTCGGCAGCGCTGTTGTAAAGGAGAGTGAATGAGAGCAGGGGCCGTGCAGCCAGCCACATGGGCAGTTCTCACTCGGAATAATGGGAGCCTTTCTGTGGCTCTTAACCCCCTTGTCGCATGCTGGGAACGGGCAGCCGTCCGCCCGCCGCTCACAACAGACACGCTCAGCCACGCTCACCCGCTGGATAATTGAATTTTACACCCAAGAAAGTCATCCCTTTCCCTGGTCATGTCCCCTGTTACACGTGGCCCTGACAGGAACTCTCCCAGGATCAACTTTTTATCCAATGAGAAAGTCTGATGAATATACTGAGAGGCAAGTTAGCAGTGTGATTCAGTGGACAGCTGAAAAATCCCAAATACTATTGGCTGGATTGCCATGAAATTTGGTAGTTTTAAGTGAAACAAATGGTCAATTGAGTGGTGGTACTTTTAGCTTATTTCTAACAGCCCCTTAACTATAAGTGGTTATAACAGTTAATAGTGTATGTTTCAGACCCTTGGTGCCAGTGTGAACAAGTTCCTTTAGATGAGGCAGAACTAAAAACTTTGAAAATGAGCTTTCTAATGTGTTTTATGTTGGAAAAGACTCAGCAAACTATCTCTGAACAAGTGGGCGTGGTACCTAAAATGAACTAAATTTAAAAATAGACTCAGGTGAGACTCAGTCTCTGTATTCCCTCCAACCCAGCTTAGTTCCTAATGCAGATTTTGTCACCTTTTGGAAGGGGACTTGTGTGTTACAGTCGGTAGAAACAAATGGCTGATATCACTGTGTATTTGGGACACTTCTTGCATGGTTGACAGACTGACTTGTAAGTTTGGTGACCATTTGAAACTGGGGTAGGAAACCTGTTTCTCTCCATCTTGGGCAAACAAATCCATTGTAACTCTTCAGCATATTATACTTGAAGAGGCCTCACTCCAGTACCACCTCACAGTGTTTTAGAAAGTCTAGACCATGATGGGGCCAATCTCAGGTCTGGTTAAGTCATGAGGTGAGCAGGAGAAGTAGTACAAAGAGCAAAAAAGACCATGTAGTAAGGAAGCAGTGGTGACACAATAGGTTAAGTGGAGGACTTTGACCTGCGAGAAAGGAGATGTCAGAGACGGCATATTTTTGGTGTGTATAATGCACATGCACATGTGTGGGAGCTAACTGATCGAGACACTGGGCTAACCACACTACAGGGTTATAATGCATCAAAGGTCATGCTGGTCCAGAGAAGAAAGTTCACAGTGCAACAAAAAGAATTATGCAAAATTTGCACAAGAAGAAATCTAAGTGACAGAAACGTGATTTTATATATAAGAAAACCTTAACTATTATATTTATTTAAATACTTGTGCGGCCTGTTCCTATGTGAGTGTCTGATCACCATTTAGTGACCAGATTATTTGAACAAGAAAACAAAACAAAAAATAACAAAGACATTTTCAATTACTTTCTTTATTGCAATAAAGTGATTAATATTTCTTCTTCTTTCTTTAAGAAACAACATTAACATCTGTCAGTCTACAGCATCCAGTTTCATTGGCGTACCTTGGCTTCACACTGCTGCCTTCTGTAACATAACCCATAAGATAAGGTTTATCTCTAGGAAGTCATTATTATCAAGTTCTTGGGTCAATCACCATATTAACTTATACTGGAAAACCTAACCCATTTTGCAGCAGGTTATGTTTCAGATATAAAAGATAAACACATACTGACCAATCAGTTCTCTGAAAACTCATGGGAAAAGCCTGTTGACCTTAGTGCATAGGTAGCAGGAGTGCGTATAGGTTTGTCTTTCCCTGATGAACATCAGTCGAGAACTAAGCAACCAAGTTTAGAACAACCATGAAAATATAATCCAGAGCACGTGTTTGTACTGCCTGACTTTACAGGCGATTAAAGCAAAATTCCATAGAGGATACACATTTTTGCGCGGTCGATGCACAATGAACATGACACGTCAAACAAACGCAAACAATGAATACAACATTACATTTGCTGGGGGATGATGAAATGAACGTAGTGGATATGAAACTCAAAAGAATTTTATCTTCTTAAAAACCTATAGATGCTGATACTTGGTGTATGTGTGCTGATCTTCACCAATTACACTCTGCTGCTTTTAGCTAGTGTTGTATGTATTTTTATAATATTACAGTTTGGCCGTCTGACCAATCAGAAAACATCAACAGTCACCACTGTTTCTTTCACGTTAATGCTCATTTGTGACTGCTTAGCCTGATTGCTGATGTTGGGGTAAGTCAAAGTAGACCTCGGTTTGTTAAAACAGGCCCTTGCTTGGCATTAGCATTGCAGCATTTTCAGGTTGAGTGTGCTGTCTTCTCATGACCAAAAAATAGGAACATCTTTTTGATATTGACTAGAAAGTATTGTTGCATAATGTATGTATGCGTGTTAGCTGCAAAATGCCAACCTGACTCATCTGCTTCTCTTTAGTGACATCTTCTGCTTTGCAATTCATCTGTGTATGCCAAGAGAAATTGAGGCTAAAAGATATATTGAAAACTTTATCACTTTATTCTTGAGTCTACCAATATCTGTGCTGACAAAGCTTGTAATGGGCTTGACAACTGTTTTGTCACCTCTGCAGAACACGCAGCAGAAAACAGAGAGGGATAATATTACCTACAGGTGGCTGCTGTGTTGTAATGGCTTTTTAAGCCATCTTGTTTAACAAATATAGTAAAGATTGAGATTAGATTAAGTTTGTTTTAAGGAGCAGACCTGAGGTGCCTAACAGAGGAGATATGGCTTCGACATATTGATGTTGTGAAGAGTGATCCATCCAGACCCTTCCTCCTTAGCCTTAGGCTGATAAGCAAGTTGGGAGGGGGACCCGGGTCACCGCCTTCCCCTGGCTCTGTGACCAAACACAAAAGGTGGTTTCCTTCTGTCAGTTGTGGTCACTTTCACCTGTCACTCAGACTCTCTCTGAGTGAACCAGCGTCCAGGGAGGGTGGCTCCAGGTGAGCATTCAAGCGTGGATAATAGCTCCTGTCCTCTCCTCACGTCACCTGGGAGTCCCAGGCACAAACCCAGGTTTATCAACTTAAAACTGATTCTTAGTGGTTTATTGTTATACATTTGTGCCACGATAGCAGTTGGAATGATGTTGGAAGAATGTAGTTAGGTTATTAAGAGAGTTGGTTGCACAAAGAGTCCTGATGTTATCTTAAGTGGATCAAAACCTGATCAGTTGGAGCTAAATTCTGGATTTCAGACTTTAGCTTCTCTGTGCATCAATCCACACAGGTATGAAGAGCCTCGAAGTTTTCTTAGCACATCATGAGGCAGTTGTTATTTTTCAAGCTCTTTAATTTATGATTAGCACGCAGCAAAACTAATGAAGGTTTTTTCTCCATACATGGATTTCTGCTGTCTTCCAAAGAGGATTCAGCCGAAGCCAAAGGAAAATCCTTAGCATTGCAAACAATCACAAGATTGAGAAAAAACATCAAAACATCAAAAACATCTGCGTGCCTTGTCATTCCAAGTACATAATCTGTAAATAGTTGCCTCTGGACCAAATGAAAACTTGTCTAAACTGTCAAAGTGTCATGGCGGGACAGTGCATTTATGAAATGGACCCAAGGGCGGAGACAGGAGAGATGAACTGAGGTTTAAACAAAAGGTGATCCTTTATCCTGATTGCATGAATGCAAAAGCAAAGAAACATGAACAGTGGCAAAAACGAAACAAAAACAAAACTGGAAAAACTAGGACTGATTTTGTGCAGGAGTATGAGAGCAACTATGAGATAGAGAAACATAAACTAGAAACATGAACATGCCCAAAATCATGAAAAACCTGGAAACTTGACGAGGTAGAAAGGAACACAGACGACCTGACAAAGACTGAATGAAAACACACAGACTAAGTACACACAGGAGGTGATCAGGGGAAGTGGAAGCACTTGGGGAAACAGCTGGCTCAAATAATCATGACACCACAGGGAAAAGTAGAACCAAGCACAATGAACTTAGAAACATATAAACAAGACTTTCAAAATAAAACAGGAAGCATGGAGAGGCATGAAGTGGGACAAGCTTGACGTTAGAAACGTAAGAAATCAACAATACAAAATAACACAAAACGCTGGGTCACTGACCCAGACAATAAAACCACTCAAATGTGGACCTCTGTACTCCTCTTTTTATTGGTTCTCAGTTTGTTAAGCCAAAGAAGATACCACCAGAAGCCATAGGTCAACATGCAGATCATAACCGATAGGAGGGGGGAAGACGAATAACAGCTCTCAATCTCATCACAGCACTTACAGTGCTTTCTGCTTAGTTTGCATCAAAATGTTTAATATGACCATCACAAATCAACAAAGCAAGCACAAGCTTTATGATGACTTTTAGTAAAAATATGATAATATTATGTCTCCACCTGTGCAAAGGCAGGCTGAACAATATAGCTGAGAAGTAAATAAGAGGTTTTTCACAATTCCTTTAAATTCTTGAAAATGACAAACTACAGAGACTTTAAGTAAGGTTCATCAGACTCACAGACCAATCACACTTACATACATAGTCCCTCTTTATCGCCATTAAAAATCCTGATTAATGATGTAAGTCTAAATGATGCTAGGTACTCAGACATAACCTCAAATTTAAGTTAGAAAAGGAGTAATATTTAAATATTTTTATGTATGTGTGCATGCTGCTAGACAGTTAAATGAAACAGTGAGGAGCTACAGTAAGAGTGGATTTTTTCATGTTCAAACAGGTCTGTACATATGTTCTCTCAGTCTCAACAGGCATGTTTTCATAATGTAATTTAATCCCCTGGAGTAATCAGATGTCGCTAAATCCATAGTGTTTAAATGAATCCTGAACAATGGAGTGAGTAAATAGATATCTGTCAGGGGATTTTAGATTTCCTTGGCGTAGGTTTCCTGTAATAAAAACACTATCTGACCTAAGGTTCATATTACAGTCCCAAATGTGACGTCCCAAACATTTCCAAGTACTGCTGGCTGACGCGTTCATCAGCCAGGCATCAGCTCTTACGTGTTTGCCTTTCGAGGTGCCCTCAGGTCTGTGTTTACCCAGCCGTCACGGGCAGAGCCAGCAGCGTGCTGTACTTGGCGGGTGACAGTGGTTTAAATGAGAAACCTGTGATTGATCTGCATTCATGCAGCCTGTCATAATACCTGCATCAACACACACAAAGGGAAAGTCACTCTGCAGCTGCTAATCAGGCTCACATATGACAAGTAATTTCCTCACTCTGTATGATGTATGGTATGATTTTTTTAAAGAGATGGAAGTGAAAAGATGTTGTGGGATGTGAATCATGCAAGATGTAGGATACTTTAATTTGACAATTTGCTATTCATATTAAGAATATGTATGTAAACTTATGAAATAAAAGGAAATGTTTTTCAGTTAACCAAATCAGTACTTTTTAAAGTTATGCTTTCCCCCCCAACAATCAACACGTCGGTCCTCTAAATAAACCAAACCATGACAGCCCACCAACTTTACATGTGCCCCAAGAAAGAATAAAAATGATAAGCACTTGCAAACCCAAATATTATTTGCTGTCTCTGAATATCACAGTCACCGTTACAATGAAGAGCTCAGCTATTCAAGTTACAGTTTCACCTTGAAACATCCTAAAATGACATTTTTAATTAACAAAAATTATTAATAACTGTCATCAGCGGCAATTATCTGCTGCAGAAATTAATGCATTATGTAGCCCATTTATGACTTTTAGAGATAACTTCACTTTATGGGACTTGAAGAGCTCTGAAGACATCCAACATACTGACCTAAATCTCACTAACTTTTCTCTAAATTTATTCTGTTTTCAAAGAAAAAATAAGTGATGTAGCGTAATGTACGATAAAAGTAAGAATTAAATGGTATCTACTTAGCTTTTCCATAATTCTCATCATATATTTATATTGTTGCACTGGTAGAACAGGTACTCGGATTAACTGAGTTTCAAATAATGACATCAGAATATGTACAAGTAATCCCTGTGAACCAAATGCTCGGACTTCATCTAGATCTAAATGCTCGGTTTCAGTCTTTTTAACCCTTTTCAGTCTGTGCGTTCACATCAAATACCTGAAGGCAGTCTTTTTGGAAATATATGAATACTTGGCAGTAACAGCCAATGGCACGAGGAGGGGAAGTACCCAGAGCTTGAGTCAAGTTACTGTAACATGTTTTCAGAACTTGCACTGCATCCTCAGTGGAAGCGACGTGTCAACCAGAGAGCAGATGAAACTGTCTTACCTTCCAGGATTGCAACTAAAGTAACTGCCAGTGAGAGTGCAGGATACCATTTATTGGCAAAGCTAGTGTTGCAGAGCATTCTCATTCCCGACGCGTAACATACCGACGATTTGTCACATCCTGAGGCATCCCATTGGAATGCAAAAGTTAACTGTGATACGCGTGCGATTGTGGATGGAATCCAATAGAATGACGCTCCCAGCGGCAACACACGTTCCAGCCATGTATTCGAGCCCTAACCTTAACCTTAACCCTAACCATAACATTAATCGTGTTAGATAGTATTTTTCAAAGCTCGTGATGAGAAAGTAAAATAAATGTACATGTGTAGATTCAGTCCAAATGGTTCTCCTGTTTCTGAACGCGTAACATAGGAACGTGTTGGGTGGCCGAAAGCGTAACATAATGACGATTCGTCACATAGCGTAATATGTTACCCTTTGGGAGGGAGAACGTGACGTGTTGGGTGAATATATTAGTTGGTTACCTAGGTAACTTGATGTTGGAACGCCCACAAGCAACCAGCCATAAGCTTGAAATCGATGAGTGATATCGATAGTATTGATACCGATGCGGTTATCGATACACATTGATACTAGTATCAGTATAGGTGTCTGCAATACTGGCCCTGTATTTAACTATCAGATCGATACTAAAATTTGCACATTATTTTAGAGAACCGAAGTCCTACATTTGCAATTACATCTCCTTATCTTTATATATAAGAGAAGTTGAACCCTACAGCCCCAGCTGCTCTCACACAGCGTCACTTAGCTTGTTTTTCATTTTCAGACGAATCCTGACGATATGTGTATAAAAACTTTTTCCCAAATTCGATACATTTAACTTGCATAAATACAGGTTCGCTTCTGTTGCACAAATTCATGTCAGTTTGTCTGAGGTTACACAGCTATAACTATAATGACAGAAGCCCCACCCACCTGCTCTTCAAACCTTCTGTTTGTGATGAGAAGAAAGCTGACATAAAAAGAAAGGAACTAAAAGAGGTCAGAGAGGGTGCACTAAGAGGGCTGTAGCACAGCTCAGCATAAGATGAACTGATAAATAAGGATTATTTTGAGCTGTAAATCATGCAGAGCTGCTCTGAGCAAAAGCCTGCAAACTGAGAAACATAAACTTTTGCTTTTTTCCTCATTTTAATGGACCTGAGCTTTTCTGTCAGCTTCATAAATGCTCCAGGACTTTTTTTGTCTTTTAAATAATTCGTTCAACAAGTGTTTCAGCGTGGTTTGTCTCTGCAGTCCATGTGCAGTACTGTAAATCCCCTGCTCTAACACTCACCTCCAGCAGAGGACGACATTCGCCGAGTAACCTCTTTCCAATCGGCCCCCACCTCACCAGTGACCTCCTCCTCCTCGTCCCCATCGACGGCCCCTCCTATCAAAGCCATAACCTCTCCTAATCCCCCCTCCCACCCCTCGTTGCCCTGGAGACGGCTCAGACGAGCAGGTGATGCATTGACAGGGAGCAGATGGTTCCCTGTGGAGGTAAGCATGGCTGAACAATGCTTCCATATTCATCATAAAGTCCTGCTAACTCTCGGCGTCTCCCTCCTTCGAGTACATGCGTACACATAACTTCAAAGTTGGCGTTTGCAGAGACCGAGCAAGGTGAAAATGTTGTGACAGGGCTCAATAAATGAAAGCGCCTCCATTCAGAGGGGGCTGGTTTACAGTATCTCAGAGAGGAGGCAAGAAGGCAAGCATTTTTTCTTGCCTCGACCTTCCTGTGCTTGTCTCCTGCAGGTGTTTTTGGGCTTTTTGCCGCAGTAACTCACTCCTCTAAAGAAGCTCCTTCTTTAGCCCCTGTCTCCCCTGGAGATAAAGTACAAACACCCCACTCTTGCTGCCTCTTTCTTTCAGCTAACTCCTCAATAATCCAGCAACAATACAGGGCTCTGAGGCGGTGTGCAGCGATTCGCCAGAGGCCTGACTTGTTTTGGGGTGCAGCGGTAGGAGGGGAGGGGCCGGCGGTGGAATGGCATTATGGAGATCAGCTAATACATGTAAAACATTGCATCCATTTTTTCTTCTCTCTTTTTTTTATTGGAGCAAGTGGTAAAGAAAAAACGTCTGCAGCACAATACGCTTAACCACCACACCTGGAGCTCACAACGGGGGCGAGAATGGCTGCCTCACCCATCATCACCAGCACGGCAGCACCTATCAATACAGGCTGTAAGGAGCTTGGTTGGGCCGCAGGAGGAGGGGGCCAGCTGTATTCACAGCCTGACTATGATAAAGACACACAGTGAGGAGCCATTCAAGAGCCCTGTGCCCATAATGGAGTCACTAATAGGTGCCTATTCAGCAGGGAAAGTGTTTTCTGAAGGGGCGAAAAAAAAGTTTCAGGGAAGCAACAATCACTTTGTCTGCTGCCTTGTGTATGTAAAATGTATGCAGCGCTCCACCCCTCCACCCTTTTCCAACTCTTTCTGCTGTCTTTTTTTTCCTTTTTCCTTTAAAAAGCATCACCAGTGAATAGGCGACATGCATAGTTTGGAGTCGTCCTTTCATCCTTACTTGAAAATAAACTGAATGGTCTGTTCTCGAGTGAGTATAGTCCAGCAGGCGTGATCTCAAAACTGGGCTCTCTTATTTCATAGAAGTGTTAGCCACATGCACAGGTGACCAATAAGTCTTCCACTGTATATTTTCCTCATCAGATTCATGCTTTAGACTTTTAGAAATAAAGTTTGTAGAAAGCAGAGATCAGGGAAGTTTGTTTGAGCTTCCCCTGATCAAGAAGTTTTAAATGTAAATGTGAAACCTCTCTTCACTGAATGTATTTTAGGAGCTCCCTGGAACTGGAGCCCATTACTTACCATATTTTTCATTTGGTAAATTAACTGATTCTTGTATACTTCAATGCTTTTAAGTGCTTACTAACCCGCATTCGCACACATTCATACCCTGATGGATGCATCAGAGGCTACCTCCTGAGCAAACTAATGTTTAGTTTTATTCTTTTTGATTGTTTTGGCTTATTGATTTGAAGATAAAGTTAGAAAAGGAAAGATGAGATGGTTTGGATGTGTGAAAGAGCAGGGATGGTGGATGAAAATCGAGCTGCCAGGCAGGAGGAAAAGCAGAAGACCACAGGGGAGGTTACTGGATGTATTGATGAAGGCGATGCAGAGGGTTGGTGTGACAGAGGAGGATGCCAGGAATAGAGTGAGATGGAAGAAGTTGATTTGCTGTGGCGACCCCTAAAGGGAGTAGCCAGAAAAGAAGTCTCGCTTATTACTTCTTAGTTTTATCTACTTAACTGTCTCTTAATGTAATTTACTTTGTCTTGTCTCTTGTCTTTTTCTTATTTTTTTTCATAATTTTCAAATATAATTTGTTGTGCTGTACTGTTGTTGTAGTTATAGGCTCTGATTGTTATGAGCTGAGCCTGGGGACCCACATCTAGGATGCAAAGGCAGGTAGAGGTAATGGAAAACAGGCTGTTTATTTGGCTGAAGGCAGATATCCCAAAAGCAAAAACACAAAGTCAGAAAAGGGAGCTTAAAACTAGAATCTTACTGAAATCTGGGGAAACATACTCGAGCTGGAAATGCTGGTGCTATGAGAGGGAACATTTAACTGCTGTTGTACATTAATAAAATGTTAATAATTTGTTTAACTAATTAGCATTTCTGGGACCAACTCAGTTGAACTTTCTAGCAGTCAAATCCCTAAACCCACCCGTACGATGAACGTTTAAAACTTAAGCTGTTGTTTAAGTTTTTTAAGAAAGTGCAACTAAAATCTTTTACGTGCAAAAAATGTGAACCTTTTTTCTGTGGTTCTGTGCTTCTTCCTGTCTGTCCTCTCCCCCGTCCTGATTTCTGGTTACTCTTATTACTGTTTTTGGTTTAACCTCGCCTGGTTGAGGCAGATGCCCACCCTCCCTGGTGCTGCTGGAGGTTTCTTCCTCCCCACTGTTGCCAGCTGCTTGATCACTACATGTCTCGTTATGTTTTAGTTTATCTTTCTGCAATTGCAGTTTTTCTTATGTGAATCGAATTATATTTGCATAAATCAGTTTGCAGGGTGCCATATCTGCACAAAGCCTCAAACACACCCGTGTTCAGAACGCAAACATGAGCCAGCTTAAACAAGGCTATAAAATGTATGCATTCCATGTTAGGACAGAGCCCATGATCTGTTTGGAACTTGCAAATGTGTTGGTTTTGCAGGAAAAATTGGAAAATTCAAACTGCTTTTCAGGCCGTCATGCTGACTCACCCTGGATCCTGAGGCACTGGGGAGCAGACCTCGTGGGTGAGCTGACTAATCTTGAAATACTGGGACCATATTGAAAGAGAGGGCACACACTAAAAAATACTGGGACCATATTGTTTTGTGGTGTCAAAGGGCTTAGCTGACAGATTGATGAGATGAGGAAATAACGGAGCCAACCAGGGGGGAGGGAGAGGAGAGGAGGATCTCAGCATGGTGTGGCAACCAGGGTTTGGAGTCAGTGCAGGACTCCCTGCAGGCCTGCGGGCCACAGCCTGTGCAGGTCACCGCTCTTTGATTCTGGGTCCCACAGCCCACAAAGGGCAGCACGCAGTGGGCAGGGCTGCTTTCCTTAGAACAGCATGAAAGCCCCTTGTAATGGTATTTTTATGTGTTTTGTGAGAGTCTTTGTCAGCCTTTGTGTGCTGATGTATGTGTTTATTTGTGTGAGTGTGTGTATGCCTTTGCAGTCCTGCAAAATCCAAGTTAAGTCAAGTGTGTACTTCTAAAAGCCTAAGAGTCCCACGTTTCTTTTAAGTTTTATTTAGCATACTAGAAAAAAAAATTACTTTTATGTTATTAGTGGAAAACATGACTATTCTTTTCAGCTTAGTGTTTTGCTTCATTGTCAGAGCATATATTTTGGACCGGGACCAGCTGGTTTCAGCAAATCAAAAGCTCTAAAATCCTACAGTATGATATACTTAACAAACACCACATGGCAGGCATTTATAATTAGCTACAGTAGCTCCATGTAGCTCTGGGAAGTAGAGTAGTATTTGGATAAAATGTGAGATATTTCACCTAATTACCA
This sequence comes from Aulonocara sp. 'chitande type north' Nkhata Bay, assembly GCF_057382095.1. NCBI lineage: Eukaryota > Metazoa > Chordata > Actinopteri > Cichliformes > Cichlidae > Aulonocara > Aulonocara sp. 'chitande type north' Nkhata Bay. The sequence goes on along the minus strand of NC_141360.1, from coordinate 25,106,888 downwards.
TACCATACCATACCATACCACCTTTATTTATAAAGCACTTTAACATAAAACCAGAGTTCACAAAGTGCTGTACATGCTAAAAGCATAAGTAAAGAAAATTAAAATGAGATAAGATAAAATAAATAACTAAAAAACTAAAATAAATTGAAACATGTCAAAACAAATTGAGTCAACCCCTCTAATCAATGCCAAAGGCTTCAGCGAATAAATATGTTTTAAGAAGACTTTTAAATTCAGAGAGAGAAGAGGCCTGCCTAACATGCAAGGGTAGATCATTCCACAACTTTGGAGCAACTACAGCAAAAGCACGATCACCTTTAGATTTATACTTAGTTTTTGGTACCTTAAGGAGCTGCTGATTGGCGGACCTAAGGGAACGGGGAGGTGTATATGGTTGTAGTAGCTCCGAGAGGTGGGGGGGGGGGGGGGTATCTGGTGTAATTGTCAGATACCAGAAAACAAATACATTTTTGACAGTCAGATGCTTTACTTATTAAGTCAGTAGGCTTCCTTCTACTGTATGGTTGCCACCAGAGAGACAAACCACTTACTGAATCCTGAAAATCATTGGCAGATCAAGCAAAAGCTGGAAAACAAAGTCATTGACATCTATCAGTCTTGAAAGGCTTATAAAGACATTTCTAAGGCTTTGGGCCTCCAGTGAACCACGCTGAGAGCCTTTATCCACAAATGGAGAAAAATTGGAACAGTGGCAAACTTTCGTAGGAGTGCCTACCAAAATTACTCCAAGAGCTCATCAACAACTCATCTAGGAGGTCATAAAAGAACCCAGAACAACATCTAAAGAACTTCAGGCCTCACTTGCCTCAACTAAGGTCAGAGTTCATGATTCAACAATAAGAAAGACACTCTGCAAAATGCGATCCATGACGAAAACCACTGCTAAGCAAAAGGAACATAAAGGCTTGTCCCAGTTTTGCCAAAAACATAGTCTATGGACTGATGAGACAAAAGCTGAACTTTTTGCTTTGCTGCTTTAGGACGACTTGCTGTAATTGATGAAACCATGAATTCTGCTCTCAACAAGAAAATTCTTAAGGTGAACAGCCGACCATGAGTTCATGCCATTAAGCTTTGGTTATCTACCAGAACAACGATCTGAAAAACACCAGCAAGTCCACTGGTGAATGTCTCAAAAAACCCAAAGGTTTTGGAGTGGCCTAGTCAAGGAATGGACTTAAGTCAGATCAAGATCTTTTGGCATGACCTCAAACAGGCCGTTCATGTTTGAAAACCCTCTAATGTGGCTGAATTCAAACAATACTGCAAAGAATTTTCAAGTGGGCCAGAATGATGAATGGAAGAATATTTACATTTTCAGTAGTGGACAAGTAGTTTTACATAACTGATTATCATATTCACCATTGAATTATACATAAAAACATCTTGTATAAAGTCTGTAGGAGAGAAAAGAGATGAAACAGCAGATCACGAGAATACCAGTTTTATGTGCAGTTTCTTTTAGTAGAAAAGCCACACATTCCACAAAAATACTTACAGCTTCCTCTGACACGAGTAATTTTATTACAGTGTCTTAGCAGCTGGTATTGTGGGATGTGGATTACCCAAAGTGCACTGCAGGTTCCCCACAGGGCTGAACAGAGAGGGATCTCAGGGAGGCGTTGCTTTATGAAGGGAAATGTAAAGGAGAGGTCTTGATCTCAGACGGTCTCAAGAAGCTTTAGCTCATGTTACAAGTTGTGCTCAGACTATGTTACAGCAAAATCCTTATTCTGAAAGCATTTAAATAAAGCACTCATTTTAGTCCCTGAATGAAAGAACAAATGTCACAAAATGAGGAACTAAAACAGGTGCAAAAGCTGTTCTTTTTACGTACTTATTTATTTTATTTCAGCAGAAACTGGTTGTGCAGAGGTGGCTGATGGTGTCACTATTGTAAATGTTTGGTCCGGTCACCATGGAAAACACTCACTACTTCTCCCTTGGCCACCTCCCCTTGTTAATATTACACCAAGAAATTGTTTACTAGGATTTTCCTGCACAACAAACCTGAAGATGAAAAGCCCGAAGCACAAGACGCACTCTACATAATGAGCTTTGATTGCAAATACAGATAGAAGGCTGTTCCGGGCTTACGAACACACACACACACACACACACTGGTGAACTCTTATTTGTGGAATTGATAGGGTCCATTGTTTCCACAGTGCTTTCCACTATATGCCCTGTAATGCAATTAAGGCCAGGAGATTTATGCTGCTTTGTAGCAGCCCAGAACCTGATCCGTGTTGTGTCTGGAGTCGGACTGAAAAGCTGCCTCTCTGTCCAGCTGGTCCTGGTTTCTGCTCTGGCCTCTGTCAGTGTGTGCAGCTATAGTGCTGTTCACTTCCTAATTGAAAGCTTTGGTTTATTGTAGGCCTGTTTTTGTGTCACATTATTTGCCTGAAAATTTGTAGTGAGCTGAGAAGGAAGATAGCCTCTTTGTGCCCAGTGTCTCTGTTATTGTGTTCACCAAGGAAGCATGCCTGAGAGAGTTGCACTAGTTTAGCTGGATGGTAATTATTAACAGCCATAAGCTATTTGAATAGGCTGCATTTTTTCAGCCTCCCACAGAGAGAGGCTCTGACTGCAAAGTGTAAACGCATAAAACACCTTCTGGGCGAGTGGAGACGTTTTCAGGCTCCTTTTAAAGAGAAAATGAGTAAACTGAAAGCCTAGAGTTCCCTGGACATGTCTGCTGTGGAGAGAAGAGAAGTTTCGGAGGCTCGCTGGGAAATTAGACCTTCCAGAAATCGGGATTTCAAGCATCCACTGAGGCCACTGGTTCTGCCCAGGCATCCTGTCTGCACGAGCACCTGGCCGGCTGATGGCTCCAATGGGGTGAGTCCATGCATGCCCACCCAGCAGTAGTGGCCTACTGCCGCCACCGCCCACAACTCTGAAATCCCAAATGAAAGACACGTCAAATGCTGCTGAATGAGCCCCATGGCGAGAACATGAGAGGGAAGATCCGTAACACCCGGCACATCTGTCCACCTCTCTGACACTAATGAATGTTAAGTAGGTTAGCTGCTGGTGTGCCAGTGTCCCACCGGTCATTGTGGCCAGTGGTGGCAGCGGGCTGTGCTTTTGTCATGGTGCGCCAACCCCCCGTGATACGTCTAAAATGGCTCGACCACTTACTCCTGCACACAATCCTGACACCAATAGTCACCATATTGATCCCTCGTGCTGGCAGATTAAAGTATAAAAGGAGGTCTGTCCTATCAGCAGGGGTCTCCGCTGACTTCGAGAGCTCATTTCAGGGTCACAGAGTCCTCTCAGCCTCCTGACCCAGACCCTAAGTGAACACACGAAAACACCGGTGCAGGGCAGGACAGAAACCTTTCCAGGGATGAAGTCCATTAAACAGGATTGGTCAGATGCTCACATTCACAGCTCATTATAGCTGACCCCGGGCTCTTTCTCTTTCAGTGTGCTGCTCGTCTTTTCTATCTCTGGCTCTAACCTGGCCAAAGCCATGCTGAGGTGGTCACTCTCGCCTTTTGTTTGCATTGATAGCTCAGCCGTTAACTTGATTGTCTTCTAGACTGGATCGCCTCGTCCGTTGTGTTGCTTTGTCGAGTTCCTCGAGTGTGCTTTTTAAGTTTAGGGACTGTGCAGCTCTTTTGTCTCAGTGCTCAGCGTTACTCAGGCTCTAAGCCTGGGGTGAATTTCCTGAATAGATTGGAAACTGTCATGTTTTCCACTTGTGAATAATCTTTTTCATTGAAGAATGATGGACTTCAGATTGTTTTTAAATGACTTTATAACCTTTCCCAATTATTCATAATGGGCAGCAACAGTTCCCTAAGAGCATTGCTGATGTCTCCTTGATATTGTGTTAACGCACACCGGAAAACTGCCAAAATGTGAGGTGCTCACACTTGCTGATGATCAGTTATTCAGATCAGATTATTCCAGTGGAAGCAGTTAGGGTATACTTAGATTTATACTCATTTGAGGGTGTATTTAATTAATTATAAGGCCTGCTGAGGACCAGATTTTTTTTTTATCATGCCCTGATCCCTAAAGCCTACTTTCTTTTTCCTATTACTCAATATGAATATACAGAATCTGTATATGACAAGACTTTTTGTACTGGAAGCTTTCTGCCAAAAGGTGGATTCTGTTCATCTGGACATCCACTTGTAGCCTTCAAGTTATTGACCAGTCATGCTTTAGCAATCTGTGTGAAAAAGAAAAGACTGATACCAAACTGAAAGCTTGACACCATAAAGTATTTCTGCATTTGTAAAAAAAACGATTGTCATGAAAAATACCCTTCAACACTTCCAATATATTACTAGAAATTGTGCCAGAAACCTTTAGTCTGATTTTTATTCTAAGGTTTGCACATGTACCACCACCCTAATGGCAGCTTGTTTACTTCCGTAAGCTACCTGCATTGTTCTGGGTAATTTGTGTCCTTGGTGCTGACCTCACGAGCGCCCAGCTCACTGTTCGATTCCTGCTCCCTTAATTAAATGCTGATTAAATGCCTATTAATGCACAATGACTCGCAGACGGGGTGTAATCAGGTAAAACAGAGTTAATAAAACATCCAGTGTGGTGCTGGGGAGAAAAGGAAGAGCTCCCCTGAGAAAGACAGACAGATGGCGACAGGAACCACCAGAGAGAGGACAAAGCAGAGTGGGAGAGGGGATAAAGCAAATACCAGCCACCACTTTGGTGATTAGTTCTAAATTGGTAATTTGATCTAACCGCTTCCACCTACTCATTATTGATAAGACAAACCATATTTGACCATATTTCCCCCTGCTGGCTCAGACCGACAGCACAACACTTCCTGTCCACTTGCCAGCCCACGCCACCCTACGCTCAGCAGTTCTGACAGGAAGTGCCGTGAGGTGGAGCGTCGACACACGCACAGTGGAAATCCCATCTGCCAGGAATCTCCCTAATCTCATCATCTGAACTGAACAAGGAAAAGAGGAGCAGCAATCACTTTAGACAAACCCTCTGTTGGGATTATGTGATGATGGGTCAAACGGTGACATCAAAGGCAGAGCGAGGACCGCGAGTAATGAAATTCTGTTTGAGCTAATAGACCACTGGCTTTCTTTTTTTTCTTTTGTCACGAGTTTGCTTCTTTGTTTGGAATGAATAACATGAAGACTAAATGTTTTCATCGATGAGTTTGGGAAGTGATTTCCAGAAATTTTTAAACCTTTCAGGAAAACACACGTCAGAGATGTTAAAAAAAGTGATTTATGGAGCTATAAGATAAAATGCTGAGTAAATGTAAATTCATAACTTTTATCTGTAAATTTGTAAAGTAGTCTTTACCTCAGACTTGCAACAGTAATCTGATGACATTTGCCTTTCTTGGCCAGGCTTGATTTTTTTACCTGGCAGCAGAAAACATTAATTATGATATCAGAGTGAGGGGTTATCCTTAAATGAGATATCCATATTTTTATTGTTGGCTAGAGCAGCTTTACATGGCTCACAGTTAAAAAAAGAAGCTTCTTTATCTTGCTGAGGGTTTGGTGCAGCGCCTCCGCTCCTCTCTTGCTAGGATTGGTTTTCCAATATTTGGACTGAACACTGAAACAGTATATGATCATGAGGAAAAGCCTAATAGTCAACTTTAGTATGATCATTATTTTGACATTTATAATTTACATTAAGTTTTCTTTATGTGACAAATGCACATTTAACTAACAGCTCATTTATATACCAGGATAGCAGGATTTAATGAGCCTTTCAAGGGACATGGGCTTCAGAGAAGAATCACCTTTCATTTTGTGTTCTCTGTTAGTTCATTGTTTCCTTTTGGATTTTGAGAAGTGCTGAAGTTCATGTTCTCTATCATTTCATAGTTTCTGTTATAGGGTTATTTTGCATTTCCTTGTGCTCGCGAGTTTTGTTATTTTCTGGTGCTTTGTAATGTTTCCTTATGTTCTCTAGATCTTAGTTTAGTTAAAGGTGACTCTAGGTTTATTGGTTCCCTTTAGCATTCCCATTCTGTTCCTTCAGCCTCGTCTTTGTGCAGGTCTTTATGTCTTTCTTCTTCCTGTTCAGTTGTGTCTCTCTTCCTGTTTAGTTTTGGTGAGTGTTACTCTCTGTGTCAAGTTTTACTTCCGTATAATCATTTGTGTCTGCAAATTATTCCACCTCTCACATACCCTTTAAATGACACTCTCAGGCCGAGCTTAGGATCAGGACTTTTTCACAGTGGTTAATCCAAACCACACAGCAACATATTAATGACTAACCCCATGTTGTGGATGGCTTCATCTCAGAGGTGTCATCTGATAGCATTTGTCTCTTCCTGCTGGGGACTCTCAACAAATTAACCCTCTTACTGCATTTTCCCTATTCTCATGTGTTCATTAGTCTAACCACAGCTTTGTAGCTAGGCTTATATCACAAACCCTCCAAGCACTGTTCATATCCAGACATAGCGTTGCCAAAAAATGTTAAATCCATAATGAGACGCATATTTTTTTAAAAACTAACAATTCCGAAATTAAAATCTTTTTCTAATTGCATTTATTGAATAATAAAAACTGAACACGATGTTTTTTTCTGCTATGTGACTGCAGCCTCTTTTTTGTTTTGCCCAGTTTTCTCTTTCGGCTCATTTGATTTCTCTACATTTTAATCACAGGCCACCCCAGCCCCCAGCCACTCCATCCTCTGCTGTCTGAAAATGATGTACTTGATTTCACATTCAACATAATTAGTGACAATGAGGTCACTGGGCCACAAGTGCCGTGATTTACTGAAAAAAACGGTTGTTTTTCCCCGTCCGTTCATTATTTGGCAGCAATTAAGGCGTCTATTAAGGACGAAGAGCTCGTGAGGTATTTCTGGCATAATGTGTGTAATCATACATAATGTGCTTTGTTGCATACAACAGGTAGGTAGACAAAGGAGGTAAAATGGGCCAGACCTGACGCTGCCCTCTAGCCTCTCATGGTGGCACTGAAGCTGTTTGAGAGCTCCGCAGCAGAGGAAATGGAAGCACGCATCAACCTCCATTGTCTTCCTCCTCCGTGTGCCACTCTTGCCCCATGTCACCTACTCTGGTCTGGGGTTACAGCCCATGAATGAAGGGTGAATCCTGGGAGGGTCTGCTCTCCTGCTCCCTGCAGTGGATCAACTCTGGAGCTGACTCAGTGCTTCTGGGAGCTGCCAGGAGCTGCAAAGAGAGATGGATGAGCTGCTGGGAATTGGCTGGTGTTGTGTCTCCGGGTGATTGATGAGTTAACACAGTGCCTCTTGCTCCATGGGTCAAACCGACACATCGGGACCACAGGACCACCGTACTGTCCCAAGGAAGCTTTATGTTCGAAGAAATGAGGAGCAGACGTTCTGTACACTGAGCAGATGTTGGAAAGCTGGTTGTGTGGGAGAGAAGACTTCATCACAGAGTCCTCAGCTTCTCCTGGAGGTGTTTCACAGCAGCTCAATAATCAAGACAGAGGGGGTTTAAATATCTCCAGAGAGCCCACTCCCTGTGTGGCATTATGTGTTTTCAAATGCTTCAGTCATTGTTCTCAGTCCCAAGGCCTGTGGAGTTAAAAGCATTTCAACTCTTTCAACTGATCAATCTCAATCTGATAGATCTGTACTTAAATAAGCCGTCTTTCTGCAATCAATACTGTTAAATGTGACTTATTTTCTTTTTCTTGCAGAGACCCATTTATGTCTCTTTTGTCAGCAAGGCTATCCTGTGGGACAGAGGAGTCTGCCACTACACTGTGAGTGCCCAATTTTACACTTCGTAGCCACAAAGAACCTGAACAGATTTTGGTATTCTTACCTGTTGTTTTTGTGAGATTGTACAAGTGATCCTTCTAGCTTTCCAAACTTGCCATAAAATCATGAATACCTCCTGTTTATAAGTGCGCTCTTGTGAGACTAGATTAAGGGTGTTTCAACCCCTGAATTGTTTAATCCATTTAAATCAAACTTCATTTCCCCTCCTTGGAGCAGTTCGTTTATGCAGATGTGAACACAGTAATCGCACTTGTTTTCAACATGATCTGACGCCGATATGATCATAGTACCAGGTGTACATTACAAGTTTGAGCTAAGAAACTTTCTGTATGCTTTGTATGGAACAATGGATGCACAAAAGTCTGTACAGGCTAGCAACTAGCCATGAAACGAACATAAAGTCTCCATTCTCCAACAGTTCAGAACACAGCATCTTCTTTCTGTTTTTTATCCTCTGTTATTACACATCTGAGCGGATTAAACATTGTGACGTGGTTTGTGCTGATACATTTTGGTTCACTTGGATTTTTCTCTGTGTGAAAAGAATCCAAATCATGGTGAAAAGCGGCAAGTTTACAAACTCATCAACTGATTCGGACCAGAACAAATTAACTACAGGTGCCCTAAAAGATATAAGATAAGTCGTTGGAGTCGTAGAAAATGTTAAAAGGGTAGGTTTTGCCATGGCTCACAGCAGAATCTAATGTGTCATAGCATAACAGGAAGTATATTTCATGTCTGCATCACGTATTTTGCTCAGGCAACGCAGGGATGCACCATCGTGATGCACCATGGCTTTTCTCTGCCTAATGGGGCGTCCAGACGGTGGTGAGGTGGCAGCCAGAGTCCTCAGAAAATCAGTGACATTCAGGAACTTCCAGTGAAATAGATGCTAGGACTCAAGATTTCTTAACTTCAAAGCAAAGGTAGTGAATAGATTTAGAAGGGTTCTTGGCAACCAGAGTCAGCAATGTCTGCTTGCAACCAACTGTCAGCACCAAAGTGATGGCTCACTCAAACAAGTTAATGTACAGGATCCAGAATCTATACTTTGGTCCAGATACCAAAGGCCGTTAATGAGTATGCCTCTGACATAAGGGGTATTCGACATGGAGCATGGAGGATCATCCATTTAAGGATGAAATCAGCAAATAAATGTTAAAGTTTTAGCTCTGTTTTCACTCAGAGAACAGGGCAATTTAAATTTTTTTCAAATTCCTGAAAGCTTTTTATAATTTGAACCCTTGCTTTTCCTCTAACAAGCAACATAAAACACACACACACACACATATTCTTCTTCTTCTTCATCTTCTTTCTCTTCAACACTCACGATTCCCCACCTCTCCCCTCTGCTGAAAAGCGTCCGGGAGTGGATGTGCCGCAATTAACAGTGGAGTTGCCATGGGGACAGCACAGTTGTGTGGGCTGGCTTCCTGTCTCGGCCTCTGGTTAAACAAACAAGTAAAGTCGTCGGACAAAGGGGCCCGCTGGTCCTTACAGCCTCATTTACATCCTCAACCGCTTTCACCGCTTCTGCATTCACAGAGTTCATCAGGCCTGGCATCACCCACTGCCATTCTCCAATCTCCTGCGCCCGCTCTGGTTATATCTAATAAATCATGAGGGCATTGTGATGGTAACAACTGCCCGCTGTCATACAGGGGGACAACTTTTACAACAAGGGTAGCTAAGCAGAGAGACAGAGAGGCTGTTGACCCAGACATTGATGCTCCTCTACTCTCACCCAGGATACGAGATGCAGGTCGGGCTGCACAGGTGCCCAAACATGGAGGCAGAGCACTCATATATAACAGGGTTTTTACATAAAAATGTGGTATGTTTGTTTGTTTTTTAGTTTAGGAGCAATATTGTTAGAAAGAATTTACCATATTTAGTTCATCTGAAACTTTATTAGTTCAACAACACCTGCTTCCAAACAATTTCACCAAAATGTCGGAGTTGTGTCAGCACATGGCCATAAAGGAAGTATTAATGGAGTCATTTACTAAACTTTGAGGCACATGCTGTTAATAAATTTTTCCCCAAACTCTGTAAAGTCCATTATTGTAATATTAAAGGTTGTAAACATAGACAGATAAAAGAAGGTTATGAGGAAATACTACTACTATTAATGTTCATATCACCGTTCATCAATAATTACTCTGTGTTAAGTCATTTTGGTGACTGTACATCAGAGGAAGGAAAAACCAATTAATAAATCCCTGATGTAAAAAATGGTTCCAAAACTTTTGTTCAGTTATACCTGAACTTCAAGGGCCTTAGAGGACTCTGAGCACAAACTGTGCGGCAGTATCGTCACATCTTTGCTGTGCTGAGTTGTTTTGGGATCTGTGCGTTTTCGGGGTAAAAGCTGCCGGACCCTCTGGGGCTGCGTGGGCCCGTAAATCAGGGTCATTGTCTCACCATCGAAAGTAGAAAGTTGCTCTGAATGCTAAGCTGCATCTGAGTCTGGCTTCTGACACGAGCTGATAATCAGATTTACTCCCCAGAATCCGCCGGACTCCACAATGTGCCCCACTGTCGTCGTCCCTCACTTTGCCTCTCGCCGGCCCCCTTGCCAGAGTCCCGACCCTCTCCCCTCCTCCCCCACAGCAAAGCTAATTACACCCCGCAGAAACACAAATCTCCATGATTTAAAAAGTCACTCTTTTTCAGGGGTTTAACCTTGTTAGGGCCTAAGCCTGGCTTTCTTGTGCTTCAGCTCTGTGAAGAATTCTCTGTTCCTGCAGACGCTGGGACATAGACACACTTCTGTCTTTGCTCGTAGTCGTCCGCCTGTCAGAGGGTTCACTCAGAGGCAGCATAATTAAGTGTGTGCATGGATGTGTGTCTGCACAACTGCTTATGTATGCTTGTATGCTGTGTACATATGTGTGTGTGCGTGTGTGTGTTTAGAGGTGGTGGTGGTGGTGGGGGGTGAAGGAGCACACGCAAGGCTGTCCTCTGCAGGCCATCTGGGACTCTGACTAACTAATAGACTTCCTACATTCATCTAGAAGCGCTACTTGTACATCTCAATCATGTAGCTGCTGACCGCAAACAGGCCCGTAATGACATTAGCCAGCTCTGGCTGTGTGAGGACAGCGTGTGGGTTGCCTGACGCCAGGAGGTTAGCCTGTTTCCTGGGGGCCTGTAGGGCCCCTGATGGAGCCCACACAAGTGTTATGGGCATCTGCAAAAACTACAGTCCTACCTACTGTCACTGCTGGAAATGCCTTCCTCTGTGACATGGGACAGGGAACCTATAAGCCAAATATTAAATACCATAAATCATATAATGCTGTCCACAAGTCTTGAGTCATTATTCATTTCTTTATATTTTGGAAAATGGGAAACAGGTGCAGAGTTGAACTATTCTAACAAGCTTGAAAGTCAATATTTGGTATGACCACCTTTATTTTTCAACACAGCCTGAACTAACTTAGGCAGTTTTCTTGGAATTTCTTTAGGTAGTCCTCAGGAATAGTTCTCAAGCTTCTTAAAGGACACTCAGAGCTCTGGATGTTGGGTGCCTTTAGATCAGGGGTGTCAAACTCAAATGCACAGTGGGCCAAAATTCAAAACTGGAACAAAGTCGCTAACATTTGTTCCAATGTTGTTTCTCATTGTCCACAGCCCCAACAGAGCTGTGGACAATGAGAAAGATGGTGGGCTAACATTAATATTTATTGAAAAAAAATCTTCCTCCAGATTTAAGAATGAATCTCTTCTTATGGACTCAAATAAGTTTTGCTGGAAAACTGAATATGGAACAAGCAAAGCTTAATACTAAACAATATATATATTAGCTGTATAATACCAGTAGGCCAGCTCTAATAGTAATTTGGTATGGCTTCGCGGGCCAAATGTAATTAGGCCAGAGTTTGACACCTATGCTTTAGATGATCTCACACTGCTTCAATAACATTGAGGTTGAGGCTCTGGGGAGGCCAATCCATGCCTGATACTGCTCCAATTCTTCTATCCAGGTATGCCTTTACTGCATACCGTGTGTTTTGGCTCACTGTCATGCTGAATAATGAAGCTTTTGCCATTAGGATGTTTTTTTCCAGATGCGTTGGATGGATCCTTGATGTGATTCTGGGTTAATGCTGCCCCAAACCATGACTGAGACTCCACCATGTTTTACAGATGCTCATCCCATCATTCAAGTTCATTCAGCTGACCCACAGTGAAACCTACCTGCTGTGTGACTAACCAGTAATGATAGTTAGCATTATCACATAACGTAGCACTCCATTAACACATTTACCTTGGTGAAAATGTCAACAAACCAGTGGGTGTCATTATAAGGATAAGACATCAGGAAGTTGTAGAAAGACCTTAGTCCATCATATAAATTCAGTCCATAGATAACTAATGAAGTAGAGGACTGAGTATTTAGACTTCCTGCATTGGTGTGATGAGGTAGGATTTAAATAGAAGTGTTTTTGAAGATTTGGCTGCATTAATATAGTTTTTGAGTGGACTGCAGTGGTGTAGACTTACATTGATATTCATGCCCCGACCTGTCCCACAGAAGGCCACAAGCCTGATGACACCAGCCCTACAAAGAAAGCCCTCCGCAGCCTTTTGAGGGCCTGAGTTTCAGGTATTAAGGAGGCCAAAAGGGTGGAAAAGCAGTGTGGAGGAGAGCAGCCCCCATCGCCACCTCTTGTCCTGCCATTTCTACCTCACTTCGCCTTCTTTACATCACAAGAATGTAAATCTTTAAAGCCTGTGCATCTGAGAGAAAGGGATTTAAAAAGCTGATCCTCCCTGTGTGAGTCACAGACAGTGCCCCCACCTTTCACCCTCTTTCTCTTTCTGTGTGAGCTATTGTTTTCAGACAGATGTTGGATCTGTACATTTACTATTTTTATTCTATAATAAAAGAGTAAGGAGCTGCACTTTGTTGTAGAAGGAGCTGAAATCCAAGTCAAATAAAAACCCTGCGTCCACGGGCCATTTATTACGACTGTTTGCTCTCTGAGGGCCGGAGAGCGACTGAATGACTCACTGGCACCAAGGCTGTATGCTGGGCTTGGATTTCTGTGGTTGGCATGCCGTCCCTCCTTCAATATTGACCGGCTTTTATCTCCTGTGTCTCCCTAACAGTTTACTCTAGAGTTTTATCACCCTCGCCATAATTTTCTGCCTCCTCTTGTCATGAAGGAGCCGGGTAAAGAGGAGGAAGCAGGAGTTGCTTTGTGTGCTGATCTGTTTTGTCAACACAAGGGGGCAGTGGTGGTACCATGCATCATTTGAATCTCCCCATCTCCATATACAGCACACCCTACAGCAGGTTTTCTCTTTCAGGCTTTTATTTTGTAACAGCTTAAAGTTTGTATACTGATACATTTGCTGCTAGTTTAGTGACAAATAACAGTTGTTGTACCAAATTAAGTTGAAGGAAAATATTATTTTATTTATTAAATCAGAATTTTTGTGCATATGTTTTCAACCTTTTTATAAATTGGTACCTTATTAGATTATTAATATACAAATATATGTTTTTAATAAATATAATCATTTATGTTTTTCAATGAGGTTATATATTTAAATATGATGGGTATTTTCTTTTAAAGTTATGTTTAATATTTTTGAAATGTAATCAATTTTTTGTCTATTTTCTTTTCTTTTTTAATCTTTTAATTTTATTTATTATTTCCTCAAAAATATTTTTTAATCATGTTATTTATGCTTTTACACAATGTTTAGATATTAGTTCATTTTATTTGAATTAGTATATTTTTTTATTTTCCAAATAAGTTTAAGTAGTTTTTTAATTTGTTATGTAGTTACTATGTGCTTTTAAATAGCCGCCTTTATTTAGTTAATTTGATTTGATTTTAATTTGATCAAATAATATAACATTTTTTGTTTTAGTCATTTTTTAATGATCTGTAATGTGCTTTTTATTGTGTTGAGTGCTTAATGTTGTAAGCATTTTCCCCTCTTTTTTAGTATTTATGTTGTTTACATGTGTCATTTTTTTAGTTTATTTTTATTTTTTATTATATTTTATTACTTTTATTATTTTTATTCAATAGGATGTATTTACATCATTCAATATACTTTAAAAAATTACAGTTATTTTACATTGTTGTTGTATCTTTTTGCTTTATTTTTTATTTGTTGGTTCTCCATTTACCTAATCTTCAAAATTCACTTACAGATAGAGTTGATTTTTCACTTTATTTATTCTGTTTTTACATTTATTTTAAGAATAAGAGCATTTCAAATGTTTTTTTTTGTTTGTTTGTTTTGTTTCCTCCTGCAGGCCCACGGTCGTCCAGCTTTCTGCACCTCTCTGTGTCCACGCTTCCTGTCTCACATGAAGGCTCGTCCTAAAGACTTCTGCCCTCCCTATTACCGGAGCTCCAAGTTCACACAGCAGCGTCCTTCTTCTCACGGAAAGGTCCAGAACACACACGCTTCCACTGCCCCAAAGAGCCAAATGCTTCAGGGTGAGGGGTTATTAATGAAACATCTGGACCTTTCACTGCTGACTCCTTTATCTCCACAGGCCTGCTCAGTAGCAAAAGCTAGCAGCCATCAAGCTTGTCGTTAGCTGTGTGTGTAGTTGTGTTTGCTTAACTCCAAATCTATCCTCTCTAGCGAGGACGTACCCACAGCGCCGCCCTTCTGGTGGTCTCCTGGAGTGAAAAGCCTGGTGCTGGGAGACCTACCGCTCCTTTCAGAGCCCAGCCTCTGATGTGAAGGCATTTCTCCCACCACACACCTCAGCAGGGCACCACTCCCAGAATGCTCAGCTGAATGTGTGTGAATGTGTGTGTACAGCAGAGGAGGGGGCATTTCTTAGGATCGGGGTCTAATACTAATTATTCTGCCATATGGTGGTCGGCTCCCTCACAATCGTCTTTAACCCTCCTCTCTGAAGAAACGTGCTGCGCCCAATGCCATGGCTTTGCACTCTGACACATGTCATTCATATGCACATCAACACACGCACGTACACACCAGTTCATGTGCATGTGTGTGTGTGTGTGTAACAGATGGGAATGGCAGGGCATTGTAAGAGGAGGCAGTGCAGAAATGTGCTTTCCAGCGCGTTCTCTTTATCCCCCTGTGCTGACTCCTCTTGGCGACAGACCCCCAGGAAACAAGAGCAGATTGTCTGACACCCTCCACCCCTGCAGCGCCACCACCACCACCACTACTACTACTACACACACACCCTCACAGCAGTCAACAAAAAAAAAGGAGGAGTGAGAGGAAATGGGCGGTGTTGTATGGATTTGAAGTTTGTGGAAGAGAATCTTGGAGCTATGAAAGGAAATGTGGAAAGAAGAGCCGGAGAGAGGGGATAATAGCTGTGGTAGGAAGAGAAAGGAAGTGGGTTCAGGTTTGGACTGAATGTGGGCATTAAAACACATTTTGTGGATATTAAGTGTCACAGTGAAACATAGTAATTTATCCGATGCCACAAAGTTCACAAAACCGCCTCATTTAGTTTATTTTGTATATCGAATGTCTTTAAATCATCTTGTTTGTTGGTTAAAACAAGCGAATCTTGTTTTTTGTGTTTTCTGTGATTTGCTGTGTTCGTTTTCATTCCCCATTAACAGTTTTACTTACACAAGTTCATTTTACTACTTTAGCCCTTATACAAGAGAGAATTTATGTTTACTTCCAGTCTTGTGTATTCACTACGTCTCTGTACTTAAAAATGAAGATTTCAAACATAACATCCATATTCGGGCTTAGCGGGGGATCGGGGATCAAACCTCACATCAGAGATCAAAGTTCAGCTCATATATGTCACAGATTTTTACACATCATTTGCATTTTAATGGACTGGGTGACGTTTTGTGATATTAGTGTTACTCTGTTCAGAGCTGCTGTTCAGCTAAGATAGTAACACTGAAATTCACTGACTGTCTAGAGCTTTATTTTTTTTTATTATGATATTAATTAAAGAAAAGTTTGGTTTAGTTAAAGGTCAACTGTTAAGACTTCTTTTTAATCCTTTTTTTCTTGTAAACCAGATTAATTATTAAGCTAAATGAAAAGGCAGACACATTTATTGCGTCTTTATGGAGTTTAGTTGACAGATTATGGAAGATGAAGGATTAAAGATGGACCTACCTCTGTTCGAAAGAATCAGAACTTTTCAAAACTTATAATTATTTGTCTTGTAAATTCTGTGTCTGAATTTAGGTTCTCGCTTTTTCTTTGTTGTTAGCAGCTGCTTGAGAGCTGACAGGTTAGTGGAGTTTAGTCAAGGTATTTCTAAATATGTGCAATTGATTATAGCATTTGTGTTGTTGAGATATTTGTATATGTGTAAATATATGTTTGATTGTATTGTATGATTATTGAAAATATGTAGAAAATGAAGCCAGTTGTTTTTTAGAGGGGTTTCTGTGTGATAAGATAAGATAAGATAAGATGAGATGAGATAAGATAAGATAAGATGACCCTTTATTAGTCCCACAAGTGGGAAATTTGGTTGGTCATAGCAGAAAGTGGACAGTACAAAGTTGAAAGGAGCAAAAATTAAGAAATACAATAGAATAAAACAAAATAGAACGAAATAAAATAGTATGTCAAAATTGCACATGTTGCATCAGAAAAAGAAATAAAAATCCAATATATTGGCCCTCCGGATCAGCCTGTTCATCCCCAGCAGAGATGCTGCTGTCCCAGCAGACCACAACGTAAAAGATCGCTGACGCCACCACAGAGTCACAGAAGCTCTTCAGGAGTGGGCTCATGTCTCTTTGGTTGAACCTAAAGCTACGGCTGGCCAAACTGACATGACAACATGTTCCTGTTTTGTCTGAGCCAATGTGCTGCTGAGACAAAATAGTCAGCAACAGGACGATTCATCCTGTTGCTCACCATCCGTTTTGCTGTGAGCCGATCTCTTCATTTGTAGCATTTTGTAACGTGTTAGTAATTCTCTATTATCATTAGGAATGGCCGGGTTTGTGTTTCAAGTTAAACTCTATACTCATACTTGAGAAGAAAGTAAAGAAAACTCTGAAAGCTATAAACTTATCACACAAACATCAAAATTCAAAGATTACAACCAAAATTAAAAAAAACAAAAACAAAAAAAAAACAGTCTAAAGCCGCTACTCTTCCACATCAAAAGGAGCTAGTTGGGGTGGTTTGTGCATCTGGTTCCCAAATAAGCAAAAGAAGGGCGACGGATGGGAAAAATACATAATAGTAAATTGGAATACACCAAGGACCACGACAGGATGGTCTGAGATTTTAAACTGTGAAAGCGGTAGGGGTGTACTCACTAATTCCACCTGACAGATATGTTTTTTTTAATTTACTTATTTAAATTGTGTGTCATTTATTTGAGTCTGTCACCTTTAAGCGCTGCTTAGTGTTTCTTATTGATATACCGTACACATATACTGCACACAGCTGTACATGCAGTTGCAGGTTTGATTCATTTGTCTTCTTTTTTCTGTGCGTCTTTCTTCATCATACTTTGAAAAAGAAACATTCAAACTTTTAATTGGTTCCAGAAAGTTGGTATTTTTGTTTATCTTTAAGCAATCTTCTGCACATTTAAGTTTTATTCTTTTCTTTTCATCTTTCATATCTGATTCATATGCCACTTTTTGAACCGACCCTTCTCTCTTTCATTTTATATATATCTTTGATGTTATTGTAAAAGCAGAGTGACGTCTGAATCTCTCAGTTCTTACAGAAACAAACAGAGCTTGTGATGTTTTCCACACACTTGTTGCCACAAACAGCTTGCAGGACGCCTCCAGTGTATACTGTTGTAAGTGTTTAGATAAAAGGTCCCCTGCCCTCAGGTCTGATGCTTGTTGTGAATATGGAGTTGGGAAACAGGCAGCTGCTCCAGTGGGGTGATTTCTTGCAGCCTTTGTTAGCAGGCCGATCCACTCAGCAGGGAAACAAGTGTCTGCTCCAGGACTGAGGAAAGTGGGAACAAAACTGTCACGAGCAGACTCTGGAAGTTTTAAAAATGAACCACAATGTGTTGACCTTTGAGGAATAGAAGAGTGGATTTATTCCCCTGATTCAGATCCATATTTAAAGTCAGCTCTGTGGCTGATGTGAATCTTTACTGATATTTATTTGTGTTTTTATAGAAGGACACTTCCATCATATTCCCATCAGAAGAGCGGGCTTCGTGCAGAACGTTGGTCTGATTGCAGGAAGTCGCTCTGCTATAGTCATTCCCTGTGCCCAGCTCCCCGCTGCTCCACCCAGCCTTAATCCAACACCACCCTACAACAACACGCCTCACCCTGACTCTGAAAGACAGGAGAACAACTCAAACCCCACTCCAGCATCTCCTCATCCTCTTCCTCCTGTGAAGGAGAAACCGCTTGGGGGGGAAAAGGTGTCCCTACCCGCAGTGCTGGAGCCCGACCTCAGACCTGCTGGATCAACCCTCTCACCACCACCCAGCTCCCTCTCCCGGGGGTCTTTTTCAGATTTAAGCCGTCCACCTTCCAGTTTATTCAGTCGGAGCGCCGACCTCAGCAGTGGCAGGAGCAGCGTCCTCTGTGACAAAACATCTGGTAAAAATCTCAGTTAGCCGTTTTCATGGCACCTTTAAGACTTGTATGAATTATAACTTATATTTACTAATCAAGTACTTCAGGCTGATTTAAATGATGTTTTCAAACACCCAAACCCCAAATATATTTACTACAAACTAATATAAATGGTACAGTATAGTAGAAATAAACCTGCCAATACTCCAAAATGTGAGAAATTTTATTTCTCAAGAAGAGATTTAAGCATTGAGGGAGTTGTAGCTCAGGTTGCAAAGGTGTTCTTGGGCAATATATTGAACTCCAGTTTCCCTTGATGGATTAATATCATCATACCTTATACATGAATTCAGAAACATAGAATATCTAGTGTGAATAAAACAGTCTACATGTAAGTAAACCAGATCTTAGAAAAGGTTAAAAAAGCAAAAACACAAAAAAACAGAAACATAACTTTTAAAAACTTTTGATGTTAAAGATTAAATTTCCATCTGGTGTTTCTGATGAGTTTCAGCTGATGAAGAAGGATATCTGCAAGGGTTTATTTCTGTCCCAAAAATATGGCTTTTTTTTCCTTTTTTGATTAGTGAAATGTGTCAGAATTAACAGGAGAGAAAGTGATGTCATTCTGGAAACTGCAAGCAGCAGTTTAGACTCAAACTTCTGATCAAATTATTTTTTCTTCTGTCTTTCAGCAGCAGATTTGATGGTCTCAGCAGATCCAGAAGGCTATGTTTCTTTATCCCCATCCCATCCTTCCCCTCTCATGCAGTTACCCCTAGCTTCTTCCCCTCCAGAGGAATCAGACCTTCATCAATCCTTCAAGAAAAACACCACCGCCGACAGCACCGCCACCCCTGTGTTCTACGAGCCACTCTTCGGCCAAACCAAACCCATCTCACCTCGCCCAATACCAGCCATCCACTGTAATTCAGATAAACCTCAGAGCAGCAAGAGAAGCACAAAAATACCACAAAATATCCACTTAGAAGTATTTGTAGCTCCTGCCGATCTCAACACATCCTTGGACTCCGATCAAGGTGCCACTCTGGCTTTTCCCTCCACCACTTGGTCCTCCTGCCCAAGTCCACAGAGGACCACTCCCCACTCAGGGTCACTGGCAAAGCTGACCCCTTCTCCTCCAATGTCTCGGATGGAGTCTCATCGCTGGCCGGTCCTGCCTCCAATCTCCCCTGTCAGAGGTGAGAAATGAGCTTGGCGACATATGTGTCGTTCACAGCCTCCTCCCTGCCCAACACTACACTCCTACCCACTTTCTGAGGGCCCTGATTGTCCTGAACAAGGGTGGACATCCACCCCGGGACAAAGAGATCTGGTCAGACAGAGAAATCAAAGCCTACTTCCACAGTGAGGCCTTCAGATGCTCCTGCCCCCATCAGCACATTGTGAAAGCTCTGCTGTCAGCCTGTTTTTTCTCACCTCCTCCCACCACATAATAAATAACACATAAAGCTTTTCTTTTTCCTCTAAATCAGCAATAGAAAGGAGGGCTTTTGATGAAAAGCTGGTACCGTTTGAGTCGCTGCTCAAAGCCGTGAGGCCCCAACAATAGAAGTCGGGGTGCCTACCTCGTGTGGCGTGCCTCTCAGTCTCAGCGCCCCCCCCCCCCCTCATGGCTTCACTTTTCTCTGGGCTCTGAGAGGGAAACGTGTAGCTGATGGTCATAAATCCACACTGACCACCGCTCGCTGACGGCAGAACACTGAGGAGGAACGCCACAATAGAATACCTCTATGGCTTTCCTGTGGCCCGCTAATTTACCGTTCCCAATGAGCATAAAGGACATGCCACTGACATCTGACTTCTCCAGGAACTTTATGAAAGAAAGCAAACAATGTGGAAATTGTGTAGGGATTTTCTCCTTTCTATCAGAGACATCTACTGTTCTCTGTGTGGTGCTGTGCTGCAGGGGGGGGGGGGGGGGCATGCTGTATCGGAGCACGCTGTTCTCTTCACGGCAGACACAGAGAGCGTGTCACTGGTTCATTTATTTCCTCGCAGATGGAGGCAATTCAAGTTCAATGCAGCCTCAGTGCGGCTCAGTTTGACGCTTGCAAGCTAATTCCAGTTTATTACAACCTTCAGTCTTGTTTGTTCAGGTTTACATGAATTATTATGTTTACTGTTCTTGCCAAAGTCGCAAAGGTGCATGGCAGCATTTATAAAAGACAGACAAAAACCAACGGACAGGTCCACAGTTGGGCTTGATCAACTTAATTACATCCTATTGATTTAAATGGAAGTGAAGGCAGCAACAGTAATTCAGCCCTCAGTAGGCCAGTTCCCTTACAGTTCTTTCCCAAATAAAATGACTTTACCGGGAGCATTTCGTAAGAAATTACAGCTTTTCACTACAGTTCAATTTATCGTTTTTAGAATAAGCTAGACCTTGCTCAACATTCAGTACAGCTATTAAACTGTTTATTACATCTAGATAAGATACGGTGAGAATTATTTTATTTATCTCAAAAGTACCGGTAAGGATATTCCTGTCCTTCACACACAACCTATAACAATACAAGAACATAAACTGGATGCACAACTAAAAGGGATTTTTATTTTAATCTGATCTCACAAAACACAAGATGACATGAGAGGCAAAGCTATCAGGCTTTGAGGTGAAACTGAATGACAAAAAATCTGTGAAACACGAAGAGGAGGCCAAAACTTAAATATGTGATCCAGGCAGTTAAAAAGGAGGTAAAACAAAAAAAAACACTAGATAACTACTAGAATAAAGCAAAATAAACAGAAAAATGCAAAAATCAACACGTCAAAGTCTGATGTTCTCAGCAGTACAGAGCAAGTACAAGGAGCTGCTCTAAGGAAACACAAAAAGTAAGGAAATTTGTGTTTATTTCTTTTTATTAACAATGCTTCTTGGCAATAAATCTTACACTGTTGGAAAGCCTGTTTGTTCCTGAAAAGCATGTCCAGTCTTCTCTGCCAATGCCCAACAGCCCTTCATTAATGTATTGAATGATTGAAGTCTGAAGAAAGAAAGCATACTGGATTCTCCCATATCTTCACTGGTCTGGTACCAAACTCTGTCACCTAAAATTGCCCCCACACAGCACAGCTTAGAAACTGACTCCAGAATTTGGGAGTAGACGGGAAGGAATGGCCTGCCTGCAGTCCTGACCTCAACCTCAATGAACACTCGTGGGATCAGCTTGGGAGTGCTGCCATAGTGACCAACACAACCAGATTGGCTCACTTGTGGAAATTGCTGATTGAAAAATAGCAGTGTGTGACCAAGCTGGTGACCAGCATGAGGAGGAGGTGCCAGGCTGCTGTAGTTGTGTATGGTCCATCCACATGCTACTTGCCGGTATGTCTGCTTTCTTTAGACTTCAATCATCCAATACATTAATGATGCCAAACAAGAGTGAATAGCAGAGTACGCAGTTTGGCATTAGCATAGAGAATTTTCATGGATGTACCTACATACTCAACTCTACTGCTCAACCTACAAATTTAAGAAGAAACAAATGGGCTTGCCAACGGTATAAGATTTATTGCTAGGAAGCATTGTTATGAAATGACACACAGGAAATGTGGTCCAGTGGCATCAAACCCATGGTCTTGCAGTACCCTATACCATACAGGTCATCTACTCAGTCAGGTGAGCTACAGTAGTGCCCAGATTCCTTTTTAAACTTATAAAGTAGTCTGAGAAAGGTAAACCTGTAGTTATCTTGGAAAGTCACAGCTTTTCTCTGTACAAGATCCGCACTTTGTGCTACTAAATGCTTCTCCTCTTATAAAAACTTCACCTTGGAGTTCTGTTGAAACCAGCAAATCAATCAAATTTAAATCAGGCAAATTAAGTTTTATGGACAGATTTCCACCACGTTATGGTCACGTGTCAGAAGTTCATCATTTACTTTAACTCAGCAGAAGATCAAATTCCAGCTCAAGTGACTTTAGACACAACAGACTGTAACTTTTTTATGTCTCACTTAGACAGCTGAAGTCTGAAGGTCTGACGGATTTGTATCACCAACTTTACACCAGATGGTCAAAAAAAATTGCCTTCTTAAATCTGTGTCTGCAAAGTCATGTTTTTTAAAAATGCTCAAATTAAATTTGTCATAAGCTGGAGTTGTCACTTAAAAAGCTATAATCTGAGAGGTATGGCTTTGGAAGGGATGGCATGGTTTGTATCTATAGCAACAGCCCCAGTGTGGTACTGCGTTTGGCAGCAGACACTCTCCTTGTCTCACTCAGCCCTTTGTGCCCCCCAGCATGGCTTTCTCATATCCCATCAGTCCATACAGTGACCCCAGACTGACCTGTTTTGAGCAACATCTCCAGAGTTTAACTGTCCCTGACAATGAAGCAGGGCACTGTCCTGGCCTGGCCTGGCCTCTCCACTTAGGGCCTTTCAGCATGGCGCTGTGACCAGGAAAAGAAGGCCACAGGCACACAGAGGAGTCGTTGTTTTTATCCAACTCTGTCAAATCAAACCCACTGACCCCCCACAGCCACCCTTAACCTCCCCGAAAAACTCGCCCTGACTCAGTAGAGCCCTCGTCGACTGAGAATGACAGCTGAGTTGACAGCAGCAATATGCTTTGAAGTGTCAAGTCAAGTCCTTCCATTGTCTCTCTGAGTAGAGCGCCAAGCCGCTCAAGTGCACAATAGTGCAGTGGTGTGTGCGTGGCGTTGTTCACTTACTTGACTGCGCAAGGGTGGCTTCATGTGTACATTTATACTCGTCTGTGTGGGTGAAGGAGCTGAGTTTGCCTTTTCCTTTTAGAGCCTCTGTATATATTATCCTTTTGTCCAGGCCAAGCTGTTCTAATGTGAGAAAAGCCTCGACAAGCTTCTTTCATGGCAATGACAAAACACATCACCCAGTGAAACAGTTTCTCTCACTAATCCTCTGAGTTTTAAACCAGGCAGAGTGAAACAGTTTTGATGACGAGCCTGACCGTTTTTAACATTCCTCAAAGTGCCCTCTGTGCGCTTAAGGGAAGATTTTCCTGCTATGTTTAGTGTAGGCAAGTTGAGAGTACTTTTACCCTGAAGCCTCACCTGAGGGGCTTCACTTGTGGATGTCCTGTATTGTGTTTTGCCCACTTGTCAGAATCCCCCTCCTTGAAGGGGTGAGCATCAATATAGCTGACTACATCCAGCCAAGAGAAGCTGTGTAGTCTGACTTTTGTTTTCCTTTCTCTTTGGTGTTCTCATTATTATTAAATTATATAGCAATCTTTTATTGATATTTAAAGGATTTTGTGATAGTTTATGTGGGAATCAGTCAGTACTAATGAAAAAAATTTAAGGTACATTTAATGTTCCAGTCACAAAGGCCTAGAGACCAGCCAGTGACCCATTGAAATGTATCTGCTTCAACTGCTTAGTAAGTGGTTGCTGGCTTTTGGTAGGTGAAGTTGAGCCCAACAATTGCTCTTGTCGCTGGCAGATTACTGCTTTGCCCATAGTTTGTCTCGAAAAATTACAAACCAGACTGTAAACGGACACTGCTCACCTACAAACGAAAAGTTTGCATTACACTGCAACTCACCTTTTACTTTGAGGGGACATGGTCTCAGTTTCACTACTACTTAAAGAGTTGTCGGCAGGCTACAGCTGGTCATATACCACTACTACCAATTTCACCTTGCGACTTCCAACAACCACTTGTTTTCTAATAATCAGAAGTTAGCTAGTATAAAACAGCTAACCTAGCCTTATCTAGTTTTTTTTTCCTAGCCTTATCTAGTGTGCCTGCTAATGCTCTAGAGTTCATTCAATTGCACATTACACCTTGTTTAATGTATACAATATAGCTATGATATAAGTGTAAAAAAAATGTTATACCCATACAAAAACAGTTGTATGGGTTATTATGTGCCACACTAGCAAGCTGAGCTAACTGTAGCTTTATATATAGCTAATGGACATAGCTTAAGTAATTTAAAGAAAAATCTTCTAGCAGCAGAACATAAATATGGATTTAACTCCTGCCTTGGAAAAATCAAAACATTTTACTTCAAAAAGTTGTTTCACAGAGTAAGAAAATGTAAATTGAAACATGTTAAAATAAAAATAATATGCAGTCATGTTATTTGGCGCTTACATTTTCTATTGTTTTCATGCACTGTACTGGGTCCTAATACTTTTCAAATGTAACAATCCACTGTGCCCACACATGTCATTAAAAATACATTTAATCCTTATCTTCAGCTTCATCATCATCTGTATTATCGCCATAATATTAAACACCCGCTCTGTGCTGTTGCAGGGCGCTCAGCAGCATCTCGCTGCTCTGAGATCAGCTGCAGTCAGTCTCGTGTGTTCGATGAACTGGAGGCCATTGCGCCACTGTCAACTTCCTGTTTGTCTTTGGACCAGCCATCTGACTCATCAGGCTGCCCTTCACCTGAAACAGGTAACACGTTCAGCACTTAAACAGCTTCAGCTAATGATACAGCTTAATAATTAGTGTTTCCAGCTTTTTCCACAACTTTGGTCCAAGCACTTAGGTCTAGGGCTGCGTATCGATTTTGATTTCCATAATTGATTTGATTTGATTGACTGATTTGACTCAGACAATCAATTTATCAGTACATATCCATACTTTTATATCTATGTATAAAAACAAAACTGACACTTGGTTTTATACAAATATAAAACCCCCAAAAATACAAAATGACAATTATATTTGACTTCATCAGAGGTGTAAGCATCACAGCAGCTGCCTTTGTGTCAAAGTAACTGAGGATAAAACAAAGAAAAACATGAAGGAGATTTTTCTGGCTTGGTCTTTTATAGCAAATAACCCCCTTAAAAATATTCTGCAGTAGACCAAAAACGGAAGAAAACCATGAATCAGCAGATGAACATTACCTGATGCTGCTGAAGTGAAGCAGCCAAAGTTACAGAGGTTTATTAGACACAGCCAAGCGTTTTGTCGTTTGACATAATTTGTAAGTTTAAATTTCTTTGGTGCTGACCAGCAGAAATTTGGCTTTCTTATTGGAGGTCATTTAAAAAAAATAACAGCAGTAGACAGCACTGTGCACAATGGTAGACTGGTGTGCAATAAGTAACCGAATAATGGAGAAAAGAGAGATTTTTGATGGTAAACTCTTGAAATACACTGAGAGAGAGCTGAGCAGGAAGTGTGATTTAATCGTGGTGGAAGCAGAACAGCAGAAGTAAGAGGGAGCTCATTACAATGTTTTTCAAACGTGAAGCGTAGTTTTGGTCTTCTTTTGCCGCTGCTAGTAAATTTTGGTTGGAGAGTGACGAAACCTGCAGCTTCAGAATCTGTGAGATGTCGGCTTTCAGCACTCGATGGCGTCCATACGTGCCATCGGGTGAATGGGGGGGAATCTTTTTCCATTTACCTGCTCTTTAATCGTTTGCTGTTTTAGCTGTTTTGCGGTTGTTGAAATAGTTTTGTGAGCTTTAACCTGAGATTTCTGGCAAAGTACATTTATATTTAAAAATCAATTCAGGATTTAATGAATCGATATCAGAATATTCAAACTAAAATTGATTTGAACTGGAAAAATCGATTTTTTTAAACCCACCCCTACTTAGGTCTTGGATTGTCCTGAAATTTTGTAGATACTTTTGTAATCCACAGATGATATAACCTACTGACATTCTCAGTCTTATTACCATGACATTGAAATTTCATGGTTTTAGTCAACTTTCTCGACAGCTTTTTGATGGCTTGCCATTAATTTTTTGTGCAGACATCATAAGGTTAATATAGAGGTCTGACAATAAAGGACCAATTACCAATCAAGTGGTTAATATGATGTCTTCAAAAAGTATGTTTTTTTCAGAGAATGGGGAAAGTAGGACCCAAAGGCAGGACTTTCTACGTTGAACATTTCTCCCAGTGTCCATGGTCCATGTTTCCATTCCCTTTGCGTCTGTATACAATGCATGCGGTTTTTCCTCTTGTTTCTGCAATACTCCTGGAAGTCACAGAGGCAGCGGTTAGTAACATCCACATCGGCGGCAAACTCAAACACTCAAACAATCTCACAGCTCAGCCACTCTGTTAAATAACTCCCTCGACGAGGCTGATCAGCAGCAGGTGCATGCGATTACGCTTTAGGTGCGGCAGGTCTCACGGTGGGAAAAACAGCCACACACACACAAATATAAGGGGAAACGAGGGACATCACACAATACACGACCATTGCAGGTCACCCGGCGAGGACAGTGAACAGTTTTAAGAAGCAACAGGTCATCAGGTATAAATACAAAACTAACAAATGTACAAATATTGAAAGGTAATTCATTCTCATCTTTGAGGGTCTGTCTGATGTGTTTTTGATCGTTCAGCTTACTGATTCATTTAGTAATTAAACCATAATTTAAAACAAAAGTATCCCCTTATTATTGTGTGTGTTTTTGTTTTTGCTTTTTTCAATTTAATTTCAATTTAATTTATATAGATCAAATCGCAACAACAGTCATCTCAAGGTGCTTTATATTGTAAGGTAGACCCTACAATAATACATACACACGTTGCGTTTTTGCGGTTCACAGGTTATCAGCATTTGGAAATTTGGTCAGGCTTTAGTTTGGCTCCTCTTTCTCTCTCTGTGATTCCAATTCAAAGAAAGTTAAGTTTGTTTATTGTTGCTTCCATCTATGTGTGGCTCCCATTCATGTCTCAATTAGACATGCTCTCCTTTCTCTCTGACATCTGCCTTGTTACCAGCAGAGATGAGCTTATCTGACCACTCACTCTGTCAGGTCCTTGCATTGGCCCACACTGGCCAACAAAGGCGGAGTAAATGTGATTTGTGTTAGTGTGCATGCCTGTATTAGATAGCATGTGTGTGTCCTGGAGGTGGTTGAGTGAGATGCGGAGAGAAACATTAGCCAATGAAGACTTCCTCCACGTCCCTCATAGCCTGCTAATCCCTGACAAGGTGTTTAACCTGCTTGCTTGACCCGAACCTCTGTCTGACCTCCACGACCTTTGCCCCGAGGATGTGAAAGGATCAGCGCAGCCGCAACCACGGCAACCAGTTTGATAAAATCAACACAGGGCTCAGTCCAGAAGCTCTGGCAAATGCGAGCTAATGCTCCAGACTGATTGTTATCAGGCTGACGTGAAGCACAATTTAAATTTGTATAGGATATACAGGATTTAAAAAAAAATACAGATATTTAATCAGGCTAAACTGCATAAAGCAGACTCAAGAACAGCCTTTTATTTCAAAACAGACCAAAGGAACTCAGGCCTGGACCAAGAAAACCCCAAAAGAAAATAATGGTGAGCAAATTGCAGCTTCAGATGAGAGACTTTGCTGCATGTGTTTAATTTGTCCTCTTTAATGACTTTGTAGAACTTGAAATCTGACATGAACCTCTTTTAAAAACCTCTGTCATTACTCATGACCTTTGCTGATGTTGCACAACATCACTTCTGATCAGCGCTTTGAAGAAACCGTACAGCAGTTCATTCAGGAGCGTGTCACTGTGACACTGAGTGGGTGGCAACCACAGTGTCCAACACCTTAGTCACAGGATTAGTCATTTGTTATCTGCCACTGTGTTTGCTGAGTGTTGCTCAGTCTTTGGGCAGCTTGTGGCTAACGATAGATTAATACCCGACCTAACTGAAAGTGCTTCCCGCCACATTATGTTACAGCCACAGTTATCCCAGGGATTTCCTCTCAACGACTTCTTAATTTATCAGCAGCAGAAGCAACAGTTCCAGTTTTCTCACCTGAGGGATTACTTTACCAGTTCCCAACTGAAAACACTTAACAGAGGAATGTGCTCTGTGTGGATGCAAGCGCAAAACTTTCTCTGATTCTCTTTTCTAGCACTGCTGGGATGCTGCTGGGAGTGCTAGTGTGTGTGTGTGTGTGTGTGTGTGTGTGTGTGTGTGTGTGTGTGTGTGTGTGTTTGTGTCCATGCAGCAGAGCGTAATGTGTGAAATCCCCTCAGATAGGAATGGTAGCTCCACACCGGGGATTTGCATGGGCAGTGAGCCACACTGTCACTGATCCGCTTTTAATTGGGTGTGACGGCGAGAACTTTGGAGTCTGAGGGGGGAATTGTGTGTGTGTGCGTAAGGTGGGGTAGATCTGGGGTGGTTTGCTTGAGGTGCTGTGCTGTATAATTTACAGTAATTTAATATTTCAGTTGAATCAAAAAAAATTTCAGCAGATTATTAATTTTTCCAACATCTTTATGGTTGGAATACAAATATTAGACTGTGTTCTACTCTTTCAAGACTATGATATGTTGTATACTAACAAAAGTCTCTGAATGCATATTATGTTTTACCTAATTTACTTTTACCAGCTCATTAAGATGATGTCATAAGATGGCTTCCTGCGTACCTCATTCCCAGAATATAAAACACCTTATTATACTAGACCTTCCAGTTTATATTCACATATTGGTTCTAAATCATTTCATAGAGTGCTTTATCTTACTAAAAAAAGCTATCCCAAAAACATTAAAATATCTGCATTCAGAAATTTCTCATTAGCACGACTGAGGTGAATATTTTCTCAGCAATTCTAATATTCACTGCAATGTTTTCATCCTGATTTCTTCAGCCAATCGACTGTCAGCTGTTGAAACTTGTATCTATTTAAGTAAGTAAAATATAGCATGTGTCAAGACAAGAAAGCAGTGACACAGTGCTTTACAGAGGTGTCAGTAAAATATAACAAACATACTTGAACCGATAAAACAACCCAGAACAGTTTAAGCTTTTTTTTAAGGATATTACAGAGTTGCAAAGTTTTATAACTAAGGAATGAAATTCAAAGTCCCTTTTAGTTTTCAGACGAGTAAGTAGGAGCACAAGAAGACCCAAATCTGCAGACCTAGGGACCCGACTTGGAGAATAAAGGTGGAGTAGGTCGACAATATAGGTGGGGGACGCTCACCTTGTTGGGCCATAAAAGTAAGAACCCAGATTTTGACCTGACAGGAGGCCAGTACAGAACCTTTAAAAATTGGAAGATGTATGAGAAGATTTATGAATAAGAATAAGAAATATTGTGGTCATGTTTTTGTTTTTTTCTTGTTTTGTTTCTTGGGTGGACTCTCAGCTGTGGGTGGGTCTCTGGGCCTGTACCCAGACTGTTCATTGGATAATCCAGCCCAGGTTGATGTGTTCTAAAGCCCTGTTGTTCTGCCCTTGAAATGGTACTTGTTGCTATTGTCTACCTTTTAAAATATACCTATTAACACCTTAATTAACGGGTAGTGAATTTTGTAACTTTTTTTAAAAGATGAACTTTTGTACTAATTTATTAATTTGTCTTAGACATTTTATTACTAATTTATTCATTTGTACACTTAGACGTTGGCTGGTATTTTGATCTATTCTTTTTACTTACTGACCACTCAGCAGACCTGCACAGCTGATATACATGGCAATGCTTTTTATTTAAATGAAACAGTAAAACTTTGTTCATATATTTATATTTTACTAATTGACAGCACACATATACTGCACCCCTATGCGTGGGAGTGTAGTATGTAGTTTTACTTCATTGGGTGGTTATTAGTCCACCCTGCTGAATGGAAGTAATGGGCAGGAGTGTTTTCTTCAATGGTAGCAATAGGGGTTAAAGTTTGTTTTGACCTCTTTGTTTCCCTTACTGTTTGGTTAGATTCAAGCACCAATACAATACCAGAAAGTTTAGTATAGGTTAATTAAGTAAATAAATGAGTACTTTTATTATTTAAGAGTACCTAATGGCAACATTTATATGACTTAAAAAGAACTCATAAATGCTGTTGAATAGGTTGATAACAGGCTCAGATTGGGGTGTGGTGTGTGGTTTTGTCGGACCAACTGGATATTTTCTGATATTCTCTTTTTGTTATCAGGTTAACTTGAAGTGAGGCAACAGTGCTAACCACCGTGCTGCTCGCTTCTATGACAACCATATAAGGAAATTCACTCCTACTGACATTTGTTTCGATTTTGTTCCACAGGTGTTACTTTTATATAAGATGACCTCCATTATTGGAACTTTGGCCATGTTTAATACATGTATCCACCATTATTCATATTTATAATAGCATGTGTTATTATACTGTTATAGGATCTTTTCTATCCTATCTAAATTAACATTTTACATGTAGATGTATTAATTTTAAACGGCTCCAACATGTCTGGAGCTTTAAAGTTTATTTTTCTGATGAATATTTGAAATAATAACTGCCTGGACTAACTGGTCTGTTTGTCTAATCTTCACTGCAGAATATCAGAGGTCTCTGAAAGATTCAGATCTTGTTTTTCTGGTGTAACATCTGCTGCCTCCCCCAGCAGAGCTGTCCCCCGGCCTCGCAGCACTCACAATGGGCTGCGACTCTGGAAATCTGGGCTCCCTGTCCCGGGTTCAGCTGCTCCTCCTGGACCGACCGGCGCCTGAGACTCTTTTGAGTCCCTTTGAGCTGGAGGAGGAGGTGTCCCCGAGGTCCGATCTGACGATGCAGTATGA
The DNA here is from genome assembly GCF_057382095.1 of Aulonocara sp. 'chitande type north' Nkhata Bay. Lineage (NCBI taxonomy): Eukaryota > Metazoa > Chordata > Actinopteri > Cichliformes > Cichlidae > Aulonocara > Aulonocara sp. 'chitande type north' Nkhata Bay. The sequence goes on along the minus strand of NC_141360.1, from coordinate 25,076,110 downwards.
TTCAGCAGGTAAAACATCAGCAATATTAAGCATGATAAAGCTAAAAAACCAAGCTGTGTGGAAATGCAAAGACCTTAAATGTTATGAATGGAGGGAAGAGGGGTTGGTGGGTAGTTTGGGAGATTGCAACATAAACCATGGATTTAACACAACCATGCACAAACATGCAGATACACCTGTAGCTTGTAGCTTGTTAATGATCAGGGGACACTGAGCCAAAAGAGGAAGTTCAGAGCCAAAGAACAAACTCTGACTAACACCCGTTATTTCAGTTAAGATGTTTCTGAACAGTCTGGATCGTTGGTGTGAGAGTGAGAAAGTGAATTCCTTCTGATTTTAATTGTGGTTTTGCATGTTTGTTGTAACTTAAAGACAAATCTGAGTTGACTGAGCGTAAACCTCCTGCTCTGACGGTTTGAGTGAGATTGTTTGATAAGCAAAAACCGTCACTGTAATAACAGGCAGCAGCTGGACAGGTGTGCCTGTGTGTGTGTGTGTGTCTGGAGAAAACACACAAGACCTTACATGGGGGGAAAATATGACCCTGAAGGTGTGTTTTCTCCATCTACGACTGGCCTTGAGAGTAAGCAATGCATTTATGGTGTAAATCCCCCCCCCCCCCCTTTTTTTTTTCTTTCTTTAACAAGCTGTAATATCGACTCTCATCTGCTCCCAGGCATGCCGCTGCGAGCTCTTAACTGCTTTTCCCTCAAGGTGCGGTGAGGCAGAAAAAGGTTTATAGGGATATCAGGATGTGCCATATTAATAAAGATCAAACCGCTAGAGTAGATCATTAACTGGGAAAGTCCGACTAAGAAAGCCAAACACACTTCGAAACAACACTGACACATAACACAGGATAAGAAACTGAGAAGAGTGTGTGCAGAAAACCCCTGCTGATTATAGACTGATAAGGCACCAGAGAGGGAGATAAACACTGTGGATGTTTAAGAGGTCAATTCAACCCATTCATGAAGAAACATCTCTCATTTTAACTCGACTCTGAGATTTTTGCATCTGTTCAAAAGCACTAAAGATCAAGAGAGCTCGCTCTTCGTCGCTTCATCATCTATCACGTATCTACTGGAAGAGTTTTTCACATAACCTCATGTTTGAGTTAATTCTGTTCATGTCTTTTAGACACGAACACTGTTGTGGATTAACAAAAGTGACATATTCTGATATTTTATTGTTAAGCTGATAATCTCTGATGGTGACTTAGACCTCAGATGGTTCACTTTTTATAATAAATGAAGCGTGTCTTTGTCCCTCACAGCCTCTGCCTGAGTCTGATTCTCCAGAATGTCTCTTGCTGTTTTTCCTTCCCACTGACACCAAGTGATTTCTCATAACAGGTTGTCTGATTGTTGTGGTTTTCTCTTTATGATTAGAGGATCTTTTTCTTACAATATAAAGCACCTCGAGGCAAGTGTTGTTGTGATTTGGTACCATATAAATAAAACTGAAATGAATAAATATAATGGCAAGCATTAAACTGATGTGCTTCCAACTTTTGTCCCTAGTTGGGCTTTTTTACCCCTCAGCTTCAAAGGCTTCAAAGGCAGCCCGCTGAGCAACCAGGCAGGCAGCATGGACACGCAACTTGGTGAATGAGGGGATGTAGGATTTTCAAATTGATACCACAGGTCTATCTACTAGGTCGTGACAGACAGTTTTTTTCTTTGTTCAAACACAGACCTGTTTAAACAGACCTTGGCTTAATAGTATTAATGAATTAATAAGCTGTGTACTTTATTGTGAAGAAGAGACTGGGAATCGTGTTTTATCTGTACAAAAAACAGATTGTCTGCTTCCCTAACATCCTCCTCTGTCACACCAACCCTCTACACCTTCTCCTTCACTATAGTACAAGCTTCTCTGTGGTCTTCCTCTTTTCTTCCTCCCTGGCAGCTCCATCTTGAACATCCTTTATCCATAATATCCCAAATCCCTGCTCTGTCCAAACCATCTCAGCCTTGCCTCTTTAACCTTGTTTCTAAACTTCTAAACTAGACCTGAGCTGACCCTCTGATGTATTCACTTTTAATCCTGTCCATTCTGGTCCCTCCCAGTGAAAATCTCAGCATCTTCAGCTCGACCTGCTGTCTTTTTATCCCTCAGCCGTAAAACGCTGAAAGGGTATTATCATCCAAAGTGCTTGGCAAGCGGGGAGTGCACCCAAGTTTGTGAATGCGACAACTTGAGAACGAGCTGACATAGGGATTTGAAATTCGTACCGTAGGTGTATTTTCTAAAAATACACTCTCAGACAAAATACACTCTCAGACAAAATACACTCTCAGACAAGTTCAAATCTCAGCGACCCCAACCTCAAGGTCAGGAGCTCAAGGATAGGATGTCACATGACTTCCAAGCGTTTACTGGGTGAACCACTTGACAGCGTCACAATTTATGATGATCTGTCTTCTTCTTTTGTTGCCAAAATATTCTTCTAAAAACATTCAAGACATTTAGTTTAATTCAGTTATCTGTACAATGGCAAATAACAACAACAGTCGCCTGAATCTGGCATTAGATAAAGACTTAGCAGAGTGAAAATCCCAACAATCAGGCAACCTCCTGTGAGCAAGAACCTGCGATGGTGGGAAGGAAGAACTCTGAGTTTCTAACCTGCTAAATTAAATGAATGTTGTCTTCAGTTTGGTAATAAACAGTTAGTTTTGCAGGTTTTCTCAAGCATCCTGAGGTGCCCAGTTGCAGACCCCCTGATTTGCAAAAAGTAAATAAAAGACAGTGAGTGGGAAGCTTGAAAACGATGGATCTTGTGGAGACTTGCATCATCATTATCTGTATGATGGCAATGTTTTTGCTCTTCATTTGGGGGTCAGTCAGAGTTAGTCAGTCAATTTGGTCTTCATGTAATTATACCTTTGACCTCGTACTTTTTAAACTGTAACGGTTTGTGGCTTATTTATTTAATCAGAAACAAAATTTCTCTGGGTGAATTTCCGCTGGAATTCCTTTAAATTGTCTTATCAGTGGAAATCTCCAAACTGGGCTGAATAAAACCATATTTATCTGGCTCATGCCCAGCATAAAAAGAAATATAATCACCACGGTGTTGTTAGCATTCATGCATCCATGCCTCCGATGTTTACAAAAAGACAAAATCTGTCTGAGTTTTCTGAAAGCCTGTCTTTCCTCTCTCTGTGTCTGCAGAACAATGTTTACACCTGGCACGCTTCTGCAGACAGGTGCTCCTCTGGGGTTTTGTTGCTCCATTTTATGCCATTATTTGCTCAGAGATTAGGAGCCATAATTGGAACTACTACACAACATTACTCATATCTGAGCACACACACTCAAGTACAAAAAGACAAGCGCATAGAAGTGTGTGCCAGAGGCCAGCACTTATGTACACAGATGCATGAACACAACTGCTAACACACAATCGCTTCCTCTCCCTCCTGCCTGACGCTGTGTTCTTTGCTGGTTTCGTCAGGTGTTTCGAGGCCGCTCACAGCTGGCAGCGTCTCTGAAAGGTTCAACTCTGCAGGGAAAGTCCAAGAAAACAAATCGGTGAGTGCCGCTGCCCCTTGTGAAACCAGTTTTGGTTCTCTCACACACATACCCAAACACACACACACACACTCACCCCTCCTTCATTCATCTATCAGATTTCCTTCAAAAGCAGGACTGTGCTTTGTTGTCAACAAACACTAGACCTTGAGGAATCAGCTACTATCGCACAACAGCCCCAAGCAGTGCACACATCCCACACAAAGACACCCTTTTACAAACTTGAACCAGCATGCATTTATAACTGTCATGCCAGTAAGACAAGCCAAATTGTTGATGATAATTGAGACACAATATAACAGAGGGCACGCGGCGTGCAGCAGGTGTGTGGTTAATCAGTCACGCGCTGCAGGAGAAGGGGGAGGCCCGACTGTATGGTAGGCTTTTACACCACCTCATTGGTGTGTCGTTGTGGTGGTGGTGGTGGTGGTGGTGGTGGTGGGGGGGTTAGAGCTCGACACGATAGGATTCTTTTGGAGGATGCACCACCACCAGGATCAGACAGGGTTTGATGGGGTGAGGGGTCAGGAGGGTAAACAGGGCTTTTGCACGCTGGGCTGCAGTGGAATGGATGCAGGTGCTCCACGTGATCTACGATTAATCTCCTCTTTATGACAGATGAGAGGGAGCCCCTGAAAAGCATGAATGAGAGCCATAAGCCCCCCACAATTATGCCTGACCACGATGGGGGTCTAGCCGGAGTGCTCAGAGCAGGATTCATACAAACATTTGCATAATTCACCTCACTGAAACCAAGTATCCACCCACAGGATTATTTACAATGATGAGAAACTCATAAACCATTAGTAGGTTTTTCAAGATAGAAGCTGCAAGTTCTTCCTCACGTGCTTCTTCAGAGGCAAACCCGACGTTATTAAAAGTTTTGAACCAACTTCCCTACTTGCTCATTTTGATTACTCTGCTGTGTCTTTGAAGAAAAAAAGGAAGTGCATGTACTAGGTGTTGGTTTTCAGTATTGGTGGTGGGGGCAGGGGGGGGTCCTTTTCTGCATCAATGTATGATAAAAAAAAAAAATTATAAAGATGGAAACACAAAAATTAGGCAGCGAGTGGCAGCTTACACAGGAACGAGCCATCTGCGTCCCCAACAAAAATCTACACTTAATAATGAAACAGAATTTTAATCTCAGTTTTTGTAATGATACACACAGATCAGCCACAATATTAAAACCACCGACAGTTAAAGTGAATAACACCAATCTTCAATGCCCAACAAAAAACTGTTAAAGCAGTCTTTGCAAAGACACTCCCCTGTGGCAGCAGCTTCCCACAATAAATGGTAAATACTTTCTCCTCAATTTGAGCACTAAAAGTGCTTTCTTACTACAAGGAAGGATCAAACAAACATCTTTCCCATTATTAGAAGCACTGCTACACTACCTGAGCCCAACCATGCTGGAAAAATCACCATGGAACTAATAGAGAAACAAGCAAAGCCTCAGGATGTCCATATAGCTGAGATCTCCCAGAGTCAGTTAGGGAATTTGAAAAAGGGGAACATTATGTGCATCTGAACAGGGTTAATTTCCACCCCATCTATAGCTAGGTACATTATTTAATCATTTACATATAAAGTTGCTGTTTACACCTCAATTTGTTAGACATGGCAACAAATAGAACAAGAAGAAAGATCCATGTGCATGTGGAAATTTCCAGATATGGTGGCTATCGCAGACTTGTACTCAAAGAACCGCACATTACATTACGCAGGTCAATCTAATTCCACCGAAACCTTAACCTAAAATAGCTCCTTCCTGTTTCTGCTGAAAAGCAGCCTAACTGATTTTTTTCCTTTCTGTTTCCATGCAGGATCAGTCCGAAGGAGGTTCAGGGTCGCCATCGTCATGGATCATAGACCCAAGTCCGTCATTCGACATGTTCAGATCCTCCCATTCTCCCTCCCAGTCCAGCCACAGTATGTTATCCATTAGATTTACTCAGAACACATATTTTTTTTCAGGCTCTGTCTGCGCTGTCATTACATACCACCTCTGTTTCAAAACTAAGAGCCTACTACAACAATACTTAATCAATACGAGAGCCCATCTTCACCATTAGCGCTTGATCCAGTAAAAGCCCACTCAGTCCCTGTCGGCTCTGCTTTATTAGAGGCCATTGTCTCCTCACTGTCAGCGCTGTGTTTGGCGTTCCCTTGCCTCCGGTACACTTAAGCCTGTTAATCCTCGCTAGGGCCAGCTGGCCTGCAGTATCACCTTCACCTGTAGGGCCAGCTTGTGCACATTCATGAGTGATGGTTTAGGAGCAGTGCTTTACTGTATGGACCACAAACACTAGAGAGCTGGCAGCAAAAGGCCAGAAAACAGGCAGGAGTGTTGTCAGCGCAGTGGAAATGGAGAGCCACCCTTGAAGTAATAGCTCGCTCTTTTTCCTCCCACCTTCATTTGACCACATCAGTCAGACTGTGATCATTTTCTTTCTTTTTCGCTGATGTCTTACTTATCCATTATCCGTCATTGTGCTATAACACTAATGGTCCATGGCCTGCTGTATTGCTAGAGGAAGTTACAAATGCATCCATCACAGCTGAGATTGATGCATCCGAAGGCTGAGCTGCAGGGCGCAGCGTTGTCTACCAAATCCAACATGTCTGATGCCACTGTCGGTTGATTGACATAATTAACATAATTACTTTTTTTTTTTTAAGTGTTCGGTTATGTTAATTGGATAAATAGTTTTCTAATATAATGCACTGCTTTTCCTTTTACGATCATGTCAGAATTACAGAGGCATTAAAATAAAAAGTATTTCTAAATCTTGATATGAGGTATGAGTCATGAAAAACGATGAAACACTTGTTTAGTTACAGAAAGTCTCCATGTGAAGGATTTGGCATATGTCACTTTTCAAAGCACACGTTGGCAAAGTGCTTCAGGGTTTAATAAATATACAGTACACAATCAGACTTTCAAGCACATTACATTCTTATATAAATTCATCAGCGTGTGTGATATGGACTGGGTGTGGGGGTGTCCCAAAAATGTCATACCTCAATAGGTCACATGATAGGGTGGGACAAACCTCTTGTGGTATTGACCCCATGCCTATTTGCACACCTTGACTCATGTGATGACACACTTGATTAATAGTGCGTCACCTACCCTCCTGCAGGACAACCCCCTACTGGGATTAAAACGCTGTGAATCTCCACCTTTTGATTTTAGAGCTGAAGAGAGGATGAGAGGGTAAAAACAAAGCAAAACAATATGAATTCCTAATAAAGTTAATAATATATAAATAAATAAAACGGCCAATAACTAAGATGGGCAAATATTGAAACGTGGATAACATCTGGTGTCACCAAAAGTTCTCTTTTTGTATCAAAGACAATAATTAAAATGCCCTTGAACATCTAGGCAGCCAAGGATGCAACCTGGACGTCCAAGCTCAAGTTCTGCTGTTTTGCATCATAGTGTAATTGTGTATTTGAAGAGATCCGTGTTTGCTTCAGTTTAGTCACTCAAGATTTTCTGATCAGGTGTCAGAACCTTTGGGACACCTTTGTACATTCAGATCCAGTCTCTTTATGGATGAAGACCTTTTCTGCAAACATGAACATACAAACTCAAAACTCTTGTTATGAAGACAAATTTTAGTTTCAACGAGGTACGGAAGTGATTGAAACTTAGAGAGGGTCTCCTAAAAAAGAGTTTGTGAGGACACCCAGAACCTCTTCTCTGTGTTTTACAGGTCTTTCCTAAAGGTTGACTTTACTGTGTAACATGTTTATTTACCTCCTCTGTTTCTGACTGTAAGAAGTGGCCACACAAGTAAAGAGCATTTTATGACTCTTTAAAGGCATTTTTACAAAGACTGATTGATTTATTAGCTTGTAGAAGGTATACAATGTATATCCATTGTCTAGTTACACAATAAGTTAAATTCCATTAAGCTGTAAAATGCTCCTTTTTTGGTTCCTGACAGATTTTAGAATAAGTCTTTGCTTGTTTAACTACCCTGTAAAACTTGGGCAAACATGAAAAAGATGTTATGTAGAGGATCCTGGTGATGGCTTATGTGCTTTGACCTTTTAGAGGCCAAAGACACGGTCACCCTCAGAGGGAAGGGGTCATTAGCAGGCCGTGGAGAGGTCGCTCTGGAGGTTACGGCGCCTCTAAAAGATGCCCAGTGTGTGGCATGTCTTTGTGTGGATAGGTGAGATTTGGCTACCCTGGACGTGCGAGCAGTTCAACCTTTCATTTAAGCCCCTAATGGAGGGAATGACCCCAATTTGACTCCATGAGAATATGGGTATCCCTTTTGTAGGTTTAGTGTGATGAACAACTTCTCAGAATGGATTTGAAGATTATGTCAGATTTCCATCCTGAATGAAGTTCCCTACATTTGTAGAAGTCATAGATCCAAACCCTACAATTATAGTATGTCCATCACTTTTATTAATAACAAAGGTTTTATGGATTGTATCATCCATAAAACCATACAACCAAACCATAAAGCCATCCATTGTTATTCATTGGACCCATGGAACTGCAATCGTTAAATTGTTGCTGGTGTTTCGAAGCAGCACATCTATATGCAGGCTAACATTGACTATAGCAGTGAAAAGACATATGTCCTGCCCTATTATTTTTATTTATTAATCATGTTTATTATTATTATGATTGTTGTATATATGGTACATTATTGTACCATGACTGAGGGCCCAGCCAAAATACTGCAAACCATAGTTTAAGAATAATAAGATCATCACTATATGAATAAAACTGAATCAAACAGAACTTTATAATAATAAAGATAATAATGATATTACTATTAACATGTGACGGGGCTTAATGCACAAATTGCTCGTTACCCAAACATTACAGCTAGCTGACTAATTTTAGCTACTTCATTCCTAATAGTGTTAATGCTAATGAAATTCAATTTAAAGCACATAATTCATTTCAAGTTCAAGTGTTATTGTCATATACACAGTAAAAAAAACATAGTTCCCTGTACAATTAAATAATTCCACTGCAGTTCACAACAGAAAAGAATCCAATGATCATTTAAAACAACAGAAACAATTATAAGAGCAGCATATGAGAAATACAGTAGAAATAAATGCATAATATAATATAACATAATAAAATCAAAAATCAAAAAATATGAGCTGAAATAAGCTATTTACATAATTATACAATTTACATTCTTTTTAAGTTATTTTGTTCTTATATAGAGATTTAGGTGGTGATTATCAAAAGTGAGGCATTGAGGCAATAACCTCAATACCAATGTTGTTACCAATAAATTGGTAAAAAGAAAAAAAAAAAGAGTTAAATACATAAAAAAAATCTTCTGCACCTTCTACTTTGTTCTGGCCAAGCTCCATGAGTACTGATATCATGAATTTCCTGTAATAGAATTGAATAAAATAACCAATTTGTAATCTCTAGAAAGCTCCACCCCAGATCCCCACATCAATGAGTCACCCATCCCTTTGGATCGATTGAAAATGGTTGAATGATTTAGAGATTAAGCCAGACCCAGAAATCAGCTGCTACAAGATGCCCTGGCTCCCCAGTGAGGCCTGCGATAAGACCTTTGTCCATCTTTGCTCATTTGGAATTCATAGGTAGAATAATCCCTTCCCTCGTAATTGTTTCATGGCTGTTTCTCTGCTGCTCGGTCACTCTGTGTTCACCCTCAGAGTTTAGCATTCAGCTGCAACTAAAGATGTAAGTGTCCAAATGAATGTGGCGATGTACAGGGCCACAAAGAGCACTAATCTGAACTGACCTCAGTGGATTGTTTCAGGGAAGTTGAGGAAACTACGGGACAGATTAGGCTGCAGAAAGACAGAGGTGATGCAGCCAGAGATTAGTCATGTACTAAGCAAGGATCGTTTCACCCCCTGTGGACCACACACTAACAGTGTAGCCATGTCACTATTGTCTCTGAGCCACCATCACTGTGGACTCATTGGCTATTGTCTCTGAAATCCTCCGGCGTTTCCCAAAAACCTGGACTCAAGCCCATTGATTGGCACTTGTCAGGGCAGATAGAGAGGGTGACGTGTTGGGAAAGGCATCGATAAAGGAGGCCTGAAAGGAAAATCCCCTCCCCATGAATAATAATTTGAGAAGGATTTTCTTTTTTATTCCACCCTGCTCCTATTCTGCCATTCATTCAAGACATAGAGGAGTGAAGGCTCCGGGTGGCGTCAGTGAATGGCCTCGACACGTTGATTGTCTCGTTGATGCTCATCCCTTTCTCAAACATGCAAAGAAAGAGATACAAGTCCAACCTTATTGCCTTTGGCTGGTGCGCTGCATGGCAAAGGGCAGGCGGTGTGTGTTGTGGGCGGTGTGTGGCCTTTTTTCGAGATCAGCGAGGGGATTTGACTTGGCCACTCGCAGCCAAATCCAGCTATCTGCTGTGCTCAGATGCTGCGGTTGGTATGGTAACCTGCTCTGTGTGTTTTAGATGGGCTGTTGTTTTCAGCCTGAACTAACCAGCAATCACGGCTGTGCATTCATGGATTAGGCCACTGCAGGTTAGGATAGGAGGGCTTCAAAACGAATAAACTGAATACTGAATCCTTTCACCCTGATATAAAGATTGTGCAGGTTTGGAATCAGTCAGAAGAAAATATATATATAAACACCTCATAAATCACGGTATGAAGGGGATACATGAAGATGAAGGTGATTTTAATGTCGTCTTTATATTTTAGAACAATCAGTTTTAAAGTCTTGACAAATGGACACCCCCGTTCATATGCATCACAGTAGTTTGGTCCACCACCTACTGTTCACTAACTGAAGTCTGCGACTTTTTCTACAGTCATCAGAATTAAACACTTAGCAGCCACCATATTGTTTCGGGACAGCTGCAACTCCATATTTATGCAGACTGGAGGTCTCTCTGGGAATGATTTGGGGCTCAAACACAGGCCTTCTCCCAGGCAGCATATGTTACATAGTTTTCCTGCCTATGCAGCTGAGCTGTTTTGATGCCCAGAGTCTATTTGCTAAGGGGAATGTAATTTTCTTTGTAATTAGCCATTTCATGGCTAGTAAAATTAAAGATAAAGTTTTATTTAATGCTTTGACTCCCTTAAGTAAGGCGCCATCCACACTGAAAGTGATTTGCAGTGGCATGGCGACCAGAGACAGGAAAGACTGGGAAACTGGGAATATGGGCCCTGGACTTTAAAGGAGAGCGATGGAAGATGTTTGGAGTTGACCATAAACACTAAATAAGAAATGAATTATTGATTTTAGGCAGAGGAAAACAGATGAGTCTGGTTAATCATGTCTGTTTTGATGTTTCTTTTGTTCTTATGAGGGCTGTATAAAGTTTTGAGTCAAATTTGTCATTTCTTAATTAATGAATCAAGATGATTGATAAAATGAATTTTAACCAAAGCTTTTGTTTTCCTTTTGAAATCGTGTTGCTTCTCATCTCATTTGTCATCGTGTCACTGTTGAAGTTTTTTGTTGCATATGAAACAGAATGATAAATTTTTTGCTCTGAAGATGAATACATTTCTCCGTCTTTCACCCGTTTTGATGACATTGGGGCTTCAGAAGGACGTGGAGGCGTGTGATTGTGTGCACTGTGGTGGAAGACAGCCTGTCAAATGAGACATGGCTACATCAATCTGAGCTGCTGACCTCTGCACGCAGGATAAATGAACGCTCGCCACCACCACGTTCGTGAGGCTTATTGAATCCAATGTCCATCATCTACTCGACCGGTCGAGCTTTCTCCTCTTAATGAATGGACCCGTCTCCTGATGTATCACATTTTGAATTTTCGCTCATGTGCTAACACAAGAAACACTCGTGTTTGCAAAAGTAGCACGAAGAAAAGAGTCTGAAACTCTAATGGAAACTGTCGCAAAAGACAATTTGAGGCTCCTTTAAGCTCAAGTCTGCATTGATGGCGCTCTTTGTCTCTACGCTTCTACACCAAGAAGTGTATTCTGTGGACTTTGTATTTGGAGATAATGGGACTCGTAATTGGCTGGTCAGTGACAAAATAGATGGCTGTTTAAGTCTGGCTCTTTAGTGCGGCACTGAAAAGACTGAAGGAGATGTGACTGCAGCATTCGAAAAAACAATTTGATGAGAATTAGTGTTAGCTATTAACAGCCTGGAAATGGGTTTTAGTGCTTTCTTCTAAGTGGCTCCTTCCTCGAGAATCATGAATACAAATGTGTTTCTTTTGCAGCACTGTGATGTTTAAAGGGTTAAAATGTAGAGAGTAAGCATGGTAGAGCCAGGTCTTTCTTTTTAAATGTATATTTCATGTTGTATGCCTTCACTCCAGGTTCCCACACAGGCGAAGGGGGCCCAGATGAGGAGGAATCCAATTATCCAGGATGGAGGGACCAAGCTGAGTCCCCGGCTGGAGGGAGAAGGCCTGGGAGTCTCGAGGATAAGGAAAGCAAGATGGAGGAGAGGAAAGCAAAGGTGCTGAACGTGCTTTCCAAACTGCAGGACGAAACGCCTCGACAAAGCAAAAGCAGCAAAGGCCACTCAAACTTCGAAGATTGTGAGTTTATAAAAAAAATCTCAGAATGGTTAAAGTATCTTTAGGTTGTGTCCTGGCAGAGATTTTTCCATGTGAGTCTTATAAATCTCTGTGGCGATGGCATCTTAATGAAAAAACACGCTCAGGGAACAGCTTCTTTCCCCACCACGACCTCTGTAATATTTCAAAACATCGGCAATCTCTACGGTGTCACGCTCTGTCTTTGACCAAAATGGGGGCGGTGTTTATGATATCATCAAATGTAAATAAAACCTTGAAGAAGACCGTTTTTCTCACCATAAGCACTTGAAATAATCGTTTGGAAAATTAGGTCCCCTCCCTTAACTTTAAGGGAGGAGGGGACCTACTCCCTTAACAGTACTTAAAGTATTGTTTGTAAAAACATGTCACAAAAGGCCAGAGACCGGTAACTGGAACTGAACCCAAGCGCAGTACCCAGAGCAGAGGCAGAGAAAAGGTTTTAACAGAGTTTTATTGATCAACACAAGGATAATATGTAGTAGTGACAAACGGTACAGGATTTGGGTGGCGTGGCAATGTGGCTGGGGCAAAACAAAGGGGCAGGACTGAGAAGGAAACTGGAGCGGGAACAGTCACATTTGCAGGTGAGAGATGGATGTGTTGAAGGAGAGGCGGCGTAGGTCCGGGTGAGTTTGATGATGTGGATGTGGCTGAGCTGAGATCCTTGTGGTTCCAAGACTGAGGGACTGCAGGAGGGCAGGCAGGTGAGGCAAGGAGTGAATCCCAGGAAACGGAGAGGAAAATCCAAAGTCCAAAAGGCTGTGCGGTTTAAAGCCGTGGAGTGTCTGGGAGCAGCAGGGTATTCGATGAACTGGTGGAGAAGAGATGTCAGCACAGCGCTTAAATCTCCCAGCCTAATTAGCTCAGTCAGCTCCAGGTGGTAGAGGGTGTGGTGGCCCTGCCCATGGGCGGAGACCAGGGAAGTTCAAGAACCTAGTGGAAGTTTCCAGCCACTCACCCAGACCATGATAAAACAGTTTCAAATCTTGCAGAATTAACTAAATACATCAATGCGATGTGTTTCCAAAACATTTGTGTGTTGTATCGAAGAGATATCAGCTCAACATAAAAAACTGCTGGGCAGTGCTTCTGTGTATTACCGGTTCATACCACAAGATGGTGCAGTGTTTAATTTAACCCTTATTTAACCAGTCGAGTCATTAAAGCTTTGAAATTTTATACTACAGTTCGGAGCCGCGGACCTGTTTTATATATGCGTGAATATATACAAGATCGCTGCAAAAAGTGCAGCCTTACCTAATGTCCACCCTGCTGTTACTCATTTTATATTAAGATTTAAAAATCTAGTTGGTATTGGTATGGCGAGTAACCTTCAGTAATAGTAATAAATCACAAAGTAATAGTACATTCATGTAGTTGTAAAAAAGCATGATAATATAATAGGTAATCCAAAGTATTGAGAATACGTTACTGTCATTGAGTAACGTAACGGAATACGTTACAGAATAAATTTTGGGGCATGTATTCTGTCATCTGTAGTGGAATATATTTTAAAAGTAACCTTCCCAACACTGTCTGTATATTTATAAATCTATATATATCAGAAGTTAAACATTCAAAACTACCTCCTCACTGTCCCTGGTGATAACATTTTATATTAATACTGCAGAAGCTAATTACAAAACAGCACTTGAAATAACAGCCATAAATAGCTCTATTTCCCATCATGTAGATTGAACTTGACCTGAAATGAGCTGTTCATTGTTGTCCTAACATCTCATTGAGCACACATAAACTCATTTCTGTTTCTTCAGTGGCCACTTAAAGCTGCCTAACAGCTGTGTGTACAACCACTGCATTTGGATACCATTAAAGCTTGAAGTTATGAAGTGTGGCACCTAGACTGATGGGTGTGCAGGTGCAGGGAGCTGTAGCTACCTGCTAGCTGCCTCCCATTGGACCAAAAGGGTTAATGGGTGATGTCCTAGTGGTTACATCCATCTTTTATATACAGTTAAGTTGGAGGTGCAATAAAGCTGGTGTCTGGTAAGCATTTTGGCATTCCTCCGATCGTGTCATTTCACTGTTTGTTAACATGTTGAAGTTGTTTTTGCGGCCATTTGCATTTTAAATTCTATACACCTTGTAAAGTGTTTTCAGTCTGAACTGAAAAATAAACACAGACAGACATCAGCCTGGTTGAAAATGTTAAGTGTTATTCTTAACTGTTAGCAATTAGCAATTAGAAGGCTGAATCTGTCTGTCTGCCAACCCTCTTCTTTGCCTCACTTCATAGACGATGCATAAAAAACACAAACGCATTTACCAACACTCCTCTCGACTCCAAAAATTTACCCTCAATTACAGCACTTGATTTTTACAATTGCCTTTTTTCTGCAAGCAGGAGTTTTAGCCAGGAGTTCTCGAGTTTCCCTCAAGTGCCTAATTTCTGGCATCCGAGCCTTTGTAAGAGCGCTGGGGACAGCAGCTCCGACAATAAGCATCTACACCTAAGGTCAAGTCTGAAGGGGCTGGCCCTCTGCGGAGGTCAGTCAGGTCAGAGTTGGCATGTGAGTGTTGGCACCCATGAATAGGACTGATTGGACAGGTTTGTTCAGAGAGTAATCAAGCAGGATGGAGAACCCAGCAGCTGGCCTCGCTACTTTGCAGAAAGGTTATTACTAATGGAAAGCCTTTGTGTTGTTACAGGAGTGTGCACTGTGGTTACTGTGTGTGTGTGTGTGTGTGTGTGTGTGTGTGTGTGTGTGTGTGTGTGTGTGTGTGTGTGTGTGTGTGTGTGTGTGTGTGTGTGTGTGTGTGTGTGTGTGTGTGTCTACTGTCACTGTTTATTTTTGACCGGAGCATGACATCTGTTTTCAGAGAAATGCTCCTAAAACACACTGTGAACTGGATTTTCTCATTACCTCATTATCAAACAATAAACGGGTGTCAGGGCTTGGTGGATACAAAAATTGAGGGAAAAGAGAGTGACTATTGACTGATTGCTATGCCCTAACCACAGACTGCTTTCTCAGATTCTGCCTCAGACCATTTATTTCAAACCCTCTCCACTCTCTCACTATATTCCACTCTTGCAATCTAATAAGGCTAAATATAAATCTCAAAAACAAATGATAACATTCAAAATACCTTTGCTCAACTAAATACTAAACCCCAAATTTCACTCAGTCGATCCACCAATGTCTGTAGCATCAGATGCTTTATGAATGTGCCCTTGTGGTCAATTAGACTAGGAAAGAATGGTAAATGGTCTGTATTTGTATAGCGCTTTACTTGGTCCTAAGGACCCCAAAGCACTTTACACTATACACAATCATCCACCCATTCACACACACATTCACACACTGGTGATGGTAAGCTACATTGTAGCCACAGCCACCCTGGGGCGCACTGACAGAGGCGAGGCTGCCGGACACTGGCACCACCGGACCCTCTGACCACCACCAGTAGGCAACGGGTGAAGTGTCTCGCCCAAGGACACAACGACCGAGACTGTCGGAGCCGGGGCTCGAACCGGCAACCTTCCGATTACAAGACGAATGCCCAGGTTTTTAAAGCTAGATTTATCACATTTACTATATTTAAATATACTAACACTTATACACTTATTTGCTAACAATAGAAAGCACAAATGCTCTGGATTCTGTAACACTAGTGAGATAATCCCATTAAAAGTTCTCTAGAAAGCATCGCATGCACACCTGTCAATCAAATTAGCCCCACTCCAACATAACACCTCGATTACATCCAAACAGGTGATTAAAAAAAGTGAATGGTGTAACTGTGTGTATTGTGAATGTAAGCCCAACACGGGGCAATGGCTGGAAGTGAGCAATAGCTATAAACCTATGTGCAGTACATCATTTGATATTTTATATTTGGACTATGTTAAGCTTCACTGTCCCTTTTAAATAAATAAAGAATTATAAAATGCTAAAATTAAAGGACTTCCTGTCCACAGAGACCAAACCTGTTGTTGTACCAGGCTGTGAATGTGTTGTTTTAATACAGTTTTTAAAAGTAATTCTAATAAAAAAAATGTACGTACATTAATAAAGTAACAAGACTCTCAAGGGGTGAAAAAAAAAAAAACCCTTGAGATTTTTCTCTCCATATTATGAACGTCAAATAAATCCAGTTAGTTTTGAAATCTTTTGTCTTCTGTAAAAAAAATAGACTCCTTGTATTGATGCAACATGAAGGATTCTTTCATTATTTTTCAGGTTTAGAAAAACAGTTTTGGTTAGAATTAACACAAAATTATTAGCATTGAAAATTTAATTAACACTGAAATATGTTGAAATTATGAAGGCACTCAGTGACTGTGCTTGTGTGATTGGCTGCTGTGTTTTCTCTCCTGGCTCATTTTTGTATTTTTGTCTGCCAAGGGTCCTTTTGTTTTCTCGTGTTTGTCCTTGTGTGTGGCTTGTATCTGTATGTCTGTGAACTCCCTCTGGTTCATTCTTGTAACTGTGGCCCCTCATTAGTCTCTAAAAAGGACATAATTGTTGTTGTTTTGTTCGGCACCGAGCCCTTGCCAAAGGATTCCCAAAATCCACCCCCACCCCTACACCTGTAATGTTTTTGTCCATTCAGTCCCGTGACACTCCAGGTTGTCATCAGTCAGCAATCGCTGCCGTGCGCCTCGTGTCTGGAGTCATTCTGCAGAGATGAGTCAAAGCAGAGACAATATGTACACAGGCACAAAGAGAAGATTTTATGTGATGAGCTGTTGGTTTCTTACACAACAGAAAAAAAAGTAAAACCTTTTTCACCTTTGATCTTCTGTGCCCCCTTTTTATAGAATAAGTGGCACCTAAATAGTGCTTCATATGCTTCATGTGCCCTTTTTTATGCTGGGACTCTACTAAAGAGAATCTTTTTTTTTTCCTGAAATAAGCTATTATGGCTCCTGATTCCCCGAAAGCTTTGGAAAGGACCTCCTGCTTTTGAAAAGTACTGTGTGTACTTTCTGGGCATGCCATGCCTGGGTAAATGACCTTATTATTATGGACACGAGCAGGTAAAGAAAAACTCATCTAAGCTCTGTGACCACAGCATGCAGAAAGAGGATGCCACACCCCAGATTCATATTATTTTTACTTGAAAGCAAACATAAACTAAGCTACAAGAGGCGCAAAAGAAACAAAATGACGTAATGCAAATAAGCCAAAAAAAAATTCCTCCCTAAACCAGTTAAAAACTAAAAATTAATTAAAACTATGAGAACAGGAAACACAAAGGATATATACTCAGAAGTCTATCAAAACATACAAGCTTAGCATGTAGCAGCTGTCTGATCTAAGAGACAGGCTTCGTTTCCAACCTCCCTTAAATAAGAACAGGATAACCTTTCCCATTACTTACTCCATCATGTCACACCTGAGAATGAGAGGGAGGAGGTGAGGAAGGGGGTCAAAAAGAGGGACTCCTGACTGAGAAGAACCTCCTTTTCACTGCTTGTATTTATGATGTCATTCTTTTGGGCATTAAACACCGCTTGTATGAACGTAGATGGACCAGTAACTCTCTTCTCACTAATGATAAGGACCCTAAGAGACCTTTTAAAGGCCTCCACTTCAGGGTTCATGTCAATTCCAATTCACCGTGGGTACTGAAAGCCTTGAACTCCAGTTCCAAAAACTGTTTCAAATGAACAAATATAAAACAACATATGTAGAAATGGATTGAAATTAATGAGAAATATTTACTTTCTCAAAAATAAAAAACTATTTACACTCAGAATTACCTTGCAACACAAAACAACAAGACAGGAAGGTTATAGCTGATATTCAGATGAAAACTGAGGTTTTCAGCTGTGATTTGAACTGTGTCAAAGAGTCTAGCTGACAAAGTTGTAGTGCTAATGAGTTTCTGGACTTCTAAAAGCCACTTTGGGCTCCATTCACCTCTATCTCCAATGGACAACCCAAGCGGATGTCAAGTAGTTGTGGTTTCCTTTGTGTTGCTAAAGCGTGCCTGTTAGCCAGCGGCTGGCTGTGGTGGAAGGGACCCTGTGGGTCTCTGATGAATGCCATTGTTGATATGGAACACCTGCCAGCCTTGAAACCAGCCTCACTTTGACCCCACCCAGTAACACCACCACCACCAGCCCACATTACTGCTTTCTACCTGTGGGTTGATGTCTAATTGTTGGCTCCAAACAGTGAATTAAAGAGAAAGTGAACAAGAAAGACCAGTTGCTTAAAGAGCAGGTAACAAGAGGTCATAGAAATAGTTATGTGTTTGCAGGGGGATGTCCATAGTGTGCGTTCAGGTACAGTGCTTTTATGTAAGCCCTGTTTGTTCAGCCTTTGGTGTGGCATACCTCTATGTATTTACCATCAGTCCAGAATGACTAGGCAAACAAACAGCTTGTCTATTGATGAGCAGGAGCGTGGAATATGCCCGCTGTATTCATAAGAGAGAGAAAAAAGAAGGGAGAGAGCAAAGTAAATCTGTCAAAGCGTCTATTATATGGTGTCCAAACAGAGAGTGCCCTCGACAATGGCCTTATTAATGGCACAATGTCAAGGAGCGGCAGGGCAATAATAGCAAATGATTTGTCTTTGTAAGGTTATCTCTGGAGATCAGGTATTGCAGCAAAGCAGATGATTTGGACTCTTGGGAGCATATCAGGAGGATCTGCGGCAGGAGCTGATTGGTCGTAGGCGTGTGTGCATGTGGAAAGCGTAAGTTGTGGTTTGTGGTGAGGCCGATGGCGTGCAGCCAGAATCAGGAGTGTGGCCGCTACGTGCGTCTTTGTTTGTTTTCCTACCAGAGCTTTAACACCCCCCCCCCCCTCCCCTTCAACACACACACAAACACAGTCTTTTTGGAGAAAGTGAGGGGTGGAGTCATGAGTCCATGTAGAAACAACAGAGGCTTAAGGATAATGCTGCTGTGCCGTCACCTGTTTTAGCACGGTAGTACCTAACTCTGCTACACTGTGTTTTGAACACTGGTGACCTTTAAAAAAAACTGTTGCATTTAAAGTTCTTGCATTTCCCATGTTTGCAACAATTATGATTATAATGTAGTCTTTCACCACAGTCACTGATATGACAAAATTACACCTCACTTCTTGTTTTCTGTTTTCTAAGCTCCTTATTTACCTGCTAGTATAGAAAACAAGTCGGCATTCTGAAGGTGTTTTTAAGCTCCATAAATGTTTTCCATGTATCCAGTGATACAATTGCCTGCCTGTAACTTAGTTTCTTGTTGTAATTTAGTCTTTCTGGACTGTGAGTGAATGGTGGGCTACAGTTCCTCTTAAACAATATATTCTATTAGGCCATTTCTAAATGTGATGTAGGCTTTGAACTGACATAAGGAGACACAGAACCACCTCAAAAAGACTCTGAACCACCAAAAATGTACCTGCGATGTTCCCCCTTTACTCCTGATGTGATCTCCTGTGCTGTTCCCTCGTGTCTACACCTGCAGTTTGTATTTTGTGGATTTAATATCAACTAATAAATGTAATTAATTTAATGCGTAATGTGACATGCATTGAATTTGTGAGTACAAAGATAACAGGTTAGCTGTTTATTCTTTAATATTAATCCTTTGCAGGCTGAGTTAAATATGCATGAGTTGTCTGTTGTAACTCTGAACTCAGGTAG
Organism: Aulonocara sp. 'chitande type north' Nkhata Bay; assembly: GCF_057382095.1. Taxonomy (NCBI): domain Eukaryota; kingdom Metazoa; phylum Chordata; class Actinopteri; order Cichliformes; family Cichlidae; genus Aulonocara; species Aulonocara sp. 'chitande type north' Nkhata Bay. Next base: position 25,056,402 of record NC_141360.1, on the reverse strand, counting down.
GTTTCATGAAAAATGTACAGGTACAGGGGGAACGTTATTGCTGTTGCACAACTTACTCATACATTTGACTCTATGTGTTCAGTATAGACTGCACCTCCTGCTGGTGTATCATGTGGAGGCTGACATCGCCACCTCATCTATATTCTATATATTCAATATTATTGTGTAATGACACGCTCAAAGCTCCTCTCACCTGCTTAACACATAGGGTCTCATCACTTTTACAGAATCATCTCATTTTTAAGGACCCATTTCTCATAGATTTTATCCTGTCAAAACATGTTTATCTGCTTCTGTATGAACGCACTTTGTTCTAAATCTGCGCTCTTAATCACATATTTTAGTCCCGTATATGTGGGGCATGTTTCACCCTGACATCTTCCTGCTGTTAAAAACGAGGTCACCTCCTCTCTGCTGCTGAATGTGACCTTTGTTGAAAGAATTATGGATCACAGCATACAGTGTGATGATGAGCAGAAACAAAAGTCTGGGATTAAGCGGGAAAGAGAGCAACAAACAAGTGGACACGTTACAAACACAATGAACCCCTCTGTGTGCCCGTGTGTTATACATCACAGCCTTACATTGTTTTACAGAGGTGTTTTTGTGTAGGTATGCACAAATTGAATGTGGGCTGTATTTTAAACTTAAGGCATTAAAACAGTCAGAACTGGGTGTGATGATCTGTTTTCACATATTTCACTTTTACTCCCAGAAAAGCACATTTTTATGCTTAACCCTAAAACTTACCGGAATTTTTTTTGTAAATACAGCACACACTTTAACCAAGTGTAGTTTTCCTGCTGAAACTATGATATATCCTGTTACATGCTCAGAGTTGAGGGGGGGATATTTCAACCCTCCCCCATGCACTTTGAGGGCTTGTCATTTTTTCATTTATTTCATTAAATATACTCAAATTACCATAGAAAAACTATGTTTTTAATCCAGGGGTCACGTGGTAACGTTTTGCAGATTTGTCTGATTTTACATTTGTGTCTCTAGTATGCTGTTCAGTTACAAGACCGGACCGTTTTGCTGTTTCTATTCAACAAGTGAAAGCTAAGGGGAAAAAGGTAACTAGCTTAGAATTTGTGGGGAAACGAATTAAACCCATTATCGAGCACAAATTCCACCAAAGCGTTAATTTAAAATACTTTGGTGGTTAAATTATAAAGGACTGGTAACCTTAAGAGCAGAAGTTATTAATAGCAGATATTGAGACTCAGGAAGGGCAAAACACAGCTAAATCAAATGAATATAGGAGCTGCTGAAAGTAGCTTTATTAATGGTTTATTAACAGTGTTAATATGCAGAGTAATTGGTAACTAAAATCTTTAACATCTTAGGACCTGGCGTTCACATGTGTGGACATCACATTTTGGGTTGTCTAGACCAAAATACTAAATTTTGCTCTACAAGGGCCTGATATCCACTAAAGAGGACATTATACTGCCACTTTTCTATCAAAATTTAAAGAGAATGTCCTTATGTGTGGCTCTTATTTTTATCAGAAACAAAAATCAGGTAAAAAAAAAAAAAAATCATGTCATTCTTTGTTTTTACATTCATCAGGTCCCAATTGGCCCAAATAGCAAAAAGAAATTAAAAATACATGCCATGAAAGAGTTTGGGTCTTAGGAGGTTAACATTCATGGCCCTGCTGCTGCCAGCCTGCAGTAGGATTTATCAGAAACCTGCCAAATATAAAGAGCTAAGGGAACTAGAGAAGCAGTTTATCTGCATACAAACACGTATTTATTTTTTTGTTGTTGTTGTTGATTCAGGTGCTTTGTGCCTATTTAAAACAAACCTCCGGTGGTTTTAACGTTTTGAAGAGGAGGTCAGATAATTAACTTTTATTGGCTTAGCTCAAAGCTTTTGATAACAAACATGATTAAAAAGATGTCGTAAACTCTTCTTTCACTCCACCTGGATTCACTTTCTTGGTCGCAGCAAAGAGGCAGGGCTTTAAATCCACCATGAAACAGATGCTGCTGGGCATGACTTGGTCATGGTGACTTTATTTATTACATGTTTGTTTCCTTCATTACAGTCCATCTACTTCTAGTTGCACGTGCGAGTGAAACGTTTCACTACCGAGTGCGGCACACGTATTGTCCACTTCCTGCTTTGTTTTCCACAGCACTAAGACAACCTCTGTATTTACTACAGACTGCAAGAAACAAGCGAATAATTAATGAGGGTTGCATCAGCCGTTATTCAGAGCTGTGATTACTAGAAACAGCATCAATATTTGCCATAGAGGGAAATATAAATCATACACAGACTGATAACGGTCAGTGGAGCAGTCAGAAGTATTTTTCATCTGTCAGCTGCAGACGTTGGAAACAATGTCCGAGGGTGTGTATTAAATGAGCTGTGACCTGCGGCTCTGTGCCGGTGCAAGAGCACTGACTTCACGAGAGAAAAGAAACAAAACAGAAAAACAAACGCCGGTAAAAGAGTGAACCTCCCTGCTCATCATCATCATCATGGCCCCATTCTTCCTCTTTCAATTGCAACTGAATCGCCTCGGTCTCATTACAGATTATGGCCTCAACAGAGTGACTCTCCCCTTTCTCTCGCCTTTCTCCACACAGTCCCTCTCTTGATTAACATTTTCTGCTAGGCTTCACACCAAAGGCACAACCTGTGCGCTTTAAAGGCAGGGTGAAAAAAAAGCCATCGAGCGCTGGAGTAGAATCAGATAAGGCTATCAGGCAGGAGGCTTTACTGCCTCGGCTTTGTCCCGCTCCTCCACCCGGCCTCGCTTCCTCCCTCAATCTCTCACTCCACTGCACCTTTTGTCCAGCCTGATTCCCTGACAGTACGCTCTTCTCAGCCGGGGACCCCCCAACCTCCTCCAGCACCACTGCACTGTGAGCCTGAGCGCTGCAAACAGCAGCTGAAAGAGAAGGCGAGGCTGATGTTGAAGGTGAAGCCCCAGCAAACGGCTTTAACTCTCAGAACAAGCCTCATTCAGCGTGTTTCACAGAAACAAGTGGAAAATAAAGTGCAGTTTTCATCCGGAAGCAGTACTTAGAGGACAGTTTGGCCCCAGATTTCATTCATGTGAACCATTGGCTCTGGTGAAAGCTGAGAAAAGTTCCTACCTGACACCATCAGAATCAAGTGATTTATTCATTTATTTAGCTTTTATATTGTAACATTAATATATGTTTATGAGGCAAAACGTATATATAATATACTGTTGTTAATAACAACAGGTCTTGATCTAAGACCAAAATCTTGCTTTGTTACATAAAACTTCAGATGCATTAACATCATGGGATATAGCAGAGTTTCAGTAGCAAAACTTCATCAATTTAATGTCTCAGATTTAGAGTATCGGTTAACATGCTTGAATATTTGTGCACAAATCTGCCATATTGTTTTAAGTTTAAGTTTTAAGAATGCAAGCATGTTTGTAGCTTAACACGTATCATTAGACCAGGCAATGTTTCCCATCTTCTGAGAGCGTGTGAATTGTAGCCTGTAGAGGAATAGCACCTGGCGTGGTCTTCTGCTGCTGGAGCCCGTCTGCTTCAGGGTTGTGCTTTCAGAGATGCTCTTCTGCATAGATGTAGCGAGTTTTGTTTTACGTACTTTAGCCTTTCTGTCAACTCAAAGCAGTCTGGCCACTCTCGTGTGACCTCTGACATTTTCACCCTGAAAACTGTCCATGCATACACTGAATATAATATATATTGTCCCGTCCCGTTGAGTGTAATTTCCTTTGCTAAAAAGAGGGGGGGGGGGGGGGAAGTATTCAGTGGAGTTTTTTTTTAATGTAGATTGTGGCTTCCTGTATTAGCTGTGTTGTCATATATTTCTGGGGTGAAGTCTCAAAATATAAAGTCTAATGGAGTGCAAAAATTAAAAAAAAGAAAAAAGATCCTGCCTGAGTAAATGATCGGAAAAATTATTTTAAAAATGCACCTTATATACGCCTGGATGGTTTTTATTATTAGCGGTATCAGTGTGTGTGTGCGTGTGTGTGTGTAACCTCATATTGTCATTGTGGACTCACAGACGTCAGCACAGGTCAGCTGCTCACTCTCCTCCAGATGGTCAGTGAACCTCAGCCTCCTCAGAAAAAAGAGGAGGAGGATCCATTCACTGTGTCACACAAGGTGCCAGTTCACTTCAGCAGATTGACCGGTGCACTGATGCAGCCACCGAGGAGGATGAGGAAAGCCTTTAAATCCCCGCCCGGGCCCGCTGCAGGCCGAGCTGCGGCTGCACGCATGTGTCCCTCCAGATCCTCGTCCCGCACCCTCGTCTCATCGCAGATATTTGCAAACAGATGCGAAGAAGGCAGGCCGCCTTGCTTTTTTTGATTAATCAAGCTTTAACAAGTCAAGTTGACTGGATGCGAATGTAACATTTAGCATGTGAAAAGAGGAGGCCTGGTTTTGATTAGGCCTAAGCTGATAAATGGCAGATTCAAACAGGCCCCCCTGCCATTGGAGAGAAACCCCAGAGGTCCAGAGGTTTAAGTCCAGACTGATATCAACTCTGTTGCTTCTCTTTCTTCTTCACACCAATGAATAGATCCATTATTCAGTAGACTCATTCGCATCTCCTAAATTGAAGTGGCAGCAGCTTAAAAGCCCCGTTTTCTAACCCCCCTTCTCGCTTTTTATACGGAGTCGCTCTCCCTAACAAATTTGCCTGCTGAAATATTCATGGGTGCGATTTGTCTCAGTTTGTGCCCCTCGTGTAATCATCGCTTTTACATTTGGGATTTTTGCACTGAATCAGGGAAATAAGCTCATGTTTTTCTCCTAATAGAGTATGTTTAAAAGGAGTTTACATGAAAGCGGCATAAAAACATCATTTAAAACAATATAGAATTGAATTTAGCAGATACTGTTTCTGTACTTTGCTTTTTTGCATGCAAAAGGACTGTATTGTAATCTGCTGGCATGCTTATCTCCCTTCTGTTTTCCTTTGGGTAGCTTTACATTGTTATAATAATGATTCTCACTCACAAGCTACAACTTTCTCTTTTTTCGAAATCAACTCCTAAAAAGAATTTTTTTTGTACATCTTGTAAATAAACTCCAGCTTGATATACTTGGTATCTTGGGAAACTTGTAAATCGACAGTTTAATTAATGCCCCATAAAAAAATACATGTTTTTTTTTAAAACTCTTCTAGAAGGCCAAAAGTGATGCCTAGAAGATTAGCCTGGTTTTAAAATAAAAAGAAGACCGTTCATATGCCAGAAGTTGTTTTGACCAGCCACCAATTCCATATGGTGATCAAACAGCTGGGACATTTACCCCAAATGTGCCAAAAAAAAATGCACAGCAAGTTATCAGAAAAGACTTTGTTGCCACAACAATGCAGTCCGATGGTCTATAACTCAAAAAACCTGAAGGTAACATTTTGTCTGGCTTCATTAAATATACTAAAGTCAATATATAAAAACAGCTGAGCCTCTGAAAAGCTGAAAAGCTCCGTGTAGTTCCACTGTAAAGTTTGCATGGAAACCTGCCTCCCAGTAGACCCACATGTGGACAAACTGCCGTCAGTACAGGGAAGCATATCGTTATTGGGTTGACACTAGAGCGAGGGTCGAAACTTTGTTCAGTATGTAGGCCAGAGAATTTTGTTAAAGCGATTCATTTTTTAAAATGAAGAAATAGAACTGAAGTTGTAAACAACACAAGTTGACATCACCAGAGTTAAATGTTATGCCTTTGATCTTCGAACACATCTGGAAACAGTGTTTTGTTTTTTGTTTTTTTAAGTCCTTAAAATAGAAGAAATTTAAAAATAGAAAGCAGAAAAGTTTGCTATCACAGAAACCTCAGAAAAGTGGTGAGTCTAGGCCAGTGGTTCTTAACCTTGTTGGGGGTACTGAAGCCCACCAGTTTCATATGCGCATTCACTGAACCCCTCTTTAGTGAAAAATAAAATGTGATTTTTTTCAAATTCAAGACATAGATATGTTTTTTACTGGTGTACAAAATGAGCCGTGCATGTCACGGCGGAGGTTCTGCCGAACCCCTGAGACCGACTCACCGAACCCCTAGGGTTAGTGTTTTTCCTAAGTAGAAATGATTTAATACAAATGCTAATATTTCCCTCTAATATACTCAAACTCAGGAAAAACCTTTTCCCTATTCAACCACAGCAGTGCCGTTCATTTCGAGGCCTTGACCGCTGCATCTATTCATCTCACTTTCTGTCTTCATATAAAGACCCAGCAGCCAAGTGCCACTCTGACCCCCTTCCTCCCCTCCTTCGCTCCCTCCTCCCCGATCTTGGTCAACTGGACGTCCTGTGAACCTCTCGCCCCGTATTGTCCCCCCTCCCTGACCCCGGTGCGACCAGAGGAGAGAAATATTGCCCTAATCCACTCTGCACACACACACATGCACACACCGTGAAAAGCCTGACGTTGTTACTCGAGCTGCATGTTTCTTTTGACTATCACACATAAAGATGATGAATTCACCGTCTGAAATTTAGTATGTCTAAGAGTACAGTTAACATGGCTTCCCCTAGCTCTCAACTTTTGCCTTTGTTTTCTTCTCTTTCCAGTCGACTTTTTGGCAAAGTACTGCATTTTCAGTCAGGAGAAGCTGGCCGAGTACAAAAGGGCTTTTGAAGCAGTAAGTGAAAAGGGATTTAAACCCTTTATATTCCCCTTTTTCTTTTAGGATATTCTGTTTCACTCACTGTAATTTGCTGCTCTCCCTCCCAGAAATACAGATTTTTTTTCTCCTAACAGTAGCAATGGCTTGCAAAATTTAGGAAAACTGTAAAAATGTTTATCTCAGAATTTAATAATTTAAGAAAAATCACTTTTTTCCAGTTCACAATCACAGTCAACAAAGAAAACCAATGAGTATTAAAAGAAGGTTGAAACAGATTTCAGCCTTAAGAAAAGATTCTGCTAGTTAATTAATGTGATAATTCACACCTTGGTTGGATTCCTACAATATTTCCAAGGGTCGAAACGAAAAGTCAAAAGAAAAGACTTTAAATCTCAAGTTTTGAGTTTTTGTTTTGCTTTTTTGTAAAATATTTATCGTTTTTTCCACTTTAACCACTATGCTCTGCAACTGGTTGCCGAGTGGTTGCTGGATTTTGCTGGTTGTTACTAGGTGAAAGCACCAAAAGCCTTCTATGCTAGTGATTGCTTTGGTGGTTAGCATGGAAGACGGCGACTTGTCTGCAAACAGTTGACAACTACTCGCCAAGCAGTAGTGAAATGTGAAAAAGTATGAGGCAACCTGGAGTCTTTTTCCCTTCAAACTAAAAGTTCTACCTTACCGCCACAACCAACATGTTTTAAAAAGCGCAGTTTTTAGTTTGAAGGCAAAATGTTTCTGTTTCCAGTTTGCGTTTTGAAGTTTCACTACTGAAAAGACGACAAGTTGGCATCATTCATGCAAACTAGAGGCAATCTGCTACCAACAAATCTGGTGGTGTAACCTCGAGCAACCACTCTCCAACTAGTTGGGGAATACACGTTTTCCTCTAGTCCTGCGTGATTCAGGTTTTATATTCACCTTTATTCTTTAGTATATTCTCTTTCTTTCACTGTAATTTGCTGAACTTCCTTTTAGTAATAATGTAATTTTTCCCACTGATGGTAGTAAGGTTGACAATAAGTTGGCTTTTAATTAATCAGTTAATCCAATCATCCTCAAACTGGATGGATTTATTTCCAAACATAATAAAGAAAGTAAAGGTCAAGCTACAGATTTTAATCATCTATCACAACTTTCTGTTGTTTCTTTATATAGTACCCAGCATTTTTCCCTGTTTAATCCTTTAAGTTAAAGATGGTAATGGAAGTCTTCTTTTGCAGGAGGACAGTGACGGTGATGGCTACATCTCCTGTCTGCAGGTCCTCCTCGCTCTTAAAAACATCATCCCTCCTGAGCTGCTTTCCGAAGAGGAAGAGATCTACGTCTACAGGGTGGGTCTTCGCTTTGCCTGCACACGCTCACATCACACATTCACGACGCTTTAACAGTTGCATGGGTTTGCTTTTTGGATTTCTTTTCTTTCTTATTTTTCAGATCCTGGAGATGGTGGACTTCAGAGTGACAGATGGGCTCGTGGACCTGAGGCTGTTTGCTGTAATTGCAAGCCTGGCACAGAAAATTGCATCCATGGAGTAAGTGACCAACTAACACACCCCTCAGAGAAGCCGGAGGAGGAGTCGCTGACCTCCCATAAATAAGAATAAGACTGTGTATGCAAGTTTGTTCCAGTGATTTTGCCATCGTGTGTGGGACTCTCTTTGATCCACTTTACCTTTTTAGAAATGTTTTATACGACTTTAGAGGTCAAGGTTTCGAGTCTGGATGTGATAACTGTGCACTTTGCCCTTAAGGGCTGAAACCAATGTTGAATAGTCACCAGAATTTGACTTAATTCAAACTTATCTTACCATGAAAAAGTTAGATATCATATATATCCATTAATTTGGAAGAAAACAGCTAGAAAAATGATGCAAAAGCTGTAAAAGAGTTAAAAACTTTATTTAAAGAGCTGTGTTGTATTACTTTAAAAAAGTAATGCATTGCCTCCTTAAAGAGAGTAAAAGTTATATAATTACCAAATAAACAGTATAAAACTAACATTACAGCCACACCGTGACACAAATCCCTGTGCTAATGAAGGCACACGCTACTCTTTCTTTTAGTCTTTAGGTTTTATTACAAAGATGACCAATGAGTGCATCACAGGAAACACTGACTGCACTGTGGCCGTGAAGCAAGTCTGCTCAACTGGTTTTAGCTTTCGAAACTCAAGCTTTGGCTCTTTTCTTGTAAGAGGGGTCTTCATACACTCACTCTGGGGTCGTTGCCTACATGGACCGTCGACTACTGTGTCACAAACGACCGTTCTGTGTGTTACTCTCACGTGTGCTGTTGTTGGTGCTTGAAGGTGTCCACTTCAGACACTTTCTGGGCTTCTCATGCTGCTTTTTGGATCTCTGATGTTTTTTCGTGCTTCTCCCGTTCCTAAAGAGCTCCACTGTGGAGCTGGTCTGCAATTAATACATGAAAAAAATTCAACAATTTATTAATTTATTTATTTAAAACAACCCTGAAACAAAACAAAACAAAAAAATTCTCCTCATATCAAACGCTCTACAATCCAGGGGCTGCTCGCTGTGTGTCTGTGTTTTTAGCCAAAAAGATATCAGGTGTTTTCACTCCTTTCTCACTTTTCACGGCGTAAACGGGAGAAAAAAGAATTAGCAGGCAAACAGATCGTGAAAATAACCGAACCCTGAACCCTGCTCGGGCGGCGCTCGGCCTCCGCGTCCTTGTGTCTCTGCATTGTGCCCCATATGTCGCAGATTCCCACACACAGCGATCTCTCGCTGCCCCGGGCTCTATAGCTTCCTACACACAGGAGAGTGTGGAGCCAAGCCAGCACCAGAGGTCCCCGAAGGTCAAGGCCTGCACCCAAAACCTTCACCCCAGAGTGAGAGCTCCCTCTCAGCGAGTACGGGGCCAGGGTCACGGGTCCTCTGATTTACGGCCAGCCCCTTTGTGTGGTGCATTAGAGGAGGCCTGTAGACTGGCTGCCTCGCTGGCACAGAAAGCCCAGGGTGTCTGCGCTCTATAGAGGCAATTATAGTAATGATAATGAATGTCCATATTAAACCTCTTTTCACAGAACTCCTTTCTGCGATTTAAATGATAAGAAGAGAGGAGATCAGCGCTCCTATCGCCACCTCCTAAACAAGGAGAAAACAATAGCATCCTTCTGCCGTCTCATCCCAACTGAACTCAGCTGATCCTCTTACCTGTTTCACTTAATCCTGTTGTCTGTAATCCTAGCTTCGAAATGAGCTGCAACAGTAGTTACACAATCAGCCTTTCTGATCATGAAGGGCTTAGAGGAGGCGGCTCCCTCATGTTCATAGATGTTTCTTGCAGTTTAACGGCACAGTAATTACACCCTCCTCCCCCGTTTGCTTTCCTCTTTTCTTTTCATCTTTAACTGTCCTCCCCTCTCGTGTCTCTCGTCTCTCCGGCTCTCTTTTTGCCTCCCTCTCACCCTCTCTGTGCTCTCCTGTTTTGGCCCTTGACTCAGGCCATCTGTCCCTGTGTGGCATTGTGCTTCCTCACAAGTCCACCTCACACAGCGCCACATTCCCTCAGGCAGCATCACGTGGTCTGACGGGAAGCACATTACCATGCAGAATTCCCGAACGGCATCGAGCGGAGCCGGCTCATCCTCGTGCTTTCGCTGGAAGCTCACGCTGACGATCTCCCCACTACGTAAACTGTCTGATAGAGTTTCCCATCACCCGTCAGCCTGCTCAGAATATCCCAAAACAACCCTCAACTCTGTCAAGTCGAACTAGGTCAGGATATGTTTGCATCCCTTCACCTCCTGCTTCGCCAGCTCCCCAGCGAGGGGACCGCCAAAATTTGGGGAGTATTACGCAAGCGAGAAGTCTGCTGTGCTGGCCACAGCGGGGTGCCGGAGGAGGTCCGACAAAAGAAAATGGGTTAGGCTGCTATTATCCTCCCTGCAGTCCATCATCGGTCCCCTCGCCCCTCATTTACGCGAGCCATTATCACGCCAGTGTCCTTAGCGCACCAGCATTTGGACTCTTTTACTGCAAACCAAGTGCAATTAATAATCATTAGCTGCCCTGTCTCTCTTCATCCCCATCAAGCCCCTGCCTGCACCGTGGTTGGAGGACAAGGGCCAATCATGGAGCTGGGAGCACTCAGGCGTGCACTGCACTCGATGGCCTGGTGCTCAGCCATTCTTTGGTCTAACAGGCCATTGAGCGCTCGGCGAGGAGGGGCTCATTAACACTGGGCGCTCGTTAGAGAAGGGACGGCCGTCGCTGTGCCACACGCTGGACAGGAGAGGCCTGTGCCCACATAATCGGACCAGTCTCCCTCTAATTATCCGAGCAGACCTAGATTGTGCCAGTCTGCGACTTGTCACATTGCTGCAGAGTGTGCGTCCGGTCGCTGACACCCCTCCCCAAACCTCCACACGGACTCAAAACCAGAGCAGTTTTATCCGTTACTGTGGCGGGGTGTCCCCGTTTGCCCACGCATTGTTTGGCTACTGTGAACAACCACAATGGACTCAGAACATTTTACCATCACGTCTCCTGTAAACACGACGTCGCACAGGACAAACCCGCCAAAAAATGCCGCCAAAGTTTTTCCTATTTTTGGAGCAATTACATGACCACAATTATTTGTATTCACAACAATCCCGTTTGTCCTTAAAGGCCAGCTGCTCTCTTCTTTTACACTTCATGACTTAGTCAATAAAAGAATTAGTGCAGCGTGCTATGGAGGCTCATGGAGCCACTTTGTGTCTGTATTATGAAATCAGAACAGGTTTGCAATCAAATAGCAAAACTATACAAACTGGAAATGTGTAAATAAACTTAACCCTAATCTGGTTTCCTCTGCAAAAAGTTGATCATATTTCTTCTTTTTTTTTTCAGTTATTGCAAAAAATAAGCTCTGTTGGAAAAACATATTTCAGACACTATTCGGTTTGGTTAGATGTAGGAATTTTCCAAATTTTAAAATAATATGTTGTTTTTATCTGTTTCAAAACATTAGGGAGTTTTTTTATGTGTCTCTTTTTAACTCTGTAAAGCCTGAACCATGAAATAACTGTCATCCATCCATCCATTCTCTAAACCTTATCAGAATCGGGGGGGGGGGGGGGGGGGGTTTGGAGTCCATCCCAGCTACCACAGGGCGAGAGGTGGGGTACACTCTGGACAGGTCGCCAGTCTGACGCTGGGCTGAAATAATGCCAAAATAAACCTCATGTATCAGATATTATACACTCGATGTTAAACAGTTAAACATGTGTCTCTGAAAACCATGAAACCTTTACATGTGAGTTTGGGCTGCAGAAATACAAATGACTTGACAAACAAATAAATAAATGCATTTAAACAATAAATTTAAAAAATGAAAATAAGGTTATAAATAGCTCTAAAAAAAAAAGCAGATGTTCTATGAACTAAATGATGTGCATCCACACGTTGTATAAGTGTGTGTCATACAGTTTGGTAGCTTGTATTGTGTATGGGATTATTTAGGGTCTTTTTTATGTTTTTAATCTTTAGGCCAGTAAACTACTTGTGTTTTTTCCCCTCTTATTTAAAAAGAATAATAAACAATTCTATACACACAAACAGCGCACGTTAGGCATTGAACATTACAAACATTTCTGGGATTGTTACTTTTGAGCTCATGGGTGTAAATCTTGTTTTAATGATCTGCAGTGTTGTAACCGGTGCTGGGTGTAACACATTCCAAACTAACATGTTACTGTAATCACATTACATTTGTCAGTAGTAATGTAGCTAAATTGTACTAACTTCATTAATTACATTACAGTTAATTGTGTTGTTACTCGTGTTACATTTACTCAACACTGAGTGTTCGCCAGCTCCTGTTCTCTGGAACCGGCTAGAATCACTGTGGCTCTTTGGGCTCGTTTCCAGCTTTGCATTGGATCTTGTGTGTCCTCATTAGGATAGGGATTTATGTCAGTATGTGGGACTGTAGCCTCAGGTTTATGTTGTTAGCTGGTAATTGTGTAGCAATGTATTTCAGGTCATGTTATAGAATAATGCCAAAGTAATGCAACAATTACTTTTTCCGGTGAGTAATTAAGTAACGTACTGCACTACTTTTAAGACAAGTAACGTTTAAGAAATCACATTTTAATTGTGAATTTATCTGACTGGCAGTAAAGCCTTATTTCAAAGCAGCTCTCAGATCCGTTGTGATTTCACTTTATAGCTTTATAAAGATATAAACGTAGCTCCTCTCTTTCGGGAGTTTCCCAAAGCCTGAAAAATACCCTGATTACATCATCGGGGTAATCTCACTTTGGACTTGGAAACATGAGTTTAAAAGTGAAGATATTCTGGATGTGACTTCTCTACAGGTAGAATTAAACCTTGAAAAGTTTTCAGCTCATGTTCTTATTTTTGCTTTTTCCTTTCAGCGAGTTTATGCGATCGCTAATCAGCAGCATGGACTTCCGATCCTTGGAAGTGAGACTCTTCAAAGCTAAGGTGCAGTGAAAGCTTCCTTTGCCTCATGTTTACACTCTGGAGTTTGTTTTCATGATGTGCCCTCAATGCAACATCAGATTAACTCACACATTAGTCACATTTATTCCACACAAGCCGTCCCCGCCTCTTTTCATGGCCTCGCTGGTATAATTATAATGAAATAAATGCTGGCAAACACTTTGAAGAGTAATTCCAAGGCATCCTTTATACAGCAAGCTTTTTTTATGAGAGGCACTCACCCCTCATGCATAGAAATGAGGGAAGCAAGTCAGGGAGAGAAAGAGAGGGGTGCCTTTCCCTTTTCATAGATTAGCACAGCCTTAATCTCATTAAAGTGCCCAGCAGTGAACATGCCGTCCACTCCGCCCAGCCCTGTAATCAGCCTGAGACACACGGCTCATCTTAGATGGACCAGGATGGATCTACCAGCTGGCCCAGTACTCAGTCACAGAAGGAAGTACTGAGCAATAGAAAGGCAGGAGGAACATGAAAGCCTGCAGCCATGGGTTTGGAAACTGAGCCCCTGGCCAGGTAGGGGAGGCTTCGTAATTACAGAGCTGTTAGGGATAGGGTTGTTAACTGGAGAAGTTGGGGGGGGGCAGCAGCAATGGGTGTTTGCCAGAGGGATTATAACCCTCCCACCCCTACTCCCCCTCCGCGTCTGACAATTAGTACCTTGACTGCATTAACTGTGCAAACAGGTGCACTCAAAAAAGACTAGAAACAGCCTGTGGTAATCTGAGGCTTCCCTAAAGAGCACACACACAATAACAACACACAAGTGTACTCTGTAAAACAGCAGAAATTTACTTGGGCATTCTGCGAAGCTCTGCCAGAACCCAAATAGCCAGCGAGAGAAGAGCCACTGAGCCAGACTGGCTGTAGTTAAACCTTTACTCAAAAAGCCATCTCTAGACCCAGCAGTCTTAGCTAATTATAGGCCAATCTCCAACCTTCCTTTCATATCAAAAATCCTTGAAAGAGTAGTTGTCAAACAGCTAACAGATCATCTGCAGAGGAATGGTTTATTTGAAGAGTTTCAGTCAGGTTTCAGAGTTCATCACAGCACAGAAACAGCTTTAGTGAAGGTTACAAATGATCTTCTTATGGCCTCGGACAGTGGACTCATCTCTGTGCTTGTCCTGCTAGACCTTAGTGCAGCATTCGATACTGTCGACCATAATATCCTATTAGAACGATTAGAACATGCTGTAGGTATTACAGGTACTACGCTGCAGTGGTTTGTATCATATCTATCTAATAGACTCCAATTTGTGCATGTAAATGGAGAGTCCTCTTCACACACTGAGGTTAATTATGGAGTTCCACAGGGTTCAGTGCTAGGACCAATTCTGTTTACATTATACATGCTTCCCTTAGGCAGCATCATTAGAAGACATAGCATACATTTTCACTGCTATGCAGATGACACCCAGCTCTATCTGTCCATGAAGCCAGATAACACACACCAATTAGTTAAACTGCAGGAATGTCTTAAAGACATAAAGACCTGGGTGGCCGCTAACTTTCTGCTTCTTAATTCAGATAAAACTGAGGTTATTGTACTCGGCCCTGAAAAGCCTAGAAATATGGTATCTAACCAGATTCTTACTCTGGATGGCATTGCCTTGGCCTCCAGTAACGCTGTGAGGAACCTTGGAGTCATTTTTGACCAGGACATGTCCTTCAACGCACATATTAAACAAATATGTAAGACTGCTTTCTTCCATTTGCGCAACATCTCTAAAGTTAGAAATATCCTGTCTCAGAGTGATGCTGAGAAACTAGTTCATGCATTTATTACTTCCAGGCTGGACTATTGTAATTCATTATTATCAGGATGTCCAAAAAACTCACTGAAAAGCCTTCAGCTAATCCAAAATGATGCAGCAAGAGTACTGACAGGGACTAGAAAGAGAGAGCATATTTCTCCTGTTTTGGCTTCCCTTCATTGGTTCCCTGTTAAATCCAGAATTGAATTCAAAATCCTGCTCCTCACATACAAGGTCTTAAATAATCAGGCCCCATCTTATCTCAATGACCTTGTAGTACCATATCACCCTATTAGAGTACTTCGCTCTTGTTCTGCAGGCCTACTTGTTGTTCCTAGAGTATTTAAAAGTAGAATGGGAGGGAGAGCCTTCAGTTTTCAGGCCCCTCTTCTGTGGAACCAGCTTCCAGTTTGGATTCGGGAGACAGACACTATCTCTACTTTTAAGATTAAGCTTAAAACTTTCCTTTTTGCTAAAGCATATAGTTAGGGCTGGAGCAGGTGACCCTGAATCCTCCCTTAGTTATGCTGCAATAGACGTAGGCTGCCGGGGGATTCCCATGATGCATTGAGTTTTTCCTTTCCAGTCACCTTTCTCACTCACTATGTATTAACAGACCTCTCTGCATTGAATCATATCTGTTATTAACCTCTGTCTCTCTTCCACAGCATGTCTTTTAACCTGTCTTCCTTCTCTCACCCCAAACGGTCGCAGCAGATGGCCGCCCCTCCCTGAGCCTGGTTCTGCCGGAGGTTTCTTCCTGTTAAAAGGGAGTTTTTCCTTCCCACTGTCACCAAAGTGCTTGCTTATAGGGGGTCATATGATTGTTGGGTTTTTCTCTGTACCTATGAAGCGCCTTGAGGCGACTTTTGTTGTGATTTGGCGCTATCTATCCATCCATCCATCCATTCGCTTCCGCTTATCCTTTTCAGGGTCGCGGGGGGCGCTGGAGCCTATCCCAGCTGTCATAGGGCGAAAGGCGGGGTACACCCTGGACAGGTCACCAGTCTGTCGCAGGGCTAACACACAGGGACAGACAACCATTCACACTCACATTCACTCGCACATTCACACCTAGTGACAATTTGGATTAATCAATTAACCTATCCCCACAAGCTGCATGTCTTTGGACGGTGGGAGGAAGCCGGAGTACCCGGAGAGAACCCACGCAAACACGGGGAGAACATGCAAACTCCACACAGAAAGACCCTGGCCTGATGGTGGAATTGAACTCAGGACCTTCTTGCTGTGCGGCAACAGTGCTAACCACCGTGCCACCGTGCTGCCCATATAAATAAAATTGAATTGAATTGAATTGAATTGAAGTGGTTCAAAGAGCAAGACCAGAGCCAGTTTTCCATGTTTGAGGTCATGTCAAAAACTATGATTGTTATTAACTCCTGCAGCAACTTTTCCTGTTCCTCCTGGAGGACCAGCAGGGCGATGCGGGTGCTCAGAAGGGCTTCATCAGCGCAGAGCAGCTGCTGCTGGAGCTGAAGGCCGGGGGCATCCACCTGGATCAGGAGGTGGCCGTCAGACTGGAGCTGCAGCACATTCCTCCTCTGGACCTGCTGGACTTCTTGGCCTACCTGCCCCTCTTCATGCTCATTCACAAGTCGGTGATTTCCAACCCTTTTGATGACTCCAGCAACCTTTGACCTCAGCACTCTGTGGATGACATCTCAGCTGAGCCACGTCTGCTTGTATGAAAAGACGACATGTGACAAACAGAAAAATGATTTTAAAAAGGACATTTGTAGTGGAGATACAAAGTATTTCTTTTAAATTATGCAACTTTGTTACATTTCACTTCTAGCTTTAACCTTTAAATTTGCTGGTAACAACCAGCAAGACTGAGTTTAGAGTGGAAGAAACCATTATACCTTGCTATCTCCGCTGCACCTGAAACTTATTTCTTTCATTTTAAATTGCTCTAAATTAGACATTCAGCATTAGTTTGGGTTTCATAAAATGTATATATATAAATAAGCACTAATATTTATGCAATTAGATATTTAGATCTTAAAGACGAACTCGCTGAAAGAATGCTTTCACATTCTAATGATAAAAACTATGAATACAGGATTTTTAATAATTTAACAGACTATCAGAGACAAGTGTTTGTTGTTGGACATTAAAAAAATAACAGAAGCCTTGGTGATAAAAGCCGCCAGAACAGAAATTACACTGGATGTTTATGACACACTGATAAAAGATAAGTCGATCATTAGACTGACGATCCCTTAGGGACTTCTGTGGGGTGATGTTCAAACAATCTCTCTCCTCGACAGCTGTGTAAACACTTATTTCCATATGAATACTTTGAATATAAACAAGAGTCAAGATTTTGGAAGCCAAAATGTTTTTGACTTTTTATAGTTCAATTAATGAATAAACCATGGAAATACAGTTGTGAAACCATCAGTTATCTTCTGTCAAGGAGTCAGATTTTTATTGTCTCCTTTATTTTTTTCTGCATTAATAATGTAAACGCTCTGCAGCATGTGTGTGTGTGTGTTTATATCCACGTTACATTTTACACTTTGTTTGCACTGCGCTCCCTTTAGCAGTCATTTCAATTCCCTGAAAATAGAAATGAATTTACTCTGCACTTCCCACTCCATCTCTCATCTGTACGAGTAGCTGAATTTTATTGGCATCGCACAGTCTCAGGTGGTCACATTGCTGCTGGTCTCTTCCTGTGCGCATGTCCTTTACGTCACACGTGTGCTGAGTATGTTCTGTTTCCAGCCTCTGTCGTTTCTCTGAGGCATGTGGATCACGTCACAGAGCAGTAAAGTGCTGTCTGTGGTCCTGAAATCTTCTGTGGCTGCTGTAGTTTCAGAGTCTGACGCTCTGATTCATGTAACAAGTGTTCATTGTTGTGGAGTTTATTAAAAAAAAAAAAGACACAAAAACATTTGAGAAAAATGCAGCAGCGCAGCAGAGCTATTGGCTACCGTCCAGTTCAGTCCAACTTAATCAACACTGATGAATGATGTTCGCTAAGATACTCAACTGATGTGGTTTGAGCCTTTGTTTTGCCTAAGCTTTGCCAATTAGATATGGCCGCGCTCTCCTGCCGCTTGTGCACGCTTGACAGACTGCCGCTGAGGGAAACATAATGAGCTGTGACAGGCAGCAAACCTTTGTAAGCTCTATGTCACCAGAGAAAACAGTCAAAACTGCTTTTATTGTGACTCTTTAGATGCATGTTTTGAACTCCATCTAGTTTGAAAATGTGGCTGCAGGTGAGCTTAGGGTCTTCTTACCAGAGACTACAGGAGGAAAGTAGCTTTGTATTATGTACTGTCCATTGTTCCTGCTAAATAAATACAGCTAAATGATAAAAAAGTAAACATTAACTTTCAGCATCCTCCCCTTCACTCCAATAAACACTTTCCTGTGGACTTCCTGGGCTCAGTCACTTGTTTTGTCTTACTTAAAACAACTTGATTTTCATTTTGTAATTTTGGTCCTCCTCAGATTCCAGAAGGTTGTTAGTATAGTTCATCATGTGACTGGGTCATTAGTCAGTGAGCTCAGATCCATATAGATTGGTTTTAAAACACTCAACAAGTCCATAAGCCTAAATGCATCTTTTATATAGAATCTATAAGGTTAAATGCATCTTTTATTTACAGTCTATAATAATAAACATGTATTTTGTGTACACTCTCTGGGCTTGCCCTACTTGCCATAAGTTGTCGTTTTATATTTTTAAAACAATCCAAAACATTGATTTTATCTTTAGAGAAACAAAGTTCCTCACTCCATAGGTTCCTTGAGTCATAAAGTACCACTGTGTGGCTTTCCCCCCACTGCTGAGCCCCATGACAAAGTCTGGGGACCTCTCACTGTTGGTTGTGTGTTGGAGGTCTTTTTTATTTATTTGTTTTATGTTTTATTTTAATCCAGTCATCATAATTGTTTACTTGTTAAACTGTGATGGTGCTTGGCTGGAGGCTGCCGTGCCTCTTACTTCACTTTTTTAGACACTGAATTAAAGTTAAATTTGAAAACTTAAAAAAAAAAATCACATCTCATTTTTATTGAAGTTCAAGATGCCTTTCAAAATAAAAGGTCTTGAAGTAAATTGAAAGAGGTGAGGAAATTAGAGATGTATTTGCACATACAAGAGTGGGATCAAACCTTTCTCGTGTGCTATTCTGATGGAAAAGTTTTATTCGGGTTTAAAGTTATTCCAAGCTGGCAGAAAATTTTACTCACATCAGAAAATATATACAGAATTTAGAGGTATCATCTGTTTGATCTGAAGTGTTGCAGGTCCTGTGCTTCTAATAAATAGATTAAGTGAATAGATATTATAATTGTTTATTAATTATTGTACAAACAATGAAGTGTCTGCAAGTTAATGCTAAACTCAGACAGTTTTCTAATAACTTGTGTTTTTGAATGAGCCAGGAGGACCCTCTGCCTCTCTCTCAGGCCCTCTGGTGGTCCACGAACTCTCCTTTGTGCGCTCATATTTACAATAAACACGAGTTTTTCCAAAGAATTTCACTAAAACGTGTCTTATTTATGTATTTAACGCCATTTCTGCATAAACACCCACATTAACACCAACATGTTGAACCCCACACTCTGACGGATGTTTTTCCCCTCCCAGGTGGTGGTTGTGTGTTCAGCGGCATGCTGCTGTCAGGAGGCACACGCCATCAGCCAATTCAGCTCCGTGTCTCCACTCGACCACCATTCAGACCCCATTCACTCATTAAACCAGACACGCGTCCGGCTGCAGCCTCCGCCCTACCTGTCAAACTCAGTTGTGCAGAAACCTCAGAGCTCTAGTTCACAATCTCACGTCATGCCCTCCATCTGCAAATTTTAAAGCCTCCTGTTTACTTGAATTATATTTCTCGGTGTGAGTTGAATTGGGGGAAATAGTGTCATTGTAATCCTACAACTTGAGCGATCCACCTTCCAGCCGCTTCGTGCGCACAGACGCTAAGGAAGACTAGCTTGAAAAGCTCACTCGAGGGTTCATTAACTGCAGAGGTGTGTTCATTTTAAGGTCATGTTGTTAAGAGAAATATCACAGCAGTATTTTTATTTTTCACGACATCAATGTGGTGGAGGAGGTGTATGTGTGTTTTTAAAATGGAGACAAAGTGGAGTTTTACGCATGTTTTGCGAGTGTGAAAAAATGCGTCTGTTGGGTTGAAGGTGCTGGCTGGTATTACCAAGGAGAAAGAGATAGCGGTGTGAGAGTTCTCTAGTAAAAGACCTGCGGCTACAGAATTAGTTGAGCCACTCTGCGCTCAGCTTCAAACAAGAAAAGAGAACATGCATCGTGCGTAAAACGTGCGTTCTTCCCCTTTTATCTCCACGTATTCCATCTACTCATGTTGGTTTTAATGGCCACACAAGGAAAACTGTACCCAGTCGTCGTCCCCCCCCCCCCCCCCCCCCCCCCCCCCGACACACACACACCACCACACACACACACTTTAAAATTAAGACATGAACAGTAATTCAGTAGCATCTCGTTTTATTTTTAGACTAGAGTGTAGAAAATATGGTTATAAGACTTCTTATCTTCCGCTTATGTGGAGAGGATATAGAGCTGGCAGTATAAAGAGACAATGCGTGGCTATTGCACTCTGTTTGGACAATAGCTGCATAAGTTTTTGATCATTGTGACATGACATAATGCAATAACGTGGTTCTGCTATTAAATAAGACACATCGGTGCTATAGGATAAAACATCGGAGTATCAAACTCCCTCTGGAACCTCGTGAACACAACAGCCAGAGAATAATAGACTACACGTCTACATAGGCAGGAGGTATAGAAGCGACTTCGCAAATATATAGACAAAATATATACAAAAGGATGTGTACAAAACATCTATAAATCTCTTACATACAAAAATATCTTAATATATCTTAAAAAAAGAGCGTTTGATATAGAATTTTATAGAATAAATCCGTGACTTGGAAGCATTTTTCTGAAGTCAGCGTCTGAGAGAGAGTTGGTGCTACTGTGATGGGGTTGGCATAGAAGAGTTTTTAATGTGCTGAGAGCGTGAATCGCTTTAGGGTCATTTTCTTTTGTTTTTGTTTTGTTTTTGTTTTTGTTTTTTTATCAAGGGGACACACAGAAAGTTTGGATTCCCACGCTGCATGTGGGGGACCCGTCTTCCTTTAATCCTTTGGCGCTGATCTCCGGCCTGATGTTCAGTTAAGGCTCCGGGACCCTGCTGAGACTGTCAGGTGGACCGGGGAGGACCATCTTGTTCTTCTCCTCCTCGGGACCATCCCAAGCCCAGGAGAGCAATAAAGTGAGCTGATCCATATTTCTGCGAGGAGGAGGAGAAACGGGAAGTTAGGTTTGTCGGGAGTTAAATGACGATGGTGCCTGGAACGAGCGCGGTGACGTGTGCGCTTACCTCGCACGGATGCTCTTCAGAACCAGTTTGTGAAGTCCAGCAGCTCCTGCTCCTCCGGACTTAGGGGGTCATAGGAGCCCTCGTCGGATGAGTAGGAGGACACGGGGGAGCCTGCCATGGAGTTCATGTCCGCGGAGTATCCCTGCGACATGCCGGGCGACAGCACGCCCGCCTGGAACGCCGCGCTCACGGCGTCGTGCTCGTCCAGCAGCTGCTGCAGCGCGCGGATGTACTCCACGGCGGAGCGCAGTGTCTCCACTTTGCTCATCTTCTTGTTGGCGGCGCCGTTTGGCACGTGCTCCCGCAGCGTGGCGAAGCCGTTGTTGACCAGCTTCACGCGGTTGCGCTCGCGCTCGTTCCTGCGCGCCACCGCGTGCGGCTGCTGCTGTGGCAGGCTGTAGCCGAAACCCGCGAAGTTCAACCGCCGCTTGCAGCGCAGCAGCTCCGGGGAGGAGGAGCGCGGACGCTTCGGTTGCTTGCTCGCGGACTTCCCGCTGCCGCTCGCGCTCAGCTGGACGCTCTGCGCGGAGAAGAAGCACGCGGGCGGCATCAGCTGCTGCTGCTGACTCGCGTTAATTTCCATTTTGGTCGTGAGGTCCCTACCCGCGTGTGGGGAAAAAAACAGAAGTTTTAAAGAATCGCAGAGATTCCGGGAGCGCGTCCCGCTCGTGCCGTTCACGTGCTGTGGCCGCTGGTCGCGCACTTGCTCCAATGTGGAGGGGGGGGGGTGCTACTATTGGAGGGCAGTCGCAGCTCCGCTGATGCTGCCTCGCGCTCCTCAAAGCTGCTCTGAGCTCTCGGAGAAAGACGCCACTGCTTTTCAACACGGGTGGCTGAGGGGCTGGCCACGCCCTCCGGTCGCGTGGATACACCTTGGGCTCCTGCCCCGGTACCGGTGCGCCGCGCGCCTGACGCGTGCCACTTGAAGCACTAAACAAACAGTGAGAGGAGAGGGGTTTTTTACGAGAAGGTGAAACAGACTCATAGAAGTCCACACCGAACTCAGTCTGATGCATTTCCAGGTGGACAGTCACGCGTTTTGTTTTGGGTTTGTTTTTTGTTTTTGTTTTTTACAGGTCAGCTAAAATACAGAGGAGCGAGAGAAAACACAAACTGTGCATAAAATCTATTCACAAAGTGAAGTGTGCGACGTTCTCTCTGCCCGATCCTGATTCTGGTCCCTGTCTGTGCCATTTCTTTACACACAGCCGCTCGTTTGCGGGACTTTGTAAAATTTTCCACTTTGCGCGCCTCATCGGCCGCACAAGCGGAACGAGGAGGCGCAAATCCTCGGTCTGTGCGCGTAACTGGACTCTCTATGCGGGACTGAGAGGTGCATAACAAGAAAACACGCACAAACTCCAACACGCTCTCTCGCGTCTTTGCGCATGCACGCACAACTTTGCGCACTAAACAGAATTAGGATTGTTTTGGGGTTCAGTTTTTGCGGGTGAACTTCTTGCGTGTGTGTGCGCGCACTCTTTTCTCTTCCCCCTTATTCTGGGCACCCGTGCATGCGCGCCTTTAGAGGGGATTGCCATAAATAGTTCAAATTTTCTGTGGCATTCACATTCAGGCACACACACACAGATACACGCACACACACACACACACACACACCACCTCCACTTTCTCCTTCAAAGCCCAGCCGGAGAGTTTAGAAAAGAGGCGTGGGTCCTATTCAGCGTCCCCCCTGCGCCCCTCCGCCCTGCCTGATCTTTCTGAAACATATATCCACGCTGTTAGCGGGCTTCCACAGTCCAATTATCGTTTTGTGAGGACTCTCTCTCTCTCTCTCTCTCCGCTGCTGCTCGTCGTCCAGAGGCTGGGAGGGCACTCACTTTACTCGAGGGGCCTTCCACTCAAAGCTGGGTGTAATAATTAATATGACATCTGTCTACCCGAGTTCCCTCTTTAACCACTTTCTGTATTTTTCCCTCTTTTCTTTGGTGTTGGTGTGTGTGCGGGGCGGGGGGGATGCGAGGGATTATCTCTCAGTTTGTTTTGTGGCAGGCTCAGTCACCCAGAAAGACCGATAAACACTTCATCTCTACAAAAATAAATGTAATTCATCATAGTATCATATCATTTATTGTTCTTTGTTTGTTTGTTTTTTTAAACTGAATTATAATTATGGCTGACAAAGTTAAAAATAACTCTTCTGCAGTGGAGCTTCTCTTCTCTTCTAGAATGTTTGGCTTCACACTGATTTAACTCCCTCACGCCTGCGTCGTTTATTGCTTTACAGGTAAAGTTGTAATTAACGGGCGCCCTCTAGAGGACAGCAGTGGACGTTATCACCGAGAAGTAAATCCTCCCATCCTGCCCTGTTTCAGATTGATAGATAGATAGATTCCACAAGAGAAATTCTTGTGTTAAATAAGCAACAATGTTAAAATAAAAAAAAACAAACAAACCCGAATTTAGTTAAAAGGACTGACACTGTGTAAGAGAGAAGTGCAAATTGCATTAATAAATAATATGTGGACTATGATCTAATAACATCTGCAAGTTTAAATAACTTTTTTTTTCTAATTTTAGCTTATGTTTGTTTAATAGCTAGTTTTCTTCACTTTGAGTGTTCGTTTTGGTGCTTTTCACGCTTTAATATGTTTTAATATCGTGTTTGTTTGCAAAATGTTTAAATTAATAAGATAACGATGAGATTTACTTTTTCACCAACTTGGGGAAGATTCAATAGATCACCAGGTGCATGGTCTGGGTACATAATGTAATTTTCTTTGCTGTTATGGGGGTCCAGCAAAGAAAGAACAGAGGCAAGAACGAAAATCAAACTATTTGAAAGTATGCACTTACGCTCATTGACCGCCAGGTGTCAGTATTTCACAGCGTACGTAAACTAGCTCAGTTTTAAAAGCTCTCTTTCTTCAAACATACACATGTGCGTACATGTTTTTACTACTACTAATAAAATATATATATGGAAACAGGAACACGTCCAGGCAGATCAGTGCTTTGGTTTGCGGATCACCTTTTATGTCTCTGCTACGATCCCGTAGATATTAGGTCACGTGGTTTTGTTTACTAGGAGGAGGCGGTGAGCGCGTGAATGAGGTAGCCAGAGCAGTATCGGTAAATCAGCGGCCGTAAAGGGAATACAAAGACTATCAGCTATGCGCTCTCTGAACTATGTGCACCGGGTTAGCTTAGACTTCACAGGGACTCTGTTTCCTCACGCCATCTGTCTGGGAGACGCAGACAACGATTCGGTACGGAAGCTAAGCTAACTTTTGTTTATTATTGTTATCGTTAATGTTTGTTTTGTCTTCTCGGACCTCTTGAATGCAGACTTTTAAATGTTTAAATTAAATTCTAAATATATTTAGTAATGTATTTATTTATGGTTTGATAACTAGACTTTTTGCAGTCTGTTCTTATTATAATAAGTCTTGAGTCACCGCTCATTTCTTTCTCCATCTTGCTTCCAAAGAGGAAGAAATTCTGGTACTTTTTTTCAAGTTCTCCTTGGTTGTTCGGACACTGGCTGCTTTTTAACTTATTTTCAGTTGAGTGCTGTTTGCTTCCTGATCTTTTTCATTTTTACCTGACTGAAAAAACAATTAAAAAGGCACCACACTAAAGGGATGAATCAGTGCTGTGTCTGCACATGACAACTTAGGGTTTCAGCCAGTGTCGTGTTAGAGAACTCACATTTTGATCCACTATTGCTGATGTGTGCCAAATTACCTGGAAAACATCTGATTGGCAGTGGCTCTGTTTATCAGCATGACAGTGATTCCAAACACAAACACATCTATTCCCCATTTTCCTAGCAAAATATAATGATGTTTTGTCTCACAATTAATGACTTTTTAGCTTCTCAGTTTAGAATTTGTCTTGATCAAGAAGAGTAAAAAAAAAAAATTTATGACCTGTGTTACCTGATTGTTCAACTGCTCCACTAACACGGCTGTCTCCCTTCTCTGCAGCTGAACGAGCTGGTCGTAGGAGACACCAACGGAAAGCTGCTTGTTTACAAGAACGATGACTCCAAACCTTGGATCACAAGGTCCTGCGTGGGCATGGTCAGTGCAGGTGCTAGAAAAATCCTTTTGTGTCATGTGATCTGTGGCTCATGTGGTGTGTTGTGCTTTCCCAGCT
This sequence comes from Aulonocara sp. 'chitande type north' Nkhata Bay, assembly GCF_057382095.1. Taxonomy (NCBI): domain Eukaryota; kingdom Metazoa; phylum Chordata; class Actinopteri; order Cichliformes; family Cichlidae; genus Aulonocara; species Aulonocara sp. 'chitande type north' Nkhata Bay. Next base: position 25,031,023 of record NC_141360.1, on the reverse strand, counting down.
GACCTGCGTTGCTGTTGGAGATGTGTGCAACAAAGGAAAGGTGAGAACAGAGAAGTCAGAAGCTGCATATTGTCTGAAGGTTTAGGATTTGATGTGACGGCGTGTTTTTATTTTTATTTTTTCTGTGTCAGAACTTCGTGGTTGCCGTGGGCGCAGAGGGCTGGTTTCACCTCTTTGACCTCACAGCTGCTGCCGCGAGCAAGGCAGACTCATCCAGCCAGCACGAGTTTCAGTCACCTGATGACCAGAAGCCCTTCCTCACCCAGCACATTCCCGCCAACACCAAAGTCATCCTCATCAGTGATATTGGTAAATTCTCGCTAAATTCTTCTGTGATAAATGTGGATTTTTGTGATTTTTGAGTGCAGCGTGTGCGTGTCTGCAGATGGAGATGGGCGCTGCGAGCTGGTGGTGGGATACACAGACCGAGTGGTGCGAGCCTTTCGCTGGGAGGAGCCGTCTGACAGCTCTGATGCAGGGCCTGGTCAGCTGATTCTGTTGAAGAAATGGCTTCTGGAGGGACAGGTGAGCTCAGGTGTTGTTTCTTACCAGCATGTGAAATCACTAAACTTGATTTGATGCGGGGGGGGGGGGGGGGTATTTTCTGGGCACACTCTGGACCCCTTTGTACAAACTGAGCATCATTTAAACCCCACGGTCTACCCGAGTGTTGTTCCAGACCACATCTATCCCTTGGATCACAGTGCACACATCTCCTCATGTACTCTGTACTTCACAGGCTGTCATCAGATCTCAGTACAATAGAGCACCTTTGGGATGTGGTGCAGAGGGAGATTTGCGTCATGGATGTGCAGCCAACAAATCTGCAGCGACTGTGTGATGTTATCATGTCAGTATGGACCAAAATCTCTGAGGAATGTTTCCAGGACCTTTTTAAATCTGTTCCACAAAGAATTAAAGCACTTCTGAACGCAAAAGAGGGTGCAGTCTAGTGCCAGTAAGGTGCACCTTATAAATAAACTACTTTATATTTTCTCAGCAAACTTTAATGAAAACTTTCACCACTAGGTGGCAGCATTTTACCAAATTATTTTAGCGTAGTCCACCCCAATGAGCGGTACCTCCGCCTGTGTAGACGTGACATTATTTCGTATTACCACTGTGAAAACGTTCAGTTCAGTTCAGTTCATTTTTATTTCAAACATTTCAAACATGTGCCTTCACAATCATTACAAACTATTATTCCATTAGACAGAAAACCCATAAAACCATGGCGAGCTGACCTTAGTAGGTACTGATGGAAAAGGGCGTTTGGGCACTCAAGGCCCTCCATAGATGAGACCTAGCTGAATAAATAATCAGGTATTGGCTGTTCTGCAGGTGGACAGTCTGTCAGTGAACCCGGGTCCAGAGGGGTTACCTGAGCTGATGGTGTCTCAGCCAGGCTGCGGCTACGCCATCCTGCTCTGCTCCTGGACGCAACAGGACTCCTCCGACTCTGGCGACGACACCCCCACCACGCCTGGGAGGTAGACGCCTCCTCCATTATAATGTGAGTGTCGGTTAGATTGATTGATGGCCTGGATTAATTTAGCGTGATTTCCCTCCTCACAGCGAGGGGCCCTCCAGAGACGTAGTTCTCCATCTGACCACCGGGCGGATACACAACAAGAACGTTTCCACTCACCTCATCGGCAGCATTAGCAAAGGTAGACGCTCTTACCAGCCGGCTCGTTTTACACTCGCACCTACGCTTGTTTACTGGGTCGCTGATGAGGTAAATAATGTGGGGACAGAGGGCGTCTGCAGGTAAACCCGGGCCCTGTCGCTCACCTGGAGACACTTTTAAACTGCAGCTGAGTCTCGTCTCAGTGGGTTTCTTTAGGTGTGTTGTAATTGTACAATTTCTTTAAGTCTCCTCTTCTCATCATCCTGCTGAGATGCAGAAACACAGATGATGCAAATGATTTCCTTTCATACTGCGATCGGTGTGACAGTAAAAACATATAAAAGTGCATTTGATATGGTTTTAAAAAAACTCACAAAAAAATGGCTGATTGCATATTAATAGAAGAATTCAGTTTTTTTGTGTGTGTGTGTTTTTTTTTTTTTTTTTTACAGGATCCAAGGAAGAGTCGTCAACGTGTGGACTGTTTGCTCTCTGTACTTTAGATGGTAGGATGGGAATTTTAAACACTTAAAATTCACATCTCTGTGGAGAAGTCTGTGCTTTTCTATCAACTAGAACAAGCTGGTTAAGCAGGAGAAAGAGTTTTTTAATTTGTTGGCTAAAATGCATATGACAGTGACAGTCTGTACACAACAGCAGTTTTTAGCCGTGTTGATTTATTTTTGACCATTTTTAAGGCCGACCTGTTTTCTGCCTCCCCGTGTCACAGGGACGCTGAAGCTAATGAACAGTTCGGAGCAGTTGTTGTGGTCGGTGCAGGTGGATCATCAGCTGTTTGCCCTGCAGAAGCTCGACGTCACAGTGAGTCTCTGCGACAGGCCGACACTCGTGGACGCTTTCAACTTTTAACAAAAATATAAACCTTTTGTTTGTTTTTGAAAAACAGATGTTTTGCTAACTCGTCTGTTTTTAATGTTCTTACGTGTGTTATTAGAAATTGTTGGAGCTGATGGGACTCATTTAACTAACATTTAACTTAAAATGCAGATAAAGCCGGCAGGAAGTCAGACGTAACAACAGCACAGAGAAGCCATTTAGTTTTCAAAATAAAACCCCCCGTGTAGGCTACACGTGACATTGCAGTCATGCAGCCGCTGTCGAGAAAGTCTCTCTGTTCTTCTCGGCACTCATGGGTATTTCAAGTTAGTCACTTTAGTTTATACTATACCAGTTTGATCTCCATTAAGCCACCACAGCAAGAACAATATCCGACCAAATTCAGATTTTTACCCTTTACCCTGCTCACTTAAAAACTTTTACCAGACAACTGTTTCTACTCGATTACATGCTGAATTAATTCAGAAATGTGCGTTTGCCTTTGTGTATGCGCTCAGCTACGCAGCAACCCTGTGTGCGTCTGTGTTTGTGTCTTCTTCCAGGGGGACGGCAGAGAGGAGGTGGTGGCGTGTGCTTGGGACGGTCAAACCTACATCATCGACCACAATCGGACCGTGGTGAGGTTCCAGTTCGACGAGAACGTCAACGCCTTCTGTGCAGGTGAGGGACGTCACACCACCTCCTCCTTGTTTTTGCTCCGCCGTCGTTTTTCTGTGACGGTCACAGACACTCGTCAAATTTTCGGCTAATGCGACGACGCGCCACTCGGACCTTTCCAACAGTAGATCTAAATCTGCAGCTTTGTCCAACTTATAATGCGACTTTCAGCTCACTGTTGAATGTGACACACTTAAAAACAAGCCGCTGGGGCGTTTTTGGCTTTCACGTTAACTCACTCAGCTCAGTATTGATGGTGAGCTTAAGGCAAAGAGAATAAATGATAAACAGACATGTGTATGCTCAGATCTGTGCTCTGTAAATCGTTTACACATTTTTGCAGGTAAATCCACCTGGAGTCTTCTAATCCTCTGGATTAGCGGAGTTGCTGAACATCCATAAATCTGTTGATTCTGCTTAATGTGTCTCTGAGCCTCTCGCAGCGGAGCTTTCAGCAGCTGAAGACACAGATATTTCCCTCAGGCTGTCCACACAGCTCCAGATTAATGCAGATGAAACCATTTTTCACTTGAGGTTCTGACTGTTTGAGGAGAAGGTGTTTGGAATATTTTCCACTGTTTTCCTCTCTCAGCAGGAAATGATCTGCTTTACACTTCTGGATTTGAGGTTAAGGTACCTAAATGTTTGACAACACCTCAGCTACAACTCCTCCCAGGCTCTAGCTTCAAAGTCCTTTTAGTTCATGGGCCACAAACATGTGCGTACTGGGCCAGAGATAACAAGCTAAAACTGTGAGCTCAGGTGAAGGACAGCTCTTTACCCCACACCCTTAATAATAACCAGAAAACTGAAGGTTCTCAAATTAAATGACTGAACCCTTTAGAAAATGACTGCATTGTCATCAGTATATCTCAGCTTTCCCACATGTTACATTACATTTTGCAGGTTAGTGGAAAATCATTTTTGTAGCTAAGTGACGAGGATATTTATTACACTAACAGTTCAAACAAGATGTGAAAATCCTCTGGACTTTTCATATATTTTCACTCCCGTGGCCTCACTGCAGTTTTCGTGCTCTCTACAACCTGATTTCTTACCTTAGTCCAGGCGTTTGTAACCTCAAACAAAGGTGGAATTTCAAACCTGCTCCACCAGATGGCAGCATAGAACTTTAGCCTCGCCTTGCTTTGAGCTTTTCCTCCTCTCCTCTCCTCTCTCTGTCTTTCTTATCTGTGCTGTCAGATCTCTCTGCAGTGTTTGGACAGTTAATCTGAGGCGCCTAGTGTGACATGTGTGGTTTTAAGTGGATTAAAGAAAGAGACAAAAGACGCCTGAGATCTCTGATTCCAGCCATTTTTGCTGCTTTCCACCTGCTGAGTTTAAATGAGGTGTTCAGGCCTCACTCCCCTCTGCTCTCAGCTCCTCAGACAGATCAGACTTGTTGTGTTGTGTGGAGGCTACAGTAGCCCGGCAGCGGAGGATTGCTGATTTGTTTATTTGTATTCACAAAGCACGGTCCCTCATATCACTGCCACCACCTGTTGAGTAAAAACTGTGTGTAAGATTCTCAGGTTTTCTCTGGTTGCAGGTCAGTACACATGTAAGGAGGGCAAAAACGGGCCCTGCCTCGTCTATGTCAGCTTCAACCACAAAATCTACATCTACTGGAAGGTGGAGCTGGAGCGCATGGAATCCACCAACCTGCTGCGAGTGCTGGAGGAAAAGCCCGGCTTTAAAAGCCACCTGAAGATGCTGGGAGTCGGTAAGTACGTCGGCAGCTCAGCGTTCGGAGTCAAGCACACACTTCCTCAGTTTGAGGGCGAATAAGAGCCCAACTGGGGCTCTGATCTGAATACTGATGAGGAGGAAGGAAGAAAATGACCCCACCATGACAGACTTTACAACTAACGAGGCCCTGCCAGCAAGTTCTTACTCTTCTTTAAAGAAACAGTTTGCAGCACAGTCTCTGCAAGAATTCCTATTGATCACCAAACAAATATAACTAGGATATTGTAAACTGGTTAGATGTAACGTTGGGTATTAATTGAGTGTTAATTCAAGTCTTGTGGCTTTTTCTACACGTCGCTGTAGTGTCAGTTTATGCTCTCCTCCTGCAGGCACACACTTTAGCTGCTTCTGGCTGTATTATAAAAACTGGTTGTTTATTACCCAGCCTTTCCCTTTGACTGCTCGCTTTACATGCAAATATAGCTGAAATTAAAGAACAGTTACCATCTACAGTGTATGTGGTTAAAATGAACTGCGTGTCGCTGCGATGTATGCATCTGAGTTTTTTTCTGCCCAGTGTTCTCCATTAGAGGCCTCAAGTTGGTGCAGAGTACACAGTCACGGTGCAACTGTAAATGTGGGGAGAAGTAAATGACTGTGGTCCTGCTTACGCTTCCAGTCGTCTTCCTTATCTGTTGTTTAATCGTTGCTGTCCATCTGCCATCTACAATTTCCAGTAGTTTGAAGGAAAAGAAGGTAAACTGTTCTCTAGGTGTCGATGGTTTTAGCTGCCTCACCCTGACCTCCTTGAAATGTCAGCAGCAGCTCTGAGGCGCTCCCCTGCTGCTTTTTCACCATAATAAGCTCCCTTTAGCCAAGCGCTGATTATGAGTTTGCCAGTTCTCCATCACAAAGAGGGGAAGGTTTCTAAATCAGCTGCTCCTACGTGGGCATTTTCAAATTTGTGACGGACGAGTTCAAACATCAGTTTGTAAAGTGTCAGCGATGTTTGCTGAGCGGTGCAAGGTAAGCGGCGCATACCTGACATCAAAGTAGAGATGAAGGTGGGAGGCTGACTGTGAAGTTAGGCGTTTATGTCCACAAAAAGTCATATTTATCCAGTGTGTAGTTCAGGACTAAATATAGCTGCTCACTGATGTATTAACTCACTTAATCTGCAGCTGTTTCCCAGAAGGTTCTGAAATTTAGGGGCAGATGTTCCCAACAATAGTGTCTGATAGTCACACACAGAATACCTCAGCACAGTGCCGTCTCTTAAAGATTCACTGGGATTTTAAAAAAATCCCTTTTACGATGTGGTGTGACCGTTTCCAGGACCTTTTCAATGATGCGCAACCAACAACAAAGTCGTCGGCCTACAGGGAACCAACATAAGTGATCTGAAGTAAATACAATGAGTGGATGCTTAAGACCTCTTTCAAATCTGATTTCTATTTCTTTCGCAATCGAGGCCTGGAGGGCAGTGCAACGCATTGGAGGGAAAGCTGAAATAGCATCTACTTTCACCCCAGTTAACAGCCTAGATTCAATATGAAGGGTATTTTTTCTTCTGGAGACAGATAACAGACTATGTAAACAACTGTATTAAAAATGTTGAGTACTCTGACATTTAAAAGCATGCTGTGTAAATTTTCAGTGGGTGTTGCGGGATTAGTGATCCTAAACTGGGACAGACCTGAGAGAGGGAATTGAGATCACAGAAAGTATGTGAGAGGACAATTGGAATAATGATTTGTACCAATTTAGAGCACTGCAGCTTAAAATCCTGCACTCAAATTCAATGCTATGACTTCACCTTCATATCCTATGTGTAAAAGAAATACTGGAAGCATTACACACTGGAAAATATTAAGGATCATTTTAAAAAGTGCAGAAGATCTTAGTCTCGTCTCCTTGTTCTCCCAAGTATTTACATCTATACTGGTATTCGATGGCAAATGCCAATCGGGCTCAATGGTGCCGGGCAGCGAGCACAGGGCCCACTGATTGTTTGCTCAGACATTCACACTTGTGGCCTCGTGGAGGTTATATTGTAGCTCTGGCAGTGCTCATCCTATTCTTTGTTGCACAAAGGAGCAGCTACCTGTCCTGCTGATGTGTTAAGGCCTTCTACGGCCCTGTAAAGACTGTTTAGACTCTTGAGACTGTGCTGTAACACTGACTCTAGCCAAATGCAAAACTACTTAACAAATGTAATACTTCTTGGAGAAGTCAGAAATGAATCAGGAATAAATAATAATCAACCACTTAAAACTAATTCTTCTGTTTAGGAAAACAAATGCAATTTAGCATCTTAATGTCTCAAAAAATAATAATGTGCTGGTTTGATTAGTAGGTTTATATTTGAAAGTCTGCCAAATAATAAACTAAAGGTTTAAAGCAAATATTCTTGAGTATAAACTAAAATATTTGCATTATGAATGTAAATTGCACGATGATTGATTATTACTTCCACAAAAAGGCTGAAATTTAGGGGGGGGGTTTTAGCCTTTTTCCCCTATGTAAGACTTCTTACGATTACCCAATAGAAGATGCAAGCTAACATCTTTTCCATTTGAGCTTGAAACAGTCGATATGATCTGCGCCTTTGTTTGTGTAAATTCCTGTTTAATCCCGGTGACATCAACAGGCTGTGAAAGGCTGCGAGCTGTGATTGGTCGATCTCCAATATGTCATCAGTCACGGCCATAATGTATGGCTTTCCTAATTGTGTAATCTGACATGGTGCCTATCAGACCGTGCCCGAATGCACCGTGAACGTTTGTGGAGTCATTTCCTGTGAAGTCATGTTAATCTGGTCACATGTCAGTTAGGGCTGCCACGATTAGTCGACTAGTCACGATTATGTCGACTATTAAAATCGTCGACGACTAATTTAATAGTCGACGCATCGTTTGAAGCTTTGTAAGATCACAAAGGACGCAGGAATGAGTAGTAGGATTTAAGGGTGTAATAACGGACTGAGACAGAAGATGGCAGCACTGCATGTACAAGGATGCCAGCTGCCGTTAAACCCCGAAGAAGAAGAAGCTGTGTCCCAGAATTCATAGCGCAGCTGTCAACAATGGCGGCAGCTAGTTAGTTTTAACTTTACTCTTATTATTCTTTCTGGGTCACAAAATAAACGTTTAACATATTTTCAGGCGAGAATGTAGCTGTGTAAACCTCAAATATCTGCTCAGTTTATCAAGACACCACATATTTTCAAAAGCTCTCCGACGTTTTCGGAGACGTCTGTTACCCACTAGCTCGTTAGCTAGGCGGGGGCAAGGCTAACTAGAGCCGTGAGAACACCGGACTCCCGGCAAGTCGTTTTCAAACCCACCACTGTCTTTCGCTACTCAGGTTAAACATGATATTTAAGTCACTTAGATAACTTAAAATGTTATTGTTTGGCTTTCTTTAGTATTTTATTTGTTCCTGAGTAAATCGGTTTGGCTAAGATTAAAGTTATAGTTTTTGCACAGCTAAATAAACTTCAAGCAGACAGCTGATCATCAGAAGTTTGAGACGCTGGATAATATACTCCGGTGTCCTGTTATATTTTAGAAAGCAAGGAGTTTATTAAACTTCACCGAAACAATCTGCAAATTTCATTAAAAATTAATAAACTACCATCTTGTCTTTATTTTTAGTTAGCACAAACACTTCAAGCTGTAAGCTAATGATAGTTATATAAGACCAGATGCTGCTGGTGCAATAAGCTGTACGCTGTACGTCCAATGGATGATGATCTGATTAGTCGACTAATCAAAAATAATCGGTGACTAGTCGACTATCAAAATAATCGTTTGTGGCAGCCCTAATGTCAGTACTCCGGTTTCAGCGGTAACCGTCACATTGTGTTTCGCCTCCACAGATGCTGATGATCCGGCCGCAGTGCGAGCCCTGGTGGCAGATGTTCTCTACAAGGATGCGCAAACGTAGCTCGGTGACATGCATCACCACGCTGCCTTCTCTGTTTTCCCCCTGACTGTAAATACTCTGTAAATAAACACTGACAGACCGTCTTCTGTGCTGCTGCTCTTGTTACTCGCGCTCCCCAACAGATAGATGTTGGGGTTTGGGTTTCTGATCGGCTCGCCACTGGCTGTTATCTCAGACCTGCACGCTGCCTCTGTCATTGGTATTCTGTCCGCCCAGGTTGCTTTTAACAAGGTGGGCAGAGGATGAGAGCAATGAGACATAATGCAGGGGAAATGCTGCACTGTTTAACCTGCTGTTTTCACCGGTAACTATGTGAATCTGGGAGCGAGGGGAGGGCGGGGGATTAGCAGAAGCTTTATGTGGCCGTCAGTCAGCGTTGACAAGCGGCTGAAAAGAGCTCCCCAATCAAACAGCAGTGCCTTCCTATTATTCATTCCCTGTAGTGTCTGAGAAAATTCTCCTATCCAGTGTATCATCTCAGACATGAAGCGCTTCTGATTATGCATAACACGATTACTTACATTTGACTAGCAGTGAGTTAGTAGTGTTGAAGTGATGATGGGAAGGACTGGGGGAATCTCCCACTGTTCCCAATGGGAGGATCCTATTACCACCTGTGTCGACTGCCTCTGTCTTTCCCATGCAATATTAATAAGATGAGCATGTGGCTCAGGTGTCCTGGTAGCCTCTTATCTCTCCTGCCCTTTAGAGACTTACAAAAAGAAGGCTTTCCTTTGAGGACCAAGTCCATGAACTTTTTCTTAGTCTTGTTTTGTTTGCATCCCATCTAAGAAAAATCCAGCAGTTATAATTTCTTCTTAATCCACTCTTAATCACGTGATTGTCTGCATTAGCTTCAGCTAAAGATAAAACTCCTTCAGTGGAAAAAGTTGATGAGGTGAAAGATATTTTACATTTTGAAATAAAATTTGAATTTTTTTTTATTTTTTTAAAAAAGGAAAAGAAATGATCACGCATATAAAGGAAAGTGCAAAACAGCCCAGTGGATCATTCTGGTGGCAAGTTTGGAGGCAATTATAGCAATGTGGGACACAGAAATGCATAATCTGTTCTCTAATTGTTTGTAGGATGATGTATTCTTTGTGGGCTTTACTAAGATTTTAGTCAATCCCAAAAATGCTGAAGGGAATTGAACTTATTATTTATTTATTTTTACATTTAAAAAAAATTGTCTGCAGAAGCAAGTCTCACTGCAGTAAAATTAATATTCTATACTTTAGTTGTTTTCCTCCTGTGGTCTGGAGACATAACAACTCTGGAGATGAGAGTGTGGTTGTCTGCTTCTCTGTCAGCCAAGTGACCAGTCCTCGGTGAATCCCACCTCTCCCGTTTAGCTGCAACCCTAAATGAGACGAGTGATCAAGAAGATGGATAATTTTGCCATCATTTCTTTGGGTAAGCACTAAGCCCAAAGAGGTTGACGATGGTAAACCATGGATATGACAGTTTACAGAGAGTTTGTTTGCTCTAATCTGGATTACTGGAAACAAACACCTCTTCTGCATCAGCGAACCAACAAATCAATGATAAAACCACTAATGCAGCAGCCTCACTTAGCGCCTGCCCCAGAGGAGCTGTTGGCTCACAGATGATGAGAATAAGGACTTCAACACGGACCAAACAATGCTAGCTCTTAAATGTAGCTTGATTGCTGTTGACCAGTTGTGTATATATCTATTGGCTCTACTAGAATGAGAGTCTTGAGTGCATGGGTTCCCAGATCTTTTCCAGCTAATTACTGATAAGGACTGCTATTTCCACATTGTGTGTGTGAGTTTGAAAGCAGAGCAGCAGACTCTTGCACAAATTTCCTAAATTCCAGGCTGAATAGACGAGAAATGTTTCAGGAAGTCAAAACGTGTCACTGGGTTGTTGGTGAACCTGAAAATGACCACAAAGCAATCAGTTTCATAAAATTGTAGTGATTATAGGCAAAATAACTATTAGCAATGTGAAGTGTGTGGTACTTATATCAGATGGTTATCTTAAAAAATCACAACCAAGACTATCCACAAGCAACAAAGTGATGCACGACAAGCAAATTGTTTTTGTGCTGCATCTCTATTTGATAGCTTAAAGGCAGAGGTGGGACCAAGTCATTGTTTTGCAAGTCTCAAGTAAGTCTCAAGTCTTTATCCTCAAGTCAAGTCTCAAGTAATGTCAGGCAAGTCAGAGTCGAGTCTCAAGTCACTGGTGTAAAAGTCCGAGTCAAGTCACAAGTCTGAAATTTTGAATTTCAAGTCCTTTCGAGTCTTTAAAAAAAAACGAAAAAAGAATGTTGCAGTTATGCTAAATGTAAATATTAGACCATGTAATTTTTAAATCTGTGTTTTTCTCAACACATGACAAAATAGTGAACTTGGAAAATATACACAAATTGTGAAATTGCACCTCTTTAAAATGCAGCTCAATTAAACCTAGCTCCAAGAATAATTTTCACCGACAGTTCTGAGATAAGCTGCATGTTATTCTTGGATGCGCTTGTAGGACCGGCTTTAAAATCGCATGACAAAAATATCATACATATTAAAAAAAACTGCATCACCAACGTAGCCTGGAAAACATTTGCTAGTTAGATGAAGTCAGCTATCTCATCGTAGCATATTTATATGCATATTTATAATCATACGGTTCTTGGAGTGAGTGCACACACTCATGAAGTTTAGTAACTTCAGGTCACTGCAACAAGCCCAGGTACAGTTTACCGACGGATGGGTGCAGGACCTTGAAATGCACCGTGTAGAACGAAAGACCATCGTACGTATCATAAGTTTACCAGTCTCACAAATCGTCGTCATAAATACACATTCGTTAACCGTTTATTAATATAACCTTTGAGCTCAACGGTAATTAATTAGTAGTGGAAATAATTTCTGGTACGCGTTACAGAAATGTAGCAGTGACAATAATACTGTATGCTGTAATCGTACTGGGCAATTAGTGATACAAAACAACTGTTTTATCCTGTGAATAAAAGTATGTTTTTGTCAATGTACCATAATAACAGAAGCGAAACACAATATTGTGTCAGGACAATTCACTATTTATGCACAATAAACAAAGGAGCATAGCGCGACAATTTCTGTTCAGCGTCAGACTTGCTTGTAACCTATATCACCAATTATGTTATGAAAATGACGCATTAACTACAACAGAAGACTGACCTTTGTGGAAATGCTTGGAGCAGACTAACATGTGAGCTGGAGTGTTCTGGGACGTTATATTTGGTCTTTGAATGGCTGCGATCCAGGCCATCCGTCGCCTCTTTGTTACTTCGGAAACATGGCTCGAACAATTTCTCTTCAACGACGTAATCCGATAACAACCGATTTCTTTACCCGTCGGCTTCCCGTGGCTGTCATGTGACCGGCTATTGCAGTTAATAATACAACAGCTTCTTGCCATTTTTTGTGTTTCTTTTTATCGCTGTATAACTGATTTCAATTAAAAGCCTGCGTGCGCTAGTACCTCTTGCCACGAGTTCCCAGAATCCTTTGTGGTTCTACCCCAGAATGACATCACATTTTCAATCTCAATATGCATGTTACATTTTATATTTGGAGTGAAATATCAAGTCTTTTCAAGTAAACCGGTTCAAGTCCAATTCAAGTCCCAGGTCATTGGTGTAAAAGTCTAAGTCAAGTCACAAGTCTTACAACATTTTTTCAAGTCAAGTCTAAAGTCATAAAATTAATGACTCGAGTCTGACTCGAGTCCAAGTCATGTGACTTGAGTCCACACCTCTGATAGAAGCCACTAGAAACAAATTATTCCACCCTAATTGATGACATTTATGGCATTTGTTTTCTGTGCTGACTGATATGCTGCTCAGTGCTTTGCTGCCTGCTTTTAAATCAGGTGTCACTCTGAACATAAACACAAGCTACATGTGATGTCTCTGATGTGTATCTGTTTCTACCCGTGCTGATGCTAGCATGACTAAAGCTAGCCAAGCAGCAGTAAATATGTGAAGTAAGGCAGAAGGATATACTCATCAAACAAACAGGATCATAAGAATATAAAACCACGAGCACTACAAATGTAACAGAAATATGTTGACATAAAATGGCATGTTATTTGAAATCTACACGAAACAATGACACAACTACTTCTTTTCAATTTTTTCAATTTATTTATTTTTTACCAATTGTCCAAATTAGTCTGTGATTGGCCTTAGTGTGACAGAAATCATATTTATATACAACTAAATATGACTCAGCAAACATGTTTTAAATGGATGATTCCTCACTTGATGACGAATGATCCATTTCCATATTTGCTGAGTCTTAAATTTGATGTCAGTGAACTTTTCAGTGGTTGGTGTTAAAAAAAAGCCCCCAAATCCCCTATGAGCAAGCACTTGGCGACAGTGGAGAGGAAAAACTCCCTCTTAATAGGGAGAAACCTCTGACAGAACCGGGCTCAGGAAGGGGTGGCCTTCTGTCTTGACCGAGAGGGGTTCAAATGTTCACTGACAATTTAGTTGTATATAAATATGATTTTTAGGACTTGATGTTGACACCAATTATGTGAAATTGGGGACGCGCACAGTTCCGCTTCTTCTTGTTCTTCTTCTTCCTTGGCGGAATCTCTGGCAGGCTCTTGACTTCAGTCTTGAGTTCAGCCACCTTGACATTGAGCATTTTCTGTTTGTCTTGTACACTTTGCAAAGATTCCTGTACAGAAAATGCAGCTGACTCTTCTTTTTCTATCTTCTGTTGTTCTGTGGTGTCTTTTTCTTTCTGAGGCTCCTGCAGAGACCTTGCAGTGGATGGCAGTGAGTCCTCTTTTTCCATCTTGTCCTGTTCTCCAGTCTCGTTTTCTTTCGGAAGCTCAAATTTGTGCATTTCATTTGCAGCAGTGGAATTTTGTTCTTTGTGCTGCTGTGGGATTTTAAGTGAGGAAGCTTTGGCCCCTTTCAGCTCTCGCTCCAGAGACTCTAGCTTCAAATCATGAAGGGCCTTGTTGGGGCAGAGCTGGGATTTCAGGTCACTGATTTCCAGGTTGAGTGTCTCCTGCTCCTGCCTATGTTTAACGGCCTGCTCTTCAAGCTGATTTTGAGCTGCTAGGAGCTGTTTCTGGAGCATCTCAATCTGCTCTTGCTGAATCCTACATTTGAGCTCAAATTCAGCCTCCTTAGAGGACTTCAGTCCTACAGAGTCAGTGTGTGAAGCCTCTGTGGTTGGAGTGGCAGACTCCACACACTGCTCTGTGGTAGGGTGGCTGATTTGGTCCTGCAGGGTAGCAATCACCTCATCCAATATGACCATAGCTTCATTGTCACTCACGAGAGTGTCTGTCTCACTGATGTCATAGGGCTTATTACTAGAAGCCTCTTCCAGCTGCTCTATGAGGCCTTTGATCGTTTCCTCGTGATTCTGCTCGTTCTCGTGAATTTCTTCACGAAGTTTGTTCACCTGAAGCTGGTGATAAGAGGCCCTCTTGTTTGCACCTACCATTTTACCGTAAAGGTCGTTCTGATGGTATTGGGAGGCTTCCAGTTGGTGTCTGAGAGCAGCAATCTCGTGCCAGGGATTAAACGGGGGTCTAAATGTGGGAATGGGTTGATATTCCCAAGTCCCTCCATTAGGCACAGGGTTAGCCGTGCTGTTTTGAGCTTCAAGAAGAGCCCGGGCATATGCCCGAGTAATTGCTCTTCTTGGTTCTTCAGCCACTCTTTTCTGTTTTTGCTTTTTTTGTTTCTTTGGTTTCACAACCGTTTCCTTTGGTGGTTGTGCCACAGGAGACTTTTTAGTATTTGGTTGTGCGGCTTTATCAACCTCAGGTTTTGGTGTGATGACCATTTCTATTTTTGCTTCTGCCATTGTAGATGCGTCAGCGTGTGCGTGTGCGTTTCTCTGCGTCCGCCTTGTCTTTGTTTTAACAACCAGGTTGCTTTGTGTTTCTGCCATCTGAGATCCACTAAAGTCGGTTGAACGTCTCCCCTATTTATAGGGTTTTCCAGTAGAATGTGCACTGTGACATCACAGGCTGTTCCTGTGATGCGCTGTTCCTTTGAAGTGCCATGATTGGAACAATTCAAAATAAAATGCCCACAAACCTAATGTAAAGGAAAGGCTTTTATTTTGTAGCACATACTGAATTAACACTATAAAAGCTACTCTACAGGAATTGCAGTAAAAAATAAAACAAAAGCAAAATATGTTTTTTAAATGGTTGTTAAAAAAACTAACCAAAGTAGAAGACAACTGTTTAGTGGAAAGTAGTCGACATTCTAGAGATTCTCAGGCATAATAACTTCTTTCATAATTTAAACAAGGACAGGTAGAAAACGTTCATATTTAGTGAAAGATATTTATTAACATTATCCAATGAGAGTTACTGAATGTCTGTAGGCAGTGAGATCTTGGTGGTTGATGAGGCGACAGAATGTCATCTATGTTTGGTTTTAAATTCAGTTTCAATGCTGAATCTAAGAAACAACAGACTGCAGAGGGAGACTTTAATAGAGGTTTACTAACTCTTACTATCATATACATTGTGGAAAAATCTGTCTTTATTTAGCATAATATATTTGTTATAAGCACTAAATATGTTTTATGATTAACTGATGAACACTAACGTACCAAGCTGAAAATTCAGCTCACCAGTCAGCAGCTTATATTCACAAAAAACAGATAAATCTGCGATCCATGCAACTCTAACCAGCCAACAAAAACATGTGTTCATAATACAAAACAAGTTTACTTTGTGAAATGTTAAAAGGTACAAAAAATAAAACAATATGTTTTCAAGACTTTTTCACAAGTTCCTATATCTCACTGAAATGTTACTCTGTAGCTGATTTCTCGTATTTTAAGTGTGATGAGAAATTTTGACTAGAAACAAGACAAATATACTTGATAAGAGTTTGAGTTTTTGCAGTGTATATGCAGCTGATTGATTTGGTCTTTAACCAACATGGAATCATTTATGTTGGGCAGCTGTGGCTATGTGTATGTGGCATGAATAAGGCATGGCGGGACCACGGAGCGACGTTCAGAGCCAACTTTATTTGATTCACGTCACACCACACCACCACCAACCCCTGAGTCCCCGTGTTTTAACACGGCGGGCGTGATTGCGGATGCCGTGCAGGTGCGTCCGCACGGCCCCGCAGACCACGCCCCACCACATACCCCCATCGCCCGATTGCTCCCCGGCCTAGCGGGGCTGTCCCGCTCCTCTGCCTCCAACTCCGGCTGCACAGGCTGCCCTGGAGCAGGGACCTCCGTCTCCCCGCACAGCTGCTCCGCCACCGCCTCCGCCACTCCCGTTTGGAGCGGCTCCGCGCACTGCGCCTCCGCCCCCAGCAGGCACAGCCCCTCGCCCACCTCTGGGTGGAGCGACTCCTCTGCCTCCGGCAGGTGTAGACCCTCGCCCGCCTCGTCCTCGGCCTCCGATTGGAGCGGCTCCTCCACCGCTCCCGGCAGGAGCAGCCCTTCACCCGGCTGCTCCTCCTCCTCCGGCAGGCTCGGACCCCCGCGTGGCTCGTCCACCACCTCCGGCTGCCGAGGTGACCCACACGGCTCCTCCACCGCTTCACTGTCCTCGGGACACACTTGTGGGGGTGGCGCCCAGGCCCAGAGCAGCGCTGCCAGCTCTGCCATCTTCCCCAGGTGGCGTTCGCTCTCCTTCCGCAGCTCTTCCTGTTGGCGACGCACCTCCGCCGCCTGCTTCCGCTGGGTGGCCGCTATTTCGGCCACCCTCTCGGCCAGCTCTTTCCTTTCCTGGCTCTGGTAGGTACCCGCCATGCCGCCTCCTGGGTTTCGGCACCAATGTGGCATGAATAAGGCACGGCGGGACCACGGAGCGACGTTCAGAGCCAACTTTATTTGATTCACGTCACACCACACCACCACCAACCCCTAACACGGCGGGCGTGATTGCGGATGCCGTGCAGGTGCGTCCGCACGGCCCCGCAGACCACGCCCCACCACAGTGTACTAATCAGTGCTTCAGTCCACACGTCAAAGGGCAAGATACTGAACCTTCGATTGTCCCCAACGCATTTGGGTGTGAATGAAATGTATGACTATGACTTCTAGTTCAAAAAGGGCTATTTATGTATTTAAGTCCAGTTGTTGCTCATTCACTGTTACCTTGAACGAGTCATGCTATCACCACTCTGTGTAATAGATATTTCCTATATAAGCAAATATGTTTTACACTATTTACCTACTGAAATGAAATGACTGAATGTATCAAACATACATTTTGCTCTTACTTCACATTTTAATATTTTTAATGATAACATTATTAGGTTTTTAATGTCCCTTACTGCAGAATAAAGATTTCTTATGAAAGTTTGGTTTGGTTTTGTTTTTATCTTTAGCTCCATTCTAAGAAAATGACCAGTTTCAAGTGTCCTCAGTGTAGGACACATACAGGATGCCATGCTGAAATGTAAAGCACTTACAATAGAAGCCACCAGAAACAAATTATTCCAGCCTAATTGATGACATTTATGGCATTTGTTTTCTGTGCTGACTGATATGCTGCTCAGTGCTTTGCTGCCTGCTTTTAAATCAGATGTCACTCTGAACATAAACACAAGCTACATGTGATGTCTCTGATGTGTATCTGTTTCTACCCGTGCTGATGCTAGCATGACTAAAGCTAGCCAAGCAGCAGTAAATATGTGAAGTAAGGCAGAAGGA
This sequence comes from Aulonocara sp. 'chitande type north' Nkhata Bay, assembly GCF_057382095.1. Classification (NCBI taxonomy): domain Eukaryota; kingdom Metazoa; phylum Chordata; class Actinopteri; order Cichliformes; family Cichlidae; genus Aulonocara; species Aulonocara sp. 'chitande type north' Nkhata Bay. The sequence goes on along the minus strand of NC_141360.1, from coordinate 25,013,560 downwards.
TATACTCATCAAACAAACAGGATCATAAGAATATAAAACCACGAGCACTACAAATGTAACAGAAATATGTTGACATAAAATGGCATGTTATTTGAAATCTACACGAAACAATGACACAACTACTTCTTTTCAATTTTTTCAATTTATTTATTTTTTAGCAATTGTCCAAATTAGTCTGTGATTGGCCTTAGTGTGACAGAAATCATATTTATATACAACTAAATATGACTCAGCAAACATGTTTTAAATGGATGATTCCTCACTTGATGACGAATGATCCATTTCCATATTTGCTGAGTCTTAAATTTGATGTCAGTGAACTTTTCAGTGGTTGGTGTTAAAAAAAAAGCCCCCAAATCCCCTATGAGCAAGCACTTGGCGACAGTGGAGAGGAAAAACTCCCTCTTAATAGGGAGAAACCTCTGACAGAACCGGGCTCAGGAAGGGGTGGCCTTCTGTCTTGACCAAGAGGGGTTCAAATGTTCACTGACAATTTAGTTGTATATAAATATGATTTTTAGGACTTGATGTTGACACCAATTATGTGAAATTGGGGACGCGCACAGTTCCGCTTCTTCTTGTTCTTCTTCTTCCTTGGCGGAATCTCTGGCAGGCTCTTGACTTCAGTCTTGAGTTCAGCCACCTTGACATTGAGCATTTTCTGTTTGTCTTGTACACTTTGCAAAGATTCCTGTACAGAAAATGCAGCTGACTCTTCTTTTTCTATCTTCTGTTGTTCTGTGGTGTCTTTTTCTTTCTGAGGCTCCTGCAGAGACCTTGCAGTGGATGGCCGTGAGTCCTCTTTTTCCATCTTGTCCTGTTCTCCAGTCTCGTTTTCTTTCGGAAGCTCAAATTTGTGCATTTCATTTGCAGCAGTGGAATTTTGTTCTTTGTGCTGCTGTGGGATTTTAAGTGAGGAAGCTTTGGCCCCTTTCAGCTCTGGCTCCAGAGACTCTAGCTTCAAATCATGAAGGGCCTTGTTGGGGCAGAGCTGGGATTTCAGGTCACTGATTTCCAGGTTGAGTGTCTCCTGCTCCTGCCTATGTTTAACGGCCTGCTCTTCAAGCTGATTTTGAGCTGCTAGGAGCTGTTTCTGGAGCATCTCAATCTGCTCTTGCTGAATCCTACATTTGAGCTCAAATTCAGCCTCCTTAGAGGACTTCAGTCCTACAGAGTCAGTGTGTGAAGCCTCTGTGGTTGGAGTGGCAGACTCCACACACTGCTCTGTGGTAGGGTGGCTGATTTGGTCCTGCAGGGTAGCAATCACCTCATCCAATATGACCATAGCTTCATTGTCACTCACGAGAGTGTCTGTCTCACTGATGTCATAGGGCTTATTACTAGAAGCCTCTTCCAGCTGCTCTATGAGGCCTTTGATCGTTTCCTCGTGATTCTGCTCGTTCTCGTGAATTTCTTCACGAAGTTTGTTCACCTGAAGCTGGTGATAAGAGGCCCTCTTGTTTGCACCTACCATTTTACCGTAAAGGTCGTTCTGATGGTATTGGGAGGCTTCCAGTTGGTGTCTGAGAGCAGCAATCTCGTGCCAGGGATTAAACGGGGGTCTAAATGTGGGAATGGGTTGATATTCCCAAGTCCCTCCATTAGGCACAGGGTTAGCCGTGCTGTTTTGAGCTTCAAGAAGAGCCCGGGCATATGCCCGAGTAATTGCTCTTCTTGGTTCTTCAGCCACTCTTTTCTGTTTTTGCTTTTTTTGTTTCTTTGGTTTCACAACCGTTTCCTTTGGTGGTTGTGCCACAGGAGACTTTTTAGTATTTGGTTGTGCGGCTTTATCAACCTCAGGTTTTGGTGTGATGACCATTTCTATTTTTGCTTCTGCCATTGTAGATGCGTCAGCGTGTGCGTCTGCGTTTCTCTGCGTCCGCCTTGTCTTTGTTTTAACAACCAGGTTGCTTTGTGTTTCTGCCATCTGAGATCCACTAAAGTCGGTTGAACGTCTCCCCTATTTATAGGGTTTTCCAGTAGAATGTGCACTGTGACATCACAGGCTGTTCCTGTGATGCGCTGTTCCTTTGAAGTGCCATGATTGGAACAATTCAAAATAAAATGCCCACAAACCTAATGTAAAGGAAAGGCTTTTATTTTGTAGCACATACTGAATTAACACTATAAAAGCTACTCTACAGGAATTGCAGTAAAAAATAAAACAAAAGCAAAATATGTTTTTTAAATGGTTGTTAAAAAAACTAACCAAAGTAGAAGACAACTGTTTAGTGGAAAGTAGTCGACATTCTAGAGATTCTCAGGCATAATAACTTCTTTCATAATTTAAACAAGGACAGGTAGAAAACGTTCATATTTAGTGAAAGATATTTATTAACATTATCCAATGAGAGTTACTGAATGTCTGTAGGCAGTGAGATCTTGGTGGTTGATGAGGCGACAGAATGTCATCTATGTTTGGTTTTAAATTCAGTTTCAATGCTGAATCTAAGAAACAACAGACTGCAGAGGGAGACTTTAATAGAGGTTTACTAACTCTTACTATCATATACATTGTGGAAAAATCTGTCTTTATTTAGCATAATATATTTGTTATAAGCACTAAATATGTTTTATGATTAACTGATGAACACTAACGTACCAAGCTGAAAATTCAGCTCACCAGTCAGCAGCTTATATTCACAAAAAACAGATAAATCTGCGATCCATGCAACTCTAACCAGCCAACAAAAACATGTGTTCATAATACAAAACAAGTTTACTTTGTGAAATGTTAAAAGGTACAAAAAATAAAACAATATGTTTTCAAGACTTTTTCACAAGTTCCTATATCTCACTGAAATGTTACTCTGTAGCTGATTTCTCGTATTTTAAGTGTGATGAGAAATTTTGACTAGAAACAAGACAAATATACTTGATAAGAGTTTGAGTTTTTGCAGTGTATATGCAGCTGATTGATTTGGTCTTTAACCAACATGGAATCATTTATGTTGGGCAGCTGTGGCTATGTGTATGTGGCATGAATAAGGCACGGCGGGACCACGGAGCGACGTTCAGAGCCAACTTTATTTGATTCACGTCACACCACACCACCACCAACCCCTGAGTCCCCGTGTTTTAACACGGCGGGCGTGATTGCGGATGCCGTGCAGGTGCGTCCGCACGGCCCCGCAGACCACGCCCCACCACATACCCCCATCGCCCGATTGCTCCCCGGCCTAGCGGGGCTGTCCCGCTCCTCTGCCTCCAACTCCGGCTGCACAGGCTGCCCTGGAGCAGGGACCTCCGTCTCCCCGCACAGCTGCTCCGCCACCGCCTCCGCCACTCCCGTTTGGAGCGGCTCCGCGCACTGCGCCTCCGCCCCCAGCAGGCACAGCCCCTCGCCCACCTCTGGGTGGAGCGACTCCTCTGCCTCCGGCAGGTGTAGACCCTCGCCCGCCTCGTCCTCGGCCTCCGATTGGAGCGGCTCCTCCACCGCTCCCGGCAGGAGCAGCCCTTCACCCGGCTGCTCCTCCTCCTCCGGCAGGCTCGGACCCCCGCGTGGCTCGTCCACCACCTCCGGCTGCCGAGGTGACCCACACGGCTCCTCCACCGCTTCACTGTCCTCGGGACACACTTGTGGGGGTGGCGCCCAGGCCCAGAGCAGCGCTGCCAGCTCTGCCATCTTCCCCAGGTGGCGTTCGCTCTCCTTCCGCAGCTCTTCCTGTTGGCGACGCACCTCCGCCGCCTGCTTCCGCTGGGTGGCCGCTATTTCGGCCACCCTCTCGGCCAGCTCTTTCCTTTCCTGGCTCTGGTAGGTACCCGCCATGCCGCCTCCTGGGTTTCGGCACCAATGTGGCATGAATAAGGCACGGCGGGACCACGGAGCGACGTTCAGAGCCAACTTTATTTGATTCACGTCACACCACACCACCACCAACCCCTAACACGGCGGGCGTGATTGCGGATGCCGTGCAGGTGCGTCCGCACGGCCCCGCAGACCACGCCCCACCACAGTGTACTAATCAGTGCTTCAGTCCACACGTCAAAGGGCAAGATACTGAACCTTCGATTGTCCCCAACGCATTTGGGTGTGAATGAAATGTATGACTATGACTTCTAGTTCAAAAAGGGCTATTTATGTATTTAAGTCCAGTTGTTGCTCATTCACTGTTACCTTGAACGAGTCATGCTATCACCACTCTGTGTAATAGATATTTCCTATATAAGCAAATATGTTTTACACTATTTACCTACTGAAATGAAATGACTGAATGTATCAAACATACATTTTGCTCTTACTTCACATTTTAATATTTTTAATGATAACATTATTAGGTTTTTAATGTCCCTTACTGCAGAATAAAGATTTCTTATGAAAGTTTGGTTTGGTTTTGTTTTTATCTTTAGCTCCATTCTAAGAAAATGACCAGTTTCAAGTGTCCTCCGTGTAGGACACATACAGGATGCCATGCTGAAATGTAAAGCACTTACAATAGAAGCCACCAGAAACAAATTATTCCAGCCTAATTGATGACATTTATGGCATTTGTTTTCTGTGCTGACTGATATGCTGCTCAGTGCTTTGCTGCCTGCTTTTAAATCAGGTGTCACTCTGAACATAAACACAAGCTACATGTGATGTCTCTGATGTGTATCTGTTTCTACCCGTGCTGATGCTAGCATGACTAAAGCTAGCCAAGCAGCAGTAAATATGTGAAGTAAGGCAGAAGGATATACTCATCAAACAAACAGGATCATAAGAATATAAAACCACGAGCACTACAAATGTAACAGAAATATGTTGACATAAAATGGCATGTTATTTGAAATCTACACGAAACAATGACACAACTACTTCTTTTCAATTTTTTCAATTTATTTATTTTTTACCAATTGTCCAAATTAGTCTGTGATTGGCCTTAGTGTGACAGAAATCATATTTATATACAACTAAATATGACTCAGCAAACATGTTTTAAATGGATGATTCCTCACTTGATGACGAATGATCCATTTCCATATTTGCTGAGTCTTAAATTTGATGTCAGTGAACTTTTCAGTGGTTGGTGTTAAAAAAAAGCCCCCAAATCCCCTATGAGCAAGCACTTGGCGACAGTGGAGAGGAAAAACTCCCTCTTAATAGGGAGAAACCTCTGACAGAACCGGGCTCAGGAAGGGGTGGCCTTCTGTCTTGACCAAGAGGGGTTCAAATGTTCACTGACAATTTAGTTGTATATAAATATGATTTTTAGGACTTGATGTTGACACCAATTATGTGAAATTGGGGACGCGCACAGTTCCGCTTCTTCTTGTTCTTCTTCTTCCTTGGCGGAATCTCTGGCAGGCTCTTGACTTCAGTCTTGAGTTCAGCCACCTTGACATTGAGCATTTTCTGTTTGTCTTGTACACTTTGCAAAGATTCCTGTACAGAAAATGCAGCTGACTCTTCTTTTTCTATCTTCTGTTGTTCTGTGGTGTCTTTTTCTTTCTGAGGCTCCTGCAGAGACCTTGCAGTGGATGGCCGTGAGTCCTCTTTTTCCATCTTGTCCTGTTCTCCAGTCTCGTTTTCTTTCGGAAGCTCAAATTTGTGCATTTCATTTGCAGCAGTGGAATTTTGTTCTTTGTGCTGCTGTGGGATTTTAAGTGAGGAAGCTTTGGCCCCTTTCAGCTCTGGCTCCAGAGACTCTAGCTTCAAATCATGAAGGGCCTTGTTGGGGCAGAGCTGGGATTTCAGGTCACTGATTTCCAGGTTGAGTGTCTCCTGCTCCTGCCTATGTTTAACGGCCTGCTCTTCAAGCTGATTTTGAGCTGCTAGGAGCTGTTTCTGGAGCATCTCAATCTGCTCTTGCTGAATCCTACATTTGAGCTCAAATTCAGCCTCCTTAGAGGACTTCAGTCCTACAGAGTCAGTGTGTGAAGCCTCTGTGGTTGGAGTGGCAGACTCCACACACTGCTCTGTGGTAGGGTGGCTGATTTGGTCCTGCAGGGTAGCAATCACCTCATCCAATATGACCATAGCTTCATTGTCACTCACGAGAGTGTCTGTCTCACTGATGTCATAGGGCTTATTACTAGAAGCCTCTTCCAGCTGCTCTATGAGGCCTTTGATCGTTTCCTCGTGATTCTGCTCGTTCTCGTGAATTTCTTCACGAAGTTTGTTCACCTGAAGCTGGTGATAAGAGGCCCTCTTGTTTGCACCTACCATTTTACCGTAAAGGTCGTTCTGATGGTATTGGGAGGCTTCCAGTTGGTGTCTGAGAGCAGCAATCTCGTGCCAGGGATTAAACGGGGGTCTAAATGTGGGAATGGGTTGATATTCCCAAGTCCCTCCATTAGGCACAGGGTTAGCCGTGCTGTTTTGAGCTTCAAGAAGAGCCCGGGCATATGCCCGAGTAATTGCTCTTCTTGGTTCTTCAGCCACTCTTTTCTGTTTTTGCTTTTTTTGTTTCTTTGGTTTCACAACCGTTTCCTTTGGTGGTTGTGCCACAGGAGACTTTTTAGTATTTGGTTGTGCGGCTTTATCAACCTCAGGTTTTGGTGTGATGACCATTTCTATTTTTGCTTCTGCCATTGTAGATGCGTCAGCGTGTGCGTCTGCGTTTCTCTGCGTCCGCCTTGTCTTTGTTTTAACAACCAGGTTGCTTTGTGTTTCTGCCATCTGAGATCCACTAAAGTCGGTTGAACGTCTCCCCTATTTATAGGGTTTTCCAGTAGAATGTGCACTGTGACATCACAGGCTGTTCCTGTGATGCGCTGTTCCTTTGAAGTGCCATGATTGGAACAATTCAAAATAAAATGCCCACAAACCTAATGTAAAGGAAAGGCTTTTATTTTGTAGCACATACTGAATTAACACTATAAAAGCTACTCTACAGGAATTGCAGTAAAAAATAAAACAAAAGCAAAATATGTTTTTTAAATGGTTGTTAAAAAAACTAACCAAAGTAGAAGACAACTGTTTAGTGGAAAGTAGTCGACATTCTAGAGATTCTCAGGCATAATAACTTCTTTCATAATTTAAACAAGGACAGGTAGAAAACGTTCATATTTAGTGAAAGATATTTATTAACATTATCCAATGAGAGTTACTGAATGTCTGTAGGCAGTGAGATCTTGGTGGTTGATGAGGCGACAGAATGTCATCTATGTTTGGTTTTAAATTCAGTTTCAATGCTGAATCTAAGAAACAACAGACTGCAGAGGGAGACTTTAATAGAGGTTTACTAACTCTTACTATCATATACATTGTGGAAAAATCTGTCTTTATTTAGCATAATATATTTGTTATAAGCACTAAATATGTTTTATGATTAACTGATGAACACTAACGTACCAAGCTGAAAATTCAGCTCACCAGTCAGCAGCTTATATTCACAAAAAACAGATAAATCTGCGATCCATGCAACTCTAACCAGCCAACAAAAACATGTGTTCATAATACAAAACAAGTTTACTTTGTGAAATGTTAAAAGGTACAAAAAATAAAACAATATGTTTTCAAGACTTTTTCACAAGTTCCTATATCTCACTGAAATGTTACTCTGTAGCTGATTTCTCGTATTTTAAGTGTGATGAGAAATTTTGACTAGAAACAAGACAAATATACTTGATAAGAGTTTGAGTTTTTGCAGTGTATATGCAGCTGATTGATTTGGTCTTTAACCAACATGGAATCATTTATGTTGGGCAGCTGTGGCTATGTGTATGTGGCATGAATAAGGCATGGCGGGACCACGGAGCGACGTTCAGAGCCAACTTTATTTGATTCACGTCACACCACACCACCACCAACCCCTGAGTCCCCGTGTTTTAACACGGCGGGCGTGATTGCGGATGCCGTGCAGGTGCGTCCGCACGGCCCCGCAGACCACGCCCCACCACATACCCCCATCGCCCGATTGCTCCCCGGCCTAGCGGGGCTGTCCCGCTCCTCTGCCTCCAACTCCGGCTGCACAGGCTGCCCTGGAGCAGGGACCTCCGTCTCCCCGCACAGCTGCTCCGCCACCGCCTCCGCCACTCCCGTTTGGAGCGGCTCCGCGCACTGCGCCTCCGCCCCCAGCAGGCACAGCCCCTCGCCCACCTCTGGGTGGAGCGACTCCTCTGCCTCCGGCAGGTGTAGACCCTCGCCCGCCTCGTCCTCGGCCTCCGATTGGAGCGGCTCCTCCACCGCTCCCGGCAGGAGCAGCCCTTCACCCGGCTGCTCCTCCTCCTCCGGCAGGCTCGGACCCCCGCGTGGCTCGTCCACCACCTCCGGCTGCCGAGGTGACCCACACGGCTCCTCCACCGCTTCACTGTCCTCGGGACACACTTGTGGGGGTGGCGCCCAGGCCCAGAGCAGCGCTGCCAGCTCTGCCATCTTCCCCAGGTGGCGTTCGCTCTCCTTCCGCAGCTCTTCCTGTTGGCGACGCACCTCCGCCGCCTGCTTCCGCTGGGTGGCCGCTATTTCGGCCACCCTCTCGGCCAGCTCTTTCCTTTCCTGGCTCTGGTAGGTACCCGCCATGCCGCCTCCTGGGTTTCGGCACCAATGTGGCATGAATAAGGCACGGCGGGACCACGGAGCGACGTTCAGAGCCAACTTTATTTGATTCACGTCACACCACACCACCACCAACCCCTAACACGGCGGGCGTGATTGCGGATGCCGTGCAGGTGCGTCCGCACGGCCCCGCAGACCACGCCCCACCACAGTGTACTAATCAGTGCTTCAGTCCACACGTCAAAGGGCAAGATACTGAACCTTCGATTGTCCCCAACGCATTTGGGTGTGAATGAAATGTATGACTATGACTTCTAGTTCAAAAAGGGCTATTTATGTATTTAAGTCCAGTTGTTGCTCATTCACTGTTACCTTGAACGAGTCATGCTATCACCACTCTGTGTAATAGATATTTCCTATATAAGCAAATATGTTTTACACTATTTACCTACTGAAATGAAATGACTGAATGTATCAAACATACATTTTGCTCTTACTTCACATTTTAATATTTTTAATGATAACATTATTAGGTTTTTAATGTCCCTTACTGCAGAATAAAGATTTCTTATGAAAGTTTGGTTTGGTTTTGTTTTTATCTTTAGCTCCATTCTAAGAAAATGACCAGTTTCAAGTGTCCTCAGTGTAGGACACATACAGGATGCCATGCTGAAATGTAAAGCACTTACAATAGAAGCCACCAGAAACAAATTATTCCAGCCTAATTGATGACATTTATGGCATTTGTTTTCTGTGCTGACTGATATGCTGCTCAGTGCTTTGCTGCCTGCTTTTAAATCAGGTGTCACTCTGAACATAAACACAAGCTACATGTGATGTCTCTGATGTGTATCTGTTTCTACCCGTGCTGATGCTAGCATGACTAAAGCTAGCCAAGCAGCAGTAAATATGTGAAGTAAGGCAGAAGGATATACTCATCAAACAAACAGGATCATAAGAATATAAAACCACGAGCACTACAAATGTAACAGAAATATGTTGACATAAAATGGCATGTTATTTGAAATCTACACGAAACAATGACACAACTACTTCTTTTCAATTTTTTCAATTTATTTATTTTTTACCAATTGTCCAAATTAGTCTGTGATTGGCCTTAGTGTGACAGAAATCATATTTATATACAACTAAATATGACTCAGCAAACATGTTTTAAATGGATGATTCCTCACTTGATGACGAATGATCCATTTCCATATTTGCTGAGTCTTAAATTTGATGTCAGTGAACTTTTCAGTGGTTGGTGTTAAAAAAAAGCCCCCAAATCCCCTATGAGCAAGCACTTGGCGACAGTGGAGAGGAAAAACTCCCTCTTAATAGGGAGAAACCTCTGACAGAACCGGGCTCAGGAAGGGGTGGCCTTCTGTCTTGACCAAGAGGGGTTCAAATGTTCACTGACAATTTAGTTGTATATAAATATGATTTTTAGGACTTGATGTTGACACCAATTATGTGAAATTGGGGACGCGCACAGTTCCGCTTCTTCTTGTTCTTCTTCTTCCTTGGCGGAATCTCTGGCAGGCTCTTGACTTCAGTCTTGAGTTCAGCCACCTTGACATTGAGCATTTTCTGTTTGTCTTGTACACTTTGCAAAGATTCCTGTACAGAAAATGCAGCTGACTCTTCTTTTTCTATCTTCTGTTGTTCTGTGGTGTCTTTTTCTTTCTGAGGCTCCTGCAGAGACCTTGCAGTGGATGGCCGTGAGTCCTCTTTTTCCATCTTGTCCTGTTCTCCAGTCTCGTTTTCTTTCGGAAGCTCAAATTTGTGCATTTCATTTGCAGCAGTGGAATTTTGTTCTTTGTGCTGCTGTGGGATTTTAAGTGAGGAAGCTTTGGCCCCTTTCAGCTCTGGCTCCAGAGACTCTAGCTTCAAATCATGAAGGGCCTTGTTGGGGCAGAGCTGGGATTTCAGGTCACTGATTTCCAGGTTGAGTGTCTCCTGCTCCTGCCTATGTTTAACGGCCTGCTCTTCAAGCTGATTTTGAGCTGCTAGGAGCTGTTTCTGGAGCATCTCAATCTGCTCTTGCTGAATCCTACATTTGAGCTCAAATTCAGCCTCCTTAGAGGACTTCAGTCCTACAGAGTCAGTGTGTGAAGCCTCTGTGGTTGGAGTGGCAGACTCCACACACTGCTCTGTGGTAGGGTGGCTGATTTGGTCCTGCAGGGTAGCAATCACCTCATCCAATATGACCATAGCTTCATTGTCACTCACGAGAGTGTCTGTCTCACTGATGTCATAGGGCTTATTACTAGAAGCCTCTTCCAGCTGCTCTATGAGGCCTTTGATCGTTTCCTCGTGATTCTGCTCGTTCTCGTGAATTTCTTCACGAAGTTTGTTCACCTGAAGCTGGTGATAAGAGGCCCTCTTGTTTGCACCTACCATTTTACCGTAAAGGTCGTTCTGATGGTATTGGGAGGCTTCCAGTTGGTGTCTGAGAGCAGCAATCTCGTGCCAGGGATTAAACGGGGGTCTAAATGTGGGAATGGGTTGATATTCCCAAGTCCCTCCATTAGGCACAGGGTTAGCCGTGCTGTTTTGAGCTTCAAGAAGAGCCCGGGCATATGCCCGAGTAATTGCTCTTCTTGGTTCTTCAGCCACTCTTTTCTGTTTTTGCTTTTTTTGTTTCTTTGGTTTCACAACCGTTTCCTTTGGTGGTTGTGCCACAGGAGACTTTTTAGTATTTGGTTGTGCGGCTTTATCAACCTCAGGTTTTGGTGTGATGACCATTTCTATTTTTGCTTCTGCCATTGTAGATGCGTCAGCGTGTGCGTCTGCGTTTCTCTGCGTCCGCCTTGTCTTTGTTTTAACAACCAGGTTGCTTTGTGTTTCTGCCATCTGAGATCCACTAAAGTCGGTTGAACGTCTCCCCTATTTATAGGGTTTTCCAGTAGAATGTGCACTGTGACATCACAGGCTGTTCCTGTGATGCGCTGTTCCTTTGAAGTGCCATGATTGGAACAATTCAAAATAAAATGCCCACAAACCTAATGTAAAGGAAAGGCTTTTATTTTGTAGCACATACTGAATTAACACTATAAAAGCTACTCTACAGGAATTGCAGTAAAAAATAAAACAAAAGCAAAATATGTTTTTTAAATGGTTGTTAAAAAAACTAACCAAAGTAGAAGACAACTGTTTAGTGGAAAGTAGTCGACATTCTAGAGATTCTCAGGCATAATAACTTCTTTCATAATTTAAACAAGGACAGGTAGAAAACGTTCATATTTAGTGAAAGATATTTATTAACATTATCCAATGAGAGTTACTGAATGTCTGTAGGCAGTGAGATCTTGGTGGTTGATGAGGCGACAGAATGTCATCTATGTTTGGTTTTAAATTCAGTTTCAATGCTGAATCTAAGAAACAACAGACTGCAGAGGGAGACTTTAATAGAGGTTTACTAACTCTTACTATCATATACATTGTGGAAAAATCTGTCTTTATTTAGCATAATATATTTGTTATAAGCACTAAATATGTTTTATGATTAACTGATGAACACTAACGTACCAAGCTGAAAATTCAGCTCACCAGTCAGCAGCTTATATTCACAAAAAACAGATAAATCTGCGATCCATGCAACTCTAACCAGCCAACAAAAACATGTGTTCATAATACAAAACAAGTTTACTTTGTGAAATGTTAAAAGGTACAAAAAATAAAACAATATGTTTTCAAGACTTTTTCACAAGTTCCTATATCTCACTGAAATGTTACTCTGTAGCTGATTTCTCGTATTTTAAGTGTGATGAGAAATTTTGACTAGAAACAAGACAAATATACTTGATAAGAGTTTGAGTTTTTGCAGTGTATATGCAGCTGATTGATTTGGTCTTTAACCAACATGGAATCATTTATGTTGGGCAGCTGTGGCTATGTGTATGTGGCATGAATAAGGCACGGCGGGACCACGGAGCGACGTTCAGAGCCAACTTTATTTGATTCACGTCACACCACACCACCACCAACCCCTGAGTCCCCGTGTTTTAACACGGCGGGCGTGATTGCGGATGCCGTGCAGGTGCGTCCGCACGGCCCCGCAGACCACGCCCCACCACATACCCCCATCGCCCGATTGCTCCCCGGCCTAGCGGGGCTGTCCCGCTCCTCTGCCTCCAACTCCGGCTGCACAGGCTGCCCTGGAGCAGGGACCTCCGTCTCCCCGCACAGCTGCTCCGCCACCGCCTCCGCCACTCCCGTTTGGAGCGGCTCCGCGCACTGCGCCTCCGCCCCCAGCAGGCACAGCCCCTCGCCCACCTCTGGGTGGAGCGACTCCTCTGCCTCCGGCAGGTGTAGACCCTCGCCCGCCTCGTCCTCGGCCTCCGATTGGAGCGGCTCCTCCACCGCTCCCGGCAGGAGCAGCCCTTCACCCGGCTGCTCCTCCTCCTCCGGCAGGCTCGGACCCCCGCGTGGCTCGTCCACCACCTCCGGCTGCCGAGGTGACCCACACGGCTCCTCCACCGCTTCACTGTCCTCGGGACACACTTGTGGGGGTGGCGCCCAGGCCCAGAGCAGCGCTGCCAGCTCTGCCATCTTCCCCAGGTGGCGTTCGCTCTCCTTCCGCAGCTCTTCCTGTTGGCGACGCACCTCCGCCGCCTGCTTCCGCTGGGTGGCCGCTATTTCGGCCACCCTCTCGGCCAGCTCTTTCCTTTCCTGGCTCTGGTAGGTACCCGCCATGCCGCCTCCTGGGTTTCGGCACCAATGTGGCATGAATAAGGCACGGCGGGACCACGGAGCGACGTTCAGAGCCAACTTTATTTGATTCACGTCACACCACACCACCACCAACCCCTAACACGGCGGGCGTGATTGCGGATGCCGTGCAGGTGCGTCCGCACGGCCCCGCAGACCACGCCCCACCACAGTGTACTAATCAGTGCTTCAGTCCACACGTCAAAGGGCAAGATACTGAACCTTCGATTGTCCCCAACGCATTTGGGTGTGAATGAAATGTATGACTATGACTTCTAGTTCAAAAAGGGCTATTTATGTATTTAAGTCCAGTTGTTGCTCATTCACTGTTACCTTGAACGAGTCATGCTATCACCACTCTGTGTAATAGATATTTCCTATATAAGCAAATATGTTTTACACTATTTACCTACTGAAATGAAATGACTGAATGTATCAAACATACATTTTGCTCTTACTTCACATTTTAATATTTTTAATGATAACATTATTAGGTTTTTAATGTCCCTTACTGCAGAATAAAGATTTCTTATGAAAGTTTGGTTTGGTTTTGTTTTTATCTTTAGCTCCATTCTAAGAAAATGACCAGTTTCAAGTGTCCTCCGTGTAGGACACATACAGGATGCCATGCTGAAATGTAAAGCACTTACAATAGAAGCCACCAGAAACAAATTATTCCAGCCTAATTGATGACATTTATGGCATTTGTTTTCTGTGCTGACTGATATGCTGCTCAGTGCTTTGCTGCCTGCTTTTAAATCAGGTGTCACTCTGAACATAAACACAAGCTACATGTGATGTCTCTGATGTGTATCTGTTTCTACCCGTGCTGATGCTAGCATGACTAAAGCTAGCCAAGCAGCAGTAAATATGTGAAGTAAGGCAGAAGGATATACTCATCAAACAAACAGGATCATAAGAATATAAAACCACGAGCACTACAAATGTAACAGAAATATGTTGACATAAAATGGCATGTTATTTGAAATCTACACGAAACAATGACACAACTACTTCTTTTCAATTTTTTCAATTTATTTATTTTTTACCAATTGTCCAAATTAGTCTGTGATTGGCCTTAGTGTGACAGAAATCATATTTATATACAACTAAATATGACTCAGCAAACATGTTTTAAATGGATGATTCCTCACTTGATGACGAATGATCCATTTCCATATTTGCTGAGTCTTAAATTTGATGTCAGTGAACTTTTCAGTGGTTGGTGTTAAAAAAAAGCCCCCAAATCCCCTATGAGCAAGCACTTGGCGACAGTGGAGAGGAAAAACTCCCTCTTAATAGGGAGAAACCTCTGACAGAACCGGGCTCAGGAAGGGGTGGCCTTCTGTCTTGACCAAGAGGGGTTCAAATGTTCACTGACAATTTAGTTGTATATAAATATGATTTTTAGGACTTGATGTTGACACCAATTATGTGAAATTGGGGACGCGCACAGTTCCGCTTCTTCTTGTTCTTCTTCTTCCTTGGCGGAATCTCTGGCAGGCTCTTGACTTCAGTCTTGAGTTCAGCCACCTTGACATTGAGCATTTTCTGTTTGTCTTGTACACTTTGCAAAGATTCCTGTACAGAAAATGCAGCTGACTCTTCTTTTTCTATCTTCTGTTGTTCTGTGGTGTCTTTTTCTTTCTGAGGCTCCTGCAGAGACCTTGCAGTGGATGGCCGTGAGTCCTCTTTTTCCATCTTGTCCTGTTCTCCAGTCTCGTTTTCTTTCGGAAGCTCAAATTTGTGCATTTCATTTGCAGCAGTGGAATTTTGTTCTTTGTGCTGCTGTGGGATTTTAAGTGAGGAAGCTTTGGCCCCTTTCAGCTCTGGCTCCAGAGACTCTAGCTTCAAATCATGAAGGGCCTTGTTGGGGCAGAGCTGGGATTTCAGGTCACTGATTTCCAGGTTGAGTGTCTCCTGCTCCTGCCTATGTTTAACGGCCTGCTCTTCAAGCTGATTTTGAGCTGCTAGGAGCTGTTTCTGGAGCATCTCAATCTGCTCTTGCTGAATCCTACATTTGAGCTCAAATTCAGCCTCCTTAGAGGACTTCAGTCCTACAGAGTCAGTGTGTGAAGCCTCTGTGGTTGGAGTGGCAGACTCCACACACTGCTCTGTGGTAGGGTGGCTGATTTGGTCCTGCAGGGTAGCAATCACCTCATCCAATATGACCATAGCTTCATTGTCACTCACGAGAGTGTCTGTCTCACTGATGTCATAGGGCTTATTACTAGAAGCCTCTTCCAGCTGCTCTATGAGGCCTTTGATCGTTTCCTCGTGATTCTGCTCGTTCTCGTGAATTTCTTCACGAAGTTTGTTCACCTGAAGCTGGTGATAAGAGGCCCTCTTGTTTGCACCTACCATTTTACCGTAAAGGTCGTTCTGATGGTATTGGGAGGCTTCCAGTTGGTGTCTGAGAGCAGCAATCTCGTGCCAGGGATTAAACGGGGGTCTAAATGTGGGAATGGGTTGATATTCCCAAGTCCCTCCATTAGGCACAGGGTTAGCCGTGCTGTTTTGAGCTTCAAGAAGAGCCCGGGCATATGCCCGAGTAATTGCTCTTCTTGGTTCTTCAGCCACTCTTTTCTGTTTTTGCTTTTTTTGTTTCTTTGGTTTCACAACCGTTTCCTTTGGTGGTTGTGCCACAGGAGACTTTTTAGTATTTGGTTGTGCGGCTTTATCAACCTCAGGTTTTGGTGTGATGACCATTTCTATTTTTGCTTCTGCCATTGTAGATGCGTCAGCGTGTGCGTGTGCGTTTCTCTGCGTCCGCCTTGTCTTTGTTTTAACAACCAGGTTGCTTTGTGTTTCTGCCATCTGAGATCCACTAAAGTCGGTTGAACGTCTCCCCTATTTATAGGGTTTTCCAGTAGAATGTGCACTGTGACATCACAGGCTGTTCCTGTGATGCGCTGTTCCTTTGAAGTGCCATGATTGGAACAATTCAAAATAAAATGCCCACAAACCTAATGTAAAGGAAAGGCTTTTATTTTGTAGCACATACTGAATTAACACTATAAAAGCTACTCTACAGGAATTGCAGTAAAAAATAAAACAAAAGCAAAATATGTTTTTTAAATGGTTGTTAAAAAAACTAACCAAAGTAGAAGACAACTGTTTAGTGGAAAGTAGTCGACATTCTAGAGATTCTCAGGCATAATAACTTCTTTCATAATTTAAACAAGGACAGGTAGAAAACGTTCATATTTAGTGAAAGATATTTATTAACATTATCCAATGAGAGTTACTGAATGTCTGTAGGCAGTGAGATCTTGGTGGTTGATGAGGCGACAGAATGTCATCTATGTTTGGTTTTAAATTCAGTTTCAATGCTGAATCTAAGAAACAACAGACTGCAGAGGGAGACTTTAATAGAGGTTTACTAACTCTTACTATCATATACATTGTGGAAAAATCTGTCTTTATTTAGCATAATATATTTGTTATAAGCACTAAATATGTTTTATGATTAACTGATGAACACTAACGTACCAAGCTGAAAATTCAGCTCACCAGTCAGCAGCTTATATTCACAAAAAACAGATAAATCTGCGATCCATGCAACTCTAACCAGCCAACAAAAACATGTGTTCATAATACAAAACAAGTTTACTTTGTGAAATGTTAAAAGGTACAAAAAATAAAACAATATGTTTTCAAGACTTTTTCACAAGTTCCTATATCTCACTGAAATGTTACTCTGTAGCTGATTTCTCGTATTTTAAGTGTGATGAGAAATTTTGACTAGAAACAAGACAAATATACTTGATAAGAGTTTGAGTTTTTGCAGTGTATATGCAGCTGATTGATTTGGTCTTTAACCAACATGGAATCATTTATGTTGGGCAGCTGTGGCTATGTGTATGTGGCATGAATAAGGCACGGCGGGACCACGGAGCGACGTTCAGAGCCAACTTTATTTGATTCACGTCACACCACACCACCACCAACCCCTAACACGGCGGGCGTGATTGCGGATGCCGTGCAGGTGCGTCCGCACGGCCCCGCAGACCACGCCCCACCACAGTGTACTAATCAGTGCTTCAGTCCACACGTCAAAGGGCAAGATACTGAACCTTCGATTGTCCCCAACGCATTTGGGTGTGAATGAAATGTATGACTATGACTTCTAGTTCAAAAAGGGCTATTTATGTATTTAAGTCCAGTTGTTGCTCATTCACTGTTACCTTGAACGAGTCATGCTATCACCACTCTGTGTAATAGATATTTCCTATATAAGCAAATATGTTTTACACTATTTACCTACTGAAATGAAATGACTGAATGTATCAAACATACATTTTGCTCTTACTTCACATTTTAATATTTTTAATGATAACATTATTAGGTTTTTAATGTCCCTTACTGCAGAATAAAGATTTCTTATGAAAGTTTGGTTTGGTTTTGTTTTTATCTTTAGCTCCATTCTAAGAAAATGACCAGTTTCAAGTGTCCTCCGTGTAGGACACATACAGGATGCCATGCTGAAATGTAAAGCACTTACAATAGAAGCCACCAGAAACAAATTATTCCAGCCTAATTGATGACATTTATGGCATTTGTTTTCTGTGCTGACTGATATGCTGCTCAGTGCTTTGCTGCCTGCTTTTAAATCAGGTGTCACTCTGAACATAAACACAAGCTACATGTGATGTCTCTGATGTGTATCTGTTTCTACCCGTGCTGATGCTAGCATGACTAAAGCTAGCCAAGCAGCAGTAAATATGTGAAGTAAGGCAGAAGGATATACTCATCAAACAAACAGGATCATAAGAATATAAAACCACGAGCACTACAAATGTAACAGAAATATGTTGACATAAAATGGCATGTTATTTGAAATCTACACGAAACAATGACACAACTACTTCTTTTCAATTTTTTCAATTTATTTATTTTTTACCAATTGTCCAAATTAGTCTGTGATTGGCCTTAGTGTGACAGAAATCATATTTATATACAACTAAATATGACTCAGCAAACATGTTTTAAATGGATGATTCCTCACTTGATGACGAATGATCCATTTCCATATTTGCTGAGTCTTAAATTTGATGTCAGTGAACTTTTCAGTGGTTGGTGTTAAAAAAAAGCCCCCAAATCCCCTATGAGCAAGCACTTGGCGACAGTGGAGAGGAAAAACTCCCTCTTAATAGGGAGAAACCTCTGACAGAACCGGGCTCAGGAAGGGGTGGCCTTCTGTCTTGACCAAGAGGGGTTCAAATGTTCACTGACAATTTAGTTGTATATAAATATGATTTTTAGGACTTGATGTTGACACCAATTATGTGAAATTGGGGACGCGCACAGTTCCGCTTCTTCTTGTTCTTCTTCTTCCTTGGCGGAATCTCTGGCAGGCTCTTGACTTCAGTCTTGAGTTCAGCCACCTTGACATTGAGCATTTTCTGTTTGTCTTGTACACTTTGCAAAGATTCCTGTACAGAAAATGCAGCTGACTCTTCTTTTTCTATCTTCTGTTGTTCTGTGGTGTCTTTTTCTTTCTGAGGCTCCTGCAGAGACCTTGCAGTGGATGGCCGTGAGTCCTCTTTTTCCATCTTGTCCTGTTCTCCAGTCTCGTTTTCTTTCGGAAGCTCAAATTTGTGCATTTCATTTGCAGCAGTGGAATTTTGTTCTTTGTGCTGCTGTGGGATTTTAAGTGAGGAAGCTTTGGCCCCTTTCAGCTCTGGCTCCAGAGACTCTAGCTTCAAATCATGAAGGGCCTTGTTGGGGCAGAGCTGGGATTTCAGGTCACTGATTTCCAGGTTGAGTGTCTCCTGCTCCTGCCTATGTTTAACGGCCTGCTCTTCAAGCTGATTTTGAGCTGCTAGGAGCTGTTTCTGGAGCATCTCAATCTGCTCTTGCTGAATCCTACATTTGAGCTCAAATTCAGCCTCCTTAGAGGACTTCAGTCCTACAGAGTCAGTGTGTGAAGCCTCTGTGGTTGGAGTGGCAGACTCCACACACTGCTCTGTGGTAGGGTGGCTGATTTGGTCCTGCAGGGTAGCAATCACCTCATCCAATATGACCATAGCTTCATTGTCACTCACGAGAGTGTCTGTCTCACTGATGTCATAGGGCTTATTACTAGAAGCCTCTTCCAGCTGCTCTATGAGGCCTTTGATCGTTTCCTCGTGATTCTGCTCGTTCTCGTGAATTTCTTCACGAAGTTTGTTCACCTGAAGCTGGTGATAAGAGGCCCTCTTGTTTGCACCTACCATTTTACCGTAAAGGTCGTTCTGATGGTATTGGGAGGCTTCCAGTTGGTGTCTGAGAGCAGCAATCTCGTGCCAGGGATTAAACGGGGGTCTAAATGTGGGAATGGGTTGATATTCCCAAGTCCCTCCATTAGGCACAGGGTTAGCCGTGCTGTTTTGAGCTTCAAGAAGAGCCCGGGCATATGCCCGAGTAATTGCTCTTCTTGGTTCTTCAGCCACTCTTTTCTGTTTTTGCTTTTTTTGTTTCTTTGGTTTCACAACCGTTTCCTTTGGTGGTTGTGCCACAGGAGACTTTTTAGTATTTGGTTGTGCGGCTTTATCAACCTCAGGTTTTGGTGTGATGACCATTTCTATTTTTGCTTCTGCCATTGTAGATGCGTCAGCGTGTGCGTCTGCGTTTCTCTGCGTCCGCCTTGTCTTTGTTTTAACAACCAGGTTGCTTTGTGTTTCTGCCATCTGAGATCCACTAAAGTCGGTTGAACGTCTCCCCTATTTATAGGGTTTTCCAGTAGAATGTGCACTGTGACATCACAGGCTGTTCCTGTGATGCGCTGTTCCTTTGAAGTGCCATGATTGGAACAATTCAAAATAAAATGCCCACAAACCTAATGTAAAGGAAAGGCTTTTATTTTGTAGCACATACTGAATTAACACTATAAAAGCTACTCTACAGGAATTGCAGTAAAAAATAAAACAAAAGCAAAATATGTTTTTTAAATGGTTGTTAAAAAAACTAACCAAAGTAGAAGACAACTGTTTAGTGGAAAGTAGTCGACATTCTAGAGATTCTCAGGCATAATAACTTCTTTCATAATTTAAACAAGGACAGGTAGAAAACGTTCATATTTAGTGAAAGATATTTATTAACATTATCCAATGAGAGTTACTGAATGTCTGTAGGCAGTGAGATCTTGGTGGTTGATGAGGCGACAGAATGTCATCTATGTTTGGTTTTAAATTCAGTTTCAATGCTGAATCTAAGAAACAACAGACTGCAGAGGGAGACTTTAATAGAGGTTTACTAACTCTTACTATCATATACATTGTGGAAAAATCTGTCTTTATTTAGCATAATATATTTGTTATAAGCACTAAATATGTTTTATGATTAACTGATGAACACTAACGTACCAAGCTGAAAATTCAGCTCACCAGTCAGCAGCTTATATTCACAAAAAACAGATAAATCTGCGATCCATGCAACTCTAACCAGCCAACAAAAACATGTGTTCATAATACAAAACAAGTTTACTTTGTGAAATGTTAAAAGGTACAAAAAATAAAACAATATGTTTTCAAGACTTTTTCACAAGTTCCTATATCTCACTGAAATGTTACTCTGTAGCTGATTTCTCGTATTTTAAGTGTGATGAGAAATTTTGACTAGAAACAAGACAAATATACTTGATAAGAGTTTGAGTTTTTGCAGTGTATATGCAGCTGATTGATTTGGTCTTTAACCAACATGGAATCATTTATGTTGGGCAGCTGTGGCTATGTGTATGTGGCATGAATAAGGCACGGCGGGACCACGGAGCGACGTTCAGAGCCAACTTTATTTGATTCACGTCACACCACACCACCACCAACCCCTGAGTCCCCGTGTTTTAACACGGCGGGCGTGATTGCGGATGCCGTGCAGGTGCGTCCGCACGGCCCCGCAGACCACGCCCCACCACATACCCCCATCGCCCGATTGCTCCCCGGCCTAGCGGGGCTGTCCCGCTCCTCTGCCTCCAACTCCGGCTGCACAGGCTGCCCTGGAGCAGGGACCTCCGTCTCCCCGCACAGCTGCTCCGCCACCGCCTCCGCCACTCCCGTTTGGAGCGGCTCCGCGCACTGCGCCTCCGCCCCCAGCAGGCACAGCCCCTCGCCCACCTCTGGGTGGAGCGACTCCTCTGCCTCCGGCAGGTGTAGACCCTCGCCCGCCTCGTCCTCGGCCTCCGATTGGAGCGGCTCCTCCACCGCTCCCGGCAGGAGCAGCCCTTCACCCGGCTGCTCCTCCTCCTCCGGCAGGCTCGGACCCCCGCGTGGCTCGTCCACCACCTCCGGCTGCCGAGGTGACCCACACGGCTCCTCCACCGCTTCACTGTCCTCGGGACACACTTGTGGGGGTGGCGCCCAGGCCCAGAGCAGCGCTGCCAGCTCTGCCATCTTCCCCAGGTGGCGTTCGCTCTCCTTCCGCAGCTCTTCCTGTTGGCGACGCACCTCCGCCGCCTGCTTCCGCTGGGTGGCCGCTATTTCGGCCACCCTCTCGGCCAGCTCTTTCCTTTCCTGGCTCTGGTAGGTACCCGCCATGCCGCCTCCTGGGTTTCGGCACCAATGTGGCATGAATAAGGCACGGCGGGACCACGGAGCGACGTTCAGAGCCAACTTTATTTGATTCACGTCACACCACACCACCACCAACCCCTAACACGGCGGGCGTGATTGCGGATGCCGTGCAGGTGCGTCCGCACGGCCCCGCAGACCACGCCCCACCACAGTGTACTAATCAGTGCTTCAGTCCACACGTCAAAGGGCAAGATACTGAACCTTCGATTGTCCCCAACGCATTTGGGTGTGAATGAAATGTATGACTATGACTTCTAGTTCAAAAAGGGCTATTTATGTATTTAAGTCCAGTTGTTGCTCATTCACTGTTACCTTGAACGAGTCATGCTATCACCACTCTGTGTAATAGATATTTCCTATATAAGCAAATATGTTTTACACTATTTACCTACTGAAATGAAATGACTGAATGTATCAAACATACATTTTGCTCTTACTTCACATTTTAATATTTTTAATGATAACATTATTAGGTTTTTAATGTCCCTTACTGCAGAATAAAGATTTCTTATGAAAGTTTGGTTTGGTTTTGTTTTTATCTTTAGCTCCATTCTAAGAAAATGACCAGTTTCAAGTGTCCTCAGTGTAGGACACATACAGGATGCCATGCTGAAATGTAAAGCACTTACAATAGAAGCCACCAGAAACAAATTATTCCAGCCTAATTGATGACATTTATGGCATTTGTTTTCTGTGCTGACTGATATGCTGCTCAGTGCTTTGCTGCCTGCTTTTAAATCAGATGTCACTCTGAACATAAACACAAGCTACATGTGATGTCTCTGATGTGTATCTGTTTCTACCCGTGCTGATGCTAGCATGACTAAAGCTAGCCAAGCAGCAGTAAATATGTGAAGTAAGGCAGAAGGATATACTCATCAAACAAACAGGATCATAAGAATATAAAACCACGAGCACTACAAATGTAACAGAAATATGTTGACATAAAATGGCATGTTATTTGAAATCTACACGAAACAATGACACAACTACTTCTTTTCAATTTTTTCAATTTATTTATTTTTTACCAATTGTCCAAATTAGTCTGTGATTGGCCTTAGTGTGACAGAAATCATATTTATATACAACTAAATATGACTCAGCAAACATGTTTTAAATGGATGATTCCTCACTTGATGACGAATGATCCATTTCCATATTTGCTGAGTCTTAAATTTGATGTCAGTGAACTTTTCAGTGGTTGGTGTTAAAAAAAAGCCCCCAAATCCCCTATGAGCAAGCACTTGGCGACAGTGGAGAGGAAAAACTCCCTCTTAATAGGGAGAAACCTCTGACAGAACCGGGCTCAGGAAGGGGTGGCCTTCTGTCTTGACCAAGAGGGGTTCAAATGTTCACTGACAATTTAGTTGTATATAAATATGATTTTTAGGACTTGATGTTGACACCAATTATGTGAAATTGGGGACGCGCACAGTTCCGCTTCTTCTTGTTCTTCTTCTTCCTTGGCGGAATCTCTGGCAGGCTCTTGACTTCAGTCTTGAGTTCAGCCACCTTGACATTGAGCATTTTCTGTTTGTCTTGTACACTTTGCAAAGATTCCTGTACAGAAAATGCAGCTGACTCTTCTTTTTCTATCTTCTGTTGTTCTGTGGTGTCTTTTTCTTTCTGAGGCTCCTGCAGAGACCTTGCAGTGGATGGCCGTGAGTCCTCTTTTTCCATCTTGTCCTGTTCTCCAGTCTCGTTTTCTTTCGGAAGCTCAAATTTGTGCATTTCATTTGCAGCAGTGGAATTTTGTTCTTTGTGCTGCTGTGGGATTTTAAGTGAGGAAGCTTTGGCCCCTTTCAGCTCTGGCTCCAGAGACTCTAGCTTCAAATCATGAAGGGCCTTGTTGGGGCAGAGCTGGGATTTCAGGTCACTGATTTCCAGGTTGAGTGTCTCCTGCTCCTGCCTATGTTTAACGGCCTGCTCTTCAAGCTGATTTTGAGCTGCTAGGAGCTGTTTCTGGAGCATCTCAATCTGCTCTTGCTGAATCCTACATTTGAGCTCAAATTCAGCCTCCTTAGAGGACTTCAGTCCTACAGAGTCAGTGTGTGAAGCCTCTGTGGTTGGAGTGGCAGACTCCACACACTGCTCTGTGGTAGGGTGGCTGATTTGGTCCTGCAGGGTAGCAATCACCTCATCCAATATGACCATAGCTTCATTGTCACTCACGAGAGTGTCTGTCTCACTGATGTCATAGGGCTTATTACTAGAAGCCTCTTCCAGCTGCTCTATGAGGCCTTTGATTGTTTCCTCGTGATTCTGCTCGTTCTCGTGAATTTCTTCACGAAGTTTGTTCACCTGAAGCTGGTGATAAGAGGCCCTCTTGTTTGCACCTACCATTTTACCGTAAAGGTCGTTCTGATGGTATTGGGAGGCTTCCAGTTGGTGTCTGAGAGCAGCAATCTCGTGCCAGGGATTAAACGGGGGTCTAAATGTGGGAATGGGTTGATATTCCCAAGTCCCTCCATTAGGCACAGGGTTAGCCGTGCTGTTTTGAGCTTCAAGAAGAGCCCGGGCATATGCCCGAGTAATTGCTCTTCTTGGTTCTTCAGCCACTCTTTTCTGTTTTTGCTTTTTTTGTTTCTTTGGTTTCACAACCGTTTCCTTTGGTGGTTGTGCCACAGGAGACTTTTTAGTATTTGGTTGTGCGGCTTTATCAACCTCAGGTTTTGGTGTGATGACCATTTCTATTTTTGCTTCTGCCATTGTAGATGCGTCAGCGTGTGCGTCTGCGTTTCTCTGCGTCCGCCTTGTCTTTGTTTTAACAACCAGGTTGCTTTGTGTTTCTGCCATCTGAGATCCACTAAAGTCGGTTGAACGTCTCCCCTATTTATAGGGTTTTCCAGTAGAATGTGCACTGTGACATCACAGGCTGTTCCTGTGATGCGCTGTTCCTTTGAAGTGCCATGATTGGAACAATTCAAAATAAAATGCCCACAAACCTAATGTAAAGGAAAGGCTTTTATTTTGTAGCACATACTGAATTAACACTATAAAAGCTACTCTACAGGAATTGCAGTAAAAAATAAAACAAAAGCAAAATATGTTTTTTAAATGGTTGTTAAAAAAACTAACCAAAGTAGAAGACAACTGTTTAGTGGAAAGTAGTCGACATTCTAGAGATTCTCAGGCATAATAACTTCTTTCATAATTTAAACAAGGACAGGTAGAAAACGTTCATATTTAGTGAAAGATATTTATTAACATTATCCAATGAGAGTTACTGAATGTCTGTAGGCAGTGAGATCTTGGTGGTTGATGAGGCGACAGAATGTCATCTATGTTTGGTTTTAAATTCAGTTTCAATGCTGAATCTAAGAAACAACAGACTGCAGAGGGAGACTTTAATAGAGGTTTACTAACTCTTACTATCATATACATTGTGGAAAAATCTGTCTTTATTTAGCATAATATATTTGTTATAAGCACTAAATATGTTTTATGATTAACTGATGAACACTAACGTACCAAGCTGAAAATTCAGCTCACCAGTCAGCAGCTTATATTCACAAAAAACAGATAAATCTGCGATCCATGCAACTCTAACCAGCCAACAAAAACATGTGTTCATAATACAAAACAAGTTTACTTTGTGAAATGTTAAAAGGTACAAAAAATAAAACAATATGTTTTCAAGACTTTTTCACAAGTTCCTATATCTCACTGAAATGTTACTCTGTAGCTGATTTCTCGTATTTTAAGTGTGATGAGAAATTTTGACTAGAAACAAGACAAATATACTTGATAAGAGTTTGAGTTTTTGCAGTGTATATGCAGCTGATTGATTTGGTCTTTAACCAACATGGAATCATTTATGTTGGGCAGCTGTGGCTATGTGTATGTGGCATGAATAAGGCACGGCGGGACCACGGAGCGACGTTCAGAGCCAACTTTATTTGATTCACGTCACACCACACCACCACCAACCCCTGAGTCCCCGTGTTTTAACACGGCGGGCGTGATTGCGGATGCCGTGCAGGTGCGTCCGCACGGCCCCGCAGACCACGCCCCACCACATACCCCCATCGCCCGATTGCTCCCCGGCCTAGCGGGGCTGTCCCGCTCCTCTGCCTCCAACTCCGGCTGCACAGGCTGCCCTGGAGCAGGGACCTCCGTCTCCCCGCACAGCTGCTCCGCCACCGCCTCCGCCACTCCCGTTTGGAGCGGCTCCGCGCACTGCGCCTCCGCCCCCAGCAGGCACAGCCCCTCGCCCACCTCTGGGTGGAGCGACTCCTCTGCCTCCGGCAGGTGTAGACCCTCGCCCGCCTCGTCCTCGGCCTCCGATTGGAGCGGCTCCTCCACCGCTCCCGGCAGGAGCAGCCCTTCACCCGGCTGCTCCTCCTCCTCCGGCAGGCTCGGACCCCCGCGTGGCTCGTCCACCACCTCCGGCTGCCGAGGTGACCCACACGGCTCCTCCACCGCTTCACTGTCCTCGGGACACACTTGTGGGGGTGGCGCCCAGGCCCAGAGCAGCGCTGCCAGCTCTGCCATCTTCCCCAGGTGGCGTTCGCTCTCCTTCCGCAGCTCTTCCTGTTGGCGACGCACCTCCGCCGCCTGCTTCCGCTGGGTGGCCGCTATTTCGGCCACCCTCTCGGCCAGCTCTTTCCTTTCCTGGCTCTGGTAGGTACCCGCCATGCCGCCTCCTGGGTTTCGGCACCAATGTGGCATGAATAAGGCACGGCGGGACCACGGAGCGACGTTCAGAGCCAACTTTATTTGATTCACGTCACACCACACCACCACCAACCCCTAACACGGCGGGCGTGATTGCGGATGCCGTGCAGGTGCGTCCGCACGGCCCCGCAGACCACGCCCCACCACAGTGTACTAATCAGTGCTTCAGTCCACACGTCAAAGGGCAAGATACTGAACCTTCGATTGTCCCCAACGCATTTGGGTGTGAATGAAATGTATGACTATGACTTCTAGTTCAAAAAGGGCTATTTATGTATTTAAGTCCAGTTGTTGCTCATTCACTGTTACCTTGAACGAGTCATGCTATCACCACTCTGTGTAATAGATATTTCCTATATAAGCAAATATGTTTTACACTATTTACCTACTGAAATGAAATGACTGAATGTATCAAACATACATTTTGCTCTTACTTCACATTTTAATATTTTTAATGATAACATTATTAGGTTTTTAATGTCCCTTACTGCAGAATAAAGATTTCTTATGAAAGTTTGGTTTGGTTTTGTTTTTATCTTTAGCTCCATTCTAAGAAAATGACCAGTTTCAAGTGTCCTCAGTGTAGGACACATACAGGATGCCATGCTGAAATGTAAAGCACTTACAATAGAAGCCACCAGAAACAAATTATTCCAGCCTAATTGATGACATTTATGGCATTTGTTTTCTGTGCTGACTGATATGCTGCTCAGTGCTTTGCTGCCTGCTTTTAAATCAGGTGTCACTCTGAACATAAACACAAGCTACATGTGATGTCTCTGATGTGTATCTGTTTCTACCCGTGCTGATGCTAGCATGACTAAAGCTAGCCAAGCAGCAGTAAATATGTGAAGTAAGGCAGAAGGATATACTCATCAAACAAACAGGATCATAAGAATATAAAACCACGAGCACTACAAATGTAACAGAAATATGTTGACATAAAATGGCATGTTATTTGAAATCTACACGAAACAATGACACAACTACTTCTTTTCAATTTTTTCAATTTATTTATTTTTTACCAATTGTCCAAATTAGTCTGTGATTGGCCTTAGTGTGACAGAAATCATATTTATATACAACTAAATATGACTCAGCAAACATGTTTTAAATGGATGATTCCTCACTTGATGACGAATGATCCATTTCCATATTTGCTGAGTCTTAAATTTGATGTCAGTGAACTTTTCAGTGGTTGGTGTTAAAAAAAAGCCCCCAAATCCCCTATGAGCAAGCACTTGGCGACAGTGGAGAGGAAAAACTCCCTCTTAATAGGGAGAAACCTCTGACAGAACCGGGCTCAGGAAGGGGTGGCCTTCTGTCTTGACCAAGAGGGGTTCAAATGTTCACTGACAATTTAGTTGTATATAAATATGATTTTTAGGACTTGATGTTGACACCAATTATGTGAAATTGGGGACGCGCACAGTTCCGCTTCTTCTTGTTCTTCTTCTTCCTTGGCGGAATCTCTGGCAGGCTCTTGACTTCAGTCTTGAGTTCAGCCACCTTGACATTGAGCATTTTCTGTTTGTCTTGTACACTTTGCAAAGATTCCTGTACAGAAAATGCAGCTGACTCTTCTTTTTCTATCTTCTGTTGTTCTGTGGTGTCTTTTTCTTTCTGAGGCTCCTGCAGAGACCTTGCAGTGGATGGCCGTGAGTCCTCTTTTTCCATCTTGTCCTGTTCTCCAGTCTCGTTTTCTTTCGGAAGCTCAAATTTGTGCATTTCATTTGCAGCAGTGGAATTTTGTTCTTTGTGCTGCTGTGGGATTTTAAGTGAGGAAGCTTTGGCCCCTTTCAGCTCTGGCTCCAGAGACTCTAGCTTCAAATCATGAAGGGCCTTGTTGGGGCAGAGCTGGGATTTCAGGTCACTGATTTCCAGGTTGAGTGTCTCCTGCTCCTGCCTATGTTTAACGGCCTGCTCTTCAAGCTGATTTTGAGCTGCTAGGAGCTGTTTCTGGAGCATCTCAATCTGCTCTTGCTGAATCCTACATTTGAGCTCAAATTCAGCCTCCTTAGAGGACTTCAGTCCTACAGAGTCAGTGTGTGAAGCCTCTGTGGTTGGAGTGGCAGACTCCACACACTGCTCTGTGGTAGGGTGGCTGATTTGGTCCTGCAGGGTAGCAATCACCTCATCCAATATGACCATAGCTTCATTGTCACTCACGAGAGTGTCTGTCTCACTGATGTCATAGGGCTTATTACTAGAAGCCTCTTCCAGCTGCTCTATGAGGCCTTTGATCGTTTCCTCGTGATTCTGCTCGTTCTCGTGAATTTCTTCACGAAGTTTGTTCACCTGAAGCTGGTGATAAGAGGCCCTCTTGTTTGCACCTACCATTTTACCGTAAAGGTCGTTCTGATGGTATTGGGAGGCTTCCAGTTGGTGTCTGAGAGCAGCAATCTCGTGCCAGGGATTAAACGGGGGTCTAAATGTGGGAATGGGTTGATATTCCCAAGTCCCTCCATTAGGCACAGGGTTAGCCGTGCTGTTTTGAGCTTCAAGAAGAGCCCGGGCATATGCCCGAGTAATTGCTCTTCTTGGTTCTTCAGCCACTCTTTTCTGTTTTTGCTTTTTTTGTTTCTTTGGTTTCACAACCGTTTCCTTTGGTGGTTGTGCCACAGGAGACTTTTTAGTATTTGGTTGTGCGGCTTTATCAACCTCAGGTTTTGGTGTGATGACCATTTCTATTTTTGCTTCTGCCATTGTAGATGCGTCAGCGTGTGCGTCTGCGTTTCTCTGCGTCCGCCTTGTCTTTGTTTTAACAACCAGGTTGCTTTGTGTTTCTGCCATCTGAGATCCACTAAAGTCGGTTGAACGTCTCCCCTATTTATAGGGTTTTCCAGTAGAATGTGCACTGTGACATCACAGGCTGTTCCTGTGATGCGCTGTTCCTTTGAAGTGCCATGATTGGAACAATTCAAAATAAAATGCCCACAAACCTAATGTAAAGGAAAGGCTTTTATTTTGTAGCACATACTGAATTAACACTATAAAAGCTACTCTACAGGAATTGCAGTAAAAAATAAAACAAAAGCAAAATATGTTTTTTAAATGGTTGTTAAAAAAACTAACCAAAGTAGAAGACAACTGTTTAGTGGAAAGTAGTCGACATTCTAGAGATTCTCAGGCATAATAACTTCTTTCATAATTTAAACAAGGACAGGTAGAAAACGTTCATATTTAGTGAAAGATATTTATTAACATTATCCAATGAGAGTTACTGAATGTCTGTAGGCAGTGAGATCTTGGTGGTTGATGAGGCGACAGAATGTCATCTATGTTTGGTTTTAAATTCAGTTTCAATGCTGAATCTAAGAAACAACAGACTGCAGAGGGAGACTTTAATAGAGGTTTACTAACTCTTACTATCATATACATTGTGGAAAAATCTGTCTTTATTTAGCATAATATATTTGTTATAAGCACTAAATATGTTTTATGATTAACTGATGAACACTAACGTACCAAGCTGAAAATTCAGCTCACCAGTCAGCAGCTTATATTCACAAAAAACAGATAAATCTGCGATCCATGCAACTCTAACCAGCCAACAAAAACATGTGTTCATAATACAAAACAAGTTTACTTTGTGAAATGTTAAAAGGTACAAAAAATAAAACAATATGTTTTCAAGACTTTTTCACAAGTTCCTATATCTCACTGAAATGTTACTCTGTAGCTGATTTCTCGTATTTTAAGTGTGATGAGAAATTTTGACTAGAAACAAGACAAATATACTTGATAAGAGTTTGAGTTTTTGCAGTGTATATGCAGCTGATTGATTTGGTCTTTAACCAACATGGAATCATTTATGTTGGGCAGCTGTGGCTATGTGTATGTGGCATGAATAAGGCACGGCGGGACCACGGAGCGACGTTCAGAGCCAACTTTATTTGATTCACGTCACACCACACCACCACCAACCCCTGAGTCCCCGTGTTTTAACACGGCGGGCGTGATTGCGGATGCCGTGCAGGTGCGTCCGCACGGCCCCGCAGACCACGCCCCACCACATACCCCCATCGCCCGATTGCTCCCCGGCCTAGCGGGGCTGTCCCGCTCCTCTGCCTCCAACTCCGGCTGCACAGGCTGCCCTGGAGCAGGGACCTCCGTCTCCCCGCACAGCTGCTCCGCCACCGCCTCCGCCACTCCCGTTTGGAGCGGCTCCGCGCACTGCGCCTCCGCCCCCAGCAGGCACAGCCCCTCGCCCACCTCTGGGTGGAGCGACTCCTCTGCCTCCGGCAGGTGTAGACCCTCGCCCGCCTCGTCCTCGGCCTCCGATTGGAGCGGCTCCTCCACCGCTCCCGGCAGGAGCAGCCCTTCACCCGGCTGCTCCTCCTCCTCCGGCAGGCTCGGACCCCCGCGTGGCTCGTCCACCACCTCCGGCTGCCGAGGTGACCCACACGGCTCCTCCACCGCTTCACTGTCCTCGGGACACACTTGTGGGGGTGGCGCCCAGGCCCAGAGCAGCGCTGCCAGCTCTGCCATCTTCCCCAGGTGGCGTTCGCTCTCCTTCCGCAGCTCTTCCTGTTGGCGACGCACCTCCGCCGCCTGCTTCCGCTGGGTGGCCGCTATTTCGGCCACCCTCTCGGCCAGCTCTTTCCTTTCCTGGCTCTGGTAGGTACCCGCCATGCCGCCTCCTGGGTTTCGGCACCAATGTGGCATGAATAAGGCACGGCGGGACCACGGAGCGACGTTCAGAGCCAACTTTATTTGATTCACGTCACACCACACCACCACCAACCCCTAACACGGCGGGCGTGATTGCGGATGCCGTGCAGGTGCGTCCGCACGGCCCCGCAGACCACGCCCCACCACAGTGTACTAATCAGTGCTTCAGTCCACACGTCAAAGGGCAAGATACTGAACCTTCGATTGTCCCCAACGCATTTGGGTGTGAATGAAATGTATGACTATGACTTCTAGTTCAAAAAGGGCTATTTATGTATTTAAGTCCAGTTGTTGCTCATTCACTGTTACCTTGAACGAGTCATGCTATCACCACTCTGTGTAATAGATATTTCCTATATAAGCAAATATGTTTTACACTATTTACCTACTGAAATGAAATGACTGAATGTATCAAACATACATTTTGCTCTTACTTCACATTTTAATATTTTTAATGATAACATTATTAGGTTTTTAATGTCCCTTACTGCAGAATAAAGATTTCTTATGAAAGTTTGGTTTGGTTTTGTTTTTATCTTTAGCTCCATTCTAAGAAAATGACCAGTTTCAAGTGTCCTCCGTGTAGGACACATACAGGATGCCATGCTGAAATGTAAAGCACTTACAATAGAAGCCACCAGAAACAAATTATTCCAGCCTAATTGATGACATTTATGGCATTTGTTTTCTGTGCTGACTGATATGCTGCTCAGTGCTTTGCTGCCTGCT
The DNA here is from genome assembly GCF_057382095.1 of Aulonocara sp. 'chitande type north' Nkhata Bay. Lineage (NCBI taxonomy): Eukaryota > Metazoa > Chordata > Actinopteri > Cichliformes > Cichlidae > Aulonocara > Aulonocara sp. 'chitande type north' Nkhata Bay. The sequence goes on along the minus strand of NC_141360.1, from coordinate 24,981,799 downwards.
TTTAAATCAGATGTCACTCTGAACATAAACACAAGCTACATGTGATGTCTCTGATGTGTATCTGTTTCTACCCGTGCTGATGCTAGCATGACTAAAGCTAGCCAAGCAGCAGTAAATATGTGAAGTAAGGCAGAAGGATATACTCATCAAACAAACAGGATCATAAGAATATAAAACCACGAGCACTACAAATGTAACAGAAATATGTTGACATAAAATGGCATGTTATTTGAAATCTACACGAAACAATGACACAACTACTTCTTTTCAATTTTTTCAATTTATTTATTTTTTACCAATTGTCCAAATTAGTCTGTGATTGGCCTTAGTGTGACAGAAATCATATTTATATACAACTAAATATGACTCAGCAAACATGTTTTAAATGGATGATTCCTCACTTGATGACGAATGATCCATTTCCATATTTGCTGAGTCTTAAATTTGATGTCAGTGAACTTTTCAGTGGTTGGTGTTAAAAAAAAGCCCCCAAATCCCCTATGAGCAAGCACTTGGCGACAGTGGAGAGGAAAAACTCCCTCTTAATAGGGAGAAACCTCTGACAGAACCGGGCTCAGGAAGGGGTGGCCTTCTGTCTTGACCAAGAGGGGTTCAAATGTTCACTGACAATTTAGTTGTATATAAATATGATTTTTAGGACTTGATGTTGACACCAATTATGTGAAATTGGGGACGCGCACAGTTCCGCTTCTTCTTGTTCTTCTTCTTCCTTGGCGGAATCTCTGGCAGGCTCTTGACTTCAGTCTTGAGTTCAGCCACCTTGACATTGAGCATTTTCTGTTTGTCTTGTACACTTTGCAAAGATTCCTGTACAGAAAATGCAGCTGACTCTTCTTTTTCTATCTTCTGTTGTTCTGTGGTGTCTTTTTCTTTCTGAGGCTCCTGCAGAGACCTTGCAGTGGATGGCAGTGAGTCCTCTTTTTCCATCTTGTCCTGTTCTCCAGTCTCGTTTTCTTTCGGAAGCTCAAATTTGTGCATTTCATTTGCAGCAGTGGAATTTTGTTCTTTGTGCTGCTGTGGGATTTTAAGTGAGGAAGCTTTGGCCCCTTTCAGCTCTGGCTCCAGAGACTCTAGCTTCAAATCATGAAGGGCCTTGTTGGGGCAGAGCTGGGATTTCAGGTCACTGATTTCCAGGTTGAGTGTCTCCTGCTCCTGCCTATGTTTAACGGCCTGCTCTTCAAGCTGATTTTGAGCTGCTAGGAGCTGTTTCTGGAGCATCTCAATCTGCTCTTGCTGAATCCTACATTTGAGCTCAAATTCAGCCTCCTTAGAGGACTTCAGTCCTACAGAGTCAGTGTGTGAAGCCTCTGTGGTTGGAGTGGCAGACTCCACACACTGCTCTGTGGTAGGGTGGCTGATTTGGTCCTGCAGGGTAGCAATCACCTCATCCAATATGACCATAGCTTCATTGTCACTCACGAGAGTGTCTGTCTCACTGATGTCATAGGGCTTATTACTAGAAGCCTCTTCCAGCTGCTCTATGAGGCCTTTGATCGTTTCCTCGTGATTCTGCTCGTTCTCGTGAATTTCTTCACGAAGTTTGTTCACCTGAAGCTGGTGATAAGAGGCCCTCTTGTTTGCACCTACCATTTTACCGTAAAGGTCGTTCTGATGGTGTTGGGAGGCTTCCAGTTGGTGTCTGAGAGCAGCAATCTCGTGCCAGGGATTAAACGGGGGTCTAAATGTGGGAATGGGTTGATATTCCCAAGTCCCTCCATTAGGCACAGGGTTAGCCGTGCTGTTTTGAGCTTCAAGAAGAGCCCGGGCATATGCCCGAGTAATTGCTCTTCTTGGTTCTTCAGCCACTCTTTTCTGTTTTTGCTTTTTTGGTTTCTTTGGTTTCACAACCGTTTCCTTTGGTGGTTGTGCCACAGGAGACTTTTTAGTATTTGGTTGTGCGGCTTTATCAACCTCAGGTTTTGGTGTGATGACCATTTCTATTTTTGCTTCTGCCATTGTAGATGCGTCAGCGTGTGCGTCTGCGTTTCTCTGCGTCCGCCTTGTCTTTGTTTTAACAACCAGGTTGCTTTGTGTTTCTGCCATCTGAGATCCACTAAAGTCGGTTGAACGTCTCCCCTATTTATAGGGTTTTCCAGTAGAATGTGCACTGTGACATCACAGGCTGTTCCTGTGATGCGCTGTTCCTTTGAAGTGCCATGATTGGAACAATTCAAAATAAAATGCCCACAAACCTAATGTAAAGGAAAGGCTTTTATTTTGTAGCACATACTGAATTAACACTATAAAAGCTACTCTACAGGAATTGCAGTAAAAAATAAAACAAAAGCAAAATATGTTTTTTAAATGGTTGTTAAAAAAACTAACCAAAGTAGAAGACAACTGTTTAGTGGAAAGTAGTCGACATTCTAGAGATTCTCAGGCATAATAACTTCTTTCATAATTTAAACAAGGACAGGTAGAAAACGTTCATATTTAGTGAAAGATATTTATTAACATTATCCAATGAGAGTTACTGAATGTCTGTAGGCAGTGAGATCTTGGTGGTTGATGAGGCGACAGAATGTCATCTATGTTTGGTTTTAAATTCAGTTTCAATGCTGAATCTAAGAAACAACAGACTGCAGAGGGAGACTTTAATAGAGGTTTACTAACTCTTACTATCATATACATTGTGGAAAAATCTGTCTTTATTTAGCATAATATATTTGTTATAAGCACTAAATATGTTTTATGATTAACTGATGAACACTAACGTACCAAGCTGAAAATTCAGCTCACCAGTCAGCAGCTTATATTCACAAAAAACAGATAAATCTGCGATCCATGCAACTCTAACCAGCCAACAAAAACATGTGTTCATAATACAAAACAAGTTTACTTTGTGAAATGTTAAAAGGTACAAAAAATAAAACAATATGTTTTCAAGACTTTTTCACAAGTTCCTATATCTCACTGAAATGTTACTCTGTAGCTGATTTCTCGTATTTTAAGTGTGATGAGAAATTTTGACTAGAAACAAGACAAATATACTTGATAAGAGTTTGAGTTTTTGCAGTGTATATGCAGCTGATTGATTTGGTCTTTAACCAACATGGAATCATTTATGTTGGGCAGCTGTGGCTATGTGTATGTGGCATGAATAAGGCACGGCGGGACCACGGAGCGACGTTCAGAGCCAACTTTATTTGATTCACGTCACACCACACCACCACCAACCCCTGAGTCCCCGTGTTTTAACACGGCGGGCGTGATTGCGGATGCCGTGCAGGTGCGTCCGCACGGCCCCGCAGACCACGCCCCACCACATACCCCCATCGCCCGATTGCTCCCCGGCCTAGCGGGGCTGTCCCGCTCCTCTGCCTCCAACTCCGGCTGCACAGGCTGCCCTGGAGCAGGGACCTCCGTCTCCCCGCACAGCTGCTCCGCCACCGCCACTCCCGTTTGGAGCGGCTCCGCGCACTGCGCCTCCGCCCCCAGCAGGCACAGCCCCTCGCCCACCTCTGGGTGGAGCGACTCCTCTGCCTCCGGCAGGTGTAGACCCTCGCCCGCCTCGTCCTCGGCCTCCGATTGGAGCGGCTCCTCCACCGCTCCCGGCAGGAGCAGCCCTTCACCCGGCTGCTCCTCCTCCTCCGGCAGGCTCGGACCCCCGCGTGGCTCGTCCACCACCTCCGGCTGCCGAGGTGACCCACACGGCTCCTCCACCGCTTCACTGTCCTCGGGACACACTTGTGGGGGTGGCGCCCAGGCCCAGAGCAGCGCTGCCAGCTCTGCCATCTTCCCCAGGTGGCGTTCGCTCTCCTTCCGCAGCTCTTCCTGTTGGCGACGCACCTCCGCCGCCTGCTTCCGCTGGGTGGCCGCTATTTCGGCCACCCTCTCGGCCAGCTCTTTCCTTTCCTGGCTCTGGTAGGTACCCGCCATGCCGCCTCCTGGGTTTCGGCACCAATGTGGCATGAATAAGGCACGGCGGGACCACGGAGCGACGTTCAGAGCCAACTTTATTTGATTCACGTCACACCACACCACCACCAACCCCTAACACGGCGGGCGTGATTGCGGATGCCGTGCAGGTGTGTCCGCACGGCCCCGCAGACCACGCCCCACCACAGTGTACTAATCAGTGCTTCAGTCCACACGTCAAAGGGCAAGATACTGAACCTTCGATTGTCCCCAACGCATTTGGGTGTGAATGAAATGTATGACTATGACTTCTAGTTCAAAAAGGGCTATTTATGTATTTAAGTCCAGTTGTTGCTCATTCACTGTTACCTTGAACGAGTCATGCTATCACCACTCTGTGTAATAGATATTTCCTATATAAGCAAATATGTTTTACACTATTTACCTACTGAAATGAAATGACTGAATGTATCAAACATACATTTTGCTCTTACTTCACATTTTAATATTTTTAATGATAACATTATTAGGTTTTTAATGTCCCTTACTGCAGAATAAAGATTTCTTATGAAAGTTTGGTTTGGTTTTGTTTTTATCTTTAGCTCCATTCTAAGAAAATGACCAGTTTCAAGTGTCCTCAGTGTAGGACACATACAGGATGCCATGCTGAAATGTAAAGCACTTACAATAGAAGCCACCAGAAACAAATTATTCCAGCCTAATTGATGACATTTATGGCATTTGTTTTCTGTGCTGACTGATATGCTGCTCAGTGCTTTGCTGCCTGCTTTTAAATCAGGTGTCACTCTGAACATAAACACAAGCTACATGTGATGTCTCTGATGTGTATCTGTTTCTACCCGTGCTGATGCTAGCATGACTAAAGCTAGCCAAGCAGCAGTAAATATGTGAAGTAAGGCAGAAGGATATACTCATCAAACAAACAGGATCATAAGAATATAAAACCACGAGCACTACAAATGTAACAGAAATATGTTGACATAAAATGGCATGTTATTTGAAATCTACACGAAACAATGACACAACTACTTCTTTTCAATTTTTTCAATTTATTTATTTTTTACCAATTGTCCAAATTAGTCTGTGATTGGCCTTAGTGTGACAGAAATCATATTTATATACAACTAAATATGACTCAGCAAACATGTTTTAAATGGATGATTCCTCACTTGATGACGAATGATCCATTTCCATATTTGCTGAGTCTTAAATTTGATGTCAGTGAACTTTTCAGTGGTTGGTGTTAAAAAAAAGCCCCCAAATCCCCTATGAGCAAGCACTTGGCGACAGTGGAGAGGAAAAACTCCCTCTTAATAGGGAGAAACCTCTGACAGAACCGGGCTCAGGAAGGGGTGGCCTTCTGTCTTGACCAAGAGGGGTTCAAATGTTCACTGACAATTTAGTTGTATATAAATATGATTTTTAGGACTTGATGTTGACACCAATTATGTGAAATTGGGGACGCGCACAGTTCCGCTTCTTCTTGTTCTTCTTCTTCCTTGGCGGAATCTCTGGCAGGCTCTTGACTTCAGTCTTGAGTTCAGCCACCTTGACATTGAGCATTTTCTGTTTGTCTTGTACACTTTGCAAAGATTCCTGTACAGAAAATGCAGCTGACTCTTCTTTTTCTATCTTCTGTTGTTCTGTGGTGTCTTTTTCTTTCTGAGGCTCCTGCAGAGACCTTGCAGTGGATGGCCGTGAGTCCTCTTTTTCCATCTTGTCCTGTTCTCCAGTCTCGTTTTCTTTCGGAAGCTCAAATTTGTGCATTTCATTTGCAGCAGTGGAATTTTGTTCTTTGTGCTGCTGTGGGATTTTAAGTGAGGAAGCTTTGGCCCCTTTCAGCTCTGGCTCCAGAGACTCTAGCTTCAAATCATGAAGGGCCTTGTTGGGGCAGAGCTGGGATTTCAGGTCACTGATTTCCAGGTTGAGTGTCTCCTGCTCCTGCCTATGTTTAACGGCCTGCTCTTCAAGCTGATTTTGAGCTGCTAGGAGCTGTTTCTGGAGCATCTCAATCTGCTCTTGCTGAATCCTACATTTGAGCTCAAATTCAGCCTCCTTAGAGGACTTCAGTCCTACAGAGTCAGTGTGTGAAGCCTCTGTGGTTGGAGTGGCAGACTCCACACACTGCTCTGTGGTAGGGTGGCTGATTTGGTCCTGCAGGGTAGCAATCACCTCATCCAATATGACCATAGCTTCATTGTCACTCACGAGAGTGTCTGTCTCACTGATGTCATAGGGCTTATTACTAGAAGCCTCTTCCAGCTGCTCTATGAGGCCTTTGATCGTTTCCTCGTGATTCTGCTCGTTCTCGTGAATTTCTTCACGAAGTTTGTTCACCTGAAGCTGGTGATAAGAGGCCCTCTTGTTTGCACCTACCATTTTACCGTAAAGGTCGTTCTGATGGTATTGGGAGGCTTCCAGTTGGTGTCTGAGAGCAGCAATCTCGTGCCAGGGATTAAACGGGGGTCTAAATGTGGGAATGGGTTGATATTCCCAAGTCCCTCCATTAGGCACAGGGTTAGCCGTGCTGTTTTGAGCTTCAAGAAGAGCCCGGGCATATGCCCGAGTAATTGCTCTTCTTGGTTCTTCAGCCACTCTTTTCTGTTTTTGCTTTTTTGGTTTCTTTGGTTTCACAACCGTTTCCTTTGGTGGTTGTGCCACAGGAGACTTTTTAGTATTTGGTTGTGCGGCTTTATCAACCTCAGGTTTTGGTGTGATGACCATTTCTATTTTTGCTTCTGCCATTGTAGATGCGTCAGCGTGTGCGTCTGCGTTTCTCTGCGTCCGCCTTGTCTTTGTTTTAACAACCAGGTTGCTTTGTGTTTCTGCCATCTGAGATCCACTAAAGTCGGTTGAACGTCTCCCCTATTTATAGGGTTTTCCAGTAGAATGTGCACTGTGACATCACAGGCTGTTCCTGTGATGCGCTGTTCCTTTGAAGTGCCATGATTGGAACAATTCAAAATAAAATGCCCACAAACCTAATGTAAAGGAAAGGCTTTTATTTTGTAGCACATACTGAATTAACACTATAAAAGCTACTCTACAGGAATTGCAGTAAAAAATAAAACAAAAGCAAAATATGTTTTTTAAATGGTTGTTAAAAAAACTAACCAAAGTAGAAGACAACTGTTTAGTGGAAAGTAGTCGACATTCTAGAGATTCTCAGGCATAATAACTTCTTTCATAATTTAAACAAGGACAGGTAGAAAACGTTCATATTTAGTGAAAGATATTTATTAACATTATCCAATGAGAGTTACTGAATGTCTGTAGGCAGTGAGATCTTGGTGGTTGATGAGGCGACAGAATGTCATCTATGTTTGGTTTTAAATTCAGTTTCAATGCTGAATCTAAGAAACAACAGACTGCAGAGGGAGACTTTAATAGAGGTTTACTAACTCTTACTATCATATACATTGTGGAAAAATCTGTCTTTATTTAGCATAATATATTTGTTATAAGCACTAAATATGTTTTATGATTAACTGATGAACACTAACGTACCAAGCTGAAAATTCAGCTCACCAGTCAGCAGCTTATATTCACAAAAAACAGATAAATCTGCGATCCATGCAACTCTAACCAGCCAACAAAAACATGTGTTCATAATACAAAACAAGTTTACTTTGTGAAATGTTAAAAGGTACAAAAAATAAAACAATATGTTTTCAAGACTTTTTCACAAGTTCCTATATCTCACTGAAATGTTACTCTGTAGCTGATTTCTCGTATTTTAAGTGTGATGAGAAATTTTGACTAGAAACAAGACAAATATACTTGATAAGAGTTTGAGTTTTTGCAGTGTATATGCAGCTGATTGATTTGGTCTTTAACCAACATGGAATCATTTGTTGGGCAGCTGTGGCTATGTGTATGTGGCATGAATAAGGCACGGCGGGACCACGGAGCGACGTTCAGAGCCAACTTTATTTGATTCACGTCACACCACACCACCACCAACCCCTGAGTCCCCGTGTTTTAACACGGCGGGCGTGATTGCGGATGCCGTGCAGGTGCGTCCGCACGGCCCCGCAGACCACGCCCCACCACATACCCCCATCGCCCGATTGCTCCCCGGCCTAGCGGGGCTGTCCCGCTCCTCTGCCTCCAACTCCGGCTGCACAGGCTGCCCTGGAGCAGGGACCTCCGTCTCCCCGCACAGCTGCTCCGCCACCGCCTCCGCCACTCCCGTTTGGAGCGGCTCCGCGCACTGCGCCTCCGCCCCCAGCAGGCACAGCCCCTCGCCCACCTCTGGGTGGAGCGACTCCTCTGCCTCCGGCAGGTGTAGACCCTCGCCCGCCTCGTCCTCGGCCTCCGATTGGAGCGGCTCCTCCACCGCTCCCGGCAGGAGCAGCCCTTCACCCGGCTGCTCCTCCTCCTCCGGCAGGCTCGGACCCCCGCGTGGCTCGTCCACCACCTCCGGCTGCCGAGGTGACCCACACGGCTCCTCCACCGCTTCACTGTCCTCGGGACACACTTGTGGGGGTGGCGCCCAGGCCCAGAGCAGCGCTGCCAGCTCTGCCATCTTCCCCAGGTGGCGTTCGCTCTCCTTCCGCAGCTCTTCCTGTTGGCGACGCACCTCCGCCGCCTGCTTCCGCTGGGTGGCCGCTATTTCGGCCACCCTCTCGGCCAGCTCTTTCCTTTCCTGGCTCTGGTAGGTACCCGCCATGCCGCCTCCTGGGTTTCGGCACCAATGTGGCATGAATAAGGCACGGCGGGACCACGGAGCGACGTTCAGAGCCAACTTTATTTGATTCACGTCACACCACACCACCACCAACCCCTAACACGGCGGGCGTGATTGCGGATGCCGTGCAGGTGCGTCCGCACGGCCCCGCAGACCACGCCCCACCACAGTGTACTAATCAGTGCTTCAGTCCACACGTCAAAGGGCAAGATACTGAACCTTCGATTGTCCCCAACGCATTTGGGTGTGAATGAAATGTATGACTATGACTTCTAGTTCAAAAAGGGCTATTTATGTATTTAAGTCCAGTTGTTGCTCATTCACTGTTACCTTGAACGAGTCATGCTATCACCACTCTGTGTAATAGATATTTCCTATATAAGCAAATATGTTTTACACTATTTACCTACTGAAATGAAATGACTGAATGTATCAAACATACATTTTGCTCTTACTTCACATTTTAATATTTTTAATGATAACATTATTAGGTTTTTAATGTCCCTTACTGCAGAATAAAGATTTCTTATGAAAGTTTGGTTTGGTTTTGTTTTTATCTTTAGCTCCATTCTAAGAAAATGACCAGTTTCAAGTGTCCTCAGTGTAGGACACATACAGGATGCCATGCTGAAATGTAAAGCACTTACAATAGAAGCCACCAGAAACAAATTATTCCAGCCTAATTGATGACATTTATGGCATTTGTTTTCTGTGCTGACTGATATGCTGCTCAGTGCTTTGCTGCCTGCTTTTAAATCAGGTGTCACTCTGAACATAAACACAAGCTACATGTGATGTCTCTGATGTGTATCTGTTTCTACCCGTGCTGATGCTAGCATGACTAAAGCTAGCCAAGCAGCAGTAAATATGTGAAGTAAGGCAGAAGGATATACTCATCAAACAAACAGGATCATAAGAATATAAAACCACGAGCACTACAAATGTAACAGAAATATGTTGACATAAAATGGCATGTTATTTGAAATCTACACGAAACAATGACACAACTACTTCTTTTCAATTTTTTCAATTTATTTATTTTTTACCAATTGTCCAAATTAGTCTGTGATTGGCCTTAGTGTGACAGAAATCATATTTATATACAACTAAATATGACTCAGCAAACATGTTTTAAATGGATGATTCCTCACTTGATGACGAATGATCCATTTCCATATTTGCTGAGTCTTAAATTTGATGTCAGTGAACTTTTCAGTGGTTGGTGTTAAAAAAAAGCCCCCAAATCCCCTATGAGCAAGCACTTGGCGACAGTGGAGAGGAAAAACTCCCTCTTAATAGGGAGAAACCTCTGACAGAACCGGGCTCAGGAAGGGGTGGCCTTCTGTCTTGACCAAGAGGGGTTCAAATGTTCACTGACAATTTAGTTGTATATAAATATGATTTTTAGGACTTGATGTTGACACCAATTATGTGAAATTGGGGACGCGCACAGTTCCGCTTCTTCTTGTTCTTCTTCTTCCTTGGCGGAATCTCTGGCAGGCTCTTGACTTCAGTCTTGAGTTCAGCCACCTTGACATTGAGCATTTTCTGTTTGTCTTGTACACTTTGCAAAGATTCCTGTACAGAAAATGCAGCTGACTCTTCTTTTTCTATCTTCTGTTGTTCTGTGGTGTCTTTTTCTTTCTGAGGCTCCTGCAGAGACCTTGCAGTGGATGGCCGTGAGTCCTCTTTTTCCATCTTGTCCTGTTCTCCAGTCTCGTTTTCTTTCGGAAGCTCAAATTTGTGCATTTCATTTGCAGCAGTGGAATTTTGTTCTTTGTGCTGCTGTGGGATTTTAAGTGAGGAAGCTTTGGCCCCTTTCAGCTCTGGCTCCAGAGACTCTAGCTTCAAATCATGAAGGGCCTTGTTGGGGCAGAGCTGGGATTTCAGGTCACTGATTTCCAGGTTGAGTGTCTCCTGCTCCTGCCTATGTTTAACGGCCTGCTCTTCAAGCTGATTTTGAGCTGCTAGGAGCTGTTTCTGGAGCATCTCAATCTGCTCTTGCTGAATCCTACATTTGAGCTCAAATTCAGCCTCCTTAGAGGACTTCAGTCCTACAGAGTCAGTGTGTGAAGCCTCTGTGGTTGGAGTGGCAGACTCCACACACTGCTCTGTGGTAGGGTGGCTGATTTGGTCCTGCAGGGTAGCAATCACCTCATCCAATATGACCATAGCTTCATTGTCACTCACGAGAGTGTCTGTCTCACTGATGTCATAGGGCTTATTACTAGAAGCCTCTTCCAGCTGCTCTATGAGGCCTTTGATCGTTTCCTCGTGATTCTGCTCGTTCTCGTGAATTTCTTCACGAAGTTTGTTCACCTGAAGCTGGTGATAAGAGGCCCTCTTGTTTGCACCTACCATTTTACCGTAAAGGTCGTTCTGATGGTATTGGGAGGCTTCCAGTTGGTGTCTGAGAGCAGCAATCTCGTGCCAGGGATTAAACGGGGGTCTAAATGTGGGAATGGGTTGATATTCCCAAGTCCCTCCATTAGGCACAGGGTTAGCCGTGCTGTTTTGAGCTTCAAGAAGAGCCCGGGCATATGCCCGAGTAATTGCTCTTCTTGGTTCTTCAGCCACTCTTTTCTGTTTTTGCTTTTTTTGTTTCTTTGGTTTCACAACCGTTTCCTTTGGTGGTTGTGCCACAGGAGACTTTTTAGTATTTGGTTGTGCGGCTTTATCAACCTCAGGTTTTGGTGTGATGACCATTTCTATTTTTGCTTCTGCCATTGTAGATGCGTCAGCGTGTGCGTCTGCGTTTCTCTGCGTCCGCCTTGTCTTTGTTTTAACAACCAGGTTGCTTTGTGTTTCTGCCATCTGAGATCCACTAAAGTCGGTTGAACGTCTCCCCTATTTATAGGGTTTTCCAGTAGAATGTGCACTGTGACATCACAGGCTGTTCCTGTGATGCGCTGTTCCTTTGAAGTGCCATGATTGGAACAATTCAAAATAAAATGCCCACAAACCTAATGTAAAGGAAAGGCTTTTATTTTGTAGCACATACTGAATTAACACTATAAAAGCTACTCTACAGGAATTGCAGTAAAAAATAAAACAAAAGCAAAATATGTTTTTTAAATGGTTGTTAAAAAAACTAACCAAAGTAGAAGACAACTGTTTAGTGGAAAGTAGTCGACATTCTAGAGATTCTCAGGCATAATAACTTCTTTCATAATTTAAACAAGGACAGGTAGAAAACGTTCATATTTAGTGAAAGATATTTATTAACATTATCCAATGAGAGTTACTGAATGTCTGTAGGCAGTGAGATCTTGGTGGTTGATGAGGCGACAGAATGTCATCTATGTTTGGTTTTAAATTCAGTTTCAATGCTGAATCTAAGAAACAACAGACTGCAGAGGGAGACTTTAGAGGTTTACTAACTCTTACTATCATATACATTGTGGAAAAATCTGTCTTTATTTAGCATAATATATTTGTTATAAGCACTAAATATGTTTTATGATTAACTGATGAACACTAACGTACCAAGCTGAAAATTCAGCTCACCAGTCAGCAGCTTATATTCACAAAAAACAGATAAATCTGCGATCCATGCAACTCTAACCAGCCAACAAAAACATGTGTTCATAATACAAAACAAGTTTACTTTGTGAAATGTTAAAAGGTACAAAAAATAAAACAATATGTTTTCAAGACTTTTTCACAAGTTCCTATATCTCACTGAAATGTTACTCTGTAGCTGATTTCTCGTATTTTAAGTGTGATGAGAAATTTTGACTAGAAACAAGACAAATATACTTGATAAGAGTTTGAGTTTTTGCAGTGTATATGCAGCTGATTGATTTGGTCTTTAACCAACATGGAATCATTTATGTTGGGCAGCTGTGGCTATGTGTATGTGGCATGAATAAGGCACGGCGGGACCACGGAGCGACGTTCAGAGCCAACTTTATTTGATTCACGTCACACCACACCACCACCAACCCCTGAGTCCCCGTGTTTTAACACGGCGGGCGTGATTGCGGATGCCGTGCAGGTGCGTCCGCACGGCCCCGCAGACCACGCCCCACCACATACCCCCATCGCCCGATTGCTCCCCGGCCTAGCGGGGCTGTCCCGCTCCTCTGCCTCCAACTCCGGCTGCACAGGCTGCCCTGGAGCAGGGACCTCCGTCTCCCCGCACAGCTGCTCCGCCACCGCCACTCCCGTTTGGAGCGGCTCCGCGCACTGCGCCTCCGCCCCCAGCAGGCACAGCCCCTCGCCCACCTCTGGGTGGAGCGACTCCTCTGCCTCCGGCAGGTGTAGACCCTCGCCCGCCTCGTCCTCGGCCTCCGATTGGAGCGGCTCCTCCACCGCTCCCGGCAGGAGCAGCCCTTCACCCGGCTGCTCCTCCTCCTCCGGCAGGCTCGGACCCCCGCGTGGCTCGTCCACCACCTCCGGCTGCCGAGGTGACCCACACGGCTCCTCCACCGCTTCACTGTCCTCGGGACACACTTGTGGGGGTGGCGCCCAGGCCCAGAGCAGCGCTGCCAGCTCTGCCATCTTCCCCAGGTGGCGTTCGCTCTCCTTCCGCAGCTCTTCCTGTTGGCGACGCACCTCCGCCGCCTGCTTCCGCTGGGTGGCCGCTATTTCGGCCACCCTCTCGGCCAGCTCTTTCCTTTCCTGGCTCTGGTAGGTACCCGCCATGCCGCCTCCTGGGTTTCGGCACCAATGTGGCATGAATAAGGCACGGCGGGACCACGGAGCGACGTTCAGAGCCAACTTTATTTGATTCACGTCACACCACACCACCACCAACCCCTAACACGGCGGGCGTGATTGCGGATGCCGTGCAGGTGCGTCCGCACGGCCCCGCAGACCACGCCCCACCACAGTGTACTAATCAGTGCTTCAGTCCACACGTCAAAGGGCAAGATACTGAACCTTCGATTGTCCCCAACGCATTTGGGTGTGAATGAAATGTATGACTATGACTTCTAGTTCAAAAAGGGCTATTTATGTATTTAAGTCCAGTTGTTGCTCATTCACTGTTACCTTGAACGAGTCATGCTATCACCACTCTGTGTAATAGATATTTCCTATATAAGCAAATATGTTTTACACTATTTACCTACTGAAATGAAATGACTGAATGTATCAAACATACATTTTGCTCTTACTTCACATTTTAATATTTTTAATGATAACATTATTAGGTTTTTAATGTCCCTTACTGCAGAATAAAGATTTCTTATGAAAGTTTGGTTTGGTTTTGTTTTTATCTTTAGCTCCATTCTAAGAAAATGACCAGTTTCAAGTGTCCTCAGTGTAGGACACATACAGGATGCCATGCTGAAATGTAAAGCACTTACAATAGAAGCCACCAGAAACAAATTATTCCAGCCTAATTGATGACATTTATGGCATTTGTTTTCTGTGCTGACTGATATGCTGCTCAGTGCTTTGCTGCCTGCTTTTAAATCAGGTGTCACTCTGAACATAAACACAAGCTACATGTGATGTCTCTGATGTGTATCTGTTTCTACCCGTGCTGATGCTAGCATGACTAAAGCTAGCCAAGCAGCAGTAAATATGTGAAGTAAGGCAGAAGGATATACTCATCAAACAAACAGGATCATAAGAATATAAAACCACGAGCACTACAAATGTAACAGAAATATGTTGACATAAAATGGCATGTTATTTGAAATCTACACGAAACAATGACACAACTACTTCTTTTCAATTTTTTCAATTTATTTATTTTTTACCAATTGTCCAAATTAGTCTGTGATTGGCCTTAGTGTGACAGAAATCATATTTATATACAACTAAATATGACTCAGCAAACATGTTTTAAATGGATGATTCCTCACTTGATGACGAATGATCCATTTCCATATTTGCTGAGTCTTAAATTTGATGTCAGTGAACTTTTCAGTGGTTGGTGTTAAAAAAAAGCCCCCAAATCCCCTATGAGCAAGCACTTGGCGACAGTGGAGAGGAAAAACTCCCTCTTAATAGGGAGAAACCTCTGACAGAACCGGGCTCAGGAAGGGGTGGCCTTCTGTCTTGACCAAGAGGGGTTCAAATGTTCACTGACAATTTAGTTGTATATAAATATGATTTTTAGGACTTGATGTTGACACCAATTATGTGAAATTGGGGACGCGCACAGTTCCGCTTCTTCTTGTTCTTCTTCTTCCTTGGCGGAATCTCTGGCAGGCTCTTGACTTCAGTCTTGAGTTCAGCCACCTTGACATTGAGCATTTTCTGTTTGTCTTGTACACTTTGCAAAGATTCCTGTACAGAAAATGCAGCTGACTCTTCTTTTTCTATCTTCTGTTGTTCTGTGGTGTCTTTTTCTTTCTGAGGCTCCTGCAGAGACCTTGCAGTGGATGGCAGTGAGTCCTCTTCTTCCATCTTGTCCTGTTCTCCAGTCTCGTTTTCTTTCGGAAGCTCAAATTTGTGCATTTCATTTGCAGCAGTGGAATTTTGTTCTTTGTGCTGCTGTGGGATTTTAAGTGAGGAAGCTTTGGCCCCTTTCAGCTCTGGCTCCAGAGACTCTAGCTTCAAATCATGAAGGGCCTTGTTGGGGCAGAGCTGGGATTTCAGGTCACTGATTTCCAGGTTGAGTGTCTCCTGCTCCTGCCTATGTTTAACGGCCTGCTCTTCAAGCTGATTTTGAGCTGCTAGGAGCTGTTTCTGGAGCATCTCAATCTGCTCTTGCTGAATCCTACATTTGAGCTCAAATTCAGCCTCCTTAGAGGACTTCAGTCCTACAGAGTCAGTGTGTGAAGCCTCTGTGGTTGGAGTGGTAGACTCCACACACTGCTCTGTGGTAGGGTGGCTGATTTGGTCCTGCAGGGTAGCAATCACCTCATCCAATATGACCATAGCTTCATTGTCACTCACGAGAGTGTCTGTCTCACTGATGTCATAGGGCTTATTACTAGAAGCCTCTTCCAGCTGCTCTATGAGGCCTTTGATCGTTTCCTCGTGATTCTGCTCGTTCTCGTGAATTTCTTCACGAAGTTTGTTCACCTGAAGCTGGTGATAAGAGGCCCTCTTGTTTGCACCTACCATTTTACCGTAAAGGTCGTTCTGATGGTATTGGGAGGCTTCCAGTTGGTGTCTGAGAGCAGCAATCTCGTGCCAGGGATTAAACGGGGGTCTAAATGTGGGAATGGGTTGATATTCCCAAGTCCCTCCATTAGGCACAGGGTTAGCCGTGCTGTTTTGAGCTTCAAGAAGAGCCCGGGCATATGCCCGAGTAATTGCTCTTCTTGGTTCTTCAGCCACTCTTTTCTGTTTTTGCTTTTTTTGTTTCTTTGGTTTCACAACCGTTTCCTTTGGTGGTTGTGCCACAGGAGACTTTTTAGTATTTGGTTGTGCGGCTTTATCAACCTCAGGTTTTGGTGTGATGACCATTTCTATTTTTGCTTCTGCCATTGTAGATGCGTCAGCGTGTGCGTCTGCGTTTCTCTGCGTCCGCCTTGTCTTTGTTTTAACAACCAGGTTGCTTTGTGTTTCTGCCATCTGAGATCCACTAAAGTCGGTTGAACGTCTCCCCTATTTATAGGGTTTTCCAGTAGAATGTGCACTGTGACATCACAGGCTGTTCCTGTGATGCGCTGTTCCTTTGAAGTGCCATGATTGGAACAATTCAAAATAAAATGCCCACAAACCTAATGTAAAGGAAAGGCTTTTATTTTGTAGCACATACTGAATTAACACTATAAAAGCTACTCTACAGGAATTGCAGTAAAAAATAAAACAAAAGCAAAATATGTTTTTTAAATGGTTGTTAAAAAAACTAACCAAAGTAGAAGACAACTGTTTAGTGGAAAGTAGTCGACATTCTAGAGATTCTCAGGCATAATAACTTCTTTCATAATTTAAACAAGGACAGGTAGAAAACGTTCATATTTAGTGAAAGATATTTATTAACATTATCCAATGAGAGTTACTGAATGTCTGTAGGCAGTGAGATCTTGGTGGTTGATGAGGCGACAGAATGTCATCTATGTTTGGTTTTAAATTCAGTTTCAATGCTGAATCTAAGAAACAACAGACTGCAGAGGGAGACTTTAATAGAGGTTTACTAACTCTTACTATCATATACATTGTGGAAAAATCTGTCTTTATTTAGCATAATATATTTGTTATAAGCACTAAATATGTTTTATGATTAACTGATGAACACTAACGTACCAAGCTGAAAATTCAGCTCACCAGTCAGCAGCTTATATTCACAAAAAACAGATAAATCTGCGATCCATGCAACTCTAACCAGCCAACAAAAACATGTGTTCATAATACAAAACAAGTTTACTTTGTGAAATGTTAAAAGGTACAAAAAATAAAACAATATGTTTTCAAGACTTTTTCACAAGTTCCTATATCTCACTGAAATGTTACTCTGTAGCTGATTTCTCGTATTTTAAGTGTGATGAGAAATTTTGACTAGAAACAAGACAAATATACTTGATAAGAGTTTGAGTTTTTGCAGTGTATATGCAGCTGATTGATTTGGTCTTTAACCAACATGGAATCATTTGTTGGGCAGCTGTGGCTATGTGTATGTGGCATGAATAAGGCACGGCGGGACCACGGAGCGACGTTCAGAGCCAACTTTATTTGATTCACGTCACACCACACCACCACCAACCCCTGAGTCCCCGTGTTTTAACACGGCGGGCGTGATTGCGGATGCCGTGCAGGTGCGTCCGCACGGCCCCGCAGACCACGCCCCACCACATACCCCCATCGCCCGATTGCTCCCCGGCCTAGCGGGGCTGTCCCGCTCCTCTGCCTCCAACTCCGGCTGCACAGGCTGCCCTGGAGCAGGGACCTCCGTCTCCCCGCACAGCTGCTCCGCCACCGCCACTCCCGTTTGGAGCGGCTCCGCGCACTGCGCCTCCGCCCCCAGCAGGCACAGCCCCTCGCCCACCTCTGGGTGGAGCGACTCCTCTGCCTCCGGCAGGTGTAGACCCTCGCCCGCCTCGTCCTCGGCCTCCGATTGGAGCGGCTCCTCCACCGCTCCCGGCAGGAGCAGCCCTTCACCCGGCTGCTCCTCCTCCTCCGTCAGGCTCGGACCCCCGCGTGGCTCGTCCACCACCTCCGGCTGCCGAGGTGACCCACACGGCTCCTCCACCGCTTCACTGTCCTCGGGACACACTTGTGGGGGTGGCGCCCAGGCCCAGAGCAGCGCTGCCAGCTCTGCCATCTTCCCCAGGTGGCGTTCGCTCTCCTTCCGCAGCTCTTCCTGTTGGCGACGCACCTCCGCCGCCTGCTTCCGCTGGGTGGCCGCTATTTCGGCCACCCTCTCGGCCAGCTCTTTCCTTTCCTGGCTCTGGTAGGTACCCGCCATGCCGCCTCCTGGGTTTCGGCACCAATGTGGCATGAATAAGGCACGGCGGGACCACGGAGCGACGTTCAGAGCCAACTTTATTTGATTCACGTCACACCACACCACCACCAACCCCTAACACGGCGGGCGTGATTGCGGATGCCGTGCAGGTGCGTCCGCACGGCCCCGCAGACCACGCCCCACCACAGTGTACTAATCAGTGCTTCAGTCCACACGTCAAAGGGCAAGATACTGAACCTTCGATTGTCCCCAACGCATTTGGGTGTGAATGAAATGTATGACTATGACTTCTAGTTCAAAAAGGGCTATTTATGTATTTAAGTCCAGTTGTTGCTCATTCACTGTTACCTTGAACGAGTCATGCTATCACCACTCTGTGTAATAGATATTTCCTATATAAGCAAATATGTTTTACACTATTTACCTACTGAAATGAAATGACTGAATGTATCAAACATACATTTTGCTCTTACTTCACATTTTAATATTTTTAATGATAACATTATTAGGTTTTTAATGTCCCTTACTGCAGAATAAAGATTTCTTATGAAAGTTTGGTTTGGTTTTGTTTTTATCTTTAGCTCCATTCTAAGAAAATGACCAGTTTCAAGTGTCCTCAGTGTAGGACACATACAGGATGCCATGCTGAAATGTAAAGCACTTACAATAGAAGCCACCAGAAACAAATTATTCCAGCCTAATTGATGACATTTATGGCATTTGTTTTCTGTGCTGACTGATATGCTGCTCAGTGCTTTGCTGCCTGCTTTTAAATCAGGTGTCACTCTGAACATAAACACAAGCTACATGTGATGTCTCTGATGTGTATCTGTTTCTACCCGTGCTGATGCTAGCATGACTAAAGCTAGCCAAGCAGCAGTAAATATGTGAAGTAAGGCAGAAGGATATACTCATCAAACAAACAGGATCATAAGAATATAAAACCACGAGCACTACAAATGTAACAGAAATATGTTGACATAAAATGGCATGTTATTTGAAATCTACACGAAACAATGACACAACTACTTCTTTTCAATTTTTTCAATTTATTTATTTTTTACCAATTGTCCAAATTAGTCTGTGATTGGCCTTAGTGTGACAGAAATCATATTTATATACAACTAAATATGACTCAGCAAACATGTTTTAAATGGATGATTCCTCACTTGATGACGAATGATCCATTTCCATATTTGCTGAGTCTTAAATTTGATGTCAGTGAACTTTTCAGTGGTTGGTGTTAAAAAAAAGCCCCCAAATCCCCTATGAGCAAGCACTTGGCGACAGTGGAGAGGAAAAACTCCCTCTTAATAGGGAGAAACCTCTGACAGAACCGGGCTCAGGAAGGGGTGGCCTTCTGTCTTGACCAAGAGGGGTTCAAATGTTCACTGACAATTTAGTTGTATATAAATATGATTTTTAGGACTTGATGTTGACACCAATTATGTGAAATTGGGGACGCGCACAGTTCCGCTTCTTCTTGTTCTTCTTCTTCCTTGGCGGAATCTCTGGCAGGCTCTTGACTTCAGTCTTGAGTTCAGCCACCTTGACATTGAGCATTTTCTGTTTGTCTTGTACACTTTGCAAAGATTCCTGTACAGAAAATGCAGCTGACTCTTCTTTTTCTATCTTCTGTTGTTCTGTGGTGTCTTTTTCTTTCTGAGGCTCCTGCAGAGACCTTGCAGTGGATGGCCGTGAGTCCTCTTTTTCCATCTTGTCCTGTTCTCCAGTCTCGTTTTCTTTCGGAAGCTCAAATTTGTGCATTTCATTTGCAGCAGTGGAATTTTGTTCTTTGTGCTGCTGTGGGATTTTAAGTGAGGAAGCTTTGGCCCCTTTCAGCTCTGGCTCCAGAGACTCTAGCTTCAAATCATGAAGGGCCTTGTTGGGGCAGAGCTGGGATTTCAGGTCACTGATTTCCAGGTTGAGTGTCTCCTGCTCCTGCCTATGTTTAACGGCCTGCTCTTCAAGCTGATTTTGAGCTGCTAGGAGCTGTTTCTGGAGCATCTCAATCTGCTCTTGCTGAATCCTACATTTGAGCTCAAATTCAGCCTCCTTAGAGGACTTCAGTCCTACAGAGTCAGTGTGTGAAGCCTCTGTGGTTGGAGTGGCAGACTCCACACACTGCTCTGTGGTAGGGTGGCTGATTTGGTCCTGCAGGGTAGCAATCACCTCATCCAATATGACCATAGCTTCATTGTCACTCACGAGAGTGTCTGTCTCACTGATGTCATAGGGCTTATTACTAGAAGCCTCTTCCAGCTGCTCTATGAGGCCTTTGATCGTTTCCTCGTGATTCTGCTCGTTCTCGTGAATTTCTTCACGAAGTTTGTTCACCTGAAGCTGGTGATAAGAGGCCCTCTTGTTTGCACCTACCATTTTACCGTAAAGGTCGTTCTGATGGTATTGGGAGGCTTCCAGTTGGTGTCTGAGAGCAGCAATCTCGTGCCAGGGATTAAACGGGGGTCTAAATGTGGGAATGGGTTGATATTCCCAAGTCCCTCCATTAGGCACAGGGTTAGCCGTGCTGTTTTGAGCTTCAAGAAGAGCCCGGGCATATGCCCGAGTAATTGCTCTTCTTGGTTCTTCAGCCACTCTTTTCTGTTTTTGCTTTTTTTGTTTCTTTGGTTTCACAACCGTTTCCTTTGGTGGTTGTGCCACAGGAGACTTTTTAGTATTTGGTTGTGCGGCTTTATCAACCTCAGGTTTTGGTGTGATGACCATTTCTATTTTTGCTTCTGCCATTGTAGATGCGTCAGCGTGTGCGTCTGCGTTTCTCTGCGTCCGCCTTGTCTTTGTTTTAACAACCAGGTTGCTTTGTGTTTCTGCCATCTGAGATCCACTAAAGTCGGTTGAACGTCTCCCCTATTTATAGGGTTTTCCAGTAGAATGTGCACTGTGACATCACAGGCTGTTCCTGTGATGCGCTGTTCCTTTGAAGTGCCATGATTGGAACAATTCAAAATAAAATGCCCACAAACCTAATGTAAAGGAAAGGCTTTTATTTTGTAGCACATACTGAATTAACACTATAAAAGCTACTCTACAGGAATTGCAGTAAAAAATAAAACAAAAGCAAAATATGTTTTTTAAATGGTTGTTAAAAAAACTAACCAAAGTAGAAGACAACTGTTTAGTGGAAAGTAGTCGACATTCTAGAGATTCTCAGGCATAATAACTTCTTTCATAATTTAAACAAGGACAGGTAGAAAACGTTCATATTTAGTGAAAGATATTTATTAACATTATCCAATGAGAGTTACTGAATGTCTGTAGGCAGTGAGATCTTGGTGGTTGATGAGGCGACAGAATGTCATCTATGTTTGGTTTTAAATTCAGTTTCAATGCTGAATCTAAGAAACAACAGACTGCAGAGGGAGACTTTAATAGAGGTTTACTAACTCTTACTATCATATACATTGTGGAAAAATCTGTCTTTATTTAGCATAATATATTTGTTATAAGCACTAAATATGTTTTATGATTAACTGATGAACACTAACGTACCAAGCTGAAAATTCAGCTCACCAGTCAGCAGCTTATATTCACAAAAAACAGATAAATCTGCGATCCATGCAACTCTAACCAGCCAACAAAAACATGTGTTCATAATACAAAACAAGTTTACTTTGTGAAATGTTAAAAAGGTACAAAAAATAAAACAATATGTTTTCAAGACTTTTTCCACAAGTTCCTATATCTCACTGAAATGTTACTCTGTAGCTGATTTCTCGTATTTTAAGTGTGATGAGAAATTTTGACTAGAAACAAGACAAATATACTTGATAAGAGTTTGAGTTTTTGCAGTGTATATGCAGCTGATTGATTTGGTCTTTAACCAACATGGAATCATTTATGTTGGGCAGCTGTGGCTATGTGTATGTGGCATGAATAAGGCACGGCGGGACCACGGAGCGACGTTCAGAGCCAACTTTATTTGATTCACGTCACACCACACCACCACCAACCCCTGAGTCCCCGTGTTTTAACACGGCGGGCGTGATTGCGGATGCCGTGCAGGTGCGTCCGCACGGCCCCGCAGACCACGCCCCACCACATACCCCCATCGCCCGATTGCTCCCCGGCCTAGCGGGGCTGTCCCGCTCCTCTGCCTCCAACTCCGGCTGCACAGGCTGCCCTGGAGCAGGGACCTCCGTCTCCCCGCACAGCTGCTCCGCCACCGCCACTCCCGTTTGGAGCGGCTCCGCGCACTGCGCCTCCGCCCCCAGCAGGCACAGCCCCTCGCCCACCTCTGGGTGGAGCGACTCCTCTGCCTCCGGCAGGTGTAGACCCTCGCCCGCCTCGTCCTCGGCCTCCGATTGGAGCGGCTCCTCCACCGCTCCCGGCAGGAGCAGCCCTTCACCCGGCTGCTCCTCCTCCTCCGGCAGGCTCGGACCCCCGCGTGGCTCGTCCACCACCTCCGGCTGCCGAGGTGACCCACACGGCTCCTCCACCGCTTCACTGTCCTCGGGACACACTTGTGGGGGTGGCGCCCAGGCCCAGAGCAGCGCTGCCAGCTCTGCCATCTTCCCCAGGTGGCGTTCGCTCTCCTTCCGCAGCTCTTCCTGTTGGCGACGCACCTCCGCCGCCTGCTTCCGCTGGGTGGCCGCTATTTCGGCCACCCTCTCGGCCAGCTCTTTCCTTTCCTGGCTCTGGTAGGTACCCGCCATGCCGCCTCCTGGGTTTCGGCACCAATGTGGCATGAATAAGGCACGGCGGGACCACGGAGCGACGTTCAGAGCCAACTTTATTTGATTCACGTCACACCACACCACCACCAACCCCTAACACGGCGGGCGTGATTGCGGATGCCGTGCAGGTGCGTCCGCACGGCCCCGCAGACCACGCCCCACCACAGTGTACTAATCAGTGCTTCAGTCCACACGTCAAAGGGCAAGATACTGAACCTTCGATTGTCCCCAACGCATTTGGGTGTGAATGAAATGTATGACTATGACTTCTAGTTCAAAAAGGGCTATTTATGTATTTAAGTCCAGTTGTTGCTCATTCACTGTTACCTTGAACGAGTCATGCTATCACCACTCTGTGTAATAGATATTTCCTATATAAGCAAATATGTTTTACACTATTTACCTACTGAAATGAAATGACTGAATGTATCAAACATACATTTTGCTCTTACTTCACATTTTAATATTTTTAATGATAACATTATTAGGTTTTTAATGTCCCTTACTGCAGAATAAAGATTTCTTATGAAAGTTTGGTTTGGTTTTGTTTTTATCTTTAGCTCCATTCTAAGAAAATGACCAGTTTCAAGTGTCCTCAGTGTAGGACACATACAGGATGCCATGCTGAAATGTAAAGCACTTACAATAGAAGCCACCAGAAACAAATTATTCCAGCCTAATTGATGACATTTATGGCATTTGTTTTCTGTGCTGACTGATATGCTGCTCAGTGCTTTGCTGCCTGCTTTTAAATCAGGTGTCACTCTGAACATAAACACAAGCTACATGTGATGTCTCTGATGTGTATCTGTTTCTACCCGTGCTGATGCTAGCATGACTAAAGCTAGCCAAGCAGCAGTAAATATGTGAAGTAAGGCAGAAGGATATACTCATCAAACAAACAGGATCATAAGAATATAAAACCACGAGCACTACAAATGTAACAGAAATATGTTGACATAAAATGGCATGTTATTTGAAATCTACACGAAACAATGACACAACTACTTCTTTTCAATTTTTTCAATTTATTTATTTTTTACCAATTGTCCAAATTAGTCTGTGATTGGCCTTAGTGTGACAGAAATCATATTTATATACAACTAAATATGACTCAGCAAACATGTTTTAAATGGATGATTCCTCACTTGATGACGAATGATCCATTTCCATATTTGCTGAGTCTTAAATTTGATGTCAGTGAACTTTTCAGTGGTTGGTGTTAAAAAAAAGCCCCCAAATCCCCTATGAGCAAGCACTTGGCGACAGTGGAGAGGAAAAACTCCCTCTTAATAGGGAGAAACCTCTGACAGAACCGGGCTCAGGAAGGGGTGGCCTTCTGTCTTGACCAAGAGGGGTTCAAATGTTCACTGACAATTTAGTTGTATATAAATATGATTTTTAGGACTTGATGTTGACACCAATTATGTGAAATTGGGGACGCGCACAGTTCCGCTTCTTCTTGTTCTTCTTCTTCCTTGGCGGAATCTCTGGCAGGCTCTTGACTTCAGTCTTGAGTTCAGCCACCTTGACATTGAGCATTTTCTGTTTGTCTTGTACACTTTGCAAAGATTCCTGTACAGAAAATGCAGCTGACTCTTCTTTTTCTATCTTCTGTTGTTCTGTGGTGTCTTTTTCTTTCTGAGGCTCCTGCAGAGACCTTGCAGTGGATGGCCGTGAGTCCTCTTTTTCCATCTTGTCCTGTTCTCCAGTCTCGTTTTCTTTCGGAAGCTCAAATTTGTGCATTTCATTTGCAGCAGTGGAATTTTGTTCTTTGTGCTGCTGTGGGATTTTAAGTGAGGAAGCTTTGGCCCCTTTCAGCTCTGGCTCCAGAGACTCTAGCTTCAAATCATGAAGGGCCTTGTTGGGGCAGAGCTGGGATTTCAGGTCACTGATTTCCAGGTTGAGTGTCTCCTGCTCCTGCCTATGTTTAACGGCCTGCTCTTCAAGCTGATTTTGAGCTGCTAGGAGCTGTTTCTGGAGCATCTCAATCTGCTCTTGCTGAATCCTACATTTGAGCTCAAATTCAGCCTCCTTAGAGGACTTCAGTCCTACAGAGTCAGTGTGTGAAGCCTCTGTGGTTGGAGTGGCAGACTCCACACACTGCTCTGTGGTAGGGTGGCTGATTTGGTCCTGCAGGGTAGCAATCACCTCATCCAATATGACCATAGCTTCATTGTCACTCACGAGAGTGTCTGTCTCACTGATGTCATAGGGCTTATTACTAGAAGCCTCTTCCAGCTGCTCTATGAGGCCTTTGATCGTTTCCTCGTGATTCTGCTCGTTCTCGTGAATTTCTTCACGAAGTTTGTTCACCTGAAGCTGGTGATAAGAGGCCCTCTTGTTTGCACCTACCATTTTACCGTAAAGGTCGTTCTGATGGTATTGGGAGGCTTCCAGTTGGTGTCTGAGAGCAGCAATCTCGTGCCAGGGATTAAACGGGGGTCTAAATGTGGGAATGGGTTGATATTCCCAAGTCCCTCCATTAGGCACAGGGTTAGCCGTGCTGTTTTGAGCTTCAAGAAGAGCCCGGGCATATGCCCGAGTAATTGCTCTTCTTGGTTCTTCAGCCACTCTTTTCTGTTTTTGCTTTTTTTGTTTCTTTGGTTTCACAACCGTTTCCTTTGGTGGTTGTGCCACAGGAGACTTTTTAGTATTTGGTTGTGCGGCTTTATCAACCTCAGGTTTTGGTGTGATGACCATTTCTATTTTTGCTTCTGCCATTGTAGATGCGTCAGCGTGTGCGTCTGCGTTTCTCTGCGTCCGCCTTGTCTTTGTTTTAACAACCAGGTTGCTTTGTGTTTCTGCCATCTGAGATCCACTAAAGTCGGTTGAACGTCTCCCCTATTTATAGGGTTTTCCAGTAGAATGTGCACTGTGACATCACAGGCTGTTCCTGTGATGCGCTGTTCCTTTGAAGTGCCATGATTGGAACAATTCAAAATAAAATGCCCACAAACCTAATGTAAAGGAAAGGCTTTTATTTTGTAGCACATACTGAATTAACACTATAAAAGCTACTCTACAGGAATTGCAGTAAAAAATAAAACAAAAGCAAAATATGTTTTTTAAATGGTTGTTAAAAAAACTAACCAAAGTAGAAGACAACTGTTTAGTGGAAAGTAGTCGACATTCTAGAGATTCTCAGGCATAATAACTTCTTTCATAATTTAAACAAGGACAGGTAGAAAACGTTCATATTTAGTGAAAGATATTTATTAACATTATCCAATGAGAGTTACTGAATGTCTGTAGGCAGTGAGATCTTGGTGGTTGATGAGGCGACAGAATGTCATCTATGTTTGGTTTTAAATTCAGTTTCAATGCTGAATCTAAGAAACAACAGACTGCAGAGGGAGACTTTAATAGAGGTTTACTAACTCTTACTATCATATACATTGTGGAAAAATCTGTCTTTATTTAGCATAATATATTTGTTATAAGCACTAAATATGTTTTATGATTAACTGATGAACACTAACGTACCAAGCTGAAAATTCAGCTCACCAGTCAGCAGCTTATATTCACAAAAAACAGATAAATCTGCGATCCATGCAACTCTAACCAGCCAACAAAAACATGTGTTCATAATACAAAACAAGTTTACTTTGTGAAATGTTAAAAGGTACAAAAAATAAAACAATATGTTTTCAAGACTTTTTCACAAGTTCCTATATCTCACTGAAATGTTACTCTGTAGCTGATTTCTCGTATTTTAAGTGTGATGAGAAATTTTGACTAGAAACAAGACAAATATACTTGATAAGAGTTTGAGTTTTTGCAGTGTATATGCAGCTGATTGATTTGGTCTTTAACCAACATGGAATCATTTATGTTGGGCAGCTGTGGCTATGTGTATGTGGCATGAATAAGGCACGGCGGGACCACGGAGCGACGTTCAGAGCCAACTTTATTTGATTCACGTCACACCACACCACCACCAACCCCTGAGTCCCCGTGTTTTAACACGGCGGGCGTGATTGCGGATGCCGTGCAGGTGCGTCCGCACGGCCCCGCAGACCACGCCCCACCACATACCCCCATCGCCCGATTGCTCCCCGGCCTAGCGGGGCTGTCCCGCTCCTCTGCCTCCAACTCCGGCTGCACAGGCTGCCCTGGAGCAGGGACCTCCGTCTCCCCGCACAGCTGCTCCGCCACCGCCTCCGCCACTCCCGTTTGGAGCGGCTCCGCGCACTGCGCCTCCGCCCCCAGCAGGCACAGCCCCTCGCCCACCTCTGGGTGGAGCGACTCCTCTGCCTCCGGCAGGTGTAGACCCTCGCCCGCCTCGTCCTCGGCCTCCGATTGGAGCGGCTCCTCCACCGCTCCCGGCAGGAGCAGCCCTTCACCCGGCTGCTCCTCCTCCTCCGGCAGGCTCGGACCCCCGCGTGGCTCGTCCACCACCTCCGGCTGCCGAGGTGACCCACACGGCTCCTCCACCGCTTCACTGTCCTCGGGACACACTTGTGGGGGTGGCGCCCAGGCCCAGAGCAGCGCTGCCAGCTCTGCCATCTTCCCCAGGTGGCGTTCGCTCTCCTTCCGCAGCTCTTCCTGTTGGCGACGCACCTCCGCCGCCTGCTTCCGCTGGGTGGCCGCTATTTCGGCCACCCTCTCGGCCAGCTCTTTCCTTTCCTGGCTCTGGTAGGTACCCGCCATGCCGCCTCCTGGGTTTCGGCACCAATGTGGCATGAATAAGGCACGGCGGGACCACGGAGCGACGTTCAGAGCCAACTTTATTTGATTCACGTCACACCACACCACCACCAACCCCTAACACGGCGGGCGTGATTGCGGATGCCGTGCAGGTGCGTCCGCACGGCCCCGCAGACCACGCCCCACCACAGTGTACTAATCAGTGCTTCAGTCCACACGTCAAAGGGCAAGATACTGAACCTTCGATTGTCCCCAACGGGTGTGAATGAAATGTATGACTATGACTTCTAGTTCAAAAAGGGCTATTTATGTATTTAAGTCCAGTTGTTGCTCATTCACTGTTACCTTGAACGAGTCATGCTATCACCACTCTGTGTAATAGATATTTCCTGTTAGGTATTTTGATACCATAGTAGCATTTACAGGATATTGTTTTATACAGGAAAACTGTTACTCAATAAGGCCCATCTACTAGTTGTTTTTCTCTTTCTCTGTGACCCAAGAATTAATGTGTAGGACTCACAAGCTGGTACCCCAAGGTCGAAAACACCACAGAGATGAGACCACTTCCTTACTCCCATCCTCCCTTTTTCTTTATCTCCTGGAAAAGGCTCGTTAAAGGCTAGGTGGTTTGTTTCAGAATTCACTAATGAAAGAACTCTGTATTTTATGTCTAGGAGTGTATTTTGCTGGGATGATCATAAATTATAGCTGAACTGATAAACTACACACAGGATACTTCTTTGCTCACAAGGCAGGAAGACGTTTCCTTATTTGGTCTGTACCGGTTTGAACTGGGAAAGCTGACACACGAACCTTTTTTTTCATCTATATAAACTGCTGTGTATCAAATAAACCTTTGAGTTGATTTGGGAAGGCAACCTGAAGCAGTCTGTGTTTCCTTGTTCTCCCAAGCTGCTCCCGGCGCTGTAACTAACCCAGCTGAACGGCATACCTGAGTGTTACTTTAAATAATTAGGAATCTTAGAAGGAAAGGACAAAACTCTGCTTATCGCTCACGCCACGGAGGAAACCCGGGAAGGCAATTTCCTTCAATTTTGGTGTCAGAAGTGGGATCCCTGACAGAAGGTAAATATGCGTCTTTCATATTTATATAAAGACCTATTATACCTCTCTCAGTGATTGATCCATAAAGAAACGGGATATGCTGACGAAGTTTCACTTAGTGATCCAGAGAGATACACTGACGACTTCCTCAGTCCCCGAATAAAGTAAATTAACCCTTGTGTGGTGTTGGTGGACACAGGAAGTTGCCTGTTGTCTTGAATATTTTAATTTTGTTTAAGTTGCTCACTCAGAAAGAGTGACACAGGAAGTTGCCTGTTGTCTTAAATACTTCTCGTTAAGTGAGAAGTTGCTCACCAAAGAGTGACACAGGAAGTTGCCTGTTGTCTTAAATACTTCTCGTTAAGTGAGAAGTTGCTCACCAAAGAGTGACACAGGGAGAAGTTGAACAGGTCTCACAGACCCGATTACCATACAAGGGTTAAAAGCAGTAAATTAAAAGCAGAAAGACACAGGAAGTTGCCTGTTGTTTTACGAGAAGTTGCTCGTTAAGCGAGAAGTTGCTCGCTAAGTGAGAGTTGCTCACACAAACAAAAAATTGCTAGCAATAAATTTAAAGTGACCTCAGCTGTGCCGCAGCGAAAACACTAACATAAATCCTCCTAGCGTGTAAACCCCTCTGGAAATCACTGAACATGAGTCAGAATTATTCAAAGACCACAGACAGGTCCGATAAAAAATCTAAAGTACCTGTAAAACCAAAAATTAATAAAATACAAAATAAAGTCTCAAATAACGGCTCAGTACAACTCCCATTTCCGGTTACGTGTAACCTACGTCCGCGAATCGGTGAAGACGTCCATGATCACGTATCCAGAACATGCGGGAGTGCTTATGTGACTGACTTTGTTTACAACTTAAGAAGTTCAATGCATTCTAATTTCTTTTCGGAGCCTTATCCCGAACGATTATCGCCAGAAAACAGGTCAGTAGAAATGTTGAATATCATTTGTGATAAGAAAAGTAGTCTGCTTAAAAAGTCCTGTAGAAAATATATGATAGAATGCCGCGACGTGATGCATCAAATGTTACCGCTATGGACAAAAGGAGGGTAAATAATGACAAAGTCGCCGATTTCTTTAAGAATCTAAAGAAATTCCTGCTAACAATGTCCAGAGACAAAATTGACTTAAATGCAGTAACTATGTGTAAACAGAAGCCTGATGAATCTATCCTAGTATTCATAAAACGCTTTATGCACTGTTGGACAAGCTAGAGGTGCAAATTTAGCTCAGTTTTCCAGCAGCCGCAGACACCCAAAGCAAAAATGAATTTGTGTATTTAATTTAACACAAAGGGTGAAATGTTTGCTGACACTGATAACAGCTTATGTTTTCTCTGCCCTATGTACCGACATGATGGAGAAGGAACATCCTCTGTGTCAGCTGGACCCTCAGCAGAGAATGAACTCAACATCCTTTTTGTCCGGTACTCCATGTCACACACTGTGCCAAAAAAAAAAAACGTGTACAGACGCCACTAACAGGTAATCCCATGACTGGGAGCCACACTTTTGTTTCTCTCACACTGTTCAACAACATGATAACTGCTCACACAAGTGAAGGTCAAACAGTGATTTTGTTACATAACTCAGACATAGGTTACGAAATATGTCGTCACATAGATCTAACCTACCCTATCGACTGTACTATTTCTGCACTTACGTTGCCAGCTGAATACCAGAATATGACATTGTGGTCTAAAAGTGAGAATGATATAGGATGTATTGACTGTACACTTTATCACGTACACCTATTAAAACACAACAAGCAGTATATGTCAAGCAGCATCCCATTTCCACGGAAAAAGCCGCAGCCCTAGATGTCATGATAGGAGATTTATTGACTACAGGAGTAATAAAGCCCACACTCCTGTCAATCCTGTGCCAAAGCCTAACAAACCTGGCGTATGGCGTTTCATACAAGACTTAAGGCAAATTAATGCAGTCAACATTCCTCTGCCACCTCTCGTTTCAGATGTTCACAGCATATTGACATGCATTGCATACACATTTTACCGTGGTGGATTTATGCTCCGCTCCTTTTTCTCATGAAGACACACAGCCGTTATTTGCATTCACACATAGAAATAAGCAGTACACTTGGACTCGTTTGCCCCAAGGCATGATAGACAGCTCTGCTGCTTTCTCAATGGTGCTTCACTCCTCCAGGGCTGCACCCTGATCCACATGTGGATGACCTCCTCCTCTGTGCTGAAAGTGAAAAAACTGTGTCAAACTGCTACACACATGCTTCTCCAGCACCTCAAAAAGACTGGCCACAAAGCATCTGCAAAGAAAATGCAGTACTGTCAGACTTCTGTTCAATATTTGGGATTCACACTGTCTCACGGAAAACGTTCCATGACTGCAGACAGGGTCAAAGCTGTGACCTCCGTCCCTCGTCCCACTACACAGAAGGAAATGTTGTCCTTCCTGGGCATGGTGAACTATTGCAGACAGTGGATACCAGACTGTTCTTTTCATGACCACATTCTGCGTGACTGTTGTAAAAAAGACAAGCCTCCTCGAATACTGTGGTCCACAGAAATGACTGCCTCTTTCAATGCATTACAGGGAGTGCTGATCTCCGCCACTCAAAGGTGCTGCCTGAATTGTTCAGGAATGCCGGCCTGCCTGAGGGCAGTAGCAGCTTGCTCTATCATGATAAGGGACTGCGAGAAGCTCACACTCTCACATGACACTATTCTACACACCAATCACCAGGTCACGACCATTGTAGCAAACATAACTAAACAACATATGCAAATCTCACTATAAAAGCGAGCAGCACACCTGATTCGCCAGCACATTTATTGATCCTATGCTGTGTTCTTCTGACCGACAGGATGGCTCAGACAGGCTTGACGATCATGACTGCATGACACGTATACAGGAATCCACAGCACCACGTCCAGATTTAGAGCAAACACCTATCCCAGACTCAGCCACGGTTTATGTGGACGGGTCCTGTTCAAGGCCGAGTGACAACTCATTTCTTTGTGGCTATTCAGTGGTAACAGTGCCTGACATCATACTAGAGGCTCACTCATTACCATTTCACTCAGCACAAAAAGCAGAGCTCATGGCTTTAATATGCGCCTGTGAGCTACATTTGGATAAGCATGTGACAATTTACGCAGACAGCCGCTATGCATTTGGCGTTGTGCATGACTTTGGCACATTGTGGAGACAGAGAGGATTTAGATCTGCTGATGGAAAATAAATTGCTAAATTGTGATTTTGTTCAAAGACTTTTTCAGGCTATACAGCTGCCATCGGCCGTTGCAGTTGTAAAAACGAAAGGACACAGTACAGCTGACACAGACGAAGCAACAGGTAATGCCTTAGCAGACGTGACAGCCAAGGCTGCAGCTGCATCACAGCTCCCACCTCCGCAGGAAGTATTATCTGTGCCCCTACAGCTGCCACTTAAACTCCCAGACTATTTCGAAACAAATGTTGATTTAAAATTCATACAAGAGCAAGCCTCTGCATAGAATAATGACTGTACCTTAGAAGACAGAGATGGCTTATACAAAATCTTAAGGGTTTGATTGCCCTCCCATATTCCCTGATGCCAGTCCTTGCCCGACATTTTCACTGTGTGAGTCATGTCGGACAAGGAGGGGTAATAGGGGCAATAAAATTAAGATTTGTAATTGAGAAAACATCACATGCAGTAAAAAGCATATTAGCAACCTGTCTAACATGTGCGCGAACTAATGTAGGTAGCTCAAAAGCAAAACATCAGCATTTACCACAACCAGATTTTCCATTTCATACATTACAAATTGATTTTACACATATGCCAGCGCAAGGAAGCATCAAGTACTTACTGGTAATAGTGGATCAATTTAGTAAATGAGTAGAAGCTTATCCAACCTCAAAAGAAACTGCAGAAGTAGTCTGTCAAAAGTTGAGCAATGAAATAATACCCAGATTCGGAATACCTCACCAGATTAACAGTGATAGAGGATCTTCATTCACATTAGAAGTAATTCAAAAGTGTGCTAAAACTTTAATGACCTGGGTCAAATTACTTACTCAAGTCCTGTGTGAGATTAGAATGACTCAATCTGCAGTAACCAAATTATCTCCATTTGAAATAAGACTATTTCCAACACCATGGTCAGCTTCCAGAGGGGCACCGCTAGTAGAAGGTGATGTATATTGCATTGTCCACTGATGTTCACAACCTGATAGAAAAACTGAATAATAACTATCAGAAAGTTTGTCTCTCTCAGCCTTTCCCCTCCACAGTTCCACCAGTGGAGACAAGGAGATGCATGTTGGAGAAGCCACTAAAACCAAGGACTCACTGGGAGGCCGCGCGTGTTCCAGCCCCCAGACTGTACTGGCAGTGACGAAGAACCAGCATCCTCACAGACGGACAACCTCAGTGGATTCATGCCAGCAGGGTTAAGACCAGCCCAATCGGACCATCTCAGGCGTCGGATCAAGCAGACGACATCTCCGGCGAGCCAGCGCCCGGAACTAGAGCAAATAAACACACACGGGTAGATGACATCTCAGGCGAGCCAGCGCCCGGATCCAATGTACACACACGCAATCACTGATTAACACACAACGTCTGAAAGAACAACAACAAGGTACTCAAACATCCAGCAGGAACAGAAAGCCAAAAGTACCACATGATGTCTAACCTGATAAAGCCAGACTCATTTCATCCTGATAATGGAGAAAATGAAATGCCCATTGTCATCATACGACGCTTATTCTGTGTCTCTCGAACCTGGGACCAGGCCAGGAGACGACTGAAGAACTGTTTTTCTTATATATTTAGGTTATTTATCATATCTATCGCATTAACCTTAGGATTTCTCTTTGCTATTTTGTATTGTAAACTGCAACCATGTTCACATTTCTGCAAGCCACATTTTCAATGATAACCCATATAGCTACCAGTACAGCCACTTCAATGTATTTGCAATTAGCACAAATTGATCCTGAGGATGTGCCAGATGTTACCAATGATGTTCCTGATGTGTATATTGAACATTAGGTTGTGAACTATTACATTTTATGATTTGCTTTTTATATTATGTTATTACATTTGTGATTTTTCCTTTCTATTTGAGTTATTATTTTTAAAAATAATAAAAGAGGGGAACTGTTAGGTATTTTGATACCATAGTAGCATTTACAGGATATTGTTTTATACAGGAAAACTGTTACTCAATAAGGCCCATCTACTAGTTGTTTTTCTCTTTCTCTGTGACCCAAGAATTAATGTGTAGGACTCACAAGCTGGTACCCCAAGGTCGAAAACACCACAGAGATGAGACCACTTCCTTACTCCCATCCTCCCTTTTTCTTTATCTCCTGGAAAAGGCTCGTTAAAGGCTAGGTGGTTTGTTTCAGAATTCACTAATGAAAGAACTCTGTATTTTATGTCTAGGAGTGTATTTTGCTGGGATGATCATAAATTATAGCTGAACTGATAAACTACACACAGGATACTTCTTTGCTCACAAGGCAGGAAGACGTTTCCTTATTTGGTCTGTACCGGTTTGAACTGGGAAAGCTGACACACGAACCTTTTTTTTCATCTATATAAACTGCTGTGTATCAAATAAACCTTTGAGTTGATTTGGGAAGGCAACCTGAAGCAGTCTGTGTTTCCTTGTTCTCCCAAGCTGCTCCCGGCGCTGTAACTAACCCAGCTGAACGGCATACCTGAGTGTTACTTTAAATAATTAGGAATCTTAGAAGGAAAGGACAAAACTCTGCTTATCGCTCACGCCACGGAGGAAACCCGGGAAGGCAATTTCCTTCATTTCCTATATAAGCAAATAAGTTTTACACTATTTACCTACTGAAATGAAATGACTGAATGTATCAAACATACATTTTGCTCTTACTTCACATTTTAATATTTTTAATGATAACATTATTAGGTTTTTAATGTCCCTTACTGCAGAATAAAGATTTCTTATGAAAGTTTGGTTTGGTTTTGTTTTTATCTTTAGCTCCATTCTAAGAAAATGACCAGTTTCAAGTGTCCTCAGTGTAGGACACATACAGGATGCCATGCTGAAATGTAAAGCACTTACAATAGAAGCCACCAGAAACAAATTATTCCAGCCTAATTGATGACATTTATGGCATTTGTTTTCTGTGCTGACTGATATGCTGCTCAGTGCTTTGCTGCCTGCTTTTAAATCAGGTGTCACTCTGAACATAAACACAAGCTACATGTGATGTCTCTGATGTGTATCTGTTTCTACCCGTGCTGATGCTAGCATGACTAAAGCTAGCCAAGCAGCAGTAAATATGTGAAGTAAGGCAGAAGGATATACTCATCAAACAAACAGGATCATAAGAATATAAAACCACGAGCACTACAAATGTAACAGAAATATGTTGACATAAAATGGCATGTTATTTGAAATCTACACGAAACAATGACACAACTACTTCTTTTCAATTTTTTCAATTTATTTATTTTTTACCAATTGTCCAAATTAGTCTGTGATTGGCCTTAGTGTGACAGAAATCATATTTATATACAACTAAATATGACTCAGCAAACATGTTTTAAATGGATGATTCCTCACTTGATGACGAATGATCCATTTCCATATTTGCTGAGTCTTAAATTTGATGTCAGTGAACTTTTCAGTGGTTGGTGTTAAAAAAAAGCCCCCAAATCCCCTATGAGCAAGCACTTGGCGACAGTGGAGAGGAAAAACTCCCTCTTAATAGGGAGAAACCTCTGACAGAACCGGGCTCAGGAAGGGGTGGCCTTCTGTCTTGACCAAGAGGGGTTCAAATGTTCACTGACAATTTAGTTGTATATAAATATGATTTTTAGGACTTGATGTTGACACCAATTATGTGAAATTGGGGACGCGCACAGTTCCGCTTCTTCTTGTTCTTCTTCTTCCTTGGCGGAATCTCTGGCAGGCTCTTGACTTCAGTCTTGAGTTCAGCCACCTTGACATTGAGCATTTTCTGTTTGTCTTGTACACTTTGCAAAGATTCCTGTACAGAAAATGCAGCTGACTCTTCTTTTTCTATCTTCTGTTGTTCTGTGGTGTCTTTTTCTTTCTGAGGCTCCTGCAGAGACCTTGCAGTGGATGGCCGTGAGTCCTCTTTTTCCATCTTGTCCTGTTCTCCAGTCTCGTTTTCTTTCGGAAGCTCAAATTTGTGCATTTCATTTGCAGCAGTGGAATTTTGTTCTTTGTGCTGCTGTGGGATTTTAAGTGAGGAAGCTTTGGCCCCTTTCAGCTCTGGCTCCAGAGACTCTAGCTTCAAATCATGAAGGGCCTTGTTGGGGCAGAGCTGGGATTTCAGGTCACTGATTTCCAGGTTGAGTGTCTCCTGCTCCTGCCTATGTTTAACGGCCTGCTCTTCAAGCTGATTTTGAGCTGCTAGGAGCTGTTTCTGGAGCATCTCAATCTGCTCTTGCTGAATCCTACATTTGAGCTCAAATTCAGCCTCCTTAGAGGACTTCAGTCCTACAGAGTCAGTGTGTGAAGCCTCTGTGGTTGGAGTGGCAGACTCCACACACTGCTCTGTGGTAGGGTGGCTGATTTGGTCCTGCAGGGTAGCAATCACCTCATCCAATATGACCATAGCTTCATTGTCACTCACGAGAGTGTCTGTCTCACTGATGTCATAGGGCTTATTACTAGAAGCCTCTTCCAGCTGCTCTATGAGGCCTTTGATCGTTTCCTCGTGATTCTGCTCGTTCTCGTGAATTTCTTCACGAAGTTTGTTCACCTGAAGCTGGTGATAAGAGGCCCTCTTGTTTGCACCTACCATTTTACCGTAAAGGTCGTTCTGATGGTATTGGGAGGCTTCCAGTTGGTGTCTGAGAGCAGCAATCTCGTGCCAGGGATTAAACGGGGGTCTAAATGTGGGAATGGGTTGATATTCCCAAGTCCCTCCATTAGGCACAGGGTTAGCCGTGCTGTTTTGAGCTTCAAGAAGAGCCCGGGCATATGCCCGAGTAATTGCTCTTCTTGGTTCTTCAGCCACTCTTTTCTGTTTTTGCTTTTTTTGTTTCTTTGGTTTCACAACCGTTTCCTTTGGTGGTTGTGCCACAGGAGACTTTTTAGTATTTGGTTGTGCGGCTTTATCAACCTCAGGTTTTGGTGTGATGACCATTTCTATTTTTGCTTCTGCCATTGTAGATGCGTCAGCGTGTGCGTCTGCGTTTCTCTGCGTCCGCCTTGTCTTTGTTTTAACAACCAGGTTGCTTTGTGTTTCTGCCATCTGAGATCCACTAAAGTCGGTTGAACGTCTCCCCTATTTATAGGGTTTTCCAGTAGAATGTGCACTGTGACATCACAGGCTGTTCCTGTGATGCGCTGTTCCTTTGAAGTGCCATGATTGGAACAATTCAAAATAAAATGCCCACAAACCTAATGTAAAGGAAAGGCTTTTATTTTGTAGCACATACTGAATTAACACTATAAAAGCTACTCTACAGGAATTGCAGTAAAAAATAAAACAAAAGCAAAATATGTTTTTTAAATGGTTGTTAAAAAAACTAACCAAAGTAGAAGACAACTGTTTAGTGGAAAGTAGTCGACATTCTAGAGATTCTCAGGCATAATAACTTCTTTCATAATTTAAACAAGGACAGGTAGAAAACGTTCATATTTAGTGAAAGATATTTATTAACATTATCCAATGAGAGTTACTGAATGTCTGTAGGCAGTGAGATCTTGGTGGTTGATGAGGCGACAGAATGTCATCTATGTTTGGTTTTAAATTCAGTTTCAATGCTGAATCTAAGAAACAACAGACTGCAGAGGGAGACTTTAATAGAGGTTTACTAACTCTTACTATCATATACATTGTGGAAAAATCTGTCTTTATTTAGCATAATATATTTGTTATAAGCACTAAATATGTTTTATGATTAACTGATGAACACTAACGTACCAAGCTGAAAATTCAGCTCACCAGTCAGCAGCTTATATTCACAAAAAACAGATAAATCTGCGATCCATGCAACTCTAACCAGCCAACAAAAACATGTGTTCATAATACAAAACAAGTTTACTTTGTGAAATGTTAAAAGGTACAAAAAATAAAACAATATGTTTTCAAGACTTTTTCACAAGTTCCTATATCTCACTGAAATGTTACTCTGTAGCTGATTTCTCGTATTTTAAGTGTGATGAGAAATTTTGACTAGAAACAAGACAAATATACTTGATAAGAGTTTGAGTTTTTGCAGTGTATATGCAGCTGATTGATTTGGTCTTTAACCAACATGGAATCATTTATGTTGGGCAGCTGTGGCTATGTGTATGTGGCATGAATAAGGCACGGCGGGACCACGGAGCGACGTTCAGAGCCAACTTTATTTGATTCACGTCACACCACACCACCACCAACCCCTGAGTCCCCGTGTTTTAACACGGCGGGCGTGATTGCGGATGCCGTGCAGGTGCGTCCGCACGGCCCCGCAGACCACGCCCCACCACATACCCCCATCGCCCGATTGCTCCCCGGCCTAGCGGGGCTGTCCCGCTCCTCTGCCTCCAACTCCGGCTGCACAGGCTGCCCTGGAGCAGGGACCTCCGTCTCCCCGCACAGCTGCTCCGCCACCGCCTCCGCCACTCCCGTTTGGAGCGGCTCCGCGCACTGCGCCTCCGCCCCCAGCAGGCACAGCCCCTCGCCCACCTCTGGGTGGAGCGACTCCTCTGCCTCCGGCAGGTGTAGACCCTCGCCCGCCTCGTCCTCGGCCTCCGATTGGAGCGGCTCCTCCACCGCTCCCGGCAGGAGCAGCCCTTCACCCGGCTGCTCCTCCTCCTCCGGCAGGCTCGGACCCCCGCGTGGCTCGTCCACCACCTCCGGCTGCCGAGGTGACCCACACGGCTCCTCCACCGCTTCACTGTCCTCGGGACACACTTGTGGGGGTGGCGCCCAGGCCCAGAGCAGCGCTGCCAGCTCTGCCATCTTCCCCAGGTGGCGTTCGCTCTCCTTCCGCAGCTCTTCCTGTTGGCGACGCACCTCCGCCGCCTGCTTCCGCTGGGTGGCCGCTATTTCGGCCACCCTCTCGGCCAGCTCTTTCCTTTCCTGGCTCTGGTAGGTACCCGCCATGCCGCCTCCTGGGTTTCGGCACCAATGTGGCATGAATAAGGCACGGCGGGACCACGGAGCGACGTTCAGAGCCAACTTTATTTGATTCACGTCACACCACACCACCACCAACCCCTAACACGGCGGGCGTGATTGCGGATGCCGTGCAGGTGCGTCCGCACGGCCCCGCAGACCACGCCCCACCACAGTGTACTAATCAGTGCTTCAGTCCACACGTCAAAGGGCAAGATACTGAACCTTCGATTGTCCCCAACGGGTGTGAATGAAATGTATGACTATGACTTCTAGTTCAAAAAGGGCTATTTATGTATTTAAGTCCAGTTGTTGCTCATTCACTGTTACCTTGAACGAGTCATGCTATCACCACTCTGTGTAATAGATATTTCCTGTTAGGTATTTTGATACCATAGTAGCATTTACAGGATATTGTTTTATACAGGAAAACTGTTACTCAATAAGGCCCATCTACTAGTTGTTTTTCTCTTTCTCTGTGACCCAAGAATTAATGTGTAGGACTCACAAGCTGGTACCCCAAGGTCGAAAACACCACAGAGATGAGACCACTTCCTTACTCCCATCCTCCCTTTTTCTTTATCTCCTGGAAAAGGCTCGTTAAAGGCTAGGTGGTTTGTTTCAGAATTCACTAATGAAAGAACTCTGTATTTTATGTCTAGGAGTGTATTTTGCTGGGATGATCATAAATTATAGCTGAACTGATAAACTACACACAGGATACTTCTTTGCTCACAAGGCAGGAAGACGTTTCCTTATTTGGTCTGTACCGGTTTGAACTGGGAAAGCTGACACACGAACCTTTTTTTTCATCTATATAAACTGCTGTGTATCAAATAAACCTTTGAGTTGATTTGGGAAGGCAACCTGAAGCAGTCTGTGTTTCCTTGTTCTCCCAAGCTGCTCCCGGCGCTGTAACTAACCCAGCTGAACGGCATACCTGAGTGTTACTTTAAATAATTAGGAATCTTAGAAGGAAAGGACAAAACTCTGCTTATCGCTCACGCCACGGAGGAAACCCGGGAAGGCAATTTCCTTCAATTTTGGTGTCAGAAGTGGGATCCCTGACAGAAGGTAAATATGCGTCTTTCATATTTATATAAAGACCTATTATACCTCTCTCAGTGATTGATCCATAAAGAAACGGGATATGCTGACGAAGTTTCACTTAGTGATCCAGAGAGATACACTGACGACTTCCTCAGTCCCCGAATAAAGTAAATTAACCCTTGTGTGGTGTTGGTGGACACAGGAAGTTGCCTGTTGTCTTGAATATTTTAATTTTGTTTAAGTTGCTCACTCAGAAAGAGTGACACAGGAAGTTGCCTGTTGTCTTAAATACTTCTCGTTAAGTGAGAAGTTGCTCACCAAAGAGTGACACAGGAAGTTGCCTGTTGTCTTAAATACTTCTCGTTAAGTGAGAAGTTGCTCACCAAAGAGTGACACAGGGAGAAGTTGAACAGGTCTCACAGACCCGATTACCATACAAGGGTTAAAAGCAGTAAATTAAAAGCAGAAAGACACAGGAAGTTGCCTGTTGTTTTACGAGAAGTTGCTCGTTAAGCGAGAAGTTGCTCGCTAAGTGAGAGTTGCTCACACAAACAAAAAATTGCTAGCAATAAATTTAAAGTGACCTCAGCTGTGCCGCAGCGAAAACACTAACATAAATCCTCCTAGCGTGTAAACCCCTCTGGAAATCACTGAACATGAGTCAGAATTATTCAAAGACCACAGACAGGTCCGATAAAAAATCTAAAGTACCTGTAAAACCAAAAATTAATAAAATACAAAATAAAGTCTCAAATAACGGCTCAGTACAACTCCCATTTCCGGTTACGTGTAACCTACGTCCGCGAATCGGTGAAGACGTCCATGATCACGTATCCAGAACATGCGGGAGTGCTTATGTGACTGACTTTGTTTACAACTTAAGAAGTTCAATGCATTCTAATTTCTTTTCGGAGCCTTATCCCGAACGATTATCGCCAGAAAACAGGTCAGTAGAAATGTTGAATATCATTTGTGATAAGAAAAGTAGTCTGCTTAAAAAGTCCTGTAGAAAATATATGATAGAATGCCGCGACGTGATGCATCAAATGTTACCGCTATGGACAAAAGGAGGGTAAATAATGACAAAGTCGCCGATTTCTTTAAGAATCTAAAGAAATTCCTGCTAACAATGTCCAGAGACAAAATTGACTTAAATGCAGTAACTATGTGTAAACAGAAGCCTGATGAATCTATCCTAGTATTCATAAAACGCTTTATGCACTGTTGGACAAGCTAGAGGTGCAAATTTAGCTCAGTTTTCCAGCAGCCGCAGACACCCAAAGCAAAAATGAATTTGTGTATTTAATTTAACACAAAGGGTGAAATGTTTGCTGACACTGATAACAGCTTATGTTTTCTCTGCCCTATGTACCGACATGATGGAGAAGGAACATCCTCTGTGTCAGCTGGACCCTCAGCAGAGAATGAACTCAACATCCTTTTTGTCCGGTACTCCATGTCACACACTGTGCCAAAAAAAAAAAACGTGTACAGACGCCACTAACAGGTAATCCCATGACTGGGAGCCACACTTTTGTTTCTCTCACACTGTTCAACAACATGATAACTGCTCACACAAGTGAAGGTCAAACAGTGATTTTGTTACATAACTCAGACATAGGTTACGAAATATGTCGTCACATAGATCTAACCTACCCTATCGACTGTACTATTTCTGCACTTACGTTGCCAGCTGAATACCAGAATATGACATTGTGGTCTAAAAGTGAGAATGATATAGGATGTATTGACTGTACACTTTATCACGTACACCTATTAAAACACAACAAGCAGTATATGTCAAGCAGCATCCCATTTCCACGGAAAAAGCCGCAGCCCTAGATGTCATGATAGGAGATTTATTGACTACAGGAGTAATAAAGCCCACACTCCTGTCAATCCTGTGCCAAAGCCTAACAAACCTGGCGTATGGCGTTTCATACAAGACTTAAGGCAAATTAATGCAGTCAACATTCCTCTGCCACCTCTCGTTTCAGATGTTCACAGCATATTGACATGCATTGCATACACATTTTACCGTGGTGGATTTATGCTCCGCTCCTTTTTCTCATGAAGACACACAGCCGTTATTTGCATTCACACATAGAAATAAGCAGTACACTTGGACTCGTTTGCCCCAAGGCATGATAGACAGCTCTGCTGCTTTCTCAATGGTGCTTCACTCCTCCAGGGCTGCACCCTGATCCACATGTGGATGACCTCCTCCTCTGTGCTGAAAGTGAAAAAACTGTGTCAAACTGCTACACACATGCTTCTCCAGCACCTCAAAAAGACTGGCCACAAAGCATCTGCAAAGAAAATGCAGTACTGTCAGACTTCTGTTCAATATTTGGGATTCACACTGTCTCACGGAAAACGTTCCATGACTGCAGACAGGGTCAAAGCTGTGACCTCCGTCCCTCGTCCCACTACACAGAAGGAAATGTTGTCCTTCCT
This sequence comes from Aulonocara sp. 'chitande type north' Nkhata Bay, assembly GCF_057382095.1. Lineage (NCBI taxonomy): Eukaryota > Metazoa > Chordata > Actinopteri > Cichliformes > Cichlidae > Aulonocara > Aulonocara sp. 'chitande type north' Nkhata Bay. The sequence continues at coordinate 24,939,866 of NC_141360.1, read as the reverse complement.
GGGCATGGTGAACTATTGCAGACAGTGGATACCAGACTGTTCTTTTCATGACCACATTCTGCGTGACTGTTGTAAAAAAGACAAGCCTCCTCGAATACTGTGGTCCACAGAAATGACTGCCTCTTTCAATGCATTACAGGGAGTGCTGATCTCCGCCACTCAAAGGTGCTGCCTGAATTGTTCAGGAATGCCGGCCTGCCTGAGGGCAGTAGCAGCTTGCTCTATCATGATAAGGGACTGCGAGAAGCTCACACTCTCACATGACACTATTCTACACACCAATCACCAGGTCACGACCATTGTAGCAAACATAACTAAACAACATATGCAAATCTCACTATAAAAGCGAGCAGCACACCTGATTCGCCAGCACATTTATTGATCCTATGCTGTGTTCTTCTGACCGACAGGATGGCTCAGACAGGCTTGACGATCATGACTGCATGACACGTATACAGGAATCCACAGCACCACGTCCAGATTTAGAGCAAACACCTATCCCAGACTCAGCCACGGTTTATGTGGACGGGTCCTGTTCAAGGCCGAGTGACAACTCATTTCTTTGTGGCTATTCAGTGGTAACAGTGCCTGACATCATACTAGAGGCTCACTCATTACCATTTCACTCAGCACAAAAAGCAGAGCTCATGGCTTTAATATGCGCCTGTGAGCTACATTTGGATAAGCATGTGACAATTTACGCAGACAGCCGCTATGCATTTGGCGTTGTGCATGACTTTGGCACATTGTGGAGACAGAGAGGATTTAGATCTGCTGATGGAAAATAAATTGCTAAATTGTGATTTTGTTCAAAGACTTTTTCAGGCTATACAGCTGCCATCGGCCGTTGCAGTTGTAAAAACGAAAGGACACAGTACAGCTGACACAGACGAAGCAACAGGTAATGCCTTAGCAGACGTGACAGCCAAGGCTGCAGCTGCATCACAGCTCCCACCTCCGCAGGAAGTATTATCTGTGCCCCTACAGCTGCCACTTAAACTCCCAGACTATTTCGAAACAAATGTTGATTTAAAATTCATACAAGAGCAAGCCTCTGCATAGAATAATGACTGTACCTTAGAAGACAGAGATGGCTTATACAAAATCTTAAGGGTTTGATTGCCCTCCCATATTCCCTGATGCCAGTCCTTGCCCGACATTTTCACTGTGTGAGTCATGTCGGACAAGGAGGGGTAATAGGGGCAATAAAATTAAGATTTGTAATTGAGAAAACATCACATGCAGTAAAAAGCATATTAGCAACCTGTCTAACATGTGCGCGAACTAATGTAGGTAGCTCAAAAGCAAAACATCAGCATTTACCACAACCAGATTTTCCATTTCATACATTACAAATTGATTTTACACATATGCCAGCGCAAGGAAGCATCAAGTACTTACTGGTAATAGTGGATCAATTTAGTAAATGAGTAGAAGCTTATCCAACCTCAAAAGAAACTGCAGAAGTAGTCTGTCAAAAGTTGAGCAATGAAATAATACCCAGATTCGGAATACCTCACCAGATTAACAGTGATAGAGGATCTTCATTCACATTAGAAGTAATTCAAAAGTGTGCTAAAACTTTAATGACCTGGGTCAAATTACTTACTCAAGTCCTGTGTGAGATTAGAATGACTCAATCTGCAGTAACCAAATTATCTCCATTTGAAATAAGACTATTTCCAACACCATGGTCAGCTTCCAGAGGGGCACCGCTAGTAGAAGGTGATGTATATTGCATTGTCCACTGATGTTCACAACCTGATAGAAAAACTGAATAATAACTATCAGAAAGTTTGTCTCTCTCAGCCTTTCCCCTCCACAGTTCCACCAGTGGAGACAAGGAGATGCATGTTGGAGAAGCCACTAAAACCAAGGACTCACTGGGAGGCCGCGCGTGTTCCAGCCCCCAGACTGTACTGGCAGTGACGAAGAACCAGCATCCTCACAGACGGACAACCTCAGTGGATTCATGCCAGCAGGGTTAAGACCAGCCCAATCGGACCATCTCAGGCGTCGGATCAAGCAGACGACATCTCCGGCGAGCCAGCGCCCGGAACTAGAGCAAATAAACACACACGGGTAGATGACATCTCAGGCGAGCCAGCGCCCGGATCCAATGTACACACACGCAATCACTGATTAACACACAACGTCTGAAAGAACAACAACAAGGTACTCAAACATCCAGCAGGAACAGAAAGCCAAAAGTACCACATGATGTCTAACCTGATAAAGCCAGACTCATTTCATCCTGATAATGGAGAAAATGAAATGCCCATTGTCATCATACGACGCTTATTCTGTGTCTCTCGAACCTGGGACCAGGCCAGGAGACGACTGAAGAACTGTTTTTCTTATATATTTAGGTTATTTATCATATCTATCGCATTAACCTTAGGATTTCTCTTTGCTATTTTGTATTGTAAACTGCAACCATGTTCACATTTCTGCAAGCCACATTTTCAATGATAACCCATATAGCTACCAGTACAGCCACTTCAATGTATTTGCAATTAGCACAAATTGATCCTGAGGATGTGCCAGATGTTACCAATGATGTTCCTGATGTGTATATTGAACATTAGGTTGTGAACTATTACATTTTATGATTTGCTTTTTATATTATGTTATTACATTTGTGATTTTTCCTTTCTATTTGAGTTATTATTTTTAAAAATAATAAAAGAGGGGAACTGTTAGGTATTTTGATACCATAGTAGCATTTACAGGATATTGTTTTATACAGGAAAACTGTTACTCAATAAGGCCCATCTACTAGTTGTTTTTCTCTTTCTCTGTGACCCAAGAATTAATGTGTAGGACTCACAAGCTGGTACCCCAAGGTCGAAAACACCACAGAGATGAGACCACTTCCTTACTCCCATCCTCCCTTTTTCTTTATCTCCTGGAAAAGGCTCGTTAAAGGCTAGGTGGTTTGTTTCAGAATTCACTAATGAAAGAACTCTGTATTTTATGTCTAGGAGTGTATTTTGCTGGGATGATCATAAATTATAGCTGAACTGATAAACTACACACAGGATACTTCTTTGCTCACAAGGCAGGAAGACGTTTCCTTATTTGGTCTGTACCGGTTTGAACTGGGAAAGCTGACACACGAACCTTTTTTTTCATCTATATAAACTGCTGTGTATCAAATAAACCTTTGAGTTGATTTGGGAAGGCAACCTGAAGCAGTCTGTGTTTCCTTGTTCTCCCAAGCTGCTCCCGGCGCTGTAACTAACCCAGCTGAACGGCATACCTGAGTGTTACTTTAAATAATTAGGAATCTTAGAAGGAAAGGACAAAACTCTGCTTATCGCTCACGCCACGGAGGAAACCCGGGAAGGCAATTTCCTTCATTTCCTATATAAGCAAATAAGTTTTACACTATTTACCTACTGAAATGAAATGACTGAATGTATCAAACATACATTTTGCTCTTACTTCACATTTTAATATTTTTAATGATAACATTATTAGGTTTTTAATGTCCCTTACTGCAGAATAAAGATTTCTTATGAAAGTTTGGTTTGGTTTTGTTTTTATCTTTAGCTCCATTCTAAGAAAATGACCAGTTTCAAGTGTCCTCAGTGTAGGACACATACAGGATGCCATGCTGAAATGTAAAGCACTTACAATAGAAGCCACCAGAAACAAATTATTCCAGCCTAATTGATGACATTTATGGCATTTGTTTTCTGTGCTGACTGATATGCTGCTCAGTGCTTTGCTGCCTGCTTTTAAATCAGGTGTCACTCTGAACATAAACACAAGCTACATGTGATGTCTCTGATGTGTATCTGTTTCTACCCGTGCTGATGCTAGCATGACTAAAGCTAGCCAAGCAGCAGTAAATATGTGAAGTAAGGCAGAAGGATATACTCATCAAACAAACAGGATCATAAGAATATAAAACCACGAGCACTACAAATGTAACAGAAATATGTTGACATAAAATGGCATGTTATTTGAAATCTACACGAAACAATGACACAACTACTTCTTTTCAATTTTTTCAATTTATTTATTTTTTACCAATTGTCCAAATTAGTCTGTGATTGGCCTTAGTGTGACAGAAATCATATTTATATACAACTAAATATGACTCAGCAAACATGTTTTAAATGGATGATTCCTCACTTGATGACGAATGATCCATTTCCATATTTGCTGAGTCTTAAATTTGATGTCAGTGAACTTTTCAGTGGTTGGTGTTAAAAAAAAGCCCCCAAATCCCCTATGAGCAAGCACTTGGCGACAGTGGAGAGGAAAAACTCCCTCTTAATAGGGAGAAACCTCTGACAGAACCGGGCTCAGGAAGGGGTGGCCTTCTGTCTTGACCAAGAGGGGTTCAAATGTTCACTGACAATTTAGTTGTATATAAATATGATTTTTAGGACTTGATGTTGACACCAATTATGTGAAATTGGGGACGCGCACAGTTCCGCTTCTTCTTGTTCTTCTTCTTCCTTGGCGGAATCTCTGGCAGGCTCTTGACTTCAGTCTTGAGTTCAGCCACCTTGACATTGAGCATTTTCTGTTTGTCTTGTACACTTTGCAAAGATTCCTGTACAGAAAATGCAGCTGACTCTTCTTTTTCTATCTTCTGTTGTTCTGTGGTGTCTTTTTCTTTCTGAGGCTCCTGCAGAGACCTTGCAGTGGATGGCCGTGAGTCCTCTTTTTCCATCTTGTCCTGTTCTCCAGTCTCGTTTTCTTTCGGAAGCTCAAATTTGTGCATTTCATTTGCAGCAGTGGAATTTTGTTCTTTGTGCTGCTGTGGGATTTTAAGTGAGGAAGCTTTGGCCCCTTTCAGCTCTGGCTCCAGAGACTCTAGCTTCAAATCATGAAGGGCCTTGTTGGGGCAGAGCTGGGATTTCAGGTCACTGATTTCCAGGTTGAGTGTCTCCTGCTCCTGCCTATGTTTAACGGCCTGCTCTTCAAGCTGATTTTGAGCTGCTAGGAGCTGTTTCTGGAGCATCTCAATCTGCTCTTGCTGAATCCTACATTTGAGCTCAAATTCAGCCTCCTTAGAGGACTTCAGTCCTACAGAGTCAGTGTGTGAAGCCTCTGTGGTTGGAGTGGCAGACTCCACACACTGCTCTGTGGTAGGGTGGCTGATTTGGTCCTGCAGGGTAGCAATCACCTCATCCAATATGACCATAGCTTCATTGTCACTCACGAGAGTGTCTGTCTCACTGATGTCATAGGGCTTATTACTAGAAGCCTCTTCCAGCTGCTCTATGAGGCCTTTGATCGTTTCCTCGTGATTCTGCTCGTTCTCGTGAATTTCTTCACGAAGTTTGTTCACCTGAAGCTGGTGATAAGAGGCCCTCTTGTTTGCACCTACCATTTTACCGTAAAGGTCGTTCTGATGGTATTGGGAGGCTTCCAGTTGGTGTCTGAGAGCAGCAATCTCGTGCCAGGGATTAAACGGGGGTCTAAATGTGGGAATGGGTTGATATTCCCAAGTCCCTCCATTAGGCACAGGGTTAGCCGTGCTGTTTTGAGCTTCAAGAAGAGCCCGGGCATATGCCCGAGTAATTGCTCTTCTTGGTTCTTCAGCCACTCTTTTCTGTTTTTGCTTTTTTTGTTTCTTTGGTTTCACAACCGTTTCCTTTGGTGGTTGTGCCACAGGAGACTTTTTAGTATTTGGTTGTGCGGCTTTATCAACCTCAGGTTTTGGTGTGATGACCATTTCTATTTTTGCTTCTGCCATTGTAGATGCGTCAGCGTGTGCGTCTGCGTTTCTCTGCGTCCGCCTTGTCTTTGTTTTAACAACCAGGTTGCTTTGTGTTTCTGCCATCTGAGATCCACTAAAGTCGGTTGAACGTCTCCCCTATTTATAGGGTTTTCCAGTAGAATGTGCACTGTGACATCACAGGCTGTTCCTGTGATGCGCTGTTCCTTTGAAGTGCCATGATTGGAACAATTCAAAATAAAATGCCCACAAACCTAATGTAAAGGAAAGGCTTTTATTTTGTAGCACATACTGAATTAACACTATAAAAGCTACTCTACAGGAATTGCAGTAAAAAATAAAACAAAAGCAAAATATGTTTTTTAAATGGTTGTTAAAAAAACTAACCAAAGTAGAAGACAACTGTTTAGTGGAAAGTAGTCGACATTCTAGAGATTCTCAGGCATAATAACTTCTTTCATAATTTAAACAAGGACAGGTAGAAAACGTTCATATTTAGTGAAAGATATTTATTAACATTATCCAATGAGAGTTACTGAATGTCTGTAGGCAGTGAGATCTTGGTGGTTGATGAGGCGACAGAATGTCATCTATGTTTGGTTTTAAATTCAGTTTCAATGCTGAATCTAAGAAACAACAGACTGCAGAGGGAGACTTTAATAGAGGTTTACTAACTCTTACTATCATATACATTGTGGAAAAATCTGTCTTTATTTAGCATAATATATTTGTTATAAGCACTAAATATGTTTTATGATTAACTGATGAACACTAACGTACCAAGCTGAAAATTCAGCTCACCAGTCAGCAGCTTATATTCACAAAAAACAGATAAATCTGCGATCCATGCAACTCTAACCAGCCAACAAAAACATGTGTTCATAATACAAAACAAGTTTACTTTGTGAAATGTTAAAAGGTACAAAAAATAAAACAATATGTTTTCAAGACTTTTTCCACAAGTTCCTATATCTCACTGAAATGTTACTCTGTAGCTGATTTCTCGTATTTTAAGTGTGATGAGAAATTTTGACTAGAAACAAGACAAATATACTTGATAAGAGTTTGAGTTTTTGCAGTGTATATGCAGCTGATTGATTTGGTCTTTAACCAACATGGAATCATTTATGTTGGGCAGCTGTGGCTATGTGTATGTGGCATGAATAAGGCACGGCGGGACCACGGAGCGACGTTCAGAGCCAACTTTATTTGATTCACGTCACACCACACCACCACCAACCCCTGAGTCCCCGTGTTTTAACACGGCGGGCGTGATTGCGGATGCCGTGCAGGTGCGTCCGCACGGCCCCGCAGACCACGCCCCACCACATACCCCCATCGCCCGATTGCTCCCCGGCCTAGCGGGGCTGTCCCGCTCCTCTGCCTCCAACTCCGGCTGCACAGGCTGCCCTGGAGCAGGGACCTCCGTCTCCCCGCACAGCTGCTCCGCCACCGCCTCCGCCACTCCCGTTTGGAGCGGCTCCGCGCACTGCGCCTCCGCCCCCAGCAGGCACAGCCCCTCGCCCACCTCTGGGTGGAGCGACTCCTCTGCCTCCGGCAGGTGTAGACCCTCGCCCGCCTCGTCCTCGGCCTCCGATTGGAGCGGCTCCTCCACCGCTCCCGGCAGGAGCAGCCCTTCACCCGGCTGCTCCTCCTCCTCCGGCAGGCTCGGACCCCCGCGTGGCTCGTCCACCACCTCCGGCTGCCGAGGTGACCCACACGGCTCCTCCACCGCTTCACTGTCCTCGGGACACACTTGTGGGGGTGGCGCCCAGGCCCAGAGCAGCGCTGCCAGCTCTGCCATCTTCCCCAGGTGGCGTTCGCTCTCCTTCCGCAGCTCTTCCTGTTGGCGACGCACCTCCGCCGCCTGCTTCCGCTGGGTGGCCGCTATTTCGGCCACCCTCTCGGCCAGCTCTTTCCTTTCCTGGCTCTGGTAGGTACCCGCCATGCCGCCTCCTGGGTTTCGGCACCAATGTGGCATGAATAAGGCACGGCGGGACCACGGAGCGACGTTCAGAGCCAACTTTATTTGATTCACGTCACACCACACCACCACCAACCCCTAACACGGCGGGCGTGATTGCGGATGCCGTGCAGGTGCGTCCGCACGGCCCCGCAGACCACGCCCCACCACAGTGTACTAATCAGTGCTTCAGTCCACACGTCAAAGGGCAAGATACTGAACCTTCGATTGTCCCCAACGCATTTGGGTGTGAATGAAATGTATGACTATGACTTCTAGTTCAAAAAGGGCTATTTATGTATTTAAGTCCAGTTGTTGCTCATTCACTGTTACCTTGAACGAGTCATGCTATCACCACTCTGTGTAATAGATATTTCCTATATAAGCAAATATGTTTTACACTATTTACCTACTGAAATGAAATGACTGAATGTATCAAACATACATTTTGCTCTTACTTCACATTTTAATATTTTTAATGATAACATTATTAGGTTTTTAATGTCCCTTACTGCAGAATAAAGATTTCTTATGAAAGTTTGGTTTGGTTTTGTTTTTATCTTTAGCTCCATTCTAAGAAAATGACCAGTTTCAAGTGTCCTCAGTGTAGGACACATACAGGATGCCATGCTGAAATGTAAAGCACTTACAATAGAAGCCACCAGAAACAAATTATTCCAGCCTAATTGATGACATTTATGGCATTTGTTTTCTGTGCTGACTGATATGCTGCTCAGTGCTTTGCTGCCTGCTTTTAAATCAGGTGTCACTCTGAACATAAACACAAGCTACATGTGATGTCTCTGATGTGTATCTGTTTCTACCCGTGCTGATGCTAGCATGACTAAAGCTAGCCAAGCAGCAGTAAATATGTGAAGTAAGGCAGAAGGATATACTCATCAAACAAACAGGATCATAAGAATATAAAACCACGAGCACTACAAATGTAACAGAAATATGTTGACATAAAATGGCATGTTATTTGAAATCTACACGAAACAATGACACAACTACTTCTTTTCAATTTTTTCAATTTATTTATTTTTTACCAATTGTCCAAATTAGTCTGTGATTGGCCTTAGTGTGACAGAAATCATATTTATATACAACTAAATATGACTCAGCAAACATGTTTTAAATGGATGATTCCTCACTTGATGACGAATGATCCATTTCCATATTTGCTGAGTCTTAAATTTGATGTCAGTGAACTTTTCAGTGGTTGGTGTTAAAAAAAAAGCCCCCAAATCCCCTATGAGCAAGCACTTGGCGACAGTGGAGAGGAAAAACTCCCTCTTAATAGGGAGAAACCTCTGACAGAACCGGGCTCAGGAAGGGGTGGCCTTCTGTCTTGACCAAGAGGGGTTCAAATGTTCACTGACAATTTAGTTGTATATAAATATGATTTTTAGGACTTGATGTTGACACCAATTATGTGAAATTGGGGACGCGCACAGTTCCGCTTCTTCTTGTTCTTCTTCTTCCTTGGCGGAATCTCTGGCAGGCTCTTGACTTCAGTCTTGAGTTCAGCCACCTTGACATTGAGCATTTTCTGTTTGTCTTGTACACTTTGCAAAGATTCCTGTACAGAAAATGCAGCTGACTCTTCTTTTTCTATCTTCTGTTGTTCTGTGGTGTCTTTTTCTTTCTGAGGCTCCTGCAGAGACCTTGCAGTGGATGGCCGTGAGTCCTCTTTTTCCATCTTGTCCTGTTCTCCAGTCTCGTTTTCTTTCGGAAGCTCAAATTTGTGCATTTCATTTGCAGCAGTGGAATTTTGTTCTTTGTGCTGCTGTGGGATTTTAAGTGAGGAAGCTTTGGCCCCTTTCAGCTCTGGCTCCAGAGACTCTAGCTTCAAATCATGAAGGGCCTTGTTGGGGCAGAGCTGGGATTTCAGGTCACTGATTTCCAGGTTGAGTGTCTCCTGCTCCTGCCTATGTTTAACGGCCTGCTCTTCAAGCTGATTTTGAGCTGCTAGGAGCTGTTTCTGGAGCATCTCAATCTGCTCTTGCTGAATCCTACATTTGAGCTCAAATTCAGCCTCCTTAGAGGACTTCAGTCCTACAGAGTCAGTGTGTGAAGCCTCTGTGGTTGGAGTGGCAGACTCCACACACTGCTCTGTGGTAGGGTGGCTGATTTGGTCCTGCAGGGTAGCAATCACCTCATCCAATATGACCATAGCTTCATTGTCACTCACGAGAGTGTCTGTCTCACTGATGTCATAGGGCTTATTACTAGAAGCCTCTTCCAGCTGCTCTATGAGGCCTTTGATCGTTTCCTCGTGATTCTGCTCGTTCTCGTGAATTTCTTCACGAAGTTTGTTCACCTGAAGCTGGTGATAAGAGGCCCTCTTGTTTGCACCTACCATTTTACCGTAAAGGTCGTTCTGATGGTATTGGGAGGCTTCCAGTTGGTGTCTGAGAGCAGCAATCTCGTGCCAGGGATTAAACGGGGGTCTAAATGTGGGAATGGGTTGATATTCCCAAGTCCCTCCATTAGGCACAGGGTTAGCCGTGCTGTTTTGAGCTTCAAGAAGAGCCCGGGCATATGCCCGAGTAATTGCTCTTCTTGGTTCTTCAGCCACTCTTTTCTGTTTTTGCTTTTTTTGTTTCTTTGGTTTCACAACCGTTTCCTTTGGTGGTTGTGCCACAGGAGACTTTTTAGTATTTGGTTGTGCGGCTTTATCAACCTCAGGTTTTGGTGTGATGACCATTTCTATTTTTGCTTCTGCCATTGTAGATGCGTCAGCGTGTGCGTCTGCGTTTCTCTGCGTCCGCCTTGTCTTTGTTTTAACAACCAGGTTGCTTTGTGTTTCTGCCATCTGAGATCCACTAAAGTCGGTTGAACGTCTCCCCTATTTATAGGGTTTTCCAGTAGAATGTGCACTGTGACATCACAGGCTGTTCCTGTGATGCGCTGTTCCTTTGAAGTGCCATGATTGGAACAATTCAAAATAAAATGCCCACAAACCTAATGTAAAGGAAAGGCTTTTATTTTGTAGCACATACTGAATTAACACTATAAAAGCTACTCTACAGGAATTGCAGTAAAAAATAAAACAAAAGCAAAATATGTTTTTTAAATGGTTGTTAAAAAAACTAACCAAAGTAGAAGACAACTGTTTAGTGGAAAGTAGTCGACATTCTAGAGATTCTCAGGCATAATAACTTCTTTCATAATTTAAACAAGGACAGGTAGAAAACGTTCATATTTAGTGAAAGATATTTATTAACATTATCCAATGAGAGTTACTGAATGTCTGTAGGCAGTGAGATCTTGGTGGTTGATGAGGCGACAGAATGTCATCTATGTTTGGTTTTAAATTCAGTTTCAATGCTGAATCTAAGAAACAACAGACTGCAGAGGGAGACTTTAATAGAGGTTTACTAACTCTTACTATCATATACATTGTGGAAAAATCTGTCTTTATTTAGCATAATATATTTGTTATAAGCACTAAATATGTTTTATGATTAACTGATGAACACTAACGTACCAAGCTGAAAATTCAGCTCACCAGTCAGCAGCTTATATTCACAAAAAACAGATAAATCTGCGATCCATGCAACTCTAACCAGCCAACAAAAACATGTGTTCATAATACAAAACAAGTTTACTTTGTGAAATGTTAAAAGGTACAAAAAATAAAACAATATGTTTTCAAGACTTTTTCACAAGTTCCTATATCTCACTGAAATGTTACTCTGTAGCTGATTTCTCGTATTTTAAGTGTGATGAGAAATTTTGACTAGAAACAAGACAAATATACTTGATAAGAGTTTGAGTTTTTGCAGTGTATATGCAGCTGATTGATTTGGTCTTTAACCAACATGGAATCATTTATGTTGGGCAGCTGTGGCTATGTGTATGTGGCATGAATAAGGCACGGCGGGACCACGGAGCGACGTTCAGAGCCAACTTTATTTGATTCACGTCACACCACACCACCACCAACCCCTGAGTCCCCGTGTTTTAACACGGCGGGCGTGATTGCGGATGCCGTGCAGGTGCGTCCGCACGGCCCCGCAGACCACGCCCCACCACATACCCCCATCGCCCGATTGCTCCCCGGCCTAGCGGGGCTGTCCCGCTCCTCTGCCTCCAACTCCGGCTGCACAGGCTGCCCTGGAGCAGGGACCTCCGTCTCCCCGCACAGCTGCTCCGCCACCGCCTCCGCCACTCCCGTTTGGAGCGGCTCCGCGCACTGCGCCTCCGCCCCCAGCAGGCACAGCCCCTCGCCCACCTCTGGGTGGAGCGACTCCTCTGCCTCCGGCAGGTGTAGACCCTCGCCCGCCTCGTCCTCGGCCTCCGATTGGAGCGGCTCCTCCACCGCTCCCGGCAGGAGCAGCCCTTCACCCGGCTGCTCCTCCTCCTCCGGCAGGCTCGGACCCCCGCGTGGCTCGTCCACCACCTCCGGCTGCCGAGGTGACCCACACGGCTCCTCCACCGCTTCACTGTCCTCGGGACACACTTGTGGGGGTGGCGCCCAGGCCCAGAGCAGCGCTGCCAGCTCTGCCATCTTCCCCAGGTGGCGTTCGCTCTCCTTCCGCAGCTCTTCCTGTTGGCGACGCACCTCCGCCGCCTGCTTCCGCTGGGTGGCCGCTATTTCGGCCACCCTCTCGGCCAGCTCTTTCCTTTCCTGGCTCTGGTAGGTACCCGCCATGCCGCCTCCTGGGTTTCGGCACCAATGTGGCATGAATAAGGCACGGCGGGACCACGGAGCGACGTTCAGAGCCAACTTTATTTGATTCACGTCACACCACACCACCACCAACCCCTAACACGGCGGGCGTGATTGCGGATGCCGTGCAGGTGCGTCCGCACGGCCCCGCAGACCACGCCCCACCACAGTGTACTAATCAGTGCTTCAGTCCACACGTCAAAGGGCAAGATACTGAACCTTCGATTGTCCCCAACGCATTTGGGTGTGAATGAAATGTATGACTATGACTTCTAGTTCAAAAAGGGCTATTTATGTATTTAAGTCCAGTTGTTGCTCATTCACTGTTACCTTGAACGAGTCATGCTATCACCACTCTGTGTAATAGATATTTCCTATATAAGCAAATATGTTTTACACTATTTACCTACTGAAATGAAATGACTGAATGTATCAAACATACATTTTGCTCTTACTTCACATTTTAATATTTTTAATGATAACATTATTAGGTTTTTAATGTCCCTTACTGCAGAATAAAGATTTCTTATGAAAGTTTGGTTTGGTTTGGTTTTTATCTTTAGCTCCATTCTAAGAAAATGACCAGTTTCAAGTGTCCTCAGTGTAGGACACATACAGGATGCCATGCTGAAATGTAAAGCACTTACAATAGAAGCCACCAGAAACAAATTATTCCAGCCTAATTGATGACATTTATGGCATTTGTTTTCTGTGCTGACTGATATGCTGCTCAGTGCTTTGCTGCCTGCTTTTAAATCAGGTGTCACTCTGAACATAAACACAAGCTACATGTGATGTCTCTGATGTGTATCTGTTTCTACCCGTGCTGATGCTAGCATGACTAAAGCTAGCCAAGCAGCAGTAAATATGTGAAGTAAGGCAGAAGGATATACTCATCAAACAAACAGGATCATAAGAATATAAAACCACGAGCACTACAAATGTAACAGAAATATGTTGACATAAAATGGCATGTTATTTGAAATCTACACGAAACAATGACACAACTACTTCTTTTCAATTTTTTCAATTTATTTATTTTTTACCAATTGTCCAAATTAGTCTGTGATTGGCCTTAGTGTGACAGAAATCATATTTATATACAACTAAATATGACTCAGCAAACATGTTTTAAATGGATGATTCCTCACTTGATGACGAATGATCCATTTCCATATTTGCTGAGTCTTAAATTTGATGTCAGTGAACTTTTCAGTGGTTGGTGTTAAAAAAAAAGCCCCCAAATCCCCTATGAGCAAGCACTTGGCGACAGTGGAGAGGAAAAACTCCCTCTTAATAGGGAGAAACCTCTGACAGAACCGGGCTCAGGAAGGGGTGGCCTTCTGTCTTGACCAAGAGGGGTTCAAATGTTCACTGACAATTTAGTTGTATATAAATATGATTTTTAGGACTTGATGTTGACACCAATTATGTGAAATTGGGGACGCGCACAGTTCCGCTTCTTCTTGTTCTTCTTCTTCCTTGGCGGAATCTCTGGCAGGCTCTTGACTTCAGTCTTGAGTTCAGCCACCTTGACATTGAGCATTTTCTGTTTGTCTTGTACACTTTGCAAAGATTCCTGTACAGAAAATGCAGCTGACTCTTCTTTTTCTATCTTCTGTTGTTCTGTGGTGTCTTTTTCTTTCTGAGGCTCCTGCAGAGACCTTGCAGTGGATGGCCGTGAGTCCTCTTTTTCCATCTTGTCCTGTTCTCCAGTCTCGTTTTCTTTCGGAAGCTCAAATTTGTGCATTTCATTTGCAGCAGTGGAATTTTGTTCTTTGTGCTGCTGTGGGATTTTAAGTGAGGAAGCTTTGGCCCCTTTCAGCTCTGGCTCCAGAGACTCTAGCTTCAAATCATGAAGGGCCTTGTTGGGGCAGAGCTGGGATTTCAGGTCACTGATTTCCAGGTTGAGTGTCTCCTGCTCCTGCCTATGTTTAACGGCCTGCTCTTCAAGCTGATTTTGAGCTGCTAGGAGCTGTTTCTGGAGCATCTCAATCTGCTCTTGCTGAATCCTACATTTGAGCTCAAATTCAGCCTCCTTAGAGGACTTCAGTCCTACAGAGTCAGTGTGTGAAGCCTCTGTGGTTGGAGTGGCAGACTCCACACACTGCTCTGTGGTAGGGTGGCTGATTTGGTCCTGCAGGGTAGCAATCACCTCATCCAATATGACCATAGCTTCATTGTCACTCACGAGAGTGTCTGTCTCACTGATGTCATAGGGCTTATTACTAGAAGCCTCTTCCAGCTGCTCTATGAGGCCTTTGATCGTTTCCTCGTGATTCTGCTCGTTCTCGTGAATTTCTTCACGAAGTTTGTTCACCTGAAGCTGGTGATAAGAGGCCCTCTTGTTTGCACCTACCATTTTACCGTAAAGGTCGTTCTGATGGTATTGGGAGGCTTCCAGTTGGTGTCTGAGAGCAGCAATCTCGTGCCAGGGATTAAACGGGGGTCTAAATGTGGGAATGGGTTGATATTCCCAAGTCCCTCCATTAGGCACAGGGTTAGCCGTGCTGTTTTGAGCTTCAAGAAGAGCCCGGGCATATGCCCGAGTAATTGCTCTTCTTGGTTCTTCAGCCACTCTTTTCTGTTTTTGCTTTTTTTGTTTCTTTGGTTTCACAACCGTTTCCTTTGGTGGTTGTGCCACAGGAGACTTTTTAGTATTTGGTTGTGCGGCTTTATCAACCTCAGGTTTTGGTGTGATGACCATTTCTATTTTTGCTTCTGCCATTGTAGATGCGTCAGCGTGTGCGTGTGCGTTTCTCTGCGTCCGCCTTGTCTTTGTTTTAACAACCAGGTTGCTTTGTGTTTCTGCCATCTGAGATCCACTAAAGTCGGTTGAACGTCTCCCCTATTTATAGGGTTTTCCAGTAGAATGTGCACTGTGACATCACAGGCTGTTCCTGTGATGCGCTGTTCCTTTGAAGTGCCATGATTGGAACAATTCAAAATAAAATGCCCACAAACCTAATGTAAAGGAAAGGCTTTTATTTTGTAGCACATACTGAATTAACACTATAAAAGCTACTCTACAGGAATTGCAGTAAAAAATAAAACAAAAGCAAAATATGTTTTTTAAATGGTTGTTAAAAAAACTAACCAAAGTAGAAGACAACTGTTTAGTGGAAAGTAGTCGACATTCTAGAGATTCTCAGGCATAATAACTTCTTTCATAATTTAAACAAGGACAGGTAGAAAACGTTCATATTTAGTGAAAGATATTTATTAACATTATCCAATGAGAGTTACTGAATGTCTGTAGGCAGTGAGATCTTGGTGGTTGATGAGGCGACAGAATGTCATCTATGTTTGGTTTTAAATTCAGTTTCAATGCTGAATCTAAGAAACAACAGACTGCAGAGGGAGACTTTAATAGAGGTTTACTAACTCTTACTATCATATACATTGTGGAAAAATCTGTCTTTATTTAGCATAATATATTTGTTATAAGCACTAAATATGTTTTATGATTAACTGATGAACACTAACGTACCAAGCTGAAACTTCAGCTCACCAGTCAGCAGCTTATATTCACAAAAAACAGATAAATCTGCGATCCATGCAACTCTAACCAGCCAACAAAAACATGTGTTCATAATACAAAACAAGTTTACTTTGTGAAATGTTAAAAGGTACAAAAAATAAAACAATATGTTTTCAAGACTTTTTCACAAGTTCCTATATCTCACTGAAATGTTACTCTGTAGCTGATTTCTCGTATTTTAAGTGTGATGAGAAATTTTGACTAGAAACAAGACAAATATACTTGATAAGAGTTTGAGTTTTTGCAGTGTATATGCAGCTGATTGATTTGGTCTTTAACCAACATGGAATCATTTATGTTGGGCAGCTGTGGCTATGTGTATGTGGCATGAATAAGGCACGGCGGGACCACGGAGCGACGTTCAGAGCCAACTTTATTTGATTCACGTCACACCACACCACCACCAACCCCTGAGTCCCCGTGTTTTAACACGGCGGGCGTGATTGCGGATGCCGTGCAGGTGCGTCCGCACGGCCCCGCAGACCACGCCCCACCACATACCCCCATCGCCCGATTGCTCCCCGGCCTAGCGGGGCTGTCCCGCTCCTCTGCCTCCAACTCCGGCTGCACAGGCTGCCCTGGAGCAGGGACCTCCGTCTCCCCGCACAGCTGCTCCGCCACCGCCTCCGCCACTCCCGTTTGGAGCGGCTCCGCGCACTGCGCCTCCGCCCCCAGCAGGCACAGCCCCTCGCCCACCTCTGGGTGGAGCGACTCCTCTGCCTCCGGCAGGTGTAGACCCTCGCCCGCCTCGTCCTCGGCCTCCGATTGGAGCGGCTCCTCCACCGCTCCCGGCAGGAGCAGCCCTTCACCCGGCTGCTCCTCCTCCTCCGGCAGGCTCGGACCCCCGCGTGGCTCGTCCACCACCTCCGGCTGCCGAGGTGACCCACACGGCTCCTCCACCGCTTCACTGTCCTCGGGACACACTTGTGGGGGTGGCGCCCAGGCCCAGAGCAGCGCTGCCAGCTCTGCCATCTTCCCCAGGTGGCGTTCGCTCTCCTTCCGCAGCTCTTCCTGTTGGCGACGCACCTCCGCCGCCTGCTTCCGCTGGGTGGCCGCTATTTCGGCCACCCTCTCGGCCAGCTCTTTCCTTTCCTGGCTCTGGTAGGTACCCGCCATGCCGCCTCCTGGGTTTCGGCACCAATGTGGCATGAATAAGGCACGGCGGGACCACGGAGCGACGTTCAGAGCCAACTTTATTTGATTCACGTCACACCACACCACCACCAACCCCTAACACGGCGGGCGTGATTGCGGATGCCGTGCAGGTGCGTCCGCACGGCCCCGCAGACCACGCCCCACCACAGTGTACTAATCAGTGCTTCAGTCCACACGTCAAAGGGCAAGATACTGAACCTTCGATTGTCCCCAACGCATTTGGGTGTGAATGAAATGTATGACTATGACTTCTAGTTCAAAAAGGGCTATTTATGTATTTAAGTCCAGTTGTTGCTCATTCACTGTTACCTTGAACGAGTCATGCTATCACCACTCTGTGTAATAGATATTTCCTATATAAGCAAATATGTTTTACACTATTTACCTACTGAAATGAAATGACTGAATGTATCAAACATACATTTTGCTCTTACTTCACATTTTAATATTTTTAATGATAACATTATTAGGTTTTTAATGTCCCTTACTGCAGAATAAAGATTTCTTATGAAAGTTTGGTTTGGTTTTGTTTTTATCTTTAGCTCCATTCTAAGAAAATGACCAGTTTCAAGTGTCCTCCGTGTAGGACACATACAGGATGCCATGCTGAAATGTAAAGCACTTACAATAGAAGCCACCAGAAACAAATTATTCCAGCCTAATTGATGACATTTATGGCATTTGTTTTCTGTGCTGACTGATATGCTGCTCAGTGCTTTGCTGCCTGCTTTTAAATCAGGTGTCACTCTGAACATAAACACAAGCTACATGTGATGTCTCTGATGTGTATCTGTTTCTACCCGTGCTGATGCTAGCATGACTAAAGCTAGCCAAGCAGCAGTAAATATGTGAAGTAAGGCAGAAGGATATACTCATCAAACAAACAGGATCATAAGAATATAAAACCACGAGCACTACAAATGTAACAGAAATATGTTGACATAAAATGGCATGTTATTTGAAATCTACACGAAACAATGACACAACTACTTCTTTTCAATTTTTTCAATTTATTTATTTTTTACCAATTGTCCAAATTAGTCTGTGATTGGCCTTAGTGTGACAGAAATCATATTTATATACAACTAAATATGACTCAGCAAACATGTTTTAAATGGATGATTCCTCACTTGATGACGAATGATCCATTTCCATATTTGCTGAGTCTTAAATTTGATGTCAGTGAACTTTTCAGTGGTTGGTGTTAAAAAAAAGCCCCCAAATCCCCTATGAGCAAGCACTTGGCGACAGTGGAGAGGAAAAACTCCCTCTTAATAGGGAGAAACCTCTGACAGAACCGGGCTCAGGAAGGGGTGGCCTTCTGTCTTGACCAAGAGGGGTTCAAATGTTCACTGACAATTTAGTTGTATATAAATATGATTTTTAGGACTTGATGTTGACACCAATTATGTGAAATTGGGGACGCGCACAGTTCCGCTTCTTCTTGTTCTTCTTCTTCCTTGGCGGAATCTCTGGCAGGCTCTTGACTTCAGTCTTGAGTTCAGCCACCTTGACATTGAGCATTTTCTGTTTGTCTTGTACACTTTGCAAAGATTCCTGTACAGAAAATGCAGCTGACTCTTCTTTTTCTATCTTCTGTTGTTCTGTGGTGTCTTTTTCTTTCTGAGGCTCCTGCAGAGACCTTGCAGTGGATGGCCGTGAGTCCTCTTTTTCCATCTTGTCCTGTTCTCCAGTCTCGTTTTCTTTCGGAAGCTCAAATTTGTGCATTTCATTTGCAGCAGTGGAATTTTGTTCTTTGTGCTGCTGTGGGATTTTAAGTGAGGAAGCTTTGGCCCCTTTCAGCTCTGGCTCCAGAGACTCTAGCTTCAAATCATGAAGGGCCTTGTTGGGGCAGAGCTGGGATTTCAGGTCACTGATTTCCAGGTTGAGTGTCTCCTGCTCCTGCCTATGTTTAACGGCCTGCTCTTCAAGCTGATTTTGAGCTGCTAGGAGCTGTTTCTGGAGCATCTCAATCTGCTCTTGCTGAATCCTACATTTGAGCTCAAATTCAGCCTCCTTAGAGGACTTCAGTCCTACAGAGTCAGTGTGTGAAGCCTCTGTGGTTGGAGTGGCAGACTCCACACACTGCTCTGTGGTAGGGTGGCTGATTTGGTCCTGCAGGGTAGCAATCACCTCATCCAATATGACCATAGCTTCATTGTCACTCACGAGAGTGTCTGTCTCACTGATGTCATAGGGCTTATTACTAGAAGCCTCTTCCAGCTGCTCTATGAGGCCTTTGATCGTTTCCTCGTGATTCTGCTCGTTCTCGTGAATTTCTTCACGAAGTTTGTTCACCTGAAGCTGGTGATAAGAGGCCCTCTTGTTTGCACCTACCATTTTACCGTAAAGGTCGTTCTGATGGTATTGGGAGGCTTCCAGTTGGTGTCTGAGAGCAGCAATCTCGTGCCAGGGATTAAACGGGGGTCTAAATGTGGGAATGGGTTGATATTCCCAAGTCCCTCCATTAGGCACAGGGTTAGCCGTGCTGTTTTGAGCTTCAAGAAGAGCCCGGGCATATGCCCGAGTAATTGCTCTTCTTGGTTCTTCAGCCACTCTTTTCTGTTTTTGCTTTTTTGGTTTCTTTGGTTTCACAACCGTTTCCTTTGGTGGTTGTGCCACAGGAGACTTTTTAGTATTTGGTTGTGCGGCTTTATCAACCTCAGGTTTTGGTGTGATGACCATTTCTATTTTTGCTTCTGCCATTGTAGATGCGTCAGCGTGTGCGTGTGCGTTTCTCTGCGTCCGCCTTGTCTTTGTTTTAACAACCAGGTTGCTTTGTGTTTCTGCCATCTGAGATCCACTAAAGTCGGTTGAACGTCTCCCCTATTTATAGGGTTTTCCAGTAGAATGTGCACTGTGACATCACAGGCTGTTCCTGTGATGCGCTGTTCCTTTGAAGTGCCATGATTGGAACAATTCAAAATAAAATGCCCACAAACCTAATGTAAAGGAAAGGCTTTTATTTTGTAGCACATACTGAATTAACACTATAAAAGCTACTCTACAGGAATTGCAGTAAAAAATAAAACAAAAGCAAAATATGTTTTTTAAATGGTTGTTAAAAAAACTAACCAAAGTAGAAGACAACTGTTTAGTGGAAAGTAGTCGACATTCTAGAGATTCTCAGGCATAATAACTTCTTTCATAATTTAAACAAGGACAGGTAGAAAACGTTCATATTTAGTGAAAGATATTTATTAACATTATCCAATGAGAGTTACTGAATGTCTGTAGGCAGTGAGATCTTGGTGGTTGATGAGGCGACAGAATGTCATCTATGTTTGGTTTTAAATTCAGTTTCAATGCTGAATCTAAGAAACAACAGACTGCAGAGGGAGACTTTAATAGAGGTTTACTAACTCTTACTATCATATACATTGTGGAAAAATCTGTCTTTATTTAGCATAATATATTTGTTATAAGCACTAAATATGTTTTATGATTAACTGATGAACACTAACGTACCAAGCTGAAAATTCAGCTCACCAGTCAGCAGCTTATATTCACAAAAAACAGATAAATCTGCGATCCATGCAACTCTAACCAGCCAACAAAAACATGTGTTCATAATACAAAACAAGTTTACTTTGTGAAATGTTAAAAGGTACAAAAAATAAAACAATATGTTTTCAAGACTTTTTCACAAGTTCCTATATCTCACTGAAATGTTACTCTGTAGCTGATTTCTCGTATTTTAAGTGTGATGAGAAATTTTGACTAGAAACAAGACAAATATACTTGATAAGAGTTTGAGTTTTTGCAGTGTATATGCAGCTGATTGATTTGGTCTTTAACCAACATGGAATCATTTATGTTGGGCAGCTGTGGCTATGTGTATGTGGCATGAATAAGGCACGGCGGGACCACGGAGCGACGTTCAGAGCCAACTTTATTTGATTCACGTCACACCACACCACCACCAACCCCTGAGTCCCCGTGTTTTAACACGGCGGGCGTGATTGCGGATGCCGTGCAGGTGCGTCCGCACGGCCCCGCAGACCACGCCCCACCACATACCCCCATCGCCCGATTGCTCCCCGGCCTAGCGGGGCTGTCCCGCTCCTCTGCCTCCAACTCCGGCTGCACAGGCTGCCCTGGAGCAGGGACCTCCGTCTCCCCGCACAGCTGCTCCGCCACCGCCTCCGCCACTCCCGTTTGGAGCGGCTCCGCGCACTGCGCCTCCGCCCCCAGCAGGCACAGCCCCTCGCCCACCTCTGGGTGGAGCGACTCCTCTGCCTCCGGCAGGTGTAGACCCTCGCCCGCCTCGTCCTCGGCCTCCGATTGGAGCGGCTCCTCCACCGCTCCCGGCAGGAGCAGCCCTTCACCCGGCTGCTCCTCCTCCTCCGGCAGGCTCGGACCCCCGCGTGGCTCGTCCACCACCTCCGGCTGCCGAGGTGACCCACACGGCTCCTCCACCGCTTCACTGTCCTCGGGACACACTTGTGGGGGTGGCGCCCAGGCCCAGAGCAGCGCTGCCAGCTCTGCCATCTTCCCCAGGTGGCGTTCGCTCTCCTTCCGCAGCTCTTCCTGTTGGCGACGCACCTCCGCCGCCTGCTTCCGCTGGGTGGCCGCTATTTCGGCCACCCTCTCGGCCAGCTCTTTCCTTTCCTGGCTCTGGTAGGTACCCGCCATGCCGCCTCCTGGGTTTCGGCACCAATGTGGCATGAATAAGGCACGGCGGGACCACGGAGCGACGTTCAGAGCCAACTTTATTTGATTCACGTCACACCACACCACCACCAACCCCTAACACGGCGGGCGTGATTGCGGATGCCGTGCAGGTGCGTCCGCACGGCCCCGCAGACCACGCCCCACCACAGTGTACTAATCAGTGCTTCAGTCCACACGTCAAAGGGCAAGATACTGAACCTTCGATTGTCCCCAACGCATTTGGGTGTGAATGAAATGTATGACTATGACTTCTAGTTCAAAAAGGGCTATTTATGTATTTAAGTCCAGTTGTTGCTCATTCACTGTTACCTTGAACGAGTCATGCTATCACCACTCTGTGTAATAGATATTTCCTATATAAGCAAATATGTTTTACACTATTTACCTACTGAAATGAAATGACTGAATGTATCAAACATACATTTTGCTCTTACTTCACATTTTAATATTTTTAATGATAACATTATTAGGTTTTTAATGTCCCTTACTGCAGAATAACGATTTCTTATGAAAGTTTGGTTTGGTTTTGTTTTTATCTTTAGCTCCATTCTAAGAAAATGACCAGTTTCAAGTGTCCTCAGTGTAGGACACATACAGGATGCCATGCTGAAATGTAAAGCACTTACAATAGAAGCCACCAGAAACAAATTATTCCAGCCTAATTGATGACATTTATGGCATTTGTTTTCTGTGCTGACTGATATGCTGCTCAGTGCTTTGCTGCCTGCTTTTAAATCAGGTGTCACTCTGAACATAAACACAAGCTACATGTGATGTCTCTGATGTGTATCTGTTTCTACCCGTGCTGATGCTAGCATGACTAAAGCTAGCCAAGCAGCAGTAAATATGTGAAGTAAGGCAGAAGGATATACTCATCAAACAAACAGGATCATAAGAATATAAAACCACGAGCACTACAAATGTAACAGAAATATGTTGACATAAAATGGCATGTTATTTGAAATCTACACGAAACAATGACACAACTACTTCTTTTCAATTTTTTCAATTTATTTATTTTTTACCAATTGTCCAAATTAGTCTGTGATTGGCCTTAGTGTGACAGAAATCATATTTATATACAACTAAATATGACTCAGCAAACATGTTTTAAATGGATGATTCCTCACTTGATGACGAATGATCCATTTCCATATTTGCTGAGTCTTAAATTTGATGTCAGTGAACTTTTCAGTGGTTGGTGTTAAAAAAAAAGCCCCCAAATCCCCTATGAGCAAGCACTTGGCGACAGTGGAGAGGAAAAACTCCCTCTTAATAGGGAGAAACCTCTGACAGAACCGGGCTCAGGAAGGGGTGGCCTTCTGTCTTGACCAAGAGGGGTTCAAATGTTCACTGACAATTTAGTTGTATATAAATATGATTTTTAGGACTTGATGTTGACACCAATTATGTGAAATTGGGGACGCGCACAGTTCCGCTTCTTCTTGTTCTTCTTCTTCCTTGGCGGAATCTCTGGCAGGCTCTTGACTTCAGTCTTGAGTTCAGCCACCTTGACATTGAGCATTTTCTGTTTGTCTTGTACACTTTGCAAAGATTCCTGTACAGAAAATGCAGCTGACTCTTCTTTTTCTATCTTCTGTTGTTCTGTGGTGTCTTTTTCTTTCTGAGGCTCCTGCAGAGACCTTGCAGTGGATGGCCGTGAGTCCTCTTTTTCCATCTTGTCCTGTTCTCCAGTCTCGTTTTCTTTCGGAAGCTCAAATTTGTGCATTTCATTTGCAGCAGTGGAATTTTGTTCTTTGTGCTGCTGTGGGATTTTAAGTGAGGAAGCTTTGGCCCCTTTCAGCTCTGGCTCCAGAGACTCTAGCTTCAAATCATGAAGGGCCTTGTTGGGGCAGAGCTGGGATTTCAGGTCACTGATTTCCAGGTTGAGTGTCTCCTGCTCCTGCCTATGTTTAACGGCCTGCTCTTCAAGCTGATTTTGAGCTGCTAGGAGCTGTTTCTGGAGCATCTCAATCTGCTCTTGCTGAATCCTACATTTGAGCTCAAATTCAGCCTCCTTAGAGGACTTCAGTCCTACAGAGTCAGTGTGTGAAGCCTCTGTGGTTGGAGTGGCAGACTCCACACACTGCTCTGTGGTAGGGTGGCTGATTTGGTCCTGCAGGGTAGCAATCACCTCATCCAATATGACCATAGCTTCATTGTCACTCACGAGAGTGTCTGTCTCACTGATGTCATAGGGCTTATTACTAGAAGCCTCTTCCAGCTGCTCTATGAGGCCTTTGATCGTTTCCTCGTGATTCTGCTCGTTCTCGTGAATTTCTTCACGAAGTTTGTTCACCTGAAGCTGGTGATAAGAGGCCCTCTTGTTTGCACCTACCATTTTACCGTAAAGGTCGTTCTGATGGTATTGGGAGGCTTCCAGTTGGTGTCTGAGAGCAGCAATCTCGTGCCAGGGATTAAACGGGGGTCTAAATGTGGGAATGGGTTGATATTCCCAAGTCCCTCCATTAGGCACAGGGTTAGCCGTGCTGTTTTGAGCTTCAAGAAGAGCCCGGGCATATGCCCGAGTAATTGCTCTTCTTGGTTCTTCAGCCACTCTTTTCTGTTTTTGCTTTTTTGGTTTCTTTGGTTTCACAACCGTTTCCTTTGGTGGTTGTGCCACAGGAGACTTTTTAGTATTTGGTTGTGCGGCTTTATCAACCTCAGGTTTTGGTGTGATGACCATTTCTATTTTTGCTTCTGCCATTGTAGATGCGTCAGCGTGTGCGTGTGCGTTTCTCTGCGTCCGCCTTGTCTTTGTTTTAACAACCAGGTTGCTTTGTGTTTCTGCCATCTGAGATCCACTAAAGTCGGTTGAACGTCTCCCCTATTTATAGGGTTTTCCAGTAGAATGTGCACTGTGACATCACAGGCTGTTCCTGTGATGCGCTGTTCCTTTGAAGTGCCATGATTGGAACAATTCAAAATAAAATGCCCACAAACCTAATGTAAAGGAAAGGCTTTTATTTTGTAGCACATACTGAATTAACACTATAAAAGCTACTCTACAGGAATTGCAGTAAAAAATAAAACAAAAGCAAAATATGTTTTTTAAATGGTTGTTAAAAAAACTAACCAAAGTAGAAGACAACTGTTTAGTGGAAAGTAGTCGACATTCTAGAGATTCTCAGGCATAATAACTTCTTTCATAATTTAAACAAGGACAGGTAGAAAACGTTCATATTTAGTGAAAGATATTTATTAACATTATCCAATGAGAGTTACTGAATGTCTGTAGGCAGTGAGATCTTGGTGGTTGATGAGGCGACAGAATGTCATCTATGTTTGGTTTTAAATTCAGTTTCAATGCTGAATCTAAGAAACAACAGACTGCAGAGGGAGACTTTAATAGAGGTTTACTAACTCTTACTATCATATACATTGTGGAAAAATCTGTCTTTATTTAGCATAATATATTTGTTATAAGCACTAAATATGTTTTATGATTAACTGATGAACACTAACGTACCAAGCTGAAAATTCAGCTCACCAGTCAGCAGCTTATATTCACAAAAAACAGATAAATCTGCGATCCATGCAACTCTAACCAGCCAACAAAAACATGTGTTCATAATACAAAACAAGTTTACTTTGTGAAATGTTAAAAGGTACAAAAAATAAAACAATATGTTTTCAAGACTTTTTCACAAGTTCCTATATCTCACTGAAATGTTACTCTGTAGCTGATTTCTCGTATTTTAAGTGTGATGAGAAATTTTGACTAGAAACAAGACAAATATACTTGATAAGAGTTTGAGTTTTTGCAGTGTATATGCAGCTGATTGATTTGGTCTTTAACCAACATGGAATCATTTATGTTGGGCAGCTGTGGCTATGTGTATGTGGCATGAATAAGGCACGGCGGGACCACGGAGCGACGTTCAGAGCCAACTTTATTTGATTCACGTCACACCACACCACCACCAACCCCTGAGTCCCCGTGTTTTAACACGGCGGGCGTGATTGCGGATGCCGTGCAGGTGCGTCCGCACGGCCCCGCAGACCACGCCCCACCACATACCCCCATCGCCCGATTGCTCCCCGGCCTAGCGGGGCTGTCCCGCTCCTCTGCCTCCAACTCCGGCTGCACAGGCTGCCCTGGAGCAGGGACCTCCGTCTCCCCGCACAGCTGCTCCGCCACCGCCTCCGCCACTCCCGTTTGGAGCGGCTCCGCGCACTGCGCCTCCGCCCCCAGCAGGCACAGCCCCTCGCCCACCTCTGGGTGGAGCGACTCCTCTGCCTCCGGCAGGTGTAGACCCTCGCCCGCCTCGTCCTCGGCCTCCGATTGGAGCGGCTCCTCCACCGCTCCCGGCAGGAGCAGCCCTTCACCCGGCTGCTCCTCCTCCTCCGGCAGGCTCGGACCCCCGCGTGGCTCGTCCACCACCTCCGGCTGCCGAGGTGACCCACACGGCTCCTCCACCGCTTCACTGTCCTCGGGACACACTTGTGGGGGTGGCGCCCAGGCCCAGAGCAGCGCTGCCAGCTCTGCCATCTTCCCCAGGTGGCGTTCGCTCTCCTTCCGCAGCTCTTCCTGTTGGCGACGCACCTCCGCCGCCTGCTTCCGCTGGGTGGCCGCTATTTCGGCCACCCTCTCGGCCAGCTCTTTCCTTTCCTGGCTCTGGTAGGTACCCGCCATGCCGCCTCCTGGGTTTCGGCACCAATGTGGCATGAATAAGGCACGGCGGGACCACGGAGCGACGTTCAGAGCCAACTTTATTTGATTCACGTCACACCACACCACCACCAACCCCTAACACGGCGGGCGTGATTGCGGATGCCGTGCAGGTGCGTCCGCACGGCCCCGCAGACCACGCCCCACCACAGTGTACTAATCAGTGCTTCAGTCCACACGTCAAAGGGCAAGATACTGAACCTTCGATTGTCCCCAACGCATTTGGGTGTGAATGAAATGTATGACTATGACTTCTAGTTCAAAAAGGGCTATTTATGTATTTAAGTCCAGTTGTTGCTCATTCACTGTTACCTTGAACGAGTCATGCTATCACCACTCTGTGTAATAGATATTTCCTATATAAGCAAATATGTTTTACACTATTTACCTACTGAAATGAAATGACTGAATGTATCAAACATACATTTTGCTCTTACTTCACATTTTAATATTTTTAATGATAACATTATTAGGTTTTTAATGTCCCTTACTGCAGAATAAAGATTTCTTATGAAAGTTTGGTTTGGTTTTGTTTTTATCTTTAGCTCCATTCTAAGAAAATGACCAGTTTCAAGTGTCCTCAGTGTAGGACACATACAGGATGCCATGCTGAAATGTAAAGCACTTACAATAGAAGCCACCAGAAACAAATTATTCCAGCCTAATTGATGACATTTATGGCATTTGTTTTCTGTGCTGACTGATATGCTGCTCAGTGCTTTGCTGCCTGCTTTTAAATCAGGTGTCACTCTGAACATAAACACAAGCTACATGTGATGTCTCTGATGTGTATCTGTTTCTACCCGTGCTGATGCTAGCATGACTAAAGCTAGCCAAGCAGCAGTAAATATGTGAAGTAAGGCAGAAGGATATACTCATCAAACAAACAGGATCATAAGAATATAAAACCACGAGCACTACAAATGTAACAGAAATATGTTGACATAAAATGGCATGTTATTTGAAATCTACACGAAACAATGACACAACTACTTCTTTTCAATTTTTTCAATTTATTTATTTTTTACCAATTGTCCAAATTAGTCTGTGATTGGCCTTAGTGTGACAGAAATCATATTTATATACAACTAAATATGACTCAGCAAACATGTTTTAAATGGATGATTCCTCACTTGATGACGAATGATCCATTTCCATATTTGCTGAGTCTTAAATTTGATGTCAGTGAACTTTTCAGTGGTTGGTGTTAAAAAAAAAGCCCCCAAATCCCCTATGAGCAAGCACTTGGCGACAGTGGAGAGGAAAAACTCCCTCTTAATAGGGAGAAACCTCTGACAGAACCGGGCTCAGGAAGGGGTGGCCTTCTGTCTTGACCAAGAGGGGTTCAAATGTTCACTGACAATTTAGTTGTATATAAATATGATTTTTAGGACTTGATGTTGACACCAATTATGTGAAATTGGGGACGCGCACAGTTCCGCTTCTTCTTGTTCTTCTTCTTCCTTGGCGGAATCTCTGGCAGGCTCTTGACTTCAGTCTTGAGTTCAGCCACCTTGACATTGAGCATTTTCTGTTTGTCTTGTACACTTTGCAAAGATTCCTGTACAGAAAATGCAGCTGACTCTTCTTTTTCTATCTTCTGTTGTTCTGTGGTGTCTTTTTCTTTCTGAGGCTCCTGCAGAGACCTTGCAGTGGATGGCCGTGAGTCCTCTTTTTCCATCTTGTCCTGTTCTCCAGTCTCGTTTTCTTTCGGAAGCTCAAATTTGTGCATTTCATTTGCAGCAGTGGAATTTTGTTCTTTGTGCTGCTGTGGGATTTTAAGTGAGGAAGCTTTGGCCCCTTTCAGCTCTGGCTCCAGAGACTCTAGCTTCAAATCATGAAGGGCCTTGTTGGGGCAGAGCTGGGATTTCAGGTCACTGATTTCCAGGTTGAGTGTCTCCTGCTCCTGCCTATGTTTAACGGCCTGCTCTTCAAGCTGATTTTGAGCTGCTAGGAGCTGTTTCTGGAGCATCTCAATCTGCTCTTGCTGAATCCTACATTTGAGCTCAAATTCAGCCTCCTTAGAGGACTTCAGTCCTACAGAGTCAGTGTGTGAAGCCTCTGTGGTTGGAGTGGCAGACTCCACACACTGCTCTGTGGTAGGGTGGCTGATTTGGTCCTGCAGGGTAGCAATCACCTCATCCAATATGACCATAGCTTCATTGTCACTCACGAGAGTGTCTGTCTCACTGATGTCATAGGGCTTATTACTAGAAGCCTCTTCCAGCTGCTCTATGAGGCCTTTGATCGTTTCCTCGTGATTCTGCTCGTTCTCGTGAATTTCTTCACGAAGTTTGTTCACCTGAAGCTGGTGATAAGAGGCCCTCTTGTTTGCACCTACCATTTTACCGTAAAGGTCGTTCTGATGGTATTGGGAGGCTTCCAGTTGGTGTCTGAGAGCAGCAATCTCGTGCCAGGGATTAAACGGGGGTCTAAATGTGGGAATGGGTTGATATTCCCAAGTCCCTCCATTAGGCACAGGGTTAGCCGTGCTGTTTTGAGCTTCAAGAAGAGCCCGGGCATATGCCCGAGTAATTGCTCTTCTTGGTTCTTCAGCCACTCTTTTCTGTTTTTGCTTTTTTGGTTTCTTTGGTTTCACAACCGTTTCCTTTGGTGGTTGTGCCACAGGAGACTTTTTAGTATTTGGTTGTGCGGCTTTATCAACCTCAGGTTTTGGTGTGATGACCATTTCTATTTTTGCTTCTGCCATTGTAGATGCGTCAGCGTGTGCGTGTGCGTTTCTCTGCGTCCGCCTTGTCTTTGTTTTAACAACCAGGTTGCTTTGTGTTTCTGCCATCTGAGATCCACTAAAGTCGGTTGAACGTCTCCCCTATTTATAGGGTTTTCCAGTAGAATGTGCACTGTGACATCACAGGCTGTTCCTGTGATGCGCTGTTCCTTTGAAGTGCCATGATTGGAACAATTCAAAATAAAATGCCCACAAACCTAATGTAAAGGAAAGGCTTTTATTTTGTAGCACATACTGAATTAACACTATAAAAGCTACTCTACAGGAATTGCAGTAAAAAATAAAACAAAAGCAAAATATGTTTTTTAAATGGTTGTTAAAAAAACTAACCAAAGTAGAAGACAACTGTTTAGTGGAAAGTAGTCGACATTCTAGAGATTCTCAGGCATAATAACTTCTTTCATAATTTAAACAAGGACAGGTAGAAAACGTTCATATTTAGTGAAAGATATTTATTAACATTATCCAATGAGAGTTACTGAATGTCTGTAGGCAGTGAGATCTTGGTGGTTGATGAGGCGACAGAATGTCATCTATGTTTGGTTTTAAATTCAGTTTCAATGCTGAATCTAAGAAACAACAGACTGCAGAGGGAGACTTTAATAGAGGTTTACTAACTCTTACTATCATATACATTGTGGAAAAATCTGTCTTTATTTAGCATAATATATTTGTTATAAGCACTAAATATGTTTTATGATTAACTGATGAACACTAACGTACCAAGCTGAAACTTCAGCTCACCAGTCAGCAGCTTATATTCACAAAAAACAGATAAATCTGCGATCCATGCAACTCTAACCAGCCAACAAAAACATGTGTTCATAATACAAAACAAGTTTACTTTGTGAAATGTTAAAAGGTACAAAAAATAAAACAATATGTTTTCAAGACTTTTTCACAAGTTCCTATATCTCACTGAAATGTTACTCTGTAGCTGATTTCTCGTATTTTAAGTGTGATGAGAAATTTTGACTAGAAACAAGACAAATATACTTGATAAGAGTTTGAGTTTTTGCAGTGTATATGCAGCTGATTGATTTGGTCTTTAACCAACATGGAATCATTTATGTTGGGCAGCTGTGGCTATGTGTATGTGGCATGAATAAGGCACGGCGGGACCACGGAGCGACGTTCAGAGCCAACTTTATTTGATTCACGTCACACCACACCACCACCAACCCCTGAGTCCCCGTGTTTTAACACGGCGGGCGTGATTGCGGATGCCGTGCAGGTGCGTCCGCACGGCCCCGCAGACCACGCCCCACCACATACCCCCATCGCCCGATTGCTCCCCGGCCTAGCGGGGCTGTCCCGCTCCTCTGCCTCCAACTCCGGCTGCACAGGCTGCCCTGGAGCAGGGACCTCCGTCTCCCCGCACAGCTGCTCCGCCACCGCCTCCGCCACTCCCGTTTGGAGCGGCTCCGCGCACTGCGCCTCCGCCCCCAGCAGGCACAGCCCCTCGCCCACCTCTGGGTGGAGCGACTCCTCTGCCTCCGGCAGGTGTAGACCCTCGCCCGCCTCGTCCTCGGCCTCCGATTGGAGCGGCTCCTCCACCGCTCCCGGCAGGAGCAGCCCTTCACCCGGCTGCTCCTCCTCCTCCGGCAGGCTCGGACCCCCGCGTGGCTCGTCCACCACCTCCGGCTGCCGAGGTGACCCACACGGCTCCTCCACCGCTTCACTGTCCTCGGGACACACTTGTGGGGGTGGCGCCCAGGCCCAGAGCAGCGCTGCCAGCTCTGCCATCTTCCCCAGGTGGCGTTCGCTCTCCTTCCGCAGCTCTTCCTGTTGGCGACGCACCTCCGCCGCCTGCTTCCGCTGGGTGGCCGCTATTTCGGCCACCCTCTCGGCCAGCTCTTTCCTTTCCTGGCTCTGGTAGGTACCCGCCATGCCGCCTCCTGGGTTTCGGCACCAATGTGGCATGAATAAGGCACGGCGGGACCACGGAGCGACGTTCAGAGCCAACTTTATTTGATTCACGTCACACCACACCACCACCAACCCCTAACACGGCGGGCGTGATTGCGGATGCCGTGCAGGTGCGTCCGCACGGCCCCGCAGACCACGCCCCACCACAGTGTACTAATCAGTGCTTCAGTCCACACGTCAAAGGGCAAGATACTGAACCTTCGATTGTCCCCAACGCATTTGGGTGTGAATGAAATGTATGACTATGACTTCTAGTTCAAAAAGGGCTATTTATGTATTTAAGTCCAGTTGTTGCTCATTCACTGTTACCTTGAACGAGTCATGCTATCACCACTCTGTGTAATAGATATTTCCTATATAAGCAAATATGTTTTACACTATTTACCTACTGAAATGAAATGACTGAATGTATCAAACATACATTTTGCTCTTACTTCACATTTTAATATTTTTAATGATAACATTATTAGGTTTTTAATGTCCCTTACTGCAGAATAACGATTTCTTATGAAAGTTTGGTTTGGTTTTGTTTTTATCTTTAGCTCCATTCTAAGAAAATGACCAGTTTCAAGTGTCCTCAGTGTAGGACACATACAGGATGCCATGCTGAAATGTAAAGCACTTACAATAGAAGCCACCAGAAACAAATTATTCCAGCCTAATTGATGACATTTATGGCATTTGTTTTCTGTGCTGACTGATATGCTGCTCAGTGCTTTGCTGCCTGCTTTTAAATCAGGTGTCACTCTGAACATAAACACAAGCTACATGTGATGTCTCTGATGTGTATCTGTTTCTACCCGTGCTGATGCTAGCATGACTAAAGCTAGCCAAGCAGCAGTAAATATGTGAAGTAAGGCAGAAGGATATACTCATCAAACAAACAGGATCATAAGAATATAAAACCACGAGCACTACAAATGTAACAGAAATATGTTGACATAAAATGGCATGTTATTTGAAATCTACACGAAACAATGACACAACTACTTCTTTTCAATTTTTTCAATTTATTTATTTTTTACCAATTGTCCAAATTAGTCTGTGATTGGCCTTAGTGTGACAGAAATCATATTTATATACAACTAAATATGACTCAGCAAACATGTTTTAAATGGATGATTCCTCACTTGATGACGAATGATCCATTTCCATATTTGCTGAGTCTTAAATTTGATGTCAGTGAACTTTTCAGTGGTTGGTGTTAAAAAAAAAGCCCCCAAATCCCCTATGAGCAAGCACTTGGCGACAGTGGAGAGGAAAAACTCCCTCTTAATAGGGAGAAACCTCTGACAGAACCGGGCTCAGGAAGGGGTGGCCTTCTGTCTTGACCAAGAGGGGTTCAAATGTTCACTGACAATTTAGTTGTATATAAATATGATTTTTAGGACTTGATGTTGACACCAATTATGTGAAATTGGGGACGCGCACAGTTCCGCTTCTTCTTGTTCTTCTTCTTCCTTGGCGGAATCTCTGGCAGGCTCTTGACTTCAGTCTTGAGTTCAGCCACCTTGACATTGAGCATTTTCTGTTTGTCTTGTACACTTTGCAAAGATTCCTGTACAGAAAATGCAGCTGACTCTTCTTTTTCTATCTTCTGTTGTTCTGTGGTGTCTTTTTCTTTCTGAGGCTCCTGCAGAGACCTTGCAGTGGATGGCCGTGAGTCCTCTTTTTCCATCTTGTCCTGTTCTCCAGTCTCGTTTTCTTTCGGAAGCTCAAATTTGTGCATTTCATTTGCAGCAGTGGAATTTTGTTCTTTGTGCTGCTGTGGGATTTTAAGTGAGGAAGCTTTGGCCCCTTTCAGCTCTGGCTCCAGAGACTCTAGCTTCAAATCATGAAGGGCCTTGTTGGGGCAGAGCTGGGATTTCAGGTCACTGATTTCCAGGTTGAGTGTCTCCTGCTCCTGCCTATGTTTAACGGCCTGCTCTTCAAGCTGATTTTGAGCTGCTAGGAGCTGTTTCTGGAGCATCTCAATCTGCTCTTGCTGAATCCTACATTTGAGCTCAAATTCAGCCTCCTTAGAGGACTTCAGTCCTACAGAGTCAGTGTGTGAAGCCTCTGTGGTTGGAGTGGCAGACTCCACACACTGCTCTGTGGTAGGGTGGCTGATTTGGTCCTGCAGGGTAGCAATCACCTCATCCAATATGACCATAGCTTCATTGTCACTCACGAGAGTGTCTGTCTCACTGATGTCATAGGGCTTATTACTAGAAGCCTCTTCCAGCTGCTCTATGAGGCCTTTGATCGTTTCCTCGTGATTCTGCTCGTTCTCGTGAATTTCTTCACGAAGTTTGTTCACCTGAAGCTGGTGATAAGAGGCCCTCTTGTTTGCACCTACCATTTTACCGTAAAGGTCGTTCTGATGGTATTGGGAGGCTTCCAGTTGGTGTCTGAGAGCAGCAATCTCGTGCCAGGGATTAAACGGGGGTCTAAATGTGGGAATGGGTTGATATTCCCAAGTCCCTCCATTAGGCACAGGGTTAGCCGTGCTGTTTTGAGCTTCAAGAAGAGCCCGGGCATATGCCCGAGTAATTGCTCTTCTTGGTTCTTCAGCCACTCTTTTCTGTTTTTGCTTTTTTGGTTTCTTTGGTTTCACAACCGTTTCCTTTGGTGGTTGTGCCACAGGAGACTTTTTAGTATTTGGTTGTGCGGCTTTATCAACCTCAGGTTTTGGTGTGATGACCATTTCTATTTTTGCTTCTGCCATTGTAGATGCGTCAGCGTGTGCGTGTGCGTTTCTCTGCGTCCGCCTTGTCTTTGTTTTAACAACCAGGTTGCTTTGTGTTTCTGCCATCTGAGATCCACTAAAGTCGGTTGAACGTCTCCCCTATTTATAGGGTTTTCCAGTAGAATGTGCACTGTGACATCACAGGCTGTTCCTGTGATGCGCTGTTCCTTTGAAGTGCCATGATTGGAACAATTCAAAATAAAATGCCCACAAACCTAATGTAAAGGAAAGGCTTTTATTTTGTAGCACATACTGAATTAACACTATAAAAGCTACTCTACAGGAATTGCAGTAAAAAATAAAACAAAAGCAAAATATGTTTTTTAAATGGTTGTTAAAAAAACTAACCAAAGTAGAAGACAACTGTTTAGTGGAAAGTAGTCGACATTCTAGAGATTCTCAGGCATAATAACTTCTTTCATAATTTAAACAAGGACAGGTAGAAAACGTTCATATTTAGTGAAAGATATTTATTAACATTATCCAATGAGAGTTACTGAATGTCTGTAGGCAGTGAGATCTTGGTGGTTGATGAGGCGACAGAATGTCATCTATGTTTGGTTTTAAATTCAGTTTCAATGCTGAATCTAAGAAACAACAGACTGCAGAGGGAGACTTTAATAGAGGTTTACTAACTCTTACTATCATATACATTGTGGAAAAATCTGTCTTTATTTAGCATAATATATTTGTTATAAGCACTAAATATGTTTTATGATTAACTGATGAACACTAACGTACCAAGCTGAAACTTCAGCTCACCAGTCAGCAGCTTATATTCACAAAAAACAGATAAATCTGCGATCCATGCAACTCTAACCAGCCAACAAAAACATGTGTTCATAATACAAAACAAGTTTACTTTGTGAAATGTTAAAAGGTACAAAAAATAAAACAATATGTTTTCAAGACTTTTTCACAAGTTCCTATATCTCACTGAAATGTTACTCTGTAGCTGATTTCTCGTATTTTAAGTGTGATGAGAAATTTTGACTAGAAACAAGACAAATATACTTGATAAGAGTTTGAGTTTTTGCAGTGTATATGCAGCTGATTGATTTGGTCTTTAACCAACATGGAATCATTTATGTTGGGCAGCTGTGGCTATGTGTATGTGGCATGAATAAGGCACGGCGGGACCACGGAGCGACGTTCAGAGCCAACTTTATTTGATTCACGTCACACCACACCACCACCAACCCCTGAGTCCCCGTGTTTTAACACGGCGGGCGTGATTGCGGATGCCGTGCAGGTGCGTCCGCACGGCCCCGCAGACCACGCCCCACCACATACCCCCATCGCCCGATTGCTCCCCGGCCTAGCGGGGCTGTCCCGCTCCTCTGCCTCCAACTCCGGCTGCACAGGCTGCCCTGGAGCAGGGACCTCCGTCTCCCCGCACAGCTGCTCCGCCACCGCCTCCGCCACTCCCGTTTGGAGCGGCTCCGCGCACTGCGCCTCCGCCCCCAGCAGGCACAGCCCCTCGCCCACCTCTGGGTGGAGCGACTCCTCTGCCTCCGGCAGGTGTAGACCCTCGCCCGCCTCGTCCTCGGCCTCCGATTGGAGCGGCTCCTCCACCGCTCCCGGCAGGAGCAGCCCTTCACCCGGCTGCTCCTCCTCCTCCGGCAGGCTCGGACCCCCGCGTGGCTCGTCCACCACCTCCGGCTGCCGAGGTGACCCACACGGCTCCTCCACCGCTTCACTGTCCTCGGGACACACTTGTGGGGGTGGCGCCCAGGCCCAGAGCAGCGCTGCCAGCTCTGCCATCTTCCCCAGGTGGCGTTCGCTCTCCTTCCGCAGCTCTTCCTGTTGGCGACGCACCTCCGCCGCCTGCTTCCGCTGGGTGGCCGCTATTTCGGCCACCCTCTCGGCCAGCTCTTTCCTTTCCTGGCTCTGGTAGGTACCCGCCATGCCGCCTCCTGGGTTTCGGCACCAATGTGGCATGAATAAGGCACGGCGGGACCACGGAGCGACGTTCAGAGCCAACTTTATTTGATTCACGTCACACCACACCACCACCAACCCCTAACACGGCGGGCGTGATTGCGGATGCCGTGCAGGTGCGTCCGCACGGCCCCGCAGACCACGCCCCACCACAGTGTACTAATCAGTGCTTCAGTCCACACGTCAAAGGGCAAGATACTGAACCTTCGATTGTCCCCAACGCATTTGGGTGTGAATGAAATGTATGACTATGACTTCTAGTTCAAAAAGGGCTATTTATGTATTTAAGTCCAGTTGTTGCTCATTCACTGTTACCTTGAACGAGTCATGCTATCACCACTCTGTGTAATAGATATTTCCTATATAAGCAAATATGTTTTACACTATTTACCTACTGAAATGAAATGACTGAATGTATCAAACATACATTTTGCTCTT
Source organism: Aulonocara sp. 'chitande type north' Nkhata Bay (assembly GCF_057382095.1). NCBI lineage: Eukaryota > Metazoa > Chordata > Actinopteri > Cichliformes > Cichlidae > Aulonocara > Aulonocara sp. 'chitande type north' Nkhata Bay. Next base: position 24,903,697 of record NC_141360.1, on the reverse strand, counting down.
ACTTCACATTTTAATATTTTTAATGATAACATTATTAGGTTTTTAATGTCCCTTACTGCAGAATAAAGATTTCTTATGAAAGTTTGGTTTGGTTTTGTTTTTATCTTTAGCTCCATTCTAAGAAAATGACCAGTTTCAAGTGTCCTCCGTGTAGGACACATACAGGATGCCATGCTGAAATGTAAAGCACTTACAATAGAAGCCACCAGAAACAAATTATTCCAGCCTAATTGATGACATTTATGGCATTTGTTTTCTGTGCTGACTGATATGCTGCTCAGTGCTTTGCTGCCTGCTTTTAAATCAGGTGTCACTCTGAACATAAACACAAGCTACATGTGATGTCTCTGATGTGTATCTGTTTCTACCCGTGCTGATGCTAGCATGACTAAAGCTAGCCAAGCAGCAGTAAATATGTGAAGTAAGGCAGAAGGATATACTCATCAAACAAACAGGATCATAAGAATATAAAACCACGAGCACTACAAATGTAACAGAAATATGTTGACATAAAATGGCATGTTATTTGAAATCTACACGAAACAATGACACAACTACTTCTTTTCAATTTTTTCAATTTATTTATTTTTTACCAATTGTCCAAATTAGTCTGTGATTGGCCTTAGTGTGACAGAAATCATATTTATATACAACTAAATATGACTCAGCAAACATGTTTTAAATGGATGATTCCTCACTTGATGACGAATGATCCATTTCCATATTTGCTGAGTCTTAAATTTGATGTCAGTGAACTTTTCAGTGGTTGGTGTTAAAAAAAAAGCCCCCAAATCCCCTATGAGCAAGCACTTGGCGACAGTGGAGAGGAAAAACTCCCTCTTAATAGGGAGAAACCTCTGACAGAACCGGGCTCAGGAAGGGGTGGCCTTCTGTCTTGACCAAGAGGGGTTCAAATGTTCACTGACAATTTAGTTGTATATAAATATGATTTTTAGGACTTGATGTTGACACCAATTATGTGAAATTGGGGACGCGCACAGTTCCGCTTCTTCTTGTTCTTCTTCTTCCTTGGCGGAATCTCTGGCAGGCTCTTGACTTCAGTCTTGAGTTCAGCCACCTTGACATTGAGCATTTTCTGTTTGTCTTGTACACTTTGCAAAGATTCCTGTACAGAAAATGCAGCTGACTCTTCTTTTTCTATCTTCTGTTGTTCTGTGGTGTCTTTTTCTTTCTGAGGCTCCTGCAGAGACCTTGCAGTGGATGGCCGTGAGTCCTCTTTTTCCATCTTGTCCTGTTCTCCAGTCTCGTTTTCTTTCGGAAGCTCAAATTTGTGCATTTCATTTGCAGCAGTGGAATTTTGTTCTTTGTGCTGCTGTGGGATTTTAAGTGAGGAAGCTTTGGCCCCTTTCAGCTCTGGCTCCAGAGACTCTAGCTTCAAATCATGAAGGGCCTTGTTGGGGCAGAGCTGGGATTTCAGGTCACTGATTTCCAGGTTGAGTGTCTCCTGCTCCTGCCTATGTTTAACGGCCTGCTCTTCAAGCTGATTTTGAGCTGCTAGGAGCTGTTTCTGGAGCATCTCAATCTGCTCTTGCTGAATCCTACATTTGAGCTCAAATTCAGCCTCCTTAGAGGACTTCAGTCCTACAGAGTCAGTGTGTGAAGCCTCTGTGGTTGGAGTGGCAGACTCCACACACTGCTCTGTGGTAGGGTGGCTGATTTGGTCCTGCAGGGTAGCAATCACCTCATCCAATATGACCATAGCTTCATTGTCACTCACGAGAGTGTCTGTCTCACTGATGTCATAGGGCTTATTACTAGAAGCCTCTTCCAGCTGCTCTATGAGGCCTTTGATCGTTTCCTCGTGATTCTGCTCGTTCTCGTGAATTTCTTCACGAAGTTTGTTCACCTGAAGCTGGTGATAAGAGGCCCTCTTGTTTGCACCTACCATTTTACCGTAAAGGTCGTTCTGATGGTATTGGGAGGCTTCCAGTTGGTGTCTGAGAGCAGCAATCTCGTGCCAGGGATTAAACGGGGGTCTAAATGTGGGAATGGGTTGATATTCCCAAGTCCCTCCATTAGGCACAGGGTTAGCCGTGCTGTTTTGAGCTTCAAGAAGAGCCCGGGCATATGCCCGAGTAATTGCTCTTCTTGGTTCTTCAGCCACTCTTTTCTGTTTTTGCTTTTTTGGTTTCTTTGGTTTCACAACCGTTTCCTTTGGTGGTTGTGCCACAGGAGACTTTTTAGTATTTGGTTGTGCGGCTTTATCAACCTCAGGTTTTGGTGTGATGACCATTTCTATTTTTGCTTCTGCCATTGTAGATGCGTCAGCGTGTGCGTGTGCGTTTCTCTGCGTCCGCCTTGTCTTTGTTTTAACAACCAGGTTGCTTTGTGTTTCTGCCATCTGAGATCCACTAAAGTCGGTTGAACGTCTCCCCTATTTATAGGGTTTTCCAGTAGAATGTGCACTGTGACATCACAGGCTGTTCCTGTGATGCGCTGTTCCTTTGAAGTGCCATGATTGGAACAATTCAAAATAAAATGCCCACAAACCTAATGTAAAGGAAAGGCTTTTATTTTGTAGCACATACTGAATTAACACTATAAAAGCTACTCTACAGGAATTGCAGTAAAAAATAAAACAAAAGCAAAATATGTTTTTTAAATGGTTGTTAAAAAAACTAACCAAAGTAGAAGACAACTGTTTAGTGGAAAGTAGTCGACATTCTAGAGATTCTCAGGCATAATAACTTCTTTCATAATTTAAACAAGGACAGGTAGAAAACGTTCATATTTAGTGAAAGATATTTATTAACATTATCCAATGAGAGTTACTGAATGTCTGTAGGCAGTGAGATCTTGGTGGTTGATGAGGCGACAGAATGTCATCTATGTTTGGTTTTAAATTCAGTTTCAATGCTGAATCTAAGAAACAACAGACTGCAGAGGGAGACTTTAATAGAGGTTTACTAACTCTTACTATCATATACATTGTGGAAAAATCTGTCTTTATTTAGCATAATATATTTGTTATAAGCACTAAATATGTTTTATGATTAACTGATGAACACTAACGTACCAAGCTGAAAATTCAGCTCACCAGTCAGCAGCTTATATTCACAAAAAACAGATAAATCTGCGATCCATGCAACTCTAACCAGCCAACAAAAACATGTGTTCATAATACAAAACAAGTTTACTTTGTGAAATGTTAAAAGGTACAAAAAATAAAACAATATGTTTTCAAGACTTTTTCACAAGTTCCTATATCTCACTGAAATGTTACTCTGTAGCTGATTTCTCGTATTTTAAGTGTGATGAGAAATTTTGACTAGAAACAAGACAAATATACTTGATAAGAGTTTGAGTTTTTGCAGTGTATATGCAGCTGATTGATTTGGTCTTTAACCAACATGGAATCATTTATGTTGGGCAGCTGTGGCTATGTGTATGTGGCATGAATAAGGCACGGCGGGACCACGGAGCGACGTTCAGAGCCAACTTTATTTGATTCACGTCACACCACACCACCACCAACCCCTGAGTCCCCGTGTTTTAACACGGCGGGCGTGATTGCGGATGCCGTGCAGGTGCGTCCGCACGGCCCCGCAGACCACGCCCCACCACATACCCCCATCGCCCGATTGCTCCCCGGCCTAGCGGGGCTGTCCCGCTCCTCTGCCTCCAACTCCGGCTGCACAGGCTGCCCTGGAGCAGGGACCTCCGTCTCCCCGCACAGCTGCTCCGCCACCGCCTCCGCCACTCCCGTTTGGAGCGGCTCCGCGCACTGCGCCTCCGCCCCCAGCAGGCACAGCCCCTCGCCCACCTCTGGGTGGAGCGACTCCTCTGCCTCCGGCAGGTGTAGACCCTCGCCCGCCTCGTCCTCGGCCTCCGATTGGAGCGGCTCCTCCACCGCTCCCGGCAGGAGCAGCCCTTCACCCGGCTGCTCCTCCTCCTCCGGCAGGCTCGGACCCCCGCGTGGCTCGTCCACCACCTCCGGCTGCCGAGGTGACCCACACGGCTCCTCCACCGCTTCACTGTCCTCGGGACACACTTGTGGGGGTGGCGCCCAGGCCCAGAGCAGCGCTGCCAGCTCTGCCATCTTCCCCAGGTGGCGTTCGCTCTCCTTCCGCAGCTCTTCCTGTTGGCGACGCACCTCCGCCGCCTGCTTCCGCTGGGTGGCCGCTATTTCGGCCACCCTCTCGGCCAGCTCTTTCCTTTCCTGGCTCTGGTAGGTACCCGCCATGCCGCCTCCTGGGTTTCGGCACCAATGTGGCATGAATAAGGCACGGCGGGACCACGGAGCGACGTTCAGAGCCAACTTTATTTGATTCACGTCACACCACACCACCACCAACCCCTAACACGGCGGGCGTGATTGCGGATGCCGTGCAGGTGCGTCCGCACGGCCCCGCAGACCACGCCCCACCACAGTGTACTAATCAGTGCTTCAGTCCACACGTCAAAGGGCAAGATACTGAACCTTCGATTGTCCCCAACGCATTTGGGTGTGAATGAAATGTATGACTATGACTTCTAGTTCAAAAAGGGCTATTTATGTATTTAAGTCCAGTTGTTGCTCATTCACTGTTACCTTGAACGAGTCATGCTATCACCACTCTGTGTAATAGATATTTCCTATATAAGCAAATATGTTTTACACTATTTACCTACTGAAATGAAATGACTGAATGTATCAAACATACATTTTGCTCTTACTTCACATTTTAATATTTTTAATGATAACATTATTAGGTTTTTAATGTCCCTTACTGCAGAATAACGATTTCTTATGAAAGTTTGGTTTGGTTTTGTTTTTATCTTTAGCTCCATTCTAAGAAAATGACCAGTTTCAAGTGTCCTCAGTGTAGGACACATACAGGATGCCATGCTGAAATGTAAAGCACTTACAATAGAAGCCACCAGAAACAAATTATTCCAGCCTAATTGATGACATTTATGGCATTTGTTTTCTGTGCTGACTGATATGCTGCTCAGTGCTTTGCTGCCTGCTTTTAAATCAGGTGTCACTCTGAACATAAACACAAGCTACATGTGATGTCTCTGATGTGTATCTGTTTCTACCCGTGCTGATGCTAGCATGACTAAAGCTAGCCAAGCAGCAGTAAATATGTGAAGTAAGGCAGAAGGATATACTCATCAAACAAACAGGATCATAAGAATATAAAACCACGAGCACTACAAATGTAACAGAAATATGTTGACATAAAATGGCATGTTATTTGAAATCTACACGAAACAATGACACAACTACTTCTTTTCAATTTTTTCAATTTATTTATTTTTTACCAATTGTCCAAATTAGTCTGTGATTGGCCTTAGTGTGACAGAAATCATATTTATATACAACTAAATATGACTCAGCAAACATGTTTTAAATGGATGATTCCTCACTTGATGACGAATGATCCATTTCCATATTTGCTGAGTCTTAAATTTGATGTCAGTGAACTTTTCAGTGGTTGGTGTTAAAAAAAAAGCCCCCAAATCCCCTATGAGCAAGCACTTGGCGACAGTGGAGAGGAAAAACTCCCTCTTAATAGGGAGAAACCTCTGACAGAACCGGGCTCAGGAAGGGGTGGCCTTCTGTCTTGACCAAGAGGGGTTCAAATGTTCACTGACAATTTAGTTGTATATAAATATGATTTTTAGGACTTGATGTTGACACCAATTATGTGAAATTGGGGACGCGCACAGTTCCGCTTCTTCTTGTTCTTCTTCTTCCTTGGCGGAATCTCTGGCAGGCTCTTGACTTCAGTCTTGAGTTCAGCCACCTTGACATTGAGCATTTTCTGTTTGTCTTGTACACTTTGCAAAGATTCCTGTACAGAAAATGCAGCTGACTCTTCTTTTTCTATCTTCTGTTGTTCTGTGGTGTCTTTTTCTTTCTGAGGCTCCTGCAGAGACCTTGCAGTGGATGGCCGTGAGTCCTCTTTTTCCATCTTGTCCTGTTCTCCAGTCTCGTTTTCTTTCGGAAGCTCAAATTTGTGCATTTCATTTGCAGCAGTGGAATTTTGTTCTTTGTGCTGCTGTGGGATTTTAAGTGAGGAAGCTTTGGCCCCTTTCAGCTCTGGCTCCAGAGACTCTAGCTTCAAATCATGAAGGGCCTTGTTGGGGCAGAGCTGGGATTTCAGGTCACTGATTTCCAGGTTGAGTGTCTCCTGCTCCTGCCTATGTTTAACGGCCTGCTCTTCAAGCTGATTTTGAGCTGCTAGGAGCTGTTTCTGGAGCATCTCAATCTGCTCTTGCTGAATCCTACATTTGAGCTCAAATTCAGCCTCCTTAGAGGACTTCAGTCCTACAGAGTCAGTGTGTGAAGCCTCTGTGGTTGGAGTGGCAGACTCCACACACTGCTCTGTGGTAGGGTGGCTGATTTGGTCCTGCAGGGTAGCAATCACCTCATCCAATATGACCATAGCTTCATTGTCACTCACGAGAGTGTCTGTCTCACTGATGTCATAGGTCTTATTACTAGAAGCCTCTTCCAGCTGCTCTATGAGGCCTTTGATCGTTTCCTCGTGATTCTGCTCGTTCTCGTGAATTTCTTCACGAAGTTTGTTCACCTGAAGCTGGTGATAAGAGGCCCTCTTGTTTGCACCTACCATTTTACCGTAAAGGTCGTTCTGATGGTATTGGGAGGCTTCCAGTTGGTGTCTGAGAGCAGCAATCTCGTGCCAGGGATTAAACGGGGGTCTAAATGTGGGAATGGGTTGATATTCCCAAGTCCCTCCATTAGGCACAGGGTTAGCCGTGCTGTTTTGAGCTTCAAGAAGAGCCCGGGCATATGCCCGAGTAATTGCTCTTCTTGGTTCTTCAGCCACTCTTTTCTGTTTTTGCTTTTTTGGTTTCTTTGGTTTCACAACCGTTTCCTTTGGTGGTTGTGCCACAGGAGACTTTTTAGTATTTGGTTGTGCGGCTTTATCAACCTCAGGTTTTGGTGTGATGACCATTTCTATTTTTGCTTCTGCCATTGTAGATGCGTCAGCGTGTGCGTGTGCGTTTCTCTGCGTCCGCCTTGTCTTTGTTTTAACAACCAGGTTGCTTTGTGTTTCTGCCATCCGAGATCCACTAAAGTCGGTTGAACGTCTCCCCTATTTATAGGGTTTTCCAGTAGAATGTGCACTGTGACATCACAGGCTGTTCCTGTGATGCGCTGTTCCTTTGAAGTGCCATGATTGGAACAATTCAAAATAAAATGCCCACAAACCTAATGTAAAGGAAAGGCTTTTATTTTGTAGCACATACTGAATTAACACTATAAAAGCTACTCTACAGGAATTGCAGTAAAAAATAAAACAAAAGCAAAATATGTTTTTTAAATGGTTGTTAAAAAAACTAACCAAAGTAGAAGACAACTGTTTAGTGGAAAGTATTCGACATTCTAGAGATTCTCAGGCATAATAACTTCTTTCATAATTTAAACAAGGACAGGTAGAAAACGTTCATATTTAGTGAAAGATATTTATTAACATTATCCAATGAGAGTTACTGAATGTCTGTAGGCAGTGAGATCTTGGTGGTTGATGAGGCTACAGAATGTCATCTATGTTTTGTTTTAAATTCAGTTTCAATGCTGAATCTAAGAAACAACAGACTGCAGAGGGAGACTTTAATAGAGGTTTACTAACTCTTACTATCATATACATTGTGGAAAAATCTGTCTTTATTTAGCATAATATATTTGTTATAAGCACTAAATATGTTTTATGATTAACTGATGAACACTAACGTACCAAGCTGAAAATTCAGCTCACCAGTCAGCAGCTTATATTCACAAAAAACAGATAAATCTGCGATCCATGCAACTCTAACCAGCCAACAAAAACATGTGTTCATAATACAAAACAAGTTTACTTTGTGAAATGTTAAAAGGTACAAAAAATAAAACAATATGTTTTCAAGACTTTTTCACAAGTTCCTATATCTCACTGAAATGTTACTCTGTAGCTGATTTCTCGTATTTTAAGTGTGATGAGAAATTTTGACTAGAAACAAGACAAATATACTTGATAAGAGTTTGAGTTTTTGCAGTGTATATGCAGCTGATTGATTTGGTCTTTAACCAACATGGAATCATTTATGTTGGGCAGCTGTGGCTATGTGTATGTGGCATGAATAAGGCACGGCGGGACCACGGAGCGACGTTCAGAGCCAACTTTATTTGATTCACGTCACACCACACCACCACCAACCCCTGAGTCCCCGTGTTTTAACACGGCGGGCGTGATTGCGGATGCCGTGCAGGTGCGTCCGCACGGCCCCGCAGACCACGCCCCACCACATACCCCCATCGCCCGATTGCTCCCCGGCCTAGCGGGGCTGTCCCGCTCCTCTGCCTCCAACTCCGGCTGCACAGGCTGCCCTGGAGCAGGGACCTCCGTCTCCCCGCACAGCTGCTCCGCCACCGCCTCCGCCACTCCCGTTTGGAGCGGCTCCGCGCACTGCGCCTCCGCCCCCAGCAGGCACAGCCCCTCGCCCACATCTGGGTGGAGCGACTCCTCTGCCTCCGGCAGGTGTAGACCCTCGCCCGCCTCGTCCTCGGCCTCCGATTGGAGCGGCTCCTCCACCGCTCCCGGCAGGAGCAGCCCTTCACCCGGCTGCTCCTCCTCCTCCGGCAGGCTCGGACCCCCGCGTGGCTCGTCCACCACCTCCGGCTGCCGAGGTGACCCACACGGCTCCTCCACCGCTTCACTGTCCTCGGGACACACTTGTGGGGGTGGCGCCCAGGCCCAGAGCAGCGCTGCCAGCTCTGCCATCTTCCCCAGGTGGCGTTCGCTCTCCTTCCGCAGCTCTTCCTGTTGGCGACGCACCTCCGCCGCCTGCTTCCGCTGGGTGGCCGCTATTTCGGCCACCCTCTCGGCCAGCTCTTTCCTTTCCTGGCTCTGGTAGGTACCCGCCATGCCGCCTCCTGGGTTTCGGCACCAATGTGGCATGAATAAGGCACGGCGGGACCACGGAGCGACGTTCAGAGCCAACTTTATTTGATTCACGTCACACCACACCACCACCAACCCCTAACACGGCGGGCGTGATTGCGGATGCCGTGCAGGTGCGTCCGCACGGCCCCGCAGACCACGCCCCACCACAGTGTACTAATCAGTGCTTCAGTCCACACGTCAAAGGGCAAGATACTGAACCTTCGATTGTCCCCAACGCATTTGGGTGTGAATGAAATGTATGACTATGACTTCTAGTTCAAAAAGGGCTATTTATGTATTTAAGTCCAGTTGTTGCTCATTCACTGTTACCTTGAACGAGTCATGCTATCACCACTCTGTGTAATAGATATTTCCTATATAAGCAAATATGTTTTACACTATTTACCTACTGAAATGAAATGACTGAATGTATCAAACATACATTTTGCTCTTACTTCACATTTTAATATTTTTAATGATAACATTATTAGGTTTTTAATGTCCCTTACTGCAGAATAACGATTTCTTATGAAAGTTTGGTTTGGTTTTGTTTTTATCTTTAGCTCCATTCTAAGAAAATGACCAGTTTCAAGTGTCCTCAGTGTAGGACACATACAGGATGCCATGCTGAAATGTAAAGCACTTACAATAGAAGCCACCAGAAACAAATTATTCCAGCCTAATTGATGACATTTATGGCATTTGTTTTCTGTGCTGACTGATATGCTGCTCAGTGCTTTGCTGCCTGCTTTTAAATCAGGTGTCACTCTGAACATAAACACAAGCTACATGTGATGTCTCTGATGTGTATCTGTTTCTACCCGTGCTGATGCTAGCATGACTAAAGCTAGCCAAGCAGCAGTAAATATGTGAAGTAAGGCAGAAGGATATACTCATCAAACAAACAGGATCATAAGAATATAAAACCACGAGCACTACAAATGTAACAGAAATATGTTGACATAAAATGGCATGTTATTTGAAATCTACACGAAACAATGACACAACTACTTCTTTTCAATTTTTTCAATTTATTTATTTTTTACCAATTGTCCAAATTAGTCTGTGATTGGCCTTAGTGTGACAGAAATCATATTTATATACAACTAAATATGACTCAGCAAACATGTTTTAAATGGATGATTCCTCACTTGATGACGAATGATCCATTTCCATATTTGCTGAGTCTTAAATTTGATGTCAGTGAACTTTTCAGTGGTTGGTGTTAAAAAAAAAGCCCCCAAATCCCCTATGAGCAAGCACTTGGCGACAGTGGAGAGGAAAAACTCCCTCTTAATAGGGAGAAACCTCTGACAGAACCGGGCTCAGGAAGGGGTGGCCTTCTGTCTTGACCAAGAGGGGTTCAAATGTTCACTGACAATTTAGTTGTATATAAATATGATTTTTAGGACTTGATGTTGACACCAATTATGTGAAATTGGGGACGCGCACAGTTCCGCTTCTTCTTGTTCTTCTTCTTCCTTGGCGGAATCTCTGGCAGGCTCTTGACTTCAGTCTTGAGTTCAGCCACCTTGACATTGAGCATTTTCTGTTTGTCTTGTACACTTTGCAAAGATTCCTGTACAGAAAATGCAGCTGACTCTTCTTTTTCTATCTTCTGTTGTTCTGTGGTGTCTTTTTCTTTCTGAGGCTCCTGCAGAGACCTTGCAGTGGATGGCCGTGAGTCCTCTTTTTCCATCTTGTCCTGTTCTCCAGTCTCGTTTTCTTTCGGAAGCTCAAATTTGTGCATTTCATTTGCAGCAGTGGAATTTTGTTCTTTGTGCTGCTGTGGGATTTTAAGTGAGGAAGCTTTGGCCCCTTTCAGCTCTGGCTCCAGAGACTCTAGCTTCAAATCATGAAGGGCCTTGTTGGGGCAGAGCTGGGATTTCAGGTCACTGATTTCCAGGTTGAGTGTCTCCTGCTCCTGCCTATGTTTAACGGCCTGCTCTTCAAGCTGATTTTGAGCTGCTAGGAGCTGTTTCTGGAGCATCTCAATCTGCTCTTGCTGAATCCTACATTTGAGCTCAAATTCAGCCTCCTTAGAGGACTTCAGTCCTACAGAGTCAGTGTGTGAAGCCTCTGTGGTTGGAGTGGCAGACTCCACACACTGCTCTGTGGTAGGGTGGCTGATTTGGTCCTGCAGGGTAGCAATCACCTCATCCAATATGACCATAGCTTCATTGTCACTCACGAGAGTGTCTGTCTCACTGATGTCATAGGGCTTATTACTAGAAGCCTCTTCCAGCTGCTCTATGAGGCCTTTGATCGTTTCCTCGTGATTCTGCTCGTTCTCGTGAATTTCTTCACGAAGTTTGTTCACCTGAAGCTGGTGATAAGAGGCCCTCTTGTTTGCACCTACCATTTTACCGTAAAGGTCGTTCTGATGGTATTGGGAGGCTTCCAGTTGGTGTCTGAGAGCAGCAATCTCGTGCCAGGGATTAAACGGGGGTCTAAATGTGGGAATGGGTTGATATTCCCAAGTCCCTCCATTAGGCACAGGGTTAGCCGTGCTGTTTTGAGCTTCAAGAAGAGCCCGGGCATATGCCCGAGTAATTGCTCTTCTTGGTTCTTCAGCCACTCTTTTCTGTTTTTGCTTTTTTGGTTTCTTTGGTTTCACAACCGTTTCCTTTGGTGGTTGTGCCACAGGAGACTTTTTAGTATTTGGTTGTGCGGCTTTATCAACCTCAGGTTTTGGTGTGATGACCATTTCTATTTTTGCTTCTGCCATTGTAGATGCGTCAGCGTGTGCGTGTGCGTTTCTCTGCGTCCGCCTTGTCTTTGTTTTAACAACCAGGTTGCTTTGTGTTTCTGCCATCTGAGATCCACTAAAGTCGGTTGAACGTCTCCCCTATTTATAGGGTTTTCCAGTAGAATGTGCACTGTGACATCACAGGCTGTTCCTGTGATGCGCTGTTCCTTTGAAGTGCCATGATTGGAACAATTCAAAATAAAATGCCCACAAACCTAATGTAAAGGAAAGGCTTTTATTTTGTAGCACATACTGAATTAACACTATAAAAGCTACTCTACAGGAATTGCAGTAAAAAATAAAACAAAAGCAAAATATGTTTTTTAAATGGTTGTTAAAAAAACTAACCAAAGTAGAAGACAACTGTTTAGTGGAAAGTAGTCGACATTCTAGAGATTCTCAGGCATAATAACTTCTTTCATAATTTAAACAAGGACAGGTAGAAAACGTTCATATTTAGTGAAAGATATTTATTAACATTATCCAATGAGAGTTACTGAATGTCTGTAGGCAGTGAGATCTTGGTGGTTGATGAGGCGACAGAATGTCATCTATGTTTGGTTTTAAATTCAGTTTCAATGCTGAATCTAAGAAACAACAGACTGCAGAGGGAGACTTTAATAGAGGTTTACTAACTCTTACTATCATATACATTGTGGAAAAATCTGTCTTTATTTAGCATAATATATTTGTTATAAGCACTAAATATGTTTTATGATTAACTGATGAACACTAACGTACCAAGCTGAAAATTCAGCTCACCAGTCAGCAGCTTATATTCACAAAAAACAGATAAATCTGCGATCCATGCAACTCTAACCAGCCAACAAAAACATGTGTTCATAATACAAAACAAGTTTACTTTGTGAAATGTTAAAAGGTACAAAAAATAAAACAATATGTTTTCAAGACTTTTTCACAAGTTCCTATATCTCACTGAAATGTTACTCTGTAGCTGATTTCTCGTATTTTAAGTGTGATGAGAAATTTTGACTAGAAACAAGACAAATATACTTGATAAGAGTTTGAGTTTTTGCAGTGTATATGCAGCTGATTGATTTGGTCTTTAACCAACATGGAATCATTTATGTTGGGCAGCTGTGGCTATGTGTATGTGGCATGAATAAGGCACGGCGGGACCACGGAGCGACGTTCAGAGCCAACTTTATTTGATTCACGTCACACCACACCACCACCAACCCCTGAGTCCCCGTGTTTTAACACGGCGGGCGTGATTGCGGATGCCGTGCAGGTGCGTCCGCACGGCCCCGCAGACCACGCCCCACCACATACCCCCATCGCCCGATTGCTCCCCGGCCTAGCGGGGCTGTCCCGCTCCTCTGCCTCCAACTCCGGCTGCACAGGCTGCCCTGGAGCAGGGACCTCCGTCTCCCCGCACAGCTGCTCCGCCACCGCCTCCGCCACTCCCGTTTGGAGCGGCTCCGCGCACTGCGCCTCCGCCCCCAGCAGGCACAGCCCCTCGCCCACCTCTGGGTGGAGCGACTCCTCTGCCTCCGGCAGGTGTAGACCCTCGCCCGCCTCGTCCTCGGCCTCCGATTGGAGCGGCTCCTCCACCGCTCCCGGCAGGAGCAGCCCTTCACCCGGCTGCTCCTCCTCCTCCGGCAGGCTCGGACCCCCGCGTGGCTCGTCCACCACCTCCGGCTGCCGAGGTGACCCACACGGCTCCTCCACCGCTTCACTGTCCTCGGGACACACTTGTGGGGGTGGCGCCCAGGCCCAGAGCAGCGCTGCCAGCTCTGCCATCTTCCCCAGGTGGCGTTCGCTCTCCTTCCGCAGCTCTTCCTGTTGGCGACGCACCTCCGCCGCCTGCTTCCGCTGGGTGGCCGCTATTTCGGCCACCCTCTCGGCCAGCTCTTTCCTTTCCTGGCTCTGGTAGGTACCCGCCATGCCGCCTCCTGGGTTTCGGCACCAATGTGGCATGAATAAGGCACGGCGGGACCACGGAGCGACGTTCAGAGCCAACTTTATTTGATTCACGTCACACCACACCACCACCAACCCCTAACACGGCGGGCGTGATTGCGGATGCCGTGCAGGTGCGTCCGCACGGCCCCGCAGACCACGCCCCACCACAGTGTACTAATCAGTGCTTCAGTCCACACGTCAAAGGGCAAGATACTGAACCTTCGATTGTCCCCAACGCATTTGGGTGTGAATGAAATGTATGACTATGACTTCTAGTTCAAAAAGGGCTATTTATGTATTTAAGTCCAGTTGTTGCTCATTCACTGTTACCTTGAACGAGTCATGCTATCACCACTCTGTGTAATAGATATTTCCTATATAAGCAAATATGTTTTACACTATTTACCTACTGAAATGAAATGACTGAATGTATCAAACATACATTTTGCTCTTACTTCACATTTTAATATTTTTAATGATAACATTATTAGGTTTTTAATGTCCCTTACTGCAGAATAAAGATTTCTTATGAAAGTTTGGTTTGGTTTTGTTTTTATCTTTAGCTCCATTCTAAGAAAATGACCAGTTTCAAGTGTCCTCCGTGTAGGACACATACAGGATGCCATGCTGAAATGTAAAGCACTTACAATAGAAGCCACCAGAAACAAATTATTCCAGCCTAATTGATGACATTTATGGCATTTGTTTTCTGTGCTGACTGATATGCTGCTCAGTGCTTTGCTGCCTGCTTTTAAATCAGGTGTCACTCTGAACATAAACACAAGCTACATGTGATGTCTCTGATGTGTATCTGTTTCTACCCGTGCTGATGCTAGCATGACTAAAGCTAGCCAAGCAGCAGTAAATATGTGAAGTAAGGCAGAAGGATATACTCATCAAACAAACAGGATCATAAGAATATAAAACCACGAGCACTACAAATGTAACAGAAATATGTTGACATAAAATGGCATGTTATTTGAAATCTACACGAAACAATGACACAACTACTTCTTTTCAATTTTTTCAATTTATTTATTTTTTACCAATTGTCCAAATTAGTCTGTGATTGGCCTTAGTGTGACAGAAATCATATTTATATACAACTAAATATGACTCAGCAAACATGTTTTAAATGGATGATTCCTCACTTGATGACGAATGATCCATTTCCATATTTGCTGAGTCTTAAATTTGATGTCAGTGAACTTTTCAGTGGTTGGTGTTAAAAAAAAAGCCCCCAAATCCCCTATGAGCAAGCACTTGGCGACAGTGGAGAGGAAAAACTCCCTCTTAATAGGGAGAAACCTCTGACAGAACCGGGCTCAGGAAGGGGTGGCCTTCTGTCTTGACCAAGAGGGGTTCAAATGTTCACTGACAATTTAGTTGTATATAAATATGATTTTTAGGACTTGATGTTGACACCAATTATGTGAAATTGGGGACGCGCACAGTTCCGCTTCTTCTTGTTCTTCTTCTTCCTTGGCGGAATCTCTGGCAGGCTCTTGACTTCAGTCTTGAGTTCAGCCACCTTGACATTGAGCATTTTCTGTTTGTCTTGTACACTTTGCAAAGATTCCTGTACAGAAAATGCAGCTGACTCTTCTTTTTCTATCTTCTGTTGTTCTGTGGTGTCTTTTTCTTTCTGAGGCTCCTGCAGAGACCTTGCAGTGGATGGCCGTGAGTCCTCTTTTTCCATCTTGTCCTGTTCTCCAGTCTCGTTTTCTTTCGGAAGCTCAAATTTGTGCATTTCATTTGCAGCAGTGGAATTTTGTTCTTTGTGCTGCTGTGGGATTTTAAGTGAGGAAGCTTTGGCCCCTTTCAGCTCTGGCTCCAGAGACTCTAGCTTCAAATCATGAAGGGCCTTGTTGGGGCAGAGCTGGGATTTCAGGTCACTGATTTCCAGGTTGAGTGTCTCCTGCTCCTGCCTATGTTTAACGGCCTGCTCTTCAAGCTGATTTTGAGCTGCTAGGAGCTGTTTCTGGAGCATCTCAATCTGCTCTTGCTGAATCCTACATTTGAGCTCAAATTCAGCCTCCTTAGAGGACTTCAGTCCTACAGAGTCAGTGTGTGAAGCCTCTGTGGTTGGAGTGGCAGACTCCACACACTGCTCTGTGGTAGGGTGGCTGATTTGGTCCTGCAGGGTAGCAATCACCTCATCCAATATGACCATAGCTTCATTGTCACTCACGAGAGTGTCTGTCTCACTGATGTCATAGGTCTTATTACTAGAAGCCTCTTCCAGCTGCTCTATGAGGCCTTTGATCGTTTCCTCGTGATTCTGCTCGTTCTCGTGAATTTCTTCACGAAGTTTGTTCACCTGAAGCTGGTGATAAGAGGCCCTCTTGTTTGCACCTACCATTTTACCGTAAAGGTCGTTCTGATGGTATTGGGAGGCTTCCAGTTGGTGTCTGAGAGCAGCAATCTCGTGCCAGGGATTAAACGGGGGTCTAAATGTGGGAATGGGTTGATATTCCCAAGTCCCTCCATTAGGCACAGGGTTAGCCGTGCTGTTTTGAGCTTCAAGAAGAGCCCGGGCATATGCCCGAGTAATTGCTCTTCTTGGTTCTTCAGCCACTCTTTTCTGTTTTTGCTTTTTTGGTTTCTTTGGTTTCACAACCGTTTCCTTTGGTGGTTGTGCCACAGGAGACTTTTTAGTATTTGGTTGTGCGGCTTTATCAACCTCAGGTTTTGGTGTGATGACCATTTCTATTTTTGCTTCTGCCATTGTAGATGCGTCAGCGTGTGCGTGTGCGTTTCTCTGCGTCCGCCTTGTCTTTGTTTTAACAACCAGGTTGCTTTGTGTTTCTGCCATCCGAGATCCACTAAAGTCGGTTGAACGTCTCCCCTATTTATAGGGTTTTCCAGTAGAATGTGCACTGTGACATCACAGGCTGTTCCTGTGATGCGCTGTTCCTTTGAAGTGCCATGATTGGAACAATTCAAAATAAAATGCCCACAAACCTAATGTAAAGGAAAGGCTTTTATTTTGTAGCACATACTGAATTAACACTATAAAAGCTACTCTACAGGAATTGCAGTAAAAAATAAAACAAAAGCAAAATATGTTTTTTAAATGGTTGTTAAAAAAACTAACCAAAGTAGAAGACAACTGTTTAGTGGAAAGTATTCGACATTCTAGAGATTCTCAGGCATAATAACTTCTTTCATAATTTAAACAAGGACAGGTAGAAAACGTTCATATTTAGTGAAAGATATTTATTAACATTATCCAATGAGAGTTACTGAATGTCTGTAGGCAGTGAGATCTTGGTGGTTGATGAGGCTACAGAATGTCATCTATGTTTTGTTTTAAATTCAGTTTCAATGCTGAATCTAAGAAACAACAGACTGCAGAGGGAGACTTTAATAGAGGTTTACTAACTCTTACTATCATATACATTGTGGAAAAATCTGTCTTTATTTAGCATAATATATTTGTTATAAGCACTAAATATGTTTTATGATAACTGATGAACACTAACGTACCAAGCTGAAAATTCTGCTCACCAGTCAGCAGCTTATATTCACAAAAAATGGATAAATCTGCGATCCATGCAACTCTAACCAGCAGAGGTGGGACCAAGTCATTGTTTTGCAAGTCTCAAGTAAGTCTCAAGTCTTTATCCTCAAGTCTCAAGTCAAGTCTCAAGTAATGTCAGGCAAGTCAGAGTCGAGTCTCAAGTCACTGGTGTAAAAGTCCGAGTCAAGTCACAAGTCTGAAACTTTGAATTTCAAGTCCTTTCGAGTCTTTAAAAAACCCAGAAAAAAAGCATTTTGCAGTTATGCTAAATGTAAATATTAGACCATGTAATTTTTAAATCTGTGTTTTTCTCAACACATGACAAAATAGTGAACTTAGAAAATATACACAAATTGTGAAATTGCACCTCTTTAAAATGCAGCTCAATTAAACCTAGCTCCAAGAATAATTTTCACCGACAGTTCTGAGATAAGCTGCATGTTATTCTTGGATGCGCTTGTAGGACCGGCTTTAAAATCGCATGACAAAAATATCATACATAAATAAATGATTTTTTTTTAAAAATATCATACATATTAAAAAAAAACTGTATCACCAACGTAGCCTGGACAACATTTGCTAGTTAGATGAAGTCAGCTATCTCATCGTAGCATATTTATATGCATATTTATAATCATACGGTTCTTGGAGTGAGTGCATACACTCATGAAGTTTAGTAACTTCAGGTCACTGCAACATGCCCAGGTACAGTTTACCGACGGATGGGTGCAGGACCTTGAAATGCACCGTGTAGAACGAAAGACCATCGTACGTATCATAAGTTTACCAGTCTCACAAATCGTCGTCATAATTACACATTCCTTAACCGTTTATTAATAGGACCTTTGAGCTCAACGGTAATTAATTAGTAGTGGAAATAATTTCTGGTACGCGTTACAGAAATGTAGCAGTGACAATAATACTGTATGCTGTAATCGTACTGGGCAATTAGTGATACAAAACAACTGTTTTATCCTGTGAATAAAAGTATGTTTTTGTCAATGTACCATAATAACAGAAGCGAAACACAATATTGTGTCAGGACAATTCACTATTTATGCACAATAAACAAAGGAGCATAGCGCGACAATTTCTGTTCAGCGTCAGACTTGCTTGTAACCTATATCACCAATTATGTTATGAAAATGACGCATTAACTACAACAGAAGACTGACCTTTGTGGAAATGCTTGGAGCAGACTAACATGTGAGCTGGAGTGTTCTGGGACGTTATATTTGGTCTTTGAATGGCTGCGATCCAGGCCATCCGTCGCCTCTTTGTTACTTCGGAAACATGGCTCGAACAATTTCTCTTCAACGACGTAATCCGATAACAACCGATTTCTTTACCCGTCGGCTTCCCGTGGCTGTCATGTGACCGGCTATTGCAGTTAATAATACAACAGCTTCTTGCCATTTTTTGTGTTTCTTTTTATCGCTGTATAACTGATTTCAATTAAAAGCCTGCGTGCGCTAGTACCTCTTGCCACGAGTTCCCAGAATCCTTTGTGGTTCTACCTCAGAATGACATCACATTTTCAATCTCTATATGCATGTTACATTTTATATTTGGAGTGAAATATCAAGTCTTTTCAAGTAAACCGGTTCAAGTCCAATTCAAGTCCCAGGTCATTGGTGTAAAAGTCTAAGTCAAGTCACAAGTCTTACAACATTTTTTCAAGTCAAGTCTAAAGTCATAAAATTAATGACTCGAGTCTGACTCGAGTCCAAGTCATGTGACTCGAGTCCACACCTCTGCTTAAAGGTAAATAAATATAATGTAAATTATTTTGACACCATAATATTTAGACACCACCATCAGAAATGGAGTTGTACAATTTACAAGGATGCAGAAACCTGCATTCAGCTGAGATTGAAGTAGTCACTTGGATGAGTAATGAAATGCAGGGGTCATAATTATGATTTTGTTTGGAAAATTAAAGGTGCCCCACAGGGCTCCCTTTTAGGACGTGTTTTATTTTCTGTTTTCATTGAAGCATCTTCATGCAGATGAAGTTATTTAAATTCCCTTTGTAGTACAAGAGCTTTAGACTGCATTTGTTTTTTCTTTACTCTAAGAAAAATGTTTTTTCTGACCTTGGCCAGGTCTCTCTTGGCCGGGATTTCCTGGTTAAAAGCTAATAATAATGCTGGGTTTGATAGAAGAACATCAAAAGGCTATAAAATGTGGACGTAGATGATGCAGTTTTTAATGTCATTAAAGATGCTGTACAAATCATTTCACCCTGGAAAAGAACAGTTTAAAAAAAATCATTAAAAGCTCTAAATTACCACAGCATCCATGCCCACAATGAGTTTACATAAACTTTTAACCACAACCACATCCACTACCAAAATAGGGCTGTTCAGGGGACTATTTCCTAAAAACTTTTACTTTAAATTGCAGATATTTTGTGTTATCTACATCACAGTTGTTCTGAATCCTAAAAGTACCTCATGTTATGATTGGTATCTTTTAAATGTACTTAACTATATTTACCTCATCAGTTTGTACGTCATGAAAAGGGCAAGTGGCCAAAATGTATGCTGATAGCTGTGTGAGTAGATGAGTCATTATTAAGTTAACCCCAGCTGTAAAGATAATTGCAGCAGTTGCAGTCATATCACAGTCCTTGGTTCAGTTACAGCTAGGGCTGCTCAATTAATCGAATTTTAATCACGATTATGATCTGGGCTTTCAACGATCATTAAAAATGACTGAGCCGATTATTAGCCCCTCCCTCATGCTTTACTCTCGCGCTGCTCCATGTGGCAAATCAAGCGCACTGCTCTGCATTTCGAACACGCGTCACAACAATTAAGAGGACCCGAGGGAAGCTCGGAAAGCTAAGCAGAAGTTATTTGGAGAGGAGTGGACTGCCGTTGGTTGAAAAGAGAGGTACAAAAAAAAAAAACTTAAGTGGTGTGGAAACATTATGGCTTCGCGGAGTCAGACGTGGATCAAGTAGACACAGTGTGTAAACTTTGCTATGGTGTCGTAGCTGCACCACAGAGCAACACTGCAAAGTTCACATTTTTCATTTATTTCTTATATTGCAAACATTTGCACTGTTATCAGTATTTGCACACTATTTTATATTATTTTTTAAAGTCATTATTCAATACATTGTTATTGTTAAACCTTTAAAGCCGGTCAGAGCAGCATGCTCGTTTTGTGTAACTATTTTTAAATCCCTGTAGAACCTGAACGCTAAGCTAGCACAATAAATTTTTTTCCATATGAAACCAGAGGAGTTGTACTTACATCTTATGCCATCAGCTTGTCCTCGGTCATGGTTTCCTTCCACATATAGCTTTGCAAAAATTGCATAAAAAGAGCTTGCAGGAACAAAAACATAATATTCCAGAAACACGCTTTGCCGATCCGATCAGCTGTTCTTAACACTTCCCACACTGAAAAAGACGTCAACGTGAACTATCGCAAGTGACGTCATTTTTGCGGAAAATGTAGTTTTTTACTTGTAGGCCTTAGAACTCGAATTGCACTGCTGGAAATAGTTTATTTTGATGCACATGCACATTCTTTGCAAATTTGCATCATAGGATTGTTTTTTCGTTTTTCCTGCAGTATATAAAAATTGCTGTATCTCCAAAAATAAAACTATGAAGACACTCAAAATAAATTTCCTGTTGTTGTAAACTATTTTTTGCAACTTTTTTGTATTTAAAGTTTTGAGGGATAAACCTCTTAAATTTCTCCAAGTAGAAATATATGTAAAAACAAAAACGATTTTCAATTTTTTTGTAGTTTATTGCACTTTTTTGCAATTAATGTAGTTACTATGGACTTAGTGCATACACATTTTTAAAATATGGGCTATAACAGTTGTATTGATGTATAGCAACTTGAAATGCTCCCACAAATGGCACTACAGCATGTAAAAAAAATAATATAAGCTCTGGCGGACGAAATAAATATCGTCAAATAATCGTGATCTCAATTTCAGTGAAAATAATCGTGATTATCATTTTTGCCATAATCGAGCAGCCCTAGTTACAGCCTGGTCTTTTAAATTAGTCCAGTAAGTTCACACTGCCTCATCTTCATGACCATCAAAGGTCAAGCAGGGCCCAGCTCATTTGTTATGCTGTTGTGTTTATGTATCCCATCAGATAAGCATGGATTTAAGCTGGTTGGTTTGTGTTGAAACAGAGTATGGGACTCCTGTTTCCATTCGGATTTCCCAGGCAAAATGTCAGCCTGTTTAGCAGGCAGAGCCCTGCCTGCTTTCCAGCAATGATTCCTGCGCTCGGCCTTGACTTTTGCTCTGATATTTTCCCCGAGCAGGCAAGCTGGACGTAAAACACATCTCAGACATCTGACCCTGTGACATCACCATGCAGGGCTAATAGCCTTGCCATGATGTCTCTGACCTCCTGTGTGTATATATGGATTTATCTGCAGCTATTTTAGCCACATCATTTCATGGACTTACTCGAGTTGAAGCCTAGTTTGTTTTGTTTAGCAGGAAAATTGTTGATAGGCCACTGGGGATATCTCGTGTAGGGATTTTGTTGTTATATAGTGTGGAACAATGTGAGCAGTGTTGTCTTCATGTCCCTGAATGTTATCACTTGAACAGAGGTGGGACCAAGTCATTGTTTTGCAAGTCTCAAGTAAGTCTCAAGTCTTTATCCTCAAGTCTCAAGTCAAGTCTCAAGTAATGTCAGGCAAGTCAGAGTCGAGTCTCAAGTCACTGGTGTAAAAGTCCGAGTCAAGTCACAAGTCTGAAACTTTGAATTTCAAGTCCTTTCGAGTCTTTAAAAAACCCAGAAAAAAAGCATGTTGCAGTTATGCTAAATGTAAATATTAGACCATGTAATTTTTAAATCTGTGTTTTTCTCAACACATGACAAAATAGTGAACTTAGAAAATATACACAAATTGTGAAATTGCACCTCTTTAAAATGCAGCTCAATTAAACCTAGCTCCAAGAATAATTTTCACCGACAGTTCTGAGATAAGCTGCATGTTATTCTTGGATGCGCTTGTAGGACCGGCTTTAAAATCGCATGACAAAAATATCATACATAAATAAATGATTTTTTTTTAAAAATATCATTAAAAAAAATAACTGCATCACCAACGTAGCCTGGAAAACATTTGCTAGTTAGATGAAGTCAGCTATCTCATCGTAGCATATTTATATGCATATTTATAATTATACGGTTCTTGTGAGTGCATACACTCGTGAAGTTTAGTAACTTCAGGTCACTGCAACAAGCCCAGGTACAGTTTACCGTCGGATGGGTGCAGGACCTTGAAATGCACCGTGTAGAAAGTAAAGACCATCGTACGTATCATAAGTTTACCAGTCTCACAAATCGTCGTCATAAATACACATTCGTTAACAGTTTATTAATATAACCTTTGAGCTCAACGGTAATTAATTAGCAGTGGAAATAATTTCTGGTACGCGTTACAGAAATGTAGCAGTGACAATAATATTGTATGCTGTAATCGCACTGGGCAATTAGTCATACAAAACAACTGTTTTACCCTGTGAATAAAAGTATGTTTTTGTCAATGTACCATAATAACAGAAGCGAAACGCAATATTGTGTCAGGACAATTCACTATTTATGCACAATAAATAAAGGAGCATAGCGCGACAATTTCTGCTCAGCGCCAGACTTGCTTGTAACCTATATCACCAATTATGTTAAGAAAAATGACGCATTAACTACAACAGAAGACTGACCTTTGTGGAAATGCTTGGAGCAGACTAACCTGTGAGCTGGAGTGTTCTGGGACGTTATATTTGGTCTTTGAATGGCTGCAATCCAGTCGCGTCTTTGTTACTTCGGAAACATGGCTCGAACAATTTCTCTTCAACGACGTAATCCGATAACAACCGATCTCTTTACCCGTCGGCTTCCAGTGGCTGTCATGCGACCGGCTATTGCAGTTAATAATACAACAGCTTCTTGACATTTTTGTGTTTCTTTTTATCGCTGTATAACTGATTTTAATTAAAAGCCTGCGTGCGCTAGTACCGCTTGCCACGAGTTCCCAGAATCCTTTGCGGTTCTACCCGTGAATGACGTCACATTTTCAATCTCTATATAATATGCATGTTAAATTTTATATTTGGGGTAAAATATCAAGTCTTTTCAAGTAAACCGGTTCAAGTCCAATTCAAGTCCCAGGTCATTGGTGTAAAAGTCTAAGTCAAGTCACAAGTCTTAGAACATTTTTCAAGTCAAGTCTAAAGTCATAAAATTAATGACTCGAGTCTGACTCGAGTCCAAGTCATGTGACTCGAGTCCACACCTCTGCACTTGAACACATTTCACATGGAAAATTGCAATCTGGCTTTTTATTAATGTGAATCCGGATCACCTTTGAGGATTATTAGAGGAAAGAAATGTTCAGGTTTGGGATTTTTTTGAGTAACTGTTTTCATCAGATGACTGTTTTAACCCTCATCTCACTGAGAAGTGTGGTTTACATTATGTCCGTATGACTGATTTTTAAATATCATATAGTTACTATGCAGATTTTAATCTTTAAAAAATGTATGCTAAATTTAATTATGTTTTCTTCATTTTAAAAAATATGTTTTTATTACACATTTTAGGTCATTAATGTGGAGATTTATATTATTACTGTTATAAATCCTAAATGCTGGCTTTTTAAAATATTTGACATCTCCAGTGTGAGACATGTTTTGGGAGATCACAGGCTAAAATCATTGAGATGTGAGCATACAGTATACTGTGACTATAATGCCCATGACGGACCTCTACTCTACCCATCATAAGGAGTTGGTCTATAGAAGCTGGCATGCCATGGCATGCAGCCACAGTCCATTCAAGCCACTCTCTATACACTGCCTGCCTCATTTGTTAATATTGTAAAAATGTGTTGCTTGCCTTCCTTGGACATTTCATTAGATACAGCTTTCTAGCACCACACTGCCTTCAGAGCCATCTTAATTCTTCCTGTCACAGATTTTACAAGGTGCTGGAAACATTCGTCGGAGATTTTTCTCCATGTTGAAATGATAGCATCCCACAGTTGCCGCAAATTTGTCGGCTCCATTCATGATGTGAACGTCCTGTTTAACAACATGCCAAAGCCACTCTACTGGTATTGGGTTCTGGTGGCTGTGGAGATCATTTGAGTACAGTGAACTCACTGTCATGTTCAAGAAACCAGTTTGAGATGATCTGAGCTTTTAACACGTTACCTTACCGCAATGGAAGCAACAAACAGGAGTTCAGTATGTTATGGTTATAAAGGCATGCGACAATACTCAGTAGGCTGTGGTGTTTAAATGATGCTCAGTTGGCACTAAAGGACCCAAAGTGGACTTTACATTACCACCAGGATCCTGAACCGCTGAGAAAAGACAGGATGGATCTGTGCTTTCATGTTGCTTACATTAAATTCTGACCCTACCTACAATCTGAATATTGCTGCAGAAATCGAGACTCATCAGGTCAGGCAGCGTTTGTGTAATCTTCTGTCCGTGAGCCCATGTGAACGGTAGCCTCAGTTTCCTGTGCTTAACTGGCAGGAGTGGCATCAGGTGTGGCTCTTCTGCCGTTGTATCCCATCTACCTGAAGGCTGTGCATTCAGACATGCTCTTCTGCATACCTTGGTTGTAACAAGTGATTATTTGAATTACTGTCGCCTTACTCTCAGCTCTGGCTATTCCTGGACATTTTCAGCTGCCACTCACTGGATGTTTTTATCTTTTTTGGACTATTCTCTGCAAACCACAGAGATGGTTGTGTGGGATAATCCCAGCACATCTGCAGTTTCTGAAATACTCAGACCAACAGCCATGCCACATTCAAAGTCAGTTAAACAGCTATTTCCCAAGTCTGGACTTAGTTTGGACTTCAGCAGGTCGTCTCAACCATGTTTACATGAATTGCTGCCATGTGATTGGCTGATTTGATTTTTTTAGATAACAAGCAGTTGAACAAGTGTAATTAATAAAGTGGCCAGTGAGTTCATTTTACAATAAAAAAATGATATTTACAGCTGGGCAAAAACACCACAGGTAAATGAACTAAAATCCGTCATACATGATTAAAAATTAAGCTCAAGATTTTATGCTTGGAATTGGAAAGAACATTTTGATGAGCTGAATGTATAATATCTATAAGAACTTAATCTAACTTTTAAAGGCACTTAAAAAACTTCCTTTCTAATGTCTTGAAAGCTTAATCTGCTAAAAAGAAATATAGCTGTTCAGCATGAAGAAAAGCCTCCACAGTGAGCTGAACACAACCCGACAGTCCAGCCTGGCACAAAGCACACACTGAATCCTCCCTCCCTCCACAGCCTTTAGCGTCAGGTCACAGAATCGTCAGGCAGCCGCTGTCAGATCTGTAAATATATACGACTGCTGGCGCTCAGACAGCCTCTTGTTCCTGTGAGAAAGTAGGAACACCCACAAATCAGAGGAAGAGATGTTGATGTGCTGTCTCTGTTCCCACAAGGTCAACTCCGCTGATGGAGACCAATTCCTGCTAAAAATAACCACAGTTTACTACAAATTTTGCTCATTTATAGGCAAATATTCTCTGAAAGTTGGACAGAGCTGCAACTGCTGGTTATTTACATGAAATTACTTTCATATAAAGGTATTCAGCAGATCGTCCCTTTTTCGCGAGTTTCAGGTGGTATGTGTTTGGCATTTTTGATTAAAAATCTACTCAAACAGTTAATTGTCATATATATATATATATATATATATATATATATATATATATTAGGGGTGCAACGATATTCGTATCGATATTGAACCGTTCGATACAGTGCTTTCGGTTCGGTACGCATATGTATCGAACAATACAACATTTGTAATTTATTTTATCAACTTTCCTTCTGACGATGCTGTCTGTGTTGAGCGCTCAGTGAATCTGTGTTCGACTACTCCGCCTAGGCTGCACTGTCGAGCGCAGATCCACTGAGCGCTCAACACAGACAGCATAGTCAGAAGGACGAGCGCAGGGCAAGCTAGCGAGACAGAAGTTAAGCTCTCCTTGCAAGATGGACCTCCCCCACCCTCATTCAGATCTGGCGTTTGGAATTATTTTGGTTTTCATGTGACGTATGACCCTGAAGGTAAGCGAGTCATGGACTAAAGTAAAACAGTATGTTGGATGTGCCATGCAATGCTCAATTACATTGGTGTGAACTAGTGTGTTAGCGCAGTTAGCTCGTTAACGTGTTGGCCATCTAGCCCCATGCACGGGCGATCGGCGGTAGCTCGTTAACGGAGATTTGCCGTGTTGTGGCGTTAAGGTCATTTCAACGAGATTAACCTGAAAGCACTAGTGGGAACACAACGAATATGACTGCACATTTACGCCGACATCATCCTAGTGCAAAGACAAAAACAACAAGCATGCTACTAACTTTAGCCGAGTCATTTAGACAGCTGTTAGCACATGATTCTCCTTATGCTGCTGAGAATATAGCCCAGAAGAAGCGGATAGTATAGCTTTTATTTTGGAAAGAGACATTTCTCTGTAATAAACTCTCTTTTCCAAAGATGAGTGATTCCTCAATCAGATACAGGGCTTGCAAAATCGCTAGCCCGACGTCCCGGAGCTAGCGATCTTTCCAGTCAGGCTACAAAAATCTCTCTGCCCTGCCCGTCGGGCTATTGTAGGAAAAATATATGTCAATGCTTTTGCATTCTTTCAGAAATGTAGCTGGGTAATTATGTCATTGGCATCGGTGAGCCACTGCCAATATGTGACATATTGAAATCGCGTTTGAATTTGCGCTTGTTTTTTTGCTTTCACTTTGCAATCGTGCGAACTGTGTATAGAGAGCGACAGCACTGATCTGTGAGTGATGATAATTTGTGCACCAATTCCTCTGACATCGTCTTATTAATCGTTAGCTTACTATGCAAACATGACAAGTGAAATCTCCCGCAGCAAGCTTAAACATGTGAAAGGTTGATCGCGCAGAGAATCGCTGAGCTTATGTGAGTCCGTGTGTAAAAGTAGCAGGATTTATATTTTAGTTCTGCTGAGCCAAATAAGACAGGTCGGGGTGAAGAAGTGACAGCCAAAGAAAAGCTTACCACAAAACGGAGAAGTTATGACAAATCAGACTATAAGGCAAAAAGAAAGTGCAGCTTTATGGTTTCATGGACAAAAGAATTTCTGTGGCTGCAATATGACGAGCTAAATAACCAGGGCTGCACATAAGTGGTCCGCAGGTGCGCATTCGCTGTCAAAATAAAAAACGCGCACAAGGGTTAGGGTTAAATTTAAAAACTGTACTTTTGAGTTAACATATATATTTATAATTTTAATAAATGACAAATTAAAAAGGCATGAACATTTTTTTGTATCGAAAAAATATCGAACCGTGACACCAAAGTATCGAACCGAACCGAACCGTGAATTTTGTGTATCGTTGCACCCCTAATATATATATATGGTCCAGGATTCTAATAATTTATGTTACTATCTCCTCAGCATAGAAAGGTGAAGCCGAAACCTGACTCTTTTAAACCTGCCATTCTTTTTAACGACACACAGGAGGTGAAAGTCTTGGATGCAAAAAGACTTTCAGTGAAACAACCACTGGACTTGACTTCGGTAAACAATTTTCTTCTTTTTGAGACCAGAGGAGTCGCCTCCTGCTGACATTAAAAACAACGCAGGTTTAAGACACTGCTGTCACCAAAGCCAATGCCATCTCTCACAGTTTTAAAGAAATGGAGACACTTAATTCCCTTTGCACATGCAAATGCAAGTCTGAAGTTTTTGTGTAATCTGTCTGTAAAGCTTTGCTACTCATTGGATCAAGTCTTTATTTGATTTCTGAAACCACGATATGATTCTGTGATTAGATTAGAATCAAAAACCAGAAAAAAAACAGAATCCTCAAAATAATTCCCAATTTACACGAGGACATCTTTAACCTAGGTAATTTATTTTGCTGATAAAGCTGATATTTACCGTATTTACAATAACCACAATTAGGTAAACGTACTGGTTTTTCTCAGTACAAAAGCTCTGCAGTAACAAGCCATGCCTTTTAATTTTCTTTCTTTCACCCAAACCTTGGGAGTTCATATTGAATTTGTGACAAGCAAATGTTCGAATTACTGCTTTAAAATAGACCCTATGTTTTAGCATCTTAATATGCCTTTATTTAGAATTTAAATATGTTTTACAGGTTTCTGATAATTCCTGCCATTTACGAAACAGTTAGGATTCTAGTCAGTGAAAACTCTTTCTGACCACAGGGTCTGATTTGCTGCACTTGCTGAACTTTACCTGAATGTGCTGAAAATGAATTCAGTAAAATGAGTGCAGCTATTATACTTGATTGCATAACCGAGGCTGAAACAGGCTGAGACGACTGCTGATTAATGCGCTCCCAGAGATCCTATTTACACGTCTCGTACGGCTTGAATACAATGCTGATGAGTCACAAATGGTTGGGACGGCCGTGTTTGCAGGAATACATGAGGATAATTATGCAGAGGCTGGCTTTGAAAGCCCAGCTCATCTTCAGACTGTGGAGCCCCGCAGGAGGTGAAGAAAATCACAAGAACAGCCGAAATGCAATTCAGGTGATATTGTTTACTTTACTCAAGGTGCAAGCTTTGGGTAGTTTGAATGCCACTTTATACTTCGAGTACACAACATTTCTGAGATATATTTTCTCTCCACTGCATTTATCTCACCAAAGTTATTTTCGATTTGACTGAATTGGATCAATGAAAGAAGATGGATGGATGGGTAGATGGATAATCTTGATAAGCTTAACCACTCAAAGAGTGAGAGCACTTAACATAAGCTCTGCCACGTCCCATCAACAGCCCCAAGCCACTGATGGTAACCACACTTGTGATTAACAGCCCACTTCTGACTTAATTCCACAACATTTCTTTGTTTCAGTGAACAACAGGAGTTTTAAAAATTAGGGGAGTTATCTCAGTAGACACAGGGGATTGCAATCTTACATGGTGTCTTATTGTGCAATATCGTGCAAGTGTTGGATTTTTATGCAATGAATTTTATAGCCACTCTTGCTAACAGCGTTTTGATCATTGGAACAATGTGCTGCAGATGTGACAGGATAATGCTTATTTTTGATTCAGTGTCACTTTGAGGGTGAAAAGAAAAGAAAGACAATTTTTCTGGAGGGAATTTGTGTTGGAGTGCCTTTCTGAAAATGCAGTCATTGTGACAGTGGAAGTTAAGAGAGAATGCTGGTACTTTAAAAAGGATTTTATGTCATAAATAAATATTCTACATAATTAACTTTGTACACAATCTCCAGTCAGAGGGTCTTATTGTTATTATTATTATTATTTTATAATTTTTTCATACTTTTATGAACAAAGAGAATGTAACATTAAAAAAAATGTAATGCCTCATTTCAACATCTTTAAAATAACAATTAAACTTTACTTGTAATTCTTTGCACCAATACATAAAATATATAATAAAACACGTTTACTTTAGTAATATAGCAAGTATAAAAAATATACTAAATATAACTATAAAACTATTCTGGATAGGTACAGATTTATTTAAAACGACGTATTACTTTACATGGTT
Source organism: Aulonocara sp. 'chitande type north' Nkhata Bay (assembly GCF_057382095.1). Classification (NCBI taxonomy): domain Eukaryota; kingdom Metazoa; phylum Chordata; class Actinopteri; order Cichliformes; family Cichlidae; genus Aulonocara; species Aulonocara sp. 'chitande type north' Nkhata Bay. The sequence goes on along the minus strand of NC_141360.1, from coordinate 24,874,023 downwards.
TTGATAGTTTAAGAATAAATGGTTTTACTCTACTTTGGGCAACTTGTGTTAGCATCCTAGCTTGTTTAACATTCTTGCATTAGCATGTTGAACAAAATTTAAAACCTAAATAGCAAAACCCAAATTTTACAATCAATTATAAAACTACTAAATCTGACACTTTAAATGCATCTCTGATTTTTATTAGTGGACGTGACTGATTGACATGCTAATACAAGGACGATAGCATTAACATGTCAGCATGTAAAGTGCACCTGAAAAATGTACAAATCTGTTTTGTGCTCTGTAATGATGAGCAGATTTCAGCATGTTTGCAGCCCAGTGCTAAAAATTGTTTTAGTATACATAGCTAACATAACACCTGTGCATGAGATAAATTTGGTAGCTAAATCTAACTTAAGAGTAGAGGGTAAACTTCATTAGGGCTTCAAATTGTGCATTATAGGTGGTATAATTTTAGTAAAAGATATAAGCTATTTTGTCTTGTTCAGTGTCAGGCCAATCAAAAACATGGTAAGGGGTCAATTCTCCTGTTTTGGGGTTTTTTGTTTTGTTTATTGTACATTTTGAGCCATTTTTTTCTTGCCAAACTTAGTCTTGTCAGCCATATCATAATACAACCTCTGGTTGCTGGGGGAAAATGTGTACTCCTGAGCCAACAAGTCAAGTGGTTCCTGGAGCTTGCTGACTTTTGCTCAAATCAGTTGCAAAAATGTACTTCACCAAAATCCTCCATTGCTTCCTTCTATTTTACATGCATGTCTACAAATCCTTGGTAGCTAGAAGCCAAGCGGCAATTCAACATGACAATGTACGACGCAAACTATTGTTTTACATCAGCGCTACAGCCGGAAAAGGCAAACCTTCCCCATTTCCAGTTTGTGTTGCATATTTAACAGTTTCAGTACAGCTTGGGAAGTATCTGTGCAGTGTTTGTAGAGAAGTCCGTCACTTTCATTCAAACTACAACCGTAGCAATGTTCTAGTGACAAAAACAGTGACACAAAGAAGTTTTTACCAGTTGACAGAGAAAAACAAGCAATTTCCAAGAAACATTTGCCAAACACCTGAGGAATATAGGTTTTTCCCTAGCGGCAGTGATTACCAGAGGGTCACTGACAAGTCTGTTGGCATGGTTTATAAATCATTTGGAAATCACTTTTCCTGAAACTGCCCTGTGGGAGGCCTGTGTGACTGGGTTCTAATTCACCTGATTGTACACTGTCACCCTGATTGTCACACATCTACTATGGCAAACAAGTTAACATTGCGTGGTTAGTGATCACATTTCTGCAAAAGATGCCCTTTACTAACCAAGCTAGCTAGTTGGGGCTAGCATTAGCTAGTAAATTCCAGTTCTACCTTATGTCCAAATCAAGGCGTGACAGAACTGAAAAAGAGTTCAGAAACTCCAGGGTGGCCTTTCTGGATAGTTTCCACATTTATAACAACTCTGAGTGGGGTGAACTTTTTTTCCCTAACCTATCCAACTGAATAATTGAGTCAAGGATGTCGGTGTCTGGTATGCCTCATCCACTGCTTCGAGTCATTAAACTGGACCTCCTCACTATGTCTGTGCTTTTGGAGCCATTTGGAACATTCTTAATGCCTCATCTGACAAAGAATATGGTTTGCTGTGTGGTACAGATCATCAAAGTTTTTTCTTCAATTTTGGTAAGTCAAATTCTAATATTTGATTAGTCTTTTACTCAGCCCTGATTAGCAGATATGTATGTCTCTGCATTGCACCTGTAAACTCAATGAATGCAGCTTGGTAACAAAGATGCTAGATAACTTAGCAACTCCCCCCTTTCATCAAGTCCACGTGAACAAAAAAAAGGTTCAGATTAACATGTAGATTAATGTAAATTAACAGCTACTGTATGTTGCACAGAGTTACCACTGAAGAATGCAAAGACCGAATGGCAAATTTAATGTTCACATATCAGATATGCCTTATATCAGGAGCAGACAGTCATCTATGAGTCTGGAAATACACAAGCACTTAGCTTCCTAGGTGGTCACAATATTTCTAATAAAATGTTTTACCACTTTTGAAGGAATAATGTGGCAGAGGGGATTAATGTGAAATTAACTGATGAGACAGCTAATATTTGAGTTTCTGGCATGGGGTCAGGCATTAATTCGGTTTGAAGCTGTTCAGTATCATAAGTTTGTTCATCAAGATTTCACACAATTCTGTAGAGAAGCAGATTTAAGTAGAATTCACTGAAATAAACTGATTTTGGTGTAAAAAAACAAACAAACAAAAAAAGTATTTTCATCACATCAGGTTGATGGTAGTTGTTGTCTGTGTGCTGCAAAACGACTACCATCAAGTGCTGTCATTGGAGGCAACTGGACTTCTTTTATGTTTGTGAAGATGTTTCCCCTTTTATCCAATGAGCTTCTTCAGATTCGATGGAGGTTCGCAGGTATTTAACCCCAATCGGAGTCCTGTCTGAGGTGGTCCCCTGACAGAAAAAGAGGAATTGTTCTTTTGCAGAACCATATGCATTTGTGTATACTTACTTGACTTTTGCTGGGTATTTCTTTTTTATTTACCCAAATCATATACCCTTTATCTTGGAAAATTGTTAAATGTTTCTCGGTTTGCATTTTAATTTTCTGGTAGTTTAATCATCGGTCTTGTTTGAAATACTCTGGAGAATCTCCCACTCTGTGGATTTGGATTTACAGAACATGCTGCCTCACCACTGATGACTTGGTTTGATTAACATCCCTGCTTTGCTCTGTGAAGTAAATACTTGTGGGTCATTCCTGCTGTGCTACTAGAGCCTGCAGGGATGTGTTTTCATCCCCTCACCAGATGGAGGGGATGATATAAAGCGGGAAGAGATGCTATTGATAGAGATGAGGGAAACATGATGGAGAAAGCTATTTCTAGTGGCAGGCAAAGTAAATAATGTTTTCTTTTCTGCAGTAGTCTTGCTGCTGGTGTGGGAGTGAACAGTCTGTGATGAGGATGATGGTCTGGCTAGAGGAGTGGGCTGTCAGCCTTTATCAAAGGTCTGCGACAAAAGCAAAGCCCTCCTGCCCACTCTAACCTTCCAGTTTCTAATCATGTGAAGAGGAGCAGAAATCAAAAAGTGTGTTTATATGAGATAAAAACAACTCGATACCATGTCTGGGCAAAAGATAAGTCACACGCTTTGACTGTAATGGTAGCATGGCTTCACCCTGGCATTGTTTCGATAACCTTACACTATAACACAACAAAACAGTCGCCTTCATTGTAAAAGATCTGCCTTACTGCTGCAACCAATACAATGCTAAAGATGCAACTTTTATTTTGAAAGCAAACGGCCTCTGTCTCTACTTTGCGTCACAGTTTCACTAACGATCGTCTTCTGTGCAAACTACAGGTGACCATGGCAACCTAACCTACCTATTTAGGAGAAAGGAGATAGCAGAGTGGTACAGTCTATGTTTTTAGGGGAAATTACTGAAAAAGAAATCATAGCTATTGTAGCAAAATCTAAAAACAAGACATCCACTGACTGTGATGGGTTAGACATGGTCATTGTAAAAAAGATCTTGGATTGTATAATCAAACCTCTCTGTTATATTTTTAATCTCTCATTTTATTCAGGTGTATTTCCTGACTGAATGACAGTGGCAAAAGTTGTCCCCCTTTATAAATCAGGAGACAGACATAGTTTTAATAATTATAGACCAGTATCATTGCTATCACAGTTTTCTAAAGTGCTTGAAAAACTCTTTGCACAAAGATTTGATAGTTTCATTGAAAAACATCAACTGTTAAGTGAAAGTCATTACGGATTTCGATGGAACAGATCAACAGCAATAGCATTAATGACTACTATTGAAGGCATTTCATCAGCAACACATAATAAATATACTATAGGGTATTCATTGATTTAAAAAAAAAAGCTTTTGACACTCTGCAACACTCCATCTTGATTTCTAATTTAAGTACTTATGGTGTGAGAGGAATAGTATTGAACTGGTTAAGCAGTTATTTAGATAATAGGTTTCAGTATGTGCAGTGTTTAGGCAATTCATCTGATAGAATGAAAATAAAAGGTGGGGTCCCTCAAGGTTCTGTTTTAGGACCAAAACTTTTTAATTTATATATAAACGACATTTGTGATGTGTCAAAAATGTTAAATTTTGTTTTGTTTGCAGACAATACAAATTTTTATTGTTCCGGAGAAAACTTGAAAGAATTGGCTAAAGTTATGGTTATTGAAATGAAAAAATTTTTAAAATGGTTTGATGTAAATAAGTTATCGCTAAATTTGAAAAAACAAAGTTTATAATGTTCGGAAACCGTGTAAGGGAGGAAGAGATAGTATTCTCTATAGAGGGAGTGTTAATTGAAAGAGTGACAGAATTCTGTTTTCTGGGTGTAATAGTGGATGACAAGTTAACATGGAAATCTCATATTGAACATGTTAAAAAAAAGTTGGCTAAAAGTATTTATATCCTGGGTAATGTAAGATATATATTAGATTACAAGACAATAAGAATATTATATTTTTCATTGTTTCTACCCTATCTGAGTTATTGTGTTGAAGTATGGGGGAATACATGTGTGACTAATATGAAACCATTACATTTGTTACAGAAGAGAGCGCGTTGAATTATGCATAATGTTAAATATAGAGAACACACTAATAATTTGTTTATAAAATCGAAATTATTAAGACATAGTAAAATTACAGACTTTAACTATTATGTTTAGGGCGAAAAACAAAACACTACCTCTTAAGTTACAAAGTTTATTTGTATTGTGTTCAGAAAATGGAGACGGCAGAAGGAAGTTTTATTTTAAGCATCGGTTTGCTCGAACCACACAAAGGCAAATGTGTCCAACAGTCATAAGCATAAGAAACTGGAATTCTCTCAATGATCATCTTAAGTGTTGTATAAATGTTTCTCAATTTAAAATCTACTATAAGAATAAAATGATAAACCAATATGAAGAAGTTGAAAAGAATAGAATTTAATTGTAGAAAAATGATCCTTTCAGTTTGATATTTAGTGGTATTGCTCATTGTTGAGTATATTTTTCTGTTTGCTTTGTTTTGTTTGGTTTTGTTATGTGCAGAAAATTTTCATAGTGTAATTTTGGTTGCCTACTTATATTATCACAGATAGGGGGCAGGTATCAATAAGAATTTATTCTTCTTCCTGCTCCTTTTCATGCATGGAAACAGTGTTACTTTAATTGAAAGGAAGGTTGTGTATGGGAATGCATTACTGATGTACCATGTGTGAAACAAAAAATAAAATAAAATAATAAAATAAAGGTCTTGCATCTTTAACCCCTTTCTTAAATGCATGTCTTAATTGTTTATGTGTGTGTATGATGTACATGTTTCTATCTGCAGTGTGTGTGTGTGTGTGTGTGTGTGTGTGTGTGCGGGTCATGTCAAGTGTCATGAGTGTGCGCTTTTTGGTGTCAAGTGTGTTGCGCCGGGAGTTTACGCTCTCCTCCTTAGTTCTGCTTTTCTAGTGTATACTTATCCAAGGTGTTCGACTGTTCTTAACGCTGCCCTTTTGCCCCCCCGTAACTTCTGTATATTTCTTAGTATCTCACTTATGCATCTTTTTCCTGTGATGTTACTTCAACTATTCTTGCTCCTAAGGTCACACAGGGGCCTGCTTAAAAGTATAATGTTTAAATAGTACAATGCTAAAAAGTATAATGCTAAAAAGCTATATAATACTATATAATTCCACAGTGGATTATCTCCGGACTGAAGTTTGGTCTGTTTTCAGCATGTTTTTCCTGCCACGCAAGTTTTCCAGAAATCCTTCAGTCAGAACATGGTATGTCATCTTTAGATGGAAACTAGCGAGCTAACTCCCTGCTAACTTTTTACTCCATTAAACTTCATAAATCCTGTTTTTCATGGATTCCTGCATGTTAAACTTTATTGTTACACCTAGGAGAGAGCAGCCACACTGATCATTTTATTAAAAATTTAATGAAAAAATTTAGACAGCTTTAACTCTCAGTGATGCCACAGTATTAGGAGTTTTGACGGAAACAGCTAATGACATCGGACTTAAAAAGCGGATGGGTGGCAACGGGTGGCTGACCAGTCTCTACGCCTGTGTGACTGCCAGTGCATGTCAATAAGAGTTTTTCAACTTGATTAGTTCATTTATCAATACCCGATTAATGATTTAAGTGCTTTCTACAAGTTCTTGAACAGTACATGAGCACAAACAAAAAACTTAAATCAATTCAATTCATCCGCCTCCTTTCTAAGGTCCAGATTACTCTGGCTAATGACTAATTATGCACTAACAGGAAGGGATAACGAGCATTTTCCATCATTATTTTTTCTGTTAATGGCCCAAACCCCACACCCCAGGTGAGACCTGTTGCACTGAATACCTACTGCTCTACATGTATATTGATTCGCTTCTGAAAACATTTATATTTTCCTTTCCTTGTTTTTTTTTTTTTTTACTTTTTTACTTTTTTGCATATTTGTCACACATGATTCACACCATCAAAAACAATTTTAAATTTTAGGCAAAGATACAAAGTGCAGTTTTCAAATTTAATTTTTTATTTTATTAATGTTTTAATTTTTTTAATGTAATACTTGAAAAAAGTTATCTAAACCTATTCTTCAATCGTATGTGAAAAAGTATTTGTTTCTGCTTGTTTAACAAATAATCAAATGTGATTAGCCACATTTTCGGAAAGCTGAGTTCTGTTTAGTTCAGCCACATCCAGGCCTGATTACTGCCAGACCTGTTGCATCAAGAAATCATTAAATACAACCTGTCTGACAAAGTGAAGTAGACTAAAAGAGCTCAAAAAGCAACACATCATGCCATGATCTAAAGATGAGAAACAAAGTCACTGACCTCCATCACTGTAGAAAGGATTACAAAGACATTTCTAAGGATTTGTGACTCCAATGAACCACGCTGAGAGTCAACATCTGCAGATGTAGAAAACTTGGAACAGTGGTGAACCTTCCCAGGAGTGGCTGGCCTACTAAAGAAGAGGTCACTAAAGAACCCAGAACAACATCTAAAGAACTCCAGGCCTCACTTGTTTCAGTTCATGATTTAACAATAAGACAGAGACTGGGCAAAAATGGCATCCATGGGAGAGTTCAAGGAGAAAACCACCGCTGACTCAAAAGAACAGAGAAGCTAATCTTTCATTTTCCAAAAAAACATCTTGATGATCCCCAAGACTTTTGGGGAAATATTCTGTGGACTGATGAGACAAAAGGTGAACTTTTTAGAAGGTTGGTGTCCTGTTACATGTGACATTAAACTAACAGTATTTGGTCAAAAGAACATCACAGCAACAGTCAAAGATTGTGGTGGCAGTGTGATGGTCTGGGGCTGCTTTGCTGCTTCAGAATGACTTGCTGAAATTGATGGAACCATCAATTCTGCTCTCTACCAGAAAATCCTGAAGGAGCATGTTCAACCATCAGTTTGTTTTGTGAAGCTTAAGCTCACTTGGGTGGACCACGTCTATGTCTGAATGGCTCAAAAACAAAATGAAGGTTTTGGAGTGGTCAACTCCAAACTTAAACCTGATTGAGATGTTTTGGCATGACAAAACAGACTGTTCTTGCTGGAAAACCCTCCAGTAGTGATGGCCCGCTTGAAGCTGACGCTCCGGAGCGTGTGTCGAAAAAAACAACACACTGGTTCAGAAGCACTGTGTCGAGGCTTGCTTCGTTTGGCAAAAGTCACGTGACCAGTGACGTCCGAAGCTTCATTACGCACGTAACTGCTTCGGTACCTGATTCAAACAGATATAAGGAAGTGAATCATCCACGGGATTCGTGGAGTGTGTTGATGGTGACAGATAGCGACGAGGTGATCATTCCACTGACAGATATGGAGCCAGCGAGGAAGAGAGGACGTTCTGGCGTGTGGGAATATTTTGAGTTGATTTTGCTCAATTCATTTTATCTGCCGAAGTGAAAAACTTGAAATGTCCAAAATCATGTTTTCATAATGTAAATATCATTACAGCATATGACTTTAGGAACACTTCCATGTGAATTAAAGCTAATGAAGACTACAAAAATGTATTTGACACTATACGTACATTACATTGCTACACAGTTTAGAAAATAATTTTGTTTATTGTTTTTAGGTGATAGTCTGCAGGACCCAGGAATACCTGCATATCTACCAACTTGCAGTGTGGTTCCTGCACTCCACAGCCTCTTCTGTTCCATGCAAGTGGATTTTCTCCAGGGCAGGAGAAACTATTTCTAAGAAAAGAAACAGACTCAGCCAGCGCACAGTAACACTAATCCTCTTGTTAACTGTAAATAACAAAAGGGCTACCTTACATTGATCATGTTTTTACTTTGCAAGTTCTTGATTAGGGGTGGGTTTTGATTATCGCTTTTCTGATTACAATCCATGCTAAATTGAATAAAGTGATATTGATTCATTAAAATCCCGTGTCGATTTGTAAATTAACGTTATTATGCCTGAAACGCCAGCATCTCAGGTTAAACCTCACAACATGTCGTCAAACACCATACAGCTAAAACAGTAACTGGGAGCAGGTTTACGGATTCTGCATACAAACGTGAACACAGAGCGCGGACCCGACGCGTCAGAATCAGATTTTGATGTGTCGGCGGGTCCGCGCTGTGTTTGCCTCTTTTTTTTTCGCTGGCTTCTGCAGCTGCAGGTTTCATAACTCTCTGTTTACATCTCTAATTAAGTCTCACATGTGTCAGCTTTCTTTTAATAGATACGAAATTATGGATATATACTGTTAAATGATCAGACTTGTAATATTTCTGACTGAGGCAAAACTTTCCAGATTCCAATCAAATTGAATCGGATCCTGTATCGAATCAAAATGATTCTACAAATCAGTGACGATGCAGCCGTACTCAGCTTCCTAAGCATTTTCCCTTTCCAGTTCACAATCAATCCCACCCCTAGGTCAAAAATATGTATAGGACAATTGGCCTAATCTAATATTTTGTATGAACCTGTCCAGCTGTCCAGTGATTAAACGACAAGTAGATGGAGGCAGGACTTCACAGCAGGGGCATACTCCATAATGTGCTGTGCATTATCATATGTATATTATATATATTGCTCACTTATTGTATTTACCAACATCAAGGAGTTATGAGCAAAGAAAGGCCACCATAGTGCATGTTTAAATAGGGAAAGTTTATTGATCAAAATGTATTACGCAAATACGCATTACATTTTTTTCAGCCCCCCAATCGAGAAAACAAAACCAATTACATGTTCAAAGCAACGGAACGGTGGCCCAATATCAGAGAGAACTCCACTCTTGAGTGAGCAGTGATAATTGAGCAGTCCGTTTTATTTTGCAGATTCAAGCTGCTCTTCAAAATTTTCACCACCAGATGTCACCGGAGAGGACTGTGTTGAAAAGCTTCGAGTAATGAACCGTTTTTCAATACAAGCTTCAGTGCTTCGGAAAGCTTCATTTGGCCATCACTACCCTCCAGTGTAGCTGTTACGTCCCGGTACAGGAGACACATGCAAAAATTTGTCACTGAGAGTTTGGATGCCACGGGCAGGTCTGCTGTTGCTGCCAAGGGAACAGCTGTTGGAGAGGGTTTTTAAACCGGCCACTTGATAATGGGAACCAATCAGCAGCTACCAGCTCTCCAATCAGAAAGAGGACCTGCACAGACACTTAAAGGCACAGAACACACATATGGAGCAAAATCCAGACACCTTGATTCAAAATACAGACAGGCCCGTAACAGTAGCTGAATTAAAACTATTCTTTAAAGAAAAGCAGGACAAAATTCCTCCACAGTGATGTGAAAGACTCATTGTCAATTACAAAGGCCTGATTGCAGTTTTTATTTGATTCACTGTAGTGTTTCCAGAATAAGTAACATTAGAAGTCTCATCATTTAAGTCTATAATCTTGAAAGGACCAGTGGTTAAACTTGGTTTATCTGTTTAATCACATCTCTGCAGTTATTGCTGGAGGCCGGCAGAGGCCAAGATTTATCTGTTGTTACTGTATGTGTGCTGATCCTACACCTGAGCTCACTTTCCAGTAATTTTCTATCAAAGCAATTACAGAGGTGGGTGAGCTAAAAGAGTAGTTACTGTAAGTTTATGATGGCTTTAGAGCCTCGGAGAATTCACTGGTGATGAATAGCGAGCAATCACTTTGAAACACCGTGTTATTATATGCGTGCTTTCAGCCCTCTGGGTGGAGATTTATATTAGTCATTCTCTTGTGTAGATTGGTGCACCCCCTCTGCTGTAATCCCCAGTTGAAAGCTGCCCTCTGAATGGTAAATATGCATATTGTATGGGAAGATGAGACATTGTTTTATGCAGCACTTCTGCTGCTGGCAGAGTCACCGATGCATAAAGCTTATCTTAAAGAACATAAAGTCAGAGCAGACCCTTTGATGTGTCCTCTCTACCATGAGCCAGTGATCAGTTTGTGGTTTATGTTCAAAGCATCTGCTGCAACTGAGACACTGCATTGCCTTTTCGGTAACAATACTTGACTTCTGGTACTTTCCTACTGGAGGTGTTAGCAGCTCAGTGTTGACAGGATGTGGTGTGAAAACTGACTCAAAACAGGGGAGGGGGTGGACTGAGGGAGGTTTTCTTTAAGGTTCGTAGTAATTTTGTGTTCCTGTAATGTCCTTTCCCCAACCGTGTTCCCCGGCTTAGCGGAGCAAGGAGCTGTCACACAAAGGTTTATTTTTGTTACGCTTCGTGTGACAGCTCTCACAATATCAATGCAGTTTGCTTTGTGAGAAAACAGCCAGAAATGAGGCACCCGCCTAATGCAGATGTGTCCCTGAACAAAAACAGTGTTTTGACAGATTTTCTGGGCTGTGCACCTCTAGGTTTCCCAGGTGCCATTAGTTTCTTTTACATGATGCAGTTTTTTCCTGTGCTTGTCACATTGACATCTGTAACACGCAGCATTGTGGGTCTTTGTTTTTTAGTTATACCAAAGGGATAGATGCAAAAATAAGGATTTCACTTGACACTTGCCTTCAACAGTGGGTGCACAAAGACCAGGAAACTAACACCAGAGTCCAATTCAATTCAGTTTTATTTATAGAGCGCCAAATCAAAACAACAGTTGCCTCAAGGCACTTTATATTGTAAAGTAAAGACCCTGCAATAATACAAAGAAAACAGAGAAAACCCAACAATCATATGACCCACTGTGAGTAAGTGTTTTGGCCTTAGTGGGAAGAAAATTTGTTGAACTGATCATTTTCTTGTATTGCACAATGTTGCCCCTAGGCAACAAAAATATTTTGGGGAGGGGGTGTCTGAAATATAAAATTGGTTTTTGTCAATAAAATGGCCCAAAGCGAGTCAGTAAATGATGTTAAGTAATTTTTAGTATGTACTATTAAAATGTGTACAGTAGAGGGTTACATTCGATTCTAGGTTTAACAGGGAACATGAACAATAAAGGGAGAATGAAGAAAAGACGTTATTGGGAGAAATATGCTCTCTCTTTCCAGTCTTGTTAGTACTCTAGCTGCAGCATTTTGGATCAACTGAAGGCTTTTCTGCGAGGTTTTAGGACATCCTAATAATAACGAATTACTATTTCATTTCATTTATTAATTCTAGTCCAGCCTATAAGTAATAAATGCATGAACAGGTTTTTAGTCATCACTCTGCAGAGTGATGACTAAAAACCTGTTCATGTTAAAATCGTCCCACTAAAAACCAGTGGGACGATTGGGGTCCTTGCCAAGATATGGGAAGACATTGCAAATGTACTTGGATTTTAGGTCGCAAGCCACCCAAAACTTGATCCCAAACTTGTCAGGCTTACTTGCAATATACTGCAGGAAACAGCACCGAGTCTTTGATGGGAAAAGCTGTTCATCAACGGTGATATGTAGACCAGGGTTGTAGCACGTGATGCAGTTGGTGACAAATGATCCCCACACACTGGAAATTGCAGCGAACTTATCAGTCTTTGCTCGATCACTGCGGGTGGACTTGTCATCAAAGCGTAGGTGTTGCATGATGTCTTGGAAGCGGTTTCGTGCCATAGTTCCAATTATCTGTGGGTTTCCCAGGTGTGCCCACCAGCAGTCATTTAGAGATGGAACCCTGTTAATCCCCCGCAAGATGACAATTGCAATAAATGCCATTAGTTCAGGGAGGTCCATGAACCAATGAACATGCTCCATGCACCACTCAGCAGGCCATTTGTAAATATGTGTACAAATGGTTGGTTTTTTTGTACTGTTTTTATCAATAAATCTCAGCAACAAAGGACATACACCCATGTGTGTTGATTTCTCCCTAAGATGGCAAACTGAAACACTCCAAGTTGGTGACTTTTGGAGATTTATTTCCCTGGATGATTGAGAATGCATCAAGATGAAACACAAAAGGAAGTGCACAGCTTTTAGCAGCTCCCCCACGCCCTCAATCACACACCCCCACTCCCCTCCCTCCAGAATTCCCAGATAACGACCCAATTTACATATGAATGACTAGCCAATTTAGCTTCCACTTGGCTGAAGCTAAAGCCTAGCTAAAAGCCATTTGGCTGCTCTCCGGGTTTTAAAGGTAGAAAACGCCAAATGGCGATCCGTGGGGGTTTAAGTGATAGTGCATCTGCAGGTAAATGAATATCAAATCTCTAAGACAGACTGAAATCTGTATATTTATCATCCTTATGATAAAACCCATGTCAGCCATTGGTTTATGGACTTTGTATTTTGAAGCCTCAACATTTGCATTATTGCTGTTGCTATGTTGGGACCATATTAGGATGAGGGATCAGAATCTGGAGTCATGCACACTATTATTTCATTTAGTGTGTATCCATAAGATTCGTACAGCAGATCCAAGTTGTGCCTTGAAAACAGGAAAGTCGTCTGCATAGAGGAGAACTGTAATAGCAGGCTTGTACAAAGTGAGGCTTTGTGCTCACATTTGCTGCAAACACTCATTTTACCCTGTTTTGATGCAGATTTCACTTGAAATCAGGCAAGAACTGGACTTATTTTTTACAATGTGTTCTTGTGAATTGATTGTGTATAGCATTTGTTTGATTGATTTGACTTTCTGCAAGACAACAGTCGTCCACTGGCCAAAACAATTTTCCAAATACCTCCACGTGATCTAGCCTGGATTTAGAAAAGAATAGCAAAAAAAATCTGCACCTCCTGCTTCAGATGCAATTTGTGTTTGTGTGTTCAGAGGCAGCGGCGAGAGGGGAGACCTCGGGTCATCCAGCTGGAGAGCCTGACCAGGAGGAGTCGAACATTAACTCAGCTCTTCCAGGGCACCCTGCAGACTCGGCTGTTGGCATCGACGAGGGATGACGTGAACGCCAAACTGGAGTCCATCACAGGTCAACTGCAGGTATGCGAGTCAGACCTTCTGAGGAGGGTTTCACTTTTCTCTCTTCTTTATAATTGACTCTTTTCTCTCTCTTTCAGCTCCTTGTCTCAGAGTGGGAGGGATTTGAAGCACAAAGGGAGGAACTTGTCATTTGTTTGGCTGATATGGATGTCCACCTGAGTGAGGTTGACCAGCTGACAGGAAACACCAGTGAAAAACTGAAACAACTGCAGGTGTGGGCTTGTTTTGATATGACATATATTTGATATGAAACATACGTCAGAGACATTGTCCTAAACTGGACTAACAAAGGACCATGAGTACAACATGAAAAGTACATTACAGAGCGTAAGGCTGAAGTTCATTGATCATTTTAATCATAAACTTGTTGTTGAAATGTTTTTACTGAACATGCAAACATCTGCTGATGAAAATGTGTTGATTTATTGGTCTGTTATGAAGCTATTGCTATTTCTAATGTGTTTTATCACTTTCTGATGTTTTATTAATTAAACAATACATGTATTATTTGTTGTGTTATCTGTAGCTATAGTATTTATATATATTTATTTATAGTATAGCAAATATATTTAATTATTACTGTTTAAAACACTAATATATGACATGTATTAGTAGTGATGTTGTGCTGAGGGTTAAAATGCCTTTTTGTCTTTTGGTAACTACAAAATGACAATAAACCATTAATATATGTCTATGCTGTGCTCGTATTTATTTTACCCTACTCAAATTCAATTTATGATGCATTTTATTTTGAAAGATTTAAAATGGTTTTTTAAAGAACCACTCAAAAAAGGTTCTTTAAAATGGTTCTTTTAAAGAACCATTTTTAAAAAGGTTCTTTGAAAAACCATTAAAGGTGCCCCAAAGAACCATTTCTTGATGGTTCTTTGGGGCACCTTTAAAGGTTCTTCAATGAACCACTGAAAGAAATGGTTCTTCAAAGAACCATTGTTTGAAAGGTTCTTTGTGGCACCAAAAAGGGTTCTTCTATGGCATCAGTCTAAAGAACCACTTTTGGTTCCAGTTGGCACCTTTATTTTTCTGAGTGTGAGATAGGATGGTTCTCATTTTAGAGCTGTTGCACAAATGTAAAAAATCTGTCCTACATATTTGTTTAATATGGACACTGAAGGACATATGCTTGTCAAAAAAGACTCCCTCACAGTGCTACTGGAGGCCATCAGTCCCTGCACCAGCCCTCAGCTGCTTGCCTGCAGCTGGCCCTGAGGCTCCCTCCGTAGCCTCTTTCTATCAGTTCTCTTTCTGCATCTACCTCTTTTTCTAGAGGAAGACAGAGCTAGTCCATATTTGGAACCCTGTGCTTCATCTGTAAGAAAAAATATATAAGGAGAGATTCATCAGGGCATGAATCAAAAGCTATTTAGTTAAAACCAAAAACTGTCATTGAAGACAAAGCTTTAGCTGCATTAACATTTAGGAAGTTTTTATTACACTCAGCTATGCAATGACTTTGAATGCTTCTCCTCTTCTGTTTGTGTGTGACTAAATAGGACGAGATGAACCCACAGGCACACCTGTAAAACAAAAAAACGTCTGTGATATCTGACATGTTATCAGCTCTTCTTTTAATTGTATCATCAGACGGAGGGACCAAGCTTTTTTTCTTTTCTTTGGAGTAAGCTCCACTAGCATGTAGCTTGTCCCATGGCCTTATCAGATACTTTCACGCAGTCTAGAAAAGGGTTTGGCTCAGATTCAACAGTCTAAAGAGTAAGGCCAAGTTATATGCAACTTCCTGTACCAGCATGTTAGCATGAGTACATTCAGGCTGAGGGCCTTTAACAACAGTTTCTCTTCTCCTTACATGGTCCATACTTTTAAGGATATAAAATTTGCCTCCATGTTGGTCAATGAGAGTCTACAAAGTATTTTTAGAGTAATGTGCTCATGATTTGTGTGTTGCAACAATAAATTCCAAGGCACATGTAGACCTGCCCCACAACACAACCTCATTAACATCCATCACCCATCCAACCATTATCTGCTGTGTATCTGGTCTGGTCACAGTTCACCTTCCTGATCACCTCCTCCAGCTCCTTCGGGGAAACACCAAGGCATTCCCAAGCCAGCTGAGAGATATAATCTTCCCAGTATGTCCTGAGTATAGCCCTTCTCCCAGTAGTACGTGTTCAAAACACCCAGCAGGCTTCCTAGTCAGAGGCCTGAACCATCTTAGCTGGCTTCTTTCCATGTAGAGGAGTAGCGGCTCTACTACGAAGCTTTTCTGAATGATCGAGCTCCTCGTTTTATTCTTAAATGAAATAAAAGGCCAGCCTATCTGCTATTTCATTGGTGTTGGTCACTCCAAAACCTTCATTTTGTTTTTGAGCCATTCTGACATGGACTTGGTCTACCCAAGTGAGCTTAATCTTCAGGATATATTTCTGGTAGAGAGCAGAATGGATGGTTCAATTACAGCAAGTCGTCCTGAAGCAGCAAAGCAGCCCCAGACCATTACATTACAACCGCCATGTTTGAGATGACTGTGGATGAATTTTAGCCCACTCTTCAATGCAGAACCTTTTTTAATTCAGCCACATTGGAGGGTTTATGAGCATAAACAGCCTTTTTAAGGTCATGCCAAAGCATCTCAATCAAACTCAAGTCCAGACCATGTTTGACTGTTCCTATGATGTTCATTTTATGAAGTGTTGTGTTAGTTTTACTCCCAATGTAGTAGGACCTTTTCAAAAGAGTCCAGCTTTTGTCTCTTCACTCCACAGAATATTTTCCCAAAAGTGTGACAAATGTGCAACAAATTAAGAAATGAGGAAGTGGCAAATTTGTTTTCCACTCCACGTTATATTACATATATATATCTGACTTGGCCTATGGTATACATTTGATAGCTACTGTATATAGCATATAAAAAACACATTAACATGTTAACACATTTAATCATTCTGTGATTTTAATCATGCTTAGATGTAATTTACTGTAAAAGATTGGTTATTGGTGTGTTCCTTTGAAAGAATTTCTAAAAGAAACAATTATCTATAAAACATCAGAGACACAGCTCTCAGTTCAGATATAAAGACTTCTGTCTTTCTTCTGGTTTTCTTTAAAAACACTTGAAATGTTTTTGTCTCGTGCTATAGAGCTAAAAGGACTTGATCTTACTACATATTCAATGGGAATTGGCTTGGGTCTCTGTCATGGAAAAAAAGGGCAGTGCAGCAAGATGGGAACCTTCAATGCTCAGGCCAATCAACTGTCAAAGGCCCCTGGTGCTGTGGGAACATCTGCTTCCTCTATTCTAACATGACATGCTTCTTTATTTAGCAAGATGTAGCAGTGAAGGGCACATACATGGGTGTCTAGCTACTGCAGAACATGGGAATCAGTGTTCAGGCTGGTCTGTCTAGTGGAGTCCTCCCACAGCCAGTCTGCTGAGATTTTTTTCCAAATAGGCTCATCACTCCTCTGTGTTGTGTCTCCTTGTCATAAAATTATGAATGCCAAGCTAGCCAGAATACATACTTTATTAGGCAGAGAAAATACTGTCCAGAAGAAGAAAAACACCAAAAATAAATTTCTGTCATACATCGATTCCTCTCACACGTCATAGGAAGGTCACTAATACAACAAAGAGAAACAAATATTTCCAATCTGACCACCAAGAATAGGCTAGATGGTTGCTGTAGCACGGTCAAAAAGCGTGGCGCAGCTCGAGTGTTGTTAAAGCAGAGCATGATGGTGCTTTCGGTGAGCACATCTGAGGCAGCTTCCTTACTCTCCACACTATGAAAACACATACAAGAGAGGCAGGTGGCACTGTAGTGGGGAGGCAAATCAGCAAACATGAGGCATCAAGAGTGAATAACATCAGCCAAAAAATGGTGGCAAATACACAAAGAAGATCAGTTGCCTAAATGAAGATAAGCTTGAAGAGGTGCCTTGGCACAAGTGCAGCCTTAGCCGAGTGGTTAAAATCTCCTGAAAGAGTCAGAAAGGGAAGGCAGCGGGGGTCGGCTTTTGGCAGCTTGTTCTGACCGGAGCTCGCTGTACCAGTTTGGGGATGATGGGACCTGTTCCACTTTTTTCCCACGTGGAGCTGCTGTTATAAGATGGCAGAAAACCCTGCTGTGCTTATAATACACACATCCAGCCCCTTCAGACTTTCAACATGACACAATCAGACTAGTACATAAACATGCAGACTTATACAAAGGCAGAACTTTACAAAGTCATGCAGATGGAATGTTTTGATATTTCTGACTCTTGATATATTTAACCGGCTGGCCTTAAGTCTATTTTTATATGAGGGGATTTATAGGGAACTACCATAACTCAGTCTAGGCCATCGTGATGGGCTGGAAAGTGTGCTCTTGGAAAACATAACCAAATCAGTCTCTTCATGAGGGAAAAAAAAGAATGAAGGGACTTTACAAAGCTAAATATATCTACTTAAGAAATGTTTCCTTGGATCTCTTGAAATTCTCTATGAGAACCGGTCCGTGTCTTTTAAGGAGGTAGCCTGATCCACACTTAATTACACTAGAATCCTAAGCTTCTCAACATTTTCTTTTAACACTCAGGAAATAGCTTGAAGACTCTCTTTGTTTTATATGAGGCGTGTCGTGTCTTAAATGTAGTTTGGGAAATGTGCTTAATACAGCTTCATACAGCATACTGATGACAGCGAGAAGTCTGACACCGCTCTGTCTGATAAATATAAGGCAGGAAATGTTGATTTACAAAATCCAGCCTGGCTTGGTCCAAAGGTGAGAAAAAGAAGCCTTCCAGCACCAATTAAAGCCTCACTAATGAACATGTTAAGGCAATATGTTAAATCCACTGATTCCAGGGGTACGAGGTAAGATAGGAGTGGACGTTTGTTAGCTTGACGCTCTTCTTACACACAGGACCATCTGAAAGAATAAAGCTATATCATCCAATAGAGTTTAAGGAGTGCAGATAAAGATTAAAAATAAGTGGAAATAAATGTGCACTTTGCTGAATACATGCGTAACTATTGGAAACTGTTAGTTAAAAATAATGAGCAAACAGATGGGTACAAGTTAGGGATAGATGGAGGAAAACTATGTAGCTGCAGCTGTGGAATAACAGGTTAAAAATGGCTAAAGAGTGGAAATAAAGCATTTATGTAATTATTACAGTTGAGGATAAATGTGACATAATATGCAAAATTCCCACATTTTCATTTTTTACTTTTGTTTCCTAAAATTTGAAAATTTTGAGATTAACATGAAATAATCAGTTTGTATTTCTCAGTTTTCTATGACTATATCTCTTGAACATGTCAAACTCTTTGTGTCTTTTGAATGACTATGGTTCAGTAACCATTCAATTTAGGTAGATACACGGAAATTATTATATCACTGAGGGAGCAGGGGTTTTCCCCTCGTAGGTGAAAGTTTTGCTGGAGGAGGATTTGGGGAAAAATATTATGCTGTTTAATTGCTGTTTATGCATCAGAAACTGTTCGGTATACTATGTTTTTTGCATTTGCAGACAGTTAAGATAACAAACAATGGAAATACTGTTTTTGTGCACAACTGTGATTATTTGTTAGCAAAACTGATAAAATAAATTGATAATACCTGAAACAGATTCATAGCAATTCAAAGCCAATAGCTTTAAGTTATACATAACCAGGTAAAGTTACTGATATTAAATCAAATATTTAGGTAAAGAATTGAACTAAAAAAAACAACAACTTTAAAATAAACATTAACTTTATAAACTGAAACTTATGTATAAAGAGCTAAAACTTGGAGTGGTTGAAAAACACAATCATTATTTTGCCAAATTTATTGGAAAATGAAAGAATGGTTTGATGTTTCTAGCTAAACGTCACAGATGGTGTAAGCGGTGGACGCCTGTCTAAGTGGATCAGTCTTAATAGCTTTTCAAATAAATGGTCAACACACATAGTTGATAAATACTAGAGTATGACTAATGTTTTGGATCAGTTGCTAAAGTATTTGCTAGAAGAAAGTTAGGTTGAATGAGCAATCTGGTTTCATCTATAAAAAGCTTTAAAAAACTTTAATATGCTTATATTCGTTTTTGTCAGCCTTTATATTACGTACAACTTTTATTTTGTACATTTAGTGTTCGTATGGTCTTCAGAAATTAGCTGTAATATGTTAAATAGTGAGTTTTAATGGTGCTGATAGGCTAATGTTGTTGCTAAACATTTCGAAATATAAAATTATTCCTTTAAGAATATCTTAAGTGAAGTTGTTTAACTTCACAATTAACTTGTTTTTCATTCACTCTATGACTCAAAGTATTTTTACAGTTAAATCACAAAATATTCCACAAAAAATCACTTTAAGGATTATTATGGTTTTCCCTTTTAGTGCATTGGCGTATTTGAACAGCTCAGCAGACAAATTGGTTTGAATATATAGTCTAATCACAAAGAATGATTAAACTTACAAGACTGGATTTTCCTCTGTTTACTAGACTAGTTTTATATAAGAGATAATCATGGTGAATGTCTTAATTCTACCAACACAAAGATGTAAACTCAAGCACGACTGATTCGAATGCTCATCCATGTTCTGGCAGTGAGAGACACGGTGACCCCACAGCCCAGACATGAACAGCATCGTGCCGCATTGCTGCAACCGAATAGGCTTTAGGAGGACGTGGTCCCTGCTGCGGAGTCGATCTCACAGGTTCTCGTTGGTGTCGTGTTGGCACTGGCTGTCGGTCAAGGGGTTCAGGAAGGGCAGATCCTCACCGCAGCCCTGCAGCTTCAGGACCCGACTGCTCAGATCCAAACAGCACTATGAGAGGAGTCACATGGGGAGACATAATTAGTACGCTAAATATTTAACCACAGGTGGCCAATCTTGTTTCACAACACACATGAAAAGTTGGATAGTTTATTGCACTTAATACCTCCAGATATATTTCAATTTAATAATCTAAGATGGAAAATTGTGTGTATTCTTAAATTCTGCTAGAGTAGTTTTGCATGATTCATATCCAAAATAATCAGCTTCTGAAAAAAGCAGCTGTAGGTCCCTTCCCTCTCCCTATACGCCAGTTTTCTTCTGATCAGAAGCAAAGTCGGTGTTGTGGCTTCTGAACTCAAAGCCAGAGCTGTGAGTCTTAGAAACAAGTTTGGAACCCCATGGCAACCACTGGTCACTATGGAAACAATGCTTATTCCCCAACCAGTTGACAAGTCGTTGCTGGAGGTTGCCAGCAGTTGCTAGGTGAAACTGGTCACAAAGAGGTACAGAGTGCTGCATAAAAAGAAATCTCATTAATTGCTTTGGTTCCTAACAGAATGCTGCAGCCTTTAGGTCACATGGAAGATACAGGCTTGTCTGCAACTACTTGCCATCTCTAAAGTAAAAGTTGCACCTTTTTAAATGTCTTGGTTGCAGCAGCAGTAATCATAAGGTCTTCGACACAGCACTGTTTTTGCAACCACTCGCCAACTGGTCAGGGAATATACTTTTTTTTCTAGTGACCAAGGCACAAAAAGGCAAAGTGGCATCATGTGACACCCCTTCGATGAGAATGTATTGGCTATTACTGGGTTCAACAAATGAAATTCAGCTGAAAGTAAACCAGGAAGCTGCATTTTGGGCACAGATTTACTCCATCTTTGATATGACTTAAGTCAAAAATAGACCTGGAGGGCAACCTGTGGAACGTTTCTGAAACAGGCCCCCGTATTTTCGGCATGATTAGCTCCATTGAGTGGGTGGAGACAAATGTCAGGGGTGATTTGTGACATAAAGATAGCAGCAAGCGTGAAAGGAAAGGTTAACAAGCTGGTAGTGAGATCTGCATTAATCCAGTATCGAACTTTATACGGTGTAATGGGAATTATACCATAAATATCCATTCATTTTGTTGTGTTTTTATTGAGTAATTTGCTTCATTTTTCTGATTCTTCTGTTGTTGGTTGACCATAAAGCCTCCCTATCATTGAACTTGATTATGTCATACAAGTTGAAAAATGAATGATAATGAATTGAAATTTAAAGTGCAGTCTAACACTTTCTCTATGAAAACAAAAAGACTTGGAACATTGATTTATGAAAGCAGGGATGTTTTATTCTTCGTCCTTCTGTTAAGCAGCTTTTATATTACATTTGTGCTGGTGCAGGTCATTAATCACAATTACTAACACTGCTTATGAATATTTGCAGGGAAAGCTAAACACCGGAATGAGCTCGGAGCTAAAATGTTCATCTTACCTCACACAGTCCTTCAGGGCTGATCTACAAAATAGGAGCTCATGTTCTTTTCACACCCTGAAGTCTCACTTTAATTAGATCTTCCAGGAGATAACTAGTTGCCTGATTATGTAAAGCTGAAATAAACGAAGGACTGCTCTCAAACTGCCAGCTTGTCTTGTGATTGGATTTAGATGTCATATTTCAAATGTGAATATTAAACATTTCACATCACAGAATGTCCAGAATCTCCTCATGTGGGATTTATCTGCACAGCGGGCGCCCGATTAAATGCTGTGCTATAAAAACAACACGACCCTTATGCAATAAGAACCGGCATATTTCCCCCTTACATGTTCAGTTCTATGAGAATATTTCTTCTTCTCCTCTTTTTGGTTATTTAAAGCTTTGTGACCATTACAGCTTAGCTGAGTCTGTAAAAGGCCACGCACACATCAAAAGATGCGATAAGGCTCACAAAATATGAGAAAATGAAATGAGGATTTTACTTTAAGTTCCAAAAGAGTCTGCAGACCCAGGCACAGCTCGAACGCCTCGTCCTCTGAAAGGGAGGAAAAGGAGGAGAGAGATAAGGGCAGAGGGAAGAGAAATACATAAACTGCATTTCAGTGCATTTTGTAAGCTGCTTCCATTTCTTAACACCTCATCTGAAAATGCATTCATTAGCCTGAATCCAGGTTAAGTCATCAGCATGTTCCATATTCATCTGTGTTAATGAGCGCTGTTAAGCATATGTACTTGTGTGGGTGGTGGCAACGTGAGAATTTAATGCACACGAAGGACCCTGGATGCAGGTATAAGGGATTTAGAGTCGGTGGAGAAAGTCCACAAAAAATACAATAATAACAGCAAGCGGTCTTTTTTTTGTCTGTGTGAGGACTGAATGTTTTCACAGCAAGGGAAAGGTAAGTAAAGTAAGAGCAATTGCATGACTTAAGGGCTCTAGATTAACATTTACAAAACAGATTCTAGCTCCTTGCAGGGACTCAGATGAGAAGACTAATAGCTGCATGCTGGAAGCAGCGTTTTTAGTTTTAGATTTAGTGTAGCTCTGTCCAAAGGTAACAAAATCCACCTAAAACCACCCCTGAACCTTTTATAAAAAAAAAAAAAATGAAATAAAAGTAACTACTACTTAGTTACTACTTACTACTTAGCTGTAGGCTAAGCTTGTAACAGGGTTTATTTAAGGTAATCTTAGACCCCAGTCACAGGAAGCGACAGGTGTTTGCAGGCAAGTTTTCCACTCAAACTACTTTGCAACAACGGCAAAGTTAGGAACAAGGTTAGGATTCATGTCAGTCTGTATGTTATCTACAAAGCTACACCAAGGAAACTGTTGACGCTGTTTTGAGAAGCTAATGCATTTACATAAGTGCTGCAGGAAATAACAAATTCGGTCTACCACTCATTTACACATTTGTCCTGACAAACTCAACCCACCATTGGAGTGGGGCTGCCACTCTCACTATGGTTTTCTTCAGATCATCAGGTAAGTAATCCAATAGCGGGCGCCATATATCCAAAAAAATATCATCGTTGCCACTTAATTTACAACCGATTATTTATAAAAGGTGTTAGATAACTCAGTATAGGATTACTTTCAGTGTATTTATTCATATCACGCCATGTGTTTAAGTAAGTATCAATCATTACTTTGTTATGTTTTTTAATATATTTACTCACTAGTTCGCTTAGGAGATTAAATGGCGAACATGTCCAGGCTTCAAGGGGATTCTCTGTCTCTTTTAGATATGCGTGGATCCATTCATGTATAACTCTACTTTGACATGACCAGTTATACAGCAAAATGTTAGGAAAGGCAAGACCCCCTTTATCTTTGGGCAGCTGTAACGTTTTCATACATAATCTGGGTTTCTTACCCCTCCAAATGAACTTTGACAGATCTTTTCAATTTCTTTTACAATTTTTTTGGTAAGAGTTATTGGGAGCATTTGTAAGGGATATGAAAGCCGTGGCAACACGGCATTTCTATTCCTTAAAAACCATCGTGCCAAAAGTTTAATAGATTTTGGTGAAATTTGCTCCACACTTACCTCCACCCACACACGTGAGACCTTCAGTTCTCATTTATTGGCATCAAGAGTTCATACACAGCTAATGTTATCCAGTTTAAGTCAGTGGTGAACTTTAAAAATCTTGAAATGGTATTCATGATTTCACTGTGATATTTTTACCTTTAATGTAAGCTGAACACTGGACTCTCTGTGTTCCCAGCTGCAGCTGCAGCTCCGTCACCGAGCTGTTCACGTCGCATGGTGAACTGGCCTGTCTGGGCACCAGTCTAGCAGCACACACAGAGACACGCACACACACGACGACAATGAAGAATATCTTCATCAGTCCAAAAACAGCCTTTGTGGGTGTATCATGTCAGTACACCTACCTACAGCAGCTTCACCTCACAAAAACAAAGTGCATCTGATTTTTATTAAAATGTCAATCAAAGGTTGGTGCTGCTGGGATTTTATTAACTAGGATCATAAAAAGCAACAGAGGAGCAGATTTTCACATTCACGTACTCGCAGACAAACACTTGTTTACGATTTGGAAAATGAAGTTTGCCGAATTAACGATCAAACGTTTTTTTTCCTGTGTAGCAGTGGAAGTACTGAAAACTATCACTGAAAAAAAATCTTCAAATCGAGAGGATTCAGAGGGAGGTTCTGTAGCCTCTGCACTCCTTCAGTCTGTTGTACAATATCACATTTTAGCAACAATACTTTTGACACAAATATAATTCCAATACATAAAATCAAGAGAAGCACCAACAGTTGCGTTTAAGAGTGAATGTAAGAGGATTTCCACATGTGTAATGCAAAGACAAGTCAGAGGATTGGGACTAAAATATGTAGCCTTAAGAAAACCGCTCATCAGTGAGGCTAATCAGAAAAAAAAGGCTTCAGATTCTTAGGGAACATAACTTTTACCCTGTTCCAGAGTGATTGGCTCATCAGGGAAAGAAGAGAAGTCGATGACATGATGCTCCCAGCATGCCTGGTGCTTAATGAACAAGCCTGTGGGAGCAGTGTTATGATCTGAGGTTGCTTCAGTTGATCAGGTTTAGGTTCAGCGATCTAACTACCTGAATAAATGTATGACCATGTTCTTCCATCAACTTTTTTTCTTCCCTTATTCCTATAACAATGCAAGAATTCACTTGGCTCCAATTATGAATGAGTAGTTCAGGGAGCAAGGATTGAGTCTGGACCATAACCTCACTGAGTCTTTGGGATGTGATGGAGAAGTCTTTGCATTGAGGTCCAACTCTCCCATTATTAATGCAAGAGCTTGGTTAAAAAAAAAATTAATTAAACTCTGACAGAAATAAATGTTGCGACATTGAAAAGGCCCGTTAAAGCAATGCCATGGAGAATTACGCCGTCGTTAAAGCTAAAGATGGCCCAACAAAAGAATCTGAGTATGTGCTTTTTGTTTTTTTAAACTGTCTCTCAGCGCTAACCACATTCTACACAGGCATGCGGGTATTAACCTGAACTTTATCCACATTTGGCAAACTCATGGTGTAAACGGCTGCACAATATTTGTAGGGATAAAATGTAACTTTGTCATAGAACTGACTCCTTACTTTAAAATGGAAATGATTTTCTTTTTCTTAAGGAAAATTACGAAATAGCCACCAGAAAAAAAAGATCTTTATTATATATTTGAAAGTTTAAAGACGACATTAAGATCACATCTTTAACAATCTGGAGAAACTTAAGAGCTTTATGTTGTCATTCAGATTTCTCTTTAAAGCTCATTTATTTAAATCTACTTCTTCTGTGAAGTGTCCTTTCTTCTATCCTTGGTTACTTTTTTAATCACTTCAGTATTTGTACTGAGCTGATGTGTTTCTCAGAATAAATTAAGATGCTAATATTAGGTGCATGTGCAGTGAGTGTTTAGAGTGTTTCTTACCCCAGCCTCTGACAGCAGGAGGTGGAGATGTGGTTGTGTTGGCTGCCGGTGTTGATGGATGCCTTGACTTCAGTCTCGCAGCACTGTGGGGAGACAGAGGGGTGATTTTTGGTGTCACAGTGTTATTTTTTACTGCTTCATTTTGGGACCAGTGCATGCAAGGAAACCAGCCAGCATGAACAGCACATTAGCACATTAACTATGGAGAGCGTATAAAGAACGCTGATCTCTCCTGTTTTGAATGAATCTTTTTGGCTGCCATATGCTCACGACTGCCAAACTGAAAAAGTACTTTCAACTCTCAATCAGGTTGGGTTGTGCAAACAAAACAAATATTCCAGTAGTGGAGTATTTCTAACTCCACTGTTGTTTTTTGCTATTTTGTCTGCTTAGCTTGCTCTGTACTGACTCTCCGTTGCTGCAGGTGTTTAGCTTTTTCATACAGTTAAAAATAAACCACCCAGATTATTCTTCATTACCTCCATTACAGGTCTTGAGGTGTTAACCATTAGCTCTATATTAGACTCAAATTGCTGACAAAAGATCTCAGTTCCTCAGTTTGGACAATGATTTTTTTAGAAACATGCATGGAGTGCAGATTTAACACATTGGCCAAGCAACTCTCTGTGTGGAGAGCAAAGTATTTGATGTGGGGGAAAATATACAGTTCACAAACTAATATCCTTCAAGTTAGAACAACAATATGAAAATTAAAAATTATTATTCATTTTAATATCATGTTCTCAGAATTCCAAAAAAACAAGTCATGGCCCCCAGTTTTTTTTCCTAGGGGCCTTAATTTTTATTTTTTTTTTCCAGTACATATGCCACTTTGAAAGCACATGGACCCACCAAAGTCAGAAGGACAATTTCCCAATTTGGGAAATAGGATCATTTGATTAGAATTTGAACCTAACTGCTCCAGCTGTTGCGCCAATTCTTTAAGATGGTTAAAAAATATAGTGTTGTTCTATTGTTTGAGTTACTCTATATGGACAAAAGTACTGGGTCTCCTATACATTGCACCTGCATGCGCTGCCTTACAATGGAAACCTATGTCAAGACGCTGCCAGCACAATTCCTTATGCTGATATTAATGCCACAGAAAGTTTGCAGTTACTGAGTAGGCAGAATGCGGGTGGCTTTTATACACTGTGTGCACCTCAACACTGTGAAACCCCTCACTGTACATGATCTACTGTTTAATTACTGAGGTGCTACTTTGCAACAATACCATTTAAAGTTGATGGTGGAATATCCAGGAGGGAAGAAATTTCACAGACTTACTTTTTGCAATGGTGTAATAAGCCAGCAGTTAAAAAGGCTACTGTAGCTTAACAGTAGCTAGCTTAGCAGCTTGGGTCAGCTAACACATCTGATAAATGCATAAATGTTTATACATGCAAGAATAAAATAAGAAAAATATCATGTTATTATGTGCCCAACAAAAATGCAAATGAGTGAATTCCCAATGTATCAATATAGTCTTTTAATCATCAAACTTTTGTCCTGAAAGTACATGTTACATGCTAATGTGAGGTTTGCCCTAATTAACATTGACAGCCTGTTTTATCTCATATTTTCTCAGCTGCTTGTAGTCCACTTTAAGCGCTTTTTTGTATTTTCTTGTAGTATTTATGCTAACCTAACTCACCTGGCGATAGATTTATATTATTACATAGATTTATATGAACAAAGTTGCATCCTATACCCACCAAAAAGGGCATTTAAGTACATTTCCTTATCTGATTTTAAATCCAGAGTTTTACAGTAGCAATGCAAGCAGGCGTCTTTTGGCCCAATTTCCACTGACATTTGTACTTTTCTTTATCTCACGGGTGCCCTGCTGCCTGCAGGGCGCCTCATGTCACAAAGACATGTTTCATCTTTTGCCAGCAGATTGTAATGGTTTATTAGAACTGCAGTCTGCAAAGGCCTCTTCCCATTCAGCATCCTCTGAGGTGATTTCATGCAACATGTCCATGTTTATGGAAAGAAAGAAAAGTACTGGATTAATGAGGTACATACAGAACATATGGCAGAAGCAATGTGCTGGCACCACCCCCATAAGTGAGCATCAGGCTCTTTTTAGGTATTTTCCACCATAAGATGCAGATATATATCAAAGATTCTCGGTGTATTTATAAACAGATTTACTTTCAGATCAAGTAAAGCTTTAGTAGCAGAATCTTTGGGCAATTTCCAGTCATCAACAATCTGAAATATAGTCATCTGTTTCATCTCTCTTACAAATCTAGGACAGTCAGCTTGAGAAAATAAGGCATTTAAAAACACTCGAATGGTTAGTTTCTATAATTTGCTGATGTTTTAAATAAAAGTACAACTAAAAATACTCAGTACAAGTTCACAGGAACACAACATCCTGCATTTTTTAAATTGTATCTTGTAAATAAGGAGTCAGTATTTTAATGTCATGAAAAGAGAGTCTTTCTGTTTTAGATATTGGACATATTTTCAAACATCCAGTGTTCTCTTGTCCTTCTCTCCTCGTTATCTCCTTTATAAGTCAATACTTTATCTACTTGACCCGAGGATATTCCCCCATTTGGAAGTAAACACGTTGATTTTCCATTTACCTTGTTTTGATCCCTCTCAGTCTATGCAGACCGAGCTGACTGAGCAAGGCTTCTTTGTCCTCACTGGCTTATCAGCAGACCCACAAACCTGCTCTTTTGTCTCAGGCCGGTAGTGCAATAATCCCTCCCCATCCCTGAGGTTTAAAAATAGCAGCCAAACAAGTAACTAAAGAACACTTTGCATTTAATAAGTTGATGATAAAACCCAGCAAACGCACACCGAGTAATGGGTGAAAACGCTGAATCCACTGAAAAAGTGGACTTAGAGAAACTGTGTGATATTCTCCCACAGGGATGAGAAGCTGTTTGATCTCTGTATTGATTTCTTTCAAAGGATAAAATACAGTTATGTCCTTGGTGTTATGCATGGCCACAATTCTCCAAAATTCAAATTCAAAAGGGCAAAATATTATAGTATCAAGCCAACGGTTATAGACAAAGTATGAAATATTCTGCCGCATGTGTTACTACAATTAAACTAGAAGGAACAATAAATCCCGTAGTGTGTTACTGTGCCTTTCAGTTGTTTCCAGTCTATGATGGCTATGGCACTCAAGCTAGAAGACGCTGTAAAAGTTTTGAGAAGCCGCTCTTTCTTTATGTTTTGCTTCTAAACGAGCCGGACTTTCTTGTAATTTCTTTAAGTGGTCTTGAGCAACAGTTCTTCAGGCTTTCTCAGGGTCTTTCACTAATTTTCAGTCCAGTCCTTGTACCTGGCCAGATTAATTTTACTTGGTCTAAAAAATAATTTTAAAAAATGCACCTAACTCAAGAGATAAACCACTGTTGTGTATACAGAAAACAAAAAACTTAGGAAAAAAATCTATTTTAAGTTTTGATCATTTTTCCACGTGACAAAGGATCCTAAACACACTGCCAATGCAGTAAAAACAAACATGGATAGAAAAAAACACAATGGAACAAAGTCATGGATTAGCCTCAATCAGAGCTTCGTCCTTGGTATTATTGAAGCAGTGTGGGATTGTCTGAAGTCATAGCCTGGAGAACTGTATAACTGAAGACTACTTAAAAAATGAGAGTAAAGCTGCCTGAAAGAGTTCAGGCTGAAGAATAAAGGTGGTTTAACCAAAATATTGACTTTCAAACTCATTATAATGGCACTAACTCTGCGTTTGTCTTGTATTTTATGTTTCCATTTTTGTTTGCACATTTCAAAAAAATTGCTGCACGCATTTCCAATTTTTCTGGCAAAATACAAAGAAATGAGGGACGGCTCAAGACTAGTGTTAACTGCACAGTATACAGACTCATATGTATCCAGTGACCTGACACTGTAGTTCCAATGCCTGATCTTAAAAAGTAATTTATTATTATTATTTTAAAAGGTATTAAAAATAATAGAAATGAAGTGTGATAATGTGTAGGACTTAACGTGGGTGAGTGAGGGAGGTATAGGGGTAAATACTGGTTTCAGCAAATATTCTTTGACTGTTGCTCGTGTGTCTCAAATACTGTAGCTTTGTAGTGATCATGAATCTTCAAAGAGGACTGATGTCTTGGTAATTTGGGGCTTTTAATGATTTCTTTGAACTCTTCCATATCCAGGGTGAAATCATTGTACAGCATACATCTTTAATGGCTTCAAAAAAGTAGAGTTACTAGCACAACTTTGAATTTATATTAGACTTTCTCTCATTCACACAGGGACAAAAGTATACAAATATATACATTTACTTGCTTAAATCTCTTAATAAGTGGTGGTGAAGGTTCTGCAGTGTCTTTTAACTTGACAAGGCCAATGTCTGTTAACTTCTTACTGATTACAATTGACTACAGCTGATAGTTTCTCTTTGCCAGCATAAGAAGTATTTGTTTGACAGCACTCATTGGATTGACCAATACTCAGTACAATGGGAAACTCCAAGGAACTCAGTGAAGATCTAAGAAGGAGAGTTGTAGATTTACATGAGCTAAGATGGTCTCAGGAAACCATTTGTAAACAACTGTAGATTCCAAATGTACAGTACAAGTCATTCATGTCTTTCTTGCTTGTCAATCAAGAAAGAAGTCCCTGCTCCAAAATCAACACATTCAAGCTTTACTGAAATTTGCTGCAGCCCATTTGGACAAGCAAAATACCTTCTAGAGAAAAGTCTTATTGTTAGAGTAATGGTGAGGCTTTCAAACCTAAAAACAGAAGAACAACTATCGTGCATGGTAGTGGTAGCATCATACTTGACATCTCTCGTTCTAGTCTCTTTCAGTACTTTTGGATCAACTGTAAGTTTTTCAGGGAATTATTAAGACATGTCGATATACAGTTTTCAAGCTTGGAAGTAAATAAGATGTTAGGATTTATAGGGCCGAGTGCAGCAAACTCAGTTTTATCTGAATTCAGAAACAGGAAATTAGACGCCATCCAGCCCTTTATGTCTTTAAGACATTCCTGGAGTTTAACTAATCAGTGTGTGTCATCAGGCTCGATGGATAGGTAAAGCTGGGTATCATCTGCATAGCAATGAAAATGTATGCTGTGCCTTCTAATAATCAAGGGTGTAGATTTTGGCAAAGATGGAAGGGACATGTCCCCACCAATATCCAGCGGTTATTGAATTGTCCCCACCAATAATTTGATCTCTCCGAGTAAAGAAAAACAAAACCGATAGAAATAAAATAAAAAAAAGACGATATGTCAACGTCTCATTCACCCAGCGGTGCAGAACGTTCTCTACCGGAGTCCTACCTCATGTGACAAATATGGCCAATGTGATTGGCTGTGCCTTTCAGGGAGCTCTGTTTAGTTTTAGCAGCGGCAAGCCTGCACTGCAGGGACCTGCAAGGAGGAGAGCAGGATGGCAGCACAAAGGAAGAACCTGGATATAAGGAAGTATTTTTCAAAGAAACCTGTAAGTCACTTAAAGTCAAGTTCACTCATAAAATGTGTCCGTCATAAAACCGTTACATGCTATGCTAGGCTTTGGCCCACATCAGTCTAAAATTGTATGTAACCATGAATAACGTGTTTTGTAAACTAACTGCACAACAGGCAGCAGTATTAGTTGTCTCAGTCTCAGAGTAGGATTTCTAATTTTGTTTGAAACTGTCAGAGAAAACGGCAGCCTCGAGCAAGCCAGGATATTAGTTTACAGAGGCTGTTAAAATTATATGTCTAACGTTAAAATGTTGGTGACACAATAATTTCATCCTAATGTGCTGACATATTCATAGGGTTAATTTTTGAGACAAAATATCACAAAGTAGTCATGATTTTGCAAATATTCCACCTTGTAGTGCAGTTTGCACAAATGGTTTTAAAAATGCACTCATGCTACAAACATTACTGATGAGTCCAGATCTGCACAAATTGACAGAAACACTGAAGCAGCTACACATTTTATTCTTATTGTCATGTATGTCCTATTTGTCAGGTGACAGAAGAACCAACACAAAGCTCAGAGAGTAATGGTGATACAAGATCACAGGTGAAATTGGATGATGACTTGGCGGGTCATTATTGTATTTGAAGCTATTTTTATTTTTGTATGATACCCGATTTATATGGAATATAAACTAAAGTCTAAAATACTTTTTTAATTGTAATTTAACATTATATAAAACTATTAATTGTAATTTTAAATGGTTTAAAAGCATGTAGAATAGCATATGTAAGCAAGTATATTTCTCCTTTTTTATCAAGAAGCAAAGACAAAAAGGAGGAAATAAAAGAAACGGGGCAGAGTTCGGTGGTTGAATCATCAGTCCCCACCAATGCCAAAACCAAATCTACGCCCTTGCTAATAATAATGTCCATGATGAGATGGTGCTAAATTCTGTCCACTGATTAGCACAGGCTTCTTGTCCAGTGAGTTAAAATCTAATAGTATATAGCTTATCCACTATGTTAATGTTGTAGGTAGTATCAACACAATGACCTCAGTTTTCCTCCTGAAAACACTGTAGACCCACCACTGAACCACTGAAAAATGAGAGTATAAATGAAACAGTGGCATAGGCTCTTTGATGACTCAACCTAGGACTACAAATTATGCTTTACAAGGGCCAGTGTTGGGTACAAGTGGAAAAACTAGCCCCCAGGTGGAGAGTTATCTGTTTCTTACCATGTTGGTTAAACACAAGTTTGGGTAACCTGCTGCTGAAGATTTTATACCATTTTTTGTCTTTCTCTCCATCATTTTATCCTCCACACTTTTAAGCCCCTGCGCACTTTTTCTTTTATATGCTGAATCTGTTTTGGGCGCATGCAGATGTGTTGACCAGGTTAGACTTATTTAATCACTGTGACTCAGTGGTGTCTGTGGGTCCTGCAGAGCTTTTGATATGTTGTAAAGAGAAAGTAAATGAAGGCTTTGAATGATGAGTCATGGGAGCAGAGTAGTGTGGTCTTTGTCTCCTCTTTTGTTTTCAGTTTGTTTCAGCAGAGCACCGAATGTGGGTGAGCGTAGATTGAGTACGCAAGGTTCAGTACCTTGCACTGAATGATGAGAGCAGTTAGGACAGGCGAGCTCTCCCCGCCCTCGGGCTTCTCAGCTGTCTGTCTGGCTCCGGCCTCGCTGCTGTCGTCCTCCTCATCCGACCGTAGGCTCCTTTCACTTTCCTCAAAAGACTCCCTCTCCTCTGTGGAGTCGTCAGCCGTGCTCTCGCTCCTCTCCTCGGTGTCAGCAGGTCCGTCCTTGGTGTCGGCCAGTGGGGAGCGAACCCTGGTGCTGAGGTCCCGGCCCTCACCTCTGAGTCGCGTGATGTTTCCCTCCAGCAGGCGACGCTGCACGATGCTGTGAGGTTGCTAGAAAGAAATGCAGAGGACAGATAGGTCTTATACAGGAGTTTTTCTCAGTACAGACCTTTTGAAAATTGCACATAGTGTGTAGTGTGCATATAAGGAGAAAGAAAAACACCCTGTAACTCTACAAATAAATTAGTCAGACCACTGTGTACTGAGCGTTAGTGCAAACAGCTAGTATATAATGTATGTAGTTTAAAATATATTTGTTAGGAAAAAATAGGCCTGCTTCCTGTTTAGGCAAAAAGAAAAGAACAAGATGAGCCAGAGATGTACAGCTGCTGATGTGTGAATTAGTATATATATGAGGTGTTGTTCAGATCAGAAACTGAAACACGACTTCTTCTGATGCCTCCAGAAAAGAGCCGAGAAAGAGATCACTTGTGCATATGAAACAGGCTGCTTTTTAATATTTTGCATTGCAAATGAGTAATTTATGCTCATGAAATGAATCACTTTTGCCCACTGATAGTTCATCCAAATATTTCACATGCATGTTTGCATACTGATGGTTCACACTCTGGAACCTTTGTTAAAACAGAGCTCAGATTTCATAGCCACAACTAGGGATGGGTATCATTTAGGTTTTATCCGATACCGGTGCCAAATCGGTACTTTTGAAACGGTGCCGGTGCTCAAACGGTGCTCAAACCGGTGCTTAAAGAATGGAGAACACAAAATTGGTCCAAAAACCTCTCATGTTCAGCTGTTTTTTGTAAAAATATAACAATGTTAGCCTTTTCTGCAGCTATGGGGCATATATGGTATCACTCTTGGCTGGAAGCAGTGCTTAAACAATGGAAAAAACACAAACTTTGTCCTAAACCTCTCATGTTTAACTGTTTTCCACTTTTTCTTTGGTCATTTTAGCCTTTTTAGCCAGGGTGAAGGGAGTATCTGCCATCAAACAAGAAGACAGCCGCATGTAGCTATGATGATGTTTGCTAGTTCACCTTACATGCATTAATGTAATAACGTGGTTAGCCTACTCAACGTAAATTAGCTACTCACGCAGAGAAGAACGGCTGCTGCTGCCACCATCATCCGTCATCATTTCTGCTACACTGGCAGGGCTAGGGGCCAGGACTCTCCTCTTCGTGTTTTTAGGGGATGTTGCATAACAGGCAACCCACCCGCAGTAGATGTGCTCGGTGTGAGGTCTCGCAGCAAGCTATCAAATACGGCGCATTTCTGGGCTTTTAAAAAAAACGCTATGCGTCGCCAGGTGTTTCATCGGATTCGAGGTGTTACCTCCTTTGACAGTATCACAGTATCAGCTTAAAGCACTTGTTGCAGGCTGCTGAGTTTGCATATTTTGCTATGAAGTACAGCCAGACTTTTGACCGCTTCGCCTTGGACATTTTTAATCTGTAGCTCTGCTCTAACAGAACGTACGTACCTGGCCCCGCCTACTATCCTCGGAAACGTAAAATGATTGGCTAGAATCTAAAGTGTATCACAGCTCAGGAAAAAAAAGCACCGAAATAAAGCACCGAAATCTGCGCTGCTTTTCGGTCTGGTTACTACCGTTTATGTCAGAACCGGTGCCATCATGGCACCGGACACCGGTACCCATCCCTAGCCACAACCCAAAAAATCCCACAACGTACATGAGAATGCAGCATGCAAAAACAGTTTCATTTCTGGTTTATCAGTGCATGTCAATATCAAAACGAAATGAAAGTTATACTGTTGATATCTGACTTGTTTTAACTTCCTTGAGAAGTGCACAAAGCTAATATCTACGTCATCTACAAGCATCACCGTTTACAGCTGACTGTCCTCATACTTCATAGTTACAATGCAGAGGGACACATGCTGAAAACAGCTATCTGTTTGAAAAAGAAACAGTCTTAAATCAAAGTGTCCTCACCTCTATCTTTAAGCTTTATATATATGAGTTATAAAATAATCCAACTCTCATGGTTTGGCCCACGTGGATATAACATGAAGGGGTTTTGTTCCCAGTAGATGAGTCACAGGAATAATTTTTAAGTCCGGTATTGTCAGACTTTACCTGTGGACTTTTATTGATCCACTATTTCTTTTGTTATGAATGTTGATTAAAAACAGCACCGCATTAAAAACAGTCATGGAAATGACTGCATGACCTCAAGAACACTTCCAGAAATCACTGTGCCATTAACAAAAAGGTTAACCCTCAGAGGCTTAAGAACTCAACCCTAACCCAAGTTTTAAAAAGGAAAAAAGACTTCATTTGGAAAGTGAAGTCTTTTTGAATCTGGAGCTGTTAAAATGATTGTTTTCTTTGTGTCTGAGAGAACAGTTTAATAAAAACAAAAATGACATATTCTGTTTACCTGGAGTTAGAGTTAGAGTTATGGTTAGGGTTGAGTTCTTAGATGTTTGAGAGTTAAAGGTTCAAGTTCAAGGTTCAAGGTTCTTTATTTGTCACATGCATAGTTATACAAGTATAACACACAGTGAAATGTAGCCTGACACGTTCCTCGACTTGTGCAAAAATTCTCCTCACATGGCAGAATAAAACTTTATCTTCAGTGAAAAAGTGAAACGCTGTCCCAACTAGCTGAGATGAAGGTCGTATTATTAAGACATGAAAGGCAATTCAAGGAGGATACTAATGCTTTCAAGTCATCACTGTCAGCGGACATAAAAGGCTTAATGCAAGAGGCTTTTATTTGATACACAAACCTAGTGGCCTTTTTTTTTCGTCTAATAAACACTCTTTTAAGTAATCTTAATAAAAGAAAATGTTCTGAAAAAGTTCCTCATGTTTGAAACTGCATTTTAAAACACAGCCTCCACAGATGGATATTGAAAAGCCTGATTTCTGTTGCTTTAGAAACACAACATGTGGCTGTTTTTTCTGGATCACATGAGGAGAAAATTCTATTTAAGCTGCCTGTTGCTCCATAATCACATTGTTCTTCCAGCAGTACAGAGCCTGGGTACAGACTTCCAGAAAGTACGCTTTTAAAAGAGCAGGCCACTTAACACCAGCAGAGTCACTGCATTAATAAAGCACAAATGAGTTGAAGGAACACTAAAATCAGCAGGATATTAAGAGATGTTCCTATAATGTTCTAATCACACTTAATGAAAAAACAACAGCAACAAAAAAACAAACCTCTGGCCAGGCTGTCATAGAATAATTTGTTAATAATTTGGGTTTCATAGAAATGTTGCTAATGAAATGATGAGGAATAAGAGGAAAATGCACAGACTTGTTGCTTTTACTGTATGTGGACTGTTTTTGCTGCTCGGCTAGGGAAAAAAAAACAAATAAGATAATATTATGTGACCAAAATAAAAAGAATGTTTGGCCTGCTAACATGCTATTAGCACCTAACAGCTGGGACTGTTAGGGATCCAGTCACTGGTATCGTAGGCATCCTGAAGCATTTGAAGTGGACATTTGGACCCGTGAAAAGTCATCAGATTGCCTCTGAAACAGACTGACTGGATAACTGTCTCGCCAACCAGCAGTGGCATCTGTCGAGCCGTAAAGTCGCAGTTTGAGCATTCTGGGTAAATGCCAAGCCTATAAAGCACATCGCCAGCTGTCTCCCTGCTGTTATCAAAAGCATTGTAATACTCTGTCAAACAACCTGGGACCTCTACAACCTGTCACACACACCATCTTGCATCTTGTATCTTGTACCTCATTCTTAATACGGTTAACAGACCTGCAGGCATTGAACCTCTATAGGAAGTGACGTTTGGCAACTTCAGTCACTCCTGCACAGGCGATTCATCTTGTGGGATGCGGTGTAATTTCTTAGCTCACATGTCCTGACAAATTAAGCAATTTTTTAAAAATCTAGAAGAAGGTTTGCAACAAATGCACATAAACACTGGTTATGCTCAAGGACAGAAAGGCCAGATTAGACTTTGCCAGAAAGCATTTAAAAGAGCCAGCGCAGCTCTGAAAAACATTCTTTGAAAACCTGAAACCAAGATTAACTTGTACCAGAATAATAGAGAGAGAAAAATGCGGAACGAGAGAAGCAGCTCATGATCTGAAGCCTACAACATTATCTGTCAAACGCGGTGGAGCCAACGTTATGACATCGCTGTCAGTGGAACCGACTCACGAGTGTTTATTAATGATGTGACTACCGATACTCTCGGCTCAGATTCAGCCAAATGCTGCAAAACTGCAAAAGCAACCCGAGAGTTTCTCACGACAAAGAAATGGGATATTCTTCAATGGCTAAGTCGGTCACCTGATCTCAGCCCAGCAGAGCAGCTTTTCAGCCACTGAAGACAAAACTGAAGGTAGAGACACTCACAAACAAGCAGCAGCTGAACGTGGCTGAAACAAAGGCCTGGCAGAGCATCTCAAGGGAGGAGACACGGCATTTGGTGACGTCCAGTCATTGAATCCAAGTATTTAAAAAAACAATCCTTATATTTAGAAAGCATATATGTTAGTTTGCCCAGTTATCTTGAAGTCTCTGAAGATAGGGACTGTATAAAAATGAAAAATGTATGTAATGCAAAACTTTGGCTAAATCCTGCAAATTAAAATTATTTGTTTGATTTAATGTCCTCTCTAGTGTTGCATAGAACAAAAATTACCAAAGAAAAAAAAACAATGTCGTTGCCAAAAACGTAACTTCAAAATAACGTGACTACAAGTGGCAGATTAGGTTAACACAGCACATTAACTTCTCAAGTTCTCCGCTGCTCTTTAACAAAAATCCTCAGATTTAGTCGGCAACATCTAAATGACTGCGAGGTCAACATTAACAACTTTGTGTTCTACCAGTGAGAATTTATATAATCAGCCTCCTTTCTCTTGTGATCAATCAACGGCACGATCTATAAAACTCATCAACGTGTACGTAAGTGATTCAATAACAGCCATCGAACAATGAGTCACTGACACATTTTCCTCTGTTGCAAGTCATGTGTAGTCCACCTCCCAGATCCTTGGCAAGGAAAAACCCTGATAAGATGATCATATGTGACCATCCAACGGCTGGGGCTGTCAGAGATTCACTTGTTGGTATCGAAGGTATTCTGACGCATTTAAAGTGAACATTTTCACCTGTGATTGTCTCTGAAACAGACCGACTGGATAAATGAACAAAATGGACAAACGATCACCTAAACAATCAGCCATTCTTCTGTCTGGGACCCAACCCAGATTAAAGTTTAAATTTCAAACGAGGAGCTGGAGAATAAATTGACATGAACTATACAGTTCAAGAAAATAAACAAGAACTGGATGTATGATTTGTTTTGGAACATGTACGAGCGATCAGCAGCAAAAGCTGACCTTGTTTCTGTGAAGAAACGCCATCCAGCTGCTGCGATTACCTCCGTTTCACTCCTGATATGACACAGGAGTTATGACGCTGCTATTCGCTTGCCTGTTTATTTTCCACATTACTGGGTATTATTTGATGTTGTGCTCTGATGAACATGCACACACCATCTCTGCTGTTAAAGTATTCCTGAGCACAATATAAATGAAGACAAGGACGATTTTCTGGATTGCAAAGCAAGAAGAGGACAGATGGAAACACGACAACTAAAAACAAATAAGAGGAGGCTTCGGGGCCCCGGAGAGGCGGCTGTCTAACCTTAACACAGTAGTAATAATGTCGTGTCATGTCTGGACATGTCTGTGGTCTCACTCTGTTTGATCTGCCATCACGTTTGAGTGGCACTTCAGTCCATCGCCTCTGCGGACCATCCAGGAGTCTGTTTGCCTGCCTGTCAGCTCAAAGAGCTCAGCGAGCATTTATTCACCTTTAAAAAAAATCAGCACATACTTGAAATAAAACAAGTTTTCTGCAGTGTTCTGTTGTGTCCATAGATTGGTCTCGGCCTGCTGGGCTTCACTGCCGAGCTGCAAAAACAGCACACTTCAAACTAGTAATCACTACTCGTGTCACAGAGTTCAATCTAGCCCATTCATTCCTCGCTGAGCTCCAGCTGTGGCTGAGCAGCTCCTCTTTAAATGTCTCCTCCTTGTTGTTCCCCCCTTTCATTTCCTCTCATCTCCCCTTTTCCTTCCCTTATCTCTCCCATCCTTTCCTTTCTTTCTGTCCCCTCCCTCGTCTTATTGTTGTCCTTTTCTCTCTTTACTGTACATCTCCTGTTTCTTTTTATCCTTTTCCTTACATGTAATCATATCTTATACAGTATATTCCTTTCATTTTCCATTATCTTTCCATTTATCCCACTCTTTCTCCTCATCCCAGCTCCTGTTTTCTTCCATTACCTTTTTGACTATTTGCTTTCAATTTTCTTTTCTTCCCTAACCTCTTCTCTTTCCTCTTTCTGGGCATGACATAATCTCCCCACTCTTCTTTATGTCTCATAAAACAGGGTTATTCACACTGGACATGCTCTGTAATTGTTTTTTGTTCTCCAATGCTAACTTTGGTTTTCTCTTTCTGTGTTTGTTGTTCCATAAATCATTAATTTTGGCAATTATACTCTTTGACAAATATGACACACGTAGCTTGTTAAATGAATAGAAATGGCATGTGGAGGATAACAAAAATTGTATTTTAATTAAATTTATTATTAGGTCTGGTGGCATACCAGAATATTTTTATTCAGCACACAAAGAAAAAGACTTAAATGTCAGACTCCAGCAGTTTGCAGAAGACAGTCTGAGTTTGATTAAAGGTTCATTTGTTGAGAACTTCGGCGCTCTCTTTGGACTGACTCACAGAAACACTGAACACAATCTAATTTTAGCGATTAGCTTCTCCATATGTCCTTTGATGGTTAAAGTCTGTTTCTGTTGACCCTCTAACTGCTCTGGGGTCAGCTGGTGTAAGTAAATCACATTTTGCAGCAGGATGCTACCAGCAATCTGCATTTGCTGTTTTACAGTTTAGGGTAAATGCTACATTTTACATTGCAGGACACACTTTCTACCACTCTAAAGTTTTGACACACTGTCTCATTGAATGATTTTTCTTTATGACTATTTACATTGTAGATTCTCCCTAAAGGCATCAAAACTATGAATGAACACATATGGAATTATTTAGCAAACAAAAAAGTGTGAAATAACTAAAAACATGTTTTATAATTTAGATTCTTTAAAATAGCCACCGTTTGCTTTCATTACTGCTTTGCACACTCTTGGCTTTCTCTCAATGAGCTTCGTCGTCACCTGAAATGGTTTTCCACCAGTCTTGAAGGAGTTCCCAGAGATGCTGAGCACTTGTTGGCCCTTTTGCCTTCACTCTGTGGTTCACCTCATCCCAAATCATCTCGATTGAGTTTAGGTCAGGTGACTGTGGAGGCCAGGCCGTCTGGCGCAGCACTCCATCACTCTCTTTCTTGGTCAAACAGCCCTTACACAGCCTAGTGGTGTGTTCAGGGTCATTGTCCTGTTGAAAAATAAATGATGGTCTAACTAAACGCGAACTGGATGGGATGGCATGTCGCTGCAGGATGCTGTGGTAGCCGTGCTGGTTCAGTGTGCCTTCAGTTTCGAATAAATCCTCAACAGTGTCATCAGCAAAGCACCCACACACCATCACACTTCTTCCTCCATGCTTCACGGTGGGAACCATGCATGTAGAGACCATCTGTTCACCTTTTCTGCGTTGCACAAAGACAGGGCGGGTGGAACCACAAATTTCAAATTTGGACTCATCAGACCAAAGCACAGACTTCCACTGGTCTAATGTTCATTCCTTGTGTTTCTTGGCCCAAACAAATTTCTTTTGCTTTTTGCTTTTTCTTAGTAGTGGTTTCTTAGTAGCTGTGTGACCATAAAGGCCTGATTTTTGCAGTCTCCACTGAACAGTTGATGCAGAGATGTGTCTTCTGCTGGATCTCTGTGTGCCATTTATCTGGGCTCTGATCTGAGGTGCTGTTAAGCTGTGATTTCTGAGGCTGGTGACTCAGATGAATTTAACCTCAGCAACAGAGGTGACTCTTGGAATTCCTTCTTCCTTCTTTCCTCGTGTGAGCCAGTTTCATCGTAGCGCTTGATGGTTTTCGCAACTGCACTTGGGTTAAAGCTTTACTAGTTAGCAGTGCCTTCAAAGCAAGTTCAACACATCAGGGATATCTTTTTCTTATCTGGCTTCACCAATCAGGCTCACCACAGAAGTGCTTATCAACTTAATAAGTTAACCCAGACTTTCCTAATCCACAGGTGTTTACAGCAAAGAGGTGACACTGGCAGCATCTTCCCAATCACAAGCACAGACAGGTCTGCTGCCAGCAAAGCACTGGAATTTACAAAATCAAGATAAAAGTATAATATTAGGAAAATATGTGGAGGTTCAGCAGGTAATACAAACTAAAAGCAACACAGCTGCTGCAGACAAAAAGAAGTGTGAGTGTGTGCGATAAAGCGCTGTACGAATGTGTGTGAGCTTTGAACGCTTTAGTGAGTAAGACTCAAAAACAAACCACAGTCCCATTAAATAAATGTTTAGTTGTAGCTTTTATATCCCACAATTAAAAACAGGAGCTGCTAATTGAGTTGCAATGGCTTTATTTGGCCAAATATAGACTAAAAATACTGACTTATTACAATTAGTTCCTGGATTTCTGTTTACATTTGCCAAACATCAAGGGCAACATCATCCAATGGATCATCATCCAAAAATAAAGTAACACTAATACCTTTTTTAATATTTCTATCTTAAGGGCACGTTGTGTCAGACTTTGAACAGCTCATGAAATACACACTGTGTATTGCTGTGCTGTGCTATGTCTTCAAAAAAATGCTACGTGAGCCAAATTTCCTCCGTTGTGCTCTCAGCACGCTTCTCATCTCGATCCACCGATTGCTTGTTAACAGACTGCGAGTATGTGAATTGGCATGTTTCTGGATTTAATGTAATCTAATCCAATGAAGACAGCAGGCTTCAGTATCCCATAAAGAGTCGGTCCATCATACACGATGCAGCCTGCTGCTCTGCCTCGTTTGACAGCGAGTGTTTTTCATTGCTAGAACAGCTGAAGTGAGGTCTGTTTGTTTTGTGAAGGGAGATTTTGGACAACGTGTTTGTGAACATTTTCTTAACTGTAAAATGTGTAATAGATATTGTGGCAACCATAGGAAGTTTTTACTGTTTATTCTATCTTCCGATCATAATTAAAAGGCATTTATTGGCATTGTTCTTATTTGGTTAGAAATTAGCCGTGAGGCAGATGCTTCATGAATCCTTCCAGCCATAATTAATCCCATGAGGATAATAAGTTTAAAATATCAGTCATAGATAAAAGAAACAGTACAGCTACAGTTGTGCTCAGAAATTTCAAACATGAATGTCATGGCAGTCTTTTTAATGTGGAATGATTGCACAGCATCTTTAATAACTTAAAAAAAACAAGTTAGGTACGTTTCGATTTATATTGGATTTTCTCTAATCCATACAGGGTCAAAAGTATGCATACAGGCTTAAATATATACATGCACTCACTTAAAAATTCTGTGGTGCTGAAGGTTCTGCAAAGGACATAACCCATTAACCTTTTGTTAGTCTTGATAATCCAGACTACAATTGGTAGTTTCTCTTTGCCAACATAAAAAAGATTTGTTTGACAGCACTCAGTACTCAGAACAATGGTACTGATCAGTCCAAGCAAGTACCAATTCTCCAGAGAGGATTGGTCAAACGTGAGCGAAAGTTATGCCAGAAGTTTGTTGATGGATACCAAAAGTGTCTACTCAGTGTGCAACTCGCTAAAGGACATTTATCCAAATATTAGTGGAGATGTGAATTAGATCAAATCCATCCATCTTCCTCCGCTTATCCGGGGCTGGGTCATGGGGGCAGCAGCCTAAGCAGAGAAGCCATGACCTCTCTCTCCCTGTATTCCCCTGGACAAGCTGGAGAATATAATC
Source organism: Aulonocara sp. 'chitande type north' Nkhata Bay (assembly GCF_057382095.1). Taxonomy (NCBI): domain Eukaryota; kingdom Metazoa; phylum Chordata; class Actinopteri; order Cichliformes; family Cichlidae; genus Aulonocara; species Aulonocara sp. 'chitande type north' Nkhata Bay. The sequence continues at coordinate 24,831,306 of NC_141360.1, read as the reverse complement.
TCTCCAGCATGTCCTGGGTCTGCCTCCCATTACGGCTAAACTCCTCATCCTATCTCTAAGGGAGAGGCCAGCCACCCTTCGGAGGGAGCTCATTTCTGCCGCTTGTATCCGCAATCTCGTTCTTTCGGTCATTACAAACAGCTCATGGCTATAGGTGAGGATAGGGATGTAGATCAACTGGTAAACTGAAAGCTTCGCTTTTTCACTCAGCTCTCTCTTCACCACTGCACGTACAGCGTACAGCGTCCACATCACTGCAGCCGCAGCACCAATCCGTCTGTCTGTTTCCCCTCCCTTCTCCCGTCACTTGTGAAAAAGACCCCGAGATACTCAATCCCCCCTTAATTGGGGCAGAAACTCGTCCCTGACCTGGAGTCGGCACTCTACCCTTTTTCCGACTGAGGACCATGGCCTCAGATTTGGAGGTGCTGATTCTCAGTCCCACCGCTTCACACTCGGCTGCGAACCGTTCCAAGGCAAGCTGGAGGCCATCACCCGATCAAGCCAGCAGAACCACATCATCCGCAAAAAGCAGAGATGATATCCTGAGACCACCCAGGTGAAAGCCTTCTGCCACTCGGCTACGCCTAGAAATTCTGTCGGTAAAAGTTATGAATTGAATCGTGACAAAGGGGAGCCCTGGCAGAGCCCATCACCCACCGGGAACAAGTCCAGCTTATTGCCAGCTATGCAGACTAAGCCACTGATGAGTGGTTGTAACTTCTGACCACAGATTTATGAAAAACACAAAGAGTCATAAAACACTTTCCTTTGGGGTTGTTAATGATCCTACTCAGTCACTTGAGGTTTACATTTAAACCTGCCATCATCTCAGCCAATATTAAAGGTTTATAATGTTGTACTTTTCTGTCTTATTGTCTAAAAACAAGATTTTTTTGTTTTTCACATGCAGCCAGAGGAATAACCAGGAGTGTTTTCGCAGCGTGGGCACAATTCAAGCCAAAACTGGTCAACTGTCCCGCAGGCATCATGTTCATTTGTGCTCATTCATACGTGGCCTGTTGCTGATTTTGCTGATGTGGGTCCTGCAGTGACCCCTGAACACTAACCCGTCCAAACTGGTCTCCCTCCAGTACGTCAGAAAGACAACTGTTCATGTTTGACTTTAGACCTCGACTCTCTGTTTTTCTCAGTTTCTCTTCCTTTGAGTTTCTCCCTCTGTGAGTCAGATTAGAGGCTGAATGCCATGTGGACTAATTATCTCTGCAAACAGGCTCGCCTCGCCCTCATCCAGCCAGTCACGTGACCTCACTAATGCCCTCTCCCTCACTCTGATGGACGTCTCCAGCTGCTGACTTCCTGTCGCAGCGACCGGGAGGCTCCAGCAGCTTCACATCTGCTGCCCACCCACCCACCTCTACGCTTTCGCCTGTTTTACACTACTCTCCTTCTCTTCATTAAGTCCAATAAACCTAGTGGAGTCGCAGAAAAACCTCAGTGATTGAATGAAGTACAGATGTGGCGACTAATGGCGCTGCTGAGGGTCTATTTGATGATTTGATCTCATTTAGGAAGACACAATTGATCCACTGATCAGGATTAATGATGTAGCCGTGATTTAAACGGAGCTTTTCACAAAATGGACTTTTTAGAATTGTGGTTATTTGCTTTCTTGTAGAGTATTTCTGACTCATTTCCAGACCTGTGTCGGATATTTTATTGACCAAAAGTTGTTGTATTTCTTTGCCAGCTTTCTTTGCTCCCAGATTTTTTTTCTGCCCTCCGGCAGCTTGTTTCAGAAAAAAAAAAATTTTATGCCCTCCCACTCTGACTGGCTGCAGGTGTGGCAGTTAATGGCTGCAGCTGGAGACGTCAAACCGTGTCCAATGCTGAGTGAAGAGCCGAAGAACATGCTGCTGCACAGCAGAGACTCCAGCAGGATGGTTCAGGATGCTAATTTTGTGTCTAAGCTCACAAAATAAAAGCCTGAGTGAAGTGTGTGCTGAGGCTAAGCGCCACAGGCTAATAACACAGGGAAAATAATGAATTCAGCTACTCCTGATGTGAATTTTCCACTGCAGCTGGTAACGGTGTAGTTTTAATCCCAGCTTAATTGCTTTGTCACTGTAGCAAAAGCAAACAAAAGAAATTCATGTCTGTTTTTTTTAATAGAACAATGATTAACTGACAGTGTGTTTGGCTGTGATCACACAGCAGTTGCCTTCCAGAGTTCAGACGTGCTTTTTAGTTTTCTATCTTTATTTATGTGTTAAGTATATTGTGTAGGCATTTCTTGACTGGTTTCTTTTAAAATATAGTTTCTGTTAGTGTCTATAGATCATTTATATCTGATTCTTTGTATTTTGGTTAATGTTACTGCAGCCTCCACTAGTATTCTTGTACACATTTGCTGTGTAGGTCTGCTGTCTGTGCTGAGCTACTTCGTGTTTTACTTCTCATTAGCTTGTCTCCCTTGTATATTGTCTTGCTTTACTTACTGTATGTCATTTACCTTAATTATGTTCAGCTGTGTTTAGGTTCCCTCCTGTTTCCGCTTCCCTCGTTATCTCATGTGTATTTATAGTTTGCCTGGTTTCCTGCCTCATTAACTCTTACTATATTCCACATGGTTTCTCCAGTGTCTTTTGATTTTTTGGAGATTATATGCCACAATAAAGGCTTGTTTCTTTTGTTTTAAACTGCTAGCTTGTCTCTGCAGTCTGCATTTGTCCCCAGTCTTCCTGCACTTTATGACACATTCAGGTACCATGCACAACATTCATTTAAGAACCATAACATGACATGTAGATGAATGAATGTTCAAATAACAGTTATTCAGCTGTACAACAATTGCTGTCCTGCTTTGTCTGTCGTCTTCACATGAAAGCTAAAGTACATACAGTGGCTTCAGAAAGTATTCAGACTCCTCACTTTTTTTAAACTGTAGGTTTTATGTTTTTAGTAAAAGTTTCTTGAAATTCTGTCATCATGGGAACTAATGAGAAAAAAAGAAGAATTTAAAAACGATGTAGCTAAATCGCAGTCAAAAGTTGTATACCTTTGAAAAAGTGATTTGATACCGAAATCCTAAAAAAATTTGATACTGAAAAAGTAAAAAATGTTTTTTTAAAAGCCCAAATGAATTATTTTGACCACATTTTTTTTATGTAAATCTTTTTTCTTGTTTTTTTACAGTTTCAGTTTGGGGCTGTTGTTCATTCCTAGAAAACAACCAACTGAACATACAGAACTGGGCTCTGGGTGCCATGTTTAACTCTTTTGGGCATTTTATAGGCATAAATAACCAGTGAATTAACTAGTCATAAAGAAATGTCCTAAACATTTTTGTTTTTTTCTTCCAGTTGTAAAGATCACAAACACCAAAACAAAAGTTGGATCAGGAGGTCTCGTTTCTCACACTGTGCCAACATCTCTGTCCCTTTCTCTTGCTTCCTCTGCTCTGCTGTGTGGGTTGTTGTGTCGTTTTTGTTTTTGTCTGGTATTTTTAGCCCCTCTATGGCATCGAGGGAGCAGCTGAGGGAGTGTTACCGCCCATCCAAAGCTCTGGATGACAGAGAAAGAAGTGTTCACGCTAACCCCTCTCCAGCCCACCTAATTGTCCTGGAGCTAATAATAAAGCACTAACCGATGTGGCAGACAAACTCTCCAGAGATCCGGGAGATCTGTGACCTTGTCATTGTTGCTCTGAAGTGCTGCTTCACCCTCTAGGGAATACAAACAATTCAGTTCAGGGAGTGGATATGAATGAAAATTAAAACCTGATGGAGGATGAGGTGTGCACATCCCTACCCTGATGTTTTCCTGTCTTTAAAGGCAAAGTTTACTCAGTGCCATTTTATACATCAAGATTGTTTTGGAGTCAGCTGCCCAGTTTTGGAGATACCTAGAGATAATAAAATGGAACCACTTGCCATTTGCCTGGCATAAACTCAGTGTACATCTCACTTTCCCAAAAATCAGTTGCTCCAGTAAAATCCACAAATAAAATGTAATTCTTCCAAACTACATTTGACATCAAAGAATGCCTCCATCTCCCAATAATGAGACACATTCTTGTGACAGCAGGACGGAATGCAAACTTTCATGGCATCCCTTCTTAGCTGCTCAGCTTGCAGGCTTTCAGCTTCAGCGCCAGGGTTTTAATCAAATAGACAAATGCTGTTTGTTCACTTGAGATGTTCTGCCAGTTCTTTACTGCAATTTCCTTTCAGCTGCTACATGTTTGTGGGTCTCTCTGCCCTCAGTTTTGTTTCCAGTAACTGAAAAGCTGCTGTTGGATTAAGATGAGTTGACGCACTTGGCCACTGAAGAACTCTTGGGTTGCTTTTGCGCTGTGCTTTGGGTCATTATCTATTTGCACTGTGAACCATCATCTGATCAGTTTTCCAATATTTGGCTGAGTCTGAGCAGAGATCTTGCTTTGTCTATCAGTAATCACATCATCAAAAAAACAATAATGACACAGTTCCACTGGTAGCCATATATGCCCATGCCGTAATACTGTTTCTACCATGTTTGACAGATGATGTGATTTACTTGGGATCATGGGCTGTTTCACTTGTTTTCTGGTATAAGTTAATCTTGGTCTCATGTGTCCAAAGAATGTTTTTAAGACCTGTGCAGGCTCTTTAGATGTTTTCTGGCAAAGTCTAATTTGGCCTTCTTGTTCTTAAGTGTAAACAGGGGTTTGCACCTTGCTGTAAACATCCGTATTTACATTCATGAAGACATCTCTTGTAAACTGTGGCAATGCTACACCTTCCTATTCGGGAGTTTTCATGACTTGGTTAGATGTTGTAAAATTGTTTTATTAACCATGGAAATAATACCATGGTTAGTGCATTCATTCTTTTTTAATAATGTACCAGATTGCTGATTTGCCCACTGCATTGTGGTGGAGTACAGAAGCAAAACTACAGAAACTGTAATTTACAGACCTAACTGTATGTCCATATGACTGCATTACTGTAGCAGTAGTCTGATCTGATGCACCTCACAAATACAACCACGGTATCTATATAACAGAGAAAACTAAATTTTGCACTAATGCAAAATATTTTTAAACAACAGTAGCTAAAAAGCAGAGGTGGGACCAAGTCATTGTTTTGCAAGTCTCAAGTAAGTCTCAAGTCTTCTTTATCCTCAAGTCTCAAGTCAAGTCTCAAGTAATGTCAGGCAAGTCAGAGTCGAGTCTCAAGTCACTGGTGTAAAAGTCCAAGTAAAGTCACAAGTCAGAAATTTTGAATTTCAAGTCCTTTCGAGTCTTTAAAAAAAAACGAAAAAAGAATGTTGCAGTTATGCTAAATGTAAATATTAGACCATGTAATTTTTAAATCTGTGTTTTTCTCAACACATGACAAAATAGTGAACTTAGAAAATATACACAAATTGTGAAATTGCACCTCTTTAAAATGCAGCTCAATTAAACCTAGCTCCAAGAATAATTTTCACCGACAGTTCTGAGATAAGCTGCATGTTATTCTTGGATGCGCTTGTAGGCCTGGCTTTAAAATCGCATGACAAAAATATCATACATATTAAAAAAAACTGCATCACCAACGTAGCCTGGACAACATTTGCTAGTTAGATGAAGTCAGCTATCTCATCGTAGCATATTTATATGCATATTTATAATCATACGGTTCTTGGAGTGAGTGCATACACTCATGAAGTTTAGTAACTTCAGGTCACTGCAACAAGCCCAGGTACAGTTTACCGACGGATGGGTACAGGACCTTGAAATGCACCGTGGAGAACGAAAGACCATCGTACGTATCATAAGTTTACCAGTCTCACAAATTGTTGTCATAAATACACATTCCTTAACCGTTTATTAATAGGACCTTTGAGCTCAACGGTAATTAATTAGTAGTGGAAATAATTTCTGGTACGCGTTACAGAAATGTAGCAGTGACAATAATACTGTATGCTGTAATCGTACTGGGCAATTAGTGATACAAAACAACTGTTTTATCCTGTGAATAAAAGTATGTTTTTGTCAATGTACCATAATAACAGAAGCGAAACACAATATTGTGTCAGGACAATTCACTATTTATGCACAATAAACAAAGGAGCATAGCGCGACAATTTCTGTTCAGCGTCAGACTTGCTTGTAACCTATATCACCAATTATGTTATGAAAATGACGCATTAACTACAACAGCAGACTGACCTTTGTGGAAATGCTTGGAGCAGACTAACATGTGAGCTGGAGTGTTCTGGGACGTTATATTTGATCTTTGAATGGCTGCGATCCAGGCCATCCGTCGCCTCTTTGTTACTTCGGAAACATGGCTCGAACAATTTCTCTTCAACGACGTAATCCGATAACAACCGATTTCTTTACCCGTCGGCTTCCCGTGGCTGTCATGTGACCGGCTATTGCAGTTAATAATACAACAGCTTCTTGCCATTTTTTGTGTTTCTTTTTATCGCTGTATAACTGATTTCAATTAAAAGCCTGCGTGCGCTAGTACCTCTTGCCACGAGTTCCCAGAATCCTTTGTGGTTCTACCCCAGAATGACATCACATTTTCAATCTCTATATGCATGTTACATTTTATATTTGGGGTGAAATATCAAGTCTTTTCAAGTAAACCGGTTCAAGTCCAATTCAAGTCCCAGGTCATTGGTGTAAAAGTCTAAGTCAAGTCACAAGTCTTACAACATTTTTTCAAGTCAAGTCTAAAGTCATAAAATTAATGACTCGAGTCTGACTCGAGTCCAAGTCATGTGACTCGAGTCCACACCTCTGCTAAAAAGTAATGGACAGAGGGCACTACAGGCAAAAGTAAAGATATTTTTATTTTCAGGATGAACTGTACCTTTAAATAGATGATCGGGGTTTATTGGTTTAAATTGGACACAGTGCTTAGTTTTATTTAAAGTAAAGCTCACTTTTCCACCCTCTATAAGCTCCTTCTGTGCCACCGTTTTACATCCAAGTCCAGTTCTGTAGCTTTTGATCATCCTCAGATGTACCTGGAGACTCCAGATCTCTTGATTAGACAGGCCTACAAACACACACACACACACACTCAGGCTTCTGACTCACTCGTCTGTAAGAGATCAAACCGACAGCTAAGCTGCAGGGTGAGGAATGAGCAAACTGTGCAGCAAAAGTAACACCAATAGGAGATTTCATTTCAAAGCTTAAGTAGTGCAATACTTTAGGAGAAACGTTTTTTCAAAACTGTGAAATTTGTTCAAAATAGCTGATTTTATAATGTGGAAGTCCTTGATATTATGTACACAACAATCAGGTGTTTTGCATTCAATAAGATGCCACAAATTATTTGTGCCACTCCAAAAATTTCTGTCCACTATAAAGGAGAACATCACAGCCTGATACCTGCAGGTCTGACAGCAGCAGGTGTATCACTCCTGTTTTCTACCTGGAGACAGCAGTCCCCTCATTGTTCTGACACACAACACAAATCTATCCACAACACTACACACTAACTACACAAGACAACACATTAACTACACTCCAAACACGCTAAACGTCACAAATCTCTCACATCTCACTCTCTCTCTCTTTTTCTCCTCTCTCTCTCTCTCTCGCCGTCACTCCAAAAACTTCCCCCTCTTCCTAAACAACCAAATGTCATGTCGCCATATCATTTTTTGATTGGTTGACGTGGTGCATTTTTCCACCAACACGAAAGGGCAGTTTTTTGTTTTGTTTTTTTATTTTTTGGTCATAAGCAGAGAGTGCTTGCTAGCGCTGTCCTTAGACAGTAAACGTGAGGAAACTATTGAGGAAAAACAACGTGTATATATTGTTTATCATGACTCTGGTTTTTGCGTGTCCTATCAACACAATTTGAAAACTGATATAGATATCACCTTGTTGCTTTGTAATCTTAAAGTGGTCGTGTGCCCCTTAGCTCCAGGTGTTGTGCCAAAAAGTGATCGTTGGGCAGAAAGTGATTGCCGTCCGCGGGAGCGCGCGCAGCTGCTTAAAGTTGTAGCGCCCAGATTACTTACAGCTACTTCCCTGCAACTGATATAAAACGCGGTAAGCTGAAGACAGCTTCAACCATCTATTTATTGAAGAATAGTAACGCGACCGCACCGCATTTTCTTGTTAGTAACAGTAACGGCGTTGTAACGATTAAAATAGTAATTAGTTAGATTACTCGTTACTGAAAAAAGTAACGCCGTTAGTAACACCGTTACTGCTTCCAGCAGCATCACACACCATGTCACAAAGCTCAAATCATCTCAAACTGAATTTTGGAACATGACAGTGAGCTCACTGTACTCAAATGAACTCCATAATCACTAGATCACATTCTAATAGAGCTCCATTGAACGGGAGATTCACCTCACGCATGTTTCTTGCACCTTGTTCAACTTCTAACCCTAACCTAAATCTGTGTGTGTGTGATTTTTGGCTTTTGAAAATTGTTCTTCTAAAAAAAACATCCTTCTGTCTAACTCTCATTAAAATATTTACAAATCTTATTTCCCATTGTCCAAACTACACTGGGTGTGGTTTATGCTTATGGGTTACCCCTGATTTTTAGGACTAGACTTAGACCTGGTGCTAATCCCATGATGGTTTAGACCTCACAGAGTCTTCTACATTTGTCATGTCTCTCAGGCTGCAGCAGCTTTGGTGAGCACGTGTTGAGTGTGTACAGTGGAAAGCATCGCGGTTACACAGTGGTTACACAATAACTCGCTCTATGCTGAGCTCAGGTGTTGATGTTTCCAGCCCAACACAAACACTCATCCTCTCCTGTTTACTCTTCTTACATTGTCATATGCCTGCTCAGAGGTTTGTATTGTGTTGCATAAAACGGCCCCACTAAACTGCGCCTCCTCCCTGACTCCACCTCCAGCTGTCTCTTTCCTTCCCCTCCGCCGCTCTTGTGTTCGAGAGGTGGATTTTGCCCTTTTCAAGCTCAATTCTCCCCTGACTCCACAGCCAAACATGGCTGGAGTAATGCTGCTGCTGCTGCTGCTGCTGCTGAAAGTGAAATGACCTCAGGCAAAAGAGCAGCAAAACAAATTCACTCTTACATAACGGGCTCTGCTGTGCTGCTGAATTACTCACTGCACAGGACAGGCCAGCAAGTTCAAATTAACTGGAAGGAGACGATGCTACAGCAAAAAATAAATAAATAAAAGCGAGCTTGTGAACATTTTTTTTATTGATTTTAAGTATGAGGATTGTGTAGCATCATATTTTTTCATTATCATAATTAACCGTCAAATGGCCAAGTTATGACCTCAAGATTAAATAGCTTGCGCAACAACCTTGAAGTAACTGTTTTCTGTATGTATCAGTCTCTCACATTGTTATGTGGGAGTTTTGGTCCACAGTTCTTTACAGTTTTTTGCATTCATGGGCTCATTGCAACACTTCAATTCTTTCATTTTTCAGCCTTTTTGCATATTGGCTGCTGTGTTTGACATCATTGTCCTGTTGCATGACCTACTTTCAGCCAAGCTTTAGCTGTCTCTAAACATCCTACTCTAGTATACTTTGGTATACAGAGCAGTTTATGGTGCCCACGTGCTGTGGCTGCAGAACAAGCCCAAATCATCACCCCTCTACCCCCGTGCTACACTCTTTGTATGTTGTGTTTCTGCTGAAATGGAGATGTACATTATGGCCAAATGTCTGATCATCTGTTCAAAGTCTTTTGGTTTGTTCAGATGCATTTTTGCAGACATAACCCATGCTACCATGTTTTTTTCCTTGAAACCTTTCCAAACAATTCATACTACTGTGAATGTGAACTCATGAATTTGAACATTTAACATGCTGAGGCCTGTAAAGTCTGAAATGTAGCTCTTGGGTTTTTTTGCAGTTTCTCTGGCCATTGCAATGTTTGACCTTCAAGTGGATTTGTGGGTCAGACCATGAAACTGTGCACTTGTTGGCTAAAGACTTGTGATTGACAAGTCTATAGCCAGCGAGCATGTTTCCTACCAGAATTTTAGATTTCCAAAGATTTAAAATCGAATGACTGAACCCATAAACTCTTCAAGAAAGTGTTTACAGAGGCCAAATCATAACGTTGTTTTCCCACAGAAGTGTAAAGGACCAAAAGTCTGGGATGAAATAATGACACAAACCCGACCCATTTTATAATCCTGCACTCCTAAAGTTCCGATGTAATAAATTTCCTGTTTGTTAAAGTCTCAGCTGTTCTGTTTTTTGCTATATGCACACGCAAACTCACCACTCAGCCTGAAATTTCATGAGGCTAAAACTTCCTCCTCATAGTCAAAAGCTTATTAGAGGTCTACACGGGTTATATCTTTAACCAACGTTGTCCTATTTTTGGAGCTCAGTTTCAGACACAGGGTGAAAGGACATCATGGAGCAAAGTACAGTATAAATATCTGTGTGTTTTAAGACAGAGTTATTCAAACAGACCCCCCAAAAAGAAAAGGATGGATCTGTAAAGGGGCATCTGCCTCCTAAATCTTCCCTTTAAACTTTGTAAACGCAGTTGTGCAGCTGTTTATTTTCACCCTATAGACCACAGCTCACTGTGTTTTATCATGTAGGATTTATGCATCATCTGTCTGGTAATACTCACAAATCACCAGGAAATGCAACGGTTTCTGTCAGATAATGCAGCACAGACTCAGTGCTGATTGTGTTGTGTCCTTAAAATTATGTAGTTTGTTGGTATACTTTCATGATATTTCTGTATCTTAAGTGTTTCTGCAAAAAATACTTTTTAAATTACACCTGTGCATCCAGGATGCTTAGATTTAGCTTGAAACAGAAGCATGGACGATGAAAACCACCCTGCTTATGATGACGGCATTGTAATTTGCTGTTAAGTGTTAGAAAGCTAACAGTTCATCTTAATTGACATTTACATCTACATTAGCTTCCATCACACATCCCGTAAATATGCTGTAATGTGAGATGACCTATTTGGCTGCAGCTTCAAATTCATCCCACAGATATGAGATTGGTATCCACCCACTCGTCTAATGATAAGACACAAAACAACGAGCAGAAATATCCTGAAATTTCATCTCATGAGTAGCTTAAGCATTGCATAATATAGCAGAACCAAGAAAAGCAGGAGGATACGACCAGTGTCGCTCTGTCCAAAATTTTAAAAAAGGACCCCTGAAGGTCAAAAACAAATGTCTAAGAGTCAAAATAGCTTTACAACTCTCAGTGTAGGGAACAGAAGAGGCCACAAGACAATACAGTAGCAAAACGTACTGCATATTTATTGTTATATTTATACGTGAAATGTGAAGATGTTGGAATAAGTTATGAAATAAATAATAGATTGTTAACTGGTTACTATATATACAGTAAGTACATGAAAACTTGACAGTGTATAGTGTATAGACAAGTACAATGTTTCTATAACGATGTACAACAAAATCAAAACAGTGTATGCGGCGCAAAAAGCTAAATAAATAAAAGACAGCTAAGCTGTGGAATCTTGTTTCAATTTTTTCTGGGTAGAACTAATCAAACTTTCAAGTTATTGTTTCAGACATTTGAGTTTGCAGAACTTTTAAGAACTTGGAACTTGAAATTTTGACTCATGGATGGCAAAAAGGTGTTTTTTAGTGACAGAAACAAACATCCTTTTCTTGATGTAGCGCTGTGGGGTTTATGTTAAGAAATAGCTCCCATATGAAATCTCAAACAAAATAACTGTTTTTCAGATTTCAGTAATTTCAATGATTTCTATCAATCTTCTGACCTAAAAATGTTAATAAAAGCATTTCCACACTGTCATAATATTAATTTAAACAACAGGAACATGGTTAGGGCTACAGGTAATGGCTGTTTTCATATTTCTCTGGGAATTGACTTGTTAGTTTACAAAATGTCTGCAAAAGCTGACACCTTCAAATTATACAAAATAAAAAAATAATTGTGAAAATGAGTAGAAACAGGATTTTTTCATAAATGTTCTGGTATTATCAAAACTATTCTCACTTCATGTTTAAGTCTAAATTTCTAAATGAACGGCACTGTGGCCTTTAGAAATTTTTTTTATTTTTTTATTAGAATTTTCCAGAGAAGGAACAACATATATGTTAATTTATTGTTACAATTATCCTTAAATTAGGTTAAAAATACCAGGATAAAAAGTCTGGAAAATAGAAAAGGCAGACAGCTTTGCAGACAAACAAGCAGATCTGACAGCTGAACCCACATGACCTCATCTTTTTGTCCTCAGAAACACATCATGCCTTCCTTTTAATTTATTTATAGTGCGTTCATTCGGAGCCTGAGTGAGTACACGGCCGACTGCGGGGAGGATGTACAGGCACGGTGGAGGACTGCTGGCAATTTCAGCTCCCTCCTCAGTTTTCCTGGAGCTACTCTCACATCAGAAATCACTTAGATGTCATGCTAATTGCAGCGTGGCCCCCCCTGGCCATGTCTGTGCTACAGATTGCATTTCGGATAAGTGTTGAGATGAGCTTGGTTCTGTCTTTAAGGAGAAGATAATTGGTATTGTGATAAGAGTGTTTTCAGGCCCCTGCAGATGTGGAATCGCAGGCTGCAAATGGATAACTTGCTCATTAAATTCTAATAGTGTTTTATTGAGTTTTTGTTTTTCTGATTTTATCTTTTATAATGTTCAGATGCATGCTTGTAATGGACTCTTTTCAGCTGCCAAAGAGGCTCTGGAACAATGAGCCTAGAAGCTCAGTGAAGCGCAGCGAGGCTTTGACCTGAATGCTAATGTCAGCATGTTCACAATGACAAAGTTAATATGTCAATGTTTGCTGTGTTCATCATCCTAGTTTACATCACAAATACTTGGTGATGTGGAGGGAAAAAAATCATGCTCTTTAGTTAATATTTAATCTATATGATGAAGACAGCATTTATGAGGAACTCAGGATCTGGCTTTTTATAAGCAGATGAATTACTGTGGCCAAAGTGGGCACATGAATGTGAAAAACAGCTCACACAGCGACGGACCCCAATTTTGCCATTTTTGTTACAAAAACAAAACAGTAACATTTCGAGTGGGTCATCTAATAATCAGAAGGTTGGTGGTTCGAACCATCAGTCCACTATCTTTGATGTGCAGAGTGTGCGTGAATGTTAGGCCAAGTGTTACGCAGAGAAACAAGCACCTGTGTGAATGAGCCGAACCAGAAACCCAGTTAAATCTACACGTGTACGGAAAAGCTTGTCACTGCTATAGTTTCAAAGGAATCATAGCTGATGTTGGATTAAAAATATTGAACTATTGCAGCATGACATTTGTGTTTACATCACTGTGACAGGGCGTGGTTTGCGGTGCTGCTGCAGGTGCGATTGACCCACCTGAGCGGCATCTGCAATCACGCCTCGCTGGCTTAAAAGTTTAGAGTTTTTGGCGAATGTGGTTGTTGTTATGTTGAGCTGGCAGCGGGAGAGCTGCAGCTCTGTGTGTGTGTGTGTGTGTGTGTGTGTGTGTGTGTGTGTGTGTGTGTACGGCAACCGGTAAAATAAAGATGATCAAAATGCCACTGAGTCTGCCGTGTATGTTTACAATCACTATCAGAGAAATATACACTTCTCTTTGTTATATTTGTTACTGCTATGAAGAAGTCATCTTTGATCTGACTATTGATCGTGGCTCAAGAGTTGGGAGTTCGCCTTGTAATCGGAAGGTTGCCGGTTCGAGCCCCGGCTTGGACAGTCTTGGTCGTTGTGTCCTTGGGCAAGACACTTCACCCATTGCCTACTGGTGGTGGTCAGAGGGCCTGGTGGCGCCAGTGTCCGGCAGCCTCGCCTCTGTCAGTGCGCCCCAGGGTGGCTGTGGCTACATTGTAGCTTGCCATCACCAGTGTGTGAATGGGTGGATGACAGGTTGTGTAAAGCGCTTTGGGGTCCTTAGGGACTAGAAAAGCGCTATATAAATACAGGCCATTTACCATTTAAACTTGAGTTCCTCTATGACCGCTCTCTTCACTTCTTTTTGGACTATGTTGACCACCTGGCAACCTCTAGTTGCTAGGGAAAATCTGAATTTCCTGACCATTAAGTGAGTGGTTGCTGGCTGGCTGATACACGGTGCCACACTGAAAACCACCTTGTGATTACTTTGGTCACTAAAAGATTTCCGCAATCATCTGTTGTTTGCATGGGAGACGGCTGCGTTTCTGGTTTGCATCAAACCTTTTCAGGTTTTACTACCTCATGGTGGCTACTAGTTAGCAAGTGTTTGCATGCTCATCTTCACGTCTTCTATGCAGACTACAGGGAACTTTTTAGGAACCAAAGCAATCACAAGGAGGTTTTTGGTGCAGCATGCTCTTTGTGACCAATTTCACCCAGCAAACACTCATTGATTGGTTAGAGAAAACTATTTAATTACTATATCATTTTTTTATGCTTTTTCTTAGCAATTGGAAGTTGTTGTGAAGTTGCCAACCAGTCTCTGAACTTGTGTGGCTGAGGCCTAGGCAGCAGTCGTGCAGGATATATGATAAGGACAGGAAGAAGACCTTTTTATACATCTGTAGATAAAAGAGGAGTTTCATTACAGAAGTCTACATAGAAGTGCTTTAAGCTTGCTTTCTATTTTAAATATAGCTGTAGTTGCAAAAATATCTTATGTTCATATAGACATCTGCTGGTGAACACTTGATTAGTTTATGGGCTCAGTCACTCATTTTTTGGATCATAATGAATAATATATTTAGTCCACTTTGTAAATTTTGGTTATTCTAAATTTAAGAAATGAGAATTATCCATTCATTGTCACATCTGCCACTCATTACCACATCTGGAAAAAAAAACTTTATCTTGAGGCTTTAAAATGGGACCTTATAGACCACCACAGTATCTACAAACAGAGGTGATGATGCACACAGATTAGTCATCTGAGATCATACTATTAGTCATATGGTACTGACACAGAATAAAATAAGTTGGAAACATGTCCAGCTGTCTTTAAGAGAGTTTTAGACCATCTGGGTGATTATATTTTGTAAAATCTAAAACATCTTGGATGGCTTTTTTCGCTTTTGAAGGCCTGGTTGGAGGGTTAAAGGTGGAATTGGTTCTAGGTTAGAGTTTGGGACTTAAATGTGTGGTTAAGAAGATTGGGAATGCATTGATGTAAATAAATATCCTCAAAAAGCCAAATTAACAAGACTCTGTCTGTATGTGTGCAGCACGCTCTACAAACAGAGTGGAGCAGGCAGCAGCCAGTGTAACAAAGAGCAATGTTTAGCCAAAATATGAGCACCGTTTATGCAAATTAACTCAAACTTAACTATGCACTTACTCTAGTCCTTAGCTAAATATCCGCCAGGTTTGAAGCGAATCGGATCAACAGTTTTTGAGCTAGCTGAAGAAAAGCTAAATGTTAGTTAATAAATAAAATCACAGCATGCGTCCTTCCAGTATTTGTTATTGTAATTCATTGAAATGATGTGTATTTCTCAGACACTGGGTGAAGAAAGAAAGAAGGTCAGTGGAAACACATCTGCATCACTGGATTGTAATGAAGCAGCTCAGTGGAGACAGAGGAGAAGGGGGGAGGAATGTTTTTCTAGCAGCAAATGTTGGTATTAAAATCTGGCAGACGTAAATGCATCGCAGCGTGATATACGCAGATCACAGAGCGCTGCCAGAGCTGCTTTCCTGTGCCAGCGTGACTGTGCTCAGGTTCTCAGAGAGCTCTGGGGAACCTGCGAAGCTGCCACCATCAAACCAGAACTGTGTCAGAGGAGAGCTTGAGTAATAAATTGCTGAGATTATTACAGGGAGTTCCTCCAGAGTGTACATAACAACTTCAGTTTAGTGAGGTTTCTGGGGGAAGAGGAAGTGAGCAGGTCAGACTTGCCCCACTTTACTTGCAAGGCTGTCTTTCATCCTGTATGTCAACTCTTAAAGTGTGTGTCTGTTTCCAAGTGTGCACTAACTTCAGTCTCTATTTGAGAGGCCTGCTCGGTGAACTGTAAACTCCTTTGACAAGACGTTCCCCTCTCTGTATGCAGAGTGCACGACTGTGAATGTTTTATGAATCTTTATTTTAGAGGTTACACTTAATGGCCATGCAGTAACAAGAGGATTTGCAGCTTTTCTTCATTTTATATTGTTATAAAGTGGTTTTGAGAGAGTCTCTCACCCCCAACCATGATGGAGCGTTCCACCGTTTCCCATCAGGGAACCAGACCAGGGGGGTAGTTTAAGCCAATTTTTTGCTTGCTGTCCAATTTTTTTGTGCAAAGCAAGGAATAGCCTGGCAACCTTCAAACGATTTCTTTATTTCACCAGCTCTATCTACAACATCCTTAAACTTCCACTGACTCTTTCAGCTCTTAGGTGTCTCAGCACACCCTTCTACACCATATAGTGTTGTTGGTACAGCCATCGTAGGCCTGTAGGTTTGTTTCCAGCCAATGAAATGCCATCAAATTACACAACAATCATTGACCATAATCGACAAGGAAAACTGTATTCAAGTCGAACACAGAACACAAATAACATAATCACATTACATCACAAAATCCCAACTGTTGCAGCTCAGTCAAAGTGTGGGTTAGGTCATCAGCAGGTTATGGCAAATTAATCTGCTCACTGCAGACCTTTGACAGCTGCCAAGCACCTGCATGCACATCACCACCTCTCCAATTGAGTTTAGACACTCATGCAGCTCACTCACCAAGTCTTTAGATGTGCCCAGTCTCTTCAGACCATCCAGGGGCAGGAGGTCAGCAGAGTCCTTGTGTGTGAACTGCGTGGCCTGCTTCAGACGCCTCTGCTGGTGCAGGATGGCTTTATCCCGGATTGCTATCTCTCCTTTTTTCGCCTCGCTCATTGTCTCAGGCTATTAAAACCAGTTCTTTCTGATGCTGTGCACGGGAGCACGGAGACTGTAACCTCACAGCGGCAGCAGAAGAGGAGAAACCCCTCCAAAGAACATAAAGCTCTTGTCCTCTTTAAGGTCCTCAGCAGCAAAATAAACCTCTAAACGTTGCTTCTGTTGCTCTCTCTGAAATGCTGCTGTATAGTCCTGAGCATGTATTTCTCCCAGGAGCTATTGTCCTGCTCCTCTCATGTGCATCTTTCCTCACAGCGTCAAGATCTGCTGAGTCTCTCACAGAGGCTGCGAGGCTGTGTGGAAGGTGTGACAGAGTCTGTGTAAGTGTTTCCTCCCCTCCCCTCAGAGCTGTCTGTCCTTGTATCGCTCTCTCTCTCTCACATATACATCTCTGCCTTCGGTAGTGCTTCTCTCTCTCTCTCCTCTCAGCCTTCCTCTTTCCCTCACCCCCAAACACTGAGCATATTTTCCCAGCTGACTCTTTGTACATCAGACCTCACTGCTCCCCTGCTAATCTGTAACCACATTCTTAACCATCACAGTAAGCATTTCTCTGCCTCGTCTAGTCTTTTAAACTGGCACAGCCACCCACACGCACAGTCTGTCACTCCTGTGTGTTGCTTCTGAGCCCGACACAGTTTGCAGCATCAGTCCCCCGCTGTGTAGGTGCAAGAGCTCGCTGTGGTCCGACCCCAAACAGGGGATCAATCTGCACCACCAATGGCAACAATTGATTTCCTTCCCGTCTGAATTAAAGAATCCATTTTCTCCTTTCCATCCATCCACACCACCAAAAGCTATAAATATGCCGTTCATCATGACCTCTACGCGATGACACATTTTTATACAGCAGTGGTGATTTGGCCTGGAGGTGTGGAGGGTTTCCTTGAAGTGTAGTATGGCTGCTCATTTATCAGTCACAGCGTTTAATGAGTGTATCCTTGCAGAGGGTGCGTGTTAATATATATATATATATATATATATATATATATATATATATATATATATATATAGACTGCTTTTTTAAAGTGTATAATTTTCATCTGGCAGAGGGAGTCCTTGTGAAGGTGAAGTGGAAAATACTGCCGAGGGATTTGATGTTTGTGTGCTGCCACCTGCTGGTTGAGTTTTTCTGCCCAACGTGCATCTTTTCTATCAGTAAAGAAAGGTTTTGAAACCCCTAAATCATAAAACACGTAAGCCCTTCCACGTTATCTCTGGGTCAATTACAATGGCAATGCAAGACAAGCGCTGAGGCACAACCAGCCATTATTGAAAAGAATCTGTTTTTTTTTCCTTTGTACTGTACATGTCCTGTGTTACAGTTGGACAACTTAGCGAAGAACCAATATTAATTTTGTATCTTAAGGCACAGCAGATGAACAGTAACTGAAAGTCATGTCCTTAAGCAAAATGAAAAAATAGATCAAAGACCTGACAATGAAATTAGAGTTGCATCTGACCCTTCAAGTGATTATCTACTGTTCACTGAAGCATCATCAGAAATGGCCTCGGTGGAAGGGTGGCTGCCGAGAGAAATGTCTGAGGTATAATTGGTTCAAATCATCATCAGTATGTACAGATGAGGTTAGGAGAGAGGTAACAATGAGTTTTTAGAGCCATCTGTAAAACATTAAGGCTCTGTCATGGTTTGGAGATGCATTTCAGCTGGTG
Source organism: Aulonocara sp. 'chitande type north' Nkhata Bay (assembly GCF_057382095.1). Taxonomy (NCBI): domain Eukaryota; kingdom Metazoa; phylum Chordata; class Actinopteri; order Cichliformes; family Cichlidae; genus Aulonocara; species Aulonocara sp. 'chitande type north' Nkhata Bay. The sequence goes on along the minus strand of NC_141360.1, from coordinate 24,812,860 downwards.
GTGTTGGGGATCTTGTCAAGATTGATGGAATTACACAGAAAAGTACCCACAGTGTTTGCACCACCAAATAAAACCATCGGGAAAGGTTTTGAGTGGCGCTGGCTTCATTTTTCAGCATGACAATGATCTAAAGCACGCTGTCAATACATTTAAAGCATACCTGGAAAGAGAAACACACATTGGAGCACTATCAGTCTTATACTAGCCTCCCCAGAGCGCGGACCTCAACGTTATAAAGCAGTGTGGGATTACCTAAAGGCAGCCGACATAGGAAGAGTTTTGAATGTCTTTCAAGAAGCCAGGAGATTTATACTGAAAGGCTATTGAAATAATTTAAAAGTTGCCAAGAAAGTTCAGGCTGTGCTGAAGAATATACCAAATATTAACTTTCTAGTTTGTTAGAATTGTAGAAACACTGTTGAATTAATTGAAAAAGCCAAAATAGGTGACTTGTGATAGTAGACATACTAGTAAAGGTGAGCTAAAAATGATCTTTCTGTTGATTTGAGGTTTAATATTTCACAAATGGGTAAACAAATTAATATAAGATGGAAATAATATCACAGAAACCCTTAATTCATGGACCATGAATGAAGCCTCAAATTAGGAGCAAATGCACTTGCAGGCCAGGCATTTGTGCCAACTTTTCCTGGGAAGGAATGGAGCAGGGTGACCCTCAGAGGCAGGACTTTCTCCGGGGTCATGTTCCCGGAAAGTGGAAAAGATATTTTGGTAGGATGTCACATCATAGATTATCAGAGTTAAAAACAGTCAGTCCTTTCTGCTGGTTGAAAATAAGCTACTTTTGGCTGTTCCCTAGTCACAATGGGTCACCACAGCGGGTAGCTCAGCATGTCTGAATTTTATAGCCAGATGAAGGATTTATGTCTCTGGCTGAAATGGAACCAGTGTAATGAAACCAGTGAATGTGAAAACCACACTCTCCGTTATTTGTTTGTTTGTGTGTGTGTGTGTGTGTGTGTGTGTGTGTGTGTGTGTGTGTGTGTGTGTGTGTGTGTGTGTGTGTCTGATTAGTAGGATAGCATTTAGCAAAGAGAAGACACTGGAACAGACCCCTGAACTTCACCTTTATTGGTCATGACTTAAATGTCCAAACTGTCAAACAACCACTGCAGCAGTTTCAGACTCACTTCTCAAACCTGCACCCGTCCCTCCATTCATCGCAGAAATGAAAACAAAACCTGCTTCAGCAAAAATCAGAAAGTAAACACAGCGATATTGGTTGGTTGCTGGAAATGTAACAGAGTCCTGCATCTTGTGCTTTTTTTCCTGTTTTTATCCTTGCAGAAGGCACGTGTGCATCAGTTCATGAAATCGCGCTTTAAGCTTTTCTTAGTGTCTCTCTGAAGAGTAAGACTATGCAAGTGTTCATACAACACATGAAGCTCCCTCTGAAAGAACTTCTGCTCCTTGTACGACTGGCAGTGTAAAACCAAAGCCACGTTATGATTACCTGCCATGTGCAGCGCATTAATGCATGTTGTTTCTGAGATTTTTTTAAGGTTTGTAGTGTGTTGTGCTGTGTTATGTTAAACTTTGATGCCAATGGAGTGTAAACATCAGGAATAACGTGGCCGTTAGATTTGAAAGCATGCTGTTATGCAGCCCTCGTCAGTGCCTCTCATGTTTTGTATGGTCGTGGATGTAAAAGTAGAAAAGTGCGTTTTAAGTCTGCTTAAGACAAAACAGTGGCAGGCAGGAGATCTGCACAGAGCCTAACTCGGAGTATCATGTCTCATTTCAAAGGCGGAGGGGTTTTCAAATCGCCTGAAAACTCTGGGTGCTGAAATATTTTAGTTAAAATAAAATAAAGTAGACAGAAAGGAAATAAATAAAACGAATAAAAAGTTTTTCGTAAATTAAAAAAAATCAACCAAAATAAAAATATAAAGAAACTGTCAGCAGTTTTAGTGTTTGCAGTCTGTGCTTACTGAGTCAGCTGCTTCCAAAAAATGTTTTTATTATAATGATTATTCTGAATTTTGTTAAGCCTGGGACCTGCTAAATATCCTCCATGTAGTAATAAATTAAAACATGAAAAACTGAAAAAAAAAAAAAAAAAAAACAAAAACCAACTTTAATTAAAAAAAGAATTAAAACTAATTAGTGTATTTTTTATTATTCTATTTTTTAATTAAGCTGTATTTAATATTTTCTTTCAGTTTATTTTCTCAGTGTTTTTGTTAAATGATTTTTGGAAAGAGTGTGGACAGAAATGTCACGCTGTAAATGTTAAAGAGTAACACAGCATGTGAAAAATATGCAGGATCCAGGCTGTGCGCAAAATTAATTTCCAGTTTTTCAAAAATTCATTTTAACGTCACAGTCTACAAATAATAAGGAAAACTCATCCCCACAGTGATGCTGCAGACTTTTTAGTCTCTCTGAAAGAAATTCATAGAAACAAAAATGAATATTTTGCATGTTAAACTAGAAGTTTTGAAATTTGGACTCCAGATTGGTTTTCACATGCTGCGTCACACAAAGAGGTTGTTAAAGCTCTGTACGTGATATAATTTACACTATTTGAATTGGAAATGTTTTTCTCATCAAACATCATTTCCAGGACCCTAAAAGACTCTTTTGACCATATGTATGCTGTTCCTCCACCTTTCAAATCTGCAATCCAACCATCATGTGCTCATCCAGATGGTCAGAGGAGACTTTTTGAGGGTTGTGGAAATGCCTTCAAAAGGCAAAACCAGCTGGTTCTGTGTTTTCTAAACTTCACCTGGTGATTATTTAATGGTGACTGCTGACTTTAACACATGAGAGGCACAAACTGGTGCTACCTCTGATGATGCTTTGGGCCACACTTGTGATTATAGCTTTTCCATTTGCATCCACAGCAGTATCTTTAGCGTAGTGCACGTTTTTCAAGTTTTTAAATCCGAGGCACGGCGGTCACGAGGCGTTCAAACTGCCAACCACACCCTGACGCCACAGATCCCCAATGAGTGCAACAATAATTGGTCTGTTAACAGTGCTCGAGCTTTCCCGCCGCTCTGCGTGTCACAGCACGTTAGGAAGGTAAAGTGAGCAGAGCAGCATGTTCTGTCCCAGAGCCGGGAAGCGCCTGAAGGCCTCCCAAGCGTCTGAGAAAATGTTATATTTGAGAAAAACGCGGTGTTCCAGGCTGGTGGGCAGGCTGACGTCCCGGCTCATAATGTAGATGCCGTCGTTGTGCAGCGTGCATGTCAGGTTCAGTCCCGACTTGGACGTGTTCTCCTTCAGCTGGAGCCACTCCCCTGTGGTGACGTTGTACGACTGCACCGTCAGCACGTCCTCCGTTTGGCTGGGACGTCGCCGCCACAGCCCCGTGTCCAGCTCGTGGGTGTATCCACCCACCAGGTAGATGGTATCCTCCACGGAGAGCATCTGCTGCTTCCGGATGTGAGCCGGGCAGGATCGGAACGTCGTCCAGGTGTCAGAGATGGGGCAGTATCGGAGGATGTTTGTGTTCCTCTCTGTCCGGTGTAATGGGAAGAAGAAACAAAAAAAACTTTACGAGAGTAATTGTTACATATTTAATATTAGAAAGCCCAAAATAAAAAAAAATAAATAAATAAAACACAGAATGACTGAATAATTAACAAAGAGAAATGTAAGAATGTGCTCCAACATAAACAAACCGATAATAAAATAAAGAATAGTTTTTAAATCTTATAAAATCTCCTACAACCTGGGAGATGCATTGAAGTTGCTCATCTTATTTAAACAAAAACCCAAATATGGAAGCAATAACCGCTTTGATATCCTGTTCACCCAGCAGTGATAAATCCCTTATAATTAAGGTTATATAAGAGATAATCCGGGAAAAGGTGTCCTGATTATAAACGATATGTTGCTGACTGGTAAAGGGATAAATACACATTAAAATGAAGAGTTTATAGGATTATAAGAAGCAGGAGCAGCTCAGCAGACCCAAATATGAAGGATCCAAACTACCAAAATCTTAAATTACTCAATATAGAAATAATGAGTCATTCAGAGATCAGTCTGGGTGTGTAGTAACTACCTTAAGGTGCATGAGCGGTCCATGCTTTTACTGTAAAAGTTTAATAACTTTTTGTGTGATTTCTCATTTCAATTATATTTTTGTCTTTTTGCTTATTGTATTTATTATTTTTTACTTTACTTAAAATTCTCGTTGGGCGCTAAAATGTGACATGGACATAATGGTTCTAACGAATGCCTTTAGAGGGTTTTTTTAAAGGGGGTAAAAAGTGATCTAATTTTGTTTGAGAAAAGTAAACTGCAGCTCAAGAGGAACTGAATCTGAGAATATAAACAGCTGTAGGTAAGAAAGATCCAAAAACATCTGGTGGTGCAGCAAAGCCTGCGTCTCTAACAGCCAGCAGGGGGCAGATGGTTACGTTGTACAGAAGTGCATGAGAAAAGGTCCTCGGCTCCCTCTTAGTATGAACTCAGTAAACACTTTGCAGTCATAAACTCATCAGCAAAGCACACGATGTTTGTTTTGTAAACTGTGGTCCCATTAGAGTCAAAGAGGAGGGTGAAGCTGGATGTTTCAGACTTTGTTATTAACAAATCACCAGAAGAAGCTGCAGTGTGGAAACGCGATCAGATTTGGATAATCACAAATCCTTTATGGTGAGGAATGGAAAACAAAGAAAGGGATGGATGCACTTCTGCATTAACGGTATGTAAAACATCTACTTCAAACTGTCAACAGTGACAAAACAACACAAGGACAACGTGACAAACACCACAGCCAACTGAGAGGAAGTGCAACAATGCAACAACAAGAAAATCTGAATTCACACAAAGTCATTTTCAGTTTAACTCACTTTTACTTAGTGACCTCACAGTATAAGGAAAAGACACTGTCCTGGGTATCTGTGTTCTGTTTGTTCCTCTTCTCTCGCTTCTCTTATTTTAAGCCTAATTTTTTCCCCTTGTGACGATTAAACTTAACAAAACAAACATCTTGATGTTTTCAGTAAAACGTATCAGGAAACTGTTTACTGTCTTTACACTATAAACTGCCTTGATATGAGAGTTACAGTTACCTGACACTAAAAGTAAAAAAACAGATGTTCCCTTATGAGCAGCACATGGCGACAGCAGGGAGGAAGAACTCCGTTTAACAGGAAGTCTTCTCCAACAGAATCACCGTGTCATACAAACATCTGTTGAGACTAACCAGAGGCTAAAAATACCATACAGCCATCAGGGAGGTTTTTACTCTGTGGAATTAAGTTCTGTTTTTTCCCTTCATTTCTCAGAGGCTTTTTGGAGGAGTTATAACTACAGTGCCATGAAAAAGTAGTAGTCAGGATTGGGTGTGGCTAAAAAAATGTGGTTAATCACAATTAATCTATGAGTTAACAAGAGGAGTATTTACTTTTTCACACAGGGCAGGTAGATTTGGATAATTTTTTTCTCTTAATAAATGAAATTATCTTTTAAAGACCGCATTTTTTATTTTATTCAGGTCATCTCGCACTGTGGTTTCTGCTGTGAAATGATTCACGTCACCTTCAACCTCTAAATGTGGGCTTTTTTTGCTCCTTAAAAAAAAAGGAGAAAGAATCACTAGATGAAAATTCACAGTTACTCTCCAAACTGTTGTCGGACTGTGTTGGCGTGTTAGTGTATATGCTGCTGTAGCTCCTGTACACACACCTCTCGCAGTGTATCCACCCATGACGTAGATCATACCCTGGCACTCACAGGCAGAGAACTCAGCCAGCGGGTCGGGCATCGAGGAGACGCAGGTCCACCAGTCCTGCTCAGGGCTGTAACACTCCACTGTGCCCAGACACTGGCCTCCCACAGCGTACAGCTTCCCCTGTACAGCCAGCAGCTTGAAGTTGGACCTGCATGAGAAGAATCACTGACTGAAACGCGATGCAAGGCAACCAATGGGGACCAAGTGGGGACTCGTGTTACCTCTTCTGGTTGAGTGGCGCTACCTGGTTCCACTCGTTCCTGCAGGGGTTGTAGCAGTGCACAGCAGAGATCTCCTGACTCGTCATCCTGTACCCGCCAACTATGAACAAGTAGTTATCGAGGATGGCCGACCCATACCCCCTGACGTTGATCATATCTGGAGGGAGGTTGTTGGCGAGAGGCTTCCAGCGCTGCTCCACCTCTCCATACCTCAGCATGGACCAGGGCTCATCCTGATCTGGAACGTCCAGGGACAGGCTGGTGAAGTCTCCGATGGCCACCAGGGTGGCAGTGCCATTCATGCGCATCTCCTTGACTTGGTCCCTGACAGCAGAGGCCAGGCTGCTGAACTCGGGCCGCCTCAGCATGGGGTGGTAGTAGCAGGTCATGTATTTGAGGCAAGCGGTACGCAGGTCGTGAGTCCCATACACCTCGGAGAGGCTGTACAGCTCCACGCAGTTCTCCAGCCGGATCTCCGAAGTGAGGAGCTTAAGGATGGAGGTGACCTGGAGAAAGGAGGCGGTCTCGATTAGATCCTCCAGAGTCTCGTTGACTACCTGGACTTTGGAGGTGTTGATGAACTCCAGGACCAGCTCCAAGCCCAGGACGCTGAGTCCTTGCAGCTGCACCGAGTCCTCCGTGGACTCCCTCATCCCCGAGCTGTACAGAGCTCGGAAGTAGTCGCTCTTCTCAATCAGCTTCTTTTTATTCACCTCGTAGGTTTTGTCATCCATGATGATGGCGATGATCTGCTCGGATGACATGGTGAAGATGGTGGTTTTGGTCTCTCAAGCTGAGTTTTGTCTTTGCTTTCCCTTTCTCAGTCTCCCGAGCCCGTCGCCGTTTACATTTCACCGGCCAGGGAGCTCCGTGCCCGGTCTATATATGGTAATGCTCAGCCCGTAGATCGCCATGGAGCTGGGAAGCTAATCAGCTAGCTGTAGAGGCGCTGCAACCGCTCCCGGATAAACCGGCCAAAAGAAGCTTTTCCCCGTGATGGCATTCCTCCACAACTCGGCCCCACTTTCTGAAAATGTTGGTTGAATATCACGGTTTGTTTCTCAGCCTGCCAGGAACGTTTTCATAACATTTTCCTTGTGAGGGACAATGTCAAGCTGTCAAATTTAACTGTTTTGATTCTGCACCCTACATCATGTGCGTCTTCTTCTTCCATTGGAATTATTGGCAGATTAGGCGTATCGAAGACACCTTACTGCCCCCAGCAGGTCGTTGTTAGAATTACATAACATGGTTTGAATAAATGATAAGAGTATGTTAAATATTTGATCCCCCTTTTGATTAGTCTATTTATTTTTGTGATTGTTTATTTATTTATTTCTATTTACTTATTTTATTTGGTTTGGCTAATTTTGATTAGTTAGTTGTTATTATTTATTTAGATTTTTTAATTAAATAAAATTTAATTTGGGGTTTTGTCAGAGATGCTATTGGCTGTGGTCACCTCAGCTTGACCATAATTTCTTCATATTTTGGTTCCAAGGAACCAGACTTTCTTGTCATTTTTAAAGTGGGCTTGAGCAGCAGTTCTCCAGGATTTCTGAATATCTTTCAAAGTTTTTCTTTGGACATTGGCTGCTTTTTTAAATCATTTTCAGTCCAGTTCACGTACATATTTACAGAAGAATGATTTACACTAGGGCTGCCACTAGGGTTGCCAACCGTCCCTTAAAATACGGAATCGTCCCGTATTTAGAAACAAAAGTACACGTCCCGTATTGAGCTAATAAGGGACGCACTTTGTCCCGTAATACAGTGAGAATCAAAAGTAGCCTATAAATGTTTATGGAATTAACGCTTTGTTTGAAAACATAATTCCCAGCCCCTCTCCTGCTTTGTGACCAATGAGCTGACAGCACACTTATGACAATTCAGATTACCGCTCATCTCATTGGTCGAGGAAAGGTCGCTTACGGAGAAAATACCGGAAGACAACAGATGACCACAACAAGAAGCATGGCCAACAGGGAAACAAACGCCGTCACTGCGGTGCAAGTCTCGGACGACAGTACACCTAAAGCTGGGCAGACACTGTGCGATTTTTTCAGTCACGTTATTCAGCTCCTGCTCAAACTGCACGATTGACTCGCAGGGGTTAAAAGTTGGTAGGTCACGATGCAGGTCTCACACTATACCGCCCGATGCTCTGATGCGACCTGAGTGCTCACACTGTGCCTCCATAAAATTAAGGTTATAACAGAAAATCTGTCGCTCGCTCTCTCTGTCTCTCACTCACACAGACACACCACCACCATCAACTTTGCTAAATTGCTAATGAAAAACATGATCAGGCAGCTGTGATTTAGCAGCGATGTAGATCCAACTATTTTCACGGTTGTTGTGGTCGTGATAATTTTGTGAGGCCACATCGAAAAGGCTCGGATGAGCTTTTCAAAGTTCTACAAGTTGTGCCTCCATCGCTTGTGTCCAGATCACACGCTGCACAGCCGTGCTGCTCCGTCTTTTTCACGGCGTTTACGTGTTTGCGCGCGAGCAGTGTGAGCGGCTCACGAGCGATTAATGATCGGGAGCTGGTCGTGAGGTGTTAATCACTTCTCGTTACCCCACGTATACTACACGATGAAGGCCAAAATCGGTCCGATCACTCAAAAATCGGCTCAAAATGGGCCTAAAACCGCACAGTGTAAGCCCAGCGTTAGAGCAGCAATGTTTGTTCCCCTCAGAGATATGGAACGCCAGGACTGCCATAATGAATTAATTAAATACACCATTAAATAATTAATTAAATGTGTCAATAATTAATTAAAATGGGAATTAATTAATTAAATAAATAGTTATGACACATGTAATTAATTATTGACACATTTAATTAATTATTTATGTATTTCACATTTTAATTAATTATTGACACATGTAATTAATTAATTATTGACACATTTAATTAATTATTTATGTATTTCACATTTTAATTAATTATTGACACATTTAATTAATTATTGACACATTTAATTAATTATTTAATGATATATTTATTTATTTCATTTTGGCAGTCCTGACGCCTGGCTCTCGTCATGAAATAATTTTATCTGTCAGCCTCACCCATCAAACTCAGGGGGCGGGGTTAACGCTGCCCATGCAGCTTCTCTAACATTTGATTGGTTGCCGTGCAAAGTAAGTCAAAACAGGTCGATCCTAGATAATCGATTGCTTGTGTAGACTTGGGGCAGGCAGGTATCCCAGAATGCAGATCAAATCACAAGCAGCAATGGTGGTGGTGTAGTTTTAAAATACCCCGTTTTTCTGTCACCAGCTACACTTTTAACAGTGTTTTAGCCGCGAATGTCGCGCCGTATGTCTGGTCAGGTTGTCAACATAGAACATGTTTGCAAAAGTGCTCAGATGTTTTCAGAGATTTCACTAGCTCTGCTAACAATTAGCATGCAGAGCGCACCGAGGGGGTACATTAACCGGTTTGTTTACATATTCCACTCTCCGTGTTCCACATGTTGCATTCGCAGATTCTCATTTTCACCGAACGATCGTCTCTTTCCGCCTGGTCTTGTGTCTCTGTGCTTCTGTAACATAAAGAACGAGCTGACATTTTTCTCACGAAACCAGCGATCAGCTCAACAGACCCTCAGTTTACCTGCATGCATCCTCCTCCTCATCTGTCAGCTGTTTAACACCTGCTGCTAATTCAAGAAACACGCCTAGTTACCTGGTGATAGTCACAGTTTAACTGGGCAGCCGGTGCTCGATATAACGCAATGTCAGCGCATTTTTCTGCACAAGATAAGTAAATATAGTGTTTTCCCCGAGCGCAGAGCTGCTGGAGCTTGTTTCCTTACAGAGCACTTTATAGGCGAGCCAGCTTTATCAGCGGCTGATGTCCAATCACCGGCACACAGCTTTCAAACCTCAGCTGAGTTTTAGCTCTCAGTGGTTAAACGCTGGACTTCATTCACTCAGGTTCTGTCTGTCGGGTCACGTTTACTTCGCTGTTTTATTTACAACTGAGCAAATCGGTTTGGCTGAGGTTAAAGTTACGTTTCATAACTGCATAGTTTCACAGACGTTTAATGGTTCACTGGCACATGTGTTAGACTGAACTATCATCTAAATATTATCTGTTTTTTAATAGTTATTCAACTGTATTCTAAGCACCAGCTGTCTGTTAGAATGTGATTTTTTTTCTCTCTCTGTTGGCAGAGGTATAAAAATGCGCAGGAAAATCTGACATGCATGGCGAACTTCACCGACGATATTTAGGGAGGAATAAACACACATCAAACATAAATGAACCATTTGTCTGTCTCCATAATTGAGAGAATTTTCTCTTCTTATGTCAACACTCTCTCTCTTTTTTTTTTTCTTTTTTTTTGCTTTTTCGGTCATGTTATGTTTACCTGTCAAAGGCTTGTTACAAACTATGAAACACATTGTGCAGACTTCTGGATGTTAGAAGAAAACTAATACTGCTCATGAATGAGACTAAAGGCAGGAAGGTGTCCTTTAAAACTAAACATGTTAATAGGACCTCCCTGTTTATATCATAGTTTATGATATAGCACGTGTATTTCAGTAATAGCCTGCTGAGGCCACTATACGTGCTGGCCTCATATCAAATGTGAAGGCAGACTGAGTCTATGTTTGACGTTTTTTATATCTAATCTTCCTTTTCAAACATTTAAACAGCAGCGAGTCTGCAGCTGAGGGAATACAAATTCAAATTGTCGGAACAGGTTTGCTCGTTTCTTGGATTCATTTGGTGATTTATTAAATGTATAACTGTTATTCTAATCTGCTGCTGAGTCTCTTACACTTTTCTTTATGCTGTATATTTTCACGTCTCTGGAATAGTTGGCAGTTAGATAGTCAGCTGGGAAACTTTGTGTTAACTCATGGAGCTGAGGATATCGTGGACATGCTGACCTCGCTGCGTGGTGTACAGAGCGAGGTCAGCATGATTAATATTCACAATAAAAATATTAGCCGAACATCATGAAGTCTGTATGTGTTTCATAGTGTCGAACAACCTTTGTACAGTTAAAGCCAGCAGTTACTACATGACGGAAACACCAACGTTATCTCTTTTATGTGTTTATACACAGGTCACGCTGATTACTGAACAAAAACCCAAAGATCAGATGTTAAACAGATTTATTTGCTCTCTCTCCTCCTTAAACATGTTTTTAATGTTAGTTATAATTCAGAATTGGCGACTGAAACACGTAGGACACATAAGAACATCAGGAAATAAAACACCGATAAATATAACCTCAGTAAAAGAAGTCAGCGGGGGTTACTACAGCTGTGTACCGGGGCCTGCGCTTTGTCGGTGGGATTGCTTGCGAGGCGAGCGGGTCTATCCCACGCTTTGCCGTGAGACTGGGCAGACATCTCCGAAATCATCGAAACACTTTTGCAAAGAGGCTGTATCTTGACAAACCGACCAGACACATGAAGATTAAACCACTACATTCTCGGCTAAAAAAATATTAAAACGGTATTTGGTGACACACAAACAGGGTTTTTCAAAGCTCAGTTCTGTTAGCTTCCACATGCCGGTTGTTGTGTGCTAGAAACAATGGCCACCAGGCCAAAGCAATGGTTTTGACTCGATCAGCGTTAACCCCGCCCCCTGAGTTTGATGGGTGAGGCTGACAGATAAAATTATTTCATGATGAGAGCCAGGCGTCAGGACTGCCAAAATGAAATAAATAAATATATCATTAAATAATTAATTAAATGTGTCAATAATTAATGAAATGTGTCAATAATTAATTAAAATGTGAAATACATAAATAATTAATTAAATGTGTCAATAATTAATTAATTACATGTGTCATAACTATTTATTTAATTAATTAATTCCAATTTTAATTAATTATTGCCACATTTAATTAATTATTTAATGGTGTATTTAATTAATTCATTATGGCAGTCCTGGCGTTCCATACAGAGAAAGGGAAGAATGGGAAAAGGAAAACACCTGGCTGGAAAAAGTTAATATGGGCATGTGCAGTGAATATCAGCGCTATGTGGCCAGAAGTGTGATAATATAATTTATTTTGTGTAATAAACAACTGCAAGGATAGATGATTACAACAAATAGATGACTAATACATAAAAGTAATACATAGATGAATAATGATGATGAGTTAAGATGCGTAATCATGGGAACAAGCGGGTTTTCAAACGGGAGCAGCTGATTAGCATTAGAAAAGCTGAAATAATACCTCAGCTGAAGCCAATTGTACTAAATGCACTAAATGTGCACTGTTACAAGAATATTTTTCTTTCTATTGTTTTCTATTATTTTAAGTTAAGCAGGACAGAGTTCTTTTAAAGAAAGATTTACTTATATTCTCAAAAGTTAAGCATGACAGGCTTCTGTTTAAGAAAGAGACCTGTTTTATGTGTTAATGTTGTCATTTTGAGCTAAAAATAAATGGCTAAATGATCATTTGTTTCACATGTGTTCATATCACAAAGAATACACATCTACTTAAATCAAATTCAAGTCAAAGGGTTAAAAAAAATAATTTCACACACAAAAAAAGAGCTAGAAAATTCACCACACTGGGAAGGGTGAAGACAACTGGGTCGCCCGGCCCTGGCCACGAGGTGTCCCTTATTTATTTTTCAGGGAGTTGGCAACCCTAGCTGCCACAAACGATTATTTTGATAGTCGACTAGTCACCGATTATTTTTGTGATTAGTCGACTAATCAGATCATCATCCATTGGACGTACAGCGTACAGCTTATTGCACCAGCAGCATCTGGTCTTATATAACTATCATTAGCTTACAGCTTGAAGTGTTTGTGCTAACTAAAAATAAAGACAAGATGGTAGTTTATTAATTTTTAATGAAATTTGCAGATTGTTTCGGTGAAGTTTAATAAACTCCTTGCTTTCTAAAATATAACAGGACACCGGAGTATATTATCCAGCGTCTCAAACTTCTGATGATCAGCTGTCTGCTTGAAGTTTATTTAGCTGTGCAAAAACTATAACTTTAATCTTAGCCAAACCGATTTACTCAGGAACAAATAAAATACTAAAGAAAGCCAAACAATAACATTTTTAAGTTATCTAAGTGACTTATATATCATATTTAACCTGAGTAGCGAAAGACAGTGGTGGGTTTGAAAACGATTTGCCGGGAGTCCGGTGTTCTCACGGCTCTAGTTAGCCTTGCCCCCGCCTAGCTAACGAGCTAGTGGGTAACAGACGTCTCCGAAAACGTCGGAGAGCTTTTGAAAATATGTGGTGTCTTGATAAACTGAGCAGATATTTGAGGTTTACACAGCTACATTCTCGCCTGAAAATATGTTAAACGTTTATTTTGTGACCCAGAAAGAATAATAAGAGTAAAGTTAAAACTAACTAGCTGCCGCCATTGTTGACAACTGCGCTGGGCTGCGCTATGAATTCTGGGACACAGCTTCTTCTTCTTCGGGGTTTAACGGCAGCTGGCATCCTTGTACATGCAGTGCTGCCATCTTCTGTTTCAGTCCGTTATTACACTCTTAAATCCTACTACTCATTCCTGCGTCCTTTGTGATCTTACAAAGCTTCAAACGATGCGTCGACTATTAAATTAGTCGTCGACGATTTTAATAGTCGACATAATCGTGACTAGTCGACTAATCGTGGCAGCCCTAATTTACACTTATTAGGTCATTTAACACTAACCCTTGAGTCTATGAAGCACTAAAAAACAATGTTGTATCTTGCAATAATACATATATGACAAACATAAAATGTCAAATAAATATTATGAAGTATCTAAACAAAGTAACGGTACCCTGGAGTTGTGTCACTGGCGTTGCTGATTAAGAAAAGCCTTTTATTTTGAAGGAAAACACCGCGGTGCTGACATCTATAACATGTTTCGTGAAGCGCTGCAAAAAATTGGTGTGGCGAGTCCAGTATCTCTTTTCATTTTTCAGACCTTTTCTTTTTTATATCATAATTTCATATGAAGCATTTAGTTGAAGTTGTTAGAGAACTGAAAAAGAAAGAAGAAAGAAATTTTGTGAGAAAAACAAGACTGACAACATGTGGTTTGATGCCCTATAGGTTTAGAATTTTTTTTTATAGAAGTTGTCACTGGTGTCACCTTGATGATGAATCACAACAGAGCTGTTACAACTAACTAACACCACCGTTAACCATTAACAGAAATAAAAAGCTCTTCATGAAGTTTTGTAATAATAATAATAATTAGTAGTAGTAGTAGTAGTATTAATCCTGTGTTTGTATGTCTAAATCAATTCCACCCAATCCCTGGGTGGTTTATTGTGTCACTGATGTTACTATGCTTTGGGGTTTGGGGGATTTTTTCCCCGACTGTCACAGATCCATTGAATTCTGTTACACTTAAGGGTAAACATCAAATGGATTGTGACACTACTCATTATAACAGTTGCATAGCAAATAAGTGGCTTCACAAATGAACAAACACTGTGCAATCAAACTTAACAACTGAAAATAAGAAAACATAATCTCCTGATTTGTTGCATTATGAGTGCAAGTCCGACTACATGTGCTGAAGAGACTGAGGAAATAATATTTATCAAACGCCTTTTAAATTGCAGAAAGAGTGAGGTAACACCATCTAGTCTGTAAGCCGATGTACAAAAGGAGATTAAAAATCATTAATTTGCCTTTTTTTGTGAATACTAAAGTGAACAGGTTATGTTATAATATGGTCTATGTGTAAACATTAGAAAAATAAATCAATTTTAGGACATCTCACCATCGCCAAATCGGAGTTTATGCAGAATAAAAAAATAAATACAGACAGGATGAAATTCAGTTTTAAAAATGTTGGACCCATGTTACAAGGTGTTTTATTTTTAGGTACAACTAGTGATTGTAATCCTGCAGAGAGAAAATTACAAACTAAATAAATGTTTAGAAATTATTTGTACATGTATTGTATTTTAAATTATAATCTTTTTCCATCAGATGCAGATCTCATTATTCAGATTAATGATTAACTCTCTTCGCTAACTAATATTCAGAGACATTTATTTTAAGATCGTACACAGTTTTACTGAGAGAAAGGACACCAGTGCACTGCATATATTTTTAATTTAAAAATAATAATAATAATAACCACACATTATAAAACCCTGGAGAATAAACCCAGGATAACGGTGTTGTGATAAAAACTGAGGTTCATAGGACGTAACAAGAGAGCTTTAATTTGAAAACCTGTACCGGAAACGATTTTTATTATCAGCCTGTTGACGCTGTTGTGGGTGGAGGAGGGGAGAGTGGGTGAGACAGGCAGGCGGGAGCATCAATGACAGGGACTCTTCTTGTGCGGCCCGCTTCGAGTACGCGGCTCCAGGCAGCGGACACCCGGCGCTCTGTGACCCGGACTGAGGATGAGGAAGCAGGCGTGGGCCTCCCGGTCCCCAAGCTGCAGCTTTTTACTCAGCATCACCACCACCACCACCATCATCATCATCGCCGCTCATACATCATCAGTTAAAGGCGCCGGAGACCTGCGGCCGTGTAATAAGGTGAGCGTCGTCGTTATTATAATTATAATATCTGCTGCTTTTTAAAACACAGATCCCGCTCCGCTTTGCTTTTTCTTTATCCTAGAATAAATGATCAGGGCAACAAGTCAAATGGCCATGCATGCAAGAGTAAATGTGCAGAATAGATTAAGATAAAATAAAATAAAATGAAGAAGGATTAAAAATACAAAAATAAATAAAAACAATGTAAGGGCTGCAAGTCGTTTTGCTGCTTTACATTGGCTCGGCTCAGCTCGGGTCCGGATGTATGTGCGCCTCGTCCTTCACGTCGCTGATCGGCTTAAAATGCCGTTCATGTTGACTATAAACACCCTGCTGGAATCCTTCTCTCATCCCCTTCAGAGCAGCCTCATGCCGGCAAGCCCGACCGGGATTACTCGCTGAGGAGGACAGAGAAAGGCTGCTGGCACGGTTCGCTCTCAACCCTGTAAGGATGACTTGAAGGAATACAAGAAGAAGCTTTTTGCCCTCTAGATGGGGAGATTTTCATGCCAGGACTGATACCCTGTAAATGAAAAAACTAGCATTATCCTTATGGTCACTAGGGGGCGACAGCTGTGATTGAAAATCGAAATCCAGTTATGAAGAGATGTGTGATCCCTGCGCTCGGCAAACACTTATAGCGATTGTTTATGGACTCATTTGCTAGTTTTTTGTAATACTGAACAGATCGAACTCTAAAAGTGCCTTGTATTGTGAGATAAATATCCTGCAATATTAAAGAGAGAATGATGAGCCTGTGGGTAAGGACATGGTGAAAGGGGGGAGGAAGAACTTTCTTTTAGCAGGAACAGATCACAGCAAAATGTTAGCATAAATTTATCACAGATAAATATGTATCCTTATCATTGAAGATTAGACTCTGTATAACATGTATATGACAACAAAAATTTCATATGGGTTAAAAAAAACAAGTTTATTTTGTTTGTTAAATCAGGGTTACTTATTTAATATCCTTCTCTGTGAATACACTCCTGCATTTTATGATGTCCTGCCTTTACCTGGTCCAGAGAAAAGCTGCTAGTTATGAACCACTTGAGTATTTAAAACAGAAAACAAAAGAAAATAAAAATAAAAAAAGCTAATAAAGTGCATGAAAATAATAGAAAAAGAACATTTTTATGACTTTTATTTTATAGTTGTCTACGTAGCTAATCCTAGCTAACATTATCCTGTTAGCTAGATAACTAAGTTATCAGTTACAGCAAACACTGTGGCAGTCACAACTCCATATGATGTCAGACAATATAAATAAACTCTAAATGTTCTGAAAGCTATATATATGTATATATATATATATATATATATATATATATATATATATATATATATATATATATATATATATACATATATATATATATGATTAAAACAGGAAATAACAACTACTGATCATTAACTGGATCAGTGTGCATGTAAATTCAAGCATAGTTCAACTGTGCTTTTACTTTCGAGGTCACAAATTAAGTTTAATGGCCACTTACTATAATTTCCTATTGAAATGCACAATATAAGAGTGTTAGTGAACGTTTCGTCTAACTGTTGGAAAAAAATTATAGAAGCAAATGTCTCTAAATGGTAAATAAAAATGTTTCACACTTAATATAACTCAATAAATAAAAAACTAATTTCTCATCAGAGTTTGAATTCTGGGTAATAAAACAGGATCCAGCCTGTGTTAGATAACAGTTCACTGCCGTCAGTTTATAAAATCAATAAAACCTACCGCACCCTGCATCAAGGAGCCGCTAAGCCACTGGGAGCAGTTATCATTATTAGATTAGATGAGATTCAGCTTGATAGCTGTCACACAAAACATGGAAATACAGCATTTAAAGAGGTGTGAAACGTCTGAACAATGGTACAAAATGAACATTAGTCTAATACATGACGGAAAACATCAGCAAAGTCTTGATCCCCGTTTCCAAGGAACCAGACTTTTTTTTATATTTTTTAAGGTGTAAGAAATGTTGAGAAACAGTTCTCCTGTTTTTTAAGCTTTTTCAACATTCATCTTTGTACATTGGCTGCTTTTTCACTCATTTTCAGTCCAGTCCTTGTACCTGACCTTTTTTTTGTTTGTTGAACCTGTTAACACTGACCTATGAAACATTCAAGCACACAAAAGGCACCAAACTCAAGGGGTGAGTTTGAGTAGGGGTGTCTATTCATAACAGACAACAAAGAACTAAGTTTAAATGTTATCTTTAGGCACTTTGTTATCAACAGTCTGTCATATAAACATATTGGTTCCAGTTTCTTTAGTTGAATGTATAAAAAAATGTCAACGATGACATATTTTGATCCACCAACCAAAACCATCAGGGAATCATCTGGACATGGAGAAAATGAATGGGGAATTTTACTTCAGGAGTCAGGGCCATTAAAAAAGCGGGCACTGACAAGTTGATTCCTTATTTTAGCCAACAATAGCAGAAATAAGGGATAAACTGTTGAAAATGGTGACTAAACATCATGTTAGGCAGGGAAAAAATAAAAATTACTGGTGGTTTAAACACTGAGTGTAGATGTACATCAAAATAAAGCATGAGAAGTGGTGTTACTGAGGGGGTCTTTACATCACATGAATGGGCTTTCTGGGTAAGTCAGATGAAAACGGTTGGAAACCTGACTGAAAAAGCATAAACAGTAAGCGGTCATATAACAGCTGTGTGCTGTTTTCTAAAGATGACCTTAATACAGCTTCAGAAGTTTCCAGATGTTTTTTTCTGCACTTAAAAAAATACATTGTTAGAGAGATTAGGGTCCTATCAAATCCTCAAACCTCTGCTGTAAAGAGGCACTGAATTTTATCCCGTCCCTGCTCGCTTCCTTCCATCAGTCTCCATGACAACCGGCGTGAATCACCCAGGAGACCAGCAAAAGGCATTAGCCTGTGGTTTGTGTTTTTTTATCAGTGTAACCTTTCCCCCCACTGTCAGCACATTAGCCCTCTTTGTGTGCAGAAACACAGAAAGGTGAATCTGAGCGCAGGTGATGCTGCTGCTCGCACAGCAAAGCCTCAGTTTGAATGTTTGCTGGCGTGTTTGTCGGAGGGGGTGCGGCATGAATGGCCACGTTTGTCACTGCGGCGAGGTGATTAGTCATTTAAAAGAGCTCGGGCTTATCTGCACCACACACACACATCTGACATCTGAAAGCCATCGCTCTAGCACCGATTGACTCTGTCAGGTTTATCGCTGCGATTGTTTCAGTTTAATTAGCTGCTGCTCGGATGTCAGTCGGTGCTCAGCTGATTTGTTTGTCCAGTTGAACAGCAGGATCGAGGGAGGAGATGGAGATCTGCCAGAGCGAGGCTTTGGACTCAGAGGAAGTTGCTTTAAAAGTACAAAGAATGCTTTTCTTTGGGTTTTGTTGTGCTGCCGCCACTATTAATGGTTTCACACTGATTAATTTGTGGATTGGTCACCATAATGTGTGAAATTCAAAACTATAAGCTAGTATCACTCAACAAGTCCAATATCAGCTGATGCATGGACAGCTGGCTGGACACTTGACTTGTTTCTGAAATGGAAAACAGGTGAAAACACATGTTACTAATTCCATTAATCAAGTGTAATTTCTGTGACTAGTAACACCCAAGTTTACCTTCTATTTCACATCAAAGTAGCTGCTGTGAAATACTAATAGGTGGTATAAAAGACACAAATGAGCATGCCAAAGATAAACCTGATTTCATATATTAAATGAACTTCATATTTTATTCAGTGCGACTTGAAAAAAACTAGTGACTGACACAAAAAAGTCACCAGGAAGGTTTTTATTTGGAGCTACAGATCAATTCAGGTTCCCCATGTGCTCTTATACAACCAGAGGTTGTAAATAGATACATTATAAATAGTATGTAAGACATTTTTTCGTTATTACTTTACCTTTTAGTGCCCTTTATTTTAAAGGGCACTAAAAGGTAAAGTAAAAAAGAGGGCCTGTGGATGAACATTCAGTTCCCTCAATGAGCATGAGGTCACAGCCAGCAGTCCTTTGATAAGATGACCCGCTAACACGCTCTTAATGGACCATTAGATGACCGGTGGATGGTTGCTGTGGACATTGAGGTCAGCCATCTTTTTACCCTGTAAATGTCTCCATGCTCTCCTTTGTACGACCAGCTTTTGTTGAATGTGGAATCAGCAGCAGAGCAGTGTTGTTAGTGTCAGGCTACACAGGGTCAGCTCTTATTGGGGAAGCTATGTTGTACTGTATGTGTGTGTAGCCTGTGCGGGCAAATTACGCAACATTAGGCAAACAGTGCTAAGGGGAAAAATTTGAAACCACCAGTCATTTTTGGTCCAGTTCAACCTATCCACCAATCCACAGATTTGAAACAGTCTCATCTCCTGGGAACCATGAATGGATACCTTATTGATCTTTCTATCTGCGTGTCTGTGTGTGTTTGTGTGTGTGATCATCATGCAGTCAGAGTACTACTACCAGTACACAGAGTGTGACAGCACAGGGGCACGATGGAGGGTCGCCATCCCTAGGTCTCCAGGCTCCTGCTCAGACCTTCCTCCTCCGACCAGAGGCACTGACTGCTGTGAGTACCACCACAGTGTGTGTGTGTGTGTGTGTGTGTGTGTGCACGTGCCAACACAGCCTCTCTGTTCCCTCAGCCTTCTCATGCCCGGCTGGGAAGTTTTTGGAGATGTCCACGCAGCAGTGCACGCCGTGTGCGGCTGGTTCTTATTCTTTGGGCAGCGGCCTTCGTTTTGACCAATGGGATGCCATCCCTGCAGGCTTCACCAGCTTAGCCAGCTTCCTCGACACTGGGCCGAATGGAGAGGACATTCAGGCCTGTAAAAGGTGGCGCACACAGCATTACCATTACCATGGAGATGGGTATTCATGTATTATTGAATATATAACAAGATGGAGTATGCTGCCGCTGTGTTTTGCTCTCATTGCAGCTCATCGTGGACGCCGCAGGGCGTGTATCTGGAGTCCAACCGTGACGAGTGCACGGTGTCCCTGGTTTATGCCGTACATCTGGAAAAACAGGGCTCTGTCTCCTTCACCTATCAGTACCCCGACAACAACATCTTCTTCGAGTTCTATGTAAGCACCTGTAACTAAAATAGTGAATAAAACCAAGAGTGTTTTATTTCTTGATTTATTGACAATTTAGATGATTAGTGATTGTAAATTGGTTGTAGACGACTACCTGTCTGTAGTGTGCTCGGCCTCTTGCCCAGCTTGGTTGAAGTTGTTTTATTACGGGAGTAACTTGTGTTGCTCATAAACTGCATCCTTGAGAGTGTTGTGAAAAATCTGGTCCAAATCACTCATTTTTAATATGAGATAAGATGAGAATTTCTCATAATTACAGTAGCAAAATGAATAGAGCACCAATAAAAATAAACTATAACAATAATACGACACAATAATAGAATACACTCCACAAAGTAGAAATAAATAAATGTAAACATAAGTATGATTCATTCTATTTATGCTATTAAAAAACTTACATGCAAGACCTTTAAAAGCTTGCTATGAAAGAAGACATTTTTAATTATTCTTACTGGTTAAAGAATAATGAAGGTAGTCAGGAGGCGGCTGAGCTTACCTTTGCACAGAGAAACAGTCATACTGCAGATATTTGTTAGCTGATGAGTTTTGAGTTTGTATGAGCTTGACTTGTTTTTAAGCCTATTTCATACAGATGAAATGTAGTGCTTTAAAAAGTCAAACACAAGGCTGTGCAAGTTTATTCAAGTTATACTCTGGGTGTAGCGTTTGTCCGTATCCGTAATGAATTTAATAGCAGGTAATGTTGAAGAAGAGTCATTTTTGCTTGTTTGTGTAGATAATAACCTCTGTGTTAACTTGTTCTCAGGTCCAGAATGAGCAATGCCAGGAAATGGCTCAGACTGACGATCAGAAATGGATAAAAGTCACCAACAATGGAGAATGGGACACACACACGGTGAGCACGTGTTTCTACCTCTGTGTGTGCAAGCTGCTGCAGTATCATGTGATGTGTGGCTCACTGTGTGCACCTTGGCCTCAGGTGAGCCTGAAGTCTGGTACCAACATCCTGTACTGGAGAACCACTGGGATACTGGTGGGGGGGAAGATGGTCAAGCCTGTGCTGCTGAAGAACATCCAAATAGAAGGTAAAAGTTGACCTCCAGCTCACGGTCGGATGCTTTTTGCAGGTGTGCGTATACTTAAAGCATCTCCACACTTTTGTCCAGGTGTCGCCTACACATCCGAGTGTTTCCCGTGCCGACCCGGTTGGTTCAGCCCGACCCCCGGCTCCTCATCCTGCCAGCCCTGCCCCAGCAACACTTACTCTGTGAAAGGGGCGTCCTCCTGTACGCCCTGCCCCGAACACCACTACTCACGTACGTACAGGACGCCCAACAGCACCACAACAAACAGTGTTTACATTATTTCAGTCATAATGTAAACAGTGTAAGCTCTCTCTCATGTTTGACATGGTGAACTTACAGTAATAATAAGCTTGCATATTTCCTCTGAGGAGACGGCTAAGGAAACACCTTCCCTCATAATAATAATAGATTCATTTAGTTTTAGCACCTCATTGGTCTCTGCTGATGCTCATCCTGCCTCTGTGTTTGCGTCCTCTCTCAGACGAGGGATGGCCTGAATGTAAGGAGAGGCCACCATGCTCGGAGAAGGATTACTTCCAGATCCACACAGCCTGCGACAGCGAGGGGAAGGTCAGCAGCGCTTGCATGTTTCATATTTCTCTCTCTCTCTCTCTCTCTCTCTCTCTCTCTCTCTCTCACACACACACACACACACACACACACACACACACACACACACACACAATGACCTTTTTAAATACACAAGGACAGATATGCATATAAACACGCCCTGTGTCGCACTCATATGCAAAGTCAACAAGGAAAACCAGAGCGAGTGTATATATGTGTGTGTGTGGGTGTGTGTACCATATTTATATATCTTTGTGGGGACCAAAAATTGGAATGCTACTATACTTGTGGGGACCATCAGTCCCATATGGGGACAAAATTCACATCCCCACAATTTTGAGACTCAAAATGTGGTTTTAGTGTCGGGGTTATAATCAGGTTATGTTAGGTTTAGGCTAAGGGTTATGGATAGGGATAGGTATTATTTTAAGCGTACTAATTTATACTTATTAATATTTGATTCAAATTGCATTTATGCAGCACCAAATAACAACAGTAGACATTTTATATTGTAAGGTAAAGACCCAACAACATGAAAAAAAAAAAGAAACCCCTACAATCGTATGCTTGGTGACAGTTGGAAGGAAAAACTCCCTTTTAGCAGGAAGAAGCCTTTGGGAGAACCAGGCTCGGTTCTTTGAACATATTTAATATAATGACCAAATATATTAATGAAGAAAATTAAATTTAATATTTTTATAAGCTGGCTTCCTCCGTGCCTGATCATTTTTGTATTTATTTTATATTTGTTTTTAATTGAACTGCTTTAATAGTAACTTTCTTTATTCCTTACTTTTAATCCTTTTGTGCAGCTGGTATTCGTGTATCTAAAATGGTTTCACCTTTTAAATGTTTTACTTACTTTTTGTTTCCTCTCTCATCTCGTTTATTATTTATTATTATTTTTATTTACTTTGTCACATATTTCTGACACTGCCTGTCACGTGATATGTACAGCACTCAAATTTTATACACTGTACGTATGAAAAACCGTGAACGTTTCACACAGAAAGACAGATGTGATTAAAATGCATCATTAAAAGTGTTCGACGGCTCATTTAGTGTTGTAGCAAAAGCAGGTAAAGTCTCTCAGTGCGATAAACAACCCATGAAAACTCAGCCTGAGAGGCAGCATGCCGACTGGCTTTTGTAGAAGTGCACCTTGTTACAGGGCAGTAAAAAAATCTCACCTTTGTTTTTTTAAGGTGTTTGTTTTTGCTTGAGCAGAGTGAATTTCCTGCTTTAAACCTGCTTTGTTACAGACACAGGTGCTGTATCGTTGGGTGGAGCCAAAAATCTGCGTGGAGAACATCACAGGAGCCGTGGAGCTGCCGGCAACAGGCCAGAGAGAGCCCTGCCCTCCCTGCAACCCCGGCTACTACAACAGCAACGACTCCACCTGCCTGCCCTGCCCACCTGGAACGCACTCGGACGGCACCTACGGTAAACCTGCTCACACCTATCCTCACCGGCCTCACCCTGGTGTTGATAAAATTTAAATCTGTTTTCATCAATCTAAACATCTTTATCGTTTCCACTGCTTCGTGTTCATACAAGAGCTGGTTAGCGATACTTATAAATGCTTTAGAAAAGCATTTAAGGTATAAATACATATAGAATTTAAAGAAGCAGTACTCAAATTAAAATAAAATACAAGTAAAAAATGAAAAATGAGTTTAAAGCAGTACATAACAAACATTTACAAAGCAATAAATAAATGCATGTAAATAGATGTGGCATGCTGTAAACTGCTGCAAACATACTATAACTAATAAAAACAATTACAACAGTCATACAACTTGTACACTTAAGCTGGATCCTGTACTTGCAAATGAGCTCTCTTCCAATAAAAACCAAAGTTCATTTAATTCCTTCATTATTCTCCATTCAAAGGCTGGACGTCCTCCCAGCAGTTTACAAAGCCTCTCCATCTGCTTATATAATGATCACCTCTGTCCATCATTATGAGATGAATTTGTTTAAGATCGACCCGGCTGAAAAGATTGTACAAACACAATTTTTGTACCCAGGAGGTAAATGTCATTGTCGTGTCTAAACAGCTTTTATGTGATCTTTGCGTGTGTGTGTGTGTGCCAGCGTGTGCACAGTGCCCTGCAGGTACCGAGCCGGTGTTGGGTTACGAGTATAAATGGTGGAACGTGCTGCCTTCCAACATGAAGACTTCCTGTTTCAACGTGGGCAATTCCAAATGTGACGACAAGAACGGTGAGCACACGGATGCCTGACACATTAGTAGATATATTTATAACAATACTTTGTTTATGTAACACCTTCAGCTGCAGACTTTACAAAGCACTTTGACAGAAAAGAAAAAGCAGAAAATGTAAAATATTAATTTTCTGGTTAATTACAGTAAAATTTACATGAAAAATGTAAACACAGTGAAGGAAACTACAACACTAGCCATTCCCCGTGTATCTAATCACTAAGAGCAAATGCAGAGGTGACAGTGACAAATGAGTCAGAATGAACACGTCTGGGTGGAAAATGGGCTTTGTGTTGAGCTTGAATTGCGAGCTGAAATCACCTGCAACCACTTTTTACCCATTACTGCTGTGCTAATTGTGGATAATGTTGTAAAACAACCTCTCATATGCTGTCATGGAGAATTACGGAGGTGTAATACGAGTGCATCGTGCCTTTTGCTCCATAGGATGGGAGGTGGCGGGAGATCACATTCGCAGCGGAGCAGGAAGTTCGGATAATGACTATCTTATCCTCAGCTTGCATGTCCCCGGCTTCAAGTAAGTCTGTGTGTTTGTGTACAGAGAAGAAACCAGCCTGTCCTAATGATGACAAACAGGATCTGTGTGTTACTAAATGCGAGTTTGTGTTTGTGTTTGGTGACAGGGTCCCAGCCTCGCTTTCAGGGATGACCGGCAGCGAGTTTGGCCGGATAACCTTTGTGTTCGAGACCATCTGCTCAGCCGACTGCGAGCTCTACTTCATGATGGTGTGTGCCTCTTTGTGTTCATTTCCAGCAGAAGCTGGTAATTAGGTGGCTAACTTTACTGAGTGAGTCAGAATGGTCACGTCTCATCATCGAGGTCTGGTTTATAATGGTGTTCTGCGTGTTACTGCTCAGTTAGCAAATCCTTTGTTTTTGTGTTTTATTGGCACGCCCCCTGCAGGACGTGAACAGGAAGAGCACCACAGTGGTGGAGTCCTGGGAGGGCAGTAAGGGCAAACAGTCGTACTCGCACAGCATGACCAGAAACGCCTCCGTCACGTATACGTGGGCCTTCCAGAGGACTAACCATGCTCTAGATGTGAGTGATTTTCAGTCGTGTGATTTTTATTCATGGCGTCAGCTGTTAAAGCAACGTTATTAAGGCTCTGCCGAGAGTGAGGCTGTCTCAAATATCAAGATATCCAACAAGGAATTGCGGTGGCATATTTTTGTCTATAGGTCCGTCGTTTCATTGCTGACACGGTGAAGATCTACTCCATCAACTTGACGAACGTGATTGATGGGGTGGCATCAGCGTGCCGTGCCTGCGCTCTGGTACCTCAGAATTCCCAGCGTGCCGGCTCGTCCTGCGTTCCCTGCCCAGCTGGTTTTTACATCGACAGAGACACCAACCGATGCCAGGAGTGTCCCCCCAACACACACCTGGCTGGGCGACAAACCTACGGCCAGGACGCGTGTGTCGCGTGTGGACCAGGAAGTATCAGTAACAAGGTGAGAGCCCTGCAGTCATGATACCTCATTCTGGATCATCATGTTTTAGTACTTTTATCCAGTTAAGAGAGATCATGTTTTTCCTTTTTCTTTCAGGAACACTCCCGGTGCTACAGCGACTGCTCCTTCACCCACACGCTGAACAACCGCACCCTGACCTTTGACCTCAGCGCCCTGAGCGATGTGGCCTCACTGACCATCGGGCCCAGTTTCACCTCTAAAGGCACAAAATACCTTCATCTGTTCAACATTAGCCTGTGTGGCCACGGGGTAATTGACCTGCTTTCTGCTTACATCAGCCTCAAAAACACTTCAGAGATCAGCCTGTGAAGCAAACGTATTTAAAAATCATTTAAATGTTCTTTTGTTCTTTTTATCTTTCACCTGTTTTTTATTGAATGTTTGAAGTGTAAGGGATATAAGAACTGAGTTTGCTTATCTTGTATGAAGTCACCTAAATTCTTGTGATCTAAAAAACATACTGAGAATTACTTTTTAATGGTGGATATATTGAGGCAGCACGGTGGTTAGCACTGTTGCCGCGCAGCAAGAAGTTCCTGAGTTCAATTCCACCATCAGGCCGGGGTCTTTCTGTGTGGAGTTTGCATGTTCTCCCCGTGTTTGCGTGGGTTCCCTCCGGGTACTCCGGCTTCATCCCACCGTCCAAAGACATGCAGTTTGTGGGGATAGGTTAATTGATTAATCCAAATTGCCCATAGGTGTGAATGTGAGTGCGAATGGTTGTCTGTCTCTGTGTGTTAGCCCTGCGCCAGACTGGCTACCTGTCCTGGGTGTATGCTGCCTCTTGCCCTATGACAGCTGGGATAGGCTCCAGCACCCCGTGACCCTGAAAAGGATAAGCGGAAACGAATGGATGGATGGATGGTGGATATATTGTATATTTGACCGTGAGATGAGATGTTCGTGTCCACATCTCGTTAGGATGTAAAGCGGTGAAAAATAGATGTGAAAATAATCTGACATTAGAGAAATTATACACTGACAGATTCATTTTGGCGCTGGCTGCAGGGAAAGAGAGCTGCTGTCTGCACCGATAACGTCACAGACGTGTCCAACAAAGACGACCAGAGCGACGCAGCTCAGTTCGTGAACTCAGTGGACAGCTTTATCTGTCAGTCGACCATCATCCCATCGGATGGGCGGGGCTTCAGAATGGCCATTTCCTCGCAATCCATCAGCCTTGCTGACACTTTTATTGGTAAGGGCCTAAACAGAACTTCCTGAGTCACTCACTTTCAACCACCGCCAAGCTTCTTCATATACATACCTGGGAGTTTCACTTAGGGTTTAATTACATTTCTCAAGTCTAGTTATCATATGGAATCAAGTCCCATCAGTGGAGGGTGTCTATTTGTAAAGCCTTAACTGACCAATCAGGTTGGATTAAGAGAATTCTGACGTTTCACTATAAGAAAAACTAATGGAAACAATTTGTGAAACAGATTTATTTGGGACTGACTCGTGAGCGCCCCCTGCTGTACCCCTGGGTGAACAGTTTTAATTGGGTTGGATCACCCAGATTGGTGCTGGTTGAATAGCGTCATGCAGTTTTGTGATAATCAGCTGGTAAAAACCGCCTTGATCTCTCTCCCCTTTGTTTTTTCAGGAGCGACAGTAGACACCGTTCTCAATGGTGTCAGTGCCGAACCAGATCTTTTCCCGGAAAACTCACAGGATGTTCCCGACATCAATTTCTTCTACAGGTAAAAAGAAAAAAGAAAGCTGGAAGCAACAGTCAAATATTTTTGTTGTGTTCAAGTCCCTGATGTGTGTTTGTGTTCCTTCAGTTCAACGCAGGTGACGGCATCATGTGATCTGGGTCGGAGTTCAGTCATCACCGTTCGCTGTAACCCAGAGAAGTCTGAGCGAGGAGAGCTCTCCGTACCCAGGTAGTTGCACATCAGTTAAAGTGTAGTTTCTGTATAGATTTGATGTTTATTTTTATACTTTGTTAACAAAAACATTCAATAACTAATAGGTAACAAATGTACTACTCTTAGCAGCTCTATAACTGATCTGTGTGTTTGACAGCTCCTGTCCAGCAGGAACATGTGATGGATGCACGTTTCACTTCCTGTGGGAGAGTGCCAGCGCTTGTCCACGTTGCACTGAGGACGACTACCACCGGATAGAGGGAGCATGCAAGGGAGGCGTCCAGGTAACTCACACCTTCCCCATACCTCATTTACTTCACAGAAAGCCGGAGTCTCTCATACTGCCTCGCGCACAGTGAGTGAGTGATTTTGGTAAAACCATGCAAAGTTTTACCTTCACATTGTGAGACATTTTCAAGTTAAGACCCAAAAGTACATTTTTAATTTGCCTCATCTTTTCCACAACATGATTTTTTGCAGGAAAAATTAAAAACAAAACACATTTAAACTTTTATGGTTTAGCCAAAACCAGTTTAATAATGTTTTAATGGAACAAACTGATTTATAACCTGAGAAATCACATTAATCAGTAATGTAAATCCCCTCATGTCATCAGGAAACTCTATATGTGTGGAACGAGCCCAAATTGTGCACCAAAGGAGTGTCTCTGCCTCCCCGGAGCTCCTCCCCGTGTGAGGCCATCGCTCTATGGCTTAAGGTCGGCGTTGGAGGCGGGGCCTTTGTGGCCGTGCTGCTCATCTCCCTCACCTGCTATTTCTGGAAGAAAAACAAGAGGTAATAAGAGGCACCCTAACAGCAGGCCAATGTGCTCATTAAGATCACAGCGAATTGTTATTAGTGGTCAGAGATGTTTGTCTGTGACAGCAAATTCTTCACCCTGAAGGCACCGGTGACAGTTTTAATGCCCAGCGTTGCAAATCAGTGAATCGTAAACATGTTGCAGAGTGAACTCAAAAATCTGTTTGTAACCCTTTATGATTACTATCATCTTGAATGTATTTTAAAGGCTAGCAGGATTGAGAACATGCTTGTGTATGAAAAGAAATAATCTGTCTTTATTATCACCGTAATTGTGACCTCTTGTATCTATCTGTCTGTGCAAATACAGCACACTGAATGTTTGTGTATCATGTGATTAAGGTCACTGTAAGTAGATAAACCAAAGAAAAAGTGAGAATATTTAGTGGAGGGAAAGATTGTAGATTTAACAGTGATTGATTTTTTTTATAAAGAAATTGAATGAAATTTTATTCTAGACATAAGACAAATATTTATAGTTATAGCACAGCCTCCAATCAAGGGTGCGATCCTCGTGTATTTTACCTTACATCATGAATTCATTTGTAGCTAGAGCTTTCACAGTAAAGTTTAAAATTTACACTGGAAATACTTTTTAGTAATGTGTAACTAATTTTAAGTAACGTTTAAGTAACTTTAACTAATGTTTAAGTAATGTTAAGTAGTGCATAATTCCAATATATTTTAGTGGAAAAACAAATCAAATTTCCCTATCTTACACTGTTTATGCATTATATTAGTGTATATCATTGAAGTTCCACTATTGAATTGTCCTCTTATATTACATATAAATATGTAATAAGGGCTGGTCTCCCCTTCCTGCTTAGAAGAAAAAATAAACACCAGCAAACGCTGCAGGGCATAGGCCCAAATTATGTGCTACTTAAAATCACTAACAGTATAATTTGTGCATTACTCCCTTATTCTAGTGTATCCAATGCTAAGTATTTCTATGACTATATAATTACATTGCAATTTCAGATTGAATGTACGGAAATTACTTTTAATTCTAGATTAATTGCACTTTTAGGGCTTTATTATAAAGTGTTAGGAAAAAGGAAAATCACATAAATATTTCCTGAAAAATTACAGTTAACAAAAGAAAGAAGAACGAAGATATTTTCAGTTAAGTGAGAATATGGTGAAAAAATATGGAAAAGTGTCAACAATATCCCACAAAGGAAATTGTCTTAATATTAGGCTTTGAAAATGATTATCATTTGACATCAGTGTAAAAAAAGAAAAGAAAAGCAGCTCTGTGAGAGATGAGTAACCGGGCATGAAGGGGGTGACTGAGTACATAAGAGGCGTGATTTTCTTCAGAAAGCTGAGTCAAATAGATAAGTCATGGAACGAATTTCTGTTTAAAAATACACTCGTACCGGATGCTGTCTGATGTTAAATGATACACTGCCTGATTGTGATTCACACCCTGTGGTTTGTGGCCAGGCTGGAGTACAAGTACTCTCGTCTGGTAATGTCTGCCAACAAAGAGTGTGAGCTGCCAGCTGCAGACAGCTGTGGCCTGGCTGAAGGAGAGGAGCCCGATGACGACGTGGTCTACGCCCAGAAACCCTCGCTGCTGGGGAAACTGCGCGCCATTGCCAACAAGGTGTGCATAAAGTAAATTTTACTTCACGTGTAAAGACTTACCATGTCTCTTTGATTTTACACGTAACATTTCTAATATGTGCGTCTCAGCAGGAGGATGGAGAGAGCAGCGAGTCTGTGCAGTTGAAATCCTCACAGTCTGATCGATGGGTCCTGGGTTAAACTGATGCCAGCAGAGGAAGAGCGAGGCTGGGCTGACACAACAGAGGAACAGTCTGTTAGCAATGGTCTCGCTGTCCACCTCCCTACGTGTCTCTTATAACCTCCTTCATTGTGGGGGCACCTCTACACACCCCAGTTTGAGGACAGCATGGACAATGGCTTTAACTCTTCCACCCTGGAATACACAGGAAGCTCCTGCTTTATCACCATGGATGCTCAACAGCAGTTACAGAGAGAGGAAAACAAGCTTTTAATGTTTGGGGGTTTTTGTATATTTTGTAATTTAATTTGGTATTTTCTGTTAAGAGTCACGTATTTATATTGATGTTATGATGTCAAACCTTTATTAAAGTTCTCTTTGGCTTTGGGGATTTCTGTGTGGATGTTTGGGGTTCACATACAAGCATTAATTATATGACATCATCATCCACCCACTCTGCCTCCTTAACAGACACCTGTTATTTTTAAAGTAGGCTGAGGTCAAACACCTTTAACACGTAATTTGCATGTATACCTTTGTAATTGGGAGTGAAGGTTAAAAGCTTGTTTTTATTGTATTCCTGACTTAAGGCCATACTTTTATTGTGAGCTTGGTACATGGGTATTATAAATGATAAAGATGGATGTAGCCAGCTTGGTGTTCTTTGGTTCACTGTTATTTATATCACCACAGCAGTCACCTCAAAGTGCTTTATATTGTACGGTAGAGAGCTTAAAATAATGCAGTTAAAACTCCAGCAATCAGGCAACCCCCTATGAGCAAGGAAGTGTTACTGATGTCACAGAGTGAGGACAGCTGATCGCAGGAAGTGTCTCTGCAGCCAGAGGAGTCACCTCCATTTGGCTGTTAGAAAAAATACACTTTTTAAAAATCTATGCGAATTTCTTCATTATTATTATCCGTCATGTTTTGATGGTGTGTTTGTTGATACGAGTGTACAGGGCTAAACTGATTAGACAGTGCCTCACAGTGAAAATGATTAAAGACCAAAAGCATACTACAAAAGCAACCCAAGACTTTCTCAGGGCAAAGAAATTAGATATTTTTAAATGTTTTTGAAAATGTGGGACTGTGCAATATTTCTGTTAAACCCTTTGAATTAAAGATGAATGTTTGCACTTCAGTCTCACTGTGATGCGTTTGATGAACATTTAAATTCCATTGTGGTGGTGTACAGAGGCGAAATAACAACGAGTGAGTCATGTCCAAAACCCTATGTAGCTATATACATACTTATATAAAAAAAAAAATTAAAACTGTATGTATAACTTAACTCAGTATAAACGTCTTGCATTATTAAATAGTGTTAATCAGTATGGAAATATTTTTTTGAAATAAATTGATATCTGGTCGTTCATACTCTTGTTTGCTGTTAGATGTTGCAGTACCGCTGTTGACCGCTAGGTGAAACAAAACTGTCATCATTGCTCTTTTGGGCTTCAACTGTGTCGATAAAATCGGAGGATTGAGCCACGATAGGAAACTATGTGAACTATTCTAATACTCATATTTATCCAGCCGGGGTCTTTGACCGGCTCACTGTCTTCCCTTCCCCCGAAAGTCACGCCTCCAGTCCTCCAGTTCTGTGCTCCGCCTTTCTCCCTAGAAAACGTCCTCCTCCTCCTCCAGCCATAGAGGAAACTTCCGAGCGGACTTCGTAGCTTCCAACTGCGGGATTTGTACGTTAAAAGCCGCTGATGCTGTGAGGCAGAGCACCATGCGGACCTCCAGAAGTTAGCGGGGAGATGAGCGCAATTTCATTGACTGCGGTAAGAAAGTGATCCCCCATTTTTGTCCTCATCCTCCTCCTCTTCTTTTACCCGACATGGACATGGAAAGAATCACGGCCTGAGCCGCGGCGAAGTGGGCTAGCTTCGTGTAGGCAGACATTAGCATTTTTTCTTATCGCTAAAGTATAAAGTTGGTGAATTTAAAAATAACACCGGTACAGTTACGCTTACCCACCCCCCTCTCTTTTTTTAAAAAAGCGCAAACTGTTGACCGCAAACTGAAGTTTGGGTGATGACGTCACCACGGGACGAGGATCCCACTATATGTCTAAAAAAACAAAAACAAAATGGCTTTTCTCAGTCAAACCACGTCGAGGCAGAGATTTATTGCACGCACTAGTTTTTAAATTTGGAAACTGCTGTATCGTTGGGCGATGTTTTGCGATAGTTTGTGATGATGTGAGCCAGAGGGCATGAAAAAATTCTGATTTAATATAATTGTGAAGCTTAAAAATGTATTTAATTACGTACTTTTGTAGTGCCCACGTCTGAAAGCCCCATTCAAAATGTGATTGTGTGGACTGTATATAAAAGATGGAAGATGTCATTATTTTCAAAGGCCAGAAGGGGGCGACTTCTCTGGTTGCAAAAAGACTTCCAGTTGTATGATGGGTTATGGGAAAGTGAACCTTGTCTCCCCTGATGGAGTGTAGGCAAATGCTTTTTTAATGACATTAATTAAAAATGCCATCAATTAATTATTAATTAATGGCATTTGTTAAACTAAGCAAAGTTAAAAATGTGCTCATGCTACCTTTAGTGAGGTCACAGTACAAGAGGTGAGTGTTTGACACCAATACTGATGATAAAAAGACCTCTATCCAGATCTGGATCAACTCCAAAAGTTAATCACTTGTAAGCTGATTCAAGTCTTACCTGTGTTCAAAAATAAATCAATAAAAAATAACTTTTTGATTTAATCTTGCTAACAAACAGAAAACTGTGTTACAGTGTTAACCACTGCTGAATGAATTTGAACTGTGTGAGACAGTACCATTAGTTTGTTGCAGGCTCACTATAGTGAACATATTATTTATCTGAGAGTATGACTCTCAGCATAGATGTAGTTATCCTGTTACAAATTAATAATAATGTAAGAAATATTAAGGAATTGCTCAGAGTAAATGTTTTTTAAATGTTATATTTTAATAATGGCATTCAGCCACATCGTAATATCTTGTTAACATAATTGGGAAAAAATAATGGGCTCTGGCATTCTACTTTCCATGTTCAGCAAGTCACTGATATTGTGTCTTTGTTCTTCTACCCATCTTTCCTTTTTATCTTAAAAGTCTCTAAATTTTTGTGGATATTAAAACACAATGCAGAAAAATCGTTGAAATGATTAACATCTAAATGCTGAATGTTGTTTGAAATATTTAATTGTTGTGTCTTATTTTGTATTGTAAAGCACTTTGTGATATTTGTTCTTGAAAAGAAAAGAACATACCTGGGACTCTCCACCATTTGGTCTTAGAACTTCTCGGATGAGAAGTGAAACATCTTCAGGAAACTTAAAGTCCTGTCGCTTTCTTTCCACGCTCCTTAGACTACCATGACTGCTTACTTTACTTACTTATTAGTCATTTTAAAATAACAGAAAGTTATTGTCTCTGGTTGATAGGTTTTTGTTATTGTTTTGCTACTGTGTTACTACAGTGTGTATGACGTTAAATGTTGTAGTAGAGAAACACACACGCACAAAAGTGATTAATTAAATTTAAAATTGTACTACTATTTCAGTTTGTTTAGATTCTTTGTCATATTTTATTCCCATAATTGTCACATGCTTTGACCACATTTAAAAAACAACTGTTAAAAAAATCAAATTTTTGTCAAAAATGTTTATATATAAAATAATAATAATAATAAATACTTGACAGAAAATCTGAGTTTGTGTTGTTGTTCAGTAGGGCTGCCATGATTAGTTGACTGGTCACGTTTACGTCGACTATCAAAATCGTCGACGACTAATAGTCGACACGTCGTTTGAAGCTTTGTAAGATCCCAAAAGACGCAGGAATAAGTAGTAGGATTTAAGAGTGTAATAACGGATTGAAACAGAAGATGGCAGCACTGCATGTAGAAGGATGCCAGCTGCCATTAAATCCCGAAGAAGAAGAAGCAGCGTTCAGTATCGTAGCTGTGTCCAAATTCAGGAACCGCATCCTCCTGCCCGCATTTGTAGGCCGATTACGTTACAGCAACACGACGAAGACTGTCCAAATTCGAAGACTCCGACAAATGCGCCCTTCATTTCCCCAGATTTGAAGGATGGGTCGGGTGTATACTTCGTGGCCCAGCCTATCCCAGAATTCATAGCGCGGCCCTGCTCAGTTTCCAACAATGGTGGCAGCTAGTTAATTTTAATGTTACTCTTATTATTCTTTCTGGGTCACAAAATAAACGTTTAACATATTTTCAGGCAAGAATGTAGCTGTGTAAACCTCAAATATCTGCTCAGTTTATCAAGACACCACATATTTTCAAAAGTGCTCTGACGTTTTCTGAGACGTCTGTTACCCACTAGCTCGATAGCTAGCCGGGGGCAAGGCTCACTAGAGCCCGTGAGAACACCGGACTCCCGGAAAATTGTTTTCAAACCCACCGCCGTCTCTCGCTACTCACTTAGTCACTTAGATAACTTAAAAATGTTATTGTTTGGCTTTTTTCAGTACTTTATTTGTTCCTGAGTAAATCGGTTTGGCTGAGATTAAAGTTATAGTTTTTACACAGCTGAATAAACGTCAAGCAGACAACTGATTATCAGAAGTGTGAGATGGTCGAGAATATACTCCGGTGTCCTGTTATATTTTAGATAGCAAGGAGCAGACGGCAATCTGCAAATTTCATTAAAATTTAATAAACTATCATCTTGTCTTCATTTTTAGTTAGCACATACCTTAAACACTTAAAGCTGTAAGCTAATGATAGTTATATAAGACCAGATGCGTGCTGGTGCAATAAGCTGTACGTTTTACGTCCAGTGGACGCATGATCTGATTAGTCGACTAATCGCAAAAATAATCGGTGACTAGTCGACTATCAAAATAATTGTTTGTGGCAGCCCTATTGTTCAGACAAAATACACATTTTTAAAGGTTTACCTGGATATTGGGATATTTGTAAAGTTAACAT
This sequence comes from Aulonocara sp. 'chitande type north' Nkhata Bay, assembly GCF_057382095.1. Lineage (NCBI taxonomy): Eukaryota > Metazoa > Chordata > Actinopteri > Cichliformes > Cichlidae > Aulonocara > Aulonocara sp. 'chitande type north' Nkhata Bay. The sequence continues at coordinate 24,777,559 of NC_141360.1, read as the reverse complement.
GTTTATAAATGAATTAATGAAATAATCAATAGCCATGTGTAGTTAGTTATTAATTCAAAATTCAGTTTAGGCTTTTAACAATTCTATATATATTTAAAAGTATATTCAAGGTAAAATTATTATTTTGCTATAATGATTTTTTTTTTTAATGTGGATATTTTGTTCTGTGCTGTAAATACAAATACAAAAACAATCCATCTCTTTTCTCTTTTCCTCACATTTGGCTCAGTAAACTTTTCTAAAAATGCACAATTCTAACAAATTACATTTACAATTGAAGGAGATGCATTGTTAAAAAGACAAGTTTGTCTTCATAAAAGGTTCAATAATGTAAAATGCTTCCAAAAAACTAGGGTCTGTACTTGGAGGCTAAATTCTGTTTACCAACATTACTGATGATATCAATACGGCTAAAATTAGAGTGTGCAGTCTGTGTCTGCTGGTCCTTAAATGAATTCATTTCCTGTGAGTAATGTCTTTCCAGTTTTCTATTTTTAACTTTTGGTGGTGGGGAGACCGAGAAAGACACCACCTAAAACATAATGTGGAAAGTACTTGGACTTGGAGAAGTTGTATTATTAGTCAGTTATCTGTTAACCACACTTACGTCTTACTGAACTTTTTACAGTTTACAGGGTAAATGCACGTGCTTAAAAACATTTACAATATCTCAAATACAATTTTACAAGTAAGAGTAAAATCTATTACACTTTTTATGAATGGACCTCATGAAAAGTTCCATTAAATTTAAATTTACACTGCCTCTAAATTTAATATGGATCATTAATTTTGAATTGCTCAGTTTGTCATTTATAGTTTGACTAAAACAGTTTCAGGCTGTTTTGAATATTTCTAAAACGGTAAGAACAGGAATATAAGCTTATGTATAAATAAAGTTTTAGAAGCGAGCCATAGTTGGGATTTTTGAGTGTTCAGTCGTTTTTGTTATTTATGTGACCTTCTCGTCTTGAAGTTTTTATTTAAATAACAAAAGCAGAGGACAAATTCACCACTCCCACACTTTGGACAGGTGAAGGATGTGTGGAGCTGTCAGGTTAGATGCTACCAAACAAAACACGTTTAAAAATGTTCCTAAAGTCAACCACATACTTGTTTATTTGTTTTTGTTTTTTTTACCATACCCTTCATTTTAAAGTGACAACAGTTTGTTTGTGTGGTAAGTTCAGTATCAGTTAAAGTGGTATTAAAAACTTGTTTACACCTGTAGGCGCCGTGTTAATGCTCGTGTACGTTTGTGTGTCACAGGTAAACCACTAGAGCTTCTGCGTTCTCCTGCTTGTTCAAGTGGTGAGTTCATCTCCTCTTTGCTGTGTTGTGGTTGTACTTTGAGTCCCTGCAGAGGAAACTGTTTACAGTCAGTGTTGCATAATGTGCATCAAAGCAGACTGTGACTTGTGGCTTTTCTGTGCAAACAAGCAACACACAACAAGCGAATCATGTTTTGTTCCCTTAAAAATTCAAAACATTGCCACTGACTATGATGTAGGTGCAGCTCTACGTAATAAAAGTTCATTTTAGACCTAAATTAAGTAAATACTGGTGGTTGTATCTTTGCACAGACCAAAATAATTTAAGAAACTTTATCAGCGCACAGTGGGAACAGTGGTGCCCTAAAGGGGAATTTGGGTAGTATTCTTGAGATCAGTTTATTTCAAAGCTTTAGTAACTTTTTTTTAGACTGTTAATATAAATCTGCCATTAAAAAATCTTTATTTATTTATTTATTCAGTGCCCGTTGGTTCAGTCATGGCTCGCGGCTGCATCTGCTGTGTGAAGTACATGCTCTTCCTCTTTAACCTGCTCTTCTGGGTAATTTTTCCACACACACCGACTCGGCAGTAAGAGATTAAAGCAATTTATCGTCACCGAATCAGCAGGAAGTGTCTGAGTTTCCTGTGTGTTTCAGCTGGGAGGCTGTGGATTGCTGGGTGTCGGCGTATGGCTCTCGGTTTCTCAGGGCAGCTTCGCCACTCTCTCTCCCTCCTTCCCCTCGCTCTCCGCTGCCAACCTCATCATCACCCTCGGCACCGTAGTCATGGTGACGGGTTTCCTGGGCTGCCTGGGTGCCATCAAGGAGAACAAGTGCCTCCTGCTGAGTGTGAGTGTATTACCGTATTTAGTATAAATGAACTTTTGTTCATCTTATGTTGACACTTTTCTTCTTTTATTCAGTTCTTCATCGTTCTCCTGATCATCCTATTGGCTGAACTTATCCTCCTCATCCTGTTCTTTGTCTACACCGACAAGGTAAGACTGCAAAACGCTAGCAATCATGCTCACTCCCAGGCTGCAGATGAGTGTGCCTTCATATCCCATGATCCACCTCTCTGGTTCTGTGTGAACAGGTGAGTGAAAATGCCCGTCAGGACCTGAAAGAAGGGCTGGTGCTGTACAACACGGACAACAACGCCGGCCTGAGGGATGCTTGGAACACGATACAGGGAGAGGTGAGCAGATGCATTAAAGGCAACTCTTTAATCCAGCTGCTTGTTGAGTGAATGATGCACTGTCATTTCCTCCCTTCCTGCTTGTTTACTAGTGGAAGTGCTGCGGCGTGACGAACCACCGCGACTGGCACACGGCGTTCCATGATGACGTGGTTCCTGACCGCTGCTGCCAGCAGGTTTACCCGGACTGTGGACGCAACACCTCCAATGTGTTCTGGACACGGGTCGGTGAAGTTATCAATCTGCTGATTGTTTTATTCCTTCTGTTGTCAACAAGGCCCAATAAATTTAACCACTTAAGCCCCACGCCCCCGATACCGGGGGCAAAAAGGAGGAGATCACATTTAATCGGTTATAACACAGGGTCAGAAACATAAATCCCGACATGTGTGGTATCCACAGAAACCTCTGAATCTCAGTTAAAATCTCATATAAACCATTTCTACAACCACCAAACACAACGAAAACAAACCATGATTAAACAAGCAGTTACGTAAATGCACACAAGTCCGTTAAACAAACAAAACCGCACCAGAAATTCTTTAGACTTCATGTAACCGGCTAAAGAAAGGCTGAAGCTATCACCAATTCCAAACACCAAGTTTCACCACACTTTGACCAAAATTCACTGAATGAGCCGCAAAAGAAGACCACAAAAACACATAGCGGCGCAAATGCACCAAGACAGAAATTGACTTACTGTCCCGATTTTTGCCGGTAGCACGTGATTATCAGCAGTTACCACGCCTAACTAGCTGCATCAGAGCCACGTTCAACAACTTCCATTTTAGACCCACCTACAGACACGTGACTGGACAGAGGCCACATGCAGTAAATTTGGGCCCACGTGGGTTTTGCCCTTGCAACTTCTGATTGGTTGAAGTGACATGAACATGGCACAGTTACTGTGATCCTATTGGCTCAAACGATTAAAAAGAGGTCTCTGGTTTAAAGTGAGCTGCACAACCACGACTCATATAGTTAATGAGTTGGTGTTACAGTTCTTTTCCTGTTTTCCTGTTATTTCTTTACCTCGAACTTAATCCCAAACTGTTTTTGTTTTATTTGAATTTAAAGAAGCATTAGGTTGTGTTTGAATGTGTCAGAAACAACAACAGATGTTAGTAACCATGAACAAAAGGAGAAAAGAGTGAACTCAGTGTAAAACGTTTTTGTGACCAGATGTCTCCTGATGATCTGGTTTCCTTCGTCTTTTCAGGGCTGTTATGAGAAGGTTGAGGAGTGGCTGGACGACAACAAGCACCTTCTGGGGACTATTGCGATGTGTGTGTTGGTCATACAGGTGAGCAGCACTTTATTCACATCCAGACTTTAAATACTCACAGGGTCTGTGCAGTGAAGCAAGTTCAACATATCCAGGATGTAGTTTCCTTAACTTTCTCAGGGTTACAGAATCACAAAAAACTAAATGAAAATTCATTTAAGACATTTTACTGCCAATTAAGGCCATGTGCCTTTAAAGACTTTGTTAGGGACCCTTTCCCTAACAGCTGTGAGATACCACCCCAGGCTACCTGGAGGTTCTGTCTAAGGCTACTGGGGTTGGCAGGTTGCTGCTGAGTGTTAATATGGCACATTACAGCAAGTCTTCATGGGCTGTATTGACAAGAGTAAAACGAGGCAAAAGTTTAGGGCGGTTTCAGTATATTAACGCTCAAAGAACAACAGGAAATAAACTTCCCCTGGGGATCTATTTTCTTACTCATGAGAGGAAAAACAAAAACTTCAGACTGTCCCATAACCCTAGAGACCATCTTATTATCTTCCAGGAATTGTGATACAATTTTCCAGGGAACTGATCGGCCAAAAAGCCTTGATTTGATCATGTAGATCTCTTATCAGACTCCAGAAACGGTTTAGGGCTGGTTATGCTGGTTAAGAAGGGAACCACCTTCTAAAGTTAACTCGCTAAGCACTAAATCCTGCCTCATAACACAGCTCTTTATTAACTTTAGTGTTTTTCTGTTTCCAGCTGCTCGGCATGGCTTTCTCCATGACACTTTACCAGCAGATCCACCGGGCAGGGAAGAAGTACGAAGCCTGAGGGGATTAATGGAGGTGTTTCACACAGCTGAGCTTTGGGTACATAAAATATATCATCGTTAGAGTTTTTAAAAAGCCAGTTTTTATGTGTACCACTACAACCGTATATCTTTTTTCCATCTCTGCACCCATTTATTGTTGTGAATAGCATTTAAATTAGGGTTTTTTTTGTTTTTTTTATAGTTAGCTTTTATAAAAATCACAATATATTGTGTTTTTTTAATGTAAAGTAATAACACGAGAAAAATCAGAACAGAAAAGACTGGGAATGAATTATCTAGTCGTTGAAAGCCACGCGTGTGAGAAAAATGCTTAGATAAGGCGAGCGTTGTGTACTAACATGTTCAATAAAGATAAAGAGCACTCTACAGAAATGCGGTTTGAAGAGATTTTTTTGTTCCAGGTGATGATTACTGAGATTTTCTTTTGTTGCTGCAATCCTCTGATAAAAGCAGAGAGAGTTTCATGCCTCTGCAGGCTTCACAGAGGTCAGATCAGGTAATTCAGTGAACTGATTGATCACCTGAGAGGGAAAGCTCTCTCTCTCCTGACTCAGCTTTTCTAACAGCAGTGATCTGATCTAGGTCATGAACCTTTGCCCACTTTCAGTGGCTCTCTGTGACTTTGATTTAAAAAATAAATCAAGACTAAACAATGGTTATTAACATGAGATTTCAGATTGTTTGAGGCCTCTGTTAACAGACCCAGACCGATGGCACTGTTGGTCTAAAGGGCGAAAATACTACTGTTGTCTGAAATGGTAAAATGGTAAATGGCCTGTATTTGTATAGCGCTTTACACATCCAGTCATCCACCCATTCACACACTGGTGATGGCAAGCTACATTATAGCCACAGCCACCCTGGGGCGCACTGACAGAGGCGAGGCTGCCGGACACTGGCGCCACCGGGCCCTCTGACCACCACCAGTAGGCAACGGGTGAAGTGTCTTGCCCAAGGACACAACAACTGAGACTGTCCAAGCCGGGCTCGAACCGGCAATCTTCCGATTACCGTACAAGGCGAACTCCCAACTCTTGAGCCACGATCGCCCACAATCGTCTGATGACAAAGGAAGAGGAGAGGGGGACGGCATATTAGGAGGCAGTGAGAGAAGGAGAGGTAGGAGTGGAAGGATTTTAAATGTAGGGACTGTGACTGATAAAAGGAGAGAGCTGTTTGATATGACATGGCTTCATGCTTGGACAGAGCACTACATGAACATAGATAAACATCTGGACCGAAGCCTCCCAGTGCTTATTGGGCTGACAGGTGTGACCACACTGACATAAGAGACTAAAACTTTATTTTAGTTAGCTCCTTAAGCACACATTTAAATTTTTAGATAGTTTTACTTCACTCTGTTAATCTAGTTCCACAGTTACAAGTCCAGGATTTTGTTGTTATCATAGACGACGTCCCCTTTGATGATGACATACCGGATGAGCTCCTGATGTCCTCCCAGCTGGTAAATCAGGTGCTCCCACCTGCAGAACGACACAGAGGACAGCCTCTGTTATTTTTATTTCTTATTTCTAATGTAAAGCTGATACAATATTAGATTTTCAATGTAGGAAGAGGTCAGAAGTATCAGAAAAACACCAAATCTAAACATCTGCACACCAAAGTTTCTGCCTCTGATTAGGAATCACTAAAACTGCACAATTAATAAAGCTACCTGGTAAAATAATGGTTCAAATTATGAAACCATGCATTAATACAACATTACAGTTAAAGGCAGCACTAAACTGCAAGCAGTGAGTGACTGAGTGCAACACACAGAGTAAATAATTGCACTATTTCCACAATAGAAACACACAGCTGTTTCTTTAAATTTTACCTTAACTTTTTTAAGCTCCATAAAAACATGAAATTGGTCTTTGAAGTGTTCTCTGCTGTGGGTGGGCTTACCGTGTGGCGTTGAGGAGCAGCAGGTCTCCGTGCTTGTTGACCTCCAGCGATCCATGTGTGTGGGAGCGCCCGAGGGCGTAGGCCGCGTTGATGGTGGCGGCGGCCAAAGCCTCTGGCATGGACATCCTCATGTTAACACAGGCCAGATGCATCACTATCGGCTGAGGGAGAGAAAAAGAACAGAGGGGGATGTAAGCAGAGGGGAGCCTGCAGTTCCTCTATTGGCCACTTGAGGCAGACTCTTGAAGTGAATCAACCCCTCCAGACTTCCATGTTAAAATGTCCAACTTTACATGCCTACAGCAGCAGTTTGCACCTCAGTGGAAGCTAATAACTTATCATTCTTGCTTAAGGAAAAACGGAAACATAATGTTTAGGCTTCATGGGTAATGTCACAGTACTTACATCCATCTTTTATATACAGCGTGTGGCTGTGACAGAGACAAAGGAGGAGTCAGACATCCTGCACTCACCATAGAGCAGCAGTAGGCATTGGGGTTGAAGTCGCTGCCGAGGGCCACGATCACTCCGGCGTCCAGCATGTCTCTGGCCTGAGGCTGGAGCAACCTAAACATCAATAAATGTATTACTCGAAAACTCTCGGTTAAAGTGTGTGTGTGTGTGTGTGTGTGTGTGTGTGTGTGTGTGTGTGTGTGTGTGTGTGTGTGTTACAGTACCGCAGAATGTAAGCTGTAGTCGGCAGGAGGACCGCGGCAGTTTTTGCTTTGGCCATGGCAGCAATTCCTGCATCTGTCACCTCCTCCAGGTGACTGATGGCTAAGGCTCCAAGCTCCGCCCCCATCTGAAATAAATGCACACTCTGTTTAACAAGACAGGACCTCAGATGATTATTAATAAACAATTAAACTGTTAGGTTTCAGATAAATATCCAAAGGTCTCCGTGCAGCTCATCTGCATTTGGCCCCGGATCATCAATTATATTTTATGCGCCTTTAGTGTCTTTTTTTTTGTCGATAGTGACATTTCCCTCGCCTTCCTGACCATGTTTTTGGATGTGTTAGACTGTATTACTCTGAAAGTCAAAGATTATCAGCAGCTGAAATAACATATATTCTGTACACCCATATGTTCTTAGAAAAAAAACATATGGGTGTATGGAAACTGTTTAATAAGGCCACAAAACTCACATGACTCTGTGAACATTTGTTTTCTCAATCCATCTGTACGGGGATCTGGAGACTATCCAGATGCAGAAGAGCGTAGGTCTGGTAGTAAAGATGGTAATGAAGCATGCTAGTTTTCATCACAAAGGTGGAAACTAGCTGATATTTTTCTTTGGAGTTGGTGTAAACTAAAATAATATGAGTACTGTTGATCCGGTGAGCAGAAACTGAAGGTTATGATGTGGTTCAGAGGTGAATATTCATCTTTAGGCTGTAGCTTACAGTGTATACATAAGCTTCGGCAGATACCTGAGCAGAGTTCATGGGATGAAGCTCATCTCCATGGAAATTGATGTTGAGGCCCATTTGTTTGCCTGCCTGCAGGATGGAGCGGCTCGAGCTGAGGTCAAACACTCCCTGCTCACAAAACACGTCGATGTTGTCGACTCTGAGAGTCCCAGCAGACATCCTTTCCTTCAGCCGAGGCAGCTGAACTCTCAGAATGTCCTCTGTAGCTTCTGCCACTGTTTTCCCTCTGAAGGAGGAGGAAGACGTGGAGGAGGAGGAGGAGATATGGAATATAAGGCAAAAATAGTTATACTTACTTGGGCACTGCGTGAGCTCCGCAGTAGGTGGCAGAGATGTTTATAGGTAGGGAGCGCCGGGCCTCCTCGATCACTTCCAGCATTTTCAGCTCGGTCTGCAACTCCAGGCCGTAACCGCTCTTACACTCCACCAGGGTGGTGCCCGCTCGCTGCATCCGCATCAACCTGCTGCGGAGGGTCGCCAGGAGGTCCGAGGCGGGGGCGGCTCGAGTGTGCTCCACCGTGAAGTGGATGCCTCCACCTGCTCGGTGCACGTCCATATAGGTGGCACCTGCCAGCTGCAGATGGAGCGCCGAGCATGTCATCAACAGTTCAGATGCTCAGTGAAGCGAAGTGAAGTTAAGCAGAATAATTTACCTTCATTGCAAATTCATGCACCCGGTCCCCAGCCCAGACTGGATGAGTGTGAGCATCAACCAAGCCTGAAACAAGAAGTTTGCAGCAGTTAATCACTGCGAGAAGAGGCAGAAGTAAAAGGTCAAACATTAAAAGTACTTTGGACTTCGGCTCCTTCCTGATTTCTTAGTTTTTTTGCATATTTTTCACAAGCTTGATATCAAACAAATCATTTAAATTTAGCATCTTTAGTCTGTAAATTTGATGATGATAATGGGAGAAAACAGAAAACAAACAAAACAAATGTCTGGGAGTCTTTTTTTAGAACATCAAGTATTTTTTTACATTACACTAAGGCAAGAAATTCTCAACAATTCACACGTCTGACTGCTTATATTTAAGCCAACAGAACTGATACAGAGCTAATGCTCACCTGGCAGGACGCACATTCCTGCAGCATCGATCACTTTGTCAAACAAAGCTTCTGCATACTGAGCTCTGATGGTTTCTGCAGGCCCTACAGCTTTAATCAGCCCGTCACTGTGAGGGAAAAGCACACATTCATCCAGTGACGTTGTTCTCTGACATGTCATGAGTCTGTAGAGCCTGTAGGGGGCGCTCCAGTGTGTATCATTGGTCGTCAGGTTAAGAAATCACTTTTCAAATAACCTGAAACTGGTGCCCAAAAGCACAGCACAGCTCCTAACAAGCTCTGCTCACTTCTGTAGCTACATGAGATATTTTCCATCTTTCTGATGAAATCTGAGAGACTCTAATAAAGCTTCTTAACCTTCAACAGAGGTTATTTATGACTCCTGTCATATTTATTCATGTGCCCTGTGTAATTTTCAAGCATTTCCCAATGTATTTGTCAACCTCCAAAACAGATCTGTTTTTTTTAAACAGAACCATTGATTCTATTGTAGTTTTTCACTTTTTTTTTGGCTATATTTTGATGTTTGGCATTGTAATATAGCTAACAGATCTACAGTGGCGTCTTGGATGACCTCTTTTGCATTAAAATGACTGAAAGTAATAAGCTACATTAGAACATTTCAGAGCATCTGTGATAGACAGTAGAGATATGATAAATACAAATAGAACCATTTTTTTTTAAAGCCTTTAACATTACATGGGGATGCTCATCATTTCAGTCACTAAAGCAGCTTGGTCTGTGAATTAGAGATATATTAGAAAATAACAATAAGAAGTAGTGTATAAATAAAATACCAAACCTGTCTAATTGTAGGGGAACATGGTAGAAGAGGCTCTGAATCAAACGTTTAAGAGACTTTAAAATTTTGCATTTGTGCAGCTACATGTGCAATAAAAACCTATCACCAGTTTAGTCATCTTTAAAATCTACTGTCTTTATTTTACTTAACAGGACAGTAAACATTTGACAGTCAAAACCTAATCTTTTACAGAATAATCCCTGTAGCCTTCTTTTGCCATCACATGGTGTAAAGCAAAAGGTGTCAAAGGGAAAAGTGCAGCTTCAACAGCAGGTCCTAATTTTCCTCATTTATTCAGTTACCTGTCCGTTTGTGTGCTTTTGTAGAGCACAAAGTATGCACATGTATAGATTTTGGAACCCAAACATTCCCACTTTCTTTACAATTCAAAAATCTTGAGATTTTAACAAGCTTCTAACCTTGCATAGACTTCTTCTACTGTGTTTAAATCCTCACACCAGAAGCAGTAGTCACTTTTGACCCCCGACCCAGATGTTTGACATCTCCTTTATAAAGCTTAGAGATCTGAGAATGTGCCTATAAAATTCAGAATTTGTGACAAACTTACCTTCCTATTACAACGCTCCCATTTTCAATCACGCAGAAATTTTGCATCCCATATTTGGTCAGGTACTTCTCAGAGTTTTTGCAGATCAAAACTAGCTGTTTGGCATTTTTAACCAGCAGTCTGTAAGGTCTGGACATTTTGACTCATCTGAAGTCAAACTTTAGGAGAGAGGGTGTTGAAGCCAACTCAGGAAACAGGCAAATATTTACCCAAGAGAGAAAGAGCAGAGTTTAAAGTGCACAGAGGGGGGTGGGGCTTACTGTACACCCCCCCCCAAAAAATCAGACGACACACAAACACACGTATTTTTTAAGAAAGGGTACAATAATCACTTTATTGTGTCTGTATCACGACATAAAACTGGTCTCACATACAGTAGAAAAAAAAAGATTCAAAGCTGCTTGAAAAATAACCCCAAACGTTCATTTGTTTCACACGGTGAAAGCACAAACACACATCAGCCCGGCATCACTCTCGCATCTCGCCGTCCTCTTCCTCCTCTTCTACACCTCTGATGTACAAAACATTATTGCACCTGTGGAGGTCGAGCACAGCATGAGAAAGCGTTTCCTTTCACCAGTCACTTAATTATTAACACAAGTTAGTCAAGTCTGACGACTTCAAACTGTTCAGACTCCCACTGATTTCTCTCTGTGGCGTTACAAAGTGTCATTCACATACCTGATGAGAACCTCACCGAGATGTCCGGCCAACGCTCCATCCACATACTCTTCTGTGTTTGCCAGCTGTAAAAAAATAATAAAAAATAAAACAAAGTTCAAAGGTCAGGTAAGATAATTGGTGGGGCAGAGAAGCCAAGACCTCCCTCATCCCAGCCACCTCCTCCAGCTCATCCAGGGAAACACTGAGGTGTTCCAAGGCCAGCTGACAGATAAAATCTCTCCGGTGCTTCCTGGGTGTCCACCCAGAACACCTCACACAGGAGGTGACCTCCTCAACTGTCTCCTTTCAGTGTGGAGGTGTAGCGGCTCTACTGTGAGCCTCTAATAGCCAGCCATCCTTCGGAGAAAGCTCATTTCTACTGCTTGTATATCAAAATAACTAAAAAGAGCCTTAACAATACGATCAGGCCCAGACTAGCAAAGTTATGGCATTTTTCTACAAAAATCTTGTTGCTGCAGCTCCATCTGGTGGCAGATAGTTGAATAAATATTTAGGACACCAAATCACCAGCATTGGACTTAAAATATAATTTAATTAGATTTAATGACTTGTACATTCAGCACTGACTAGTGACAATGGCAATGATCAGTCGCCACAGTTGCACAAATTCATACTTAAAACAAGCGCTAAATAAACGAATAAAAAAAATGTAATCTGTTTTTACCTGATTTCACCAGGTAAAAACAGAGCCACTTTGGTGATACAGAAAACTCTGACTTTAAGTTTAGCATAGCCTAGCATGCCATTCTGTGGTGTAATTCTATAAATGTGAAGTTTTTAATGGGTAGAAACTGTTCATACTTCACAAATTATCAAGTATCAGGATGTTTTCCCTGAGCTGGATTATTGATGTTGTCCTAAGTATATTAATATGTGTGTATTTTCATCAGGGTGTATGTTTAGAACTACAAGTGAGGACAGTGTTGAGTTAACACAGGTCCCTTCTTCTGTGACTGTCTGGTCACTGGTGTACAGCCCAACACTGGAATGATGCTTCCTTGCAATGATGTCATTTTATCCTTCAACAGGAAAATACTACAGGTTCTTGTGTGACCCCATGAACACATTGCTCGAGTTTTAATAATAATAATAATAATAATAATAATAATAATGTATACTTGATCCCCACAGGGAAATTACTTTCTCTGTATTTAACCCATTCACTCAGTGAAGCAGTGGGCAGCCACTAATCAGGCGCCCATGGAGCAGTGTGTAGGGAAGGTACTTTGCTCTGGGTACCTCAGGGTAGCCGTTCAGTGGATTCGAATCCCAGACCTTCCGATCATGGGGTGACCATGCTATCTACTGAGCTATCCCTGCCCACAAAATAATTTTCTGTTGCTGGGTAATGCAGGGGAACTGTGTACTGACAGCTTGGAGGAGTTCTGTGTTGCATTAAGCAACAGTAAAAACAACCTTTCTAAGAGAAGAGCTTTGTTTGCTGCTACAAACACAGCGACAAAGAAGCAGAGGAGGCAAAGGTAACACATTACTCTGGGCTAACAGTTGTTTTTACTTGGATACAGAATAACACCAAGTTTAGAAAAATAAATCCAAGTCACCTTTCATGCTACAGCAGCTGCATTAATGCCAAACTAAATGAGCTTGTCAATGTTAAAAATCACATTAGCTGAAAACTGCTTTTATTTTGAAATCGAGTCTCAGTTTCTCTTACCGTAATACCTAGTCTATAAACAATGCATAATTTGACCGTAGAACAAATTTTAGGTAATTGAACAAGGCAAATGATCCACACCTGCATATTCATGTACCCGTCCACAGACACGAGGTAGCCCTTATATTCCATGCCCCACTTCAGCTTCACCATCACTGGTTTTCCTGTCAGGCCGTTCAGGAAGGGCTTCGGGTTCAGAGGTAAACTCTGGAGAAGCAGACCAATCAGAGATAAATACACACACATCAAATTCACACACACCAATGAAACAAACAGCTACAATTTAGCATCGTAATACCCGTACATGTCAAATCAAAACCATATGCAGTGACTTATTCTGATCTGTGATCTTATAATAGGTATCAGGTCTCTAAAAAGAGATCTTGCACGTTTCCTTTCAGTTTGCACAGTTTTCCAAAGACAAAGACGATTAAAAAATAAACCGTGAATTTTATAATTATCAAGTTATTATAAGTATTTAGCTTCAAAATATTTGTGTGGCAGTTAAATTAGACGTTTTCTGAATGAAGTTTGGTGCGACACTCTCCACAGATTCAAGCAGGAAGAAAATCGCCAATAAACAAACAGCCAATAAACAGGAAGCATTGAAACCAGCCTAATTATGTTTCCGTAGATAAACATAAAAAGTGAGGCTGCTTTCCGTGTGAGGATTCATTCATTATCTCTACAGTTATGAATGAGACGCTAGCCTCGCTTATGCTAACCAGCTAACAGGCTAGTCGCTATTCCCGCGCCCTTCTGAGTAAAAAATCCCCCAAAACATCCGGTGAAGCTAAAATGTAAAGTTTTCCGAGCTTTACTCACCATTTTAGCTCAAAGTAAATAAGCACTGTGCGTTTTAAGGTATACGTTTGGTATCCTTTCGTCACAATAACGTTGCACTTAACAGCAGCACACGCTTTGCCGCCGACCGGAAGTCCTGCACTTTGCTTCCTGAGGAGTCTGCGTGTTTTTACACACCGCGACCTAGCGGTCAGAGGTCTCACCACACCCAAACCGTATTATTTATTTATTTATTTATTTATTTATTTATTTTATTGGTTATCATGAGCAGAACAGAAACATTTAAGACCATGAGAAACATGAGAAAAACAAACTGTGGTCAACCATCAAAGCAAGGGACAGCGCACAATTTAAAAAATCAACTCAGTTCAAATTAACAACTAAATGATTGAAAATTAAACATAACTCAGTGTTCCAACATGACAATGATCCCAAACACACATAAAAATGACAACTAAAGTTATTTTGCCTCATGATAATATACTTAAAAGTTAAATTGTGATCTGATTACTGTTCAAAGCAAATAAAAGCATCACTGTCGGTGCCTCCACCTGCCCTCAGCTGAACTGAAGGCAGATGGATAATGACATATCCTGTAGGTGCAACACCTGCTCTACTTATGTCACTTTGACATGCCCCTCACTCACAAACTGCTCACTAGTTGAACCCTGTGGCCTCTTTGGGGGTGAAAAGTTAAATAACTGTAATAACCGAGTCAGCCGGCTGTAAGTCTGAGCAGCAATTTCACTCCAGGCAAAAACAGTCTGACGCGCTCACATTTTTTCTGCGCTGAAGCGTTGAACAGTTTCTGAAGTATCTGACAAGTTCAAACCTGATGCGATGAATGAAACTAACACCTGACTTCCTGCTGTTAGAGGCTGTGATTGTCCAGAAATTCCTCTGAAATTGCAGCAGAGCTTTATTTGCATATTTGAAATACTTGTGTCCTTACATCATTTTAGCCTATTAGCCGCCCTCTGTGTAATTAACCGACCCGTCAGTCAGTTTGTGTGTGTTTTATAGCATGAAGGAAATATGTGGCAGAGAGAGAATGAAAATGGCTAGAAATCCAAAAATTACTAGCAAAATATGTTAAAATAGGAAAGCTTGTCCATCCTGGTCACTCCCATAGCAAACTGTAACATTTTCAGCTTGGCCACCATTTCCAAGTACAGATTGTAGCATCTGTACTATCTTGTAAACCTTCCCTTTCACACTTGTTGCAATCCTTCTATCACAAATCACCCCTGACACCCGTCTCCACCCACTCCACCCTCCCTGGACTCTCTTCATTACCTCTTTTGTGCACTTGTCTGTTGATTTCGCTGGTTTAACTCAGGTATTTAGACTCATCCGCCTTCATTACCTCTGCTTTTTGCATCCTTACTGCAGAGAGATTTTAAATAATGACTTCAAAGCAGCAAAAGAGGTTCAAAACTGCTACAAAACATGAAAAATTAGTAAAAAGGGATGTGTTAACACTGCGTCAGGCTGGTGACCTGTCCAGGGTGTACCCTAACTCTTGCCCTATGGTTGCTGGGATAGGTTCCAGCCCCCTGTGATCATCATAAGGCTAAATGGAAGAGGATGGATGGATGGATAAAGGCATTCAAACTAGACTATAAAAGTTTTTGACGTGCCACAGAGATGGAAAAGTAGTATAAGACTACAAACTATCAAAAAGATAGTAAAATGTAGTAAAATGATAAGTAAAAGATGACTAACGTGAACACTGAGTGGGGGCTCAGTAAAGGGCTCACAGATGGAGGCGAGGGAGGAGGCAACACTAAAACACTTTGGCTTGTGTCTGAATACCTGCAGACACTAATGACACTCCTATAAGCTCCTCAGCAATTTAAACATTTATCAAAACTTCTTTTTTTTGGTTACAAATTTAGCTTTATTTAAATAAAATTGTCAAACCCTTAAATAATTTAAGTTATGATCTTCCTCCAGTGTAACCAACACATCCATTGCTCACTGGTGGCGCTGGTGGTGGAAAACAGACTAGAAAGACACACAACATGACTAGATTAAAAAATAACCTGAAACACATCCAGAAATACAACAAAAAGAGTGAAAGATGAGCACAAACTGAGAAAAACCAACACAAAGAGCTCCAAAACTGACCCAAAAACAACAATGGAGATGATAAAATGACTTTAAACAGAAACTGCCCTAAATAGATGTAAAGTGACCACAAAGAGCTTTAAGAAGACCACAGAGCATTATTGGAGACTTGTTCATTGACTTTTCTGCCCAAAAGCTGAGAAGATGAAAACATCTCTCTTGTCTTTATGGAGCTAAATCCTGGAAACTGTTTAAAACCGTGAGAAAAGAACAAAGTTTTCTCCTCCACAAAGAGCCAGGCGGGCGGTGACTGAACCAGGACAGGCAGAACAAAGTGAACAGGTGAGATAGTTTAACTTGGCTCACTGCTTATTGGACAAGGGTCAGGTGCTTAGAAAGCAGGTCACGGTCCGATTACACCGCAGACAGAGAAGCCAGAGCCGTGCTGGGTTCAGTCGAGCTTAAGCCAAATGGGCCTGAGAGGAAATCGGCGTTCTGCCTCTGCTGAACACAGGGAGGCGCCCTGCAGCCTGCACGCTGTTGAAGCCACTCCTGCAGGCTGGAAGCTGGGGGCTTTCCCCTCTTCTTTTTATGGGCAGCAATGATGTGGAAAGCAGGATGAGTATTTAACTGGATCTTTCACTGGTTTTCTATGGACACTGGCGATGTCGTCTACAAAGGCTCGTGGTCGGCAGAGCAACCAGAGGGTGTAATTTGAAGTGCCTCAGCAGCTCACGCAGCTTCTGCATCCAAAGCCAATTAGTCAGAAATGTGGATGTGAGCACTCATGTGGTCCGTTCATCATCAGGGTCTATGTGGTCCCCTCAGGGGGTCCAAACCCTGTCAGGACCAGTGGTGGGCAATCATCAAACTCACTTCAAAGTGTCACAGCGTCAAACCAAAATCAGATCATGTCTTACATCGCTGCAGTCTGAAGCCAGTGATGCACAGCAACACCTCACTTTCATCTGATTTCTGATGATTCACTATAGAGAACTTTGCATTCTGGGTAAAATTTCAAGTTTCTTAAGTCTGTTTCAGAATGGTGACTCTTCAAAGCAAATTACAGCATATGAAAGCTTTCCTTTTTTGTGCCTACAATTTGATCCTGGACTGATCTTCTAGTTTTGATTCCCTCTGTGCCCAAATAGTTTCCCACTGTCATTTTGTAAGTCTTGCCAAATGTAAAACCATTTGTTTTCCTTTTAGCTCTCTTGAACATATAAATCCTTTTTTACTGGCAGTTGTTGCCCCATCACAGTCCTGTGAGAAAATAAGTACATTCCATGATTCAGCAGCTTGTGGAACCACCATTAGCAGCAATAACTTGAAATAATTGTTTTGTCTTCCATTGTTATGAAGGACTTTTCAGATTTGTTGACAATTGGTTAATCAAGTGCATTTGATCAGCACTTGGGTGCTACATACCCTCTCAACACCACCACCAACGGAAGCAGTGAGGTAGGTCTTCATAAAGAGATGTGAACATTGAAAACACAGTTTCAGAGGTTAAAACTGTAAAATATACATTGTTGGGTAGTTGACCTGAAACAATGAACTAAATAAAACACAAAAGAAGCCACATATTTCTAGTTTACTGCGGTTTTCAGATGCAGGTAATGCGTGTTTTGTCATCACATGACTCGTGTTATACTGTACATGTTTGCTATTAGCCGTTTACAGTTAGCTTCCACAGCGTCAGTCACGTTTTTTTTTGTTTATTTGTTTGTTTTGTTGTTGTTTTTTGTCTCTCCACAATCACTAAATCACTTCCGTTTTGTTTCCCGATTTTTTTTTTCATCTTGTGTTTTATTTTTCTACTTGCTGGTGTTTTCTTAGGTTGGAGTGCGTTTGAGATGCTAGTCATTAATTGAAAGTCATATATTTAATATGAGCATCCAAATTTGCATGTCAAGAAGTGAGGAAATGCGCCTTTAAAGGAAGTTTGGACTCCCTGAACTCCTCATAAAGTCCCCCCCGCGTGGTCCCGGGTCCTCGTGCCGGGACCCCGCTGGTGCGAAGATGAGGCTGGGAGCACAAACTGGAATGTTCCTTTAAGTCGCAGAAAAATCCGGAGGGAGAGGCGGAGCTGGCGCACAGCGCTGTCACCGCACCTCCTCTGCGTCTCCGTGCGCCCTCAGAGGCAGATCACCGCAGGGAGATGAACCACGCCGCAGGTCCCGGAGCAGCAGACGAGCCAGGCAGACCCGTTCACTTTTCTTCCTCCTCTTCGGCCCTCCTCCTTTCTCTACGGGACACCTCACACCGTCCGGGATCATGCTGTTCCTTCATACGGCTGAGTTATCATCGCCCTGTTGGATCGCAGCTGAGTGAAAGAGAAAGTCCACACTGGAGCTGAACCCTGCGCACTTGCCTTGTTTTTTTAAACTTTGCCACTGTGGATGAGCTCCCTGATTTCTGAGTAACTCCAGCGGATTTTCTGGCTCGCTTTTCTCCCCCACATATCTTGGTCTATTCCCACAGCAGAGGAGATATGTTTTTCTTGTTCGTGGTCAGCCTGGCTGTGTTTTCAGATGCAGGTCAGTGTGATGTTTTTAAAAAAAAAAAAATTTATTAGGGGGGTTGCCACTGGGGCAACAATGTCTCCGTGGCAAGTGCAGCAATGCAGAACTCCCTTGAAATTTGGGGCAATTTAACCTCTCACTGCTCAGGTTTAAGATAATTAACACACATATGTTGAAAGATGATCATAATCAGCTTTTATATTAACCTCCAGGAAGAAAGAGAACAATAGAGGATGTGTCCCATCCTCAGTGTTTCCCTTTCAAAGAGCAGATATTGTGATTTATAGTTGAATAATTGAGTTATTTCTGATTAAAGCATATTCAATTTCCTGTAAAACCTGTGATTTTTGTTATTTTACATCCATTTATTCTCTCCCCATCAACACTGTGACATAATTCATATGGATCTACCGCCTAACAAAGAAAATCCACCTATAAAAAGTGCAAATATGCAATAATTCATCCTGTAAAATGTAATGTGAGCCTATCTGTGAGGTCTTGCACATGACAGAAGCAGTAGAGGGCTCCAGGTTTTAAAGTAATAAATCCACAGTGGGGATGACACTATTTGCCCGGAGGGGTGGAGTGGGTGGAGGGTTAGGGTTGTAGAGCGTCTGGAAGGCGTCTGAATGCTGCTCATCGTCCCCGAGCTGCCAAACTTTATCTGTGTCAGAGTCCACGCTGCCTGCGGTCCGTGGCAGGCAGGTGCACAATGCCTCTATTATCCTTTTTGCATAACATTTCCGATCGAGGTAAAACACTTGACTTGTGTACACACACACAAATACACACAGCCCATTTCTCAGCTGCCCCACTCACTCTCAGACTGAATGAGGTGTGTCTGTTCACTGTTCTTTGGCTGGTTTGATTTTTGGTCCACTGACACCGAAAACAAAGCGTTAGCCCAGCTTTAGTTTCACACTTTGTTTTTGTTTGGTTTCTGTTCGAATGAGAGTCCAGGAAAAGTGAAAGTAACCCAATAAAACCGGGAAAAGATGCAAAACAGGTAGAAATACAGACAGAAGAGGCTCAAAGATGTTAAATATACCACTGAAAGAGCTGCGAATCATCCAGAATGTGGCGAGAAAAAAGACCACAAATGGACAAAAACTGCCACAAAGAGAGATTGTGTCTTTTTGACAAACAGAATATTTAAATCTAAGTATAATAGGAAAATGTTTAGTTTTACTGGAAAAATTGAGAAAAATATTAATTTTCTTTCAAGATGATCCAAGGCTCTTTGCTTCTTCTTTTTTTTTTTTTTTTTTTTACACTAATGGGGCCAATTTTGTAGATGGACTGATATGTCTTTATTGGGTGATATCTACCCAAGCAGATAATTCCGGTTGGATTTAATCTGGTCTTTAAAGTATTTCCCCTTCTCTTTAACTCATTTTACTTTTGCCAATAGTCCCAAAGAAACTGCTGATATTGTTTTTCTGCAGAGTAAACTGGACTCGGGAGAGAAATTTTACTTTTAATGATGGTGTGAGAACCATTATTTTTAATATTTTAGTCAAATAATCCCACCTACATGGCCAGGTGTTGGTAAAGGTCAGTGTTTTGTTTTGGGGTTGTTGGGTTTTTTTTGTTTTTTTGGGTGGAGTAACCCTTTAAAGTGACTGAGGATGGTGTCATGTGAGTCCATAGTAAAGTTCTTTCTCTGCAAACCTTCTTCCTGCAGGTCTGTCTGAGGTGGTGTTTAATGGGGGCGTGGCCCCCCGTTGTGAGAACCGCGCCTGCAACCCCCGCATGGGGAACCTTGCCTTGGGTCGCAGGGTGCTGACGCAGACCGTCTGTGGCAACAATGGCAGCGAGCTTCACTGCTTCTACTCCGACCCCGACGCCAACCTGGCCTGCAGCCCCGCCAAGTGCACCAAATGCAACGCCGGCCTGCCCCACCTGTCCCATCTGGCCGGGGCCATGTCCGACTCCTCCTTCCGTCACCCGAACACCTGGTGGCAGTCGGCTGGAGGGGTGGAGTCGGAGACTGTGCAGCTGGACCTGGAGACGGAGTTCTACTTCACGCATCTCATCCTGGTGTTTCGCTCACCTAGGCCTGCCGCCATGACTCTGGAGCGCTCGCAGGACTTCGGGAGAACTTGGAGGATGATGCAGTACTACGCCACCAACTGCAGCGCTGCCTTCAGGCTGGAAGAGGGAAAGGCAGGCATTGGCCAGGATGGCGCCACCTGCACGTCCAAGTACTCAGGCGCCTACCCCTGCAACCGCGGAGAGGTGAGGCGATGCTCCAAGTCTTTAGGGGGTTTTTATGACATCAGTCACACTGAACATGAATAAAGAATTATTCTATTTCAAATCAACTCTAGCTCCATATTCCCACAAAGCAGGAAGACGAGCAGGGTTAATTTGCATATAATCTCTGAATATGAGCATGCAGAATCTGTAGGGATCAGTAAAGCAGTTTAGAGACAAATGGGAATCTCCGAACCATCAGCTGTCATCTGACTGCAGTTTAGCTTTCTAAACAAATGCGTGAAATGGGACATTTTGGCCTGGATCTCTCCCAGAAACCCCCAAAATACTGGCTCCTGTCCCCAGAATGTGTCATCTGACTATGCTCCAGATCCAGGATCCCAGCATATAACGGCAATGGAAAGAAGAGAAGCCAAACATATCTCTTACACAGTATTCAAAGACGGGGTATTTTTTTTTTATCTCCTCTTAACACAGGAGCTTTTATAGAAAAAAAATCCCCTTAGGTGCTGCCAAAATGGCTCTGAAACGTCAGGGCATGGACCTTTGGGGGTTTCCTGTGGGTCTGGCACTGAGGCGCTGGCAGTGGAGTCCCGTTGGGGGCAGGGCTGTTGATTGGGCTCGTTCTGGTGCATACTGCAGATGCTTGATTGGATTGGGATCTGAGGATTATGTGTATCTTGTGTTATGTGCTCGCTTCTGGTGGGAAGTGTCTTGCAATTGGAGCTGCAGTGTTTAAGTGGATGGGATGTGTCAAAGTAACATCGATACCAGCACCCAAGGTTCCTCTGTGCCTTTCACATGCAACTGCTTTTCTTAATTCAGTCACCGAGTCCTGAAATGACTCTCTGACCATGTCTTCTTAGTTTTATCAGCCTGGGTCTACTGCTCACAGCCTTCTAGTAAATAAATCTTTGGAAAAAACATAAACTGCACCTGTATTGCATTAACAGAGCTACATTTCTAGCAGACTGCAGAATCATTTAAAGTGTCTCTATAACCTGGTTGGGGTCCAGTTTGGGAGTATATGTCAAAATAGAGGTTGTGTGAGGTTTATTTTCATAGCAGATCTCAGAGGGATTTACAGTCTCTGTGATGGATAAAATTTAATGTTTCAGATTGCAGCAGCACAGATGGGACTCACTGGAATTAAATTTTGATTTTGCTTTTTCTGGACATTGTGCATCAGATGAAAGTCGCTACACGCCACATTTTATTGGACATGAAAGAGAAAATTATTATATTTGGCAACATGTTTTAGCATTTGTGTGTTTCCATTTTAACACCTGCCGCAGTCAGTTTACAAATGGTAAATGGCCTGTATTTGTATAGCGCTTTTCTAGTCCCTAAGGACCCCAAAGCGCTTTACACAACCAGTCATCCACCCATTCACACACTGGTGATGGCAAGCTACAATGTAGCCACAGCCACCCTGGGGCGCACTGACAGAGGCGAGGCTGCCGGACACTGGCGCCACCGGGCCCTCTGACCACCACCAGTAGGCAACGGGTGAAGTGTCTTGCCCAAGGACACAACGACCAAGACTGTCCAAGCCGGGGCTCGAACCGGCAACCTTCCGATTACAAGGCGAACTCCCAACTCTTGAGCCACGATCAATAGTCAGATCAAAGATGACTATTGATAGCAGGTTAGCGCAGGTGGGAAGGAGCGCGGATGCACACCTGCAGGCCTGACAGACTTTCCTGCTCGTCGTGCAGCTTTTTTCTTCCTCCATGAATGAAGTGCTAATGATGTCACGGGTGACAGGTAAAGCGAGCTACTTAACAGCCAATCCTGAAGGGCAGCCTCTCCATCATTTAACCCCTCCTGTTGGAGCAAAGTCAGATCTTTCTGCAGTAAGTCACGCAACATTCAGGAGTCACACAGCACGCCGAGCAGAGGGAAAGCCAGGTGGGGGGAAGCTCCCCGAGTGCATGATTGAGTGTTTAATAGGCGTACTTTGACTGTAGCACGAGAGGGCTTCCTGCACTCCATTGATGTTTAATTGAAGCAGTGTGTGTTGGGAGCTGCTCTGCAGATGTGTGCTGAGGCACATGCCAAACCCGATGCTGTGCCGGGCTCCCCTGCAGCGCTTTCATATAAAATGTGGACTTTTCCCTGCTACTCTGAGGTGTTTCCGTGAGGCTCTCAGGTCTTTTTTCCCCTCTCCATCTCCTTTTGTGCGTGAAGGTTTGAAAATAGCAGCTTGTTTTCCGTCTCCTGCGTCTCTCCGGCTTGTTTGGGTGAGCAACCTGTGCTAGGAGCATGACCTGTTTGCCCTTTAACCTCTCCACTGATGACCCTGGGGTTGAAAGAGGTTAAGTAGTGCACTGACAGACCAGCTGCTGCTGCTCAGCTGCTCACACCGTCTGTGCACCTTTTGGTTTTTGCTTCTACATCATCTCTACTGACAGTCAAGGTCACGACATGACAACAAGCCTTATTTATGTATGTACTGTACGAATATAGAGCTTTATTCCATGCTAATCTCACTTGTTGTCTCATAAATACTAAGTTCTCACAGTTATGTTCATAGTTGGCCTGCACTCAGGTACTATTTCAATTAAAAGTCAGAAACCTGTTAAAATATATATTGATAACAGTACCTCAGGGGGCAGTAACATACATGTGGCCACCCTCACAGGCTGCAGAGAAGTAAACAAAGCAGAAGAGACATCGTGCGTGAGTGGATTCATGACCTCACCACACAATGGGTCTGCAGTGGTTGCTTACTATGAGTGCAGAGTTTCAGATTTGGATTTCTTTTCCAGTTTTGATTTGAAAAAGATCACGAATTCGGCTTTTACTTTTTTTTATAATGAAGGGTTCTTCAAAAAGTCCTACTTTCACTTATGCTTGAAAAACATCAGCCACTTTGCTTGTGTGGGAATTGTTTTGTCCTCTTTCACTACGGATGCACTAAGATGTGACTTATTCTTGACCTCCTTCTTTAGGGGTCACCACAGTGGATCATCTATCTCTCACCCTGTCCCTCACATCCTCCTCTGTCACACCAACCCTCTCCATGTCCTCCTTTGCTACGTCCATGAATGTCCTCTGAGGTCAACCGCTTTGCGTCCTTTGTCCAGTAGATCCATTATCCCTCCTGTGCACATGTCCAAACCATCTCAGCCTCTCTGAGGGGCACAGGGAACTTTTTGGAATAGACCAAACCCTCAAGGTTTGCCCACACCACGTCGCCGATTATACGCAAATTCCCAAGGCTTCAATAACACCTTTATTTAATTTGAGCTTTGTAACATTTACTGGAACCTTTACTTGTTGTTTTCAGGAGGGTCCAGCTGCATATTGTGGCTGTTATCACAAAAAAATGAATAACTTGAATAACTTTTTAATCAACTTTACATAAACTCACTTACCGTCAGTGACCGCTGAACAGACATGCCATCGCTTGTCTTTCATGGAGCTTTTTAGATGTCATATTGGACTCTGGTTGCGCTTAATGCACTTAAATTGACAAAAGAAATTAATATTCCACTGCTGTTTTAGATTATTTCTGCAGAATGAAACTTTTTTGGCTTCACAGAGTACCGACCCTCCTTCAGAAACAGAAATGTCAATGAAAAAATGCCACTGCGCTAAAATATAAAGCAAGATGAATAGCAGACGCATCAGCGGAGTGATGTTTGATTGTATGCATGCGTGTGATTGCGGTGTGTGTTTTTTTTTTTTTTTTTTTTTTTGGGGTTTTTTGGGGGTTTTTTTGCTTGCATGTGAGTGTCTGAGGCTGTGTGATGAGATAAGTGAGAGCTGTGGTGAATTTTGGGGAGGGGGGGGGTCATAGCTGGGAGCGATTACAGGCAGCAGGTATGCTCAGCTCTCTTCTTCTCTTCTTTCACCCGCAAACATGAAAGCATGTCATCTCATGTGTTGAAAGCTGTTCGTGTTCACCTGTAATGTGTGGAAAAGGTGGTCTGTGTGTGTGAGTGAGGGAGAGAGAGAGAGTGTGTATTCAGAGCTGCTTGTCTTATTTATGAGGTCAGCTGGGCTGGAAGAATGTGAGTGTTTGTTGTCCAGACTGACCTCCTTAGGGAAGAGAGAGGGACGCAGACCAGCCGACGCGCACGCGCACACACACTCATCAGTGCCCTTTCAGATAAACACTTACAGTAGAGGCTCTCCCTCTCCTCTGTCTGCTGGGAAGGAAGTGCTGTTGCTCTGATGGATGTTGGTACTGTTGGCTAGACACCCATCCCCCCTACTCCGTCTTTTTCCTTCCATCAATGCCCATTGTGCCTGTTTACCAGATTACAGTCCACAGTGCTTTGATGGAATTAGGCCTGTTAAAGGCAGGCTTACTTTAAGTTTGCAGGCTGAAACAGGAAGAAAGGTTTTCAGTGAACCTGCCGCCTCACAGAGCCGGAAATTTGTTACATAGCTTAATGGCAGGTGGGAAACTTTCCCAAGTGCGGTATGAGGTTTCAGCATGGCTTTCAGCTTCCATAAGTGTATTAACAGTTGATATCCTGCAAAGTGCAAAGACTCTCAGTCTACATGCAGACTAATGCAGACTAACCAAGTTATTTACGCATCAGTTTGCCCCCCCCCTGACCAAAACAGCCAGTGCAGGCATATTTACACTGATGGTTTTTTGGTTTTATTTTTTTCTAAAATGTTTGCTGCGAATGTAAGTTCAATAATACATTTTTTATCCTCAAATCTGTCATGTTGGATACAGGAATCTTGTGAGACATGCATGGTTTAACGATATATTCTGGTCTTTTTGACTATTTGAAAACTCATATTTCTGCCAGCTGTACTTATGTAGAGCTCAAATGAACAAAACGTGTATCAGCTCATATATGCAAAGCAAGTTTATTAAAAAACAAAAGGTTGATTATGTTCATAGGTCATTCATGTAGTATGTGGATGGGTGGCCCTGTGCTGTGTAAGTAAACCAAAAAAGATAAAGCAAAGTATAAACCCAAATGACAGTTGACAGGTGAGCAATTAACTCAAGTCAAAAACATTACCGTAAGTAAGCCACTTCCCTAATTCAACTAGTAACCAAAACCTGGAAGTAAACACCCACAAGCCGGTTGAGCAACACAATTTTGTTTTTTCTATCAACCGGGGCTTGCCAAAGGGTAACCAACCAGTCTCTAGGCCTGCATGACTGGGGCCTGAAACAAATTTAACAGCTAACTTAACAGTAATAAGATGTCAGAGCTGTGTTCAGAGCTTGAGGTTGCAAATTTGAGTCGACTAGTGGCACGTGGTATTCCACTCAATAAAGGATGATATGAAAGGGTTCTTGAACACAAACCTTTTTGTCTTGCTAGGATGTATCCTCAACACAAACCTGAGGAGACTGTGGCTTCATCTCTGTGTGTATCATGGATTAAGATAAACATGGGTGTCATCAGCATATCTATAAATGTCAATATTTGTTTCCCAGGGCAGCAGTAGTAAAAGCTCCAGGCGATGCTGATTTGTGTTGTCAGCGTATGTTTATGTGCATGTCGATGTGGGTGCATGTGTGTGCTGGTGTTGCCGTGGTGTCGCTAGGGTGTCGCAGGCTTTTGTCCAGCTCTGAGTTATGTGGAGCTGCATCTCCATCCCCGCCTTTGTCTGACCCTGCTCTCCGTGCTCTCCCGCGGACCAGCGCCCCTCATCCTATTTGTCGTGTTCTCTTAATTGCGGACCACAATGCTGTGACCTCGTGACCTTTTCCAACAACAGGGAAATTAATAGTGCTCCTCCCATCACACTCTCCGCCAGTCATCCAGCCAATCAGCAAGCAGCAGGGTTGTTTTTCTTGAACCAAAGAAAAACAATCAGCTGCACACAAACACACACCACTCACACAATGATATCAGTGACAGCTCGGCACACTGCAAACTCACATGCTGCTTTCATAGTGAGAGTCGGGGCCAACAGCAACTTTTTCATCTCGACGACAGCAGCGGCGATGGTTGCCAGTGGCAGCAGTAGCCATGGAGATGGCAGCCCATAAAGGGATCTTCAATTTGAAGGATGTCCATGGACGAGAGAGTGTAAAAGGGGGGGTGCAGTGCACAGAACCCACATTACCAAGTGAGGACATGAGCAATAATGGCCGGGTGGAAGGTCAAAGTTTGGTACATGAATGAAACCAAAACAAACCACTTTAATGTAACAGATGTGGTGACATAAGTGATATCAATTTATCCACTTCTGTAACTAAATACACCTGAAGAACCAAAGAGGCTTGAAAACCACATTTATATACACTCGTCATGGGCATACATTTTCATGGGAATTATGAGCTTTGAGTGATGTCTTTGAACTGAAAACAACAATTAGGTGCACAAATAATACAAATATACACATACTCCCTCACGAGTATCTTTTTTTTTTAAATGCCCCTTAGCAAGTTGCAAGTATGTTTGGAGGAGTAAAGGTGAGGCTTTCAAACCAAGAACACTATAGCAACTGTAAAGTATGGTGGTGGCATTATGCTCTGGGGCTATCATCACTGACATTCATGTCCTGTATATACACCTAATGAGACCCGCAGAGAAGAGCATGCATGACTTTAAGGAAGGAGACAAAGTTGCACCTCAAACCCTGAAAATCTACAAACGCCTGTAAAATGTATTTTAAAATCTGTTCTAATGTGTTTGTAGTGGTTAATAAAATAGGAAGAGTATACCTTTGAAGCTGTAAAATAAGTTGGAAGACATTTTCCATGAAAGACGTCCCAGGCAATGAGTAGCACATTTCTCCAGTTAGATGTAGCATGAAAAAGGTAAACCCGTGTCAATCATTGCTGTAATTTCAACGATGCATGTCTTACAAAATGACTTTTTAGTTCTATTAGATCACAGTGATGTGGGTAAATAGAGGAATTTCCATTTTTTTGGTGTTTTGCTCATTTAATTTTTGTTTTCTTTTTGTTTCCTTGATTGTCTCTTTCTAAATGTCAGGTGATCTACCGAACCCTTCCGAAGTGGGAGTCCGTGGATCCTTACGGGCTGAAGGGCCAGCAGCAGCTGAAGGTGACCAACATCCGGATCAGACTGCTGAAGCATCAGAAGTGTCCCTGCCAGGCCAAAGACCTCACCTCCGCACACGAACCCCTCCCCACCCGACACTTCGCCATCTACGACCTGATAGTGAAGGGGAGCTGCTTCTGTAACGGCCACGCCGATCAGTGTGTCCCCATGCCGGGATACCAGCCCATCAGAGACCGGACCAACCACGTGGTAAGAGGAGAGAAGTTAATGTTCTCGAACTCCGGTTACTGCCTGTTTTTTGGTTGTTTTTAAATCTTTATCAATTCCAGTGCTAATCACACCACTATTCACCTTCTCTTTTTTTCACACACGTACATCTTTTTTTCTGTTGCTAGTCTCACTTGTTTTGATTCTTCTGACCACGTAGTCACACGCCATGTGCTCGTTTTTTCACTCGCTCTCGAGAAATCAAGCTTTGTTTCCCTTCATGTTGGCAGTCGTGTTAAGAAAACAGACTAAAGGAGTGGTCACGTTCATTCCCTCCTGCTTCCTCTGCTCTTGACTCCGGCTGCCGCTCTCTGCGTGATAACAAACGCAGGAGATGGAGATGTCGGTTCAACCTGCGGTTTAATGGTGGTGTTGATGCGAGCGAGTGTGTCGATGAAGGTGTGAACTGACAATGTTTTTGCTGGAGATCAACCTTAAGCATTTCAAAGCCAAGTTCCTATCACGGCCATCTCCACAAACAAACACAGCCGGACGACTTTGAAGCCGAGCGCCTGCTCTGCTGCAATCAGCCATGCCTGACAGGAAAGTGAGAGTTTCCTTTGCAGCCTGTGAGCAGAGGCCTTTACACAGATAAACAGTGGTACTACATCAAAGCTGTAGCCCGTACACGAATAAAAACTTATTTTCTTCTCACTAAATGGATCATTTTAAGAGATAAATTTTGTTCGTTTGATCTTACTGCAACAAACCACTTACACTGTATTTGCAACCCTTTGTGGTGCATCAAACCTGCCACCCCTCATCTTGAATTTCATTTAAAGGAAGTAGATGAGTTTGTAGGAAGCCAAATCTGGTGGGCAGATTCTTGGATTGACCCCAGAAACCTACGGCTTCCTTGACACGTCTCAGGACTTTAAGTAGAACTCTTCTTTAACAATCTGACACTAGCAGGGCACAACCCTCGTCTTCTTCACACTCTTTGTCTTTTTCTTCATTTTCATCTTCATTTTATTCGTTTTCATTGTCTTCTTCATCCACGTAATAATCTTCATCTTTGAAAATAGAAGTAGAGCTTCCACCTCAAGCTCTACTTCCTATTTTGTTTTTTGTTTTTCTGTTAGTGCACAACCAGAATATCAGAAAAAGTGAGCATCATCCCTGATCTGATGCTCACTTTTTAGGGTTTAGACTGTAACCTTTGTAAACTCGGTCTCTGGATTCTAGCCAAGCTCTCATTGGCAGTGACGTGAAAGTTAGGCCAGTCTGATACAGAAGGTTTCCTCTTTGTAGTAGTTTGAGATCCACAGTCGTCACAGGTGCGCACATGCAGGTGTTTGGGGACTGATCTAAAGATATTAGCAGTGCTAGAAGAGGTCCAAAGGTGCAAAAGGATAAAACTTTTTAAAGAAAATCTGACAAACTAAACCATTCTTTACTTTACATGGTTCCATCTATCCCTTTTCTATCTATTTATCCGGGTGTGGGCTCCAACCACCACCTCCAACTCTCCAGGGGGGTCGTGGTGGCATTCCTAAACCACCTGGGAGGCAAAATCTCTCCACTGTGTCCTAATAATTGAACAATCCTAGCCAGATGCTGGAACCACCTCAGCTGGCTTTTTTTACGTGGATCAAAAAACTCCCTCCTGAATGACTGAGCTCCTCACCTGATAAGGTGAGCCCAAGCCTTCAGATGAGCCTCACTTCCACCACTTTTATCCAAAATCTAATTCTTTCTGTCACTGCCCACAACATGTGGTCAAAGGTGATAGCAGTAACATAGATTGACTGGTAAATCCACAGCTCCGCTTTAAGTTCTCTCCCATTCCACTCTTTCCATCCTGTTAAAGAAGACCCCAAGAAACAGCTGCTCCCCAGTGAAGTGGGCACTGCTGCGTCCACGTATTATCCTTTTAATTAATCAGTCAAGCGGAGCATGAAATGATAAAGTTATATCCCCTTGAGACATGCAGCTGAAAAAACCCAGAGTGCTAATTTTTTAAACTGATATGAAACAGCGAACGTGTTCGGTATTCTGTGTGATAAATGAATGAGGTCGTTCGAGCGTGTTTTTATTGCTGATACGAGCATTTTTGCCATGAATCTGGTGATAAACAATTTATTGGCCACAGCTCTTTCAATCTTTTAATCTGACTGTTTGCATGCCAAGAAATTCCAAGTAGCTCCGCTGAGTATTTTCATCAGGATTTCCTCCATCAGTGGGATGAAAAATCGTCTGAATAAGACTGTAAAAGGACAGGGCAGAAAAACCCTCCTCTGCATGCTAAGATAATTACAATAAATCATTCGAATGTAGAATGGTGGAGAATACTACTTTTTTCTTTTTTCTTTTTTTTTACAGCAAGTATTATTCTAGCTGCACGTGAGCGTTACAGTTCGAAGTGTAAATCTGCCTTAACGGTCCTCACAAAATTACCTCAGGTCATTGGAGCGTGATTGCGCTGTGTGCCATGCGGGAACGTTCGGTAAACACACAGGTGAGGTTATATAAACGCATTTTTGTCCCGCCTATCAGCAGTTTGTTTTATGTCTCCGTTTCGAACCAGAGCTGCTGTTTCTGACAAAACCCAAACAAGCAGTGCTGCACAGGACAGGAGATGAGGGCAGAGATTAGTGATCGCTCTGAGAAAGCTTTGTGTGTGCGTGCGTGTGTGCGTGTGTGTGTTGTTATACATTTTTGGGGTTCTTCATACTGTAAACATGTGCAAACTTCTAAATTTGCCATTCTGTGTGCTAAGCAAACAATGCAGTATTCACTTCTCTATCCAAATGTGTACTTTTATCACACATGGTGTGTGTGTGTGTGTGTGTGTGTGTGTGTGTGTGCGTGCGTGCGTGCGTGCGTGTGTGTGGTGTGCACGTTTTCTCAGGCATGCAGTGTTTTGTCTGCTCTAAGTGTGCCTGTTTGGCGTAATCAGCAGAGAAAGTGGCTCTGATAGTCACTGAGAGACTGAAGGGTTGCTCTGTTTGTTGGTTTTGTCCTCCCGTCCACCCACAGGAGGCTTTGTAGTTCTGCGTGATTAGCCACAAAGCTAACACAAGCACATTTAATGGCATCCCGTGCCTGCAACTGAACTGTCAGGGGGAAATCAGTTCTGTCAGGGGGAAATCAGTTCCGTCAGGGGGAAATCAGTTCTGTCAGGGGGAAATCAGTTCTGTCAGGGATCGCTCTGTTCTGAGTGTGACCCTGAGCTCTGGGATGAGTTTTCACTTCCAGAGTAGCTGCTGACCATTAAGCATGCAAGTGAATGAGAAAAAGCTGTCATCAAATAAAGAGCAGGGCCTGTTTCACACATCCTGTTTAGTCCATTTGAATCAAGCTCTGGTTCATTTCACCGCCTCTTGATGGGGTTTGTTTTTTGCCGACCTGAACACAGTGCGAACTTTGGTGGGGACCAAAAACAACCGCACCTTTTAAAAAGGAGTTCTAAGTTTGGCTGCAGATGATCTCCAGAACAGTTCATTTATGGTGGGAACGTGATTCAAATCATAATCCAACCCAGACTGATGCACTCAGGTTCTTAGTGATGCATTTTGGTTCACTTTGAGTTTTCTGTTTGTGAAAGGAACCAAACCACAAGTTTGCAAACTCATCATCTGACTCAGACCGAAATAAACAAGATAAAAGTGTGGAACCACTTCAGAAACATGAGAGGGTGGAAGAATACTTTTAATCTGAGTCATCTTTTAAGTTAATAACTTGAAATTTTTTTTAAAGATAAGCTGTATCCCGAGAGGGACAAAATGCAGGTGACAGGAACTGAAGTTAAAAACATGGATAAAACAGATAAGACAGTTTATTTATGGACCCACAGGAGCAGAGCTGCTCAAACGCACGGAAGCAACATTCCACCACTTTTTTTTTTTCACAAGAAAGATTATAAAATATATAGCTATATATTAGGAGTGCAACGATACACAAAATTCACGGTTCGGTTCGATACTTTGGTGTCACGGTTCGATATTTTTTCGATACAAAAAATGTTCATGCCTTTTTTAATTTGTCATTTATTAAAATTATAAATATATATTTTAACTCAAACGTACAGTTTTTAAATGTAATGTTGCTGAAACAACAAAGTAATAAAATAAAATAAATCTATCTGATCGAGAAATCACTCATCTTTGGAAAAGAGTTTATTACAGAGAAATGGCTCTTTCCAAAAATAAAAGCTATACTATATGCTTCTTCTGGGCTATATTCTCAGCAGCATATTAAACATATCAGGTCCCCATAAGGAGAATCATGTGCTAACGGCTGTCTAAATGACTCGGGTGAAGTTTGTAGCATGCGTGCTTGTTGTTTTTGTCTGCTTCCACTTGTCTTTGCACTAGGATGATGTCGGCGTAAATGTGCAGTCGTATTCGTTGTGTTCCCACTAGTGCTTTCAGGTTAATCTCGTTAAAATGACTTTAACGCCATAATGCCGCAAATCTCCATTAACGAGTTAACAGGATCACCCAGTGGGTGGGGCTGGACGGCGTCAACACGTTAACAAGCTAACTGCGCTAATGCACTAGTTCCCACCAATTGAGCATTGCGTGGCACATCCGACATACTTTTGTCCATGATGCGCTTACCATCAGGGTCATACGTCACCAAGATCAGACCAAGATAGTTCCTAACGCCAGATCTGAATGAGGGTGGGGGAGGTTCAATTTCGGGTAGCGTTGAGGTAGTTGCCATGTTGCAACAAGCTTAGCTTCTGTCTTGCTAGCTTGCGCTGCGCTCAATGGCTCTGCACTCGACAGTGCAGCCTAGGCGGAGCAGTTGAACGCAGATCCACTGAGCGCTCAACACAGACAGCATTGTCAGAAGAAAAGTTGATAAAATAAATTAAAAATTTTGTATTGTTCGATACATATGCGTACCGAACCGAAAGCACTGTATCGAACGGTTCAATATCGATACGAGTATTGTTGCACCCCTAATATATAGCTTATGTTGTTGAAATTTTCTGTCATTTTAACGTTATTTTATGCACACAAAATAAGTGGCCAAAGATATCAATCTATGAGATCTATGCCAGCACAAAACCCTGTTTTGGTGTTAAAAAAAACTGCTAGGAGTGCAAAGTAAAACGCAGGCCAGATTTTGATTTTGACTTTGTTAACTACTAGAAGACTGGAGGATATATTAGTTATATTAAGGGTAATAAAATCTCACTTTCCACATGTTTTGTTGTTGTTGTTCTGTGGGGTTTTTTTTTTTTTTCCCTTTTGTATGGATATTTTTGTTGTTTAAAAAAAAAAAGTTCGTGTAGTAACAAATTGTTGAAGTTGATGGTACTGTACAGTGATTCCTAAATGTTAATGAAAAAAAAATAAAAAATAAAATAAATAATGGCCAGGCTTTTAGTGAGCCATGGGAACATGAAAAAAAGGAGTGCAAAGTTCTCCAGGTGATTTAATAACAGTTAATTTCAGTAATTACCTACCGAGAGCAGCTCAGAGACGAGTGCAACCAGTGAGGCTGTGAAGGAGTGAATGATGTCCCGACAACAATAATACACAGTGGAATCATTTAAATTAAACAACCCCTCATCTGTATGAATCCTGCTTTCACCTGAGCTGTCAGATACACCTGTAACTGACGGCAACTGTGAGGAAAAACAGGAGGATTCAAAATTAGCCAGAGAAAATGTGAGAGACGACGAGGGAGAAAGCGAGAGGACAACTATCAAACTGGAAAGAGTGAAAACAGAGAAGACGTGTCAAGGAAGGAGAAGCTGAAAGCAGGGTGTAAGAGCTGATGGAGACGACGACTGTATAGGTCCTTAAATTCAGTCTGATGTTCGATCACTTTGCTCGGTTATAGCTTATAATGTAAACTTGCCATTTTTGTTTAAGTAATAAACAAAAATGTTTATTGCCCCTACTTAAACAAATAGTACTACAGGGGTCACACTCACTTTAACTAATGAGCAATGCTCCAGTCCATCCGACTGTTTTCATTTCTCTCACTTAAATCTTTGCCTCGTTTGTCTTTCACACTAACTCCAATGGGCCTTATACAAGAGGGGTATCACTCATTGCAGCATTTATCCGGTTTCTTTTGTTCCAATGTCCATCAGCGTTACAGATGTGCACAAATATATGGCATTAACAGTGAGATTACATAATAACTATTTGGTTAAAAGTTCAACATTCATATTTTTTTAATTTCCTCTTCTGAGAGGACCCAGAGACACTGCTCAATGCTGGCTCAGGATTAAGCTATAAATGAAGCCAAAATGTTCTGTAACTTTGTACATGTGCAGTAGAAGAAGGGAGAAAAAAGCCTTTTAAACCTTTTATTTATGCATTTTTATGTATTCTCATGAACGTCACAAACCACACAGTGACAATCCTGCAAAGGCACTGTCCTTTCCTGGAGCCTCAGCGCTCCTCAGCTAATTGCTGATTGGAGTCAGCTGCCAAGCGCTCTACCTCAGGCCTCATTAACACAAGCCAGAGACTAGCTGGTGACCTCCGGTCCCTGGGGAAGGATGTGTATTCCTGACCGGTTGGCGAGCGGTTGCTGGCAGCTACACTCACCATTTACTGTCTGGGTGACTCACTGCTCCATTACCAAAAGGCTCCGGTGAGAGAGAAGATGACGACTTCCTGTCTCTGGGCCTGTGAGACTGCAGCCTAAGGTTTTAAGTATAATCTGAGTCAACAGTCCTAAGGTGCAAGACATGCCCACCAGTCCAGTGTCACATCAGGCCCTGGTAGAGCTGTAATAGGCCTTTATTTGTTATGTTACATTTAACACGAGAAAACCTCAGCTATGTAAAACCTGAACTCAGAAAAGGCATTTTATAAAGTGGTAATAGTTAATGAGCCTGTAATGCTTTCATCTGTCTCAAAGCTTTTGTGGAGCTGTTATGGAGATAAATCAAGCACACCTACAGCTGTGGTATTTACTTATAACTGCCGTGCAAATACTAAAATATTTGTACTTCTTTGGGAACTTTTGGGAACCGGTAATGGTCTTTGTGTAAAAGTACATAAATGCACAGACAGGCCAGCCCCCCTTGTCCACAGTCTTGATGAGTTTGCATCATTGGGTGTGTGTTAACTATGGCATATCGCCGTATGGTAAACATGTGGGTTGAAATACCAGCCGTGTGGACTTAAGCCAGAGTTTTTTCCTGGCTTTTTCTGCTTCTCCTCTTTCCCCTCCTTTCTTTGCACACTTTATATTAATCACTACTCTTTGCTGAACGTGTAATCATGTCTCCTGATTACCCGGACCTCTCATTTGTGCAATTTCTCCTCCTATTAGTGTGATTAAAACCGGTGTGTGAAACCAGTCATGTGTGTGCGTGTTCACCTCGACATTGCGGGGCTGATCTGGGGTCAGTTCAGGCAGAGGGCAATGCTGCATGTGGCCGTGCTCCTATAGGATTTTTGAACCGGGGACAAGGTATGACGCATCACGACACCGTGGGAAATGAGTGCAAAGAATCTGTGTGCGTTTGCAATTATTTTGCACGCCTGTGTGCACGTTGATTATTGCGAGTGTACCCCTGCAGTTGCCGTGTAATTGTGTCCTACATTGCAGTTGCACGGTGTAACACAAACAAATAAAGAGCTTCCTCAGATGCTTTGCCCCCCCCCCCCATTCAATCATTATCCAGCATGCATGGCATTCCAGCTCACAGGAATGACAAGGAGATTGTTATTGTGCTCTCAGCGCTGCATACTTGCACTCGTACACACATACTCATAAACACACACACACGCAGGCTTTTCAGAGCTGAGGCCCATTCCCGTTTCTAGCCATGAAGCCAAACAATAAATCTCCATTCACTGATTTTGGACCAAGAGAATAGGAGCGATTAAAAAAGGAAGTGGTTAAGAGAGAGTGAAGAAGCTTGTCCTTTCCATCACACTGACCTCTTTGTTCCTGCTATTTGTCCATCTTTACCTCCGTCTTTCATGCTGCTTGTTGCTAATGAGCTCTCTCTCACAGGTCCATGGGAAGTGTGTGTGCAGACACAACACTGCAGGTGATCACTGCGAGCGCTGCGCTCCTCTGTACAACGACAGACCGTGGCAGCCTGCCGATGGACTGACGGGAGCGCCGCATGAATGTCGGAGTGAGTCAAACAAAATTGTTCACACCTTTTTCCACCACAGGACTCTTGTATTAAAACTTAGCCTGTAAATCTTAAATCTAGGAAAGGTTATTGAAAACCTTCATACTTTACTAAAATATCAGAACGAACAGCCTCCAAATGCTCTCTGAAACATTTGTACATATAGCCAGTTGCCAGTCTGATATTTTCATTCTTGATGACTATCTTCTTCTTCTCACACCAGAGTGCAAGTGTAACGGACACGCTCAGAACTGCCGCTTTGATTGGACAGCGTGGCGAGAGTCTGGCCAGCGAAGCGGAGGCATCTGCGATTGTCTGCACAACACTGAAGGGCGACAGTGTGAGAAATGCAAGCCAGGCTTTTACAGAGATCCCAACCGACCGCACGCCGCCCCCGACTCCTGCAAACGTAAGCTGCACACACATTTTACTAAACTATAGTGGGAGGCAGACTTTTAGGAGCACAGTTGGTGGCATCAACTTTATTAGAGATCGTCAAATGTTTCAGATGTAAATTTAAAATGAACAAGCCCACAAAATGAACTGTATGTGCCCCATGAACTAATCTATGTTAGACACCCTTGATGTAAGTCTATATACCCTCATTGGTAACACTTTGCTGGTGCCAAGTTGGACCCTTTGTCCTTCAGAGCTGTCTTAGATCTTCATGTCACAGATCCACCAAGGTGCTGGAAACATTTCTCAGAGCTTTCATAGAGGTCAGAAGTTCATATTAACGTGAAAATCATGGCAAATTCTGACCCTTCAATCTGAATCTTGTAGCAGAAACAGAGTCTTGTCAGAGCGGGTGTGAATTTTAGCCTCAGTTTCCTGTTCTTAGTTAATGGGAGCGGACCTGGTGTGATCTTCTGCTGCAGTAGTCCATCTAACGTTTCATCCATACCTTGGATGAAACGAGTAATCAAGTTGCTTCTACTGAAGTATTTTTTTAAATGTGAAAGAGCAGCTAAAAGCTCAGCCGTGTTCTTGACTGTCCATTTACTTTCTACAGTATATTTTATAAAACTGCTATCTATTTGGAATGATAATAGGAATTTCACTGGCACACGACATTCAATATGGAGTCACAGCATTAGACCAGTGGTGACAAATGCACCATACTGGCACAGCCCTTTGATTTTTCTCAGGAATGCAGAGGACGGAGATCACAAGCCAGAACATGCTGCATAACACTCAGTCCTCACGGGCACCTGGCTCTGTGTGTGTGTGTGTGTGTGTGTGTGTGTGTGTGTGTGTGTGTGTGTGTGTGTGTGTGTGTGTGCGCAAGCAAATCTCATTAAAACCTAAAGAGTATCAAGTAGCAGCAGACCGTTCAAAAACACAGAGGGAAGAACATGTTGGCTATCAGCCCAATTTGCCGTCTTTCAGGGTTTGATTTCATCGTGCAAATCAAATCAAATCACTTTTATTGTCACATCACATGTGCAGGTACATTGGTACAGCACATGTGAGTGAAATTCTTGCATTATATAATTCAAGAGATTCATTTCAAGATAAATACAAGCAGACATTTATAAGAACCTGTAAAATACTCAGCAGCAAATCTGTGTCTGGGCATGAATAAATCATGTCTGAAAAACAAGAAAAAGTGTCTGCAGCTCTGCTCTACAAAAGACAGACTGTATATGAATGGCCACCAGAGGGGTGGGGAGTATTTTGGTCATACGAATCCAAAATGATCCAATTTCTTACCTGATTTATGACCTCATTAACACATCAGTTTAGTTTATAATATAATTCAGTAGTTTCCAGTCATTTTTACTACACAGCCTTATGCGTTTTGGAAATTATGATCCTATTCAGAGTAAAATAAATTATAATCGACAGTAAGAGAGAAACCTTGTGACAGAAGGGTTATTACTGTATGAGTGTGCAGAGTCCTAGGTTCTTCAGGAGGATCCACTCTTTGCTTATCCAAACTAAGATAGCTGAGGCAAAATGCCAAACTCAACACTTCAAAGCAGAAAAAATAGAATGAAAATTAACAATGAAGTTTAAAAAAATAACTTCTTTGTAGTTAGAGAGTTGTAGTTAGAGTCGCTGTTAGTTAACGTAACAGCATTACTCTAGAACATAGGTGTCAAACTCTGGCCCGCGGGCCAAATTTGGCCTGTAGCCTAATTACATTTGGCCCGCGAAGCCATACAAAATTACTATTAGAGCTGGCCTGCTGGTATTATACAGTTCATGTACTGCTAATACTACAATTCCCAGAATGCTCTGTTGGTGTTTTGGCTGCAAATACAATTTTTATTTAAGAAATGAATTCCACTGATGTGTTATTTAATTGGAATTTCGATTTTACATGTGTGCAATATTAAGTTATATATACGTTTATATAAGTTTTATATATTGTTTAGTATTAAGCTTTGCTTGTTCCATGCTCAGTTTTTCAGCAAAACTTGTTTGAGTCCATAAGAAAAGATTCCTTGTTATATTTGGAGGAAGATTTTTTTTCAATGAATATTAATGTTAGCCTGCGACTTTGATCCAGTTTTGAATTTTGGCCCACTGTGTATTTGAGTTTGACACCCCTGCTCTAGAAGAAAGTCCTGCCATGAAACTAGCAGCCAGCAGGGGGGGACTCCTCTGGTTGCAAGAAAGGTCAAAAGCAACCCTTCAGCTCCCTGAATCTTTGACCTTAGTAAACACAGTTAAAATTAACTTTAAACTAGGGCTACAGATGATTAATT
The DNA here is from genome assembly GCF_057382095.1 of Aulonocara sp. 'chitande type north' Nkhata Bay. Classification (NCBI taxonomy): domain Eukaryota; kingdom Metazoa; phylum Chordata; class Actinopteri; order Cichliformes; family Cichlidae; genus Aulonocara; species Aulonocara sp. 'chitande type north' Nkhata Bay. Next base: position 24,739,266 of record NC_141360.1, on the reverse strand, counting down.
CATCAGGATTTATAGTCATGTATTAAACACATATTCCTAATTGGAGACAAACAGGAGGATAAAACGGGGTGTGCTTCTCCATCACCTTATGGTTGATACATTGTTACTGTGTGAGTGTGCAGTGTTCTGGGTTTCAGATCTACTTGTCATGTCTGGTTTCAGTACACTAAAATAGCAATGGTGGAAACACATCTGAAAGCTTCACTTGTGTATGAATTCACTAACCAGTGGGCGATGTCACAGTGGCTTTGTCTGTTTTTTATAGACACTGATTGGCCAGTCTGTTACGTACAACTTCCTGCTACCAAGTTGAACCCTTTTTGCCTTGTGAACTGCCTTAACTCTTTGTGGCGCAGATTCAACAAGTTGCTGAAAACATTCCTCAGAGATTTTGGTCCATGTTGACATCCATGATGCAAATCACCTGTTCCACTACATCCTAAATGAGCGCTATTGGACTGCGATCTGGTGACTGTGGAGGCCGTATGAGTACAGTGAACTCATTGTCCTGTGTTATCCTGCTGGAAGCAGCCATCAGAAGATGGGAACACTGTGGTCATAAAGAGATGGACATGGTCAGCGACAATGCTCAGGCGGTGTTTAAACAAACACCATTATATCATCATATATTTCATTATATGACCATTGTCCAGTTTTAGTAAGGACTGGCAGCTGGTGTGGTCTTCTGCTGATGTAGCTCATCAGCTCTAAGGGCTGAGATGCTCTTCTGCATCCCTTGCTTGTAGCAGGTGGCTATTTGAGTTACTGTTGCCCAAGAGATGGATGTTTGGGGAAATTCCAGTAGACAAGCAGTTTCTGAAATATGGAGACCATGCCACCTGTGATGTTCCATAACTTTTTAAGCTTGTCATGTCCTGCAGCATGTGTACCAAGTCTCTTGCTGTTCTGTCTGGCAGTTCAGGAACAGTGAGTAGTTGATAAATTGCATACTGTATGGACTTATACAACCTCATTTATTGTCCTTCCAGATTTTCTGACGTTTTCTCATATCTCTGCATCTCTGATAAGGTCACAGAAACAGATGCATGCCTTCTTTACAGCAGGTGTGATTTCAGTCATTAGGTTCGGTGCTTTACACCCAAAAACTCACCTCTGGGATAATAACTAATGAAGGCTGACTGATTAGAAAAAAGGAGCAACAACATGCTTGGAGAACCCCTAAAATGAAGGTTCAGGTTGTGTAATCCCACTGCAGCAGCTCGCTGACAATGGAGGAATTTCCCTCCGTTGTGAGGAACATTTTTTTCATTCCAGCCTCTGAGGGGCCCGCGAAAGAAAACACTCTTGTCAAGCTTCACGCAAGCTGGTACACACCAAAGCCGTTTATCAGGAGGGAGAGTTACAGTGTGTGTTTGTGTGTGTGGGGATTTATGTCTGTAGTGGGTTTTCTCGTGGTTGTTCGGGCAGGTGTCGTATCATGTCTCAGCACACACTCATAAAGTCTTCATTGTCAGAGCTCTTGCAGCTGACAGGTTTCTTAGACGCACATATTTGCTTACAGGAGTTGTTGCATTGTGAATCCTTCAAGTGGTCATAAATTTTCACACAAATATGAAAATTCACACGCTTGCCAAACACACCGTCACACGTGTCTTGGTTTTAAATGGCACTGAGGTGGCGCTGTGATCTCTATTAATTATTTACCTGTGCAGGATGCTTCCTAAGAGAGTGCTGATATGGCCTTTTTTACATGCCCACATCTATAAAGGATATAAATGTGATATCTTTATGATTTTATTGGTACTGTATTGCTAGGTCTTCTGATGGAGTTCAATCTTATCTTTGTGTGGGTGAGTTGTCTGATAAACTGTTTGGTTTGACAGTTGACATCGTTCTCTTGGGTCAAAGGCACAGTTTGGGTCATGTAACTCCCGTCGCCTGTTATTGTATTTACAGCGGTGTGGAAAAAGTGTTTGCCCACTTCCTCATTTCTATTTTTTAGCATTCAAGTCCCACTTAAATGTTTCAGATCGTCAAACAAATTTAAATATTAGACAAAGATAACACAAGTAAACACAAAATGCATTTTCAAATGAAGGTTTTTATTATTAAGGGTAGGGGGAACCTACATGGCCCTGTGCGAAAAAGTGATTGCCCCCTAAACCAAATAACTGGTTGGTCCACCTATTAGCAGCAACAACAGCAAACAAGCATTTGCAGTAACTGGCAATGAGTATTTTACAGCGCCGTGGAGAAATTTTTGCCCACTCATCTTTTGCAGAATTGTTGTAATTCAGCCACATTGGAAGGTTTTCAAGCATGAGCTGCCTTTTTAAGAGCATGCCACAGGATCTCAGTCGGATTCAGGATTCGGAACTCTGACATTAACTGAGCTATGTGAAGACTGTGGTTCCTTAGTGTTTTTCTGGGGTCTTTTATGACTTCCTGGAGGAGTCATCACTGTACTTTTGGAGTACTTCTGGTTGGCCGGTCACTCCTGGGACGCTTCACCACTGTTTCATGTTTTTTGTATTTGTGTATAACGGCTCTCACCATGGTTCCTTGGAGGCCTAAACCTTTAGAAATGGCTTTGTAACGCTTTCCAGACTGATAGATGTCTGTGACTTTGTTTGTCAGGTGTTTCTTTAGATCGTGGCATGATGTGTTCCTTTTTATAAAACTATTTAGATAAAACTAGATTTCTTGTGACTAATCTTAACTGGCATTAGCTTACCTCCCAACATGGATCAGTTAATGGGAGCAGCTAACTGAAAAGAACTGTGTGCTGGGACATGGCTTACGTTATAGATATTGATTATCTTTATTGTTTCTGCCAAGTAAGTTATGTGACTGTTGTGGTTTGTTTTTGTTTGAGTGTTTGCTAGGAGCTTAAAAAAATCATTTGTGGAGCTCCTGGAGGCTCAGTTACATTTAGTGGTAGGATAAAGAATTAAATTATTCAGGAGGGGCTAGGAATACAGCTACTCCACATCGAAAGGAGGCAGCTGACTAGGATTCCTTCTGGGTGGCTCCTGAGTGAGATGGTCTTGGTATTTCCTCACGAGAGGAGGCCCCAAACCAGACCCAGGACAAACTTAGGAGATTACATCTTCCAAACCTTCCTCTCCCCAGGTCTTAGGCTGGCTAAGACCTGGGGAGAGGAAGGTTTGGGTTTCTCTGCTTAGGCTGCTGCCCCTGAGACCAAATTCAGTCTTTTTATCTCAAACTTTAACTAGCATAGAGTTTGTTTTTGTTTGTTTGTTTGTTGTTGTTGTTTTTTGCATTTTTAGGCTTTTTAACCTTCTGATAGCACAGAAAGCCGAGAGAGAGAGAGTAGCAGCAAAAGGGCAACTTTAGATTCAAACCCAAGACTCTGCAATAGCAAAGCATATGTGTTGCCTCCTTAACCCACATGAGCTATACCAGCACTCAGTTTTTGCAGTTTAATCATAAAAACTCAGTGGTGCTTCTGTTTATCTACAAACTTCAAGCATTCGTGTGCATTTCACTGCTGAGGTGGGGAAAACGCCTATATAAACTGATAAGCTTTAAAAACTTTTCATGTTGACTGTTGTATTTCTATTTCGGAACAATTTATCAAATAAAGTCCGTGAAGCGCTCTGATAACAGTTTGAAGGCAAACATGCTTTAAGGTCAGGAATGAACTCTAATCTTTGTTTCTAAAAGCATGCCATCTCATTTGTTTATAGTCGTCGATGTGAATTTAACACATTCAGTTCAGTTTGAGAAAACTGCCTGATTCAGACCTCTGGCTTAAAGTTGTTGTTTTTTCTTTTTTCTCCACCATGATTTATTTGAAAAAGGAGCTTGAGGGAGCTTCTGGGTGTACAGTAAGTAGTCATTTACTGGCAGTCAGGCTTCAAGCATCATTAAACACAAGACAAATGACTCCAAACAACACCCCTTCTTTGTTTCTCTCTGCGGTTTATTTATGGGGGAGGCCTGACAACTCCGGGTCCCAGCAGACAGCAGTTTTCTCAGATGTCCAATGGAAACATGGGTGGGTGTGTAATAAGGTGTGTTCGTTGTTTTTGGAGGTTGTTGGAAAAACACCCTATCGGTACACAATTAGAGGGCTGAGAGTTTTACTGTATGTATTTGTTCATCTATCCATGTGAGGAGGATTAATTTGAGTTCTAGACCTTAAAAGCATATTGATCGACTTTGGGAAAAAGCTTAGGATCACAAATAAAGAAGTATAAACATCTGTCTTCATGTGATTAAAAAAACAGAGACGCCTTTGTGTTTTAAGTGGCTGCCACAAAAGCAGACAATAGAGCAATTGATGAAATACTTAAGTGCAGGTGATAAATAGCAATTTGCTAATCAGCAGACTGTCAGACCTTTGGACTCACTGCTCACTGCTTTTCTTTAGTCTTTTGTGTAGTATTTCTGAACAGGTATTTCATTAGGTACACCTTGTTGGTACCAGATTTTTGGGGGGCCTTTTTCAGCTTTATTTGATAGACACCGTGAAAACAGGACAGGAAAGCAGGGGCAGAGAGAGGGGGGAAGACATGCCGCAAAGGGCAGCGGGTCGACTCAAACCCAGGCCTGCCACCGTATGGCATGTGGTCACCTGCTCAACACACTGAGCTAAACCAGCACCCCGTTGGTACCAGGTTTGACACTCTTTTTGCCTTAAGAATTGCCTCAATTCTTCATAGCATTGATTCAATAAGATTCTGCAAACAAAAGTGGCACTTAATGTGGTTTTCTGCTGCTGTAGCTCATTTGCTTCAAGGTTTGAGATGCTCTTCTGCATCTTTTGGCTCTAATAAGTGATCATTTGAGTCCTATCATGTCAAAGCGCTCTGGCCATTCTCCAACAAAAGATATTTACCCCAGAGAATCACTAATGATTGATATTTTTCTTTTTTCTAACCATTTTCTATAAACCCTAGTTATGGTTGTGTGGGGAAATCAGTTTCTGAATTATTCAGATCAACAACATACTACGCACATAAGAATTTATGACTATGAATTCAGTAATGAACTGACAACATGTCCAGTATGTACCTCGCCTCTCAGATAGTGCAAGGATGATGTTTTAGTATCATCTACAATTAAAAACCTTCCAATCTAATTTAATTTCACCTTTTTCTTCCCCAGCATGTACTTGTCACCCCATGGGCTCAATGCCCTTCCACTTGGCAGACGGCTCGCTCTGTGACCCCGCAAACGGGAACTGCATCTGCAAACCAGGCGTCGGTGGAGCCCACTGCGACAGGTGCATGGTGGGATACTGGGGCTTTCACGAATACGGATGCCGTCCATGTGAATGTGCAGGAGACTGTGATCCGTTTACTGGAGACTGCATGTTTGGGTGAGTAAGAACTTTTATCTCCTGATAACAAAACTGTAGCGCCTAAAAACAGAAGCACTGAACTTTTTTTAGTCATGACCTTGTGTCCTTATATTATCAAATATTTGCCCAGTTTTTGTACAGCAAGTACAAAGGCAGGGTCGAGACTGAGAATATGTTAGTATGGTATCATCACTCGGCAGTATGTCTGCTCTGTTAAAATAGTCAAACGTGTTTTTCATGTAATTGTACGTAGCCTTAAATATAAATAGAATTTTTTTTCTGCTTAAAGAGATGTTGACTTTAAGGACTTTAAGTGTATTTCGATGCTATAATTCCTGTTTTATGATAACATGTATGCCGATGTTGTGTTGCAGCTCTGATCTGGAGTTGTACCACCTGGACAGAAACGCCAGTGAGTCAGTCAGAATCTTCAGAACGGACGAACTCTTCTCTGCTCTTCACTTAGGTACAATACAGAGAGTGTGTGTGTGCGTGCGTGCGTCCATGTGTGTGTGGTTTATCCTCCTTCACGGTCCACTGACCAAGTGTTAATGTTTAAGTAATGAAAGTCTGGCTACGCTCTCAGAAAGACATTGAACAAAGATGTGTGTGAGTGTGTGCTTGTTTTACTCATGTTGTGGGGACATTAGGGACAAAAGGCAAGTCCTCGTAATTTAAATCATTACATTGCTGTATGAAGACATGCTTGAAAGTTGAGGTATGCAGATTCCAGGATGGAAACATGACTGTGTGTGTGTGTGTGTGTGTGTGTGTGTGTGTGTGTGCAAGGACAGTTTCCAAGTGGAGGTCTCTTCTCGCAGACCCTCAGTACCACCACACTGTAACTCCAGCTTTTATTGGCACATTCCTCACTGGACGCCACACACTGTACTTATTATTAGTCTTAGGACATCACATACAGTATCTGAGGCAACACGCGCACACACACACATAGAGAAAAAGTTATTTATTTATGCTACAAATATGAAACTGTTCTTGCATGTCCCCCCTGCAGAGAAGTGTGAGTGCCAAGAGCAAAGTCTGACCAACAGCAAACTCTTTTGCACCATGAATTATGCATACGGTAAGCATTCAAACATCTCCAAACATGCACTGTAACTCATGTAAGCCTGGCTTTACCTGATTAGTTTAATGCATTTAAATGTAAATCATCTATTTCACTGTATTTATGTCTAACATTGTTATACTCATGCTCATTGATTCAGTCTGTCTTTGTATTTTAATTATACGTACTTTATTTATCCCACAAGTTGGTAAATGAATATGTTACAGCAAACAAAACATTAAACAGAACCTGTAATAAAATGGTTCATTAAAAAATTACAAAAACAAAATAAAAGTCAAGATTTTTTTTGTTTGTTTTTGAAGATTTATTTTGGGGGTTTTTTGCCTGTAGCTTGCATTGAGGACGTTAGCTAAAAGCAGTAATTAGCAAAAAAGTGGAACGCACATCATAAATGGCAAACTTTTGCCTTCAAACTAAATGTTACCGCTGAAACCAAAACCTTTCAAAAGGTGCAGCTTTTGTTTTGAAGACGAATCTTTTCCATTTTTAGTCTGCTGTTCGCTTCTCAGAGTTTCACTACTGCTTAGAGGGGTAGGCAACTCCAGGCCTCGAGTGCCAATGTCCTGCAGGTTTTAGATGTGTCCTTGATTCAACACACCTTACTCAAATGGCTAAATTACCTCCTCAACATGTCTTGAAGTTCTCCAGAGGCCTGATAATGAACTAATCTTTTGATTCAGGTCTGTGGACCCAGGGTGATATCTAAAACCTGCAGGGCACTGGCACTCGAGGCCTGGACTTGCCCAACCATGGCTTAGAGATTAGTTGGCAAGTGTTTGCAGACAATTTGGCATCTTTCATGCAAACTTCAGGCAACCACCCTGTACCCTGTTAACTCTTCTTTACAAATATAAAGACAGCATACAAGAAAAATAATTAACACAAGCAAGAACCTGATGTTTACCTTTAGTTGCTCAGCTGATATTTGTCTGCTCATGTTCACTACCTAATGCAGGTCAAATCATTCACAGCATTTGCATTCTGTTTAATGGGCAGCAGGGGGCGACTCCTCTGATTCCAAAAAGCCTTAACCCTCGCTCCGTGACCTCTAAAAACACTTTCCAGTTGAGTTTATGATCTCAGTTTCTAGTTTAAGGTCACACTGAATAAAACCTGAAGTTAATTTTATAAATTATGGTCATTATTAAAGTCACAAAGGAGGAAAAGCCTAAGTTGGCTAACGAGTTGTTAGTCGTGCTCACCTTCATGAATGTCTGAAGAAAGCATCACAATTCACTTTCTTTACTTTAAAAAGTCCCAGCATTCAGAGGAATGATTAATTCTGCTCCAGCCCCTTGGGGGGGGGGGGGGAGAAAACCTGATCTGAGTTTCAAACTGATCAGATTAAAACTTTGTTTGAAGTTCATCCAGTAACCAAACTTTCCACGACAGCCTCCTTCCATGGATCACGTTGTTTTGTCGCATTTTAATGCAGAAAGAAGTTGTTCTGGTGCATAGGTGTCAAACTCTGGCCCGCGGGCCAAATTTGGCCCGCAGCCTAATTACATTTGGCCCGCGAAGCCATACCAAATTATTGTTAGAGCTGGCCTACTGGTATTATACAGCTAATATATATATTGTTTAGTATTAAGCTTTGCTTGTTCCATATTCAGTTTTTCAGCAAAACTTGTTTGAGTCCATAAGAAGAGATTCATTCTTAAATCTGGAGGAAGATTTTTTTTCCAATAAATATTAATGTTAGCCCGCGACCTTGTTCCAGTTTTGAATTTTGGCCCACTGTGAATTTGAGTTTGACACCACTGTTCTGGTGTAACAACACTCCAGCTCTGAAGGTCTTGTTGCATTTCTCCCTGACTTCCAGTGCTGAAGGTGAGAGTGCTAGCAGCTCACGATAAGGGCTCCCATGCTGAGGTGGAGGTCAAAGTTCAGAAGGTACTCAGTCAGAATACCAAAATGAAGATACAGCGCGGTCGCGTCACCCTTTACCCCGAGTCCTGGACCGCACGGGGCTGCACCTGCCCTATCCTCAATCCAGGCAAGAATCGCACATCCAACTTTGTTCATTGGTAACATCCAAAATGTGCTTAACCCCTCTGACCTCTCCTCACAGGCGTGGAGTACCTGGTGGCTGGCCACTTGGATCGTAAGCAGGGCCGCTTCCTGGTCAACATGAAGAGCTTTGTCAAGCCTTGGAAAGCAAGTTTGGGCCGCAAAGTTCTCACTTTACTCAAGAAAGACTGCAATTGGTAGATGGGTAATTTAGAAAAACAGCACCGGAGGGACAGCTAACGTGACAGATGTTGGTTTCCCATCTTCTAGGTGTGGATTATTGGGTCGCACAGGTCTGAGAGCAGGTTTTTAAGGGACGGGGACTAAGATTGAGGCCCTACCTGTTTCCACTGCCGAGAGCTCAAAGCTAGTGGCAGACTGCACAAGCTAAAAGCACACAGGACGCAATTTCATTAAGACACGTCCATCTCGCATCTGTCTCTAATTCTTGCATTCTCATATAGGAGTCAAGAAAATGTTTTCTTTGCTGTCGCTGCTGCAGCTCAAGAATTTCAGCAGCATGTCCGAGAACTGAGCGACACTTTCTCCTCCTCTGCAGCACTTTATCCTCAGAAGGACAGAAGGAGGGAATATGGACACACAAACAGAGGAGCATTAAAAATACAAACTCGCACACACGTAAAACCTTCCTTTTTTTGTTTTTTGTTTTTTACAGTGGACACACTCACAGAGGCAGCAAGTGTGTGTGTGCTGCAGACACAATGTGCGAAGTGTGACGCTGAACAAGCCATACAAGCCACTACAGGTGGTTAAATCTTAGCCAGTCCAGGTGTGCCTGTGTTGAAATCAGAGCGACTGGATTTCACCCCAATCGTGAATGTATTTGTCTGTGTGTGTGTGAGAGTGTGTGTGAGAGAGAGAGAGGAAGAGAAAGAGAGAATGTGGTTGAATGCAGCAGTACATATATATATATATTATGAGCACAGTCCAGATTGAGTCCAGCTCTTAAGCTTTTCTATAGTTTTCAACCGTTCCAATGTTTATAATGCAGAACGCTGTACATTAATTTCGCTCATATTTACACTCAGAAATCAGAAAACTTGTTATTCCTTCCTTTTTGTGCTCATGTACAGTATTATTTTGTATATATCTATATAAATATTATGCCATATCTTTCTCCAGTTGTTTTTTTTTTTTTCATGGTAATATTAAAGGATAACTTCAAATTTCGTCTTGTTTTTGTCACTTAGCCATCGTTTATCAGCACTGATAAGCCTTCTGATAAACTGCAGCGCCTTCAGAAAGCCTACAGAGGCAAGAAACACACGATTGGGGCCAAACGAGCAACACCTGCGCTTACCAGTACAGTTTGCAAAGTGATGCAATTAAAATTGAGGCCCCTCGTGAGAAATAATTTTCCACTGTTTTGCTATTTGAAGATAAAACTGACCCTGAATGTGATCCTGTTTGAAAGTCTGGCACAAGCAACTAATAAACACGGGAAGTAAAATCTGTCTATAAAATCAAGCAGCTGTAGTTCAGACAGGTCATGAAGTCAAGCTCAGCTGCAAAACCTGGCACTTCATCTGATCTCGTATGCCAGCCCGCATCACCTCATACCTATCTTCACATCCAACTGGCAAATCTTAAGATTCAGTGTCTTGGCAGCATCCCAAAAATAGGCTGCCGAGGTTATTAGAAAGAAAGCTCTTTTAAAGGACATTTGAGTCTGCCTTTAAAAGTGAGTAAATCCCCACAAAGTCACATGTTAACATTCCCGACTTTACATTTTTGGGATCTATAGATGGTTGAATGTTTGTATAAATCCATGTGGAGTTTTAGTGACTGATTGTGTTGTATGTTATTGTGCCTTTACTGTGCCTCTGCATTGCTCTCCTACAGTTTACAGATGATATACTGGTTTAACTAAATAACTTGGCAGTTAACTCTTGGGTCCAAATATGGCAACTTAAGCCTCCAATAAAACCAATGTGGTGGTTTACACTTTAACTAAGGGTGTTTTTATGCCTATGGTTAATTTACTCTGGTCCAAATCAGTCGATAAATAAACTTGTAGTATTTTCCCCGTCGTTTAGTTTCAGGATGAAGATGGTGTGTTCTGGTAGAAGTGGATAACATGGAGCAATATCTCCATTTGTATGTCTGGTGTACTGTCGAATCTCAGAATGGAAAGCTGGTCATGGGAAGGCATTTAGCTCAGACTTGCAGGGTCAGATTGAGGTCGGATCACACTCTCACCATAAATGAACCGCTCTGGAGTTTATCTAAGTCGTCTTATTGTAGTTGTTTAGGTTCACATCTGCACAAACAAAACGCACCAAGGGGGGAAATGAAGAAGGCATCAATTGTGTATGAAAACACCCTCAGTCTCTCTTTTATGTGCAGTCTGAGAGGCAGAGAAGGCAGGTCCCAAACTGAACTTTTCTCTACCAATGAGAGTGAAGGATACTGTTCACAGATATATGATCGGGGTACATTGGCAGTTGGAGCGATGCATGATGACCAAAATCAATGTTATTGCTTCCCAAATGTGTAAAAGAAAACTGACAGGAACAAGAATTAAAACGGTGATGGACAAAACTGCAACAAAGTAGAAAAACTGTCTTGTTGAGCAACCTCCGTTTGCTGCTGAAGCCTTGCTGCTGACGCGCATACTGTATTTTCAACAACAATCGATACGACTGCCAAGACCTTGAAATACTTCACATAAACGGGACAAAAATATCCTTATCACACTGCTCTCTTTCCCACACACACGCCTCCTGCTCCTCTCCCTGTGTCCCTTCGCATTAAGTCATCCATCACTCCTGCTCCCAAAACACTCTCCCCTACATTTGCACAGCACTGCAGAATGTAGACCACAACAGAGGCGCCGGAGCCGGCGCACACACTCCGTTTGGCTGTAGACTTGGTGCGTGTTTTCCACTCGCCATGACGTGGTTGGCTGAGAGGTGTGGACACATTCCTGGCGCGTCAAGCAGAGCACCGTGGCAGGTGGGGTCAAAGGTCGCTCACCTGTCTACCTATCTCACCTCAACAACAAGAGGTGAGCATGAGTGGATATTTTCTCACAGCCAAACCGGATAGCCTCTTGGACCCACATTTCCCCTGTTTGCGGCCCATTCACAGATTTGTGGCAGAGGGGTCACGGCTCCACTGTTTCCAGACAGCGGGGTAAGGGGTGAACGAGTGCATACGCTAAGAGGAATGTGACCACGAGAACTGCCACAGTACAAGTAGGGAGATATAGATTTACTTCCTTTTAATGTTAAATTGGACTTTATATATCACAGCATTTATTTTGCATTAGCGTGTGTCACCAATTCATACGTTTGGATAGGATTTAGGAGTATCTATTTGAAAAATAAGATTCATTTGCAGATACAATAATTCAAGGATTAAAGGATTCAAGGAGCTTTATTTGTCATTCGCATCACATGTTAACATAAGGTGGACCAAAATTATGTACACACGGTCCCGGACAATGAAGAAACAGATTTTTTTTTTAAGTAATAAATAAATATTTGTTTTGTTTTTTTAACAAACAGAAATGACATGAAATAACACAAAACAATAAATAACTGATATAATATAATAATAATTATGAACCCAAGGTAGTAGTATAGAAGCAGAAAAAAATAAGTCAAAATGTATAGTTGCTTTCTCAGTTTCAAGTTATTTTCTCGGAAGTTTGAGTTAGTAAGTCCAGATTTTGAGATAAGATGAAATTTTGACTCATGGATGGCAACAGTTTTTGTTTTTTATTTTTTGCAGTGGCAGAAAAAAGATTCAATACAATAAGCAGATGTAAGTGCACTAAGCAAAGAGAAAACACAAACATTGAAAGGTAAAAATAACGTAAAACACACAGGTTAATGACAATAAAATGACAATAAAATACATAGAAGTTAAAATAATTATGTAAAACAATGAGTTAAAACTAATAAAAGCAAATAAAAATAATAGAGCAAAAAGTGATAAAATAAGCAGAAATTTGGTAAAATTATATTAAAACCAGAAATAAGGAAACACATCAAATACAGTCACCTTATGGTGCTTTACACTGTAAGGTGATAATCAACTCTGAACGTGCTTTTAACAGGAAGAGTGAAATTCAGTTTTTCATTTTTAAAAACTGTGTGTGAACTTTTTCCCACTTCTAAAGTGACACAAGCCAAAGAGAACTTTGAGAACTGCGGGATTAGACAGTGAAGGAGGTGTTTGTGGGAACTGGCCTTGAAGTGTAGACGCAATAGGAAGCCACAAACACGTGCACTGCTGCAGCTGAACCATGGACACACCCCCCCCCCCACCCCCCCCCCCCCCACCCCCCCCCCATCCTTCTTGTTGGTTCTCTCAGTCATTGTCCCAGGACTGACTGGCCATTCTCAGCCTGCGATGGAGATGTCCTACAGGGGGGTTGCATGCTGTGGGAAACTAGTTGATGAATGAGTGTTTGGCATGCTTGCATAGATGCATAGTTTGCTCCAGTATAGTTTGCGTGTGTGTGTGTGTGTGTGTGTGTGTGTGTGTGTGTGTGTGTGTGTGTGTGTGTGTGTGTGTGCACGCACACGTTATTGTAGTAATACTGAATACATGCATATGTGTGTGCCTGTATGAACACAATGCCTCACTTGTGTTGCTATAGAAGTGGAGTTATGGCCTTTGTCCTGTCAGCATTCTTGTGTTGCTGTTGGCTCTGGAGTGCATGGCAGCTCCCGCAGGCTTGGGGACAATAACACCCCCCACCAAACACATACAACCCCCCACCTTCCCTTCCTCACTTGGAGTCACAATGCGCCTCTTGGGCAGCACCCATCACCCTGAGACAAACAAAAATGGCCTGCTCAGGGTGTCAGAGCAATATCCACCCAGAGGACCACGGGTATTAAAGGAGGCCAATTAAGTTTAAAAATATTTCCTCCTATAAATGTACAGTTACAGTGGTCTAAGAAATTTAAAAGAGATATGCAGTTTTCTTTGCATCAAGTCAGTAATTAAAAAGAAACTGATGCAAAATACTTTGTCCAATAACCTGTGTGGCCAGACTGCTTCCAGCTGACAGGAATGCAACAGTAACACAAATAAGCATTCATTAGGTTCAGAACTCAATAACATGAAAGCATGGATCCATCCTGCTTCGTATCAGTGGTTCAGCCTCCTGGTGGTGGTTCCATAGAGAGTAAAGGCACTTCAGAAGGCAGAAGGATTGATGATACTATTAGGAGTACCTAATGAAGTGACAGGAACTTGTAAAGTGGATGTTTTGGGCTCCACACTGAAGCCTCAGCATTAGCCTTTTGGCAGAACTAACTATTTCTGGATAAAAGGTTGGAGAGCTTAAATCTGTAAACTGCAGGGGTGCAACACCCACAAAGTCACATCCTTTCATAGCTAATTAGTGCTAAAAACAAGAAATACTAGTTTTAATTACCAAAACTGAAGCATAAACTTCATGGATTTTCACAGGAATATTAATCAACTCAAAATTCTCCATTAGGCTCCAACAGCAACAAACACATGCACACAGACAGTGTGGAGGTCCACTTTAATGATGAGAGATAGTGGAAGTGAGGCCTACTGATTGGTTCCAGCTTCCTGTGTTCACAAGTCTGCTTATTTCATGGAATATTTTATTTTCACATTTCTGTTTTGTTTTATTGTTTGTTGCTTTTTTAAAAAAATATATTAGCCCTATATGTCTGTGTCCTTCGACTGCTTGGTCTTTTACAGTAATTAAAATATAGTTAAACTTTAACATTAAAATGAATTTCCTCTTTTATTCTTCCTTGGGTGGTGCAATTGCTCTGACTCCTAAAAGCTAGAAGCAGAAACTATGTGGAGATTTGATTTCCTCTCTGCTTTTTTCAGGGAGAAAAAGTGTGCGCTGTCATGCGGTCAGTGTTATCCCCATCAGCTGTGATTCATTTACAGAGGAAATAAGCAGAATGAGGTATAGAAATCAGGCAGAAGCCTTCCTAAGAAACCATTCCTGCTATTTGGGTTGACTTAATTGCCCACAAAAGCACGCGCTTGCATTCAGACATGCATCAGGAATGTTTCTCAACATGAAGAGCAAGCCAGAACAGGGAAGGTGATGTCGACACAGCAGAGCGATCGAGACGCTACTGCTGATTATTTTAGAGCCCTCCAAACAAGGGCCAGATGTCATCAGGTCATTATGAATGAACCTGCACATCAACATGACAACAGATAGTGTTGGAAGATAAACAGACTCATCGTGACAAGCTTGCAGTGTCGATAAAAAACACATTAAACATCAGACTCTGTCAAGTCGCCAACATCTATCCGTACCAACCAGAAGAGATGGACTGGAGGTTTTAAGAGTAGAAATTACAGGAGATATGTTTGTTTATGGGCTGTAAACGCATTTCTCCTGGCTTCACCCGGCACCTGTGTCTTCAACTGCTGCAAAACCAACTCCACATCCAGCTGCATTAACACCACCATGAAACCACCAGAATGGCTTCCTATCAACCAACTTTCAGTAAAAACAGGTTGCAAAGCTGCATGCTTCAATGTGTGTGTGTGAGGGATTTTATTTCTGCCTCTATGAGATCCAAGTTTAAATGGAAAGTGCATTTTAAATGGATTTTTACAGTTTTTTTATAGTCCTTCTTTTGCTGCACAAGGCAATTTCACAGATTGACTTGTATGATCTTGTATCGTGCTGTAAAAGCTTCTTCCACCAGGTTTTCTCTGGACTGCTTTTAGATACCATCCCGAGGTGCTGCAAGGACATTTCTGGCAAAATCGACTAGCCTGCCTGCATCATTCTTTCACTTTGTTTTTTTTTCAGGGCATCCGTGAATTCAGCCCTGCGTAGGCTGGTTATTTTCATTTCCTTCACACGATGAGACACACTTTCATTCCTAATACATTACTCGGTCCATTTCAGTATAAACATCCAGGATGATTTTAGCTTTTTCCATTGAGATCTTTTTTTTTTTTTTTTTTTTTTCTTTTTTCTTTTTTCTTTTTTTTGCCTGTCCCGTTTGGCTCTTTTGCCATCAGAATTGTTGTCTAAAGGCAAAGAAAGATGCCCAACGGATTTACTTTACCAAATTGACCATCCCAGCCTTGCCGTAATGGTCCATTTGATTCACCTTTTATTGTTTATTTTATTGTCACTTACTGAATACGGGACAGACTTGACTGGGGGAAAGAAGGGGAGAAAGAAAGAGGGAAAGAGAAACAGCTGAGAAGAGGGACGGGGGAGAAGGGCAAAAGACAAAAACCAACAGAACGGGCAGAGAAAAAAAATGCATATATCAATCACCTGGATCACCTGCTGAGAAAGAAAAAAGAAAACAAGCAGAAGAGAACAAGAGTAATAGAATAAACAACATCACAATGATATATGGGAATATGACAGTAAATACTAAATGTTAAACATTATTGTGCAGCACATAAGATCAACAGAACACAGTGTGCTTTGAGGTAGGAGCCAAAAAGGGTGTAGTTTGTGGGTGTGATCACCCGTGTGTACACCTGTGAGCATGGACGCGCTTGTTTTTTGTTTTTTAAAAGGTTCCTTCATGTAATAATCTGCTAGAGGGTGTGGGGGGGCCACAGCCCCGTCCTTCAGGGCATGAAGCAGGTATGGAGGAGATCAAAACTCCAGACATCCAGAGGCCCCCAGAACACAAGAGACCAAGGAAGACCAACAGAGGGGCAGCCGCGCCACTGTCCCAGAAAGAGCTGAGGAGAGTCCCAGATGAGGGCTCACTCAGCAGCCGCGGAGCAGAAGCCAGGGGGAGTTGCAGTGACGTGCCCGTGAGCTCCGCCGGCAGCCAGCCGCGCCTGAGTGACCGAGCCCCAGGCCGAGAGGCCGGGGGCACCCCACCTCCGAAGTGGCCCGAGCGAGCCCCAGGCTCCAGGCCCCGATAAGCGGCCGCCAAGGAGTGAGCCGGTGTGTACCTGGACGCCCACCCCCGGACACAAAGAGCCACCAACGCACCGATGTCCGAGGGGGACCGCCACTGGCAGGGGAAGTGGTGGTAGGGGGAGATAGGCCTCCATACCTTGGAGGGCCTGAGATGTCCCCAGAGAGGTGGCGCCTGACACCCAACCTGACATATAGACACAGACATACAGGCACACACAGACACAAACATCCATTCCCACCCTCATGCTCTCATATGCACTCACTCCACACTCAACCAACGTGGAGACAGACATAAAGAGACGTTGTACACACGATCACACTCCCCAAGCGTACTCTACAAACCGGGTCTAGGTGCCCTTGCCCCTGGAGGGGGGAACTGCACCCAGACCCAGGTGGTGTTACCCTTTTCCCTACGGTGGGGAGAGGCAGACCGCCCCGACTCTGCAGCAGGAGGAAGGCCCCACACTCCAGACCGCAGTCGGACGGCCAACTCCTCCTCCTAGCCCCCCCGCTCCAGCAGGTCGCAGAGAATGGGGGTGAGAGAAGACTCCAAACCTCCCTCCACCCGCTCATTGTAGTGTTGATGCATGTGTGTTCTAAGGTGCATTTAAAACCCAGGAGGGCATGGAGCTACCTGCCAGAGAGCAGCAGGTAAGCGCATGGTCCCTCCTGCTAGCCCTCAATGTCTACGTGTATTTAAAATTGAGAGGTGGGCAACGATGCCAGGGGTGGGGTGTACACCCTGATGGTACTTTGGACTCCGTGTATCGTGCCCACCCCCAAGATCCTATATGTATGTGTAATGAGAGTGTGAGTAATGTGAATGTCTAAGTTGTGGGATAAAATTGAGGCAGAGGCAGCCAGAAGGGGACGGGGGGTAGCCTCCTCTGCACCCTGGTGACATACCCCCACTCCAAGGTCCTGCATGTGTGGGTGGTTGTGGTGGAGCGGGAAGAGGGAGGCAGCTGGAGATGGGGAGGGAAGGAAGGGAGGGGCAAGTGACCCTTCCCTAGGGCCAGCTCCCCCGCTGACCCCAGTAGGCACCCCCATACTCCGCGACCCGCCAGGGAAAGGGGGCCCAGGCCCATCCAGACCGGGGCCCAGCGCAGCAGCGCCTCCCGGCCCCACAGAGCCCGGGACAGTCCACCCAACCCCACCACAGAGAAAACTGCACCCACCCCACCATCCACTCATCTTCCAGACTACATAAGACAATAAACACCCAGGCTGAGATCTTCCTCCACCTCTCCTGTATCTTTTCCATTGAGATCTGATGTGTTTTCAGTGTTCCTTAATTGTTTTGAGTAGTGTATTAATGAACTAACCTTGTGCTATTGACGGATCACCTGACATGTTTTCTTGGCTGAAGCTTGGTAGGTTTTCAGTGTCTTCTTCCTGTCATATGATGTCATTTGTCTCCCCTATCTGAGGCGCTCGACATAAATGTTTACTGGGAACAGTTTATCCCTCATCTTATATCTTCCCTGTGCTAATAGGTTTATGTTAGCCTAACCATAGTTCTGCAGTAACTACAAGGATGCAGATTATTACATGTCAATTACCCCAACTTCACTAACCCTCTAAACGTTGCTGGTATTTAGTTTTCTGTCTCCGCTTGCATCCACAGTTATAGACAGAGCTGTACGTCAGAATATTGTACATCATCAATCCAAAAAAAAACAAAACTGTGCAAATCTGCAGCTCTGATAGCCTCTGAGAGAGAAACAGGTGTCTGTTTACAGATTCAGCAGACACAGAACAATATTATCATCCCGTATGAGTCATATTTCTGGCCAGCTGACAAATCCAAGTCCACTATTTACTGGTAATGTATCTCTGCTTCAATCTTCAGCAGCTCCTGGGAAAAATATCTGTCTGATTGGCTACTCCAAGTCTTTGCCACCTGGTTGCTAACTTTATCTTTCTTCTGTTTGGTGCTGTGCAGGTTGTGTACAGTGGGTCTTATCAGCCTGCTGAAAACAAGTGTTCATAAGAACTGTAAGATTCTACACCATACGGAAAATGTCAAAGTCAAAGGAGCGCACTAAAAGCTGGTGAGCTAGAGCCCAAAATCTCTGAATAATCAGTTAGCAACACCTGTTGTGATTTATTTAGTTATTTCGAAGTAATGCTGAGGTACTAATACTTATTAAAGTACAGGACATGAGGTCCTCAGAAGTAAAGTTAACAAAGAAATGTGTTTACTAGAGAGAGAGTGTGTGGATGAAAAGAAGACGAGAAAGGGAGGGAGGGTTTGCATGTGTGGACATGAAGGCAGTAAAGGCCTGGGGACATCGAAGGAGAAAAACATTAGAGATGATTCAGAGACATCGCATGGCACATCAACACATACCTCTTTCTCTAAGTCACTCACAAACGCCCCTAATCTCTCTCACACAAACCACTGGTCTAGTGATGTGTACACACTCGCATTAAAAACACACACTTCTGCTGTTCAGAGGGGGTTTAACGAAGCTTGTATGGATCAGCGTCTACACTCATCTGTACCTGAGAGGGATTCTTTATAAGTAGTCTGAGTGAGCGAGTGTTCAGATTGGCAGACAACATTTCCTGAATTAATCTGTACCCCTGTGTTTCATCTCTTACAGGGAGTTACTAAAACCCTTGATGTACCCTTCTGTACACTTTTGGCCTAAAATGTTTACTGTTTTCAGATTATCTAATGATTTGTTGGGAATGTGGAGAAGCCTGTGTTTGACCGTAGAACCATTTCCTTCCACCTGCTTCACATTCTGAAATCTTGCCTTTGTCTCCAGAAACTGCATTGGCGAGCTTCTTATATAATTACTATATTTTTCCCACATTGGTTGCTAAATTTGGAGTTGTGTCTGAACAGCAGCCAGTGTGTTGTTTTTTAGTAAAGCCACTGTCTTCAACTGATAAGATCTACATAGTGAGTGCCACCATACAACTATTATTAACCCCCATGAAAGGGCTGCACCTGCATCCCACACCAGCACTCAAAGCTTCTGCCGGTACACACTGAAGGAAAGGACAAAACACGCACACGCTTGATCCATGAATGTGGTAGAGAAGGGGGTTAAAGTCAAGGAAAAACAGGCGTAATTGGGTAATTACACAACCTGAGACAGCCTCACAGCAACAGGTGGAGACAGACTGAAAGCTAACTGCAATTAATATATTCTATATAGTAGTAAAAACAAATTCGGAGTTGCACAATACTATATCATGATAGTTTGAAAACCAGATTTGTGGCACATAGTTTAGCAGGTTTTTGCTGCACTCATGCACAAACATGATGTCCACGGCACTCCCACCATTATTTTCTTTTAAACTGGGCCAGAACCGGAAAAGATGGATGATGTCAAGGATCATGCAACATATCATCCACATACCATACTCTAATAAAACATTGTTTTGTATTTGATAACTGTTTTGCAAAGCGGTGAAATAAGTATTTTGATATTTTAAGTAAATATAATATTTAAGTAAGTACATTTTATGTAAATGTCACCCTTCTTAACAGTTCTGTACACCATCACAGATTCAAGTCAAACAAGATGTGACTGAAGCACCAACATTCAGCTTTAATTAAAGGGGTTTTACAACTACTTGGTAAGCTAACCATATGAATTTAATTCATATTCTATATATAAAATATTGGCTTCTCTTCACTGTGCCTACACGTAGTTTGATAAAACCTTTTTTTCCTGTTTTAATGTCAAAATCCTGACTTTGACAAAACACCACTTGTTTCATCTCTGTTCTCACAAACGGGCCAGCAACTAGCCTCAGCTTACCCATCATACTTTCTTTTTCATGGCTCAGGGACATTGGGCCGTTTGTGATACTCCACCCTCAAAGGATGGAAATAATACCACTCATGTTATAGTGGTGTCTCTAAAGAAAAGAAAGGAAAAGAAGAGAGAGAGAGAATAAATATTGTACTGTACTAGTTTGGCAGTGATGTTTTTGGTGAGGCTCACTAGGACAATATCTGTATGTAAATGTTGCAACACTGCCCTCTAGTGGTACAAAACCTACCCCACTACAGTTTAATACCCATGCCTTACTAGTGAAATCTAAATTACTACATTTAATTAAGGATTGTCATTAAGTATATGTAGAGGTGGGTTCAAGTATTGTTAGCTCACAGACTCAAAGGTAAAGCTTTAATATTATCATGGGCATCCAGTCAGAATTTATAAAGAGATATCCTCTAATTCATGCTTTGATCATTAAATGTTTTCAGCTGCAGGTGTGATTGGGCAGACAAAAAAAGGAGAAAAGTGGCAAAGGGCTGCTTACTAATTGAGCTTCAAGACTAAAGTTAAGGTAGAGGACTCCATCTTAGCAAAACAATTTTATATACTATTTCTTAAGATACTAACCAATTGTAGAGGGTTGTAGAAAAGTATCTTTATTGTGCAGTGTACTTCTTAGTTCACAATCTACTGTCTTGTTTTGTGGGGATATCTATTTTTGGTGTTAAAATCACCTCCCCCAAATAAGTAATTAGAATTCACATAATGTTGTTTAGATGTCCTGAAAAAGAAAATCATTGTTTATTTTGTTGGGGGAGGTGTAGCAGCTAACGAGGATAAAGTGTATGTGACTTATTTTAGTTAGTAAAATTATACATCAACACAAATGGTCTACACTTCAAAACCTGACCACGGGATTTTCCTTTTGAAATAGCGACATCTGCTGATTGGTTAGCGCTGAAGGAAATCCAAGGCCGTACATAGCGAAGCTCGTTCAGCCTTCCCAGGTTATCAATCCATTATTAGGGCCCGAGCACCGAGAGTGCGAAGGCCCTATTGTATCTGCTCCGTTTCTTATTATTATTATTATTATTATTATTATTATTATTATTATTATTATTATTCAGGCAAAACAAGGGCCTTTTTGAGGGCCTAAACATGCTCAAAAACTCATGAAATTTTGCACACATGCCAGGTCTGGTGAAAAATTTTGTATTTTAATGGTTTTACATATGAGCACTGGGAAATGGCTCTACAGCGCCACCTATGCCTTGTTAAATGCAGCCCTACGACCACATAGTTTGAGCTACATGTATGAAATTTGGCACACATGTGTATCATGCCAAGACGAACAAAAAAGTCTGTGGGCCCATTGACGCAAACCCAACAGGAAGTCCGCCATTTGGAAGAGAAGGTGACATTTTGGCTCTAATTTTGCCATTTCCATGCCTCGAACTTTTGCGAACTCCTCCTTGGGGTTTGATTTCATAACCTTCATATTTGGTCAGTGTCAACTACACCCTTGTGCCATGTTAAATTGCGGAGCTTTTGAGTTTTCACAATACGGTGAGGCCGTGGCGCCATGGCGAATTACGATGACTCGCCATGAAAATCTTATTGCCTCTCATTCTGTCATAGATTTTCTGACCTTGACCAAAGTGAACACATATGATAAGGCTCCACCCCTGAACATATTTCAACTGCCATATTTGACACCAGGGACAGCGCCACCTAGTGGGAACAGGAAATGTCATGTTTTACACTTTGGGGTACAGTATAGTGATGGGTGACATCTGCAGCCTCAAATTTCTCCAGGAAAGCCTTAAGGAGTTGGTCTTGGGTTACAGTGAAAACTGTGAGTTTTCGCGAAAGGGTGTGACCCCAGCAGCATGGCGAACTTTGATGTCACGCCATGAAGAAACAAATTAGTATAACTCAATGAAATCCAGTCTGATCAGTACCAGACTTTACAGGCATGATGTCAGACCCGCCCTGAACAGATTGATGTGCCCATTGTCGGAAATACGGACAGCGCCACCTAGTGGCAACAGGAAATGTCATGGCTTTAATTTTGTTGTACTGATTTTCACAGGTTCATCGTGGCCACCTCAAAAGCGGTGAATATCCCCATCAGTCCCTTGTGATGCTTCAGTGCAAAAATTGTGACTTTAAACTGAACGGCGCACCCTGGTGGCAACGCTGTTCAACATGAAAGATGAAGTGGCTTTTGAGGGTCTTGGCAAGTTTATAGAGGCTTGAAATTTGGCACACACCTCCAAATGGATGAAGGCTTTGTTGGCATGTGATCATTTTCCTTGAATAGCGCAAAATGGCTCCACAGCGCCCCCTACAATATTTCAAAACATCAGCCCCTGCTCTGTGTTTCATCTATGAGTCTGACACTTGGTAAGCTTGTGTAAGATATCAAGATGTACAAAAAAGTCTCTTGGAGCAATATCCCAAATCCAACAGGAAGTCAGCCATTTTAAAATTAATGTGTAATTTTGAAGACATTTTCCCCCCTTTTCAGGCCTCATACTTTGACGAACTCCTCCAAGGGATTTCATCATATTGAAGCATTCTTCAGTGTGTAGAATCTAAAGACCTTTGTGATGTTAAATTGCGAAGCTTTTTCCGTTCAGGGAAACGGGGTGGTCATGGCGGCACGTAGAGTTTCAATCACTCGCAAAAAGCAGTAATCTGCTGTCACTAAAAAACACAATGTCCAATCTCTCCCAAAGGTCGCAGGTGTGATGAGACTCGAGCTTGGAAATGTTTGTTATGCTATTTGTCAATAATAGTTAGAGCGCCACCTAGTGGCATGACTATAATCCTGGTTGAATAAGATGAAATGTTAGCTGGTGATTAAAAGCATGAAATCCATCAATGTGACATCACATCGGACGTGCCGGTTTGAGGTGTTGGCAGTGGCTCGACGTGCCGGGGGTGCGAGGGCCCTCATAACGCTGCTTGCAGCTTTAATCTGGATTTGCGTTTGTTATCAGTTCACGGAGTGAATGTCTGCGAATGCATCCAACTCATTTGTTCCACATTCTTCTCTTTCTAAATTATCTTCCTCCAACCTCTTCAATGCCAGGAAGGAAATCTATAGTGGAGAGCAGAGAGAAAAAAATAACCTCCCCTCAATATCATATAATCATATTATATCATATGATGTATTGCTTGTGTTTGTCAGACATAAAAAGAATCAAAGTAAAACTGTCTGATTAATTTTGATTAATATTAATGTTGATTAATACATTTTAATGACAGTTGAAAGTTTCAGAGCTCTAATGTAAAGTCGTCCCCTTTGTATCCCACACTGAAATTAAACCGCTTATTTCATCACTCTGTGCACTACATCACCATATTCGTGATTAGCGTTCATCTCTTGTCCTTTTACAACAGTGTTGCATTTTACTGTTATACTTTCTCAGTTCTTTATAGATTTTTAATCACCATTTGATAACCTTTCAGTTGTAGGTGTCATAGGGATAATTTCCTGTGGAAGAAAAGTCTTTTGATTTATGAAGCATCTCTTTTAGATTGGTAACATTTTTCACATTTACAGATCTCAATCACCATTGCCCACATATAACAGTGATTATTCCCATGCTGACACAGCCAAGAGACTGAAAATACAATAAAGGTTTTGATGGCCAGAGAGGGTTTGTGTGCTTTTTGGGGGTGTTTGTTTATGTGCATATTTACTTTTTAATTTGGTTTTGCTACCCCAGACTTGGGTTGTTCCAGGTACCCATCTGGGGCAGGCAGAGTATAAAAGGAAGCCAGATGCTTTTGGTGTATGTCGATGTTCATGAATGCCTGCTGCAAGTAAAAAAGACCCCAACTTGATGGATGAGTTTTATTCCAGCCTCCTGTCCTCCAGTCTGACACTGAACAACAAGAATTAGAACCACCTTTACCAGCAATAATAATGATTTTCTGTAAGACTTTATCAGTCTCTCATATTGTTGTGGTGGGATTATGGCCCACTTTTCTTTACAATGTTGTTTCAGTTTGTTGAGGATTTCAGGTATTTCTTTAGGTACAGCGCTCTTATAAGGTGCTACTACAGCACTTCAGTCAGGGTGAGGTTTGGGCTTTCACCGAGCAATTGTAGCACCTTGATTGCAAGATGCAAGAAAGTCACGTCCTTAAGAAACAGGAAATAAAAATCCAGCAAAGACCTGGTGCAGGACTTGAGAGATACATGGTGCCATTCAGTTGACCCATCTACTGTTCGCTGAAGCCTTAACAGAAATGGTCTCAGTGGAAAAATTGTTGTCAAGAAGTCATTCTTAAGGGAGGGAAGCAGGGAGAAAAAGGTGACTAATTGCAGAAAACTGGATTGAAAATCAGTGGCAACAGGTGGATCTGTGGATGGTTCAAATTGTCATCATATATAAAGGAGATCAAAAGACAAGTATGGCAATGAGTGTATGCTGTAAAATACCTGTAAAACATGATGATATACACCAGTTTTTGGCTAATTATTCAAAAACAAAATGGTCAAGCACGAGGAATGGACTGAAAATCAGTGAAAAGCAGCCAATTTGCAAAGAAAATGCCTTCAGGGAGCATGGAGAACTGTTCCTCAAGACCACTTTAACAAATTAAAAATTACTGGCTGCTTGGCAAAATACAAAGATCTGAGCAGCTCAAGACTTTTGAACAGTACTGTAAATCTGACACAAGGCATCTTTTTTTTAGATGACTGTTAGGTGCATGATCCCTGATGAAAAAAGGAATCAAATCAAATCAAACTAAAACAACTAAATATGCACATTTGTATTAAAATACTAAAACTTACCTCACAGTTTCACAACAATAAAGCTTCACTTTTAATATACGTACATCATCATCATCATGAAGAACAATAACAATAACAACAACAACAACGTCACGTCTCGCGGACGCGCTCGAGCCAACACCACGCGACAGTGACTGACAAGATGGCGATCATTTCAGAAACAGAGGAGTTACTGCGGTGAAGGAGAGGCTTGGTATGCTGTTTCCTTTCAGTAGCAACTAATTCTGAACATGTTTGTGACCGTGCCCCCGACGATGTGTGAATTCTGGCCGAGGCACACTTGGCAGGTCGGTTTTGAAGCCCTGTCCGATGCCGGCGAGCCGATCTCCGGCTGAACTTGTTTCAGGATTGTCGCCGCTAGCTTGTCAAGCTAATACTACCTAGCATGCTAGGCTAACGTTAGCGGCAAGGGCAGCTAGGGCTCACTAATCTTGAATAAATACAATAAAATTAGACTCTTAGTTCAAACAAAATGTGTTCGCGTGTGTTGTAATTTTATTTTCATTCATTTGAGACGTTTATTTGTGAGACTTTGAAAGCGCTTTCGAGTTAGTTTTACACAATTCAGTATTTTGTAATCGCAACTCTTTACAGCTATTAATTACATGCTAGTGATAGCTGGCTAACTTTAGCTTTTTGGGAGAGACCCTCTGTGAAGTTGGGCTCCTCGGGCTGAACACTAACGCGTGCTGCGCTCGTGCAGTTTATTGAAATGCTACTCTGGCTGGTTGTGTTGTGGCTGTTTTACTCAGAGTTAGTGTGAGGCTGTGTGTCGGTAAAACCACGCACAGCCACAAGGACAAACCAAACCAAGCAAAGCAAAGCGCGCTAACTTGCTGGTAAAACTTCAGGACATTAGAAACTCTGGGACAACCCCCGAGAGTCATCGCTTTATTTGCTCAATTAGAAGCCACTGATTTCTTAATGCTGAGCCAGGAGGGTTGCTGCTAAATCTCCGCGGTGATTACTTTAATGTGGATCATGCTTAACCAGCCTCTGGCTCTGACAGCGACGTGCCACGTTATTCTGGATGTTTGTGGCTCGTCCCGATGCCAGCCAAAGGCTCGGCGCGAAAGCATTTCAACATGTCTGGAGACCAGACAGGATATGTGCCCCGGCAGCTGTATTTATATCATCCATGGCAGCAATCTGATGAACACGTATTGAACACACACGCCCCCTCCTGCACTGGTAAACAGGGGGACTGAGTGCGTTGAGCCATGCTTGTTTTGCTTTGTTAAATTGGTGGTTTATGACTAACCAAACTATAACTAAACGTTAACAGAGTTAGAACCGATTTTCCCGCTATCCTGTCCTCTCCAGACATTTTTAGCATGGAAACAACCCTCTGCAGAAGTAGTCTTAAGGCCTGTACTATGGAAGTGGAATTTAAGCCTATCCTGATAACTTTAGGCTTAACCCTGGGTTTTAAAAATGACCGAGGCAGTTCACTTTCCTACCTGGATATATTTCCATGCTAATTTATGCTGCAAACGTAACTATTCCTTCTGCCAACAGACTGGGTGACTGTGGCTCAGGAGTTAGAGCAGGTCATCTGCTAATTAGCAGTTTTGATCCCTGGCTGCAAAATGTTAACCCTGAGTTGCTGTCCGATGCATCTCCTTACATATGAATGAGGTGTGTGTGTGTGTGTGTGGATAGCAGATTAGATCAGATTATTGTATTTTTTTTGTTTCCCAGTTGATTGCAGATAAATAAATTACAAAAATTTTATTTTTCTATAAGCATTAATATATGTTGCTAAAACAGGACATCCATTTGTACTTGTTGACCTTATATCTAATTTGGATGTCAACTACGCCTATGTTTGTATTCTGTCTTTGTATTTACTCTCAGACTGTTGAACACCACTAAGGCTGCAGCTGAGAGAATAAAAACTAAAACTGTCTCTTATACTCAAGTACTTGAACAATTCAGGGTTTAGTGTCTTGTTGTTGCATATAGATGTCTACATATAGACTAGAGTAGCTGGGAATTGATACACTGACCTTCTGATTAGTAAGTGGCCATTTTATCTTCTGAGCCACAGCTGCCAGCCCTGAAAACAGTGGAAACTGATAACAGAACCATTCCCAAGGGCATGTTGAACTTGCTCTATAGTACACTGCCCTGTACCCATACAGTGTGCCCATAGTAGGGCTGCTCGATTATGGCAAAAATGATAATCACGATTATTTTCACTGAAATTGAGATCACGATTATTTGACGATATTTATTTAACCCTTTAAGACCTACTATAGAACCAAGTCCACCAGAGCTTATATTATTTTTTTTACATGCTGTAGTGCCATTTGTGGGAGCATTTCAAGTTGCTATACATCAATACAACTGTTATAGCCCATATTTTAATAATATGTATGCATTAAGTCCATAGTAATTACATAAATTGCAAAAAAGTGCAATAAACTACAAAAAAAATTGAAAATCGCTTTTGTTTTGTTTACATATATTTCTACTTGGAGAAATTTAAGAGGTTTATCCCTCAAAACTTTAAATACAGTAAAGTTGCAAAAAATAGTTTACAACAACAGGAAATTTATTTTGAGTGTCTTCATAGTTTTATTTTGGAGATACAGCAATTTTTATATACTGCAGGAAAAACAAAAAACAATCCTATGATGCAAATTTGCAAAGAAAACAGCAGGTGCATCATTTCACTGTGGGAAGTGTTACGAACAGCTGATAGGAACGGCAAAGCGTGTTTCTGGAATATTATGTTTTTGTTCCTGCAAGCGCTTTTTATGCAATTTTTGCAAAGCTATATGTGGAACGAAACCGTGACCGAGGACAAGCTGATGGCATCAGATGTAAGTACAACTCCTCCGGTTTCATATGCAAAACAAATTATTGCGCTAGCTTACACGGTTCAGGTTCTACAGGGATTTAAAAATAGTTACGCAAAACGGAGCATGCAGCTCTGACCGGCTTTAAAGGGTTAACAATGACTTTAAAAAAATAATATAAAATAGTGTGCAACACCACTGAAGTTTTTTTTTTTTAAACTCTCTTTTCAACCAACGGCAGTCACTCTCCTCTCCAAATAACTTCTGCTTAGCTTTCCGAGCTTCCCTCGGGTCCTCTTAATCAGCGGTCTCCAACCTTTTTTGCGCCACGGACCGGTTTATGCCCGACAATATTTTCACGGAACGGCCTTTAAGGTGTCGCGGATAAATTAGGGAGGGGCTAATAATCGGCTCAGTCATTTTTAATGATCGTTGAAAGCCCAGATCGTAATCGTGATTAAAATTCGATTAATTGAGCAGCCCTAGCCCATAGTGCACCACTTTGCAAGCTCAGACCCCCTCTTTTTTTCCCCCCCTCAATGATCTTGTTCCCTTGACATCAGTTGGGGGGGGGGTCAGCCCACTCAAGGATCCCCAAATTCTTAGCAGCTCTGTGGGATTTGAAAAGAAGCCAGAAGAGGTTCTGTGAAGAGTGATTGGTATGTTTTTAGCTGAACCTAGAGCTTCTCAGCATACTGGTTGCTCAGCTATATAAACAATTCGATTTCAATTCAAGTTTCTTTATGCCACAGTCACCTCAAGGCGCTTTATCATTTAAGATGGAGACCCTTCAGTTTATGGGAGAAAACCACAACAGTCAACAGGAGGAAACCTCTGGCAGAACCAGGATGTCTTGTGAACAGTTGGTGGTGCCAATCTGAAACTAATTTTAACATCTTTCAGGTTAAAATTTTCTTAAAGCCCAGCTGCTGCTAACTAGCTATCTGTAGTGTCTCCCTTCTCTTGGCTGAGCAACAGGTTTCAACTTCATTGCAGCTGGAGTTGATTGTTCAACTCCTCCATTTTGGACTGCAGCTGCAGTTGGTAGTTGGGACCAGTTTAGCTTGACTCTGCAGCAGGTAGACAGCTTGTTCCTGTGTCCCTATGCTGTACAGAGCTAAAGAAGAACTACTGTTGTCAGTTGCTGTGCAAGATGTTGGAATTAGTGTTCATCTGCAACCAGCTGATTGTTCTGCTTGGTTATTGATTTGTCAAAAAGTATTTACAATACTGTATTGCAGAGGAGACATTTGGAAACGGTTATTTTTTGTTGCTTCATTTTCTGAACACTTAAATCACCAAGATAAGAATCTATGGTTTGAGAAGGAATTAGACCCTTTTAAGTTATCTAAGTCCTTTGATTTGAGGATTTAGAAAATCTAGCCTATGATGTGGAACTTTAACCGATTTCCCACAGATTTAAACTGCTTTTTTCTACAGCCTCAGTAAGCTCGTCAACCCCAGTGTGAAAGCGACCCTCTTTCCGTAGAGTTGTGTTTATTCGCCAGTTATTTTACTACTGGTCCCTGTTGAGGTTGAGAAATGTTTGAGTCCGCATGCCACCTGGCAGTTTGCCTCAGTTTACTCTGCGTAGATACAACCTCACAAAGCAGTCGATGGAAATCAGATGCAATAATAATTTCTGGTTTCATGTGTTTCCTGTAAAGAGAAGAGGATGAAGGTATACATTTAAAAATATATGTTGTTGTTTTTTTTGGGGGGTGGGGGGGTTGGTAATTCATCTGGTTTTAATCTTAAATGAAAAAAGCAGATGTCTGCGTGTAGTGGGACATTTAAGTGAAAAGTGTTTAGTGTTTGTTTTGCGTAGATGTTTGCGGCATTGTGGTGGGCGCACTGCAGTCTGTAGTTTTGTGTCAAAACCATACATCCAATCACAACAATAGCGATATCGGGTGAAAGGGGACAAAATGTTGATGTTCTGATGCATAAATTGTGCACGGGAATGAAAGGTCCAGGCATGAAGCAGTTGGAGCAGTTTGTTTTTTTCCCCCCCCCAATAGTGAGCGATGTAATCCTGCTGTTGCTGTCAGGTTGAAGGGGAAAGCTCAACTAGTCAACAAACCTAAAATGGGACTTAGCAATTAAACCATAGAAGTTATTAAACTCCAGAGTCATCAGTCATAAGTTGTTGGGTTTTTTTAAACTGCAGTCTAGTTACGCATTCAGTTTTATTGAAAAAGAATGAACAGTATATTGTTTGTTGTTAGCCTCTTTTTCATCTGTATTATGTTTAAAAATCCCGTCTAAAAGGATGTGTTTTTAAATGAAGGAATAATGGTGTTAAACAATAATGCTCTAACATGAACGCCTGTGGCCTGTACACAGGTAAACTTATCAAAGTTCTCACCTAACCTTTTCTCTTCCCTCTCTAGACAACACCACCATGCCCTGGGAGGGTCTCACTTCTCAGTTCGCCATGGTTACCATGGTGATATGAAGCCAGCGTGAAGCGCTGACAAACAAAGACTTGCACGCCAAAAGGTCAGTTTGACTGACACAGCCAACTTGGCGGGCAGGCTTGTGTAATGGACAGGTGTAAGCATGTGGGGCGGCTGCGGCTGGCCCCAGACCACTCCATTCTTAACCCCCAGAAGTGGCACTGCGTTGACTGCAACACCACCGAGTCCATATGGGGCTGCCTCGGCTGTGCCCACGTGGCGTGTGGCCGCTACATCGAGGAGCATGCTCTGCAGCACTTCCAGCAGCAGGGCCACCCACTGGCGATGGAGGTTAACGAACTTTACGTTTTTTGTTATTTGTGTGACGACTATGTTCTGAATGATAACGCCACCGGAGACCTCAAGTTGCTTCGCAGTACACTCAGCGCCATCCAGAGCCAGCGTTATGAGGTCACCACCCGCAGCGGGCGCACCCTGCGCTCCGCTAGCGCCAGCGTGGATGTCCTCATGCCATCCGGCGTTCGTGAGTTGCAGTTGAGGGACGAGGACCGAATGTTTACCGCTCTTTGGCACCGCCGCAGAGCACTTATGGGACGCATCTTTCGCCTTTGGTTTGGCCTGACTGAATGTGGAAAAAGGAGAGCAGAGGAAGAGAGGAGGAGGGAGGAGGAGGAGGAGCAAAGAAGGGAGGCCAGGGAGAGGAGGCGAGCTCTCAAGAGGCAGCTACAGGAGGAGCTGGAGAACGCTCCTCTCAGGAAGAGTCGTCGCCTGCGTCAGAAAAGCCAGAGAGTTGGGGATCTGACGACCACAATGCTGACTTCTCGCAGGGCACGCAACAAGACGAAAACTCCAGCGCCCCCATCCCTGAAACGCAGGCAACGAACCCGAAGCCCCGCCACTGTAACCCCCAAGAAAGCTGGACAAAAAAAAAAGGTCCAAGCAACCCCCAAAGCACGCAGCTGTTCTTCAACTACCAAATCTAAGCCCAAAGCCGCTTCAGCAACCCTGCATACTGCCCAAACCCCTGTCTGCCGCAAGCAAGGCACCAAACAGGACGGCTCGCCCTTCAAGCGGCGTCCTACCGTCACTCCTGGAGTGACGGGATTAAGAAATTTGGGAAACACTTGTTATATGAACTCCATCCTGCAGGTGCTGAGTCACCTGCATGTTTTCAGGGAGTGCTTCCTGCGTCTGGATTTAACACAGGCGCTGGAGCTACTGGCATCTGCCGTCCATGGCCAACTGGTGGAGAAGGCCTCATCGCAGCCCCCCTTGATCCAAAGGAAGGGACTCCAGACCAGCTCGGGCTCTGGGGTGGGGCTGAGCGGCGGGGCGTCACGAGGCCGCAGCATGGAGTTGATACAACCCAAAGAGCCCAGCTCGAAGCACATCTCACTGTGCCATGAGTTGCACACCTTGTTCCAGGTCATGTGGTCTGGCAAGTGGGCGCTGGTATCGCCTTTTGCCATGCTGCACTCAGTGTGGCAGCTGATCCCGGCGTTCAGGGGTTACGCTCAGCAGGACGCTCAGGAGTTCTTGTGCGAGCTGCTGGATAAAGTGCAGCATGAGCTGGAGAGCACGGGCAAGCACACAACCAGTGCTGGGGTCCCACAGACGCAGAAGCGGCTCATCAAGCAGGTGCTCAGCGTGGTCAACACCATCTTTCACGGCCAGCTCCTCAGCCAGGTACACACACACACACACACACACACACACACACACTCTTCACCGATACAGCCGGCTTACCTGACAAGCTTCATGATGTGTGCACATGTGCTGGTCTATAGCTCCACTAAAGACGTTTCAGCCAGGACAAAAGGAAAATCACTGACTATTTAGTAGTTTTTCAAAAAGTATAAATTAATGTTACTAAATAGACATTTTTATTTATTAAGACAATCTTTACTGGTTTAAAATGAGTGTTTGGGGTTGGCTGAACATGTTAGCACAGTTTGTCCACATATCGTTAAGTCTATTGTGCTAATCAGAGGCTGTGACCTTCAGAGGAGCATATAAAGGCATGAAAATCTCAGATTGGCTCTCATACTGTGTTTGCATTGATTTGAATTCATCAGTCATCACTGGCTTTGATTCATCCTGTATTCATAATAATCAGAATAAACAGTTCAAACTAAAGAGAGGTGGTTAAACTGTAAGCAAGGAGTATTTATTTTTGGTCTGATTTCAATTCATGTCTAAACTAATTCTCACTTAGAATTATTTAGGTAAAAATGATCAACTGTTTACACACCAGTATAGTACAGCGCCCCCACCTGGCCCATGCACCGGGAATTCTTCTTGAGTTATTTATTAATTTTATAGACAAAAGCTTCAACTGTTAACTACTATATTTCTGCAGATTCTGGTAACATTAAAAAACTGCTATAAAAGGAAGAGCCAAGCACACTATTTAAATTTTATCTGTTAAGCTGATATCCATCTACCTATGTAAGTTATCAAGGTAGTTAATTAATGGTAATTAATTAATTATTGCTTATACCAGGTGGTCTTAAATCTGTGTCTTATAACTTTTCGTTGTCTCGCCTTCAATAAAAGGGAGGGAAGGAATATAGGAAAATATTCTGACTTGTCGACATGATGCTAAACAGCTGCACCCCTTAAAGGTGGATGAGGATGTAGGAAATGGAGAGAGTTGGCTTGAGGACAAGAGATTAGTCTCTGCTTGTAGAGGCTGAGCACACACGGTGACACCTGCTGCTGCTGGTGTATATATATATATATATATATATATATATATATATATATACATATATATATATGTGTGTATGTATATGTGTATATTAGGGGTGCAACGATACACAAAATTCACGGTTCGGTTCGATACTTTGGTGTCACGGTTCGATATTTTTTCGATACAAAAAAAATGTTCATGCCTTTTTAATTTGTCATTTATTAAAATTATAAATATATATTTTAACA